>NC_071512.1:27945144-32945144 GCF_027887155.1 Malaclemys terrapin pileata
GCGAGCTCCCGGCAGCTAGAGCACTGGGGGGAGGGTGGCGAGCCCGGCCGGGGCCCCGCACTCCCTGACCGGCTGAGCGCCAGGGGGAGGGCGGCGAGCCCGCTGCGGCTCCACTCTACCCAGCGGTGGGAACGCCGCGAGGAGGGCGGCGAGCCCAGTCGTGGCCCCGCTCTCGGGCCGGAGCGCCCCGCCACGCCGCCCCCCCTCCAGGCACCGCTCCAAGCAGATGCTTGGTGGGCTGGTGCCTGGAGCCGGCCCTGTTCACAGTGCACAGATCTTGAATGCCCTGGTCATAAAACTAGGCTAGTGCATTACTTATTTACCAAGGAAGTTGCTATGATGTAAGTGTATCCCTGTTAGATGGACAGTTGGCCAGTAATTGAAGGCTGTGTATAAACATGAGAGACTGCTGGAATTTTGATGCCTTCCTTTAATGTTCAGTTCCTTATTTTTATATTAGGGCAGGGTGGGCAATGGGCAGGATTGATTTTGCTCCAAACCGTGTGATGTCTAAAGGGGATGGGATATATTTGAAACTGATATATCAAAAGAAGCTTTAGACACTAACTAAATTTAAAGTTAGGGTAAAACTTTTTAAAGATTTGTGACTCAAAAACATTTTGACCAACTTTGTAGTAAAAGTTTCCCTTTACTTTAAGAACATACCTGATCATTTTCAAGCCAAACCTATTTTTCAGGCTAAAGGTATAAGGGGACTAAAAATTCAGCTTATAATAGAACCAGATTACAAAATTAACAATGGAGCTATAGCAACTTTATAATAATTCAAATTAATATAAATGTTGTGGGTTTCATTCAAACAAAAGACCAATCTTCCCTCTTTCAGTCATCCAATTACTGCTGAATAGTGAGGTGAGATTCTATCCCCTATATATCTTTTCCTAAATTACAAAATTCAACTGCAAAACTCAGATCACATTTACTGAAAAGTTTGCACAGTCTTGAAAACAAGCAAGGTTCAAGTAAATCCACTACTTCTGTTCAGGTATCAGGGAAGGATTTAGAAACTAGAAATGGACCTGAATCCAAAACTAGGTCTGAACACCCCAAAATTTTGGAAACATTTGATAATGAACTTGAATACAGGTTAAATTTTGCAAGTGGCCACTAGGGTAGCTCTATTCTCTGGGTTCTTATATCACCTTCATCACTGTAGTATTTGAACATTTTCCAGTCATGCATTTAGGGCTCATCAACACGGAGCAGCAGTATGCACTAATGGGCTGTGACTTCTAAAGGGCATTAAGGGGTTGGGCATTAATTGTTCCGTATAGACTCTGGTAATGCTCATTAAAAGTTCCTAGTATATTAAAGCACATGAGGGAACTTTTAATAGGCACAAGAAGATCTACACAAATCAATTAGTGCAAAACATGTTAGTGTGCTTTAAAAAAATCACACCCCCTTAGTGCACATTACCCCATTATGTGCACAAGCCATAAGTGATGTGATTAATACCAGTCTTTCTCTCACTTTCCTGTCGCTGGAGGGGAATTGTGTGTGCAATATAGTGTTTTGACAGGGTTTTGTTTTCTTAAATATACACACTGCTATGTGCTTATATTAGACAAGGCTGTAGAAGAACAGTGTCTTGCACTTGGAGCAAAAGATGATGAGGTTTGTGATGAACCAAAGCTCCTGACTCAGACGCCTCTGAAATTTCAGGCATTTTGGAATCCAAATCTGAACTATTTGGATTTGCTTATTTCTGAGTGGGAAATACATTGGAACTGAAATCATGGAAGATATCAGGTTCACAATCCTGGCAAATTGAAGTGGTTAAGTTTTGCAGAGAACTAGTCCCCCTGCCAAGTAGCTAAACCCTCTCCAGTTTATCAACATCCGTCCTGAACTGTGGACTCCAGAAACAGTGCCAAATACAGATGTAAAATTACATCTCTACAACTACTCAAGATTCCCCTGTTTATGTATTCAATGGGAACATCAGGTCTTTTCACCACAATGTTGCATTGGGAACTCATATTCAGCTGATTAACCACCCAAACATCCAAATCTTTTCCAGAGTCTCTGCTTCCCAGGATAGAGCCCCCATACTCTTAAGTATGGCCTACATTCTTGGTTGCTAGATTAATACATTTACATTTAGCCATATTAAAACACATATTGTGTGCTTACACCTAGCTTACCAAGTGATCCAGAATGATCTGTATCAATTACCTGTCCTCAAGCGTTTGTGTCATCTGCAAACTTTATTAGTGATGATTTTGTTTTTTTCCAGGTCATGGATAAAAATGTTAATTAGCATAGGGGCAAGAACAAATCGCTGCAGGAACCAACTAGAAACACACCTGTTCAATGATGATTCCCCATTTACAATTACATTTTGAGACCGGCTACTATGCAGTGTAGTTGTAGCTGTCTTGATTCCAGGTTATTCGAAAGGCAAGATTGGTGGGGTAATATCATTTTATTCAACCAACTTCTGTTGGTGAGAGAGACAAGTTCTTCAGCTATGAGACCTGTCAGTTAGCCAGCTTTTACATTTAATGTGCACCACGTTAATTTTATATTGTTCTAGTTTTTTAATCAAAAAATCTCAAGTGCCTTATAGAAGTCTGTTACATCACACTAGTACCTTTATCAACCAAACTTGTCATCTCAACAAAAAAAGATATCAAGTTAGTTTGAGAGGAACTGTTTTCCATAAACCCGTGTTGATTGGCATTAATTTATTACCTCTTTAAATTCTATATTAATCGAGTCAGTCACTCCAGTATCTTGTCCAGGATTGATGTCAGAATGACAGCCCTATGATTACTGGGTCATCCCATTATGCTTTTAAAAAATTGGCACATTAGCTTTCTTCCAGTCTCGTGAATTTCCCCAGAGTTCCAAGAATTACTAAAAATCAACATGAATGGTCCACTCAGTTCCTCAGCCAGTCCAGACTGCTGATTTAAAATGTCTAATTTTAGTCACTGTGTCTAACATCCTCCAGAGATACTAGTGCAATGGAAATGAACACTTCTGCCATTTCTGCATTATTATTGGTTTCTACCTAGTATCTACCACTTCCATTTAGTAATGGACCAATACCATTGTTAGGATACTTTTTGTTCCTAATATACTTTAAAAACTCATTCTTATTGTCCTTAACTTAGCTAGCCAAGAAGTCTTCTCGTGTCCCTTTGCTTCCCTGATCAGTTTTCTACAGTTTCTAGCTTCTGAATTATATTTATTACTCTCAACTTCACATTTCTTCTATTTGTTATATATTATTATATTTTTATAGTTGCCTTCACTTCCTCTGGCCCTTTAAAGCATCAAGTATATGCTTTATACTTATTAGATATCTCCTTATGTATCTCATTGGTCTGGATTTTGTTTTGTTGGCATATTATACATGTGTTCAAAGCATGATCACTTGTACCTAAGTTACCATTATTTTGTAGTTCTGTGGTCAGTTCCTTTTTATTTGTCAAGATGAGATCTGACATAGAATTCTGCCATGTTAGATGCAACATTTTTGAGTTAGGAAATTGTTGTCTATAATATTTTAAATTCCATGAATGTTTTAACTCTGGCAGCATGAGACCTGTAGCATATGTCACTCGGATTGAATTTCCCTATGATCACACAGCCGACACATTATAGATAGGTGTATAAGGAGCTAGTCATCCTGTTCCTAAGTGTAATTTGATGATCTGTAGCAGAAACCAACTAATATCCTATCTTGTGCTTTATTTGTTAGGACATTGATCCATAAGCATTCAGGAGATCTGGATTCTGTTCCCTGCTTTGCCACAGGCTTCCTGTGTGGTCTATAGAATGGGGATAATAATGCTTCCCATGCTCACAGATATGGCGGTGATAGGTATCACAACGTCTAAATAAATAAAATAATAATTCATGATGAAATAAAAAAACCCACCAGAAATACAAACACAAATATCTCTGGTTTTAGTTTTATGCACTTTATCATCTACACAGTTCCATTCACATCTGTGGTGCTGAATATATTAACAGGTGTAATTTCACATGTCCATGGCATAAATCCACAAACAGTGGAAATTGAAGCAAAAGCAATCAAAGAAACCCAAACAAACCAAAACCCCAGCAAACAGATTCTGACTCTGAAACTTCAGTTTTTTTACACAGGAAGAGTGAAGGATGAATTGTTAGACTTAACTTTGAATTTCTGCAGCTTTCAGCAGTTTGTGTCACCAGTGTAAAAGGGATGCTATTGTGCTTGATTTGGCCAGAATTTTGATCTACTTCCTTTTTTGTATAACTCTCATCAAAGACCATGGAATTCTTTATATGTGTTTTTCACCGCTGGGAACAAATGTTGCAATGTTTTTTTCCCCCCCATTATAAAAAAGATCAATGCCAGCAGCCTAACACTCATGAGCAATCCTATTATAGCAAACCACTGTTCGCATATGATTCAGGGAAACAATTTGGTAAAGAAATAGATTTAAGTTTCAAGCTTCTAATGGATTATTACAAACAGTGGAGAACAATATGATTTTAAAAATAATTGTAAGTATCATGATATCCTTTTAACGTGATTTAGACATGTCTTTGTGTATTTAATAACTATACATTCATTTCAATTAACAACTAGGAAGTAGCCTACAGAAAGTAGACATAAAGATCAGAATGGCCCTCCACTGTATATATTTGTTTTTTTCATATTAGTTCTACTTACCTGCCTCCACTGGCTTCCTTGGACACAATAAATGATATTTAGGGCTCTTCAGGACATGGTGGCAGTGGTCATTCAAGAGGGCAAGGTTTATGCAGAAGGTAGTTCAAGAAGGTATTCCTTTCCCAGGACTCACTAAAATCAGGATACAATCCTTTACCCCATGGTGACTCTCCCCTGAGATCTCAACACTACTTCTGGAGCTGCCCATTCCCAGAAGGGCATCTCTTTCTCTCACACATTCTGCCTCTTTAAGTCCCCAAAGGGAATATGGTGGATGAGCTTTGGGCTTTGCCTCTCCTACTCCTGCTGCTTTCAGACCCTTCCTTCTCCTTTGTGCAGTACTCCCTATGATTCTCCTTTCAATGACCACGTTGCTTACCAACTATGTGAATTCCTTACTGCTTACTTGAAATCTTGATTTGGCTGCTTGTGACATCACAGTTATGAAGATGGTTGTCATATTACAGCGGCAATTTTACAATTGACTCTTCTGTAGAAGGCAGGAGCAAAAGAACTCCTAAACAAAGATGAAGAAAACCACCCATACAGTGATGCTAACAAATACTGTGATTCCATGGACTTGATAGAACCTATGTCTTTATAATCCACAGGATAAATTATGTCCAAATGAAAATATACATTCAGACTTTTACTAGCTATTGGGTAAATACGAGTTTTAATACAGCTAAGAAGGAAATTACACATTGTTTTCTTTTTTTTTTTTTTTTTGTGACCATGTCCACTCCCTCAAGTAACAGAAATGTAACTACAAAAATAGTTAAAATATCCTTAAGGGCCTATTTTAACCTACTGCTTCAAGGACTTTTATGGTCAGGGCTGAAAATCTGGACAGATATTCTTGTTTTAATCGAAACCATTGTGTCTGATGGAGGGGTGTGTGTGTGTGTGTGTGTGTGTGTGTGTACGTACCAATAGCATAAGCCAATGCCGGAGTGTCAGCATGGATTTTTGTCCTTGCTTTTATGTGTTTAAGGGTTTAAGACAGACCATTAATGTTACTTTAATATAGTGTTTTGTGGCTGAATGTTCCGTTATAGATGCAGGTTGAAATAGGTTGATTTTAAAATGAATAGATATTACTGAATACTCAAAGAATTCTTCTTCCACAGTGCGCTTAGGAGAAGAATACCTTTAAATAAGGCATTCATTAGCTGATAGTTAATTTGGGACAAAATACTGCACTTAATGTTTAGTAAATGGAAATTAGAGCGTCTCATGCTGATCAGATTCCTTTTTTTTTTTGCTCATAAATTTTACTCATTGCTCTAGCTGTGGCATTTTTGATACCAACTAATTAGGTTCATTCTCTGTAGATGGACAGCTAAAGTGACTCAGCAGGGCAGAGTTAAATTAGCTCCGTCCATCCGTGCTACACTTGTTAGTAAGTCATGAATATCCTGATATTGGCTTCTTATTAGTTGGTACATTGCAATATTTTCTTTAGAGAACTTGTGAATCATGAGCTAAAAATTACTGTACAAGATTTTTAGACATCTTGAAGGTGATTATGATCATGCATGAAAATATTTTTTATCCTAGCACTTTGCCCAAAAATGTTTTAATGCTCTAATAAATATATCAGCTCATTAAAGTATCTTGGAAACATATAACAATCTTTTCTCTTTTGAATATGATTTCTTCATAAACATTTGCTCATATGATGAAATGTAATGTCATTAATTTTCCTAATAAGAAATGCAGAAATTGTTTTAATTCTTGAATTAGGTGTAAAAAATATTTTTGCACAAACATTAATTTGATGCAAATAATTTTTTCCCGGTTGCCACAGAATAAATATGTGCACCATCTCTCATTCATATATATATATGAGTGTAAACAGCTGATGTTATTTTTTCAGTATCTGCATAACTTTTTTTTTTTTTTTTTTTGGAACCAGAAGAGGTACGAGTATAGAAGTACTGCTAACCTATATTTTGATATGTGCTTAGGCTCTAGAAAGCTAGAAGAAGAAAAATATGTACTAGGAATATTGCTAAATATCCACATCTCAAGAGCAAAATTTACATCATACTATTACATTATGTGTAGACATGGATGACTTGTATAATGTTCTTACAAGCAAAGTTCTGGAGGCCTTGCTGTTATCTGTTCTTTGTACCTACTATTCTTATCATGACCCTCTCTAATTTAACAGTGTCTTCTGGGAGCATCTAATACACCCATCATCTAGGTATTTAATCACTGATGAACAGAGTTTGGAAGTACAAAACCATAACAATACTGACACCATTCCAAAAAGTAGTATTGGACCGCTGTCTTTTATAGGTGTAATTGAATAGCCACATCTTTTTCTCAACTGTCCAAAGATGAAAGAATAAAATCAATTTGCCTGTGTATCACTTAATTCTTTTTACGTGGTGAAAGCTTTATAGTCAAGAAGATATGTCACTATATTGAGAAATAAGAAGTTGGTTATGAGCATCTCTAACAACAGTAGGATTTTGTCCACTCTGAGCCACATGCTATTCACCTGGTTATGCTTCCCACAGAAGACAATAGGAGCTTTGTGTGAATTAGGTGAGAATTAGCCCTCAATGTATTGCCAATGTATTGCCCATGATCAGTGCTCCCATTCAGTGCTGCTGATGGAATCATGATTCTCAAAGGGTTCTCCCTTCATTCCTCCAGTATGAACACTCCCGTTTTTCAAAAAATTACTCAGGCAGATTTCCCAGATTTTACATATGGCTTGTTATAAATTAGGCTTAACTGGAGGAAATGAGTTGGAAAGCAACAGTGTACTTTCACCAGTGTTATATGTGCAAGCCATGGTGGGTGATTTTTTTAAAGGATTTGCTTTCTTAAAATATAATTTATCAAACCAACTTAAATATAAATAGACTTGGAAAGATTACATTTTTATCAGTAATTGTTAATTTCACCATACACAGACAAACTGTCAAAAATATTTCCATGGATGCTAATTGAAATTTTCAGATGGGCTATGTAAGAAAATGCTGCTTCAGAATTTAGAGTTTGATTTAAGGATATTTACTTTGTATATTTTGATATGTGATGTTGACACTTTGTGTTTTAGCAGTAATAAGTATAGACCCGTGATCCCTCACCTGATTTTAGGGAAGGTTGTTATTCTAGATTATACTATATATCAGGGATTGGTAACATTTAGCATGCAGCCCGCCAGGGTAAGTACCGTGGTGGGTCGGTCCGATTTGTTTACCTGCCGTGTCCGCAGGTTTGGCCGATCACTGCTCCCACTGGCCGTGGTTTGCTGCTTCAGGCCAATGGGGGCTGCGTGCCAAAGGTTACCGATCCCTGCTATAAAGCATTTTAGCATGCTAAGGCATGCTAAAATGCTTTAAGATGATAAAATGAAAGTTATTACAGCTGTAATGCAAGTAGGGAAACATAAAATATGAATCAATATTTGAGATCAACTTTGCAATAAGTTGAAGCCTCGTAAGGCCTGTTATATTTGCTAGTTTATGTATTGTTAGCTTAAATAGCAGGTAGTTAGCATGAGTGTTTGACCAAAGGTCACAATATTTAGAAATAAGTATCTTCTTTTGTTCTTTTGCCATTTATTTGTTTATCACAACAGGTTTCTAGGGGATATTGGTAGATGTATAGCCATAAGACTAAGAGCATTAACGTGTTGAAAATATTGGGAAATTGATTGATGTGAATAGCTTATGTCATCAGTCAAAACACCAATTATGGTTTCTCCAGAAAGATACACATGGACAGGGGGCCAAGGGGCAATATAAATATAGTCACCAAACACATTGGGTATATGGAAAAGGGTACAAAATAAGGTGTATGTATCCTGTTGTGGGCACATCTGGATGACAGGATGGCGGAAACCTGGATCATCACATCACGCTTTTGACATTCTCCACTTACCTTTCCTTCCATCTTCTCGTCTGATAATTCTCATGGTCTCCATAAGGTTATGAGTATGCACAAGACAGTGGATTGTTTTCCCATATTTACATTGCTCCTGCGACTTCTATTTTACTTGTATGTTTTTAGTACTTATACAAAATTGTCGTGTCTGTAGGTGTGATACATCTGCGTAAAATAACCTGTTATTAATAAAATGTGCAATTTTGCACTCTGAATTAATCAAAAGTTCCATAAAGCTTTAACTTTTAAAAATCTGTGTCTTACTTTGACCCCGGTTCCCTGACACTCCTCATCATTTCGCACAGCTGTGAAAAGTTTGATTGATAAAAATTAAACAAATTCTTAAACTGATAATTTTGTGCAACTGAAAATTTAAATAAAAAAAATGCTTAAAAATATCAAATTACACCAAGCCTAAATACAAGATAAAATTCAAACTTAAGTGAATTGAAAATCCCCAGAAACATAAACATTGTAACAAGCAACATAACACATTTACATAAGAAATTATGTCAAATTTAAGGTCACATATGGATCCCAGACATTCTTAAATGTCTCTGTATGAGCTGTGAGTTAGTCTGTAATACTTTCTGAATTCAAAACTTACTCTGGTTTGGACACTAGCTGATATTCATAATGTAGAAATTTCCATATAAAACTTTGAAATTTAGGACCTTCTGTGTTTTCTTGAAAATGGAGCCATTTTTTGAATGAAAATTTTTAAAAGTGGAATTTTGTAGGGGATGTTTCCTTAAAATTTGGCCATATTCAGAAATGCTAACATAAAATCCTTAACTTTGTGAGATTTGCAAATTTTTTTAAAACTTCTTTTGCACAACTCTAGGTATTGCCTTAAACACATTCATGCCTTTCAACCTTACTTACATTGAAGGGACTGATTAATTTGTCCATTATCTCAGTATAAAATCAATGTCTTGCTACTGATAATGATACTTCATTACGTTTTCTTTGATATCTGTGTGGGATTAAAGTGGGAGGTTTTCTCTTTTCTCGCTCTCTCTCTCACACCCACATGCGTGCGCGTGCGCACAAACACACACACTATATATAGGTACTGGTAAATGGTTCAAAAATACAGATTAAATTACCTGTATGACAATATACAGCTGTGCATCTTTCACTGGTTGAAAAACTCTTATCCACAGTATGTGTTGAGCAGGAGAGCTGGGAAAGTACCATTAGAGAGAGTGAACAGCAGAGTGAGGAAACACTTGGTCCAGTTTCAACAGTCATTGGTTTGGGTATTAAGCACCTGACCTGCACTTTTGGGGGTCCTGAATGAATTAGATTATCTGTGCAGACGGTCCTTGTGAGGACTGAATATTTTAACTCCTTTTCATCTTGATGTTTTAATGCCATTTTAATAATGAATAATCTTGGCTGGGCTGGAGATGCCAAAGATGATTGTTATGACCAGGAGCATATTTGAACCTTGATTTTTTTGTTAAGTATACATCATACATGTCTGCTAAAGTTAATGAAGGAAAAGTGAAACCTTGCTGCTTATCATTTTAATACAGTTTTGAGTTTCCCAAGAGAGAATTTTGTCTCAAGGTGATTTTTTTTTGGTTGTACTTAAGTTGTCTGAATGATAAATAGTGCCCTAGGTAAGTTGCAGGCTGTGTATATATGGGAAAGTAATATTGCATTTGAAAGTTTTCTGATAAAGTGGAATCCAATTTTGCCTCAAAAAGCTATGATGGATGTTAACCACTTTTTTGCTGAAATTTCATTGAGACATCTTATGTTTATTAAGGATTGGGAAATTATTATTTTGAAAACAATTAAGTAGTTACGGGCTGTAGCAAGATTCTTTTACAATCACTATTTCCAAGTAAGGGTAAAATTGATTCTTATTATTACTTATGTCTGAAACAAATATATTCCACATCGCTAACTATAAAAACTATTATGTAGTTATCAACCTAACCAGATGTATTTTACAATGCAAGCAGCTCCTATCATATGATTTTGCACTTGTTCTACAGAGGGGCAAAATTCTGTGCTGACTCATGCCCAGTGCAACCCTATTGATTCATTGGATGTGGAATAAATGAATTTGGCTCACAAACTTTAATAGTATGCAGTGTAGTTCTAGCTGTATTGGTCCCAGGATATTAGCAAGACAAAGGGGGTGAGGTGAGGTAATATCTTTTATTGGATCAGTTTCTGTTGGTGAGAGAGACAAGCTTTTGAAACTACCCAGAGCTCTTCTTCACACAGCATAATGCAAGGTGGAACAGATTGTTTAGCATAAGTACTTACAACTTTTGTTAGGGGCCATTCAAAGTAGAGTGGCCTGTTAACAGCAGTCTTAGCACAAAAATAGGGAGTTAGTGAGTCACAGATTGTTGTAATAAGCATTAACCCAGTGTCTTTATTAAGTCCTAATTTTTAGTGTCCAGCAGAGTAATGAATTTAAACTCCCAGGCTCATCTTTTGAAAGTGTTGTGCAGGTTTCCTTTGAGGATGAGGACTGATAGGTCACCTACAGAGTGATCGCTTTGTAGAAAGTGTTCACCACAGGTTCTGTAGTGTTTTGGTCTTTTATCATTTTCCTATGTTAGTTTATTCAAGAGCGCAGTGATTGTCTGGTTTCATCCACTTAGTTGTTATTGGGGCATTTAGTGCACTGGAGGAAGGATGCAATGGAACACATGTTGTGATAGGCATGTATAGGATGCATGGCTCTTGAAAGATATGTGGTGGGGGTGTTGATCACTGTAGTAATGGAGATATGGCTGCAGTTTTTGCATCTGTTGTTCTGGCAGGGTCCGTGGTCACTTGGAGTTGATGTGTCCTGGTCTGTGGGGAACTTGCTTCTGATGATAAGCTTTGAGAGGTTGGGGGGTTGTTTGAAGGCCAGAAGTGGGGATTCAGGAAAGATTTCTTTCAGGATGGGATCCCTGTCAATATGGGTTGTAGTTGTTTGACGAAACCCCGTATGGGTTCCAGTATGGGGTGGTAGGTGCCAATGATGGATGTGTGGTTGGAGGGGGTTTTATTTCTGTATTGAAGCAGGTTCTCTTAGGATATTTAGGTGGCCCATTCCACAATGTGATCTACTTCTCTGGTGGAGTGACTTTGTTTGGTAAAGGGTTTTTTAAGTGTGTTAAGATGTATATTCCAGACTTTCTCCTCGGAGCATATTCTGTGGTACCTGAGTGCCTGGTTGCAGATAACAGAATGAGTTTAAGTCCAGAGGATGAAACTATCAGTGATGTATCTCAGGAATCTCATTGGTTTTGTGCTGTGTTTGTCCAGAAACTCTTTTTCAAGGTGGCCTGTGAAGAGGTTGACATATTGGGGAATCATCCTAGTACCCAGGGCTGTTCCCATGGTTTAAACAAAATGTTTGTTTTTGAATGTAAAATTGTTATGGGTGAGGATGAAATGGATGAGTTTGACGATGTGGAGAGATTATGGTGAATGTGATGTTTGTTAAGGATTTCCAGTCAATTTTTTTTCCTGAAGCAATCAATATAATGTCAAAAGTGTGGCTTTCTCCGCTATTTAGTGTTCTGTCAGATGAGTCTTTTTCTTGTGATTGTTGGTGAGGGTGTGGTAAATGTGAATGGTGTCATCGTTGTGAATGAATTCTTCGAGTTGGAGATGGAGGAAGAATTCTTCTAGGTTTCCTCGTGTTAGTCTGGTATCAGATTCTGTGGTGTGGCAGAAGTTCAGTCCCTTAAAGCAGTGCCTTCTCAAGCAGAAGTCCTGGGCCCCCTGGGGGGGCCGCGAACAGGTTTCAGGGGTCCATCAAGCAAGGCCAGCATCAGACTCACTGGGGCCCAGGGCAGAAAACCAAAGCCTTGCCGCATGGGGCTGAAGCCCGAGGCCCTGAGCCCCACCACCTGAGACTGAAGCCAAACCCTGAGCAACTTAGCTTCATGGGGCTCCCTGTGGCATGGGGCCCTAAGCAATTTCTCTCTTTGCTACTCCCTAACACCGGCCCGGGCTTTTATATGCAGAAAATTAGTTGGGACACAGGTGGGTCGTGGAGGTTTTATAGCATGCTTGTGGGGGGGCGGGGGGGGAGAGGGCTCAGAAAGAAAAAGGTTGAGAACCCCTGCCTTAAAGAATACCAATACTTAAGCTCCAGTGAGGGGTAGTCTTGATATATTGATGACGTTCAGGTATTGTGTAATGTCCATGTGGTGGGTACTGGTGCCAAATACACAGAGAGAACCTGCTTCACTACAGAAATAAACCCCCCTCTGACCCATCCCCTCGTTGTCACCTACTACCCCACACTGGAACCCATACAGGGTATGATCAAAACTACACAACAGACTAGAAAGATCAAAAAGAATACTGACAGTATCTGTTACATTGCAAAGGAATTTAGATAAACCCGGAAGAAGAGAAATCAAAAAGTATTTACTGCTGGGGAATGGTGGACAAAAATCACCATCTTGCCCTATGTTATTGAGTTTAATGAAGGGACATATGAATCTTTAGCGCATCTGGCACATAAATATCTTGCGGCGGCGGCTACAACAGTGCCATGTGAACGCCTATTCTCACTTTCAGGTAACATTGTAAACAAGAAGTGGGCAGCATTATCTCCTGCAAATGCTAACCAAACTTGTTTGTATGAGCAATTGGCTGAAGTAGGACTGAGTGGACTTGCAGGCGCTAAAATTTTACATTGTTTTATTTTTGAACGCAGTTTTTTTTTGTACATAATTTTACATTTGTAAGTTCTGCTTTCATGATAAAAAGATTGCACTATAGTATTTGTATTAGGTGAATTGAAAAATACTATTTTGTTTTTTTTTACAGTGCAAATACTTGTCATCAAAAATAAATATAAAGTGAGCACCGTACACTTTGTATTTCTGTGTTGTAATTGAAATCAATATATTTGGAAACGTAGAAAACATCCAAAAATATTTAAATAAATGATATTCTATTATTGTTTAACAGGGCGATTGATTGTGCGATTAATTTTTTTAATCGCTTGACAGCCCTATTAATAACATTTACATTTTTAGATTTAATAACACTTGTTTATCCTGAGTGTTTCACCCACTCATTATTCCATTTCGATTTCATTACATTCATTTCATTAATCAGTCTAACCTCCCAAGATCTTCCTTTTATAGTAAATATTTTTAGTACAGGCACCTGGTAATAAATTTTAAAGGATTGCTGAGAGCAAAAACAAATAAACAGACTGTTTTTAGCCATGTCGCTAAAAGCTATGTAGTGTAGACATAGCCTTGCTGTTTTCAGACAAGAAATAATAGTTTAAAGATTCATACAGTATTCAGATTAATGGCCACTCACTATAGAAAATTGTTACATTTCTAAAGGTTAGGGCAGTAAGCTTATTCAGTATCAGATAACCTTGCATATTGACTTGGTTGCTCTTTTTGTATGACATAGTGATTTTAAGGTCCTCTTAACAAAAATATTAATTTGTGTTTATTTTATGCTGGAAAGTTATATAAAAGTTTGTGGAAATGATCATTTAGATGTAAAAATTAATCATTCTTTAGAATTGCCCTGCAAACTAGATAATGTCCAGATTTTGAATTGCACTTATGATTAGTTAAAACTGAATACCATATTATGGGGATAATCTGTGATTTGTATCAGAGGGGTAGCCGTGTTAGTCTGAATCTGTAAAAAACAACAGAGGGTCCTGTGGCACCTTTAAGACTAACAGAAGTATTGGGAGCATAAGCTTTCGTGGGTAAGAACCTCACTTCTTCGGATGCAAGTAATGGAAATCTCCAGAGGCAGGTATAAATCAGTATGGAGATAACGAGGTTAGTTCAATCAGGGAGGGTGAGGTGCTCTGCTAGCAGTTGAGGTGTGAACACCAAGGGAGGAGAAACTGCTTCTGTAGTTGGATAGCCATTCACAGTCTTTGTTTAATCCTGATCTGATGGTGTCAAATTTGCAAATGAACTGGAGCTCAGCAGTTTCTCTTTGGAGTCTGGTCCTGAAGTTTTTTGCTGTAAGATGGCTACCTTTACATCTGCTATTTGTGTGGCAAGGGAGGTTGAAGTGTTCTCCTACAGGTTTTTGTATATTGGCATTCCTAATATCTGACTTGTGTCCATTTATCCTCTTGCGTAGTGACTGTCCAGTTTGGCCAATGTACATAGCAGAGAGGCATTGCTGGCATATGATGGCATATATAACATTGGTGGACGTGCAGGTGAATGAGCCGGTGATGTTGTAGCTGATCTGGTTAGGTCCTGTGATGGTGTTGCTGGTGTAGATATGTGGGCAGAGTTGGCATCGAGGTTTGTTGCATGGGTTGGTTCCTGAGTTAGAGTTGTTATGGTGCAGTGTGTGGTTGCTGGTGAGAATATGCTTAAGGTTGGAAGGTTGTCTGTGGGCGAGGACTGGCCTGCCTCCCAAGGTCTGTGAAAGTGAGGGATCATTGTCCAGGATGGGTTGTAGATCACTGATGATGCGTTGGAGAGGTTTAAGCTGAGGACTGTAGGTGATGGCCAGTGGAGTTCTGTTGGTTTCTTTTTTGGGCCTGTCTTGTAGCAGGAGGCTACTGGGTACACGTCTGGCTCTGTTGATTTGTTTCTTTATTTCCTTGTGTGGGTATCGTAGTTTTGAGAATGCTTGGTGAAGATCTTGCAGGTGTTGGTCTCTGTCTGAGGGGTTGGAGCAGATAGGATTGTACCTCAGTGCTTGGCTGTAGACGATGGATCGTGTGGTGTGACCAGGGTGGAAGCTGGAGGCATGAAGGTAGGCAGTAGCGGTCGGTGGGTTTTCGGTATAAGGTGGTGTTAATGTGGCCATCGTTTATTTGTACGGTGGTGTCTAGGAAGTGGACCTCCCGTGTAGATTGGTCCAGGCTGAGGTTGATGGTGGGGTGGAAGCTGTTGAAATCATGGTGGAATTCTTCCAGGGTTTCCTTCCCATGGGTCCAGATGATGAAGATGTCATCAATATAGCGTAGGTAGAGAAGGGGCATGAGTGGACGAGAGCTGAGGAAGCGTTGTTTCAGGTCAGCCATAAAAATGTTGGCATATTGTGGGGCCATGCAGATGCCCATAGCGGTGCAAATCTGTGATTTGTTTTCCTTAAACTGATCACCCCATCTGCTTGCATGCAGTCAATCTAGCCAAAGAGCAACTTTGGTTATTTTCACTTCTTTAGGGCTTTCTCTGAGCATAGCAGTACTTGGTACCATATTGTTGGCATCAGTTTGTGGAATCTGCTATAAGAGGCCAAAGGGAAGAAAATAATCCTGTTTTACAGGGAGGGGAAAGGGTTCACAATTCTGAAGTCACATCTGGTGTCAGTAGGTCACTGCTGGAAGAAACTTGGTAAAAATGTCCAGAAGCTGCTTTGATTATAGACGACTGTTATTTAGTATCTTGCAAATAAGGCAAGGTTGAGAGATCAGCTGAACTAATGGGAGCAAAATGCTTCAAAAAAGGATTTGACAAATAACTGAACTAACGTGTATAGTGGTGAGCTGTTTAATTGACACATGCTGTGAAGCCTGGCCCAGTGCCATTAAAGGTTGACGAGAGTTTCCTTGTTGTGGGTAAAGGGACAGTCTGGGTAAAAATTGATGCTCCAAATCCTCTCTATTTGCTTTCTGCTTATGGCACCTGGACAGGCTTGCCAACAATCTTGAAGCAAAACCAGTAGAATTTTATTTTGCATTATGTTGCATTATTAACATGTTGCATAAATTTGCATACGCAGAAAGAGAAAGACAGAAGTAGGAAAGGAGACCCAGACAAACCAGGTGGTGTGGGAGACCGAGAAGGAGTAGGAGAGAGAAAAAGGGGGAAAGGGACATGAAGGAACAACAGCTCTGTCAAACACCCCCTACCAGTTACCAGATTCAGTAGCTTTCTGGCCTCTGCAGCCCACAATTAATCAGTTCCCGTTCCCTGCTCCATTCTACTAAGACAATTGGAGTTTTGTTTCCATCTCTGGTCAATACCTTCCGTCTCTGTGTCCACCTGCAGCCATAATTTCACATTTTTTTCTATCATACCAACATTTTATGCTCCCCCCCCCCCACACACAAATTTCTGCATCCCACACTTCATTCTCAGTTGGTCAGCAACATTTTAGAGACTGAGCCAACATTTCTTATGTACCCCAAACTCCAAATGAACTGAGTGAGAGTTTATGAATGCTGGATCAGGCCCTTCGTTTGCAAGGATTTTTTGAATTCAGAATGTAAAATATGAATCAACTTTTTTACACAGTTTAACCAAATAAAATTTTAATGCTTTGATAGTCCTGTCTATTGCAATTTTCATATTAGTCAAGTGATGTAATTTTAATTTATTATTAAAAATATCCCAATGAATTAATATGAATATAAAGTGCTCTGAGACAAGGACTGAGTTCTATTCCTGGCTTGGGTCTGGATCCTGCAAACACCTGTGCGCATGCTTAGCTTTCTTTCCTGAGTAGTCCCATTGAAAAGTAAAGTTACGCACATGCATAAGTGTTTGCAGGATCGGGACCTTGTTATGTGTCATTAGGCAAGTCACTTAACTTTTTGGCATCTCAAATTTAATCAAATGAAAATGAGTATAATACTTAGCTGCCCTCCAGGAGTGTTATGAGACTTAATTAATGTTTATAAAGCACTTTTAGATCCTCAGATGAAAGCTGCTATAGATGTGCAAAGGATTGTTATTATTAGATCATTCAATTACAACAGCTGTAGAATAAACTGAGATACTTTTTAATAAAACTAAAATCAAATCTTAATGCACATGTTATTAAGTGGGGGGGGAGGGAAGAGAAGTAACTATATAATAGATTAGCATTGTCCCTGATGTGGCAAATGAACCATTTGATGGTTTAGTCTCCTCTCAATGTGTGTGTAACTCCTATTAACCTTACTGAAAGTTATGTATCCATATCAAGGGGAGAAAGGGGAAAAGCCTTTACAGTCATTCAGCTCTAAAAGCTATAATCTTTCCTAGCATGCTTAAAATGTCAAGGACACAAGAATTTAATTATGTAATATATCTATATCTATATCCCTGCTCAATTTGGTAAATAATATGAGCACTATTAAACAATTGCGCCTAGCCCACAAGGATTTCTAACCAAGTACATTAATGCTTTATGATG
The DNA here is from genome assembly GCF_027887155.1 of Malaclemys terrapin pileata. Taxonomy (NCBI): domain Eukaryota; kingdom Metazoa; phylum Chordata; order Testudines; family Emydidae; genus Malaclemys; species Malaclemys terrapin. Next base: position 27,962,858 of record NC_071512.1, read on the forward strand.
TAATTTGATGACAAACGATAAATGTATGCATGTATCTTAAATGCATATTGCTCTCCTGCTCAGGGCCGTCTCCAGGGTTTTGGCCGCCTCAAGCAGTCAAAAAAAAAAAACCACGCGATCTGCGGCGGCAGTTCAGCGGGAGGTCCTTCACTCCAAGCCGGAGTGAGGGACCGTCCGCCAAATTGCCGCCAAATAGCTGGACGTGCCACCCCTCTCTGGAGTGGCTGCCCCAAGCACCTGCTTGACAAGCTGGAGCCGGCCCTGCTCCTGCTGCACTGATTATGTTAACCCCCTTCTTTGTATCCCAACTCTGCCTTACCTTCTGCCTCAAGTTCAAGGTTCCTGTTTTCACTCTTAATGCTACACACAATCTTGCGCCTCACATTTCTTCTCTCGTTTTTTGTTATTCCTCCCGTTGCTGACTTTGTTCCAGCCTCCCCTTTATGTTCTGCCCTCCCTGGTGTCTGTGACTTTTTCCATGCTACACCTTACACTTGGAGCAGTTTCCTACTCTGTGTGCACTAAAATATCGCCTCTCTTTCTTTAAATCCCTCCTCACTACACAAGTAGATACTCAACCCTTCTCTCCTTGAAGTCAGGCACTTATTCTGCAAAGCCTTTTATCAGTGAAATCTGCAAGATTCCTGTACCACTACAAACTTGCCCCAGCACCATGATATATTAGCTGCATCTGTCCATACGGTTTTGTCTGTGCTGAAACATGAAAACTTCATTTTTACATATGTGTACGTCAAGCAGTGTTGTCACTCAGTAAACAGTAAGAAATAATACATAAACCCTTTCTTCTCTGCAATCTCATTGCTAATATTAAAGTCACAACAGGTTCTGTGTTCCAGGGGTTTTTTTTAGCACATATTTGTCTTAGCGATTTAAACCCTCTATCTTAACAGAGACATATTTTCTTTAGCTTCTTTAAAAAGAAGCAACTGAAGAACAAGAAAAGAGAGAGGATTTTTTTCACACCTGTTCTTGTCTTGTTAGTCCATTACTATGTTTTAGCCTACTCTCCCAGTGGAAAAGTATGGAACGTTAGCGCAGGCAACAGCGTTAAGCCAGATTGTCCTGCAGAGATTCACTATCACAAAGGGTAATACTGCTTTATTGATCCTTTCTATACTGTCTCCCACAGTTGTAATAAGCCTGTGGCAAGTACAACCTTTACAAAACATGATCAGGAGAAATGTCTTACCATCTAAGTTGAATACTGACTTTAAAAAATGGGATAAAAGGATGTTTCTTAGGCATGGCATATTGTTGGCTTTTTAGTATACACGTGATAGAAAATGGAAGAGAACCACAGAATGGAATCTCATGTTGATTTTTAATAATTAGTCCTCAACCTGTTGGCATATGTATTATTATTGACTCTGTTTCATGCAATAACATAGTATTTCTCTTTCTTTTTACCTTTGGACAGTAAGCTGTGCTTCAGATTCCCCCTCCCTCACCCCCAAAATTCTGTGCCTGCTTTGTCCCCCACCTCTTTGACAGTGACAGTTACTTGTGCTGTAGACGTTTAGCAGAGGTTCAGTAAGAAATAAAGAGAGACTAATAGATTTTCCCAGATGTACCCATTGTGGCACATTTTCTTATCTGTTTTAATAAAGAATTCTACTGCTGAAGGGTTTTAAAAAGTTATTTGTTTAGAGTGTCACAGGAACATATCTGTAGAATAGGGGTCTCAATCCTTCCGAAGATTCTTTGAAAGAAACTGTCACCTTAGTAGTACAGTTTCTTGCACAATTTTACCTGTATTTATTAAGTAAACCCCTTGCTGTTACATATATTTATTTCTATAACAAATACATTCTTCTTTATCATGCATGTTTTAAGAGCTTGATATTGCAAGGTGCTGAGAACTCTGTCCTTATGTGCTTCTCTGGAGCAGAGACACCATTCTCATCACCCTGAAGACTGAGCCCTAAAGGGGAAGAACAGGATGAGAAAAGAGCAGAGATGCAACTGAAAGGCAGATGATTTCTGTCATCAGTCCCCTTTCACCTGGTGCTTTCAAGCAGTGAGCTACTTTAAACTCTGTTTCTGGCTCTCACCTGTTTGCTGTGTTTCAGGACTTCATACCTCTGGAGAGAGCTGTAGAATTTGGCTTAAGCCTCTTTGGTTGGGCTTTCCAAAGGAGCCTAAGGAAGTTAGGTTTCCAATTTCCATTGACTCTCGACTGGATTTGGGTGCCTAACTCCCTTATTCTTCTTTTAAAAATCCTACCATATATCCCATTGCACCTTTGTTTCTCTTTTTTATTATTAATATAATAATAGCTCCATCCTTGGATCTTAAAGTACTTTGCAAGCATTAATTAACTGAACTCTGTACAGGAGGGAAGTAATAGCAGATGGGGAAATTAGGGCACATAGAAGTGAAGTGACTTTCCCAGTGTTTCATGGGAAATGAACACAACACTGATCTCTTGATTTTCAGGCTTATGTCTTAACCACAATATCTCACCCTTCTATAAGTGCTTTGCTCAGGGTGAATATTCATGATTAAATTGGGATGGGGCCAGTGGTAACTGCAGATAGCTGAAGCAGAAAATATCTGTGGATGAATAGTATTTTAAATATCCCCTCTGGTTTGCCTCTAAGGATAATTCAGTCTTAGTCTTTCTGAATATAAGGATAATATAATGAATAACTTGAGCAAACATTAAAGATCCCATGTATCCGATTTTAGGTGTAATGAAAATAGTGAAGTATGTTGGTTTTAGAGTAGTGAGTACTGAACAAATTGTTTACTTAGGTGACTCTTCACTAGAATACCTAGGACTGCAGACGGATAATTGACTGATACTAAAGTGTGACTTAACATATTGTATTCTGTTTGTTTCATATGGTATAGATTTATTTTTCCCAATTCTTTGACAATGGGTGGATTAAAAAGGTCTTTGGTATATTCATTTCACATGAATGAAATGTACAGTACTTAGGAAGTATGTCTGTTATGAAGGATTATCTGATAAATAACAGCAAAATTCTCGATTTGCCCACATAATTTTAACTGAATGTTGAACTGAAGTGTAATGGTGCTTCACTGTCCTTGACATTATGGAATCAGTAAATAGGTACTAATTGTCTAGCTAATTATTATTATTAGGGCTGTCGATTAGTCGCAGTTACCTCATGTGACTAACTCAAAAAATTAATCGCTGAATACAAAGTGCACAGTGATCACTTTATATTATTATTTTTTATTACAAATATTTACATTGTAAAAATGATAAAAGAAATACAATTTTTCAGTTCATCTCATACAAGTACTGTAGCGCAATCTCTTTATTGTGAAAGTGTAACTTACAAATGTAGATTTTTTTGTTACATAACTGTACTCAAAAACAAAAAAAATGTAAACTTTAGAGCTTACAAGTTCACTCAGTCCTATTTCTCGTTCAGCCAAGTTTGTTTACATTTACGGGAGATACTGCTGCCTGCTTCTTATTTACAATGTCACCTGAAAGTGAGAACAGGTGTTCGCATGGCACTTTTGTAGCTGGCGTTGCAATGTATTTACGTGCAAATATGCTAAAAATTTGTATGCCCCTTCATGCTTCGACCACATTCCAGAGGACATGCTTCCATGCTGATGATGCTCATTTAAAAAAAAAGTGTGTTAATTAAATTTGTGACTGAACTCCTTGGGGGAGAATTGTATGTCTCCTGTTCTGTTTTACCTGAATTCTGCAATATATTTCATGTTATAGCAGTCTCGGATGATGACTCAGCACATGTTCATTTTAAGAATACTATCACAGCAGATTTGATACAACGTAAAGAAGATACCAGTGTGAGATTTCTGAAAATAGCAACAGCACTCGACCCAAGGTTTAAGACTCTGAAATGCCATCCAAAATTTGAGAGAGACGAGGTGTGGCGCATGCTTTCAGAAGACTTAAAAGAGCAACACAGAAACCGAACCACCAAAAAAAAAGAAAATCAACCTTCTGCTGGTAGCATCTGACTCAGATTATGAAAATTAACATATGTTGGTATGCACTGCTTTGGATCGTTATTGAGCAAAACCCATCATCAGCATGGACGCATGTCCTCTGGAATGGTGGTTGAAGCATGAAGGGACATATTAATCTTTAGCACATCTGACATGTAAATATATTGTGATGCCAGCTACAACAGTGCCATGCCATGCCTGTTCTCACTTTCACGTGACATTGTAAACAAGAAGCGGGCAGCATTATCTCCTGCAAATGGTAACCAAACTTGTTTGTCTGAGCCATTGGCTGAAGTAGGACTGAGTGGACTTGTAGGCTCTAAAGTTTTACATTGTTTTATTTTTGAATTCAGTTATTTTTTTTACATAATTCTACATTTGTAAGTTCAAATTTCATAATAAAGAGATTGCACTACAGTACTTGTATTAGATTAATTGAAAAATACTATTTTTTTGTTTTTTACTGTGAAAATATTTGTAATAAAAAATAACTATAAAGTGAGCACGGTACACTTTGTATTCTGTGTTGTAATTGAAAGCAATATATTTGAAAATGTAGAAAACATCCAAAAATATTTAAATTAATGGTATTCTATTATAGTTTAACAGTGTGATTAATCATGCTATATATATTATATAATTTAACAAAATAACTATTATAATTATTATGATGTGTTATTATTATTAAACATTTATATATCACCATAATTTTATGGCAGATTACAAACTTTTTTAAAGACATCACCCCTCTCCTAAAAAGTTTATAATGTAAATTAGACACACATAGAACTTGAAGGTAAAAGACAAAGAAGTCGGTGAGAAAAGGAGGAGGAAGAGTTAAAACAACAACAAAAATGAGTCATTAAGTAATAATCAAATTCTATATGTTCTAATTAGATGCTGAGGTTGGGCAAGAGAGAAGAATTGGCCAAGGGTAGAAAGGCAGATTGTAGTCATTGGCATAGAGGAGACAAGAGACACCATGGGAACGGATCAGGTTACCCAGGGTTGAGAATAAAGGAGGGATATAAGGGAGGGATATAAGGGTGGACACCTGGGTAACACAAATGGGATTGGGAAGGATGGAGTGGAATCCATTGAAGGTAACCCTGAATGAGTTGTTAGCAAGGCAAGAGGAGAGCAGTGAAAGCACAGTCAAGGAAACGCAAGGAAAAAGATTCTTAAAAAGTGAGTAATTGATGGTGCCTAAAGCAGCAAAGAGATCCAGGTGTCTGCATCTTGAGAAGAGACTCTTAGGACACTTCTACACAGGCAAAGTTACAGCACTGGCGGTTACAGTGCCGCTCAGAGAATGCAGAAAGAAAAGCACTGTTGTGTGTTCACACTGACAGCTGCCTGCGCTATAGCATGTTCACACTTGCAGCACTTGCAGTGCTATTTGGAGAGGTGCACTCTGGGCAGCTATCCCACAGAGCACCTCTTTCTCTTTTGCTGCTAAGACATGTGGGAAGGCGGAGGGGGTTGTGAGGCATCCTGGGTCCAGTCCCAATGCCCCGTGATGCATTGCTTTGCATCCCAGCAGTCCCTGTGCTTCCGTCCGAATTTGGCGCCATCTTTCAACGGTTTGTACTGCATGCCCTGCCTCTTTCAGGCTGCAGGAATGGATCCCAAACTGCTGACCAGTATGCTGCTCACTTTGACCAATATGTTATGAGTGGTAGTGGAGTTATTCCTTAAACTACAAAGTGAAGAGGAATGTGATGTTGATCTCGCCACGCGTAGTAGCTACAACATGAGATCGCCTGTGGCATTCACGGAGGTGCTGACCATAGTGGAACACTGCTTTTGTGCTCAGGAAACAAGCACTGAGTGGTGAGATCACATCATGATGCACGTCTGGGATGACTAGCAGTGGCTGCAGAACTTTCGCACGAGGAAAGCCACATTCATGGGACTGTGTGATGAGCTCGCCCCAGCCCTGTGGTGCAAGAACACGAGAATGAGAGCTGCCATGTCGTTGGAGAAGTGTGTGGCGATTGCACTGTGGAAGCTGGCTACTCCAGACTGCTACCGATCGGTCGCTAACTAGTTCGGAGTGGGAAAGTCGACCGTTGGAGTTGTGTTGATGGAAGTGTCCAGGGCCATTATAATAATAATAATAATAATTAATGGACGTCAAGTATCAGAGGGGTAGCCGTGTTAGTCTGAATCTGTAAAAAGCAACAGAGGGTCCTGTGGCACCTTTGAGACTAACAGAAGTACTGGGAGCATAAGCTTTCGTGGGTAAGAACCTCACTTCTTCAGATGCAAGTCATCTGCATCTGAAGAAGTGAGGTTCTTACCCACGAAAGCTTATGCTCCCAGTACTTCTGTTAGTCTCAAAGGTGCCACAGGACCCTTTGTTAATAATTAATGGAGATATCCCATCTCCTAGAACTGGAAGGGACCTTGAAAGGTCATCGAGTCCAGTCCCCTGCCTTCACTAGCAGGACCAAGTACTGATTTTGCCCCAGATCCCCAAGTGGCCCCCTCAAGGATTGAACTCACAACCCTGGGTTTAGCAGGCCAATGCTCAAACCAATCCTGCTCCGAAAGACCGTGACTCTGGGCAACGTGCGTGACATTGTGGATGGCTTTGCACAAATGGGCTTCCCTAACTGCGGAGGGGCGATAGATGGCATGCATATTTCAATTCTGGCACCAGACCACCTAGCCACTGAGTACATTAATCGCAAGGGGTATTTCTCAATGGTTCTCCGGGCACTTGTGGATGGAGGTGGATGTTTCACAGACATTAGCACAGGTTGATCCAGAAAAGTGCATGACGCACGCATCTTTCGGAACACTTGCCTGTTCAAGAAGCTGCAAGCAGGGACTTTCTTCCCGGACCAGAAGATCACTGTAGGGGAAGTCGAAATGCCCACTGTGATCCTGGGAGACCCCGCCTACCCCTTAATGCTGTGGCTTGTGAAGCCATACACTGGGCAATTTGACAGCAGCAAGGAGTGGTTCAACAACAGGCTGAGCAAGTGCAGAATGACTATTGAGTGTACATTGGCGATGGCGATGCCTGTATGTGAAGCTGGACATGGCCGATGACAATATTCCTATGCTTATAGCCGCGTGCTGTACGCTCCATAATATTTGTAAAGGGAAGGGTTAAGAGACCACAGAGGCTCAGTGCCTGGAGGTGAGTTTGAACAGCCAGAGACCAGGGTGTTAGAGGGGCACAGTGCAGAGCCAGAAGGATCAGGGATGCCTTGAGGCAGCAATTTTGAAGCTGAAAGCCACTAATATTTGTAACTGTGCTTGGGATTTCAGTGCTTGTAATGCTAGGAGGTGATTGGTGCACGTAATGCAAGAAGGGGTCTTAACATAATTGTATGTTGTTTTGCAGTGCTCTTTTTGCTTTCACTTAATAGAATAAAGATTTTTTTCAAACCAACACAATTCTTTTATTAAAAGACAACAACCGGGGGAGAGAGTTAAACAACAAAAATACATCAGCAGTGAGGGGGAGAGGAGAAGGGAAGGTCTCCAGAGGAGAAGGGGGTCCCGGGACGGCTACAGATTTGTGTATGTTCAGGGATCATACCCAGCCTTCTCCTTTGGAGTACAATGCAGCAGGTGCTGTACTTCAGCAGGGCCAAACTGCAGAGGGATGGATGTTGAGGGCAGTGGGTAGTGGGAGTCCACACTGCTAGACTGTGAAGAGGGAGGGTTGGAATGCTGCGGGTAGAGAGTGGAGCCAGGAGGTTGATAACAATGTGTTGGCGATGTGGGAGGGCACATGGGAAAGAGTTTTGTGACAGTGGCTTGAAGAGCTGATATCGCCTGGAGCATGTCCACTTGGCGCTCCATAACATTTAAGACAGGAGTTCTCAAACTGGGGGTCGGGACCCCTCAGGGGATCACAAGGTTATTAAATGGGGGGGGTTGCAAGCTGTCAGCCTCCACCCCAAACCCCGCTTTGTATCAGTATTTATAATGGTGTGAAATATATTTTAAAGTGTTTTTAATTTGTAAGGGAGGGAGTCGCACTCAGGGGCTTGCTATCTGAAAGGAGTCACCAGTACAAAAGTTTGAGAACTACTGGTTTAAGAGCTGCTCCATGGCTTCTTTCTGGTGTGCCACGTTCTCCTTTCGGTCCCTCTTCTTGCTGTCCCACCACTCTTTCAATTCCTGTTTTTCAGCAGTGGAGTGCATCATAACCTCACAGAGAAAGTCCTCCTTAGTTCTTCGTGGCCGCTTTCTAATTCTGTGCAGCCATTCTGCCACCAGTAAAGGAGACTGGCCTCCCAAGGTCATCTCTGTGAAGTTTAAATGCAACATTTTACAGAAGCAGTATTGTTGCAACACAGACAACACTGATTCAGTGCTTTAAAACACAGCCAGTACTCACACACCTGACCCCAGACAAGCACACATGAGCCACACAACCCCAAAAATAGTGAGTAGCCACAGCGGCAGGGTGAATCACTCTTCCTGGACCCTGCTGTACACTGGGCATGTGGCTCTTGGGGAGAGCCAGCACTGTAGGGGGGGGCTCAATAATCATTCCTGTTCCCACACTTTCCACAGGATGTGATCATTATGGAAGATATCTCGCTGCTGAGGGTGAGCAGGGAATCAAGGGAGAGTCTTCTCCAAGCCTGTGGCTTCCGCCCTGGCCCCTATGTAGCTCACCTGTGTTCTTCCCCCTCGCCCCCGTGACAGCACAGAGGCATGGGAAAGTTACCATTAATAGGGCAAGAAACAAAGCAGCTCTGCCAAGGAACCTGCGGCAGTGGATTGCCCAGTATCTCCACAAGAGTTTCCTGGAGATCTCTGAGGGAGATTCCCATGAAGTGAGGGATCTATCAACAGCCTGTTCCACTGCTCAGAATAGGCATGCGGTGGGAGACAAGCCTGCTTTCTGCTACCCTCCTGCCCCCAACAAATCACTTCAGCAATTCCCAAAATCAGATCCACTTACCAGGACCACCTCTCCTGTTTGCGTTTCGCCAAGATCTGACTGCTGTGACTGGTTAAGAATGTGACTTACACAAAAGCCAGTAAATGGAAAAGTACCACTCTGTTAAAAATAGAACAGAACCCAACATAGGTTCACAATGGTATGAATCAGTGATAGGATTTCAGATTTAGGGGGAAATTGTGGCTGCCCTTGTTTGGGTGCAGTTGCTGGAGGTGTACATTTAATTTTGTAAAGCACTTGTACTATAGGCAGCCACTGTGCTGTACCTATGTGAGTTAGAACTGAGATAAACTAATAGGGAGAGAAAAGGACATTACAATTTTTCTTTTTGGTTAACACTCTGTATTGAAAAAAATATTCATCTGAAATATTCAGACGGAAGCCTTATTATCTAATTAAAAGGCTATACCAATTGTAAAAATGGGACAAGTATATCAAATGTTATTTCTTTAATGTGTATTATGTAAACAATGACTCAGTCCAGGTTTATTGGTTAAGTATGCAGTTAATATTTTTTGCAGCTAAATTATTTGTGGAGTAGAACAAGATATACCATTGAACTGTACTTTTAAGTACCTTGTATAGCAATAGTAATCGTCCTTTTTAAAAAATACTGAAAAGAATTCTGCTAATAAGTAGTAAAGCATTTTGAATTTTCTGTATTTGTTAGATTTTATCATATAGATTTCACTCTGTGTGTGTGTGTGTGTGTGTGTGTGTGTGTGTGTGTGTGTGTGTGTGAGAGAGAGAGAGAGAGAGAATGATAAGGATTGGTAAACAAACTTTGGATAATTTACATATACTTAATAAAATTCATCTTGAACTTGAATCAAACTTGTTTTGAGATTTGAAAAAAGTTACATATTATCACTTTTGCCCAGCTCTGTAATTTCTGGTTCTGTTCAGGTTCTGTTGAAATCTATAAGAAAGGTTGCTGTCAGTCTAAGCAGAAGCAAGAAATACTGGAAATCTCATTAGCCTGTCTATCAGATGAGATCTAAAACTGAGGTCCTGACCACTTGTGGTCATTAAAGATCCCATGGCACTCTTCACAGGAGTAGGGGTGTTAAATGTAGTGTCTTGGCCATATTCCAACTTGTGTAATTCGATTCTGCCTAAATTTCCCTTACAGTTTATTTTTTCCTTTCTTGTCCTTAGCTAGTGTATAGTACTGCTGTATGCTCTGAAACAGTTGCTCCCTTGTGTACCCCAAGTACCTGCTCTTCGTTGGTAGGAAATATGTTTTTTTCTATATCGGTTAGATATGTTATAGTTCTAACTATAACTGTAACTATTATACAAAATAATAAAGTAAAAACAAGTATGTAATAGTTATGAGCAGCCACTAGCAGCAAATGTATCAGTAGAGTTTTAATATATAACCTATTATTTTTACAACAAAGAAACTCAAGTGCATGCTGTAGTTTGTTGCTGATACTACATTCAGTACCCTACATTTTATAGCCAGAGCTCAGTGCTCACCCAAATAGACAGGCTGGGATGAAGTAGATCCTTCTTGATAGGCCACGGAGTGTCTATAGAACCCCTGTACTTAAAATAATCCAACTTTATGGTTGGAGCAGGCTTTGCAGGCCTTTATTGGTCACACACTTACGGGAGGATCCACTGAACAGTAGATCCTCCCAACCCCTCCTCTCCTTGCCAGAATATGCCTCACACCTATATGGTGCTCTGCAAGGGTCCCTACAGAGTTGACTTCTGTGCTAAGAAAGGCATGCATACCCTTTGTGAGGCGCCGATTCCTAACATGCAACGTCACATTTTAGTGCATGCAGAACCTCTGTATCCACAGACGTTGGACCTGAATTTGCCCCTATGTTATCTGGGTTCTGTCTAACACTGTTGTTCCCTTTGCATATAGGGGGACCCCAGAAGTGGAAGAGAGCCAGATTAATGGCTCTACACGACACCTAACCCCAATATGTTGTGAAGGAATGATTAGGGTTACCATATCTAATAAATAAAAAAAGAGGACCCTCCATGGGCCCTGGCCCCGCCCATTTCCCCACCCCTAGCCCCGCCCTAACTCCGCCCCTTCCCTGCCCTAACTCCGCCCCCTCCTCCCTCCCACTCCCAGCCACGGGGAAAGGGCTGACCCAGTGCTACCAGCTTCACGGTTTGCCAGGCAGCCCCCAGACCCTGCGCCCCCGGCCGGCGCTTCCCCAGCGCAGTTGGAGTTTGGGAGGGGAAGCGCCCAGCCGGGGACGCAGGGTCTGGAGGCTGCCGGGCAAACCATGAAGCCAGTAGCGCTTGGGCTTTGGGCAGCCCCTATGCCGCCGGACCCTGCGCCCCCAGCCGGGCTCTTCCCCTCCCAGGCTCCGGTGGCGCAGGGTCCGGAGGCACGGGGGCTGCCCAAAGCCGGTAGTGCTCGGGCAGCCCGGCTCTTAAACAGAGCTGAGCTGCCCAAGCGCTACCGGCTTCGGGCAGCCCCCCCTGCCTCCGGACCCCGAGCCGCGGGCCAGGCACTTCCCTTCCCGGGCTCCAGCTGAGCTGCTCCGCTCCTCCCCTCTCAGACTTTAAAAGCCGAGCTCTCCGAACCAGCGCTACCGGCTTCGGGCAGCCCCCCTTGCCTCCAGACCCCGAGCCGCCGGAGCAGAGCAGCTGGAGCCGGGGAGGAGAAGTGCCTGGCCGGCGGCTCGGGGTCCGGAGGCAGGGGGACTGCCTGAAGCCGGTAGCGCTGGCTCGGGCAGCTCGGCTCTTAAAGTCTGAGAGGGGAGGAGCGGAGCAGAGCAGCCGCAGGAGAGGAAGTGCCTGGCCGGCATTTTCCCGGACATGTTCGGCTTTTCGGCAATTCCCCCTGGACAGGGGTTTGATTGCCGAAAAGCAGGACATGTCCGGGAAAAACCGGACGTATGGTAACCCTAGGAATGATGGTATGGCAAGAAAGGCTTCATGTTCTGGCTGCCAATGGCCCCATAGATTAGAGCAGACCTGAGGCTGCTGCAACTAACTGGAGGGCAAGGAAGGGTGATGAACCAGACAGACAGCCCCAGAGTAAGAAGGCTATCAATTTGGCATAAAGCCACCTTTTTCCTTTTCCTTATACAAATTTCCTGTTGTTCCTCAACCCAGTCCCATTTGTGCACATCACAAATATTACGCACAGTTGGGAAACACTGGAAAGCAGGCTCTGCTCAGTGAAGGCCTAGGGGTAGAATAGCAGAGATATTGCCTGTCAGGACTGAGGTCCTTTGGGCAAACTCTGAGAGGAGATAGATTACTTTGGAAAATTAACTGTACTCTGTATAAACCACATGCATTCAAAGAAAAGAGCTACCTAATTTCAAATATTTGGAAACATGACAAGCATGCACGTTTAAGTTTCTCCACAGGTAGCTCTGATATGCCCACTTGACACTTAGCTACATGAGATTTTTTTTCTAAAGTTATTCCTCTGCTATCTCGTGAAAAAGCTAAGTCCTCATAGTTTTCATACACTGCCCACTTCCACATCCTTTTGAACATCCTAGCTCCATACAACTACTTTTCAGTTTAGACTTTAGTTCTGTGCCCTCAGTATTATGCACACTCAACTTGCTATACAGTGCAACACTTTTAACATTTTCAGTAGGAATTATACTTCTTACACCTTTTCTCAAAGGAGACATGCTTCTGGAGCATTAGAGAATGCTTTGAAATCCAGTCTCTGAATATGCTGTTGAATCATGTGAGGAGGGAAAGGAAGTAGATATCATTATAACCCAGGTAGGTAACTGTTACCTAATATTAATTGTTACTATTATTTTATTTATTTATTATCTGTATTGCAGTAGTTCTTATGGGCACAGTCTGTTCTTTCCTGTATGCATGCAGAATTTTCTGCATCTCTTCCAGGAGCGGAGGAGAAGACACAGTTAATAAATAATGCATAAATGGTTATTTCTTTAATATGTTATTGACCCTTCATGTCCCAATGTCCTTAGTACAACAGGGCACCAGAAAAAATGAAATCAGTCATATTTTGAGTTCAATATAAATGTGAAAGGATTTATAATGAATACATTTAATAAATTATGGTGTATCTCTAAATATCCGTTTAATATAAAATATACTTTATTAGGTATGTTTCAAAGTCTCTTAAAAAGGTTTTGTTGACTGTTTTTACCATCTGGCCAGCATCAAGGCTGTTGAGTGAAAGACTGTTAGAGAACATTTTTACACAGTTACCATATATACAGTATGTACAACACTTGGGCCCTGGCCCTACAAATCCTTATACGTGCTTAGCTTTACTTGCATGAGCAGTCCCATTAAAGTCAATGGGACTACTGGCATACAGAGTTAAGCCTGTGCATAAGGGTCTTCCATGCCCCTCTTCTGGCTTCCCTGCTGATAGATGGCATTAGTTAACTTGGCTTCTTTGAAGCTTTACAAGCCTCATCAGGGGTTCAGAGATGAGCCTTCCCTAGGTCTGTTTTATTTTTGCATGGTGCCTGGTATGTTTTGCCTGTTTCATCTGCATTCTGATGTGCAACTTCTTTGACCAATATTTTTTTCTTGTTAACACCTCCCTCTCCACTCCTACGTCTCTGTATGACAGTGGCAACCTGGTTTGTCAGAACAACTAAAAGATTTCAAGGAGCAATTGCCTCTTAATTTCTGTTTCTTAGATTTCTGCATATTCCCCTGGCTCAGCTCAAGCTTTGCATTGCTCATAAAAATCACAACAGAGAGGAATCCAACAAATGGCAGAGTGTTTTTTGTTTTTTTAATTACGGGTTCAGTGAAAACTTTAAAGGATTTGCTTGTTTTTGGTATGGATGCCAGTTTTCTTTCCTTTTTCAGGATGATACTTTGAATTCATTTTTCTGTAGTCATATTTCATTATTTCATCCAGAAAAAAGGGCAAATAATCCGAGAGACAGGAACGTTCAATTTGCTGCTTTTTCCTGGGCATTAGTACACTTAGCAGTCCTGAGTTCAAATCTTTAAAAAAAATCTTTTAAATGAAGGTGGAGTTAAAGAGAGAGAGAGAGAGAGGTGTGATGTAGACAATGTCTTCTGGCTGATTACAATACTAAATTTTTGCTTCACCTTCAAATGTTTTCATATCTGATTGTGAAGATGAGTGACTCAAATGTATTGAACACTTTGTTATCCATGTTCTATGCTGCCAATCGGTAAAGGCACTACACAGCTCTCTGAGGACCTATTGATGGGAATGTGTGTAGCCCATAAAGTGCCTTGCATTAAAAAGTAATAAAAATATTTAGTGCATATAATGCTTTTCATTTTTAGATCTCATAGTGCCTTACAAAGTTGGATAATCTTTGTTATTCATGAATACTGGTGTGAACAGGTCTTTATTCCCACAATGATAAGGCAATGCTGTCCATTTTTTTAGCATAAACGATGCCATGGAACTTTAGTTACCAATAAAACACTGCGAATGGCCAAAATGCACAGCTCACGAATAACAGTCAGCTGAAAAATGTATGTCAAAAATCTCTAAACAGTTTCAGGAAACAGATACATTTCCAGAAAATAAGATGGGTTTGCACATTGAATAAAGGAGTGAAATCACATATTTCTATAATTCTCACTAGCTGCTTTATTTTTAATTGTAACATAGGACAAGAATATCTATTCTATAAAATAGACTTCTTGTGGAGTCAACATTAAAAATGGTCTTGAATGTGATGGCACTAAACAGCATTTTGGAGTGTTTTTACTAACTTTAGTCATGAGTCTGTTGTGGTGGTGAAGTAGGTTTTATTGTTCCATTTTCCCTCACACACACACTCCTCTACTTTCTACATAAATAAACTTAATTGAGGAAATTCATTCTTCTGTAGAGACTGTGCAACACTTAGTACCACTAAAGTCCTGTTTTGTGGATTTCAGTTGTGCACAGGACTTTTGCTGTTCCTCTGCAGAATGGTAAACTTCACACTCTGCTAATTAAGGTTGCAAATATAACTTTCTTCATATTAAACAAACTTGCACTGGTGTAACATAATTGATTTAAAATTGATCTAGTTACATCTAAAATAGATGCACAAAGACTGGTTTAAGTGTGTCTGTGGCATTGGTCCAATGTCACCTCATCAAGTTTCATTATCCGACTGCAAGCTTTCATCAGCTATAACTCTGCTCCAACATTCCTACCCACCCTATTCCTCACGATGTCAAGCCCTTGCCATTAGATACCCAGAACTTAAGTTTGCAATGTTGAGTATGTGATTTCAACAGTTTGTTTTCTGCATGTATGATATAACCTACACAAAACCTTCCAACCTATATCAGGTACAAGGATTAGTCTCCAATACTATCAGAAAGAGTGCAGGTCAGAGGCAGGATCTGTATCCTTGATATACAGCACCTGCATTGGAAAGCCTTCCCCTGAACTTGTCAGTATGTCTTTAAGAGATGATTGGTGATGGCCAGCCTCCAGTCAAATGTTCAGAATCCAACTTGGGCAGGAAGACGTACAAGAGATGTTATGGATGCATCTCTACACCCTCAGATTATGTAAGGCCAAACACCAGACCACATGAGGGAAAGGAATTGTAGAGAGAATTGGACAAGAGCTGGTAATTGCTGTGTGAGGAAGTTGCTAAGTGGGGCCTAAACATTTATGGGCTATGGAGCAGAAATATAACCCCAGCTCAGGGTGTGCCTAAGTAGAATGGAGTAAAAGCATATACACTTTTGACTGGAGGTTTAGAGCATGAATAAGATATGTTGGAATTTCTAGGCCATAATGGGACTGTGAATGATGGAGGTTGTCATCTCTGGACCATAAGTTGTATTTTCTAGACCATGAGAGTGGGTGGATAATTAAGCATGCAGGGACTGTAGTAGCCATAAAGTAGATGTAGTAAGTTCTGTGGCTCATAGGCAGAGATATGGAGGAAGTGCTTATTGGCTCATTGAAAATTCCTTGAGTTTTTAGTATTTAAGATTTTTTGAACACTATAAAGTTCTACTGGCATTGGGCTCTTCATTCTGAGTGCCTCTTTCAAATTTCTCAATGTCATCAACTCCCACTGAATTTATTATGAATTAAAGGTGCTCAGGTTTCACAGAAAGCGGGCCTATTGTGTTTTAAAAAGGCATCATGGGCCTGATCCAAACTTCCTGAAATTAATAGTAAGGCTCCTGTTGCTTTCATTGGGCTTTGGTTCCGGCTCTATGTGCCTCAACTTTAACATTCTCTTTATAAAGATTTCAGTCTGTGAATTCCCTTTGCATTTCTTTTTTAATGGAGAAGTGTGTGTGTGTGTGTGTGTGTGTTCAGAGAATTTCAAGCTTTATAGACTATTTTGGTGGAGCTCAGAACTTATGTGAAGCTTCAAATGAGTTTCTTTTCCCCTCACAAACATGTCTAATGTGGGTAAAAATATCTGTATGTGCTAGTTCTCATTGAGGATTTGATTCTCATTAAGCCTATTCAGTTCTATTTTTAATTTATAAATGAAGCACAAAAAGCAATTTAAAAAAAAATAGAAAAACAATACTTTCACAAAACCTCATAACATGGCTCTTCCATTTAATGCACAATTCTTATTCTTCTAATAAAAATAATTCCTCCTCTGGGCAGAGACTACAGGTAATAAATTTTATATATATAAAGACCTACTTCCCCTACTCTTTCTTCAAATGAAAGTGGGAGTGTTCACAATGGAAAGCATTAATCGTTATCTTATATTCTGGAATTACAACATAATAAACCAAGTATAACTTTCTTTCAAAAGGGTTGCAACAACAATAACAACAAGTTCAATCACTAATGCAAAGTAAAGTCAACTACTGCTAATACTGTGCTGCTTCAATTTACTGTTTAATTTTGAGTTTCTTTCTCATTGTCATTCTCATTGATATGAAATAAAAGTAAATGTTTCAGAATCTTTTAATTAGCCCTTTCCCTATAGCATACTGCGTGATATAAAAGTTGAATTTAGAATATTTTTCTTGAGATGTGAATTTTAATCTGTATGATCCCATGGCAAATTTAACACACATGACCCTTATTCAGTTCTTATCTTCTCTCCCTCCACACATGAAAATCATCAAAGTTGGAATCATGAACTCTTGGCACAATAGGGGTTCTCTGTTTCATATTTCTACACAAGATAATTCAGTGCTTAGCAGAAATTTAGTTCTCAGTCCTTTCCCTCTTTCCATTTTTGTCTCAAGTATGGAGTCACACTAGTTTTTAAAGAAGGCTGATTTACTGGATCACCAGCTTCCCTGGCCTGGGCTGGGTACTGATGGGGAGTGTGACATGAATGTCGATCCATTGTCCTCAGACTGAGGCACTTTGCCTCATTCTTGTAGAAGGAAAGGGAGAAGTTAATGGTTCAAGGAGCAAAATGGTACTTGTTGGGCCTTAGGTTGATATCCGGTGTAGTGAAGGAGAACTTGTGGTTAGAAGAAAGCTTGGACACAATACAGCTGGCAAAATCCGTAACCATTATGTAATTGCCAGATCTTCAGACAATATTTGTTTGCTAGAGTCTCTCTGTACTTCCAGTGACTTTATCTTCTTGTAACATGGCTAACTTGTTTAAAAGGGATTAACTGTAAATGAGGTGAGATGAGGCAAACAGAAAATTTAAGCAATATCACTGCATCATTGCTATTTTACAAACTGCATTGTCACACCCAATCTGAATTCCAATGGAAAAAGATGCTTTGAAACCTTGCAGTCCCAGCTGTCTCATTGATCCCATGCCACTGGTCTTTGGAGCATACACAGCTGAATTGCTTTTCCCTCAGGGAAACAATGTCTCCAGGTGTGCGAGTAATAAAATTAATAGCTTAGAGAAACTGCTTGCTGCAGCAGCAGTGGCTGTAGAATGAAAGGATCGATTACAGTGTTTAACTGTCCTAATTCCATAGTGTATACCCTACTCAGCCACCAGTGAGCTACGTTCTATCTCACAGTTAATCAATACATCTCTGATTTAAAACAAAGAACCAGTTTCAGGATTAGAAGTCTTTCTGAATAAAAAGATGTAGGGTAAAACTGTCAAAACCCTTCAACTAGCAACTTAACACAGGGGCTAGGAATGCTGTAGCCACTGTGATTTGAAAAGAAATAAGTGCTGGGTATACCCACTTCCACTTTTAAACAATATTAATGAAAAAAACTGTAGATGCTAATATTGTAAAATACACCTGAATCAATTGGGTCAGACATTACTTAGAGCAGCAGGATCATAAAATACTTGTGTAATTTAGCTTGTGTGGAGAATACATCTATAGCTCTAGATTGATTACTACAATATCTGGATAGGGTGACCAGACAGCAGGTGTGAAAAATCGAGATTGGGGGGGAGAATAGGCTTCTATATAAGAAAAAGCCTCAAATATCGGGACTGTCCCTATAAAATAAGGACATCTGGTCACCCTATATCTGGAACACTATCCCGAAGTCTCAATTTCACCTACCAACAGCACAGTGTCTTTCAGAGTACACCCCACAGTCTCATACTAGATCCAGAGGATGTCTAAATTTCAAACGAAGTGTAATATAGCAAAGGTCCTTTTTTAATTTGAAAGATAAATAAATAAATAAATAAATTAATGGAGATATCCTATCTCCTAGAACTGGAAGGGACCTTTGAAAGGTAATTGAGTCCAGCCCCCTGCCTTCACTAGCAGGACCAAGTACTGATTTTGCCCCAGATCCTTAAGTGGCCCCCTCAAGGATTGAACTCACAACCCTGGGTTTAGCAGGCCAATGCTCAAACCACTGAGCTATCCCTCCCCCCCAACAGATGCAATGCTGTTATCATAGAAACTGGAGGCTTTGGTTTAAAATATTTATATTATACCAGTGATAGCTATATCTGAGGTTATTACAAAAGTTATGTGTTTCTATTTCAAAGTTCCTTTTCAGTTGCTTATAATTTTCTAGGTTTGATTCGCAGGCAAGGGAGTCGTGTGTTTCGTGTGTGTGTGTGTGTGTGTCAAAAACAGTGATGACAGTGGGGATGGAGGAAAAGTACACTGAAGAGTACACGGAAGAGGAATGAGTTAAAAAAACTGTTTTTCTGTTGCCTTACTTGCCTATGTTAAGAGACCAAACCTTCTTAAAGGAGATTGGGTGTGTCAGCGAGTGTTTGGAAGCTGGGGAGAAGCCATGTCTTGTGGTAGTCCCCATCATTGTAACAGCCAAGTATTTAAAAATAGATATTATTTTATTTCCTTGTTAGTTCTTTAAGAAAAATGTCTTGATGAGTTTATAGTTTTTTGTCAGTTTGCTTGTTTATGTTTGTTTGTGAGTGGGTTTGTTGTTTGCCTGTGCATGAGTAAATAATTTACTAAGGGAATTGTACTAAGTGAAATCCACTCTTTCAACAGGGAAGATAAAAATAACTATTGAACAGTTGACTCAGTCAGTGTGCACTAGCCAGTCTATCCAGATCCATATTAAGGTAATCTGAGGCACTGATATACCATGACATGAAGCATCCTGTGGCTCCATCCCTACGATCATACCCTTGCTCCATGGCTCCATCCTGACACATTTGGATTGGTGCTGGCAAAGGGATCCCTTTATTCCTAGAGAGGTCACGGGTCATCAGCAGGGTCCTCCTTAAAGGCAGGGGTGACAGCAGGGAGGTCCTACTGCACCAGCCAAGTTGTATCCGTTAGGTGAGTGGGGGAAGCTGTTGTCTTCACTGAGGTGTTTGTGTGACCCTCCAGAGCAATGAGTCTTGGAGTTGACGCTCTCTTGAGAGGAATGATAAGGTTCACACTTTTCATGTTTATTACTTCAGGCTATCTCCGGACTTGGCAGACCGCTCTGCATTGTTTATTGTGGAGAACATGGGAGATGTCTGTATAATTTTGGGGTATTATGCTTGATGCTATTCTGTGTGACTACCTGGAGTTAACAGCCTCTTTTGTTTTAATTTTACTGTTTCATGGAAATCCATTTTCTGAACACACAACTGTAGGAATTAAGTGAAATACTCCCTAAGGCCATGATCGAGTAAAGCCCTTAATCATATGACTAGTCTCATTGACTTCAGCCTAGTTAAGCATGTATTCAAGTGCTTTGCTGGATAAGGGCCTAGATCTTCTTTGGAAGAATGAGTATCACTTTTTTGAGGCTCATACTGGGGTGCCTAATTCTAAGGATTTCAGTGGACTTTTCTGTCTGACTTTTCATACAGTTCTTCCTAGGTCTCTATAGCCCATCACACACACACACACACACCCATCACATGTGCACACATATTGAATGTTTATTCCCTGGTTATATTTAATGAGCGAATCTTGAAGTGAAGGTGAGGTGAATCTTAGAAGTGACAGTTGACATCTGGACAGCACTCAGGTATCCTTCCTGCTACTAGTATTGTAATCATTTATTTTTTTAGAAAGTATTATGAAATGGGTTATTTAAAAAAAAAAAACCCTAAACTGTTAACAGTTTTGCTTTCATGTGAAGAAGAGTGTCAGTGACCGAATAATAGAGGGACCAGACATTTAGTTCTTGTTAATATTACATGTACTAGATTAAAACAATGAATTTTTATGAAATGGACAGGAGTAAAGTAATTTCAATTAAGACACCGTCACTTCATGTAATGGATGTTAGTGCAGCATAGAGCAGTAGTAGAAAGCTGACTTTATGAAAAGATATAATACATTGATAAGATCAAAGACTGTGTATGTCAACCATAGAGAAACAAACAATTATAAAAACCTACTATCTTCCTGATTTTTATTGAATTAACAATTGGCTAGAAGTTTCCGCTAAATATTTAATTACTGTCTGAAGACTCAAAAAATACACTCTTTTGGGGGGAATATTTGTCAACTACCCAGACATCTGATTTGCTGTCAGAATTTTAAGTCTTAGTCCTGAAAAATGGTAGGGATATTTCATATAAAGTGATGAGTGAAGTTCCCGTAGTAGGTGCTGATGATGTCCAGCCCTTTACAGGAATCAATCCTTAATTTAATATGTGAATTTTACTTTTTTCCCCCCCTCAGAAACATTCTATTATGTACAGCTGTAACAAACTGCTATCATGTATCATCAGCAGGGTTTAAACACTTTTATAATACACTTTTCAGATGGTCATAAGATTTTTCTCATGTCCCTATAAAATTTAGGTATTGTGAATTCTCCAAAACCACAGCCAACATAGTTAAGTATCTGTGGCACTTATTATCCATTGACCCAACCTAGCAGTGGTAGCATTACCAGAATTAGTGTGCAACTTCACAAACCCTGTATAGTAGTGTTTCCTCTGCTGACACTACCCAGTCAGGTCCCTGTTTAGTTTCATTTGACCAAGTTGCTGATAATCCTTTTCCTGTTTGCTGTAGTTGCCACAAGAAGTGCCAGAACACACAGGTGATATTTTGTTTCCCCTTCCCCCCTCTTCCCCAATATTCCACAGGTTTTAAAGCTTGCCCCTTTGTTTCTCCTTTGGCTAAACCATTGATGATGTACCTTTTGTCCTTCAAACATAGAAGGTGTGCATTGATAAATTGTATAGTCAATTGCGTGACCACACTTTGGCCAAATAACCAATGTCAGTCAGGTTTATTGCTCTAAGCCAATAATAGTATAGTACTGGAAAATGGCATGGTATAGAATCTGTCTCCAGGAAACTGTGTCATGCAGTGATGTTACACTCACCTTACTCAGAAGGTGTGCTTCCACAATTACACACTTCTGCTAGTATTATTTATATGATTTTACAAGTTACTCATCTCTTCACATGTCCTTAAAATCCAACCCATTAGTTTGTTCTACTTCCCTAACTTGTTGTTATGTTTTTTCCTTATCTTTGTTTTGGACACTAGCATTCCAGGTACTGGTCTGGGAGCGTACTTCCCAGCTTGTACTAAAATATAGAATAAATGTATCTTGACAAGTTTCCTATCTGCTTGTGCCAAATGCTTGCTTCAGCAAATACAAGGTGTTATGGGATACTTAGCATAAGTGAACAGGATTATGGTATTGGTCAGTTTAGGCTATATCACTTTTACAATATTTGTGCTTAATGCATACCGATATAAATGGTGCAGTATGTATATATGCTAGCTTGTATATAGTCAATACCAGGTAATGCATACTTAGTTTTTATAGAGAAATGTTTCACAAACATGGATGCTCAAATCACACAGAGCCAAACTGCTAAATGCTGCTATAGCAAGTTACAAAAGAAAAAGCTGTGGCAGTCCAATACCAAAAGATATCTCAAATTCCTTTATCCAATAAAATGTTACTATTCATTTACTTAGCATCAATATTTAACATAAGAAAGATATGGCTAGCATTTCAGTGCACACATGTCTTCATCAGAGCCCAGAACATCCACCACCTTGAACAAGAAAACTCTCATTTATGGAAGAGCTTTAGTTTACAAACAGGAACTAAACTCACCCACAATCATTAATACCAGCTGATGTCAATCACTTTTTCATGCAAATAATCACATGTTAAATAGAGTAATTATCAAATAACCAGGAAATTAAAAGCCATAGCTTTTTAAAAACAGAGCCACACTGGCATGCTATCATTGTTAGAAGGGATCTGACCTTTTTACTACAGGATGTGGGGGAATTTAGGGTCTTCAGACTGATTATGCATTCAGCGGAAGTGGCCCAAAAGGCAGAGTAAAAGCAGAATAACTCCATTAAATTCAGTTGATTTTCTGCCTTGTGTAATGGAAAGCAGAATATGATCCTTAAAATCTTTCTAAGATTTCTTTGGACCGCTGGATTCAAATGAAGGAATCCTTTGTCCTCTGTGTCAGGACCCACTCCACTTAGCTCACAGCCACTTGATGAGGAAAGAGGGAATCCTTTGGTGGAATTGATTTTCACATTTGCAGTTTGGTCTACCATGTGTTTTTTTCCGTCAGGGGTACAAAATAATTACTCCAGGCAGTACAGGACTGACTTGACTCCTCTCCTCTGCAGATGCAACCCTTGTTCATAAAGCATTGAGTGTTTGTTCCTGAGTAATAATCCTCCTCCTCTATTCTCTCCCTAAAGGGAATGGTAGGCAGATTTTAAAAGTTCCAGACTGGTGATTCAGAGTTGCACAAATTAGCATTTTTATCTGTAAATACAGCTTTAGCATCTCTTATACACCAGATTGGAACAACCCTCCCCACTCTAATACTTCCGATTTTGCTATTATGGATAGGTTGGATTTGTTATTGTTTGTGTTTCTGATGTTACCATTGACACAAGTTGTTTTACCACAGTTTAGTGTAAGAGCTCTAAGTGGTTGATAAGTTTATTTTTGAGGCTCTGCCTTTGACATTATACTCTATTTCTGTCTAGTACGGAAGCTCCTTCTGAGGACTTCAGGAGACACACTGAAACGTGATGCATTTGAAGGGTGCTCTTGTCTAATAAAATATGATTTATAGGAGGAAATAGTTTTAATCCACCTTTTTGGGACCTCTAAATGTTCATAAATAAGGTTGTGTGGGCACAAAGTTGAACATTATCACTGTATTTCACTATGATATGATCATATAGAAACTGAGGAACAGATGTTCAGCTGTGGCTGAGGAGCACTTCGTTCTGCAGAACAGGGGTTGCAAAGGTGTGGTGTACTTTGTCCTCTTCTAATCCTAAAGCTGCTATACACCAGGCCAGTAACCCCAGCAAAGGTTATCTACACTGTTTGCTAATGGTTCCAAGAGACCCTTATAGCATCCAGGTATCAGCCGGGAGTAAAGGAATCTTGGCTACATCCTCTTGCTGTGTCCCCCAAGTAGCCAGGAAGGGAACGGTGCAAGAATCACCACAGCCTGGATGCACAAAAGGAGTTAGTAGTTGTGACTGAGCTTCCCAGTGCCTAACTTTTGGAAGCCTAGAAAATCACTGCAGTTCAGAAAGCCTGCATTGGAAGCCCAGGCTCCCAGTACAGTGAATGGGGAGAGAGAGAGGTACTTTAGGTTGCGATCCATAAAAGTCAGTGTGCTAGGCAGGGAGCCACCTAGGCTAGCCAATGAGAGAGGCTCAGCCCCACCCTTCTCATGAAGGCATCAAACTCCAGGCTGCAGGGGGATGCCTATCTCTGCTTGTGATTCTCAGCTGTGAACCCTCTCTGGAAGTTAGGCACCTATGCTGGGGGTGGGGGAAGGCAAGCATCTCCCTCAAACTTTAGGGCACCTGTTGGAGCAGGGGAAGTGGATCTTGGATCTCCCACATCCTGGGTGAGTGTTCTAATCCCCCAGATATGGTCATTCTCAGCCTTGTGCTTGCTTTCTCTGTGGCCCAAATGACACTGTTCTCATTTATCCAGAGTGTAACAACTTCAACAGGAGAGACTGAGGGAGCCCCACATGAAACTATCCCATATCCCAATGGTTAGAACACTCAGCTGAGAGGTGGCAGACCCCTCTCTGCCTTTGGGGGAGAAAGGAGTTGAACTGGTGACTTCAACCAGAGGTTTCCTATATCCCAGGTGAGTAATCCCAGTGGTTAGGACTAAGTTATGAAGGAGGTTGTCCTCCTCCCACTCCTGCCCATCTCCTTTGTGCAAATTCACCTGAAGAGCTGAATTCAATAGGCGTGCTCAGATAGGCACCTACTGGATTGGATCCCACGTGCAATTTAGGTAGCCAAACTTACTGACTTCTTACTGTGTTTTGAGTAAGAAGGTGTGCTCTGTGGCTTACACAGGAGATAGGCAGTGTGCAAATTTAGAGGCAGAAACATAGGTGTTCAGGGAATTCTTACTGCAGAAACTTTTAGGTACCAAAGGAGTTTAGATGCTTATAGGATTAGCTGGGAGTTTTGTGAATTGTGAGTCTTGTGGCACCTAAAACTTAATCTTAGGTGCCTAACTCTTTTTGTGCATCCAAGCCTATGTTACCAGAGGGTTCCGCTACATAGGAATCATCCTGCAGGTGCTAGAGATGTTATGGCAACCCAGAACTGGTGCCAGAGGTTGCAAAATGGGAGCTATGTACTAGTGGGGATCTTGAATTATATTTTATGGCCAGAGTTTCACCTCTTTGAGTGATTAGCCATGAGTAACTGGTACGATTTGTTGCCCCCACCCCCCCCAAAAAGTGAATGATGTACTTTAACAATAAGAATGTCTTGTGTGAGAGCAGGCAGGTGAGATTTCCTCTTTAGATACCAGTTTGTGGCTATTGAGGGTACTGTTGGTAGTGTTCGGTACCTTGTGAGAACTATACAAATTTTTGATAAACTAGAGAAAATAAAAAAGGTAAAAAAGTGTTAAAAGGACTGAAACAGAACACTGAAAAAACCCTTCGCCGTGACAAAAACAATATGAAGGTCAGTTAGACAAGAGAATAATTTGTTAAGGCTGGTGATTGAGGCAATAAGATTGGAAGTGACCTAGGGGACTAAGAACACTTAGGGCAGGTTTACACTACTGGTTAAATAGATTTAACTTCCATCGCTCAGTGGTGTGAAAAAGCACCCCTGCCCGAGCGGTGCAAGTTTTGTGCTCTCCACACTAGCACTATGTTGGCAGGAGATGCTTTCAGTTCTTGACGAGGTGGAGTAATTAGGCTGACAAGACAGCGCTCTCCTGTCAGCATAGCGCGTCTTCACCAGATGCGCTATAATGGTGCGGCTGTGCCGATGTAACACTGTAGTGTAGACTTGCCCTTAAAGGACAGTCCCCCTCTAATGCTAAGAGTTGGGCTATATGTCCTCTCAGCTACCATTCTAAATGCTGTGATTCTGAGGCCTACTACTTGATTGCAATGCTCTTTTTTTTTTGTTTTTGTTATTGAGTTTGGAAACTGTAGGTCTCAGCTAATAATCTATAATTAATTCAATAAATGTGTGTGCATCATTAGTAAAATGTGAGGGAGAGAAGTGTGATTTCTTTATGTAGATGTCCAATGATTCTCAGGTCCCTTATACTGTGTTTGTTTTATAATGCAAACTAATGTTACTCTGTGTACTATTATCATATTAAAAGTCCTTCTCTACCATTACTTGTGGGTTTTTGAAATGGGGAAGGGTGCTCTTCCAGTGTTATATAATATGTAAACAATATTATTTCCACAAATAAGCTAAATATGCTATTGTATATTATTGTAATTTGCAATTCTGCCAAAGTGGTTAGTAAGCAGTGTGAGATAGGTAAAAACCTAGTATGGAGTTTTCCATCTTAGTGACAGTATTTTATCATGGACATTTTTCTGGATGGTTGGGGGACGGATAAGATGACCTGTTAAGCCTGTTCCCTCTTCACTTTTTATGGTTCTGTGAACTACACACATTATCTTTCAAAGGCTATTTAGTGCTGTGACAAGTAAACAATGTTCTGAAAATGCTTGACAAGAACTATGTGGTGTTGGTTGTCTAATCTCATTTGCCCACTGGTGATACATTTACCTAATTTTAATATCTTTGTATGCTTTTGAAACATTTTTATAATTTTTTTAATTGAATAAAACAAACCTTTACTTAGAAGTATTATTTTAATAAGTAAATCACACACTTTTAAAATCCTACTTACTTCAAACTTGTATTTATTTCTGAGAAATACAGTAGAGCTGGGACAGAACATATACAGTTTGTAGAAGAGAAGAATAAGGACCCCTGATCTTATAGGACTCACGCAGACACTCCTCTCTCAAACCTCAGTGGTGTTTTTTCCTCCTGCAGTACGTACGGAAAGAGGCCCTAGGTATTGAGCTGAACATGTACCTTTTCCCACTGCTCCTTGCACTATTTTGCATGCAGGGAATCTAATTCTGAAACATCTATTTAAGTAATATAGATCTCAAGAGTTTCAAATTAAAGAAAATATGATATCTGACTGTATGTTGTTTAAATCATTACTTGGAATGTACAAGATGCTTGTTTTGAAAAGTGCCTGGAATGAGTCAGAGAGGAGAATTTTTTTGTTTTAATTGCACAGTACTGCCACCTAGCATCAATTCACAGATTTGTGTGCGTCTGTAAATTTCCAGCTAGGTTGCTGTTGAATTTAGATTTATTTTTCAGTGGTACCTGGTTATGATTCTTAAAGCATTTTCCCCCATGAAATGACATAAAACATCTCTCATACATGGTAAATTGGCTGTTTACCTGAAAAACCTTCCAATAGAGGGCAGGGGAATCAGAAGCAACAAGGGAAATCTCTTATCAGATACACTGAATAGTTTCGGATGACAGAAATGCATATTCATGTGTTCTAGGCATGTCTTGGAAGCTGCTTTATTAACAACTTCTTAGTATTTTAGTGTAATATACATTCCTTTTTTTAAATTAATACAACCCCAAATTGCAAGTGGATGATCCCCCTTTTCTTTTTATTGTAGAAATCCTTCTTTCCCACATTACAGTGCAATCCATCTGTAGCTAAAATGTTGATTTATTGTCATCGTGAAATGACTGATCCCCTGCATGACAGCAACTAAAACTTTGTCACATCCACAAATCATGAGATTTAAGACATTTTATGCTGACATGGAAGAAAATAGTAAGTAAAAAAGCTCTACAGCATTTTTAATCATGTATTTTGAGTCAAGCACAATCTGAAATATTCATTATATTACTCTGTAGTGAGTTAATGTAGAACATACACTTCCTGTATATCCGTATTCTTTTAGTACTCTATTCCCTTTTATTTGACTCTTTTTAATGTGAAATACAAAAAATAATTCAATAATATTCAAGAAGAGGGAAACACTACATTTAGATTGATGCTTTATATAATGGGCCCTTTATGAGATGTAATACCAAATGTTAATCAATAGACATGCCAGCATAGCTTCCAATACAACCTTGTAGAGTTTTTAAAAATTAATCCTTATTAAAAATATTGATTTACTGTGACTTACTGGGGTTGTAACTGGTAAGTTTTTCATCCTAATTAGGAGGATAGGCTCCACTGCTTAGACTGCAGATGATAATGTAATGATTGTTTCTTAAAACATAAAAATCAATGTGATATACTATCAAATTGTGCCGAGTGTCACAATTATGGAAATTGTTCAGGATTTTAAAAACACTTTTCTAAATAGCGTTTCCTTTTATTCTTCTTAATAGATTCAAGTAGAGCTACTTGAGAGAATGTCTCATAAAACAAAGCAAATATCAAGTGGTGCTCTGGTAGTTAAGGCCACATCTCACTGTATAATACCATTTTCAAATATTTTAGAAGCAAAACAGAATTATTTGAAATTTTTTTAGACTTTATAAAGCAAATAACTTGTTATGAATTCTTTCGTGACATTACCAACCTCTGCAGTTAGCACTGTGTTCTGCTTTTTGGTTATTTAGCCTATCTAAAAGGATTTAGGAATTTTAATATAAATATAATGTAATGCACATCTGCATAGCTTGGGTTTTTTTGCTTATTGAGAGGGAATTCATTTGGCAATTTTTGGTGTGTTCAGTAGATACATATCTCACCCTATCTTCTGGCAGCCTAGCATTGTTATGTCATGAAAAAAGTCCATGAATTGTCATTGGTGTCATGGTTATGTGAGAGGTTACTTTATAGCGAGTTTGGTTTTTAAAGATGTGATTTACATAAACATTTCAATCTCGAACTCCATCTGGTGCAAATCTAGAGTAACTCCCTTGACTTCCATGTTTTTAGGAGATGGAAGACTAGAGTTGCTCCAGGAATATGCTGGAGCAATTGGGATAAAAAGTGTTGTTTTTTTCATGAGGTACTTACAGTAGATAATTCCCAAACAACCCCCCTGCCCCAGCATCTCAAAATAAAAATCCCTTTTGTTGAAAAAGTATCTTAAGAATAAGATATGTTTTAGTGGATTCCCCCTAGCTCCCCCTCCCCCAAACCAAACACAAAACCACTTATTACGTCAGTGTTTGCTTGTTTGTTTTTATCTGGTAATGAGCAATTAATGAATCCAACACGTTCCCTACTACCGTATAATCCATTGTTACTCACTTTATAATAGCTTGCCTGATTTATAGTGCCTGTCCAACTTTTTAACTTAGCCCTCATGTTCTATAGTGAAAATATTCTGTTGTATTTATATAGCTGATTTTTATGTATTGCTTGTGTAACGGTTAGTGAAGACTTTTGAAAGAAATGTATAGTACATTAAGCTAGAGCTTGGGTTAAGGGATGTTGTCGCAGGTTGCTGGCACTGTAAGGGGAGTTGGGCTGTGCCTCACCTGTGATGGATCAGCCACTCCCATTTCTACCCAGCTGATCCTAATTAGTTGGGGGATCAGATGGCTTGGGTCAGTTATCAGACCCACCTGCAAAGGAGTCAGGTGACTTCCTTAGAGCTGCAAGAGGTTGTCTCCTGTGACTGGCCTTTAATGGAGAGGCTGCCAGTAGAGGAGGAGGAGGTGGCAGGCATTGGGGAGGGCCAAATCCAGGCTGGTATCCTAGAGGTAGACCTGGCAGAAGGATCCAGACTGTGGAGAACTAAACTGGGGGAAAGAAACCCTTAGTGTCAGCAGATCTGGCAGGAGCTGGTCCACCATGGAGAAAGTTTTTCTGGAGGATCAGCACTCTGCAAGTGAGCAGGATTGAAAGGTAACAGATGTGTAGAACGACAAACAGGAAGAATGCTGCCCAAGAGCTCTGTCTATAGAAACACCGTTTGTGAGAGCTCTGTTACTTACTCCATTGCGCAGAGCTTTTGTGGTAGATTTTCTGTGGCAATACAGAGTTCTGCTGTGGGGTCCCTGCCTTAGAGACCTCAGGTTGCAGGGTTGTCATATAATGGTCTTAAGTCTTTGAAACTTGTTCAATAAGGCTACGTCTTCACTACCCGCCTGAATCGGCAGGTAGAAATCGATCTCTCAGGGATCGAATGATCGCGTCTCGTTGGGATACCACAATCGATCCCCCGAATCGACACTTGTACTCCACCAGCGCAGGTAGGAGTAAGCGCCGTCGACGGGGGAGCCGCGGCGGTCGATTTACCGCCATCCTCACAGCGGGGTAAGTCGGCTCGGATATGTCGAATTCAGCTACGCTATTCGCGTAACTAAATTTGCGTATCTTAAATCGATTCCCGCCCCCCAGTGAAGACGTAGCCTAAGTCAGAGCCTGAATTCAGTGAACTTCCACTCCCATTGAAAGCCTATTCTTTTCAGATGGGTTTCTGACTGAAAGTTGTTTAGTTT
This sequence comes from Malaclemys terrapin pileata, assembly GCF_027887155.1. NCBI lineage: Eukaryota > Metazoa > Chordata > Testudines > Emydidae > Malaclemys > Malaclemys terrapin. The sequence continues at coordinate 27,992,844 of NC_071512.1, forward strand.
TGGCTATGATGGGGTTTTTTCTGTTAGGCACTTCTGGCCTAGCAATTTTATAAAGGATGTACATGATCTGCTTTTAATATAACAGTCACTAGGTGCTTTCATCACAGGAGCTATATAAGACATTAAACACAATGATTCTTGTGTGAAAAAAGAGCAGTGTCAAGAGGTATTTCTTTATGGTATTTCTCCTTACTTCTGATTTCTGAGGACTGCCAGTTACAGATGATGATAGCAAAAATCAGGTAACAGCAGAATAGCCCAACTGCAAGATCAGGAGTAAATCAATTTTTGCCTTGTCCAGGGTTGAATAGAATTACCAGCTGCCCATTTTTATTTGTCTTTTCTCAGTATTTTAACCACTTCCTGCAGTGTAACATGTTATGGGTAGTTTGCCAACCTATACATTGCTGATTCTAAGAGATCACCCTACCCACTCCTGCATCTTAAACATCTTCAGATATGTGAGAAGAAAAAAAACCCTGTTGGCAGAAGCAACTCAAGATTGAATTAAATTCTGAGGCACTTACTTCTTTCTTGACCATATAAATTTTCTGGGGGTTTTCTCCCCATTCCCTCAGTGATGAATATTCTTGGTGGGTCTTTGCCAGGGTTCCCTTCTAGAATTGCAAATGTACATTTAAAGCAAGGGCTGATACAGTTTGTATATATGGTGTAGGGTGACAAGTGTAATGTGAGCTCCAGTGGTGAGACTATACAGTGTTCTTATTTTATTGTACACTTTTTCTGTCACACACTCAGAGTCAACCAATGAAGCACTTCTGTGTGAGTGGATTTTAAAGATTGATGCAAAATACTGTAACAAATCAAATAGATCCTGCACCAGTAACTTAGCCTAGGTTTTTGACAGTAAAAAGGAAAAAAAAAATACCTTCATTCCATCTCCACTTTCCTGGTAGAACAGCATAAACATCCAAAATGCTAACTACTGCCATGCTTGGTGTCAATACATTTTTTTAACATATCTCAGCAGGTGCAGATCATTGTAGCTCTACTGAACTCACTAGAACTAGGCTGAGTTACACCAGCTGAGAATCTGGTAGATTCAGATTATCTTCATTTAAATTTTGGCTCTGAACACCTATGCAATAGAGCAGGGGTTCTCAAACCTCATTGCACCGCGAACCCCTTCTGACAACAAAAATTACTACATAACCCCAGGAGCTGGGACTGAAGCCTGAGCCTGCCCAAGCCCCGCTGCCCCGTGTGTGTGTGGAGGGTCATGGCGGGGGGGCAAAGCCAAAGCCCCACCACACTGGGTGCAGGGGGCAAAGCTGAAGCTCAAGGACTTCAGCCCCAGGCAGGGGGCTTATAACCTGAGTCCCACCTAGGGATGCCAACTTTCTACTCAGACACAACTAAACACCCTTGCCCACCCCTCATCCGAGGCCAGGCCCATGCCCCACCCCTTCTCCGAGGCCCCGCCCCTGCTCACTCCATGCCCCCCCTCTCTGTCGCTCGCTCTTCCCATCCTCCCTCCCTCACTCATTTTCACCGAACTGGCACTGGGGGCTGGGGTGCAGGAGGGGGTGAGGGCTCTGGATGAGGTTGTGGGCTCTGGGGTGGGGCCAGAAATGAGGAGTTCAGAGTGAAGAAGGAGGCTCCAGGCTGAGGCAGTGGGTTGGGATGCGAGAGGGGGTGTGGGCTCTGCCTGGGGGTGTGGGCTGGGGATGAGGGATTTGAGGTGCAGGAGGGGGCTCCGGGCTAGGGCAGAGGGGTTTGGAGTGCAGGAGGGGGCTCCGGGCTGGAGCAGGGGGTTGGGGTGCAGATAGGTGTGAGAGCTCTGGCTGGGGGTGCAGATTCTGGGGTGGGTCTGGGGATGTAGGAGAGTGCTCTGGGCTGGGACCAAGGGAGTCAGAGGGCAGGAGGGGGATCAGGGCTGGGGCAGGGTGGTTGGGGCTCCGGGGAGAGTGAGGCTTCCGGCTAGGGGTGCGGGTTCTGGGGTGGGGCTGGGGATGAGGGATTTGGGGTGCAGGACGGTGCTCCAGGCTGGGATCGAGAGGTTCGGGTGGTGGTGGGGGGGTGTTCAGGGCTGGGACAGGGATTTGGGGCCTGGGAGGGCATCAGGCATGCATGCTCTGGGTGGTACTTACCTGAAGCAACTCCCAGAAGCAACGGCATGTCTCGCCTCCGGCTCCTACATGGAGGCACAGCCAAGCCACTCTGCACACTGCCCCATCTGTAGGCACCACCCCCACAGCTCCCATTGGCCATGGTTCTCAGCCAATGGGAGCTGTGGGGGTGGCACTTGGCACTGAGCAGCATGTGGAGCCCCCTGGCTGCCCCTACGCGTAGGAGCAGAACGGGGGACATGCCGGCTTCTTCCTGGGAGCCGCACGGCATGGAGGCTAGCAGGGAGCCTGCCAGCCCCGTGTGCGGCGCTGCCAACCGGACAGTCAATGACCCAGTCAGCGGTACTGACAGGAGCCGCGTGGATCCCTTTTTGACAGGATGGTCCGGTCAAAAACCGGACACCTAGTCACCCTATCCCCACTGCCCAGGGCTGAAGTCCTCGGGCTTCAGTCCCGGGCAGTGGGGCTCGGGCTTCGTCCCTGGGCCCCAGCAAGCCTAAGCCAGCCCTGGCAACCCTATTAAAAAGGGATCGTGACTCACTTTGGGGTCCCGACTCACAGTTTGAGAACCGCTGCAATAGTGATTGACATACTTTAAATATAATATCATATTACTCTTGCATTGTTAAACTGACATCCTTCTGTTGGCCACTGGGAACTGTCAAGGGGAAATTCAAAGATTTACAGCACTTTCCAAAAAGAGGAATGCATCCTGACCAGCATTACTTGTCTTATAAAACAAGTGATGTGCAGTGTTGTGTGGTGCTATTGAAGGATGTATAGACAGCTGCTTGACTTGGCTCCAGAGTCACCACACTGCCAGTATTGACTCATGAGTTTGTAATTCTTTAAGATACGTGGAATATGAAAGGTGCTGTATTAGAAGAAATCCTCTTCTAGCAGCAGAATACCAACAGTCAATCTTTTTAGACAATATTAACATTCTGTACAAATGGATATCAAGGAAATGTGTGACTATAACAATTAAGATTACATTAGCACACACATGCTGCTTTTCCCTAATCCACCATGCTGTCAAATTCAACACTACACATGAAAACAAAACAAAAATGGTTTGTACTTCAATGTTTGAATAAGGAAAAATATTTTCCCTCTGTAGGCTGTTTAAAAACAATTAGGCATTAGCTTTGTCAAATACTAAATTAGGAATGAATTCAACTTTAAATATGTGAACCATACACCCTTTGAAATTTGCCTGAAAAGACTCATTATAAAACTAATGCTATGAAAAAGCACTCCCTTTCAAACTGGGTAAAGCACCTGAATACTTTTCATAAGTGGCTGCACATCATTTGAAAGCATTCTAGTAATTCCTCAAAACCTTTCAAAGTACCTTTCAGATAATAAATTTCATATTCAGCACATCTGCAGTCCTACAAGACTTCCAATAATACTTAAATTGGTTAACTATACTTCCTTTACATCTTTTTAATGCTTTTTATTGATTTGAGGCAGATAAATTCTATTGTGCTTTAAATCTTTTTTTTTTTTTTCCGGGACAAAGGGAAATTGAGTCTGTGCAGAAGAATTTAGCTTACAATCAGAATAAGTGTCTTAACCTCACCTTTTTAAGGCATATTCAGCAATTTGTGAGCTTCAAACTAACTAGCTAACACATCTGCAAATTCATTTTGGATTCCAAGATAACAGTATAAATATTATTAAATAATATTACTGATCTTATAAGTATCATAGTAAAATAGTCAGTACATTAGTCCACGGAAAATATACTGACAAACATTTCTTCAAAGACTGCTTATAAGTGGAGGTGGTAGCACCATCTATTAAGGTTGCCTGACGCTTACTATTTGATGACCCTGTTTTCAGTTGCATAAACTTTTGCCAAACTTTAAAGATTTAGACCTTGCTGGGTGTTTGCATCAGGCTGAATTGTCGTGGAAAAACTTCAGCCAAAATGCGCTCAGCCGTTTCAAAGAACAAGGATGATGGAAATATTTGTTTTTCAATGTTTAATAACAGGAGTGTTTTGGAAAGCTTTAAGGTAGGGATGTGCTTTTTGCTATCCCTGTGAAAATTCACCCAAATTTCAAGTCTTGAAAAATCAGAGTTCACACAGGTTCAGTAGATACTTGCTAGAGCTTAACAGCTAAAATCTCTGAAGGTTCTGTCCTCGCTGAGCATGTTCAAGCCTCTCATAGCTCCTAGTGCTGACCAGACTGCATGCATTGTCCCCAGAGAACAAGTGACAAATGGTCATCCCCTTAGAGCTCCTGTGTGTGACTGTGCTGTGTACGCACCATCGCCACAGAGCAACTCTGTATGCTCCAGCATAGGACTACAGGGGCAAAGCCGGGCTTTCCCGGTAATGGCTGTTCCAAGCAACTTTGAGCAGAGTGGAACCAGGTACTGCAAGCAGGAGACTGGGAACTATGGGAGTGGGGATGGGGGCAGAGAATCTGACAAGGAGTTGGGTGAGGGGAGGGGCGGGACCTGTCGGTCAAAGAAACCGGGGACAAGAAGTCAAGGGGAGCCCAGTGCACTAAGATTGGATGAGAAGCCTGGGATGGGAGCCTGAGACTGGGAGTCAGTGGGACAAGAACATGGGGTGGGAGATGGTGACTAGAATCTGGGATGTGGGGAGAGATACAGATCAGAAGTTGGGAAAGAAGACTGAGATGGGGAATCTGGGGGAGGGGGTAGAGGGGAAGGAGACATGCTGGCTAGATGAGGGGAATGGGACTGGGTTGAGGAGCTAGTGGTAGAGTAGACACAGGACTGATACAGGGACCAGTTGAAGGGGATGAAGCAGAAGGGGTCAAGCTTAGGGGAAAGGAGCAAAAGAGTCTTTGTGTTCACTAGAGCACACTGCCCTCTGGAGCCTGGAATCGAACCCAAGATTCTCACCATTCTCTGCTGTTAATGGATATCTGTGAACCTACTGGCAAAGTGTCCCATCCACATAGAGGATAACAGCCCACTACTGCTATCACTTACCACATTAACGCAAGTGACAGAAGTCTTGTGTTGGTTTGAAAAGTTTCAACCCTACTGATGAATCATGTGGGTGTAAATATGATGCTACGTAAAGAAGCTTCTGTATTTTCAGTTAGGCTTTAAAAAAAAAACTATGAAATAGCACACGAGCGCACACACACACACACAAATGACATTAACAGAACATTGTTAAGGTTGCAAAGTCAAGCACTCAAAAGCCAGGAAATGCCAGAATTGAGGTTGCCTGTGCAAGCTCCAATTTGGCCCTCTTGGGCATATGCATTATGCTATTGTCTTTAGTTAAATCATCACATCCTATTTTTTCCCACAGTGCTCTGGGGATGAACAAGGGTTGTGTACTGAAGGAGGATGTTGTCTGTAGGACCCCTTCTTTTGTTGCAGAAGCTGGAAGATGTATAATGAATGAGGTGAGGGATTCTTAAGGTTAAGGCAGTCAAATGCCTCCTTCGAGGATTGGATTCTATCCCTGTCTTTGCCACAGAGTTCCTGTGTAATACTAGGGAAATAGCTTAAACCAAGTTTTCCAGTTGTTTCCTCATCTTCTGGGTGCCTAACTTTAGATACTGGGGCACAGGCACCAGCTTCCTCCTCACCCCCGAGGTGCTCAACCCCCACTCTGCGCCAGGTCCCACCCCCCACTCCACCCTTTCCCCCAAGCCACCCATCCTTGCCTTGGCTCTTCCCACTCCCACTCCACCTCACCTCTTCCCACCCAGTTCCGCCCCTCCCCCGACTGCACCCTGGCCCTGCTCCTCTCCCCCTTACCCCCCAGCATCTCCTGCACACCACAGAACAGCTGATCGCAGTGGGTGGGAGGCACTGGGAGGGATGGGGAGGTGCTGATCAGTGGGCAGCAGGGGAGCTGGCTGCCAGTGGGTGCTAAGCACCCACTAATTTTTTTTTCTGTAGATGCTCCAGGGTTGAAGCACCCAGGGAGTCAGCGCCTATGTCCTGGGGTCTGATTTGTACAAGTTCTTAAACAGCAGAGCTGCAACTGAAGTCAATAAGAGCTGTATTTTGAGGGGCAGTATGTATAATGCTAAGTACTTAGAAAAATCAGATTCTAGGTGTCTCAAATTGGGCACCCAAAATTGGTGGATGTTTAACCTTAACCTGACTGTGCCTAAGTTCCGTATCCGTAAAACAGGGATAACAATACCCACTCATCTCATGGGGGTGCTGTAAATATAATGAATTGATGTTTGTGATGTCCTCAGGTACGATAGAGATGAGTTCCTTAGAAAAGCCCATGTCTGCAGTATAGGATTTGAATAATGTGCAGTAAATAAAACCTGAGGCCACACACTGAACAATGAAAAGAAAACAAAATACTGAATAGCTGTTCATTAAGTGAGCACCGTGCATTCTGTGCACTAAAGAAAAAAAGTATGTGGTCATGTAATTACAGACTATATCATATGTAGACTAACAGGTTGGCTTGACCCTGGGGCTGAAGAACCTGGAGCTGAGCCACCACTAATTACAGGATGGGCCCCACCTGAGAAGAATCAGGCTAGGTCTATACTACCCGCCTGAATCGGCGGGTAGAAATCGACCTCTCGGGGATCGATTTATCGCGTCCCATCGGGACGCGACAATCGAACCCCGAATCGGCGCTCTTACTCCACCAGCGGAGGTGGTAGTAAGCACCGCCGACAGAAAGCCGCAGAAGTCGATTTTGCCGCCGTCCTCACAACGGGGTAAGTCGGCTGCGATACGTCGAATTCAGCTACGCTATTCACGTAGCTGAATTTGCGTATCTTAAATCGACTCCCCCCTGTAGTGTAGATGTACTCTCAGTTGATTGCTGTAGAGACTGCTGTGCTGGTAGAGACTGCAGGGCCAGCTAGAAGGTTACTGCAGGGCCCTGAGTCACCATGGGGAAAAACTCAGAGTAGGAAAGGAAGCTACAGGGAAGAGAGTGAGGAAGGAAGAAAAGCTGTCTGGGTAAGGAGGCCTGGGAGAGACCTTGACTAACCAGGAAATGGCTGGGAGACCCAGAGGGGAAGTTAAGGGAGGTGGGAAGTTGCTGCAGTTTTCCCTGGGCAAGGGTAAAGGAGCAAATTTAGCTGTTCAGAGCCAGAATTCAGATTAGATGGTGGGATTGGTCTGCCCTACTGGCTCCAAGGAAGGGGATGTACAAACCCAATTTAAAAGCTCAGTCCAGCAAGGGGGCAAGCAGGCTGAGCTGAAGACCTGCTGAGGAAGAGCCCCAGAGAAGGTAGAACAGTCTTTGTTTCTGCTAAAGCTGTTTTGGGGATCTTAGTTTGGGACAATTGAGATGCCGGAATGGCTGGACTAAAGATCCCAGAAGGCTGAGTTACTAGGCAGAGAAACTGCTACAGCAACTGAGCAACTGTCTGCAGGGGGTGCTAGCCCACTGAAAGAGCTGCAAAGCCATAAGCGACAAGGGGGTACCTAACGGTGAGTGAACTCAGTCACACGTACACACAAGGGGACCAAATTAAGGCAACCTTAATTTTGACCCTTCTTAATTTTTCTGAGTGCTTGACTCTGCTACCTTAATGTTCTCAATGTATTTTTTGGTGTGTGTACAATATCTAAAAATTTACAGTATAACTGATATGCCCTTTGGGAATGACTGAATTTTGCAAATCTAAGCTACAGCTACTTTCAAGATTGACTGTGTTGTTTACTGAGACCATTATAATTAATTTCTACCAGTTCTCTATTGTAAGAAGTCTCTTGCAACATGCATGCTCAGAATTTTTTTTTCTGTAAAATACAAAGTATGCATAACTTAATCTTACCTTCTTGGTTCTTTTTTTGTTCTTCCTCTCTTACTCCATTTTCTCCTTTTCTTCTATATCTACCTGTCTCTTAAATCTTTCAGTGTTTGTTTTTCCTCTTAACTTTTCTCTTCTATGCCTGCCACTCCAGAACAAACCTCAGCTTTCATATATTCTTTCCCTGATTACTGACCTGATATTTAATTACTATTGTGAGTCACTAATAGAGCCCCGCTATAGTTTATTTTAACTATACAACCTGAACATAGTATCTTCTTAAATACATTTTTATTATTTTGTGTGTTTACCAATACACTATTGTATAGTTAAAAAAATATGAAGTTTTACTAATATAAAACCTTGCTGCTTTTCTATTAAACCTTTGAGAACTGGGAAGAAACAATTACAAACTTTTTGGTGCTAATGATAAAGTAATTTAGCAAACTGAGGATTAGCCTGATTTTACAGTATTAGTGAAATGTATTATCATTATCAGCAGATTCATCTGATTGCTAGCGTGCTTTGGAAGTGTGGATGATTCAAATATAAAAAAGCAACCTTTTAAAAGCATTTTCATTCTTTATTTTTAAAAACCAATTAACTGATAACTCTTAAATTCCATGTCAAATTACCACTTTAAAATCAAACCCATTTGGCTGGCCACATCCCTTGCTGTAGCAGTGCTTTATTGGAACTAATCCAGGTCAGAATAGATTAAATCAGGAATTTGGACCAGTGGATTTTTTTTCATTCTTGTCACACACAATTCCATTTTTAAAAGGGAACTTTCCTAGTTCTGTTGTCTTCACTATTAGGATACTTTCTAACAGATATATTTGTTCTGTGCTAAATATGAAATCTTGCATGTTTCCACATTTTCAACAAAGAAATGAGGACAGAAGGGTTTAAAATTTTAACTATTTATCCCTGTCAATGCAAAACAGATGCAAAAGTTTGCGTGTTCAGGTTGGAATTTCAGAGAATTAATACATGAGTAGGCCTGGTTGAAAATTTTCCCACAGAAAGGGTTTCCAGGTACACAGTTGTGGCTATTTTGAAGAATTGTTTTTTGTTTGGGGGGTTTTGTGTGTGTCTGTGTGTGTGTATGTGGTGCTTCCCCCCCCTCCCCTTGTGCTTTTTCAAATTTAGCTTGGTTTTAATAATAAAAAGTTGAAAGATACCCCACAATAGTAATAACTAAAAGTTATTCCTCTCTGATTGCTTTTTGGTGGTGTCAGTACCATCTTAAGCAATATGGACTATCAACAGCCTTGGTCAGTCCTCACATGAGACACCTCTGACGGTCGGTGCCCCCCATAAGGCTTTATGGAGATATGCTTATGTATGCACATATAACATATGCCATGTAACGTATCTCTGTAAAGGTTATGATCTACTGAATCTATTAATCCTATTTATAGGCATGTATAATGTTTGTATTCGAAGTTATGAATATTGGCTGCATACTTGTTTGATTCTAAGTAGGCTGTAGTGAAGCAGTTGGTCAGCTTCCTGAGAAAAGACTATTCTCGGTAAGTGCCCAATCAAGAAACACTTAAGCCAACAATGAACTTGAAGCCAACAATCCACATCTGGGCTGTCCCAGGAATGTGACTTGGCTGGTAAGGAACTCAGTCAGGAAAGGACATGCCCAGGTGACTCCAAAACTCCATTTTGTAGCTGGACTTTGCATAGGAGAGAGGAGGGGGTCTTCACCCATAAGAGAGAGTCTGTTTAAGCCCGTGGGAGACCCCTCCATTTTGTCTTCACCTGGTTAAAGAGAGAGCCTCTCCAACCCCAAAGATACCTGAAAAAAACTGGAACAAAGGACAGTGACTGCAAGGGGTGCGAGTGATTGCTGGATCCAGACTAAAAGGAGATTAGTCTGGAAAAGGAACCATTCTGGAACTGGTGAGGATCTTATCTGTATTCAGTTTCTTACTGTATTAGACATAGACTGGCGTGTTTTATTTTATTTTACTTGGTAATTCACTTTGTTCTGTCTGTTACTACTTGAAACCACTTAAATCCTACTTTCTGTATTTAATAAAATCACTTTTTACTTATTAATTAACCCAGAGTATGTGTTAATACCTGTGTGGGCAAACAGCTGTGAATTTCTCTCTCTGTGTTATAGAGGGTGAACAATTTATGAGTTTACCCTGTATGAGCTTTTTACAGGGTAAAACAGATTTATTTGGGTTTAGACCCCATTGGGAGTTGGGTATCTGAGTGTTAAAGACGAGAACACTTCTGTTAGCTGCTTTCAGGTAAGCCTACATCTGTTGGGGGACGTGATTCAGACCTGGGTTTGCAGCAGGCTAGCGAGTCTGGCTCAAACCAGGCAGGGCACTGAAGACGTAAGCTGCCAGGGCAGGAAAGCAGGAGCAGAAGTAGTCTTGGTACATCAGTTGGCAGCTCCCAAGGGGGGTTCTGTGATCCAACCCGTCACAACACCAAGAGTAGAATCCTGGCCTGCTGAATGGAATGATTCCCATTGACTTAACTTCAATGGGACTAGGGTTTGTTTTGAATGGACTATAGAGGTGGAACTCTTCTTACCCCCAGAAACGGTGTTACAAGGCCAGAGTTAAAGCATGAAGGTGGATCAGTGTAAGGAAGCCTGCATTGCCTCTGTCTATGCCAAACCAGATTTGTCACTAAAAACAGGGCTTTGGTCTCCAAAACAATTAGCCTGGTGCCTTTCACATGCACTAATTCAGTTTGAAAATAAAATAAGGATTCTTTTTCTTTAACAAAGTGTGGGAGACCTACAGAGACTACTATATAATAGCAGCCCAGGAGCAGACCTGTATATCTCAGTTAATGAAAAATATGTTGAACAGATTTTTTTCATTACACAAATGGAGGGGGTGGGGAACATTTTGTTAACAAGATTAAAACATTCTATTTTTTTCTGTACTTAAGTACTGTAATTTAGAAAAAATAAAAAGGGATGAGCTAATCCAGTCTAAAGTCTACTTGATACTATTTTCATTAGGAGGAAGGGGGAAAAAAAAGTGTAAGCCAAAATTAAAAATTAGTTACTTTGAATAAATTCCTGTGTATTCACAATGCACTAACTTGGACATTTGCTTTAAATCCTGGCTAAAACTCACTTAACCCCCTCTTCCCCTTCCAAATTCTGTGTGCTTTCTTAAAGCCACCTCTGAACATAGTTACTAATAAGAGCTTTCTACAGTCCCTTATCTAGTATTTATTCAGGACTTTGGACAGCTTTGTTCTATTGGTGTGAATTTTGATTGTTTACTATGGGCTTAGATAGAGCCACCTTGCTCAGTCATTGTCATTGTATCACCCTTTTAGCTTTCTTGTCAACAGACAGGAAGATAGTATTGAATGTCCAGTTGATAAAGGCGAAAAGTCTCTGTTTTGTACGTTTGCTTGAATTAAAAGCATTAGCCATAGTTCATTTAATTATGTAACAATGAGAACAAGATTTTCATTTCACTAATAGATTCCCAGATTGTTTAATACATTACATGCTAGATATGTTTTTATTGTAATTAAATGTGGTTAACATTTTAGTTTATTACCTTTTCATCTCTGAGCTAAATTCTAATACAAGCACAACTCCCATTGACTTCAGCTGTGTATGCATATTTGAGGGAATAACTTTGCCCTTGGATATAAATTGTGTGATGTAGAAATAACATACACTTTAACTCAATAAATTCAGGTTCACTCTCTTAGCTGCCGTGTATTGTTTTGTGTTATAGGCAAAATATTCAAAGTTTCCATTAACAAGCTGTGAGGATTCAAATGTACTGGGACAGGGATGTAGGGATGCATAGCTCCCGAATTGCCAGCCCACGGGCGCGGCAAACTGCTCCCATGGCTACGAGGCAGGAGTGACCTTCAATCCAGCGTTTGTGTTTGGGAAACTTATTTGGCTGATTTGATTGTACCCTCGCAGCTGGTGTTCACGCGCTCAAGAGATGGGTTCGTTATCTTATGTGCATGTATACTGCCTGGCTCTTCTATGCGCAAGAATGTAACCACTAAGAAGAGTTGTAAACAAAGTAAGGAGAGAAATAAAAACCCCAGGAAAAGTTTTCCTGGGAGGCTTTTTGCAAGAGGCTTGTAAAGCTCTCTAGCTACCACAGACCTGGCGTTCTGTTTCCTTTCCTGTGTCGTCACCACACAGGGAGACCCCTAATTTCTAGGTAATTGTGCACTGACCTGATAAGCTCTATGTTCCTGAGACTGGTGCTTGATATCAAATGCAAACACGCACCGTATCTAGAATACCTAGATTGTGTAGGATTTTTACATCCATGAATAGTGGTTTCTCAAGTCTCTGCACCATCCTGATGAAATGTGGACTGAAGACCTGGATTTTTAATGATGTTAAAATGTTGGTGGATTCCTAGTGTCATTTTTTCTGACTTTACTAGATTGATTTTGAGCCAACTGCTCTTCAACATTTTTCACCTGTTTTCCCCACCCTCTCCAACCACTGGGACGTCTTTGTAATTTCAGTGGGTGCAACAGTGGAGAAGGAAACTTATACTTTGGGTTATCCTGGAATCCCCATTTGTTGCACAGTCTGTGTCTAGGCCAGGGGCTTCGCAGAGTGCAGCCACCAACTCTTGCTGGTGGCCACTCCAACAATTTTTCCTAAAATACTTAATTAACTTTAGGAAAAACAAATAAACATGCATATATACATGTCCAAATCATTGTAATTTATCTATATGATGTTTGTTTTTGTTTTGTTTTGCAAACTCAATAATAAAAGTAATGTACAGTTGTCCAGTAAAGAACAGAGACTAAAACAGAATAGAAATAAAGTGCTTTGAACATTCTTGTTTTGCCTTTTAAAAAAAAAAAAAAAACTTGCTAGCTATAAGTGTGTCTGCTGTGAAAAGTGATATTTGTATATTTATTAATATCACTTTTCACAGCAGACTTCCTCAGCCCCAGCAAGCCCTATGGACAAATTAAGCCCTGGATGGGGAGGTAGGTACGCGGGGGCGGGGAGACAGGCGCGATGGGGCACTGGGGGCGGCAGCGGGGCCAGAGGTGATTGCGGGAGGGGGTGAGCTCAGGGCCCAAGGCCACCACCACATAGCCAGGGAACGGAGCCCAAAGCCCCACTCCCAGGGGATAGGGCCTGGGGACAGATTCCGAAACCCCGTAGCTGGAGCCCGCTGCCTGCCACCCCAGGGCTGAAGCCCAACCCCACCACTCCTGGGAAGGTGGGGAGCTCGACTGCCTGCTCCTCCAGCTTGTGTCTCCAAAGAAGGGTGGGGCCCAACCACTGCTCGTGGCCCCTGGGAAGGGCCACTGCTTTGCCCCTCCCGCTCCCCCAAATCACTGCCCAGGAGGCTGTAGCTGCAAGGAAAGCCCTGGTGGCCGCATTTGAGAAACACTGCTCTAGGCCATCCAATTTCTGTGTTGAAGAGGGTGAAAGTGGTGGGCTTTGTGGGACTTCCAATGGTAGGGATCTGGGGTGGGGAAGAGTAGGCATCCAGTATAACCAGCCTGAAATGCCTAACTGGGCCCAACCTAATGCTGCATCAGTTATTCTTGCTAGATGACATATTTGTGCCATTATCACTATGGTCAACGTGTTTATTGCTGTTGAGATGTCTAGTAGTTAAAGCACAGAGGTTCTGCCTTGTCCAAGACTAAGAGGAAGGTTTTCCATCAGCACAGCACATCTAGGCACTGTGTCCTGTTCTGAAGCCTAATTGTAATGGATCTAGCAGACAGATGTCTCTGGAGCTTGCATGGCACCACTATGTTCTCAGTGACTTTGCCAAGAATAGGTAGCTTGGAAGTTAGATATTTTCAAGGTGTCATAGGTAAGGGCTTTTCAATGCTGGTTGGACTGTTGCATTCTTTAGCGTGATGGAGCTACTTTGGAAAGAAGCATCAGTGATTTTTTTTTTCCTTTTTATTGTGATTAGTTAAGTCCCATTTTTCACAAGTGATTTAGACACTTAGGAGCCAAAGTCTTATGGGGGTGGGAGGGAATCAATAGAATTTAAGATCCTAAGTAACTCTTGGATGCTTTTGAAAACTTTAGTCATAGTTAGGGCCCTACCAAATTCATAGTCAATTTTGATCAATTTCACAGCAAGAGAGTTTTAAAATTGGTCAATTTCACGTTTTCAGCTGTTTACATCTGAAATTTCAGGGTGTTGTAATTGTGGGGATCCCAACCCAAAAGGTATCTGGAAGTGGGTCTGATTTCCCCCCTTTTCCCCTTCCCTTTCTGAGCTGCCATGCAAGGGAAGGACAAGTCCTGTTTGTCCCCAGCCCAAGCAAGGACTTGAAGCTAGGAACCCCCTGGCTGGGCACTTCCAGGAGCAGGGGGAAGATGGGCTTATTTCAGAAGGTCCGTGACATATTTTTCACGGCTGTGAAATTGATAGGGTCATAATGACTTAGTTTGTGATTGCATGAATGAGTACTACGTCCATGAGCACATTACCACCGACAGCATGCTGCAGTATTCGCCAAGTATTGATTCTGAGAGGAGTGCCATCTACTGGGGCACCATCACTTCCTGACGCATATGTGTATATTCCTCTGGTACTACACCAAGATATGATAACTAAGTCCTACAATTTCCTAAAGTAACTGGAGGCCCTGCCTTGCCTGATGTTTCAGTGTATTGCTGTATCACATACTAAAAACACTTAGCAGCCTAGAATACCAGAAGATAAACTGTCAAATCAGGAATGGTACAATAATACTACTATATTATGCATTCATCTGCACCCAATTTCATTAATAATACCCAGTACATAATAAAATTGAACAAATCCCTGGATAACAAGCCCTCAAAAAATGAAAAGACAAAAAGAAACCACCTTTCTGCAAAACCCAGCTAACCACAACTTCTGTTATTCCTGACTGAACTCAGGTCCATGAAAACCATTGAAATCAGGAGAAAACAAGCAGGATTGAAACTTTTTTCTCCATTATGAAGCTCCCTCCAAGTTGAAATGTTGTTATGAAATTAAGAGACCTACTTTTCACGCAAACATTACTTTTTATGTATTAATAAAACTAGATAAAATTTAAAATCAAAACTTCTTTATCTTCCTTTGAACAGTTCATTATACAAACACACAAACCTATTAACTAATAATAATAATTTGGGTAGATATATGGAAACTTAGCTGGTGAAGTATACAATAAGGTAACACAATATATTTATCATAGGGGAATGAGAAATATAATAGATAATTACAGATAAGAATTAGAAGGAAATAAAAGTTGCATGATACAGCAAGCTCACTATCTTGGTGAGCATAGCAGTGGGATTGTATAACCATATCCTTTTGCATTCCCTCAATGGTATACAATATACATTTCATTTATTTTCACAAGGGGAGTGATATGATCAGCACAACTTCTGACCTTTTCGAAATATCCATTGATATACAATAAGAGGAAAGAGCAAATGAGATTTAAGCTATGGGTATGTTGGGAGCTAATTTATATGGTGCTTGAAAAATGCCCACAAATCTTCAAATAAACGAGGGGGGAGCACTGAGGATTGGTTTCATCAGCAAACAGTACATCTGGTTATTGAAAGCCTTCCATGTCTTCAATGGAGCAAGCCAAACTTGAACTTCATAGTGACATAAGATATATTTACTAACAGTAAGTTATTAAAATGTTTGTATCTATTTCTGTAAAAAGACTGAGCGCTATACATGTACATGTATGACGTTCAAGCTGGCTTCCTTTCTAGGAGAGAATGTGAAGGGACTTGAGCAGCAATTGTAGCCACGCAGAGACCTGAGGAAATCCAATTCAGATGAACATGAAAGAAGATACGAGAGACCTATCAGGTTGAGGCCACAGATGGAATAATTAAGGAGACTTAAGGAAAATGTGATAAGGCTACTAGGAAAAGCAGGGAAGATCATAGGGCAAATGTCTAAGGAGCCATTGACCTAGTGACCAGGTGATATGTCTCATCTCTTTCTGAAGAGGAAAAAGCCAAAGATGAGCCATAATCTGTCTAGTGATCAGCAATCAATAGGTAATATAGAGTTACCAGAGAGGATGAAGAGGCGAGCTCTGTACATAGTGCAGAACATGACCCAAAATGTTCATAACACAGAAAAAAAAATAGGGATATTATGCTGAGGCATGTTGGGGAATCCACACTTGGTAGTGCTGGGGATGGGAGGATGTGGCAGTGGGGAGACACCTGAAGAGGGAGATCTGATACAGTTAAGAATGGTATCCGAGATATGGGCAGAGAGATTAAGACTGGGTTGACACAAGTGATGTTGCAGGTCTTTCTGGTATCAAATGAGATGGAGGAAGTATTAAGATACTGGTGATCAGCTTCCCGATCAGGTGATAATGTAAAGATAAGAGTTTAGGAGTCCATAGGGCCAAATTTGCTGCTTCTGTAAATTGGCCCAGTTCCACTTACTTCAGTGGAGCTGTGCCAATTTACATCAGCAGAAAATTTTGACTCCGATGCCTTCTCTGGTGACCTATTGTGTCTGAGTTGGACACAATGTCTTCCGGGGGGCTGTGAGGTGGTCCACATATCCGTGGCTGCTGCTATGCCTTTTTAAAAGATAGTGAGAATCTCTCTCAGGGCTGTGCAAACGGCAAGGGGGGTTTCAAACATTCTGTAAAAGACACTGTTTTGTTTTGGTTTTGGTGTTTTGATTTTCACTTCTTACTCTTGTGGGTCTTTAGGGTGACCAGATGTTCCATTTTTAAAGGGACAGTCCCGTTTTCTGAGACTTTTTCTCATATAGGCGCCTATTACTCGCCACCCCCTGCCCCGTTCTTTCACAGTTGCTATCTATCTGGTAACCCTATGTGGGTCCCTATGCTCCTCTGTGACTGCTCACTTCACTTGACCTCAGTTGAACTTATCCACATTCCTGGGATCTGACTCACTGATTTTGCCTGATACATCTCTGAGTTTCACAGAAAGCTCTTACCTGATTGCACTCAGTTTCTCAGATATTCCTTAGATCTTTTATCTACAGCCACAGTCATTCCAAACCTAGCAGTTGATTCATGAAGAGCTTGGTGGGTAAATTCTTACAGTAACTGACTTTTTTCCCCTCCATGATGCCTACAAGCACAAGAGTAGTGCTCAAAACCACAAGCTGCAACACATCTATGAAAAAGCTCCAAGTGTGAGTGGTCTACAAAGCTGTTTGATATGCCATAGTTTGATCACGCTACTGGTGCAAAAAATCCATGGATTGTTCTGCTACTTCCACTTCTGAGCCTTCCTTAGCTAGTGAGGCTGTTCACTGTGTGTGTGTGTGTGTGTGTGTGCGCGCTGAAGGCTTTGGTTCTGGGACTGAAAGTTGTACTAGCAAACAATGGGCAGCTGTTATGCACCTGGGCACTGAAAGCAGTTCAGTTATTGAAAACCTGGGACAGAATTTTGCCTTTGGTAAGGCACATCTAGCTACTTGGCTGCAAGTGAATCATTACCTCCTTTTTGGTAGAAAATGGTCCCGTAGTTAATTTAGAACAAGACTTCTTGCATAGCAAATGCAAAGGAAGGCAAGTATTAAAATTGTGGTTCTTGGTCAGAACAGCCTGTATATCTTGCCTCTTTATTCTGTTTCGCTTGTTTCCTTTTCCAGCCAAATACCTCCTCTTCCTTTGTGAACCATATAACTGGGTTGATGAAGTTTTCCACCATAGCAAGCAAGTAGGCCACCATGAACGTCCAAAGGAACACATAGAGGCATTTGGTCACTGGACAGAACTATTGGAAAAGAGTTGCTATGATGAGGATATAGAAATCCCATAATGCACAATACGGGGTTAATATGCTGATATGGCTCTACCCTGCTGCACCTACACGAAATGTCAGGATTGGAGGAAGCAGCTTAAAAGGGAGAGATTCAGCTCAGTTGATGCAAGGAGAGTAGATGTGTAGTCCTTGGCTCCTGGAGCAAGGCCTGACTAAAGGTGACCCTTCACTGAAGGAAAGGAGGTCTTTTTGTGGATGCATTTATGATGGGATTATTCCTGGATACTAGCTTGTGAACCTAGTTGGGGCCCTACGCTTCAGAGGAGCCCTCTGAAGGCCTCTGTACTCGTATGTACTCTGTAGGACATCTCATCTGTGGTTCATCTTCATTTGTGCTTGATTGATGAACCCCGGAAGGGGCAGATTATCCAGGGTTCAGCTCTCTTAAAACCAGACTGATGCACTGAAACACTCAGATGCTGCAGAACAGAGGCCCGGCTGAGTGCTGGAGACTGGCCCAGACCTGAGCGGTACCCTGGCATTGGAACGCTGGTGAGTCGCACAGCAGACAAAGATATGCAGACTTGCTATCAGATTCAGAAGGACATGTGGCTAGGGTTGCCAGGTCGAGAACGGACCCCGGTGGCTCCGGTCAGCACCGCCAGGCCGTCAAAAGTCTGGTTGGCAATGCAGGGGGGGCCCAGGGCTAAGGCAGGCTTCCTACCTGCCTTGGCTCTGTGCAGCTCCCAGAAGCAGCTACCAGATCCCTGCAGCCCCTAGGTGCAGGGAGGCTCCACACACTGCCCCTGCCCGAGTGTCGGGTCTGCAGCTCCCATTGGCTGGGAATCGCAACCAATGGGAGCTGCAGGGGCGGTGCCTGCGGGTGTGAGGGCAATGCGTGGTGACACAGAGCCTCCCTGGCCGCCCAGGCGTCTAGGGGCCACAGGGACATGGTGGCCGCTTCCTCAGAACCGCAGTAAGCGCTGCTGGGACCCCTCCCACGTCCTCCGACTCCCCAATCCCCTGCTCCAACCTGGAGTCCCCTCCCACACCCCAAGCCCCTCATCCCCGGCCGCCCCCAAGAGCCCTCATGCCTAGCCTGAGCCCTCGCCCCCATGCACCCTACCCCCTTCCCCAGCCCGGTGAAAGTGAGAGAGTGGGGCGATGGAGGGAGCAACGGGGGGGAGAGGTGATGGAGTGACCAAGGGTGGGGGGGATGGAGGGCATGGGCAGGGCAGGGGTGTTTGGTTTTGTGCTGTTAGAAAGTTGGCAGCCCTACATGTGGCAGAGTATTTTGTCATCTCTTGGATAATTTGCTGTACTTGAGTCAGAAGTGACTAGCTTTGAGATGTTCATTTGAGAAATTAGACAGCTATCATAATGGTAACTCTTTAGGTTTACTTGAATTGCTTGCAAGGTATGATACTATGTTGCAAGATCATGTGGAAGCTATTAGTTCTGGTATTGCAATGGTGATGTACTTATCAAACCAAATTCAAAATTAATTTATTATAGGATCAAGAAAAGTACAGCAGACTATTTTCAACAAGGTTAAGAAAGCTAACTACTTCTCTGTTATGTGTGATTGCATTACAGACCTTTCCCAAATGGAACAAATGCCTCAGGTGTTAATGTTCAGACTTTGAAAGATGGAGTGAAGGTCATTCAGAGTTTTGTGGATTTCAGTGAAATCACACCAAAGGAGCTCAGGGTATTATGTAGGTTATTTTAGAGAAGCTGACAATGGTGGTTCCCCAAGTTGTTGTGTTTTTTGGAGTTGTCTTTTCCACTTCTAGTAGTTGGGATGTGTTTGAAAAAACATATCAGCATTACATTAGAATTGCATAGCACACAACAAGATGGCCAGCCTGGGTAAAGGCAATCGATCCCCTACAAAATCAGGTTTAGGTGTTTTTTGATTCTGTAGATGAGATCAAGACACCACACAAATTTAAATTGGAAACTGATAGCCTGCAAATGAACACTTCTTCTGGATTTGTTGCATTGAGGAGACTGCTGCTTCACGGACTGAAATGTTAGGAATATCCACATAGTTCAAAGAACAATGCTCTTGAAGGAGGAAGATAATGCAGATGGACTTGCAAAGGATGAAATGACATCAGATTTCCCCTCTTTTCCCCCTCCCCACCCCCCCCCAAAAAGGGTTTTGAGTGCCAGGTTTATAATCCCATTAGACACAGTATCAACACAGTTGGACAACAGGATGCATAAGTATGATGGAGTCTGGAAAAGGTTTGCTTTGTTTGGTGGGTGAGAAACTGAAAAGTCTCAGCAGCAAAGATGTAAAAGGCATGCTTGAAACTTAGCAAGCAGCTACCCTGAAGATTTAAACTTGGCGTTTTGGGAATGAAATTGAGCTCTCTGCCAGTTTTTGCAAGCAAACTTTTAAGGGAGACTTGGAAACGGAGGCACCCATTGATCTCCTTTGCTATATTCACAAGAGATGCCAGTTTCCCTAACACAAAACAGCATTGCAATTTTTTTGCTGCCTTCCAGTAACCATGGCTGCTAACAAAAGGAGTTTCGGCAAATTAAATTTAATCCTGGGGCGGAGAGGATAGGAGCTGCTAATCTGGGTGCAGAGGGGATTTATGCCAGAGAGACAGGGTTTATATACTGTCTCCTGGGTGACAATGGCTTACCTGATCCCCACTGGCCAATCCATCAGCTCAGTTCATACATTCCTCTCTTCTTCCTCAGCGGAGTGGGGGATCCTTAAAGAGCCTCTATCTCTTTTTCCTGCTGGTCCAGCCAAAGATCCCTCCACACTTTTGAGATTGCAGGAGGTTCATTTGCTGTTGATTTCAATGGGACCAGGATTACACATCTTCTCCTTGTCTGTACTAAATTCTGAAATGAATGGTAATAGTTAAAGGATTTGGTAGCAAAAACAGTTTATAGTAAATAAATTAATTTTTCAGGCTTAATGCAGACTATTTCAATCAAACTGGTCATATATCTAATATATATGAATGAAAAACTATTTGTTGTCCACATGCCCATAGGGAAAGAGCATAAATGAATGCTGTGCTTCAGAGCTGCTGTAAAGACTCTCAATGGAAACTGAAGAATATGTCTGAATTGATTTATGTGAAATTGGAACTCTGTAGTGACTGTTGAAAAGGTGGACTCTTGGGTGTTTGGGTTATATTTTTCCTTCATGCCTTGTCTGCTGTTCTTTAGATTTATGATGGTGCCATCATGACACATGCTGCTGGATTATTTTCTTTTGGTTTTTAGTTTTTAAGAATTGTTTCGAAGTCAGCACTATGAAATTACATGTTTGGAAAGTAAGAGCTTGTGATAATGTTTTGGGAACTTTGATTGCTGTTTTTGTTAACTGTTGTTTCTTACGCTCTTATGGTCTCTTTGCTTTAGAATTCTGTTTCTGGATTTTCTGCGCTCCCTGGTGGTGCTTACCATGTAAATGAAGTAACACAGTATACTTCTTTTTAACTGCTGTACTTGTGTGTCGCATGGTGTGCAAACAGCTCAGCTGCTTGCTAGGTAGTCTTTATGGCTATATGATAACAGTATAGGTTATGTTTGCTGGCCACCTGCACCCTGCCTCCATGTAGGAATTGACACTGAGTCACTCCCTCATATTCTCAGTGAATGCTTCTCCCATGTTAGGACTGGAGAAACTTGCCATTTTACAAATGCCTTTTTTACACTGTGCATTACATTTATTCTTAGTAACCTTTCATCATGGCTTCATTTTATTTGTTTACTTTCCAGACTGAATCTATTATATTTGTATCACTTAGATCTTTTTCCAATGTTAATAACAGCATAACCTTAAAATTGTAAAAGATTTATCGATAGACTCTTAAACAATTTTAATGTTGGAAAAAGGTCTGCAATGGGTAGAAAGCATAATAGAATTTGGTATTGGAATGAGAAGTATTTGAGACTTTTTTTTTTTTTTAACCTGATAGTTGAGCTGAAAGCAAACCTGGTGTTACTGTGTGATATTTCTTTAAATAAAAAATTCTTCCCTTTCTGTGCAATATACATTGTGTCCCATTATTAACAGAAGAATCAAAACTGAACTTCATATGTCTTATGGCTCTTGTATTCAAAAACATAACCTACATGGTTGGAATAGTAGAATACAAAGTATATGTAGATTTACACTTTGCAAATATAGTTCTTTTAATTTTTTTTTAATTATTTCTTAATTCTGGGTTTCCTGTTGCAAGAGGTAATGATATCTTTAGCACCTAAGCAGAATATTTAAAAGGATTTAGTTCTTCTCACTGTTTCTAAGTATTAGTGAGATTGCCATCTCATGGGCATGTGTTTAGAAGAAAAACACAGAACCCTGAACTCAGGTCTTGACAAGTTTCACAAGGGACACATTCTCTGTGGCATAAGATCCATCTCACTTGTTGCCTTCAAACTCTGAGGTGGCATGGAGACACTGTAGGGTCAACCCGGGGGGGTCTAGAATTCAAGTGCCTTTTGTACTAGGGCATGTCTACACATACAGCAGTGCAGCTGTACTGATGCAGGGACGCCACTGCAGCGCATCTGGTAAAGAGGCTCTATGCCAACGGGATAGAACTCTCCCACCGGCGTAGTGCTGCGCATATGAGCGCTTATGCTGGTGTAACATATGTTGCTCAGATGGTGGTTTATTCACATCCCTGAGCAACATGAGTTATGCCAACATAGGTTGTAGTGTAGATAAAATCTAATGGTATGAAGCCCAGTCTGGATCTGGAAGCCATATAGGAGAGTTGTCTGTGTTGGATCTGATTCAGTGTTGCAATCCAAGCTGGAAACCACATGAAAAAGGGTCCTTGTTGCTCTTCATTCTCTCAGATGGTAGAGGAGAGCAAGGAGCTCTTGATGAGTCTGAATAAAAGTTACATACCTTAGTTGATCTTCCTTTACAAGGGGCTAAGTGGTGAGAGTTTGAAAATGTCCTTAACTGCTGGAAGCAATGATGCCTGGTGTCTTTCCTTTTCTTCTAACCAAGCTTAGGTCAGGTATGGTTTAGGAACTTGAATGCCATCAAGCAGATATAGGTAAACTATCATCATTTGTCCTTGTCATTATTGATGAATTTTCCAAGCTATGGCGTGGGGAAGCGGGAAAAGTGTTTGCATCTCCTATGCAGTAGATCTCCATACTTAAAGTTCTTTCACATCGTTAAGCACAAAGGCAGCTTTGGGCTACTGCCGATTTGGGTACTAATATATAAAGAAGACCAGGATGGGGAGTAAAGAGCCAATGGCTTTAGCCCATGGCTGCCAACTTCTCTTCATTGAGGGAATGTACGTGCAACAGCTGCTTTTCCCCCAAAGTACCGGGAGGCATTACAAATTCTTGAAGTACATTGCCTCCCAGAATTTTCTCTACAGCAATATGGTTCTGTACTGCCTCCTACTCAGAGCTGTGCTTGTCTCCTGCTGTAATGTCTGGACAGATTTTTGATGATTAGCATCTATTTGCTTCCTTCCAGACTCTGCAACAGACAGGACCATTGACTTACTGGAGGTGTTTGTTTGCTTGTTTAAGTTTATAATATGGTACTCCTGCTAATCATAGTAACCTCCTATGTTTTGACTCTATTTTTGCATACAATTTTCGTATGGCTATAGGCAAATCTTATATCTTGAGAAGGAATGTTTGGTCTTTTGGTTAGAACAGGAATCTGGACAGCAACACCTTGATTCTATTCCTGGCTCTTACCACTGACTTGCTGTGCGACTCTGGAAAACTTGCTTAGGTTTCCAGGCCACAATTTACCCTCTGTAGAATGGTTATATTAACTAATATCCACTGATGTGTGGTTTAATTTGCATGCATACTCTATTATCCTTGGCTGCAAGATGGAATAAAAATGCAGAGTATTGTTGCTCTCCTGTCTGAGAAGCATCTATGTCAATGTCAAATTCATACTACTGAGTATTTGATCCCTTGTTGCCTACGTTGAATTTCATAATACATACCATCAATGCTATCTGAAGTGATGTAGAATTTAAAAATCTAGGGAATACTTCCTTTTAGCAAATCTGATTTTGAAAAAAATTCTATTGAGATATAACATATTCATCACATGGCTTAATAATACTTCTTTCCCTTGTGTTCCATTCCTCTCTTTTCCCTTTAACTTCTAGTCAAACCACCTTTAACCTTTAAAACAAGGGATCCCAGTAGGAAATTCTGTTGTTTTTTGATAAATTTTATGTGTATAAAGGGCAGAGAACTTGGAGTAATGTGGTTAATGGCTTATATACACTAAAGGAATCTTTTGTGCGGGGTTTTCATTGCTTTCAAAGCTAAGTTGAATGGGCTCCATTTATTTTTGTAAGTGGGTATTTTATTCTTTATTCTATTGAAAACTAAGAATTCCTTTTTAATCATTCTTTTTATTCCAATATTTTATTCTGATTAAATTTATGACACTAAATCGTATCTGCTAAATCCCTGCCCCAGAGACTATAGTCCAAGCTATTAAAGGCCAACTAAGACAAGACCCAGCATGGCTGTTCTGTTAATTAAGGGTATGGACAACTTGAGGAGGAAAATGAGAAGAGAAGTGACTTGAAAGGAAGCATTTAAGAGGAAAAGGAAATGGGAGGGTGTGCTCGCTGGACAAACCTGGGGAGGATAATGTAAGTGTAGTAAGCAGTATCAGTTGTGGCATTTGGTTAAAATTTTAAGACCTAGTAACTTCCCTTAGCTCTTTGTATCCTCATTACATTAGGTGAGTTTTGACATATATTGTAATTGACAGTCTCTTCAGTGAAGACCTGATGTTGCATTAGAGCCCCCTACTGGAATGTGTCTATGAGCCCTTACGATCTGGGGTATAGGAGTAGCTGGCTCTTCATGGATTCTTCATCTGGCCAAAAAAAAAAAAAAAAAAGTTTCATGAAAATAAGTGAGTGATGCTTACAGTTGGAATGAAGCATATACACTTTTATTTTCTCTGGTGCTCTGATGGTAGAGTGCATGAATAAAGGCACACAAATGAGCAAAGAGAAGAGAAAATAACTAGTAAAATTGAAAAAGGTTGTGTCCTATTTGGACCAGCAGGACAAAACTGAAATGAGGGGAGCTTGAAAGAGAGAGCTAAATTTAGTCCAAGAGAGGGTCAATCAAGGCATGTACATGGATGGGTTTTAGCAGGGGGAATAAGAAGGATAAGGTTATTTTTGGTCATATTAAAGGGTGGATGCAGCGATTGATTTGTGCATGTGCCATTTTGTCATGTGCATTGTTGCACACATACACTAGGTATAAGTGCAAATACACAATGTATGCAGGAGCATCAGGCATTGTGTGTTTGCAGTTTGGCCAGGGCTACATATAATTTGGAAAATGTAAACTAATCTAAAAAATGTGACCTTGGGAGACGTGACAGTTGCACTACCATTGGCCCTTACTATGAGGGAGCCTTCTCCCTGACATCCTTGGCCCAGAGGTAGATACGCCCCAACCCCCGAGTCTTCTGAGCATCCCCCGGGAGTGCCAAGTTGCTTATCCACTGAACACTCACAAAATTACCAGACTGCTGTTCCAAAGGAACAGCACACCGCAGCTTACTAGTTACACCCTAGACCCCAGTTCACACCTAGACACATAACACGTGAATACTTTTACAGTGAAAACGTGAATAAGTTGATATAACAAAGAACAGGGATTCAAATGGTAGCAAACAGAAATATTGCAGAAAAGGATTACAGATAAAATCAGTGTGCGTTCTATAGCCTAAACTTACTTAGTAAGATGCCCTCTTGTCTAATATGGTAGTGCTTTACCCAAAGTCCTTCCCACAGCGCTTCTCCACCAGGATAGTTGAGACGACCCTCTCCAACCCCTTCACAAGATCAAGACCTCTGGCAACCTGTCTCCCAAGATGAAGGATGACTGGGCATCTTTCTGCATCTCTAGATGTTAGACCAATCCTTTGTTTTTCACCTGTAAAACAAGTTGTGTTCTCCCTACCTGCTAATTTCTTCCCCCCGCAGTATCTTCATTGCACACTGAGTCAAATGCTGAATTGACTTCCATGGTAGGACACATAATATAAATTGGTTAAACATGGAGAGAAGTGTCTCCCATCTTCTGTTGTGGTGGACTCAGTCTCAAGGCACACTACTTCAGAGTGACCGGCCCTTAACTATAAGGCCTTATGTACATATATTAGAAATTATGTTCTTATCTCCTTCCATATTATCTGTATGTGCATTTCACAAAGATTATGATGATCAGTGTGACACAGGCCTTCAGTAGAAACATAATGTGACTCTCTTTAGTGAAATAGAATGTAAATACCAGACCTCGGGGATACCTGTAACCATTATGTATCACTGTGCCCTTTACCATTTGTCATCAAGAGGTCCTTGGGTCACATCTGGTATAGAATGTAGACAGCAGAGAGGAATTAGGAGTGAATCTAAATTCACTTTTGGAGAGACTGGACCCAATTCTGGTGTAAGAGCAGAGCAACTCCATTCACTTGAATACAGTCACTCTGGATTTACCTTGAGCTGAGTTTAGAATCTGGTCCATGGAGTCTGTGCTGGCGGCAGGGTATACAAGAGGTGGATGATGGGGAAACATGTAATCTGGGAACTGGCTGCGTAATAAAGGTAGCTGAATCCTGGGATCAAGTGTCTGAGAGAACATTGAGGGGGATGATGGTGAGTTCAAAGCAGAAGGCAGGTGAACAGACATTGAAGGAACTGAAGTGCTAGTGAAAGTACATTCAGCAAAAGTAGGATAATAGCCAGGTAAGCAGAGACTTTTAGAAATCAGGGGTGAAATCTTGGCTCCGTTGACATGAAGGGTAAAACTCTCACTGGCTTAATTGGGACCAGGATTTCACCCCAGGAGCTGACAGAAAAAGGAGAATGATCAACAATTAAATAATGAAGAAATCTATCATTCGTTGCACAGGCATTTAGATCCATCTGACTTTTATAAATGTTGGTTAATTTGATCAAGGTGTTAATCAAAAAATTATTTAGACAATTGTTTCTTGATTCAAAAATATTCTCTGATGACATGATTATACAAAATCATTAAAGCATGCTTAACTGTATTGTGTTAATCCTGCAATGATTCTTTCTATCTTCTATCAACACTGCAGCAGTTGATCTTTTTATGCAGGAAAAGTATTTGTATTCTTAAGGCAAATTTTAGGAAATTTAATGTTTAGAATGACCAGCTTGCATTTGATCTTTAAATCTTTTTCATGGATTTATTCAGCTACACAAATTAAAACATATTAAATGAATGTTTAGCTTGTTTGTATTGTGTTATGTGAATTTTCCTCCTTTTTATCATGCTACATGAAATGATCAAACTGTATAGATAACTCTATTGAGAGCAGAGAACTGTGAGTTAGAACTTCTGGGTTCAATTCCCAGGTATGTCGCTGACACATTGTGTGACCCTGAGCAAGGCACTTACCCCTCTGAGGATAATACATACCTACTTCACAGGGCTTTTATGAGGCTTAATTAATATTTTGTAAATCATTTTTGAGTTCCTCAGATGAAAGACACTATGTAAGTGCAAGCTTCTATTGCTGTTAGTTGTGTTGTCCCCTTCCCCTTCCCGCACCCCAAAGCAAACAAGGAATCTATTCTGAGGGGGAAAATGTGTATTCAAAAAAAAAAAAAATCTTGGACCTCAAAAATTTTAGGAATACAAAGACCTGTCCCACGTGTCATTTTCATTTTCTATTCCTCACATCTTCTTCCATTCCTTTCATGTCCTTTATCCTTCTGTTCCCCAGAAACAAACCTAGGTGTATTGGGGAAACAAATCTAGGCATGACTACAGCCCATTTATGTTGTTTTGCTTGGCAACATAGTGTAGGTTTGTCAGCCTTTATATCAAACAAGGTGGTTGGTTTTAACTCCTTTACTAACTTGAAAAATGGCTATCAACTTTATTTCAATTCATTTTATAATTATGAAGACTTCCTTTCAATCAGCTTAGTCTTTCCAAATGGGGGAAAAATCCTCTTCTGGCATGAGTCATGGTGAAAACTAGATGTTATAACTACTAGACTGTGATGATCAAAGCATTTAAATGTGTAAAATGCAGGAACCAATTAAAGCTGCTTGGAATAAGGCTTTTCAAGAACAAAATTCCTTAGATATCCTTAATGCTCTTTCTCTGGGCTAGAGTGGTGAACACTCCAAATTTGTTTTCAGTAATGAAAAAGGCCAAATGGCTTCTGTTCTGTTGCCCTCTTAATAACTGACCAAAGGGTTGTGTGAATCATCATTACTTCTCATTACGAATCATAAAATGAGCACATTGTTTTCCAATCAAAATGCTTGCTGTTCTTACTTTCAACTGGTAGAATCTTCCCAGTTTTTCTGGGTATGAACCTTTCTGACCCCAAAGCTAATCTGTTCAGGCACAGGGATCTGCCATACAAAGCAGTCTTCATCACTGGGGTCTGAGTGGTTATCACTAGGGTTACCATATTTTGTGCCTCCCAAAGAAGGACACTCCACGGGGCCCCGGCCCCACCCCCAGCCCCGCCCCAACTCCGCCCCCTCCCCAAATTCTCTGCCCCCTCCCCTGCTTCCCGCGAACATTTGAGTCGCAGGAAGCCTGAAGCAGGTAAGGGGGAGTGTGGGGGGAGGAGGCGCGGCCCAGGCTGGCCCCGGCCCTGGGGTGCCGGCCCCGGGCCCAGCCCCCGGCCGACCACCCCCGGCCCGCTCAGCACTGCGGTCCCCGGCCCGGCCCCCGGGCCCCCGGCTGAGCACCCCCGGCACCGCACCGCCGGTCCCCAGCCCGGCCCCCGGCCCGGCCCCGGCGGCGCCCCCGATCCCCCGGCCCGGCCCCGGCGGCGCCCCCGAGCCCCCGGCCAAGCCCCCGGCCCGGCCCCTGAGCCCCCGGCGGCGCCCCCGATCCCCCGGCCCGGCCCTGGCGGAGCCCCCGAGCCCCCGGCCCTGGAGCCCCTGGCCAGGCACCGCACCGCCGGCCCGGCCCCGGAGCCCCCGGCCCGGCCCCCAAGCCCCCGGCCCAACCCCCGAGCCCCGGCCCCCGCCCGGCATGTCCCGATTTTCCCGGACATGTCCGGCTTTTGGGGCTTTCCCCCCGGACGGGGATTTGGAGCCCAAAAAGCCGGACATGTCCGGGAAAATCCGGACGTATGGTAACCCTAGTTATCACTGTCTACTCCTCTGCTCAAATTAAAACCCTAAAATGGTTTGGGCCTGTGTTTAGAATGGTAGGACTAATTCTGATCTCATTTACACTATGATAAAAATCAGGAGTTATCCCATAGAAGTTAGTGAAGTGACACCAAAGAAAAAGTGGTACAAGCAAGATTAGAATCTGGTCCTGTCTCTGGTGTGAAACCAAGAAAGCTGAGATCACTTAGTGCTTGGTGTTGTAACTCCTCTGTTTTAAGCAGGAGCTGATAGTGGGGCATTTTCAGTGAAGGGCACTGTACTCTGAGAACTTGTATTTCCTCCCCCCCCCCTTCCTCCCAGAAGTCTCAATAAATGAGAAAATAACTTTTTTGGGGGGAGGGAGGGGAAGAAGGGTAAGTCTGGCTCATGGGTACAGTGGATAGCATTTAAAATTTACGTTGCCATGGTGTGGTGTTTGACTTCACTGCTGTATTTACACTTTTGACTATTTGCTAGAATATGCTGCAAATACCATAAATTTAATTATCAGAGTTGGTTAATGCTGCTTCTGCTTTTTAGTAGCACCCATAGAAAAATACAACACCCCACCAAATATCCATGCTGCTCTGGGGAAAGTGAAAAACCACATGCACACAAGCTAATTTGGTAGTAGGATAAAATTCCTTTCATGGCCTAAAAAAGGCACCTAAAGCCCAGAGCCTATCCAGAGGCCTTGTGTTGCCTTTCTCTAGTTAAAGTGGAGGTGGGGAGAGAAGGGTAGGAGATGAATTGTGATGTGGAAGAATACAGATACAGATCAGCCCCAGCCCATGCAAGGAGACCCTCCTGTCTCTGCTCTTGCTAGTCCGTTGGAGATCCCTCCCTGTTATGGTGGATAAGGCAATATACTTAAATTTACCACATGAACAAAATAAAGGAGACACAATGACTTTGGCCTCTAAATATTTCAAGTTACACGTTTTGCTTCTCTAGTTAGCATACTAGGTAGTTTTTTCATTTCATCATTCTCAGGGAACTTGTTTTACTACCAATAAATAAATAAATAAATAAAAATGACCATATCATATTACTTAGGAACCTGTTTCTTGTAATGAGATTTTTCATTAAGTAGGTTGAATACAAAGTTTTTTGGAACTAACAGTTTCCAAACTTTAATGTTCCCTTTTTTAACGTTTCCTATTATTTTCATATCCTTAGCACATGTAACTAAAACACTAAGTGACATTTTGTTTAAGAACATTTTCAGTAAGTCTTCTCTGTCTGAGAGAACTTAAGTTGATAAAAATACTCTTATGTCAGTCTCAGCACAGGAATATTATAAATGTTTATTAACTATAGTAATCAGGAATTTTTTTTTTGTTTGCAAACAATGGAAACCAAATCAGAGAACTTTAATATGTATTAGAACCATCAAGATGAGAAAACAAATTAATTACTCTGAACCTATAGGTAGAAAATTGTTAATGTGTAACAGGTTTTAAATGCACATTGGGCTGAAAAAAATATATATATATGAGGCATACTGTCTCAATACCCTATTTCTGTGGTTAAAATTGTGATGCACTGGTAGTGCATTTGATTGTGGTGTTGTGGGTGGGTAGTAAAAACAAAGATCCCCAATCCTGCAAATACTTAGGTCAGTGGTCCCCAACCTTTTTGTGGCCAGTAGCACATTCAAAAAGCCGAACATGTCCGGGAAAAATACCGGCCAGGCACTTCCTCTCCCGCGGCTGCTCTGCTCCTCCCCTGGCTCAGACTTCGGCTCTGTTTAAGAGCCAAGCTGCCCGAGCCAGGGCTACTGGTTTCGGGCAGCCCCCATGCCTCCAGACCCCGAGCCACCGGCCGGGCACTTCCCTTCCCGGGCTCCAGCTGCTCTGCTCCGGTGGTGCAGGGTCCGGAGGCAAGGGGGCTGCCCGAAGTCGGTAGCGCTGGCTCAGGCAGCTTGGCTCTTAAACAGAGCCGAAGTCTGAGTCAGGGGAGGAGCAGAGCTGCTAGAGCCGGGGAGAAGTGCCCGGCCGGGGGCACAGAGTCCAGAGGCATATGAGCTGCCCGAAGCCCGAGCGCTACCAGCTTCATGGTTTGCTGGGCAGCCTCCAGACCCTGCGCCGCCGGCTGGGCGCTTCCCCTCCCGGGCTCCAGCTCCTCTGGGGAAGCGCCAGCCAAGGGCGCAGGGTCTGGAGGCTGCCCAGCCAACCGTGAAGCCGGTAGCGCTCGGGCAGCCCTTTTCGTGTGGCTGGGAGGGAGGAGGGGGGAGTCAGGGCGGGGACTTTGGGAAAGGGTGGAGTTGGGGCGGGGCCGGGGGTGGGAAGGGGGCGGGGCCAGGGCCTGTGGAGTGTCCTCTTTTTTTATTTTTTAAATATGGTAACCCTACCTTTGCCCCAGTCCTCTGCCAGGGCTGTTTTAAACCCCTCAGGGCAGGAGCGGGTGTCCACTCCGCTACAGACATCCAGAAGATCAGTTTTGCTTTGAATGATTTTACAGAATCTATCATTTGAGCCACATGTTTGTCTTTTCTCTGGAGCTCAAGATTTAAAATGTTTAATTTGTCAGTGATGTCGGCAAGAAAAGCCAAGTCCATTAACCAGTTGGAGTCTTCTAGTTGTTCGAAGTTCTGATTTGTGGACTTCAGAAATTCTTTGATCTCTTCAATTAGGCTTAAAAAACGTCCAAGAACTTTACCTTTGCTCAGCCATCGTACTTCTGTGTGCAAGATAAGATCAGATAGTTTATCGTCAACATCTTCCAACAGGGCCTTAAAAAGTCGGTGTTGCAAAGGTTTCGCTCGAATAGAGTTAATTATTTTAATAACGACATTCATGACGTGTTGAAAAGAAAGAACTTTGATACACAAAGCTTCTTGGTGGATAATGCAATGATAAGACAAAGTTTGGAAAGGATTCATTCTTCTTACACAGTGCAATGAATCCATTGACGCTGCCCATCATTGCTGGTACCCCATCAGTGGTGATCACAGACAGCTTGTGTAGTGGCATACTAATTGATGTTGCTTATGATTTGAATTAATTATAGATGTCTTCACCCTTTGTTCGCCCTTTCATAGGCAATACTTTTAGTAACTCTTCTTTTACGGGTAAGTCACTAAATACCATCCTCACCATAACTGCCAACTGCACTGTATCCGATATATCTGTCGACTCATTGAATTGCAGTGAAAACCAGTCACATATTTCCAAGTCATCCTTTAGCTGAGTTTGCATGTCACTTGAAATTGCATGTATCCTCCTCGTAACTGTGTTGTCTGATAACTGCAAGTCTTGTATTGCCGACAAAATCTCACCGTTGTTAGGAAATCCTTGAAACAGGTAATCAGCACCAGTCAAAAATGCTTCCTTCAACAATTCACCATCTTGAAAGGGTTTTCTCTTCTTTGTGAGCAGATGAGTATCAGTGCAGGAAGAATACTCACATACAGGGCCGGCTCCAGACACCAGTGGAGCAAGCACGTCCCTGGGGCAGCACACACTACAGGGCGGCGTTCGGTCATTCTGCAGAGGCAGAGCGTTGTTTTGGGGTTTTTTGGCGGCAGTTTTGGGCAGTGCAGAGAGAAGCCGCGAGGACAGAGAACACTGGCACCTGCAGCCCCGGAGTACTCTGTCCCCAGCAGGCACGGGGCCCTGGCTTCTCTCCCCTGCTGGGCAATAGGCGGGCCGGCCCCGCGCCTGCCGGGGACAGAGAACACCGGCGCCCACAGCCTGCAGCCCCAGAGTTCTCTGTCCCCGGCAGGCGCGGGGCCGCGGCTTCTCTCCCCTGCTGGGCACTAGGCGGGCGCACATAAATGCCCTGGAGGGCTCCATGGCGGGGACCACTGACTTAGGTCTTACCCTTAAATTTGGAAAATGTGGGTAGACACATTGAAGTCACTGAAATAGCTCCTGTGCTTAAAATTAAGTAAGTGGGCCAATGGCTGCAGGTTTGAGGACTTAATACAAACAGGTTTTTAAAAATTCAGATATTCAAAAGTGCACTTAGCCACACAAACCACAGACAGTACAGAAAAACAAGAAAACTGTAGAACATTTTGAATCATCTGTTTGTTGAACTTTTTCAGTCTAACCTGATGCACTAGCTCTAGCCCAGGTAGCAGCAGTACTCAGGGGGAAAAAAAGGATTGGGGGTGGGGGAGGAGAGGGGAAGGAATGTTTATTGGTTTTATCTGTAATGTATTGTAATTATAAACAAGAACAATATATGTGTGTGTGTGGGGGGGGGAAGCATGTTTTTATATTTCAGAACTCACAGATTGCAAAGTACATGTAGGCGTCTTAAAACAGCTGGCTCTCCTGGTTACCTAACTTCCTCCTTCTGAGAGCAAAATATAGAAAAGAAAACAACAAAAGTAGTATAAATGTCAGTGTCTGAATGCTGGGAAGAAATTCATCTGGTTTACCGGCTCCACTGACCAATCACATCTACTCTGCAATGGTGAGCTTATTACAAACTAAAGCCCTGATCTTGCAAACACGTATGGGCATACATAACCTTACTCACATGAGTAATCAGTCTTCAATGGGCGTCTGCTCATATGAGTAAAGTTGCACACTTGTTTAAATTAAAAATGCAGATGTGATGTCAGTGATTAACAAAAACAACAAAGAGTCTGGTGGCACCTTAAAGACTAACAGATTTATTTGGGCATAAGCTTTCGTGAGTAAAAACCTCACTTGTTTTTACTCACGAAAGCTTATGCCCAAATAAATCTGTTAGTCTTTAAGGTGCCACCAGACTCTTTGTTGTTTTTGTAGATACAGACTAACACGGCTACCCCCTGATAAGTGATTAACAAGTTAGCCTGCTCAAGAAGTGGGATAATCTGCCAAGTGAATAGTTAAAGCTCATAGTGTTAGTTAATTAGACAGCAGTTTGAAAACAAGTTTTCTGTAATTTGGTAACGTAGAAGTGGATACCTTCACTTTATAAATGATGGAAAAAAGCCATGTGAGCCCTCCTTAAGTTAGAAAATGTGGAATGTAACAAAGTTAATTCCTTTGGAGAACTCAGGAGGTATAATTGATAGACATTGTTGGGTATGTATTTTACAGCTGTATCAAGCATGGAAAGCCTTGGTAAAGGGTGCATGTGTGTATATAACAAATAAAATCAAATAATGTTTCTAGGCATGCAAGACAAATTTATTTTAGGATCAAACAGTTTAACAATTTCAAATGATGTCCAGAAAGTCTCTTTTCTTATGTGGTGTAAATACAGATTTGTTCAATTGCAATGGTGTGTTGAAGAATTTCTCAATCTACATTTTTTATTTATTTAAAAGAGATGGAGGGGGGTTAGGAAGGGTGGAGGGGACTGTATTGATAAAGAAGAAACTTGTAATTATTCCATTCTAGACCTTGCTGTACACTCGCATGGTCACAACATGTAATGTGTACCATTGTAATTCTTTAATGCTGAATATTAATGCCTTATGTTTGTAACTGTCTTTGCATGATTCAGTCTTAATTGTCGATTTCATATGATACTCCTGGAATGATACTCCATTCCAGGCCCTCCTGCAGCAAAAGGAAATAATTAGTTGGTTTGAATCTGTTTTTCTTTGTACTGTTTAATCGCAAGAGCTAATGTCAGGCTGTCAGAGTTTGTGTTATCAAAGTGCATTCGGAAATCAAAAGATTACAGTAGTTTTTTATCAATTTTTAAACTCTTCTATAAAAACATAGTTTAAATGAAACAAATCTTACAACTAAATCCATTTCCTTTTTCTTCTTTCCCCCATTAAAGTCAATTTATGTAAATTTATAAGGAACTTCGTGTCAAGGTCTAATTTTCCATCAAGTTTGCCCACTTTGTATTTCTGAACAAGTGAAGAAAAGTGAAATGTCACAGCATATTGTATCTCCAATTCTCACTCTTTATTATCTTTTGGTTTTAGGTGGTAGAGTGACTAGCCCCAAGATTAAAGATAAACTATTCTGAAAACGTTGATTTTTCTACCTGACTCAGAATAATGGATATAAAAGACCGAAGACACCGCTCTCTAACAAGAGGTCGGTGTGGAAAGGAATGCCGCTATACAAGTTCTTCATTGGACAGTGAGGACTGCCGAGTACCAACTCAGAAGTCCTATAGCTCAAGTGAGACGTTGAAGGCCTATGATCATGACACCAGAATGCACTACGGAAATAGAGTTTCTGACCTAGTTCACAGGGAGTCAGACGAGTTTCCAAGACAAGGTATGTGTAAGGCACAATTATTTTTTTGTTTGGTCCCAATAATCCCCAGTACAATAACCGCTGTCATTAATGTATATGTCTGCATGCCAGTAGCATTAGAAATGCTTGTAAAATGGAGAAAGGATAATGCTTGTAATTTTACCTTTTTAAAGCAGCAACAGGGTTGCATTTTCAATTAGGAAATTCGTTCCCTTCCATAGTCACGTTAAGCTGGGTACATTTAGGCTTCCGATCCTGTCAGAATTCACTTTGTGTAAGTGAGGCAAACCTAGATCACTGTGTTAACGTATATTTTAAATAGAGAAGCACTAATGACTCCTAACCAGCTGTCATATTTGTCATATATTGGCAATTATTATAACCTTACAGTATGTCATCTGTATTAGTTTTAGGTATAATAGTGACATTTTCACGTTGCTTTTTGTTTCTTTGATAGATTGGCTGTATTACTAAAATGAGTAAAACATTGTGATTAGCATACAGTAATTGCTAATCTGGTACCTTGGAATTTCTCCCCTGTTTCTAACATGTATAATAGAAATGGGATGCTGTTTCTTTTGGCTTCATTTTGTCTCTGCAGTTGGTTTATACTTTATTTAATAAAACAAATAGCAGGAGGAAACACATAATTAATAATTGGCTATAATATATTAGCACCTCACTGAGATTCTAAAACTCATATTAAATTTCAACTTTACACAATTCCCTTTGCATTAACGTATATGCAATTTGAATGACCTACTCCAATATAAAATTGTCTGCTTCAAATATCTATCTAGATTCTACTGAATGAAAGAGAATCTAAACTTCTCTAAGAAATAGCTTAAATATTTCTCTTTCGGTTAGTTCCTCACTGAACATGTTTCTGCTTCTATTTTGTGAGTTGTCTTAATAAAGTGAAACACAGCATAATTCTGTGTGTCTTGGGGTGAGGGGAAGAGACATGTAAACATTGCTTCAGATGAGCAGTCGTTGATCTGCTCAACTTCACCGAATCTTTTGCTTCATTAGATTGTCACTTGCCCCAAAATTGCATAGAGGGGAGCTAAAAAGTAAATCAGTTCCACTTGAAGAATTAGATGTGGTTTATTGTGTAACATTTGAGTGGATTTAGGCAGCTTGAACTATTAATATGCCCTCTCTTCTTACTTCCCCAAGGAGGAAATAAATCTGTTAGTAAAGTATCATGCTAACATAGGATTCCTCTAACTTTTAAGGCTACCAGTCTAATAGAATCCTATCTCCCTAACAACATGAGATTATTCTCTACAGCACAAGAATGATAAGAGGCTGCGCTGCCCGCCAGCCTGCTTCGGCTCCGCTGGTGTCCCATGAATGGTCAGTCCTGAGACAGGTGCCTTTACCGGTTCCCGTCCCATCAATAGACCAGGTACCATTGACTCTGGGGAAACTGGGGGAAGGTTTACACTAAAAGCACTATGTTGGCACAGCTGCACTGATGCACTGATGCAGCTGTGCCGCTGTAGCGCATCTGGTGTAGGTGGTCTATGCCAACAGGAGAGTGCTTTCCTATCAGCATAATGACTCCACCTCCGTGAGAAGCAGAAGCTATGTGGGCGGGAAAACATCTCCCTCTGACATAGCGCTCAGGTCACTGTAACTTGCATAATTGGTGGGGGGGGGAGGAGAACTCTACACTTCTACTAACAATGGGCCTATGAGTCTCCTCAGAAGTGCCCCTAAGGTACACAGAGCCCATCCACCTGTTGCAGCATCGCAGACCTCTGAGCAATACACTTAATCATTATGAAAGCAGTATTTCTGAGTGCATCTAGATAGCAGTCAACCACTCTGTACAACAACACTCTTGCCCTCTGCCCCTTTCAGTGATCATCTCAAACTCTTTCTACTAGCTTGGACAAGTGGGTCTTGGACATTGTTTCATGCTGCTACACCATAGTTTGACCATGCTTCTTCCACATCCCCGACCCGCTCCCCAGAAGCATGTGGTTTAGAGCTCTTGATGTGCAAGATGACTACTTCCATATCGACATACACCCAACCCACAGAAGTTCCCTGAGGTTCAAAGTGGGGCATCGATGCTTCCAATACAGGGTTCTACCATTCGGACTTACCAGGGTCCCATAAGGTTTTTACAAATGTTTTGTGTGTGGTAGCAGCTCACCTACGACCTCAGAGAATCCTTGTCTTTCCATACTTGAACAACAGGCTATTAGCAGTGCAGTCCAAACAGGAAGTGCGAGCATCATCGTCCCAGCTTCTTCTCCTCTCCTCCCTATGAGTGAGCATCAATGTTGAAAAATTGACTTTGCATCCTACACGGTCCCTGGAATTCATAGGAGCTCACATTGATATGACCGCCCCATGAGCTATCTATCACAGGACAGATTCCAGAGCCTATTAGAACAAATAGCTCTGATAATCTCCAACCCTTCGGTCTCAGCCAGGACCTGCCTTTCCATCCTAGGGCATGTGGCAGCATGCACATACATCACATGCTTTGTCCACCTTCACCTTTGTCTACAGCTATCTTAAATGCAAAAAAGAAGCTTACAAGAAGTGGAAGATTGGACAAATGACCAGGGAGGAGTATAAAAATATTGCTCAGACATGCAGGAGTGAAATCAAGAAGGCCAAATCACACTTGGAGTTGCAGCTAGCAAGAGATGTTAAGAGTAATAAGAAGTGTTTCTTCAGGTGTGTTAGCAACAAGAAGAAAGTGAAGGAAAGTGTGGGCCCCTTACTGAATGAGGGAGGCAACCTAGTGACAGAGGATGTGGAAAAAGCTAATGTACTCAGTGCTTTTTTTCCCTCTGTCACAAACAAGGTCAGCTCCCAGACTGCTGCACTGGGCAGCACAGTATGGGGAGGAAGTGACCAGCCCTCTTTGGAGAAAGAAGTGGTTCGGGACTATTTAGAAAAACTGGACAAGCACAAGTCCATCGGATGAGGGGAAAGCAGTGGACGTGTTATTCCTTGACTTTAGCAAAGCTTTTGATACGGTCTCCCACAGTATTCTTGCCGGCAAGTTAAAGAAGTATGGGCTGGATGAATGGACTATAAGGTGGATAGAAAGCTGGGTAGATCGTCGGGCTCAATGGGTAGTGATCAATGGCTCCATGTCAAGTTGGCAGCCGGTATCAAGCGGAGTGCCCCAAGGGTCGATCCTGGGGCCAGTTTTGTTCAATATCTTCATAAATGATCTGGAGGATGGCGTGGACTGCACTCTTGGCAAGTTTGCAGATGACACTAAACTGGGAGGAGTGGTAAATACGCTGGAAGGTAGGGATAGGATACAGAGGGACCTAGACAAATTAGAGGATTGGGCCAAAAGAAATCTGATGAGGTTCAACAAGGACAAGTGTAGAGTCCTGCACTTAGCACAGAAGAATCCTATACACTGCTACAGACTAGGGACCGAGTGGCGAGACAGCAGTTCTGCAGAAGAGGACCTAGGGGTTACAGTGGACAAGACACTGGATATGAGTCAACAGTATGCCCTTCTTGCCAAGAAGGCTAACGGCATTTTGGGCTGTATATGTAGGAGCATTGCCAGGAGATCGAGGGACGTGATCATTCCCCTCTATTCTGGAGTATTTGTCCAGTTTTGGGCCCCACTCTACAAGAAGGATGTGGAAAAATTGGAAAGAGTCCAGCGGAGGGCAACAAAAATGATTAGGGGGCTGGAGCACATGACTTATGAGGCTGAGGGAACTGGGATTGTTTTGTCTGCAGAAGAGAAGAATGAGGGGGGATTTGATAGCTGCTTTCAACTACCTGAAAGAGGGTTCCAAAGAGGATGGATCAAGACTGTTCTCAGTTGTACCAGATGACAGAACAAGGAGTAATGGTCTCAAGTTGCAGTGGGGGAGGTTTAGGTTGGATATTAGGAAAAACTTTTTCACTAGGAGGGTGATGAAGCACTGGAATGGGTTACCTAGGGAGGTGGTGGAATCTCCTTCCTTAGAGGTTTTTAAGGTCAGGCTTGACAAAGCCCTGGCTGGGTTGATTTAGTTGTGAATTGGTCCTGCTTTGAGCAGGGGATTGGACTAGATGATCTCCTGAGGTCCCTGCCAACCCTGATATTCTATGATTCTATATGGCTCCAAAGAATCTGTTCTCCTCTGCACCAG
Source organism: Malaclemys terrapin pileata (assembly GCF_027887155.1). NCBI lineage: Eukaryota > Metazoa > Chordata > Testudines > Emydidae > Malaclemys > Malaclemys terrapin. The sequence continues at coordinate 28,031,897 of NC_071512.1, forward strand.
TTCATGGACACCATAACCTCCAGTGGAACATTGAGTATCTCTTCTCTTCGTTGGTGGAAACACCTGCTCCAAGTCTGCTCTCGTATGCCCATGCTCACTAACTGTGACAGTAATAAGGGACACTTCTTATTCAGGCTGAGGCAGTCATGTTGGAGGTCACATGACACAAGGCACCTGGATCATGCGAGAGGCCAGGATACATAAACGTATTGAATTTCAGGTAGTATGCAAAACATGCCATATGGTCTTACTAGCTATCTGCTATTGCCACATCTTTGTCAGACAACACAACTATAGCATACTACAGAAACAAGGGAGCACAAGGTCCCCAGTGCTGCATATGGAGGCAATTATTCTCAGACATCATATCCTTTTTCCAGCAGCCTACCTGCCTTGCATCCAGAATGTGATCCGCTGAGAGAATCTGCAGAACTTTGCAACTGACCACGAATGGGAGTTGCATGATACAATAATCACTGACATATTGCTGGGATGCACCAATCAGAGACCTCTTTATATTACACACCACCACCAACTGCACCCAGTATTACTCCAGGGAGGACTTTGTGCCCACTCATTGGATGACGCTCTGGTCGTCGATTTGGTCAGACCAGACGAACTACGCCCCCTCTTCCCCCCCCCACACACTCCAATCCTGCAGCTTCCACAAACTCCAGTGGGGGAGAGCGATGGCCATTCTGATCGCTCTGTTTTGGAGTCGCCAATTCTGGTTCCCTCTTCTCCACATGTTGAAGCAACCTCTCCCAGTCCAGACATTTCCGTAACTGCTGAGATAACACAATGGCAGATTCAGGCATCCAGATCCATGGTTTTCGGATGGACACCTCCCTGAGAATGCTCATTGTCACACACACACACACACACACACACACGCACACACCCCTTCTCCTGTTTACATGAAGGGTGTATGAACAGGAGAATAGGCATAGTTTAACAATTTGCACACTGTTTTCAAGTATCAGGGGGTAGCTGTGTTAGTCTGTATCCACAAAAACAACAAGGAGTCCGGTGGCACCATAAAGGTGAACAGATTTATTTGGGCATAAGCTTTCGTGGGTAAAAACCTCCCTTCTTCAGATACATCTTAAGAAGTGAGGTTTTTTACCCACGAAAGCTTATGCCCAAATAAATCTGTTCGTCTTTAAGGTGCCACCGGACTCCCTGTTGTTACTGTGTTTTCAGTGTCTGCAATAGCTCTGTATGAATTAAATGCTGGTCAGTTCTAAATGTAGTTAGGAAAATGTAAAGAGAAGTATTTGCACATGCAGTTTCCAGCTGCAGACGTCTAGGAATTTACAAATGCTAATTTATTCAAAGTTCGAGTGGGTGTTTTTATGGGATTTAAATTTTGCAGGAAATAGACATGTGTTTTAAATTGGTAGTCCTGAAAGTAATATTTCTTTTCACTACTGTAGGAAGAATTTGAATGATTTTTGCCTTTAAATGGTTTCAGATATTTTCCCAATATTTTGTCCCTTCTGCCAGTAAAGCTCTCTGTGGTGTGACTTGTTGACATATATCCATTTGATTAACGATGGTATTGAGACTACATAAAGCAGCTGCTTTAAGTTGAGATCTTAGATGATACTTGTTTTTGAGAATTGCAGTAAAAATCTGTCAAGTACAAGACTGAGTTGTACCATTTTCATTTTTGATCTATGAGAGCTTGACAGTGAAATTCTTGATATAAAAGTTATACTCAGGGCTGGAAAGCTTAAAATTAGACCTTCAAACTTTGGTTTGGTGTTCTGATGTGCATGTTGCCCTGTCTTTCTGCTCTGCATGTCTGTTTCATTATTTTATGAGCAGACAGGTCTTCAGAAGTTATAAGTGCCTCTGTGAGTTGATGGGATACAAAAACCTTTTACCTTTTGTTGTCAGTTTTAAATCAGAATTGATAATGACTGAAAATCATTACAGTCTGATAGCTAGTTTAGATCCTTGTGTGAAATGAGTTTTATGGTTTGTCTAGTTCCTAGCAAACATACCAACCAAAAGAAAAAAATCCTCTCCATCATAGTTGTTGATTGTCAGCAGACTACCTTGCAGTGTTGGTGTGAAAATGTGGAAAATGAGCATGGTAGGCTATGTCTGCCACCCGGCTGAAGTGCCATTACATTTAGGAGGGATTCTGACTTAGGCATTGTCATAATCCCATAGGCAGTAGCTTCATCCCATTGGCTCAGCCAAGCGCATACATCAAATGTCTGAACTTGTGGTTCCTTTTATACTGAGCAGGATTACTATTGCAGAAGAACATCAGTAGGGAAAACTAACCAGCCTCACAATGGTCTGAACCCAGCTCATGTTTCATATTATTGGGTGAACTATCCAATGCTTGGTGAATTCAGCTTCACAATGATAGTAAGAGCTGACATCAAAGGATCAAAAAGCATCATAGCTATGAATGCTTAGCTGCCACAAACCAATTATCCCTGTGGTAACTTTTCTGACACCTGTTCTCAGCATTGTTTATTTTAATGTTTAGCATAGACAGAAATGCAAATATAATTCACCACCCCCATATGGGTAACTTTATTGTCCAGTCAGTTTGAAAAATTCAGCTCTTCAATTTATTGGGGGAAAAGATTCTAACGTTACAAATTTGTCAGACAAGATGAAGAATCTTTTTTAAATGTTCTATGTTAAGATGAATAGAAATATTTTTACTCTGTCAAACCTTTGACACATCTCTGCAGAAATGTGTCAGAAAGTAGTTCTAACACCTTTTTAATATTGGAGTATCTTACAACCTTCTGGTATGGCGTGGATTTGTCTACATGCTATGCATTTTGCTTCCAAAGAGATTCACTTAATTTTTTTTATAAGAGAACATTTTTCTTCCAACTTCATGTACTGATACAACAGAAGGAAGGTAGATTAGCAGTGAAGACTTTGAGAGTAGGGGGATATGTTGGCGGTCTTGGTTTTGTTTTAAAACCATGCTTTAAAGAAGTCACTTTGAAATAAAAAATTATGTATGTGGACTTTTGTAACCAGGATATATTTAAAAGATGACTTGTCACTTTAGAACTCTAAGTTTACAGAGAACTTGAATTGGCTGGTTGCAACTGTCCACTTCTATGCAAGTAGAGCTGGGAAGCACTAGATGCAAGCAGTGAACATTCCATTGCATCCTACAGGTAGTAGCTGGGGTCAGGTGGAGCCCTATTAATCTCTCCATGTATTCAGTAGTAGTATCAAAAGAGATGTTGCGTTTTAGGTTTAAAATTTAATTTTCAGCTGTAGCAATTCCAGAATCCATCTTGAGGAAAAGTGTACAAAAATTGAATGGATGCACAATTCTTGAGTTCTTCACTTGACAGTCCTGTCTCACAAGTTCTGCTTGAGCCAAACCCCAGGCTTTCAGCCATCATAGAAAGTTGTTACTCAGTATTTGTATTGCTCTGACTGCTTTCTCATCCACTCAATCTCAAGTCAGATCTAGTTCAGCAGTAAATCTCTGCTGGGAATGATCAGAACAAATAGTGTGTGCTTGAAGATATTAAAAAATCAGTGGAACAAACACAAACTTATTTAACAATGCCCAACAGCCTTTTATAATACTTGGAATATCTTGCCAAAGTGGACTGAGTATCATTTTGTATTTCATTACCTTTCCTTTTAGATAGAGACATAATATCGGTGGAGGAAAAACAAGTCATAACATTTGTACATCTCCATTAATTATTTTTTATTCTTATCTTTATACAAACGTGTATGGCTGGTAGCTTGTTCTAATTCACTCTGATGTCCAATAGGAATATTCTGACATTAAGCAAGTATTTTACAATGACCATAGCACATGGTTATTTTATAGTAAATGTGTCCCTTTTACATGTCTCTATTTTAGCACTTGCTTTCATGCTCTATGAGTCAATGGAGTCCTGAGGATTATATATAATACAGGGGAAACTTAAATTTATTGTGGTTAATAAAGAGGAGTGAGTCACAAAGGGGAGTAAAAAGAACAGGAGTACTTGTGGCACCTTAGAGACTAACAGATTTATTAGAGCATAAGCTTTGCATATGTATATGCATCCGAAGAAGTGGGCTGTAGTCCACGAAAGCTTATGCTCTAATAAATCTGTTAGTCTCTAAGGTGCCACAAGTACTCCTGTTCTTTTTGCGGATACAGACTAACACGGCTGCTACTCTGAAAGGGGAGTAAGACACCTAATTCCCATTGAATTTCAAGTTGTGTTAATATCCTAAAATAATCCTCGGTCTTTGGATATTTGATTGCTTCATGTGTGTGTATACGTTGGACAAATTGTCTCAAAGGGACAAAAGAATCCTATGGGAATAATAATTAAAAGGGGAACTACGTGCGACATCTAGGCTTTCATCTCTTCAGACAGATGAAAAGTGGATATTAGTTTACTGTTCTCATTCTTGTTTTACCATTTATCTCATAATTGTTCCACTCTTAGATCAAGATTGGGATACTCCCTGAAATCCATTTGGATTTGGATCCATTTGGATTTCAGAGCCTTTGTTTCTTTCCTTCAGCATTTGTGGCCAGTGATGCTAACCAATAGGCTTCTTAATACAACTTGTTTTTATATACCAGTTGGATCCAAGCTTTAGAGAGAGTGATTTTAAAACCGCAAATAGTATTTGTATATTTCGTCTCATCAAGACTTAAGCTTTGCTCCAAGCTAAGTTTGGTGGGCTTCCCTCTTGAGTTAGAGGAAGACATGAACCAACTGACGTGTTCATTGAAAGCCAAGAAGCTCTTGGGAAACAGCCTGGTCTCAATTTCTCCCCAGGAATCTGCCTCTCCTCTTCAAGAGAGAATTTTTATAGCCACCCACTGTCCCTTGTGTATATCTGGGCCCAATTACCATATTGCTTAATTATGTCTCTGTTAGAGTCCATTTGTAAAGTTATCCTTTTTGTCTCCGTTTTCCCAGTTAGCCAGAGCATGCAGTAGGGCCACCTCCTCCTGCTCCATTGTTTGGGTAATTGGACCCATGTTAATGCTTAGTGTTAATGTTAATGCTTGGCCGGTGTGCTGTCTACCCCTGTAAATGAGGGTAATGAAACTGGTTATTCCCTTTTGATTGTCTGGGATTATATCTATAGCAGGACCCTCAGGATACTTAAGGTAAATCAACTAAAGGGATGAAGTCAAGGCACGTAAGTTTAAAGCCTGTTAAACATCATGTGGCTGCTCTCCAAGAGTGAAGTGGCGTTAGTTTGCTGTAACTTCCTCCTCCTTGGAAGAGTCTATATTAAGTACCCCCACATTCATTGCTGTGCCTTCCTTCCTGAGTAGTCCCATTAATATCAATGGGTGAATTACTACTTACTGTGAATGAAGAGATCAGAATCTGGCCCTAGGAGAGCATTGTGTCACAGTGAAATTAGGAAAAATGCTAATCTAGGAGGAATGGGGAGCTGGAGAGTGAATGGAGGGATCACAAAATAAAACTAAGCAAACAAGAATGGGAGGGGTCTGATTCCTCACTATGTACTCTAATATAGTGGTTCTCAACCATGGGTATGCGTACCTCTGGGGTACGCTGAGGTCTTCCAGTTGGTACATCAACTCATCTAGATATTTGCCTAGTTTTACAACAGGCTACATAAAAAGCACTAGTGAAGTCAGTACAAACTAAAATTTCATACAGACAGTGACTTGTTTATACTGCTGTATATACTACTATACACTGAAATGTAAGTACAGTATTTATATTCCAATTGATTTATTTTATAATTCTATGGTAACAATGAGAATGGAAGCAATTTTTCAATAATAGTGTGCTGTGACACTTTTGTATTTTTATTTCTGATTTTGTAAGTTTTTAAGTGAGGTAAAAGGGGTATGCAAGACAAATTAGACTCTTGAAAGGTAGTCTGGAAAGGTTGAGATACGAAAAATAAAATCACTAAACAGAATGGAAAAATATCTGGACAGCTGTGTCTGAGAGTTAGGCTTGGAAGAATTAGATTTTTTTTAAATTGGAAAATGTTGGTAATTATTGGCTTTCTCACACCCACCCACATACCAATGAAAATATGTTTCCATCAATGATCAAAATTTACAGATAGGCAACATAAGAAAATTATGTTTGAGAATTGATTAGTCAAAATCCAGTGATTTGTTAGAAATGGAATAGTGAATAAATAGTAAAAACAGACATGATTTGTTGATTTAAGGATATTTACTTGATGTTGATAGTTTGTATTTTAAGTTTTTATGAAGTTTTAACTTTCTGAACCTTAACGTCTGCTATCATTAAATAAATGTCTCACACCCATAATTTCTCACTAGTATGAAAATTTCAATAGATAATCTAAAGAATGCTTAATATAAACATCAATATCATCTGTTGAAATTATTTTTAAAAACTCAAATTGTCAAAACTAATTAGTGCATTTACCTGCAGTATAATACTGTTATTCAATGAAATGGTGCATTAGGACCTGATACTGCAAACCTTATTACCTAGCTCTGTGCTTGCTGTCTTGTGTGGTCCCATTGACTTTCCAATGGGCCTATGCTAGATATTTACTAAGTGCCTGTAAATGTGGTCTGTTCATCGCCTGCAAAAAAATCATCCACTTAATTTTTAAAACTTATTTTGGTAAGAGTTGGAATGTGCAATCCTTATACCAGTGGGCACTCTCTCCCCATTTCAGCATGGCACATAAGCACTTGCCTACCTTTAGACACCTGAGTAGTCTCATTGAATTCAATGGAACTGCTCACATGCCTAAAGCTGGTCACATGCTTGGGTTCCTTACTGAATAAGGGCTTTACATAAATAGCCCATTGACTCCAGTAAGGATACTACTGTGACGGAGCCCTTATCAGTGGGAGTAAGAATTACATGTTCCCGCCTTTTGTGATAAATGTAGACTCTAATAAGATTGTCTTATTAGGGTATGTGCCACTGTAATACATTGGAACCCTTGCGCAGTTCACTTCTGAGCTTCACAAGACACTCACGGGGTTACAGCCCATACTACATATGCTGTCACTACATTTGTACACTGAAGTAAGGAATAATATAAAGTATGTATTGAGCTAGCACCGTTAAATTCAAATTCCTTTTCTTAAAGGCTTCTGCATACATTTCATAGGAAAGTTGGGACATAAAAGTTGGTTTGTTTTTTATTAAATAAAATTTTTCTAACAATGCAAAGATATGAACCAGGGTGGATAAAAATCAATGATTTTTTAAAAATGGATTTTTTTATTTAAATCAGATTTTTTGATAAAATGCTTTTTGAGGAAAAAAAACCTATCTAAAGATAGTTTTAATTAAGATACGTTATAGCTCAAAGACCTCTCATCATGGAATAGGGATTATAGGGCAGGGGGTTGGGGTGCAGGAGGGTTGCGGGATATGGTCAGGGGCTCAGGGCAGGGGGTTGGGGTGCAGGGTGTGGCTCAGGGCAGGGGGTTGAGGTGTAGGAAGGGTGCGGACTGCAGGAGGGGGCTCAGGGCAGGGGGTCTAGGGCAGGGAGTTGGAGGGCAGGATGCAGAGAAAGACATGAACCAACTGACCTGTTCTTTGAAAGCCAAGAAGCTCTTGGGACACAGCTGCAGCCCCTGGGGGAAGGGGACGGAGGGCTCTGCGTGTGCTGCCCTTGTCGCGCCTCCAGGTACCTTCCCCGAAGCTCCCATTGACCGCGGTTCCCTGTTCCCGGCCAATGGGAACTGCAGAGGGCGGTGCATGGACACAGGGGCACCGCACGGAGCCTTCTGTCCCTCCCTTCCCCCCGCCGAGGACGTGGTGCTGCGGGCCAGATCCAAAGCCCTGAGGGGCCGGATCCAGCTCATGGGCCGTAGTTTGCCCACCCCTGGTCTAGAAGATACCATCAGAGATGCTTAGTTTTGCAGTTCTCAAACTGTGGATTTGTGTCTCCAGAGGTAACATGCTTGTTAACAGCAAAACTGTTTTTAAATAAATAATATAGAGAGGTGAGAAATAACAGACCTCAACCCTATTGTCCCTCTACAAATTTGTGTACACAGAGTCAATCCCTTACCTCTCTCTAAAAGTGCAAAGTTTCAAAAAATTCAATTAATAGAAGATTGTTGGGGGGCAGAATAGATCTGGACAAGGAGAAGAAGTCTGGATATAAATGTGAGAAGGGAGGGACAGGCAGTAGAAACAAAACTGAAACTGTTTGAGCAGCATATTCCAGAAGCCTTGAGGTCTTTCTGAGTGTAGCATTAATTGATTTGAGATCTACCGCTCCATTCTTCAGCAGCAATTCAGCAGCAGGTCCTTCGCTCCGAGAGGGACTGAGGGACCCGCCACCGAATTACCACCAAAGACCCGTACGTGCCGCCCCTTGGTATTGGCTGCCCCAAGCACCTGCTTCTTTAGCTGGTGCCTGGAGCTGGCCCTGAGTCTGGGAATATTTTAATTTTAGTTCCTCTACCTGTGGGTAAGACAGGCATGCGTGCAAAATGCAAACAATGCAACAAAGAAACGCAAGGCCTGGTTGCCCAAATGAAACAACATCATGAGAAGTGTTCCTTCTCAGGAGGAAGCTGCGTTGAAGATGATGAAAGAAACATGTCTGAACATGCAGGATCTTCAGGTTGGTAAACTTTTCTATTTCAAACTTCTTTCTTAAGGACTGCCTGTCTTCCTTCTGGACTATTCTTGAATTCTCATGTTTGAGCAAAAGATATAGTTGTTACTCTATGGTATGTAACTCCTCGCTTAATGTTTTAGTTATGTTCCTGAAAAATGCTACTTTAAGTGAAACGATGTTAAGTGAATCCAATTTCCCCATAAGAATTAATGTAAATTCCGGGGGGGTGGGGGGGGTGGGGGAGAGAGGTCGGGTTTAGATTCCAGGGAATTTTTTTTCACCAGACAAAAGACACACAGAGTTTTAAACAGTTTAATACTGTACACAGCAATGATGATTGTGAAGTTTGGTTGAGGTGGTGAAGTCAGAGTGTGAAAGAGGATTGGATATTTCCCAGGGAATGCCTTACTGCTAAATGATGAACTAGCACTCGGCTGAGCCCTCAAGGGTTAACACAGTGTTGTTAGTGTTGCCTCACACTCTACAAGGCAGCATGAATGGAGGAAGGGGAGACTGCATGGCAGAGAGAGACACTGTGTGAGAGAGAGAGAGAGAGAGACAGACGTACATTGCCCCTTTAAGTACGCTGACACCACTCTAAGTACACTGCCTTTTAAAGTAGATAAGCAAGTTGAGACAGCAGCTGCTGCCAGCAAGCTCCCTCCATCCTGAGCCCTGTCGTGTGGAGATGGCCCAATGGGGTAAAGGAGCGGGGGCCAGGAGGGAGGGGGACACCCTGACAGTAGCACCCTTCTTCTCTCCCCTCCCCTCCCCTCCCTTGCACAGCAGGCAGGAGGCTCCCGGGAGCAGCTCTAAGGCTGACGGTAGGAGCAGCACTGGGGGAGGGACAGCTGAACTGCCCGGCAACTGATATCCTTCTGGGCAGCTGCCACACAGGGAACTTAGGGAAGCGGGGAGCTGATAGGGGGCTGCCAGTCCACCCTGGTTCCAAGACCCCACCAGCTAACTCAAATGGGCTGCTCTTTTTGCAAGCAGTGGACAAAGCAGGAGGCTGCCATACAACATTATGAGGGAGCATTGCGCAACTTCAAACGAGCATGTTCCCTAAATGATCAGCAACGAAACAACGTTAACCAGGATGACTTTAAGTGAGGAGTTACTGTGCTATAGTTTTAGATGCAGTTGTGATAAAAAATAAATAGCTGAAATAGGCAGATCTTCCTTTTACAATTTCACCTTTAAAGTAGTACTGAGTGTCAGTGAATGCAGTGAGTAATACTAAATGAGCACTATGTTAATAATAATTAAATAATTGCATTGACTTATTTTGTTTAGGAGAATCCATCCTCAACATACAGGATTCTGAAGACTATCCACCTTCAAGATCACCATCTTTTTCAGTATTATCTGCCAATGATTGTGTTCAGTCACATCATGTATGTCACATAGCCACAATATATCACCTGTAGAAAAAAGAAAAAAAAATCTCCATCATCCAGAAATACCAATAGATAAGATTGTGATAAGGACCAGCAGATTACAAAAAGAGGTAATTGATGAAAAAATTGCCAGATTTGTTTTTGCAACAAACTCTCCTTTCTGTATGATTGAGAACCCACACTTTATTAACATGGTTAAGTCAGTAGACCAGGATACAGTCCACCCAACAGAGCAGATGTCGCAGGCAAATTGCTGGATAAAGTGTATGAATGAGAAATTGAGCAGTGTGCAAAAGGCCTAGAGGGTAAAATTGTTAACCTGAATCTTGATGGGTGGAGCATGTCCACAATGATCCTGTTGTATGTGCTTGTGTGACAACAGAAGAAGGGAATGTCTTCCTTACAGAAACAATTGATACATCAGGAAATGCACACACAGCAGAATACTTACAAGAAGTAGCAGTAAAAGTTATAACAAACTGTGAAAAAATTTAAAATGTCTAGTATGCAGCTTGGTCACAGACAATGCTGCAAATGTATCCAAGATGAGAAGAAATTATTTAGAAGAGAGTGAAGAGAGTCCCAAGCGAATAACATATGGTTGCAAAGCTCATTTGACGCACCTCCTAGCCAAAGACTTCAGTGTTCAAGAAATAAAGGCTAATGTTGTTGAAATTGCAAAATACTTCCGTAACAACAACTTTGCAGCAGCTGCTCTGAAAAAAGTGGGAGGAACCAAACTAACTCTCCCACAAGACACGCAATGGAAATCAGTAGTGGACTGTTTTGAGCACTATATCAAGAACTGGCCTAATCTGATGATAGTTTGTGAACAAAATTATGAAAAAATAGATGGCTCTGTCACAGCCTAAGTTCTCAACATTGGGCTTAAGAGAAATGTTGAACGCATGCTGAGTACCCTGAAGCCTATTTCTGTAGCCTTGAACAAAATGCAGGGAAATAACTGTTTTATTGCTGACACTGTTGGAAATATGGAAGGAACTGAGTGAAATCTTAAAAAGAGAAATATGCAATGACAGCATTAAATTACAAGCATTTAAAAAAATGAATGGGACAAGCACCATCTCCAGCTCATTTTCTTGCAAATATTCTCAATACTCGGTACCAGGGTCAAACCTTAACTGCTGAAGAAGAGGAGTTGGCTATGACATGGACATTCAGCAATCATCCCTCCATAATGCCAACTATAATAAACTTCAGAGCTAACAGTGAACCATTCAAGAAATTTATGTTTGCCAATGATATTTTAAAGAACGTCACACCAGTGAACTGGTGGAAGTCACTTAAGCACTTGGTTTCAGAGACTGTTGAAGTTATAATCTCACTTTTAACAGCAGTAGCTGCGTCTGCCGGTGTAGAAAGAATATTGTCTTCCTTTGGACTAATTCATTCCAAGTTGAGAAATCGTTTGGGACCTGAAAAGGCAGAAAAGCGTGTTTTTCTTTTCCAGATTATGAACAAACAGGAAAATGAAGGTGAAGATGACCGAGTTAGCTGCAGAAGCCAATATTTTAAGTTTCTCATGTTTACCTGGCTGACATAGTTGATCTAATTTTAGTTTTTTTTAAATATTTCAGTTAACTATTTTAGTTAAAAACAATTTTAACAGAAACAAACCTGATTTAAAAAAATGTGAATGTTTAAATTAAAAAATTCATATGCTTGTTTTGTTGAAATATTATGTTTTCTGTCGAAGAAAAAAAATCCACAATATATAACGTTGTTTTAGTTAGATAAATCAGTTGAAATGTCTGTCTGGTGATGTTCTCCTCCTAATACAGCATGGCAAGAAAATCCTCCAAATATTAATGATTAACCTGTTGAATTGGAGATTGTTCACCTCCCAATGACTTCATATATATCTGCTTCAGTTACCTTTGGTAAATGAAATAATCAAACAATCATTCATTTTATGATATAGCTGTAAAACTAATCTGAAAAGTTTTCAAAATAAATAATTTTAAAAATGTATAGTGTACACCTTTTTAAAAATTAAACCTACATCTATCTCTGAGTTATGAAGAATACGTATTAAGGTTATAACAACCAATAAGAATGCACTTTTATGTAGAAATCCATGATTAAATCGAATCTTCTTGACTAGTGAACTAGTGATTTAAATCGTGATTTAAATACATTTGATTTAAATCAAATCCACCCTAATATGAACAATAGATTGTGGAAATTGCTAATGTGGTTTTAAAAATCTGTTTTTTCACAGCCTTTTTTTTTTTTTCCTGAAATATATCGCCTGCATTAGTTGATATTTTACCACCTTCTTGAGCAAGATATTTTATACACGTGCTTTTTGGAATATTCTATTGATACCATTAATTGAGCTATATAAAGGATCATATGGGCATAATAATAATAATAAAAAAAGAGAATATACCATGGGGAAAATAAGTACATTTACAAAAATTCAACTTCTAGCCAGGCTTCTATCACTAACACTTCTTGCTTTAGTCAAGTGACCCTCAGAGATGTAACACTAAGTTCAGCTGATAATGCAATGTCACACTAAAATTGCAGGTATTCAGATTTGAATCACATTAGCGTAGGAGATTCTCTCCCCCTCCGCCTCTCCTTACTGCCCCCGGCATTCATTATCAGAAAGGCTTCTTGGAGAGGGAGTGAGGAAACATCTTTCGTGCACATGCACACATGTACAGCTTTCTTTTGAGAAACAAAGGTCATAGAAATCATAATAGTGGTTTGTTCCAGCAGTTCTGAGTAGCTCTTACTCTACGGCAATGGTCATTAAATAGCATGAGGAAAAAATTAATGTAAACTGTTTTCCTCTTATGATCTTTCAAAATATCTTTGTATTCTGTAACTGTTTCCTTACAACTTAACAGGTATAACTGGTAATCAGTGTATCTGTTGAAAAAGTCCTAGTGCTTAGCATTTGATATGACTGTAAAAGGAAAGGATTTAAATCAGCCAGCCAGCATAGGATGCAACATGTGATCAGTTGGTTTCAGCAGCATTCATCTTCTTTGACAAGATAGAAAAAATGAAATTGGAGTTAAAGAACTCCATAATCAATTAACTATATGTTGAAAACTGATGGCTTTGACAGATGACCAAATTAGTAATTATATAGCAGGACTAAATGTATTAAAGTGTGACTCTAACTCTAATATGTATTTGTAGCAAAAATACTAGCCTGCTTAGTAATAAAATATAGTGATCACCATTAAAATCAGCATTTACCTGCAGTTCACACCCCAATATCTGAGCTAATGCAATTGTTTTACTATTGCAAGTATGCAGATATAGGTAGATGCTGATTTTTGTAATGGGGCCCAGTTCCTTCAAAAGTTCTGCTTTCTGATTACTACCTGAATAAAATTTCCTTTGTTTCAATATATCAGAAATTCTTTCATGTAACTAAAAAACAAAAACAATGCAATTTAAATGTTTTAAAAAGTCATCACTGACAGGACAGATAATAGGGTAATTTGTATGTTCCTATGTATTTTCGCATTGCTGCTTTGCTTTGCTGATGTATACTTAAATAAATTCTCTGATGCTTGAAATTGATTTACATTCTTTGGGAGCCATATTTGGGAAGGGGCAGTGCATGCCAAAAAAAAAACCAGAACAAAACATGGTTTCTTTTGTAAGAAGAACTTATGGAAAAACTCTCATACAATCTCTTCCTACCATTTAAATTTCCTTATACGTTTTAGCGTGTTTGATTCATTTAAAAATTCTTCTTGTTGAATCAAGCCCCTGAAGTCCAGTTCACAAATGCGGACCTGTTTATTCAAACAATCAGAATTAGTCCATATTTTGTTTGCTTTTTGGAGGAGCATCTTGGTTCATTGGTGCCAGGTTATCTTTAGACATTCTTTGGCTTACCTTTAAAACAAACTGTATTCATAGTGGTCAAAAGGGACCATTAGTTAATCTAATCTGAATTACAGGCCATTAAATTTCACCCAGTTATCCCTGTATTGAGTCCAATAGCTTGTTTAGCTATAGCATATCTTCCAGAAAGGCATCAAGTCTCGATTTGAAAACATGACAAGATGGAGAATCCATCACTTGGCTTCGTAGTCATTCCCATGATTAATCACCCTCACCCTGTTAAGAATTTATGCCTTATTTCCAATTTGAATTTGTCTGCCTTTAGCTTCTAGCCTTTCTCCAATAGATTAAAAAGCCTTTAGGGGCTTGGTATTTTCTCCCTGTGAAGATATTCACCCACTATAATCTGTCTTCTTTTTGAAAAGTTAAACAAATCAAACTCTGTTTGTCTCACTGTGAGTCTTTTTGTCCAGCCCTCAGATCATTTTGTACCTCTTTTCTGCACCCTGTCTAATTTTAAACTCAAGGGCTCTCTAAAATGTGGTCACCAAAATTGTATGCAATATTTTAGTATCCATCTCATCAATGCTATATGCAAAGATAAAAACATCTACCTACTTCTACTACTTCTCTGTTTATAAATCTAAGGATCACATTAGCCCTTTTTGCCCCAGCATTGCACTGGGAGATCACGTTCAATTTCTTGTCCACTCTGACCCCTAAATCCTTGTCAGTCTAGATTATTGAAAGAGAGAAAATAGCATCTAGATATTTAAATCTATGGCTACTCTTTCTTTAAAAGTACTTAGCTGGAAGTGTCTTAGAATGAATACTACAGTACATATCTGTGAATGTAGACCATATTGGAAACAGAGATTTACTGTCCCAAAGTGTAATGCTTACTCAGCCATCTGATGAGATTTGAGCACTAAACTGTTTGAGAGGGATGCATAAAGCTGTTTTATTACAAGATGCTGTTATGAATTATAGCAGCTTTCCTTATGGTATATTGCTGTTGCCAAACAAGTTACATGAATATAAGCAGTTTTATTTCTAATTTTTTTTTTTTTTTTTTTTTTTTTGCTTCCGTTGCCTTAGAATAGTTGGGTTATGGCTTCTTTTCATTCCTATTCTTCCTCAAGTGGCAGTCCCTATATATTGCTATACTCAAAGTCAATGTGTCTTTTTTAAAGTATTTGGAGAAAAGCCTCTTTGGGGTATATACTGTTTGTTTAAATGGGGTACAGAGTGGGTCTCTGGTGTTTTTGTGTTTGATGTCTTGTTGAGACAACTGCTGAAAACAACTGGCATTTTCATTCTCAAGTAGGAATATGCTTAGAGCTGTAGTTTTCCCCATTCCTGTTCAATAAAATAATAAAGGAAATAATGGATTTTGGTTGAAAGTCAGATTTGTGGTAGTCAAAAGGAGGTTGAGTGGAATACAACACATAAGGAAATGTTATGCAAATTAGTATAGTTATGGGCTGAAACTTTGTGGCTAGAGTCCAAGCATGGATTAAAATTCTCTTCACGGCCTTAGTGTAGAATTGATTTTTCCTGGACGTTGCGAAGTGAATTTGAGCAGTTTATGACCACCTTTTTAATAGGAATAATTATAGTTGATATTAACAATAGTAACCATCATGCCCTGTGCTCTTTGCTGTCCATATATATATATATACACACACATATCTATATACACACACACACACACACACACATATATATAAAATGTTGTCTATTCAGTTTTAATTCATATTTGTCTCTTTAAAATGCAACTGTAAAAATACTTAACTGAAAGCAATGCAAAAAGGCAACATATCCTGTTAGGCCAGCATACCCGTGTTGGCCATTTGCTTTAGGGGATGAAGTTTGTAATTATATCAGATCAAGACCAATTGTATTGCTAGACGTAGTGCCACCTTTTGCCTTAAGCATATATAATATGGAGTTGGAGGTGACCATTATCAACAACAGCTACAAGGTGACGCAAAGAGGATAAAAAAAACTACAAAATATTTATAGGTAGCATAAAATGTTTCTTTTGTAACAGTTTCTAGTTGTGTTGCAAACTTTCCACCTAAACATAAGGTTTCTCCGGGGAATTAACTACAATATGTGAAGAAGAACTGAAATGATGTTGAATCCCTAAGGGAAACCTGCATGGTATGTGAAAATTAATCTCAGCACGTTCCAAAGTTTTACTGCACAAATGTGTAAAAAGGTTATGATCAAGATTTTCTCCACGATTAAGTAATCTTTTGTAAATACCTGTTTAGTTTTAGTAACACCAGTCTGGTGGCTCGGTATCAAAGGGATGCTGGTATAATTATAATTAGTGCATAAATAGTTAACTGAAGTTCATGCATTTGTTTCAACACTGAAACATATATTCAAGAGAATCAGCAATTTCTCGGGTTTGTGGCATGCACAATTAAATGTGTGCTTTCATAAATAGGCTATTGCTAAATTCTTGTGTGCTTAAAAAAAATACGGTACCTTGCAAGTGCATACATTACCACTGAGATGTGCTTGAAGCTCTGAATTCATTAAATAGAATGTTAATAAAATGGGGACTGCTATATCACAATTGTAATGCTGTGTCTCCCAAACTTAATGAAGAGTTATAATTTTCTAGACAACAAATTAAAAGGAGGTTAAAGTGATTGGTAACACTGCCTACAGATTTAGCAGCATTCTAATTAAAAGAGAGGGCATTAAAGCAAATTAAAATCTTGAATTTTGAGGGATTAAAAATATTCTTAATGTGTGATTTTGTTTTTTTTAACTATAGCCAGGAGCCAGAGATTCTATACAAGTGGTAAGAATGCAATATATTGTACTGAAAAGTGAAGGATTTTAGCCAAACATAACACAGAAAAATCATATGATGTTCTCTCACAAGTGCCACTGAAATCTTTGCTGACAGAGTGGGATACACTTTCAGAATTGCATAGGACTATAGTGGCATGACTCCTGCTGAAGGCAATTCAAGTATCAGTGCTAAAATCCCTATCTGAAAATCTACTTCTTCCACTAAGGCTGCTTAAATGAGTCGCTGTGCTAGGTCTGCTGATGCAGAGTAGTACTGAAAGCTCCATTATAGTGCGTTGGCTGTGCTGCATGTACTACAACGAAAGCAACATATTTTAAGCAGTGTTGTGCACATCTGATGGCATTGATCCTTTTCCACAAAGGCCACTCCTTCAACAAATCTTTACTTTTTACCCACAATATTCACTGTTTTGAATTAGCCCTTGAAAAAATTACTGACTTTGCTTTTATGATGACTTTCCACTTCAGCTGCTATTCTGGGACAATCTGTGATAGTTCTGTTCATGTTCTGGTATTCCAGTGAAATTTCAGTGGATAATGTGAGGTACATAAAGTATTTAAAAGTACTGGAGCTGCATTTTTCTTCACATGTAGTTGGCATGTTCAGCAGCTGTGACATTTCAGAGCCATGGCACCTAATGACATCAGGGGAAAGGCTGTGAAGGCAACCGCATAGAACTTTCAAACCCTTATGAGTCAAGTCTTATAATATTGCAGTTTGTAGAATGTGTTTTGTCTTTTCATGTAATCAGATTATTATTTATGGAACTGAGTGTATTTGCAATAAACAGCTTTTGTGGTTATCAAACACCTTGGCATAGCTTCTGCATGTAATCGCTCTTAAAAGCTGTTTATTGCCTCGTACTCCTCCATCGTGAACATAATGCCTGACTGTCTCCCTCCCTCATCTGTTGTATAACATAACAATTTGATACCTTTATCTGTGTGTATCCACATCAAAGAATGTTGTTTGATACAGTGTTGTTCATCACAGAAATAACTGTTTATATTCTACCCACTCAGTCCTTATTCACCTCATGTTTAGAGAGACTGAGTAGTTCAAAGTAAAATAAATAAAACTGAAATAGCTGGTAATTGATATTTCTGTGTAGATTTCCTGTTCATTTACCTATTTAGCTTTTGTTTGTTTGTTTTGGTGTTTCTGTGCTGCTCATAATCATAGTACGATAGAGCTGTGTAATTTTTTTCTGCTTTTCCTCTCATTGCTGAGAGTGAATGTGAATATCTAGGTGAAGGAATAAAATTGAACAGTATCCTAGCCTACTCCCTTACCATATATCTGTGACTTGAAAAAGCCATACTTTTAAAAGTGAGAGAGTCAGTGCAGAAGACTGTCCCTAGAGTGAGGCCAGACATCTGTGAATAGTAACAAACTGAAATTAAGAGCATGACTTGGTGGATTAAAGGAACACACAAACAAGAAGACCTATTTCACAGGATAGCTGTAGCAAATGTAATATAAAATTTACAAGTGGTTGTTCAGAAGAGTTGACTTTAACTATTATCTCTGAAACATCCCTGTCTTAAGTCCTATCCCACTGTGGCATAATGGATTCTGGTGTGTGTCACTGGACTTGAATAGGTAGAGATGTGCTCTGATTGTGATACATTAGAGAAGTCAGACATTGTACATTTCAAAATAGATTTTTCTTTAGATATGTGATGTATAGTGATACTCAAATGTACAGTATTATTGTGGGCAATTCAGTTCTACCCCTGCCTATTTTCCCCCCAAATGCTCAAATTTAAAAGATACTTGTTGAGATGAAAATTTTGCTTGCTTGGAGTGTAAAGCTTTTCTTTCTCAGATCATCCAGTTTCATTTGTTACTGAGTTTTTCGAGTGTGAGGGGAAAATACACATAAGATCACTACTCATATTTTTGTCTGAAATTTTGCTTTTTGAGTAACTTCAAAGCACTGTAGCAAACTTAGATTGAGACACAGCTACATCAGATTTTACTCAGGTGACAGCATAACTTTATGCACCTGCTAACATGCATGGCAAATTAAAAGACTATTAAATTATCATTAGAAGAATGTACCTTATGCTGCCACAGAAAAAAACAAAATTAGGTAAAACAGTGCCTCTTCTACATGAACGAGTGTAGTGGTATAAGTCAAAATACTGAACCTAAAATCTTTCTGGGAAAGATTTCCAAAGGCACACAGGAGAGTTAGGCTTTCAGCAGCTCTGGAAAGTCAATGGGAGTTGAGGGCCTAATTCCCATCTATGCCTTTAAAAAATTCCACCTTATATGTTCTGTACCCAGAGTAAATACAAGGATGTAATTTACTGTGAGATGTATCAATACCATACACCTGAGAACACAAGTTCAGGACCGGCTCTAGGCATCAGCAAAGCAAGCACATGCTTGGGGCAGCACAATTCCAGGGGTGGCATTCCGGCCTCTCTTTTTTTTTTTTCCCCTTGGGGTAGCAAAAAACCTAGAGCTGGCCCTGCACAAGTTGTTCACAAATAACAGCAAAGTCTGAATTCATCCCATTATTTAGGGATAATGAGCTATTTAAAGTACTGTAAATCCTTCCTTCATGAACTAACTTCATTATTTGCTCCTTCTGGTTGAAATTGACTCTAGTGCAGAGGGCATGTGAAGAGCCTTGCACCACTTCAGCTATCAAAATAGGCCTTCAGTGGGATGGAAGTTGTGTGTAGGCCTTGTGCTGGCTTTCAGCATGGGGAATTTCACGTTCGTGATGGTCCATGAAAAGGTATTTTACTGTTCTCAGTAACTCCAAGGAACTGTTTCCAGTTTAATTCTCTACCAAGATCTACATGCTACCAACAGTAAAGGAGCAACTCCCTTATCACTGTGGGCAACTAAATCAGCAAAGTGGGGCTATATCACCTACAAAGTCAAGCTGGGTCTCCTGGTTGAATTTCACAGCATCCTTATGGGTCTGCCTTAAATCCTGGGGACTTCTGGTTGTAAATTATAATGTGCAACATATTCGTACTATAAATAAGGGAAGAGAGGGCTCTTGTAGAAGAGGGCTTCTTTTGTTACTGTCAAAGAGTCTGTGGTGGTCGAATTTGTGCATTCCTACTAAAAGCTGTAGTTATTTTTGGATTTGTAAGTGCAGGTAGTGGTCTTTTCTCTATTTTTATGATACCAAATAGATTCTTTACAAAATATTTTGCTTTCTCTTCTCTCACATTTCTCCCTGGCAATTACATAACACACTCATACTGTCTTTCCTTTCTCATGTGCATGCAAACTGTACAGAATTAAGTACTTTGAAATTCAGATTTATGACTTTCCAGAAACATTTGCTATTGAAGCTAAATGGAATGTTAATACCTTTTTGCACTGATATCACTAAAAGGGCAGGTTAAATGGAGGTGAGAGCTGATGATCAGCAGGGAAGCCAGCCACCAATGGAAGGGAGAGAGCAAGATGGGTGAGTCAGAGGCACTACTGAGGGGGGAAGCAGTAGGGACGGCAGCAGCTGCCGCTAGGTGAGGATTGATAACACAGAGTATAGAAAGCAAGAGGGGAAGGTACTAGCAGGAGGCCAGGGAATTGGCACCCATTAGGAGAGCAGGAGGGAAGCCACCAGTGGAAGAGGGAGAATAGATGATCAGGGTAATGTGAGAGACTAATTAACACCAGCAATTGGTGCATTGAGAGGACAGGGGTAAGACAGCCCTGCAAGGCCAGGGCAGTTGGCTGATAGTTTGGGTTTTGTTATATTGAAAATAGAAGTGCAAAGCATGAAGCTTTGTTACCCCAAAATGGGGAAGTCAGTGCAGCCTCGATAAAAGGCTGAATTTCTCAGCCCAAATGCTTTTCTGTGGGAGGTGAGAGGAGTTAACCGTCTCAATTTTTCTGTATGTCTCCAACCTGTAACGCAAGTGGAGCTACATTTAACTTTATAGGGTGCATGCCCTCCCTCTCTTAGGCCAGGTCTACACTATGAGTTTAGATTGAATTTAGCAGCGAATTAACCCTGCACCCGTCCACACAAAGAAGCCATCTACTTCGACATAAAGGGCTCTTAAAATCAATTTCTGTACTACTCCCCAACAAGGGGAGTAGCGCCGAAATCGACATTGCCATTTCGAATTAGGGTTAGTGTGGCCTCAATTCGATGGTATTGGCCTCCGGGAGCTATCCCACAGTGCACCATTGTGACCGCTCTGGACAGCAATCTGAACTCGTATGCACTGGCCAGGTAGACAGGAAAAGCCCCGCAAACTTTTGAATTTCATTTCCTGTTTGACCAGTGTGGAGAGCACAGGTGACCACGCAGAGCTCATCAGCACAGGTAACCATGCAGTCCGAGAAGAAAACTACCAGAAAACCAAAGAAGCAAACGGAAAGTCCGGGTCAGAGCTGCAGACATGCTGCTTCTACGCTGAGCTGCATGCAATTCTAGGGGGGGCCACCACCACTACCCCACCTCTGACTGTGGATTCTGAAGAGGGGGTAATCTCAGCCATGCCTGAGGATTCTGCGGACGGGGAAGAGGAGGAGGAGGATGAGCTTGCGGAGAGCACACAGCGCTCCGTTCTCCCCAACAGCCAGGATCTTTTTCTCAGCCTGACTGAAGTACCCTTCCAACCCTCCCAAGGCATTATCCCAGACCATGAAGCCATGGAAGGGACCTCTGGTGAGTGTACCTTTGTAAATATAAAACAGGGTTTAAAAGCAAGCTTTTTTTAATGATTATTTTGCCCTGAGGACTTGGGATGCATTCGTGGCCAGTACAGCTACTGGAAAAGTCTGTTAACGTGTCTGGGGATGAAGCGGAAATCCTCCAGGGACATCTCCATGAAGCTCTCCTGGAGGTACTCCAAAAGCCTTTCCAGAAGGTTTCTGGGCAGTGCAGCCTTATTCCGTCCTCCATGGTAGGACACTTGACCATGCCATGCTAGTAGCAAGTAATCTGGTATCATTGCATGACAAAGCCTGGCAGCGTATGGTCCCGGTGTTTGCTGGCATTCAAGCAACATCTGTTCTTTATCTCGCTGTGTTATCCTTAGGAGAGTGATATCATTCATGGTAACCTTGTTGAAATACAGGAATTTAATTAAGGGGACAGAGGTGGCCATTCCTACTGGGCTGTTTGCCTGTGGCTGAAAAGAAATCCTTCCCTGCAGTTAGCCAAGTCCGTTGGGCGGGAGGGGGGGATCATTGGCGCTGAGCTTTTCGCGTTTGGCTAGCAGGGCTCTTCCCTGATACCAGCCACGTGGTGTGGGGAGGAGTAAAGCGATCATCCCAGAGAATTGGATGGGGGGGGGGTTAGTTTGGTTTCTGCCTCTGCACGTTAACAGGAAAACTGCAGCACTCAATGAGCTTGGCTTGGTATGTGGGAAAGGAGGGCGCTGCTTTTATGAAGGCTGCAGAAGCCGAAAGACAGTGGCTTACCATGGCCGCATGCAAGCCGAATTCTGTTGCCCGGACCTGCATCTGTGATCTCTAACACCAAAGCCGCAGACACTCCATATTAAGATGCAAAATGCGACCTTGTACCGAAATCACATGCGCTATGTAATGTGAATAGTGTTGTTCACTGTGAAAGAGTATAAGCATTGTTCTGTAAAATGTATCTTTTTACATACTTCTCTCCCTCTTTTCCCTCCCTCCCGCAGCTGCAAATTTTTCAAGCCTCCATCCTCTGTCCCAAAGGCTATCTCAGGTAAGATGGTGGGAAAAAATGGACACGAGATGAAATGTTCTCTGAAATCATGGAATCTACCTGCAATGAAAGAGCTCATCTGAATGAGTGGAAGGACATGGTATCAAAGTACAGGAAAGATGCCAGTGAACATGATGACATGAGGGACCAACGTGAGGAGAGGAGAGACGCTCGAGATGAGAGGTGGCGGGATGCAATGCTGGGGCTGCTGCATGAGCAAACGGACGTGCTCCGGCGTCTGGTGTAGCTTCAGGAACGGCAGCAGGATCACAGAGTGCTGCTGCAGCCCCTGTATAACCGCCCTCCCCCCTCACCATGTTCCGTAGCCTCCTCACCCAGACGTGTAAGAACACGGGGGGAGGGGAGGCTCCGTGCACCCTCCCACTCCACCCCAGTGTACAGCCCAAGCAAAAGGCTGTCATTGTTTTGAACTTTTTTAGTGGCTTTTTCCTTCCCTCCTATCCTCCTCCCAAACTCCACCTGGGCTACCTTGTCAGTTCTTTCCCTCTTTTTATGATCAATTAATAAAGAAGACATGATTTTTAAACAATAGTGACTTTATTTCCTTTCAAAGCAAGCTGTGATTGAAGGGGGAGGGTGGGTTGCTTACAGAGAATGAGACAATCAAGGGGGCGGGTTTTCATCAAGGAGAAACAAACAGAACTTTCACACCGTAGCATGGTCAGTCATGAAACTGGTTTCCAAAGCTTCTCTGGTGTGCAGTGTTTCCTGGTGCGCTCTTCTAATCGCCCTAGTGTCTGGCTGCGCGTAATCAGCAGCCAGGCAATTTGCCTCAGCCTCCCACCCCACCATAAAGGCCTTCCCCTTACTTTCACAGAGATTGTGGAGCACACAGCAAGCAGAAATAACAATGGGAATATTGGTTTGGCTGAGGTCTGAGCGAGTCAGTAAAGTGCGCCAGCGACCCTTTAAACGTCCAAATGCACATTCTACCACCATTCTGCACTTGCTCAGCCTGTAGTTGAACAGCTGCTGACTACTGTTCAGGCTGCCTGTGTATGGCTTCATGAGCCATGGCATTAAGGGGTAGACTGGGTCCCCAAGGATAACTATAGGCATTTCAACATCCCCCAACAGTTATTTTCTGGTCTGGGAAGTAAATCCCTTGCTGCAGCCATTTAAACAGAGTAGTGTTCCTGAAGACGCGAGCGTCATGAACCCTTCCCGGCCAGCCCACATTGATGTTGGTGAAATGTCCCTTGTGATCCACCTGTGCTTGCAGCACCATTGAAAAGTACCCCTTGTGGTTTATGTAATGGCTGCCCTGGTGTTCCGGTGCCAAGATAGGCATATGGGTTTCATCTATCGCCCCACCACAGTTAAGGAATCCCATTGCAGCAAAGCCATCCACTATGACCTGCACATTTCCCAGAGTCACTACCTTTGGTAGCAGCAGCTTAGTGATTGCTTTGGCTACTTGCATCACAGCAGCCCCCACAGTAAATTTGCCCACTCCAAATTGATTCCCGACTGACCGGTAACTGTCTGGCGTTGCAAGCTTCCACAGGGCTATTGCCACTCACTTCTCAACTGTGAGGGCTGCTCTCATCTTGGTATTCTGGCGCTTCAGGGCAGGGGAAAGCAAGTCACAAAGTTCCCTGAAAGTGCCCTTATGCATGCGAAAGTTTGACAGCCACTGGGAATCGTCCCACACCTGCAACACTATGCGGTCCCACCAGTCTGTGCTTGTTTCCCGGGACCAGAATCGGTGTTCCATGGCTAGAACCTGCCCCATTAACAATATGATCTCCAAAGCGCGGGGGAATTCTGTGTCCATATCCTCATCACTCTTGTCGCAGCCTCCTCCTCGCCTGGTTTTTCAGGTTCTGATTCAGCATAAACTGCACGATAATGCGCGAGGTGTTTACAACGTTCATGACTGCTGTCTTGAGCTGAGCGGGCTCCATGCTTGCCGTGGTATGGCGTCTGCAGTGTTCACCCAGGAAAAAAGGCGCGAAACGGTTGTCTGCCATTGCTTTCATGGAGGGAGAGGTGAGGCTGTACCCAGAACCACCAGCGACAATGTTTTTTGCCCCATCAGGCATTGGGATCTCAACCCAGAATTCCAATGGGCAGGGGAGACTGCGGGAACTATGGGATAGCTACTCACAGTGCAACGCTCCGGAAGTCTATGCTAGCCTCGGTACATGGATGCACACCACCGAATGAATGTGCTTAGTGTGGCCGCATGCACTCGACTTTATACAATTGGTTGCCAAAGATTGAATTCTGTAAATTTGGAGTAATCCCGTAGTGTAGACATACCCTTACATAGTATTGCCTGCAGGGAAGGATATGCTGCAGGGTCTGGATTCAACACAATTCTGATTTTGTGTGTGTTAAACCTTGTGTTGTAATACAAAACAAAATACTAGATAAATTAAAATGCCAGTTTTCTTATTGTATAACATGTCTGATCCTCAGTGTTTTCTCATCTTTCACTGTTTGGAGAGGGAAGACCAATGCTCTTTAGATTTGTTTTTAGGACTCTCCTAAGATGTCTAACACATAATGGACTCTGAGTTTTGCACCTCCTCCAGAGAGGGAGGGTTTTGCAGGTGCCCGTCAGGGAGAGGATATGTGGGTGTCATCAGCCAAATGTTAAGTGACTCGATAGACCTGCCCTGTCTAGTGAACACTGTGATAAATAGTGCGCATGGCTGCTGATACATAGCAATGCTTCTAGGCATAAGCACAATCCTGCTGCTACCACTGGTACAGAACAGTGCTGAGTATAGATCTAAAAGTAAACACAAGTCGGTAAATAGCTTTTGCCTCAGTGGTAGCTCTAGCAGCAAAGTAAAATGGTGACAAATGGAAAAGGGTGTTTTTGTTTAAGCAAAAGGTTACTGTAAACAGAGGAAAAGTAATTCTAGAAGGGGGAGAAGAGCGATTGATTGGCACAGTTACTTTGGCTGTCTATGGATCAGCACTTCAGATGGCTTTAAAATCCACAGGGATGTTCTTGTTAACTCATGTGCTTGAGGTTTTGCAAGGTGGGAGTTGGGAATAGCAGGTCAGTTGTAGTCTGCCTGAAAAGCTTGCTTATCTGATCAATCTGTGGCCTAGCAGAACTGAGTGTTAAACTCCCAAAGGGGCCCTGGGCTCCTGTGCACAAATAGATATCTCTGACTGGGCAACCGCAGTATACGCTATGGGTGTGTGTCATAGGTAGCTGGTCCTTGTGAGTATACTAGACCCAGTGTCCCTGTGTCAGAGCAGGTGGGCCCAGTTTAATCAATTAAAGAGGGCAGGGCTACACCTGGGGTTATAAAGGTCTGTCAGAAGGTGGGAAGAGGACGAGTGATTGGACAGGCTCTGCCCGGGGAAAAGCACCACAGAGAAGTAGAGCTAGCTCTTGTGGTGGGGCCCTGGAGTAACTGTTCAGGAAGGTTGTCTCAGACCTCTGTTCCAGAATAGTAATGGATCGGGTGGAGACCAGAACTGGCTGAATAAGGATTGGCTGAGAAGGGTGAGCTGAAGAATTTTGTTTTTTGCTTAAGTTTGGATGGTAAACCTATTTAAAGGAAACTGGACAGGGCAGTGTATGCTTGGAAAGTTGGGAAGAAGCCCTGCTTCCTGACAATGTGTTTAGCTGCTACATGCCTGACTGGCAGATGTAATGCAGACAGAATTTCTCAGCTCCTTCTTTTGGGCAAAGGGCAGATGGCACCTCAGAGAATGTCTTTACCACATGCACTTTGAGAAATCCACCTGTGGTTCAAATGACTTAGCAGCAGTCAGCTCCTAGTGAATTGATCAACATCTGTAGCCATGGCAAAAACACCAAAAACGAGGAAAGATGTGGAGGAGCAGAACAGGAAAGTATCTTCTTTCCCTCTGAGCCTCTGAAGTCAGAGGCCATCCACTAGGGTTACCATATTTCAGCAAGCAAAAAAGAGGACGGGAGGAGCCCCGCCCCTGCCCCACCCACTTCCTGCCCCCCTCAGAACCCTCAACCCTCCCTCCCGCTCCTTGTCCCCTGACTGCCCCCTCCTGGGACCCCTGCCCCTAACTGCCCCCCCAAGACTTCACCCCCTACCTAAGCCTCCCTGCTCCTTGTCCCCTGACTGCCCCCTCCTGAGACCCTCTCCCCGATCCTAACTGGCCACCTAGGACCCTACCCCCTACCTGTGCCCTGATTGCCCCAACCCTTATCCACACCCCCAGACAGACCCCTGGGACTCCCACACCCCATCCAACCACTCCCCACCCCCTGACAGCCCCTCCCAGAACTCCCGACCCATCTAAACCCCTCTGCTCCCTGTCCCCTGACTGCTCCGATCCCTCTCCCCACCCCTGCCCCCTGACAGCCCCCCCCCAAACTCCCAAACACCCACCCCCCGCTCCTTGTCCCCTGACTGCCCCCTCCTGGGACCCCTGCTCCTAACTGCCCTCCAGAACCCCACCCCCTACCTAAGCCTCCCTGTTCCTTGTCCCCTAACTGCCCCCTCCTAAGACCGCCCCCCCACCCTAACTGCCCCCCAGGACCCTACCCCCTACCTGTACCCTGACTGCCCAAAACCTTATCCACACCTCCCAGAAAGCCCCCCCCCAACTCCCGACCCCCCCCCCCTTGACTGCCCTCTCCAGAACCTCCCTGCCCCTTCTCCTGCCCCCTGGCTCCCTTGTCGTTGGCCTTCGGTTCACCTAAAGTCTCTCTGGGAGCTTGCTGAGTCTGAGCCGTTCTCCTGGAACGCTGGGCAGCAGCAGGGGAGGAGCTCCAGATTGCCTGAGGCGAATGCAGGGAGGGAGGGATGGAGGGAGTGAGCTATGTTGCAGGCGGGGGAGGGGGAAGTGGAGGAGGGACTCACTCGCTGTCGGAGCCCCATGTAAGTGGCACCATCCGGCTGCCCTGTTAGCCGCGAGTGCTCTGCATGGGGGGGAGGGAGGGAAGTCCGGACATTAACAAATTCCCCCCGGACGCTATTTTTAGTTCAAAAATCCGGACATGTCCGGGGGAATCCGGACGAATGGTAACCCTACCATCCACTGAGTTAAAAATGGCTAATGAAGTTTTCTTCTCACTTCTTTCTAGGATCTCTATGAACTTCTCCACAAGATGATGCACAATAGATTTTACTTTCTGCTAGTTATGTTGTTGCTGGGTATTTGATCAGGGAAAATTCATGAACGCTGAATATTAATTCCATAAACATATAATCTCTTTTACTCTTTCTAGAATAGCCGCTAATTAGAAACTCATGAAATCTGTGTTCTGTGAGCAACAGTTCTGTTACAGGGCCAAATATTCTCTGAACTTGGTGAAGCAGTTGAGAAGCAAGAGATGCTGTGTGGTCTTTTGCGTTTGCTTTTTAAGATGGCCTATAGAATATGTACAGGTATAAGCTGTTAATTTTGAAAGTTTTAAAACTGCTAATTTATTGCAGAAAAATAATTGGCTGACAATTTGAGCTCTCTTAAACAAATACAATACTGCAATATATAAAGCTACTGTTACTTAAGATATTTGAAGCTACAGGATTCCAAAGTGTGTGTGCGCGTGCGTGCATGGGTAGCACTCGCAATGTGAACTGCAAAGTCCTCCTCTTTCATTAGAGGCCTCCATCCCACCCTTACTTGATCAAAAATGAGTTTAGTTCATTAAATAGTAATGCGGTAAGTACAGTGAAATAAAAGAATCATACACATCATTAGCATTACATGTATTTTCAATTTTATTTGCCAAATAAATATGTAAATATTGCATAATACACTTAACAAGGTGTCAACATTATGAAGCTGTTAAAATAACTAGAAGGTGAAATCAGACACGTTTGTTGCATGAGTTATAGTTACAACTAAGTAAGAGGGTCTGATGACTTTTCCTCTGACATGCAGACGGATGTTTTTGCACAGAATTTAAATGCTGATCTGCTGTTGTGGGAGCATTGCTGCAGAGAAAATGCCCTTTCTTCTTAATAGGAATCAAGTTTTAACACCTGGTGACCAGTGAACATAGCCAAATTATCCCTGCTCCACAGAGCGGTTTTCACCTGAAATCTGGAATAAGGCACAGGAAAAGTTCCCAAGAGCTATCGGGATTAAAAACTAAAATAAGATGAGGAAAAATAACGCGATAAAAACTAAAAGATGTTTTAACATGTATTGAATTGTGATGTGTTTGTGTGCTTGATATTGTCATCATGTTGCATCAGCCTCGGACATGCACCATTTTAATACCCTTTAAAGTTTGGGATGAGTCTGTCAAACGTGAGTACTATCCTTAAAAATAATAATAATAATTTTGGTAGCAACTCTATGGCTATTGCATACCTTATAAGACAGTTTGGCTTTTGATTAGTTACTTAAATTCCGAAGTAATCTGAGGTATAATTTAATGCACAGTCATGTTTAGTGTAAACATGAACATGTTCAACTTAATGTTATAGTTGTTAGTTGGGAAGGGAAATATCAATTGATGCTTATCTAGTTCTTTGTACCCTAGGAAGAGATGCAGACCACATTCAGGGTCATCTTAACATGGTCTGACAACCAGTGTGATTTATGGATCATAAATCTACCAGAATTATAGAGTCAAGTATGAGAGGGGTAGTCGTGTTAGTCTGAATCTGTAAAAAACAACAGAGGGTCCTGTGGCACCTTTAAGACTAACAGAAGTATTGGAGCATAAGCTTTCGTGGGTGAATGCCCACTTGCGTCTGATGAAGTGGGCATTCACCCACGAAAGCTTATGCTCCAATACTTCTGTTAGTCTTAAAGGTGCAACAGGACCTTCTGTTGTTTTTTACAGAATTATAGACAATGCATAAATAGGATTTGTGTAGCAACATCATCCTACCATCATAATGGTGTTTTCCAATTGTCTTCAGAGTAAACACATTGCCTCATCCTCTTAATACTTTTATATTGATGTGTCCTAAAATGCTGAAATTTGGATATTTAAACATTTATTCGAAGTATAGCATAAAAAGGTTTTGCACATAAATTCCATGGAAAACTAAGTTAATATTAATATGCTATGCTGCTACAGGCGGGAGCTGATTTTTCAATAACGGGTACCAGAGTTTATAGTCGAAGGCCTACTTCTGCAACTAGACTTTCTAGACCAGAGACTCTTGTGCAGATTCAATGTGGGTTAAACTAATGCATCTGGGTACAGAATTGCGGGCCTTACAGTATGGCGTTCTTACAGGGCCTCATCCAAAGGACATTGAAGCCAATGGACAAAACCCATGTTAGTCAATGGACTTTGTATCTGGCCCATAATAGTCTTTTTTTTTTTTTTTTTTAAACAGATCAGCTTCACTTTGTGTGCATGTTGCTATGACCCTGACTGAAAGCAATGAGACTATGTGGTGCTTAAAGTTAGGTGCATATTTAAGTACCTTGCTGAGTCGACTTATAACCAGAATTGCAATGCACTAAAGCAATTCAGGGGCTTTATTCTATTTAACCATAAATAAAGGTTTATCTACAATATATCTGGGTTCACTCTACAATTGTTGTTTTGAAAAATACTTCCTCCTAATGATTTTGCTATTGATATGGCAATCACTGTGTTCTGATACATTTAAATACATCATCAGTTTTATTGGTGTTCTATTATATTATGGAAAATAGAATGGCTCTGTGTATGTCTAATTTGTTCAAGCACCAAAGGAAGTGCAATGTATGTTCTGGCGTGATGCATAAAAGTTGAGACCATATTAAATTAATTCCTCTGCTAGAATGATGGATTTCATTTTGATAGATATGTAAAATCTAGATGGTATTTAACTCTAAATTATAACAATGATGTGATAGGTCTAATCTTGAGTATAAAATGCTTAGACTGTCATTTTAAAAACAACATGACTTGTGGCATAATTTTATTCTGCACATATTTCTTGCTTTCAAAAAGCAAGTACTAAGGTGCTTTTTTGACAATGAACAATCTTTTATTTATGAAGCAACAAAATTAACGTTCAGTGCATTTGGGGAGGAGGGTAAAGTTATAGAAAAACAATGATTTAGTACTCCGTTTGGTATCCGGTAGCAAATCCGGGGCAACTAAGAATAAATATATATGTACTTGTAGCGTGTCTCTCTAAATGACAAAGAGCTGGACAGACATTTATTGAATTGGTATGCATGTACATTTATTATGAAAGGCAGTAAATAAGGGAGAGATTGGAGAGCAAAATGTTCTCAGTGACTTATCAAAGCTAAAATGATACGCAAAATAACTTCAAGTGCATTTGCTTCACCTTTTATGTAGCAGAGCATGATATAAAACATGAGATGACAAGCAACAAATTTTATATTCAGTATTGAAAAAAATCAAGAAGATATTTACAGTAATGCATCACATTTGCCAAAAGACAGCAAAAGCCAAGACTAAGTGTGTCAATGGGAATATTCCAATATCAGTTTTCTTTAAACAAATACAAACAGGCTTTTTTCAGCCTTGCTTTAACTCTCCTAGGAGTATGTACATTATTGTGTCTCCACTTACCTTTTCTCCTTCCATTCCCATTTGCAAAGTGACTTGCCCAAGGCCACAAAGGTAATCTGGGTGAGAGGAAAGAAAAGCAGTTAGACGTTCTGGGCTCCCAGTCATGCACTCAGACTAATACTCCACACTTCTTTCAATTTGCTGTGATTACAGGCTGTTTTCCTTTCTGAGACAGTCAATGTTGTGTGGATTCTTAAGTAATTGAAAATCATTTCAATCTGTGTGAATGGATTTTTGATTAGTTAAACTGAAAGTCATACATCACATGGGAGGGATGCAGAAGATCAAAGTTCACTTGAGCTTGCTTCATAGCTTTGGCCTTTGCCTAATTTTTACTGATGTTGCTAGCAAATATTCATTGCCTTTGTGTGGTGATCACTTAGAAATGCAAAGCTTAGAGTGCCTTATTTGCTGTTGTGAAACAGACTAATTTATAAATATGGAAGGGAAGTCAGTCATGCCTTTACGGGTTATTATTGACATAGATTGCCTATGATTCACATCTAACAGCTCCAGCTGTGTTCCCAGCTTTATTAATGTTATTTATTTAATAAAGAAATCCAGCATTGGTGGGACAATGGGGAGCAGAAGTATGATGGAAAATCAGGGCTTACTAAAGGCAGATGGTGGAGGTTTGATGCGGAATTGCAGAGTAGAAGAATGTAAAGTGAGACTAGCAATGAAATAGAGGAATGAATGTTAAAGAAAACCAGAAGTATCAGCCAAATTCTCTTGCTTTCCCAAGTGCCTCTTAGGACAGGCTGGGGCACGTATATGAGCAACAAACGATAGGAATTCAGTTTTGGAGCACATAAGTAGGTCTGAGTCAGTGACAGTAAAACCTTCAGTGAGAGAAACCAGTGCCAAAGAGAAGTTGGCATGATATTGATGATCAAAATGAATTTTGTATTAATCCTGCAACTGCCCATAAAAGTTAGACAATTGATTGTTCATGATTTAGGAGCATCTCTTTGGTTAGGCCTCTAGGCACAGGCACAGGCTTCTTTCAGGGTGCGTGGTGTTGGTGTTTTTTAATAATAATAGGGATTTTAAGTGGATCCTTTGCAACAGCCTCTTCTTCTGTGTCTGATAGTTTTTCAGTGTCCTGGTGAATCTAGAGTTTGAGAGGGGCGGGGAGAATAGGGTTACTGCATCTCTACTAATCTGGTCCTTTGTGTCCCTGCTGTGTTGTTAATCCCTGTTCTGCTAGTATAACTTGCAGTCTTATGGGGCTGTTCTATTAAAACTCTTGAAGTTTGTAGAGCTGTTCATTGGCAACTACAGACATCCACCCACACAGCCACCCAACATGCCAAACTCCTACAAAGTCAAGTCATCAAAGCTTAGAAATAAACATGAAAATCATTAACTAGTGGCAGCTGAGACAGCTTTGCTAAAGCTTTTGTGATAGTAGAAGCTTAATTATAGCTACATCTGGACTTTATAAAACAACAGTTTTTTTTACCTGATGGTAAATTTGGGAAGGTATCGGGGGAAAAAACCTTTCCAATTTTTTCTTAGAGGAAATTGAAAATCCCGTCACTTGAAGAAGTTACACACATTGGGGCTAAAATACTTTAGTTGTTGTTTTTTTTTTTTTAATACCATGTCCAACTCAGAAATGTGTGAATTTAGCCATTCTGATCATTGCAAATGGTTAATCCTCACTGAGAAGTAAACTGCCTTTAATATTTGCAAAAACAATACAAGCATCTAAAAATGCAGTTTCACTCTTGTGCAGTGGTAAATTTAGCTAAAATTTAGAGCTCTGGATGATTACAGTTATCTTTGCTAAAGTTCACGTAGAAAGTTTGACAGATTTCAATGAAGAAATATTTTTTTGTGAATTTTTATGCTCCTTTTCATCTTAAAAAACCCCCTGCAAATGAGGGAACCTGTTGTCCTGCTGGGGAAGGGTAGCCAAAAAGAGTTAATATAGTTCCTCATTCACTTACTAAGACAATGATCTGGAATAGTGGGTTTTTTTGTTTGTTTTTTTAGTTTTCTTTTGTTTTTTTGTGTGTGGCAGTTAAAAAGCACCATTTGCCTATTTAAATATATTTTATTCATTGTAAACTTAATTTGTCTTGTTCTGTTCATAATTACATTTTGAGCACAAACTACATGAACCTGGATTAAAGAGAAATTTGTTTTTCACCCTTACTCATTGTCATTTAAATATCTACCCTAATGACATTCTTTGTCTTAGTGTATTGTGCAACTGAAAGCTGTCACTTGTTTCTTACAAATGACATGCTATTTGAGTTGCTACCTAAAATAGACATGCATGAGCATGTGCACACAGAGGAAAATAAAATAATTTCAGAAAAGGCAGATACATCAGAAAAGAATTGCATTACAATATTTTAATAAAATTTTGCTAAAATATATTCTCATTGTTTCTCCTCTTTGGACTCAAATGACTTGAGAATCCAAAGTTTTCATTTTGAAGTACCAACCATGTCTAGCAAAAAACTGGAGAAGCTATCTAAGATTCCCAGATAGTGACATAAACTGAGAGACCGTTTCTAACCATGATAATTTTTGCTTTGCCCTTGCATATGAAAATTAAGTACCCCATTTTCCTTTTTTAAAATAAACTTTTTATTTTGAAATTTTACTTGAGTTATAGAGAATTAGCTCGATCATGCTTCCCTTGAAATAGAACAGCCTAGTTCTCTGTGCTGCTATGCTTCAGTTCTAATCCCATTTTGGCCAGTATTCAGTCACATAAGATCTCTGGCTTTGTTTCCCCATCTATAACATAGGGAATGATAATAATTGCTTCTTACACAGAGTAATGTAATGGTTATTTAACATTTCCAAAGTGCTCTGAAGATTAAAAGTACTAAAGCAAGTGCTAAGTATTATAACTATCAGTGCTGTCAAAGAAAGAAATTAAACTAATTCATCTACATTTAAATAGACTGTACAAATTTACAAAAACAGACTGTCCACTACATTATTCTAAAGTTGTAACCCTTAATATACTGTGACAGATGGGTTTATCTTTTGTCCCCATACTAAAATCATTGGGATAAATGGTGTTACTCTAAAGGCAACTAGTAGGACAGACAGCAGAGTATAGAGGAGATGGCTACTTCTGAACACAGGTACATCCAAATTTTAATGGGGGGTATCTATCATATAGGAGTAAATATTATGTTTAGACCATCACTTTAATGTTACCATTCTATTCAGAATAAGTGACTTGTGTCTGTTTCTGACCTAATAGATGATGATTTTGTTCTGTTCCTAATAGTCCAAGTCAAGGTGTAAATAAAGGAAAAAGAAACTGAATGGGTTATGATAAAGAGCAGCAGTAAATACACGGGGTCATTAAAGAAACTGATTAGAGTATCTAGTTAAATGAAATCAAATGATTTTGTAGGCAGTTGATTATAGTTGCAGATTAGCATTTTAAAAATATTGCCCTGGGAAATTATCAGATTACTTGGCAAGCGAAATCATATTGCTTTCAACTCCTTTCTTGATTTTGCATTCTTGTTGTTCCTATTCCAGTTTGAGGAGTGATGTCTTGATACCAAGGTAGGTCAATAGTCTCTCTTCAGCTTACACACATGATCCAAAACTGATTTAGTAATATGTAATCATTTAGTAATTTAGGATTTAGTAATATGTAATCATTTACAGGCCCAATCCTGAATCACATTTTTGTCTTTACTCAGAAAAGAAAATTCCCATTGAACACAGCAAACAGGTTTATGACTGCTAACAATGAGTAGATCTTATTATATTGTTACCCCTTTTCAACCTGTGTGGTTAGCCAAATTTCAGGGTCCTGCAGATTGTTTCCATTATGAGGAGAAAATGATTATAGTTATTTCTTTGATGCAACCCTGCTTATTTACAAAGAATGTGCAAAATCCTGTGGATCAAATAAGCATTTTCTTGCTCACAGTTCGCAGCTTCTTTCAGCTAGCATAAGAACATAAGAATGGCCATACTGGGTCAGACCAAAGGTCCATCCAGTCCAGTATCCTATCTACCAACAGTGACCGATGCCAGGTGCCCCAGAGGGAGTGGACCTAACAGGCAATGATCAAGTGATCTCTCTCCTGCCATCCATCTCCACCCTCTGACAAACAGAGGGTAGGGACACCATTCCTTACCCATCCTGGCTAATAGCCATTAATGGACTTAACCTCCATGAATTTATCTAGTTTTCTTTTAAACCCTGTTATAGTCCTAGCCTTCACAACCTCCTCAGGCAAGGAGTTCCACAGGTTGGCTGTGTGAAGAAGAACTTCCCTTTTATTTGTTTTAAACGTGCTGCCCATTAATTTCATTTGGTGGCCCTTAGTTCTCATATTATGGAAACAAGTAAATAACTTTTCTTATTCACTTTCTCCACACAACTCATGATTTTATATACCACTATCATATCGCCCCTTAGTCTCCTCTTTTCCAAGCTGAAGAGTCCTAGCCTCTTTAATCTCTCCTCATATGGGACCCGTTCCAAACCCCTAATCATCTTAGTTGCCCTTCTCTGAACCTTTTTTAATACCAGTATATCTTTTTTGAGATGAGGAGACCACATCTGTACACAGTATTCAACATGTGGGCGTACCATAGATTTATATAAGGACAATAAGATATTCTCTGTCTTATTCTCTATCCCTTTTTTAATGATTCCCAACATCCTGTTTACTTTTTTGACTGCCGCTGCACACTGCGTGGACGTCTTCAGAGAACTATCCACGATGACTCCAAGATCTCTTTCCTGATTAGTTGTAGCTAAATTAGCCCCCATCATATTGTATGTATAGTTGTGGTTACTTTTTCCAATGTGCATTACTTTACATTTATCTGCATTAAATTTCATTTGCCATTTTGTTGCCCAATCACTTAGTTTTGTCACAGTCTGCTTTGGTCTTAACTATCTTGAGCAGTTTGCAAACTTTGCCACCTCAGTGTTTACCCCTTTCTCCAGATCATTTATGAATAAATTGAATAGGATTGGTCCAAGAACTCACCCTTGGGGAACACTAGTTACCCCTCTCCATTCTGAAAATTTACCATTTCCTACCCTTTGTTCCCTGTCTTTTAACCAGTTCTCAATCCATGAAAGGATCTTCCTTCTTCTCCCATGACAACTTAATTTACGTAAGAGCCTTAGGTGAGGGACCTTGTCAGAGGCTTTCTGGAAATCTAAGTACACTATGTCCACTCGATCCCACTTGTCCACATGTTTGTTGACCCCTTCAAAGAACTCTAATAGATTAGTAAGACACAATTTCCCTTTACAGAAACCATGTTGACTTTTGCCCAACAATTTATATTCTTCTATGTGTCTGACAATTTTATTCTTTACTATTGTTTCAACTAATTTGCCTGGTACGGACGATAGACTTACCGGTCTGTAATTGCCGGGATCACCTCTAGAGCCCTTTTTAAATATTGGCATTACATTAGCTATCTTCCTGTCATTGGGTACAGAAGCTGATTTAAAGGACAGGTTACAAACCATAGTTAATAGTTCCGCAATTTCACATTTGAGTTCTTTCAGAACTCTTGGGTGAATGCCATCAGGTCCAGGTGACTTGTTACTGTTAAGTTTATCAATTAATTCCAAAACCTCCTCTAGTGACATGTCAATCTGTGACAATGCCTCAGATTTGTCACCTACAAAGGACAGCTCAGGTTTGGGAACCTCCCTAAAATCCTCAGCCATGAAGACTGAAGCAAAGAATTTATTTAGTTTCTCCACAATGACTTTATTGTCTTTAAGTGCTCCTTTTGTCTCTCGATCGTCCAGGGGCCCCACTGGTTGTTTAGCAGGCTTCCTGCTTCTGATATACTTAAAAAACATTTTATTACCTTTTGAGTTTTTGGCTAGCTGTTCTTCAAACTCTTTTTTGGCATTTCTTATTACATTTTTACACTTAATTTGGCAGAGTTTATGGTCCTTTCTATTTACCTCACTAGGATTTGACTTCCACTTTTTTAAAGATGCTTTTTATCTAACTGCTTCTTTTACATGGTTGTTAAGCCACGGTGGTTCTTGTTTAGTTATTTTACTGTGTTTTTTAATTTGGAGTATACCTTTAAGTTGGGCCTCTATTATGGTGTCTTTGAAAAGTGTCCATGCAGCTTGCAGGGATTTCACTCTAGTCACTGTACCTTTTTATTTCTGTTTAACTAACCTCCTCATTTTTGCATAGTTCCCCTTTCTGAAATTAAATGCCACAGTATTGGATTGCTGAGGTGTTCTTCCCACCACGGGAATGTTAAATGTTGTTCTATTATTGTCACTATTTAAAAGCGGTCCTGTTATAGTACCTCTTGGACCAGATCCTGCGCTCCACTCAGGACTAAATCAAGAATTGCCTCTCCCCTTGTGGGTTCCTGTACCAGCTGCTCCAAGAAGCAGTCATTTAAAGTATCAAGAAATTTTGTCTCTGGATTTTGTCCTGAGGTTGACATGTACCCAGTCAATATGGGGATAATTGAAATCCCCCACTATTATTGAGTTCTTTATTTTGATAGCCTCTCTAATCTCCCTTAGCATTTCATCGTCACTATCACTGTCCTAGTCAGGTGGTCGATAATAGATCCCTACTGTTATATTCTTATTAGAGCATGGAATTACTATTACCATGGAACATGTGGATTCATTTAAGATTTTTACTTAATTTGATTCTACATTTTCTTTCACATATAGTGCCACTTTCCCTCTTCCCCCCCCCCACCCCACGACCTGTTCTATCCTTCCGATATATTTTGTACCCTGGAATGATTGTGTCCCATTGATTGTCCTCACTCCACCACGTTTCTGTGATGCCTATTATATTAATATCCTCCTTTAACACGAGGCACTCTAGTTCACCCATCTTATTATTTAGATTTCTAGCATACAAGCACTTTAAAAACTTGCCACTGTTTATTTGTCTGCCCTTTTCTGATGTGTCAGATTCTTTTTTATGTGAATGTTTCTCGTCTGATCTGGCCCATATTTTATCCTCTTCCATCCTCTTCTCCTGACTAAAACCTAGAGAATCTCTACCAATAGACTGTTCTC
The DNA here is from genome assembly GCF_027887155.1 of Malaclemys terrapin pileata. Lineage (NCBI taxonomy): Eukaryota > Metazoa > Chordata > Testudines > Emydidae > Malaclemys > Malaclemys terrapin. The sequence continues at coordinate 28,069,757 of NC_071512.1, forward strand.
TAAGAGAAGTCTCTGTCCGATCCATGTACTCGTCTGCAGCAATCAGCTTTCCCCCAACTCTTAGTTTAAAAACTGCTCTGCAATCTTTTTAATGTTAAGTGCCAGCAGTCTGGATCCACTTTGAGTTAGGTGGAGCCCAGCCTTCCCGTATAGGCTCCCCCCATCCCAAAAGTTTTCCCAGTTCCTAATAAATCTAAACCCCTCCTCTCTACACCATCATCTCATCCACGCATTGAGACTGTGAAGCTCTGCCTGCCTACCTGGCCCTGTACCTGGAACTAGAAGCATTTCTGAGAATGCCACCATAGAGGTCCTGGATTTCAGTCTCTTTCCTAGCAGCCTAAATTTGGCCTCCAGGACGTCTCTCCTACCCTTCCCTATGTCATTGGTACCTACCTGTACCACGACCACCTCCCCAGCACTACACATAAGTCTATCCAGATGCCTCAAGAGATCCGCAACCTTCGGATTGGCAACAGGCAGGCAAGTCACCATACAGTTCTCCCGGTCATCACAAACCCAGCTATCTATGTTTCTAATGATCGAATCTCCCATTACTAACATTTGCCTTTTCCTAATGACTGGAGTTCCCTCCCCCAGAGAGGTAACTTCAGTGTGAGAGGATACCCCAATGTCATCTGGAAGGAGGGCTTCCCTCTGCTCCTGTTGACTGCTCTCCTTCTCTGAGCCTTTCATCCTCCTCAACAGTGCAGGGGCTGTCTGACCGGAGGTGGGACAAATCTACAGTGTCCCGGAAAGCCTCATCAACTTACCTCTCTGCCTCCCTTAGCTCCTCCAGTTCCGCACCCTGGCCTCCAAAGCCCGTATGGGGTCTCTGATTAATACAATACTTAATACAAAAGTGTTCTCTCTAGCCTTTTTTCCAGGTCTTGCTCTCCCTCTCTTCCCCCCTCCCCAGCTGTAAACTTTACTTTCTATTTCTTTTCTGTGTCCTGTTTTTCTTCTGCTTCTCTCTCTCATGCACCCTTCAAACTAAAACAGTACCCATCCACACTGATGTCCTTTCACCTACATAATTCCTCAGCGGGCTTGCATGTGGTTCTGTTTTAAGAGGTTATGTACCTGTGTATTGGTTGGATGCCCCATAATATGAAGAAGCTTAATGGCTTCATACAACTATCTTAAATAAAGGGCAGTGGTTACACCCTCAGTGTCAATCAGGTTTAGCTCAAACTATAACACTATCGAAGTGGATATAGGTGGGGAGGGATAGCTCAGTGGTTTGAGCATTGGCCTGCTAAAACCAGGGTTGTGAGTTCAATCCTTGAGGGGGCCACTTAAGGATCTGGGGCAAAATCAATACTTGGTCCTGCTAATGAAGGCACGGGGCTGGACTCAATGGCCTTTCAGGGTCCCTTCCAGTTCTAGGAGATAGGATATCTCCATATATTATATATCAGGCATATTAAGGGAGGGATGTGGAAATAGTTAGAATGGCCAAGAAACATGGCAGAGGAGGCAGAGGACTGTTTGAATCACAGATGGTGTGGATGCAGAGAGAGAGATGTGAAGTCATCCCAGCCCTGAAAATGATAGTGTGAATGTTGGAGTGGGAAGTTCTTTATTGTTCTACCTCCCTCCCGCTCAAACTCCCCAAAAAAGACCACTTGCCTGGAAGGGATGTTGATGCTGGATCTAAAATCTACTGAGCCTTGCACTTCCTAGTGGTTGCCATTGGCTTTGGAAACTAGAACATGGCAAATAACTGATATTTCGTTTATCTGAAAATTTTGAAGTGAAAAGGCTTGCTTTGGATTAGATACTTGGTTTTGACAAAAATGAAACATTTTGTTTCAATTCTGACCATTTTAAGCATTTTGGATATTTTAAACATAAAACGAAAATATTTAAAACAATACCTTCAAAAAAAACCTGGCAACACTTGTTTTTAACATATAGAAACTAAACATTTTTATTTTTATTTTTTGTTTGTTTGCTGGGGAGGAATATTTTGGGTTTTTTTTAAATGAACCATTAGATTAAATTGACATGAATTCACAAGAAGTCTTGGTGTTTCCAAATCTGCTTCTATTGCCAAAAAGTTCCAGCCAAAAATTTCCCCCCAATTCTAATAGAAGCAAGATCTCCTTTGGAGTAGGAGGGAAGCAAAGAAGATGGAGGCTAAGGCAGGTAATGGATGTAGAGTCTACCTTAATCGTGAGTTCCTTTTCTCTGATGGTTTAAATAATACCCTTCGTTTGAAGATAGATATGTTGCTGGTAATTATTTTGTTACCTGGTGTCCTGGCTTAATGGTTTGAGATCATTAAGTAGCTTTATCTAGGCTGTCTTATTCCACAATTGTAGTTAATTACTGCTGTTTAGGGCTGTCTGATGGTACAGGACTGTTGCGATTCTAATGGCTAATGTGATGTAGTTTATGGCTAATGTGATGTAGCTTTTTGCTAAGTGATTTTTTGTGTGTGCAATACGTGGTTTTTGCAAAAAAAAAAATCCTCTCAAAACTGCATGTATTGCCAGTTTAGTACCTATTACATTTGCACAACTATTTTTTTTTCAGTAACTGTTGAAGCTTTGTACAAAATATTCTATACATTTTTCTTTCTCAAATGTCGTTTGTGCAGGGATATGTTGTGGTCCAAAAAGGAAACTGAATGTTACTCGGCTGTGTGAGTGTGATGGGTGGTTTTTTAAAATATTCCAGTACCACAGTAGATGTTTGGAAACAGGGGAAACTGACCTCTGCATGTGCCCATGTTGTAGCTAGTATGTTCTGCTTTCATTGTTTGTAGTTCAGCACTGATAAGATAATGTTTACCCAGATAAATACAGTTAAAAACCAAGGACTTCTAGAAGTTGCTTTTGATTCTTTTTCATATATCCTTTAGAAAGCAGAGTCTCAGTGAAGTGCTGTTTCATCCTTGCATACAGGGCACAGTTCATGACTGCATTTTTGCACCAAGCCTCCTCCTATAATGGCAAAAGTGTTGAGAAGGACAACTAACTATGAACAGGCCTCAGCTGGCCATACTTAGGAAATGGACTGGGGCAATGAGACTGACACATCCAGCAAAGCTACAGGCAGGCAGCAGGGTTTCTGTAATTTCTTCTTCCCACTTGTTCATCTCCCTGTTCCCTTTGCTATCTGGGACAAAGAGAAGGAAGGTAAGGGGGCTGCTGCGTTGAGAACAAGATGGGTATCACTGAGTCATAATGCAAGGTAGTATGTGACAAGTACAGAGAGGCAATATGGATCAAGTTGTGGGAGCTGACTGGGGCACTGGAGGACTCGTATCTTCAGTGGATCTGCACAAGGGTTACTGGGTAAAGAATTTGGCCCAAGAAATGGAACTGACACTGTCTACACTGCCCAACAGTTTTTACTATTGTGGTGTGAATAGGAATAAGTGCTGTGCTGTAACTCCCTCCTGTAGTCCCTCAACAGGACAACATTAATGTGAACTAAGAACCTTTTAATTTGCATCTCTAGTGTCCACATGGGGGAGTTACAGTGCATCACTTTGGTGCGCTCTGCTGTTGACACCCCTGTAGCCCAAATTGCAGGCCAGTGCAGGCATTGCCTTAGTTAACAATTCTGTTATTGATGCAAAAGGCAGAATAGAATCCAATGCCATTCTACCAGTGTTGCGTCTTCATTACTGACAAGAACAAAAGTAAAACTTATCTACTGATGTCTGTGACATAAACATGATTCTGTGTGCGCACAGATACATAGCTGATGTATTATGTATGAATTTATTATCACATAGTGACCTTCTGGAGCAGAATCACAACTTGTGGCAGGTAGCTGGCCTTGTTTTTACAAACACTACAGAGTTTAAATAGCATTCTTTATCACTTTCATTGCTTATTCGACAGCAACTTGAAAAGCTTTTCTTTCCTGACTTAATTTTACTCATAAAACAAATGTAGTTAGCTACATTTACATTAAAGTTAGTTTAATGGAGTAAAGCCAACATAAAATTGTGTAATTTGATTATGTTGGCAGAGAGAGTACCTAAGTTCATTCTGGAAAAGACAATTAAAATCCTAAATTTCATAACTTAGAGCTCTGTAACGACAAATGAAGCTTGAATGGTAAACACTTAACAAGAGGGACTCCCCTGCCTTCCTACCCTCACTGTAGATTTAATAAACTAATGAATGCATTAATAAAGTGAACCTGCTTTCCATTATTCAATCTTCCTGGCAATTTATCTGCAGATTCTCTTATCCTACAGAAATGTGACTCTGTGAGTTGTGAGAGTTTAGTCCTCCCATGGGTTACTGCAGAATTCTCTGAATCTAACTTTTCATTCTTAAAGTGTATGTTCTGATTGCCAAAAACCTTGATGTTATTGAAGCACTGTTTGTCCATTTTAAAATAAGTAGCCATACTGACACTAACTATATCTTGAAATAGAGAGGAGGGATTTTGCCCATTCATTTTTAGGGTCCTTTTAAAAGTTCTTTAACAAGAGTAGTGTTTGGTGATATTATAGTATTTAAGAAAAACTTGATGCACACTCTCTGACCTTTTCTCTTCTGAACATCTTCCCCCTTCCTCTAGTTTTTTCCATATTGAAATGTGGCACTAGCTCCCTCATAAAAAAGAAAGAGCTTTTCATACTCTTAATCAAAGCATGCAGCGACACACACTAGTCCCTGTAATATTTCTTTTTCTATCCTTGTCTGTATTTGGAAGACTAAATCTGTATAATGTTGAAGAGTCACTGCATGAAATAAAGATAAATATATATTTTTTATAATGGATCTCCTAGAACTAGAAGGGACCTTGAAAGGTCATTGAGTCCAGCCCCCTGCCTTCACTAGCAGGACCCAGTACTGATTTTGCCCCAGATCCCTATGTGGCCCCCTCAAGGATTGCACTCACAACCCTGGTTTTAGCAGGCCAATGCTCAAACCACTGAGCTAGCCGTCCCCCGAGTAGTGATGTTTAGCAAGGAAAGCTCAGTGACTGGTGAAGGCTGTGACAGAAATACTGGGAGGAAGCTTTTCAATACTGACTCTTTAGCCCATCAGTTTATTCATGTAGTGGACCTGAGAGCTCAATCCACGGAAGCCCTTTCTCTTTATTGAATACAACTTATGCACTGGGTCCTTAGTGCAAGGATTAATTCAGAAGTGAGTGTGAAAAGTCTAGCAGAGCCATCAGGGACTATTAAGAATGCCACGTTCATTACCAAATTTACGGGGTGCTTTTCCCCTTAATAATAATTGAAGACTGCCTTCAACTTGAAGGATTTCAAATTATGGGCAACTACTAACATGCCAGTATTGCTAACTGTTTCACTACTTGCTCATTGTCAAACCAGAAGCCTCTAGCTTATATGATTATCTAAAGCCATCATTGGCAAGGATTCTCCACATGGGTAAGGCTACACATTTTGGATAGGTGAAGTGTTTAATGTATTCTGTTTTCATATAACTAAGACAGTTGTGATGGCGTTAGGTAGCTTAAACAAAGGGGGGGGGAAAAAGGGAGGGGAGGGTAAAAGTGTGTATGTTGCTATCAGGTAAGTAATCTAGGACTCCTACAGTGCAGTTTGCCAGATCCTGAATGGTGTTATGGCATCTTCTTGCATTTTCTATACAACTTGGTGAGGCTTAAGGCACTTCAGTTTGATAAAACCAATAAATATTGTTTGAATGATCCTCCTGTGTTACAGTGATATCTGCAGTTAAAATGTAAGACACGGATCAGATAAAATTGAAATTAAAACTTTCTTTTTTGCTCAAGTGTTGATAGTGGGGAGGGAAGGTCCCTGTGGATTTGTTGCCCCCAATTATGTCCAGCTATCCAAAGCTTGAATACAGTCTCTGGTTAAAGAATTTGGTAAAATCAAAACTGTTTGTGCTTTTTTTAATTGCCTGATAAAGTTCTGAATAAAAGGGGTATCAGTGTCGTCATTGTCTGGTATTCAGAATACAGCATCTGCATCCAGTAAGACATCTGCATTGACTTGTTTTCACCACAGAGCTGTATTTATCTGCATCTGGCGATGCCAGAATGCATTATATATCCTAAATGTGGAGGCATAAGGTAGTATTTCCCCACTCAGAAGCATTTTAAATTAATGTTGGGAAATTTTAATGGTCTGAAAATTAGTCTGAGAATTGCAACTAGCAGGTCTCTTCCTGTTATTGGGAACATGTTCCAGGACCCGTTGTGATGCCTTGATCTTTTAGGCAATGTTAAATATTAGATAACTCTCCAAACAGCATTTTGCCTGATACATATTTATCCTATAGCATTTGGTGTTAATGCTCTTATTTTTTCTGTTTTAAGTGATTGATTTTAAAATCAATCTGTTCCATGAACTTAGGGTTACCATATTTTAATTTTAAAAAAAGGAGGACACTCCACGGGGCCCTGCCCTGCCCCAACTCCGCCCCTTCCCTGCCCTAGCCCCGCCCCAAGTCTGCCCCCTCCAAGTCTGTCCCCTCCTCTGAACGCTTCGCCCTCCCTGCTCCTCCCCCTCCCCTGCTTCCCGCGAATCAAATGTTCATGGGAAGCCTGAAACAGGGAGGCAGCAGGTAAGCTGGGGCGGGGCGGGGCGCGGCGCGGCCCCCCTGGCCGAGCGGCTCCCTCTGGCGGCCGGCCGGCCCAGGCCAAGAGGCTCTGGCCCCGGTGTCTCCCGCGTGGCTTGGCTCAGGCCCTGGGGCGCCGGCCCTGGTTCAGGCCGAGTGGCTCCGGCCTGCCCTGGCCCTGGCCGAGCACCGCCGGCCCAGCGGCTCCAGCCCCCTTACAATCTGAGGTAAGGAAAATGTACACTGTAGCTGCCTATATGTACCTCGCCTGCAGATAATTTACCTTTTTATATCGTCTTTCATTCAGAACAATCTGAAAATGCGTCACACATTGCCCATCACTGATTATCTTTGAGATAGAAGTGTTCTAAGCACTGGACACAGGCCTAGCTGGTTTAAGACTGTAAATGAAGACAACAATATTTAACTGAAAAACTAAGGGAAGTTTGAGAAACATGGAACGTAATTCACCAACTTGAATTTGGGGAAGATATTGGGGTTAATACTTCTAACGCTTTGATTTTAAAAAGAAAAGGAAAAGAACACGTATTTTACATATGGTCTAATGAGGGGTTATTCCAACAGCATGTTGCCCTTAGTTACAGTACTGACTCAAAGGGAGCAGCACTACCTATAGTACTTAATCATCAAGGGCCTGATCCTGGGAGATGTGGATTCATTGTGTCGGAGAAAGAATGACTCTGTAGCCCAGTGGTTAGGATGCTCACCTGGGAAAGGGGAAAACCTGGACTCCAGTCTGTGCTACAGTGACTATTCAGGTATTTATACAAAGTGGAGCAGCTTCAACAGGATTGACTGAGACACCCACCCCAGCATAGCTGATAGCCTGGGAGATGAGGCCATTCCTTTGAGAGGGAGAGAGACTTGGGTTTGTGTCCCTGAGGCAGAGTTGGGTGATTTATTATTTTTTTAAAACCTTTTGTTTTTTACCAAAGTCTGGATTTTTGCGGGTCCAAAGCTATTCACTGAAGACCTGTCTTCAGTGCATATTTTCAGTTGGGGATTGGGGGAATGAGTTTGTATGTTTTGTGTTAACCATTTTGAAATGTTTCATTTAAACTCTTATGTTTCAAAACAGTGTTTTGATTTTCAAATTTGACAAATAAAAAGGAAAAAAAAAAAAAGAATGAGAAGCACCTGAAATCAAAACAAAACCTGGGATGAGGACGGGAATTTAACTGAATTAACTGAATGTTTCAGTCCACTCAAAATGAATCGAAAACCAAAAAGTTTCAAGTCAACTCAAAATGTTTTGGTCTGTTCTTAAAAAAAAAAAAAAATCAGTTTTTAGTTTGACAAAAAAATTCAAAATTTGTTTCAGATCTAATGTAACCATATTTTGGGGGGATTTTTTTAAATTTGGCCCCGGAGCCAAAATATTGATTCTTTGCTCTGTTTTACTGTAAGTTCTGTACCTGCCACCACTGTTAGTGTATGAGTTTCAGCTAAATGCATTCATATTTTGAATTGCACGGAGGGTTTAAATAGATATACTACAAAACTTTTGGTAGTATTAAATCATCAGCCTTCTACACCAAGTTCAGGCTAACACAACTGGTTTTGAAGGGGTTAATGGAAGTGAACTTCATGAAATGAAAATGCAGAAAGTCTAACTCCCACTTGCTGAATTTTGTCTGTAGAAAATATTAGCCTAGCCTTGGCTTTAGGTGAGGCAGCTGAGTATAGACATTAAGTATATGCATACAGAATGAACATGATATATATATTTTTTGTGGGTCCTGAACAGATCACAAAGAACAGAGGCATCTCAGAAAGAATTTGCAATTAATGATATTTTAGCTGAAAAACAGAACCTTTCACCATGGCCATAAGTCTCTAATAACTAATAAAATACAATGGTGTGATGACTTGGCAGTTACCACATTGGAGAAAAGGTGGCTTTTGCTAGGTTAGCAATATTAGCTATTTTCACGTCCTTTTTAGAAAGATGTATACAGAATGAAGATTCCTGCTATGTCTAACCATGGCTTTGTGTTCCTTGATGATGATTACTCTGCATAACAGATGATGCAAGTCCGTGTTATGGCCATGTGAGAGATTATGTAATTTGTAGGGTCTCTTTGGCTGCTGTCCCACAGTTCACACAGGTTATGTGTTCTTCTCTTCCTTATTGCACACTAATCTTCCCATCCCTCTCCCCCCCCACCCCCACCCCGAGATTTGGAGTATGTAGCCATCATACTGATGATAAGCTATATTCTTCTTCAACTCCTCTGTATCTAAGGCTTTCTTGTTGACTTGTATGCTTATGAACTGTAGTATTTTTTCATATTCTCTCATACATACATTTTTAATGTTCTTTTAATGTGATGAATCAAAATGTGTATTGGGGAAAAAATTATGTAGATAATTGCCTTTTTGTGACATAAATTAAAACTATTCAAATGTTGCACTATTTCTTTTTAAAAAAATGTTAACTACTAAGAAAAGGTCCTAGTTTATTACAGAAGACTAGGTAGCTTGACTGAATAATTCTTATGCTGGTAAATCTCTATAGTCTGAATAAAGCTGCCTTCTTAGGTTTGAAGGTGTTCATCGTGATGGTCATAGTACATAAAATAGTCAATATTTCTGTGAACAACAAAATAACATTATTTGTGCAACTACTGACATGATGAAGTCCCAAAGTAAGCCCCAGAACAATTACAGGATTTCAATGGAATTGTGCCTGCTTTACACCAGACTGAATTTGTCCCACAGTACTGAAGCTGCAAAACTAGATATCAATGTAATCAGCATGTACCTTGTATTGATAAGTGCCCTAGTAGCAAAGATTGTGTCAGAGGTAAGTCTGGTGATGACTATGTTTTCACTAAGTGCAGCAGGGCAGAGTAAGTAGTACAGGATAAACAAGTATCACTCCAAGCTACAAAAAGTGCCAGTTGTTAGGGCAACACACATTAAATGTAAGGATATAGTTAGTGTCACTGCCAACTTAAAAATCCTACTGCTGTCTAAAATTTTTTAAAACCTACTATTCTTACAAGTAGCCCTCTCAGATAATTATCACTGAAGATGTAGGGTGGGGTCAGTCGGTTTTTTAAGGTGGTTTACTTTTGCGCATTTGAAAACACTTTGTTTCTGCTACATGATCAGGCTGTATGTGTGGGTATTTTCCATAGCAACAGGGTGAGAAATTGAAATTTTAAAAATCATAAGATCTCAAAAATGGCAGGGGACTCAGTGGCAGAAGTAGGGCGTGCAATTACTCTTTAGCTTAATTTTTAAAAATTGACTATATCTTGTGGGTTGTGTAGGGCCTCTAAGGCAAGAGCAAGAAATTTAAACTTGATATTTTATGCAAAGGGGAGCCAGCAGAAATATGCAAAGAAAGGGAATATGTGGTCAGATGGACAAAAAGGATAATTTTTAACTACATGTTATGGACAATGTTATGGGTGTTTGAAGGAGATATTATTCAGCAGATCTGAGGCATTCTTGAAGAAAAGAGAGAAAGAAAGGGTTAAAGAAGAGGGAAGTGGCTTTTGCCAGATTTGTGTCTCAGAGACCATGTCTTAATTATTAACTAATTGCATGAATGTTTTGGAGCCTCCATGGATACTCCTAAATAGAGGTTCCAAGTGTTTAATTGAATTTCTTTAGGGAGAGTGTTAATCATTCACTTAAGCAATATATTTATATTAGTCAGTGAAGGAAAGAAGTCAAAGGGCTAATAGATCTAGTGAGCAAAGAACTTGCTTTTCAGCTGCGGGCCATGCAGAGACTGCTGATCTCTGAGGAGCCCTTATCCTGGAGACAGCTTGCTTTCAATATACTCCAGTGGCTGAGGAAGCCAAGGATATGACTGACAGCTGTTCTTTTTGGACCCAGAAAGAATGGATGATGCTATTGTTGCCCTTTTATATCAAAGTATTTTATATCTGGTGGATTAAATAGCTCAGGAGGTAGAATTTTTTGGTGCAATATGCATTACTAGAAAAGCCCTTACTTTTCAATGGGAAATGTTTTTAATTCTAGGAGGCTTGTTTCTCTCTCTATCTATTGTGACAAAGTTCTGTCCTTGACTCCGTGGGTCCAGCATTTCCTGACAGATTTTTGCTAGCCTCAGAGGCTCACTGTGACCCTCCACATAGCCCCTCTCTCTCTAGAGGTAAGGGTCACAGTCTACTGAGCCATTTTCATCATAAGCCAGCAAGGGAGGTGAGGAGAAACAACCCACCCTCACACAGTCTCTGTTGTCTCCCAGTATCGGTGATTAATCAGGGAGGGGAGGAGAGGGAGGGAGCCCAGGCCCACCCTCTACGCCAGGCTCCAGCCCAGGGACCCTAAACTTAGCAGCTATGAAAGCTGACTTTTTGGAAATAGGGTGTGTACAATTTCCCTGGGCTACTTCCCCACAGCAGCCCCCACTCAATATCTTCTTCACAATTACCTCAAGGCCTCCTTCCTTGCACCTGATATGGATTCATACTATTTCATTCCTCCAACAGCACAGCACAGCTCCCTCCTATAGCTCCTGACACCCACACCGCACTGACTAACTGGGAGGCTTTTAACTAGTTCCAGCTAGTCCTTGATTGGCTTCAGGTGTCCCAATCAATCTAGCTGTCTCTCCTGCCTTCTAGAAGGATCTTAATTGGCCCCAGGTGTCTTGATTAACCTGGAGCAACTGCCATTTGTTTACCATGGTACCAGGGATTTATTTAGCCTGGGGCTAACATACCTGTGCCTCACTATTTTACTGTAGCCATCTGGCCTTGCCCCATCACACTATGTAGAAATGTAAGGAGAACAAACTGTTCAATGCTTAACAAATTTCATACAGTACCTTTTTTCTGAATGCTCTTTTATTTGAAGGGTACACGTGTGTATCCCTCAGTGGCAGTTGTACATATGTGTGAATTGTGGGCATCTTGAAAGATGATTGTGGCAGGTAGATTAGATAAGGTGGTTGAAATGTTCTGTCAATTTTTGAATTGTTGGCAGTCTATATCACTCCAAAATATAGATCCTGGAAATACTACTTTGGGCTACAATATCTCTTGTACATAAAACCCACCTTTAAAAACTGTATGCGCAGTTTTGCATGTCCAAAAGATTAGATACAAGTTTGCAAGACTTGATTGTGCCCACAAAAATATGTGCACATAAATCTCTAGTTGTGTTCACACTTTGGGCTTTGTACACAAATCTTTAATTAAAAAAAAAGCCATATCAATTGAAGTAAATATCTGGCAAGGACAGCCCTGGTACTCAGGGTATGTTTACACTTTGGGGGAGAGAGAGGGAGAGGGAAACCACAGCAGCTTGTGTCAGAGCCCAGGCCAGCAGAACTGGGCTTGCACTACAGGACTGAAAATAGCTGAGGCTGGCTGTAGCCTGGGCTCTGAGTCCCACTCCCATCACTGAGATTCAGAGCCAACCCAAGTGGGAACGTCCGCTACATTTAGTGCTGTAGAGCACACCAGAGTCAGTTGACCCGGGCTCTCAGACTCGCTGCTGTGGTTTTTTGGTTTTGTTTTGCCATGTAGACACACCCTGTGTCCTTATTCATCTATTGCAAAGTTGGAGAATGACTGGCCACCGCCAATACCAAGAGTGAGCCGGGGAGACCTCGTGCACCCACACACACCCCCTGCTGGACCCTATCCCCTGAGCCCTAAACCCACCAAACCTAGCTGAATCCCGCCACGTGAGGGTCACCCCATCCCCATTATCCAGCCCGCTTGCTTATACCCATGACTGTCCCTGCCTCCTGTATGGGTGGTGGACCCTCACCGTTTATCGACTGTCTCCTGATCCCGCCCACCGGTTACCCACCCCTCATTGGGGACATCGCAGTGTGTATATACTATGTGTGCTGCCCAGCCCCAAAACACCAACATACCCCCTTACTCTGCATGTTACCCCCAATGACCAATGACTAACGCTTCAAATTTTCTGTATCGTTTATTTCTTTAAATATTCTCTAATAAAATTTTGTGGTAGCTGTGTTGGTCCCAGGATATAAGAGAGACAAGGTGAGTGACGTAATATCTTTTTATTGGATCAACTTCTGTTGGTGAGAGATACAAGCTTACACTGAGATCTCAGGTAGGCTTGATATTGCCTCTTTTGCATAATACTTTCCCTGATTAATTTACGGTATTCACCTTTTGAAGTTCAGTAAGATTCACTAACGATTAGGATATCTATGGCAAATTATAACATTTTTGCAAAGTAAGTGATTCTCCACAAAAGAGAAAGAAGAGTGCTCCTAAAATGAGTATTAATGTATTTTGACACTTGTAGTTTTTCATACTTTACCATAGACTAATGTGGTGGCATGTTCCTCGGGGTAGGAATAAAGCTTGCCTTTTTTTCTTCTACGATGCATCCGTTGGTATGTCAAAAACAGTAAATAATAGTGTTGTATGATTTTTTTTAAATGAAGTGTTAATAATATTGGACCTTGCTAGAAAATGGTTACATCTTTAAGTTGGCAGGAGAGAAAGGAGAATTTCAGCATGCAGGCTACTGAATTGTGTTTCTATTGTACTTCTATTGTCAACTGCCTGCCTGCCTATCCCTCCTACACCACACCCTCCAGCTTAGATGTATATATTGTAAAGTAATTCTTTTCATTTCTGATCTTTCCTTCTTTGCATTATTTCACAGTTTATATTTCAACATAAATGAGAGACTGAAGTCTATTAGTTTTTTCCTTTTTAAAAAAATCTGTGAAGGGGATGGGAAGGTGGTGCACACAGAATGTGTGGGGTGCAAAATCCTGGCCTACACAAGCTATAAAATGTGTTCCTTCTAATATATTAAATAGGCCATAGTCATCGCTAAGTCTTGTGTTGTATGAATGCATATGTAAATGTAATATGCACAATGTGCGTCAGTTAAAATATCGAAATCAACATATATTATTGGATTCGTTTCAGAAAATGCCTGTTATACATGTAGAGCTTGATTTTTACCACTGACTCAATCCAGTTTTGCACCAGTGTAACTACATTTAAATCATTACATTGAATGGAGTTATAACAGTGTAAAACTGATATAACAGTGGTGAATCAGGGCTGCAATTGTTTGGGGTGTGGACAAGGGTAGGTATCTTGGTACCTTTCTGTGCTACCAAACGCTGTCTTGGTTAACAGCAGTACCTCAAAGTATGATTTTAGAATCTCAGGATATTGAATAGTGGGTTTTGTGATCTTATTCTTAATGCCACTGCCAAGTTAGGCATCCTACTTGTAATGATGATGTAACATAGACTTGTACATTTTGGTTATGTTCACCCTGCATTGTAAACCTGTCTTAGGGACTCAGGCTCGTGGACTCACTGTTTAGACACTCAAGTCTGTGCTCGAGTGTCTAAACTGTCTTGGAAACCTGGATTTACAATGGCTACACCCGGGCCTCACAGTTGTGCTAATGCATCCATGCAGCACTGCACATATGTTCTGACTTGAGGCTATGTCCACCCTGCAAAATGACAGGGCTCGGACCCAATTCATAGAAGGATTTGGGCTCCGACTCACCCCACAGCAGGATCCTAGGAGCCTAGTCCTGAATGCATGCTGACCAGAGTCCAACTGATTTGCATGAGGATGGAAGCAGAGCTTGGGCTCAAACCTGAATTAGAGCCCAGGCCTAATGTGCAACATAGAGATATTTTTTTAGTCCAGAGGGGACCATTATGATGATCTAGTGTCACCTCCTATATAATATAGACCAGAGAACCTGATTCAGTCATTTCTGCATCAAGCCTTCTATTTGAGCTATAACACATGACAATTACAATAGTGCCAAGAAAAGTGTTACATGTTGGTGTGTGTGGGGAGGGGGAGATACTCTAGAACCTCTATTAGCATTATTTTTTTCTATTCCATCTTCAATTTACTATGTTTGCTGGATGTTAATTTTGTTTGAACACAAAAGCCATGAGAGGGAAATGAAGAATAAAATTTCTATGTAATTTTGAAATTAATCTGCTGTTTTATGTAATTTACAATTTGTTAACTATCAGTTATAGTCACTACTTTCTATTGCAGGTGGGCACAATATTTTGTGGATCATAAATTCATATTAGAAGTAGTTCCTCATTGGGTAAGAATATCACTTAAACCTTCAGTCCGCAGAGGCCCTGTGAGTGGGCAGACACCTACACTTATACAAAGCCTAACTGAATTCAGTGTGCTGACCTTTCTGTGGTTATGAGAATCTGGAGGTCGTGGGTTTATTTGCTGGATCAAGGCATAAATTATGTCAATGATAAACATGTAGAACATATACAATATGGTAATTTTCTGAACCTTGCCATTTGCCTCCTTTAAAAGTTGCAGTTAATACTGCCTGTACATGAATATGCTATCAATCTTTGACATATGACATAGTTGTCATACTAGGTATTAATACAAAATAAGAAATTTATAGTGTTCAACTTTATTATAGCTGTCTGTCAGAAAGTTCTGAGGTGCATTTCTTTAAAGTCTCTGTCTCCTGAGGAAAAGGGGATAAGGCAGTGTGTCCCTGGACAGGATCTATGACTCATTATGTCAATCAAACCCCACTTCAGAGGGGAATAAAGAGATTTGTATCTCAAAGCTGTGCATAACGACTTCTCAGCTTTTCATTTCATATTTATGAGCGGTTTACTTTGAAGTGTTTATCAGGCAATACGCAGAAACATGAGAGAGCATTGCCTGAAACCATGTTCGAGTGTCTAATCTGTTAAATGCTTGCTGAGCAGGCTAGTTCATCAGTGCATGCAATGCAAAAAAGAAAAAAAATAAACTGTTTTTTAGCTTTTGAAGCAGAATCTTTATATTAACAATATAAAAAGGATTAATAATGCCAAGCATTTTGAAATAATTGTAACATATAAAACTTACAAAGGTTGGCTGTGTACTGTATTAAATTGATAGTTCCTTGCTTCAACAGAAGCTAGACATAATTTAAAAATAAACTGACCCATTTAATATGCCCTTCCACTCTGAAGATCGGAATTTACAGTGACCACAGGATTCTGATTGCCCTCAGCCTCCTAGATTAGGTAATCATAAGGGTAGAATTCTCCAGTTCTTTAGATGGAGGGCAATTTCTGGCAGCTGATCAAAATACAGCAGTAGCATTGATCTTTAAAGGAAAGAAGTATTCCACAGTATTGCCCACTGACTCTCTGCTGTATATGCAGTGGAACTGTGAGAAAGGAAGTAGGGTTAAATGGGGGAGAAGCCATAACTTTAGGCAAGACAAATGGAGCTGCCACCATTTCTCAGTTTAGCATGTTCAGTGAGTGGGATAGGATGGTAGATGTATATGATGATTGCCATTACAGTTCAGTGTTACTCAGTGGTTTATTCTCTCTCTTCTGAAATCTGCTTTTATTTATTTACATAACTATATTGTGTGTGTGGGTTGCGTGTGTTCATGAGATCTTCAGTTGATGTTTTTAGATAAATAGGTCTTCAGGATGCCACTGAATATACTGAGGCCATATAAACTTTTTTATATATGGCTTTTAAAAAAACAAATAAAAGCCAGATTTTATCTTTTCAAAAATAATTTCAACTATTTTATTAATCTGTTTTTTATTCATTATCAATGTAATCGGTTCTGTGCCAAACACAAAATGCAAGTACTCTGCTGCAAAGAGCTTTCTCTTTTGCTGTGCTATTTAGAGAGATGGCTTCAGGATATATGCCAACATTTTCAAAAGGACCTTCTAATTTTGGATTACTTGATTTTTAGGGTCTTCCATTTAGGACTTTTGAGGATCCATCCCAAAGTGTCGCAAGTACCCATAAATTCAAAATCAGTGGGAACTGTGGACACTCAGTATTTCTGATAGCTAGACCTTAGGTGTCAGTTTGGAAACACAATATCAAAAACCATTTCTGGAAATTTTGGTCTTAGTTCTGTTTTCTTCATCTGTTGGTATGATGGTTACATATATGTTTACCCTCTCCCAACTCTCTTAAAAGTATCTCAAATAAAATTAACTTACAACACTAAAAGGCGATTTATAAAAGAAACCCTAAAAACTTTGACAAGGGTGCGATGTAGGGGAACTTCACAGAAGAATAATTTGTCAACAAATCTGCTCATCAACCTCCTTGAAGCCTTAACTAACTCACAGAGAACAAAGGAGCAAACACAGCACCACGAAGACTTACAATCAATATGAAATTTAAAGAAAATGTGCTGTTCTTGTACTAGATATCTAGAGATGCATGGTCTGCGAGTGTGGGGGAACCTTAAGGATCCAGGTGCTAAAAGCCAGCCTCTCGGGTCAATGACAGAGAAACAACTCTGAGGTAATAGTCAAATCCTGCTTCCTTCCAGTGCCGAAGACCTGAAGCACAGAGGAATTACCATACTTTCTGAGAGTGTACAGTGGCTGAGAGGCAATGGAGAAGCCTGTGGGAGTGGTGCTTCACAGCCGGGTTCTCTGCCAGATCGTGCACGATAGGGGGTGGGAACTGAAGGCAGAGCAGCTGATATAATGATTCCTTGGGCAATCATAATCCCCCCTTCAAACTTAGGTGAGATGGGGGAGAAATGCGGATGCAACTTGGGCCATAGAGGCTGGTGCAGAATGTGGGAGGAGAGGGTTCTGTTATTCCCGCCCTTGCAAAGTTTTCCTGTGCCAATCCTGTTGTTGCACAGGGGACCATGACTGGGGCTTAAGGAATGCAATAAGGTTATAAAATTTACTTACTATGGAAAGAGCAGGACAGGACAACATGCAAAAGATGATCCTTTGAGAAGATCTGTAAGGTTCAAAAAGTGGGAACTAGCATGAGGATCAGTGAAGAATTCAATTTAACCTTCCCTCTGCTAAACCCTAATAATTCTGTAATTAGTCTATGAAGTCATAAAATTAATAGCATCCAGATATACTTGACCTTTATCAGTGAGACACGAATTTATCTTTTCACCTGATCTACAAGATACTTATAGAACAAGTTAAGCAACTTAAAAAATATGATCAAGTGCACTGTAAAAATAGCTGCATGGAACAACCTGCACAGTAGCACTCTTTGAAACCAAGCAGGTTTCAGTCTGTACCTATTTGTAGCATTTACTGATAGTAGTTCCTTACTAAGAATTTATATATAGGATTTATCATATCTCAGTATAGAGAATAAGCAGTGGAGACCAGTTAGATGACAAATTGGCTTTTATAGTAGCTATTTATAGGGCAGAAGTGTTTTATCTTGGAATGATTAGTACTTTTGATATTACAAAAAGGGGGGAAGGGTGTAGTAGAAGTCACAAGAAGAAAAATAGCAATGTCTTATGTGTGTGTAATGCTCAAGGAGGTAAATCTAGTGGCCCAGTATTTATTTCTATTTATCAAGTGTTTAGTACTCTGGACATGGAAAGAACAACAAAAAGGCGCACAAATGCTGGGTTTGTGCTACCCAGGCTTGACATAGTTACCTTTCTGATCTAGCAACCCTGCTAAATCACACAGAGGGTGTTTTGTACTAATGAGGTGTCATCGCTAGGCAATGTCTTTCTCTTAGGACCCTTGGATCCCAGTACAGAAGCTCTACCACTTGAGCTAAAGGAGAATGTTCAATAGAACCATAGCCGTGAGTATGTCACTCCATACACAGGGTGAGACCCATTGCTAGTAATAAAATTATTAAGATGGAAGTCCAAAGTCCGTGATGAGACTGAAAAAATCCAGGAAACGTGACTTTGCTGGTTCGGATGCATAGAGAGGATGAATGAAGGGGACTGAAGCTAAGATAATGTGGCAGGAGATGGTAGTAGGAGAGAGACCCCAAGAAAAGCTGAGGAAGCAATGGATGATTGCATCAAAGAAGAGGGTGAGCAGGTGGACCTTACTGCTGCCTCAGACAGAGGGGGTGGATGCTTGCACAATGACCTGCCGCTAATTGATGGGAAAAGGGGATGGGGATTTAGAAGACTGTTGCAAGTAAACTGTTAAAACAGGTCACCAGATAATTTCTCTGAGGTAAAAAGAAAGTGGATACTCACCCATTTAATTATGTGAGGTGTGTACAACCTCCTTTCTGCAATGCTGATAACAGAGAGGGTTAATTTTGCAGAGGTGGAGGAAATGGTGGTACTCTTCTAAACTCTGCCCACCAAATGTGACATCTCTCATAGCAGATTGATCAGATGATCAAAATCTGATCATGCAGGCTTTGCTGAGCTTCTCAGGCTTGGCTTCCTCCTCAGGGGGGTTCAGCGATATTAGGGTGACCAGACAGCAAGTGTGAAAAATTGGGATGGAGGGGAGGAGGTAATAGGAGCCTATATAAGAAAAAGACCCCAAAATCGGGACATCTGGTCACCCTATCCTTGGGGAGGCTGATTAAAGGCATAGACACAATGGGCACAGGGCCCTGACTCACATGGTCATGTGATGTCAGAACATAAGCTTTCCAATAGAAATAAAATTGTTTCTAGCTCTCATGGTTGTGAAGAGAAGTTAGAAAATGTGACCCAAATATAGCTGGTCTTTGCTCCTGGATACACCCAAGGCTTTGTTCCTCATTCTGGCCTTTTGGCTGCACAGTGCAGACTGGAAATAAAAGTGCTGGTATCTCCTAAGCACCACCCACTCATGACACCACTCTCAGTAGACTCTGTAGATTGGTGATTTCCCCCCATCTCCCTTTCTACTATGCCTTGATCAGCAGTGAATCAGTTAACAGTTCTGATATTTAAACTATCATCATTGGGTATTGGAGCTAGGACCCCAGTGAGATAAATAGAGTGGTTCTCCTCTCCGAGCTATTCTTTGAGGTTCTGGGCAGAAGTAAGCAGGCCTCACTGAATCAATTTACATTCATTTTTAAAATTTTCAAGCTTTTTTATTCTGCATCCATAGTGCTGGAAACAAGAGCTGCTCAGAAAATTGAAATTAGTAAAGTCAGAAATTTCAAACAAAAAACCTTCATCTGAAATAGTTTTAGTTTAAAGGAAAACTGTTTTCCCGTAAGAAATTTCTAATTTGAATTAAAAATTTTCAATTCAAATGGACATTTTGAAATAAGCATTTTGTTTTTCATTTTGATTTAAAATATTTGTGTGGGGGGGGGAGTTGCTTGGTGTTTTTTAAAAAAAATACATTTTAAGTCTAAACAAATTTCACTTTGGCATTTCCTATGGGAGAAAAATCAGAATTGTCACTTTTACATACCCAAAAATGCAATTTTTGACACCCATATTTTTTTCAAGGGAAATATTACTACATCTAAAATGTCAATTAGCTGTGTTGGAAACTTAGTTTTCATTTCAGGTAGATTCTGGAGAACAAGTTGGTCAACTCAAAAAGAGAGTTGGAGATCACTGACTTGGCATGATCCGGTCCAAGAGTGAAAGAAAGAAGTTATGTTTGTTGAAGAGCTGGGGGGAAAGTGACACCAAAACTTCAAGGAAAGCAAAGCTAGCAGTATGAGACTGGGAAGCAAACTGAAATTTAGGCTAAAAATGCCAAGGGAACTGATCATAGTAGTGCTCCTTTTAAGGGGTGGGACAGACGGATGACAATAGTATGTGCCTATGAGCATCATAACCAAATTACAAGAAGCTAAAGTGAAAAATCTGGCACTTTCTTATACAGTGGATTTTCTATGGAACAAAAGGAAAGTGAGAGCAGCAGTGACATCGCTCTTTGTGTGTGGAAAATGTCACTGGAGGGAAGCAGAAAGAGGGGCCAGGAAAGTGGGTTGCATTTCTTCCTTCCCAGCTTCTACAGAAAACTGATAACAATGATGTATTCCTAACAAGGCCGACTCCTCGGGCATATCCATAGTGCATTTTCCTGTCAAATAGCTACTATTGTGTACATTTAAAAAAAAGGCCTGTGTTCATGGTTGCATATTCATTCTACAGATGATAGAAATTGGCATGTAAAGGAAATCCCTATAGTAAGAGTGTATATTCCATCTGCAGGAAAATTCAGGACCAAAAATAATTGGCTGAGTTTGTGCCAACTGCTCCATTTATAACAGCACAATAGACAATGGGCATGAAAGTAACTAATTATCTTACTAGGTTTGAAAATGAAAAGATGAAAGCAGCTTATAATATCAAGTAAAGACATTTCCTGATTTCTTCATTATGAATGAAAACAATATAAAAGTGTTGCTGCCATCTATTTGGCAATAAATACATTATCTAATAGCAGTGAATCAATCTCCCTTGATGTTTAATTTGGATTTTTTTTTCTTCAGGGTTCTAGTGATCAAATAACTTTGCTGGGAAGTTTCAGGAACTATGAGAACACCTTTTCCCCTTTCATCTGCAATTGCTTCTAGGAGAGCTAAAACATTGGGAAACATGTTTCCAGTTCAGGGGGACGCATCTATCACTGCTAAAAGTGATTTGAGTTAGTCTTTTGGTAGATACTTTTAGCAGTGTTGGAAATTTTGAGTTGGAGACTGGCACCTCTGGCATTGCTGAAGCCTGTTATGAATAACATCACTTAGAACATGTACAGCGCAGTACCGGGTTCGGTAGTGGCACAGGGCTCTTTTATTCTATTGTATAGGATGCATTTTATGGTGCCACTTTTTCTAGTTGACATGTTTACAGTAGAGAAGCTCCTTATGACTAAACAGCTGACAGCTGCTAAAGCCAATAAACTCTTTACACGTGCCTGGGGACCTTCATAAAATATTACCAATGTTCTGAACATGTGAAGTGAAGTACAAAAGAAAACACATAAGGAATCCTCTGATGGCAGCGTTTGCAGATACTTCCATGACGCCCAATTAGCCAGTTATAAAGGTATGAAAGCTGTGACTTTTACTGTTTCTTAAAAGCAAAATTTATTGGGCATATTCTTAGATATGAACAGTGAATGTTTAGTTGTTTTCATGGGATATTTAAGCTTTATTTTAATAACAGAACAGCCCGAAAAAGAATGCTTATCTAATTCATCACAGTATCCTCAGGAATGTGTACTTCTGATAAAACATTTTCTAGAGACTTTTCCATACAGAGAGGCAAGTTTTTTGAGTAAAATAATTGAGCACAGACTTGCCCACTGATGTACATAGCTTTACTGTAAAGAGACTCTATCCACAGGCATGCACATATATATGGACATCAAAAGGTAATTGAGCTTAAACGGCCTCAAATCCTTTTATGATCAATACTAAGGTGCTTTTACAACACCATCTATGTGACACAGATAAGCTCATGAAAGTGCCCATCTAGAATGCCACTGAAACATACCATTTCTACAAGGTGTCAAATGAGCTGATAGAGCCTGCTGGTACCATAGTCTAATAAAACTGCTGCCTAGTGTTGAAGAGGCTGGATTGTACAGTATGAATATGAGTAGATGTATATAACCATCTAATGCAGCTGGTTTCAATTGTGATAACACTTCGTTCCTATCCTGAAACTTGCTTGAAAGTGGAGTACATTTTGAAAATCCAATCAGTGTCCATCATGGAAAGAACTAATGGTGCAGAGACAGGAGTGACTAATGGATACCGATGAGCCAGTTGTTGTGAATTAAAGGTCCATTTTAAAATAATAATTCTATCTAGTTTCTTTTATGGTTCGTGTCAGTTGTATCTGAACACCACACAAGATTCTAAAGTGTGCACATAAAGGTACAATGGTCTAAGTTACTTTGTGCTTCTATAAAGTTTTCTAGTCAATGACTTAAACCATTTTATAATTAAACTTTCCAACACTCTGTAGGTAGATAAATATCTCAAATGGGGAACTGAGGTATGATTAGTAGCATTGTAGATATTCAGTTACTTAAATGGAGATGTAAATTGAGTCATTTGCCGAGCTGGGAATAGAAACCATCCTTTCTACCGACCCAGTCCTATGCTTTAACCACTAGACCAACATTTCGCTTCCTTTATATGCTCTTTTTGAGGTTTAGATTGAATTTTAGTGCTCTGGTTGGCTACAGTTTGGATGGCGTGCCTGGATTATGGTTGGGGAAATGCACTGGAATATTACTGGAAATTAGTATTTTATGTCACTTTTTATGTATTTTCATGCATGGATATTGCTCACCTTCGTATGCTAGCAAAATTTAGGGTTGGAGTTTTGTCTTGCCTTGCACCCCATATATTCTTGTTGAAGTGTGTGGAGAAAGACTATAAACTACAGCAGATTCTAGCCTCAACTGACTGTCATTGCAGAGACAAGTTAAATCCTTCCTCCAGCTAAACTCTTTGACTTCATTTTAGTTGAGTTGCTACATGTGTAACTGAGGATAGAATTTGGGCCAGTATTTTTTCTTCCAAAGGGTAAAGTTTAGAGGCTGCTTTTAGCCTTTGTTGTGAGAATGTTAAACCAGATAGTGTTGCTGCTAATTATCAATGCCATACAATAACCCCCTTGTTTATCTTCGTTATTGAGTGAATACGTCTTGTCATGAGTGATGTGGTGCAACTAATTCCAGAGTGGCAGAACCACATATACTTTTGCAGCTGCTCCTAAATCCTGCTTGTACAGAAAAACTGATTGTTGTAGTTTTTCATCTGAAAACACTTCTCATGTCTTGTTGCCACTTTCCCAACTAGTGCAGAAAATAGGATTAGAATTGTGTCAGGTTACCGGTCATATCCAACATCTCTCCAGGCATTCAGCAGTCATACTAAAGAGCAGGCTTTTTTTCCCCCCTTGTGCCAGGAAGCCATCATTGTAATTCAGAATTCTGAGTTGAATGCATGTATGTATTGTGCACAGTCAGTACACAAAATGAGGGAAATATGGCCTGGATTTTAATTTAATATCAGAAGAATGTCCCTATATGCTAAATGGTAGATAAACAGTGGTTTGTTTCATTAAAGGCAGGCAGACAGATATCAACCTTTGGAACAGAGTTACTTGCAAGCAGAAGGAAACCTTTTTTGTAGTTGGTATGCTACTGGTGCCCTTGTAGTTAAGGTTGCCTGACAATTCACATTTTAAGACCTTGTTCTTCTTCGAGTGATTGTCCCTGTTGTATTCCCCTGAGGGTTAAGCATATGCACTATTTGCCTGCAGTCGGAGAACTCTGAAAGTCATGCCCATTGGTCCACGCATGTACAGTGACTTGCCTTGTGCCTCCATCTGAGGTGATAAAGGGTGGGGTAGACCTACTGTGTCCCCAGTTCCCTCTCACTGCTGCACGATCCAGGCTGGAACTTTCAATGTCCTCATCTGACATGCTTCTAAAAAATCATAATTTTACGTAGTTTTACGTTTTCTCTGTAGTTTTATTGGTTTATTTCTTTTCTAGTTTAGTACTTAATAGATTTAGAGTGACTTGAGTTTTTTTTCCCAACCCTCTACCCTGACCCCAAGGCAGGTACCGGACTATGCCTTGGACACTCGACTTCAAACTTTGCACCTTCTGCCTGTGATGCTTCTTAGTCAGCAATGACCATCAACGCTGCCTCTTCTGCCCGGGAAAAGCTCACATTAGGGTTAGGTGCAGTATTTGCCAATCCTTCCGCAGCCGGAGCTGCCACTTTGTCTCTGCAAATATCTCATGGAGATGGCTATGAGACCACACTCGGACCAGGCCGGGGAACCCCCCTGTACATGAGTCCGATTCAGTGAGGAGTGCACCTCCTGCTACTTCGGCCAACTCCAGTGCCAGCCAGACCACCCCTGCTGACCTCATGGTGGGGCCTAATTGGGAGGATCGGAAGCACTCCCATAAGCAAGGGGCTAAGTCTTCCTCTAACTCCAAGAGAGTGGATGCTTCCTCCACTAGCTTGGCCCAAGGGGACACAGCACATTCCAAGTCCTACAGGCAGAAGAAAAAGCCCCAGAAACTATGGGATCCAACAGTTTGGGTGATGAACCTCTAGTACTGCCATCACTGGCACCCCACAAGGCATGAGACTCACCCATCCAGGGGAAGTCTTCAGTGCCAATACCAATGACAGGGAAGGAAAAAGTGACCCACACACCAGGAAGATCCAGACTTGTCTGAACCCCAAGAGGTCTTTGCTTTACCAGACCCAGAGTCTCCTCCTCCGTTGGAACCCTCCACTTCCAGAGAGATCATATTCCCTCCATGGGATGTGCCCGGAGTATGGAGCCTCTCACTCTCCTCACAAGTCCTGTACTCTGTTCCATTGGCTCAAGCGGTACGACTGTTGGAACCGGAGTCTGCATTCCTCTTTCAATGAATCAGAACTGGGAGAAGAACCACCTATACCGTACTGCTGCTATGCACCATCATGGAGACCTGCACATCCATGGAAACAGCTACCCCTCATCCCCTTGGAACCACTGGTACCCCATGCCATGGGTACTCCAACAGCCTCTTGCGGATCTGGCTTATGTGGCCCTGGGCACAGTGTCCTCCTTTGAAATCTGCCTGATCCATGAGAGAATCACTGCCTACTCCCTGCCCCCTCCCGTCCTCCCAGAGGGGTCCATTGAGCAGATTTGCAGATTCAATAGCAAAGGAAGACTCTCTTATACCCTGGGCCCGATGATTCTACTGTACCTGGCTGTGTTCCCATTCTACTCACCAGACAAGGGTGAGCAAATTATGCCCACTGATAGATTTCAGGTGATTAATGCCATTATATCTCGCGCCTTGAATAACCCTTATGTACCACCAGGACTTGCCTGTCTCTTCTTGACCACATGGCTTTGTGCACCTTTGTGACCTCTTTCACAGGACTTCACCTTCACTGCCTTCAGACATGGTCCCACAGTCCATGCACTCACAAAGCCATTTCTCTTAAGGACCTTAAGCTGACAGTCCCAGGCAGGATATTGTCATCTCTGATGGTGGACAGAGCCACATCATGTATGCATGGGAGTTCACTTTCATCACTCCTCCCCCAAACAAAAGTATCATCACAGACATGTCCCTGGTAGGCTGGGGAGCCCATATGGACGACTGCATGACTCAAGGCACACAAACACGTAAAGCATCAAGGATGCACATAAAGATTCTGAACTTCGAGCAGTACAAAAGGCTTGTAAATCATTTCTCTCACTCATTTGCTCTCATCATGTACGGATCATGTCAGGTAAAACCACCACTGTTTTCTATGTCAACAAATGGGGGAGTGAGATCCTCTGCTCTATGACCAGAAGCAGTCAACCTCTGGAACTGGTGCATCAAATGTCAAATCACCATATCTTCCTGGGATGCAGAATGTACTCTTAGACTTACTCAGCAGACACTTTGAGATTGACCACGAGTGGGGACTTCATGATACAGTGCTACACAAATCTTTGAACAATGGGGATCCCCAACCAGAGATCTAGTCTCTTCTAACACCAACAGCAAGTGTGCCATGTACTGTTCCAGGGAGCTCTTGGTCATCGCTCCTAGGGCAATGCTTCACCTACTGTCTTGATCAGACCAGCTCAACTATGCCTTCCTTCCACTCCTGCCTTGAGTGCTCCACAAAATCTGACAAGACAGGGTGATTGTCATCCTCCTCAATTTCTTGCGTATGTCGTCCTGTCCACTGATTCCCATCCCAAACATCCCGGATCTCCTGAACCAGTATGAGGGCAAGTTTAAGCACATCTGATCCACCTCAGGGCATGGTGTTTGGATAGGCTTCTACATTAGAACAGGCATGCTCCTCAGCGGTACAAGACATTCTCTCTAACAGCAAGAAGGACTCCATTAGACAACGTTACTAGGCCAAATGGAGACATTTAATCTTGGGTGCAACATAAAGGGGTTCTACCAGAAGAGGTGGATATCTCCCTGATCCTGGAGAATGTTCTGTCCTTAAAGTCATTGGGTCTTGCCCTCAGCACTTAACAGTCCATCTGGCAGTGATCAGTACGTAACAGTCTCCTGTGGAGGGTTACTCTGTTTTTATGCACCCACTAATTGCTAGATTTCAGAAAGACCTCCTCAGAACCTTATTCCTATCCCCACCAAACAGTTGCACCTTAATGGGACTTAAATTTGGTACACTCAGCTTTAATGAAACCCCCCTTTGAACCACTGGCATCTTCCTCCATGTCGCTCCTTTCCAGGAAAGTTGCCTTCCTGGTTGCTATCACTTTGGTGAGAAGAGTCTATGAACTTAGAGCTATGTTGACAGACCTGCTGTTCCACAGGGATAAGGTTTCCTTACATCTACACCCTAAATTTCTACTGAAGGTGGTATCTCGCTTTCACATTAACCAGTCCATTCACTTATCTGGTTACTTCCCGAAACCACATACCTCTGTAGAAGAATGTGGATTCCATTCCCTCGACATCTGGCATGCTCTGGCCTTGTATGTGCAGAAGGGCTGAAATTAACCATGCAGGTATCTGCCTCAGGCTGATTTTCTTTTTAAAAGTTTCAGCTACCATGGTTGATCATATTCTGAGGATGAGATTAGGGAAAAAATGTGTTGGCTCATGTTAAAAATGTCTTACAACCATTTTGTTGGGAAACTCTGGCACCTCATGCATTGGGACATAGACCTGAAATTTGCCAGGGGAATGTCCAGGTGTCAGGAATATGGCTTTTCCCATTTTTCCTGTAAATTTGGAGAAATTATAATCTTCCTACAAATCTCAGCACCTTCTCAGTAAGACTCGTTAGTGTTTGGCAGCTAAACTATCCAAAGATTCAATCCACTTTGGGTATGTGTCAGGCCAGGGCTGAGCAGGCCTTGCCCTACAGTTGCTGTTCCTGGGTGTCTGTGACGCCAGGCACTGGAACTCAGAGCAGGAGAATTGTCTCTCCTGTGATCTACTGGCACCCAGGCAGCAAGGAAAAAGAAGGAATCACCTGACTAGAATGCAGAAGGGTAAGAGGCAGTATTGCCAATCCCAAAGGATTAAAAAAAAATCACATTACCACATTTATTAAGGGGAGTTTGGATGCTGATCCAGGAGCTCTTACCCCTACATCTGCCCATCCCCTGCCCAGGAATTATTCTGCCCCATCAGTTCTTACCCCCTCAGCCTCACTTTGCTAACTACCCCGCTACAGACACAAAGTTGGGAGGTATTGCCAATGTGGAAGAGGACTGAAATATCATGCAAGAAGATCTTGAAAACTGGAGTAAAAGAAATGGGATAAAATTTAATTGTGCAAAGTGTAAGGTCCTACACTTAAGGACTAACAAGAATTTTTGCTATAAGCTGGGGACATATCATTTGGAAGTGATGGAGGAAAAAGACCTAGGTGTATTGGTTGATCACAGGATGATTATAAGCCACTAATGTGATGTGGAGGTGACAAAGGTTAATGAGGTTCTAGGATGCATTTGGTGACGTATTTGCAGTAGAGACAGGGAAGTGTTAATATCATTATACAAGGCACTGGTGAGACCTCATCTGGAATACTGTGTGCAATTCTGGTCTCCCATGTTTGAGAGATGAAGTCAAACTGGAACAGATGCAGAGAATGGCTACTAGGATGATCCAAGGAATGGAAAACCTACCTTATGAGAGGAGTCTCAAAGAGCTTGGCTTGTTTAGCCTAACCAAACAAAAGCTGAGGGGAGATATGATTGCTCTCTATAAATACATCTGAGGGGAAAATACCATGGAGGGAGAGGAGTTACTTAAGTGTCAATGTGGACAAAAGAACAAATGGATATAAACTGGTCATCAACAAGTTTAGACTTGAAATTAGATGAAGGTTTCTAATCATCAGAGGAATGAAGTTTTGGAACAGCCTTGCAAGGGGAGCAATAGGGGGCAAAAAACATAACTGGCTTCAAGATTGAGCTTGATAAGTTTATGGAGGGGATGTTATGGTGAGACTCCTACAATGGCATTTAGCTGATCTGCATCTGCTAGCAGCAAATATCTCCAACAGCTGGTGATGGGACACCAGATGGGGAGGGTTCTGAGTAATTTCAGAGAATTCTTTCCCAGGTGGGTGTCTGTTAGATCTTGCCCAAAAGCTCAGGGTCTAATTGATCGCCCTCCAGGGTTGGGAAGGAGATTTGCCCCCAAATCAGATTGGCAGAGACCTTGGTGGGTTTTTTTTGCCTTCCTCTGCATCACAAAGCACGGGTCACTTGCAGATTTAAACTAGAGTCTCTGTAACTTGAAGTCTTTAAATCCTGATTTGAGGACTTCAGTAACTCAGCCAGAGGTTATGGGTATATTATGGGAATGGGTGGGTGAGGTTCTGTGGCCTGCAATGTGCGTGCAGAAGGTCAGACTAGATAATCATGATGGTCCTTTCTGACATGAAGTCTGTTTTCCAACTGTAAAAGGGTGTGTGACAAAGTTCCTCCTCTATCTTGGTGAGTCCTGCGCTTATTGGCGGATTTTCTTGCCTCAGAGATTCACCATGTGAGTTGGGGAACAGCCCAGAGACCTTCCCCTCTGGAAGAATCCACAGTCCACATCAATTGGGAGGTTTGGGGGGAACCCGGGCCCGCCCTATACTCCGGGTTCCAGCCCAGGGCCCTGTGGACTGCAGCTGTCTATAGTGCCTCCTGTAACAGCTGCATGACAGCTACAACTCCCTGGGCTACTTCCCCATGGCCTCCTCCAAACACCTTCCTTATTCTCACCACAGGACCTTCCTCCTGGTGTCTGATAACGCTTGTGCTCCTCAGTCCTCCAGCAGCACACTCTCAGCTCCTTGCGCCTCTTGCTCCCAGCTCCTCGCACCACAAACTGACGTGAGCTCCTTTCTAAAAACCCAGGTGCCCTGATTAGCCTGCCTTAATTAATTCTAGCAGCTTCTTCTTAATTGGCTCCAGGTGTCCTAATTAGCCTGCCTGCCTTAACTGGTTCTAGCAGGTTCCTGATTACTCTAGTGCAGCCCCGTCTCTGGTCACTCAGGGAACAGAAAACTACTCATCCAGTGACCAGTATATTTGCCCTCTACCAGACTCCTGTACCCCACTGGTCTGGGTCTGTCACACGTGATAACAGCTCTCCTCACAGGGGTGTGGAGCAGATTGATTGAAATTTTGAATCACTGAGATATTATACCAATGAGCCCCATGAAGAAATTTGTAATTTTTTAATTCAGTGCATGATTTGAATGGTGTTGTAAATAAGACTAGGACCACACATGGAAAGAGGATAAAAAAGAAATACTGAATAACTACCCATTCACTGAATGAGGCAGGTGTCTTGAGGAAAAAAATAGTATAAGATCATGTAATTAAAGTCATAAATGGATATTCACAACTGGGCTGAATTAAGGTTGCATGGTCAATCTTACCTTTGGCATTTTTGAAGTTTTGGTGCATGGCTTTGCAACCTTAATGATTTATTAAAATATTTTTAATGTAATATACTACTAATATCAACAAACTGGTTGTCAACAACCTCCCCTCCCTGCCTCCCCCCAAAACCCCTCATCCAATCTGTAATATTAGACTTTGTGGTCTCTGAGCTAGCAGTGAGGAACAGCAGGATTGTGAAGAAGAAAATCAAAAGCATTTTGTTGTGACTAATCAAATACTAGAAAACAAAGTTCTCTTTGGCTGGTTCAGTCCAGTTTCATTCAGTAAACTTTCTTAGATTAACAGATGATCTTTTGATTGCTAAGAAGCTTTAATGTGTGTATTTAATTTAAATGTTTATTACCTAAAAACAACATGTTCTGAACCCTCACAAAATTCCAATGTGAGTGTTTATCGTATACAAACACTATTCATTATTGTGCCACTTCTGTGTAGACTGTTGAGGTGGCTGCACTTTATTGATAGATGTGGTGATTCCTGCCGTGTTCCCATACAGTTGGTATGCTCAGCTAGTAAAGTCTGTAAACCACTTTATTATCTATTTGGCTGAAAGGTGCTTTATAAATGTAAGATCATTAACGTTAAGCAATTAAAGTTATACATTGGTTTAATTATGAAATGTTTGGCTTTGTAGGCAAGCAGTAGCTAGAACCTAATAATACTTGAAGTACAGAAAATAAGTAGTCTGCTGACCTTTTTGCTCTGTGGTTAACCATTACACATAGCTGCACGGTAAAGGTCCACCTATTCATCCCTGCTATGTTTCTGTATGCTATCTCTTTCAAAACCTGTTGGCATTAGAATCAGCTGTATATCTTTTCCACTGAGAGGGTCTGCTCTTCAAGTAGACCTGTTCCCTGGTGTTTTAAGGAATTTCGCCACATTCAGGTCTGCACTATAAGTACACTACATCTTATACTTGCTCCTTTTTTTGGCAGCAAAGGATTTGAATTTTTTAAAATAGATGGTTGCATAGAAGAAATGGCTAACCCTGAACTCACTGTAACACAGACCATTGAATTCACACACTAATTCTTGCGTCAAGCTCAGTAATTTAATGGTGCTATCCTTTGAATGGGTGTGGAGTCTTTTTCTGAATGGGAGGTTTCTACCCTCTGTGACATCAACAGTGTTAAATAGGAGAATTTTTCAGGCATATGCATTTTAATTTAATCATGCAAACCCCATTAATCTCAGAGCCATGTGGTTAATTTCCTCCACATAACACAGAAAATGTCCCTTTTTCTTTTTCACATTAAAACAATTGAAATGCAAGGTGATGTATAAGTGCAAAGGATATATAAGCAAGTGCGCGTATTAAAGGAATTTTTCTGAGAATCTTAATTTGGGTAAAACAATAATGCAGGAGAGCAATAATCAGAGGCTTGGATCTTCAGACTCCTCCTAGCAAATATCTTCAGTTTTGGAGTCTGAATCTAAAATGCACAATAATATACAATTTGAGCCAATATCTAATACGTTGGGATGTGGAATGGAACATAAACTGTGAAAAAGGAAGCCTAAGATAGCATTGACATATATAAAATATCAGGAGATTGAAAAGATTAGTATTGTTACCTTAGAAGATGAATAAAAGCGGGTATGATAAAAGTGTATAAAATAAGTAGAGAAGTGTCTGTCAGGCATGTCTGTTCTCCCTGTCTCATAACACAAGAAGGGGAGACTTTCAATGAAATGAAATGAAATGTTGTCAAATTCAAAACTTTTTCATGTAACACAGCACTTAGACTGAAGAACCCATTGCCACAGGAAGTCATTGAGGCCAAGAATTTAGCAAGATTTACAAAGGGATTAGACACTTAAATGGACATCTAGAATATCCATAGTTGTTATAATTTTGCAAGGAGTATATAAACCTCATGTTTCAGGGCTTAGGCCGATCTCTAATTGTTAGAGATCAGAATGAGACCTAATGTGGAGGGCAGATTATCTCAGGTCTACCTATTGCAGTATCCTTCCTCTGAGGCATCTTGTATTGGCCACTGTCAGAGATAGGATGCTGAATTAGAAGCACCTTGAGTCTGGTCCAGTATGGCAATTCCTGTGTTCCTATAATGTGCTGTTAACCAATCTAAACCTCTATCTAAAGAACCGGTAAAAATACCACAGGCTTTGTTTTCCGATCTTTCTGTGAATAGAATTGTACTTCATTCATTTAATCGCACCCTGTGGGAATATTTATGTAGCCACATAAGCGATGTAGTAGTTTACGGTAGTAAAAGTCAGTTTGAAAACTGTATTAGTATATTACCGGTAGCTTAATATTGATTTCAATTTATATGTTAGAAAACTGCTTTTGTACTACTGGGAAACTACATAATGCACTTGCATCCTGGACTTGATGATCCAGTAGTTCCTTTCTATCTCTTGATATTGTGAACTTAAGATCAATAGCCTACTTTTACATGGCAGGTTATCTGTACCTTAACGAAACATATGGAATTAACTGCCGAAGTTTAATTAAAATAATCACAATTGAAGATGTCTTGCTGGTTAATAGCTCCTATAATATTCCAAAGACTTCTGATTCCTGGAGAATTTATTTTTTTTAATTACTGATGGGTTGCTTTCATTGCAACATGTTATTTTAAAGAACCAAAGCTCTTTATTCCACTCATTTGGTGGAAGTGTTATTTGTTTGTTTTGTCACCAACAGTGCGATACATGCCTGTAAAGCACGTAAAGTCTTTGCCTGTGGTCTGAAGGCAGAGTAAGAATAGATTCTGAATTACATTTTGGTACTTTGGATTCCAACTCGCATAGTGTTTTATACTAACCTCCTACTTTGCAAGTAAAGCTTCACTCTCATGCAGATATTCTTTGGGTCCCATGTACAGCACTATTGGAATACACTAAGTAGCACTAAAATAATCCAGCCATCTGCTTTACTACTAAAAGTAGTAAATTACTTGTAGTGAATTTCAGCTCAGGGGGCCAGCTTCCCTCCTTCTCTGTGGATGCAAAACAGTGTACATTGAACTCTTTTCCCTTTGTTCTCACAAGGTCACAGAGTTGGCAACAGATACCACTGCTCCCTTTGCTTGGGTGCTCTCTGAGCTTCAGCTTTATTTTATCTCATGCTCTAAAGGAGCCTCATGGAGGGCTCTTCCTGAGTAGGGTTACCATTCGTCCGGATTCCCCCGGACATGTCCGACTTTTTGAGCTAAAAATAGCATCCGGGGGAATTTGTAAATGTCCGGACTCTCCCCCTTCCCCCCCCCGCCATGCAGAGCGCACGTGGCTAATAGGGCAGCGGTCCGGATGGTGCCACTTACATGGGGCTCCGACAGCCAGAGAGAGCCCCTCCTCCGCTTCCCCTGCAGCAGAGATCACTCCCTCCTTCCCTGCATTCGCAGATCATCTCCAGCAGTCTGGAGCGCCTCCCCCGCTCCTCCTGCACTGTTGCCCAGCGAGCCGGGACGAACGGCTCAGGCCATTCCTGAGCAAGTTCACAGAGATGTTAGGTGAAGGCCAACAACAAGGGGACCAGGGGGTTGGAGAAGGGGCAGGGAGGTTTTGGAGGGGGCAGTCAAGAGACGGGGGGTTGGGAGTTCGGGGGGAGCTTTCTGGGGGGGGTGGATAAGGTTTTGGGCAGTCAGGGTACAGGTGGGGGTACGCTCCTGGGGGGCAGTTAGGGTGGGGAGGTCTTAGGAGGGGGCAGTTAGGGGACAAGGAACAGGGAGGCTTAGGTGGGGGGGGGTTCTGGAGGGCAGTTAGGAGCAGGGGTCCCAGAAGGGGTCAGTCAGGGGACAAAGAGCGGGGGGGGAGTTCTGGGGGGGGCTGTCAGGGGGCAGGAGTGGGGAGAGGGATTGGAGCAGTCAGGGGGCAGGGAGCAGAGGGGTTTAGATGAGTCGGGAGTTCTGGGGGGGACTGTCAGGGGGTGGGGAGTGGTTGGATGGGGCGTGGGAGTCCCAGGGGTCTGTCTGTGGGTGGGGGTGTGGATAAGGGTTGGGGCAGTCAGGGCACAGGTAGGGGGTAGGATTCTAGGGGGCCAGTTAGGATGGGGGGAGGGTCTCAGGAGGGGGCAGTCAGGGGACAAGAGGCAGGGAGGCTTAAGTAGGGGGTGGAGTCCTGGGGGGCAGTTAGGGGCAGGGATCCCAAGAGGGAGCAGTCAGGGGACAAGGAGCGGGGGGAGGGTTGGGGGTTCTGAGGGGGGCGGGAAGTGGGAGGGGCGGGGCTAGGGCAGGATGGGGCCGGGGCTAGGGCGGGACTCCTCCTGTCTTCTTTTTTGCTTGCTGAAATATGGTAACCCTATTCCTGAGAGAGATACAGAATTGGATCATCTGGCCAAAATGACTCTGAAGCTTCCCAGGCCCTGTCCTTTTATGTGGCCTATGCTGGCTGGCCCACTCTGCTGAAGAGTGGAGATTATGGGTATTTTGCACTACTCTGCCTCTGGCAAACTATTTGGCATGAGGTTCCCACATGCTGGAGTCTACTGAGTGTCAGAACCCAGGAAGTGAATTTGGGTACATTGTTGATTCTTGACATGAACATAATTGACTTGCTAAAGAAATGCTGGATTCTTTCAATTTGCTATTTTTTAAATTGCATCCATACATCGGAGTATAATAATGACTTTTATCCCATGCAGGAATAAAACAAGTGGTTTATTAATACCACTTGAACCCTAGTGCACAGTTACAGTTGGACAAATAATATATTAATGAGCACAATCACTATGTTAGAGAAGATACGGATTGTTTTAGTTTCAAGAGCTGATGAGTAAGCAGGGATATGATATTGGTATGTGAAATTAGAGAATGCTGTACAGAAGACAGGGTAAATAGGAGCACTCATGCCTTTCTTAAAATCCAAAAACCAGGGGACAGTCAATGAAACTCAATGGCAATATTTAAAACTGGTAATTGGAAATATTTGTATACAATGCATAATTAAACTGTGAAACTTATTTCCATAGGTATCACAGAGGCCAGGAGTTTAGCAAGATTAAAAAAGGACTATCCATTTCTAGTTATGAGAACATAATGATACTAGATGGGATTAAAAAAAAAAACAACCCAAAGGGATAAAAACGTTTTTCAGGATGCAAACCAGCCACTAACTGGAGAAGGAAGACGCTTCCCCTGTGGTGTTATTCTATAACTATACCCTGTCACGATAGGGTTTCTTGCAAAAGAATCTCGTACTAATTTCTGTTGGAGACAGAATCCTGACCTTAGAAAGACCAGTGGTCTAGCCGAATTCCTACATCTGATTCCTAATTTGGTCTGTTTGTATAGTTATACAGTTATCTCTGGAAACCACATACATTTTTCCATACTCCCACTTAACAGAAGCGAAAACAGCTGAAAAAGTGAATTCTGTTTCTATTACCTCTCTTCAACCCACTTCCATTTATCTCAGAGAAAATAACATGAACAGTCATATTAAGTTCACTGTTTGCATCAAATGTTATAGTTTGTTTTTTATGTCAATACCGAATGTTCATTAGAGTGTAAACATCTGGGCATTTAAAGCCTATTAAAATCTACGGAGTAGTATTAAAATACTTAACTGTGTATATAAAAGCTTAATTAAGCTAATATATTCATAATAGGTTTGTGTTCATACATACTTATGTTACCCAAAAACAAAACCTTTTTTAAAAGCATATTTCCACCTTTGTTCCAGTTGAGATGGGTAATAATTTTAGCATCACTTCACGTTGGGTATGTTTCACATAAGTTTCAGTAGGTCCTTGATTCTGCACTGTGCCATTCAAAATGTGCCAAAATTGCAGGATGCTGTTCACATTGTGTATGAGGCACTTCTTTGGTTCAGTATGGATGGTTTTATGCCATTAAGTTGCTTTCTAAGTTTCAGATCAGTTTGAATCCAGATTGGCAAAGGCAAAACTTAAAACTTGCCAGATTTTTTTTTATTGATGTCTATGGAGTCTGTGCACAATTTGTAAGTGATCACTAAAATTCATGGGATTGTGTTCAACCCAGATGACCTACCATGTGAACAATAATCAAAATTTCATTATGAAATTCAAATGGAATAATGAAGATTACTTAAAGAATCACTGCCAAACTACAGATGTCATAAAGCTTTGCTTTGAATCTTGAGGCAAGGGCCATGAATCAAAATACATTTCTCTCAAAATCTGGGTATTTTCTTTTTTACATGCTGAAAACAAAGTAGTGGAGTTTTGCATAATATGGGGTTTCTCTTGCAAAAGGTTGGCACATCTTAAGTGTCATATTCTCAACACACACACCACAACACCTGTAATTATTTTACCATGCAGTGAATTCAAGCAGAATAGACTCTTAACTGAAAACATTTGGGTTAATTTCCCTTAATTAAGTCATGAGGGAAAGGAGGTGACTCTTTGTTTATATGTTTGTTTTTCTTTTTATCTTATTTTTAAACATCACAGCTGACTAATTTGTTCCCTTAGAAATGTCCCTTCTCCCTTTTTATTTCTCTAACTCACTACCGCCTTATTGCAACATTCCTCCTAGCAGAGGAAGGATGCAATCTATTAATGCTGTTTGGTGTATTGGCTAAAGTGGGGTGTCTCAGGAGCTGAAAGTTGCTATGCAGGAGCACATCCATCCTCTACTGGTCAAGCAAACCATTTAAGGCAAGTCTTCACTACAAAATTAAGTTGACCTAAGTTAGGTTGATTTACAACCACCACAGTAATTAAATTGCTTTTGCATGTTTACACTATACTCCTTGTGTTGGCGGCGTGTGTCCTCGCCAGGCGTGCTTGTGCTGATTTAACTGTCTGTGTGGGACAGCTTTTGAAAGGCAGTCGATGTAAGCAACGTGGTATCTATGCTGACGCTGTGTTGACCTAACTATATCTACTTAAGTGCTACATCTCTCGTGGAGATGGAGTTGTTAAAGGCTTGTCTACACTGGCAATTTACAGGGCTGCAACTTTCTCGCTCAGAGGTGTGAAAAAACACCCCCCTGAGCGCAGCAAGTTTCAGTGCTGTAAAGTGCCAGTGTAGACAGTGCACCAGCGCTGGGAGCTATGCCCCTCGCGGAGGTGGGCTTTTTTTTTTTTTTTTGAGTGCTGGGACTGCTCTCTCCCAGCGCTCTGCCGCGACCACACAATCCAGCGCTTTAGCATTGCCAGTGTAGACTAGCCCGAAGTCTGTGCAGTGATTTACATCAGTGGGAGGTGCATTTTAGTGTGGACACTTACAGAGTTAGGTCAACGTATGCTGCCTTATATCATCCTAACTTAATCCTTCTGAAAGAGAAATCACATGCTCTTCCTTTAACTGGTGGGTTTGGGGATAAAGGTTAAGTAAAACATTACTTTGCATTTTTCATTCAACCCAAATCTCAAAATACTTTATGCAGTTAAATCAGTGATACTCCGACTGCAGCTCACAAGCCGCAAGTGGCTTTTTAAGTGTGTCTTGCGACTCTTTGCAGCACACAATATTAAAACACTGTGATTTAATTATTAACCAATGAGGATGCTTATACTATGTTGTTAACCAATTAAGGTATCAACCTGCACTAAGTTATTAATTTACTTGCTGTGAGAATAATATATTAAAAAAACTAAATATTTCCCCATTATACTTTTTAAATATGAATAGTACTAGAGTAAATGAAGCAATGAATTCACATTACTGTGGCTCTTTTGGGTAATGTTGATCACTAATTTGGCTCCTGAACCACTGAGGTCTGAGATCACTGAGTTAAATGATCTTGTGGGACTTGGAAAAGATTTATGTAGATTGATTAACTAGATATTTTAAATATATCATCTGTCTTGATTGATCTGTGTGAATGGAATTGTTACTTTTTTAAAAAACTGGTTAATGAAGCATATTTATTAATAAAAATATCGTGTACAACAGTTGCTTGTTTATAATCTGTCTTCGGGTGTCTTGATTTGATATACATGTGTGGGAAAAAAAGTAGACTGTTTAAATAGGCTATAAAAGCACCATTTTGGAACCACAGACTCAGACTAAGTTGCACTGTGTACAATATGAATTAAATAGTCGACAACTGTATTTCCAGTGACTTGAATCTGTCTTTGGTCTTCATTTTTAGTCTGGCATGGGGAACTGAAATCGCCCAATCGCCCATGCTTTTCAAAACCAGAGAAGCCAGAGAGACCAGTGAATATTTCCTTATAGATATATTTTAAGTTCCTTGTCCCTTATTGTCTAAAAAGACACATGGTTAGCGATGAGCCAGCAAGTCACCTACCAACTTACTGAGTCACATTATGAGCCACCATGTTTTGACATGACTCCTAGAAGGTTTGCCTTCAGACATCATGCTATTCTCCTGTTGTCATTTTTTGATACAGTAACATTACTCATAACATTTCTGTTGGGGGCAAAACTTCGGTGAATGGAGAAAACATGTGACACCTATTTCAGATGTAACAGGGGACCCAAAATATCTAACCTTCCCACATATTAAAGCTGTGCAAAATTGTGACAGTTTTTCTTATTATGTACAGTTTTCCACTATTCTGGGTGACTCTGCACTCAAATTGTTTGCACTAAGTTACATTAAATCTTTCACATTTTCAATGAAAAATAGTTTGAATTTTAAAGCCATTTCTTCCTGGAAGTGGTGGTCCTCTTTTGCTCCGAAATGGGTTGCTTTTGTCCACCTTACAAGTGATAAAAATGACATTATGTAGCAATGGTTTTGGTGAAATAGTTCGTAACAAGGGCCTCAAATAATATTAAGCATGTGAAGTCAATAGGACTGCTTATGTGCATAATATTAATCACCTGCCTAAGTGCTTATAGATTTGAGGCCAAAATGTGGGAGAGGAAGGAACGGCTCAGATTTTGAGGAGTTTTATCTTTTATTTTGTGTGTTTCACAACTCTCTTTCTGCTACACACCATATGCTTCTGATGAGCCTTGCCATGCCCTTACAGATCTGTCTACCATATACAATTCGTTATGAAGGCATGATATATACCATATCTATGAGAAGATAAGATGGTCTGTTAATTTTATTTTAAATATTTTGACTAATTGTTTTTGTTTCTTTACTGTCCTCCTAGGAACTAACTTCACCCTTGCAGAACTAGGCATCTGTGAGCCGTCTCCCCATCGAAGTGGCTACTGCTCAGACATAGGAATACTTCATCAAGGCTATTCCTTGAGCACCGGGTCTGATGCTGACTCAGACACAGAGGGAGGAATGTCTCCAGAGCATGCTATAAGGCTGTGGGGGAGAGGGATAAAATCCAGGCGCAGTTCCGGTCTGTCAAGTCGTGAGAACTCGGCCCTTACACTGACTGACTCTGACAATGAAAATAAGTCAGATGAGGAAAACGGTAGGCCTGTTTCTTGAATATATGTTTTAATATATATCTAGAAGAACATCTGGTGGAATTTTTTGCATATAAATGAGTCACTTAAAAGTTCTTACTTTTCCTTGTCCACTTGCCTTAAAAAAAAGTAAATAAAAAAATTAATTTTACCAGAAATGACAGGAGAAATTATTATATAATGTACTGGTAGTATATGTTTTAAATAACACATTAATGAATGGTGCTCTTATTCTCCAATAAACTGCATAGCAAAGAATGTGATTTGAAAAACCATGACCTATATCTAGAAATATTCTATTTATTTGTAGGTATTTGCAGGGTTTTTTTCATGGCAGCCTGGGTTTTCTCTTAAAGATGTTCTCAGAATACCACCTTATTTTATACTTTAATTTACAGACAGCAGTGCTTCATGTCTATTACTGAAGAGGAAACTTGGAGCAGATTGTGAAATTTAAAAATGACAAGTGTGAAGAAACTTGTCAGAAAAAAAATTCATATATATGATTTTACCCACAGTGTGAAATAAGGTTAACAGTTTTCAACTTATTAAAACCATATTAACTCACAGTCAATAGGACTCTTGTTCAGGTGTTCTCATGAAATTTTGACAGCTTTATCTGAATCTAAGGTTTCTAATAATTTAATGGTAAGTACATGCAAGGTTTTATAATGCAAATATATGTATCTGAGTGACTCAAAAAGATATGTATATATCTGTTTAGTATAGATTCTTAGCTGTTTAATTAAAAAAAAAAGGTAAATTACATAATGCACAACCCATATAGAACAAAACACATGGGCAATGATTTGTTGTGAATAAAAACTACATTAAGCTAACTCTACTTGAAATGTTTACAAATTAGTTTAAAAAATTCATATAAAACAACTTAAAACTCATTTCTCAGCAACATTCTATGCCTACTTTAAAAAATGCCTAGCGAGTGAAGATGATTTGCTATGGATAGCAATGCAGTGCCTGCCTTCAATAATTCTCCACACTAAAATGTGAATAAGGCAGGAGTGTATAAGCCAAAGTCACTCTAAAAAAAACCAAAAACAATCAAGTTTAATTCTGAAATAAGCCATTTTGGGGAGATAAAGAGGAACCACAAGAACAGTGTTCCATTGTGGCATCAATAGAAACATTCAAGGCAACTGCTTGATGTCAGTTACTGCAATAGATTCCCTGCTATGTTATCTGGGGATTTTAAATTATGGTGTGTTGGCACATTTAGCACCTTCAGGTATTTATCTGAAAAGGACTTTTATTTTATTTTAAGCTTTCTTCCAGGCCAAGTGGATATTCAGTCCCCACCCCTGCTCATGACAATTTCAGCAGTGCCAGTATGTTAGGATTTGAAATGCAAGCAGTTAAATGTTAAAGAAGATGAACAAAAAACAAGTGAAACTTTTCAAAATGCTAGAAATATATGACCAAGTTAGACTTAAAGAGCCAAATTTAGCCCTCAGTAGATACAAGCAACTCTTGCTGATTTCAGGGGAAATAGTAGGGAAGAAGTTAGCCCATAATCTTTGTATTTCCATGAATATTGTGGCATGCATTTCTTCATCAAAGTATATGGGGGTTGTGTGTTTAATAGTAATGGCAGATCCTAGGAAAGCAAACAACCACAGTGTTAAAAAAATATATATATGTAAATATACACTGACTCACTGTACTATTTGATAAACTTATGTGCTTTGTACTCTCATGCATACAATACATTCACTTAATGGCCTGACCCAGAATCCATTGAAGACCATGAAAAAACTCCCATTGACTTCAGTAGGCTTTGGATAAGTCCCAATAATTGTTTCAAACGAATGAACTGCCTAAGGAAGTTCTTTCCATTACTATTCAAGCTCAAAGATTGGGTTTGAGTCTACCCCTGCTGAGGTCAATGGCAGTTTTAATATTGACCATGGTGGATATAGTGACCAACATATTAGGTTTTGCTTGTGAATACTTTTCACCCTGAGAGTTACCTCTGTCTAATTTATCTAAGCTATCTATAAAATGCATTTCAAAAAGGTAGTTTTTCAAACTATATTGTTTACCAAAACAGGAAGGACACTATAAAATGATGTGCAAGACAAAGTATATCAGATTCACTTTTGAATGCATGGTATTAGCACTGTATTTAGTAAAGCTTTTATGATGATAAATGTTTCCGTATGGTTGGCTGTAAAATATTCACACAGATGTGAAATGTCTATTATACAAGCAGAGGTGTTAACTTCAGAAAACTTCATAGTCTCCCTCTCTGATAAATCCTGTTTAGCTCAAAAAATCAGTTCCTTTTCACATCACTGATTTTATGAAGTTTGGGAATGTATTATCATATAGATTGACAGGTGCCCCACTAGGGTTCAGCACCACTGCCTGGACACTTACAAAGCCATCATTAATTTCTTTCACTTGTGTCCAGCAATGGTTTCCTACATAATAAACACTGTGTCCTTCAGAACCAAATCAATAACCTGTTAGATATGCTTCTCTTGAAGAGGAAGTAACAAGAATCTACACTTCAAGAGAAATGCATTCTCCAGTACAGTTTCAAGAGTCATAGGCATAAAACAAGACATTTCTTGGTATAGAAGTTTATACTTTGCCCCAACCACATTAGTTGAACTCATGATGCATAGATTTCATTGAGTTTATTTAAAGCACTGCATGCCCTTTTTCTTGACATGGTTCAGCTGCTTTACTGCAATACACTATTACAACTCTAAAAAGGTGACATTTTTGAGACTGAGATG
Organism: Malaclemys terrapin pileata; assembly: GCF_027887155.1. Lineage (NCBI taxonomy): Eukaryota > Metazoa > Chordata > Testudines > Emydidae > Malaclemys > Malaclemys terrapin. The sequence continues at coordinate 28,111,514 of NC_071512.1, forward strand.
TTAATCACAAATTCTATCATTCCACTTCAAAATAATAAACTGTCGATTTTCTTTTAATATTAAATCAATGTTGGTACTTCTCGGTACATTTCCAAGTAGTACAGAGGTAGCTTAATTGCTATAAATCACACTAATATTACTATTTTCAACGCTTCTGCTAATTCAAATCCATTGACAAGGTTTAGGACTATTTTTTTTCTTTTTTTTTGCTTTTAGAGTTGGTATGATTGACTGTTATCTTAAATTAGAATTGTGTGAGCCTTGAATTAATAGGTTTGAAATGCATATTGATAAATTGAAATAATTTAATGCAAATTCATTTAAATTTGCTGATTTACTTGGGCAGAAACTCTTTCCTGACAAAACAGGGATATTGAAGATCCAGTTGGAAAAGCAACACTTTTTTTATTTTTACAGTCCTGACACTTTTTTTCAATACATTATCCTAGAATTTAGAAACACGTCTAGAAATGTAACTTTTATAATGCTGTCTGTAATTGGTGTGATCCCTTGTAAGAGAGGCATCCAAGGAGAATGTGAATATGTAAGGGCAAACAATACTCTTGTAACCACGATCAACTGGATTCAGAGCTTCTGGTTACCTGAATCATTACAGGTGTTCATCCAAAAAATGTAAAGCAAACATTTATAAGTAAGTTTGATTTATCTTGCACCGGGTGTGCCTTATGCTAGGTAGGCAAAAAGAGTCAGTTTTTGGGACCCACAGGTAGTGAGGTATACACTCAAATTTATCAGAGTTCCAAAGCTTTCTGTTCTCTTGGTGCTCTGCTAATTGCGTCTAATCTACAGGGGCACTATTTAAAAAGTAAACATTTGCTGACAGTGACCTCACTATTAAGTGGCAATAACAGTATCTCACACAATCCTGGGTGGTTACTGATAGCAAATGGTGATTTATAATAGTTATCCCTGTAAAAAAGAGTTTACCATGGAGGGTGGGTGTTAATACAGGGATTTTGTTAATTGTGAGAGGTGGGTTTGAAGAGATGCTGTCTCCCTAAGAATAACATTGGAGATGCTCAAATCCCAACCTATGCCCACATGAATTTGGTTAGGGACAGGTTCTGCCACTCTTACTGATGCTTAGTCACAAATTACTCACTAATGTACAACTTAACATGAATAAAAGGTTAGAACCTGCCCCTTACAAGATATGGGTCAGATCGTCAGCTGGTATAATCAGTGTCACTCCATTAAAATCTTCTTCAGTGGTGCTACTTTATACCAGCTGAAGAGCAGGCTAATTTAACCCTACATTAGTTACAGAATTAGGCCTATACTCACGTAAGACCTCATTTGGAATGCATGAGTATGAGCTGCGTATTTGTGCCCTTACATTCTATGTTGTGAAAACATAAGACTGACTTTAGAAGGAGGTTGGCTTGTAATGGAAACTAATGTAAAGCCATTTAAACTAAAAGGATGACTATCATTTGCTTGGTATATAAATATTGTAAATTGATGAATAAATCCTAAATGAACTTTTAATTACCTTCCCCATCCCCTCCAAAAGCCATTCTAATTATGGCTTCTTTTTAAAAAGACAGATAACGTTATGAGGTTGTGATCAGGTGTAGGGTACAAGACTCTACTGGGCTAAAACACTGATTTGCCATGAATTGCATTTGTGGGTGTTGCAGCTTATTGATCCTGCTTTGTAACTGTCCAGTGTGGCCCTTATGCCAGCCAGGAATTGTTGAAGTAGAGCAGTGCGCTCACCAGCTCTTTTACTCCCAGAGCTGCAGGGGAAGATGGGGTGGAATTTGCTACCTTCACTCTGTTCTCCATGATCATTTTCCCGCACAGGGTGAATCTTCAGCTAGCTGGTTATAGCAGTTTTATGACCTATTTGCATTCCCAAAGCAATGTAAATTGTATTCTATCCAGGTTCTTATAAAGTGCCCAACTCTATGGTATTTAAAAGCTAGGCTCTGACCCACAGTTACTGATGGTGTTATGGAATGTTTTATTGATCAGCTAATGAAGAGATTAGAGGTAGGGAGCAATATGTTGGAGAACATGGAATGACTCAAAATTCAGTGTTTTGTGATAAAGCCAGTGAATTAAGTGCTTCAACAAAATTATAGTAAGCAAAATGGGTGGTTGAAAAGGAATTAACTAACCTATCAAGATCTTTCCTGCTAAGTGGTATTTTGAACCAAGTAACATTTTGTAAGCACTTTATATATCAAGAAGGTAGTTAGTTATTAAAAGAAAGATCAGCTGGCACTATGAAAGAAAGTCAGTGTTGTGTTTTGGGATGGAGTTAGAACAACCGTGTCAATGGTATGGACTAGGAGTGCAATGCAGCATACACTTGGGACCAGTTGGCAATCCCTCTCACTGGAATTCATAAAATTACTAATATTGATGTCATGAATGCAACTAGACAATTCCTGATTTACAGTGATTAAAGGGGAGAGTTAAACAGACCTGCGTGTCAATGTCATATCAAAGAAACCACAGGCCATAGTAATGAAAAATAGAAACAGGAGACAGCATGTAGATTCAAGATACCCACCAGCAGTGCACCACTGCAAACGCTGAAAGGAACAAATACAGTGCAGATGTACCCATGAGCAAAATTTTCAGATTGGTATGAATTTAAACCAGGTTAAATGCTAACATCTTAAGGAGAATAACCAGCTATAGCATAAAAGAAGCTAGCTGGATGATACTTCATATTTTACTGGTGGCTTATTTTTTCTTCCAAGGGTATTATGATGATGCATCTGTGTCAGCAATCATTGAGTTAGGGTGACCACATTTGGTTTTGGCTGCCACTTTCCTATATCAGCACCTTAATTGCAGGTACCTGATACTATCATTGGGAACAGCAGGACATAACATAAAATGATATTTTTAAATTATTATGTTGTTTTAAATGTATTTAAGGCTTCTACTGTAATGTAACTAAAATATCAAATATTTCAATTGTTTTGAAGTAACTTCTTTTTCTCAGCTTTACATTTATATGTTAGAAGGTAAATAAAATCAGTTTTGTGGACAGAGGAGACCTCTCAGGACTCACGTTATATTATTAAGGTAAAGAGTCAGACTACCAAAGTGACAGATAAAATTGTATCTGAGTTGTAGTGGCCCTCAACTGTATATACTGAGGAATAGGGAAGAACAAAAAGCAGGGGAAATAAACCTATATCAAATTTCCGTAGAGCAAGGAAATATGTCAGCGTTATATGGTGTTAATCTGTGCCTAAATGTTAAATGAATCTGCTATGAGATTCAGGATTTAAAATAATTACTGTATAGATAAATAAGGACCTGCAGAGAATGACTCTGAAAATCAGCAAAAACAACGAGGTACTTGTGGCACCTTAGAGACTAACAAATTTATTTGGGCATAAGCTTTCGTGTGCTAAAACCCACTTCATCAGATGCATGGAGTGGAAAATACAGTAGGAAGATATATATATATATATATATATAATATATAACAGTACATGAAAAGATGGGAGTTGCCTTACCAAGTGTGTGTGTGGGGGGTCAAGACAATTCAATTAAAGTGGGATATTATCAACAGTATGAAAAATCACTTTTGTAGTGGTAATCAGGGTGGCTCATTTCAAACAGTTGACAAGAAGGTGTGAGTAACAGTAGGGGGAAATTGGGGAAATTAAAAATCAGGCTACCATTAAATTAAAGGCCAGATTGTGGTTTTAAGTCCCAGGCTTCATTTTATGGGGCATAAGTTGAGAGGCTGCAGTCAGGAGACCCTGGGAGAGTTCTGAAGTGTCGCATAGAACTCTTGCCAGCGACCCTGGATCTCACACAAGTGAGTGACAGCTTTGCCACCCATCTACAGTGCAACGTGGGATATGAGCCCTTAGCCCTGACCTCTTCCAACCCTTCCGGAGATTGTTCTCCCTATTTCTGATGGAAAATGGTTTCTGCACAGGATCACACACACATAGTACATCCTTGTGGGACTAACCATTAACTGGTTGAGAGAATCCCAAAGGGTGAACAATTTTCAGGAACAACATCTATCAACTCTAAATATGTCAAACGCTGTGGGATGTAGGACTGCATCAGCCTCTGTTGACCTATATTTTTTTTGTCTTCCCTTTCCCTTCTTATTTTTTTTAATTGTTTAAAAGTTTGATTTTTTCTTTTTCTTTCATGGAAACAATAAGATAAGTTTACATCACTTATTGTAACATCACTATCGAAGTCTAGCAAAATGGAAGACAGATTTGGTAACAAAAATCATATTTTTGTTTTGTACGGCAAAGAGTTTATTACACAAGAGCATAAGAGGACAAATAATTTTTAAAAATCGCTTGTGTCCTTTTAAAATTCTTTTAAAGCTCACAGTATTAAATGCCACAGTTAAGCATGTAATGCCACTATGATGTATATTCTAAATCTGTAAAGAAATTTACTCACGTAAGGTAACCTAAGTTGGTATTGACCTCGTTTTTTGTTTCTGTCTCAATCAAAAATAGAAAGAACACCATAATTTGGCATTTCTCCAAGATACCATGGAATCAGAGACTTTTATTTATGCTCAAAAACAAAAGATAAAATGTTACCACATGGGGAAAATGTAGAGAGAACAGGTCAAGATTTAGGGCTCTACAACTGAGTTGTTTTACTTATTTTCACTGTCTTGTTCTTGGGCATGTTGCTCTCTTGTTTTTCCTTGCATTTTTGTTCAACTTTATATTTCTGATTTCATAAGTTGCACATAGAAGGTTATGATGAAAGTGTGGCTTCTACTCTCTAAAAATGATTTTTGAGATTTCATGTTTGTGTGTCTGAATGGCAGTTCGCAGTTAGAGATTTTCTCTTAACTGGCATCCCCAAAAACGTTGAGACCTGAAAGCCAAGCAGAGTTCTCTTGGTGCTCATCAATAGTAAAGATTCTGCAAGTGGAACTTAGTTAACAATTCTGTATTTGATATACTTGTGTTAATTGGACCACTGCAGACAGGGGTGCTTGAACAATTTGTAATGTGGAGGTGCTGAGAGCCATTAAACCAAACCATATATACTGAAAACCACTTCAAGCCAAGGGCTTCGGCAGCACTCCCAGCACCCCTAATTCCAGCACCTATGACTGCAGATGCTGGAGAGTGAAGTGGAGTCTTAAGTACTAACAAAAGGAAAAAGTATGGGCTGATGCGGGATACTTAGTAAAGTGAGTAGATCTAACTGGGGATATACGAAGGGAGCAGATCTCTGAAATAAGAATGTACAATTTTTACATATGCACTTTTCTCTTTATAGGCTCATTTTAAAGAGGGATGAACTAGCAGTAAGATAATATACACTTTACATCCAAGAGCAACAAGAAAGCTGTAGATTTAATGTAAGATTTGAAGTATAATATTGATTTGAACAGGTGAGAAGAGTGTTAAACAAACCCAAACAAACTAGAAATGTCCAATTGACCTTCAGGGCACTCACATATCGCAAGGCGGAGAGCCTGCAGAGCTGTGCCCAGATCTTTCTGTTTAGTAGTACAGCTTAGCTTGACTCCCCTCCCCACACAGAAGCAAGGATGTTGCTGAAGAGCAATGGGAAGAGGTGCCCCAGAACTAGATTTTCTTAGGTCTGCCAGAGGCTCGAGGCCATCCCAGAGACATCTGGCCCAGAGTGATTAGCGCATATTCACAAAATGGAGGCCCATACATAACACACACAAGAGGATTTTTAAAAAGATAATACAAAGAGTGCTGACGTGAATGGGCATGGAAATACTTTATCTGTACTTTAGGAAAGCTTGTGAAGTACTTCTTAAATGACAAATTTAAAAGGTCATCAAGACTGGTATCAAAGCTCAGGTGCTTAAGTGGATCCAATTTTGATTTAATCTCAAAACCCAAGGGCGCTTCTGAGAGGATGCAGTTTGGGAATGAGGGAATTGACTAGCAGAGGTGACGTAGGACATAACACAGATCATCTACAATTTTGTTCAGGTAAATGGCTTATGCAACTCAATGCAGAGAAAGGCAAGGTAATGAAGTTGGGCACAAAAAATGAAGCAATATATATATCAATAATGGTCATAAGCTTTAAAACACGGAGCAAGAGAAGGATATGATGTACTGGTTGATAAAATCTAAGAGGGTTTTCACAGGTTTAAAAGATACCCAATAACCCTTTGGTGCATACCAATGCTGAACAAATACAAGTGGTGGTAAATATTCAAGCATGTCAAAGGAGCTAGGTAGATGATATCTGGAACAGAGTGCTTAGTTATACATAGAAAAGGAATGTTCTGCATGGTGCAGTAGCAACACCTACATTTATGTTGACTGAGACTTTACAATAATAACCCATGTAATTCAGTTGCTTATAACTAGAACACAAATTATTCTGCAGATGTGCAATTTCCTGTAGAATTCACTCCCTGACACAGAATTGTGCTCCAGAATCTGAGCTTTCATTAAAAAAAACAAAAAAGATACTAGACGTTTTGATTGCAAAGGAATCCTCAAAGGTGTGAACTACAGTAGAACCCTCAGAGTTACAAACACTTCAGGAATAGATATTGTTCGTAACTCTGAACAATATATTATGGTGATTCTTTCAAAAGTTTACAACTGAACATTTACTTAATACAGCTTTGAAACTTTACTATGCAGAAGAAAAATTATGTTTTTAACCATTTTAATTTAAAAGAAGCAAGCACAGGAACAGTTCCCTTATCTTGCCAACTTTTTTTAAACTTTCCCTTTATATTTTGTACTAATTTACATTTAAAACAGTACTGCACTGTATTTGCTTCTCCCCACCCCTGTTACTGCCTGATTGCGTACTTCCTGTTCCAAATTATGCTTGACTGCTCAGTTTGCAATTCTGAGGTAAAATGATGCAAGTGTCATCTGGCATCTCCTGGGAGTCTGACACAATAGCTCAGACAACTGTGGGATGCTCCACTCATTTCAATCGGGTCCCTGTAGACTCTCTAATTCTACAGTATGGCATTTTCCCAAGATGCCATGGAATTCCCTATTTTGCTGTCGTCAGGATCACCCCATTTTTTTCTGTTTTATTGTAACAGGACCTGCCTGCAGCCACTTCTTGCTCTGCAAATTTTCCCACAAGAGGAAGCCTTACCTGTGTTTTTGCATGCCGCAAGAAAGCGGGAATAAAGGATATTTCATGGCGATATTTTCATGTATTTATTCCTGCTCCTGTATTTTTCACCTCATACATCTGATGAAGTGGGTTCTAGCCCACAAAAGCTTATGGCCAAATAAATTTGTTAGTCTCTAAGGTGCCACAAGGACTCCTCATTTTATTTTGCGAATAAATTTAAGGTTGTCATGGAATTTAGAGGGTCCTGCTACAGAATTTAGGAGTTGTTACCATGAAATTTGTTCACTTTGGGTACTTCTACCTGGCAATAAAAGAAGCATGGCACAGCTCTGGCAGGCCCGAGTCAGCTGACTCAGGCTTGTACTGTGGGTTTCTAGAATTGCAGTGTAGATGTTGGGGCTCAGGGACACTCCCACAGGGGAGGGGAGGATCTATTTATTGCAGTGTAGACATACCTTTTGTGTCCTAGAATAAAGAAGGTCCCAGTTATAAATTCATCATACATTTAACTGTTTGTGTGCATATTTTTCATGCTTGGCCCTCTGCCTTAGATTTTATTAGTTGTGATTTTTTTTTTCTGGTTCGGGTTTGTAACAAATAATTCAAAACTGAGTGTTGTGTTTGAATGACCTTTGATGAGCCACTGGCTTTGCAATGAATTAGTAAGTTATTAGGAACTTGTAACAAAAGCCATTATAATAGAACCTCACTAATTATCACTTCCACTAACCCATCAGCCCTATACTTTTTTTCATTAAACTTTCAGCTTCACCCCACTTCTTGTCTTAGATTTAATAGTAGAGGGAAGTGATAATGGGATGCCATATCATTAACTGGATGATAATTTTATAAAATGTGGTAAAAATGTATTGTGCACTATAATGAAGTATTATAAATGAAACTAAACTGTTTGTCAAAATATTTTCTAAAATTTCATATTTCAAGATCAGTTCATAATTATGCAGTTATGTGAAAGGAGGGGGTTATTGATTATAAAACCACTGTGTTATGAGCTATATCTTGGGGGGGGGGTGAGAGAGAGAGTGAGTGCAATGTAGATTTAGTAAAGTAGACTCAGATGATAGGGTAGGTCAACAAAGTAAGCAAGCAACAATGCTTCTGCTCAAAGTGTGATTTTAATTTGAATAATGCCTTTGTATATTTTTGCACAATAAAAATAAACTTGGGTAGATTTGAATGTTAATATTGTTTTAATTCAACTTATCACAGTTAAACATAGGAGTGTGTGTGTATGTATGTATGTATATATAAATTAAACCAAAGCAAGCATCTCAAGAATATATTCTGCATTATATTTGTTTCCACTTTCTCTTTACCCAGAAAGTCTGTAAGACTTCACCCAAAGTTTCCTCTAATTCTTCTAGGATCAGATTCAGATCTTTGCTCATGTAGAATTGTACTTTCCACTGTCTGCAATCTTCTTGATTACAAATATTTAGGTATTTCATTAACTAAAGAATAGTTGGGTCAGTTGGAATATTGCATTTTTTCCAGTCATTCATTTATGCAACTAGATCTAAGCCTAATGTGTGCATATGCAATATGTGTGTGCTATGTATATCTCACACACATTGCATATATACACAGTTTATGATTAGTCTTAGAACTCATTTTATATCACATTATATAAATATGTAAAATATAAATAAAACTAGGCCTCAGCCTAACTAATATACATGAACTTATACACACACAATACTTAGTTTTATGTCATGCATGCTAACTCTAAATATTTCACACAATGCATTTTCTTATTGCAGTCTGTTCAGTGTCCATTTTTAATTGTCAGTTTACCTAAGTACATCTATTTTGATATAATTAAAACTAACATTCTTTCTAGCTCTGTTTAGAAGTAAATCAGAAAATGCATAATTTTGAGGAATTTTTTAAATTTTATTTCTTGGTGCTAATTTTGTTTTTAGCATATTGGAATAAATGTAGCTGCCTGCAAAAATAAGATTCCAAATTCACTGTGGGTTTTAGTTAAAAATCAGTGTTTTAAACATTTTATATTAATCTATTCAATAAATGCAGCTTGTGAAAACTTCACGTATTCCATTGCTTTAGCTGAGAAGAAACCTAGTTCAGGAACCACAATTCTGTTTTGACAATTCTGATCCTCTTACAGTCTTGTTTCAAGAAACTGCAGAGATCATTGGAAATGCCTCAAGAGGTCTCAAGTTGTCGCTGTCAGACCAAACCCAAATGTTTTTTATAGGCAGCTATTTTTCCATCCCCAAAACCCTCACCCGCTGAGTCTCTCAATGCTCAGTTCTCTCACCTATATTATTCAACATCTATATGAAGCACTTGGTATAGATCAGGAGTCGGCAACGTTTGGCACGCGGTTCGCCAGGGTAAGCATCTTAGCGGGCCGGGCCAATTTATTTACCTGCTGACGCGGCAGGTTTGGCCGATCGCACCCCCCACTGGCCGCGGTTCGCCGTCCCGGGCCAATGGGGGCGGCGGGAAGCGGCACGGGCGAGGGATGTGCTGGCCGCGGCTTCCCACCGCCCCCATTGGCCCGGGATGGCAAACCGCGGCCAGTGGGGGCCGCGATTGGCCGAAGCTGCCGCGTCAGCAAGTAATTAAACTGGCCCGGCCCGGTAGGGTGCTTACCTTGGGGAGCTGCGTGCCAAACATTGCCGACCCCTGGTATAGATGGTGACACATTATGTGCTGTAGTGACAACATTATGGAAACATCCAGCTCTCTGTATTATTTATGTCAAATGTAAACACACCTGTCTTCCGCTTTTCTCTTTATCTATCCAAAATTGGCATCTGGATAAAGAACATCTGACAAAAATGGAAAACCGATAACACATAAGTAATTCTGGAAGGAAGACGGAAACATTTTGAAGAACTTGCCTTTCATATAAAATTCCTTAGTATTGAAGGTACATTCAAGTGGTCTGCATTCTTAGGATCGTTTTAGGACTTGTCAGTACTTCTGGAGACCAAATATACATGGTGGCAAAAAATGCTCACTACTATTTGTGATTGGGAGGAGACCTGCCCTCTGTACTTTTGAACCTATGTACAGTGGATCAGCTCATTAGTGACCTTTAAAGCTTGAATGTCGCATCTCATTATATTGTTTTGCAAGTGTCACTAGGTGGTGCCATTGCATGTTGTCTTCCAAATTCTTTTTCTTAGTATGCAAACTGTTGTGTTGGATAGACCTGCTGTGGTAGTGTCCGAGTTATGCAAGGTTCAGTATAGAGGCAGTGGTCTTTGGATACTGGGCTGTAATCTGGGTGTACTCTTCAACTCAGACCTCTCTAGGTCCTCACATCCAGGCTATGTCTGTCTTACAGATTCTTTTTTGCATAACATCTCTAAGATTAGGCCTTTCCTGCCCATTCACACAGCTAAAACTCCCATCCAGGTTCTCATCATCTAGCATCTTGATTAGTGCAACAAACTCTGACCTTGACAAATGCGATCTTTTCCCACTTATGTACATTCAGAATCCAGCTGCAAAAATCTTTTTCCTAGCTTGTTGCTTTGACCATGTCACCCCTTTCATTCCATCCCACTACCAGCTCCTTGTTTTATCATATCATACATAAGTTACTTGTCTTTTTTCAAGGCCATTCATGGCCTATGCAAGCCTAGGTATCATCTCTCTGATTAGAGACATTTAGGCAGAGTTGCTTTGTGGGAACTGGGCATTGGTTTGAGCTGAGACTACTGGGCGGGGTTTGCCTACATGCTATTCAATATTTCTTTTCCAGGACTTGTGAATACGTATTAATAAAACAATTACAGTTAGAATATCCCATACTGTTACTGATTTCTTCTCCATTAGGAAATGGATCTTCAAGACCCTAGACATCTCTTACTGCTCAGTAGAGGGGCGACACTGATGTCAGAATGGGACACTAGAGTCAGCAGAAGGGATAACAATATTTTAGATTATGTCTGCACTTGTAGCTCAGAATCACACTCCTAATTTCCTGTAGACATACTTGTGCTAGCTCTCATTGAACTAATGTGCTAAAAATAGTAGTGGACGAAGTGGGTATATTCTAGGTTGGCTAGCATATACCACTTCCCCTGATACTGTGGCAACACTATTATTTCTAGAGTGCTTGCTCAGATGAGAGCTAGTCCAAGCTGGGAATCATAGCTCTGATTCCTAGTGTAGGTATAGCTTAGAGCACCGTTTTGCAAATGTGGCCACCATGGTCGCATGCGGCCACCAGGGGTTTTCCCTGAGGCCACGACAGTTTCCTGGGCAGTGGGGGGAGGGAAGCATCAGTCCCTCCCCTTCCTCCCTGTTGTGCCACCTCTGAGGCCTCTCTGTAGACACAGGTGTGGGACACAGCACTTAAGGAGCAAGGTAAGAAGGTGAGGTGGCGAGGCGAGCAGCGGGGCCTGGTGAAGCAGTAAGGAGGTGAGCGGTGAGCCAGCAGCGGGGAGGGTGTGGCTGCAAGCGGGGAAGTGAGGAGGCAGGCGGGGGGGCGGGTGAGGAGATGAGCGGCGAATGGGGGGGGGGGTGAGGAGGCAAGAGGCAGGGGGTTCTGGCAGAGGAGTAAGGAGGCGAGCGGCAGGCCAGCAGCAGGGTGACGATGCGGGCTGGAGGGGTCTGGCTGCGAGCAAGGGAGTGAGGATGTGACTGGTGAGCCACCTGCAAGTGGGAGTTCTTGTGGTAGGCAGTGGGGCGTCTGTGGCAGGGGAGTGAGGGGCGAGTGGTGGGTGGGAGGGTGAGAGGAGCTGAGCGGCATGTGGGGGACTGAGGAGGAACACAGGAACACAGGTGAGCGGTGGACACATGGGCAGCCCCCACTTTGGGGAGGCTAGCTCCCGACTCCACCCCTTCTGCCCGCACTCCCCATTGGCAGCAGGAGCCCAAGACCCCCTATACCTGGAGCCACAAGTCCCGTGTGCCGCGTCCTCCCCCCCCCCCATGGCCAGAGGAGCCCCGAGACCCCACACCCACCTGCCTGGAGGAGCTCTAGCTGGGTGAAGCCTGGAGCGCCCCCGCCCCTCCATCCAGAGGAGCTCCCGGCCGTCCAAACCCCTAAGCTCCCCACACCTGCCCAGAGGAGCCCCAGGCCAGCTGCAGCCATGCCTCCCCTCTCCTCCCCAGCCCCAAGCCACCCAGTACGTTTTTCATTATTATTTGGACTTCTATGATGTTAAAGCATTTTTAAATTTACTTCAGAATTGTTATATAGACACCCACTTTTACCAAAAAAGCAAAAGAAATAATAAAAAAGACAAAAAATGTGCAAAGCACCTTATTTGTGTTTCTATTCTGTTAGGTCCAGTAAAGAATAGAGATAACTCTGCATTATTTTTATTATTGAGTCTGCAAAAAAACCCCAAAACCTTACGTTAATAAATTACAATGATTTGGATGTATATATGTGCATATTTCTTTATTAACTTTAAGAAAAATAAATAATATTAGGAAAAAGTGAGTCCATCAAAAACCCAGTCGCAGGTATACATAGTACGTGAAAAGTTGGGAGTTGCCTTACCAGGTCGGGGGTCAGTCTAATGAGACAATTTAATTATTAGTAGAATGCCAAAGGAGGAAAAATCACTTTTATAGTGGTAATGAGGGTGGCCCATTTCAAACAGTTGGCAAGAAGGTTTGAGTAACAGTAGGGGGAAATTAGTATGGTAAAATTAGGTTTTGTACTGACTCATCCACTCCCAGACTTTTTTCAGGCCTAATATGATGGTGTCCAGTTTGCAAATCAATTCCAGTTCTGCAGTTTCACATTGGAGTCTGTTTTTGTGAGAGTTCTCCCTGAGTGAAGGCCAACTGTGACTACAGGAATGGACGTTTTCCATTTCCTACATTTTCTTGTCTTGTTTTTCAAAATGAAAAACATAATTCCAAGCCAGAAGGGCCAAATCTTGTTCACTTCAGGAAGCCTGTTTGCATGAATAATATGAGTGGGCTAGGCACTAACATATGTCAGTGCCAAAAACCTATTAAAGGTCCATTGAATTGTGTTTAAATAACCTAAGTTTATCCATAAAGTTTCTAATACTGAAGGCTTTACTCAAGCAGAGCTTCAAGGGATTTGTCAAAAATATAAACGGGCATTTTGCAAAAGTGAGAACAGCAATATCCGGCTCAAAGGGACAGATCTGGGCAAATTCTGTGGCTGGCAATTATGAAAACAGTGGTGTTCGCCTTTAATAAAGGGAACCTTTATAGTAAATGTTTTCACATTGCACAATTTTTTTTCAAGTAAAATAAATCCTAGGGTCAGATTCTGCCACCCTAACACACTTGACATTGTACCTGTTGAAACAGTGGCATTGCTTGTGAAGTAAGGTACTGATCAACATGAGGAAGGGCAGCAGAACCTGACCTTTAAATGATTGTCTGTGTACCCTGTGCTCTCTGCCCCTTGTAGTGACTAGGCCTTATAGAGAGGTTTATGAGGTTGTTCTAACCTTTGTGTTAAGGACCCTGTCTGCTTTAGCTCAAGCACCTAGAGGCTCATGCTTTTAGATCGAGAGATCCCAAATTCAATCTGTGCTGCTAGTGGCCCATCTTGAAGCATTGCATTACATCCACATCTTTAATTCAGTGTAATTCCTGACTCCTTCATTGTCATAAATATCAGATTGTCTACTGTTCAAAAAACTAAAAGACAAGCAGGTATAAAGAGGCTGTAACTGTGCCTCGGTGGGTCACAACTGAGGATTCCAAATTCAAGATGAACTGCTGAGAAATAGGGCAGATACACCCCAGGACTGGTGGCTAATCCCCAATAGGATATATCAAACCAGCAACAAAAGTAAACTTCTGTTTCACCACACTGGCTAACAAGCAGTCATAAAAGCAGTTTCCTTGGGCATCCCAGTCCTTGTATTACTAGCAAAAACACTGGATTTAAAGGTGAGTGGTTCTTTACAACCGGTCTCATCAAATAAACGGTGGTTCTGATCCCAAAGGATCAGCCACGCACCCAGGTTAACTTAGATCTTACCCAAAAATCACACTGTTACCAATCCTTTAGTATGTAAAATCTAAAGGTTTATTTCTAAAAATAAAGGAACATGAGAGTTAATATTGGTTAAAGGAATCAAATACAGTAATTGCAAAGTTCTTGGTTCAGGCTTGTAGTAGTGATGGAATAAACTGCTGGCTTAAATCAAGTCTCTGGCTGCTTCCAAATCATTGGGAGTGCATTTGTTTATTAGAATGCTCCCATTAGTATAGTCCATAATCCAGAGGTTTGGGCAAGAAAGAGCCTGGAGCAGGATAGAGGCCTTTTATAGTTTCTGCAATGTGGAGAGCATCCCATTTTTCTTACTGTGGAAAATTACAGCAACAAGATGGACTTTGGAGTCACATGGGAAAGTCCTATGTCCATGCATTTTGCCTAGTTACAGCAGGAAATTCCATTAAGTATAGATGGGTGTCTCCCATGGTCCATTGTCAGTCAAGTTCTTTTCATGGGCCACTCAATTTGAAATAGTCCCTCCAAGATGTGCTGGCTAGCTACCTTATGGGCGGTACCCCAGGAGCAAACATTTGAAATCCAGGTATAGAGCCAATACTTATAACATCAAATACAAAAATGATACATGCATACAGATAGCATAATCATAACCAGCAAAGCATAACCTTTTCATAGATGCCTAATTTGACAACCTTTGTACAAGATTTGCTGCAAATATATGACAGTGGTTGCAACAATGATCTATATGGTCATATTTTAGTCCGATAACGTCACAGAGGCATCAATAGGGCACTGCTGACACAGAAGGGAGGGACTTTCTGCAGATGAGATGACACCTGCTAGAATGTGCAGAATGCCCCATAAACCTATCCTTGCTTGGCATCTGTGCCCTGTTGAAAATGAGACACTATCTTGGGAGTAGGCATAATGCCATCCAATTACAACAGCATGACTGTAGGCAAGAGACAATGTGAGAGCATCCTTTGTTTGCAAGAAGCCTGACATTCAGAAATGATGAAAGGTTAGCAGTTGGATCCTTCCCACTAAGGTTAAGTGATTTTTCTCAATGTTGGATTAACATTCAAGGTTGAAAGTCTAACTTGCATTTCTTCAGAAGATGGGTTGTAGGAACTGGTGAATCAGGGACAAATGATCCACAGGGAACTTTTTATAAATCTACTGCTGTGACTTGAGTGGAACTAGATAAAAAATGGGTTCAGCCATTTTCCTTAGACTGTTACTACTTAATAGAACCTTAAAATAGGATAAGCTATGGCAAATTTATGAATCTTTGTGGTAATTAGGTTTGGAGGGGAACAGGAGGAGGGGAATTTTGTGAGCTGCTGACAGCAGCTAAAACTCCTGAGACCTGTAAAGAATTGTATTTTTTATATAATCCCACAGATTGCTTGTGCTTTACACATGAAACAGACATGGCCCCTGTCCTAGTAATCTTATAATTTAAACAGAAGAAAGGTAGAAAAAGAAAAGAGGGAAATGAAGAAAAGAATTGTGATTAAATGGCAGTGTGACGTTGTCTTGTCGCTTCTTTTTTCTTTAAATAAGTAAACTATGACATGATTAGAAGTCAGAAGTCCAGTGTTTAAAGTCCTCCTTCAAGAAGTGTATTTTGAAGAGGGAATTGAAAGAGGAATAGGTAAAGGCATGAAAAACTTGGTGAAAGAGAGGGCTGCAGGCATACAGGGCAGTGTGAAAAGAGGAGAGAGTGAAAGGTACAAAGGGAAAGTGGGAACAGATGAGCAGAGAGGTAGAAGAAGCTAGATTATCCTTGAAAGCAGGAACAAGGAATTACATGAGATGTAGAGCTATGGGAAGCCAGCAAAGGAATGAAAGATGAGGCATAACCAAGACCTAGACATGGGGTTTTGTAGT
The DNA here is from genome assembly GCF_027887155.1 of Malaclemys terrapin pileata. Classification (NCBI taxonomy): domain Eukaryota; kingdom Metazoa; phylum Chordata; order Testudines; family Emydidae; genus Malaclemys; species Malaclemys terrapin. The sequence continues at coordinate 28,127,457 of NC_071512.1, forward strand.
AGGGGAATCAAGATTTTGGAGATACGACCATGCTTTAAGACTGTCAAATTTTATATAGTTAATTTGTTAAAATAGTGACACCGTTGTTTTTAAACTAAAACTGTTTGTTTAACTTGAACTTTAAAAGTGACTAATGCATCACAACTAGTTATCACTTTTTGATTTATTTAGTGTGCAGTATTCTGCACTGACAAGCGCATTATCCACGACCTACAACCTATCCTGGAAAATGATCCCTCACTCTCACAGACCTTGGGAGGCAGGCCAGTCCTTGCTTACAGACAACCCCCCAACCTGAAGCAAATACTCACCAGCAACTACACACCACACCACAGAAACACCAACCCAGGAACCTATCCCTGTAGCAAACCTCGTTGCCTACTCTGTCCCCATATCTACTCTGGCAACAGCATCAGAGGACCCAACCACATCAGCCACACCATCAGGGGCTCATTCACCTGCACATCCACTAATGTCATATATGCCATCATGTGCCAGCAATGCCCCTCTGCCATGTACATTGGCCAAACCGGACAGTCCCTCCGCAAAAGAATAAATGGACACAAATCGGACATCAGGAATGGTAACATACACAAGCCAGTAAGTGAACACTTCAATCTCCCTGGTCATTCTATCACAGATTTAAAAGTCACTGTCATTGAACAAAAAAACTTCAGAAACAGACTTCAAAGAGAAACAGCAGAACTAAAATTCATTTGCAAATTCAACACCATTAATCTGGGCTTGAATAGGGATTGGGAGTGGCTGGCTCACTACAGAAGCAGCTTTTCCTCTCCTGGAATTGACACCTCCTCATCTATTATTGGGAGTGGACTACATCCACCCTGATTGAATTGGCCTTGTCAACACTGGTTCGCCACTTGTGAAGTAACTCCCTGCTCTCCATGTGTCTGTATATAATGCCTGCATCTGTAGCTTTCACTCTATGCATCCGAAGAAGTGAGGTTTTTACTCACGAAAGCTTATGCCCAAATAAATCTGTTAGTCTTTAAGGTGCCACCAGACTCTTTGTTGTTTTTGTGATGAGATTATTTCATACCTAGTAAATGCCTGTCCAGGAAACACTGTGCTCACCAGGGAAGCCATGCAGATTTCAAGGCTCGGTCAAATTGAACTGGGAGGGATGGGATACAAACTTGGAACCTTGCTGTAAGAAATATAGAAGCATAGGAATTGGGTCAATTCATCTAATCTAGATCCCCTCTCTCTGGCAATGACCAGCAGCAGACACTTCAGAGGAAGGTGCAGGAAACCCCATGGAGAGCATTTGGGGATTATTCTGTCCATAAAGAATAGTTCTTTCTAACCTGTCAGTGTGTGGCTGGTTTGTCCTTTGAAGCATGAAGATCTATATGCATGAGGTTTTATCCCATCTAATATAACTCTGGGTGTCCATGTTATAGCTAGCAATTTATTAAACTTTCTAAAAAATATAAGTTCTTGGTGTGAATAATTTCCTGTGACAATGAGTTCCCCAAGCTAATTACAATTTGTATAATTGTAGTGTGTGCATATATACACACACACACGTGTACATGTGTGTGTGTGGAATTATATGAAATGAAAATATTTGAAGTTCTGTTTTCTTATTCATTATACATTTTACAATAACAATTAATTCCAAACCCATTAATATGAGAGTAGTGAAGATAAATCATTTCAGCATGCAGTGTCTTGCATTTTTGAACAAATATTTTAATCCTCTATCATACCCACCTGAACCCCATGGGTATTCAATCAGCGCAGCTTAAACACACTACCACAGCTTCACTACTCTTACACTAGTGCTGGTTCTCATAGAGCTAACTCAAGTATTTGTGTGAGAGCTGGGAGTCGCATCCCTAGCTTGTAGTCTCGATTTAGCCAAAGTCTCTTTGAGTCTTGGCCAACTTAATAACTTTGCCAGCTTTCTCTGTTCATCCCCCTTTCCGAATAATAAATATTTTGAACATACATCCTAGTATGTTACTTTGGGGCAAAGCACTGTTAACTTTTTTAGCCAGTCTTTCATTGATGACAGTATTTGACCTTTCACCTTTCTCAGTTAGCTGGTGAGTATCCAGGCATGAGCTCTATATTACTCCTGGGGGAATTCTGCGCCAAAAAATGCAAAATTTTGCATATTTTATTTGTCAAAATACTGTAATGCAATATAATCGCACCAGTTTCACTTATTTTGGTAATTTATTTAAACTACCATACAGAAAAAAAAATCACAATAGCTGTTCAGCATTTCCTAAACACATGAAAGTTAAGTTACAAATACTTGGTAACCAAGACCCTTATTTATAATAAGGCTCCTTTACATCATTCTGGCAAGGTAAAGGAGCCTTAATTGACTCAAAAAGAACAGGAGTACTTGTGGCACCTTAGAGACTAACAAATTTATTTGAGCATAAGCTTTCGTGGGCTACAGCCCACTTCATCGCATGCATAGAATGGAACACACAGAAGATATTTATACATACAGAGAACATGAAAAGGTGGAAGTAGCCATGCCAGCTGTAAGAGGCCAATCAATTGAGATGAGCTATCATCAGCAGGAGAAAAAAAAACTTTGAAGTGATAATCGAGATGACCCAGAGAAGGTGTGAGGATACATAACATGGGGAAATAGATTCAATTAGTGTAATGATCCAACCATTCCCAGTCTCTGTTTAGACCTAAGTTAATTGTATCTAATTTGCATATTAATTCAAGTTCAGCAGTTTCTCTTTGGAGTCAGTTTTTGAAGTTTTTTTGTTGCAGAATTGCCACCTTCAAGTCTGTCACTGTGTGATTAGAGAGGTTGAAGTATTCTCCCACTGGTTTTTGAATGTTATGATTCCTGATTTGTGTCCATTTATTCTTTTGCGTAGAGACTGTCCAGTTTGGCCAATGTACATGGCAGAGGGGCATTGCTGGCACATGATGGCATATATCACGTTGGTAGATGTGCAGGTGAATGAGCCCCTGATAGCATGGCTGATGTGGTTAGATCCTATGATGGTGTCACTTGAATAGATATGTGGACAGAATTGGCATCGGGCTTTGTTACAAGGATAGGTTCCTGGGTTAGTGTTTATGTTGTATGGTGTGCGGTTGCTGGTGAGTATTTGCTTCAGGTTGGGGGGCTGTCTGTAAGCGAGGACTGGTCTGTCTCCTAAGATCTATGAGAGTGAGGGATCATCTTTCAGGATAGGTTGTAGATCTTTGATGATGCGCTGGAGAGGTTTTAGTTGGGGGCTGAAGGTGACGGCTGGTGGCGTTCTGTTATTTTCTTTGTTGGGCCTGTCCTGTAGTAGGTGACTTCTGGGTACTCTTCTGGCTCTGTCAATCTGTTTTTTCACTTCAGCAGGTGGGTATTGTAGTTTAAAGAATGCTTGATAGAGATCTTGTAGGTGTTTGTCTCTGTCTGAGGGATTGGAACAAATGCGGTTGTATCTTAGAGCTTGGCTGTAGACAATGGATCGTGTGGTATGTCCTTGATGGAAGCTGGAGGCATGTAGGTAAGTATAGAGGTCAGTAGGTTTCTGGTATAGGGTGGTGTTTATGTGACCATCGCTTATTAGCACAGTAGTGTCTAGGAAATGGACCGCTTGTGTGGATTGGTCTAGGCTGAGGTTGATGGTGGGATGGAAATTGTTAAGATCATGGTGGAATTCCTCGAGTGCTTCTTTTCCATGGGTCCAGATGATGAATGTAGTCATCAATGTAGCGCAAGTAGAGTAGGAGCGTTAGGGGACGAGAGCTAAGGAAGCGTTGTTCTAAGTCAGCCATAAAAATGTTGGCATACTGTGGGGCCATCCGGGTACCCAGAGCTGTGCCGCTGACTTGAAGGTATATATTGTCCCCAAATGTGAAATAGTTGTGGGTGAGGACAAAGTCACAAAGTTCAGCCACCAGGTTTGCCGTGATATTATCGGGGATACTATTCCTGATGGCTTGTAGTCCACCTTGTGTGGAATGTTGGTGTAGAGGGCTTCTACATCCATAGTGACCAGGATGTTGTTTTCTGGAAGATCACCGATGGATTGTAGTTTCCTCAGGAAGTCAGTGGTGTCTCGAAGAGAACTGGGAGTGCTCATAGCGTAGGGCTGAAAGAGAGAGTCCACATAGCCAGACAATCCTGCTGTTAGGGTGCCAATGCTTGAGATGATGGGGTGTCCAGGATTTCCAGGTTTATGGATCTTGGGTAGCAAATAGAATACACCTGGTCGGGGTTCTAGGCATGTGTCTGTACAGATCTGTTCCTGTGCTTTTTCAGGGAATTTCTTGAGCAGATGGTATAGTTTATTTTGGTAATCATCAGTGGGATCAGAGGATAATGGCCTGTAGAATGTAGAGTTAGAGAGCTGCCAGCAGCCTCTTGTTCATATTCCAACTTATTCATGACAACGACAGCACCTCCTTTGTCAGCCTTTTTGATTATGATGTCAGAGTTGTTCCTGAGGCTGTTGATGGCGTTGTGTTCAGCATGGTTGAGGTTATGTGGCAAGTGATGCTGCTTTTCCACAATTTCAGCCTGTGCACATCGACGGAAGCAATCTATGTAGAAGTCCAGTCTGTTGTTTCGACCTTCAGGAGGAGTCCACGCACAATCCTTCTTTTTGTAGTGCTGGTAGGGAGGATTCTGTGGGTTAGTATGTTGTTCAGAGGTGTGTTGGAAATATTCTTTGAGTCGGAGACAGCGAAAGTAGGATTCTAGGTCACTGCAGAACTGTATCATGTTCCTGGGCCTGGAGGGACAAAAAGAGAGGCCCCGAGATAGGACAGATTCTTCTGCCAGGCTAAGAGAATAGCTGGAAAGATTAACAATATTGTTGGGTGGGTTAAGGGAGCTACTGTTGTGGCTCCTTGTGACATGTAGCAGTTTAGACAGTTTAGTGTCCTTTTTCTTTTGTAGAGAAGCAAAGTTTGTGTTATAAATGGCTTGTCTAGTTTTCGTAAAGTCTATCCATGAGGAAGTTTGTGTGGAAGGTTGGTTTTTCATGAAAGTATCCAGTTTTGAGAGCTCAGTCTTAATTTTTCCCTGTTTGCTGTATAGGATATTGATCAGGTGGTTTCGCAGTTTCTTTGAGAGTGTGTGGCACAATCTCTCAGCATAGTCTGTGTGATATATAGATTGTAATGGATTTTTTACCTTTAGTCCTTTTGATATGATGTCTATCTGTTTGCATTTGGAAAGGAAGATGATGTTTGTCTGTATCTGTACAAGTTTTTTCACAAAGTTGATGGATTTCCACTCCATACGGCTAAATGCAGTGCCTTGCATAATGACAGGTTTCATAGTACCAGCCGTGTTAGTCTGTACCCGAAAAAAAGAACAGGAGTACTTGTGGAACCTTAATTGACTCAGAATGGGAACAATTAACTAACAATGGGAACAACTGTTTAGTTATTACATTTCTGCTCTGCCTGGGGGACAGAACCTGCTTCACACAGCCCTAGGCCTCCAAGCCCAGGAAGCAGAAACAGGGAGGAGTGAGTCTCTCTCTCACTCATTTGCAGGCAGGCAGGTGCCCAGCCCCACCCCCTTAACATCTCTCCATGGACCCATGCAGGCCCAGCCTCCCTCCTCCTGCCTGCGGTGATCTGCTCTCTGCAGCAGGCTGCTCCCAGCAGATGCACCCCGGCTGCTGCGGAAGGGCTGTGTGTTCCTCACAGATTTCTTTGCTCACCCATTTTCCTGCGGGGGAGCCAAGAAATCTGCAGAAGGTATGAATTCTACGCTCCCCGCAGGATGCAGAATTCCCCCAGGTGTAGACAGTCTATATAGTGTATACTCATATTTATACTTTTTAAGCTCTCCATCTAATGAAACCTCAGGAAGAATTTATTGGACAGCTTTTTATAGTATTATTTTCACAACTCCTTTCTCCAGTTTTATATTTTATTAATTTGAAAAGAGTTGTTTGTTTTCAAGTATTGCATTAAAGTGAGGGTAGTTTATGAAATACTCCTTCCATTGAAATTGTAACAGATTGAGGGGTTCTAGTATGATTCCAATTACATGTTTTGCATTTGACAATTTGGGGGACGAAAGAGAAATTAATAGGAGACAATATATAAAATTGATACATGTCTGGCCTAAAAGCCACAGCTGACAGAGATTTCAGAATCAAGAAGATGGCTTCTTCTAGTCTTACCTCATGCTGTTATGCCTCAAGATGACAGGAGAACATGGAGTGCATAATCAGTCTGTAGCATAACTCTCTGTGTATGTGTGTTTCTCTTTGCTGTAACCTTTTGGATACCTAAAAAACCCAAAAATAAATAAACCCTACAACCCTGCATGGTTAATACTAATAAAATCCCTGGGCAAAATGACTGAGTTGGAGGTAGATTGCGAAGACTTCACTCTAAACAATATGTTCTTTGTGGGTTTAGGTCAAGCCACTGATGATTTATTTTCTAATAGTTCTTCTGGGTATTTCATTTTTATTATTGTTTTCTTCCTTTGCAGAAGAAATAAGGCTATTTGCCAATCCTTGACCTTTGAGAACTTCTTCCCTCCACCCCCATATTTTTGTTTTTTTATGATATGCTGCAGTGCCTTGAACTCCAAAGTTGAATGCAATTCTAGATAATCTCTTCAGTGTTGTTTGACATTGGTGTGATGGCTCAAGTATGCTTTTTTTCCATATTGGAATGCTGCAACATGAAGACACAATATAATGTGGTGGCAAAAATTGAGACAATTTCAGCTTATAGAAATAAGTCTAAAGAAATCAGTATTAATTACATTACTCCACTGTGTGCTTATATATTTGCCTTTGGCTCAAGGAATACCTTTAAATACTTGAATTGCTTCAGATCATTAGGTGGTAAATTTGGACAGTATTTCAAATGTTTTTGCCTGCTTGTTTTATGTTAATTTCCTTGTGGTATGTGTATTTTCAATAGCATTTCATTTCCTTAGCATGAAAGAATTGTTTCTTGACAAACAAACTTTTCAAACAATTTTTAAATGTGATTTGAAGTTCCTAAAGTCTTGCTTGAGCTCTGCTGTTGATGTCTCAAAGGAGTAAAACATACGTGGCAACTCCTCCAAAAAGATTCTCTCAAAAGAACGTATTAAAGATGAAATATAAGGATTTTAGATCAAAAGGATAATGATTCTTTAAAATCTTTACTATGTGATAAATTATTCTGAAGGTATTATAAAAATGTACAAACTTGCACAAGGGAATAGCAGAGAAAGTTGGTAGTGACTTTGAAATTATTATAGACACAGAGCTAAAGACATACTATACTTTCATAAGTTTGTTTGTTATAACCAGTAAACTAGAACTCTATAAATATGCACTTTAGACCTTTTTTGCTTGTCAGTCTGAGAAAAATATATAGATAAGATCACACGTTGGGAGTCTTTATATTGCTTAAAATATTTTGTGTTTTATTAGGAGATTAACATAGAAGTGAGATCAGAGGATAATAATACTGTAGTGACTTTCTTCAGAGGACAAATATTGTACTTTAGTGACACTTAAGTCTTGATATATGTATAAATGAGACTCCAAGCACGGTGGTTAAAATTATATAATCAAAATTTCTCTAAAAATTAAGCTAACCTAGTAACATGTGTCATTATGGTCATCAGTGGTGCATTTCTAACAGTAGTTTTAACTAAAACTCTCCAGTTCAATAATTGTAACCAACTTCAGCCATTTGATATAAGCACACAACTCCTACTGAGCTCTGTGACAACCAGGCACTCACAACCAAGGCCCATAATGTCTAATTTTATGATAATTTCTACCTCTCATTTTTATCTGAGCAATATCTGTAACTCACCATGCTTAAAATGTATTTCTGGATTCAATATATCATTTATATTGCCCAGTTATTTATTTTTGCATCTTTTCTCCATTTTGGTATATGTATTTACATTTATTTTAATGATGATTAGACATTTTGCAAGATGTTATGTGTGAAACTATTTATTTTCAGGCATTATTTCTTTAATCATATTTATTATATTGAACTATAGAGCTGCAGGTCTTTCTACTCACAGGTACAATTGTGACCATATGAGAGAATCAGGAAAATAATAAATGTTGTAGTAAAATGTTTCCTTTGCTTATATATGTTACTCAAGTGTTTTGTAAAGAAGTTGTGTACACAGTGCAGCCCTATATTGAGTTTTAATCCTCCACTCCCCTACCACACACACAGATTATGGATGAATGTTCTTATTCCACCTGTTTGTAGTTGTTCCTTAATGAAAGCATAATTTAGTTAGTTGATTGTCCAAATTATGCTTGTTTACCCACTAGGCTTTCATTATAATAATAAGCAGCTCTGTGGAAATTGCATTGCTGTCCATTTTGGCATGAATCTAAATTTGCATATAGTCAAATAGTACACCTAGGTTCAAAATAGAGTTAGCTAATTCTATGAATGAGAGTGTGATTTACAGTTAACAGGATTGGTGCATGCGAGGAGGGGCATAGCACAATTGGGGACCAAGTAGTGCCTGCTGACATAGTTAGGTTATAGGATGTGATAGACCAATGATTTGATCCAGTGTGGCAAATCCTACAGAACTAGGAACCTGGAAGTTTCAGAGCAGCAGCCGTGTTAGTCTGTATCCGCAAAAAGAACAGGAGTACTTGTGGCACCTTAGAGACTAACAAATTTATTTGAGCATAAGCTTTCATGGGCTACAGCATCCGAAGAAGTGGGCTGTAGCCCATGAAAGCTTATGCTCAAATGAACCTGGAAGTGTGTGACCTTCTCAGCTTGTGCTCTTTTCCTATGGCCATCTGGGTATCTCTAATTTTCTAAGAAGGAGAGGGGCTTGCATACCAATATACATTGTTGTAATTCGTTTGATTACTGACTTGCTGTTGACATTTGAGAGGCATTTACATCTGTTTTATGTATGAAATTAATCCCTCACCCATCCCACAAAGCCCAAGTGAACGCCATCCATACCCTGAGCTGTGAGCTTCATGTGGTATGTTCAACAGGATTTCTTTTTCTTGGCAAACTTTTTGTAATAAATATTCTAATGAAAGATACAAAGACACACATGCCTACAACCCAGTTGAAAGAAGACAGTACAAATACAGTGAAACCTGTCTTAGCAGATCAGCCACAGCAGAAATAAACAGGAGGAAAGAAGAGAATTTGAATTTTAATCTGGATACCAGCTTTGTGAGGAAGGCTTATAAAACATATAAAGTAATAAAGTTGTAGTCTATGTCATAGTGAGTTTTACTTTTTAAAGGTATGTTTTCCTTAAATAATTATGAAGAGAGTTGTTAGCACCACTGGACTGTGTAAACTCTGTGTACAGCAGCCACAGTAAATTATGAGAAAGTTTTCCAAATCAGACAAATAACTATTCAAAATTTGTAATTGTGTTCAGTTTTTGAAACAATTGACCTAGGGTTAAAAACAAAAAAATTGACTCCCCAGATGTATAACAATTTAATTTAATATGTGTAATCCTTACTTATTTTTTTATTTAAAGGGTACTACTAAGAAATGTGTAGTAATTTATCCACAACAATTGCCACAATCCCGGGGCACCCATGTGTAAGTAATGTGTTGCAGTCATTAAAAAGTATTCCAAATGGTGATAGTCACTGTAGTGACTATCTGAATGTGCAGTCTTACCTCGCATATGTAGTCCTATTGAAGCCAATGCATCTACTTGCATGAGCAGCTACTCACCAACATGAGGAATGATTGCACAACTGGGCTCTTTATGAATAAATTGTTTCTTATACTGTTGTGCTCTGGAAACACTTGATTTCAGTTAGTTTCTGAAATTCCATTGATTAAAATGACAAATGTAATTTTTCTACATAATACTTTTTATTATGACATCATTCAAAAGTGAAGTTCAGTAAGTGACTTGTGATAATATTATACCAAGGTCTTTAGGAAAGATTGATTCAATTAAGTAGGTTCATTTCAGTTGCTATTACTTTAAGTGATGCCATAATGTACTTGAGAAGCAGTCCTTAGTTAATAATGGCAAGATCACTGAGTACATTGACGATGTGCTCAAGTACTCATTCATATTGTAGATCAGGTATCAGGAAGTAAAGGGTATCAACTAATCCATGGGTAGTGTATTTGTCTAAAAATAAATTTCAATGTCATCCACCCATTTCTGTTTGGTAAGTCATATCAAGTGATGTAACCTGATTTGATGCCATATAGTCACTAGGAGTCAAATTATTTCCCCCAATAAATTGGTTCTTTGGCCTAGAGCCATATAGGACTTGGAGGATGTAATCTGGTTTGTCTGTCTCTTCATCCACCCATTGTCTTGTCATAATTCCAGACTGTACGGTCTCTAGGGCAAGTGAATAACTTTGTTCTGCTCATTTGTATAGTGCCTAGCACAATGAGGCCATGAACCCTAACTGAAGCCTCTAGTTGCTTCTGCAATATAAATAACCAACAATATTCTCCACCTGAGCCAGGGTATGGAAAAACCGTATAGCCACCCTGTGGCTGCTGCTTCTGCCTTTGGACTATAGCAGAGGTGGGCAAACTACGGCCCGCAGGACAGTCCTGCCTGGCCCCTGAGCTCCCGGCTGGGGAGGCTAGCCCCCAGTCCCTCCCCTGCTGTTCCCCCTCCCCCACAGCCTCAGCTCGCCGTGCCACCAGCGCTCTGGGCAGAGGTGTTGTGAGCTCCTGCTGGGCAGTGCAGCGGCGTGGCTGGTTCTGGCCGGGCGGCGCAGCTGCCAGACACGCTGTTCTGAGCGGCATGGTAAGGGGGTGAGGAGGTTGGATAAGGGGCAGATAGTCCCGGGGGGGCAGTCAGGAGACAGGGAGCAGCGGGACTTGGATGGGTGGGAAGTTATGAGGGGGACAGTCGGGGGGCAGGAAGTGGGAGGGGGCAGGGGCCAGGTTGTTTGGGGAGGCACAGCCTTCCCTACCCGGCCCTCCATACAGTCTTGGAACCCCAATGTGGCCCTCCAGCCAAAAAATTTGCCCACTCCTGGCCTATAGTATTGGTAACTAGCATTGTGCAGGGGCCTGGGCTAATGGATCTATGTAATTCATTTATCCACTGATTACTCAGTGGTCTTCTTCAATCCTCCACACTTCCTTGGAGAGAGCTACCCAGTGCTACAACAAACAGTGGTGTGGAATCCACCTATACAGTTTCTACTAGAGCGCAGTATGAATATATTGTCTATTTTATACTTGTGCTTAGAAGGGATGAGTTACTATTTTTGCTGCTATTGTTGGGATGATGCAATCATTGCCACATTTTTGCTAGTGGGTATTTGTAACCAATCTGTCATTTAGGATGTACAAATAAGAATGCAGAAGTGGGGCATTGATGTTGATTGCATTGTACAGGGAATAAGAGGAAAAGTGAAAATTTCACAGGGAAATTACAGGAAAAATGGCTGAGAATTTAAAGTGAAATACCGAATTTACAAGCATTTGACATAGTGACAGGATGACACAACCAGAAACCATAACTGTGATCTGTTCAATCAGCATCTTTATATGTGATTCCCCCAACTTCTGCTTACCCCTCCCGCCCCAGGAATTTGAAAGAATATTTTCCAGACTAACCTTATTCTGCAATTTGTGTGAGAGAAATTGAATTTATCTACTTGCAGTGCATATGTTTCTCATGTCAATCTGTTTAAAACTTAACTAAATATAAAAAGACTGCCATTTGAGTGGATGGTATCACCTGGACTGCTTAGGGAAGATGCAAAAATTAATTGTCCTCAGTTTTATAAGTGGTACTGTTCTTCCAGGCCACAGCATATGGTATCTGCGAGTATATGTGGACGATTCTTCAACATACTAATAAACAGCTCCAAGATAGGACGACAGATTTGGTAAATCAATGTATTAGAAATATATTAGACCTAATCTTGATTAGGAAAATAGCAATCAAAGTCTTCAACTCCCTTTTCATTTGTGGAGACAGATGGCATATCTGTTCAACGGCAAATATCCAAAAAAAAAAAAAAGGTATATTTCAAAATGTGGCAATCAGAATAATCTTGGAAAGGAACTATTAAACCTAATAAGCCATATGTTCAGTGAATTTACTCATTTTGTTCTGAGGTATAGAAATAAAATTCACCTTTCTGCCCTTTTGCAATAATTTAACAATTCCCTTATTACCTGCTAAACAATTAAAGTATTTAACAAAGCTCCAGTATGTAATATATTATCCAAATACAGCAACCAGTTTTTACGTAGTTAAAATTTAACTGTATTTAGGTGAACAGTCTGTAGTTTATATTGTTTCTCTCTGTGGAGTTCATGCGTTTGAAGATCAGATCTACTGGCAGCTTCCTTGGTATACATAAAACAGATCTAAAATTATTTCAAATAGAAACTCTCTGAGGAATGTATCTTCTTTTTCATTCTGTTGTACTGACACTGCAGATGTGCCAAACTGTTCGGCAGTATTATAAATGCATTATTGAAACACTAACGTATTCTCCAACAAATATAGGGAGTTCAGGAGGTTTTCTATACCCATCTTGCACCTACTCATTTTATTTAATTCATGTAATTGGCATGCTGTTCTGCTTTTATAGCTTGTTAAAATGAGATGAGAAAATGGTTGGAGCTAATAGCTGCTGGAAAAACCCTTCCCAGCGTAGGTAGGCAGGACAGCTATTGCATTGCTTGCTTAAAGCATAAAACTTTCCCAGTGAACAGCTGTGATTTAAAGTGTGTGTGTAATTCATTTGTATGTATATAGGAAAGCAGGTCTATTGTATATGGATATACAGAAATGACCCTGGTTTAAAAACAATTCTAGGTCCAGAAACAGCAAACTTTTCCTAATGTTTTCATAATACAAAGTTCCACACAAGCAGAGCCTCTATTCTGCTAATGCAGATGTTCACCTTGGTAGTTGGGCTGAAAGACTGAGTCTAAATGAGGAGAGGAGGGAAAGATGCTCAAGGTCTGGGGCGGTGCTGCAGGTGAGCTCTAGGTTCCTCTTCCTACTCCCTGCAGCATGTGTTTCTTCTCTTGGTGAGTGGGTAGACTATCCCGCTTGACATGCGCTCTCAGTGCCATTAGACTGTGGAGCCAGGAGGGACTGGATGATTGGCTTATGCCTGCTGGGGCAGGTGAAAAAGAGTAGCTTCTACTTGCTCTTATTCCTGGGAAATAGCCATTTTGAGCTCTTTTGCTTATTGCCAGTCTAGCTCTATTCCTGCTGCACCCTTACCCATCCCTGTCTAATGAGCTAGATCTCTTATGATGCTGGGGCTAGGCTGATCCCAAAGCTGTTGTTTGGAGTCTGAAAGGGATTTTTTTCTCTCATGCTGTCTGGCATCATGGAGGTCCAGTTTTGGGGGGTTAAATTACATTTTTGTAACTTTGATAGGTTTAAAAGGGTCTAATGTGTGGTTCCTGTAACCTAATAGTCTATCTGGGCATGGGCCCAGAGTGTGACATAGCACAGTGAGGGAATATTTCTCCATGACTCTCACAGCATCTGACTCCCTGCACCTTATTCTCCTACCCCTGGAATGGAGGAGGGAGCAGGTTGGGGGGGACTCTGGTTTCAAGCCCAGACCACTGGGCACGGCTGAGGGTGTAGATGGAGCATTGCCCTCATATCTGCCTTCAGGTTTGTTGAACGTAGGGCCATGGGTGAAATCCACACTGGAACAGTCCTCCTGGGTAGTTTGCGGGGAATGGTCCCCATTGGTAAAGAGTTTTAATAAAGTTGCATCTTCTGCATTTAATTATACCATTGTGGACATAGAAACAGTGATACATGTCGGCATCAAATAACTATTTAGTTGGGCTTTATTCTTCTTTGTTAAAGTAGGAGAAACTTTCCCATTTGAAAATTGCTACAGTCCATGTGATACTATTGTTGTAGGGCGGGTAGACAATCTATGGCACAGGTGCCAAAGGCAGCACGCGAGTTGATTTTCAGTTGCACTCACACTGCCCGGGTCCTGGCCACCGGTTCGGGGGGGCACTGCATTTTAATTTAATTTTAAATGAAGCTTCTTAAACATTTTAAAAACCTTATTTACTTTACATACAACAATAGTTTAGTTATATATTATAGACTTATAGAAAGAAACCTTCTAAAAATGTTAAAATGTATTACTGGCATGTGAAACCTTAAATTAGAGCGAATAAATGAAGACTTGGCACACCACTTCTGAAAGGTTGCCGACTCCCGTTGTAGGGTTTAGTTAAGAATTAGCTTGGTCCATACGAACTTCTTGGGAAATGTACTTTAAATTCCTTTTTTAAAGTCCTTTTTGAATTTTCAGATAATAAAATGGATCCCTACTGCACCTGTATATATTTGTGCAAATGGAGGGACAGCATTTTAGAGGTACAATTGCTATATAACATACTTTGCAACTCCCTTCCCTTTTTCATTTCCCTTTAATTCTAGATATGTCCTACTTCCCATTGTCACCATATAAACTTACATCAAGAATGAGACTAAAGCTAACAGTGCTCAGTTAACTTCAAAACATATACGTGCACTAAGAGTATTACCTTCACATATCTTTGCTTAAATACTGCCAACACTTCAGTTTAAGCCAGGGAGTCATATGGAGATTCTTTCTTGGGTGGGAGGGAGGATGGGAAAGAAATCACGTTCTCTTTTGTACCATTATTACCCACTTTAAATATATTAAAACCTTCAATTATAGTTTGTGCACAATTAATTCTTTTTAGCTGTGGTTTAAAGTATCCTAGGTTTGCCTGTCATTGCTATTGAGCGTGCATCACACTTGATAGCTCTTATTTGTTATGAAAGGAAAAAGTAGCTCATACATAACCCTCTTTGAATGGATTTGTCTTATGTAGTAGGTGAATCCTGCTTGCAACAGCAACTTGCGCTTTTCATCCCTCATATCAGGTGATGTATAAATGCCAGTGATAGTCTATTTGAAGAACTGCAGAAAATGAAACCCAATAAAACTGTTTTAGGTTTCAGCTTCATTTGAAAATGTATAAGATCAGATATAGTTTACTGGGAATTTCATAATTGCCAATGCACCCACCTCTTTCCCCTGGACCTCCCAACAACACAGAAGGATTTCAATTACAATAAAAACAGTAATTGTATTGAGAGATTGTATGAGGAGACAGATATGGTGTATTATATCATATTAGGAGATGCAGACTGTATGCCTAGCATAGAGAACTTAAATTCCCTCCTTACTTTCATAAGGCAATTTGAATATGTCACCAAATTTCTGTTTTGATACCTTCTAATACATTCAAATTAGCACTGTGCAAACCTTTGTCACGCAAATGAAGACACACTAGTGAAAATGTCAGTCCAAAATTCTAAGCCAAGTTGGTGCAAACTATGAGCGAGCCCTGCCAAACCAAAGCCTCACTGTTCTGTGTTCAACTAAGTCTGGCAAAATCATAGGGATATATTTAAGCCCTAATTTAAGTGAGTTTTGCTAGTACAGAAGCTTCCTTTTTATTTATGTTTTGGCAAACTAGGTGGCCCTGATTTTCTTGTGTAATCTTGAAATCACACCTTTTGGGGTTATACTCTCTAAACAAAGAGTTTGGTCATGATGGTTTTTTTTTTTTTTTTTAGTCTATTGGGCATAAAAATGGAACATGTGATGGGGGTGTAAGTGTAACATCAGATCTTCAAAACATAAGGATAAATGAGAACTACATGCAAGTATATGGGATTCTAAATGTGGCCTGTGGCCTCTATATTTATGAGCCTGTAGCTTTGTGCACACAATCAATTGCATGAACAGTTTTGTAGACGCTATTTGTGCATGTCATGCAGTTCATAGAATTTACTTCTGCAAATTCCTTTTTTGGGGTGTTTATTTTATTATTTCTGCATGCAGATGAGTTGCACATGAACAAATATAGACCATGATGTGAAAGTATGCTCTCTCACTTATTAGTGTTTTAAAATCATCTAATTTCTTCTCGTGCTCTTATTTTTGTAAGGCATCATATCTTCATCTATGAACACCTGCAGTTTTTCAACTTCATAAATTCTCTAAGTGGTTATTGTGAAAGACTCCAGGTGTACCTCATTTGCACTCAAACTTGTATTGGTTTTGCCAGTGGGTGATCTTCATTGCTTAGTTCAATCATATCTATAGGCATACTGGCCTAATTCATCTACAATGTTGTCTTTCTACCTATACTCCGACATCCTCTGGCAAAAAATACTACTACATCACCCATCCCTCTTAAGGTACAATAATACCCAATAATATTTTCTAGGACTAGAAAAAGTGCTTACGCTGTAAAAAATTAGCTGGATCAATATACACATCCACCAAATGATCTTATTAAATGGCTTCTTGCATCTTCCTCCAAAGCATCTCTTATTGGCCACTATTGAAGTCGTCTTCCTCCCACTCTGAGCCATTTGTGACCTACCAAATAAAAAGCCTAACAGTCACCTCTTCCCCCATTTATTCAAAATATGTTGTAAATGACCCATTGTTCTGTTTTCAAGTGCCTTAGAGATGTAATCCTGGCCAACTCAGTTCCTGACTTGACTGAGTTATTGCTAGGAGTAAAACAGGACAAGTCTGACTCTTGTGTGAAATGAGGCATAGAAATAAACTTGTTACTTTTTTTGGGGGGGGGGAGGGTAGCAGTATATTTTCTCTTTAATTTTTATTTCTAGAAAATAACTTCTGCTCTTCTCTGCAGTTTACTCTGCTGCCTCTAGGTCACTGGTTCTCAAACTTTTTTTTCCGCAGACCACTTGAAAATTGCTGAGGGTCTCGGCGGACCACTTAATGATCTTTCCAAATGTTGTCTGTACCATTAACTAACTACTGAAAAGCGCTTTGGATAAAAGCGCTATATTAAAAAAACAAAAACAAAACATAATAATGTTTTTTTGTTCTACAAATAAAAGCACACAACTCATATTTTAATATCAGTATTCTTATCTTTTTAATGCGATGGATGTGCCCTTTCTCCCCCACCGCAGCAGCCCCCGAGCTGGGGCTGGGAAGGAGGGGGGAGTCTCTCCCTCACTTCCTCCTCTGTGGCAGCCACAGAGCTGAAGATGGGAAGGAGGGTTGTCTCTCCCCGGCAGCCCTGGAGCTGGGGAAAGTTGCCTCTTTTTCTCTGGCCGCCGCAGCCTGCACGTCCCAAATTCCCCACACCCCCTCTTCTCACCCTACTGCCCCACCTCACCTTACATGTGCATTTTCTCCAGGGTCCAGACACCTAATTAGTGGAGCTACGCCTGAGCAGTTCCCCTAATAAGGGGGTGGCCCTTCATTTTCTTGTGTGCAGCCGCCCATGCGCACATCTTAGAGGGAACTATCTGCTGACCACCTGAATGGAACTCAGTTTGAGACCACAATTTGAGAACCTCTGCTTTAGGTGATGCATGATCATTCTGTTGGTAGTCCACATCATGGTTTGCTTTGGGCTAAGGTGCCATATTTGACTCAACAACATTTTTTTTCTGTCTCCAGTGCAGGAAGTGTATCATACTATCTGTCCGTAATGCCCTTAAAGTATTGCTGGTGCTGCCAGAAATCAGTTAATGCATCTGTATGAACGGTAGCTGGAAAATAGAGGAAGAAATACCCTATTTATTTTAGTTGTCTTTGAGTCCTAGTTCCACCACAAAATCCAAGTGAAATTTATTTCTGGAAGAGGTTATGGAAGGTATAGCTTAAAATTTTCAAAAGCACCTACGTCACATTTGAAAATGGGTCTGAGGAGCGTAAATCTTATTGAAAATTGAGGGCCTAAGTCATTTTGGCATTCCTGAAAACTTTACCCTTGATCTATTCAGTGATGAATGAAAATAGTTCAGGCCTCTTCCCATACAATCAGTGGATTCAGTGTGTGAAGAGCTATTTTTGAAAAGGTGTTCCTAATTGTTTTTATCTTGGATTTATTTTCAGAATATTGCCAATTTAATCTCTGCAGTTTAAATCACTGTCATTTATAATGTGCCATCTGAGTCCTTCACCAATTGTAAGCACTTAAGTATCTTTATTACACTGTGAATTTTGAAACAATAGCAACATAAAGTCAGTTTGTGATGCTACATACTGTCATTCTGCCATCTTCTAGATGGCCATTTCCATCTTTAACTAGTATCAGACACTTGAGTACTAAGAGGTTTGCAAGCTGTCTGAGGCAAAGTAAGCGAAACATACAGAGGCCTACTATGGATCATTGCGCCAGCCAGAGTGACCGCAGTTGATGACATTGCAGTAGGCATTGTATAGTGAAGTTCCCAGATCTGCCTCAATACTGTTAATTCACAAATCTCTGAGGAGGGCCCCTGTGGGTGGGGTAGGGTAGGGTGTGTCATGATGTGCACTCTTTTGTGCGTCAGTGGAGAGTTTAAGAGCATGGTGTGCTGGGTTGGCTTTGTCCATCATAGGGAGATGACTGAAGAGCTTGCAACACTGCTTTTGAATATAATGAGAGAATTGAAAGAAAGCCAGATCTTTGCAAGACTGACATTGTGTGAAATGTCAAACGTGTTATGCTCAGGATTTGGTGCTAACAGCACATATGGAGTGCCTCTAGCCTCTTCCAGTCTGCTTGTAAGAAGGTCCAGGTTTCTGACCCGTACAGTGATACAGTATACAGGTTTGATAGATCCCTGAAGCAAAGGGAAATATTAAAGGTATTTTTGTGTGTTACCATAATGTTCCCCATTATGCCTGCTGAATCCAAGCATTTCATGATAAATTCCCTTGGCTTTTGGCCAGCCTAGAACTTCCTGAAACATTCTAGTAGATCTGTCAGTTTAGTTACAGCCTAGGATATTTCTCACCCTCTTGGAAAGATGAGCACACAACCCGATAATATGTCACTGAAATAAATAAGGCAAGGCTATGAGCCATGATGAAATATGCTAAAGAAAGAAACTATAAAGAAAGAAAATCCACTATGGAGGATGGTTGTTTGGTATTCTTTCTAACAAGTAGCCACTTCTGTACAGTGAGAAAATGTTGTCTGAGATGTCAAAGGAAATTCTTCTTTAATGAAGTGAGCAAAAATCATCACATTGCTTTGTTTATTAATGTTTGCTTTTCCGCAGCATTAAATTAAAGATGGTATTTGGAAGAAAAATGAAAGCTCCTAGATTTTTTTTTAAATTAAAGTCACCTGTGTAAATAGTTTTCTAGTGCTTTTTACTACTCTCTACCTGTGCACTATAGGGTTTATTTAAGTATCTTGAAAGAGTAAACAAAATGTGGAATAAGGTTATCTAATTATGAGATTATTCCCAGCAAAAGACTCAGTCTTGCATTCTAAATATCAACATAAATCTTGTGGACAAAAATATCTACAATTCAGCATATGATTTCTGGGACATCGGGTAAGGCCTGCTTCACATGTTAAAAGGACCAATCAAGTGCAGTATGTACATTCTAATGTAAAATCTGCCATTTGAATTATATCAAACTCTTATGTTCTGAAAATCAGTTTGCCTTGGAAAATTCTCAGTTTAACTTTCTGCGGTGTGTTTTTGTTACTGCCACACCAGCTGGAATTTATCTGAATATACTATAGTTTTCACTTCTGAAATGTCAAATAAATCATCATATTTACCTGCCTCCAAACTGGACAGTACAAATAAAGCTAGAACCTCAAGCCTTATGTATGGAACTGGCATGACTTACTGCAAGTCTGAGTATAATATCATAAAACATTCAGGATGTGGTTAATATATAACCATCAAAATAACAGAGTGCAATTCTAAATTTATGAGGCTGAACTTAACACTGAATCTCAAATAAGAATCACATTGATTTCTGTAGCGGATGACTTAAAAACACATTAGGTGGCATAACTGCAAGACACTACATTGATTTAAGCATAAAATGCATGGCACTCATTACTTCACCACCTAATGTTTCTCAATAATGACCAAAGCCATTGTATATTGATGAAAGGAAATTTATTTGTTTTGTTATATTATAGTGCTGAAGGAGATGCCTTGCTTTTATAATAAGTAAGTATGATTTTGAATTACATTTTCTACCTAGTGACATTGGACACCTTAAGAGGCGTGTACAGTGATTTCTTAAGATAATCATCTAATACATTTTTAGGAAGCTGTATTTAGTCCACCCAAGTAACATGCTCCAGTTCAAGAACCCTATTCAGGGTACCCCTTAAGTTGTATTTAAGATCCATTGAAGTTCTAAATGATGGGACAAGTATATAAATCTATATTATTGTTGGATAGTGATGTACTGCAAAATTTCATCTTTGGTAGGGTTACCATATCTAATAAATAAAAAAAGAGGACCCTCCACGGGCCCTGGCCCCGCCCATTTCCCCACCCCCTAGCCCGCCCCAACTCCGTCCCTTCCCCGTCCAAACTCCGCCCCCTCCTCCCTCCCACTCCCAGCCACGGGGAAAGGGCTGCCCCAGCGCTACCGGCTTCACAGTTTGCCGGGCAGCCCCCAAACCCTGCGCCCCCGGCCGGCGCTTCCCCAGCGCAGCTGGAGCCCAGGAGGGGAAGCGCCCAGCCAGGGCGCAGGGTCTGGAGGCTGCCTGGCAAACCGTGAAGCCAGTAGCGCTCGGGCTTTGGGCAGCCCCTATGCCTCCGGACCTTGCGCCCCCAGCCAGGCACTTCCCCTCCCGGGCTCCAGCGGTGCAGGGTCTGGAGGCATGGGGGCTGCCCGAAGCCGGTAGCGCTCGGGCAGCCCGGCTCTTAAACAGAGCCGAAGAGGAGCAGAGCCTCCAGCCGCGGCGGCTCTGATCCTCCCCGACTCTTCGGCTCTGTTTAAGAGCCGGGCAGCCCCCGTGCCTCCGGACCCTGCGCCGCTGGAGCCCGGGAGGGGAAGTGCCCGGCCGGCGGCTGGGGTCCGGAGGCAAGGGGGCTGCCTGAAGCCCATAGCGCTCGGGCAGCTCGGCTCTTAAACAGAGCCGAAGAGTCAGGGGAGGAGCAGAGCCACCATTTTCCCAGACATGTTCGGCTTTTTAGCAATTCCCCCCGGACGGGGGTTTGACTGCCGAAAAGCCGGACATGTCCGGGAAAAAGAGGACGTATGGTAACCCTAATCTTTGGCAGAAAGCTCTATGAAGGGGCCTGGCTCAGCTCGTATGGACAGGATTTTGTCCCAGTGCACAATAATGAGGTTTTGATTCTTGCCCTTTTTTGTTGCCGCAGCAGTGCAAATGGTATTTAGAGCAGTCTGGTTTGGTTTGCTTTATCTTTCAGGTTGGTTCAGCCCTTAGTAGCCCCCAGGACTCACGGCAGCAGTAAAGGTAGCTTAGGTCTTGTCTGTCTCTCAGCACAGCAGAGGTTCCAGTCCTAATCACATATGGTTAATGGGGCTGAAACCAAATCTAATTGTGAATCCAGTCTAATCTCTTTAAAAACTAGAGATACCAATTGTTACTCGTAAGGTGTTCAAATACAAGAGACTGTGTGTTCAACTGAAGAAGTATATGGTTACATTGTATGCAAAAATTACATCTAAAATATAGATAGTATGGGCCTGATCTGTCTAATCTCAGTCTAATCTCTTAAAAACTAAACCAATTGTTACTCCTAAAGTGTTCAAATATAACA
The DNA here is from genome assembly GCF_027887155.1 of Malaclemys terrapin pileata. Taxonomy (NCBI): domain Eukaryota; kingdom Metazoa; phylum Chordata; order Testudines; family Emydidae; genus Malaclemys; species Malaclemys terrapin. The sequence continues at coordinate 28,148,974 of NC_071512.1, forward strand.
GGCTGTGTGTTCAACTGAAGAAATACATGGTTACTTTCTATGCAATAATTATATCTAAAATGTAGATAGTATGGGCCTGATCTGAGAGCTGATGAGCGCTTCTTGGGCCGTGCTGAATGCCTTCTCTCCTATTAACTTCACCTATCTCTGCATTAGCTCAGCATCTTTCAGGATAAGACCCTTTGATCTTGTTGCTGTGCTCACTAAGGTCAGTGGTAGCAGGACTGGCTATGTATTTGCCTGGTGTGAAGCTTCACTGTGTTCTACTTCGATAATCAATGTTTTTTTGGGGGGTGGGGAGAGAATGTTGTGATCCTTTCACTTTAATTTTGCATTAATTTTTGATTTACTTATTTTTTCAGATTTTTGATCATATTAAGTTAATGCATTAGTCTTTGTGACATGCAAAATGGACTGAGATGTTAGAGAATAATGTTTTCTAATTATCATTGACATTTGCAGAGAAGATTAAAATTTAATAAAATTAATTGTCCATATTTGAATGGCTCACTTTGCAGTTAATCATACATCTCTAGTTTCCACTATAGATCTTTTTTTCTTTTCATGCAGTGTTCTTTCCTTGAACTGCAACGACAATAATTAGGATAACTGACTAAATATTTATAAACATCTTTAAATTAGCATAATGTAAATAGAATGACGTTTAGTGTAAACACTCATTATTTTATTTTAAAATTGTTGATTGGCGGTCTATCTTAAAGTTTTACAATAGTGTTGTCTTTTTTTAAAGGTAAAATTCCCAATTTACCAGGAAAATATAACTTTTGGAGGTTACATTTAATGGCAAGTAGAGAATACATTGCTTTCACTGCTGTGCATCTCTAGTAATATAATTTGAAGTGCTAGGGCCCCTTGCATCCATTTCTGAATCTATTATTAGTTGATTAAATTAACTGGCTGGATCAGTACAGTGAGAAGAGACGCAGTAATGATATTACAGAATTAGTATGCTATGATGAATTGTCAAGAAAAGTAACTGTGACAGCCCTGTGGCCATATGCACTTAGCCATGCAATTTATAGTCATTTGAAAAGCCAAGGACTTTTCAGTTTTGGTTAGGAAATTTGTACTTGCTTTTGACAGAAGTTGAGGGATATGTGTGTACTGAACAAGAGAGGGTTTACAGTGCCAGTATGAAAAGAAATCAAAAGCTTCTCTTCAACTGTTAACACTTGGGTGATTTGCAGTGAACAAGCCATAGAGAAGGATGCCTTTTATTGTAGCTGTGCCAATTCCTTTAAATAGATTTATATGATAGTGCAGTTCCTTTACAGTTGCAGAAGATAATGTTACTTTGGGTAAGATAAAAGTAAATGCAATCTTGTATCACAATTTTCCTGGTTATGGAGGACTGTAAATCCTGGTGCAGTATATACAATGCTTTTTTAGCAGGACTGTAAATACAGCTGGCTTTTTTTTTTTTTTTTTTTTTTTTTTGCTTTTGGTACCTCTGAGCTTCTTAATTACTACTACTTTTAAACTACTTAAAATGTATTACTTTTCCTTCATGAAAATACTGGTAAGTAAAATAAACTGATTGTCAAATGCTTCAAAAAGCTTGTGATTATGGTAGCTACTCTGCATGTAAAAATTGACTCAGGGCCACCTAAGTAGTTAGTATATACTTTTCACCTTGGCCTGTTAATTTGCTGAACAATTTGGAAGCTAAATTTAAGACCTTGCTATTACAACACTTACCATATTGTGGGGAGGCTCCGTGTGGTCGTTTCTGAGCATTTAAGCCAATACTTTCCCCAGGCATGTTTTCAAAGTAGTAATAAGCAGAACTTGAATACAAAAATAGCCAGACTATACCAAAGGATACCAGGTCATATATTTCATTCTCTTTCAGAAAGCCTGTTATATTGTATGTCTCTATTAACAGTAGCCTAAATCTGTTATGCACAGGGCTAAGATTCATATGGGACTTCTGAGAATGGAATTAGGTTTCTAGTATTAATTTTGTTTAAATTCATTAAAACTCTGGAGAATGTAGTCAAAATATGGTTTTCTCTGTAACTGTATTTGGAGAATGTGTTTTTAATATATTGTATGACCACTCATAATATTTCTGAACTCACAGGTGCAAAATAACACATGGCTCTTGCCCTAAGAGCTTACAAATTAATGTGTGCTATCTGGTTTTCTGGGGGTATAAACTCCCTGCTCACAGATTCCTATACCATTCCCTAACTCCTACAGACCAGACCATCTTGGATCCACTGTTTGCCCTGGTGTTTGCCGCAAAAGAGATTATAGTTATGAAAATATTCTGTTGAGTGGATAATCCTTTATTTACACATTTGTCATTAATTTTAACATACATTTGTGCAGTAGGACCAAATCCTGTTCCCTTTGAAGCCATGGGCAACTCTCAATGACTTAAATGGCACCAGGGTCTATCATTTATTTAAGGATTGTGAATTTAATTAATTTTCTTGTAGGCAGATGTAAACAGTTTTGTTCGACTTGTTCCTTAAAAATTTGTAGTGTTGCACCTCCATGATAGTCTGTCATTAGAGGAGCTGTCAGTGAGTGGTTTCCTCTTGGGTGTCCCCTTGTGGCCTCAGGGCAGCCCTCCAAGTGTCCCCTCACCTGAGTTTCCCCTCTTGGTTCCTCAGTAAATTAAACAAAGCCCAATAGCAGTCCCCCTTAGTCTGTTTATTAACTTAAAGTTGAGAAATAAACGTTTTCCCTCCACTTCCAGTCCTAAACTGGACATAGCCCCCAGCAGCTACCCCGGTCTCAGTAGCTTTCCTGTGCAAGTCTTTCTCACTATGTTGTGTCTCTACAACCTCCTGAGTCTGGTAATCTCTTCCCCCACCCCAGGCTTTCTGCTGCCCTTTATGGGGAACAGCTGATCTCTCTCAGGTGTGCCTTCTCAGTAATCAGAGTTGCCTGGGCCCACAAAGGGGCAAGCTTCACTGTAGCTTGCAGGGATGTTTTGTTTATAAAGACATTTCACTTTCATTTAATCATTTTTTTTTTAAATTATCTTACCTGATTCACCTAACACCAATGCTGTCTTTAATGGTCATAACAGCATGAGGCCTCAAAGCAAATCCCTGCACTTAATAAAAATAGCTACAATATATACCCATGGTTGCAAAGACCTGAAGCAGGGCCCAGATGGAGGAATTGGGATTCTCTACCCAAAGGGCCATTGTGTCTGTTTACAGTATAAGGTTTAACCAGAGGTGTAGCCAGGTTTTGCAAAATGGGGGTGTGGAATGCGGGGGGACATGCAATGGGTCATCGGTGGTGGCCTGGAGAGTGAGCCCTGCCACACACTCACCCAGCAGTGGTGTTTCCTATCCTTAGGGCTTAGTCTGGCTCTCACTTGGGACATTGCAACCTCATTGGTGGGGTTGCAATGTGATTTGGGACTGGCCCAGCTGCCCCTCATCATGACAGAGGGGCAGCGAGGCCAGACTTGTGTGAGTGGCTTTGTGACACAGCGCACTGGGTTGCAATGCCCAGAACAGAGAGCCAGACCCACTGCCAGGTGTGTGTGGGCGCATTCTGCAGCCCTTACGTACACCAGAAGGCTGCTGCAGGGGATGGTCAGCCCCATTAGCTCCATCACTGGGTCCAACTTTGTCATGTCCCCAGTTTCATGTCTCCTCCCACCTCAATACCAGGATTTAGGTCAGGAATTTTTTCTGTATGTCTGTTTGGTGACAGACCATCCTGATAGAATCATCCAACCATTAAAATTGTCAAAGTATGATCATCTGCCATATCCAGCATAGAACAAACAAATTGTGTATGTGTATGTTTTGGTTATTTATTCCATATTTCAGCCTTTGCTTTATTTTTTTTGAAGTAAAATATATTTTTCAATAATCCATCTTGCCCATTTATCTCTTTCAAACATAAAGGGTCAGATATTCAGCATAGTCTTTGCACCAAAAAATGGCTGCTGGAACTTCTTGAATTACACACACTGATAAAGAGGAGCACAGAACTGTACTTGTAGGTATTTGTAACCATAAATTGTGAGTACTTTAAAAACAAATTGGATCCATATCATACTCTACCAAAAAAATATTAAAACAGCTATTGTAACAAATTTCAGCATAGAATTTCTTGTGAAACTGAGTAGTCCTTTTGGTCATGATTGCAGTTAATCTATTTAAATAAAAGCACCTTTGTATTACTGTATTTCGTTATTACCTGAGGGAAGGCTTCTGCTGAGGTCACTGTGTCGAAAGCTGCCCTTGCAAAAGATGAGCAAAACTCCTATTGATTTCAGTGGAGGTTGAGGGCGTGTTGCTGGGCCAAAACTTACTCTCAATATATAAAAATAAATAAAAATGAAGAGACATTTGAGACTCAAGTATAGTTTTTTGAGCTACGCTACTTTATTTCACAGTGTCTTATAATCAGGACTTCTGTTCTGAAATGCACTACAGTTATGTGGGTTGGCGAGGTTAAATGTTATCCCTGATCTATGAGTTGTGCAACACTAAAGATAACTTTTTATGGTCTTGCATATAGGTTCATATTCAAAAGTACTCTGTCCCTTTTGCGGTCTGTAGTCAGCTTTTGAAGATTTTTGTTTGACAGTTGCTTTATAGAGACTCTAGGAGCTCACTATAAGGTAATAAGTGAAACATTTTATTCCAAAGAAACTGCAAGGGTAGACGTTTAATAATACTCAAAATTAATAAACAGGGGAATATATGAAGCTGCAGTTTAATAATTGTGTATCATAGCCATATCAAATATGCAATATATCTTTTCACCTGGAGAAATATTGTTGCACTCCTTAGTGTCATAAATCCCTTCTAGGTTCATATACTAAATACCATCCAGAAGTGATAGTATATCAAAATGACCTGGAAAATGATGCACCAAACATTTTCACACCTTATTCCCTACCTGGAGTCTAAAGAACACTCTAAACTCAGCAGGGCAAAGATAGTTGAGCTGAAGAAGAATTCACCTGATACCTGTGGAAATGAATGCCTTTGATGTCCATTCACTATAGAAAAACACAGTAAGCAGCTAAATGCCTTAATGTGTTCTTGCCACTGAAAAATCTAAAAGCTTCCATGTGCATCATGAAGCTTGTGCAGTAAGGTTTTCCCCATCAGCAAAGGAAAATGAATGCCTTTCAGCTTTAAAGTTTAAATGCCTTGCTCAGCAGGGAGTCCAGAGAGATTTGTTCAACTGAAATGAGCTTATAATAAGGCTTTCATCCAAAGATAAGCAAGGACAACATCCAGTAGCTCTATACTCCCTTACTAGAAAACATAAATAGGGTTCTCTGTTATGTTGCTGTTATTGTCTTTTATGTGGTATGTTGGAATTCATGCCAGTAGATGTTTCCCATCTTCGATTGGAGTAAAGCAACGTTTTAACTAGGTTTTTACTTAGAAAGACTGAAAAATTGAATTGGCTGTGGTCTATTTAAGATTTGGTGTTGTTTTAAAAAAATAAGTGTCTAATTATCATCTACAACAACTGCAATAGCAAGAAATAATTGTGTATCGTTTAATAGTCCTGTACAGGCATGTCATACTCCTAGGTAAATCCTCCAACCAACCATCATATATTCTATTTATTTTTTTACTTAATCAAGTTGTGTTTTGACCAGCAGTTTTTAAATTAGGTTGTTCTAGGTATAATTTATGACTAGAGACTTTGTCCATTCTGTTGTTTTGTGTGTGGTGTTTGTCACAGGGTTTTCAGTGTTCCTAATGAGCTGTTAACAAGCTGTCAATTACAGTGCTAAAGCAAATTAGTGAAATAGACACCGAGGGATTGATGTACCTAGAGTTAAAGTATGATATCTCAAAATGTTATGAACTAAATCATTCCAATTTTAATCACTGTCCTTTCAATGTATTCTCCTTTTTGTTTATAAAGCATTTATTTTGCTTATTTCCTTTAAATTATGTTTACAGAACTTAAATATCAATTAGCCCAGGTCACACATTGTGTTTAAATACCAGGGCTCAAAAACCTAATTGATGACTATTAGATATTCAGAAGCTTTACATGAGTCTAATTTGTTTTTTCCTTTAAGTATTCTCATTGTTCTTCTTTTCCCCATTTTGCATCCCTTCTCCCTCCACCGCCCCCCCCCCCCCCGCCTTTGGATTTCCTTTTCATCATCACTTTTTTTTCTGCCTTATTTTATCACCACCTTTTCCTTTTAGGCTCTCTTTATTAACTCTTCCTTACGGGTGGCAAACCAGGTATAAAGCTCAGAACACTAGCCATCAAATCTCATGTGGATGAGTTTTTTTCAGTAGTTGTCAAGAATGAAGCATAATAGCTCAGGCTTCTTCTGATCCTAGACATGGTTCCCACGGGACCAAGCCACAATCATAGTCTCTTTCAAATTCTAATGGTTCTCCATCAAAATATCAGCATACATTTATTTGTTGTCCATGTCGTTTCCCCCCCACCCCCCAGTATTCATTGTCTTGTCCAATGTCATTGCATCCCCCATGCACAGTCTTGGCTATGTGGGCTCAGGCCATTTGTACCCCACCAGTCTTAGTGGAGTTTCAAAGGCCTCTCTTTTGTAATTACCACTGTAATTCTTTCCTCCTCTTCATCTGATGAGAAAATGGACCGAAGTAGCAATTGCTTGACATTGGTGTTTGACTGTTAAAAGTGAAATGACTAATAAAGTACCATACCTAACAGAAGACTGTGATGTTTAGCTGGGTTTGTGTTTAGTAAAAAAAAAAATATCTGGGGTGATTCTGAGAAGTCATATAGCGGAAGAGCTTCTCTTTTTTCATGAATGTTTAAAATAAAATAAAAAAAAAAAAAAAAGCTCCAGAAGTTGTCTAACTTTGCGAACTTATGGTGAGATGAGTTTAAAAGGAGTGGGGTTTACAGCACAAAACAAAAACCCATGCACTGTTTGATAGTGGGGTTACTTCAGATTTACAATAGGGCACCAGTGAGCAAAATTGGGTCCCTGCAGGTTTGTTCCCACCCTAATACCAAGCACAATTAAAGCAAAGCCTAAATAAATTAAACTCTAAAATATCCAATTAGTTGTGTTTTTTAGTTTGTAAATGTTTTATCGAAGAATTTATTTTTATTTGCGTTCTTACTGCAACAGTCTTCTAGGGTTTTTGCTTTGTTTTGTTTGGTTTTTAAAAAGGACAATTGCTCCTTTGTGTTTGTCTCCCTTATGCATTATCTCTCTCACACAGTGCTCAATTCTGCCAGTCTTACTTGTGCTCAGTACTACAAAACTACAAACAGTTCCATAGTCTTCAATGGTCTGCTTGCAGAATAAGGTGGTACTGCATGCTGAGCAGAAGTGGCAGAGTCAGGCCTATGGTTAGCAAATTATGTTGACTCATGCTGAGCATTACCATACTATTCCAGCACTTTCTTTGGCTCTTGCAGTTCAGAGAATCATAGAACTGGAAGGGAACCCGAGAGGTCATCTAGTCCAATCCCCTGCACTTGTGGCAGGACTAAGTAGTATCTAGACCAGGAATGGGCAAATTTTTTGGCTGGAGGGCCATATCGGGGTTCCAAGACTGTATGGAGGGCCAGGTAGGGAAGGCTGTGCCTCCCCAAACAATCTGGCCCATGCCCCCTCCCACTTCCCACCCCCTGACTGCCCCCCCTCAAACCCACCACCCATCCAACTCACCGTGCCCCTTGTGTTCCCTGAGAACAGGTTAGACAAACACCTGTCAGGGATGGTCTAGATCAGAGGTGGGCAAACTACGGCCTGCGGGCCACATCCAGTCTGGAGGACCATCCTGCTCGACCCTCGAGCTCCTGGCCAGGGAGACTAGCCCCTGGCCTCTCCCCTGCTGTCCCTCCTCCCCTGCAGCCTCTGACAGTTAGGAAGTTTTTCCTAATATCCAACATAAACTTCCCTTGCTGCAATTAAAGCCCATTGTTTCTTGTACTATCCTCAGAGGTTAAGAAAAACAATTTTTCTTCCTCCTCCTTGTAACAACCTTTTACATACTTGAAAACTGTTATCGTGTCCCCTCTCAGTCTTCTCTTTTCCAGACTAAACAAATCCATTTTTTTCAATCTTCCCTCACATGGCATGTTTTCTAGACCATTAATAATTTTTGCTCTTCTCTGGCCTCTCTCCAATTTGTCCACATCGTTCCTGAAATGTGGGTCCCAGAACCGGACACAATACTCCAGTTGAGGCCTAATCAGCGCAGAGTAGAGTGGAAGAATTACTTCTCATGTCTTGCTTACAACACTCCTGCTAATACATCCCAGAAGGATGTTTGCTTTTTTTGCAACAGCGTTACACTGTTGACTCATATTTAGCTTGTGGTCTACTATGAACACCAGATCCCTTTCCACAGTACTCCTTCCCAGGCAGTGATTTCCCATTTTATATGTGTGCAACTGATTGTTCCTTCCTAAATGGAGTACTTTTCATTTGTCCTTATTGAATTTCATCCTGTTTATTTCAGACCATTTCTCCAGTTTGTCCAGATCATTTTGAATTTTAATCGTATCCTCCAAAGCAATTGCAACCCCTCCCAGCTTGGTTTCATCCGCAAACTTTAAAAGTGTACTCTGTATGCCATTATCAAAATCATTGATGAAGATATTCAATAGAACCGGACCCAGAACTGATCCCTGCAGGACCACACTTGTTACGCCTTTCCAGCATGACTGTGAACCACTAATAACTACTTTCTGGGAATGGTTTTTCAACCAATTTTGCACCTACCTTATAGTAGTTCCATCTAGGTTGCATTTCCCTAGTTTGTTTAGGAGAAGGTCATGCGAGAAGGTCATGCGGTATCAAAAGCTTTACAAAAGTCAATATATATGACGTCTACAGTCCCCCACCCCATCCACAAGGCATGTTACCCTGTCAAAGAAAGCTCTCAGGTTGGTTTGACACAAGTTGTTTTTGACAAATCCATGCTGACTGTTACTTATCAGCTTCTTCTAGATGTTTGCAAATTGATAGCTTAATTATTTGTTCCATTATCTTTCCGGGTACAGAAGTTAAGCTGACTGGTCTGTAATTCCCCGTGTTGTCCTTATTTACCTTTTTATAGATTGGCACTATATTTGGCCTTTTCCAGTCTTCTGGAATCTCTCCCGTCTTCCATGACTTTTCAAAGATAATCACTAATGGCTCAGATATCTCCGCAGTCAGCTACTTGTGTATTCTAGGATGCATTTCATCTGGCCCTGGTGACTTGAAGCCATCTAATTTGTCCAAGTAATTTTTAACTTTTATTTTAGCCTCTTCTGAGCCCACCTCATTTTCACTGGCAATCACTATGTTAGACATCCAATCATCACCAACCTTCTTGGTGAAAACCACAACAAAGAAGTCATTAAGCACCTCTGCCATTTCCACATTTTCTGATATTATTCCTCCCCACGCATGCCATTGAGTAATGGGCCTACCCTGTCCTTGGTCCTCCTCTTGCTTCTATAGTGCTTCAGACATTTTAAGGCCCCAGTCCTGAAAATGCTCATGCACATGCTTAATTTTTATTACACTGGGTTATGTTTTGAAATAGATAGAATTACTGAGGTAAGGGCTGAATCTTGCTCATTATTATCAGTGGGAGTTTTCCTGTTGACTTGATTAAGAGCAGGATTGAGCCCCAAGTAAAGTTAAGCATATACACATGTGTTTGCAGAATAAGGGCCTAACTGTCATTCAACTCAGTGGCATCATTTTCATGGGATGTTTGTTAGGCTTGTCATTTGATAAGAGCTGTTGGATGTTTTCAGACTTCCACTGAGGAGCAAACCTATCAGCTGTTTGCCTCACAGAGCACGTGTGTAGGAGCTTGATTGCTAATGTTTGTATGGGGTTGAAGAGTTTGCTTCTATTCTATTTTCCGGAATGATGTACTTACGCATTAAGCTATTTAATTGGCTAGATAATTGATTAGCTCAAAAATGATCTTCACAACAAAAAGCCCCCACCAGTCACATAAATAGCTTGTCCTTTAGAGATCCTAGAATAAAAGACGTAAGGACAGATGTCTTCCAGTTGTAATTTTCCAGCTGGAACCCTGCAAGAAACATGATAGTTGAGAGAACATCATACTGTCAGGATGTGTTCAAATTTACATTTTTTTAAATAGTCAACAACAACTGGCTGCAGCATCTGGCATTACTGTACATTTTTAGAGTTGTTAATTCCTCCAAGTTTGGGAATATTTAATCACATCTTTTAGTAGGGCTTTTTGTTTTTTTATAACTTTCTTAGAATAAAGGTGTTTTTCCCCTCAGAGGTATATTTTTATATTTCCTTTCCTTTTAATACAAAAGCCAGAAAGATCTGCTTAACCTTTAAAGGACAAATGAAGTTGAAGTTACTTTATTCCTTTGTAGACAAGCAAATAAAATGAGAAAAATAACATTATAGATTAAAAATACCAATAGTGAGGTGTTTTTAGTGTTTTTATAAGAAACTAAATTTTAATTGGTTAAATGTACACTTTGTAGCTGGAGAGATCACCTTGGAGTTGCATACTTTTCTGTATATTGTGTATTACATATACTCTGTTCTTTAAATATTTTTACCACTTTTTCCCCCCAGTAATGTATGCTTCTATGGTAATGTTATTCCATTGTGCATGAGGATTGCATTTTTCCCCTGGTGAGCATTTAATGCACTCACTTTCATCTATTTTATAACACCTCATATTGCAGATAAACTCAGTCTTGAGGGCCAATTCCTGAAGCCCTGACTGAGGCAAATTTTTCATGAAAGTCAATAGTTTCATCTGACTGAGGAAGGACTTCATGATTTCTCCTTGATTTCCTACAAGTCCTCTTCAATCACTTTTTTTAGGTGTTTGAATGTAAAAGGATTCCTGAATTTGTGGACACTCCAAGCACTAGGATTGAGGTGCATCAACAAGAATTCTTACATCTATAATTCTCATTCTTAAAATAAATTAGTCGATTAGGAATTGGGTCCTGAGCTGTCTGGACAGGAAAAAAAATGTGAACAAATGGCAGCAAACCGCTGGGCACTTGTAAGATTGATAGTGAGGTAAAGTATCATTTGTTCTTCTTTGAGTAGATGCAGTCGTGTAATCTACTTAGGTATATGCACACTCAAGGCACTGGAGCTGGAGGACTTTGCCTAGCAGTACCTGTAGTAGCAGCGCTCACACCTTGTGGCCCTAACCCCTCCCCAAGCCATATAAGGGCAGCACCTCAGTTCCTTCTCACCACCCATGGCTAGAGTTAGAGCTCCGCTTGATGTTTTCACCTCACGTTTCAGTCCGGTTTCTGAGAATTTTTTCTTGTATATAGTAGTTAGTAGTAGCTTAGATTAAGTTTAATGTTAGTATAGTAATAGAGTAGTTAGCTACCTTGTGTTATGCCCTCACCAGGGTTCAAGCATCATTTGTCATGTTGTGGGGCATCCCCAACAGCGATCCCCATACGGTGTTTGTTGTCTCTGTGAAGGACACAATAAAGACTGTTGCTACATCTGAAAGTTGTTTACAAAGAAAACTCGGGTGAGGAGACAAACTTGCGGCTGAAGCACCTTCTTGAGCAGGTCATGAGACCGGCTTTTGCACCGAGGCCCTTGTCTAATCAGTGGTCATTCTTACATTGGACATTTGTAGGGCTGCCACTTGGTCCTCTCTGCATACTTTTACCAACCACTGTGCTATTACTACTGCGTCCAGATCAGATGCAAACCTTGGGAAGGCAATCCTACAGTCCTTTAAATAGGCTCTGAGCTCTACCTCCTACCAGTACTGCTTGAGTCATCTCAGTAAAATTCACAGCGGCTTCTAGTTTAAGAAGAAAAAACAGTTACCTACCTGTAATGGTTGTTCTTCGAGATGTGATGCAGATATGTGTTCCACAACCCATCCTCCATCCCCTCTGGGTCGGACTGTACTTCTGATGTTCGGAGTGAAGGTGTTGGCGCAGCACCTCTCTTATATGGCCAGAGGAGGATGTAGGGTTTGGGCCATAGGGCATGAGTGCCCCCCCATGCCTACTGCTAGGCAAAGTTCTCCAGCTCCAGTGTGCTGGGAGTGCATGCACCTAAGTAGAATACACGTTTGCATCACATCTCGAAGAACAACAGTTATGGGTAGGTAACCATATTCTACGCTTTGGTTTGCTTTAAAACTCCTTGTTGCCTAAAATACTAAGTGCTGTGAGTGTTTGATACAAAAAATGGCTTTTAAGCAATTAATTCTGTTTGTGTGATATTATCCTCTTTGTGCTTAAATTGTGTCCTGTGTATACCTTTTACATTGCCTTGCTCCAGTTGAGGTTCAGTTACTATCATTTTTTGTTGTTCTATGTCAGGCAATGTTCCATCTCCAACTTCTTTAAAACTGAATATGTGGCATTACTTATATTATGTTTCCTAGGGAAGAACTGGGGGGAGCTATTTCAGTGTTGAACTCCCCATCATGTGCAGAGCAGACACTGGATGCAGGGGCTGTGTCTACTTGGGATATCCCTAACCCATCCCTCAAGTAGATGCATCCAGCAGACAGAGGTAGGGATGGTGCATGATAGCTCCTTATTTTCCTCTCACCCGGGTCTAAACCCTTCGGTAGAGATGCTCCTGATTTTTACTAGTGTAAATAGTCCCTCAGTGCCTGGATTCTCTCCCCAGAACCTTACTTACCTTCACCCAACAAGCCCTTGGTACACTTCTTTCCTTTAGCCATACTCTTATAGGAAGCCCAATGGCAATCATTCTAATAATTTTCTGTTAGGTATGTGTACAATGCCTAGCATACTGGGACCCAATCCATGATTGAATAGGGTCTCAGACATGGCATCTGATTACTCTGTTCTAAATCAGAAGTAACTCCAAGTGAATGGGTTACACTGCTGTAAAAGCAATGTAAGTATAATCAAAATCAGGCCCCCAGAATGTCTCACACATAGTAGTAAGTATCAAGAATCTAATTTTTATGGCAAAAAAACAAATGATACAAAAATTATTTGCAAAAAGAAGAACAGGAGTACTTGTGGCACTTTAGAGACTAACAAATTTATTAGAGCATAAGATTTCATGGACTACAGCCCACTTCTTCGGATGCATCCGAAGAAGTGGGCTGTAGTCCACGAAAGCTTATGCTCTAATAAATTTGTTAGTCTCTAAGTTGCCACAAGTACTCCTGTTCTTCTTTTTGCGGATACAGACTAACATGGCTGCTACTCTGAAACCAAAAATTATTTGCTAATTTCTCCCTGTAATTTTACAAAATAGCACTTTATATGTTTTCTAAAAACAGGTTAAGTTAACTTGACTACATTGTGCGTGTGCATTGTACACTTCACAGTCATGGAGTAAATCATTTGTGCTAAGCGTACTCATTAGTGTTCAATTTACTTCTCCATCTCTTTGATGGCACCATGCAAATAGTAGGGGCACTTATTTTGTTTTGATTCCTTGGTGGAAAATTGTATTCACATAAGTAAGCATGCACTGAACAGCAATAAATCATTATTTCTCAGATGACCAATATCAGCAGGAATCTCATATACTTGGCTGCTGGAATTGATTTCAAAATTCCTTGAATAATTATTGGTGCTGCTTTTCATAGGTGAGGAATATTTCTCTCCTTCTGATTCAGTTAAATTTTAAATGCTGCTTTCTCCCCTCCCCCATGTTCCCGATAGGTCTAATTAAAAAAAAAATGAAGAAAGGGGAAAAAATTAAAATTAAACTATAGCATAGCTACAGATAATGTGCTGTGTATTTTATCAAAAGTCTGATTCAGGATATTTTAATAACATCTGATTCTTGCCAAAATCCTAATATCTATTGAAATATTAATATTCTGCAACAATGTAAAATGTTTGTCATAAATAACTTAAAAACTGAAAATGCCCTCAAGAGAGAAAACTGCAGGTAGATCAGAGTAAACTACCTTCATTCTACAAATATAAAAGGGTAAAGACTATAGATATGTTAATATGAATTTGGTATTTCACGTTTGAGGGTGAGGTAAAATTCTGTTGGTTACTTCTGAAATCATAAACAACAAGGAGTCTGGTGGCACCTTAAAGACTAACAGATTTATTTGGGCATAAGCTTTCGTGAGTAAAAACCTCACTTCTTCGGATGTATCGGAAGTGAGGTTTTTACTCACGAAAGCTTATGCCCAAATAAATCTGTTAGTCTTTAAGGTGCCACCAGACTCCTTGTTGTTTTTGTAGATACAGACTAACACGGCTACCCCCTGATACTTGATTCTGAAATCATAGTGTACCAAAAGAGGGTCACAGTTTATTTTTGTGATACAATACAATATGTAATACAATAATGCACCAACACTGTAAACCCTAATTCCCAAAAGTTTTCCATAGTCATAGTTTTTCAGTATGAGTTGTCATATTGTAGTTAATGGGATTATTTACATAAAAGTAGCTTCTTAGATGAGTAAATTAATAGAAGTTGAGTTCACTGAGTGCTTCTTATGGTATGCCCTGTAACAGGTGAAAGGAGAAAATAAGATGATTAGACAGTTGTCAGAGTCAAAAGGAAAACTCTGTTTGGACTTGAAAATAAATCTGATTTATACACTATTTAAATCTGTTACACCTTTGCCTGCCAGAACACTGCCATAAATTACTGTTTTATTTCTCAAAGGATTAATTGAATTTTTTGTAATAAAATACTAAAGAAATTCTGTATAATAATGAGCCATCAATTTGTAAAATAAGAGAGAGAGAATCCATTAACAGCAGGTAACTTATCTAGTTGGCCACCTAAGTGAATTTATGAGATATTGATCGGCTCCCAAGTCAGTTTTAATACAGACTAAATATTGTGGCTCCACTCCAAACACCCTGCCAGCTTTTCTTCATATAGAAACTTTGCTAATTGGTTCAATTAATTTTAGAAGTTTAATGTACAAAACGATATCAGGGGTGGGAAGAGGTGGTCTGTCTCTAAAGACTTCAGCTACTTGCTTGTGAGTGATGTTTTTTTTTTTCTCAGCCCATAATGGATGCTTTCTAAACACAGACATCAATTCTGCTAAGATTTCTCCTTCTAAAAGCTTTAACATTGGGAGTTCGTTTTTTTAAGTGAATTTTCTACTGAGAATATATTTCTTTTATCAATGTTAAATCTCATCAAAATACACAAAACTGCTGATCAATACCTCATAAATTCACTTTGGTCTTTCAACTTTCACAAATACTTCAGCAAAGTGAAACATGCAGAAATGTACAAGGTGACTACGTTAAGAGGAAATGTTCTCTGACCTAGTTTATCATCTATTAGTGTCACCTGATCAGTTACAGCATTGAAATACAGTAGTTCCCAAATGTTAGTACCTTGATTACATTAGCACTCACCCAGTTATAAGGTCTCAGTATTCCCAGAAACACTAATCCTCATGTGACCAGCTCATTAAAACACTAACACCTCATTCATTTGTTCAGATTGTCTATTGAGTTTTCAAATATAACTTCCTAATAATTGTTTATAAATAATTGGAGTACAGGAACTAGATGTATGGACACAATATTTCCTAGACAATTCTGGTAAATCCTAATTATTCTGGAGAAGAAAAATGTTTTGAGGCTGCGATGTGGATTTAATTTTTAAATTCACAATCCAAACACCACAAAATACCTACAAAATATTCTTCACCCATCTCCAGAACTATGAACAGGAAAGTTTAGCAGCTCCCTATGATTCATTTCAGTTAATGAACCAGAAACTTAGCTTGAAATTGCACTTCAGACTTCAGAAAAAAAGAATAAAAAGTCAAAAAGTGGGAACGAGTTTCCATTTCATATTACAAGATTGGAAAATTTAGTTTTGCCTTTCAGGAATATAAAAGGCCTTATCTTGAGCTGCTATCTAGTGACACATTTTGACATCTAATAGCTGAAAAACTATAGAAACCATTTTTAATTATAGCTCATGAGCTACATTCAGGTGGGATTTACACCAGCATCTGGAAAGAGGAAACCCTGGTGCATGATCCTGAGGAAGCAAATTTGCTAGTCTAAGAGTTGGAGACAGTAGGAAGCTGCTGAATCTTCCTGTATTTGCAAGGCTGTCCAGGACAGATAGTAGAATACACGTCAGCAGCCTTTGCTGGCAGGACTCCTATGAAATTCCCATAGGGAATTAAGATTGCTACCCCATAACAGAAATCTACTGGGAGCTGACAACAATACTGTCAATCTTCTTCCCTTCAGGGTGAATCCAAGGGGTCTTGCTGGCATAGAGAGATGTACACTGAGTGGAGTGAGATTATGACTCCAGTGAAGTCAATTGAAGCTTTGCCATTCACTTCAGTGGGGCCAAGTTTTTACCCAATAGATCTGGCCCCTTTTCTTAAATAAAATAATGGTGGATAATTTTTAATTAAAAAAATTGTTTTAATGAATTAAATGCAAGGGTAAATCAATAGCTAAGTTAAAATTTCTTGGAAAACTTAAGAGTTTATTCCACCCGTTTTTTTTTTAATTGCGCCATTTATTGAAAAATAAATCTTAATTTAATACATTGTCTTGGCTGTATTATAGTTCTTCAGAGATCCTAGAAGTCTATAACTATAAAGAATTGCTTTGCTTCAGTTGTCATCTGCAATAGCCAGGTCTGTTTTATTTTTAAGGTAGTTTGGGGTTTCTTAAAAGTAGTCATCAAAGTGTATTGTTCCTGTGAACTGTACTAGAGGGTTATATCTTTGAAGAATAGCTCTGTGTAAGCTTGAAAGGTTCTCTCCCTTACCACCAGAAGTCGGTCCAATAAAAGATATTCCCTCACCCTCTCTAATATCTTTGGTGGGCATTTACAAATATTACTGTTCCAAAAGGAATGACACCATTTGCGTTTAAACCCCACGCATCATGTAAACAGTCTCTCTAGCAGCTCAGACCGTGAAGTGGTTTTCATTACTCAGGAGGTAGTTGAGGATTTCGATAGTGGTCAGTACATTTTTTCTTCCTTTTTCTGTCTTTCCCCTTCCCCACTCTTTTGAGCAGGGGTGATAGTGACTTAAAATTTGTGCAAGTGAGGTTTTGAACACCTATGTTTTCATTACCAGTAGCTCTTGACACAACAACTTCAGTGTTCAACCACGTTAATATCTGCCACTCCCTGGGTGGATTATCATTATCAACATTAGCTTGTTGAACCTGCTAAAAAGTTAAGTGAGATGGCTAACTGTTGGCAGTTACAAGGTCATGATAAATGTCAGGCTTAATTTAATGCACCATTATGGTCAACGGTAGGGTTTTGCACTTTTCAGAGCTATTATTTCAGATTGGCTGCAGAATCAGGGAGGTATGCCAAGAATTACATCTGCAGATACTAGTTTGACCACAAGTTCGAGAAATCATAGTAAGCTGTCTGGTTACAAATTTTTTATTGTTTTTACATCTAAAATAGAAATTATATGCCCAAAGCTTTCATCAATCTGATGTGGCTGTATTGACAATACTGCATTTTTTATTAAGTGATTTCTATTTATTAATAAATATTTGCCTTTCTGTGTTAATAGTCATGATTTTATGCAAACCTTAAAATGCTTCTTGGTTGGCAGTGGGAGAAACCATTTTAAAAAACCAGGTTGACTTTTAATTAAATTTGAAAGTACTATATGGCAGCTAAAGATGAGAAGGATGATCTTGTGTTTAAGATACTGAACCGGGAGATATGAGTTCAGACTCAATTCTGTAGATTTCCTACATGATGTTGGGCAAATGACTTAGGTAAAATTTCAAAAGTGCCTAAGTAACTTAAAGTCTGAGGCTCAGATTTTTAAAGGTATTTAGGTGCCTGACAATAGGAACCTTGTGGGATTTTCAAAAGGGCCTAAATCCCATATTTAAAAGTAAACTAGGCATTTAGGCTCCTAAGTTTCATTGAAAGCCAATGAGAGTTTGATGTCTAAATGCTTCAGCCACTCTTTAAATTGAGACTTTGATTTAGGCACTTTCAAAACTTTCCCTCTTACTCTCTTTGTGCATCAGTTCACCATGTGCAAATAGGGATAATACTTGCTACCTCACAAGGTGTTGTGAGGATAAATCAACTGGCTTGGGTTGCCCCTTCCCACAGAAAAAACACTGTGGGAAATCTCGTTGACAATTAGCTCAGCGATTCCCAGGTCCTCCTCATTCTGTCATACCAGTTGTCTCCTTTCCCTCAGAATAGGGAGAAGGCTATATTCCTAAACCCCATGAATCTATAGGATGTCAGGGCCATCTACATCAAGGTTTGTGCCTCTTCTCTTCCCACCTTTGTGGCAGTAATGGCTCAGGCTGAATTATGTATTCCACCTGAACTCTGCTGGGTCAGAGGATGGGTAATGTGTGTGCCACCCCATCACTTCACTTTCCTCTTGCCCATGGAAAGTCTCCTCTACGTCCTGATCTGGAGAAAAGGTTGATATAGATCATAGCCATTTTGAAGGTAGTCAGATACTGCAGTGATGAGTTTAATAGAAAAGTCTCTATGCTTATAAAGTAAATTAATCAAGACCCTATGAAATGGAAATCCCTGTTTCCCATATTAGTCTTAAAGCTTTTTAAAGTGGTTGAATTATGGGTTTGTAGAGTCCTCCCTTCCCCCCATGTTCAGTTTAATGGTGAAAATTTGTCTCCTGATTATAAGAAACATCTGTCATTTTATCTCAGTAACTAAATTAATTAAATCCAAAAAAGTGTTATTTTAAACAAGATTTTAAATATTAGTCTGTTCCTCTGAATGTAAATGTTTAATAATATTTCACATTTCCTGAGCTCTTCATTTCAGCTGTTAGGCTGCTGGTTATGTCAGGTATTCTCAGAAGGTTTGGTTTTACTTAATGATCAATCTTATGTTTTAGCAAGTTGTTTTCATTATATTCGGTGAGCCACATTCTGCCCCAGATTTACACTATATGTGACTATTCTGCGTGATGTATATTTAATTTATAGGAATATGATTGCCAATAATACTGTAGAATTTTTAAAGGACTCTAAATTATAAGGAGTTTGTATAGATTTTATTTCTCTTTTTATTTTATATATTCCAAACACTGAGTTCAATGGAATTTGATTGTGACAAAATACAGTGGCTAGACCAGATTGACTAAAAAATGCAATATTCTAATTTGCTAAATCTCAGTTTTCACTGAGATATGATGATATATTCACACCTTTCCCTAGAATTGTATTTCAGACTGGTCTCTATACTAGTTTATAACAGGAGCAGGGTCTGCTTACCTACCCTGTCCCCACTTAGGCTAGAACACAATCCTTAAAACAATTTTATAATACACTTGGCTCATATAGGTTGGACTATATAGTCCACCTGGGCCCTTCCTTTAGGAAAGGCTGGGGAGCAGGAGGGAGAATCTTCCAATATCCCCTCACAGCATCTCCTACACACTCATTCATCAGAGATGTCCTTCCCACCCACATCCACAAGAAACAAGTGATTCAGTCCCAAACCTACACCATGCCCAGAGAGAGCTACTTGAAACATGACTGCATTGGAGCTGCCTTGCCAGAGATTGCCTAAGCCTGTATTTGCCCCCAATCTCTTCAGAGGGGAGCAGGGAAAGGTTTTGCAACATGGAGGAGGCTCCCCAAGAAAAGTAACATGGCCTTGGGTTGTTCTCTCTATCGGGCTTCCTTACAAAGTTGTCTGCTACTCTAATCACCACCATCTAGGCCAGCATATGCGGGACTGGCATGGAAACCTTTTTCATGTCCCCTCGGTAGCTATTCTGTCCATGGTCTACACTCTTTGCAGGGTTTAACTGGTACCATAGGAGTTATCTTTGGTTCTCCATGCCATTGTGAATTTCACTCATAATGTGAGACAAAATGGGTGAGGTAATCTCTTTTATTGGACCAACTTCTGTTGGTGAGAAATACAAGCTTTTAAACTACGCAGAGTTCTTCCTGAGGTCTGGGAAAATTAATGTTTAATCTTGTATTTAGCTGTCACACTCCAAGTACCTTTCCCAGACCTGGGGAAGAGCTCTGTGTAGCCTGAAAGCTTGTTTTTCTCACCCACAGAAGTTGATCCAAAGAAGATATTACCTCACCCTTCTTGTCTCTCTAATATCCGGGGACTGACACGGCTACAACAACACTGCATACTCGTAATGGGAGCATGTCCATAATAATTATAAACTTACAGAACCTATTAAAATGTAGAACTGCAGCATGACCTTCAATATTTCATGTAGCTTTATAATGGAAACTTATACTAGGAGAGTAGGTTCCCACTGAATGCAAACTCTTTAGAGCTACTTTGGTGATAAATTGTACGTGTCTGTGCCTCTCCCTCTTAAAGATTTAAGAAGTAGGATATCCAAAAAGGACTGACTGATGGGAAAGCTGCTTACTCTCTTATGCCATCAAGCAGGTGCTTCCAAGCAAAGGAAAGGAAAAAGTACTCTGGAAGGGTGCATCTGACCACTACTATGTTTGATTTATGGAATGAGACCTAGGGGCCTGGACTGAGCAGATTGGCTGCCAGTAGCACCTATACCGAAGTAGTTATTGCCAGGTATAGTAGAGGAAATGGAGAAAAATGAAAGAGTGGGATAAAAATTTCTTTCCTACTCTCTGCTTATCAACGTAAAACATCTGTTTCAGCTACACTGGCTCCCACTGACAGTCAAAATTATTGATATGGTGGAATTGCTGCTTATATGCAACACAATGACACTGTGCCTTCCTGAGCTGCATTGTAATAATTCATTATTGTATGCATATTGTGTAGCATACATTGCAGGTAAAATGTAAATGATGCCAGTGCACTTTGATGAGTATTATGTACAAAAATTTGCATCAGCACAATTAATTTTTGTATGTTATAGATGTAATGTTGCTAAGTAACAGAGAGAAATTGCTCATACTAAGAAAACACAGGGTTCCAATTGTTTTCACCAAGTCCTTTTAAACACAATTCTTTAATTATGATATAATATAGCTTTTATTTAAAGTAAATAAAATGGATACTTTTTAAAGCATCCATCTCATTGTCTGTCCTCATATGTTACATAAGTACTTACAGCTATAAATAACAAAACCAAATATGCTTAGTTCATCTTTTTTATCAAGGGAAATTTGATTAGGGATGTACAGAACTTGATGTTGTCAGCCCCCTCACATAAAAGAGAGGGAGCAGTACATCTCCCTGTAAGAATTACATCCATTTAATAAATAAACTAGTTGCATAGAAATAGATGGCCAAAGTTTAAGGCCACAAATAAAAAATAAAATCTCTGATATTAATAATATCACTTCATATTAATAATATCACTTAACTTTTTCCCCTATGAATTTCCGGTGCAGTCATAGATCAGACATTGAAGTAAAAGACAAGTGCTTATGTTTCACAGGCTTCAGAAACTGCTAGCATTAGTCAAAAGGGGAAAAAAGGTAAAAACTTGAACTGAAAACTGGGCAGTGGCAATCTGCTAATTCTTTCTCAAAATCTGCCATGAGTTTTGTAAAATTTGATGGGATTTTGAATTTTGAATTGTATTTTTCTTGTCCCTGTTTTTATTGCAGAAATAGATTATTTTGTTAAGGATGCCAGTCACTGCTCTGTTTTATAATTTAACATCCACGGGGAGAGGGAGATACAGCAGTTCCTTTAAAAATATTTTGTTAAAATAATATGAAATTGTTTGCTTCTGCTACTGGATCCATTTTTATAGTAAAAATTTACAAAATCTCAGAAGCAACACTGCCACTTTTCAGATGACAAAGATAAATACCAACACCACCTTCACTATAATATTTAAGCATAGTAGCAAGTATATTAATTGGGTGAAAGGTTTTTGACTGTGTGCATCTGAAAACATACAGGACTTGACCTTGAATCCAGTAAAGTCAATAAAAAACATCATCGGTACAGGATCAAACCTTTAGAGCTTGTATGTACTAGAAAGTCTTACCCCTTCAAATTTCATAGGTTTGATGTGTCCTAGCCCATGCCTCTAGGAAAATTTCGTGCAATTTTAAAAGTATTATTGGTTTGTTTTTGTTTATTATGGCACTTACTTTGTGCTCAAAGGGAAGCTCTCCTTTGTGGCATAATTTATCATTCAGAAAACTAGGAATTTTTTTTCATTAGGATTAAATTCATTTGTATCAGTTCTATTTCAAGTTTTATTGAGCAACCTTTGCTATTGTAGTATTTTTCTTAATACCATACCTAGCATTCTTTCACCATTTCGATTTTCTTTTTTTTTCCAATGTGCCATAGCATATATTGCCATATATTATATTGTATTTATATGCACAGTATGAATAATCACTGAGTATGTAACATTTTTCAAATTTTAGCTCTATTATGAAACTGATACATTGTTATAATTATATGTATTTTTAAAATCTTTGAAGATTATGTCTTCAAAGGTAATATATTAATTTTGAAGTGATTGTTTTAACATACACAATATACAGGAGTTACTTTCAGAATCAATTTGTGGCATTTTTGTTTATCATGCTTGGTTATCCATTGCTCCCTAGGGAGAACAAGAACCTATATGCCCCAACAAATATTTAAGTGAAGACATCTTGACCCCAAGGATGTTATAGAATCAGTTCATGGTTAGTAGATGAGATAACTTAGTCAGAGACAGTAATGAACCCACTACACACACCACATGGTTTCAATTACAGCTTTATATGACTAGACAGCATGGTGCCAGAAACAAACGATTGAAACAGTTGAAATGGTTCTTTTCTTCACGGTTCAGATACCTGAGCCTCTGCTTTGTTTCCTTATTAATGCCTATTTTATTTGCTCACAGCCCTGACTTTGAAACTAAGAACTTCGTATTAAACATACAGAACATTCAGTTTTAAAGAATGCTCTGGTATAACCTAGTAATATTTCTTTATTTAGAGTATTTGCTCACTGGGTTGAGACCTATAATATAACAGTTACATTGTCAAAAATGTTTTAAGGGTTGTAGGAGTACAAGTCCAAATATAGGCCCCAATGCAGGAAAACATCCCTCTGAAAAACAGCACTGACGCATGGGCTTAACTTTAAAAAAAGTGACTTCAGTGAGACTGAAACATGTGCTTTAGTGCGGTCCTGATGTGCATGCTGCCATGGTACACAGAAATGCTCTGGGAACTATGTAGGGGCAAGCAGCTACAGCTTTGTGGTATCTTAAAAAGGTCACATGGCTAGACCCAAATCAGTGAGTGCGTAGGCTGCCACTAGCAGCATGTAGCATCCACTGGCAGAAAATTAGGTGGGTACATAGCTCTTTTGAGAAGTAATAAGTAACCATCACCTCAGTCAGTGATAGGCATCCTGTTCTTAGGGTTCCCCCTTGCCTGATGGTCACTTATCCACCTACCAGTATGTGCACCAGTTCTGCCCCTTTTGAGGTCAACGGAAGCTTTGCCATTGACTTAAGTGTGAGCAAGAGTAGACCATTTGCATGGTGTCTGCCCTTAAGTATTGTAAGTTCTGATGTTTTTAGTTACTGAAGGAGAAGCCCAGAGTGAAGAAATCTTTGCATTCACTTGAACCTAAGAGGCTAGCCCTTCTGTCCATACTCATCATGATTTTCATGTGGTGAAAGAACCAGGACAACTTCTGGACCAGTTCTACACCATATGTACACAGCTATCTGTCCCAGGAGCCCCATCAGAGGACCTTATCACGTGCAGACAATGCAAATCCTTTAAGCAGGCCTTTGACATCATGTCCTCCTCCTCATTGTGCAGAGGAGCCACCATAGTTCTGTGCTGTTGAGGACCCAGCACCTGCAGAGCAGGAGGAGGATTGGGACTATGCTGTCAAAGCTTTTTAAAATTTGCAGCAGCAGTCAAAAAAAGCTAAAAGACTTTTGGGAATCATTAGAAAAGGGATAGATAATAAGACAGAAAATATTATATTGCCTGTATATAAATCCATGGTACACCCACATCTTGAATACTGCATGCAGATCTGGTTGCCCCATCTCAAAAAAGATATATTGGAATTGGAAAAGGTACAGAAAAGGGTAGTAAAATTGATTTGGGGTATGGAACGGCTGCCATATGAGGAGAGATAAATAAGACTGGGACTTTTCAGCTTGTAAAAGAGACTACTAAAGGGGGATAGGAGAGAGGTCTATAAAATCATGACTGGTGTGGAGAAAGTAAATACGGAAGTGTTGTTTTCTCCTTCTCATAACACAAAAACTAAGGGTCACCGAATGAAATTAATAAGCAGCAGGTTTAAAATGAACAAAAGAAAGTATTGCACACAACACATAGTCAACCTGTGGAACTCTTTGCCAGAGGATGTTGTGAAGTCCAAGACTATAATAGGGTTCAAAAAGAACTAGATAGGTTCATGGAGGATAGGTCCATCAATGGCTACTAGCCAGGATGGGCAGGGATGCAAAACCATGCTCAGAAGCATCTGTAGCCTCTGTTTGCCAGAAGCTGGGCATGGATGACAGGGGATCAATCATGATCATGATGGATCATCATGTTCTGTTCATTCTCTCTGAAGAATCTGTCATTGGCCACTGTTGGAAGACAGGATACTGTGCTAGATGGACCATTGGCCTGGCCCAGTATGGCCATTCTAATGTTCTTATTTATACAATATGTATTTGTCTTAATTGAACAAATGAATGCAGTCATCCCAGATCTCACTTTAAGTAAAGTCTATCATCCTTTCTCCTAGCAAGAAGGCAGAGAGATTTAAAAATCCTGAAAATTTCCTAGTAGTGTTCAATGGGCATGGATTGTAAGAAGACCCTGCTATATCTTACATGAGATTTAGGGTTATAATTTATCTTAATGGAAATTTAGAACTGAAAATATTAAATGCTCCCTTTTATCCTTTATGCAGTAATAATAGTATAACAATAACAACACAATAACCAGAATTAACAGCATTTTTGTTGATGGATCAAGCACTCAGAAGCTAGGGGACTCCAGAAATCAAAGGAACACAATCAATTTGAGATTTAGGTAGTTAAAAGAAAAAAAATAAAAATAATTTAAGGTATTACTGCACACCTTCATTTAAAGACCCCTGCCATGTTCTGTGGTTTTACAATCACATTTTCGTGCGTATATATATGTATGTGTACATACACAAAATACACATATACACACACATCCCCAGTTGCTGAATAAGGAAACCCAACAGGGTAAAGTGAGTAATTACCTATACAAAGGAAAATGAAATTTGACCACTCACAATGTGCTATAAAGTTCGCAAAGTAAGCAAACAAAAGAAAAAAAGGAGGAAGGCGATCTAATTTATTGTAGATAAGCCTGACCGAATTCAGGGCATGTCACAGTGGAATTGGAGCTTAAAAGATGCATACAGCTCAATAAGGGGAGTCGATGCAAAAGAACAGACCTGCACTGGTAGCCCCTGCAGGAGTATAGCAGGAGTCCTTCACTGGCCAGAGCAGATCTCAATATGGAGCCACAGGCTGCAGCCAGAGAGACAGTGGAGCACCTACCCACAAGTGAGGGGGAAGAACATCCCGACCCCTTTCAGTTGAGTAAGCATTGCAAGTCAATACCCAGGGCCCCATTAGACCCCTGGAGAGGCAAGGTGTGTGGTAGGAAGTGACCCAGGGGGCAGGCTTGGTGATACCATTGCGTAGGCAGCACACCTGAAATGCCATCCCCAGGGTTGGAACCCGGTGGAGCGAGAGGGCCCAGGTTCCCCTACCGCAAGCCCACAGATTCGAGCCCTAGATGCTACTGCCAACCCACAGATTTGAGCCACGAGGGGGCATGGTGAGTTAGTGCTCCGACCAGCAGGGTCAGATAACTATTTAATGACCATAGACCTTGAGATTCAAGAAGTTAAGTCTTGATAACCATTAAGACAAATTGTCAGTGTCACATGTCAAAATATATAAAGTAACTATCCTTAAAACAAACTCTTAAGTTCTCTAGCAGTATTTTTCTTATTTTGCCTTTCTGTAATTTCATTTATTATAGACGGAAATATTTTTCGTTGATTTGTGTGTATAGAGTGAAATTGATGGCTACCAACACTTACCAGTAAAAACAAATCTAATCCTTCCAAGCCTAATTTTAGTTCTAGTAATATTAGATGCAAAATGCCCCGGCAAAAGTGGGATTTCTTTGAGTGTATACCTTTAAGGTTGTTAATGTTGGCAATGTTGACTTAGCCATGTTGCACATGCGGTACATTTTATATCAAACATGACAGAGGTATATGTTCAGTTTTTCAGTTTGCAACATGCTGGACTTATTGTTCTGCAATAATTGACAATGGGAACAGTGGAGTTCTCAATCTATTTTGAAAATGAAGTCATTTAGGAGTTTAAATACAGATTTAGAAACCTAACTTCAAGCTTCTGTTGCGGATAATCCTGGCCTTACTTCATGTAATGCTCTTAATTTCCACTGTACAGTTGAGGCAAAGTGATCAGTATACTATTGAAAAGATAAACTGTCAGTTAAATGAAATGCCCAAATACTTATGCTTGTCCACCTTTACCATGTATCTTTTCTACTAATTTGCTTTATCTTTTTTTCTATTGAATAAGCAGTGTTGGTGATGTTAGTATTCAATGATATATATGCGTTAGAAACCCATTAGATTGCAGTTTGTCAAAGTCATTTTTCCAATCACTTTGAATTGTTCCTATTTAATTGCCACTCCTATAAATTACTGCATCATCAGGGTGCTTAATCACTTTATTGGAATGACAGTGACCAGGGAAATTATATATAGAAAAGAAAAACAAAAAGGGACCGTTATCTATTCTTGGGGTGCCTGAAAGCTAATACAGTAGGCTGCCAAGGAGGATCCTATTTCCTCTATTATCATAATCTGTTTTTTGTTCAAATAATCTGTGAAGCAGTCCTCAAAATCAAATCATTCAGTTTATCATTTAGAATAGTCGGAGTTTTAATATGAAAACTAATATATCAATATATAGTTATATGAATATAGAAGCTTTAAAAGCTTCTATCTATATGTTGATAGATTACTAAAATTTTTCATACTGAAATTCACACTATGATAAATGTAAATTATGGCAACTTACTACATACTGGTAAAAGTAACCCTTGGTTACAGCAGTATTGTTTAGATCTCTTCTACCATCACGTTAGAAATTTGGTAAAATTCATTAGATCCACTAGTTTGCTGATAGCTTTACTGTTTAAGGGTGAAATTTTCAAAGACAGAAATGGGGCCCAACAACCACTGATTTTTTCCCCCCAATGCTAGGTGGTTACTGAGCTGCTGTTGTGCCGTAGAATACGCCCCCCCCCCCCCAAAATGTGTCATTGGGGGTAGCAACGTATAAAATGAAACTTTTTCAGAGAGTCCAGTTTCTTTCAAACCAACCTTATTGTACGTGTTGGTAAAATCACTATTTGTTTTTTTTATTTTTTTATTTTTTTTAACTTCTTATTTTGTCAGTGAGAATTTGACATTTGGGAACATAGATTCAAGTTTCAGTTGGGCTGGCAACAGTTCCAGGTGGCTGTCACTTTCCTCCCTCCTTTCTCATCATCAGTCAAGACTTGTGGGTTTTAGGTATTTTCTTCTAAAATTGGGGTCACCTGTTAATAATTTTGTCTGGTTTCATTCATGCCAGTAATACCTTTCCGTGCTTGCTCAATATATCCCCAGATATCTATAGCATCCTATCTGGTAACGGTATGTCAACTGTACTGTAAACCGCCATTTATATAGTCATCTTCTTTTACAAGTTGTGACATTTCCTAGCAATATCTAAGCAATCCAGCATGTAGCATTTACTAGCCATTCTTAGCCTGTGCATTTTGTTACTTCATATACACCTGCTCCTTGTTGCCAGAAGTTCTTTGTCCTTTAAGTTTAAATAAAATTTTGTAAGCACTCAAATAAGAGTGATGACCATGTTAGAAATGTCTGGGTACGTATAAATAAGTGTTTTAGGAGATGTGGCTCATTATAGGACTTTTATGTCTTAACACTGCCTAAAGTGATTTCATTTCTTCTAAATCAGACTTTAAATTTATTAGCTACATGAATATGGTTTCCCCTCTTTAATCTTACCTTTCTTTTTTAAAACTGAGCATAAACCTGAAATATACATTTTTTTTTTGTTAAGCAACTTTAAATTATCATGATTCTTTGTGGTTGGTTGATTTCAAGCCATACCATCCATTCATCAAATTTAAGCAGCCTGTTTTCTCATATTAATATGTCTGAATTTGAAGGGTCTTAACTTGAATTTTATATGTAATTTCTTATCCCAAAATGTAGACCCAGGTTGAGTTCTTTATCTCTCTCTTTATTTATTTATTTATTTATTTATTTTGCCAATTTAAATTAAACTTCAGGATCAACCTGCTCTTCTTCCATCTACTATGTTATGTTTAAAACATGTAGTTTAACTGCATGGTTCTTTTATCTCTGAGATAATGACTTGACTCCTACCTAAGGTCAAAAGTGAAAATTAGTAGGGTGACCTCCTCTTAGGTCCTAATCTTGGGGTCTTTGTGCAATCTGATCACCCATTGAAGTCCCCATGGACTTCAGAATCAGACTTTTAATTCCCAGTGTATGTTTATACCCTTCTAAAATAACCTTCACTTCACAGTATTTGTCAAAGTCAGCAGCCTTTACTGAACGAAGGAACAAGGGTGTTCCTGAGCAGGTCTGAGGTATAATGGAGAACTATTCTCAGTGTACTTGTGGCACCTTAGAGACTAACAAATTTATTAGAGCATAAGCTTTCGTGGACTACAGCCCACTTCTTCGGATACAGTGGGCTGTAGTCCACGAAAGCTTATGCTCTAATAAATTTGTTAGTCTCTAAGGTGCCACAAGTACTCCTGTTCTTCTTTTTGCGGATACAGACTAACACGGCTGTTACTCTGAAACTTGTCATATTCTCAGTGTGTCTCCATGCTACAGACACAATTATGCCCCTCATTTATACAGGCCTACTTCCCCTATGTAAATGCTTATTTGATCGCTTTGCTTTCATGAAGCAACTCTACTTACAATTTTTTCTTTACAAACAAAAAAGTGGCTCTGAATTTATCTGTAACTTGGAAAAAAAGCTATGATACTTCCAACAAGTTTCTAAAGCAGCTAAATCATTAGTTTAATTTCTACTAGAAATTTCAAATTAAGATTAAATGGATTCATCACTAGTATCCTAAAACAAAAGAGAAGAAAATAGCAGAGAAACAAGCCTCTTTGTTCTAAGTGAAAGAGAATACTTAATCACACATCGGCAAAGAATTAAAAAAAACCAGCAGTACATGAAAGTATTCCCTTTTTTTCTTTACTGGACAAATTAATTGCCAGCAATGGCAAAACTACAAAGCCCTATTTATTTAAAAAAACTCTAATGCAATAAACAGTATCTAACTCAGCTAAAATGCTGCACCTAAGATCAGCTAGCAGCTGACAATGGTTCAAAGGTTTCAATTCAGATTACTTTAAGAATATATAAATATGAAAATGCTTTCCACTAAAACAAGTTTGTGAGATAATTCTGCCTATATGCCCCCTGCAGTTGTGCTAGTGGGGTAGCATCTGTATAAATACCAAAGTGACTCTATATTCAGGTTCTTCCCCTTAATCTAAATAAAGGTGATTTCCCCCATCCCCTGAAAAATTAGAGCGCTCATTTTTGTAAAAACAGGACAACTCAGGGAGACGAAATGGCATTTTGCTGTCCTAACAGGAAAGCTTATGATGTAGCAGCATTAAACAGTAAAAAGACAACATGAGGGTGTAGAAAATGCAATGCATTATGCACCAGAGAATCAGAATACTTTAACAACTAAAACCAGGCCAAACTGAGAAGCATTTTAAACCTTCTTTGTTCCCCCTTTTGCTACTAATTAAGGATGCATTCAAAAAGTATCAAGGAATAATATATTTATTGTACATTATATTCACCAAGGGCTGGATTTTGCCTGATCGCAGGCTTGTGCACAAGTGTGGAAAGACTACACAAGGATCAAGTTACTACCAAGTAGGGAGGTAGGAAGCAGGTCCTCCAACTTTCCAACTGCCCACACTGGCCAACAGAAGGCAGCAACATGGGGATGTGCGTTCCTCCTGCAAGCTGGGTTATTCCAGTGTGCCATGGTAAGGGATGGGATGGTTAAACACCACCAGTCAACCCCTTGGGATATGCTCACTTGAAGGAGATAACTTGTGGTTGAATCACTTGAATTAATTCCAATGGCGTAAATATACTCAGTGAATGCCAGATTGTGTTTTGCAAACTGTCCCAGAATGAATTACATTGTTGTCCCTTTACAACACTCAGGCAGCATAAAGGGGCCATGGATTTTGCCTGAAGTGGCCCTCATGGGGAAAAAAAAAAACTTTGGTGTAGTGTTATTTGACAGAGGTAGAGCTGTAGTGTTATTTGACAGAGGTAGAGTGGGCATAATTCTGTACACCACCCCTACTTTACAGGCATAGGTGCAGGAACTAAGGGTGTGGGTGGGTGCTGCAGCACCCCCAGGTTTTATGCAGAGCTCTATTCCCAGCCCCGCATGCGGGCTGCCTGACTGGGGTCCCGGCTGCAGGCCCTAGTCTCGGCCTCCTTACCCCTCTCTAGGTCCCCCTTTCCCAGAGACATGGCCCTGCTCCCAGCCCCAACTCTTGCAGGGGGGGGGGGGGGTGGCACATGGACAGAGGTAAGGGGATTGGCTTTCAGCACTCCCGCTATTAAAACTCTTCCATCGCCACTGTTTACAGGTTCTCAGAGTAGAGAAAATAGCGGTCGAGAAGGCATGGCTTGAGCACTGTGCTTTGGCTATTCTGTTCTTGTATCATGGGGGATAGCATTACAAACCAGCACATCTTGAGTAGTCCTGGAGACAGCCCGGAAATAGGGAGGTGCAAAGGTGGGTTCAGGAACAGAACACAAAATCTGGGCATCTGTCTCTATTTCTTTCTGGTTATATGAGATGTAAATTCTTGGGTCGAATTTTCTGCTGGTATATCTCCATTGACCTGAAAATCTCACCTAACAGAGTATTTGGCCCTTTATTTTGTACATAATTTAAAGGTGAAATGAAAGTTCCACTGAAGAAATGTAAGTGTGAAAAGATCTCAATTTTTCTTTAGGCTGGAATTTTGGATGCTGGAGTTTTGCTTAAAAATGCAAGAGGTACAGGAGTTCATCTTTTATTAACTCTCTCTGGCACTTACTGTGAATTGAATGCCCACATCCAACATGTTACTGATATTTTTAGCACTACAGTAAGGCAGATTTTTACTCAGTCTATTACAACAGACTCACAGTTCATCAAATTGTAATAGATCAGCAACATAACTGGATGGCTAAAATTGTGTGCCAAGATAGCTTATCTGTGATGGAAGTTTAATTGTCCTGAACCACCTCAATTTTGGAAGGTAGTAATGTACTAAAATGAATAAACATTGCAAAGCGGAGCTGTGTATTTTCTTCACAACCTGGATGAGCCATGGGGATACAGAGTAGTGGCTTCTTTGCTGCTGCCCTGTCTCATCTCTGTTTACTGAGCAACACTTCTTAGCTTAGAAGGTGAACAGTTGTGTTTCTTGTATACTCTCACTATTGGCCATCTAGACCCAAAAAACCTATCATACATTCTAATTTTCAATATCTACCTTTGCCATGTAATCAAGGGAGTTTTGAGTTTGATTTGTCAAGGGTGGTGAGTTTTAATTGATGAGCCAGAAATTAAAGGCTGATGATTAATAGTAAAATTTCCAAAAGTCCCTAAGTGGATTAGGAACCTACATTCCAGTGAACATCAGTTACTTAGGCTCCTAAGTCACTTAAGTGCTCTTGGAAATTTTACATTAATACCCTAAATCTTCATTCTCTTGCATTATCTCATTAAACTATCCTAGAGAGGGGCCCAAAATAAAACGTCCAACACCCTTGACTATTTTGGAGGTGCCAGAAATCTGAGCACCTAGATCTGGTTCTGAATTTTGTAACTGGTTCCTGTTCAGTTTAAGCAGCCATCAAAAGTCTCTTAAAGGCTGAGCAAGTTTTAATGTGATCGTTAAAATAAATCAGTCAGTATAAATGTTGAATTGGTGATTCAAGAACCAGCCAAAATAAAATACAAAGTGAGGCGGGGGAGAACATAATAGGAAAGCTGGTGATAACAGGTGATTACAAATGGCTGAGGGGACTGACCAAGTTGAAATGACCAGGCAGGATATATGTTAACCCACACATTTTTCAGTTCTTGGTTCTGTTAGCACTGGGAGATTCAATCTTTACTAATGGCATTTAGTTCAGCCCTATACTTGAGTGTTATATGCCCAACATAGAAAGGAGACAAAATCTATCCTTCCTCTTGGGATCAGGGTGGGGGCTGCAGTGTAGGCTGCCATGCCCTCCACCTCTGTTTCAGCTTATGGGCTGAGCTAGTAGCCTCAGCTCCTTACACCATTTGTGCAAGGTGTTTGGGCCATTAGACCTGCATCTTCATGATATTCTCCCCGGATAGCTCCAATCCAATGCTGTTCTCTGCCTTGGCCTATCAAGCATCAGTATGCAGACCTGCTTATTGTCACTCTCTCAATGCAGCCACTTGTTGGGGCTGGATTTCACCCTATGTCTGTTGATTCGTTTCCTTGAGTGAGATGAAATGAAGAGGGGATTATGTTGTTTTGCCATATGTATTTTCTTAGGTATGGAGAAAAAATTCTCTAGCATGGGTAGTGGTTAATTTTCTAATAGATTTGTTGCTATGATATTTGACCCTATGTCATGGAGCTGCTCCAGATGCCAGACAGACACTAATTTCAACAGGCATCCCATGTAATGAATGGTTGAAGGATCAGGCCCACCCCTTGCAATATTACAAAGTTTTAAAATACAAAAACTATTTCTACCCAATGATACTATGTCTACTTCTGTCTTCCTCCCAGTGTATCTGAAAACATTTCAGCTTGTAATATTTTTGGCATCATGCTGAGTTCCTGCCACAACCAGGGGACATACAGGAGTACATCAGTCATTCTGTCCATTACTTACCTACCGTATGGCAGTGACATCTCCGAAACATTGGGGAGAAAATTAGTATTGCAGAAGTGGGGGCAGAGAGAGTCCCTTTAGAAAAATGTGATTTAAAATGGCAAATGACCCTTTCGTGTTGGTAAACACTGCAGCATAGAATCATAGAATATCAGGGTTGGAAGGGACATCAGGAGGTCATCTAGTCCAACCCCCTGCTCAAAGCAGGACCAATCCCCAACTAAATCATCCCAGCCAGGACTCTGTCAAGTCTGACCTTAAAAACCATGACACCCAGTGGTGATGTGACACCATGCAGCTGCAGCATGAGGCTTTGTTTAAAATGTGAGCATGGGGATCCATATGGAGAGACTGGAGAAATAAGTATTAGGAGTCAGTCTGTCTGTCTGTCTTTCCCAGCTTCACCCAAACTTGCATACTGTGCATTAATGGGTGAAAGGCCCCAAATCCCTGCAGATGGTTCCAGAGAAGGGAGTAGAATTATCTCTGAAGGGAGGAATTCTTGAAGGGGGAGACATGCAGCATTGGCTAGGAGAATGGAGGAAGGGAAAAGGAGAGGCTGCTGGTGGACTTGCTGGGTAGCTTGATTTGGGGAATATGATAGGGTGGGTTTCTGAGAGATTTGATAGGGTGGGGGGTGTACTGGGATGCTCATGTAACTAATACTCTATGCAGTGCATGTGTTCATGGAGCATCAGGCTGGTGCCGTATTTGAAAGGTGCTGTCATTGAGAGTCACTTAAATTATGTGATGCAATATTTTGGTGGATTTTTTAAATTGATATTTAAATGTATGTGGTTTAACTTTCTCCCATCTCCCAGGCACAGGGATGCCTAGTCGGCAAAGACATTTCAATCTTTCAATTTCTCAATAGTGTCAGGTCTAAGTATACAGTATAATTACCAGGAACTCCAATACTCTCACACTATTGTAACTGTAGCTATCTAGCTAGGTATTCACATGGTCACAGCCATTCAATTAATTTTTATCTTCTCAATACCCCTGTTAGGTACAAATATACTAGCTCCATTTTACAAATGGAGGACTAAGGTACAGGATAGATGAGGTGACTTGCCCAAGATCACACAAGAAGTTTTTGGTAGCACTGGGAATTGAACCCACTTCTCTTGATTTCCAATCCAGTGCCTGGTCTATTAGACCATCCTTTCTACACTTAGTTTGGCCCAGCACTGTGATTGGCTGAGACAGTTCCATTTTGAACATTTTTGAAAAAAAAAATTAAGCAGCAACATGAAACATGTTAGTTACCTACAGCTCAGAATAAAGGGTTAAAGGGCTTGAGGTGCATATCAGGAAATCTCCTCTGAGATCACAATTTGACTACACAAAGATGATAGTTAGAAACAGTATTAAACATCTGTCACTGTAGCTCAAAGATCTACTGTTTGGTGGATTAACTCTCTGCTCTCTCATACCAAGAGTTCAAGATCAACTTCAAATTGAAACGCCTGCAAAGATTACAGTGAATTTAATCATCTTGGTTGCACTGGCATGGGAGCCATTCTACTCCGTTACCAAGGTGGATGCTTTTGGTGCAGGAGGAACTATAATTTGTAATTTTCACACTATATACCTGATCACATTGCTGACTCAGGAGCAAGTATTAGCCATGAGAAACTTGCTGCTATTCCATGTAGCCTTGTAGTAAGGGTTTACAAGAAGCCAGTCATGATAAAGATACATCACAAAAGTAGACACAAATTGGAGGGAAACTGCTGGGTTTTTGTGCAATGTGCATTTTTTTGCAAGCTGGAGAGTTTTCTTTCTAGGTTTAATAAATTACCTTCATGTTGTTTTAAATACAAGGGGCCATATTCATCCCCGATTTAACTCCAGTGTCTTCAGTGGAGTTAAGTTAGGAGTAATTTGGTCTGATATTTTCTTTTAGGAAATGAGGAATTCTTACTTCAAATGCAGAATATAAAAGCTAACATTTGCTGAAATGTAATGATTCAGTTGAATGACTAGTTTTCATAGAAGTATTTTTTTATTTTAATTTTACTAAGATCACACAGTGATTAATAGATTAATCCAGCCTGCCTAATCCTAATTCTGCATTATACATTTGCTAATGTCATGGAGCTACACGTTTTTAAATTGGACTCTTTTTTTCATTACCAGGTTGGGGTGGGGAACTGTAAATTGTGCATCTCCTGTGAGGAGACCCAACATTTATAAACCTATTGTAAGGAAATTGAAGAAAGTTTCCTGACCCTTTAGAACAGGTCTTCAAAGTATTAATTTACCTGGCCATTTCAGTATGGGGAGATTACAGCCAATAGATGATTTAGGCCAAGGATGGATACACTTTCACCTTTCAAGTTTTTTCTTAGAATTAGCAGGTGGCCCATTTCCTTAAAGTAAATTTTCCTAAAATAACCATAACTCTCCCTTTATTGTAAATATGCTGAACTAGTCAACTTTAATTTAGATAACCAGAATGAATACTCTGTGTGTCTGAGAATAACATCATCCTGTATAGTTCTCCAGTATTGTCATTAATGATATTGATGCTGTGCCCACTTTGCTGTTTTTTTTTAAAGCAGATATAAAAGACCATTTACCCTAGCTGTAGGTCAGATGATAAGCCACATTTTGAGAGTATATACATCCTTCCAAGGGTACCTGATATGTTTGATATCGGTGACATCACCTATTTGCAATAAATTCTAGATTACAAAGAAATGCATTGTAACCCAGAGCTCTCAAATATTGTTAACGGTGGTGCAGGACTGGATTTTTTTAAGTGCATGACCATTAGGTCTGATCATTATGATAGATCCTGTGTGTTTGCACCAGTTATAATATAATGTCAGAAGTTAAACTCGGGTAATGATTCTGGTTCTTTTTGATATACACTCTTTGACTAGAAGTTTCAGGATGTATGGTGGAAAAAGGAGAAAAGTAGCACTCCTAGTTACTGTAGGTTACATGAAAAATGCCTTATTAAAACTTCTTTTGAAAGACTCAGCTTAGAAATTTACTTTTTGATTTAGAGATCCTAAGTCAATAGGTTTGTGAGCAGCATATGAGAAGATTTATTTTTCAGAACACAGGACATCATCCTCATAGAACATCCATCCTTCCTGGCCAGCTATCATAACAACATTAATTCATTGATTTCTTAAGTGTCGCTGCCCATTCCTGGCTCCAGAGTATGATGATGCCTGTATGAAGAAAGTATAGAATGGGTAGAAACTGGGATAATTCAAAATAGCTATTTGGGAACTGGCTTTTTTATTTCTGTCTTTGTATGTCACCAATCAGTCCAGCTATTTTAACTCTGGTTTCTGGAAATCTGCTGAAAATCAAATCAGAGAAACAATGCAAATTATGCTTTTTTGTCACATATATGTATTTTCAGACCAACTTACGCTCAACATATACCTTAAACAACTGTTAACCTAAGTACTGAATTGCACTGGAGGTGGAATGATACACATTGTGATGAATTCTGAACTCTGACCTATGTAAAATTTGATTAATGCCCTTGACTTCAATGGTTACGCTGGTGTAAATGAGAACAGAACTTGGTAAATTTATCTTAGATCATATCTTGCACCAGATGTAACTATACAACTGTGCAAACCTATGCATAGCAGCTATTTATATTAATGACTGTTTCTGGGGGGAGGGGGACCACTTCTTCCCAAGGTAAGACGAGCTATGGGTTTCTCTTTAGATGGTTAATATTTTAAATACCTGCATATGCATCTTTGTGTCAACCATCATAGCTGTTCTGTCTGAGCCTTGTGTATTGAGAATGACATGTTTCATGACATCTGAGGTTAAAGTGAAGCTATTGGGACTGTCAGTTAACCTCCCTTTGTCAGTCTGCTGCAGAGATGACTTTGTATTTATGATAGGGTTATTAGGGTGCCCACTACCCTCTGATAGAATGCAGAATGGGTTTCCTTCTCAGTATGAAGATATTTCTATGTTCCCTAATGTGGTCCTAAAAATGTCATGCATATCTCAAAACATCAAGTAGCTCCAAGGCAAGTATATAAAGCAGAATGTTTCCTCTGTCTTAGTAAAGACAAGTGGCAAACCTATTGCATTAGAATTGCTTAATTTATCAATAACTATGTGGTTATGACTGTACAAAAAGCTTCATTATAATTTAAAATTTTCATTTTTACTATAAAATTAAATACAGGCACTGGAAAGATTTTCTTTTGGAATGTTTGCCCTTTTAACAATATGGAATATTTAATATAGAGTAAACTGTTATCACTAAATGTAGCTAAAACAAATATAGAAGAAAACTTGTCGCTTTATAGATCATCTCAACTTATTCATCCCTTTGTTGCTTGAATACCAAATTAATGACATTAGATGTATGTACTCCCATTGCTTGTGGCATCTTGTGGGTTATTTGGTTTACAGTACTTATGGTTCAGCATAGATTTATGTTCCAGCCAGAGATATGAATATTATTGAGCCCTATGGTATATAAATGAGCACAGATTTTCAAAAGGGAGGGATTTTTGAAGGCATCGGAGTATTAAGTTAAACGTTTGAATTAATAGGAAATAAATTTGAATTAAAAGGGATCACAGAAGGATCTTAGCAGAACTGCTGTTTGAAGCCTTTCATTCTTGACCTAGAGGATTGTAACAAACTTTTAAATAATTTTCAAGGGCACTTCAGATGTTCTGTCATTTAAACTGTCACACAAGCCCTTTTTCTGTTGGCCTGTAGCCATACAGTCATTAAAATGTAGTTTTAAGAAATAGTAGTGTGTGTGCTATATACAGATTTTTCATTAAATTCCCTTCTTCCTTCCACCTCCATTTCCTCCCCTCCCCCCCCAAAAATAGCAGAACGCTAATAGATATGAAGAATGCTATTCAAAGGGTACACTGGAATGTGTTTAGAGGAACACTTTGAGCATATATCACAGGTATCTTACAAGTATATTCATTTTCACAATTCAAGACATTTAATCTGCATAGGTCAGATGTAGCCAAAGTGCAGCCATGTGCCAAATGAAACCCATGCTGTTCGGTATATTACATATTTCTAACAAAGTTTCCCTCTTACACTTACACCTCTTCCTGAGGTGTAGCTTGCAGAGATTACAGTTCAGTTGTCACAATTTAAGAATTCACTCTACATAGTCTGCCTACTTGAGCTATATTCCCTATGCATAAAATAGGGGATACTGGTGGAACCACTAAACTCTCTTAAAACAGGATGAACAGCTGCAGTGCAGCTAATGTATGCAGTGATTCAGCTTAGAGAGAGTATTCTCTAGTGGCACAATGTGGGGCGTAGTAGAGATGACTAAATAGAGCAAGAGATTTGGTTTCTGTTCCTGGCTCTTCAACTGACTTGTTCTTTGACCTTGCACAGGTTATTTAACCTCTCTTCCACATTTTCTGCATTTGTAGACTGGGATAATAACGGTAATACTTCCCAATCTCCCAAGGGTGATTTTAGGCTTTAAGTTATTTGTTTCTGAAGTGGTTTGATATCCTTCGAGGGAAAGCACTATCAGTGTGCAAGGTGTTATTACTATGGGTTTACTCAAGGTTTGCACACTTCATTGCTTATGTAAGATTGCAATTTCTCTGCCTGCAGCACCAAATGGATAGTGTTTAGATTAACTAAAACAGTTTTTTGACTCAGCAAAGGTAAATGAACTTGCCTAAGCCAGACATGCTGTGGAGGGAGCCACAGTTGAATCTCCAGGCTCACTCATCCTCAGTCAGTATAGCTCCTGATCTGAAGCAGCTCCCCAGACAAACAGAAATGCCATTGGCTTGAGTGTTAAGCCTCACTTTGCTCAGCCAATTATCTTGATCTGAGTGGAGGCCAATATGGTAGTGTTAATCATAGCACATGACTGATTGACTTGTGTGGCACAAATCCAATACAGTATTTTAGAAACTGAATATTTAACTCTCCATCTTAAATGACAACTCTACAATTGACTTGCACTAAGACTTCATTTTCAACTGCTGGCAATGTTTAGCAGTATGTCCTGAGACAAGATGTATAGAGCATAATGTTCTGCTTAAAGATATTCATGGAGCACTCCTCTTGGGTGTGTCTGACATTTCAATTAAGGCCCTAATATCCAGGGACAAAATTATCCTCAATGGGATTTTCTTCCTGAGGATCTGAGGCAACAATGGCTGTTTCTATGTGACCATTCCTTTGGGTCTATGAAATTTGACTTCTCTGTTTGAATCAACAGGGAATTCCTTCCATAAAACCTACAGAGCTCCCAAATTCTGCTCAGAGCTCTGTGCATCTGCCTTGCTTTGCTGATAGGAGCCATGCCCCCAGGGCTTCCCCACCGGCCACAATCCTCACCTCCTGGGTGGCTTTGTGGAGGGAGTGAGGAATATCATGATGACAAGGTCAGCATTATCTCTGTCACTATGTATTCTCCCTGGAGCTGAGGGGATGACATGTCCTTGAAAGGGCTTTTTCCTCCTCCTTCCCTTCCTCCCTTCTCCTCACCCACCAAGCCAGATTCATGAGTTCACATGCATGTCTCCTCTTCATAGGTGGGAAAGGGGGAGAAATGCACTTAACAAAGCACCCTACAAGTGTTTCATACAGTCTGAACATGTTTTTAGAACTCTAATACCTATCTTAACAATACTAACACAGAGATAAGCCAATAGGTCTCCAGCTATGTATTTGTTTGTGTTCAGTTGAGACCTAGGAGCCTTAGCATGAGCTTGCACCTGACCTATCAGCATTACACCTAAATGACCCAGATCAGAGTTTCCTCCACTCACAGAAATAGAAGGGGTGATCTGACCCAGTATTTTGAACTTACTATAGAGGCTTTTCATCAAAAAGAAATTCTACAAAATGTGGAAATATTGTGTAGGATGAGTACAAAAGAATAGCTCAAGGTATAAGGGCAATCAGAAAGGCTAAGGCTAAGGCACCTAGGAAGGGACATAAATGACAATAAGAGGTTCTATAAATATTTTGGAGTAAGAGAAAGATTAATGAAAGGGTAGGTCCTCTACTTAGCGGGGAAGGAGAGCTAATAATGGATCACATCAAAAAAGCTGAGGTGTTTAATACCTATCTTTCTTCAAAAAAAGAAGAACAGGAGTACTTGTGGCACCTTAGAGACTAACAAATTTATTAGAGCATAAGCTTTACTACAGCCCACTTCTTCGGATGCATATAGAATGGAACATTATGCTCTCTGTATGTGTGTATATATATCTCCTCAATATATGTTCCATTCTATATGCATCCGAAGAAGTGGGCTGTAGTCCACGAAAGCTTATGCTCTAATAAATTTGTTAGTCTCTAAGGTGCCACAAGTACTGTTAGCAATGATCTTCAATAACTCCTGGAGGACAGGTGACATCCCAAAGGATGTCCTATAGTACCTATCTTTTTAAAAGGGAGCAAAGAGGACCCAAGGAATTATTAGTCCAATCAGCCTAGCTTCAGTACCTGGAAACATACTAGAACAAATTATTAAATAATCAATTTGTAAGCACCTAGAGGATAGAAGGGTGATATATAATAGCCAACATGGATTTGCCAAATCAACGTAATTTCCTTTGACCTGGTTACTGGCCTTGTGGATAGGGGGAAAGCAGTAGACATGATTTATCTTGTTTTCGGTTAAGCTCTTGATACATTCCCACATGACATTTTCATAAGCAAACTAGAAAATGTGGTCTAGCTGACATTATTATAAAGTTGGTGCAAAAGTGCTTGAAAGACTGTACTCAGAGAAGTTATCAATGGTTTGCTGTCAAACTGGGAGGATGCATCTAGTAGTTTCCTGTGGAGGTTGTCCTGCATTCAGTACTAGTCAGTGTTTTCATTCATGGTTTAGAGAATGGGGTGGAGAGTATGCTTAAAAAAACCATAGATGACACCAAACTGGGAGGGATTGCATGTACTGGAGGACAGTGTTAGAATTGAAAAGGACCTTGACAAATTGGAAGTTTGATCTGAAATCAATAAGATGACATTCAGTAAAGACAAGTGTAAAATACTATGCCTAGGGGGTAAAAATACATATGTACAAATACAAATTCAGGAATAACTGGGTAGGCAGTAGTACTGCAGAAAAGGATCTGGGGGTTATGGTGAATCACAAATTGAATATGAGCCTACCTTGTGATGCAGCTGCAAAAAAGGCTGCTAATACTCTGGGGTGTATTAACAGCAGTGTTGTATCTGAGTCATGGAAGGTAACTGTTCAGCTCTGTGTGGCACTGGTGAAGTCTGAGATGGAGTATTGTGTCCAGTTTGAGGCGCCGCACTTCAGGAAAGATGTGGAGAAAGTCCAGACCGGAGGAGAGCAACAAAAAGGTTAAACGAAAAGGTTAAAAGGTTAAACAAACCAGACTTGAGGAAAGATTTTAAAACAAACTGGTATGTGTAGTCTTGAGAAAAGAAGACTTGGCAGCTCTTACCATACCTCAAGACTGTTACAGAGAGGATGGTGATCAATTGTTTTCTAAATCCACTGAAGGTAGAACAGGAAGTAATGGGTATCATCTGCAGGAAAGAAGATTTAGGTTACATATTAGGAAAAACTGTTCGAATATAAGGATAGTTAAGCACTGGAATAGGTTACCAATTAAAGTTGTGGAATCCCCGTCATTGGAGGGTTTAAGAACAGGTTAGACAAACACCTGTCAGGAATAATCTAGGTGTACTTGGTCCTGCCTCAATGCAGTGGGATGGACTAACTAACTTCTTGGGTTGCCTTCCAGCTGTACATTTCTATAATTCTATGATTAGGAGGAGGTCTGTCAGTGGCGAATCTGCATCTTGTAGTAAGATGTGGGTCAGAGAATTGGTGACAATATGTTTAACACCTCTTCAGCCCTGTGCTTTTGCTACTATGAAAAGCACATCATACATAGAATACGCTAAGGTATTAGTTTATATGAGTTGATAGTTCTATAGTAAATTATTACAGTTGACCATAACAATAGATGACATAATGAATTAACTAATTGGCTACAAAGCTCTGTTTGGGTATTGCAGCAGTTTTGATAGTGGGCTCATAGACTTTAAGGTCAGAAGGGACCATTATGATCTTCTAGTCTGACCTCCTGCACAATGCAGAATCTCACCCACCTGTGAGTGGCTCAACTGTATCTACTTCTCCTCAGTGCTGTTAGTCTCAGGCACAGAGTCATTCTAATTTCTAGTCCAGTAATTCAACTCTTGTAGCACAAGTGGCCTCTGGTGGCTTGATGCTGGATCCATTCATGTTGATTGCAAAGTTTTCCTTGCATCACTGGTGCAAGATCAGTTCCTAGATGAGGCTTCTCTCAGGATACCAAGGTCAGTTGAAACAGATGAGGCCTTTCCACACCTTTGAAAAATGGATTAGAGGAGTGACAGCTCCTTCACCAACACCATCATTTTGCTAATAGCGACCTTCTGCAGGATAGCCATTCTCTCCTCTTTCCCTCCCCCAGCCCCAAATGGTTGTTGGGTTAGCCATTTGAAAAATTCTGCTGACATCAGTGGTTCAGGATCAGGCAATTAGGAGAGTTTTTAAAAAGGAAAGACTCGGTCCTTTCTCTAATAAATAGCTCCATTTATTAATCTAAGGAATTGTCTGCACAGTCTGTAAATCTACAGTATGCTAGCCTGCTGCACATTAAGTCAGCATGTGGACCCTGTTACTGCACACTGAAAGTTGCATGCTACAATTTGATTTACTGCTGTTTCAAAGCCGTAGACAAGCCATGTAGAAAAGGTAGCTGACTGAGTAATACTGCAATCTGTCATATGGCCACAGACTTCCTCCGCCCCTCCTCCCTGAGATTTGACTATTCATCCACTATCATTTGTAGTGTCCCTCTGTCCTTCCAAAGAAACACACAGTGTTAATAACCCTTAATAGAACCATACATATTTTCCTAAATTGAGACTAAAATAAATATATTCAAAGTCTGCATTTGAGCATCAAACACTCTCAATTTAATTGTTCTTTGATACCCTATTGAGTGTGTTAAACATCTACAACGGATTAAAATATAAGTATATTCACTGTATTTTAAACTGAAATTGGCCTGATGGGAGGAGACACAACAACCAGGGATTAGTTATAGTAGTACATTAAATATGCACACTTATCTGTGCAATTAGATTTTAATAAACACTTTTGATAGTTACTTAAAATATATATTTTTAATGCAGAAGTGGCACTGTGTGAGAATAATTCTTGAAAAAACAGTTGCTTTTTAATTAAGGTCTGATTATGATAAGTATTTTCTGTTTTCCTAAGTAAAGATTAAATTAATGTTATAAATCGATTTTCTGACTTTGACATATACATATAACACATTAGACAGAACACTGGAAGCTGGTTCTATTAGTTTAGGACTGCTTACGTTAATTCAAGGAATATTTTTTAAATTGCAATCACAGTTAAATTTTGGAGCAAAGTTTATTAAGTGTTTCTTAGGCTTTAATGTAATACATACCACTATAATGAATTATTTACTGTTAGAAAATCTTTCTTTTTTGATTGTATTCGTAATTGCTAACCAGATTTATTTTGTATCATTACTTTTTATGATTTCCAAATTTGTAAAAGTCATTTAGATGCATTTTTAATTGCTTGCATTATATAAAATGTTCAATAGGAAAAGTATAGAGATCATTGGAGGAAAGATCATAATATATGAGAATTTTTATAGATTTGTCCACTGACATAATTTCTTCTTGAATAAAGTGAAAAAGCTGACTCACTTAACACCTTATGTTAGAAAAACAAAATAACTGCTTCTGCCATGTGCCTGTCATTAAAGTTTTAGACTTCATGCTATTGTATTCTGTAGTTTGTTGGTAAATTCATCAATCAGAAACCTGATTCCAACCCTCTGTTAGGATAGGGACTTGTAAAGATGAAATCCTGGCT
This sequence comes from Malaclemys terrapin pileata, assembly GCF_027887155.1. Lineage (NCBI taxonomy): Eukaryota > Metazoa > Chordata > Testudines > Emydidae > Malaclemys > Malaclemys terrapin. The sequence goes on from NC_071512.1 coordinate 28,192,843, forward strand.
CCAATGAAGTCAATAGGAATTTTGGGGCCAGAATTTCATCCATAGTACGGAGAGATGTGCAAAGGTTAGCATGTGTTTGCCAAATCAGGCCCCAAAAGTGCACTACTACAGATTTTGGTTTTTGCACGTATAGGGCCAGATCCTCAGATAGCTCCTTAGACGTCCGTATTCTGATTTACATCACCTGAGAATTTGGTCCATGTAGAGTGCATATCTATATATGTGCCCTTTCTTCTTTTTCCTCTAGTCCAAGTGAGTCAGTTTGAATAAATTATCCCTTTTGGTAAAGAAATAGTCTTAGAATGTCCACTGTAATTTTTCTATTGATCAGCAAGCCCCAAATTCACCACTATTGGATATTATTCATGTAGGTAATTACTAAATATAGAGGGAAGAGCCAGGATTGGAAATAAGATTGACATTTGGGCTGAATACTATAATGAGTCTTTAATAAACCAGTAATAGACAGCTTCACAAAATAAAATGAGTGATGATTGCAAACACGTAAATCAGTTCCCTGGATTTTAAATACATAAATTATATTAATCTGTGGGAATAGGTCTATTTTAAGGCAAAATTAAGGGCTCAATCCTGCAAATGTGGTTATAGCCTTTGTGTAACCTCACTAAAATCAATGGGGTTCCCTGCACACATGACATCGCAGGAATGGGGCCTTACATAGACACAAGAAAGGCAATGAGTAGTAAATATTATCAGATCAATATTGCTCATCCTCAGGATGCTCCTTTGTTATTGGCTAATTTCTATTGCTAGCTGTTTTAAAAGGGATTTTCTCATATACTGTTTTTTATAAGGAAGAGCTAAAAGTGTGGGGGGTTTATTTTTTAAGGGTTTTTTTTCCCTCATGCTTTTCTTTAGAGTTGTCAGGAATGCCAAGTGTAGTCTGTCTTGTTTTATTTGTCTGCCTACTTTTGGCTTTGTTTTGTTTTTGTTTTTCCTGGAGGACCATTGGAAGATGTGGAGGGCTCCTAACACCTTAATTATTGAAGGAGTGAGGTTTCTGAAACTCAATCCAAAATGTTAATTGTTCTTTGAAGTTAAATAGGTGTGAACAAAACAAACAACAAATCAACTGCCCTAGGCAGTTTGACTAAAAAGCCTTTCACTTAATTGCTGAACTTTTACTCTCCTGGTTTCTGTGATTTCATCCTTTAACTAGTCCTCTGGTCATTACAATCTGCCAGCCTAGTCAAGACCTAAAGTTCTATTCTAAAATAACGCTGTTTTTGTGGGGTTGAGGAGAGGGAAGCTTTTCAGATTTTTATACATCATGAAATTGGGGGTGGCAAGAGGGCGAAGAGAACAGCTTTTTTCCCCCCTTTCAGATCTTCTTTAAACATATTCCTCTTACAAACTGACACCAACAAAAATGTGCGTGTCTCTGTATCATGCATCATATATTGTGTGGGTCTATAGTATATAAAATATATGAGCTGTGATGGTATTAACATGAAGATTTCTGTTTTGTTATATTTACTGGACAAATGCATTTTAAATGCATAAAAATAAATTTATAAACACAATACCTGAAAAAATGAAAACAATAAATCTCCCATTAAAAAGAAGTACTCCCAATTATATTTGTTGATTACGAGATAAGTCCTCTAAAATTAATACAAGCAAGATGTATCATTGGAATGGAGTTGCTGTGCATAACAGCAATGTTAAGACATCTTCATTCGCAAAGGTAAAGATAAATGATGTAACAAAAAAAATGATCTTTAATGTGACCAAGCACAATAAATTGTTAATGTTTTTGTGAACTTGATGTATGTCCAGTTTTCCTTCCATCAGCTTGACACACCTCTCTTTCTATGGTATGTAAGTGGATAGATATATATTGCAGCAGAAAAACTTATGAAGAGAGATGTTAAAGTGGCAAATCTTGAATTTTGCTAGTGAGGCAACGTTACAATAGCCAGTTCTCCTGCGATCTCATAGAGCGTTGTTGTAGTTAATGCCTCAGAGTAAGGCCATTTTCACCTACCAAGATATAGCTCTTACTTCTGTGGTTGTGCTAACTAGCAACTATAGAACACTGAACCTGACACAGTGGGTTAGTGATGTAAGCAGTGCCTGCAAACTGACCACTTAATGGTAAGATCTACATATTTTAATGAGGATGAGAATATAGAAAACAGTATATACTGATGGCTGTGGTCATAAATACACCTCATGTTGCTGTTTTTTTCCCTTGAAGACTGTGCATTGTTTCTTCTCATTAACACATGATAACTGGAATAGGTTTCATATCGCCATCCACCATTCCCCCTCGGCTTGACATTTTCAGAGTTCAGATGAAGCACTAATAACCTTTCTGTGCTGTGCTCACTCTAATGATGTCCATTCAATAAATGAGATGTGAGCATCACCACTATGGTAAATAAAACAGCAACAGACTCGTATCTAATTACAAAAAAAAAAAAAAACCTGTTACAGCAATGAATAGTTAGCATTTAAAAAAATATCATCTTGGTTCCAAATAGTTACTTTGATTTTTCTTGGTTGTTGGTTTTTTGTTTTTGTTTGACCATCCATTCCTTTCTGTTTCTCTTGTCCTCGGCAAGGTTGGACCAGCGAAATCACTTGTGTGATGCTTCATTCTCCTGTTGAATTAATCTCTTTCTCCACAACATGAGAACAATGGCAAAGTTTCTTCAGTGTCTTATCTCACACTGCTCATGAATATGCTGCAAATGTCTGACCACACAAATAACTGTGCAGAAAAAAACGTTGATAAACAGTGTTTATCAAATACTCCATGTACTAACCCGCCATTATAGATATGGCACAGAAAGCAAAATATGACCACCACCACTCCCAAAAATTCCTAAATAAATGTACATCAATATTTTTGTGTTTTCATGCTTGCCCAGGTACTTAGTAATGGGTGACTTATGAGTGTGGCAGGAAGAGAATACAAGCATTTTTACTTTGCAGATAAACTTTAAAAGATGAGTATAAATCATGAAGAGTGCTCCAAATGTGAAGTTAAAAATACCCACTAATGGTTGCACCATTGCAACTTTCTCATTTAGCATAACACTCACATGGGCCTGATCCTTAGTGATGCTGGGCAATTTCAAACCCTATTAAAAACAATGGCAGATGCAGGTGCTCAGAACCTCTCAGATTCAGGCCTATCCATGGTGGGATATATAAAGGCTATGTTAATCCTGTTTGACAAGTTGCTTCAGCTCTTGTTATGCTTAATGGGAGTTGAAAACACTTTGAACGTTGCATACCCATCTTACCCTAGCCCAATCCTGCTCCTGCTGAAGCTATTGAGAGTTTTTGCAATTGACTTCAGTGCAAGCAGAAATGAACTTTTGGAGAGAATATTCAATTACAGGGTTTACAAGTCTTGCAAATCTTATTTCTTGTCATTTTTTAGCAGCTGCCTGTAACCTCACCAACAGCTACTATCGAGCTCAGTGATTTCTGGTTGGGTGATTGTGAGGCTGTTGGAAATCTCAGAATCAGAGCTGAATGTGCAGAGAATTAGGAAGTAACCATGCACTCAGGAAGGAGGGAAGCAGTGTGAAGACATCCCGCCCAGGGAAGCCTCAGGCATGGACCAGTGGGGACCGGCCTGGGGACACCACCAACAGTGGCACCTCCAATCCCCTTTCTTACTGCTGCTCTGTAAGTGAGTTATTGGGGGTGAGCATAGAGCAAGAGTGTCCCCTGCCTTCAGAGAAGAAGCTCCCTCTGGCCCCAACTATGCTGTCCTCCAGGATGCTAAGGGTTATAAGGAAGTACCCCTCCACCAATCTCTGGACATACCTTGAGTCCAGCAGGCCAACCACTATTCTCCCTTTAATTTGTTCGGGTACAATGCATGCCCTAGAAGCCCCCAGCATATGGGAAAACCATATCTCTCCCCATCATTATTCTCTCAAAAGGCAAAGTTTATTTATGTGACCCTGTTTCGTCCCCTCACATCACATGTGTATAGGAGAGACCACAGAACTGGCTGGTGATCCCTTATCATCTGGGTGAGTTTGTTGTTTGGCCATGGCCTTAGTGAGCCCACATAGCCTCCCAAAGTCAGACAAAAGTTTACTAAGCCCTTATTGCCTACAAGCCATAACAGGTGAGTCCACCAAACTCCACTTCCTATATAGAATTAAGAAAATAACTTCAGAGCTTTCCTGAGGTTTGGCTTTACTAACAAAAAACAGATTAATACTAAAAGCACGCAGTTCAGTTCACACCTATTCAGGTTTAGCCTCTCAAAGGGATTTTGTGTTTTAGCTGTTCACCCCACATTCTAGAGAGGCAGCCCCACCTTCTTTATGTCTGTGTGAATAAACAAGTTGCCTTCCTTGGTGGGACATTAGATACCAGCGGGATCAATACATGGTGAGGAGTGCTGTAGGCAAACACTGCCAACTTGTTATAAATTTAAAGAGTATGTGCGTGGAAGAGGGGGAGAGGATGATAGTATGGAGTCCCCTTGAGCAACTGGGTGCAATCTTTGTTCAGGCAAAACTGCCACTGGACACACCAGGGGCACTCTCTTACCCTGAATAAAGATGGCCAAGCCAGGGGTGACTCATGCACTTTAAATCTTACTCTCCCTATCCCTGTTCTGGGAGTTTTGACAAAGTAGACTCAGTGCAGTTGGGTCCAAAGTATCAGTGGGTTTGGATGACACAGGAGTACTCATTCATAACTATTATTTTGAGCATATGTAAGCACAATAGGATAACCATGGTTATAACAGCAGCTTCTATTACTATTTAAAAGTTAGTGCAGTAATTGTTTAAGCAAAGCGAATAGCTGATTTAAAATAAAGTAAAATCTCTTGTTAGATGCTATTTTAAAAGTTAAAAGCATGTTTATTTAGCTCATCTTTAAATAGTCAAAAACATAACAATGGAAAAAGTCTTAGTTAATTTTTTTTTTACAGTAGTGTGTTCTCACCTAAAAAAGCAAACACAAAAACAATACAATTTGTTAATCTATCTCTGCTGCCAAACTGGCTGTTTTATTCAACAATAAATTGAATACAAAAGTTCTCCCAAGGCAGGAAGGCAGAATACTAACCTCTGAAAGTCTAGCAGCTTAATTGACATTTGGTGGTAGCCTTAGGCAGAAGTTAATTTGTACCTTGGTTTTATATACACATATACTTTATAAAAGGTACGCAGCTTATATTACAGATAAATTAAAATTCATTCATGTTGCAGTTCTCAGGTGTACATTTATTGGCATGGCATAAACCTATTTCATTTTATGACTGATTTCCTCACAATTAATAAAATGTCAGCCTTCTAGAAACAGTATATTTTCAGGTAGTTACATGGGGGCTTGAAATGTTATTTGTATGAAATTTTCATCTGATGCATATAACAATCACTAAAGGGTTTGTGATATAAATTCCAATATGAAGCAGAACTAAGGGCCTGATTCTACAAGCCTTTGTTCTTGCAGCTGTCCAATTGACTTTAGTGATACTACTCCTGTAAGTAATGACTTACAGTAAGAGCTTGCAGGATAGAACCTTAGGAAGGGATAAGCATTAGTTATAAAAAACACTTAAAAATCTGATGGATATGTTTTATTTGCACTTTCAAATAAATAACTATGTTACTTCTCTAATGATGGCTAGTACATAACACTTAAAACCAGTCCATCAGAAAATAAATTTGGGGTCAGGAGATAAAACAGATTTGTCACCTCAGCATAAGGCAAATAAAGAATCTCTTAAAATAAGTGTTCAAGTTCTCAGTTGATGTAAACCAGCATAAATCCATTAAATCAATGAGTAAATTCCTGGCCCCATGGAAGTCACTGGCAAAACTCCCATTGACTTCAGCAGGGTGGGATTTCACCCAACAGAAGTATGCCAATTTATACCGGGTATATATATGGCCCACTTTGTCTCATAACTATAACATCCCATCATATGTGTAATAATTCAGATGGGAGGGAGGGATAGCTCAGTGGTTTGAGCATTGGCCTGCTAAACCCAGGGTTGTGAGCTCAATCCTTGAGGAGGCCACTTAGGGATCTGGGGCAAAATCAGTACTTAGTCCTGCTAGTGAAGGCAGGGGGCTGGACTTGATGACCTTTCAAGGTCCCTTCCAGTTCTAGGAGATAGGATATCTCCATTAATTTATTTTATTTATTTATTTTTATTTCTTATTAGGCCTATTAAGAATTGTGGAATTTTGTAAATGAGTTACAAAATTAAAGTGACAAGTTTCAGAGTAACAGCCGTGTTAGTCTGTATCCGCAAAAAGAAGAACAGGAGTACTTGTGGCACCTTAGAGACTAACAAATGTATTAGAGCATAAGCTTTCGTGGACTACAGCCCACTTCTTCGGATGCAAAATTAAAGTGGTTGGACAGTTTAAATACTTTTATGATGGCATTTGACTTATTTGTCAGGGACAGTGTACGGGAGAGGAGTGTTGATTAATATTAGAAATAATCAACTATTTTTAAGTTATTTGCATCTGTAATATTCTGAAATCACCACACAGTTGGGTTTTTTTGTAATATTTAAACTGAAATGGCCCCATGATTAACTTAATTAAGTCTTTATACTGGATCCAATCCTGCTTCCATCAAAATCAAAGGCAAATCTCTCAGTGATTCTTTGGGAGCAGTCCTGGGCCCATAACTTTTACCCTAATGCTAGTATTTGTTTGGTGACTAGTGCCTGAGTTCAACAGTATAGGCTGATTTCCAGCTAACCATTTCCAAGTAAGATCACTTCTTAGGTATTCCCTAACTTCTCATTAGTAACAACATAAGCTTCAATGCTGGCCTGAGAACTGCAGGGCAGACCCTTCTACTCACCTGGCACCCACTAATGCTGATGGGGCTCTTCATGGCTCCAAGTACATGATCAGGGCCTAAGGTATGAAATACCGAACAGTAACATTTCTCATATTTAGGTAAAAGTTACCCTGTAGTTCTTTATGTAACCCCCAGATATGCTGAATCAATAGGGTATATCAATCTGATAACACAGGCTATTGTAATTTTTCTCAAAAGTGGTAAAGAAAACTGTTTTACTGGGGCAGATGACAACAGAGGAATTTATAGACTGTGTATTGATAACACAAGCTGGTGGATACTCTTTATGTTTAAAACACTCAATTTTTGACCCTTTTCTAAATATAAATAGGACAGGAGAGTGTCAGTAAATTATTCTGTTGGATTAATGCCATCACTGCATTTTACTTGCTAACCCTTGATGCTATTTATCAAGAAAGTGTGCCATCAGCACATGTGGTTACATACATGAGAGATGTGGAGAACTAGTCATAGTAGATCACATGCAGGTAATCTGCGAAACACTTCCACACTGCCAGTTTTGTATTGGTAAAATTAAACGTATGGAGAATTTATTGCCTATTCATCTTGTGAATAAATTACACATACAAACAGAGGCAGAGAGAATATAACAAATCTTGCTGTTGGCCATGCAAATCTGCTTGTGGGAATTTCTCATCATATACCTAACAGTGTTATATTTAACAGGTCATGATTATGAACAGGCTACAAAGTCATGTTGCATTGTTTCTGCAATACAGATATTTAATATAATCTTGTTTTATAAAAGTTAACAATATGATATATTATATTTGACGTGTCATAACAAACTCAATTATTTTTGAAAAAAAATGTTCTGGGTTTTATTAGTCTCGATGAAACCTTCTGTAGGTATGGATAAAGATGCATTTGTCAAGTTCAGAAATGATTCTGTATTTAATTACAATCATGGGCATCATCCTTCTGTATTACCTTTAATGCACAGACTAGGGTTTGCATACTAGTTGATATTTAAAGGGACATTATAAGAGTAAAATTATGTATTTTAAAAAATCCTTATCTATGTTACAAATAACATTTTAGATTATCACAATTTAAATATTTTTCAAAATGTGTTCAACTGTTTAAGCTACGTTTTTATGTTTTATATTCTGACAGTTTGGCAATAAGGGGCTAAGCAGGTTATTTCATACATTTATAGGCTAGGAATTTCCAGGTGCCTAAGGCAGTTAGGCACCCAACTCTCTTAGGTGCTTTTGAGAATCCCAGCCATAGGAATTTTCTTACCAATTTCACTATCAGGTACTCATGGATTGTTGCAATGCTGCATTCTTTCGATTGCAAACATTGCAAGGGAATGTTTAGATTCTTCAAAATTACTTGTATGGATCTTGTAAAACTTTATTTTTTACAAAGCCTCATGGACTTCGGGAACCACAAGAGGTCACCGAGGCTGCTCTGGCTCCCCAAACAAGCACTATTTCCCTTACTTAGCTCTGCTCTACACTTAAAATGTAGATTCAATTCACTTGAATTTTCACCCCAGAGTTTCATAGTAAAGCCAGCTTAAACCTGGGTGTAGATGTGGCTTCTACCATTTGGAAAGGTAGATTACCTTCATTGAAAGAAACCCACCTTCCATCAGTGTAGGAAGTGTCTACCTTATGGTGCTGCAGTTGTTACTCCTGGGGAATTCTGCACATAATTAATAAGCTACACATATTTTTATTTTTTTGTGCAGAAGAAAGCTTCTGACTAAATGTTGCTGCAGTTCCGCCTTTTGCTCACCAAAGGGTGCTGTGGTGGTAGAACAAAGCAGCAGCTCCTGGCCATCTAGGGAAGAGAAAGCGCCTGCCTTCTTTACAGTGCTTGTCAGGCCAGGTCAGAGCTATGGGGAGACAGACAGCATAGGGTGTTGAGGGGATCAGATAGGCTCATAAGGGCCAGAGGGGGAGGACAGACTGGGGAAGAGGCTGAATGGGAGTGGAGGTACAGGGCCACAGACAGGCGGGAGGTGCAGGGCCACATGGTGATGGGGGGAGTGGGTGTCTGAGTGGGTGTTGTGGGACACATGTTGAATAGAGGGTGCAAGGACACATGGGGGTGCATAAACATGGGGATAGGGGCAGATGTGCCTGACTGAAGGGGTCAGCCAGGATCTGCATGGGGGAAGCTCCCTAACAATCCCTCCACGCCCCCCCAAAAACCTTGTTCTATACTTTTCCCACCCATACCCAACAACCCTCCTAGTTCACACCTAGGCTCCTTCCCAGCAATTTATTTCCCTCTTCCTCAGCTCCTCCATTACCCCTGACTCCCCCAACCCTTTTCACTGCTTCTGAAGGGTGCGGGAAATACAGTTATTTATTGTAGTTTAAATGAATTATTACTCAGAGTTACATACTAATATGCCTAGTAAGGAATCTATTTGTCAAAAAACATTTCCTGAATCTTTTTTGTTGTCTGTATTGTTACAGACATACTTGCTGACAGGTGGTTTGAAATAAATGACCAAAAATAATTGAAACTGATGTGATTATATTGTGTTATTTTGACAAATAAAATGTGCAGAATTTTGCAGAATTTTAAAAGATGGTGTGTAGAATTTTCAATTTGTTGTTGCAGAATTTTTTAAATTTTTGGCGCAGAATTCTTCCAGGAGTAAACTGTGCCACTGTAACACCGGTAGTGTAGACATGCTTTTCGTGGAGGAAGCTCTATACGCCTGAGACATAGGGATGATGTTGAAATGCGGCTGACCCTCACACATTTTTCCCACTGCAGCATTAGGATGAGAAGCAATGAGCTGCACAGAGGGGACCTGCTATCCTGATATTAGATAATTGGATCCCTTATTTTCTGAAAACCTGAGGCTAGTGATTACAGTCACACATCAAGATTATAAAGGAGCTTTTCTGTTACCTCTTTTCTTTAACTTTGGTTGCCTTAATTCCTGACGGGTCTTCTAGTGTGTGTGGGCCCCATTGCAAGTCCATTGGTCTGGATCCTTTCTTTCCCTGTAGCACGGTCACAGATGTCTTACTTAAGGTCAGCCTCATATAAATTTCCATGAACCATTTTCTTAAAGCTGTCAGTCAAGTTAGTACACCTGCACATTTTACCCACCCACTCACTCACTTAATGCCAAAATGTCAAAAATCATGGGGAGCTTTTAAAAAACAAAAAAATAATGGATTCTGTGACTCCTGCTGTAAAATAATATATAACCTTAATCATTAGTTTCCACAAATTATACTGTTAATGGAACAGAGCCAGAAAAAATTATACAACTGGAAAAAGGCCTTCGGTTTTAAGAAAAGGGTATTTAGAAACAGAGAGAAAAAACAGGCAAAAATCATATTTTTAAAATAATTTATGAGCAAAATCTATCTTTGTGCAACTGCAATGATCCCTTCTGTTTTATTAATTAGTTAAAATTTCTCTCTCTCGCTCTCTGTTAGTTGTTTCTAAGGCGCCAAACACCTAGATATCTAAAACATATTCACTGACTTTAACTAATTAATACATATCTTTTAAGTGACTGATTTTCTTTTCACCATTTATATTTGTTTAAATTTTGCATTTCACTTAGCCTGGATAGTGATATGAGGCTGGTCAATTTTATGTATTCATTTTTTCCCCTAGTCTCCCATTTTGATTTACATGCACTATCACAAAGATATGGTATTGGAGAGTAAGAAATATTTTTCAGAATGCTTTGCACTTACTGTGAATAAAACAAATGCCCACACACTTCACAAATCTTCATAGTAAGCTTAGTTTTGTAAATACCCCCTCCCCACCCTCCAAAAAAAACAGAGATCCTAAGTTTTAGATCAAACTATCCTGCTTTTCAAAAATGTGGATGAAATACATGCCCACTGTATGTCTCCTTTCCGATGGCAGATCTCCTGTTTCCTTTTTTTTTTGCTTAGTCCACTAAAACAAGTTGCATTTTGTAAATGGATGGATTTAGTACAATATTTTTCCCATAAAAATTCTTCTGCACAGTTATTGATTTATATGTACAAGTACATGTGGAATTCTAAGGGACTACATATCTCTCTCAGATCCACACTCCGTAGCTGTTAAACTAGATTGTTCTCTACTCGATTGTTAGGATTAAAGCCTACTTTGTCCTGGCTATATTATAACACTCATCTTCACATATGAGGGTTTTGATGAAGTATCTCATTTTGACTTGCTCATTTCTTTTTATATTTTATTATTTGTAATATTAATTGTATTTGTATTCTAGTATTTTATATTTTGTTTCCACATTATCAAAAATAAACATTTTGGCAAGTTAGTTTTGATGATTCTGAAACAAAACTTTCAGAATATCCATTCAACTATTCATTTCAGAATAGGATGAAAAGAAAGGTTAAAATGTCAGAATTTCCCCAGGATAGAGATTCAGTTTTACAACCAGCTCTAGTGAAAACTCAGTTTGGTCCTATCTACACAGACAAGACTAAACCACATAACAGTCAGGGCACTGTCATTGTATTACACCAGTGATTCTCAAACTTTTGTACTGGTGACCCCTTTCACATAGGAAGCCTGTGAGTGTGACCCCCCCTTATAAATTAAAAACACTATTTTATATATTTAACACCATTATAAATGCTGGAGGCAAAGCAGGGTTGGGGTGGAGGCTGACAGCTCACAACCCCACACATAATAACCTCACGACCCCCTGACAGCTCCTGACCCCCAGTGTGAGAACCCCGTATTACACACATCCCTAGCACAATGGATTTTGCAAGGTTCATTGGCCCTGAATGTAAACCATGTTTTTAACCACTCCAAGTTTATAATGATTCAAGAACTATTTACTTATTCATGTGTACTGTACCTGTAAGTTAATGATAATGAATGTGTTGGTACAAATGAAAATTGTTAATAATGAAAAGGCTTGTATGTTTTTTGCTGCGGGGGGAAGCCCAGTAGTTTAAAAATCCAATTATGTCATTCCTGTGGCTGCCAACTATAACTCTTTTATGAGAAGGAGCAGCTGAGCCCATACAAGGGTGCTAGTTATAAAGTATAACAGATAAATTTATGTGAGAAAAACATTCATATGGTTGTAGATTATACTGAGGCTAATGACCATAAAGTTTCTATTACAAAAGAGTTCAGAGTGCCAAGCTATAATGAGCAGCAGTTGGATTGTATTACACAATAGTTAGAAGAAGGGATTTGTCCATGCTAAATCTTATGCAGTTGCTTCTAAAATGCAGTTGTAGTCCCTCTCTAAATGATAGTAGTACATACTTGTTAAGGAAGCACTTAGCATTTTAATAAGAAACATAAGACCAGGATTAAGTTTCGTTCAGCTCCTAGAGTAATGTTTTTCCAAAATCAAGTCAAATGTAAGTAGCTGGCTGAAACACTGGTCAAATTAATAAATCATGACTACAGTCTTTAAAACTGAGTGTCTCTTGATTTTTATAGAGACTTGAAGATTATGTAAAGGATTATATAACCAGTGTTTTGTTCCCCCTCCCCCTCCTCCGAGTAAAGAGGATTACTAATGCATTGTACCTAAGGAAATCAGTTTTGTTCCTAAATAAGCAGAGACCCTTCCCCCACTAATACAAGTGCAATATGTTTAAAAATAGCTTTAGACAATGTCTTCCTTTTGTCATAGAATATTAGAAATTAAATTAGGGAAGACATGATTTATTCCTATATTTATACTGGATCTCTTCTTGTCTAATCCTTGAAATACTGGTTTGATGTTTGCTCAGGGCTCAGTCCTGCCAGGCACAAAGCACCAGTGCTGAGGTGTTGGGTTGAGGGTGCTCATCCCTTGATCCATCATTCCATTTGTCACCATTGCACTGAACATCAGTATATTTACTAGTGCCAGGCAGGTTAAATTTGGACTTCTTGTATTTCTCCCCTTCAGCCACTTATGATTTCCTCATAGTTAGACATTCAGAGTATCCTTCATTGTAAATGGATTGTAGTCATCTGAATCTCAACATCACACAAACTGTAATCCTCCTCTGTCAGTATCAGTTGAATGGCAGTCCCCCATTATAGATCTTTTTTCCAGTGGCATTTAGTTTGAGATTTTAAAATTAGTCCCAGTTTCCTTGTTTTAAAATTATAACTATCATTTTCTCTAGGGTATGATGTGTAATCTAGGAGCAACATATAAACCCAGAAAGCATCCTTTGATAGCAATTCAATCTTGAAGTTCTACTCCTATTCATTAATTGTTTGAGCTGCACTGTCATGGTTTATGATGTTAGCACCAGCCCTCGATTGAGTTACATTATTATATTCAATTAAGGACCATGTATTATTGTATATGTTAACACTGCAAACCACAGATGCCTGCCATCTGTGGTTCCCTTCCCCCACCTCCCAAAATGAAACAATTCAGGTTGACGCTAGGAAACAGATAAAAAAAAATGCAACAAACTAATAGTGGCTTTAATAAGAATTTCATCCCTCAACATGCAGATTTGTGGCTATTTGGGTTCTTATGAGTTTCCAGTGCATTAACAAGGAGGGCCAATGAGGATTTGAAAAAATAAACCCCACAGAATATTGCTTCATTATTACATAAATATGCCAAAGATTTCCTTTCCAAATGTAGGTGAGTGCTTTACTAATAACATCTGCATATGCAATGTATGCTAAAGTAGTAAAGCACATCTCATAATGAAAGGGGTAATGACACATTGTGGGCCTAATTCACCATTGCCCAGTACCTTAAGCAATCATATACACCAGGGAAGAGTGGGTGCAAAATGCTCCCATTCAGATCTGGTAACATTGTACACCCCCTTTGCACTGATGATAATGTTTAAACAAGGTTCAGGGCAAAAGTGATTCTGACCCTATATTTGCCGGTATGTTGAGTAATAAAACCAGGCAAAAGCCAATGAAATAGTCTATAGGGATGGCCATACTCGATCAGACCAATGGTCTTTCTAGCCCAGTATCCTGTCTTTCAATAGTGACCAATGCCAGGTGCTTCATAGGGAATGAACAGAACCGGCAATCTTTGAGTGAACCATCCCGTCGTCCACTTGCAGCTTCTGGCAAACAGAGGCTAGGGAAATTCAGTTTTGCATCCCTGACCATCTTGGCTAATAGCCATTGATTGACCTATCCTCCATGAATTTATCTAATTCTTTTTTGAACCCCATTATAGTTTTGGTCTTCACAACATCCCCGGGCAATGACTTCCACAGATTGACTTTGTATTGTGTGAAGAAGTACTTCCTTATGTTTGTTTTAAACCTGCTGTCTATTAATTTCATTAGGTGACCCCTGGTTCTTATGTTATGTGAAGAAGTAAATAACACATACTTTCTCCTCACCAGTCACAATTTTATAGACCTCTATCATATCCCCACTTAGTCATCTCTTTTTTCAAGGTGAAAAGTACCAGTCTTTTTAAACTCTTTAATATCTCTTTTTTGAGATGGGGTGACAATTGAAAAATGTGGGTGTACAATGGATTTATATAGTGTCATTATGATATTTTCTGTCTTATCATCTATCTCTTTCCTAATGGTTCCTAACATCGTTAGCTTTTTTGACTGCCATTGCATATTCAGTGAATGTTTTCAAAGAACTATCTACAGTGACTCTAAGATCTCTTTCATGAGGGGCAACAGCTAATTTAGATCTCATTTTGTATGTATATTTGGGATTATGTTTTCCAATGTGCATTACTTTGCATTTATCAAAATTGAATTTCATCTGGAATTTTGTTGCCCAGTCACTGAATTTTATGATATGTCTTTGTAACTCTTCGCAATCTGCTTTGGACTTCACTATCTTAAATAGTTTTGTATTGTCTGAAAATTTTGCCACCTCACTGCTTACCCATTTTCCCAGATGGTTTATGAATATGTTGAACAGCATTGGTACAAGTACAGATCCCTGGGGAACCCTGCCATTTACCTCTCTCCATTCTGAAAACGGACCATTTATTCCTACAATTTGTTCCCTGTATTTTAACCAGTTACCCATCCATGATAGGACCTTACCTCTTATCCCAGGACAGCTAATTTTGCTTACGAGCCTTTGGTGAGGGACCTTGTCAAAGGCTTTCTGAAAATCCAAATACACAATATTCATTGGATCACCCTTGTCCACATGTTTGTTTGATACCCTCAAAGAATTCTAATAGATTGGTGAGGCATGATTTCCCTTTACAAAAGCCATATTGACTCTTCCCCAACAAATTATGTTCACCCATTTGTCTGATAATTCTGTTCTTTATGATAGTTTCAACCAATTTGCCTGGTACTGAAGTTAGGTTTTCTGGCCTGTAATTACCAGGATCACCCCTGAGCCTTTTTAAAAAATAGGTGTCACATTAGCTATCCTCCAGTCATCTGGTACAGAAGCTGATTTAAATGATAGGTTACATACTACAGATAGTAGTTCTGCAATTTCATATTTGAGTTCCCTCAGAACTTTTGGGTGAATACCTGGTCTTGGTGGCTTATTACTGTTTTATTTATCAATTTGTTCCAAAACCTCCTCTACTTACACCTCAGTCAAGGACAGTTCTTCAGATTTATCATATAAAAAGAATGGCTTAGGTGTGGGAATCTCCCTTACATCTTCTGCAGTGAAGACCAATGCAAAGAATTCATTTAGCTTCTCTGCAATGTTCTTATCCTCCTTGAGTGCTCCTTTAGCAACTCGATCTTCCAGTGGCCCCACTAATCATTTGGCAGGCTTCCTGCTCCTGATGTACTTACATTTTTCTGCTGTTATTTTTTGAGTCTTTGGCTAGTTGCTCTTCTAATTCTTTTTTGGTCTGCCTAATTATACTTGTACACTTGACTTGCCAAAGTTTATGCTCCTTTCTATTTTACTCAGTAGGATTTAAATTCCAATTTTTAAAGGGTCCCTTTTTTGCCTCTAGCCAGTTCTTCTACTTCGTTGTTTAGCCATGGTGACACTTCTTTTGGTCCTCTTATGTTTTTTTTTAATTTGGGTATACATTTAATTTGAGCCTCTATGTTATTTTTAAAATGTTTCCATGCAGCTTGCAGGCATCCCACTTTTATGACTATACCTTTTAATTTCCATTTAACTAACTTTGTCATTGGTTGTGTAATTCCTCTTACTGAAATTAAATGCTACTGTGGTAGGCTTCTTGGGTGTTCCCCACTCCCCACAAGGATATTAAATTTAATTATATAATGGTCACTATTACCAAACGATTCAGCTATATTCACCTCTTGAAGCAGATTCTGTGCTCCATTTAGGACTAAATCAAGAACTGCCTCTCCTTTTGTGGGTTCCAGGACTAGCTGCTCCAAGAAGCAGTCATTTATGGTGTCAAGAAACTTTATTTCTGCATTCTATGCTGAGACAACATGTACCCAATCAATATGGGGATAGTTGAAATCCCCCATTATTATTGGGTTTTCTGTTTTAGCCTCTCCAATCACCCAGAGCATTTCACAATCACTGTCACCTTACAGGTCAGGTGGTCAGTAGTATATTCCTGCTGCTATATTCTTATTATTTAAGCATGGAATTTCTATCCATAGAGATTCTGTTGTATAGTTCAATTCACTTAAGATTTTTACTGTATTTGTCTCCACGCTTTCTTTCATCTATAGTGCCACTTCCCCACTAGCATGACCATCTCTTATAGTCCTATATATTTTGTAACCTGATATTACTGTGTCCCATTGATTATCATCATTCCAACAAATTTCTGTGATGCATATTATATCAATGTCCTCATTTAATACCATGCACTCCAGTTCACCTATCTTAGTATTTAGACTTCTAGCATTTGTATACCAGCACTTAGCTAAAAATTAACAATTTTTAGCTATCTTCCAGTATTTGATGCAATTGAATGGGATTATGTTTCATTTGACTGTTTCTCTTCAGTTACTATCTATACTTTACCCAGCCTCTATCCTTTCTTTGTTACTAGGATATAGAGTATCCCCTTAAATAAATCCTCCCCTAAATGATGTCTCTGTCCGAACTGTGTGCTCCTTCACACTTGTCGGCTTTTCCCCAACCCTTAGATTAAAAACGCCCCCAAGACATTTTTATCAGCTTCCATCCTCTTCTCCTGTGTAGAGAATCCCCATTTATAGATTCTCCCATGGTGGATGTGTTTGTCTGAACCACGTGCTCCTCCACATCTGTTGGCTTTCCCACAGCCCTTAGTTTAAAACTCCTCTACAAACGTTTTCGTTTTACATGCCAGCAATCTGGTTCCATTTTCATTTAGATGGAGCCCATCCTTCCTGTATAGGCTCCTCCTTTCCCAAAAGGTCCCCCAACTTCTAATAAACCTACATCCATCCTCCCTTCACCATCATCTCATCCACTCATTGAGACTCTGCAGTTCTGCCTAACTGGCCCTGCATGTGGAACTGGAAGCATTTTAGAGAATGCTACTATGGAGGTCATGGACTTCAATCTCTTACCTAGGAGCCTAAATTTGACCTCTAGAACCTCTTTCCTACCTTTCCCTATGTCATTGGTACCTACATGTACCACTACATGACCACCAGTTCCTCTCTAGCACTGCACATAAGCCTGTTTAGATATCTTGAGCGTTGCACAACCTTCATGCCCAGCAGGCAATTTCATGCAGTTCTCCCAGTCATCAGAAACCCAGCTATCTGTATTTCTAAGGATTGAATCCCCTATTGCTATTACCTGTCTCTTCCTAAAAACTGCCTCTTCCTCCTCACTCTGCTTCACTGCTTGTATCTGAAACAGATTTTGCATAAATTGTGGGGAGTTTTTTTTATTAATGTCTATAGTAATGAGCAATGGCTTAAAATAAATCTGAAAAGGGTAGCTAAAAATAACATGGATTCCACCCTTTTCAGATCTCGTGCCCATGCACCAAAAGTTGGGCAGCCTAGTCTTTCCATTTATACATTAATGACCTTTGGATCAGGCTCTTGGTTTGTTTGCAAAAGTTTATGTTGCAATAAGTGACTAATAAATTATCCAAAACAGAAGTAGGCAATTGTAAGCTATCAGCACCAATTTGCAGCCATTTATTCTTGAAAAGCAGTCAGGGCTCTGACCTTTAATTTAATTTAAGTTAAATGTCATACTTTTTTTGGCCGTGATGACATGATTGGCTCCTGGATAGAGGATAGTACTGCCAAATTTCAGTTTGAGTTATTATATTCTGTTGTCTAAATTCCCTCTGCAATTTGAATTAGATATGCTGTTTTTCTTCAGATCCTTTTCTAAACTATTGTATGTAAAATGTCTGCATATAGGGTTGTAGAGTGCTTTGGCTCCCCTTGGCATGAAAGGCAGTACGATATCAAAACTCCTTATGCTAAATGCAAAAACTACTGGAATGCAATTTTAGAATTGAGAAATATATTGAGAACATACCAAAGTCAGGAAATTCCAAGTTTTTGTTTTCTACTGCAGCTTTAATACAGCCACCATTTTTGTGTGTGTGAGCTATAGTCTATAAGTACAGTATAAGTATAAACAACATAGCAAGGTTTACATTTAACAAAGAGGAAATAAAAGCAGAAAAGTTGCATAGGTACAAAGAGTTTGCCAAGATAACTTTTTGGATTGCTTTTTGAGATTGTTCTTGATTTTTTGCCTTAATGTTGTGATAATTAAATGGCACTTAATTGTATTTTTTAATTGTATGCATCTGATTGAATAATTATATCAATGGATACAAAAGCAATATAAACCATTTAATTTCAATATTACTTTATTCAATTTAGGATTGTGTTTTATTTACATTCAGTAACATACATAATTTTCTAAGAGCTACGCTGAACATTTCAGAACAGAACATCTTGAAGAAGCTTAAGAATGTTACCAGTTTGCACCATTTGGCATATTGTCCTGAACTACTAATTATTGCTGGAAATTAAACAGGAGCTTGGCGAAGTAGAACTGTGAATTTGGTTTTGCATTTATTTTTCCAGCTTTTTTGCTTGCTTGTTATTTTTTAAAGAAAAACAATGCTATGATGAGTAATCCTTATCCAGGAAGTCTTAACTGAGCTGTCTCTTTACTGAGACTCCCTGAACTGCACACATTCATTGTTTTTCTGTTCTAGATTAAGATAATCATAAAAAGATGAATAGAAATATTCATATTGCACAAAATTCCACCTTGAAATGTTCATAATGTAAAAATACATTTTTCTTCAAAATTGAATATTTTCCCCTTCCTCCTAAGGTTACAACACAAGTTGTGAAGTTGACCAACCCTTTGGGGATTACACTCGCCCAAAAGGGAAACCGGAACACAAGGGGAAGGTTTATTTGTGGTTGTTTTTATAATTGCACAACTAAAGAGAAGCTAAAATAATTTTGCTTCAACTTCTCCCCTCTGCCACAAAAAAACCACCATGGAATCTAGAACTCACTTTTTGATACAGTCAGTATTATAAACCATCTTCCAAATTAAAAAGATATATATATATTTATCACAGAGTTTACTACTGGCACATAACCATTTTTCTGATCATATGCCCTTAAGGGACATTTTTATTTTTTAAATCATCAAGACAGGGCAAAAGATGGTGTGACAAATCTTTACGTCTCTGGTGACATTTTAGGTTTAATCCAAAGCCCATTGATGTCGATGGAAGTTTTTCCATTGGCTTCAAAGGGCTTTGGCTCAAGCCATTTAATCAACAGGAGCAATAGAGTACTAACAATATTATTAGATTGTGAGCTCCCTGGAGACTGTTTTCATACTGACTTTGTACAGAATCTAACACAATGGCACACCAATCTTGATTAGGAACTGCTCTTGTAATGAGAAAAATAAATAAGTGAGCAATAATTATACTTAATTTTTTTCACATTGATCTTAAAGCACTTTGGAAAGGTGGGTAATCATCATCCCCCATTTTATAACTGGGAATCAGAAGCAAAGGGAGTCTAAGTAACTCAGTGTAATACAGACAGTAGTAGCAGCGAGGGAAATAAAACCCTAGTCAAGGAGTAGCTGTTTTTAATTGTCTGTCTTGTCCATCCTTGGATAATCCTTTTAACCTGTGATATGGTATCTGAAGAATTTAAAGACATGGAGTGAGCTCTTCCCTATTTTATTCTCTCTCAGTTACAATTATCTGTGCTTGTAGGAGCTCCTGTATCGTCTTAATGAACAACACACTTTTATCTGAAAGTCATGACCTCTAAAGTTCTAGTGGGCTAATTCTGGATGCCTGCTGTGTGGTCCCTTTTCCTTGTATCTTTCTTATGCTTCAATTTTCCTGTTAGAGATGCTTCCAGGATCTCCTCTGGCACAAATCATATAGTCGTCACTGTTTGTTATTTGTGTTTCTTAATTTTTACTTTTATTCTGGACTCTGGATTCCTGTCATTTGAAAATAATGGTGTATGAAATACTAGTCAGTGAACTGGGGCATGATTCCTGTGACACTGTGTAAGGAGTTGGGTTTGCTCTTCTCTCTCACCTGAAGAGACTGGGATTGTGGTGAGTTAGAAAACAGTTGCAGGAGGCTTATTCTGTCTGTCCCCACCAAAAAAAAAAAAAAAGACTTCTTTCCAATATGGACACTACAGTTCCCTCCATGAGGCAAAAAATCCCTAAATGAAAAAAGAAAGAGGACAATAAACTCCAAAAATTAAACACAAGAGCCCCCTCCACAAAGTACAGATAGCAGCTCTCCCTTTTCAGTACCTGGCCTCCTTATATAGTCCCCCGACTAGCTCTCTTCTACTTCATTCCCCTGCTGCTCCCCATTTATTGTGCAGAACCATCATCTGAAGCAGGAGGCTGAGCAAGGATTAACTATTTGAAATCTCACTACCATGCCTCTTATTAAATGTCATTGCCTTCACCATTTGATCACATTACAGAAGTTGGTCTGTGAGGACTCTCATTAAAGAGGACTTGCAATAGCTCAGTCTGTGTGTGTCCTGGATATCTCTTCTGCATTTTATATGGTCATCATACACATTTCATTACAAATTCCATGGTAACAGGCTTAAGGACCACTATCTGAAATGCTGATTAACATGCTGTTTGAAATTGAATCAGTTTCAAATTGCATAGGTATAGGCTATATAGTTTGGGTTTTTTTCTGCTGACATTCTGAGTTTATGAACAAAGTGCACTGGAAGCACTTTCAGGTAAAAAGACCAGAGTATGATAGACTAGTGTTAATTTTTTTTTACTTGTTTGGGTGGGGGTGAGGAAACCAAATCACAGCGGACATTTGTGAACTAACCTCAATATCTCCTGTCCGGAATATAAAATGACTTACTCACCATGGGCATGTGTTCGAAAGGGTGGGGGGAATGTTTCTAGTGTTAAATGCTGACAGTGATCCTGTTGTTAAGTGCTCTTATCATATCTCTCTCTCTCTCTCTCTCTCTCTCTCTCTATATATATATATATATATATAAAAAAAACTGGGAAAGAAGTCTTCCAGACTCTGCATGTGAATAAATAATCCTAATGAGAAGCAGGCCCTTGGTTTATGAAGCTGTAATTAATTGGAAAAATGACTTTGGAGTATACTCTGTAGCACATGAATGAATGAGCATGCCCTATGCATGAAGATGTTTATTACTTATTGATATTTAAAAGTTGCTAAATTAATCTTATTTAAATGACTTTGCACCACCAAACACTATTACAATAATTTATTACGTAGTATAACTTGAGGGTTTTAGTTTGCTTTAATGTAAAACTTGCAAGAGCAATATATTGCCTGTAGATTTTTCTTACTGTTCATTGTTGCTGTAACTAATTCATCATGACTGTTTAGATATGCAAAATCCATAATACTTCAAAATATTGATTTTGCACTTTTTGTTTCCTACATCTGAAGCTTGATTTAAAACTGTACTTTGAAAAATTATATGTATCATGTAGGAAAAAAAATATTGCTTCAACCTGTTTGAGATAAATGGCAACACACAACTCAGCCAGCATAGCAGAGGATTGTAGATGTACATAAAGTTTGACAACTTTCCAAAAATATGTTATCTGTCTTAATTAAATCCAGGTTTTGCTTTTCTTCCTATTAGGTTTTGGTCACAAAAAATTTCTATTGGGTCCTTCCCCCCCTTTATTTATATATACAGAATTAAACTGTCCTCTCAGCGATGTTTACTCTGCATCTGGGAGTGATTCTCCCAGCTTGGGTCCCCCGATTTGTGTTAGTGGGGTTCATGCTAATGCTCTAAAAATAGCTGTGTAGATGGTGCAGCTGGAGCGCTGAGCCATTCCTAGTTTGCATACATAGGACTAGATTTGCAATCTCCTTCTGTTGGAGAGTGCTCAGTCCCAAAGAAGAAAATAGGCCTATTCCTTTTGAGAAACTGCTCATTAACGTGGGTATGAGTTGCTCATATTAGGCAGCAGTAAGTAGCATCTATATTTTGCATAAATTGGAGGGGTTTTTTTAAAATATGTTTTTGCAGTTATTGGTATAGTGAAGAGGGTTGCTGGTTTGAAGTTAATTTTTGTAACTATTTTTAGTAAATAAGAGTCAGTAATCAAATAACAGATTTGCTGACACAGATTTTGTCTGGGTATAACATAACACCACTCAAGGATTTTATTGAATGCATGCCTCGTGAATGGTGGCCAGTCCCATTATAACGTAATTATGGGTGCGTGAAAAGGAAGCAAGCTCTTTAAAACTACCACTTTAACAGTTTTGCTTCACTGAATTCTTGTTTAATTTCTAGGAGTCTGAAGAGATTGGTTTAGGCTCATACACAAACCATGCAAAGTGTTTTTCTTTTAAAATCATTTCAAGATTTTATTTTCATATGTTTCTAATTAATGTTCTGAAAATGATGCATGCTCCTGAATCTAAATTAAATAAAATCCAAATTAAATTGTTTATGTAGGTTTGGGTCTCCAGATAATTATTCAATCAGCAGGCATATGTCTTTTTCTAAACTTAAAATTATAATTTAATTATTAATACAGATTATTAAGACAAAACAAGTTGCTAGAGGCCATTTCAAAATTTATAATTGGATCGTTTAAAAGAGGGCTGAAGTGAAAGAACTCAGAACTGTGCTCTACTGAAATCATTTTAATTTAGTGAAGCCTGATACTGTTTCAAGCAGGTAAATTATTACACATCTCTCAAAAAGTTTATAATACTATGAAGGGAACAGCTTTATCTAACCTTACTATCCTCTAGTATTGCTCTTTTGGGGCATGATTGCAACTTTGCCCAAGACCAGGAGTTTGGGGCTCCAGGAACAGATCAGGGAAGGAACATGAGTTTGAAAGTTACAGTTCCTGACCTGGTTTCCATGTCCCCCATTTCACTCCTCGAGAAGAAATCTGTTGCTGCTAGTAGCAGAGTAGTCTCCTTTTGTGCCCGCTCAGCTTTGCTGTATGATGAGACGAGGGGGAATACAGAGCCAAGGCTCCACCTACTTCCTGCCCAGCTACACAGGTGGAAGTAGCACCCTCAGAGTCTGTTTTCCTCCTGCACTTTACCAGTGATGTGGGGCAGCCACACAGCAGAGTGATGGGACATCTTGCATGCTATTACTGCTGTGCACAACCATGTTGGGCAAGTCACAATTTTGCCCTTGGAATTTTGAGCCCCATTTGCCAACCATTTAAGCATATGCGTAACTTTAGTCATCTGTGTGATACCACTGACTTAGTGGTAGAACTCGTGTGTTGTATTACATGCATACAAGTTTGCTAAATCTGTGTCTTAGTCTTTGTTAGTAGATTTTTGTTGGCTTTTCTTCTCTCAGACAGATCTGTCCAAAGAGGCTCAGTGTGCCCTTGGTTGGAAATCAGTATCCCTTCTAGATATAGTTGGTTCATGGCAATAAAGGGATGAATGGCAATGCTGTGCTCCTCCCAATGTCTGTAGAGGTGCTTTCGGATGAGAAGAATATCTCCATCTCGGTATCTCATGCTGTATCATTTCCTCTAGGGCGGGGGGAGTTGGCAATTCACTCAAACTTGTAAATGAAAATGCATTTGGAACAGTTCCCCTGAAAAATATAGAAATAAGACTTTGGATTGGTGCAGTGGTATCAATTACACTGTTTTTAACGAAGGATCTACTTGGGCAATACAGTTCTAGTTAGGCATAAGTGATAACCAAATAGTGTCATTAGTGTCAACTTTAATCACAACTGATTTTATTCAGTCCTGCCAAACAATGCTATAGACTATTTTGAGGTATAGGAGATTTAAAAATGAGTCAGAGCCAAAATGCTTTATTATGAATACAATGCAAAAGTGAAACATAGTAATATCACAATTACTGGCATTACCATGAAATTGTAGATGGCTAAATGCTACTAGTGACAGTGGAGTTAGGGCTGCTTATCTGCTTACCTAAGTGTGAACCTGGCAATATAACTGGAAAATTATTACATTCCACTTCTAAAGATAAGACTTTAAGCTCTTAGGGGGCCGAGACACTAAACTACATGTTTGTACAGCCCAAGTACAGTGTGGCTCTAAACCAGTTGGGGTCTCCAGATTTTAGAGCCAAGATTTTCAAAAGTGCGCGTCAAAACTGTGCCCAGCTTCAGGATTCTCCTCATTTTTGAAAATGGGCCTCCTCATTTAGGTGCCTAAGGATGGACTCAGGAGCCCAAATCTAGGCATCCATTTTTGAAAATCTGGGTCCAAAATTATCTAAATAATAACATTAATAATGAATGATTAGTTAAATGAGAATATGCTGGCCAGAGATACAGCCCCTCTTAATGAATTTACCAAAATACTCAGCTGGAGTTACCCGGCTCAAAAAGAGCTTAAGATACACTTGCTACACTCATCAACTTAGAATATATAGATGTGGAAAATAATTTTAGTGGAAGTAGCTCTAGAAAAAAATGTTTTATTTTGAATATCACAAGAAAACTTGATCAAACTACTCTAATTTTCTGAATTATTTCAAAAAAACTCAATAGTAATGTGCATATTTTACACTAAACATTTTCAGTTTTTGTAAGGCTGGTTGAATTGCATTGGAATTCGTTTATCATTTTCCTTAATTGAAATGGAAAATGGGTAATATGCCACCATCTAGGTTTGCTAGAACAGCACCAAGTACAAAGAAAGGACAGTAGAGGTGGTGATTTTAATTATCTATGTAAATTAAACTATGTGCTGGAGTCCTGTGAGTGAAACTCATTATTTTAATTTTGTTTGGTTATGAGTGTAAACTGAAGGCCAATTAAATTAGAAAGCATGTCTTGATGGATGCATACACATGCAGGCTTGATGAAAATATCCAGGATAGTGCTGTATATGTACAGGGCTGTACTTCAACTATCCGTTACTCACCCAGATAATTGTATTGAATGCTATGGGAAAATATTGTTGTTCCGCAGGTTATGCTAGTATGATGCAAAGAGATGTGCTAGCCACTTCCTTTCCATTTTTACTTTGTCATGTCTTGTCCTGTTATAAATCTAAACATTGTGATTTCCAGTCCTCCTTTGGTCCAAAACTGTATAATTTTGAAATATCTTCTGGCAGTTTTCAGGCTTCAGGTTGGTCAGGATGTATCCCTTTGTGGCTAAGAAATCATCTTTCTGGCCGGGGGCCATACCACGTTGGGCTGTGATCTCATAAGCCAGTTAGTGTTTGGCCTGGTCATTACTTAGGTTTTCCGCTGATGACTCTGATCTAAGTGCTGCAGGAAGTGCTGCTGGTTATTCAGTAGACTACTGCTCTTGCCTTTGAGTCAGTATTGAACCAGTGCCCCATCTTGGTTTTAGGGGGTATTATGCAGCTGTGAGGATGTATGTGTTTTGGTTGTGACTTAAAGCAGGGAGCGTGGCCATTAAAGAGCCCATAGCTGTTTTCTCTCGTGCACACGTGCACACTTGCTCACAAAATCAGTTTTTAATTTTAATTTCAGTTGGCTAAGGAGTTTTTCTGCCCTAAACTGTTGCTATGTCCATCTAATCATGATTCTCATCAGAGATGGCTGTGTTATTGGATGGATGAGGTTATTTCTTTGTACTGCATACTCTCCATAAAATGCTGTTGCATTCTTCTAGATAAAACATGCTTGTTAACATCATTGTCATTACTAGCCAGTTAGCCTGTGGACGTCACCTTCTCTGAGGCACAAGAGATTGTTTTTGTAACTCCGAAATGTGCTTCTACGTGTAGGTCATTACCTTGAAAAGGAACAATATATTCAGAAAAGACTGGTACATGCATCACACTGACTAATATAGGCCTAGTCTTCACTTACCGGCTGGTCCGGAGGCACGCCATCGATGTTCTGGGATCGATCCCGGAAGTGCTCACAATCGACGCCGGTACTCCAGCTCGCCGAGAGGAGTACGCGGCGTCGACGGGGGGAGACTTCCGGCCGCATCTGGACCGCGGTAAGTCCGGAGTAAGGTACTTCGAATTCAGCTACGTTATTAACGTAGCTGAATTTGCGTACCTTAGTCCGAAGTCCGGACTAAGTGTAGACCAGCCCAAAGTCTGTGTATGCTACGCACACCACACACCTTTTCTCTCTGCCTTTGCTGACACTAAATTTTTAGCTCTTTAGTGTTGTCTTTGTCATTCAGGTTGGTGGAGCTGGATCTGTCTCTTGCTTTCATCCTCACTTACTGTCTCTTCCCCTCCCCATACATGCACAAATCTTTGCTACAACTGTAAACTTATTTGAACTAGTACACCTCTCTCAAAAGAGAGATGCTGACTGGGTGTGGGCACAAGCAGTGATCTGTCTGTGCAAAGTTCCTTGTGAGAACAGGGGCTTGATTAGTGTGTAACAGCCACATTTTAGCCTAAGTCTTTATACAAATCTCCCGTTATAAATGGGAGAGTTGCTTTTGATCAAGGGGAGTAGCAGATGACTTAATTTCTGTAGTCCTGAGGCCCACAGACCATAATTAAAAATGTAATTTGGCCCTCTCCCCTGAACAAGTTTGACGTGTCCAACATATGCTCTGTGAATGAATGTTTTCTGTAGCGATGTGTTAATTTGGCCTCAATTACTTTGGAAGATAAATAACTCAAACTATAACAAATATCAAATATTTGCATTACTAAAAGTGATTTGGATGCCTAGCATACAGACTGTATTATTATTTTAATGTGTTCAAATTACAAACCTTGAAATCATGTTTTTGTAACAAACAAATTTACCACTGACTGATAAATTCTTGGAATTTTCTCCATGATGCAAAATATTTTATTTTATTTTTGAAGTTTTCTTTTAAAATATGCACCCAAGATCTGGACAGATTTACAAATATGATACACCTCATTTAAAATAGTACTCAATCCCATAGCTAATGCACATTTTAAGGAATGAAATTCTTTTCTGTGGATTTTTCATTTAAGGTGGAGCCGGATATATTATATGGGTGAAATCAGTGGTTCCTAGAAATGACAGGGGAATTTATAGGCCTTAATAATCATGCACAGCTCACTATTGCAGTGACATATCTAAGAAAAACTCATAAGGTGATTAATCTTTCTGTAGGTGCTATGCACACTTATGGCATTGTAGGAATAATAAGAATAGTCTTTGTGAGAACAAATAGAGCCTATTATTTGAAATAAGCCAATTGCTAAGAAGATTGACAATGTATTTTTTTGACATTTGGAGACAAAGCACAATGTTACGTTTGAGTTTTAAGATCTTCTGATTGATACCAGCTTCAGTCCACTAAAGGAACAAGATTTCAACAGGGTTCCAAACAAACAGTGCCCTGATCCTGCAAACCTTTATGCGTGATCTTAGCTTTACTCTGAAGCCATGCTCAAACCTTGTTCGTTATGACTCTGCCACTTGCTGAACACTCTGGCGACTTGCTGAACACTCTGGCCCTGATCCAGCAAAATACTTAAGCATGCTCTGAACTTCAAGCACCTGTGTACTTTGAAGTCATTGTAACTTTGAGCTTGTTTAATGTTGAGCATGTACTTAGGGGCCTTCCTAGATATGAGCCAGCATGTTCAGTACCTTGCAGCGTCCAGCCTTATAATGGTCCAAAAAAAAAAAATCCTAGCCAATCTATAAATTTGTGCCTATAAATATCATAGGAACTGCTTTTCAGATTATTAGTATCTCACATAGTTTGCTTTTTTGTTCTTCTTTCTTATGTTTGTTTTATTAAACTGGCCCTGCAAAGTTTTATGTTCTAATTAAGTTGCTCTGAGTAGAGTACATGTGCTGTAGTCTTCTGTGTGGCTTTTTTCGTTCCCCAAGAAAGAACTTGAAGTTGCTGTTGGATATGCGGCGTGCACTGCTTCATGTGTTGTAAAGCCAGTTTCTGCTCAATAGTCAATTTTCCAAGGCAGGTGACAGAGTAGAGATAGCCCTTTACTGTTAGTCTGTGCTCCATTACTCTGGTATTTATAAAATGGAATAAAAATCACTTCTAGCTTTACACTTCATGGGCCTGATTCTCCACTTCTTTACATCAATTTTATGCTATATGATTCCGCTAACTTCAGTGGAGTGACACCAGTATAAAACTGGAGTAAGAATGGAGAATCAGGCCTCAGATATTTTGCCTGCTGGGCAAGTGACTTACTAAGTAATTTGCTGAGACACACGAGGTGGGATAGGTAATGCATTTTATTGGACCAACAGATATTACCTCACCCACCTTGTCTCTATAATACTGTGGAAACGACATGGCTAAAACTACACTGCATATATAATGTTCTATCTTTCACTGGTCTGTTTTGTGAATTATCTTTTAGAGAGGACTGAAATATAATGGAGTGGGTCCTAGCTTTTCTTACTGTCTGACTCCTCTGTTCCCTGACTACAAGTCAGAGGTATACTAGCATACACTCTAAAGATGCTGTAACTTTCAGCTGCTCAGATGAGACTATATGTAGTTACATGGCATCTGTGTAGGAGGCTTTCACGTCACTCTGTTGCCTTATGAAGAATTTATTAAATTTACAAAATATGTCTAAGCAACGCATCACTAATTCATAGAGCTTCCATCATATTTTTGTGTAGAGGAGGGACATGTGGGAAATATCATTTGTGCTGCTGAAGTGGTGCTCAGGAAACAAAAATGCAGAGCTCCAACAGGCTATGTTACAGCTGTTCCTTATTGTACCATTTTTGGATGCCTTTTAGATAAGGGAATCCTCTGAAAATTATTAGTGTCAAAAAAAAAATGCAGAGCTGCCTTTGGTGTTCAGATAATTCATTTACCTTCTGGCGTCTGATTTTATGGATGAATCCTGGTCCTGAAGGGCTGTTTAAATGCAGTAGTGACTAGAGCTGAGGAGCTTGGATGCCTACTCAGCTGCAACCCTCTGTGGGGCAGTCTGTCAGTGACTTTGTTCCTTCTAATTGCCACTTACAGCAATCAGGGCACTGAAGGAGAAAGAGACTGGAATCCAGAGAGAAATCGCCACTCTACCAGGAAGTTATGTACCTTGATCCGATGGAATGAGCACAGATTTCCTCACTAGGCTTTGCTTTCATGTAACTGAATATGAGTCTTTAGAGTCTGCTCCTGCTCCCACTGAGGTCAGTGACTTCAATGGGAGCAGGATCAAGCCATTGGCTCTTAGGGATGAGATGCTTTGTCCCATTCAGGAATTAAGCCTGTGTAGGCTGACAGCTGGTTTGAATGAGGCTCGGAGCAAAAGTCTCCCTTGTTCTACGGTAGGTTAACATAGGAGGGCAACATTTATGGTGGATTTCAGAGTAGCAGCCGTGTTAGTCTGTATCCGCAAAAAGAACAGGAGTACTTGTGGCACCTTAGAGACTAACTAATTTATTAGAGCATAAGCTTTCGTGGACTACAGCCCACTTCTTCGGATGCATATTTATTCCACTCTACATGCATCCGAAGCAGTGGCCTGTAGTCCACGAAAGCTTATGCTCTAATAAATTTGTTAGTCTCTAAGGTGCCACAAGTACTCCTGTTCTATTTATGGTGGAGTTGCTGCTTTCTTATTCCGTGGCTGGCTCTTTAATTCCAAACTCTGCCCTTTCCATATGGTCTCCATAGCTGCTGGGAATAGAGACACTATACACAGATGAGAGCTAGCCAGGCTGATGGCAGGTGACTTCAGTGGGACCTGGACCCAAAGTAGGCTAATGCAAGTCTAGGGTCAAATGTACATTGATTACTTCAGTTTTGGATACACTGTTTTTGCAAGACGTGCAGTGGACAAACTGGTACTTGAAATCAGGCATGTAGTTGTGATTTTTTACATCTTTATCCTAGATACTACTGAGGGGTGGGGGGGAAAGAAACATTCCTTTGGGATAGTTAGCATTTCTCTTTTATTTACTTGACTGAAATAAGTGAGACAATTGATTTTATAGAAATGAGCATGAAGTGGATATCCCAAAAGGATTGCTTTTTTGTGGAAAAATCAAAGGTATATGAAGACTTTTTCTTTGATTAATCTTTTGTGTGTTATGGAAAATTTTATGAACAAAAATGGCAATGCTATAACAAGATTATTTCCTTGCAGATGTGTGCACTGCTAACTAAAGTATAGAATTGACTCTGAGTATAATCACTTTTAAGCCTCAATTTTTTTTTATTTTAAAGCACCATTCCACTCGGCATCGTCACTTAATTTCGAGAACTGAACACTTACAACACTTAGAACATCTAAAGGGTTAACTGGTTGTTAGGAATTTACAATATGAGAGCAATAACTTCTGCACAGTAATTAGAAGAGGTTATTGGTCTTCAATAGTAAATGTAGGTACTTAGATTTCATTCACTGACATTTCTTTGGCAACACTGTCAAACTCCTACCTACTCTCTGTGGGCAAGTGATTTGTGTGGAACATTTATAATAGTTATTTAAAATATAATGTAACTGTATCTAAGCCGCACTAATGCTGAGACTTCAGAACGTTTACACATTCTGGGCCTGATCCCGCACTATTGGGAATTGTTTTCATTGAATTAAATAAGAGGAGGATCAGGCTCTTTGAGAGTACATATTTTATCTTGACAAAAATCCAAAAAAAACGTCCATTCTCAGAACAGAGGGATTGGTGTGTATGTATATGTAAAACAACCATGTTAAAATCAAATTGTGAAAATTTCTTAATGGGGGTGATCACACACTTGAACGGATTACTATAGAAACAAGCAGAAGATCATGGATTTTGAGAGAAAGCGGAGTTAGGTTTAACAGGTTTAGAAGCGAGATATTTTTATTCTTGGAAAAAATAATTAGTAAAGTCTCAATCCATACTAATTCATTTTTTTTGATTGAAAACATTGCCAAAATGAAGCTTACAGTAAAGGGGGAACCTAGAATATCTGTTGAATTCCTGTTAGCCTTAAGATAAAATAGGAAAAAAATACTTCATATTGAGGGTTCTTTTCTTCTTCTCAGTGATCTCTGTTCTCTGATCTCATGCATACTATACAGGAAAAGTATCTAAAAACCTCTTCGGATAACTTCCTGTGGATAAGGATATCCAGCTGAAATACTGCTGCTTGTTGAATCCACCCAACTGACTCTTCAGGGTATTCCTTAACAAAAATCTCTGCAGTGTATTTTTTGCACCTGCCTGTAAAGGGCCTAAAGTGTCCATTTTGTGCTGAAATATCAAACCCTGAAGTCCTTAAAAAAAATAAAATAAAAAAAAAGCTGATTGATTAATGGCTCAATTTGCAAAGTGCTGGTTGTGTTCTTTGATTTGCTGAGTGAGCACCCTCAGCTCTCATTGTCTCCAGTTGACTTGAAGGGGACTGGAGGGTGCTATTCACCTCTCTGGAGGTGTGTTGCATTCGCAGCAGAGGGCACAAAATACAAACGTTCAAGGTGCACAGGAGTTTTCTTTGTATCATTCATGAACAATTCATAGTTTTCATTTGGATTGCAGTAAATATGTTCAAATCACAGGCATATGTCATGTGATTTGATTAGAATGAAACTGGGAAATGTGGGGGTGTGGTAAATTCTTTGTGTATTATCCCAATGTGCTCTTGTTCCAATTTTTTGCCCTTAAAAAAAGAAATATGTAACTAAGTCTATAATCGCTACCCCATTGCCTACAAGTATATTCTCAACCTTGTTAATAAACAGGCACGCTCAGTGATGGAACAGATCCTCAACTGGCATAAATCAGTTTAGCTTCTTTGTAATCTTTGGAGCTGCTCCATGTATTTATACATAGATCGTTATCTTGGTAACTTGGTTACCTTGGATTATTAAAACTGAAAGAATGTTAACAATCCAGTTTTCTTTTGTTTATTTTGTTAGTTTTCTTTTTGTACTTTTTACAGCTTGGAAATCAGTTTTACTTTGTTGATAGCCAGCTTCAATTTCAGTGTCTTCATGCTGCGATGATGAGGTTGTAAACACTTCAGGGGACTGTTTTAATTGTTTAAAAACAATTAATTGGAGAAAAGAATAATCACAGAAACATTTCTGTTAAATGTCCTAAAATCTTGTTTTACACAATCTAAATTTAGAGCCAAATTTGAGTTGACATTATCCTTTTAACATCTAAACCCAACCAGAACATCTAAATCCAAAAGGAAACTAAACCCAAAGAAAACAATGGTAAAATTAAGAGATGAAAATATACCTATTGAAAGCTGTAACCTTTAAAAAAAAAAAAAAAGTATTTCATTTTAAAAAAATCCCTATGTCCTATGTTTTATAAATTATACTGTCAGGAGATTGTTCTGAGTAAGAATAGCAATCCATCTATACCTGCTGGAGGAAATTGTAGCCATTCAAGGAAGCTGAAGCCATCTCTACTTATGCATAGTGCAAACAGAGTAAGGGCAGTAGCATGGTAAGCTTCCACACAGTTCCCTACCCAATAGGGTGATCTCATGTTCCTGCACACTTGGACCATTTTGGTTTTCAAAACTGTCTCAGTGTCCTGGCTTTACAAGACTGTTTGGTTTTGCTCTTTTTGCAAAAATCTGCAGACTCTGGCCACCTGAAGGAGGCATTGGTCAGCTGAACTGGGAAAAATTTGTAGCAGGCTGGCTGAACACATGTTTTCCTCAAGGTAGGACCCCTCTTTCCCTGTCCCTTTTCTTCTCCCTAGTAGGAACATTGGACTGAAGGAGATCATCAAGTCCAGTCCCCTGCTATCGCAGGCAACCTCATCATATAATCCCATTTATAAATGTATCAAGCCACATCTTCAAGGTAGTTAGGTTGTTCACTCCTACTACTCCTATTTGAAGTTATTCCAGAACCTCTCTTTCCTCTGATGGTTAGAACTCTTCTAATTTCCAGCCCAAATTTATTCACAGCCAGTTTATACCCATTGGTTCTTGTGCCAACATTGTTCTTTATCTTAAATACCTTTTCCCTTGATGGTGTTTATCCCCTGATATATTTATAGAGAGAAATCCTATCCTGCTCAGCCGTTATAGGTTGTTAGGTTAAACAAGCCAAGCTCTTTTAGTCTCCTCTCATATGATTGGTTCTCTGTTCCTCTGGTCATACTAGTAGCCCTTCTCTTCACCTGTTGCAATTGAATTTCTCCTTATTGAATGTGAGTGATTAGAATTGTTTTACCAGTGTCTTGTACACTGGCATGAATTCTTTCCTCTATCTCTTGGAAATACCTCACCTGATGCATCAAAGGTTCACATTTGCCTTTTTCATGGCCACATATCAATGGGGGTCTCAAGTCGTCGTCCTCTGTCGAGTATCAGAGAGATACTCAAAACTTCCTATATATCTGGGTTAGAACTAGTAGACCTTACTTGATCTGCCTGTCAAGGAAAGTCAGCAGAATAATTCTGCCGCTCTGTGCAAGAATCTAGATCCTGACAACCTGTCACAATCTTGCGTCTGATGAAGTGGGTATTCACCCACGAAAGCTTATGCTCCAATACTTCCACTATAAGGTGCCAAAGGACTCTTTGTCGCTTTTTGCAGATCCAGGCTACCACAGCTACCCCTCTGATATGTTACAATCTTGTGTCCTTAATTTCAGTCTAAACAAAATCTCCATGAGTGACTTTAAAAAAAAAAAGGTTTATATTTGAATAGTACAATGTGACACACATTGCTGTTTTAATGTTATTCATGAAGTTTTTTAAGTTTGGGAGTTGTGGTGATGAGCAGATTTTCGTATCCCCTAATGCTGTGTCATCTCTCACTAATTATCTCTGAAAGACGGAAGCCCAAATGCATGTTGTCTCTAAAAACAAGTTAAAGAAATCCTCACTTATAAGTAACAGAAGTAATTTCAATGCTCACTTTTTAAAGTTTAAAAAATAAACAACATATGTCTGAGAGTGTGTGGGAAGTAAAAAATGGGAACACTTAAATTCTATGTTAATCAAAGCGCACAATAGATATTTGCAGAAACACTTCATTGATATTGATAGTGTATGCTTGACTCATAGGGAGCAAATAACCTTTGATAAATTGTGTAATAAAAGAAATTATATTAAAATAATCGATACATATAAAAAGGAGTTGTGTTTTTAATCAGAGGATAATATGTATGTTACAGAGATGGATTTAGATACAGTAATAGTATCAGATGCAGTAGTTTAACTATAGTAAAGGTCCTTAAAGATCAAGATTTATACACATATTTAACTTTAGTCCATTGAAGGAGTCGGACTACTCAAATGATTACAATTAAGTATCCATGTACATCTGTGCAGGATCAGTGCTTAAGGATGTAACTCAGTCCCTGACCCTGCAAATGTTTATGCGCGTGTGTTAGTTTACTCAGACCCTGTGTCAACTCATGTGAGTAAAGCTGTGCAGTGGTATGTTTGAAGGGTGATGGCCTAATTTCCATTTCAAATTCAGTTTATCTCTCAGACACCATATTCCTTTTAAAATATGGTATTATATTTTCTTTGTGTGGAAATTTTGCTTTGAATCTGAGAAACTTTTCTGAGATACAGAACTTAAAAAGAGATTTACTTTTTAATTTTTTTTTTAAAAAGTCAGTTGCAAAATGGTTTTGCTTAAACTTTCAAAATCATTTTGAGTCTTTGCTGAAATGTAATATATAGGAGTGATTTGGATGGTTATATAGCCAGATCTTTTGGTGTGGTGAGGCTGTTTTACACTGCAAAATTAGCATGCCTGGCTTTGGGGAGGATCACGGCAGCGTGTGGGGATCTTGTGTCAATGTACAGCCTCCTACACCATCTGCTATCAGTATGGGGAAGCTGAAGGAAAGTATCTTAGCCAGGATGCCTCTCCACTATGCTCAGCTGTTTTGACCCCTAAATTAGACCACAATTTAGGCTGCTCCAGAGAAAAGCCTTGCACAGAGTAACGCAAGGATTAAGGGAAAGCAAAGGTGAGTTTTATGCCTCATTTGAATCCCACTCAATACCTAAATTGTGCTGCATTCTTAGCCTTAGCTGATAATCTTGCCCATAATGCTTAACTCATGCCTATATCTACTACAGACCATACCATAATCCATTTCAGTGGTGGTGTTTTGATACCTTACTTAATGACTTCCTATGTCACATTCCCTTGGTGTATGCTGATGAGGATTTTTGAGTTGTGTTACTGCTATTTGTCTCTTTTTAAGACTACTTTCAGTGTTTTAGCATCATGTTCAAAAGGCTAGTCAGACTACTGTGCTAGCAGCTTCATTAAAATTCTGTTCTACACATCATCTGACTCACACTTTATAATCTATCAGAACACCTGTTTTCTTTACAATGGCCACAAGGCAGCTCAAAACACTGTGGTATTTAGCATTTAATAATGAGCACCAGATATGTATTTTTGACACTTCAAATTTTCTTTAGAAAAGTGCATGGAAAAAAGCCAAGTTTGAATGAATTATCTAAACTGCCCCCCCCCCCCCATATTCATTGCGTGTATTTTAACAAAACTTTAAAATTCCATAACTGAATGAGAAATCCTCCACTGCCTTAGTCAGTGGACACTACCCTCCTTAGCTGGGGTGGAATCACATAGCAATCACTTTAAAAGGTCATTATACACACTCATAGCTGTTTTAAAAGATTTTAGGCATGAATTATTGGAGATTTGTATCTACATTTAAATAAGAGTCCTTCACAAACAGTTCATTGTAACACTTTCCCTCTGAGGAAGCTTAGAAGCTTTACTATGTTGTTAACATCTGTCTCTTCATTGTTCCATTACTTAAATCAATGGTGGGCACTGCAAACAATGTTTTCTTTTAGTTGCATGCTTTCTAAATTGCAGTATTTAGTCTAATATTAGCCATTTGATATAGAAACAGTTTGAGGGATCGGCATGTGTTGAAAAATATGATCTCAAGGGGCTGAAAGTCTGTCACCATATTATGTAAGCAAAGAAATATTTCTTAGTGGATATGAAATGCTATGGCTTTAGTGCCCTAATAGAGGACATGCTGCAAGTTGATTATTGTAATCCTACAGTGTTATCTCCTCAGTGAGTGGATTAAGGGAGTTCTTTCTGCTGAGGGGTCTGAATAAACATTTTCATTTACTCCCTGCTGTGTCACTGACAAATAGAGGTGTTATCTAGGAACATTTTAAAGCATACTGTAAACAAAATTATAGTAGTATAGCAGCTAGGCTTCTCTTGGCTGTACACTATCATGAAAATACACACTGAATCAAACTTCATGCAACTGTATAACTACAAAGGGGGAAGAAACCCACCATTTTACTTGGGGAGGAATGTAAGTTTCTTGATTAACTATGCTAGTTGTTTCAGTAGAATTCAGATTCAGCTGCAGTATGTTGTGTATATCATTTAGCTGTTTAAGGGGGAAATTTTTATGGTATATTTAGTCCAGTGAATGAGGAACTTAAAAAGTACGATGATATAAAGAGAGACCTTCATAGTGAGGGAAATATATTTTAATGTGCAATATATTGGAAAATGTGTTTTTTCCAAGGATTCCTACTTTAAGGAAAGTGGAGTGATTTTTAGTTGCCTGCCTAGCACATTTGTCAAGAAATGTCAGAAAACATCTTTAAGTATACTTTTTTTTTTCCCTGTGAAAAGTTGTTCCTTTAGAAATGTATTGCCAGGGAGAAGCCTCCTTCCCTGAAAGGAGTGATTGCAGTGCACATTTCATTACAAAGCTTTTCCAAGTAGTGAGCCTGCAGCCAAAGTGGACATAGCATCATAGCGGTGGGCAGATCAGGGGTGCCAGCTAGTGCAATAGGGGGGAGAATCACCATAGCATCAAAGAAAAGGACTTGAAGGCGCTAAGGCAAATGTTCTTGAGTTTTGTAAATTATTGTCAGGTCTAGCCCAGTAGCATAGGTCACTCAGTAGTATGCTGTAGAGATTGCACAAATGGTTAAATAGTCCAGCTCTATGACAGTAGATCTGTGAGCCTTCATTAATTCTCAGGTTATTAAAAAAAGAAAATTGGATATGGTGGATTCAGTGCTAGAGAATTACTCTAGAGGGCACTTGGAGAAAAACGCGGTCAAGATGCAAAGATACAGTGGGACTACTTTAAATATTGCAGATATTCCTTCCTCTGTCACTGTATATACACACTTGTTTGCAGAGAATATGAAGAAAATTAAATAATGGCTGGATATCATAATTATGTTAGGTACAATGGTGCAGGCCAAATTCCGTTCTCTGATACAAAGAGGAAATCCTGTTTTCTCAATGATGAGATGAACTGGTGTATCTGACAATGGAAGATGACCCTGAATCTAGGGTCAAATCTTTTGCATGAGGATATACCTTTACTTAGGGGCAGATCCTCACATCACCGCCAACTCTGTGGGCAGGTAGTTCCCTGTGAGTTCTGATACAGTTCTTGGTAAGGCAGAGGCAGGATCTAGATTTACTGAAAAAAGAAGAACAGGAGTACTTGTGGCACCTTAGAGACTAACAAATTTATTAGAGCATAAGCTTTCGTGGACTACAGCCCACTTCTTCGGATGCATATAGAATGGAACATATATTGAGGAGATATATATACACACATACAGAGAGCATAAACAGGTGGGAGTTGTCTTACCAACTCTGAGAGGCCAATTAATTAAGAGAAAAAAGAAAAAAAAAAAAAACCTTTTGAAGTGATAATCAAGATAGCCCAGTACAGACAGTTTGATAAGAAGTGTGAGCATAGATTTACTGGTTATTTCTGACCCTGGAGTGCAGGGGTGCAAGAATCTCATAGGTGCAAGCAGCTCCCCTGCCGTCATTCTCTCAGCACACTATCTGGTTACTCAGGCATGATTTATCCCTGTAGCTCCAAGTAGATATGAATGGAGTCAGAGGATCACAGCAAAATAAATTTCTCAAGCAGAAGTTAATCAGACATGACAAAATAGATTAAAATATAGACAGAATTAAATAAAACATATAACATATAACATTTGTATCAAAGTGAATGCAAAACATGAAACAGAATAAAGTGCATAACACACTAGACACAAAACATGGCTTGTCACATAACAGGTTTCAATATATTGATTATTTGACAAAAAGAAGGAAGCTGCTATAGACCCTAAAAGCAGCAGTAATGCTAAGGTCAACATGTATTAGATTTGCTAGCACAGCACAGAAAAGATTGCTTAGACTGCTGAAGCTCCCACGACGTCACACAGAAGTGTTGCTGGAGAAGAGGTGAGGCCCAGTGGTGACACTGGCAGTGTGATTTGTTGTATAACCTGAATATCTGCTGCAAAAATTAGAACCGCACCCATGCTGATGTAGCTACCAACATTGTCTTCCCAATTGCCATCAGAGCAATGTTTCTGGAGCACTTGTACTGGCATAAAACAAACCTTGTCAATATCTCTCTGTGTGAGATTTATGCAGAGCGAAATAAAAGTGTGATTTGGATACCTGATGCGTGAGTCTTCTGTATGAAGCATGATGCTTGGCAATGGAGTCAGTGCTGAGCTCTGCAGACCTGCCAGTTCTCACTCATTTGGTGAGACTCCATCATTTATCCCCTTTAGTTGTACTCAAATATCTAGCTAGTAGCTCTTAAAATAAAAAATAATGGAGATATCCCATCTCCTAGAACTGGAAGGGACCTTGAAAGGTCATTGAGTCCAGCCCCCTGCCTTCTAGCAGGACCAAGTACTGATTTTGCCCCAGATCCCGAAGTGGCCCCCTCAAGGATTGAACTCACAACCCTGGGTTTAGCAAGCCAATGCTCAAACCACTGAGCTATCCCTCCCCCCCTAAAAAGGCAATGACGTAAGGACAAGTCTGTTCTGTTCATAGAATAGCTTTGGAGGTTGGAAGGGACGTCAGGAGGTCATCCAATCTAACCCCCTGCTCAAAGCAGGACCAATCCCCAACTAAATCCCCAAATTGCCCCCTCAGGGATTGAGCTCACAACCTTGGATTTAGCAGGCCAACGTTCAAACCACTGAGCTGTTCCCTCCCCCTAAAAAAAAGTGATGAGAGAATTTTAGGCAATGATATGCTTTTACAAAGGTGTTTTTGTTTTTAACCGTGCTTTTTAGACACTAGACACTTTTTGCTTCTCCCTCTTTATTTGCACTGCTAGCCTTTCAAAATTTATATATATATATATAAAGCACATATATATATTAGATGAGTAGTTTCAAAACTGTACACTACTCCTGCCACCACCTCCTCCTTCAGAAGCACTGAAGGTGGGATCTTGTAAGACATGGTATTTACAGCTATAGGTGAAATTCAGATCCAGGTACGGCCCCTGCACAAGGCCTTATCCACCACTGAAGCTGTGTGTTAAAGGGCCAAATTCTGATAACACAGAAGTCAGTGGGAGTTTTGCTGTTGACTTCAGTGGATCATGATTTGGTCCTCTTGTTATTACCTTTATTAATCATAGCCCCTCTCAGACTATGACCAATAGCAATATGATGGATCTGTATATTTTTTCCGTAGTTATTGCAGATAGATAGATATAAATAGATGGCGGACTTCATTTTGGGATTTTTTTTAAAATGTTCATGCAACTTGTAAGTGAGGTTTGAGTTTAATGTTGTTTGAATAATGAATATAAGCATATTTTGGGGAAAAACAGTTAAAATTATGCGTGTGTCTTTAAAATTCCTAAAGCCCTCATAAATTCTATTTTCTAAGATAACAAATCAAGATCACCCAGAATACAGCAGACAAACATTGTTTTAGTATGGGAGCGGTACAGCCATACTTCAGTGTTAGCAGGTGCTAGAATAGATATTTGCATATGGTACTGTTAAGAGCAGCCAGAATGCTGCTCTGTATCCAGGGACCAGCAAAGATGTCTTTCCTTCTTGAGCTCTGCTGGATGCCAAATAGATGGTTCCATAGATCTGGCCCAGTATCTCTGTTCCATAGCCTGATGGGTCAGTCTGTATAATGTCTCTTTAAACAAGAGCTTGCTGTTATAATGATTATTATTTAGTTAAAAATAAATGAAGTTAAATTGAGCTCTGCGTGTACTGTGCTTAGGTGCTTTTGTGAGCATCAGAAAGATTTGCCCCGTAAGGCACCACTAGTAGTGGTGCTAGCAGCTACAACACATGACAAATTTAGTTTCAATCATAGAATCATAGGACTGGAAGGGACCTTGAGAGGTGATCTAGTCCAATCCCTTGCACTCATGGCAGGACTAAGTATTACCTAGATCATCCCTGACAGGTGTTTGTCTAACCTGCTCTTAAAAATCTCCAATGATGGAGATTCCACAACCTCCCTAGACAATTTATTCCAGTGCTTAACACTGACTGTTAGGAAGTTTTTCCTAATGTCCAACCTAAATCTCCCCTGCTGTAATTTAAGCCCATTGCTTCTT
The DNA here is from genome assembly GCF_027887155.1 of Malaclemys terrapin pileata. Classification (NCBI taxonomy): domain Eukaryota; kingdom Metazoa; phylum Chordata; order Testudines; family Emydidae; genus Malaclemys; species Malaclemys terrapin. Next base: position 28,233,323 of record NC_071512.1, read on the forward strand.
GTCCTATCCTCGGAGGACAAGAAGAACAATTTTTCTCCCTCCTCCTTGTAACAACTTTTTATGTACTTGAAAACTGTTATCATGTCCCCTCTCAGTCTTCTCTTTTACAGACTAAACAAACCCAGTTTTTTCAATCTTCTCTTATAGGTCATATTTCTAGACCTTAATCATTTTTGTTTAGCTCTTCTATTTGTTGCTCTTCTCCAGTTTTTCCACATCTTTCCTGAAATGTGGCATCCAGAATTGGACACAATACTCCAATTGAGGCCTAATCAGCGCAGAGTAGAGCAGAAGAATTTTTTCTTGTGTCTTGCTTACAACATTCCTGCTGTTACATCCCAGAATGATGTTTGCTTTTTTTTGCAGCAGTGTACACTGTTGACTCATATTTAGCTTGTGGTCCACTGTGAACCCCAGATTCCTTTCCACAGTACTCCTTCCTAGGCAGTCATTTCCCATTTTGTATGTGTGCAACTGATTGTTCCTTCCTGAGCGGAGTACTTTGCATTTGTCCTTATTGAATTTCATCCTATTTACTTCAGACCATTTCTCCGAATTGTCCAGATCATTTTGAATTATAATCCTATCCTCCAAAGCACTTGTAACCCCTCCAAGCTTGGCATCATCCACAAATTTTACATGTGTACTCTCTATGCCATTATCTAAACCATTGATGAAAATATTGAACAGAACCGGACCCAGAACTGATCCCTGCGGGACCCCATTCATTATGGCCTTCCAGCTTGACAGTGAACCATTGATAACTAAGCTATGGGAATGGTTTTCCAACCAGTTATACACCCACCTTGTAATAGCTCCATCTAGGTTGCTTTTCCCTAGTTTGTTTATGAGAAGGTCATGCGAGACAATATCAAAAGCTTTACTAAGGTCAAGATATACCATGTCTACCGCTTCCCCCCTATCCACAAGGCTTGTTACCCTGTCAAAGAAAGCTATCAGGTTGGTTTGACGTGATTTGTTCTTGACAAATCCATGCTGACTGTTGCTTATCACTTTATTATCTTCTAGATGTTTGCAAATTGATTGCTTAATTTGCTCCATTACCTTTCCAGGTATAGAAATTAAGATGACTGGTCTGTAATTTCCTGAGGTTGTCCTTATTTCCCTTTTTATAGATTGGCACTATATTTGCCCTTTTACAGTCTTCTGGAATCTCTCCTGTCATCCATGACTTTTCATGGAGGGAGGTATAGCTCAGTGGTTTGAGCATTGGCCTGCTAAACCCAGGGTTGTGGGTTCAATCCTTGAGGGGGCCTCTTGGGGATCTGGAGCAAAATCAGTACTTGGTCCTGCTAGTGAAGGCAGGGGGCTGGACTCAATGACCTGTCAAGGTACCTTCCAGTTCTAGGAGATGGGATATCTCTATTCTTTATCTATTTATTATTTTATTTATAAACAACTGATCTATGAAGGCTCAGTTAATTTTATATGTGCCAAATCAGTATGTTTAATAAAATTCTTGAATTATTTGTAAAGAATATATATTACATAAATAATCACATTGAAATTATTTTAATTATATTACTTAATTATTAAGTTAATAATTTTATGCTTCAGACAATTTTTTACTTTATCCAGTCTGAACTATACAAATGTAGTTTGTGGTTCTTTTTTCCTCGCTTTGAGTAGAATAGTTCCCATAATAGAATTTTCATTAAACATTCACACTGGTACAATAAACTAGGACATTCTCACAGATCAATATAATTAAGCTAATTGATATTTAGGTTCAGAAACAGCCCTTGCTATGAAGGTAACAGACGCATTTCATTCCAAGGATCTATATTAGTATATATGATACAGATATTACAAAATGTTCAGTGTCCTCAACTCCCATTGAATTCACAGTGGGGGCAGTCAGTATCTCCCTGGGAAAGGATGGTCTAATAGTGAGAGAGTTCCTCTTAGCCAATCGTCGATTTACATGCTTTTTTCCTCCTTCCCTAGCTTTCTTTTCAATATTTCACACATCAGTAAACTCTTCTGTAATTTAGGTTTTTATTAGCGCTTCTTCCTGCTATGTCACATGTGTTTCTGCTGTATCCTGTGATTAAATACAGAAATAAGTACATTTTTGTTGGCTAGAAAACCATTCGGTAGTGTGATACAAACCTCATAGAGCCAATTTCAGATTCATATGCAGTGTGAAATTGAAATTAGTGGATAAAGTCATAGCTCTCTTTAGTTATCCCACTAGTGGGCACAAGTTAGTGCAACTATGGATTCCCAAACAGCTGCTCAAGTATATTACTCCTGGCAGGAGTTAGAATAATCAGAAGAGGGAAGGCTTGCACAAGAAATTTGGAGAATGCTCTGTGCTTGGTTAACTCCACGTCACGCATGTGTTTAGCTACAAGAGAGGTAAGGCCGATGGATTAGGAATTATCAGTACCAACTCTGTGGGGTTTTGTGGTGACATAAAGGCACAACAGCTTCATCAGACAGTTCTTCCATTGGCTATCTCTTTGTCCCAAATACGTCCAAAGCCAAATGGTAAATTGATCCAGAAGAAGGTGCATAGGTCTATCCAAGCAGAGTATTTGGTCCATCCACTTTAGGTTAATATTATTCAGATATCTCCTCCCCTCTCCCCACCATTCCTCAAGTAGGAGTCTGTGTAGATGGATCCCTTTGGAGGATTGGGGCTGTGAAACACACACAATTCTGAGGTATTCTGAAACTATACAAAAGACAAGAGGTTGTTTTATAAAACATTGTGTTCCTTCTGCCAGGGAACATTTAGGGTAGCATCTAAATGGGATTGGGAGTTTAGGCCTTTAGCCAAGATATATGAAGAATGTGAGACTATATGAATCCAAGTTCATTAAATACTTTTAATAACTCCTTAGAATGTGTTCTCCATTATTCTTTGATAGCTGCATAAAAACAGTCTTCTGACAAATTCCGCTTTCATTTTTTATTTAGATAAAAAAACTTCAATAATTAAACTTTGCCAATGAATGTCAAATTCCAGTTAGTGAAAAAGAGAATGTTAGTAAAAATGCAGGAACAATCTTGTATAACACAATGTAATGCTGGCGCCTTATAATAGAAAGTATGTTTCATTATCTTAAACAAAACTTAGGCTTTCACTCTTTTTGCACACAGTTAAGTGATGCATTGGCCATAGCCCAAACACTTACTTAAAATTTGTTTTTTTTCTTTTAAGTAAAGTCAATATTTCCCTGGACAGATGAGTTTTGAATAAAAGATGGGTCTACCTTGTGTCTCAGGTAACATTATTCTGCTAGGAAGTGACAAACATCACACAAAGCAATGATCAGTTAAGAGGAAAAATTTAGTCATTAGACAAGCCTCACTCTAATCATACGGAGGATGTCTCATGGAATAAGTGCTGCAGGAAGTGGCAAAGACTCTCTTCGAGGGCAGGCCAGCCCCTAAGACCCCTAAGGGGGCAGTGGAGCACTGCAATCCCCCGCGACAAGGTAGTGCTCTCCATCTCCACGCCGCCAATCTCCGGCGTCGCAGTCCAAACCCTCTGGGACTCACCCTCGGTCACAGGCACTGTAATCGTGGTTCCCACCTCGACGCAGAACACCTCGGCCTCCCGCCGCTCATCCTCTCAGTGCAGATCTCAGTCACTTGCCCTGTGGAAGCACTCCCCGTCATGATTCCAGTCCCCCCAACCCCAGCTCCAGTCCCCTCGATACCAGCACCGATCCTCCCACTCCAAACACCAGTCTCCGGCAGTTATGGTCAGCAGGCAGACACAGGTATCCTCAGCCCTGCTGTGGTCACCGGAAGGGGATTCCTCCAGCACGGAAGGGCAGTTTGGACCCTCATCCAGACCTCACCAGTGTGAATGGGCACCTGAGGCTGTATCGACGTCTATGGCGCTGCCTTGGCAGTATGGCCAGTGGCCAGCGCAGTGGTCTTATTGGAGTGCGTTGGGCATGCCGATGATGATGCCACCTTTGCACCATTCATCTGACTCTGCCTCGGAACAACAGCTGGTGGCACTGGCAGTACAGGGCTCAGTGCAAGAAAGCCGCTTGGAGGTCAGAGTAGAGGAGACAGCGCCCACCCCAAACCTCCCCTCCTCCACAATGGATGTTGCCCCAAAGCCTCCCCCATCGGTACAGTCATCGTCCTCATCCCTGGATGAGCCGGTTGTGGGACCCTCGAGGGCCAGCCCGCCCAATGATTTTAAGGAACACCAGGCCCTGCTTCGATGGGTGACCAAGAGCTTGGGCCTAGAAGTGGAGGAGATGGCTGAGCAGGCAGACACCTTGTTTAATGTCCTCTCAACCTCTACCCTGGCAATTGTTGCACTACCAGTGCATGACGGGGTCCTTAAAACTGTCAGGGGGGAGGGATAGCTCAGTGGTTTGAGCATTGGCCTGCTAAACCCAGGCTTGTGAGTTCAATCCTTCAGGGGGCCACTTGGGGATCTGGGGCAAAATCAGTACTTGGTCCTGCTAGTGAAGGCAGGGTGCTGGACTTGATGACCTGTCAAGGTCCCTTCCAGTTCTAGGAGATGGGATATCTCCATTAATTTAATTTATTTTAATTTGAGTACCTTTATACCCACCCAACTTTGGGCTCACTGATTGTCTCTGCGGCCAATGAAAAGGACAGGCAGGGGCACCTTAGTTCAATTCCCAGATATAAAGAGGCCAAAAGACTGAACCTTTTTGAGAGAAAAATTTATTCAACAGCCAGCCTCCGATTCCAGGTGGCAAACCATCAGGTCCTCTTGGGCAGGTTCTATTTTAACTTATGGGACTCCCTCTGTAAGTTCAAGAAGTCCCTCCTTCAGGGTCTGGCCCAGGAATTCGACACCCTGGTGGAGGAGGGCACTGCAGCGGCTAGGTGCTCTCTCCAGATGGCGTGGGACGTTGCAGACTCGGTGACTAGGGTGGTCGTGTTGGCGGTGATCATGAAGTGCAGCTCCTGGCTTCAGACCACCGGCCTGTCCCAAGAGATGCAGACCTCTATCCAGGACCTCCCTTTTGATGGGAACGGTCTCTTTTCAGAGCAGATTGATGCGAGGTTGCGTGGGTTAAAGGACACTTGGGCCACCTTTTGCTCACGGGGCATGCATATGCCGCAGTCTGCATGGAAGCAGTTCCGGCTGCCTCCGTCGCCAAGGCCTTGGAAACCTTGTCAGGGGTCTGCAAGGAGAAGGGATAGAGACATGAGCTTTAGTCATTGCCGCCCTTCCTCCTCCCACTCACCCACGCAGCCTGGCCCAGCAAAGCATCCCAGGAGCCAGAAGCACTCATTTTGAAGGTGCGTTCAAGAGAGGCATCCCAATCAATTCTGCGGAACCACCTTGTTCTTTCCTTGATCGCTTTGTCCCTACCGTTCAGACTGGTCGCGGGTCACCTCGGACCGCTGAGTGCTAGACATGGAATCTCGGGGCTATACCCTGCAATTTTTGGCCTCCCCTCCCTACTACTCCCCCTTCCCCATCCTTCTTCAGGGACTCTTCTCACGAGCAACTCCTCGTCCAAGAGGTCGAGAACCCCCTGCACCTGGGAGCAGTGGAGGAGGTCCCTTGGGACATGAAGGGAAAAGGGTTTTATTCCCACTAGTTTCTAATCCCAAAAACAAACGGGGATGGCTTCAGACCCATTCTGGACCTGCATCGCCTCGCAGGGTGTCCGAGATCAGAGCACTAACTTTGGAGCTCTCCTCTATGGTCTTCTGCAAGGATAATGTCCAGCTATGACCACACCCAGGTCATTTCCCAGTTTCATACTTGCCAGGACATATACATACCTATCTTCTTTCCAAAGCCTCATGTGTCAGATGAGGAGCGGAGACTACACTCCCTGGATGTCAGGAGGGTGCTGGCCTTCTACATAGATAGAACAAAGCCATTCCATAAATCAACTCAGTTGTTCATTGCAGTGGCAGACAGAATGAAAGATGGCCCAGTGTTTGCTCAGAGCATTTCGTCCTGGATCACAGTCTGCATCCACTACTGCTATGAGCTGGTGAAGGTGCCTCCGCTGGTGATTGTGATGGGACACTCAACCAGGGCACAAGCATTGTCAGTGGCCTTCCTGGTGCAGGTGCCAATCCAAGAGATCTGTAGAACCACTACCTGGTTGTCTGTCAACATGTTCTCATCTCATTATGCGCTTACCTAGCAAGGTCGAGACGATGCTGGCTTTGGCAAAGTAGTGCTACAAGACCATGGATCCTTAGCCCACCTCCATTGATACTGCTTGTGAGTCACCTTGAATGGAATCTCCATGAGCAAGCACTCAAAGAAGAAAAAATGGTTACCTTCCTTTCGTAACTGTTGTTCTTCAAGATGTGTTGCTCATATCCATTCCATTACCCACCCTCATGCCCCTCTGTCAGAGTTGCCAGAAAGAAGGAACTGAGAAGGCATAGGGCCAGCAGCGCCTGATATACTGACTCATGAGCGCAGCACTCAAAGGGGCACAACTACTGTCCCTATGGATACCGCTAAGGCAAAAATCTCCGACCACACATGTGGGCGCACACCTAGAATGGAATGGACATGAGCAACACATTTTGAAGAACAGCAATTAGGAAAGGTAAATAACCAGTTTTGTTTTAAATACTAATTAAATATCTTTAACAGGTTTTGTGAGAGAACCCACAAGAATACAATGATTCCATTTAGTAATACTTTATACCTTATTCACATGGGATTTGTATGAACTCACCTATTCATAGAATCATAGAATATCAGGATTGGAAGGGACCTCAGGAGGTCATCTAGTCCATCCCCTGCTCAAAGCAGGACCAATCCCAAACTAAATCAACCCAGCCAGGGCTTTGTCAAGCCTGACCTTAAAAACCTCTAAGGAAGGAGATTCCACCATCTCTCTAGGTAACCCATTCCAGTGTTTCACCACCCTCCTAGTGAAAAAGTTTTTCCTAATATCCAACCTAAACCTCCTCCACTGCAACTTGAGACCATTACTCCTTGTTCTGTCATCTGCTACCACTGAGAAAGGTCTAGATCCATCCTCTTTGGAACCCCCTTTCCGGTAGTTGAAAGCAGCTATCAAATCCCCCCTCATTCTTCTCTTCTGCAGACTAAACAATCCCAGTTCCCTCAGCCTCTCCTCATAAGTCATGTGCTCCTGCCTTCTAATAATTTTTGTTGCCCTCTGCTGGACTCTTTCTAATTTTTCCACATCCTTTTTGTAGTGTGAGGCCCAAAACGACACCGTACTCCAGATGAGGCCTCACCAATGTCGAATAGAGGGGAATATTCACGTCCCTCGATCTGCTGGCAATGCCCCTACTTATACAGCCCAAAATGCCATTAGCCTTCTTAGCAACAAGGGCACACTGTTGGCTCATATCCAGCTTCTTGTCCACTGTAACCCCTAGATCCTTTTCTGCAGAACTGCTGCCTAGCCATTCGGTCCCCATTCTGTAGCAGTGCATGGGATTCTTCCGTCCTAAGTGACGGACTCTGCACTTGTCCTTGTTGAACCTCATCAGATTTCTTTTGGCCCAATCCTCTAATTTGTCTAGGTCTGTCTGTATCCTATCCCTACCCTCCAGCGTATCTACCACTCCTCCCAGTTTAGTGTCATCTGCAAACTTGCTGAGGGTGCAGTCCACACCATCCTCCAGATCATTAATGAAGATATTGAACAAAACTGGCCCTGGGACCTACCCTTGGGGCATTCAATTTGATACTGGCTGCCAACTAGACATGGAGCCATTTATCACTACCTGTTGACCCGACGATCTAGCCAGCTTTCTATCCACCTTATAGTCCATTCATCCAGCCCATACTTCTTTAACTTGCTGGCAAGAATACTGTGGGGGACTGTATCAAAAGCTTTCCTAAAGTCAAGGAATAACACATCCACTGATTTCCCCTCATCCACAGAGACAGTTATCTCGTCATAGAAGGCAATTAGGTTAGTCAGGCATGACTTGCCCTTGGTAAATCCATGCTGACTGTTCCTGATCACTTTCCTCTCCTCTAAGTGCTTCTGACTTGATTCCTTGAGGACCTGCTCCATGATTTTTCCAGGGATTGAGGTGAGGCTGACTGGCCTGTAGTTCCCCGGATCCTCCTCCTTCCCTTTTTTTTAAAGATTGGCACTACATTAGCCTTTTTTCAGTCATCCGGGACCTCCCCCAATTGCCATGAGTTTTCAAAGATAATGGCCGATGGCTCTGCAATCGCATCCACCAACTCCTTTAGCACCCTCGGATGCAGTGCATCCAGCCCCATGAACTTGTGCTCATCCAGCTTTTCTAAATAGTCCCAAACCACTTCTTTCTCCACAGAGGGCTGGTCACCTCCTCCCCATACTGTGCTGCCCAGTGCAGTAGTCTGGGAGCTGACCTTGTTTGTGAAGACAGAGGCAAAAAAAGCCTTGAGTACATTAGCTTTTTCCACATCCTCTGTCACTAGGTTGCCTCCCTCATTCAGAAGGGGTCTACACTTTCCTTGACTTTCTTCTTGTTGCTAACATACCTGCAGAAACCCTTCCTGTTACTCTTAACATCTCTTGCTAGCTGCAACTCCAAGTGTGATTTGGCCTTCCTGATTTCATTCCTGCATGCCTAAGCAATATTTTTATACTCCTTCCCTGGTCATTTGTCCAATCTTCCACTTCTTGTAAGCTTCTTTTTTGTGTTTAAGATCAGCATGGATTTCACTGTTAAGCCAAGCTGGTTGCCTGCCATATTTACTATTCTTTCTACAGATCGGGATGGTTTATTCCTGCAACCTCAATAAGGATTCCTTAAAATACAGCCAGCTGTCCTGGACTCCTTTCCCCCTCATGTTATTCTCCCAAGGGATCCTGCCCATTAGTTCCCTGAGGGAGTCAAAGTCTGCTTTTCCGAAGTTCAGGATCTGTATTCTGCTGTTCTCCTTTCTTCCTTGTGTCAGGATCCTGAACTTGACCATCTCATGGTCACTGCCTCCCAGGTTCCCATCCACTTTTGCTTCCCCTACTAATTCTTCCCTGTTTGTGAGCAGCAGGTCAGGAAAAGCTCTGCCCCTAGTTGGTTCCTCTAGCACTTACACTAGGAAATTGTCCCCTACGCTTTTCAAAAACTTCCTGGATTGTCTGTGCATCGCTGTATTGCTCTCCCAGCAGATATCAGGGTGATTGCAGTCTCCCATGAGAACCAGGGCTGTGATCTAGTAACTTCTGTTTGTTGCTGGAAGAAAGCCTCGTCCACCTCATCCCCCTGGTCTGGTGGTCTATAGCAGACTCCCACCACGCCGTCACCCTTGTTGCTCACACTTCTAAATTTAATCCAGAGACTCTCAGGTTTTTCTGCAGTTTCATACCAGAGCTCTGAGCAGTCATACTGCTCTCTTACATACAATGCAACTCCCCCACCTTTTCTGCCCTTTTTCTGTTTTTACTAATAAACAAAACAGAGCTTGTTGCCTGAACTTATATGTATTCTGAAAATAGATACATAAAAATAGGAAAAGTTCTGTAAGTATGTAAGTTAAAATTGCCTGAGGTGCAATGCACCTTTGTCATCCCTGGTGGAAATTTGTGTTATGGACTGCATTAAAACAGTAGTCGCTCGCTGCCACTCTGTTGAAGGTAGAGTCTCTGCAAATTCTAGCAATGAAAATGTGATCACTCATTTTAAGGCCATAATTGATTTCTATGCCAAATAGCAGCATGTGCTTACTCAAACTGCACACTTGCTTAACTCCACTTCTCATTGAATCAGATGCATAATATACAACTGAACTTTCAATACAGTGGCAAAACTTTCATAAAAATGCTGCCACATATCTTTCTTCAATGATTATATAATACTTTATTTTTGTAGAGATGTGCCTACAGGTTCTCTCCTGGTTTGGTAAGTGACACCTTTACAGCAGCATTACTCCCTTTATATTGGATGAAACGAGATGCTAGGTTTAATTCAAGTAGTGGTGAGCCAGATTATAAGACTATTGTGTGACTCTCCCAAACAAGACCATAGCTTTGATTGCACATCATAACTTGAAGTAATATTAAGTGAAATAGGGCTATTTGAGGCCTACAAGTTAACCTAACTGCATTAACCCTTCCCTTTAAATGGAGAAAGCTACACAGAGTACAGGACTCAGCTGAATTAACAGAGAATCATGGAATCATAGGACTGGAAGGGACCTCAATAGGCCATCTAGTCTAGTCCCCTGCATTCAGGGCAGAACTAAATACTAGCTAGATCATCCCTGGCAGCTGTTTTTCTAACCTGCTCTTAAAAATCTCCAGTGATGGAGATTCCACTACCTCCATGGGCAATTTATTCCAGTGCTTAACCACCCTAACAGTTAGGAAGTTTTTCCTAATGTCCAACCTAAACTCCCCTTGCTGCAATTTAAGCTTCTTGTCCTGTCCTCAGTGGTTAAGGAGAATAATTTTTCTCCCTCTTCCTTGTAACAACCTTTTATGTACTTGAAAATTGTTACCATGTCCCCTCAGTCTTCTCCAGATTAAATGTACAGTTTTCTTTCAATCTTCACTCATAGGTCATGTTCCATCAATCATTTTTGTTGCTCTTTTCTGGACTTTCTCCAATTTGTCCACATCTTTCCTGAAATGTGGCACCCAGAACTGGACACAATACTCCAGTTGAGGTCTAATCAGTGCAGAGTAGAATGGAAGAATTACTTCTCGTGTCTTTTTTACAACACTCCTGCTAATACTTCCCAGAATGATGTTTGCTTTTTACAATTATTTTTTGCAACAGTGTTACACTCTTGATTCATATTGAGGTTGTGATCCAGTATGACCCCCAGATCCCTTTCCACAGTACTCCTTCCTAGGCAGTCATTTACATTTTGTATGAGTGCAACTGATTGTTCCTTTCGAAGTGGAGTACTTTACATTTGTCCTTACTGAATTTCATCCTGTTTTTTTCAGACCATTTCTCCAAATTGTCCAGATCATTTTGAATTTTAATCCTATCCTCCAAAGCACTTGCAACCCCTCTCAGTATGGCATCATCCGCAAACTTTATAAGCGTACTCTCTATGCCATTATCTAAATAATTGGTGAAGCTATTAAACAGAACCGGACCCAGAACTGATCCCTGCAGACCCCATTTGTTATGCTCTTCCAGCTTGATTGTGAACCATTGATAACTACGCTCTGGGAACAGTTTTCCAACCAGTTTTGCACCCACCTTATATCAGCTCAATCTAGCTTCTATTTCCCTAGTTTGTTTATGAGAAAGTTACGCTAGTCAGTATCAAAAGCCTTACTAAATCAAGATGTACCACATCTACCGCTTCCCCCCCCCAATCCAAAAGGCTTGTTACCCTGTCAAAAGAAATTATTAGGTTGGTTTGACATGATTTGTTCTTGACAAATGAATGGTGACTGTTACTTATCACTTTATTATCTTCTAGGTGTTTTGCAAATTGATTGCTTAATAATTTGCTCCAGTATCTTTCTGGGTACTGAAGTTAAGCTGACAGGTCTGCAATTCCCCGGGTTGTCCATATTTCCCGTTTTATAGATTGGCACTATATGTGCCCTTTTCCAGTCTTCTGGAATCTCTCCCATCTTCCATGAGTTTTCGAAGATAATTGCTAATGACTCAGGTACCTCCTCAGTCAGCTTTTTGAGTATTCTAGGATGTATTTCATCAGGCCCTGGTGAGTTGAAGACATCTAACTTGTCTAAGTAATTTTTAACTTGTTCTTTCCCAGTTCTAGCCTCTGATCTTACTTCATTTTCACTGACATTCACTATGTTATATGTCCAATTTCTACTAACCTTTTTGGTTAAAACTGAAACAAAAAAGTGACAGCACTTCTGCCATTTCCACATTTTTTGTTGTTTTTGAGTAATAGACCTACCCTGTCCTTGGTCTTTATCTTACTTCTAATGCATTTATAGAATGTTTTCTTGTTACCCTTTATGTCTATAACTAGTCTTGTTTTGTGCCTTGGTCTTTCTAATTTTGTCCATACGTACTTGTATTTTTTGTTTATATTCATCCTTTGTAATTTGACCTAGTTACCACTTTTTGTAGGACTCTCTTTTGAGTTTCAGATCATTAGAGATCTCCTGGTTAAGCCAGGATGGTCTTTTGCCATACTTCCTATCTTTCCTACGCTGTGGGATAGTTTGCTCTTGTGCCCTTAATAATGTCTCTTTGAAAAACTTCCAACTCTCTTGAACTGTTTTTCCGCTTAGACTTGCTTCCTATGGGATCTCATCTACCAAATCCCTGAGTTTGCTAAAATCTGCCTTCTTGAAATCCAAGAAGACAAGTTGTTCCTTAACCAGGTTTTTCTTCTGCCTTGCAATACACGATGAATAATCAATGTTATAAGTCAATAAGCTTTTGATACTGTTTCCCACAGTATTCTTGCCACCAAGTTAAAGAAGTATGGGCTGGATGAATGGACTGTAAGGTGGATAGAAAGCTGGCTAGATCGTCGGGCTCAACGGGTAGTGATCAATGGCTCCATGTCTAGTTGGCAGCTGGTTTCAAGTGGAGTGCCCCAAGGGTCGGTCCTGGGGCCGGTTTTGTTTAATATCTTTATTAATGATCTGGAGGATGGTGTGGACTGCACTCTCAGCAAGTTTGCAGATGACACTAAACTAGGAGGCGTGGTAGATACACTAGAGGGTAGGGATCGGATACAGAGGGACCTAGACAAATTAGAGGATTGGGCAGAAAAAAACCTGATGAGGTTCAACAAGGACAAGTGCAGAGTCCTGCACTTAGGACGGAAGAATCCCATGCACTGCTACAGACTAGGGACCGAATGGCTAGGTAGCAGTTCTGCTGAAAAGGACCTAGGGGTCACAGTGGACGAGAAGCTGGATATGAGTCAACAGTGTGCTCTTGTTGCCAAGAAGGCTAACGGCATTTTGGGCTGTATAAGTAGGGGCATTGCCAGCAGATCGAGGAACGTGATCGTTCCCCTTTATTCGACATTGGTGAGGCCTCATCTGGAATACTGTGTCCAGTTTTGGTCCCCACACTACAAGAAGGATGTGGAAAAATTGGAAAGAGTCCAGCGGAGGGCAACAAAAATGATTAGGGGTCTGGAGCACATGACTTTTGAGGAGAGGCTGAGAGAACTGGGATTGTTTAGTCTCCAGAAGAGAAGAATGAGGGGGGATTTGATAGCAGCCTTCAACTACCTGAAGGGGGGTTCCAAAGAGGATGGAGCTCGGCTGTTCTCAGTGGTGGCAGATGACAGAACAAGGAGCAATGGTCTCAAGTTGCAGTGGGGGAGGTCCAGGTTGGATATCAGGAAAAACTATTTCACTAGGAGGGTGGTGAAACACTGGAATGCGTTACCTAGGGAGGTGGTGGAGTCTCCTTCCTTGGAGGTTTTTAAGGCCCGGCTTGACAAAGCCCTGGCTGGGATGATTTAGCTGGGAATTGGTCCTGCTTTGAGCAGGGGGTTGGACTAGATGACCTCTTGAGGTCCCTTCCAACTCTGATATTCTATGATTCTATGATTCTATGATTCTAATAAGCAGTGCACCTGTCATTCGGAGTATAGACAACTAAAATATATGGGCCAAAATGTCAAGATTGGTGTGAAAAATGTGTGCTAGATTTTATGCCTTTTTTCCGCGAGCAATTGCACATACAGGCTCACACACAATTAAGCAATTTGTGTCAGCAAATCTGGTAATAATGGGAACAAACTATATGTGTGAACGGTCCCGTGTCCTTAATATAATTGGCCGTTTAAGGGAGTGATATTAGGGCTGATTTTTCTTGGGATTTTTGTTTTCTTACAGCTTTATTTTGCTATACCATTTTGCTGAATTCTCCCAGGATGTTATGTAGAGCAACTCCAGAGTTGTATCATAGAGTCAAAAGCCAATGTTGCATGTGCTCTGTTACTGTGGCCCTGTCTGTATGTTATTTAATGTGATTCTCCTCTGGACTCTATTCCTGCAATTTGTTTAGAAATTTTGTGCCATTTAAATAACATGCAATCAAGATATAGCATCATCTCCAGGTTAAATGGCATCAGCTTGTACTTTTCTGAGCAAAACAACTTGTCATTTGCAGAGGGTACACGCTGTTTAAACTAGAGGTGATGTGATGTTTGGATAACATATAGCCTGAACAGTTTTGGTAAAGAGTAGCTACATGTCTAACAGCATCACATTCAACAAGACACATGGATGAAAACAACCTATTGGCAGCTTTAGTTCGTGACTAAATCTGCCACGGAATATTAAGAGGTACAGATCACATTTAAGTGCCCAGAATAACTTTTGGAATAAGAACATTTCTCTGAATTTTAAAGCACACAAAAGACATGGCCATCACCTGTGTCCTCTTTAGTCTTGCTGGGAATATGATTTGCTACGTCTGTCAAATGTGAATACCAGTGCTATTCATTCTCCTCACGCCAAATAAATGGAATGTGACGACTGTAAAATAGGTAAGAAGAAATCACCTTAATTTAAAAGAAAACTTCTAACAGAAGTAAATAAAAACAAAACAAAAATAGAGCACTTGTGCTTTCAAATAATGAATTGTTAAGTAACTAGTTATCATTAACAAATACATGAAGCCTTTGAATTTAAGACAAATTGATTTGCCCTAGCAAATTATAAGATAGTAAATCCACCTCTGTCTGCAGGGTTAACTGGTGATGTCTTGTTTTGGTTTGAATTCCCCTTGACTCATTTATCTGTTGGTAATTAAAGTTGTCTAGTTTTGTGTTTGTTTTAATATGTGACTGGTTCAGATCTGGTAGGTTTTAACTGTCAGGCTGTTTTGTTTATTTGTGTTTTGTGGAACAGGGCTTCAGGGTGTTTTGGAAGTTAAACTATAATTTCTGGTAACTGTGGGATTCTGATCTCACTTACACAGGTGTGAGTCAGGAGTAGTGCCACTGAAGTGAATGCAGTTTCCTCAGTATAAAACAAGCATAAGTGGGATCAGAATCTGGCCCTGAATAACCGTAAATAGATTCTTGATGTTTTACTCATGGGGTTTGGATAGAGACCTCAAAGCTACACTGAAGTATGAACTATAGTGGCGCATGATAAATTGGCACAGGTGACCTTATTCTCATATCAAATATATGAAAAACTGAAAGCACATTGAATTGGTAGAAAATACTGTATCAATTTCAGTTTACAGAGAGCCCTTTGGGACTAATAAACTGTCTGACTTTAAGCTGAATTGAAGAAGTCTTATTGAAAAAGCATGGAACAATATAGTAGCTTTGCTTCCCAGACAGTATCTCGCTGAGGTCTGTTTTTTTCTGGTTCTTGGAACTTTCCCTTTTATTGTTTTAATCATCTTGATCAACATTATTATAATCACAAAACATCAGCCTGAGAAAACGATAGTCTAGTCATTATGTTTCAATGTCACCTTTGTCAACTCAAGCTTAGCTATCATTTGAAATTGCTATATCAATCCTGTGATTAGATATAATTTGTGATATGACCAGCATTCATAGGTGAGTAGTTTAAAATATAACAACACCTAAATACTCCAGTATGATATTAACTCTTTCCTCTTAAGTTATTCACATCCGTCCTTCTAATACAACTGCTCTTTGAAAAATATTTGTGGAACCAAATATTTTATTTTTGTAGATAATGAAATCTTACTGTATGATCACTAAATTAAATTTATGAATTACTCTAGTAATGTAGAGTCATTTTGTATGTGTTACCAAGGGTAGACTAATTCTTTGTAGTCATAGCTTTTTTTCCCCTCAAAAGTCAGATACAGTTTGTGTGTGTAATTAATGATTTTCAAAGTGTACCTTTATAATGCCTCAAAAACCTTTGGAATTTACCATCCTAGAAAAATACCTGCCATTTTCTGTATTTGTGAAAAAACATTACTATATCTCTTATATTCTGTGCTAGTTACATTTAAAACAAGATAAACTTAACAAGATTGTTCAGAAATTAAAAGAATTATTCACTACTGGTTTTGCATTCTTCATTTCAGAGGAATAAAAGATAAACTAAGTTAAAAAATAGGACCAGTTAATGCAGCATAAATGTGATGCATGAAATGTGACATATCTTTAACATTGAGGGAAAACACTTCTTTCCATTGAGAGCTTGCACTAAATGCAAAATATTGACACATCCCTATTATATTAAACAAAAGGATTTGTTCAGAAAGATAATCGTATAGAACGGGTAGTATCATGTGATCTTATTAATATTTATGAAATATGATAACATAGTAAAAAGGAGAACTGGGACACAGGCACTATCTTTATAGACCCTATTCATTTCAGCTTCAAAATGTTTTTCATTTCACACATCAGACACTAATTAGCAAATATCTAATTAGTGTTTGAAGATTAATCGCTCATGGGAGTTGAGGCTTTGAGCTTTCATGCATGCAAAAATAGTGCCACTTTAGGTGCAATTGTTAAGATACAGTAACTTTAAATGATGTAACTTTGTTATTTTTCTCTGAAATTGTGTAAATTACAATAAAAAGTAAAATTAAGCTCAAGTAAATAGGGAAGAAAGCTGCATTTACAAAGGAAAAGGCAAGGACTAGACACTGTAAAAGAATGGCTAAAGTACTTAAAACCTATCCAGAAGTTGGTAAGATTCCAGGGGCAGGATGGGATTTAATATTAACAGTCATTTTTTTTCCTGGTGAGAAATTATTTGCAAAATTCATATTTAGATTGTACTGGATGAACTATCAAATCTTTTACATTACTCTTGAAATTCTAAATCATCTGAACATGTTGAGCACAGTTAATAGTGGAGCAACTTGTGAAGTACGGTGGAATTGACATATTTTAAAGTACATGTGTTAAAGTTTTATAGTTCAGATACATCCTGTTGGTAAATTACTATTCTTGGCAATTCATTGTGTTTCTTTTTAATAAGAGGGACATTAAATCTAATATAAACAAACTCTACTTTAATAGTGTTGTGACAGAGTGGATCAATGCATGTAAGAGGAAATGTGGTTCATGCCCTGTAAATAGCATCATGCTTGCTTGAGCAACAGAACTACTAATCACAAAGAACTTCTGTTAAAATAGTTGAAATAAAGAGAAACCAGGGTTCAGTACTTTGCTTCATGGTTTATGACAACATTAATAAGTTCACCCTGGAGCAATATCAACTAGAACCTAATTTTGAAAATACATTTATTTTAGGCATGCTGTACCTGTTCAAATAATTTTAAAGCTAAAACACTCATATAGTATAACACCTAAATCTACAGGCAGTCATGCAGAAATGCTTGAGGACAGCAATATGGAACCATTTTGACATTATAAAGTTTGAGAAATTTCCCAAAAGTAAAATGGCTTTAAGAAATTAAATGATACAGTACTTCCAATGTTAAGCATATATACTATTTAAATGTTTATTATAATAAACAACACTGTAGGATTCATTTAGGTCAATTTAGGTCCAAAATGAAAGGTTGTACAGAAAGCATTCCAGTATCATCAGTCTTTAGAGAGTTCGGTTTTGTCCACCCCCCCCTTTATTTGTGTACATGTTGAATTCCCCCTGCCCAACCATTTTGTCACAGCAGGAGGTGTTTTCTCTGTTCAAGAGTGCAACTTCAGAGTTGCAATAAGGATCAGCTGGTATCAGTATTCAATAGCACTGTCTCTTTCTTCTTTCCTCAAAGGCTGAGCTAATCTCTCTGTCAACTTGTGTCCTAATTTATAACTCAGCACCCTTAGGCTATATTTCTGCCCCCTTACCAGTAATTGACATGTCAATGAGAATGCAAGAGCAACCCCCCAATGGGTAATGGGGATACTGAGACACTGCTGTTATTTTCCTTTCAAAGGATCTCTAACAATGCACTGAATTGATCCACTGCTGTATGCCTGCTCTTAGTTGCAGTATCACTCTAGTGGCGAGTCGTTTTAAACTGAAGCCCACTTTTTTGGTAGACCAACATCTAGAGATGTGCTGCTAATAAGGGTATGTGCTATTCTAGTATCCATTATATACTGCAGAATAACAAGCAAACTAAAAATGATTGGCGAAGTTTGTTGAATCTTTATGCTAGCTGAACCAAGGCACTCTCTAAAATAATAATGGGAAAGTATAATAAAATAGCTACAGTAGTAACATTCTTTAACGTTTTTCATCTAATCATTTTTATGAAATTGAATAAATCAGGCCAGATTTTTAAACATCAGCTTATGGCAGACAAAGCTCTGGTGCCTCAGACACCAGATATGCCTGCACATGGTCAGTTACACCTAACTTACATTCCAAGATGTGTATAGTACAATTGTGACGAGAAGTAAAATTGCAATATGTATCCTGAGTATCCCATGATGATTTATTAGCAAACGAGATACTGTAGCCATGGGGAAGATCCCAGCCAGCTCAATTGTGTCCCCTTGTTCTTGGTCAATTTGATTCTCACCGCCCTGTAATATGAAAAGGAAAAACAAACAAATATTTTTTGTCTTTCTTTGGTATGGTACTGTAATATATTTAGCATATATAATACCCTTTAGGCAAAATAGTTTGGCTTAAGCTACCTATTTACTTGTTTTCCTAATTTTTTAGCTTATGCCTCCTACTTTTTGAACCTTTCTCCGGTATAAAAATGGTCCTGCAGAATCTCATGGATTTATGGTTCTCAACACCTTCTTTTAGGTCACCTATGGGTATTTCTTTTCCAGGGAGAATTATCCCAACCCCTGTAACCTTATTTCTTAACTTAGATTCTTGAGACACTTGTATCTGTCTGAGTAAAATGGAGTTATTGCGAGTTTTCCCAGGGTATCTAAGTATTTATTGTATGTCACCACATGAAAAAAAAATGTACGGAGTTTTTGGAGAACAGACCGGTTTTATTTTGTTCTCCACCGGTTCCCATGTTAACATTAATACTACTGAGCCTTAAGAAAGGACTTTCTGCCACATTCTTTCAAAAAAACCCACAACAAACACAGGGTATTTTGTTTCAAATACCTTAAAAATAATGCACTGAATCAGATAAGTAAAAAAACAAACCATTGGTTAATACTTTTTAAATACATTATTTATTAAAAATGTGGTGAGAAGAAATAAAAACGAACAAAAAATATTAAGTAAAAGTGGGTAAATTTGGTTAACCATTTTGGGGAGAAATTAATGTGCAATATTTCCCCGATTTTTCTCATTACTTGTCCTCCCCACAATGTTGCTTTGTCAAGAAGTTTTGGGAGACTGTTTTGTTTTTTGTTTTTTTTGTTTGTTTGTTTGTTTTCAGTTTTGTTGAGAGAAGCATTTTTTTGTTCAAAAATGTGCACTTGTGAAAACTCACTTTAAGTTGCAGATATGTTATAAAAGCATCTTTTCTCTCTCATGGCCCACAGGCATGTGTAATTTACACAAACTTATACCTCAGTGAGGGTAAATCACGCCCAGCAGATACTACACTTCACAAAAATTGTCCGACAACATCCTTGTGGAATAAGCAAATACCATTGCCCCCAGTGTTATAGATGGGGAAACTGAGATTTGGTGGCATACTCAAATTCACACTGCACTGAGAGATAATATCTGATTTAGAAGACAGGTCTCCTGAATGTTAGGTCCTTGACTAATCCACTAGTCTGTAGTTACCCAAAGACAGGTAATTTAACATCTTTGTCCCATTTTCCCCTTCTGTTAAATGGGGATAATATATTTGCAATCGATATTAAAAATATACAAGATGTCCACAGCCACATATGGGGATCCAAGCAGACTAGCCACATTCTACAGACCTAGGGCCTGTTTCTCCACTGTGTTAAATTGGTTTTATCCAGTGTAACTTTATTGAAGTCAGTGGAGTTGCACCATTTAAAACTGGCATAACAAAGTGGAAAATCAGGCCCCTAATCAGTGGGGGCTGGGGGAAGGGGCGGGCACATGCCCTATCACTTCACAGCTAATAGTAATGCCATTCCCCTACACAATCAATAAATTGCAAGCATAAAAATCTCTATAATAGCTCTGAAACATTGATGATATATCCAGCTCATGAAAAGGGCTATATAAGACTAAGGACCAGTATCAAAATTTTCAAAAACATGAGCCAAAAATTAGGCTCCTGAATTTGTATTTAGATGCCTACAAATCAGATTTCCAAAAGTGATTTAGGAGCATAACTCCCATTGATTTAAGTGGGACCACTTGTAGATTGTAAATTCTAGTCTCATGTTCTGTTATACTCCATGCTATACTGTACATACTAGAATACTAAACATCAAATTCCAGTAGCCTTAAGATATTAAATTATAATAATTGATATGTTGGGAAACAGTATGCCTCTTAAAATAATGTAGGTGTTCTGTCCTTATTTGATCTGTAAAATTGTGTAAGGGTAGAAGATAATCTCAAACAGTTATGATAAGAATTACAGACAAACTGTCAGGTTTCAGAGTAGCAGCCATGTTAGTTTGTATCCGCAAAAAGAACAGGAGTACTTGTGGCACCTTAAAGACTAACAAATTTATTAGAGCATAAGCTTTCGTGGGCTACAGCCCACTTCTTCGGATGCATATAGAATGGAACATATATTGAGGAGATATGTATATAATCTCTATGGTGCCACAAGTACTCCTGTTCTTTTTACAGACAAATTGGTCATTTTTAATAGAAAGTTCACCTAAACAGGTATCAGTTGCATTATCTCTGCATGCATTTATTTGCTGTGCCAGAACTATAACCAGGTGTTAGCCTCTTCCACGGAAAGTTCAGATATTTTTCTCTGAATGAAAATGAAAGTTGGAAGTTTGTGAAAGGCATATCCATGTGGAATTCATAGGACTTCGTGTTGTAACGCAGCAAGAAGGCTTGCCAGAAATTGCGTGTTTCGGGGTGATGATGCAAAATTTGACATCTGTTAAATTAACATCTACCTAACATTTTTGCCTTTCAGTCAAATGCATTCAAAAAATTTAAATCTTTTTTAGCTGTCAAAACAATCTGTCACAAGATATTTATTTTTTGTATAATGGGTTACTTAAGAAAAGCAGCATATGGTTCAGTGAACTGCACCTACACTACAGCTTTACCTTAAATCTGTACTGCCTACAAACTACTGGAAAATATACATACGGTATGATCACTTTTATTTTAAAATCAACTAAATGTAGCCATACATTTTCTTTGACCTCTGTATCTCTTTTTTAATCTGTTATGCAATCTGTTGTTCTTCTTGGGTGAGAATCCTAGGTGTATAGTGCTTTCTACCTTTTAAACTCTTAATTTTTTGCCTAGTAAAAATAAGGCCTGGTCTACACTAGAAAATTAATTTGGCTTAACTATGTCTCCCAAGGGTGTGAAAAATCCACACCCTTAGGAATTAACTGCCATAGTTAAGCTGACCTAATTCCTAGTGTAGGCAGCACTATGTCAACAAAAGAATTCTTCTGTCAACCTAGCTATGCCCTCTCAGGGAGGTGGATTACCTGTGCCAATGGGAGAACCCCTCATTTCAGTGGCAGAAGTGTCTAAACTGAAGCATTTCAGTGGTGCGTGCAGCTGTGCCACTGTAGCATTTCACGTGTACACATGCCCTAAGATAGCACTATAAATACTCCGATTATAACACGTCAAATGCTGGAACTGTCCCTGCACTCATCTCACCTGAAAGCAATTTGAAATTAGTTTCTTTTTTGTTTATTCTGTGGTCATTCATTCCTCTTGCTCATAGAGAGAATATTAATAATAAAAAAATCCCAGTAATGACCAAAACAAAGTCTTCAAAGCAATTCAAACGTACACAGTATTGTGGTGTTCTGACTATTTATCAAAAATATCATCTCATTCCAGTGACACACTCTGTGTGTGTGTGTGTGTGTGTGTGTGTGTGTGTAGCTTTGTGGCATGTTCAGTGCACTTTTAACATAGCCTTTTCAATGATGGCCTGATCCCTACTCAGACAAAATTAACACTAACTTCACAGGTGATTTTGCCTGAGTAAGGACTGAGAGTGAAAACTTGTCCCCACTGAAGTCAGTGGGACTTTTGCCATTAAATTCAGTAGTGCCAGGATGTCATTTTAGATGTGGATTCTAGGAACACTTCTTGAACATGCTTGCTTTTCTGAACTAAAGACACATTAAAATTGCAGTCTGAACTATTTTAATTATTTCTTGGGGATGAATTTATTGAGTATGCATGTTCTTTGTACTTATTTTTTTATTTATATAAACTTTGGGGAAAAAAGGAGAGGGAGACTAGACTCGTAGCACATAAGAAGCATGTGTGAATGTGAGAGATCCTGCTCTGGGAATAGCCTGTAGCTTTCTAGGCTGGTAGAGATTGAAAGTACTGAGGATATGACACACTTTACCTCTGGGAAGACAAGAAAAGTGTCACCCACACCACTGTAGCCCTTCAGAGAGCATCCCTTATTTGTTCATTCACTGAGCTGCTTCAGTTTCGTTTCAAAGCAGGGAAAGCAATATATAAACTTTGCAGTAAATTATTGCATTTCATTAGCTATAAATAGAAATTTCTCAAGTGCCCCGAAAGGAATTTCTAGACCTCCACATCAGTATAATATTTTCAGAGAAACACAGCATTTGAAGATTGAGAACATATGGTGACATACACTGTATGGAAGCTTTCACTTAAATGTCATGTGTCATAAATTTGTCATGTATCTTTAATAGTTTTAATGTCATCAATATTTTTAAAATGTAGCTTGTTTTACAGTGTAGCCAGCTTTTAAATTAGATTTCTCACTACTAATTATACACCTCAATATTAGCCTGGTGTTTAAAAATTAGCAGTTAACAATTTTTAAAAAGCCAATTAAGTATTTATTTGCTTTTCTAACATATATCTCATGTATCCTGCATATTCTGCAGAAACAATTTTAGAGATATTTGAGAGAATTAAAAAAATACTATCTGCTTCTTGTATCCCTTCTGCTAGAAAAACCAGGTGCCTCAATTACATGATCTGAACTGTATAGGTCTCAGAGGAAGAGAAAAATTAAGGGCACGTCTTCACTGGCAATGCTAAAGCGCTGCTGCGGCAGCGCTTTAACATGGCTTGTGTAGTCGGAGCACAGTTCTCCCAGCACTCTAAAAAAACCACCTCCACAAGGGGCGTAGCTACCAGCGCTGGTGCACAGTCTATACGGACCCGTTACAGCACTGAAACTTGTAGTGCTCAAGGGGGTGTTTTTCACATCCCTGAGTGAGAGAGTCGCAGCGCCGTAAAGTGCCAGTGTAGACAAGCCCTAAGATTAATAGACGACATCATCACTTGTTGTAAATCAGTGTAGCTCTGTTGACTTCAGTGGAGCTATGTGATTTATACCTGTTGAGGATTTTGGTCCAAAAACTGTAAAACACCTCAGGCTAAATTCACAAACGATCAACGTTGCAACAGCTATCTTTGGGTTGCCTGCCACCTAGTGGAATCCACAGCCACAAGTTAGGCAGTCAGGCTAGCCATAAAATGTCTGGGGAGGGTTAGGTGCCTGAGAATAGCCAATAAGCTGAGCAGGCAGTGGCCTAAACTAGCCAGTAGGAAAAGCCAATGAGGGTGTGTGGCCTCAGCTCCACCCCTCATAGGAAGCTAAGCACCTTAGTCTGGGACAGAGGGAGGCACCTTATCTCCACCTGGGATTCACAGCCATGGAATTAGGTGCCTTAGCCCTTTCTGACAAAAAGTGGTGGTAGTGACCACCTCTAAGTTTAGGCTAGTGGTTAGAAATCTTCCTCATGTAGAGGAGGGATTTGAACACCCATCTCAGGAGACTCCAACTGTTGGACTCTGGGATGTTCTGCAGTGAGTCGATCTCAGTCTCTCCTGTTGAAGCAGTTCCACTTTGTATAAATAATTAAATATTCATTGGACCAGAGAAAGAGTGAGACTGACTGTTATAGTCCAGTGCTTAGAGCACTGAGTTGGGATGTGAGAGACCCAAGATCAAATCTCTGTACTAGTGGCTATTTAATTACTTACGAAGTGGAATTTCCTCACTAGGAAAGATTGAGAAACCCATGGATAGGGCATTCTCTGGAGATATGGATTAAAATCCCTGCTTTACCTCAGGCAGCAATGGGAACACAGGTCTCCCACATCCTCAGTGCGCGCTCTAACCATGCAGCTAAAGGTTATAAGTATGGCAACAGCTCCTTCTCCTCCTCCTCCTGTGTTTAGTGCAGGGTCCAGCTTGTAAGGTGGCCTCTAAGAATGCCTACTGATCAGATGAGAAAGGCAAGGGAATGCCTTTTTTGAGGATCACACTGGGGCTTAGGCATAAGTTTAGGTGCCCGGGTGTCAGGACTCAGGTGGCTTTGCACATGCTCAATGGCAGATTTTGAAGTGCCTAAGGGACTTGATCAGTGGAAGCTTACTGATGTCTGACATCTTAGACCCATCCAATGCTTGAGGCAAGTACCGTTGTTACCGTTGTGAAGCTGGGAATCTCTCCTTCCCAATGTAATAAAGTTCCTGTTTCTAGTCTCGCAGGGCTAAGAGAGACAGATTTTTAAAGCCTTGGCATTTTTAGGTAAAGAAGACCTGTCACTGGTCCAGAAATGAAACTTGCCTTTTCTCGAGGCAGTTGCGGTGTTGGCCAAAATACCATTTAATGTCTAGTTCAGTTTCAAGAATATTTCAGGAACCTCCCCCCCCTTAGGCATAACTGTTTGTATTTTCACTATTTTTCAGCATCATTTCATAAAAGCAAATCTATGAAGAGGTAAACCATCCTGATCAATAAAAAGAGAATCTTATCGGCATGCTAATAGTTAAAATGTGATGGAAACTGTAGTCATATCCTTACCATGTTGTAATGTTCCATGGCCCGACTCTCATTTCACGCTGGTGTAAATTGATTGAAAGAGAGACAGTGCTAATGTACAGTGATATCATAGTCCAACTATTAGAGCATGGGGTGCTATTCAAATAAGGTAAAAATAATGCTGATATAAAACCGAGTATTTAGGAGCAGAGATACTCATGTTCAGGGCAAAGATTTAAAGAAAATCTGAAGAGGAAGAAACCAATAAATCAAGACATTTATGCTTTTAAAAGTACTTCCCTCTTTCTCCCTTCCACTTCTTCCAATCTGTTTTTCACTGCTCTGAGGAGGCAGATGCTCGCAGATATTGTGAGCGGAGCGCAAAAAGGTCCTTTCAAATAATTGTTGTGTGGTTTTGTTCCCAGCGTCTCCTCTTTCAGCTTCCCTGTGAAGCGTCATGTCAATGTCTAGCTTCCCCAGTGTATTCATATGTCTGAAATGAAAACTTGCTCCAGTGTGGTCAGAGCTGTATCTACTGAGTGGGCACTGTCGTGCGTGTGGCATTAATAATAATAAAAAACCCACAGTGGGACAAGTGCACACTGTGATTTTTTTTTTTAAAAATAGTAAGTTAAGTTACAATTTAGTCAAATAATAATTAGTAATATCAAAGTTTTGTGGAAGTGTTAACTATTAAAATGTCACAATTAAGGCTGTGAGGCAGGTAAATATCATATCACTATTTTACAGATGGAGAAACTCAAGCACATAGCACTTAATTGACTTCCCCATATTCCTACAGTGAATCAGAGATAGGATTAGAACCCAAACTCCTGCCACCTAGTCTTGCAGTTGATCAGCTAGAATAGATTGTCTCCTAACGACTGAATGAATGAAAATACTTTTTTTTAAGCAACATCATACTGAATTTTGAGAGCTCAGCTTTCAATATTGGTCTCTGGTTTTGTTGATACAGTTTTGTATCTGCAAATTACTGCACCTATATTTTTGCATGCAAAAATTAATTGTGGGCTCAACAATTAGTAGTAAAGACATCTACCTCTTTCTGTCGACAAATTAAATTACAAAATCAAAACACTTTCTGGAAAATGAGAAACTGAGTTAATGCCCAGTTGAAAATCAGATCCCAAAATGACAGAGAAATGTCGTCCATATTTGCTTATTGTCAAGCCACTATACAAAGTGCTGTTTCTGTGCATGTCTCGGCTGTGTGCATAGTCATTAAGAAGGAGTTGTGCATACTGATATATTTGAATTCTAAGTAAGATATCCTGTCTATGCATTAAAATTGTTGCTGTTTTGTTTTGGGTTCTGTACAGTACTTGAGGTAGATGCAACCTCTCTAGCACTGAATGGTTGTTTGATGAGGGAGTAGATAGCCTCTGTCACGTGAAAGCACAGACTGGAAAGATGAAGTCAGGGCTTTCTCATTCCCATCATCCCCAAGGGGCAATTCTTACTTACTACCCAGAATAATAAATCCCTCCCTGGCATAGTCATGTTCCAGTGTGTCACTGCATGAGCAAAGAGAGCAGACTCAGAAATTGTGGTCAGGGACTACATGTGTATAAAATATTTTTAGAATCTGGAAGGTGTCCACAATATTGCTTTCTGCAATATACATACAACAGAAGAATATGAAAGACCTCGTTGAAGATATAACTCAAGTTTATTCTTAGACAAGGGAATTAGTTGAGATAGAGCCCTAATAGTTGTTCAAAGTCTGTGACATTTAGTCAAGATATTGCAAGAGCTCCTTGTGGTCAAACTGTGACAGCACAGGTGACTCAAACAATGATGTTGTTACATTTTCTTGTTTGCATATTGTTCTAATACATTTGTACAGATTATTTGTTTCTGTCTCCCTCTGTTTTTCAGGCTCTGAGACATTTTTCCTTTTCATCTGCTTCAAGCCCAGAAGAATTAAACCAATCAGCTAGCAGGACAATTAGATTTTAATGAGATATTTGATTTTCACTGGTTAGTTGATTTAATTTGAAGCTTTCAATTCTGATTGGCTTTGAGTCAAATATAGAATAAATTTCAATTTTGTCTTCAACAATGATAAATTGAAGTTAGTATAATCCCAGGTATTTGAAATCAGTATTCTAAAGGAGGGGGGAAGAAAGAAACCTTGTGATTTATTGGTTTTGCTTAAATGGGTTTAATTTCCTGTATTCCAACATGTTTTGCCATTTTACAACATACTGTACAACTGTGAACCCATTGCTCTCTGCAGTCAGGTTGTGTTATTTTTTCTTTTCGTGCAGTAGCAGAGCTCACAGTCTATATCTGACTCGTGAAGAAAAAAAACTGATTATTTCTTCAGGCATCTTGCAGTGTTGTCATGCTGATGATTGTGGCTACTGGATTACCATTAGTGTTGGCCCTTTGGCATCTATTTTTGATGATTTAGCTTTGCTGAGTTCTTCTGGTTTTCCGTGCGCATCAGGGCAACAATGGGTACCCAGATGATCTTGCTGTTTTCTGGAGTTCTTTCTTAGTTAACATGTTGCCAATTTCTGGTTTACATCAAAAGATTGCTCTCCTCTCTAGCCTTAGAAGGCACTTCCTGTGAGTCAAACTGTGTTCCATAACTTTTTGGATCCTGCTTCAGGATGCCCTATATCACTTTTGCTGTCCCCCAAAATGAAATTTGCATCCCTTTAACTCAGAGTAGAATGAAATATTGGCTAGCCTGTCATCTGAGGAGACCCACCATACTATTTGCCCTTCATCACATGACTAATGATTGTATTTGTTGTTGCTATGAAAAATAGGTTGGTGTTAGAAATCTTGGCCTTTAATTTGGTATAGAGGGACAGCCTATTATGTAGAACCTGTCTAGTACTCCAATTTCTTTCCTAAAGCTGTGTGAAAGTGGTGGCTCTTAAAATTTCACTCTAAAGGCAATCACTTTCCAGTGCTTAAGTCCCACATTCCACCTGACCCCTCCCTTCCTGCCCTGCTTCCCTGCAAACTGAGGGGTTTTTTTGGCGGGAAAGGGAGAAGCAGCAGCAGGGCTCAGGAAGAAGATGGCCCTATTCCAGCAGCTCTGGAACCCCTGCCCCATTTCTTCCCTTTTCCCCTCAGGAGCAGAGAGACAGCCCCAGACAGGGAATATGGGAGCCAATAGGAGTGGGGTGAGGACAGAGCCAGCAGGTAAGTCACTTACCTTTCACCGACGGCAGGGGAAGGAAGTGTAGTGGACTCTGAGCTGGTAAACTCTTCACAGGCTGGGAGGCTCCACTTCCCCCATCCCACGGAAAGTGTACTCACCAAGCCTGGTCATTCTGGCTTCCCCCTACCCTCATGGACAACTCTGTGTGCTCCTGGGCAACTGGGATTCTGCTCTGTGCTCCCTATAGGGATGCAGGGAGGGAGGAGCAGCAGGGACCTCCTTGGAGGCAGCAGCAATGGAGCCCTGCAGAGAGGCAGGGCCTAGCCTAAATTAATAATATTGGGGGAAAGGGTGGCTAAATGGGGTTGGGCTGATTGAACTGCATAGGGTACTTCATTGTACTGGTACCACCAGACGCATTGGTAATGCGGGGCGTGTGCTAAGTGAATTGCATTAGTAGCAGGGTGGTACGAAGGTGTGTGGTTGTGAATGTGGGAGGACTGATTCAATTGCACTGCTACCAGCTGTGTTGGGAATGGGGTGGGGAGATGGAGCTGGCTTAACTATATAATGGTGAGTGGGAGATACAAAATAAATTGTACACCCCTTTACCTCGAAGCAACCTGGGCAAGGGCCCCCCTCTCCATGCCCCAAAATTAACTGCAAAAACTATTTGTTTTATTCACACAGTGTAGAAACATCCTTAAGAATAGTTTTTATAATTACAAAGTCCACATTGTTCTCTATAAACTGTGAACTAAAATCTGTAAAGTAGTGTGCAATGCTGATCAAAAAATAGGTATCCAATATTTTGGATATTTGTCATCCATTTTGATGGCTTGGGTCACATATTGGCAGCAGGTTTGAATGTTGAGATACAGTTAGAGTGGAGCAACCTCGGTGGTAATAGAAGATAGAAAATATTCTGAGTCATAAGAAAACACATAATTTCCAATCTGATCCTACAGCCAAAAACAGATGTTGCAGAATAATTTGTGGGTTGAAGAGTGCACAGCCATTAGTGAAGACTTGTTCCCAACCCCTTTCTTCCTTAATGTTTATTACAGCCCCAGATTTCTGATACTATCTTAGCATAACTAAATAAGTGACAATGTAATTTGCTGTTCTTATGCCCACAATTTTAATTTTGAGATCTACTGGATTAGAAATTGAGAACTTTATTTCATCTCTCATTTATCCTTTCCTAGCTTTGTATTGTATAGCCATATCTAGCATCAACAAACCAGTCACTGGAATTTGATAAAGTCTGCAGAAAACAGAATGCTAACAGATCCTGAGTGCAGCTTGGAGGGGCTTTAACACCCCTTTACACCATCCCCAGGATATTTATAAGGAAGGGAGATGATATGTTTCTGATGCCAGAGCAACCATTAGTTTCCAGTAGTCACAGTGGGCAATTGTGGCAGCTGGGGATCACCTGGGTATAAGAGAGCATTGGCCACTCTTCCCTTCCTCCGACCACACCTGTATGCAGTATCTCGCAAATGGTGGCATAAGAGCTGATACCCCTTGAACATTCCCTTAGATTGGGCAAGTCCTCTAATGTCCAGATAAGGAGGCTTTAGAAAATCTGTGGAACAAGCATGGTGCAAAACTGCTCTAATGTAGCTGAGAATCAGGCTGTTCTCTTCCCTCCCCACCCCCACCCCCCACCAATAGTTTAGTGGATACAATTTGGGGGGGGGGGTGATTCTTTCTTTCTTTGATGTAAATTATTTTAGGGTAGCGTATGTGTGTATCAATATGCACACATGCATATATAGGTACGTGTCATATAGTTAAATGGCCCTCAGTCTGAACTGAACAAGTTTGAGACAATAGCTCTATACACCAAGTAAAGTGTTAATTTCTGTGCAGTACCTGTGGTTCTACTGCTAAAATTAAGGAGTTGAGGATTGTATTATGCTTTATTCCTACTGTGAACAGAATTAAGTAGACACCAATTTACACCTCATTGTTAAGAGTAGCTGATTTTTCCAAAAGTGAGACCACATTTACATCGTTTGTAATTAAGCCAAAGGAGGAAAAAATTACTTTTTTTTCCTTCACTGCAAATCAGGAAGCAAATATTTAATGTTAAATGAGTTCAAATGCTAAAACGTACATCAGTTCTGAGAGAGGAAAAAAACAAATCAGAGCTTGATTCTATCTTCTGCTGCACTGGAGTATTAGTCATTCCAGTTTCCATGAAATGTTTTGTTTCACAAAACAGAATAAACAGCTGACTAATTGATACTATGTGTGTGGCGGGGACGGAGGGACTTTTCAGAGGTTGGAATTTCAGTTTCATTTGGCCTGAATAGCCCATATTGGTAAATGACAAATTGTTCCACTGCACTACAGTAGGCCATCATGACCCAACCCTGCAAACCCTTATTCACATGAAGAGACCCACTGATTTCAGAGAGACTCCTTCTGTGAGTAAGCACTATTAAGTGAGTAAATGTTAGCAAGATAGGCCCTCAGTATCTTGACCTTTGAAATATGTCACCCAGCCACTTGTTTCCTATTTAAATTAGTTTGTAAACTTTTTGTGGCAGAGGATTGAGTTTTATTATTCATCTCTACGGCACTTTTCAATATAGAGCTCCGATCCTAATTGGAGTCTCTATCTAGTTGCTGCTGTAATACAAATAATAAATAACAATGACAATAATTATATTTTTTTCAGGTATATAAAAGGGTGTCATAAGGAGGAGGGAGAGAACTTGTTCACCTTAGCCTCTAAGGATAGAACAAGAAGCAATGGGTTTAAACTGCAGCAAGGGAGGTCTAGATTGGACATTAGGAAAAAGTTCCTAACTGTCAGGGTGGTTAAACACTGGAACAAATTGCCTAGGGAGGTTGTGGAATCTCCGTCTCTGGAGATATTTAAGAGTAGGTTAGATAAATGTCTATTAGGGATGGTCTAGGCAGTATTTGGTCCTGCCATGCGGGCAGGGGACTGGACTCAATGACCTCTCGAGGTCCCTTCCAGTCCTATAATCTATGAATCTATGAATAATAACATTTATGAATATATCAGACACTTAAAAATGTCTGACTTAAACGTGACAGATTGACTGTTCTAGTAATTTATGTCTTATCCACAGACACAAGCTCTCCATTTTACCACATCGACGTACTTCTGTCTCTAGGGAAGAAAAGATAGAACAGCCTCTGTTTGTTCAGGCCCCGATTCCGCAAGATTTCTGACATTGTGAACTTGAGTAATCCTATTGAATTCAGTGGTGCTTAAAGTCATGTGCATAAAATTAAGCACATCCTTAATACCTTGCTGAATCTAGGGTGACCAGACGTCCTGATAAAAATATCGAGCAGTTTGTCCCACGTCCCGACCGAAGTACGGTCGGGATGCCATTTGTCCCGATATTTTGTTTCGGGCTTTTTTTTTTTTTTTCTTTGTTGCTTAGGCAGTGATGACAGGCAGGGGAGCGCCTTTTCAATTGTTACACTCACCTGGCACCTCCGGGTCTTGGCGGCATTTCGGCGGAGGGTCCTTCCTTCTTTGGCAGCAAGGTTTATTACCTGCCACCAAAGGCTGTCAGCGATTGACGGACCCGCTGCCGAAGACTCAGATGAGTGAGTGTAGCAATTGAAAAGGCGCTCCCCCTGCGGCAGTCCCGATATTTTGGAATTCTCATCTGGTCACCCTAGCTGAATCTGGGCCTCAGTCCTTGGCTTCTATATCCAGACTAGCAACTGGGTGTTGTCACTGTCATTTAGATTTATATGTAACATGAACACCTGTCCACTAGAAAAAAAAAAACACTTTGTGTTAACAGCAGTTGGTCTGTCCAGGGTGTCCTCGGGTCCTTACTTTCAAGGTTATAATTGAACTTGTGACTTAAAGATGAAAGCATCTATCCTGATGTGAATTCCCTGAACTATCCTTCCTCCTTGCCCTTTATGTGTTTAGAAATTTTTGATGCCATCTTCTGTGCTTTAAATGTCAGCAGATGTTGGAAATAGTGCAATAGTCCTCCCTCATTGCTCTTTAAATACTTTTCATGCTGAGTAAACAAGCCTAAAAAAAAGGTCTTTTTAGTGCATACCAGAACATTTAACATAACAGATTAGGCCCTGAAAATAAACAAACATTGTGACTTGAGAGTATTTTTGTGAGAATTAGATAAAACCATCATGGGCAGCACTTTTAATTTAATTTATGGCATTGCATGATTTATCATATTTTCCCCCATGAGCATACTTCAGCTGATCACTATTCATTAATGCTCCACAAATGAATATGGTAAAATCCATAGGAAGCTGGGCCAGCTGACACAAGTACAATATAATGAATAAAAGAGGGAGAACAGAATATGTAGATGGTAAGCATCCCCAAGTAGCCTAGTATCAGAGGGGTAGCCATGTTAGTCTGTATGCACAAAAACAACAAGGAGTCCGGTGGCACCTTAAAGACTAACAGATTTATTTGGGCATAAGCTTTCGTGGGTAAAAAAACACTTCTTAGTGACTTAAACACTCATGTTACTTTGGATTCACATATCTATTTCCTCTGGCCAAAAAAAAAAAAAAAATCATAGTTACAGTAGCATCATATTACATATCTTTTCTTTATTACTCCAAGCCAAATCCTGCATCCTTTACTCATGTGAGTCATCCTCTTTGTCAATGGTACAACTCACATAAGTAAGGGTTGCAAGCTCAAGCTTTTATACAGCCTATTTCTTTAAACAGGTGTAAGATTTCCATTGTGGAGCTGAACCTGCTCCCATTGAAGTCAGCAAGCTCATATTAACTTCAAGGAGAAGGACTGGACACTTAACCAGTTTTAAATTAGTTTTACTACTTTTTATTTATTTTTTATGTTTAAAAAAGACTAAAACTAAAATCAGGAAGATGGAATTCATAGTAGAAGGAAAATATGGAGTCTATCCAGCAGGTTGAGAGAATATTTTTTCTTTCTGCAAGATTAAGACTCTTAAATGTCATGCACTTGGTGTTGCACGTTAAGAAAAGCACTTCCCAGTGTGTATATATATATATATATATATATATTTGTTGTAACTCTGTCATATTATATATAGTGTAGTTCATATCTCTTCCTGACAGCTTCCAGAGTTTTTTAAGATATTCAGCATCTGAAATTGCACTGTTTTATCCCAGATTTCACAAATAACAGTCAGATTATTGTAAAAGAGAGCTTGCTGATAAGTAAGGTTTTGAATTGCTTCTCGATTGTTATAGGAAAGTATGTCAGAAAATGGCAACTATTGTAGCAAACTGGTTTGAAAAAATATTTAAACTAAAATCTGTAACACTGAATTTCTTTTCTTAGGAATATGTCAGAATTTGTGTTTATTATAAAGCTTTTGCTCTGATGCCTCCAAATTTACAGTATTGGAAAACATTCAGAAAAAATACCAAATAGTTCACCAATGCCTGTATCCAACTGAGTGGAAGTGATAGCATATGCTTAGTCATCAAGTTTCAGTGGCGCCAAATCCCTTTCTTCCATACAGGAAAATAAATATTTGAAGAAGCAATAACTTTTTCTGATTTAATGTTATTTGTATCTAATTTTAGACATCAGTGGTTATTTTCTATGGACTTTTATGAGGAAACATACTTAAGAAGTCATCTTTTATTTTTAATCTTAACTAGTTGTATTTCATGGATGCAGAGCATAAAATGTTAACCAATTATAGTATGCAAATAAACTTTTTTTTTTACTTGGATTGATTGAATCAACTTCAATGTTATAATACTCCATTCAGTTACAAACTGTTCCAAAATATTCAGCATATTTTCTTGCAATAGTCTTACAAAAATACAAATGTGCAATGGAAGATGAACATTTTACACCACAAATGAATTTAGGAATTTAGGAAAAGTTGTCCCCCCGCACCTTTTTATGAGCTTCTGTAGTTTACCAAATATGTGGTTTACAGGATAGTCTACATGCATCTTAATTTTGCATCTCTGACGACTTTCTAGAGAACTCAAGTATTATCTTATAGTTGACATGATGTCATCAGAGACCTTAGATATGTATGACTAGCTTTAGGACCGAATCATGGAAAGCTCTGTGTGCCCTCACTTCCCATGAGCTCAAAGGCCCAAGTTCTAATGCAGTACTTTACTTGTGAATTATTCTCACTTTTTCTTTGTAATATGCCGTATATATCTTTCACATATGGCAAAGATCAAGATAAAAAGGATGCTACACTATGGCTATATCAGGACTGCTCTGTAGAAGTATAGCTACATGTTCATGGGCCTGAGCTACAAAGACCAAATTTTCCCAAAGCTCAGGGCTGCTCTATTTCAGGCTTCTGGCTTAGGCCTATCACGGATATAGTGCCAAATAGCAAAAAATCAGATCTTGATTCAAATGTAAATTTCCCCAAATTTCCAGGCACCAGCCAGGGATTGGATATCAGTTGTTTTGGGCACATATTGTCCTCACCATTAACTTGTTAACAATATTGCATTAGACAGCAATTTACATGCCAGATATTTCCAAAACTATGATAAAGCCAATTACTTTAAGAGGTAAGTGTTAATGTTTTAATGAAGACTGTTCTGTCCTACACACATCTTGTCTGTTCCATAAAGGCCTGATCCAAACGTCACTGAAGCCATTGGGAATCTTTCATTGACTTCAGTGGGCTTTGGATCAGGCCCTGAATTGAATAGAAGATATGCAGAGAACTACACTCCAATTTTTTTTTTTAAATCACAAACGTACTTTCAACTTCAGCTTCTAGCTCTATATTGAAGGGTTAATAAGAATATACAAACTTTTTCAGTGCCATATGGGGGAACTACAGTAATCAGAAAGGGGAGTAAAGTAATGGTATGTCTACATTGCAATTAAAAACTCATAGCTGGCTGTGCCAGCTGACTCAGGCTTGTGGGGCTTGGGCTAAGGGGCTGTTTGCTTGCAGTGTAGACGCTTGAGCTTGGTCTGGAGCCTGGGATATAGGACCCTGTGTGGTGGGAGAGTCCCAGAGCTCAAGTTGCAGCCCAAGCCCAAACATCTCCACTGCAATTAAACAATCCCTTAGCCTGAGCCCCATGAGCCTTAGTCAGCTGACCTAACTGCAATGTAAGACATACCCTAAAAGGCTGCGCTTCCATACTTCATTTTTTCTTATTTTCCTTTGCATGATACTTCACCATGGCTTTTTTATTGCTATATGTTGCTCAGGAAGACATGAATACATTGTTCAAAATTGCTTATTGTTGCACATTATAAATAAAGCTACAATCTTTGGGCTAAATGCGGGCCCTAGGGACTTTTAACTTGGACACATACATTCAGTCATACTGCAGAGGCAGTGTTAATATGGGCCTGTATTCAGACTACAATCTTTCCACACATTGCCACTCTCCTTTCTCTTCCAGGGCTTAAAAATGTGTGTCACAAAACATGAAGAATCCTACCCAGGAGCTTGCCCCTAGTCTCAGAGCCTGCTCCTGGTCACTGCACCTTGGTTAGTGGATACTGAAATTCCTCGGTGTGGGGGAATTAAAAGTGAAATGCCCAAGTTGCACCCCACAATACTTTTCTCATGCTTGGTGTTTAGGGTATGAACCTATGCACCGCCTGAGGATTGGATCGGGCCCAAAAGTATATCATCAGTGGCTGTATGTGTGCACTAGCTTTACTGCTTTGTATCAGTTCCAGCTTGTATACTGCTACGTATCAACATTCCACTTAAATCATAATACATTGTTGTGATACTTCATAGGCTGGGCAGCACTGGAAGTGCATTTTGCCCAGAAAATCATTCAGCAACAGTAAAACGGTGAAGCTGCGGTAACTGGGAGAAGATGTGGGTGAATGCCAGGGATGTTAATGCCAGTAAATCTTCCTTTACTCCTGGGAAATTAAATGTTTTGTGAGCCTAAAGCCCCCCATGGTTCAAGTAAGTTTGAGTTTGCAAATCACAGCATCAGCACTTACTTGTTGACTGTTGAAATCCTACAACAGGAGCAAACAAGGAGAAAGGCCGGATTTGCTAAGACAGTAGAGAGAAAGGAAGTGGGAGGTCTTCCTCTTAGTGTTAAACTTGACTTATAATTGGCTTTGCTAAGGTAATGTTCAGAGAAAGCTTTGATGAGCTGTTTTCCCTAGAGCTAAGAAAACTTCTACAAGACTCGGGCTAGAAATCAGTTATTTACATCTCCATGCAAAATGTCAGTACTAGTACATTTTTCTCTGCAATAGTTATCCTAATGGATGATTTCTGTATACTACTGTAATAATGGTTGAGAGTTTTTAACTAGAAACAGGTTGAAGAAAGATAAAAGAAAACTTTTGCATTTGTGCTATTCTAAATATGTAGCCTGTCATAAGCCTCTTGGGCCAATTTCTATTTGCCTTCCTTAGAAGAACAATCTAATTGCATAGTCAAAACTTCCAGAATTTGGCCCTTTCAGCAGTGCTGGACTGACACTGTTAAGCAGCCAGATCACAACCTTTGAAAAAACCCTTATTTGGCAAGGTACTTAAGCACATGCCTAGCTCTAAGCATGTGATTAGACTTCACATGCTCGAAGTTAAGCACATACTTGTTTAAGTCTCTTGCTGAATTTGGACCTAAGAGGTTTGTGAGTGAAGTGTGAATGGGTAAATAAAGCCCTACAGGGGAGCCAGGAATATTTTCTTCGGATAATATTTTAAAAAAATATCTCCCATTTAGTGCAACCTGATGTATTCCAAGATCCATACAAAATGCTCATTCTGATCTAAGGATAAATGTCTTCCCTGACAGGGACAAGGTATCGCTCATATCTTGGCACCAATATGGATACAACAGCACTTCAGACTTCCCTGACTGAGTCATAACAGTGGAGTTTGGAGAGACAGGATGTAAAGTGGGAAATAAACACCCGAGGCAGAGAATCTCTCCCTCCCTAACATTCTTCATTTCTAACATAGATGAGAGAGAGAGATTACCCTATATACTCAATCATAAGCCAGTTGGTTTATAAGCTGGCCCCAAGATGGATAAGTAAAAATGGAAAATTTTTATAACCCATTCATAAGCTGACCCTATAAATCAGGGGGTCAACAAACTTTGGCTCCCAGGCCATCAGGCGAAGCCGCCAGTGGGCCGAGATGGTTTGTTTACTTTGAGCATCCGCAGGCACAGAGGTAAACCTAAGTAAACAAAGTGTCCAGGCTCGCCAGCTGCTTACCCTGACAGGCCAGGACAGCAACTGGTGGGGCAATTTTTTCGGGGGGAGAAGCTGGGAGTCAGGGGAGTAACCCCTGTGACCACCCCCCACATGACCTCACCCCTAGCCCAGGACCCCCACACTCTCCCCATCCCATTCCTTCCCACCTTATCTGGGGAAAGCCAGGGGAGGATGTGTCTGGGCTGGCTGGAGCTGCTCCAGCAGGCTGAGCAGCGCAGCCTGCTCCGGTGGGCCAGACTGGGCGGCACAGCCACAGCATGTTCCAGCGGGCTGGGCCAGATGGCACGGCCACAGCATGTTCCAGCGGGCTGGGCCGGACGGCATGGCTGCAGCGTGCTCCAGCAGGCCGGGTGGTGTGGCCACAGCCTGCTCTGGGGGGTGGGGCTGAGCAGCACGGCTGCAGCCTGCCAGCCCCAGAGCTGCAGCTGCTTCGGAGGCTGGGGGGAGAGCAGCGTGGCCAGAAGCGGAGAGACTCTGGCCCCGCCTCTTCCCTTTTGGCGCTGCTGGCTGTGCTGCCTCTCCTTGCTCCCTCTGTTGGGGGGAGGGGCTGCGTCCCACCTCTCCCTCTCTATACACCTTCATAAGCCAACCCCCTTCTCTGGTGCTTCCCTTTTTTACTAAAAAAATTCAGCTTATGAATGAGTATATACAATAGTCTGTGTCGGTGCCTTTAGACTGTGAGCTCTTCTGATAAGGACTTTGTTATTTTCTGTCACAGTTTACAGAAAACCATGTACAGTTATGATCCTCCTCTTTTCCTCCTCCTTTCCTAGAAGTAGATCTACTCAGCCAGTCCCACACTCAGCTACAGCCACCTACTCATCAGCTCACCGAAGCCACTCATTCCTGCAAGCTTATCCCCACACCAGTACAATCAGTCCCTCACCCGTAACACACACACACAAATACTCCCACAGCCTTTTACCCAGTTGTAGCTTCCAGCAAAGGTGGGGGATTGATGCTAGAAAAGAAGTCACTCCTTGGGGGAGAGAGGGAAACCAAAAAAGTACCAGGAAGCATGAAGAGCAGCCATTTCCTAGATAGCTTCCCTACAGTGGTGTAGAACACAGGGAAATGTTTCTTGTAGGTCACCAGAGGGGGCGCCAATGTGCTGGGTTGGGCTAGGCTCATAGGCCTAGAGCCAGGAAGAGAAATCAACAGAATTGGAGTTACTGTTATGGGATGGTAGCTGTTCAAGGAGCAGTGGAGTGAATCTGTCTTCATTATCTCTCTATTTTAGGTACCGGGTATTGCCAAACTCTAGCATTAAACACTGTTAGATTGACTTACAAAGCATGGGAGAGTTAAAAATAAATTTGGAGTCTCTATCCTGCAAGTTTGTGAACCACTAGAATTCATGTTTTCAACCTTTCCTCTGCAATCGTGGGGGCTAAAATCTTCATTATTAAATCTGAGATTCTCATGTAGTCATTGGATTCCAGGAGCTGGAGCTGTAAGAGAAAAATCAAACTTTGTAAAACTCACAATGAAATCCTGAGATTGGTCAACACTGGGTATTTATATGGCCCCTATCACCATAGCATGTTAGCCCCTCATATACATCAATTAATTCATCTGCATAACACCTTCTGCAGGGTCAAGAAATAATTTAGATGGGGAAGCTGAAGTGTGGGGAGTCTAAGGGCCAGATTTTCACAGGTATTTGTCCACTTAACTCCCATTGAAATTAATTGCATTTAGACCCCTAAATACCTTTAAAAATCTGGCTCTATGTAATAAGCCCAGGGTCACACAAAAATCTGTTACATAGCTGGGAACTGGACCCAGATATCCTAAATCCCAGTCCATTGGCCCCATCCTCCCTATTCTCAATAGAGGTAGGATGCTTACTAAACCCTGAGTGAGACACAGGGAGGCAGCTGCAGCAGGGATAGGATTTGTTTACTTTTCCATTGCCCCCTCAATCCTGCCTCCCTGTGCAACAACATAGTCCTCCTGTGACCTAATGTCCACTCTGCACGCAGGGAACGCGACCACTGGCCAGTTGCCTAGTTGCCCATCGGCCCGATTTGCTCCTGTCCTTATGTTGAAGGTATAAATGAAGTATATCAAATAAGAGGCTCTAACAGTATGTTAAAAAGGGTATTAAAAGCCCATACTACATGAAATCTAATCCTACTTTATATGAGAATGTTGCTCATGGACTTCTTCTAATTAGAAGGAAAGTTCATAATCAAATCTGAAATTAAAAATTGTTTCCTAATCATATTTCCCAATTCTAAACCTAATCTAATGTCTAAACCTGATCTAATGTTTGACACTGTTAGTCCTAGATCAGATTCCCTCCTCTCCTACCACTTTCTAGCTTGATGTAAAAATAATAGCGTGAATGGAGAGAGAATATCTGTAATACCTGCTCTTTGACAGACAAGTTCAGCAGTGCTAATATTTTTTGTTACTGTGTAAAACTCAATTATCAACATTAAGTATTAATTCTTTTGTTTACCAATGATAGTTGGTCAGCTGTTATAAGTAGAGTTCCATCTGCCAGTTAAACTATATTGTAAATTATTGTAGAAATTAGCAACTCAAATTTTTTGTCTGTCCAAATGAATATGTGAACTAAATTGCACATAATGCATCCCTGGAAGAAGAAGAAAAAATCACAGGTATACTGCACAAGCATATGCCAATCAGGCAAAAAAACAGGCACACATTGTGATTATCTCAGTTTTCAAACCTGGAATAGACAAGAATGTGTTGCTAAATGAGAGAGGCAGTATGTCATGCTCACTGAGATAAAAACAGAAGCTGCCAGACACTTTGGCTTTATTCTAAGAATCTTTGCTTGAAAACTCCCCTATCTTTTCTTTATGCTTATTCTCCCTCATATTCTCATTCTCTCTCTCTCTCTCTTTCTCTCTCTCTCATTGCTTTCTCATTCTCTCTCTTATTGTTCTCCCTTTTCCTGCCTTTGATGCACATACGTTGTCACATTTCATTGACTCTCCCCTCTTCTCTGTTCTTACACTCACGCCTAGTGGTGCTTTAGCCAGAGCTTGCAGCCTCTCAGGCGAGTTTTAGTCATGTGTGAAGCTCAGTTTGATCGAGCGCTCCTTTTCTGCCTTTTCACTCTTGCAAAAGATTAAAAGGTGGCGTCACATCGCTCCCCTGCTCCTTCTTACAGGAGGGACTTAAAAGGGACAACAAAAACTAATCACTTTCAATAAGCATTTTCTTGCAAAAAAGGGACTTAGCTGTGCAATTTGAGGCTGGTGGTGAGGACTGGGAAGGCTAGAGATGCTTCATACTGCTAACAAGGGAAGGAAGCCTTCAACTGAGGCAGGTAAGAAGTGTCTGAATCTGAGTGTTTTACAGAGTGACTTAGTCAAATCGGTAGATTTTCATCATTTTGTAACTGAGGAAAGCATCTACAGCAAAGAGCAGCAGGGATCTTGTATCGGCTTCCTTCCATTCAGGATGTAAAGTACCTGTAATAATTGTGATGTATTGGAACATGCTGTAAATTCAATTGCAAATGGATTTATGTAGAAGCTGCATTTACACTACATGTTTGTCCTTCTGTTTTATTTCAATGCATGGGTGACTAGAAATAGAAAATGCAGCTTTTATGCAAGCAGGACTTTGCATAAGGCTGAATTCAGTGCTTAAGGGGAAATCTCAATGTGCTGTTCAGTGTCTAATTCCAGCTCTTAGTCTTTCAACCTTGCAGGCACCTGACATTCTGCAATTTGTTTCTAACAACTGAACACATACAATTAATTATAATTATTTGAGGTTTAGAGTAAAATCTAGAGTGGAGTTTGTTTCGGTGATAGTGATTTGTTTGCCTGACGTTTCGTCAGAAGAATAGCTATGCCCCTTTAGACATATTGTGAAACCTAGTTCATGTTTATGTTCTGTTAATAGAGATTAAGTACCATCTTGAATGAAATATGGAACTAAAACTCATAAACTGCACCCGTGTTTAGTAAAGCAATCACAAATTAGAATGATGAATTTATGTAATTTGTCAAATGGAGTTAACTCTGGAAGTGCTGTTCACAAGTACACCTGGATTACTATAAAGGGATTTCCATATAACAGCTATTGAGATGGACTAATTATCAGTCAAAAGGTCTGAACTTTAAGCTGTGTGTCTGAAATAAAATTATAAACCTTAGTGTCCCTAATTTTCAGAAACATGCCTTAGGTTGCATAACTAGTGTGATGGTTGAAAGGGATTTAAAGACAAAAGTAATTTCACAATTAAATTATGTAAAAATAGGAATATATATGTTACCTAAAGCTTTCTCCATTCACCATGACTAAAATGTTTAGCTATTGGGATCTTTGTTTCAATTCCTCATTCATTTTTTTGGAATCCTGTTCTCCTGCATTTTATAATCATTGTCAATGTACATGACCTAAGACTTTTGAATAAGAAGGATAGTATTCTATAAACAGCAGGATTATTCTTTTTCTCTCCATGGCAATGCAAAGATTCCATTAGCCTCTCTTGATAGTCAGACCTTTATTAGTGATTTAAAAAAACAAACAGCATGCAATTTTCAGGGTTTTCTATTTGTAAAAGTACGGTATATTAGTAAATTAAGCTGCCATTGGAAAGAGAGGTATAATAAGATAACTTTATAAGTTCCTGTGAAGTAAACATAATTTGACAGCTAGATTGGAGCATTGTTGACGTATAAAGAGGCACAATGTAGAAGGAAATTAATAAATTTGGTAGACAAGTTATTGATCTTTATGCAAGTTTATACTAATGCTATGATACACGAGTGCCCATCACCACATATTTTGTAAAAATCAGCGGTGACGCTTTGTGTGTACATTCACATAGCTGATTTTACAAGATAGGTAGCGACAAGCCACCATGTATCTATGAGTGGGATCGAGTCCCCAGGGAGTTCTAGTCTCCCTCCCATCAATGTATAGGGATTCATA
Organism: Malaclemys terrapin pileata; assembly: GCF_027887155.1. NCBI lineage: Eukaryota > Metazoa > Chordata > Testudines > Emydidae > Malaclemys > Malaclemys terrapin. The sequence goes on from NC_071512.1 coordinate 28,275,264, forward strand.
TGCATTATTCCCTTTACCTTCAATGGTAGACATCCATGCAAATCGCCCCATATTTGAAGGTGTGCACAGGACCCCGTAGCACATTGTAGGAAACTCCAAATGAGGCAAAATATCAAAAACTTTCTTAGGGATTTGTCAGGGATATTTTATTTTATTGTCAGTGAAATTTTATTTAACGTATAGTTTAAAACTTTGCAAGGGCAACGACCATAGCAGTATTTTTTTTTCAAAAATTTAACGCTACTTTCACACTTCAAACCTGTATAACTGCATGTCCGATCAATGTCTGCTATGCTTATAATTTCTAAGTTAAAAAGGAGGGGAGTGATTTTTTGTATCTCAAACTTGAAAGGATCTGACTATTCCTTATGTAGTGTTTTAAAAGGATGCCTTCACGCTGTCTTAATGATGTTAATAACATAAAAGCTAAGCCTTGATAATAGGTTAACTTTACATACCATTTAGTCAGTTATAATACATCCTTATGAGACAGCAGATCTGGGAGGTCAAAAGCTTGGTGCAACTCTGGCAGCTTAAGCCAGTAGTAGTAACTCTGTTTAAAACTGAATTGCACATCATTTATCTCTCATTTTGGCAGATGCTAACTCTGCCCTACTAAACGTTAACTGCATGATTAATATAAATAGCAGCATTTTACTGATGTTCCAGTAGATGTTGCTGAAGAGCAAAGGAAAGATCATTTTTATAGAGAAATAGAAATGCAGTGGGGTTCAAAAAGCAAAGAAAAAATCTCAAAAAATGCTGATAGTATTTATGCAGGTTGCTGATTGATTAATTATATAAGATCATTACATTAGTACACCATTCTACAGGGTGCTTTTAAAACTCAAGATGCATTAGTGGTATTATTCCAGTTTTGTTGGGTACGTGATAGGTCTGTTTGCTATTTGAAATTAAAAAAAATTGAGTTTACTGAACATTGCTATTTAGAAAGCAGATTTTATCAGAAGAGCTGAAAAAGCTCTTACCCTTAAGAGTAATGATCAAACACATTATAAAAATGTGCACCAGTTGCTAATATGTAATGAAATGTTAAGAAATTAAAAGCATGCAAACTCTAAACTAATTTCAATGCTCTGAGGCTGATTTCCTAGTGAATATTAACCGCTTAACAGAGCAATGTGTAAAACAATCAAAAGGATTTAATTGCTTGCTAGTAAGGGTCTATCATTATGTAAGTTTGAAAAATAATAGCATTGCCCTCAGAATAGAAAAGGTAATTAAGAGAAATTATGAGCAAAATTTCAATAACAAAAGGCAATGTACAGAATAAAATAAGTAGAAATAGGATAGCTGATAGCAAATTTGAGCACTGAAAGCTGTGGTGTCCTATGCTGAAACTACTATGTTAGTAATCACTCTGATAAAATGACAAAGCAGTCCCAGAGGAGCAGTGGATTCTACTATACAGACATTAACTGATGCAATTTCAGGCAACCACTGACCTCTATCTGTGGGAATATTTATTTTTGGAGATGATAATCAACTAACAGATTTCAAATTCAAAAGCATTTTTAAAAACATAGGATACATTTTTGTGTACTGCAAAAACCTTTTTGCCTGGGTAATAGTAGTGTTGCCATACACTTATATTATGCTGTACCTTAGCTGAAAAGATTAGTTTGGAGTAGGGGTGGAGACTTGGGGTGAGATTCCTTTGCATGAAGATCACCAATATGTTGAATTTAATACAAAATGTATTGTAGGATAGTTTGGTTTAATACCCAGTCATTTTCTGTGCTAGTATTTTGTACTTCTGCTTATGTGAGCAAGAAGTGCATAGTTAGAAGAGATATGTGTGGCAGATCTTTATATTTTGCATATTTTGTAATTAACACTGTAAATCAAGTGTATTCAGGGATTGCCTATTATTTTATTTTAGTTTTGGTGAATGTACTTTGTTTTTCATAGAGGCAGGCTGAACAATTCCCTTTGTCTGAGATATTTTTGTATGACATTTTTCTTAAATGGACACATTTAACATAGCCACTGTTTTTTCTTCAGACTATGCTTTTTGTTCCTTTTGTTTCTTTAGTGTGTTTAAACACACACACACAGAGAGACAGACAGACATACACACAGAGTACTCAATCTTAAATAAAATGTATTCATGCTTTTTAGTTTGACATTACATAAACAAAATCCTCATCCTGTGTCGCATGCCAGTAGTTTTGGAACCATTGGAATGCTGCAAATATTGACCCAATTTTTTGTATGCATTTTTGTGCATGTCCATTTTAGACTTGCAGATCTCTCAATCTGCACAAACTCAGTTTGCACGTGTGCAATGGAAAAAATGTGCATTTAAGCTGGGAATGTGCAAAAGTGCATGGGCACTTTTGTTCATACCTCTCTTAAAATGCATGCCATTATATCTGTGAATGCCACAAGAGTGGGTGGCAAACTCAGTTGTCATGTACTTGTGTCTTTCTTATTTTGTTTTATTTCATGTATGTCAGTTCCCTGAAATGGTACAGAATTCACTTTAAATGACCGTAACGTATCATAAGTTAAGAGAATTCTCTGTTGAAAACAATAGGGAATTCTGCTTAAAAGCTGATGACACACTATAGCACTAAGAAATAAACTTTCTTCTTTGTATTTTTCTGTGTTCTCAAATGCATAAGGAAAAAAAAATCAGCCCACCCTGAACAATTGCTGCTTTATGTGGGAAGCAGATAGATTTTACTAAAGAATTCTTTAGATTTTCACAGATGTCTATGACAAAAATAACATTACTTTGTTAGTGGGATTCTATTTCTGAATACACTATAAAGAGCTTAAAACAGTTACAGTGTAGAAATTATTATGGCTGTCATAATGCCACACCTATCAACAATAGTTGATACCTAGTCTGTGTGTGTGTGTGTGTGTATATATATATGTAATATAATGTGTGTGTGTGTGTGTATATATATATATATATATACAGGTATAAGATACATAAATTACAGCAAGTTTTAACTAGTGTACATGTGTGTAGACTACCCCATATCACTTGAGAGCAGGATGAAAATACAAACTGTTTCCTCTCCTGCACGCATTAATTTAATTCTTCCCATTTACTTGTCCAATGCTTTCATCTGCTCACTATTGTAATACCTTCAAAGATGGGGTCCCACTCTTGGCAGTCACACTTGACACTATCAAATATTACTTATCATACAGATTTGCTTTCATAGAATCAAAGTACGGGAAGTATTATTGTGATTAGTGTTCAATTCAGTTTAGAGTTAAATTTCTGGGTGTTTGTCTTGCTGTGTTTCTTTGGAACAGAAATTGGTTATGCATAGCTCTAATGTACACTGGAAATGCGCTACTCTATGCACTGCATATAGTATCTGGGAAGCTTCTATGTAACTCATACCATCCTTTCATCTAATACACTGGAGTTAGGTCCAATTCTAGCCATTGTATGCAATATATTGTAGTTAACAGGGGGTTTTAATCCTCTACATAAAATTCGTGAAGAGCCGCAATGCCATAAGGTTCAATTTCAATATTTTGCTTGTACGGTGCTTATTAAAACTCTTACTCGAACTGCAACTCACAACTGGTCCCAGATCATGTAAAATTTACATCATGTATTATGATGTGTAGTATGATGTAAAATTCTGTAATAACCTAATGCAAAGTAACCTATTAGAAATCAAAGCCTAGGGTAGATCACTTTTTCTGATTGTTCATACCAAAATATCTTTGTCTATTTCATACAGTGGCATAATGTGATATTAAAGGATCCTACGAATGGCATTTTTGTGGCATGTTACCAATATTAGAAACAAACATTAATGAGTAAATTTTCAGTGCAATACTGTAGGATTTCATCTACATGCCTTAACGCTGTATATTCTGCATGGGGAAAAAATGTGCATTTAACAGGATGAACATATAATCATTTATTTATTTGTGATACCATTTTGATTATTTATATATGACCAACCTGTATTATCAGGTTTCGATTAATGGTAACCCTTTTGGTGTTAACACAGGCATGAAAGGAAAGCAGTAATTCTTACAGCCCCATATGTTCCCCTTTATTAATGGATTAATGTCTATTTTGAATAGGCTTTCTTTGATAATGTTTAGCTCTTTACCTTGACCCTTTCTCTTTGGACTAGATGTCAAGCTTAAAATAGGCTTTTATACAAATTCCATCTAGGCAGCACAACAGAGGCAAGCAAGCTGCCACAAGATGTTACCATTTCTAAAAAGTGTTGACTCCAAATTGTGGGTGGCATTTCCCCCCCTCTTTATGCATTCAACAATGATCTGGTAAATTAAGGAGAATTAGAACTTTACCTTCCTCATGAAATGAACAGATTTTGATTCTTAGAAATGTGATATATTACAGTGTTTATATCGAGAGTCACATATAAAGCTAAATCACCTCCATGAGGCTGAAAATTAAACTATCCGTGTATATCTGGGTAGGGGAGTTGAGAGGAAACAGGCTTAAACATATCTGGTAAAAGATTCTACGCATATAGTAAATGCACAAGAAATAAAACCATTCTAAACCTAATACAAATGGCTAAGTAACTCATGCGGGATGTTTGTGTGTTTACACAGATTTATTATAGCATGTAGCGATATCTAGGTCTAGCACCAAAATGCACACACACAAATAAATGTATAGATGTATATACACACACACACACACACACACACACACATACATATACACATATAGTCTCTAGAGGTCAGTAGAATGTAAGGAATGGGCAAATGTTCAGCTCTCTACTATTGAGACCCGGAGACACAGTATAACAGTTGTCACCACTGAGAAAAGATAAATATTCTGTTAATGAAATTTCAAAGTGAAATAATTAGTCACAGTTAACAAAGAGCCAAATGAAAGAGAATCATGTCTGTCTTGTTGGGGAAATTAGTTTAATCTATTTATTTTAGGCAAATTCCTGATAAACGTTCATTTATGTGGCGAGAACCTTGACAGAAACCCAAGCTATAATTATTGTATAATAGTTCATTATAGTGTGTCTCCTTACCACCTTTTTCTGAGATGGTGTTTAGAGTGACTGGAATAAAAATCTAAAGTCTTTTGTGACATGTCTGAGTACTAAGCAAAGCAGGAACACAATGCAGACAATATAATTTCTTTTCATATTTATCCATTCATCCTCACCCATTCTTCATAAATTGTTTTAACCTTGTTCACCTTTCTGCTAAAATTTAATATTCTAAGTGACACAAATCTATGGTGGTTTGAGGGTGGATAGAGCTGTCATTCATATTTTCCTTTTTTGGGGGGAAAACCCTGTTTTTGCAGACTTTTTCTCTACTTTCAAAAGCTTTTTTTTTTAACCTGTTATGATTATTGGTTTGGTTTCATATTGTTAAGTTAAATTTCCTCTGAGAGGGTTAGCAATGCAGTGGCTCAAGGCTTTCATCTCTGAAGGAGTTGGTTCAAATTACAATTTGTGTCACAAGTGGAAATGAGTTTTGTGTCCCTAGTGGAAATTTTGTCCATACCTTAAAAACACAATTCAACACAATTGTAATTCCCTACCCAAAAGAGGTCAACGAGTGGAATGGCTAGACGGATACAGTTCAGGTTTGGGTTACATTAATATGGAGCTGCAGGAGACGTTTTGCATTCAAATTCAAACAGGAGAAAGTATGATTTACAGAAGTTCTGATTTGGATGCTGACTTTTGCATTGCAAGAAAATTTTCTTTTTTTCAACTGAAATTCTGCTCAGCAGAGAAAATATATGATGCTCTGAGAAGAAGGAATAAATGTTTAAATAAATTTGACTAAGGCTGGAACACATAGAAGTGCCATGCGCTGTGGTTCTATTCGGTCTGTACGAATACCATAGCACACCTTATCTCATTAGAGAGTTGTGTTCTTATTAAGCAGGCCTACCTAGGAAAAAAGGTGAATAAGGGCAAAGGTCATGATAAGAAAATTGGGAAAATTAGCTTCATGGAACTTGGTGGCATTCTATTAGTACAGCAACAATTCAAACATCATATACTTGATGCACAAGATGGACTTTATGCAAGACCCCTTGCGCGGCATTTTTGCCCTTTATACCATTTCTATTGCTCAGCAGTCAAGTGATCAATCTTCAGTGGCTGTTGGCTCAAAATCTCATTCTGTATTCTGCCAGACAAAGAGGCTCTTTGCATATGGAAGAGCACTCCTACTTTTGCTATAATAGTATTGTATTTTCTTTTAATATTTTTTAAGAAAAAGCAGAGTTGTCATAAGTTCTACAGTGATTGAACTTGGAAGGTAAACTTAGTCAATACCTGCCTGCATTTAGCCTGCGCTGTGCTTTACTTGCAACAGAGCTGTTTAGTCATTTGTTTTCATAGGCATTACATATCCTCCTCCACCACTATGAGAGAGTCTTTTACAAGGTTTTGTTTCTTTATAGAATAAATAATAAATAGTGAAACTGTTCAGGATACATCAATAACATGGAAACATAAAGTTAAATATTAATTGATAATAGTGCTATAAAGTAGTGCTTTGCATATCTACATGGGAAATTTCACAGCATTATAATAGGTGTAATTATATAATTATAATTATGTATGGAGGCTCTTATTTTCGAAAAAGTGGAGTTATATCAATAGAACTATATCAATAGAACTGTAGTGGTGATGGTATTATTTATTTACTGTTATTACAATCTTGTTTGTAAATTTGGGCAAACCCTTAGAAGTAATTCACTGTTGTTGTTTTTTTTCCTCTTCACTTTTTTTTCTCTTCCTCTCCCATCCCCCTTTCAGTTTGTCATCCTTCTTTGATACTTGAGACCTTTTTTGTTTCCTGTTTGTTGTATGTTGAGGTATAAGATGTTGATATTGTGTAGCTCTTGTATTTGGACTTAGGCAAGTTGTCCCTTTTAATTTTACTAGGTTTTTAGTTATTTTTATTAGGATGCCCCGGGGTTATCCTTTGAAAACTAAAAATCTAATCTAGAAGGTTGAAGAGCTCAACTGTCAAAATAGTTTGCTAAGCATTTTCCTTGCTAGAAATCTAATTAATGGCTAAAGATATTATTTTGACTTCTCCCCAAAGTAGTTTATGAAATCAAAATTTTACATTTTCATTTTTTGCTTATGGATCACTTACTGCAGATGATGCAGGACTAACAGCTTCAATGGGCCCGGTCTAACAAAACTAGAGCTCTGAAGATAGACAGTCCTGCAACGTGCTGAACACTCTTTGGAGATGCTGAGTGCCATCAACTCTGTGACATCAACAAAATTTGAGTGTGATCAGCATCTCATGGGATTAAGTCCTTATTTTCTCTATGCTATAAAAAGACTAAAATGGAGATAGTCACAATATTTCCTGCATTGCAAATACATTCACTGTTCTGTATATATTTTGCAAAATCTGACATAGTCATATCAGATAAATGTGTGCAAGACAAGAGGAATGACTTCTTCATACAACACACTGGTAACCTCTGGAACTCACTGCCATGGAATGTTATGATGGTTAAAAATATAACTGAATAACAAAAACCTAGATAAGTTCATGGCGGATAGATCCACCAATGGCTATTAGCCAAGATGATTAGAGATGCAACCTCATACTTTGGGCAAACCTAAACCTCTGATTGCTGGAAGCAGGGAGGGGAAGACTGGGTGGATCACTCCCAAATTACTCTGTTCTGTACACTATCCCTGGAGCTCTGGAACTGGCCACTGCCGAAGACAGGATAGTGGGCTGACCCAGCATAGAAGCTCTTATGTTCCTGTGTTCTCACTGAACTGCATTGGAGTTCTCCATGTACATCCCATGGTAGAAGCTGGACCAGATCAATTACATATATGGAACACCTGAATGCCAATTAGATTTGCACATTCATACAATCCTACAGAAGTAAGTTGGGGAGGCTGTATGGATGGGAAAGGTGGCTAGGTAGAATATTCTCTCATCCACATTGCATAGCTATTTCTCTTCCCTGCTTGGTTTGCATCTCTGCTCTTTGTGTCCCTGGGGGAAGCTGCTTAGTAGACCTGAAAGCTGTGGTAACAAGTGCTTTGTTTGGTATGTTTTGCCCTTTCTATGCAGTGGATCTTGCAAACAAACTTTCATGGTTAGTCACTGCTTCCATGGGTATTAGTAATTCCTTGCTGCTGTGTCTTCCAGAGATTGGTCAGGGAGTTTGCAGGTTCCCAGCCACAGGAAGCTCCTGTTTGTGGGATGAGAACAGGGAGCAGATCCCAGTCCTCTGCCAGAAATCCTGGTCAATTTCTTTTCCTTATTCACATAGCCACTGATCTTAAGGATTCACTGGACAGTTAACGCATTGAGAGTCACGTGTCTTGGGAGGCCTGCACTCCCCTTCTATGGTTGATTTACATATTAAGAAAAGAATATGGCTCAAGTGCAGAATATGATTTACAGACACAACTCCCATTATGAAATTCAACACCCATGCACATATGAGGCCAGAATTGGTGCCTAAGAGCCCTGATCTTGCACTCAGATGTGAGCAGGTGAAGCCCCATTAATTTAAATAAAATTGTTAGGATATACTGGCAAATGTTCTGGTAAACCATGTAAAGTAGCAATATCAATGAATCAAGCATAGGATTGTCTCACTTTGGGTGGTATACACTGAAGAATTTTTTTAATTTGAAGTATATATTTTTGCTTACTTAGAGTTGACATGGCCATATTGATATGTTTATGAGCAGCCAGCCAACAAATGACTGTAATTTAACTTCAGTAGACTACATTTTGTTTTAGATATAGGCATACAAGGCTGTTGTTGACCTCACTGAGAACTGGGTGCATGCATTTGAGGGCAGAATTTAATTGCAAATATCTCATACTGGATTTAAAAAATCATCAATTTTCAATAGGTTAATAGTCATTTTTAATTTCACTCTTTAAATTGTATAGGAAGAAATATTAGTAATGAAGAATTGTGTGCTTCTATCTGCATGTACAGAGTATACACATGTGAATCCAACATTATCTGTGCCATCATGTCTTCTATTGAGATAAGAATAGTTGGTTACTATATTTCTTCGTAACAAGAGAAATGGTATTTTTAGATAATAGATAGACAAAAGTGCTTGTCTTACGAAAAATATCAACTCACTCACAGAATTATATCCATACTGCAGTAACCATGGCATCCTTCATATCCAAAGTATTCTGAAATGACTCTAATAATCAATATGACTATAAAATAATAAATTGTTTCCATTAGATTATTTAATTCTCTCTCTCTCTCTCTCACTCACACACACACACACACAGCGCCCCCCCCCCCCCCCCCAACACACTGTTGATTTGGATGCATTTTGTGATCCTGATTATGGTTGTGGATTTGTTAATGTAAAATTGGTAATTGTTGGGCTTTGAAGAGGGATGCAGCATCTTCAGCAAGAGCTTATTAAACTGTAAAATATGGATTGCCTTTACCCTAATGGCCTCTGAATCCTATTACCATCCCATTAGAGAGTGTGGGATTTTAGTAATTCTGTTGTTGTTTCCAGTGGGCAGTGACTATAATGGGGAAGGGCAGGGGTTAATGCAATTCATCTCTTTTAATACTTGTAACTCTGAGTCCCTTATCACTCTGCATGGTTTCATTAGGTTTCTTTTTTTTTAAATGCCAAGAGAGGTTCTTTAAGCACCTCAAAATAAAAAAAAAATAAAGAACTTGAGATTTCCTTAGTTATCTCCATTTTGTAAACAGAGGAGAAACGAATAAGTTGGTATGTAAACATGTTGCAAAATAGGCTGCAGTGTAGAAGGGTTTTGAATTACTGTCATTATACCGAGAGCTGTATTAAAATACCTCTTCAGTCAAGATCATTATTATATTATTATTTATTTATATTGCAGTGGCACCCATAATGTACTAATCATTTTCTAGATACATAGAAAGGTATCATACTTGTCCCAAAGAATTTAACAGTCTGAAAGGGAAAAAACAGAGTGGGGGAAGTGGCACAGCTAGTTTCACATTTTATTTTTGTCTGTTGGGCTGTCTTTTTGCATAAACAAACCCGCAACTGCCCTCCTACCTTGCAGTTATTAGCTAGCTAATTTCTTACAAGCTTTACAGCAGAAGCACACCTTGAGGAGGGATTTGATTAGCTCAGAATGAAAATGCTGTGTGTAGAGGCTGTTGGCACTTTCCAGTAGAGGATGGGACCAACATATTGACTGCAACAACTGCATAGGAAGCTGGTATAATATTTCCACGTATTTTGTGGAGATTCTTTGACAGCTGAGTTCCAAATGCCAGAGGGGATTGTTTCTAATGTTAGAACAGAATCAAAATTGGGAGATTTCACGCTGACATTGTTAGATCACTTAAAAGAGAGGGTTGTCAATGGAACTTTTAATATGCACTTATCTGATGCTGATGTGCATGTCAGGCTGAGTTGGCATCAGAAGTTTTATTCATGAAAAATGTTTCTAGCTAATAAATTTTTTCTTTAAAAAAAATATAAACAGTAGAGATTACTTTGCAAAACAAATTAGTTTCTCACTGGGAAGCACTGAAAGGTGTAACCATTTTCCTTAATTGGAAGTAAGAAAGCATTACAAAGGCTGGAAAGTTCATAACTTGTTTTTCCTCAGGTCTAGTAATGGATCAAAATATCTGGGTTTGATGCACCACAGTGTCACCTGTAGCTACAACTGCTCCTTCTGCTGTGTGATTGACTAAACTCTTATGCCCAAATCAAAAAAATTGGTGATAGAGAAATGGAAAAACATGGGTCTTTTGAAACACTAGTGATGCTCGTAGGATGTGTTGGTCAGATATTACTATATAATTATATGCCCACATGTTTGATCACAAAATATGCAAAGGCAAAATAGAGTAAAGCTAAATTTAACACTTCAGCTTCAAAGCACTCTGCAAATATTAACTCCTTATGCCTTACCACACCCCTGTGTGCTGAGATACTCCATAAGCTAAGTGGCCAAGTCCACTGCTGTCAGGCATTGCAAACAGGTAGGTGTTTGCCACACAAGTGGCAGTATGGGCACTGAGATATAAGATTTCCCCAGTTGATACTGGTACCATTTGGCTTTGTGAGGAAAGGGACTCAAGGGCTTCCCTCTTCCTCATTTACTGCCAGGCCACTACTTCAGGGCTGGGGGAAAGACTCAAGGATTTCCCTTTCCGTGGGTGCTGCAGGTCTGGTGAGGGAGGAGCTCTAGAACTTTCCCTCCCTTTCTCTTCCTCTCTGTTTCTCCTACTCTCACTCTCCCCCATGGAAAATGAGGGAGATGGTGTGTGGGATGGAGAGAGGAAGTGTTAGGAGACAGAGATAGAAAGACGGAGACTGAGTGGTGTAGAAGAGGTGATAATGAATGAGAAAGGAGAGAGGGTCAACAGAGAGGGCAGAAGAAGAAGGTAGGCTGCCGAGAAGGAAATAGGAATTAGGAAGGCTGCACACATGGGTTTTAAAACTTCCACTTGGGAAAATAACTTGTTCAGCATGCAGAGAAATAGAGTAATATTGTCTGCAGGGTAGGTAAGTTATATTTGCCTTCCTTTACAAATATAAAAAGAAGCCTATGTGACTTATCATAGGTTACGTGTTGAGTGACTATTATAGCAAGGGCTACACCCCCAGACCTCCTGGCAAACTAGTACTCTGCTTAGACTGCTCCTTCCTTCCTATTATCACTTATTTACGTGTATTGTGGCAGTGCCCACAAGACTCTATCAGGTCAGGACCCCATTGTGCTTAGTGCTCCACAAACACATAGTAAGAAATGGTCTCTGTACTGAAGAGCTTGCAATCTAATCGGGGCGCTGGAACAATTTGTATAGTGGGGGTGCTGAGAGCCATTGAACCAAACTGTAAACCCTGTATATGATGGAAACCATTTCTAGGCAGGGGGTACGGCAGCACCCCTAGTTCCAGCACCTATGAATCTAACTTACAATAATATAAAGTTGTGTTATCTGATTATTGCAAGCTGCTCTTTTGGCATAACCAGCTAATAGGAGACCACTCATCCTGTGAAAGAAGCTGACTCCTGTAACTCGGTCCCCTTAAATTGTTTGATAGCCACTTGGTTTCAATCGCAAGGATCTAGATAATTATGTTAAAGTAAGAAAAAGAGTATGGTGTGTTTGTTAGTTTGAATTTCATACTAATTGGCATGGATTGCTTGATTTCAGATATCAATATTGTTTCTTAGCTCAAATGTCACAGTTGCATCATTTTGCTTTATGCCTTAGGAGAGCAATTAGAGAAACTAAACTCCAGTAAAAATACTAATACCACTACTTTATTAATATGGATATTTTCCAAAGCTGATTGAGGTCAATAAGCATAGTTTAGCAATGGTCTCTCATTTTTATCTTGAGAAATTATAGGAAAATGGAATATGACAATAGGCTGGCTTTCCTCAAAATGTTATGTCAATGAAAGTGAGTATGCATGGCAACCATCACAGGTAATTACACATAGCTTGATCCTGCATTGTGCAGGTGCAGAGTCTTGTGCATAGAAGTGCAAGTGAGGAACAGGAGAGTGAGAGCAAGGGGGGAGCGTGACCCTGCAGAGAGATGGCACTTTTGAAGCGCTTAATGATTTATTAATGGAAGCCAATTCATGAGTACTCTGTTACACTTTGGACGTTTCAGCAACACTTCACATGGTTAATGCTGCTCTGTTCCTTTGTTAACGGAATGGGTCAAGTTATTGCATTCTCAGTGGTCAGTGATGAGAGGGTTCAAATCAGATATGGTTTCATTTTCCTATGACGCAATGCAGTCTTTGTCTTCAGTGTATGTCTCAGGCCCTACTGGATTTCGTTAGGTTTTGTAGATGGCACACCTATTTGGTTTCTTTCTTTCATATCACCATCACTTGCTGTCTACATCAGATCAAAACATGGATGTCCTATTGTTTTATGAAAATAAATCCAAATTATAGAGTTATTCTGCGGAGTCAGGCTCTGTCTGTGTAATTTCTTTTGTATAATGCTCATGTTACACTATGCTTGAGTGTTGAGTGTCTTTGGGTTGCATTGACCTCTGATTTATTGATAGATAAGCATTTCAGGATTGCTAGTTAGGTGCCTTTTTATCACTTCAAAATATATCTGGACTAAGGCTTCTGCTCGCAACAATGTGTAAATTTTGGTAAAAGCCTTTATTATTTCATGGCTAGACTAGGATCTCTACAATTGTTGGCTTCTAAACTATACTGTTACAGGATTAGAATATACAGAATGCAGCTGCTCAGATGCTTACAGACATTCACTTGTCTCAGAATATTAAAAACCTTTCTCTTCAAATCCCATGTTGGATGGTTGCAAATTGTGCCATGATCCATGATTTTAAAATATTTTCTACTCCTGCTCAGTGAAATTCAGCTCCATGCATAGGCCCCTCCAAGGCCTATTCACCACATGAGCCTATTTTGAGGATTGCAATAGTAAAGAATTTCACCCACATTGTATGGATTGAGTAATCATTTTGTGTGTCCCAATCATAACCTTGATCCTTGATGTAATGGGAGTCAGAGCTTTGTTGAAACGACGTTCCTTTGTGGAACTCGTCGCCTAGCGATCTACAGAAAACATCAGTCTATTGTGGCATTTGAGTTTAAAATTAAAGTTTTTATTTGTAAACTCTTTGGGGCGTGAACCACCTTATTGCTTTGTGTTTGTACAGCACCTTGCACAATGAAGTGTTGGTCCATGACTGGGTCTCCTAGGCACCACAGCAGTCCAAATTATGTATTGTGGATTGAAAAACTGAATTTGTACTAAAATTAAACCAAGCTCAAATCACTTCAATGTTTTACATGTGTCAGAAAAAAAAAAACATTTTATTTCTCATACCAAAGAGCTGCATTTGAGCATCCCATTGACAAACATCAGACTCTTACCCTAAATGTAATTATAAGGAATCTGAACTTAATAAACCACATAGTAGTTTCATTTCCATCTACAAAGCAAAATATAATGCTTAGGGAAACACTTAGGGGAGATGGAAACATGGGCAAGAATTATATAGTCCTGTATGGAATCTGTCATACAGATTTGAAGATTGGGTGGCGTCCCCCGGGCTAGCAGTTTAAGAATAATGTTCAAATCTGGTTACCAGTTTGTGATAAAGTGACATAGTCTTATTTCAGTACCTGAAGTTTCAGCTTCATAGTTTCAGCTTTGTAACTAGGGTTGCCAACCCTCCCAGATTGGCTGGGAGTCTACTGGAATTGGCCTCAATAGCCCGGTGACTATTAAAAGCAATCTGGGAGGTTTTAATGGGCCAAAAGTCCGGTCGGCAGCACAGCTCCCAGAAGCGGCCAGCATGTCTGGCTCCTAGGCGCAGGGGTGGGCAGGGGGGTCTCCATGCGCTGCCTCCGTGCCCTGCCCCAAGTGCCGACTCCGCAGCTCCCATTGGCTGGGAACCCCTGAGCCTAGGAACCAGACATGCTGGCCACTTCCAGGAGCCGCCCGAGGTAAGCACCGCCCATCTGGAGCCTGCACCCATCACCCCCTCCCATGCCCCAACCCCTTGCCCCCAGCCCAGAGCCCCCTCCTGCACTCCAAACCCCTCATCCCTGGCCCCAGCCTGGAGCCCTCACCCCCTACCCCAGCCCTGAGTCCTCTCCTGCACCCCAAATTCCTCATCCCTAGATGCATGCCCAGCCAGAGCCCTCACCCACTCCTACACCCCAACTCCATGCACCAGCCCCGTGAAAGCGAGTGAGGATGGGAGAGAGCGAGCGACGGAGGGAGGGATGATGGACTGAGCAGGGGTGGGGAAGGGGGCAGGACAAGGGTGTTCGGGTTTGTGCGATTAGAAAGTTGACAACCCTATTAGTAACTGCCCTTATGAATTAAAGAACCAATCCTATTTCCATTTAAATCAATTGCAAAATTCCCATTCAGTAGAAGCAAAATTGGGCTCTAAATGGAGATGAGGGTAACTGTAGATCCAAAGACTAATACAGTCCTTACAGAATACACAATTTTGAACACCAAAGAATGATTTTATAGAGCTGTCACTAATCTTACTTCTCTGTATATTTCTATTATTTAGTAGTAAATTTTTCCTATTTGGAAAATATGCACTAGTGTGCAGTTCTGACTGGAGAGTTGGGACCTAAAATGTATGCACAGTACATACAAAGGGCTATGAATTGAAGCCTCCTTTTCATATAAAGATTAGATTTTGCCCTTTTCTGTCTTGTTTGGAAGAGGGGAATTAAAGTGGGACTTCTTGCTCAGCCTGCTTGAATCTTGGGCCCATGCCTGGGGTAGAGCACAACCTCTGCTCTCTAGCTATCCCCTCCTGTGAGCTGAGGGAGGAGAGGATAAAGACGAGTGAAGCCTTGGGATAAGAGGAGAAGTAACTTACAGCCCTTTCAAAGGCTGCCATCACTTACTTCCTCTCCTTATTTATAGGATGTAGGGAGTCACAATTTCTTCTCAGGGCTGCTCCTGTCTGGAGCAGTTACACACCTTCCTTATGAAGGGTTGATCCTGAAGGCTTAATTTTATGTACTCCTAAATGAATTAACATGCTGCTACAACATAATGATCTTCATTGTTGATATTGGGAAATCATGGGCAAAAAAATCCCTAACAGTGCACTTATGCCAGAACAAGAGAGACAAGGTGGGTGAAGTAATATATTTTATTGGACCAACTTCTGTTGATGAGAGAGACAAGCTTTGGGGTTTACATAGAGCTCTTCTTCGGGTCTGGGAACTTACTGGTGGCATAGAAAATCAAAAATTTTAAAGTTTTGCTTCATAAACAAATGATCAGAGAATTCACATATTACTTAACATCAAACACAGCATCACCAAATTCTGTAGATGAGAAAATTATTCCAAAACTAAACACTAGGGGCCATGCCCTTTGAGATACTGAACACCTTAAACTAGTATTGATAGTGTTGGGAATTGAGAGTGCTCATTGCTTTTCAGGATCAGGCATTCATTGTGTACATTAAGGAGAAAAAATCATTGCACTGCTTTTCATCATACAAGTGTTCTTTGCTCCTGGTATTTTCCTGCTGGTGGCCAAATATAAACGTCCTTATTACTGTAGTTTGCAAACTATAGTCTGTTAATTGCAAGTTATCTTAGCAATATGATTGGACCTTTCAGATAATCAAGATGCTTTCTATTGTTTCACCGTGTCATTCTCTCTCTCTCTTATTCTGCATCTAACACCAATACCTCATAATTCATTATGGGAGTTACAGGATTGCTGCCTTTACAACATGATTTACTTTCTAACTGTATCCCCCAAGTGCATTTTGTTATATTTCTTGCTTAAGTGTTCTCATTAGCGTGCATAAACAGTGAGCCCTTATTGACCTCTTCAGTGGTATTGGTGTTTCTTCAGACACTGTGAATTCAGTTAATGCTGTGGAATGCAGCTTCCTTTCTGCAAAATAGGCATACTGTCTGGGCAGTCCTGACACTGCATTTCAAACCTGTACTAAATTGGCCAGAGTTTCTGCACAAATTCTTTGTTGTGCACAGATATTAGTTTAAATCTAGACCTGTCTTGAGGATAACAATCCCATTTTGCAGTACCTGTGGAGATTTTTAAATTTGTTTTTGTTGTGCATTGGAATGAAAGCAATACCTTTCAAACATTTGCAGTACAGTATTTTCATTTCTCATTGCTGTTTAAAGAAAACGTCTTCTGTTATACAGTATAGAACAAGCTTTTTTCACCTGTTGGTATTTGGTATATCTATATTATTTTTTCTTATTAATCCTTACACACACAGACTCACACACACACACACCAGGAAAGGGCATAAAATTCTCCTCTCTTGTGCAGCCTGCATTAAAAAACAGGCATAGTTAAAATGAGGAAGGGTAGAATTTAGTCATGTAGGTCATGGATTATGTGACTTTAACAGATCTCCATGACTGTTTTGGCCTCATCCCCATGCAAGGCGGGGCTCGGGCTTTCATGGTTTATTGTTTATTGCCCATGTTCTGTCCGTGACTTTTACTAAAAATACCTGTGACAAAATCTTAACGTTAACAATGAGCAAAGGGACTGCTCCCTCTTTATTCCTTCAGTGGTAGACAGCAGCCCAAAAGGGCAGGGGTGAGGAGGAGATTGGGCCAATGGGGTCCCCCAAAAAGGGATGTAGTAGCAATCTTCAGGAATGCTGAGAATGTCTCCTGATGTTTCTCTGAGGTGGTCTGGCTCTGCACCACCTCTAGTGTTGGCCCAGGCTTTACAGGTGTGATTGACCTTCTAGCATTCAGTTGTTTCAAACTTGGTGGTTATATTTTATAGATCCTCTTCACCTTAATGTTGAAGTACTGCAGCTACTCCTCCAGTCCAGAGGGTGGAGTAGTTTCCCCTGAGGGTCTATGCTACATTTATTGTGAGTCTTGCAGTATTTGGTGATTTTTTTTTAAGCCAGGTCCTTGAAGTCAAGTGATTATATCCTAATCCCTGCTTTAATTTAAAAACAAAAGTAAGTTTCTGGCCCTCATGGTTGTGGAGAAAAGCTTGAATACATGACCTGAGTGTAGCCTAGAGACTCAGAAACCAGAAGACAATTAAAAAGAACTCAATATTTTTTTCTAAATCCCCTTATTTTTTCAGGCTCACCTTTGATTTATTTTTTTAATAGTTGGGCTTGGCACTACTGCTACACACACACTTTACCATGTTAGACCCCTGGCTTTTTGTGAGTGATATGAATTTCACCCTGGGACAGAAGATTGGTATTATGTTTTAATTGTATCTATTAAGAAAGGCATATGGTCCCAAGATTTTTCTGTTTAGCATCTATAACATGGAGTTAGTCAACGTAAAAGGTATGTGTGTGAGATTATCTGTGTGTATAGAAAGAGTTCCTGCTTTCTTACATGCACTCAATTTTCTCCTGCGCTAGTGTCTCCTGAGATCTGTAAAGATTCAGTGCCAAGATAATGCTGGCACCATTTTCTTATTGCCATGGTGATCTTCAGCTCTCCTGAATACCCAAGGGGCGGTTGGGAGATTATGATATTTTAAAAGCAACTAGAATTTTGGTAATTAAAAAGGCTGGAATGAATAATCTTTCTAAATTTTGCCACCTTGGTAAATATAGATAATAAACTATGTCTAAATAGGAAGGCCATTATTGTCCATTATTTGGATAATACAGAGTAGTTGTGAGCTGGAATGAAAGTTGTGAGCCAAACTCTGGCTGGCCCACAATGGAGGGGTAGGGACCACGGAGTCCTCCAGGCCTTTCTGTCCCTCCGTGTGGGGCCAGGCACAGTCACGGTTCATAGCCATTGGGCTCAAGTTCTTCAGCTACCCCAATAAGGTTTGGGAGAAGAACTGGCTGGCTTCAGAGGGAACTGAATGCTGCACCCGCTTGTGGGTACTGAGCAGTAGCTACTCTGCACTTCCCTTCCTGTGCATACTCAGGTCTGAGGGGAAGCAATTCCAGGAAGCTCCCTGTGAGGGGTAGAGCCTAAAAGTCATAATCATGATTTGTGTGTATACGTGTAGTTTATGGAATTTGAATATCATGCATGATCTGGGGTATCTGAATTTTTCAGTGCTTTGATAATGGGTATAGATTCTGGCTCAGATCCTGTGTTTTGTCTGGCTTACAATGAGTGTAATGTCAGGTTAAGTATCAGGAAGCTGGTTACAGCATCCTGATTTCCTGTCCAGATACAGACACAGATTTTCTCACCTCAAGGACCATTTGGATGTGCTCTAGCCACTCCCCTCACCCTCTCTCACCCCCGTTCTTGAAACCTCTCCATATCCCAAATATCATGTGCACTAAGTCTGCCAGGACTAGGCGCAGTGCAAAGATCATGGAGTGAAGCCTTCAATTTGCTCTGTTAATAGCATCATGTTCTTTATACATTGTTACCAGTATGTAATATATTAAGAATCCATGTTTGAATTCCCTGTGATTTCAGACTGCTTTCAGTCTAAATTTAAGGCTTCAGGCACAGTGAATGCACCTGGAAAAATGTGCATTGTGCTTGTTGGTTCTATTAAACGTGCTTTTGTGCATGCAAATAGGCATTAATAGTATGTCTACACTGCAGTCACCGGGTATTACAGCACAAGTAGACATATTCAAGCTAGCTTAAATTTAGCTAGTCATATACCAGAACAGTGAATCTGTGGCAGCATGGGCTTCAGCAGGGGCTATACAAGCCCACCTGGAACCCGGTTAGTTACTCGGCAGCTAGCCTGCCCTGAAACCTAAGGGGCTGTGTCATTACAGCTCTGGGACCCAGGGTAGCTAGATTTCTGTGGGCACACCCAGGGCTGAATATTTGGCCATCACTCTTTAAAATGTAAGGCAATTGTTGTGGAGGGTGAGTATAAGAAAAAAGGAAAGCAGTTTGAAAGTGCCTTTACCTACATTTTCATCAGGTCACACACTTTAGTCACATAGGTAAGAGTGCTCATTTATGCCTATCAATAATGAGTTGTAGATCTGTATTGGATGCAAAATGGGACTCTCAGGCCAAATGCTAAAGTCCTTACTCAGAAAAAATTGCTGTTGAACTACTGGATTTGACTCATGGAAAAGTCAGGGAGCTGACTGTTGAGAGGGAGAGCTTTGAAGGTTGCAGATATTATATTGACATGCACTTGTGCAGTGTTAGAATTGTGTAAGGAAAATTAAGCCTCAAATTAGTCATATGATAATATAATTAAAAGAAAAATGAAAATATTCACTGAATAAGGGAAAAATATCCAGCAAACAGTTATTAAACCAAAAAAAGGAGGGGGGGCTGTGTCTGAAAGAACTCTGCCAATTTTAGATTCCACAAACATAAAGCCTTGTAGAAATAAATAATAAATGTGCTCTACTGCACCCAAGATGCATACCTATACCTGTCTCTACTTGCAGGAAAAGGATTGTGTAAAACTGGTCTTCTTCAGTTGTGATGATCTGGTACACTCTCTTGAATCTGTGAAGCCAGGAGAAAAGCATGCTTGTTCATTAGGAGCTTTGCAAACAAATGCAGATTTCCAGTGTGTAAATGGACATTTTAAAATGGATTTTTTTCTCAAGCTACTTCCACCCTGTATTTTAGTTTAAATAAAAAAGTTCTTTGACCCCAGTGTTATCACTTGTTCTACCCCTCTTCTTGAAATATAATTATAGATTATATGTGCACAAACATGAATTCATTTTATGTTGTTCTACACCGTCCCTAGAGGGTGAATTAATACTTGGAAGAGTCATTTGGTATCCACTGTGAAGGGATTAGTGAAGCAATTATTATTTTTGAGATTGGAATCATTTAAAATATTTATCAGCATTTCTCTGTTAAGAATATTATTGATATGTCTGACCCTAAAAAGTAGGAATGGTTTCAGTGTCTAGCATCTTCCCCCTCTGCCCCCCTCCCTGCTCCCCCGAAGCTTGGTTTGTGCTGAGCTGAAGTCTCCAACAGCTGGTAGTTTTCCTGCATGACATAGATACAGCAGAGCCCTCTTAACCATGCAAGCTTAGTTTACATGCATTATGCTATTTTAACCATTTAGTTCCCCCAGTGCATGCTTTTAATAGGAAATGTTTTAGCAAAATCTTTCCACATGTGCTACTTCTCATTGTATTTACCAGGGTAGCTGATTTTAAAGATCTTAGGGAAAATACTAAGGGGCACAACATTGACTTCTGAAGAAGGGAGCTATGCTGAGAATGGTCAGACATGGTTGGGTACACACAAGGTACTCAAGCCCTTCACTTTTGAGACTTGCAGAGGCTCTTTCATAGCCCTCTTTAAATTACCCTCCCCCCCGCCAGTTTTCCTGATGCTATTGTAGCCGAGGTGTGTTGGAGAAGAGCCAGGTTTTTATGGGGCTCAGTCTGGGCCCTAGAACAATTGTTTGTTTGGTGGCAGAGAGGTGCATGGCTACTATACTGGTTCCCCTTGCCCTGATTATCAATAGTGGAGATGTTGTCTTAAGGTGATAGGGCCCTCATTGTTTCCAGACAACAGTTTAACATTTCAGAGCTGCCGGTCGCTTCCTGAGCTGGGGCTCAGATACCTTGCTGTTCCTCCAGCTGTCAGACAGTGGGGAGAAACTGCTCAAGCTGGGATGTTAGGGAACACAGTTTTCATACTTTTATGTAGTGCTTTTCATCTGTAGTCCTCAGAGTGCTTAACAATGTTAAATAGATATCATATCCCCATTTTGCAGTTGGGCAAAAGGAGTCTCAGTTATTTTCATGACTGGCCCAAGGCTACTTAGCAAGTCACTAGTGGAGCTGGGAGTTGTCCTGATTCCCATTGGACCACCCTGCCTGACTCCACTTTGATATATGTTAGCATAGGGTTACCATACGTCCGGATTTTCCCGGACATGTCCGGCTTTTGGGGGCTCAAATCCCCGTCCTGGGGGAAATCCCCCAAAGCCGGGCATGTCCGGGAAAATCGGGAGGCTCGGCCGGGGCCTCTTTGTGCGGGGCCGGGGGCATGGTGCCCGGCCGGGAGCCGGGCTGGGGTCGCAGTGCTGGGCCGGTCTGGGCCCGCGGGGCCGGGGAGCCGGGCCGGGCCCGCGGGGCTGGGAGCCGGGAGCCGGGCCCGCGGGGCTGGGAGCCGGGCCCGCGGGGCTGGGAGCCGGGAGCCGGGCCCGCGGGGCTGGGAGCCGGGGCCGGGAGCCGGGCCGGGGTCGGGGAGCCGGGAGCCGGCCCGCGGGGCCAGGAGCCGGGGGGTGCGCCAGGGGTGGTCGGCCAGGGCCCGAGCCGACCCAGGCTGGAGCCGCCGGGGGCCAGCCTGGGCCGCGCCTCCTCCCCCCCCCCCGTCCCCCTTACCTGCTTCAGGCTTCAAGCAGGGGAGGGGGCGGAGACTTTGGGAGGGGGCGGAGTTGGGGCATGGGTGTGGGCGGGGCTGGGGGCGGGGCCGGGGCCCCCGGGAGTGTCCTCCATTAGGAGGCACAAAATATGGTAACCCTATGTTAGCAGGGGATGGTATCTTGGACTGTATCTTTGGGGGCGTAAGTGGATTTGGAGAGCCACTCAGCTGCTGTTCCTAGGGACAGGATTCACTCCCTGCTCCGTTGGCATGGAGCCATGCTGGCACATGCATCTCTGGTCAGACTCCATGTCCTTTTGAACATGTGGGTCAGGATTTGCCTACCAGTAATTAATGTAGTTTGCCACATGGTATGCGTTTATTTTTCGTTAAACCAGTTTAGTCTTTTAAGAGATATGGGTGGTATTTGAAGATTTAGTTTTAAGTAAAATTCACCATTTAAAATTTTTTTTAATAGTTTGACTGAAAGTGGGTAGTTAAAGGATTTTATGATCAAGTCAGGTCCTCTAATTCTTTTTAAGAAACACTGGGCAAAATATAAATATATCTACTATTCCTTGCAGTGGAGAGAACTGTTATGTATTTGGCTATGAACCAAGATTAAAATAAATAAATAATACCCTCCATCTATACAGATATTTTTAGCTTACCTCTGCTTCTTTTATATATTATTGCAGCTCAACGTGAGATGAGACCTGCAAATAACCTAAATTAGTCTGTAGCATTTATATCTTGTTAGGTTTCCTGCTTCAGAAAATATGCAGGAAAATGATTATATGTGGTATTCATCTAGGGGCTGATGAGTTTGTTATAATTATGAAGGTAGACATAATGAGATGAAAACATCTCTTTCTTTAGGCTCTCTGAGGAATTCCTAGTCTCTCGCTGCCATGTTGGGTTAACTATTTTCTGCCCAAGTGGATTGCAGTAAAATGATTTTTCAGCTTTCACTTTTGATGTCTTTGAGGGTGTATTGCCCCATTGGTGTTTAGGGGATTGACTGGCAAAACTCCTGTTAGTATTTACTGCCTAAATCCCACATGCAAATAGATGGACAATTAAGGCAAGTCTGTGTTCAGTACAATTATCATCTTACTGTTATTTAGCATGCTGTTTTTTTTTCCTTTTTATCTTTAATTCTTTTCAGTATTTCCTGTTTTCAGCTGAAATATGGTTTATCCCTGAATTGGACCGAAGCATAAATATAATATAAAGTGCATATTCTTGGGTCTTTATCTTGCATAGAATATATACTGTTGTTAGCACTTTTTTGTTCTTATTGTTCTAATTTCTACATTCATTTTAAAGGTAAATATTTGTAGGTGCAGAGATGTCTGTGTCCATTTTGTAATTCCTGAACTGCTTTCTAACATTTAGTGAGCAGTTTAAAGCATTTTTGCCAGGGAAACTCTAATGTATATAGAGGTTCAATTTATCATTTCCTGTGCAGCAAGGAAACCGTAAGAGCATGACTATGAATCTTGAATATTTGATAAGGAATATTGAAACAATGTCCTTGATCTCAGTGCATGGCTAGATTGTAAATCAGCCTTTGATTTTTTGGTTTGGATGGTAACATTTCATAAAACCACCCTGTTATTTATTGCTTCTCAATTAATAACATGTATTAATTTTGTTGATATTGTGCACAACAGTGCATCTTAAGCTAGCTTTAACAATGCACTATAATATAAAATACCAAATCATTTACTTTAATATGTTTTACATTCAGATCTGGGCTTTTTTTGCTTACTCATTTCTGTAGGCTATGCATCTGTGTGATTCTGTATGTACATATATGATTGGTGTATATGTCATGTGTGTAACTGTATACATGTATCTGTGTGTATCTATATTTATGTATAAATATACATAAATGGGGGGAGGGATAGCTCAGTGGTTTGAGCACTGGCCTGCTAAACCCAGGGTTGTGAGTTCAATCCTTGAGGGGACCACTTAAGGATCTGGGGCAAAATCAGTACTTGGTCCTGCTAGTGAAGGCAGGGGGCTGGACTCAATGACCTTTCAAGGTCTCTTCCAGTTCTAGGAGATAGGATAGGATAAAATGTGTGTATATACTCATATCTCAGTATCTTCACAACATACCTGAGAGGTGAGATGGTGGTATTATCCTAATTTTCCGGATGGAAACTAAGGCACAGAATGATTAAGGCCAAAATTGCCAGAAGCATTCATTAGTTTTGGGTGCCCAACTGGAAACAGTGAATTTTTCAGAGTGCTTAGCATTTTATAGCACTTTTCTATGGTCAAAGGATAGCTTTCATTTACATTAGTTGCAGTTTTGAGTGCTCAGCACTTCATTAAATCAGACCCCAGAGGTCTTGAGTTGGGCACCCAGAAAATGAGGAAAACATAGATGACTATCTTCAAGCATTTTAAGTGACTTGTCCAGCATCATGTAGATATTCTGCCTCAGCACCGGGTGATGCGCTTGATGACTTCTTGAGGTTCCGTCCAGCCCTACATGTCTATGATTCAGTGATTCTACAACTCTGTGGTAGTCAGAGATAGAATCCAGTTTTCGATGGTGCCTTTCAGCTGCCATAACCTTTCTCTTCCTGGAGTCCCCTGCTTATTCACCACATACCTTCCAACTGGGATCCTACATATAACAGTCTTTCGCTACACAACCCTGATTCGTTCCCAGAGCTCCATCCATCCCCTGCACTGAATGAGGCAGGAGTCCTGTGTGATCATGTAATTTTATGTGATATTTCAAATGCACAAGGGGGTCAAATTAAAGTTCTTGACTTTGCAATCTTAATGTTATTTTAATATGATTTCTTTATATGAAGTTTCCTATTTGTTTAAAAAAACAGAAACAAAAGAAAACAGAAATTCCATCTTGAAGAACCATATTAACCTCTGGATAGGTCATTTGCAGGGTTGGAACTTTTAGATCCACAGCACAGACTCCTACCACTGGAGCTAATTGTGTAACTGGTAGTAATAGTACACTGTTATCCTATGTGTGGACCAGCCACTAGAGGGTGAAATGGCCCACTTTACCAGAGGGTTTCACAGATATTTATTTACATTAGAGGAATGTTGGGACTAAGGAAACCTGGGTCTTATTCCAGGTTCAAGAGAATAATATGCTCTAGTGGCTTCACACCTTTCTGTTGCTGTCCCCCCAGATTGTTCCTGTTCCTCTCCTTCTATTCTCCTATGTTCCTGTTCCCCTCCCTCTCCTAGTATGACCCTTTACCCCCATCCTTTTACCTCTTGTCCTGTCCCTGCTGCCTTATCCCCACTCTGCTCATCAATGTATGGTATTCCACTCAGGCAGCTTTCTCCTTTTCCATGTTGTGTGTGGATGCCAGCAGGGAGAGCATGGAGAGCACCAGAGAAGCAATCTTTTTGTGCTTTGTTCCAGTGCCTCCAGCCACTCCGGTCGGGAAGAGCAATTGCAGGTAAACTGTGGTTGACATTGAGCTCGGTGGTGGAGCATTTCTCAATGGAGACAGAATATTGGGAGAATTTTGCTGCCAGTGTGTACCAAGCCCCTACTGCGCATATACAAACAATCTTTTTCAGAGGTTTATAATTAAGGCTATGATTGGGTCATGGAGGTCATGGAAGTCATGGATTCTATAACTTTACCGGACCTCTGTGACTTCTTCAGCTTCAGTTGTCAGCAGCTGAAGCCAGGGCTAGAGCTGGGCCTGTGCTCCCCTGCCTGTGACCGGTCGGTGACTTTTACTAACAATAACCATCACAAAATCTTAGCCTTATTTATAATTTGGCCAGTTTGGGGTTGTTTTTCACAGGGACAGCAAGAGGCTCTAGGGCAACCCTTCCTTTCCCAACATGAAGCCCCTGCTTCAAAGTGTGCAGGCACTAGCTTTTTCCAGTGAAATGGCTGTAAGAGGTTAACATTGGCAAAACAGCATATTTCTCATTCTTGGATGTGGCTTGAACCAGATTTGCTGAAACTTTCCAAAAAAATTTCAGCCTGAGACAGCCAGGCAGTATGTAAAATTTTATTGAGTGGTTACAGTTTGGAAAATTTATAAACAACTTTAAACAGGGTTTTACATGTTAAGCAAACTTTATATAGGTGTCACTATCACCTCTGCCTACACATAATAAAGCCAAAACCTAGGGTGGAGACATGTTTGATACAGAGAGTATTTGCCCTTTTTAGAGCAAACAGAGAACACTATCTGATTAACAGTGCTGTTGAACAGACAAATAAAAGCAGCAAATATCTAAGGAGCTGCTAGCCCAGTGTCTAGGTGGTTTAATGCATTGCCACGAGGGTCAACATTGCCTCTAGGAGGCGCAAATATGCTTGCTTGCCCCAGGCACTAAAATGCCTAGTTATGGCTCTGGATTCTGTGATTTCAAATAATTATTCTGAAATCTAAAAACAAAGAGAAACATACTACTTCTACAGTATGATGATTGCATTTAGGGACAGCTTCTATTTCAAGAGGATATTTATAAGTCTTTTTTACAGGACAGGCACCTGGGGTTTTTAAGTATTAACTCTTCCTCACTTTGCCCCATTTCCACTGACCTGTACACTATTGGAATTGGACACATCAGTGGAAGGTGAGCACCTAGGTGCTTTTGAAAATCCCACTAGGCACCATCTGCATTTTTAGGCACCTAAATCCTCTAAAAATCTGGCCATCAGCAACTAAAGAATTTGGAACAGCCCAAAAGTGTCTTTAAGGTGGAGTTGGAGTCAGAAAAGTAACAGCACAAACAACTGCATAAACACATGTTTATTCTCCCTCAATGATTTCCTGAGCAAGTACATTCCATTTACAAGTCAGATGCATTTTCTAACAGATTCCTAGTCACAGAATGAGTGCTTGCTTGAAATAGGGATAATGCATTTGTAATGAGGGAAAGAGTAACCTAAAGGTCCAGCCACACCTCATATTTGGAATGTGGCTATGAGTAGGAGGAAGGGGGATGCCAGCTCCATTCTCTTCCACTCCACTTTGTGGAATTGTGTCAATACAAAAAGCAATGTCTGGGACAAACTTTTAGAGGCCTATACCCTCTGTATTTAATTTGCTATGGTCTCCTCCACTGCCTGAGAAGAACTTGACCAGAATGCATCTGGGGAAATTCCTGTAATGCAGACGTCTGTTAACTATATTCCCCCACTCATTTTTCTCAGGGATCACAAGAACTGGGATTGTTGCTGTTCCCAGCATAAGGGTACATCTTCACTACCTGCCAGATCGGCGGGTAGCAATCGATCTATCGGGGATCGATTTATCGCGTCTCATCTAGACGTGATAAATTGATCCCCGAACGCGCTCCCCGTCGACTCCGGAAGTCCACCAGAGTGAGAGGCGGAAGCGGAGTCGACGGGGGAGCTGCAGCCATCGATCCCGGGCCGGGAGGACGAGAGGTAAGTTGATCTAAGATAGGTCGACTTCAGCTACGCTATTCTTGTAGCTGAAGTTGCGTATCTTAGATCGATCCCCTCCCCAGTGTAGACCAGCCCTAAGAGTACAAAGGTTAGTGAGAACTTACAGTGCACTTATGCAGGACAGGCAACAGTCTGGCACAAAGGGTTGAGGGAGCCAAGAACAAAGTAGTATAGGAAAGATTAGTGTGATTTGATTGTGTCACTTTCTGTGACTACAGCAACATTTTGCTCTCTGTATCTGCATCTTCTCTGCCTTGACTGATATCTGCTTACTTTACTGACAAAGAAGGAAGCCTGTAAACACTGAAGATGCAAGCAGCTGTCGTATGTGAATGTGTGAGCTGAATTCTATTCTGTCTCCTGTATCATCAGCAAAATTGTCAGCTAAATGCTGATTGCAGAACCTTTATTATCGGTGTTGATTTAAGAGGCAGGATTAACATAACTTGGTTATCAGATCCCAGGTCAGTTTTCCAATGTTGGCAGTTAGTCTTTTATTTAGCACAGAGGTTTTCAAATAGCCAGGAGCTCCCCAGGCAGTGCGGGCAGCACAGCTCCAAACTTTGCCCTGATGCACTCTTGCCTCTCCCCTGAAGAAACCCAGCGATGTCCCCTGGAGCTAGCCCCTGACGACAGAGCCTGCCTGCCATGAGATGCCCCCTGAAGCACTTGCTCACTGCTGCCCTGGTGCTCTTGGCTGTGTTACTGCTCCTCATCCAGAAGTGACACTTAACTCTTGATAGTGTGGGGGCGGGGGAGAATGTGATCGCCCCATGCATCGCCTCTGAGTGCGTCGGGGCACAGCTCAGATCTGTGCTGCATGCCCTGCCTGAGGAGTGCCCGGCTGTGCAGAGGCTCCTGGGTCGGGGAGCAGGACAAGGAGGACTGAGGGGTAGCCAGCCAGTGCCCCAGTAGAGAACCAGGGACCCGAGCTAGCTAGGCAGCTCCCACCAGCTTCAATCCAGCGACTCCTTGCAGGAGGTGATGGTTTATAAATTGTGGGGTGTGCCCCCCCTCCAGCGGGTCATGGCCCACAGTTTGAAAACAAATGCCGCCCCATTTTTCCACCCCTGCAGTTTTGCGCCCTGGGCAGCTCCCCACTTGCCCCACTCTGGTTACAGTACTGAGACAATCATATATATGTTAGGTTTGCCATTTTCAATTTTTCATCATACTTACAATAAAATCCTCAAGACAGATTTACCATGTATTTGCTAGTGGTGATGTCTGCAGGAAGATGGGGACTAAAGTGGATTCAAGTCTTTGGTGTCTGTAAATGATTTCTAATTGAGGACTGCCTTGGCAGGCCTGACAAGCAGGGATTTACACAGGTTTACATTGCTTCTACTCTGTTTGTAATTGCTGAATTCGGTGGCTATTCTGTAACATGCTTGGAAACAGGATTTGTTGATAGTCATTTTGTGATGTAGCCTTGAGAATAGATCACTGTAATTTTGAATAGCACTTTTAATGATTATTTTTAAATTAAAGTAACTCAAAATAACACACAGCAACATAAAATAATAGTGATGGTGAGGGGTTAAAGACTAGTACTTTGTGTTGACTTCAGCTAGACTTGAGAGTTCAGCACTCTTGATGAAACAGACTGCAGATTTGGCTAATTCTTAGCTGTGTGCTTGTGAGGG
This sequence comes from Malaclemys terrapin pileata, assembly GCF_027887155.1. Lineage (NCBI taxonomy): Eukaryota > Metazoa > Chordata > Testudines > Emydidae > Malaclemys > Malaclemys terrapin. The sequence goes on from NC_071512.1 coordinate 28,304,123, forward strand.
CAAGCCAGGAACTCGCATTTAGAACAGACTGGGTATAATTAAGGAGACTCTGTGCTCCACCTGTTTATACAGGAACAGGAAGTTAAGCAGGGATTAGAAGACGTCCAGCTTGCAATGGATGGTAAATTGTCTCTTCTCTTCCCCTTCCCCCTTATATTTGATTAGTTTGTGTCTTTTGGTTGCCCTGGCGCAGGCCCCTGTACGGGGAATGTTTGATGACCCCAGTGGAAGAAAGTAAGAGGTCCTCATCTGGAGTGCCAACCTTAGTCACAAGAAGTGCACTGAGCTTGCATACTCCTTTACACTGCTAAGCATTAATACAGGCTTTTTTTTATTTTTTTAAAGGGGAATGGTAACTGATGCCATGGATTTTAGTGGTTCAGACCACGTAGTTATGTTTGTTTAGACCCACATTTGTTTTTGTTGTTTTAAATTTAACATACTCACCCTTAGAAGTTTCAGATAAGAGAAGTTTCCCAGAAATTCTCAATGACACTTTAATAGAAAATGAGAAGTGTAAAAAGTAGGCCATGCACAGCACCAATAAACATGAAAATTTCATTGGAGAGCCCTCCTACCCCTGACAAAGTGACCTTGGTTGGAGGAAAGATGACAGAGTGGTTTCCTGGCTGTGCCTGACAGCAGTGCGATCGCAGCACGTTTGACAAATCGCTCACATTAAATCGGGGGGCACTTTCGGCAGCATTGGCGTCCCTATCCATCAGTCCTGATTACTACACAAACGTCAACCGTGGCACAGAGCACATTTGTCAGAGGGAGTAAAAAGCAGTTGTTAGTAAGAGCACTACCTGTCATACTAATGGACTAAAGCATGTTGCTTTGTGACTTGCAGGAGCCAGCAGATTTGCAAATAAAGAAAACATAATTTTTATGGCTTGGCCAGTGTTTCCTGAAAATGGTGTTCCTGTTTCAAAGAACACTGGGACAGCTTCTGTTAAATAGGGAGAACTGTACACTTAAGCTCTTGAGCAAGGAAATTGCGAATCGGCTGGGGCCTATTGTCTGCCAGAAATGTATTCCAGATTTTGTACTGTATGGTATGTTAATTGCAGTAGAAGGAATCATAATCTATAATGTTAAAACTCCTTGAAATGGCTCAGGCACATTTTCAAACTAACAGCTGATCTATAACTCATTCAGAGAATGTGATTTTTTTTTAAATAAGCATAGATAGACTGATGTCTTCAGCCATAAGTCTGATTGATCCTTTACATTGCATCTTTCAAAAATAAATATGATATCTGCCATTCATACTTGTAGCAGGGTTGGCTACTTCCCAAACATCCCCCCCCCCGGGGGGGGCAGCCCTGCAAATGGTTCCTCACCTCAGTTTCCCTTTTGAGTCCCCAATAACTGCATGGAAGCATGTCCACAAGTCCATCAATATAATTCCTTAACCAAATAGTGCAAAGATTCCAAAGCATAGTCCATATCACTCTAGTGCAAATAATCCTTACAAATAACAGCTTCATTCTCCCCATCCCAGTGTCTTCTGCCACATCTGCGTTCTTAATCAGTCCTCCTTTGACCCTCTTCCAGGACAGATACCTTCCTTCTGGGGCACAACCCTGCATATTCCAGCAGGAACTCCCACAGCCACTCCACTGGGAGCCTCTCTTTGCTCTGGGGCCCAGCTCTCCTGCAAGGAGATGTCAACTGATAAGCTTCTTCATTCTCCACCCTTTCTTCAGCACACTTTGGCCCTTGGCATTGCTCAGAGCCAGAAAGCATCTCTCTTTGCTGCTCCTCCTGCCTTCAGCCCTCCAGCCCTGGCTCGGTGACACCAGCCAATGAACCCCTCTTACTGCTCTCCTGCAGTCAGCCCTCTCCCAGGAAGCACCTTCTCTCTCTGGCAGCTCTCCTCTCCTGCTCTAACTGACTCAGTCTGCTCTTGTAGCTCCCCAGTGTGGCCCTGCCCTCTTAATTGGCCCACCTGAACTGGAACAAGAGCACTTAGACCAGTTTCATTGAATGAGCCAGCAACTCTATTACAATGAAACGATGTAGAGTTCTAAAGACAACCGTTCCCATGGGAGAAGTCATAAACTGGCTTATGTCCTTATCTTCCTCTAGATCCCCAGTGTAAATCTAATTTGCTTTGGCTCTTCTCATGGTCATTTTCCCCCACTTCTTTTTTAATGAATTACTAAATTGCCTTTCTTGAAACATTACAGAAAGATTCAAACCTTTCAAAAATAGCTCAGCTGCACGAAGAGCTGAATAGTGTCCAGTGCTGTGCATGCAAACACAACAGAATACCTGCTTGAATGTACTGAGGAAGTTACCCATTCCCTTTCTGGCTTCTCTAGAAAGTTATGGCAGCACCACTACAGTGATTGGCATTGCAGAGGAATGTCCTGGGTCATGCCTATGGGAAAAGTGGCCATGGCCAACACATTTATGGGCAAATACCTATAGAAAGGATATCATTTTCTATTATATTGAATCACCATGTAGAATGTAGAATAACTTCCATAGAAACCTATTGATTTTATCCTGATTAAAGAGAATAGGGCTGGTCCCAGGTCAAACTCAGGTCCACGTCTACACAGTAAACTGGCATTTATATGAGTCTGTTAGGGAATTATTTAACTTTAACCTCACTGTCCAGAATTCAGCTCACAATACATTAAATGAAACTCCAGCATCTAGAATAACTAAGATCTAGATTCTTCCACCCTTACACACATTGAGTAGTATCCTATTCGACAAGTAGCCCAACTAAAAGCGATGGCCACATTAACACCACCCTATACCGAAAACCCACCGACCGCTACGCCTACCGTCATGCCTCCAGCTTCCACCCCGGACACACCACACGATCCATCATCTACAACCAAGCACTGAAGTACAACCGCATCTGCTCCAACCCCTCAGACAGAGACCAACACCTACAAGATCTTCACCAAGCATTCTCAAAACGACTATACCCTCACAAGGAAATAAAGAAACAAATCAACAGAGCCAGATGTATACCCAGTAGCCTCCTGCTACAAGACAGGGCCAAAAAAGAAACCAACAGAACTCCACTGGCCATCACCTACAGTCCTCAGCTTAAACCTCTCCAACGCATCATCAGTGATCTACAACCCATCCTGGACAATGATCCCTCACTTTCACAGACCTTGGGAGGCAGGCCAGTCCTCGCCCACAGACAACCTGCCAACCTTAAGCATATTCTCACCAGCAACCACGCACCGCACCACAACAACTCTAACTCAGGAACAAACCCATGCAACAAACCTCAATGCCAACTCTGCCCACATATCTACACCAGCAACACCATCACAGGACCTAACCAGATTAGCTACAACATCACCGGCTCATTCACCTGCACGTCCACCAATGTTATATATGCCATCATATGCCAGCAATACCCCTCTGCTATGTACATTGGCCAAACTGGACAGTCACTACGCAAGAGGATAAATGGACACAAGTCAGATATCAGGAATGGCAATATACAAAAACCTGTAGGAAAACACTTCAACCTCCCTGGCCACACAATAGCAGATGTAAAGGTAGCCATCTTACAGCAAAAAAACTTCAGGACCAGACTCCAAAGAGAAACTGCTGAACTCCAGTTCATTTGCAAATTTGACACCATCAGATTAGGATTAAACGAAGACTGTGAATGGCTATCCAACTACAGAAGCAGTTTCTCCTCCCTTGGTGTTCACACCTCAACTGCTAGCAGAGCACCTCATCCTCCCTGATTGAACTAACCTCGTTATCTCCATACTGATTTATACCTGCCTCTGGAGATTTCCATTACTTGCATCTGAAGAAGTGAGGTTCTTACCCATGAAAGCTTATGCTCCCAATACTTCTGTTAGTCTTAAAGGTGCCACAGGACCCTCTGTTGCTTTTTATGGAAGCTTAAGTTCTCTGTTTGTGATAGAATATATACAGTATGAGCAGCACTCCGAGTGCCTCACCCTTACCTGTTAGAACTGTCTGTAGGGATTAGAGAGCCATTCAGTCCTTTACATATGTAGGCTCAGATAGCCATTAATGATGAAGGCTTTTGTGATGAGGGTGCTAGGAAGTGGATTGAGGTTAAACCATTTATAAATTCCTTAAAAATAAAAATGATGCTCATATTACACCTTCTGTATCAGATTTCTGCCTTTAGTAAATGGTGTTATCATGGAATCAGAAACTTGCACTTAACTGTGGCAGTGTCATTACATTACTCGTTTTACAATGTAAACATATGTTTGGATTACGTTTAGAATACTCAGGACCAAAGAATCTTAAGAAGACCCATTACAAAGAAATATATAAAAATCTTTGCATGTGTTATAATTTGAGTTGGATTTTATTCTCTCTTATTAACTATGTTCTTGTAAACTATCAGTCCAAAAAAGAAATTATAGTATATCTGCGTAACACAGCTCATCTGACAGGGCTCATGAAAATTCTAAACTAACAACTTCATCTTGTTTCCATGTGAAAATGCATTTTCAACATAATAAAGATTTTTATTATAACAATATTTCAACTCTAGGGCATGCAGTTATCATGAATGATTCCTTTCTTTGGGATTAGAAGCTCTCAAGTATGTAATTTCACCATCTACTTCAAAAGACTAGATATTAGAAGGTGGCCACACCCCTATAAAATCCTGCTGCAGAAATTTAATGCATAGTAATTGGCTTTTGTAATATAGAATTTATTTACAAATGAAGCTAATGAAGCCACAGTGCATCATAAAGAACTTTGTTCATGATAAGTGATACTAATTTTATTTCCTGTAGGTAATCATTATTTATTCTATTTTTGCCATTGTTAATCAGATAGCGAATGATAAATTCAGTGGTAAATATTTTTGTCTTATTTCTACTGAAGCCAGTTAAGAACAAGTATAGACACTTCCTGGCAATTCAGAATCTTTTGAAAGTGTCTGCGTTGGTGGTGGATGGACACGAAAGATATTCTCATGTTTATGAAACACGGTGTAATGATGATTTTCTTCACAGGGAGTGGGGCATCATTTTACAGATCTACCAAAAAGTACAAGAACAGTAAACTCCTTAGTGCATTCTGATTAGGGTTCATTGTTTAGGGATTTTGTTAGGGCTGCCAATTAATTGCAATTAACTCATGTGACTAATTATGTTTAAAAAAATAATTTAAAAAATTAATCACGATTAATCGGCATTTTAATTGCACTGTTAAATGGTAGATTACCAATTGAAATGTATTAAATATTTTGGATGTTTCTCTACATTTTCATATAGATGGTATTCCATGTTGTAATAGAAATAAAAGTGTATATTTTTATTACAAATATTTGCACTATAAAAATTATTAACAAAAGAAGTATTATTTTTCAGTTCACTTCATGCAAGTACTGTAGTGCAATCTCTTTGTCATGAAAGTACACCTGTACCCCGATATAACGCTGTCCTCGGAGCCAAAAAAATCTTACTGCGTTATAGGTGAAACCGCGTTATATTGAACTTGCTTTGATCCGCTGGAGCGCGCAGCCCCGCCTCCCCGGAGCACTGCTTTAGCGCGTTATATCCAAATTTGTGTTATATCAGGTTGCGTTATATTGGGGTAGAGGTATACAACTTAAAAATGTAGATTTATTTTTTTTGTTACATAACTGCACTCAAAACAAAACAAGCTAAAACTTCAGAGCGTACAAGTCCATTCAGCCCTACTTCTTGTTCAGCCAATTACTAAGACAAAGAAGTTTGGTTACATTTATAGGAGATAATACTGCCCTCTTTTTATTTACAATGTCACCAGAAAGTGAGAACAGGCATTTGCATGGCACTGTTGTGGCCGGCATCGCAAGGTATTTAAGTGCCAGATGTGCTAAAGATTCATATGTCCCCTCATGCTTCGGCCGCCATTCCAGAGGACATGCTTCCATGTTGATGACGCTCATTAAAAAAAATGCATTAATTAAATTTGTGACTGAACTCCTTGGGGGAGAATTGTATGTCTCCTTTCCTGTTGTACCCGCATTCTGTCATATATTGCATGTTATAGCAGTCTCAGATGATGACCCAGCACCTGTTGTTCATTTTAAGAACTCTTTCACTGCAGATTAGACAAAATGCAAAGAAGGTACCAATGTGAGATTTCTAAAGATAGATACAGCACTCGACCCAAGATTTAAGAATCTGAAGTGCCTTCCAAAATCTGGGAGGACTGAGGTGTGGAGCATGCTTTCAGAAGTCTTAAAAGAGCAACACTACGATGCGGAAACTATAGAACCTGAACCATCAAAAAAGAAATTCAACCTTCTGCTGGTGGCATCTGACTCAGATAATGAAAATGAACATGTGTCGGTCCGCATTGCTTTGGATGGTTATCGAGCAGAACTCGTAATCAGCATGGACGCATGTCCCCAGGAATGGTGGTTGAAGCATGAAGGGACATATGAATCTATAGCTCATCTGGCACATAAATACCTTGTGATGCCAGCTACAACAATGCCATGAGAACGCCTGTTCTCACTTTCAGGTGACATTGTAAACAAGAAGCAGGCAGCATTATTTCCTGCAAATGTAAACAAACTTGTTTGTCTGAGTGATTGGCTGAACAAGAAGTAGGACTATGTGGACTTGCAGGGTCTAAAATTTTACATTTTATTTTTTAATGCATTGTTTTGTACGTAATTGTACATTTGTAAGTTCAACTTTCAGGATAAACAGATTGCACTACAGTACCTGTATTAGGTGAATTGAAAAATACTGTTTTGGTGTTTTACAGTGCAAATACTTGTGATAAAAATATATATAATGTGAGCACTCTACATGTGTATTCTGTGTTGTAATTGAATTCAATATATTTGAAAATGTAGAAAACATCCACAAATATTTAAATAAATAGTATTCTATTACTAATTAACAGTGCGATTAATCACAATTAATTTTTTAATTGCTTGACAGCCCTAGTTTTGGGGTTTTTTATAATGCCCCGCTCCATTCAACAGAGCAAATCCCACTTTTTCCTCAAAACTGTTTTATTTATTTTTTTTATTTAAAACAACAGAAATTTCATCTTGTCATGAAAAGTTACGTGAGCATATAATGTAAAATATTTCAGCTTGGAAAGAGCAAATAAATTTAATATAACTTAATTAAGAACCATTTGTGGTTATTACTAAGCTTTGTGTCTTTCTTAGCTTATTTTGGGTTCTATTATTCTTCCTGTTAAGGGCAGCTTTCACCTCAGTGTGGAGGCCTTATCTATCATTTAAGTCCTATCTTAATTGGGAAATCCCTCGAGCCAAACTCTCTTTGACATTAGTGAGAGTTTGGCTTGAGTGAAGCCTGCAGGATTTAGTCCTTAAGTGGCATATAGATACAGAGATGATGCATAACTGTTGATTGTGGGGCGGGGAGCACAATTTAAAGGTTCTGGTGGTTTGCAGTGGGATACAGGGCAGGGTATATAAACCCTGGCAGAAATCTGGGAAGGGTACCTGACCCCGCGTGCCTCTCCACCGCCCAAACACATGTCACCTTTGCATAAGTGCTTTCATGGAACTCCAGCACTGAGATGAATTTCATCTTTAATGAACCACCATGATCAGTAAAATTATGTACTTTCTCTGTGGATGAAATTCACTGCATGCAAAAGGGCCTACACAACACTATGGGTCCTGATCCAAACCCCACTGAAATCAATGAAAGCACTCCTATGACTTTGTTGAGCTTTGGATTGGGCCCATAGTTCAGACAGGCCCAGGCAAGGCACTGTGAACCACTAAAAGCTTCATATTTAATGGATTCACCGATTCAGGCCACTTGTACTGGGGTTGAATTTCACCCTCACTATATAGAAGCTAGCATCAGTTCCTGATATTCCATAATAAATGGGGAGAAGAGCTCTCACTCTTTTTCAGATATTTTTAAAGTATTCCAAAGTGTGTCAGAGTGCAGTGCTTGCTGCCAAGAATGAACAGTGGAGATCCACTTTGTTTAAAAAAAAAGGGGGGGGGGCGAGGGGGGAGAACGAGAGAGAGAGAGAAAAGAAGTAACATACCAAAAAGAAATGCTTTTGGATTATTAGTAAATATGTAGTGGGGGAGGAGTGTACCAGCCACTATATTGCTTTCTTTATTTATAAGATCCTTGCTGTTTTCAGAGGTGTCAGCATGATGCTTTTCATTGCCTTAATTAGATTAAGAATGGATTAGAGGAACCAAATCTATTATTAAAAAGGCAATTCCACTACATGCTGCAAAATGTAACCCCAGTTCTGTTTTTAATTACTCAGATTCCATTGAAACAAAATATCATAAGCCTAACTTGTAGCTGTGAATATATGGCACTAATTTCTGAACCAAAACCCCAAAATAGCATTTAAAAAAATAAATTAATAAAGGAATCCCATTAAATATATTTCTCATCAGCCAGAAGTGATTACTTTGTTTCAATGACGCAAACCATCCTAGATGAGAGATCCTCCAGATATATATTAATTGCTTTATTACTTCCATGTCTGGTGTGCATAAAGATGTAGATTTCTCATATGAGCAATTTCATTGATAGAAGTAGGACATTCTGAATACAAGCACCCCTTCTGTTATCATGGCATTATTGTTCTGCATACATCTATATCCTCTGCTGTATCTCTTCTCCTGTCTATGCACCTTTATCAGTATAAAGCTATGATGTGTGATCAGTTGTGAATGCATTTATATCGGCTAATATAATAGTTGATGTAGAGTTAACCAAATAGCATCATTATCTGTAATTTCATTGTATGGGTTTTTAAGGGAGGGCAGGTTATTGAGGGTTGCATGTAACTCAGAATGACCTATGTATAGTCTTCATCCCAGCTACTCACAACAACATAGTTATTTCATGCCATTGTATATTATAACTCAATGGCAAGAACATCATATATAGGGAAATATAGTCTGAGAAATAGTTGATAAGAATGAGAGGCCTATTAGCACTGATTTCTAGAGTAGGGTTTTATCTTCATAAGAATGCCTTTACTCCCATGATACCACAGTGAATAGTGGCCCAATTAGGTCTCACAAGTTAACAAAAGATGGGACTGGTCAATAGGTTGTTGGAAGACTTTTAGGAAAAAAATCCATGTTGGTAGTAGGAATAGTGATGGAGGAAGTCTACTCTGTAAGTGCTGTTATCTGTGTATAACTATTTGTACATGGCACTGTATAAGGGGTGACCTGTGCCAAACAGTTTGTCTAGCTCTGCCCAAATGTGCTTACATTCTAAAGACACATGAAAGCAATCCAATATGCAACAAAAGTATCAATCATGGGATAGCATAAGGTTGTTATAGTGGAACTGCTTTGTGAAATAGCTGGGGATTTAGAATGTCTTTGAATGAGGCACAGGAGGGATTTGGCACACAATCCAACAAAAGAAGAGCAATTCTATCTTAACTCTGTCAGAAGACTCCCAGCTCAATCCTGAAGTACTTTGTCTCCTTATTACAGTATGTTCTTTTGAGAGGCTTCCCCTCACACACCCAGCTTCTGTGCACTATCACTTGGACATTTCAGCTCACTTCTGCAAGTGTTTTACACATTAAACTCCCCATAAGGGTTCTCCACATGGAACACATGCAAAATCAGGCACCATATTTGTGCTTGATTTGTATATGAAAATGATTTTTTGTGCATGTAGATTCCATCATAGGCACACCCAAGTGATAGTATGCCAAAATTAAACACAGAAAGTTGCATTTGCACAAAGGCCACAATTGAAGAGTTTAGCTGTAGCTGACCTTGCTTTCTGTAGATTGCCCACATCTGCTTTTGTATTTTTACACAGATTTTCTATTTATATTAAAATTTCTGGGAGACAGGAAGCTATTGAACTTGTCAGATTTTACTACCAAAGATCAATATTTTATAAAGGACGAGAATTTGTCAACACTCCGTATTCTGAATGAACACTGTTAGAGTCTTAAAAAATTGCCCTCTGTCGTTTTGCACATGACTTTGATGTTTCCTTGAAAAGATTTTATGTTGTTTGTTCTGGTATATTCAATTGTCTTTTACCTGTTACCATAATCGTCATCTTATAATAGGCTTCTTCAGAACAGCACCACAATAGACTTGTCTTTAGGTCTTGATGAAACAATACTTTTCACTTATTTGAAGAAGTTCATATTATGTTACAAAATCTCCAAGGAAAATCTATTGAAGCTGATTGAGCTGCATATTCATGAGAGATTCCTGCTGACAGACGCACATTGTAAACTATTTTATATAGTGGATCTTCGTAAGACTACATTGGTGTAAAATATAGTGTACTATATTTTACACCAATCAAAATTTATCTTTATTATTATAAGCAAGCTTGGTGAAATTGAGAAATGAATAATGTTTATATTTTTGTCCTATTTCAATTATCTGATCTAATGATTATGAAAGATTTTTTTTATTCAGCAAAAGAGGGCAACTCAATTTTTTTCTATATAAGTTGTTAAAATCATAAGGTATCTTGATAAAACTCAAACCATAGTTCATGCTGCTCTCGTATTTTTGTTCATGCCCTGAAGTACAGTATGTTAAAAATAGGGGGAGGAGGGGAAGATCTCCAGACATGACAGTTGTTTAAAGTAGTGTTTGCAGTGATGGAAATGACAGCTGCTCCCCAGGGAGGAAAAAACAGCCTTACAGTCATTCTGCTCTGTGTATGTACAAATCCAAAAAACTGGAGAGAAGCCCACTTGAGTTGGGATTTCATCACTTTGTTTATTTTGTTTTTTTTTTCTTTTACTTGTTTCTGTCTCTTCTTTACTTCCTTTGGAACTGTTGCTGACTTCCCTACATGCATAGTCTGTCAGTGATTCTGTCTTTTCTCAGGTTTACGAGAAAAATAGAAAGATTGTCCTTACCTATTAAATTCTATGGACTTTTCAATAAGATCAGCTTGTTTCAATTTGGTGGTAATTGGAGGGAATCTGTTTCCAGATTCTAAAGATCTTTATTTTATCTCCGCCCATTTTCTGAGTGTTTTGTTTTTGGAGAGGCACTGTTTTTTTTTCCGCTTTGCTACTGGCACAGATACCGCTGGCTAGTAAAGCAAAAACAAGTTACCTAACCTGTATATTTGCCCCCATGTGCCAATAGCATTGAGGACATTTTCAGTGACTCTGGGAGATGAACATGGAAATAAGAAACACAGACCATGTTAATTTTAAAGGGATGCAAAAAAAATAAAGGGGGCATTCTTATGTCTGAATGTTTTTCCTATCATTTTTCCAAATTGCCCTTCAGATTACTATGACTGAAGAAGATTGAAGGCTTTTGCCTCTTTTTGTTTGTTTGTCCATTTGGCAGCACTTTGTGTATGCTCGATTTCCGTATTTATTTTGTTAAGCATTTTCCTCTTGTAGTGGTGGGAGACTTCTGCACAACAAAGGAGAAAGGAAAATGTTTATAAAACTGGAAAATGTCATTGTAAAACCACAAATGTTAGATGTACCACCAGAAATTGTCTGTCTTCCATGTTGACAGTATACCTTTACTGTCATTAAAAGCAAATGAGAGAGAAAACATTAGGTTTTGCTAAATAGAATATGATAAAAGGTATGATCCTGCTTCTATTAATGTAATGGAAAAGTTTTCGTGGAGTCCAATAAGAACAAGAATCTGGACCAATTTCTCTGCTGGTGTAAACTGATATAACTCCATTAAATTTGATGGAGCAGTGCCAGTTTATACCAGGAGACAGTTTGTTATTCTGTTTAATCTACATATGTTATACAATTTCCACTTACTTTGGGATCAAAACCCAAAATGTATAAGATTGTTTTAACTTTTGCTGTAAACCAGGGGTAGACAACCTATGGCACGCGTACCGAAGGCGGCACGCGAGCTGATTTTCCGTGGCACTCACACTGCCCGGGTCCTGGCCACCGGTCCGGGGGGCTCTGCATTTTAATTTAATTTTAAATGACGCTTCTTAATCATTTTAAAAACCTAATTTACTTTACATACAACAATAGTTTAGTTATATATTATAGACTTATAGAAAGAGACCTTCTAAAACATTAAAATGTATTACTGGCACACGAAACCTTAAATTAGAGTGAATAAATGGAGATTCGGCACACCACTTCTAAAAGGTTTCCGACCCCTGCTGTAAACAATGATCAAGAAAAGATCATTGTTGCTCATTGTATCTTTTAAGGCACCCAATTCAGTGCTTAACAGAGAACCCACCTTCCCTGCTGCCTTTTCCGTCTGTTGCTCTTTTCCCTTTCTGCATCGCCAGCCCTTTAAATATGTTCTGCAAAAAATAAACAAAGAAATAAAGCACGCCACAAATGCTCAGTAAACATCTCCTTTAATAAGGAAACCTATGTTACTTTGGAGAGATTGTCCATAATGCTTTATGCCGATTATGAGCTCACCGCTTGCTAAGATGTTTCCCTTCAGATATCTGCTTTAGAGAATGCTTCTGTGTATGGCACTGACCTGGAAATGCATCATGCTTTACAGGTAATAGCACATTTCATTCTGAATAGAGAAGTCCCTGTGGAAAGAAAGGCTTCCAATACAATTGAGTGATCTTAACAATGACCTAAAGGGCAATAAAAGTGAAATGTCTCAATTGATTTTTATTTTACAAATTTGGAATTCAATAAATATAACACAGGCAATATTTAAAATATCTTCCCGTGAAATTGGTTGCAGTTACTTGGTTTTGTTCATTTGCACAAAATTTGCTAAATCTAATAAAGAAATGAAATAAGGGAATGAAATAAGTCAATGCAAGTTCCTTAATAAAAAAGCTGTATTCAAGCAGAATAATAAAAAAAAACTATAAAAAATTGTGAGCAATAACCTAGATGGTACCATATCAGCATTTTGTTCTTTAAAAAATTTGAGGAAAGCTCATGTTCCTTTAAATATTCAATCTTTTCTCCTCTTTTTTTATTTACAAATGGCCAGTTTAGATGATACAATATTATGATGCCAGATTTGAATATAATCATCTCATAGTCAAGCTTTGGCAGTGGGGTGTGGGGAAACTGGCTGCCAACTAGGGACAACCTGATTTAGGAATCAGAGTGGGACTTCCTGATGCTGACTCAGCTGAGACAACAGTTGTTAAAGTGATGTGCTCAGTCCCTGGGGATAGGGTACTGGCAGTATAGTTTACAGAACCCCTCCTAGCTAATCTGAAGAATAGCCATGACATTGACTCCAGAGGGAGTTGTTTGGCAGCCTTCCCTGTTAGAGGGGAAAGGTGCTGTAATTAGTGCCAATGGAACATGGGGGAAATGCAGTGGAAAAGGCTGGATTTTATTAAATTAAATTTAATGTTTTCATCAATAGCTAAACAGCTAACAACATGTAACTGTATGAATTAATTATCAAAAATGTTTGTGCTTCTGCAGTATACACTCTGAGTAAATGCAGCTCATGACAAAATACAGCCAGTTCTGTGATACGTATATAGATTTACTATGAAATATAGATAAATAGACTGAAGAGTGCCATTTCTGTACTGTTCGTTTTAGCTTCTTATTAATACCTTTTCCATTTTACAGGAAACAGAGTAAATAAATGCACTGTGTTGGTTCCTAGAAGGCTATTTGTCATCCAAAGACATGTGCCATTGGTACTATTTACATATATTAGTTTCTTACAAACTTAATGGAGGATTAGATTTTTTTGCCTTTATACCAGTGGTTTTCAACCTTTTTTCATTTGCGGACCCCTAAAAAATTTTGAATGGAGGTGCAGACCCCTTTGGAAATCTTAGACTTAGGATCTGCAGATCACAGGTTGAAAACCACTGTTTGATGGTAATGGCGGACTCCTTCCTAGACATAGTCTGTGGACCCCCCAGGAGTTTGCGGACTACAGGCTGAAAACCACTGCTTTATATACACTCAGTAGTGCTTATAGGTGTTCATAAATGGCATTCCTCTGACAGAAATCCTAAAAATATAATAATGCTAATTAAAGAGGATTTATAAAACGTTGTTAAATCAGGGATGAATTTCCTACAGTTTTTTTTTTTCTGCTCAAGATATAGCTCAGACTGGCATAGCACGCAAATTAAATTAACACTGTAACATAAGGTTTTAGAAATTTGGGACACTTTCTGTTCATAGTGTCCAGTACATGTGTACTGTGCTCAGTATGTACATGTCTTTTTTCCTAATTTTTAAATACAATTGCAATTTTGTTAAAGCAGCTGCTTCACTGCAGATAGTTGATTTCAGGGTGATTATTGTACTTTCCATGGCTTATAACTCTACCTAACGCATGCTGTGATCACCCAGAAATTCACTGCTTGTCATGTCTTGCTGCTTCCAGATAGGTAGCCAGATTAATAATAGACTGACAGAATATAAAAAAAACAGTTATTTTGAGCAAGATGAATGTTCTTTGTATTTTACTTTTAAAACTTCCTTCATGCATTTAAAAATAAATAGCCAGGGTATTTTTTGTGTTGCGTTTCAATGACCAGAACACACTTGAACCCAATAATTTTCTGTTTTGGATGACCTCCTAGTCAAATCACATTTCTGCCTTAAAAGCTTGAAGTTTAAAATTAGATGCTTGCCCCCACTTCTGTAGCCTACTGTAGCAAAAACTGAAAGGTCATTCTTGTGATTTAGAAAAAAAAACTATCTTTTGGGGAGAGGGAGGAAGGAAGCTGAATGAAAACAGGTTTTAGACTTTTAGAAAGTCTGTGAGAGCAGGTACATTGTGTAGTTCACTGAAAGTGTATGTGGTGCTAAAGTTACCAGTTGTCCTCTTTTTGTTCTGACCCCTTTTCTGTAAGAAGTAAAGCCAGCCTAGTAATAGTTTTGTCTGCTGCCATGTGGGTGATTTTGGTTCCTTCCCAATCCTAATCTCTTTCTACTATATCTAGCAGGAATTACGTGTTTTTCTGAGGTTTGCTTCAAGTGTACATCACTGAGGGAGAAAGATGACTTGCACCTGCCAAAAATCACTCCTACATCCAAATGAGGAACAGAGTTTTTATCCTTCATAGGAAGTGCTTCCTAAATCTGCCACTGCCCAAATCACTGAAATTATGACTATAACCAGGATAAGGGTTATACCGCTGGAAAAGGAGTATTCATTTTTTTTATGGTCTGTGATCAAACCATAAACACTAACTAGATGGTGTAAAATCTTTGCAGTTTTTTCGCAGTCATATTGTGAATGAAGAAGTGAGAGATTTCGTAATGACAAAGACAAGCGAGGTTCGGGTGGGTATTTAATGGGGGAGGAGGAGAAAGGAATGGGATGCAATGGGCTGTGATTTAAAGCCAAATGGCTGCTTTATTACTGTTAATATGGGACAGTTTACAACTTGGATTGGGAAGGGGCAAGTGGGAAAGATAATTCATCAATTAAAAATGGTATCTAACTTAAAACGTTTACAACTCTACTCGGGGATGAGGGTAAAACATCAACTAGAAATAGTACTAGAACGTAAAACATACATACCGCACTCCAGACGCAACTGACCAGTAGTATGGATACCGAGTACATAATAGAGATGTGGGACGTAGTTTTGAAAAAAAATAAAGTACAAAAGAAGGGAAGAAACACATGACACGAGCCGGCAAAATCCGGAGGAGACCCTGGCCGACAGGGTGATCAGTCCGTACGGCTAACACACAGGCACTCCTCCCGATTTAGGCGCGGGCTTCTGGTTTTCTATGGGGACACTTAGCTCGTATCGGTGTCAGATTGGTTCCTTGCTCCTTCACCTTCTGGGTTCCGGACTGGTGCCCTGTACGCAAAGCTGGGGCCTGCACCCGGCACCTCTTTCCCCCCCCCCGGCACGCTTGTGTCTTTGCACACGGTACACTTGTGACCGACAAGTGGCCAGAACTTGAACTCCGGGCTCAGGGTTGCGACACATAAGTGAAAAGGCAACAAGCAATAACATATGTTATTAGATTAGAGATTAATGGGCGGGTTAGTCACTATGATATTGTTACTTCATGCAGGTCCCAAGGACAATAAATGACTAGACCCTGGGGTGATATGACCTGCTTATTTTTGTGTTAGGAATTGGACCATTTCTCAGGCAGTCCATCATCAGTGCCCAAGTACAAGTAACTTAGTCCCATGTTATAACTGTATATTTGAATTTGAGAAGGAAGTCATAACTAAGATCACTATCACATTACTAGCTACGTTACTAGCACAAGCATAACTCTTAAAACTTGTGACAAATAAAATATATAAAGAGAGAGTCTTCTCTGTATGTACCTTCAGATCGGTAGGGAATACGAAATGATTGGTGTCCATTTGCATTCCCCTTCCATTGGTGCAGGTGCTGATCAACAATTAACAGAATTAAAGAGAACTAATTGTAACACATCCTCGCCTATTCTTGCTGTGCTATTCTTTTGTCAAGATCCTTCTGTTTGCTTCTCTCACTTCTTTTCTACCAAGCATCTCTTTCCCTCTTCAAATTTTGATTTTAAAACACATTTCTGCCACAAACCCATTAAACATTTTTTCTCTATGTTGTCTAGTATATGAATTTCAAAACTCTGAGAAATCAAACTTTAAGTATTTGCATACAGGAAATATTGTGTTACCAAAGTGGTTTTTTAAATTATGTATTCTTTATACATGAGTAGAATAGCTTTCAAACACAGGAATAAGACCTGGAAAATATAAAATTAAAAGGAATTGACTATTTTTATTTTTTTTATATCTGATGTGAGTTTAGGCCTGATCTAACAAAGCACTTGAACACATCCTTAACTTTAAACATGTATTACTTTTGACTTTGATGGGACCATACATGCTTAAAATTAATCATGTGCTAAATGATTTGCTGAATCAGGATGTTACAGAAGAGGAAGCGAAGTATCTGCACTGGTTTCTAAATACTACCAGTGACTTTAGTAAAATAAATTTTTGCGCATACTGCTGCATTCTCCACATTAAAAACAAGCGGGGGCGGGGAAGGGAAGGAAGAGGGAAGGGAATCTGAACAAGTAAAACATAACAAAGGGAAAGAAGGATCTCACCTTAATGTGACAATTCCTGTTATATATTTCAGTCCCAATAATTAGAAGGTCACATAAAATAAATCTTGTAATTTATAGGTAGATATTTACTTTTGCATAATATTTACTTGATATAGAAGATAATGATCCAGCAGGATAATCTGTGTCTACAGGATATAGAGTGAAAATATCATGTTAGGTCATGCAGGATATGTATTTACTGGCTTAGGCTCCCATTTGTAATGAGCTTTGCATGTGACAATGCTCTACATGGGCTCAGTGATCTGCCTGCACAGAGCTCATTGCATGATGGTGGGAGTACAGTCCTAACTGAAACTGATGTATCCCATAGAAACTGTATTCGATGTATCCCATATAGGCTGTATTCTTTTGAATCAAGAGTGTAGCAATAGAATTCTTTATTACGCAAATACAATTTAAACTGTCAGATGGTACTCCCATTGCATGCTGCACAAATGTGTTAAAATTTGCTATTATGTCTAATCAGGAGAATCTGCGGCAGTCATAATCGTATAGAATATTTGCAATGGAAATCTAAACCTCTCTGATTTGTAGCCTTACACTCATTATTGGCAATGTGTTCAGATATATTTTTTTAAATCCCTTTAATGTGAAAGTTTCTGAATTAAGTTCCTAATATAGTTATAAAAAAGTCCAACAGCTGTGAGAAATTATGATACAAGCATATCAATCCATGTGCAAACAGATTTATACAGCAAGCTCCAGTACTCTTGCTAACCCTCTGCTGCAATAATTGAACACAGTCTGATGGATTTGTTAGTAATTTCCATATGATTTTTCCCCTTAATTATTATTTGCAGTTACCCATTTTTACAATGATTAGTAACGGCCTTAAAGTATCAATGGCGGGAATAGCATTTGGGAGTGTTTAATGGACACATTATTCTAAGCATTTGCTCATATCCTAATTAAGCTAAATGATAAAGGTAAAAGAGAATAGGATATGTAATAAACACCAGCTTGCAAAAGTTAATCTAATGCCAAAAAAGTAGAGTTTCGTAGCCTTGTATTTTCTGTTTGCTAAATTGGCCATCCTGTAAGTGCATTAGAAATTTGGATTGTGGGGGAGAATGAGTGTAGGATACTTTCCCTCGGTTATACCTGTTGTACTGGTCCATGGATGGTCATAGATCCTGAACTCTGGAGAATTCTCTCCTAGTTCACCTGTAGGCACAAATCCCAAATGAGTGAAAAAGGAAGGAGGTGGCCTTGGCCTCAGCCCTCATTGCACACTGATTAGCATTACTAGTGGGGTGCATAGGGAAGGAGAGCACAGTGTGTAATCCTAAAGGATGGTCTGTGGCCCTCTCCACTTGTTCCCCCCAAAAAACCTTTCTGAAGCACATCCCTGTCGGAGCTCCCCTTGAGATGGTGGCAGCTGTGGACCACTCCCCGTGCACCACTTTGTATCATTTAAACGCTCTGCTCTGTACATTGAGGCATCTAAGGCAGTGGTTCCCAAACTGTTCCGCTGCTTGTGCAGGTAAAGTCCCTGGCGGGCCGGGCCGGTTTGTTTACCTGCCGCGTCCGCAGGTTTGGCCGATCGTGGCTCCCAGTGGCCGCAGTTCGCTGCTCCAGGTCAATGGGAGCTGCTGGATGCGGCGCGGGCTGAGGGACGTACTGGCTGCCGCGTCCAGCAGCTCGCATTGGCCCGGAGCAGCGAATCTTGTCCACTGGGAGCCGCAATCGGCCGAACCTGCAGACGCGGCAGGTAAACAAACCGGCCCAGCCCACCAGGGGCTTTCCCTGCACAAGCGGCGGAACAAGTTTGGGAACCACTGATCTAAGGGTATGTCTACACTGGCAAGTTTCTGCACAAGTTATACCACTTTTATTAAGGCGCTGGAATTAAACTGCTGTTGCGTATCCACACTGTTCTCCTTTTGATAATGGAGCGCATCCACATTAGCAGTGCTTGCAACGGCAAAGAGAGCAGTGCACTGTGCTAGCTATCCCACTGTGCAACTGGCTGCAGGATGCTTTGGGAAGAGTTTGCAATGCCTCATGGGGCAGGCACAGCATCACATGATGCTGGTTTCCTACTTCATTGCCAGCTGCTTTTCAACTGCACGGGGTGGGCAGAGTGTGTGACAGGGTGTGTGTGTGTGTGTGTGTGGAGGAGAGGAGGAAAGACTGCATTTTGGGGGACAGAGAGTGTGTCAGCATGCTGTCTTGTAAGTTCAGACAGCGGCAGGAAACAACCAGTCCTGAGGCAGGATGAGGGGGAAACCCGACATCAGCCCCCACCTCCCTCCCCAGATCTCTGCACAGCAATCTCTCTCTCTCACTCACTCAGTCTCTCTCTCTCTCTCTCTCACACACACACACACACACACACACACACACACACACACGTCTGCCTCTGCGTTCAACAGCAGGAGCATTCCACATTAATGGTTTGCTTTGTGCCCCGGAACAGATGCATGGCTGTCAAAAACGGAGCTTTGAAAGGGGAGGGGTGCATGCCTTCAGGGCAGCAGACAAGTTGAAAACAGTGAGCACAGCAGCCACTTGAGGGATTATGGGACACTTCTGGAGGCCAATTGATTGCTTTCCTGCATTGTAATGTGTTTACACTGCCAATATAGCGCTGGATACTCTGCGCTGTAAGCCTTATGACTCTCATCAAGGTGGTCTTTTTGCAACGCTGCGACTGAGGAGTTTCTATGCACTATGTGGCTTGGCAGTGTGCACACCTCAAGAGTTACACCTCAGAAAACTGCTTTACTGCACAGAAACTTGCCTGTGTAGACAAGGCCTAAATATCTGCCTTTACTCAAGCACTCTGACTTCAAATCAAAGATAGGGAGAGCACAATGGCCTGCTGTGAATCACGGGATGGTTGGTTTATCCACTGGGGTTACTAGCAAGGAGCCTGAAAGGGTTTCCATAACAGTGTTTGTCAGGACATGGCTAATTGTGAAAAGGTGATCTTTCAGTTACCATGTTCCTCCTTTCAGCTCTTTAGTAAGGCATCTGGGAATTTGTCAGAAAACTGCAGAAGAGAAAAGAGCACTTTGCTATCTTAGGGTTACCATACGTCCGGATTTTCCCGGACATGTCCGGCTTTTGGGGGTTCAAATCCCCGTCCGGGGGGAAATCCCCAAAAGCCGGGCATGTCCGGGAAAATCGGGAGGGAGGGATGGAGGGCTCGGGCGGGGCCTCTTTGGCCGGGCCGGTGCGGGGCCGGGCCGGGGTCGCGGGGCCGGGGGCATGGTGCCGGGCCAGGCGCGGAGCCGGGCGGGGAGCCGGGGGCGCGGGGCCGGGCCGGGAGCCGGGCGGTGCGCCGGGCCGCGGGCCGGGGTAGCGGGGGGGTGCGCGGGGCCGCGAGCCGGGCCGGGGTAGCGGGGGGGGTGCGCCGGGCCGCGGGGCCGGGCGGGGAGCCGGTCCGGGGTAGCGGGGGGGTGCGCGGGGCCGCGAGCCGGTCCGGGGTAGCGGGGGGGTGCGCCGGGCCGCGGGGCCGGGCGGGGAGCCGGTCCAGGGTAGCGGGGGGGTGCGCCGGGCCGCGGGGCCGGGCGGGGAGCCGGTCCAGGGTAGCGGGGGGGTGCGCCGGGCCGCGGGGCCGGGCGGGGAGCCGGTCCAGGGTAGCGGGGGGGTGCGCCGGGCCGCGGGGCCGGGCGGGGAGCCGGTCCAGGGTAGCGGGGGGGTGCGCCTGGCCGCGGGGCCGGGCGGGGAGCTGGTCCGGGGTAGCGGGGGGTGCGCCAGGCTGCGGGGCCGGGCGGGGAGCCGGTCCGGGGTAGCGGGGGGGTGCGCCGGGCCGCGGGGCTGGGCGGGGAGCCGGGGGTGCGCGGGGCCGCGGGCCGGTCCGGGGTCGCGGGGCCGGGCCGCCGGGGGGTGCGCTGGGCCGCGGGGCCGGGAGCCAGTCCGGGATAGCGGGGGGGGTGCGCTGGGCCGCCGGGGGCCGGCAGTGCTGGGCGGGCTGGGGGTGGTCGGCCGGGGCTGGCACCCCAGGGCCCGAGCCGACCCAGGCTGGCGCTGCCGGGGGGCCAACCTGGGCCGCGCCTGCTCCCCCCACACCCGCCCTTACCAGCTTCAGGCTTCCCGCGAATTTAATATTCGCGGGAAGCAGGGGAGGGGGCGGAGACTTTGGGGAGGGGGCGGAGTTGGGGAGGGGGCGTGGGCGGGGCTGGGGGCGGGGCCGAGGCCCCATGGAGTGTCCTCCATTTGGAGGCACAAAATATGGTAACCCTAGCTATCTTAAAAATAGGCTTGCTGTCTGGTTATTTTTGGTGTCAATAATCATACAACAGAAATGCTTAACTTCTGAAAAAGGAAGCAGTTGGGTGGGATAGTAGCAGCACTTTTGCCATAATGTTTTGGTAACTTCATCTCAGATGATAAAAGCTTAGTTATTGATGATGGTACAGAAATGACCAAGAAAATGTATAGACATTCATAAATCATTTAAGAATGAAGCAGTTTAGCTCACTGTGCAACAGGAATGTTACTTGTCAAGCCTACTGAATTTTATAATCACCATGTCATTCCTCAGAGCTCGGTTGTTGTCCGTCATTGGGAAGGGAGAAGAACAGGACTGTCTGCCAGGGAGAAGCTGTATAGGATGAAAATTGGCTAAGAGGATATAAATGTAATTAGGGAACCACATTTTCATGACTAGTGAAATTAGCACCCGTTTATACATGTTATACACTTGAACCCTTGTTGACATCCTGAGGATGGGAAAATGTATCTGCTAATCAAAACATGTAATTATATCCTATGAAGCTGAAGTAACACACTGAATCCTTGCACATCGTGGTGTTAATGAACAGGGAAACTCATTTACCCAGTCACCTCAAATTGTCCTTTCATGCTTTATCCCAGCTCTCCAAAGGAAGAGAGATCAGGGGGATGCTGAAGTGGTTAAACATTTAATCTACAGAGAGACAGACATTGGATGGACTGTCAGTATTGACATCACTTAAAAAAAGAAGATGCTGTCCTTGGAGGAGGAAATCCTGAATGTAGAATAGACAAAGTAAGACAGGCTAAGTATCATCTCATTGGAGAAGTGAGATTGCTGGTGGACCCGTCATCACATGTAGGCAATTGACAGCTTTTAATATCCCAGAGGTAGGAGCTATAGTCTATTAGCTATCCTTGAAGCTATGTCTGCAGGGTTGTTAGGTTTTTTTTTTTAAAGTAAGAGTGCCTGATTTAAAAAAAAAAATAGAAATGTAAATGGATTGGACATACAGAGGTTTTGTTCAATAAGGGGGAATTATAGCTGAGTAATATGTTTAATAATACTTTGCAAGCTCAATGATGTGATAAAGGACTAATCTTGCTAGCATGCTTTGATTTTGCACATTGTATTCTAAAATATTGAACCAACCTGGTGGGTGTCCGTCCTTGCAGTAGAGAGAAGAGTAACCATAATGCAGAAGAACACTTGATTCAGTCTGCAAGTAGCAAAACAAATAATTGTTTATCCATTAAATGGAGTGGCTACAGAAGCAGTTTTCACAGAATCACATGGGGGGAGATGGGGCAAAAGGTTGTGTTGCACACAAAAGGTTGTGTACAACACAATTAAAGTGTTTGTGTGGTGGGGGTGAGTAGGCTGGAGCAGACATTAACTCACTTGATGTTAGTATGGCATTAAAACCCTCCCAATTATCAGTCCTCTTTTTTTCAATTTCATGTCATCTCTAGGATCAGGCTGGTGATAGTGATCCAGGTACTAAAGCAAACAAATGAACACCTCTGCTGTAGGACAGGTTAAATACAGCTTCAGAGTCGAGCTTTGCCATCACCATATCTCATATAATAGCTAACACTGAATTCTCTTTTTAAGTTGTCCCCTGGTCGTCTTTTTCTTTTTAAATTAATCAAATAAACCACAATATTGAGGATATGACACCCCTGCTTGACCCTCTTTCCTCTCCTGTTCACCTTCTAGCTGCAATATTTGGTGCAATTGAGGAGGATTATTATTTTTTTGGTCAAGATAATTAAAATTAAAAAAGAGAAAAATAGTGTACATAATATATTTATTAATTGAGGTCCTCTGAAGAACGTGGTACTATAAAAATGCATTAAGTAAAGTAATGCAGTTAAATTAACATTTTTAGTATTAAGATGACTCTTAGAATGCTGAAAATGAGCAGAAGATTCATTACTTTTAATATTTGAAGGTAAATTAATTCAGTATCTCATAGTTCTGTTGATTTCATTTTCCTTCATATTCTAATTTCATGTCAGTGAGATTGCAGTAATATTTACATATTGTCTTTGTGGCTTGCAATATAGTTACTGTCTTAAATTTCCCACCTGGATCCATTTAATCTCATAATAGTTTTTTAGATGTAGACTTGTGGAACATCATAAATGTTCAGTGGGAAAAGTACCACTGTGGGCTTTGGAAATTACATTAAAAACATCCTGTATATGTTTTAAATAAAAATGAGGCTGTGTAAAGAATATTAACTAAACAAATTAAACTGGTATGGTAATAGGCAATTTACATTGAATCCCTACATTTGTCAGTGTAGATGCACTGGTGCATGAATTTTCTGCTTGTTCTTCTTAGCACATTTTTATTTATAAATAACAGTAAGTGCTCTCTTGTGCATAGACAAAATTCTGCTTTCTGTGGTATGGTTCTGAATTCTAGGGTCAGGCTACAAATCATCATAAAATAGATCATCAGAAAATGAACCACTTGGCACAACTGTTGTGTTCCAAGACTGGTTCTCTCAAATTGTGCTATACCCTAACTCTCCACTACATGAATTATAGTGGTGGAGTAGAGAATGTTTATGAATCCTGTTTACAGTCAAGGCTTTAAAATTGGGGTATGATCCATATAACTTAGCAAGTGCTCCCTGGATCTGCTTGTGGCCCTATGCACACTCTTTCTTTGACTACTTAAGCATGTATAGCCTGACACTGAGACTGTGCAGAGATCATGTAAGCATTCCTGACTAGCGAAAATGCATGTGTAAATTAACACACTGTTTTGCTGAAAAGTGCCAGAATGTGGCTCTTTGACTGTAGAATTTCCAGAATCATAAGAGATAATGAAATCATACATCAATTGCTACCCTGGGTTGAATTGGAAAGACCAGATTCAGGTTTTGAGTCCTTTGAGTTCAGTAAGACATACATTTAGCATTTACCTTTCTTTCTTTCTTTCTTTCTTTCTTTCTTTCTTTCTTTCTTTCTTTCTTTCTTTCTTTCTTTCTTTCTTTTATTTTATTTTTTCTAATTATTATTTTGCCTCTTGAGAGCCTCTGTACCGCAAGGATGTCTTTTGCTATGGGTGTCAGGGATTAAAATAAAATAGAAAAATGAATCTTTTAATAACTCTCTTATACAGTCTGCAGATGCTGTCCAGTAAATAACAGTTTCACAGGGTTTTATCAGTGTCATCATGCACAAAGGTCATAAAGTTAAACTTTGATATCTTTATATTTTTGAAAAGGTTACTGCAGCAGATGCATTTTTCCTTCTTGCACCATCCAGAGTAATAGGTTTCACCTTGTAGCTATGCCTTTCTCTGAAAGGTATGTATTATTCTCCTTAGGTATTATTTCCCGATGATATCTATGTACTGGGTCATTATCGAGAGGCTAGCTTGTTTCTAAAAGATATGATTAAATGTGTGGCGATTTTTAAAAAAAGTTTCAAGGGCTGGTTGTGGAGAAACTAGAACAAACTGGGGGATTCTAAAAGAGCTGAGACAAAAAAGCCTTATAATTATGAAAGGCTAGTTAAAAATGTATGTGCTATGGCTAACTGTTCACCACTGACTAGGTATGAATTATATCAAAATGTGTTACCTTTTAAAGACTTAGCTGCTGCATAAGGGACAATTTATGACCCAAACTTGCATATAGATCCCCTATTGACTACTCTGGGATCAGACGGCATAATTAAGTCATGATGATTTTACAGTAGGGTAAGTAGGGTAAATAAAAATGTAAGGAATAAGTATGTGATATAATTAAACTGCCTTAAACTTAGGGTGTATTATATTATTTGTGTTCTAATAAGGCCATTGTTTTCTTGTTTTAAATTCTACTGAAGCTCATTTAAACACACCCCTCTGCAAACACACTTCACATTCCATGTCTCCCAACCATGTCTTTGGCAAAGAGAGAGAGAAGTGTATGTAAGTTCATGAATCCAATGAAAAGCAAGGAGATATATAGAGTTGAAGGCAAACCTGTTTCCCTGTTGTGGCCCACTATACTGCTGGCATTGCAGCACGTGTACAATGTAAAATCAGCTCCTTTTCAAAGATGTTTGCAATAATTGAATGAGAGTCACTACATGTTTATGGTTAGTATCTACATTACCCAATGGTGGTAATAATAAATAACAGTAGAAAGCCGTTGTCCAGAGAAGCATGGCATACAGATTTTGGAAGATTTAAAATCAAATGGAAAAAAATTAAATCCATATGGAAACAAACATTGATTCAGCTATGCTTCTTTGCTGCAATAGTGATTAATGTATGATACACAAATCTAACCATTTGATTGTATCAGAAAACCCATAAATCCAGGAGGATGTACAAAATCACCAACACTACTTCACCTCTGCTCCAAAATCATTACTGCTACCTCTTTTGTAGCTCCCTGCCTGCCCCCTCCCTCCTTTACCCTCAGCAGAACTTGGAATCTACAGCAGTTATTTGAAAGTCTGTTTGATGTCAGTCTCTAGTGGCTAGCTGTGCGCGACTGTTCACTCACTGAAGTCAGATGGATGACTGTCCGGAAAAGAGCGGGGGTGATACACATCACAGGCTTTGATCTCTCCTGACTCCCTGTGGAATTCTTCCACCTTTTCATGTTGGGGATCAGTTAATTATTAGATGAAATTGGTTTGGGGAACAGAAATCATTTTGAAGACTCAGTTCTCATGCTGATGCTATATGTTCTTTGATCTGTGGAACTACAGATTTAGAAGACAGCAATACATACCATATCCTGTAAGTGGGTGATCCTTACTTGCAGAAGTGAATTAGAATAGTTGCAGGCTCCCCTTCGTAAGAATAGCCCTACTTTTAACTTACTTGCAAAAAATCTGCTCCCTCTCTAGACCATAAGAGTGCTATTATTGCAAGTGCCATTGTTTGTAGATAATAGCCTTGTAGAATTTATTAACTGTAAAAATCTTACATACTACAACACAGACTCAGTATTAATGTCTCCCTTTTAACATGTCCATCTACCTTGGTTTCCAATTTCACTAAACTCCTTGTTGGCATTTCTCATGTTACACTGATTATTCTTGGTTCTCCAAAATCATTTTTAATGAAGATGGAATAAATTTCCATCTTTCCTCCCAGTGTTAAAGATACATATAACCCCTAGTAATAATAATCATTGGTTTAACTTTCTGGCTCTGTTTGAATCATAATCTTCTAAGAAAGGGTTCAGGTATTGGATCTGATAATGCTGTTCCCGTAATTTATTTATTTTTCTTTAAACAGAGTGTCTACCACCTGGCTGATGCATGTGTAGTTTATAACATTTAACAAACACAAAGAATTCATAAGAGGTCATGTATGCCTTTTAAATTTATCTTGTGACATATTTTAATTTTAACTGGAGAGCTAGTGGATTCAAATAATATTATATAATAATATTTTATATGTTTAGAATGCTGAGCTCCAGAGACCACACAAAAAGAAAGTAGAGAGTGAGGTTGTCCACAGAAGTATGAGTATTCTGAACATATTTCATTCTGCTTCATGCTTTGTGAAAAAAAATACATTGATATACATAACAAAAAAAAAAAAAAAGATTAGGAACAAGGAAAAGAGTGATCCTGCCAAGCTAATAAAATAGAGCTAAACATCACACGAATTAGAAATAAACAACTAGTTCTTTTCTGTTCAGTATATAGGCCCTTCTAATGCTAAGGAAAATGTATCTTGTCATTTGCTTGTACTTTCTTTTCAGTGCTTGTATTTCAATATCTTTCATGGATATTAAATAACTCAATATCTAGGTCTTTGTAGCGAAGTAACTTGGTAGCACAGATGTTAGTTTTACTCTAGTATTCCCAATGGTAAAGTTGCCTCCAATTTGGCATGTATTATTAATAAAAGGTGCTAAATAAATAAATGATAGAAGCAATTAAAGTAATGAAAATAAATGCTAAACAACAGAACTGGCTTAAGTATCTTAACTTCATTAGCTATGAGTCTTAAACCAATGCTAAGTAGGTGTTCTACTTGTTTTGCTAGTCAGTGCAATTGGAATCTCAGTAGTTTGATTCAATTCCTCAGTTGCTTGTATGACCAAGTGTTGGTTCCTATTGATAATAGTCAGCACCATAGTAACCCTCCAGCATTCTGAGCCACCATAACATTTATTTATAATTTTCAAACTTCAGAGTACAAGGCACATGCAAGGCACTTGGAGCATAGTCTGCATCATCTGTGGGGAGGGATAGCTCAGTGGTTTGAGCATTGGCCTGCTGCTAAACGCAGGGTTGTGAGTTCAATCCTTGAGGGGGCCACTTAGGGAGCTGTGGCAAAATCAGTACTTGGTCCTGCTAGTGAAGGCAGGGGGCTGGACTCCATGACCTTTCAAGGTCCGTTCTAGGAGATAGGATATCTCCATTAATTTATTTTTTATTTTTATCTTCCCAGTGTGAGATTCTTAACACACAACTCAGCCTTTTAATGAAGAACTCCAAATTATTTGGTGTGAAGAATACTGTTGTTTAAAACTTTTTAAAGCATATTTACAATTGTACCTATTGTAATCCTGTCCTACTCTAATCAGTACACTGGTATAGCTGGAGTAGTCATATTTTGAAATTTAGGGCCACACCTTAAGGATATGCATATGCTGCAGTTGAAGGTGTTGTTGCAGCTCAAGAAGGCATACCTATGCCATCTTTAATCTAATTAGTATGGCTAAAAAATAGTAGTGAAGATGTGACAGCAGTCACTTCAATGGGAGCTGTACAAATCGGCCTGGGCCCTGTGTACATGCTTGTGTTGCTAGCCCATACTGAAGTTTGTGCCACCATTTCTTCACTCCTTTTTTTAGTTATGCTAGCTAGACTAAAGCTTGAGCTGCAGTCACACCTTTATTTGTAGTGTAGATATACCCTAAAAGGCATGGCACAGAACTTGCAGCCCGAAAGTGTGTGTGTGTGGAGGGGGGTTATAATGGCTTTGTTACCTTTGCATTCTCTCAATTCTGGGATGCTCTGGGGCCCAAGGGGCCTCCAGAATAATTTAAACAGGCCTGGGACAGTCAGTCCCCACCTGCTTATGGGCCCACAAAATTTATACAGTGTTACATGCTGTGGTTACACTCCTGGCCCGCCTCTCACACCCCTAAAAGGCCTTGCATAGAGGTCCTCCTAAAACAGCTTGAGGCTTGTCTTCCTCAGTTCCTGTGTCTGGAAAATTTTCCCCTGGCCAGATCCAGGGATTTTAGAGTTCCTTTAAGCTATTCTAGCCCTTTTTATTTGGCATAAACAGGATGGAGCAGTGGTGAGAATCTCACCCTATGTGGTTAGAAGTGGTATGATGCTAGCCTGGTTTTCAAAGATTCTGAGCACACCCATCTCCCATTAATTTCAGTGGGAGCTGAGATTGATCATGTCAAAATGTTTCACCCATTCTTTATGTATTAATGAATGGGATTTTCAAAGCACTCAGCACTGTGCTAACTCTGCTCTTTTTAAATCAACAGGAGCTGAGTTAAGTCACTGCTGAATACTTTTGAAATTCCCACCCATGCCATACAATGGACCATGTGTAGGTCCACATGAAAAAGATCTTTTTTTCTTTTTTTTTTTTTGGCGAACTGGAATATCTGGAGATTGGCTATGCATACCATTGCCTCACTTCCTCATGCACATGGCATTATTCATGATGTGAGCACCATAATCAGAAGGCGTATCACCTCTCTGTGAACATGGTCCAGAATTTGGCAGATGCATGCAGATTCTTTCAGGGAATGTAGTTAGAATTGGTCCAGTGAAGTCAATAGGACCTGAGTTGGTCAATGCTATGTTCTTTCGAAAATCCCAACCTATTGATTTTTGTTATTGGCTTACTGTGGTTCTGACTGCCCCCAGTTTTTCCCCTATGATATTTCACATGATATTATTTGTGAAAGCTGTGCAGAAAATGATCCTTGCCACAGATTTTTTTTTCTGCTGCTGGGATTGGGATGGAAACTTTTTATCATGCACAGATGGATGTGCACCTCCTCTCCCTTTTTGTAGTATACACATGTACATATTCAGAGCCAGAACTTGGTCTTGAATGTTTATATTGTGAGGGATTTGGTGATTCTGTGCAATAGCCCTGTCTTCTGGCATGGACTTGGAATGCTTTTTATCCTTCCACTAGAGGCTATTTCAGGATAAGTTGACAGCCTGCACTGTATCTTTTTATTCAATCACTTCTATACACTGAGTGCCAGTAGTATTTTCACAATAGCACTTATGATAAGGGAAAAGTAAACATGAATGGGCTGCTGAGAATTTATTGATACTTCTGGTTGTGTTGATCAAGAGCCCTGGCAGCACAGTGGCTCTGCCTGGCCTGTGTAGTGTCCTTCCACATCCTTTCTGAGCTAGCCAGAACATTTCTTCTCCTCGGGGATAAAATGAGAGTCGGTGACTTAAGGATGAAATAAACAGGAGCTAAGATGGCTTGTCAGTGTTGAGCCTTGTCCTGACAGCTGCCTCAGCAGAATGCATTTAATAAATTGTGATTGACAAAATACTTGAAAGCTACAGCTTGAAGTTGAAATCAAGGTGTATGGGGAAGTGGATAGGATAACATTAGAATAGCCTTATAGTACAGAGAGCTGTCATGAATCACATAACTGCTTTTAAATTGGAAAAACTTTTAACAGTGGGAAAACCTGGATGGTCGTGGTACAATGGTCATTAAGGCCATTCCTATAATTGAGCCTCCATCTCAGGGACTTTGTGCAATATTTTGTTACTTGATCAGATTTAATGTAGCAATTAATTCAGTGTTAAGGAGAGAATCTAAAATCCAGATCTTAATATCAATGAACTTTGTGGAAGTCCAGATCCAAACTCTGAAGTTTTGTGATCATTTCTAATATTAATATAATCCTTATCAATGTATCTCATTGTAATAGATTAGTTCTTATCAACAGCATAAATCTGAGTCATTTTAAGTATAGAATTAAAATTACACGAGAGAAACAGAAAAGGAAAACATTATAATTATATAAACCCCAGGGTCAGAATATTACTACGTTATCTGAGATGCAAAACTTTCTCACTTCATCTTTCTCCTCTCTCTATAGCATCCATCCCTCTCTCAGACATCAGATAATCTGGTCATAAGCATCACTTAAACTTCAACTGCTAAATTATAATCTTATAATAAGTTCTTAGGCTATTTGACTTTGCACTTTACCCACTCATCAACTTCTACTGGGCTGTGTCAAATTAGGAAAGAGATGGTGGCTCAGATATGCAACTGGGAGAAGGGTCACTGCCACTTGCATGGGGGAATAGGTATGAGTGAGGTGGTAGGTTTGTTAAATAGCTAGTTTGAAGGAGGCCTGTTCTTGTTGCTGATGGGAGTGTGGGTGATGAGGGGTGGCGGTAGCAGGCAGGCTATATTGAATAACTAGGAGAGGGGTTTGATAAGTTAGTAAGTTTTAAACCTCAGCCATGTTTTCCCACTTTTTAATCATAATTTAAATGTAGTGGCCTGAATTTTCATAAGTGACTAGACTTTTATGTTCTCAACCTGAGACACCTTAAAGGGGCCTAATTTCAGAAGGTGGATGCTCAGAAGTTTCTGAAAACAATACATCTTTTAAAGTGTCTCTACTTTGGTAGCCAAAAATAGAGGTTCTCAAAGTTAATTTTGTAAATTTAGGCCAGCATCTTTTCCTTAATTGCTTAGAGAAGCTATATTTACTATAGCACAAGCATGTGGGAATACACTACAATATTTTTATATAAATCCTGAGGTGATTTTCAGAGTGTTTCTGTTCAAATTTGGTTGCAAAAATAACTCCCACAGAATGTTGCTATAGTGTTTCCAACTGTAGAGTGCTGTGACAGTAAGCAGATAGCAAATAGTCTGTTATGCTTTATAGATTGCAATCATCATACTCCAGTACCAGTTGATGCATCTGTTGGTGTTCATTCTATTTCACATTTGCATTTAAATTCCTATGGAACAAAGATAAGATAAAGAGGAAAACAAATGATGCTTATTTGTTGTTCTATTGAACTCCAACTATAACTTTGAGAGGGAAAACCTCAGGGGGAAAAATCCTATGTATTCTTTACAAAACATCATATGCCCATTCAGTCATTAACAGTCTTCAAAATCCCTGAGGCTTTAGTGAAGACATAAATCAGCAAGGAATAACCCAAAATACATTGAAACACAAGAAAAAAAACATGCACAATATGATTGTAATTTGTGTCAATATTTTTAGTTCACATAGAATACATTATAGTACTGTTCTCCACCATACATACGTTACTGATACATGTAGAAATATTGTCTGCATTTATTTACTTTTAAAATATTGCTCCTTTTCCATCTGTTGTAGTTCTAATGTGTTTTCTCTGTCACAGTGCACAGCATGAACTTGTAATACATTTAGGTATATCTGTCTTACATCCAAGGTAATTCTTCTGGCTGTTATGAACTACCTGGTTTGTGGGAAGCCTGGGAACAGTCCTTCGGGTTAGATCCAATCCACCAACAGATGGATGTGTATACTGTGTAAAATGGTGTGTGTGTGTGTATGTGTGTGTACACAAGTGCAGCAGCTACCCTAAAAAACTAAAATGCCTACATATTGGTGGATGCACACATTATATAGAAGAGCTGGAATGGGCCATTGTTGTGAACATGTCCATCCCTATCGTTGCTTAGGGTTACCATATTTCAAAAATAAAAAAGAGGACACTCCACGGGCCGTAGCCCCGCACCTTTCCCACCCCTGGCCCCGCCCCTTTCCCACGCCCGGCCCTGCCCCAACTCCACCCTTTCCCCGCCCCTTCCCCAAAGTCCCCGCCCTAACTCCCCCTCCTCCCTCCCAACCACGCGAAAAGGGCTGCCCAAGTGCTACCGGCTTTACGGTTTGCCGGGCAGCCTCCAGACCCTGTGCCCCCGGCCAGCACTTCCCCAGCGCAGCTGGAACCCGGGAGGGGAAGCGCCCAGCCAGTGGCGCAGGGTCTGGAGGCTGCCCGGCAAACCATGAAGCCGGTAGCACTCGGCCTTCGGGCAGCCCCTATGCCTCCGGACCCTGCGCCCCCGGCCGGGCACGTCTCCTCCCCGGCTCCAGCTGCTCTGCTCCTCCCCGGACTCAGACTTCAGCTCTGTTTAAGAGCCAAGCTGCCTGAGCCAGCGCTACCGGCTTCAGGCAGCCCCCTTGACTCCAGACCCCAGTCGCCGGCCGGGCACTTCTCCTCCCCGGCTCCAGCTGCTCTGCTCCAGCGGCGCAGGGTCCGGAGGCACGGGGAGTGCCTGAAGCCGGTAGCGCTGGCTCGGGCAGCTTGGCTCTTAAACAGAGCCAAAGTCTGAGTCCGGGGAGGAGCAGAGCAGCTGGAGCCGGGGAGGAGAAGTGCCCGGCTGGCGGCTGGGGTCCGAAGGCACGGGGGCTGCCCGAAGGCGGTAGCGCTGGCTCGGGCAGCTTGACTCTTAAACAGAGCCAAAGTCTGAGTCCGGGGAGGAGCAGAGCAGCCGCGGGAGAGGAAGTGCCCGGACGGTATTTTTCCCGGACATGTTCGGCTTTTTGGCAATTCCCCCCGGACGTGGGTTTGATTGCCGAAAAGCCGGACATGTCCGGGAAAACCCGGACGTATGGTAACCCTATCGTTGCTCATCCTTTTGCTCCCAGCCCTTGCTTCAGAGATGTATTGACCCATAATTAAGGCTGCAAATTGGTCACGGAAGTCATGGATTCTGTGACTTTCTGTGACTTCTGCAGCGGCTGGTGCTGGCTCAGCCCCCAGCACCAGCGAGTTCCCAGGCCACCTCCCCCAGCAACCGCATTGCCCCCGGATCCCTCCCCCCACTCCCCGAGCACCTGAGGCCCCCTGCCCAAGTTTTAGTTAGGGATATAGAGTAAAAATCATGGACAGGTCACAGACCGTGAATTTTAATTTACTGCCCATGACCTTCCATGGTTTTTACTAAAAATACCCGTGACTAAAACGTAGCCTTACCCATAATTACTAATAGCTCTTATTAATGAGGAAGGGCATTCTTCTTGGAAGACATGGGTCAGTTATGGGTACATGTTGTATAAGTGCTGCAGGTGGAGAGACAGAAAGCATGATTCTCATTAAAGTCAGTGAGATTTAATTAGTACTGCTAAGAGGAAGGATGGTGTAGTGATTAAGGTGCTAACCAAGGACTTGGGAGACCTGGGTTCAAGTCCAGACTTCCTGTGTGATGTCAGGAAAGTTATTTAACCTCTTCTTGTCTCAGTTCCTCATCTGTAAAATATGGATAATAGCACAGCGGGAGCGTTGTGAGAATAAATAAATTAAATGTGACATGCTCAAATATGATGACGATGAGGGTCATATAAGTACCTAGATTGGGTTGGGCAAACTATGGCCTGCAGGCCGGATCTGGCCCGTGAGCCGCTTTAAGCCAGACCGCAAGCCGAACCACACCCCACTCCGGCCGGGGCGCTGGGTCAGGGGCCGCATCACATGGCCCCCGGAAACCATGGCATGGCCCCGCTCTAGCTCCTATGCATTCCCATGGGAGCTGCAGGGGCAGTGCCTGCGGATGGGGCAGCGTGCCTCTGCATAGGAGCCAGAGAAGGGACATACTAATGCTTTCGGGAGCCGCTTGAGGTAAACGCTGCTCAGAGCCTGCACCCCCGAGCTTCTCCAAACTTCTCTTTGCCGCAGCCCGGATCCCCCTCCTGCTCTCCAAACCACTTGATCAATGGGCACCCCGAACCAGAACCTGCACCCCTTCCCACACCCCAACTCCAATTTTGTGAGCATTCATGGCCCACCATACAATTTCTATTCCCCAATGTGGCCCTCGGGCCAAAAGGTTTGCCCACCCCCAACCTAGATAGAGGGCAGGATTTAGCTCTTAAATTTTACCAAACCTAAATAAAGATGCATATATTGTGTTCTCTTTTATAGTATTACATTTTCACTATAATTTAAAACAGCCACCGATTAAAGAGAGAATTAACTTCTTAGGATCTGATTCTTCCACCTTTCATTGCTTGGGCATTGGTTTTTCATGACTGTGAATGGTGTATCTTTTTTTAAATCCAAGATTGCATGTTTTATCAACTCTATGAGTCACAGACTAGAAGCTGTAATCTAAATTCCCATCCATAGATCATAGTTGAGATGGGAAGAGTGATGGCTGAGTGGGTGGATAAGTAACAGCAGGTGTAGGGTGGGGAGAGATAATGACAATATCACAAATCTCACAAATTTTCAAAAAATCATGTTTTAATTAAAATATACCATGAGTCATCTGTGACTTTTCCCAAAACTTTTTGAGACAGACCCAGCAACTTATTCATTGCTTAATAACTTACCTAAACAATTTAAAAAATGAACATTAATTTTTGACTGAGGACAGTATCTCATGCTCAGAATTAGAAAGTAGATACTGAATCATCTTGATACAAGCTAACATTTTGATAGCAGTCTTGGGGGGGGGCAAGGGTTAATGTAATTGTTGTTAATAAAGCCTCATTCTGAAAATCACAAAATCCTAAAAAGGGGGCAGAATGGATACTTCCTCAGCAGATGACAGTAATATCACTGGATGATATATTATTTATGGGAAATATGAGCCTGTCAAACAACAAGATTTCTATTAGAGAGAACTAGACAAAAGCTTTATCCAGTAATTTTGAAAGTTGAGTGCCAATAAAAGACTCAACATCTGCCCCTTTGCATTGTTTGTGATACCTCAGTACCGAGTGTTACCATCAGTATATCAACAATTACCATTTCAATTGCAAGTATAGGGGGAAAACAGTCTCCTCTCACATACCACTGAGTGGCAACATTTAATGGCTATCACGGCACTTGAAGAAGTGAATGTTGAGTTTCATATGGCACCTACTATACATATCAAATGCTTCCCTATCCCAGCACTGATAATAGAAGTGTCTGTGGATAGTTCATCACACAAGCCTGTATCTCTGGAACACGTAAGTCCACTTTTTGTGCAACTAAGATTGCAACTTCCCAGCAAGCAGACAGTAAATGTAGGCTTTCAGGCTCTCTGCAGGTCACTCTCATTTATTTTATTTTGTCCCTTGTTTGAGAGAACAGCCTCTCCGTTTTGCCATGAATGCCTCAACATCTATGTTGGAACTGTCACAATGCTCCATTTTTGCTGACATTATCTCTTAAATTAAAATGAATACAATCTGATCAAGAATTGCTAACATCACTTTATTCCTATACTCGCAAAGGAAAAAGCAGAATGGTATTTGGCAGATAATTTCCGCTTCAGTGCCTGCTGATGCGTCCTGCTTGAAATGTTTGGTAGTTCCAGTGGGATAAAGCTGGATCTATTTGTAGAAAATGGACAGTCCTCATCATTTCAGATGGAAAATGTGTGTTTATTTTAAAGGAATCTTTCCTCGTGTGCACTGAAGTGCATTACTTTGTACTTGTGAGTCTGCGTGACTGTGAGGGTCAGAAGAGGTTTAATACACAAAAGCACTAGTCTGCTCTAGTGCCAGGTCAGTACACTTGCTTGCTTCCTCTGAGGCCTGTATGTTTGAGCCTGCACTACATTAAGCTAAAACTGAAGTGACTATGTGCTCTTAGTTTAGTAAAGAGTGTACAATGAGGATATTGTAATCTACATATAAGTTGGCACAGTTTTTTTGGTTTTTGTTTCGCTTAGATTTCAGGACTGTGATAAAAGGTACTGGGGAGGTACTGACTGAAGTCAGCCTACACCTGAAGGTGACTTGGGAGGCTTTGCAAGATCCAGTGGTGCCAAGAGTTATTAGCACACACTAGTCATATTTTCTTCTTGCAAGAACCTAACATCTTTGGTATTTTGGTAACATCTTGGCTGACTCATCCCTATTCTGAACTCTCCAGATGTAGAGGTGTAGAATATTAACACATACCCCAAAAACGAGGACAAATGTAGATTCCTCTTGACCATCTCAGTCTAGCTTGTGTAGCAGCATTTTTAACATATTAATTTAAATGTTGATAATGGTCATGGATAAGTTCCATGAATGACATCAGTAATCACATACAGTATTTATTATATACTGTCCACTTCTAAATTTTGAGTTTGTAGATCTCCTGGGCATCTTTCTAATGCTTTTGGCAAGCTCTGTTAATGTCAATTCATCCTCTGCAGTTGGAGAGGGGACATTTTTGCATAGATTTTTTTTTGCAACTGGTTTAGACAAAGCAGTACAAAACTCCATATCATTTCTGCAGTCTGTGCTTCACTGACTTAAATCCTCCCCATTACCCTAATAATTAAGATATTATTCTTTGCAGGTATTAGG
This sequence comes from Malaclemys terrapin pileata, assembly GCF_027887155.1. Lineage (NCBI taxonomy): Eukaryota > Metazoa > Chordata > Testudines > Emydidae > Malaclemys > Malaclemys terrapin. Next base: position 28,340,629 of record NC_071512.1, read on the forward strand.
GTGTGTCTTGGAGCACTACTTGATGTAAAAGCACTAGTCTGGTTACTATTTTAAATAGCATTTGTACAGATAGTGGGCTAGCCATACAGAAGGATTTAGGATCAAGAATTGTGTAGCAGGAATATTAAAGAAAGTGCAAGTACCCTAAACCTAGCTATAGCTCCTACTTCAAACTCCAGCTTCTCTTATTAAATCTAAGTATAATTCCATTGCTTGTAACAGAGCTGTTATTTTATTTTTTTAAGGCTGAAATTATGAAGTCTTAATACTGAACCAGTGCCCATAGCAGCAAATGGCTTGCTTACCCACAATTGTGGAAATAGCTGCGGGAGAGGGTCTGAGAAAGAGGAAGACTCTTTCCATTGTTGAGGTTTCCATTGTTGAGTTTCCTCCAAATTCTTCTGGTGGTGGAGGGTTAAGGTCATCTCCCTTTCCTCTCTAGGAAGTGTGAATACATCTGGCCCCAAACCCTACAGATAGTGAGGAGTGATTCTCTAGAGGCACAGTGTATCTGCATAGCCTAATTCCATTAGAACCATGCTACCAGGACTTTCCCAACCAGCAGCTGCCCCAGGATCCTTATTAATGTGTGTGTCACATTCCAGGGTGCACGAAAAGGCATATTTTGTACAAAGATTATTACAGTAGTGTGTGGGGTGTAAATTCAGGGGTTTTCTCGGTGACAGGTCTCAAGTGGGGGATGGTAGCCATGTAAGTGTCTCACTCCTCCTTTCACACACGAATGGCAAGATCTGTTCTTGAAGAGTCCCTTCTTGTGAGGATCTAGGAACATGATCAGTCCCAAAGTTTTTCCTTTGATGTGGCCAACATCTGTTCTGTATGGGGAGATATTTATGGATATAGCAAGGCTATTCCCTCAGTGTACATCTTCATGACAGAGTTAACTTGGCTCTTATTCAGGTGTTGCCACTAACTCCCCTCCCTTCCACACACAAAACCCTCTTAATCAAGTTTATGGGTGATTTCAACCTGGACTAGTTGGCCTAGCTGGGGAAGTAGGTTAGTTTTAGCCTGGGCACCACTTTCATTTAGGATGATAACCCACCCACATTGCAGTGAAGATGCAGGGTATATCACTCAAGTGCTGGTAGTTCTCCAGTGCCTTTCCACAATTCCTTCTGTGTGCCCAAAAGGAAGCCAGGTTCTCCCACAATTCCCTGGGGAAGAATCAGAGAGAGTTTAAGCTTACCGTAGCACTAAGAACCATGGGATGTGCCCCCTGAAAGTCCTAGTGACACACACACGGGAGTGTAGCACTAATAAGGACAAAGCAACTTGACATGGCTTTGCAGAGTGGCTGTTTACTGCAGAGCTAGGCTAATCTGGGTATTCAGACCCAGGTACTGCTCGCCTGTGTTACCTCTCTAGTGAAGACTGACCTTCAGAGACATGCAGGTATTTATATGGATAATGCCTGTTAACACTAATCTGAATTATGCATGTGCCTGCACTCTTAAATGTGAGAATAGAGCCTAATATTTTTACCAGTCCTTGGGAAATGGAGAAAGAAAATCTCTCCTTTTGTTTCTTTTTCTAACAGTTACATAGTGTTTTCACATGCTGCTCATTACTTTGTTCTGTACAACCATTGCAAGCAATACACTTGGAAAATCTGGCACAACAAGATTAATGTTGATAATATTTACCAACAGTTTAGGACAGTATGAAAAATCATCTAAAATTATTTCCATATCCCATTTTGATGCAGTGGTGGATCAGAAGCCTTCATTTGTAATTTCTCTAAAATGTGCCTTTTATGAATGGGAAAGAGTAAAAAGTGGCACATCTGTAATTGATTTTAATGAGCTGCCAAAGTTACTTGAACTAACACCAGTGTCTTGTTTCCCATGGTATTTTCATAATTTCATTAATATTTTGGAAAGCATCTTCAAATGTTGAATTGCGGATTTATTTATTTATTTAAGAAAAAATGTGGGTTGTGTGAAAAGAAAAGAAGAGGATACAATTCTGAGATCTCTTTTAGAAAATAATGCTATTTGTGACTTACTAGAATACAGTACATAAATATGAAGAAGCAAGCTTTTTTTAGTTTAATTGGCTTGGTGAATGTAGTTCAGAGAAGTGAATAACTACAACTCTGGCTCCAAGGACAAGAAAAGATCAAACAACACATCATAAAGAAAATGTAAAATAGAACACAATAGAATAAAACAACAGAATAGGTAATTCTATCACTTAAAGAAAATAGCAGAAAAGAACAATTGCACAGGCCTTTTATGGTGTAAAATCAGAATAGATCAAGTGGCATGTTTTATTAAAAAAGCAGAACGGCTCATTTTTTGATGTTTTTGTGGTTGTTTTTCATTTCTACCTGTCACCATCAGATTTTCCTCTAATTCTTCATAGTCCTCAGTTGCATATAGCGAGCATGAGTTCTCTGGTTGAAAGTACAAAACATTTAATTTGTATTTAATATTTTTGATCCAAAATATTACGGCAGGATAAGACAATAAAATGACAATATATGAAAATAACATAGAGATGGGCTGGAAGGAGAAATGCAGATCCAAACTGCCCTCTGATTTTTAGAAGTTTTGATCCAGAATCTGAATATTGTGGTTTGGGCCCCTCTCTGCAAAAACATAAGTGATCAATGATAAAAGCCAACCAAATCAAACACTGATGAAAATTAAATATTGGCTAAGGGGAGGAAAAGGGAGAATATAAAGATTAAAGAGTAGGGAACCAAAGTCCTTAGTGATACAAACTAAAGGATGTTGAAAAGAAAGGTTATGATTCCAGCTTATTCTGAGCAGATAAGTTAAGAAGAAAAGAAGTTCCAAGTCAGAAGCAGCCAGGGTGATGAAGGGGAAGATAGTGATCCACAGCAATGAATGAAAAGGACAAGAACAGGCATGAGACCTTTGGAGCTAGCCACAAGCATAGCATTAGTTAGGACTGTCTTGGAAAAGGCAGTAGCAGTGAGGTCAGGCCATCACAAGGAGGAAGCATTAAGGAACGCGCTTCCTTCCCACCTTCCATGCAGACTCCGTCACATTCTGCAATTGGTTGTGGCATGAGTTGGAACCACGTTGTTGAGAGCATCTCTCTCTCTCTCTCTCTCTCTGACCTGCAGTGCAATTCAGCAGTGCCTCCAGAAGCTGCTGGCCACCTTGCAAGCAAGGGGGAAGGGAGGTATAAAGGGGAGGAGAAAAGCTATTGTAGCTTGCTTTCCTACTGGGCAGCGAGATCCCAGGCAGGCTGTAAGATGGATGTATCATTGACTCCACCTGGGCCCAATTAGAGAAGGGGATGCCTAGCACAGATGTTCCCCTCCTCACCAGTCAGCAAAAGAGTAGTCTCAATGGTGGCTGAGAATGGGAGGATCTGGTCAGACTCCCACCACAACCTTGGGGAAAAAACCTACAGATGAACTGTAATTGGGGTAGGGAAGGAATGAGATCAATATTCTGGAGATGGTGGGGTGAGGAGCAGTGGCATAGAAGCAATTTGTTCTGTATGCGGGAGCATGGAGAGGCTAGACTGGAGCTAGGATAATTGTTTGGAAACAGGAGACTAAAAGGAAATTTTAGGAAACAAAAAGCCAAGTTGTTTTGTATTAATTATTTAAGCAAAGAGTTGGTAGATAAATATTATGGAAATTCAGGTTTGCAAGCATGGATTGTGTTAATAGGTGGGTTGGAGGAGAGGGGGCTGAGGAAACCTGGTTGGGAGTTATATTATAATTATTTAAATATAGTTATATTTAGTGCTTGTTGGCAGAAAATTCCTTTGGGGATACAATATAATACAATACAACCTCTAGCTCCAGCAAACCTATTGTAGGAACAGGTAGTGTTGTCGAAGTGAATCTTCAGGGGAGATTGGAATGAGGACAGGGGTGGCTTGGCAAACTGGTACTAAGAAGGTGGCGGGTGTGTTGACATGGTGTCTAAGATCTGTGAATAACAGGAAGGTATACAAGGAAGCATAGCAAGTTCACATGTAGTGTACTTTTCCTAGACATGGGTGAGGCCTGTGGGATAGGGACTAAAATTAAGCATAATGACTTATGGGTTTACTTACAAAATATTTTTTTCTTTTTAGAAGACCAGTGATTGTAGGTCATAGTCTACTCTATCCTTCCTGATAATTGCAAAATCCATTACTGTCCCTTTGAGATGTTTTTTATAAAACACTGCATTAAATCTGAATAAAAGCTTAATAAGTAGATTAGTTAGAACAATAGTCCTCACGAGGATGTTTGATTCTGAGCGTAGCTGCTAGAGATAACCCTAAATGCAATTAGGTTTAACTCCCTGTGAGTGTCAAAGGAAGGTAATACCCACAGAGACTTCCCAACAAATGACATTATTTTTAAAAAGTGTCTCAACATTTAAATTATTCTTTCCTCTGGGCATCAGTAACAAAACCTTTGTTAAGAATTGTTGGAGAAACAGAGCCTTGGATAACGCACAGTGGAAAATTATTTTTGAAAAATTTGTTTTAGATGTTTCACATCAAAAAGATGGATGGCTCCGCTTCCGTGGGGGAACAGTTTGTTGTCCTCATCTGTAGTCTTTGTAATTGTAAGGATCAAAACTCCCAAGGTGGCCAGAGATAAGGACAAAGACAAAATAGTGATTTCACTAAACATATACAAGTTTATAAAGGCCAATGTGATCCAATGTTGATGATTTTTTCTCCGCTTGTATCTGAAATAAAAACAAAAGCTTTTATTAAACAAAAAATCCCAGATATTAAACTTCATAAATCCAGTTCCTATTCTAGCATATAATGTAGCAGACACTGTTAGATTACAAACCACTAAAATTGTTTAATTTTATTATCTATACTGTAGTGTCTGCATCAGAACTATTGCATTGTAATGAGGATTTTGTCATTGATATTCAAAACAAATACACCTCTACCCCGATATAACGTGACCCAATATAACACGAATTTGGATATAACGTGGTAAAGCAGTGCTCGGGGGGGGCGGGGCTGCGCACTGCGGCGGATCAAAGCAAGTTCGATATAACGCGGTTTCACCTATAACGCGGTAAGATTTTTTGGCTCCCGAGGACAGCGTTATATCGGGGTAGAGGTGTAGTCCCAATTACAGCAACAAAAAACCCCACCTTCCCAAACACTTCTAAAATAACCCATTACGTATGTTTGCAGGGTTGTTGTAACTGTGTTTGTTGGTGTGGTCTAAATGCTTTATTGGCACAAGAGGCATAACTCACATATTGCTCGGCTGCTTGTGGGTAGTATGGCCATCCCAAATCCATGCCAATAAAACCTTTATGCCGCAGTACACCATCATGTATATTCTCTCTCTCTGTGGGACATAAATATGATCTTTATCTGTGTAGACTAAATGGACATCCCACTTCTTCCACATATTCATGCCTAAATTGCGTACACATGTGCATGTGTTTTGCAGGTGCCTATACCTTCACGCACACATTTGAACCTTTGTGAGTTTACAATGGTTAGAAATTTTAAAGTGTGCATGCAAACATTTGCACGGTAAAATATATTAGTGAGCACAGATGGCAGCTGAGAAGGGAGTCGGACGAAAACATGGTCCTAAAAGCATATAAAACTGGGCACTCTTTTGCATGTTCAGTAATTTTACCCGGCCTATAAAAGGGATGTATTGCCTTGTAGTTTGTTTACCATCTAGAACAGTGATGGGCAACCTGCGGGCCACACACAGCCCGTCAGGGTAATCTGCTGGTGGGCTGCCAGACAATTTGTTTAGATTTGCACAGCTTCCGACAGCTCCTCGTGGCCGCAGTTCGCCATTCCTGGCCTATGGAAGCTGCGGGAAGCGGCCACTTCTGTATTTATGTATTTATATTCATGTCTCTGTCTTGATAACAGGGTTACAGATGCTATATAACACCAGGTGTATTCACTAAACAAACCTAATTCAGATCTTTTTTTCCCCTTACATTTTAATACTGCATCTTTTGGGTAATCATTGGTACCACTGAAAAGAACAAATGTGCTATGAATTATGGCTGCTTACCTGTTCTGTGACTGCTAAAAATCAGCTACCAGGATTAATATTCAATAAGAACTCCGCTTTCTAGATTTCTAAATGTCTCCTTAGCTTGACTACATTTTTGTGGTATTATTCATAGCTTTTTACTTGCAATGGAGTGCCCTTGAAAAATCTACAATATTTTTCTCCCTGCTTCAAAATCAAAAGTCAGTCTCATCAAAGATAAAGCTGAACTGATTAGTCCTGGGCCAGAGTATCTGAAAATGACTTGTTTTGCATCATTTTCACTAGGAGTTCAATTTTTACAGCACATCATACTCAACTGCATGTATGTGGTGCAACAAGGGCACTTAGTGGCCAGTTTACTAATCACACATGCCTGTCTTTTTTGCTATGTGTAATTTCTAAGGATATGTCATGTTCTTTGGAACATTTTTCCACCCCAAAGTCATTACTCTAAGCCTTGAGAGGTTTTATTCTTTCAATCAAGTAGCAGATGTTTCAGTTTAGAAATGCATACCAAGTAAAACAGATCTCTCCTAGTCTTCCTAGAGGTATAACAAATTTCTTTTAATGCCTTCAATACAAGTGAAATAATACTTTTTTCAGTATAATGGCTTTATTCAGTTATCAAACTGAATCACTGTTTGTTTGTTTGTTTGTTTGGGATTTTTTTTTTTTTTTGCATACCATAAGTGACAATGAGAAACAAAACGGACATGTTTTCCGTACTGATCCTGAAACTAGTGGGTGCAGGATTGGGACATTAATGAACCATGGCCATAAATTAGTAGGAGCAAGTATCTACAAGATGTTGAATATCTACTGGGAGAGGACCAAATAACCTCACGGTGAAACCCATGCAAATTGTGGGCACTTAGACTTTCCAAAAAACAGACCCGATATGAATTACCAGGCTTCTGGCCTCTTCTGAACTTTTAGGTAACTACTTGAAAATTGAGTTTTACTTTACTTTATTTTTGTTGATTAATCACCTACCAAAACTTAGTAATAGTAGTAGTAGTTGCAGTTATTAAATCCTCTGACAGATTCTTCAAGGATCTCGACATTTCTTGGGAAAATAGAAGTATAATTGTTTTTAAAATGTATACCTTTTTTAATTCAATTTAGATTTGAAATAGTTAAACACATTCAAATGAAAAGTTTTTGATTAGTTTCATTCTAACTGATCCACGATTCAGAGCTGAACATTTCCTTTTCTCCTGCCTCCCCCCCCCTTTAATAGAGATTCTTTTTCTGAAAATGATTATTTTAGCATAGAAATTTTTGGAGAGGCTTTAGCAACCAATTCCTCAGACCATTCAGCTAAAATATGTTGTTAGAAATTGATAAACTGTGATATTTGAAACACTTTGGATTTTTTTATTCCAAATCACTGGACTGTGTCTGGTTCAAATTCAGCAGAATGAGCCTCATTATGTTGATTCTGAATTTAAATCTATGTATGTATCTCAAGTAAATGTAAAAAAAACAAACCTATCTAAACAGTGGAGAGTGTCTCTTGAGATGCATTAGAAAAGGGATCATGAGTAAAAAGTTGAAATTGTGTTTTAAATAGATATAACATGTAACTTACATTATGGTGTACACTATGGTAAAATTATTTTTCTCAGGATATTATAGATATTACAAATCTCACTGACTTCTGGGGAGACTGTGCGCATGTATCCAGAGGCAGACTATGTTCCAATGTGTATTCACTTAAGTCTCAATAACATTTAGGGCCCCATTTGGAGACATGTTAACCTCTGCCTACTCCCACTGATGACAATGGGAGTCGAAGGTATTCAGTACTTGCAGGAATAGGTTCTTACCAGGGGTTACAAATGTTATGCATACCTAAGCCTCTTTACATGTCATTGATCATGTTGTATAAAATTTATAAACCCTCATGTAATTTCTATATGAATAGCATTCTGTTAATTTTTTTTAAAAAAGTGTATATTTACTGATGGTTTGAGGAGCTAATCATTCTGTGATCTTATCCAGCTGTGTTACATCAACAGTGTATGGGGGAATATTAGGGAGAACAAAGAGTTGTCTCTAAAATTTATTTATTTTATTTTATTTAGATTTTCACACACACCTTTCTGAGACATTGAAAGACAGACAGACAGGCTGGCAGCAGCTGGCTGAGACAAAGAACTCTCTAATACGTAAGGTTTTTGTCTTGCTTAACCCGTATTCCCTATAAACGTAGAGTCTGGCTAGTTTGCTTCTGCAGTGATTAGCCTAGCTGTGTTTATATTATGCTTATCAAATATTTTATTTGTGGGATTTTTCTGTGTTTTTTACTGTGTAGTAAATAAACCTGGCTTTTATTTGGATAACTACAGTCTATTAACTGATTCTTAAGCTGGGGTATTTGTTATTGGACTCCTAAGAGAGGAGTGGGTGGTGAAGGAACTGCAATTCCCCTGAGCCAACCAGAGAGCTGGCACAGGCCAGCCATGGGCATAAGGATTGCTGAACAATGTGAGGGATGCCAGGTCTGGTATTACACAGAGCTAAGGAAAGGCACCATAATATCTGTACCCGTAGTTTATTTACAAAGGTGGATGCGTATATTTTTGCTCATTAGTGGAAGTTTGCATGTACTGTAGATAATGCTTCAGAGATTTTGCAGTCCGCCTTTTTTAATGAGAGATTTTGAGATACCTGTGTTCATCTTTTGCCTTGACTGAATTTTTTTATCTAAACCAGTTTCAAATCCAGACAGTAGCTCTTAGTGCAACGTTAAGCTCTTTATCTTAGATATCCCATATAACACAATCAGAATTTTTGTAAAAAATTACCTCAGTGACAGACAAGTTTGTTAAAGTATATAACTGTATCATTCCTCTCCACCCCCACAGCAAGATAGATAAAATCACTTGGCAAAAGGGAGGAGTGTGAAAAAAATAATGTGGCATTCTTTTATTAACAGAAAACTTTAATAGTTGATTAAACATATGAAGATCTTAGATCCAAGTGCTTCTTGGTGTGATTTTCTATCTAAATAAAGATTCAATAAACCCCTTTCCCCTGATATCTCTTAAATACTAAGCGTTGTTTTCATTCATTGGATATGTCCAGTTGCATTAACCTTAGATCTTAGTCAATATGTTCCATTGTGCCCTTACTAATTTCCCAAGAGCCATTTCTGATAAAGCCTTATGCCCTCAAGGCTGCAATTTCTGTTTTATGTATGAACTGGCTGTTCAGATGAAAGATGCTTCCTATTACACTATTCTGCTTTCCTTGTCTTACAGGCATCATCATCTTTGTGACGTGTGTTCAGTTAGACCCTTATTCAGCAAAGCATTTAAGCAGGTTCCCAAAGGCTTTGCTGAATCAGAGCCCTAAAAGGAAATAATATCCTAAATTCTGATCTTTACACATTTGATAGGGTTGTTTTTCTTCTTTTTGTTTTTCTGATGTACTCTCTTCTTTAACATTCATTTGATTACTCCTGGAGTCTTGCAAACAATCTTAGATATGATTAGGTTGTGCTATGCAAGCATATCTAGAAATAGTAATAGACTGATCAAGAATTCCAGGATAGGGTCCTATTTTGTTTTGCCTGTCTAGGGCCAGATCATGTCAAATGCTGAATACCAATGACTCCTACAAATTGCTGAGTGACTTCAACCTTCTTTGTAGTCAGTGGGAGTTGAGGGTGCTCCAAAAATCTTGGGATACTTACAGCATCTCAGAGGATCAGGCCCTTAAAAATCAGTCCAGGTTTACAGTGAGAGAGAATTTGTTAGCCACAGGAATTACATTCCCATGCTAGAGGTCTATAATACAGAAATCAGGCCCAGTGTGTAGCTAGTAGCTACTTAAAAAAAGATAAGTTGTATAAAGATTAGAAATGATCTGTTATCTCTCTCTGCATTTCTGAAGTGCCCATGACCATAGTATCTTGGCTAGTGATCTAGCTACCGATGAAATCAAGGGAGTTACACTAGCGATGAGTTTGGCTGAAATAGTATATCACTGAATTGCAATACTAATAATAGCAATGTTTGAGTGCGTCCTGCAGAATCCATTGATGCCTATCTTAGGGGCTCTCTGCAAGGTCTTTCTCTCTGGGTCACTTTATCTATGAACACTGTCTTCTTCCTATCCTTTCTTTTTTTGAATTATATTGTGTTTCATTGCCCATTTTGTTTAGCTTTCCCTATGAGCCTGACCCCACGTCCCACTGGAAATAGTTGGATTTATATATTGTTTCATATTGTGCAGCATTCCGTGCATTCAGTGATGTAGAAATGAATGAAATAGAATCTAGTGGTAAATATTAATATTAAATATATAGTATGTTTTTACAGCAGTTTTAATTCTTATTTATGGTCTGCTGTAACTGGGAAAAAATATAAAAATGTAAACAGATGGCAAAGAAATGGAAAGAAAGTAATTGTTTCTTGGGGACTTTTCTGCATGTGGAATCATTTCTACATATAGGGTTTGGCATAGCTTGTAGAAGAATGTATTGCATATTGTGTACTGTAATTGTTACAAGAAAAGAGTGAGCTTATACATACAGATGTTGTCACTGGTAACAGTGGTAGTTTAATCTATTATGTTTATTATTCGGAGAAGGAATTAGGACCAAGACTCAGCTTTATCTCTACTCTTTTAAAAACAAAATGTCATGGGGTCTTTAACATCCATCTGATACTGCCAAAAACTGACAGATGGCACCAACTTTGGTTTAAAGTGTCATCTGGATGAGGATACATCCAAATAGTGCTGTAAGCCTATTAGTGCACATGGTGTGTTAGCTTTCCAGGAGCCTTTGTTTTAGTGTGAGTGAAGTCCTCAGCTTTTCATTTGAGAGGTGCCCAGTTCACACCAGTGCTTGCTAAGTATGTGAATTGTTTGCAGTATACTGACTAAATGTGAGATACTCTGATACATTCAGTATGTGCCAAGGAGCAAGATGTCTTCACTGCTCACCAAAACATTCAGCAAGAGATAATCAGAGGAAGGGCAGCTAACTGCTGAGCCTAGGTACTGTAGCGATGGGCACTTTGGAAATGTAGTTAGAAAGATATCATTCAGATCTGCCTTACAGATGAGAGTGCAGTAGTAGCATGTTCGGTCATGTTCATACTGAACTTTATTTTATAAGATTCTGAGCACCCTAAGTGTCAGTGTGCTCCATGGTCCATGTTCAAAATCTGGCTGGACTGAGCCCATGAAAATCACCCCAAGTCTTTTACATTTTCTGCCTATCAAACAGCAGATTACTGTAGTTTTAAAACTAACTAGGGTGACCAGATGTCCCGATTTTATAGGGACAGTCCCGATATTTGGGACTTTGTCTTATAATGGTGCCTATTACCCGCCACTTCCTGTCCCAATTTTTCACACTTGCTATCTGGTCACCCTAAAAATAACTCACCGAGGCATCCTTCTTGAGGATCATGCTGTTGGTGATGTGTGTGTTCTGGCTCCACATGCCTGGCCACCAGTGTGTGGAACTTGCTGCCTGTGGATGATCTGTCTCAAGCCCTCCAATTTTTAAAGAAATTAATGAAGGCACTTCTTATTTATTTTTTGTTTTAGAGGGGTTGTCCTCTCCCTCAATAGGGCTATCCTTTCTAATGATGCTTCATGGCTTTAGCATTTTAGTCCTTTTGTTTTTAATGTATTCTGTTTGTACTGTTTTATTTTGTGTATTGTTATATTTTAGTTATGTAGGACAATATTTAACACCATGACCATCTTTTTTAATTATTATTATTATTAAATTGTTATAGTCTTGAAATGTCAAGGAGGCACTCAGATCTGATATGTGTTTGCTGGATTATAAAACTAGCATAACAGATTTTATTCTCCCAATACTTTCTTCTTTTTACCTAAAGCCCAGTGGCACAGGATGGCCAAAACCATTACTTGTCTATCAGGCTGATATGCAATTTATATTTATCAATTTTGAAAATGGTGAAGTTGGTTAAAGCTCTCCTCCATGTTTAAACCATGTAACCCAAGCTCTCACAATATCAGGTTAATTTTTAGATAAGCATTATGTTCTTGGATAATTTCTCAGTTACATTAGGCCAGTACTTCTCCCCCCCTCCCAGGGATTCCACAGGAAAAAGAGGACATGCAGTGTTAGGATAAAAGAACACATAGTGGTACTGACTTAGGCCCAATCCTGCAATCAGATCTGTGCGTGCTGACTACTGCATTGGTGCAGAGCCCCACTGACTTCAGAGGGACTCTGTAAAATCATAAGAGTCTAGCCATGTGGCTGAGATTGCAGGATTGGGGCATTATTAAGTAATCAAACCATCAACAAACTTTCCCTATTCAGCAAAACATTTAATTATATGATTGATTCTTGGTTTATTTTGATAAATCATAGTGTTTGATAAATCAAAGTGTTCTTTTTCTACCCCTTAAAAAGCTTTTATTAGTTTTCTGTAATATAAAGATTATCAACAAGAGTACACGAAAAGTTACAACAACCTTTGATGACCCTGCCAAGTCAGCACTCTCCTACCCTCACTTCCCTCTCAGCACAGGATCGTGCTGACTTTGGGATGATCCACACTGAAGAGTTACATCGGCATAGCCACCTCTCTCAGGGGTGTGAAAAATCTATCCCTCTGAGCAATGTAGTTAAGCCGACCAAACCGCTGATGTAGACAGTGTGAGGTCGACAGAAGAATTATTCCATCAACCTAGCTACTACCTCCTTGGGAGGTGGATTAACAACAGCAATGGGAGAACTCATGGTACGTGTCTGCACTCATGCACTATAGCTGTGCAGCTGTGGCATTTCTAATGTATACATTGCCTCAGTCAAAAGAAAAAATTGAAAAGATCTGGTGCAACCTTTACCCACCTTTCCCTCTTGCCACTCTCTCAGCCCTCAGCACTGATTAAGAAGTTTCTTATCTGTTCGCCACCATTTTCCACCATCCCATCCTATCCCCGATCTCTCTCTGCCCCTCCACCTCCCAATCTCTGTCTTTATCCTCAATGCCTTTCTCAAGCTTCTCCTCCTCCTCCTCTGCACAACACAGGCTTGCTTTAGCCTTTTGCATCCAAAACAAACACAAAAACCACCTTTGACCACAGGTCTCTATTTACAAGTCCATTTCTCTTCCATTCATCTTTTTGAACATGCTATCTTCAACTATTGTCTGGAGTTCCGCTCCTTCAGTTGCATCTAGATTGTTTCCAGTGTGATTTCTGTCTCTTGCGCTCCTCTGCAGTGGCTCACACCAAAATTTCTAATGACCTCTTCCTGGCCAAAGTTTAGAAATATTCCCAACTTGTTGGCTGCCATCGACCTTACTTTTCTCACAATCTTATGCTCCCTTTGCTTTTGTGACTCTTATCTTCTCCTGATTCTTCTCCAACTTCTTTAATCACTACTACAATGTGTTGTTGGAGGGTCTTTCCCCCGACCTTCCTGCTTTCTATGGGTGTCCCTCACAGTTCATGCTTGGCCCCCTGCTCTTCTCCTTTACACCCTACACTCTGTCTGGGTGATCTCATTCATAAATACAAATTCAGCTATCATTTTCATGTGGTTAACTTGCAGATCCACCTTCAGTCCTTTCTCCTTCTGTCCAAATTAAAGTCTCAGCCTGTCTTTCTGATATCTCCTTGTGGCCAAAATAGAACTCTTAATCTTCCCCCAAACTCTTCCGCACTCCCTTTGCTAGGTTGCTGTAGCTACTGTTTTTCATGCTGACCAGTATAATCTCACTGTTTCCTTGTGCTACCCTGTCTACCTTCAACAAGCATCTACTGAGCTTGTGCAAACTGTGCGCTATTATGCAATCTTAAATTACATGATCTCATACTATTTTTTCCACAGGACTCCCCTTGCCTCCTGCAGTGCACAGGATGGACCTGGTCTCTGAATGAATCAGGGTTATGTAGTGAATGAGTTTGTTGTATGTAAGACCCCTGCCTCATTTATTGCAGAAATTAGAAGGTGTATGCTGAATAAGGTGGGAAGAGAAAGGATGGTCCTATGGTTAAGGCATAGGAGAACTGGAGTCTATGACTGCATCTTCCACAGAGGGTATGTCTACACTGCAATTAACAACCCATGGCTGGCTCATGACAGCTGACTTTGGCTCACAGGGCTCGGGTTAAGGAGCTGTTTAACTGCAGTGTAGACATTCAGGCTTGGGCTGCAGCCTGGGCTCTAGGACTCTGTGAGGTGGGAGGGTCCCAGAACTTGAGCTCGAACGTCTATACCGCCATTAAACAGACCCTGAGCCTGAGCCCCATGACCCTGAGTCAGCTGGTGGAAGCCAGACATGAGTTTTAAATTGCAGTATAGACATACTCTGAGTTCCTATGTAATGCTAGGCAAATCACTTATATCAGACATTTCAGAGGTGGTCACTAATTGTTTCCTCATTTTCTGGGTGCCTGACTTGAGTCCCAGCGTCTGATTTGCACTCATAGCTGAAACTGAAGTCAACAAGAGTTGTGCTTTGAACATAGGAAGTGCTTTATAATGCTAAGTATTCTGGAAAATTGGGTCCTAGGTGTCTCAAAATTAGTCTCACTAATCCTAATTTAGTGGATACATTTGACTTTAATCTTACTGTGCCTCAGTTCCTGGTCTACAATGTGGGGGATAATAATACCCTCTCACCACACAGGGATGTTGTGAAAATAAATTTGTGAACATTTCTGAATCACTCAGAGGCCAAAGTGAAAAACCCACAATAATAGTAATTCTGTCTTCAGAGCAGGGCTTGAATAGTGTGCAGTAAATAAGGTCTGAGTCCATACATGTTTTCAATGAGAAGAAAACAAAATATTGAAAAGTTGGTCATTTAACTGAGCATCATCCGATATTGTGTACTGAAGGTGACCAGGGGTCCACTGGACAAAATAGTATGTGATCATGTAATTACAGACTGTGGCAAAATAGATATGTACCTGGGGGCACATTAAGGTTGCACAGGAAACCTTAAATTAAAGCATATCCTAACTCCTTAACTATGCAACATTAATATTCTTTTGACATGATATTTGTGTGTGTGTGTGATACACACTCGTTGTGTACACTGCAAATATATAACTCAAGACAAGAATGGACTCCAGATGTGATGTTCTGTAGCATCCTTCTAATGCTGATAGTTTTTTTAATAGTGACAGTTAATTGTGTGTGTGTGTGTGTGTATATATATATATATATATATATATATATATATATATATATATATATATATATATATAAGTCCCCCAACAAGGTTTCTTCAGTAAATATCTGTAGACTCAGTTGTAGTTTCTGATTTACAAATTAAAAATAATTTACTTAAACTAGTTTCAGTGTAATTACTTTTTGAGTTGTTAATAAATAGGTCCCAGGATATTCTTCCCTTTTTCTGGGGGAAGGGGAGGGAATAAAAAGTTTAATTTTAGATGCTATTTTTGTATTATTATTATATTAGAGAGGGATGTAAACTAAAAAATGGGAGTACTGTATTTGGGATCTGGGGAGTCGGTATGGGTTTCTAATTTCTGTAGCATGACATTTAAAATAACAAACTCATTTCCAGTAATCTTCAGACACAAATATGTTCCATTATTGTTGTTGGAAATTATATTTACATACACTAGACACAATGCATCCCTGTTGTGACCTATTGAAGTCTTTCTTCCATTGAAGTCAATGGAGTGACACCAGGGATTAATTTGATCCTCTCCATTTTACTGTGGATTTGAAATATTTCACCTGCATTGTCCTAGCACAAGTTTTAAAAAATAGAAACTCTTATAAAATAGTTGAGCAAAAATGTATTTATGTCCTGGGGTTTTAGCATTGATTTCTATGGTAGCCAGCTTCAGATGTTACAATTACTTTTCTCGGAACATACTGTTTTGCCCAGAAATCATCCACTAGAGCATGTAAACTGCATAGCAAAATTTAGATACTTAAAAAATAATAATTGTGAGAATGGAAGAAATTCTGAAAAAAATATCCTTACTGAGTGGGTACAAGAAACAAACAAATTCATGACAGTATCAGGTAGGTTAATCCCAAGGGCAGATTTAATCTTTGTTATGGAATTTGTATCTTGAAAACACCATATTCAAGCTAACAAATTTGCAAACTTTGTTTGAGAAACAAAACAGATTGCGTGTTGCAAGACAGAGTTGCTGGCAAAATACTCTATCGTGTCAGATTTATACAAACCTATCTCCTGTGTATTGCACCATGTCCTAGAAAACTGGAAACCATGAAAAGAAGTGCTCATATTTTAAGGAACTCAGTGACAGCTGATTTAAAAAAAAAATTCTGTGGCACTTTTTACATAAAGCTTCTACCTTAAAGAAACTGATTTGATGGAATAGGTGGTAATTTTTAACACAAGCAGTGACAAAATAAACACCATCTGTTAGTGTTGACTTATTCCACAGTATTCTCATGCTGGGTGACTTTATTTCACTTTTTTTCAGCAATAGTTAATGACACATCTGGTATGCAGTGAAGGTGCATTTGGGGTGATTAAATGTGGACATACGTTTAGACAAAGTGCTCACGGAACAGTTTTTCAAGACATTAAGGGACAATACTAAGCAACCAAAAGAGAGTGTTTTTAAAATGTCCTGTGTTAAATTTCCTTCTTATTGTATAGCATGCAGTATACAAACAAAGAATAGATTAAATGTTCACAGTTGATCGGGTCCTCCCCTCCTCCGCTTTCTCAGTGTCTTTGTATGCCACATTTGATGATACAGTCTTATCTTTGATCTCACTGCTCTACAGCCAAAATGCTTCTGAAATAAATGTAGTCAAACTTTACTAATTCTGGGTCACTGAGAATAAAAATGATGCTTAAAATTGTTGATTGGCTCTAGTTTTCAAGATATGCTATTGGGTCAGTATATACGACCCTTGCTTGGGAATGGCGGAGGATAAGTGAGTTATAAAGGGAAGGGATCTCAATTTAAACCAGAAATGACTAAAATACATCTTTGACTGGATCTATGAATAAATCTATGACTGGGTTTGGACAGTACTTGCTTTTTAGGCAAAACAATGAATGATGCAATCTGAAGCTGGTATTACGTCCTACATGATATGAATTGCATCATGTTATTCCTAGAAGTCATGGATGATGCAATCATAACGAAGCTTACATCACTCTGCTGAACAAATTGCCCTATATCAGCTCTAGAAATCATACAGTGTCATGCTCTCTTCTTTGTCAGTGTTTGATTTTGCAAAGGGACACATTTCTGTTTAGCCAAAGTGAGCAGAGATGCCTCGTACTTGTGTGAACAGTGCAGATAACTTCTGCTATGTTTGTGAAGTAACTTTTGCATCACAAAAGCACAGTATAACCACTATGGTTAAGAAAGCCTATCACCTTTATTTTGGCTGCAAAATTGGAGATCAGGACAAGAGGTGGGCCCCACACATATGCTGCAACACTTGTGCAACAAATCTTCGCCAGTGGTTGAACAGGAAAAGGAAATCTATGCCTTTTGCAGTGCCAATGATTTGGAGAGAGCCAACAGATCATACCAGCAATTGTTACTTCTTCATGGTGCCTCCAGTTGGGAAAGGTGTGTCAAAGAAGAAAAAGTGGACTGTGCATTATCCAAACATTCCATCAGCTATACGCCCAGTACACCACGGAGAAGGACTGCCAGTTCCTGATGCACCAGAATCATTCTCACTTGAGTCAGACGAGGAAGAGGAAGAGGAAGAGGAAGAGGATGAAACTTCTGGTCCTGAACCATCAGTGTCACAGGACCCACATTTTCTCCCATCCTCCTCCTCTGAACCACACCTCATAACACAAGGTGAACTGAATGACCTTGTCAGGGATTTGGAACTACCCAAGAGTAAGGCAGAGTTGTTGGGCTGAAGACTACAGCAGTGGAATCTCCTGGCAGCTGATGTTAGGGTTTCCATGTTCAGTGGCCATCAAAAGGATCTTGTCCCATTCTTCTTCATGGAAGGTGATCTTGTAGCCTGCAACAACATCGATGGTATGATGGCAGCCCTCAACATCGTTCACGATCCAGATGAGTGGAGACTTCATTGATTCATTGAAGACGAGTCTTAAAGCTGTTTTACTGCATAATGGCAATGTTTTGCCATCAATTCCAGTTGGTCATGCAGTCCATATGAAGGAAATCTATGACAACATGAAACAACTTTTGAGGTGCATAAATTATGACCAACATCAGTGGCAGCTTTGTGGCGATTTGAAGGTTGTTGCTCTCTTGCTTGGTCTGCAGACTGGATACACAAAGTACTGCTGTTTTCTCCGCGAATGGGATAGTCGTGCAAGAGATTCCCACTACATCAAGAAAGATTGGCCACTCCGACAGTCATTGGAGCCTGGGAGGAAAAGTGTTCAGCATCCACCACTTGTTGAATCAAGGAAGATTTTGTTACCACCCTTACACATCAAGCTGGGTCTGATGAAGAACTTTGTCAAGGCCATTGATAAAACACAAGCAGCTTTCAAGTACCTCCATGGAAAATTTCCAAGGTTAAGTGAAGCTAAGATAAAGGAAGGTGTCTTTGTTGGTCCTCAGATTCGTGAACTTCTTCGAGATGATGCATTTGACCATACACTGTGTGGCAAGGAAAAGATGGCATGGAAAGCCTTCCAGTTAGTGGCAATAAATTTTCTCTGAAACAACAAGACAGACAACCATGGGTTGTTGGTGGAAAACCTCCTCAAGGCATACAAAAGCCTTGGTTGCAACATGTCACTAAAGCTACATTTTTTGCACTGTCGTCTAGATTTTTTTCCACCGAACTGTGGAGCAGTGAGCGACGAGCACGGAGAGCGATTTCACCAGGACATTGCAACTATGGAGAAATGCTATCAGGGCAAATGGAGCCCATCAATGCTTGTAGACTATTGCTGGACAGTGACAAGTGATGCTCCATTTAATTAATACAAGAGACAAGCCAAGAAGCGCCGAGTAGACACTGAATGGGACTAAACTATGTACATAATAGTTTTTTGCCTTTTGTTTCATAATAAATTTTATTTATATAACCCTTTTGCTGATTTTTAAAGTGTTACATAAACAGGACAGGTGAAATATTATCATGTAAAGCAACCATAAACACATGAAAAGACTAAGGTTTACAATTTATGATTAAAACTCTACTATCTACACAATATACATAGACATAAAATGTAAAAACTTGAATATCTTAGAAACAGTAGCCAATCAGTTGTTTTAATTGTCATATTTGAATTCAGCACATCAAAATACATAATAAATAGCACATTTTATCTCTGAAGCAGACGACTTCTCAAAAATTGTAGACCAGTGTCTTCGGAGTCAATTCTCTGTTCCTGTCATTCATATGGTAAACAATAGGATTTTTCAGGGTGTACCAAGATCGCCTGCATTTGCAGTTACAATAACATCTTTTCTGTAGTATAAAGGAAATAGTGAGCTAAATCATATGAAGAATTCTATATATAAACATATTCTCTGAGAAACGGAATGAACTGTACATCTCCCAGGCAGAAAGTATTACCCTTTGCTTCTGTAATTCTTGAGTTAAGGTGCAGGGACTTAGCAAGACCACAGTGCCCGGCCGTCCTACTGGGGGGGAAAGGCATACATCAGAAAGTGTTACTGATAAGGCAGCAAGCCACAATCTGGAGAGAAGGACAGAGATTACAGACTTAGGCTACATCTTCACTACCCGCCTGGATCGAATTATCGCGTCTCGTCGGGACACGACATTCGATCCCCGAATTGACGCTTGTACTCCACCAGCGGAGGTAGGAGTAAGCGCCGTCGATGGGGGAGCCGTGGAGGTCGATTTGCTGCCATCCTCACAGCGGGGTAAGTTGGCTCCGATACGTCGAATTCAGCTACGCTATTCGCGTAGCTGAATTTGCATATCTTAAATCGACCCCCCCGGGTAGTGAGGACATAGCCTTATTCAAAGAGCTTTGTGGCTGAAACTGTCTTAATGTTTTAAAATAATGGGATGCACATTAATGACTACATTATAGTAGAATATCTGTTATTGTAATAGTCAGAAAATAGCAAATGAATTAATCATGATTAATGATGATGACTACCAAACACATTCATGATGTCTAATCTCTTACTTTAAATAATTATTTTGATCCTTAAAGTTTTATTAAAAACAAACTAGCTGTTTCCATATGCGTTTCACCAGTGAGTTGCTAGGGCTCATGTGAGCTCCTCATTAACAGAACCCATCTTTTGAGCTCTGTGAGAGGGAATCTTAACTTCTGTATGGGGTGGAGTAAATCTCTAGCCCTTTTATTTCTGAAGTTCACCTAGTAAACTGTGTACCAGAGTTGGAAGAAATATGCATCTAGGCTCCACTTCTGCATCAGAATCTACTGCGGGGGCGGGTCCTACAGATTTCCTCCTCCCCCCAAATAAAATACACTCTCACACCCTACCTTTCCATGTATAATTAGTCAGTTGCTTTAGGGTGTATCCCAAGTATCATCTCAATGAACATTTCCCAAATCCCTAGGCCAGCTTTGTGCAGTAGTATGACAGTCATGGTCAGAAATCAGGTTTCATCTGGCAAATGATTATTTTACAGAATGTTGAGGTTAACTCTGCTTGTTAATATTTCCAGTGTTCTCTGAGTGCACCCACTATTCCTATGACAATAGGAGCTAATGTAATAGGGACTCTGTTCTTGCTTCAAACACCATTGTTTCTAGCTAGATATGGAAAATGCACCACATAGTCTTATAACCTCACTTTATCTGTACCATGGATTGCTCTAGCAGTGTATCAGAAGGTGAGGTGGCAGAGTCAAGCTATGGCTGAACTTCATCCTGCTACTTCCCACTAGTGTCTGCCTGCCTGCTCAGAATCTGAAGAGCTGATACTAGGGAGCCTTGACCCAACCCACTCTCCAGTCTAGGAGATGAATTCCTCTATTCTGGAGTCCCTGTCATTGGAGGCTTTTAAGAATATATTATACAGACACCTATTAAGGATAGTCTAAGTATACTTAATACTGCCTGCGTGCAGTGAGGTCCCATCCAGCTCTATATTTCTGTGCTTCTCCAAGTCAGCTGCCTGCCCACCTCAAAAGCAAATAAGATCCATTACCTAGCTGACTACCAAGCCCAGCAGACCAACCTCAACACAGCCAGAGACCACAGGATGACTTTCCTGACACCACTATGGCCAGCAAAGGTGACAGGACCAACCATCCATCCACCTGTTGCTGCTGTGAGGAATGGCTGCTTGTTAAGGAAGCCAACTAGAGTAGCATCACTATGATACTGAGGAGAAGGAAGCATAGTGAGCAAAGGGCATACTGGACCAGATTATAAGGGATGGGAACTGATGATGGTTTGGGGGCAGTGAATAGTGAAAAAATAGTATTCTACCTAGAGAATGTAGTATGGAACTTAGGTGGAGAAAATTTGAGGGAGCTCCATTTTAAAATGATCTGTTTCTGTGGATGGAGTATGGGGTGGGCTTCAAGCTTCTTCTAATTGTCCTCCTTTACTTTGTGCCTGGAAATCATTGAGATGGGTGATATACTTTGACTGGCTAGGTGAATGGATTCTACCGCCTCAAAATCTTGTGGCAGAATTAAGGCCTTGCATTGCAAGAACCTCCAGCCAAAGGCCATGGCGGTTTTTTTATTTTTCCTTTGTTTTTATGGAGCTCTTATGAGCACTCAGTAAATTAATACTACCAATGTCAGTGATAATGGTGTTCTAAGAAGGCAGGGCTTGCAGAACAAAAGGTTCTTGCATCAAAAGAGTTGTGATTGTGTGGAAAAACACAGAGTGGGTTGGTGTTAAATAAGATTACATCTATTAGGTACAGTCAGAAGGAAATAAAGTCCATTTATTATGGAGGGCATTTTTTCATAGTAAGTTGGTGTTTAAAACAGGTGATTTGATTATCAGTTTTATACCTAGACTATTATATAACTTGTTTCCCCAAATGTTGTGGGCAAACAAAGTCTAATTCATGATGTCGTATCCTTAACTAAATAAGTCCTGGTAGTAGAGTTTGATGAAAAGTGGGAAAAGTTTCCCTTGTCTTTTTCTGTTAACATTTTTTTTTATAATTAAAAATTTTGACTATCTTCACTTGATGTTGAATATCTCTTATGAAAGGGTTATTTGCTTTTCATTGGTTGTGTGCAGAAACAGTTGTAAATCAGATGAAATTCTGGGATTTATATTAAGGGGAATATTCCCCTTTTGATTTGCACCCACAACTCCCATTATGACTAATGCATATCAGTCCCTTGATGATTCTTCAAGGTGCTGAGCTACTAGGAGAACTGAGGGTACTTCACAGGATCAGGCCTTTATGGAGTTTCTAGAAATAATTATGCATGAGATTGATTTCCAATAGAAGATTTTAGGGTTTACTCAGAGAGAAGAAGTAAATGAGTTGCTGGACTTTAGACCAGACGTGGGCAAACTACGGCCCGCGGGCCACATCCGGCCCGCGGGACCATCCTGCCTGGCCCCTGAGCTCCTGGCCAGGGAGGCTAGTCCCCGGCCCCCTCCCCTGCAGCCACACCACTGCGGTCTGGCCCGCCATTCCCACTAGGCAGCGTGGGGAGCGCAGCTCGCTCTGGCTCTGGGTGTCGCGGCTGCGAGCTCCTGTTGCTGGTAAGGGGGTGAGGAGTGGGGGGGGTTGGGTAAGGGAGCGGGGGTCCTGGGGAACAGTCAGGGAGGAGGGGGCAGTTGGATGGGGCAGAGGTTCTGGGGGGGGCAGTTAGGGGATGGGGAACAGGGAGAGTTGGGAGTGGGAGTCCCGGGGGGCCTGTTAGGAGTCAGGGATGTGGATAGGGGTTGGGAGAGCAGTCAGGGGATAGGGAGCCGGGGGGGATTGGATAAGGGAGTGGGATGCCGGGGGCAGTTAGGGGCGGGGGTCCTGGGAGTGGGTGGTTAGGGGACGAGGAGCAGAGGGAGGGGTGGGAGTCCCGGGGGGGGCGCTGTCTGGGGGTGGGGGTGTGAATAGGAGTCGGGGCAGTCAGGGGACAGGGAGCAGGGGGGTTAGATGGGGGCGGGGGTCCTGGGAGGGGGGCAGTCAGGGGACAAGGAGCAGGGGGGGTTGGATGGATTGGGGATTCTGAGGGGGCAGGAAGTGGGAGGGGGCGGATTTGGGGGCGGGGGCCAGGCTGTTTGGCCAGGCTGTTTGCCTTCCCTACCCGGCCATCCATACAGTTGCACAACCCCAGTGTGGCCCTCTGGCCAAAAAGTTTGCCCACCCTTGCTTTGGACTGTACAAGCAGGGAATGATCAAGAATGACTGTGAATAGCTCTGATGATTTTGTGTTCCTGGGATCAGGCAACACTGTAAGCTTCCTTTATGTTGAATTTCACAATATTAAGCCCAAGCAGTATAATCACTGATTATCTTACAGAACCTCTCATTGACCTCAGGGTCAAACTACTTTCCAGAGTGACTCTCTCTGCCCTTTGAGTGAGCTCAACTCTCATCCCATCTGCAAATCTGAGTCTGTCAAGATAGGCCCAGGATCAAATGTTGTCTATGACAACTGGAGGCTGGAGACTATCTAGTTTGTTTTTACATTGGAAGGCTCTTTAAGGGAATATGTTGAAAGATGCTGCTTTCACTGCTGCAGAACAGAAGTGAGTTATAATCTTTCTTCCAGGCCTTTAGATAGGGCCAGCATAGGGCCTTATGAAGGCTAAAGAACCTTCCCTCTCAACTTCAGTATCTTTGTGCAGGAGCCACCCCACAACCCCCGTCCTTACCCTGTGAACCAGGTATTGGTTCCATTGCTGCAGTCCCTCAGAGATGGAAATGCAGGGCTATGTAACATCCAGTGTCGCTGACCTAGTTCAGAGAAGAGTGAACACCATGCTTGTGAGAAAGTGTTACAATCCCCACTGAGGTGCATGCTCCCCCATGGAGACTCTGGCAGTTAGCCAAAATACCTCCTGAGAGTCTGTCTGATGGGGAGTACCACTTCCTGCATCCCTTGAATGCAGTTTATGACTTAATAGCTGCAATGTAGCCAATAGTGGACATTGTAGATAACAGGAAACTATTTAGAGGATGTAAAGTGAATGGGAGCATCCAGTAATGCTTCTCTGTATGTTTAAATTTAGACTCTAGAGGCACAGAGAATTAATGTTGATACCAGTTTTTCATAGTCATCCAGGGGAATACCATGAATATGGACATCTTTTGTGCATTCCCAAACCTTCTCTTTAATTAAAAAAAAAAAAGTGAGTTTCTAATGAGGGTTGGCAATGGGGTTCTCCAGGAACCAGATATACCCAAACATCTTTGTAGCTGGGCAGACTTTAATAAATCCAGATAACTTGGTATCAATATTTGTGTTTTGGTTTTCATGGCTTTTGGACTTTTGAGATCAAAAGTAAAGTCAGAACTGATTTTCTCAGGGTATTTTTACTGTCCTGAAAATAATCTGAACTCGTGTTAATTAAGTTTCACAAATGACTTCCTGAGCCATTAAAAATTTCATGGAAAACATAAACACTAATGCAAATAAATAAAAATGCAAGCTCTAGTTTTTGGATAAAACTGTTAACAGCTGTTTCTGTATTTATCCAAAGTGATTCTCTTCCCTAATTTTGGTCAGGAGTATCAACTGTTTCATGTGAAACTATATAAATAGAAAACCAGATAGAAAGAAGGCTATATGTGAGATACCTGTACTTTAGAAAAAATTAAAAAGCCAAAGTATAGGTAAGCAAACATTTTCTTACGTTTGCTTACCTATACTTTAGGTTTTTATTTTTTTCTAAAGTACAGGTATCCACTAACAATCCATTAAATTGAATGGAGTGATTCATTTGTACAAAGGTGCAAGGGGAGGTAAAGGGAAACAAGGTATTTAAGATTCCATAGTAATAAGTGTGGTGCAACGGCTTAGACTAACAGATATGAGGTTTACTACCTAAGCCGTTACACCACACTTATTACTATGGAATCTTAAATGCCTTGTTTCCCCTTACGTCCCCTTGCACCTTTGTAGAAATGAATCACTCCATTCAATTTAATGGATTGTTAGTGGATGAAGTGTAAGCTAAACTATACGTCCAAGTGCTGATGAGCAGACAAATATCTTTCCATTTGAAGTTGCAGAGTTTAGTGATATTTCTGATGGATAGATGGCCTAAAACAAAGCCTGTTAAAATCAAATGAAGTGTCAATAGATACTGGGTCAAGCTCCTAATTTGTAGGAGCAATACTGGTAGATTTGGTAAAATCTTTTAAAAACAAAACCACAGTACCTTTAGTTTTGTTTGGGTATTTAATATCTTTATCCAGTTTGGTTAGTAATGATGTAAATAAAAGTTGGAGAAAAGCACAAGTCTGTTTATAGAATATATTGATGGTTTCACTGAGTGCTATTATCATGTCTTAATTACTCAGGTAGGAAAAACATCCCAATAGATCAGACAGACTAGGCTCACCAGATTTCTATCTTCACAGACCAGAACACATTTTAAACAACAATTGGTGTGAAGATGAACCTCAATTGTAGGTTTATGTATAATGTATATATTAGATATTAATCGATTTTGAGTTCATCCCATGTCCGTTAGCAATTATATGCTGCTTTGTATAAGTTTAATAGTTATATTGGATACCTTTTTGGCTTGGCCTAACCTGTATAAACATTGAATTTATGAATTATCAAAACCACTCTGAAATATAGCCTCATGTATTATGTGTATTATCATTTTATGTTAATTTGAGACACTTTTCAACTTGCTCTGCATGAAATTAGGATAGAGGATCATTTATTTATTCATATGCATTATGTACCGTCTGAAACTTGAATAAGAGGATAGATAAGAGGGAACTAAGATTTTTGTCATGGTGTGCCTTCTATTTGCTGTGGTGGGGTGATTATCTCCCCTAACTGGGATTTGATCATATCCACTGGGGGTGGGGAGAATAAAAGAACGGTTTGTCAAATCATGCTAGTACCAGGAATTTTTCTTTGTAGATATTTGCTGACTTTCCAGAATACGTTTGTTATGAGAGATTTCTCTTTTGCTTTGACAATAAGTTGGAAATGCATTTTAAATAATATGCTCTGCAACAAACGTGACCTAAGTTTTGTGGCAAGATCTCTTGATTTTGTATAGCATACCCAAGCCAAATGAAGCAGCATTAATTACATTTTTAATTTAAAAAAAAAAAGAAAACAAAGAAGAAAAGAAATAAAATTGGTGCACTACTTCCATTACATTATTCCTTTTGGCAGTAAGTTCTTTCCAAATGTCAGTTGTGGAGTATTTCTTTCTTAATTTCTTTCTTCTGCTCCTACATTTAAGATTTTTGCATTGATAATAAATAACTGCTTTACAGAAGTTGTCAGGGGAAGGCTGGAGATTTTGCCAGCTGGGTAGGTGGCAGATGTGGATTTTTGGTTCCTGAAGAATCAGAGGCAGTTTGGATTTTTGGCAGTGACAAGGCAATTGAGGCTTTCAGGATGCCCCTTTTCATTTCCCCCTTCTGAGGAGGGACAGCGGTGAATTGAAATTTTTGCAGAAGTCTTTATTCTTTTGCCCTGTCCCAGCTTTCACACTAATAATCTCCCGCATTCCCTAACACAATATCCCCTGCTACGTTCAGGAACAACAGACAAGCTCACGAGCTACAGGTATCTCCTAAAATCATCT
Organism: Malaclemys terrapin pileata; assembly: GCF_027887155.1. Classification (NCBI taxonomy): domain Eukaryota; kingdom Metazoa; phylum Chordata; order Testudines; family Emydidae; genus Malaclemys; species Malaclemys terrapin. The sequence continues at coordinate 28,367,281 of NC_071512.1, forward strand.
TTAGTGAAATAGTTGATAACATTTCAATGACATTGTCATAGTTACGTTTCATCGCTAATACCTCACTGAGATGAATGGGTTCAGCTGACTCCTCAGCTGTTGTTTCTGTTGGTTTGCAAACTCAGGCAAGCAGCACTGCATCAGCTTGCATTTGGTTCCCTTTTATTGAAAACTTAGCTTCTACAGTCCAATTCTGAAGGAGAGGGAAGGACTCTGCCTCTGATTCCACAGCACTGGAATTGCAGAAACATGGCCTTGAGTGCTACAAAAGTTGAATAGTATCAGAGTTGAATGTTTACTGAAGCATCATTTGCTGGTGCTGGCTGGCAATAGAGAGCTTCCTGAAGCATATTGGGGCGAATCACTGTATATGTGTTTCCACTCTCTGACAAATGTCCCTTTTTAAAGTATAACTGTTAAGATGGTCGTTCATTATAGGCCTTGTGTGGCCTTATCTCCCTACCCAGGAGATACTTAGCACCTCATAGGATTAGACTCTTGATTTGGATTCTGAAATTTTGCTTGTACTGGGACATCATGTGAAAATAAAAGTATCAGATCTTGCTGGGGAAAAGAAATGGATACTGGTCCTTGAGGCCAGAATTGGATAACTGGAATGGGATCTGAGGACTGACCAGAACTGCCTCCCAGTTGGCTTGATAGCACTGACCAAACAGTGGGGTGTCCTCATTACAAAGCGCCTTTCTTGTCAACATCCCAGTCCTGATGCCCAACAGTGAAAGTCCTCCTCCCTTTCAATAACCGACAGGAGCTATTGCCTTTAGGTGTTGCCTTGCTAAATATAACCCAATAGAACTCCAACTTTTTGGGCATACTTCTGTTGAAAATTATGGCTGTCTCATTGGCTCTTGCTCTTAGCAATGGATATGTTTGCTTCTTTATTTCCTTTCACGTGTCTGGGTTATAAGCAACTAGTGACAACACATGTAGGTTTTTTGAGAATTATGTATTAATGCCTGATGAAAATACTTTTTCTTCACCTAAAAATGTTCAGCTTTTGTTTCCGACTTAGTGTTTGATGAGTAGATTTGCATTCAAGGCATATTTTTCAGCATGACTTAAATTGAGAGGTTATACAGTCTCCTAAATTACAGATGAAAGCTAAGAGTAGAACCATCATGATTGTGTAGTAAGGGCTAGGTGATAAGTTTCTGCTAGCAGAGAGACAGAATTTTTCTTTCTATTTGTTTACAGCCAAGAAATGGCATCTTAAACACAAGGACAATGGGCTTCAGTTGGATTCAGCTGAGTCTAAGAAAGATAGATGGGACTGACATGTATTGATTTTTTTTTAGTCAGTTTTGTGATACACATTATTGACATTGCTGTTGAGATGGTTCGAAGTTGGTAAAACTCAATGTCAGGAAACTGCTGTTTCAAACATACAGAGTGCACAAAGGGGAAAGATAACTGCTGGTCAAAGATTATTTCTCTCTATAAATCAGGGATATGTAAAGTAGTGAAAAATGTAACATCCCTTAAAATGAAATATTAAAGGGTATTTGCTCATTCTGCTTTTTTGTGTGTGTGATTTTAAATGTGAGGTCCAATAACAGACTAGTGGGAATCAGATTGTCTCAATGCTGAATATTACCTAATGGCAAAGAGAAGCATGTATTTGTTCAGATGTATGCAATAAATACGTGGAGCTCAACGCTAACATCTTCGGCATGAAAAAAAAAGAAAGAAAAATATAAACAATCGAGGAAGCTTGGAGGAGAAGAATATATATTCTCTTTTTTTTGTACTGTATATATACAAATTATATTAATTCCACCTTTCATTGTGGCTATTTTACACCATTGAAAAGGTTTTATATACAACTAGATGGCTAAACTATGAAAAGTCTTATTCACACTTATAGTTTTGAACTGACTGACCAATTAAGGAATGTGAAATAATTCTCCCACAGAAAGCAGTTTTGGGTATTCATTGTCTGACTGATTGGGGAGATCGTTATTTTGTATTTTGGATGGGGAGCTTTGCACTTCTGTGAAGCTTTTTGCAGGGATCAGTTGTCTGGATCAGGTAGATCTGGGGCTTAAATGGGTTTTGGATTGGTCCCGTAATCTATTTCCTGTGATTGCTAGGATATAGGCTTTGCTGTAACTCAACCCTTCCTGCCATGAACATTCTGCTATGATTTAGCTTTTCTACTAAAATAACTGGTGGTAATATAAACTGCCATGTAAGTTATGGAGGCTTCCAACAAACTATTCTCAGATATTTTCAGAAAACACTTGAGGAGGTTGTTGTTGTTGGGTGGTTTTTTTGTTTGTTTGTTTGTTTGTTTTGTTTTTTTGATTAGATAATCCTTGTATTTAGAACTTGTTACAAAGATTTAGGCAGCATATTTATTTTAATAGCTACACATTACTTCTACCAAAGGTGAAAAAAGCTCACTCTTTCCCCCCTGTCAAAATAAGATTAAAAGATCTTGTTTTAAGATCTCTCCTGTCTTTAAATGTTAAACAAATTAAGTGGGCATGATACTTATGAGCTGGTGTTTTTTTTTCATTTTGCCATGGAAAATTCTAAATGTGTAATGCATGTGCTTAATGTTAAGTCAATATAGTAAATTAGTAAATAGTGCATTTTGCATAAAACAGCACAGAAGCAGTTACAGTTTGTATATGCAATATGAATCCAGGCTTCAGTAAATTAGAACACATTTTTCAGTGTTCTTCCTGGTAGTAGTTCAGCATGAATAAAACTATTTACTTGCCATAAATGACACTATATTTCTTTCAACAAACATCTCTGCAAGTTCGTGTGTGTTTCCTTTATTAAATGATAACATCATTTCTAGCTTCAGATTTTAGTGTGTTCCTGCTGGAGGCATCTGATTGTAGAGATCAAGTTTGAGCCTCTGCTAGAGCAGAACATTTCTCTTCCTTAGTAGATTCTTGCATTTACAGGGAAAAAACAGTGACTTTTAAAATTATTATTTTAATGGACATTTTAAAATCAAACCTCAGTGTTTCCATTCTTCAGACACAGTGCCAGTTTGATGTATTTTCAGCGGATTACACTAACCCAGGGGTCGGCAACGTTCGGCACCCTGGCGAGCTGGGCCAGTTTATTTACCTGCTGACGCGGCAGGTTCTGCTGATTGCGGCCCCCACTGGCCGTGGTTCGCCATCCCGGGCCAATGGGGGTGCGGGAAGTGGCGCGGGCAAGGAATGTGCTGGCCGTGGCTTCCCGCCGCCCTCATTGGGGCGCCGCGATCGGCCGAACCTGCTGCGTCAGCAGGTAAATAAACTGGCCCGGCTTGCTAGGGTGCTTACCCTGGCGAGCCGCGTGCCGAACATTGCCGACCCCTGCACTAACCTAAGAGAAAGTTATACCCTGTTATTTTCTCCTTTGAGATTGTCTCTTTCCCTCTTTAAAAAATGCTGTAGTGTATTTTTTTAATGTTTGTGGAAGTTGCTGAATTGACAACCCTAGAAAATGAAGCCCTATATTAAGTCACTGCACAGATGCACCACGGGCAGCAGTGCAAGCTCCCAAGCTCTTTCCTGCCAATGGGCTTCAACATTGTGGGCCAGTTTTTTGGAGGAGCTACTTCCACGTGTGAGTTGATTACTCAGTCTCCAAGTCGATTCATTTTTGTAGTCTATGCTGTGACTGTCAATAAAGGTGCTGATTAGTACCCATTATGGTGGTGGTTTTGCATTGTGGACACTTGACTCCACTTATTAGCAAATAAACATCAGTTTATTTCACACAGCCACCACAGAGCTGTCAGATGGTTACAATTTTTAGTCACCATCAACCAGATGGATTGGAAGTGGTGAGCTAGACGTGAAAGTCCTTGGCATATCTTGACCAGCCCTTCAAGCCACAAAGTCCTGTCATTTTTAAGAGTTATTATTCATAATCTATGTATATGGTTGTCAGGATAAATAAATGAATCTCAGTTTAAAGAACATTGTGAAGGTCACCTTATAACTCTTCTCAACATACACACATGCACGTACACACAGTTATGTTCACAAACTTTAATGCATGGACAAATTGGAATTTATAATTAATCAAAAGTATTTCTACGCCAACTGTTTACAGGATTAAACAGAAACCACATTCTTTTACCTAGCTACTAATATGGAGAGATTAAATAATGAAGGTGAATTAACCAAATCACTTCACTGTGGAAGAATCCATGACCCTTTTTTCTTCACATTATAATTATTGCTACGTTATAGAATAGAGATCCATTATGATGAGGCTGAACCCTGCAAAACTGTATAGAAGACAGCATTTTGTCATGGTAGGGTGTTCATTCATTAGGTAATATACACATGCACCTCAGGTGCATGGCACATTATACCTTCAGCGCATCAAAAAAGATCATAGAATTAAAAGCCATTGTCCCATGCCATTGCTGCCTTCTCTGTGGAGGAGGCATCTGCTGGGGAAGAGTGGGAATAGGCTTTCTTAATTGAATTCCTTAGGCTGATCTTAATTTGGACCACCCTCTTTGGATAATCCTCTGCTGCACTTTCCAGGCTGTTTGAGCCCATCCCCTGAGCTGTCTGATTGTTCCGCTGGTCGTGTTTCTGTTTCAGAAGCCATTGTCATGGTTGGGCAGCTTTGTGTAGGGAATGAAAGCCTTTGAAATTGATGCATCTGTTCTACACAGTCCATCAGCACTAACATGCTGCTGCCCCACCTCCTATACTCTCATCAGTTTAAAACTGTGTTAAAATGATGAGATCTGGGTTAGAAAAAGAAATCCTCCAAATCACTTCTTACTAGGAACATAGGATTTGCAATGCTGTAGGAGATCACTGGTCCACCTAGTCCCAACATATTCAGCTGCTGAGTTGCACAGGTATTAAAATACCCAGGATACTCAAATACAATTTCCAAACCTCCATTTCAATGTTCTTCTAATTATGGTTCCTCCTCCTGAAGGCAGTGTTTCTGAGAGTTGCTTTACATCACAATTGAATTTCCATTCAGAAGTTCCATCTTGAGCTGCACAGTGATCAGTCCTGATATCCACTTCAGTATTTGTCTTTTCTGCTAAACTATAGCCTGAATTTGCAACACTTAGGTAAGTAATCCTTTCTGGGGTAAATTGTCCCTTAGACATCCAGTTGATCTACTTGTTGGAGTAAAGATTTCTGTAGTCTTCCTCCTAATTATTAAAGGATTTTCAAAGGACTCTAATAGAATTAGGCACTCAATTTCCAATGACTCTCTTAGATCCCTTTCAAAATTCTAGCCTAATCTCTTATCTTTCATTTTCTGCTATACAATTGGTTCTTGATAGTTACTGGAATGTATTTGTTTTGTTTTGTTTTGTTTTCTTTCACCTCGAATATTATTATGTAGTCTCAACTTTTCATTTACAATAAATTAATGTCAGTTTGGATTGGGATTAGTGTTCATTCTAGTCATATACTTTTATTGCTACCTATTTACATATTTTTAAGATTATAGCCTCTTGTTAGTTAGACGAGTGGAATGCAGAATCGGTTCAACCTTTGTATTTTTTTTAATTATTGCTTTTTAATAAGTATAGTGGAATGGCTTCTAGTGAAACTGCCCACAAATAAATAATTGAAAAATAAACATAAGGCTTTTCTCCTTGGAAGTCCTGTGGACATGAGTGATTATTAAGTGGCCTTTTTCAGGAGCAATGTAAACACAGGATTCTGAGGGAAGCTATTATTTTATATATAATCTATAGGTCTGAAAAAGATGTTCCATTTGTTTTCCAATTTTTAAATCCTTTGAGATTAGCTGTTTTCTTGAGTTGACCTCTATAAATCTGTTGTCATTAAATTGTTAAAACATTCAGGAGTGCCCTATTCAGTATATAGAGGATCTCCCAAGAGGATAATACTGGTCAGACTAACTTGCTTCTTCTCTTGACTTAACAACCTCCCTGTGTCTGCAATAAAATTTTCCTGCCTAGATTTAAACTCCATGCATTATCCATTAGAAGCAGACTAGAAATGTGTTAAACCACCCTGAAATGATATGTATAGCTGAGTTTATGTGGTTTGTACACGATCATAAACACTATAGATGTTAGTTTTCTTTCTCCTACAGTTCACATAACTTTTATTTGAATCATACAAACATCCAGCTCTGCAGTTGCTCCAGTTAGCTCTTAATATGTGCCGCTTTTTCACAGAAAATTTATTTCTTTGTGCGTTCTTAAATTATACATTGGTAACTTAATAAAAATGAGGTCTTGGATGAAACAACATTTCCTTGATGCCCTAGATCCAGGACCGGTGCAAGGATGTTTTGCGCCCTAGGCGAAACTTTCACCTTGCACCCTCCCCCCTCCCCGAGCCCTGCGGCAGCTCCCCGCCCCCTCCTCCACCCTGAGGCGCCCCCTTCCCCCCCCCCCCCGTGGCAGCTCCCCACCCCCTCCGGCCCGGGGAGCCGTGCGGCAGCTCCCCACCCCAGCTCACCTCTTCTCTGCCCCCTCCCCAGTCCTGCGGCAGCTCCCCACCCCCCGCCAATGACCTGAGGCACACCCCCCCATGGCAGCTCCCTACCCCCCCGGCCCAGGGAGCCATGCAGCAGCTCCCCACCCCAGCTCACCTCTGCTCCACCTCCTCACTGAGCATGCCGTCGCTGCTCCACTTCTCCCGCCTCCCAGGCTTGCGGCGCCAATCAGCTGTTTGGTGCCGCAAGCCTGGGAGGAAGAGAAGCAGAGCGGGGTGGCGAGCTCGGGGAGGAGGCGGAGCAGAGGTGAGCTGGGGCAGGGAGCGGTTCCCCTGTGTGCCCCCCCTTACTTGCTGCAGGCGGCCCTCCCCGCGCCTCCCTGCCCTAGCTCACCTCCACTCCACTGCCGCCCCGGAGCGCGTTTTTGTCTGCCCCCAACCACTTGACGCCCTAGGCAGCTGTCTAGTTTGCCTAGTGGTTGCACCGGCCCTGCCTAGATCTTTGTTATAGCATGTATGCACCCGCTTAACAGTAGCACAAATCCTGTAAACTTTTCTCCTTATACAGGAGAAGTCAATGGCAAAACTCCCATTGCTCCAGTGGGGTGGGGGACAAGATTTCACCTAATGTAAACATGAGGTAAAGGATAGCATGTATAGTATATTGCATGAATAATTGAATGCAAAGCAATAAAGGTTGAACACAAGGCAATAATTCAGACAGAAGTATTGACCTGACAGAGATTTCAAGCACAGCAAAAAGCCACTGAAAAGAGTTGCCCAGTTTATTAGTGTTTATATACAAAATTATTTCTGTAAGCTTTCCGCTCCCTAGGTTCTTTAAATCTAAAACCCATTATAAAGTGGAAGGAGAATAACCAATATACATTTATGCAGCTGAAGGATTAAAAGTCATGTGATGACAGAAGAGACAGCTTACTGAAAAACAAAATTTATTAGGAAATAATAATTTGTATTTAATACAATAAATCTTTGCTTAATTGCTTCTCAGTCACTTAATTTTCTGAGATATCGTATATAGCCAATCTACTTAATGTAATGTATAGGATTTTAATAGCCTTATGCTCTGATATTAGTGTCCATCAATCACCTTTTAACAACAACTCTATCTATTACATTCTTCTGTTACATTCCCAGGAATGCTACATTGTAGTAGCTATGTAATATGTAATGCATCTCCAACTTTTACTTTGAAAAAGGTTATTTTGACCTGATTTCAAGGGTACCATTAGGAGCTAATTAATGGACCACCTCTGCCACTCTTAGTTCTGTTGAATAGTACGTACTCTGCAAATGGTGCCTGTGGTCCCTGTTGAAATTTGTGAAACTACTTACTGTAAGAGTGGCAGAATGAGGTTCTCTGTATATCCAAACAGATGTTTGACTACATAATAATAATGTCATTTTTGTAAAAATGGTATATATACTGCATTCTTATGATCACCAGTATAATAAAATGCAGTGTATACCTGTTGGTATAAGGTGAGCTTCAAAGAAAACCCATACAATACATTTTAAATAGGTTCCATATTTTACACTTCATAAAACTGAATTAACCCTTTATATAACTACCTCATATATTCACTGTCACCTGTGCAAGTGTAAAATCACATTACTATATTTACATAGTCTCAAGCACATACAAGATGCTCAATGACATGTTTCTTTCTCAGGCACCACTCAATGAACATCTATTATGTATGTTTGTATGATAGTGAAATGAAACTGTATTCCATTTTGAAGGAGGTTTGCTGAGAGATCTAATGCCATAAGCCTCATTTGGAAAGCACATGTTGCTGAGATTCAGGAAGGAATCTATCCCATTTCACCTTGCATCTTTATATTCCCATGTGTCATTTTACAGCCCATGTGCCTCTTTTAGTGAAGCTCAGCTGTGTAATTTCTACCTTCCTCCAGGCAGTGATTCTTACAAGCAGACAATTACTGGTGTCAGCAAACATGTGGCTATGGTTCACTGCATGATTAGCTCTTAATATTTCGTTAAATGAATAATTTGAAACCTTCAGTATGATTGGAGATAAATCACTTTTCAAGTGTATCACACCAGATTGTCTGAGATTAAAAAGATGGCAGAAATATGTCTTTTTTAACTGTTAATTTTTAATAGAAGAAACATGGTTAACATTTACTAGTAGTTTTATTAGGATATAAAACCAAATTCTGCTGTTACTTTGGTATAAATCCAGAGCAACTTCACAGACTTTAGTGTACCTCGTGCTGTGAGGGTTGAACAGATGTAATGGATGGTGGAATTTGACCCAAGTGATCTATGAATGGCCTTAAATGTACAGTTTTGTGCTCTGATCCTGCTAATGCGTATACATGTAACTTTAAACACATAACTCCTTAAGCTGTAACTTTTCATGCTTAATTGTCTCCAGAATCAGGGCCTTAGATTGATGGATTGTCATTTGATTTTTTGCATTTTAGACTACAGGATTACTTGTGTACATAAGTAGTTGCAAAAATAGGACCTTAGTTTCAGACAGAATTTCTAAACTTTCGGTGTTGAGCTTGAAAATCAAACTTGGGTTCTATAAAGTTTTCTTTTCCAACGTGTGTTAGAGCAATGAGATAATTTTCTTGCAGTGATGCTTCAGCCAACTGAAATAAGCATGTCTTGAAACTCAAGAAATAGCAGTAGATTTCTTTCCCCCTTCCAGGAGCTTAACTGAGTGATCATTGTGATGTTAAATACACATGAGATTTTATTTTCTCATGACTAATTTAAAACAGGTGCATTAATCATTACTGTATTGCCAAGCGTTTTAATTATTAAGGGTTTTTTAATAATAGTTTAGAGACCCAGACTTTGATTTCTATTTCTTCTTGCTTCGTTCCTCCTTTGCTGTGGTAAAGCATGTTCAATATTATCCTTACAGTGATGTTGACCTTTTGTACTTCTAGAAAACAGACTTAATAAGATATGTAAATAACAAAGAGGATACAATACTTGTCAGGCAACTGATGACCAAATATAAAATACACTAAATCAGAAAGTGGAGGGAATATCCAAAATAGAGAATTTTACAAAACTTGATGTCAGCATTCTACACTCTATATTATTCAGACTTCTAGCCATCCACAGGCTAATCAAGCTGTAGAAATGATGGATTTTCTATTATTTTAGTTCAATAATTCAACTTCATATAATTGCTTGGAGTTTGGTTTTGTTACAACTTTACCAAAATTGGTAGCATCCCTTGGTCTACCCAGGTATAGGAGGTTAGATCCCTACTCTGTAATTATTTAATGTCTTTCTTTGACTTTCTGTTTGACATGAGTAAGAGCTCTGTGAATCTTGAAAGCTTGTCCCTGCTACTAACAGGAGTTGGTCCAATAAAATAGATCACCTCACCACCTTGTCTTTTTATTTTTATATCATTGCTAATTTTATTCTAATATGCACATTGTTACAGATTTCCCCATTGTATCTTCTTTGCTTAAGTGTATATCTGAAATTATAGCTCTGTATTTTCTTTCCAACATTTGGACTGTTTTCTGTTGGTATGTGATGGAATTATTGTAATTATTAAAAGAATAAATCTTCCAAGACCAATAGCAGTAATACTAATTAGAGTGCCATATTTCTAATTTAATTTAGTTAATTTTAATTTAGCAATATAACCTATATTGTACACACAATATGAGGACTACCATCCTGAGGTACTGCATGTGATCAACAATGTAATATGTAGATTCTCCCATTCTCTAGGTTTATGTCAGGTTGTTTTATACTTTTCATAATAAAGTAATATTCTTGATAAGATAAACAAGATGCTATTAAGTAAAACTGATATGAATATCTAATGTGTATGTTCTATATTCCTTATATATAGTTATAATTCAGCTGGATGTTTTAAAAGCATTAATTTCCCTTGGCAGATGTGAATTGAAATAGTAAATTATGAAAAATCTGCAACACAGTTACATGAGGCAGACAAGAGATAGGTTGACAAATAGATTTATCTTGTATTTTTACCCAAGCCACCCAATCTATCCAGAGAGCTAAATCCTGCAGTCAATGGAAGTTTTGCTTGGGTAAGGACAGAAAGATTTGGCTCTGGATCATGTCTTCCAGCACACAGAGGCCCCGATTCAGGAAAATACTTAGTCATGTAGCAGATGTTAAGCACTTGCTGAAATACCCCTTCCTGACTAAGGATGCTGTCCTGTCTTAGGGCCAGGGGGTGTAAAGATATGCTGTATCTCAAAAGGTAGAGATAATATCAATTGAGCCTGAGTCTTTGGGGCATGTTTTTATTTTGTATTTCTGATATTTAAGAACTCCTGTGTGTTTACATTAATAATTAACAGGGACAATTATCTTTATCTTTTCAAGTGAAGTGCTGCACTCGTAATGTAAAAATGTGGCAGTAGTTATTAATTACATAGATATTTGTAAAGGAAAGCAAGTTAATACATTCCTTTTACTACCAAGATCAGCCTTATCTGTGTATTTTGACCTAAGCAGTCCTGTGAATGTAATGGGGTTGGAAATGGCTTGCTAATGGTCAAAATGGCTTAACCATGTTTAAATTAGAATCTATTGAATTAATTTCTTTGAATTAGCTATTGTTAGTAGTTAACTGCATGAAAAAATCTTTGATAGGTTAATAAATGTGTTTTATTGGAAAACAAACAAAAAACACCCAGCAGTACAAATATACAAATGTCTTTTGGTAAACATTAAAATTTAAAAATGAAGCATCTATCCTTTTAAAATTACAGCTTGAAGTGTCAGTAATGAATCCATTAATTTCTGAAAATAGCTATTTAAATATTCTATTTTAGCTCCCATCAGCATTCACTTTTACTTTGCTGTGTCCAATCCTAAATCAAAGACTGTGTTAGTTCTACTGTTTGTAGCCAATCTGTCTTGCTTTGACTCATAACCTCAGGCTTATAGAAAAAGCCCATCTGTATCATATGACCCATTCACCTATACTGTGTCCTTGTGGCCCACTGAAAATCATTATCACCAGCGTAATTTCATGTTCATTTAAAAGTCTTTGGGTGAAAGTCTGACTTCACAAATATCCCAGTGAGTTCTATGGGGCCAGGATTTCATCTTTTGTGCCTGGGTCTGCTCTCCATTACACTGGAGTAAAGTATGAGCAACTCCTTTCAAGTCAACAGTTTACCCAGGTATAAAATAAGTGAAATCAGAATCAGGATCTTCGTAGTAAAGGGAAAGTACTACATTGTATGTGTAGCCAAAACCAGACACTTGTGCCATATGCCACATTGGCAGCTAATGCAAGGAGGGAAAAAAAATGATAGTACCTTATTCACTGAAGTAGTTTTAGAAAACTTTGTGGTATCAATTTTGTATTGATTTGGGGTACATAACTGAATGTTAAGCTCCTTTGTTCATTAAAACAACACTATCAGATAGAGAGTTTCAATTGAATTATACAACCACTAATGACTTTCAGAACCTTTGGAATTATTGAAATTTGCAAATTCGCATATAAGAGAACAACCAGTAAAAAACAAGGTTAATGCATGGCGAAAGGTACTTTGTTCATTTGGTTTGTTAACAATAATTTAGTTTTAATTGTGTGTGAAAATATTGCATAATACTTTAGAACCTGTTCTGTAGCACATTATTAAAATGCTGTTGTTTATGAAAGTATGATTGCTACCTAGAGCATTTGCTATTAATTTTTTGCGCAGAAGCAGAGTGAAATCACGAAATATATTGTGTGCAGATTTCAGAGTTTGCAATTTAATGAAGCGCAAATCAGCAAGGTTCTATGGTACAGGAATTGACATATTGGAATATGTGACCTGTAAGGGTAGAATCCCGGCACACCTATATACATGGAGCTTCCATGGAAGTCAGTGAGTGTTTCATGCTCAGAGCTTGCAGAGCTTGGAATCTGAGTCAGATTCTGCCTAGTCCTTGTGTGGTAGCTCAGTATAAGGGAGGGTAAAGATAGAGTAACCATACATCCATTTTAGCCGGGACAGTCCCCTTTTTAAGCCTTATTTGGCAAAAATGGGCTTTTGTCCCATTTGCCAAAAATGTGGGGTGTATGGAGGAATGTTCCAGGATATGGGGGCAAGTGATGACGAGACGCACCAGGCAGTGGGGCTCAGGCTGTCAGTCCCAGGAGGTATGGGGCTTGGGCAGTCAGTGAGGTAGTAGTGAGGTAAGGTGGCTCGGGCCAGCTTCATAGGGGGTGGGGGCGCTCGGGCCAGCCCCACGCAGTGTCCTGTTTTTACTTGGGAAAATGTGGTCACCCTATGCAAAGACTAGACAGAATTGCATGAGAACCAGGCAAGGTTGCACCCCCTGTACTCTAGGGAGCACAAGTATTTCTCCCTTCCTACTTGCCTGAGTGTGGCCGGAGCGCTAGAAAACATAGGTCCGGGGATCCAACCCTTGCATACAGCAAACAGAGCTATCTGTCTGTATTGGGGAGGTATGCTGCCCAGTACAAAAGGATGCTGTAGCAGGGGTTCTCAAACTGGGGGTCGGGACCCCTCAGGGGGTCGTGAGGTTATTACATGGGGGGTTGTGAGCTGTCAACCTCCACCCCAAACCCCGCTTGACTCCAGCATTTATAATGGTGTTAAATATATTTAAAAGTGTGTTTAATTTATTAGAGGGGTAGCACTCAAAGGCCTGCTGTGTGAAAGGGGTTGCCAGTAAAAAAGTTTGAGCCCCACTGTGCCATAGGCATGCACTGCCTCACATTTTGGAGCTCCAGAAGTTGTCTTATGCCCCCTGGTGTTCTTGCTGCACCAGTGCAGCTTCACACTTCCCCTTTCTATGAGCTACTTACCCCAGTGCCACATTCTAGCCCTTAATGAGTAAAACCTGGTAAACTTGCCACATTATTAAAAGATAGACAAGTAAAATGGCCTTTGAAGTCTAATGTAATTGAGACAGCCTGAATACTGCAAATGCCAATTAAAGAGAGATCATTTAGAATAATAGTACTTAAACTATCATTTGACTAAATTACATAGCTATGTAAAAAGGTAGGGAGAGAAAATCAAGCGGTGCAAGGCCAGAATTTAACCAAGGGTGGAACCAATTTTGTTTCAAAATATCAGAGGTAGAGAAAAATTGATATGCTGCTCTTCTGTTTGAAGCCTATGGAACTGAAATTGCTGAGAGGCATCTCTTCAGTTTCTGCAGTCTTTTGGTCTCCTAAAATATGGTTTTGTTGTTGGAAGGATAGGATACACAGCACAGTTAAATTAATGGTCATATACTGAGTCAACTACAATGGTCAGTAAAATAATAAGAGAAAAAGAAGAGGGACAAATATATGGTTGTCAGCTCAAGGATACTGTAACAAGAAACCTAGGCTTGAAGCATGAAATACCTATGAAAAGTCATTCGCTACAGGTTTCCTATAAAGTTTAATCTGTTTTGGTGGACAGCCTAAATAATTTATGTTCATTAAAAGAACCACATTCATATCTACTTTCTGAGCAGTTTTGCACAGAATCTGTAACAGATTACAATTTATTATTTAATATTTGTAACTAGTGTGATTGTCTTGGGTGGCGCTTTGCATAGATAGTAAATGTATGGTGCCTGCCTCAAAACTCATACAATCTGAGTGGATCACCAGAAGAGATAACAGGCAAGGGGACTAGAGAGAGGGATAGGCAAACAAAGTTGTCACAATACACATCATTTGTCCCCAGGGGCTTATTTTTTATATAATTACATTTGTAAATTATTTTTATTGTTTAAAGAGAATTAATTAGATGGTAGTTGTTTGAGCGGTTATGGGGAAAGTTGGATTTTGAGCAGGGATATGAAGAGTGGGAGGGAGTTTGTGTGTCATGCAGGATCAGAGAGGACTTTCCAGATGTAGGTGTCAGCTTAGGAGACGGGAACATAGGGTATGGCGAGTGATGCAGAAGTGTTGGAATACAGGGACTGAACAGGTGAATGGTGGGAGACCAGGAATCAGATGTAGGCAGGGCAGAGCTGTGCAGAGCCTTGGAAGCAAGGGCAAGGAGCTTGAAAGTGATCCAGAAGGAGGTGGGCTTGTAAGGAAAGTTAAAGGCCATAGTGATGAACGAGTCTAACCGACCCTGTAGCAGTTGTTAGAACAAAAGCTTATGAAGCTTTGATGATTTATTGTGGCAAGTCTAGCTTGTTAGCTCCTCCAATGATATAAAGGAAGTGGGAGCAGCCTCCCTGGGAGAGAGAAGTACGGAGCTGGGATATGGGAGCTCATGGAGGGCAACTCTAGAGATGGCCAGCTCATGGGAGGAATTTTTTTGATGTGCTGTTCTTTTTGAATTGCCAGTAAAGCCAATTAGATTGGAATTTGTGACGGTTAGGATGGCATCCTGTGTATTTATACAGCACTTAGCACAATGGGGACCTGAGGTTGATTCAGAACTGTGGGTTCTACCATAATATAAAAACAGCAATAATAATAATAAAAACTAGGAAAGGGGTGAGTTTGGGTACTGACACAGGGTGTGTATGATCTGTTGCGAACAGGATGGGGATTCAGCTTTTTCATAGCAAGGAAGATGAGTTTGTCAGTTACATTTTAGATAGACTGGAGGGAAGTTAGTTAGGTGGCTAGAGAGAAGGATGTTACAATAGTCTGGGCTGGAGATAATTGAGGGATGGACCAAAGGGTTTGGCACTAAGGATGGAGTAGATGGGAAGGATTGTGGATAGGCTACAAAGGAAGAAAGAACAGGATTTAGCCACAGTTTGAATATGATCAGTAAAGGAGAGAGGAGTCAAAGATGGTACTTGACTTATTTATAACATTAACATTTGTGCCATCCTAATTGAAGAATACTATAGAAATATACTCTTGAAATATCTTGTATTGTCTGAATAGTTCTTTGTTGAAAAGGGGGAAGTTTTTTATATCCTGCATGATTTGGTATACCTGGCAGACTGAATAGGCCTGAAGAAAACCTTTAATCGCAATTAATATCAAGGATACTATTATGAGTGAATTTCATATTATGACATATAGATACTGAATCATTGGACTTGAAAATTGAAAGAGAACATTGATGTTTCGTGTCATTTGAGATGTGTAATTGTAGGGTTCCACAATTATATGAATTTGATAATAAGTGCCTTTAGTCCCTTTTCTTATGAAGATCAATGCATTTGCGGGAGTACTGGGGAAAGGAATCCTTTTCACAAGGTTTCTTGTTGGCGATGTATAAACAAAAAAAAAAGAGATTTTCCTGATCTGCTTCTGTGTTTGAGACTGGGAACAAAATTCACTGTATTGAACTCTGTTATAACTCCTGTTAGAGATTGTTCAGTATAAATGCCTATTACACAAGGACGCTTATTGGTACCATGAAAATGTGGTAAACTTTATCAGTCTAATACCCAAAAAAGTGCAAGCTCTTTGTCACAAGAATTAATTGAAGCAGAAGTATTAAAAAAAAAAAGTTTAAGCGACTACACATGCCTTTACCCAGTCTTCACTGGTGTACATTCAAAATTGACTTGCTCTTGGTAGGCGTAGACACCTGCAAAAAAGTATAACAGTTGCATACACCCTAAAATGTGCATATACAAAATAATTAACATTTGCACCCACAAAACCCATTGGCTTCCACGTATTTTGCCATTGTGAATGTTAATGCTTGTATATGCGGGTGTGTGTTAGGCTATTAAAGGGCTCAAGGGGGAGTGATAAATGATGAAGAGGACAGGTCACTAATTCAGAGCAATCTGAATTACTTGGTAAACTGCATGCAAGCCAACAATATGCACTTTAATATGGCTAAATGTAAATGTATACATCTAGGAACAAAGAATATAGGCTATACTTACCGGATAAGGGATTTTATCATGGGAAGCAGTGATTCTGAAAAAGAATTGGGAGTCGTGGTTGGATAATCAGAGGAGTGTGAGTTCCCAGTGTGATGCTGTGGCCAAAAGAGCGAATGTAATCCTGGGATGTATAAACAGGGGTATCTCAAATTGGAGTAGAGAGGTTTTTAACCTCTATATTTGGCACTAGAAATATACTGTATCCAGTTCTGGCACCTGCAATTCAAGAAGGATGATGATAAATTCAAGAGGGTTCAGAGGACAGCCCTGAGACTGATTAAAGGATTAGAAAATATGCCTTATAATGAGAGACTCAAAGAACTCAATCTGTTTAGCTTCACACACACACACAGTTAAGGGGTGACTTGATTACAGGCTATAAGTGTCTACATGGGGAACAAATATTTAATAATGGGCTCTTCAATCTAACAGCAAAAGGTATAACGTTATCCAGTGGTTGGAAGTTGAAACTAGATAAAGTCTGACAGGAAATAAGGCATACATTTTTAATGATGAGAGTAATAAACCATTGGAACAATTTTTCCAGGATTGCTGTGATTCTCACAGTGACAATTTTTAAATCGGTTAGTTTTTCTTTTTTTTAAGTATGCTCTAGGAATTATTTTGGGGGAATTCCATGGACTGTGTTATACAGGAGGTCAGACTAGATGATCACCATTGTCCCTTTTAGTCTTGGAATCTATGAGTGTTAGCATATGAAGAGGTTTTTGTTCTTCTAAAATGCAGATGCAAGTGAAGACCAAGACAATAAATCTGGACGAAAGCATCAGTCCCAATTTCCTGGATGACCATGTTAAGTAGCAGAAGATATAATTAATCTAAAGTAAATATACACAATATAAAATGCAGATGTGTAAACTAAGCATTAAATATACTGAAGCATCTGTTTCAACATAATGTTCTTCTTAACAAACTGGGGTATTTATTTAAAAGGAATCCAATATATCCTGAGCATTGGACTCTAATCAGCCAATTAAGATACCCAACAATTATAAGATTGGGGTGAAAACTAATCAAAGGCTAACGCAACTATATCAATTTTAAATCAGTTCATCTATTACTCCCACAGGACAACTCTGGTTTTTACTTCTGCAGTACATTCACTGCTCCTGTTGTTGCTTTTTGCTCAATGTGGAAGCAAAGCGTATTTAGCAGTAAATTTTTAGTGAGTGGACTTGTCTTGAGGACAACATCTGCCTTTCCTGTGTATGCTTCCCTACATAGTTTATATGTAGCTTTTTTGTTATTCCAGGAGCCTCTGAAGCGTATAATATTTAGTTCCCATGAGTCTGAACTATCTGCCTCAGCTCATGTTTTAGCAAGTTGTTTTGTCCTGCTGCTGGGTCAGGATTTATCTGTCTTCGACAGAATGGGCAAACTGTCCACAGATTTTACATGCCACCGCTTGTATATTTAAGAAACTCAGCTGTCACTCAGAAATGTATTGATGAGCAAGCTTAAGCGTCCCACAAGGGTCTAAATAACATCCTTTATTGTCTTGTGCTATAATTACACCATTATTTGATACAATTATTTTCTGACTCAGAGGCTAGGGAGTAACCCCCTTGCTAAAGATGGTGTGAGGGATAGAGCATAGTGTGTTTTTTACTCAAAATGCTTAATGCACAGGACTGAATGTTTTTACAGTTGAGTGTTCATTCTTCTTTAGTTACCTTTTTTCAAATTCCTCATTCCTATTTACTACCTACAAAGAGGTAATTGCTTCCCTAGTATTTTAAGTGTTGAGGAATCCGTTTTGCATGGAAATGCCTTATCCTACATTGAGGGAGTAGTTCAGTTACTTCTATAGGACCATCCCCGCTTGCCACAGCCCCATTTTGAGGTTGGAGATCCAAAAATGCCATCACAGACTGGCAGAAAAAGCTGGCAGAAAGCAGATGCAATCTGATCCTGTATTAACTGTTCTGTGATCCCCTTCATGCAAGGAAGCATGGGGGATAGGTCCCAAAGGCAGGAGTAACTAAAGGAAGTCCTGGTTATATATCTCCAGTGGAGCCACGCTGTCACTTAGTCTCAGGGAGGGCAGAGGACCCTACAGTGGTTCTCAAACTTTTGTATTGGTGACCCCTTTCATACAGCAAGCCTATGAGTGTGACCCCACCTTCTAAATTAAAATACTTTTTAAATATTTAACACTATTATAAATACTGGAGGCTGGGGTGGAGGCTGACGGCTCGCGACACCCCATGTAATAACCTTGTGATCCCCAGTCTGAGAACCCCTGCAATCTGTGTAAAGGAACAGAACCTCTGTACAAATTGTCCTGAACTTCTTTGAAATCCTTGGAATCTGTAGGCTCCTTGAGGAAAAGTCAGTCTATTCAGCAGCATTCAGGTTGGGTAAACCCTGTTTCTAGCATCTGAAGCTTTTTCCCATAGGAGAGGGTGATACGTTGCAGGACAATTTTTTTTCTTTCATTGGGATAAGTGCCAATTGTGTGGATCACTTGCATACCTAGCAGATTGGCTCTAGAAACTAATATTAGCTTTACATTTTAGCCAGCACTCTTTTGAGTGGTTTCCAAGCACTATTAAGGTAGACATAATTTCTCAGAGATATGCTTAAAAGGATGGAAAAAACTCAGAGTCAGGTTTATTAGCTCTCAAAGCCAAAACTTGACAGTTGGAGACTTCTTTGAAAGAGAAGTTGTAGAACTTTTTTTAAGGCATGGAAACTGTAATTATTAATGTTTTAATCAAAAAAGTAAGTGTCTCATTTAAAATATGCATATCATGCTGTATGCTGTTTATGCCCTAAAATGAGAAGACTTCATACTTGCTTAATCAAAAATAGCAATTTCCTAATTTCATCCCTGCAGTTCTAGACTGGGAAGATGATTTATTCTGTAGATACTAAGTTTTTACTATTATCAGAAGTTTTAGGCTAGTCAGCATCTTGATAACCTCCAACAGTGTGATTTATTTTTAACAGAATACTAAGATCCCAATTGTGCCTCAGGTCCTATGTTGAATGAGCCGTTGGCCAGTCAAGAGATTTTTTTGATGTCATAACTAATAAATCTAAGGCAGAACCTATTGTCCATTCAGAATTTTTTCACATTTGTACAGACATATGGCTCCTCTGTCTGTCTTTCTATCTGCAAAAGAACTCTGTGTAGCTCAAAAGCTTGTCTCTTTTGCCAACAGAAGTTGGTCCAATGAGATATTCTCACCCACCTTGTCTCTGTAATATCTGTCTATCTAATCCACAGCATATTTTATAGCTTGTGTACACTTCTGATGTTACCACCACTGATCTAATCTTTTTTTGCATGATGGACACTATATAAACCAACCCTTCAATTGGAATTACTGGCTAAAACCTTGTAGTTAATTAGGAAGAGTTCTGCTTACCTTTGTTTTTAGTGATCAAACTGTTGATTTGATCCCATGTGCGAACTTTCTTCATGGGCATTCAGTCATTAATGGTCATAATTACTGAGTATTGTGTGCCAGATTTAAGACATTATATATTCGTGATGCTGAGAGGATTTTAGCAGAATTAAAGGAGGTTGCTGTTTAAGGTTTTAGTTGGATCTGGCCTTAGATGAACTTTTTCCAAATGAATGCAGGTTTCATGCAGTAGATGCAAGTTTTATCATATTTCCCTCAAGGTTATGTATGACTTTAACTAAAAAGCTGCAGACCCCAGTTTTCATGGGTCACAAAACAAGTACCCACTCCCCCTTATATTTTGCTCTGGCCATTAATAAGATCTTGATACATTTACTTTGCCATGCAATGTAGGTAATAGAGGATGGAGTAATGCATGGATCCATACATTTTCCTCTTGTCTAGGAAATGGCACATATTGTAATCAGTAATGTGATAAATTACTTTGCCAGTATTATTGTGCTTCGTTAACTTTTTTTTTTTCAGACAGAAAAACATTTCTGTCCTGAAAAAAATATATCATTATCTCTTGTGAGTGTTACCCATTATTCAAACTTTTACATCATTCTGGATAAATGCAAGATTTGCATTTAGATTCCAGTAAATACTTCTAAGAACAGGTATCAAAGGCAAACAAAATATCTCAGAATATACAGCAGCTCCCAAGAGCACTTAAAAATATAGAAGAGACAGCTCTTTATTTTTAAATTTAAATTTTCCAGGTGTTTTTATGCTAGAATGTCAACAATTTCTTTAATACCTATTTCACATTATTTCTCATTTGATGTGTCTATTTCTGCTACTGCTTTATGTCTTGACTGGGAGAGTCAGGAAGACTAGAGGATTTCTCATTAATGACATGTGGTGACACTTTACTTTATTGTTCACTGATGACTTTCTGACAGAGATAGATGACATGCTTGGAGTTTCCAAGAAAATGTGATTCCATCATTGAACGGGGGAGCTTTGAAACAATTTTTGTGATTTACAAACATGTTATGGATGTGCCAAATCTGGCAAACAGTGACATTTACTGTAAAATGTGGAGCACCGGCAATGGAGTCACTTGATTGTTGTTATGCTGAAATCTGTTTTCTCAAGGTTACAGTTGAGCATATATTTTAGAGCCCCCAAAATATTAGTGCATGTTGTATAAGTTTTATTAACAATACAGAGTTAAGGAATACTTACTGTTTGTATGTTTGATAGATTGACACTATATTAAATGCAAAAAGTTAGTAAACATTTTGGTTAGTTTCACCTACAGCATTTCAAGTTTTTAAACAAAGGGCGAAATAATTTTATTGCATTGGATTATGTGAACCTAGCATGACTGTGTAAATGAAAAGATACAATAATGAAAATGTAGAGGAAGAGCCAGGTGGAATATCATAACCGATTCACAGAGCTTCTAGGCAAAAAGCTAGGAAATTTAAATTGTGAATAACATTTATAAAACAGATGTATTGTATTGCATGTATTCTTCCTCGTCCCACCTCTTTCCTGTTCCCATGGCATAGAAGGAACTTCCTTCATACTGGGCTGAAGTACTCAGCAACAACTGTCACTGGTGTGTGCTTTGGAAAACATGTTTCCTCAGATCATAATATTCTTGTCACAAGCATAGACCCTCAGGACAATGAGCTCTCGGTTTCCTGTGGAACTTTAAATCCAGTTCAGGAATCCCAAATACAGTCCCCTGGCTGCCACTTAACCATGGAATTGCTGCTGGATATTCCAGATATGTCCAGTAGGGCAGAAGACCCCCACAGTGCTGCAGAATGTATCACAGATATGCTTACATGCCAACATCACACAGAATTGAGCTTTAGGAAGGTGAATCAAAAAAAATTTCATCCAAACCAAGAATACTAATGTTACACAATTTACCGAAAAACGAAATTTCAGACTTTAGCTTGCAGGAGACTGTCAGTTTGCAGGAGACTGTTCTGAGTTTTCATAGATTCATAGACTGTAAGGCCAGAAGAGACGGTTCTGATCAACTAGTTTGTCCTCCTACATAACACAAGCCATAAGATTTCACCCAGTAATTCCTTCAAGTCCCTATTTTGTGCTTGAGTATGGGCACATTTTTTAGAAAGACATCTAGTGTTTTAAGATTCTTACTGAGCCTGTAAAATGGCCATTTTTCTTCTATTTATTTTATCATTTTTACTACTATGTCTGTTTACTTTTCTAAATCAAATGGCTTTTAAAACTCTGTCTAATCTGGGCTGTGTAACCCCTGTCCTGGAAGATGTATACATAGGCTTAATTTTGAGCACATGAATAATCCCCAATGGCTTCTATGAGACTATTCACGTGCTTAAAGATAAGCACTGTGTAAGTGCTAGCAGGATCGAGATCAAGATGGAGCTATATATTCCAAAGATTGTACTATTGTAAATTGTCTCTCAAGAAGTCCTGGCTGTCACTCCAGACTTCCTGCTGAGAGCCATAAATTGTATTTCCTAACTGCACAACTTCAAGAGTGGTGGTAGTCAATGGTCATAATTTTACCTGGCATTAAGGAGCCATAGTGGCGGAGGGGGAAGAGGCGGTTCAGGATCTCACCTAAGGAAACTAATTATAACCTCTTCATCATTTCATCATAATGTTCTGTGTCAGCCCTGCAAGAGAACTAGAGATTAAACTCGTATAATTTATTTGACAATAAACAAACTAGAGATTAAAATAATGTAAATTATTCTACAATAAATAAACCATAAATATAAAAACTGGAGCTGTGCCTCCCCAAGTGCCTCTGATTCAACTGGCTGCCCCTCCTTCACACTGCATGCATTTAGTGGCTCTGCAGCGTACACATTTTGGAAAGTCAGCAACAGCAATCTTTCCACAAACCTAGAGGATAAAACACAATTATCGCAGCAGCTAAAGCCCCTCTTCCTTGAGTTTCAATCTGAGGTTGACAACATGCTGTGCTACTAGATCTCACATAAAACTGTCTTTCACTCCAGTTAACAAGTTTCCTCATCTTTCTGAGTTCTGGTTCCATAGCTGAGATGTTAGTAAGTGAATGTAACAAAAGTATTTATTTTATATTTTTAACTTTGTATTTTTCAGTCCACCAACAACGTATAACTAACAACATTTTAAGTCTGTGTATATCCTGTTTCCATCAGATGCTGAAAAAAACCTGTCATTTCATGTTAGTGGAGTTTTAATATCAGTGTAAGTTTCTTTTATGGACGCTACTGAAATAGAATATACTATTACAATGAATAAAAGCAGAAAGGTTTAGATTTTTTGATTAGTGATATGTCAGTAGTGGAATGTGCATGTTTGTCAGTTGCATACACAAACCAAAAGAATACTTGTCTCTCTGTTTTACAAATGTTCTTCACAATTTAATTTCCTAGCTTTTTGCCTAGAAGCTCTGTGAATCGGTTATGATATTCCACATGTCTTTTCCTTTACATTTTCATTATTGTATCTTTTCATTTACACAGTCACGCTAGGTGAACAAAACCCAATGCAATAAATCAAGACATGATGGCAATTACTTAGGGGTATTTACCTTTTCAGCTTGGATAGTGGACTTCAGCTTAACAGTGGAGGGTCTAAGGGTCTGCCCATAACTCATTTCTTGGAAAAAGAAAAATTGATTACAGGGGTTTAACGAGAGACCTAACCAAAACTAGATACATCCAACCAAGGTGCTCTGTGAAAGGCAGAATCTGAGCCATATTGTTAGCAATAAAAAGGCAGCCATTAATTATTGTTAAGCATCTTCTCTTACTCAGTGGGCGATCTTCTAGAAAGTAGAGAACGAAAGCATCTTGCCAGCCCCCTAATGTATTAGTAGGTAACTGGAGAAAAGTGCTTTGAAAAGCAGGAATGGCTGCCCTAGGTCAGGGGAGGTATGCGTGGGCATGCAAGCTGACCACATGCATGGACTTGATAAATAGGGTCTGGGGACAGTTAAGAGGAGTTGGTATTTGGACAGCAAGGAAGGCTGCCAATCTGACTAGAGGGGTCAGAGAGGGTATTGCTTTCACTTAAGTTGAGAATGCCTAATTTAGTTTAGTTTATGGTAAAGCATAGATATATTAAATGTATTAAGTAACCTGTGTCTTTTGTTTTAATTTCATTCTTTCTATTTTTATTAAATTTTGTTTTATTAAGATTATGGCTGTCTTGGTAATTTCACACAGACATCCCCAAAGGGAAGAGAGTTCTCTATAACCTCTAACGAGAGGTGCTGAAGGATAAGGAGCTTGTGAAACCTAAAATCCCATTCAGTCTTGGCCAAGGGGCCTGGACAGGGTTGTCCTCTCCCAGTGAGTTGTGTTGCCATCAGGCTGCAGAAGGCAAATGCCTGAGGAAGAGATAAGAGTTGTAGGGAGTATAGGTTACTAGATATGGAAGATAACAATGGTACATAAAAGATCAGGACACTGCTAAATGTTGAGAGAGTTTTCTACACTTATAGCAAAACTGCATTGGGTCTAAATTATTGGGTCAGTTATGTATCCATAATTATAAACTAAAATAGTCAGGCTCTATCATGCATCCTCCCATGTAAAACCACAGGAATAGATCTGTGTGGGCTTCTATGTCCTGACACGTATATTGCTGAAAAGAGTCAGTAATATTTAATTGAAAAATACTCTTGGCAACATTTTCTGGTCTGCCAAGGTTGCTTTGCTCTTCTCTGGGGATAGAAAACAACCTTAACCCCCTTACCAAGCCAGTTTATATTTTTACTGGACGATTTCCCGTAGATAAACAAAACTCTAGTGACGAAGGGGCCAACATAGCATCTGCTAGGCCATTCCCACTTCTGAACCCTGGCATACAGTTGTGTGTCATAGGGAAAGGGGTTCACTGAGTATGCTTACAACATGGTGATTCCTGGCTGCCAGAACAATCTCTTGGAGCCATAGGAGTCTAGGCATAAGGTAGAGCAGCCATCAGGCTACCCTACTTTATGCTGAGGACTGGTCTGTGGCTGGCTGGCCTCTAGTCGGGGACACAAATTTAGTTTTAAATGTGCCTTTGCCTCTCCTGATTTTTGTGGCACCAAAAGTGTTATGCTTTACTAAATTTTGGAGAGCAAACCAAGAAAGTCAATAACAGGAGGCCTGTTCTTTGCCTAATTACACCTGTGCAAAGTGTTAGAGGATGTTACACCCACTTTGCATAGATGTCAATGACTGTCCAAGGTTCAAGACACAGGGAAATCAGCCCTTTGAAGTACTAAAGCTGAAACCTATGACTCCTCTTATTGTAACCTGCCATTGAAGGGTGTTCAAATCAATCCATAATGAAATAGTGCAATGAATACCACAAAGCCTTGGCACAAATTTCAGGATAATGTCCCAACAAAGTTCAGTGATTTTTATCATTGTCTTAATATTAATTAAGTGTGTAGTTGCAGCAGTTTCTGCATTCTGCCTATTGTTTCTTTGGTATCATATTATTAGATATACTCTTGGTGTTTAAGAAATCTATTTTGTCAATGTGATTTTGTTCTTAAGCTTTTCATTGGTTCACAGACAGAAAACACACAATTCATTTACCACTAAAAAGAACAGAGTGAATGCGTTTTCTTCCTTCAAATAATGACCATGAGTTGACTTAATGGAAAACAGTAACAACAAAAGTTTAAAAGTCCTATAATTGTTGCCTAATGGTACCTCAGTGGCAGTTCCAATACACCAGTTAACGTATGATGTTTCACTGCAGGATGCCTGATCAAAACAGCTTTAAAAAAACCCTTAATCTTTTATAATTTGATGTAGACAAAATGAGGACTGGAGAAATGAGGGGAAAGGCAATACAGGCATATTGAACTGACTGGCATGGGTAGATTGGGTTCATGGGGCAGGAGGAAAAGCACTGTTCAGAAATAAAACATGTTGGATTCAGAACATTGTATCTAATGCAATAGTTAAAGCAGCTATTCAAAAGAACACAAAGCTGAAAGAGGGAAAAATGAAAGAAGCTTTTTCATAGTGTTTGAAAATCTTCCCATTAACTGAACACAATATGCAACAGCAAACATATGGATCAGTCTCATTAAGAAGAAAGAAAATCGTTTGAAATAAACCTCAAAGAAAAGAGGTTGCTTTTTACTTTGGGAAATGACTACAGTCTTGTTGTCAAGACAAAAGAGTAATGGAGTTAAATTAGAGCAACTATCAGCTTGATAGGTTTAAGCAGAGATAGAGCTACAGTACAACAGCCAAACTCTCTCTGGTGTGAAAAAAGAAATTAGCAGGTCTGTTAAGTAGCCTGGATTTCAATAATGATCTGTTATCCCTGTTTTTCAGTGATAGGAAGCAATTTCCATTTCTGCTGTATGAGGTGGGAATCAGAGAAAAGTTGGGGTGACGCTGGTTTTGCAGGTACAGAACATAGTACAGAATTCTGAAAACAAGTTGTCCAAATAAGCTACAGTGTTCTTTTTATTCAAAACATGAATGCCCTCAAAAATTGTAAATACATTTGTTACCTATCCCCTTGTCAATCCTTTGGCACTGATTCATCGGGGTATTTAAGCACATGAGTAGGCAGTGGGACTACTTGAATGCTTATTGTTGGGCATATGGTTAAGTATCTTGATACGTCAGGGCCTTTGGCATGATCTTATTTTAAAAAAAGTTAGATGTTAGAAATGGGGAAAAGATTAATCCATCTTATCCTCCTTCACCAGTTGTTCTCTAAAATACATTTCTTAGTGCTTTGGGCCTTGGTCCAACAAAGCACTTAAAGCTGTGCTTAACTTTAAGCACACGAGCAGTCCCCTTGAAGCTCAGGCAAGAATCACACTGAATTTCTCCTCTTAAAAAACAAAACAAAACTCTGACAGCTAGAGTCTTCATAACAAAGAGTGACTTATTGGATTTATTCACCAGCAACCTGAGACAGACCAATGATCTTGAAAGTGGCAATCATTCACATAAAATACAGTCTGCATTTTGGGATGGAAAAATGTAATAATTTTAAGCACATGGGCAATTTCCCCCCTTTGCTTCCTTTTTGAAGAAGTCAGCAGACATTTTTATATTTAGGGTTAAATATTTATATTTTATGTGGTTTGCTCTGACTATTAATAGCACTGAATACCCTAGGTGTTCATTTTCAGGAAGCCCTAGAGGGTAAAGGGCTTGTGGCACTCAGGTGCACTTTTTATCTCGCTTCTTGTGACACTGTAGGAAATGCAAGTGCTTATCTCTCTCTCTCTCTCTTTAAATAGCCTCTCTGACATAAGGCAGGAAACAGTCAACAGCCTTTTTACAAATTGGCATCTGAATTTCTCCTGATGCTAATGCTGTACTAATTGGTTACCTGGATGCTAGTCAGTAATTAAAATAAAGTAGGAAAGGGAGCTGATAAAATGAAAATAATATAACAAAAAGGGTTCTATTTCATTTAGTATAGAAAATTAACTGCTACAGAGCTGCTTCTTGCCCCAGCTACATTCATGCTCCTGCCTTGTCGTTGTAAGGCTTCAGTATGCAGGGCCCAGGGAATTCCACAACAGTGGAGACAAGGAATGTGCCATTTATGCCAAAGGTCAGACCCTTCCTTTCCCCCCAGCTTCAGGAGTCCCTGTAGCTATGGGGCAACTTTGCTTATTCATTTTGCACTAGGCTACCATTTTTTGTTCTCTGGCTGCCTGTCCCTTCCCCAGGAGGGTGAGTTGTACTGTGTTCTGTAGGTGTGCCCCATAGCAAGATAGTTTTGATGCCTGAGCCATAAGAAAAAGCTCCCCAAGCAGGTAAACTCTGTATTGCACAGTGAGCCCTGAATCCTACAGATTGACATACCCCACTCTATGAGGGTAAAAAGTGATCAGTCTGGATTTACTGAAAACTGTCTCTTCACCCTCCATAGCACTTGGGAACTGTCTGGTACTCTTACATGAGTGTGTTCTTTTCTGCCCTCAGATCTTTCAGCAGTATTTACTGAAGTCAGTTGATCAACTTTTCTCCCTCACATTTTTTTCACAATTGTATTCTAATCTGTCTTAATTTCTGTTGTCACATAGGAGGTACCAAATTTATGAATAGATTTTAATATGATCTCCAATTGCACCATGCTTATTCTAATTTAATTAGATATTTAAGAGTTTAAAGCATTAAGAATGGCATGATGGTTCTTGCCTTGACAACTTTATCACAAAACTAAGGAAGTCCCTAGAAAAATTCTTCTAGACTTTCAAATTTGTTAAGTCTCCTTAGTTAATTCTACATTGTTATAAGATGTGCATTTGTTCTTAGAAAAAATACTATTTGGTTAGAGATATTATTTTTTTTCAGAGACGGAGACAAAAATAAACTGCCAACAATAAACTGCCAACAAGCAAAAAGTCATATTTAATCATCAGAAGTTTCTGGCCAAGATTTTCAAAAATTGCTAGTGTTTTTGGGTGCCTCCATTGTTAACCTGCTGAGCATCCATCCACTCTTAGAAAATCAAGACCCTTTAAGGTATGCCAGTGGGACAGCGAAAAAGAAGGCAGACAAAATCACAAGTCATTTTTGACACTTCGGGCGTCTTTTAAATGGCTATGATGCCATAATTGTGAAGTGATACATTTCAAAAGTGCTAGAAAACTGGCCACAATCTTTGGACCATTGTACCAATGGGTACCATAGTAACAATGTTGTACTCCAGTAGTACTGGAATATGCAAATTTGGTAAAATTGACTGTCTGCGCTTTAATTGATTTTTTTCCAGTAGTGACTCAACCATCAGTGTACTATCCCCTACCTGATTTGAAATAAAACACTAAGAATTTGGAAGGATAAAGTCCATGTTTTCAAAGCACCATAGGGTAATAGAAACATTCAGCATGCAAGTGAAGCTAATCAAGATAAATGTTGTCAAAAACTAACCTACATTTCAGGTGCACTTTGTTTATCTTGCTTTTCATCTGATCTATCCTCGTAACAGGTAGGTGAAAGTAAAATGCTTCTGCTTCAGGTACAAAGCATGAGACATGAATTTTGACATTAGGGGGTGTCTGCCTATAAGGAAAGGAAAGGAGAGAGTGTTGATTTTAAGATTCAATGGGCTGCATAGTCCTGACTCTTGTGCAGGTGCCCAAGTAAGAGTGGGGGTGGGGGAGAGAAGAGTGTTAGGAGACCCCACTTGCCCTGCACAAATGCCAGGGACAATCACAGTCACTCTGGGACAGAGGGCCTGCTGTCTGTAATTATTGTATTTTGTGGGAAGGAAAAAATGCTAAGAGTGTTTTTTAAAAAACAGTAAATTCATAATCTCTCTGTGACCAGCTAAAGTATAAGCAAGATACATCCACCATGGGGGCATAATCTTAACACCTATAGCCAAGCGCAATTGATAGAAAATCAAAGGTTAATCACATTGACTTGTCTGGGGAGGCGGAAATCAAAATGAGATGTGGAATGCTGCACTTGGAGAAAGTAAAGTAAGGAAAGGAACCTCTAAGGGCAGACTTAACTCAGGTGATTGGCACCTGGGTTAGAACACCCAAGTTAGTTTAGTCCAGGTGTGATCAGCCTCGTAGCAAAGTTGTACCTGCATTGCTGTTTCTTAACTAATGCTAAACTCACCCGTGTATGTTGCAAGGGCTTCTGGGTGCACATCCCATAGTTCTTAGTGTTGCAATAAGATGAATTGCTCTATGGTTCTTTCCCAGTGAATTGTGGAAGAACTTACCTATCCTTCTGGGAACACTTTAGGAATGGTAGGGAGGCATTTTAGGACTATCAGCACTTGAGTCTTTTAACCTAAGTCCTCACTGCGAAGTGAGTGTTACTTGACTGAGTGAAAGCTGTACCTGAGCTCTAACTTATAGCTCCATTTGAGCCAGGTAGCCTTGGGTTTAAAGCACCACCAAACTTGGGTGAGAAGGCTTTGGGTGTGGATGGAAGGGGCTGAGGCAACACCTGAGTAAGAACCAGCGCTAACTCTGCATACCCTAACCCCCACCCCTCTGAGGCAATGGTGATTGCCTGGGAGAAAAATACTGTGACATTTGCATCACAGCGGACATCCAGTCAAACACTCTTTTGTGGAAATTTTAGTGTAACCTCACCCTGATATATCAATGACTGCTAACATTAGGACATTAGTAGGTCACATAAGAGATATACGGAGAGAAGCTGACTTGGGAATGGTCAGAGAGGAACTTGATTTCCAGAGGGAGAAAAAATTCTTGAAGTATTGGAGACTCGGCAAACACTAGTTAGAGATGTTATGAAAAGAAACATTTGATAATAGCAAAAAGTAATACATATATTTTTTTAAAAATACATCAGAAGCAGAAAGCCTGCTAAACAACCAGTGGGGCCACTGAACGATCAAGATGCTAAATGAGCACTCAAAGATGATAAGGCCATTGCGGATAAATTAACTGAATTCTTTGCATCAGTCTTCACTCTTGAGGATGTGAGGGAGATTCCCAAACCTGAGCCAGTCTTTTTGGGTGACAGATCTGAGGAACTGTCTCAAATTGAGGTGTCATTTGAAGAGGTTTTGGAACAAATTGATAAACTAAACAGTAATAAGTCTCCAGGATCTGATGATATTCACCCAAGAGTTCTGAAGGAACTCAAATGTGAAATTGTAGGACTACTGTCATCTGTAACCTATCATTTAAATCAGCTTCTGTACCAAATGACTGGAGGATAGCTAAAGTGATGCCAGTTTTTAAAAAGGGCTCCAGAGGTGACCCTGGCAAACAGGCCAGTAAGCCTCACTTCGGTACTGGGCAAATTGGTTGAAACTATCAAGAACAAAATTGTCAGACACATAGATGAACATAATGTGTTGGGAAATAGTCAACATGGTTTTTGTACAGGGAAATCAAGCCTCACAAATCTACTAGTATTCTTTGAGGGGGTCAACAAGCATGCAGACAAAGGAGATCCAGTGGATATAGTGTATTTAGATTTTCAGAAAGCTTTTGACAAGGTCCCTCACCAAAGGCTCTTAAGCAAAATAAGCAGTCATGAGATAAGAGGGAAGGTTCTCTCATGGATTGGTAACTGGTTAAAAGATAGGAAACAGAGGGTAGGAAGAAATGGTCCATTTTCAGAATGGAGAGAGGTAAATAGTGGTGTCCCCCAGGGATCTGTACTGGGCCCAGTCCTAGTTAACATATTCATAAATGATCTGAAAAAGGGGTAAACAGTGAGGTGGCAAAATTTGCAGATGATACAAAACTATTCAAGATAGTTAAGTGCCAAGCAGACTGCAAAGAGCTACAAAAGGATCTCACAAAACTGGGTGACTGGGCAACAAAATGGCAGATGAAATGTAATGTTGATAAATGCAAAGTAATGCACCTTGGAAAACATAATCCTAACTATACATATACAAGGATGGGGTCTAAATTAGCTGTTACCACTCAAGTAAGAGATCTTGGAGGCATTGTGGGTAGTTCTCTGAAATCATCCACTCAATGTGCAGCGTTATTCAAAAAAGCAAACAGAATGTTGGGAATCATTAAGAAAGGGATAGC
Organism: Malaclemys terrapin pileata; assembly: GCF_027887155.1. Taxonomy (NCBI): domain Eukaryota; kingdom Metazoa; phylum Chordata; order Testudines; family Emydidae; genus Malaclemys; species Malaclemys terrapin. Next base: position 28,398,469 of record NC_071512.1, read on the forward strand.
TAATACGACCAAAAATATCATATTGCCTCTGTATAAATCCATGCTACACCCACACCTTGAATACTGCATGAAGATGTGGTCGCCCCATCTCAAAAAATATATATTGGAGTTGGAAAAGGTTCAGAAAAGGGCAACAAAAATGATTAGGGGTATGGAATGGCTTCCGTATGAGGAGAGATTAATATGACTGGGACTTTTCAGCTTGGAAAAGAGGCAACTAAGGGGGGATATGATAGAGGTCTATAAAATCATGAGTGGTATAGAGAAAGTAAATAAGGAAGTGTTATTTACTTCTTCTCAAAATACAAGAACAAGTGGCCACCAAATGAAATGTAAAGGTAGCAGGTTTAAAACAAACACAAGAAAGTATTTTTTCACACAACGCACTGTCAACCTCTGGAACTCCTTGCTAGAGGGTGTTGTGAAGGCCAATACCATAACGTGGTCCAAAAGGGAGCTAGATAGATTCATGGAAGATAGGTCCATGAATGGCTACTAGCCAGGATATGCAGGAATGGTGTCAATAGCCTCTGTTTGCCAGAAGCTGGGACAGGGTATGAATCACTTTGTGATAACCTGTCTGTTCATTCCCTTTGGGGCACCTGCCATTGACCACTGTCAGAGGACAGAATATTGGGCTTGATGGACCTTTGGTCTGACTCAGTATGGCCATTCTTATGTTCTTATATGCAGGGCACGTTTGAAGAGGTTCAGTGGACAGTGCATGCTCTCCCCATGTGTCCTTGAGATTGTACCCCAAAGGGGATTGGGACAAACTCGGGCCATGCCTTCAGCCTACCCCACCTATTGAGTGAACTAGGCATGTGCATAGGAGAGTCAAAAACCCAAGATAATGGTAATTTCAGGATGTCCAAAAATATTGAGTTAAGGGAGCAACCTCATAACTGTCATCCAACTTTATGTCTCTGGAAACTTTTTTTGTACTGTGCTCACTAACAAAGCAACCGTTTTAACATTTAGTAAGAGGTCATATGAGGCATTCCTTTTTAAAGAGTTACTTTAAATTAGTGATATTTGACATTTATGATTTTTGTGAAAGAAAAAGAAGTCATTTTATCCAGTGATACAATTCTTTGGGAAGATCTAGAACCCCTAGGAATATTTTTCTTAATGAGAGGTCATTGTAATCTATTGGACAGTATATAGCAGCGTTTAGGAATGTGACGAGTAAAACGAGACAAAAAAGCATCAGCATAGAGCATGTGTTATGAATAACATAGCATTTTGCATATGCCACAGCATACTGTAAGCTCTGAACTGGTAATCCATGTACAAATACATCACATACTGCTTCCTATCATATGTGATGTACAAGCAACCCTTCTAAAACAGCAGAGAAGGATCTCTAATGCTTCTAGATTAAACCATCTCTATCAAGAAGAATAGTGATGATAGGAAAGGAGAGCAAATGTTTTAGGGGGAGTTCTTTTTTAAAGAGAAAGAAAGACAGTACTGAAAATTATCAAGAATGCTTGAAAACTATCCTAATGTTCCTCTTCAACAATACACTCCTTATTATCAGATTTTAGCAGGTTTCTCTAAAACTGCACTCTCAAAATTTGAGTGCATTTGTTTTGCTTATTCAGACAGATGACTTTTCCAATGTAGATGCAGTTTGAGCAGGCCTGTTGAAAATTTGCCATAACATGTCAGTCTCCTTAGCCATATATTTTACATTTTTTTTAAATTCAACCCTAGGGTATGGGTGAGAAAGTGATGGAGGGTGGAAATATATTGTTAGGACTCAGCCAAGCAGGTGCTCCCCTCTCTATATGAGCAGCCTGTATGAGGGCTGTATGCCAAGGCATATAATCATACATGAGGGCTGTATGCCAAGGCATATAATCTGTCCTATATTTTACCTGGAAGATACAGATGTTCTGTGACTGAGTTGGAAGTGCCTCTCCCTTTTGGAACTCTACCTCTCTATGTAGTGCAATATATTACCAAGGAGCATTTGGTTATTCATTGGAAAAATGTCTCAAAAAGAACTTGTAGTAATTTATTTTTATGAATCACATTCCTAATTCATAATTTTTAATTAACATGAGTGACCTATTATTCTCGTTGTGGATACCATTAATATTGAGATGTACTGTATAGTTAATGAGAAATTTGATCTTTCAAATTCCTATTTGAAATATCTATAAATTAGAACTGTAAATCAATAAATATACATATAGGCAGTAAATTATGTCTTACCGAGGGGCATAGCATAGAACAGGGGTCGGCAACGTTCGGCATGCGGCTCGCCAGGGTAAGCACCCTAGTGGGCTGGGCCAGTTTATTTACCTGCTGACGCGGCAGGTTCGGCCGATCGCAGCCCCCACTGACCGCGGTTCGCTGTCCCAGGCCAATGGGGGCGGCGGGAAGCCACGGCCAGCACATCCCTCGGCCCGCGCTGCTTCCCGCTGCCCCCATTGGCGGGACGGCGAACCGTGGCAAGTGGGGGCTGCGATCAGCTGAACCTGCTGCGTCAGCAGGTAAATAAACTGGCCCGGCCCGCTAGAGTGCTTACCCTGGCGAGCCGCGTGCCGAACGTTGCCGACCTCTGGGATAGAACTTTACCTTTCAGTGGGCCATTTTCAATACAAACTCTTTCCCACTTTTCCACCATGGCAGACCACATGCTCCTCGTAATGTAGCTTTTCCGAGCTCGAATGTTTTTCCATTCTATCTAGTCTTTGTTGTATCCATCACTGTATAGTTGAAATTGAGTCTATTTCACCTACAGTCCAGAGCCATTTCAGAGGTCTAAGAAATATTAATAGAGCCCTGCATGGATACAAAATTTGTATCCAGATCTGATCCGCAAACATGGTCCATAGACAGAAAGCAGATATCCAAAGATTTGCAGGGCTCTAAATATTAACACATTTTCTGTGCTAATAGAAGAATAGAATACCAGATTGCAGCAAATATTGGAGCCTTGCAGTTTCCCTTTGGAAGAGAAATCAGTGATGTATAAGCATGGTGTTTTCTCTGTGTAACTTATTTACACTCTAACCATTAGTCCTTGTACAGAGAACACAAACAACATACCAGCAAATCACTTTTTCAGAAATCTCATCCTAATCAACAATGTCTGGTCCCCACAAAGCAACTCTGCACCAAGAATTAACTCTAGATCAACAGAATAAGGTAGAGTTTTCAATAGATGCCCCCCACCCCGTCCCAAAAAGAACCGAACTAACTAACTACAGTACTTCATTTCTTCAATGACTGTACACTGTTCACACTCTAAGAAAAAAGCTTGGGAGACACTGTGAAACAGTGTCATCTAGTGACTGCTGCTATAACAATCCTCAGGGTGCTAACCTGTTTGGACGGTCAATCTCAATAGCAATCCCGTTTTTCCCTAATATAATTCAGGTATATGATACCCATCTCTTCCCCTTTCTGGCTATAAATGGACTCTAGACTCAGCTGTCTTGGGCAGCATTTGCTTCCATAATCCTTCCTTCTCCTCACTGACTTGTAGCTCCAATCCAGCCTCTAGTTGCTAACCTGCTGGGCACCTGAACCACCTATAACCCTTTCCCATATGTCAAACCCTCCCACGCCCTTTGTGACCTCTGATCTGAACAGATTTCCCAGTTGCCAAAATTATTCTCTCCCTTCTTTCCCTTATGAAAATAATATGAAAGGTTTATCCAGTTTTCACTTCAAAGATCTGATCACCATAGGCCTTAGGAGTCATGGTAAGTTCTGGCTGGTGACATCTCTTGTATAACTGAAAAGAAGGAGTGAAAGAAAATAACACTTTAATGCTTGGAAGTTTTGGTATTTCCTCAACTCACCAAGTCTGAGACAGACTAGGAATGAATAAACAGAGAGGGTTAAAATTTAACCAAGACAGACCAAGCTAAATGTGTTCATCATACTCTGTTCTTTCAGTATTTAACAATTCTATTGTGGACGATATTTGAACATTTTGTAGCATCCGTCAACTGAAATGTACCAGTTGATTCCAAAATGAGTCCTCAGAAACCACTTACATCTACTTAAATCAAAACACAGGTGATTTCATAGGTAAAATAACCTTTTAAATTAAGCATTATAAAATGGAGATTTGAAAGCTGCAATAAAACACACACACACTTAAAGATATATATATATATATATTTAAGCACTTGTCAAAAAATGTTAACCTGGTGAGATGTGGAAATGTCAGACACATTACATGTGCAGGACGTGCAGTTGGCATTTTACTGTCAGCAGGGGAGTTCTTCTACAACTAATTCCTCAGGAACCACATGCTGAGTCTATCTGCAGGGAGGGAAAAGGGGGTGGGGGAATGGAAGCAGATATTGTTTACATGATGGGAGGAGGGTTTCTTCCCTGCTGCAGAAGACCTCAGTTGTGTCTGGCAAAGTGCCAGTGATTTTCTAGAGTTAGAGATTGAGAGAGAGTGAATAAAATGCATGCTTTACTCCAGGTGTGAGACAAACTATACTGCTCATTAGCATTGCAGGCACAATTGAGTGAATTCTACTCTCCTTCATGTAAAGAGGGGTGACATTTTTTCTCCTCCTGCAAGTTTTAAAAATTTCTGTCTGTTGCTTTATGATGGCTGATGTATTTGGATTTGGTGAGATTCTAGTTTATTAGATTTTCTTTTCAAATATGGAAAAAGGAAAAAAAAAACACCCTTGGTAGCCTGCTTTAACTTGTGATTGCTTTCTCTTTTTTTGGTAAGGCTTTTTGCCAGGTTCTGACATTAAATTGTTTGGTATAATGTTAGATTTTAAAAGGATCTTCTAACCTCTGGAATGTACAGTGTCCATCAGTTCTACTCACGCTCAGCATAATTATTAAATTCTAGTCATGGATATGTAACTTAGTTGGTTGATACGCAGTTGTGAAAAGCAGTCCTGAGAAATGGAAGCAAAATAATACTATAAACCATAAATAACCTTTCCCCCTAGATAATGTCTTGTAAAATCAATTCACTGACAAATGTGCAAACTTCATCTGTTATGTAGATATTATTTAAGGTTAGTCCATCCACCTCTATTTGTCTCATTGTTTCTGCTGAGACCTCCTTGTGGTGGATATGAATACACCATTAATGAGAATGAGTTATGGGTTTTACTCTCTCTTAGGAGCTAATGTTAAAACATTTTAAGAAAAAATGATATTGGAGTTGTGGGGGCTGGCAGGTGATTAATTTCATGAACCCGACTTTCTTTACAGTGCTGCTCCCTTGTTATTCTTACTTTGTGATAGGATAAAATGCATTCTGCAGTGCAAGGCATTCAGCAGTTCCATATTACTTTACAGCAATTCAGAATGGTCTTGTCCAATCTACTCCTTACTCCTCCATCCCTAAACTTTGGGGGAATACACTGTTCTGCTCCTCCTTTTCTATTCAATGAGGCAACCAGGCTGGTACAAGTCAGGAGGTCTGGTGCATTCATTTTAAAGTATGCCCCCAATTCTATCCTTTCGAACTTCCCGATGCTCTAGGCAGGGTTGTACAGACCCTCCAGAATAAGAGTGAAAAACCACACTATTTTCTCCGATTTTCTTTTGTGTCCATTCTGTAGTTATGCCCAGATAGAGCCAGGAGTTTGCCCTATTAATTGCAGTAGGAATTGCATGCAGCTTGTTGTTCTAACTCCAGTCATGATGAAACAGAAATGGTAAAACATACATGACCTTTTCGTTCCTCCAAAATGTAAGTATTTAGAATGTTTCCCTCTCATTGCTCCTTTATAAAAAGGTCACAAACTGGTTTCACAGTCCTTTGCAACAGAATCTCTATCTATAATCATATTTTTCTAAATAGCAAAGAAATGTGGGGTTTCTTTGTTTTTGTTTTTCAGTAACTAAAGCCCTGATCTTGCAAACCACGATGTAAAATCAAGCTTGGGCTTTACTCATGTAAAATCACTGTCTTAAATTAGGCTTATTATGTTGCTCTTTTGACCAGGAGATCAACAGTCAATGTTCAGTCGCTGGTTAGTCGTGGTTTTCCACTTAAGAGCGTGGACTTTCATGAAGGTTGTCATCTTCCCTCCCTCCTCGCAGTGTCTCAGAGCTTGGACTCCAGTCCGAGCCCAAAATGTTTACACTGCAATTTTATAGCCATGCAGCCTGAGCCCCATGAGCTTGAGTCAGCTGACCTGGGCAGACTACAGCCATGATGCAGGTCTTTTGTTGCAGTATAGATATACCCAAAAAAACAACAAGGAGTCTGGTGGCACCTTAAAGACTAACAGATTTATTTGGACATAAGCTTTCGTGGGTAAAAAACCCACTTTTTCAGATGCATGGAGTGAAAATTACAGATGCAGGCAAATCTGTAATTTTCACTCCATGCATCTGAAGAAGTGGGTTTTACCCACGAAAGCTTATGCCCAAAAAAATCTGTTAATCTTTAAGGTGCCACCGGACTCCTTGTTGTTTTTGTGGATACAGACTAACACATCTACCCCCTAATATAGATATACCCTCAGGCAATTTTGAAAATATTACCTTAAGCTTATCAAACATAGACTATTCCCTGAACCAAGTGATACTGCATCACATAACATTTTACATATATAAAGCCAATCAGTTTTAGGTTGTGTGGTGCAATGTACACGGGACCTGGCTCTGCTGCTGACCTGCTGTGAACTTTGAGCAAGTCATCTCACCTTTCTGTCGCCCCAATTTCCCTATCTGTAAAATGAAGATAATGCTATTGCTCCTTCAAGTCTTTGTCTGTAGGGATCACACTTGAGCATATAGAACTCACGAGTGTGAAATTGGAATCTTGACAAGCAGTATCCACTGTGGCCACAAGTATTACCACATGTCCTCATGCTCCCTACCACCAAGCACACATAGGACAGAGCAGCCCCGACTGCCTCTCAGTTCCCTCTTGCCACCTATGGCAGCAAGATGGAACTCAGTGTCATAGCACCAGTCATAGGATCAAACTGTGAAGTTGGTGATTTTTAGTCTAGTTACTTTAGCATAGGGACAGCCTTGTGTCCTGTTGGTACAACCTCTTAAATAACCATTGCTTCAGGCTACTACTTGGCATGGTGGTGAGGTGCTTTCTACGACCAAACCTAAACCCTCTGGCTTCAAGACAGGCATGTCATCTGACAATCATTCTACTAACTGATGGGCATGTCAGTGCCTTTTCTATATAGGCAAGAGCCACGTTCCTGGCCATTGTTAGTCCTTCTCCACCAGAGATATTTGGTTAAAGCTCTACCTACTGGAACAATCCATGAAGGTAGGGCGAAATTCACAAAGACATTCCCCTGACTCCAGAAAGTGATTCTCCTCCCAGAGATTTTACTGTTTCAGTACCCCAGTAAGCAGGAGACTCTACTCCAAAGGCTCCCATCACCAGTACTCAGAAAAGGTCTGGTGTCCCTTCAGCTGATGTCTTGATCCTCAAAATCAAGTTTGGCACCACCTAGGTGGATGGCGCTGAACCTGGCAACACCTCCACAATGTTAAGGCAGGGGAGATCTGAGCTCCGCTCGAAGGGTGATTTACAGAACCAATCCTTTTCATTGGAATAGGAGGGGTAAGTCCCCTGGTCCTTCTTTTACCAGGAACAAACAATTATCTGACAGATTACCTAAGCAAACAGTATTCAGCCAGCCATGAGTGGTCACTGAAGGGCACTGTTCTCAAGACTATATCCCACAAATGGGCTCCCCTGTGATACATATGTTTGCTGCCAACAAATGCCTTCTCTTCTGCCCCAGAGCAGGGTACCAGCCTGGGGTCCTTCCAGAATGCTTTCATCATCCCCTGGTCTCAAGATATACATATCTACTGCATCTGTAAACACAGCTATTGATCCCTCTCTCCAGTATCCAGGCTTACCCTCCCAGAATCAAAGGCAAATTCTCCATCCAGGCCTCTTATTGCCACACCTGAATCCTTGGCTGTTGGCTGAATGAGCACAACAAAAGGATTGTTTCAAAGAAGCCCAAGAGATCCATGATGCAGAGCAAGAAACCCTCTACAAAATCAGTCTCCAGATCAAAGTGGAAGAGATTTTCCATCTGGGCTTCACCACAGCGTCTCGACTGATTGCCGGCTTCAGTTCCCAGGATTCTGCATTACATCTTGCAGCTCAAGTTATCGGGCCTCACCATCAGTTTTATCATGGTTCATTTAGCTGTCATTTCAGTGTGCCTCTGTCCTGTGCAAACAAGTATAGTGTTCTCTCATCACATTCTCAAAATTGCTAAAAGGATTGGTTCATGCCGATCTCCCCATTTGGGAGCTTCCCCTGTCTTGGGATCTTAATGTCATTCTTATGGGCCTTATCAAACACCTGCCCCATTCTGCTGTGCTCTCTTCACTACCTCACACTCAACACTTCATTCCTGGCAGCTTTCACCTCAGCAGGAGAGTTAGGAAGATTCAAGCACTAATGACAGACTTCCCTTTACCCTGTCTTTCGCAGGATAGGTTGGTGCTGAGATCCCACCCTGAGCTGCTCACCAACATGGTGTCTGATTTTCATGTAAACCAAAGAATCAGTCTTCCCATTTTCATCCCCAAACCACACTGAAACTCAGGAAAAACCTAGCTTCATACTTCAGATGTTTCCAGAGCCCTTCTTTATTATTTAGATAGGACAATGTCATTTAGGAAAGCATCCCGCTTATTTGTGGCATTAGGGAGGGCTGTGAATGTACAGGTCATCTCTTCCTAGAGATTATTCAAGTGGATCACTCAGTACATTATAATTGGCTACCAGCTTGCAGAGATGCCCCTTCCTTTCAGCATCAGGGCCCACTGAACTAGATCCAGGCAACATCTTCAACATTGCTAGGAAATATTCCTTTATCAGAAATCTGCAGAACCACCACATGGAGCACAGACTATACCTTTACCAAATGGATTTGACAACTAGATCAGATACCAAATTCAGCAGAGCAGTTCTACAATACTTATTTAACTAGCTATAGCTCGGACGCCTCAGACCCTCCTCCTATTGATTTGTGAAGTGCTAAGGAGTCAACATAGGTGGCTTCCACATGACCAAAATTGAAAGAAAGAAAGAAAGAAGAGAGAGAGAGAGAGAGAGAGAGAGAGAGAGAGAGACTACTAACCTTACAGTAACTCTAGTTCTTTCAGACTTTCTGTGGATTCCTACTACCAGTTCGCCTCCCCACCTTTTTTTCACAGTTCATCCCTGCTGAGATTCTGATCTTGCGAGGGAACTGAGAGGTGTCTAAGGTTACTTTGCCCAGTGGATGGGAGGGAAAGGGAATATGAGGGGACACAGAGTGTAGGTGTGGCCCCAAATGACAGTGCTGGACAAAGATTCTGATCTTGTGCACAAGGAGCCAAATGTGCACCACAACTGAGATCCTACAGGTCAGAAGCCCTATAAAATAGCTAAGGATTATTAGTATTATTGAGTGATTGATTCTGGCAGATCTCACATAGTGACAAACAGAAATGAGATTATGAAAAGGACAGACATTCACACAAGATTGGTCAAGTCTTTGCAGCTTGTGATCCTGTATTGTGATCAGTGCTGGCAGACTGCTATGTCCAGGCAGATCTCCACTGAGGCTGGACTGCAGCACCTATGCAGATCACAGTGTTGGATTGTAGCCTAAATTCGGTCTCAGAAGAGTTTATCGTGATTTCTGTTTCACTGAGGAAGGTGTCAATTGAATCGCTGATTGGTATGCATGGAACAGGAAAATGTCTAGATGGCCTCTCCTCAGTACTAGTTTGATTACTATTTTGTTAAGATATGCATCAGCAGTTTACCACTTGAACCTCCTAGGTAATGAAATAATATATATTTTTTTACAAATATTTATGGTGTCTGTGTAAAACCGTATCTCTTCAGACTTGTGAAGCAAAAAATCAAGTTGCAATGGGCTAAATCGATTAAAGGAATGGCATACTGTGACATTTCACTTTGTCAGGGAAAAGTGGCATTTTTCCTTTCCTTATAAAAGGTAATGAATACTTCTGGTGAGCATTTCTCCATTTCAATATTCTATAACATATGTCAGTTTGTAATATTAGCTACATAAGAGCCAGATTTCCTACAAACAGAAATTCAGTAGTTATCAGTAGGCCTTTTCACTGAAGTTCAAAGGTAGATAAAGAAAGATGTGGGAGTACTCTAGGTTTATTCAGATTTTAAAAATGAAAAATTGTAACTACCAGTAAATTGTTCTTAATGAACCTGGCCAATTTTGTCATGTGACATTTAAATATTTTACTTTTTCTGTAAGATTTAAAATGTCATGTTAGTGATTCTTGTTTTGTTTATTACTTATTTTATTATGTAATAAAGTGATGTTACCTGGCATAGTACATTGTATTGTATTATGCAGTGAATTCTTTTTAATGTGGATAGATGCTATGTTGATTGAATAAAATACCTATGTTGACCAATTAGTAGATGTCACCGTGCCTCAGTGGATCTCAGCTGAGAGTGCCAAATTCAGAACAAACTGCTGGGAAATAGGGCAGACTCACCCCGAAGCTGGTGGTTACTCTATCATTAGATTATAACAAGCCAGTAACAAAAGTAAACTTCTGTATCACCACTCTGGTTAACAAGAAGCCAAAAATGCAATCTCCTTAGGCATCCCAGCCCTTGGCTCACCAGCCAGACATAGGCCTTTATGGTGAATAATTATTGAAAACCAATTTCATCATATATAAGGACCTTCCCATCCCAAGAGATCAGCCACTTAGCCAGGTCAGCATATAACTCAGATCTTGTCCAATCATCATGCTGATCCCAATCATTTAGTAATTAAAACTAAAGGTTTAATAATAAAAGAAGAATAGAGTTATTAATGGTTAATACATCATATACATACACGTGATGTTCAGTGTTGATAGATCAGAATCATAGCAGTAAATGAATAACCTGCTAGCTTGCAAAAGTCTCTCTGGAAATTACCCAAGCATACTGGGGGTCATCAGTCCTTGTTCAAAGCTTCCTTTTAGAAATCCAGTCCAGAGAAATGACATAGGAAATGAAGACAAGATGGAGATATTTCAGGAGTCTTTTATATCCTCTCCCATGTGCATGTAACAAAGCTCACAGCCTCTCTTTGTGCAACGTTACTGGACCAAGATGGAGTCCAGGGTCACGTGAGCAAATCACATGTCCTTACATGCTTTAATGACTCTCAGGGGCAGCCATTGCCCATATTCTTGCTGAGGCATCCTCAGAAAGGCTTACTGAGAAGAATGAGTTTCTTTTATTCTCTATTGTTAGAGTGAAATGTCCTTAATGGGCCATCAACATATAGCTGTCTGGCCTTAAAAGTAAATCTTATCTGGTGGGTGTTTCCCAGTAATACAACATATGTATAAGATACAAATCCATGGCCAATATTCATAATTTTAGATACAAAGATGATACATACATAAAATCAGGATAATCATACTTATCAAATCATAGCTTTTCCATTGACACCTTACATGACATACTTTGCACAAGATCTGTTGCCACTGTATAACCGTGGTACTATAAATGATTTAAATGGTCAGATTCAATTATCCAGCATCGTCCTAGATACTACTGAATTTGAAAAATGCCAGCATATAACTTAGATAATCTTCCCTTAAAAAAAAATTGTCTTTTTTGTTTGGTTTATTTGTTTATATTGCTAGTTCTGAAGAATGAAGCCCTTTCTTTGTCTTTAGAACAAGTTCACTAAGGGCCTAGATTCAATGCTCATTGAATTCAGGGCATGTTGGATCAAACCTTAAGAGCAGTGACAATGCAAGCTTCCCAAAACACTCTCACCAGCATGTGATAACCATATTGTGAAGAAACCACTTTTCAAGTGCAAGAGAATAGTTCACTATCCATTGCCCAGTTGTTCTATGTCTTCTTTTATGTGACAACCAACAAGAATGCCACTTATTACTAACTACAGGGATTGGATTTTGTGAATGTAACTAGAAACTTAATTGAGACCACCAACATACTTCTCAGTGGCATCTGATCAACAATCAGATGTTAACTATTTTTGTCTTGCCATGTTTTATATAGCTAACAATTCTGAGTATAAATACTTGTTTCCATTGTATCTGAATTTTAGAGGTCATAAAATCATATCCAAGAGGGTGTGGGGTGATAGATATATTAACTAGAATTTATTTCTAAGATCAGTATTAAGCAGTAGCATTTGTTTACTTTTTAGTTTGTTTTTTAAAAAAAGAATTGAAATCACCTTTATGTAATTTTATTTTGTGTTCTATTTTTCTTCAATAAACTGCGAGTACTACAGTAACCAGTGTGCATATTGGGGGGGGGGGGGGGGGAATTAACAGCTGTAGTGCCTCAACATGCTTGGGGCTAGCCTGAGGATCTTACTGTTTTTCAGAACTGTAGTTTGATTCCCACTGTGACGTTGCACTGTATATGATTTTCTGAAAGTATGCTGATGAGTGTGAATATAATGTAACTAAAATATGCTTCATGCAAAAGGTCTTTTGTAAGGTATCATTACAAAGTTTATAATCTACTGAGTGCGGTCATCCTATTTGTATAAATGTATCACTCTTGTATCTGAAACTAGAAATATGAAATATAACACTGAGGGCCTATTGTAATTATGTAAAGTGTGGGCCATTAATGGTAGTTTGGAATCTTAATGTCTCCCATTAACCAGGACAATTGACTGTAGATAGCTCTGTTTTACTTGTAAGACTTCCTGTATACATGTGTGCTGGCAAGTGGGTAATGAAGTCTTACAGTGACGTGATCATGTCACCTGAACTTGAATCCATCTTTAACCTGGTGCTTTTCCATTAAAAAGAAGGGGTGGGAACCCAAAGGGACAAAGGATTCCCTCCTTATGCAAAAGATATATAAGTGGGTGTGACAGAACAAACAAGGCAGCCATCATGAGAAACCCCCTAGCTACCACCCGAGCTGGAACAAGGGCTGTACCAGGGGAAAGGATTGTGCCCAGAAGGAAGGTGTCCAGTCTGTGAAAGAAACTTTTTGAAACATCTCTGAGGGTGAGATTTTATCTGTATTCAGTTTTATTACTGTATTAGGCGTAGATTTGCATGTTTTATTCTATTTTACTTGGTAATTCACTTACTACTTGGAACCACTTAAATCCTACGTTCTGTATTTAATAAAATAACTTTTTATTTATTAATTAACCCAGAGTATGTATCAATACCTGGGAGGGGGCGGGGGGGCAAACAGCTGTGCAATGTTATAGAGGGTGAACAATTTATGAGTTTACCCTGTATAAGCTCTATACAGGGTAAAACGGATTCATTTGGGGTTTAGACCCCATTGGGAGTTGGGCATCTGAGTGTTAAAGACAGGAACACTTCTGTAAGCTGCTTTCAGTTAAATCTCCAGCTTTGGGGCACGTGGTTCAGACCCTGGGTCGGTGTTGGAGCAGACTGGCATGTCTGGCTCAACAAGACAGGGTGCTAGAGTCCCAAGCTGGCAGAAGGGAAAGCAGGGGCAGAAGTAGTCTTGGCACAGCAGTTGGCAGTTCCCAAGGTGGTTTCTGTGATCCAACCCATCACACCCACATTGCCTGTTGGGTTGGGAAATCAAGTCACTGTGACCATCTAATTTCTGAATTCAAAAGAAAAAAACTTTATTCTTTGGTGTCCTAGAGGGAGGTAGAAAAACTGTTGGATTTAACCTTCTGTGGCCAATTGCAAGAAGCTCACTAGGTCCCTTTAATTTTTTTTCTTTTTTTCGTGTTGAACATGTCAGCTGTAGAAAGCTTACTAGTTGTTATCATCACACAAGGATGCTCAGAGGTTTTGTTAGGTAGGGAAGATAGAATAAAGAATAGAGAATAAGTGGGAATGTATGTTATTAATATATACACAGTGACCACTTTGTGGCTGGATTTTACTGCACTGAAGAGCAGTGTCATGTTTTTAACAGCTGACATTCCATTGGTATGCAAGGAAGAGGTGGAGGATACCATCTTGTGGACAGAGTGGTACATTTTGCCCCATCACCCAGTGTAGTAAGTAACAACGAAGAAAACATGTGCACAGGTTTATTCTGTATTGATCTCCATTCATCGATAATATTCTGACATGCTGGGCACAGTTCTTTTGTTGTGGTGCTTTTCCTGGATGTGCCGTTGCAAGTTATTCAGCCTATTATAAGGTAGCATCTGCATTCAATTTTCACTTTGACCTAATTTTAAAGCATCCAACTAAAGACACTTCATTAAGTTTTCATTGAGGTTGCAAGGCAATCAAAATTGCACTACAGTTTTAGCCAAAATATTTACTACTCCTAATTCAAACCATTTTAAAGCCACTGCCATTCTGTTTAAAGAACTACTGCCACGCCCAGGCAAACTTTATAAAGTCAGATATTTCATCAACACTCAATTGAACTGTCATGCAAGCTTTCCTTTATTTCTTTTCCATTGTAGCTAATTATCAAGGTGTTTTGCTTGTAAAGAGAAGTTGTCTCCTTTCTTCCTAGTCTCCTGCCTGGTCTTTTCAGTAACACTACAGTACAGAGTTTGTGGTATCATTTAATGAATCAGGTCTGCAGCAGAGGGCTTATTAGAAATAATAAGGATGCCCCCATTGCCCTCTATGACTCCCATACATACAAACATACAAAACCAGTGAAATGTAGCCACAGGTGGAGAGTAGCAACTAACACAGCATGTTGCACAATGGAGAGAGGGAAAATATTACTAGGAACATTGAGGAAAACCCCTTCTCATATCAACAAGTGTCATGGGTCATTTAATGTCTGCACAAAGCCTCATCTGAAACACCTTCATGGAGCTCACCTGCTTCAGAAGGATGAAGGGCTGAATCAACCTTACTGGGTTTTTAGAAGTATTCTAATTATTTTAATCCTGATTTTTGGACCTCAATCCACTCCACTAATGACACTGGACTGGAGTGAATTCACTGCATCAGTGTGGTAGGAAGAGAAGCTTTATTAGCAAAGAGAGAACATCCATGTTTACACTCATACTCTGGTGGTCACTTATAATTGGAAGGTGAAAAATGTAACCACTTTTGAGGTTTGGGGTTAAAATACTTGTTTGTAACATTTGCCCCTGTGTGGCACTTGAACCATGATCACTTACTTCTTGATTCTTCTGTGTTCAGTTGCCTTCAGCTGTTGATCACAAAGTTGAATCCGGGCCAGCAAGCCCCAATACATTGACAATATTACTGCTTCTTTGTTTCATCATTAGCTTTGTGCTTCTGAAACCACAAATTGCACCACTGAACCCACCAGATGATCAGTAAATGTCAAGTAGATCCAAGTGCTGTTGCCAGCACAGCTACTGAAATGCTGTGATCTGAATGTGATTTTTTTTTAATTGGGTGTTGTGAGGGTTGGACTATATGTGGGAAAGTACATGAGCTATGACTTGAATATCAGAATCAGAACAAGAATTTCAGCCCCCACTTTTGCATGTACAAAATAGTTCATGTATGTACTTGTACTTTACCTTGGGTAGGTGCAAATATCTGCATTTGATAGCACTTACATGAGCTCTTTCACACTTGTAAGTCAATTGCAGCCAGCTGGTGGTTGGGAAAGAAGCTGCCTGAAAATCTAGCCTAAATGAAGAATGGGTGGTGATGTGACAACATATCACTTTTAAAAGCTTGATTTCTGTTACATGGCAGACAGACAGGACAAGAAGAGGAGTGTAGTATTTGCTGTCCTTAATATAGCCCACCCCATGAATTAATGATAAATGACTTCCGGCTTTTCCTGGACTCATTTCAGGACCTACTATTTTTTCCCTTGCTGCCTTAATATTGCTTCTCTCTTAATTTTTTTTCTATTTACTTTAATTAAGCTTTCCCCAGTCTCACAAACTTGTTGATCTTGGAAAGCTTTAATTTAAAGAGAGGAGGTTTTTCCCCAATTCTCACACCTCTGCTTTGTACACTATCTGATGAGTAACTGGCAGACAACATATTGTTAATCCCAGTTTTCTTACTAGAAAGGTGGTCCAATCAATTGAGGTCAGATGCAGCCAGAATGCAGCTCTCACAATATTCCACTGTGCTTCTTGCAACTCTGATTTATCAGAACAGGTACACTTAGACATGGACTATCAGAGAGAGAGAGAGAGAGAGAATACAATTTTAAAATCAGGAATGCTCATGTGTAAAATCATTTTGGAATATTTTCTAATCACAGAGGCATATTCCACATGATTACTTTATGCATTAACATTGCCAGTTTTCAGTAGCATTGATATGTATGTTGTATACTTTTAAGTAGTAAGCTGCTTGGAATGTTTTTCTTGGCTATGTATTTTCAGCTGCACAAGAAAGAATGTTTACAAATGTGCTACATTTGCCTGATCCTTTACATCTAAATGGAGTAATTTTGTAGTTGTAAAAGGACATTTGGAAACTGTGGGCCTGTGAGCATTGAGTTTTACTAGTTTTAGCCATATTCAGTCTATTACCCACACACTGGGATAAACATTGCCAAAATGCATATTTATGATCTCTAGATAAATGTTCATTCTCTGTGTGTCAATGGGGAGCTCAGCCAAGCCTACTGTGTGTGGCACTTTTTTTTCTATGACTGATAGATATGCACATGCAAATAGGTATGCAGATGAACTCTTCAGTGAATGTTTCCAGTGAGGTCTATCTGGTGCAGACATAGAATGATAGCACTTTGGGAGATAAATTAATCCAAAGCCTGAGGTGAACATCTTGGCACTTTCATACTAAGTCATGTTGGATGCTCAACATCTAAAGAAGATGAAAGGAGTTGGTTTTATATTTGCACTTTCAGCAGCACAGCCTCTGCATATAACTTAGTGAGCAGTTGGAATGTTTTTTCAGTCCTACGAGGAAGTTATTCGGATGGATCCATTGTGGCTTGGATGCAACTGTGTTTTTTAGTAACTGCCCTGTGATAGAGTGTCTGCCCCACACTAGAGAGGTTGCACACGAAGCAGCCAATAGGAGAGAGAGGCTGCAAGGAGCATCCAATCTGGGCCCAGCAGGCCCATATAAGAAGAGCCATAGTGCAGATCAGGGTCAGTGGCTTCTGGGAGGTCAAGGAGAGAAGACTGCATCTCTAGTAGGCCACAACACTGTAGCACCTTGGACAGAGCTGTGCACACAGGGACCAGAGGATGGGTTGCTGGGACTGAGTAGGGTGCTGTGGCTCAAGGAAACAGGGGCGGCTCCAGGCACCAGCGCACCAAGCGCGTGCCTGGGGCAGCAAGCCGCGGGGGGCGGCCTGCTGGTCGCCGTGAGGGCGGCAGTCAGGCAGCCTTCAGCGGCATGCCTGCGGGAGGTCCACCGGTCCCGTAGTTTCGACGGCAATTCAGTGGCGGGTACGCCAAAGGCGCAGGACTGGCGGACCTCCCGCAGCTATGCCACCAAATCCGTGTTACCAGCGGACCTCCCACAGGCATGCTGCCAAAAGCTGCCTGACTGCCGTGCTTGGGGCGGCAAAATACGTAGAGCCACCCCTGCAAGGAAATGATGCAGTAGTTGAGGAAAAAGGAACACAGTAAGTAACTGCAGTTCAGAGGGTCCTGGCGCCGGGACCTGGAGTAGTGGGTGGGTCTGGGTTCCCCCCTCACTTGCCACAGGGGAAGAGGCTAGACAGGAGGCCATGGGGAAGTAGCCCAGGGAGTTGTAGCTGTCATGCAGCTGTTACAGGAGGCACTATAGACAGCTGCAGTCCACAGGACCCTGGGCTGGAACCCGGAGTAGAGGGCGGGCCCGGGTTCCCCCCAAACCTCCCAATTGACCTGGACTGTGGGTTCTTCCAGAGGGGAAGGTCTCTGGGCTGTTCTCCAGCCCACGTGGTGAATCTCTGAGGCAAGAAAATCCGCCAATAAGCGCAGGACCCACCAAGATAGAGAAGGAACTTTGTCAGAATATACACAGAGAACATGAAACAAGGGGTGTTACCATACGCACTATAAGGAGAGTGATCAGTTAAGGGAGCTATAATCAGCAGGAGAGAAAAAGAATTGTTTGTAGTGGTAATGAAAATGGCCCATTTCCAGCCATTGACAAGGAGATGTGAGGAACTGTGGCGGGGTGAGGGGCGGAAAGCATGGGGAAATCGTTTTACTTTGTGTAATGGCCATCCACTCCCAGTCTTTATTCAAGCCTAATTTAATGGTGTCCAATTTGCAAATTAATTCCAATTCAGCAGTCTCTCGTTGGAGTCTGTTTTTGAAGTTTTTTTTGTTCTAATATTGCGACTTTTAGTTCTGTAATCGAGTGGCCAGGGAAATTGAAGTGTTCTCCAACTGTTGTTGTCATTTGTATGTCTCTGCTATGTAATGTTACTGAAGGCATTAGCTTTTTTTAACAATGTAAAAAATTCTTTGGGTTATGATGTGTGTTATGATGTATTCTGATTGTCAGGGTGTTAATTGTTCATACTACAGCTGGACATGCTGATAGCATTACTAAGATTTTGTGCAGTCAATACTAAAAATGATTACAAAGTCAACTTTTGCTGCAGTGTGTGTGTGTGGAGAGAGATATAGATAGATAGTTCCTAAGAGCTCTAGTACTATTATTACAGCTAAAAGGTTACTGGAGTTTATTAAAAACTTGACTCTAAAAAAAAAACCCACAAATGTAATTGAGCACACTGTTAAACAACAAAAAGATTTGGCCACCAGTTATATGTATTTGTTATATTTTTGATCAAATGGAGTATCCTTCTTCATTGTTTTGGCATTAATGGGCTTCTTTTAGTCTTTTTTTATTTTTAATAAAATCTGGTTTTATGTCTCATGGTTAATATTCAGCTTAATCTCCCTTATTAATATTTAATTCATAATTTAATACGATTGTCCATTTACATGTGATTTATTTTGTCTTGTGTCTTATCCCATCTTGTGCATGTGCTTTAGGTTGAGATTTGTTTTGTTTTTTCAGGAGACGGATTGCGGGGCAATAGTTGTTTTGAATATATTTATTAAGTATCCCTCTACCTTTACCGTGGTATGTAGTTTTCACTGAGCATTTCATGTCTCCTGCATATGTGCACACGTGCATGTGCACGTGCACACACCCCTTTATTTTTAAAGATTGTATAAGTCATAAAATGAGCGACGGCTGGTTATTTAGATACACATACTATGGACACAGTTTAAAAGATCTTCTGCCTTTTTCCTTCGGGTAAGATTTTTTTTACTACTTCTAATAGTGAATCCCCCTAAAATCATATCTACTACTAAGTGTTTTTTAGACTGCTTCCACCATCTTTATGTTTGTGACTGTGTTTGGACTCAGTTTGAGAATGCCATGCTGAATGAATTTTGGGTACAATAGTCTGTTCATGTGCCTGCAAGCCCACATCTGAATTTTTTAAGTGCAAAACCCTGTCTATTACAAATCCGTTGTCATTGAACCAGGTTTACTAACATTATCAATACAATGCAAACTTTTTTACTGAAAGTCCAATCTTATATATTAATAGAAAATACTCTATAGCAGAGAAGGCTCATACTTAATGGATATTATGGAGAGTAGTTTCTGCACATACAGCACTGGATACTTAAATTCAAATACAGTAAGTTAGCTGTTTAAAAATGCATGCATGTAGGTGTATGTATATACTCATGCACTTCTAAGCAGCCAACTTACTGGATTTACAACTGTGTATAATAGTAATATACAATATAATTTAATATTTCAAAAGTTGATGTTGCATTTGGTCACATTCTATCTTCAATTTCATTTGTAAAAATGAAGTCACAAGAGTTACTTCAATGTAACTGAGATCAGAATCTGGCCCATGGTACCTAGTCTTAGAAAGTTCTGGGTTGCAAAAGAGTTTTACGAGTGTGCTACTTTTGAAAGCAGTGGAAGTGCGCATGGATGATTGGGGCCCAGATGATTTGCAGCCCAGTATTTGTTATACACTCAGCTAATTGAGAGAGTTACTTACTTCCATGGTCCTGCAATGGGATCTTCATGCATATGCCCTACCCAATATGGAGTTCCATAGAAATCATCATAACTCTGCTCAAGGATAAGGAACTTCTGTAGCCCTTAGCAAGACTTAGGCATTAAGTAGCTAGCCAAGCAATTTGTTGACTCTTTTAGAGTCAATGTACATGTGCTTGCTAGCAGACAGAGTTGGATTTGGGACTCAAAAATTAATTGATATGGAGGGCACGGATGGGGGAAACAAAAAACAAACAATCCCACTTGTCCTCCAAGTATTGAACAGCTAGCACTTTGATGCTGTATTCTCTCTTGTTTTTGGAATATGACCACTGTAGCAGCCCTGACATTTGAAATTGTAATTTATTTAAATGAAAGAGTTTATTTTTGTGCATATTTGAACTGAGGGGAAGGAACTGCACCAGATTTTCATATAGCCAGAAAGGCTCAGGTCACAGAGTAGATCATTTTTGCCGATATCTACCCCTACAGCTCTATTAATACGTTAGTTTGCCACTTTCGTAAAATCAAACCCTAAGCATGTACAAGTATGTGGAGGGGAACATGTGTGTGCTTGCATATCTATCTGTCATTCCAAGTCTCTATTTTCAGTCATATTTTGTTCTAGAATTACACAAAATATAAATCACATTTTAGGTACAGTTTTATATATAACTCAAAAGTTCCCTACCCAATTTGAGCCATAATTCAAAAAATAAATAAAAGATAATTATCATGTCATTTTGTCTGGGAACATGTATGCCAGCTGTCAACCTGCTGCCAATTAAAGTGTCCCCAGAACCATGAAAGCCCTCAATACCAGGGTTTATATCAGAAACCCTGACAGCACCGCAAGCAACTGCTCTGAAGCTTTTTGAAATTGTAAAGTTATATGACTGTGTGCCAAGTTCTGAAAGTCCAAAGAAGCAGTTTAAAAATGAAATTGTATTATATTCAAAAATTGTTTCAGTATGTTTAAAAGTTGAAAATAATCCTCTCTAGTTCAATAAAAAAAGAAATATCACTGCTTTATAAACCCACTTCAGTCATTCTCTCTTTTTTTTAACTTTCCCTTTGAAGCTAAACACTTGATGGATTAGCCCAGTGCTAAAGAAAATGCCCTCTTTTATGTGTGAAAGCTTGGTAATTGCTGCAGAAAGATGCTTAGTGGCTCATAATATACATATAATCAGATTAGTTTTGAATCCTACCTCAGCTGAGAATGTAGGAGTAATCCAATTCGTGGCTGTTTACCTTGGCTTTTTCTGATGATTTTACCCTTTCTGCTTGCCTCAAAGGGTGCCAGGAACAAGGCCACATCAGCATCTTAGTAAACAGGGCAGGTAATTGTTTAGTAGTGAAGTAAAGGAGTAGGATTAAGCCTCTAAGGAGGACTTTTTTTTAAACTATTAAGACTAATCATGTTGTTTTCTGGATATGCCACTTACAACTGTAAGGCCTGGTTGTGCAGTTAAACTCTCAAGTCAGATACAACTGCATAGTGACAAATCCTCTCTCAGAGCTTTGAGCACATGGCTGTCTCTGATCCCTTAATTGATTCCACCATGTAGGACTTTTAACACCTCTCTTCAAGGGGGCAAATATCATGCAGTTAAGTTGTGCAAAATTGGAATAAATTAAACTCAGATTAAACTGGCAAAGTTTCAAAACACTCTGTATGTTATCTGGAAGCTTTGGGAAAGACCAAACACATGGGCCCTTGAGGTCTTTGATTAAAGCCCTTTTCTTCTTCTTTGACCTTTAATAGAACTTATTCCTTTATGGTAATAGCTAATTATGAGATGGGAGGCAGCTGAAATGTCAGTCAAAAAGTTTAAAAAGTGTACTACTTTATTCTCCATCTGGTTCAAATGAACCAGAAATTCCTTTATATTCAAGGCAGTTGAACATTCTTTCCCTTCTAGTCACTCATTCTCACCTCTTGTCCATGCAAGACTTTTTTTCAGGAAATCTCCCATTACTGCACAACTGCCATTGAAACTTTACCTATTATAGTAAGAGTGGGAGGGTTAATATATCCAGATTGCTTGTGTTTTTATCATTGTATCACCTAACCTTGTTCAGAGTGGGTCTAAAGCACGGGCGGTTCACTTTTTGGTCTGAGGGCCGCATGGGGTTTTGTAAATTGTATGGCGGGCCGGTTAGGGGAGGGCGTCGTGGCCTGGCCCCCACCTCCTATCTGCCCCCCCAGGACCCTCGCCCCATCCAACCACCCCTTTTCCCTGTCCCCTGACTGCCCCGGGGACCCCTGCCATCCCATCCAACCCCCCCTCCTTCCTGACTGCCCCACCGGGATCCCTGCTCCCATTCAACCCCCTATTCCCCCCCGACCACCCCGACCCTTATCCACATCCCCCCCCCGACCACCACCCCAAACTCCCCTGCCTTCTATCCAATCCCCCCTGCCCCCTTACTGTGCTGCCTGGAGTACCGGTGGCTGGCGGCACTACAGCCATGCCGCCCGGCTGAAGCCGGGCCACGCCGCCGTCGCCACCACGCAACACAGAGACCAGGTCAGGCCGGAGTCTGGAGCTGTGCTGCCCCAGGAGCTCACAGCTCCGCCGCCGGCACGAACGAGCGAGCTAGATGAGGCTGCGGGGGAGGAGGGACAGCGCGGCGGGGCTGGGGGCTAGCCTCCTGGGCCAGGAGCTTGGGGGCCGGGCAGGACGGTCCTGCGGTCTAAGGGGTAGGCAGAAATTGGCCCTTAACATTTTAGCTTATTCTTTTAATTCAGATACAAGATTACACCCAAAGGCATGCCAATTTTTAAGTATGCTTATTAATATGGTTTTCTTTTAAAATTCATTCTGTCTTTATTGTCAGGAAAATTTACATCTAGTTTTATCAACTATGTATCAGCACTGATGCATTGTGGCAGTTGAATTTTATAACAAATGGATATTCCCTCTGAGAATCCCAAGGGTTATAATTCAAATCATAGTTGCTCCTCTTGTTTAGTGGTGATGCTTGGAAGTTGAATGTTCTTCAGTTACCTGCCATCGTTGGCATTTCTTTGGATAAAACACTTACTAAGAATCAGACCAACAGTCTGCAGTTCCTAATACATAAAAGTGTACTTTAATAATGGCCTTGATATAGATTGCCACTGTATTAGACCAATACAGATATGCACAAAAGCATGGCTTGCAATGGATGGCCTATTAATAAGAACAGAAGCATCTTCCTTGTTCCATATGTTACATCTCTTTTTAAAGTGCTGACTGGTCTTTTATTTTGAAATTATATTTAACTGTAAATGTAAAGGATTGTAATATTTCCCTCCCAAAGATGAGAACTAAATCATTTTTAACTGTTGCCAGGTATTTGGAAGTGCAGAAACTGTAGTACAAACCCTGGAATTAAAATGACTTGGTAAAAATGTGCTGCATTATTTTAATGTTCATCAGGAGATGACTATAAGGATAAAGGGTTCATCATTTCAATATACATACTATGGTGGCAAATAGAAGTCAAAAGATACTTAAAATGATCTTCGCAATGCATTGTGATTTTTATTTTTTTTGTGTATTCTGTGACTGAGAATTCTGCTGTTGAAATGTGGTTAGCCTTTTTTTGACAATTTTTAACCGGCTTAAATTAAAAAATTTAAAGTGTAGAAATTGATGTTCTGCCTACTTGGAATATATCTTAAAGATACTAGCACTTCAAAGAAAAACACTGAAAGTAAATCAGATGCAAGCATTTTCTGTATCCAACGTGGCAAATTTTGTTCAAGGTTCCTGGGGTAATGCTAAATTAGAATGGTGTTTTGGTGTCAGTCCATTAGAAGTGCTGTTAATCTCGTTTCTTTTGTCAGAGTGGAAATGAGGATGTGAGGGCATTTTCTCACACCCAGGAAGACACAATACATGGTATCAACTCAGTGGATGTTTGGTTAGGATACTTAATGCAGAATTCCTCCTCCCTACAGTCAGGAAGACTTGTGTCGGTTTTTAGTCTGCTGGAATTTACTATGTCTGACAGATTTTTTTTAAGTAGTCAAATATCTTTTTATTTTCTTACTGCAGGGTAAATTAGGTCTCAGAAACAGTGATGTGTATTATAGTCTATACCAGCTCCAGAAGCTGAAAGCATTTTTTTTAATGAAGCCAGAGAGATGGAGTGATCTGCTTGATAATAAAGCTTAGCTTTAATGCCAGCTCCATGCTGTTACAGCATATTACTAAACAGCAAGAAATGTGGCACAGATGTTGTGGCAGCCATATTTTACACCCTCCAAAAGGTCATGTCGCTTGTTATTACATTCAGAATCAATATTAAGTGAGTGTTCCAAATTTCAACTGTCAGTTGAATTTATTGCTGCAAACTGAGGCTGAAGGGTTTTCGACTGTGATTCAAGCAAGCTAACAAATTACTAATATAGGGGCATGCTTAGTAGAAACAGGTGACCCACATATCCGAAGAAAAGGGCAATTTCAAATATCTGCAAGAAAATGTTGTAATGGTCACTAATAGGAAAGATTCACAAATAGACCAAATAGTTCTTAAATGGAAGCAAGATTTTCCTTTAAAAAAAAATGCCAGTATCTATAAAGTTTTCAGCTCTGTCTTTTTTCAACAAATAGTCCAATCTCCATTTGACACATGCAGAAATCATTTTCAAATTCAGATTTTTAGCCTATGTATGAAAGTCTTGCTTTCTGATAATGGATTTCTATAACTAGAGTGGTAACACAAGAGAGTTTGATTATTCCAAAAAAGGAAATACTCAAACTCACCAGTTGTGTTGGGGTGGTGTTATGATTAATGTTCTGAATGTTGTGTTTGCTTTGTATTGACTTTTGTAACTTCCAAGAGCAAAGATAAATTACAATATGAAAATAGCCAGTTTCCTTTTAAACTGAAACGATGTGTGCTGAAAACTAATGTCGTTGTATGCAGAATCACCTGGATCAGTTTTCTCCAAATCATATTGTTTATCACCGTGTTTTAGCCTTTACTACAGCTATAGTATAGGTCACAATTTAAAACTTTCCAATTTTGCCCAAAATAACCTGATCTCCGTATTTTCGGTATTCTCTAGCTATTTAAGAATGTCATTTTTTTAGCAGTTCAGAAGGAAAACAAAAGAGTGAGTTTGGTTGGAGTTATTTGTTGTTGTTTTTTGCTTTTGGCGGGTACCAAGGTAACTTAATTTAGGCAACTGACATGTTTTTCAGTGTAGCCAACGTACTTCGTATTTTGTCCTTCCTTGCCCCATCGCCTTGCTCTTTCCTCCTCGCTTTTGCGACTATTTGCTTTTGCTAACAGCTCCTTTTTAATAATTAAAATGCCTTGTGAGCAATTAGATTCTTAAAATTTTATTTTTTTTTTTAAAAAAGCTGGGCTTCGGGGGGTGGGCGGGGCTGATAAGTCTTCAAATATTTTAAGGGCTGTTATAAAGAGGACAGTGATCAGTTGTTTTCCATGTCCACTGAAGTAGGACAAGAAGTAATGGGCTGACTCTGCAGCAAGGGAGATTTAGGTTAGATATTAAGAAAAACTTTCTAACTCTAAGGGTAGACTCTGGAATAGTCTTCCAAGGGAGGTTTTTAAAAAACAGGTTGGATGAATGACTGTCAGGGATGGTCTAGGTTTACTTGGTCCTGCCTCAGCACAAAGGGCTGGATTTCATGACCTCCCAAGGTCCCTTCCAGCCCTACATTTTTGTGGTTCTATGATTCCCTCCTGTAGTTGTGAAGGAATTCCACCCTCTTTCAGATGAGTGGAGAGAGATTATTTCAGCCAAACTGCTCATTTATATAATTTCTTCATGTTGTTTAAGTCCCAACATTCTTCATCCGGTTTCACATAAGTGCCACATACCACAATTTATGACACTTGAAGCTAAAGATGTAATAACAAAACTAAAGTACTAGGGAGCAGTAAAATAGAAATAAGAGCAATTAGAGACAAAAGGTCCCTATGGTTGCCTTTTGGGTGCTTTTTATGATCTTTTCACCAAGGAATTAGTAACTTTCAGTTTCCTACATCTCAGTTTAGAGCAGGGATCTCAAACTCAAATCACCATGAGGGCCACATGAGGACTAGTACATTGGCCTGAGGGCCACATCACTGACACCTTTTCATATAAAGGTACAACACCCCTCCACCTTCCGCTGCCCCCAGCCCTGCCCCCACTCCACCCCTTCCATGAGGCCCCGCCCCTGCCCTGCCTCTTCCAATCCCTTCCCCAAAGTCCCCACCACAACTCCGCCCCCTCCCTGCTCCTATTCCAACCCCTTCCCCAAATCCCCGCCCCTGCCCCACCTCTTCTCTGCTCCCCGCTCCTCCCCCCTTCCTCCTGGAAAGCGCTAAGTGCCGCCAAACAGTTGTTTGGCAGCAGGAAGCGCCTGGAGATAGGCAGAGGAGCAGGAACGTGACGTGCTGGGGCGGGGGAATGGCGGGTGAGGGGAGCTTGGCGGCCACAGGAAATAATTCTGGGGAGGGGGACAGGGGGTACGCGGTGTCCTGGCCGTTCATAGTCTTTTCTTTGTTTCCGTTGTTCTGTAAACACTGTAGCTGTTTCAGTTTTCAGTGATCCTCTAAGATTACAAATCAACAAGAGATCAAACACTTGTATACATCTTCAGTCCTGGGGGAAGGGGCATTTTCAGGGACAGCGTAAAAATGAGCATACCTTGGAAATATATGTTTTGCACTAAAAATGCAAAAACAAAGAAATGCAAATATCATAACAGAAAAGAACATGACAATGTTATCTTTAAACAGATCAGTGCTCTGTGCTGGAGAAGCTTAACTGGGCACTTCAGTTTATGGGATTAGACTTCATGATAAATTGACCATGAGTTCCACTTGGCTAGATTTAAGATGTGCAAGTTAAGTAAATCTATAGGGGAAATGTCTATAGGGCTGATGTCAGTGGAAGCAGCATCTGTCATGTCTCCAGAGCTCCAGGAGTAGCAAGATGAATATGTTGTCCTTCCCTCCCCCCTTCTGCTGCACCAGTTATTTTTATGGTTCTGCCTTTGGTTGCATGGCAGCCAGAAGTTGGCACATTAAAATTTAGAGATGGAAAAAGCCTTTCCTTTCCTCTGCCAATGTTGGACTGAGATAGTGCAGGCAGACTTCAATCCATCAACCTCAAGGAAGTGGGCCCAGCACTCTGTCCCCAAAGTCAGTGGGGCTACTAAAATGAGGAAGGAGAGCAGGATTTGGACCGGAAATATCAAGTGGTAGAAGTAATAATATCTAATGTAGAAATAGTATCTTCAGATTCTGCTCTGAAATATACCTCCTTGAATTTAGCAGGCTGGGTGTATGATAGGGCAGAATTTGTCACATTGTCTTTTGGAAAGATCAGTAGTAACTGTTTATAAATAAATTCAAATGTCAGAATCTTATAAATTCAGTTTAAAAGACCATTAAATTAAAAAATCAAACCTCTCTAATCCCAATAAAACAATCAAATTTGAAGTAAACACTAGAAATACTTCTATCATTTGTGTGCGTGTACTGCAAAAAAATTGATATACAGTAAACCTATCCATGTCTGGAGACTGTTACAGCATCTTTTTGTATAGGAAGGCTCAGTGGGGTGAATTACACTCTTTAAACAGAAATTCTTTTGCTTGATGTGAAACCTTAAGTACTATTGATAATAAAAATAGAGAAAAAAATCTTCTGTAGAAATACAGGAAAGTGAGCACAATAGGCCATATATGGCTCCAAAGGAGTATTTGCGCAAGTTTTTAGCCATGTATTATTTACCTGATTGACCATAATGGATCCTTAGGACCCATAAAAGTTGTTGTGTAAATCTTTTTTTCTTTTTTTCAAAAGGGCTAATTTTTCACTCAGCTAAACATAATGGTTCCTCAAAGCCTTTACAGTCTGGGTTTGTGTAATGGTTTCTGTTTTCTATAAAGCAGATTTTTACATGATGCTGAGGGGGTGTTAATCTCATGTAGAGCAGTGGTTCTCATACTATAAGAACTAGCATGCCACATTGAAAACTCAGAACTATTTGGCCTATCACCTATGTAATTTTAATCAATGCAATTGTAATGCATTCTTATTCTGAGACTATACTTTTTTTTTACCAACCTGCATACTGCCTGACAGCAGTTAATTAGTATCACTAGTACATGTACCACAATTTGAGAACCACAATTGTTGATCTAGCTCTCTATTTTAGGCACTTATGTGTTGGTATCCTGGTCTTGCTGTCTATCCATGTAAGGATATTCATACAGGTATCTTCACTGAAAGACTTATGAAAATAAGTTGCTATGTGTGTGCAGTTAACCAGTTCTTGATCATTTGTACTAATTTGCTGCATTGAGAGACTCAGGACCAGATTTTCACACCAGCTTACAACCACGTTGCACCATTCAGGTGGTACACAAAGGTATTAATCCATCTGCAAATGTCCAAACAGGAATTCCCCTGGCATAGGGAAACTCCCTGCTGCTGCATTTGTGCCTCTGCCTGGACCTTGTGCCTCTGCCCAGCCTGTCCTGGTATAAGGGGGCATGTCGGAGGCAAGTGAAGGGGAGTGCTGGAGCTCTGCTCTGCTACTCCATGGCCCAGTGATGGAGAAAGGATCCTATGTCAGTGGCACAATTTATATCTATCTACCAGCAACCCTGAGTTGGGTTGGGGGCTGCTCCTCAGAATTAGAGAACCAGAACTGGGTTCTGGATTCTACATCATTCTTTCCTAAGTGGAGCAGAGCATGGGTACAGGAGACAATCTGGCCATTTTTCTACCCCTATGAACTATACCTGAATTTTTATTTCAAAACAGAATTAAGTAAAAAGATGGTTTGGGTTGGTTTTAAATGCTCTTAAACTGAGATTCTGTATGCCAATTTCCTGCCCACAGAAAATGTTCTGAAAATGATTTATTCAGTGATTATTCTTATCTCTTGTGCAAACGAGTTTCCAGATCTAAACTCTTTTGCAAGTTCTGTCTCAAGAGGCCATAAGACATCTTCTTTTGTCAACAATTTCACTGTTCTGGTAGATTATGATAGTTATGCAGAGAGAGGTGACCTGTCATGTACCTGGGGCCAATCCCATAGACAATTTTGAATGATCAGGGCTGAAACATTGAACTGGAATTGTACTCATTATGGAGCCAAGACAAAGAGCACAGCCAAGGGGAGATGTGCTCACAGCAACCTGCGTTGCTAAGCTGTTTTTGTAGCACTTACAGCTTTTTCCAGAGCATGTAGCTTGATTCTTAGATCAGTTATCTTCCTGTTTTTTCCTCTCAAATTTTTTCTGGATTAAAAAAATATATATTTTCTGGGCTTTTGTCTAAGTTTTCCCCCTTTTAATCACTTTCTGGCCCAGAAAAAAACTTTTTGCTGTACTGTGCCATGCCCCCAATTTGATGATCACCTTTGTTTTAGAACAGGTGATTGTAGACCAGCCCAGACTCAGTCAGTAGCTGCCTGCATGTGGTGGCAGTACAGCTGAGTTGCAAGGAGGTTCAGCCCTCAGCCTATCCAGAAGCAGAGTGAGACTGCATGTGGATCTGTGCCTACATGCCTAGGAAAGGCCAACTGGAGGTAGTGCCTACAGAGGGCATTCCACTAGGAGGATTTGTTGGGAGCAGGGAAAGAAGGAATGGGAGGTAGTAAGCCTGGAGAGCATATCTTTGAAAGTTATAAATGCTCAGCCAACCTGCTGCTAATTTCATTAGGTCAGATGTTCTTTAACTCTTTCAGATGGCCAAGCTCTGGATTTGTATATAAAAATCTGGGAGCAAAAAAAATAAAAATAAATCTGTTTTGTAAAGCCAGTTAATACTTAGAGGCAGGCCAGTACTGCCCCAGCTTGTGGGGATACATGGTCACTCTAGGTAGATTTTGTTTAGCAAATGATTTCCATGTTTCTACTTTGTCCCTCTCAAAAGCTCCCCTATCCAATGTATTTCAGTAGACTTTGAAGATGTGTCCCTGTTTTTTTTTTCTCTCCAAATGTCCCTAATTAGAACATTCAAGTGTTGATAGGCCTGCCTGTCCTGTAAATAAACAGAGGAGTCCAGAGCTGTCCATTTGGCACTTTCCTCAGCACTACATTCAAAAATTCATTTAAAAGGAAAGATATTGTAGTGTTAAATCTTGAAAACACTGAGTTTGCAATGGAAGTGTTGACAGACACACACTTCTGTTCCTAAATGTTAGTTAAGGCATATGTATCGTTTTAATTTTTATTCACATATTTAATTGTCCTTTTTGTGAAAGTGTGGTTGGTGCTGGAAGGGTTCTCCTAGTAACACACATCAATAGCAAACCTCTTTGGAAGACAGATTCACACTAATATACTCTGATGAGCGTATGGTTTCCTAAGGAGGAACAAGCGGTGTAGCTATCCAATAGAAAAGTATAACTACGTTGGCCAATCCGCTGCCCCTGCTAGCAGTTATGCCGTTATATTCAATTTGGTCACTGACCAGTGGATGCAGTTAGACAGGGAAATCTAGCAGTGTGACAGTACAAAGAATTTTCTAAGATGGGGGACGTGGAGAAAACTGCGAGTCTCCTTAAGAAATGTGTATTCCTGGAAAGGGGGGGGGGGTGGAGGGAAGCCATAGCATATTTCTCCCTACACCCAAGAAGGAGTTTATTTCCCCAAGTAATGTTACTATGCAAGTACAGTCCAGAGTTCTTTCCACCCCCCAGATTACATTATATTTAGGGACTTGTAGAAGCACTTACAATATTTTCTAAGTTAGAAGTAATGTGAGCATCCACTTACCCATTATACAATAGCTGTAAGCAAGCAGACAGGTCTCAAATCTTAACTGCCCTGAAATCATTGGGAGTATCTTGGTGCTGTGGCAGAGAGGCGGGGGCCTTTTTCAGTACATATGCATCATTGTAGCTGAAATATTTGTATTTCAGTTACCCAGTATATTTCAGATTCAACATCAGAAGATTCTGTTTTCTTTGAAGATGGCAATTAACTCTTATGTTACCTCAAAATTATTGCCTCTTGGCCTCATTCTATTGAATTAGGACTGATGCCATATGTCAAATCTGACTGCTTCTTAAAGGAGGATGGGGGGAAATTGTGACAAGCTGAGAGCAGGGATGATAAAACATAGCCATCATCCCAGTTGGGTAAAAAGTGACTGCATAACTGTATCCAGTGTGACTTACTTTATTACTTTAAATGAGTTGAGAGCTCTTTAATGATGCCATTCTTTCTTAACGATTTAGGTTAGTATTGTCACTGATGTACAGTAGGCCTTCAACTGCTGACAAAGCTAAAAAAAAAAAGGGAAGGAAAAAGATGTTCTATTGAGAAATGAGGCAAGGGAAAAAAGGAACCAAACAAAACAAAATTCTCTCATACTCACCTTTAACTGTCTGTAGAGATATGCTGGCTCTCCTAATTACACTGACTGTCAGGGACGCACTCATCTCCATTATCAGCGAGTACCATTTTATCTATTTAACTGTACAGTCAAAAAAGAATGCGTCACATCTAAATTATTCCTTGTATTACTTTTAAAAGTTGGGGGGGTCCAAAACTCTCTTTCCAGAATGAACATCTCCAATGCCCTGCTCAGCAGAGCATTTAAGCACGTTTAAATCCATCTCTGTTGAGCAAATCATTTAAGCACATTAAATCAATGACATTTGAGCACATTCCCAAAGTTATACACATCCTTAAGTACTTTGCTGATTTGAGCCTAAAAGTTCATTTGTTTGTTCATTATTTAATGAACCAAAATGCTTCTTCAGGTGCTACAGTGTTTCAAACATGATTTTTTTAAGCTGCTTTCTGATCAAATTTGAACCAAAACTACTTTTTGGTCTGTTCTCTGTGCAAAAATGTGAAATCTCTAAAAGTTTCAGAGTTTCTGCTTTGGGTCTAAAGAAAGTGAACTAAGATAAAGACCTGATAGCCCACTGTCAAGGCTGCTTCCCCACTCTGAACTTTAGGGTACAAATGTGGGGGCCTGCATGAAAATTTCTAAGCTTAACTACCAGCTTAGATCTGGTCCGCTGCCACCATTCCCAAAAGCTAATTCCCTTCCCTGGGAAGCCTTGAGAAACCTTTCACCAATTCCCTGGTGAATACAGATCCAAACCCCTTGGATCTTAAAACAAGGAGAAATTAACCATTCCCCTCCTTCCTCCGACCAACTCCTGGTGAATGCAGTTCCAACCCCCTTGGATCTAAAAACAAGGAAAAATCAATCAGGTTCTTAAAAAGAAGGCTTTTAATTAAAGAAAAAGGTAAAAATCATCTCTGTAAAATCAGTATGGAAAATAACTTTACAGGGTAATCAAACTTAAAGAGCTCAGAGGACCCGCCTCTAGTCTCAGGTTCAAAGTACAGCAAACAAAGATAAACACTCTAGTAAAAGATACATTTACAAGTTGAGAAAACAAAGTAAAACTAAGATGCCTTGCCTGGCTTTTTACTTACAAGTTTGAAATAGGAGAGACTTGTTTAGAAAGATGTGGAGAACCTGGATTGATGTCTGGTCCCTCTCAGTCCCAAGAGCGAACGAACTCCCCAAACAAAGAGCACAAACAAAAGCCTTCCCCCCAAGTTTTGAAAGTATCTTGTCCTCTTATTGGTCCTTTGGGTCAGGTGTCAGCCAGGTTACCCGAGCTTCTTAACCCTTTACAGGGAAAAGGATTTTGGAGTCTCTGGCCAGGAGGGATTTTATAGTACTGTACACAGGACAACTGTTACCCTTCCCTTTATAGTTATGACACCCACTAATGATTATTTTTAATAATTAAAACCTTGTTGCATCTCATGTACTGGAAAGAATGATGTGGTGCACTGGTTATGGCACTAACATAAGACTTGGAAGATTCAAATCCCTGCTCCACCACCGGCTCCTTGTGTGACCTTGGACAAGTCACTTAGTCTCTGTGTGCCTCAGTTTCCCAACTGCAAAATGAGGCTAATAATATTACTCTAGCTCACAGTGGTGTTGGGAGGATACATATGTTAAAGATTTTGAGGCACTCAGTTACTATGAACATGGGGGCCATATAAGTACCTAAAATAAATTAAAAGCTTGGCAGTTTTGCATTAGATAAATAGAATGGTTATGTCTGTATTTGCTGTATTGCCTAAATTTCCCTTTGTTTACCATAAGCAACTACTTAAAACTACTGGGAACACAATGGCAAAGAATACTGAAATCAAGTTATTTAGCTTTTAAGGCAGATTCTCAAATGTGATCATGTACTACTCGGTCCTCCAAAATGACTAGTAATTTAAGGAAAATGTCATTATGTGATTTCACATCACTTAGTTGTTGATCTGCACCTATTAACCATATAACCAGCTTTGTTATGGCTGTTTGTTTTACAGTTTATCTTGAGTTCTCTGTCAAATTAGATTTTTCATAACTAGCATTATTCTCTCACACCCAGAGCCTTTTGCACATACTCCCAATAGTTAACAAGCACATATTTCAGCCATTTTGTGCTCATTAGGGCAGAAGTTAGCATTAACATTTTAAACTCAGGTAATCTGGTATTAATTTCAGTTGGATTCCAATTCAATTTGTCATTGGTACAGTACCACTAGCTGCACAGTAGGTTTTGTTCAAGGCTACTGTCTGTTGTTTGTTTTTTCAAGGTTGCTAGTACATAGAGATAAGTGTATTCTCCTTTCAAGTTGCTATCTTTCTATAATTATTATATTGCCTCCAATTTAAAACATCCATATCCTAAACTCCCTAACTAATGAGATCCCTTATAACCAGTTTACATGTAATGGATACCTGAAACTGAGAGATTAAGTGTTTTGGATGTGAAAAAACACTTTCTAGAAAAGAGCCACTCATCACTTTGTTGCCTCTTGAATGTCCAAAGTAGATATTAATGGATCTTAGTCAGCCTTTGTTTTAGACCCAGCCAATTAGTTTGTTGTGAGTAGATAAAATAAAATAACCTGAATCAAGTGCCGATCACAATATTACTGATTTATTGGGGGGGATGACTTTATTAGGAAGCTAATATTCATTTTTATACAAGCATGGGAAATGTTACAGGATTCTAAACAAACACTAAATTAATCTATTACAATTAATAGATTGTAAAACCAGAAGGGACTACTATGATCACCTAGACTGAGCTCCTGCAAACCGTGCCACAAAAACTCACTCAGTAAATTCTGCTTCGGACACTTAGTATGATGATTAGTACATAGATACCAGTTACCTATTGCGGACATATTTGTGGAGATGTAATAACTTCAGGACTAATGCTAGCATGTCATAGCCAGGGTTGGGCCTGATATGTATTTGGAACAAAATGTTGTGGTTCCCAGAATTCAAACCACAGGAGACTGCAATCATGCCATGGCACTGTAGGAAAAAACAAATCTTTGCAGCAGCCTGAGGTTCGGGGAGACAGATCGGCAAAGTGGGTTAGAAGGGTATTGAAACTGAATATGGTCTGTGGTGCCAAAGTAAATATAGATCAAATGGCCAGAAAAACTACAGATCTCTACGTACAGAAGCAGGTCCCTAACTCCATATCATTAATTGCAGTGCCAGACTGTGTTTGGCCACAAGTGGGTTTTGGGTAAAGGGAACGCTCTGTACCATGGGCTGTATGGTTTTACAGTGCTGCAGATTCTGTTTTTCACCACCATACGCCTGATTTTTGTCCAGCAGTAGGATTAACTATTACAGTCCATGGTGGCTGGTTTTCTATAATTATTTTTTTTTATTTTAAACTGCTTGTCTTTTTTTTTGTGATGTGCTACATTTGAGTAACCTTTATGTAACCAATCTTATGGCTGCATATGGAAACACACTATAGTCAGCATTGAGGATACAACCAAGGGTCTTTAACACCTACAGTAGAACCTCAGAGTTACAAACACCTCGGGACTGGAGGTTGTTCATAACTCTGAAATGTTCATAACTGAACAAAACATTATCAATGTTCTTTCAAAAGCTTACAACTGAACATTGACTTAATACAGCTTTGAAACTTTACTATGCCGAAGTAAAATGCTGCTTTCCCTTAATTTTTTTTAGTAGTTTATGTTAAACACATTACTGTACTGTATTAGCTTTATTTGTTTGTTTGGTCTCTGCTGCTGCTTATTGTGTATTTCCGGCTCCAAATGAGTTGTGTGGTTGACTGGTCAGTTTGTAACTCTGATGTTTATAACTCTGAGGTTCTATTGTATCATTTTGCTCTCCTGATAGGGGTCTGCACTTTTGGTGCAGAAGGTCTCCAGGTTCAATCCCTGAAGAGTAGTATCTTTATACATACATACACATACATATAGCGCTATGGATTTGCTAAAACAGCACAGCTCTTGTTGGTTTGACCTGATGGGAGGCTCCACTTATCTCACTTGGAAGT
The DNA here is from genome assembly GCF_027887155.1 of Malaclemys terrapin pileata. Taxonomy (NCBI): domain Eukaryota; kingdom Metazoa; phylum Chordata; order Testudines; family Emydidae; genus Malaclemys; species Malaclemys terrapin. The sequence goes on from NC_071512.1 coordinate 28,433,741, forward strand.
GCTGCTGCCTGTGGGTCACATGAGACTTAGTTTGATTCAGTGATGTACTTTATACACACACTGCATCTCCACCAGCCAAAGATATAGAAGAGGCAGTGGAGGAAGGACAAACTCTGTCCTGAGTATTTGATGACTGGCTTGCAATTAAGAATACAGTAAGTGTATTGCTATATGTTCAACTGGGTTCATGTTTGAATGCCACTGTTTTGCATTATACAGGTTTTCACTATGGGAAGGATTTCAACCCATCCTTAAATGATAGAATCATAGAATCGTAGGTCTGGAAGGACCTCGAGAGGTCTTCTAGTCTGGTCCCGTGCACTCAAGGCAGGATTAAGTATTATTTAGACCACCCCGACAGGTGTATGTTTAACCTGCTCTTAAAAATCTCCAGTGACTGAGATTGTACAACCTCCCTAGACAGTTTTATTCCATTTAGTGTGAATAAGTGTAGTTGCTTTGTAGTGCAATTAATGATGTTCAATCTGGGCCAGATCTGGAATAAGGAACAGTGCCTGACTGAAAAGACTTCACCGTGAGGAAAATGCACTAAATTCTGCAGAGAGGCAGGGTTGAGGGAATTAATTCTCAGTCCCAACATGTGCTTCAAGGCCTTCTAATTCATTCTTCTACAGCCTATCCACAGCCAGCTGCTGTAGGATCTGGGGAGTGAGAGTAAAGGATAAAACTTGCTGCTCCCCCAAACAGGCTTGATTCCCAGGGATATGCACTGTGTACAAACCTACTGGCCAGAGACTCTTCGGGTATACTTGGCAGTGTGGGGATGCACTGTTCTCTTTGCTCACTCTGCCATGTGCAAGAGGGTGTGGATTTTCTGCTACCTGGTCAACTGCTGCAGTGGCAGTGCAGCATTTCCACTGTCTTGTCTGAGTGATCAATCCTGTTTTAACTTTGACTCATTGTACCAGAGCATGCTCATACTATGAGATAAACTCTGTCTGCATTCTATTATTCTGTCAGTAAGCTAGATGCAAAGGAGAGTGCCTCCATTGCAAACTGTTAACTGTGGAATGTTACAGAAAATTATTATTTTTATTTATTTTTAGCAGTGAATGAATTCAATTACGAAGCAAACCCTGGACGTAATGAAAATGTTTCCTTCTTGCTTTGGTCAGTTCAAATTGCACTGACATTGGAGGAGAAACCTTCCTAATAGCTAGAGGTGATTATATCCATTTGCCTTTATGGAAATCTCTAATGGAATGCTTTTCTGCTGCATCTCTGGATTGGTCAGGCATACTCTTCCAGATTTTCTACAGAGATGATGAAGCTTTCGTGTTAGTTTGAATAAGTATAGGTGCTTTGTAATGCAATTAATGATGTTTGAACAAGGCTCCTGTCAACTTTTATTCTCCAACAATGAGTCTGACAGTTATTTTTTCCATGGAATACCTAATACTAGCTTTCAAATGACTTATAAATGAAAGACTTGCAACTTTGTAAGCTTGAGGAAAAATTAAGAGATGCCTGAAATTGAAGGAAATGATGAACACTCGTGGATAATGTTTTGATGGATTATTACAGCTCAATACAAGGTGCCTTGGAATCATCTGAAGTTTATGGATTCTTTTGTGCCCCTGTGTGATGATTTTTCCCCCTAATGATGTGATTTTTCACTACTATAAAGTTGGAAGCTGGAGAGTATTAATGGCAGACTCCTACTCAGCTTGTTAAAACATGTATTATATCACCCCTCTGCTGAGATAATATAAAAGTTACCAAATTCCAGAGCTACCTTAAGAACTTGATTTCCACAGCTTGTAAAGACCCAAGTGATCCCTAGATTTGACTTGTTTGGTTTCAATGTGTAAATTGAAGGTGTGCTGCTCTTATGACACCCCTTACTTGCTGATCCAATAAAGTGTGTTTAATAGCAGCTGTGGAGATCAGCATCCACCCAGACATTTTGCCAAGGGAAATATGCTATTAGAGTATAGACATTTGTGGGGAGGAGGAAGAAGTTGAAAAATGGATGTCAGTGAATGTAGCCCAGAAAGAGGGAGATGAGTCATAGTCCCACTCAGATTCCTGAGACACAGCAACTAAAGAATAGAAATTAGAATGACTATTTCATTTCTTTACATCTTTAAACTATTACTCCTAAAAGTTGACAAGACCGAAATAGCTGCTAGCTTCAAATACCATTTCTTATCAATTCTTTCACCTTAAAAGGAACTGAGTGCCAAGCTTCTATCATACCAGCCCTCTTGTTTTCACCTCTTTTCCCTTGAGTTGCATTATTTTATTTATTCATTATGTATACAGTGCATAGGAATGCATAGTGCTTTATAGACAAGTAAATCAATGGCCAGTCCCAGTCCTGAGGCTCTTGCAAACTAAGACACAACAAAAAAAGTGATAAGAGACAAAGAGTAGGGGAAGGGTGAGGGTTATAACAATGGAAGACGATGAGCTTCTTACATGTGCATATTGTATGTATCTATTTTTAATCTAATGAAGAAATATTTGGGGATAGTGTTTGGAAATAAGGCATGATGGAGCTTGACGATGGAGGTGAAGCACAGAAAGTATGGGATGTGAAGGAGAATGATGTTGCATGACACAGGTAGGGCCAGATTATCCCTGGCTCTTGTGTGTGGGAGGGAGAATGCAGGAAATTTTCCCTTCTGTGTAGTTGCCGTTTTTGTGCAAAGAATGCAGAGATTGCTACCTCAGGAGGATGTTCTTAATTCCAAAGGGGGTGGGGTGGAAGTGAGGCCTCATTGCCCATGAACCCCACTGCACCAACTCTCAAAGCAAGTTAGGTATACTATAGAAAGCAAGCTACATGCCCTGTATGCAGCCACAGGCATGAACTAGACTATAATCAAGGAAGATGCTCCAAGCCTAGGGAGTGGCATGAGAAAAATTATGGTGACGTTTGTAGGAGTAGGAGACCAGAGAAGCAGGGAGGCAAACTGAACTGTCAATGCATGCAGCATAAGTGGTGCAGTGGTATTTGGAAAGCATACTCATGTTTGCAAATGCTTGAGGTCCATAGAAGGAATTAGTGCTCCATTCTAGGCATGTGTTAGTGCATCTATTGAGTGCAGTAGCTGTTTTACAAATTATTGTCCCAAACTGACAGTTCGTAAGGAGGAACAATTTCTGTTGAATTTATTGGGACTGCAAATTCTTGAGTCTGTAAGATTGGGGCCCTATGTGGCTTTACTCGTGCATATCTGAGATCAGAGGAGAACTCATATTAGTGACCTTTTTATTTTGTTGGCTTTTTGGAAAGTTCAGTCCAAACATGGTTGATGGGAAAAATGTATTTTCAGATATTGTGTTTTCATTTTATGAAAGATCATTTCCACTGGTTGCTTTCATAGTCTCAGAAAATGTTCCTCTTTTATTACCAGTGATCCTAAATGTATCACATAAAAATGTGTCTGAGTTTCAGAAGTGGAGAAATGGAAAGAGGAAGATGTTAGGGATGTCTTTGGAAATATGAGTAGAATTTTTTTCTCTACAGTGTTTGATAATAGAATTAATCATTCTTAATCAACAAATGATATCAAGAGTTCTCTGCCATGTTCCAAAAATATTCCACAGAAATATTAAAATTGTTGATAGTCACTGGTCTTTATTCTAATATTGAGCTTGTGGAGCTCGAAACATACCAAAGATGTTCCAATGGTTCATGTTTCAGGGCTTAGTGAGAAGAGCCAGATGTATAACTTTTCATTTACCAATAACAATAAGTTCAAGTAGAATTTCCTCAGTACTGAACTGAAAATCCACCCCAAACATTTCAGACATAGTTCCAGCCCCGATTCGACAAATACTGTGGGAAATAAATACTGTTTTCAGTAGAGTCAGACAGCGAAATAAAACTTTGGGTGTTCTTATTTTTGCTTTTGGTAGTGGAACACTCACAATTTTTAGAGCACGTTGTTTGTTATAACTCTATAAGTTTGATGATTGTCTTTTACAAGTCTAGAAATAAACAACTGGTGGTGGTTTTCTTCCTTTGGCAAATAATGCCTACGCATAGTTCCGCTGACTTCAGAAGGATCAACATGCAAGGTCTGAGTCTTTTCTTACTAATCAGCATTCTCATGAATGACACCAGCACAATTTAACACTTCCATATTTGTCACCTTGTCTTGCCATCTTATTTGAAAAATTTTACTCAAGCATCTGATATGAAAATGGTTTAGTATTTTGGTATGTTTGGCATAAGTCGTCCGTGTTTCTGAGCCATATAGGAGAGTGGATAAAATTCATGCCTCATAAATACGGATTTTCACTTTAGTTAACAATTTGTTATTGTTTCAGGCTCTGTCTTGCAAAAATCCAAAGCATTTAGAACTTAGTTAACAAGTCTGCAGATGGTGCGAGGAAAAATAGAACCCACTACACTCTGTCATGGCTACATTGGCTTTGAAGGCTAACAGGAGAGGAGGAAATAGTAAAAACTTTTTTGTGGGGGGTCAGTAAAGTAAGTAGCTGCAACTGAGCCTCCCACAAAGAGCAGGTCTTTTGAATAAAGGAACGTTTTACATGCTAATTTCTGACCATAACTATACTTCAGTGTGGAAAGAGGGAAATCTGTTTAGTTCCTTCTTTGTTATTCTTCTTCTTAAGTATGGCTCTGTAGAATGTAGACTTTGAATGTCTGTGATGAAAACAGGACTTGTCAAACAGCTAATAGCGTAAAGGTTGAACTTTGCTGGTTAAGACCATCTAATCCAAATGCAAACATGTTTCTCAGCTTTTCTTTGCATAATAGGAGAGGTGGGGAGACTTCTACTCTGTGTGTGTGTGTGTGTGTGTGTGTGTGTGTGTGTGTGTGTGTGTGTGTGTTTGACACTAATGGCACTTGAACATTATGACAGCTCCTACAGTATACACTGAAATCATTGCCTTAAAAGGGACTTTCTTATTGGGGAATACTTTCCCATATAAATCCATTTACCTTTCACATGTTTCTAATAGTTTTCGGTGCCTTTTATGCTAATTGTTGAATAGATTTATTATTCAAGACAGGATATTCTCTGTCACAGCTCATCTACTTCTACTTAAAATAGAAAGATGTGCTATTATATTTCTAAAAAGCTGCTGCAACAAAACTGCGTAACATAGAAATAAATCCAACTTCTCAAAATCAGGTTCACTGTGTCTGAACTGTACTGTCTTCTAGATTATGCTTGGTACTGGGACCATGTCTTTCTCTGTTTTTACAGCATGGGCCACAATAGTGCTTAATATAGAATAATCCTGCATGCAAGCCTACTGCCGAATTTGAGACATCATGGAAACAAGACTCTGTTTGCACTGCATAATCAAGCCAGAGATTATAGCTGTGGGGAAACCAAGGTTATAGGCATCTTATAAATACCTAAGGTAGATGGGCAGAGAGAGATCTGCAATAATACCAAGGGAAAACACATTTCTTTTGGGATTAATGTTATTTCCCATATTTTTTCTAATGAAAAAGTGCTTTCCTTTTAAAGCAAATAAAATTATATGGCAGAAGGCGATGATAGGGAAAAAGAGGTGGGTCTGATGCCTGACTAGAGCAGGAGACTAGGAAGTCAGGACTTGTCAAGTCCTGTTGTTCGTTGTGCTGCTGAGTTGCTGTGGGACTTGGGCAAATCCCTTAACCTCTCTGTTTTCCCAGCTACAAAATTAAGATAATAAAACTTATCTATCCCCAAAATCAAAAAGATACCAGCATTTGAAAATATTTAATAAGGGGCACTTTGGAAGGAGAAATGTAATGGAGTAGATGAACATTTTACCTGAACAGAAGAAAAATATTTGTCCCCCTTTAAAAAGGATGGGGAAGGAGCAGTTATTCTTCCTAGAGACAGCTGGCAAATTGGGGGACCTATTCAATATTGTAAAGCACTTTGAATTCCTCAAATAGTAATTCTAAATTAGACAATTTTTAAAAAATTGTGTTCATAAACCCTCGTACACATTTTATTCATGTATATGTTTTAAATATATATGTAATATGGGTCAAATTCTGGATTTACTCCATTGTTTTCAAAAGCATAACCCCAAGGATAAATATCAGAGGGGTAGCCATGTTAGTGTGTATCCACAAAAACAACGAGGAGTCCGGTGACACCTTGAAGACTAGCAGATTGATTTGGGCATAAGCTTTTGTAGGTAAAAATCCCACTTCTTCAGATGCATGGAGAAGTGGTTTTTTTACCCACGAAAGCTTATGCCCAAATAAATCTGTTAGTCTTCCCATGGATAAATATGGCCTGCCCATGCAGCAACCTAGTATAATATAAACTGTGTGTGAGTATTGAATAGGTATAATATAAAGTATTGTGTGTTTGTGTGCAGTATTTATTTTTAATTTGTTAAAATACCTACAAAACCCATTTAATCCAGTACTACTGAGCACACTTTAGTTTCTATCCAAAGATCAGGATCTTCAGCTCTGAATACTGGAATTGCAAACTAAATATAGTTAGCCAGATAACATGGATGCTTCAGACAAAATAGATACTTTATAGTTCGGTTACTAAAGCATTCATTAGCTTCCACCTGCTTGCTTCAAATCACAAATCTTATAATGTAAGATTTCAAAATCGGTAGGTGTTTTTAGGTCAAGGAGAATCTGGTTCTTTTCCCTGTGCTGTACTTCTGTGTGACAGTTTGGTGACAAGATGAAGGATACCGGGGGGGGGGGGGAGGGGGGAGATGATAATGCAATGTGACAGCAAGTGAGGATGATATGTACCAAAAAGAACAACAGAAAGGTTTTTAGGATAATGCACTGTCTGGAAAAGAACTGCTGACTTTTTTTACAACAAAGATCTATTCCACTGAGAGTTATTGTACTAGGGTAGGCATGCTGCAGCAAAAAAAAAAAAGGGGGGGGGGAAGGGCGATAATGTGTCCCACAAGACATCTTACAGCAGTTTCTTAAAGGATTGTCTTTAACTACTTCATTAGAGGTTCTCCCTTTCCCTGTGTTCCTTACAATTTTGTATTACAGGCAACAGATATTCTATCATGTTCTTGCCCTGTGTTTGGTAGCATTTCTGCTGCTGTACCTTAGGCTAGCAACAGTGTCTTTGCTGTGTGACCCTTGGGGTGTGCAGTCCTTTCCTTTGGACAGCTGCCTCAGTCCAGTCCCTTCTACTTCAGGCTGTATTTTGAAAGCACTACCCTTTCAGAATTCTTTTCTAATTTGAACCTCATTGGCCCGTAGGACTCTCCCACACAACACTCCAGTCCATATGCCTCTGTTTTCCCTCCCCATTTTTGTTGTTCTTAGTTATGCCATGGCTTGGTTTGTACATTGCATGTACTATGTTTGTTTGTTTTTTTATTACTGCTGTCTGACTGAGCAGAACCTTGGGGTCCTTGGCAGAGAGTGAGTGCTATGTATATGTATTTGTGTATAACCCAATTCAAATTTTTCAGCTGCTTCACTTTGATTCCTAGTGTGACAGAATGTACGCATCTGTTCACACCTTACACACTATTGTAATAATTTTGTATAAGGTATGTCTTGTAAGTTATTCGTTGAAAACTCATAATTTGCTGGTCAGTATCATCCTGATAAAATATGCGCACTGACATGATATATAATGTTTAAGATTTCTCTGTGTGGTGTTATTAACACATGTTCCGAACCCCACAGCCCTGCACAAACAGGTCTGTCCTAAACAAAGGAATGTGTGATCTGGTTAATTTGCATTTAAGCAGCAAACAGGGTCATCAAGTAGGAAAGGAAACAAAGGAAACAGAGTGTGGTCAGTAATCTACTGAAAGCACATAGTGAGAAATTTTGCTTGAATCTAATATAGTTTGTTAGGCATTAGTAAGTGTTTTCTTTATTTTTCTTGTAACCATTTCTGACTTTTATGCCTTATTACTTGTACTCACTTAAAACTATCTCCTTGTAGCTAATAAACTTGTTTTATTGTTTTATCTAATCCAGTATATTTAAATTGAAGTGTTTGGGTAACTCCTTTAGGGTGATAAGTTGTGCGCATACTGTTCTCTTAAAGGAATAACTGACTTTTATTGTCCAGGAGAGAGCTGGGCAGCACAGGATATACATTTCTGGGGGGAAATCTACGACAAGGGATGTGTTGGGGTTACCCTGCAGTGTAACCAAGGCTGGTGAGAGCCAGAGTAAAACCCAAGTGTGGCTGCAGTTAAGCACAGATGTTCAGGCTGTGGCTTCCATGCTGGAAGGCTTTGTGAGTGGCCCCTATCGGAGCTGCTTCACCAAGGCATTGTTAAGCACCCAAGGTTGGAGGGCATGAGTGACACCACTGCTTATTAGTCTGGATTGTACCCTGGTATGCAGGGCCGGCTCCAGCATTTCTGCCGCCCCAAGCAAAAACAAACAAAAAAAAAGTCGCAAGCGGCAGCGGCAGTTCAGCGGCAGGGTCCTTCGCTCCTAGAGGGAGTGAGGGACCTGCCGCCCCTGAATTGCCACAGGTGCCGCCCCTCTCCCTTGGCTGCCCCAAGCACCTGCTTGTTAAGCTGGTGCCTGGAGCCGGCCCTGCTGGTATGTCACACCTGGCCAACTAGATTTTGTAACAGGGCAATGAGTCTGTTAGTCTACTGCTTTCAGATCTTCCAATAGAAATCAAAGGAGTCTGATACAAGCCCTCAAGACCACTTAAAGAGTTCTAAGGGATGGATTATACCTTTCCTGAAAGTGAGGGATTAATGTCAGTGACTAGAGTCATGCTTATGTTGTATGACGGGTTGTACAAAATTTGCGCATACGTCTCAATCCACACCTGCAGCAATCTCTGCTGATCCAGTTCCAAGACTTTCCTTAGCAGGAACTGCTGCAGTAAGATCAAAGAGTGGAAGAGTTTGTAATGCGAGCAAAGAGTTGTCAGAGACATGATTTCATCAGCGGTTTAAAAATGATTTTTGTTTGTTTTTCTTTATCCCATTTCTTTCTGGAGATATAGTGTAACATCTCCAGTAGGAAATGGGATAAAGAAAAACAAACATATAATAAAATATATGCGCTATTACATTTTGTCAATAAATATCCTGATAATTTATTTATGACCATTGTGAAAAGTACCAAAACAAAATACATTCTGGCCTTGTGTTATTCATGAACTCCCTCTTTTTAACATGAAGGTGGATAATTCACTATTGCATATTGCATGCACTTGACCCAAAAAGGAGATCCTTTTTTTCCTTATCCATATTTTACTTTTGAATTGCCAGACAATTCATCATTCATATATTACCATGCAAACGTGTGACCTACAAATCTTCCTTTCTGAATTATGCACTCCTTATGCTTTCTGACTCATGAAAAAGAAAGTAGTTTAGTGGGGAAACGGTAAAGTATTCATGCAGTTCTTGGGGTTTTTTTCACTGAAGAGGCAAAAAAGAAGGAAATGAATGTATGAATAAAGTTCTCTCATGCTGGTGCAGTAGCAGTGTACTACCTGAGGGGGCAGAATTAGGAATCAGCCGAGTGATTAAGTTTAAGGAAATAGTATAGCCTGAGTATATTGCAAAGTTAATACACTTGGCCTCCTGGGACAAGAGTGCTGCTTCTGCTCTCAGACAATTATACCAACTAGTTATGCCTCAAGAAATAAGCTGACCATGAAAGGGTCAGAAAGATATTTTTCATTGTTTACAGAATTGCACAGGTGGCTAGGTGTCTTTTTTTTGTGTGTGTCTCTTCAATGAAGGGCAAAAATTGTTCACTGATTACTCTTCTAGTAGGCTTGGAAGGATGATATTTTTATTGATAAATGTCTGTACGTTTCGATTTCACTCAACACACAAACTGATGGAAAAATATTTCCATCTATCATAATCATAATTTACATATAAATATATAAGCAAAGTAAAAATGAACTTCAGTATTATCTGCTGAAATTATAAAAAAATTAAAATTGAATTCTCCCAAGCCTATCTATTGGTCACTGTTAGAATTAGGTAGATGTACTTCCCTCCAGATGAGTTTTATAGTGGGAGGAAGGACTACCAGAATGTATAGGATTTCACAGAAACATCACAAATTATGACAGTCCTTGGCAATAGATGTTCCTCTGAAACACATGTATATGGCCAGCATCTTTAAAAATCTCCTTGCATGTACAGTGTGCTGCCATATATATGTGCTGTGGCTGATTTTATAAAATATGCTGCAGTGCATGTGGTGCGTTTGGAGGCAGGATTGGACAGTAAGGAGTAATTTGATCCCTCTTCCCCCTAGTTAGGTGCAGTTCTGCTGCCCAAGTAGGGAGGATTGATGCAGGGGAGTCATAGAATGGATATGTCTCCAAACTTTTTACTTCACCACCTCCTTACCCCATCTGTGCTCCTGCCCCCCGGAGCCGGAGCCACAGCTCTGGGAGGAGGGGGACACAGACAGGTGTAAGGGGGCCAAGGCTGGGGCCATTGCTGGGGGCAGAGGTGGGAGTGGAGTCTCGGCTGGCAGCCGGCAGCCAGTGCTTTGGACGTGGGGCCAGCGGCTGCGGCCGGGAGTGGAGCCACGGACACAGGACCAGGATCCTGGGCAGGGGCCAGGAGCAGAGCTGGGTGGCGTTCCCTCGCCGCCTCCTATGGGGGCCCGGACCCTGGCTGTGCCCCCCCCAAAATGTTCCTCCAGGTCCCCTACGGGGGCGTGCCCCACAGATTGGGGACCTCTGCCCTAGGGGTATGGAGAGCTGTTCCTTTTGTGGTATTATGCAGAGTGGGAGGAGGAAGGGCTGGAGAATCTGTTGCTGACTTCATCCTCCTGTCTTCCCTACCCTTCCCTTGGTGGGGCAAATGGTCTTTCAAGGCTCCTCCCACCACGTATCTTCCTCTTCCCCTCCCATGTTGGCATGACTATGCAGGACTAGATGCTGGGGAAAAGGTATGCCGACTGACGTAAATCTGATTACTGTAATTTTGTTTTGTTTAAAACATTTCACTGGGCCAATCCATTCACAAATATCAACTTTTGTGTTAAGTGTGTGTGTGTGTGTTTAAACACAGCCCTCACATATTAACAATATCAATAGTGAAAATATCCCTGCTTTTACTCTTTTGGCTTTCTTCTGGGGAAAACAAAAAATACAGAGGATGAAATTTCACTGATGGAACTACACAGAGGGCATCATATATCAAAAGGGAGAGGAAAAGCTTCACATTTGTTAATTTTGTGCACAACTTAGATGAAAAATGTGAAAAGTGATAATGAATTAGAATAACAAATAGCATCCAGCATTAAAAAGTGACTAATCATCACCTGGGCAGCAAGTAAAACAGAATTATGTTGCAACTTGATTTCACTGAATATTTTAGAATAGTTCATCTTTCTTGTTTCAACTGGAAGAATGTTTGGTGGATGATAAAGTCTCTGTTTGGACTTGGTGTGATGCAGATAGCTTATAAAAAGGAAAAACACTGCTTCAGAATATCTAAGTTTTGGGATGTTAGAGATGAGTGTGCAGATTCTGCAGTTTGTGTTTCTGCCTCAAATATTTGTAGTTATTTGGTGTATTTGTTGTGGTTCTGATTTTCAGAAGTGCTGAAAGCCCATAACTATGATAGAAGTCAGTGGGGCATACTGTATAGGTTTTCAGCATTTCTGAAAATCGGGATCCTAGTCTTCTCATGGTTTGTCAATGTCTGGATATTGGAAGTACTATGAGAAGACTAGATCTCATGTTATATCAGTCCTACTAATGGCTGCCTAATGTAAAAAGAAACCCATGAAAAACACCACTATTCAGAGATTCAAATTTATACAGACTTACTCAAATACAGAGGGACACTGATTTATTTGTGCTCTTGAAGAACCCACATGCTCAGATGGAAGTTCTAGTGTCTTGACTTAAAGGGAATTGTTCCTAGATAGTTTAATATTTCTGGGGAGAAAAGTGCCTGGATTGTTTTTCTGTTGAAAGTTGGCTTTACTAAAATACCCCAGTAGTGTGAAATTCCACAATTAGAAAGTGAAAGCTTGATTGTATTATTGTAAGCAATTGGCCTCTTGGAAACTGTCCATGTAGAAGATGACTATGATTTTCTATTGAATATAGTTGTCATTGAAGACGAAATATATAAAAAACAACTCAAACCTCCCCACAAAAACAAAAAATACATGCTTGTTCAAGGCATTAGCAGCCTATTAAGTCTCTTTGTTGTCTTCAGGGGAAAAAATGCTACTTTTAAAATTAGGCATAGTTTATGTTCTGGATCTTAGCAAATTGCATACTGGAGGGAAATTTTGAGATGAGAATTATAACTTCAGTCAAGACATTGACCTATATTTAGACTTGGAAGGATTAGATTTCTATCAGTAAATATTGGTAAACATTAATTCCATTATACACACACAAACTGACAAAAATATTTCCATCAATAATAATTGAAATTTACAGATAAGCAAAGTAGGAAAAATGCTTCTTGAGAACTTATTAGAGTTTGATTTAAGGATTTTTACTTTGGGATGTGATAATATTAACAGTTATAAAGCTTTAACCTTTTGAATCTCAATAATTACTGTCATTAAATAATTGTCTGCCCCCCATTGTCTGACCCTTCCCATAATTTCCCACAACTGTAAAATGGATAAAAAAAAATTAAAAGGTTAAGACCCATATTTTTGTGCAACTGTGACAATTTAAATGGATAAAATTGAAAAAAAAATCTTTAAAATAAACATTGATATTCATCAAAATTATGAAAAATAAAAATTGAATGCGGCCAAGCCTACTTCTGTTAGTCTGCAGAATGGGGTCACTGTATCTAAGCTCTGCCATACTTTCTAAAAGACTATGCAGATCCCCGTGTGGAAGGGCCAGAAAACTCAGAGTTGAAACTCCTAGAGTATCCTTCAGAACATTTGGTCAGGGAGACAGGATTGGTTCCCCATAGAACAGGCAGTTGGCAAAATCGAGAGACTTTCCGGTTGATTTTAGAGGTTTTGTCCATCTGATATTCCCCAAGCCACTGTACCTCACACCCAACTCACTCAGTGTCAGCATAGCTTCCTCTTAAGTCATGCAGCCATGACCATCTGATCACTGCTCATCCAAAAACCCTATCTCTTGTGAGGAAGTTCATTTTGCGGAGTGAGAAAAGCAGAAGATAATGTTTAGAGAGTCACAATTAGCTTCCACAAGGTTTAAGGGAAATAGTGTAATGCGGAGCCCACACTATGCCTTCTACCAGTGTATAGACTCTTGACCTCCTCAGGGATGATAGCTTTCCGTAGGGTTAGGGACTGTGCCATAGAATTATGGCCCATAGCTGGTTTAATCTTTCACTTTTATCCCTCTTGAAATAATATGTATGCACCTTAACATTAAGGTCATAAAACTCCACCAAGGATAGGACAAGAAGTAATCAGCTTAGTTTGCAGCAAGGGAGATTTAGATTAGATCTTAGGGAAAACTTTCTAGCTATAGGGATAGTTAAGCACTAGAAACAGTTACTTAGTGAGGCTGTGGGATCCCTGTTGTTGGAGGGTTTTAAGAACAGGTTAGACAAACACTTGTCAGGCATGGTAGGGTATACTTGGTCCAACTCTTCATTTCTGTGATTCTATAGTTAATACTATTCCCCCAAGATTACCAGCCACGATTATCAGCAGACTCAAGAAAAGTTTGAAAAGTTTCAATTAGTAGCACAGGCACAGGCTCCAAACCTTTTGAGATTTGGTCATCATTAATAACAACTAGAGACCGGTATGAACTGAAATGTCAGATCTAGAGAAACCTGAACCTGGTGTGATTTTTGGCTGCTGATTATCTCTCTAATAACCCAAACCAAAATCCACAAACTTGATTCCTGAACTTTGGAAAAGTACAGGTCCAAATCTGAACTTTACAGCTTAAGCTTTTCTATAATAGCCATTTGCAAGCTTAAAAATTAGATAGGCTTCCTTACTGCATTACTTCCTTCTACGGCATGTGCACACTAGTTTATTATTGTAGAATTCCACATGAGTGCTTGGCTGTTGACATTGATTTATTTAAAACAAAAATGCACTGAAGCATTTGTTCGAAAAATGAAAACACAGAGAGAATTATATGGACTTCAGAGACTTAAGGAGCAAAAGGGTATGGTCATACTTTTGGTTTACTAACCTGCGTAATGTACTCTAACTATTTAAACCAGTGGAAACATCTACAAAGGAAGAGAATCATGATGATGCCTATGTCCTTAGGAACCTTGAATTAATAAGACAATATTAAGTATTCTGGTAAAGAAGTATCCACTTTGACTACATCTGGGTGGACTAGAGGTCTATATAAACCAGTGGTTCTCAAACTGGGGGTCGGGACCCCTCAGGGGGTCGTGAGGTTATTACATGAGGGGTCACGAGCTGTCAGCCTCCACCCCAAACCCTGCTTTGCCTCCAGCATTTATAATGGTGTTAAATTTATTTAAAAGTGTTTTTAATGTATAAGGGGGGGTCGCACTCAGAGGCTTGCTGTGTGAAAGGGGTCACCAGTACCAAAGTCTGAGAACCCCTGATATAAACTGATTTAACATTCCTAAATAGCCTATTTCAGAATGTTCTGGGTCAGACATAAAACACAGCATGAATTCTGTGGTGGTGGAGTCTACTTTGGTCTTTCTGAAAGCCTGGTGAGGAACTAAAAGCGGGGTTTCTTAATCATCATAGTGTATTTATTTTCATCTTTTGAGTGTTTTTGAGAGAGTTGCTTTTTCATATAAAAACAAACTGGGTCTTAACAATTCCTTCTAGAAAAGTCCCATAGAATTTAATAGGGATTAAACTAATAGGGCTATATAGAAATGTAGTATTGTTTTATGGAAGTCATTACAAAAGCCTATGTTATTAATAGAGAATGATGCAGTTTCTAATGGATTTTTGCACAATACTATAGCAGGGATATTTTTATCTATTAAGTATTATAGAATAGTTCAAACATTCTGTAGAAAGGTCATAATTTTCTTTTAAATGTTATAGGACTTCTCCATAATGGATGCTTTACTGCTACATCACCTTCAACATGCCGCAACTCTATCAAAGCTGAGTTCACTCAGTATCCTGCAGGAGATGGCTCAGCATTTCACATGATTGGTCCCTATGTCATATTTTGGGCTTATATGATGCAGCCTATTTCATCAGATATTTGATCTGATGCAGTGTGCCTGGCTCTGTATGTTATACATGAACATATTACAGAGGGAATGCAACACAACTTAAAAAGGCTAGCTACTTTTAAATGAGATTTTATCTAAATAGTTTGCTTCTAAAAATAATTGCTGCCCCTCTGCATCTGTGTCTTTGAAAAATCTTTATTGGAGAACTGTGTGTGTGTCATTCATTCTCGAAATTTTATCACTAATTTTTAAAGGAAACAGTACCCAAATTGGGCTGCATCAGTAGAGAATTAGGCCCCAGGCCTTGTGGTAGCCAAAGTTTGATGACATTACACATCCCCTCTGAATTTTGATTAGCCCATTAGAATGCTTTCTTTGTCAGACCCAACTTTTCTGCCTTATATTCCTCCACTAAACATTTTTCACTGCAGAACAATACTCAAAAATGGGGGAAAAGTAAGAATTCACAAAATTTGGCAGATGTTTTGAGAGGGACATAGAACTATCAATTAGGATAATCAGGTGCCTGACTGATGGGCACTTGATGGGTTTAAATGGCAGGCCTCAAGTTTAGTAATTATACTTCAGGGAAGGGCACTACATTCCCCTTCCCCCTACCCCCCAGCTCACACATACCTTTGAATTGCTTCCAGTGTAGGTTTATAGGACTGTGACCATGAATCAAACATGGACTTCTAGTTCAACTGTGAAACCTCTCCCCCCCCATACCCATGAGGGGGGTGGAGTGACAGAGGCCACAAAGCTGGGTGGGAGGGAACCTCAGTCTGAAAGGCTATAAATGTCCTCCTCCCATGAGCTCAACTGCACAATCCCAGGTCTTGTTTAACTGTGGGAGCTGGCCCTTTTAGTCTTTACTGGATGCTGGCCACTGGGGGCACCAGCAGTTGGCATAGACACACCCCAAACACTCACCAGGCCTGGCACCCATCTCCTGCCTGACCCAGTCCCTAATATCACAAAGCCAAATGTCAGCCCCAGCATAAGAAAGATATACTCTGTCCTCCCTAAAGAGCTCAGGGCCATTGAATCAGATATAGCTATGTGTTATCACTGCTGTACTCCCACAACTCAAAAAATATTATCCTGGTTTACCACATGGTTCATTTTTTCTTGCTGTTTCAATGCGGGCTGGCTCTATGCCCCCCTGCCAAACTCGTCTGATAAGCATTTCCATCTAAACCAATTGAGTGTAAGGCCATAATTGCATAAACCCACTATATCTTAATCCTTAAATTTAATCTAATACAATCTTTAAGATCATTTTTGCCCAGGTGAATAATCAGGACATCATAGCTTAGCCATCAAAGGGTGTCCCGGCTGTCATACCATCAAAGGCAAATGGCTTCAGCCTTGACGTTGCTTATGTGCTGACCTGGCCAATATCCAGCCACAATTGCTTAATTAACCCATCGTCCCCTCTGAATTCTATCCCTTGTGCAGGCCCTGAGATCACTTAAAATGATCTTAGGTGGGTGCGTGTTGTTCATCAATGAATGCAGACAAGGCATGAACTGATCCTGTGGCATGCCTCTGTTGCTGAAACACTGAATATGTACCGCTTCAGCCTTGAAGGGGTGGAGTCGGGGTGGGGCCAGGGGCGGGGTAGAGCACCCACTGGTGCCAGTAAAAGTCGGCGCCTATGCTGTAGAGTGCCTGCAAATCCAAATATCAGCTATGCTTTGGATATCCCCTGAAATCAGAAACATACAGGGTTAGTTATACTTATTGCCAGTCCCAGCAACCTTTCCCTTGGGATGGACGTGTCTTATAGTAGTTTAATTTCTAGTGCCCTCTAGCTTGAACATTCTGAGAGTCAAAATCTTCTGATGCTGCCAATGTGGGCACCCCAGTCCTGAAACACTGTGTACCAGAATTAGCCAGATTGATACTGCAGTAGGCCAAAGCATTTTTCATTACCACAGTGAACTGGTGTTTTATCAGGAATCTGCCATCCAGTGTATAAACAGTGGGCCCATCTCTTGGTTATCTGCGATTCAGAAAGCTCTGACTGCCCTTAAGGGGCAGAGGTGTTCATTTGTACATTCCTATAACATCATGGAGACCCCATTCCCATTCTGGTCTGTTTTAGAGTACCTTAAGTGCAGTGACAGAGCTCTGGATGATAACCATAGGTCCGATAAGTCAAATGCCTGCCTGGACCTTGCTGCGACTGCCTGATGCACCAGTTCACTTAACCTGAAAATGCCAAAGAAGGCCACAATGAATGTTGCTTTAGATAAAATGACCTCCCCATCCCACAACTGTGTCTCCTGGATAGAGCATAGACTCATAGACTTTAAGATCAGAAGGGACTATTGTGATTCATCTAGTCTGACCTCCTGCACATTGCAGGCCAGAGAACCTCACCCACTCCTGAAATAAACCCCTAACCTCTGGCTATGTTACTGAAGTCCTCAAATCATGGTTTAAAGACTTCAAGTTACAGCGAATTCACCATTTACACTAGTTTAAACCTGCAAGTGACCTGTGCCTCATGCTGCAGAGGAAGGAAAAAAAAAATTCCAATTCCAAATATGGTGATCAGTTAGACCCTGTGCAAGTGGGCAAGATCCACCAGGCAGATACCTGACAAAGAATTTTCTGTATTAATCAGAGCCCTCCCCATGTCTCCAGCAGTTGGGGATTTTTGCTACTGGCAGTCGCCAATGCGCCACATGCCATCATAGGTAGTCCCATCATACCATCCCCTCCATAAACTTATCAAGCTCAGTCTTGAAGCCAGTTAGGTTTTTTGACCCCACTGCTCCCCTTGGAAGGCTGTTCCAGAATTTCACTCCTCTTTTGGTTAGAAACCTTCAATTTAATAATCCTCTAAGAACTTCTGTCATTATGGGGTGCTTGTTGTCCTTGCCTGTTGCCTCTGGACCATCCATCCAAGAGTGTCAGTACTATGAAACCTCTACATGGGTCTGGGAAGCCTGCTAGGTTGCACCAAAAGGACAGGCTAGTTAGGAGACCCAATACAGTGGAAGGAGCCAACACATGGTGCACATTGCTCACCTGATGCCTAAGTCTGGGCCACAGATGTTGGAGCTGTTCCCAAGCTCTATATTCCATGAACTACGTAAAGCTCTGAACATCTTGACTGGTTCTATGGCTGTCAGAAGCCAAAGCTCCACAGTTGTTGGGGCATCACCTGTGGATCTCTGTTGGGAAACAGGACAAGCTCCAGGAATCTGTTGTCCTGAAATCAGGGCAGAGTGTCAGCAATGCCAGTGTCTACTCTTGAAAATGCCCTACACTAAGAAGAATGTTAAACAAGAGGTAGTTCAATACTAAAGCACTCACTAGCCTCATTACCCGAGCGGACTTAGTTACCTGTCTATCCACTATATGAACCATGGCCTGGTTGTCACACCAGAAATCTTTTTATTTCTGAATTGTTCTCTCCAAATAGTGACTGCCACCAATATTAGGAAAAAATCAATATAGATAATGTCTTTTGCAATACCTTGAACCACACAGTCCTCCGGCCACCTCTGAGCATACCACTCCCCTTGATACTACACCCCCAAAACCTATTCCTCTTGAGGGGTTACATTATACTTGAAGCTCTGTCCTCAGTATCCAGGCTAAATTCCCACTTCAAACCCTGTTAAACTGTTTAAGAAATTTCTCCCATATCTCTACATCTTCCTTCATTGTCCTGTCACTTTGACAAAATTGTGAGGTTTGTGCACCTTCAGCGTGGCAGCCACCGGACAGGCACACAGTGCCTTTCCCAGGGTCACTACCTGACATGCAAAGTTTAAGTGCCCCATAATTCCCCGTAGCTGTTCAGTGTACTGTTTTAGTATCTTTGATTGCTGTAATCATGCCCTAACAGTATCTAATTTCCCTGCGAGTAGCTGAGAAACATCCTGAAATATATCCAGTTTGATTCCCATGTACATTAGCCTATTTGCAGGCCTTCTATTTTTTCCAATGGTGGTGGGGGGGGGAAATTGGTAGCCCTTGTGATAACCACTTTTATTGCTAATTTGAGTGGGATGGACCTTTTAAGTGCATTTGAATCAAAGAGAGAAAAAAAATAAATAAATGGGAAGGTCTAACTGTGCACATGAGGTTGTTAGGATGTTGGTGTATGCATTCCAAAGCTCAAATCTGGTATAAACAATATCCTATACTTTGTGTAAAGCTTGCTGTGGCATGTTGATTTAGAAAAAGGCAAACTTCCAAGTGAAACTGAAACTACCTACACAGGTTTTAAAACATGTCTATCAAGTGGTTCCTTTAAAATTACATTGCAGGGCTTTCAACATGTTCTGTTTTGTATATAAGGGAAAATAGGGAAATAGCTTAAACAGACCCACCTTGTTTGGCTAGTTCAGATTTCCAACAAGACTGTAGGAATGAAGTTCACGTAACCTGGATGGCTTTGGGGAGGAAGAGTTAATTTATTCCTGTGTGAGTGTCCCATAAGGAAGAGGACTGATCTGTCAAGGCCATAAAAGCCTGGGTAAGCATGGAGATGTTACTAACAAGATATGACTAGCCTCTTCGCAACAAAGATAAAAGCTTCTCTCTGGCCTTTTAGAGATTCCTGCCTTAATGGTGCTAGCAGAATGTGCTTTATTGTGCAGCAACCCCCAAATTATATCCTCTAGGAGAAGCTTGTTTAAAGGATCGTCTGAAATAGCCAGGAGGAGGGCCACAAGTGACACAATTCACTCCTGGACAAGGTAGCAAATGGATCTATTTATATATAGTCTTAAAGTCATGCCACCCCAGTGATATAATTTAACAGTGAATGGCATGTGCAAGATCACAGATTACACATTTAATAAAGCACAGCTACAGAAAGATTCAAGGATTGTACAATTTTTTTCTTTAAGAGTGGGCTCCAGGCATTCCTTAAGAGACATAGCAATTATTATGCTTACACTCCAGTGATTTATAGAAGCACCTGGAGGAACACTTAATTCTTGTTTTGATTAAGTTTCATAAGGAATTTTGGGCCTAGAAAAGGAGATTAAAGTGGGATCTTTTAAATTTACTTTAATCTGCCTCTCAGACATGGAATGGCAACATGGTAAGTCTAAGCGAGTCATGTTAACTAAGTGTATAAGGGGTGAAAATGGATCTACTGTTGTACATTATTTAAAATGGTAATTAACAAATCAACATTTTACTGATACTGTACTAACAAACTTTACAAAATAACAAGATCATCTCTGTGGATTAAGAGCCTGATTCTTATCTTGCACTAGCTGTATAATGATGTAACTCCACTGACTTCATTGGATGTACTCCTGATTTACAATGGTGTACATGCAATCAAAATTGAGCCTCATGAGTTCAAAGTAGAGATTTGTGAGTTTAGGTTTATTGGAAAGAGATCAGAATTTGGGGCTTTATTGGTCTTCAGATCTGTGTTTTCTCAGTTACCAGATAATGTTCAGTGACTATCTGCAGACATAAACTTAAAGTATATGCACCCTTTGTATGCATTTTTGAGAGAGAGATTCTATTGTGTGAACTACAAGGGAAATCTGACATGCACAAGGTAAAATCAAGAATAAGTAAAGAGAATATTTCAAGATGTTTTAATCAGCATGATCTGCATATTTATTGCATGTGCACTCTTTGTATCAGTTCTACACCTAGAAAATATTACCACATATTAAGAAGAAATTTTAAAAAATTGTTGCTCCCAAAGATAATAAATGTCAAAATATTTCTGGAGGTATTCGGAGACTTTTATAAAATGATGCATCTGCTGAATTATTGTGAGTCTACATTTCACATAACTCATCATCAACTGATTTGTCACATTTACACCATTTAATTTTAAAACGACAATTAATTTTATCTAAGATATTTGTAATTGCTTGCGTTTGATGATAATTTAATAATTCTTTATCTTCCTTGATAAAATGCTTTGAGATCCTCAGCTTATAGGAGCTATAGAAGTGAAAAGTACTGGAAATAAGTTTTCCTAACAAAAGACATGACCTGGAGAAATTTGAAGAGGTGATAGAAGGACTTAGTTGTTGGCTGGCAAAGTCACAGCTTCATGTTTAATTTAACAAAACATTAAACATTTCATGTTTAATTTAATGAAACAGTAGAACATTAGGATTTATAACCTTAATGACATCATGTCAGTAATATAAACTATTAGCTGCATGCATGTGTACAAGATGTGGATATGTGGAAATTATCACCAAAAATGCCTTTATTTCTGTCATTGCAGAAAAAACAGAGAGCAACTAAAGCAACAACAAGAACAACACATTAGGCATGCACTACTAGTCTAGCTAATTTTAGGGGTGCTATTAGCAGGCATTTAGGCAAATCTATTAACATTTAGCATCAACACAAATGCAATTGCATTCCTACTTTTCATGTTTCTGATAAAATAAGCATGGCTATTCAAGGGAAAAAAGGATGTTGGGACCATTTCTTAGGTGTTAAAATAGAAATAGAAAAAAAGTTTAGAGCAACTCAAATCAAGGAAGAAGCTCTATTCCAAAATTTCTTTTAATAAGATGGCTAAATCCTTTGAAGAATGTTATTGATCAAGTGAGATGCTGACAGTTTCAGTGTATAATCATATCTTATTTTAATCCTCAAATCATGTTGGGTTGATGGGTATTTCTTTGCCTTTGGCACAGTATGAAAAATAGTCTTTTTTAAAATGCTGATAAATAAACATTTTAGGTTTTGTGTGTGCATTTGACACTTTCAACGCTAGCTTCCTTCTCTTTAAAATGTAATGAATAACATTAGCAAATAACTGAATCACCATAAGTTGTTTTTTTTTTTAAATGGCAATGCTTTTTATTTTTAGGAGGATCTTTATAAAATGATCACGTTATTTTTGAGAATACTATGTTACTTCACAACTTGAAATAATAATTGTGAAATAATAAATATTGTGAAATAATATTTGTAACAAAGAGAATTCTATTTTTCCTTTTTGCATGTAACATATAGGATTTTCCAGAGCAGGAGAGACCAAAGGGCCAGCTACAATTAATTATCCTGTCACCGACAGGGTCAATTCCAAATGCTTCAGTAGAAGTCATAAAATATCCATAATGAACCCAGGTGGCAGTACTGTGCCATAAATGGGAAAATTCTTCCTGGACAGTATGATGCTTTTTTGTGGTCTGACCCAAAACCTACTGGAATCAATGGAAAGACCCACATCAGCTGCAGAGTAGAAAAAAGGATTTTTTTTTAAGTGAAAAAATTGATCTTATTTTCAAAAAAAAAATTGACCAACACTACTTCATGAGCTTTGGCAAGACCCCTGAAGCAGGAGCCTGGATAGTCCTTTTAATGTTATCATAGCTAATATAACTTCAGATGCTTCCCAATATTT
The DNA here is from genome assembly GCF_027887155.1 of Malaclemys terrapin pileata. Lineage (NCBI taxonomy): Eukaryota > Metazoa > Chordata > Testudines > Emydidae > Malaclemys > Malaclemys terrapin. The sequence continues at coordinate 28,456,182 of NC_071512.1, forward strand.
TTTTTTAAATTACTAAGCAATATTTCAATACACGTCCTTTGACAGTGAATTCCACAGATTAATATGTGCATAAAAAGGTGTTTCCTTAGATTCATTTGAAATGCCCTTTATTTTCAGTGAGCACTCTTTCTTGTAGGAAAGAGCAAATGGGATACCCATTTAACCTTCTATCTGTCAGTCATTATTATACATATCTCTTACCTCTTCTTACTCTCTTCACCTCCCCGCCCCAACTAAATAACCCTAATCTTGTTAAACTCTCCTCATTTGGAAGCCCCTGTCTTCCCACTGTGACTAATAATGTTTATTGTCTTTTCTGAACCTATTTCAGCCCATTTATCCATTTCCTTCTGGAGTGTCACCTTTGAGGTGTCCAAAACAGAACACTGTATTTGTACTGATGACATATCACCAGCAGCATTATAATATAATTTCATTGCTTAGATATCAATGTGACAGGCACCTCATAAATACTTCTGATAGGTAAAATAAAGTGTAATATTTCCCATCACATTTTATAGTATATAATATACCATATATTATTCCTCATATTCGTATCATATATAGAGATTAAAATCATATTAATCAAATTTGATAGCCTAATATCATCTTCATATTTTTATCACACCAAACATTGAGCCAGAAAACCTCCATTTAGCTATCTACAATGAGAGGTTTTCTGAGAGTTCACAACTAATGCATAACTAATAAGGGTGCTTGACTGTTTTAAATATTTCTTCAAGGTACTTTACCTTTTTTGCATGTATATGATAGATTTCTATCTGCCACCATGCTGGCCGATTACTTTAGTTTTGCTGCATCCTTTTGGAATTCCTCATAATCCCCTCTAGCATTGGCGGGGGGGAGGGGAATGTTCAGCATTTCTGCCTGCCTCATTAACGACCCTCTCTTTCTGAACTGAGTAGCATTGATCCTAGGACTGATTGCTGGAAAAGCCGACCAGTGACCTCTTTCTATGTTGAGGGCTGGCCACTTTTTCCCACTGTTTATTTCTTATGTCTTAATCTGTGTTTAATTCGTGAAGAAACTATAGGCTTGATTCTGGTCTGTTATCTTGGTGTAAATCAGGAATAACTCAATTGAAGTCAATGGTATTATATCAGCATAAATCCTGAATGAGTGAATTTAGAAACCCTTTATTGCTCACTCCATTTTTACCAAATTTCCTTAATAGACATTTTTGTGGTAAACCTTTGGAAAGTCTAAATTCTATTATTGTAGAAAGCCAGTACCTCAGAGAGATTGTTGTGCCTAGTGATGGGGACTTCCTGACATGGAGATAAGAAGCATCTCCATGCCAGAGATGTGTGCGTACCAGGAGAGAGAGGAGGCAAGGATTCACTGCTCTGAGGAGTCGTGGACAGTTGTAGTCCTTCAAGTAGTGGATCTCAAATTGATTGAGTCAGCCACGTGATGCAGTTGCAAAAAAGGCTGGTATTATTGTGTATTAACAGGAGTGGCACATGTAAGACACAGGAAATAATTGTCTTGCTCTACTTGGCACTCGGGAGGCCTTTGCTGGAGTAGTGTGTCCAGTTCTAGATGCCATGCTTTAAGAAAGATGTGGAGTAATTGGAGAGAGTCCAAAGGAGAGCAACAAAAGTGATAAAAGATTTAGAAAACCTGAGCAATGTGGAAAGGTTAAAATAATGGGCATGTTGAATCCTGAGAAAAGAAGACTGAGGGTTGGGGCTGAAAACAGTCTTCAAATATGCTAAGCACTGTTACAAGGAGGACTGTGATCAGTTGTTCTTAACGACCACTGAAGGTAGAACAAGACGTAATGGGCTTACTCTGTAGCAAGTGAGATTAAGCAGTGGAATAGGCTTCCAACGGAGGTTGTGGAATCACCTTCATTAGAAGTTTTAAACAACAGGTTAGACGAACACCTGTCAGGATGGTTTAGGTGTACTTGGTCCTGCCTCAGCACAGGGAGCTGAAATAGATGACCTCTTGAGGTCCCTTCCAGCCCTATGATTCTGATTCTATTAATTTGGTGAGAATTAGAGAAGCAAGGAGGGTTTCTTTGAGCAGCTTGGAGGAAGAAGTGGAAAGAAAAAGGAGGGCTGGTTGAAGGTGACGGAAAGTGAAAGAAATTGAAGGGGATTGACTTTCCTTTGCTTCCATTCTCTCATCTGAGAATGCCACAGATATGTTACTTGTTTATGGGTTTCTAAGCTTTAATCTTGTTTTAAAACTTTCTCTTCTGTTATCAAGCTACTATACAGCTCACAGATCTAAGATTTCCATAATCATCCTCAACAGGACTTGGAAGTGCTCAGTACTTTGCAGAATTATGCTTTATGTGCTGAACTACCCAATTAGTTGTTATAATGGCAGTACTGAATGCATTATGACCTTGAAAATCACCATATATTCAGGGTCCAAAGACATTTTCCAGTCTAGAGCTGACTTGCTTCCAATACATTGTAATGCCTGCTATGGACCATGCAGGTAATGCCACAGTTACCACAAAAGATGGAAAACATGTCAAAGCATAGTATTTAGGCAATTGATAGATTTTTTTTTAAAGTCCCTGAGGGAATACTTATTTTAAAAGCCTTTGAAAAATATCCTTTATAATAATAACTCTCGACACCTGTCCAGATTCTCTTATATCACTGAGACATTACAGCCTATAGAATACTTGCATGCAAATTAGCTGTAGAGGTCGGGCAGTGTTTGGCTGAGTTACGTTTGAGGTTACAGTGGCCCTGCTTACATTATTTGAGCTGTTGACCTGAGCCTGTATAATCATTAATAATTTAGCTTCATTACAATCTAATTTCTTCAAATAAAGCCTGCATAAGATTTCAGTTAATTTTAACAGTCTGAAAGGTGTGAAGTGTCTGCATAACTCTGTTTAGATCATTTGGGACCAAGAAAAGGATGATACTTTAAAGACCCAGTTTTTAATTAATTGTAGGTCATAAACCAATTAGCAGATGTACTTGTAAATTTTCAGAGAATCCATTCTATACTTAGTAAGTTTGGGGAGCTTGCACTATATTCTTCATATGCCACAATTTAAGTGCAAAATCCAATTCAACCTTAACTATGGAGTGGTGTCCAGTCCCTCCATAATAATAATTAGTAATAAAAACACTTCTTCCCTGGCATGCTGATCAAGTCCATACTAGAGCCAAGTTTTATAGTTCCTGTAATGTAATCAGCATAGTACACACCAACACATTGCACGGAGTGAGGCCAGGACCCATGATAGGCTTAGATATGTGTCCTGAAAGAGAAAAGGTAGATTTTTAGGTAGCAATATGCTGAAAGCTCCTCTTAGCTTGACTAATAGGGTCATTCAGCACATACTGCTGAAGTGGATGGAATTTTCATAATTTCATTTGCAATTCACCTTTCAAATAATGGGCAAAGCAATCAAATAGCAACATATTAACTTAAATTCACTCCAGACAGGTATCATTGTCATTGGTAGCAGATCATTTTGAGTGTTATAAACCTCTAAATGTGATTGCACTGGTACTTAATGTACAGTTGAGTGGTTGATCAGTGACCTTTTAATTTGAGATGGGCCAAACATTGTTGGAATACTTCAGTTGCTTCCAAACACTACAATTGGGAGAATAGCAGCTATTGGAAACTTTCTGAACATTATTGGAGTGACCATATTTGTTACTCTCTGGTTGTACCACCTTTTAAAATGTTATTTCAAGGTCATCAGCAGTCTTAGGAGTAGGTGCATTAAGCAGCTTCGTTGGGCTCCGTGTTTAAGGGTTACTGCCAGGAGCGGAAATCCAACTCATATGAGGTTATCTTATATGTACAGGTACGCACATGTTCACATTCTCGCTGGGCAGACAGGGACTACATATTTCAGATACATGCCAGAATCCTAAGCAATTTGACACCTGCTAGGAGCCATAGGTGTGGCTTAGACAAAATATTCTAGGATGCATCCATGAATGATGCTATATGGGGTGCACAAAATCAACACAAGTAAGGAACTTAACTGACTGGAAAAGACCAAAAGGAACGTAGATGGCTAGTGCAGGAACCGTCGTCCTTATTCATCTCTGGGGTTCCAGGGCAATTGCAACTCCTCCCTGTTGCCAACTCTCACACCCTGATTTTGTTTTTCAGCTTAACAACTCTATTTGGCTTTGGATCAAGATTGTGAATTTTCCTCATATTAAAAAGATGCTGTGTTTTACGGAATATTGCTGCATTTTCTCCAGATGCATTTTGGGTTTGCACAATATGAAACCCTTGTAGGAATAAAACAAATCTAGACTTGACTCTTTGTACAGTCATAAATGTGTATTGTTTTCTTCTTAATCTAAAAACTGATTTGTGTTCTTTCCTCAGTCATGTACTGTTTAACATTAAGTATAACATCATGTTAATAATGAGGAACACTTTTCTGCTAACTGATCTCTGACCTAGCTGCTGTATTAAGCAGATGAAAGTGACAAAAGATAAATATGCACAAATAACTTATATTAATACCAATTTTTCTGAGGCAGAGATTGTTATGGATAATATAAGCATTTGCAATTGTCTTAATAATCTCTGTAGAAAGAATCCAGCAGTTCTAGCAGTTGGTGATTAGTTTTAGTTTTTAGACTGCTCTCAGGGGGAATTGTTATTCTAACAAAATTTTAATCAACTGTTTCAGTGGCAATATTGAATTTAAAAAGTTAGTAGTTACTAGTTACAGCTTGACTTCGTTAGTATACAGGAAAATCAGTCATTCTGTGGTGATTAACATCTATTCAGAGCTCAGAATGCATTATGGGTTTGAAATTATCATAGGAATTAATGCAATCTTTTTAAAGGGCTTAAAATATGGTAATAGATACAGCATACTAGCACCTGCAGCTCAAGGTACCAAAGTTATTAAAGATGGATATAATTATATTTATTATTGCAGGGATTTAGATGAAGAAAAAAACCAAAATGTAATGAGCATGAATAAGATAGGGACTCTTTATTTAAAGCCTATTAGTTAAAGAAACCTTTTTCTTATATATGAAAAATATACTGTAGTTCCTGATATATTTTAATATTCTGTATGGTCTTTTGCATACACAGCACCTCCAAAGACCCTGGGGGAAATGACACATATTTTGAATGACCATGCAGCTCTATTGAATAGTCCTTAAACAAAGAGGACCTGATACTGATCTTTCTTACACCGAAGTAACTCAGCTGACTTCAGTGCTGCTACTCCTTATTTACACGTGTGTAATTGAGAGCAGAGTGCAGGGGCTTTACTTTTTAGTTGTTAAGCTTAGTCTTTGGTTAACTGCTCTGTTTTCTTGCATTTTTAAAGGATTAGTCACCTGTAGATTAATTTGCTAATAATCCAAGATTTTGCAAGTATTGGAAACGCTATTTACCAGTTGTTTGCTGTCCCATGACAACACATGGCAACTACTAGAGCTGCTGAACCCTGTTGTATGAAAAGAGATAAAAGACAAAAGAGGTAGGAGAGTTTAAATAGTTCTTGATATGTAAGATGTGGCCACAGAAATTAATATAAAAGCCTGTTTGAGTACTTTGCTGAATCCGGGCCTGTATGTACACATAATATGGTTTGGAGGTAGAATGGAGCTAATACCCACAAATCTTCTCTATGAGCCAAAGGGAACATATTGCAGGAACAGAACAATTTGGTGGAGGCTGGTGACATCAGAAAGTGACAAGATGAAACTAGTGTATGACTGACTCATCTTAGAACTTTGCTGAATCAGGGCTATAGTGCAGGACAGATAAGTAACTGATCTGCTTTAGGCTCCAATTCAGCAAGGTAATTAATCCCTGCCTAACTTTAAGATCCAGAGTAGACTCATTGACCTCAATATGACTACTCACATACTTAATCATTGGGCATGTGCATAAATACCTTGCTGAATGGGTATCTGTACTGCTGGCAAAGATTCCAGTTTGGAGATGGCAGAAGGTAACAGAAAGTGCTTGTGTTATATTTGTACAGAAAAAGCTGAGTTTCAAATGATGGCCGAGTGAATGTTTGCCATCATTACAACATTAATGGTCACATTCTGCCCCCAATTATATGTGCACAGCACTCATGAAGTCAATGGGAGTTGTGTGGCCTTAATTTTTCCATTTTTGTAAGCAAAACAGTGACTGTTGCCGATTGTGCAGAAAAATATGAAGTAACGTCAAAAATGATAGCTAGTTCATGCATTAATTAATTTTTTTGTCCACCCAGTATAGGAAATAAGAGCCTTGTGGACTAAAAGATCATCATTTGTCCGTCCTTTTGCTTCAATTTTCTGAACAGTTCTTTCAGCACTAAATGCTTTTAAACATCTGTCAGTATCATATAATAGTCTTAATGGAATAGAAAAACAAGTTTTTACTGCATGGGAACAAGTTTAGCAGCTATACTAAGCAGTTAAAACTACTATTTAGTCCATATGTACATTTCCTCATGCAGCTGTAAAAGCTGGGATTGCTTCAGCCTTAACCTCAAGAATAAGAATCATTTTAAATGAAAGGGAAAATGGAGTAAGTCAGAGAGAGCAAGAGAAATGGAGTGGGGGTTGAGGAACGGCTAAGCATCCCACAGAAGAAGCAAGTCAATAAGCAGTGTAATTACTAATTCATTCAGGAACAAAAATAATGGCTTTCTAAAGTGAAACGACCAAATCCAATAACTAACAGTTTGTCAGGGCAATAATAATGGTATTTGTATCTCTTTTAATTGGCTTTAACCTTTCCCTTCATGTGCGAACTATTAAAAAATTAAAGAGGAAAGTATTAGATAGACAGACTTACGTCAGTGCTTGGCTCACTCTCTTTTAATGAGGTCAAGGTAATAAAGAGTCTGAGCAGATCCAGCAGCCTGGTTGATGAATGGCTGTCTTCCATTGCAGGTACAAAATATTGTACTTGACTTTTTGCTGCTGTTGACTGTGTATGAAGACACTGTGTATGAAAATTCTTGAGTCTTGTGTGTGCGTGCACACACAAACATGGATGGGTTCCAGTTTCAAAGCTTTAAGCCATTAAGGAAGATATCATCTCTTTAAGATGTAATTGGTAAAATCATGTATGGAAAGTACAGTACTGAATCTGACAGATTGACTCAATCAGACACAGGGTGCTCTGATCAGAATTTATCTGCTGATATAGCATTCTCCTCTTGAAGTGCCAGACATCTTAGATTAAAAAAGTGGCAACTTTATTTAAACCATTAATACCGAAGATCAGGTGGAAGGCAGTTCTTGCCAATTTTTCTTTCCCAGGTGACTCAGTTCACTGGACACCTAACAAAGTGTCCTGACTCTGTGGCCTAGCTGAAAGCATTGTTATGCCCCCATCTCCTTTGGACACAATTTGCTGGGTCAATTAGGGTTGCCATCATTGCATTTAAAAAATAAGGGACCGCTTTCTTAGCACACTCACCCCACTCCTCCTGATATTAATTATTATTGTTGTTGTTATTATTTTAATAGTAACAAATAAGCAGTGCTCACCTACATTCACCAGAGATATTTCTTGCTGCTTTTTGCAGCACTCAGCAACTCCTGATCTTGTTGTACAGAGATGAAGAAATAAGGGACTGTTAGCAACCCTAGGGTCAATGCAGCTCACCCCAACTGCTAACGTAGGAGAGGCATGATCTCCCCCCTTAAGCCAAGCCAGTCATCACCTACCTTATTCATAGATTCTAGGACTGGAAGGGACCTCGAGAGGTCATCGAGTCCAGTCCCCTGCCCACATGGCAGGACCAAATACTGTCTAGACCATCCCTTGATAGACATTTATCAGGACCTTGCTTCTGCTTGAGCTGGTAATCACTCAGCAGAAGATGGTCTGCCTCGTACATCGTGTTGGCTCTAAAGCTCTAAAGTTGCTGCCGTTATCAAAATATTGTACTCTAATCATCCTCTGTAATAGGGTATGGGGGGGAGATAAAGGAATATTAAGGCAGATAATGAGGGCAAATGACTAAAGCATACAGCCCTATAGCCTTAAAATTTCACCTGAAAATGAAAGAAAATCCTTATTAGCTCTTGATCCCATTTTAATTCTTAATTTTCCATGCTTCTTTGTCAATTTTCTTCCACTGAAAAATATCAGAAGTTAAAATCCTGAAGCTGGACAAACAAGAGTCCCCTGGCTCACATCACATGTGCAATGCAATTTATACAGCAAGCTGCATTGTCTAAGAATAGAATTGTAAGGACATGCATGAATGCTGACTGTATTCCTGTGGGAAATGGAAGCTGCATAAGAAAAGGAGTAAGCCTTTTCTAGAAAGTTAGGATGAAAATCAACATTAAAGGGACAGTGAGATAACATTCCCATGTAGTCACCTTCAACTTACTAAATATATCTTCACAATAAATACCCTAGAGAAAATTCTATAAAAAAAAAATGATGTAAGTGCTATTTCTGTGGGAGACCATTACATTGTTTGTACGTAAGTTTTATTAACAATTCACAATTAGGTATTTTTATGATACTTTTAAGATAGTGAATTATGATGACTGAAAATACCCTCCAGCTTAATTGAGAACCATTATGTCTAGTAATTGCCACTGATTTCTGCAAACAGTCATTTTTCTCTGGCCTATTAACATAATTTGAATTTTTAATTGCACTTCATAATTGTCTGTTGGAGTTAACAAACAAGCACATTTGCTGAAGTGTTTAAGAACAAAACCCCAAATGGACTGAATAGTGATGTAGTATTATTATTAACAGACCTCGTTAGAACACTTCAGTATGTCAGTTTTTGATAGAGGCATAACTTTTAGCAATAAAAGAGCTCTTCGGATTTTCCACTCATCACTTTATTAATTGTAGATAATGCTGCATCTTGTTGAAGATTTGTGTGGCTATTTGCTATTTTCCTTTGTTTTCATTTAATTCTTGGTATCTACTTTGAAATGATCTCCAATGCAGTTACAGAGAATCAGCATTCCAACTCTGTACATTTAAGGTGTTGTATCCCCAAAATATATACAGTTACCTTAAAGAAGAAATTTGACCCAAATTTACATGGTCCCTGCCTCAAGGGGATTACAATCTTTGTTTTGTGTTTTTTCCAGCACCTAGCAAAAATTGGGCCTTGGTCCATTAGGTGCATTAGAACTTTTAGGTGCTATGATAATTCAAATAATAACTTGTAATTATTATAATTTGTGCATTAAATTTTACACTATGCTTTGGGGTTTATACAGACTAGACCAGAAAGCTCCCAGAGAGTTGTTTTAAAATTATTATTTTTCATTCTTTTCATTTTTCATTTCTCCCTCTGATACATGAATACTTGTCAACATGATACCACATTATCATCCGGGTGAAAGGAGCTAATTTCCAATTGATATATTATTGCAAAAGCCTGGGGCCTGAATGTCCACTAACCTCAGGTCCACTAACAACTTTCCTTCACTACTTCCTGTCTTGTTAAAGCATCAGATAACCCTCACTTCACTGCAAACAGAGAAATGTTTTGCTTAGTATGTTTCATGTGCATGTTCCTTTATTTCTTAACAACATATTGAAAACATAAAAGAGGCTGGGGAGTACAAGGAAGTTGATTTCATGTGTTCTCATGTCAAGCTTCCTCACTGGGCAGCCAGCAACAAGCATCAATTCAAATTCCTCAAGTGAAATCCTGACCCCATTGAAGCCAACGGAAAAACTCTCATTAACTTCAGTGGGATTAAGATTTCATCCCTAAAGTTTATATCTGTTTCTGTTATTAGGCATCATCTTTGTGTACACAGATATGGTTTTACCACAATTATTATTTCTACAACAATTATTATTTTGATCTGTTCAGGAAATCCTTGCTTTATCAGATGCAAACAATTTAAGATAGTAGCCTCTAAAAGATTTATCCTGGATCCCCCTCTCTACATGAGTAGTCATATATGTATTTATTTAATTACTTATATATTATACATAAATGTACCAGTCCTAAGCTCTTGGCATATTTCCTATCAATTAAAAATACAGTTGTATCAAAGGAAAAGAAAAAAGTTTGAGCCATTGGCTAGTCATTATCCCCAAAAGCAGAAAACAATTAACCCAAGTCAACCCAACCCAATTTATTCATGTGATAAACTTCCTCAAAATCAATGAAACTACTGATGCATGTAAGGACTACTGAATTGCATAAGGGTTTGCAGGTTCTGAAATACTAAACATTTAAGATAGGTGAAAGGGTCTTTTCCCTTGGCCAATTTTTAGTGTAACAATGTACTACATGCTTCGTAAGTGTGTCTATTTAATAGCTGGGATGTAGTGAGGCGACAGCAGCTTGAAAATCCAGTCCTGGTTTCTGAATTGAGGATGCGATCAAATTCTCCATAGTCTTCAAACTGAAAACTCAAAGCCCTATTTAAGTATCTTTAGAAAAATGTCATGGCAGTGATCTTTACAATATTAGCTATAGGCAAGACACGTTAGTGAGGGGAAAGGCATTTTTTTGGATTGGAAATGTCAGTACTGTTTATATAAATGCTTTTAAACAGGCTCATGCTTCATCATAACTTTTCAGAAGTTAGGCAGGGGATCATGCTACTGCTCTAAACTAATTCATACAGTGAAGTTGCTACTGCTTAATGCAATTTTGTGCCTGTAAGCAAGGCATATATTACACAAATGGCAGCAGTTAGCAATCTTTTCTGACATGTTTATCCTTTGACTGAAACTCACTGTCTTATTACTGTTATTTTTCCCCATCACATGATCACATACTGACTGCCATTTAAAACTTAAAGAAACCATAGCCATTCCTGTCACCCTTCTGTATACAACTTGTTTTAAACTAGTTTCTAGTACTTTAGCATTTAGACTGAGGGCCTTCAGGTAATCTTCTCAATTAGTCTCTGCGGCTTTAGAGAACAGGAAAGTGCAATTCTCTTAACAGTGGCTGAAATGATAGATTCAGGCTAAAATTAAGGTACAGGCTTTAACCAATCTGACAAAAATATATAGATATATAGAGAGACAAATTCTGGACCTTTTGGATTATTATAGGGCTGGTAAAATATGTAATGGACTTTTGGAAGACAATTGTGTGATTTCCATTTTTGGGAATTAAGGTAATAACTATTCTTTTTATCCATCTGGCAGGTGATGCATCGGTCTCTGAATGTTTGCCTCTCTGTATATCTGTCCTCTCCATCTTCCCATCCTCATCTGCATTCCCAATAAACTCCAAAACACTCTGTTCAATCTGTGTTGAAACTTGAATGGGAAGTCATGAGCCAATTGTTTATTCACTCTCAGTGAAATTATTTGATAGTTGATTTATTGTTTTCGTCTGTGAAATTCGGCCTCATACATTTATAATTAAAAAGGGTGCATAGTAGTAAATTGGTGTATTTGTCATTAAAAATTTGTTAGCAATGAAAATGAAGAAGCATTCACTATAAGAAAAAAATAATTAGTTTACAAAGAGCTGACACTTATTTGATTTGTTGTATTGGTATTTTAATTGTAAAAAACACTATTTAATCACATCAATATTTAGCAGAGACAGGCCACAGCTGCAGACTTAATATCTGGATCCAAACTTTCCAAAAGTTTGAGGGTATTAAGATTGAAAGTTTTGGTTCAGCCTATTATACATGTAGAGGCACACCACAAAACTTTTGAATTTGAATGTTCCCAAAATTTACTGGTGGGTAAAATTCAGGTGTCTCACATATGTCAACCAAATGAATGGAAAAGGTCTTACAATCTTAGTGTTCTTTTCTCCCCTTGTTGCGTAAGTGTCATACACAGATGATTCTTCATGCTTTTGTGTGGGAGAGAGATGGGGAGCTTCTTGAAGAATAGGGAAGAAAATAATCGTTACCTGATTTATTTGTTGTCTTTATGTAAGCTTAACCTGGGTATCAGGAATTGTCATAACCAGTTTTATGATTTTTTAAAATTATTATTATTTCAGTCAGTATAAGTGTAGACTTAGCATTACTTTTCCAGACCTCAAGATGAGCTCTGTGTAAGCTCAAATGCTTGTCTCTCTTACCAACAGAATTTGGTCCAATAAAGGATATTACTTCACCTACCTGCTCCCCTTTTTCTAGATCATTTATGAACATGTTGAGCAACATAGATTCCAGTACAGATCCGGGGCAGGAGGGAAGCGGGGACGGGACCCTGCTATTTACCCCTTTCTATTGTGAAAACAGATTATCTATTCCTACCCTTTGTTTTCTATCTTTTAACCAGGAACTGATCCATGAGAGGACCTCCCCTCTTATCCCATGACTGCTTTCTTTGCTTAAGAGCTTTTGGTGAAGGATCTTGTCAAAGACTTTCTAAAAGTCCAAGTACATTGTATCAACTTAATCACCCTTCTCCATATGCTTGTTGACTCCCTAAAAATTCTAATAGATTGGTGAGGCATGATTTCCCTTTACAAAAGTTGTGTTGACTCTTCCCCAACATATCATGTTTATCTATGAATGATAATTTTGATGAATATATATATACTTTCCTTTCAGATCACAGTTTGCACTTGTGTAGAAAAATTGAGTTTAACATATATAGAGAAACAGAGATATTTGGTATTTATTGGGTGGAGTATGTAGCATGCGTTGCTTCAATACATACTACTCTTTTTTGTGTATTGCAAAGGGAAATTATATTGTGTCAGCACCCTTTTCCAACTCAATGTGAGTAGATGGTCTGTAAGATGTGTAGAAGGGTGTTGTAAGTTTTTGGGGGAGGGATATTGGGATTAGGGTTTGTATTTTGTTTTTTGTCTGGGGATCAGAGAGAGAGATGTTGGTACATCTATTTTTCCCAAATATTTTTAGCTTAAATGGCTGATTTCATTGTACTTTTTGTTTGACATATGAGCATATAACTCACTCCTGAAGCCGTGTATCACATCCAGATAGAATCCTAATGGAAACTTACATTTGAAATAGTTTACTTGGGTTATCGGGTACAGACAGTTGGGCATGCTCAGTTTTCTTCTGCCCTGTTTCAAATTAAGGATAAGAAACGATCTCATACTTTTGAGCATGCTTTTTTCTGTTACATATCTCTGTTGACTGAATTTTTGACAGTGAAAATGTGTACAGTTATACTCAATCCACTCTCACTCTCTGGTTTTCTTCCTGAAGTCTCTGGGTGGGTTTAGTTATGACTTATAACTTGAGCATAGTATTTGGGGAGAAACTGAAAAAGTAGTATAAATGTAAATGTAAAAAGATACAGCTCATTCTGTCTTTGAAATTGTTGGTGTGAAAAGAACTCAACAGTGTTTTATTTAAACAAGGTCTGCTTCAACCTTGATTGACTTGCAGTAAATTGCCTGGTACGAGAGGCAAAAGGAAGTGGATAGAAAAATGGCAATCAGCACCAAATGTTTCACATATTGATTGACAAGCACCAGAGATGTGTTAGAGTAAGATAAATTGGCCAACAGGGCCCATCTTGACAGCTCCTGAGATGGGAAAATTGTTCCTGTTAATTTGCCGCTGGGACCTTGTCATTTATTGGGATATACATTTGAGTTTCTTCTAATTGTATAAACAAAGTTTGGATTCCTATGTAGCATAGTTCAACCTCCATTTGGTAATTTTTTTTGTCTGCACCTTTTCTGAGCTGTATTTGTAAATGGCTGTAAGATTGGGGAGAAAGGAGTCATTTAAAGAAGCGGTTTAGCCTGAAATGCAGTGCATTATTCTACTGTCATTATGCACTGAACCTTAGGACCAGTTTGACTTCAGTGGGTTTTGCCTGAGTGAGAAGTGCATAACAGGTCCCAAATCAGGTTCGTAGGATAGTTGCATCCAGATTTATACTACTTCATCCTAGCAAATTTAATCATTACTATAATGAAAAGATTTCTTACCTTTTTAACACATCTCATTTTGTACTTGCAAATGCCTTTTAATAAGGTTACAGGTTTTTTTAGTACTGCAGGGTAAAACTCCCTTTTCTATAAAGAAGTCTTTTCATCTCTGCAATTTCTTTTCATTAAAAGGACATTTTATCTTTTTAATTTCCTGTACTGCTCTCCCAATGTCCCCATTAATTATAGTGGCACCCGCTAGTGCTGAGATAGTTAATGGTCTGACAGCCTTTACACTGGAATCTTCCATTTAGAAGGGTTTTACTTGGTCTATAAAAATTTGATGTAAAGTGAAACTTAACATAAATATTCTCAGCTCAGGAGTGAATGTTTGTTAATTTTCTTTTTATTTTCCTTTTTTTAATTCAGCAGATTCTGGTGTTAATTTATAGTATGTCCAAAGAGAATGGATGCTTTTCTTTGGTGTTTTGTTTTATCTTTAATTCTCAAACTCTCAACTCAACATTGGCTTTAAAAAGAATGAAATTGTACAGACCATTGTTCCACATTGGAGACTGGTCAGAATTTTATTTATTTTTCATTTACACTGGTCATTTGTGGCTAGACTCTGGTGTTGCCACAAACCCTGTGTATTGGGAAGTGCATAGGTGTGCTGTCCCAGAAGCAGCACAGGGAAGGAATTGGGTATTCAAGTCTCTCAGCAGACATAGTGCCAGATTTTTAAAGGTATTTAGGTGCCTACTTTTGAAAATCCCACTAGACACCCATCTACTTACATACCCCAAAATTCCACTGAAATCAATATGGACTGTAAGGAATGCAAGATTTGGCCTTATGAAGGTAGAGAACAGATTAAACAGCTAATACGGAAATACAAACAGTAATGAAAGTTTAGCTCCATGGTGTTTAAATATTGTAGCAGTCACTACAAACAATGGTGTGAGCTGAAAAATGGGTTTTCAGTCTTTCTTTTGTGTGTTTCTTAATAATAAATATCCAGTAGCATCCTTTATCTTGAACAATCCCGGTACTCTTAACAAATTTTCTAAAATACAACCATATCTAGGGTGTATCGCAATGGTTGTTTAGCATTAAGTACACAGCAGCACTCCATAGAAATTTAGGACAGGAAGCAAATGAGAATACTATCCTCAAACTGCAGAAGTAACTAACAAGTGATGAATTTAATAAGTCCACTCAGCCAGAATATCCTGTGAGTACGTTATGCTATTTATTTGCTTTATATAGTGCTACAACATGAACTATATCTCTGGATTATAAAGCTAGTAATTGATCTGTTTAGACTTCTTGATTACCTAAAGCAAAATATTTATCTGGATCCAGTGATCAAAATTATCCACAAGTGACTGTCTTTATCAAAAGGGCACAAAGAGTTAACACCAAGTCTGTACTATATTAGTTGGAAACTTCACATTAGTTCTGTCTGTGACTTGGACAGAGTTTACTAAATAATTTCAGCTCTGAGTTTTCTCGTGTTCGTTCAAGAAGGTGTGATCTTCTCCACCTACCACTGACTTTGGGCACACGAATCACTAATTGTTCTTCTACTCCCAGGAGATGGGTTTCTCTGTAATACAGGTACCAAAAGCAGTTAAGACCATAGTCAATAGAGGTTGTCATTCCCCAGCTTGAGCAATATGTTGATGTAAGTCAAAGCTTTCTGAGAGTTGATTCTTTATCAATAACTGGCATTTGTGTCAAACAGGGTTCGGGGATCAGGGGAGATTCTAATAGTGGAAACCAGCTTTGTTTCTGGTTGTAGTCTAAACTCAGCTTTGGCATGGGGTGAAGATCAATTTGCATGCACATTTACAAAATATATGGTATTTATATATATATATGAGGTCTGAATTTAACCTCTTTACTGGAAGATTTCTCTGGCATGAACATTCAAAGCATATTAGCTGATACAGGTTCACAAGCAGAGAAGTTAAATTTTTTTCTTCCCAACTTTTAAATTACACCTTCAGTTTGAAATCACACAAAGTTTGAAATTTAGTCCAGGTGAGGTCCCAAGCAAGTCTCTGGGGTGAATTTCTCCCAAATTATGTCCTGATTTTTAGGACTTTGTTTTTATTCACAGCAATGGTGGAAGTAGCTTCGAGACAATGCCTTATATAGTTCAGCTATAATGATATATGAATAGTTTGCTAAAGCCTTATTTCATGGTGACAATAGCTTGCTTGATTAAACGTACAAGTGGATTTGTCCATTTCTTCGTATTCTAATGATTGGCTAAATCAGAAGTACAGTAAACATACAGCGCAAAATTTGACTTTTGTGAATGATGAAAAAAATCACTGGAACAAATTATTGTTTTCCAGCTATGAAGATATCATTAAGCATATGCCAAGTAATCAGCTTGCAAGTGTAATAGGTTCATGAAGGAAAGGAGTTTTCTAATCTTATTCAGTGATGTTTTTCCCTAGACAGCAACAGCTTTTATAAAATGAGGGTTATATCTTCTCATTATAGAATCTAATCTCCCCAAAAGACATTCAACAGCTGCAAAACCCTAACATCTTTTAGTTGTAAATTGTTTTTATTATTTATCCCCATTTAACTAAAAAAGAAAGGGCTATCAGATGATTTAACAAGACAAGAATTTAGTGACTTTAGCTTTTGACAGCAGCAGATAATTTCCTCACATACTGATCTTTTTTGGATCTGTTTTCAGTATGAATCTCCGGTTCTCTTTAATGTCCAAATTCTTAAGTTTTACATAGGCCGTATGTGGATTGTGTAGGAAATGGAGAGTTTAAAATTAATTAAAATTATTATTAAATTAATCATCTCTCTTTAGCACACATGTGGATTGTGATAGCTAACTTTCCTGTGCATTTTGAAAAAAGTTATCTGTGAGTGATCACTCTCCAGATAGTAGATACTTTTCCACACAAATTTTAGTAATAGTACTCTGCACTGATAAGGTGATTTTCATGTTCATAGCACTTCACAAACATGTTATCTTCACAAGTAAGTATTTCTATGCCTATTTTACAGAGGTTAATTCAGATTGCTCAAGGTCACAGAATGTGAAAGCAGTAGAACCAGGACTCGAACTCAGGCTGAATCGAAGCCACTGAGCCACCTGCGTGCACTTTTTCACTCTCCCTCTGTCAAAGATCGAAGGTCTTAAATAAATAAATAAATAAATAAATATATATATTCCATTGTATATTGTGAACGTTTCTGGTTTTTGAAAAGAAAACATGCTCAATATGGAAATATTTTACTATTTAATTTCTAATTCTCTCAGTCTTTTTTACTTAGTTTTTCTTTGGTCCTTAAAAATAAATGACTTTTGTTTGGTGGTTGTTAGATAATTTACTGGTTCATTTACAGAGAACTCTGTACACAGTTTCTCCTTCACTGCAGGCAAAGTCTGCTTAGAATAATGAGCAATGCAAACCCAGTTAAACTTCTTTTGTTATTTTCATGAATATTATCTTAACTTCTCTTTTACCTGTTCCTTGCAATTTGAAATTACAGATTCCTTTTTTAGTTTCAGGCCTGAGGTCCTGCAAACTTAGATATTAAATTAATCTTCAGCCTTAAGAGGAAGTAGCATAACTCCAGCAGAATTGCAAATGAGAATTATCTATTTTTATTAAGACCTCTACAAAAATCCACATCCTTAACACCACCATGTGCTGTTCAGTTTATAAATTGGGCAAATGTCAGACCTACACTGATACGATAATTGTCTAAGACCCTGTTCAACTAAAGAATTGTATATGTATTATGCTGATAATGGGCAAATTTCAGAACCTAGCAAAAAACAGTTTGTTACATTAAATCATATCATGTCATTCTAAATCACCTTGGAGAGAGATGAACATTTCCAGGAGCAGAAGTAGAAACTGTGGATTTGATTTTTTTTTACTCATTTTGAGAAGTTTCTTATTACACAAGTAATTCCATCGATTTCATTGGGACCACTGGAAGCATAAGCATTATTCAGTGTGACTGAGACTGGCTGAACTGGGCCTTGCATAAATGTGTAATTCCAGTTCAAAAAAGCAAAGGATGGTTACTCACAAAAAGACATTTATTTTTTTTTAAACACAGGACACAATTTGCCTGACTGGACCAGTCTAGCCTGTATTGCACTTACTTGTGCATGACTTCATGTTTTTGCATTATCTTGACTCCATTCACACCATAGCAAACTGGTGCTTATTTTGCATTACATAACCAGTGAAAAGGCTAATCCCCAAGGCATGTTGTTTCCTTTGTTTTGTAAATCAGGTCAGTTTATTTTAGAATTCAGTGGTTGGTTTATTAACAATGTTAAAGCCATAGTAATGACGTATTGCTGCTGGTTCATTGCTATTGTAAGTCATTTTGAATATTTTCTGTTTTCTCCGAGTTCTTTTTTTGGCCACTGATTTAAGTATTAGGTTTTTGCTTCACCTCACACAACCACCTTCTATGACTTCCTAGTGTGACACTGTGACCCCACCACTGTTTCACCCCGCCTTGATGAACCTTTAGGAATTGAAGACCCACATTTTTAAAGGGATTCAGTCATTGCTCAGCTGAGTGGAGCAACGTCTCACCCTTAGGCAGTCTGCTGCCTAGTGAAATTTTCAGTCCGCAGGTGGCGCCATGCTGCTTAGGTGCCTTATCAGAAACTGCCTGGGGACAGTTAAGCGTAAGAAAGGGATTTTCAGAAAGCAACCATCTGACTGGGGAACCACCTAAGTTAGCCAAGAGTGAAATGCAGAAGAGAGCCGCAAGGAAAGGAGAGATGTGCTTACACGTTTAAGTGGCTGACCCAGTGCACCTGGCTGTTGTGCCAGAGGTAGGTGCCTCTCTCCACTCTCAGCTGTGAACCTTCTCCTGGAGTTAGGTACCTAAGCCAGATTAGCTGCTTAAGTAGTCTATGCTCTGGCTTCCAAAACTTTCTTTCTCTCTCTCTCCCTCTTGCTTGTGCTCAAAACCTCTCTCACACCCATCCTACAGTCATCTGTGCTCCTAGTTGTGTTTGTGCAGATTCTGTGCTGCCCATCCACCTATTGATAGCCTGTATCTGGCCTTCCTGCTGCGGGTCTGATGAGTGTTAGGTCTTAGGTGTGCTCAGGTCATGCCTCCAGAATTGGGCCTTGCTGGCAGGATAGGAATTCCCCTGCCTACCTTCATCTTGAGCCTGGGTTCTGAGCAGCTCATTAGCTGTGGTGTGTGACTGCAATGCTTAGGCTGCTTTGAAAATGCTGACCACCAGAAACTTAGAGGTCTAAGGGTACGTCTATACTTACCTCCGGGTCCGGCGGTAAGCAATCGATCTTCTGGGATCGATTTATCGCGTCTTGTCTAGACGCGATAAATCAATCCCGGATCGATCCCGGAAGTGCTCGCCATCGACGCCAGTACTCCTGCTCCGCGAGAGGAGTACACGGAGTCGACGGGGGAGCCTGCCTGCCGCGTCTGGACCCGCGGTAAATTTGAACTAAGATACTTCGACTTCAGCTACGTTATTCACGTAGCTGAAGTTGCGTATCTTAGTTCGAAGTGGGGGGTTAGTGTGGACCAGCCCTTAGGCACCTAGGGGGGTTAGGCAGTGCCTGAGCTGAAGATTGGAAGATGTCAGTGGTGTCTGTGGTAGATTTAAGTGCTTATGTGTCAGTTTAGGCATCTAAACCACTAGGCCTTAGGGACATCAATAAATCTGGAGTCTGGAGAGGACTGGGTTCCACATCAGACTGTCTCCTCTTATGAAGACCTTATTTCTCCTTTCATGTGCACAGTGGTCACACTAAAAATATTTCTCTTAGTTTGACTGTTTTTGCCAGTGTGCTGCTTTAAAAGGTTGGAGATTTAGAAACATTTTAAGTAACTTTCCTCTGTCATACCTCTCAGCTGCCCCTTGCTTTAAACTCTGATTTACTCCTGTCTTCTCTCTCTTATATTCAAACTTGTTTGCATTATTAAAAGCTGCATTATGAAATTGAAATGATAGGAAGTGTCACTGATGCTAAAGAAATTGATCTCTCATAATCATTTAAAATTTTCTTTCCTACTTTTCTTGTGTACCTCATTTTGGACCCTTCTCTAGTCTTGGCAGGTTTTGAAGTATGTGACAAAGAGGGCTTAATCGAGTTCTCTTTAGAGGTAAATTATTGCTGCTGCTGACAAACCAACATGCTCGCTATTGAGCAATGTCTCACCTTTCTCCTGGGAACTGAAAGGACATATTAGTCAGGAGCAAATGAGAATGTGAGGATTTGAACCCAGGCACTCCCACGTGAGAGCCCTTATTCCCTGGTTCTCCAGGCTGGCCTCTTTTGAGTGCATGTAAACAGCAAATGCTGTTTCAGTTATAAAAATGGAGGCTGGTGTTACTAAACCAGAAAGCAGGCTTTTTATTTTCTGGTAACCATTATAATTTCATCATCCATGGCTCAGAAAACTTATGTTCCTAGTGCCAATTTTGACAGTACATATTTAATTTATTGAATCTGACTTTTATTGAGAGTGCCCAGCTTGAAAGTCGTCAACCATAGACAAATGCTGCTTTTCACAAGTATTTGAAACACAGCTTATTCTTGCAAAACAGCTACTCAGTGAAAGAATGGCAGAGAGTCTGCTGAATGTGCTGTACCTCAGGAAACTTTCACATTTATCTGCTGCCTGCATAATATATATTGCTGTGCACTGCGAAAACATGCATCTTATGTTATCTAATTGTTTCCTGACACATTTAGCAACATTTCACACTTTTTAAAGTGACATTAACATTGCTGACAGTGTAGGTGCTTCAATTAGGCTGGCTTTGAATTGGAGCCAGAATGCAGTGCATGTCCCCTAACTGTGCTCATAGAAGAAGAAAAACATACGATTCATGAAAATGGGGACTTTGCCAATATTTTCACGTAGCTTCCTATTAATTGTGTCAACTCTGTGTATTTGCTCAGGAAAGGGTAGGGTAAGCTTCCTTTGTTATTTAAATCACCTCTAGTTATAGGCCAACATTGTTCACCACAGATACCCTCCATACTACTACTTGACGTCCAGAGGCCTTCTTCCATACTACTAGTAGATAAATGCGGTAGTTGCCAGTAAGATATTGGCATTTGCTGTTTGAAAGTAATTTCTATTACAATAGCATCATATGTCGGTACAAAGTATAGGGAGTATTTGTATTTCCACAGAAAAGCATGTTATATTCAATCAATGAATGTCAACATTTGAATGTTCGCCACTATATTCAGCTGTCTTTATTATTATGGTTTCAGTTATAATGGAAATACCTCATCTTCTTTCCTTTCTGAAAATATTCTCCTCTCCCCTTGGGTACCTTTCCAGCTCCCTGGCTATCTGCATTTACCCTTGGGTTTCCCATTAGGTGTTATCTAATTGATCATTTAAGAAATACTGATGTGAACATTTCCCATCCTATTGTCCATCCTGTGCAGTGTGCAGTAAAGTCTGTGCAGTTTCATTTTGACCTACATATAGGAAAAGAAAATCATGTATATTTGTGTCCTGGTCCTCAGAAACGGACCACACAACAAAGATAGCTGGATTCAGTAAAAGACATGCATTTGCTTGTATTTATGTATTATACAATATGTAAATTATGTGGACCATCCATGTTTATCCTGTATATGGAAAGATCACATTTTAGATAAGTACAAATTAGGTATGTCACAACCTCTCGATTATGAAGATTACCAGTTTTATAAAGCTACTGAAAATCTCATTTTGTTTATAAATGCCCTCAGCTATGGTAGGCGAATTTCTTGATGTCTTTCTAAGTGTAATTTTTCAGAGAAGATATGCCGTTTAACCACAAGAAGTCATTGTGTAATATGTTGAAGATACATGTACTAGTGCAGCAAAAACCTGTGGAGACAGCTCATTTGTTAACCCCATAAATGAGATTCTTCAAATGGGAAAAGCCCAAGAATGCAAAGTTACAAATAAAATAAGATTCTCACTCTGTTTATCATTATTAAGTCAAAAAGGTGATAGTCTTTCTAAAAGGATGTTTTATACAAATGCATAATTTATGATTCATTGTGGAATGAAAAAATTTTGGGGCATGAACCTCCTCCTGTTGAAGTTAATAGCAAGTCTACAATTGACATCAGAGAGAGCCGAATTGATCACTTGGCCATTTTTAGAGCACTGTACTCTCACTGACTCTGACTCTCTCGTGTGTGTGTGTGTTGAATAAACAGGTCTCTAAAAAGGCCCAGGGTTCAATCTCTGTCTCTGTAGGAAATTTAATAATTTTACATAGCACAAAAATATGAATATATTTGGCCAATTTACTGGGATTACAGTACAGATGAATGGGCCCATTACTTCTATTTTAAGAAAATGCTCTAACAAGTAAATTGTAATCATCATGGCCTTTGACTGCCTCACTTATATTCTGCCCACTAATCTATTTCCCCTGGTACGTACTCTAATTTTCCATCCCTGTGCTGCTTCATATCGCTGCCTTTTTTTAATTAAACAACCTGCTCCCAAATAAAATAAAATAAATCCTTCTCATCAATATGGAACTTTATGTCAAAAAATTTGGTATCACCCACTTTTTCTGAGCTACAAATGAGAACTAGATTGATTATTTTTTTCTCTCTCTTTCAAATGTCTGGCTTTCTAGGAGAAGGGATTTTTTTTTTAAAAGTCCCAATATATTTCTTAAAAGCTCTCTAAAATATTAAATATTTTTCTGTAACATATGTTTCATATGCAAAATACATGATGGCGTGTTGTAATATAAAGATTTGATTGGCATTCGGTTGAGTTGACCGACATAAATTTGAGGTATTACCATTATGGAGTAAATTTGGTCAAGACAAACTCATGCCAACAAAACATAAACACAAACACTTACACCACTCACACTCCCACAAAATAACCTTTGGTATAATACAAGACTATATTCCCATACGGTACAGCATATGCAGATTTTAAAAATATGAAAAGTTTGCTCTCTTCCTTTCATCTCACATGTAGTGTTGAAACAGAGCCAATATGTGTGAGAATTCGTTGTACACACTATATACAGTGTCACATTCCTGTCTGAGGTGTGTCAAATCTCAAACCAGCTGCTTGTTTCCAACAGAATGTTGCAGAGAAATAATTAGAAGCCAATTCTGCTCACTCATTTGCCTGGAAAGTTTAGGATATATGCTATATTTCATATTAATTCTGCACAAACTTGATGATGATTATGATAATAAAAGTTGAATCGTGTTATCAGTATTACAGTTATTTCCTGGATCAGGTTAGTGAAAATGTCTAGGGCTAGCAAGCTGGTGACTGGTCATTGCTATAAAGTCTAGTTCATTTCAGGTTAACTTGTGTTTATGTTTATGCCCATACTACATGCTAAAGGTGAAAGCAAATCCCGTAACAGTTTTGTGTGTGTTATTTTTATGAAAGAAACACAAAAATGCATATAGAAACATAAATGGCCTGTTAGAGCAATGTCACATTGCTTTTAGCTCATCTTCTGCAACTTCCAGAACTCTTTTTAGAGAGAAGTGCAGTGTCTAATGGAGCTGGGCATAAAGAACTCCCAAGTGCTAATTCTAGTTTATACATTGACTCAGTATTTGCCCTTGAGCATGTCACATAATTTTTCTTTATCTCAGTTTCCCCATCTATAAAAAAGGGTAATATTTACCTGTGTATCTCCCAGGACTGTTGTGAAGATCAATTAATTATCAAATGTTTGTAAAGTGTTATGAATGCAAAAAAAAAAAAAAAGCAAAAGTTCTAAATATTGTTACAATTCATGTTTCCAGATCAGTGGGGATCGGTTGGAGTCAGCTGTTAATAACCACCATAACTCTTTCTTTGTACACTGAATTTATATTTCTTTCTGATACTCTTTTTGTTGACATGCAGTGCTTCGTTTCGTAGTCACTCTTTTTTCCTTCCACCTTTTAGGGTCTGTCTTGCCCAGTTAGACTGTAAACTCTTTGGGGCAGCAACATTATCACCTTTTATATTTGTACAGTGCATAGCTCAGTGGTGCTCCAGTCTCAATTGGGTCCTGGGGCACTATTATAATACAAATAATATAAGCATGATATTATTTCATATCTTAGGTAATGTAAGGTTGATCTCTGCACACTTACGTAATTTAAGCGGAAAAGTAGTTTGAAGCACTATCATTTCATATGCATAAAGTTCCTTCTGCAATTTAGTGTGTACCACTAGGGAGCTTCCCTAGGTGTTACTGTACAATAAAGAAAGCTGGGGCTTCATAATGCAAAACAGGATGCATATGGTAAAAAAACCACCAAAACCAGATGCTCAAATTGTACATTTTCTTCATTGCTGTATTTTTAGAAATGTTGAAAATTAGGGTGCACCATCTAACATAGTCGTCTTGTGTCTTTAATGTTTGTGGCTAGCACATATGCAGCATATCTTCCTATGCCTCACTGACCTTGGCAGCATCGCAGAGGTCGCATTTCCACATGGATAAACTGTTGTTGAACAATTTCTCCAACTCACCAAACAGAAACCATTTTTATTCCTTCCAAAATCAGGCGTGCAGGTCTTCTTGTACTTACCCCCCACCCCGCCCCCCAAACAGACATAGTCATTATGGACAATTAAAAGAATATTGTGTCACCCATCTGTCAGTGTCTGGAGGAATAGACTAAGGCAAGATCTTGGGCATATGGATCCTGTTGTCAGAGAAGGGAATGGTGCAGTGACTTAAAGACTGGGAGTGAGGCAACATTGCCCTATGCACCTGATTTCAGCCAGCTTCATGTTGGGGTGGGCTGAGCTGCCTCACTTGGGGGGAAAGATCAGAACTCAAGAGTTGAAGAAAAAAGTGTGCGGTGGGTGGGGAGGGAGATTCTGTACCTGGAAGATGGGACTAGAAAGAAGTGGGACTGAGAGGGTGTGAAATTGCGGTTGACCAAACCCACATTCAGCCTTAGCTAACTCTTGCAAATGTGACTTTCCCATTATATGTGTCTACAGTATTCCTGAGCAGAGATGCAGAAAAGGCTCACTCACTGATTTCGCACAATGGAGTCTGGGTTGTGTGTTAAGGATTCCCTTATAATACTCCACTGTCTCATAACTCCTAGTTATGGCCCATTTCTCACAGTAGTATAATTTCATTGATGGGAATGAGGTAATTCACATTGATTATACTTATTACTGTTCCATGTCTTCATTAGTATTGATGGGTACCTGTAGCAAAAACATTCTAAGAGGGAGGTTCAGGCCGGATACATTCTGTGCTACACTCATACATCTCTTGTCCCATGACTCCAATGAGCTCCCATATTCGGACCATTGGAGGCAGTTGTCATTATTAGTGACAAAATTCTGCATGTGCTTTTTTACTTGTTCTGATGCCCGCTGTGGTCACAAATGGATCGGGCTATGTCCATATTTGAAATCTGCATTCATTTCTACCTTTGGTGAAATGCTGTTGTAAGGTCAATTCATGGCTACATATGATTGCCACAACTGGATGTTTTCCTCTGTTACAGAATTTTGCAAGAAATCTGTACTTCTAATACATCATGTCCAGGATACTGCAGAACAGACAAAAGCAAGAAAGTATAAGTGTCATCACTATGTTTTAGACATATTATATACAGTCTTGCTCCCAGTGAAGTCAGTGGCCAAGTTCACATTGACTTAAGTGGTTTCAGGCTCATAATTTGTGTTTGCTTCCTATGCTTACCATCTGGCATGTTTCCTAGTTGCAGGAAAAATATGTGAGTAACCTAATAAAACATGGAAATTGCTTAGCAAATACAGTAAAATGTACTATACAGGAAATATTGTTGTAGACAGAACATCCAAAGTAACTAAACAGCCTAATTACTTGTCAAATTGGGGGCTTCATAGAGTGTACACAAAGAATGTAAACAAAGAAAAAATTACAAAGAATATTGTTCGAGTATCTCATGCTTAAATTGCATTGGCATTTTGATTGTGCTGCAGTTGCATTGAACATTGCCCATAGTGCCTCTAAAAATGTTACTTCTGGGAATATTACAGGGATAAGAAATAATTGTCTGTCTGAGACACAGGGATTATATACCCCAGGCCATTCCGGGGTTAGCTGCCTCAATATGGAAGGACTATCATTCATCTTTTCTCTCTTCAGAGGTGCTGTATTTTAGTGCGGGTCCAGTCCCAGTAAACATGCAGCTAGAAAGATGGCAGAAGAATGGTTTAATTTTGTATTGCTTTCTGCAGTTTTCTGCTGGTGGGGAGTGGGTCTGATCATTCTAAATGGCTGAACAGGAAGTTGCATGGTTTTGCAAAATGGAAAAGATAAAAGGTGTAACCAGTGATTATCTTTATATATCCATTTTGGCCACTAAGGCCCAAGTCCTGCAAAGCACTTAAACACATACTTAACTTTTAAACATGTGAGTAATCCCATTGGCCTGTTGACATCAATGGAAAGACTCCCATTAACTTTAATTTGTCCCTGGTTCAAACCCTAAGCACTTTGCTGGATTGGGCCCAAGTGATCTGAGATATACAACAGGAGAAACATAAATACTCTGCTGAATTGAGGGCTAGACATATGCTTAATTTTAAGCATGTGCATAATCCCATTGTGAAAGCAACCTGAGGGAGAGCATTACTTTGATTTAAGAGCTGGTTCCTCACCTGCATTTTAATCCTGGGAATATGCTTTCTATGGGGTTTTCTTTCTGTAATAAATTATAAGTAACCAAGGGGTTGTTTTTGTATGAAGACAGGTTTCAGAGTAGCAGCCGTGTTAGTCTGTAAGTATTCTCACACTTCTTATCAAACTGTCTGTACTGGGCTAGCTTGATTATCACTTCAAAAGTTTTTTTTTTTTCTCTTAATTAATTGGCCTCTCAGAGTTGGTAAGACAACTCCCACCTGTTTATGCTCTCTGTATGTGTGTATATATATCTCCTCAATATATGTTCCATTCTATATGCATCCGAAGAAGTGGGCTGTAGTCCACGAAAGCTTATGCTCTAATAAATTTGTTAGTCTCTAAGGTGCCACAAGTACTCCTGTTCTTTTTTTTGTATGAAAACTCTTTGGATCAAATACTGAAATTTGGATCAAATACTCGGATATGCAGAAGCTCAGCACTCTCAGGATCTGGTCCTTTCACTTTCCTACTTGTGGATATTTCTGTGGGATAGAAATGGAGCTAACTAGGCCTCTCCCTCCCCCCTTTTGTTTAGCTGTATCTCATTCATCCAGCATCAGCTCATCTAATCGGTTACAGGCTGATGCTGTGGAGACATTCCTGGAATGACTTCACAACATAGCTGATCATTCTGAATATGATACAAAGGGGCGAGTTGGTACCAGTGGTCAATAGGTATTTTGATTCTGCCCCAACTGTAATCATATATACTAATGGCCAGTTTTAATGTGACTTTTTTCCAATATTTTTTCATTACACCCATTGCTGACCTTTGATCCCTGTGTCCTCTTTCCCAGGTCGTCCCATTCCACCTACATCCTCGTCTAGCCTTCTCCCATCTGCTCAGCTGCCCAGTTCCCATAATCCTCCACCAGTTAGCTGCCAGATGCCATTGCTAGACAGCAATACCTCCCATCAAATCATGGACACCAACCCTGATGAGGAATTCTCTCCCAATTCATATCTACTAAGAGCATGTTCAGGGCCACAACAGGCTTCCAGCAGCGGTAAGGAAATTGCAAGCATATGGAATGTGATTATGACCTTTTTTGTGTCATGTTTGCAAGTATATGTCTGTATCATACAAAATGGTGACTCCTTAATATGAAAATGGAAAAAAAAATAACAGTCTTTTGTAATTTATTGAACATAAGAACATAAGTTTACATTTTTTGCATTTAAGTTTTTTGGGGAAACACTGTGTATCATATTTATTTTTCCTTTATTTCACTGTAGAGAATTTCTTTTATATTAAGAGTGATTTAAGGCATGTAAAAACTATTAGTGCATCCCTGTTACTGAGAGAATGACTTACTCAACTAGGTGATATGCCTTGAAGCAGTCTCTTGTAGAAGGGACATGTCTATAAGGTACTGTACACAATGGTAGTGGTTTGCATTTTTATAGATTAATGATGTAAGTAAAACAAGTTCTGAGGCTGTATTCCAGAAAGCATGTCCTGCACCGGTTATTGTGTTTGTGCTCTTGTTTCAATAATATGTCTAATCCTAGCTTGTCAGTCTACATATAACTAAACTATTGATGTTTTCAGAACTAATTTATTACTGGAAAACATTTTAGGCCCAGTTTTCAAAAGTGGGATCTGATTTTGTGTTGCCTCTGTTTGGTGCCTCAATATTTGGGTGCCCATCTTGGGCCAATAAGGCCCATTTTCAGAAATGCTGAGCCCCCATGACTCCATCTGTAGTCAGTGGAATCTGTGAATGCTCAATGCTTTCTGAAAATGAGGCTCAAGATGTCTCAGGCTAAGGGACCCAAAATCACAGGCTACTTTTGGAAATATTAGGCTCACAAGTCTTCACTTATTTTTTTGCATTAGGTTGTTTTGTCAAGGAAATGCATCCAGTTGATATGGACCGTATTCAGATGTGTGTGTGTGTAATTCCTATTAACTTAATGGGAGTTATCAGAGGACAGCGTCTGACCCTTAGTCTCTTGCCTGGGAAAGTTTCAAATATTCTTTATAAAAACGCATTTGACCCTAATTCTGCTTAACGATGCTAATCTGAACTTCTGTTTTGGAAGGTTATTCACCTACTGTTGTAGTTAATGTACATTTAAAATCCTTAGCTAATAAAAGTGTTTTACTTACAATTTTATAGCCTTGACATTTAACCACAATGAACACACAGAAAAGTGACAGAAAAAGTAGAAGATGCAGTTACTGATCACTCCCAACTTCTCCCCAGGTCCTCTGTTCCCTATAATGATGTAGGTCTGTGTGACACTACAGATCCTGTGTGGCACAGATCTTTTGGTATTTATGCACATGCCCTGTAAATTTTAATTATGAAGTTTGCTGACCAAGATATACTAGCGTAATCTGATTTAACAACACATTGGTGCACCCAGCAGAGTCATCTGCTGGATGTAGTCATACATGGCATCCCAAATGTTTGACTGGAGAATGGAGAAATGTGGCACTAAAAAGCATCTGCAGGTTTAACTGAATGACTCTTTATATTTCATTTTAAACGATAAATTATCATTGCAAGTCTTTTATGTCTTAGAGCCTCGGGGTGGCCTTGGCCATGTTTCATGTTGCTCTCAGGCTGTGGGTTGATACTATGTACCTTTATAGTATACTCAAAAATGTTTTGAATTGCCTTTTTAAAGGTTGGTATGGCTCAGCATTTTGGCTCTGTGCCCCACCATAACCATTTTCAAGCATGCTCCATTTTCCCCTTTAATAACATATCGGGTTTCTCAAGAGGGGAGCTTATTATGTTTCATTTCTAATTTTGAAGGTACCACAAACAGGCGATTACCTATTACCTCATTCTGACCACAGATGCGTGCAGGATTCTTTGAACAGCACTTTGCTCTTCAGAACTTGCCAGCTGCCTTAAATAACTAAATAAGTATTTCCTTTAGTGTACAAGTGAACACTGAAGATACTAATATTTATCTTAAATAGGTAATGTTCACATGTTCTTAAGCACTTGTCTAAGTGCTAAGTGTTACAATAACAAAGCTGCTTTCTACCTGCAAGACTTTCAAAATAGCGTATGTCATCGATAGAGATTATCCTGAGCTGTAAAATTCAGACGTGAATCATAATCTGATTTTTTGAATGACTCTGAAAATGAAGTTGTTTGGATCCCAGGTTTCAGTTCAGCACATTATAGAGAGAGGAGATAGATTAAAAATTGGAAACTAGATCTGTGTTTGGATTCTAAACCCCTAGAAACTTCAGAGTATTTTGTATCTAGGGCTTAAATTCGTGCCCAACTCTGGTTATTAATGCATGACAAAGATTTTATCTTTAAAAGCTGTGCTGCAAACACCTAAATAAACATAGAAGACCATATAAAATGTGAAGAATTCTCATGTTGATCACGTTACTTAATAAGGGTTCTCCCGTTTGGCTGATGGTATACTTATATTTGCCTCAACCCTATGATTATAGGATAACTCCTAAATGGGTTTAAGATGTGTCTTCCTGGATGTGAGTTGATAATCATCCATATGTACTGACCTGGGCTCTTTGCGATAGCCTTTCTTGATATATTTGGAAAATGCATATGCTTAAAAAAAATTACCTAATCTAATTTTCTATCAAATGAGCAATCCATTGTTGATATTATGAAAGCCTTTAATCTACAATAAATCTTTATTAGAACTCATCAGAGCTTCTAGTTTGAGAGAAATGTGATTATAGCACTCTTAAAATGACATTACATCATTGGGGTGATTGGTTTATCATTTGGAGAAGCGACATCAATCATAACTAGCATAACCACACAGTAAATGAATTCAACCTTTCTACTGTGGAACAATGACACTATAATTGCTCAAAATCAGGCTTAAAATGAAATCAGAAAATGCACTTTCTTCAAATATGATGTTAACTTAATGGAATATATTATTAAAAATCATGTTTGAGGAAATTCTATGTAATTAAAAATATGTGGAAATGTATTCCTTTTTTCTCTCATTAGAACCTGATTTTAGTTGCAGAACCATTTTATATGCAGCAGAGATTATGCTGTTTTTAATTGAACGCCGATCATTTAGGTTTTCTACTTTTATTTCTTAATATAGTATGCAGCAGAATTATATATTAAGGAGGACAAAAAGCTGTTGAAATATGGTGCACCTGCTGGTAATATTTTTGAAAAACTCACAAATATTATAGAGGAAAATGAGACCCAAAATGTGTAGCATTTTATACATGTAAAGATACCCGAGGGCAGAATATTTCCATAAGAGGTCAATTTTGTCACTATCTAGAATGGTTTCTTATAGTTAGCATGGAAAACAGGCTCATTTTCTTTTGTTGTATAGACACAGGATATGCTTTTTTGTGATTATGTTTAGAAATGACCTTTATCTAATGAAAGTATTATTTTGATGTGTGCATTCAAAAATGGACAATAGTGGTTATCTGTCCATAGGCTGTACATTCCATAGATAAACAGGATAGATTTTAAATTACTGACATTCATTTTTTTCTTGTCAAATTAAGATTTACTGCTATTTGAACATCAACCCTGGAAACAAGAGAAGTTTGTGTTTTCTGTTTTCAGTATAACTAACATACCCCTGGATACAATTTATTTTCTTCTGAAATGAGTACCCTCTTGCATGATAAATTTTGTTTCAATTGATAGTTAATTAGAGCCTTATTTTAAGATCCAGCACTATACTTTCATTTTTAATCCTCTGAGTTCTATGGATAATATGAAAGCAAATGCAATGTTAATTTCTTTTTGTCTGCATAAAGTATTTTGAATTTGAGAATAGGGGAAGCTAGAAATTTTACCAAGCCCTGAGACTGAAATCTGTTGTTCATTTGCTCTGAGCTGTTTTCCAATGGGTTACAGGAATCTAAATGAAAGCAGAATTCGGCCCAATTTTTAGTATTTATGTATCTTTTGACACGGGTGAACTAATATAAAGCATTTGGCTCAATATAACAGTATACATTCACCGAGCAAGATTTTGATTTTTCACAGGTGCCATTGTGTCTGGGGGGATGGCAACAGGTGGAATGGTTATGAAATGTGCAGTTGTTACTGAGTATGCTAATATAAATTATTTAACTCACTGGTTTTGACCTTGCTCTCAAAGGGTCTTGGTTCTGTGTTAAATTCAAAATAAATAGTAACACAAGTCTTATTAACATGACCAAGTTTGATATGATCACACATGTGGAATGTGAAACATAGAATCATAGAATATCAGGGTTGGAAGGGACCTCAGGAGGTCATCTAGTCCAACCCACTGCCCAAAGCAGGACCAATCCCCAACTAAATCATCCCACCCAAGGCTTCGTCAAGCCTGACCTTAAAAACCTCTGAGGAAGGAGATTCCACCACCTTTCTAGGTAACCCATTCCAGTGCTTCACCACCCTCCTAGTGAAAAAGTTTTTCCTAATATCCAACCCAAACCTCCCCCACTGCAACATACTATAATGCTGTGTGAATGCCTAGTTAAAAAGATCTAATTTCCTCAGAAAGGTACTAAGAGGTACCACAAAATACAGCAGGGCTTCATATTTAGAGATTTGGATTCAAATGCTCATAAACTACCTTTTACTGCAGTCTGTTCCAGTGGATACAAAACATTGCTCTGAAGGAATCTGGTATTTTTTATTATTACATCACCCCCGAAGGTCTTACTCCAGATTCTGTTCTAGGAGTGTTCAAAGCAGTCTGCTTTCTGACCTTCTACAGTTCAGAGTTACATAGACAGATGCCTCCAGTATCCAGTAGTATAATTTAAAACCCTATGGAAGAAGTCATCTTCAGAAAAGAAAAAAAAAAGAATCCCACAGAAAAACAATGAAGTCTCCCACAGACAGTGAAGTATCACCCCCCACTGAATGGAAAAGTAGTTTCTGTATCTACCGGCTTACATAGTAGAAAATAAAATAGCAACAAGAAAAATCCTGAATCCTTAGCTTACTTTTTTCCATGAAGGATTGACTTCATGTTATTTAAAAGACTAAATAAAAGGGTTTGGGTAACTCGGTAGGTAGCACCTTCATCTTTTTGCCAGAAGGACATCGGTTTAAACTGTAGATAAGAAATCTAGGCATGCATATCCATCCCAGCATGATTTCAGTGGCTGCTGGATTGCTAGAGGAACTATTCTTCTGTATTAAACTGGACTCAATACTGATGGTATTAAAGATCCCCTGGCACTTTTTAAAATAGAATGCACTAGTCAATTTTTAAAAGAAAAAATATATAATCTCCTTCTAAACAAACATTGGTGCTTGAAAGGTCCAATCCAGCATAAAATCCTCACTGTCAACCATCTGCACCACTCATGGAAAAGATGTAGATCTTGGAGCTGCGAAAGGCAAATATAAAGCATTTGGCACTAAGGCTGACCTTCCACAAAACTTACTTATTAATTTAGCTCTATAATGGCATCTTTCACTACCCAAGTGGTGTCTATGCCTGCTTTCACCCCATGATTCTCTAGTCTCATAGGACTCCTCATTGGTGACTAACCAAACTAGTGAAATATAGTTCCACCCTAATTCAAAGTAACTTTTTTTGTGAGGCCTATGGAGAGACACACAGGGCCTCAGACCATTTCAAGAAGGGTTTACCCTTCCTGAGAGCCCTCCTCCTGATCACTGTCTTGTAGGGTTGCCAGGTGTCCAGTTTTTGACTGGAATGTCCCATAGAAAAGGGACCCTGGTGGCTCCAGTCAGCACCACTGACTGGGCCATTAAAAGTCCAGTCAGTGGCACAGTGGGGCTAAGGCAGACTCCCTGCAGCTCTCAGAAGCAGCGGCATGTCCCCCCTCTGGCTCCTAGATGTAGGGGCAACCAGGGGGCTCCGCATGTTGCCCCCGCCCTGAGTGCCGGCTCCACAGCTCCCATTGACCGGGAACTGCAGCCAACGGGAGCTGCGGGGGCAGTGCCTGCAGATGGGGCAGCCCACAGAGCTGCCTGGCCCACCTCCACGTAGGAGCCAGAAGGGGGACATGCTGCTGCTTCCAGGAGCTCCCTGAGGTAAGCACCACCCGGACCCCTGCACTCCAACCCCCTGCCCCAGCCCTGATCCCACTCTTGTCCTCCAAACCCCTCAGTCCCAGCCTGGAGCACCTTCCTACACCCCAAACCCTCATCCCCAACCCCACCCCAGAGCCCACACCCCCATCCCCGCATCCCAACCCCCTGCCTCAGCCTGGCGCCCCCTTCCACACCCTGAACTCTTCATTTCTGGTCCCACCCCAGAGTCCACACACCCAGCTAGAGCCCTCACCCCTCCCACACCCCAACCTCCTGAGCCAGCCTGGTGAAAATGAGCGAGTGAGTGAGGGTCGGGAGAGCGAGCAACAGAGGGGGGGAATGGAGTGAGTGGGGGCGGGGCCTTGGAGAAGGGGCAGGGCAGGGGCAGTGCCTTGGAGGAGGAGAGGGGCAGGGTGCGTGCCAAGGGTGTTCCGTTTTGTGCAAGTAGAAAGTTGGCAACCGTACTGTTGTGTTGACTCTCCTTTGCACTGTTACTTTCCTATTTCATTTTAATTTGGTCCCTCTTGAGCTCCCTTCCTGGCCACTGGAGTGGAGAAGTCAGCCACGGAAGGATAGTTGTGGCTCTAAACCCCTTCATGCTTGTGCATCTAATTGCCAGGTGCATGGATTAAGATGTCAATATCTTTTATTCCTAGAATCTGAGTAGTGTGGAAGGCTTCATTTTAGGCATTACCAGTACAATGCCTAAGATAAGTCAATGACTAGCTTAGGCAAGTAAGGCTCCACACTGGCAGAGAGACATTCTTTTTTTTTTTTTTTTTTTTTAAAGAATCCTATTTGTAGTTTCCAATCTGTGCATTTCATGCATCCCATATTATATATCAGTAAAAATACCTTGAGAAACAGCATTGTATGCTCTTGAGATTTCAAATTGAAATACCACAAGCAAGCATTTTCTCTCAGTATTTTACAGCAATGCAAGGGAGGGAATTGAAGACTGAACATTTCAATTTCTGCATTCAAATTAAAAAATGCTCATTTCCTGTTAATTTGGAGTTCCAAAACTACAGGTTGTTTTTGTTTTGTTTCCCTTCCCACTGGTGCCTGCTGTGTGCTGTCCCAGAAATAATAAAGAGCTAAACTAACTTGAAGAATTGTACACTGAATGATCAATATGGAGAGAGTGAACCTAAAAAACATTTTCTTCTCAGGAAATAGTTGACAATATATAGTATCCAGCTTTCATGTTTTCTTTCTTTAGGGTAGATGAGATGGGATAGAAACTTAAACTTATTACATTTTGTCAGCTATATATGTTTAGAAAACTGTTTAGAAAATGGTAGCTGATACCAAGGAGGACTCAGGATCTAATGACTTTCTGTGCATATTGTTTTGAGCTGGATTTATATATTTATCAGGTATATCCTCAAAAGGGAATTTTCTGTACTTTAGTTGTAATTCTTCACTTTTCTATCTCTTTAATTTGGGGGCACTATCTAACTCTCCTGCTGCATCTCTTGAGCACCAACAAGGCTTTTTCCCATTTTAAAATATTAGATTGGCATTAGAACTGGAGAAGCTGCACAGGACATTAGAACAGGAGAAGCTGGCACTCTCAGCATAAAACAGACAAGGATCAAATGACCATGGAGACTGAACTATTTTCTCACTTATTAGAAGTGGCATCAGACAACAGGGGTGAGACATAATGGAAGGGGTGAAGCTTGGAAAGCTGGCACCGCCATTGTCTTTGCTGAACTTCTTATATTGCATCTGATTTTACACAGTTTAGCAGCAGCAGCAACAGTATCAGTAATAGTTACAGCATAAAGGAACCAATTCTTAAGGGGGAAAACAACTTTTAAATTTCAATGCAGAATCATGCCCTGTGCAGTTAATGCCAATCGCAGTTCTGTCTCCATTCAACTTGTTTGAGACCACCAATTTATTTTACCTATTTGAGACTTCAGTTAAGTACCAGACAAGTGAGACAGTCCAGCAGTTGCATTGTGTAACTGTGTCAGGATATGAGTACTGTTAATAAATGGTTAATCAATTGTTATGCATAGTTATAAAGTTAAATAGGTTAATAAGCTTCTTGTAATCATCCATAATACCTTATTCTTATGTGCTTATAAACATCTGCATCACATAGTACTCATGTCTGTAATATGAATATAAACTCTATTAAACATTTGTTAACCCTCTAAAAACTGTTTATGTATGTACCCTTACCTAAGGTGTGATCATTGTGTGTGTATTATTTCTGGTGTTTGCACTGAGGCACTTAGAGTAGGACATTGTGAACACTCGTGATCCTGAAATGGTTAGGAAAGGATTATAAATAAAATTAACATTTTCTGCTAGTGTTCTGTTTTACTAGAAAACAATTATTATTTCTAAGAAAATATCTTGGAGTTGAACCAATTCTATCAGTGAATGCTCAACCATGGGAACCCAACAATAAAATAAAGAGATGATCAATCAGTTTTGGTTACTCTTTGGAGCCAGTCTTTACATTAAATTTTAAAACTAAGATGACAGGTTCTTTCTCTCTCTCTCTCTCTCTCTCTTGTTTTTAATATCGCAGCAAAAATATCACAGCTCCTTTTACAATTAGACAATTCATACTCCTCTTCCCACCTAATTGTAACAGAGAAAGCTGAGGATGTGAATGTTTGTATAAATTGTGAATTATTGGCTTCAGCAAATACCCACTTTTCAAATATATCGACATGAAAGTGGAGGGAAAAATCCTATTTCTTTGTGCCAGCTCCCCAAATATTTCCACAATGCATTCTATGGCATTCACACTCAACTGAAATTGCATTTCAGTTTGTTCCATTTGATTGGATTCCATGTTTTTTTCCCATCTGTTGTAATGGTACACTTATTCACAGTTCCCTAGCTTATTTTTGTTTCAGTGGCCTTTTCTATGTACCTAGGACGCCTTGCCATTCAGCTCCCTCCCTTTCCCCCTCCATGCTAACAATATTGTTTTACATGTTGCTCTCTCTCTCTGCTGCAGTAGCTGTCTTTCTGTTGGATGCATTGGTATGAGATACCATGTTGCTATAACAGCACAGTGATCTTTACTAGCTGAGCTCTTTCCCTATTTTTTAACCAGTTCTTCTTATGCTCAGGTCAGGCTTATGCAATTTGGTAAATCAATAAATACACAGAACCAAAAAGGGACAATGCCTACTTAAAATATTATGATGACTTTCCAATGAATTGTGATGGTGGTGGTTGTAACCTGTACTTTCATCTCTTCTATCCCTAAACTGATTAGGATTGAAAACTTGAGGGATCAAGTGGCAAAATAATTCATAAGTGAACAAGAAAGTTATATTATTTAGAGCAGGCTTTGAACTTGATGCCTCTATTTATCAAGTCTAAATTGCCAGAACAGATTCTGCCTCCCCAGGTGTGTGATCTCTCCTCTAGATATATTGCAGTAAAATCTGCTTGCTGTGAACTCTTACACAGTGAAACTTGGTTTATAATATACGGAGGGAAAGTTCCCAGTTGTTTCAGCACACTATTGGGTGCCAATATTTGGGCTGCTTTTTGGCAGACAAACCTACTGCCTCAGAGGGCTCTCTTGGGCCTATTCTGCACACTTCTTCTGGCGGCAGGTAGAGTACATACAAAGCACAAATGCCTAGCAGGGGTATAAATAACAGTGTAGATGGTGAGGCACTGTTTAGGCAAGTAAAGACACACCTGAACCCAAGGGTACAAACCCTAATGGCTCTCTACATGCCCAAGCAGGGCCCTCCCGCTAAACTGCTATTTTTAGCAGTGTAGTGTCCCATTGCCGGAGTCTTTGCTTGCTGCAGGGAAAGGCTTTGGCAGCTCCTCCCTGCTAGAGCCTGCAGATTTTCCCCATTGCAGGGAAAGACTCCGACAATGGAGAAAGGCTCTGGCAGGAGAGAGGCAGTGGGGAAAGGCTCCAGCAGTTCCCCACTGCCAGAGCCTTTCCCTGCTGATAACCTCTTCCCTCCCCCTACTCCACCCCAGTCAGAGCCTTTGACGCATGTGGCTATACACTGCAGTGTGGACTCAACCTGCTTTTGCTGTGGTGGGTAGATGCACATACCATACACGCTGCCACCAATGAGTGGTATGCAGTGTAGACATAGCCTTGGTCATGGAGACCCCATGTCAGGAACAGGTTGGGGTGTTCGCTGATTGAGCACCATGTGGATTGGAGTACAAGCTGGTTCACAGTGCTCCCAGTCACCTATAGAGATGATAATCTTAGCCCCTGAAGAATTAAGATTTTCTCAACCCTTATCACTGACTTGACATGGGCATGTTTTTCTGTTTAACATGAAACCTCCAGGGAGTGCATTTGGTCTGGAGAGGAGTACTGGTTTTGTGGTTAAGTCATTGGCCTGGAGCTCAAAATTCAATTCCTGGCTCTACCTCAATCTTCCTGTGTGTAACTTTCTATCTTGGTCATGTATTCTCCCTCCGCCTCAGTTCCCCATATACAAATCAGATATAATTAAACTTCCCTCCTTTTGTATTGTATTGTGAACCCTTTCTCCCCCGCAATTTTTTATTTTTACATTTTGGTGAGAAAACGCAAAAAGAAAATCAGTTTTGGTTTGAACCAAAACATTTTTTCCTTTTTTTTTTTCCTCTCAGCTCTGTATATAAGTGCTAAATATTGTTTGCTGTTATCACTATTTAATTTATTATTGCTGAGGTCAGTGGGAGTTTCTGTGTGCATTACCCACAGGGTCAGACCCATAGTTCGTATACATTATTGTTGTGATCAACAAAATGCAGGATTATCTGCTTAGCAAAGCACAATTAATGCTTTTGCATGGTTATTCTCAAAAATATCGAGAAAAGGGATTTCTCTTGCAGAACCAAATTGCTTATTTTGGATTGGCAGATGCACATCTGAAATAGGTGCTTATGAAAATGTAATAAATATAAAAACTACCAAATGGCATAACACAGTTTAATTTGATATAGAACATATCAGAAATTCAGGGTCAGTGCAAACGTATACAGAAGCTGCATTTTAAGTCGGCAGCGAAAGTTGGATGTCCAATGGTCAGGCCACCCTATATTTAGTAATATTATGTATTTATTGCATTTAGATTTTAAGTGTGTTCTATCTATTTCCCTGAGTATGTACACAATTAATACAAATCACAAAAACCTCAATTTTAACTGCTCATTAGATTTGAGCCAATTGACTTAAAGGTGAAAGGCTCTATATTATATTAGAAATCTTGAGTCATCCAGAGGTTCACAAACATATAAGATTTATTCCCTATCTACATTTCCAGCCACACACCATTTTTCTTTTATTTTTTTTCTTTATTGTTGACAGAGCTGGGAAGATTTCATTCTCTTCATTCTTGAATTCCTCTGAGATCATGCCAAAGAAATAAATGCATTAGAGAATCTTGTTCCACATTCCTGCTTTTTGGAAACAATTTCCATCAGTTTCCCATTGTCACAGAGCAACTGGTAGTGCTTTACACTCCTCTTCTATTTTCTATTTTGGGATTGCTAATTGATGAGACCTAGACCCCCAACTAGACTTTAGTAAGGCATTTGATACGGTCTCGCATGATATTCTTATCGATAAACTAGGCAAATACAAATTAGATGGGGCTACTATAAGGTGGGTGCATAACTGGCTGGATAATCGTACTCAGAGAGTTGTTATTAATGGTTCCCAATCCTGCTGGAAAGGCGTAACGAGTGGGGTACCGCAGGGGTCTGTTTTGGGACCGGCTCTGTTCAATATCTTCATCAACGACTTAGATATTGGCATAGAAAGTACGCTTATTAAGTTTGCGGATGATACCAAACTGGGAGGGATTGCAACTATTTTGGAGGACAGGGTCATAATTCAAAATGATCTGGACAAATTGGAGAAATGGTCTGAGTTAAACAGGATGAAGTTTAACAAAGACAAATGCAAAGTGCTCCACTTAGGAAGGAAAAATCAATTTCACACATACAGAATGGGAAAAGACTATCTAGGAAGGAGTACGGCAGAAAGGGATCTAGGGGTTATAGTGGACCACAAGCTAAATATGAGTCAACAGTGTGATGCTGTTGCAAAAAAAGCAAACATGATTCTGGGATGCATTAACAGGTGTGTTGTGAGCAAGACACGAGAAGTCATTCTTCCGCTCTACTCTGCTCTGGTTAGGCCTCAGCTGGAGTATTGTGTCCAGTTCTGGGCGCCGCATTTTAAAAAAGATGTGGAGAAATTGGAAAGGGTCCAAAGAAGAGCAACAAGAATGATTAAAGGTCTTGAGAACATGACCTATGAAGGAAGGCTGAAAGAATTGGGTTTGTTTAGTTTGGAAAAGAGAAGACTGAGAGGGGACATGATAGCAGTTTTCAGGTATATAAAAGGGTGTCATAAGGAGGAGGGAGAGAACTTGTTTACCTTAGCCTCTAAGGATAGAACCAGAAACAATGGGTTTAAACTGCAGCAAGGGAGGTCTAGATTGGACATTAGGAAAAAGTTCCTAACTGTCAGGGTGGTTAAACACTGGAACAAATTGCCTAGGGAGGTTGTGGAATCTCCGTCTCTGGAGATATTTAAGAGTAGGTTAGATAAATGTCTATTAGGGATGGTCTAGGCAATATTTGGTCCTGCCATGTGGGCAGGGGACTGGACTCGATGACCTCTCGAGGTCCCTTCCAGTCCTATAATCTATGAATCTATAAACTGTGTAGCCAATGCTGCTGGGTAACATGGAAGTTAAACTACTCTGTCATGTTTAGTTAAGATGACAGAAACATTCATTTTTAGCACTTGTACATATTTTTCAGTGAATTTAGTGCTCCTGATGCTGGACTAACAGCTCTGGAGACTGAAGTATTCTTTTTTTTAATCTATGGAACAGGTTTAGGATGGGCAGATTCAAACTTTCCAATTTACCCTGCCAGTGCACTTTAACTCTGATCTGGAGGGACTGTGTTTAAGGATTAAGAATGTCCCTGGTCCAAATTAGTTTCTTGGACAATTCTTTGGACTGTCTGACCTCTATTCAGCAAAAAATTAAGTACATGCTTAAATCCATCCTTGTTAAGCAAATCACTTGAGCACATGGTTAATTTTAAGCACATTCTTAACTCCCGCGGAAGCCAAAATTACGATCCCATTGAAGCTGTTGGGTCTTAAAAACATGCCTGAAGTTGAGCATGTGCACAAGAGCGTGGCTGAATTGGTGACTTTAAGACGGCTCTGTGAAAATGGGTTTCAGATGTAATGGTATGATTTTGGATATGGGCACGAGATTCGGACTGACACCACCAACTCATTTAAAGTAGCCCATCAAAGAGTCATGACTTTGAGCCTCCGCAGACTTGGACAACTCCATGTTTTGTCAAGTGTTTCTTTTCATTTTATCAACATAAAC
This sequence comes from Malaclemys terrapin pileata, assembly GCF_027887155.1. NCBI lineage: Eukaryota > Metazoa > Chordata > Testudines > Emydidae > Malaclemys > Malaclemys terrapin. Next base: position 28,497,033 of record NC_071512.1, read on the forward strand.
ATTAATTGGAAATGTGGCTTTTTATGGGAGAAATATCTGATGTTAATTATTTTTGCAGCTATAGTCTGGGGATCTTAATATATAGACACTTTTTAGTTAATCTTCCTGTTAGGTTTTTCTGCTTAAGGATCAAACTAATTCCTGATTGACATTGGCGAGTACATCATAGCACATATGTTTTCTTTTAATAAATGTCTGCAGACATGTGACCATTAACTTTCATCTTACAAAGAAATTATGCGGTTTTATTGTTCCTATTTTCCGTAGAGTCCTCTGCTGCTGTTTTAGGAGAGCATATCTAAATAGTTATCTCTGACACGTAGATTTTGGTGGGTGTGTGGAAGGATTACTGTATAGAAACTTAGTCTGTATCAGCAAAAACAATGAGGAGTCATTGTGGCACCTTTTGTTAGTCTCTAAGGTGCCACAAAGACTCCTCGTTGTTGTTTTTTTTATAGAAACTAACTCACCTCAGACCTCACAGCACTTTGTTGAAGCATAATGCTTATCAAAGATCAGAACAAAAAAAACGAAGGCTTTTCTTTTTGTAGTTTTATCAACTCCACACCCCAGTGCCATTAATCCTCCATTTGAACAATTCTTAGGCTTCTGTTCAATTTATTTAACCTTTTTATAAAAATTATGTCTTTTCAGACCAATTTTAGCCTGAGATATAAAAGATATAAATGATTTTGTGGTTCTCAGAAGCAGGTATTTTCATACTTGAAATAAAATAAGGTTCCCATAGATCCCTTGCTTTTGTAATGGTACTTGTATCTCCAGAAGACATTTTATGTTCAATAAATTCAAAAGACCTTCTACCGTAAGTGAGATGATCTCATGAGGAAATACATACATTTTGCCATAAGCTTCTGTGTTTCAACTTCAGAGCTATGACACTCAGATTAACTAGAGCCCAGAATTTTTTTTAGTAGGTTGATAGAGTGGTTCCCCCATTGCAAGAAGACAGCACACACACAATACTGTGTGTATTATAACACAAGAAACCTAAGCAAAAGTAGTGCTTAAGCCTATGATAGAAATGGATGGAATAGAATAAAAGATCTCCAAAACGATGACTGTCCTCTTCGCTAATATTCAGCCCTGATGTATGAGGGTGCATGCAACTCCTTTGAATCCAAGACTAAATTTGCCTCTCTCTCTCCTTTCAGTAACTCTTTTGTGGTAGGGTATTGCATTTCATTCAGTACACTGCACAAGATATCAAAATATGTTGATTAAGGGCCTCTGTGATATACTGTAAAATTATAAATGCTGAATATTATATTTGTGGCTGGATCGGCACACAGCCTGAACATTGGCAGGGTGGGGAATATTGTTAATAGTGCTGGTTTTTGCAGATGTAAATCCAAGTCCTAAAATTACTTCAGCGCACACACACGGATTTGTGCCCTGTTTGGGTATAAAATAAAATAGATGAGTTATTGTCTTTCTGAGCTAGTTATTTGTCACTTGAGTGCACAAGACTGGTGAATATGCTGAAGTTATTCCAAAAAAAACAAATTTATAAGTACATACAATCCTAATGTAACAAAGTACATTTTGTTCTGTATGTGATGAATCTTCTTTCATTATGTGGGCCAGCTGTTGAGAATGTGAGAATAATCTCACTGCTCCCAGCTCTTTTATGCCAATGTGCCCAGAATTTTGGGCTATTAAGCTTCCAAGATTTAATTTACATTTCTTAGTAATGTTTATTTGTTTCAGCTGGGGATGAAAGAATGCAAGAAATCTCTTGGCTCTAATTAGTACATTTCTGTAATTGGAAAACCGGGGTTTGGAGGCTGAATCAAAATTATGTTCCTGATTAGAACTGGGTAAAAATTTTTGCCTGAAACTTTCTTTGGTGAAAAATGCAGATTTGGCGACACTGACACATTTCATGAATTTGCGTTGGCTCTGCTGAATTGTTCATGTTGGGTGGAAAAAACAAAAAAATCCAAAATTCCAAACAATTCAAAGCATTTAATTTTTAAGTTTATGAAATGTTTCAGTTTTTTGGTTTGAAATAACTTTTTAGTTTGAAATATCCTTCAAACATATTAACAAAAAAATAGAAAATAAAAATCTTGAAATCAAAATGTAACATTTAATTTTAGGTAGAAAGAAATGTTTTATTTGACTTATTATTTTTTAACTTTTAAATTCTCTGAAATTTTTGAAAAAATATTTTGGTTTGATACCAAACAGTTTTGTTTTTTTTATTTGCCAGTGAACCAAAAAGTCCATTGTTCACGATAATGAAGACAGAGAGCCTGCTCTTCTATTTTCAAAATTAATACAAAATTGTACCGCTGACCTCAATAGGAGTAGGATTAAGACTGGAGTTTGGTAAAGATTAGCAGTTAAAAATTCCATGTCACGGACCATGAAATCAGCTCTTCCCTGTGAAATCTGATCTCCCATGCTATTGGGAGCTCCTAGCTGCTAGTCCGGACATGCTGGGGTGAGACAGGAGTTGTCCTTCCCCTGCATGGCTACTCTTGGTGGGGAGATCAGATCCACCTCCAGAGGCAGGTGGTACACCCTCAATTCTGAGCTGCAGCAGGGTTCTGGGCTTCCATTTCCCACTTCTATCGCTCCCCCCCCACCCCAACTCCGTGCAGCTCCTGCCATGGCTCGGCGCTTCATCCCCCATCGGCTCCTGCCGGGCTGGGGGCTTCTGCTCCCAGCGACTGCAGCCTGGGCTTGGGGCTTCCCCCTGCTCCAGCAAGGGGTTGGGACAGCCCAGACTGGAGGCTTCCACCACAGCCGAGGCAACCCGGGATCAGGACTTCTGCCCCTACCCCCTCCGAAGGTCCTGCCACAGCTCCAGGCTTCCTCACCCAGTGTCTCCAGTCGAGGCTGGGGGCTTTCGCTCCTGCTGTCTGAAGCCAGGGCAGCCTGGGCTCGGGGCTTCCACCCTTCCTCCCCTGCTCCAGCCAGGGCTCGGGAATTCCACCTGGACTAGCAGCTAGGAGTCCCCAGCTAGGGCACTCCAAGCAGCATGGGGGAGATCCTACCCACTTCCACCTCCGGGAACCTCCTCTAACTACAGGAAGCTCGGAGGCTGCTCCCTAGACAGTACAGAAGCGAGGGTGGCAATCTTGCCCCCCCCCAACAACTTTGCCAACCCCCCACGATCCCATTTTTGGCTGGGACCCCCACGGTTTCAACACTGTGAAATTTGAAATTGACCAATTTTAAAACCCTCCGGCCATGAAATTGACCAGAATGGACCTTGAATTTGGTAGGGCCCTACCTAGAGGGATTCCCTTTATATTTTGGACCAAGATTTCAGAGCAGCCAAAGTAGAGGAAGTCCCCATAGAAGCCATGCTAAATTTTACCAAACTCTCCCATTCCCCCCGCTCCACACCACCAGCACCTTCTGCAGATCAGCGCCTCCCTCTCCCTCCCCGTGCCTCCTTCCCTCCCGCCACGATCAGCTGTTTCGCGGTATGCAGGAGGCTGGGAGGGAGGGGGAGGAGAAATCATGCAGCAGGCTTAGGGGAGGGGGCGGAATGGGGTGGGAAGAGGCGGAGTGGGGGGCGGGAAGAGGCAGGGCAGGGTGGGGCCTTGGGGGAAGAGATCGAGTGAGGGTGGGGCCTGGGGCAGAGCCGGGGGTTGAGCACCCCCTAGCACATTGGAAATTCAGCACCTGTGCAACATACTAATGCTAGACTATTATAATCATCATAATAATACTTTTAACCCAAGAATCTCAAAGCACTTTATGAACATTAAGTATCAGAGGGGTAGCCGTGTTAGTCTGAATCTGTAAAAAGCAACAGAGGGTCCTGTGGCACCTTTAAGACTAACAGAAGTATTGGGAGCATAAGCTTTCGTGGGTAAGAACCTCAGTTCTTCAGATGCAAGTCTTGCCCACGAAAGCTTATGCTCCCAATACTTCTGTTAGTCTTAAAGGTGCCACAGGACCTTCTGTTGCTTTTTATGGACATTGATTGTTTAAGCCTCACACCACCCCTGGCAATAATATGCATTGATATACTCATGTTACAAATTGGAAAATTGAGGTCATACCATAAAACAGTGGCAGATGTTTTCATTTTCATTTTTTAAAGAGTTTAATATGCTCTTCATCCTTCCATTTGCCTTCTGAAACCTGCTGAAAGCATTAAGCATTTTTACTTGAAAGATATGATCACAATATGTGCATGTTGCTAAATAATCATAACATTAATCATTATACCAATTTGCACTAATGAGCATGCTTAGAAACTGAAACAAAGAAGCCTTACAGCAAAATGTTCCAAGTGTAAACATGGAAAAACCTGTAACTTCGCTTATCTTCTCTAACAGGCTTCAAAAAATTAAAGACAAAGGCACATTTTATTGTGAACTTTCTCCAGCTGTTATTTATTAATCTATGTTATTTGACTGTGGGTAAGGGCTCTCTGTTGGCTGTATCTAGTCAGCTTATTTTAGCTGGTTTGTTGCCCAATTTACTAAACTCCAGGTAAGTAGATAGCTATTTCCATGCTTTCATTTTGTTCTTAAAATCTCATTTGTGTCATTAACTGAATCTGTGGTGCTGCTTTAGTACCCTTCTATAATCCAGAGTCTCTCCTTCTTTTGCAATTAAGCCTGCTATATAATTTAGTTTTCATCCCTAAAAGCAATTCTAAATAGAAAGAGAGCAGTAGCATAGATGCTTTACATGTTATACATACTTATGCTTAGTTGTCATGTGATCTTGATATAAACCTGAGAATTCTGGTAGGAATGTCCATTTAAGGGGCAGATCCTCACCTGCTGTAAATTTCCATAGACCTATTAAATCAATAAAGCTATGACAATTTTAGGATCTGCTCCGAAGACCTTAGAATCGAAGATGTGTGAAAGAGTGGATGAGAGTTCATGGAGAAAGAGAGAGAACAAGTGTTTGGGAAGGATTCCAGAGCCAAGAAAGTCACCAAAAGGACTGGTGGAGAGTCCAAGAAAACTAAGTATGGTTGGAATTACTGAAATTACAGTTTCAATACAGGGCATTTTTATATGTGTCTTTTAAGAGATATCTTGGATCCCTAGAGCTCTTTTTCTACTTGGTAGAAATCTAAATGAATAAAAAAGCAGATGGGGATTCAAGGCTATCATGGAGAAGGCTAGGAGATCCTGTGCTAGGGCCAGGAGTGCCGAGAAAGCAATGAGGAGAGGGTTCTGAATTCAGAATCAAACTTCAGCTTTCAGGTTTCACGTCTTTCATTTTTGTTTCTCCCTGCTACAGCAGACCCTTTTTTATGAGATGACTAAGACTTGATATTGCTGAAACATGTCACCAATAAAAAACATGTGATGTTAACAAGAACAAGCTATTAAAAGAAATGCAATGCTTCTGTTTAATATGATTTTAAAGGTAGGCTACTTTTTTGGTAAGTAGATGAATGTCAAAACAGTAAGAGGTGCTCATTCTGGTAGTGCATAAATGAACAAAATAATATTTTTTTCTGCTGTTGTAGAGCAAAGTCAGTAAGTCATTTTACACCTGAGCTAGGTATTACTGTGCTTATCTATTCACCACAAGTTTGTATACGCTGAATACTGCATAGTTTATACTATCAGCAAACAAAATAGCATACTAAGCCATAGACCAAACACTGCATACAGTTCTGACAAAAAAGATGACGTAAAGCAAATAAAAGTGCAAGTGAATGTGCTAAATTAACTTGAAATATTTCACTTAAAACCACAAAAGCAAAGGATTCACAGTGAGGACTTCCTTGTCTGTCCTGGACTATCCTCACTGTGCTTAATTACTACAGTGCCTAAGTGTGACACACTGATGGCATGTGTATATTTCACATCTTCTGTGATCTGTTATAGCATCTTCTGAGAGACTGCAGTACCACAACCCCTACCTTCCAGTGGAAACTATAATCATCACAGAGAACAGTGTAATTAACATATGTCAGCACTGCATGCTAAATACTTTAGTATCTTAGAAAATTACACTGATGAGCAGTGCACATATGCAATGGACAGATGTTGTATGATAGATAGGTTATCCTTTCAACCTAGTACTGTTCTGACTTTGGGGATCTCCAGAAATTGTCAGCCCTTCATTTTTTTTAATGTGATAATTAAATTAATTGAATGTAATTTTTATAAATCTCAGCCATCATGTTAATGGGTAACACTTCAGAAAGAATCAACAATATTTTTCTCTTTAATATTCATTTTAAATGTTGTGCTACATACTGCACTCCCTAAGGACAGTTGTCTTCAAAACACGTTCATTGATGATAACTAAGTAATTTAAATTAAATTAATACATACTTAGGGTCCCTTTAAAAGTTCCTTTATTCCCAATTATTACGGCTCTTTATTTGTAGAATAGACCCAAAAATTCGTAACGGGTGTAAGTTAAAATCCCTATTTACTATAGACATATATCTTTTTTCTCAGAGTAAAATAATTGGACCTGTGTTTTGAAACCACTAATTGCCTTATTAATAACCAAGTTGTTTAATTACTTCATGGTTATTATGGTGGCAGAGATAAATTACGGTACCTTCATATTTTATTAATAACAGTCTTCAGTGGTCTTGGACATGTTCATTCTGGATATAAAGGTTGAGAGAGCCCTGGAATGGGAGGAACACACATAATGAAATTGGCAAGATGTGTGCCTGTGCCAGACTCAGAGGGAAAACAAAATGTTTAGCTTCTGTTGCTGGTGGACAAGGACTGAACCATCTTTTATTCCTTGCCATGCTGAGTATGGAGTTATTTATAGTGTCTTTTGGAGGAAAGCAGGTTCATGTTAAAGGGTTAAATCCCCTGTTATTACTGTATTTTGGATGAACCAAACAGTAATGCTCTGAACTACCATATAGGCAATCCTGTTTGATTCCCTGCTCAGGTCTATCAGCCCCTGAAGTAGCAAGAACTGTATGTATTATCGAAACAGAAAGCATTGTATGGCCTGCATGAATGTCCTTCTCTTGCTAATTCAGCAATTCACTGGCCAATTAAGGAGAAACACTGACAGGCTTAGAAGAGAGTTCAGTGGTCTTTGGCTGGAAGGATGGATGGAACTTTGTAATGTGATGTGAAAAACTGAGTTCTCAGGAATGGAGATAGAGAATTATGTTTTCAAAAATATGCCTCTTGTAGTTTGCGGTTTCATTAGTATATTAGGTTTTGTAAGGGAAAGTTCTTTTCCTAGTAGAATTCATGGTAGCTGAATTGGAAAACAATTTAGGATGTGTTCCACCAACTTAATGCAGGTATAGGAAGATAAGATTTATTACGTTGTTTTTGAATAGAAAAACAATTCTTAACTTTTTATGAATGATGCTAAATACCTTGGGAGGGGAGGGGAAATATTTTTACCTAAAGGAAATAGAATTTAAAATTTTGTGTGGAAGATACCTCTAGAAAAATTAAATGTCATGATTTTTTTAAAAGTAAAACAACATCTTGGCAAGTGCTGGAAGAGAGTTGGATATGGAGATATTACTTACATACATGCCAATTTTCAGAAATGCTCAGCAATCATAATCAGGGTTAGATTTTCAAAGGCGCTTAGCTTACATCAAAGTAAATGCCAAGAACTTGAAATGAACTCAGCATGTTGGGTTTCTGGCACTTTTGAAATAGTCTTTGTTTAGGTGCCTAACTGGGTGATGAACTCTTTAGAAAATCTGGCACCACAGTGCCCAGTCCTGTCAAGTGCATAGTGCTCTTATCTCACTGAAATCATGTCTGGGACAGTTTTAGAACAGTTCTACTGTCTCTGTATATAGATTCATAGACTTTAAGGTCAGAAGGGACCATCATGATTATGTAGTTAGATCTCCTGCACATTGCAGAACATAGGATCTCACCCACGCAGTCCTGTAATAAAATTTAAAGACTTCAAGTTACAGAGAAATCGCCATTTACACTAGTTTAAACCCGCAAGTGACCCATGCTGCAGAAAAAGACGAAACCCCCCCCCCCCCCCCCGGGTCTCTGACAGTCTGACATGGGGGAAAATTTCTTCCAAACCCCAAATATGTCAATCAGTTAGACCCTGAGCTTTTAGGTTACTGTTACTATATACTGTTACCGTTACTATATACTGTTCTCCTGTCTGTGATTGGGGAAATACTGGGTCAGAGAAACTTGTTCCCAGTGTTGTCAGAGAGGAATATGTGACTTGTGATACGTGTTCTACTTCTTCCACAATCAGGAAATGGAAGTAACCTCTTCCACTCCTTGGCAAGGACTTTCTGAAACTCATTAGGCTACCAAATGGGATGATGAAGAAAGGCGCAAAGAGTGGGATTTTGAAAAATGCTAATTTTTGGCTTAACTCTACTCCCATTGAAGTCAGTGAGAGTTTTACTGCTGATTACCATAGCAGCTTAGGTAGGCCAACACTCAGCTCTTTGAAAATCCCACCCCAAAACTCTAATCACATTGATATGTTAATATGGTTCTCACAATTGGTACAGGACTAACAAAATCCTTAGCCACTGCTATTATTTGGCCAGTCCCTCTATGCCAGTGGCTCTCAACCTTTCCAGACTACTGTACCCCTTCCAGAAATCTGATTTATCTTGCGTACCCCAAGCTTCATCTCACTTAAAAACTATTTGCTTACAAAATCACAGAAAAATACAAGTGTCACAGCACACTATTACTAAAGAATTGCTTCCTTTCTCATTTTTACCACATAATTATAAAATAAATCAATTGGAATATAAAGATTGCACTTATATTTCAGTGTAGAGTATATAGAGCAGCATAAACAAGTCATTGTCTGTATGAAATTTTAGTTTGTACTGACTTCACTAGTGCTTTTTATGTAGCCTGTTGTAAAACTAGGCAACTATCTAAAAAAAAAAAAAAAGCGGCACGCGAGCTGATTTTTAGTGGCACTCTGCTGCCAGCTGGGGTCCCAGCCACCAGCCCCGCTCAGCCCGCTGCTGGCCTGGATGGACGGAACCCCAGGCCGGCAGCGGGCTGCATGGGGCCAGCGGCCGGGACCCCAGATGGCAGGGACCGGTGGACAGAACGCCAGACCGGGAGGAGGCTGAGCAGCTCAGCCTGCTGCCGGTCTGGGGTTCCGTCTGCCACCCCCGCTGCCGTTCAGGGGTTCCGTCCGCCAGCCCCTGTAAAATATATTACTGGCACGCCACTTCTCAAAGGTAAATTGATGAATTGATGTACCCCCAGTTGAGAACTACTGCTGTATGCTAGAGATTCCTCTCTGATTCCTTCAAAATGTGTGTTATAGTTTTTTTGCACACTTCTGAATTATTGTCCTTTCATTACCAGATTTATGAATGGCTTAAGTATAAATATAGTCTTTATAATCCAGGGATGAACTTCACATTTTTAAAATTAGATATATTGGTCCTTTCCTAGGAAGCTTCTTCCAGTGTCATTTATTAGCTGGCTGAGCATATGAAACACTTACAAGTACAGTATTAGGGTTGTTAAGCTTTCATTTTTCAACATTTGCATTTTATGACTGAAAAGAGAGACTGTTCTGGCTGTCACTTATAGATGAGAGCCCGTAGAATGGAACTTCATTGGGCAAGAAGGCTAACCTGTTTGGAGACCAAAAATCAGCTAATGTAATTTAGGGTAATCTGAAGCATTTGTAATGCATATGTGTTCATTACGTAAATATTTTTATAGGAGCATTCCATGTGTAAAATCTTCATAAGCAGAAACTAAATTCAGTGAGGTTCTAATGATGCATTTTTAAATTTAACACTAGTAGTGAGTGGACGTGTGCATGTGTTAGATACACGTGTTACTAAATACAGTGTGTGTATATATATATTATTGTGATACTATGTATATTGTTTGTATGCAAAGAAAAACAGATGGAAAATAATTAAGATAAGTTCTTAAAAATAGAAAAATTCTGGATATCTGTAGTTGAGAAATTCTTTTGGACAAAAGCAAGGAAAAGGGCATTATCTGTAATTAGAAATAATAATGTGTAATTGGTTCATTTGCCATATTTCTACAGTTCTGATTTAGTTGAACAATGTGATCATTATGCCACCAGTTTTCAATAGAGGTGTCACAATGAAAAATAATTGCAATATTCCACAATATTAACTGCACCCTAATTGCAAAAGTTTTGAAATATAATTACCATGAAAGCTAATGCGACAGGGAACATTAAGCATAATTAGTGTATTAAAAAAAAGGGAAAAACTGTTAGAAGCTTGTTATTGTCTCGTAAGGTAGCTTCAAATTAGCTGGATGTAGAGCACTTTCATCTAGCTTTTCTATAATTTTCATTATTAGCACAGACTGTAATAAATTTATTTGACATAGCCCACACCTGCCAACCCTGCAGGAGAGAGCTTCTAATGTGCGCAGGACCTAAGCTTTCCCATAGAATCTGTCAGAACTTCCTGGGAGGTAGCAGTGGGTAAAGTTATTTTTAAAAATAAACTCTGTTGCACAATACACTGCTCAGAGTTAATGCTTAATCTGTGTTGTAAGTAGTTCCACAGAAACCCAAAACATATAAAAATCCTATTGCGAATTGCTCTGAACAATCAAATGAATGAAGATTTCAGAAGACTCATAGGGCACAGGCATATTCTCTTCAATTCACCACTGTGTATCAAGAAAAATTATCTAGTGCACAAACCATGCAGAGATTTCACAAGTACAATAGCCAGTTTTCTGTGACGAGTGACAATTCACATACTAGTTCACCCCGGTGTGAGTAGATGCAAATGGTGTTGCACCCACTTTGCTAAGATGCTTGTAGTCGCATGCATTAGAGACCAGGATCCAAGTCATTAATAGTTCTGAAAGTACTTATAAGGTCACGTTTTGGGTATGTATGATCACATAATCAAGTCCTTGGACTGATTATCTCTAGAAGAGCATCTTTTCAATAGAAAGCAGACACTTTTTTTCAAATACTCTTCTCTGTGATCTTTGTATCCAGTTGATGACATCATTTAAACTGTGTTCTCTAGATAGGTAAACAATGTTCGGAGGGGGGCGGGGTTGTATGTGCGAAAACAACTGAAGTCAATTCTTTGGCTCTCTAAATCTGGAAAAACTCCATTTACTTAAATATTATGACAGGTAAAATTTTCAGAATGTGACTGAGTCTAAGTCCAGTTCTCTAGTCATTTAGAACAACAAAATACCCATAGTCTGCCTACTTACAGTTACTCCAAATTTGCACTGATGTTATTGAGAATAGAATTAGGTCAAGTTGGTAAGTTTCAACCCAAATTTTTCTATTGAAAGCTCCTACCTTTCCCCTCTCCTTTTTAATATAAATATAAACTTAAGCTTTGAAGCTATCAGTCAAAGGTGTGGTGGTGGGGTTTTTTTTGTTTTGTTTTGTTTTTGGCTTAGTCACTGAGATCTTAATTCTATTGAATGTACTTCAATTAGTAAAGAGAAAGGGGCCATACACTTAGTGATTAGACTTCATTCAAATCATGTTTATGATTCCACAATGAGACCTTTTTGTTAGAGTTTCTTCTTTTTTTAACACCAAAATTAAACCAGCTTTAATTGTCATCACAGGACAGGGCTGGTTTGTTCAAAGGTAATGAAACAAAAGTATAAATCCAAGGACACGTTAAAATATGGAAATTTAAGAGACATTTTTCGGAATAGCTCACCATGTGGACACTTTGTTCTGGAATAAAAGTAACAACCAAACTAGAGTAATTATTTTGGAATAGTGTGTCCACATGAGCTATTTCTCCATAGCAATGCCATTCAGTTTCCATGTGTAGACAAGCTCTGAAGCTCAGATTTTTTAAAAGTGAGCTCTACTTTTGAGCAGTAGCTCAGCTGATGGATGCCCAAGTTATGACACTTTCTGCCTGACTTTCAGAAGTGCTGAGATTATTCAGGTAAACAAGGCCTTCATTTGGAGTTGTAAATGATCGGGACTTGTGAAAATCAAACCCAATCAACACCAAAGTGGCTCAGGTCGGGCCACTCAGCATCAGAGACCACACTTTAAAATGTGGAGCTTAACCTTCTGTGGTTCAGTTTGCCCACTTAGAAAATGGGTATAAATAATATCTGTCTCACAAAGCGGTTATGAGCCTGCATTAATTAATGTGTGTAAAGGTATCTGGAGGTCCTCTGATATAAATGATATACAAATACACAGCATTGTTTATTATTAATATTTATTTAAGCCACGCAACTCCATTATAGTGGATTGGAGTCGAGTGCAGCTAAAGTGCACTGCAACAGTTTGAAAGTATGCCTTTAGTTATTAATGTCGTTGAATTAAATATCCCAGTATGCAAGTCCAATCTGGGCCCATCCAATCATAGAATCATCGAAATATAGGTCTGGAAGAGACCTCAAGAGATCATCTAGTCCTTTCCCCTTTCTTCCCCATCCCCCATGGTGTGGCAGGATTAAGTATGCCCAGATCATCCCTGACACGTGTTTGAATAACCTGTTCCTAAAAACCTCCAATAGGAAATTCTAGAATAGAGGAGTTCATCCCCCAGGGTGGTAAATGGGCAGGGTCCAGCTCTTGTCCAATGAAGTCAGTGGGAGTTTTTCTGTTGATTTCAATGGGCTTTGGTTTGGCCCTAATGGGCCCTAATTGAACTGCACATGTACAAAGCCTGTTCCAGTCATATATTAGAGTGTGTGCTTTATATGAAAAACAGAAGGTGATATGTAATTCCTGTAAGATTAAAGTATTCATCCTGCAGATATTATGCATTCTAACTCTTCATCATCTGGTATTCTAATATTAAGTAGACATTCATCTGCAGAATGAAACCTGCTTTAATCTTAAATGAATTATATGTTTTGGATATGAATTCATAATAGGTTATTGAGAAATGAGTAAAACTATAGAAGTATGCTTACATTTGTAGATGCTGGAACCATCATTATGCCTGGATTTTTGTTGAATCCCTGTTAAATGCCTCAAGGGCCATGTCATTTATGAGTACATATGCTTTAGGTATAGAAACTCGGAAATAAATATTTATGCATCAGAATCCTATTCTTAAGTGCTCGTATTGTAAATGTCTTATAAGAAAATTTTATTTTTTTCCTAAGATGTAGCAATTTTTTAGATTAAGGACTCATGGAAATTATTTCTGGCGGTTAGACACATCTTTATTTTGTATTCATGCTTTGCTTTAATTGAAGTATAATTATTCAGGAATTAATGCTTAATAGAGATGTGTCAAAATCAAATAGATGTTTATCTAAACTATACATATGTACCCTTAAAACTACCCACTGTTTGCAATATTCTAACCCAGCTATAGAACCATCTTTATTCTGTTTTCCCTTACCCCCCTTAGGCTTGATCCTCATCCCATTGAAGTCAATGGAAAGACTCCCATTCATGTCAGTGGGCTTTGGATCAAGACCATAATCACCACATGAGGTCATGAAAAACTGTCCTCAGTTGTCTCACTACTACTTCAAACATACTTTGCTGACTGACTGTTTTGGCCATTTGACACTCCCTTACTGGTACCTTCCAGGCTGAAGATGAGTTCTGTTACTTACTTGTGCTTTTGCTCTTTATGTCTAAACCAAATAATCTTTGTTAACCCTTTGTTGTGCTCTCCAGACCATATTATTAAATTATTTCACCTCTCCTGCTATATCCTGAGCTAACAGGGGACTGGAGTTATTATTCCAGCTAGATTTTAACTTCTCTTTTTCTGAACTGCTTCTCTCCTTCCCTTTATGCCTCTTTCTTTTAGTTACTGAGGCCACTGACAAACAAGTCATCCCACTTGTTTTTTATAGTAGGACCAAAGCCTTAATCAGGATCAGCATCCTGCTGTGCTACAACTAGGATCCCTGTCCTGAACAGTTTACTCTACTCTAATGTAATTGTTCTTTTTCCTTTGTCAATTGCTTTGAGATCCACAGATGGAAAGAGCTATGTAAGAGCAATGTATTATTATTAGGGCTGTCGAATAATCGCAGTTAACTCTCGTGATTAACTCAAAAAAATTAATCGTGATTAATCACAGTTTTAATCGCACTGTTAAATAGCAATTGAAATGTATTAAATATTTTTGATGTTTTTCTACATTTTCATATATATTGTATTCTGTGTTGTAATTGAAATCAGTGTATATTTTTGATTACAAATATTTGCACTGTAAAAATGATAAAAGAAATTGTATTTTTCAGTTCACCTCATACAAGTACTGTAGTGCAATCTCTTTGTCCTGAAAGTGCAACTTACAAATGTAGATTTTTTTTGTTACATAACTGCACTCAAAAGCATAACAAGGTAATACTTCAGAGCCTACAAGTCCATTCAGTCCTAACTCTTGTTCAGCCAATCACTAAGACAAACAAGTTTGGTTACATTTATAGGATATAATGCTGCCCTCTTCTTATTTACAATGTCACCAGCAAGTGACAACATGCGTTTGCATGGCACTGTTGTAGCCAGCGTCTCAAGGTATTTACGTGCCAGATGAGCTAAAGATTCATATGTCCCTTCATGCTTCAGCCACCATTCCAGAGGACATGCTTCCATGCTGATGACGCTTGTTAAAAAAAAAATGCATTAATTAAATTTGTTACTGAATTCCTTGGGGGAGAATTGTATGTCCCCAGCTTTGTTTTACCCACATTCTGCCATATATTTCATGTTATAACAGTCTCAGATGATGACCCAGCACATGTTCATTTTAAGAACACTTTCACTGCAGATTTGACAAAATGCAAAGGTATCAATGTGAGATTTCTAAAGATAGCTCAGCATTCGACCTAACATTTAAGAATCTGAAATGCCTTCCAAAATTTGAGAGGGACGAGGTGTGGAGAATGCTTTCAGAAGTCTTAAAAGAGCAACACTCCGATGTGGAAACTACAGAACCCGAACCACGAAAAAAGAAAATCAACCTTCCGCTGGTGGCATCTGACTCAGATAATGAACATGAACATCCGCACTGCTTTGGATTGTTATCGAGCAGAACCTGCCATTAGCATGGAAACGTGTCCTCTGGAATGATGGTTGAAGCATGAAGAGAGATATGAATCTTTAGCTCATCTGGCACATAAATATCTTGCGACGCTGGCTAGAACAGTGCCATGAGAATGCTTGTTCTCACTTTCAGGTGACATAGTAAACCAGAAGCAGGCAGCATTAGCTCCTGCAAATGTAAACAAACTTGTTTGTCTGAGCGATTGGCTGAACAAGAAGTAGGACTGAGTGGACTTGCAGGGTCTAAAATTTTACAGTGTTTTATTTTTGAATGCAGTTTTTTTTTTTACATAATTCTATATTTGTAAGTTCAACTTTCATGATAAAGAGATTGCACTACAGTACTTGTTTTTTTTACAGTGCAAATACTTGTAATCAAAAATAAATATAAAGTGAGGATTGTACACTTCGTATTCTGTGTTGTAATTGAAATCAATTTATTTGAAAATGTAGAAAACATCCAAAAATATTTAAATAAATGGTATTCTAGTATTGTTTAACAGTGCGATTAATCGCAATTAATTTTTTTAGTTGCCTGATTATTATTATTAAGAATACAAAAACCTGATGTTAACTCTAGTGCCTAATTCTTCTCTTATTTACATGGGACTACACTAGAACCTCAGAGTTATGAACACCAGAGCTACAAATTGACCAGCTAACCACACACCTCATTTGGTACTGGAAATACACAATCAGGCAAAAGCAAATACAGTATAGTACTCTGTTAAATGTA
Organism: Malaclemys terrapin pileata; assembly: GCF_027887155.1. NCBI lineage: Eukaryota > Metazoa > Chordata > Testudines > Emydidae > Malaclemys > Malaclemys terrapin. The sequence goes on from NC_071512.1 coordinate 28,512,724, forward strand.
AACTTCTAAAAAAAAAGGGAAAGCAGCATTTTTCTTCTGCATAGTAAAGTTTCAAAGTTGTATTAAGTCAATGTTCAGTTGTATACTTTTGAAATCATGCCTCACCAATCTACTAAAATTCTTTGAGGCGGTCAACAAGCATGTGGACCAAGGGGATCCAGTGGATATAAGTATCAGAGGAGTAGCCATGTTAGTCTGGATCCATAAAAAGCAACAGAGTCCTGTGGCACCTTTAAGACTAACAGATGTATTGGAGCACAAGCTTTCGTGGGTGAATACCCACTTTGTCAGCATGCGTCTGACGAAGTGGGTATTCACCCACGAAAGCTTATGCTCCAATTTTAAGGTTGATAAATGCAAAGTAATGCACATTGGAAAGCATAATCCCAACTATATATATAAAATGATGGGGTCTAAATTAGCTGTTACCACTCAAGAAAGAGATCTTGGAGTCATTGTGGATAGTTCTCTGAAAACATCCATTCAATGTGCAGCGGCAGTCAAAAAAGTGAACAGAATGCTGGGAATAATTAGGAAAGGGATATAGATTCTAGGACTGGAAGGGACCTCGAGAGGTCATAGAGTCCAGTCCCCTGCCCTCCTGGCAGGACCAAATACTGTCTAGATCATCCCTGATAGACATTTATCTAACCTACTCTTAAATATCTCCAGAGATGGAGTTTCCACAACCTCCCTAGGCAATTTATTACAGTGTTCAACCACCCTGACAGTTAGGAGTTTTTTCCTAATGTCCAACCTAAACCTCCCTTGCTGCAGTTTAAGCCCATTGCTTCTTGTTCTATCCTTAGAGGCTAAGGTGAACAAGTTTTCTCCCTCCTCCTTATGACACCCTTTTAGATACCTGAAAACTGCTATCATGTCCCCTATCAGTCTTCTCTTTTCCAAACAAAACAAACCCAATTCTTTCAGCCTTCCTTCATATATCATGTTCTCAAGACCTTTAATCATTCTTGTTGCTCTTCTCTGGACCTTCTCCAATTTGTCGAGATCATTTTGAATTATGACCCTGTCCTCCAAAGCAGTTGCAATCCCTCCCAGTTTGGTATCATCTGCAAACTTAATAAGTGTACTTTCTATGCCAATATCTAAGTCGTTAATGAAGATATTGAACAGAGCCGGTCCCAAAACAGACCCCTGTGGAACCCCACTTGTTATACCTATCCAGCAAGATTGGGAACCATTAATAACTACAGTACAGTTATCCAGCCAGTTATGCACCCACCTTATAGTAACCCCATCTAAATTGTATTTGCCTAGTTTATCAGTAAGAATATCATGCGAGACTGTATAAAATAAATTAATGGAGATATCCCATCTCCTAGAACTGGAAGGGACCTTGAAAGGTCATTGAGTCCAGCCCCCTGCCTTCACTAGCAGGACCAAGTACTGATTTTGCCCCAGATCCCTAAGTGGCCCCCTCAAGGATTGAACTCACAACCCTGGGTTTAGCAGGCCAATGCTTAAACCACTGAGGTATCAAATGCCTTACTAAAGTCTAGGTATACCACATCCACCCCTTCTCCCTTATCCACAAGACTCGTTATCCTATCAAAGAAAGCTATCAGATTGGTTTAACATGATTTGTTCTTTACAAATCCATGCTGGCTATTCCCTATCACCTTACCCCTTCCAAGTATTTGTAGATGATTTCCTTAATTACTTGCTCCATTATCTTCCCTGGCACAGAAGTTAAACTAACTGGTCTGTAGTTTCCTGGGTTGTTTTTATTTCCCTTTTTATAGATGGGCACTATATTTGCCCTTTTCCAGTCTTCTGGAATCTCTCCCATCTCCCATGATTTTCCAAATATAATAGCTAGAGGCTCAGATACCTCCTCCATTAGCTCCTTGAGTATATAATAGCACAGAAAATATCATGTTGCCTCTATAAAAATCTGTGGTCTGCCCACATCTTGAATACTGTGTGCAGATGCAGTTGCCCCATCTCCAAAAAGATATATTGGAATTGGAAAAGGTTCAGAAAAGGGCAGCAAAAATTATTAGGGGTATGGAACGGCTTCCGTATGAAGAGAGATTAATAAGATTGGGACTTTTCAGCTTGGAAAAGAGACAACTAAGGGGAGATATGAATGAGGTCTATAAAATCATGACTGGTGTAAAGAAAGTAGATAAGGAAGTACTGTTTACTACTCATAAAATAAGAACTAGGGGGCACCAAATGAAATTAATAGGCAGCAGGTTTAAAACAAATAAAAGGAAGTATTTCTTCACATAATGCACAGTCAACCTGTGGAACTCCTTGCCAAAGGATATTGTGAAGGCCAAGACCATAACAGGATTCAAAAAAGAACTAGATAAATTCATGGAGGATAGGTCCATCAACGGCTATTAGCCAGGATGGGCAGGAATGGTGTCCCTAGCCTCTGTTTGCCAGAAGCTTGGAATGAGCGACAGGGAATGGATCTCTTGATGATTACCTGTTCTGTTCATTCCCTCTTGGGTACCTCGCACTGGCCACTGTCAGAAGACAGGATACTGGGCTAGATGAACCTTTGGTCTGACCCAGTAGGGCCATTCTTATGTTCTTATGAAAGAACAACCAGAATGTTTTGTCCTTAGTTACAAACAACCTCCATTCCTGAGGTGTTCTACAATATATAAGAAGTTACTCCATTGGTAGCAATAGTTAGACCAGATAGAAACCAGTATGAGAAGAGACTCAAGCCCCGAGGGCCAACTTTTCAAATGCACTCAGCGCCCAGAATTGGGGCCAGTTTTTTGAAAGAGTTCACCTCCCATTTAGGTACCCAAATGAAGCAGCCAGATTTTCGAAAGCACTCAGCATATAGCAGCTTATATTAAGTACAACTTCCCCATGAGAACAGTGGTAGTATAACACTGACAGACCCTGGTCACCGTTGGCCGGGATCAAACTTGGGACCTCTGGAATTTAACGCATGAACCTCTAATGCATGAGCTAACAGACACCTCTCTCCTAGCTAAGGCAGTATCAGGCTCACCAATCTCTAGCTGGTCTAGCTGCCACTAGAGGGAGACAGAGTGCCACACGGAGCAGCCCTGGGTTACAGTAGCATCCGGATGTTGAGCTCTTTGACATTCTTGATCTTAGCAATTTGGACCTTTGATGCAGAATGCTGTAGTTATTAAGACTCTCAGTAAAGTCTGATTACACATGCACATACACATTCATGCCAATTTGAAAAAAAATCAGACATTAAAACAAAATCCCTTGCCTCCCATTACAACCAGGGCAAATATTTATCTTTAATAATATTCAACACGTCTAAAAGAGAGACTGCATGTTTGTTAGTCCTCTCTGTGTGTGTAGCAAGCCTTTGTTTTTGTGTAGATTATGTTTTTAGAGGCGAATGGAAGAGGTGCCTTTCTTTTCTTCTGGAATTGCCTTTTAAAAATGAACATGTACTGGTAACTACACTTACATCTTGTATTTGCAAAAGGATTTCTGTGGTGCGGAGCATCAGTGCCTGAAAATGCAGCAGAGACACTTGCAGCACCATTATGATCCTTTCCATTCTGAATTGGTAGCAGTTTTTTGATAAAAGTAAAATGCCTAGATTTATATTTGGTTCCTGGTTGATTTTTTTTTTTAACTTTGCTTTATTTTCAAGTTGTTCAGTGAATTGGAACAAAAGGACACTGAACAAAAATTCAGATTAGATCGATGAGTCAGTCATCTAATTCCACTGTTCCACACAAAAGCTTTGCCACTGGGTCGCTGAAATCATCAATCCTTGGGAGCAAACACAGAGCTGTTCCTGTCACCAATCTCCTGATGAACTGTATGTTACAACTCTTTGCAGCATACTAAAAAATATTCTTAAATTATTTCCAAGTGTTCTTTGATCTTTTCTCTCTTCCTACACTGCTCACATTTAAGGGGTATATCACCCCATTGTGAAATGCACATCTTGCTCATTTCCCTTTGTTAATATGAGAATGTGTCCTTATATATCTACAGGAGAATTCGCTTATTCAAACTAATATATTTCATATGATGCCTTCTGTTAGCCCCAATAAAATAAAATAGACATTAGTGAAGTTAAATACCTTTTGTGGGCTGTACTCTAGGATGTGTATGAACAGACTGTTTCCCCATGTAATGAAGGTCAGTCACGTTCTCATTAATATTAGGCATTCATTTGTTGTTCGTGATTTACTGCTATAAATAAGGATCCAGATCTTCCTTCTCACAGCTGTTTGTGTGAGAAGCAGACAGGAAAGTTTATAAATCACTTCACCTTGACAGATACTTAACAGTCACACAATTCTCACACATTATGCATTTATTAAGAGGGAATCTCACCTGTTTAGCCATTGGCTATTTTTCATGAAAAAAATTGCAAGGAGGAAAACACAAACAAACACCTCAACATGTGAATGGTAATAGTGCATAACACTCTGGCAAACTTTGGTTAAATAAGCAAACAATATATATGTGATGTCAAACAATCCAATGATAGCCGGAGCTGTGGAGCAGGGACTTTGGTTAATCAAGAGATTGCATAGTAGAGAACTGTTTAGTCTGAATACTGAACTATTTTGAGTACACTGAATTTACAGTAACAAGAATTTTGTCTGTAAGCTTGACAACTTGCTTAACCTCTTCCCAGCTTTTCCCACTCAAGTATTTTTATTTAATGTATAACCATTCTTTCCTGAAAATATAAAAGAAAAAGTAATGCAGGCAACCATCCAACCAAACTAACAAAAAAGAGGCCTAAATCTGTGACATTATTGACAGTGGAATACATAAACCATTTTAATTCAGTAGGGATAAATGATCCTGCAGCATTTCAGGCTTTTGCTAGAGTTGCCAAGTTGCTGTGCCACTGCTTCTCTGTCAGGGTAAAATTGAGATAGACTCCTAGTGGCTTGGAAACTACAAAAGAAGGCTCAAAACTGCTCTTGTCATGTGCAAAACAGATTATAGAAATTATGGAATCTGTTTTCCCATCAGTACATGTGCATAACTCCCATTAACATTAATATGACATAAAAAATGATAGAAGTATATAATTCTCAAATACTTCTATTGCTTTATGTTGTTGGGTAGCAGCCACCAACCTATTCTGATCAAATGCAGCTGTAGAGTTATGCTTTATTTTGTCACTTTGCCTTACTGCAAAAAATCCCATATAAATTTGTTTATAACATTATTGTTGCAAAGGCAAGTTAGTAATTCAGACGTTAGTAACTGCTAGAATTAAGGTTGCCTGTGCAACCTTTATTTCAGCTTCCTTCTGTGTGCATAATGTATTATGATAAAGTTTGAATTACATGATCACATGCTATTGTTTCCACAGGATGCCGTCTCATTCAGCACACAGTCTCCTTTCCTAGACAGTCCCAGTTCCCCACTATCACCTCAGGTTCTCATCCAATCTTTCTCTCTCCCCTACCTTTCATCTCCAGGGTTCCCCCTTTTCTCAAGTTTCTCATCTCCATTGGCTCCATCCCAGTCCTGATTTCCCTTCTCAGGCTCTTCAGCCAATCTCAACGCCTCCTTCCCCCTTCACACTCACACCTCCCAAATACTTGTTCCCAGGGGTGAAAGTAACTTTTAAAGGACTTACCGGTACGCCAGAGTCCTGAGCGGGGGCGTGGCCTCAACTGGAAGAGACGGGGCCTTTCAAGATTTAAAGGCCCTGAGGCTCCGGCTATGGCTGGGAGCCCCAGGGCCTTTAAATCACCCTGGAGCTACCAGCTGCAGAGGTGTCTGGGAGCCCCCGGGCTCAGGGGCGAATTAAAGGGCCCGGGGCTCCAGCCACCACAGAGTTCCGGGCCCTTTAAATCACCACAGGAGCCCGGCTGCCAGAGCTCCGGCGGTGATTTAAAGGGCCTGGGGCTCCCCGCAGCAGCTGGAGCCCTGGACTCTTTAAATCACTGCCACGGAAGCCAGTCCAGTCCAGCACGGTGTACTGGCTCTTGCCAGTACGCTGGACTGGACCGGACCGGCTTACTTTCACCTCTGCTTGTCCCAGTCTCTTTGTGCAGTCAGACTTGGATCTCTGCATCACAGCTTCTCATCAGATCTTTTTCTCCTTCCTTGTCCCCACCCCCACTGGTTCTCAGTCCCGGTCTCTCCCACAGCTCGTGATCTGATCTCACACCCCCATTTCCCTGACTCGGTTCAGGTCCTAGTCTCCTTACCGAGCCAATCCCCGTCTCCCCACCAACTCCCAGACACAGTTTTCCTCTCTCCGCTACCAGCCTCCAGTCCCAATTTCCACACTCCCTTCCCTCCAGTCTTCTTGTTCACATCTACTCCTCTGTTGTTCAGGCTTTTGTCCCTTCCACATCTGAAACAGGAAGCATATGTGGGATGTGTGTGTGTGTGTATGCACACATTTTAAAATTTGACTACACTTGCATAGCTTATGTTACTAAAATATAATCAAATTGAATTAAACTATTTTGGGGGTGCATATCTGCATAAATGAACATATATGTTGGTGTTTATATATATAAAAGACTTCAGAGTAAAGAGAGTTCATATATATATGCAGAACATCCCACAAATAGTTAAAAGTCATTAATCAATAAACAGAGATATCCACCAGTTTGTTGGTCTTGCACAGATGTTTGCTACACACAATGGTAAAATGATTTTGAAACTGCTTATTAATATGTAGCTCTTCTGAAGACAAAATAATATTGCTGTTATATGGGATACCTTGTATTAAGATAAATCCAACCTTTTCAAGTTATATTGTATGACGCTATCAATTCTGATAACTAAGAAATTATCTCATTTTTTCGTCTCATTCTATACCACCAAGTGGAATTTATCACTTATAATACCAAAGATGCTTGTGATGGCATTTTACAGCCTCCAGATCTCCTTTCAACACTGGTAAGCTCTCTACCAGATCAGCTAGTTTACAAGCTGTTGGATCATGCTGCAGCTGAGGCTGCAGTTTGATTTTGTCTCCATAAAGCCAAGACTAGAATTGACACCAGAGTAATTAGAAATGAGTTTCCAGATCTTAACTCATCAAACAAACTGCCGTGGAGTATATATGGGCCTACTGGGGAGATGTAGTGGGAGGGAGGGCAGTCTGGAGGATAAAATTAGATTGACCTTGTAGCAATGCCCTTGCTCTTAGTCTTTCTACTGGATAAATAGCCAGCATTTGGCAGTGCTTCCCTGTCAGGAAGGATGCATCAGCCTCACAGTCTCTCTATCCTATGGGCACTTATACCGAGACAGTAATGCTGAAGAGCCAGGGAGGCGGGGGAGAGGGACTGGGAAGATGGGGAAACTGGGGGGCTATTCAAAATCATAGCAAAATTGCCAAGAGTACAAACAAGGTTCTTCTCAATCTATCAAATTTAAACATCAAACCTTTTGGAGATTTCTCACTATTAATTTGCAACCTAGTTTCCTGAGCAATCAGCCTTGTGATCTGGATTTCTCCATATGCATATTCATATGGGGGTGTGTGTATGTTTATTCATTTATTATGTTCTAGTACTTCAGTAATGTGTAATTTCTATTTCTTGCTTTTGTCTGGAGGCTTCTCAGATTACATTTAGATTGTATTCTTTATCATCCCAAATTGACATTTATGCTTTTACTTCTATTGTTTGCCTATCTTCTCTCTGGTATGGATCAACAATTTGTTTTAATCTATGTCACTTCTCTTATCTCCCTCGATACAGCGATGCAGTCATTTTGCACTAGCGTACGCCTACAGAGGTTGTGTTAGCAACAGTGTGGTGGGTTTTTTTCGCCCCTATCTAAAATGCTGGTGAATGTTAATTGCTTTTCCAGTTAGTTTATAAGAATGCAGAGACGACTGAATGCGCGAGACCAGTTTTGACAAAAGTAATGGAATGCTAGTGCCTATGAATAAATAAATATGATTTACATAGAAGAATATTGTGGCAATGGATAGGAAGTCATAGAATGCAAGCAAATTATAGTTTCAAGATGAGTTATTCCTTTTTCTTAGTGGGGGCTGGGAAAAGCTAAGGAGCACTGAAATATGATTCTGGTGTTGAAGAAACCCTACCTGTTTTTTGGTGCTTTGTTTCATAAATATATTTCTCTGGAGGGGTGGGGGGAATGGTCTTATTTTTCTAAAATTACATTGTCGTAAAAACATCAACTTGTGAATAACTGATGTGGGATAAGCAGGAAATGGTTGGATTTCAAGTGTGCTGGTTATGGATTTTTTTGCTTTCTAGTAGTAGCTTTACTTTCTGTTCCTGGTTGGTAAACTCCTACCCTAAATGATGCTGTTTAAAAGCTACAAAACAAACCACTCTACTGCATAAGAAATTACTAACCTAATAAGAACCTACTGTGTGAGCTCACAGATTTATTTGCAGCTCCAAAGGATTGGGGGACCCCCTGGGAAAAGTATAACTCTCCTTTGGAAAGGAGGAGATGAGTTAGAATGGCCTAGCACAGAACTCTCTTATAGTAGGAATTGCTCCACTAAACTTGTTAGTGCACCAAGTAGGCATGCTGATAAAGACAAGCCATTAAAATATATGTCAGGTCCAGTGAGTGAGTCTGGCATATCTCTCACTCTCCTTCATATATATATATATAGCAGACCTGCAAATGCTTCATTCAAAGTAGAATGGTGATCAGTTTTGCCTGGAATTTCATGCACCATAAGTTCACCATTACAAAATATGCCCATATTATCTCTGGGATTCTCAGGGATGAATACATGTTGTGTTGTAATTGAGAGTACTGTCTGGAGGGTGAATGGATTCCATATACATATACCTCTGATAATGAATGTTGGATGGTGTACAGGACAAGATTGCCACCGGTTTGGTAAAAAGCTCAATGGCCAATAATGCCAGAGGGGAAAAAAAGCACATTTCTGTGCTACAATATGACAGAAAAGTAGGAGAAATGTCATAATTAAGTGGAAGCACACATTGAAATTATGTATTGAGTTATTTAATGAGAGCAGCTTGCTACATAAATATGAAAAAGTATGAGGAGAAACAAACGGAACCATAATCTTTCTTACTCAAGCTTGGAAGCTCTCTCAGACTTCATAAAATCTCAAAGATGCACAATACATTTGTATATATTTCCTTCATCATCGCTGTTCTTTTCAGTGATGGTCTTCTCCCCTTTTTCTTGGTGCAAAGTCTATTTTTATTATTAGCATTACTTTAAGAAAATTCAATACAATTCTGAAGAGAAGGCAATATTTAGAAGGAAGCATGAAAGGGAAATACTTTGTGTGGGGGGGGTGGTCTTCTGTGCTGTGGAATTGAAAGCACCCAAGCAGTACGCCCACACATAGCCCAAAGGACACAGGGACCACAAATAAAGGAAGGGATATTTCTGGCTTCTGTAAGCTGAAAGATTCTGCTGCTGCCTTTTTTTTTTTTTTTTTTAACTGAGGCGGACAACATGCCTGTCTCTTAGAATCTCATCAAACCTGAATAAACAACCTTACAGCACTGTAGCTCTTTAATTTATGATCAAGTGGTGTCTTATTCTGTTTTTAGCATGGAACATCTCCTTGACCAGCAACTTTGTATGCATTTTCACTAATGTATGATGTGATTAAGTTTTAATTGGTCAGAGTTAGAAAACTAGATGTGCCAGCTAATGATATCTAAAAAGAGCAAATGCTTGATAATATATGTGTGACTTCAAATCTGAATTGTTTTTATTTTCACATCAGAAAATGCTGTGTTTGTGAAATATGCAGCTCAGAGCAATATGTTACAGTGTGGCCATTTATATTCGCAGAATTGTGAAGTATTGTAAAATGTAAAATATGATATTACTGGACATCAGTTGCAGCAGTACTGTGGGTTACGTTTTTGTGCTCTGTTTTAGCATCGTTTTTATTTTCCTTTTTGACACTATAATCTTCCTGGAAACTATTTGAGAGTAATATAAACATACAGCAGTGGTGGAACCGATGGGGATGGTGGGAGCCAGCACACTTGTATCATTGTTTAGCAAGCTGTTCCAAGTTCTGAGGACTCTGCCACTGCAGGGACCAAAGGAGAGAGTGGGACCCGAAGGAGCTGGACGGTCACTGTCATGCCCAGGATTAGACTGTGGAGCAGGTAGAAACTGGGGTGATTGGACCAGGCCTGGGAGCAGCTGCCCCAGGCAACAGAGACATGGACTGCTGGGCCCCCCTTTCCAGCCTGGAGCTGGCTGCCTTCATTCCCTATGCAGAGCAGCCACTCCGACTCCACCCTACTTCTCATGAAGAGCACCCCATCCCAACTTCCCTTGAGACCCCAATATCCTCCCACTCCCCCTGACTCTCCTCACTCCCCATGCTTAGTATGGTGCTTCTTACATTTAGGTTTCACTGTGCACCTCCTCCCCCTATTGAAAGCGAGATTCTGCCACTTCTGTAAACACATGTCCTTTTGTACAGTAAGAGCCTGATCCTGTCCTAATATCTGCAAATGGGCCTCACTAACAAGTGATATAATCAGTGCAATGGAAAGGATTCTTGTGGATTTTGGAATTCTTCAAAGAAGTTTTGACCAAAAAACAAGCAACCAAAGAAAAAGAGGTGGTTTTAGCATACACCCTAGTTATCTATATTCTTGATTCTCAAATACCTGCACCAAATTTATTACGTTATACTGTATGTACAGAGGCATGAACAATGCATACGAGCCTCATCAGATACATAGTCATCAGGGAATTTGCATGTCCACTAATGCAAAGAGGCAAATGCAAAATCCTGCAGATTTATGGTGCTCCCTTGGGGACTTTAAGCCTGATCTTATAAGGTCCTGAGCACCCTATATGCCAGCTAAGGGAATGGAGGGTGCTCAGCATCTCACAGGGTTGTGAGGTTCTTCAAGATTATAAAACAGTGAATGGATTACACCTCTAACCCAATATAACGCGACCCGATATAACACGAATTTGGATATAACGCAGTAAAGCAACGCTCCGGGGGGGCGGGGCTGTGCATTCCGGTGGATTAAAGCAAGTTCGATATAACGCGGTTTTACCTATAACGCGGTAAGATTTTTTTGGCTCCTGAGGACAGTGTTATATCAGGGTAGAGGTGTATATCTAGTCACATGGAGGCTCATTAGGTTTTGGCTCTTGCTGTTTTTAAATGTGTGGCTTTCAGGGTCACAGTTCTAATCTAAGTCTTCACAAATCAAGTTATTAGTAAACATTTAAACATTTAAAATCTCTTTACTGTATGTTCCATTCTCTGCATCCAATGAAGTGGGCTGTAGCCCATGAAAGGTTATGCTCAAATAAATTTGTTAGTCTCTAAGGTGCCACAAGTACTCCTGTTCTATTTAAAATAGTCTCTCTCTTTACTTTTTCAGACTTAGAGAATGTAGTGGAATAAAAATAGCTTATACACAGTATGAGGGGAGGTTGCAGCATTTTGTAACTTGTGACATGTATGCAAGTGAAGTGAAAAGTGACCTGCCTTTCACTTCACTGACATGCTTGCTGCATTCCACAAAATGCTGCAACCATTCCTATGGCACCTAATCCCTTGGTAACCGTAAGAATGCCTTGAGAGATCCTAGTACATAAGTTTCATTATATTTTCCTTTATTGAGATATATTTGGTATGTTTTTCCAGATTATCTTTCATAGATTTTACCCAGGTTATTGCACAATGAGCAGTGGCTTTCGTTGAGCTGCCCAGAGTAATTCCCAGGTTTTTTTCCCCCTTTGGTGAATGCAGTTAATTTAGAACCATCAGTCTGTATGAGCATTCCATATTATTTTTTACAATGTGTACGACCTTGCATTTTTCAATACTGCAATGCTTCTGTTATAGTGCTGCCCATTCACCAACCGTTGTATTGTTCTTCTGAAGGTCCTCACAGTCTTCTCTATTCTTAACTAACCTATACAATTTTTTTAATCATCTATTCATTTTACAACCTTTCTGTTCACTCCAATCCCCAGAATTTTGCAAGAATACTGAGCAATACAAACTTCAGCGCTGAACCTCCACTATTAATTTTTTGTCCTGTAAAAAATTGACTGTTTTCCATTTCATAGCCAATTTCTAATCAATAAGTGTATTGTACTTCTCACTCTTTACCTACTTTTACCCTTTATAGTCTTTGTCAGGGATTCTGTCAAAGGCCTTTGGAAGTCCAAATATATTTAATTAGTTGGCTCTCCTTTATTTTGTTTACATACTCAAAAAATTCTAATTCTTTAGGGTGTTAGGGTAGAAAGATAAAATTCATTTTTGCAGTGACCAGGTTGGTTTGTCTCCTGTGACATATTTTTCATCTAGGTGTTTATAATTCTACTTTTAATTATCATTTCAAGTTATATGTTGGTGCTGAAATGAAGCTCACTGGTCTGTAATTCCCAAGACAACCCTAGGATCTATTTTTGAAGATTGATACAACTTTTACTACCCTTGAGTCCTCTGGTACGATAGCTGATTTTAATGAGAATTTGCATATTTTTGATTGCAACTCTATCATCTTGTTCTTAAGTTACTTCAGAATTCTTAGATGTAAACTATCCAGTCCTGTTGACTTGTTCCTCTTTAATAATCTATTTTTAATTTATATCAAAAGGTTGTTCCTTTTTTTAAAAGTGTGTTATTTCAATATCTGTCATTAGTTCATCTTTGTTACCTGCAATGAATAGCTTCTGGGAAGGTATCTCCCCAAACATTCTCTGTAGTGAACTCTGCAAATTAGCTTGCCTGCAATGTCTTAATTGCTCCCTTTACTCCCTTACAGTCCAGCAGACCTGCTGATTCTCTTTCAGACTTCCTGCTACTGATATATTGAAATGACTTCTTGTTATTTGTTTTTATATCTTTGGATAATTGCTCTTCAAATTCCCTTTTCACCATCCTAATTTCCATCTTCAATTTTACCTGTTGGAATTATCTCTTGAGCCTTGCCATTTAACCATAATTTCTTCTTTTCCCCTCGCCTTCCTGTTTCCTTTATAGTTTAGGGTTGTGTGATCCTTATGTTTCTGTGTTATGATATCTGAATCTTAATCCCTCCTGTGCCATCCAATATCACTTAGGGCATGAACGACTCTGCCATATTGGTTTGTCCTGGGCCACTCTTTACATGTCCTCTTTGTTATTAAGTCCCATACATTTTCCCTCTCTGAGTACTGTTCCACAGAGGGATTCTTTTGCTTGGCCCCTTTTGCTTTTTGCTCCAGCTACCCAATGATATGCCTGCCATAGCAGATGTTCTGGCTTCATTCTTAATCTGTGTCCTAGATATTTCCATCTTCTTTTCTGGTTGACTCTTCAAAATGTTGCAGAGTGAATTCCTATGGAGGCTGTCAAATACTTTCTTAAAAATATATGAAATTCATGATGCGTGCTTTTTGCCATTTGATGCTTTCCTCTCATGCCACCTCTGAGGACTTTAATTTCTTCACATTTCACTTTGGAATCTTTCTGACTAACTTCATGATTATTTTTAAATGGTTCCCCATTTTCTTTTTGCAGAACTATGATTATGCCTCTTTCCATTTGTAGTTATGGACAAGGTAAGTGTAGGGGGCAGCTTGATCCTGCCAATCTGGAGAGGTCTTGGAAAGGAATAACAGAGCACTGTGTATAGAACTTCATGGGGGGTGGGGACACCGGGTAGGAAATATTTCATGTTTAGATTAATAAGAAAATGCAGAATAAAAACCTTCCGATACCCAGACCTCTCAACTGTGCAGCTTATCATGGTGCATCTTATTTTGGAATCAGTGCCAGCTCTCTCCTGCATTTCCGCCTCCTCAGGCATGATACCTCCTCAGCTGAGTAACAGTGATGGCAGCAACAGGCAGCTGAGGAGAAGAGTGACTGACTGTGTGTTAGGCACACCTGCTGCATGTGTGTGATGACATCACAATGCACAGCCCATACCAACTCTGATACTAACAGACACAGGGAGGAGCCCCTTCCTGTTGCTGCCATCTTCTGCTTGATGAAGCCTACACCAGTGGTGCCACCATGGTCCACATCAGATGAGAGGCCTGCTAACAAAGGGATAAAGGTGGAAGAGGAACTAGGTGAGAGTAAAAGGTGGTTGAGAACAAGGAGGGAGTCTATGGAGAATGACAGGTTTCAGAGTGTAGCCGTGTTAGTCTGTATCAGAAAAAACAACAAGGAGTCCTTGTGGCACCTTAGAGACTAACAAATTTATTTGGGCATATTTTATTCGTGGGCTAGAACCCACTTCATCGGACACCAGCTTTGTGTCCATTTGTGTCTATTTATTCTTTTGCGTAGAGACTGTCCGGTTTGGCCAATGTACATTGTCTACAGCCAAGCTCTAAGATACAACCGCATTTGCTCCAATCCCTCAGACAGAGACAAACACCTACAGAGACAAACACCTACAGAATCTCTATCAAGCATTCTTAAAACTGCAATACCCACCTGGTGAAGTGAAGAAACAGATTAACAGAGCTAGAAGTGTACCGAGAAGTCACCTACTACAAGATAGACCCAACAAAGAAAGTAACAGAACGCCATTAGCCATCACCTACAGCCCCCAACTAAAACCTCTCCAGCGTATCATCAAGGATCTACAACCTATCCTGAAGGACGATCCCTCACTCTCACAGACCTTGGGAGACAGGCCAGTCCTCACCTACAGACAGCCCCCCAATCTGAAGCAAATACTCACCAGCAACTACACACCACACAACAAAAACACCAACCCAGGAACCAAATCCTGCTGCAAACCCCCGTGCCAACTCTGTCCACATATCTATTCAAGGGACACCATCATAGGACCTAACCACATCAGCCACAGCATCCGGGGCTTGTTCACCTGTACATCTACCAATGTGATATATGTCATCATGTGCCAGCAATGCCCCTCTGCCATGTACATTGGCCAAACCGGACAGTCTCTATGCAAAAGGATAAATGGACACAAATCTGACATCAGAAATCATAACATTCAAAAACCAGTAGGAGAACACTTCAGTCTCTCTGGTCACTCAATAACAGACCTAAAAGTGGCAATTCTTCAACAACAAAAAACTTCAAAAAAAAAAAAAAGACTCCAACGTGAAACTGCAGAACTGGAATTAATTTGCAAACTTGATACCATCAGATTAGGCCTGAATAAAGACTGGGAGTGGTTGGGTCATTACAAAACCTAAACTTAATTTCCCCAATACTAATTTCTCCCTACTGTTACTTACACCTTCTCTGTAATGGGCCACTCTCTTACCACTTCAAAAGTTATTTCTCCTCCCTTGATATCCTGCTGTTAATTGATTTATCTCGTTAGCCCGATCCCCATCCTTTCATGTTTTTATACCTGCTCCAGTATTTTTCACTTCATGCATCCGATGAAGTGGGTTCTAGCTCACAAAAGCTTATGCCCAAATAAATGTGTTAGTCTCTAAGGTGCCACAAGGACTCCTTGTTGTTTTTATGGAGAATGAAATGTTGATATAGGGAAATTAGGATGAAAGCTCCAGATTTTTTCAGTGCATTGTTGTAATAAATAAAGTGGTGGGGTAGTTCCCTTTGACGGATACCCATCCAGCTAGTTAGCTGTAAAATCCCTTTTGATAGCTGTTCTCTATTTGCTTTACCTGTAAAGGGTTAACAAGCTCACAGGTAAAAGAAAAGAAGTGGGCACCTGGCCAAAAGAGCCAATGGGAAGATAGAACTTTTTAAAATGGGAAAGAACTTTCCCTTTGTCTGTTGTTCTCTGGAGAAGGAGACACAAATCAGCAATGCTATAAGCAGGAATGCTGTGTAAGGCTTGAACCAGGTATGAAAATTCATCAGATCATACCTAGAATTACTTATTTGAAACTCCCCCAAAGATGTAAGTAAATTAGGAATGTTTAGCTAGATGATAATCAGGTTTATTTTTTTTATTTTGGCTTGTGGAACTCCTCTGTGCTAACCCCAGATGCTTTTGTTTGCTTGTAACTTTTAAACTGAACCCCCAAGAAAGCTATTTTGGGTGCTTAATTTTTGTAATTGTTTCTTTTACCATTGCCTAAATTCCAGATGTCTTTTTTTCCTTTTTGTTTTTAATAAAATGTACCTTTTTCAAGAACAGGATTGAATTTTTGGTGTCCTAAGAGATTCATGCATGTTGTTAGATTAGCTGTTAGCCGCAGCTAATTTCTTTTGTTTTCTTTCTCAGCTCTTCCCCGGAGGGGGGTGAAAGGGCTTGAGGGTACCCCACAGGGAGGAATTCCCAAGTGCTCCTTCCTGGGTTCAAAGGGTTGTTGTTTTTTTGCATTTGGGTGGTGGCAGCGTTTACCAAGCCACGGTCAGAGAAAAGCTGTAACCTTGGGAGTGTAATACAAGCCTGCAGTGGCCAGTATTAATTTTTAAATCTTGCGGGCCTCCACCTTCTGCACTCGAAGTGCCAGAGTGGGGATTCAGCCTTGATAATTGTACTGGACAAATCGCAATTCCAGTTCCAATGAACCTCTGTGAATATGGAGCATGGCTGCAGTCCTTATGCACAGGAAATGCCCACTGAGGAAAAATGGAAAATTTCTGTGTTTTTAAAAATAAGGCTGAGAAGACACCTACAACAGTGAAAGTCAAGAGACGGGGGATGGAGGGGAAATGACTTTTCCGGAGGAAGAGTATAATGTGCATAATTCTGGGCATAATTTCCCCTAGTGGGAGCACAGTTTTTGAGACGAAGGGGAAAAAGTGGTTTTGTTAACATTGGTCAGAAATATACAGTCTAGGAGAAGTAAAAGAACTGTAGACTTACATGGTATCCACGATCTACCATGTCAATGCTATAATTGTGTGCAGCCCTGGAGAATGTTTCTTTTACTACCCAATTAGTTTTTATTTTATTTCTGGTGACGATTGGTAATATTAATTACCAAAGTACAAGCAAAAATACAGTGCGCAGAAACAAATGGATGCATGTTCATGCTTAGATTAAAACATTACTTGTAATTGTGTACAGGGACATCTCTTTGCTGTGGCAGTGGTATTTGTGGGGTTATAAACATTAAGTTGTATAAAAGGAAACTAAAAATTATACTATCTCCCAGTTATAGTGTAATCCACCATTAGTTACTCAAAGATTACTTCATTTATACTGTATCAGTATACTTATCAAATAGTTATATAACTCTTTAACTATTGCCAAAACAAAAGTGTCATTATTTACCCACTGTGAGAATAGCCTAGTGTTAGTAGCATTAGAAATCATTAGCTCTATTAAGTCAGCTATCGGCTATGTTAGCAGCTGGAAATATCCTGCAACTCAGGGGGGTTCCGAAACATTCTCCAGTCATTATATTCTAGATCATTTTGATTTCTTGTATGGTTAAAACTGATTCTAATCAAATTCAGCCATAGACAAGAATAGAAACTGACAAAATTGGTAGAAAGAGATTTATGAAACTTTTCTGTGTTGCTTAAAGCTGTGTTTTGTAGCAAGATAAGAGTGTTGTCCCTTAGATAGGAGCATGAGTGAACAGTTCAGCTGTGCCTTTCTGACCTCTTCATTCACTGATTTTCAAGACAACACTGTTATCTCACCAGAAAATACAGCCGAAAGCATTATAAATGTCTGGTACAAGTGGAAACCATATTAATGGTGGTTGCTTAAAGAAGGGGCATGTTCAGATATGTTTACTGTGCCTCAGGAAATAGCCATTTTTATTTTCTGAGAAGTACTGAAAACATAAAAGAATCAATTTTGTCTTGGCTTTGCTATGAACGGGATAGACTTTTTAAATGGTATCTTAAGTGACAGGATTAAAAATAATTATTTTCACATGACATGAGAACTTTCCCCCAATAGAGAGTAATATCTTTTTGCACAACTTTGTGAAAATAATTCTTCTAATTTTGTAATTGTAATTTTTTTCACTGTATTACCATGTTCCTTTTACAACAAAACCCCTGAAATTTTTATATTGATTTTTAAGTATATGCAACGTATGTTCAAAGCTAACACTTAAAAAGAGGTGGGAGAGGAAAGAAGTTACATCATATTCAATGTATTGTTGTCCTCTCTTTATTCAGCACTGCTATCCTCCTGGACAAGCAATTCTGCTTCTCCTATCTTGTCCTTGATAGCTTTTGTCCTCCTCATAATCTTCTTATGCCCTTTTCCCTCACTCTTCTCTCTCTCTCCAGGATGTTACTCACTTCTTTAAAGGCAAAATTGAAGGGATTTGCCAGGAGCTATCCATCCCTCCTCCTTTTCTTTCTCCCCTTTTAACTCTACATTCTACTCTAAGGCTGCCAATATTCTGTCCTTCTGAAATCTATCAACTTGTAGATGCCACTCGTATCTCCTAACCTCTCTTGCTCCCCCACCCATTCCTTCGGAATCATCAAGTATTCTGTTTTCTCTGGATTCTTCCCCTCTGCACTGAAGCATCTTAATATTGCCCCTATCCTAAAGAAATCCTCACCCTATTGGGGTGCCCTAGATTTCTGCAGGTAACACCACCTTCCTCTTCTCTTTTATTTCTATCAATTTCTGGTCTCTTAACTTCCCCTCTATTCTGGATTCAGCTTCCCTGTCCAACTCCTTTCCCTTTCCAAGCCCAAGTATCCGTTTTGCATGCTCATTCTCTTTGATTTCTCTGCTGCTGTTGACATCACCCACTTCTTCTCAAAACCCTTTCCTCCATGTTTTCCATTACCGTTTATAGCACTGAGAATGCAGCTTTACCCCCAATAACTCAAGCCCATTTAGAGCCAATCTATATTTTTCATGTTCTGGCTAATTTGTTGGTAGGAACCTTTTAAAGCATTTTTTGTTAATAGTTTTGACTGGAATCTGTACCCTTCCGATTATTTGGCTCTCCCATGCCAGACTTCTTGTTGCACTGTTTAAGGAGGGAGTTCAGTCTCTACAATGGTACTCACATGGGTACCTACTTCTCATTTTGTTCCCTTCCCCCCACTACCACCCTGATCAAAGTTCAGTTTCCATATGAAGTGCTTCTTCCAACCTAGCTCTATCTGAAGTCCAGTTTCCATTGTCTTAAAAAAAGCACATAATAGGTATAGGAAGAAGAAATAGGTACACATCCAATTCAAACTGGGAATGAGGCAAAATGCCATACTCAAGTTGGAATTTGTTCAGGACAAAAGGGCTAAAAAACTTAATTTTTCAGTAGTATGGGATCTTCACCGATCAAAAGTGGTCAGGAGGACCTTGTACATCTCAAGCAAGAAAACTTTATTTGTAATGTGTATTATTGTAAGGATGTATTGCATTTAAAATCTAAGTTCATGGAGATGCAGTTAACACCCCCATAGTTAAGGGTTTTTTTTTTTCTTTTAATGGACCTTTGCAATCTTCTGTTTTTGCTCTTTCTTGCACATACATTCAAAGTTGTGAAAGTATTTAAAAAGTTGCAGAAGTATGGAGTTGTAGAAGCTCCATAAAAACGTTTAAAAGCAAAACTTTGTTTTTATTTGCAGTCATTCAAAGAAAAGATAAATAAAAAATCTGGCAGCCTCTTTTGTCCTTTTAACGTTTTCATATTTTAATCAGAAAGCACAGTATCTAGGTTGCAGAATAATAGCTTAGAGGCTGAAGATGTGCAGGAATCTGACATACACTACAATAACTAGCAAACTTTTCAATTACATGTTTGTATGAATTTTTTTCTAAATAGAGGGGAAAGCCTCATAAATATGGCATGTGCCATGATCTCCTGCTATGCAAATATCTAAACAACATTTCCAAATGTGTTCTGCTTTGAAGTGTAGCTGCTGTAATTTTAGGTGAGGTCAGTGATGCAATTTAAAGGGAAACATATATGTCTTTAATAAATTAGATCCAGTTTATCAGGCTGGATAACAATCCTAATTCTTAGCTGCAGATGGAACTAGAGTGGATGGTATGGGAATCCCAGTGTCTGCACACCAACTAACATTCTGGCTTGCAGATTTACAGGATTTAATCTCAAAATATATCAGCCTATCAGTTTGGGGCTACATAACAAACTCTTTGATATTGCAGAAAGGAATTACATACAGTACTCATGGTAAGTTCTTTTTAGGATAACTGGTGCATTTGTGTGGAAAGATGCTGTTGAATGTTAACAGAGAAGTGAATGAGCTTACCTCTAAAATGTAATTAATTTTGTTGGACAAAGTGCCAAAGTGCTATTTTTAATAACAATCAAGAAGCCATGTTTATGTGTGTCAGGAAATAGTATGGCACATACTACTACTTGTTTTAACAATAACTTCCTTTGTTAGGAAGATAATATAGGACATATTATTATAATATAGCTTGATACTTCTGCTACCTATTTTTCTTAAGAGCTGAAATGTGCATCACTTCAATTCCTGTCTAGGGCATCATCTGAAGTGTTTATAACTCAAACTTTACAAGTGTTCTAAAGATAGCAGTGAAGCATTTCTATTTCAGTGAAACTCACATAATCTGAGAGATTTGAAGCAACAGAGAAGACAGAATCTTGTTTGCTGATTTTGCCATTGCTTATATTGAACTGCCTAGATGAACACATGTAAGTGAAAGAATGAATGTAGTAAAATGGAGAGATTATTGCATTTTGTACTGTTTAGTTTATTAGCTTAGCAGTTTGTTGCTGGCATTTTATATCTGAGTGCCTAAGTCCTATATAAGTTTTCTGTCAGTTGCTGTTTCATCAGGTTTAGAGGAGGAAACTGTGTTCTAGTCATTGTGGCAGAGAGACAGTAACAGATTTTGTCCTCAATTATACGATGTATAGTACATCTGGAATAACTCCACAGAATTCAGTAGTTACTCCTGATGTACTCCATATGACAGAGAGAAGAATGTCGCACACAGGTGTTTCTTGAACAAAATGCATTGTACTGTATTAATCTAGCTCAGTGGTTCTCAAACTGTGGTCCACAGAGTCATTGCTGACAGACTGCAGAACAAAATAATTTGTGAACCAACTGGTGAATGGGGAAATTGGGATGGGAGGTGAGTTTGTGAAAGAATCCTTTCTCTTACAAGGGTTCTGCAGAATGAAAAAACTGAAGAACTACTAATCCATCTATTATGCTTAATCAGAATTAGATATAGGCTGGGACTGGAATCTCTCACTTGTCCTAGTGCTATACAGAGATATCAAAATTTGTAACCTTGTTGTCATGCAAAAATGTTTGACTCTGATGCAAGAACCTAAGTAAATTTTCTAAAATAACTTCCTGGGATTGGAAAAACTATTGTGGGACTTCCAGTTTTCAGTGTCATTGGTAAGAAAACTCTAGAAACATGAGGAGAACAGGAGATAAGAGGATAGCAGTGAGAAGGAAAAAAGCTTCTTAACTTTGTGTTCACAAAACTGGGAATAAGAATCCATTGAGTGAAGGTGAGGATAACATTGGCTTCTGCAGCTTTGTACTTGCCAGCCAACTATGAACCTTTTATGTTGTTCCAAAAGTCAGTCAAGCATGTAGAACGTGGAGCTCCAGCAAATCAGAACTTCCTGTGTGAGCTGATGTCTCAGCAATTTTCATGCAACAGCCATTTTAAGAATATTTCTCTTCAGTGACAAAAGATCGATCATGTTACCATTAATGTATTTCAGCACTTCAGTTATGCAAATAATATGTAGTCGCATACCATTCAGAAAGTAAAGGAAGCTGAAATTTATATTTTATTTGCAAATAATCCATCACTGCATCTTCTTTCAAGGCTATTAAGGTAGCACATTCTTGAGAGAGTCTGTGTTAAGGAGGATGGATTCAGGGGTGAGTCTCCTAAAGTTGGTGGACTCAATATCTTGGAGAGGACAGAGGAGAAAGAGGGAAAATAAAAGGCAAATTACAAAAAAAGGAACATAAAATCAAAGCTGCTATAGCAGGTATGGAAGAAAATGGGGGAAAAGGTGTGTATAATGGTGTGTGTCTTTAAGACCTCCCCTCAATACTTCCGTTAGCCAATGGTTGATAAAAGCTGTGAGAGTGCAAAGCAGACTGCTAGACCTCTGCTAACGAAAGAGGATTGATGCTCTAGCTGTGTGCATACCAGGATACCCTTTCTGCAAGATAGTTCACTGGCCTGCTGTGTTTTCCCTCTCTTATTTCTGTTTGTACTCTCATTCCCTTTCCATGTCATTCCTTCTCTTCAACAATATTGCACCATTTGAAAGGCAAGCAAAGATGGAATATTTATATATTTTGGATGTTTTTTATGCTCTTATGTAATACTAATGCCTTGCACTTAGAATCTTCCATTGGGGGAATCTCAAAGTGCTTCAGGAACTGTCATTTACTTATCCTAACAACAACCCTGTGAGGTGGGCAGTTTTTATTTTACAGGTGAGGAAACTGAAACTGAGGCACACAAAGGCTAAGCCAACAATTTCAAATGCTTGGTCAAGCATCCAGAGCCACTTGGCCACTCATGTAAGGGCTCAGGTGGGAAATGGACATCCTGTGAGAGCCTCCCATCCTTGATAAGTTGACTTGAGGGTGGCTTTGCTCCAGTGGAGCAGCACAAAGCATCCCTAATGCCAGGGAGGATCTGGCCCAATGTGTTTGGGGTGTCTCTCCTGTTATACCCCTCAAGTCATTCTTCATACTTGAAAGTCAAAGAGGTACAAGTTACTCCAGCCACATATTTACCCACATGTTGTTTGAGTAGATGCAGATGTGTATTCCACTTAGGTGTGCGTACGCCCAGTGCACTGGAGCCAGAGACTTCTGCCTTAGCAGTACCCATCGAGGTTCTTGCAACTTGTGACTGTCACCCCTCCCCGGGCTACCTGACGCGACGCCAGCTCGACCCACCTCAGTTCCTTCTTACGACTCATGAGTAGAGTTGAAGCTTTGTGGCTGTAACTTCACAACCTTGCCATTAGTCTTAGCATAGCTTTTATTCTCTGTAGTTAGTGTTAATTAGCAGTTTAGTGCTGCATAGGACTGAACTGTTTCATGCTCACCTCACCTGTTCGTGTCATTCGTGGACTGCATGAAGGGGAAAGTGGTCTCTTCACAGACCATCTCTAGACGGATAACATCCTTTATCAAGACTTCATATGAGATAGCTTCGGCTACACCCCCTCAGTGAATATGAGCTCATTTGATGAGAGCTCAAGCAACGTTGATAGCATTCCTCAGTAATGAATTGGACATTTGCAGGGCAGTCACGTGGTTGTCCATACATACATTAATGGGCCATTATATGATTACTACACCTTCCATAGTGGATGCAAGCCTCGGTAGGGCAGTCCTGCAGTCCCTATTTTGGTAGACTCTGAGCCCCTGCCTACTGGATGGGGTACAGCTTGAGAGTCACCTAAGTGGAATACACATCTGCATCTGTTTGAAGAAGACACGGTTACCTACTGTAACTGTGGTTCTGCGAGATGTGATGCAGACATGTATTCCATAACCCACCCTCTGTCCCCTCTGCATCAGTGTCTCCTCCCATGGGCTTTTGGTGTGAAGGAACTGAGAGGGGGTAGGAGCGCCACTGCCTCAAATAGCCTGGGGAGGTTCCACAGCCATGAGGTGTGAGCATCACCCCTCTACAGGTACTGCTAGGCAAAGGTCTCCAGCTCTGGCATGCTGAGCATGCACACATCTAAGTGGAGTACACATCTGCATCACATCTCGAAGCACCACAGTTACAGTAAGTAACCAATTCTTATAACGACTGCACCGCTTCTAAAATGGGGGCGGGGGAAACGTTGTCCAGGCTTGCCGGAGGAAGACAGTAGTCCTTTATGGCTGGGGCTGAGGGGGCAGGGAAACAAGGTCAGAAACTGCTGCAGATAGGTGGGTGGTGGTCAGCTTGCAGCGCTGACTCACCCCCTGGGAAAGTAAGGGCAGAAGGCTTTAAAGGTGCAAACCCTGGCATTGGAAATCCCTTTCTCCACGCAGGGCAGGGCAGCACCCACCTTCCCTCCCCTTGAGGTGTGATTATCAGGTGCGATTTGAACCTGCTGTGGGCATTGTGCTAGTCGCTCCTTTTTAGGGCGACTGGGAAGGAATTTTTCCCTCACCACCATATTGTTTTCAGTGGAGTGGATTTTTTTTGCCTTACTCACAGGGGGTATCAGGAAAGACCCATTATGGTGGGCACAAAAGATGGTAGGCTATATGTTGAAACTTGTTTTGTAAGTGTGGGGCAGATGTCCAGTGCAGGTACTCCATAAGGAAGGCATCCAGTAACCAGATAAATTGCTTGATAAAGAACTTAAAAAGGAGATGTTGGTTAAAGGAACAGAATGGTGGGGGGTTTGGGGCTCCTATGGTTGGAATGGCAGGGAGCCAACCCCCCTTTCTTATAGCCCACCTTACCCCTCCTACAAGGTGGGTGGACAGTAAGGTCCCGGCAATGGATTTGCTGGAGGGACCTGGATGGAAAAAGATGGGGAGCTGGTCAAAGCCCCCCCGGAGGTTAGTGAATGGGTTACCTGCACTGTACACTTTTATCTGCGGGTAGTCCCAGACATGTAATAATAAAGTTGTGGCCTGATTAAACCCATATTAAGCATCTCCTGTCCTTTTTTCAGTATAGCCCGATGACCAATTAACCCCACCCATTCACCTTACACTGCTATGTCACTCCTGAATTTGAGTCTGCCATGGTAGCTGTACCCCTTTGCAGCCCTCATTTTGCTGCCAATGCAAACTCCTTTGGACTTGTCTAAACAGTAGGATAATGTGCTCTACAGAGGTGGAGGGAGGGATTTCTAAAGCACACTAATGTATTACACATCTCTTTGTCCATGTAGACCCTGCTGGTGTGCTTTAATGTGGTACTTTGTGAAACAGTACTACATTGAATACTTAGTTTGCTTCCTAATTATCCCCTCGCTGATGAATAATGTAACAACAGTTCTGTATTGTTTCATGAAGGTTATGAATTGTGTAGAACTCAGTAATAACCAGACAACATACAGCAACATAAAGTGTTGTCCAGTCTTCCTTTCGGTCAATAGTTTGCCATATTTCTCAGAGCTTTTATCAAACAATATGTTAAAAAGCCTGAAATACGGAAACAATTATTGATATGCCTATAGGAATCTTATGCAGATGTATAGTCTGAGTTTCATTCCAAGCTGCTTTTTTACTGTGATATAACAAATATGTTGGAGCACTCTTGAGTTTTGTAGCGATTTTTATAGTCTTGTTCCTTAGAGAATAGCTTTGGCTTCTGTATCTGAATTGCCACGTCTACAAATGAGACTTTTTGTTTTGTTTTGTTTTTAATGTTCAAAAGTACTTCTGTCCAATTACTAGTACTTATTCCTTGTTATATGTAATTTTTGAAAGGCTGTCCTCAGCCACAGCATTCTTTTCTTTAAATGGCTACCTAATATGTCCTACAGGAGCATATTATCTTTACAAATCACTGTCCATTGCACAAGGTTGCACCATTTTTCTCTCCTAATGAACTACTCTACTTAAATATTCTACCTGTAAAATTTGTCTGTTGAAAAGAAATAAAGCATGCTTTTGTGGGGGTTTTTTCTTTATTTGTTTTTTGTTTTAAAGCAGAGTGGGCTGGGCTTATTTGTCATGTTAATCACTGTTACCACTGGAGAAATGCCTAAAACAGGAAGGGAATGTCTTGTGATTAAGGGACACAGATTCTATTCCAACCTCCGCCATATACTGTATGTAAGTCTCTTAATTTCTTTGTGATTGGGTTTATCTATCTGTAAAATTTCAATAATATTCCTATCTCATACATAGACCTTATGAAACTTAATAAATGTTTATGAAGCACTTTGAGAAACTCATGTGTAGACTCTATGAAAAATGCAAAGTTTTATCATTGTTATGCAGTGGCGGTTAATCAAATAAATTTAATATGGTGTTGATTGCATGCATTTTTAAACAGACAGAAGAGAATTCTGTGAATTGGATAAACTGGAGTAAGGGGTTATTCATCTTTAACATTCCCAGGTCTTTCCCTATTTTATTTTTTCTGGTGTTTTACTACTCACTTTGAAGTCTGTTGCCACTTTCTACATTGGCAAGTCCCCTACTCAGAAACCATAATTTAGGAATAAACCCTTGTCCTCCAAACACACGTCCTCCCCCATCAGCGCCACATGTCCAATAATAATATCTGAAAATGTGAGTGTGGCTTGCAGCTAGAAAACGTGTTTCCTCTGATGTGGTTGCTACATCTTATGTCCCTAGTAACCCTATCAAGGAGCAGTATTTTGATTCCTTTGATGTTGAATCCGACCTTGTGGGTAATAAGGTTTTCAAGGTTGACAACTGGGTGGAAATGGCAGGTGAACACCTTATAGATATGGAGAAGATATTTTCAGAATAGAGAGTGAAAGTATTAAAACATAATGGATGCCCTAATTAAATATAATTTCTTGTTGCATTTAAAGAGTAGAAAATCTTACTAAGGCAATGTATATTGGTATACTAGACATTGGGCCATTTTATCTGCTGGGGAGCATCTAGTTAATTCTGATTTATTTTAAAATTCTTTGCAAGTGTTTGATGCTTCCACTTCAGATAGTAATACATTTTATGATGGCTAATAAAGGTTTCAGTACTTAAATCTATTTCTTCAGCTGGTAACATCATTCTAACATTTATACTCTCCTATGAAAGATAGCAGATTACTCAGGTTATCTGGATACAAGTGAAAATATTAGATAAAACAACATAAATACATAAGGAATTTGCTACTCTTATTTTTTCTGCTTTTGTCTTGTTTCCTGCCAAGAGTAAGTTAATTAAAGATGAAAAGCAAACGTGTATGTGTATAGATATTGTGATGCAAATACTGTTCTTTCTTCTTAAGGTAAAAATAAGTAAGATTGCTGTGTCAATCCGTGTAACCGTTCTGATATTGATCTACCGGAGGCTTTACTGGATTTTTGGGACAGCTGACTGTAATTTAATATCTATTTAATTATTATTGGTAGGCCAATATGAGCAATGATAATTACTGTATGAGAGTGATACTATACACTGAAATTTGTATACATTTGTTTTTCCAAGATATTTTTGAGGATTTATCTGTCCAGACAAAATGTTTTTGTCTACCATTGATATTGAATTTTTACATTTTTTCTTTAATGTTAGGTATGGGTTAATGTCAAAATTATTATGAAATGATAAATAAAAGGAAAGGGGGAAGGGCCCATTGAATGTGAAATGTGGAGTGTAAAGTAGTTTAGCAGCACAGTATTTTTACAACCCAAGACTATAATCCACAATACGATATTCTCTCTAATTACAGACCAAAGAGTGCCAGTAAATATCCCATTCATTTTAAAACACAAATGAGTCAAAATTTTATAGTCTTTCTCAGTGGGTAATAATTAGCATTCTTGTCAATATCCATTGTACTGTGAAGTGTAGTTTAAATGGAAGGTTAGTAACAAACTTCAGCACAGAGATGCACATACCTGTACCTGACAAGATTCTGAATTAGCCTGTTTAGAGAAGGTTTGGATGGGGGAATTTTCTTCTCCCTAAGATTTAATAATATTATGTATATAAACTGTGTGCTTCTTAAAAACACCATGTACCATATCTCCCAGGCCCCCTTGGTCCATATCTGTTGTCAACACCACTGTTCTCCTTCAAGGTGGCAAGGATCAAGTTATCTTTGACTCTTCCTTGTTTCCTTTCCTCATATCCAGGCTCCTGACATTTTCTGTCACTTCTCCTTCAACATTGCACAAATCTGCCCGTCTCTCCACTGCAACTTTTGTAAAGCATGCTCCATGCTCATATCATCTCCCACCCACACTGTACCATATTCCACTTCTCTGGCCTCTTTGCCTTTGTTCTTTTCCCTCGCCAAACTACACAACATGCTGCAGCTAGAATCATTTTCCTTGTTTTACTGCTCAGTTTTCTGAACTACTCAAAGGACATGATTTTGTTGCATATCCCTCCTATTGTCTAATTTCTGGTTCAATTCAGCTTCCATTCAAGTCACTGGGAGTTTTGCTTTAGATTTGAATAGGAGAAGGAGCAGGCCTTTAGACTGTATCATTCTTGGTTCAGGCATTAATTAGGTATTTTTATTTATTTTTACAACATCCTAAAATGTGCTGGAGCCGAGAATAAAAAGAGAAAAATGTCACCCCTGCCCTGAATGCTGACCAAAGTACCAATGTTACTACAGAAAGTATAAATCTCTTCCAGGTAGGATAAAATTCTGAAAGATATTTTGATCCACAACTCAACAAATCTTACAAGTATTAAAAATCAAAGTAGAGACTAAATTATCTGAGCCACTCTGATACTTTAATGGTAAATCTCGCTTACTGATTTATCTGATTTTTTTTTTAAATGTGTAGATGCATGGAAACTGATTCTCTGGAGCTGATGTAAATTTGTCATATCAGCTTTCAGTGCCACTGAGCATAAAGGATTAAAAAATAAAATAGCCCTAAGGAAAAAAAATGCTTAACTGCAATGGACTTTTCCTTTCTCTAATGGATTTAAGCAATCTATACACATCTTTCAATGGAGATGTAAAGCTGAGGTCTTGAAGACTTGTGGTCATTAAAAATGCTGTTAGCACTTTTTGCAAGAGTGCAGATGTTAATCCAGAGGTTGTGGCCAAATTGCAATTTGAGTAATTACACTTTGCCCATTTATATTCCCTTATGACTTTAATTGGATAAGGTTCCGTAGTCGTCTTCACTTCCTATTCCTAAACTCTTGTACAATATTGCTGCCATTATTATAATGGATCGAGCGTGCCACTCCAGAACAGGCTTGATCTCAGTATTGGATGGACTGAAATGATCCTCATATGCATACAGGTAGAGGGGAAAAAACACTATATAATTCCATAAGTATTACTTCTGTTGTATATTCTATAGTTCTCAGAAATGTCATTGGTTCACTAGATGATTGTGTTAACACCAATAATGTGCAGCTGTTATTGCTGGAGTTATTGCATTTCCCAGTACCCCAGGAAATATTGTAACTGATGAGAAATACCTGTCCTGGAAAAAGAAAAGGACAAGGTGAAAGAAGACATTTTCTTTGCTTCTAGCATTTTTTGTATGAAAACAACCTTCTAAAAACATATACTATATCTATAATGGATAGAATTATGGTTTTCACTCTGCCCTTGACACTTGGATCAAACAATGTTACCAACAGACGTTATGCCTTTTCAAGCATTCCACTTATTCTGGTGTTGGACAGCTTCGATGCTAGGTTATCTGCCAGCGTGACTGAAATTGTGTCTCTTTTGGTTTTAAATTCAATTTTCAATTTATTTTTTCATGATAGAAAGGTAAAGATAGTGCATATTGTAAGTGGCAGCACACAGCTTATATTTATATTCTAATTGTGATGTCCCAAGCCGCCAGTTTGTGAGCAAACGATGTCAAATAAGATGGCAATAAGATTCTAGTGGATGAGAAATAACAGCATTTCTCTTCTTTTATAAACATACTTCTATACATAGGGAGGTGTCTTGACAAAAAGTTTTGTTTTAAAGAAAAAAAAGGGTTGTTCCCAGAATTCTCTTATAGCTCCCAGAATGTAAAACTCAAGTGAGGCATACCCTGATTAAGCTGACGTTTCAGCAAGATATTAAGAGCTTGTTTAGGATTTTTAGAATCTTGCAACTAGTCAAAGTTGTCTGTAGATTATTACCTGCCCTAATTAAACTAGTAAATATTTGCATCTCCCAGCTTGTAGTCACACTCACACTAAATTCAACAATGGTTAGGCAGTGGATATTCTGTGGCCTCTGCTTTTCATGCTGACCAGTATTGCCTTTCTGTTTCCTTGCATGATCCCTGTTTGTTTGTTGTAGTGACTGGTTGTCTTTTGTTTTACAGCTAGATTGTAAGTTTATCAGAGGAAGGGACAACATCTTTGTTGTTTTTTTAATGTGTAGCACAATGGGGACCTTATCTAGGATTGTGGCCTTGAAGTTCAAATGCACTAAATAAAAAACAGCCATTGAGCTTTTTTCTTGTGACAAAGTGCAGACATCCTTATTTCCAGCAAGCAAGGAATCTGTGTACTGATATGGTCTATCTATGTACTGATATGATCCACAAGACCATAACATATGAGCGCCTCATGAGCATTAAACTCCCTGATCAGTTCTGGGAAGGAGCAAGTGATAGGGAGGGAATGCCTAAGCCAAAGCCTGTTGAAGCCAATGGAAAGACTCTCATTAACTTTAATGGGCTTTGGATCAGGCCCTGCATGCATAATCAGGCCCCAGATTTGTGCTCAGAAAGCTATCTGAGAACAGCAGCATCTACGGAGCAAGCATGGTAATTGCATATCTGGGTTGTACCTCATTATGAGTTTTCTGTTTTTCTTTGTGTTCTAGTTATTTAAGATTTTTGTTTGTTTCTTTTTCTATATGTGCACATACACACATTCTTCTTATAACGAGTGCACTAAAAACCTCCAGGTTAAAACCTTTAGAAGTAAACATGCCAACCAAAGAACTGTTCTTTTTTTGCTGACCTGGCTAATTCATTTCACCATCTTATGCTGCCCTCCATCATCTATCTCACCAGTTTGAATAATAGAAGCAGTTTTGCGTGTAGAGTAGCAGCCTATATACAGCAATTTACATTAATGTAAACTCTCTGCGAGTGTGCCAGACAACTTTTACAAGACTTCTTATACCAACAATTGGTGACCTTGTTTTGATCTGAGCAAAGTAATGAAGAATTAAAAATAAACTCCACAACCTTTGTAAGAGATACCAACCATGTAATACTTTTGAGTTTGCTTCTCCCCAAGGGAAGCAGTCAAATATTTGTTTCTCATGGGTAATTATTTACTTCTTTCCTGTGTTTAAAAAGAAAGGGTATTTCTTGAAAAGCCTGATGCAACATGACATATAGTCATTTGTCATAACATGATGCAATGCAAAGTTGACATTCATCTGACTTTTGTTTAGTTTATATAGTCTAAGAAACTTTTGTTACTTGCCCTCTGAGACCTGTACCCTGAGAAATTTTGGGGAGAAGGTCACCCAGATTGTAAACAATTCTGTCTTCCAGAGTGCTTTGAAGTGGAATTGCTCCAGGAACCTTTATTTTGCCCTTGCCATTTGCTGGCACGCTTCAGTTATTCTTGGAATTAATGATTGGTATACATCAGAGTTTGTCTCCTGTCATTTGATTCTTAGGAGGCTCAATCTAAAATCAAAACTGTATTTCATTGTTATTTTGATCCTTTCCTTGTGTTCAAGGATTGATATTGTAAAAATCATCTAACCCAAAGAAAAGCCAATGAAAGAGCAATGGGGTAAAACTTAACAGAATTGGGTTTTTTTCTTTCTGAAAAATATTTTTCCTTTCTCTTCAGTTGTCCCTGAAAGCCTCCAGTTTTGTGTGTAGTATATGCTATGACAGAGCCTCTAAATGCAATAGTATCAGATGGAATAAGAAGAGTTTAAATTTTTGATGAAATCAAGTGCTGGGGGATGATGATAATGCAGAGGAATAATAGAGGAAATATTTCCTGTTAGAAAGCAACAATCAACATGTCATCTAGGTTTATTAATAATTTCACTCCTAAACTTTTCAGTGGGGAGACTATGGGTCTTAATAGCATTGTAAAGGTCCTCAGGGCAATTGAAAGACCAAAAATCATTACTTTCTGCTGATAGGCTTTCCCTTCCCAGAGGATACGGAAATACCCTAGGTAATGTTGATTTATTGAAATGCTCAGATAGGCATTGCTCAGATCTCACTCTGCTATCTGCTTCTCTGACACAGTTATTTTCAAATAGTCCATCTTGAGAGACTTTGTCCCATATAAAAAACATTTAATGGTTTTAGATTTAATATAAAATGATAATTTCTAGAAGACTTTGGACAGTAGAAAATAAGTGCAGTGAAGCTCCTAAAACAATCAAAATGATGTATAGCCTTAAAGCACCTGTGACTAACATTTCTTTTACACCCATTGAATACAGTTTTGAATGCTAGCTAGCTGGGTTATATAAAACCCAAAGTACTGCTAGGATAGCATCGGGGGGCAGGGGGGGGATACAGCCTCCACCTGACTCCTGAATTACTTATTCTGGATGGCAAGTGCCTGGCTCCCCCTCTCATTTTTGGAATGAGCTGGAAAATATACCTACTCCTAATACAATTACTTTTACATCACTGTGACAATTTTCACGCTCCCCCATGGACCATCCAGAGAGCAATCAGATTTTCAAGCTGTGCTCAGCTAATGATCTCCCCATCTAAAAAATGTCAACAAATCTAGACTTCTGGCCAAAACATTTCTGTCGAGAATCCTCTTTATATTGTTAAAGGGAAGATGTTAACTTTTAATTGGTTTTAACTATTCCCCTTATGGGATCAAACTTGATAAGCTTTGTAAGGATTCTGCTGAGTGTATAGAGTATTTGCTTTGGGAGAGAGATAGAAAGGACTCAACACTGTATTTTCCTGCTTTACAACATAGATGTATGGGTGAAGCCCTAATTTGTATGTGGTGTCATATGGTAGTTCATTCAACCTATCCATAGTGGCTCCATAGTCTAAGCATTAACTTTTGAAATAGAGTACCTATAGTTCCTGGAGCCACCAGTTTAAATCCCAGCAATATTAACTCAGTCTTTCCTTCACTCAGCCCCGGCAGGCAAACTGAGTACCATGCAATGTGCTAGGAGCCAAGAAGGTAATTTTTCAGAGAAGATCTTCAAAACCAAGGGCCTGTCTGTTCTGCAAGGTGTCATGGTTCTTTTTATAAGAGAATATCATTTCACCAAGGTCCTTGGCCAACATTCCTTTTTCACAACATGGTGTGTGCGGCCAGTGTTGGGTCTCAGGCTCCCAGCTGTCACCTCTTTTGGGCGGAGACCTGCATCTCATTCCCTCCAAACCAGGGGTTTAAGCTTGCAGCGCCTCTGCACCGTAGTGTGATTTCCTCAGCAGCTCTGACTGGGATCCATCTGTGGTTAACCTTTCTCCAGGGGCTTATAACACTGTATACCAATTACCAACCAGTCTTAACAAAGCAAAATATTCTTAGAGTAAAAGCATTACAGAGAAATCATAGAAAACCCAATACAAATTCTTATATGTATGCTAAAAACTTTACCGGAGGTCAACCATCAATCTTATGAGGCCCTAGTAAACCAAAGTCCTTCCTAAATGCAGTCTTTTTATGCCAAAATCCCTTTCTTTGTGTGTTGGTCTTTTTGTGTTATATTTAGACTGTAAGTTCTTTGGGGCAGGAACAGCAGTAATACAGGGGAGCGATAGCTCAGTGGTTTGAGCATTGGCCTGCTAAACCCAGGGTTGTGAGTTCAGCCCTTAAGGGGGCCACTTAGGGATCTGGGGCAAATTCAGTACTTGGTCCTGCTAGTGAAAGCAGGGGGCTGGACTCAATGACCTTTCAAGGTCCCTTCCAGTTCTAAGAGATGGGATATTTCCATTAAATTAAATAATTAATCATGGTTATAGTCCACAAGTGGAAGCTCATATATTGTTGTTATTATTTATTTGTATTACCACAGTGCTGAGGAGTGCTAGTCATGGAGTAGAGCCCCCATTGTACAGAGTGCTGTACAAACACAGAACACAAAGACATTCTCAGCCCCTTGAAGTTCCAATCTAAGTAGTGGCTTAGAAGTTCCAATCTAAGTTGCACCACACCTTGAGTGAATTTTCAGTGTCGATTGTACAGGCTGGCCATGTGTCTCATTCCATCTTTTCTGCCTCCAAATATTGTAATAACAATGGAAAGAAAGGAGAAAGCACATGGCAAATGGTTTAAAGCTACAAGAAATGAGAATTCATGTCATCTCTGGGTGTCAACCAGACAGATCTGCTTTTTTATAGCACATGTTAATAACATTTTCAGAGCACGCAGAT
Source organism: Malaclemys terrapin pileata (assembly GCF_027887155.1). NCBI lineage: Eukaryota > Metazoa > Chordata > Testudines > Emydidae > Malaclemys > Malaclemys terrapin. The sequence continues at coordinate 28,546,492 of NC_071512.1, forward strand.
TGTCCTCATATTGTGTTTAAACTTCAGCCTTGTGTCAAATTACATGGGAAATTAAAAAAAAATAGAAAAGAAACAATAGGGTTAACTAGAGCTATAAATAAGAATCAAACCTGTAGTACTAGCTAAAAAAAAAAGTACGCTTATGCTTCAGGGATAAACTGGTCATTGGGATCACTGGTCCAGAGTGATAACATATTACATAATAAGATGCATTAATGGATTCCTATGAGGAATCCAGTGTTAGTACAGAATACTGAATTAGATGTTTTGGTATGGCAGTTCCTTTCTTTAGAGAAGCAGTATGATAAAGGTATCTGAGCACAGAACTAGAAACTCATGAGTTCTAATCCTGGCTGAAACTCTCTGCATCAGTTTTCCTATCTTACTGTGCATTCAATATTAAATATTGGTTAGAAGACAATTATGTACTGATTCATTTGAAGGCGCTCCTGTATAAGGGGATTGTTTAAAGAGTCCCGCACAGAGGGTTAGGGTATGTGTCTGCGAGGAGATTGTTTCCTGACTCTCAAATGCTCATGTTTAATCATAGGAGCAGAGAGCAATGGAACATGAGTAAGGTGCAACCCATATGGTTTTTCAGGGGATCTGTTGGTGTGGAACTTTGATCCAGAAAAAAGACTGCTCTGCAATTTTACTGTGTTCAGTGATATTTCTCCTGATTCTAGCAGGATTTTAAGTAGAGCTTTGAGGTGGCAGATTAAGTTGCCTATCTCTCAAATCCCTGTGTTGCATGGTTTTAGTAAATGTATGCAGTTCATGGACCAGTGCGTCTCAGTGCTTGGAAAGGGATTTGATAATGTCAGAGCAGGAGTGAGCGGGTGTCTCACGTTATACGGTATACAGGCAAGAGGTGATGTTTGGAACCCAAAGAGTTGTGTGTACCCATGAAAACAAACATAGCATTACCATTGTAACTGTATCACTTTGTGAAATCCAGTAGCAGGTATATTATCACCAGGGCACATTTGCAAATGCTGCAGTAGATCTGTCATGGTTATGCTATGAAGAGCAGTTTCTCCAAGGAAGCACTGCACTCTCTTTACTCACCACTGACCAGTCTCCACAGCAGTCCTCCTGGCACTTTTGATTTGAGAGTGCTCTGGGAATGGCCAGTTGCTCATCAAATTGTGGCTAGAAAGCCCCCTGCGCCTTCCCCATGCATATAGGAGTATGGAGAGCAGCCACTGCTACTGCAGCAGTGATTGTGAGCTGTGCAGGTACTCTATAGATTTGAAGATGGATTCTGCATTTTAACCCAGTCATGTAGCTTAACCATAAATAGTCCAGGATTCTAATTGTGTTATCTGATATGGAAATAAACAAAGCAATGTTATTCCTAAATTTCCTCTTTGACAGTCTGTTCCAAAGCCCAATTAGAAGACTCCCAGTGACTTCAGTCAGACCCTCTGTATTTATTAGAACATAAGTAAGAATGGGATACTTACTATTCATAAATGGAAATGCAAACTTGCCCATTCCCCTCAGTCTCCAAAGACAAAGTTATAAATAGACGGTGTACTGAATCTTGGACGCCAACAATGTTTCTTGAAGGATCACATCCCCACTTTAAAGTTAGATTTTCAGAAATGTTCAATACCCATGACAGCTACTACAGTTTTTAGGAATTGTGGATGCTTGTCCACATCTGAAACGCGGGTTCAAAGAGAAGACAGCCCTTTTACATTTCATTTCATATGTCCAGCTCTAAGGTTTTTTGTTATTTAAAACAACCCTTAACTGAGATGCAAAGGGGGGTATCAAATAAAGTTATGTCTGTAGTGCAGTCAGAATTTGCTTCCTTTAATTGTTTGACATAGTTTGTGTCGATGTCCTGCTCTGCAGGAGCTTTCAACACTGCATTGATCTCTATGCTGTTGAATGCTATTTCATAGTCAACAAAGGCAATACATAAAGGAAATTTGTATTCCCTTGAGCGTTCCAATAGCTGGTTTATAGTGAAAATATGGTCCATTGTGCGGAAATTCCTTTGAAAGCCTGCCTGCTCTCTTATCTGTCGCTCATCCAGAATCTGTGAGAGTCAGTTTGTTATTATTTTGGTGAACAGCTTGTAAACATGTGAGAGAAGGCATATTGCATGATAGTTCTTTAGATCTTCATGATAGCCCTTCTTGTACAGCCGAATGGTGTTGGACTCCTTCCATCTAGATGATATCTTCTGCAATTCCAAGTAACGGCTAAACCTCTGAGCAAGGGTTTCCCAGAGGTCTTGGCCTCCAGCTCTTATCATTTTGATTGTCAGTCCATCTTTACCTGGGGCTTTTCCTTCCTTCATTTGATGAACTGCATGTCGAACTTCGCTGACAAGGACTGGGAGTACATCCTTGTTGAAGTGTTGGTACTGGGACATTTATCTGAGACATGAACAGTTCGGTGTAGAAATCTTTGCAAACCGCTTCCACCCCTGTTCTGTCAATTGCTGGTTTTCCATCCCTGTTCTTCAGTGCCATTGTTGACCTGTACAGTGTCAATTCCCTTTTGCATTTTTTGAGACTTCTGCAATCTTCAGCTGTCTTTAAGAGCCTTTCATTTCAGTACTTCTTGAAGTCCTCCTTTAGTCGTCTTCTTATCAACTTGCAGAGGAGGGAGTACTCAAGTTTGTCACCATCATTTTGCTTCATATTCCTCTGCTTCTCTAACAAGTTCCGCGTTTCCTCAGAGATTCTTCCCTTCACTCTTTTCTGTCTTTCTTTCTCGGCTAATTTCATTCATTGCCTCAATTCATCAGTGACGTTTTTACAGTCCTCATCGCAGTTATTTATAAGACTCCAGACTTCCTTGGAAATGTTCGCTTTCAAGATTGCCTTGTCAAATATTTTTGGCCGCTGTCTCTGATATGCAATCTGTAGTGCTTTCTTCTCCACCTTTTCGTTGAAGTTGAGCCATGCTCTGAGCAAGCAATGGCCACTAGTGGTTTTAAATTATAGTACTATTGAGATGTCTTGTACAATGCACCCCTTATTGATCAGAATATAGTCAATCTCGTTCTTGTTTTTCGCATTCGGTGTGATCCATGTCTACCTCCTCTTGGCCTTCTTCTTAAACGAGGTGTTACCAATGAACATTTATTTCGTCTCCACCAGAGTTGCAAGTCGCTCTCCTCATGGATTCCATTCACCGATGCCATACCTTCCAATGAACTTTTTACCTTCTTTCCTTCCTCCAACTTTGGCGTTGAAATCTCCCATCGCGATCGTATATGTGGATTTTTGAGCGAGGGTTTCCTTGAGCTCCTGATAGAATTCTTCCACTGCTGCTTGTGGAAGCTTGTGGGAGCATAGTTCTGAATAATCTTGAAGGTGCGGTTCTTGTTCAGTCGGAGGTGTAGCACTCCAATGTGTGATGACTTGAACTTGCAGGAGATGATTTTTGAAGACCATTCCTTGTTGATGATGAAGCTGATTCCTCCAACGGTTCTTGCACCTTCTCCCTAACATTATGGTATTTTCATCTCTCCACTTCACTTCCATCTCCTTTCTTTGTTGTGTTTCACAGAGACCAAGGATGTCACAGGCTGTCCTTGCCTTCTCCTCCATTAGATGGTTGATCAAATCCTCTCTTGTCAGTGTCCTGCAGTGCATACTGAGAAGGCAGTCCTTTTTCTGGTCCCTGAGATTCTTAAAAGCCTCTCATCGACTGAAGTCCCACCAGATATGAAACAAGGAGACACGATTTCACCGAAACTCCTCACAGATTGCCTCAGAAGTGATTAAAAAAAATATAGAGATATACCTATCTCATAGAACTGGAAGGGACCCTGAAAGGTCATCGAGTCTAGCCCCCTGCCTTTACTAGCAGGACCAAGTACTGATTTTGCCCCAGATCCCTAAGTGGCCCCCTCAAGGATTGAACTCACAACCCTGGGTTTAGCAAGCCAATGCTCAAACCACTGAATTATGGAATCAACATCAATGGAGAGCAGTTAAGCCATCTCGGATTCATGGACAATATTGTGTCGATCGCCTAAAATACTATCAAACTACAGAAAATGCTGCAAGAACTCAACACAAAAAGCAGTCAAGTCGGACTGAAAATTAACTGTTCCAAAATGAAATGTATGTGGTCTGATTCCTCTCTAAAAGCCCAAATAATAATCAAGGGAGAACAAATAGAAGAAGTTGAATAATACGTCTATTTGACCAAGAAATTAACATGCGCCATGATCAGGAAGGTGAACTCTCATCAAGAAAGAAAGCTGGTTGGCATGCATTCAGTTCTATCAAGGATGTTCTCCAAGGAAAAATCAACAAGGCAACATGAGCCAGCCTCTTCAACTCAACAGTACTGCCGGCAATGTTGTACAGCAGCGAAACATGGACGCTGACAAAGACAGAGGAGCAGCAACTGTCTGTCACGGCGAGGGCTATGGAAAGAACAATTTTGGGAATTTCAGTCAGCGACTGAGAACCCAATGAAGTGATCAGACAGCAGAGTGGAGTTCAGGATGTCGTTGTTGAGAGCAGGCATAGTAAAAAGTGATGGGTCAGGCAGATAGCGAGGCTCACTAACAATCAATCGACTGCAGCTGTTGCTGAGTGGTACCCACAGGAACTGAAACAACTACTCGGCCAACCTCCAAAGAGATGGGAAGATTTTATTGTGAAAAGACATGATCAAACGTGGAGAAGGAAGGCCAGGATATGAGAAGAATGGAAGATGTGTTGTGATCAGCACAGTCTATGTGATTGCTGAAGGACTGATTGATCAAGGTGATCTAAACAACCCTTCCCCTCCCATCGTCTAAAAACCTGATTTTGAATAGTACATGAACCCCCTAATTGATGTAATATTTGAGGAAGGGCATAATTCCCACAGCGCTTCTTTTTCCAAAACTAAATCAATATACTTGTAGCTGCTGTATTTAAAAAAAAAAAATCCCTCCCTACTATACAGTTATTTGTAGCTCATCAAGTTATTTATCATCTTTAGGCTTCCAACTGCTGTGGCAATAGCAAGAAACCACTGAGCATCACATATTGAAAGATACAGTGTACCAATCCTTCAAGCTGCTGATTCTTGATTACATGAAGAGTGATACCCCTCCTTGAAGTTCCAAGACTAAAAAGTCACAGCTGTTGTTGCAATGGTTACTACTAGCTTCAACAACGTGTCTATACAGTAAAAGTGGAGACGTTTATTTCCAAATGCAGATTTTGAGTCTCTGCAAAGTTCTGGGGTGTTCAAATCCATGGGTCCAGTTTTGGTCCAGCTCTATGAAAAAGCAGGTCCCTCTTTCTGGGACATTTAAGCTTACACATACACATTTAATTTAGTTACTTATTTGATTGTTCTGTACTGTGTGTTGCAATGTTTTGGATTTGATATAAATAAATGTTTTGAGATTTAACAGCTGCAGTATCTAGTCAATTCCTTAGTATAGCTGTAAACAACAATGTATATAGTTTTGTATTTATATAATATACTTGAACTAAATTAAATTTTTGGAAACTTGAACTCAACCTGTTGCCTCCTTAATCTTGCAGTGTTGTAGAAATGGTTTTTATTAGTATTGATGTATTGACTTAACTATTGACTGATTTTAAAAAAAAAGACGCTTCTAATATTGTGGCTGAAAATTTGCAAGGTTCATAGATTCTCTGTTGCTGCTGGCAAGGCTGTATATCTCAAAACTGAATTTTACAGCAAAACAGTGTACATAGTTATATCTCTTTTCCATGTTTATCCTCCCTGCCACACAAAACTAAGGGAAGTGTTTTAAACAGTTTAAGTGATTAAGTCCATTCCCATTCAGACAAGCAGTTAAGTGTTTCATGAAGTCAATGGGACCTGAGCACGTACTTAAAACTAAACATACATTTAAGTGCTGTCCTGACTAGAGATAGATTTAACCGTGTTCTTAAGTGCTTTCATGAACCCGAGTCATTATGAATGTACCATCTAATAACGTATCTAAAATATACTTAGTCATTTAAAACTAGCACACACCAAAAAGAAGATATTAATTTTGTTTTCTTTTATGGGTGTGAAGTAGACCTACAGTATTATGAGATATTGTTGGAAAAGTACATAGATTAGTATACGAAAAAGATGCTGCTTCAGAAAATAGGTTAATTGCAGAACATATGAAACATTGGGCTTCTTGAAGTAACTTTTAATACATAAGTGCTCAAATTTGCATTTTATCACTCACAACAATCCATTTACTGAAATCCAAATTAACATGTTTTGTTCAATGCCAAAATTCAGACTTTGGGGAAATAGTTCCATTGGGCTCATCTGTACTTGGATATTATCCAAACACATTGTCTTCCTGCTGTGTCTGCCTCTGTCTCCTTTCCAAGAAGTGTACAAGGACCTAGAGCACGGTGTGTAGATTAAGCATTTGATGTATAATAGTATGTTAGGTTAAACCACCTCCTTCAGCCTACTACAGGAAGAATGAAGCATTTTAAAAATATGTAGGGCAAAATTAATAGGGCAGGCAGCACATGTGATGAACTGCAAGGTTTGGGATGCACCTGTCCAAAGTAATAGACATTCTGTTAGGATAAAAATGAGAAGATATGCTACATGCTATTTAGGATATGCTATATGCTATTTCCATTTCTTAAGAGACTGTATCTAGCAGCTTACAGTACCATGTGAAGTATAGGATTTCTTTTTGTTATTCACTTTTTAGAGTCTCCCCATAGGGCAACTTTTTGCTTACACCAGTAGTCACAATAAAATGTACCCATTTGTTTCTGTCTTATCTGCCCATCACTGTGGTCTCTAAGGGCCACAAAGATACTTAGGAAAATCAACATTTCTCTCCAAAGGACAATAAATTTATTACATTAATGGAGATACCCTATCTCCTAGAACTAGAAGGGACCTTGAAAGGTCATTGAGTCCAGCCCCCTGCCCTCACTAGCAGGACCAAGTACTGATTTTGCCCCAGATCCCTAAGTGGCCCCCTCAAGGATTGAACTCACAATGCTGGGTTTAGCAGGCCAATGCTCAAATCACTGAGCTATCCCTCCCCCCCGTACTCCCCTAATTATGCTATCTTGAGTGAGGTGGTTCTTGTGTGGCAGTGCAGCAAAAGCGCCAGCTCCCAAAAATCCTGTCTGCAGAGGACACAAGCAGAGTGCTTGGAGAATCCAATCAGGAGAGGTCACTTAGCACTCTATAGCAGAATGCACTCTGTAAGATGGAGAGGAAGGAGGGAAGAAGCATGAATTTAACACTGTCACCTGTGGGTTGCCTAGTGCCATTGGTGATGGTAGCATTCCCCCTTGCACACAAAGACCCCAAGTTGCAGGATTCTGGATGTCACCTGTACAAGGTGATCATGGCGAGAGGGTCCTTTTACTCTCTCTCCCTTGCATAACTGCACACCATTGGCCAGATTCTGTCTTTGAATAGGCAGTGTGTTCTGGCCATAATTTTCAAACTTAAATGCCTAAAATGAAGCTCTCAAATCTGTATTTAGGCTTCTGGCTATGTGGGCTGATTTTCAGAAGTGCTTAGCACCCTTTGAACAGGTGATGAGACGCTCTGGAAAACAAGTCACTTATTTAGGAGTTTAACTTTAGGCATCCAAATTTGAAAATGTTGAACTTAATTAATTTACAATTAATTGAGAAGAGTATATTTGCGATACTTCGTAGTTCCATGTGAAAATAGATCAATCTGGCTGTAAATATTTTCCACAGTGATGTTTTCTTATATTGTTTGAGTCATTAAATACACAATGTGCTTCATAGTGTCTAAAAACAAACATACATCAGTATAATTGTAATTTTGCTAATGTTACTTTTTCTAATTATTGTTCACTAGAAAACTACAAATTAATGTAATGATTAAGACATACAGTTAATCCACTTATTTGTGGATTAACTTGTATTTTTCATCTCTTTCATTAGTTTTATTAAAATTTTAAAATTGCCAGAACATATGGAATTTCATTAAATAAGCTTGTTTACCATTATGTGCATATGGTTAGAAAAGTGACTATATTTAAATTATACTTTCTTGGCCATTATATTGTCTTCCTGTGTATTTCTGAATTTTATCTGCTTACTTACTGACTAAAACAAGTTTGTATTCCCATTATCAAGGCAAAGCCATCTCAATCCTGGGCGAATGAGCTAGATTTATTTCCCCCCATCTCTCATTCATCGTCAACGACATTGTTAGCCACATTCCAGAGAGAGAAGGAGGAATAGCAGCATAATTTTCAGATTTCACACAGAGTTTGTGGGTACTGCCAGTTAGAAAAATCGGGCCAAAGCCTGATCCCATTGAAGTACGTGAAGGATTTGGCCCATCTTTTTCATTGTAAAATGTACTTAGTTGGGGCCTGATCTCTTCTCCGTGGACTGTAAAACCAGCATAAGTGAAAGAAGAATCAGGCCCCTACTCTGGAGGTTTTTAAAAGAGATTAAGTATGGAACTTCCCAGTGTCATTTTACCATAATTTATCTAACTGCAACTATGCTGTAAGGGGTAAATTTTCAAAAGGCCTGAGGCTTGTTGAAGAAAAAAAATCTGCCATCAACAGATGTTGATGACTATTTCTCTTTTTTCTTGCAGGCCCTTCAAATCACCACAGCCAGTCAACACTGAGACCACCTCTCCCACCTCCTCACAATCATACACTGTCTCATCATCACTCCTCTGCCAACTCCCTCAATAGGAACTCTCTCACAAATCGGCGGAACCAGATCCATGCACCAGCTCCTGCACCAAATGACTTGGCCACCACTCCTGAGTCTGTGCAACTTCAAGACAGCTGGGTACTCAATAGCAATGTTCCACTTGAGACCAGGTAGGTCACAAGGGATAGTCTTCAGTAGGACTGCACTAAAAATACACAGTATAGTCTCAATTATCTGAATGTCATGGGGACATTGAATAAGCGTGGATAAATGAGATTTCATACGATTGAGGGAATTTACAGTATATGTTTCAGATAGCAGGGATTTTTAGTTAATTGAGACTTGGAAACTCAAGACTGTCTTATATTGAAAGTACTGCAATGTTATATAAGCATGTATAAAATCAACTGCAGTGAAAGAACAGCTAAGAAAATACATATGAATTTGGTTAAAAGAAAAGAGATATTTTATTGACTTTATGTCAATTCATCTTTTACCTACACAACATAAATATATATTTAGTTTAGAATACCTCTTATTTACTTGGCATTAGCAAATGGACAGTTAGACATCTCTTTGTTCATGTCTCTTGTTTTAATACTTGTTTGTTCATTCAGACAGCTCTTGTGTACCTAACTAATAGAATTAGCATAACATATTTTTATTCCAAAGCTCAGGGGGAACTTACTTATAAGGGTATATTGACTGTCACTAATAAATTATGCATTTGGCCTATCCTGAAGTAATAAATGAAGACTCATTTGAAATTTAGCGTTTTGGGAGACCTTTAGAAACAATCCCTGATTCAAGATTGACAGAAGTATAATTTTAATTTATATTTCACCCAACATGCAGGCTCACTTTAATCCCTCCCGTACACACTAGCAGCTTGATGCCTGTGGGGCACACTGTTATGTATAAAAAAAGAAGAAGAAGAAAAAGTGCAGCACTTATGATTGCCAAAATAAATCAATACAAAAAGAAGTTTTCTGACATACTGCATTTCTAAACATTCAGTTTCATTGTCATTTTTTTTCATCTTAATTCTAACTTGTGCTTTAAATATCAAGAGACACTGGCAAAGCTGGTCTCACAGAAATTAGAAATAGCAACTGTGGTGAAACATTTGAGCACTGGCACCAACCCACTGCTCTTTTTGCCCACTCCTATCTTTTGAGTGGGCAGGCTGGTTATTGAAACATACGGGACTATCTGAGGGCATCATAAAGCACGTGTCTTGTATCTGCAATTGCTGGGTGCCCATAAGAATAGATTCGAAAGTTATTGTGCTTTATACATTTTGGTAAACATAACTGTAGTGTCCCTCACTCTCGAATGGGGAGGAAGGCCAGTCCACCTCACTACAGGTGGGTAGTAATCAGTCTGTGGGGAAGCTCTCACCCTCTGGGGTGTAGGGGGCAGAGTGCAAACAATCTTTAGTCCACAGCCTTCTTCCTGGGACAGACAGCAATTAACAGTCTATAATGGCAGTCTATAAGGAAGCTCTGGCCCTATGGGTGGGGCAGAGCCCAAGGAGTCTTTAGCCAAGAGCCTTCTGGCAGGGGCAGACAGCAAACTGTCTATGGCCCAGCTTCCTGGCTGGGGCAGAGCAAAAGCAGGAAAGCACAAGCTGTCTGGCCTAAGGTGGGTAGGCTGCCACCCCAGGGATGGGGTTGGCAGTAAGGGGACCTGGGCCCACCCTTCTTCCAGCTCAGGGCCCTAACAGTTCCAGGGAATCCTGCCACTGGGTCAATGGGAATCCTGCCAAAACACGCTGACTCACTCTCTGGCAGCAAAAACTGGATGTAGGGGGGCTCCAGAGTCCAAAGATCCTCTTTCCCCTCTGGTTACTTGGCAACCAGCAGTAGCCACAGCCCCTCAGGGCACTCGTCTGCCTCCTCCGATTGCAGGGCACAGCTCCACTTAGGGCCGAGTCAGGGATCCTGGAAGATCTGCTGAGCTGCAGGGCTCTCTTTTTATACTTCCTGTCCTGCCCCAGGACTTCTGGAGGGAGGGGGGTGGATTTAGCCCCACTCACCACGGGGAGTGTAGTGGTCTCTTGCTCTCCAGGTTGGAGGGAGCCCACTCTTCCTCGCTACAGTAATTCTATGAAATAAAAGAATGGGGAGCAGATGAGAAAGTGGATTGGTGGTGGGATGTACTTGCACACCCATGTTTGCATAGGTTAATTGTTGGTTGAGAAGTTGGATTGTTTTCCACCTGGTGTCTCTCATTCATGGTTTTGGTTTGAAGGGCAGCCATGGCTGTTGGGATTTGATGTGAATTGAAACCTTTCTAAGAATACAGGAATTGCCATACTGGATCAGGCCAAGGTCCATTTTCTTTAGTCTCTGGCTGTGGCCAATACCAAATGGTTCAGCGGAAGATGCTAGAACCCTGCAGTAGGCAGATGTGAGATAGTCAGCCCCTATTCCTCCCTCTCCTTTGGTCTTGTCCTGATCTCTAATAGCTAGAGATTGGTTTAAGATTGGCTTCTTTTTGTGGAGCTCTAGAGGTCAGTCTTTATTGCTGGACTTTATTGCTGGCTACATAATACTGCCTGGGAGTGAGTGTGGTTTGGTTTGGTTTGGTTTTATGCTGAATCTAGAGTGTGGAGCTGTTATGGTCCATTAGTCAGAGTGGCTATACTGCAATGATTTGTTCTGCAGAAAACTAGTATTGGAGAGTTGGGGAGCAGGTTTACCCTCAGTTACACTTGCTCTGCTCTTGTTGTCTTTGTAGCAGTGACACAGGTAGATCTGAGGGCAAAACCAGGCAGTTGATGTGGAGGATAAAAAGGAACGCATTTAACTTTGTTTATATGTATTATCAGCAGTTATAATATTTGACATTTCAGGATCCAAGGAATATTATACTATTGTGTTCATCTTCTAGATCTAGACTCTATGGATTTTGACCTATTCTGGGACTTACTAAAGATATTCTGTACCTCTACTTAATATTATTCTGCCCCACTAAGACTCTGATATGGGCTGGGGATGCTGTGGAAGAGCTGAGCACAAAAGCCAGAGGGAAGTGAGGGTTATCAGAAATTTCAGGTGACCAAATTGGAGATAATGGCTCTGGTGCTGATTTCTTTTACTAAGAAAGTTGTAACAGATAAGAATATTTTGACCAACTGCCAAGACACTATTCTTAAGTGCCAGATCTGTTGAGAATAAATCAGCTACTACGTGGTACTTGATCTTACATAGTTAAGTGGATCTAGCATCTATTACTGAGAACTGTCTAGATAAAAATTAGAGTCCTCTTTGGGATGGCCCGATCCTGCCTGGTAATTCATTGTCTGAGGCTAGAATGCAAAGGGAGATAATGTCCGTCTATTTAAGAACTCTTCTGGAATGTAGACTGTTGTTCTTCAATACACAAAATACTTGGAACACATAACCATGGTGAACCAAGTTTTAAATTCTCCCAATTTACCAACCACTACATACTTGGGGAGAATTCCATAGTGCATTTTCTGAATTCACATTGGTCATGATCTAGGAGCCCAAGGGATGTTATTCTTAGAGTGTTAGATGTCAGGGATGAGTGGCAGAGCAAGGAAAACAAAATGTGATCCCAGTTCTATGCAGTAACCACTAAACCATATTTGTTGTCTAGGGTACACAATCCTGAAACCTTAGCACAGTTAATCCTTACTTGTGTTTTTGAGGTTAATGCGACTAACTATGTAAGGAAGGGTTTTTTAGGATTGCACCTTCAGTGTACAAGATGCCTACACCTCTCAGGCACAAGACAGGGACAACCGAGAAAAAAAGTGAAAATATGTAGATTGGCATACGTATATTTATGTGTTGATTTACATCTGTATGATATATAGACTGTATTTGATTGCTAAGGAGTCTTACAGAATTAACAAGATAAAATTTCACAGGACTTGTCATCAACATTATTTTCCAATTGTGCGCCTAGTAGTCCATGTCAGTTTAATTATAGATGATAGATCCTAGAATTTTTTTTTATAATAAAATCTCCAACAACTCTCAAATTCACCTTGAAAACAAAAGATCAGTTTGCTAATGTCAGTATTCTTAGCTGATATAGGATATTCGGGGGTTATGAATTGAAGTCATTGATACACACAGGCTTTTCACAACAAAGCATCAAGATGGTAGAAAATGTTCTCACTGTGCTGTGCTCGAAGATTATTGCAAAGTTGTCCCATGACTGATTTTTCTTACTATCTAAGATTAAATAGCTGACAGGTCTTGATGATAAACTCCATCATAAGAATATTAACCCAGGAAAGGGTTTTTTTTTTCCTTTTTATGATTTCTCGTAAGTTTTACTAACATTGATACCTGCAGAACGAAATCCATCTGTAACTTTCAAAATGAGTCTGTAATTCTTACCCATGTTCCAAAACTGATGTGGGCCCTAAATTCTTATTAGAGGCAATGCAGAAACGAATGAGGCCTTTATGTTGCCCTTTCAGTTCAGTCTTTATTTTATAGCTTTACCTTGCTGCATTGCACTGATCCCACCAAACCACTGGCTCTTCACGTTGCAATGCACTTTAATTTTGCAGTTTTCTTAGTCTTCCTTGAAACTTGTCAGCTTATTAATCTCAATATTGGAGCTGCTCAATAGGCAAAGTCACCATTTACAATCTATGCTGTGCATTTGAGAGGAAGGAGAGTTTTACAACTCTTACTTTTTTATCCTTTCCGTTATCTTGAGTAAATTCTGCTCCACACCAAAATGCACATTACCAACTATCACATTTCATCCTGTTGATAACCCACTTTAATTGAATTGTCTCGACCCCCCCACTTGGTAAGGCAACTCCCATTTTTTCATGTACTGTTATATATATATCTTCCTACTGCATTTTCAACTCCATGCAGATTGAGTGGGTTTTAGCCCACGAAAGCTTATACCCAAATAAATTTGATAGTATCTAAGGTGCCACAAGAACTCCTCGTTGTCATTTCTGGCTATGAAAGAGACAATTCAGTGAATAGTAACATAGCTATTTAACATGAAAAAATTATGTTAGAGACACAAAATTCAGATATCAGTTTAGATTCCAAACACCTCCTTGTCTGAGTATGGAATAAAGTTATAAATCCGAATGGAGGCTGTAGCTGAATGTTGCAATGTAAATCTGGGGTATCCTTTGCTCCAAAGAAGACTGCTCTCCTTTCTCGTCTGTTGTGGCCTTTCGAAACTCATCTCTCCACTCCCTCCTTACAAATCCCGTGGTCCATTGGAAGGTGCAGCAGATAATTTTTAAATGTCAGTCTTCGCTACGTGGGTCTTATTTCAGTGTTGTGAGGTTTTGTTTGTTTGTTTTCATTTTTTGTTTTATTTTGTTGTTGTTTTATGAGAGTAGTTTGGGATGGATCTGAGTTATTATAAATGAATAAATTAATTAAATTACAGTATGTCCAATGTGATTAGGTCATTATGGGTTTTATGGGATTATGGGTAAATGGCATATGTTTCAGCTTGTTTTTTCTTAATCATAGCTCTTTAACATATATGCAAAAGAAAAAAATATACACTGGTAAAATACATAGTTTTAAATGTACACTGAAAAATCACTCAAATTATTATTATTTAAATAAATTTGATGCACCCTCCCCACATAACCTTCCTTGCTACAGTCATTGCATGCACACACCTTGCTCTTAAAAGGAGTATGTGAAATTTTAGGCCAGAATAAGTCGTTACATCTTCTTTAAAGTAGCTGAGGTATCTAATGGAAGAGCTAATATATACTTAACTAAAACCACATTAGTACACTACCATGACACATCAAGATGCTGCCTCTAAGGTTCATTTCTAGAATACTGAGCTGTTTCACCTTTAAGCTCAGAGCTGCAGTTTAATGCTCTTTAACTTTTATTATTCTCCTGCAGTCTGTTTCAGACAGTCTTCTCCTCCTTTGAAAAAGTGCTAGGATTCCACAGTTTCCAGTTAAGAGGTGTTCACTTATTGCTTCCCCAATCAGTACTTTTTATGAGATTGAATAATGAGAATGCTAACTTTGAACATTCCGATATGATTTTCATCATTTTGATATGGCCAGAGAAGCAGTTTTCAACTTTAAAGGTTGAAACACTTTTGAGGGATTCTTTATGGGAGCACACAGTGAGAGCACTATCACTTTACAGTGAAAGTTTACATCATTCCCTGCACTGTAATAGTCGTCTTTGTTATGGAAACTTCACACGGGGCCATTTGCAGATGCCAGTCAAAGGCATAATGGCTCATAAATGAGGGTAACCCAAGAGCTATTATAGATTTTCTTTGAAAGGATATTTGTCTGAGATTGCATGATACCCTAATGCTAGTTCTTATGCCTGATGTTATTTATATTGCTATGAATTAAGCCTGCATCACTGTAATTAGCAATGCTTAGTTCAGAAAGAAAGGAAAATTTTTAAATAGCAATAGAAATTAGGCCCATTCTTCATCATTGCAAGAATATTTTTGACTGATTCCATCCATTCTATGGGTTGCATATATTTTGTTAGATGTTCACTTCTATATACTGTATATTTGGGATTGTTGGCAGGGAGCAGTCTGTAGGTTACAGGGAACATTATGACAGAGTGGCAGCTCTGCTGCAGTTAAAGTGGAGAGTCGCTTGCTGTTGACAAGGCAACAATTCTATAGGCTCTAAAATCCACATTTGGACTTGGATTGTCTTTAAATCTGTCATGCTATATTGGGGTGTGTTGTAAGTTTAGTGGTCCAAATTTGAGGTCATTTGAGTAAAGATTCAGGCTCTCTTCCCCCCTACAAATCAGCTGTTTACAAAATCATCTGGTTCTTCTAACATTTTATGTGTGCGCGCACCCACATTTGAGGCTCAAAGGATGGTTATAATTCTCCCCAATCTTATCTCAACTAGTGCATGATTTGCATTGCCCTTTTGGAGAAACCATATTGATAAAGTTGTTATGGGTGAAGTTTGGAACTCCAGGTCAGCATGAGCTCAGCTGACACCTCAAAGACTGAAATATGCATGTGCAAAAAGACTAGGGTTCTGTTGAAGGCAGAGGATTGGCAAGTAGTTTATCACCGTAACTGGCTGGCTCAATGTGATGTTGTGTGATATCTGAGCTGCTCCTACTCACTGTGAGTTCAAGTCCTAGCCTTGGCAGTTTTCAGAGAATATACATTGTGCGAACTAGCTGGTCTTCACCTGTGTTCTTCAGGGGCACCCTTTGGAAATTCTAGAGACCAAGATTTCTAGTTTGAGTGATACTTTAAAGTGCCCTAAAATCCACTTGCAGACTCCAGTTGTACTTCACAAGTATTATCAAATAATTAGTAGTAATTAATAATATATGGAGATATACCTATCTCCTAGAACTGGAAGGGACCCTGAAGGGTCATTGAGTCCAGCCCCCTGCCTTCAATAGAGGACCAAGTACTGCTTTTGCCCCAGATCCCTAAGTGGCCCCCTCAAGGATTCAACTCACAACCTTGGATTTAGCAGGCCAATGCTCAAACCACTGAGCTATCTCTCTCACTCCCCCCCCCCCATTAAATAGAGGAAAGATGAAGGACTCTTGTTAGCAGTTTGGGAAATGCAATTATGACTCATATTCTTTCCCCATTTTCTGAATAATGGAACTAAGTATGATCAAAGGAAAGCAGGTCACTGGGTCATTTGGTCAAAGGCTTCCTGTTATACAGTCCCCCTTATATAAGGTCTTCATAACATTTTCAGATGCGCATAATCCAACCTCTGCCTATTGGAGTTTAGGAGGAAATGTTCCCTGGAGGCAAAATATGCCACAATAATTTACGGTCTTTTGTGGTCTTTTGCACTTTTTTGTGAAGCATTTGGTACTGGACACTGTTGGTGACTGGTGGGCCACTGGTCTGAACCAGTGTGGCAGTTGTGTCAGAAATTCTAGTGTCTTGTTTCAATAATTCTTTGCAATTTGGGTTATCTTTTGCACTCCTTTGGGACAGATATAAATGGTTACCGAGGCCATGAAGAATCAGAATCCTAAGTGAATGTCAAAGTAACAGAAGGCAGGTATATTTGTGCTGGTATTACTGTAAGCAATATGTAGGAACCTCTATGAGCATGAAGTATATGTGTTTTCAGGAGGACAAACAGATATGAAGACAATGAGCACCATGGAAACACTTTGAGTTAAATAATACAATTAAGAAGGGCTCAAGGTGTTTCATTGGTGCTCATTCCATGGTGCTCCATACTAAAGGTACTGTGCACCTGCACCACCTACAGGCAGCTCCAGGAGGGATTATGTCTGAGTGAGGTCTGGGCACAGAGTGAGAGAGCAGCTGCTGCTATGCCCATTCATAGGGTACGGTACATTTCCCCTTAAATGTCTGGCTAGTTTGGGGTGGGGGCAAGGCAATGGGTCTATTACACTCTTGCCCTCTTTGATGGCCTGCGGTCAGGGAGCAGATCCTTCACTCACCTCATTGCCAGACAGAAGCTGGGTAGACTTCTTGTGCACCAGGCAGCTGCCATGTGCCTTTTGAACTGATCTAAATAAGTTAATAAATAAATGAATGAAAAGCATGTTAGAGAACCTGAGGATAGTATGTGCTTTGCCCAAAAGCATCTTCAAGCAGTTTACAGGCCTTTGGGCCAAATACTTGGATGAAGTGCAGAAACATTTTAGAAAGGTCAGTTTAGCAGACTAAAGTAGTTCTAGGTTAACCTAACGAATGTAGAATCTTTGATTACCAGAAAAGGGAGAAGGAGGCACACTGGCAAAAGCACCCCTTTAAGAGAGAAGTTCCAAATAATGATAGGGATGTTCTAGCTGTTAGAAGGCAAGATTTCTGCTTAGTTTGTAAAGATTGGGACATGAAAAACCAATGGTGGAATCCATTTTGGGGCAAGAAGCGAGCATGTTTAAGATTTTTTTGTTATTAAAATATTGTTGTTTTTTCATCCCTGATTAATTGGCCTGATTTAGGCTTTTATCCTTGTAACATTTAAATATAGTCTCTGATTGTAAGGTTATTTTATGTGGATAGCTCTATTGTTGAGATGTTTTGTAATTCAAAGAAGAATCTGAGTAAAAGGGACATGAACAGTCTTGCGTGTCTGCACACCATAGCCACTTGGAACTTTGCAGCAGATAAAACCAAATCTTTCCTCTTCAAAGGGACAGGCTACTATAATTTCAGCTAAAGGAGAATTGCCTGTAGCTATTGGAGGTATTGGGTCTATGACACACAGTGGAGCAGTTCTGATTCTATCTAGTGCAAGTACACATGCACGTTACTAGCCAATTTGTTGTGGCATATTCACATCTGAAGTTATTCTCACTGATTATTTTTATTTTTAACAAGGGCCTGTGTACTAAAGCACTTTGTTGTATATTGTGTCAACTCAGTGCCGTTGCACATTTTACAAGCTGCAATATGTGGCAATTCACTCTTGCCTTTCTTAGGGTAGGATCAAGCTATTGGTGTCTTTTTGACTAGATGAAGACATGTCCAGCTGCAGACATGGCACTGGTACTCTATGTAAGATTCAAGCTCACCTCTCCCTCCCCGCACCCAATGAATTGTTTTGCTTTAGAATGTGAACTTTGTCCTCTGAAAAAGTGTTGCCACTCATTAAACAATATGATGATAATGCAGCCATTGTACTGTACTGATGTTTTCTTTTTCTCTACCTGCTTTAGTTACTTTTAACTGAAGCCTCCTGCATATAGCCCCTTTTATGTTCTGTTTAATGCTGTGACAGAATAAGGTGCCCTAAAGGCTGGCACCTGCCTTTCAGTCTAACATACTACCTTCCTGTCAGGCAGCTTTCAATTACTGTGCTTCTGTGTGTCCAACTGTGTCTTTGTTAAGAGTTTCAAGATGGCAGTGACAAGCTATTCTGGTACTTAAGGCAATATGCATGACAGCCTGCCTTAACACTTGCATTTTTAAAAAGCTTTGCCTTAGGGGCCTAGAGAACCCAGCATTTAAGAAACCGTGAGCCTTTCAAGGACTGGTGTGCTGGTTTTAGATAATGCTTCGTTGGAAACTTGGTTGCTGCTGAGAGGCTTCAGAATCTACTTGAGTGGATGTTAAGTGTCATAACAATATTTATGTGTTGATTCTAAATGATTGTTTCCTTGCCTAATGGCATTTTCTTGGCTACTAAACCGTGCAGTTCCTTGCATATTGATTATGTGCTGCGGGCCAAGAAACCTACTGAAATAGCATGTTCTCACAAGTTTTGTCCTGTTTGCATCAGTGGCGTGGATGTATATGTACAGAGGAGATAGCGGTGTGCTTGTGTGTGTGTGTTTACGCATATGGTGCCTGTTTGTGTAGGTATATAATAGGAATGACAGGCACTGCATGTTCAAACACAATATATATAAAACACATATTATAGGTATATACTGAGAGAGGGATTGCATTTACAATAGGACTAAAATCCCTCTATCTGGCACTTTAATGGTTGAATTATTTCCTTTGACAAACTAATTCTTCATAGGACAATTAACTTCTATATGGAGGGATTTTAGTCCTTTTTTAAATGCAAATGTGTCTCTCAGTATACCTATGTGTTTTATATAAATTGTGTTGTGCATGTAGGGTGACCAGATGTCCCAATTTTATAGGGACAGTCCTGATATTTGGGGCTTTTTCTTATGTAGGTGCCAATTACCCCCTACCCCGATTTTTCACACTTGCTATCTGGTCACCCTATGTGCATGCAGTTTCTAAGTGTCACTGATATTTATATCTATCTTATCTCTATATATATATATATAGATATATATATATACACTTTTGCTGAAGAAATATTTAAACTTGTTTTTAAAAACAAACAATTTTTCTCACATTTCTTTTTGTTCCTCTAATTTACAACCACAATCCCCACAGACTTCATGCACACTTATTCTGATAACATCCTGCACACAGGCCACTTTTGACATTTCAAAGTGAAACATGTGGTCTGTCATGTGATGTGATTGGTGGGGTGTGGGGCATCCTGCAGCTGTGTAGGGAACCTATGAAGGGCTCCCTGATGCTTCTGTGTTCCCCCCGCCAGCTCAGGTCTTCTCTGACTGGAAATAAATAGGTGGTTCGTCAGATTAGAATTCCTCTCCCCTCTACTTCTCTTCCCAAGGCCCCCCTCTGAACTCAAGCCCCCCTTTTCCCCATCACCTTTTAGATAGATCAGATTCCCCTCTCCCCCACCAGTCTCACACAAATCCCTATTCTCCCTTAAAGCCCTCTGCTCTCTTGAGGTTTCATCCAAACCTCCCCACAGTCCTGTTCTCCAGGACCCCACCCAGAGACACCATGCCCTTTCACATTAGCTACCATGCTCCCCACATCTTTGGACCACCCCATACTTCCGTACCACATTCAAGTTTTAAAAACTGAATGTGATTGGGGAGTAGAAGAGCATAGCAGGTTCTGGGAACATACCAAGAAGGTGCATGGGGACAATACAGGCCATGTGTGGGGCTCATTGAGAGGAATAAAGCCCTGATGAGGTTCATGGAGAGGGAATGCTCCTTTGTAGGAGGGCAGTAGGAGGAGCAGGCTATGGGGAAGTGGTAAACATCACAGCTCTGTGGGGGCATATGGACAAAATCTTTACAGTGAGTTAATCTGATACGTAGTCA
Organism: Malaclemys terrapin pileata; assembly: GCF_027887155.1. Classification (NCBI taxonomy): domain Eukaryota; kingdom Metazoa; phylum Chordata; order Testudines; family Emydidae; genus Malaclemys; species Malaclemys terrapin. The sequence continues at coordinate 28,566,752 of NC_071512.1, forward strand.
GTGAAATACAAATAAACATGGAACACTGCAGTGTCACTTTTCAGAGCAGAATCAGAGTTTCAGTGGACGCTTTTGGATTTGACAGATCCAGGTTGTAATCTGCTTTAAAAAATCTCTTGAGGGTTTGTTTTGTTTTGTTTGTAACTAACTTCCCACAATAAAGAAGGGCTGCATTGTTGTTTTAAAGTGCTGAATGACTGGCGAGTGCAAAAATCAGAGTATTTGGTATCTTCGCCATCCTATTGCCCTGTCAGTTCCTGTTTGTTGAATTCTTGCAAGCAATCTGCCTCTTAGGAGGGCAGAGCAGATGAGAAGAGTGCAGTGACAATGCATCATGCACTTGTGAACCAAGCCACAGTTGACTGTGTATGATTGTAGGTTGACCAACTTTCCTAATCTACAGTGTATTTATTATAGTGATGCAGTTAGCAGGAACATCCATCTGAGTTGAGATTTGATATTGCACCTGTGAAGGTGCTCGCAAAAGTAATAAATTATTTGAAAGTTATCATAATACTTGTTTTTAAAGTGATAAGAGCCAGAATTCATGGCACAGTGGGTACAATCTTGGGGACAAAATCCTGCTGTCAGTACGCCAGTATAAATCTGAAATAACTCAGTTGCCATCTGTTAAATTACTTTGGATATACAATAGTATAAATGAGAGCAGAATATGTCACTTGAGGGTTATGAGCCTGATTAGCTTCACGCTGTTTTTACTCTGGTGTAATTACATCGATTTCAATGAATTTTCTCCTACTTTACATTGGTGTAAAAGAAATCCGATTCAGACCTGACATGACCCTGATTCTGCTTTCAGTTCATCCCATGTAAATCCAGAGTAACTCCATTGAAATCAGTGGAGTTTTTCCATATTTATACTGGGGGTGGTCCCTGGGAGGTTGTCATAAAGAAGGTATAGGAGTAGGGACTGTTTCCTTGATGAAAAAAGTAATTTAATATTTGTTTATTTATTGTGTTTCTTGTCTATGTTTAAGTAGACTTCCTGTGTATCTTTATCCATTACAAGTATCTCCACTTACAAAGCATTGTTGCATTGCTGCCAGCAGACACAGTATTTCTACTCTGAGGATCAGCTCTGCAAAGGAAAGTCTGGTGTGACTATCACTACCCACACATACACAGATTTACATAATAAACTCAGTATCTGCTGCACCAGGATCTAAAATCCCTTCCTAAATCAGGATCTACTTCGGCGTAATCATAGATGTGCCCCTCACCTTCACTATGAATGCTAAACATTTGGTATTTGCCGAATGTAACAGTCTAGCCCTGAAAAACACTGAGGACCAGAGTCAATGATCCAAGCTTTTTTTTCAGCCTTTCTTATCAAGGTGACATTTTTTGCTTTGAAATATATGTATTTATGTACTTCATTAATGGAGTGGCCATTTCTCCCACCAAGCTTTTATTATAAACCAAGTTATTTGAATAAACCAATCAGAACAAAGCATATTTTTTTTAAAGTTCCAATATCTAAACCAAACAAGCTGACTACTACGTGCCATGAAGGCACCACCAGAACAGCAGACTTCCACAGGCAGCAAAGATCCTCTGCTGTGTAAACTTGGCTGCCAAGTCCTGCACAGTTCTGCCCCAGAACCTGACAACAAGAGCCTGCTGTCCATTCTTAGGGTTACCATATTTCAACAATCAAAAAAGAGGACGGGAGGAGCCCCGCCCTAGCCCCGCCCCTGTCCTGTCCTAGCCCCGCCCCTGCCCCTTCCACTCCCTCACACTTCCTGCCCCCTCAGAACTCCCAACCCTCCCCCCCACTCCTTGTCCCCTGACTGCCCCCCAGGACTCCACCCCCTCCCTAAGCCTCCCTGCCTCTTGTCCCCTGACTGCCCCCTCCTGAGACCTTCCCCACATCCTAACTGGCCCCCTAGGACCTTACCCCCTACCTGTCCCCTGACTGCCCCAACCCTTATCCACACCCCCACCCCCTGACAGCCCCCCCCAGAACTCCTGACCCATCTAAACCCCTCTGCTCCCTGTCCCCTGACTGCCCCCTCCTGGGACCCCTGCTCCTAACTGCCCTCCAGAACCCCACCCCCTACCTAAGCCTCCCTGTTCCTTATCCCCTAACTGCCCCTTCCTAAGACCCCCCCCAACTGCCCCCCAGGACCCTACCTCCTACCTGTACCCTGACTGCCCAAAACCTTATCCACCCCCCCCCGAAACCCCCCCCCGAACTCCCGACTCCCCCCCCCGCTCCTTGTCCCCTGAGACCCCTGCTCCTAACTGCCCTCCAGAACCCCACCCCCTACCTAAGCCTCCCTGTTCCTTGTCCCCTAACTGCCCCCTCCTGAGACCCCCCCCACCTGTACCCTGACTGCCCAAAACCTTACACCCCCAACCCCCAGACAGCCCCCCCCAAACTCCTGACCCATCCAACCCTCCCCCCTGCTCCCTGTCTCTTGACTACCGCCCCCCCCCCCCCGAACCTCCCTGCCGCTTCTCTGGCCTCCGGCCCCCTTACTGTGCTGCAGAGCAGCGCACTCGGCAGCGAGGGAGGGGAGCAGGCTCGGAGCTCCAGACGGCGAAGGGCCGGCGATCTGAGAATGCAGGGAGGGAGGGGGAGGGAGAGAGAGGAGGGGAGTGGTGTCAAGTTTCAGGAGAGAGGAGGGGGAAGTGAAGGAAGGGCTCTGGCTCTGGCTGTCGGAGCCCCGGCTGCTCTGTAAGCCGCGCGCACGCTCTGTATGGGGGGGGAGGAGGGGAAGTCCGGACATTGACAAATTCCCCCCGGACGCTATTTTTAACTCAAAAAAGCCGGACATGTCCGGGGGAATCCGGACGAATGGTAACCCTATCCATTCTTAATTAATAAATGGGCAGAGTGAGAGACAATCAGCCAGATCTCAGACCAATGAAAATTTCAGAGATTACCACCACCAATTTGAAATGCATAAAGAAGATTTTTAAATGTTCTTTAATGAGACCCAGCATGTCACAGTCCTCACTACATCCTAGTTCTTCAAGTGAACATACCTATATGTATTCCTCACTTGGGTACACAGGCACACTGAATCCAGAATTTTTTTGCAAGTCGTGTCCATTGGTCTGCACATGCACCATAGCTCTCTTCATGCTCTAAACCGAGGGTATAAGGGCAGAATGGGCAGGTGCCTCTCCAGTTCCGTTTTATCGCCACATGGTCTGAGTCAGAATCTTTGGTTTCCTTGGCTTCTTTCTACTGTATCATTTCTGTAAATATATTGTAAATAGTATAGTGTAGTTGTTTCCCCTTTTTCCCACCCCAGGGAATCCACACTCCCCTCCGAGAATGCTGGGATTATGCCCATGGTTCCCGATTTCAAAAACTGTGTTTTCTGCCCTTGCTCATTTTCTGTGAGTGATTAACATCAACACAGCCTCTGCTGCCTGGGTGAGGCTCACATCCCAGCCAAGTGCAACATATGCCACTCCTTTCCCCCCAGAACTTGTCAGGGTCAGGAACTGAGAAAGGGAAGGCAATGAGACCCCAGTCAGATCCAAGCAGGGGCCCGCCCAATACATCACCGGAGGCACCCCTCCAAGCATGAGCTCAGGAATGGAGGCTAAGACTTCTGAGCCTAAAGAGAAGCTTTCTCATGAAAGTAAGGGGCACCTTCATAGGCATAGGGACAAACCATCTTTGGTGAAGACTGCCCTGAAGAGTGAGGCTCCCTCCCCGACACCATCAAAGTTGGGAGAGTGTACTCATGGGGGCACTAAAGACTTAGGTCTGAATACATCTTCTTGGCAAGAGACAGTGGTGTGCCAGAGTATGGATCCACCAGGTTTGGCACCAGTTCTGTGGCTATGGCTAAAGATAAACCGCCTCTGGAGCTTCCTTCCACATCTAGCGCTGACATGATGTCTATAACAACGTGGCCCTCTTGGATACGATTTTCTCTGTGACCAGGGATGCTCTGGATCAGACAGCTCCACTAATGGGTTCTCCCCATGCCCTAGGGTAGTCTGAGACCTACGTCTCTCTGGAGGACATTTTTGCTGTTCCTGTCCTCATTCACCCCTTCTATCAAGTCTGTCTCTATTCTGGAACATTGTTACTTCAGAGAAAGCGGCTATTCCAAGGATGCAGAGTTGTTCTCCCAGCCAGCCATCAGTACCATCAGTTCCATTGGTAGGCCAGGTTCCAGCCTTTTCTTCCAATGAGGCAGATGGTCCTCAGGAGACTCGGAAGTACCAGGAAGAGAGAGCCCCAGACAGAAGCCCCAGAATCTCTGCCTCTGACAAGACATGACTGTCTAAGCAACTGCTTGTTGATCCATCCCACTGGCACTACTGAGGGCCATGGGAGCCCTACCCTAGACAGCCAGCATCCGTACCAAGTTTCTAGATTTTAAGGACAAGCTCCTGGAAGAGGATAGAGCCCACTTCCAGGCCTTAATTCATGAGGGCAAATTCATGGTGGCCAGAACTTTCCTCTACGCCACAGTGGATGCTGTGGATACTGTATCCAGGGGAATGGCTACAGCCATTGTTAGGAGGAGAGACTCATGGTTAAAATCCTCATGTTTCCCTAGAAAGGTCCAGAGTACCATCCAGGACCTACCCTTTGATACAATCAATCTGTTCCATGAGAAGACAGATTCTCTGTCTATATCCCTGTCTTCAAGAGAGAACCTCACAAACAGGGCATAAGGGGAGATCACCTCCTCACCCCTTTTTATCATCAGTGTCCTCAAGGACCACCATGTAAAAGACAGAAGGTTTATAGGCCCAAGAGCATAGCCTCTGCAACATCCACCACCACATTTTACTCTACCCTCCACCAAAGAGTTTTATTTTGATGCGACTGTTGAGATCCATGTCCCTTTATTGATGCCACATCATTCCCCTCCTCAGATTATATTGGAAGCTGCCTTACCCAATTTGCCTGCAACTGGAGGGACCTAACTACCAATACATTGGTACTGGAAGTTATTCACAGCAGTTATCTGAATTTCTGGCAACTCCCACCCACAAACTCCCTTTCCAGTTCCTGTTCAGGGACCACTGTCACAAGGAGATTCTCCACCTACATCAACTGAACATATTCATCCAAAAGCTAAACTCCTACATACTCTCTTTGTCATCAATAATTCCCTCCATAGAGGAAGGCACAGAGTTTATGGCTGTCAACATGAAAGATGCAAAGACATTTACCCATCTCGCAGTAGGTAACTTGGGATCCTCTTTGGTCAAGACCATTACCAATTTGGAGTCCTCCCCTTTGTACCACCCACAGCACCCAGGGTCTTTATAGAAATTTTTTGTTCACTGATGGCAGCGTGGATGAGAAGAAAGTTATTCATCATCTTGGCAATACCTCAACGATTGGCTTCTGATGGGCAGATCCAATGAAGAAGTCAAACAGGCAACCTGATTCCTGTTGAGTCTACTGCCTTCCCTAGGTGTTTGAATCTACACAAGAAATCCTCCCACGAGGTCCATAAGCTTCATAGACATGACATTGGACTCATCCACAGCAAGAGCTTATCTACCTTTCAAAAGGTTTCAGGCCATGGGTGATCTCATATGCCAGGTAACTTTCAGACCTCAGACTTTAATCAGAATTTCATTTTCCCTCCACAGCTACACGGCTCATGCACACACATAATGCCATTTGCCAGGATCCATCTTTGTTGTCTACAAGCCTGGCTTCTGTCCATATACTTACCAGAGAGGAGCAACATCAGCAACAAAGTGACAGTTCCATCCAAGGTTATGGACTCTCTTCTCTGGTAGACAAAGCCAGAGAAAATTTGGGTGTGGATTCCTTTCCTCACACCGACTTTCAAGGCAACCATTGTTACCAATGCTTTCCTCTTAGGTTGGGGAGCCTATATCATATGGCTCAAGACAGCTGGACCAGTCCAGAATGCATATCAGTTAACGAGAACTCTGGGCAGTCCTTTGAGCCTGCAACATCTTCCTCTCGCTCATCTGATCCTGACGTCCAAATAATGTTAGACAATATGACAACTATCTTTTATATAAACAAGCAGGGGGAACAAGATCCTTCCCTCTTTGTATAGAGGCACTCAGTCTGTGGAATTGATTCATCAGTCATCACGTAACCCTTTCAGCAGTATACTTACTACTTAGGAGTGCGGAACTCCCTAGTAGTCTCAGCAGACATTTTTCAATGAACCACAGATGGGAGATTCACAATTCAGTTCTCGATGAAGTCTTCACCCAAGGCAGAGTGCCATCCAGGGACCTTTCCACCTGACAGATGAACAAGGAACTTCCCCTATACTGCCCCAGAGTAGCCCTTGTCAAGGTCTCAAGGGGAGATGCCCTCCTGCTACTGTGAAAGGATCGCCTGAGGTATGCCTTCCCTCCCATTCAATTAATACCACAGGTTCTACAGAAAATCCACCAAAACGGAGCTGGGACCATCTTTATTGTGCCCAACAGACTAAAACAGTTCTGGTTTACGGATCTACTAAAGCTCTTAAGTGTTTGTGTCCACCCTAAACATCTGCCTGTTTCTGGACCTTCTTCACAGCAAAAGGCACTTTCATGCATCCCAATCCAGGACCACCGAAGCTCAGAGCCTGGTATTTGAATGGGCATTGGATATAGAGTGCTCATCTTCCAGAGTGGTGCAATCTATCCTTAATGAAGTTTGTATGTCAGTGGGACTTCAATTTTGTGCTGTCATCTTTCAGCAGACCTCCCTTGGATCCTCTAGCTACATGCTCTATGGCCCATCTGCTTATGAAAGTGGCCTTCCTAATCGCCATTACATCACTCAGATGAGACAGTAAGCTAGGGGTACTCCTGGAGGATATGCCATATACTGTCTTCCATAAATAAAATATCTTGTTACACGCCCACCCAAAAATCAAAATCATCTCTAAAGTAGTTAGAGTTTCATATCAGTCAAGCCACCCACTTGCTGGTATATTTTCCTAAACCATATACCTTGGATGAAGATAGGAGGCTGTATTCTCTGAACATCTAAAGGGCACTGGCCTTTTATCTGCCAAGAACAAAAGTCATTAGAAAGATGCCTAACTTGTTTCTGAAGCAGAGAGCTCAAGGGGTCAAGTTATATCTACACAGAAACTTTCAAAATGGATCTCTGTATTATCCTTAGTTATTAGCTAGCTCACATCCTGCTCTCCCCTCAACCAGAGGGGGTGAGGGCTCATTCCATCAGAGTGCAAGCAGCCCCTACTGCATATTTGAGAGATGTGCCTCTACTAGAGATATGTAAAGCAGCTATCTGGAGCTCCTTGTACACCATCACAATGCATTACCTTTGGTCCAATTTTCTATAGCAGTATCACAATCAGCTACTACTTCTGCGACATAGTATATAAATATGTTGCATCCACCTTCGGTTTGACCACTGCTTGTTAATCTCCCACATGTGGAATACACATAAGAACCATCACTCAAAGAAGAAATGGAGGCTACTTAGCTGTACTAGAAGTTCTTCAAAATGTGCAGTCCCTATCTTCATTTCACTACCCGTCCTCTATCTCCTCTGCTTCGAATCCTATTGAATTCATGGTAAGAGGAGGAACTGGAGAGACATCTGCCTGCACATCCACTTATGCCCTTGGGTGGGAGCAGGAGGAGATCTACTGCACATGTGTGGGCCAACAAACACTGCTTGCTAGAATTTCCGGACTTGGGTGTTTGGTGTGCATACCAGCACATGGAATACAGATAGGAACCTCTTATCTCGAAGAATTTTCAGTTACAGAAAAGTAAGCTCCATTTATATACTATGCTACTTTTCTCCGAGCCTCAGTGACATTTTCTAATGGGGCATCCCCTGTTCCAATAGTGTCCCTCTGTCAGCAGACATTGTTTTGAGAAAGAGAATTGATACATTTTAATGCTCATGAATTTGAGGGGCGGATAGCATAGTATAAGGAGGCGACAGTATTAACCTAATCTATATATGCAGTATGGAGATTTACTCCCATAACTTTTCCTACACACTTCAATTTCTGAATTGCAGTATCCTTGCTTTTCTACTCCTGGCCTGTTCCAGAGCAGAGAAAGCCAACTATGCAGATTCACATAATAATAGTTTTGTGATATGGACAAAAATCTATTTTAGACTGTCCTGACACCGTCAAACTCAATTCACTGGTTTCCCAAACATAATTTTAGTCCCATTCTTTATCTGTGGAAGGTAAATTAAATCTACTGTGCCACTTAACCCTATGTGTATTGTTTTCATAGAGGAATTCTTGTCTTGATGCGAAGATCTGTGATGGTAATTAGGGTGGAAAATGTGCTCTTCTCTGTAGCACCAGCCAGCTTCAGAGAACACTTAGGACAACTGATTATTGATTTATCTATTTAATTACAGCTTTACACTTAAAAATGTGGACTCTGTTTAAAGTTAATTGGATGGGCAGTGAAAGAGGTGACTTCCTTTTCATTGTATGTTGTAGGCAGTCATGGTGCAAGGTCTCTACAATTTTACCATGAATACACAATAGTTAATACTGAGAAATAATTGTGGCCTGCACTCATCCTTGGTCCACAGACAACTGTTTGTGCTGGAGCATGTCAGATCCCACCCAGAGATTTTCTGACTATATAGATCACCAGTATTTAGGGACTGACCTGGGGCAAGTCAATTCATTTCTTTTAAAAGCTCAACCTGGGCTCAAATAGAAGCTCTGAGTATGAAAGGCCATTATATTAACCATTAAGTATTTCCTTTTCCAATTTTCTTGTGCAGCTCTGTCAATGCTCCTCCTCCTTGACCTGCTTTACCTCTTCTATTCCAGTCTTCATCTTTTTCTGAAGAGGGTGCCAATTATGTAGAATAGCATGGTGGTTATTTAACATATCTCTAGTTAAATGTTTTATTATAACTTTTGAAAATCTAATTACCATAGTTTTATGTGGTACTGTACCATTTACTGGCTGCCACTTTATAAAAAGTACTCCTTTAGAGACAGTAAACTCTACGCTTTCAAAGGACATAGACAGGACCTGTAAAATATGACAAAATCCAAAGGTTTTTTTCCCCCCCCCCCCAAAAGTAGCTTGTCTATTTTTACCTTACCTACAGGAATACGTTTGGGAATAGCACAGTTCTATGCATTCATCTAAATCTCTTACTTGCCTTTCATAAATCTTCATTCTGCACATACAGTATTAAAAATCTATTAGGGATTAATAGCCTTAGCTGGGGTGGGGGGCGGGGAGAGGGAGGATGACTTTCCACTGAAACCATTCAGTATGTTTATTCATTCTACTTCACTGTGGCCAGAGTTTCACTATACCTAACTTCACTTGAACAATGCATTATATTCAAACTTTGTTTATATACTATATCTCGCCCTGTAGATCCTGGGTTAAAAACCTTGACATTTCAGAACAAGGCAGCACAAGGACTGCACTTTTTTTGCCTCTTGACACTGCTGAGATTTGCTCCAAGGGATAAAAAAAGAAGCTAATAGAAAAACTGTTTATTTAAGCCCCTTAGGCTTGAAACTGGAAAGGGGTGCTGGTATAATGAGGATTTGGGGGAGTTTGGGGTGAGGCTAATGGAGGAGCTAATGAGTGATCAACCTGTCACTCAAACAAGAGGAATAGAAATCTCAAGAGCTGTGGTGTAACTCAACCAGTCTTCCCCTCCCCCCCCCCACACTAATTTTCATTTTAATTAATGAAAATTGGTCTTGTTATGACAGTAAAAAGCATCTGAAACCATTCCCTGTTATTTCTTGCAACCTTCTAAGTGGAATATAGTCTGAAAGATTTGTTTTTAATTTGAAAGGGTAGGTCACGTTGGGGCTGAAACCTTTTAATCGCAGCTTCTGCCATGAGCACATTTTCGTAGTCCACTTATAAAAATGTGGAAAACAAGGGTTTGTAATGTTTCTAACACTTAACCAATCTCACCCCTGCAATATTAGCTACAAGCAGTAAAGAATGACAATGTCATTTGGCAGGAAGATTAATTAGAGAACACTCTCCATTAAATAATTGGTTGGAATGATACTGTTTCTTTAGGTATTGTTTTGCAAACAGCCCAGGATAGGGACTTTTTTTTTTTTTAAGTGAAAATGTCTGAGATACTAAGGTTTCAAAACCAGCTGCAGATTATGTAGTTTTTTCTGTGGAGCGTTTCAAGGATTTTTATTATATAAGTAAATAGTAATACTGATGTGGGTGGATGCACCTCTTTCTGAAATTGACAGACATTGTGTCCACTTCCATCAGGGCTGTATTTTGCATTTAATGGTAACATGCTAGATGATCCTTTGGGTTCTTTAAGAACTAAGCAGTGAACAGGGCCGGCTCTAGGTTTTTTGCTGCCCCAAGCAAAAAAAATCTTGGCTTCCCCCCACACACTCCTGCCTCCCCAGCTCTGGGCTCCCCCCCCACCAGTGCTGACTCCGCCCGCTCCCCCCTCGCTTCTAGCCAGTCCAGCGCTGGCAGGGTTGGAGTAAGCAGCAGGGCTCCCGGGCCGCGCCTCAGCCCAGGGTCCTTCCAGCCAGGGCTCCTGCCTCCAGGAGCGGCCGGGATCCAGGAGGGCAGAGCCGGGGGACCGCCCCGGCAGGGGACTGAGGAGCTGGGGCAGGGTAGCCCCAGAGGGAGCGGAGCCCCGGAGAGCGGGACGCAGGCCCCACATGGCAGCGCCCCGGGCACCGGTCCCCACTATGGCCCCGCTGCTGCTGCTGCTCCTGGCCACCCTGCCGCAGTCCCTAGGCGGCTTGGGCAGCTTCGCCCAGCCCCGGCTACGGCGCTGGGGGGCGGCCGCCTTGCGGCACCTGCAGGCAGCTCCCCCCACCCGGTGGCCCCCAGCCCGAGTGTCCCACGCTTGGAGCCCGCTCAACCCAGCCACAAGGTGCTGGTGTTGCTCCCCGACATGAACCACAGCGGTCCCAGGGTCCTCCCACTCCCCCTGCGCTGCTGCTGGCAGGGTTGGCTCTAGCAAAAAAAAAAAAAATGCTGCCCCTGAAAATGTGCTGCCCCAAGCATGTGCTTGGTTTGCTGGTGCCTAGAGCCGGCCCTGGCAGTGAACAAGAATAACTGATTCAATGTTCATTAGACTGTATAAGCAAGGTATATTTTCAGGGACCATCTTAAAATTCCAATACGTAGTCTTAAATTGAGACTGTCAAAGTTGGCAGAGCCACAGCACAGTCTGCCTTTTATTTTCGTATGATTATTTGCAAAATCCAGGCACTCCATTATATATTGGGCTTTATTTCAAGACAGATGCTTCAGTGTTCTCTAAAAAATCGTGTAATGATAAATGAGTGTGCCTGTGAGTGATGACGGGGGGAAATGTACTTGGGAAACAGATTTTGGTTTCAGATTTCCAAATCATTGTTATAATAAACGGTGACTAAATACTGATTTTAAAGCTCATAATAACTGATTTGATAGTGACCTACTTGTTTGTTTCTTCAGACCATTAGCTTTGGTCTCCCATTCTTACATTTGAAATAAGACCTAATATTAGGAAAGACTATGGGCCTAATTTTACAAATTGTTCAGCACCCTCAATGTGTTTTGACTGCAAGAGGCACTCAGAACCTTGCAGAATTCATGCCAGTTATTTTCTTTCTCTTTCCTTGGTACTCGTAACTCTAGCAAGTGTCTCTCATATAGACTTAGAATGCTTTTCAAGCTCTACTCTGCTACCAGTCATTGCCAAGACCATTACAAAGACTAGCACAGTGTTGAATTCAGAATATTAGTTGGACTATAGGTTCCACAGGAAAGCCATATAAGCCAGCAAGAGAAGAAAGGATGTTTACTAGGAAAGATAGGGATTTAGTTAAACTAAAAAACACACCGGTATTGTAGGTTTTGGATCTAATTGCGTGCCTTAATCAAACTCAAGCTAATAGGAATGTGTAGTGATATCTCTTTCAGGTCTGAGAATTATAATTAAACAGATGCCACTGCTTGACGGTGCCATCTCAGGTGATACCAGAAGGCACATAATTGGTCAGGCTAGGGTCTAAACTAACACCATGTCAGGTTGCAGCTAAACCCACAATGAATTAAGAGATCATCCTTGCAAAAGGGGAGCTATATTTTATTTATCTTATACTTTAAAGTATAACCTTCTGTGGCATTAAGAAGTTGGTAATGGTCCCAGATTTTCAGATGTCCTTAATTTTTTTCATATAAAATTCTCCCTTCCTCTTGCAGTTGTTGGGATTTGTTGTAGCAGACAGGGATAGTACAAGTAACAATAACTGCTTTTAAATTTAGAAATGTTACTATTCCATGGCTTATGTGAAATGAGTTGGTGAACTCATTCCAGGTTATAGTGGATACATGCCCAGACCCAGAAGCACCCCCACATATGCAACTAATTAGAACCTCTATTGGCACACCCAGCAAGTGTGTCCAAGGACTGAAAGGAGCTTGAACTATCTTCTGACCCCCTAGAGGTAGTTTTCAAGGCACAGCAGTTTGTGATAGATAGGGTTGCACAATTGTTGCTCATGCTCTCTATATGTTACATAAATAACTGAATGGATTCAGTGGCCTCTTTCATTAACGTAATAATTGGGTTGTTTTATTTTTAAATTAAAAATAGAAGGGAGAGAGAGAATTTAAAATAGCTGTGTTTTTATTCCTCTTTTCTCTGTAGGAGTCACTAATTATTTGCATGTAGTCTTTATTTTTATATAAAGTGGAGGAATTGTAGATGATATTCTTACTGTTTATTTATCATTGACTTTATGCAATGCCAAAAGTGTGCTAGGCACATTACAGATAGTGAGAACACGGGGGACTTGATTCTATTTTGTCATCCCAGTGTAAAACAGCAGTAGCATCACTGAAGTCAGTGGAGTTAAGACAGCCTAAAATTTACAGCCCAGTCCTATGCCCCGAATAGCTTACAGCTGAAGTAGACAACATGTAGGTGGAGAATGGGATACAGAAAGTAAAGTGATTTAATGAGGAAGGTTAAAATACACCGTGTTAGTTCCAGGATTTGTACTTGGATTATTTTATCATTTTCTGTTGTCAATTTTGTTAACACTTCTTTAAGCAGAACAAGTGTTTGTAGGCTTCCTGGAAGTACTGTTGCAAGGAGTGACTTGCAGGGCAAGATGATGGCAGCATTGTGAACAAGGTCAGCGAGGAGATTCCAGACATCATGAAAGAAGGCGCAGAGAGGAGATTAGGGTTACCATATTTCAGCAAGCAAAAAAGAGGACGGGAGGAGCCCCGCCCTAGCCCCGCCCACTTCCCGCCCCCCAGAACCCCCAACCCTCCCCCCGTTCCTTGTCCCCTGACTGCCCCCTCCTGGGACCCCTGCCCCTAACTGCCCCCCAGGACTCCACTCCCTATCTAAGCCTCCCTGCCTCTTGTCCCCTGACTGCCCCAACCCTTATCCACACCCCCACCCCCAGACAGACCCCTGGGACTCCCACGCCCCATCCAACCACTCCCCACCCCCTGACAGCCCCCCCCGAACTCCCAACCCATCTAAACCCCTCTGCTCCCTGTCCCCTGACTGCTCCGATCCCTCTCCGCACTCCTGCCCCCTGACAGCCCCCCCCAGAACTCCCAACCCATCTAAACCTCTCTGCTCCCTGTCCCCTGACTGCTCCGATCCCTCTCCCCACTCCTGCCCCCTGACAGCCCCCCCCAGAACTCCCAACCCATCTAAACCTCTCTGCTCCCTGTCCCCTGACTGCTCCGATCCCTCTCCCCACTCCTGCCCCCTGACAGCCCCCCCCCCAGAACTCCCAGCTCCCCACCCCCCTGCTCCTTGTCCCCTGACTGCCCCTTCCTGGGACCCCTGCTCCTAACTGCCCTCCAGAACCCCACCCCTAAGCCTCCCTGTTCCTTGTCCCCTAACTGCCCCCTCCTAAGACCCCCCCCAACTGCCCCCCAGGACCCTACCCCCTACCTGTACCCTGACTGCCCAAAACTTTCTCCACCCCCCCAAAAGCCCCCCCCCCCCGTTTCTTGACTGCCCCCTCCAGAACCTTCCTGCCCCCGGTCCCCCTTACCCTGCTGCTCAGAACAGGGTGTTGGGCTCTGTGCGAGCCGAGCCGGACACGTGGCTGCGCTCCCCAGCACAACAAAACCCGGTCCCTGGCCCTGCACAACAAAACCCGGTCCCTGGCCCTGCACAGTGCTGCCGGACCGGGTTGCAGGAGAGGCCAACTCAGAATGCAGGGCGGCTCCGGCTCCTCTACAGCTGCTCAGGAGTCCAGCCCGGGATTTTTCTGCAGCCCTCCCAGCCGCTCGCTCTGCCGGGGGAGGGGGAAATCCCGGACATTGTGAGTGCTTTACAAATTCCCCCCGGACGCTATTTTTAGCGCGAAAAGAAGGACATGTCCGGGTAAATCCGGACGAATGGTAACCCCAGAGGAGATACTCTTTCTAACTACAGTATTGCACCTTTTTAACTGTCTCTCTTTTCTTGCATTTCAGGCATTTCTTGTTTAAGACATCTTCTGGAACCACCCCTCTGTTCAGTAGTTCTTCCCCTGGATACCCTTTGACCTCAGGAACAGTTTACACACCACCTCCCAGACTGCTGCCTCGAAATACTTTCTCCAGAAATGCATTCAAGCTGAAAAAGCCCTCCAAGTATTGTAGCTGGAAATGTGCTGCTTTATCAGCTATTGCTGCTGCAGTTCTGCTTGCCATCCTGCTGGCCTACTTCATAGGTAAGTGCATCTTTCACTGTATCCCACACAAGCTAGTAAGAAGTTCTGTTTCCTATTGCCAAATCATGTTGCATTTTTCTGAGCCGAGTGCCTGGGATTCCTATGCCAGGGCGTCCCCTGGGTTGCACCTCAGCACTTACCCAGGCTTTGCTGTGTTTGGGTGTTTCAGCGCATTAGTCCAGGATCAAGAGGCTCAGCCCTCAGTCCGAGCCCTGGGTTAGTCCACCCCTTCTGGAGTTTGTCAGTAAACACAAGTGAAGTGAAGTTTCGTGAATGAAATATCCCACAGGTGGGATAAAACTTCTCTTCCCTCAGAGGGCTTCTATAAAGCAGTGGGCCCCAAGTAGGTTCACAGGATAGTGTCCATCATAAGTGAATCCACAACAGGTCCTCCCTCCCTTCAGGGAGGGATCACCAGGCAACAGTCACTTGAGGATTCCTTGCCTTTAGCTAGACCTTTCCCTAGGAGCTAAGGACTGGATATCTGCTCGTCTCACTGGTCTGCCACCAACTAAGCTGGGCTTCTCCTTCCAATTCTGGCATTTCCTGCCAGAAAGGCAGAGCAGGGTCATCATTAACCTTGTATTGCCCATTGTGGGGTTTGTACACCCCAAGTTTGTTGTCACGCCAAGTCAAAACTCAACAACTGTAAGTCTGTTATAATCCCTTCACAAATTTGTTTGCTTATAAAAGATAAAAATACTTTAATTTTTTTCCAAAATTTAGAAACATATCATCTTAGAGCTCTGGTCAGCTGTCGAACATCAGGGGGCTTAGGCAACAGGCTTTCTTTGCTTTTCATTGCTGTTATGCTACATTCTGATTTAAAGTATTTCATGTATGGTGCTACCTTATCAGGCAGGTGTGCACCTTTTGCCATTCCTTCAAATGAGGCTGATGCTTTTGTGATGTACTATCAACTGACTGGAGCATATTCTGAGAGAACTGTGTTATGCAGGACATACGTGTATACACTGGAAGGCTTTCTGAGTTGGCATTCAAACAATGCCTAAAGCCCCATTGCACTTAAAGGAAAAGACAAATTCCTGTCAATATGCAGGCTGCCAGTGGTTGCAGTTAGCCATGCTGAGTGTGGCTGAATACTAGATGGTCTTTTTCTTTCCCGGTTAGCCACACATTCATGGGTGCTTCTCAGACACAACCAGCATACATAAAACTTCTTTTTCACTTTTACTTTTCTCCCATTGTGTCATGATCTGTGTTGCTGACCACCCTATATTATATCCCCTCATGCAGTCTTAACTAGTTCTTCGAATACATTCCTTGAGCTTTTTGGGGCTCTCCTGATTTTATTTATTTTACTTTTAATTAGTTTGTCCCCTAATACAATTGTCTGCAGTTGTCATCTTACAAACATTAGTGTCATTAAGATAATTTCATAATTTACTGGGCTTTCCAAGCCCCCTCAGCAATGCAATCATTTTTATGGCAATCTGCGCAAACTCCATAGCTTCCTTTGACTATATGGCATCATTCTAACAGTTCAGTCCAACAGAAAGATCATCCTCCATAGGAGAAAGCACTTGTCAGGCATGTTGCACATGGTTATGCAGTTTCTGTCTTACTTGGCATGTTTCTGCAGTAGTCTGCAAACTGGGTAATTTGCAGAGGCTCAGGGTAGGGGAATAAAACACTTGAAAAAGATGTTATGAGTCCCTCTCCCTGGGAGATTGTTTTGAAAATACCTTTCATTTTGTCTAGTCTTGTGCATTGCAAAGTGTGTGGAGGGGATGGGGGGGGGAGGCGGCAGGGGAGAGAGTACTCTGCAAAATTATCTTGAAATCAGAGACAAAAGTGGTCCTTGATAAGGGATGGTTTAGCTTCCACAGGGTGGGTTGACCTACATCAGAAACAGAGAAATCCACATTTCCTTTCATTTGAAAACTGACATGAGTGAAACAAATTCATGAGCATATACCATCACTGTCAACCTATGAACACAATTGTGGGCAGCAAGGGATTATGTGTCAGACTGGTTTGTAGAAGACTAGAGTTCCAAAGAGGAATGTGGCTCTCTATCTGTAGAATAACTTTTGGTCCTGTAGAATCACAATTAATGGGATGGGCACAGGCCTTCTAAAGAGGTTACTCGCATAAAAGGTTAATGTATAAAGAAATAGAAGCATAGCTGCCTGGTTAACTTTCTGCAGCCATATATAGGGCAGCTGGGTTCATAACCCATTTATTGGGTTTTGTGCACCTTGTTCTGAAGTTTCGTATCCTGGCTGCTGTTGGGAGGAGGGAATGGCAACCCACAGGTCACTCACCTGATCTGGTGTGGCAATGTCCCTATGTATGAGTAAAAAACTTTCACTTGCAGTATTTTATGCAGCCTAATAGGTAGTACAGGGATAATTATGTATCTCCTGTAATAAACCTCAAATTAGCAACAGGCTTAGCTTGTTATATAAAGAAAAGTTTTTTGAAACCATGTTAATTATTGGACTTGACAGTTAAACTGTAATAGCTGTCTGTGTGAGCAATTATACAAATGGGAAACCATATACTGCAAGTTCAATATTTTAATCACGGATGTAACTTGGAAATGATGGATGATTAAATATATTTATCTTTGGTATTTAGGCTGCTGTAAGATAAAACAAAGCTTCACTGGATGGTTTATTACTTTATAATCTGTCATTTCTTATTATTTATGAACTTATATTAGACAATCCGTTGACCCTGGAGAATTGAGGAATGGTTTATAACTTCACATGAATAAAGCAAATGGTCAGATGGCAGAGAAGCGTTGGTGGTCATTTAACCATTATCCTGACTGGAGAATGATGAACACAATAAGTCCAGTAAGCAGAAGGAGGAAGCAGGTGTTTAAATAGGAATATTGGTCGAAAGGGGAACAATTAAGAACCAGTTTTGTGTCATTTCCTGGTATACTAAAGGAGAAGTATTTTAAAGAGCAAATAACAAAGACATAAAAATAGATAACAAGGCATTCTTTCAGAAGCAGGAATCCTAAGTGAAGGTTTGGTGAATCCACTAGACTAAGTGGTTGACTACACTACCACTGAAGTTAATGTAACTTACGTCGCTCAGAGGTGTGCAAAAGCCACACACTGAGCAACGCAAGTTACATTGACCTACGCTCTGTCTACACCAGTGCTATGTCGACGGGAGATGCACTCCTGCTGACATAGCTTCCACCTCTCACTGAGGTGGATGGAGTGTAGTAGTGTAGACTTGCCCTTAGAGAGTAAATGCAACTCTTAAGGATAAGAAGGAATTGCAGAGAAGCCAAATGGTTTTTTTTCTATCAGCTTTCTCTGGAAGGGAAGCTGGGAAGATACCAACCTCAGACCTTGTTTCTTTGTGTAAAAAAGGTGGCATTGTTAAAATTAAAGATGTAAAAAGGGAAGGTGTTGGAATAAGCTAAAGAACAAGTCACCAGAACTAGATGGTATACAGCCAAAATTTTGGAAGGAACTTAAGAATGATGTATCTGAGATGCTCATACAAACATGCAATACCACAAGATTCAGTACTAGGACTGTTGTTTCTTTTAATGTATTAACTAATGATCTGGAAAAGGAAATTAACAGTTGAGTCAAAAATTGCACATGACACAAAGCTATGTAAGTTTTATCAAGATTAGATAAGACTGGGAAATACTGAGACTTATCAAAGCTGGGTGAATGGACATTGTAGTGATAATGAAATGTAGAGTTGACTCATACAAAGTAAAGCACATTGGAAGGAATAACTTGAACCACTCAGACATTTTATGGGTTCTAAATTAACTGTGTCCTTTTAGGAAAAAGACCTAGGCATCCTTGTGGGTAGCTAACTGAAAACCTCTGATATATAGAATCAAATAGATGGAGTTCACAGACAGATGAAAACAATTATTAATGTTGTGTGAGGGAAGATTGAAAAGATTGGCACTGTTTAGTTTAGAGAGGAAACAAATAAGAGGGGTTGGGATAGAAGTATACAAATAATAAGTGGTATAGAGGAGTAAATTTGCTTTTTCTTACAAAACAGGAACAAAGGGAAATTGAATGAAATCAAAAGGCAACACATTTAAAGCTGTGAAAAATAAATATATTTTACACAATGCCCAATTAACCTTTGGAATTCATTGCCACAATAGATTATTAAGGCCAGCTCAAGAGTTTAGTAGGATTCAAAAAAGAATTAGACATTTATATGTATCATGAGAATATCCACAGATTAGCCAGGATTTAAAAAAAAAAAACCTTTTCAGAAGGGATATAAACACTGATGCTTCAGGGCATTAGCCAGCTGCTAACTGACAGGCTCGGAGAAAATGTCCTTTATCAGCAGGTTATTCTACAGGTGTCCATTATGGGCTTTCCTGCACCTTTCTCCACCAACCCCAAAAGTTATTCTGAGCCCTGCTACCCTATAAGTGAGGACCATAGGATGCAGGATCACCACGTTCAAATTGGGACATCCTGAAAATATTGGCCTGAGTGGCAAAACCCAGTTACATCACAAGCAACGTAATTCAGGCTTCAGGCTGTGTCAAAAAGAAAGCATATTCCACTCATACCGTTGTTGTTGTTGATCTTCGCTTCATAGTAGGGGTGGGATGAAAGCATTTGTTGTGTTTAAATTAGTTTTTAGCTCTTTAGAACCACACTAAACTAAAAAAATAAATAATAGAAAGTCACCTTGTCTTTTTTTTTTTTGCAATACAGTAATTCCTGCCAAATATAAAATACTATGTTTCAAGTAAGCCTCTAAACTGCTCTGACTTCTGCCAATCTGACTTTGAGCTTGAAAGAACATCTGGCCATCAACATGTCAGTATGTTAAAAGTGTGGTAATTTTAGGTACTTACAGTTTTCTTTGAAAACAATAGAAGTATTATTTTCTATGGAAACTAAAAGCCTACAATGTGTTTAAAGTTGCTCCACTTGAAAATTGATATGTTGAGACTCATACTGATGAATCTTAGAGTGCTGCTGCAATTTTGTCTACTCCCATCATGCGAAACAGAGCAGGACTTGGGAAAAGAAAAAGAAAATGACAGAAATGATGAGAATAGTACACTTATATAGCATCATTAGTGTGTACACAGCATAGGAAAAATATTAGTTCTCATTTACTCTTCAGTGTTACTTGACTATAAAGACAGATGGGATTTAAGGTAAACTTATGTTCCCTGTGTAGGCTTCAAATGTTGTATTCACCTTTGTTTTCTGTGAAGGGAATCCTGTTATTTGAGGAACAGACCTGCCAAAGGCTCTGGCTTGTTAATTAAGCAAATATAAGATTCTTCTTCCCCCAGCATATGTTTAAACTCATACTTCAAAATAAATAAGAGTACTGCAGCACACAAATAGGCTCCGAACATTCTTAATGTTAGAGAGTAGAATAGCTTTTTGTGCAATAGTTAATGGTAGTTTTATTCCTTTTCCTTATATGCAAAGGCATCCATTTTTGTGTAGGTCAAAGAACCAACTTTGGTGGTTCAGATAAAATGGACCCTAAACTTAAGGATCTTAAGACCTCCTGAGCTTAACTTTACTAACAATGCCATATTTATCATATATGTGCATAAACCAAAGTTATACAGAGATATGAATGCACTGGATGACAATATCAAGCTGGATTATCTTCTTGGCATCAATTAGTAAAGTGAGTGCAAACTTGTCTGTTCAGGAGAAATTTCTTGTTCATTGATATTTTCAGTTTCTTCCATTCATAAATAACACTCACAAACTGTAAAAGGTTTCAATAAAGACATAGCTGGAGGCAATATAAACCACACATACGTCTTGTGTGAGGAATTCCTGGTTCCCTGGAACTTAGATAACTAGCTAAGTGAAGCTGGAAAGGAGTTGTGTTTGGTGGGCCTCTGCCTTTTGGCATCGCATTACAAAGTGTGTAGCTGAATTTAGTTGACGTTCCAGGGACTGAACCAATTAAGGTAGAAATCTGAGAGTCCTTTGGCTCTGTGTCTGTAGATCAGGGTAACCCAAGAAAAAGAGCCAGACCTGGCACCTATGGTAACCTTATGTATCACTTTATTTCTAATTTGTTTTTTGGCTTGGAAAGCCAGTTCACATTGGCTTTCTGTCTTGTCCAGATTTAGTTGAAACCGCGTACATTGAGCATTTTGGACACTGGTACAGCAAGTTTGGAGTCTGATCCAGTAAGAGGATGAGAATATCTGGCAAGGTGCCAAGCACCATCCTCAACTCTCCCTGAATGTGCTCTGCATCTTGCTGAATATGCTCAGCATCTTGCAAGATTAGTCCCTCATTGCAGAAGCTTCTAGTTAGCATACTCAGCTATTTTTTTTCCTTTGGAAGAGCTGAACAGTAAACACACTAAAGTGTTAATGTGGTTGTTCTGTACAAAAAGACAATCCACATTTATCCTGCCATGGATGTCAGCTGAGGATAACCACCAACATAGAGGCAGAAGACCTCTGTGCAGAAGGCCCTGGGTTTTGGTGCATTTCCCGACATCCATAGAGATCTAAGATCTATGATTTTTAGAGTCATCCCCCCTGCTCATTCTATGAATTGTAGGGGGTTACCTCCACACTCCTGAAAGAAGAAGTGGATGGAAGATCTGCATGTCAAAATACAGAGTTTCCAGTCCTCATGTTGGAAAGACCAACTCATCTAGAGGGAGATTTGGGCTAGTGATACTGCAAGAAATTGAAGAAGCTTCTCAGGAAGAGCATGCTGCAGCTCTTTGCTTCCAGTTTTCATGTTTTTGGCATTATGCCTTCTTCTGGAGTTGTTAGTGCACGTCTTTCCATTGTGTTGTGTCACTGATGGGAAGATATTTTGCAAATATGCTCTCCCTAGGGATGACTGTCTTCATAAAAATGTGCATATTACCCTCCATTTATGACTACAGTCATGATGCAATTCTGTCAGTTTGCTTTCATAGATTATACTAGAAGCCTTTTTGGAGACATGTAAATGAAATTTGGGTTAGACTCAGTTCTATTCCATGAGGAAAGTATGGTACATACTGTGTTTTGGCACAGTATTTTTAATATAGACCTCAATGAAAAATAGAAGATATCTTTCCGGCCCAGATTTTGTTCCCAGTGTAGCCTGAGCATCCAGGCTATCCAGTAGGATTGCCTCCAGATCTGGCAGGGGAAAGAATTCTCCTCCCCAGCTGATGCTTTACAGATACTGCTCCAGCCAGGGAGCAGGAGTGGTTCTTCATAGAAGTGCAACTACCTGCCAGAGCCTCAAATTCCTGCATCAGCAATAGTAAAAGGAGGAAGTAAATAGTAATAGCAATAGTAGAAGGTAGTATGCCACCAATGCTAGGATACATTACAGTACAGGATAACCAGGTAGAGAGCTGGACTAAAGAAAACTGGGCATTATTCAAAATGGGAGGGTGTGTGTGTGTGTGTGTGTGTAATTTAAAATTGTGGTGAATTTGGTACTCGTGAATGGTATGGCATACTGAGATTCCTCTCTTTGATCCCAGAAAAGGGATGTCATGAGTGACAGCAGTGACAGCTTTCCATAATAGGGACCGCCTCTGGGTGACAGGGTAGTTGTATCTGCATGCCTATTCAGTTCTTGGCCTCTCTGCTGAAGCTTTTTGTGAAGCAGACACCTGTCAACTATGAACTAGACTGAGAGCAACTCATTTCACATAGGTCACCAGACAACCCTCAGATGCTAAATACTTAAAATTGAAAACCCTTTCCTCTCACCTCGCTCCTCCCCAATCTAAACAAGCTTACTCTGAACCTCGACTAGAGGCAAACAGTAATGAATGCTTTTTATTCATAGCAGTTCTCATTTTTTAGCCACATACTAGAGATCGCAACACAGGGCCATCTTCAAACTGTTCCTCATCAAATCCTTTTCACTGCTTCTGGTGGTGTTGAAATATAACCTCTTCAGCTAGAGAAAGAGCCATCCTTACCCATCATGAAGCCATCGTAACATAATGTTAGTCATTTTTCCCGTTATGGTACTAGCCATAGGTATTTTTATTTGACACTTACATTAATTACCATAACAATAATGTTCAATATGCTGTAACAGAGTATAGTACAATGACGAATATAGTCTTATAAGGAAATAGTGGTTAACATGGTATTACAATGGTACAATTTCTTCATATTTCTGTTAAAAAATGCAACAGTGGCTTCACTAGTAGTGCTCACTTTCTTTTCATTACAGCTACCCTGTCACTTCACGTAATGGAGCACATTTACTCTGCTACTGGAGGTGGAAGAAAGCATCATGGTTTTAAAGCCACTGTGGGCCAGACTCTAGTCTCATTTACACCAGTGTTAATACAAAGTAGTTTACCTTACTTCAACAGATATACACTGGAGTGTCAGAGATCAGAACCCTGATCTGTGGTGTAACAGTGGCAGAACACTATGTGGTTTGCTTTGAGGAATTTCACAAGTGCAGAAGCAGATGAAAACTCCCAGTAATTAAGGGGAAGCAAAAATATTTTGAAAACCTTACACTAGTTTAATATGACATGCTTAATATTGTAGCCCAGCATTCTGACCCGAGACCACCGCTGGGGAAGGATGAATTTCTGGCCCATTGAACATTGAGTTTTCCTAATATAGTGCTAGACCAGAAACACCTGTGTTAAATAACTTTGTTGTAATTCACTCTGAAAAGTCAGTGTTCAGTAGCCCTCAAAATTTCTCATTTCTTGCCTGTGGAGGGATGGTCTAGGGGTTGAACAGTGGCTGCAGCATAAAAGCATATAGGGGACAGAGGCTTAAGACTTCTGGATTCATTTACACTGTATTCAAGCTATAACTGCTGCGTTGTTTATTTGTGTGAATTTTGCTATATATTTCTTTAGTACATTTAGGCCCCAATTCAGCTAAACATTTCAGCATATAATTAACTTTAAGCACACCTTACTTAGCAAATTTTCAAGAGGCTGAATAGATTTTAAAACCTCTGCTAATGTATCCATTCTATAATACCACAAATACACAGGGACAGAATTAGCAAAGGAGGCAAGAAGTTATGCAAGTAAATGCTGGGAAGGCAAAGTATAAAGGTAAGAATAAAACATAGGATGTGAAAATAATAATTACAAAGGGTAACAGGCAACAGAAATTATGGAGTAATGTACTTTGAACAGTGGGAAGAGAAGTGACACATTAGCATATGAAATGACAGCAAACTTTATACACATTCCTCAGTAAGCCCAAATATGTCTCAACAACCGTATTAAAAACAGTAATCAGGAGTTAGTTTCATCTTCTGTTTCTTCAGGCTTTGTGTCAGTACCTGTGGTGCACATCATATTTTCAGTCACCTGATTATGTCCTATTTAGGTGTCAGATGGTCAGGATTATCTATCCATCTATCCACCCATCCATTCGTCCATCTGTCCATCCAATAGTTAAGTCCCTGGCTTTGGCTTTCACAGGTTGATAGTGTGAGTACCATCATATCAATAATGCTTTATACGACAAGATTAAATTGTAGTTATAGTTTAAAAAAATGGTACCGTCTATCTCAATCTTTCTGGTTTCTGGGCCAAATTCTACAGTCCAAATGCTCACTGATTCAAGGGCGTTTTGCCTGAAGAATGATGGAAGGCCTATCGCGTGCCATTTTTAAAGAGATAATGGTAAGTGTGTGTGCCTTTCACTGAGATGAACTGGAACTGTATGTTTGGATCCGAGAGCAGAATTTAACCTTGTGTGCCTATAAGACAAACCTGCTTTTTTTTTTTTTAATCTTTTTACCAGAGCAAATTATTTCTACTTTAGCCCTGCATAACTAATACAGCTGGGGAAGAATGAGTTGGCATTCTATTCTAATTCATGTGTCATCGCTGACACCAGAATCTTTATTTTTTGAGAGGTTGTAAGAGGAAAGAACTACTTGAATTAAAGAGGCAGGACTAAGTGTGAGGCATTGATGGTTAAAAAAATCATGTTTTGACTTATGTGCTGAGCAGATTTGATAACAAGATAATAAATATTGAGCCCCACAGTGTGATAATTACAGTCGCTATCCTGACTATAACCACTCTTTCAATTAGTGCATGTGTTGGGGGGGAATTAAGCTAATGTAGTACTTGAATGGCAAAGGAACTTACATTCAATCATATGTTGATCTTGCTGAACCTTACCTAAAACTTTGAATATGCTTTGTTTTTTGTTTTTTGCCTTCTTTGGGGATGCCCAGATTTATCCTGCTGCATCAGGTTTAATTTTTTAAAGGTAATATACATAATGCATAACAGTGCGTCAGTTAATTTAATTTTAAGCTTTTCTTAATTTACTGGTTGGTTGATTCTTCCAACATTTTTTTTCAGGGTCCTTTTTGAGGAAAGTCATGGGATAGAAAATGCTTTAAAGTCCTTGTGCCAGCAAAGTATAGTGGTGGGATAGGTTTCCATTTGCCCGATGAGAACACATGCTTGCACTGTTTGGTGGATATTTTATTTGCCTCACAGAAATTGTCTTGGAGTAGACGGAACTTTTTGAAAGATCAGTTGGCTCATTCCTGATATACACACTGGATTTGTGTGCTAATGGGTTGTTTTGCTGTAAGTGGTAAATTGAATGGACATAGCTGAAATGTTTTACTTTAATTTGAACTTGAAGGGGGGAAATATTATTTGTAACAAGAAGAAAGGTTATGGTGGGGTGAAAAACTTACCCAGTTTGCAAAGTGAACTTTTTAAAAAGAATGGCCTCTAACTTCACCAGGAAAACAAAAGGAAAGGCCTTTTGCTCACAAAAGTTAAGTTAGAATCTGAATTATTCAGTTATATGCACCTGTATACATACTTATACTTACATTAAAACAAAAGACCAGGAATTGTCAGAGCTTGGGAATGTCCTGGCCAAACCGCCTGACACAGAGACACAGGTGGAATTGGACCCTTTGCTGTCAGGATACTTGCCAGTTTTAGGGTAGCTTTTCATCATCAGAGAATCACAAAGCTGCCCTAATGCTTCAGAAGCTCTTGCACTTCAATTATAATGATCATATGCCATGATACAAGCAGAAGTAAAGAGCCTGGGAAAGCTAAATTTATAACTCAAGATTGTCCAAACCAGGGGCAGGCTCTCTTATTTCCTCGGCTGAGTGTTGTTATACTTTTCTCCAGTTTAATTCCAGGAGAATTTGAATGACCACAGCCAAGGCCAGTTCTGCAATGGACCAACACACTGTTTCTGAAATCACCCTGGAGTTGAACAGGATTTGTGACAATAATGTGTTTCTGCTGCTGAAGAAGGAGAGGATAACATGGTTATCTCACTTGCAGTATATTGTTGCTGGAGGATTTCTATTTTAATTTGACTGATAAGTCATACAAAAGAAAGAAAGTGATTTTAAATATGGAGCTGAGTAGATAAATAGACACCAGAGAAAGAGCTTGAGAAAGCTAAGGGACAGCTTAGCTATCTTTCCCTGAAATGGGAATTATATGCATTTATCTGAGAGCAGAGCAGAATTGGGCCCTAAAAGTGAGAACGCTAGTAAAATACACAGAGAATCCTGGTAAAACTCTGTCACAGGGTAAGGAAAAGCATAAAAGAAGAGGGGGGGCCTAATTTCTGCCCATTAGTTTTATTGAGCCGAGTCTCTTTGTTGTTGTTTTTATCTGAATGTGTACACTTACCATCACTTCATAACCCCCTTTGTAATAACTGGAGAGACCATTCATCGTGGAGTATGTATCCATAACTTGATGAGACTCGTGGAAAAAGAACTGCTAGTGGATTCTGCCCATTCTGAAAAAACATAGGGACTCTGAGCTTTAGCTTATGCCCAAATACATTTGTTAGTCTCTAAGGTGCCACAAGGACTCCTCATTGCTTTTGCTGATACAGACTAACACGGCTACCACTCTGAAACCAGGGACTCTGAGATTATTCTTAATCTTGCATGGGGCATTACTAACTAATTTTTTACCCTTTTTTGGATCCCTTTAACTCTTGACCTAATGATTTTGTCTATATAGTCTGACTTTATTTCTTTAGTTAACATTCTTAACATTCTTAAGTTAATTCACCTTAGAACTCAGTGAAGTTCTTTTACCTGGATCAGGCCTTTGGATTCAGTCCAGTAAAAGTATCCGGGCTCTTGTCAAAAAACAAATTTTTACTAAATATTTCCAAAAATCCTAAAATAAATAATAGAAAAATAGTGATTTAAAAACTAATTCCAAATACTAACCAGGCCTGGCTGTCTAGATGAAGAATAAGTTTCAATAAATGGGAGACAGATGCAAGGCATTTCAGTATGAAGAGAAGTGAGGATGCAGAAATAGAAATGGGTTTTTCATTACATAAGTGATTATGCTTAGGCCAGAAATCCCGAATATTCTGAGG
Organism: Malaclemys terrapin pileata; assembly: GCF_027887155.1. Lineage (NCBI taxonomy): Eukaryota > Metazoa > Chordata > Testudines > Emydidae > Malaclemys > Malaclemys terrapin. Next base: position 28,593,746 of record NC_071512.1, read on the forward strand.
ACCGCAGCTGCACTTTCTGCCCTCCATAGTAGTAGCCAGTAATAGTATAACAATGATGTGGTGCCAGAAACAGTTATTTGTTTTCAGAAATAGATGAAATGTTGGTTTTCTCTGCTTTAGCCAGTAAAATGCATGTTTACTCCATGGCGTATCTTAAATTTCTACCTTTTTTGCAGCAAATGAGCTGCAAATTAATATACACTCCATCTGAGTGCTCCCTGAATGTGCACACACAGTGATATGTGCTCTCTTTGCCACTTGTTCTCCCCACCTCTGTCACCTCTTTGTCAGTTCTGGGTATCAGTATTGATAGCCTGTCCTGGATCGTTCCGATTGGCTGAACTTCATTGATCAAGCTCTACCCAGCAGCCAAGGAACTGTGTTAGTAATACTGAAAGCAGGAAATCAGAGAGCATTTAAGAAAATAGCAAGAGCATCGTTAAAATTTATCTTGCTGTCTGATTAGGTTCCTGTCATGTGATCAGCAGTACTTACTGTCACATTAACAGAGAGACTGGAAATAGTGCTGGTATTCCAAAAAAAGAAGTACTTTATTTAAAGGCTGTATTCAAACTCATCAGTGTGTACTTTTAAAGGGAAACTATTGAGGATAAAGGGTCTCAAATTTGACCTACTCTTTATACATTATTCTCTGGATCCCTGACAGGAGTGTTGTCATTATTCTTTTAAGAAGAAGACGACTGCAACCTGTAACAATCTTTAATATATATAATTCTAACCCTTCATGGAACAAATGTGTAAAATGCTATTTCCCCTCACCCCACCCCACCAGACACACACACACAAACAAAAGTCTGCATAACTTTCTTCTTCATTATAAAAGTGCCACTGTGTGAAAACAGCTGTATCCACTTTACCTTCTACCTCTGTATTTCTCCCCCATTATAAGATAATGTCTTAAAAGGTTATCTGATCATAAGGTGAGTGTTTACCAATTCATCACTCACCCTTTCTCCCTTAATTAACTGTAAGGACAATTGTAAACATCCAGAATATTAAGCTTTGGATAATTGTCTTAAAAAGAGTGGCTTATTTACTGATGCAACATTTTGTACTCCATTCCTTTAGAAAGAATTTTTAATATAATGGAATCTTCTTGTAATAAAGTAGAACAAGATGAATACTGGATAAATTGCAAATAATTGGAAATACTAGTGCTTTGGTTTGATCTGACCATATTTGATGCCCTTAGCATTTGGAAATTAACAAAGCTTTGAAACTGGTCTCCATGATTTGATCAAATGCATGTACTCAAGGTAGATTGCATCTATCCCACCCACTACAAATCTTGAGTAGCCAATTTTGAAGCTCAGATACCATTCTGAATCATGTGGGAGAGTGGAATTTATTTACAGTGCAATAAAAAAGTATGTTACTGTAACTAGAGTCTCTCCTAGCTTACCTAGCCCTTCCCTTCTTGGGGTTTTTGAGGTTTTAGCTCTCCTTTGACCCCATATTCAGCCTTGGGAAGAGTACAGTGAAGCATTCTGACCTGGATGGAGCCAGTTTAGGGGGCATTCCTTAATAAAGAGCTTTTCCATTGTATCCTCCAGGACACTTATATTTGATATTGTTTTATCTCCTGCTGGTTTCTTCTCTAATAGCCTCCTTTAACTCCTGGCAATCAGACAGGTTAACATCAAACAGATAACCTGAGGGGCATATGATATTTTAAAAAATTAATACACATAACTACCTCATTCTCCACAGTAATCCTTTGGTCTTTAAATGTGATCAATGAAGATTGCACATGACAATCCTCAAGGAAGATATTTGCTGATTTGGTCAGGCGGCAGAAGGCAGGTTTTGAAGTTATGATAATTCTTGTACATAGTCATTGTTTGAATAAGTCTAAAGTATAATGTTTAAGATTGTGTATACTTGAAGCTAAAACTGAAGAATTATAACTGTGCTGAAGATAAGGAGAAATAAGGCTTTCTTTACATTCTTTTGTGAAAGAAGCTATACATTTAAACACAATCTTTTCCTCTCCTGCCAAAGGAGAACACGCATCACAGGGAGTCTCCCCCCACACTGAGGCAACAATTGCAGGCACTCGTTCGTTAGTCTGTGTAGGATTGCAGGACTTTCACCCACCTCTTCCTAATGGGACATCATTGAATCAGGGCTCTCAACAGTCCTGGGTTTCATGGGACTGTCCCATTTTGACCCCCAGGCCTCCTGTCCTACTTGAAGTGAACATTCCCTGCATTCAGAGCCCACTGCGGAGAGGAGGAGAAGGGTAATTTGCCTGGGCACACCATTTGGAAGGGCCTCCAAACCTCGAGTGCCACTCGAGTGAAGTAGCAACCTGGAGCATGCAGTCATAACATCAATCAAATATGGCCTGTCTGCCTTTTTGTTTCCAAGGGGCCAAACCTGAATGGTCCTGCTTGAGCCACTTGAAATGTTTAGTAAATACAGTTTGACCTTCCTTCCAGAATTGGATGTGCACTACTTGCCCTTTGAACAGTCTGCTACAAAGAAATTATGCTACCCTATTGGTATCAACTCTGTATGGGATGAGCAAGCCCTTTGAAATCTACTTGTAGCAGCAAGTGCGATCTCTATGAGGTTATCAGCCCCTTTGCCAGTTCTGGAGGTGGAATTCTCAAAGTTAGTCATCAGCCTTGGCTTGCTGTAATAAATGACGTTGCTAGGCACTCTCTAGGGCAGTTGTAAGTTGAAGGATTATTGCTTCTTATGAAATGACATTTAAATTGAACTTTCTGATTAGGCTGGTAAGATAACTATGGTATTATCCTATAATAGCTTCACCAGTTTGAAGCCTTTCCTAAATATAAATACTGCTTTTTCTGAAGCTTGTTCTTGGGTGTCAAACATCTGAAGTGAAGGGGAGGTTTATAATAGTGCTTTGGCTCCAGATTATAAAAAGAGTAGACTTATAACTAAGGTTGAGATTCTGTCACAGGTATTTTTAGTAAAAGTCAGGGACAGGTTGTGGGCAATAAACAAAAATTCACAGAAGCCTGCAACCTGTCCCTGATTTTTACTAAAAATACCCTGTGGGGAGAGGACAAACAGAGTTCTGCAAGGGCTTGAGCTGCTCCAGCCCCAACTCTGCTTCCGCAGCAGGGACTGAACACTGCTGCTCCAGCCCCAGCCATTGCACCAGCAGGCCAAGAACTGCTGCTCCGGCAGCGGGCCCTGGTCAGCTGTTTCGTGGCTCTGGGGCTGACTGTCAGTCAACTGTTCCAGCAGCCACTGTTCTGGCAGCCCCAGGGCTGACCGCAGTCACTGTTCCAGCGGCCGCTGCGCCACAGCCCCAGAGCTGATCACTATTCAGCTGTTCAGTGTCGTCCTCTCCTCCCCTCCCCCCACCAGTGCTCCGGTGGCCCCGGGACTGCCTGTTGGCCAGCTGTTCTGAGAGCCGCTGCTCCAGGCCTGGACACTGCTCCAGTGGGTTTGGGGCTGGTCACTGCCCACTGTTCTGGCAGGCCCAGGGCTGACCACCAGCCAGTTGTTATGGCAGCAGCTGCTCCAGGCCTGTCCCAGAACAAGTGACGGAGATCCTGGAAAGTCATGGAATCCATTACCTCCGTGACAAAATTGTATCCTTACTTATAACAGAGAAATATATACATTTCAGTAAGTCATTTATTGAATGTGTTATTAATTAAAATATACAGATGTTTTCATGCATTTATCATTTCAGATTTTTTTATTCATATATATATAGGGACATCATCAATTTAAAAATATTATTTCTGTCTGATTCTTTCTTTTGGTTTCTTTTTGTTTTTTTGCCTACTATTATTAAAAGTAGCACCTAAAATACTATAACTGACATAGGCTAGAAAAAATATTTTTGTTTACTTTGTGCATTTGACAGCACTTTTCATTAGGCCCTGATCCTGAAAACTTTATGTATATGGTCAGATTTGAGCACTTTTTTGGGACTACTCACATGAGTAAAATTAGGTGATTGCTCAGTTGAGGCTTTAATCAATTTCCCCTGTTGTTTATATGAGTCCTTCAGAAGCAGGAGATTTTTTTTTAATAGATTATAAAACCACAATTGGCAGAGGGACTTTGGACTGATGTAATGATTAAGGGCTTGTCTACAGTGTGCATTAATCCATGCTAGAGGGGTATAAATTCTAGTGTACACTAGGTTGTCATCCATAAAGTGGCCCATACACACCATGCTGGTGTGCACAAAAAGTTCCCTATTTAAGAATATAAGAATGTCCATACTGGGTCATACCAAAGGTCCATCTAGCCCAGTATCCTGTATTCCAATAGTGGCCAATGCCAGGTGCCCCGGAGGAAATGAACAGAACAGGTGATCAAGTGATCCCTGTTGCCCATTCCCAGCTTCTGGCAAACAGAGGCTAGGGACACCATCCCTGCCCATCCTGGCTAATAGTCGTTGATGGGCCTATCCTCCATGAACTTATCTAGTTCTTTTTAGAACCCTGTTATAGTCTTAAGTATCAGGGGGTAGCCGTGTTAGTCTGTATCTACAAAAACAACAAGGAGTCTGGTGGCACCTTAAAGACTAACAGATTTATTTGGGCATAAGCTTTCGTGAGTAAAAACCTCACTTCTTCGGATGCATCCGAAGAAGTGAGGTTTTTACTCACGAAAGCTTATGCCCAAATAAATCTGTTAGTCTTTAAGGTGCCACCAGACTCCTTGTTGTTTCTGTTATAGTCTTGGCCTTCACAACATCCCCTGGCAAGGAGTTCCACAGGTTGACTGTGCGTTGTGTGAAAAAATACTTCATTTTTTGTTTGTTTTAAACCTGCTACCTATTAATTAAACCTGCTGCCTATTAAGTTTGCACTAAAGTCCTGTTTCAAACAGTACTGCATTAATGTACACTAAGGCAGAAATTCTCAAACTGGGGGATAGGCTCCCCTGGGGGGTGTGGAATGTATTCAGGGGAGAGGGGCATGAGAAGCTTTATGAAAAAAAATGTGATGCTCTTGTTTTACCCACAGCAATGAATAACTAGCAAAGCTGATTCCTCCAAACATATCAAGGCCACAGATGAAGAGGTGCATTTGACTCTAGATGATGCTGTGCATTTTGATGGATTTCTGTTAAGCTTGCATAGCATTATACAAAGTTATTGTCATTTGTACATTAATCTGTTTGCTAGGATGGGGTGTGCACGTTTAATTGTAAGCATCGACCACAATCACAGTTTTATTTTTTCTCTTATTACAATGTATTGTTGGCTCTGTTTGAATCAATACCTTGCTGTTTTTAATATTTAGCGAGAGTTGCATGTTGATTGTTTTTCATTGGTATATGTACTTGTGGGAGGCAGGGTGTAAATTACTACAAACAGAAAGAAGGGGGCACGGTCAAATAAGTTTGAGAACCACTGCACTAAAGAACTTTTAGCTAGCACCAGCAGCGTCCACACAGGCCAGTTAGTACATGACACTAGTGCATACCACTTTTTACCCCTCTAGTATGGATTAATTATAGTGTAGAGAACCCTGAAACTACTTTTAATTCATACCAAAGGGGTAAAAATGTTGACATTTCTTTTAAATTATTACTCTAATAGAGTGATCGAATATAAATTTATAACTGATAATGAAATATAAAATTGTATTCTTCTAGAATAAGTACTGGCTGAGTAACTCAGCAAAACCATTCCGTACTATATGATTTCCTCTTGCCTCCTGTGTAGTACAAGTTGCAGTATGATACACATAAGATCCTTTTTGTCAGCCTGTAGTGTAATATAAATATAGAACCACTCGAGATCAGCAGAGAGTCCAGAAAAGAGCTGTGTCAGAAATGGTCTTCACGTCCCATGAAAATTTTCAAGATACCAAAAAAATTCCTACCCCAAAATGGGATGAAAAGTTAAAATTTCAAAAATTTTCTGAAACCAAAAATCCAAAATAGAAATTGGTTCTAGTCAACTGAAATATTTTGTTGCAATAATTTTGACCTTTTTTAACCTTTTTGGAGTCCAACTTTACTAAAATTTCTGAATGAAAATTAATTTCAACTAAAAAAAACTCTAAAATTTTCTTATTTGAAAATGTCAAAATGGGATATTTTGACAATTTTAAAACTTTTTTCCAAAAGTGTTTTGAGTCAAGAGATTCGTTGACCAATTTCATTCACCAATTTGATGAACATTTTTGGTTCTGATAAATTGGCATTTTTTGGTGGAAAAAATAGTTCATTGAAATATTCCCACCAGCTCTAGTCTAGGGGAAGCTAGGTGTTCTGCCTTTCCTTATATATGTACTAAGTCTTGTGAGAAAGATCAGTAGGGAGAAAACTTAAAAAGCAATGGATCAATTTGTCCCAGAATTATGAAACTGAGGAAGACCCCTGTAATGCTCTTCTAAAAGCAGGAGAAATAAAATAAAGGACCTGATAAAACTCCAATTGAATGCATTAGTGGCATCTCCATTTTGAAAGCAAAGGGAATTTTGCCTGAATCTTTGACTGTAGGATTGGGCCCACACTTATTTATATTTTAGCACTTGCAGTCAAATGTCCAGCTTTAGCAGCAAATAAAAAAGAGCCACATGTCTTCACTGATTTAATGGCTAGGAGTTTGATAACCATCTCTCTCTGGTTAAGCTGAAATAAGTCGGGCCCCTGTCCTACAAAAGGAATCTGTCAGCGTGGACCTTTATGTCTTTGCAGAGTCCTATTGAAGTTCAAGGGACCTTGCTCAGGTGTCAGTGTTAGGGCTGGCAGAGCCCTCTATGGTGTCAGGACCTTAATTATGGCTTTTTTTTTCTTTTGAATTGGATTTCCTTTAATTGTCTTTTTAAAAGTCTTGGCTACTTGGACGGTTTTTGGCTGGCACAGCTATTGATGGTGTCTTTACAGTACACATTATTGTATTTACTTACCTTGATTTATTAAAAAGGAAAGCACCTATCCAATAGCTCTAGGTATTTCTACAGTAATTAAGCATATTGCCACACAAAATCCAATACTGATGTGCTATATGCTTCCAGTGCAATTTTTCTTTTTTCTAAACAAACGAACAAACACACACACACCACTATATTCAGAATGATGATAACATCCCAGGTTAAATGATTTTAATAAACAGTCTTTTCTTTTTCTCAGAGAAGTAACTGCGGTGATAGAAATTAAATATGGAACCGTGGTGCTCATGATTAGCCCTAGGGCATAGGAAGAAAAAGGTGAATTGATTTTTTTTAAAATAAGCTACCATTTAACTAACATTAAAAAAAATACAGTTGGAGTGGTTGATAGGAAAGACCGAAGTTTTATTTGCCCATATAAAATTATTCATTCAAAGTCAGTGGGACTTAAGAACATGCTTAAAGTTAAGTCTGTACTTAAGGGTTTTCCTGAATTAGGACCAATAATACGTAGCACTAATTTACCTCTTTTCAGTTGTAGCTCTTAAGTGGTGTACTAAGGACATGTCTCTATAGAGAGTTAGTGTGCAGCAAGCTGGATTATAAATCTACAGAACACTAACTGGCCATGGGAACCCTGCTATCACACACTAAGATTTCCATATCTGCTTCAAAACAGCAGTAGGTCAAAGCACACTACGAAACTTTTAGTGTGTGGTAGCAGAGTCAACATGGCCAGTTAGTGTGCACAGACCAGTGAACTGTGGATTTACCGCTCTGCTTGCTGTGCACTAACTCTCCTTACAGACAAGTCCTTAAGTAAGTATAATCCAATTTTACAGATGAGGAAATTGAGTTTCAGTGATGTATAGGTATTTTCAAAATTGGCTACTTATTTTGAGTGTGCCAATTTTTGAGTGCCCACCTTGAGACTTACAGACCTGATTATTAGAGGTGCTAAATATAGGGGGGAAAGTGGAACAATAGAAAGAGAGGTGAGGTTTTAGGAAGTACTTCGTTTGGTATAACACCAAGTACATAGAACTGCAAACAGGAGATGAGGTTGCTACTGGATAACCACAGGCTTCTCAGCAGGATTAATAAAGGTCTCTTTCCTGCAACATTATCTGCCTACCACATTGCATATTGCTAAGGCTACGTTTTAGTCACGGGCTCACTACCTGGCTCTGCTCTGTGCCTTCCCCTCCCCCCCTCCCGCCCCCAGCAGCAGCAGAGTTTGGGTGGGAGGGAACAGGAGTTGGAGCCTGGGATGGGATGAGGTGGACTCTGGGCGGTGCTTACCTGGGTGGCTCCCAGGAAGTGGCGACATCCCCCTCACTCACCTGCGAGGCGGAGGTGTGGCCAGGCAGCTCTGCGTGCTGCCTCTGCCCAGCGTGCTGGCTTCACAGCTCCCATTGGCCGGGAACCATGACCAATGGGAGCTGCAGGGGTGGTGCCTGCAGGCAGAGGCAGCACGCAGAGCCGTCCAGAGTCCGGCTCACTCCATCCCATGCCCCAACCTCCTCCCTCCTCCCACACCCCAACTCTGCTGCTGGGGTGGAGGGCACAGTGGCCTGAGACTGCCCCAGCTGCTGCCGGTGCGACTGATGCAGAGGCTGCCTGAGCTGCCCCTGAGCCAGGCGCACCAGCAGCTGCAGAAGTCATGGAGGACATGGAAAGTCATGGAATCCGTGACCTCCGTGACAAACTCCTAGCCTTACGTATTGCTAATGAAACAGCTAGGACACACAATGGGATTTCCAGTATAACTAACTCCAAATGTTCAAAAAGTGACCTCCCACATAAAAATCATGAAACTAGTTTAAAAGCATAAGATTTTGTTTTAAATAATAGATGTTGCATTCTTAGTATATGGACTCTGGCTTTTGATCCTTCAGGGTGCATTTGCCTCACATTGTCAAGCTTTTCTCTGAAACACAAGGGCTAGAAATTACTTTTCTTTTTTCTTAAATGAAAGTTGTGATTTATGCAATATCAAGATTCCAGCAGTTTGGCTTCAGAAAAGCACTAAAAATCACAAGATTTGACAACACTGTATTCCTTATGAAACATTGTGCATGCATAACTCCCATTGATGTGTACTGGAATTATGGACCGGTTTCCCTAAATCAGTGGTTACTATGCAAAATATGCCCTTTGGTGGTTTATTCAAGGTTACATGGCCAACCAGTGGCAAAGTTAGAAATAGATCGCAGATGTCCTTAGTCTCCCAGTGCAGTAATCTCAGTTCTGAAAAGTACTAAGATTTCTTTTCAAGCCAAATAACATGGACTATTTTATGTTACTTTACTTGCAGCCTGTTTATTCCTGTCTTTAGCCAGGTATCGTGGTGTTTGTGAGCCCAGAATTGGCTTTAGTCTCACTGCACCATTCCCATATATAGCACAATAATATTCTAAAATCATCATTAACACATATAGGATTGATTTTGGTCCCGTAATCAGTAATTTGCAATAGGTTTCTCTTTCAGAGAAATTTTAACATTGGTGCTCGAAGACCATTCTTTATCAGATTACTGAATACATTTAACTTCACTTTGACCTTGATCCTGCAAATACTTATACATATGCTTAACTTTACTACCATGAGTTGTTAATTACTGAATGTATATCAGTGTTTTTAGAATTGGAGTCTTTGTGCTTCAGATTGCTCTGTTAGCCAGAAATCACCTCAAAACATGCCATGTTGTGTCTCATATAGTAATATCTGCCAAGAAATACATACAATACAGCAGGAACAAATTTTGAACTCTCACATAATTTTAAAATATCAACTTTTAATGTAAATCTTTTCAGTGTTACATTTTTACAATTGCTGGTAGTTGAAAAGAAAGTCTTTCTGACATACTTCACTCACATTACAAGCAGGTTGTCAGTGGCCTTTTCTTTGGAAATGTAGCATATGGTGAAAGAAAGGAAGGATTATTAAGGTTTTAAGACTTTAGTCTGGCTAAATAAAGTATTTTGCCTGTTCCACTGAAAAGAATGTGAAGAGAGTGCTTCAGATTAGCTGTAGTGACCAAATGTGAATATGAAACATTTTGTTAGGAGGAACTGATACGAATAGATACTTTTCTGGGTCATTTCAGTAGAGAGGTCAAATATTGCCATGGAGATGAAGTATCCTCTCTCACTGACAGGTTTAGCCTGGCAGCATAATGTAGTAAAATCTCATTCCATGGGGAAGTTAGTGATAGAAAGGTAAGGGAGGTGTCATTGATTCATAAAAATCTGCAGAATGGTAATTTCAATGGTGTCAACCTCTGTAGCATGGCATGGTGGACTTGCTCCCCCTCCCCCACTCCACTGGCTTCCCACTCCAGGTTCTCTGGTTGGTGGAAATTATGATAATACCATGCCATCGGAAATGTGTCGAGTTGGATATCATTTGAAAGTCCTTCCTTCCATTAATACAATGGTACAAAACTTGACAAACCTAGATCTATGTAGATACATATTGGAGAAAATGTTTAAAAATCAACTTTTAAAATTATTCTTTAACATAGGAATACATTGTTTACATAACAAAGACATTGATCTTTGGTAATAGTGGATACGTTAGCCTTGACATGAAGGACTGAAAACATCTATTAATCAAAGTCATCATCAATGTTGTAATCTAGGGCACCTCATCCTTGCAGCACTCACACATCTCTCCACAAAACAGGCTGCTGGCCAAATATTTGCAGGGTGGTGAGGCTGAGCATCTGGTCTTTGCACACAAGCATTTGATTAGCTGAAGGATTGATTTGGAAGTGCATGATATTTCACATGCAACTGCTGTGATCAGTCTAGAATCCAAGACCCATCTATGCCAGATAGGGGAAGATAGTTTTGGATGCACTGAATCATCCCAAAGTTATTCCATTGTTTGATAATTTACCCTCTTGATAGCAGGTATAAATGCACCCCTTATTGGTGGCAATTTTTCTCCATTTGTCTGCTTAGAAAACATCCACCAACAAAGCTCTGCAAGTGTCCTAAAGTTGGTTTTCAAATGGTAAATTCGGTATATGAACACTTCCAGTGCCTTTATGACCTTATCAGTGACTGTCTGACATTCTGAGCACCTTCAGAGCAAGGGGAGAGTCTTCAGAGGCTGAATGAAATGGCTTTTAGTAAGATAATTTGGTCTTTCCAGCCAACATTCCAGTACTGCCACATCTTGAAAAGGCACGAAACCTGCATCTCATGTAGATCTGAGTTAAAGATTGACTGAGTTGAAATGTGCCTTTCTCCTGAAATGGTGTGGTATGATATGTCCTGACTGTCCATATCATTAGAGGGTACATCATCTACCTCTTCATCTGAAGCTGCACTCAATGATTTTTCGCCGCAAGAGTGAATCCCACTTTTGCATAGTAACCAAGTGAGGTCAAGATTAGTGAATGTAGAAAGCTCTACTGTAAGTAGCTTTAAATGCTGCTTCATTGAAAACTGGACTTCTTGGCTTCAGAATTTTTGGACATTGGTAGAAAAGTGAGTCAGGAAGCTCTTTAAAGAACAATTCTTTGCAAGTCCAGGCAGCCCTTGAGGCTGGGTCTGGTCCCCATTAATATGCTCCTGATACCATACCATAACAGTCGCTTGAAAGGTACCTTTGCCATCTGCTGTATCTTCAAGGAAGTCTAAGTTATTGGCAGCACAAAATATAAACCTACCCTTGACAAGGTCTAGGAGAGTGTACAACCCTTCATTCATTTCTATGAGGCAAAGAACCTCGTTTACAATTGCAGTCTCCAGGCAGAGTACTTTGTCATAGCCAATGGAGAAGCCAATGCTGTGCATGAGCTGCACGAAGAATTTTCTACAGGTTTTGGAATAAACTGTTAAAACAGCCACTTGTAGTGATAGATTACACATATGCTGCACAATTGTCATTTATGTGTTGGAAATCTGCCTTTCACTCAAGCACTAGTATATGAGGCTTTGCAATGAAATGACAACCTCGTCTACACTTGCTTACTGTCATACTTGCTGGTGCTGAAGTCACTAGAATGACCCAAGTACCGTTTAGAGAAGAAGTCATATGGTATTATTTTTGTCAGATTTGGCATCAGTTATGGATCACTGAAGCCCCCAAGTATTGCAGGACAAAATATTTTCCCCTAAAAATGTAGTGGCTGCAAATAGTCTTCATATTGATGTTGATATTAGCACTTTCTTCCACCTTTGATAGTGCATCTTTTAAGGATATGCATTATGATTTATTTCTGCAGATAGGATTGCTAAATGCTACGTCTATATCCCACAATTAATCTTCAATAAATGCTTTGAAAGACTTTCTGCTAAGCATTTGTTCCTCTTCACATATTTCTCTGTACTTAGCCTCTGTGTTGGCCACTGCCACCAATTTCCCATCCTTCAGAGCCTCTGTGAGGCAATTTATGAACTCCAGTTGACACATGCAGTTTGCAGTAGTAAAATCAACATTCGTCTCTTTGCTTTTACCTTTTGACACAACACATTACATACATTATTTGCATAGCGCTCAATGTGATATGCAGTGTCATATACATGGGTGCCTTCTGGGGTTGTGCACCCACTTTATTTTACACGCAGTGTTCCCACTAAGGGTGACTGCTTCATATGGGTTTTTCACTTGTCCCACATGTTGAAATTGTGCTTAATGGATGCCTTTGGGCTTTGGGCTTCGGACTTACCATTGAAGAAGCAGGTGTTTGTCTCGAAATACAAGACATGGTATCTAGTATAAGGTGAATCTTGTCCACAGCTGACACTTGTCCCAGCATCTTCAACTTTTTCCTGATGCCCAATAGACTTCCTCTCCAACCTTGTCAAATTTAGTTTATGGGTGCACTTCTTATAGCAAGTAAGGTGCCGCAGAACATTGTGTTTAACCAGATCCTCCACAGTGGTATTCTCCAAAGATTCAGCTTCTAGCACAAACTTTTCATCTCTCCATTGATCCCTGCAAATGATCAAGACCAAAGTAAAAATAAGGATTTTGTAATAAATTGCTTTGGGATCATAATGTATGTTATCTAACTATGTGCATATCATTTGCGAATGGATTCCAGTAATTTCTGGGTGGATGCTGATGTTTTAATCAGTGCCTCATTACATCTCTTTTGCCATAATAAGCAAAGCTGATAATCAACACCACTGAACCACTTCTTTTTTGCTGATGATGGAAAATCAATTTGAAGCACTCCTTCCATTTTTAGTAATTTGTAACATTTTAAAAATCAGTCTGATGTCATATTCTGAGCATGAACTGATAACATGGGACCGTCAGTCAAGGACCACAATTTAACTTTGTGAGGGCTGTGTTTTTGGTGTGCTCATGTTAAGGTATATTTTTAGAACATTGATTTTTACCTATTTTCTCAAATATATATCTACATAATTGTTCTAGGTTTGCCATGTTTGGTACTATTGTGTTCAATGGCGAAATGGCTTTCGAATGATATTCAACTCAACCCATTTCCGATGACATTGTATTATCAAAACTTCCACCAACCAGAAGAGCTGGCAGCTGGGGGTAGGGGTGAAGGCAGTTGGCAAGTCTCCCCTGCCATGTCACAGAGGGTGACACCATTGAAATGATGATTCTGTATATTTTTACAAATCAGATGATACCTCCCTTACCTTTTTATCATTAACTTGCCCTCAGAATTATACATGCTCCCAGAGTATTTTGTCTACAGTGGAATCTCCATGTGTTCACTAACTATGTTAAACACTCATCAGAGACAAAGATTACAGGGCAATATTTCTCATTTACGCTAAGGCCACTTTACAACTTCAAGAGTGTGTAAATTATATTTACACTTCATTCAAGGCCCCTTTAAAATGCCAAAGCAGCATAAAATGTCATTAGTGTAAATGAGACTTAGGCCCATCGTGTTTAATATTGTGTCAGCTGGTGGTGGCCGTGATGTTAGATGTGATGGTTCTTGTCTACACTCAATGCTAAGTCATGTTTAGCATCCTTTCAGCTAACACATTCTCACATGATGTAATTTTCTAGTGTAAATAAGCCGTGAGAGAGCTATTCCTGCAGAGTAGGGTTGAAGCATATTAACAGGATCACATGAAGAGTCTTGCAATGCTACTCCGTCCCGTAGATAAATGGAGAATTTCAGTCTCCAGGGCTATCAATCTGGTACATTTTATTAGCAGTAAATTCACTTTATAAAGACAATGATTTGAATTAGGATCTAATGTTGTGGAAACCCACTATAGCAATAATAATGTAGTGCTTTACATTAATGTTATATGCTAAAGTGAAGAAGACAACTTTCATTCTGTTTCTAATACAGCTTGGGAAAGAGAATTTTGTAAAGAAATGCCAGCATGCTAACCTTTCCATTCTTAGTCATTTTCTTCTTTTGATGCAGCCTCTGCATCCTGGCAAAGCCTTTAGGAACACCTCATTTCCTAGTAATGGGCCCTTACAAACTCAAGTCCACCCATCCATTTCCATTTTCCAAAACCTGATACGTTTTCCTTTTCTTTTCAATGTAGCAGAATCCTGTTTTGCTTCTGTTTTGTGTGTGGTAGCAGCATTGGTGATATTATTTGGAATGTACAAAACTGTAGGAATCTTGAACCTGATTCCACTGATATTAGTGGGAGAAGTAATTAGTTTGTTAGTTTACCGCTGAGGAAGTTTGCAAGGTTATGCAGAAGATGGACAAAAATTGGGTTACCATATTTTAAGTGTCCAAAAAGAGGACATTCCACGGGCCCCGGCCAAGCCCCAACTCTGCCCCTGCCCCGCCCCCGGCCCCGCCCCAACTCCGCCCCCTCCCCTGGACGCTTCGCCCCCTGCCCGTCCCCCTTCCCTGCTTCCCGCGAACATTTGATTCGCGGGAAGCCTGAAGCAGCAGGCAAGCTGGGGCGGGGGGGCGCGAGGAGGCGCGGGTCTGGCCCTGGCGTCTCCTGCCCGGCTTGGCTCGGGCCCCGCACCGCCGGCCCCCGGCCCCACACTGCCGGCCCCAGCGGCTCCGGCCCCTGGCCAAGCACCACCGGTCCCTCCCTCCCTATTTTCCTGGACATGTCCAGCTTTTTGGGATTTCCTCCCGGACGGGGATTTGAGGCCCAAAAAGCCGGACATGTCCGGGAAAATCCGGACGTATGGTAACCCTAGACAAAAACAATGAGAGAGTTGTATATTAGACAACAACTGTTTACTTGTAGTGTGGACAAGTCTGCTTGACAAAGTCTGCAAACAACTGATTTTCTTGATTTTAACTAATTGCTTTCTGAAAAGCGCAGTGAATTTTCAGATCTCAGTTCTATGTGCATAATGTAATGTAGACAGAATAGAGTCCAGTATTGCTTTTTCTACAGCAGCCCACCCTATCCATCTTTCCCTTTCAGAATTTGAAGTATATTGCAACCATTACTTTATAGTCATATCTCCTGGATGAGACAGGACTGAGACCTTCATTCAGTTTGCCCCAGGAGACATTGCTGTGAATACATATTCTTAAGCTAGTGTGTCATGTCTCACTAGTAACTGTACATTTCATATTTCTTCCCCACTTTCTCTGCAGCTATAGCGGAGTCATTTTTCTCTCCTCCCGAATTTTCCAGTAGGCACCCTCAATAAGTCTTGGTGCTAGCAAACAGTGTACCGGGGATGGTCTCAGTGTTTAAAATTTCTGAATCATCCTTCCTGTGATGAACGATAGCATGAAAAGAATTCATTTTGTACAATACAGTACAATCAACATTGTAATGTGCATTAATTACAAAATGAATTAAAACTGACTGGCAGTAATAAAACATGGACGGTATCTGGATAGCATTTATTATAGAACACCAGATATTGTGCTTGACTTCGGTGTCCAGAACATATTAAGTTACTGTTTGACTAGCTATATAAATTATCCCTATGTGTTCTAGTTGGAAATGTTGCATTAATGTGCTTATGTCTTGGCTTATCCCAGGTGACTCTTACCTGTTTCTAGAAGTATGTATTAGTAAGTGCTGTTATGCCTCTTGGAAATTTAAAATATAGTTTCATAGTGTAAAATGGTAGAAGGAACCATCAGACCATATAGTCTGACCTTTATATCACAGGCCATCAAATTTTACCAATTGCCCTGATATTGAGTCTAATATCTTGAGTTAGACTAAACATTTCAGTCTTCAAGAGACTAAACTGTTGTTTGCCACAGACAGAGATCAGGAGACACCAAAATGCCATCAATGCAAAAAGCCCATGCAATGGGCGGGAACTGATTAGGTGGGATATACCTAGATAATCCTACCAGGTGATCCATGCTTTATGCTGCAGAAGAAGGCGTAAAGCCCCTAAGGTCCCTGCCAATCTGACCTGGGGAAAAATGCCTTCCCAATCCATATTTGGCCATCAGTATGACCCTGAGCAGTATGTGAGCAAGACTTATCAGGCAAGGATTAAGGAAAAAGAAATCTCTGTACCATGTCAGACCACTGGTCCACCCTGTTCTGTGTCCTGCGTCCAGCTGTTACCAATCACTTCAGAGAAAGGTGGGAAAAAAGCACCTCAAAATACCTCTGGACAATTGTATATCTGGGGGGAGGGAGTCCTTCCTGACCTCTGCAAAAAACATGCTGAACCCCTGAAACATGAGAATTGAATATAGATATTATCTTAACGTAGTACTGCAAGTGTTATGAACATGATGAGGGTAATGCAGAGCTTCCTGTTCTCTCTGTGGCCCATGAAAGGAGGGAATGAACAGAATGATTCATAGATTCACAGACTCATAGGCAGAAGGGAACACCACAACTATTCAACCTGTCCCCGCCACAGACATAGGCAGTAAAATTTCGCCCAAAAACTGGATTAACCATATATTTTAGAAAGACATCTAATCTCATTTTAAATACTCCAAGCAGTGGTGAATTCAATGCTGCCTCTGATAAGCTGTGTACAGAGAGGGGTTTGTGCATCACTTACAGGCTAACAAAATATATGTCATATATACTGTAGGGATGGCGTTTAGTTTGTACCCTACATGGTTGAAGGGATTCTGTTGAGGTTGGCAGTCCCAACATTTAATATGCCTTCAGATATATTCATGGTCACATTCATCTCCTGTTCTCTGAAGATCTATTCCGTAAAATGAAGGCAGAAGCACAAATCTGTTTGAAAGTACAATCGTTGTCATTAAAAAGTCACACTGTACAGAGAGAAACCACACAGCATTATCTGAGAAACTTCACTATTTCACTACATTAAAAGTAACTGGTATCTCAGATAACAGGGTGATAGCTGTGGATAAATGCTGATTTATTTATTTATTTTTAATTTTTACTACTCTGCTCTGGGGGGAGTATTTAAAACTAGACTGGACAAAATACTAGTACACCTCTACCCCGATATAACACAAATTCTGATATAACGTGGTAAAGCTGTGCTCCGAGGGGGCGGGGCTGCACCCTCCGGCGGATCAAAGCAAGTTCGATATAACGCGGTTTCACCTATAATGCGGTAAGATTTTTTGGCTCCTGAGGACAGCATTATATTGAGGTAGAGGTGTAAATATAAAGTAGTGAACAAACTTGCATTGCTACAGTGAGGGATTCGGTGATCTAACATAGTCCCTAATTCTATGTTTCTGTGTCTCGCGTTGATAAACCTAGAAGACAAAATTTCTTGTCAGTCCAGTAAACGCATTACTCTGTTTTTGTCTGTTTATTCTTCTTGTCAGCAGGATGAATATACAAATGTGCAAAAAAACTTCATGAAGAGGGACAGTGTACTTGCTAGTACATACAAACCAAAATACAGCTGGTATGTTAAGTGCTTGTACTCTGGCACAACAAGAATTTGTACATACTGTATTGTGATACTTAAAAATACAACGAGAATAATCAAGGTCTACAAAGTACATATGCTGCAAGCCAGCTCCTGGGAGTTTCTCACAGTAGAAGACTGAGTCATGCAGGGACATGTGAATTGCCCAGGTGACCCCAGAACTCCATCTTGGAGCTGGACTTTGCATAGGAGGGAGGAGGGGGGGGTCTCCACCCACAAGAGAGAGTCTATTTAAATCCGTGGGAGACCCCTCCATTTGGTCTTCAGCTGGCTAAAGAAGGAGCCTCTCCAGTCCCGTCCCCCCCCCCCAGGATACTTGAAGGAGACTGAAACAAAGGACAGTAACTGTAGGGGGTGTGAGTGATTGCTGGACCCAGGGGGTGTGAGTGATTGCTGGACCCAGGCTAAAAGGAGATTAGCCTGTAAAAGGGAGCACTCTGGAACTGGTGAGGAAATTATCTGTATTCAGTTTGATTAGGCATAGATTTGCGCATTTTATTTTATTTTGCTTGGTGACTTACTTTGTTCTGTCTGTTACTACTTTGAACCACTTAAATCCTACTGTCTGTATTTAATAAAATCACTTCTTATTTAGTAATTTACTCAGAGTATGTATTAATACCTGGTGGAGCAAACAGCTGTGCATATCTCTCTATCAGTGTTATAGAGGGCGAACAATTTATGAGTTTGCCCTGCATAAGCTTTATGCAGGGTAAAACGGATTTATCTGGGTTTAGACCCCATTGGGAGTTGGGCATCTGAGTGCTAAAGACAAGCACACTACTGTGAGCTGTTTTCAGGTAAACTTGCAGCTTTGGGACAAGTGATTCAGACCCTGGATCTGTGTCTGGAGCCAGACAGGAGTGTCTGGCTCAGCAAGACAGGGTGCTGGAGTCCTGAGCTGGCAGGAAAAACAGAAGCAGGGGTAGTCTTTGCACACTGGGTGGCAGCTCCCAAGGGGGTTTCTGTGATCTAACCTGTCACACACACATTATTTGCAAATTGTGGTTCCAAGAACTATATTTCATAACATACAAAGATACAAAATTCAATTAATGAGCACCTAATATTGAACTACATAAAGACCTCCACAGTTCTGGAAAGAAAAAAACGTGACTTATTAGTAAAAAAACAAATTGGGTGAAATTCTGACCCCATTGAAGTTGACTGCAAAACTCCCATTGACTTCAATAGGGACAAGATTTCACCCATAACAGACAACCACAAAAACGTCATATAACAATCTATAAGTAAAACACAAACTCTGCTCCAGTGCATAGGTTGGCAGCTGGGAGATATGCAAGAAGGGAAACTAAAATGGGGATCAGTCTCTCCATGTCATCCTTGATAATGGTAGCTTGACCTAGGGCAGCCACTAATCATGGACTCTCTTTGGGCCTGGAATGTCAAACTCAGATTGTGTATTGACCCCAGAAGTGCTCTCAGAGCAGACATGAGAAAAGCATCCTATGTCCCACTTCAAGGAACAGGAAGGGGCTGGTCAGAGTGAAACCGCATAAATAGGCACAGAGGAGACTGATGCTGAGAGGTCTAAGCATACATTGACCACCCACAAAAAGTTGTTTTTTTGCAGCACTCAAGATATAGAGACATTTTAATAAACATCAATCTGCAACAGTTAGCCTTCAGCGAAGAGAGAGAAAAAAAATATTCCTAGAATTATATTTAATCTTGCCTTATTTTTCACCAGCCTAGTCTGCTGTATAGTGTCAGTGCCTTCATTCTTCCAAAAGTAATGTTGCTGTGCCTGCCTGATAATTGTTCAGATATCTTTTCAATTACACATTTGACAGTGTTTGTGACAGGCACGTCATATGTAAGGATACATAACAAAGGATGTGTTTAAAGTATTTTGTTACATGTCTGCTGCATCCTTATTTACATTTACTGAATCAGCAACCTATTCTCTCCTTCTCTCACACTTATCATATGTGCTTCTGGATCACATTATCCCAGAATTGGTCCTCACCATGTTTTACTACAGGAATAGTGATAATTTGGCATTGCTTAGAAATAACTCCAGAATGCCTGCAAAGATCTATAAAATTTTCTAGAGAAATTAGAAGAAGAGTTTTTTAAAATGTAGTGTGCTTGAAATCATGCTGTGTTGACAGCCCTGGATACTGGAATGCAAAGGATTTGGCCCTGTTTTTACTTCCATGAAGATTTAGACTGCACTGGTTTCCCAGCAGATGACTCTTTTAGCAACCCAGTGGGAAAGAAACTTTTAAAATGAAAGTTTAAATTATGCGGAAACTGATAGAAATTTCCTAAGGGAAGGCTGAGTAAAGACTGCAGGATTTGGCCCTACATTTCTTCCTTCATGTAAACACACCTTATCCATCCAAAGTTTTGTCTATACTTGCAATTAACCTTAATTTCAGCCATCGTGGGCAGCAATCAGTGTTGCTGCAATGCCACAAACCCTCTCATTTAGACAATGCACTCAAGGAGCTACTGTGGCTGAAACTGGGGCTAACTCCAAGTTCAGACAGGGCCCTAAGGTATTCATACAGTACCACTCTCCACAGTGTTTGGGAAGCAATGGCCTCTCCTTTAGTCAGGGGACAATCATACTACTTTTGCATTGTTTTGCAAGCAACTCTTGGATTTTAGTGGACTTCATCATCTTAGCAATTATGCCATGGATTCACATTTAGACACAGACAATGATTTCTTTTTCTTTTTCTTCTGCATTGCTGGTGTATTCTGTTGGTTTTGATTGGCAGCGGCGGGGAGTATAATTGGAGCTCTGAGTGTTGTGAGTGTGCCCAAAACATAATACTGGAGGCCAAATTCTGCCCTATGATTTGCACAGAGGGCTCCTGCTGAAGTCAATAGAAGCCCCACATGCCTTTCTCAGCGCAGAACTGGACACTGTGTAGTTAAATTGTCCAGGATCAGCTCTAAGTTGTTAGCTTTTTACCTAGGCATTTATGTCCTGCTTATCACCATGGTGGATTTATATGAGAAAACTGGCGAGAGGATCTGTTGTTCAATTTGTCACCAATTGAGAGACACTTTGATGGTCAGGGTAGAGCACAGACTGTTGCAGAATGTACATATTAATGGCCTGATTCTGCAAACCCTTCCTTGCCTGCGTAGGCCCTTTGATATTAGTGAGACTGCTCTTGTGAATAATAACTACTTTTGCGAGTAAGGGTCTGCAGGATCATTCCCTGTGATCTGAGATTTGAAAAGCCCTGGCAATTGCTAAGATACACAGTGAAAGGTGGGGTTTTTTATTATTATTATTACACTATTGAAGTATTTTTAAGTGTTTCTCAGGTCCATGTAGCTCACGGGTTATATCTGAGGCTTTTCTGAAGTAGAATTGTTAAAAAGAAATAAATCTGGTCTTGACTGATGATTACATTACTCCATTTTCACCGTGGCGTAACTTGATTGAGATGAATGGATTTACACCAATGTAACACTAGAGTAACACAGGGGGGAATCAGGCCATTTATCTGGAAATTAAATCTATTTAGTGTTTTATCTGTCACGTACTGTACCATAAGAAAAATCAAAAGACCAATTAAATTACATCGTCACAGTATGAAAAAAGAGGAAAATGTCTGCAATTTTTTTTACATGTAGTAAGACTGATCTGAAACATTTATGTGTTCAGAATTGTCTCACAAGCACATTTTTTTTCTTGCTCTGTATTTAAAAATTGATAACCTGGGGAAAAAAAGACTGCTGAGTTATAAAAACATCTTTTTTCTTGTAATAGTGTCATCTACTGGTAAGTCATTATTAAACTTAGGATTTAAATTTATAAGTGACCTTGACTGAAGTTTTATCATTTGAAGAATTTTCTCTAACGGTTTAATGTATCTGGAAGGCCAAACTCCCTTTATGTGGTGGAAATATTATAAATATCCCCTTTTAAATTGGAGCATCTTGCACTATGCAAAAACTAGAATGTGATTTTTTTCTTCTGCTTACTTCATGACTTGATTTTGAGCACCGTTTACAAAAGAAGGAAACAACTGAAATGTGCCATCAATTCAGATGAAAACTGGGTAACCTTAGGATTCCTGTTCTTGCCGATGGCTCAGATAGCCAGCTTGCAAACTCTCCTGGGGAGCCTGGGCTACCAGTCTCCTAGAACTGGCAGCCGTTTATTGACGTTAGCTTTGGGAATAATCTTCACTCTGTTGATTTCCTGCACACAGAGGTTGTTTAATGTCATCGGAATGACATTGCTTTGTTGTGCATGCCGCATCTTGCAAGCAGCTGAACTGTTCCTTACAGGGGAAAAAATGGCTGCAGCATCACGCTGTATGCTCTGTACAGGTAATCCCCTCACTTGCACTGCATGCAGCACATATGCTGCACTCATGCTGTGTAAATTATATATTTCTGTAAGAGATGGTCTATCAGACCCAGAAACGATGCTCCCGGCTCAGGTTTTCTTCTTCTATTTAAGTGGTAAAACTTTATTGAATTTTACAGAATGCAAATGCAAAAATGAGAAACAAGGAAATGGACAAAGGAATAACTAATATAACTTGAAAAGTGGAGAATTAGTAGCCTGAATCTCTTATTCTTAAACTACTCACTATTTTCTATGGGATAAATACTTCCTTGGATGGTTTTGTGAGGCAAAGCGATGCCTATATGGGTGTTTCCCTTATACAGATGTCTTGGGTCTTATCAGAAGAACATTCTTCTCAATGTGGGCTTCGGATATTTACCCAGGTTTGGTATGCATGCGCTCCATTGATCTGTGCTTGCACCTCACACCTCCTCATGCACCAAACTGAGAGCATAATGGGCAGAGAGGACCAACCACTTCTCCAGTTTCTTTCTGCTATGCGTGGCCTGAGAGAGAACCTCTTCAATGTCTGCAGCATTTGCTAGCTTCTACTTTGATTCTACTGCAAATATTTGTAAATAGCTTTTGATAATAGTTTTAAATAGTTTTTATAGTTAGATATGTGTAATTTTTAGTAATTAGGGCCATAGGGGTCTCCCCCTACCTGAAGACTCACCCTTTCTCTGTCCTGTACAGGGTGACTGGTATGTCCAAGAACCTGGAATTCAAGAACTGTATTTCCCGCCCTGGGGCCTTCCCTCTCAGCAATGACAAATTCATGTGCCTCTACTAGCTTCAGGAAGCTCATGTCTCCTTGAAGTGCGCTATTTCCCTATCCTTCCCAAGTCTAACCGCTCAAGGCTGTTAGTATAGGCTTTGGGATGCATCACACTAAGAGGGCCCCAGTCTGACCCTGGCCCATCATATTGTCCTGCTGTACATCAGTCAGAGGCACTGAGAAGCACCCCTCTGAGCACAGTGGACTCCGGAGTTGATAGGAGTAGAGTAAAGGACTCCTCCAAATAGTGGTATGAGGAGGGTAGGAAACATATTTGTAAGAAGTGAGAAAAATTCTCCTTCAGGTCCTCATCCAAGAAGAGGACCTCTTCTCTGGCATTCTCCAAGTCAGGTGAGTTTCCATGTCCCGGTATGGGCATGTCCGGAGCGTAGAAGGATCACAGAGCCAAACTGGCATTAACTGCAGGAGCACTGATCCCTCTTACATAGTCTTCCATAGGATTAAGTCTCCCTGAGATTACACCCAAGATGATATTGAAATTCCATCTAAATCAGACTATTCACTTAGGCTACATCTTCACTACGGGGGGGGGGGTCGATTTAAGATACGCAAATTCGTCGACGGCGCTTACTCCCACCTCCGCTGGTAGAGTAAGAGTGTCGATTCGGGGATCGATTGTCGCGTCCCATCGATCCCCGAGAGGTCGATTTCTACCCGCCGATTCAGGCGGGTAGTGTAGACCCAGCCTTAGCTGTTTTCTGTTCAAAGCCACATGGCACCATTAAATATAGGAAGCTTCATTCTCTAGATGTCCTTTTGGCATTGGCATTCTACCTGCAAAGGATTAAATCCTTTAGGAAATCACCTAGATTAGCTATATTCTTTGCACAAACATATGAGGGATGAAGCGATCTCATCCCAAAGACTGTCCAAATGGATTTTGGGTTGCATCTGGCTGTGTTACAAGTTAATGGTGACCCTTCCCCTGCAAGGGGTGTGGATCCACTCAATCAGATCCCACACTGCATCAGTAGCCTCACTTTGAGAGGTCCCTCTCCTGGAAGTCTGTAAAGCAGCAATATAGGGTTCTGTTCAGGCTTTCATGAGGCATTATGCCCTGGTGCAAGATTCTCCAGCAGATGCATGCTTCAGCAGAGCAGTGTTCCAATCGATCCTACAGCTAGGGTCCTCACACCCTTCTCAATTAATACTACTTGTAAATGACCCACAGTGGAATACACCTATAGGGACCATCACTTGAAGAAGAATGACAGGTTACTTACCTTAGAGTAACTAGAGTTCTTCAAGATGCATGGTCCCTAGTTGTATTCCATTACCTGGCCTCCTTCCCCTTTGCTGTAGAGTCTTATCCTAGGGTTCTTCGCCATAGGAAGGTACCACCCCATATCTCTAAGTTTGGAGCATGAGGAGGAGACAGTGCAGACACAGCACAATAGACACTCCTAGCAAGAATCTTCCATTCTCAGCCATGTGGAGTGTATGTGCGCCCACAGTAGAATACAGATGAGGACTGTGACGGGTTGGATCACAGAAACCCCCTTGGGAGCTGCCACCTGATGTGCCAAGACTACCTCTGCTCCTGTTTTAAAAGAATCAGATGCCCAACTCCCAATGGGGTCTAAACCCAAATAAATCCGTTTTACCATGTATAAAGCTTATGCAGGGTAAACTCATAAATTGTTCGCCCTCTATAACACTGATAGAGAGATATGCACAGTTGTTTGCTCCCCCAGGTATTAATACATACTCTGAGTTAATTAATAAATAAAAAGTGATTTTATTAATACAGAAAGTAGGATTTAAGTGGTCCCAAGCAGTAACAGACAGAACAAAGTAAGTCACCAAGCAAAATAAAATAAAATGCGCAAATCTATGTCTAATCAAACTGAATACAGATAATCTCACCCTCAGAGATGCTT
Source organism: Malaclemys terrapin pileata (assembly GCF_027887155.1). Taxonomy (NCBI): domain Eukaryota; kingdom Metazoa; phylum Chordata; order Testudines; family Emydidae; genus Malaclemys; species Malaclemys terrapin. Next base: position 28,618,436 of record NC_071512.1, read on the forward strand.
CAGTACGTTTTTTCCTCAGACTGGACACCATCCAGGCCTGGACACAATTCTTTCGCCTGGTACAGCTCCTGTTCCAGCTCAGGTGGTAGCTAGGGGATTCTTCATGATGGCTCCTCTCTCCCCTTTGTTCTCTTCCACCCCTTTATATATCTTTTGCATAAGGCGGGAATCCTTTTGTCCTTCTCTGAGTTCCCACCCCCTCCTTCCCAATGGAAAGATACCAGGTTAAAGATGGATTCCAGTTCAGGTGACACGATCAGATGTCACTGCAAGACTTCATTACCCACTTGCCAGCACACACGTATACAGGAAGACTTACAGGTAAAACAGAGCCATCTGCAGACAGCGGTCCTGGTTAATAGGAGTCATCAAGATTCCAAACCACCATTAATGGCCCACACTTTGCATAATTACAATAGGCCCTCAGAGTTATATTTCATATTTCTAGTTTTAGATACAAGAGTGGTACATTTATACAAATAGGATGATCATACTCAGTAGATTATAAGCTTTGTAATGATACCTTACAAGAGACCTTTTGCATGAAGCATATTCCAGTTACATTATATTCACTCATTATCAAATTTTTATAAAACCATATAGACTGCAACTGTCACAAGGACCACTCAGAGAACTCAAGTTACTGTAAGGTAAGTAATCTTTCTTTATTGAGAGATAATGTATGTGGAAAATAAGATCTGTCTTAGCAGTCTCAGTGTTAGATATGAAATAAACAGGTTCCCTGGGATCACAAGTTCCAGTCCATGAAAGGCTGACGTGTACATTCTTCTGAGCTAGCTCCTTGCACTTTACTGTGCCAAAGGTCTGTGGGATGACACCATAAAAAAGGGTTTCAGGGTAGCAGCCGTGTTAGTCTGTATCCTCAAAAAGAACAGGAGTACTTGTGGCACCTTAGAGACTAACAAATTTATTAGAGCATAAGCTTTCGTGGGCTACAACCCACTTCTTCGGATGCATATAGAGTGAAACATATATTGAGGAGATATATATATATACATCAAGTGTGTATATATATCTCCTCAATATATGTTTCACTCTATATGCATCCGAAGAAGTGGGTTGTAGCCCATATAGAGTGAAACATATATTGAGGAGATATATATATATATACATCAAGTGTGTATATATATCTCCTCAATATATGTTTCACTCTATATGCATCCGAAGAAGTGGGTTGTAGCCCACGAAAGCTTATGCTCTAATAAATTTGTTAGTCTCTAAGGTGCCACAAGTACTCCTGTTCTTCATAAAAAAGGGGAGACTCTTTGGCCTGATCTACACTAGGAAATTAGATTGGTATAACTATGTTGCTTAGGGATGTGAAAAATCCACATCCTAAGCAATGCAGTTAAAGCAACCTAACCCCCAGCATAGACAGCGCTTGGTCAACAGATGAATGCCCTTGTTGATCTAGATACCACCGCTCAGGGAGCTGGACTACCTACGCGGACGGGAGAACCTCTCCTGTTGACATAGATAGTGTCTTCACTGAAATGCTACAGCAGTGCCGCTGTAGCATTTAAAGTGTAGACAAGCCTATGCAAATGATGAACTATGTTTCATGGCACCCTTCCCCAAACTTTTCTTACCTGCCTGCAGCTCCCCAACCCTGAGACTGATAGCTCCCTCTGTGCAAGCTTGTATGGGAAATGGAAGGAGAGAACACTGAAAATGAAAATCATTCTCTCGTCAGGTATATTAGTTCAAAGTAGGCTGGTCACTGCTTCAGTCAAGATGGGCTTATTTAAAATCCACAGAAAAGCGCAGAAATTGGCTAGTTATTTTGGCATATCTTTCCACTATTGGGGAGGGCTGCGTATGTAATAGCAGGCAGGAAAATGAGAGAACAGAACTCTGAATCCAGCTGATTGACTCCCTGTCTGATATGAAGTGAATAAACTGAAGTGGGCGGTCTGGGACCAGCAGCCACACAGGCACAATTCTATAGAGGGCTGTGGCTGACACATTTTGTTTCATCTGGCTGAGACATTGGCTCATGGTTTGATGGCAAGCCAGCTGTATGTCCCAGCAGCATTTGTGCTAGTACCTGTCAATCATTCATGTCCTGAATGTATTTTGGGGATGTATAAGCTGCCAGATATGGACTTTAATCTCTTCAGCAGCTTCCTGGCATCACATTGAGATGGGATCATGAATGGGGAGCCATCTGACTGACTGACATGTTCCTTGACTGACAAATCATGTGTGGATGCAGTGCATCATTCCTGGGAGGCCCAGTGCAACTACTCAGATCCCTTAGGTCTCAAATTGCCAATGCTTAAAACCCTTAAATTCCACTGTGTCCTGCATGAACATTGAAGATCCTATTATCCTGTTTTTAAGAGCAGGGTTTCAGTCCAGTGGCCTTGATCAAAATGTAACCTCTCCTCATTTCTGTCTTGCTTGGTTGTCACCCTCTACACCAAAGGTCGCACTTCAGCTATATTGCATGTATATAGATTGTAAAGCACTTTGGAATCCCTTGAAGTTAAAGGTTCTATATGAATGTAAAATAACAGATATATGTAAGGAAAGATCTCTACTAAAAATATTTTGCTATGGGAAGGGTTAGTAAGCCTGCCACCATATTCGATGGGAAAGCTTTGCTTTGGTGATTTCATCAGAGTTTCACAATACTCTCAAGAGGCTTACCCTAGGCTTCTGAAACTTTTGGTAAATCTTATCTGCTTGTTAAATCATCCCTTTTAAGAATTTGTATTCATCATGTCTTTGTTGTTGTTTTTCTCTGTTGATCTATAGAAACTCTATGAGATTTTGCCATCCTAACCTGGAAAAGGGTATAACTTACTGATTTTTTTTTAAATGTAACATTCCTTCACCTTCAAGGCTTGGTCTCAAAGTCATACAATTTCTTCTTACCAATGCATGATATAGTAGAGTTTGTATAGCGGACTTTTCATAAACATCAGTCTTATAATAAAAGCTCCCATCCCATCACTTGTGTTTAAAAACTATGACCTTAGAAAGCCTGCTGCAGACAGTGTCAGGAGTTTTACTGAGCTTAGGCCTTAGGCACATTCATTTGAATCGTTTTGAAAATGCATATCCAAAATTCAATAAAATAAGACAGTCTAATGGTACAGCTGCAACATATCCCCTCCAGCTGGGTAAGCTGAGATGATTTCTAGGTCTTGGACTAGCAGAGCCTGGGTGTGATGTAGAGATTATACAGATAGCTGCCAGAGAAGAGATTCTGGCAGCTCTGCTACTGCACTGCTCTCTGCCTTTTGATTTGTGGAGTAACAGTGGCTTTTGTTCTAAATGGGGTCCCTTGCTGGCTTTCCTAGACACAGATTTGCTGGTGCAACACTGGCAGCAAGCCAGTGGGAGGGGTTGCCTCAAGGGTAAATGAATACAAGGTAGGAAAAAACAATAACATCACAGTGCTCCAGTTGTTTTGAAAGTGACTGGCTATTCTCAATGCCTTGATATGGATCCAAAACGATCCACTATGTAGGCAGGTTTAGTTAAACTGCATTCAGAAATCATAATTTATCCGTGGGCAAACACCATTGCTTTGCATACAGAAGGCAAGTCATGTGATCCCAAATGAAATTTGCATGGTTCTTTACTCAAAAAGCTAATGTCAGTCATTGTCCCTTTTGTGCATATCAATGCCTTGGTTCTTTAAGCCCATTTAAGTACACAAGAGCATGTGTTGTTGTTTTTTTTAAAATATTACCTTCCCTGTACTGCAACACAATATATAATGTAGACCCTTCTCTACATAGCTATTCAGTATTTGATGCAATATTACAAATCTATATTAAAATTATGAAGCATAAAATACTTTGGCTGCTGGATTCTACACTGCTGAGTTATGTACTATCGAACAGTGAAAATGTTTCCCTTATGCACCATACATCCGAAATTTCCAAATAACTGTTTTTGCACCAGGACATTTCTTATCTCTAGTGTAGTACTGCTAGCCTTGTGGAGTGTCATCACCCTGGCACAATTAGCACTGTGCCTAACGTTGAGATAATCAGAGTGTACATGTAGGGACATTATTTAAGCACCAAATCACTGAACTGCATGGTATGCCCCCACCTACTGAAAGGGCTACCATGAAATTTAATTTAGAATTTTACATATACATTTTGAATTGGAAATCTCAATAATAATTTTCCCTTTGCTCAGCCTTTTAACTGTGAAATTCAGTTGGGGAGCTTTGAAGCAGCAGGTAATGTCACAGCACTCTGGAGGGATTTTACCAGAATTCTGCTATAGTGCTTGCAAGTGTCATTTCCATATTTAACTAATTTCAGTTTTTAATTAGCTCTGTGTGAAAAATGAGAGTTCACGCTGAGCTAAGCTGTCAGCATAGACTCTTGTTTCCTTTTTAGCCTCTCAGGACAATTACAGAAAAAAAAAAAGAGTGCTACAATAAATGAGCTTGAGCACGGCTCTTCCAGGCCTTCACGTTATTCATTGACAGGGAGGAAGTGACAGGGTTGGGTCCAGCTTGCCATAATGGGGAAGAGAGCAGCTCTGAATCCATTTCAGATACAGATTTGATATATTAAAGATTCGAGGAAATTTTTAGACTTGACCCGGAATAGGAGCAGGCAGCAAAATAAATTATATTCTCTTCCTAAACCGCTAAGATACCATATGGTCATTTACACTGTTCTTAACAAAGCTTAATCATTCTAACCTAATTATTTATTGCACTGAATAATAGTGAGATAGGCAGCGTTCCACTTTACAAAAAACACTGGGAAACCATTTTTTCGTGGCACTTTCTGTAGCCTAAGACTGAACAATGCAGTGCACTGAAGGCTCCTGCGTGTGATTTTATGTGGTCCCCTATAAAAAGATAACTGATTTTGATTTAATTCCATGATGCAGTATAGGGATTGAAATTGGTTAATCCTGCATATGAAGAGAAAATTTACCACCAGGGACTTACACGCAAATTTTAACTACATACTCTTCAAAAATGTATTGAGAGTTGGAGTTTTTGCAAACTCTACAAAAATATTTGATGAACAGGTTTATAAAACAATTTTTGGAAGTAGAACAGGCAGAGGACCTGAATTTCATTGACATAACATCCATGTTAATAGTATTATTTGTTTTTAAAAAGAAGGCATCAATTGAAACACCAAACCAGTATTTAAATGGAAAATTAGCAATAAAACTCGGTGTTATATATAGGAATGAGTGAATTTTGTAATACACATATTTTCAGTTCATCCACTTATTCCATGAAAATATTGGTACAGTGGATTTCGCTTATAACTGATGTGGTTATTATAGACGGCCACTTATAGTAGACAGAAGCAGATTTCCTCTATTAGACTATAAACCACATACATCTTTCACAAATTAAAAAGGATGGAAGAAACCTCAGTTACAACAGACACTTTTCTGAGTATTTAGGGGTGTTAGTAATATTATGAAGGGAGAAGCAAGACCCACCGAGGAAACTTGTCAGATATGGAAGTGAAATAGAGGAGCTACCAATTATTTTCTTTCAAAACTATTGAGGGTCTGCTTTGTAAACTTGCTTTTGATGTTAAGAAAATACTCCAAAGGAGAATAAATCTACATTTTTTCCAATGAACTACTCCCCAAAACAATCATCTGTTCTTCCTGTTTAAGAGCTTCAGAAAACAGCTACCATAGCAGATTTATGTGTTGGGAAAACTAGAATACCTATTACTTTCAGCAGTAAACTTGCTTCACAAAAAATCATGTACCTTGACTGCCAAGTTAATTCAGATAAATACTGAGTAGAGAGACTGAAATGCTGGCTGGATTTTGACTGCTGTCTAATTTTTAAAATATATATTATTTACTTCTCCGTTGGTCACCACATAGAGCCCTACTGTACATGTCTGGGCTCTGGCTACTGAATTTTATGGACAAAAAGGAGAGCACAAACCAATCATCATAAGTACCATCATTGTATACTTTTAGTTACCATAGCCTTTTCTCTGTCTATGTGTCTTCCTCTCTATATATTTCTATGAGTATGCCGTCTTTCTGTGACATTAATTGCATCAGCCATAAATGTTTGTTTTAAGTTTTATTACATTGTGTGACATAATTTATATACAGACCTTACATATTATAGGTATATCGTGTGAGGCAAAAATTTTGTTGAGGGTGAATTCTCAATTATTTTATTCTATGCATAAATATAATGCATCCAATGGTACATGCATTAATTTATCTAGTACTCAAGTTCAATTCAGGGTTCAATTTAAGATGTTGACTTTTTTCTATAGTTTTTCATAGGTTGGATTGCAGTTGCCTGAGGGAACGTCCTCTCCCCAGGATCTGCTCTAATGTTTTGGGTCACCTGAGATGCTCAAACTAACAGAACAGTCCTGAGGTGATATCTTGGCCCAACTGAACTTCAGGTCAAAATTTTCATTGGCTGCAATAGGGACCTGGGTTTCACCCCTTGTATTTAAAGATGTTGGGGACTGGCAGTGAGCATTCTGCATTGCTAACCCCAGACTACGAAATTGGCTTCTTGACACACCTCAAGTCTGTTGACATTTAGGGCACAGTGTAAGGCTCTTGTCTCTTCTTCAGCATCTTTTTGGGTAAACAACAGGAAATTGCTTTGTTTGAGGGGATGTCTCATATTCTTTACTTCTCATAAAAGATGTAACAATATGCATCTTGTTATAGTTTTTATATGTGCCATGAGATGAAATTGGGCACATTTTTTTAAATGTGGAAGACAAAAATTAAATTAAACAATAATATATTCTGAATAAATTTAGACTCTAGTCTGTGCTTTTGAATGCTAATGTAAAATCCTCTTATCTGAAAGCCATACAAGTCAGATATCAACCCTAGATATTGAATAAAGAACACAATAGGCCAAATTTTCATACTTGAGTGTTTAAAGTTAGGTACCTACGTTTGTATTGAGGTGCCCAAATCCTGATTAAGGTTGCCTCAGATAGATATCTATGGGCCAGATTTTCAAGGACACTGAACATCTGCAGTTCCCATTGATTTTAATAGGAACTGCAGTTTTCTCTTACCCTTTTTCTGTCTTGTATATTTGGATTGTAAATTCTTTGGGGGCAGGGACTGTCTTTTATTAAATGCTTGTATCATTCCTAGCAAATGGGCCCCAATCTCAGCTGGGGCCCATGGGCATTACTGTAACACGAATAAATAATAAATAAATTGCTCTGTGATGCTCTAGTGTGGTAGATGCTAAGACACAGATGCAGAGCAAGGAAAGAAGGATCAGTGGGTTTCCATTTTGTCAGTTACCGTAATGGAAAAGTAAACAAACCTCTAACCTCGAAAACCTGCCAAGAGTCTGGCTAGTACAGGATTGAAAATTGAACATGTCCTGGTAAGCCCATGGGAGATGGTAGTTGACACTCAAATAACGGAGAAAGAAAATACATTTTTTCAACTATATATAAATAATCATTGAGACATTGCTCCTTTAAAAAAAGTTGGTATAAAAAATCAACAGCGCTATAGCAGTTAAATAGCACTAACTGACTACACTTAATTTTCTAAGGCTTTTTTTATTTAGGGCTCTGCACCTTTGTTCCTCTTTAGATATTGCATCTTTGGATCAATAGGACATCCACCAATCTAAAATATTAATAATACCAGGCTTACACGGATTAGAGTGGGTTGAATTCTGCATAGATACTACATATAATCTGTATTTTCCCCCTTGTACATCATAGAATATTATTTGGGCTGTAATATATAGTTTGATGTGTATCATACAAATTAACAAGCTAAAATACATGTCCACTGTCAAAAATGAATGAGAATCTTGTGGGAAAGCAGAAATGTTTATTTTCTCCTGTGGTTCTTTTAACTTTGTGATCACAGGAGAGTTTTTAAATCCACAACAGTAATTCATGCCTGGAACAAAACCTTCTAATATTATCATATGTGTAACATATGACAGTCATATGACTATTTTAAACTATATTGTTAAAGCTTTTATGTGATTTCTTTTAAAGGAAAAAATGGTATTACAGACCACTGTGCTTGGAAAAGGTACTCAGCAAGCATAATGTTGCTGCTGCTGTTTTTATCTGCATGTGGATACCTCTGCTCTATGGACAGTGGACTAGCTGCCCAGAACATGTAATCAAATACATTTTTGGAGACTGCATACAAAGGAATAAAGGTGGAGGTGAAATATTTCATTTGCACTGTGTATAAAAATCAGAAGTGGACCCAAGCTGCAAAATTTGGATATGTCCTTTGAATCCCCAAAGCTTGGAGCAGTTAGAGCTATGATTTGGGTTCAGCCCATTTGTAGAATGGATGCTACATTTGAAATTTGAATCTGGTACAGGTGTGGGGAGATAGGTGTTCAGATGCAGGGTTTAAATTCAGGAAAATCTCTAATAAAATATTGACATGATGCACACTTTAGTTACATTCAGTTTTAAAGCAAAATAGTATACATCATGTACTGTAAGCAAAATCTAATTCCCAGAGGGGGTAATATAGTGGTCTAAAAATAAGGTTTGAAATTCCTAGAATTCCTAGAACCACAATTTCAAGTCCTGGTAAGATCAATTCAGTCCTTCCTTCTCTTGATGTGAAATGGAAATTCGTTGAGTTCCATGCACTCTGTTGTGTGAGATCTTTTAAATGAGACCTTAAAATTGAGGTTCCATCTGTTTTGGTTGAACACAAAAGATCTCATGGTATGTCTTCTAAGAGTAAGGTTTTCTAGTGTTTTTGTCCAGTGTCCTCTTACCCTGTTCTTGTTCCACCCCAGAAGCAGTTGCATTTCAACCTTCCAGCATGAAAGGTACTATGTATGATAAATACAAATATTATTATTTATAGTCACCCAGTTCCAGCATTAAGAGGAACACAAAAGACTGCAATCTTGAATCTTAAGATTGCCAAAAGAGCGAGTTCATTTTATACAGTCTCAAGAACTGATTAATCTTGTGCCAATTTTCTGCACTCTATACAATCTAGGGCTTGTCATGAGAATGGATGAATAGTGTGCCGCATTCTGTTCCTCTTGTATGGTTTTTGTCACAAGATTTCAGATCCTGAATGCAGCATGCAATGCTGTTATTCTTCTTGTGACAAAAATTGCATTTGGAAAGTGGCACAAAATCAAAACATTTCTGTGAGGAGGATTGAAAGGGGAGCAGACAAAAAAGAATATAAAATGGAAATTCAGTCTCATCGCAGTCAGAATAGCAGGCAGAGAACTAATAATGATACAGGTTGTGACTATTGTTCCAAGCTGTCTTTAACTCTGCTTTCTTGTGGGTCTCCCGGGAATTTGAAGCCAGGTCTTCAGATCATTTTTTCCCTCCATAATGTAATTCCAAGTGTGTGTAAGCTTTTCAAGTATTTTTGAAGTAGAAAGACTGAGTTTGGACATAGAGGGGTAAATTTTCAAAGCATTGCATGGGAGATAGGCGCACAAATCCCGTTACTGCTAATGGGATTTGTGGGCGTATCTTTCGAGCACTACTTTGAAAATTCATACCATTCAGTTTGTTGCAGTTCAGGAGGAGAGAAATCACTGAGTTGGTTTGAAAAAAGTGTTTTTTGTTTTTATATTTTGTTTTGTTTTCCACTCTCTTACATATAACCACATCAAAAATCAAATGCGTTGTTTTGCTTCCATCTTCTTTTTCTCCTGCAGTAATAAATGTATCCAAAAGGAAATAATTAACAATTCTCAGCAGAAGCACCCTTTTTTCCCCCTGTTGCTGATTATAATATTTCACTCTTTAACAGTACCCTTTTATTATCTGTATAATAGCAGCATACTAGGCACTTTGCAGAGGGGTTATAAAGTAAGAGCCCTGTCCCAAACAATTAAGAATCTAAATGAGAATTCACATATAAAGAGCCAGATAGTGCTAGGGAAATACTGCCCTACGTGGTGAGGAATCAACCTTCCCTAGCATCATGTCTCAGAAAAGCACAATCCCTCCTGTATCTCTCTGGGATGCGGAAGGAGCGTGCCTGGCATTTTCTCCCTAAGAGAGGGGAGCACTATGCTCTTCTCTCTGAAAACAATACGCTACACCATGGAGAAGATTGCAGAAGTAGGGACAAGGCTCATGCCCCTGACTTGTGCCCTAGGGAATGAAGAAGTGACACTCATTGGTAACTGTATTTGTGAGCCAGCCCCTGTATTGGGAGGACAGTGGGTGACTTCTGGCACACTTGTGTCCCCCTTGCACCATGCATATGACCCAGAGGTAATTTAGCCCTAAATATGTGTGGGTTTCCATATTTCACAAAACATTTCTCACAACATTCTTGTGTAGTAAATAAATATAGTCTCTCTCTCTCTCTCTCTGGAAAGATAATAGATTAAAAACTGTGTAACTTGTAAGGTGTTTAGCTACAGTACCATGGTGATAGTACAGAGTAAAAACATAAGTAAGTAGTATACTGAATCTCATTCCACTAATAGGGATGTTGAGACATCCCCTGATTCTACTCCCTGTAGCATTGTGGTAACATCTTTGTATTCAGTGGAGTTCTCTAGCGTTACACCACTGCAAATAGGAACTGAATATGGCTCTAGAAAGTTAAATGACTTGGCCAATGACGCATGATGCATGATACAATACAAAATATACAAAAAAGTTGCATGTGCTAATAATGCTTTAAATAAAAACCCCAAATGTATGTTTAATTTAAATGTATTAAAGCAGTTAGTACATATTGAATAACTTACCAGCCTTATGAGAAGCATATTATTGAGGTTTAACAACTGTGAAAAAGAGACTCGTCTATTAATTGTGAAAGCAAGCATAGTAAATAAGCAATTATTTTATTTACATATTACAATGGTCATATTAAATCTAGATCAAATGATAGATTTAGGAAATCATACTTTAAACTGTCCTGTAGGAACAGTCCTGCACTGGCACATGAAGTGACATAATAGGTCTGTTCCAGTCTCTGACTTTTCCGATGCTGTGCAAGTGCCATTCAGATGTTTCACATGAGCAAATTCGGTAAGAGTTCTTATTCACCTAACCCTGCAGCCTGATTGCATAGCTTCCCTAAACAATTGGCATTGCACAAGGAAAAGAATATGCCTAATAAAACTATTTGATTGCTTTGTCTAAAATGTATCTCTTAAGAAAATGTAAATATTATTAGTTGTGTCTCTAAAGTCTGCTAGCGGGTTTTTTTTTAAAAAAAAAACGTATTCACTTCTCCTACAACCAGAATTGACCCTACTCTTCTATTAAACACAAAGTGTAAGTGTTTATACGTGAGTGAGAACAAATTTCAGCACTGGATTAAGGAACTTGCAATAAGTGGGATCTGGTATGCTGCATTCCCAGCCTGTAAAAATGTCCTAATGCTGAGACACAAGGGCATCTAAGAACCCAACTGCCTCTGGAAAATGCTCTGTGGTATTAGGACCTATGGATTTGCTGGGAAGGGTCTGTTCAAGCATTTCTCAAGGCATCAGGACTGGTGAATGGACAGGGGAGTGTGTTGATGCCTCAGAACACATCTAGAGGTTAAGACTCTAGAGAAGGCATCCAGACTGGTGGATGGAACTGAAGAGTGTGTTTTTGCTGCAAGGCACTGGGACAGGTGAATGCAGCAAGGAGAGCAGACATTATAAACAAAAGTGGCCTGGGTTTGGGGGCCAGGCTAGATTCACTGGGTGCCCCCGCAAAACCCTAATGACAGCCCTGACAGCTTTATCTTATTCATGTCAGGCAGCACACCTAGCAGAATAGTTTTTCCCCCTGTTTGTATGACACATATAAGTGCGAAAAGTGACACAAACACACATGCAGTGCTCCTGAACCTATTCCCTATTATTACTGTTATTTAGATGTAAATCATGCTCATTAGTCTGTGATACCCTGATGAAACCTAATTCTCTGTTAACAAACTATTTTATTGTGATACTCTATGAAGAATAACAGGGAATCGTACCCAAGGAATCTGAAAGGAGAACAGAGAGTTATTTTAACTGGAATTGTTGTGCAGGGGATACGCAGTATCCTCTCATTACAAAAAAACACACGAAAAGAACACACCTACTGTTTATCTTAGAAATGTTTGCCATGTGCTAGGTAAATATATATATATTTCAATGACAGAGCACTAATTTCTCCATTTTGTTATATTGGAGCAATCCCTTTGATTTAAGTGGGTTACACTGATGTAACTGAGGGAGGAGAATTTGGATCATAGATTCCAAACTTTCTTAGGCTGATTCTCATTTACACTGCCAAAGGGGTATAAAGAGACCTTAGTGTAACTAAGAATCATGGCCCCTGCGTTCAGCATCCGACTTTGAGACAGTTGCCTCCTCCACCTTTTAACAAGAGAAGTCAAATATTCTGCTCCGCCTCCAGTTACATATTGACATTGCTGATCCTTAAAAAATCCTCTGCTCCTCATTGCCCTCTCTGTAAACACAGCTGAGGGCTGACTGCCATGTGTACACAAGCCAAAGACAATGTCACTCTTCATGTAACTTCTAATACTTATTGATTGGCTTTTGTCGGGTTTATTCTGTTGCCAACCATTGTGTGTGAGAAAATGTTTAGTCATGCCCCTCAAAGCTGCAGTGCCCTGTATACGAAGGACACAGTATCTGCTTCCAGAGCTGTCACTGCCTTACTGAACCTAACTCCTCTCTGGGCTTTTGCTCAGAGTCTGTTAGCTGTGCATCAGTCTTGTTCATGCTTTCTTTTTTGTTAGCTTTTTCCTGAGCATTCATGTGGCCATTTATTTTATTCAAGTGTTTAGAAGGCAAGCATCACTGTACTATTTGAGCACCTTAACACTCATCTCTCTTTAAATGAATGGAAGCCTTGGCTAGACTTAAGCATAATGGTGTCAGGCACTTGTGCATATTTTCTCCATACAGTTCCTTCATTGCCCCTCTCTTTTGACCTTATTGATATAAAATTATTCTACTTAACTGCCAGGGGGCAAATTTGTCACGTACACATGGGAGAAAGAAGAAGGACAAAACGCAGGGTCAGCTATAGGTAGTCAGGAAGTTCCTTCAAGAGGAAATGTAGCCAAACTCCAAACCAGGAGACAACGGACCTTTCTGTGCCTGCGTCCTGTAGATAAACTGCTTGGTTTGCAAAATAAGCAAGGAGGAGAGGGCAAGTAAATGAACAATAAGGGGTCATAAGAGGGGCAGATACATGTAGCTTGCTAATTATATATGGTAATGATGCAAATTTTGGCCAATCATAAAGCAATAGATTACACTGCTCTACAGCCAAAATGCTTCTGAAATAAATGTAGTCAAACTTTACTAATTCTGGGTCATTGAGAACGAAAATGATGCTTAAAATTGTTGATTGGCTCTAGTTTTCAAGATATGCTATTGGGTCAGTATATACGACCCTTGACTTGGGAATGGCAGAGGATAAGTGAGTTATAAAGGGAAGGGATCTCAATTTAAACCAGAAATGACTAAAATACATCTTTGACTGGATCTATGAATAAATCTATGACTGGGTTTGGACAGTACTTGCTTTTTAGGCAAAACAATGAATGATGCAATGTGAAGCTGGTATTGCGTCATACATGATATGAATTGCATCATGTTATTCCTAGAAGTCATGGATGATGCAATCATAACGAAGCTTACATCACTCTGCTGAACAAATTGCCCTATATCAACTCTAGAAATCATACAATGTCGTGCTCTCTTATTTGTCAGTGTTTGATTTTGCAAAGGGACACATTTCTGTTTAGCCAAAGTGAGCAGAGATGCCTCGTACTTGTGTGAACAGTGCAGATAACTTCTGCTATGTTTGTGGTAAAGTGACTTTTGCATCACAAAAGCGCAGTATAACCACTATGGTTAAGAAAGCCTATCACCTTTATTTTGGCTGCAAAATTGGAGATCAGGACAAGAGATGGGCCCCACACATATGCTGCAACACTTGTGCAACAAATCTTCGCCAATGGTTGAACAGGAAAAGGAAATCTATGCCTTTTGCGGTGCCAATGATTTGGAGAGAGCCAACAGATCATACCAGCAATTGTTACTTCTGCATGGTGCCTCCAGTTGGGAAAGGTGTGTCAAAGAAGAAAAAGTGGACTGTGCATTATCCAAACATTCCATCAGCTATACGCCCAGTACCCCACGAAGAAGGACTGCCAGTTCCTGATGCACCAGAATCATTCTCACTTGAGTCAGACGAGGAAGAGGATGAAACTTCTGGTCCTGAACCATCAATGTCACAGGACCCACATTTTCTCCCATCCTCCTCCTCTGAACCACACCTCATAACACAAGGTGAACTGAATGATCTTGTCAGGGATTTGGAACTACCCAAGAGTAAGGCAGAGCTGTTGGGCTCCAGACTACAGCAGTGGAATCTCCTGGCAGGTGATGTTAGGGTTTCCATGTTCCGTGGCTGTCAAAAGGATCTTGTCCCATTCTTCTTCATGGAAGGTGATCTTGTAGCCTGCAACAATATCGATGGTGTGATGGCAGCCCTTAACATCGTTCACGATCCAGATGAGTGGAGAACTGTTCATTGATTCATCAAAGACGAGTCTTAAAGCTGTTTTACTGCATAATGGCAATGTTTTGCCATCAATTCCAGTTGGTCATGCAGTCCATATGAAGGAAACCTATGACAACATGAAACAACTTTTGAGGTGCATAAACTATGACCAACATCAGTGGCAGCTTTGTGGCGATTTGAAGGTTGTTGCTCTCTTGCTTGGTCTGCAGACTGGATACACAAAGTGCTGCTGTTTTCTCTGCGAATGGGATAGTCGTGCAAGAGGTTCCCACTACATCAAGAAAGATTGGCCACTCCGACAGTCATTGGAGCCTGGGAGGAAAAGTGTTCAGCATCCACCACTTGTTGAATCAAGGAAGATTTTGTTACCACCCTTACACATCAAGCTGGGTCTGATGAAGAACTTTGTCAAGGCCATTGACAAAACACAAGCAGCTTTCAAGTACCTCCGTGGAAAATTTCCAAGGTTAAGTGAAGCGAAGATAAAGGAAGGTGTCTTTTTTGGTGCTCAGATTCGTGAACTTCTTCGAGATGATGCATTTGATCATGCACTGCGTGGCAAGGAAAAGACGGCATGGAAAGCCTTCCAGTTAGTGGCAATAAACTTTCTCGGAAACAACAAGGCAGAGAACTACAGGTTGTTGGTGGAAAACCTCCTCAAGGCATACAAAAGCCTTGGTTGCAACATGTCACTAAAGATACATTTTTTGCACCCTCATCTAGATTTTTTTCCACCGAACTGCGGAGCAGTGAGCGACGAGCACGGCAAGCGATTTCACCAGGACATTGCAACAATGGAGAAACGCTATCAGGGCAAATGGAGCCCATCAATTCTTGCAGACTATTGCTGGACAGTGACAAGAGATGCTCCATTTAATGAATACAAGAGACAAGCCAAGAAGCGCCAAGTAGACACTGAATAGGACTAAACTATGTACATAATAGTTTTTTGCCTTTTGTTTCATAATACATTTTATTTATATAACCTTTTTGCTGATTTTTAAAGTGTTACATAAACAGGACAGGTGAAATATTATGATGTAAAGCAACCATAAACACGTGAAAAGACCTAGGTTTACAATTTATAATTAAAACTCTACTATCTACACAATATACATAGACATAAAATGTAAAAACTTAAATATCTTAGAAACAGTAGCCAATCAGTTGTTTTGTCGTATTTGAATTCAGCACATCAAAATACATAATAAATAGCACATTTTATCTCTGAAGCAGATGACTTCTCAAAAATTGTAGACCAGTGTTATCATAGTCAACTGAATATAATGCTTTGGTGTAAGTGTTTTCTTTGTTCTTGCTGACTTATTAGCTCGAACCCAACTGCAATTGAAATAAATGGCTCGCCCCTCCCGGTGCTCCTTGCTTGATTAGCTGTGTCCGTCTCTCCTTATTCCTCAGCTGGAACGGACAGAAATTTCTATGACATTATGAACCCTTGCTATTCCAGTCTTGGGCCTCTCTTGAGGAGAGATTGACAATCGTGATGAATTGTGCATCCATTTTGTAATGCGGGCAAGTAATCCCTTGGGACTAGGCCTACCACACTCATTTCACTTGTGACTTGTGTCAAACTTGAACCTGTTTCTCCAGAGAGAAAATGCTAAAACACTAACTCACTGTGTCTGCTAGCCCTCCAGCAACTGGCCACTAATGAGCAATGTGAGTTCAACAAGACCAGTTTGTGACATACATAGGTTTATGTTGCTGTGGTTAAACAGGAATATCTGTAGTTAAGAATCATGTTTCTAAGCTTGGTAATTACTGTAATTTAATAGGAATTGCATTTGTATTTAAATTCAGTTTTTTACAAAATCATTATGCCTGGATTTGGTTATCATGATTTTGTAGCTATCAGGATGTTTATTTGTTAGGACGAAAATACAAAACTTCCTTTGGTTCATATGAGTGTTTCCGTGAGTTGAGGCAATATGCAGATCAGGTAAAAATTCAAAATAGAGAAATTTCCCGTAGCGTATATATTCTAGAATTACACGCTACTATTAGAAGTCTTTTCCTTCCCTAGGGCAGTGGCATTCAGCGGAGTCCTTGGCAGTATGGTTTTTGCAACAGGAAAACTCAATAGGCCTTATTTTGAACTCATGCTGGTGTCAGGAGTAATTTCACTAAAGTCAATGTTAAATTGGTACGAGGTCAGAAGTGAAGCTCACAGTATTTCTGCTCTCCTACATGAGAATAACCCATAGCAGACAATGGGTCTGTGGTATTTATTCTGTAATTCTTTTGTTGATATAAATTTGATGGACCAGCTTCTGCTCTCAGTCACACTGGAGTGAATCTGGAATAATGCCATGGAACTTACTGGCGTTCGCTAGATTTAAACTGGCACAGCTCAGAGTAGAATTTGGCCTGAAGTTTCTAAAAAGTTACCCCACTTTGGGATGCAATTATGCTTGACCACTGTTGGCAAGTTTAATGATTTGAGAAATTTGCCTATGTAAAACTTAAGAATTCTAGTTGATTTTATGAAATTGCTGTATTATTGAAATCCTGAGTGTATGTTGAACCAGCCATTTGCAGACAAGGCTGGTGTCTCCCAGATCTGAGCTAGGGAGCTGTGACAGGAGCAACAAAGAGTCCTTACCCTGAATAGTCTTCCATTAGGCACCCTAGAACAACGGAATTAGTGCTGTCTAAAGGCAACTAGTTCTAACCGGGTTGTCTGCAGGCGGTGAGGTTGGAGCAGTGGAAAATACCCAGCAGAAAAGAAGAAACAAAGTATTAGAACATGTTTTTAAAAACACATCCTCTGTAAGATTCAGGAGAACACAATGGAACGTGCACTCTGAGCTGAGGAACCTTTTGACTGCCAGACTAGAACAAGCTAAAGGCAGCTTGATGCATGAACATGAAGAGACTCCGTGACTGGAAGAGAAGGCTTAGCCAGAGTAGTAAGGTCCAGGATAGAGCATCTAGGACCCTGAAAAGACACTGACCAAATCCCAAAGGATCCACAAGAGGGATGAGGAAACTGAGGCAGGGATTTGCATGAAGGTTTTGTTTTTCCATAGAACTCTATATCTCTTGTGGTATCTAAAAGTAAAGTGTTATTGCTTTAGAAATTCCTTTGCAAAGACTCTCTCACTTGCTTCAACTATCACATGTCCCTGAAGGGTTAAACTGTAACAGAGAGTGGAGCTCTGGGGAGAGTGTGCTTAAATGACTGGGGTGTGTTGGGAGATCAGCACTGGTCCTAGGTGATCATGGGGTCCCACTCCCTGGAAGTAGTACTAGAGGGAGAGTCTGTGTCTGGGAAGTATGCCCAAGAGGCCAAAGCCAGAGGCTGTGGTTGGAGCCTCCCCATGCCCAAAGGGGTCCACCTAGGGTTGCCAACTTTCTAATCGCACAAAACCGAATACCCGAGGCCCCGCTCCAAGGCCCCATCCCTCGCTCACTACATTTCCACCTCCCTCGGTGGCTCATTGTCCCCCACCCTCACTCACTTTCACTGGGCTGGGGCAGGGGCTTGAGGTGCGGGAGGGGGTGAGGGCTCTGGCTCAGGGTGTGACCTCTGGGATGGGGCTGGGGATTTGAGGGGTTTGGGGTGCAGAAGGGCGCTCCAGGTTTGTGGGCGCTTAGGGCAGGGGCAGGGGGTTGGGGTGCAAGGGGATGAGAACTCTGGTCTGGGGGTGCGCCTAGGATCCAGACCTGCTGGCCACTTCCAGGGTGCAGCGCAGTGCCAGGACTTGTAGGGACTAGCCTACCTTAGCACCGCAGCACTGCCAATCAGACTTTTAATGGCCCAGTCGGCGGTGCTGACCGGAGCCGCCAGGGTCCCTTTTCAACCTGGTGTTCCAGCAGAAAACTGGACACCTGGTCACCCTAGGTCCAACACAGCTGACTGGTGCGCATCCACAAGGGGTAGCTCTGCCTGGACTGTGGCAGAAAGTAAGAGCTTGTCGGTGGTGAGGAAGATTAAGCCAAAGCATCACAGTTTTCTCAGATGTAGTTTTTAAAGAACCAAAGTAGACCGCAGGAGAAGTATAGGCACTCATTGGGCCAAATTTCACTGCTGGTGTAAGTGTGCACAACTTCTGAATATATCCCACTATTTCTAATTACGAATGTATTCCTTTGCTGCAGGCATTCTTGTCTGATTAACAGTACAAAAGGTTAATCATATAAATTTACCATCTCAGGGTCTTTTGAAGCTTGAAAGAATAGACAGCTTCTTGCTGTCACTACTCAGCTGTTTCTCAGAGCTGCAATATACAATACCAAAGTGTAGCTTTTCTCCCAGACCCATGATACAAACAAATTCCCATACTGTATTCTTAGAAGAAGATTAACATGTCTCCTGTTTACAAACAGTCTCTCTTTTCTTAGTGGAGGTTCATCATGGATATAAGTGCTAGATAGATTGGACATGCAGAAGATGGTCATCTTCTCTCTGTTGTCTCTATAAGGGGCCTATGGTAGACATGCAAATCCCAGCCCTGTTAGGAGTGATTTCTAATTGCTCCTCCTTAATATGCATCTATGATTAAAGCACAGAGCAGCAGAGTTTATTAATGAAATCGTGGCACACTTGGAAGCAGATGGATCAGCGTTGTCTTAACACCTCGTTAATAAGATCTTTTTTAATTCCTTGTTTGAATTTACCTGGTAGTTATAAATTAGCAACTATAATTCTCTTGGAAGGACTAACCACTAGTTATGTTTTCCTTATCTCTTTCTTGTAAAAAAATAATGCTTCTTACTTGAAGCAAAAGACTTTCATCTCTTAAAGTAAATGACCTATATTTAAGGTAACAATTGCAAGAGAAAATTAGGTACAATTTTGAACAGAAACAGCTCTCTGAGTGTTACTTCAGCATAGATACTATGAGTCTGAAGGTCTCCTATCTAGGTTATTCCCGCTACAGGCTCTTAAATTCATTGAAGTCTCACTCATTCTTCTCTGTGTGGACTGATCCATCCAGAACAGTGAAAGTGTATTGAGCACTGAAACCTGCACATCACTACTTGAGGCAAGGACCATCCGCACAAAGGTCCTGTGCTTCCTCGTTACTGCCAGGCCTTCTCCAGCTCCTCTGAAAGCAGCAGTGTAGCTCTCATGCTCACAGCTCAGAAGGGGGGAGCCCACATAAATTAATGATCACTTGGTCATTATTAGCTGGCAGCAGTCTGGCCCACATGCTTAGTGGAAAGATGGTGCCATGGAGAGCAGCTGCTCCCCCTCCTGCCTCTGGCCTGCTTGCCTGAACACTGTGGAGACCAAACTCTGCAGAGCACTTTCAGAGGGGTTTCCAGGGGGTTGAGAAGGAGTGGAAAGCATGCTGCAGAGCCTGCAGCTCCATTCTATGGCCACCCAGCTGGGACCATTGGGTTCTTTTATCCTTCTGTATGGGGGCATGTGTTGATCAAAGTTTTTATTTTTAATCTGAATTTGGAGCAGTCATGCCTATATTGATACTCTACATTCAGAGATAATAACTGTCTGAACCATTTCCTATGGATTGCTAATTACCTTTCCATTTTTTTGTCTTACCCATCCCTATGTCAAATCTCTGAACATATTGTTATGTGGCTCTCAAATGCTGGAGATGTGTTTTACTGAACACTGTCTATCTGTTTGTGACCATTTTAATTCTGTTGTGCATGCTTGTAACTTGGTGCATTGTCACTCAGATCTGATGTGGCAGAACTGAGCTATTAAAAGGACCATAACTAAAGTGTGGTGTGTGCCCTGCAAAATAATGGTGAGCCCCTCCTTCCGCTGTGCTAGCAGAAAGCAGTCTCCTTGATGCTGTGTACGTTCTTGTGAATGGCATCAGTGATGATCGTGGACAGACAAATAAATAAAATTAGCTTTGTTGGCACTTCAAACACAGCAGGAAACAAAATGAGCCACGGAGCTATTATATGATGAAAGTATGGAAATTTATGCAAGCAACTTAAATTTATGCAAGGAGAAGATGTGTATATAAATCTCTAGTGCAGCACCTGAAGGATACACCCCAAGTCCTTGCCAAACAGACAAGACCAACATTTCATAGAGGAACAAAAAAGTATTTTCAAGTTTGTAATCTGATAACACAGTCAAGAGCAAAATCAAAATAAAATCTGCTGTTGTCAGTTTAAATATATGAAAATAAACACTAAATAATCCAGTGAGGAAATTCTGTTTGGGGTCAATTGTGCTTTAGTGTATTTTAGACCTAATATAAATTTATACTTCAGGAAGTATCACACTTCGTATTAAAAAATGCCATCTCTTTTTAACTTACTATTTTAAGAAATGTGTATAATTTGGGGAATATTGAGAAAGAAAGAGCTTGCTTGTCTGTATGTTTTTGTTCAGAGATGGATGATATGTTGTTCCATCGTGTTTTGTTATTTACAGTACACGGTAAATGAACAAATATAAACCAAGTCAATGTGAGCCTGCTGCTTTTTTTAACACATTAATTTGACCCTGGAACAAGCTGTTTTTACAACATCTTCTTGAAGAGGTTTAATTGAAAATGGCTGCTGCCCCTCCCATTAACTTTTTAATTTATGTATTGTATAGTTATTTTTCATTACTTTGTCTCTCCTGCAGCAATGCATCTGCTCGGACTAAACTGGCAGTTACAGCCAGCAGACGGACACACCTTTAACAATGGGATAAGAACTGGATTGCCAGGAACTGATGATGTGGCAACAATGCCATCTGGAGGCAAAGGTGAGGTTACAGCTGCATCTTTTGCACTCTATGGTCTTGGAAACTCAAGCCAGACTTGTCTCACGGTGCCGTTTGTAATAAATGTACTTCACTAGGAGGTATGCAAAAATATTTATTTATGACCTTTACAGTCTGCTGCAGTAATCTTACACGGCACTGGCTCTTTGCCTGGGTACAACCATCCAAATGCCTTCTCTACCTGTAGTAATTCACAAAAACCTTTAGACCCTGGACTCCAAGATATTAAATAAAAAGAATACTACCAAACATCCCAGGAAAAAGAAAAGGCTAGACACAGCATGAAAAGAAGAAATACACTGTACTGTCTGCAAGGAAAGTGAAGAGAGCTTTCGCCCCTGCTGGGACCACATCTCACAATCTTGTCCTGATTTAGGCAAAACTCTTATTGAAGTTCCGGGAATCCTGCCTGAGTAAGGACAGCAGAATTTGACTCCCCAGTGAATAAGCTTCCCCTTAGTATTAGTAAAGGGCAGTAGAGGAGATTATGGAAGCAGTCATGCTCCATATTATTCCAGGGAGAAAATAGAGACGATGGAGTCAAATAGAGACTGAGTGCAAGACTTCCTTTTGCTGTATTTTCATACCCCTCTTTTTACTGATTATTATAGTGGTGTTATTAGTAATAATTAACACTGATCATTGTTTCAAAGCATTTCACAGTTAGCCCGCATCTGTGAAGCAAGAAGTTCAAATGGGCAAACTGAGACACTGAGAGGAGGAATGACTTGTGCAAAGCTACAATATTAGTCAGTGGAAGTGTTTTGGATACAGAACAGGACTGTGTGGCTCCTCTGACCTGTAGTTATGGTGTTGGAATGTACACTGTCACTGATCACTCCTGAGGTGAATGATCTTGCAAAGCGGCGGGGGGCCCAGTGCTCAAATAGAGTAATAGAGTAGGAGGTATAGAAAAGCTGGATCTGAGGTTAATGCATGGGACTGGGAAGCAGGAGAGTTGAGTCCAATTCTCAACTGTGCCATACTCCTGTGGTGAATCCTTAGGCATGCCTTTGTGCCTCAGTTTCCCCATATGTTAAACAGAGGTATTAATACTTACCTCACAAGGGTGTTGTGGAAGTGAACTTATTAATGGTGGCAAATCACGTTTAGTTCAGATGAAGGTGTATGGGCCTGACTTTCAGAGATGCTGAGCACCTTCAGCTCCTCCAGACTTAATTTGAAGTTGTAGTGCTCAGCACTTCTAAACATCAGACCGTAAATACAATGCAGAATTATCATATTATATCACTGTTAAATTTTGTCCAGTGTGTCCATGAGTGAGAGCCCCTATGTTCAGGGCCAGCTCTAGGCGCCAGCAAAACAAGCTGGTGCTTGGGGCAGCACATTTTTAGGGGCGGCATTCTGGCGCGGGCCATGCCGCCCCTAAAAATGTGCCCCGGCCGCCCTAACTCACCTCCGCTGCTGCCGCTCGTGCGCCGCTGCTCGCCCTCCCTCCCAGGCTTTCAAACCTGGGAGGGAGGGGGAGATCCCGAGCGGCCGCGGCGCACGAAACAGCTGATTCGCGCGTCGCGCGCCGCGACCGCTCGGGATCTCCCCCTCCCTCCCGGGTTTGAGAGCCTGGGAGGGAGGGGGAGACCCCGAGTGGCTGCGGTGCACGCGCTGCTTCTCCCTCTCCCTCCCTCCCTCCCTCCTAGGCTTGAGAGCCTGGGGGGAGGAGGCAGGGCTGGGGATTTGGGGAAGGGGCGGAGTTGAGGCGGGGCCGGGGATGGGGTAAGAAAAGGGGCAGGGGCGGCCAAAATTGTTTTTGCTTGGGGCGGCAAAAATCCTAGAGCCGGCTCTGCCTATGTTACTAAATAGGAACATGAATATCTTATTGCTTTTACACATTTTACTAAATTGACTAAAATGCTAACAAAACCTTTAAAAAACAACACATTTAGGTAAGTATCCTTCCACCGTTAAATATAATGAATAGCAGAATGTCTGAATGTAATGAATGACAGAAAAGCAGACCCTGATAGCAGAGAGGGTGTGAAAGGTTTTCTCCCCCCTCCCTCCATTTATATAATTTAAAGTTAATATTGCTATGCCAGCACATTTTAGGAAAGCCTCTGGCAGCTTTTCACATAACAGCCATTTCAGGTCTGCCCCTTCCTGGCTGTGCAGAGTGACCTTTTATAATTGACATGGCTCAGGATGAAGCCAGTCTTTTTAAAACACTGGTCTTCCAAAGAAACCTTTAACCCTTCGTATGAAAATAGCCACTTACATGCAAGCTGTGTCATCACAGCGAGCAGGCCATTTAAAGGCAGTGCCACTTGTGCGGGCTTGTGGGGGAGGGTGAAGTTGCAAGGAGGGGAGGAACAAGCAGGTATTTCTGACTGATCTGCCTCTCTCTTATCCCTGGGCTAAATTCTGCTCTGAGTTTCACTAGTGTAAATGATTGTACTAGTGTACGCTGGCATAACTGAGAGCAGGAACTAGCCTTTTGATAATAAAATCATAATTTTTATATTTATACACTGTAGCATGTTCAGGCTGGTGATGTCTGAACATGAGTCAAAGCTGGGTTACACCAGCATGTAAAGATCAAGCTATAGCTGAATGAAAACAGGGCATGCTTACTGTTGCCTTAGGGTCCCAAAGCTCATTTAAAAACTGGGGGATTTGAGGAGAAGGGTAAAGGGAAACTTTATTCCTTCATGCAGGTAGCAATGCAGGTTCTCTCCATAATACTGAAGTGAGCACTGGGCGATCTGGCCATCTAACTCATTTGCCTGCCCACCATGTTGCCAGATAGAGGTGTAGTGTGTGGGTTACAGGTCTTTTCCTCAAGCAGTACACTGCAATCAGCAGCAAGTACTAGCCATGGATGCACCTGCTTAAAGAATCAGTAAACTGCACCCACTCCACAGTGAATGCCCTTTGCCCACTGCCAGGAATCCTGCTGTGAATGGCAAGCATCTGTTTGCAGAAGCTGAGGATCTGCCCTGGAATGTTTTTGTATACAAAAACTGTCTACAGATATTTCAGGGGAGTAAAAAAACTGATGATGGACAGGTATCATTTAGCAGAGTAAAACAAACTGGAGTAATGGGGTGAAACTAATATAGGGAAAATATTGGCTGAATATCAGGAAAAGCTTCCTGACACTGAAGTCTGTTAGCCCTGTGGAACTGTCTCATAAGGAAATTGATAGAAGCTTGGGACAATTAAAACTTAGACCAGGCAAAAAATAATCAGTGTACATTAGGGAATAACCCTGCCATGGCAGAGCGATAGACTAAATGACCTCATAGAGCCTTTCCATTTCTGGATTCTGAGTCTATGCCACGATGTGTCTTCAGTTTTAAAAATACTTTGGATGCTAGACACACATCTCCATAAAATGGGTGACCTGCCATGTCCTTCATAACTGACAGAATATACTGTGTGAAAATCAACCTTAATCATCCCTCTCTAAACAGGTGATGTCTTATATAAACAAACTCCTTTGTCTGAGATTTAGAAAACCTCTCATTCTTTTATGACCTCATAATACATCTTCCCTAGTGTTACCACAATATTTTCTGCTTTATGTTACTAAAATTTACTGATAAATGACACAGTGCCTTGACTTATTCTAAATGTAATTATTATGGATTGCATTATGTCATAATGTTCCATTGTACTAGGCAGCGTACAAACACATACTAAGAGACAACCTCTGCCCCAGAGATCTTACAGTCTAATAGTCATGGTAGACAAAGCTTTGATCCCTCATAGACTCATTCAAACAGACAATCAAAATACACCTCTACCCCGATATAACGCTGTCCTCGGGAGCCAAAAAATCTTACCGTGTTATAGGTGAAACCGCGTTATATCGAACTTGCTTTGCTCCGCCTGAGTGCGCAGCCCTGCCCCCCCCCCACCCGGAGCACTGCTTTACCGCGTTATATCCGAATTCATGTTATATCGGGTCGCGTTATATCGGGGTAGAGGTGTATAAGGGCAATAAATTAAGTCACCACCCCCATTTCCCCTAAACTATACTGTATTTAATCATTTACTTTGGTAATGTTTTAGTCAAGATACACCGTGTTTTGCCATGCAGGTTAATGTTATTAGAAAGCTACTGGGTAAATATACTGTAGGAGCAAATTAAAATGCAAGCAAGCAAAAATGCTGTAATTTGAATGCCATACAGGATTGCATATCTGGTCTTCATAAATGCTCACATGCTGTGTTCCATCTTGGGAGATGGATTGGGAAGGCAATGTAACCTGTATGATTTGATGTCTTAGTGGAAACAAAGCATTTGATTAAAATGAGAGACAACAGAATGTATAGTAGTATTTTGTTTTATGTTATTTGTTAGTGGCTCCGGCAGTAGTTTGTATAATTAAAGTCTATCTTGGTTACCTGTGTTATACCAACCGGAATGAAGGGTGCATGTGGCGCTGCAAAAATTACTCACAGCATAATGTGTATTTTTTCTTGATTAAACATGATGAACTCATAAATCTTAATTACATCTGCAGTGAAATGGTTTGCTAATAGTTCTGAACAGGATGAGTCTTAATATATTATATCCACCAGAGCTTAGAGATGTTTAGATTTTTAAATGAAGCAGGGGTTTAGTGGGGTGCCTATACTACCTAAACTCTTAGGGACAAATTGTGCTTTGCCACAGCCAAAGCCTTGGGAGCAGCCCTAGGCAGAGATTCTCCTTCCAGAGTTCCTTTCCAAACTAATCCGTGATCTCAGTTCCCCTCCGCCTCGATGATATAAGCATGGGTGGTTAACCCACAAACTCCATGGATCAGTCAGTCCTGGGGGCCCTGCCCCTGCTTTTGGCACCTTGACAATGTGGCTCTAGACTCTTGCCAGCCTCAGGAATCTGAACAAACCATGTCCCACCCTCTGTGCAGCACCTCAGACTCTTGGAGGTCCAAGCATATATGGTGCCTGCAGCAGAGGTGGCTGTGTCACTCATCTACCTAAGCAGAGGCAGATCCACACACAAGGGTTCCCTCCATGTGTGGAATTAGGAGATGTGACCCAGTTCCTCTTGCAATACAGCTGCTTATAGGTTGCAAAACTACAGATAATAGTGAGCCTGGAAACGTTGCCTCCTCTTCACTTCACAAAACAAGACTCGTTATTACAGGAGCATCCTTCCTGTTACTGGAGTTCAGGTTGTGTCATATCAGCCTCTGCAGGCTAAACCCATATTTCCTAAAGTAAATTTATTTTATTTAGTTTGAAAAATACAGAATTTCCAGATGAATTTTGAGACATTGTTTCACTTAACATTAGGAAGCTCTTTGGGGTACAGTTAGTATGGAAGATGCTAACCTGATAAAGTTGCATTGCACTAAAATTTCCATTGAAAAGACTTGTACAGAAATATATCTTTCTAAATAAAATTAAAACTGATCTTTTTCTCCTTTCAAAATAGCCAGAGGGCCCAGCCATTTGATGGACAAAAGGCCAGCTATGTTTTAGGATGCTAAATGGTACTCAAACCAGTTTCACACGTACACTCATGCCTTTTAGCAAAACCCTCAGTACAATGCATCTTTAACTCGGGCAATGTCATTCTCACAAACTGTACCCCAAAAACATTGCAATGCTAAATAAAGCAATCACACAAATTTAAATAACAACAAACAGGAATGGAAGAGGGAAACTAAATGATAAGGATAGGAGGGAAATATGTGTTTGCAGCTGAAATTTGGTAAGAGATGGAGAGTTATGAGAAGACTGTTCCAAACTGCAGAAGTTACAAAGGAGAAGGCTCTCTCACCAACAGTGAGGGTAAGAACATAAGAACGGCCATACTGGGTCAGACCAAAGGTCCATCTAGCCCAATATCCTGTCTTCCGACAGTGGCCAATGCCAGGTGCCCCAGAGGGAATGAACAGAACAGGTCATCATAAAGTGATCCATTCCCTGTCACCCATTCCCAGGTTCTGGCAAACAGAGGCTAGGGACACCATCCCTGCTCATCTTGGCTAATAGCCATTGATGGACCTATTCTCCATGAACTTATCTAGTTCTTTTGGAACCCTGTTATAGTCTTGGCTTTCGCAACATCCTCTGGCAAAGAGTTCCACAGACTGACTGTGCATTGTATGAAAAATGGTATTTCATGACTGGTATTAAATGCAGATCCATAGCCACCAGGTTAAGGTAGATCATTATGGATCCTCTGGAACTGTTGGTCTCCCAAATTAGTGATACATGTTTCCCATTTAGTACAAAAACAAGAATTTACAGGGTCTCCATTAATAAAGTCAACAATTACTACCCCACAGCCCCATAGTTATTTCCTATTTAAGCATAGGGGTATGAGCTACAGAATCTCACATGCAGCAATTGACCAATATTGACCTTTAATGGCAACCACTGTATGGGCTAAGGGAGAGGGAAAAACTTCAACTGTATATATAGTCTCAATCCAGACCCAACTCCATCTCTATAGCTGACATTAATTGACATTAACCTGATTTCATTCTTCAAGATACAAAGGATTGAATTGGCAAGTGGTGTAAACTACCAACTTGAAGTGGTTTCCTCAGTCCAAGGGTGAGGGCACATTGATGGAATGATGTGGAGAAGCTTGCGCTACCACTGCCATGTTGTTGTGCTCTTTTGATAAACAGAGGCTTTCAGAACTGTCAAATCGGCATCTCCAGTGAGCAATAGAGTAGACTTTAAAAAATGCCCGTAGCAAAATAGTAATTTAACTGGGTAAATAATACACCTTTAAAAATTAATAAGTGTTATTTGGTGGCTAACAAGCTTATATATACAGGTACTTAAATACATGTTTGACTGAGAGATTGCAATAGCTCCCCTGGGTTAGACGAAGGAATATGCATTTAAAACTCTCTTTTATAAAGGTTTATGAAAAAGGAAAATCACAGTAAAAATGTTTAAATAACCATGAGAGATTATGAGATAAGCAAGCAAGCTTTGAGACAGCCACTCAGAGCATTGTTAATTCACACCAGGATTTATTTGTTCACAGTGGCATGAGTTCTTCGGATTGGCCGTACTTCTCAGTTTCCTCTCAGTTTATGTAACATCCAGAACTTTACTTAAATGCAGTTGATGGTCTTTTAATATGATTTGCAGTGGTCCATTGAGATAGAGAAGAGGCTAAAAATAGAGAGAAGGCGAGGAGTGAGTCAGAGGGAGGGATGCACTCTCACTACATTAGGAGGTGAAGAAGACCAAAAGGAACTGTGCTATGAAAAAGTTATAAAGTTTACTTAGAAATTCTCTAGAGGCTGTGGAAGAGACAGAGCTTTTAAGTGGGGCCATTAGTGCAAAATGTGTTTCTGTGAACATAAAAGTTGCGGGGGGGGGGGAGCAGTATACTGCACTTTTAGTCCTAAAAATAAGGAAAACCTGATGAAGCCTCAGCCAGCCACCCACTGAGAGGCTCAATGGTTAGATTGGCATTGCCCCTTCAGAGTTCCCTGTTGTATCATGTTGAGACTAGATTTATTTTTAATGATGTTTCTAATTTGGGGAGAAAGAGACAGAGGGGGGAAGCATTGGGAGCTCAGTTCCACTCTCAGGTATAATAATTATAATATTACTGGCTTATATTTTTCTAAAGCCTCCATATGGGGATCTTAAAGCACTTTTCAAAAACTAGTGAATTAAGCCTCCCGGCATCCCTGTAAGGTAGGCCAGTATTGCTGTCCACATTTTGCAGATAGGCTTCAAGAATTTAAACAACTTGACTGGGATCACACAGGAAGGCTGTGGGCAAAGCCAGAAATAGAACCCAGCTCTCTTCACTCCCAGCGCTGTGCCTTACCCACACTAATTAATTTGGCACTGAAAGTAAAAAAAGCCATATTGCAGATGCTTCACCTTTATGAAATTAATATCTATTTGCATCAGTCGTAATGAAAGGAATGTGCTGCTTTTCTACAAATAACCCACGTTTGCATAGATATGTAGGTGCAGGTATTTATCATTTACTTGCACCTGCTGTAGTTATTTTAGGGGGGAAATGAATCAATAACATATAATCTCCAGGGATTTAAAAACTTTGATTACTTAAACCTTTGTGGGGAAACTTATTAAATTTGCAAATGCAAAACTTAATATAACAAATCTTAAGCTTTCTTTTTTTAATGGAAATTATTTGAAAAGTACAAATTTAGGACTTGTCTACACTTAGTGTTGCAGTGAAAACGCTACTCTCCTGTGTTGATGGGAGAAGCCATCTCATTAATATAGCACTGTCTACACTGGGAGTTAGGTCGGTATAACTGCATTGCTTAGGTGTGTGAATTTTCTACACCTCCCAAGTGACATAGTTACACTGACATAAGTTTGTAGTGTAGGCCAGGGCTTAGAGGTAATAAAACTACAACATGCCATGTGTAGCAGTATTGATTATATCTAGAAAACTGGACATGGGGATACATTTTGCCTGCTGGGATCTGAGTTTAGGCCACTCCGGGTGTGTATACACTGCAGCAGTGAGCAAGTTGGCATGCTAAAAATAGCAGCTTGAGCTCTGACCTAAGGGGTCAGGTGGGCTTCTGTTAGGATAGATAGCCTGTGCTAGCAATGTCTACAGTGTTATTTTTAGCACACACTCAAGCAGAGCTAGCATGCGTCTGTCCACCTGGACTGGTAGGCATGTTCCCAGCTGCAGTGAAGACAAGTTGGGAGCACAATGAAAGAGTATAATGAGTCCCCTTCCTCCTGACCAGTGCTTAGAGAGGAGCCGATGAGCTACAGCGGCAGCTCTGTCTGCAACTAGACATTGGGTCACCTCACGTGGTAAGGAAAAACAAAGAGTGACAATGGGGTCATACTAGGAAACCTTCCTTTCAACATCTCCCAACAACAGCTAGTGAAAGGCCACTGCAGTCTGAGCAATGTCAGTGTTAGCACCTCAGAACACACAGGTAAATTGTACTTTTGCCTAATCAGCAGAATCTGCACTAATTTTTTAAGCCGAAAAACCACTGAAGTCTAATTAGGAAAAAAGAAGAAAATTGTATTTTAATGAGATTTTGAGGGAAAGAACTTTGTTTTTTTATGAATGACATTAATAAAGTAGACAAGGTGGGTGAAGTAATATCTTGTATTGGACCAAGCTCTTTTGGTGGAAGAGACAAGCTTTCAAGCTCCACTGAGCTCTTCTTCAGGTCTGGAGCTTGTAGGTTTGTCTCTTTCACCAACAGAAGTTGATCCAATAGAAGTTATTACCTCACGCACCTTGTCTCTGTCATATCCTTGTGCCAACACAGCTACAACAAGACTGCAAACCATTAATAAAGTAGTTTGCCAGTAGGGGACATATCTAGAGCATTAAGGCCAAAGCTCCTATCCTCTTTCCCCTTGATGGCTGAAAATTTTGCCTCAGTTCACCGTTCACCTAACCTGCTGTGTTTAGGTGCTAGTCAGAGGTGAAAGTGGGCCAGTTTGGCGTACTGGTAAGAAGTGGTCACTGGTACTGGCCCGGACACAGCTCACATTAAAGCGCTGCTGTGGCAGCACTTTAACGTCGCTACCCCTTTCCCTCCCTCCCCAAGACCGCCAGTGTGGGGGGAAGGGGCAAAAGGGGCAGCTGCCCCAATGGCAATTTAAAAGGATCTGGGGCTCCCAGCCATCGCTACTAAGGCTGGACCC
This sequence comes from Malaclemys terrapin pileata, assembly GCF_027887155.1. Classification (NCBI taxonomy): domain Eukaryota; kingdom Metazoa; phylum Chordata; order Testudines; family Emydidae; genus Malaclemys; species Malaclemys terrapin. Next base: position 28,649,306 of record NC_071512.1, read on the forward strand.
CGGGCCCTTTAAATCACCGCCGGAGCCCCGGGCGGCATGGGCTGGGCAGCGTGGAAGGGCTGGCTGCGGGAGGCTGATCCCAGCCCCGCCCCTTCCGCCCAAGGCCCCGCCCCTTCCAGGGGCCTGGAGTCAGGCCCCCGTACCGGTAAGTAATTTACTTTCACCCCGATGCTAGTGAACTTTGAAAATGAACCACCCACACTTGGAAACACAAAGCACAGTTTCCTGAAGAAAAAATGAAAAGGTCAGAGCTAAATTCAAACAAAAGTCTTAAAACTGGAGCCTTGGTGGGAGGTATGTCCTTTATTAGTGGTAGTAATTAAATGTACTTGCAAAGTTACAACTTAAGGGAATGTAGACTCAGCAGACTGGGAAGCAAGGGTTATTAGCAGAAGTCATTGATGGCTCAAAACCATAATTGTTTTCTATCATTTGTGGTGTAGTGTATAAGTTGCTTTAATAGACTATGCAGCAGTAATCTGCAAGAAAGACCGGTCTTCTTGCAGTTCAAATGAACTATGAGCTAATAGCACTGGTTACAAAATGAATGGGAATGAGATATAATGGCTTAGGCAATATAGAGAATTCAGTTTTATTTTCTGTAGCTAAAAATATGTGATGCAGAGTAATCTTTAAAGCAGATTTATGCCAAAAGCATTCTAAGTTGTATTAAGTTTTAAAAGTATTCTATTAATGCTTCATTTTTATAGCTTGTTTTGTGGTATAATTTTATTGTTTCCCATTTTTGAGTTTTACATGAAATATAGTAACATTTTCAGAACTGATTAGCAGATAGTGCCTTTATGGATCAGTGTCATTTTTTATCATCCTTCTTGTTTAACTGGTTCAAATATTAAATACCTGTTACGGAAATGTACAATATCTCTAAATTTACATGAGTACTCTTCCATAGAGTTATAGCATCTGATTGTACTGGAAAATTGATCAGTAAAATATTGCCTTTAAAAACCCGCAGCTATAATCTTAGGACATATAATGAACTACCTGAAACTATAATTTTCTAAGTATTGACTTCACAGGGGAAGTTACAATTGCCTAATAAATAGTCTATCTGATACAAGTGGGGGCATCAATGATGGGAAAAAGTGTTAAAATTCTGAAGTGGATTTCAGCACACTGGAGTCCTTGATCGTCAGAGGCTGGTGTGGGTTTCAGACCCAGCATCCATAGTACAATGTACATCTCTACCTCGATATAACGCTGTCCTCGGGAGCCAAAAAATCTTACCGCATTATAGGTGAAACCGCGTTATATCAAACTTGCTTTGATCCACCGGAGTGCGCATCCCGCCCCCCCGGAGCACTGCTTTACCGCGTTATATCCGAATTTGTGTTATATTGAGTCGCGTTATATTGGGGTAGAGGTGTATAGCTTTCAAACAAGCTACATTGTAAATTACAGGACCCTTTCAGGGCCTGATACAAATCACATTGAAGTCAGTAAAAATGTCCACTGGCTTTGGATCAGTCCCTTATATATTCATGAAGAGATTCAGATTGAAAAAAGCATAAAGCAAATAATTAAGTTCTTCTTCGAGTGATTGCTCCTGTGTCTTCCACAGTAGGTGTGCGTGCTCGCCACGTGCACCAGTGCTGGAAGTTTTTCCCTTAGCAGTACCCGTAGTGGGGGAGCACTGCTGCGACCCCTAGAGTGGCGCCGCTATAGCGCACTATAAGGGGAGCTGTGCTCTCCCCCGCAACATCAGCTCCTTCTTGCCGCCAGTGAAGGTAGTCGGAACTTGTGCTCCAGCTTCACTGCAGCCTTCTCTTCTCTAGTGGTACCATTCGTTGGATCGTTTTTTCAGCATTAGCTTGGACTCGGGGCATACCCCGCGCTCCAGGCTTCAAGTCGTGTGACTCCTGTCGCCACTCTCTGCCCAGGAGCGACCCCCACGCTAAGTATCTTCACTGCACCATGGCAGCAGGTACCAGCCCAGCCCGGGGCCCGTTCCATCCCCGGAGCATCCCAGGCCCCATCGGCCTCATCAGGTCGTCCACGGGATAAGTCGACAGGCCAGGACTCGGCGGACCCGCGTCCAGACTCCGACCTGGGTCTCGACCCCCCGGCACCGATCGTGGTGCCTGACTCCACGCGTGCTGTGATTGTGGCCCCTCCGCCCTTGGTCGCGCAGGAGGACTTCAAGGCGCACCAGGACTTGCTGAAGCGGGTGGCATCCAGCCTTCAGCTACAAGTCGAGGAGATGAAGGGACCGTCAGACTCCCTCTTCAACGTTTTATCTCCCTTGGCACCAGGCCGTGCGGGCCTGCCACTACACCAAGGTGTTGCTAACATTGCTAGTGCCATGTGACAAACTCCCGCCTCCTTGGCGCTGATTTCCAAGAAGGCCGAGAGAAAATACTTTGTGCCAGTGAAAGGTCACGAGTGTCTTTATTCCCACCTGGCGCCTAACTCACTTGTGGTGGAATCAGTGAACCACAGGGAGCACCAAGGCCAACCCGAACCCCCCCCCCCAAGAATAAGGACACCAGGAGACTCAACTCCTTTGGCAGAAAGATTTATTCATCAGCCAGTTTTCAGCTGAGGGTAGCCAATCACCCGGCCTTACTCAGCAGATATGACTTTAACTTGTGGGAGTCCTTGCCTAAGTTCGAGCCCCTTCTCCCGGACAAGGATAGGAAGGACTTCAAGGCTCTAGTGGAAGAGGGGTCGGCGGCGGCTAAGGCGGCTCTGCAGGCGTCATCAGATGCGGCTGATTCGGCGGCTCGCTCCATGACTTCCACGATCTCCGGGCGTCGTGGCTCCTGTTATCGGATCTGTCAACGGAGGCCCAATCTCTGATGCAGGACCTTCCGTTTGATGGCAAGGTGCTCTTTGCGGACCAGACGGACGCCAGGCTGCATGGGATGAAAGACTCCCGCACCACCCTGCAGACCTTGGGCCTCTACATCCCCCTGGCAAAGGACAAGGCCAAATCGGTTCCGGCGGCTCAACCTGCTAGGAGCAGATACGAGCCCCCATATAAAAGGCCCAGAGACCAGAAACGCCCGTCTCAGAGGCAGTCCCGCTCTACCCAACAGCCTGGTCCCCCTAAGGGCAAGAGGCAGGGAAAGCGGAGGTTTTGACTATCCACAGAGGGGCACTGGGCCTGTTGCCAGGGAGACCCCCCAACCAATAAAGTTTGTGTTCTGCAACTGATTGTCTGCCTTCCTCAGGGCCTGGTCCCGCATAACGTCAGACCAATGGGTCCTCAGTACCATTTCCAGGGGATACGTTTTGCAGTTCACTTCTCCCCCGCCACGCCACCCACCCACCATCTTGGGCCTGGGGGATCCCGAGCACGCCCGCCTCCTGGACCAGGAGGTGGATCAGCTACTCAGCCTCGGGGCGGTGGAATGCATCCCGACACAGTTCCAGGGCAAGGGTTTTTACTCCCACTATTTCCTCATTCCCAAGGCGAAAGGGGGTCTCAGACCCATCCTGGACCTACGCAACCTGAACAGGTTCCTAACCCGTTCCAAGTTCCGCATGGTGTCCCTGGCTTCTATCATCCCCTCTCTAGACCCGGGGGACTGCTACACTGCCCTGGACCTCCAGGACGCATACTTCCACGTCCACATTTTCAAGGGGCACAGACGCTTCCTCAGATTCGTGGTAGGGATGGGGCACTACCAGTTTGCGGTCCTCCCCTTTGGCCTGTCCACAGCCCCCAAGGTGTTCACGAAGTGCATGGCAGTGGTGGCGGCCTACCTCAGGAAACAAGGGGTACAAATCTTTCCTTACCTGGATGACTGGCTCCTCAAGGGCGTCTCTCATCCAGAGGTGGAGTTCCACATACGGCTACTCCTGGCCACCTGCAAAAGCCTAGGCCTGGTCGTGAACGAGACCAAATCTACCTTAGTGCCGGTCCAGCGCATAGAGTTCATTGGGGCTCTCCTAGACTCCTCCAAGACTACGGCCTCTCTTCCCCTGGACAGGTTCGAGACCCTAAAGGCTCTCATTGCCTCGGTCTCCACATTCCCGATAACCACGGCCAGGGCATGTGTCCGGCTCCTGGGTCACATGGCGGCCTGCACGTACGTGGTCCGCCATGCCAGACTCCGGATGAGGCCCCTCCAACTCTGGCTAGCCTCCCAATTCTCCCAAGTCCGGGACGGCCTGGACAAAGTCCTCACAATCCCATCCCCGGTGCTGGCTTCCCTTCAGTGGTGGACTGTAGCGGGGTGGTTACCCCGCTCCTGCCCTGAAGGGCTTAAAACAGCCCTGGGGGAAGGTTGTGGCTGGGAGCTGCTAAACTGGGCTGATTGGGAAGCAGCTGTAGCTGGGCCACACCCCAATCAGGCTTCAGTTGACCCTATATAAAAAGGCTGTGAGACAGAGGCCAAGCAGTCTCTCTCTGCCTTCAGACGGAGAAGGGCCTGGCTGCAGCGAGTTAGAGACAGAGTACCTGAGTGGAGCAGGGCTGGGGAAAGGCAGAGGAGCTGGGGAGCTCCAGCCTGGAAAGCCCCACGCTGCGACCTAGTAGGAGGCCAAGGGATACTGGGGGTTGCAGAGGGCAGCCCAGGGGTAGGCCAAGGCAGCAGGTCCAAACACCCCTTGCCTGTGATGAGTGGCCTATACTGAAGTCTGCCCCAGGGAGCGGGGGCTAGTTGGTGACGGGCAGTGGCCTTATTCTGAGGTAAGGTAGGGGTAGTGGGTGGGGGTTCCCCGGGGAGAGGAGACCCTAGTACTGAGGGGTGTACTACCAGGGGGCAGCACCCCAGATAAAAGGGCACCGGGGTCCGGGAGGGACATGGGGGCCGGAGGACAGGTGGACCACGGGCCTGCAGGGGGTGCTTCAACGCTGAAGAGAGCTAATTCCCAGAGGCGACCAGCAGGAGGCGCCGCAGGGGTGAGTCCGCTCCTCTACACGAACCCTCCTGAGCAATATGCTACAAGGGGTTCCCTTCAGGGAGGCCAGCCCATCCATAGATCTGATGTCTGAGGCTTCAGACCTAGGCTGGGGAGCCCACATGGGAAACGTGCAGACCCAAGGGATGTGGTCGACCCCGGACTTGTCCCTGCACATAAATGTCAGGGAACTCAGGGTGATACGTTTTTGGCGTGTACGGCATTTCTCACGCACCTCTGTGGCAAGGTGGTCAGAGTACTCACGGACAACACCGCCGCCATGTACTATATCAACAAGCAGGGCGGGACTCATTCCCTGGCCCTCTGCCAGGAAGCCCTGGCCTTATGGGAGTTTTGTATGGCCCACGATATCTCCCTGTGGGCAGCTCACCTTGTGGGTGTCCGCAATATGCAAGCGGACCGCCTCAGCAGGGTCTTCTTCCCCCGGTACGAGTGGTCGCTCCACTTGGAGGTCGCTCTCCGGCTCTTCCAAGAGTGGGGAGCTCCCCAGATCGACCTGTTTGCAACCCGACAGAACCGGCGTTGTCCCCAGTTCTGCTCCAGGGGAGGGGTGGGGAAGGACGTGATCTCAGACGCGTTCCTCATGAGCTGGTCGGGCCAGCTGCTATATGCCTTCCCCCCACTTCCTCTCATCCCCAAGGTCCTGGAAAAGGTGAAAGTGGACAAGCCAAGGGTCATTCTCATAGCCCCGGCGTGGCCCCGCCAGCATTGGTACGGGCCCCTCTTACGCCTCCTGGCGGCCCCCACGAGGGTGCTACCGCTCTGCCCAGACCTCCTCTCCCAGGAAGGGGGGGCGCCTCCTCCATCCCAATTTGGCTGTGCTCCACCTGACAGCGTGGCTGCTCTGTGGCTGAATGAGGAGGAGAGCAGGTGTTACCTCGCGCATACGCACCTGCTATGACCTGGCAGGGATTCCCCCACCACCTATCGTTAAGGCTCACTTGACGAGGGCTCAGGCCTCATCAGCTGCCTATGCCATCCATGTCCCCATTCAGGACATCTGTAGGGCAGCCACATGGGCCTCTGTTCGCACGTTCACTTCACATTACGCGATCATTTCCCAGTCTAGGGACGACGCAGGGTTCGGCAGGGCAGTACTTCGTCCCGAACCATCATGAACTCCTACCCACCTCCAACAGATACTGCTTGGGATCACCTACTGTGGAATACACAGGAGCAATCACTCGAAGAAGAAAGGACAGTTACCTGTTCCGTAACTGGCATTCTTCGAGATGTGTTGTTCCCGTCTATTCCACATCCTGCCCTCCTTCCCCCGTTGGAGTTGTCTGGCGAGAAGGAACCGAGGGTTGGGGGGAGAGCACAGCTCCCCTTAGTGTGCTATAGCGGCGCCACTCTAGGAGTCGCAGCGGTGCTCTCCCACTACAGGTACTGCTAAGGGAAAAACTTCCGGCACCGGTGCACGTGGTGAGCACACACACCTACTGTGGAATAGACAGGAGCAACACATCTCGAAGAACGCTAGTTATGGAACAGGTAACTGTCCTTTATTTGACACTCTGTGTGATGAGTTAGGATACTTGGAAGGCACATGGACCCATTCGTGGGTCTCTCTACCTTCATTCCTCATGGCTCCTGACATGTTAAAAATATTACTTCTCTAGTACTTCTTGGTAAGGAGGCTGCAGCACTGGCCACACTTCTGCGCTGTGACACATTTGGAAGTTTCACAAACAAGCTTCTGTACGGTGGGTCACTGGGTAATTTGAAGGTACTTGAGTAGTAGATGTGATTGATAGGCATATAAGCGTCTTCACTCTGAATGGAAAAGATTATTTGCAGAAGAGACAATTTTTAAAACTAGGAATAAGTCCACATTTTGTCACTTTTACCTAAAGCGGAAGAGTGGTCTAGTTCTTAAAGCAGATGACTGGGAGCCAGGATTCCTGGGTTCACTTCCCATCTCTGCCACTGATTCTGGGTGATACTGCACAAGTTATTTAGCTTCTCTGTACCACGTTTCCCTATATGTAAGATGAAGGTGATACTACTTGAACTGCAGTGTTGTGAGGCTTAATTCATTCATGTGAGTAAGGCACTTTGAGATCCCCTGATGAAAACCTATAGATGTGCAAAGTAGTAGTATTCTGACTCATAACCTTTCTCAATGGGTGTGACTAGGGTGACCAGACGTCCCGATTTTATTGGGACTGTCCTGATATTTGTTTCTTTGTCCTGTGTCCCGACCAATGTTTGGTCGGGACACTGGACAAAAAAGAAATTTTGCCCTCCGCTCTGGCGCTCGTACCCCCCCCCCGCCCAGCTCCACCCTCTCCTTCCCCCATTGGCTCCCTCCCCAAATCCCCGCCCTGGCCCCACCTCTTCCCCACCCACACAGCATTCCTCCTCCCTCCCAGACTTGCAGCATGGCGGCGCAAGCCTGGGAGAGGGTGGCGGCGGTGCCTGGATCCTGGAGCTGGTGAGTCAGCTCCGGCACACGGGCACCGGGTGGGCAAAGGGGGGCTGGCAAGGGAGGGAGACGGGGGGCTCAGCTGTGAACCCCCCTACCACGCCAGAGGGCTTCTGCCCGGGCTGCTGCACCCGGGGCCGGGAGCGCAGCCTGGAGGCTACTCCAGCCCTGCAGTCCGCAGGGCAGCGCGGTGAGTCCGGTCGGGGGCAGCGCGGAGTGGGCAGGGGCCAGGTGGGTGGCGCGGGGGCATAGGCCGAATCCCTGCTGCTGCCAGGGAGCCTCGTGCCTCTCCCTCCCGCTCGCGGCTGCGGCTCCTTCCTGGTGGGACGCGCCCCCCGGCCTGCCCCGCGCATATGAGGCACGCATCCAGCTGCTCCTTCCCGGCGGGAGGGAGACTAGGCGCGGGGGACACATGCCGCATGTGGCCGGGGCAGCGGGAGGTGCGTCCTGCCGGGAAGGAGCCACAGCCGCGAGTGGGAGGGAGAGGCACGGGGCTCCCTGGCAGCAGCGGGAATTCGGCCCCTGCCACCCACCTGGCTCCTGCCTGCTCCGCACTGCCCCTGCCCGGACCCACCGTGCCCCGCATATGCCCGTGGCGGGCTGGGGGGCGGGAGGCTCCGCTGGGAGGACAGCGCCTGGGGCCGGGGCCTGCTAATGGCCCAGGCCCCTTTAAAACTCTTTTTTTTTTTGCTCCGCCCCCCCCCTTTTTTTTTTTGCTCCGCCCCCGTCCCGATATTTTATACTACTAATCTGGTCACCCTAGGTGTGACACTTCCCAGAGGTACTTGGGATTGTGAAGCAGCCTTGTCCGTGCCTTCTGTTGCTCAGCAGTCTGAAACCTACAGCCTCTGGCAATTCTAGCCCTGTCTTTCAGGTCCCCACAGACTTCTTCCTCTCTGTGCAGTCTAGTGGTAGGCACACGCTAACCCCTGAGTCCCTGGAGCACTCCCTTAACTACTGTACACTCATAAAAATTACCAGGTAAGCTGTCCCCAAAGGAACAGTGCACACACCAGTTTGTTTGATTCAACTGAGGTTTAACTATAAGATAACATCACTGCATTGAGATATACCTATAGTGAAAATAGTCATAAGTTTATTATTAAAGGCAAAGATTTAAGAGATAGTGAGTAACAATAATGGAAACAGAAATGGCTATATATAAAACAGCAACATAAAGTGCAAACCTGGGTGAACACTTATCAGTGGTTACCTTTCCTATAAAGTAAAGTAGTTTTTCGCTCCAAGGATTCAGTCTTTTGGCAGAGATAGCTGGTTTTCAGTCAAACCAGGATCCAAGCGCTCATGAACTCTCCCTCCCCCCAAGCACCGTCTTCAAGGTGTTTCCTCAGTAAATGGATAACAAAATGTGGTTTTGCTTCTCCTTATATTTCCCAAAACTCATTGTTTTTGTCCTCAAACTCAGGATGACACCCATGATTCCCTTCCTAGTATGCTGGCTCCCAAGTTGCCTTCATATCCCCTTGTTGACTCCATATGCAAAACCAGGCTTCCATTGTGTTGATTTACAATGTTTAATCTACATATGAGCCAAAGCAGACAGATGAATCCATGTCCCTTTGTCTGGCAAAACCTGTTTGTCAATTCTGCCTGGGACACAGATTTTAAAATATATTGTCAGTACATATACACAACTTCTGAAATATCATCCGGACATACACTTCATAATGATTTTGAGAATCAGTATAATGTAAGCTTGTGTTAGGTGCCTCACTTTACCCTCTTTGGACAAATAAAAGCTGTGTACTAGGTGTGGTATGTTTGTCATGCCTGATAGAAGTTGCTGTTATAGAAGACCAGCTGACACCAAAAGGCCTGTCACAGTGGGCATGAGATGTCTCATCAGGCACTTTACTGAACATCATGTTAATCCTTTTTACTCCATTTGCAGCCCACACACTCTTGCAGTTTCCCCTGCTTTTTTCTAGTGCCCTAATATTGCTGAAGACCTCATAGACTCATAGACTCATATACTTTAAGGTCAGAAGGGACCATTATGATCATCTGGTCTGACCTCCCGCATGATGCAGGCCACAAAGCCGTCCCTACCCTTTCCCTTGACTCTGCTGTTGAAGTCCCCAAATCCTGTGGTTTAGAGACTTCAATTAGCAGAGAATCCTCCAGCTAGCGATCCCTGCCCCATGCTGCGGAGGAAGGCGAAAAACCTCCAGGGCCTCTGCCAATCTACCCTGGAGGAAAATTCCTTCCCGACCCCAAATATGGCGATCAGTATGTAGGCAAGATTCTCCAGCCTGACCCTCATTAGCCATTATACTATTTACCTGCCATAGCACGCTGTTCCTTTGACTAAAATCATGTTATCCCATTAAACCATTCCCTCCATAAACTTATCTAGCTTAATCTTAAAGCCAGACAGGTCCTTCGCCCCCACCGTTTCCCTCGGAAGGCTGTTCCAATATTTCAGCCCTCTGACGGTCAGAAACCTTCATCTAATTTCAAGCCTAAATTTCCCCACGGCCAGTTTATATCCATTCGTTCTCGTGTCCACATTAGTACTGAGCTGGAATAATTCCTCTCCCTCCCTGATATTTATCCCTCTGATATATTTAAAGAGAGCAATCATATCCCCCCTCAGCCTTTGTTTGGTCAGACCTGTTAACCTAGAATATTCAAAAAGACATGGCCTATTAAAAACTGCAGTTTAAAGATTAACAGTTCTTAGTCAACGCATTCTTTTTACCATTTAAAGACATTGCCCGTATAACAGTTCTAAGAGGTTTTTCATTACATGCAAACGTAAGTACCAGGAGCCTTGGTAATTTGGAATTTAAAATTGAAATCGTGCTGAAGTAGCTATTACAGTTAAAACAATAAAGACAGAGTAGGTGTTTGGTACTTACCTGCTGGGTTTATATGCAGGTCCATGCTATGCTGTTATGTCCTTCCTGAAAGCACTGTCTCCAGAGGCTGGCATTGGCAAAAATGTCCATAAAGTGCTGGAAACTGATTCACTGGTATACAGGGATCCTGTCCCAGATATGGTATCTTCTAAGAATAACACTATGCTATCGTAGAAAAATGGGAAAAAGAGCTAAGCTCATGATGGATATAAGTAGTATGTGTTTCCTTGCATTTCAAGTATCACCACCACCCAATACTTAGTTGTAATTAAAGCCACCAAGAAGTAGGTTTAGATGTTCGTGAGCATAATAGATAGTCTCTGTGGTTTTCTGACCTTTATTTAATTTATTTAAATAACTTGGCACTCATCACCATTGCATCTGGGCACATCATACACTAAAGCAAATATCAATGTATTTTGGAAATTGGGGGCATTGCTAGTCTCCCCTCTCTTCCCCTATTGACCATTTGCCCAACAGAAATGTCTGAAGTGTAGGACAAGTAAACATAATGCCAGACCCATTCACCTAAGGCTTTGCTGAACGGATGAGCTTTCACCATGCTCTGAAGGCTAACGGTTTCATGGATAGAGAGCGAGACTTGGTCTACTGGAAAGGTCTTGCCTCTTGTTTTAAATAATGCATATCTAGGGACTATCAGCAAGTGGAATTCAACTGACTGCAGCCAATACATTTGTGCATGGGGGAAAGAAATGGATTTTCATGTAGCCAAATCCCAAACTATATGGGGCTTTCAAAGGTTATCAAACTCTTTTCTCTATCTCCTTATTACTGTGTTCCCTTTTATATGTGATTATTGTTAGTTTATGGAGAGGGGCTTAATGGACCCGTTTAATGTATGAAATCTGACTAATAAAGTCAGCAATCAGTGGGTTTACATTGAAATTACCCTTTTATAATTATTTCCTGGTTATTTTTATATCCTGGTCACATTAAGGATGTGGCTGAAAAGAGCACAAGGAGATTTATATGTGCTTAGCTGGCTCTCTGCTCTTATTATACTTGATCAGTAAAGAGTAATCACAGAATTAAAAGTGGTGGGGGAAAAGCTGTATGCAAGTTTTCAGAGGCCCTAAGGGGATGAATTTATAGCTTTCTTATTTAAAATCTAAGGGGCAGAGAAAGCAATGGGGTTGCACAAATGTAAATGAAGGGAGAAACCAGTCTTAAAAATGTTAAGCTTTGTTTTAAAGGGTAAAATTGCCACAATGGTTCATCATAAAGGGCATTACCAAAAATACCTGTATTTCTAGAAGAAAAAAAAAATCTCATCTGGCTAATACTTGTTCCTGTCTTCTAGGACCATGGGCCACTAGAAACAGCAGCATAGATAGCGGGGAGGCAGAGGTCGGACGCAGGGTTACCCAGGAAGTACCACCTGGAGTATTCTGGCGATCTCAAATCCATATCAGCCAGCCGCAGTTCGTGAAGTTCAATATCTCCTTAGGAAAGGATGCTCTTTTTGGTGTTTATATAAGAAGAGGACTTCCACCATCACATGCCCAGGTACTGTATGACTATGCTTAATGGATTTAAAAGCTAAAAGATAAATGTACTGATGATCTAATGGCAATTAGTTTTAGGTGGTAAGGGCTTGTGTTTTTGAAGTTGAGGGTCCTGGATTCTTCCCCAGTGCCTCGTGGCTATGATTTACCTCAGAGCCCTGGAGATGGTTGTTTGCAACCACAGCTTTGTTACAGATTGGCATCCTCTAACAATAGATTATTTACAGGAGTGACATTTTTTCTTTTAGCTTGGAATAAATAAAGGTTGTTTTCCCGCAATCTTTGTAATGTCACCCTTTTAAAAAATTAACGTCTGCAATTTGCCATTGTCAGTTTAAAATACTAGTGATGGAAATTCAGAGCATGAATCTGCGCTGTTGTGCTGTAAATCAAAAACAACTGCACTGAGGTCATTGGAATTACACTAGTGAATAGATGGTGGGAGATTAGAATCAGGCCCACTATCTCAGAGTAACATACCATAGGCGATTGAAATGCTCTAAAACCAGAGACAGTCACAACAAGCCTGATTCTCCCCTAATGTACTGGTATAAATCAGAAGTAGTCTGTGAGGTTATAAAGATGCTGACCTAGTGTAAGTGAGATATAGATATTCAGGCCCAGATAATGTCTTCATAAGGGACTTGCTGCTTTGACTTGCTGAAGAAAATCAGTTGGCAGAGTTTGGATAACTAGAAGTTTTCTATTCCACCACCACTAGCACATGTTGTTTAGATGGGGATTTTCATGGTTATTTGTGTCAGTGTTGGGTTAATTTTAATCCCCTTTTCCCAATGACTGTACCCAGGCCTCTTCCATCACTAGGTCACTAGTCTATGTATGCAGATTTGCATTTTCTCTTTCATTTATGGAGTCTGGTGCTTGTCTTGCATTTCTTACAAACAACTGTAGTGAAAACTCATCAGTCCCTCATTTTTATGCTGACCCGATAATACAGAGCAATGGGCACTCAATAAAAATAATGGCTAACAAACTTAGAAAAAAATACAAGCAACTATTTCTTCAGAGGATGTGTAGTGAGAATTTGGAATTCATTGTTTTAGGAGGGCACATAGTTACCGCTGAGATTTGATTTAAATAGCTTGAAAATTTTGGCCAGATCCAAAGTCCATTAAAGTCAATGGAAAGATTCCCATTTACTTTGATGAGGTTTGGCTCAGACTCCTCAGGAGCAATAATATATTTTGTAGCTATGCATGCCAAGAAAAAAAGAAACCCCCATTCTTCAGGGAATGAGCAAAAGCACAGATGACTACCAATTTCAGGAAGGGAATCTTTCACTCATGTACAGCCTTGAAAATTAGCTCTTAGTACAAAGATTTTTACCTTAAATTTAGAAAGCTTAACTTGACATTTGAGCTCTGGAGAGCAAGTGCAGAAATTTAAGAATCCCTCTTGGGAATGCCCCCATTTGACATTCCTAGACACTTAGCCCCAATTTGCAAAGAATTTCTGAGTTACATTTTTTCATTTGCCAAAGCAGATTGGAGTTACACAGATTTATATATGGTTACATTACATGATTACACACACACACCCCCTGCACAAAGAGTGAGTAAATGAATTTTGTATGGGAAACTACACTGGAGTCTGAAGATTCTGATTTATGGGCTAATGCAGGGTGTTAGCATTGGACAATAGGAAGACTCAGCAGAAAAGCCCCACATCCTTATGCAGGATCCTAAATCCTACCAGGCTGTTGAACATAGAAATGATTTTAGGGAAAAGAAAAGAGCCTGCTGCACATCTGAACTTTAGAAGAGTAGCCTTGTTCTGATTCCAGAAAGGAGCAAAGATTTCTGTATTAATGAAAATAATCTGAATTTGACACCAGATGATGTGCTAAAGTTGTACTTTAAAATCCTTGTTACTGCAAGTTAAGGACTTGAGCAGTAAAAGCAGTGAACAAGTTCACTTGACAGTTCATCACTGATCGCTGCTGCTATGTCAAGCCAAGTAAAATCCTTTGTGGGAACAAGTCAATAATCAGCAAATTAGGTACATGATTACCCTGAGACAACAAGATGCAGTTCTTGTCTGAGAGCCCTGCTGAGATTTAACCTTCTCAGTATTACTGTTTAGCAAATATTCCAAACGCCTAGTTTAGTCAGTCAAACTGATGTAGCTGTAAGGCCATCCAGAAACAGCTTGGTGTAGTACTGTGGCTAGGGAATGTAGCTCTGGAGGGGGAACATACAGACAGAAATGCAGGCTTGTGTGGCAAGTGAGCTAGAAATAAAAGCACTCACTATATTTTCAAGAAAGATTTTTCCAGACTATGTAGTGGTACAGCCATGTAACAAAACGTTCATAACCCCCTTAAAAAGTGGCCCTTAAATGGTAGAAAGCAAATGAATAAAAGGCTGCACGCTGCAGATAATATTTGGAGAAGAAATGATAAATCTCTTGGATTAAGCACGTATATGCTGCTTATATAGTGATCCAAGCAAACATTGATATTACTGCTCATCTGCAGTCTATTTCAAATGATAGCATTAAAAAGTAAGTTTATAGAAATACTATTAGGAATGCTTGGCCAAGGCAATCCACCAGGGCATATTACATCCCTTTCCCACGTAGTATTTTATTTGCAAAAACCTCTCTCTTGCCTGGGTGAGTAAACCACTCGTGTTTTCAATTAGAAGTGGGACTAACTGGAAATCATTTGAATAGTGGGGCAGCCAGCATGTTCTCTTGCTTCATAAACACCATTGATATTTTCATATTTTTGATGCTCCCAGCAGTCACAAATCAGAATGATACCATTCTCATCAGTTCAGTCTCTGTTATATGTCACGCTTTGCTCTGCCTTATGCTGCTTACATTATGTCACACTGAATCATGTACATTCAAATATTAAAGTAAATTGTTTGATTGGCTGTCAGCATGGATATCAGATGGCTGGTGGGTGGGTATTTAATGCATAATCAACAATTTGGATGTTTATGAAGTACTAATTTTAAAACACTTTGCAAACAAGTTTTTTTTCCCCAACACATGTTGTTCAGAGCTTGTTTGTGCTGAGTAGATCTTATGAAGTTTTGGCATGAGGATGAGCTCTCGCCACAATATCTAAATCTATATCTGGATTTTGAACACTTGATGTTCATGAGTTTTTAACTTCATGTTTTGGTTCATCCCATTATTAAAATAGGGTCTATTTTAAAAATTCGGGTTTATATCCTGATTTCAAACGCTCTTGGAGTTTGGTTTGGACTCATTTGTAGTTTGGAAGTGCAACCAGGTATCAGGCTTTAGGACACTCTGTGTGGAGTTGCAAAGCTATTTTGCTGACTCACACTGGCTGCCAGCGCAGGTGGGTCTTAGTTATTCTCAGAAGTATAAGAGAGAGGGATAAGATGCCTTGAAAGGAAACATTGTAGGGACAAATTGATCAGGAAGAACTCAGATTAACGTTAAGGTCTGTAAGTACAGATATGCTTCAGGACTTTCTTACGTAGGGTGAAAAAAGAAGAGCAAACCCAAGGAAAGGATACATTTGGACAATTAGCCCATTGTATTGAGAGTGAGCTCAAAATCTCACCTTTTTACAGGAGGCCTGATCTGTATAAAGCACTCCTCTCATATCTGCAAAATCAAGCCAGGAGTTCTACAAAGACAGGTGCTCTCATGCATTTTCTGATGATTTTTGTTACTGAACAGTCTTTTGTCATTTCTGATTGCAAATCAGTTCTAAGCCATGAACCATAGAGGAGTATAAAAATAGAAGTCAGCCAAACTTTCAGACCTCTATAAAGGTTCAATTTGAGTTGTAAATAGTGATGTGTGGCAGTTCTTAATACATGTGAGTTGGTATCATCCCTAGCACTCTGTGTTCGTTGTGTGAGTAGAAACCTGCACAATTTCTTCCTGATGAGCATAGGTGCATATGCTTGCTTTCTGTATGTGGCACATGTCTCACACTCTTATCTGTCTATGGGTTGCTTTAGGACACGTGTAACATTTTCAACAGAAGGTGGTGTAAAAACAGTTAGTAAATCAGAGGATCAATAGAGCAACATGATGCAAAATAATGATCTAGCTGGGCATGTGGTGAAGCAGAGCCAAGCCTGGGGATGGTCTTGATGGCCTGTTTCCTTAGCCAATCAAGACTAGACACATTGCTCTGGAATGTGTTTGTTAATGTCCATACAACACTTGGCAGCTGTATACATAGATAAGTGTTAGGTCTGATTATGGCTTCTGCATAAGGAACAATGTGGAAAGTCCACACCCAGCCAGAATAAACCCCATCCAAGCCAGGTTTTGCAGTGGCACACATATAGGAGAATATGCAGGGACCTTCCCGCTCTTTTATGTCTCCAGGATCAGGAAGGAGAATGGGGCATGCCCAGCATACATAGTGCGCTTCTTGGGGTTTTATGCTGGAGGGTGTGCTCCACCTAGGGCCCCTCCAGCAGGCATTCCGCTCCCTCCCACTCTTAGGCCTTGTCTACACTACAAGGGAAATTCGATCTAAGCTATGCAATTTGAACTACGTGAATAGCGTAACTCAAATCGACATAGCTTAGATTTACTTACCGCGGGGTCCCCACTATGCGATGTCGATGGGAGATGCTCCCCTGTCGACTCCCCCTACTCATCTCGATCCGGTGGAGGACAGGAGTCAATGGGAGAGCGATCTGCGGTCCATTTAGCAGGTCTTCACTAGACCCACTAAATAGATTGCTGATGCATCGATCGCTGCTCATTGATCCCCCGGGAAGTGTAGACAAGCCCTTAGAGCTGGCCATTTCTGAATGGGATTGAGAGTTGTCGTGAGTGAGCTTCCATGAGTGTTGCCCAGGCTGTACCTGTACTGGAATTTTAATATCATGGCTCTCAACCGTGGACCTTTCCTGACCACTGAATTCATCTTAATGAGAAGTTTTAAGGAGGAATAATGCTCATCTATTGAATGTTGGTTATGAATAAAATGTTAATGATATGGACAGGCCTGCAAAGGGACCTGCCATTGCTAGGTCACACCCATGATCACAGGAGGAGACTGGGGACACTGCAGTTAAAGCTGCTTCAATCCCTTTTAGCTTTTCCAGGCTGTTCCTCTTCGATCCCACCAACCGCTGAGCTTGCCCTGCCATCTGAGGTAGAATCAGCATCAGACATGGGGGAGGCAGAGGAGCCTGCCAGCACAAGCAGAGCAGAACAGCATGTTGCCAATGAGAAATGTCAGCTTTTATTGCTACTTTCTTCCATGTCGACCGTCAGTGAGCAAACCTTCCAAAGAGCAATAAAAAAATTTCCGAGGTTGTTGCCCCACTAATAACATTTTCCAAGAGGGTAGTGAGTCCATCTTTAACCTCTGACTGCTGGCAGGTAGGTTTTGGTAATATTTCCAAAGGTCGCTGATTTAATGGTCTGATTTACAAACAGGTTTGACACCATTTATGCTCTGAAAGTTACTGACATATCAGAATTGTCTAAATCCCTGCAGTGTACTAGCTTATCCCTAAACTGAATTGTTTTTCCTAGCCATGTGCCTGGAAAATAGGTTTGGGTGGAGAGCACACAGGTATTTAGTTTAGTCACTTCTTGCTATTACACCCTCCTGTCCATCCCCAAAAATGCTTTACAGAGAGGAAGGATGGCCCAGTGGTCTGTAACTCTAGGAGACTGGGGTTTGGGTCCCAGCTATATCACAGAATTCCTTAGGCAAGTCACTTAATCTATTTGTGTCTCAGTTTCCCCTCTATGCAATGGAGATAATATCACTGTCATACCTAACAGGGGAGTTCTGAGGATAAATACAGTAAATACAGTGAAGTGCTCAGATACTTTGGTGCTGGGGATACCTCTAGACACAGAAGTTGTCATACACTACTACCCCTAACTTGAATGCACCTGAAAATAGGCAGGTACATACCATGACACTACTAATAGTTCCATAATCTGAAGACTTACATTTCTTTCTCTCCTACAGAAGGGAATATATATTATTATTATTATTATTATTATTATTATTATTATTTCTTATTTCATATTTATTTTATTATTATATTTTAATTTATTTTCAATAACTCGGTATTAATTAATGGAATTCAGCCTGCAGCGCACAAAGTCCTCTGCAGGAGAAGTGGCATGTTTAGAGTTCAGGACGATAGTTATTTTTAAATAAAAGCAGAGTGTTTCTATTCTTTGAGCTATCACCA
This sequence comes from Malaclemys terrapin pileata, assembly GCF_027887155.1. Classification (NCBI taxonomy): domain Eukaryota; kingdom Metazoa; phylum Chordata; order Testudines; family Emydidae; genus Malaclemys; species Malaclemys terrapin. The sequence continues at coordinate 28,667,223 of NC_071512.1, forward strand.
ACCTGGGCTGTATGTGCTAGTGATAACAGAGGGAAATGCAATAACACTCCTGGCAAGCAAGCACGTACTATTACTGTATTTTATTGAACACATACGTCTTGCTTTAGACACATCTATCTATCTCGATCTAGTGCTAGATAGATAAATGTGTCTAAAACAAGACATGTTTTCATAGGGGACTTGTTATATAGCTATAAAAACATTAGATATATTGGTTTTGGTGTATTTCTTAAGGACTTCCTCATATAGAGGCTGTGGGGACTAGTGGGTCGAGCGTCGCATCTGCCTGGAAGTTCTAGAATCACAGAAGTTAAGGATAGAAAAAAGTCTATTAGGTCATCTAGTCCAGCTGCCTGCCTAGGCAGAATTATTCCATGTTGGAGATTTAACTAATATTTCTTCCAATCTTGTTTTAAATGTATCAAGCAATGGAGTTTCCCTTGGGCGATTATTACACAGCCTAATAGATCTCACTGTTGGGAAGATTTGGGTACCTTATATTATGCAAAAACAATGAGATTTTTCCATATTCACAATTAGGAGACTTTCTTTCATTAGTACTTCAGGTGGCATGTCTGAGATTTCTGTGTACTATGCCAGCAGGAGACTGCTGTAGGTGATTGCTGTGGATGTGGGTGAGTTTGTTTCAAAATGAGATTTCCTGATTTGAGAATTTATATAAGAACCTAAGACTTGCTATGAAGGATCCGAACATTAATCCAGTGCATCCTGAATCTTTCCTCTAACAGTGGCCAATACCTGATGCTTCAGCAGGTAAAAAATTGTCATAATCTGCTTGGTCAGCTGAACAATGCAGTACATAGGGAAGAGTTGGTTCCTGACCTCTTTGAACAATATTCTTACACCCTGTGGCATGAGATCTTATTAAAGTTTGCATGTCTGCTGTACATGTTATCATTGGTCTAAAATCCATTCAGTATTTGTCTAGATGAGAACAGACAATATAACTAATAGCAACTTTCTTCAAAAGCTCAGACTTTGGAGGATTTTTACTTAAACACTTGCCAACATTTCTGCAGAGTGCAGATACTTAATTGTGTCTGTATCACATTATCAGAAAGGATAAGAGAATTGCTACCAGACCCATAATGAATAAGGAAAGGCTAGCTTCAAATTGCCACACACTCCAAATAAGGGTTGAAGGGAACGGCATTTGGAGGAAGAGTGGGCAAGATATTGTGCCAGATTTTGATCTATAGCATCACTCTAAATTCAGGTCTCTTTGTTTCTGTTTTCTCACACAGTATGATTTCATGGAGCGTTTGGATGGGAAAGAGAAATGGAGTGTGGTGGAGTCCCCCCGGGAACGTCGAAGTATCCAGACCCTGGTTCAGAATGAAGCTGTGTTTGTTCAATACTTGGATGTGGGTTTGTGGCACCTGGCATTTTACAACGATGGCAAGGACAAAGAAGTAGTCTCTTTCAATACAGTTATCTTAGGTATGTATGCCTGCATGCTGAGGATTTTTCCCTCTGTTTGCTTATGTTTATTAAGTGTGGAGGCCTTCTATCAGCTCTCTCTTTTTGTGCATATTTTGCTTTAATCCAGTAATATTTGATGTATATTGAGAGTAGGTAGGAAAAGGGGGAAATCTTTCTAGGGGTGAGTTGTGGATGCTTTTGTGTTGCCTATATTGAAGGCCGAAATCTGTGATCCTGTTAATATTTAGCTGTCTTTCAAAAAGAAAATGAATGAACCCAGAGGCTTTAAAATGGACAAATCTTATAACTACAGATATTAATAATAGTGGTGTCTGGCTGTTCCTGCAAAGCTGCATTCGGATTGGCTGTTTGGAGATTGTTAGTGTTTTCACACCCAACTGCCAGCAGTGCATAGCTGAGACTTCATCACTGAAACACTCACCAAAACTTTACATGGGACTTAGGTGGTGTCACGATAACAGGATAAGCAGTGCTTTAAATCCCTGTTAGTCCCCCTTGAATACACCACTTCAGGTGATGGTTTTACTACCTCCCCCCCCCTTCTCAGGGTGCAACCATACCACCTTTTGACTAAATTGATGGGCTGCACCATCTGTTTACCAACCATGCTAATCTGACAGGTCCAACTAGGTTTGGCACCCATGAGCCCTTTTCCTCTCGGGACTGTGACCAGTGAAATGATTCAAGTGGTTCAAAAACAGCTACTAAAAACCAAAGCATTATATATGCACCCAAAGTTATATAACATGCAGAGCAAAGGGTAAAGCCAAAAAAGGTCTATACGCATATCACCCTTAATCTAAACCGTAACCTTTCCTTGCAAACTTTGGTAAATTCCATTCAGCCCGGTTACTTCCATCTCTGGCGAGGGGGAAAGAGCCTGCTTTCTGCAATTTCTATGTTCTCAGTGTGCGTCTTTCAGAGACTCCCACCATGGCCATTGCTGAAAGCCCACTTATCCCCCTTCCTGCCTAGCCTAGCATCTTCCATGTTTTCATATCCTCTTTAATCATAGAGCTAGGCCTATGCGAAGAAAACTGTTGCCAACCTGACTGGAACCGGGCAGGGACATTCCCCAATTAATAGTCTCCCCCATTGTTCCCTTAAAGAACTTTATCTTTGTCATTGTTTCATTTCTGTTTGCTTCACCCATAACAGCCTCCTTTGATTTAACTCCTCATAGTCCAGCAAGGCAATATCAAGCAGGTAAACTATTATTTTTATAAATACATGATATTTATAAAAAAAATAATACACATAACTCCCTCTTTCTGCCTACTGATCACTAACACCCCAAAAGAAAGAGGAGGTGAAAGTATGTTAGCCAACCACCCCCTCGCCACCCCCGCTCCCAAGCATCTGAGAGTGGGTCATCCCCTGAAGACATGAGGATGGAAGGCAGAGGGCCACTACCCTTTGCCCTGAGAATAAAATTATGATGAAAGCTTGAGGCCTTATGAAGAGGGATACTCAAGGGCAGAGGGGATTCCATCTTAGGCCACTGAAAACCAAAACCCGGCTAAAGTCCCAAGTCTTTATCAAAAGGTGTGTTGAAGTTGGTTGAAGTGCTTAGAGAACCTTGTTGAGTGTCGCTGTCACAGCAACACCTGAAACCACAAGTGAGTTTCCCCTGTTTAGTAAAAGATTTTCTTAGCCTACGAGTTGCTCATTTCCTCTCTGATGATTAAGGAATTAAGAAGCAGTGTTGCTGGGCTTTGTGAGTCTTGTGTAGTCCAATTTGTGAGTCTCGTGCAGGTCCTATTCTGCTAGGAGGAAGGGGATCACAATCCACAACCTCAAGGGAGAAGTTATAAAATGGTGAAAAATAGGAGAGACATTTTCATTGCTTGAAGGATCAATGCTAAATAGACAGATGCATTATGGGCCTAATTCTCCTCCCAGGTATAATCCTGGTATAATCCACCGAATTCCACTGGTATAATCCACCAAATTCACTCAAGTGAGTCCTGATTAACGCTGGTGTGAAAGGATAGTCCAGTCTTGAATCTTTAGGCTTAGAGGCAGTTATTTCTGTTAAGCTGCAATGTGAGATATGAATAATGATTTTCCCTTCATAATCCACGAATGATTTTATAAGTGTCTGTGTGTGTGCATGTATATGCACATGCATGTACACACCCACAAACAGACAGACAGTCCATGCATATAGAGAGAGAGTTTTCTGCAACTCCAAATGGCATGTGAACCTTCTTGTACAGGTCCCTTAGTGGTCTGGTATACTCCCCCCACCCATCTTGCAAAAGCTACTCCTTGAGATGTGATAAACTGCTTGTCTTAATGTTGCCAGGTCTGGACTACATCTTAGAAGAAAGTCAAAGGTAATAGGTCTAATAGTCAGGTAGACATCTTGATAGAGCAATGATAGTAATCGGACTGAAATGCAGAGAAAAGTACAGTATTTTATCCAGTTCAGAGGTTCTTCCACATGTATCTATTATCAGAACTTTCACCAAGGAGAGGAACTGAGAGAACTAAAAGCCTCTTTGATATGAAACATGAGAAAGAATGTCAGGCAAGATGTCAACCACAGACCACACTAAATATATGGTACCTTTGAACACAGGGAAAGTACTTTCATGTGCTGTGCAGCAAAAGAAACGAATCCTTCCATAGTCAAGTGTCCTCTTCAGACGACAACGAAATGGCATTTTTTTTTTAAGAGTCACACATTTTGGCTTTTCTTTTCACCACTACCAAGAATACTATCCAATGGCCTAACTGATGGTTATTGGTTGAGTTTTCTTTCACTTTGTGGTCTGTTTTCTGTATCTGAATTCTCTACTTCAGATTTGAGATTTATTTTCTATTCAGAATCCTGAAGTATGACATTAGCCTAGAAAGGAAATATAGTTTCTCTGTGAACTCTGACTCCCAAAGAGACAATGTGTGACCTTGAGCAGGTTAATAGATCTCCCAGTATCTTAATTTCCCTGTCTGTGAAATGAGGTTGATACTTACCTATGTCAGGTGAAGTTTGTTGTAATCACCGTTAGGTAGTATTTTAATTCCAAGTGGGTGGAAGACAAAATCAAGAAAAGAAAAATAAAACCAAAAGCTTATTTTTAAAAACCTAAATCAAAACCCTATTTTAAATTACAGTTTTTCAAATCCAATAATATTGAGTAAACATAAGGTTCAGAAATGTTAATGTGATAGGTTGTCACCCCCAGGGTGAAGCTTGGAAGCCATTGGAACCTCTGTGTCCCCAACCCATTGAGCTGGGTTAGCCTCCCACACTGCTCTGCTGGTGATACCCAGCCAGCCCCCGGGGACTGTTATCACCCAACTTGACAGCAGGTAGCACCACACACCCAACTGAGTCACCTGAGTGCTTTACCAGCAGCCAGTTTCCCAGCTCCCCAGCATTGCACCCCTACTGAAGTATAAACCCAGAATTATACAGTCTTGCACTGGACAGGTATCTGTACAGTGCAAGCTCATTAAATTAGTACGCTTCCCCCTTGATGTGGGGAAAATATGCATCAGTCTTTTACCAGAGCTAAGATTTCCAAATGCTTCACTCAAAGACACACTGGTTAAGATAAAACATAAAACAGGTTTATTAACTGCAGAACGATACATTTTAAGTTTTTATAAGTGATAGCAAACAGATCAAAGCAGGTTACCTAGGAAATTAAACAAAATCGCAATCTCAGTCTCATGCAAACTAGATAAGATTTGAATCAGCAATATTATACAAGCAGGTTTTAGCTTCCTTACACAGACAGGGCTTTCTTCTTTCTCATGTGGGACCCCCTTCTCCAGTTCAGTCTTTGTTCCTTCGGTGTTTCCAGGTGTTGTCTGGTAGAGGAGTGAGTCCTAGGTATGATGTCATAGTTTTTCCATATGGCGGGAACCCCTTTGTTCCAAGCCAGATTCCCTGCCCAGTTTGTGGAAAAGTACAGGTACCAAAATGGACTCCAGTATCATGTGATTTGGTCACAAGCCCTTGCATGCTCCTGATGAGTCATGGCAGCTGTTGCCCGTAGGCTGACTGAAGCGTCCACAGATGAGGATAAGCTTTTCCATAGTCCATTGTCTTTGTTGATGAGCCATTAGCACTGTCTGGCTTCTTCATTGTTGTACCTGAAAGGCTAGTTGTGGATGTTTCCAACTTCACAACATTTTTTAGTAACACATACATAACAAAATGTTATAACTTCATATACAATGATAGCACATAGAATCCAACAATATATTATTATTTAGCAGATCAAGACTTTTAGAATGATACCTCACAAGGCATACACACAACATATCATAATTATATGACAGTGGCAAATATGGGGGTGCCTCGGTGTCCCAGTAAACATTTAGCATTTTTTTAAAAGTGACCTGTCATTATCAAGTTGAATGCAAAACTTGCGCTGGATGTACATTCAACACTAGCTTTCTTTCTGCAGCCAAGAACAGGAATAACTAATGTGTCTTTGATGTCTGTCTTTCAGATTCAGTGCAGGATTGTCCACGTAATTGTCATGGGAACGGCGAGTGTGTATCTGGAGTCTGTCACTGTTTTCCGGGATTCCATGGTGCTGATTGTGCTAAAGGTACCATTTTACCCTATGTTAATCATTATTCTACAGTGTGTGTTAGGCTTTGACATGGGAGTGGATGTCCAGAACAGGTTAGTTACATGGATTCTATTGAGATCCAAGAAGTGGATTTTATATATATATATTTACACACACACACACACACACACACACCTTTATCTTCGATCTGACGGAGTTAAAGCAGTTGGTCAAGTGAAAATAATGCTGCATTGCTGATGAGCCTGGATAAGCGTAGCTAGTTTCTGTGCCAAGGTAGGTAGGAAAGAAGAATTTACTAAAAAGAAAAAGCTTTATTTCCAGTAAAAGCAGCTGAATTACCATCAATGCTTTCTGATAATCATTAATTTACCTGTAATAGAAGACTGAGAATCTTCTTTATTTGTACATTTTATATATTCTTTCTGGGCTAAGGATGTTTCTATTTCATAAAGGTTATTTTTAATCTTGTAATCTTTTTAAACTGTAATACTTACAGGACTTTCAGAAAATGAGAAAGAGAGATTTATATTCAGGGAGGTATAAAAATATAAAAGGGAAGTATAAAAATAACCCTATCCTAGAGACTTATTTTAGTGAACTAACACTGTGAGGTCCAGTGCTACAATTTACAAAGCTAACCACAAATGTAAAGCACATCCATGAATGGATGATATTGAGGTGTTACGTAATAAGTGTTTCTAACCAATTTGGGGTAGGTATTTTTGACGGGTAATGTTTCTGGTAAACATATTAAACTACAAAAAATAAAGTTCAAATCATGTTCAGGGTCTCTCAGACACAAAAATGCCAGAAAACTGAGAGTCAAGGAAGAGACTCTTGGCTTAGCCTAGCTACTGCAATAGACCAATAGTGTATATAATCAACTGCGCTGCGGAGATCCCTGTAATTCATGGGCATGGTGATGTTATTTTAAAACAGGCTTCACTCTCAATTTCCTGGTTTGTGTGGGATTAAGTCACACTTTCAGTACTGTGTGTTTGGGATTGTTTTCTTTGGAGTGAGGGTTCATTAATGTTCAAAGGGAGAAATATGCATTTTGGATACTATTTCAGATTCAGTGGTGACCCTTAAAAATATGCCCATTTTTCCCTAAATAAATTAATAAGTATACTTCAGTACTAGCCTTGTTACTTATACTTATACTTACTCTAGGGAATACTTAGGCGACATTATTATCTGAAACATTACAATAACTGGCAAGTTTTACGAAGGAGCCCACTGTATATATTCAAAGCATACGGCATTACTGTATGTGCTATACATGCATATTGACACTGGTGCACATTTATTTGTTGTTAATCTGTGAAAACGTGTGTGTAGTACCTTCATGCTTCACTGCCACTCTTTAGACATCTCGATTTTGGCCATTAAACATCTCATGTGCCTTCTGCGTTATGCAGCAATAATTCTATATGTACTAAGCCACTTTTGGTGTAGGGTTCTTACATCATCTGCTTTAATACTGTACTTCAAATTTATGGCAGAAATCACTGTTTGTTCAGACTCCATCAGACTAACAGTCATATTCTAGGACACTTGTCAAACAGTTATATCTCAATAGGTCTACTAGCACCACTCAATCAACACATAAGGCCTCTCCCTATCTTTCCTGCTCTCTTCCATGTGTTGTGTCTTTCCCCTTTCAAAAGAACAAGTAAAGTAGTAAATTCCGTGAATTTTGAGAAGCCCTTAATTTCTTTCCCCTTTATTAATGTTTGTAGTTAAACACCAGGGACTATGTTTTTAGGGGTCTGTAAAAGGGCAAAATGTGTATGCATGCAAACTTCACATGTACATGTGCAGATAGATACACATACAGAACAGACCAAAAACTGTAGGGATATGCACATGTGTGCATTATGACTATCTCAGTCATTGAACATACCTTTTAATATCTCCATTCATTTTGTATGGATTTTTCTGTCTACTTCAGTGGATACTGTATGTGAGAGCCGTTTGAGAGGGCAGAATTTAAAATTAGGATTCTATGTAATGTTAAGCTTAAAATAATAACATGATATACTGAAGTAAATCAGTTTTAATGAAGGTAGCCTTAAGCTATTAGTTCTTTGTAGATATGTTTTCACACCCCACCCTGCGCCCCCCTGCCCACAGCCCCACCACAGCTGTCCAGCACCCCACACAGAACCCCCCACTCGCTAGTTACCCAATACACACAGATTTCCCCTCCCTCCCTTCCTCCCTCCCTCCCAGTGCCCTTCCCCACAGCCCCACCACAACAACTACACAATACCCCACACTGACCTGCACTGCCCAGTGCCCTGACACACACACACACCTCCCCCATTGCCTAGTGCCCTTCACACCCTCACAGCCCAGCACCCCGCACACACCTCCCAGACACTAACTCCATCACACCCTGCCCCCTTCGCTGGCCGCACTCACCAGCCTTGCTGGGAGGTCTCCGGCTCCTAGGGTGAGAGTGGCGAGGGAGGTCTCCAGACTCTCCACATGCTGCACCCACCACAAGCGTGAGCTCCATGGCTCCCATTGGCCGGTAGAAGCGCCAATGGGAGCTGCCGGAGCCGTGGAGCGGGGCTTGTAGGAGCCGGCAGCATGCAGAGCCCCCCCACCCTAAGAGCCAGAGGAACCTGCCAGGGGGCGAGGTGGGGAGTCCCAGTGGTGCTCACCTGGGGTGGCTCCCATCCTGGGAAGCATCCAGCAGGCTGGTCTCCCTGGCTCCTAGGGTCATGGGTCGGATTGGGTGAGGGGGCAGAGGGCTCTCTGCCCACTCCCGGTGCCTGCAAGCCCTGCCCCTGCAGCATGCGGTGCTCCTGCCGGTGGGTGGACTCTGGGAGCTGCCCCAGGAAGTGGTAAGCGGCGGCGCCGTGGCTGCGGTGCCGCAGCTGCGGTCCGGACGGTCCCCGATATCGGGACAAAGGGCATCGCGACAGATATAAGGTCGGGACACGGGACAAGTCCCCTAAAATCGGGACTGTCCCAATAATATCTGGATGTCTGGTCACCCTACATGTGAGTGGATTGGATTTCACCCACAGTGGAGAAAGCTAATACCATTATGGATCCAATCCTGACATTTATACTCAATCCTCACTCAGGCAAAATTCCCTTTAAAATCAATGGGAGTTTAACCTGACTAAGGCCTTCATTTACCATATGAAAATTTCACATTTTACATTTTAATCTCAAGTGATTGAAGCACCACAGAAATGTAAAAGTTTTTAAATCAGAGGATAATTCAATGGGTGTGAGTCTGTCTTCAAAATATGTGTTTGCTTTAAGCCGGTGCAGAAGCGGCCATAAACTGAACTGTATTGCCAGTAACTTCATAGGTGGTAATATGTCCTTAAGTATATTTCATAAAAGTGCCCAATGACAGAGAGACAAAATAGTGTCAAGGAGGAATTCGGGGAATATGCACTTTGTAGAGCCATGATTATGTTACTTTGACACTGTGTTACATTTATTTTGTGTGTTCAGTTGTATTTTTCCATAATTCCCATGACACCCCTTGGGAGGTATTAAACGCATCTTCTTCCTCACCTTGACAGACCCTAATGCTTTTTCCTGTTCCTGTTCTAACACTGGTTTAGCTTCTTTCAATTGGCCAATGTCCCTTGCTAAGTGAATAAGCAGGCATGATTCCTACTGCCCTGCTTTTTGAGATTTGCAGTATTTGTTGCCGAAACAACCAACTGATCTAGGATCTTTGGAGTGTATCAAACTTACTATAATTTGTTTTACTCTTATAACGTTTTGAAGGGCATGTAAATTCTCTCACCTCAGGAAAAAAAGTTTATCCAAAGCCATCATCATACTGCAGGGGTAGGCAGCCTATGGCGGCACGCGAGCTGATTTTCAGTGGCACTCACACTGCCCGGGTCCTGGCCACCGGTCCGGGGGGCTCTGCATTTTAATTTAATTTTAAATGAAGCTTCTTATACATTTTAAAAACCTTATTTACTTTATATACAACAATAGTTTAGTTATATATTATAGACTTATAGAAAGAGACCTTCTAAAAACGTTAAAATGTATTACTGGCACGCAAAATCTTAAATTAGAATGAATAAATGAAGACTCGGCACACCACTTCTGAAAGGTTGCCGACCCCTGTCATACTGTTTTGCAAATGTGCTGATATTCATACATCTTTGAATTGTAAGGTGAACTTAGAGCTTGCATTATGAAATTGTTCAGCTAAACTCAAAAGGTGAAATTCTGCCCAGACTTATACCAAATGCAACATCACACAGGGTTCAGATACCATAATGATGAGCATGGTATAAACATCTACATAAATGAAAGGATGCAGAATTTGACCTGAACTGTTTGAGAGCTGATGACTGGCATTCTTGATTTGTGAAGAAAAATTAAGAGTCGACTAGTGATAGCTCCTGACGGTGGCCATTAAGTTGGCAGTTAGCGGATAAATTTCATTGATTATGCAATATAATAAGTAATTTGTTTGGATTAATATCTTGATCTAAAATGTTTTTTTTTAAAACCAGCAATGTGTAGCATGTTCCATCAGTTGCTTCTCCTGTCTGGCTGTAATAGAGCTCAGTTATTTATTCTCAGCTTTGTCCTGTTCTCCTTGTGTGGCTTTTTCATTATTTTATTTTCATTCTGTTTGTTTTTGGCTTGCTGGCAAAGGATGGCGCCATTTAAATAAGTATAAATACAAGGGTAGGTTTTTTCTAAATTATTTTTTTCATTTTGAGCTCTTCATTTTTATTGTGTTTAAAATTATTAATCCCATATAAAATTGTGACATATTTCTTTTCTTTATTTTGAAAGCATTTGGTATTTCTAATGGTTGCCTTTAAGAAGATAGACGCTCTTACCATTACCACTGCTTCTATATTGCATGTGTGCTTTTGATCTGCTGTATAAACACTTAACAGGTTAGATGCTAAATTATTGGGTAAATAAGTAGCTACTAACTACTGAAAATGATGACTCCTGCTGCCAATGGTTGTCATGGAAAAAAAACAATGGTAATATTACAAAACATAAAGTGTTTTAATTAGAGGCTGGTGAAACTGTTTTGGCAATCTCTGAACCTGGGGTTATTCAGAGACTTGTAGGTTGCCTGGCCTTGCCTTCCTAATCTAACACCCAAAATGCTCCCACTGAAAATAAACAGGTATGGGAGGGATTGCAGTGTGAAGTACTTGAAGGTGAAAGGGCATCTGGCTGATTTATTGATCACTCAGTTCATTTCTGTACTATACATCAGACGGGGGCCATCTCTTTTATCTATGGTGAGTGAGTGATCTTCTGCCTGTGCTAATGAGTAGCCCTTCTTAACATTTCCTTTCTATAGGATTAATGGAAAAGATACTTGTCTTCTTAATTTGATCTGAAACTATAGGAGGTGAATATAGAACAGGTGCACCAAAGACCCTAGCACATTCAGGGGAAGTGGATAGTGTGTGACAGAATAGCCTTGGCCTCTTGCCTGTCTGGCTGATGCTCCTTTACTCTGTTCTCAGTCAGTGAGGGAGAAATGTTCAGTCCATGTATAATGCTATCCCATTCACTGCCTGTGGTGTGTTGTTCAACTAAATCACTTCAAATTGGCACATCAACAAAACAGGAGTCAACAGGAAAACAAGGGTGCCCAACAGTGAAATGCAGTTTGTGGGATCAGCAGAGCTAGACCAGGAAAGAGGCCAGAGGTAAGGAGAGCGGGAAGGATGGTGGAAGGAGACAGAAGTGACAAGAGGGGAGAGGGAGGAAAGGAGAAAGGGTAGTCGGAAAAAGCTTACTGCCAAATATGTTCCATGAGCTCACAGCTCAAGAAGTGTCTCAGCATATGGACTATATTTGTCAAATAGGTACTATTTCTTTTTAAAACGCTGTATTCATGATTTGCAGCCAACACATACCCCACAACCAAGGTATTGGGCTGACCACATTCAGCATATTCAGCTTCCTTCTTACCATCTCTCCTTATGTCTGTCTTTGGGTATTTCTTTCTGTATCCACTGCAATAGCAGCGGCAATGTGAGTCTTTCATTCCTTGCTTTTTGATCTCACTATGAACTTATGCAGCCTCCAAACTCTTACCAAGATAAGACTGCCTACTTTTTCTTATGTGCCTGTTCTGAAGTTTTAGCCTGTGTGAATCAGCAATTGGTGATGAGTGCATGATAAATTTCCAAATCCTCATCACGCTAATCCCATATTTTGTCAGCTGATTTTCTGCATTCCTGGCAGATGAGCAATACCATTGGTTGTCATGCAAAGATCTCTCAAAGCTAGCATGGTGCTTTTAGTGTGAGTTTTCACTTTTACTGTGAGTTTCTTCCCAGTTTCACATGAGTGCTGTCTGCCCTTAAAAAATTACATCATTTTCATCATTAAAATGTCTTTTACTCTGTTAAACATGCCAGATATAACTGCAGAACAAATAAATTGACTTGCAGCCCAGCTTAATAGTTACGGATGGTCATTGGCATCTGTCAGCTGTTTCATGGGCTTTGTGAAGTGAGTTTGTGGCCTTAATCCAGTTCCTAGTGGACAGGTGTCCCCACCATAAAATCCAGCATCACGATTACCAATCTAAACAGATGCCAAGAACTAAACTCATTCTTAGGGGTGATCACTCCAAAACCGGGCTAAGGCACATAGCCAGTCAATAGCAGAGCATGGAATGGAACCCAGGAATTCTGACTTTCAGTCCTCAGATCTCACCCCAGCACACATGGATTTTACTGAAGATTAAAGGTTAAAACGGGACTGGAAAGTCAGGACTTCTGAGTTCTATCTGTAGCTCTACTATTGACTCCCTGTGTGATTTAAGGAAAGTAACTCAATTCTCTGCACTTCAGTTTACTATTCTCCAAGAACACATCTTGCTACCTCTGCAATATCTGACAGGGCCATTGTGAACATTTATTAATGTATGTAAGGTGTGTCATGAATAGGGGAAAGTATAGTTATGACACAGGTGCACAGATTATGCTGTAGCCCATGCAAAAAGACTCTTAAGAAGCCTCCCATCCCTGCATTGCTATAAATGGTATTTTTGGAAAGGGATGATTACCAGCTTCCAGCTTCTAGGCTTGTGAAGGCCCGAGGTAACAGTCTTTAAAGTGACTACAATTGAGGCATACAAAAACTATTTTAGGTCATCATTTTTAGAGGTTTCTATGACCTTCCTTGAACTCTGAATTGAACTCAGGATAACTAAAGTCCCTGGCTTTACAGGCAGAGGAAATAGCTTTTTTTAAAGCTTTCTAAAACTTTTCTAAAATAGTTTTTCTGTAACCCATGTGGTATATACACAATGCATGATGGTGTGGAATATGATTTTATTAGCATTCCTTTTGGATTACCTTTAATCATTTTTTCACGGCTTCATCCTCCATGAATAAAGTGGCCATTCCAAACTCATGCCAATAAAATCTTTATATCACACCATACTATCATACATTCCTTGTATGTGCATGTGCATGGTGATTTGCAAGACTGAAAGTGGGCATGTTCCCTTTCCCAAAGAGCTGACAGTCTAAGACAGAGAGGACAATAGTACATGTAATGGGGGCAAACATGTTGTTGAAGAGAGTGAATAGGATGGACTGCTGGAATAAGAGGAATAAAGAAGGAATCAGAAGCTGAGAAAGAGGGCACTTGTCAGGCAAGAAGTTTGGATCTTTGAGGGCAGCATACCAGTATCTACTGACTCAAAGCTGAGAGTGAAAGAGATAATAGGGTGAAAGAATGGAAAGGACTGACTGGGGGAATTATAGTAAAGATATAAATTGGCATAAGATTATACATAGAATTATACACTAATATTATATCCTATAGTGCAGTGTGTCTTGTGTTGTCCAGATGCCACAGTTGGCCACCACACTGTTAGGTGAAAAGTAATGAGACTGTATGACACGATGGTTCTCTGATTCCACAGTGTTTCCATCCCAAGGAGCATGTCTGCTTTTGCATTTCCTCAGTAGTTAGGCATCTTACTTTCAGGATTAGAGATTGATGTCCAAGACACTACAACAGAATTACCTTGCTTTTTGCTGGTTCCTTTAAAGTGGGACTGAGGTACATTGGCTGGTGAGTGTCAGAAAGTTTGTGCTCCTGTTAGTGAGCCTTGAAAGCTTCTGGAAACACTGGTAAAATGTCCTCATTAACAGCTTTTCCATGGACAGCATTGTAATAAGATTTTCAGACTTATCAAAAGGTGAGCAAGGTGCATACTCATTTGTTCTTTCCAGGTCTGATCCAAAGCCCAGTAAATCAATAGGAGTCTTTCCAGTGACTTCAGTGTGCTTTGTCTCAGGACTTGCTCCCTCCCCTATATGCATGTATGTGTACACGCAGAAGCTAAAATTAATGTTCATGTCAATGGATCCCCTGTGGCTAAGAGCTTTAATAAGATCCCCAATGCATGAGAAGTTGGCATCCCATGTTTGGAGATACCTGGGATTTTCCATATCAGCCCTTTTATGATGAGTTAAAAATATTTTCCCGCTGCTATGTATCTTCAGCTAAAGTCTGAGAATCATTGTGCTGCAATTACCATGCTTTGCAAGCCTGTGTTTTACTCACTGTGATGTAAAGTCTTTCCTCTTGTGTACTTAACATTGCTTAAATGTAGTTTATTTTTGTGTTTAATTGTCTTAGCTTACCTACTGGTGTTACAATCTGCGTTTTTTTTTTCTTTTCAAGTTACATTGTCTCCAGAGCCTTGCACTGATATTTTTTTCCATTTAGTTTTGACTCTTTCTCTTTGGGCTTGTATGTGGCGTCATCTTGAAAACTTTGTGATGTTGCTAAATGTCATTGAAGCAAATGGTGGAGTTGAATTCATTGTTGCAAATTAAGCAACAAAATTAAGTTGCTGTGCCAACTCTCTATGTTTGTCATATCTAAGTAATAGGAACGGTCCTGAACCAAAACCCCGAGATCTGAATGTCCATGATCTTTGGAGATGTTAAAATCTGAATTTGAATCTAGATTTGAATCTTTAGCTTGAACCCATCTACATTAAACACCAACACTTCCAGTTGAAATAAACTCAGTTAGCTGCCAAACTGCTTTACTTGCTCAAATGAAATTATTTCACTGCTCAAATTTAACAAAACATTTCAATACCTGAAGCAGGCTTATATGTATAGAACTCAGTAACTTAAGCATCTTTCAGTTAAACCATCTTTGGTAACAATGATAACATATATAACGTGAATTAAAATGAGACCCAAAGCATTTTGAGAATATTTTGGTATTAAACACCTAGAAGTTATACTGAGAAACCCACCTCAACCCTATTCAGCCTGCCACCGCAGTCCAGCTTAGCTGCGGTCAGGCTGCTGCCTCAGTTTAGGCTGGCTTTAGCCAGGCAGCCCTAACGAGAGCACGGTCACAGGAGCGGCTGTGATATAACTAAGGGTTACACATTCTTCCCTTGCAGGTTAGCCAAAACGTTATCTAAAATATTTAAAGAGGTGTGTGTTGAGGTTTGCATGGTGAGTCAGTGCATGTCTGTTGTAGACCTGTAAGGAGGACTTAAGGCATTGTACATTGGGCAAGAGAGTTCAGCTATTTAACTTTTCTTCTCTTTTCTTTCTTAGAAGCTTGAAACCCCATCTGTTTTTCACCCTCATTGGCTGTCTGTACTGGAAGAGCAGTGGAAGTGTCCAAGTCTAGATATTTTAGATATCCCTTCCTCCCCCCTCTTTTCAGTGATGAAGTTAACAGGGCTCTAACTTAGGTTCCCAGATGCTTGCCTGTGACAATTGTCTGTTTCAACTTCTATTTTCCCCAAATGCTCCTCAGTGGAGGATAGAAAACACTATTTCTTGCTGTGTACATTCCTGGGTTTAATCAGCCAAACAATCGCTGTTCCTTGGATTCTCAAAGCTGAGGACCAAGTTAGTGCTCACCACAGATGATTTAGTTGGGGATTGGTCCTGCTTTGAACAGGGAGTTTGGACTATATGACCTTCTGAGGTCCCTTCCAACCCTGATATTCTATGATTCTGTGATCATAAATGATGTTTGAAAGCAGGAGTGCTTGTATTAGTGTGATATTTGGATCCTGTATCACCTGATTTCAAATATCAACTAAGATGTTCCCTTCCCTTTCCCAGTCCCCAAAGAACTTTCAATTCCAATTTTCCCCTGCCTGAAACCCTTCCCTAGCAGGTCAGCACCCTTGCTTATCCCTAGACACTTCTTTAGAGAAGATAGTGGCATCTCCCCCACCCATTTAGGGGTCCAACTAGATCTTCCGGGGTAGCTAGCTGCATTACTTCTCCTCACTTCATCTTGGTGGACATGGCAAGCAGGCTCCCGCCTCCTCAATCTACCATTAAATATCGGGTCAGGCATTGGACAAAGGATATTTGATCCACATTTGTCTCACTGAATAGCACAAATATTTGTCATATTTGAATGGGTTTTTTATTTGAACATTGCTAGGGGCTGGTTTATTAGTGATTATTAATTGTATTACTGTAGAACTGAGGAGCCCTAGTCATGTACCTGGACCCCATTGTGCTAGGTGCTGTACAAACACAGACCTAAAATGATAATCTCTGCTTCCAAAGAGCTTACAACATACGATTTGGTATGGGTCCATAATGATTGGTCCCAGTATACAGGGTGCAATATTCCACCTGGTAACCACATGTGTGGAGATATACTCATCTTTGTGAGACTGTTGTTTACATTATAATATCTGTAAGCAAAGCAGCCATCTAATGGAGGTAGATAATTTGTAGGACAGTGCAGGAAGGGATAGCAAAAGCTTTCACTCTGACACCTAAGATCACACCGACAATAATAATGAGAAAAACGGTAACCTCTGATAAATTTTGGCCAAAGCAAAAGCTTCCTGAGCATTCAGAAGGATGTAAATATTTATTATGTAATTAATGCTGCTCAGTCACTTCTTAAAAAACCCTAGAATTTTTTGGTAGAGCAGCTTAAGTACTTATGGATTGAGAACTTTTATAACTCTCAAAATGGAGGCATCCCCATATCTCTACAGGTATTTTAAATGAATTGAATTAATCATAGGCTTAAAAGTCTCTAGCGATCTTCGTTAGCTTCCCTGGGTTTAATTAAAACATCTGTGCGCTTTTAATTTATCGATTCATCCAACTCATATGTCATGTTTTTAACACACCCCAGCATGCTCTGCATCATTTTTAACCCAATTTCCACTTAACTAAAGCAATTAAATTCACCCCGGATTAATTAAAGCATCCATACTTTAGTGCTTAAGTCAGCGTGTGCTGCTTTCCCCACATGGTTTCTGAATGTCAGAGATTTGACACACCTGATGAGTTTTTTGTCCTTCTGGAAATTTTTCTGTGAGTCCCTTTCTTGCTTACTAATGTGCAGTTTGACAGAACTAGAATAGAGAACTTGGTAAGCCTCAAGTCTGGACCACAGAACTAAAAGACTTGTAGATCATGGCTGTTGTGAATGACCATGCATTTTGAGTCTCTGTGCATATCTATTTCACCACAGTCCTGTCAGAGTCCCACAACTTGGCATCATATTTGGTTAACAATGACAGCAAAGCTTTTTGCCTAGCGGACCAAAGTTTAGGTTTTTGTATATCTCCTGCAACAGCTGATGACGTTCCTAAAACTAAAAGAGACAGGGAGCATTCCTTAAACTTCCTTAGGTGTTAGTGAAACAAGAAAACACTGAATCTTGAACTGGTATCTTAGCGGGTAAGTAAAGGGGAAAGTAGTTTTCAACTGTTGTCACCCAAATCTTGAGCTGAGTGTTCACTGCAGTTCAGGATGTAGTGTACAAAAGTTGCTTAAAATCACTTTGGCATTTCCCTGATCCCGGTTTGATCTGTGCCAGCAAACTCCTAAACATAAGTATAAGCAGCCTGAAGCTTCCTTGAACTTGTGCCGTTTGCCAACAGCCCTAAGGAGCCCTTACAACAGCTAGCAATTTCCGAGGCATAAGGACAGTTCAACCATTCCCCTTGTTTCCTGGCCACATACTCTTCACCCGACAGATGGAATAGCTGGAGAAGAGGGGTCTTGGGGCCACTCAGTCTAAGGATCCCCCTATACTGTGGGGGATTCTCTAGTGAACAGTTATGTCAGATTTAGAGCAGCTTTGTTCCAGGGGAGCAGCACAAAGATAACCTACTATAGCCTGGGATCTGGCCTTATATCTTATTTTACATTTTCACATCTATACAGGTACCTACGATAAAGCTCTTCGTCCAGTTACGGGTCAAAATGTGCACCTGGTTGATTAAAATGGGTCTGAGCAGAATTCAGGAGAGCCTGTTTTGTCAAACAAAACCAGCAGCTCCTGAAGTCCCCACTCCTGAAGTCCTCACACCTGAAACATTGATTTCTCTGACCCCTTTTGATCTCTGATTTTTAGCAAGCACTAGATCAAGCAAAACCACCTTTGTATCACCTGTCTGATGTTTTCAAACAGGGTGCCTAAAGTCAGGCGCCTAAATAAAAGTGGGCTGAGGCTTGCAGCTTATACTAATTTCAGTGCCGTTAGTGAATGCTGAGCCCTTTTGAAAATGAGGCTACTTACATTCAGGAACCTAAAAAAGATTTAGGAGGCTAACCTTAGGCATCCAGGTTTGGTCTACATCTAAATATGGAAGGCTTTGATATACAACCCTAGCATTAACAAAGTATAACTCCACTAGCTACACAGAAGTTTCACCTGCTTACATTAGGGCAGAATTTGCCCACTAGGATTTATATAGAGATAAACTAGCATGTGTCATTGAAATGTTTCACTTGGGTTGCTAAGGAAAAAACCAAGAAGGATACAGGTAGTAGAACCTTAATGTAATGTTATTTTGCAGATCTATGAAATAGGTTGTTGTAGGTGATCTATTTCACATAAATCTTTGCAGCAGTGGGACCTTATTTCCAGTTGAGTTTGATGCTGAGAGTGAAATGGTTGGTCTCAATTTAGTTTCTTGTGAACGATAATCCATCTCCCTCTCACACAATGTGCACGCACACACTAAACATGCATATTATATCAGTAGCAGCAGCTTAATCTTTGTTAAGAGGAAGTCCTGGTTTGAGTTATTACAGAGGCTGAATTAATTATTCCCTAGAGAAAGTGTTCCCAGAAGGTCAGCTTTGAGATCATTGGTAAGAAGTTCACACTATATCTGTCTCTACTACAATTCCCAGTGGAATAATAAAGAACTTCATTTCTAACTTGGCAGTTCTGTATTTTATATATCATATAAACACATAACTAGGAAACTGTGCAGCTTTGTCTAAACAACATACAAGTATTGCTCTACCACTGGGAATGCAGATTTTTTTAAGAGAAATTAAGCACCGAGTGTTAATGAAACAATATTAAGAATCTGAAAAAGAATTCTACTGTTGCTATATTCTATGTTACAGAAGACCTTATGCTCCACATTTATATTAGTTGTTAGAGGTGCTATGAGAGAGTTAAAAAATCTTAATCTGGGCTCCTATTGAATTTTGGGGTTTTACATTGTGAAGTTGCACAATTTTCATATTAAGAACCAAGAGGAAATAGAGTTTGGATATAGAAACCTTTCTTTCTTTCTTTCTTTCTTTCTTAATCCACTCCTCCTCCCCCCTCAGCAACACATTGTAAGGCTATTTTGGCTCAGGAGACAAA
Organism: Malaclemys terrapin pileata; assembly: GCF_027887155.1. Lineage (NCBI taxonomy): Eukaryota > Metazoa > Chordata > Testudines > Emydidae > Malaclemys > Malaclemys terrapin. The sequence continues at coordinate 28,686,884 of NC_071512.1, forward strand.
CCTAACCTACCACAGATGAACTTCTCCCCACACTTCAGGGATGGGAGGATGATGGGATAAAGTCATGTCTGTAAGCCCAGGCACACACAATTTAGAGTTCTGTTTTGTAGAATCAAATGTGGTTGGTTCACCTGAGCTAAGTTTGGATTGTGTAAATATTTAGTTGCTGGACCCCAGCAAAAATTAGATACTTAAGATTTATTCAGAGACACTTGACTATATTTTCAACTGGCCTCATGCATTCCCATTTGTGCATGCAGTTCATTGTTTGATCACCCAGCTTTTCAGCCTAGACATGCAAATACCTGTGTGCATGTACAGAACATGTCTACACACAGTGATGTAAGTACACATACTTGCATGCATATTTTTGGGATTGCAAAATCAGAGGCTGTCTCTGAGCACATGGCCCTTACTATATATCCTTCTGTGGCAATTTGCATGTGAACATCTGTCATTTTTAAATGAATTTAAAAGATAGTAGTCTGGAAATTCTGCTAAAGTACAATTACTGAAATTCTTTTGAAGCATCTTGGGGGGTGGGTCAGCTTTTAGGCAGAGAGCTGGTTAGAAAGGGGCTTGGAGCTGTGAGCAAAGGAACTGCCTCCTGCCTTTTGATTCCTGCTGTGTTCAGAGAAACAGAACTATGTACATTCTGTGTAAATATATATGACTGCATCACAGATACCTGGCTCTACCATCAATTTCGCTTCTAAGGGGAAAAACCTGCACAGCCTTGAATATTGGCTAACTACTAGGTTCACAATGAGCAACATTAACATTGGTCTGAATATATTCCTTTCCTTTCATTTTTAAAAACGTATAGATTATTGCAAAATAGGAGCCAGTCGTCTTAATGGGATCAATAGGACAACTCAAGGGAGTAGGACTGCAGGATTAGGTCCCAAGTGTATAATGCAGAAATAGCTTAGGTACCACTGTGAACTCATTCTTCATTCTACATCCGATATTTCAGTGCTTGCTGGTGGTTCAAGTTAAGGGGAAAATAATAGTAATCATACAATTAAAATAAAGGCCTTTTTAAAAATAGAATGCAGCTCTTGTGCACCAGTATTTTTAACTTTTTAGAACTTAGCATTGCTGTCCAGTCATGGTGGGGAGTGGGAAAAGGGGGAAACATTCTCATAGTTTTCAACAGATCTACTGCCACCAAACAATATCAGGCAAAATAATGCATCCTCGCCCCTTCTTAAGACCCTCTCTGTCTGTCATTCTTGTTTTCTCCATTTTTGTGGCTGGTAATCATTCTCCCAGTCTTTAGCAGGCACTGCAGTTCATATAATTGCCATTTGCACTGTTCATTCTTTCTCAGTCCCAGCCTTTCTCCTAGTGGCAGGATGAAAGTGATGCAGATGGAGGCTTGAATTATTGCTTTGCCCAAGATGCCCAAAGTTATGAACTAAAAATGATGAAGTTTTGGGTACAGATCATTCAAAACACCATGTAAGAAAAAAATTGGCCAAACTAGTGTTGTATAGCAACATGCAATGGGACTTACTTCGAATGCATCATTAGAGCCTTACTCTCTGTAAATCAGGAATTACTCAGGTGTAAAACCAGTGTGACATCAGAATCAAATCCATTCATTTTGACTTGTTACTGATAATCATTGCAGACTTCTCCGTAGTTCTGAATATTAAGTCAACAGTCTGAATAATGAATAGCAACTATATATTGAGTATGGACAGCAAATGTGTGTGCTTGTATTTAATATCTACAGATAATTAATCATACCCATACTTTGAGTAATCAAATACTGAATTATTAAAGTCTGACTTAGCATTTTCCATTAAATTAACACCTTTAAATGTATCAACTGTAGCTTAGCAGTTTATTTTTAGAGCACTTTTATGGGCTTTCATATATGACTCAGTGTGCTCTCTTTATCTCATTGCATTTTCCAGCTGCCTGCCCAGTTCTGTGCAGTGGCAATGGACAATATTCCAAAGGAACCTGTTTGTGCTACAGTGGTTGGAAAGGGCCAGAATGTGATGTACCCATCAGCCAGTGTATTGATCCCTCTTGTGGAGGTCATGGTTCTTGTGTTGAAGGAAACTGTGTCTGCTCTGTTGGCTACAAAGGAGAAAACTGTGAGGAAGGTAAATGCTACAGTACAAACTCTGTCTCTGCTTTGAGCTTGTCTTATGGTTTGTGGAGCTAAATGGGAAGGAGGGCAGGGAAGAGGAGAAAATGCTATGATTATGCTGTAGTATAAAACTATTATAACAGAGAGTACTGAGGAGGGAATTTCAAAATTTTGGTACCTCCAGTTTCACAGGCCTGTGAAACTTTAAATTATATTTTTTGATCTGCCATGTCGTTAAGGTCCTTATTATTCTTCAGTGGTAGAATTGTCTGCCACAGGTAAATCTGGGTGATTCTTTTGTTGAAGAGTCAAGATGATTCTTTTCTTTCTTTTTTTAATGGATTATATTTATTGAACATTTAAAAATGTAAAATGGTGAAACAAACAAAAGAGAGAAGTGGTATAGAAAATGGCATAATTGAAAACTGACAAAAGGCAAACGTTTCAGTCATAATTAATGCAGAAAAGAGGAGCTGGATTTAGAAGACTGCAGGTATCCATGTCACTTGAGGCATCATGTAGGGTAAATCACTCTTGTTACAGACAATCTCATAGAATTAAAGAAAAGTAGATGGTACATAGGAAAGACACCAATTTAATGAATGCTAAAAAGCTCCTTGTATTGAAAATGTAAGTAGCCGCAGTTTTTGTGTAGACAAAAATGAGAGGGTTTAACAAAATAGCCTCACTGTAAATGGTCATAGATCAAGCCCAGCAGTGTTTGTTCCTCATCTTTTCTGTTGCAACCTAGATAAATTGGAGCGCTGTCTTTTTTTAATCTTGTTGTTTTAAAAAGTGAATTTAATGCTCCAGAGCAGGGATGGGCAAACATTTTGGCCCGAGGGCCACATCTGGCTATGGAAATTGTATGGCAGGCCATGAATGCTCATGAATTTGGGGGTTGGGGTGCAGGAGAGGGTGAGGGCTCCGGCTGGGGGTACGGGCTCTAGGGTGGGGCTGGGAATGAGGGGTTGGGGATGCAGGAGGGAGCTCTGGGATGGGACAGAGGGGTTTGGAGGGTGGGAGGGGGATCAGGGCTGGGGCAAGCGGTTGGGGCACAGGGAGGGTCAGGAGTGCAGGCTCCAGGCGGTGCTTACCTCAAGCAGCTCCCAGAAGCAGCAGCATGTAACTCCTCCGGCTCCTACACGGAGGCACGGTCAGGCAGCTCTGCACACTGCCCCATCCACAGGTGCCACTCCTGCAGCTTCCAGTGGCCATGGTTCCTGGCCATTGGGAGCTGCAGGGGTGGCGCTTGGGGCAGGGGCAGTGTGCAGAGGCCCCTGGCTACCCCTACACGTAGGAGCCAGAGGGCAGACATGCTGCTGCTTCCAGGAGCAGCGCAAACCCTCGACCCCGCTCCCCGGAGGGAGCTCCAGGGCTGGATTAAAACATCTGAAGGGCCAGATGCAGCTCCCGGGCTGTAGTTTGTCTACTCTTGCTCCAGAGGGTTCCTAGATAGACAGCTCTGAAGTCCTCTGCTTATCATCACAACAGGGTCGTGTTAGTTCAAGTCACTCCATCTGGATCGGCCAGTCAGTGTTTCTCAGCTTGGGTTGAGATGGTAGGTCTGTGACCATTCTGATTCAAAACTTGGCTCTCTACTGAGCATTCTAACTGTGGCGTAAGAGGACTCTATCTGCTAAGAACTAGACTGAGAGCACTAACTCATCTCATAGGCTAGTAAATAGCTCTTCTCCCATCAAAGAACATGATTGGAGAAAATACTGGGTTTCCCCGCCCAATACCACTATGTTTCAGACCTATTCTGTAGAGATCAGATCCTCCATCCTCATAAGTGAATGAGACTTTTGTCCCTTAATTTGCTGGAAGCAGATAGATGCCCATAATCCTTAGCCTCACTACTAGACTATCAACACTGGGTTAAGTAAGCCAACTACTATAGAGTGTTTTCCTGTCACCTTCTCCCAGGAATTGTTTACAGCACCATATGGATTAAGGATTTAATCCAAAAGTCAGTGGAGATCTTTCCGTTGATTTCAGTGGGCTTTGGATCATGCCAAAAGTGGTCAATTCAGTAGTGTCCTTGCCAACTCCCAGAAAGGGAAATTTACAGTTCAGCTGGCAGTAGGTGATTAGTGGGGGTTCTTAAAACATTGTACAATAAAATACCCAAATATATCTAACATTCTCATGGAATTGCATAAAAATCATCAGTAGTGGAAAAGACTGATTAAAGCACATCCCTCTGCATCCATCCCATTCCAGGGTGCAGGAATGTTCCCTTAAATATAAATGTTACCTTTTGTTCAGTCTAGTTTAAAATTAGTTATGGGATTCCACCTCATCCCTTGTTAAAATATGGTAGATTCAAAAGAATAATCTAAAAGATGTCAGCATTAGGAGGGCTTTCCTGATAGTTAGCCTAAATTTACCTGTCTTTCATTTCATCCTATTAATTCCACTTTGTGCCACACTAAACGATTCCTCTCCTACCCTGGTTTTTATAACCTTATAGACAGCTATGACCAATCCTATCTTCTTTTGTTATCATTTAGCCAGGTTATACATATTTATTAATTTGTAGCTGTCCTCATGAAACAGTTCCTCCTGACACTCAATCATTTGTGTTGCTTTTCTTCAGATTCCCTCCAATTTCTCTGCATCTTTCTGATGCTGAGGTTTCCAGAGCAGAACACAGCATTCTAGGTGCCGTTTCACCCAAATACGTATTGGAGTGTTTTAGGGATTCCATAAACATTTGCATGAATTAAATTCTACACTAATTATAAATTGTAATCCCAAAAGTCTATAAGAAATTATAGTAGGGTTGTGGCATCACTATAGTTAAGGTGAGGCTAATTTACTGTTTAGAGTACTTTGTGGATTTCAGCAGCCAATTTTCCATACTTACTCAGATTGCCTCATGAGGATTCAGAGTAGGGTTAGTGATCCAAATTTGAGGCCCTTAAAGCAAGAGCTGCCACAGATACAGCCCCCCCCCCCTAAAAATTATGTGACATCAACATTTTATGATACTTACAATATTTGTATAAGGGGCAGGAGGAAGCAGAGCTGGTATCTGAGTATACAAGCCAGCCGAGAGTTGCCCGATGCTACTATCCCTTGACCCTTTGGTCTAAGGATTCCCCATGGAACATCTCCTCTGCCCTGTAGAGCACTCTCATATATGCTACCTTATTGTTACAAATCCTCAGGGCAAGAATAGATTATTGTGCTTCTCTGCTTCCACAAGCACAGAAACGAGGTGTTTGTGATCCCTTTGGTGGAGAGACACCTTTCCTCATATCGTAGCGTGAGCGGTGGCGACCTGCTGCAAATAATTCCTGCACTGATCTGTACCATTGTACCTAACACAATGAAGGCAGTTGGAGTGCCCCCTGTAGAGCAATGAGAGAATACAATTCTGTGGGGCACAGCACGTAAAGTAGCACTCTTACTTAGTCATTCCTCCTATCTGTTTATGAGAGGGCAGCCCTGGCTGAAACATACTTTGCAATATATCCACAGTGGCTCTTGCCAGCTCCAAAGGGCTGAGTTTAAGGTTTATTTAAGTACTACCTGTGCTGAAAATTTTGCTGATGATGTGAATGCCAATCAACTTTAACTGTGCATTAACAAAGTTTCGGAGCAGTGAATTTGTATGTTAGGAAGGAGGATGTATCTTCACAGGCAGGGTTGCTAACCTAGTGAGGAGGGCTTTAAACTAGGTTCACTGGGGGATGGTGACCTAAGCCCAGAGATAAGTGGGGAAGTAGGATACCAGGAGGAAACACAAGGAGGAGGGTACAGTACAGGAAGCCTCCTGATACATACTGAGAAAGTAGGGCAATCGGCTAGTTATCTTAGGTGCATGTACACAAACGTAAGAAGCCTGAGAAACAAGCAGGAAGAATTGGAAGTCCTGGCACAATCAAGGAACTATGATGTGATCAGAATAACAGAAACTTGGTGGGGCAGTTCACATGACTGGAGCACTGTCATGGATGGGTATAAACTCTTCAGGAAGGACAGGTACGGGAGAAAGGTGGAGTGGTTGCATTGTATGTAAGAGAGTGGTATGATTGCTCAGAGCTTCAGTATGAAACTGGAGAACAGCCTGTTGAGAGTCTTTGGGTTAAGTTTAGAGAAGAGAGCAACAAGGGTGATGTCGTGATGGGAGTGTGCTATAGACCACCGGATCAGAAGGATGAGGTAGACGAGTCTTTCTTCGGACAACTAACTGAAGTTTCCAGATCACAGGCCCTGGTTCTAATGGGGGACTTCAATCACCCTGACATCTGCTGGGAGAGCAATACAGCAATGCACAGACAATCCAGGAAGTTTTTGGAGAGTGTTGGGGACACCTTCCTGGTACAAGTGCTAGGAGCCAACTAGGGGCCATGCGCCTCTTGACCTGCTGCTTACGAACAGGGAAGAATTGGTAGGGGAAGTAGAAGTGGGTGGCAACCTAGGCAGCAGTGACCACGAGATGGTTGAGTTCAGGATCCTGACGAAAGGAAGAAAGGAGAGTAGCAAAATATGGACCCTAGAATTCCACCCTCAGCAAGATGACACTAAGTTGTGAGGAGAGGTAGATACGCTGGAGGGTATGGATAGGGTCCAGAGTGACCTAGACAAATTGGAGGATTGGGCCAAAAGAAATCTGATGAGGTTCAACAAGGACAAGTGCAGAGTCCTGCACTTAGGAAGGAAGAATCCCATGCACTGCTACAGGCTGGGGACTGACTGGCTAAGCAGCAGTTCTGCAGAAAAGGACCTGGGGATAATAGTGGATGAGAAGCTGGATATGAGTCAGCAGTGTGCCCTTGTTGCCAAAAAGGCCAATGGCATATCGAGCTGTATTAGTAGGAGCATTGCCAGCAGATTGAGGAAAGTGATTATTCCCCTCTATTCGGCACAGGTTAGGCCACACCAGGTGTGGTGTGTCCAGTTTTGGTCCCCTCACTACAGAAGGGATGTGGACAAATTGGAGAGAGTCCAGCGGAGGGCAACGAAAATTATTAGAGGGCTGGGGCACATGACTTACGAGGAACGGCTCAGGGAACTGGGGTTATTTAGTCTGCAGAAGAGACGAGTGAGGGGGGATTTGATAGGAGCCTTCAACTATCTGAAGGGGGGTTCCAAAGAGGATGGAGCTAGGCTGTTCTCAGTGGTGGCAGATGACAGAACAAGGAGCAATGGTCTCAAGTTGCGGTTGGGGAGGTCTAGGTTGGATATTTGGAAACACTATTTCACTAGGAGGGTGGTGAATGGGTTACCTAAGAAGGTGTTGGAGTCTCCATCCTTAGAGGTTTTTAAGGTCTGGGTTGACAAAGCCCTGGCTGGGATGATTTAGTTGGTGTTGGTAGTGCTTTGAGCAGGGGATTGGACTAGATGACCTTCTGAGTTCTCTTCCTATCCTAATATTCTATGACTCTGATTTAATAAGCAATGCTTGAAAAGATAAGGTTTTTAAAAGAGAAATGGATTGCAGAAGGCAAGCTGTATTAACTGCAAACTTGGAAGGGACAATAACATGAAAAGAAAGGTTAAAATAACCTTTTGCATACATCATTTGGCAAATAAAATAAAAATTCCATAGCAATGACATTGCTACCTCAAAATTATTTCCCTTCTGTAAATATTTTACACATTAATTCAGGAGCTATTGAATAAAGGATGGAATATGAAATGGTTTCTCAACATTTTAAGCATTCACCCAGTCTTATTTAAATTTTCTAAATGATTTAACTGCATAACAGAACAGGTAAACATACCTGAATTTATATTAAAGTATGAAATCTCTTCTGTTGATTTGTGTGTCTGAAAAGAATGGGTCAGTTTGATTCATATGCCATTTTTCAACTGGGAAAAGAAATTAGCAACTGTGGGTCAGCATTTTTTTTCTTCCAGTTAGCATTTTATTTCTGATATTCATCATAGTCATATCATTCAAACAATTTACCTGTAATGGCAGTGGCACCAAAATCGATATTTGCAATCCACAATTTTTGCTGCATAAACACTCTTGCTCTATTAACAAATTTGCACATGAAAATGAAATGGCATGTTTGTCAGGTTTCATTCAGTATGGTTTGGGGAGAGACAAGTGAAATTGACAAATTAGGTTAAGTTAACAGTGTTTTTCTTGTCAGTTTCATGGTTGAGTCATTTTTCAGTGACATTTAACTTCATAAATGTAATTCATGATTCTTTGGAGGTTTAGAGTACATATTGTTCGGAAAACTCCTTGACCTCTTTTTTTGTCCTTAGGGATACAAATTGCATTCTCTACCCTTTTTGTCAAATCTACAGAGAGCCCAACACTAAATGAGTTCTAATGATCTAAGCTGCCAAGGGGCTGTGGGTTCTAAGTCTCACATACTTAACTGCTAAAGCACACTATCCTTTGTTTAAACACCACAGAGATTTCATTTCTAAATCTTTATTAAATAAATAACCCCCTTCTGAAGATGTGGGGCTAGAACCTTAGCTGGACTAAATCAGTTTAGCTTCATTGAAGTGAATGAAGTTCTGCCAATTTACACCAGCTGAGGATCTGACCCTAGATATCAACCCTAAAAGCATTGTATAAAATTGGAACAAGATTTGAAACCAAAGTAAACTCACTGCTCCTTTAAAGTCTGAATGCTGTTACTCAGCCAGATGATGGATTTTAAATAGCTGTAACATGTATTTATCTAGAACAATAGACAGAGAGGTTTAGCGCAAGTTATTCTACAAAATAAGTGTGTGTGTGGAGGGGGGGTGATGACAGGTGTATTCTGAGGTAATAAATCTCAACTGCTTTTCCTCTGCCTGCGTACCATAATTCAAGAAAGTGGAAAGATGGCTAATTCATCTGTAAGAGGGATGTATTTTTCATTCTCTCTGCGCTACTTTTATTATTGCTTCAATTTTAAGTGGACGGGTTATACATTCCTAAAAGCTACCCCACATCAGTATTCAACAATACTTTTTATGGTTATCTATACTTTGAGGCAGAAATTTAAAATAGCACACATATTTTATTATCTCTTTTTTAAAAATAAACTTTGGGATTTACCCATTCCAAAATTTCTTTTAAATATAATAGATAAAATTCACCAAACTGTAATCTTTTCCCCAGAGTCAGGATGAGCTCTGAGGGTCATTCAAAGTTAGTTTGGAGGGTCTTTTTATAATAATAATAATTAATAAAAAATTAACAAATAAATTGTTTGCCGGATTGAGAAGAAATACCAAAATACCGCGGAAGAGACTATTCTGACTTTTGACAGTACTTTGGATCCTGCCAAAAGCAGAAAGTGCCAACATCTCAATGGGGAGTCTGTTCTTCTGAAATATCCAGCTTGATTTATAGACCAAAGAAGTTTGGATAAACTTCTGAACTTTTGGAAGCTTATCTGAACTGAACATCCAAACCCTCCAGGTTTGCCTATAAATAGTAAAATATGTTATATTTCCAAAACTAATTAACTGAATATTAAATTATTTGCAAAAATGTGGCCAATGCCATCGTTATAGTCCATAATCTCACTAGAAATGCTATAGTAATTTATTCCTGTAGTATTGTAATCTGAATTAAAATAAAAAAAATACTCCTGTTATCTCTAAGTTCGTGTCTGCTTCAATCCTGTGCAAAGTACCTGATCTAGATACTCATGTTTAAAGGTTCTATAATGTCTCTTAAAATAATTTGACAAGAATTTGTGTTTATGGAAAAGGCTGAGATTTGAAAGATCAGGTATTGTTCATGCAGAGTTCAATGAAATTGTCTCTTCCTTCATTTAGAAGGATAATCTTTGGGAAAAGATGAGAGATAAATCACTTTCATTATACACGCCGTACTTCATATTGCCTCAAGAGCGAATGCCAATCATTCTTAGTTCTTGAGTTGTGAACTAGTCAAGGCATTAATTCATTTTACTTAGGACATCAGTTTGATCTTGGTCATCAGTTCCATAGTGGAAGGTTGTTCATAAACCTTTAGGTTGACATTTACAGTAAGGTGCAGTTCACTTAAACAAACACTTGATATAAGGTAAACACTTTGAAAACTATGATGTCACCATGAGTTCACTTCTGATACAACAATAGCATCCCATTGTTCAGTGAAATCCAAGATGACACCTGCAAATGTCTTTCCACCACCATAAAAAAATCCCATTTTAAACAATTACCTTTTTTTCAGATTGAGAAATGGGGAAGATGTATCTTGGCTTTTGTTAAGAGAAGAAATATGGCTACTGGTTGGAACAGGGTTTAGGCAATTGGGATTCTTAGGTTCTAATCACAGCTCAGCCAATGACTATGAATAAAATATTCAAAAGCTCATGAGTGACTTAGAAGCCTAACGGAACCTAAGTCAGTGAGTCTTAGGCCCCTGAGTATTCAAGTCACTTTTGAAAATGGGACTTGAGCTCCAAAGTCATGTAGGTGCTTTTGAAAATGTTAATCTCTATGACCATGGGCAAGTCACTTTGTGCTTCCATTTTCCATGTGTGACATGAGTTTAATAATATTTCTCTTTTACAGTACTATAACATTAGTAACAATCATAACAATTAGTTAAAGTTGGTACATTATTTTTTTCAACTTTTAGAGCCTGTGTCCTAGCAAAGACATTTTGTCTTCACCAGTTCTCAAAACAGATATAAATGGTCTAAAAAACAACTGCAAGAGTTTGGTATATTCACTGTAATAGTATAAACTTACAAAGCACTGATCTGTCCAGCAGTATCATCCAAACTATACACCCGTAGGAACCAACCTTTATTCACACAGTATTTCTTTTGTTTTCTTTGTTCAGTTGATTGCTTGGATCCAACCTGCTCCAATCAAGGTGTTTGTGTGAATGGAGAATGTCTCTGTAGCCCGGGCTGGGGTGGCCTAAATTGTGAACTTCCCAGAGCCCAGTGTCCAGACCAATGTAGTGGGCATGGGACATACCTCTCTGACACAGGCCTCTGTAGCTGTGATCCTAACTGGATGGGTCCTGACTGCTCCGTTGGTAAGAAAAAGATTTCTACCCTGCTTTGCAATAATCTACCTGTCCTGTTTACTATACTGTTAACATTAGAATATCAAATACAAGTTTAAAATACAAATGATTTACATGAGACTTACATTACTCTTTCAGCATCTGATCAGTGAACAGTTTGTTATACTCTAGCTATTATAAATGAGCAGCTTCATGATAGATACTATACATTGTAATGTTCTGAACACAGGACTGGGATCTAGGAAATACTGTGTTCCACCTCCCTATTCTGACACTAGGGCCTGTGGTAAATCACTTAACCTCTTTGTGTCTCAGTGTCCCCATTTGCAAACAAAAGGGTTTATACTAATAAGGAATAATTTTAAAATATTTTCAGAATTGTGATATCTATCAGGCCTTCTCTGCCCCCAGCTGGAGGTGCCCTGATACACACAACCTAGGAAATATCCACTATGGCCAGGGTACCAACAAAATATAGTCCTTCAATGGCCTAGATCAGGGGTAGGCAAACTACAGCCCATAGGCCGAATCTGGCCCATCAGGGCTTTGGAACTGGCCTGCGGGATTGCCACCCCCGTGGTGCTGCAGAGATAAGCGGAGAGAAGCAGCTGGCACCACGTCCCTGCGGCCCCTGGGGGAGGGAGGGCAGAGGGCTCCGCATGCTTCCCTCACCTGCAGGCACCGCCCCCCACAGCTCCCATTGGCCAGGAACAGGGAACCATGGCCAATGGGAGCTTCCGGGTAGGTAACCGCAGGCGAGGGCAGTGCGTGGAGCCCTCTGTCCCCCTCCCACAGGGGCCACAGGGCCATGGTGCCGGCCACTTCCGGGAGCAGTGCAGCGCCAGGGCAGGCAGGGAGCCACCCTGGAACTGCACCGCAAACCCCTTCTGCACCCTGCACCCCAACTCCCTGCCCTGAGCCCCCTGCTGCACCTTGCACCCCAACCTCCTGCCCTGAGCCCCTACCACACTCTGCACCCCTTTCTGCACCTCTACCCCCTGCCCTGACCCCCTCATACACCCTGCATTCCTCCTGCGCCCCAACCCCTTTCCCTGAGCCACTTCCTGCGCCCCGCACCCCCTCCCACATCCCGCACTCCCTCCCACCCCCCAACCGCCTGCCCCAGCCCTACATTCATGGCCCTGCATGCAATTTCCCCACTCAGATGTGGCCCTTGAGCCAAAAAGTTTGCTCACCCTGGCGTAGATGGGCTAGTAAGAGAAAATAACCAATCAGGAGCCAGCAGACAAGTTAAGAAAGATTGCCTGCTTTATTTTAGGGGGAGTGCTGGGTGAAGCTAGGATGGGAGATGAGTGCTCTAGTCCAGCAGTTCTCAAACTTCAGCAACCCAAGGACCCACATTTTTATTTAAAAAATTTTGGGGGACCCCCAAATCCTCCGCTCAGCCCCAGGTCCTGCCCTAATCCACCCTTTCCCCCAAGGCTCCAGCCCCACCCCACCTCTTCCTGCCCCCCCCCCCCCCGCTCACTCTATCTCTCCGTCACTCACTCTCCACCCACCCTCACTCACTTTCACCAAGCTGGGCCAGGGTGGGGCAGGCTTTGGGAGGGAGTTTGAGTGCAGGAAGGGACTAGTGCAGCGCTCACCTCAGGTGGCTCTCTGGCAGTGGCTTCTAGGTTGGAGAGCCAGGGGGTCTCCGTGCACAGCCCCTGCCCACAGGCACCGCCCTTGCATCTCGCATTAGATGCAGTTCCCGGCCAATGGGAGCTGCGGAGTCAGAGGTCGGGGCAGGGGCAGTACATGGGGACTCCCTGACCCCGCACAGGGGCTGCAGGAACATGCTGGCCACTTCCGGGAGCAGCAGGGAGCCAGGGCAGGTAAGGAGCCTGCCTTAGCCCCACTGCACCACTGGACTTTTAGTGCCTACAATCTCCTGGTTTGGCTTCAGTAGCCTCCAGGAGATAGAGCTGTTCCCTGGCGTGCAGGTGCTGGGAGGGTGATTTTTCATAAAAAACAAAGTCTCATTTTGGTGGGTATATGAGCATGCCACACTCTGCATATAGTTTACAGGAACAAAGTGCCAATTCTAATCACTTTTCACCACATGTTTAGTGACCCATTCCCAATGACAGTGCTCAGTTGTAATCCTAATTCTATTTTTTTCACCAGAAGTGTGTTCCGTAGACTGTGGAACGCATGGGGTGTGCATTGGCGGAGCATGTCGCTGTGAAGAAGGCTGGACAGGAGTGGCCTGTGACCAGCGTGTGTGCCATCCCCGCTGCACGGAACACGGAACCTGTAAAGATGGGAAATGTGAATGCAGAGAGGGCTGGAATGGGGAGCACTGCACCATTGGTAGGCAAACGACAGGCACCGAAACAGGCACATATTGCTTTCTTTTCATAAATCGTAGAAACATAGTTACTATTGTGTATTGTAATAGGCTGTTCCTTTAAGGACCCTACTGCTTCTAAACATTAGCTCAGCCTCTCAAAACCCAGGGTAAAATGCAGAGGAACTTCATTTGAAGAAAAAAAAAAAGAACAACCTAATGGACATTAACAAGTAGAGATGTAACAAATGGTCCATCAAGGTACCATCTGAGCCAAGCTGTTTAAACTTAACTAAACATTTCTTTGTGTGAATGGCATCTTTTTTAATTTCCTGGTCTGGTGCATCAATGCTTCCCTGCTACTATATATCACATCAAAACCACATCACCACAACACCCACCAAGAGCAGGGGTCAAGTTGAGGGGGAATAAGTGCTCCTGTTGCTACAGAAATAGCTCCCTAACATTTTGCCCCGTTGTGCTGTGACAGTGGGCATGGTGTTTGCATATAGACAGTCACAGCATGGGAGGGTCTAGCCAGTACTATCGCATGCTGGTGTACCCTTTCCTAATAGCATGCTGCTTAGTATAGCATTGGCATCATGCAGCGTGCCGTGACTAACATGATTGCATCTCAACTGTGATACGTCACCCTGGGAAGTTCCAAAAAAGGTTTTATATGTATATAACATAATTTCAAATTTAAATGATTTAAATGTTATTTTCAACAGGAATGAGTTATTGTGAACTCAGTTCTTTATTTCACCCTCATAAAATCAGGTAGTATAGTGTTTATTCAAATTCTCATAAAATTGCTGAAAATGGTATTTTCCCTCTTCTGTGAGCAAAACTGGGGAGAGAATGTTTCTAATTGGACCTATGTCTACTAAGAAATCTGAGCAAAACCACTGCGGAACAGAAGAATCTGTATGCAGATTGAAAGAATATGCACTTTAAAGGCAGTGTCGTTTTCTCTTTGCAGTCAAATCTGTCCATTCTCCATAGCCAAATAAATGATATAGAGAAATCAAATTCTCTTTAAAAAGTCCAGTGAGTTAGAAACATAGATGAAATTATTTTAATTACCTTTAAAAAAGACATTGATACATTTAGCAACAGAGAGGAAGCATGTGAATTGAAATTTTCATGGCAATTGTGGACCCTAATGGGACAGACCTATTACTAGTGAATTGTTCTTTCTTAAACTAAAACTGTGGTCAAAATCTTGCACCCCTTGAGCTGCTTTTCTTTTAAGTTCTACCTTTGAATCTCTCTGGGTGTATAAACCTTTTGGGAAACACATACAGATTGGATACCAAAAATATATCCTTATAAATTAATTAATTAATTAAATGTGGCCTGCGTATTTTTAGGGCATATCATTTTACATTGTGATGCTGTATGCTTCAGACGTGGTCTGACGATATAATTTAAATCAAAGATTTTGTGATTCAGCAGTTTGTCACCAACCAACATGCAGAGTGTTTTTTCCACTTTTGCCCTCTGCATCTATTGCCCCATTATCACTTCTTCTGCTAGGATAATCAGGATATTTTATCACTGTGCTGTTTATTCTCAGACTTTAAAAAAAAAACAATAACCATAATCCGTGCACTGTGTCAAAGTGTGCAGTAATTACCTTTTCCAAAAAGGTTTACCACCTTGCGCTGAATTTTTTTTCGCTTTGTAACCTTTTGAAATATATTCCTATATTTTGATGTAATTGAAATCTACATTACTGTGCACACAAAAAGATGCCTATATTGGATTGCTTGATGAAGTTTTGTGTTAAGTGTTACGTACACTAGTTAATATCCCAGATTATAAATAGGATAGGTGACCTGTGAGGGGAGATGTTTTTGTCTTTTTTTCACAGGTATGAAATATATACATTTTGTTAATGTTATCAGCATACGTTACCAAAATTGTTCTCACGAGGAAGGAAAGGGTGTTTCTCCTAAGGAGAATAAGATATCTTTATGCCGCTTTTTCATTAGAAAAGCATGTGTCGAACTTTTGTCTATGTGTCTGTAGCACAGATGGGATTTGGGCAGAAGTGCAGTTCTGTAAATGTAATTATCCCATGTTTTAATATCAAGCCTGTCTCTAGTATAAATAATGAGCTGTTTAGACAAATACATATATATGCTAATTCTTGTGATTGTGCTTGGAACGTAAAGGAATTTCATATTTCTGTCATTGTCCTAAGCTGATCTCACAGCAGCACGGAAACTGTATTCAATAGAGAGTGAGATAAGTCTTTTCCCACTGTTTTTATTTTTAGCATAGTGATTTACCACTTTTTTTTTTTAAGGAAACTCTCATCAACATATATAAATTAAATGACACAGTTTACAACCATAGAATTTGTTGTTCTCAAGGAGAGACTAATAGTTTGGGAGGAGAATATGTTATTTAGTTCATTGTAAATATTAGAGTTGGGGTAGATATGCACTGAGAATGGGCTTTGGGGGTAGACGAATTAAGATAAATGCTCTATTTTGTGGGGAAATGGAGGATCTGAAACACACTCAAATATTTTTTCTTCCCCTTGAGTTCCTTTAGGAATAGATCACACTGTACTAACATGGCAGTGGAAAGGTGACAGCTGTTGCAAACTAGAGGTGTTCACACTAACTCAGAACATTTTACTTTATTTGATGCCGAATTATTCCTTTCCAGAAATCAGAACATATTTTAAGCATTCTATGTGACATTTCAACTCAGACTGTTACAAGTTAAGTTTCCCTCTGGCTAAATTCTACAAAAAGGGTGGTTTCTTCCTCTATTATTGCATTCTAACAAGGGAAATCTGAAAAGTCTCCAAATATTCTAGTGTGAGCTCATTGGAAAATATGTTTTAAATCCAAATCAACACTTTTCTGAATGTAGCAGTAGAGCTAAAGTATAAAAACAGAAGAACATTAGTTCAAAAGAGAAGTTGCACACAGACTTTGTAAATACACATATATCAGTGATCTATGGATAGCCAAATAACTGAAAAGAGAGAGGGCAAGTGGCTAACCCTATGTAACTGGTGTATGTATCAAAGTAAAGCTCTACATGAGACCTCATCTTCACTTTCCTACTTTCGTTAGTTAGGGAGAGAAATAGCTTACTGTGAGCTGATGATAAAGAAAATGAATCTTTTACCCAAGGTAAAAACAGACATGTTCTATGATGCGCTTATTAAGTGATTGTAATTGTGGATGAGGTTATAACCAAACAGTGGGGAAAAATCTAGATGAGAAAGAAAATAAATTACTCCAAAACTAATAAACAGCAAAAGACCAAGTACAACAGTAACTAAATCCTGGACCAATTTCTTGTATGAATTTTATGATGAGAGATTTTCTTTCTTGCTGTTAAAACCAAAGGTCTTAAAAATAGTTGAATTAGTCCAATCAGAAATGAGATTTTAATTGTTAGAACTATTGCTTGTTACTAGAGTGTGGGAATCTATTTCTCTTAAAGAGACACATTGTGATGGTAGACAAAGGAAAGTACAATATATGCAGAAACCTAAATGAATAGCCAGAAGCAAATGCACTTGCATCAGTCCATCACCTGGAAAATGTCTGTCCATCTGCAAATCATGTTTGAACAGAACTGAGCATGAAATCCTAGCTCTGTTGAAGTTAATGGCAAAACTCCCATTGACTTCAGTGGAGCCAGGATTTCATTCTGAGCATTATGAAGTCCAAGTTGTGGCAGCCTATGTTTTGTGGTATAAGTAAAGTTTGCCTCCTTGAACAGGAGAGGAGGCACCAATGTTGCCTTTGTGTCACTATTTCCTACCCCTCAAAACCCCTTTCTCATTTGCCTCCCCTGCTATATTATATGTAGTTTAGACTCAGTCTGGGTGGATCAACAACACTTCCTTTCACTCACTAGCAGCAGACAGCAGTGGCAGTGGTCAAAGATATTTGATAATATAGACATTCTGATCTACATGTGTCAAGTTGGCTAATGCAATTTTTTTTCCTTTGATCATTTTAATGCTGGTGAAATGTGCCACCTTTGATAACCTGGAGATTGAGGGTATGTCCACACTGCAATTAAAAACCCATGGCTGGCCATGGATTGTGGAACTGTTTAATTGTGGTGTAGATGTCTGGGCTCGGGTTGAAGGTTGGGCTGTAGGACCCTGTGAGGTGGGAGGGTCCCAGAGCTTAGGCTGCAACCTGAGACGGAAAGCCTCCACCACAATTAAACAGCCCTGCAGCCTGGGTCAGCTAGCATGGGCCAGCTGCAGTTATCTAACTGCAGTATAGATGTACCCTGAAGATTTCCATTAACCTACATATTGGGCACAGCACAAGTAGTTCAAGCTTCCTCACAATATGCCTCAATGCCATCTTGGAGAATCCATCCCGAGGAATAAGAATCAAATTCCATCTCCTTCCTCACCGAGTCCTTGGCCTGTCTACTAAGTATGCCAATAAGTGTGAAGTGCTTCAGGGCGATAAACTGATCTCTAAGTAACAGAATTTGGAAAGAGATATTCCTTGTAGGCAGGTTATTTTGTAATTGCCCTTTGTAGGGTTTCTTATATCTTCCTCTGAAGCATCGGGTACTGGCGATTGTTGGAAACAGAACATAGGACCTAGATGGATCACTAGTCTGATCCAATATGGCAGTCTGTAAGTTCCAGTGTTAATTAGTGCCATGTGGTGGTTTGGTGTTGTAGACATCTGCCCACTCGGCACTAAAATGAGATGCCACACCCCCAATTCTTTCAATATAGCCCATATGACAGCCATCAAAAGGCAGTTATTTTCAGACATTGCCAACATGGGCTGGATATAGACCAAGAAAGTAAAAAACTTGGGTTCTCCCTTGAAGCATCCACTCCCACAGATCTGAGTACTAAATAGGAAGTAAGCCACCTTGATTTTTGACAGATTTGAAGAGGTCAGTTGTACAGACTGCATTCAGAACACACCTTTCACAGCCCTCCGTCCATGTTCACTGGTTTCTCTGTGAGAGGGAAGAGTGCCACATATCAAGAATATTGCTTCTTATTTATTTTTGTATAATCTAAATCAATAATGAATAAAACCATACCTTTGTGGTTGTCTTCCAACACAACAGGACAGTTTTGTCTCATTGGAATATTCTTTGTAGCAAAGAACTTTTTCTTTTCTTTTACTGATTTTCTTAAATTACAACAATAGTGATACAAAGAAAAGATAATTTGCAGGAGAGATGGAAGGCAGCTTATGAGAGGAGATAGCGGAAAGGCACTGTATCTGACAAAAACAAGCTATGTTGAGGGAGGCAGCTACATGTATTAGACTTCTTTTATACGTTTATAACCATTTAAATCTGATTTATAACAGAAAAAATGTGTAACTTGTTAAGGCAGCATATAAGTATATTTACTGCCTGGAAGTAATCAGCCAAGTTTCTCTAATGATTATAGGGTTTTAGATTCTTTGCTCTGTGGGGTTGAGGACCCTTTCTTTCTCTTTGTGCTTGGAAAGTACATAGCAATTTGTGCCACAGCCACGATTTATTATCTTAATAAAAAATAAGGAAATATGCATGAGCCAAAAGCTTGTATGCAGACATGCCCAAATGTTAGAAACATTCACATCTGGTTTAGCACTTAGAAATTCAGATGTATTTGCATTTATTGTCCTACCATCTTGATACCCAGTAGCAGACCACTTGACTAGATACAGTACCATAGAGTTGTGATGGAGTTTTTGTTGAAGTTGTGTTACACTTTATTTTTGAGTATCACAGCTTGGACTTCCTCACCACTTTCCATCCCCAGCAAAGCAGAACAAATGGCAGGGACGAGATGAAGAAAGAGGAGGTATTATCACAGATTCTTGCTATTCAATGCAAATAATTTACATTTTGATTTTATGCTTGCAAACTTAGATGGTTTCAGATGGTTCCCCTATGAAAATTTTATAGCAGTGTTGGCATGTAAACAGTAATTTCAAGATTGATCTTGACCTGTTTATTGTTGTTTTTATTACATTTAGAGAGGGCTCTATTACTTTGCATGGTGCTTTACAGAGATCCTTAAAAAGTCATGGTCCCCTCCCCAAAAGAGCTTAAAAATTACATCAAACAAATAGAGAAACTGAAGATTATAGACCCTGGAAGGTAAGAAAAGGAATGATCAGTTCTAGCCCAATCTACATGTACAGATTAGGCATCCAATTGAATGACCTGAACTCTGCTAAGTTTCAAGTGGTTTAAGTAAAAGATGATATACAGTGATTTAAGACACTTATAGAATCAAAATAACTTGTTACTTTTCCAACCTAATTTCACAGAAGTTCTTTTAATTAAGAAAATATTTACTGTGTGGGAGGTATAGTTGAGACTCCCTGATATGTCAGGAGTTAAAACTACAACATATATATAATTTTATAACCCAACAGATGTAGACATTGCCATATTGGATCAGACCATTGGTCTATCTAGAATAGTATCCAGATGCTTTAGAGAAAGGTTCAAAAAACCCGTAAGTGAGTAATTTTGTACTCATCTGCCCAGAGGGGAAGCTTCTTCCTTAATTCCTTCATTTATGAAGTTTGTATCCTTTCAAATATTTTTTTAATCTTATTAATGTAACTGTGGATGCTGTCATCCCCCATCTTTTCTGCATCCTGCTAAGCTCTTAACTTCCATGATATCTGATGGTCAGGAGTTCCCCAAACTAATTGTGCACTGTGTAAAAAATATTTCCTATTTCCAATCTCACTCTAAGCTCTGCTTCTGCTTTGTAGTTCTTTTCACAGATCCACACGAGGAACTAAAGTATTATTTGCTCCTTTTATATCTGATACATGAGTAAACTTTTCCAAACAATTTCTGCAAGATAAGACTATCGGAACCTAGCATATACATCCTATAACTCCATCCTAGCTAAACAGGACAACATATTTGGTTCCAAATATATAATCCGTTGTGTATAGATTATCACATAGGGATGGTTGTTTGAGTATCAGGGAGTTTGAGAAACACAATTACTTTTGATATGTCAGTCTCAAGGGGAACAGTTGGGGGGATATTTTTTGGCTAAAAAGCAACCTATTCGAGTAGGAACCGCTCGTTTGTTTATGTTCCTTATTGAGGGACTCCTATAAAAAAAAACGGAACATGCTGCTGAGCTGCATCAGGCCACTCAAATGGCTTATTTTTTCTCCTTGTGTCAGATATAGTCACAACAGGGCATTATTTCTTCTTTTTCTAAGTCAAAAAAGCTAATTGTATTTTCAGCGAGGCACCCTACATTTTGCCCAGGACTTTAAAGATGCTCCCAACAGATTCTTGTAAATAGCTTCCCAACTTAAATCATGGTATTTCTTTCCTTTGGAGGGGCTTCTGTGTGGGTCATATTGATTTCTGCCCAATTCTTGAACTCTCACAAAACCAAAAAATAAATAGGATCGATCAAGCTGCTGATCTAACTAGCAAAAGGGCAAAGCTGATTTTGCTGTTCTTAGGAGTATTCACAGCACCAGCCAACCCCTAATGTTCCAAAGATGATGTTTTCTGTGTTATTTTGTACCCTGTGGTGTCAAGCACACGTTTCAGCAAGTGTGTGAATTACATGATATTGGTGGATACAAAATAACAAAGACATTAGAACAGTTGTGAGGGGTCAGTGTTGGATGGCATCAGGATAGGCACTGTAGTATTTCAAAAAAGAGCTTGGAGAACATTTTTATTTTACTAACACAAAAAGTTAAACATTAAAACAACATAGTAATCAATGCACAAGAGGAAACCATATTTGACTGTTTAATTGAAGGATCTCATTTGGTGTGTTCTAAAATGAACATGTTCATATTCTTGAACCACTTATAGTCCTACAACTTCTATGCCTCTGGGTTGGATGGGTAACTAGGTGCCTAAAGATGCAGATGGCTGCCAACTGGGATTTACAAAAGATCCCAACCAGGTTAGGTGCATAACCCACTGTGACAGACCCAGACCAGTGGGGTACAGGAGTCTGGTAGAGGGCAAATATACTGGTCACTGGATGAGTAGTTTTCTGTTCCCTGAGTGACCAGAGCAGGGGCTGCACTAGAGTAATCAGGAACCTGCTAGAACCAGTTAAGGCAGGCAGGCTAATTAGGACACGTGGAGCCAATTAAGAAGCTTCTAGACTCAATTAAGGCAGGCTAATCAGGGCACCTGGGTTTCAAAAAGGAGCTCACTTCAGTTTGTGGTGTGAGTGTGAGGAGCTGGGAGCAAGAGGCGCAAGGAGCTGAGAGTGTGAGGGTGTGTTGCTGGAGGACTGAGGAGCACAAGCATTATCAGACACCAGGAGGAAGGTCCTGTGGTGAGAATAAGGAAGGTGTTTGGAGGAGGCCATGGGGAAGTAGCCCAGGGAGTTGTAGCTGTCATGCAGCTGTTACAGGAGGCACTAGAGACAGGTGCAGTCCCCAGGGCCCTGGGCTGGAACCCGGAATAGAGGGTGGGCCTGGGTTCCCCCCAAACCTCCCAATTGACCTGGCGTGTGGGTTCTTCCAGAGGGGAATGTCTCTGGGCTGTTCCCCAACCCACATGGTGAATCTCTGAGGCAAGAAAATCTGCCAATAAGTGCAGGACCCACCAAGATAGAGGAGGAACTTTGTCACACCACATTGAAAGTCATTGTGTCTAACTCACTTAGGTACTTCTACAAGTCCCCCTAGGTGCTTGTTTGCATCTTGAGGCACCTGAAAAACATTGTAAATCTGGTTCTGAATCCCCATGTTGGTGGCCCAGAGAACATACGTACTATGGTTATGCCCAGTGCTCTTCTATTAACTAGAGATAGAGAAATTTCAACAGAACCAATAGTCTGTCAGAATGTGCAGTTCCATAAAAATCAAAATGGTTGATGAATTTGTGTCCATTTCACTGGATTTTTGTTTTGGAAGAAAACCCAGTGAAGGAAAGTTCCAACAATGTCACAATCTCCCGTTTTGACATTTCTGGAACAAAATGTTTCAAGTTTTCATTTTGAAATGACTTTATTTTTAATTTTTAAAAATTGTGTTTTATATTGTACATTATAATACTAATAAAGTCAACACAGAAATGAAATGTTTTTGCTGAAACAATGTAAAATAGACCCAAAATGGGAAACAATTATTTCCCTTCATGGAGAATTTTTGGTATTTTGCTCCATTTCAGAATGAAGCCAAACTTCAAAATATCAAAATAAATCACAAAATGGAATTTCCATCCTCTACACCGGTCAGCTGTTAATCTTGTGCTCAGTTGATGAGTGTACATGTATCTTCGTATGCTCTGGTGTGGGCTGTGCAGTCTTGATACAACATGTCCCAGTATTATGCTCAGAGAGAGGCACTGTTAAACCAGACAGCAGAGCTATTGCTGTGTAATAGGCAGCATAGACCATTACCCTATTATATTGTGTTGTGTTTGTGTTTTAGACTGATCTGAATGAGTTTCTTCTCACAGAACCTGGCCCTGCCACAAATTCTGTTATAAAATGGAATAAATATTAGAAACAAAATCCCAGAGGCAAACATTTTAGCTCCACATATTCAGCATTTTAGATATGTTTGTCTCCTGAATTTTGTCTCTTAAGTCTTATTCCTGAATTGTTTCAAATTGAAAATAGAGAGCAATGGAACTTCTGCTCCTAAATGATGATGTCTCATCCCTGGAATTTTCCTGAGTGGACAATATGCCAAAAGGGGGGGGAGAGGCAACAAAACACCACCACCAATGTCAGAAAGGAAATTAAAAACAGGAACAGTCTCCCTAAGAACTCCAAACTGGGGATATCACTTCAGGAATTTGCTGCATGCTCTAGCTATACTTTATTTTCCTTTCAAAATTTCTTTCAATAAACTTTCCTTTGGCAGCACAACTGGCTACTGTCCATGGTTCTGAATTAGGGATGAAATACACAAACAGTGCAGAGTACCCACACATAGCCCATTGCACAAAGCTTTGATCCCCAGGTTAAGGCATTGATATGGATTTTTAAATGGGGTTAACTGGTGAACGGCGGGGCCTTGTATTACAGGTCATCTGCACTGGTGTGAATTATATTCTCTGGCATTCTAAATCAGTAAAGCTCTTGCAAACTTGCTGTTTCCCACCTCTTTTCTCTCATCCCATCCCCATCTTGATCCACTCCCAAAACCTAATCTGCATGTTAGGGCAGGAGTGGCCAGCCTGAGAAGGAGCCAGAATTTACCAATGTACATTGCCAAAGAGCCACAGTAATACATCAGCAGCCCCCCATCAGCTCCATCCCCCTGCCCTGCTCCCAGTGCCTTCCACACACCAGCAGCCCTCCCCACACCTCCCAATCAGTTGTTTTGTGGTGTGCAGGAGGCTCTGGGGGGGGAGGAGTGAGGGCATGGCAGGCTCAGGGGAGGGGGCGGGAAGGGGTGGAATGGGAGCAGGGCCTGTGGCAGAGCCAGGGGTCAAGCAGTGAGCACCCCCCAGCACATCGGAAAGTTGACGCCTGTAGCTCCAGCCCCAGAGTTGGTGCCTATACGAGGAGCCACATATTAACTTCTGAAGAGCCGCATGAAGGCCACCCCTGTGTTAGGGCAACGCTACCCTTTGCAAATACCTCTTTCTATGATTTTAAATCTATTTTATTTTGATTATGATTATATACAAATATAAACATAAGTGAAGCACCCTCTCAGTTAGAAATCTGTACAGATTATTATTTGTTCAGATAAATTAATAACATAAAGATACAGATGAGTGTGAGGTTCCAAGCTTGCACTCAGGTCTAAACTTTCTCACAGTTCAGGGATGTTCCAATTTGAGGTTTTTGGTTCATCTCTAATAAACACTGAAAGATAACAGTTCATGCATGGTGCAGGTAAAGCAGCATGTTAATTATGGAAGAAATGGAGGGTTTGTTAATCTCACTTGGGATGCTGTTGTTAACAATGGGTTATGTAAACTAAGTGATTAGATTTAATCATCTTCAGCATACACTTTGGACTATAACATTTTCCATAGTATCAGTTTGTGCCTGACTGACTCAAGCAAGGCAACTCAAACATGGACATCCAAACCTGTGCAGGGTGAACTTAAGCACAAGACCAGAAACTAACTGGGTCCTCACTGCAGTTTACAGTCTTGGTGTTTGTCAGCCAAATTTATAGAAACCTGAGTGGAAACTAGGACATGAGTTGCTGAGGTTACTGCGTACACTCAACCTCATTCCCACTCCTCATTCAGTAACAGAAATGGAGCAGGGGGTGACATACTCCAGTACCCTCCTTGCAGTCTTTCAAGTCTTAAAAGGAGGGAGGGATAGCTCAGTGGTTTGAGCATTGGCCTACTAAACCCAGGGTTGTGAGTTCAATCCTTGAGGGGGCCACTTGGGGATCTGGGGCAAAATCAGTACTTGGTCCTGCTAAGGAAGGCAGGGGGCTGGACTCGATGACCTTTCAAGGTCCCTTCCAGTTCTAGGAGATGGGATATCTCCATTATTATTATTATTAAAGCTGGCTCTGAGCACTGGCTACAAAACATCCAAGCAGAATAGGTAAATGGGCAGTTAGCAACTCAACGCAGAAGTTGCATGTTTTTCATGTGAAAGCAGTAACTTTTATGTTCACAGACAACCCAATGTCTGATGAATCATTCACATAAATCTTACCAAACATTAGGCAGATCAGTCATGTGCGGTCTCCTTATCCAACCAAAGCTGTGCCCACACTCATCCTAGTAAACTACAGTGACCAGACGTCCTATTTTTAAAGGGTCAGACCAGTATTTAAGCCTTGCAGATGTCCCGACTTTTTCTTAAAAATGGGGAAATTGTCCCATATTTTCTGTTTCCCTCCATCAGTACTGGTGGGTCCTGCTGCTGGCCAGATCCCTGCTCATCAGCCACCTGCCCACCAGCACTGAGAAAGGGGGTCCAGTGGCAGTTGATGGGGGTGGGTGTGCAAAGCCGGTGGCGGGGCGAAGATGCAATACGCAGCGCTGGCCACTTCTGCTGCGTGTCAGCTCTCGGCCAGCAGAGCTCCACCCCCTGACCCATTTCCAACCGGTGCTGGCTGCACGCTGCGTTGGCTGGTGAGTGTGAGCAGGTACCAGCCGGTTACGTGTTGCCTCTGCTGCCCACCCATCCACCCTTTACATGCTCCCCCTCTCGCTGTCCTCTCCCTGATTTGCCCCTTCACCCTCCCCCCAGTCCTGCTGCTCCTCCATCTCTCTCCCGGTGGGGAGCGTCCTGCTCCCATCACTGTGCGGAGAACCAGCCCCTGGTCGGAGTGCTCAGCTCACCAACAGCTTGGCCAGCAGGCTCCTTCCTTCCCGTGCACATCCTCCTCCTCCCCCACCCCCCGTCTCTGGCTGGGCCAGTGCCCTGGGAAAGCCCCAACCCTCCAGCCCGGGATGCTGGCCAAGAGGAGCCAAGCCCTGCATGTGCCAAAACTCCACACAACACTAGCACAGGGAATCCTCTCCACCCCCTCAGCTAAGCTCTGGAGTGGCGGGGAGGAGGAAGCAATTTCTAGCCTGTTCGCACCCTGGCCCTGCAGGCTCCACAGCAGCCCCCCGGACAGGGATTTAACACTCTCTTCAGCTGCCCCTGCACCCTAGGTCCTGCCCCCAGGATGTTCCATTCCCTAGGCACCTTCCCCTGCTTAGCGACCTCTCTGGCTGGGTTTGCTGAAGCCCCTGAAGCCAGGTTCCCTGGGCCCTGGTGCACAATGCATCCTTAGGGCTTACCCCCTTCCTGCCCGATCAGAGGTGGTTGGGTTATGGCAGTGGTGTTAGCTGCCTTTCAACACCGTGTGGGTAGGAAGGGACAAGGAAGTGGGGAGAGAGATGAGCTCTACAAAGACACAGGCCAGGTCATCCCTCCTCCCCCCCCCCCTTCCTTGTGGCTGAAAGCAGCTCCCATCCCTTCCCTCCCGCACAGTGCCGAAAGGCTGCTGCTGGCACATTCTGGTGTGAACCCTGGCAGAAATCTGGGGAGGAGGGTATGTGACCCTGTGTGCCCCCCCCACGTTGCCTCGGGAAGACGTGGCGCAGCCAGGTGTGGAGAGTGCCGGGCAGGGAGGGTGGGTCAGTCAGTCAGTCACCCTCCCTGTGTGAGATACATGTACGGGAGTGTTTGTGTTTCACACCTCCTCATGTGAACCCTAAAACCTTACAGATAAGAAGGTAAATAAAAAGAATCCAACTATGCAGTATGTTAAAAGGGGCTCAGTCAGCTTGATGTTAATTTGAATGTTTGTACTGCATAGTTCTGATTTATTGCCATTGAACTCACTTGAATACAAGTAATTTTACCAGGTGTCCCATATTCAGCATAGGGAAATATGGTCACCCTATAGTAAACTTAAAAGTGACTTTTATTTCTCTCACTTTACAATGTGCCGGCTCCATGGAGCATGACCTATCTGTAACATCTGGGATTCATTGCCTCTTGTTATGTTGTCTCATTGGTTATCAGGAGCCATGCAGTGAATCCCCGTTGTTCAACTAGGACATAGGCACCGCATTTTCTCTAACACTGTTTGCTTAATGATACCTAAACCTTACCCGCGCTCACTTCTCGTATTGTATTCCGTTGCACAATGCATATTAAAAGGCTTTGGGTTTATTGCAGTCTGTAAATAGGGAACTATAATTTTGAAAAACTGCCAATCAGTGTCAGGGTTTATGGCTTTTCTCCTAATCCCATTGTATCTTTAGTTTCTATTCAGTGTCTTTAACAGTCCAATGCAGAGTAGCTCGCATCAACAGTCTGTGTGGCATGCTTTTTATATGCCATAAAGTAAGATAGCATGCAAAATAGCTCCAAGTAGAGATTTAAGACTTTCTTCCTAAGCATTCTTGGGTGATTAGCCTGAAATGAATTGTAGGAGCTGATAGAGTTAACCATTAAAAAATAACCCACACTTTTAATAAAGCATGTTTGTGTATTTTCCTTGTTACCTTTATAAGGGAACAGTCTGTCTATGCTGTACTCATTCCAGTTATTAAATGGTGGAGAAGATGTTTGTTTAGGTATATGTTAAATAGGTAAACGCATTAGTGAATATTACAAGTGGCTAAACTGCATGATAAATCTTAAATACATACATTTTAATTTGTCTCAAAAGAGTTAATTGTTCAGATGATTGAAAGCTGTGAGCTAGTGAATTGCAGCTGTTCAGAATGCAGTCCTAGTGCTAAAGACTAGAAGAAACTGCACAATTAGCACTAAAGTGACAGGCCCTTTCCAGAGTAGTCTTATCACTAAAGATATAAATGGGATGGTGCAATCAGGATCATGGCAAGCAGTATTGCTTTTGTTAAAAACAAAAAACAAAAATGAGTTTTTTACAAAAAGTGTTGTCAGGTTGTCTTATTTATTCATCTGGGGAAAATGCTTTAAAAATTAGAAATAACTATCCTACGAGTTTAGTAATAACATTTTTATTTATTTTTCTCTTGCATGCTGGTGATTTATTGATCAGAAAGGTAGTTCTGCTTCGAAACCCTGTGATCTCCAATTGTTAGGAATCAGAGGTGATTGCTAGAGCCTTTGTGGAATGAGTCCCACAAGGACAGCAACGATGTTATTTTTGTCAATTCAGTATACACAAACACAAAAAGCCTAAGGCCTTGTCTACACTACGAGAGTAGTTCGATTTTACTTAAATCGAATTTTTGGAATCGATATTGCAAAGTCGAACGTGTGTGTCCACACTAAGGACAGTAATTCGACTTTGTGAGTCCACACTAACGGGGAAAGCGTCGACATTGGAAGTGGTGCACTGTGGTCAGCTATCCCACAGTTCCCGGAGTCCCCGCTGCCCATTGGAATTCTGGGTGGAGCCGCAAATGCCTTCTGGGTAAAAAAAAGGTGTCCAGGGTGCTTTTGGGTAACTGTCGTCATCCGTCCATCACTCCCGCCCTCCCTCCCTGAAAGCGCCGGCGGGAAATCAGTTCGCGCACTTTTCTAGTCAGTGACAGCGCGGACGCCACAGCACTGCGAGCATGGAGCCTGCTGCAACCATCACTGCAGTTGTGGCCGCTCTCAACGCCTCGCAACTTATCATACACCTTTCCCTGAGGCAGATGCAGAAAAGTCAGGCGAGGAGGCTACGTCAACGCGGTGATGGCCTGAAGTCTGAGAGTAGCACAGACCTCTCAGAAAGCAGGGGACCCAGCGCCGAGAACATCACGGTGGCAATGGGTCATGTTGATGCCGTCGAAAGGAGATTCTGGGCACGGGAAACAAGCACTGAGTGGTGGGACCGCATAGTGCTGCAGGTCTGGGATGAATCCCAGTGGCTGCGAAACTTTCGCATGCGGAAGGGAACTTTCCTGGAACTTTGTGAGTTGCTGTCCCCTGCCCTGAAGCGCAATGACACCCGGATGCGAGCAGCCCTGACTGTCCAGAAGCGAGTGGCCATAGCCCTGTGGAAGCTTGCAACGCCAGACAGCTACCGGTCAGTCACGAACCAGTTTGGGGTGGGCAAATCTACCGTGGGGGTTGTTGTGATGCAAGTAGCCAAGGCAATCGTTGATGTACTGCTGCCAAAGGTAGTGACCCTGGGAAACGTGGAGGCGATCATAGATGGCTTCGCAGCGATGGGATTCCCAAACTGCGGTGGGGCCATAGATGGAACTCACATCCCTATCCTGGCACCGGAACACCAGGCCAGCCAGTACATTAACAGAAAGGGCTACTTTTCCATGGTGCTGCAAGCACTGGTGGACCACAGGGGACGTTTTACCAACATCTACGTGGGATGGCCGGGCAAGGTTCATGACGCTCGTGTTTTCAGGAACTCTGGTCTGTTTAGACGGCTGCAGCAAGGTATTTACTTCCCGGACCACAAAATAACTCTTGGGGATGTGGAGATGCCTATAGTCATCCTCGGGGACCCAGCCTACCCGCTAATGCCCTGGCTCATGAAGCCCTATACTGGCGCCCTGGACACTGAAAAAGAACTCTTCAACTACTGGCTGAGCAAGTGCAGAATGGTGGTGGAGTGTGCTTTTGGCCGTCTCAAGGGGAGATGGAGAAGCTTACTGACTCGCTGTGATCTCAGCGAAACCAATATCCCCATTGTTATTGCAGCTTGCTGTGTGCTCCACAATCTCTGTGAGAGCAAGGGGGAGACCTTTATGGCGGGGTGGGAGGTTGAGGAAAATAGCCTGGCTGCTGATTACTCACAGCCAGACAGCCGGGCGATTAGAAGAGACCAGCGGGAAGCGCTGTGCATCCGGGAGGCTTTGAAAGCAAAGTTCCTGAGTGAGCAGGGTAACCTGTGACTTTAAAGTTTGTGTATTGAGAAGCTAAACCTGCCCCCATTTCTTTGCCCAGTTAATGTTGACTATCCTATCCAGTTACATACCCCCTTCACCCCACTTCCAACACACGTTTCAAAATAAAAATAGTTCTACTTTGTTAAAGCACACCGTTTTCTTTAATACTGTATTCGCGGGAATTTTTTAAAACTGGGACGCAGACTGTGGTGCGGAGCGGGTGTACTGTAGTGGCGCGAATGCAGCTTCTAAACTCAAGGATTGACAGGCTCCGCTGCGGTGGGATGGTTGTTTCAACGGAGCCTGTCACCCCTCCTGATAGGGACTGTGTGTATGGGGGGGTCTATGTGACTTTGTGGCAGGGGGAGGACGGTTACAGATCCCCTGCTGTGTGGCTCTGTGATCCTGCCTAAGGACCGCCGCTTAAGATCTGTAACTGCCCTCCCCTGCCACAAAGTCACAGAGCAACCCACCCCCCACCACATAACATGAAAACAACCTCCCAGACTAACCAGGGTAACTAGTCACTGCATCACTGCACTATGTATGTGCCCTGCTGCTGTGCCTGCCCCCGACTATATACCCTGCCAAAGGTGACTGTCCTGTCGAATTACCAACCCCCTATCCCCCCCTCCTGCAAAAGAACATGATGGAAACAGTAGTTAACAGAAACGTATTTTTTATTATCAACCAAACATGGAACTGGGAAAGTGAAACTTGGACGGGGGCTTGTGTCAGGCGGGAAGGAAAGAACTTGTCAAATTTTGGGGAATGAGAGCCTTCTGCTGCTCGAGCTCTCTGCAGGGGTGGAGTGAGAGTTAGCAGGGACTCTGCCGCCTCTCCTTCTGTGCACTTTGGGTGAGGGGAGTATGGGACTTGGTGGCGGGGGAGGGCGGTTAGAGATGGACTGCAGCGGGGCTCTGTCCTCCTGCCTCCGTTCCTGCAGAACATCCACAAGGCGCCGGAGCGTGTCTGTTTGCTCCCTCATTAGTCCAAGCAGGGTTTGAGTCGCCTGCTGGTCTTCCTGACGCCACCTCTCCTCCCGATCCATGTTGGCTTGGTGCATTCGGGTCAAGTTCTCCCGCCACTGGGTCTGCTGTGCTGCCTGGGCTCTGGAGCAGGCTATAAGCTCCGAGAACATGTCCTCCCGTGTCCTCTTCTTCTTATGCCTAATCCGCGCTAGCCTCTGGGAGTGTGATGACAGGCTAGGTTGTGAGACAGTCGCAGATGGGGCTGTGGGAATGGGAAAAAGGGAGTGAATTCCTCAGAAAGATAAATGTAGTTGTGAACAAAGAACATAGTCTTTCTCTGTTAACAAGACCATGCACAGCACCTCTCACATGCGCACTCAGCACAAGGTCGAATTCTCGGCCTTCGCATTCAGTGCCTGGGGTCTTCTACAGCACATTTGAGAAGCCTCTCAGGAGAACGGAATTTCTGTTGCAGGCAGACATGGTAAGCCGTAGACTTGTGGCAGCTTAAAACTTTAATATTAGCAATGGCCTCATTTCACATTGAAATCAATGTCGGTCCCTGCTGCCAGCAATTCGGCAAGCAGGAAGTCTGCTCCTGTCCCACACCCTCGCGGCTGTCCCCGGGAACGATCCCTTTCGGCTGCCCCTCTCCCGCCTCCACCGCGTGGCTGCAAACCAGCGGTTACAGTTCTGTAAAGGAACGGCAAAGCAGTCCCAACACTAACATTCCCCTACCTCATTCAAAGCAGGTCATCATGAGCGACATCACCCTCATGAGGATCTCTGACAGCGAGAAAGAGAGAATGCTCCGGGAAAGCCTGCAAAGACCAGGGCCGTATGCCGCCATGCTGTGCAGAGCAATGATTCCAGAGTACTTGATAGTCTCGTGGCGTGGCAACGTGTCCTACTACGGAGGACCCAATAAGGCCGCTCTCCCCAAGAACCTAATGCAGCGGATTTCCAATTACCTCCAGGAGAGCTTCCTCGAGATGTCACAGGAGGATTTCTGCTCCATCCCCGGACATATAGACCGCATTTTACTGTAGCTGCTGTAGCAGTGACTAACCAGTAGAGCGGCTTGGGCAGGACAATCATGCAAAACCGGACATTGCTAGATTTTTTTTCAATAGTTGCACTGCCCATGACTGAACCGTTAAGCTAATCAAACTAATCATGAGAAACCCATTTTTTAAATTGTTAATATTCCTGTTCTGTTACAAATAAATGTTTAGATTTTTACAACACTTACTGGCTGATCCTTCCCCAGATTCTGTGTCCGGGGTAACGGCTGGGGAGGGTTGGTAGGGGATCTCTGTAAGGGTGATGAAGAGATCCTGGCTGTCGGGGAAATCAGCGTTGTGAGCGCTGTCGACTGCCTCGTCCTCCTCATCTCCTTCCTCATCTTCCCCGTCCGCTAACATGTCCGAGGATCCAGCCGTGGACACTATCCCATCCTCAGAGTCCACGGTCACTGGTGGGGTAGTGGTGGCGGCCGCACCGAGGATGGAATGCAGTGCCTCGTAGAAACGGGATGTCTGGGGATGGGATCCGGAGCGTCCGTTTGCCTCTTTGGTCTTCTGGTAGCCTTGTCTCAGCTCCTTGATTTTCACGCGGCACTGCGTTACATCCCGGCTGTATCCTCTCTCTGCCATGTCTTTAGAGATCTTCTCGTAGATCTTTGCATTCCGTCTTTTGGATCGCAGCTCGGAAAGCACGGACTCATCGCCCCACACAGCGATGAGATCCAAGACTTCCCGATCAGTCCATGCTGGGGCCCTCTTTCTATTCTGAGATTGCACGGCCATCACTGCTGGAGAGCTCTGCATCGTTGCCAGTGCTGCTGAGCTCGCCACGATGTCCAGACAGGAAATGAGATTCAAACTGGCCAGACAGGAAAAGGAATTCAAATTCAAATTTTCCCGGGGCTTTTCCTGTGTGGCAGTTCAGAGCATCCGAGCTCGTACTGCTGTCCAGAGCGTCAACAGAGTGGTGCACTGTGGGATAGCTCCCGGAGCTATTAGCGTCGATTTCCATCCACACCTAGCGTAATTTGACATGGCCATGTCGAATTTAGCGCTACTCCCCTCGTCGGGGAGGAGTACAGAAGTCGAATTAAAGAGACCTCTATGTCGAACTAAATACCTTCGCGGTGTGGACGGGTGCAGGGTTAATTCGATGTAACGGCGCTAACTTCGACATAAACGCCTAGTGTAGACCAGGCCTTAATGTCACAGATTATTGTAATTCTTACACAGCCAAAGAGACATCAGTACAGATGAGAGAACTGGCTTTTTGTTTTAACCACTGGGAGTTTCTGAAAGTAGAACTAGGTTCCTTTAGCATGTTGCCATCAACTTTTCAGCACATTTTGAATATAAACTGATCTGACTTCTTTTGCTTTTCATTTAATGAAGCAAGGCAAAATGTGTATCTGTTAGGTTACAGACCAATTCCCTCTAGGAGTTGATGGGGAAATTACCATAGAGACTTACAGTGCCAGGCAGTGTGTCTAGAATTAAACAGTTAGAAAACAACAAGAAAAATTACCCTGTTTTTCTTTTGCTTTTAAATTATGTAATCACTTACTTTTAAACAAGAAAAGCTATTATTTATTATTGAGAGCAGTAACCCAGGGCGCGTTCCATGATCTTTATTTGCTGGTGAAAACATAAAGCACAACATAACAAAAAAGTTAACAGATTCTGACTAACTATATTCCCTACGGACTTTTTGTCAGTCATCTAATAATGGTATGGGGGGAGCAATATCAGCATGCTTTTTCTGTTCTTGTTTTCAGTGAATTCTAACAGATGCCAGAGATTTCAGAGTCAGAATCACACTGTCTTTTCAGGAGTTCATTAGAAATGGGTAAAGTAAATGCAAGTTGACATTCCTTCCCAGGCACCATTATTAATTGATGGTACAGTTAGAAAAAAACTATAGGAACATAGATTTTAGATCCATGGCATCTCTTTATGTGTTTCATTGGAAACCTGAAAAAAATTGCATTTGCCTGTCTTGGATCATTAGTAATTGATTCATTACTGTGAAGCCAATCAAAACATACTCTGATTGTGTCCCTTCAGGATAGAACCTACTCTGCCAAAATACAAATAGGCAGAAATACATCAGATCTGCCAAAAAAAGATATATATTTAGGACCTGATTATTAGAATCAGGGACAATTTGAGTTTGTGAAAGTTGCTGTAGGGTGATTCCAGACAAGTAATATTTTGTGGAAAACTATGAACTTTCATAAACAGATCAAGTGCTACCATCTGTAAATTGCCCCTTGACAGAGTGGGTTCTGGGCCAGCAAATCCAGCTAATGAATATCCTTCTGTGTTATGACTGCACATATTGCTGAAAAGCTGAAGGGGAAATGAGAAACCTATCAAAATCTGTACTGATTTCTAAGCATTAACTTGCTGTATCAGCCTTTGCTTAATTCAAACCCAGGGCAGCTGCATGAGTTATCAGTTTATGGTTTTTCATCAGAACCTTTTGTCAACTTATTTTATAATAATTTTGCTTGCTTGTATGTTGAAGGAGAAAGATCAATGAGTGAACTGAAACCTTTAACTTCTAACAGTAGTTTATATCCATTTGCTACACAATTTAATTACATAAAGATAGCAGTCAGGTGCCAAACTGTGTGGATACACTTAAATGACTCTCATAATTATTAATGCTTTCTATGGTAGATGAAATTTAGTTAAATCAAATGAAGATGGCAGCTCATTAAAACCTGATATTTTCCCATTCTTTTCCTTCTTTTAATCCTCTATATAGAAAGCAACATGTTCTATTGAATAACACTCGTTAATTAAAGTTCATCTTCTTTATGCAATGTATTTTTGGTTATTATGAAAACCTGAAGATTCTTATATTTTAATTGTAAAGGGATTGCTGCTTGGACATTTCTAAGTGTGAAACACTGACTCTTTAAAATGTTATGTATGGGGAACAGGAGGGACATAAATGCTCCTTTCACTTGAGAATGTTCCCTGTCCTCCAATTTTATTATAGACATGCTGTTTGCCCTCCTGTAGTTAGGGCTGCGTCAGCATTTCTGTTAAAAAAACCTGTATTTTTGGAGTTTACAAACAAGGACCCATATTGTGCCGCTGATTTTTTAAGCAGACCTCCCCATTGAGATCTATGGGGGACTCTGCTTAAAAATCAGGGCCATGATATAGCCCAAGGTTTAAAATGTTTTGCTCCAGGATAAAACTCACCATTCTAGACCTTCACCCAGGAACAAATTAGTTTATAAAATAAAATAAAAAAATTGTTCAGCTGTGACCAACAGGAAAAAAGGGAAGGTGCTTTTTTTTTTTTTTTTTTTTTAACAAGTGCTCCAGATTTTTGTACTCATTCAGCTCAAGAACATTATTTTGCTGAAGAAAACTACATTTGGGGCTACTGGTCCCCCATGTGAACTCATTTGCTTTGCCTGGTGGAGGAAATAATTAAAATGAATACCTTGTTTCATTGAAAATGAAAAGCAACTATGCATGTTGAAAAATTTGCTAAAGGATCTATAGCTTATGGATTTGTACATTGACCGGAAAGACAGTCCTAGCTCATAAAACAGCTGTGATAGTCTTTCCAGTTAATGATACCCAGATTAAGAAGGATTTCTGCAAACAGACCATAACCATTCAAAGAAGCTATTACAGTCATTGAGTAAGTAATATGCACATGTAAATATATTCCCAAATGTGTATTTACTTCAGAGTCTGAAACTGCTCCAAAAGTTCACTTTGCGTAACTAGTTAACAAACATACTTTAGCACTTCCCATTTTGGGCTATGAAGAGCTCATAAACTCAATAGGATCAAACTGAATCAGTGCTCTGATGGGAGAACTCGAAGTGATATTTAGATGCTCCACAAAGTGGTACTGGTGAGGATCTGTCTATTTACAATTTTGAAAGACACAATGGCACATTTTATGAGTTAATCTCAGAGTGCTGGCCAAGTTCTAGCTCAATAATTGCCTCTTCAGTTTGGGTTAGATACAATATTCTTCTCTTTCTACTCTAAACTCTGATGTGATGTTGCTGGGCGCTGTTAAATAACTGCCATGTTCCACTATAGAGGTGGCTGCATTTCTCGGTGGTTGATTAAATAATTCCTGTATAGTTATATCCCATTTCCTACTTCAGAAAGAGTCTGAGGCTTAATTAATAAGTGTTTCTAACCTGCTTTGAATCCAGTGTGGCAACTGCTTAACAATACACAAAAAGTGAAGATAAATACTACATCAAATTGAAGTTGGTGGAGGCAGACAGGTTATAGTAACTCAAATTACATTTTGATGAGACTCCTCCTCCTACAAAACCAAACTAAACCAAATTCTTGTAGTTTCTCACCTACACCTTTATAAGGTAATTGATAATATGGATGGAAGTCATAAAAGTAAAGTTTCCTCACATGATCTATCCAAAGTATATGCTGAAATTCTATAAACTTCTCCAGAGAACTGATATGACAGAAAGCTTTCAGTGCTGAAAATACAAGGCAGGTTGCAAAGAATTGTGGCAAATAATGATTTACATATGTCATGCAGAAAGGTTTGATTTTTTTTTTCAAAATCTTATTGGAAATTCTCTTTACTATCCACACTTCTATTTTTCAGCATTAGTCCCTGACAATTTATAAACCTATTGTAAATGTCATGAAAATACACAATTCTGCACCTTCTGAAATTGAATCATGATGAATCGGTAAATACAGTGGAATAATACAATGTCTTGATCATGTGTACATTTCACAGCACAAGTGGAGTATTTTATTTGCTTCCTACTCCAGCTTGTTTAAAGAATGTGTCTCTTTTCCATGGGAACAGTTCCCAGAAAACAGTTTCACTATAATTACTCTCGTCCTACTCATCCTGGCATACTTCAAAAACTGTACCAAGTACAGATGCAGAGCTATAAAGTTAAAAGCCCAGTGGTAAACACCTGGTCATTTCACATGCCTAAAGCAGGGGAGTTGGGCAGAACCATTCTGTTTAGAAGCACAAAACTGAGATGTCTCTTGGCTTAAAATTTGATCTAGGAAATTAGTGGTAACACTGCTCTGTGGGAACTGTTGGGTGGGTGTGAGGTAAACTATGGATTATCTGGTGGTAAACATTTTAAAAATATAGCTACACAGAATGTAAAGGCCTTTTCTTTCTGGTTAGTATCAGAAACTGATTAACCATTAAACATGCAAAGCTTTATACATGAGTGGTCTACCCAACAGATTAAATCGAAAATGTATTTTATAATTTATTTATTTATTTAAAATATCACATAACTCTTTTTTACTATTTTAGGAAATAAATTACCTTTATTTCTTTTCCACATGGACAGCTAGAGAGGTCATGAACAGGAGACTTAATGACATGCCTTTATCCATCTATGCATGCAGAGTTAATGACAGTTCTGAGATTAACATATAATAGCACAAAAACAATATTTATTCCCATAGCTCTTTATCAGTTACTTCTGCAGTTGTTGCATAAAAATAAAAAAACATTATAAAAAAATAATTTCCTAAAAACATTATTCGTGAGGCCAATACATTCAGTAAAGAGAAGCTGTGTACTGTACAGTGCGCTGTAGAATGAAAAGTCGTTGTTAAGAAAAACAAATATGGTGTGGTGGAATACACTTACTCTGTCCCCAAAATACATGAATAGCCAGACAGTCTAGCATCACCCATGTAGTCTACTGTGTCTCTTTATTTATTTATCTATCCATTTATAGAAACACTCCAAATGGAGGCGTGCCTGCACTTGGGTTTAGGTACTATTTGACACATTTAAAAGTAGTTATACTACTTTTACTCCAGGTATTCCCCCTTCATACAATAATTAGCATAAAACATATTGCACGTTTCTAATTTTCAGATATCTATTTGTTGTCAATTCTTAATCTGGTTTGAACTCTCACAAAGACTCAGGATTCCCAAAATGCTGGAAGGAAGTAGAATTTGCATACAACAGAATAGTTGTATGATTTTAATGCTTTCTTCATTCAAAACCGTTCCAATGCACCTCTGAAAGGTTTTTATTCCTTGGCCCTTCATTTGATTTTCCTGCAATAGAGTTGAGATGTTTGCATACACTAGTCTGTAAAGCGCACACTGTGCAGCCACATATTGGAATCCATATAATGAATGCTATAATAAGGTCAGTAGTAAAATATCGTACCGAGATCTTATTTATGTAGTGCCTCCTGATAATATCCCAAAGCATGGGACAAATTATGGGACAAATTCTCACACAGCATACCAACGTGCTCAGAAATGTGTGTAGAGGCAGTGGAAAAACCCAACAGTAAGTGTGCTTGTATTCTGGCCAGCAGCCACCCTAGTCATCCTTTATTCCTCTGATACACAGATAATCCACAAACAGTCACGCAGAAAACAAGGTATGTGAATAGGGGCCATTGCTATATACAGACCTTACTCCCTGATTATTATTAGTGGTAAATATTTATATTATGATAGTGCCCAAATAAGAGTCAATCCCTGCCCTGAAAGGTTTACAATCTAAAGCTCCTTAGGCCCTCTCCCAGAAGGCCATTGTGTGCCTTTTTTTGGCAGGTAGCCTGCAGAACACTTTCTATTCTAGTCTATATAGGTTCTCATACTGCACTCATCACCATAGTTTGAGTTCCTTCCGTAGTGCATCAAGCAATGTAGCTAAAATCTGATACATGTTGCTTGTTCTCTCATCCTCTCTCTAACGGGGAGGAGCATGTGTACTGGAGTGTTTTATTTTGGTAAGCTTTTTCTGTTTTACATAATTCAATGAATTTATGTTAGAGCTCAAAGAAATGTGCCTTGCTCTTAGAGCAAAGGTGGGGAAGTGTGTGATGGGCTTTAGTTCCTGGAAGAGTTCATTCCCCACTCTCAGACCAGCCCCTGAGAACGTTGTGTCTCCCATATAAATGAGGTTTACCCTTATTGTGGAGACTTCCATTGTGCCAGAGGAGCGGAGTTGTTAACCACAGTCTTCATCCCAGAGATTTGGATGAATTTTTTTTTTTTTTTTTTTAGAAAAAAAGGCCATGAAATACATTGAAGCTAAGGATCAAGACCTTGAACTTGATTTGAAATACTGTGGAAAGCCAGAGTAGAGAGTGAAGAACCAGTTTAATGTGCTTGCAGTAGCCAGTGTTGCTGCAGCGTTCTATACTAGTTGGAATTTCCTAAGCACTGGAGTCTTCATGCCCAGGTATATTTCATTGTTGTAGTCCAGCCAAGAGCTGACGAAGGCATGAATAGCTGAACCCAGGTCATCAGCTGTCAGGATGCGACTGAGTTTCCTAGGTGACTGGAGATGATAGAAAACATGGCTTGCTGCTCCTAGTATGTAAGAGCTTAGCATCCATGAAGAATCCAGGAGTTTACCAATAGGCTGACTTTACCAACTATAGATGTGTACCTTCGACCAAAGAAGACCGCACTGTGGTTGTGCACTCTTCCAAATGTTTTCCTCTCCCCAGCATCATGTCTGTCTTGTTCAGGTACTGCTTCAACTAGCTGTTCTTCATTCATGAGCTGATCTCATCCAAGCACTGAGCCAGCTTGGTGATATGTGCTTGTATGTGGTGAAGGATAGGTAGAGCTGTGTCTCATCTGTGTATTGTTGAGTCCACTTTCTCTCACCCGTTCAGCTAGTGGCTACATGTACATGTTATAAAGGCTTGGAGAGAGAACTGATCCTTGTAGGGATCCACAAATGAGATGGGTTCATTTTCCCATCACTACTCATTAGATGCACACACACCCCTGGAAGGACTCAAAACATTTTAATGCATTACCCTGGACATCTGCCAACTCTTTCAGGTGAGACAGCAGTATCTTATGGTCAGCAATGTCAAATGCTGCAGAGGTCTGGGAGAATGAGAATAGATAGATGCCCTCTATCCATTGACAGATCATCTGTCAGTGCCACTGAAGTGGTTTCAGTTCCATGTTGTGGCCTGTGCTGAGTCTAGAATATTAGCTTGAGTTAAGTGACCTTGTAGTTGGCCTCTGGCTAGTTTCTCTGTGAACTTGCTCAGGAATGGGAGGTTTGACACTGGGTGGCAGTTGGCTAGAACTTATGTATCCAGGGTGGGTTTCTTCAGTGTTGGTCAGATTATTGCATGTTTGAAGGAGGAAGGGAAGATGCCTTCTCTCAGTGATGCATTAGCTATTTAAGTCAGGAATGACACTGTTGGTCATGATTCTCTTTCACAAGTCAAAAAGGGCATACAGCAGCAGCGCTTTACCTGGCAGTGAAATGCAGCCACCTTTGGGTGAAGCACTTCAGCCAGGTGGACAGCTAGTTCATGGCATATTGCACAAAAATTCAGAGGCAATAGCCAAGAAACCAGAGTAAATCTTTGTTCTTATGAAAGCGACCATGGATCTTCTCCTTTCTTTGACAAGTAGATGTTTAGAGCTTTATTTGAAGGAACTCAATGTAGTAAATGATATAAAACCTATCTTTAAGTTAATGTAAATCAATGTAACCCCTTTGAACTCACTAGAACTTTGTGAGTTTACAGCAGCTTAGGATCTGGCTCTCAGTTTATCTCCTTCACAAAGATGAAGGGTTGAGTCATCCCAGTCAGTTTACCAGAATGTTATCTCAGGGAATCTCAATATTTCAGATCTGATGGTTAATTCTACTACAGTAAACTTGGCCAGTTTTACTTCAGATAAATAGATATGATTATCTTACTATTTCAAGTATTCACAGAACTTACCACAGAGAATACCTAAGGAATCCTGCAAATACTGAGGTAATATTATTACATAATATCTAAGCCAATTAGTAGCTTTGTATAGATTTTTGTATAGTACTTTAAATTGAGTAAATATATCCCTTCCTATTGTTCTCTCTTGTAGAAATTCATTGTGCATGTAAAGTAAGCAGAATTTGTGAATGCATTTGTTCATTACAAGGACATCTAATTATGTTGCCTTTAAGGTTGTGCCAGTATTCCCATTGCAAACCCCATTTTTAAAGGGATAATGTGCTGTAAAATCATTACAACCCTGAATCTAATTTCCCAAGCATGTTAACCTATAAATCTATTCTTTCACCTAACAGCATGAGAGGCTGTGTTTGTTGCATGCTCAGTTTATCTCTCTTCACCCTCTATGCTCTTAGAATAGTTTTGCCTATTTACTGTTGTGCTTTCCAACCTTCTACATTCTGGATTTTTAGAGTACATGAAAGAATGTTTCATCCACGTCATTCAGATCATCACTGAACTAGACTGTATTTGCTAGTTCTGTCCAGAATTGAATCAACTTGATTATTTTATTACAAAGTTAAGCACAATGTCAGCTCTTTATTGAAGTTGAGGATGTAAGTCAAAAGAATATTGCAGAGAGATTTTGGATATAAATGTTGGCATTGCAGAGACACTATATATAGAACCATGGAAGTTCAGGCTGGACACAACCTCCCCAAGCTACCTGTTCTGTATCAATGTTCATGTAGGCTTGCTCTATTGCACACATTGTCTCACTTCCCTTGAGAACTCAGTCTAGCAGATCCCTTCCCTAGGAAGTTTTCCTGTTGTTCAGCCAAAATTT
This sequence comes from Malaclemys terrapin pileata, assembly GCF_027887155.1. Taxonomy (NCBI): domain Eukaryota; kingdom Metazoa; phylum Chordata; order Testudines; family Emydidae; genus Malaclemys; species Malaclemys terrapin. Next base: position 28,728,063 of record NC_071512.1, read on the forward strand.
TCCTTTTCTTGATTTGAACACATTTCTTCTAGTGATACAGTGGTATACAGAGACATTGAACTGGCTGGAATATATTCAGATAGGCTGAGAATAATTAGTCTTTTTGGGTGGTTTGAGGATGTGAAATCCAACTCCCAAAGAGGGTCAAAATATGGGGCTGAAACATACTCCACAGCCTCTACTGCAGACTAAAGTCTGGAGCAACTACCATAGTCCCTACAAGACATTTGCATATGGTGTTGGAGCCAATGAATCTGTATAAACATGGAGCCCTTGGCTCCCACTTTGCCGCTTTCACTGCCTTTGACTAGTTCATGTAATGCCAGACCCAAGACTTCTTGTGAAGTGTAGAAGGGGCAGGCAGGTAGCCCTTAGTGTCTGCTCTGCCTTCAGCCAACCAAATATAGGGCTTAAGGGGTGCGGCAGGTTTTGCAGTAGCCCTCCACCCCATGGATAAATTTCACCTAGAAATTTCTGGCTAGCTATTGCAGAGAAATAACTGTTTGACACTGAGATTACAACAAAGGTTGAGGCTTTAAAGTTCCAGAAAACAACTTTTTAATGAGTCTTTGAAGCTAACATGAGATGCTTCTCCACACATTGCCCAACTGATCCAGAACCTTGCTGTGGCCATGATTATACCCTGTATTGCAGACATTAGCCACCATATCAGCATTCAGACTCTGCAATGTCAAGGAAGAATTTTGTTTTCCTTTTATCTTGATTTTTCCAATTGGTTCTCTATAAACATTGTTTATTTGAAGATATATTAAGAAAGTCCTAAAATTATGTTATTGTTAACCAATCTATCACCTCATGTCAAGGCATTGTGGTTTATTGGGCACTGGAAATACATTTTTGCCCTCAGTAAATATGACTCTTACTGCCAGCATAACTGATTAAAAGAACAAGGCATTCAGATTTAAATGTCTGTGCTCTACAGGGTACATTACAGACAGCATTTCATGCTGAATTGTGAATACCCTGGGGTTTGTGGGTTTATGTTACATTAAATGCTATCACATTAAAGTATCTGTTCATTTAACTTATCTGAATATGCCTGATCTAACTTAGTTTGACATTTACATTTTCTGCCTCTGCATTAAGAGAGATTGAGTTACAACAAGTAATAATGCATTTTAAAAATATTTTCTGAGCAATAAAAGTAACAGTTGTATGTCTGTAAAATGCATCTCCGTTAAACATTAAAATAGAGCTACTATTGGGTGGTATTTTCTTAATGGCAAGCAATTACTGGTTAGAAGGAAACAATAATTGAAGTCTTCCCCATCAACCCAAGAAGATATTGGGAGAGGGTGGAATGCACTTTCTATGTCCCTGACAGTGTTTCAGTTGGAGCAGTGGCTCTCAACCTTTCCAGACTACTGTACCCCTTTCAGGAGTCTGATTTGTCTTGTGTACCCAAAGTTTCACCTCACTTAAAAACTACTTGTTTACAAAATCAGACATAAAAATACAAAAGTGTCACAGCACACTGTTACTGAAAAATAGCTTACTTTCTCATTTTTACCATATAATTATAAAATAAATCAAATGGAATATAAATGTTGTACTGACATTTCAGTGTATAACACTTAGAGCAGTATAAACAAGTCATTATATGAAATTTTAGTTTGTACTAACTTGGCTAGTGCTTTCTATATGGCCTGTTGTAAAACTAGGCAAATATCTAGATGATTTGATGTACCCCTTGGAAGACCTCTGTGTACCCTCAGGGGTACGTGTAGATCAGAGAATGCAGGTAAATGGCTTGATCACAACAATACTGCTGCTCTCTTGCAGCCTGATCCTGCACCATTTAAGTCAATGGGAACTTAGAATGTAAGCTGTTTAAGTCAGGGATGGTCTTTTTGTTCTGTGTTTTTACACACCTAGCACAGTGGAGTGGGTGCTGGTTCATGGTGAGGGTTCCCAGGTGCTACCACAATAAAATAATAAATAGTAATCTTGCCAGTCATTTCAGTGGGTGCAGGATGAGGCCTCTGGCTAGCTCTCTGCAGTCGCTTGCTCCTGTGGTAGGAGCAAGGAGTAGCTGCCATTAGGAGGTGACCTGTGGTAAGAACACGGATGTTTGTAGGGCTCTTGCACCATGGCACCCTACACTGGAGTGTTCAGTTGGTTGAGAAGTGCAGTGTAGGGTAACAGGGTCCTTTGCTCCACTCCAAGTAGAGTTGTGTGCAGCTTTCATCATAAAACATGAAACTAGACACATCTTTGTACTCGCCTGGTTTCATGCTTCCCCACAAAACCAGAATACAAGCCTGGACTGCTGACCCTTCAGTAAGTCTGGGCTGACCATTGAGTCCACCTATGGTCTTGAGGTGTTTTTTTCATAATTTCCTCTACCAAAGCCAGGTAAAACTTAGCTATTCAGGCTGGGTTTCACTAATTTCCAAGGAGTTGTATGAAATTCAGCTTGAAATCTAAACTTCGGGACAGGAGCGGCGCACTATGAACCCATGGTATTAAATCTTATTTCCCCCTGATCAAAGATCACATTAAATAAAAATTGCTGTGTGTTCTTTGATTCTTATCTCCATCAACTCTGTTCTCTCTCTACACTGTTTCTACAATAGCCACATAGAATGGTACAGAATGTGTCCCTGCATAGCACTGACTGTACTGTATGTGTATTATTCTTCCTTGTGTACCTACATATGGCCTGTGTGAAGTTCTTTAAGGGCTATGGTTAATATCAGGCACATGTTTTAAAGCAAGGGTTGGCCATTCTTGTTTAGTCAAGTTCATATTTTCACCAACATGTTTTGTATAAATTAATTATGCAAAACAGTTTAAAATTACAGTTCTCACAGCAACCATAATTCTATCACATATATATTAAGGCATAAGTTTCACATAATGTTTCTATAATTAAAAAAAGCCCTGCATGTGTGCAAGGAGGCTGAGTTACAGTTGCTGTGGTAACCATATCATTGAATGTCCTGACTTTTATCATTCCTAACCTATAATTCTCAGCCATAACACTGCAATTAACGTGGTTTTATTGTTATTGCATTTTAATTAGATTTGTGCCTGGAGTTAGATATTCTCTGTTTTGCACTTATGCTAAAGTTCATCTATCATCCCTCAATTTGCTAACCCCCCACATACTCACTCTGATTCTTGGGCCATGTTACAACGAGGGCTATTGATTAATTGCAGTTAAGTCATGCAATTAATTAAAAAAAATAATTGTGATTAATCGCACTGTAAAACAATAGAATATCAATTGAAATGTATTAAATATTTTGGATGTTTTTCTACATTTTCAAATATATTGATTTCTATTACAACACAGAATACATAGTGTGCAGTGCTCACTTTATATTATTTCTGATTACAAATATTTGCACTGTAAAAATGATTTTAAAAAATGGTATTTTTCAATTCACCTCATACAAGTACTTTAGTGCAATATCTTTATCATGAAAGTGTAACTTACAAATGTAGATTTTTTTTGGTACATAACTGCACTCTAAAACAAAACAATGTAAAACTTTAGACCCTACAAGTCTACTCAGTCCTACTTTTTGCTCCGCCAATTGATAAGACAAACAAGTTTGTTTACATTTACAGGAGATACTGCTGCCTGCTTCTTTACAATGTCACCTGAAAGTGAGAACAGGCATCCGCATGGTACTTTTGTAGTCGGCATTGCAAGGTATTTACATGCTGGATATGCTAAACATTCGTATGCCCCTTCATGCTTTGGCCACCATTCCAGAGGACGTGCTGACAATGCTCGTTTAAAAAAAAGTGTTAATTAAATTTGACACTGAACTCCTTGGGGGAGAATTGTATGTCTCCTGTTCTGTTTTACCTGCATTCTGCCATATATTTCATGTTATAGCAATCTCAGATGATGACCCAGCACATGTTTGTTTTAAGAACACTTTCACAGCAGATTTAACAAAACACAAAAAAGGTACCAATGTGATATTTCTAAAAATAGCTACAGCACTCGACCTAAGGTTTAAGAATCTGAAGTGCTGTCCAAAATCTGAGAGGGGCGAGGTGTGGAGCATGCTTTCAGAAGTCTTAAAAGAGCAACACTCAGTTGCAAAAACTACAGAACCCGAACCATCAAAAAAGAAAATCAACCTTCTGCTGGTGGCATCTGACTCAGATGATGAAAATGAACATGTGTCAGTCTGCTCTGCTTTGGATCATTATCAAGCAGAATCCATCATCACGGTGGTTAAATCATGAAGGGACATACGAATCTTTAGCGCATCTGTCACTTTCAGGTGACATTGTAAACAAGAAGCGGGCAGCATTATCTCCTGCAAATTGCAACCAAACTTGTTTGTCTGAGCAATTGGCTGAAGTAGGACTGAGTGGACTTGTAGGCTCTAAAGTTTTACATTGTTTTATTTTTGAATGCAGATTATTTTGTACAGTATTTTACATTTGTAATTTCAACTTTCATGATAAAGAGATTGCACTGCAGTACTTGTATTAAGTGAATTGAAAAATACTATTTCTTTTGTTTTTTTACAGTGCAAATATTTGTAATCAAAATAAATATAAAGTGAACACTATACACACATTGTGTTGTAATTGAAATCAATATACTTGAAAATGTAGAAAACACCCAAAAAAATTAAATAAATGGTATTCTATTATTAACAGCATGATTAATCATTTTATCGCATGATTAATAGTAATTAATTTTTTTAATTGCTTGGCAGCCCAAGTTACAACATTATATTGTTGCCAAAATATTTAAAATAAGTGTTATTTGTGCAGAGAAGGCCTCCTCATACTATATTTGTTTGGCCTTTCCTGCTGGAAACAGTGACGCAAACTATAAAAAGGCTCATGTCAGTCCTCTTACCCAAGTATCAAACAGCTTAATAGAACCTATGATTCTGGTTGTGCTGTTGGTTTTGTGTGTAATTCCATCCTAGGATATCGTTAAAATGAATTGTATTACTATAAAATAAATGTGAAAGACACATCTTAAATATGAATTTTACTGTGTCTTTCACATGTATTTTTGGGGTGTAAAGTATGAATCTTACTATAAAGTATACAATGTGTAGTCTAGGCTGTAGGGGACATATTTGTATCTCCTGCTTGAAGCCTGAGTGAATGGGATCCTCATTCCAAATTACTGCCAGGGCACAGAGCAAGTTTGCAACTGCTCTATAGCTGCTTCATTCTTGGGACTGTGGGAGTTGCCCATCTTATGCAGGGGTTTTGAACTGTGAGTTTGAGTAGTTTTGTACACTCTCAAATTTCCCTTCACACAGCCAGAGTTAGTCACTATGGAGCACACTGTGCTGTGTCCCCTGTTTGTCGGCTCTGTGCTTGTTTTTAACCATATGAGTACATGCAAGAGGAGGAGGAGTCGTCAATATTTAGCCCCTTAGCCCCTGCATTCAATAATATTCCTATAGCCATCCATATAGCAGTACATCATCACTTATTCAAATCCTGTAAAAGAAGAGCATCTTGCCAAAATCTTATGCACGCCAACTAACTGCATCCGGACCTATTATGCAGTCCCCTAACAGGATGCTCATAGCAGAACTAGAATATAAGTAGGGCTAAATTCTTATGAGGGCTGATTAACTTGGTCTCATTGACCATTTTCAGAAAAGCAAAAATCTTCTTTCCAGCTTGTTATAGATTCTCTAGAGAAGATTCACAGCTGTGAGAATGAGGTCTGAGTTTGTTAGGACTGTAGCAGTTCCATCTATAAGAATTATTGATTTTTGCAGCTTTATTGGAAAAATCAGTCATGCTTTTCTTTTTCAGGGGTTGGCTATTCTGTGATTTGATTTGATGTTAATTCTGCAGGTTAGCAGCTGGATAGCATCTCTAGTACATCATCCAGTTAACTATTCATCTATGGCATGACTTAGAAGAGACAGACTAACATTTTGCATTGTTCAAAATGTATTCCACTGAAGGGCTGACTGTTCCTTGGGTATGTGACATGGAGGAGGTGACAAACCATGATCTCTACTTCCTGAGCACATCTTCATTATCAGCATGTACAAAGAATAAGGCCTGTCTGATACCATGAAGATTATTTGACAGCAATACTGCAGTCTGTGCCGGAAATAAATTTTGTGATGTCCAAGTGGTCAGTTAATCCTTAACAGAGTGTAGATCTATATTTTCCAGATTATGGATAATTCAGGTATCTACCGTGCATTGAGCACATCAATATGACAGTGTATTCCATTTCATGTTTCCAGTAATACAAATTGTCCAATGTTATCCTATTCATCACTGACAAAAAAGTAGTATCACCCCAAAGAAAACCCAGGAGCGCACTTACTAAATCTTTCTACGCCCATCTAATCGGCCAAATTCATCCTTGGTGAAGCTCCACTGATGTTAGAGGAGATACACCAAGGTTGAATTTGGCCTATTGTCTGTTTATATATATTGCAGTCAGAACAGCTAATAGTTTTTATTGGGGCATGTAGTGAGGTCGAGACTCAGCGCCACAGCGCCTCCTGCTGGTCATCCGGGAATTAGCTCTTTCAGCTCTGGATCGCCTCCTTCTGGCCAGTGTCTCGCCGCCTTAGGCTCCCATATCGCTCCCAGACCCCAGTGCCCTTTACCACAGGGTTCTGCCCCAGCAGTACCCCCACTCTCTGGGTCTCCCCTCCCAGGGAAAATGCCAACCTCCTAAAGCCACCTTGCCTCAGTGGCTACTGCCAGTCGTCATCTAGCCTCCTCTCACTGGGGCAAACTGCAATCTGTAAAGGTCACTCATCATTGGCAAGGGGGTCAGACCAGCTGCCTCTGCCTAACCCTGGGCTGCACCTCTGCAACCCCTGTACCTGCTTTGGCCTTTAGCAAGGCCTGCAACCTGGGGATTTGCCAGGCTGGAGCTCCCCAACTTCTCTTGCCTTTCCCCAGCACTGCTCTACTCCCGGTACCCTGAGCTCCCAGGCAGCTAGGTCCTTCTCTCTCTCGCACACGTGAAAAAGAGAGAGTCTGCCTGCCAGCCTGCTCCCCAGGAGCCCTTCTTATACTGGCCCAGCCAGGCCCTGATTGGCTGCCTCAAGCCCACCCATGATTGATTCCCTGGGGCAGCCCTTTCCCAGGGCTGTTTTAACCCCTTCAGGGTCCTAGTGGGGTGACAGACCTGCTACAGGGCAGAAAAGCAAACAGTACACTCTCATTACATTGATTCAGACCATTCTCTTGCCCCAACAGGCTCACAAACCACAGGTGGGTCTAGAGATTTTGATCTACTCCAAGCCCTGGGGAGCTGGTCTGTGTGTGAGCAGAATCTCACTGAGCATTCTGCTGTTGGCAGATCTGGAATTGGGCCCCACGTTGCAGCATGGAGTCCTCTTCTTGGCTTGAGCTGGAGCCCTCTTCTCCTTGGCTTCCTCAACACCCTCTCACACGGTAGTGGGGCTGGAAGATTCAGCCTCTATTCCTTACTTTTTACATCTTCTCCTCCCCCCCCAATACACATACACACACACACTAGTATCTCCCTTCACATGGCTCTCCTTATGCAACCAACTCTTCTAGAATATAAGCAGCCGTAGGGTACGTAGAAAATATGTACAATGCACATATGAATGATCAGGGCCGGCTCTAGGCACCAGAATTCCAAGCATGTGCTTGGAGTGGCACTTTTCAAGGGGTGGCACTTTTCAATGGGCGGCACTCCGGCTTTTTTTTTTTTTTTTTTTGCTCGCGGCAGCCAAAAACCTGGAGCCAGCCCTGTGAATGATATTACCTATGGTTTATTTATAAAGATCCCAATTCTTGGGTCTAGCTGTGCTATATTTAGTGCAGGACCCACGCTGCATTTTGCCGACCTCGACCCTAACACCAGCTCCACCTCCAGCACAACTTAGAGCAGCCTCTGTGCTGCCCCGATCTGTGTCCATATGCCAGAAAGCCCCAAAGAGCCATTCTAACAGCCATTGATTGTCAGAATGCAGTGGTGCTCCAGCTAGGCTAGGGGCTGTGAGGGGAATCTTCCCATAGGGAGTAATAGAAGGCCTACTGTTTGAATAATTTAAAACCAGATTGAGTAAAACACTTGAAAATATATTGTTGGGCGCAATCCCCATTGGCAGGGAGATGGACTGTGTGACCTACTAGATTTTTTACATTTCTAACTTATGTGATTTATGCAGTGATGTGAGCGCTCCTTCTTTCATTTTTCCTTTTCGCTTCTTGTATTCCTCCAGAAAGGTAGGTTAAGGACAAATTAAGTATTCCAATAAGCGGCTGCTATGGAGACTTGCTTTTTTGTATATCAACAATTGACACCCTGCCAAGGGATTTAATAAATCCCCAGTAAACAACTTCACATCTTTTCCTCTTCCATTTTTGTATTTTATTTTGATGCCTAGATTCAGTGGCAGCTGATACCCTGTAAATATCATAAGCAAGCAGAGAGAGAGATTAGATAGTTACAAAAATAAATAGATCGAGGAGGAGATAGAGATTGGAAGAGAACTCTGTCATACTGTACATCCCCAGGCAAATTAGGGAAATTAACTTAACATCATAATTGTTTGCACTATGAGTAATAGAGTGGAGAGGAATCAGTAACTATTTTAAAATGCTATATAATAGAGCTGAACCAGTAAGAGGACCAAAAAAATGCCACCAAGGCTAAACAGCAGAGTAAAAGAGGTGTGGTTAGAGGCAAAAAGGCATCCTTTAAAAATCGGAAATCCTATTGAGGATAATAGAAAGGAGCATAAACTCTGGCAAGTCAAGTGTAAAAGAATAATAAGGAAGAACAAAAAAGAATTTGAAGAGCAACTAGATAAGGATACAAAAACTTGCCGCAAAAAAAAAATTAAGTACATCTGAAGCAGGAAGTCTGCCAAACAATGGAGCCACTGTATGACTGAGATGCTGAAGGAGCACTTAAGGAAGATAAGACTGTTGTGGAGAAGCTAAATGAATTCTTTGCATTGGTCTTCACTGCAGAAGATATGAGGGAGATCCCCACACTTGAACCATTCTTTTTAGGTGACAAATCTAAGGAACTGTCCCAGCTTGAGGGGTCAATAGACAAGGTTTTGAGACAAATTGAGAAATTAACCAGTAATAAGTCACCAGGACCAGATGGTTTTTACCAAGTGTTCTGAACTCAAATATAAAGTTGCAGAACTACTAACTGTGGTATGTAAGTTATCGCTTAAATCAGCCTCCGTATCAGAGGGTTGGGGGATAGCTACTGTAAGGCCGATTTTTAAAAAAGGCTCCAGAGGCGATCCTGGCAATTACAGACCAGTAAGTCTAACTTCAGTACCAGGAAGATTGGTTAAAACTATAGTAAAGAACAAAATTAGCAGACACATGGATAAACACAATATGTTTTGGGGGAGAGTCAACATGGCTTTTGTAAGGGAAAATCATGCCTTACTGATCTATTAGCGGTCTTGGAGGGAGTTCACAAACATGTGGACAAGGGTGATCCAGTCGATATAGTGTACTTGGACTTTCAGAAATCCTTTGACAAGGATCCTCATCAAAGGGTTGTAGGTAAATTAAGCAGTCATAGGATAAGAGGGAAGGTCCTCTCATATATCAGTAACTGGTTAAAAGATATGCAACAAAGGATGGTAATAAATGGTCAGTTTTCACAATGGAGAGAGGTAAATAGCAGGATCCCCAAGGTTCTGTACTGGGACCTGTGCTGTTCAACATATCCATACATTATCTGAAAAATGGGGTGGACAGTGAGGTCGCAAAATTAGCAGCTGATACAAAATTCCTCAATATAGTTAAGTCCAAAGCTGACTGCGAACAGTTACAAAGGGATCTCAGTAAACTGGGTAACTCAGCCACAAAATGGCAGATGAAATGTAATGTTGGTAAGTGCAAAGCAATGCACATTGGAAAAAATCCCATCTATACATACAAAATGATGAGGTCTAAATTAACTGTTACCACTCAAGAAACAAATCTTGGTGTCATAGTGAATAGTTCTCTAAAAACATCTGCGTCCTGTGCAGCGGAGTCAATTAAATTAACCAAAAGGAACAATTAGGAAGGGAATAGATAATAAAACAGGAAATATCATAATGCCACTATATAAATCCTTGGTACACCCACACCTTAAATGCTACATGCAGTTCTGCTCACCCCATCTCAAAAAAGATATATTTAGAATTGGAAAAGATGCAGAGAAGGGCAATAAAAATGACTAAGGGTATGGAACAAGTTCCATACAAGGAGAGATTCAAAAGACAGAAACTTGTTCAGCTTAGAAAAGAGCAGACTAAAAGGGGGATACGATAGGGGTCTATAAAATCATGAATGGTCTGAAGAAAGGGAATATGGATGAATGGTCTGGAGAAAGTTCATTAACACCAGAATTAGTGGGTCACCCAATGAAATTAATAGCAGTTTTAAAAACAAACAAACATGAAGTACTTCTTCCCACAATGCACAGTCAACCTGTACCATGGTTTTTGCAAAGGTCAAAAGTATAACTGAATTTAAAAAAAGAATTAGATAAGTTCATGGAGGATAGGTCCCTCAATGGCTATCACCCAAGATGGTCATGGACATCACCCATGCTCTGGGTGTCCCTAAATCTCCAACTGCCAGAATCATCTGGCATTGGGCACTATCAGAGACAGGATACTGGGCTAGATGGACCATCAGTTTGACCCAGTATGGCCATTTTTATGTATTCAAGGTTGTTGATGCTTCTTGCTTGCCCTTTGCATCTCACTCAGCTTGTGCAATGAAAGTCAACTAACCAGTTTAACTTTTGAGTCAGTTTCACTTTCACATCCTCACTCATTAGCACAATGTTTGTTTATGCTTAGTTTAGCTATTTCTTTATTTGTACAATGTATGGGAGAATTGTTTAGTGACTTCATTAGCATTTCAGTATCGTATAGTTAAAAAAGCATTTAGTTATTTATTGTTATAAATTGATTTCAGTTTAGTTAAAAGATAAACACTACCCATACAGTAAATAACTGGTCAGTGCCTACATCTCTACTATGTGTCATTTGTATTTTTATGCCTCTCCTGTGGCTTTAACTATGCCCAGTGGGTTTAGGAATTGGATGGTTAAAAATAACAAATAAGAAATCGAAGTCATGCTCTGATTTCCATACTCCTTGGCACCTCATTCATTATTTGCTAGACGGCACTGGGAATATCAGTAGCTCATTGAAGGAAACAGCACAAAATACAAAAACAATCTGATTATCATCCAAAAGCCAAATGAAACAGACTATTGCCTTGATTACCTTTGTGGTATTGCTATACATTCCTTAGGTATTGCCATACCCTGTGCTCCTTTTGCATATTACCCATTCTGTTTATTTCAGTTGTACTTTGGTTGAGATTTTAAACATAATTTTTAGAGGGCCAGGTAGAAGTGGAAGTTCCTCAAATTAGGTGGTTGTTGTTGGGGTTTTTTTGTTTTTATTTTCCTCCCTGACATTAGTTGTAGCTGTGTTTAAATACAAAAGTTTGCACCCAATATTATAGCTCCATTACACTGCCAATTTAAATGCAATAATGATACTTTCATCCTGGAAGTGGGGTAAACTCCGTCACCTGAGTGATTTAAAACTGGACTGTACAGCGCAAGGGGAATGATTGGGTGCCTGATCCAATGGTCATTAAGTCACTGGAAAGACTCCCATTGACTACAGAGGGCTTTCAATCAGGGCCCAGATGACCTAATTAGTTTCTCCCATGTTGAAGTGATTTTATGGACCAAATAAATGCTTTACCATCGTGGGGTCACTAAGTGGGGAAAGGCCAGGGGAATCCATTCTGTCTCCCAGCAATCCCATGTCTTGTGGAGGAGGTAGAAGAGAGAGCCATGATTTGACTGTCTAGTAGACCGGGCACTGGACTGGGATTCGGAAAACCTAAGTTCAATTCCCAACTCCATCCACAGACACCCTGTGTGCACTTGGGCCTCAATTCTCCATCTGTAAGTACATATAATACTGCTTTATCTCGTTGGGGTGCTGTGAAGATCAAATCCATTGATCATTGTGAGCCACTCCAATACTATGGTGATGAGGGCCAATTAAGTGCCTGGATAGGTAGACAGAAAGATTTCCCTGCTTGTCCTTCGCTATTTCTTTCTACATGTCATCATCCCCCTTTTTCTCTGTTTAAAAAAATATGTGCTTATTATTGTAAACTTTTAGAAATTTGGAAAAATAGCAAACAGATGAGTCTTGCCCATTTGGGAAGAGTTTTTCAGACTCTGATTTTCCCTCCATTCCACTCTCCTTCCTTCCCCTTCCAAGGTGTCTGGCTCTATCAGAACAGAGAGTGCTACTGATTAGAGATGGAATCAAGATTCAGATAGAAAATCCAAGTGAAGCAGTCAGCATGAATTTGGACTTTGACCTTCGATCCAGAGTGTGACAAACTATTTTCAGTTTCACTAAGTTTAAAACTAGTTCATGCCAAGAATAACTGTTATATTTATTTGTGTGTGTACACGTGCGCATACATGGTATTCTTTAATATCACTTAGCTGAAAGGGGTGTTTTTTGGCAGACATTCATCTAAAACTGGGTTGAAGTTTTCCCTTGAGTGCCTATATATAGCAAATAAATTTACTGAGCACCATCACTGCTTAGTTTAAATGGGCACTGAATCACTGATGATAATTTATCCCCAACATGGTTTTCACTGTATTTATAGCTTGAAAATAAGCACATAAATAACAGGGATGGTTTTGTTTACTGTTTATTATAATTCTGCAATGCAATCTGGATGAATTTCACCTGTCTGCAGGGTCACTGCATTATTTAAGTCCTATATTTGTCTTCAAAATAAGCTTAAGTGCTGCATAGATTTTGCACTGGCCCTCCACACAGAAATGAATTTCATTCACTGTGAATATAGGAAATCTAAATTATGACATTAACAATATTCTAATTAATTATTATATATCCCCATCTACTTTTGTCTCTTTTATTAATAATGATAATTGTATGTATTATTTGTATTGCAGTATCTCCTAATCGCCCCAGTTATAGACCAGGGCCTCATAAAAACATATAACCAAGAGCTTACATTCTAAGTATCTCTTGTCTTTTGGACTGTAAGCTTTTTAGGGCTGGAATTCTCATTTTCTATAGCACCTACCACAATGAGGCCCTGGCCTGATTGGTGTCTAGGTGCTATTGCAATATAAATGTTTAATCATAATAGCATATAGGAAATAGGAAGAGTTAATTTCAAATGTTAAAGTTCTGTAGCTCTTTGTATTATTAGTGATGCTGGTGTTCTTAATTTTTTATTGTTGTATTTATTATTTATATTTCTGTAATAGCCCCTAATTTGTGTTATATGCTTTTCAGAAAGGCAAGAAAGATCAATTCCTGCTACAAGGAGCTCATAATCAATTATTTTGATAGAAAAGCTTCTATATGTCTTTTAGTATTTGTCTTAAGCAGGGCTTTGGAGCGGAGCCCGGAGCTGGAGCTCCAAGCAGCTCCAGACCCGTGGAGCTGCAGGTTTTTGCCTGGAGCTGGAGGGAGCCGGAGCACAGCTCCAAAGCCCTGGAATTAGCTGGTCATGTTTTGATCCTAATTCCATAGATAGTGTATATCAGCCAGGTTTCTCTTGTTTGAAGTGCTGTGGTCATGTTTGTGTTGAAACTGGCCTAGGAAGTGTGACTAAAGCAATTCTAATTCATTACCAAGCAGTATGGGTATCTAGAGAATATAAAGTCCCTGGACAATGATAGATTTGTAAAGTATTTATTAAATTACTGATTGGTACAATTAAGAGTTACAAGATTGTTCTCAAGATGTACCTGATGATTCCCATAGGATTCAATGATCTGATACTACTTACTTTTGTACTACATCTACATTGGCATCTTGCCAAGAAATGGCCTTGTTGACTACGAGCAAGCTAAGTATATCTGATCCTTGTCCGAGCAATGAAGAGCAGAGGACTCAATGAAGTCCTCTGAGGAGCTTGCTGTGCCCATCTAATTACTTGGGAAGTGCTTTAGAGACTTTGGTGGTGGTTGCCATGGAAAAACCTAAGATAGAAAGAAAGTGAAACCAGACATTAAGGATCAGTCTCACAATTCTGAAATGATAAGATTATACGGAATTTTTTTTTCATTGGCAGTTTATAAAGAGTCACAGAATCTCAGCCTTGCGGAACACACAGTTTTTGGGTCAGATTCTAATATCAAGCAGAGACATTCTGGTTTTGCTTTCTCTTTTTCTTTACCTCCCTCTCCCAGTGTTCTCCTTCCACTTACACATGTGTGTAAGTGTGTTTGTCTGTAATGAGGAGGAGGGATGTTTCAGTATGTTCCAAGATGTGCTTGATTTTACTCTCAAAATCCTCTCACTCTCATCCTGTTCCCCTTACACCATTGATCCGTTATTTTGTCAAGAATGGTGAAACGTTTCTTGATATTATTAACTGTGAACTCCCCCTCCCCCGAAAACTCTCTTAAATAACATCTTAAGGCAATTCCCCCCGTGTGCACACGCTTACCCCTTCCCCCCTTGTAACATTCCTATAGGCAAGCCGTGGACTGAAAGGGCATAAGACTGAGCTCCCTTCACACCCCCAGAGACAGTCTCTCCAAGTCATGTTGAGGTACGCTGCTGGAGAAGTGTGAGGAACTTGCATTACTGTTGACCATACTGTGCCCGTTCTTTGGATAAATAGGCCATTAGATTCCAGGATTGTCAATCTGACACTTTGAACCGGCGCTATATCCTGAGTTTTTTAGCTTACTTTTTGACATTTTCCATTAAACTTTATAGAAAAGATAAGAAGGAATATTCTGCACACTAGGAATATCTCTACCTGTCTTCTCAATGATGACAGGCCCTTTCTCAGTACTATAGCTCTGCAGTCCCAATGCAGCGGTGAATTAGTTCTCAGGGCTAGATTCTGATATTCTTACTCTCATTGAGAGGAACTTTAATCCTTCAGTAGCCTCACTAATTTCATTAGTATTGCTCAGGGAGTCATATGTTATTCAGTGTGCGTGACAGTGGCAGATTCTGTGCAAGCTTTTGGTGCTCAATCACTTAGTGCTGGGAGCAACGTTTAATTCCACGAGCACTCACACTGAAGAAAGTACTATTACCTGTAGTGAATATTTGCAAGATTGGGACCTTGCTTTGTATCAGAGTCTTAATATTACTTCATTTGGCAGGGCTTGATTTTCATTCTTCAAGGCGGCTTGACAAAAAGCTTCAAGCCCTGCTAGCTATGTACAAATACTGAGGGTATGTCTGCACTGCAATCTGCATTGTGACCCGTGGACATGCCCAATCTTGCTTTGATCCAGCTAGCTCAAATAACAATAGCAGCACTGGCTGTTCAACCCCATCTAGGACCTCGACTATATACTTGAGTGGCTAGCCGGTGCTGCCATGGCTTGCCGCTATTGTTATTTGAGCTAGCTAGATCAAAGCTAGATGAGATATGTCTACAAGTGTAGTCGCACCTCTGATCACAGTCTAGACATGCCCTGAGTAACAGACTGATGGTATCGGCTTCAATCATTATGCAATTGCACAGTTAGGAAGTTTTTAAAAACAGGTATTTTAGACCCACATAAAAGTTTGTTGCACAAATATAGTTTAGATCTTTTTTAGGCCTTTTTTTAGAAAGCTGATTATTTACTCTGTAGCTCATAATGGAGATGTTTTGGTCTATTGTGTAAACAGGCTCTTAGAACCACTTTTTGCCTAACAGACAATAATGGCTCTCCTGTCATGTAAGTATTTATTTGGAGATAATTTTTTAAGTGCCTTTTTGTACATTTTAGTAAAAATCCAAAGTAGCCTCTACCTGCCTATTCACTTCAACTTAAGCCATTTTTCATAGCTAAATACATCCATCATTTTAACAGCTTTTTAAAGAAAAAAATCATTGCCAAAAATAATTAGATCTCATTGTGGCCTAATTATGTGCTAGCTTTTTTTCTTTTTTCTTTTTTTAAATGGAAGCTGTTTTTTACGTTACTGGAACACAAAGTCTCTCTTTGGAAGGCCACAAATTGAATGAACTCTACAGTGGTGGCAAAGTGTTTCCTAGCAACATCATGCCTGCACTAGTGCTGCTTCCTTCACTCTTCAAGCTAAAAGCAAAGTCATGTCCATTAATTCCCAGCTGCAACTAAAACTTTTCAGAGATTTTGCTGGCTCCCTACTGTTCATGTTTTCATCTTGCTCATATGTTGTGGAGCAAACCTGCTACTGTGATGTGTTTATCTCTCTCTCCGGTTCCCCCACAAAAAGCAAACCCTGAGTATATATTCACATTTAATGTTCATTTTACATTTAAAACAAATCATTTGTCTTACAGCATGATGCTTCCCTTGATGCATTATCATTTTAGTCACTCAAACAACATGACAAGCCAAAGATAAAATAAAATGTCTTCAAAATATTTCATATAGTGCAGTATGCTGGCAACATTTTGGTGCTAAGATCTACAATACAAAAATAACCTTTCTTTCAAGCAAAGGAGGCATTGTGTAGTTTAAATACACAATAGCAGCATTGGAAAAAAACTCATAGGGCTTCTTAATATCTGCTGATGATTTGTCTGCATAGAATGAGTTTAATGGTCTTAGCTTCATCCACAAAAGACAGGTAGCCACATCACAAAATGCACCATAGTTTACATCAGGGATCGACAACCTTTGGCATGCGACTCGCCAGGGTAAGCCCCCTGGCAGGCCGGGCCAGTTTGTTTACCTGCCGCGTCCGCAGGTTTGGCCAATTGCAGCTCCCACTGGCCACGGTTCGCCGCTTCAGGCCAAGGGGGGCAGCAGGAAGCGGCGTGGGCCGAGGGATGTGCTGGCCGCCACTTACCCTGGCGAGCCGCGTGGCAAAGGTTGCCGATCCCTGGTTTACATTCTTATTGGCACTGAATGGGCATGGAGACTGAACTCCCATTTAACTGCTAGAAGTGATCAGGGTTCAAGCACAGTGGCGGGACAATGTGTAGAAACTTTGACTGCTACCAACTGTAATGGATCTGGTCTGTGAATAAACACAGGACTTTAGTTTCTGAGCTCTCAAGCGAGGACCTTTCACAAGCTCTCTGTTCAAATAAAAGAAACATACAAAAACATGCAGATCTAAAGATGAATGATGTCAAGTACATTCCTCACTGTTTTCTAATATAAGGAACAGCCATGCTTTGCTAGGATAGTCAATTTTACTGTGCCCTTGTACTAATTTGGACATGGGAGTGGAATAATCCATTTATTAACAGACACAGCTCCAGGTCAGTGTGGCAAATACAGAGAGACCTAACATATGCTGCTCCACACACATTCTCCCAGGAAGATCCAAGAGTACTGCTGCAGGCCTGGTGTCAAGGCTGGCCCCGGATTAAGAATACGGTTTGCCACAAGAAACAATCTACTAGCCCACTGCTATCCATGTTAAGGAAACCTTCCCTGATGCATCCTGTGGATGAGTTTGAAAGGGTCTTCTGAGATCAGTGTCTCCTGGGATTATTTGGACTGTGGTTACAGAGAATTAAAATTAACATCGAAGCATGATTTGCTCTGCCAGATCAAACCATTGGTCCTTCAAATCCTCCTTCCAGTAATGGCCAGTATGTGATCCTCCAGAGGAAGGTGGGAGAGCCCCATGATGTACTAGCCTGGTCTGCAAAGCTGTATATAGGTGGAAACTTGCTGCCTGATTCCTGCAGCAATAAGATTAAATACCAGGAGCAATTACTCAGTGTTCTATCACAATTATGTAGACAGCATGATTAGGAGATTGGATTTCAAACCCTAGCGAGAGGGTTTGAAGCACAACGATCCTGTTTCTACTGTAGATCAGATCATTTTTTCTATCTCCACTTGTGGCAATTCTGTCCTCTCGCTCCTATTTATGCCACCTACCCCCAGTCTGTATGTAACGTCTGAGAGAGGTTTGTTGCCTGACTCTTCAGGTTTCTCAAATGAGGAGTTACTGGAATGCCTCAGATGTGGAGTAAATAGTGTAGTGAAGAACTATCGCCACCATGTATGTATCAGGCCTTGAAGGCTTCCCCCCTTCTTCCTTCCTCTCCATTCCCGTCAGTGGGAATTCTGTCTGTTTATTTTCAATAGGTATTCACGCCAGGTACAGTTCCACCTACTGTGACAGTTTCACCTGTGGGAAGTAGATTGACAAGTTAAGGTATCCCATTATCCATGAACATTTGGTTGATACACACAGGCAGCCTACCAGGTAGAATATTTCAATCCCAATTCAGCTCTACTAACAATAAATACGAGCACAGCTGAAGACAGTCACACTATATATCACTTGTGGGATATCCCTGCTAAGGTGTCTCTCGGAAAATATAACATGCTAAATCCTGACATGAATAGGCTTTGTAATAAATAGCTAAGTCTTTTAAAGGTAAGCATTTAAACCTGACTTCTAAAGAGAGATTTTTTGAAACAGTTTTGCTGGAGGTTCTTTATATTCCAACTTTATGTTAGGAGAAGCTCTGGAGGATTCTATAATACATTTAAAAAGCACAGGGCATGTTGCCATCTTTGTTTTAAAAAATTCTCATATGTAGATATATATGGATGGAGGAGTTATTTTATATAAAATTGGGCATAAAATGAGGATTTGATCCTGTGTCAGCAGACTATCAATTCTGTCCATAACAATTAAAAATTAACCCAAGATCTTAAAGTTTTTGGGGATCCAGTTACATATCACTTGAATGTGACACTTGAATGACACTTTTTATGAAGGCGTGGGCTAAATATAAATTTCTTCCCTACCTTTCCCCTCCCCACCCAGCTCCAGTGTGGGTATTTATTTAGCCCACTAGCTGAAGCTGCTTTTTGTATGCACAGTGGTATTGTTTCACCTGTCTAGAGCATAGAATCTTAATGTGAATTAGTATTTCTAGTACTTATCTTCTTCATTTCTTCAACCAGATGGCTGCCCTGATTTGTGCAATGGCAATGGGAGATGCACGCTCGGTCAGAACAGCTGGCAGTGTGTCTGCCAGACCGGCTGGAGAGGGCCTGGATGCAATGTTGCCATGGAAACCTCCTGTGCTGATAACAAGGATAATGAGGGAGGTGAGCAAAAGTCTTCCCATTCCCAATCCCTAAAGAACAGAGGGTTATATGCACTTTCGTCATGAGTCACTTTACTACAGAAAGGCCCTCTCTCATACTATTGTCAATATTGTTGTTACATTTCCTTTGAAAGAAATGAGATGGAGAAAGCTGTGTCCTTGTGGAAAGATGGTATGACCTGAAAGGCCTCCTTTTGAAGACAGAGAACCAGATTCCGCCTTGGTATAAACCCCATCGCAGACAGTGGAGTTTACATCAGTGATGAATATGGCCTAGAATCTTAGAACTCAATCCTGCCCTCAGTTATGCAAGCTCATGCCACCTGGTGAATTGTAAAATCACTTACTATGCATATGTGCAGAAGTGTAATAGCTGATTTATCAGGATATTTAGCAACATTTATTCACCTTTGTACCAGAAGCCAAGGTCATGTCCTCATATGCAAAAACCACATAAGTCGTCATAGCTCACTGTGTCATATTTCACTGCCCACATGCAGAGCTGTAAAGGACTGGATCAGTTGTGCTGAACAAATCTATCTGTATCTACATCCGGAGGTCTCTATTCAGTTTTCACTCTGTCCTTACCCAGGCAAACTAACATTAAGTAAATTATGATTATGGACTTCAGGATTTGGTCCAACATGGTTTTCAAGGAGGGCTGCAGTACATCTTGTTTTCTGGAAACTTTCATTGTAAAAACTTTCATTGTACATCTTATAGAATTTAGAGCAGAGACGTTCCTAAAAGCTGTACAATGTGGAGGTCTAGTCTCCTGACAAATACATTGAGTCATCCATGGGGAAGGGGGAAAAGACCTCGAACATCTGTAAAATGCTGAGATTTGTGGTGCAGCAGGTAGGCTAAATAAACAAGGATCCTCAGAAACTGTCTTGTTTTTCCTGAAGTAACTTTTTCATCTTGTTCCCTACACTTCTTTTGATTGCCAGCCATAGAAGCTTTTCATCTCTCTCCTTTTCTTCCGACATTCATCAAAACCAAATATTTCATGTAGCTTCTTTTCTTCAGTCTACTACTTTTGGTTGGACCTCATTTATTTTAAAGAGCACATCTGTTGTGTACTGATGAAGTATTTCTTCTGGAGCAGTAGCTGCAGCGCATGTTTTGGTTGTGGTATTTCCCAAAACTTCAGGGAGACTCTTTATTCTTTGGATGATTGCTTCAGCAATGAAATTGCTTCTAAGATGAGTGTCCTATTCTTATATAATATTTAAGGCTTACAGAAATTGTTTTAAACCCCCAAATCCAAAAAGGGGGGGGGGTTAGTTCAGTAATGTTAACCAAACACTGAACAGCATTTATAATCCCTTAGTTCCAGATCTTCTGAAGAGCTCAGGGTCAGATTTCCACGTGCTCTGTGCCGGGAAAAGATTTTCAAAATCACTTAACCCACAATGTGAAGACCTCTTTTGAAATCCTAGCCAGTAGAGCCAAATTCTGCACTCACATACCCAGATATGAACACCCTCAAATGCTGTTGTCAAAACTGGGATCTGAATCTCAACTTGGCAGCTGTTACCTTACTCTGTAAGGACCAAATCAACCTTATGGATCTGAACACTGCAAAACTTCACAGTTCAGGGCTATCTCTAGTAAATAGCTCTTGCCATATGACCATACAGATAAAAATACCCATCTTATGTAATACTACTGTGTGACTTAACATAATAAATTTTAAAATGAACTAGTTTTTATGCCAACATTGATAACTATCAATGCAAAATTAGGTTTCAGAGTAGCAGCCGTGTTAGTCTGTATCCGCAAAAAGAAGAACAGGAGTACTTGTGGCACCTTAGAGACTAAGCTAAATAAATAAATAAATCTAATACATTTGTTAGTCTCTAAGGTGCCACAAGTACTCCTGTTCTTCTTAATGCAAAATTAGAAATTCTCCCTGAAACCAAAAGTGATTTTTGAAAGCAATGATAATAATAATGGAATAAGAGATTTTAAAAAATTAGTAGGGAGAATGATTTCATTGTCTTTGTTTATTTACTTGTTTAACCTAGGGTATATTACACATGTAAAACAGACATGCAGGCAGGGGGAGGAAATCCTCGGTCTCTTGTGAGACCATTCAACTGATCACCCCAATTTAAGAATTACAAGCCTCAAAGACTTTGCTCACAGAGAGCAAATACTAGCCCATTAAAGTCAAAGAATATAAAAAATGCATATGTGAAATGACAGGAATATAATATTAATCATCACTTGCAAGAAGTGTGATTGTTAGTTCATCTTAATCATAGCCAAAGGGGAAAGGGTGCAGACTGCCTCTACATGTGGGAAATGTGAGGTTTATGAGACTTGCAGACCATCTGGCCTCTGAACACTCCCATGCACACTCAATCTATACAAATATTTTCTAGCATCGTATTTTCTTCATCTGTTCTGTGTGTCACCAGTTGTAATTGATTATAAATGCTCTATGTCATCTAGTATAAGCTGATGGAAATGTGCAAAGTGTTGTTTAGAAAGGAAGGATCTGCTTTTGTGTTCTCAAACGCAATCTAGCCTGTATAGAAAAATCCTATAGAATAGATTTAAAAATTATAACCTTTCTATGTGTTTTTTTACCATCTTATAGAATGTAATAATTATTTCCCTTATATAGAATTTTATAGGATAGTTAAATATATAAGGATATAAGTCTATTACATTCTGTTTGTATGTAGAATAATCTCTATAGAACCATATTACATTTCTGTAGAAGTCTATTATTATTATTTTTATTATAATTTATATGTTGCAGTAATGTTGTAAAAGTTCCAGCCAAGATCCAGGCACTGTTGCACTAGGCACTGAGACAGCAAGAGTCAATCCCTGTCACAAAGAGATTATAGTCCCTATAGGCAAGAAATACAGAGGATGGGAAAAAGCAATAGTATCCCCATTTTACAGATGGGGAACAGAGGGCTAGAAAGATTGAGATTATAATTATCAGAAGGACTCAGCACCCGCAAGTGAATTTTCCAAAGAATTTAGCTAGATTTTCAAAATTGCTCAGCACCCTGGGTGCTGGCTACTGTGCAGTTTTGAAATTCTGGCTGTTTCATTTAGTGCCTAACTGGATTCTTTGGAAAATCTGGTCCTGATTGCAAGTACTGAGCACTTTGGTGTATTTTTGAAAATCTGCACTACATGACCTGTCCAAGGTCACCTAGGGAGTTGATAGCAGAGTCAGGAATTGAACCTAGGTCTCCTGAGTTCCAGTCCAGTGCCTTATCCAATAGATCATTCTTGTTCTCTATTGGGTTCATCCTTATTAAATTCTAGAGGATTTTTTCCTACAAAGGCTTGAGGAGATCCATCCATCCACTCAGAATCCATCCACTTATCCACTTCTATCTGTGTTGTTATACAATGCTCATCATCCGCTCACTAAGCCTCCTTCACACTAGGGTTACCATATTTGAACTTTCAAAAAAGAGGACTCTCTGGGGGGTAGCCCACCCCCTAGCCACTCCCTCCCACTTCCCGCCCCCTGACTGCCCCCCACAGAACCCCCAACCCATCCAACACCCCCCTGCTCCTTGTCCCCCGGGACCCCACCCCCTATCTAAGCCTCCCTTATATTTGTCCCCGACTGCCCCCTTCTGAGACCCCCCCACCCTAACTGCCCCCCTAGGATCCCACTCCCTACCTGTCCCCTGACTGTTCTGACTCCTATCCACACCCCCACCCCCGCCAGATCCCCAGGACTCCCACGCCTATCCAACTGCTGTCTGTCCCCTGAGTGCCCCCCACCCGAACCCATCTAACCCTCCCTTTCCCCTGACTGCCCCAATCCCTCTCCACACCCTTGCCCCCTGACAGCCCCCCCCAGAACCCCTGACCCATCCAACCCTCCCCCTGCTCCCTGTCCCTTGACTCGCCATGCTCCCTGCCCCGCCCCACCCCAGCCCACCTCCGCTCCATCTCTGCCTGCTCCCCTGAGCTCGCAGCAGCCCCGCTTCTCCGCCCCTCCCCCCCCGGATTGCCTTGAATCAGCTGTTCACGCGGCAAGCCTGGGAGGGAGGGGGCGAGAAGCAGAGCGGCACGGCTGTGCGCTCAAGGCAGAGGGGGAGCGGAAGTGAGCTGGGGTGGGGAGAGGTTCCCCTGCGCCCCCCCCCCCCGGGTTACCTGCTGCGGGCAGTCCTCCCCGCGCCCCTCTGCCCCAGCTCACCTCCGCTCTGCCACCTCCCTGAGCGCTCTGCTTCTCCCCCTCCCAGGCTTGCCGCGCAAAAGTCTGGGAGGGAGGGGGGTGGAGGGGAAAAGTGGCACGCCCGGGGGAGGAGGCGGGGCCTGGGATTTGGGGAAGGGGTTGGAATGGGGGTGGGGAAGGGGCGGAGCCGGGAGTGGGGGGGGCGTGAGCACCCACCAGCGCCGGCTAAAGTCGGTGCCTATGCCCTGCGCAGCGCTGCTGGCGTGCTCAAGCTGCAGGGGAGGGGGGGAAGCGGGGGAGGAGCTTTTGCTGCCAGAGAGGCCCCAAGTGATCGGCCCAATCCGGCGCGGCTGCCCTGTCAGCTGCTTTTGAGTCTTTAAATAGCCATCCGGGGGAAATCCCGGACATTTTTAGCTTTTTACAAATTTCCCCCGGACGGCTATTTAAAGACCCAAAAGCCGGACATGTCCAGGGAAACCTGGACGTATGGTAACCCTACTTCACACACATGCACCCATTCATCAATGTGTCCATCTAGCTGTTTATTTATAAGGCCTATATGCGAGCTCCCACAACTTTTTTACTATCCTGTACTCTCAACTCAATGTGACTACAAGTTTAAAGTAGTCTCGCTCCTGATCATCCTTCGACTTTTAAAAATGTGATCACACCAATCTGAGTTCTTGCCCAGTACCAGATTTACCATGGCACCAAAGCGCCGGGCCCAAGCTCAGAAGGGGGCCCATAACACTCACTTCCTCCCCTCTCGCAACGCTGCAGAAGTGGAGCCTCGGAGCACTGGGGTCACGCATGGGAGCTGAGAACCCAGGGGGCCCTGGGAGCTGTAGTTTCTTGGCCAGCTCCCTGCCTAGAGAGCCAGTCCTGTCCTGGAGCAGGGAAGGAACTACTTTTCCTGGCATTCCCTTGGCCTCTATCAGCAGGAAAGTGAGGGGGAAAGAGTGGGGAAACTGAGACCCCATGCGCTGCAGCTTGCTGTGAATGAAGAACAGGCTGTTAGAAGGGGGTGGCAGTGTGAATGGGGAACAAGTATGCCCAAGGAGTAGAAAGCTTTGGCCCAGATATCATCCTCAGAAGACTTCCCCAGACTGGATTAGGGATGCTGATGTGACCTCACCTGGCAGCCCCCAAAGAAGGAACTGGTGGAATGAATGGACAGTGCACCTCTGTATCTGAAGCCTAGCAAGGGAGGTATGTGGACCCCACCAGGAGAACTTAAAATGAAAAGTAAGGCAGGAGAGGCTGTACTAGAGGACCTGGGCAACTTTAGGTACAGTACCAGGCATGCAGGAGGATGTCCACTTCTGAGCCATGGAAGTAGAAATTGACTTTTCCTTTCCAGATTTATCCAATATTCAGAAAGGGAATCTAGCACCTGCCTTCCAGATTTGAAGACCCTCAAAATTCAGGAGTGCTAAAGCTCAATTTGGGCAGCTGTTACTTCATTTCTCCCAAATCAAATATACTGATCCACTGTACTTTGCTGTAGAAAAAGTAGGATAAAATTGAGCAACACATGCTGGGGTCTTCCCAGTGCTAACTAGGACTGGAATTGCTATTTTCAACAGCCATTGTTTAAAAAGAAGACAGTGATAGTGCATTGGCAAATTCCCCACAGAAATGAAGAGTGGAAGAAAAGAATAACAAAGGCACCTCAACTTTTCCTCATTTATGTAGGATAGTCTTGTAATATGGATCAGATATCCTCCAATCACACAAGCTGAAAATTGTTCCACTTGACTGCAGTTCTGTAACCATGCGGGAACCAGTCCTGTCTGTGTTCTGTGCACATCCAAAATTCCTACTGAATTCAGAAGTGCCTTGCTTTTGTAACCATACTACCTGATATTTTCAGCTCTGGTAAGCTAAGCAGGTTTACACTTAGTAATTGGGCAGAAGGCCTCTGAGAAAAAGTTAGGTGCTGTAGGAGGTGTTGCTTATTCACTAGGTAAAGTGAGACCTTCCTGTTACAATAGTAAACCAGTGCAGCATAGAGTCTAGAATAGGGTCTTTGATTCTGTACACAGCCCATTAAAGACAATTAAAAGACTCCCACTTACTTCAACAGGCTTTGGACAGAACTGGTTATACACAGGGTAACTCCACTGTCTTCACAGAGTCCTGGTCCCACAGCAGAGGGGGGCCATGTGAGCTTGTTGCAGAGCTGCTGCTCAGGGATGGGAACCTCCTGACACTCCAGCCTCCAAAATCATTCAGGCTGCACTTTCTGCATGACTAAGTGCTAGCTGAGGGATGTGTGGGAATTGGTGGCCTCTGCTGCAGGTGATAGGCATCTCAGGTACTTAAAGCCATGGCCTAGAGGAGGGACACGCCTAACTCCAGAGTCTGCCGCTGCCTAGGGCCAGCGCTGAGGATTTAGAAACCCTAGTGCCACCGTTACAAGGTTCAAGCATGCTCAGCCTTGGAATTGCCACCTCTTCCTTGACTAGTAGCTGCAGCTACCTAAGGCTGGCCTCTGGCAATTGGCCCCATGGCTATAGCCAGAGAAGCTGCAGTTGGCTCTCTGACTACTGGGGTCCATTAAGCTAGAAGCGGATAAAGAAACTGGAGATAACCTCAAGGAACAGAGGTCACCTGTAGGAAAGGAATGTCAAGGGGAGCAGGGAAAGAGGAAGCAGATCAGGCTTGCAGGGGGAGAATAGCCCCAGCTGGCTAGGGAGCACGTCCAAGGTAGAAGGGAAACAAGCATGGGAAGAGGTGGTGGTGACCAAGTAGTAGACTCACATGTAGATGGGAGCAGAGGGAGAAAGGCTGGTGACTTCAGGTTCCCAGGGGCTAAGTCCTCACTTTGGGGAAATGGTATTTGCAAGTGGCTTGCTCAAATGGCAGGATGAGTGCTGAGGGAGGGATTTGTCAGAATTGATCAGGTATCTGCTGGCTGTGAAACTTTATTGAGCTGAGACCAGAACCCCGTACAGTGACTGGTGACATAGGGTGGTACTGGAGACATGGCTATAGAAGGTCTGAATGAGGAAGGAGATAAATCTATGGGGAGTTTCCCCTGATCACTGTGAAATTATTGCTCCCTGTGGACACTGGTAAACCCACATGGATATAGAGCTTAATGAGAAAAACTGGGGGCTGAGGGAACTGTGTATGGCAATGCATATAGTCATGCAGAGGTGTGTGATCAAAATGAAAAATGTCTCTGAGATTCAGTACCAGGTATACTATGGCACCAATGGCACTGCCACACTAGGCCCACACTCGGAGCCCACAACGACTACATGAGAGCCCACAAATATGTTTGGTGCCAGGGCCCACAAAAGGTTAATCCGGCCCTGTCCCTGCCTATTAAATGTTTCTCATGCAAGCTTGGTGTTTTTAATATAACACATTTTGTGTAATCTACAGGATTATTTAGTAATTTTTCCGTGGGTTTTTCTTCTATGTCCAATGCCTGATGATTTCTCTCAGTACATGTGTTCCTTTTATTTTGTTTTCTTATGTCTAACTTCTACAATTAGGTGTAGCCAGCTGCTCATGAGAAAGATATTGAACTATAATGCACCTGGCTCGCTGTAGAATGGCTATTAGATAGGTCCACATCCTTACCTAGGCTGGATTTCCTTGTCACATCTAAAGTTGTTGGGCCAAATCTACATCTCACTGATGTCAGTAGGAGTTTTGACAATGGCTCCATTGGGACCAGAATTTTTCCCTTTGTTTTATAATCTATTTAAGTCATAACATGAGCTCTATTTTTTTTCCAAGAAGGAGAAAAATCCAACTACAAAAGATTATACCTGATGTTTCCCTAAACTTTTTGAGACTAAATTCAGTTGTCCGTGAAGCGTGTTATTCCCAGAAGTTGCACATTGGTCCTTGTCTCATTGGGAGTTATGCATGATTGTTGCTGGTTTACTGCCATATCCTGCAATCAGTATGGGAATTCTGTGGCCCTTAATCACACAAGTGCAGCAGGGATCCAGGGAGGGTCTAAGTCTCTCGGCAGTATTTCTTTTCAAGGACTCTAAGTGCTTTCCTACAGACTCCAGGTGTAGCCTTGGGAAATATTTCTATTTTTATCCTGACTAGTCATGGATCAAGTTCAGATATGTGCTTAATCAGGGGTTTACTCTGATCCTGTTCAGATCTGCAGTGATGCTCAGATAGCTTTGTCAAAGAAGTTTCAAAGGCAGGGTTTTGTTTTGTTTTTTTAAAGGAAGAAGCCTGTTAACAGATAGGATTTTCCTGGGACCAACTCCCTTTTTTAAATCTTTTTAAATTGTGGTACTTTGGGGTATCTTAAAAGATGTTTGAAGTCCATTAAAA
Source organism: Malaclemys terrapin pileata (assembly GCF_027887155.1). Lineage (NCBI taxonomy): Eukaryota > Metazoa > Chordata > Testudines > Emydidae > Malaclemys > Malaclemys terrapin. The sequence goes on from NC_071512.1 coordinate 28,755,610, forward strand.
CACTCATTGTGGCCACTTTTAAATCTAATCCTCTTCTTAATCAAGCCCCGAGTAGTTTAATAGTTATTAAGCATCTTTTGTGGGGGAATTATAGTTATTCAAGATTATATGTAGGAAGTTTAGGTATTAGAAACAAAATTTCAGGGATAGCAGAAGGATACACTTATTTTTAAATTAATTTTTCTTTTGGACTTCCTTTGTTCTGTGAGCAGTTGGACTGTATGTGAGCCCATTTAATGGTGTCTTTCCTCTTCAATTTTTAAAACTTCTGATAATTAGGATCCTTCTAAATTCTGAAGTGGTTATAGTGTATCAATACAGTCTAGATGAACTGTGTATGTCTTGCCAGAGAGCACCTGGAACAGGGATCGGCAACCTTTGGCACGCGGCCCGCCATGGTAAGCAACCTTTGACACGCAGCCTGCCAGGGTAAGCCCCCTGGCAGGCCAGGCCAGTTTGTTTACCTGCCACATCCACAGGTTCGGCTGATCGCGGCTCCCACTGGCCTTGGTTTGCCACTCTTGGCCAATGGGGGCTGTGGGAAGCGGTGCGGACCAGTGGGAGCCACAATCGGCTGAACCTGTGGACGCGGCAGATAAACAAACCGGCCCAGCCCGCCAGGGGGCTTACCCTAGCAGGCCTCATGCCAAAGGTTGCTGATCCCTGACCTAGAAGCAAAATTGTCAGTGTAGTGGAAGGCAAAACTAATCCTCTTTCTCCAAAGCAACTACCCCTCTACCCCGATATAACGCTGTCCTCGGGAGCCAAAAAATCTTACCGCGTTATAGGTGAAACTGTGTTATATCGAACTTGCTTTGATCCGCCGGTGTGCGCAGCCCCGTCCCCGTCCCCCCGGAGCGCTGCTTTACCGCATTATATCCGAATTCATGTTATATTGGGTCACATTATATCGGGTTAGAGGTGTAGTTCCCAATATGAGACAAGCTAAGGTAGCCTTGTCAAAATGCAGGCAGGTGAAGTTTTGTTAACTTTCTTGATGTGCATTACCCTTGCCACAAAATGCTACAACCTCCTCTCATTTTCTAGATCAAGACTTTCCACAATAAGGCATTCTCTGAAACAAGTAGTGAAACCATTAGTAGAAAACAGTGCCCATTTTCATCCTAGAATCTGGCATTTCAAATATCGAGACAAAATTATTTTCTGTGTATGTTTCTACATTTATTCATGCTGGGTGAAATTAACCTTTGTTTTAGGGGACTCAAGTGGTGCAGAGGCCATGAGTGAAGTGGAAAATTTGTCCATCATTCTGCCAAAATTAATTTTTGTTTTTTGGCACCGATTTTCTGCAGGAATTATTCCAAGCCCACAAAACAGTCACTGAGTGCTTTCCTGGGACTTGCATGGAAGCAGCATTGAGCATTGTTTAGTGGTTATATCGGGGGACTGGGAGTCAGGACTTCTGGTTTCTGTTCCCAGCCTTGCTGCTGAATTGCTTTGGATATGTCAACACAACATTTTGGAGCAAGCTCAAGCCCAGATTGACAGACTTGGGGAAGCAGAGCTCATTCTAGTGCTCTAAAAATAGCTGTGTAGACATTCATACTACTTTGAAGTTGTAGTTCAGGCCCCACCCTGCTCCATTGGCTTCAGAGCCCAAGCTCCAGCCTGAGCTGCAACTTCAAAGTGCTGTCTGCACAGCTGTTTTTAGAGCACTAGTGCAAGCCCTGCTAGCCCAACTCTGTCGACCCAGACTGGGAGGCTTGCTCCCAGGGACTCTAAAACACGGTGCTGCAACATCTAGCAGAGCATTCTTGTCTGTCTTCTTTTGCCTTGTGGTACTTCCCAAACTCTCCAGAGACCATTCACATTTTTGATTTTACTCCTTGTAAACTCCAGGCATGATATGAACTCCTGAGGATTTAGGCACCCAAGTTTGAAAGTGCTGGCCTTAGCATAGTTTCCCTGTTTGTAAGAGGACGATAATAATGTGTATGTACCACACAGGAAGACAGTGAGGATTATTTTGCTAATGTTTGTAAAGTGCTTGTAAAATTCAAAACCTTGTGTAAGTACAAAATACTGTAATAGCTCCTTAGCCTCCGTGTTGTTTTAGTCACTTCTGTGCTGGTTTGTTGTTTCTGGGTTTGTTGGGATATTTTTTTTATTATGATTATTATTTGGTGCCCATAAAATGCTGAACAAATAAATAGCAAATGTTGTATGAAAAGTGCTCTCAAATATTAAATATCCACTAATCCCTGGGTGAGAAAATGGATATGTTTTCATTGTGCTCTGCTTTCTGTAGTCTGCAAGTGTCCCAGTGCAGTTGGCAGGGGTCAGTGGAGCAATGAGGGTCAAGTTAGCTTTGAGGCCCATCATGACTGCTGACTGTCCACTAAACTCCAAAATCTTTGGTGTCACACAGCCTTGTAAGTGAGAACTCTCTCCCAGTCTGAGCCAAAATCAGCTCTTACTTTTTCCAGAGGTTCTCTCCTTCCCAGGGCTGCTCTCCCCAAGATCTTCTCTTCTCTCCTCTCCCCTTCCCCTAAACTGCTCTTACCTGGATCTGCATTCTTGCCTTTAGTCTTCTTTTTTGTCGTATTGCTTGCAGATGTCTAACACTGCTTTGTATGTCTAAGCCTGCCAGAGCTTTTCTTCTGTGATGCCAAATTGTGGTTGCCCTGAGTGGGTGAGCAAGATGGGTGAGAATAGAGGTAGCGCCTTTCCTCCTCTGCACCCATGCAAGAAGCGGACACAATGCTTGTATTCCCTGCACTTGGCGCTGGGTGGAAGGGTATCTAGCACTGCTAGCTATACTCCATTTCTAGCAAGGGGGATCACCTCTCACCAGGGGAGAGGAATGCTAAGGAGAGCATACTAAACATGGTCCACAGCTGTAGAAAGTGCTGCTTTACAGTGGGCTCCCATTTCCACCACCATCCCCAGCCTCCTAGGGGCATTACGCCAGCATAACAGTTCCCTCAACCACAACTTACGTGCTACGTTCTAGGCGATGCCTCCAAGTATTTGACTGTCTCTTGGAGCCGTATTTTAACCCTTAACTTTCTATATCCTTTTATATTTATTTTACTCCTTTTTATAGCTCTTACTGCCAAGGTACTTAACCGCTGCCATTACAGAGAGGAAAAACAAAATGGACAAAATAAAATCAATGAATCAAATCCAAAGCAAAATATTATAGGAGTGAGAAGAGGGGCTTACATAAAGCCTCAGAGATGGCTAGATTCTGTCTCTGACCAGCTGGTCAGGAAGTGAGTTCCAAATGAGGGAATCACCCTAACTTGTTGCCTTCTGCTGCCTTCTTTACAAACTGAGCTTCTGCATCCACTAGACGTTTGTTCTAAATTTGCTTTGGATTGGAATAAGGGTGCAGAGAATAGGAGAAATCAGGTAAACCCCAAAACTGACTGTGCCCTACCACTGGTTATATTTCCTCACAGAGCACACTTCATCCAAAAGCTTAATTCTCCAAAGGCATTGGAAAAAAAAACCCAAATCACAACAGATGGAGTATAAATGTTAAGTGGAATAGAATGGAATTGAATCCACACTGTTTGCTGGACAAACCAGGAGTTTTTTCTTCTACTTTTCTTTTATAAATCCCTTTCCTGGGTAGTTCTAGTTTAGTGACTCAGGGTGAACTTCTGGATACATGCATACACCATTCCAGTGGGCTTCGCAGAGAGTTGTGCACTTCTCATAGGGCATATTTTGTCCTTCGATATGTTACTGTACAGCTGTAACACTCACTATGAAACGCAGTTAGTGCTAATTCTGCTTGGCACAATAGACTAAAGATAGTGAACAAGAGAAAGTGAGTTATCTGCTCCAGTGTGAGGTTTTCTTCAGTTCAAGGATGAAATGAATTTCTGGAACAATACAATGTTCTGGGCAATGTATTTGACCTATTGAAAGGTTGTGTATTTGAGTTTGCTTAGAAAACGTCATTTCTGAAATTAAAGAAAGAAAGAAAGAAACTTGCCCTGCTGAAATAAGCATTTGGACAAGCTTTGCTTTTAGAGAACTATGAATCCTGTGATTTGATACTGCATCAGGCTCGTGACATTTAAGATAATACAAGTATTTCTCAGCACAAAAGCAAATCATGTAATTTAGCTTGCCTCAACAAGCATTGCCTCAGCAGGGGTCTCTAATTCAGCACAGACAAAAGATTTTATGAGGTTCTCAATACAAATACCCACAATACTCTGGGAACAGAAAGACTCCCCAGAATCAATACAATGGACATAGTGTACATAGTCATCTTTAGACTATCTGATGTACTGAATACTTGAAATCTGTTATTGATAGTTTTGGGGGAGAAATATTGTGCAAACTTTTAATAAACTTCAGTGTGGCATCTCTGTCAAAGCTGGCTTTTAAAAAAGTTTAGCAAGAGCCAGTGAATCTGTGTGCGCACTTGTGTGTGTGTGTGTGTTTAAACTTAATAAAGTGACTCGGGCATGTGGCATCTTCAAAGCATCTTTCTAAACATTAACTAACTGATCCTCACAATAGCCCCGTGATAACTATGTAATATTATACTCATGCAAGTGATGGGGGAAACCAACGCAGGGAAATTAATGCCTACAGGTGCCAAAGCTTGCACAGGTACAGTACCCCTTGGGTGCCCAGGCACAAGTTGCAGTTGAGTGCACATGGTTTTTTTGAAGATTGGTTTTGGTTATAGCCAAGTTTATGAGCTCTCTGGGTCTCCTGTGCTCCAAGGGGGTATGGGTTTGGAGTGTTAATTTTGGGGTGAGAGCTCAACATGTCTTCCAGGGTTCTCAGACATGACCCAGGTGCTGTGGACATAGTTGGGTCAGAAGCATGATTAAGTTAGAGGGCACAAGTTAAAAAGTATTCAGGTAGTACCTCCCAGCCTTCTCTTCCTCCCTCCACCTTTTGCTCCTTGTCACAATAATAGACATCCGAGTGCATGAATCGTGTGAATCTATTGCCATCATCAGAACTAAAATCCTCAAAGTAGGCAAAGAAGGTGTAGCTCAGTGGCCCCACCTGCTACACACTGACCAGCAGAGCTAACCGCTTGCTGGGGGAGCTTTTCCTGCACTCCAAGAAACATTGCACCTGGAGGGGCTCTTCTTGGGGCCATACTGCTCCTTACCATAGGTTATGGCTTACACTCTTCTGAAATATAGCCTGTCCTCTGAGTTAGGTTTGCAGTTCTCAGAGCATTCTGACTTGCCCATAGCAGGCCTTTGTCAGGGCTTAAAATGGAATCATATAAATCCATGTAATTGTATACAAACATTTCTTCAGCTTGGTTAACCACCAGCTAATGAGGGAAATATCAGTCTGTAAAAGTTTGACATGTATTAACATCAAAGATGGTGAGGAATTATTTAGCACGATTCATGCTTGTATAATTAGTAGTAACAGGTTCTTGTTGTGAAAGTGAACAGTTAGGCTGAATCTGAAGGTAAAACTTCTTGAAAGTGAGAAGTATAAGTCTGTGGACTAGTCTCCCTGGGGAGAGAGTCACACTATTCCATGGGACTTACGCCAGAAAAATATACTGTAGGAAATAATCCTGCATTGCCAGGGAAAAGGACATGTTTTTTGATAATCTGACAGGTCTTTTCCATTTCTCATTATAATAGCCCCATTCACTTTGGCATATTGATGCTTCACAAATTATTACAAACTACATAATTTTCCCGTACAGTCCTCAAAGAGACTTCTGCCTTCAGGACTCTTAGTAACTGCATCCTTCTCTCCCTAACCTTTTTTAGTAATATTTAGCAAAACACCCTAACTGAAGAAATCCTCCTGGGACTTTACTCTGAAGGTCACCAAACCCTGGCTTGGGTGAACTCTTAGAATGATTGCTTTGTGAAAAGAGTTCACCAATAGGTGTTGTGGTATTTTTGTCTTATAATTTTCCTGTGTGAGTTCATTTGAGAGTGTAGTGATTATCTGGTTTCCCCCACATAGTTGCTATTGGGGCATTTAGTGCACTGGATGAGGGTACGCCACGTGCTATGATAAGCATGTGTAGGACCCATGAAAGTAGGTGTGGTGGTCTGAGGGTTTCTTGTATATAGTTGTCTGTAGGGTACCATTGCTGAAGTTGATTGTGGTGTCCAGGAAGTTGATGCTGGTGTCGGAGTGTTCCAGACAGAGTTTAATGGACAGGTGGTGGATGCTGAAGTTCAACAACCAATGCTTGTTCATTAAATATTCTCTGGAACACTCCCACCATCTTCCCTCTGGACTCCTCAGCCTTCTAAAAAGGAATTTTGTTGGATCAAGAGCCAACCAGTTGTTCTGTCACCACCTTCACCCCTGTTTGGCAGTCCCGAGCCCATTTCCTTCTACAATGGAAGACCTTAACCTTGGACAAATGGATCTTGGACATTATTTCTACTGACTATTCCATTGAGTTCCTGACCACCCCACCTCCCAATGCACACATCCCCTCCCCACAATCTTCCCTCGGACACCCCTCTCACAAGAGGATTCTCATACTGGAAGTGAACTCCTTGATCCAGCTAGGAGCCATATAGTCTGTACTTCCTGAATACAGAGGGAAGGGATTTTACACCAGGTACTTCCTACTTCAGAAGAAGACGGGGGGTGGGGGTTGGAGGCCAATCCTAGACTTCTCATAATTGAATGTCTTATTTGTCACACAAGATTCAGAATGGTTACACTGGCTGTCATAATCCCACCACTGAATGAACAACTGGTTTGTGGCTCTCGATCTGAAAGATGTACATTTCCCACATCAATATACACTTGGGCCAAAGGAGATTTCTGCCCTTTACAATGAGCACAGACCACTTCCAGTACTAGATACTCGCCTTTGGGCTATCAACAGGCCCTGGGGTTGGGGTATTTTCAAAAAGTCATAGCAATGGTAGCAGCCCAATTCTGCAAGCTTGGCTGTCACATATTTCCCTACTTCAATGACTGGCTGCACAAGGGCCGGTCCCATCAAGAAGTACAGATAGCAGTGACCACTCTAGTAGATCTGGGCCAGTTCTGGCGACTCCAAGTCAGTCCAGGAAAGTCTGCTATAACACCTACATGGACTATAGAGTTTATTGGAGCAGCCCTGGACTCAACCATGGCCAAAACATACTTACCACTGTACAGGTTTCTAGCCTTGAGGGACTTAAAGGCCCAAATCCACTGCAGCCCTCACACTCATTGCCAACACATCTCTTCTGGGTTGGGGAGCACATCTGGATGATCACATAGTCCAAGGCTTGTGGATCCCACAGGAGTCCACACTCCATATTGTAGGCGTGGCTTGACATGAGTAATTGGACATAAGGGGAGGCCTCATTTTGTGGGAGTCAAGAACAGGGAGGTAAATAGATCAGCAGGCTGAAAACAGAATGTCTGTGCTAATTAAGGTCAGGGGGAACACCCAGGAAACCATTTACAATGGACTAGAGAACAGTAGATCAGATAAGTCAGGAATGTAAAGATGAGATAGAGAGAAAAATCGTACATGAACAGTGCATTGACAGAGCATGCTATACAGGGATTGGTTTCTACAAAGTAACTAAGCCAACCGCAAAAACATGTGGTACAATGGATAGTCAATGTGATGTGTAAATGTGTATAAAGGAAGAGGGGTTTCTGTGTAACTTTAGATGTGTGGTATACCCTATAATCACCCCCATGTGTGAGTCTGATCGACTCAGTGTAGCTTCATTGTATGCCTAATGAAGGAACCTGAGTGATGAGACTGGAGTTGGACTGAATTCTTGGAGAACCAAATGGAAGAGGTCTCAAAGAAACCCCAACACATATCAACCTGCTAGAGCTACGGGCTGTCAGCAAGGGATGCAGATGCTTCCTACCCATCATACAGGATCAGGTCAGACATGACTGCTGTTTACTACATAAACAATCAGGGAAGAGCAAGGTCCCCACCACCATGCAGGATGTGACCCACCTATTGAACTGGTGCATCTAGCACAACATCACCCTTTCAGCAGTACATATTGCAGGAGTTATGAATTCCCTGGCAGACAAACTCAGTAAGAATTTCAACAAGGACCACTCTTCAAGGATTCTCATCCTGGATCCTTTTTGCCACCCAAGAAAATAAATGCTGAGCTTATGCTCTCACTCCAGCCACAGTCAGGATTCCAGAGGGGATGCCTTCCTATATCCATGGATATATCCCAATACATATTATTGTATGCCTTCCCTCCTATCCCCCTCATGCCTAATGCCTCTAGAAGATTCAGAACATAGTAATTCTAATAGCATATGGTAGCTGGCCAATTTTGGTTCACCCTGGACCTGCACCTGGCTTCTCTCACATCCTGGGGTGCCATAAACATTACCTCTCTCCAGAAGAGTCAGAATATCCCTGTTGAACTATCTCCTCTCCCTAAAGACCCTGGGATTTTGAGCAGCTCATAGAGAGTGCATCTTGTAACTATCAATGTACTTCACTCTCCTAGAGAGAGCTATTTTGTTTTCACTCACCCCGTGACAGCCTGATTCCTTATAGGCATTGTCAGAACTTTCCTTCCAGTATCTCGACCTACATCTCCTGAAATCTGAACTTAGAACAAGCAGCACTTCTGAGGCCACCCTTGGCTTCCAGCTAGGAGGGTAGGTGAATTTTGTGCCCTCAAGGTAGATCTGCTTTCACAGAGACTACATCCTAAGTCTCAAGGTCCCATCAGACTTCCATTTGAATCAAACTATTTATACATCCTGAAACCTCACAACAGTAGAGATGGCAGGAGTTTACTCTCTGTAGATGTTCGAAGGGCCCTTGCTTTTGACTTGGATCAGACAAAACCAGTTCAGAGACCTCCTCAGCTGTTCATTTTATTTGCTGAGAGACTGAAGGGTGATGCCATCTCTTCTTGGAGACTCTCGAAGTGGGTCTTGGGCTGAATCCTCCTAAGTTATCAGCTTGCAGAAACTCCTCTGTGTGGCATCAAATCTCACTCAACTAGAGCGCAAGCTGCCTCATGGCATCACTGCAAGGTGTCCTTCTTTATGAAATCTGCAGAGCAGCTACTTGAGGTTCAGTCCAAACATTAACCAGGCACTGTGCCCTGACTGAAAAATCAGCAGATGATGCATTCTTTTGTTACCCGGGTCCTTTCAATCCAAAGCTTTTGGTAACTTTTACTCTGTGCAAGGTGGTGTCAGGAAATGAAACAGGGGAGACACAGCCATCCAACCAATAGATGGCTGGCACAAACAGGACAACACAAGAGTGCTTTCACTTAAAGCTAAACTTTACTTAGTCTCAAGCAGTTACACACGTCCGCAACAGGTTAGTAAAACACCCCCAACCCTTGATAATTACCGAAGCAGAGGGTGGCTCTGAAGTGACACGGCAATAGGCTTCCACGGGCCAAACTTCCATCTGCCGGTGGGGACTGCAAGATGTATCCAGAGGGAGAGTCCAGAAGAGTCCAACTAACTCAAACTCTTCCCCCTTATTTATACATTAGTAATACAAAGACATGTACCTTAAAGAAAACTTGTTAAGCAAGCAGTTTCAGTGGTCAAGCAAAAGGTTTCCTTCTGATTACACTGCTCTACAGCCAAAATGGTTCTGAAATAAATGTAGTCAAACTTTACTAATTCTGGGTCACTGAGAACAAAAATGATGCTTAAAATTGTTGATTGGCTCTAGTTTTCAAGATATGCTATTGGGTCAGTATATACGACCCTTGACTTGGGAATGGCGGAGGATAAATGAGTTATAAAGGGAAGGAATCTCAATTTAAACCAGAAATGACTAAAATACATCTTTGACTGGAACTATGAATAAATCTATGACTGGGTTTGGACAGTACTTGCTTTTTAGGCAAAACAATGAATGACGCAATCTGAAGCTGGTATTGCGTCATACATGAAATGAATTGCATCATGTTATTCCTAGAAGTCACGGATGATGCAATCATAACGAAGCTTACATCACTCTGCTGAACAAATTGCCCTATATCAGCTCTAGAAATCAGACAGTGTCGTGCTCTCTTCTTTGTCAGTGTTTGATTTTGCAAAGGGACACATTTCTGTTTAGCCAAAGTGAGCAGAGATGCCTCGTACTTGTGTGAACAGTGCAGATAACTTCTGCTATGTTTGTGGTGAAGTGACTTTTGCATCACAAAAGCGCAGTATAACCACTATGGTTAAGAAAGCCTATCACCTTTATTTTGGCTGCAAAATTGGAGATCAGGACAAGAGGTGGGCCCCACACATATGCTGCAACACTTGTGCAACAAATCTTTGCCAGTGGTTGAACAGGAAAAGGAAATCTATGCCAACAGATCATACCAGCAATTGTTACTTCTGCATGGTGCCTCCAGTTGGGAAAGGTGTGTCAAAGAAGAAAAAGTGGACTGTGCATTATCCAAACATTCCATCAGCTATACGCCCAGTACCCCATGGAGAAGGACTGCCGGTTCCTGATGCACCAGAATCATTCTCACTTGAGTCAGATGAGGAAGAGGAAGAGGATGAAACTTCTGGTCCTGAACCATCAATGTCACAGGCCCACATTTTCTTCCATCCTCCTCCTCTGAACCACACCTCATAACACAAGGTGAACTGAATGACCTTGTCAGGGATTTGGAACTACCCAAGAGTAAGGCAGAGCTGTTGAGCTCCAGACTACAGCAGTGGAATCTCCTGGCAGGTGATGTTAGGGTTTCCATGTTCTGTGACCGTCAAAAGGATCTTGTCCCATTCTTCTTCATGGAAGGTGATCTTGTAGCCTGCAACAATATTAATGGTGTGATGGCAGCCCTTAACATCGTTCACGATCCAGATGAGTGGAGAACTGTTCATTGATTCATCGAAGACGAGTCTTAAAGCTGTTTTACTGCATAATGGCAATGTTTTGCCATCAATTCCAGTTGGTCATGCAGTCCATATGAAGGAAACCTATGACAACATGAAACAACTTTTGAGGTGCATAAACTATGACCAACATCAGTGGCAGCTTTGTGGCGATTTGAAGGTTGTTGCTCTCTTGCTTGGTCTGCAGACTGGATACACAAAGTACTGCTGTTTTCTTTGCGAATGGGATAGTCGTGCAAGAGATTCCCACTACATCAAGAAAGATTGGCCACTCCGACAGTCATTGGAGCCTGGGAGGAAAAGTGTTCAGCATCCACCACTTGTTGAATCAAGGAAGATTTGTTACCACCCTTACACATCAAGCTGGGTCTGATGAAGAACTTTGTCAAGGCCATTGACAAAACACAAGCAGCTTTCAAGTACCTCCGTGGAAAATTTCCAAGGTTAAGTGAAGCTAAGATAAAGGAAGGTGTCTTTGTTGGTCCTCAGATTCGTGAACTTCTTCGAGATGATGCATTTGACCATGCACTGCGTGGCAAGGAAAAGACAGCATGGAAAGCCTTCCAGTTAGTGGCAATAAATTTTCTTGGAAACAACAAGGCAGACAACTACAGGTTGTTGGTGGAAAACCTCCTCAAGGCATACAAAAGCCTTGGTTGCAACATGTCACTAAAGATACATTTTTTGCACTCTCATCTAGATTTTTTTCCACCGAACTGCGGAGCAGTGAGCGACGAGCACGGCGAGCGATTTCACCAGGACATTGCAACAATGGAGAAACGCTATCAGGGCAAATGGAGCCCATCAATGCTTGCAGACTATTGCTGGACAGTGACAAGAGATGCTCCATTTAATGAATACAAGAGACAAGCCAAGAAGCGCCGACACTGAATAGGACTAAACTATGTACATAATCGTTTTTTGCCTTTTGTTTCATAATATATTTTATTTATATAACCCTTTTGCTGATTTTTAAAGTGTTCCATAAACAGGACAGGTGAAATATTATCATGTAAAGCAACCATAAACACATGAAAAGACCTAGGTTTACAATTTATGATTAAAACTCTACTATCTACACAATATACATAGACATAAAATGTAAAAACTTAAATATCTTAGAAACAGTAGCCAATCAGTTGTTTTAATTGTCATATTTGAATTCAGCACATCAAAATACATAATAAATAGCACATTTTATCTCTGAAGCAGACGACTTCTCAAAAATTGTAGACCAGTGTATTGATTAACCAGGTGTGGGTTTTCCCAGAATTTGCAGCCTTGCGGCCCTAATAGACATTCCTGAGGGCACATCCTGTGCTTTTAAAATGCATGTATTAGCAACTTCAACACAATTCTTATCAGGAAGGACACGGGGTCAAGCTGCCCTTTCTGTGTCACCCAAAACCCCCTTCCCTCCTCCCTTGGTTAAACTGAGGCTGCTGCATGGTCAATTTACAGCCTGCTGACTTGGCTGCTTTTAGCAATAAGCAATAGTGGTTTCAGGCACTTTACTAGTTTGCTGAAATCTCCCCATACACTTTGGTTCAGCAGTGCTGCCAACTGTGGTGCCAGATTTCTTCTCAAACCCTGCTCTTAAATATGAACTGCTTTGGAATTGCCCATAGTGAACACCCATAGGGACCAGCACTGGAAGAAGAAAGGGAAATTACTTACCTAATAGTAACTGGAGTTCTTCAAAACGTGTGGTCCCTGTAGGTATTCAAAACCCAACCTCTTTCCCCCATGCTTTGGATCCTCATGTGATTCGTGGTAGAGTAGGAACTGAGGCAGTCTCTGCCACCACTTGTGCCCTCAGTTCAGAATCTGAGGAAGTGTGGTGTGCAGGTGTGTACCAATGGACACTGCTATTGAATAATATCTGGTCCCAGGCGCACACAGTGCATGAATACCTATAGAAAATATTGATCTGGACCACTTATCTCAACAAACTCGTTGCTATAATTCCCTTTTCTCAAGTAGGCTGGTCGCAGTCCATATAGGGGTTTAAACATAACAAACATCTTGAATTTTATGTGGAAGTGAAAACTACAAGTACTGAGGACAGGTGTGATATGCTCATAGCAGGCTTCCCCACAGAGCAACATTCTACACTGGCTGACGTTTCCAAGGGAAGCCATAGGCACAATGTATTGCAGTAATCCAGCCTTTGGTGGGAAAGACATAGATGACCGTAGCATAGGCTCTTGGTTAGGCATAGATGGAAAAGACCTCTATCTGAGAATCAAGGAACAGGGGTAGAGCTAGTAAAGCATTGAGACTGCATGAAAACTATTTTGGCAAAGGGCAAACTCCTTCAATAGAGCCAGAAGACACAGGCCCCAGGTCCTTCTCTAGGTGCTTCCTCTTTTCAGCTGCTATCACTTTTGTCCTGTTCAAGCTGAGTTACACCCAATACATTTCAATGGAGTTCTGCCCATTTCCACTGGCAGAGAATTTGGCCCTAAACCTTATTCTAACTGACCAATAACTATATATGTGTGCCATATAGACATTTTATACACATGCACACACTCGAGTTTGTTAATTATTCTTGAATCTAAGAAAGGAAAATTGTTTTGTCTGAGTCAGGGCCATGAGTGACCTAGATGCTCTCTTTCAAGGCCTGAATGCTATATATTTTGTATTGACTGTCAGCAAAACATAAGCTATCACCACCACTAACATATTTACATGAACATTTAAATGTCTGTATGCTCCAACTCCTAGTGCCAAAGCACCAATTTCAGTAGGGACCATGTCACTTTGAGTTTGTCTCTGTAATTTTGGCTTTGTTATAAATGGGAGAGCCCTGGATAAGGAAAACAATCTTCTTCTTGTCATCTTCTTTCAACCTTCTGTCAACCAACATTTTTCTTCTACGTATTAATACAGGACTTTGTAGTTACATGTGTGTTCTAGGGCAGCAAAATAGTAAGGTCCTTGCAGCTCTTTCCTTGCCCTCAGTCATCCACTGTAGTTTCACCCTAAAGGGCAAAATTCTGTGCCAACTCACATAAGCACAGAAATTGGATGATTGGTATAAAGGCAAAGTGATGTAAATTCCAGTGATGTGGAATTCTGTAGTAGTGCAAAAGTTAACTCTACTGAGATGCCTAGTTAGCAGAAAGGGGCTGTAGCAGAAGAAGGGGTCCTGCCAAGCCTTAACCTGAACACGGCCAGGAAGCCATAATCAAGAGCCAATAGTCAACATGGCCAAGGAACAATTTATCATAGAATAAGGGGAATAATTTTTGTGGGAGCTCTTTGCGAGAGTATTGTTGGAGCAACATTGTCTCTCTCAATATTCGAGGGCAGACAGGTATGTAGAAGCAATTCTTGAGGGTCATTATGGCTTTTCTTTACCACTTGTAATTAGAAATATCACTCAGAAGAGAAGAGAAAGGAACAGTGAGGGGTCACAAATGTGTCGGCAGCCCACCTGGAAGAAGATATCACTATCTCTGCTCTGCACTTTTTAGGCCTTGTAATAAGGAAACTGATCAAGAGGAAAAAATAACTAATTGCTCCAGAAATTCAAAATACACAAGTGCACAAGTTAATATTTTAAAATTCTGCTGTTGTGCAGCAGAGCTAGATCAAAGCATTTAATCTGTAATAATGCATATGCATCATTTAACAATAGGCAAAGAAACGCGCGAATTCACTAACAAAAAGTTAAGTCTTTAAAATGAACACCGTCAGTTAATCTGTTGTTAAAAAGGCTTGATAATCCAAATATTCAAGAGTAGCAATGAAGAGTTAATATTGTGCTGCCAGTTTAAATCAAATCAGTTTCCTATTTCATTCTTCTCCAGGTTAAAGCCAAGTCAAGAGTATTTTCAGTTATTTCACTCTGACTTTTAAATTGTTGGAAGGGATGCAGCATCATGCTGACACCCAGATACAGTAGTTTCCCCTGGTGTGTAGGTAAGAGTGGTTCAGAACTCTGCTAACAGGCATTGCATCCACTTTAAACTCTGATATGTCTGCTGTGAAGAGAAACAGTGCCTGGGTGAAACCAATTAAAGCTCCTGTCACTGGATTAACAATATAAAAGTGCTTAGTCCTGTCTAGAAGGTCCTGAACCCATCAAAACTCTGGAACATACATTTAAAAAACCTCCAACTAATCTGTAATAGAAACAAAGAAAATGTTCATTGCAGAATTTTGTATTGCAAGAGTATGTTATGAAAGCTCTTTTTTTAGGAACTAACTAATACTGTTGTACTGGTTGATTTGGTGATGTGGGTGTATATTGGCAGAGGCAGACAAACTTTCCCATTCCAGTTTAAATGTCATTAAAGGAAACAAAAACAAACAGCAATGTAATTAATTGTTGTGCCTCTAAATGCAAATAGTTATGAAATGAGGTGTCTGGATGGCAAATTTTGGCATAAATAGAATAGAAATGCAAATTGTCTGGCTTTTTGCACCCAGCACAATTTATAAGGGGTTGCAAAGGTGGCTTTATACCACTGTCAGTCATGTCACTATTACATACTGGGCCAGTCCCCAGTGTAATATAGAAAGCAGCCTGAACTCAGAGCCAAGGGGCCATTCTAACAGCCTGGGCTCAACAACACAGATGGCCACATGGCCTGACACCCTGCCCCCTGCCGTTGTCCTCTACACGGGGGTCGTGTTTTTAGGTGGAGTTGCACAGGTGTAAATGACAGCAGAATTTGTCCAGTTACATGTATTTGTTTTCAGTGTGCACATGTTTTTTCTTCTTATCATGTTTTGATACATTTTCTATAAATTCTTCAATTTAGGCATCCAGATTTTTTATATGGAGGATGTCCTAAAATTTGCTAACTGTTGCTACCCCAAAACATTGGAAATGAGATCATTTAAACTTATTGTTTTAGATTTGTGTGATGAAGCTGTACTCTGGGCCTGATCTAACTTCCATTGAAGTCAATGGAAAATTGGATTAAGCCTACGTGTAGATTTTGAGATGCTTTGTTGTTTCTTTTTTTTCTGTACTTTTATGGGTTTTGTATTTTTTTTTCCCCCACGACAGTATATTTTGTGCACTAAGATCCACTTAGATCTAGCTCTTTGTGTAATGCAAGTTTAGAGTTACCTCCCAATCACAAAGCTTCACGCTGGTCTAAAATACTCATAGACTTTAAAGTCAGACGGGACCATCATGATCATCTTAATTAAATGAAGTGTCCTTGTTTCCATGGATGTGGTTACTAACATATCTGAATTAACATAATGAGCATAATAAATTAATATGATGAGACTAGTGGACTGTAGTTAACATCTGGGATGTTTAGCAGTGTTTAAATTCCCTTTAAATTACCATTAAAGATGATGTATATTGTATACTGCCATGTAATGCTGTAATTTAGTTGTGTTTTATTTAAAGGAGCTTTTTATTCTCCTCAAATTTATTGTGAGGTGGAATAAATTAGGAAATGTTAAAAAGCAGTATGATGTCCAAGACAAGGAGCTTAGGTGTAAATTTTACATTAAATTATTGCATGCTTTTGCCCTTTTTGAGGATGTAAGTGTGTAAACGTGTGGGGGAGGGTATATGCATACACGCACACATCTCTATCTCTCCAGATAGAGAGATGGAGATAGAGATATATATAAAATCATCCATTGTCAAAAGAATGATATGCATGTTTCTCACTGGTATTGAATGGAGATGTTTCTAGCCTCCCAGGTCCTGAACTGGCAATTCAGAACAGTTTGATTGCCTGCTTGATTGTTTGCGAGATAACTGTAAGATTGGCAGTGACAGGGTAATTTACTGAAGATTGCAATGTCAGACTATATCCAAGGGGGCTTGCTGGCATAAAGATGTGATTCTCATGACTGACAGGCCACTGGGAGATTGGTGTGCCAATTTAAAGTTCACGGTGTCGTCAAAAGTGTTCAGCTGCAGCAGCCCATAATCATGCTGCATGATGAGGTCATTATAGACATAACATATGCTCACATATAATAACAGGCATAGCAAAAATGTGCACTGGCTTGAGCAGGTAAATGTAAATTTGTAGACGGGAGTAATTTATATCCTATGTTTTGCTTCTGCTATTTCAGATCTGTTGATAGGATTCTCTTGACTGACAGTCGCCTGAATAAAAGCACTGAGCAAACTAAACAGTAGAGAATTTTAAGTTCGTGGTTGTGAAGGTGTCACAAACCCAGAAAGAGCAGGATGCTGAGGAAGAAAGGCTTAAAGCTTAATAGGAAAACTGTCTTGAGTTATTATCTGAACCCAATGATGTCCTCACATTGATTATATAAAGTGGGTGGTAAATGGACTGCAGGAAAAAAAATTCCCAGCTCCAGGATAGAAGGGGCTCCAAGATGAATGGGGCTCCTAATGTGAACAGGCCGCTGACCTTAAAGAAATCTATATCTCTAACAACAAGGGAGTTCATCTAACTTAAGAAGTTTCCATAGATGCTGAATGAAAACACTGCCAACGTACCTCAGCAGTTTTATTTTTAAATCAGAAGCAGTCATTTTGATTGCAGTTGCCATCACTCAATTCAAGCACTATCCATGGGACATAAGATGCTAATTGCAGCATTCAGAGAACTCTGAATAGGACCCCTCTACTCCTGACACAGTCAGTCTTTTTGTATATCAAAAATTTGGTAAAAGATAAAAGATTTTGGGATATTCATTCCGTCTTACTATAAGGAAATAAGTATGTGAAGAACAAATCATGTCAAACCAATCTGATAGCTTTCTTTGATAGGATAACGAGCCTTGTGGATAAGGGTGAAGCTGTGGATATGGTATACCTAGACTTTAGTAAGGCATTTGATACAGTCTCGCATGATATTCTTATCGATAAACTAGGCAAATACAATTTAGATGGGGCTACTATAAGGTGGGTGCATAACTGGCTGGATAACCGTACTCAGAGAGTTGTTATAAATGGTTCCCAATCCTGCTGGAAAGGCATAACGAGTGGGGTACCGCAGGGGTCTGTTTTGGGACCGGCTCTATTCAATATCTTCATCAACGACTTATATTGGCATAGAAAGTACGCTTATTAAGTTTGCGGATGATACCAAACTGGGAGGGATTGCAACTGCTTTGGAGGACAGGGTCATAATTCAAAATGATTTGGACAAATTGGAGAAATGGTCTGAGTTAAACAGGATGAAGTTTAACAAAGACAAATGCAAAGTGCTCCACTTAGGAAGAAAAAATCAGTTTCACACATACAGAATGGGAAGAGACTGTCTAGGAAGGAGTACGGCAGAAAGGGATCTAGGGGTTATAGTGGCTCACAAGCTAAATATGAGTCAACAGTGTGATGCTGTTGCAAAAAAAGCAAACATGATTCTGGGATGTATTAACAGGTGTGTTGTGAGCAAGACACGAGAAGTCATTCTTCCGCTCTACTCTGCTCTGGTTAGGCCTCAGCTGGAGCATTGTGTCCAGTTCTGGGCACTGCATTTTAAAAAAGATGTGGAGAAATTGGAAAGGGTCCAGAGAAGAGCAACAAGAATAATTAAAGGTCTTGAGAACATGACCTATGAAGGAAGGCTGAAAGAATTGGGTTTGTTTAGTTTGGAAAAGAGAAGACTGAGAGGGGACATGCTAGCAGTTTTCAAGTATTTAAAAAAAAAAAAAGTCATAAGGAGGAGGGAGAAAACTTGTTCACCTTAGCCTCTAAGGATAGAACAAGAAGCAATGGGTTTAAACTGCAGCAAGGGAGGTCTAGGTTGGACATTAGGAAAAAGTTCCTAACTGTCAGGGTGGTTAAACACTGGAATAAATTGCCTAGGGAGGTTGTGGAATCTCCATCTCTGGAGATATTTAAGAGTAGGTTAGATAAATGTCCATCAGGGATGGTCTAGACAGTATTTGGTCCTGCCATGTGGGCAGGGGACTGGACTCGATGACCTCTCGAGGTCCCTTCCAGTCCTAGAATCTATGAATCTATGTGGTCTTAATTCACCCAATGGCATGACTGTGGACTACATTATTCAGTATGTATCCAAGCCATTCATTGCTTCCTACGGTGATGTCCAGATTTCTGAGGGAGAATTTTTGATTTTATATCTGAATTAATTTCTGAAATTAAAGTAGTCTACCTGAAATTTTACAGGCTTAAATGTATTCCAAATTGAGTGGCTAGTTTCCATAATTTTACATCAGTAAATAAATGCAACTTTTTCATTTGTTTGCTAAAAGGAAGATAATATTTTAAAACAATTGGACATTAATAGCTAAATTACACTGGAATGCCAATAAAATTACACATTTCAATTAGGTTAGTTTTACCAAATGAAAAGGGTAATACGTAAAATTATGTTACAATGTATTTTAAATGTAGGGCCAACTTTGACTCAGCAGGCTAATATGCGTGGTTGGGAACTGTCTCCCCGTTGAAGGTTCCATTCTAATTTCTGCTGCTGCTAAATAGATTAGAATTTTCTTAAGGGCAGGTGAGATGGATGACATAGTATAGAGCTTGCTGACTGAACTCAACAACAGTATGATTGAGCCCTTCTTACCCAAGCACATTGTTGCCTAACAGTTCAAATTTGTAGAGGAAGGGGAAGGAGAGAATTGAATGTTTGAAAGGAAGCATCCCAACTGCAGCCCCATCCCCATTTTTTCATAAATTGGCAAAATAGGCAGAGAATATAATTTTTCTTTTAATTGGGTCATGAAAATATTCCCAATTTGCGCTCTCCTCCAAAAAAATAAGTAAAACCCACAGCAGACCCTCCAACAAGCAAAAGTGAAAACCCGGCAACACAAAGGGTCAGTAAAGAATTCCCTGGATCCTCTGTCCTTTGTTCAGCCCGACTGTTCTAAGCCGCTATGAGGCCTCAAAGAAGTTGCGTAGCTTCACTGGCCCTGACTCTCCTCTCGCTTACACTAGTGTAGGTAAGCAGTTAACCGAGGAGTGGGCAAACTACAGCCTGTGGGCCGGATTCGGCCCGCCAGCCATTTTAATCTGGCCCTCGAGCTCCTGCTGGGGAGTGGGGTCTGCGGCTTGCCCCGCTCTGGCGCTCCAGCTGGGGAGCAGGGTCAGGGGCTGCTCCACGCAGCTCCTGGAAGCCGCAGCATGGTCCCACTCCGGCTCCTATGTGTAGAGGCAGCAGGGGGCTCCACTCTGCACGCTGCCCTGTCCCAAGCGCTGCCCCCGCAGCTCCCATTGGCCAGGATCTGCAGCCAATGGAAACTGCAGGGGCAGCACCTGAGGACGGGGCAGCAAATAGGAGCCACCTGGCCGTGGCTCCGCATAGGAGCTGGAGGAGGGACATGGCCATTGCTTCTGGGAGCCGCTTGAGGTAAGCGCTGCCCGGAGCCTGCACCCCACAGCCTCTCCCCATACCCAACCCCCCTGTCCCAGCCCTGATCCCCTTCCTACTCTCTGAACCAGGGCCGGCTCCAGGGTTTTGGCCGCCCCAAGCAGCCAAAAAAAAAAAAAAAAGCCACAATCGCGATCTGCGGTGGCAATTCGGCGGAAGGTCCTTCGCTCCGAGCGGGAGTGAGGGACCAACCGCCGAATTGCCGCCGAATAGCTGGACCTGCCGCCCCTCTCCAGAGTGGCCGCCCCAAGCACCTCCTTGCCAATCTGGCCCTGCTCCGAACCCCTCGATCCCAGCCCAAATCCCTCATTCCCAGCCCCACCCCAGAGCCTGCACTCTCTGCCGGAGCCCTCACCGCCCCTTTGCACCCTACTCCCCCACCTGGAGCTCCCTCCCGCACCTTGAGCTCCTCATTTCTGGCCCCACCCCAGAGCCCACATCCACAACCAGAGCCCACACTCCCTCCCGCACCCCAATCCCAATTTTGTGAGTATTCATGGCCAGTCATACAATTTCTATTCCCAGATGTGGCCCTCAGGCCAAAAATTTTCCCACCCCGAGTTAACCTCATCAAAATCAATGGAGTTGATTGAGAAAAGTATCTCAGCCTCAGCTTTCCCATCTATATAATGAGTACAATGACTTTAACCCCACCTCACTGAGCTGTTGCAAGGATTAAGCAGTTAAAATTTGTCCAGTGCTTTGAAGATGTGCACTAAGTATTATTTGGTAGCACAGTACAGCTGGCTGAACTTTGATGTTCCCCCTTTTCAGATGGCCTCACTGACTGCCTGGATCCAGATTGCTGTCTCCAGTCTACGTGTCAGAATAGCCTGCTGTGCCGTGGTTCACGTGATCCTCTTGACATCATACAACAGAGCCACTCTGGTTCTCCAACTGTGAAGTCATTCTATGATCGAATCAAGCTCTTAGTGGGGAAGGACAGCACTCACATAATTCCAGGAGAAAATCCCTTCAACAGCAGGTAGCAGCTATAAATATTTCATTACATCAGCCTGGATACACTGCATGGAAACATCCCTCCTAGAGATTTTATTCATGTTTTAACGTGAAATGGTGCTTTCAGCAGCTATATCTGTTTCTGTCTCAGGGAACAATCCTACTGTGGGCATTCTGTCACAATTTATTAATATTGCCTTTATTTCATAACATTACACTTTGCGTTCTATCACTCTGGCAGAGTCTAACACTAAGTTCTCTATACTGAGAAGGAGTAGCCTGGAATTTTAACTCATGAGAACTCTAGGATTTACATTGAGGGAGGAAATGGATACTAGTTTTCAATTAACAGGACAGCTGTCTTTTGTGTGGTATGAATAAGACAAATATTGAAACACAACTTTGGAATAATTAAGTAAGATTTTTTTAAAGATAAATTACGGTAAATTAGATATCTTTGTTTTGGTTTATCATTTATTCATTATATAAATCCATTTTACTTTTAGCTGACCCACTATAACACCATCATATCAGATCAGTTTTCCTCTTTCTTTTAAGCTCTGGGCCTGCTCTGCATTATTTCCTAATTCTTTATTTATGAATAATCTAAAAGCCAATTCATCATTCATTTATATGTGATGCCCCCGTAAGATTAAAAAAACTGTTTTCCTATTTACAGATATTATTCAAATGTGTCTGCATTTTAGCCCTTCATAGGGAAACTTTAAGAAACTGATGAATACATTCATTATGTTCATATCTTCCCAGTCAAAGCTGAAGAGGGAGCTGCATCTGGTCTTGTGCCTAATGCACGGCACTGGGTATCCGTGAACTGGATTTTCATTCCTAATGCTTCAATAGACTTCCTGGGTGACCTTGGGCAAGTCATAATGTATCTGTACCTCAGTTTCTTCATCTGTAAAGTAGAGATAATATTTCCTTATGTACCAAACAAAGCATTGTTATATCCATGTGCCGCTCAGATACTACAGCAATGGGTGACATAGAAAACCCTAGCAATTAATAAGTGACCTGTCTGAAAAATGAAAAATATTTCTGTAAATTTAATGTTTGTTGACATTAAGTGACCAACTCTGTAAATAAGACTAAAAATTGCCTTTTGCTTTACTGGTGCATAAGGAAAAAAACAGGCCAAGAGCAGAAACAGATCAGCTAATGCACCAGGCTATGCGACGTATCCAGAAGGGATATGGTCAATTCAGTGGCTGAACTGACAAAAGAGCCCAGGTGTTGTGACTCTCAATCCCATGTCTTATCCACTGAGCCATGGTGCCTCATACAAAGTGTAAGTGCAGCTATCCTGTCCACAGGCCAAAAGTTAAGTTTAACCAGAACCTCCATTGACATCAGTAGAAATGGCATGACTTCAGTCAGGGTCAGACTTTAAAATATAAAATTGAAATAGGTATTTATCCTTTCTCTTTGCTTTTACGGTTTAGAATATCTAGTTGTATTTTGTTTCACAGTTACACGGTGACACAATTTGACAAATTGGAGGAGGGTTAAAGTTAATGCTAAAAATCTATCCCAAAAGCTTTACCACTTTAACTCTCGTCACACATTGTGTCTCAGTAGTGCAGGAGCCTGTGGTCAGTCTCCCATGTTACAAACTGTACATCTTGCAAAGTCTAAACCCAGGAAGTCTGAAATTTCATTCTTGGCTTACCTTCACTATCAATTCATCAATTCAAGTCAGGAAAATTAAATTTGGGCTTGTGTGCATAAATTTTAGTGAAAGGACAAGGGGTTAATAATTATAAAAACAATTCCTACTCAACAATAAAAATTGTAAAAAAAAAATCACAAGCTAAAAAGTAACCAATGTATTGTTCTCCAAGCTTCTAACTTAGAAATAGCTCAATGTACATTTGTGGATATGGGTTGGGATTTTCAAAAGTGCCCAAGGGAGATAGGTGCCCAATTTTGATTGAATTTGGGTGCCTAAGTCAGTGAGGCTATTTTGAAAATCTCAGGCTTGGTTTAAAAATGTTGCTGCAAGTCACCTAAGATTAAATTTTCAAAAGTAAAAATCAATTGGACTTAACTTACTCAGGACCAGATTTTCAAAGGTATTTAGGGACCTTAAGATGATGATAGGCACTTAGTGAGATTTTCAAAAGAAGCTAAACAGATTCAGCATGTAACTCTCATTGATAGTCAATCTGCTTTGGTCTTTTGAAAATCCCACTAGGTGCCTATCTTCATCTTAGAAACCTAAATACCTTTGAAAATCTGCCCCTACAGGCACATCTACACTGGAATAAAAGACCTGAGGTACGGCCGCAGCTAGTCCAGGTCAGCTGACTTGGGTTTGCGGGGTCTGGGCTGCGGGGCTAAAAATTGTTGTGTAGAGATTTGGGCTTGGACTGGAATACTGAGCTCTGGGGCCCACCCCACTCATGGGGTCCCAAAGCTAGGGCCCCAGCCTGAGCCCAAACATCTACACCACTATTTTTAGGCCCCCAAGTCCGAGCCCTGCAAGCCTTAGTGAGCTGACCCAGGCCAATCATAGGTATTTAATTGCTGCTTAGTCCCTAAGTGAATAAGTCTCTTTTGAAAATAGGACTTAGGCTCTTAAATCACTTAAGCCTGGATCCACTAAGGGACTTAGGCACTGAGATGCTGAGCATCATGATGCCTATCTTTTAGGTGCCTAGAAAATCACAGGAACAGCACTGCAATCCACAAACCTGAGTTAGGCATGTAGGCCATCAATACAATGAATGGGGAGAGATAGGTGCCTTAGAATGCAATCCACAAAAGCCAGTATGCTAGACAGCTGTCCACCAAAGATAGCCAATAGGCAATGTGGATGAGAGGGTTGTATGCCAAGCCCTTCCCACTCATGGAGATGGGCATCCAAGTCTGGGCTGCAGGGAGGTGCCAGTCTCTCATAGCAGTCCATGACTGGGAGAAGATAGGTGCTCCTCTGCTTAACTTCCATGTGGAGCATCTTATTGGAGGATGAGGAACAAAAGCTGCCTTATAACCTCTAACCCAATGGTTAGGGTACTCCCCTGGGACGTGGGACACTCCCAATTCCAGTCCCTCTTCTGCCTGAGAGGGAGAAGGGATTTGAACAGGGATCAGCCACCTCTCAGGTGAGTGACCAAACCACTGACTATCGAGTCATTCTAACTCTTTCTAACCCAATTAATAAAATAATTAATTGAAGTGGAACAACTTGAATTGGAGAGATTGAGGGAGACCCACCTCAGAATATCCCATAGCCCACTGGCTAGGGCTCTCAACTGAGAGATTGCCCATCCTTGTTCAAATCCCTTCCCCTCATCAGGCAGAGGCAGGACCTGAACGATTGGTCTCCCACATCCTAGGTGAGGATCCTAAAGGTTATCAGAGAGGTCGTCATCCTCCTCCTCCTTTCCCTTAGCTGTTTTGTGTAGATCTAAGCAACCTCTGAGCCCTCCTACCAGATTGCCCCTCACATGCAACTCAGGCAGCTGACTGACTGCCTTCCCCCAGTTTGTGAATCACTCTGAGGCGTAGGCAGAGGAAAGGTGCCTCGTGAGGCAGCAGAGCACATGCCAAGAGGCTCCCAGGGAACTCTTACTGCAAAAACATAGGTGTCGAGTGAGTTTAGGCACCTTTGGCTGTAGGTGGCAGCTGAGCAGGGAGGTTGTGGATTGCAACGGTGCCTGAAAGTGGGGCTTAGGTGTCTGAGTACCTTTGTGGATCTGTGCTTTAGGCACTTTTGAAAATGTTACCCCAGACAGGTATCGCAGATGCCAAATTATGGACAGAAGCAAATGGTTGTGTTCAAGCCCGAAATGCTGAAACTGGGAGTTTAAAGTGCCAACATAGCTTTCAGAGAAATGCTGTCAAGGGATTAGGCCCCAAATTTTTGCATACATTACAGCTGTCTTAATTTTTGGAGGGAAGTCCCATGAATTATAATGATCTCTCTCCTCCTGAGCTCTTTGTGCCACTCCACTGCAAAGAAATGGAGGAGAAGAAGGGGGAGGAAATAGGCACTACAATTCTACAAAATATCTTTTGCTCTGCCTGTTGACTCTGCAGGAGCAACTAATAATCAATAACATAATTCCCCAAACGATGCTTACCTCATTGCTCATTCTGGTACACAGACAAAGATGTGGTGGTCTGAAGCTGTTGAACAAAAATGAACCATGTTAATTTGTACTGCATTCACATTTGACTTCTATTATGTGAAAAAAGGAAAAAAATTGTTTGAGGAATATAATTATTTTCATGCTTAAGAGGTAATAGCCCACAAAACAGATTTAAAAAAAATTCAAATGGCATCAATGGAAAATCACTATAATTTACTTGTTAGCTTGTCTTATCTGTGGTATTATTATTATTGCAGGTGAATAATCATAAATAGAAATGAACCTATATCATGCCTTTCTGATATTTTTGTTTGTAAATTTACTGTACATTAAAGGCATGTGTGAAGAATCTGAAGTAACAAACTTGTTAAAAATTACATGTGATGCAAGCTATTTTTCTACAACATTTTAAAAGCATGATTGATATATTTAATCAAATAATTTGAGAAAAAACAGTAATGTGAAGATACTTGGCTTGTTCCAAAGTATTCCCAATTATATGGTCTGCAACATGCATGGATTTCTATTGAGGTCAATATCATGTTACAATATGATGATTTCAAAAATTAATATTTGACCTAGAAAGTCAAGAAATTTTGGTGTGGTAATCATTAAAAAGTAATAGAAAGGATTATTTTCATGAACTGGTTATGTTTTTCTGATATCAAGAGAATATTACAATGTGCGTGGAATAAAAGAAAAATGAGAACCCGTTTGTTTAATAGCCAGTGGAGTGCACTTAGAAATTCACATTAGAGCATTTTAAACATTTCAAAGTTCATAAAAAGGTCTAAAAATAATCTTTGGTATTGCTAATAAAGATAGATGTGCTCTCAGGTCTGCATCCCTTCAGTAACTGATCTATAAGGAATAACATAAAGCAGTATACCTATCCCAAAATTCAAGTGAATTTTGACAAGTTTTGGCAAAAAGCAGGTCAGTTTAATCCCCTAGTCTTAAAACTGGGACTCAGTCCAAGAACCTTAGGTGTCAAGAATCTGTGTCTGCCAAATTACCTAAAGTCTGTTAAGGCCGCCGAGCAGCTGCAGACCTGCCAGTACGGGGTCAATTCAGAAATGAAGCTTTTCATTATCTGCTTTCTCTGTGTAGCTGCAAATTGAAGCTGGTAGAAAATGTTGAAAATGCTTCATGGTAAAATGAAAAGTTTTCAGTTGGGGCTGAATAGTGAAATCTCTGCTCAGTTTTTACTTATTCCTTTCTCAAAACAAACTCCCAATTGTTTTCCTACTGGCTGAGTGAAAACAAGGTATTGGAAATCAGGATTCAGGGCAAGATGTCAGACACTTACAACTTGGATGAGGTTACACAAACCTTAATTTGGAAAATTAGTTGTGAAAACTACAGATATCCCCTCCCCACCTCTGTTCTTTTTGGAGTGATTATAGGAGTTGACTGTGAGAGCTTAGTACCATAGGAAGGGGAAAAAAACTGACAGGGAAGGTAGAATAGCTCTGTACAATTCTAGTGATCTCATAGTCAGACAATATGACAAAGTTCAAAAGTTGGGAGAACATTCTCCAATGGAAAATAAACTGTCAGAAAGCAAACGGACCGCATTAATTTTTCACTGACACTGGTGTGAATGGTGAGTAGCTCCATTGAAATCAGTGGAATTGTACCAATGTAAAACCAGTGGAACTGAAAGGTAAATCTGACACACAGAGCCAAAGTGGCAAAGATATTTAGACTCCTAAAGATGTAGATAAGCACCTATTGAGACTCTCTGAAGCACCTAAGGAGATTTGTTAATTTTGATTTACATGGGAATTTAGTGCCTAAACTGCTTAGGTGCTTTTGGAAAACCCATAAGGCTCCTATCTGCACGTTTAGGTGCTGAAATACTTTTGAAAATATGGCCCTAAGTGCCAAAGTCTTTTTTGAAAATGGGACCTAGGCTCTTTTGAAAATGGGATGTAGGCATTTAGGCACTTCTGAAAATGTATCCAAAAATCTTTTATTGCGAGAATGACCTTCCAAGCTCTTACTTCAATGAGTCATGTGGCGTTCCTTTTCTATACATCGAAGTGCTACCAGACCTGGAGGAATGGTTCAATAATCACAGCTCACCCACCCACATAAAGACATTCATCTCCATTCAGCAAATATAGGCCTCTCTATATGGATTAACTATGAATTTATTTGAATACATATTGATCTGAGTTGAGTGTGTATGTGTGTGTGTGTATATATATATATATATACACACACACTCAACTCAGATCAATATGTATTCAAATAAATAAATAAATATATGGGCAATATTCTGAATTGTGTTGGTGTAAATCCAAAGTAAATTGGATTTACACTGGAGTAAATGAGATCAGATTAGTGTCCTTAGTCTGTTTATAAACACCACAACCCTTGTTTTCATAGCTAACATTAATTGTGTTTCTTTTTCAGTCTTGTGTCTCTTATAAGAGGCCAAGTAGTGACTACAGATGGGACTCCACTCGTTGGAGTCAATGTGTCATTTGTCAAGTATCCAAAGTACGGCTACACAATCACTCGTCAGGATGGCACGTAAGTGTAGTTATTTCATTCTGCACCTACTTAGTATGTAATATCTGTGCAGATTAACAGATGGTGCTATCTAGTGGAACCATGTGGTATCATGCATAGAATTCCTACTGGGCCAAACAGCTATCAAGTAAACACAAAAGTAATTTTTCACATAGCATTTTGAATACTAACGGAAAGTAAATATGAAAAGGCTGACTTTTGATAATAATGTGTTAGCAGTCAGACTTCCTTTCAAATAAATTGCTCTGTATCTATGAAAACATTTGTGGACTACTGCAATATCCAGCTGAGACCAGAAATATTTCATTTTAAAATGCAAGGCAGGCCAACACACTGTTGGAAAAAAAGTATCATTATAGAACAGTATATTTTGTTAAAAGTTCCCTTCTGCCTCTATCTTTCCTTTTTGAAGATCCACTATCTTTAGAGTTTCTTTAGGGTAGAACATAATCAAAAGATTCTAATTGAATATACTTAGACAATTCCCTGCAGTGCGAAGAACTGCTTTTTTCCCTCTTGTATCATCTGATTTGAAATGCACACCAGTTCAGCTCAAACAAAAATGAAAGTGTCATGGTTTATCTAATTTATTGGACATGGCACTAAAACAAAACATCTATGGTAAATGCATTGTAAATATTTGTTTTATGTGTATCTATAGTCCAAAAACCTTTGAATTGGAATAATTGACATGAATCAACACGGTATACGTGAATTTTCATACAGTCCAGCGTATATTATCACACCAGTGTAATGCTATTGAAATCAATAGCATTACTTTGGTGTAACACTGGAGTAACTCAATTGTGAATCAGGCCCTGTTATGTTATTGTTTTACATTATTCCATGTACTGGTAATTCAGTTCATTGCATTGCCAAGAGACAATATAATACATGAAAAATTAACCATTTTCTAGCTCTCTTGCAAAAGAGATCTGTGGGTATTTTATTTATTGAGGCCAGATTTCCAAGGGCGAATGGGCATGCACATTTACACGTGCAAATCATATTTGGGGTGGGAGTTGAGAGTAAATGTTTAGTGCATCTTAAAGGTGATGTGTGTGGGGCACATGGGGTAACAAGCTCCCTGATTCCTGCCAAGGTTTATATGCCCTGTCCTGAGCCCTGCTGCATACCACTAGAACCTTTAAATTGTGCCCGCTCCCACCCACCTCCATCCCACTATCAACAGTTACGTGTTGTCTCTAGTGCTTCTGAAAGGTGCCAGATCACTGGTCCTGTAGACAAAAATTCTTTGTTGAGCCACAGAACAGAAACAGCACAAGTTTCCCATCACTTCTTTACCAGTGCCATACACTAGTGCTGTTCCAGGGGGACAGACCTTGAGAGAAAAGATAATTCAGTATCCAGGGTCAGTAAGCCCTTGCAGTTTCTGCTGAGAATGTTTACGAGGGTGCTGATTAACATCAGATCTGGTGGAGGTGGTAGTGGTTTTCGGAGGTGGACCTTTGTTCCCTTAAGAAATAGACTTGTAAGAGTGACTTTATGTCTTCACTGCACTTTCGTCAGTAAAACTTTTGTTGGTCGGGGTGTGAAAACAACCCCTGATCGACAAAAGTTTTACCGATTAAAAGCACCAATGTGGACAGCGCTTTGTCAGTGGGAGAGCTCTCTCCTGTGGACAAAGAGCGGCTACATTGGATACCATACAGCGGCACTGCTGTAACAGCACTGCTGTGCCGTTGTAAAGTGCCCAGTGTAGACATAGCCTAAGTTACTGCTGATCATGTCTGAATTTCAACCAGCAGCTTAGAAGTTAACAGTTCCACTTCACATTGTGAATAGCCTGAGCCAGGATGTGTGTTTTAAAGCTTATCGTTAATTTCCATTTGCTGGGAATGCTATCACTGTGGAACTATTCAATCTGGTCACCTCTTATGTTAAGCCCACATTTTCCTAGGTTTGACTTGATTGCAAACGGTGGGGCTTCCTTAACTCTGCACTTTGAGCGAGCCCCATTCATGAGTCAAGAAAGGACGGTATGGCTGCCATGGAATAGCTTCTACGCCATGGATACACTAGTTATGAAAACTGAGGAGAACTCCATTCCCAGCTGCGACTTAAGTGGCTTTGTCCGTCCTGATCCAGTCATCATTTCATCGCCACTTTCAACATTCTTCAGTGATGCTCCTGGGCGGAATCCCATAGTACCAGAAACCCAGGTATGAATTGTGGGAATGAAAAGAATGTAGAAACAATCACTCACTGTGATAGCCACACATCAGAGATGATGCACCCAATTATCAGAGTTTCACCATCCACTCACTGGACTTCAACTGGGACCCTTGTGTATTGATTCTAACAGATGAGCTAAAAGACAGACTTCTCTAATGAAGCTTGTAGAAGCTGTGCTAGGCTTATCTCACCCAGGCATCTCTCTTGACTACCTTACACTCTCTCCTACTGCCTCTCATTATCACATTGTACATCAAGTCCTGTGTATTTCTAACTATAGCTGAGGCTATTTCAAGAGAATTTTGCAAAAACTTTGTATGTGCAACTAACCACAAGCTGCCTTCTCTTATGCTAGTCAGGGGGATAAACGATAAGGGGTTATTTAATGATCTACACTGGTATTATTATTATTGCTGGTTTATTCCATCTTGGCATCCCTTTTGCTTTATACCAATTGCCAGTGGTAGTCGCAGGTTCGTATAATTGCAGCCTCTTGTGGCCCCTATGTATATATCTAGCAATAAAGGCTGTTGTTTTTATTTACAATTTTTCCAACAGACTGTTTTTAAAATGAAAACATAATAGTGTCACACAATTATTAATCCAGAAATCATAACCTAAACTGTATCACTGCAGCATGGCAAGGATACAAATTTTCAACTGTAGAAAGTTGTTAGTTCTTAAGTAAAGTGCAAACAGATATCTCTTCTAAATAAAGTGTACAGTGACAAGTTTAATATGTCTAGTCTATGCATCCGAAGAAGTGGGCTGTAGCCCACGAAAGCTTATGCTCTAATAAATTTGTTAGTCTCTAAGGTGCCACAAGTACTCCTGTTCTTTTTATGTCTATTCTGTGTTTCCATCCAGGTTCTTCATGAAGAAATCGAGTTTCCTGGCTCCAACATAAAGCTCTGTTATCTGAGTTCCCGTACTGCTGGATACAAATCTTTGCTCAAGATCACTATGACCCAATCTCTTGTGCCTCTGAATCTAATTAAAGTTCATCTGATGGTAGCAGTGGAAGGGCATCTGTTTCAAAAATCATTCCAGGCATCCCCTAATTTGGCATATACATTTATCTGGGACAAAACTGATGCATATGGTCAGAAGGTTTATGGGTTGTCAGATGCTGTAGGTATGTCATGACATTCAAACTCTAAAACTTTCAAATGATAATGTAGTGCTTATAATGGCTGATTTAGTAAGAATACTGAAATAAGGACTGTTGCAAGAATTTACCTATAGACCAAATACAAACTATGCAAATTCTGCCTTCTTTATTCAGTTTTATCCTAGGATTGAGCCTCATCCACATTTTTAGTAGAAGGAATAATTTGGTCTCCATATATCCTGTTTGGTAAAAAGTGATTCTAACCTTTGGAATGGCATGCATACTCTAATCCACTTGGAATCTAGTGTATATTGTTGTTAGTGTATTGTAGTATGCTTACAGTTAAAATGGTATTTTCTAGCAGGGGTCATTCCAGCACTTTTATAGCCATTTTTAAATTGCATAGTTAGAGATTTTTATTCTAGCAAGCAACAAAAGAAATGACCTTAAAAACTTTGTAACTTTTATAGTTGTACCTGAAAATGTGAACAATTGATGTAAGGATTTTACAAATGCGCATTAAAGCAATGTGAATCTGGAAAGAAAATCGTATTTTAAAGATCTGCTTGCTCTTGCACTTTCACATTATTCTAAAGACTTGTAGACGATAGCACCTCTTCTCCCAATAATTCACAGATCCCAGGTTAATGTATGTAGTGTATGGGTGTGTATATACATATACATGCCAATACAAGCCTTCTATAATCCCATTTTAAATGAGCTGTTATATACCATATGAAAAAAATGCCATTAAATATAATAAATAAATCTGGTGAATATCAGGCTAATTAAAAGTAAAATCCTGTCCTGTCATTTAATAGCAGAATTTTTATTAGATTTTTTTAATGATTTTTCCCTCTCTCCCCTCATCAAACTGGTCACTTCCCAAAGCCAATTATTCAATGAAAAGGTCATCAGGTCCCTACAGAGTAAAAGGGAATCAAGTTTCAAGGTTGAATTAAGTCAAAGATCTGAGTTTAATATTGTGGAATAAAAGAGAGCATAATCACTCCATCTCATAGAAAGTGTTTGGGAACCAGTTGTCTTACTGTTTGGAAACCAGTTGTTTTACTATTTGAAAAACTGTCCAGTCATTTTCGTCCATTGCTTATGCAATAATCATCACCATTTTTTCCCCAGTTTCTGTGGGGTTTGAATATGAGACGTGCCCCAGCCTGATCTTATGGGAGAAGAGGACAGCGCTGCTGCAAGGCTTTGAACTAGATCCCTCAAATCTAGGCGGCTGGTCTTTGGATAAACATCATGTTCTTAATGTCAAGAGTGGTGAGTTAACTGATTCCATGTGTTTACTGAACTACATGCCATCATAGCAACTTCTGTCCATCTGTAAAAACTTCATTGCATGGTTTATATTTAAATTCTGAAAAATCCAGTTCCACTGCTTTTCTCACTATATTTCTGAAAAGTTTGGTAGATTCAGAACTGTTTTTGTTTCTAAGAATAATTGTGTCATTTTCCAAGAATTGCTTCTTACCCTGCCACAGAATAGCACATTCTTAAATTTCCAAGCTTTTCCTTCTGCGCCACTGATCCTTTTTCTTCCTCCCCTTATTCTGCCAATGTTCCACGAGCCTTTTCCTGATTCCTTGTTTTTGCCTTTGGCTCCTGTAATCCTCCTGAAAGATAAACCTAGGGAAAACTGAGAGACATGAACTGGGTGAGCTGGGAAACCCCAGACCCGTTATAGTCATAATATCAAACACAAATTGGACACAGGGAACAGGATTTTTAGAGAAGTTAAAACAGAGGCCAGGGATGTGGCAATCAGAGAGACCAAGTGACATCAGAAGAGGACTCTGAAGTCCCCTATTGATGCTAACACAGATCTACTGCAAAAGACACTGCCAAGTTATCTAGCCAACGGTTGTATGATGTCAGGTTGACTAAACAAATCCATTTACCCCACCACCCAAGGAAAGCCAAACACCGTGGCCTACTGGGTCAATTCTAAAAATAATAAATAATCTCTCCTTCCACACTTTTTCCTTTTGGAAAATTTTGCAACATTTAGGTGTTCTTCAGTGTGAATATGTTTACATTTCCTTTAAGCCATCCATTCTGCAGCCACAGCAAGCAGTCAGCTACACAAAGATGTTGCTGCAGCACTAGCAACTGAAGAGAGTTCTAGTTCATTGCACAATAACTCTATCCCAGGCAAACCTGAAAAAACACCTCCTTTGAACCTACCATGGTGTCAGGAACTTGCAATACTAGGAACCAGAAAGTGTCAGGACAGTTAGCTAGTACCACAAAAGCCAACAAGAAATACTTTGATCAATTTCTTCCGGCATACAGGGTCTGAGCTTTGTGTGTTTTTCCACTGGGTGCGAGGGAGATGCATAGAAAGTAAAAGCAGTTTTCAAGCATCAGACACTTTGTGGAAATATTTGCATCAGCTTTGAAGACATCAGGAAACGGGGTAGTAGATTTAATTGTAACTTTAACTTTTCAGCCCTCTTCTCATTGGGTTCTAGAGGTAAATTATATAGAAATAGTGTTTCCATGTTTTTACCTTCTGGCACACTCTGGTTCTGCTAGTTGTATTGAGTTTTTTGGCTGTTTCTTTCATCAAATTTACTTGACTAGACTTTAGCCAGGGTGAAATAATTTCCAGAAGAGCCAAGTACAGGCTTGAGAAGTCAGTGGAGACTGGGTTTAGATAATGGTATCACTATTTTTTTGATATGTTAAAGCAGTTACTCTGGTAAATGCCAGTTTTGACTATGACTGTAAATGTCTGTTTAATGAGCTAACTGAAGTATTGGCTCTGTCAATTTGTGAAAAACTTATTTTAAGGAGTCTTATGCCACCAGAGATTCCCAAGAAGCTGGTCAAAAAGAGTTTAGGTGGCATTTGTGGGTCAGTAAGAGGCTTTAAATGTCAAAGAATTCAGCACACAAGTTATTTTTATTGCTGTAACTGTACCACTTTGTGTGTATGATCCATGTAATTGTGTAATTTTTTAGCAATTAAATTATTAGTATTCTTTATATTAGAACAAGCACCTAAAATGGGCCATGTGCTTCACAGACATATAGGGAGACATAGCCTTAGTCTGAAAAAGGATAAATACCTCTACAGTCATAACATTGTTAATTGTGCATTGCAAAACAAAGCAAAGCTCCATTAACTACTTAATATGCAGTTGCTAACTATTCCCTTTCTCTCCAGTTATTCCTGTTGGTCCATTCCTGTCATCACTTCTTCTGTTTCTCTCTCTCTGTCTTAGACTTTAAGTGCCTTGAGCTAATAGCTATGCAGGCAGATCTAAAACAGTTCCTGTTCTTCACATTTTTTACCAATAGGACTAAGGGAGTTGGAGACTTAGCATATTTTTTTTTTTTGTGACCCTTGCAAACTTTTTTCAGGAACCTTCTTTCTGTTGCTTGCATGAGCAAGTTGCAGAATAGTTAATTGCACAAGAAGCCTAGGTGTCGTTTTCAAAATCAGTGAGGTCAGTTTATTTAACACGTACTTTCATGGATGCTATGTGGCAGGTTGAGCTTTGTGGCATTGTACCAGCATGTGCATTCCACCCTTGCATATGGTGTCATGGTTGTTACAGCTGTCAGTGGTGACAGCTGCACTCACGGCCGTGCTATAAACCTCTTCACTTGAAGATGTAATAATTGGATTTCCAAATGAACACGCAGCTGATAGTTTCCTACAGTATTTTCCATACTATTTGACCACATTGTTAGCAGTAGCTTTTCTGTGCTGTTTGGAGCTGGGGTATCCTGGCAGACCTAGAAGAGGCAGGACTCACATTATCCCTCAGAGTGGTTGGCAGTCCCAATTCAGACATTCCTCCCACCCTCAGAAATGGGGATGCTCCTCTACCTTCCACACTTTCTCTCTAGCCCTTGAAAGCCTCTTCAGGCATTTTGCTCTTGTCTCTGACTTTTTCCTTTTTCCCCTTCTTCTCTTTCCCTTCATCTCTTTTCCTGTCCTTGCCTGGGTGAGAAGGACAGCGAGAGGGAGAGGCAAAGAAGGAAGAGGACAGAAAAGCTGACACAGGAGTGTCCATATAATAATACAAATAAACTGAAGGCAGAGGAAGCTCAGGGGCTAAGCTTATCAGGGGCAAGTGCTCTCAGTTCTTTGTCTCTTTGTTTTGCTTTCTAGTTGATGACATTATAACCGTAGCCTTCCTTTAATCCGCCTCTGTAGGATGGAAGAAGAAAGAGATGTATGACAGTGGTTTGACTCATAATGACTTGTAGTGTCTTCTAATACGACCCAACATTACACCTTTAACTTTACTGCTAGTTGAGTAATTCTTGTGCTCAGGCTGCCCTGAAAACACCAACTATCCCTCTCCTCACTATAATGTTGTGAGACCATGCAACTGAAGGCACTTCACCTTACATTCCTGAACCAGTGTCACATCAATTGTTAAAAGCAGGCCCTCTAAAGGTCAACTTTCCAAATTATCATAGTAACCACTTCCATTTCCCTTCACTGTTAGGTATATTGCATAAAGGCAGTGGAGAGAATCGGTTTCTAACTCAGCAGCCAGCCGTGATTACCAGTATTATGGGGAATGGGCGCCGAAGAAGCATCTCCTGTCCAAGTTGCAATGGTCTCGCAGAAGGAAACAAGCTTTTGGCCCCTGTGGCACTTGCAGTGGGAATTGATGGAAGCCTCTTTGTTGGGGATTTTAACTATATTCGGCGCATCTTCCCATCTAGGAATGTCACCAGTATATTGGAATTAAGGTAAGGTGTCAAACGTAGCCCTTTGACTTATGTAACCTGTGCTGAAATCAGACTTTCCCATTCCTTTTTATAATTTTCTAAAACATTGTCACTTGCCACCTGATAAGTTTCCAATGGAGAAATGGGGCACAGAAAAGCATAGCTCAATATCTATGGATGATAGAGCAATGAATATTAATAGAGAAAAAATGGAAGATGATCAAAGAAGAAATCAACTTATCTCTTTTTGTTAATCACTTAATACAATCTCCCTTTACTATTAGACAAAGCCTACCTAGTTTTCAAGACTATGGGATTGACTGCCTATCATTGGTGAGCCAGAGCAATACGCCAGGGCTTAAAAGCCTTGTGAGTTCAGAAGAGTTTTTGATATCAACATTTTTTTGTGGCCATTGTCCCCACTCCTTTCCCCCTTCCCCACATTTTTAAATATCTTCCTTTAGATTTGGTCAGTGCAGTTAAAATGAGGTTGATATTACAGAGCCACATGCATAATCAGGATACTATAATTCTTAAAAATTATCTCACTGTGCACAAACAATTGCTGAAGATTTGGTCACATAAATAGAAAAGGCACCAGTGTAAGTGGACCATTTCACCCATTTCTGTTCACTGTCCTTTTTCTTCCCTCTGGGAGAGGAAAGGGCCATTCCTGAAAACCCTCACCCTTGTGACTAGTCCTTACTCTTACTGCTCAGTCTCTGGAGACAAATTAATTACGTGAGGAAAAACTATATGATTAGATCCTACGTGAACACCTTCTTGGTCCTTCTGCAGCTCACTTGTTGGCTGTCAAGAGATGCAGCATAATCAAACTACTGCTCTTGTAAACTTTAAAAAGCTGACAAACACCTCAAGAGAATTCGAATAGCTAGCCTATTTCTCTGATACTACCAGTAACCAATCGCTTCACTTTCAGTGCCTGAGAAACACAACAAAATGATTGGGCTAGGAAGAGATGATGAACCTGGTTCTGGTCTCACACCAGTTTTCCACTGATGTAATTCTGTTAACTTCAATGGAGTGAATCCTGATTTATATTAGCATAAGTGAGGTCAGAATCAGGGTCGCTCTATGCTTAAGCCCATTACCTGACACCTGTCTTGTGCATCACTGCACATCAATGCCTCTTCACCCCCTGGGAACATCATTCTAGAAAACAGACTTACGATTTTTATCCTCAGATGTGAAATAAAACTGGGCATGCTTCCTATTAGCAGATCAGTATATGTTCCGAGCAGGTAGTTTGTGTGGCTGTGTGACCCACCATAAACATTTATCATTGTAGAACATCATTGCACTCTGACTCCTCATTTTATATGATTAATTTAATTCATTCAGTTGGGTTGTAGCCTGCCTTCAGACACATAGCTCGGCACAAGGTGGGAGGGGTTGCAAGCAGTTCAGAGGACCGAATGAGAATTCAAAAGGACCTTGACAAATTGGAGAATTGGTCTGAAATCAACAAAATAAAATTCAATAGAGATAAGTGCAAAGTACTTCACTTAGGAAAAAATCAAAATGCACAACTACAAAATAGGGAATAACTGGCTAGGTGGTAGTACTGCTGAAAAGGATTTAGGGATTATAGAGCAACATAAATTGAATATAAGTCAGCAATGTGATGCAACTGAGAAATGGGCTAATATTGTTCTGAGGTGTAATAACAGGAGTGTTGTATGTAAGACGCAAGAGGTAACTGTCCTGTTCTACTCAGCACTGGTGAGGCCTCAACTGGAGTACTGTGTCCAATTCTGGGCACCACACTTTAGGAAAGATGTGGAGAAATTGGAACGTGTCTAGAGAAGAGCAACAAAAATGATAATAGGTTTAGAAAACCTGACCTATGAGGAAAGGTTAAAAAAACTGGGCATGTTTAGTCTTGATAAAAGAAGACTGATGGGGGATGTGATAACAGTCTTTAAGGGCTGTCATAAAGAGGGCGGTGATTAATTATTCTTCATGTCCACTGAAGGTAGGACAAGAAGTAATCAGCTTCCAAAGGATGTTGTGAAATCCCCATCTTTGGAGGTATTTAAGAATAGGTTGGATGAACACCCGTCAGGGATGGTTTGGGTTTACTTTGTCCTACCTCAGTGCAGGAGACTGGACTTGATGACTTCTTGAGGTCCCTTCCAGCCCTACATTTCTATGATTCTATAATGTTTATAAGTAAAGGCCAACATTTTCAAACTGAGGCGCCTAATATCAGGCATTTATTTCCATGTCACCTCAGCATCTCTGAAAATCAGGTCACTTTTATAGGTGCCTAGCAGTAGACTTCCAAGTTTGAAAATGTTGGCCCAAAATTTACAAGAGGACTTGCTTGATCACTCTTCCCTTCTGGCTGTGCAGGTGAACAAGTGTCAATCTCAGCCTCTTTAGAATATGTCAAAAAAGTAAGAAAGCACATCAGCAAAGGTCGGGGTGCTTATCCTTTCTTTATGTTTCTATCCAGCTACCCTTGTCTTTTATTAGTCTGTTTTCCATAGCATAGTTTTCTTGGCCTCTGTAACAACTACTAGCAATGAACAATGAAGCTATTTCATGTTGGGTACTGTTGAAAATCTACAACAGGCTTGATACAGTCTTTGGACTTACACTCGTCGGTTTAACTCTGTGTTCTCAGAAAGGAATCTGGGTCCAGTCCTGCAAATGTTACTCATAGAAAACATCCTCGCTCAGAAGAGTGGTCCCATTAAAATCTGTAGGACTTACATGAGTAGGGGTTTGAAGAATTGGGCCCTTAGGTATGAACAGGACCAGAATCCCAAACTGGCATATTTGCAATTTTATTAAAGCTTCTAATATTTCCATAATTAATACCAAAATATTCCTTCATTTGTGGCAGATAACAAATACCAATCTGGTCTTACATATGCAGTGTAAATCACAATGAGTAAAATTGTATACAAGAACAGAATCATGCATGATATTTCACTTTCACTAAGCAGGATAAAATTTCCCCAAGACATCAACTGATATCACTGGCTAATAAGAAGTTTGAGCCAGGACTGTTACATGGCACAATTTACTGAGTGAACCTTGCAAAGTTCCAAGCTTCCAACTGTGCTGTAAGAGCTGCAGCTCAGGAGTTACGCACATCATTGGTATTCCACTCAGTGTGTATTTTTAAACAAAATTGTATAAACACAATAACACACACTAGGCGCAAAAAATATATTAATTCACGTCTGGGAATATAGAGGGCACTTGCCTTTTGGCCTTGTGCCTAGACAGCACACTAGGCATCAATTGATACAACACAGTTCATGTCGTTCAGTCTCTTATTGCTTTGTTATCAAATAGCAGTAACCAAAGAATTACTTTGATCAGCTTAGAGAGTTTCTTGATCAATGGCTGCATTTACAGTCAAACCTGCTTTAAGCAACTACCACAGGGACCAAAGGGGGAAAATGTGTTGCTTAGTAGAAATTGGTCTAAAGGTTAAAAAAAATTCTTTTGGGAAACTACTTTTGGGTAGTTTAAAGTGTTTGCTTTCAACTGTTAGAAGTGATCCTAGTGCCGGTTTCACTGTATATTAACCACACCTCTCCGCTAAGCCCACTGTTCCATGTGGTAAACTGCCACCTTCTTCCCCCCTCTCTCTCAGCACACAAGATGAACATTTTTCCACATAGTGATTATTTCAATGATCCAGAAAGTGTCTTGCAAAATATGCCTGGAGGGAGGGTATCATAGCAGGGAACTATCTGGTGA
Source organism: Malaclemys terrapin pileata (assembly GCF_027887155.1). NCBI lineage: Eukaryota > Metazoa > Chordata > Testudines > Emydidae > Malaclemys > Malaclemys terrapin. The sequence continues at coordinate 28,795,103 of NC_071512.1, forward strand.
TTACAACACCCCCTGGCGTGCTTCATCCCGAAACCAACCTAAGGCTAGAGCTGAAGAGAGATTTCCTCTCTTGTGTCCTTTTGTAAAATAAAAACAAAATGCTATGTATGCTTTACCATCTATGCTTCAGCTAACTGTTTGTTCTTTTTTTTTCCTTTTGTTCCCTTTCTATAAAGAAATAAAGAGTTTAAACATAGGTAAGACCAAAAGCTCTTTCCCATATAATTTGATACAGTTTGTTTGCTTCACTGTGTTTGCTTTTTGTGTTGTGCTTCTTGTGTAACATAATGTTTTTCATGTACCAAATATAGTAACATTTTTATGTGCTAATTGTGTGTTATGAATATGATAAACGTTAGCAATTATGAAATGCAGTCAAAAAGAAACCAAATAAGTTCTGACAGTAATTAGGAATTTCTAGTGGAATGCAAGTATAATGAACCCAAAGTTAACTTTTACATAAGCATTTCTACCTGCGGTCTGTAATTGGTCTAAACAGTTGAAGCAAACTACAACAGTAGCTTTTGAAAATGCTGGACAGGGTTCACAAAGACATTAATGAACTGGAAATGGGTCAAAAACTCATTTTCAACTCATTAATAATTTTTTCTGGATTTTCTTTCTTTCTTTCTATTGTCTGACTATTAACAATGTGGTGGTCTGGTTATATAATTGATTAGTTAGTTTAACTGGAGTTTAGAATCCATTTCTAAGGGCTTGTCTAAACTGGCAAGCAAAATTGGCGCTGCTGTGATCGATGCAGTGATATCGATTTAGTGGGTCTGGTGAAGACATGATAAGTCGATGGCAAAGTGCCTTCCCAGCAACTTCAGTACTCCACTTCCCCGAGAGGCAGAAGGTAAGTCGGCGGGAGAGCGTCTCCCATTGACATAGCGCAGAGTAGACACCACTTTAGGTCAGTGTAAGCTACGTCGCTCCAGGGTGATTTTTTCACACCCCTGAGTGACATAACTTACAGCGACTTACGCAGCAGTTTAGCCAGGCCGTGAACAGAGTTCTAGTTCATAGGCATTAAAGGGAAAACTCTTTTTGTACCACATAAACACTAAACCCACTAGCCAGGTGTCCCCAGCAGTTGTACAGCTGGCATAGCCAGCCCCTGTGCCTTCTTCCTCACAGTCCCCAATTGAGAGGAGGAGTAAAACAAGGAGAGTGGTCAGCATATGAAGAGTTCTGCAATCCCCAGATGGTGTATGGTCCCTTGAGGATCATAGTCTGATGGTTCCCCATCTCTCCTGAGCCCAGTATACATGGCCTAATGGTGTGATTCCCCTCTCACAATGGAGTAAATCAAGAGGGAGGCGGAGTCAATTCATTATTTGTATGATTATTTGTGCTGGTGGGTGGCTATTAGTTGCAGTTGTAAATCTGACTAATTGTTAGGACGCTTAGAGCTTTGTGTATGGCAGCTTTTCTTAGTATTTAAATCGAAGAAATAAGTGAAGTGAATGGAGTTACTCTGGTGTAAGTGAGTGGAGAATCAGACTCTAAGATCCACACCTGCCTACGCCAACTCCCAGGCAACCTGCTTCCCGACAGGTTGAGTCTCATTGACCTCATAGTACTAAGTGTTATGTTCACTAGTAAGCGCTAAGAGATGAGGCCTTGTAGTAGAGTATCTCCAAGCAATACTGATTATTTTATTAAAAACCTTTTTAAACAAAGGATACATTCCCTGCCTTCGTGTAAATCTAATAAAGAATTAAAGGGATTTTTTTAATGGCAAAGGGAGAGGCCAAAGCTGCTTAGTCAAATGCAAGTTTGGGAACTCTTTATTTCTCCAATACAGTATATACAGTATGTCATGTCTGTATTTGAGAAAATAAGCCATTAGCTCTTTGTGGGCGTAATGAAGGTGCTTCATTTTAGATCAGTTTCCATCTGCCAAATTTGATTTGCCCCATTATCAAACTTGGAGAAAAAAGCCCCTCATATCTTGTGAGCTTGCTGCTGAGTTTGGAGAATAGGCTCACACCCTCTCTCCCCTTGTTCGGCTCACAATGGAGAGCAAACACATATATAACAGGTCTGCATATGTGCCAGTGAGTTGCTGAAACAAATGATAATGAATGCTCTGAATGAGATCACTGCATCATGATCATAGCCTGGATGGAATTCTGATGGCAGGGAGGGGCGGTGAGGTCAGTGTATATATTGATGACTGCATAAGAAAGATAGAGAGGAAGAGGACCAGAAGGCACCCTCTGTGGGCTAGAGTCTGCCACCCTACCTTGCAGTGCTTGATACCTTACTTCCCCTCGATTTCAGTAGGACCTACTTGCAGAGTGAGGTACTACTCAAAGTGAGTATTGTGACAGAACCTGCTCTTCAGTGTTAAAGGGAAGCATGTCTAACAGCATGAAAGAGGGGGAAGCATCAAAACAACATTTAAAACTTTTTTTTTAACTAACGAGCCTGGATGTTTATCTGTTGGAAAGCTAAGAGGTCCTGTTAGCTAAAGTCAACATCTTAAGGGCTTTTCCTTGAACCTAGCACTTATCCAAAGCAAAGATAGAAAATTCAGTTAAATATCTTTTGGTGAGGAAAGAGGAAGGGAGAGGAGGTGATGAGATGACCTGGTGGGAAGGCATTATGCTGTAGAAGACAAGACAAAGGACTGAGAGATTCAGTTTTAATCCCAACTGTTCCACTGATCTCACTGCACAAGTCACCTAATTGCTCTGTGCCTCAGTTTCCTCCTCTGTGAAATGAGTATAACGGTACTTACCCATCTTTGTAAAGGGCTTTGCGATCCTTGCATGGGATAAAACTGCCAAGTATTTTCTATTTATTTATTGTACTTCCATCTCTTCATTTTTATGGTCCTTTGAGTCTTCTGCAGATGGTATTACCTCTTCCCATTTAATTTCAGCCAAATCAATCTCCTTTCCAGAATCTACTGTTTTTGAGCAAAGTGCAGAATGTGCTATTGACTCAGAATCATGCCATATTACAGGCAGTGTCAGTCTGTTGCAAAGAAGGAGGATTACAATAGAGAGTGTTTTCTCTGTCCCTCCTCACTCCCCAAAATCTGGCTGTCCTCACATATGCACAGTTGTCTGTGTACTGCTGATAATCCATCTGCAGAAGGTGCCAGTGGCTATATTTCCAGTGAGAGTCTAATGAAGAAATGGCTTATTTTCTCCATCATAACTTGCCTTGACATATCCTCACTCTTGGAGTTATGCACTTTTGCCATATGAATCCAGGAGTGTGGATCTTTGGAGGCAAATGACTCCATTTACTGGTAAGTAACCTGCCTTTTCTCTTGCTGTCCTCATTTGTCCTCCACACTTTTAAAATCTCCATTGATCGTAAATAAGGTCACCATAGGCTCACAAGACTGGTAAATATAATAGAGATCTTGTTTAAAAACACATTAATGTGAATCAATCTTGTTCCAGCTCTAGTTATATGTGTTAATGGCTGACTGAAATTTCACAATTTGCAGATGGTTTGTTAAAATAGTTCCAGAATTCGATAAGCTGTCAAAAATTATAGTTTCATTAGAGATATAGCAATACATCTGAGCATCCATTTTTATAACAAATCATGCAGAGTAGCCCAGGTAAAAGCCAAATACTTGGGCTCTTTCTGATTTTAGTTACATGGCCAACTTTGTATACTATTTTAAGAACAAATGAGAACAAACTTGGTTTAAGGATAAATTTGTTATGCGCCTACTTTCTACTTATGTAAGACCTCATGAATTTGGTGTCAGAGTATTCATGACTCAGAGGTTGGTGCTTTGATCTCATTCCTGAGATTTCAAGGGAATTACAAGAATGACAACAGTTAGAGATGAACCAAAGAGATTTGGCCTCGAGCAGGTACCTCCAACTACTCCCTGCTTCCAAATCAGAGTATAGCAGCATCTTTCCTCCTTCTCAACTTATTATAGCAGTATTGAATGAAGAATCTAATGTTCTTTACTAGTTTACTTCAATATATTAAGCATTTGCTTTATGGAAACAGTCCCTGGCAAAGGAATAATAAAGAGATGTGATAGTACACACTGGAAAAAAGTGTTTCCTCAGCACATTGGTTCAACACAGTGCAGAATTCAGCCCAGTTGGTAGTGGATTTAGAGCTTCACTCCATAAGCAAGGCACTTCCACTGTCTCACTTTTTCATTACTAATCCTTCTGAGCATGCAACCATTGATACTTAACATTTAGGAACACTAAGTGCCAGATTTATCCATCTAACTCAGGGGCTAGTCATCTTTCTGGCAAGCATACAGGGATAACAGTGGGAGGAGGGAAGGGCAAAGCAAGAAAGTGATTTTAAGAAGCAGGGGCAAGCGCCACACTCTTCAGAAAATACTGACCAGTCTGTAATCAGAACCCAGACACATTATCTATTTTTCATTCCTTTTTTTCTTCTCTTTGGTTCATGTTGCACACAAGCCAAGCCATTTGTAGAGCTTGTAGCTAATGTATTTTTAAAAGAATTGTGCCCAAATGAAGCAGTAATATATCAGCACTGTGGGAAATAAAGGGTTTCAATAGGAAAGTATAACAAAGTCCTTAAATGGAAGTAACTCAGACCCCTCAGAATATTAAGATGTCAAACTGTTCTTTCCAGTTCTTTGAGTGGCAGATAACTGTCTACGGCCAAAAGGTCTAGGATGTTTTTAGACTGCTCAGCCATCTCTGTTTTCTGTTTTTCCCTCCTAAAGCAACAACCCTGCCCACAAATACTACCTAGCTGTGGATCCCGTTTCGGGTTCACTGTACGTATCAGACACCAACAGCCGACGAATTTACCGAGTCAAATCCCTCACTGGTGCAAAAGACCTGGCCGGTAACTCTGAAGTGGTGGCAGGGACTGGAGAGCAGTGTCTGCCATTTGATGAAGCCAGATGTGGTGATGGTGGGAAGGCAGTGGACGCAACCCTAATGAGCCCTCGAGGTAAAGGAAGTAAAAGAGATTGGAGAAAGCAATTGTCTGAGGCTAGACTGGTTCTGGATATAATTCTCTAGTAATTAAATCACTACTTGCTTGGTAATTTTTATTCTGTGCTTTAATCACAGCGGATTGGCAAGGGTTCATGCTTTAGTTAAAGCAAACTTTATTACCCCTTCACTGTTTGCTGCAAAAGGAGATTTCACTGAATAGGGCTTCCTCCTAAAAGGAAACTTGCAGACAGGAGAAAACACCATTGTTTGAAACACAAGCCCTTTTGGAGAAGAGGAGGGATGCCTGCTGTAGTATTTTTCTTAATTTCAGTTCTGATGTTCATTAGCCTATTCCTACAAATGGGAAAAAATGGATCTGTCTTTTTAAGCTTCTTTATAATTTATAGTAAGAAGCCATAAAGGATTTTGGGGGATTTTTAAGTATTTTTTTCATCTCAAATGTAATCAGGAATATAGTTTTGTTTTCACTATTTTGCTTGGAGCACTGAAATCGGTGGCTTTGGAGCCCTCTAATTAAAAGGGTGGGTTTGTCAAGTTGTTAGCAAAGAGAGTTTTTCTTTTAATTATTTGCGTTAAGTAGGTGTTGTTGGGTTTGTCAAGTTGTTAGCAAAGAGAGTTTTTCTTTTAATTATTTGCGTTAAGTAGGTGTTGTTAAAACCAAATAGAAAACCCCCCACAAAGGCTTTTACTCTGCAAGCACTTACACAGTTGCTTAAATTTTCACGAGTAGCCTGAGTGAATGCAATGGGACTACTGGCATGTGTAAAGTTAAGCACATGTGTAAGGGCTTGTCTACATTTAAAACACTGGGGCTGCTGTAGCACTTAGAATATCAGGGTTGGCAGGGACTACAGGAGGTCATCTAGTCCAACCCCCTGCTCAAGGCAGAACCAATCCCCAGACAGATTTTTGCCCCAGGTCCCTAAATGGGCCCCTCCAGGATTGAACTCACAACCCTGGGTTTAGCAGACCAATGCTCAAACTACTGAGGTATCCCTCCCCCTGTGTTTCTGTGAAGATGTTTCCTAAGTCAGTGAGAGGGCTGCTCCCATCAGCATAGTTACTCCAGCTCTCTGAGAGGTGCTAGCTACGTTAACGGAGAGAATTCTCCCATCAACCTAGCACTGTCTACAGCGGGGTTAGGTCAATTTAACTGCAACGCTCAGGGGTGTGGATTTTTTACACCCCAAGTTATGTAGTTATACCAACCTAATTTCTGACTGTAGACCAGGCCTGAGTGTTGGGAGGAATGGAGCTCAAAGAATTTTAAAACATCCTGAGTGAAAACCACTTCCACTCTCAGTTATTTTTGATTATGTCTATGGGGTCAAAACCTACAAGTTCTCGAATTACACATAGAGTCTTCTAGGAGAAATGAAATCTGAATGTTTCATGTAAGAATCAAGGAGAAAAATCTTTCTTTAAAAAAAATAGTTTCAAGTTTCTTTATACAGAGGCAGAAAAGAGCATAAGTCAAATTAATGAGTTAATGCAAGATTCAAGATTAAGGTTGACTTGTTAAAAAACCACAGGATAAGTCAGCATACTTCCATTGACTTCAATAGAGGTACATTGATTTAGCTGAGGATCTGGACTGCAGCGTCAAGGGCTGAAGGCCTGAAAAAATGGGGATGAAAAAAAAAGCAGCACCTTGTAACCATCCATATTTGGAATAAACTTATCAATAAAGCATGAGACCAGAGCACTGATTGTTGCTTATTTTGCAAACCTGTAGGAATTGCAGTGGATAAGTACGGGCTCATGTATTTTGTTGATGCCACTATGATTCGGAAAGTTGATCAGAATGGAATTATATCAACTCTGCTGGGCTCTAATGACCTAACTGCTGTTCGACCACTAAGCTGTGATTCCAGCATGGATGTCACCCAGGTAGAGTTTTACTTCCTCTTTGTGTATGTGCCATACAACAGATGGCTATTTACTTTGGATAATTGCCTGGCCATTCTCTGTAGAAAATACAGTATGTTAGACTCCTCTGAAAAAGGATTTAGAGGGTATTGATGACATTATGCAGGGCAGGATAACAGCTTATATAATTAGTTACTGAAAAGAATGAACCTACCCTCTTGCAGTGGTTAATACAAGTTATTTACACAGTTATAGAGAAATGAGTTTGAGATAATGGAAGTTATTGTATAATTGCCTTTTATTTTTCTGTACTTGCTGTAGACTTTCAGTAATGTAGCATTCAGTCCTTTGCAACAGATACATAATTAACCAAAGTTAGCACTGTCCATAGCTTTAATTTATACATGCAAGTATTAAGTAGAGCACTTAGTTCCATGATTTACACATATAATTGTTATGTGTTGAAAACAATTTATTTCTTTTGTGTGAGTTATACAATAATAATGAATTATCGTGTGGTTCATAGGTGCGGCTGGAGTGGCCAACTGATCTTGCTGTCAATCCCATGGATAACTCGCTTTATGTCCTGGAGAACAACGTCATTTTACGGATCACAGAAAACCACCAGGTTAGCATCATCGCTGGACGTCCCATGCACTGTCAGGTTCCTGGGATAGACTACTCCCTTAGCAAACTGGCCATCCACTCTGCGCTGGAGTCAGCCAGTGCAATTGCCATCTCACACACAGGAGTCCTTTATATCAGTGAGACAGATGAGAAAAAAATTAATCGACTACGCCAGGTAACCACCAATGGAGAGATCTGCCTCCTAGCTGGGGCAGCTTCAGACTGTGACTGCAAAAATGACGTCAACTGTAATTGCTATTCTGGGGATGATGCTTATGCCACTGACGCCATCTTAAACTCCCCGTCCTCCTTAGCTGTGGCACCAGATGGCACTATCTACATAGCTGACCTTGGAAATATCCGCATTAGGGCTGTTAGTAAAAACAGGCCCATTCTTAACTCTGTCAACCAGTACGAGGCAGCTTCTCCAGGAGAACAGGAGCTATATGTCTTCAATGCTGATGGCATCCACCAGTACACCCTCAGTCTTGTTACCGGAGAGTATCTGTATAATTTCAGCTACAGCGCCGATAACGATGTCACAGAGGTGATCGATAACAATGGTAACTCCTTAAAAATTCGTCGGGATAACAATGGAATGCCACGCCATTTACTGATGCCCGACAATCAGATTGTCACACTGGCTGTCAGCACGAATGGTGGACTCAAGGTAGTGTCTACCCAGACCCTGGAACTTGGATTAATGACTTACAATGGAAATAGTGGGCTCTTGGCAACAAAGAGTGATGAAACAGGGTGGACGACCTTTTATGAGTAAGAAAGTTTTTTAAATTTGTTGAGTATGCATTTCTCTTTCAAGTGAGCATGGTTAGGGCCTAATATAATGCCCATTGAAATCAATGGTAGTCTTTCTTTTGGCTTCAATGAACATTGAATCAGGCCTTTAAATCTTGATGTAATAGGGTACTGGAGCCACATGTGTGATTTTGTTAACTATAACAATCTTGCAGCGTCCTTGCATAAGGGCCTGAGACGGATGCATCCTGTGAGCTGCTGAGCACCCTAAAGTCCCAGTGCAGAGTATGGATGGTGAGGGAGCTCCCCCACCTCCCAGCAAATTGCTAGCATCTTGCAGGATCACTAACTTGCATTTACACTGCTGTTTGCAGGATTGGGCCCAGCTTTCTTTGCTGTAAGTGGGAGTGCAAAGAAGTCCCCTTCTCCAAGCTGGTCTGCCCAGTTCACTACACAATAATTTGTGGTTATACCCCATAGGGCTGCCTTTGTCAAGAGACTTCAATATTAGTTTCTTTTGGAACTGAAATTACAAGTCTTGCTGTTCAAATGTCAGGATATTGGACCCATATTACATATAGGAGATAAAGTGTTGATTAATTTTACTGATTGCTTATTCTTGAGATAGGTGAGGAAATTAGATCCCAAGGTATCTGTAAGACCCCAATGTGACTTATATAATTTGTAGATAGACCAAAAGCACATTGGTTTTCATGAGCAGGTAGATTAAAAAAAGACAGAATTTCCTCTTTAACTGAAATGGATCAGAGATAAAGTGCCTAGGTATATTAAAAAGCTGGAAAAGCAAACCAGATTTTCTCTAACAATTATCTTGTCCTTAATAGTATTATTGTAATTTACTTGGCAACAAGAGGGTTTCCTAAATAAGTAGCGCTCTATATGCTGAATATATAAAAGTGAGTATTTTGGCTTTTAACTATGGCAAGACTGTCTATCTAGAGCGTGAGAATTTTGATGAAACACTTAATTAGTGATATATTTAGTAGTAATTTTTTCCAAGTTAGACTTGGACAATATTTGTCAAGCTTTATTTACAAGTGACTGGACCTAGATTTGTTTTTCTAAGATTGTCCTCTGAGCAATAGGTTTGCACCTCTAACATGTGCCAAAGCATCATATTGTTGTCTACTACTGCTGACTTTTTGTAAGAAAATAAAAAAAAAACAATACCTGAACATAAGTAACTGGTTGATCTAGCTGGAAAAATAACTGAATTATCAATGCACATCAGCATTATCTGTGTTTTGTGTTTGGTTTATAAAAAAAGAAAGGCAGTGCCACCTGGTGGTCACTGTATAATTTGACCACTAATTTGAACATCTCTCTTATAGATCAGAGGTCGGCAACCTTTCAGAAGTGGTGTGTCAAAGTCTTCATTTATTCACTCTCACTTAAGGTTTCGTGTGCCAGTCATACATTTAAATGTTTTTAGAAGGTCTTTTTCTATAAGTCTATAATATATAATTAAACTACTGTTGTATGTAAAGTAAATAAGGTTTTTAAAATGTTTAAGAAGCTTCATTTAAAATTAAATTAAAATGCAGAGCCCCCAGACTGGTGGCCAGGCCCCAGGCAGTGTGAGTGCCACTGAAAATCAGCTCACGTGCCGCCTTTGGTACGTGTGCCATAGGTTGCCTACCCCTGGTATAGATAAAGCTGCATAATTGTTATCTTTAACACATAAAGGCCTGTTTCTTTAACATATGTCAGATATTTAATTAGTTACATTACTGAGGCACAAGAGAATGCTAAATACTGATCACTGAATCAAATTTTTAACTGTATCTGACTTTTGTGAAACATCCTGATGAGGAGATGTGCATGGGATTTTAGATAGACCTTTACTTAGTTGTTATTGATTATCAATAGTTCAAAGTTCACAGGCAGTAGCAACTAGTTTGTTTCCTAGAAACTACACTTTAAATCAAACAGCACATATTTTAATGAATGGATGCAAAATAATTACAAGTGCACAGATTTAGATGAATAAAATGGCAATATTACAATAATTTAGAATAATTACAAACTACAAAAACTTATTTTAAAAAAATGATAATTAGAAATCATTATTTTTTTAAATTACAAAAAAATTCAAAATTACAATATTGATTTACCTAAGGGTAATTATAAGTCATGACTGAGACAGTATCTTGGTGTGATTTTACAGGAAAACTTCTGATAAGTTTTCTCGGACTACTAAAGTGGAAATATGACTTGCATGTTCTGCGAGGTGCTGACATGCATCTTGAAAGTATTATATGTTATTTTTTCAGTGTTCATAAAATTGCTAGGTGCTTTCAGTGGGACTATTCCTGGTGCTAAGCACCACGTACTAGTATGCCTGGTACTAAGTAGTACAGGATTAAGCACTATATTAGTGAATTAGTATGTTTGAGAAAAGATAGATAGTAGCTAATTATCTCCTCTGTTTTGCGAGTACGTATTGCAGCCTGGCTAAGTACTATGTATAACAATATACAGACAGGAGACAAGAAAGGTTATGCTTTCTGTTCATCTAGAATGTCACCAGTTGTATATGCATTAGCACCCTGATCATATTCTATACCCTTGCAGCCCAAATTTCTTTCATGTAATTAAAGAACAGAGCCACATGATCCGCTCTGTCTAGGTTACAAAACATCTGTAGTATGCCATCCACAAAGCTGTCTGTGTCTCTGGGGCATTTTTAGTTACAAGAAGAATGTGCGTTATACCAAGTGTGTGGGAAACAATGTGTAAAGGGCGAAACTTAACCCAGTGTGTAAGGCCTGGTCCACACTAACCCCCCACTTCGAACTAAGATACGCAACTTCAGCTACGTGAATAACGTAGCTGAAGTCGAAGTATCTTAGTTCGAACTTACCGCAGGTCCACACGCGGCAGGCAGGTTCCCCCGTCGACTCCGCGTACTCCTCTCGTGGAGCAGGAGTACCGGCGTCGACGGCGAGCACTTACGGGATCGATCTGGGATCGATTTATCGCGTCTAAACAAGACGCGATAAATCGATCCCAGAAGATTGATTACTTACCGCCGGACCCGGAGGTAGGTATAGACATACCCAAAGATGCAAATTCTCCATATGGAAAAATGTGACAAAAGATAAATAGAGTCATGTAGATGGAGCTGACCGTGGGTAGCCAATTTACTGTGACTCTTTAACATCCTGAGTCCATCCCAGCACAAAGCTGTTTTGTTAATGAGATGGTAAGTAATAGTTAAATAAAATATAGGAGAATCCCTGTCGACACAGCACACTGTTTACATTTTAGATTGAATGTGTGAAGTATTTCCAGAGAGATAACTCTCTCTCTATCATTGCTGCATTTGTTTTGGTAAATATAGGATCATAGCAATTAAAGATGGAAAAATCTATTGGATCATCAAGTCTGCCCTCTGTAAAGGCAATATGTGTTACCTCCAACACCATTACATCCTCACATTCAAATACAGATAACGAGTCCCCCTTATCGTAGTAGGATAGTGGAGTTGTGAAATGACCACACATAAAAATCTTCTAAAAAGTAACATAACATAACAATTGCCCTATTGAAATACAATGCTGCCTTATTTGGCATCATTGTTTTTTACGCAATCTATATCTGCCAAAAGCTTTACATAATTATTTTTTTAAATGCACTTAATTCACATTATGAACAGTCAAGGTTCATGAGTAATACAACAGCTGACAGCAGGTTCACATAAGATAATTTACGCTTGTTTTTTGGGCATGAGGAATAGATCTTTGAAGTGGTCCCTGATAATATCCCACTTGACCTTTGGAGTATCCCAAGAAAGTGATGAAGTTTTCCCTTGAATCAGACTTATTTTTATAAGACACAGAATAAGGATCTATTTAAATGTATGTGGATATACACCTTGCCTATCTCCACATTAGCGCAAAAGCTGCTGTTATACCTTTATTGTGCTTCATATCTGAAACCAACCTAGCTAAATCCTTTCTACAGCCTGTCAAGCAGTTGCATATTTTAAACTTCTAAAGGTCAGAACGCAGGCCTTAAAGAGTGTACAGGGTATTTAGGTGCTCAGATGTTAGAGCAATGGACACATTATAAGAATTCTGTATAGAATACAGAATAAAATATTGGCACAAACACGCAGAAGGGATGCACAATGTAATCAACAATACCTGGGACAATTTGAGAGGCCTGCAAACAATGTGGCAAAAATGGTGAAAGGATAAAGTCTTCTTTCAATATATTATTTATAACCTGAATATGTATGTTGAGAGATGTTTGCGACTAAATGCTTGGATAATCACAGTGCATTAAATCTTTGGAAAATCCAGTACTTGCCAACTGAATCTACTTCACCCATTAACCAAAAAATAAAATAAAAAAAGGATCCATTCACCTTTCCCCTCTTGTCATGTTGCAGTGGTAATAACAACTCCGGGTCAGAGCATTTCCTGAAGATTAATGGCTCCCAGCTGAGTCTTAGGTACTAACTTCTCCCAGGCACTCATCATTTCCCAGGAAATATCCTGCTCCATCATAGTCATTGTTTAATAAATGCATTATATCTGTCTGCTGCCTAACTCCAGGAAATCAGTTTATGAGCCACCAGCATCACCCATTAAGGAAGCTTTCATCAACTGACCTATGCAAAATCAATGATGTCCTATTTCCAGGGTAGCTCTTGGTCTCACCCACACCTCATTAACTCTGCTACTTACATTCCCTCCTGGGCAATATTGTAGGGACAACATGGGGCAAAATCCTGGACCCACTGACATCAGTGGTAGAATGCCCATTAACTTCAGTGGAGCCAGGATTTCACCCTGGGACTTCATTTTAGGAACATAGGAATTGCCTTACCAAATCAGAGCAGTCCAGAATTCTGTTTCAGAGAGTGGCCTCCACCAGCTGTTTATAAGTGGAAGCAGTTCCACAGGGTCATTATACATTGTGTGTGTGGGGGGGGGGGAGTAGTTCCTTTTGTCAGTTCTAACTGTGCTGCCTGGAGCTTCGTTAAAATTCTGTTTTTCTATTGGGACAGGAGTAAGTAAGATTGTCCTATTTAACTTCTCTATATATTGATGGGTACAATTTCTATGTATCATTTATACAATGATTTTGTATACCTCTAGCATATCCCCCCTTAAATTAAACAGTCCCAGTCTCTTCAGTCACTCTTTTTATGATACTTGTTTCATGTTTCTAGTAATTTTCATCCCTTCCATTTCTGCTACATGCGTTTCAAGATAGGGCGATTCAAACTGAACTGTGTCCCATGCAAGAGTATACCTCTGATTTATATAAATGGCATAGGAATATTTTCTATTCCATTCCACTTTGAGCAGAGATGTTCAGTGAGCTGTCCACAGTGATGCCCAGTTCCTTTTCTTGCATTAATTTAAACCCCAGCAATGTGTATGAGTTGTTCAGCTTATTCTTTCCAATTTGAATTATCTTGTATTTAGCGGTAAATCTCACCTGCCATTGTGCTGTGCATTCACCTAGCTCTGAGATCACTTTAAAGTTCTTCATGGATTTTTTAGTCTTAATCTAAATAATTTTGTCTTCTGCAGATTTCACCACCTCCTTGTTCTGTCCCTTTTTTGATAATTGGTAAACATATTAGTCCACACTGGTGCAGCCTGATACAGACTTTTGGGGGCACCCTAGCATTAACCTTTTACCAAACTGAAAATTCCCCCCCTCCCCCTTTTTTTTTTTTTTTTTTTTTTGCTCTTTATTTTCTGTTTCTTAGCTGATTTGTGGCAGAATTTTTTCTTAATAGCCTCTTGTGAAGGACTTTTTCTGGACTTTCGAAAAACCTTTCACAAATTACATCAACTAATTCTCTCTTATCCAATATCTTGTTGGCAACAAATTCTAACAGATTCCAGAGGCAACTAATCCAGTTGTAGTGGCTTGCAGATATTAAAATATGTATTGATTCTGGGCCTAATGCTGTTCTCAGTGTCAACGTTGTAAATCCAGACTAACTCAATTGGAGTTATTCTGGATTTACATTGGTGCAATAGAGACCAGAATTTGTCTAGAAAAACCTTAATTCACAACCATAGATAGTTTTCAAATACAGCGTATTGAGCGACTCAAAATGTTCTAAAAGATCAAGATCTGTTTCATGCCATATTTTAGCAGGAAGCTGCTGCATTAATATGTAGATTAAATGAAGACTATAATTATACACATGCTTATTTTGCTCTCATTAATTTATCTATTAGCTATGACCACGAAGGACGCTTGACCAATGTAACACGTCCCACCGGAGTGGTGACCAGCCTTCACCGGGAAATGGAAAAATCTATTACCATCGATATAGAGAATTCCAACCGGGATGATGATGTAACAGTCATTACCAATCTCTCCTCTGTGGAGGCTTCCTATACAGTGGTTCAAGGTACAAGAGTGTACTTTTCAGTGCTTTAGACACCAATATCTCCCTAGTACTTTAAGGGAGCCGTTCTCAAAAGATTCATATCATAAGTGCACTTTTGAGCAGGAAAAAAAATAACATAAGGTTCTTGGAGGAAACTCCCATACATACTCTGTGAAAATGGCAGTACCTCAGGACAGGCAGGGGAAGTTTTGTCTATCTTAGTTGAGTCAAATACAATATGATCATTACCTGTTGTAAATTGGCTCTGCTGATGCCTTTCATGTCAGGTTTACTTTACCCACATTCAGAGTGCATTGCACTCCAATGCAACATTGGCTATGACTTTAGGGACAAAAAGGTAGATTCTTTACAGTGACGTAATGAACTTGTGTAAACTATCTCACTGTAAAATCCTAGCTGAGACAAGGTGTAGGCAGTTTTTAATCATAGTGTAACTTGATGAGATCAGCCCCCCAGCCCTGCTGCCCTGATTTATCTAAGTTAATTCTTCAAGTTAATGGAACTGCTCATTTGAGTAAAATGCAGGATCAGGCCCTTTTCTGATGCCATGACAAGAAAAAAAAAAACAGGTACCATGTTTTCAATGCAACATTACCACGTCAGAGAATGCTGCCACAGCTGGCATACCACAGAAGAGATCAGCAATAAAATGGTTAACTGTTCCTTTGTGTGAAACTTTCTGACATGGCCCAAACATTGTATATGACACAGTGTAAACAGTCACAGTTACCGAAGATAGATTGAAAGGAGTTTAGTGGATGATGTTTTTTTAATTAAGAGATAATGTCACTGGAATAAGAACATTGTCACAGGACAATAGTCTCCTTCTGACATATAAATGTCAACATTTATAGACTATTATCCTCTGACACCTCCTGTTCCAATGACTTTATTTCTGTTATACCAAATGATTAATTATGTAGATGCTGTCCTTTTGTCAAATGGATATTGATGCTTTGGTGAGCTGCGCAAAACTGAAGTACTGAAAAGCTCCATTCTGATTGTCTTACAGAATAGAGCTGGCTGTGTCAACCAGTCAGAGAATAACATGACTATAAAAGTACAGTTTTATTTTTATAACTTTTATCAATAAGCGAAAAGGGCAAACATCTGATTGGCTAGCCTAGCTTCTTTATTGTCGGATCAAGAATGACACATACACACATAAAGGATTGTGTCTGCCAGCTTGTATTGTTGGGGTATCACACCTTTGGGATTTAAAACTAATCTATAACACTGTGCTGTGTATCTGCCGAGAGGGCAGTTTTTAAAAGACTGAAAAAGAAGAAGGGATTAGTTGTTCACTTCTGACAAAAGATTCCAATGGTCTCTTTTTACATCACAGCGTTTAATAGACTTGTTATTCATCCCACAGTTCAGTTAAAAAACATAATTTTCCCCTGGGTTTTGCTCATTTTAGAAATGCATCTATATAAATTATGGAGCTGAAATAAGTCAGTATATGTTTTGATTTACAATTCAGAGTACCATATATACTCGTTCATAAGCCAAACTTTTTTAGTAAAAAACGGAAGCACCAGAGAAGGGGGTCGGCTTATGAACGGGTATAGAGAGGGAGAGGTGGGACACAGCCCCTCCCCCCAACAGAGGGAGCAAGGAGAGGCAGCACAGCCAGCAGAGACAGAAGGAAGAGATGGGGCCAGAATCTCTCTGCTTCTGGCCATGCTGCTCTCCCCCCATCCTCCGAAGCAGCTGCAGCTCCGGGGCTGGCAGGCTGCAGCCGTGCCACTCGGCCCCACCCCTCAGCCTACTGGAACATGCTGCGGCAGCGCCACCTGGTCTGGCCCACCAGAGCACGCTATAGCTGCGCTGCCCAGCCTGCCGAAGCAGCTCCAGCCAGGCCAGAGACATCCTTCCCTGGCCCTCCCCAGATAAGGTGGGAAGGGATGGGATGGGGACAATGTGGGGGTCCCAGGCTAGGGGTGGGGTCATGTGGGAGGGGGTCACAGGGGTTACTCCCCTGACCCCCAGCTTCTCCACCCCCAAAAATTTCCCCACCAGTTGCTGTCCCGGCCAGTCAGGGTAAGCAACTGGTGTGCCAGGACACTTTGTTTACTTAGGTTATCTCCATGCCTGTGGACGCTCGAGGTAAACAAACCATCTCGGCCCGCCAGTGGCTTATCCTGATGGCCTGGGAGCTTGTGATCGAGTATATATGGTAAATGGAAAACAACAGTATAAACTATAGCACCTCTGCAGGCTAGGAACATTAATACCATTGTTTTTTACATAAGTCAATAACATTGGTAATATCTACCATAGCACAACACAGGCAGACTTCATTTGACATCAATGGAAGTACCATGAAAACCTATTAAGTTGGTGCTATCTTCTCTTTATGACTAAAGTAGCTAAATATTGTTTTTTATTATTTTACTAGACCAAGTGAGGAATAGCTACCAGCTCTGTAATAATGGCACTTTGAGAGTGATGTATGCCAATGGAATGAGTATTAGCTTCCACAGTGAACCTCACGTCCTGGCTGGTACTGTGACCCCTACCATAGGACGATGTAATATTTCCCTGCCAATGGAAAATGGCTTAAATTCAATTGAGTGGCGCCTGAGAAAAGAACAGATAAAAGGCAAAGTGACGGTGTTCGGAAGAAAGCTCAGGGTAAGTGGAACTCACCGTTACAACAACAGTCTTTTGTCCTGTATCTAGACTGTTTTCTACTCTAAATTATATTTTAATCAATTCTAATTCAAACAAATGAATAAGACAATGAAGTGGAGTAGCAATGGTGACGTTTTATGTATTTGAGAGGCCAAATAAACTGATGGAGTAGTCTGCTGTTGCCAGTTATCAGAAGCTCCATCAACTCGAAGATTCAAAAGGAGGCTGGTAAAAAATACCCCGTAAGGGATAAGAGTCACTATGTTGGTGGAATTGCCATCTTTCTAATGAGCTGCAATATCAAAATCCTGACCACTTGTTGTCTACCAATATACTGTGGAACTCTTCACAAGAATTTGTCTGAGTCTCCAAACAAAATTCTAGTTCATGTAATTACATTCTACTAACCTAAATTCCCCCTGCAATTTCTCTGAGATAAGTAGTTGTCTTCATTTCCTTTCATAAACTGCAAGGCTGTGTTAAACAGACACTATTTTCCCTCCCCCTGCTTCCCAAGGTGGCTAAAATTTCACTGTGGATGAAGTGGCTCCAGTATGCAGAGATTGGAAGGCACATTGGGATACTGGGAAGAAAAATGTGATGGGTCTCATCCAAAGCCCATTCAAGTCAATCAGAGACTTCTGTTGGCTTCATTGGGTATTGGATCAGGGTGTATATAGAATCATAGAAATATAGAGCTGGAAGAGACCTCGAGAGGTCATCTAGTTCAGCCCACTGTACTGAGGCAAGACTAAGTAAACCTAGACCATCCCTGACAGGGTTGTCTAACCTGTTCTTAAAAGCCTCCAGAGACAGGGATTCCACAACCTCCCTTGCAAGCCTGTTCCAGAGTTTAAGTACCCTTGCAGTTAGAAAGTTTTTCCTAATATCTAACCTAAATCTGCTTTATTGTAGATTAAGCTGATTACTTCTTGTCCTACCTTCAGTGGATATGGAGAACAGTTGATCATACCCCTTAACATATTTGAAGATTGTTATTTGGTCCCCCCTCAGTTATCTTTTCTCAAGAATAAACATGCCCGTTTTTTTAATCTTTCCCCATAGGTGGGGTTTTCTAAACCTTTTATCATTTTTTTGCTTGCCTCTGGACTCTTTCCAATTTCTCCACATCTTTCCTAAAATGTGGCATCCGGAATTGGACACAGTACTCCAGCTGAGGCTTCACCAGTGCCAAGTAGAGCAGGACAGTTACCTCCCATGTGTTATATACAACACTCCTATTTATACACTTCAGAACAATATTAGCTTTTTTTGCAGCTGCATCACATTTTTCGCTCTTGTTCAATTTGTGAGCCACTATAACCCCCAGATCCATTTCAGCGTACTACCACCTACACAGTTATTCCCCATTTGTAGATGTGCATTTGATGTTTTCCATCCTAAGTGAAGTATTTTGCACTTTACTTTATTGAATTTCATCTTGTTGATTTCAGCCCAATTCTTCAATTTGCCAAGGTTGTTTTGAATTCTAATCCTATCCTCCAAAGTGCTTGCAACCCCTCCCAATTTGGTGTCATCAACAATTTTTATAAGCATACTTTCCTCTGCTATTCAAATCATTAATGAAAATATGGAACAGTGCCAAGCCCAATATTGACCTGGTGGGACCCTCTAGACACACCCTCCCAGTTTGACAGTGAACCACTGATAATTTCTCTTTGAGTTTGGTTTTTCAAACAATTGTGCACCCACCTTATAGTAATTTCTTCAAGGCATTATTTCCCTAGTTTGCTTTTGAGGATGTTATATGAGATAGTGTGAAAAGCCTTACTAAAATCGAGAGATATCACATACTACTTCCCTATCCACTAGGCTAGTCACCCTGTCAAAGAAAGAAATTATCTTCGTTTGGCATGATTTGTTCTTGACAAATCCATGCTTGCTATTCCTTATAATGCTATTATCCTCTTGGTGCTTACAAACTGATTGTGTAATAATTTGTTCCAATATCTTTCGAGGTATCAAAGTTAGGCTGACTGGTATATAATTCTCCAGGTCCTCTTTTCCCCATTTTAAAGATAAGTACAGTGTTTGCCATTGTCCAGTCCTCCAGGACTTCACCCGTCCTCCCTGAGTTCTTGAAGATAATTGTTAACAGTTCCAAGATTGTTTCACCTAGCTCCTTAAGGAATTGCATAAAGTGTTCTTATCATTAGATATTATACACCGAATCAACTGCTTAGTTATTTGCAGAGAGAAATAAGACAGGAGATGTTACTTTTTTAACATTCTCCTGATGTTTAGTGGTTAGCAAATTCTCAGCACTGAGTTATCAGTAGTTCTCCCTGTTTTCTTTATGCTGTCTGTATCTTCAGAGTTGCATGCTCCTGTATTTTTTTAAAAAGACAAAAACTGGAATGAGATTAGCAGCTAAATCCTTAATGACTGGATTTCAGGACTGTGTAATTGATTTTTGATATGCTGTACTGTAGAAGTTGATTATAAGTAGTAATCACTCCTTTTCTAAGATAAATCAGCTCTGCATTTTGACTAGGTCTTCAAAACAAAAATAAATGAGGCCCTAAAATAAAATGGCTATAATCCTTACTCTAAATATTAAAAATTTAATAGAGGTACTTGTGGTAATTAGCTGAAGTTAAATGCACAAATCTTAGAGCTGAATCCTTGCCAGAGTTAGATTTTCTTCCATCATGTTTATGCAAATCAAAACACAGCTTTATCTATCAACACCTCAACATTTAATTGTCTGGTGTTAGTTCCTGTAACAATAATCACATATCCATTTAGCTCTTTTAAATGGAAATTACTATGAGATTATAGCAGGTTGAGTGGACTGAAAATGCAATTTGAAAATGAGGGAGAAAGCATAGAATTTATTTGCATCTCATTTATTTTAATTCACCTTTGTAAACTGTTTAGTGAATGAAATAAAAGCAACTGTACTGGAAAATTGCAAGGGAGCAGGTGGGATGCAAGGTAGACAGGGAGGTGCAGCAGCATGGGATAGATCAGCATGAATGGAGGGCACAATAGATAATGAGTTATAGCTTCCATGAGTATTTCAGATCAATCAGAACACTCTCACGTCTTTCAGCTGAGGCCCAAATTTGGGACAGAGACACAGAACCAGGGGCATGTGAAAGACGTCAGTGCAGGAGTCTGTCCTTGTATGTGATTCATTTCTTAAGGCAAATACTATTTTCAATATTAAATCTCCCTCCTGAAATTTCTCATGTAAATATTAGCCATGACTGAAGTGAGATAACATCAGCTTTGTGTATGGGATATAGGTACATTTCAATCTCAAATTTAAGAACCTCTTTCTTGAGGGCTCTCAATTGAGAGGTCAGATGCAGTCATTCCCAGATGGTTGGTGCTCAGATATTATGCGATGGGTGCCTTACAAAATCATGCATCCATACTTCCTTGGTGTGTTGTATGCTATCAGCATTGTGATCACAACCTCACACATCCACATTCTGCTGGGCAGAAAACTCCTGCTGCTCAACATGCAACTATCCACTTGTAGTTTACCACATCAGCATTATGGTAGCACAATACTGTATTAATAATTCTGTAGTTTATCCCAGCCAGGGTCATGGGGTGTTGTTGAGCATAACATTGCACCTTTAGAGATATGAGCTTTGTCTCTGTAATTTATTCCAATGTTCACATGACTTATGAATTTTTGAGCACTTAACATCAACCTAACTCTCGTATTTGCACTCCCGAGTGGAAAAAAGAAGGGGCCATTAGTGCTGATGGCAGGAACAAGTCATAGTAGGGCTAGGATGTAGCTCTCCCCCAAGCACCAACTCGTACCTGGGGCAAGAGCATGCTACATCTTCTCTAAAGGTTTAACAAGGGCCCCAGTGAGCATACTCCCCACAGTGGCTGTGGAGGCATTATCCCTGCTCTTGCCTATGCCAGCATAAAGCTCCACTGCTTGTAGGGAAACCTCTCCCTTACTTTGGGGTCAGGATTAAAGAGCCATAATTAAGCCTATATAGGAAAATGTGTAATTTTTTTTTAATTTGTGTCAGGTATTATTGTTTACTGGTACATTATCAGTAGTGTATTGAATGTTGTTCAGGCAATTTAATACAGAACCCAGAGAAAGAAAGAGAGAGATTACACTTTTGGGTTTGTTTGTTTTTGTTTTGTTTTTGTATATACTATAATATCACTCAAGTGAATTTTGCTGGAAGAACCATTAACCAACATCTAGAAGGGCTCTTCCCTATTGTGACTTACACAGCAACAGCAAAAAGAAGAAGCAGATGTGTGTGTAGGTAGCAGAACAAAAGAAAAATAGCTTGCTAGATAATCTTCAGTCATGATAGTCGTATTAGTGTTATTAGCGTTCCCCAAAGGAGTGGGAGTTAGTCATTTTGTTTGGGTTTCTATATAATTAATATGACATTGCAATTATACTCTGTGGTGTTACTTATTTTACAAATGAAAACGAAGTTACTGAATTATCAAACAGGTGCTTCTTTATTCTCAGAGTAATGTTTTTGTGTAGCTATTCTGGTGTATAATTGTTCAGAAAGCTGGTACTTCAACTCACTGTGACAAAAACCTAGTAACATTTGTAAAGTATATTCAGCTTCCTCCTGAGCAAAAGGAGAGAGCCCTTAAACTCAACTTTACTAGCAAAGGCAGGGTGCAGGATACAGCTGCTGTGATGAGGCAAAACTGTCAAGCTGTTTATAAAGACGCAAAACTCTTAAAAGAGCTGAATTTTCAAACAATTGGTTTCGCCTCACTCCCTCCACACAAAAAACATCCAAGAAGGCAGGAGATCACCATGCCTCCTACAAATAAAGACAACAGAGGAGCAAGAGTTGTTTATGGGGTTTTGGTGCTTGGTGAGGACCTCCAGAGGTTCAGACAGCAACTTTGTGGTTCTCTCACCACTGGCTTTATAGGATCATAAGTTTCAGTGTTGGCAATGGGATTTTGTTGTTCTTGTATGTTTGTGAATAGCAACATCACTTACTGATGAAACCCACAATGCAACATATAGCAGTAGAGGATTTATGATCTAGTAATTTTAGGTCTACAAGGAGAAAAGACCTTTAAGAAATCTTGGAAACGTTTAAAAACCCTGTAATTAGGATAATTATATACAGAAATAATTTAAAATTCCCTCTAAATTATGAAAAAAACTTTCCTGGTGAATTCCTCAAATAAATTGGGCTCATAAATTCCTATTAGTTGTATGTGTCTGTGAGGATTAGTTACTTTAGAAAGAATTGAAATTTCAGAGCTATGCTAGAATTTTCCTTTAATTGTACAGACATATGTCTTTAATATAATAATCAGGTACCCTCTATTTTCCCCAGTAGCTCTTAAAGTGCAGGGTTTCCATGGACATGTACACAGATTTTGCACTCACATAAATGGTGCCCACTTCTGAAAGTTTGCCCTCTACAGCTGAGTTCTGCTTCCAAGACTTCCTTTCTACTAAAACCTTGAATAAAGAATAAGATGGAGCATTTCCTTTCCTAAGTTTTTTTCTTAACTACTACTATTGTCTTCACATCAGAGCTAGTCTATTTGTCAATATCAAAACCTTCTTTGGGAAATTCCACATGAAGAGCAATTTCTAAGAGTTACTAAGGAAATGAAAACTGTGTTAAAAGAGCTGAATTTTATTAACTGGACAATATCAGACGGAGAAAAATGAACAATAATTTAAAAAAATATTTTCTTATGAACACAAAATTGTATTAAATTTAAAATTGCTTTTTATAGAACTGAATTCCTACAGAGTGGGTTGGGATGGGAATTGGGCTTACTCTGCCAGTGAAAATAATTCAGAATAACTTTTATGTCCTCTAGGAAGGCTCAGGATTAATTTACATATTGTTTGATGTGCAGTTTAAATTTGGATAAGAGAAAATGTTGCTTAATCAAAGCTACTGTAAAATATAAGCTGAAGAACAAATTCCCAGGAACAGATGAATACTTCTTAAGTAGTCCTTGCTGTCAAAAGATCTCTAATTTAAAGACTTCTACTTTATTAATGGTGCGTTCACAATTAAATTACTTAAGAAGCTTTATTAGATTACAGCGCTGGCCTGGATTTTCTGTGGCTTGGCCTCCAGTGAGTATACTGCTTTATCTTTCTCATAGCATTTGCAGTAGTGAACGCTATAGTTGAGGTTACATATTCAGTTCTTACAACCCCTTGTTCTCATATGCTTACAACTTTCCAAAAACATTTCCTGTGGGACTGAAACTTTTCATGCTGTGTTGTGTTTGTTTTTTGAAAGTCTTACTAAAGAAAGTGAGAAAGTGAAATATATTTACTCAGCTTAAAGAAATTTATGGGATTTTTATTGCTTGCAAGGGACCTTAGCTTGCAAGATGCTGGGAGTTCAGCTTGCTCAGCAAGCACCTTGTGGGATCAAAGCCCAAAGCCTCAAAAAGGACTGAACAAAAAACATTCTATGTGCCAGCACCTCTGAGGAAAAACCTCTCTGTTGAAAGTGGGGGAAGGAGAAAGTGTTGAAGGCATGGATTCTCAACTTGGGGGTTGTGACTCCAACAGCGGTCATGGCAGCCCTCCTATTTATATGGCTAGATTGAAGGGGGAGTCCTCAAAACTTTTTCCTGGTGTACTGTGGGGTCATGTTATGAAAAAATGTTGAGAACTACTAGTGTAAGCCGTTGAAAAATTACTTCTGAGCATACTCTGTGGGTATCTACTAAATGTTAACAGCTTATAACAAGCCCAGGGGCTGTTGCTCAGAGATTACTGCTAGCCCAGGATGCATTGTAAAATGTCTCCGCAAAACACTCCTCTATTTTTTTAGTAAATTCTGGGAAATTTAATTGTCCTTTCAATGTATTAGTATTTTCACTGTAGCAGTTAGCATGGACTAGGATTTATCGATTCACTGAACACAGCCTTCTTCCATTTGTATAGGTCCATGGAAGGAACTTGCTGTCCATTGATTATGACCGAAACATCCGCACAGAGAAAATATATGATGATCATCGGAAATTTACACTGAGAATAATTTATGATCAGCTAGGACGTCCTTTTCTTTGGCTACCCAGCAGTGGGCTTGCTGCTGTCAACGTTTCTTATTTCTTCAATGGACGACTGGCTGGACTTCAACGCGGTGCCATGAGTGAAAGAACAGATATAGATAAGCAAGGCCGAATCATATCCCGCATGTTTGCTGATGGGAAAGTGTGGAGTTACACATACCTGGAAAAGGTAAGTGGCTTAATTTAAATTACAGCAATAGTTACAAAGGCTGAAAAGGTGTTAGGCATTGTGACGCTGAGCATCACAGGCCTAACTTTTAGGCATCTAGAAAATCACTAGATTCACAAAGCCTGTGTAAGGTGCCTAGGCTGCCTATACAGTGAATGGAGAAAGAGAGAGGCACATTAGAGCGTGATTCACAAAAGCCAGGTTGCTAGGTGTCAAGTGCAGGCTAAACTAGCTAATAGGAGATGCCGACCAGAGGAATATGTGCCCCTCTTATGGAGACAGGCACCGAAGTCTGGGCTGCAGGGAAGGGCCTGTTTCTGTTAGCAATTCACAGCCAGGAACTCTGTTTGGAGTTAGGCCTTTATACAAGAAGCTGGAGGTGGGAGGAAACCTACCTCTTAACTTTTAGCCCAGTAGTTAGGGGACTTACCTGGGCTGTGGGAAACCCCCTGTTTGTGCCCCCTTCTCCCCCTCAGGTGAAGGGATGTGCCATCTCTCAGGTGAGTGCTCTAGCGCTGATGTAGGGCTCCCTAAGTCTCTCCGGAGGGCAGCAGCTTCCAGGAGAGACTGATGGACCCCCTTCCCCCATTAGAATGCCCTCACTACTGGGATAAATGTTCTGAGGGAGCTCTCCCTCCTCCCCCCACCACCCAGCTGTTCTGTCAGAACTCGCCTGAGAGATGTGCTCAGAGGGCACCCACCAGATTGGGCCCCACACGATCGCCTGTCTGCCCTTAATTTAAATATAGCTTTGGGGCTTTGATGGGAGACAGGTGCTCAGATGCCTGAAGGGAGCCAGCAGTGCACATGCAAAAAGGCAGAAACATAGGCTTCTAATGTTCTTTTACTGCAAAAACTTAGGGATCAAATGCATTTATGCACCTAAAGGATTACGTGGGAGTTTTGTACATTGTAATGGTGCCCAAACTGGGATTTAGGCACCTAAAACAGGGACTTGGGTGCTTAAAGTCTTTTGTACATTCAGGAAAGAGACTGCTATTACATGTTCATATATACATACATATACATGACCTAGGATTCTTAGTGTTCCAACAGTTAAAAAGCCTTTTGTGCCAGATCTGTGAATTTTTTTGTTTTTCAATTAATCAAAGGAAATACTTTGTTCATGGTTCAGCTCTTCTGATATATCCATAAAATAGAATAGGTCACCATATAATAGCATGAACTAACAGGATGAATTTTACTATTTTAAAATGCATGACTAAGCCTGACAGAACATCCCAGTAGCTGCAGATATCTCATCTCTAATCATTATTTATTAAGTGAAAATATGGTAATTCATTTCTATTTAACCTAATTTAAACCACTTTGATCTTGAGAGTTTATCTAATCCTTAAAAACACTGCATGCTATGTTCCCTAAACCCCCTCCTTTCCAGCCTATTGTTTTAGGTATGCTAGAACAGTTCTCTCTGCTAACTTCTCCACACATGTTTTACAGCAGGGGTCCCCAATGCAGTGCCCGCGGGCGCCATGGCACCCACCAGAGCGTCAAAGTGCACCTGCGTACTGGCCGGCAGATGAGCATCCGCCAAAATGCCGCCAAGAAGCAGCGTCATCCAGAGGCGTTGCCGCTGAAATGTCGCCGATTTTCTGCTTGGCAGCATTTCGGCGGATGCTCGTCCGCCGCCACGGTCCTCCGTGGCTCGTCCTCTGGCGCCCACCAGACAAAAAAGGTTGGGGACCACTGTTATTGTACATTTATAAGCCATTCAAAGTTATCAAGTACTACAGTATTCAGTGTAAATTACAACTGCCAGAGGAGATATAAATTAGGGCATTAAACTAATTTTTCCCAAAACAGCAAAGGAAGAGGGTGGAAGAGGTTGATACAATGTTCCTTTCATTTCCTTCTCGGGATTGATCTTTTTCTCAAAGAGGAAAATGTACTTATCACAGATGTTGGCAATATATTCATACTGTTGGGCAGCATTGCACCTAGACGTATTTGGATTTTATTTATATTTTTTATTATTGTAACACTGAAACCTAGTCAATAAATTTTTGATTTAAAAATGTGCTTTTTCCCCATAAATTCAGAAAGTGAAAGAAACTGAATCTTTGTCTTTTTATTTTTTCAATAGTCCATGGTACTACTGCTTCAGAGCCAACGGCAGTACATCTTTGAGTACGATTCCACAGACCGTCTCCATGCTGTCACCATGCCTAGTGTTGCTCGGCACAGCATGTCCACTCATACATCTATTGGCTACATTAGGAATATTTATAACCCTCCTGAAAGCAATGCTTCAGTGATTTTTGATTACAGCGATGATGGGAGGATTTTGAAAACATCTTTTTTAGGAACTGGTCGACAAGTCTTCTACAAGTATGGGAAACTATCCAAGCTGTCTGAAATTGTTTATGATAGCACTGCAGTTACTTTTGGATATGATGAAACTACTGGAGTTCTGAAAATGGTTAACTTACAGAGTGGTGGCTTTTCATGCACAATCCGGTACCGTAAAATTGGTCCACTGGTTGACAAACAAATCTACAGGTTTTCTGAAGAAGGCATGGTCAATGCAAGGTTTGATTACACCTATCATGATAATAGCTTTCGGATTGCTAGCATCAAGCCTATAATAAGTGAGACTCCTCTTCCCGTTGATCTTTATCGTTATGATGAGATCTCCGGCAAAGTAGAGCATTTTGGCAAATTTGGAGTAATTTATTATGATATAAATCAAATAATTACTACTGCAGTGATGACACTGAGTAAACACTTTGATACCCATGGGCGCATTAAAGAAGTTCAGTATGAAATGTTCAGATCACTCATGTATTGGATGACAGTCCAGTATGACAGCATGGGAAGAGTAACAAAGAGAGAACTGAAGCTTGGACCTTATGCCAACACAACCAAATATACCTATGATTATGATGGTGATGGGCAGCTCCAAAGTGTGGCAGTAAATGACAGACCAACCTGGCGTTATAGTTATGATCTGAATGGGAATCTTCATCTCTTGAATCCAGGGAACAGCGTACGGTTGATGCCACTACGCTATGATCTAAGAGACAGAATTACACGTCTGGGTGACATGCAGTACAAAATTGATGATGATGGGTTCCTATGTCAACGAGGCTCAGATATATTTGAGTACAACTCAAAAGGTCTCTTAACAAGAGCTTACAACAAAGCAAGTGGATGGAGTATTCAGTACCGTTATGATGGGTTAGGGCGAAGGGCTTCTTGTAAGACTAACTTGGGGCACCATCTTCAGTACTTTTATGCTGACCTTCACAACCCAATGAGAATGACACATGTTTACAATCATTCCAATTCAGAAATTACTTCTCTATACTATGATCTACAAGGCCATCTCTTTGCAATGGAAAGCAGCAGTGGAGAAGAATACTATGTTGCCTCCGATAACACAGGTACACCACTAGCAGTATTCAGTATTAATGGCCTCATGATCAAGCAGCTTCAGTACACTGCATATGGAGAGATATATTATGATTCCAACCCTGACTTTCAATTGGTCATTGGATTTCATGGAGGGCTGTATGATCCTCTGACCAAGCTGGTTCATTTTACTCAGAGAGACTATGATGTTCTAGCTGGGCGTTGGACATCGCCCGATTACACAATGTGGAAAAATATTGGTAAGGAGCCTGCTCCATTCAACTTATACATGTTCAAGAGCAACAACCCTCTCAGCAATGAACTTGATTTAAAGAATTACGTAACAGGTGAGAACTCATTAACGGTTGTTTACTAAAAGGTTTTAGTGCAAATTTCTAAAGTTTAGAATTTTGTGTTGGAAAAAGAAATAGATCAAACTTCTCCATTCCAGGACTTTCCTTCCGCTGTCTCCTCATCCACCTGCAGAACCTTCTCCCATCAAGCTAGGACCATCTTCCCATTCGGTAGTATGAAAAGGACAGCGTAGTCTTGACCCCTGACTCTTGGTTGTGACCCCCAGTTTAAGAACCTATGAAAGAGAGGCACACATGACTATTAAATAAAGGGGAATCATCTTCAACTAATAATAAATAATAATATTTAGTTTTTATGTAGCACTTTTCATGTAGATTTCAAAGTGCCATGCAACAGACAGTACCATTATCCCCACTTTGCAAAGGGGAAAGACGAAGACAATTGAAACTGAGTGCCCCAAGTCATCCAGCAGGTCAGTGGCAGAGTCAGGAATTAGGACTCAGGTCTTTTGACCCCCAGTCCAATGCCCTGTCCCTTCAATAGTATCCTCAGAATTACCTACTGACTTTGTCCATGGGCACAACATGAATTACTACCAAGAGTGGCACTGATTAAACATTTCTTTACTTTCCCCATTCTGCCTTTAAACTCCAACCTATTTTTAGCTCTTGCTTTAAGAAAATAACCTTAATGTTTTAAACAATGTTTCCTCTTGGAAGACTGAGGAACATCTGTAGTGTTAGGATGTGGAGACAATAAATCAGTTTAGATTGCATGTACTGGGTTTGGGTGACACATCTAACTTCCTCTCAGTTACTACTAATTTGCCACTTAGTAGGATCACATAGTACTTGAACTAGCTGCAAACCATTTTTTAAAAAGAAAGGTAATTAAGATGTATTCAGGAGAAACTCTCTGAGAAGTGAGTCTGCAGCATGTTGTAATTAAAAACAGCAGTACGATTTAAAAAACAAAAAATAGAGCTACCCCAGGTTTAGTGGCAGCACTTCAAGAAAAGTTATATTGTGACTATGACTACATTGTGTGTGCATAATTTCTCAGGTTGCCCTTCAGTCATTTTGCATTCTGAAGACACTAGTATTTGCTCTTGATACTGGGAAAAAAATTATCAGTGATCAAAAATATCTTGAATTCTTGGGGTCTAATTCTGTGGTCCTTAATTGAACAAAACTATCAATGTCCGTCAGGGTTTGGCTCAATTAATAACTGCACACTTTGGCCTCTAGTGATTAACTTCAGAAGCCCCCAAACCCAATGGGTCTTGTCTCACTTTAAGAGATTTCATTGCACTCAGAAGATGTTATATTTATTTTCATTCTTGCAGCCACAGAAGAAATTCAGAAAAGATACACTAATTGCTTGTACAATATGAACTTTTAATTCCACCAAAAATGGTTTATTACTAATGGAGATACGTGCTGCTATCATAGGATTCCCTGGGCTAAAAGAATGTTCTTGGAAAAGAAGTTGTTATATATAGAGTTAATTTTCATAAGTGAGAAATACATACAACCTTCAAACACCATCCTCTAGACATATTTACAGTTAACACTTGATGCTGATTTGCTGACAGCTTTTTGCTGCGGAAAAGAATTTCTCCAGCTGTGTAACGACATCCTGTGAAGAACATTAGAAATAGAAAATAATGAACTATTAGAAAAAAAGGAGGTTCTCTCTCAATTGCCAAATGAGGACAGCTAAAGTAAATTGTTTGGGAGGTAATGTTCTGCCATATGATAAACTGAAGCCATGAGAAAAAGGAGTAATTGTCCTATCCTGTATATAGCTTAAGGGAAAATGTATAATATAATGGAAGATCTGTACACATTTCTTTATTGTAACTGGGATAGAATCTGAAATTTTGTACAACATTATTTATTTCAGTATCTCAAGGAACAACAAAAATTAAGCTTACACATTTAAAACTTCTCCACCCACTAAAATTAGATTTGTAATGGCTCATTCCACCCCACCCCTAAAAGACACTAGGAAAACAAACTTCTAACATGCCCTGGATGTCAACAGATTCAAGCTCGTCAAGCTCTTCTTAATTTCAAACAATTAAAAACAAATTTTTGATTTTTTTTCAGTGAAACCCCAGAGCAAAAAGTTTTCAATCTCCCTCCCTATTTTCAGAGAGAAAGGAGTAAGGAGGGAAAAATTAGAAACATTTTCAATAAAAATGTTCACAAAATTTTTGAATAATCCAAAAGCCATTCCTTTCCAAAACTTGCAGACTGAATATTTTGAATACTTTTGGAAAAATTCTTTCAACCACTTAAGTCATGTTGCTTAATGCACTGCTGGAAGATATTCAGACACTACTATGATGAGCGCAGGATAGCAACCTATATAGAATAGAACAGAATCATCTGGTAGTCAGGATCCAAATCAGATAGAGCTTTTGGGGGGGAAAACCAATACCTTGAACTTCACAAAAACTGACATTGGAGCAGAGGAGGAATGCTCCCTGTGAAACATAACTATATAAGGCCTTGATCCTGCAAAGAGTTATGCATGTGTTTTACTTTATGAAGTTGACTTGAATGGAACTACTCACCTGCTTAAATTTTTGCCGGAGTAGGGCCTAAGAGGGGAACCATGTTTTGTGCCAGAGGAAGTTTCCAAGCGTTCTCACAAGCTAGAGTGACCAGATGGGATGAAGAAAATATCGGGACACATGGAGGGGGAGGGGATCCTGCCAGCAGAGCGAAAAAAAGAAAGCGGAGTCCCGCCAGCAGAGCAAGGAAGAAAAAAAAAAAAAGCACAGTCCCACTGGCGGAACAAAACAAAACAAAAAACAGGAATGCGAAATATCGAGACAAATTGCGTCCCGACCAAACATGGGTCGGGATGCGGGACAAATGACTAAAAATCGGGACAGTCCCGATTTTATTGGGACGCCTGGTCACCCTATCACAAGCATTAATCCAGTATCACCCAGTGTAGCTCCATTGTAGTAATCCAAACAGGAGGTGACAGAGCTATGGGTAACTATGGTGAACTGTAGGAAATGTTTAGGTCACTCATATATTGGATGTTAGTTCCATATGACAATATGGAAAGAGTAACCAGAGAGCTGATATAGAATCAGAAATGGAGGGCTGGAAGGAACCTCAAGAAGTCATCTAATCCATCCACTGAGACAAGATTAAATATACCTAGACCATCCCTGACAGAAGTTTGTCTAACCTGTTCTTAAAAACTTCACTTCACAGAGATTCCACAACCTCTGTAGGTAGCCTATTCCAGTGCTTAACTATCCTTCTAGTTATATGTCACTGTTCGCTATTTATAGTGTATTGAAAATCGTCATTCTTGCATCAGTTCACTCTGGAAGAGTACAATTGTGAGAGCTGCCAAGCAATAACAGGTTAGAAATTCGGAGGCCAAACTCTACTTGAAATCAAGAGTTGAGGCCATAGATTCCCTGAGATACATATTACACACCTTCGTTTTTCACTCATTTATTTACTTTTGATTTTTAGATGTGAAGAGCTGGTTGGTGATGTTTGGATTTCAGCTCAGCAACATCATTCCTGGTTTCCCTAGAGCAAAAATGTACTTTGTGCCACCTTCATATGA
The DNA here is from genome assembly GCF_027887155.1 of Malaclemys terrapin pileata. Lineage (NCBI taxonomy): Eukaryota > Metazoa > Chordata > Testudines > Emydidae > Malaclemys > Malaclemys terrapin. The sequence continues at coordinate 28,826,853 of NC_071512.1, forward strand.
GTTGTCAGAGAGTCAAGCCTGTGAAAATGGACAGGTATGCTGAAGTTCTTGGTGTCTTAAATAGATTTTGTTATTCTTATATTGTATTTGGGTATCATTTTATGACTATAGACATAGGGTCTACAATAAACAGAGTGCACAATATTTATTTCATAGTGATATGAAATTCAATATAGTCAGCTTTTGTAGTAGTGAACATGCCATCTTTCTTACCAACCTAGATTATTACCATAATAGCAGTATCATTAGCTCTTTGTATATACCCTTGAATTGTTACTCTATTAACAATAGCAAATGGAAATCTCAATGTGTAACTTACCATCTGTTCAATCTATATCATTATATGCCTTTTATTTATATCAATAAAAATGTGATTTGTAATTACTGTACTATTAAAGAACAGTTTTACTCACAATATTGTATAGGGGAAAATAATATTTTTTGTTTGCTTGGGGGTTTAATTTTTGGCAAGCTTGGGTTGTAACTTTTGGTGTTGCAATTAAAATTAAAAGTAAAGTGATGTTAACTTTTTTGCCCGATTAGGAAAGGCATATGCTTACACACACACACACACACATACACACACACTTGAAATTATCCAAATACTGGGCCAATTTCTAGTCTCAGAAGTCAGTGGAGTTACTCCACATTTATAGTAATGTAACTAGTCTTAGAATAAAATTTTAAAAGCATCTAAGTGAATCAGGAGCCCAAGTTCTATTTTCAAAAGTAATTAATTTTTGGCCTGGTCTACACCTAAAACGTATATTGCTCAGGGAAGTGAAATATTCACCCCCCTGAGAGACATAGTTAAACGGACCTAATCCACCTCTACTGGCTGGTCTACACTGGGGGGGAAAAGGGGGGAGGGAAATTGATCTAAGATACGCAACTTCAGCTACGTATCTTAGTTCGACTTACCTGGCCGTCTTCACAGCGGCAAGTCGACCGCCGCGGCCAGGGCCGGCTTTAGGAAGTGCGGGGCCCGATTCGAACAGTTTTGACGGGGCCCCGGCAGGGATGACTGAAAAAAAAAAAAACACGTAAAAAAACATGTGGGGCTTGTTCTCACTGGGCGGCACTTGTAGTCTTTGGTTTGTCCTTCACTCGCTCCGGGTCTTTGGTGGCACTGAAGGACCTGCTGCCAAAGTGCTGCCGAAGACCCAGAGCAAGTGAAGGACCCGCCGCTGAAGTGCCGCCGAAGACCCGGAACGCTGCCGGGTGAGTAAAAATTAAAAAGGAGCCTCTAGCCAGGGAAGGGATTCTCAGCCACTTGCCCCCACCCCGGCGGCCCTGCCACTGGGCGCGGGGCCCTCTTAGGCGCGGGGCCCGATTCGGGGGAATTGGTGGAATTGGCCTAAAGCCGGCCCTGGCCGCGGCTCCCTCGTCGACTCCGCTTACTCCTCCTGCCGAGGTGGAGTATGGGCGTCAATTCAAGGATCGATTTATCGCATCTAGATGAGACCCGATAGATCGATTACTACCCGCCGATCCGGTAGGTAGTGTAGACGTGGCCTAGGTCAATGAAAGAATTCTTCCATCGACCTACATACTGCCTCTCTTGAGAGGCGGGTTTACTACAGTGATAGAAGAACTCGCAGCTGTGCTGCTGTAGCATTCTAGTGTAGACCTACCCTAAGCTCTTAGGTGCCTATACCTCATTGAAAGTCTACAAGACTTAGGCTCCTAAGTCACTTTTGAAAATGTGACTTAGGTTCCTTAGGCACATGGCACATTTTTACCCTTATATCTTCTAGGTCAGAATGTTCAGAAATTATACATAATCTGTTAATAAATTGGTTCCATTGGTTCTACAGAGCCTCTTTAAAAGTTTTAGCTGATTGACTCCTGAATACTCTTGTGATGGACATGGTGTAGATAACCAAGATAGATAAATCTGTATACATATACTATACAAATCTGAAAAGACAAATGCACAAAAAGTATTTTTATCTAACATTAATCAATTCTATGGTACTTTGAAAATTGAGTCCTTTATGTTGGTTTAGGTAACTGCAATATGTGTATGTACTGCTCTCTTTAGTTGGTTCACTGCATAACACTGTACAGTGTATAGACCAGCAACAACAGTTTGAGTGGTACCTTCTATTGCTGAGGTGGGCAAAATGTGGCCTGCAGGCCACATTCGGCCCGCAGGACTGTTCTCCCTGGCCCCTGAGCTCCTGGCCTGGGAGGCTAGCCCCTGGCTCCTCCCCTACTATTCCCCCTCCCCCGCAGCCTCGTTGTGGTCTGGGCAGCGGGGCAGCGAGCTCCTGGGGCAGCGCAGCTGCAGAGCCCGGCCTGACCCGGGTGCTCTATGCTGCACGGTGCGTGGCTGGCTCCAGCATGGCTGCCTGTCATGGTGCAGCCACGCCACCAGCCACCGATGCTCCAGGCAGCACAGTAAGGGGGGAGGGAGGTTGGATAGAGAGCAAGGGAGTTTGGGGGGGTGGTCAGGGGCTGGGGGTGTGGATAGGGGTCGGGGCGGTCAGAGGCGGGGAACAGTGGGGTTGAATGGGGACAGGGGTTCCGGGGGCAGTCAGGGAGATGGGGTGGTTGGATGGGGCAGAGGTCCCGGAGGGGGCAGTCAGGAATAAGAGGAGGGGTTGGATGGGGCAGCTGGGGGCAGTCAGGGGTGAGGGTTCCGGGGGTGGTCAGGGGACAGGGAGAAGGGGTGGTTGGATGGGACAGGGGTCCTGGGAGGGCAGTCAGGAAGGGGAGGGGGTGTTGGATGCGGTGGTGGGGGGCAGTTAGGGGTGGGGTGGTCCGGGGGCAGTCATCAGGGAACGGGGGGGTTGGATGGGGCAGGAATCCCAGGGGACCATCAGGGGTGAGAAGCAGGGGCGGTCAGATGGGGGCGGGGGGAGGCCACGCCTGCCTGTTTGGGGAGGCACAGTCTCCCCTAACCGGCCCTCCATACAATTTCTGAAACCCGATGCAGCCCTCAGGCCAAAAATTTTGCCCGCCCCTGTTCTATAGCTTATAGTTTTTTACAGCACCATTTCTCATTGTTCTTTTTAATAAGGTTTAAAATGGGACTCTGAAGTCAGCATTTTCAGGCTGTCTATATCTTATTTGTTTATTTTTGCAGCTAATTACTGGAGTCCAACAGACAACAGAAAGACACAATCAAGCATTCATGGCCCTTGAGGGACAGGTCATCTCTAAAAGATTACATGCCAATATCAGAGAGAAAGCTGGGCACTGGTTTGCAACAACTACTCCCATTATTGGGAAAGGGATCATGTTTGCTGTGAAGGAAGGCCGCGTAACAACTGGCATTTCCAGCATAGCCACAGAAGACAGCAGAAAAATTGCCTCTGTGCTTAACAATGCTTACTACCTGGAAAAGATGCACTACAGCATTGAGGGAAAGGATACCCATTACTTTGTCAAGATTGGCTCATCCGACAGTGACCTTGTCACCCTGGCGATGACCAGTGGGCGGAAGGTATTGGACAGCGGAGTAAACGTCACAGTTTCCCAACCAACCCTCCTTATCAATGGAAGGACTCGAAGGTTTACCAATATTGAATTCCAGTATTCTACCCTGCTACTTAACATACGGTACGGACTGACCCCTGACACACTGGATGAAGAAAAGGCACGAGTGTTAGACCAAGCTCGACAGCGAGCCTTGGGATCAGCATGGGCCAAAGAGCAGCAGAAGGCACGGGATGGCAAAGAGGGCAGCCGCCTATGGACTGATGGAGAGAAGCAGCAGCTTTTGAGCACAGGAAGGGTTCAAGGTTACGAGGGATACTATGTACTTCCAGTGGAGCAGTACCCAGAGCTAGCAGACAGTAGCAGCAACATCCAGTTTTTAAGACAGAACGAAATGGGAAAGAGGTAACAAATTAACCTGCTGTCATCCTCTGCTGGATGAATCAGTAGTCACAACTGTTATCTCCTCTCCTAAGGAGATGAAGACCTAACTGGGGGCACTAGGCTGAGCTACTTTGGGATAGTAAGTGGCAAGAAAGCTCACATTTTTTGAGTTAAATGCTACTGTTCAAGTGATTAAAAACCACATCCTGAAGTGGACTAAAGCCAGACTGATAACTTTAACCATACAAATTAAAAAGTACCCCTAAAATATTACCCACTTGTTCTGGGTCTAAAGAAAAAAAAGAAATAAAAATAGAAAAAAGGCCTCATATTATATTACCTCACTCCATTCACACGTGAGCAAACTAAGAAATTCAAGAGGGCCACCTTCTCTAGACCAGCTGAGGAAACAAAAATGATTCACACTGCTTGTTTGATAAATATTCAAGAGGTTTCCGTTTAAAGCAAGATACAGGTGCATTTAAAACATGACTTTGGGGTGATTTGTGTGTAATAACTGGAGGAAAATGAGAATGCAAGCAAGAGACCACTGGAAATACTAAATTAAAAAATTATTTAAAAAATAACAAACCTGCACTTGCACTCAGACCCTGAATTTGTCTGGCCTGAAGTTTAATTTATTCAAAGAGGGCAGAGTGTAAAGTTAAATTCAAAATGGTGGCTATAATCACTACAAATAAATTTCATACTCTGTTTGTCTTTGAAGATTCCATTGTGGACAGTATAACACAGTTACAGGGTGTAGTCTGTTTAGATTCAGTAGTTTGTTGGTATCAGTTCCAGTAGAGCTGTGGGCATTGTGTTACACTATTGCAAATGGGCACCACTTCAGATCACCCTGTACATACATCAGCCAGAAGGCACAATCACTGTTTCAGATTTTAAAATTATTAGTGTGTTTGTTTGGTCGAGAAACTGAGACAATCACATTATGGTCACCACAAAAAATTAAAAAAAAAAAAAAAAAAAAAAAAGCTAAGAACTTTGGTACAAGAACTTTTTTGTAATATACATGTATGAATTGTTCATTGAGTTTTTATATTAATTTTAATTTGCTGCTAAGCAAAGAATAGAGACAGGCAAAGATAATTTATGGCAAAGTGTTTAAATTGTTTATACGTAATAAAGTCTCTAAAACTCCCGTGAATTATTTGTCTCTATTGTGGAAATGTTTTGAGAAAGAAAATTGTGTAGCTGTGGATCTGTCTATATAACCTAGTACATGCAATCTTTTAGATGCAGAAATGGTGTGCTAGTATCATACATTGTACAAATTCTATTAATATCCCTTCCTCTGGACTCCAGGTAAGCTATACATTCACCAGCAGCTCTGTTACGAGTGTTAAACTGGCAGACATTTTTAAAAGCATTTGCCATGGAGCAGAACAAAAATAATTTGGGGAAACCAATGAAATACAAGTTATGTTGATAAAGCGACTGAAAAAGTTAGTGTGGGGGGGAAAGCCCTACAGGCAGGTGTGCAGATATAGGACCCAATTCTGCAACTGGATATGTAAACCGCAAACAGAGCCATTCTACCATCACTGACTCAATTTTAGAGGCAGGGCCATAATTACTTTATTGCACCCTACCTTTACCAAGCCTGCAGCCCTTTCTATCTACATTGAACAGACTGTCGGACTACTACTGCTCCCATTTACATTGGTGTACATTGACTTAGTGGAGGTTTTTTCTCGACTCATGGTAGTGTATCTCTGAGCAGACCTTGTTCTAGTGACATCTTATTCAAGGTTGTTGCCCAACTGGTGAGACACCTGGCATCAGATATCAATGCCAGCCTTTTCGAAACTTTTCATTTAGCTCTAGTGGCTACCACTTTGGGGTTCTTAATTAGGGTTGCCAACTTTCTACTTGCAGAAAACCGAACACCCTTGACCCACCCCCTGCCCCGCCCCTTCTCTGGGGCCCCGCCCCCTGCTTATTCCATTCCCCCTCCCCCTCCCTGTCGCTCGCTCTCTCCACCCTCACTGACTCACTCATTTTCACTAGGGTGGGGCAAGTGCTCCAGCTGGGGGTGCGGCCTCTGGGGTGAGGCCAGGGATGAGGGGGTTGGGGTACAGGAGGGGGCTCCGGGCTGGGGGTGAAGCCAAAGGGTTTGGAGTATAGGAGTTGGCTTTGGGCTGAGGCAGGGGGTTGGGGTGTGGGAGGGGATACAGGCTGTGGGGGGGTGAGGGTTCCAGGGAGGGGCCAGAAATGAGGGGTTCAGGGTGTGGGAGGGGGCTCTGGGCTGGGGCACGGGGGGTGAGGGGTGACGGCTCTGGCTGGGGGTGTGGGCTCTGGGGTGGGGCTGGAGATGAGGGATTTGAGGTGCAGGAGGTGCTTTGGGCTGGGACCGAATGGTTTGGAGGATGGAAGGGGGGATCAGGGCTGGGGCAGGGGGTTGGGGTATGGGAGGGGGGTCAGGGGTGTAGGATCCGGGTGGCGCTTACATCAAGCAGCGGCATGTCCCCCATCCAGCTCCTACATGGAGGCACAACCAGGCGCTCTTCACACTGTCCTGTCCACGGGCCCTGCAGCCCCCATTGGCTGCAGTTCCTGGCCAATGGGAGCTGCAGAGCTGGTGCCTGGGGCAGGGACTGTGTGCAGAGCTCCCTGGCTGCCCCTACACCTAGGAGCCAGAGTGGGGGACGTGCCACTGCTTCCGGGAGATGTGTGGCTCCACGGCAGGCAGGGAACCTGCCTTAGCCCTGCTGCGCTGCCAACCAGACTTTTAATGGCCCGGTCAGTGGTGCTGACTGGAACCGCTAGTGTCCCTTTTTGATCAGGTGTTCTGGTCAAAAACCAGACACCTGGCAACCCTATTCCTAATTCAAGTCCAAACACCTGCTCTTCATTCTATTAATAGTTCCAGATGGCTTGCATGGCCAGATTTTTATATGGCTGAAGGAATGCTGAAATGCATCTGAGCAGTTCTGAAGCGGAATCATTTCCCTGAACTAAGACAGTTTATTCACATGTTATGTAGAAGTTTAATTTTACTTTTGTGAAAGGCTGCAGAGAAGATATTGCTATTTCCACTGATATCAATGAATATACACAATTCATTATGTCCACTTATTAGGCCACATTTTAAGACGTGACCCGATGATTTCAGTTGCATTTTTTTCAAAAAAGCGCACACACATTTTTATCAACTGCCTGACTGCACCACCACCACCCCACCCCCAGGACTGGTAAAGATGTAATTGCCATTCTTCGCTCGTGCAATTAGCAAATTTCTTGAATTTCAATTTTATTTTTGAGTACGCTTCAAAAGACAATAAAAAGTGATTATCAATAGCCACACAAAACAGATTCACTCTGTTGATGAGAAACAGCCAGCCATGAAAATAAAGTTAAAGATTTCTGCTATATGCAAAAACAGGAGGAACGTTTGAAGTTCCTCTCTAATGTAACTAACCCTTCGCTTCTGGGGATAATAGAAGGAAATTTGACAGTGTCCAGTTTCCTCCTGCTTTTAGTTTAATCAGGAATCATCACCAGGTGAATTTAGAGATCAGTTCTACATTTGGGACTGTGGGCCTCTTTATAATCCAAGAGGTGATGTTCTTATGAGTTGTGATGGCAACAGAGACCCCTGAGTTAATTGCAGGCTTGAAGTCACTGCGTTCAGTTGTGCTGGAAGCAAAACAATGTGACAAGTTGTGTTGTACCTTCAGCACTTGGCAAGTGCATCCATTTATTAGCATATAAAAACAACTAGTGTAGAGTTTGCTCTATATAAAATAAGTTTTATACAATAGAATCAAAAGCTGTATGTTCCCCTCTGGTGAATGACTTAGTACGTATTTACTATCCATAGCTTGGGCTATTTTGTTTATATCACATTGACTGTTTGCCTGGGGTGTTGGACTTGATGCTTCATTTTATTATCTGACTTTTGACTACAGGGACTAAACAGGTGAGTTAAGCAGTGGGTAGCAGTTGTTGGAAGTTTACTTTTTCTTCAATGAAGATGTGGGTTATTTCTGGCCTGAGCTAATAGGCAGGCATTTCAGTCCATTTTGTACTATGGGATTGTTTTTGTGGTAAAGAAGATTTGAGGATGGTGGGGGGAGGGGAGGAGTCCCTGCAATTCCTCCTTTATTCCTGTACCGAGATCCTATAGATTTAAAAATCAGAATCAGTGCTGCTTTATATTATCCTTCTGCATTCTGATAAAGCAAAAGGGGTCATGATTACAGACAACGGTTAGGAGCTATTTTATATTTAACTTCTACTAAGTGGAGAAGAAGGGGCTGTATCACGTGCTGTCAAGAGTAGGACTCTAGCTCTGTTCTATCTAACTTCTCTGTGCCTACATTTTACTTCACTAATATGATCTGATTGTTATGAAGCATTGGCATTTCATTTAATGTGTGTTGATAAACATTTACCCAGAAGTATTTCTTATGCAATCACGTAATAAGAGGCTCTCTAATAAATGTCTCAGAGGAAGGTGACAGACTGAAGACAGCATTCTTTGAATTGATTTACAGCTTTAGTAGACTCCCCCATAACAGGAAGTACGTAGGATTATTTTCATACCAAACATCAGACAGAGCTCTAGCTATATACTGCAAGTGATATATTGCACATTTGAAGAGAACTAATATTAATAGCCCCTAGGCATGTGGAATCTAGGCATCGAAACAGATTTTGGCCTACATAGTTGATTAACTAGAGCTTTTATTGACACAATATGTCTGTCCTGAGTTGGTGTTACACAAAGAGTAATGAGTGCAGTGTGAGTGTTATAATCAGCACTAGCAGCAAAGAGTCCTGTGGCACCTTATAGACTAACAGACGTATTGGAGCATGAGCTTTCGTGGGTGAATACCCACTTTGTCAGTTGCATCCAACGAAGTGGGTATTCACCCACGAAAGCTCATGCTCCAATACATGTTAGTCTATAAGGTGCCACAGGACTCTTTGCTGCTTTTACAGATCCAGACTAACACAGCTATCCCTTTGATACATAATCAGCACTGTTGACTTTACAAAGTTATGAAAGTACATTACCATACACAATGACTACTTGCTAGCTCTTTTTCATGTAATTACAATAGAGGAAAACTTCTAATGTATTTTACTTTCCCATTAAGTAGTTTACTCAGGCCTAGTCTACACTGCGAGGGGAAAGATCTAAATTACACAACTTCAGCTACTTGAATAACGTAGCTGAAATCGACGTACTTAGATCGACTTACTGTGATGTCTTCACTGCGGTAAGTTGACTGCTGCCACTCCCCTGTTGACTCCGCCTGCGCCTCTTGCAGCGGTGGAGTACAGGAGTCGACGGAAGAGCGCTCGGGGATCAATTTTATCGCATCTAGACTAGACTCGATAAATCAACCCCTACTGGATTGATCGCTGCCTGCCAATCCAGCGGGTAGTGTAGACATACCCTCAGAGTAAGTAGGACTTTGCAGACCTCACTCTCAGGATTTGACTCATCCTAATTTCTGAGACAGAGACTGCATCTGCAGGGAGATTCCAAATTACCCTAAAACGTGTTGCTTTAAGATGATCTTTCGTTTCTATGCTGAAATTTTAGGACAGCTGCAGCTAGGGTGACCAGATGGCAAGCAAAATCAGGACAGGGAGTGGGGGGTAATAGGAGCCTATATAAAAAAAAAAAAAGCCCCAAATGTCAAGACTGTCCCTATACAATTGGGACCTCTGGTCACCCTAGCTGCAGCTGGCCCTAACTCCCTCCTACACAGGGCTTCTCCATCTAGTGGTTCGTAGGTAGAGCAGATTGGAAAATGTTACAAAAGCCATTTAAATTTTAGCCAAATAAATTATGATCAGATACTATTCACCTTTTTCTCTTTAAATATTCTGGGTGGGGGTTTTCAAATGCATTTGCATAACTTAGGAAAAGCACAAATCCTGTTGATTTTCAATAGAATTTTTCTGAGTGTTTTGGGTATTTTGAAAATGCCACCCTTTTATAGCACCTAGTCTACTGGTACCCACTCAGCCTCCCAATAAAATCTTTGAAGTGAACTCGTGGGAACCTCAGGCTCCTCTTTCCTTCCCGGACAAGCAGGTAATGCCACTCAGAATTCCCAGAGACAGACCAGAGGTTACGAATATGCCTGCGTTCTTAGATCAACTGACTCTTCTTATCCATTGACTATTCTGCTAAAGGCCACATAAGCCAATTTCAAAGCATCTCTTTTTCATCCCACCCACCCTATTAAGCTTCTTCTCATGTTTCCATGGAGAATCTCTACTATGTATAAGGATGTGTCTTAAGTCTTTGCATGATGCCTCCCAAGACTGCTTGCCAAGACCTCTGCAAGTTATACAATTGCTTACAGAAAACTAATATCCCAAGGAACTCTAGCATACAAATAAATAGTCCTCCCCGTGCCAATGACTGTTTTGTAAGGAAAGTCTAAATCACACCATTAGATTCTTAGCCAAGAAAAAAAATTCTGTGCCCTTCACACAATAAAGATCCATAAACTTCCACTCCAGAGACTTATTGCCCAGTCTTGGCTCTACGTTTTTAGACAATTTACTCTCTGTCCTAGAAAGCAGGGAGAGGAGGCAATTTTCATTCCTCCTCAAACACTGTCACTAATCAGAGGTGGTCTCCTACAGTTTCAGCAATGGCAAAAATATACTGAAAATGAGTAGTGGGAGAACCCCAAAGGTGTGGCACTCTGGTTTGGTTTGGATAGGCACCCTAATGCTCGGGTGCTTTTCCAAACTTTACAATATAGAGTCACCCACTGCTCAAGCTAAATGTGAGGGGGAACTGGGTGGTTATCTTCTTGGGTAGGATCAGTCAGAACACTGGCTTCTCTGTGGTGGACTTTATGGTTTCCCCATTTCCCTTTGCTGAGTCTCCTTGTTCTAGTCTCCCCTCCGTCCTTCTACAATCCCTTTACTTTCCCTGTTGTCTCTCACCACGACGCCATCTGATATATGTCCATCCCCTCATACCTCCTTGAGGGTTCTCCATTCATATCGGCCTCTTTTTGCTACCACTCCTCTACTTTCTTTTAGGGTTACTTATGGGGTTGCGATTAACCTAACACCAAGGCTGGAGTGGAGCAAATCCTGTTTCTACTGTGGGAAAGCGATTTAAGTGATCACATTTCACTCTCCCAGGTTCCTCAGTTACACTGTCCCAACTAGACAATCCTGCCTTTACATTTCCTCCACTTAAAATGCATTTGGTCATGTGCCAGATTAAGGATACCCGCTTCAAAGAAGTCTTTGCTCCGAAGCCTGCTTTCTCAAAATTCAATGCACTGCTGGGTGTCACAGTCACTCCCTTGCCAGGCACAGACTGGCCTCACTCTTCAATCAATATGAATATTAATTGGCTTCTGTCTGGTATATCTGCAGACGGGTATGAAATGGTTACCCATTTGAGATGCAATCCAGCAGCACACTGTAGCTCAGCTATCCCCGGTGTCCCAGACATGATGGGACAAAGTCTGCTCGTATTGAGAGATGCCTTACTCTGCAACTAGCCTCATAGATGTCAGTGGGGTTATGCTGAAGAACAGTACTCCTCAATGTGAGTTAGAGGAGCAGAATCTGGCCTCTTGCGACCAAATGACACGCAAGCTGCAAATACACAACTGTGTGACACGTATGTCTGCTTTGACTTTTCAAATCCAAAACTCAAAGGGTGGTGAGTCAAGGTTCTGCTGCACTGTAATCTTTAAAGCCCAAGAATATGGTTCTGGTTTGCGCTACTGGTACAGTCAGGTGGAGAGACAGTGTTTAAGAACATGTTTCCTTAACTGCAAGAGTAGTAGCTTAGATTTTTTTTTATAACCAAAGGAATTCTAAAGGTCTAACTTTGCATTTTTAGCTTCAACAAGTGAGAAGTCAGTTTTGCTTTTCTGGTTTTCATGTTGTCAAGGCTGCTTCCCCACTTTGAACTTTAGGGTACAAATGTGGGGGCCTGCATGAAACTTCTAAGCTTAACTACCAGCTTAGATCTGGTCCACTGCCACCACTCTCGATGCTAATTCCCTTCCCTGGGTAGCCTTGAGAGACTCTTCACCAATTCCCTGGTGAATACAAATCCAAACCCCTTGGATCTTAAAACAAGGAGAAATTAACCATTCCCCCTCCTCCCTTCCACCAACTCCTGGTGGATCAAGATCCAACCCCCTTGGATCTAAAAACAAGGAAAATCAATCAGGTTCTTAAAAAGAAGGCTTTTAATTAAAGAAAAGGTAAAAAATCATCTCTGTAAAATCAGGATGGAAAATAACTTTACAGGGTAATCAAACTTAAAGAGCCCAGAGGACCCCCCTCTAGCCTTAGGTTCAAAGTTACAGCAAACAGAGGTAAACACCCTAGTAAAAGGTACATTTACAAGTTGAGAAAAAAAAGATAAACTAACACGCCTTGCCTGGCTGTTTACTTACGAGTTTGAAATATGAGAGACTTGTTCAGAAAGATTTGGAGAACCTGGATTGATGTCTGGTCCCTCTCAATCCCAAGAACGAACAACTTCCCAAACAAAGAGCACAAACAAAAGCCTTCCCCCTCTTCCCCCAAGATTTGAAAGTATCTTGTCCGCTTATTGGTCCTTTGGGTCAGGTGTCAGCCAGGTTACCTGAGCTTCTTAACCCTTTACAGGTAAAAGGATTTTGGAGTCTCTGGCCAGGAGGGATTTTATAGTACTGTACACAGGAGAGCTGTTACCCTTCCCTTTATAGTTATGACACATGTATTAGCACAATGAATAGGCTGGGCCATGGTTGTGAATACTTAGAATGTTTGATTTTAAAAGCCACCTGCTAGCATTGCTTTTTACAAAGTTATGGAAACATTTAAACTTTGGTTTTAAAATCAAGATGGTGTGTCATCCTCAATGTGATAGTGTCCCTTCAGCTGCCTGTGGAACGAAAAACTTTTTTTCCTCTTGAAGCTGTACCACCATCCTTAAGCCACAAGGTGGCAGCTTTGTCTGCAAGACGTTCAGCAAGTCAGCGGCCTATTTTTGTTTTGTTTTGTTTTTGATAGAATGAAAAATATGCATTTTAAACTTCTGGGTTTGTTTTACTCAAGAGTGTCGCAGCCTGTAACGACAAAGGCAGTAGATCCAAACACCCTTGATATCTGAGAGAAAGGAGTGTGGAGAAAGAAGCATTTAGAGACGGATTTATATTTTATTCAAGCACCTTTTTCTCTAATGGCTGACCTAACATTAGATCAACCTTTAGATCAGGACTTCCTATCCATCAGTTAGTTTGAACAGCAAGGTGAGAGGGATACACAGGGTTCTGCTGTTCAGTGTGTATCTGAAGAATGTCAACAGGCTTGGATACCTTAGGACTGTTTCTGTAGTATACTTTCATTAACATTGCATTAGAAGAGCTCTGGTCTCTGTGGAGTCTTCAGGATCTCTACTTCCTGTAAATAAATACTACTCTTGGAGAGTGTGATACTGCTTCGCTGCCCAAGAGACTGAACTAGTGACCTCCTATGAGGTCTTTCTGGGTTTGTTGGTCAAGTGTGCCTACGTTAATAAGTAAGCATCAAACTTCCCCAAAAATCCAAGTGCATCACACCTGACCTACACTGCCCTGGGAAGCAAAAGGTAATTTACAATTCAGTGTTCTATGCTACTGCATGTCTTGTGCCCACCAGCTTGATTCTCTTGTTAATAGTCTAGCAAACATTTCTAAAGGATATATTAAGTGTAGATCAAAGATACAAGAGTGTTCAACATTAAGTTTTGCGATTTCCAAGCTAGGAAATTCAGAAAGTAAGGTCCCCACAACATTTTCCACTTCATCACCTTGCCCATCTGAGGGGCTTTCACTATCTAATCACAGCAGGCTCACTCACCTGAAAGGACACACCCTCACTCTGGCAAAAAGGAGACTAATTAGCTATTCCTGGCCTGTTCAACACCAAGGAGGCACACCTGCAAGGCTTGTTCTGTGGAGGGGGTTAAAAGGGAAGATCTGCCCCAGGAAGGGGTAGTGGATAGGAAGTGGGCTGTTCTGCCTTGTCTCTCTGATGGCTGATACAGGAACCCCAAGAGAGAGTCAGCAAGAAGCATTACTGCTCCCAAAGCTGCAAGACCCAGCTGCAGAGCAATATGTCCTACAAGGAGGAGCTGGAGTAGACCCCATTTATACTAAGCCCAAAGACTGCCTAAGTTCCAGCTCACCCTTACCTCTCTTTATTTTCCTATGGACTCTCCTCTCACATAAGAGAAGAAAAAGGGGAGAGGACTCTTCTTTTGTTTGCCCCAAGAACCCCCTTGGGCATCCTGCCTTCTCTCTCTGGCTTCTAGGATAGAGAATTGTCTAAAAGGGTAGGGCCATGACTGGGGAATAAGCCCCTGGAGTGGAAGTTTGGGCTCTTTATTGTGTGAAGGGCACAGATTTTTTTTTCCCTTGGCTAAGATTCTCAGGACTTGATTTAGGCATTCCCTACAAAGACAGTGTAAGGACCTGAAGCGGGGTCTGGAGGGGACCCCTGCTGCCCACACACATACTAACCTATTTATTTTAACTAGGTGGAGCTGTGCAAAGGGGTCTGGATTACTGCCCATATGAGCACATTAGTCTGAGACCAGTTAGCAAAGATTTTTCTCTTGAGCCAAAACCTTTTCAACAATTTAACTTTCTCTTCTTCAAAGAAGGAAGTGGGAGTGGAGGTCCCAACTGAGTTAAACAGAAAATGTGGAATATAGGAAATTGTGACCATGGGGCTTGGATGAGTTATCCATTTAGTACAGTAGCACCATTGACAGTTGGCATTACCAGGTGCTTCAGTGGAATATGTGAGAAACACTGTAATAGGCAGCTATAGAATAATTTGCCCATAAGGAGAGTTTCTTCCTAACCCCATTCATTTATGTCCTGAAATAGGAGGGTTTCTCTTTTTCACAACTTAGTTATTTTAATCTTTACTCCAAAACTGGTCATGTGGCTTTTCCATATATGTAATAAGTATCCATCCTTGGTGAATCACACTAAAATCTGCCTCAGTGATATTGTGTGGCACTGAGTTCCATGGGCTCAGTGTGCAAAGTAGTATTTAAAACTGATTTTAAAAATTGTTCAGTATTGGCGTTATTGAGGCTGTTTGTACATCATTTTGCCCTCTAAACCTCTGAGCTGTAGGATCTACAGCTTTGCTGTTGTTTTTCAAAGCATTGCCCCTCAAAAGCATGTCAGACATTACCTCACTACATCAGAGTCCCAATTGGTGGCCGTGGCATGCCAGTGAGAAATATCTGCCTGATCCTATTCCAGTAGGATGGATGCCCATATGTGCTCAATAGGGCTGGATAGCCGTCCTTCAGAACATCTCAGCGCCGCCCTTCCCCCCCCACACACACACACAAATAGAACATATAGGGACAAGAATAGAACTCTATACAGTTACCTTGGCCAGTAATCCATTGTTCATGGCCACAGAGGTACAGGATGGAAGAGAACCATTAGATAATCAAATCCCTCCCCCCTGCACTTGATCTTAGCCAAAAGCCCTAGAACTGCACCTTTAACCACCAGCCTGTCAGAGAAGAGATGCCTCACTGCTTCGGAACAACCAGTCAGAACTCTATCCTGGCAATTTCATCTCAGAACATTTGTTATGATTAAAACTTTATTACAAAATTCTATCAGAGCCTCTCCAGAGGGCCTGGTTAACACAAGATCACTGCACTTAGCAGGGTTAGATATGTGGTTCTGAGCTTTATGTTTGGAATACCCTAAGGCAACAATTATTTCATTACTCCAACCAATAGAGATGTTCACTAGTATTTAACTGGCATCCACAAATTCATCATATAACACCATTTTCAATGAGTTTCATTAGAATTTACAGAAATCCATTACACTAACCAGGCTAGACTAGTAGAATTCATATCAGTTTATATGTTTCACGCTGGGTTTGATACAGAAGAACCTACAGTACTTTGGGCCAATCAGAGCCTACCTGAAGTCAACTACCCAGTCAAATAGCACCAAAAGGCCCAGAAGAAGAAACCTCTCAGCTGAGCTTAAAGTTACCAAAGGGGCTGGATCAAGGCTGCCAGCATGCTCTACCTCAGCAAACCTAAAACTCCTGTCACAGGTGAGCACAAGTCACACTACAGATGGATCAATATAGGCCAGATTTATCTACCACTGCCCCAAAGGGCAGTTGGGAACACTCGTCAACACAAAACACAACAGGTTTTTGCTGCCTCAGCACAACAGTTGCAAGCCTGCCAGTATCTCTCACTGGTGGGGCTTTATATCTTTAGTTAGGTTTCAGAGTAGCAGCCGTGTTAGTCGGTATCCGCAAAAAGAACAGGAGTACTTGTGGCATCTTAGAGACTAACAAATTTATTAGAGCATAAGCTTTCGTGGACTACAGCCCACTTCTTCGGATGCATATCATATGCATATATGCATCCGAAGAAGTGGGCTGTAGTCCACAAAAGCTTATGCTCTAATAAATTTGTTAGTCTCTAAGGTGCCACAAGTACTCCTGTTCTTTTATCTTTAGTTAGTTTACAGTAATTTCTCAATGTAATTAGATTTCAGTGTCCTCCCTTTTGAGCCCTCCCTGGGACAGGAGAACTAGTTTGCTGTCAGATTCCTGTAGAAGTCTGCTGTGTTAATATTGTGTTAAGTAATGAAAAAATACCTTTCGATCTTAAGGTTGGGGGTTCTGGCAAACTTGGCCAGAGTATTTCAATGACTAACTTTCCTTGTCTCTATTTGAAACAGTGAGGGCCAAACCCAGAACCATTTATCCAAATCAGCCACTTTATTCCCCATCCTCCTCTTCTGAATTTGAGAGACTTTCAGTTGAATGAGACCCAAATCCAAACCGCTCCTAGTCTTGGTTTTGCATAACTACTCTCCATGTACTAAGGTGTGGCACAGCCACCACCCACTTTTGGCTATCACTATTAAATAATTACAGGTAATAACAAGAGATTGGAGCATCAGAGATGTTCCTAAATTTCCCAGGGTTGCTGCATACTTATTTGTGTAGTTTTCCTGTTCACACAAGACACTGAATCAGATTCTGTTCTCAGGCACACTGATGTAAATCTAGAGTAATTATATTGATTTCATGTTACTCAGATAAAAAAACAATCAGCACAGGCCAGATTTCAGCTAGGTATTTAAACTATTATGTATACAATCATAAGCAGAGATTTCACCAAGGTATAGTAAGGTACTATTACTGTACAAAATATTGCAATAAGCTTTATCAATAAGCTGTATTTTAAAGAATCGCCCCCTCAAAATTAACCACTTTAGAATGACTTTTCCATAGAAGGCACATCCCTCTCCACTCTGCTAGGTGGAGTGATACCAAACAGGAAAGATGATAAGACCCTTAGTTTTAAGGTAAGCCTGTTATATAAAGATATGAGGGAAAGTATGGGCTTTCCTGGTAGTCCCAGTGGAGGTGTTACATGTGACTATGGCCCTTTCTCTTTAATTGCAAGTGATCAGTCTTTAGACAGCCACCTCTTCTCTTGACTGTTTAATACTTGTCAAGTATCAGGGGGTAGCCATGTTAGTCTGTATCTACAAAAACAACAAGGAGTCTGGTGGCACCTTAAAGACTAACAGATTTATTTGGGCATAAGCTTTCGTGAGTAAAAACCTCACTTCTTCGGATGAGTTTTTACTCATTCTTCGGATGAGCCACCAGACTCCTTGTTGTTTTTGTTTAATACTTGTAACTCAAATGCCTGAATAATTTTCAACAGCCTAAATAAAAATCTTTGCCCGCAATCAGATTTAACTTATATGTCATCACTTGATGTCATGATCTTAGCAGTGCTTTACTCATCTAGAATCTCTTTCTGGAAAAACAGGGTAGACAAGACTGAATTTCTAATATAAAAAACTACACCCCTTTCAGACTTTTTAAATTAGTCACAAAGAAGCAAGTCAGGACACATTTACTTTTTTTCCTTTGTGCTACAGTGAGGAATTAAGCAGCCTCAGATTTTCTCCCATGTTTATTGTGTTTAGCCTGAAGGGCAAGGAAATGAGAAGTGGGGGAATACAAAATTCGGAACAACAACAACAACAATTAGAAAAGGCAAGTGTCCACAAAGAGATTAGAAAAGATAATGGTTTGTTAATTGTCACTAGAGATGGACAAAGATTTTGGGCCAAAACATGCAGGTTTAATAACACTGAAAAGTTTTGAGAAGTTGTCTGTTTTGCCAAATTGTTTTAGTTTAAAAAAAAAATCAGAAATAATTGAAACATTGTATTTTGAACTTCTTGAAATGTTTCCATTTTTCAGTTTGAAATGACTGTCAAAATTTCCTTTAATTTTATTTTAAAAAGTCAAATATTTTAAGATGGTCCAAATGAAATATTCAAATTTTGTGAAAACAACATTTTGTTCAAACTGAAAAGAAACTATTTTCAATTTTTTGGATTTGCCAGCAAACTGAAAAATCCATTATTCAGACTGCACTGATTGCCACACATTCTTCATTAATAGTCCACTAGAAACAGCATGGACTCTCCTCAGAGAGCTAGAACAAGTATCTCACTAGGAGACAAGTTCTGTTTCTGATGGGGTCAATAGTAATTTGGGCTTCAGTCTCAGTAGGAGCTGGGATGCCAGGGTGGGTTTCTAGGCTGTATATTGCTGCACCTATGGGCGGCAGATGAAGCTTCCTCTTGGGAAGGCTAGCCCCCTGCCCCGCCTCTTCCGGCTGAGGCTACATCTCCACTTGCTGCTCTCAGCCCTCCCATGACCCTGGCGGGGGGGGGAGGGGGAGAGGGGAGGAGGGAAAGGGGTGTGTGGCTGAGAGCTCAGTCAAGGGGATGGGGGCAGCTGAGACCTCGGCCTTGGCTGAGACCACACCAGAGCTCTCGGCCCTGGCTGGAGCTCTCTGCCCGGAGCCCCTCTCCCATTTGGCCCCTTCTGCTCACAGCCCCACCCATGGCCCCACCCCATTCCACCTCTTCCCCTGCAGTCCTGCCCCCATTCTGCCCCTACTCCACCCCCAGGCCCCTCTCGCCGCTCGCTCCTTCCCCCCACCCCCACTGCTGCCCCAAGGTTAGAAAAGCTCTGTGCCCCTGTCGCAGCCCCAGGGCCACAACAGAAAGTGAGAGCTCCTCCAGCCCCGTGGCCATGGCAGGGGGAGATTTTTCTGGGGGCCCCAAATCCGCTACTGCCCCCCTCCCGATGGAGTGAGGTTTGGGGAGGCTTAGCCTCCATTACACTCTACCCATGGCTGCACCCAAGCAGTCAGAGAGATGCTGACGCCATGGAGCTGAAGAACTCTAAGGAGGGTGCTAAAGATCATTTTCAAAGCACCCAGGGATACCCAAAAGTTAAGACATAAGATAGGTACAACTAAGCCAGAATGTACATCATTAGGGGCTCAGGGAAAAGTTCTGCACGGACTGGCTGTTTAAGCCTGCCATTCAGCACACGGACTAAGGACACATCTGTGATACAATTATTTTACTGTGAGTTTATAGGATTAATACAGGGAAGCATAGGCACTGGCTTTTTCCTTTGCCTGGGGGTGCTCAACCCCCGCCCCCACTCCACCCCTTCCCCAAGCCCTCCCCACCTCTTCCTGCCCCGCCCCTACTCCACCCCTTCCCCAAGCCCTCCCCACCTCTTCCTGCCCCGCCCCTACTCCACCCCTTCCCCAAGTCCTCCCCACCTCTTCCTGCCCCGCCCCTACTCCACCCCTTCCCCAAGCCCTCCCCACCTCTTCCTGCCCCGCCCCTACTCCACCCCTTCCCCAAGCCCTCCCCACCTCTTCCTGCCCCGCCACCCTTCCCCAAGCCCTCCCCTCCTCTTCCTGCCCTGCCCCCACTCCACCCCTTCCCCAAGCCCTCCCCACCTCTTCCTGCCCCGCCCCCACTCCACCCTTTTCCCCAAGCTGCCACCCCACCCTGCCTCTTCCTGCCCTGCTCCTTCCCCCCCCCCCTTCTGCACACCACAGAACAGCTGATCTGATCGAGGCAGGCAGGAGGTGCTGGGAGGGGGAGGAGTTGATTGGCGGGGCCACCAGCACACAGGAGGTGCTGGGGCAAGGGGAGGAGCTGGCTGCCACTGGGTGCTAAGCACTTGCTAGTTTTTTTTTCTGTGGGTGCTCTAGGGCTGGAGCACCCATGGAGTCGGCACCTATGCAGGGAAGGAGAAGGAGAGTCAGGACTAAGACAATAGTTAGGAGGATGTGGAAAGCCCTAGGCCAGTGTGTGGTTGGAAGGGGAGTTACTGTGACTGCCTCCATCTTGACTCACATCAGAGACTGAACCCAAAGCATGAGTCTCTACAGCCCAAGTGCAGGCTGTGTTGAGGAGGGTTGCAACAGACTCACATCCTCTGTGGATCAGGCACAGAGGAGGATATAGACTGATGCATAGGCATTGACTCCGAGGGTGGTCCGAGGCTCAAGCACGCCTGGGGAAAAAAATAGGGGGTGCTCAGCACCCACCAGTGATAGCTATTAGGCAGCTGGCAGGAGCCCTTGGGGCAAGAGGCAGGGTGGAGTGGGGGGCACCAACCCAGAAAAGTAAAAGTCAGCGCCTATACACTGACGGGTGGGTTACATACTGCAGGGAGTTTTCCAAACAGCACTGAGACAATTTGGGGAATCAGTGTACAGTTTAACTTGTTTGATACTAGAGACTCTATGTCAGACTGCAAACTCCATTTTGAATATGGGACTTGGCTGCTTTCTCTGTTGTCTTTTTACTTCCATATTGGATTGAAATTCCAAAGGATGGGGACACAGAGCTAACAATGGAGGGCTGTTAAACCTTCAAGATCCTCTATTCAAATGGAAAACCTCCTTGGACAATGAGTTGGCTTCTGCCCAGCAGAACCAGCCTGCTAATTTAGCTGGTAACTAAGCAACAGATCACCTTGTGGGGGACTTTGATCACCTGACAAGGCTGATCAGGAGATCACCTGACAAAAGGGACTGGAGGTTATAAAAGAAAATGCCTTTAACACTGAGAGAGCGAGAGCGGAAGAAGAGCCCCAAAGCAGAAGGCTGGTTGCAGAGGCAAGTGGAGACTCCATGATCTATGGGAGAAACCACATGGGGAGAAGAAGGATCCTGGATTCCTTTAAAGAATCTGACCTGAGCCTAAAGGACACTCCAAAGTGATAAGGAAGATGAGGCAGGGAAATGTGTATTGGTGTTTTATCTAGATATATTTCTTGTAAAGTAAAGAATAATTGTGTTAGAAACCTTTGCACAATCTGCATATTTTGTGCTTAACTATCATGCTCTCTCAAGAGGTAAAAAGTAAATCAGAATGCCCACAAGGTTGAAGCTCAGGGAAACGTGCTTAAGCAACTGGTGTGTCTTGGGAGGCCAGAACTGTTCCTGAGGCCTAGAGCAGCTGGATTGCAATGTCCCTCTTCCACAGCAGGGTAACAGACACTTTGCATTCAGGAAACCTACCAGGGAGGCCAAAGAAAGAGAGAGTGCGGCAGCCTACCCAGATTAAGGGAAGCTTAAAAGCACATCATTCTAAAGTGCGAGACCTCTACAGAGCAGCCTGAGGAGTGTCCAGCAGGCAGAGCGTGACCAAAGCTGTGGCAAGCACCAAAGTCAGGCTGCAGTAAAGGCCTGGGTCTGTACTTCATGAAGCAACTCAGGGAAAGGAGGGAGTTGGTAATGGTGGCCAACGTGTCCTTACCCTTTGATGAGGATCTGTTATCTTTTGAGGACCCTACATATGTTCAGGAGACCACCATGCACCTCTATGATTAGATGAAAAGTTGGGGGGAGGCACATGAAGTCAGGGTCACCATAGCATACAGCATTTTTTATAGAGAACCACCGGCGACACTGCTATTCCTAGAGAACTTTGCAAGCACTAGCATTTACACAGCCACAGGTCCATTAGCTTTTCTAGGATGGAAAGCCCCAGCACCAAATCTTGCAAAAATTCCGTGTCATGGAAGCTTCCCATATGTCCTGGCCATTGTAGATAACACTAAGGGCTGGTGTCGGTGAGCACCTCCTTTGCTGCTTCGGTGATGATTGTGCAGATTTGAATAATCTGGTGACATCTTTCAAAAGAGCTACATGAGAGGTTTTTTCTCCCCCAAAAGATTGCAAAAGCTTTTAGAAGATCACTGTAACTTGCTCAGCTTGGCACTCCCTAGGACCATACTTGATAAGTCTCCCCAAGACCGTACTGGGAAGAATTATCACACACTATTTTAAAGATAAACAAAACCACATACTATAATTGCCAAGATACATGTTATCACACAGAGTCAAACATAGGACCTGCCTGCTTTGATGGTTCACTGTGTTGCACACGTTACTGCCATGGGGATTTTAAGTTGCCAGCCTCACAAATAATGGTAGAAATTATAGTTACATCTGAGATTCTTAAAGTCCCCAGCCTAAGTCACTTTTTATGCTAGAAAAAAGTTCAAAGGAAAGGCTGCAGCTCATTTAAACAGTTACAGACATGCCACAGGGAAAGCTGTAATAGCACATCACACAAGCCTGCTGATGCCCTTAAAGCCCTGGCTATTAGGGAGTGAAACCCAAAACTGGGCAAGACTGATTACACACCAACTGGTCACACCAAGATTTCTCATTATATTTAAAGATAACTAATGTTTTGTCTCAGATGTGACCAGAGTTTGGGCTAGTCATTAAAGGTTGGAAGAGTTAATTTCAATGGCATGAAAAGAATGGCCAAAGCAATTCCTTTGATCCCTCTGTATCACTATAATTTTCCAGCTTGCTATCTTGTATAGCAATTATATTAAGGCCCCAATTCTGCAAGCATTTAAATCACATACTACATAACTTCACTCATCTCAGTAGTCCCACTGGTTTCAATGTGACTACTCACAAGGTAGAGTAACACATACACACATGTTTGCAGGATTGGGACCATAGGTGAAAACTAGCCCCAGATTGCTAGCATCTCCAGTTTAACTAGAGCACTTTAAACAACATGACCAATCCATCAGTATCGGTTACTAATAAGCAATTAAAATCCATCTGCAAGACAACATGGCTCAGAACACTGCTTGGGTCAGGGCAGACATGCAGTTAAAGAAATAACTGACAGTAATTCTAAGAGAAAAACACAAGTGTTCAGCGCACATATGGTCCGATCACTCCCTGTTTCCGTTCCCATGCACTGACCGGTGTATAAAAGTTTGTCCCTTTTGTGTTTATAGGTCTTCAAAAGGCTTATGATGATGACTACCATCCTTTTGTTATAGATATTATTCGTTACAAGTAAATTGTGCTTCTGCAATTTGAAGAAGATTTCTCTTATCATACACACTAAATAGATTTAATTTGTTATAAAATCAATATGATATCACTCCAAAAAAAGTCTTCTAGCGCTGTAGGAAAGACTGCAAACAAGACAGAACTGTAAAACAGACATTCACCTATGGGAAGATTTAAAGGGTGATACACTAAGCCAAATTCACCCCTGAAATAACTCCATTGCACCCCAGGGATTAAGTCAGCCCACTGAGTTTAAAGCAAGTTGACCTGGAGTTTCATAATATGACTCCACAGGATACAGAGAGACCTAAACCCTTAAGGAACTAGTTTGTATTCACCATTTATTTTGCATGAGTATTTTTATGCTGCAGAGCCTGGATCTTATGAAGGACTAGGAGCTAGTCATGGATTTCCTCACTGAGTAGCCTCATGCTTCCTTGTAAATGATTTGCTAATATTTTCCAAATAGCTCTTTCAGTGGCTGCTATTTAGGATGGTATAGCTGTGAAGAGGGGGGGCATTTGACACACCATTAGCATTGTCCTGCCACAAAGCTTCTAGCTCAGTGGCAGTATGCCTTTGCTCAAACACTATTGGCTCCGGCTGCCTAAAGATTTCTTTTCTAATCTGTTTAAAATACAGTTTTCACTTTTACTCACTGTTTGCAGGTACGATATTTTTCAGGCCCTCTCAGTACATCCTGACGCCAAAGTATGCAACTAACCACCAGTGAGAAATTCTCCTATGCCAGAGATTCTCAACCTTTTTCTTTCTGAGCACCCCCCCTCCCCAACATGCTATAAAAACTCCATGGCCCACCTGTGCCACAACTGATTTTCTGCATATATAAGCCAGGGCCAGTGTTGGGGGGAAGCAAGCCGAGCAATTGCCTAGGACCCCATGCCACTGGGGCCTCTGCAAAGCTACATTGCTCAGGCTTCCACTTCAGCCCCGGGTGGCGGAGCTCAGGGCCCTGGGCTTCAGCCCCATGCGGTGGAGCTTTGGCTTTCTACCATGGGCCCCAGCGAGTCTAATGCTGGCCCTGCTTGGTGGCCCCCCTGAAACCTGCTCGTGGCCCCCCAGGGGGCCCAGGCCCTTGGTTGAGAACCACTGTCCTACACAAATTAAAATAAATCTGATAAAGTGGGTGCTACTTAGTGGCACTCAACCCCGTAATCATCATCCAACCAGGTCATCTAGTCCAACCCCCTGCT
Source organism: Malaclemys terrapin pileata (assembly GCF_027887155.1). Classification (NCBI taxonomy): domain Eukaryota; kingdom Metazoa; phylum Chordata; order Testudines; family Emydidae; genus Malaclemys; species Malaclemys terrapin. The sequence goes on from NC_071512.1 coordinate 28,851,144, forward strand.
CAAAGCAGGACCAATTAGGTCACAAGTAGGGTGACCAGACAGCAAGTGTGAAAAATCGGGACAGGAGGTTGGGGGTAATAGGAGCCTATATAAAAAAAGACCCAAAAATCAGGACTGTCCCTATAAAATTGGGACATCTGGTCACCCTAGGCACAAGGTAGAGCTGTTTAACTAAACCCATCCATCCCATTACAACGGCTCTTATCAAAGTTACAATGTGCTTTTCCCAGTTCACTCCAGTTTTAAAGATGAATTCACCTTTTGCATTTGTGTACCAGGAACTTTTGAGGGATCCATTTTTACTAGACAAATATGGGTGTGTAAGGCAAGATCTAGAGCACACATACTTGAGTATTTGTGGAAATCAAATTTCAGATCTCTGTGCACTAATATTCAGATGCTGTATTGTAATGTATAATAGTGCATAGATCTGATTCCCTGATAAGTTCTAGCACCAAACATAACCACAAGAAAGCTTTTAAGATCTAATCTACATTCCGTAACATCTCCAATTCAGCAATAAGCAGATCTGGAGACAGTATGGTTAACTATACAAGCGTTAGGGCTTGTCTACACTTACATTTTATAGCGCTCTAACTTGCTGGCTCAGGGGTGTGAAAAATCGCCCCCCTGAGCGCAGCAAGTCTGAGCGTTTTAAAGCGCTAGTGTAGATAGGCTCCGAGCACTGGGAGCCTGCTCCCAGCGCTCAGAGCTAATCCCCTCGTGGAGGTGGATTACCAGAAGCGCTGGGAGAGCTCTCTCCCAGTGCTCACGTGCAAGCACACTTGCACTTCAAAGCACTGCCACGGGAGCCTTCCCGCGGCAGTGCTTCGAAGTTTCCAGTGTAGACATACCCTTAGACTAATTTGTATCACTGTAGGCTCCTTTTCAAGTTATAAGTAACAAGTCCCATTACAGGTCAGCCTTAGACTGTGTTGAAAGGTTTTAGTGACTGCAAAAGTCCTACCAAATCACAGAAGAGCTCTGGGCCAATGTGTAAACTTACCTCTTACCTCAATGCTACTTTCTCCTCACTGCTGAAGGCCTCTTATCAAATGGTCTTTAAGGCCTGGTCCCCACTAAGTCCCTACTTCAGACTAAGGTACGCAAATTCAGCTACGTTAATAACGTAGCTGAATTCAAAGTACCTTAGTCCGAACTTACCGCGGTCCAGACGCGGCAGGAAGACTCCCCCGTCGATGCCGCGTACTCCTCTCGGCGAGCTGGAGTACCGGCGCCGACTGCGAGCACTTCCGGGATCAATCCGGGATCGATTTATCGCGTCTTAACCAGACGCGATAAATCGATCCCAGAACATCGATTGCCTGCCGCCGGACCCTCCGGTAAGTGAAGACAAGGCCTAAGGAACACATCACAGGGAGGCAGGAGGGGGGAAGGATAGTTCTGTGGTTTGAGCATTGGCCTGCTAAACCCAGCCTTGTGAGTTCAATCCTTGAGGGAGCCATTTAGGGATCTGGAGCAAAAATCTGTCAGGAGATTGGTCCTGCTTTGAGCAGGGGGTTGGACTAGATGACCTCCTGAGGTGCCTTCCAACCCTGATATCCTATGAGGAGAAAGGCTGTTCTTCCACACTATGACTGCACACTCACTCCTCTATAGTAAAGATAGGAAATTAGTTTCCAATTTTAAGTTTTTACATCCATACATGCAAAGTTTCCATAAAAGGGAATCTGCGTGTGCCTGTGTCTCCTTTAATAGTCTGCACTGAGATGAAGACAAAGTGGCTGCCTGCTTCCACAGACAGCAGAGTCCCTGGAGATTTAATGTCAATACACAAAGTAAGGCATAACTCAACTCCCCACAGAATCTCTTGCTTTTCACAACATTAGCAATTTACCTGAACTTTCTTCTCTATCAATACACAAGCCACTCTTCCACTGATTGCAGCAATGTCTAGTTCTTAATTCTTCACTTTCCCTCATTTTGTTTAAAGTACAGGGTTAGTTTCACTTTGCCCTCAGCACAACTTGAACAGATGTCTCGCTCCCCAACACACACACATAAAGTGCCTATTACTAAGAGCTATGGATAGTCAGATTGGTATTACTTGGCAATATGAGACACTTGTGAAGGCTACTGCATCCTTCTTTAACCCTTCCTGTCCTTTTTACAAGCTAGGGCAGGGTTAACAAACTTTTTGGCCCAAGGGCCACATCTGGGTATGGAAATTGTATGGCAGGCCATGAATGCTCATGACATTGGGGGTTGCAGTGCGGGAGGGTTGTGGGCTCTGGTGTGGGGCTGGGGATGAGGGGTTGGAGGTTGGAGGGTGTTGGGACCGAGGGCTTTGGAGGGCTGGGAAGGGGGTTGGGGTGCAGGCTCTGGGCAGCACTTACCTCAAGCAGCTCCCAGAAGCAGCAGCATGTCCCCCCTCCAGCTCCTACACGGCAGCACAGCCAGGCAGCTCTGTGCGCTGCCCTGTCAGCAGGTGCTGCCCCTGCAGCTCCCATTGGCCACAGTTCCTGGCCAATGGGAGCTGCGGGGGCCGCACTTGGGTCAGAAGCCGGAAGGGGAATGTGCTGCTGCTTCCAGGAGCTGCACGGAGTGGGGCAAGCTGCCGACCCTGCTCCACGGCAGGAGCTCAAGGGCTGGATTAAAACATCTGGAGGACCAGATGCAGCCCTCGGGCTGTAGTTTGCCCACCCCTAAGCTTGGGGGCTTGTCTATAAATAACACCTAGGTCTAGATGTGGGGCTAGATTAAATTAGCTGACACATACAGATGTAAAGTTTGGGCAATGTGATGGGGTGTGTTCCCCCCCACCCAAGCTTGAAAGGGTTAAGGTGGGCAAGCAGGACAATTAACTCCCCAGGCTGCGCCTGGAGGAGGAGCCAGGGAGCAGGGATTTAATTATAAGAAGCTGAGCTAGGCAGGAAGCTGGCAGCGTGACACGCTGCAGGGATGTAGGCTGCAATCAGTCCCTGGGAGGAGGGAGGTGTTGTCAGAACTATAGAGGGCAGCCCACAGTTACTCCATGGGAGGAGGGAGTTGGGAGGCTGGCAAACTCAAAGAGCAGGGAAGCCAGGAAGCTAGGAGAAGGCTTGGAGGAAAAAGTAGTGTAAGCAGAGTCAGGATAAGCTCTACCCTGACATCTGGTGGTGAATTATGGTGAGGGTTGAAAAGAACTTCAGGGGCTGACCTTGTTTGCATAGGCACACCCACCCGCCTAGCCTGAGAAAACAACAACTGAAAGCAGTTACTTTGGCTGGTGTGGGATCCCCAGTTTCTCTGTTGTTGGGGCAGGAAGAATAAAGTGTTGTTACCCTGATTTGGTGAAGCAAGGCCAGTGGAACTGTTGTATGACAGAGAGACTCACCAGTAATTAAGTAGCACTTGCTAGACAAGGGGCATGGGTACAAAACCCAGTGAATTGAGAGAGGATGGGGGTAGGTATTTGTATCTGATGGAATGGGCCTTCTTTGAGGGCTTGAAACACCAATTGCACCCCTTCCTCTCTCCACGGTTGAATGTCAGAGTTAACTTTGATTCCATTAGGAGTCTAGTTACAGGCTGCTGAGCTGAATTCACTTTGGGCCAGTGGTGCACCAGCACTGGGGCTCCCCTACTATGAGCTGAAATTGCTAAGAGCTGAAATCACAGAAGTGCTAAAGTTATTAAGAGCTGAGATCACTGAGTGCTGTGTTAAATAGTGGGGGAGCCTGAAGCTATATTGCTAAGCAGCTGGCGGAGCAGTGAGCGGCGCGGGGATGGTTGGAGTAGCCCAAGGAACAGCAAGCGGAGCTGTTTGCGGGGACAACTGGAGTGGCTCACAGGTCGGTGAGCGGAGCTATTTGTGGAGACAGCTGGAGCGGCTCACAGGTCGGGGAGCGGAGCAGTTCGTGGGACGGCAGAAAGTGGACTGGCTTGTGGTGAAGGCTGCGGCGGAACCCCACGGAGAGACGGCCGGCTGGCCTCGGATCACGTAAGGTGCCCCTTAACACCCTGCGTGCCCCCCTTTTACTCTGGGGCTGCACTGACCAGGGACAGAGACTTTGGGGGTTGTTGGACTTTTGGGACTTTGGGGGGTTGCTGGACCCAAGAGACTTTGAGGGTCTTGGACTTTGGGGACTCTGGGTGATTTTTGGGTTGCTGGATTCAAGAACCAAAGGGAAAGGACACAGCCCAATTTGCTGGGGTGGGTTTTTTGCTCCTGGTTTGTGTTATGAATCCTGTTTGTGGTGTTTTTTCCAATTTAATGCTGATGTCGTTTACCTCATGTTATTAAACATTTTCTGCTACACTCAGACTCCGTGCTTGCGAGAGGGGAAGTATTGCCTCTTAGAGGCGCCCAGGGGGTGGTATGTAATTGTCCCAGGTCACTGGGTGGGGGCTTGAGCCGGTTTTGCATTGTGTTATTGAAACGGAACCCCTAGATACAGAACCTGGCCCTTGTTGCTGCCAACTTAGATGGGCAGAAGGGTTACAGTAGCAAGGAATAAGAGTGCAGACCTTGGCTGCTGATTTGAAGGGCCCCTCATCTGGAACCAGAGTAGAGAGTAGACCTGGGTTCCCCTACCAGCCACTGGGAATGTGGCACGGACCAGGCAGAGGACAGTGCACTGCCTGGGATAATTTGTTCTGGAAAGACTTTGTTACACACATTCCCTGCCAACCCCCAAGGGAAACACTAATAGTCATGTGGCTGGAGGGCTATGTCACAAAGAGGAGGTTGAAAAAGGGGTCCACAGGCTGAGAGGATGAAGGGAGAGATACAGCCAGAGGAGAGTGCAATGCTTGGCCAGACCTGATCCCCAGAGCGACCAGGAGAAGGAATGTCTAGGCATGGGTGCAACCCATGACAGGGAAACAAATTGAAATCAAGAACTGATAACAAACTAAGCATGTATTGAATGTGGTTCAGGGACTTGTTTTCCCATCCACTTGTGAAATTCTCATCCCCACACACAGCCTGAAAAAGAGGGATTTATGTGAGGGATCAAGTCCTCCCTGAGGGTATAACCAGGGCATGAGCACCTTCACAGCTGTCCCGTGACAGCTATACAACTCCGCTTATGGGCTGCAACAGAAAATGATTCAGCCTCTTTCAAATTCATCCATGTAGTGTTTATTGCCAGTGGAGCTGCACAGTAAATGGACTCAATCCCCCACAACCTCCCTGAGTTCCACAGCAATGTTCCCTGTACCACTTCCCCTCAACCTGTGCTTCTGCTTGGTTTGGGACCTTCTGCAGCTAGAAGACTTCTGCCACATGCCCCTGTCCTCTTCCCAAGACAATGTAAAAAATTCAGGCAGTGGAAGGCCGCAGGGGCAGATTTTTAAAAGTATTTAGATGTCCAGAGATGAAGATAGGTGCCAAGTGGGACTTTCAGAAGTGCCTAAGTGCCTTATTTTCATTTTAGGTGGCAAAGTACATTTAACAAGATTGGCCCTGAGTCCATTCCTCTCAGACAAAGTTTGGCCACGATAGTTAAAACGTGTTCATTATAGTGGCTGTTCATCACTAGAAGACACCCCTAGGCAGCAGTGATGCTCCCATGACCAGCTATGCTGGCTTCTGGGCCACTTTGCATTTGCAGTGCAGCACAAAGCAGCCCAAACACAGGGGGAAATGTGTGCCATAGACAAGAGGTACAAGAAGTGCAGCTTTCTCAACTGTAGGCCCAAGGAGCTGGCACACCCTCCCAAAGGAGAATGGGAGGAACCCTACCCTCTCTATCTATCAGGTCACAAAGCCAGCCCCCACCTCTTTGCATTGCTATAGCTCAGGGTAGAAGAGAACTAAATCTCACAAACGAAATCAACAAATAAACCAAAAGCAGAGAGGAACTACCTGAAATAAAGGGCTAGATCAGGGCAGATACGTTTGAAAATCTGGGCCTTAATTAACCTATCTACATACCTAACTATCATTGATTTCAGTGGGAGTTAGGAACCTTATTACCTTTGAAGATATGAGCCTCTCTTCTGGCGAGTTCCCCCTGTTTTGGTATTTTTTTATGCTTCTGTATGATGCTTAGATACTGTGCCAAAGGGTGCTTTAGAAATGCACATAGACAGAATACTCAATTCTCACAAAGATTAGATTACTAGGAGTAGATTCATATATCTCTTAAGGGAATACCTTTCTTTTTTTAAGATTTTCCCGCCCTTCAGTATCTCTCTAACATTTGCAAGACTTCCTTAGGCTCTGCTGTCAACTTCGATCATGGCATTTTCATGTTTGCCCAACAGAGGGAGGATTTAGGATTATATATTCACTGTTATTTATTATGAATTTTTGATAGGTGTATATTTAGATAATTACAATAGAAATCCGTTCAGGACATACATTTTTATACCAAATTTAGCCTGCTAGCTGGTTCATTGATTTAATAAGTACTGTGTTGCTTTGAAATAGCTCCAAAATATTAAAATATAGGCTTTGATTTGGTGCTCCTAATATAACATGCAGTCTCTGAACAGAGTCCAGGTTGTGCATGCGACCCTCTTGCTGAGGTGTGCCACCTCAGTTCCTGGCTTATACTAGTTTGTTGCATGTTCGTTTTGTTTCCTAAAAAATGAACGAATTTTATTTGTGAAATGGAATTACTAACATTACTGACTGGCTCCAGGTATAGTACAGCCAACCATTATGCCAGTGCACCTCCTTTCTCAGCAGCAATTTCTAGTCCACTAATCCAGTCCCAGTCCACCCTGGAGTAGAGACTGTCGAGCATGCCAAAGTGTGTGGTGGTTGATTGCTGTTGATGTTGGGTGGGCATTGGGTTTTTTACTTTAAGGGAGTTAAATCCCGTGATTACTTGAACTTCATAATGTGTGAAAATGTTTTTATAAGAGCTTCTGCAAAGCCATTCTCTCCTGCTCCTAAAGATTACTGCAGTCCAAGATCATTCATCTTCACTGTTCCCTTTCTATAAAAAGCAGCCTGAAGATATTGATTCAGACTTTGGCTCTCCAAGTCAAGTACCCAGATGGTATTTATGATTATCTGTCAGCTCTGACGTGCAAAGTGTACTCTTTCAGTCAACCTGTAGGGCATTGGTTCCCAAACTGGGGGGTGTGCCCCCTGGGGGGGCATGAAGAAATTCCAAGGGGAGCGTGAAGCTGCCCGGCCCTTGAGCTCCTGGCCGGGGAGGCTAGCCCCGGGCCCTTCCCCTGCTGTCTCCCCTGCCCTGTAGGTATGCTGCTGCATGGGCAGTGCAACTTGCACCCACCCACCTCCTAGGCTTTCCAATAAGCCAGTCCTGCCGTTCTTGAGCGGCCTGGTAAGGGAGCGGGGGGGAGGGAGGGTTGGATAAGGGGCAGGAGGTCTGGGGGGCCGTCAAGGAGTGGTTGGATGGGGTGGAGGTTCTGGGGGAGCGGTCAGGAGACAGGGAGTGTGGGGGGGGTGTTGGATGATGGTAAAGGAGAGGTGAGGGCGTGAGGGTTTCTCGAAAATTAAAAAGGGGGCGTGATGCCAAAAAGTTTTGGAACCAATGCTGTAGGGCATATATGTGTCAGTGCTCCATCTGAAGACTTCTGCCTAGCAATAGAAAGCCACAAATAACCAATAGTACATTGATCTTGTGTATGAGCATGTCTCTGGTCATAGTAGCTCTAAAACCTGTTATCTGTCAGCTAAAGAAGAGCTATAGCTCAAGTAGTAAAGGCCTGTGGTTTTGGTGCTGAATATACTGGGTTGGAGTTTCACTAAGAGCTGTATGTATCTGCTGCTACGGTTAGTTACATAGGTCACAACTAAGGATTAGAAAGTGCTGATTAATGGGATGAAAGAACTGAAAAAGTTGCATGTGACTGGTGTTCCTGAGGGAGCTAGAAGAACACGATGACCCTGAACAGTTCTGTACTTCTTTGGCTGTTTAACATCTTTGATCCACCTGGGTACCCTCAGATTGACTTCACTGCGGTTGCATGTGTTTACCTGAGAGCAGAATTTGACGCCTTAATTCAGCCTCCCTAGCAAATAATGAGAGTGCAATTCAATTCATGCACCATGCAATTCTGATGTTCTGTGTATCTTTCTGTGTTGCAAACAAGGCATGCAGAGGCTGCTCTAGGACAGTGGTTCTCAAACTTTTGTACTGGTGACCCCTTTCACACAGCAAGCCTTTGAGTGCGACCCCCACCCTTATAAATATATTTAAAAGTGTTTTTAATTTAACACCTTTATAAATGCTGGGAGCAAAGTGGGGTTTAGGGTGGAGGCTGACAGCTCACGACCCCCCACATAATAACCTGAGGGGTCATGACCCCCAGTTTGAGAACCCCTGCGCTAGGAGATATATAAAGCCCTGCAAGCCAGCTTCTCGGGCAAACTCTCAGTTGGGGGTGTCAGCTGATTATGGCCAGCAGACTCAGGCACATTGTTTGCTACTGAGCCAGCAGTAGAGCACAAGACATTGCTTATTTTGTAGGGTCTACACTCTCTCTCTCTTTATATACATAGATATAGATATAAAAAAATTGTTTTTTTAAAAGACAGGACAAAGCACTGGCTATGTCTTGTTGCAAGGCCTGATCTCGCAACATGCCATGATGCCTTTCATGTGCTGTGTCCCCTAACTTCCACTGGAGACCATGAAAATAGGGAGTGCCCAGCACCTCCTAGCAGTGCCAGTGCTAACCCACTGGGGGCCCTAAACAGGAATATTTTTGCTCCCTCCCCACACACAGCACATTCCAATAATTAATAGGGGGTCTCCTTGAGCTGCTCGGGGCCCTATGCAGTTATTTAATCTGCTTATGCCTAGTGCTGTTATGCTTATAAGAAGCACATGGAATCTTTTTTAAAAGGGGATAAGGCAATATGCCGCATTTATTGAGAATACAATTAAGCATTAAAATCAGCATAAGCTTCCATTCGCACACATGCACACCAAAAGGTTCTGCAGCTGGCTTTTATAGTTACCAGTCCTTATTGTTGCTTGGTCAGTTCCAGTGGCCAGCTGAAACTGCACACGAGGGAGGGGAGCTGGACCTCTGTCAAACGCATTCGAAGCTCCAATGTTGATGCAGAACGAACCCAAAGTCCCAGGGCAATACACCCTTCTTTTATATGATAAGGTTCCATACAAGTCTATGGACCTTGCTGTGTCACACCAGAGCTGTCAATCACGAGGTATTCAAGGTTGCTCTTAATTAGCATTATTCTGAGTTGTTACCAGGAAGATCTGCAGCTGTTTCTTATCTGTCCTTTGGCTCAACGCCTTATCTCGTCCTTGGGGTGTATGCCTTTGCTTTAGGGTCGTCAATCTGCCATCCGGGTGCCAGGAGCGCCACCAGCTTTTCTGCTGCCCTAAGCGGCGGAAGTCCCGCCCCGAAATGCCGCCCCCCCCACAGAGGCGGCGGAAGGTCCTGCTGCCGAAATACCGCCGCTCTCGCCACCCCCCCAAATTGTAGCGCTCTAGTCGACCGCCTAGATCACCTAATGGGTTGCGCTGGCCCTGCCGGGTGCTTGATAATAAAGTTGGTGCCTCTTGACTCCTCCACTCCCTTCTTGACCATCCTGCCCCGTTGGCCTTTCTCAGTTAATTACCATACATTCTTCACTCACACCAAACAGTAAATAAGGCAATTACAACCATAAAACTTCCATCCTTCTAAGAACAAATGTTAACACAATCAACAAAAAATAAACTCAGAACAATTTCTTCTTACTAATTCAAGGCTACAATTTCTTCTTACTAATTCAAAGCTAGCACAATGGAGTATACGGCAAAATAAGCAAAATGGAGTACAATTTTACTTGAGACAATATCTTCCCATTAGGCTTTTGGCCTACAGTGCCGGCTCTGCCTCATAGGAAAGGAAGTGCTTGCACCCCCTTGTCCCATATGTGGCCAGATGCTACACAGGCTTCTACACACAGTTCTTCAAGTGTACCTCAGTCCTGACTTGCAACTTATTTTTATTCCAGTCTGTGGTCTCCTTAGAACAAAGAGAACCAATTTGTGCAATGCAATAATTCAGCATAACTAACAAGACTAGATTGGTGCAGCACGTTCATCTTGGCTTGTGAATTATACCAGATTTTAACTCCCAGTATCCATAGCTAGAGGACTAAAGAAGTAACCTACCATGCTGCCGATTGATTGTACTGCTGGTGCCATAACTAGACATTTTTCAGATACGTACAACGATATGACCCTTGCCCCCAAATAGCTTACTAGCTAAATAAAAAGCACTAGCACCCAGCAAGGAAGTAGCATATTAAAAAGACATTTAGAACCTAGACTTCTCCCATCTGGGCCTTAATTGCTATGACATCGCCTGGTGGGCTTTGCATTAATGAGGAGAGCTTCCCGCATGTGTTCTACACACTCTTGGAGAATTTAATCATCTGTGAGTCACTAGCTACAATACACACTTGCAGTATTTTAATTCATCTGGGTTTCGCAGTCTCTTGCCATCTTTCTGATTGTATGCTTGGCTTAAAGCTGCTCTAAGAACCACTAACATCATTGTTCATACTACACTAGAAATATTGCTATCAGACCTTCTCAGAGGCTGTTTACTCTAGATGCATGATTATCTAATCATAGGGTGACCAGACGTCCCGTTTTTAAAGGGACAGTCCTATTTTTAAGCCCTCTTGCAGGTGTCCTGACTTTTTCTTAAAAATGGGCAAATTGTCCCATATTTTCTGTCTCCCCCACATAAATACTGGCAGGTCCTGCTGCTGGCCGGATCCCTGCTCGCCAGCCATCTGCCCACCAGTGGCGAGAGGGGGGGTCCAGTGGCTGACGATGGGGTTTGGTATGCAAGGTTGGTGGTGGGGAAAACTGCAGAGCACGGGGCCAACTGATCCTCCTGCTGGTCCATCAGTGCATTCCCCCGCTGTGTGCTGGCTCTCAGCCATCAGGGCCCTGCCCTTCGTCCTGTTTCCAGCTGGCTGTGAGCTACAGTGGCTGGTGAGTGTGGGCAGGTGCCAGGTGGCAGCCATTTGTGTCGCCTCTGCTATCCACCCATCGGCCCTTTATGTGCTCCCCCTCTCGCTGTCCTCTCCATGCTTTGCCCCTTCACCCCCCTAGTCCCGCTGCTCCTCCATATCTCCCCCGGCAGGGTGCGTCCCACTCCCAGCGCTGTGCAGAGAATCAGCCCCTGGTCAGAGAGTGCTCAGCTGACCAACAGCCTGGCTGGCAGGCTCCTTCCTTCCCACACTGCTTCTGGCTGGGCCGGTGCCCCAGGAAAGCCCAAGACCCTCCGGCCCAGGCACTGACTAGGAGGAGCTGAGCCCTGTGTGTGCCAGAGCCCCACACAGCACTGGCACGGGGAAGCCTCTCTGCCCCTCAGCTGAGCTCTGGTTTGGGGGGGTTTCCATCCTGTTCGTGCCCCAACCCTGCAGGCTCCACAGCAGCCTCCCCCAGGCAAGGGCTTAACACACTCTTCATCTGCCCCCCGCCGCCCTGGGTCCTGCCCCCAGGAAGCGTTGGGCTGCTCCATCCTCTAGGCACCCTCCCCTGCTGAGCCACCTCTCTGGCCAGGTTCGCTGAAGCCCCTGCAGTCAGGTTCCCTGGGCCCTGGTGCACAATGCATCCTTAGGCCTTACCCCCTTCCTGCCCACGCTGTAGCCAGGGAACAGGAGGTGGCTGGACTATGTCGGTGGCCAGCAGCAGGGCCGGCTCCAGGGTTTTGGCCACCCCAAGCAGCCAAAAAAAGAAAGCCGCAATCACGATCTGCAGCGGCAATTCGGCGGGAGGTCCTTTGCTCCCAGCAGGAGTGAGGGACCGTCCGCCGAATTGCCGCCGAATACCTGGATGTGCCGCCCCTCTCCGGAGCGGCCGCCCCAAGCACCTGCTTGCCAGGCTGGTGCCTGGAGCCGGCCCTGGCCAGCAGCAGCCTGGAGGTGTTAGCTGCCTTTCAATACTGTGTGGGCGGGAAGAGACAAGCTGCTTCCAGCCATAGGGAAGAGGAGGTTAGGGGGGGAAGAGATGAGCTCTGCAAAGACACGGGCCCCCACTCCCCTGCGCCCATGGTTGGAGGTAGCTCCTGTCTTTTCCCTCTCGCACAGTGCTGAAAGGCTGCTGCTGGCCACATTCCGGTGTGAACCCTGGCTGAAATCTGGAGGGGGGGGGCACGTGACCTTACGTGCCCCCCCACGTGTTGCCTCAGGAAGACATGGCACCAGGTACCAGGCAAGGCGGGTCCGTCCCCGAGGCCCAGCCAGGCATGGAGGGTGGAGAGCACCGGGCAGGGAGAGTTGGGTCGGTCGGTCACCGCTCCGTGTGAGAGAGGTGTACAGAAGTGTGGGTGTGTCACCTCTCCCCGTGTGGGGGTGTGTGTGTGTTACCCCTCCCCATGTGAACCCTAAAGCCTTAAAGATAAGGTAAATAAAAAGAATCCAACTTCGCAGCATTTCTTTTTAACGGGCTCAGTCAACCTTATGTTAATTTGAGCGTTTGTAGGGCATAGTTCTGATTGATTGTCGCTGAACTCACTTGAATACAAGTTAGCTCAGTGGTTTGAGCATTGGCCTGCTAAACCCAGGGTTGTGAGTTCAATCCTTGAGGGGGCCACTTGGGAATTTTACCAGGGTGTCCCATATTCAGTATGGGGAAATATGGTCAGCCTATCTAAGCAGAGAATTCATAGGTTGATCTTCTGCACTGGCTAATAATTATACACATGGTGGTTTGTAAATGTGACAAAATAAAGAAAAGGCCTAGTTATCATCATTGCCTAATTAGTACACTGCAGAGTGAGTTCTTAAGCTTACTCCATTAGGGACAAATTTCTACCCTTGGATATGTGCATATTGTTCCCATTGAAATCAATGTGTATGCTGTATATACATCTGAGTGCATTGCTTATGGTTAAGGCTACGTTTTAGTCATGGGAATTTTTAGTAAAAGTCATGATCAGGTCACAGGCAGTAACGGCCCGTGACCTGTCCATGACTTTTACTATATACCCCTGACTAAAACTTGGGGGAGGGCAGCCTGGGTGCTTGGGGGGACGGGGACTAGTGAGGCGCAGCCTGGGACTCTTGCTGGTGCTGGGGGGTGTGGGTTTGGCGGGGCCAGCAGGCTCCCTACCTGGCTCTATGCCTCCCCCCCAGGCAGCAGCAGAGTTTGGGTGTGGAAGGGGGCAAGGGGTTGGGGCATGGGACAGGGTGAAGTGGGCTCTGGGTGGCGTTTACCTGGGGGACTCCTGAGAAGCAGCGACATTCCCCTCACTCAGCTTCTAGGTGAAGGCATGGCCAAGAAACTCTGCATGCTGCCCCCGCCCAGAGCACTGGTTTCACAGCTCCCATTGGCCGGGAACCTGTCATCTGTACAGAGACACCTTTAAGTTGGCCTATAACATGTAAGCGTTTGGGGATCCTTGAAACGAAAGATGCTATAGTCAGTGTCTTTGATGTTGGATGACAGTTATGTACTTAAATCCATATTTAAATATATAAAGAAAGTTCTCCTAATTTTCTGAGGTGCTGGCTACCCACAACCTGCATCAACTTCAGAGATTTGCCTGGTCTATCTCCTCTAACTATTCCATCTCAAGCACACCCATTTTACTAGCCCAGCAAATTCTTTCAACTTAGGGTTACCATTCGTCTGGATTCCCCCAGACATGTCTGGCTTTTTGAGCTAAAAATAGCACCCGGAGGGAATTTGTAAATGTCCGGACTTCCCTCCCTCCCCCATGCAGAGCGCGCGTGGCTAAAGGCAGCTGGCCGGATGGTGCCACTTACATGGGGCTCCGACAGCCAGAGAGAGCCCCACCTCTGCTTCCCCTGCAGCAGAGATCACTCCCTCCTTCCCTGCATTCGCAGATCACCTCCGGCAGTCTGGAGCGCCTCCCCCGCTCCTCCTCCACTGTTGCCCAGCGTGCCGGGACGAACGGCTCAAGCCGTTCCTGAGCAAGCTCACAGTGACATTAGGCAAAGGTCAACAACAAGGGAGCCAGGGGGTCGGAGAAGGGGCAGGGAGGTTTTGGAGTGGGCAGTCAAGAGATGGGGGGGTGTCGGGAGTTGGGGGGGGGGCTTTTTTTGGGGGGGTGGATAAGGTTTTGGGCAATCAGGGTACAGGTAGGGGGTAGGGTCCTGGGGGGCAGTTAGGGTGGGGGGGTCTTAGGAGGGGGCAGTTAGGGGACAAGGAACAGGGAGGCTTAGGTGGGGGGGGTTCTGGAGGGCAATTAGGAGGGGGGGTCCCAGGAGGGGGCAGTCAGGGGACAAGGAGCAGGGGGGGAGGAGTTCTGGGGGCGGGGCTGTCAGGGGGCAGGAGTGGGGAGAGGGATTGGAGCAGTCAGGGTACAGGTAGGGGGTAGGGTCCTAGGGGGCCAGTTAGGATGGGGGGAGGGTCTCAGGAGGGGGCAGTCAGGGGACAAGAGGCAGGGAGGCTTAGGTAGGGGATGGAGTCCTGGAGGGCAGTTAGGGGCAGGGGTCCCAGAAGGGGGCAGTCAGGGGACAAGGAGCGGGGGGGAGGGTTGGGAGTTCTGAGGGGGTTGGGAAGTGGGAGGGGCAGGGGCGGGGCTAGGGCAGGGTGGGGACGGGGCTAGGGCGGGGCTCCTCCCATCCTCTTTTTTGCTTGCTGAAATATGATAACCCTACTTCAACTACTACACTCATTTCTCATTCATCCTCTTATGTTTCCTTTGAGACATGCTAGGTGTATAAACCCACCCTCTTATTGCTCCATCTGGGAAATAAGTGTTTACTTTCATATGCTGATGATCCTCATTTAGTTTAATAAGAATCAAGTCTCTTGTTTTATTCTATGGGCTCTCTTGAGAGCAAAGGTATAATGATGGTTGTGCAACTCAGTAGAATTTAGTATCACATCACACTTCAAGGATCGGGGCGTAAAGTGGAAGTCATAAAATAGCGTCTGGACTATTTAATCAAGTAATAAGCATTCCTTAAGGAAAGCCCCAGTCAGATGGTAGATGTCTCCCTAGTGAAATTATAGTCTTTTAAATAAACATTGTTTCTTTCTTGAGTCTAATTTGCATAGTGTCTTGGTGGGGCCACCACTTCATTAGCAATTTCAGTCAGTCCCCCTGCTCCAAAGACTTTTTAAATTATTTATCCACAGTGGAACAGCTTCAATAAGAGAGACTGAGGGACCCACTTCTGCTTCCACCCACCAGAATATCCCATAGCCCAGTGGTTAGAGCACCCCCATGAAGTGGGAGGGTGGACTTGAACTGGACATCTTCCACCTCCCAGGTGAGTGCCCTAACCATTGGGCTAAAAGTTGAGGGAGGTCCACCGTCACCATCATTTTCAGCTAGTAGCGCCTGCTCTAGTGAGTAATGTCTGGAAACACTTACCAAATCAGGCCCTACAGGAGAGTAAAGTAGAGGAACGCCTGTCTGTTCCTGATTTGTGCATCACTCTGGGGCTTAAGCATCACGTGGTATGGTTCAGCAGTGCACATGCTCAGAAGCAGAAGCATAGATGCCTAGGGAACTTTTACTGCAAAAATTTAGGTACCAAGCAATTTTAGGGGTCCATAGGGTTTGGGGGCCACTGAGCAAGGGTTTTGCAAATCCCAGTTATGCCTGATTCTGGGATTTAGCTACTTAAAGTGGCAGTTAGGTGCTGTAGCGGGGTGGTTACCCCGCTCGGGCCCTGAAGGGGTTAAAGCAGCCCTGGAGAGGGCTGTGGCTGAAAAAAGCTGGGCTGATTGGGGAAGCAGCCACAGCTGGGGCCATGCCCCAATCAGGCCACGGCTGGCCCTATAAGAGGGCTGAGGGCCAGAGGCTAAAGAGGATGCTCTCTCTAGCTTCAGAGAGAGAAGGACCTGGCTGTCTGGGAAGCTGAGAAGAGTATCTAGGGTGGAGCAGCGCTGGGGAGCTCCAGCCTAGCAAAGCCCCAGGCTGCAGGCCAAGCTAAGGCCCACAAAAGGGTACTAGGGCTGCAGAGGGGCAGCCCAGGAATAGGTAAAGGCAGCTGGTCCAACTCCCCTTGCCAATGATGAGTGGTTTACAGACTGCTGTCTGCCCCAGTGAGCGGGGGCTAGATAGTGACTGGCAGTAGCCACAGAGGCAAGGTGGGGATAGAGGGTTGGGGGATTCCCCTGGGTGGGGAGACCCAGATTGTGGGTTGCTGTGGGTGGGCAGAACCCCTGGACAAAGGGCACCAGGGTCTGGGAGGGACACGGGGCCAGTTGCAGGCGAGACACCGGCCTGCAGAGGGTGCTCAGCAATGGAAGAGCTAATTCCCTGGATGACCAGCAGGAGGCGTCGCAGTGGTGAGTCGTTGCCCCGCCACAGGTGCCTAAGTCCTTTTGTGAATCCAGCCCGTCAGTGCTCCGTGCCTCAATTTCCCCATCTGTAAACCTGGGGATAGTGACAGTAACTTCCTTTGTAAAGTTTTAGAGTTCTACTTAAATTATAAGCTCTTTGGGACAGGGAATGTCCTTTTGTTCTGTTTTACAGCACCTAGCACAGTAGGGCCCCAGTTCATTGCTGGGTCTCCTGGGTGCTATGATAATAAACATACTAAAAATAACATTACACTGATTAAATGTGCTAGATAAAAACATGGTGATGGTATTATGAGTGGATGCCCAAACAGCCATGGTGGCAAAAATATTCACTTTTATCTGTAACTAGCTGGAGTCTGGCAAAAGACTGACTATCGGACTCAGACATTGCCACTGCACTACATATATTTGCAGCCTTGAGGCTTGATTATTGCAACTCATAGCTAGGAATGAAGCCACATAGCTTGAAAAAGCTGCAGCTGATACAAAATGCATCTGCTTAGCAACATAAGTTGCCATGAACATATCACTCCAGTGCTCTATTCACTGCATTGACCCCTTACGGAACAAAGAGCCTAGTTCAAGTCCCTGCTCTGACATTCAGAATTTGTCCCGAGATTGGCCCTAGTTATGTGGGATTCTCATCTCTTCTTCCAGGACCTGGATTACTCACAACTGCTATGCTCCTTTACAAAAGAAAATCTATTAACCAATAGTGGAAGGCTTGTGTGGGAGACTGAACTACAAAGTAACGCACATTGGAAAAATAATCCCAACTACTGTATACATTGATAGGTTCCAAAGTAGCTGTTACCACCCAAGAAAGAGAGCATAAAGTTGCTGTGGATAGTTCTCTGAAAACTTCTACATAGTTTGCAGCAGCGGTCACAAAGGCTAACAGTAGGTTAAGAACTATTAGAAAAGGTATAGAAAATAAGACAAAGTCATAATGTCACTATATATAAATCTGTGATGTGTGCCCATACCTTGACTACTGTGTCTGGTTCTGATAGCTCTGTCTCAAAAAGGATATAATGGAACTGGAGAAAGCTAGAGAATGGTAACAAGGATGAGCCAGGGTATGAAACGGTTTCCTTATGAGAAGAGACCAAATATATTAGGGCTGTTTGTCTTGGAGAAGAATCGACTAAGAGGGAGGGATATGATAGAAGTCTATACAATCATGAATGGTGTGGGGGGAAAAGTGAACAGAGAAATGTTATTGACCCTTTCACACAATACAAAAAACAGAGATCACCCGATGAAATCAATAGGTAGCAGGTTTAATACAAAGAAAAGGAAGTACTTTTTCACACAACTAACCTGTGGGACTCATTGCCGTGGGATGTTGTGATGGCCAAAAGTATAATTAGGTTTTAAAAAAAAGAACTAGATAATGGATTTGAGCCAAGATGATCAGAGATGCAACCCCCCATGCTCAATTTGGAAGTGGAAGAAGGGGTGACTCACTCCGTGATTACCCTGTTTTCTACCCTCACCATGACACTCAGGGCAAGATGTAAAATGGTCTGACCCATTATGGTAACTTCTGATCTTAACTTTCCCAGCATCTAATCTAAACCTAGACACTGGAATCCACTTCTGCAACTCTATTACTACATAAGTAGTGTGAGAAACAAAAGTGTAAGATAAGTTTGTTAAACAACATCTATTTTATTTAATGCTCTGTTTGTTCAGAATCAAGGATATGTTGTTGTCATACTAACTCTGAGAATGCTTGGATAATTTGTGTCAATAAAGGTATATGATTAATTCTGAAGTGGTTTGCCAATGAAATCTGTTTCAAGTTACAAGAATCAGGTATATGTCTAATTTCATCAAGTCCTATGAACAAACTTCTCAATTACACCACTCCATAACTAAATCCTCAAGCCTGCTCCTTATGAGATCTTTTCTACCTCATTTCAATAAATTACTTAAGATCTGTGCTGTTCAATAATATGAGCTGTATTTTCTACATTACTTACAGATCAGTTTTTATATTTCATTTTCTTTCAAAATTACTCCACCAGTATAGGGGATAGTAATTTTAAGATTAGGTTGTTTTCTGATTTGATTTTGTGTTGTGGACCATTTTTTACAATATAATGCAAAAATTAAAGGACATATTAAAGAGTTTTAGAAGTGCCCAATGTTATTGCAACTATTTAGAAAGTGCACTGGCATGTGATAAGGAAAGACACTTCCTATTGACAAAGTTTTCTCATCTTCTGGGCAACTACAGTGAGGCAGCAGGAATTACAAATCAAGTCAAATTGACTGAGACTCCTGCAGTATTTGTGCTGATCCATAGAGATTTTTTTAGGAGGTGGGAGTGGGGCGGGGGTGGGTGGGCTGGTTTTGTTTTACCTCTGCTTTTTTAACTAAAAGGAGCTGGCAGTATTGACCAAATCCTGATCCCACTTCAGCCAGTGGCATAACCACCAATGGCTTCAGTGGGAGCAGGTCTAGCCCTATATCACAATAATCTCATTTTAAATAGGGAATGGATTAACAACACATCCTTGGGCTCCCACAGGGTGCGGCACAGGTGCGGCACAGATCCTGCCTTGAGTTAGAGGCTGAGCAGCTGCTAGCAGGCAATGGCAAGGTGGGTTTTACCTCTCCGGGAGGCCATATGTGGCAAGAAAATGAAGCATGTTGGACTAGGAGACTCCATTTGGGATAGTGGTAGTTGCAATTTCATTGGACCCATTTCCTATATAGTTTTAATCCACTGTGTGTTTTAAAATTTGTAAAACAAGTAACAAGCACCTCACTGTTCAGTCTCCTACCGTCTATGGCAGCGGTCCCCAAACTTTTTACCTCGCGCCCTCCCTCACTCCTGTCTGCCCCCACCTCTCCATCCCTGAGCTGAGGCCAGGAGTGCAGGGAATGTGGACAGGGGGAAGGGAGCCGAGGTGGGGGCCACAGCTGGGGGTGGGGGTGGGAGCAGAGTCAGAGCCCTTGGGGCTGAGGTTGGGGTGCTGCTGGCTGGGGGCCAGGAGTAGAACGTGGGGCTGGCAGCCGAGACCCCGGATGTGGGGCCGGGAGCAGAGCTAGGGTTACCATATTTTGAGGGTCCAAAAAGAGGACACTCCACAGGGCCCCGCCCCTGCCCCAACTCCACCCCTTCCCCAAAGTCCCTGCCCCAACTCCGCCCCCTCCTCTGCTTCCTGCGAACATTTGATTCGCGGGAAGCGTGAAGCAGGCAGCAGGTAAGCTGGGAGAGAGGTGGAGGGAGGAGGCACGGCCCAGTCTGGCCCCCCCAACTGAGCGGCTCCCTCCGGCGGCCGGCCCCGGCCCCAGCCCCAGCCCCAGCGTCTCCAGCCTGGCTCAGCTCGGGCCCTGGGGTGCCGGCCCCGGGCCGAGCACCCTGAAGCCAGCACCGCCGGCCCTAGCCCCCAGCCCAACACTGCCGGCCCCCGGCCCAGCACCCCCGGGCCAGCCCCCGGCCGAGCACCCCCGGCCCAGCACTGCCGGCCCTGGCCCGGCCCCGGCCTCCGGCCCAGCACCCCCGGCCCAGCACCCCCGGCCCGGCCCCCGGCCCAGCACTACCAGCCCCGCACCGCCGGGCCCGGCCCGGCCCCACACCCCCGGGCCAGCCCCCGGCTGAGCACCACAGCCCAGCACCGCCGGCGCCAGCCCCGGCCTCGGCCCAGCACTGCCAGCCCCCGGCCCGGCCCCGGCCCAGCACTGCCGGCCCCGCGCCGCCGGGCCTGGCCCGGCCCCACACCCCTGGGCCCCGGGCCAGCCCCCGGCCGAGCACCCCCGGCCCAGCACCGCCAGCCCGGCCCCTAGCCCAGCACCTCCCTATTTTCCCGGACATGTTCGGCTTTTTGGGATTTCCCCCCGGACGGGGATTTGAGGCCCAAAAAGCCGGACATGTCCGGGAAAATCCAGACGTATGGTAACCCTAGCAGAGACCCAGGTGTGAGGGCTGGGGCCAAGAGTGGAGCTAGGTGGTGCTACCTCCCCACCACCCATGCCAGCTGGCCTGGGCCCCAGCCACGTCCCATGAATGTTCCTCCACAGCCCACAGTTTGGGGACCTGTGTGTGACATTGTACAGTCTATATGGTTTTATAAAAACATGATAATAAGTGAATATAATGTAGCTGGAATATGCTTCATGCAAAAGGTCTCTTGTAAGGTATCATTACAAAGCTTATAATCTACTTATGTGATCATCCTATTTGTATAAATGTACTACTCTTGTATAAAATATAACTCTAAGGGCCTATTGTAATTATGCAAAGTGTGGGCCATTAATGGTGGTTTGGAATCTTGATGACTCCCATTAACCAGGACCATTGTCTGCGGATGGCTCTGTTTACCTGTGAGTCTTCCTGTATATGTGTGTGCTGGCAAGTGGGTAATGAAGTCTTGCAGTGACATGTGATTATGTCACCTGAACTGAAATCCATCTTTAACCTGGTGCTTTTCCAGTGAAGGGGGGTGGAAACCCAGAGGGACAAAGAGTTCCTGCCTTATGCAAAAGATATATAAAGGGGTGGAAGAGAACAAGGAGGTGAGGAGCCATCATGAAGAATCCCCTAGCTATCACCTGAGCTGGAACAAAAGCTGTACTAGGGGAAAGAATTGTGCCCAGGCCTGGAAGGTGTCCAGTCTGAGAAAAAACTTACTGAAGTATCTCTAAGGGTGAGATTATCTGTATTCAGTTTGATTAGACATAGATTTGCGCATTTTATTTTATTTTGCTTGGTGACTTACTTTTTTCTGTCTGTTATTACTTGGAACCATTTAAATCCTACTTTCTGTATTTAATAAAATCACTTTTTATTTAGTAATTAACTCAGAGTATGTATTAATACCTGGGGGAGCAAACAACTGTGCATATCTCTCTATCAGTATTATAGAGGGCGAACAATTTATGAGTTTACTCTGCATAAGCTTTATACAGGGTAAAACGGATTTATTTGGGTTTAGACCCCCATTGGGAGTTGGGCATCTGAGTGCTAAAGGCAAGCACACTTCTGTGAGCTGTTTTCAGGTAAACCTGCAGCTTTGGGCCAAGTAATTCAGATCCTGGGTCTGTGTTGGAGCAGACAGGAGTGGCTTGGGGGGAGGGATAGCTCAGTGGTTAGAGCATTGGCCTGCTAAACTCAGGGTTGTGAGTTCAATCCTTTAGGGGGCCACTTAGGGATCTGGGGCAAAAATCAGTACTTGGTCCTACTAGTAAAGGCAGGGGGCTGGACTCAATGACCTTTCAAGGTCCCTTCCAGTTCTAGGAGATAGGATACCTCCATTAATTTAAAGACAGGGTGCTGGAGTCCTGAGCTGGCAGGGAAAATAGGAACAGGGGTAGTCTTGGCACATCAGTTGGCAGCTCCCAAGGGGGTTTCTGTGACCCAACCCTCACACTGTGCTCTTATGGTTTAAGAGGACATCAGGGCAGAGAGCTGGCCCAATCTTCCCACCGATCAAGAGTGAGAAGAGCACAGCTCAGTTATTTTAACGTGCGTGACAGTGTGACGCTGGCAAACTAGGTGCCAGCTCTTGCCAAGGCTTTAGGCCTCAGCCAAACATTGACAAATGCATTGGTGGAAACCAGTCCAGCTCACCTATATGTTAGTATGGTTAAGATGGATACTGGGCTTATAATAATGTTTAGAATTTAGACTTTAAGTTGGTACATATATAAATCCTACTTATGTCTGTAGCCAATGCTTTAAGTATTATGCCTTATGAGTTTGCTGCATAGGTCCGAACAAACATTTTACAACTATGACAGGTTTCAGAGTAGCAGCCGTGTTAGTCTGTATCTGCAAAAAGAACAGGAGTACTTGTGGCACCTTAGCTCACCCCACACGAAAAAACTTTACCTAGTACAAAATGCTTAAGCCCTATGAAAGATATTACCTCTTATCCATCAGGAAGGACTGTCAAAACTAAACCGGCCATTGTGGGTCATCACAATACAAAGACTTTAATCGCTCTTTCACACCCATGAACAGGGTACAAGCAAAAGGGCTCATCCTATCAGCTTGAATTCTGGAAGAAGTGGGCGGGGGGGAGGGAAAGAGAGTGAACAAGAAAATGTTTCATCTCTTTTTTGCTGTTTGGACTCAGACAGGCCCAGAGCTATGAAACAGAAGCAGAGATCCTCAGGGTCATCCTGGGTTTGCCCTAAAAGACATTCAGTGCTGACAGATTACTACAACTCTGTCACCTTTTGGAACCACAGACCGTAACTCATTTGTGTATATCTATTTGCCTGCTTTAACCTGTAAATAACTCTCATTTCTTTTTCCTAGTTAATAAATCCTTAGTGTACTATAGGCGTTGTCTTTGGTGTGAACTCTGAAGTACAAAATGACCTGGGTAAGTGACTGGTCTCTTGGAACTGGAAGCAACCTGAATCTTTTGTGATCTTCAGTGTGTATAGCAGCGTTCACTAAGTCCAGCTTGCCTGTGTGGCAAGATACACTGGAATGCCCAAGCAGACTGTCTGTGACTCCATGGTAAGATTGTTACAGTGCTTCAGGAGTTCACATTTCGGGGTTGGTGCTCTATAATTACATTTCACACAAGCAGGTTGAGGTCTCTCCCCTGCTTCTTGACAGTCTGCCCTGGGGCTGGCACGCATGGTCGGAATCACTCTAGACAGCGTGGCGGGAACAATCTAACAAAATACTGAAGATAAAGGGCAGATTGTAAAAGGCAATTTGTTTTAGGTGAAGAAAACAGGTGGGTGACCTTGCAGCACCTGGAGGTCACCAGGAGGAATTTATTCCCTCTCTGCAGACCTGTTTGCCAAGAGATAAATATCTTTTTAATGCAGGTGTACAAAGTGCCAAAGATTGCAAAGGTGACATGTAGCAAACAGACAGCTGAGTAACTTATAATCACCAGCCCTGAAAGTGAAATTCCATACGACTCATGCTTCTACAGCAGGTGTCCTCCTGAGCGTCACGTTCCACTTGGACAGAGCTCATTTTAAAGAATGTTTACATTGGATTTAAGAGACACTATCCCAAACTTACCATATTATAGGCTGTTAAGGGAAAAGCTCTCGAGTGTTTGTTTGCCCTTGTTGTAAATATTTACAACATGTCTCATAGAAACCCTTCTTCGGACAGTGCTGAAGCCCTTTGCCATAATTATGAACATAAAGCCATCAAAACATCCTGCTCTTGCTTACATAACTAAACCTATGTGAAGTTGGGCCCAATCATGCACTTGTCATTCAGGATTCTTCATTAGACAAAATGGCCACTGAATTGGGCATCAAAATATTTTCCATTTGAAAAGATTGATCCATGTCAAAGCCAATGAATTTCCGTGCAATGCATATTTCTTTATTGGATAAAGGCTACAGCCTTCAGTGGAGTTTGCAACAACAACAACAAACAAACAAAAAAACCACCACACAACCAAGGCGGGGGGAGAGGGGAATATCTCTGCTAACATGGAATTGGAATCACATGAAAGGCTGAGAAAGAGGCAGCAGGTAAGAGAAAAATAACATATCTTATTCCAAACCTGATTTGTTAATTCCTTGAAGTTTGCAACTAACAGGAAATGTTATTCATTATTTAATATTTAACATGTTTGATTCCTTATTTAGCCTTTCAATCTCTCCACAGCCTTATGCTGAAGAAGTTGAAATAAACAGCTGCATAAATTATGTGAAACTTCTTAAGGAGTCATTTGGATGCAGTTACACTTTATACATCTAATCATTCAATTTTTCCACTGCTCTAGATGATATCTGTTACATAAAATTTATGTTTGTTGTAACACTAGTGCTGTAAATGGAGCTGTGTCTGGGGTGGATTCAGACTATGTAGACCAGGGGTCGGCAACCTTTGGCATGCAGCTCGCTAGGGTAAGCACCCTAGCAGGCCGGGCCAGTTTATTTACCTGCTGACATGGCAGGTTCGGCTGATCGTGGCCCCCACTCGCCATGGTTTGCCATCCCGGTCCAATGGGGGTGGCAAGAAGCGGCGCGGGCAAGAGATGTGCTGGCTACGGCTTCCCACCGCCCCCATTGGCCCGGGACGGCGAACCGTGGCCAGTGGAGGCCACGATCAGCTGAACCTGCCGCGTCAGCAGGTAAATAAACTGGCCCGGCCCGCCAGGGTGCTTACCTTGGTGAGCCACGTGCCAAACATTGCCAATCCCTGATGTAGACCAAGGCCCTGATACTCAAAGGTATTTAGGATCCTAATTACCACTGATTTAAATGGGATTTAGGCATCTAAAGACCTGGGCCTAAGGCCCCAATCCTGGGAAGGGATCTGTTTGGGCAGACCCTCTATACCAAGTCCTATTGATTAAGTGTTGCCAACATGATCCTATCACAAGTCTTGAGATATCTGCTGTTTCTTAAATCAGCTTTTATGGTTTTAGATTTTATGGTTGTAGTGAAAAACTTGAGGAGGTGGCCAAAGTGTACCCTACAGCCTCTAAACCTGGAAAGTAAATAACAGAGCAGCTGCAATTTATTTTTAAAAAATCTTATGATTTTTGAAGTTAAGTCATGATTTTTGAATGCTTAGGCCTGGCAATACTCTTGACTTCGGTTTGATTTGCAGAATTAGGACCTATATTACTAGGGTTGCCAGGTGTCCATTTTTCAACTGGAACGCCCTGTCGAAAGGGACCCTGGTGGCTAAAAGTCCGGTCAGTGGCACAGGAGGGGCTAAGGCCTGCCTGCCGTGGCTCTGCATAGCTCCCGGAAGCAGCAGCATGTCCTTCCTCTGGCTGCTACCTGGAAGCGCAACCAGGTGGCTCTGCGCATTGCCCTGTCCTCAAGCGCTGCCCCCGCAGCTCCCATTGGCCAGGAACTGCGGCCAACGGGAGCTGCGGGGGAGATAAGCTTCCGGGAGGTAAGCGCTGCCTGGAGCCTGCACCCATCACCCTCTCCTACACCCCTGCCCCAGCCCTGATTTCCCCCCCACCCCCATCCTCCAAACCCATCAATCCCAGCCTGGAACACCCTCCTACACCCCAAACCCCTCACCCCAACCCCACCCAGAGCCCAAACCCCCAGCCAGAGCCCTCTGCCCCCTGCCTCCAAACCCCCTGCCTCAGCCCAGAGCCCCCTCCTACACTCTGAACCCTTCATTTCTGGCCCCACCCTGGAACCCGCACCCCCAGCCCAGAGCTCATATCCCCCACGCACTCCAATTCCCTGAACCAGCCCAGTGAAAATGAGTAAGGGTGGGAGAGCAAGTGATGGGGGGAGGGGGAATGGAGTGAGCAGGAGGCGGGGCCTCAGAGAAGGGGCAGGGCAGGGTGTGGGGCAAGGGTGTTTAGTTTTGTGCAAGTAGAAAGTTGGCAACCCTATATATTACACTTCTTCTCATGATAAACAGCATGCCCACTGCTTATTTTAAATGCACAATTTTAAGTCTATTAAAAAATAAACGCCATGAAACTACAACGGAAGCAGGTTGAATTAATTTCCCTTCATTTTCAAAATCCTTCATTGATTTGTTTGTGATGAACAGGCACAATAAGTCAAGCATCTGTTTAGTGTTTACTTTTGTATTTCCTTCCACCCCCTAACTGTGTTTTACCAATTGCTTTAAAACATTTAACATTGTATATTAGTTTTCCACAGTGGGATCTCAAAGCATTTTGTAATTACTTCTCACAACTCCCACCATCCTGTCATGAAGCACTGATTAAAATCCCCATTTTAAAGATGTACCAATAGAGTCAGACACTAGAGCTTCCTCAGCAGTAGAGAATTTTGCAAAAGTTGCAGAACCTCAGCTTTTATTAAAAATTTCTAGTTCTCATGGCTGCTGAGGTTTAAAAAGATGAAAACATGAAACTGAAAGGCTCCAAAAACAGGTACAGAGAACAAAGATTTTTTTTTTTTTAACACTGCAGTTTTGGGGTGGCCCTACTCACTCATTATTTGAGACTGGCAAAACTGAAATTCCCTTTTAGTACCAGTGGCATCCGTGGGAGCTGTGGTATTGTGTCAGGTTATCTGGGGGTGGGAACGGAAGGCCCAAAAATTAAGTCCCAGGCTCTGGCCTACTCCTGAGGGGAAAAGTCCAAGGCTCCAAGGTCTGTACAGCAAACCCTGTCAAGCTCCTTTCACTCTTTACAACAAAGAAAACAAAGAATTAAGCAGTGTTATCAGCAGGCCTTTTCAAAAAGAGTTCAATCACTCGTTGGTCCATGTGGGCACTCTAGTCCAGAACAAAAGTAACTTTATGCCAGAATAATTAGTGCACTTCCCAGAGTAATTCTGAAATAAAATCATTTTATTCCAGAATATCATCCGCTTGGGGAGCTATTTCAGAATAGCTAGTCTGGTAAATTTCCCCATGTACAGGAGTCCTAAAAAAACCCAACCCACTCCTGAGGTTCTCCTAGCTCCAGCAGGCTCCACACCAGACTAGCAGTAATCAAAGCCCATTTTCTTTTCCCTCTGAAAAGCCACTTCACTAGGGCTGGTTTCTGTTTAAATAGCTGCCTTCTTGGGATCTAGTGAAAGATTCCATGCCATAATTGGCATGTAACACATGCCCTTTCCCTTCCCTCGCCCTGCCTGACTGCCTAATTCAGGGGTCGGCAACTGTGACGAAGTAGGACTGTTCTTAATGTTTCCTCTGAATACTGTGTGGGTGCCTCAGTTTCCCCTATGCATTTCTTAAGTCTCCAGTGTGCATAAATGGCCGACACTCTGTATCCTAGCAACAAATGGCTGGGGCCCTTCCCCCCTGCAAGGGAATAGCTAAAGGTGAACAAAGAGATCAGGTGACCTCCTGGCCCGGGAAAGAGACAAAGGCCAGAAAGGAGGGGCTGGAGAGGGTTTCAGTTGGGAGCTGGCTGGGGATGGGAAGTGAGTGCAGATGTGGGTGTCTGCCTTGCTGCAGGGCCACCCAGGGGCGGAGCAATTGGGGCAATTTGCCCCATGCCCCGGGCCCCACAGGGGCCCCCATGAGAATATAGTATTCTATAGTATTGCAACTTTTTTTTATGGAAGGGGCCTCCAAAATTGCTTTGCCCCAGACCCCCTGAATCCTCTGGGCAGCCCTGCCTTGCTGGGCCCCAGAATGGACCTGGCTGAGGGGTCCTATTCTTTGTACCTACAAGCTCTGTTTTAGACCGTGTTTCTGTCATCTAATAAACCTCTGTTTTACTGGCTGGCTAAGAGTCACGCCTGACTGCGAAGTGGGGGTGCGTACAGGACCTTCTGGCTTCCCCAGGACCCCACCTGGGCAGACTCGCAGTGGGAAGCGCACAGAGCGGCATATGCTAAATGCTCCAAGGAGAGACCCAGGAGGGTGAAGCCTTGTGAGCTTCTTGCCCTGAAGACAGTCTGCTCCAAGGGAGAGGAGGCTCCCCAGAGTCCTGACTGGTTTTGTGGGGAGTAGTTCCAAAGCATCGCCCAGGGACTCCGTGACAGCAACCTCTGGCACCCGGCTCTCCAGGGTAAGCACCCTGGCGGGCTGGGCCAGTTTGTTTACCTGCCGCATCCGCCGGTTCAGCCAATTGCAGCTCCCACTGGCCGCGGTTCGCCGCTCCAGGCCAATGGGGGCTGCGGGAAGCGGCGTGGGTTGAGGGATGTGCTGGCTGCGGTTTCCCGCTGCCCCCATTGGCCTGGAGCGGCGAACCATGGCCAGTGGAAGCTGCGATCGGCCGAACCTGTGGACGTGGCAGGTAAACAAACTGGCCCGGCCCGCCAGGGTGCTTACCCTGGCGAGCCGCGTGCCAGAGGTTGCCTGACCGCTGGCCTAACTCTTGTTTCACTACTGCAGTGTGGGGCATGCACCCTCCAGGACAGGTGGCTTCTGGTGTTTTCACCACCATGTTAATTACATCCCACTGTAAGCACAAGTGCAGTGACTTGTGTTTAGTAAGTGTTTAGGTTGGAACATAAGTAGATTCTTAAATAAATAAAAAACATACACCAGGCTTTGGCCAGCAACTCACTGTTTACTATATTTAGAGAGATCATAGCATTAAAATGGCTGCTGCTATCTAATAATTTATAAGATAGAAGGTCTAGCACAATTAGGTTTGTTGGTGCTCTGAAAATACAATAATCGATGGAATGGCAGTGGATAGCCCTGAGCCAGGGAGCCAGGAACAGAATGTAAGAGTTCTGAATGCCTTGTTCTCTGCTCTGTCCTACATACAACACTTCCTTTTCCATATGTAAAGAACTTACCTATGAATCATCTCTTCCTTTTGTTTGCTTGTGTGGCAATAGTCACCTGTTTGTTTATTACTTCATAATTCAAACAGATTTTGATAACACTGAATTCCTTTGTTGTGAGTAAGAGTGGTAAAAGGGAATGAGTTACAATGCAATAAATTCCTGCTTGTGTACATGCACACACTTTAATGTGCAGACATTCTTATGAGTTTAAAAAAGAGGAGCGAAAGAAAACGATGGAATAATAATGGGCTTTCACTTGAAGTTGAATATGCCTGGAAATATTTTCCTAGATATTAAAAAAAATCCTGTTTAAAACAATAGATCGAAGGTATAAATACAACTTAAACATAGTGTGCGTTACAAGAGAAGACTATGCTATCTGAATACACACATATTTTGAGCTCACTGCTCTCCTTGTTCTTTCTCTTTTTTCCTCATCCTTCTATGTAATTTTAAAATTTTAACTGCTGCTGCTCTTTTTCTGCTATAATATTACCTAGCTCTCTGATAGCACTTTTCATCTGTAGACCTCAAAGTGCTTTACAAAGAGAGATAAGTACCATTATACCCAATATAAAAATGGTTAACTGAGGCACTTGCCCATAACAAATCAGAGGCAGAATGCAGAACAAAGCCCATGTCTCCTGACTCTCACTCCCAGATCTTGTCTAGTGGACTGCACTTCTGTAAACAGTTTTGATTATTCGCTAATGGACTGAACTGTTCCCAGTAAAGTCAACCGTGGTTTTAATGTAGGGACACAGGCATTCCTATTCTGGATCAAGTCAGGGGACCATCCAATCTAATATCCTGTCTCTGACAGTGGCCCATCGTAGATGCTTCACAGGAATCTGCAAGAAACTCCACAGTGAACAGTTATGGAATATCCAATTATTGAAGGTTCATCCTAACGCATTTTAGTCAGCGGCTGGTTTATGCCCTGGAGCTATGCCTTTCTATTCCCTTTAAAATTCATTTTTAATTCCTTTCTAATGGCAATGCTCTCATTATCTACAAATAGGATACCTTTTTAAAAAAAAAAAAAAACTACTAAACCTCTGGCCTCAATGATATCAAGTGTCAATGAGTTCTGCAGGTTAATCAAACTTTGTGTATTTTTTTAAAAAAGGTATTTCCTTTCATCAGTTTTAAACTTTGCTGTCTTTCAATTTAATTGAATGTCCCCTTGTTTTTCTGTTATCAGAGAATGAAATAAGAGTG
Source organism: Malaclemys terrapin pileata (assembly GCF_027887155.1). Taxonomy (NCBI): domain Eukaryota; kingdom Metazoa; phylum Chordata; order Testudines; family Emydidae; genus Malaclemys; species Malaclemys terrapin. The sequence continues at coordinate 28,880,708 of NC_071512.1, forward strand.
CCTTATTATGGGTAATATGAACCTTTCAAGAGCCAAAGGGGGTATCTCCTGGTTAATGTTTCCCCATGCCCCAGTTTTGCCTCACCAAAGAAAGAGGTGGGGGTGGGGGGTAGGTAGGACCTAGAGGATGTTTCCCCTCAGCAGCTCAAGACAGCTGCAGCCAATCAAGGGGAGTATATATAAACAGGCGAACCTGGTAAAAGGTGGTTGCTGCTCTACAGAGGAAAAGGAAGGAGAAGACAAACACATGCATATGTGTGCCACTACCAGGGCCAGCTTTAGGAAGTGCGGGGCCTGATTCAAATACCCGGCGCCGGTCAGGGTCTTCCGTGGCACTGAAGGACCTGCCGCCGAAGACTCGGAGTGAGTGGAGGACCTGCCGTTGAAGTGCCACCTAAGACCCGGACTGCCGCTAGGTGAGTAAAAATTAAAAAGGCGCCTAAGTTAGGCGCTCTTCTTTAGGGCGTGGGGCCCTCTTAGGCGTGGGTGCGGGGCCTGATTCGGGGGAATTGGCCTAAAGCCGGCCCTGGCGACTACGTCCACACTTTGTGACCAGTAGGCTTTCAAGATGTATGTATTTTGTTTGTGGTTTAATTTCTGCTCTGAGCATTACTTTTTCAGGAGGTAGTTTCATGAACTGAAGATTTTATTAAAGGTGTTTACTATATGGGTTAGTCCTTTTAAAATAGGGTGACCAGATGTCCTGATTTTATAGGGACAGTCCTGATATTTGGGCCTTTTTCTTATATAGGCATCTATTATCCCCCACCCCGTCCCTAATGTCTGTCCCTGAATTTGTCTCTACTTACGCTGTTATCCTTTTTGAAATACGATGACCTGTTCTGAAGTAAATGCACTATTTTTTTTACTCCCATACCTTATGACTCCTGATGCTTGTTTGCTTCTTGACCACTAGCTTCTCCATGAGTGGCTGTTACTTTAGAACCTAGCAAAGTGTAAAAGTAGTTCAAGCTTTTCCTTACCGTGAAACTATTAATAATGGATGTCACTTGCCAGTGTGATGTCCATTTAATTAGCTTTGTTAGGTCACTTTGCAATACCTGTTTTTATTCTAGACTAGGGCTGATGATTAATGGCAGTTAACCCACGTGATTAACTCAAAAATTAATTGTGATTTAAAAAAATTAATTGCACTGTTAAACAATAGAATGCCAATTGAAATTTATTAAATATTTTGGATGTTTTTTGATGTTTTCAAATATATTGATTTCTATTGCAACACAGAATACAAAGTGTACAGTGCTCACTTTATATTATTATTTTTATTACAAATATTTGCACTGTAAAAACGATAAACAAAAGAAATGTATGAGGTGAACTGAAAAATACCAAGTACTGTAGTGCAATCTCTTTATTGTGAAAGTGTAACTTACCAATGTAGATTTTTTGTTTTGTTACATAACTGCACTCTAAAACAAAACAATATAAAACAAGTCCCCTCAGTCCTACTTTTTGTTCAGCCAAATAGCTAAGAAAAACAAGTTTGTTTACATTTACGGGAGATACTGCTGCCTGCTTCTTATTTTACAGTGCAAATATTTGTAATCAAAAATAAATATAGTGATCATTGTATACTTTGTATTGTGTGTTGTAATTGAAATCAATATATTTGAAAATGTAGAAAACATCCAAAAATATTTAAATAAATTATATTCTATTATTGTTTAATATTGATTACTTTTTTTTAATTGCTTGACAGCCCTATTCTAGACTAACCTATTCTTCTGTGTCCTTGACAAATTTTGCCACCTTACTGCCTTTTTCATGTCACTAATAAACAGGTCAAATAGTCCTCACACAAGCTGGGGAACCTCACAATTAACATCTACCATATTGAAAATTCCCCATTTGTTGTTGTTGTTTTCTCTTAACCAGTTTCTCATTCATGACAGAACACCACCTATCAGCCCTTTTGAGGGGCTCTGTTGAAGGCTTTGTGAATGCCAATGAAGTGTTGGTGGATATTTGGCTAATATGCTCAATAGCTGTAGTACGTAAGAGGCACAGCTTGCCTCATGTATCATCCTGAGCTCCTGCAGATACCCTTTGGATCTCTTAGGCTTGGAGTTAGGCCCTGGAACATATTTTCCATGGGAAAGTTTCGGGGGGAGGGGGGGGTTGAGACTTTCTATTTGGGGAGATTATCATTTACATTTCCTCCCCAAAATGTCCTTTGGTATAATCAGAAGAAGAGAATGAACTGGGCCTGTATATAGCACATATGAGACAATTAGAGTCTTGCATTCTGTGGCTTACTGGTATATCAGGTTTAAAATACCTAGGCTCTTTCAGACAGCTCAGATATGTCTTCATCCGTCCAAGGGCAACCTCTTCAGTATGGGTTTCTTTGTGTATACATGTCAGTCAGTGAGATTCTGTTAGCATTAAATATAGCATGGGACTTTTCATAGGAGCAGAGATTTGTCCCTATATTCTTGCCTAAACGTGTCTCCTAGTAATATGAAGGTGGCAGCCTTCCCTAACAGAAGTGGGTGTATAGTTCACAAAACCTGCTGGAATGAAAAAGGATGTATAAATCAAAGGAGACTTCTCTAGTAGAGAAAGAACACAAATGGGAGAATGGGTTTCATTCCTGACACTCATGTATCAAAGGGGTAGCCGTGTTAGTCTGGATCTGTAAAAGCAGCAAAGAGTCCTGTGGCACCTTATAGACTAAGGCCTGGTCCACACTAAGCCCCAGTTCGAACTAAGATACGCAACTTCAGCTACGTGAATAACGTAGCTGAAGTCGAAGTATCTTAGTTCGAACTTAAAGGTACTTACCACGGGTCCACACGCGGCAGGCAGGCTCCCCCGTCGACTCCGCCTACTCCTCTCGCAGAGCAGGATTACCGGCGTCGACAGCGAGCACTTCCGGGATCGATTTATCGCGTCTAGACAAGACGCGATAAATCGATCCCAGAAGATCGATTGCTGGCTGCCGAACCAGCGGGTAAATATAGACGTACCCTTACAAACGTATAGGAGCATGAGCTTTCGTGGGTGAATACCCACTTCGTTGGATGCATCCGAAGAAGTGGGTATTCACCCACGAAAGCTCATGCTCCTATACGTTTGTTAGTCTATAAGGTGCCACAGGACTCTTTGCTGCTATTCCTGACACTGACTTTAATGACCACAGGGAAAACCACCTAAGTGCTCTGATCATCAGTTCTACCTTGCATGGGTGATGGTATGAGTTTAATAAATGAAGTGTTTTGATATACTCAATTGGTATAAAACTGAAAGGATTAATAAATGGTATTTTACCTTAAAATGGTCAGTAGTCAAAAAGTATAGGTAATCTAGCTAGAGTGACCAGATAGCAAGTGTGAAAAAGTAGGACAGGGGGTGGAGGTAATAGACATCTATATAAGAAAAAGCCCCAAATATTGGGACTGTCCCTATAAAATCGGGACATCTGGTCAACCTAAATCTAGCAGACACATCAGGATGCTTTCAGCATCCCAAGAAACCTAGGCCAGTACAGTATGTGTGTTCAGCTTTGTGCTGTCTTCCATATACTGCTCAGTGTGCCTAGGATTATTTTTCTCTCTTGGTGCACTAGGTGTGTAGGATGGGATCCACAAAGGGACATGGGCATTGCAATGGTGAATGTCACAGCTCCTAAACTTTAGGCACTAAGAAAAAATCACAGAACTACGATCTGAGCTAGGCACCTGGGCAGCTTGGCACCTGTACAATGCATGAGGAGAGAAAGGCAAGTAGGAATGTGATCCATAAAAGCCAGTATGTGAGGTGGGGAGCTGCCTAAGCTAGCCAATGGGAGATGCCAACAAGGGAGGGGGTGTACTTAGCCCCACCCCTGTCAAAGAGCTAGATACCTAAGCACCTCTCTGCAGCCTAGACTTATCTCTGCTTATCAACCCACAAACAGAAACCTGCTGCCCAGAATCAGGTGGTTTAGGTGCCTATGTTGCTGCTTGAGGAAATGAGTGAGCCCCTGACTCACTCCACAAAAATGGGAGGCGAGATGGTGGTGCCACCCCTTTAGTCCCATGGTTAGAGCACTTGCCTGGGATGTGAGACCCCTGTTTTGAATCCTTCCCCCTCTGGCAGAGAAGGGGAATTGAACCAGTCTTCATCTCCTGGGCAAGTGCTGTAACCATTGGATTAAAAGTTAAAGGTGTACCCCGCTATGTTCTTCTCTTCCTCCCTCCCCCCTTGATTTTGAATGGACTCCATTCAGTAAGTGACCTCTGAGCTTGTGAACTGGACCAGGCCCTGCACGCAATTGAAGTGGCTGAACCCCTACCTTTCCTGGGTTATGAATTACTCTGGGGTGTATGCAGGAGCTAGGCATGTGGATGCCTAGAGCAGGGGTCGGCAACCTTTCAGAAGTGGTGTGCCGAGTCTTCATTTATTCACTCTAATTTAAGGTTTCGTGTGCCAGTCATACATTTTAACGTTTTTAGAAGGTCTCTTTTTGTAAGTCTATAATATATAACTAAACTATTGTTGTATGTAAAGTAAATAAGGTTTTAAAAATGTTTAAGATGCTTCATTTAAAATTAAACTAAAATGCAGAGCCCCCCCGGACCAGTGGCCAGAACCCAGGCTGTTTGAGTGCCACCGAAAATCAGCTTGCGTGCCATCTTCGGCACGTGTGCCATAGGTTGCCTACCCCTGGCCTAGAGAGTGGAAGCAGTCTGCATGCCCAGAGTCTGCAACACAGGTGCCTAGGGAACTTTTACTTTAAAAATGTAGGTGCCAAGTGAGTTTTGGTACCTAAGGGTTCAGTGCAGGTTTTGGGGATACAGTGGAGCCAAAACTGGGACTTCCGTGACAATGCTTTTATGGATCTGGGCCCTAGTTTCTCCTTTAAGTTCTCCTCTGAACACACTGACTAAATCTTACAAGCTTTAATCTACCACCCAAAACTTTATTTCTGAAAAAAGGAGTGGCGTGTGTGGGGGGTGGGAGGAAACCACTACTAACAATGTATACCACCCCAAGGTGATGTATTCCTCTTGTGATCAGCTGTGACTTTCTGGATTGGAATGGTAGGGTTTCGATTGTAAACTCAGTGGGGTAAGGGCTATGGCTACTTAACACTGTGTACAGAGCAGAGGCAGGCTGGGCTTGGCAAATAATAAATCCATGCATTCATGCTCCAGCCTCCAGCTCACAACCGTGTTAACCTGAGCACGGGGGGAGGTCAGTATTTTACACGTGGGAACGCTAGGGCATAGAGAGCCAAGGTGATACAGAGGGGGAGGGACGGAATCCTGCCAACAGTTCCCTGTTCTAAGCACTAGCCCAATCTGCCTAGGGGCAAGGGTAGCTTGAAACGCCCCAGCCCATCGCTGCCTGGCGGAGTAGATGCCTTGGGGCCCACCCGACCATCCTCCTGACGGGGGGGGGGGGGTGCTGCTGAGAGCCCCCAGCCGGTGCCCGGGGCAGGTGCTGCTCTGTGCCCAGCCCCCAGCGCCTCCCCGCCTGGGCAGAGGGAGGCGCTGTGCTGTGCCCACCCCCGTGCCCTGGGTAGGGGGAGGCGCCTGCCTCCGGTGCACCCGTGTTTACAGTAGCAGCGGCGGCAGCAGCAGCTCCGCGGGGGCAGCGCTATTACCTGCATTACAGTAGCACCTGGAGGCGTGAGGCGAGCCCAGCGCTCCCCGGCAGGCGGGGCCGGGCCGCAGCGGCAGGGCGCTGGGCCCCTTCACGGAGCAGCATCCCCCGCTCCGCCGGCGGAGGTGTCGGTGCCAGGCTGGGCCGGGAGCGGGAGGAGAGGAGCCACCCCCAGGCCCCGGGCACTCGCCGGGCGGCAGGAGCCGAGCGGAAAATGGAGGCGTGAGGGGAGCCGCCGCCTCGGGGCGCTGGACAGCGCTGGGGAGCCTGTGCTGGTGATCGCCTGGCACCGCCCTGCCCCGCTCCCCCCCGCCCCAGCGCCGGGCACCTGGCATCACCCGGCACCGCCTTGCATCGCCCGTTGGCCCCCCGAGCGGAGGATGTGACTCCCGCCGGTTCCTCCTTGCAGTGGCTGGGCTGATCCGTGCTGCCCCCAGAGCTCTGGGCCTTGCAAGGAAGGGGAATCCTCGCCCGCCCCCTTCTGCTCTTGCGGGGACCAGGGGCTGAGCTCTTTATGGGGCAGTTCAACCCGGCCTGGAGAAGATGCCAAGGAAGGAGCTACCTTTGCCAGAGGGCTGGGAAGAAGCCCGGGACTTCGATGGGAAAGTGTATTATATCGACCACACCAACAAAACCACCAGCTGGATCGACCCGAGAGACAGGTATGAGGCCGGACCGGTTTGACTCCCTCGCTGCCATTCAGGGAAGCCAGGCAGGTGCAGGGAGAGGTGTCTGTTCACCCAGCCACCGCCTGCCCTTGGGCCGGAGGGAAGAGGCAGTGCAGTAGCACAAAGAAAGAGCCTGATGCTAAAGGGGCACCTCGAGCCCTAAGCTGGGGCTCACTGGACTTCCCCCGACAGCTGGCCCAGGAGATAGCTGTGTTTGTTCAGCGTGTGTTGCTTCAGTTGCCAATGGCGCAGGCGAAAGAGGCTTTATTACAAGATTTGTAAAACACCCAGCACTGGGTGCACGTTTACATGGCTTGGATTACTTTGATTTACCCCCCAAACCACTTCTCTTTCTATGCGGAGGGAGCTCTCACCACTATAGGATATACAGGCAAACCTGGGTAGTAAGCTCAGTGTTAGGGTACCAGCGCAAAGAGGCTGGAGAAAGTGATGTAGCTATCTTGAATTTTGCCTGATCCCCACAATTTTTTGTCAGGGCACTGCTAGGTTGGAGCTTGAGTCATAATAGCTTTCATATTGGCGGAATGAATATACCAGAACATATTTTCAGGGATTCCTGGTGCTAATCTGCTACTCTGGATAAGGTTTTTAGTAAACAAGTGATTTGGTTTTGGTTGATGAATACCATATTTATGTATTGATCCTGATTGGCACTTCTAAATACTATTATAATACAAATTAAAAATGGTCCTGGTTAGGACTAAATTCTCTGTACCTCCCTCAGTGTGTGGGATGGGGACTTTACATTCATACCCAAGCCTGCAGTTTGACTCCATTGAGATTATTCAATTTATAGTCTTTGATGGAAGAAGGGGATTTCCACTCCTGTAACTTTGGCTACTAAGAGCCCTACTTGTAATTTTCTTTTTGCCCTCTATTCATAAAAAGTGACTTCTTAAAGTTTTTATCTTTAAATACACCATGATAATATCTTACTATATAAAGTGTGACTTGGGGAGTTTACCTTGGAATGTCCTGGTTGCTTTAAATTTGTCAGACTATTAACATTCTGCAATTTTGGGCCACATTCTTCCCTAGTTAGACAGGTGCAACCTGACTGATTACCTTTATTGTTTTTGCACTGCTGACACTCAGAGCTGACTTTAGCCTTTTGTTTAAGTGTGTTAAACAGTGGAGAGCTAAGTGGCAGTGTAACAGCTACTTGGTAACCATTAGAATGTTAATGAAAGTGAGAGACATCCCTTGGTTGATGTCATGACCTTCTAATGTCCTATATGCTAAATCTCTTGCTCAAGTCCAAAAACACCCATTGCTTGAAGAGTTTTTCAAAGATCTGTTTTGGTGTGCTAGTAATAGTCCTCCTATATGTCTATCCTTCAAACTAATTTAAAATTCATAAAACCACCACCTTATTCTCTCTCTCTTTCTTTTAAATCTATTTACAACCTGCCTCTGCCATGATGTCTAGAAATCATTTCTGGCTGGCATTGGTAGGGAAAGTGGTCAGCTGAACTGTTTTTTGTTTTCCTTAGCCTTCCATCCATCCCTCAAACCTAGACTGTAAATTCTCTGTGGCAGGAACTATCTTTGTTACATGATGTACAGTGCCTAGCACAATGGGGTTCTGATCCTTGATTGGGATTTCTAAGCAGTATTACAAATATTTGGGGGAAGTGTTGTTCTGGCTTTTGTTTCCAATTTCATTCTTTTCACATAAGTGTCTTGCCCCTTTGTTACTTCAGTGCTCTTGCAGATCTGACATGCAAGCTATTCTTGTTATCAAACATATTGAGATCACGATTGCTATTTGCATTGTGGTAACATCCAAAGAATCCAGTCAGGATTGGGACCTAGTTGTGATGTGCTCTACAAACACATAGTGACTATGGGACAGGGACTAACGATCTAAGATAAGTGGTGATATTACTATATTATAGTATGCTAGTGCTATACTACAGCACATTCTAGGTTTTGGCCCATCTCTTTACAACAAAATATCATGTCCTACATTCCCATAGGTTATTCATGGAGTCATTCATCTCCCACAGTGCTTTTCTTTTTCTCAGTCTTTTTGTATTACTCTTCAGCTTCCTTCTTGACCCTCTTTGCTCTGATGTGTACTATTCTTGTGTTAATCATTATTATAAATTACATTCAAGTATTAAAAGCACCTGCTGTGTATGACCAGTTACTTTTCAAATGATTTGTCTACTTAAGTCTGTAAGTCTCTTTTTAAAATTTTACAGTTAAAATTAGCAGCATATGATCAATTCAGTTTTCTTGCTAAACGATGGAAAAGTCACTGAAACTGTCAATTATACTTTAGGAGGAGATATAGGGTGCGGAGAGACAGATAATGTTAACAAATTTTAATTACTTGTATGTTTACTGCAACTGAAGAAGGGAACTGCCTCAAATACTATATTAAAATTTCTAAATGCAATAGTGATCTACATCTATAAAATTTCATACTTTGTACTTTGATGAATTTCAGGATTCTTTGACTTAATGAAACTTTTTTTTTTTTTAAGAAGGTCATAGTCCAAAACAATTGTAACGAGCACAAGGTGTTACAGAATACTGCTGTAATAATTTTAAAAAGTTAAATGGAGTAAGTCTCTTAAGAGAGTCTTTCTTGTTGTGTGATAATTTACAGGTCTGGTTCAACTTTTTTAATTGATTATTTCCCCCCCAGCAATTGATTCTTTGTATCAGTTTTCCATTATATTTGTCAGGATGCCAGTGCCCACGCATTTGTTTGATTCTAGCTCAGTTATTCATCTGACAGCCAAATGTTTGTTAGCCATGAGAATGAATGATTTGTCCAGTTCCTAACTTTACAGGATTTCAGGGAGCAGCTGCATTCCAGGAGTAGCCTTTTTTGTGCACCCTTATTCTTCTAATGAAACTAAACACAAACCAAAAATCTGTGAGCACTAGTGAGGACTAATAGTGTCATCTAAAAATCCTGGTCTTTTCCCATATAGGTAATCGCAATAAAATATAAACAATTGCAATGTACAAATATGCACCTTATTTTAGGTGTGTGTGTTGTGCTACTGCAACAACATGGACTGTGTATTTACTACTGATAACCAGGTTTTCACTGTTTTCTACAAAACAACCCAATATATGAAATTTTTCAATGATATTATGCTAGAAATACATATGGTACTGACAAGCCTTGAACCTGAAGCTGTTCTTTTACTGGTATGAATTAGGAATAATTACCGAAGTCATTGGAGTAACAGCAGTGTGAAACTGGTGTGAGGAGGCCCACCAGGCCCTAGCATATTTTCAGACTGAAATAATTTTTTATCTAGTACTGTTACAAGTAAACTTTAAAATTACTGTAACATAGTTCATTGCAATTGATAGCAGTTTGTAAATAGTCAGCGTCACTATTTTTGGGGGAAGAGGGGTCTTTCATGCAGAAAAAAGGCAGAGATAGTATATAAAAAAGTGATTTGCTGTAAAACCACAGATTGCAGTGGATATGGAGGCAGATATGACTTAAAACTCCTTTTTGAACTCATTTCCTTCAAATTGGCCAGATTTCAAGTTGACAATGCCCGTATAATATCTGGTCAATTCATTCAGCGAGCCACAACTGGTAACTAAAGATAAGAGACTCAACTTTTAAAGCTTCCCTAAATCCCTCTTTCCAGTTTAATTTAGTGTAAAGAAATATGATTAGGGATACTGTATAGATGCAGTGCTTAAGTCTGTCTATATAGTTTTTGTTATATTAGTTGATGTTGGATTTGTAGTTTAGTTAGATATGTTTTGTGTTAACTGAAGCTTGTTAAAGGAATTATTGCAGGAGTGTGTCTGGATGCAGACATAATGGAACACCCAGAAACTTTAGATACTTAGGAGAAGTGACTGGCAGAAAGAGGGTTCTATAATCATCTAAGAATCAGCTGAACTACTAGAGTTGATTGTATCAACTGAAATTATCCAATTTAACTGTAGAATAGAATCTTTGGCAATTTTTTTCAACAGTCTATCATTCTCCTGTCCATAAGAAGCATGGTGTCACAGCATCTTCTTGCTTATATGTATAAACAGGCCTAAGTGATGTATGACAGCACCAGAAGGATTCAGAAGTTCACTCTCATGATGGATAGAATGAGCCAAAAATTGTATGGTGTGCTGCAAGAGACCTGCCTTCAAAAGCTGACCTGAATTTCAAAGCCCTGAAGGCTTCTGTAGCCTTTAAAGTGATGAGGAAGGATGATCTAACTCAGGAGTTCTCAAACTTCCTTGCACCACGACCCCTTCCTGACAACAAAAATTACTACATGACCCCAGGAGGGGGGACTGAAGCCTGCGCCCCACCGTCCCAGGTGGGGATGCCAAAGCTGAAGCCAAAGGCTTCAGCCCCAGATAGGACACCTGTAACCTTAGCCCCGCCACGCAGGGCTGAAGTCCTTAGGCTTCAGCCCCAGGCGGTGGAGCTTAGGCTTGGGCTTTGGCCTTGGGTGGTGGGGCTTGGGCTTGGGTTTTGGCCTTGGGTGGTGGGGTTTGGACCCTGGGCCCTAGCAAGTCTAATTCCAGCCCTGGCAACCCCATTAAAAAGTGTTCACAACCCACTTTAGGGACTCGACCCACAGTTTGAGAACCACTGGTCTAACTTATTGCTTTGAGCCTCAATTTTGCTGTGGCCTGTGTTACAATGGTCCCTTCTACCTTGAATCCATAGCTTTGGTCAGAGCAGAAACAAGTGTGAGGGATCCATGTCTGCTTTCTCAGTTGGTCTCAATGCATTGCAGAAAGAGAAAGGTGTATAACAGGGGTGGGCAAACTTTTTGGTCTGAGGGCCACATCTGGGAATAGAAATTGTATGGCGGGCTGTGAATGCTCACAAAATTGGGGTTGGGGTGTGGGAGGGGGTGAGGGCTCTGGTTCGGGGTGTGGGCTCTGGGGTGGGGCCAGAAATGAGGAGTTCAGGGTGAGGGAGGGGGTTCTGGGCTGGGGCGTGGGGGGTGCGGGCTCTGGGCTGGGGCTGGGGATGAGTTTGGGGTGTAAGAGGGTGCTCTGGGCTGGGACTGAGGGGTTTGGAGTGCGGGATGGGGATCAGGGCTGGGGCAGGGGGTTCGGGCACTGGAGGAGACTCAGGGGTGCAGGCTCTGGGCGATGCTTACCTCCAGTGGCTCCCGGAAGCAGCAGCATGTCACTTCTCTGGCTCCTACATAGAGGTGCGGCCAGGTGGCTCTGCACGCTTCCCCGTCCGCAGGTACCGTCCCTGCAGCTCCCATTGGCTGTGGTTCCTGGCCAATAGGAGCTGTGAGGGCGGCACTTGGGGCAGGGGCAGCACGCAGAGCGGAGCCCCCTAGCTGCTCCTATGCGTAGGAGCCGGAGAGGGGCCATGCTGCTGTTTCCGGGAGCCACGTGGAGCAGTCCCTGGCCCTGCTCCCTGGCTGGAGTGGGGCAAGCCCCAGACCCCACTCCCCAGCAAGAGCTTGAGGGCTGGATTAAAACGGCTGGCAGGCTGGATCTGGCTTGTGGGCCGTAGTTTGCCCACCCCTGGTGTATAAGGAGTGGAAGAACTTTTGAAAACTCGTATTTTGAGATTAAAGGACAAGGTTAAGAAAAAGCAACTATAATAAATGGCTTATATGTTGCATGTATGTTATTTTAGTAGCATACAAATGTTGTACAATACACATATTTAGCAATGCAAATATCTTAATATATATAAATAGTGGATGTTCACATGATGGTAAGTAAATCTTCTCTTCCTCAGTCAACATAAGTTTTAGATTGGAAAGCTGTCAGGCACTTCTAATGGCCTGCTAAATGACTTCACCTAGTCAAGTGGCTTAGTCATAGTGTGTTTCTGCAACATGAAGTTGAAGTAGCTACTTATTTATGAAACTATGAATGATGAATTCTGTCCTTAGGGCTAATTCAGGATTAAGCTTCCTACAGACTGGTGTTTCAGAGACCTACATTATTCAATAATGCATGTTCCTGAAACGATCGTATTCTCTGAGTGACAGCTTCCTTTGTGCTGACACAGACCACTCAGCACACATCTTGATACAATGGCGCTAGAATTCTCATGATCATTTTTCAAATGCAGAAGACACACCTGCATAGTAATTTAGGCCCTAGATTTTAAGATGTTTTTATGATTACCGCTTCGTTTTTACATAAGATAAGAGCAAAATCCCTGAAACATGATAGTTCAGGCTGGTATCTGATCTCAAACTTAGCTGTAAATCAGGAATAGCACCAGTACAAAATTAGCTTGATTTGAGAGAAGAATCTCACTTATCTTTATAGTATAGAGAAGAGTGCTTTGATTCCAACAAAGGTATTGTCCCTGGATCCTGCTAGGGAAATGGGGGCATTGTTCCATCTTTGGAGCCTATGACTAGCTGGAGTCTGATCAGTCTGAAACTCCCTTCGGCTCTGGAATGGAGAAGCATGTTCCCCACCGCCTTGGGCCTCCAATTTCAGGTCCTCACCACAGTAAATAGTTTTATGCATTCATGGCATGGTATGGCTCACAGTCTTCCAAGGTTACCTCAGAATGAAATCGACTGGACTCTGATCAGTTCACCTCTGATCACTAGGCAGTGAAAACTGATAAGATTCTGGCCAGTTTTCACTTTTCTGCAGCAAAGCTGCAATAAGCACCAGAGGCATTAGAACTGTCTGTAGACTCTGGAATACAACAAACATCAGTTAGCCTTCCAAATGTGGAGTATAATCTCTGCAATCCTAAAGGCTAGAAAACCTTATACATTGAGAGTTTAGATTTTGCAGAAGTTGACATTTGCCTGGGATAGCTTTCTACTCCAAGTTCAAATGGATTTCCAAACTTTGGCTATATGAGCCTACAGAACAGTTAACTCGTCGGAAAGGGAATAGAGCTTCCAGGAGGAATACATAACTAATAAAAGAAAGATGCCATTTAGGGAAAATGTAGACGTTTTATTCGCTACAGGTTGAATTTTCTTGTACAGGGATTAAGGTTGAAACAATCCTTAGAATTTAGGAGTTATAGTTTTGAAAATGCTTGCTATGGAAGGATTAGACCCAGTATGCATCTATAGATTGCAATATCCTGCATATAAATACATTTTTCAGATTTGGTGTGATACTTCAGTGTGTCTTGGCTCCTCTGTTGGTTTTACTTTTGAAACAAAATTTCACAGCCATAAGTATAGCTCTGTGATTCACTGTCCATCTCTGCTATTGGCAGCTCAGTGCATTAATCTGCCTCAGTGGAATGCAATTAAATTTAGCTAACTAAAATGTGAAAGCTCTCCACATGCCTCAAAATAAAAGGGCAATGAGAAGCACAAACAACAAATAATGGTGCAGTGCTGATTTGCAAATGAAAACCAATAGTGTAAGAAGGAAAAATCTCAAAGATGTGGGGCATTTCTCCTCTGCTTTTGTTCTGTATCCAGACTACTTTCAGCATGCATACTGGAAGAAAGAAATGTGGTTTATGCAGCTGCAGGCTTTCCTAACCTAATGCCTGCTGTTGCCCTTTTTTATTGGTAGCCAGCCAAATACCCGGTTGTAGTTATGTGAATCTGTTTCCCTCTCACATATACACTCTCCAAAGATAGTTGTTAAATTAATTATAAAGAGCAGTCTGTTTAAGTTACTGCTAAGAGCCAGAGTACAGATTTCACAGGATTCTGAGTCTAGCCCTGACTGTGTGGGTGATAAAGGGAACTGAAGACCCTTTCCTTTTCCTTATGACAGTTTTGTGTTCTTGTGTTCTTCAAGTACTGTGCTTGAATACATTTGTGTTATTTTTTTTCTAGAGCAGTAGGGTTGAGTGGTTTGTACATGTGTGTATGTGTGTACACGCATGCTTGAAGGGGGAATATGGAAAGCAGAATTATTGAGGCATTTAAGACTTTGCTTAAACTAGAAACACTGAATCTTACAAGATGAACTGAATGTAATTGAAGGAGGTGCTTCTAAATGAAGTAAGTAATTGAATCAGAGCTTGAATGGGGAGCTAAAATCAATTTAACCTCTTCAGTCATGTAAATCAAACTTTCTTTTGCTTATCTAAGACTAACAAGACAAACCCCACATTGGAATTTGGGATCATTTTATGTGGTTGCAAAGATTACCTGTAGTACAGTATGGTTCTGTTTTCAGTTGAGTGTTAACACTGTCATATATGGGTTGGGGGAGGGGCATTGCTGTTAAGCATGTATCTCACAATTTACCCTCTGAAGTATACTGCTATGGCTTTCATCTTAACTATAGTAGCCTCTGTCACTAGTTTTGTTTCCAGATGATAAAAGCCTCGTCTTTTCCTCCTGTGTTAGATTCATATTAATACTTGCCTTGCCCCCTCACTGATCTCACTGCATGGCCAACTGACGAGGTATATCTACTTTATTATATAAATATTAGTTTTAAACAAAAGTGTGAGCTGAAATATCAAAAAATATTTTGATTCTGAAAGAGCTTCACCAAACTGAAAGAGGGTGGGTATAAGGACAAATCTTTCCTTTCCCCAACTGGGAAGTATATGTGTAATTCAGATGAAAGCTGCTGAAACTTGATTCTTTTCCAGACAGGTCCTTGCTCATTCTTAACTCTTTCGTTAAGAAATTAATAGCAATGTGCACCATGGTCATATGGTAAATTGCAGGGAAGACATAAGCATTTGCCTCTGTCTAGAAACTTAGCCCTGATCTATGCTACAGATTTATGTCGGTATATCTACGTTGCTCAGGAGTGTGGAAAATCCACACCCCTGAGTGATATAGTTATGCCAACCTAACCTGCAGTGTAGACAGCGTTTTGTTGACAGGAGGGCTTCTCCCATCGACATAGCTACTGTCTCTCAGGGATGTGGAGTACCTACACTGACAGGCGGAGATAGCATCTTCACTAAAAAAGAACAGGAGTACTTGTGGCACCTTAGAGACTAACAAATTTATTAGAGCATAAGCTTTCGTGGGCTACAACCCACTTCTTCGGATGTATCCGAAGAAGTGGGTTGTAGCCCACGAAAGCTTATGCTCTAATAAATAGGGTTACCATATTTCAGCAAGCAAAAAAGAGGACGGGAGGAGCCCCGCCCTAGCCCCGCCCCTGCCCCTCCCACTTCCCGCCCCCCCAGAACCCCCAACCCTCCCCCCGTTCCTTGTCCCCTGACTGCCCCCTCCTGGGACCCCTGCCCCTAACTGCCCCCCAGGACTCCACTCCCTATCTAAGCCTCCCTGCCTCTTGTCCCCTGACTGCCCCAACCCTTATCCACACCCCCACCCCCAGACAGACCCCTGGGACTCCCACGCCCCATCCAACCACTCCCCACCCCCTGACAGCCCCCCCCCAGAACTCCCAACCCATCTAAACCACTCTGCTCCCTGTCCCCTGACTGCTCCGATCCCTCTCCCCACTCCTGCCCCCTTGACAGCCCCCCCCAGAACTCCCAACCCATCTAAACCTCTCTGCTCCCTGTCCCCTGACTGCTCCGATCCCTCTCCCCACTCCTGCCCCCTGACAGCCCCCCCCCCCAGAACTCCCAACCCATCTAAACCCCTCTGCTCCCTGTCCCCTGACTGCTCCGATCCCTCTCCCCACTCCTGCCCCCTGACAGCCCCCCCCAGAACTCCCAACCCATCTAAACCTCTCTGCTCCCTGTCCCCTGACTGCTCCGATCCCTCTCCCCACTCCTGCCCCCTGACAGCCCCCCCCCAGAACTCGCAACCCATCTAAACCTCTCTGCTCCCTGTCCCCTGACTGCTCCGATCCCTCTCCCCACTCCTGCCCCCTGACAGCCCCCCCCAGAACTCCCAGCTCCCCACCCCCCTGCTCCTTGTCCCCTGACTGCCCCTTCCTGGGACCCCTGCTCCTAACTGCCCTCCAGAACCCCACCCCTAAGCCTCCCTGTTCCTTGTCCCCTAACTGCCCCCTCCTAAGACCCCCCCCAACTGCCCCCCAGGACCCTACCCCCTACCTGTACCCTGACTGCCCAAAACTTTCTCCACCCCCCCAAAAGCCCCCCCCCGTTTCTTGACTGCCACCTCCAGAACCTTCCTGCCCCCGGTCCCCCTTACCCTGCTGCTCAGAACAGGGTGTTGGGCTCTGTGCGAGCCGAGCCGGACACGTGGCTGCGCTCCCCAGCACAACAAAACCCGGTCCCTGGCCCTGCACAGTGCTGCCGGACCGGGTTGCAGGAGAGGCCAACTCAGAATGCAGGGCGGCTCCGGCTCCTCTACAGCTGCTCAGGAGTCCAGCCCGGGATTTTTCTGTAGCCCTCCCAGCCGCTCGCTCTGCCGGGGGAGGGGGAAATCCCGGACATTGTGAGTGCTTTACAAATTCCCCCCGGACGCTATTTTTAGCGCGAAAAGGAGGACATGTCCGGGTAAATCCGGACGAATGGTAACCCTATAATAAATTTGTTAGTCTCTAAGGTGCCACAAGTACTCCTGTTCTTTTTGAGGATACAGACTAACCCGGCTGCTACCCTGAAACCTGTCATCTTCACTAAGTGCTACAGTGCCTGTGCCACTGCAGTACTGTAAGTATAGACAAGCCCTTAGTTGTAGTCTGGAGAAAAAATATCTACTTCCAGGATCCTTAATTTGTCATCACTGACATTACTATCGAACACTCCCTTCAAGAGAACATTTCTCTTCCTTGCCTACTTATCTCCAGGAGATGATGCCTAAAAACTTCTTGATTAAATCTCTAGTCAGGCATTATACAACATGTCATCACTTTGGTTAAAACACAGAGTGACTCTTTGGATACTTTTTGATACATCTCCTTTTAAAAAACTCCACTGCTATGAGAGTACTAATATATATTTGGAAACTTTTACATCAGCCAACTTCAAGACTATGCTAAAAGAGTTACTTTATCTGATATGCTCAAGAAGAATTCAAACTTGCTCCTGGGTAATCAACTCAAATATGGTTGAAGGTCTAAATAGAGCTGTCTTGTATCCAGACTTCACATTAAAATGTTTGACCAGTGGCGAACTTAGAGTTAGTGGGGCCCTGTGTGAAGCTTCATGTTCAGGCCCCCCCTCCCCCTCAGGACCAAGCCAAGAAAAACAACATTCTTTCTTAGCTTCCCCCCCCCCCCCATTTTTCATTCTTTTTTTCTTTGTCCTCATCCTATATTATAAGTAATGGGAAGTAAATGAAAATAAAGTGAGGTACCTTGATTGGGTCAGGGGGTTGGGGTGCAGTAGAGAGGGAGGGGGGCAGGCTCTGGGAGGAAGTTTGGGGGCTGGGGCAGGGGGTTGGGGTGTGGAAGGAGGAGTGAGGGGTGCGGGCTCTGGGAGGAAGTTTGGATGGGGGCTCAGCTGGGGAAGGGGGTTGGGGTATGGGAGGAGTGGTGCGGGCTCTGGGAGGAAGTTTGGGTGAGAGGCGTGGGCTCTGGGCTGGGGCAAGGGGTTGGGGTGCGGGGTTGGGGTGCGGGAGGGGGGTGGGGGGGCAGCGCTTACTTTGGGCAGCATGGCTCCCAAAGCGACCGGCACACACACCCCTCTGGTAGCGGCTCCTAGGTGGGGGAGGCCAGGGGGGCTTCGCTTGACTCTGCCCTCTGGTGCTGCCCCTGTAATTTCCATTGGCCGGAGTTCCCAGACAATGTGAGCTGCGGAGTCGGTACTTGGGGCGGGGGCAGTGAACGGAGACTCACCCCCTCTCAAGGGTCCCAGGGACCCAGCCGCTTCTGGGAACGAAATGGCGTGGAGGGAGGGAAGCAGAGCGGGCAGGGAGCTGCCTTAGCCCTGCTGCTGGCACCCCTCTGTATGCCCCTTATGGGGAGGGGATCAGCAGGTCTCTGGGCGCTGCCCAGGGCAGGTGCAGCATGCGGAGCCCCTTCCCCCCATGCCAGGGGTACATAGAGACATGCCAGCAGGCGGTCGCTTCTGGGAGCGGCGTGGGGCCACCAGCCACGGCATGCATGCAGGCAGCCTGCCTGAGCCCTGCTGCTCTGCTGGCTGGGCCTCGGGGGCAGGTTGTTAGATATTTGTCCTGCATTTTGGGTGCCCCCCCTGTCGTTGGGGGCCCAGTTTGTTTCATGGTAAATCCGCTCCTGTGTTTGACTAATAAATATTGAGAATACAGGATCTTTATATTATTTACATTATTACATATCTCTTGGTTTGATTTCAAATCAGGACCGATGAACAACTGTCCAAATTGAGTAGTCTCAGCTCTTACCCACAACGAATAGTCGCTTCGATATTTCCTATAGATAAATTCCTGATGATTATTAATAAAAGTAGCTAAAGGACAAGGCTTCGGTGACAGGAATTTAGAAATTTTGTCCAAAGCTGTCAAGGTGGCCTGGATGAATGGGTGATTTTTTTTTTTTAAATTTAGTTTTAACCCAACAGTTAGTAAGAATGGCTATATTTGCCTTCAGTTTTGTTTTTTTTACCAAGTGTTTGGATAGCCTATTGTTAACCCAATTGATTATACTTTTCATTGTTATGCATAATAATATTAAGATAAATTAGGGAAAGCTAGTCCAACTTTAAGATCTCACCCTTGGTCTTTTATGTTTCCATATGAATTTTAATAGTGCTTCCTGCCATGTTTTTAATGTCCTGTCAGGAATGTACTGAAACAAAACTAATAACTTCAGGAGGCTACCTTATCTAGCCAAGAAGTCTCATGTTTGTTCCATTCCTCCAAGTTTCTTATTATTTTATTCCACAGTAGAGGATAATTTGCCTTAAAAAGATTTCTGTTTTTTCTCCACAATATTTATTCCTAAATATTTTAAAGATTCCTTTTCTCATTTAAATGTATGTAGCTGTCAACAGTTTATTTTAACTCTTTTGGGAATATTAATTCCTAAAATTTCATTTTTTTTTAGTTTAGTTTGAAATCTGATACCTCCCCAAATTCCAAAGTCAATTGTTCTATAATTTTTAAGGATAATAGATTCTGCAACTGTAACAAGACATTGTAAACATATAAAGCTATTTTGTGTTCTAATCCAGAAGATGGTTTGATGCTCTTTACCAAGAGGCTGTTTCTCACATTTATTGCAAAGGGCTCCATTACCAAAGCAAACAAAAGGGGATTAAGTAGGTCTTGTACCTCCAGACAAATTAAAAGGAGGAGATTGATGACCGTTAATCAAAGCAGATGCTCAAGGGTAAGCATACAGGGCCTATATGCCCGTAAAAAACTGACTTCTAAAACCAAACCTTACCAAAATCTTCCTTGGGTACTCCCACTCCAGCTGGTCAAAGGTTTTCTCAGTATCCAAAGGAACAATTGCTAGAATTAGCATTATAGATCAAATTTGGAATTATTCTGATATCAGATAAATGCCTGTCAGCAAAAAAACCAGAATGGTCAAGGTGAACATATCTGGGAAAGATGACCATCAGTATGTTTGCTAGTACCCTGACAAAAATTTTAGTATCCATCTTAATTAGAGAAATAGGTCTGTATAATACATCGTTGTTAAGCTCTTTTTCTTCTTTAGGAATGACCACATTTTTTACTCTTTCCATGAAGCTGGAATCTCGTTCCCTTGCAATATACCATTAAACAATTCAGTTGAAATAGGGGCTATCACTTGCTTCAGAGCTCGATGCTCCCCAGAAAACTCATTGGGACCTGAAGCTCTGTTGGATTTTAAATTCCTAATTACAGCTTCATCTGGAGCAATTTGCCCATCAAGAGCTGCCTCATCATCTTCTGAGAGCTGACATTGTTTCATGCTTCTCAGGTATCTATAAGTTCAGGATTTGGATGTTCTGAAGTGTACAAAGTATGGTAAAAGTTAGCAGACGTTTCAGAGATCTGTTTGATCCCAGTTCCTAAATCTCCCTTTTTATTTCTAATCAGTGGGATGGCTGATTTATCCTTTTTCCTTAACTTTCTGTCTAAAAGCCTGTCAATTTTATTGCCCTTTTCATAGTATTTTTGTTTTAAGTGTTTGCTCAGCCTTACCTGTTTGTAGCAGGTTAATCTTCTCTCTTACCTCTTATAGCTTTCTTGCAATTCTTGTCCTTGCACCCAGTACAGCTTGAGCAGTTTTAAGGAGCCATCTCTTGATCTACTTCATTTCTTTCATTGTGGTGTCTGTACTAAACCTGGCACCAAAACTACTAATGGTAAATGTTTGGGAGGTTAACTGTTAATATGCAAACTATCTTGAACTGCTTAGCTGCCTTCAGTAACTGCGTTGTCTCAGAGAGAAAGCATTTGTGTGCTAATTAAATTTATTTTATTGAACAGTCAGTACTGAAACCATACAGACGCTCCCCGACTTACGTAATCATTCTGTTCCGGAAAGCCTTACGTAACTCGAATTTTGCTTAATTCGGAAACGTATACCCGTACGTTACGCAAAAATTTCCCCAACTCGAAAATCTTATTTCTGGCTTATGGAACTTTTTCCGTAAGTGTGAATTTGTGTAAGTCGGGTCTTGCGTAACCCGGGGAGCGTCTGTACGAACTTGCCTCAGTTCATCTTTTGTAAAGTTTCCCAAGGTTCTTTTTTTCTCTTCTGTATGTTGCCTTTTGGATGATCTTATATTAAAGTGGCCTTTCCTATTGCATACATTCTGATAACATTCAAATACTTGTGCATACGCTTCTTACTTTTGACTTTTCCTAATTGTTGCCTACATCCAAGCAGAAATGCCTAGAAATACTAAAGTTGAGTCAAACCTCTATACTTTCCCCATTCTTTAGGGCAGTCAGTCCAAATTCAGTTTGCTTAAATTACCTTGAGTTTGTTCAAGTTTCAGAGGCAGGACATGTGTGCTTTACACCTGCATCTCATGTCACTAACCTGTAAGATGATCTGACAATCTTATCTCTTCAGTGCATGTAGGGTAAGTTTCATGCTTAATCAAAGAGATGCTGCTTCATTCTTTAACAGCTATAAGATTAGAATGTTGTAAAGCTCTTTAGTCAAGCTTTACACTGTTCAGACCTGAACTTCGTTCAGAATGTTGCCACCTATTTTCCTCTGATCTGATCATATGATGCTGCCTCTCTCAGACTTTCACTTGTGTATTATAATTTCTGGATCTATTCAGCTAGTGTTTGTGACCCAGGAGAGTTCTTTGGTCTAAGTACCTGTTTATTTCCTTCTTGAGTATATTCACAACATTAGCTTCTGTTGCTACCTTTTATTATCCCAGTTTTTCACACATGACCCCTCAGCATAGGAAGGGACACATTCAAAAGTTGGCTACATAGGTGTAACTCCATTAACTTGCATCGCTCTGAACGTTCCCCATGTAGCAGAGACCAGAATCCCTCTAAATAGAGAATTCAGTATAAGTAAGGCATAGCTTTAAGGTGGAATAAGATTTGTCACTAATTCACTTTGAGTGAAAAGTCCTTGGACCACACCTGTTGATTCATTTTTGAAGTTATTTGTAGCCATATTCATGTTGGCTAAAATCAATGAAACTACTCAGAGTATTGTCCTACTCAGAGGAATTACCATACTGAATCAGACCCAAGATCGATCTGGTCCAGTATCCTGTCTCTGATAGTTACCAGCACTAGATACTTCAACAGTTTCTTATGGCAGTGAGTTTCACAATTTCATTACACATTGTGTAAAAAAAATTCCCTTTGTTGTGTTTGCATTTCCCACCTTTTAATTTCACTGAATGTCCTCCGGTTCTTTTGAGACAAGGAAAATAAAAGCTCCCAATATACTTTCTCTAGACCATTTGTTGTTTTACATACTTTTGTCATGTCCTCACTTCATCTCTTTTCTATGGTGAGCAGTCCTAGTCTTCTCAGTCTTCATATGACAGTTTTTCTAGGCCTCTTATCACACTTGTTGCCCTTGTCTGATCCCACTCCTGTTCATCAGTTTCCTTTTTGAGATGGGGTAACCAGACCTGCACACAATATTCCTGATGAGGCCACAGCATTGATTTATATAAATGTAACTATAATTTATGTATTATTGACTAGCCCATTCTTTATGCAACCTATCATCTTGTTTTTGTTACTTTGATCACCGCTGCATGTTGAGCGGAGTTCTCATCAAGGTGTCTGTAATGATGCTCATGTCCCTTTCTTGAGTTGATACAGTTAATTTAGAACCTTGCCAGATGTAAGAATAGCTTGTATTTCCCCCTCCAGTGTGTATTACTTTGTATTTATTGACATTGAATTTACTTTGCCAAGGTGTTGCCCATTCACCTGGCTTGTTTGATCCTGACTAAACTAAATAACTTACCCACCTGAAAAATTTTGCTTCCTCAGTTCATGCCTCTTTTTTGAGATAATTAATAAGTATAGCAAACCACACAGAATGTTGTCTGGAACCTTGAAGCACCAGCTCCTAGCCTTTTTCTCTCTCTCCCAGTGTCTATTCCACTGTGGATAAATACTTAAATAGTCATTGGATCAGAAAGAAAGAGGGGGAATGACTCTGTAGCCTTCTAGTTATGTTACCAATCTGGGAGGTGGCAGACCCAGGGTCCAGTCTCCCTGCTCCAATCACTCTTTCATGATTTATCCACAGTGCAGACAGCATCAACAGAGGACTGAGGAAGGCCCATATCAGAATATCCCATTTCTCAGTGGCTAGTGCATGTCTCCTGTGAGGTGGAAGACCCACGCTAAAATCCTTTCTCCTCTGGTGGCAGAGAAGGGGGAACTGAATTTTGGTCTCCTTCATCCCAGGCAAGGTTTCCGATCACTGGGCTGAAAGTTCTAAGGTGGGTGGTGGCACCACCATCTTCTCCTCTGGCTAGATTTTGAATGGGACCTGATCTGGTAGATGACCTCTGAGAATACCTCCTCAAATACCTACAATCACTCTGGGGATTAGGTGGGAAATTGACAGCTGGATGCCTTGAGGGAGGCAGTCGTTTGCAGGCTGATGCAGAAACATGGTCACCTGAGTGAGGTGTAGATGCCTACAAGGTTCACCAGCAGTTTTGTGGATCATATTTGAGCCAAAACAGGGAGTTAGGCACCTACACCGGGGACATAGGTACCTAAGTACCTTTGTGAATCAGATCCCTAGTCTATTTTTGATTAGGTTTTTGTTTAATTCCTTTATCTGACACCCTAGTGGCTTTACAGAATTTACCTCCGTTCTTATCCTTTCCCTGTTCTAGTTCATTTGTAATTTGCACTTTAGCTGTCACTGGATACATAGATACCATTGTGTTTCTCATTCCTTTAACAGTTGTCTGTCTGACTTAAGTGCTCCTCAGCTTCCATTTGCTTCCCCCTAACTCCTCTACCCCCAAGCTATTTATTTTACATTCAGAAGACTGGCTCTGTTTTAAAATGGAGACCACCCCTCTGTCTAGGCTCCACCTTCTTCCAAATGTACCACAGTACCTAATATACCCCTCTTCTTTCTACCATCTCCAACCATGCAATAAGATGCTGAAGTTCCCACTATCTAGTTGGACCGGTGCATGGAACTGGAAACACTTCAGGGAAGCTACTTCTGGAGCTCTGGACCTAAATCTTCCACCAAGGAGCCTATATTTAGCTTCCAGGAACTCTCTCCTACATTTCCCTATGTCATTGGTACCAACGTTCATCATGACAACCAGTTCCTCTCCAGCTCTCACTAAAAGACTGATGTTTTATACATGTCTGCTGGGAGCAAAGGTGACAGGTAAGTCATCAAGCAGTTGTCACAATAATCACTGTTATGGTTGCAAGTCTAGCCGCACCCCTTGATTTCTCTCTGGTCTCTGAGTTCACTCTCTTCAGATCCCAAGTCACATGCCTTACAGTGGGTGGAATCCTGTGATTCTCCCATTCTTAGACGGATCTGTCATTCTGGTCTACAGTACTCTGTGTATCCACTTGCTTGCCCAGCTGGTCCAACTGGGTTTGTGCACCTGTGGGTCTTCCCCTTGACTGACAGTCTGTGACTAGTGGCATAATGACTCAGAAAAACGTTCTTAACACAAAGTATTGTTTAATCTTATCAGTACTAGCAAAGCATAACAGAAGTGATTTTTAAAACAAAAGTTTTACACACATCTTTGGGGGTCTGGGTCTGTCTTTCCCCTTAACCATCCCCCTCATCCAGCCTAAGTTCACTCCACTCCCAGACTTGGACCTGTGGCCCAGAAACAGCTGGAGCTCTGCAGAAGGGGATCAAGACAGTTCATCAAAGAAAATGTCTCTTGCATAGTCTCTTAAGCATTGGCCAATGATTTGCTATCTGAAACCATTACACACTTCCCTGCCTGTGTGCCGTTAGCCGTTTTTTTAATTAACCCCAAGTTTCCATACAGTAACCCTCTTACAACAAATTGAATTCCTAAACTATTATAGGCAGCTCCAATTCTGTCACAACTACATACCCAGCCATCTCAATTCTTGACTGAATGACCTATCATCACAGCCTGTTTCTCCATTTTAATTCCATCCCCTGGAGCAACCTCCTTGGTACATGAGGAATTGTCATTCTTTATTATCTCAGATTGATGGGGGACTCTCTTGAAGGGTATGTGTCCCTCAATTCCACTTCCCCAGGCCTCCAGTTGAGCAAGCCAGTTTCATGATGGAAGCCTGTTCTGAGGTGGGCCCACTGAATAATATTCCTAAGCCATGAATTTAAACAGTTCTGTCCCACTCTTCTTTCAGCTCAGTAACACTGGGCTCTACAGACCATGAGCTGCTTGCACAGGGTGCATATATAAACCACTTGGCCACAAAGGAAGTACTGATACGTCCTGCACTCTGTGCAATAAATTGGGTACCACTCATCCTGATTAGTCTGCTGCTGGTCTCCTCCTGCAAAATAAGACTGTTATTTTTAACTCTGGGTAGAGATGGATTTAACTTTTGTGAACTGTTAACTATTCAGAGGAACTGTTAACTATTCTCCATGCATCTGAAGAAGTGGGTTTTCTACCCATGAAAGCTTATGTCCAAATAAATCTGTTAGTCTTTAAGGTGCCACCAGACTCCTCGTTGTTTTTGTGGATACAGACTAACACGGCTACCCCTCTGATATTCAGAGGAAAGGTCTTAGTATAAAGGTTTTTAATTTCTCAGTCTACTAGCCTATTAATCATTAAATTTAGAGCCTGCTTCTCCATGATGCCTAATTCCCACTTAATCCAAGCTCCCCTGTGCTCCTCCATCTGTTGTCTATTCACTCTGTCTGGGGCCTCTCTTCACTCAGTGTGAGAGGTGGCAAAATCTGTCCCTAAAGACTGTTGGATGATGCTTCAGGCTTAGTGCTCAAAATCTGTTCTTCTGTTTCTTTATATAGCTCCCTTCTTGGTGTAGGCTTACATTTATTTTAATGTACATTGTTTGGGATTTGACTTGGTCATCTGGGGTATTCTTTTCTGATTAAGAGTACAATATTAAGATAAGGAACTTTTTAATTAGAAATGTATTCACAAACAGATTTGCAATGAAATGTCTAAATTAGTTATTTCTGTTCCAGTATAGACAAATGCTTAAGTATATCTTCATGTTTCACTTTCTCACTACTTTTAATGCCACATTTAAACATATTTCAAGTCTCTGTGAAACCCCCTGATGTGGCTACATTAAATGCACTATACAAATAGAAGACTCTTCTGCACAGTTCATAAACTTGTTTCTTGTATTTGAAATCTGTTTAAATAATTTTTTTAAAAGCAAGAAATTAAAGATCAAAATAGACTTTTTTGTGGATTGGATAGATAGACTAACGAGGATAAACAGTCTATTTGGTGAAATGTTATAGGATTTCTGTTATAATGATAAATGGCATGTGAATATGCATGTGCAATTAACAAACCCTTTTAAAGATTAAACCTCTCCATCCAAACTCGGCCTTCCTGTTGAAGTTGATGGCATCCTAAGGAGACCAATCTTTCATTGGTAGAGGAATGGACTAGATGACCTGATAGACCTCTTCCATCTCTAACTTCTGTAAACTTTATAAACAGGATCTGCTCATTTTGAAAAGCAAACCATTTTCACAAGAATAGCCAGTAACTCTTTGATGGGATATCTGAAGCAGAGACTCACAGAAAGTGTTTATTATTATGTGTGTATGCAGCACATAGTGGGGGATTTTTAATCAATACAGTAAAATTCTACTTAATTGTAACTCCTGTTTATCGATTCTGTTAAGCAAGTCTCCCCATCTAGGTACTAGCAAATCTCACCAGTGACATATCACATGCTTTCCATGAACCACACGAATGTCTAATTACTGAAGGAATTGAATCAGTAATACAGAGTGTATGTACATTTTAAGTGCTGTAGAATGGTACAATGGACCTATTCAGAGGTTCATTACAAAACTCAGTGTAAAAGGTTTATGTTTTCTCCTAAACAATGAGTTTCAACATTTAGTGTCAAGTAACAGAGGGGTAGCCGTGTTAGTCTGAATCTGTAAAAAGTAACAGAGGGTCCTGTGGCACCTTTAAGACTAACAGAAGTATTGGGAGCATAAGCTTTCGTGGGTAAGAACCTCACTTGAAGAAGTGAGGTTCTTACCCACGAAAGCTTATGCTCCCAATACTTCTGTTAGTCTTAAAGGTGCCACAGGACCCTCTGTAACATTTAGTGTGTTATCTACTAAATATCGAAGTTCAGACAAGTGAGAGAGGAAGGAAATAATATTCTGGTCTCTGAAGGAAAAAACATGCAGATGTAGACTGTCCATTGTGGGTGAAACATACCCATGGTGTGGAAGGCCAGTAAAGCCTTCTGCATCTCTTGAGCCCTGTGTTGTGAGTGTGGGCACAATGTTCATGCAGAGGTGAATCTGCTGGGCAAAGGTCAGTCTGGATACCTTTATTGTCTTATATCTGTCTTTAAAAACATTGTACACTGCACTCTGTTGTATGACTGAAACTACAGTTGATGATTCCAAGGGCTCTGCATGTCCATTAAAGGATTTTTCTGTACTCTGAAGAATGTCAGTTACTAGCCTTTACAACCAGGAGAAATCTGCTTACTTGCAGTGTAAATGAAAACATTGTTATTGACTTCTGAGCCAGGATCTCAGAGAATCTGCAGTCTGAACAATAGTATCAAAGGGGTCTTTTTGTGGGTAATTGGAAGGGGACAAAAATTTCATGTGGCTTGTCTGACAAGGCAGCTTAACTGGTGAAAACATGCATACTGTGAGTGTATAAATTTTCTCAAATTAATTTCTTTCTAAAAACACAAAAAAGTAAATATAAATGCTTCAGAGATTTTTCTAACTAAAAATCTAGAGTAACAAACGACTTCTCACAGTAAGTGCTACCACATCAAGCATGCAAACACAGAATAATATTAGCACCTGATGCAACACTGTAGCAAAATCTAGTTCCATTGTGCATAGTAATAGATGTGCCTCTGCGTGGGCAGGTGAATATCTGAAGCAAGGAAATAGAGAGGAAGAAAAGAGGAAGTGGATTGGGGGATGGGCTGTTTCAGGAGTTGGTAATCCAATAGAACACATAACTGTACGATAGGTAATCAGTGTCCCTGATCTAGCAGGGGAAAATCCACAACTGTGAATACCTCCTAGAGTTGTGCTACCTTCCAGACTATAAACTGACATACCCCAAGGAGCTTAGACGGTCTTGGGGAGGAATTTTTACCTATATAATAATGTTGGTTAGGGTTGTGAATCTTTTTACAATATTTTTATATTAGCAAAACTCCTAGGGTGGATGCAGTTATACTGGCTAAAAAGCTAAATGGAAAAAAAAGGCTGGTCTTATTCAAAATAAGAGTGTCCATGCAGAATTTAGGGTTACCAGGTGTCCGGTTTCTTACCGGAATGTCCAGTCAAAAAGGGATTCTCGTGACTCTGGTCAGTCCTGCTGACTGTGCTATTAAAAATCCAGTCAGCGGCGCAGTGGGACTAAGGCAGGCTCCCTGAAGCAGCGACATGTCCCCCATCTAGTTCCTAGGTGTAGGGGCAGCCAGAGGGCTCCGCGCGCTGCCCCTGCCCCAAGCACTAGCTCCGCAGTTCCCATTGGCTGAGAACTGCGGCCAATGGGAGCTGCAGGGGTGGTGCCTGCAGACGGGGCAGTGCACAGAGCCACTAGGAAGTGCTTCCGCATAGGAATCAGAGGGAGAACATGCCGTTGCTTCCGGGAGCTGCTTGAGGTAAGCGCTTCCTGGAGCCTGCACTCCTGACCCCCTCGCGTACCCCAAACCCCTGCCCTAGCCCTGATCTCGCCTCCCCCCCCCACGCTCTCTAAACCCCTCAATCCCAGTACTACAGGCTGTCTGTATCTGTGTAAAAGGTGGTTTATTTTGTTGTGATGGAGCTTTGGATGTTCATTGGCCAGTTGGAAGATCTTATTTGTATGCTGGCTTATATAGCCAGCATTGAGAATTGGAGTCTCATCCTAGCTTGTCAGAGCATCCACTCAGGTAAGTTGGTGGCCATCCACATAAGGGTGAAAATGTAACTATTTGCTTCTTTGTGGAGGTTTAAGATTCTTTTTTGGCACTTGAACGGGAGTCAGAGGAGGAAGGGTAGAAATAAAGCCCTCTTTCTTCTTGGATTGAAATCTAAATGGAGAAACTCTTGACCTATGGGTAGACATCTCTTAGCCATTTTTTTTGGGTGTGTAGGGGGAATAAGAATTGAGGTAGGCTTGATACCTAACACTTCTGGGTTTATAGGTATTAGCACTGTGACTTCCTCATGCTTTCACCCTGCTTCAGAAGCCAATCTCCAACCTTTCTCGAAGTTTTTAAAGCAGTAGTATTTGATAGTGACTCCTCTTGCAATATGTTCAGAGATATGAAGGATGAAATTTATATTGGGGTTAATGTAGAGTCAAACACTTCTAATTATCCACTTTACATGAGCTCCCCATTTTCCCTTCTTCCCATCCGGACACCAGCACTTTGTCTATGCTAGCAAAAATGAGACCTATAATGCTCCGTCAGTGCAGCTACACCAGTGTTAGGAACGATAGATGCTATAATGTAGAAGTGAGTAAATTATGCCTGTCGTTTCATGCAACTCAGCTGAGTTACTACTGTGGGGCTGTGCTGGTGGTAAACTAGAGCCCCTAGTGGTTCCTAGTGTAGATGTAGTCAACACTTCAACTGAGCTCTCTCATTCTGGATCTGTCTACACTGCACTTAGATACCTGCAGCTGGCCCAGGCTAAGGGGCTGTCTGACTGTGGTGTAGATGTAGGGGACTGAGCTGGAGCCCGGGCTCTGGAACCCTGTGAGGTGGGTCATTCAAACAGTCCCTTAGCCTTAACCCCATGAGCCCATGTCAGCTAGCATGGGTCAGCCAGGAGTTTTTAATTGCAGTGTAGGCATGCTTTCTGTCTCTATTGGTATTACCTGCTTCTCTTGAACAACTCTGCAGAGAAGTGCTTGGACCAATTTCCCCATGATTCTTTTTCCCTTCCACTGACTTCAGCTGGAGTTGTGGGTGCCAGTACATGTAGAAATCTGGACCTAAGATGTGTCAATTTGGGCACCCAAAATTTGGCCTTTTTTAATTTAAAGCACACTTGGGGACTGATCCTGTTTCTGACTCAGGAAAAAAACTACTTTGGATTCTTTTGATCTCTGAAGGAGGCTACCAGCCTTAGCCAGTTGAAGCAATGGTATTTGGTCCAAGAAGCAATACTGGGAAACTTTCAGCAAGGGTATGGCTCAAAAAAAAAAAAAAAAAAAAAAAGTTCTCTGGTGAAAGTAAAGGTAAAGCTTAGGGTCTGATAGAAGTTTTAGAGTAAAGTAGAAAGAATAGATCATGGCTGAATGGTCCTGGAATCCAGCCTGCATGAGTAGAGAGCCATTAGACTTGCGGTCAAAGTGACATTCTGAACAGTCACAGGTGTTTTTACAGTAACCACCAGGAAACACACAGAATGAGAAATATATTTGCACTACTGTTGGGTTGTAGATGTACTGCTGCACTTTAACTCTTGTGTACCATATTGATTCTTCATGGTGTCTGGTTTGGATGGTTTAATGGACTTATTGTGGCAGACTAGCATCTATGTGGCTCTCATTGCTGCTGGCCTCTTGGAGCGTGTGTACATTACAGTGTAAACCCAGGGGTTAGTGGGACTCAAGTCAGCTGACCTGTGTTAGGGAACCCTGGAATTTGAGTGTCTATGCTGTTTTTTAACTCATGTTAAGACTTTTCTAACCCATGCCTAAATCTGGGGCTTTGGCATCCACACTGCAGCATGCATACCCGAGTCCAACCAACCATATTCCAGAGTCTATAGCAGGGATAGGCAACCTATGGCACGCGTGCCAAAGACAGCACGCAAGCTGATTATCAGTGGCACTTACACTGCCCAGGTCCTGGCCACCAGTCCGGGGGGCTCTGTATTTTAATTTAATTTTAAATGAAGCTTCTTAAACATTTTAAAAACCTTATTTACTTTACATACAACAATAGTTTAGTTATATATTATAGACTTATAGAAGTGACTTTCTAAAAACGTTAAAATGTATTACTGGCACGCAAAACCTTAAATTATAGTGAATAAATGAAGACTCGGTATACCACTTCTGAAAGGTTGCCAACCCCTGGTCTACAGTGTCCTCCCAAAATGTGGCTGCTGTAGCCCTATGACCATGAGAGGCTTCTCTCCCCACCATGGCAGCTCCTGGGCTGGGGCACCTCTCCCCTGGCCACGGCAGGTCTGGGCTGTGTTGGAGCTGGGGGAGGGGCGCCTCTCCCCTGGCCGTGGCAGGACTGGGGATAGGCTGAGGCTGGTGGGGAGAGGCATCTCTCCCCGCTGCAGCCCTGAGCGCTTACGCGGTGCTTAATAGGCTGCTGCACGGCTGTACAGCTTAGAGGGAACTTAGCTGGCTACTCTAGATTGCTACAGATCCATTGCCAGGTTGGGGTTGGAAAGTCAACTGTGGGTAAAATGGTAGCGTAGGTAACTTAGGCAATCAGACATGTGGTTTACTCCAAGGTGGCAGACACCGGGACTCATGTGCCCGTAATTTGACCTCGTCAAGGAGCAATTGAGTACATAAACAGCAAAGGGTACTGTGACGGCTCGGATCATAGAAACCCCCTTGGGAACTGCCAACTGATGTGCCAAGACTACTTCTGCCCCTGCTTTCCCTGCCAGCTGGGACTCCAGCACCCTGTCTTGTTGAGCCAGACGCGCCAGTCTGCAGAAACCAAGGATGCTTTGTGTTCTCACATCATGGACTTGCATGGCCCAGTGGAAGAGGGGGAATAGTACCCATATGAATGTGCTTGTGACAGGAGAGGGGCTAATTTGGGGCGGGGAGTTTAGAGCATTGGAAGGTGTGTGGGCTTGATTACCATGCAATATCATTATGAATAACATGATTAATGAATTTGGGAGGGGGAATATAGTGTTAGTAATTATTATACATTAGTAAATGATCTGAACTCATGATTGTATCATGGGATGCAGTGATAGCAATAAACTTTATTGAAGGCCTAAAAGGCTTTATTTGTAAACTGGTAAAAAAACAGTACAAGTCACCCAGTGCTGGAGCGGCTAGCTGCCACAAAACAAGTAACAGAAGAATTTTTTTTTAAAAGGTCTGAAAACAGCACAGACCTGACCCAGACCTTCTACTGCTACATGCTTCCTGGCCCTGCATTCTTTTTTCCCTTCTTTCTCCATTTTCTGCGCCTTTGGTGGCAGTGGACAGGGATGGACATATCCACAGGAGAAGGGTTGAGGAAGGAAGGCTTATGTAGTTTAACTGCCAAGCCCAGCTGCTCATGAGGTCTGAATGCCTAGGCCTCCCTGACATGGAGTTATCCAGGCTACTGCATGCCTGAGGGTATGTTGCACGGAGATCAGATCATGGTGCAGAGGAGGCCGCAGGAGACAGTGCTCTTGCAGTCATGATGAACATGAGTTGCTGAAACAGTTCTCTGTTGAGCTCTGTCCTCCTCCTGGAGGCACCATTCCTGTTCCAGAAACTGCTTTGCAAGTGCCTGCTCCCTCACTGAAACCCTGATCTCCATCTCAGTTGCAATCATCAGCCTTTCCTCCTGCCTGTCAGCATGCCATTGCTCCAGTCTTGTGTTCCTCTGCTTCTGGTATAGGACCAGCTGGTCTGCCTTCTCAAGAACATCAGCCATAACTTCATCACAAAAATGCTTCCTTTTGGAATGGTCTGTGAAGGTACATTGGGGCAGGGATCAAGTTCCTGATGAACAGTGGGCAGTAGAAGTTGAGGAGCCTGAAATAGGACAAGAAACAGAGGGTTACTGTCTAAAGTAGCTCAGTGGAGGAGCACAGAATTAATTCTTGTGGAATCTCAAGGACATAAAATGTTATATTTCTAAACTGAACCAACATATATTGTGACGGAGATGCTTCAGCCTACCTACTCTCTCTGAACACAGCCTCGTTAATCACAATTACAGAACTACAGAGACAATGGTAAGGTTAAAATTACAACCTTTTTTCTGTTTTATAAAAATTGTTATAACTAATCAGCATGTGGAGTGTGTGCGGGGAGCAAGTGCCCTTGGTGCAAACGTCTTTTTCTATCATTTCTGGCCTTTCACACTTTGGAGGCCAGGACTGTTCTTCTGTGCCCTACTGGCGAAGAGAAATGTTATTCCAAGCTGCTGGTGGGAAACTTGCAGTGTATGCAGCTGAAGTATTCAAACATATAGTGACTGAACAGCACATTGTGGTCTAAGATGTGAGGGAGTTGCATTTACCCACTTGAGAGAGGGCCTTTGCCCTAATGACTAGTAAAGATTGGTGGGGAGGTTTGGGTTTCTCTGTACTGGCTAAGTTTGTTAATGCTCCCTCTTGTGAAATCAGGATGCCAGTTGCTTGTACACAGCAGCAGAGGCCCCTGCTTAACAAGCCATCCAGTGACACCAACAAGCTTCCCATTTCCCACCCCTCACCTCCTGATTTCTAACCTACCATCCTAGGGTGGTGCTGAAACTGCTGCAATCACACTGAACTTGTCCTTGATCTCATACAGTCTGACTTCAAGCACGAGTCTGCTAAAGTAGCATTGCCATTCATGGTTGTCTCCTGCTGAGAGGTGTAAGCATCAGTGCATTTTTAACACTGTCCAGTAGGCTTTAATTTTCATCCACGTCAGCCAGATTGCACAGGTGAGACCCACAACAGTGTCTGTTCCTTCTTGGACATCGCACCTGGGGTTCACACACAAAGTTGAAGGATGCCATTTTGTCTAAGTATTTGCCTTCGGTGTTCAGTGTGTTTGGCTATTAAGGGAGCTAGCAACATTGCAGACACTCACTAACATTAGATGGCATTCAAATTCTCTCCTTTCACTGATCCCAGACACTGCAGTTTCTATTATCTCTGTATCACCCGTTCTTCACACAGATTGGAAAGCAGAAATTTATTAACTTGTTTAATCTGGAAAATATTGACACTGATGCAGGGGAAGCATTGTAATTAAGGGAAAGTGCACACTTGGTTTCTCAACCTTTTACCGGAGATCCTTGCAATACAGTTTGCAGTTAACAACCCTATAGGATCCGTTGCTGCTCCTCACATCTCCTAGGAATTACCATACTGGATAAAGCCTGTGGGCTTTCTAATCCAGTATCCTATCTCTTATCAGTGGCCAGTAACAGATGTTTCAAAGGAAGATGAAGAAACCATATAGTAGGCAAATAGGAATATTATGTGTTCCGCCTTGGAGTCTCATCCTAATAGCTAATCGTGCTTCAGGTTAGCTATGGATGAGATGCTGTGGGCATACCAACACTCATACTGAGCATTCTGCACTGGCTAATTCAAGGTTTTGGTTACAGTTCGTAAAGCCTTGGATGATGTGGGCTCCATTTAATCTTAAAAGCTTGCCTCTCTTTTGATGCTCCATCGCTGGAGTTAGTCTAGGTTGCTCAGTTTGTTCCAAAGATAAAATTGAGGCTGGTTGCAAGGCCTCCTCTGGAGGGCCCATATTTCTGAAATCTGCTCTCCACAGCTGGCAGCTAGGCCTCATCTGGTGTGCTGCAGGCCACACTACAAGATCTAGATAGCCCTTTAACTAAACCTAAGGATGAATATAATAGATTTTAGATAGGTACCCACATGATTTAGCAATAGCCAGCGATGTTTTTTAACACATTCCTTGGCAAGTATTGAGTGATCCATAAATTATAACCAAATTACTGGGTCAGGCAACTTCCTGTATTTGTACGGTGCCTACTGCAAGGTGGTGGGGTCACTAGGCACTACTGCAATGCAAATAAATACATAACCGTGTTCAAGCACAACAGAAAAACAATTTTCCTCAAATGATTTAATAGACTCTACACAAGTAACAAACACCATAACTGTTGTGATGGCCATTCTCAGGCTTGATTGGTCGTTTGGTTCAAGGTGCATGCAGATGGCCTTTGAGGATGCTGATGACTTCTTGTGGTGATCTTTTAGATAGTACTTTCCTCTCTGACTGAATTGTTTTTGCTTTGACCAAATGTTTATCTTCATGCCATGAGTGTTCGCTCCTTATTAAGTGCCATTTGAAATGGTACTTGCTTTGTTTCCACTTCCTCTTATTATCATTGTTTGTTATAAAATGCTACAGAAGTAGACACTTCAGCAGAAGTATGTACCAATTTTTCCCTTTCATTAGTCTTGAGCTGCTGGTTCAGAACAATGAGTATCTTACATTCGTTTTGACTAGTTTTTCCATTTCCTCTCTTTTTTTTTTTTTTTTTTTCATTGCTTTTTTGGAACTGTGAGGTATGCCAACGGAGGCATGTGTAACTTCCAATAATGTTAACTATAGTGAAGAGAACCTTAAAAAAAATGTGAGCCAAGGTAATGGGTACAGAGATCTCTGAGGCTGTGTCAACACTACAAAGTTTGATTGACCTTAGTTGTATCAGCTTACAGCCCTCAACTTTTGTATGTTGCTTGAGTGTGCGCACTCTTGCCTGCTTATGTGAGTGTTGAGTGTCCTCAAAGAGCTGGAACAACAGCATGTGAGGTGTGAACTGCCCTCTTCTTCTCAGAAGTGACCCAGTAGTGATGATTTAAATAGTCAACATTGTCAACTTCCTTCTTGAGGTAGGGCTTGTCTACACTGGCACTTTACAGCGCGGCAACTTTCTCACGCAGGGGTGTGAAAAAACACCCCCCTGAGCGCAGCAAGTTTCAGCGCCAGTGTAGACAGTGCACCAGCGATGGGAGCCGCGCTCCCTGCACTGGTAGCTATGCCCCTCATGGAGGTGGTTTTTTTAGAATGCTGGGAGAGCTGCCGCGACTACACAAGCACGTTAAAGTGCTGCCGCAGCAGCGCTTTAACGTTGCCAGTGTAGACAAGCCCTAAGAAGCGTGTGGTGTGTGTTTGTGTGTATTGCACATCTCCACAATTTACTAAGTTACCATTCATTTTGGTGTCACAAGTATGTGGCATTGGGAAAATACCACCACTCTTTTTCCCTAGTCCAGGAGCCAAGCAGGCACATAGGTATAATCAAGCCTCACTGAGGGGTACCATATATAATCGATCATAAGCCGGTTCGTTTATAAGCCGACCTCCCCCCCTCCCCCCCCAAGATGGATAAGTAAAAATGGAAAATTTTTATAACCGGTTCATAAGCCAACCCTATAATTCAGGGGTCAGCAAACTTGGCTCCCGGGACATCAGGATAAGCCGCTGGTGGGCTGAGATGGTTTGTTTACCTCAAGCGTCTGTAGGCACGGAGGTAAACCTAGGTAAAAAAAGTGTCCCGGCATGCCAGCTGTTTACCCTGATGGTCCGGGACAGCAACTGGTGGGGAAATTTTTTTGGGGGGGAGAAGCTGGGAATCAGGGGAGTAACCCCTTTGACCATCGCCCACATGACCACATCCCTAGCCCGGGACTCCCATAGTCTCCCCATCCCATCCCTTCCCACCTTATCTGGGGAGGACCAGAGGAGGATGTCTCTGACCTAGCTGGAGCTGCTCCGGCAGGATGGACGGCGTGGCCACAGCCTGCTCCGGTGGGCTAGACCAGGCAGCGCGGCTGCAGCGTGTTCCAGCGGGCTGGGCGGCGCAGCCACAGCCTGCTCTGGGGGTGGGGCTGGGCGGCATGGCTGCAGCCTGCCAGCCCCAGAGCTGCAGCTGCTTCGGAGGCGGGGGGAAAGCAGCGTGGCCAGAAGTGGAGAGACTTTGGCCCCGCCTCTTCCCTTCTGGCTCTGGTGGCTGTGCTGCCTCTCCTTGCGCCCTCTGTTGGGGGGAGGGGCTGTGTCCCACCTCTCCCTCTCTATACCCATTCATAAGCCGACCCCCTTCTCTGGTGCTTCCCTTTTTTGCTAAAAAAAATTGGCTTATGAACGAGTATATATGGTAGTAGCAGTGTTCAAGGAGTCCAGCAGAGCCCACGTAGTCATACTCTGAACATCTGCCTGGTGTACTATGAGCAGCATCTCAGGCCTGGTCTACACTACGAGTTTAGGTCGAATTTAGCAGCGTTAAATCGAATTAAGCCTGGACACGTTCACATGGCTAAGTCCCTTTTTTCGACTTAAAGGGCCCTTTAAACCGGTTTCTTTACTCCACCTCCGACGAGGGGATTAGCGATAAAATCGGCCTTAGCGGGTCGGAATTGGGGTAGTGTGAACAGAATTCGACGTTATTGGCCTCCGGGAGCTATCCCACAGCACTCTCAACTCAGATGCACTGACCAGATAGACAGGAAAAGCCCCGCGAACGTTTGAATTTCATTTCCTGTTTGCCCAGCATGGAGAGCACAGGTGACCACGCAGAGCTCATCAGCACAGGTAACCGTGATGGAGTCCCAGGATCGCAAAAGAGCTCCAGCATGGACCGAACTGGAGGTACGGGATCTGCTCGCCATATGGGGAGATGAATCAATGCTAGCTAAACTCCGTAGTAGTAAACAAAATGGCAAAATATTAGGAAAGGTCTCCAAGGCCATGAAGGACAGAGGCCATAACAGGGACGCACAGCAGTGCAGCATGAAAATTAAGGAGCTAAGGCAAGCATACCACAAAGCCAGAGAGGCAAACGGAAGGTCCGGGGCAGAGCCGCAAATATGCCACTTCTATGCGGAGCTGCATGCCATGCTAGGGGGTGCAGCCACCACTACCCCAACCGTGTGCTTTGACTCCTTCAATGGAGAATCACGCAACAGGGAAGCGGGTTCGGGGTACGAGGAAGATGAGGATGAAGACAATGAAGATATCTCACAGCAAGGAAGTGGAGAAACCGGTTTCCCCAACAGCCAGGATATGTTATCACCCTGGAACTGGAACCAGTAACCCCCGAACTCACCCAAGGCATGCTCCCGGACCCTGAGGGCACACAAGGGACCTCTGGTGAGTGTACCTTTGTAAATATTACACATGGTTTAAAAGCAAGCGTGTTTAATGATTAATTTGCCCTGGCAATCGCGGCCAGTACAGCTACCGGAAAAGTCTGTTAACATGTATGGGGATGGAGCGGAAATCCTCCAGGGACATCTCCAGAAAGCTCTCCTTCATGTACTCCCAAAGCCTTTGCAAAAGGTTTCTGGGGAGGTCTGCCTTATCCCATCCGCCATGGTAGGACACTTTACCACGCCAGGCCAGTAGCACGTAGTCTGGAATCCTTGCATAACAAAGCATGGCAGCATATGGTCCCAGTGTTTGCTGGCATGCAGACAACATCCATTCCTTATCGCTTTTTGTTATCCTCAGGAGAGTGATATCATTCACGGTCACCTGGTTGAAATGGGGCGATTTTATTAAGGGGACATTCAGAGGTGCCCGTTCCTGCGTTGCTAAACAGAAATGTTCCCCGCTGTTAGCCACGTGGTGGTGGGGAGGGGTGAAGTGATCATCCCCGAGAATTGGGTGTGGGGGGGGAGGGGGGTTAGTTGGGTTTGTGCTGCATGTTAACCTGGAAACCGCAGCCCCTCCTTTTACATTGCAAACCCATTTTAAATGGCCAACCCAACGGGTGCTTGGTATGGGAAATGAGGGCGCTACTGTTTGAAACCATTCCCACATGTTAAGAAGGTTAAAAAAGCCAAAAGACTGTGCCTTACCATGGCTGCCTGCAAGCCGAAATCTGTTGCCTGATCTCTCACACCAAACCGGCAGGCCCTCAATATAAGAGGAAAAATGCGACCTTGTAACGAAAGCACATGTGCTGTGTAATGTGAGCAGCAAAATTTAACGTGAAAAAGTGTACCCATTGTTCTCTAAAATGTGTCTTTTCTTAACTACCTCTCCCTTCTCCTTCGCAGAGGCTAGCGAAGATTAGAAGGAGAAAACGGCGGACTCGGGATGATATGTTCTCGGAGCTCCAGATGTCCTCCCACACTGAAAGAGCACAGCAGAATGCGTGGAGGTAGTCAATGACTGACTACAGAAAAGCACAATATGAATGAGAGGAAAGGTGGTGGGCTGAATCGTGGGCTGAAAATGATAGGTGGTGTCAGCTTGCAGACAGAAGGCAAGAGTCGATGCTCCGGCTGCTGGAGCATCAAACTGATATGCTCCAGCGTATGGTTGTGCTGCAGGAAAGGCAGCAAGAGCAGAGACCGCCGCTACAGCCCCTGTGTAACCAACAGCCCTCCTCCCGAAGTCCCATTGCTTCCTCACCCAGACGCCCAAGAACACGGTGGGGGGGCCTCCGGCCACCCAGTCACTCCACCCCAGATGATTTCCCGAGCATGGGAAGGCTAGCCTTCAACAAGTGCTAAAGTTTTAAACTGCAGTGTGTCCTTTTCCTTCCCTCCTCCGCCACCCATCCCGGGCTACCTTGGCAATTATCCCCTAGTTGTGTGATGAATTAATAAAGATTGCATGAATGAGAAGTAACAGTGACTTTGTTGCCTCTGCAAGCAGTGCTCGAAGTGGGGAGGGGAGGATGGGGTGGTTGGTTTACAGGGAAGTTGAGTGAACCAGGTTGGGGTGTGTGTGGAGGATTCATCAAGAAGAAACAAACAGAAGTTTCACACCGTAGCCTGGCCAGTCACAAAACTCGTTTTCAAAGCTTCTCTGATGCGCACCGCACCCTGCTGCACTCTTCTAACCACCCTGGTGTCTGGCTGCGCGTAATCAGCAGCCAGGCGATTTGCCTCAACCTCCCACCCCGCCATAAATGTCTCCCCCTTACTCTCACAGATATTGTGGAGCGCACAGCAAGCAGCAATAACAATGGGGATATTCTTTTCGCTGAGGTCTGAGCGAGTCAGTAAGCTGCGCCAGCGCGCTTTTAAACATCCAAATGCACATTCCACCACCATTCGGCACTTGCTCAACCTATAGTTGAACAGGTCCTGACTACTGTCCAGGCTGCCTGTGTACGGTTTCATAAGCCATGGCTTTAAGGAGTAGGCTGGACCCCCAAGGATCACGATAGGCATTTCAACATCCCCAACGGTTATTTTCTGGTCCGGGAAGAAAGTCCCTTCCTCCAGCTTTCGAAACAGACCAGAGTGCCTGAATACGCGAGCATCATGTACCTTTCCCGGCCATCCCACATTGATGTTGGTGAAACGTCCCTTGTGATCCACCAGGGCTTGCAGCAGCATTGAAAAGTACCCCTTGCGATTTATGTACTCAGTGGCTTGGTGCTCCGGTGGCAAGATAGGGATATGGGTTCCGTCTATCGTCCCACCACAGTTTGGGAATCCCATTGCAGCAAAGCCATCCACTATGGCCTGCACGTTTCCCAGAGTCACTACCCTTGATATCACCAGGTCTTTGATTGCCCTGGCAACTTGGATCACAGCAGCCCCCACAGTAGATTTGCCCACTCCAAATTGATTCCCGACTGACCGGTAGCTGTCTGGCGTTGCAAGCTTCCACAGGGCTATCGCCACTCGCTTCTCAACTGTGAGGGTTGCTCTCATCCTGGTATTTTGGCACTTCAGGGCAGGGGAAAGCAAGTCACAAAGTTCCATGAAAGTGCCCTTATGCATGTGAAAGTTTCGCAGCCACTGGGAATCGTCTCACACCTGCAGCACGATGCGGTCCCACCAGTCTGTGCTTGTTTCCTGAGCCCAGAATCGGCGTTCCATGGCATGAACCTGCCCCAGTAACACCCTGATTTGCACATTGCTGGGGCCTGTACTTTGTGAGAGGTTTATGTCCATGTCAATTTCCTCATCAGTCTCGTCGCCGCGCTGCAATCGCCTCCTTGGCTGGTCCTGGTTTTGCTTTGGCATGTCCTGGCTCTGCATATACTCCAGGACAATGCGCATGGTGTTCATAGTGCTCATAATTGCCCCGGTGATCTGAGCAGGCTCCATAATCCCAATGCTATGACGTCTGGTCTGAAAAAAGGCGCGAAAGTAGTATCTGACGGAGGGAGGGGCGAGTGACGACATGGCGTACAGGTACAGGGAATTAAAATCAACAAAGGTGGCTGTGCATCAGGGAGAAACACAAACAACTGTCACACAGAATGGCCCCCCAAAAGATTGAACTCAAAACACTGGGTTTAGCAGGCCGTTGATTTCACGGGGGGGGTGGAGGAAGCAAATGAATACAGAACAAATCTATTTTTTACATCTTAAGCTGGCAGACGACGGTGCAGCATGACTGATAGCCCTCGGCATCTTCTGGGTGCTTGGCAGAAAATACTGGGCGCTTGGCAGAAAATAGTGTACTAAGACTGATAGCCATCATCGTCAAGAGGGTTCGATAGGACTGAGCATGTCTGCCCAGGTGCCCATGATTGAACTGCAATATGATGACGATGGATATCAGTCTTAATACACCATCTACTGCCAAAAGGCAAGGGGCTGCTGCTGTGTAGCAATGCAGCCCCACATCTGCCAGCCCCACGTCTGCCAGCACCCAGATTGCCGATGAAGGCTACCAGTCATACTGCACCGTCTACTGCCAAAAGGCAATTAGCTAGCTGCTGCTTTGTAGCAATGCAGTACCACGTCTGCCGGCACCCAGATGACATATGGTGACGGTGAGCTGAGCTGAGAGGGCTCCATGCTTGCGGTGGTATGTTGTCTGCACAAGTAACCCAGGTAAAAAGGCGCGAATGGATTATCTGCCGTTGCTCTGACAGAGGGGGAGGGGCCTGACGATATGTATCTAGAACCCCCCGCGACACTGTTTTGCATCATTCAGGCATTGGGATCTCAACCCAGAATTCCAATGGGCGGCGGAGACTGCGGGATAGCTGCCCGTAGTGCAACGCTTCGGAAGTCGACGCTAGCCTCGGTACTGTGGACGCAGTCCACCGACTTAATGCACTCAGAGCATTTTATGTGGGGACGCACACAATCGGCTGTATACAACCGATTTCTATAAAACCGGCTTCTATAAATTCGACCTAATTTCGTAGTGTAGACATATCCTCACTTTGCTGACTTGTGGGCAGAGCTTGTTGGGTGTGTGGAGCATGGAAGAGTACCACCACCTTAATGCCCCAGTTTAAGCCCATCTTAATTGGAGCTAAACGCTTCAAAGGGAAGAACACCCTCTGCATGGGCTATTGATAAGCAGACGCAGAGGCTATGTCTATATAAGGAAAAAACTTGTGTTTTTACCTTATTAGGTAATGTGTTAAATTCCTAGTGTAGACAACACAGTTCTGGGGATTGCTTTGTTTAGTTCACATGTTAAAATCTTTTCTTGTGCATAACACCTAAAGAATCGGGACCCTAATCAGCCATTTTCTCCTCCTGGTGCTTCCCCCAACTGTGTGAGGAAGTGGTGGGAACAGTTTTTAAAACTGATGCCCACAGTTTTGGCTCTTTACTAGATCCTTAAATAATCATATGCTTTATTATATGGACCAAAGGGTCTGAAATCCTTAGCTTTGAAGTGTACTTTAAACAATAATCCTATTTTTAGGATCATAGTAGTTAGCGAGGGGAAAAGACTATATCTGAGTATTGAGTGTATCCCTCTGAAAGTGAAGAATAAAATTTCCCAATAAAGGATTTATCTGATAATAAGCATTCTATGCGGGTAAAGCCAGTCAAAGGAATTGACTTAGTTTTCAGGCAAATCACTTCGATTTTATTTTGTCCCAAAATATTAAAACGAACCCTATCCCAAAGAGCGTTTTGACCCAGATGGGTGCCAGAGCCTCAGTGAAATCCACGAGGGATTTGGTATATAGGATAGTGACTTTATGTGGAAGGTACTCAGATATTGCAGTGATGGATGGCAGTATGAGATCTTTGGATAGCTAAAGGACGAGAGAGCAGGTGGCATTTCAGAAGTAGTTCTGAATTTCCTGGTTTTGTGCCATTATTTGTATTATCCTTTACAATTAACAATATTGTAACATTACAATTTACAATATTTTCTTTGGGTTTTAACGTAAAGATGGAAATGTATCAATGAGCACTTGACTCTCCAAATCCGTTATGGTCTCTTGCATAACTGTATAGTCAGCCCATTTTTAAAGGATATATTGCTTATCCATTTGTATACAGTTACGGTACATTTAAAAAAAAATACAGCTTAATCTCACTCACACTGAAGTCAATGGAAGCAGGAGTAAGTGCTTACAAATAAGGACAAATAAAGCAATCAAAGGGAAAACCCCGTGTTTTAAGGGCTGACAATTTACAGTGTTATCTGTCTGGTAACTCCCTAGGACAAGTACCTCCATCTGGCATCCTCTCAATTGTACAGTACTTCTTAACAGCTCGGAGTGGCTGCTGTCATAGCGACCCAAGGATTCCCTCTGTGCCAGAGCACAGTCTGGAGGGACCGGAGTTTGGGATTAAAATCTTGATTAGTTGCATGATAGTGAGTGGTGCTACAGGCTTAATAGCTGAGCTGCTTCCACCATTAAAGTAAAGCAAATTACCAATTTCAGTCTCTCGCAACCTTTATTATACCTTCAAAGTGGGCATCGTTTTTTATTTTTAAAAAAAGGTTTCTATGTTAAAATCTGTGCAGTCTCCGCTTGTTGCAAAATGTTTCTTTGTGTTGCAAGCATCAGAAAATATGGAGGGTTAAAATCAAACACTGACCAAACTTTAAATTAGTGATGCTGTGCAGGAACCTATAGGTCACACATATTCAGTTCACTTCTTGGAAGTCTGTGGCTTTCAAAGATACTCAAATATACTGAACACAAATATCTTTAATATTTGCATCGTACTTGCCTCTTCTTGCTATGCCTAGGCACCCAGATTTCAATAGTGAGATACATACAAAGCATAAATTCCAGTGTGTTTTGACAACTGAATGGCAATATACTGCCTGCCTGCATACTTTTCCCTGTGGGTCCGGGAACCGAATAGGCCCACTGCTCTTCCTGCATGTTGTAAAAGGTAACTAAAAGGGGGCTGCCTGGAGAGGGATGGGCTCCGCCAAGTTATAAATTTGCCCAAGACACACCATATGATGAGCAACCATGTCCATACCGGATTGATCACAGCTTGGGTTAATAATGACCATGACATCCGTCTCGCACCGGGGCGGATGCGACAAGTATACTACAGGTGTAACCCCAACAAAGAGGATCCATGGAAGAGATAACATCACCATAGCCACATGGAATGTAAGGACATTGAGAAATAGGGAGGTTGAAAAAACTCACGTACAAAATGGAACAATATACCTGGCATCTTCTAGGAATCTCTGAGGTCAGATGGAAGAACTTTGGAAAGGTACTAACAGAAGAAGGCCATGTACTCTATTACAGTGGAGAGGAAAACCATGTCAATGGCATAGGATTTCTTGTGCATAAAGATATCAAGATTTCAGTATTAGGATGCCGCCCAATGTCCAGCAGGCTTATTTCCATCCATCTAAAGGCAGTACCATTTAATATCACAGTGGTACAAGTCAATGCCCCTACAACAAACTATTACGATGAGCAAACTGAAGATTTTTACAATCAGCTCTAAGACATAATCGATAAGGTACACAAGAAAGATATCCTGATTGTACAGGGAGTTGGAATGCCAAAGTGGCTACTGATGCACAGGGAGATTGGCAAGATTATCGTGGCCCTTTCTGTAATGCGGTAAACAATGAGAGAGGATTGAGACTTTTGGAGTTTGCCAAC
Organism: Malaclemys terrapin pileata; assembly: GCF_027887155.1. Taxonomy (NCBI): domain Eukaryota; kingdom Metazoa; phylum Chordata; order Testudines; family Emydidae; genus Malaclemys; species Malaclemys terrapin. Next base: position 28,924,845 of record NC_071512.1, read on the forward strand.
TTTAACAATCTAGTTCTTGCAAACACATTAGGAGCACATAAAGCATCCAGACAATCAACATGGCACGCTCCTAACGGTCTACATCACAGCCAGATCGACTACATCATGGTGCAAAACTGATTTCATTCTGGGATTAACAGAACTAAAACTAGGAGCTTCCCCGGTGCTGATATTGGAAGTGATCACAACCTTGTGATGCTAAATTTTTGGCTGCGGCTAAGGAAAATCGTCAGGCCAAAGTTCAGCAGAACCAAGTTTGACTTAAAAAGACTAAGAGACCAAAACATTGCAGAGTCATTCCAAGCAATGATCGGCAGAAAATTTGCCCCGCTGCTTGCTCTAGAGCATTGGTTCCCAAACTTGTTCTGCCGCTTGTGCAGGGAAAGCTCCTGGTGGGCCGGGTCAGTTTGTTTACCTGCCGCGTCCGCAGGTTCAGCCGATCGCGGCTCCCAGTGGCCGCGGTTCGCTGCTCCGGACCAATGGGAGCTGCTGGAAGTGGCGGGCCATTAAAAATCGCAAATGAGCCTTCCAGGTGGTAAAAGATCTGAGGAAGGAAAAATGAACCAAAGCTAACGCAATTCAAGACAAAGAAGGGAACAATCTTACAGACGAAAGGGACATCATCAATAGGTAGACAAACTACTGCTCTGATCTATACAACCATCAGACAAATGGAGATCCTAGTATCTTAGACAGCCCAGATTCAACAAAGGAGGATGACTTTCCAATACTGCATGAAGAAGTGGAGACAGCTGTGAAATCACTCAAGAATGGAATGGCTACAGGTATTGACAACATCCCAGCCAAACTGATGAAATTCAGAAGAGAAATAGTAATAGATGTACTCACCAAGGTCTGCAACAAGTTCTGGCAGACTGGTGAGTGGCCCTCTACGTGAACACAGTCACTAATCATCACTCTGCCAAAGAAAGGCAACCTGCAACTGTGTCAAAATTACAGGACCATAAGCTTAATTAGCCATTCCAACAAAGCGATGTTGAAAGTCATATTGAACAGATTGAAGCCACAAGCAGAGAATATTATGAAGACCTGGCTGGCTTTCATGCTGGAAGAAGTACCACAGAACGGATTTTCAGCCTTTGTGTTCTATGTGAGAAGTACTTACAGCACCAGCAGGACATCTACCACGTCTTTGTTGACTTCAAGAAGGCGTTTGACAGAGTATGGCACAAAGCTCTTTGGGGATCCATGAAATAGTACAATGTTGGTAGTAAGCTTATTCTTACCATTAAACAATTGTATGCCAAGGCCAGCAGTGCAGTTCTCGTCAATGACACATTAGGAGAGTGGTTTCACACCACTATTGGAGTCCAGCAAGGCTGCCTTCCTTTACCCACACTGTTCAACATCTGCTTGGAGCGCATAATGACGGATGCCCTAGAAGATCACATATGCACCGTCAGCAGGGGGGTGAACAATCTCAAATCTTTGGTTCACTGATGACACTGATGGCCTGGCAGGCAGCGAAGATGAACTTGCCAACCTGGTGAAATGATTGGATGAAACCTCTGCAAAATACGGCATGGAAATCAGTGCAGAGAAAACCAAGCTGATGACAAACAAACGTGATTGGATCAGCTCACATATTATTTTCAGTGGACAAGAGCTGGAGACAGTGAAACAATTCAAGTATTTGGGAGCAATCATCACTGATGAAGGATCCAAGACAGTAATTCTGGCAGGAACTGCGCAAACAGCAGCAGCAGTGGCAAAGCTAAAGCTAATTTGGAGGAATAAGAACATCTCCCTGGAATCCAAACGGAAACTGCTGCACTCTTTGGTCATCTCCATTATTCTGTATGCGTGCGAGACATGGACCCTTACGGCAGAACTTGAACGGAAAATACTGCATGCCAGTGGTCTATGGGAAATACAATGGTTCTGAGAAACCCCACTGGAGCAGTGCAGGACTGTGACTGACTCAAATAGAGCTGCGGGCAGCCGTGCCTGCAGACAGTCAATGTAAACAAACTGTCTTGGGCCCGCCATCGGATTACCCTGACGGACTGCGTGCAGCCCATGGGCTGCATGTTGTCCACCACTGACTTAAGTATTGCACACCACTGGGCTGGGACTGAAATGAGTTTTCTAGGGCTCAAGTTGTCAAAACTATTGCCTTTCCTATGTGACTGAGTTAATGGAGCAGTGGGGGCAAAAAACCTAACTGGCTTCAAGACAGCTTCATAAATTTTTGGAGGGGATGGTATGATGAGACTGCCTACAATGGCATGTGGCTGATCTGTGACTGCTGGCAGCAATATCTCTAATGGATGGGACACTAACCTGGGGAGGGCTCTGAGTCACTACAGAGAATTCTTTCCCGAGTGTCTGGCTGATGGTTCTTGCCCATGTGCTCAAGGTCTAACCGATCATCAAATTTGGGGTTGCGAAAGAATTTCCCCCCAGGTCAGAATGGCAGAGACCCTAAGGGGCATGCGGTACAGGTCACTTGCAGGTTTCAACTAATGTAAATAGCAGAGGAGGTCAGACTAGATGATCATGATGGTCCCTTCTGACCTTAAAGTCTAAGTCTATCTTGTTCTGCTGCCACAGGCAGAGAGGATGGGTCAGCCTGTGAGTTGTCTGCATTTGGGGTTGTGTGTTAGGGAAGTACCAAACAGCTGCTATGCTTAAATATAGGCCTGATCAGTCCTGTGTAGAAATGTGCTGTAAAGCATACAGTGGGAATTGGACATTCACAATATCAGGATCATTTTTTTTCTTCCGACTATGCCACCTTCCTGTTAGCTCTATTTTGTTAACTTGCAAGTACATGTTGGATATATTCAGGGTGCTTGCCCCCATCCTCTATTCTACAGAGACATAGTAATTGGGCAGTTATGCTTAAGTACAGGAATAACTGTTGGTCTGCCTGGAGGCAGGTAATATTCCTTAGCTCATCAGCTCTGAGGTGTATACCAGCCTAGGTAGCCAATTTTAAAGCAAATAATAAGGCTGAGGTTTACTGGTTCAATGGAATGTGACAGGTTGATCTGGTATCTAGGGTACATAGAGGGTGGGAATATAAACAAGGGCCTACCACTACATTCTTGGAATATCACTTCAGCTGAGAAAGGAGGGAAGTGAATAGGACCTTGAAGTACTTGCAAATTCTTATCTAGATAAAAAAAGTGCAATCAGTGAGCACATTCCTTCTAAAGAAATGCACTTTACACTGTACACTACCTAACTATACTATCAGTGATTGTAGCCTGTATATCTGTAATAAACTGCTTCTTATTAGAGGTCCTGTAACTTCCTTGCATTTTGCAAGGAGGAATGGCTCCAAGTGACTGTCTCTCTAACATTTTTAAATGAAGTGCAGTAATCTGATAACAAAGTGTAATGTGGGCGAACATGGCATCAGGGCAAGGTTAGAATGCTAGAGGAGATAGCAGCCAAGTCAGAAACTTGGAAGTGTGTTCATTCTGTTGTAGAATAGTTATGGAAATCCCAATGCACATCCCAGCAGTATATGTAACTTCATGACAGAGAAAATTATAGGACTTGTACTGAGCAGTGGGAGAAATCCCCTTCTCTACCAATATATCCAAAAATAATCAAACTTTTACCATTGATCCTTAAGTACGCACTTACCTTCTAAGCTCTACCCCTTCTGGCTATCTCAACCCGTATGCACAGAATAGTAGTACTAATCCCTCCCTAAAAATGCTTTCCACTCAACTTTTAAAGGGCCACTAATGTTCTCTTTAAATTCCTCCCTTCCCCAGCTATTGTATTTTTAAACTTGCTTTCAGCAGTGATGATTTATTGTTTACTATCTTACTACAAAATTGCTTGCGATAATCTGCCAGAACTATGCAATGTGTGCGCACATGACTGTTTGAATAGCAGTAACTTGGGCAATGTCACTACGAGGACAATTCATGACAAATAACTTGTCACTGTTGTGTGCGTATGGGTAATACAAAATCATAAACACGTGCATTCCATTAAACACAAATAGCTTTCTAGCTTGCACAAGATGATATGATATTCTTGGCATTTAGTTTAGAACTAGGGGTATGCATCTGATATAAACTGCTTAAATCTGTTTTATTTTTTATTATCTTTCTGGAGGAGGAAAGGAGAGCATTCCCTGTACAGTATGGGCTCTTTCCTGCTCCTGATTAAGTCAATAGTAATATTCCCATTGCCTCATACTGATCCCTGTAAAGTCCATATATATTTGTTCCAGAACAGTAGAAGAACAGTCTACCTCTTGCTTATTTAGAAACACCATAGTATCTATGGGAGAATGAAGGGCATTCTTCTGTCTCTGTGAACTTGTGTTAATTTTTCAGTTGCAGTTGTTGATGCCAAGAAAATCAGGACAGTTGCATAGTCTCTTCAGACGGAGAAGGATCTGAACCCCATAAAGAGAGCTTAGATTTATGTGCCACTATCAAAACTTTGTTAATCAACTCTGGAAATTCATTTTCTCCCAGTATTCAATAGCATGTTATCCACTTAGCCTTCCCAAAGTTATGCAGGACCCATTGTGAAGGCAATGTCGAACACATTTACGCTCTCCTATATAAAAGGCGGGAGAGGAGAGAGAATCAAACACTGCTGCTTCTGAAATTACTACCAACCTCCTTTACCCTGAGCCAGGGGCGTGCGCAGGAATACAAATTTCACCACTCTTGAAGGGGCACGTTCTGTGCCCTCTCCTCTCCTCCCACAGCCCCGGGGCTGGAGGAACTCTGTGCCACTGCCAATTATGGGGGGGGTGGGGCGTGCCTCTGCTTGCCTCCCCTGGTGCATGGCCCTGCTCTGAGCCAATGTCCAAAGCTACAGATCTGATGTACCAACACCTTTGATCTCAGATGAATATTTTTTCTTTGGCTGTCTGGAATCTTCAACCAAATATTATATGCTAATTGTACTATCTGTTGACACTGTATTTTCTCGTGTATGTAATCTTTTTTACAAATGCCCTGTATTTCTCATTTAAACAAGTGGAGTTACTTTAATTTAAATCTATACCAGATTTCTATCTAGAAGCTTGAGTGAATGCAGAACCTTCAGATTCTCAAAGCTTATTTTTGGTAGGTTATAATTATATAATCCCTTAAATTATTAATAATAAAAACAAACGAATAAGCAGACATCCTACTATGATGAGAACAAATCACTGGAAGGGGAGCATCATCAAACACTGACCCAGCTACATCTTCCACCTCAGAGTTCTGAAATAAACAATTTGTGTGGTCATCCATGTATTGTTGTATAACCAACACACCTCCTGGGTGTGGTGCTCTGTCGTGTGTGTGTGTGTGTGTGTGTGTGTGTTCCAAGGAAATGGAAAGTAGCAATTCCTTCATGTCCATCCCTCTTCATCTCAATAGAGTCATATTGTTGTGCCTGAAAGAAGAATTTGGTTCTTCAGGGGCCCGTGATTGGTGCTGAGACTGTGTAGTTCCTATTGTCACCTGGAGGCGGGTGGTGTCCAACTCTCTTAAATCAGACCTGTAGTTCAGAAAACACAAAGAAGAATATTACAATCTGCTTTTGTAGTGTTTGGAGATGCTCCTTTATCTTGCTGGAATCTTTCAATAATTTCAGGAGTGACATGACATCCATTTGAAGAGCAATGGATTCCGATTGCAGGGTAAGGTGTTATTTGAGAATGATGAGGAGAGCTTTTGTGCTTTAGTTTCAGCAAAAAAATGATAAAGGAGTGGAGAAATTATAAGAAGAAACTTTTGATGTAAGTGGTTATCTTTTGTCTAGAATTTATCGGGGAGTATCACGGAGTGGCAGGATTTATGACTTGCATAGGGATTCAGGGCTCTTCTTAAACTCCTGCTGACCCATCCTAATAGTAAAAGTGTTTAACCTGATGAGGAAATTTTTTCAGACCTATTGTATGGGGGTAACCTCTTTACTCCACCACAGTATAAGACGCAGGCATGAAGGAGCTATGATCAGACTGGGAGGTTCTGTAGGAACAACGGGGCAGTTTGGGGCTGAGGTTTATGTTCTGTTGTCTGTCACCCTTTTCCTGGCGTTTGGTTTCATTAATCAGTTTTACCTTATGCTCTCCTCATACCATACTCCATATGAAGTCTATGAAGACATTTTTGCCCCTCCATTCCCATGCTTCCTATTTACAAGAATGAATTTGTATTTAACATGTGAGCTCAAGTTTTGTACAGCACTTTCATATTGCTTTATTCTGTAGTCCAGGGGTTGGCAACGTTCAGCACGCGACTTGCCAGGGTAAGCACCCTGGCGGGCCGGGCCAATTTTATTTACCTGCTGACGTGGCAGGTTCGGCCGATCATGGCCCCCACTGGCCGCGGTTCGCCGTCCCGGGCCAATGGGGCGGCGACAAGCGGCGCGGGCGAGCGATGTGCTGGCCGTGGCTTCTCGCCGCCCCCATTGGCCCGGGACGGCGAACTGCGGCCAGTGGGGGCCACGATCGGCCGAACCTGCTGCGTCAGCAGGTAAATAAAACTGGCCCGGCCTGCCAGGGTGCTTACCCTGGCGAGCCGTGTGCCGAACGTTGCCGACCCCCGGTGTAATCATTAGTTATTTAATGGTATATATCACTGTTAATGTTGATCAAATCATTGTAATAAGCAGCTTACATCTTGCAACATTTAAAAAAAAAGTTTTTAAAATTGGGCTTTACAATTCAGAAATACAAATAGGAAGACAGTGTGGCCTAGTGGAGAGAATACTGGACTGGGACCTAGGTTCTACTTCTGGCTTTGCCACTGAGTTGCTGGTTAACTTTGAACAAGTCATTTCACTTCTTTGTGCCTCAATGTTTGCATCTGTAAAATGGGGATAATGACTTAATTCCTTTTGTAAAGCGCTTTGAGATCCACAGATGAAAAGAGCTAAATCAGAACTGGGTCCTTGGTAGCGTCAGTCTGACTTGCTCTTTTCCACATTGGAACAAAGGGTAGTGCCAGAAAGTCCTTGACAAAGGTTGCCTGGAGGAAAGGTATGTAAACAGGCAACTTGCTAAATAAGTATTCAATAAAATGTTTTGACTCTAATAAACTGAGATATTTGTCACTATCTAGAGATACTGTGGCGGAGCAGAGTGTGCATAGGCATCTTAGGGTATGTCTACACTACGGGATTAATCCGAATTTAGATAATTCGGATTTGAGAAACAGGTTGTATAAAGTCGAAATGAGTGCGGCCACACTAGCACAGTAATTCGGTGGTGTGCGTCCAAGTACCGGGGCTAGCGTCGATTTCTGCACCGTTGCACTGTGGGTAGCAATTCCATAGCTATCCCATAGTTCCCGCAGTCTCCCGCGCCCATTGGGATTGTGGGTTAAGATCCCAGTGCCTGATGGGACAAAAAACATCGTCGCAGGTGGTTCTGGGTACAGCCTCACTTCCTCCCTCCCTCCCTCCCTGCATGAAAGCAACGGACGGCAGACAACCATTTTCGCGCCTTTTTTCCTGGGTGGGTGAACACTGCAGACTCCATACCACGGCAAGCATGGAGCCCGCTGAGGTCAAGACAGCACTCATGAATATTGCAAACACCTCGCGCGTTCTCGTGGAGTTTATGCTCAGCCAGGACCAGAAAAACGAGGCGAGGAGGCAGCGGCGGCGGCAGCGCAGCGACAAGCATGATGAGGACATGGACACGGACACGGACACAGAATTCAGTGAAACCACAGGCCCCGGTGCTTTGGAGATCATGTTGTTAATGGGGCAGATTCTATCCATGGAACGCCGATTCTGGGCAAGGGAAACAAGCACAGACTGGTGGGACCGCATAGTGTTGCAGGTCTGGGACGATTCCCAGTGGCTGCGGAACTTTCGCATGCGTAAGGGCACTTTCATGGAACTTTGTGACTTGCTGTCTCCTGCCCTGAAATGCCAGAATACCAAGATGAGAGCAGCCCTCACAGTTGAGAAGCGCGTGGCGATAGCCCTGTGGAAGCTTGCAACGCCAGACAGCTACCGGTCAGTCGGGAATCAATTTGGAGTGGGCAAATCTACTGTGGGGGCTGCTGTGATGCAAGTAGCCAAAGCAATCACTCAGGTGCTGCTACGAAAGTTAGTGACTCTGGGAAATGTGCAGGCTATAGTGGATGGTTTTGCTGCAATGGGATTCCCTAACTGTGGTGGGGCAATAGACGGAACCCATATCCCTATCTTGGCACCGGAGCACCAAGCCACCGAGTACATAAACCGCAAGGGGTACTTTTCAATGGTGCTGCAAGCACTTGTGGATCACAAGGGACGTTTCACCAACATCAACGCGGGCTGGGCGGGAAGGGTTCATGACGCTCGCGTCTTCAGGAACACTACTCTGTTTAAAGGGCTGCAGCAAGGGACTTACTTTCTGGACCAGAAAATAACCGTTGAGGATGTTGAAATGCCCATAGTTATTCTTGGGGACCCAGCCTACCCCTTAATGCCATGGCTTATGAAGCCATACACAGGCAGCCTGGACAGGAGTCAGGAGCTGTTTAACTACAGGCTAAGCAAGTGCAGAATGGTGGTAGAATGTGCATTTGGCCGTTTAAAAGGTCGCTGGCGTTCATTATTGACTCGCTCTGACCTCAGCCAAAGAAATCTCCCCATTGTTATTTCTGCTTGCTGTGTGCTCCACAATCTCTGTGAAAGTAAGGGGGAGACCTTTATGGCGGGGTGGGAGGCTGAGGCAAATCGCCTGGCTGCTGATTACGCGCAGCCAGACACCAGGGCGATTAGAAGATCACACCATGAAGCGCTGTGCATCAGAGAAGCTTTGAAAACCAGTTTCATGGCTGGCCAGGCTACCGTGTGAAATATCTGTTTGTTTCTCCTTCATGAAAACCCTCCCCCTTTACTGACTGATTTTCTGTAAGGAACCCACCCTGCCCCTTCCCCCAGCTTTCTTTCAAACCAAATAAAGTCACTATCATTTAAAAATCATTTATTCTTTATTAATAGATTAGAAAAAGAGGGAGGGAACCCGGGTGGTATTTGGGAGGAGGATTGCTGGGAAGGAGAAAGCCACAAAGAAAAGGTTAAAAAAATGACAGCCTTTTGCTTGGGCTGTCTACTGGGGTGGAATGGGAAGGTGTACGGAGCCTCCCCCCCCGCGTTCTTACACGTCTGGGTGAGGAGGATACGGAACATGGGGAGGGAGGAGGGTGGAACAGGGGCTGAAGCAGCAGTCTGTTTTCCAGCAGCCGTTCCTGAACCTCCACCAGACGCCGGAGCAGCCCCAGCGTTGCATCCTTCATCCTCTGGTCTTCCTGCCGCCATCTCTCATCTCGATCGTCTCTCCTCTCCTCACGTTGGTCCCTCCTCTCCTCACGTTGGTCCCTCCTCTCCTCACGTTCACTGACTTCTTTCCTATACTTTGAAACTGTTTCCTTCCACTCATTCAGATGAGCTCTGTCACTCCTGCTGGATTGCATAATTTCAGAAAACATGTCCTCCCGCGTCTTCTTCTTACGACGCCTTATCTGTGATAACCTTCGGGATGGAGGAGGGAGGCTTGAGGAATTTGCAGCTGCTGTAGGGAGGGGAAAAAAGAGAGAATTGTTTTAAAAGCTACATTTTGCAGAACAATGCTTATACTCTTTCACGGTGACCAACACTGTTCACATTACATAGCACATGTGATTTCTGTGCAAGGTCGCATTTTGCCTCTTAATGCTGAGTGCTTGTGGCTTTGCTGCTAGAGATCACAGGTCTGGGCAACAGAATTTGGCTTGCATGCGGCCATGGTAAGCCATTGTTTTACAGCTTCTGCACCCTCCTTTCCCACATACCAAGCATAGCCTGTAGAGTGCTGCAGAAGCCTGGCCAATCTCAGCCAGTTGGGGGGGGGCAGTGTGGGGGGGCTTGTCTGGGCCCCTTCAGGCAAGTAGAGTGCTGCGGTTTTTCTGTTAACATTCAGCAGCACCAGAAAACAAACTAACCCCCCCCCCGCCATGAATTCTCTGGGATGATCACGGTGCCCCTCCCCCCACCGCATGGCTGGTATCAGGGAAGATCCCTGCAGGCACCAAACTACCCCCCCCGCCGCTGACCCCCCCCTCGCCATGAATTCTCTGGGATGATCACGGTACCCCTCCCCCCACCTCATGGCTGGTATCAGGGAAGATCCCTGCAGGCACCAAACTACCCCCCCCGCCGCCGACCCCCCCCCTCGCCATGAATTCTCTGGGATGATCACGGTACCCTCCCCCCACCGCGTGGCTGGTAACAGGGAAGATCCCTGCTAGCCAAACGCGGAAAACTTCAGGGCCAATTTCCCATCTGCGCTTGGCTAACTGCAGGGAAGGATTTATTTTCCGCCACAGGCAAACAGCCCAGTAGGAACGGCCACCTCTGTCCCCTTAATTAAGTTCCCGTATTTCAACCAGGTTACCAGGAGTGATATCACTCTCCTGAGGATTACACAACAAGATAAAGAACGGATGTTGCTTGAATGCCAGCAAACACCGGGACCATACGCTGCCAGGCTTTGTCAGGCAATGATACCAGATTACTTGCTGCAAGCATGGCGTGGTCAAGTGTCCTACCATGGAGGAGGGAATAAGGATGCACTGCCCAGAAACCTTCTGGCAAGGCTTTCGGAGTACCTCCAGGAGAGCTTCATGGAGATGTCCCTGGAGGATTTCCGCTCCATCCCCAGACACGTTAACAGACTTTTCCAGTAGCTACAGACTTTTCCAGTAGCTGAACTGACCGCGAATGCAAAGTCAGGCAAAGTAATCATTAAAAACCGTTTGCTTTTAAAACAAGTTTTATATTTTAAAAGGTAAACTCACCTGAGGTCCCTTCCATGGGGTCAGAGTCTTGGGTACTGGCTTGGGAGGGTACTTCAGTCAGGGTGATAAAAAGATCCTGGCTGTTGGGGAGAATGGAGTGCTGTGTGCTCTCTGCAAGCTCATCCTCCTCCTCCTCCTCCTCCTCTACCCCATCGGCAGAATCCTCAGGCGTCGAGACTATCCCCGACCCAGAATCCACGAACAAAGGTGGGGTAGTGGTGGCAGCCCCCCCTAGAATTGCATGCAGCTCGGCGTAGTAGCGGCATGTCCGCGGCTCTGACCCGGAGCGACCGTTTGCCTCCTTTGTTTTTTGATAGGCTTGTCTGAGCTCCTTGACCTTCACGCGGCACTGCTCAGAGTCCCTATTGTGGCCTCTCTCCATCATGCCCTTGGAAATTTTTTCAAAAGTTTTTGCATTTCGTCTTTTAGAACGAAGTTCTGCAAGCACTGAATCCTCTCCCCATACAGCGATCAGATCCAGTACCTCCCTCACGGTCCATGCTGGTGCTCTTTTTCGATTATCTGCCTGCATGGTTACCTGTGCTGATGAGGTATCTGTGGTCACCTGTGCTCTCCACGCTGGGCAAACAGGAAATGAAGTTCAAATGTTCGCGGGGCTTTTCCTGTCTACCTGGCCAGTGCATCCGAGTTCGGATTGCTGTCCAGAGCGGTCACAATGATGCACTGTGGGATAGCTCCTGGAGGCCAATACCATCGAATTGCGGCCACACTAACCCTAATTCGAATTGCTAAAATCGATTTTGGCGCTACTCCGCTCGTTGGGGTGGAGTACAGAAATCGATTTAAAGGGCCCTTTACATCGAATTAAATGGCGTCGTTGTGTGGACGGTTACAGGGTTAATTCGAATTAAAGCTGATAAATCCGAATTAAAGTCGTAGTGTAGACCAGGCCTTAGAAGAGGCTGGACAATGTAGTATAGTGTTGTTTTCCTATCTTGCTTGAGGGTTTCTATAGAACTCCATAGGCTTTTTGCAGAGCCTTCTGGGTTAAAGCTCAAATATTTGCTAGACTGATGTTAGTGTAATTGCTAAGGGCCAAATCCTTTTCTTAAATGCATAGGTGTGACTCTTATTTAACCTCAAGTTGGGCCCCACATGTATATCCAAAGGCATTTAAAATGTGTCCTCATACATGGCTCAGGGAGGGTGTAGAAAAGGAAATGAATAGAGAAAAAGGCGGCTAAGGAAGGGGCAGTACTAGTGCTCCTTATGTGCTTATCTTTCAGACAGCAATCAAATGTGGCAAATCCATGTTATAAGTTGGAAGAATAAATTTGTGTCTAAAGTTCATATGGAAGATATAAAGATCATGTGCAATGGAACAGCGAGGTAGCACAGGCAGAAGAATTGAAGGGGTAAGAGTTGTTGTTTACATTTAGGACAGACCAATATCTAAACTCCAGAATGAGTCTCAATGCTTCTGACAAAATACATTTTTATCTTGTCTTGTTGGGTGCCTGCCTGGGAAATGCAGACATTTCCTTAAAAGAACAAATTGCTGATGTCTGGGTAGCCATATGTCTCATTTATCAAATGCAAGTAGGAGTACCAAATCACTTGGGCTTTGTCTTCACCACCAACAAGGTAGTTTGTGTGTGTTAGGGTTACCATATTTAAAAATTTAAAAAAGAGGATACTCCACGGGGCTCTGGCCCCGCCCCTTCCCCGCCCGGCCCTGCCCCAACTCCGCCACTTCCCCAAAGTCCCCGCCCCAACTCCGCCCCCTCCCCTGAGCACCCCGCATTCCCCCCTCCCAGCCATGCGAAACAGCTGCCCGAGTGCTACCGGCTTCATGGTTTGCCGGGCAGCCCCCAGACCTCTAGACCCTGTGCCCCCGGCCAGGCACATCCCCTCCCAGTCTCCGGCTGCGCTGGGGAAGCGCAGGGTCTAGAGGTCTGGGGGCTGCCAGGCAAACCATGAAGCCGGTAGCGCTTGGGCAGCTCGGCTCTTCAGCTACACAAAGCAGAGGTGTCTGGGGGGAGCAGCAGCAACTGCCGTCGCGGGAGAATCCACCTGCAGCTCACAGCCTGCCGGAGCCGCTCTAAGGTAAGCAGGGGACTAGTATTTTCCCGGCCATGTTTGGCTTTTTGGCAGTTCCCCCAAGACGGGGATTTGAGGACCAAAAAGCCAGACATGTCTGGGAAAATCCGGACGTATGGTAACCCTAGTGTGTGTGTGATCGTAGGATAATGTGTAGTAGGTATCCCATTGTAGAATCCTGGTGGAGACAAGGCACCTGTAGTTTTTACTGTTGGGTAGCTAGGTGAGGTCAACACTGAACCGAAGCCTGTGATTGATCTTCCTACCTATCTCATAGTAAAAATGAAAGGTGCCTTATCTCCAGTAGATAGCTAATGCATGTTTGTTATTTCACTGCGAAAAAACCCACCTCTTGAAGACTGAAGGCTAGGGTTACCATACGTCCTCTTTTTCCCGGACATGTCCGGCTTTTCGGCAGTCAAACTCCCATCCGGGGGGAATTGCCAAAAAGCCGAACATGTCCGGGAAAATGGCGGCTCTGCTCCTCCCTGACTCTTCAGCTCTGTTTAAGAGCCGGGCTGCCCGAGCGCTACCGGCTTTGGGCAGCCCCCGTGCTTCCAGACCCTGCGCCCCCAGCCGGGCACTTCCCCTCCCGGGCTCCGGCGGCGCAGGGTCCGGAGGCACGGGGCTGCCCGAAGCTGGTAGCGCTTGGGCAGCCCGGCTCTTAAACAGAGCCGAAGAGTCGGGGAGGAGCAGAGCCACCGCGGCTGGAGGCTCTGCTCCTCTTCGGCTCTGTTTAAGAGCCGGGCTGCCCGAGCGCTACCGGCTTCGGGCAGTCCCCGTGCCTCCGGACCCTGCGCCGCCAGAGCCCGGGAGGGGAAGTGCCCGGCTGGGGGCGCAGGGTCCGGAGGCATAGGGGCTGCCCAAAGCCCGAGCGCTACCGGCTTCACGGTTTGCCAGGCAGCCTCCAGACCCTGCACCCCGGCTGGGCGCTTCACCTCCTGGGCTCCAGCTGCGCTGGGGAAGCGCCGGCCGGGGGCGCAGGGTCTGGGGGCTGCCCGGCAAACCGTGAAGCCGGTAGCGCTAGGGCAGCCCTTTCCCCGTGGCTGGGAGTGGGAGGGAGGAGGGGCGGAGTTAGGGCAGGGAAGGGGCGGAGTTGGGGCGGGGCTAGGGGTGGGGAAATGGGCGGGGCCAGGGCCCGTGGAGGGTCCTCTTTTTTTATTTATTAGATATGGTAACCCTACTGAAGACACCATCTGTTTCTTCCAATGCTCTTGGTTTTGGTGTCCATTTATGATTCTTAATCACAGACTGGTTTATTACTAATACTTAACTGTCATGGTTTGAATTTTTGTATTTCTCTTAGGTTGGGCAATGAAAACTAATGAAGTCAGTAATGCTTGTTCACAGACAGTTTCACTTTCAGGTTCTCAGTGCTACAGTGTTGGGGATATATTTGTGTTTAAGCAACCGTTTCTACTGGTATTCTAAAAATGTTGTGGGATATTTTCATGGCCTCTGTTTAAAATATTTAATCATTGGTTCAAATTTGAATTGAGTATACCTTTAGAAGGACACTGGCAACTCAAAATCTAAACAAATGTTGTGTGTTCAAAAAGAAAAAAAACCACTCACAAACAAAAACCCTTTGTTTCAGATTTTTACGAGCACATTTGTTTTATTTCTTAAATATTTTTCTCTTCCCTGTGACTGTGATTGCCCACAAACAAAGGCAATTCAATAAATACACTGCCAGTGTGCTAAGAAGGATCATTCAAAATAATTACAATTAAATGATGCTTGTCCAAGTAAATGAATAAAACTTACATTGCGATGCAAATCTCCTATTTTGGTGCCTACTTGCTTGTTTGCAAGTTTCAGTAATTACTGATTTGGACTAATGCCTGGGACACCTGAAATTCTTTGCATCAGAACCTGTATGCAGTTTCCTTTCTCTGTATTGGTCAACTATAGATGCACTTCTGAAGTTTTTAATTATCAGTTAGACTTTATTATAAATACAACCTCTGGTTCATGAGAGTAAAACCAAGGTGGTAAGATTGTACTGATGAATCTGTCTCTTTGCCCCCTGAGCTTAAATCTCCCATAATGTTTTTGCACAGTTTGTCCATACACCCTATGCCCTCTGCTGGTTTTGACTTTCTCAATAGTTGATCTGAATTTCTATTTGTCCTGACTTAGGCATTCAAGGAAAACAATTACATCAAAACCAACACCAGAGATTATAGGGCTAATGCACAGTATAGTGCAGGGGTCGTCAAGCTTTAGGAAGTGGTGTGCCAAGTCTTTGTTAATTTAAGGTTTTGCATGCCAGACCAGCAGCGTGGGTGGCAGACGGAACCTCAGACCGGCAGCAGGATGAGCCGCTCAGCCCGCTGCTGGTCTGGGGTTCTGTCCGCTGGTCCCTGCCAGCCAGGGTCCTGGCCGCCGGCCCCGCTCAGCCCGCTGCTGGCCCAAGTTCCGTCCATCCAGGCCGGCAGCGGGCTGAGCAGGGCTGGCGGCTGGGACCCGGCTGGCAAGGGGCCGGCGGCCGGGACCCCAGACCAGCAGCGGGCTGAGCAGGGGCCAGCAGACAGAACCCCAGACCGGCAGCGGGCTGAGCGGCTCATCCTGCTGCCAGTCTGGGTTCACAGCCGCCGGCCCCACTCAGCCCACTGCCGGCCTGGGTTCCATCCATCCAGGCTGGCAGCGGGCTGAGCGGGACCGGTGGCCAGGACCTCGGCTGGCAAGGGGCCAGTGGCTGGAACCCCAGACCGGCAGTGGGCTGAGCGGGGCCAGTGGCCAAGTTCAATATAACGCGGTTTCACCTATAACGCAATAAGTTTTTTTTGGCTCCCGAGGACAGCGTTATATCGAGGTAGAGGTGTATTTGCAACCTTTGGATAATAACTTTTTGTTGAGAACCAAGAGGTTGCTAATAAGCAGACTCTATTGTATGTGGAGTTGGAGTCTCCTACATTAACCGTTGTTGGACCAATTAACTAGGTGACATGACTTTTTAAGCTTTCCTTACTCATTAGAATAGCTACTAAAGTCTCACACCTTTACTATGAAATCTCTTTAATTCGAAATAGAAAAGACAGAGAAGTCCCTTGCCCAGGTTAAGATGATGGATACTTTTCGGCACATGGCATATCCACTTAACTTCTTCCTTGAAGACTTGGGGTCCTCACACTTTTTTTTAATTAACCTTATTTTATAACAGGTAATCTTAAAAATGCTGTGGGATACAACAGCCATGCAAAGATTTGATTCCATTATCTTAATCCGCCACTGCAAATTACATTAGTGTCTCTGCATTCATACTAGTTCCGTCTGATGTGGGGAACAGGGCTGATGTGCTCTGCAAGGTTTCATTTCATTTGAGCCTAGGTGTTTTTTGTGATAGGATCTGAAGAGACTGGGCAGGGAGTGGAAGATAAGCAAATGCCAGTTGATGATCTTGATACCACTCTAAGGATTTGTTTACACAAGAGGTTTTATTCTAGTTATACCTGTATAACTCCCTCGTGGGGATCCTCTTTCTTATTTCAGAATAAAATGGGCCTTTTTTGGCTTCATTTAAACTGCTTCCAAAGTAACATAAGCTAGACCAAGAAAAGATAATTTTATTATGGAATAAGAATGGCCATCTCTGTCTAAATTCACAGTATACCTTATTTATATAGAATAGTTTCCCCATGTTGACAAGCTCTGATTGAAAGGATTGAGGACCAAAGCCTGAAGAAATGCAAAAGAAACCATCTGTAAGCTAATGGGCATTTTGGGGGATGTTATTTGAATATAAGCAAAGATCAAACATTTCCAAGTGCTTTATGAAACCCCAAACCTGTAGTTTGTTCCTCCCTTCTCTGTGCCTAATTCAAAGGTTCAGAAGTTCAAACGTGAAAGCTAGTTCTCTTGAGACTTTTTACAAATATTTTTGTTAGTTTTCCAGAACCATATAGATTACTGTAAATACAGCATATGGGTGGTATATTAAACAATTGTTCTGAAAATATTTCAGTCTTTGTACAGGGGTGCTAGAACAATTTGTATAGTGAGGGGTGCTGAGAGCCACTGAACCACACTGTAAACCCTGTATATAATGGAAACCACTTCAAGCCAGGTGGTACGGCAGCACCCCCAGCACTCCTAGTTTCAGCACCTGTCTCTTTGTATATATGGGTGATGTGACTTTCATAGATTCAGTAGCACCAATATAATAAATTGCATGGGAATTGCCGTACCAGGGAGACCAGTGGCCTGGTCATCTGTCATGGCTAAAATATTAAACTCTAGAGGAAGATGCAAGAAACCCTTTGGTTGATAATTTACAGAATAATCTGCCCATAGCAAAAGTTTCTTCTTAGCCCCTATTGGTCAGTAGTTGGAATATGTTCAGAAGCATTGGGTTCATATTCCTGATAAATATTTTAGCCCAGCTAATGTTACTCTGGATGGTCTTATCCATACAAGGGCTCCATACGTATAAATGCCTAATCTGCTTTTGAATCTTGCTAAACTTGTGGCCTCTGTCGCATGGCAATGAATTCCACATGCTAACTATGTACTGCGTTTTTAAAAATCCTCTTAGTTTTGAAGGGTACTGCCTTTCACTGGCTCACTCCTTGTTGCTGTATCTTGAGGATAAATAGAAGCCTTGACATTATATCATGTCTATGATTTATTTCCTTTGTAATATTTTCAATCTCTCAGATCCCCTATCTTCATTGTGGGTCTCCAGACAGACTCTTCCTATTTCTGCTGTATCTGTTCAGGTACAGAAATGCACAGTATTCCAGGTGACTGTTTATCATTGATGGCACTAAACTTTCACTGTTTACTATCTATCATCTTCACTTGCGGTGGCTGCTGCACACAGAGTTTATATTACTCAGCCTGTAATGAAATACAGGCTTTTCCTACGTGACTACTTCATTTAGAATCCAGCAATGTGTGTTTTAACAGGTGTTTCCTAAGCTATATCCACCAACAATCCATTATCCGTCAAGAGAATAATAAAATAAAATGAGATTCTTAAATATAAAATGTCTTCACACTAAGCGTATGTGTGGGGAACCAATAAGGCCAAATTGTGGCATTTAGCCACTATCTGTTGGCATATGTGTGCACAGCACATTTCATTAGGGTGTGCACCCAGGGAATTTTTTTTAAGGCGAATATCATAAAGGTTGGGGTGTGGGAGGGGGTGCGGTGTGCAGGAAGGGGCTCAGGGCAAGGGATTAGGGTGCAGGAGGAGTGCGGAGTGCAGGAGGGGGCTCAGGGCAGGGGGTTGGAGTGCAGGAGGGGTGCGGCAGGGGGCTCAGGGCAGGGGTTGGAGTGCATGGGGGGTGCAGGGTGCAGCAGGGGGCTCAGGGCAGGGGGTTGGGGTGCGAGGTGCAGGCAGGGGGCTTAGGGCAGGAAGTTGAGGTGCAGGAGGGGTGTGGGGTGCAGGCAGAGGACTCAGGACAGGGGGTTAGGGTGCCGGAGGGGTGCAGCAGGGGGCTCAGGGCAGGGAATTGGGGTGTAGGAGGGGTGTGGCAGGGGGCTCAGGACAGGGAGTTGGGGTGCAGGAGAGGTGCGTCAGGGGCTCAGGACAAGGAGTTGGGATACAGAAGGAGTACGGGGTGCAGGCACGGGACTCAGGGCAGGGGGTTGGGGTGCAGGAGGGGTGCAAGGTGCAGGCAGGTGGCTCAGGGCAGGGAGTTGGGGGGCAGGGTGCAGGAGGGGTTCGGGCTCCGGCCTGGCGCCGCTTACCTGCAGTGGCATGCTCCCTGCCTGCCTGCCTGCCCTGGCCCCACACTGTGCTGATCACCATGTCCCTGGGTGGCCCTTGGGTAGGGAGAGGTTGGGGGAGGGCACAGGGCTCCGTGCACTGCCCTTGCCATGCCTTCAGGTACCTCCCCCGAAGCTCCCATTGGCCGCGGTTCCCCGTTCCTGGCCAATGGGAGCTGCGGGGGGCTGGAGCAATGCACGGCGCCCTCTGCCCCCCCCCGACGGGCCCCCAGGGATGTGGTGCCATGCTGGCCACTTCTGAGAGCAGTGCGGGCCTGCAGCACCATGGGAGGCAAATCCCGCGGGCCGGATCCAAAGCCCTTAGGGGCTAGATCCGGCCCATGAGCATTATGGTGTGCCTGGGCACATCCCGTGCGTATGCCTATGTCCGTTGGGCAGGGGAGGGGTGCTATGCAAAGCTGTACCACCTGTGGGGGGAAACTTTGTCTCTAAGGGATGCTATCCCTCTCTAAGTGACCTGGTGCACATTGGGACTAGGCTTGCTGCATGGCCTTTAGAACAATACAGCTTGTTTCCTCTGGTGCAGCTGGCCCGAGTATTTGGGCCAGTGCCCCTTTTTGGACAAACTCTGGGAGCACTCCTTGTGAGCTGCATTTACGACAGGCCATGTAAAGAGAACCAGAAGCTCCCTGCATGCTCCCCCTGTGTATCTATTTAAGGGCCTGTCACAGTCTCTGGCTCTTAACATGAATTTAGCATGATTGGGGCCCAATTCTGTGATTACTGTTCCTCCCTTTAAAGGAAGGGCAATGGAACTCCTCGTGGACCCAGATGAACAGATCCCCAGTGATCACAAACAAGGGGATGGAACAACTTTTAAGTATATCACTCTGTATTGAACTTTTTGTATTTGTCTAATTCCTTAAGTTGATGGACTAATTGATGAGTTGATTAGAGCCCAGAAGAACCCAATTAAAAAACAAAATTTTCAATTTAAGCTGTTTGTGCAAGACAGAAATTACTTGAAGGATGGAAGTGTTTATATGTGCTCCAGAAGCATAAAACACTAGAGGGATGAAGAGTTTGGCCAATTGGACTCCTCATGTGAGTAAAATTGTTCATGTGGCAATGACTGTGATATATCATTAGTGGCATGAATGGGTAAAGGGCAAGGTGGGTACAAATATGTTGCAAACCTAAGGCATACTCCCATTCATTCATAATAGCTTTGTGAATGAGGACAGACTACATGGTCTTGAGAGCCAATGTGTTTTTGGAACGAGATATTCTGAGGCTTTCTGAAGGAGCAAGGGAAGGGTACTTTGCTCACTTTAATTGGGAGGCTGTTCCACGCACAAGGAACAGAATGAAAGAAGATGAATCAGGAGTGAAGAAAGGGAGCAGTTGAAACCTTGAGTATGTACCAGTATCTATATGTGACTCTAATAGCATTTATACTGAGCTCCTCACATCGGAGCCCCTTTCAGCAGAAACTTAAAGAGTTGGCTGGAGAGCTCTGCTTACTTTGTGCTTCAAATTTGAAGCTACACAGCTTGCCAAAGCTAATCAGTTCCCATAAGCTGCTGTCTGTAAATCATTGCTGGAGGATTACATATGTCACCATCAAGACATTATTATTTTCAAAACTAATGACACTGTTTCATAACCCAAGTATATTTTGAACATGCCTATGCTAGACTTGAACTTAAGATTTCCCACTATGGCCTCAGTGGTGAGAGTGCTAATGTAGGCAATTTGCCAGTCTCTAAATCACTGTATGGTGGTGCTGATCAAAGCAGGAATTTACACAGTGAAAACACTGGTGGCTGCTTGTGTTCAGTCTACACCAGTGCATCTAGCAGTGGCGGCAACACTGTGAAACCTGAAGAAAGTATTTTGGCTTCATCTGTGCTGAAAGACAGTCCTTCATGGCCTAAAACAACCAGCCTAGTTGCATGTTAGTCTTCCTTGAAGCTATAGCATTAGCCTTTCTCCATGTTGTAATACAGCACAGTAAAACATTTCAGGTAATTGCACAAAATTAGTGAATACTGACTGGATTTTTTGTTGTGCTTTTTAGTCCTTCACCTGAAGAGAAAATGCTATAGTGTTCATGCTAACATACAGAGTGAAATTTAAGAATAGTTGATTTCTTTCCTGCTACTGGGAACCCTTGGGGAACCAGTGGAACTGTCAGGAATCAAGTCAGTTTCATTCTGCTAACCCTTTGGGAAATATATGAATAGCTGTTGAGGAAGACAGTGGAACTACTCACTATAGAGGAGGGCCCAAAGAAGTGAGGCTGCAGGAGGGAGAAACTCTCCTTTCTGCAACATTCAGGAGGCTGGGGAATGGGTAGTGTTAACATCAATGGTAATAAAGGAAACCAGTCCTGAGGAATACTGCTGTCTGTGTTCCTTTGCATCACTTGTAATGACTTTTTTTATTCTGGTTTTGATGTATGCTCAGTTTATGACTACAGGGCATAATTCTTAGATTTGTTTAACTCAAACAGAAGTTTTAAAATGAGCTGCAGCATTTGCCAGAGCTGTGACTGCAGCCTTAAAGTAGATAATGGGCATGATCCTGCTCCCCCTGGTCCATCATCTTAGTGGCACCAGGGTCAGGCCTGTAATGTCATACAAATTCACAACATCAAAGTTCTGTGTTAAGGGAGCCAGAAATTCAGGGAGCATGTGAAGCAGGAGTGGCTATGCTCAAGGCTTAGAACAAAGTCCAAGTTAAAGTCTTTGAAATCTTGTGCCATTTGATCTCTCGTTCAGTTTCCTATATGGTTATATGATAAGCTGTGTAGCATTTTTCACTAAGCAAAACCACTGAGAACTTGACTGTAAAATTCCCCTGTGTGTAGATAAGGAAATGTCAATTTCATGTAGTTTGAGTCCTTTCTTCCTATAGAATTCTCCCTGCTTGCCTGGAAAGAACTTTCTGACTCACAGTTTGTGTCTGTAAGCATTTATCCATTTTAGGGATTCTTCACTAGCAATTTCACAATGTTGTTGCTAGTGTTCATATCTTATAGGAACATTCCCAAGTGTTACACCTTTTTGTGAAATAGCTTGGGTAAAGAGGCTGCCCACTTGCAATGCATGCACAGACTGGATTAGAAAGTTATACCCCATCGGACAACTCTGCTGCATCACACCATCAAAAAAAATTAATATACATTATTTAGTTTAATAAAAATCAAATTATTCTGACGTAATTTCTAGTATGGAATACCTTTGAAGTTGCTTTAGAGTTACCATGGGCGCCAGCCAAAATTCATCTGATCCCGGAGCTGGATGGGAGAAGTTGGCATTGATGTCTCTTTTTATATAAGTTCCTCTCACACTGTATGTACTTCAGTGCCTTTTACAGAATAACCAGTTGGATCCTGGAGGGGCAGTTACAATGTAGGTAAATGAACCTGCCATCTCATGACTAATGGCAGCCTGGGATATTAACCTGTTTAAACTAGAGTATTGACTTGGAAATTAGGGTTACCGCTTAGCATATGACTATGCAGCAGCTAGACACCCGCAGCTGACCTATGCCTGCTGACTTGGGCTCACAGAGCTCAAGCTGGAGGGCTGTTTGATTGCTGTGTAGACTTCCAGGCTTGGGCTGGAGTCTGAGCTCTGGGATCCTCCCAGCTTGCAGGGTCCCAGACCCTTGGCTCCAGGTCAAGCCCAGAAGTCTACACAGCGATGAAATAGCCCCGCAAGCCTGAGTCCGCTGGCATGAGCCAGCCGTGGGTTTTTCTTTGCTAGGTAGACATACCCATAGTCTCTTCATAAAGTGCAAAGGCAGCTTTACTTGCACCTGGGCAGCTACTGGAAATGGTTCTTAGGGTCTCCAGTTTCTGGTTTATCAGAAGGATGTCCCTCTTAATCACCGATGCTGCAGATTACTGCATTGTAGGGTGGCTATTGAAATATGAACTCCAGCCTAGAAAGATTTTGAACAACTCTTACCTCATCTCAGCCACCTAAAACACATGGGATTAGGCAATTCTTATGCTAACGTTTTAGCAAAAGATCATAGCAAGGTCTTGCAATCCTACTGGGGTTGGTGTAACTAAGGGCATAATTTGGCCACAGGCATGGCTGTTGCTTCACTTCTGTGGATACTGATCATGGGTCTTGCACTCTGTTCTCATCACCTCTTCCCTAAACTGTTGGAGTTGGAATCCAAGGGAGTGCTTAGTAGTCTTAGGTTCATGGTGACTGCATGAAGAAAGACCTGGCAAGGATACCATCAAAAAGAGCCTCTTTGCTGCCACCCCTCCAGCCTCCAAAGGTAATTCTATCCACTCTGAGAAGGCACTCGGAAGGAAAATCAAGTTACTATAGGTGACTAACAGCTCTGATGTTCTTGAGGATTGGAGCAGAAAACTGAATAATAAATGTGTAGGTGTATATACTTCACAATTGCTCTTGTAAAGAGGATTTCTATAGTCTTGGCAAACTACTTGCCGAGATAACTGTGCTATAGAGTCTAGCTAGACTGTCCCCGTGAATCTAAGAATAAGCAGCATTACTTTTATTTATTTTATAAGGATTGAGACATGTAAAATAATTATTTGTACTTTAATATTGCCTTTCATCAGACATTGTCAAGGCTCTTTACAAATAGTGTGCCTCCTACCATCCATGTGATGAATAGCAGTTGTTATACCCACTTTACAGATTGGCAGACTAAGGAACGGAGACTAAATAACCTGCCCAAGGTCATCATATAGGTAGTTCACTGGCAAAGCTAGAACTCAGCGGGTCTCCTACTCTAACCAGTAGGTAATAAATCTATGAGATTACACACATTGAGTTGTGGATTTTGTTATTCGACAGGAACAAGACCTGGTAGAAATGTGAAGCTATAAGTTGACATTTTTTTTCTCTGCTTCACCCGCAAAAAAACAAACCAAACTCTTGCTCCTCTTTTCTCCTACAAACCTAGGGTTAAAAAAAAAAATCTTCCAGTTTTGCAAGAAAAGTGGCGCAAGGACTGGCAGGCATTTCACCTTGCAATCATGACATTGTCGTGTTTGAATTGTTGCCCATGAAACCTACAGGCTTTGTAAGAAACTCATCTGGTGGAGGAGGAAATTAAAAAAAAAAAAAGTTGTTTAAGCAATTAACTTCTAATACTAGTGCTGTAGTCTTAAGTAGAATCTGACACAATGTGCCTGAGTGATCCAAGGGTTCTATTTGTCAATTATTCAGTAGGCTGTAATTATCAGTCCAGTGAACTGTAGGAAATACCCTAGTCTGGAGATCTGCCACATATAGATAACCAGTATCGCAAAAGATTTTATGTGAGATCATGTGATCTATTTAGAAAACAATTCTGAATTCATTAAATAAGATTACAAATATAAACCCTCCCTTCATTTCTTTGAAGGTATAAGAGGAGCCACGTGGCATGGGGGTCAAAGAGGATTTAAGTGAAATGTAGAAATTTGAAGTTCCATTGTTATCTGAGGGATGCTCGGCACTGGAGAGCTACACAGACTGTGCAATACATAGACACGTCACAGGAAGCAGTGTGTGTGGCTTCGGATATGACTCTTAGGCACCAGCAAGATGTACTGAAACCAAAAGGTTATATAGATGACTTTGTATCTTAAAATGTAAATGAGCTTTTAAAATAAATGCCAAATTGATACATTATGAGTGTATTATTAGCAAACTATTCTGATATATAGAGGTAATTCCATTATTCTGTAGCTTCAGTCAAAAACCTTATTGTATATGGATGTGATGTTATAGCCATGTGTAACAAACTGCCTGTCAATCAAAAGTCTTGTTATACATGTATTTACTTTCAGATTTTTTATCTAATGAGGTTTTTGATTGACAACTGAGGAGCTGGATGGAATATATAGAGACTTTCTGAATTTGAAATGAAGGGCTCTCTGATCTAATAGTGTTTACACATGATTGTGCACCAGTTTATATAATATCTGAATTAATAAAAATGAACCCACTGACTTTAGTTGCCTTGATACATAGAAACATACAGAAAAAGCACTGAAACATTAAAAATCAACATAACTTGCAATATTGAATCAAGGAGACTGTCTGTATGCCCTTCTGCATTGGGTAACTTACTTATAAAGCATTTTGATGCATAAATATTCAAGAAGTATATGGCGCCTTTAAATCTTTCACAAATTAAGGAGATGTTTAATTCTTAACTTTCTAGTTCCTGCACTAGAACATGAGGAATAGCACTAACTTAAATTTTGTTTTCTTTGATTTATCTGCTAATTTAAAATCCTAAATTAGCTATTACATATAAGTGTATTCTCTTACAATGCAGGAGCCCTTTTCATATGCTAACAAGATTAATCTCTGCAACAGCATATTGTATCCTGTGCTCACTATGCACAATTCAATAGCATGGTTATCAAGTGAGAAGTGATAAAAGATAGAAGCTTTTCAGAACAAGTAATTCTGGGCCTACTAAAAGCCTACTAACATCAGCTTCCAAAATATTTAGTTGATCAATTTCACTTAGGGTATGAACTGTATCAATTGAAGACAATTGCATCAAAGTTGGGGTTGATTATAGAGGAAATTAAGGAAAGAGAAAGGAAAGCAGTGAAACAAATGACATACATACCTTGTGTGCCAAGAAAATTAGTCTTGAAACTCCAACTGAAACTATTTCACTAATGTCTTTTCTCTCTCAAGCAGAGGTAAGGCAGCTATAGAAGAGATGAACTTCGGTGTTTTCTCAACAGATGCTTGTGAATGACTTCTGGTGGTCTAGAAGCACTGAGTTACACTATAATTAACAGGAATATCATTCTTGTCAGGCACTGTCTGGCTGAGGTTACTTGTGCCCTCTGGGTTACTGGAAGTGCTTCTCGATCAATGACAAATGTAGGTGATGACCAGAGTTAATGGTTGATAGTAGTAGAGAAAGGCAATGGAACAGGTTAATCCAGAAAATGAGGGAAAATATTCCTGTGCTTTTGTGTCCAATAAAATATAAGTAGGTTTATTACTGTCTTAAACTTCTTATAAACTTTTTATAAATTCTGTATAAATCATTGCTCAGTTAATGGATGCCTAGAACTGATCCCAAAACTCCTATCCTTCATTTGAGATCCCTGCCCCCTCTTCTGCCCCCAATTACCGCTAACTAACAACTTGGGGGCCAGAGTTGCATCAGAAATCATATCTATGTCACTTAAGGGCTCGACCCCTGGGGATGAGTCTGGAATAGCAGTGTACGAGCGTTGTATGAGCTAGATCTGTGCTGTGCACTTGGCTAGATTTCTGTTGTGAAAACATTAATGGGCAAGCTCACCAAATGGTGCTGGGCATGACAGATCATTTGGAGGTGTGCAAAACCTGATCATATGTCAATCAGATGTTGGCTATTGGTCCATATTTCTTTTATCTCAGCTGCCAGAACAAAACAGAGAGATTCTTGCAGTTATCTGTCAATTTCCAAAACTCTCTGGATTACAGAGAGTAATCTATTGTGTATAAAACTGTATTTGTATATTACAAAATACATGCATATGCTTATATACACACCTATCTCCTAAAGAGAAAAGAGTAGAAGACTCCATGATGTCTATCATGGACCTTTCCATATAGATGTAATTAACCTGTGAACTGTTTGGATACTACACCAGTGGACACTATTAAAAAAGCCTAAGATCTCTTGCACATCTTTCTGTGTGTGCCTTTTTCTTAAGCATGGAATGGAAGTCTTCATGTATCTGACTTGGTTAAAGTAGACTTAGAGCAGTACTGAAATTTATCCTCTAATAAGTTTTTGGCTGTCTTTCTGATATTTGGGTCCTGATGAGTTATGTTTCCAAATACGTATTTGGAGCTGATTAGTTAGGAAGAGGTGGTGTTCCCTTGCAGCATTGTTGGCTAAACTGCTCGGTGTATCTTCATGAACAGCTCCAAGAGAAGGAAAGATTGAGGTGGTTCCTTTCTGGCTCCCCTCATGAATAGCTCCTGTCAGACTCTCCCACTACTGTTCTGCTGCTTCCTCCCCCTGTCCTTGTCTGATACCAGGGGGTGAGAACAAGTAGGCCCCAGAACTGAGTAGCTCCTGTAGTCTCAGCAGGGGGGCTTACTGTCTCATTCCTCAGTTTTTCAAAACTATTGTCCCATCACTGGGAAAGGAAGGAATGGCCATGTAAAGCACTGGACTGAGACTTATGAGATCTGGGTTTAATTCCCACCTATAAACATCTCATCCCCCACAAGGTGCTTTACAGAGGATTTGGTAAAGGTGAATCTTCCATGCAGAATGTGAGTAGTGCTGTGCTGTCTGATTTCTCAGCTGATTGCCCATCTCCTGGTATTTTCAAACCCACAATGCTATTATGCTGTGCCTATGCTCTCCCTGTTTCTAAATATCTCCCACCTCTGAGTCCAAGGTCACTTAATTTATGACACTGGATTTATGGCTTCTTATAACAAGCTGTAACCCACTAACCCCCTCTTTTTTTCCCCTATGACTGCAGAGGTGTTAGCATGCCACTCTGCATTGAATGGTCTCTTACAATATGTACTAACTACTTATGCTAAACAATCTGTTCCACCTTGCATTTTGCTGTGAGGCTGGGAGTACCTTTCCCAGACCTGAAGAAGTGTGTCTCTCAAAAGCTTGTTTCTCTCATCAACAGAAGTTGGTCCAATAAAAGATATTACCACATCCATCTTGTCTCTCCAAGGTCACTTTAGGCATTTCAGTCTTCTCATGGGATATCTCTGGCCTGCTGGAACAGTATCCTCAGCACCCTCAAGAAAAATAACAAATAAAAACAATCAGAATAGGGTCTTTAATCTTTCCAGTGAATCAGTTTAGTTCTTCTTAAAAACAAAATTAGTCTTTTTTTTGTAAAAAGAAAAAAAAAACTTTGCAGATAGGCTTTTCTGAGAACTCTCCGTAGAAAACTAGAATGATACATTCATTATTAGTGATGTAATGAAATTCTGCTATGCTCCCTTAATCAAAGATAGACTGTTCTATTTGCAGTGGTGCTTTCATTATGAAGATGACGCCAGCAAGTTAGCAAAAGAGAATGGTAAAAGTAATGTCTAAATTTTTGTTGCGGTTGACTGACTTTTGGTGGTTTTCATTACTAGAGCTCTGCAATGATAAATAAAAATATGTACGTGATTGCATGTACATATCACATGTACTCAGTGCTTTGGCTTGTCATTTGACTCTGGCTGACTACCATTTCCAATTATTTGGTATTGGGACAAATGGTACAAAAACAGTTGAAACACCTGAGTAATTTAATTGTTTTTGTTTCTCTAAAAAGAACACTCCTCTCTAAAGCTAGCCCAAAAATATATTTTGTGAGCACAAGCTTTTTAATAACCCTAAAATCAGTAGAAGTTACTCAATTTAAAAACACACTTATGACAAGAACTTTTTAAAGAGAATCATTCTCTTGCTGTTGAAAATCCAAACTCTGTAGTATTAAGGACCTGAATGTGAACAGGACTATAAATAGAAGTGCAACCACCTTCATAGATTTCCATTTTCCAGTGTAAGAAACACACACAAAAGGGTATAATAGTGACAAAGGAGACTTAAACAAACAAAACATCTTCCCATTTGAGAATTCCAAGGTGATGGTAACAAACGTGGGTTTAAAACATGCACCTCTTTAGTTGAAAGTATCCCTTTAAACCTGCCTTAGGACCCAACCCTTAGCCCTGGTCTACACTACGTGTTTAAGTCAAATTTAGCAGGGCTAGATCGATTTAACCCTGCACCCATTCACAAAATGAAGTCATTTTTGTCGACTTAAAGGGCTCTTAAAATCTATTTCTGTACTCCTCCCCGACGAGGGGATTAGCGCTGAAATCAACCCTGCTGGGTCGAATTTGGGGTAGTGTGGATGCAATTCGATGGTATTGGCCTCCGGGAGCTATCCCAGAGTGCTCCATTGTGACTGCTCTGGACAGCACTCTCAACTCGGATGCACTGGCCAGGTAGACAGGAAAAGCCCCACGAACTTTTGAATTTCATTTCCTGTTTGGCCAGCGTAGCGAGCTGATCAGCACAGGTGACCATGCAGAGCTCATCAGCACAGGTGACCATGGAGTCCCAGAATTGCAAAAGAGCTCCAGCATGGACCGAAAGGGAGGTACTGCATCTGATTGCTGTATGGGGAGATGAAGCCGTGCTGTCTGAACTCCGTTCCAAAAGACGAAATGCCGGAATATTTGAAAAAATCTCCAAGGATTTGGAGGACAGAGGTTATAACAGGGACCCACAGCAGTGCCGCGTGAAGCCTGCCAAAGAACCAGAGAGGCAAACGGCCACTCCAGGTCAGATCCCCAGACATGCCGCTTCTATGATGAGCTGCATGCCATTCTAGGGGGTGCCCCTACAACTACCTCACCTCTGTGCTTCCCTTCTCCCCCACCCTCCCGGGCTACCTTGGCAGTTATCCCCCCATTTGTGTGACGAATTAATAAAGAATGCATGAATTTGAAACAACAATGACTTTATTGCCTCTGCAAGTGGAGATCAAAGGGGGGAGGGGAGGGCGGTTAGCTTACAGGGAAGTAGAGTGAACCAAGGGGGCGGGTTTTCATCAAGGAGAAACAAACAGAACTTTCACACCGTAGCCTGGCCAGTCATGAAACTGGTTTTCAAAGTTTCTCTGATGCACAGCGTGCCCTCCTGTGCTCTTCTAACTGCCCTGGTGTCTGGCTGTGCGTAATCAGCATCCAGGCAATTTGCCTCAACCTCCCACCCCACCATAAACATCCCCCCCCTTACTCTCACAGATATTGTGGAGCACACAGCAAGCAGTAATAACGATGGGAATATTGGTTTCGCTGAGGTCTAACTGAGTCAGTAAACTGTGCCAGTGAGCTTTTAAACATCCAAAGGCACATTCTACCACCATTATGCACTTGCTCAGCCTATAGTTGAACTGCTCCTTACTACTGTCCAGGCTTCATGAGCCATGGGAGAAAGGGGTAGGCGCGACCGCGCGGTGCTGCTGACTGGGAGAGCAGCCTGAGGCAGAAGCTTCCAGCTGGCATGATATTCCAGGCAGGACTGAATCTCCATTAGACAAAACTTAAAGAAGAGAATCACGTGGAGTTATTCCCATTTTTGTCCAGGCGCCCCCGACTGACCTCACCAAGGCTGGCCAGGAGCACCCATGTCTGCCCAGGCACCCCCGACCAACCTAACCAAGGTCGGCCAGGAGCACCCACAGGACAACGATGACGGCTAGCAGTCGTATTGCACCGTATGCCGTCGGCAAGGCAAGGGGATGCTGTTGTATAGCACTGCAGTACCACGTCTGCCAGCAGCACCCAGGAGACATATGATGACAGTGAGCTGAGCGGGCTCCATGCTTGCCGTGGTATGTCGTCTGCATGAGTAACCCAGGAAAAAAGGCGAGAAACAATTTTTTGCTGTTGCTTTCACGGAGGGAGGGAGTGGGGCCTGACGACATGTACCCAGAACCGCCCACAACAATGTTTTTGCCCCATTAGGCATTGGGACCTCAACCCAGAATTCCAATGGGCGGCGGAGACTGCAGGAACTATGGGATAGCTACCACAATGCAACGCTCCGAAAGTCGACGCTAGCCTCGGTACTGTGGACGCACACCGCTGACTTAATGTGCTTAGTGGGGATACACACAATCAACAGTATCAAATCGATTTCTAAAAAATCGACTTCTATTAAATCGACCTAATTTCGTAGTGTAGACATACCCTTAGTTGATGAGTGCCCTCAAAGCCTGACATCAGTGTGTGGGGAGGGTGCTTGGCTCACTGCAGGATTGGGCCATACATACCTGGGGTGAAATCCTGCCCCCATTGAAATCAATTGGAGTCTTGTCATTAACTTCTCATTAATTTTCAAAAGTACCCAAGTGACTTTGGATCCGAAGTGCCATTGTCTTCAAAGTTAAGACATGAAATTCAATGAGACCTGCTCCTACATCATTTGGGTGCTTTTAGGTAATCTCTCCCCCAATGATGCAATATGATCTAGTCTCATTAAAGCCAACCTCCAGGGGTCACCCACATGGAATAGCTAGCCAGATTGGGCCTTCTTTTGGAACACCAGATGTTTGTATTGAACTACATTTGATGGCTACACTTTACCCTTCTGTTTTAATGATACCCTTAGTCTTAACTGTCTCTTGCATAGGGACAGCATTATTCTGTAGCAGGAACCGGACTAAAAATGAAACTTCTTTTCAAGTGAGTAGGAATCTGAGGATTAAAACATGGCAAAATGTACTTCGCTCCAGCCAGATCAGTCTCTGAATACAAGCTCTTTCAAATGTACAACTTTCTTAACTGAGAAACTTTCATTTTAAAAAGATCTTAAGACACCAAAGTTAGCCTCCCAGAGTGCTGGGTGGAACAGGGCAAGACAAGACCTCACACCCTGACCCAGCTCCCTGGCAGGAGCACTGGGCAGGCCCGCAGAGCAGGTCAGGGTGCAGGTATTTTTTTGGGAATGGGCCCCGTTGGCCCAGTGGCTAATCCTTCACTGTTCTTCAGGCTGGACCTTGTTGTCTGGGGAACAGCTGGCTACTCTGCATCTGCATGTTTCTGGTGTGGCAAGTGTTCCTGGGATGTGGAAGAGGCGTGAATGGAGTATTTCTATGCTTTGACTGTTTCATGGCTTACGTGAGGCCGATAGGTCCCACACTGGGACCATACCAGCCCATGTACAGAGGAGGCACACACTGCTTTCTGCTGTCCTGGTGCTGGAATGAATTGGATCCATAGTAAAACCTGATATTAGCCTCTGTCTCAGTTTCCTATCTCACAGTGGTACTGTGTTCTATTAAATTGGTGCTTATTCAGCTCTTTCATGATGAGAAATGCTATACATATGCCATGTCACAGTGGGATATGTTAGGAACACTTAGTTGCATCCATTACCTGGATCTATGTGATTGACCCTTAGGTAACTGACAATCTGAGAAGGCATCCTAATGTATCAGTGATTTGGACAGGAGAAAACAAGACTTGCTCAGCTTCCCCAGTTTATACAACTATTTCAGCAGTAAGCAAACTCTTCACAGTTTCTTCCAGACCTACAGTGAAGGGTTTGCTGCCTGAGTTGTGCCCCTTCCTTCCAGCCACATACAATCTCACAGAAGGTAGCTCATTTTTGAGGGTGCTGGTTTATGTGCAGTGTATGGAATGAGCTTAATATCTGGCTGTGGACTTGTAGGGGCACAGGAAAACTAAAGGAGGTCTGAGAAGTAGGGGATGAGATGTTTCCTGTCTCAAAGGAGCATCCATGAATGCATGGCAGCATGCTCGTTTAGTCTTAATCACAGAACAGGGGGAACCTCATGAGTGTAACTTCATTAGTCATGCAAATGCTGCCTGGAGTAAGGACTAATCTTGTAGTGCTATCTCCCACAGATCCAATTGGGCCTATAATAGAAATACTATTTTGCTACACACAAAAATCTAAGTGTTACTAACTTCCACAGATGTTTCTGGGTCTATGCTTGGAAGCCAGAAGCCTGGCTTAAAAACCTTAGTTTGTTTTGCAGGTGGAATTTCTTTAGAGAGAAACTTTTAGTAATATGTGCACTAACAGTATGAAAGGTAGATGGACAGATGGGAAGGTCATATGTAGTTAGAGCCCACCTTCCAAGTGGAATAACACTTACATGAGTCAGTTGGTAGAGTCCTTTAAGAATGTGTGTGTGTGTAGGGTGTGAAGGAATGGAATCTTCAGTATAGTTCCTGCTGTAGGAATGGTTTCACATAATGAGACATAAGTGTGGTGTTTAGATGCTGCATGTGATTATTAGAACTGGGAGCACTGGCTGTTGGGCGTCTGAAAGGACAGGAAACAGGAAGGAGGGGGGAGGATTTCAGGAGACTGGGTGAGAGTTACAGAGTGTGCAGCTACAGCTTGGTAAAGAGATTTCCACTGTAAATAAAGTTCTGTTGAAGTTTGTTAATACCTTGCCTGGTGGATACAACAATAAGGACAAACAAAGTTTGACTCTGATTCTGAGAGCTTCAGAGACTACCTAAGTCTACTAGTAACTGTCAGCGGTGATCTCTGTGTTCAAATCAAAAAGTAAGTTTCCAAAAACGAGAATTCTGCAATTGTACCTTGACAGAAGCTGTCCAAGTATTGTGCAAAAATGACATGTCGATAAATGAAAAGAGCCTCACCTTGTAAATGCCTCATAAAATTCCTATTGCATAATGACTGTGCTTAAGGAGGAAGACACCATCAACTTAAAACTACACTTGTCTGAAAGCTTGCTTATCATGCTATAGTGACAAAATAACCCCAAATATACCTATATCTGAAGGAAGAGAGAACATTTCTTCCCCCCCCCCCTTCCTTTTTTAGTTTATTTCATGAATCCGGCTATACAGAATACTGTCAAGTTCAGTTTCCACTATATAGATAATAACTCCCCACCTACCCCGCACCTCTGTGCCTTTCAAACAGTAACAGGGGAGAGGAAAAATGGATGAAAATTAGGAAATTCCTAAGTCTCATTAAAGTCACAAATATGCAGGGGGAGTAATAGCGGGCAGATGTAGTATCTGAAACAAAACTAGGTTTATTTTGTCAGCTTTAAACTAACCACTTTCTATCTCTCCATCATCTTAATGAGGTATCTATACTTCTGTCTGAATCTATAATAATGCCCTTCAATATAAGAAATATGTCCTTATCTTGATACACCTCTCAGATGAACAGGATGCAACTTACATCCCCTCCCTTGGGGGCATCTGCCCCAAAACAGTGATGCAGTGCGGGAGGGGCCAGTTGGTACCTTTGCACCTTGCCTAGGTACAGTAGCTTCAAAGTCTCCGGTCACATATTAGGGTGACCAGATGTCCCGATTTTATAGGGACAGTCCCGGTTTTTGGGTCTTTTTCTAATATAGGCTCCTATTACCCCCACCCCCCTCACAATTTTTCACACTTGCTGTCTGGTCACCCTATCACATATACATAAGATCCTTGTAAGTGGATGGTACCTGAATCCATGCATCTTGCAGATGCTCTAACCCTGCATACTTTGTGGACTATGCTGGCCATCTCCAGTTCTCCCAGCAGACCTGGAGTTGTAAATGGCTTGTACTGCTGCAAATGGATTTTCCACATCTGGAGGACTTGAGCCTGGGTTCCCAGGGCAGAAGTAAAGGCATGAATCACATCCACTGTCTTTAATATAAAAACAGGAATGTTTTGTAGTTTCTTCATACTGGACTTCCCACCATTGTAGATATGGTATTTTGCTATCGGCTATATTGTCTCATCTCAAACGTCTGTTTACACCTATTTTCAAATGTCTGTAATAATCATAGAATTGTCTGACTGGAATGGACCTCGAGAGGTCATCTTCTCTAGACCCCTGCACTCATGGCAGGACCAAGTATTATCTAGACCATCCCTGACAAGTGTCTAACCTGCTCTTAAAAATCTCTAGTGATGGAGATTCCACAACCTCTGTAGGCAATTTATTCCAATGTTTAACTACCCTGACAGTTAGGAAGTTTTTCCTAATGTCCACCCTAAACCTCCCTTGCTGCAATTTAAGCCCATTGCTTCTTGACCTATCCTCAGAGGTTGAGAACAACTTTTCTCCCTCCTCCTTGTAACAACCTTTTATATATTTGAAAACTGTTACCATGTCTCCTCTCAGTCTTCTCTTCTCCAGACTAAACAAATCAATTTTTTTTCAATCTTCTCTCATAGGTCATGTGTTCTAGACCTTTAATCAGTTTTGTTGCTCTTCTCTGAACTTTCTCCAATTTGTCCACATCTTTCCTGAAATGTGTTGCCCAGAACTGGAAACAATATTCCAACTGAGGCCTAGTTAGCGTGGAGTAGAGTGGAAGAATTACTTCTCGTGTCTTGCTTACAACACTCCTGCTAATACATCCCAGAATTATGTTTGCTTTTTTTGCAACAGTGTTACACTGTTGACTCATATTTAGCTTGTGATCCACCATAAGCCCTAGATTCCTTTCCACAGTACTCCTTCCTAGGCAGTCATTTCCCATTTTATATGCATGCAACCTATTATTTCTTCCTAAGTGGAGTACTTTGCAATTGACCTTATTAAATTTCATCCTGTTTACTTCAGGCCATTTCTCCAGTTTGTCCAGGACACTTCTGAATTTTACCCTGTCCTCCAAAGCATTTGCAACCCCTCCCAGCTTGGTATTATCCACAAACTTTGAGTGTACTCTCTGTCATTATCTAAATCTTTGATGAAAATATTGAACAGAACTGGACCCAGAAAAGATCCCTGCGGGACCCCACCTGTTTGTTGGACTCAGACCTGAACAAAACCCCCAGTCCAAACATCCTGGACTCTGGGAAAGGTATGAACTGTAGCTTACCCCTGATTTAAAAAATAGGTTGACCCAAAACCTTATATCCAATCACCCCCTGAACTTTGGAGTACAATTCAGAAGTTTGCTGCTGAGGTCCCTCGAGTGTGCATAGTAGAAATTTAAATGGTAAGATATACTTTGCACTTGCAGGACACATTCCACTGGAGAATCTAAAGCACCTTACAAGCATTAATTAAGCCTGGTAGCACCCTTGTGTGGTCGGTACAGCATTTAGTAGTATACCCATTTCATAGGTGGAGAAACTGAGGGATACAAATTCAGGTCACTTGCCTAAAGTAATATAACAAGACAATGGCA
This sequence comes from Malaclemys terrapin pileata, assembly GCF_027887155.1. NCBI lineage: Eukaryota > Metazoa > Chordata > Testudines > Emydidae > Malaclemys > Malaclemys terrapin. The sequence continues at coordinate 28,960,059 of NC_071512.1, forward strand.
GTCGTTGGAATAAGAGACAGGGAGTCAGGGTTTCAAGCTTCTTCTAATTAAATACATTCTTATATTTGATAGAAAATAGTGCATCCAGGCTCTAGAACCGTGTATGAGTATTGTAAGATCATGTTTAGATGTTGAGCTTGTTATGCATGATATAAGCAAGTTGCTAAATAATCATTGCTTTAAAACCTATTTGTTATATTAAGCCTGTATTACTAATCAAGTAAACCACTGGAAAGACTATTTTGAGGTTGCTGTGAGCCTTCTAATAGTAATGAGTGACTCTGTTTTTTTTTGAGTGCTAAACATAGTTTTCACAGATAATTGAAGTTTATTGATAAAATGATTTGACTTCCTCCAGGTTCTGAATTGTCACTAAGCAAGTGTTCTGCTTATCATCCATAATGAATCGAATTCCAGTGGTGAAAAAGCCTCTTTTGCATTGGTTTGGATTGAGCAGAGAAAACCACCCACCCAGGAGGAACAAAGAAATATAATAATACACAATGGCCCTAATAAAACATCCAGTAATATCATTCTTTCACATGTATTGGAGCATAAGCTTTCGTGGGTAAATGACAAAGTGGGCATTCACCTAGGAAAGCTTATGCTCCAATACATCTATTAGTCTTTAAGGTGCCACAGGACTCTTTGTGCTTTTTACAGATCCAGACTAACACGGCTACCCCTCTGATACTCTTCTTCCACGTGTTTCCCAAACCTGTATGGAGATGGGAGCCCATCTGCTAGAGGCTTTCATATTCAGCCATTATGGGGTAAATTACCAGAAAATAAGCGTGCAGTGAACAATTTAGGAAATGGGTCACCTTTCAAACTTATTATTTCAGCCATAAATAAATCCAGGGAAACTTTTTAATTCTTGATAGAACAGAATAGGAGTGTAGCCTCCTAGAGCATCATTCTTTTAAAGGAATACCTACCTTGATTGTCACTATTTAAAAGGGGAACTGTGTCTGCTTAGTAACCGTGTGAACACTCTCTCAGAGCCTGGAGGTAAAGGAGTGCCATTCTGAGACTCGTTGTGCAATCTGAATTATGGCAAACATGCATGTGAATTACCCAAGGCAATAAGGAAAGGCCAACTCAATTTCTTGTTTAAGCTTGAATGAGAAGAATAATTAAGCTTGTAGTTTATGTTTTAAAATGTGACTTTTAGGATCCTATGCTGCTCTCTTGCTCATCTCTGGATTGTGGACCAAGGGATTGGAGGGGGTGCAAAGAGCCGTAAACCTATGAGAACAGAGAGGAGCCAACAGATCATGCTGACTTCTTCTTTCACAGGAAATTCTTCACACCTGTTCTGTACAGGTGGGGCAGTGAAGGTGGGATGCTGAGCTAAGAAAAGGGTGAGGTGGGGAGTAGCCTCTGTTTTTGTCCCATGATTATAAATCTTTCTAAAAGGTGACAGGTATGTTAAATACTGTCACAATTATTTTACAGGGTTTCTATTTGAGAAGAGAGAGTACTAGCTTCTGTTGAGATGATTTTTCCTGGGTTAATTTGTCAGCCATAAATGTTTAAGTAAAATGTGATGTTCATATTGAGTACTGGAACTGGAGGATCCTGACAAATGCTTTTGTATATCTAAAGTGGGGTTCACAGAGTAGTATATGAACATCTCCATTGTCACATTGCTACAACCTTTCATCATATTATGCTGTATTAATCCTGTTCAGAGAAACCCAACATTATTAGATGCTGTATTTTGATTAACAGCATCTTCGTCTTCAGTGGGAATTTTGCCCTAGTGAGGGCTGCAAGACTGGGTCTTTGGGGCCAGATTAATCCCTGTGTTGGGAGAGAGGGAATGCTGGTTGGACCTCTCAGTATTGTCTGCTGCTGAGGGCCAAGGCAAGGCTAGGGCAGCTCTGGGGCTGCTCTAATTTGGACCTCCTGGGCCGCGCCTCCTCCCCCCACACCCCCATTACCTGCTTCAGGCTTCCCGCGAATCAAATGTTCGCGGGAAGCAGGGGAGGGGGAGGAGACTTTGGGGAGGGGGCGGAGTTGGGGCGTGGGCGGGGCTGGGGCGGGGCCCCGTGGAGTGTCCTCCTTTCGGAGGCACTAAATATGGTAACCCTACTGTAGCTACACTAAACTTATCCCATTTTAAGGAACTGTACATGGCCCAATGTTCAGGGTTCAAATGGAATCTTGGGCCTTGAGTGAATTCTAGGGAATTTTGCTTAAATCTGCTGATGTTTGTTGGTGTGAGCTTCTGTGCATATCAGTGGCATATCTGTGCATGGGGCATTTGGGTGGGCAACGACAGAGGGCAGGAGGAGGGAGAGTAGGAAGGATCGGGGGACCCCGCCTCTGCCCTCCCCTTCTAGTCCAGCCAGCCTTGCGGGGGACAATGGATGCTCTACCCAGGGGCCCCGCACATGCACCTGTCTCTGGGAGGGGATGCCGCTCTCCAGCGTGCACGGCTCCCGGAACCTGTCCCCATCACACCGCCCACGCTGGGGCCGGATCCCCAAGGCAGCAGGCCTATGTTTTTGATGATCGTTGCTACTGGGCAGGCCAGCCGGCAACCCTCCTCCTCCTCCTCCTGCTGCGGCGTGCATGGATGCTAAGTGCATGGGCCGCGGCCCACCAGACCCACCCATTGCTAAGCCTCTGGTGCATATGTGTATTAAATTTTGTTATTCATTTAATGAATAATTGATATTCAAATCTAATATCCAAATCTAATCTGAATTTTTGGTGCCCAAGGAATGCAAGATTGGATCCGTGCTGGGAAAAGAAAACATACACAAAGCAAATGAGCCATGAAGTGCAGAGTAGTGTAATATTGTAAAGCAAAACACATAATAAAAATGAATAGGAAAACTGTTGTATAGAAACATCACAGAAATCAAACAGGTTATTTTAAAGGAATAAAATAGTTTTGTTTCAGCAAAACATTTCTGTTTTTCTTTTTTTTTTATTAAACTGATCTTTTTTGGTTCATCTTGCAGGTTGGTAAAAGGTTATTTGTTAAACACTGCAAAGTTTATTGAGGAAACCAATAAAGAAAGAAAAAATTCTAGATTTACTCTGAATATGCTGCTGGAGGTTCAACTCAGTGACTGAATGGGGATAGTCTGAAACCTTTGTGTTTTAAATGTTTCAGAAGGCCATGCCCTTGCCTGCATGTGCTGTTTCTGCCTAGGAAACGGAAACTTCCTTTACATTCTCTCATTTGGGGGTGGACTGTCCTTGTGGGCAGAAGTAATGGGGTTTGTTGCCAAAATCTCACCCAAGATCCATGGAGGCCAGGGCCCTCTATGTGCAGGCCTTATTTCCATGCTGGCTCTCAACTTCCTCCAGGCCTTAGTAGCATACTTCCTGTGAGAATCATATCGCCAGATGGTTTAACCCATTGGCTTAGGTCCCTCCCAGTAATGGAAGTTCTGCAGCCTGGAGAAGGATGGCAAGTACAGTGAGCTGCAGTGGAGGTAAAATAACACTGGAGGGGGCAAATGATGGTGCAGAGTGGTTGGCCCCCTGGCCAATCCCTGTGTGTGGGGGAGGGTACCATGCCACAGAATTTGGTGCTTTTTCTCCTCAATGGCCCTTAGTTTTGCCAGCTTTTTGTCTCTGCCCATGCTGAGAGGGCTGATGTGTCCTAAAGCGATTAGCTTCCAAAAATCTGATTAGATAGTATGTCTTATGACTTATCTAAACATTTTTGAAGTCCAGGTGAATATAATTATATGTGGGAGACAGTTTATTTTGGAAAGAATATGCCATTTCTATCCTCCCTCTCTTTGTGGATAGGAAATTATAGTGATGTGCTAGCTATGACTATGGAGTTATAACTTGGTGAGATACTCCAGTTGCTAATGGACTGCTGAAACACCATAAAAGCTTCTGGGTAAACATGTATGTTTCAGAAATAAAATAACTTGACCCAGAGCTACAACACTGAAGCCATAAGGTTAGGAGAATAAAATCGCATATTGATAATCTCATAAAGATGCTCTTTGGACATATTTCTTTGTTTTAAAATATTTGTAATAGAATTTTACAGCTATTTACATGGTGATTTATAGCAATCCTTTACTGATGTGAATACTTGAAATCTATTTGCACACTTTGAGTTTTGCTAGGGGAACATATTTAACAATTTGCTATAGCAGACTAACTGTTTCAAGGGAACACATCTAATAAGGTTAAACTAAAATGCAACAGAGATTAGGTTTAGAGACCTTCTTGTTGTCTTACATAGCTTTTATATGGGATCAAGGTTCGGGATCTGGAAACCTGTGAGATCCAGACAGAAACAAACTGTATTTTTTTCCTTGTCAAACATATTTTAAATGTTCGTTTTACCAGGCACATAAAAATGCCTATTTGTTCTAAAGTGCTGCTCTATTCTGAAAAGTAAACATATCCAGGATGAGAGAAGTGTTGTTCCTTGTCTGTTACTCAGTGATTCTAGATTAAATTTGCTCAGTTTACAAGTAAAGATGTTACCTATCTAGCCAGCCTTGCAAACTTGCCCTTGGATCTGAAAGCCATGCTGGATTTATCCAGGCTCGTGTCTCTCACCAGTAATAAAAGTTATGTCATAGGAATATAGTTAATATATCTGTTAATGTGTGAGCCAGAATAGAATCCAGCTCAGTCTCCCTGCTAGCTCTGCAGAGCAACAGGTGTAAAATGCAGTACGAATAACTTCAGTGACTAAAATCAGTAGAACTGACTCTAAATGTTTTCAGGGAGTAGGTGTGTTGGGTGCGTTCTCTATATAGCTGCTTTTCTGACAATAACTGTACTTGAGGATAGATCACAGATAGACTCTACTAGAAAAACTAGTCAGAATAGTTCTTATTGAAGTACCTTAGAACGGCCATACTGGACTAGACCAATGGTCCATTTATCTCAGTATCCTGCTTCTGACGGTGACCAGTGTCAGATGCTTCAGAGGGAATGAAGAGAACAGGGCAGTTTTGAGTGATCCATCCCCTGTTGTCCAATCCCAGCTTTTGGCAGTTGAAAGTTAGGGATACCCAGCACAGGAAGTTGTGTCCCAGATCACCTAGGCTAATAACTATGGATGGACCTATCTTCCATTAAATTCTCTAATTCTTTTTTGAACCCAGTTATATTTTTGGCCTTCTCAACATCCCGTGGCAATGAGTTCCACAGGTTGACTATGCATTTTATGAAAAAATACTGCCTTGTGTTTGCTTTAAACCTGCTGCCTATTATTGTAATTGGGTGACTCCCAGTTCTTGTGTTATGTGAAGTGGTAAATAACACTTTGCTGATCACTTTCTCAATACCATTCATGATCTTATAGACCTCTGTCATATCCCTCCTTAACTGTCTGTTTTCTAAACTGAACAGTCCCAGTCTTTTTAATCTCTCCTCATCTAGAACCCGTTTCAAACCCCTAATCATTTTTGTTGCCCTTCTCTCTACTCCAGTTCTAATGTATCTTTTTTGAGATGGGGCAACCAGAACTGCACAGAGTACTCAAGGTGTGGGTGAACAATGAATTTATATTGTCTATCTCTTTCCTGATGGTTCCTAACATTATTTCTTTTTTTACTGCTGCTGCACATTGAGCAGATGTTTTCAAAGAACTACCCGCATTGACTCTCAGATCTCTTTCTTGAGTGATAACAGCTAATTTAGACCCCTTCATTTTGTATGTATAGTTGGGATTATGTTTTCAGGCATGCATTACTTTTCATTTATCAACACTGAATTTCATCTGCCATTTTGTTGCCCAGTCATCCAATTTAGTGAGCTCCCTTTGTGACTCTTCGCAGTCTGCTTTGGACTTAACTATCTTGAATAATTTTGTATCATCTGCAGATTTTGCCATTTCACTGTTCACCCTGTTTTCCAGATCATTTATGAATATTTTGAACAGCACAGGCCCCAGTACATATCCTTGGGGGACTCTGCTATTTATCTCTCTCCATTATGAAATCTGACCATTTTTACCTGTCCTTTGTTTCCTGTTATATTTTAACCAGCTACTGATCCATGAGAGAACTTTCCCTCTTATCCCATGACTCCTTACTTTGCTTAAGAACCTTTGGTATGGGACCTTGTCAAAGGCTTTCTGAAAGTCCAAGTACACTATATTCACTGGATCATCTTTGTTCATATGCTAGTTGATACCCTCAAAGAAGTTTAATATATTGGTGAGGCATGATTTCCTTTTACAAAAGCCAGGTTGACTCTTCCTCAACATATCGTGGGGATATTGTATATATCGATACTGTAATCGCTAGTATTACCTCTAGAGCCTTTTTTAAAAATTGGCATTACATTAGCTATTCTCCAGTCATCTGGTACAGAGGTCAATTTTAAGCAATAGGTTACATACCACAGTTAGTAGTTCTGCAGTTTCATATTTGAGTTTCTTCAGAACTCTTGGGGTGAATACCATCTGGTCCTGGTGACTTACTACTGTTTAATTTATCAATTTGTTCCAAAATTTCTATTGACATCTCAGTCTCGGACAGTTCCTTAGATTTGTCACCTTAAAAGAATAAAAAGAACTTCAATTTTCAATTAGTTGTATTACACATTTTTGTAAAACTAAGCTAATTTAATGTCATTCATAAAACCAAATTGATTGCCATGCAATGACTGGCATCATATGGCAAATGGTCCCACATTCCTTTCCTCCTTACTATTGATTATGCAGCTTTAACTATTCACACTTTTTTGTAAATCACACTTCTCATCTTGCTCCTACTTGTCTGCATTTTTTTTTTTTTTTTTTTTTTGATGCATGACTCGCCCGCAAAGAGTCTTCAGTCTTTCAATTATGGGAGCAGAACTGTTTCTGGCAAAGTTCTTAATGTTCTCCTGTTGAATGAGTACTGGCTGAACCAGACTAGGGCTGGGAATTTTGTCAGAAAGTGAATTAATCTTGCTGTTAATTTAGACAGAAAGAACAACTTGTGGATGATCACTAAAAAAATGAAACCTTTAAAATGTAGGCTTCCATTATTTTCCCATTGAATCTTTTCAAGAAGGGCTAATATATTTTTTAAGCACTTAGCTGGAAATTTAGTGTGTAAAATCAATTTTTTTTTTTTTTTTTTTTTTTTTTTTGCATTTCAGGTATACTAAACCACTAACCTTTGCTGACTGCATTAGTGATGAATTGCCATTAGGATGGGAAGAAGCTTATGACCCTCAAGTTGGAGTTTATTATGTAGACCACAATACCCGTAAGTGATATATGTTCTGCAATACATTATTGTGTATAGCCCACTTATTTATTGATTCATTATGCACACATTATCATAGCATATTAGAAATAAGCTTAGGGTTACCATATTTCAGCAAGCAAAAAAGAGGACGGGAGGAGCCCCGCCCTAGCCCCGCCCCTGCCCCTCCCACTTCCCGCCCCCCGAGAACCCCCAACCCTCCCCCCGTTCCTTGTCCTCTGACTGCCCCCTCCTGGGACCCCTGGCCCTAACTGCCCCCCAGGACTCCACCCCCTATCTAAGCCTCCCTGCCTCTTGTCCCCTGACTGCCCCAACCCTTATCCACACCCCCACCCCAGACAGACCCCTGGGACTCCCACGCCCCATCCAACCACTCCCCACCCCCTGACAGCCCCCCCCCAGAACTCCCAACACATCTAAACCCCTCTGCTCCCTGTCCCCTGACTGCTCCGATCCCTCTCCCCACTCCTGCCCCCTGACAGCCCCCCCCAGAACTCCCAGCCCCTCACCCCCCCACTCCTTGTCCCCTGACTGCCCCCTCCTGGGACCCCTGCTCCTAACTGCCCTCCAGAACCCCACCCCCTACCTAAGACTCCCTGTTCCTTGTCCCCTAAGTGCCCCCTCCTAAGACCCCCCCAACTGCCCCCCAGGACCCTACCTGTACCCTGACTGCCCAAAACTTTCTCCACTCCCCCCAAAAAGCCCCCCCCAAACTCCCGACCCCCCCCCCATTTCTTGACTGCCCCCTCCAGAACCTCCCTGCCCCTTCTCCTGCCCCCTGGCCCCCTTACCCTGCTGCTCAGAACAGGGTGTTGGGCTCTGTGCGAGCCGGACACGTGGCTGCGCTCCCCAGCGCAACACAAAACCCGGTCCCTGGCCCTGCACAGTGCTGCCGGAGCCGGGCTGCAGGGGAGAGCTGCCGGCTCAGAATGCAGGGCGGATCCTGCTCCTCTACAGCTGCTCTGAAGTCCAGCCCGGGACTTTCCTGCAGCCCTCCCAGCCGCTCGCTCTGCTCTGCCGGGGGAGGGGGGAAATCCCGGACATTTTGAGTTATTTACAAATTCCCCCCGGATGCTATTTTTAGCACAAAAAGGAGGACATGTCCGGGTAAATCCGGACAAATGGTAACCCTAATAAGCTCCAATGGCGAAACAACATGATCACCACAAATAGACCACTCCTTGCACCTTGACTCCACCCAGAAGACCTAAATCTCCAGAAGCTGGATTCTCCCTCTTGCAGGATGCAAATATCTCCTTAGGAGTTGCATTCATAGTGTGAAGGGGAGAATTGGGCTTCTGCAGTTCATCATCCTCTATCTGCTTTGAATGGGTTATCACTCCCCACCTGATGAAAAGGCCAAGTTGCTAAAAGACCTGGGTGGTGAGGACAGCGGTCCACTCTCTGGATGAAATTCACCCCCGTGCAGAAGGACAGCTCAAAGCACTTAAATGGTGCAAAGACCTTATGCTGGCCTCCGCACATGGCTGAATTTCACCCATTGTCTCTAAATACTTCTAGGAGTTCTGTAAGTGTATGGGGGAGGTGTTTGCTTAATACAGCTCTTCAGTCTCTCTTCAGAAGCAAAAGTTTTAGTAAAGTAGATTTGGAATATAATAAATGGTACACCATCTTGAGATTGTTAATATTTGTAAGTTTTCATGCAGTTTCATTCTCAGCACTAAGAGGCTAAGCCACTGGATGCCCTCTTGATAAGGCTGCTCCATGGGCCCAAAGCATTGTGCATTACAAAAAGCTTAGACGGCTTTCAGAGAAATTGAGTGCAAACATGCATATTTATTTCAAAGTACGGTAGCTGGATACATATTACAAAGGCTGCTGATATGAAATGTCATTGTAAGTTTGTTTTTGAGCTGTATTAGAATCAGACCCCTAAAAGGCATAGCTCTTGCAAAGAAATAAACTTCATTTGCTCCACACTATTGTTATTTAGAGTATGGTAAGAGAGCAAGCCATTTTCCCAGTCACATAATTATCCCTTTTAATGAGAGTGTAAATAAGATCAACCTTAATAGGGGTATGGTCATCTTCTTGTCTGTATGTGTTTTGAGTCACAATGTTATAATGGAAATGGTGACAGGCAGTTATTGACAGCTTTGTGCACTGCTGCTGCTATGACACAGGATTTCAGTGCACGTAATTTTTTTTTGGGGGGGGGGGGGGTATCATAGCAGCTTCTAGATACCCAGATCAGGTTTTCTGTTTAAAATATAGTTCTCATTCTGGTGCTGGGTACAGCAGTTTGTGTTTGAGATTCAGCTACTGTGCATGATCAAATGTTCCCAAAAGATTACAAGTTATATGGGCCCAGGTGGCTGGCATAGGAATGACAACTAAAGTGAATGGCAGGGCTAAGGAGAAGCTCCAACTCTGGTGATAGGGTGGTGCAGGGGGAGACTTGATAGAACTCATCCAAGAAACAGATGTGACTTGACAGATTTTTTTTTTTGGAGAAGACTGTTCCAATCAATCGTCCAAAAACCCACCACAGTGCAACGTCCAGACCCTTTCATAGTTAAATTTCTACGATGCACATCAGAAGAGAGATTGTTCTAAAAGACAGTAGTGAGGGAAAGAACTGCACTGAAGCTAGTAAATGAGGGGTGGGAGAGGACTTCTTCCCCCCTAGGACTTCAGCAGAGAACTTGAAAACAACATTTTGTGGCAAAAAAATTAATTTCTGGTGTTCATTGAAATAAAACAGGTTAGTTTTGTATGCCTTAAGATGTATGTAAGCAGCTGATAAATTGCTCAGCTGTTTTGTTGGACCATGCGTCTCAAATTTTTAGCTGGCCTGAAAATATGTCTGCAAAACTTGTGATTAGTTTTCTGGGCAAAATATATGGATAATTCTAGGTGGGCAACATGCCTGCAATTACCTGATTTGCAGGTGTTGCAGTGTTACCCAATTTTCACAGGAAAAATACATGTTCTTATATACACAAATATGCTTATTCAGAAAACTGCTGAAAATTTAACCTGTTTCTTACTTGCTGCCTTCCATGAGAATAAACTTGAGACAAATTGCAAGTAAATACTGTATGATGATATTTTTGTGTATTAAAAATAAAACAAGTATAGGTACTTTTTATTTCTGCCAAAAATAATAGTTACCCAACCTAACCCTGCATAAGATTCAGATATAAAGTGAATAAAATTCAGTGCAAATATCAGGTGCCCCATTTCACTTCTGAAAGTGACCTGAATATTTTATCTTGTACTTGTATGGCCCCCATCATTACAGTGTCTGAGGGACCCACAAACACTGTGTTTACTTTAGCAACACCCCTGTGAGCCAGTGACTATTAGCCATTGTATAGCTGAGGATACTGAGGTGCAGAGGTCTTAGAGCCTTGCCTAAAATCAAATAGGAAGAGTGGCAGAGTAGGGAATTGAGTGGAATGCTCATGAGTCAGTTCTGAATCACAAGACAACGTCTGAAGTTCTGTGTCCATAAGCTAGTTGTTTTGCCAATGCATTCTCCAAGACTTTGAACACTAACATTCATGCTCCCACAAGATAAGGGCTGAATCCTCAAGTCCTTACTCAGTTTAATTAGGTATGGATTGCTCCCTCTGCTGCCCATATCCACAAATGGAACAAACCTTCTGTGCTTGGAACTCACTCATCTCATGTGGGAGTGCTTGTTGGGGAGAAAATAACTCTCCAGCACTTCCTCCTCCCTGCCTCACACATACCTCCATTCCTAACATGCTAATTACTGGGTGTACCGGAGAGGGGAAGGAGATTGAGCAGGCCAGCAGGATGAGTTCATGGGAGAGGGTAAGGAGTGTTGGCCTTCAGGTGAACATATTCCGTTCCTCCTTGGTCCAATCCTACAGAGACTTACTAGAAAACAGTATATAGCCTGGAACTTGCCTTTCCAAGAATCCTTGTTACCAGGGTGCTGGGGGACCAAAGGTAATCCTGAGGCATGAATGGCTCAGACTCCCGTGGATCCTGAGGATTTGCCAGGTTTGGGAGCTAAATGAGCCCCACAACCTCTTCTGGTGATAGGGAAACTCTGCCTTGATGGATTAACAGAGGACCTCCACAAGGGGAGTCTCTGGCGTGATCCCTGTGAGCCTGCTCTCAGGGGTTTTGCCCATAGAGAGGGGTTGACCTGCATTTTTGTTTTTACTTAGTCATAAACTCCAGATGAAGCCAGAGGACCAGGTTGACTCAGTGGGATTCTGCCTGAATAAGAATAATTAGATTTGCCCCCCCAAAAATGAAATCACTTTACTCTAGCGTATATAGAGAAAAGTAGGCCTTGCTTTGTGGAATAAACTAACTTGCTGTGACTCATTCAGACTGTCACAGCTAACAGATGCTCAGAGAAATACTTTGGACAGGGATATTAGAGGCAGAGGTATTGAAGGCAATTCTGTCATTAAACTGCAAGAGGAGTTGCTCTGTTAATCTTCCCAGCGGGATTCCAGAAGGAATACAAATCAGCTTTGTCTAGCTATTTCTTACCACTGACTCTTAAGAGAAGAACTCATCATAGCAACTCTTCAGACAGGGAAAACTCCAGAAAATGTTCCCACTGACCATCCAATCTTGCTAATTAGCATGGTCTTTAAGACATGATAAAGAAATTTTAAAATAGCCTGCTAGTTCTTGCTGACTCAGTTTCACTGTAAACATGTATGACTTCTATAAAGTAGCCTATCAGGCAGCTATTAAATTAATAAACTGGTATAAAAGAAAAAAATAGTATGGTGGCCATTTTTATTCAGTGGAGAGCAGGCATTCAGTGAAGTTTGTTGGAAATACTTGTTCTGCTTTCTCCATAAATCTGGACTAGACAATATTTTTCTGTAGCTGCACTGGGCTCCTGATACTTCAGTCTGATTCACATTGGCATATCCTCATTGAAGTCAGTGCAGTTCTGCTCGTGCAAATCTAATTGAAGGATTGAGGCCTAAATGACCGCTGTTACTCTTAAAAGCTTTGGTTTCTCATGGATGGCAAACCCCACAGATACTGGGCACCAGACAGTTTAAAGAATATTGCAGGTATGTTGGTGGCATCTTCTTACTCAGAACTAGAACTGGCTTGAAACTTTATCAACAAATTTTGATTGGGGGGAGGGGAGAAAAATCACTACCCCCATTTTCCAAATCAGCTTGATTGATAACCGTAGTAGATCAAACCATGTTCACTTTCTGTGGCTGCTCAACAGACACATCTTTGTGTTGCTCTTTTACAGAATCATTTGGAGACGAGACTGAAGTGTTACCACTCCCCAGGGACTATTTCATATTGCACTGTAGGGGAAGGAATTTTCAGTGTGTTAGCAGGTTTAAAATATTTCAGTCTAATTATAAGCAGTACGCCCAAGGACAGAGCTAAATTAAATCTAACGCCAGCAACCAGTCAGATGAAATGAGCTGAGAACACTTCTAACCTACTATCTGAGATAAAGTAAACATAATTGAATTGCATACCCAGAATATTATATATCCATAGTGCATTATTAATGAACTTCCCAAATTAGTACTTCTCAGACTGCAATACTTCCTTTTTAGAGCTTCATTTGAGATAAGCCAAAATTCTCTTGCCAAACAGTGATCCTAACAAAGTGAGCCTTTATTCCTCAAACATGAAACCAAACCATGATTCACTTACAAGTTCTGAATTGAATGATAGACACAAGCAAAAACAACAAATTACAGAGTAATTTGTGCTTGTATAATCTCTTCATCTAACAATCTCAAGGCACTTTCTCATAGCAGCTGGGATGAATCGAGCCCTATGTCTGAATTTTATTGATCATGATTACATATTTGGTAACTGGAGCTCAATTAGTGCTGCAACTAGGGGAATGTAGCTTAATGCTTTGATTACTAGTTGTGATGAGTTAAATGTTTTGATGCAAGAGAGAACAGACTGTGGTTTCCCTATACAATTGCATAGTTGATCTTCTGAATTAGTCCCCTGCCAAGTATCACTTACCTGGATGAGACAGATTTGCCCTTGCTTAATGACAGGTTTCAGAGTAGCAGCCGTGTTAGTCTGTATCCGCAAAAAGAACAGGAGTACTTGTGGCACCTTAGAGACTAACAAATTTATTAGAGCATAAGCTTTCGTGGACTACAGCCCACTTCTTCGGATGCATCCCCAACTTACTGACTTGGATTCCAAGATTCTAAGGTTAAATAGTATTCCTCAGAGGCATTCTGACTTAATGTATTAAGCATGGAATTAGGAATCAGGAGACTGTGGTTTCTAATCCTGGTTCCAATGCTGACCTGCTACATGTTCTTGGGCAAGTCACATGCATGGGAAGTTTCATACAGTTTCCTTGGGGTGTTCTGTTGAAGAGTTGGCCCTTCTGGCTTTCGACACAAAGCAAAGTGAATTTTCCAAATAGGAAGAGCAGAGTGGTTCACTGAGAATCAGAGTGGTTTTGGACTGCTAAAATTTAGCTGGGAGCCCTGCCACTGGGATTTTCAAATTCTTGTTGCTTGTATGATGCTGTGAATTCCAGATACTGCTCCTCTCCTTGTCCCTACTCTAAGGTTACCCGTAACACTTCAGCAGCTTTCGTGTCCTGCTGGAACAGTGTATGGCCTCACCCACACCTTGAATAGACGACAGGCCTCAGATAGCGGAAACTAGCCACCGGTTTTAGAAGTGATTTTAAAACAGCTTTTCAGACCCACAGCAGCTCACATCTTGCCTACACTAATGGTAGCAATATTAAACTTTTGTGGGAAAAGGCTGTGTCTAAACTAGACTGCTGCATCTCTTGGGATTTTGTTTTGTATTGTTATTGTAACTTGTATGTTCAGGCTGTGCGTTATCAGATTACTTTCACTTCTTTAAACTGCCATGTGTAAACTGTATGCTGCATGTCTCCAGCTACACATGCAGAGGGAGCGGAGCCCGGGAGAGCGGGATGCGGGCCCCGCACGGCAGCGCCCCAGGCACCGATCCCCTCTATGGCCCCGCTGCTGCTGCTCCTGGCCACCCTGCCGCAGTCCCTGGATGGCTCAGGCCGCTTCACCCAGCCCCGGCTGCGGCGCTGGGGGGCATCCGCCCTGCGGCACCTGCAGGCGGCTCCATGCGCCCTGTGGGGCGGCCCCCAGCCCAAGTGTCCCGCATTCTGACCCACCCGGCCATAAGGTGTGGGCGCTGCTCCCCGACGCGAACCGCAGCGGCCCCAGGGCGCTTCTGTCAGCTGCTGCCAGGGCCAGCGCTAGGCTTTTGCCACCCCAAGCAAAAAAAAAAAAAAAAAAAAAAAAAGAAAAAAGGATGGCCGGAATGCCATCCCTGAAAATATGCCGCCCCAAGCACGTGCTTGGTTTGCTGGTGCCTGGAGCCGGTCCCGTTCACTGTGAAACATTTTATTTTGTAGTCTTTGTTGCTGTGACTGTAGGGGAGTCACATGGATAGTGTTGTATCTATAACGATGTTTTCCTTAAAATTCTTGGTTAGTGAAGTGGCATTTATAAATTACAATAGAACACATCTGTGAAAATTCTCAAGCCCTCAATATTTTTTTTGTCTTTCCCTGAAAAAATATTAATAAGAATAGAAATTGTTCCACAGTAACTTTTTGTATTACTAGAATCTTTGCTGAAACTAGCACTTATTATTTTACCATTTATCATTTTTATAAAGTAATTCAACACAACCAATTTCATTTTAGATCAGCAGATTGCTAGACACTTAACAGACAAAAATGATTAGGAAGTTACTTTCTAAATACTGATATAAGTGAGGGGAGGTGATGCTAGGCACACTTTTTCTCTTCGTGTCTTTGTTTTCTCTTGAGTGATATTATCCTGTCCATCTTTTGAGTAAGGACTTTTATCTCTGCTAAGAATCCACACAGATAGAGGACCCTCGTGTGCAATGGCGGCGGGAGCAGGAACATATGCTGAAGGACTATCTGATACTGGCCCAAGAGGCTATTACTGCTCAGAAAGAGATCTACCAGGTGAAACAGCAGAGACTTGAATTGGCCCAGCAGGAATACAGGCAGCTACATGACGTTTGGGAACACAAACTGGGCTCTCAGATCAGCTGTAAGTATTAAACTGTCTAGCAAGTGGGAAATAGCATCACGATAGAACCAGGAAAACAATATGTAATAAAACTGTCTGGTTTTGTAACTTGTTTTAGAGTAAAGTTAACTCTTTGTAGCTAGCTCCTGATAGGACAGACCTGTTACATCAAGGGCAGTGTCTTACCTGTTCTCTCTAGCTATCTGTCTTCAAAACATTTCCCATTTTTAGCATTTATTTTATAAAAGTATTGCAGTCCCTTTATATGAAATCTCACTGCATCATGGTCTACTAAATCACTGCGGAAGAGGAGAGACACCAGTGCCTCAGGTGTGTAAATGATCAGTATGGGGATTAGCAAAATGTAAATTAATTAAATGTAATTAATGCTAGATCCCCAGCTGTGCCTGCCAGCGTGTAATGGGAGGGTAAAGGGACATGGTCAGATGTGCCTATCTGCCAAGTTTGTACTCCTCTGAAACCTGGGGCTGTCAAGGAATGGTTTGGTGCTCACATTCATAGCAGTTCCCTGGGTGCTGTGTAATTATACTTGTCAAGCAAATCCATCCACAAGCACTCCTTACAATGGGGCTGGATGAGCAGTAGTGTAGAGCTAGCTGTTTCTGGTCCACATCAACCAAAGATTCTACATGTGATGTTTCAAGTTAGGCAAAGTCAAGGACTGCTTCTGAAACTCTGGCCTTGGAACAATTGTCAATAGCTAGTAATGATTCAAATGTTCATCTTATGTCAACTGTATGATGACTGGAGTGTTACCTCCTGCTTTGTAGCTGAGCAGTCAATTTTATGAAGATTCCCTGTCCTCACTTTCTGTATAACTGGTCTTCCAGCCACTTCTTCCTGTCCACTCACACTGCCTATTTTCTTTTTTCCTTTCATCCCACTTCCTACTGTTCTCTGGGTCCATCTGTGTGAGTGTTGGGCCTGACTGCACCTCTTCCAGCGACCACTGGGAGCTGCGAGCGGCCATGCAAATGTAAACAAACTGTCTGGCAGCCCACCCAAGGATTACCCTGACAGAGCCGCATGCTCTAGATGTTCTCATTATCCATATAAATGACCAAACCTTTTAAAATACTGCTGAGCAATTTTCCTCAATTATATCTTGTGTCAATGAGTTCTACAGGCTAATTCAGGATTACATTAAAAGGTGTTTAAGCTAGGGTTACCATATTTCAGCAAGCAAAAAAGAGGACGGGAGGAGCCCCGCCCTAGCCCCGCCCCTGCCCCTCCCACTTCCCACCCCCCCAGAACCCCCAACCCTCCCCCCGTTCCTTGTCCCCTGACTGCCCCCTCCTGGGACCCCTGTCCCTAACTGCCCCCCAGGACTCCACTCCCTATCTAAGCCTCCCTGCCTCTTGTCCCCTGACTGCCCCAACCCTTATCCACACCCCCACCCCCAGACAGACCCCTGGGACTCCCACGCCCCATCCAACCACTCCCCACCCCCTGACAGCCCCCCCCAGAACTCCCAACCCATCTAAACCTCTCTGCTCCCTGTCCCCTGACTGCTCCGATCCCTCTCCCCACTCCTGCCCCCTGACAGCCCCCCCCAGAACTCGCAACCCATCTAAACCTCTCTGCTCCCTGTCCCCTGACTGATCCGATCCCTCTCCCCACCCCTGCCCCCTGACAGCCCCCCCCAGAACTCCCGACCCATCTAAACCCCTCTGCTCCCTGTCCCCTGACTGCTCCGATCCCTCTCCCCACCCCTGCCCCCTGACAGCCCCCCCCAGAACTCGCAACCCATCTAAACCTCTCTGCTCCCTGTCCCCTGACTGCTCCGATCCCTCTCCCCACTCCTGCCCCCTGACAGCCCCCCCCCAGAACTCCCAGCTCCCCACCCCCCTGCTCCTTGTCCCCTGACTGCCCCTTCCTGGGACCCCCCCAACTGCCCCCCAGGACCCTACCCCCTACCTGTACCCTGACTGCCCAAAACTTTCTCCACCCCCCCCCCCCCAAAAGCCCCCCCCCCGTTTCTTGACTGCCCCCTCCAGAACCTTCCTGCCCCCGGTCCCCCTTACCCTGCTGCTCAGAACAGGGTGTTGGGCTCTGTGCGAGCCGAGCCGGACACGTGGCTGCGCTCCCCAGCACAACAAAACCCGGTCCCTGGCCCTGCACAGTGCTGCCGGACCGGGTTGCAGGAGAGGCCAACTCAGAATGCAGGGCGGCTCTGGCTCCTCTACAGCTGCTCAGGAGTCCAGCCCGGGATTTTTCTGCAGCCCTCCCAGCCGCTCGCTCTGCCGGGGGAGGGGGAAATCCCGGACATTGTGAGTGCTTTACAAATTCCCCCCGGACGCTATTTTTAGCGCGAAAAGGAGGACATGTCCGGGTAAATCCGGACGAATGGTAACCCTAGTTTAAGCAATTTAAATTTTGCTGCCTTTCAGTTTCATTGAAATGTTCATCTCCACTAGAAGGATAAATAGAAGTGCTCAATCTAACTTTGCTATGCCACTATTCCAGCTTGTATGCCATTATGTCCCCTGTCTCATCTCTAAAGTAAACAGCCCCAGACATTTTTAGTCTCTTCCTGAAGCTTTTCCTTGTCTCTGAATCCCATTCACTTCTGTTGTACATTACTCATGACTCTGTGAACTATAAACTGTATGCTCACGCTGGAGGGTTCTGTTAGCATCCTGCCAATGTCTCTGACAACAAAACTACAGTTTTGTACTACAGGGCATAAATGGATCATTGCACAGATCAAAAAACAGTTTCCCTGTCCCTAGCTACCCCTTAAAATAGCTCCCAGTTGTGCAATGCTGTGCCTTCTGAAGCATAAGGGTTTTGTCCACCGATGAAGACAGGATGCTGCACTTGATGGAACATTGGTCTAATCCTAGGGTTACCATAGGTCAGTTTTTTCCCGGACATGTCTGGCTTTTTGGTAATCAAACCCCCATCCGGGGGGAATTGCCAAAAAGCCGAACATGTCCGGGGAAAAATACCGCCGGCCGGGCACTTCCCCTCCCGCGGCTGCTGTGCTCCTCCCCTGACTCTTCGGCTCCGTTTAAGAGCTGAGCTGCCCAAGCGCTACCGGCTTCGGGCAGTCCCCTTGCCTCTGGACCCTGAGCCACTGGCCGGGCACTTCCCCTCCCGGGCTCCGGGGGTGCAGGGTCCAGAGGCATGGGGGCTGCCCGAAGCCGGTAGCGCTCGGGCAGCTCGGCTCTTAAACAGAGCCGAAGAGTCAGGGGAGGAGCACAGCCACCGGAGCCCAGGAGGGGAAGTGCCTGGCCGGCGGCTGGGGTCCAGAGGTATGGGGGCTGCCCGAAGCCCGAGCGCTACCGGCTTCACGGTTTGCCGGGCAGCCTCCAGACCCTGCGCCCCCGGCTGGGTGCTTCCCCTCCCGGGCTCCAGCTGCGCTGGGGAAGCGCCGGCCTGGGGCACAGGGTCTGGAGGCTGCCCGGCAAACCGTGAAGCCGGTAGCGCTCAGGCAGCCCTTTTCGCATGGCTGGGAGGGAGGAGGGGGAGTTAGGGCGGGGACTTTGGGGAAGGGGTGGGGGAATGGGTGGGGGCGGGGTGGGAAAGGGGCGGGGCCAGGGCCTATGGAGTGTCCTCTTTTTTTTTATTTTTTAAATATGGTAACCCTACTAATCCACTGCGGCACATCCTATGGTCTGCCACATCCTCAGGCCCTTCAGAAGGCTGTATTGCATTCTTCAGTTTTCTTGTTATGTTGTGTATTTGATGGATTAATTTACAAGAAAACCCTATTTTAAAATTGAAATCCTACATACAATCTCTTTCCCCCCACTCCTCCCAACCACCCCTCCCACCCCTCCCCCACTCCTCCCAATCACCTCTGGGGTGTGGTGTGAGTGTTTTATTTTTGTTAATGGATTTGGTATTTCAGGAGACCAAGCAACTGGGCATGGACCTAGTGTTTGGGCACTGTGCCAAGTAGAAGGAAGGATTTTGATTGCTGGGAACTGGTGCCAGATCAGGACTTACAGATGGAGCATGATCTGCATCTCCAATTTTCTCTGGCATGCATTCCCAGTGCAATTATTTGACCATGTTGCTGGGTGCTGTCACACTGGAAGAAAAGGTGCAGAACTAGCATAGTGGGGAGAAGAGGATCTTGAGGTGGGAGAGAGCTGGGGGAAGTCTTGTTTCACTCAGAATGTGGGGAGAGAGTTGGAGCATGAAGTGAAGCAGAGAAGATGAAAACAAATAAATTGGTCTCCTCAGGAAAGAGCATTAGGGCTCAGAGAATAAATATTGAATCTTCAGGTTGTGTGTACAGTATTGGAGTCCTCCTTTCAGATTTGTGTGATGTGTTGTAAAGCTCACCCTAACGTAAAATAGAATTCTTAATTCAACATATTCTCTTCATTCCAGTGCACTCTGGCTCATCGTCTAGTTCTAAATATGACCCGGAGATTCTTAAAGCTGAAATTGCTACTACAAAATCCAGGGTAAGAAGTACAAATGGACCTTTGCTTTCCGCTAATGATCTTAAGAAGCTTCAAAACCTCATGTTAAATATTAAAGGAGATGCCAAGGCAGCTGTGTGAACTAATGCTGCTGCCCTTAATCTAGAATATATATTATCAGAAATTCTCTGAAGTCAGTGTCCCAGAGTTCAACTATCCCACATTTTTCTTGAAAGCTTTGAGCTTGCCTGAAAGCTGATAGAGAATATTTTGCTATAGATATTATCAGATATTTAACTAGGTGGTGATTTTGTACTGCAATTTCAAATATCTAGGAATGGTCTCCAGACATGGGTAGCTATTTTGTGTTCAGTTCAGTGCAGACTCATGGAGACTTTACTTTTGGTCATTTTTGTTCTCAATCTAAAGCAGGTGAGACAGGCTTCTATGAAGGAGCATAATAGAGAAAACTACAGGATCTATGTATTTACAATTTGCATGATCTTCCCACTGTGTTAGTTGTACAATGAAATTTCTTAACTGGGACAGCCCAGTAGGTGGCTTATATTATTGCAATTAAGCAGCTGTCTTATTATTTAATCATTTTTAAAAAGTCAGTAAAGATGTTAAACATTGAATAAAAATGACATTCCATATTTGTCTCCTTTTAATCTTTATATGTCAACTTGTATATTTAAGAGTTAAGAATTTCACATCTCTTGCACCTAACTTGATACCACATAACTTCTAGGAACTAAAGAGTGATTTTATAATACTGCCCAGATGAAGTAGTAGTTATGGCTATTCACTGTTGTGCTAAATTGATATTCTAGGAGATTCAGCCTGAAGTGACCATCCTGATTAAGCATGTTCTGATTGTGTGGATAATACCGTGCCTTTAATCTTAATGGATGTATCAGTCTGAAAATGTAACACTTTGCTCTTCCAATTACTACAGGTTAATAAATTGAAGCGAGAGGTAGCTCATATGAGGCAAGAACTGCAGTACAAAGAGCATGGCTTCCAAACACTAAAGAAGTAAGTTTAATGCACAATCTTATTTTCTGATGAAAAGTTCTTTCCCTTCCCACCCCCTCTCCCTGGTTCTTTAGCTGCTTGAATAAAGAAAGCGTTTTCTCTGCCTGTGTGTGCTCCTAGGGTGCTAACATCCGGGCACACAACTGACAGACTCGAAAAGCAGTACACACAGCACATATTAGAATCTGTCACTTGCGCATGTGAGTGCTAGTGTAGCAAATGTGAGCATGTACAAACTGACTTAACTCAAAAAAGCACTTCCAACAATGTCACAAGGCCACATTATGTCATCATTTAAAGTACAGTACTGCCCATTGCATCTAGTACTGCTTAACACTGATGTCATGGTAGGGCCCAGGGTCTTGATTCAAGGGGTCATTGTTTTTAGGGGCATTGAGAAAAAGCTGTAAAAAGACAAGGACCCTGGTGCTTACCAGTGTAGGAATAACAGTTGGCATTTCTTAAGTAATGAGGCATATAGTGTAGGTGGTTAATTTTTACCACTTACAAATTCATAGATGTGCCGGCTCCTCTCAGTAGAATTCCCCTGGGAGGAGGGAAAGACCAGCTGTCAAGTTGTTCAGCCTACTTCTGTTGAAGAGAATACACCACTTGAACATGACGTCTGTGCCCTGTTTAATATGCAGAACATATCGAAACTGGTTTCCATACAAATTTGTAGGAAATCTTTCCTCTGTAATTTACAAACCAGTTGCTTAGCCACTACTATATTGGTTTCAGATATATGTCACGTCTCTGAGGAGTATTAATTCATATTACCATGCATCCTAGAACCCCTACTGAGGGACCAGGACCCTGTTGTGCTAGGTGCTGCACAAAAATGACTTTTTCACAGTTTCTATCAGAGGCTTCTTAAATCTAAACCCACCAATCTTTCTCCTATTATGATGAATTCAAGGAGAATTGGGGGGAGGAATAGTTCAGTGGTTTGAGCATTGGCCTGCTAAACCCAGGGTTGTGAGTTCAATTCTTTAAGGGGCCATTTAGGGATCTGGGGCAAAAATCTGCCTGGGGATTGGCCCTGTTTTGAGCAGGGGGTTGGACTAGATGACCTTCGGCGGTCCCTTCCAACCCTGATATTCTATGATTCTATGAAAATAAAATTATCCTGTTTACTGAAGGAAGATCTCCAATGTGGAAGCAGGGAAAATGTGCAAAGATTCACTTTGCCTGTCATTAACCAAGAGGATTTGGTTAATGACACTTTGAAGGAAGGATATATTAACTTCATGGAGTTTGATTTCTATTTTCTGGTAGCGTATAGGAAGACTCTTAAGTTTGTCAGAGTCCATGCTTTTCAAGGGAGGGCAGTATCGAGAGAAAAATCTCTGCTAGGGCACCACTAAGGAGGAAGAAGAAAAGGAATTCCTGCATGGATTTGTCTGCCTTTTGCAGATGTCAAAGACCTCTGGCATAACTCCAGATCTCAGTCTTGGCTTATTCTTGCATATACCTTGTTACACTAGCACCTACTAGTGTAAGTGGTATGTTCTAACAATGTGTTTGGATGATGACATTTGTGTATGCAAATCACATTTTTCATGCTTGCACCCAGGTGCTAGCATGACAAAAGTCCCAGGACTAGCAGAAACCACACTGAAGCCCTACCGAAATGCAGGCCCTGTATCATAAAGAAACCTAAAATGGATGATTAGCTTTCAATGGGTTGTGGAATCTGTAATTGTCACTTTAGGCAGAGAGGTGGAGTGTGTACTAGTTGTGGCTTGAAGATATTTGTGTACAATATTTGTGTCTGTTAATGCCTAAGTGGTATTTACATCTTAACCTGTTTTAAAATGTTGGAGTACATCAATCAATCCTGTACAAATATATTAAGCATAACTCACTGTATGGTAGTTCTGTGCAGATGCCCCCACAACCTCCCTACAGGCTGCAGATCTCTGCCTGCTGCTGTTTGAAGTAGTAACAAGAGCAATACTTCTAGGCCAGGGATCAGCAACCTTTGGCACACAGCCGGTCAGGGAAATCCGTTGGTGGGCTGCAGCGTCCGCGGGTTTGGCTGATCACTGCTCCCACTGGCCGCAGTTCGCCGTTCTAGGCCAACGGGGGATGCAAGAAGTGACAGCGAGCACATCCCTCTGCCCACGCCACTTCCCGCAGCCCCCTATGGCCTGGAACGGCGAACCACCAGTGGATTTCCCTGATGGGCTGCGTGCCAAAGGTTGCCGATCCCTGTTCTAGGCAAATACTTCCTCTTACTCTCCCCCTATCTGTGGTGGTCCTGCTTAGTCCTCGGAAGTACAAAGCTCTTATACTAGAATTGAGAAGAGAGTACAGTGAGGGGGGTTTGTATGTTTTAATTTTGTACTCTCGCTGAGGTGACACTAGCCTCATTTTGCTGCTAAAATGTGTCTGATACTCTTAACTTTGGAGCACTGAGCTGACACTTTATGTCGCAATTTTCAGATTTATTTGGCATTCAGGAATACCATAGTCCACGGGTCAGCAACGTTCGGCACGCAGCTCGCCAGGGTAAGCACCCTGGCGGGCTGGGCCAGTTTTATTTACATGCTGACATGGCAGGTTCGGCCGATCGCGGCCCCCACTGGCCGCGGTTCGCCGTCCCGGGCCAATGGGGGCGGCAAGAAGCGGCGTGGGCGAGCGATGTGCTGGCCGCGGCTTCTCACCACCTTACTTACCCTGGCGGGCCGCATGCCGAATGTTGCCAACCCCTGCCATAGTCCTTGGGTTATACAAGTTTACTTGCATGTTTTTGTAATGTACATTGTAAAATACATTGTTTTATATTCTACTAATATAAGTGATGTAGAAAACCACAGGAGCTCCTTCATCCTGAAGATATCGACGTAGCAACATGCCCAGTACCTGGAGACTAATTAAGGGCATATTCTATAAAACTCATGCCAAAAGTGTCTCCCTGGTACCATTCTGAATACAAATTTAGACTGATCCTGCTGTTGTCCATGTGGAGAAATCCTTGTAATGTTCTACAATTTTGAGACATCTGAAAACACCAGATCTGAAGATTCATCTTAACTTTTCAGCTAAGCCAGGTGCTTTCTGGAACATGACTTTTGGACCCTCTAATTCTGAAAATGCTTATTACATTGTGAATAGGACAATTGAGTACGGTGAGCATTGCAAACAGTGTTTGCAGTGTCAAGCTGTAAGTTATCACAGAGATGGGAGAGATATGTTCAATAAGTTAGTTCTTTTGACATTTCCAAACACATGAAGGAAGACAAGTAAAAGCATCTGTGGTCCAGATTCTGCTCTTGTTATATGGGCATCAGTTTGGAGTAATTCCTTTGGAATTTGACTCCCAACATTTAATGTTGGCAATAGTAGGAATTTTATGTCACTGCACTTGTTTCTCATTGTCAGCATGTCAAAAACCAAAGGGATGGCATTAAAGTAGCCCCTCTTAGTTAGCTTCAGAATAGTGGAATTCTCAAGGTTAATGTAACTGCATATCATGAAGTAACTTATTCAAACGGGGAAAAGAACCATGATCATTCACTAACTCTGTTCTCTCCTTCCAATGGGTGAGGACAGCCCATGATTAAGAATGTTTACATGCTTGGAAGTGGACACAGAAAGTTGCATGTGCTTTAGCATTTGAAATGCGTTCACTTAAAATTTCTTTAATAAACTTGAGCTACAGTGTCACATGCCTAAATTATTTTGGGCATATCTTGAGTGTTTTAAATCTCTTTCCTCTTTTTATTTTGTAACTTTTCATGCAGAATTGATATGAAAATGTCTGATACTCAAGGTGGATACAAACTTGATGAAGCGCAAGCCATATTAAGTGAAATGAAAGCTATCAAGAAAGCAATCACTTCAGGAGAGAAAGAAAAACAAGATCTCATTCAGGTACTGAAATAATTTTAAATAATGAGCTATTGATGGAAAGGACAAGGCATATCCTTGAAACACTCTTGCAAAGTTGATCTGATGTAACTGGAAATGTTCACAATATCTAGGGCAGACTAAATCTTTTATTTCAAAGAATATAATTATTAGTTTAGGGGTTAATATAAAATGACCAACATCACGTTTGGAGTGGAACTGTCATCCTTTTGGTTTTATTTATTGATCACAAACTCAAAGATGGTATGATGTGACATTGGCTTCAATTAAATCACTTTATTATCCCCAGATCTCTAAAATGAGAGCAAGAACATAAAAGAAAAGCTTGCTCTAAGACGCATGTTCCCAGTAAGGAACTTTTTATCAAAGAAGGGTCACTGTGATTTTTACTCAAGCTTAAATATCTCATTCAATGAAATGTTGTTGTGCAGCAGGTGATATTTTTTCTAGCAAGAAAAGAGATGACTTTGTGAATTCTTGTTTTAGAGCTTAGCCAGGTTAAAGGATGGCTTTGTGACTGACAGAGGATCACAGTCAGATCTGTGGGACAGCAATGCAGCCTTATTACCTCCACAGTATCTGGATGTTAGCTCCCAAACAGATGTTTCAGGAAATGTAAGTAACATGTGACACAAACACATGCAAAAATTATTCCTCTGCACTGGATCAATGTTGCCATATTGCAAGTCTTCAATCTAGGGCAAATAACTATTAATTGATGGGCCTTCAAAGTTTCAACATCAGTGTGGTTTTCACTGACGTTTTATTTGATGGCAAAAAGGAGGAGGTAGTAGCGGTGGTGGCACCTGCCCAACTTACAACTTTTAGCCTAGTGGTTAAAGCACTTGCCTGGGAGGTGGGAGACCCAGGTTCAATTCTCCCCTCTCTGCCAGCAGGGGAAAGATGATTTGAGCAGTGGTCTCCCACCTCCCAGGTGGGGGCCCTTACCACTGGACTACAGAGATTTTTCTCTCTCTCTCTTCCCTCCCTCCCTCCCTCCCTCCCTCCTCTCTGCCTAATAGTCATTGGGCCTGAGTGTGGGAGAGTGGCTTTATAATTCAGTGATTAGTGCACCCATCTAGGAGGTGGGAGACCTTGGGTCTGGTCCCCCTGCTCCAATCACTCTTTCATTATTCTGCCACAGTGGAGCAGCTTCAGTAGGAGACTGAGGGATCCCCCCATCAGAATATCACATAGCTCATGAGTTAGAGCATCCTCCTGAGAGGATTTGAGCTGGGTTTTCCCACCTTCCTCTCCTGCTAAACCTGGATCTCCCAGTCCCAGAGGAGTGCTCTAACCACTGGGCTAAAAGTTATAAGGTGGGTGGCAGCAGCAGCTCCTCCTCCTCCTCCTCTGGCCAGTTCATGTGCAGCAAGAAGCAGCTAAAGCGTCTAAACCCCGTGACTCGAGGAGGTGGGTTCCAATTTGTGGATCTCAAGCGGAGATAAACGCCTCCCTACAGTCTAGACTTAGGCTCCTATATCTGTGAACAGGGTGGGACTTAACATATATCCCTCTGATTGGCATCCCCCATTGGCTAGCTTTGGCGGCTCCCTGCCTGGCATGTTGGCTTTTGTGGATCACATTCTACAGCCTCTATCTCTCCCCATGCATTTTATAGGCACCTAACTCGGCTTTGGGGATTCCAGCGTTATTCCTGTGATTTTTTTTTTTTTTTTCTAAGCACCTAAAAGTTAGGCACTATGATGCTCAGTGTTGCAAAGCCTAAGTCTCTTTGTGGATCTCACCCTTTCCTTCCCCTAAATATTTCTTCCTTGAGGCATGGAATATTCTGTTAACCCTTCTGTTATAAGGCAAGCATTATGACATAGGGAACGTTTTGAGGCTACCTATGGATTTAGCTTTGAGGAAGATTACAAACTTGCAGGGCTAGGTCATTTGTGAAGTTAGTTTCTACTAGCTGGGAATTTGAATTGTAAATGAGTAATGTTACCAATTTTTTTAAAATGTCAACTCTTTGTTACAATTTGTTACAATGCAACCCTGCGTAGAGGACAATCACAGCCTTATGCACCCCTTAAAAACATAGGTGGCACTTAAGTGGTGCATAACCCTTGTGCTGGCCCTCTCCACAAGAGTGTACTTTACCCTTTGATCCTATTATTGTAAATGGGAATTATGGAATAGGTGAAAATCCTTAGGGCTTTAAAATTAATGATTCCTTGGGGTGAATTCTTCTAATGTCTGTTGATTAACATCCTTAACTTTCAAAGATATATAGAAGCCCTCTAATCCACACATCTTGACTTTTGCAGATAAAAAAGATGGCTTCTTGCCACATCTTAGTAAGATTTAATAGCAGGTTGCTATAGTATGGTCTCATATTAAAATTATAAACTTTCATGGTGCTGTACAAACATTGGGCTCTGATCTGGCAATCAGATCAGCGCAGGCAAACTTTGCACAGGTGCAGCCGGGACAACCCATGTGGCTCAGATGGCAGGTTTGGTATCATCGTGACCAATCCTGCAAATCCTCACTTGAGTGAATAGTTCTTACTACTGTAGTTCTATTTGTGTAAGGCATCTATCAGCCTAGTCCTAATAGCCATTATGTTCCTTACCCTAAAGATTTTTCAATCTAAATAAGGCAGACCAACACAAAACATATTGTAACATTTCAGAAGAGGGAGATAGTAAAAATTACCTTGCAAAAAGTCCTCCACTGTAGTTTTAAATGCAAAGGGGGAAAAATCTGGGCCCCAATCATAGATGTGAATTAGTCAGATTCTGCTGTACTCTATAACTGGAGAGCAAGATAACTCTTGCATCTTATATCAGTTTTTAGACACCTGAAGCACATAATCATAAAAAAATCAATCAAAGGAAACAATTTTCAGTCTGATCACCTCTCGAATCTATGAATTTAATTCAATTGACAAGTTAGCAGCATTACAATTTGAATATAGAATGTCTCAAGGCACAATAGCTGTTTATTAATTCACTGGTTTTATACTTTATTTCCTAGTTTATCACAAGCACTAATAATCAGTTGGCTGAGAAGGTCAGATTACGCCTCCGATATGAAGAAGCAAAGAGAAGGTAGTTGGTGTTTTGTCTGTTGTTGCTTACTATTGGGACTGTACAGTTCAAAATGTAAACAGATATCTGTGATTGAGAGGAAAACCCATTAAGAGCACAATTAGAACTTCAGTGGGGGTAGCGGGGCATTCACTGAAACTCTGAAAGAACTTTTGTGCTTAGGGGCCAGCATGCAGCAACTGTTTCTTTGAAAGACTCCAGCTTTTAATGACAATTAAGACTGTATGGAATTGCAAATGCAAATCAAATGTTAGGATAGTGTCTTAGTAATTAACCAGAACACTCAACAGAGTAAATACAAATTTTTAAATAATCACAGTACAGAAGATAAACACAGATTCTACCCTTCTCCTTAACTTTTAAAACACCCTGTATAACAAAAATGAAATTTAAAAAGTTAAGAATAAATTGATCCACTTAGGCTATAAAGAAAATTAATTTCACATAAGTCTTTTCTTGACCAGGTAAATAAAGCAATTGTCTGTATAACTGAAACATCATTGCTACATAATCAATATTCAAATTGTTGAGCTAGTCAGGCTAAAGGCTTCTGAGTCAAAACTGGGGAAAGTCATTATAGTTCTCAAATGACAAAAGTAACGTGGATGTAGGGTTACCATATTTCAGCAAGCAAAAAAGAGGACGGGAGAAGCCCCGCTCTAGCCCCGCCCTAGCCACACCCTAGCCCTGCCCCTGCCCCTCCCACTTCCCGCCCCCTCAGAACCCCCAACTCTCCCCCCGTTCCTTGTCCCCTGACTGCCCCCTCCTGAGACCGTCCCCCCATCCTAACTGGCCCCCTAGAACCCTATCCTCTACCTGTACCCTGACTGCCCCAACTCTTATCCACACCCCCACCCCCAGACAGACCCCTGGGACTCCCACGCCCCATCCAATCACTCCCCACCCCCTGACAGCCCACCCCAGAACTCCCGACCCATCTAAACCCCTCTGCTCCCTGTCTCCTGACTGCTCCGATCACTCTCCCCACTCCTGCCCCCTGACAGCCCCGCCCCCAGAACTCCCAACCCCCCCCCCCGCTCCTTGTCCCCTGACTGCCCTCTCTTAAGACCCCCCCCACCCTAACTGCCCCCCAGGATCCTACCCCCTACCTGTATCCTGACTGCCCAAAACCTTATCCACCCCCCCAGGAAGCCCTCCCGAACCCCCCCCCCCCCGTCTCTTGACTGCCCCCTCCAAAACCTCCCTGCCCCTTCTCGGACCCCCTGGCCCCCTTGTTATTGGCCTTCGCCTAACGTCTCTGTGAACTTGCTCAGGAACGGCCTGAGCCGTTCGTCCCGGCATGCTGGGCAGCAGTGGAGGAGGAGCAGGGGAGGAGCTCCAGACTGCCGGAGGCGATCTGCGAATGCAGGGAGGAGAGAGGGAGTGATCTCTGCTGCAGGGGAAGCGGAGGAGGGGCTCTCTCTGGCTGTCAGAGCCCCATGTAAGTGGCATCATCCGACCGGCTGCCCTGTTAGCCGTGCACCCTCTGCATGGGGGGGCGGGAAGTCCGGACATTTACAAATTCCCCCCGGACACTATTTTTAGCTCAAAAAGCCGGACATGTCCGGGGGAATCCGGACGAATGGTAACCCTAGTGGATGGCATATACTGTTGTGCCTCTCAATGCCTCTAGGCCTCCCCTCCTAATGAGCCAACTGTGTTTGAAAACAGAGCTGTGAAGTCGCCCCCTTAGCTTAGTATTCAAAACTTCCAAATATTTCTCAGATCTATGGATGACGTTTAAAGCAGAGCCGGGAGACGTGTGCGTTGCATTAATGCCTGATTATTTACAAACATCTTCAGTTTTAAGCTTAATGAAAATTCTTAAAGTCCTGACCAAACCTAGTTCCTGAAACCCCCAAGAATGCAGACATTGGACTTGCAAAAATCTTGAAAATTTTGAAGTTTTAGACTTAAGCTGTTCCTCCGCACATGACCTTGGAAGCCAATGTAAATTCATATTCTGAAATTGCAACTAATAATTAACAGAGGCATTGTGCTTTGGTAGATATAGGGCATTCACCCACCTCTGTCCTACATAAAGCATCTGGGGCATAACTGAGGAGATGACGTATTCTCCTCAGAAATTTATTTGGCATTTCTTTAATGATCTTTCCATTCCCAAATTTCCACATATAAAAATGTAATGAGATAATATAATTCAATAATATAATGTTTGAGCACAAAAATTATAAATTTTGAGCTGTGAACAGTCTGAGAGCCTGTGCAATTAAATAACTCCGATGCACACTAGAAAAACAAAGAATTGTTTGCATGGACCTAAAGGCTCTCCCCATAGCTTCCTATATACATTTATCCCATTCACACACACCTGAATGTAAAGCATATAAACAGATAAGAAAAGGACTTACCCTGTTCAATATAGTGGTCATCAATTATCCATTTATGGAACTTTGGTTTATGTCCAAAAGTAAATATTTTAGTTGTATATTCCTGCTGACAAAAAATGCCAAAATCCCATAATGGACATTTCAGACTCAAAGGCGTTTGAGACAACAGAACCATACCTGCCTATAGCAGGACACTGGTCAATTCAGAATTTTAGGGGCAAAATACTGCTTCCCCTCAAATAGGCCCAGTACCATTTAATATAAAAATTTAAAAGAGAGGAGGACAATAAACCATGATACACATCCTTTATAATAGACATAGGATCTGTTAGATTGTCCTTCCACCCTATCCGAACCCTGGCCATTGTTTGGCCAAGAAGGGCTCTCAAAAGATAGTTAACCTGAGACCTTACCAAGCCCTTGCAAGTTTCTCCATAAATGGCTTCTGTCAACAGACTTGAAAGCAAATTTCAAATCAGTAAAGGCCACATAAAATATTCCCCCATTGGGGAAAACAGTATTTGTAGATCAAATGTGAGAGCACGAAACAATTAACTATAGTTGAGAAGCTGTATTCCTAAAGCTGGGTAGTTCTCTGCAAAAAGGTTACAGCTCTCAGCCCTAAGAGGTATCTGGAATAGAGTTTGAAGACCACATCTAAAGGTTGATTGGATGGTCATTCCCAGGTTTATTTCTGTCCCTCTTGTCATAAAGTGGGACAATAATAACAGTAGACCAACCTGCAGGGAAGTCCCTGTATTATTGGAACCAATTTTCAATATCTATTTAAAATTACAGAAAGTTTGCAACCCCAGGTATTTCTTACCTTCTCCATAGATTGGCAAAGTGGAATTAAAATAAAGGCCCCTTATGCTGAGTCTGTAGGAAGAATAAGAATTTCTCTGTCCCCAGGACCCAGTGGAGCATTACTCTCCCAAAAGAACCAAGTAAGCTGATGGGTACTTTTCCATAAGCGAGTCAGGGATTCAAGCACTATGTAGAGAGACTTATTGTAAAAAGGAGAGTCCCAGTGGGAAGAGTAAACATTCAGGGCTTAATAAAACAGATTTATCTGGAAAGATAAAACCGAAGGCCTGGAAATAGGGGTTACTTGATGTTAACTTAGTTATAACATTTAATTTAATGGAAACACCAAGGGCCAGACTACTTGTAGGTCTCCTGCTAACATTCGTAACATCCCTTTCTGAAAAGATTCAAGGGCCTGGTGATAGTCTCATCCTTAGCTAGCTGGGTTTCTCGAAGGAAAGGTCAATACAAAGTGACTTGCACCAGCCTAATTTTGTAGTGCAGAGCACGCCTGAGGGTATGTCTACACTATGGGGACTGTAGTGGCATAGTGATGGTGCCATAACTCTGCCAGCATAACCCCATAGTGTAGACCAGCATATACCATGGAAGGGGTTTTCCCATCACTGTAGGAACATCACTTCCCCACATAATGGTAGCTAGGTTGATGGAAGAATGTTTCCGTCATCCTAGCTGTATGTACACTGGGAGTTAGGTCGGCATGGTGACGTTACTCAGGGTGTGGAATTTTCAGACCTTGAGCAACATAGCTATGTTCACCTGAATTTAAAGTGTAGTCCAGGCCTTAATCAAATTGGGATAAACAAGGTTGGAATTGGACAGCAGATACCAGCCATTGTGCCTGAACCCTTGACCAAGACTTGTCTTAGAAGGTCTTAAATGGATGTTTTAATGGCTTAATGACATATTTGACACCATTGCTGCAGCAGTTGGAGCATTACAAAAGTTTAAGAATGTTCTTGCGAGCACACTTCCTAAAGGTCCACCTCCATTTTGGTGGGTGCAATTTCATCAGTCATTGAAGCGCAGAAGCAAGTCTGACTACTTGAATTTCTGATTGATTTTGGGTGTGTAACACTAACAGATGCTGGTTCATAGACTCATAGACTTTAAGGTCAGAAGGGACCATCATGATCATCTGGTCTGACCCCCTGCATGCTGCAGGCCACAAAACCGTCCCTACCCCTTCCCTTGACTCTGCTGTTGAAGTCCCCAAATCCTGTGTTTTAGTGACTTCAATTGGCAGAGAACCCTCCTGCTAGCAATCCCTGCCCCATGCTGCGGAGGAAGGCGAAAAACCTCCAGGGCCTCAGCCAATCTACCCTGGAGGAAAATTCCTTCCCGACCCCAAATATGGCGATCAGTAAGACCCCGAGCATGTAGGCAAGAGTCTCCAGCCTGCCCCTGTTAGCCATTATACTATTTACCTGCCATTGCTTGGTATTCCTTGGCTAATATGTTTTACCATTAAACCATTCCCTCCATAAACTTATCTAACTTAATCTTAAAACCAGACAGGTCCCTCGCCCCCACCGTTGTTGGTGGGCAGGATTGAACTGGGGTCCTCTGGAGCTTAGTGCATGAGCCTCTACTGCATGGGCTAAAAGCCCACTGGCTAGTACCCAGGGCTGTAGAGCAGACTCATTTTATCTCTCTCTTTAAGTGGTCTCCGTGCCACTAGATGGGACACATCATCACACCCAGAAGGTGTGTGGGTTACAGGTGCACACAGGTATAGAAGTGCACATGCTCTGATTTGTTCCTGCAAAGAGGGAGCGACTTGTTTGGATCAATAAAGGAGTCAGATTGCATATCGGGATACCAAACAAACAATCTAGAATGATTGTTCTATTTAAAAAGAGTACCGTTAAAAATAAAACTAAGCATCCTTCCCTCCACTTCCTTCAGTGTCAGAGGTGATAGGCACTCAGAATGATGCTGTGCCTGGCACCTCAGAACCTACTATTGCTGATTTCTTTGTAATGCAAATCTGGACTTGTGCATGAATGATGTGGTTTAAATGCTCAGTCTGTGAAAGCTGAAGGGCTGGAGTTTTCAGCTAAATGCCAAGTCATTTGCAAAGCATTTATTCCATAACGATAAAAGAATTTTTTTGGACTTTAAAAGTGGGTTTATTTTTTTAATCCAAAAAGCAAAGAATGGTTGCTTGCAAAGCAGGGGCAAATTCAGGGTTAGTTTTAAAAAAAAGTGTAAGAATGTGTGCAGAGCATTGAGAGCAAATTCCATTGAAAAGCCATATCCATGCAAATGTATGCCAGGAGTGATCAGATTAATACCAAGCAATCCTCTTATAAAAAATCATATTCCTTCAAAATGCACTGAGGAATTCTTAGATTATAAATTAATGCCACTGTGAATTCTTCATTGGAGCACACTGTTGCACTTAATCAGGCAGTCAGAAACAAAATAGCTCTAAGAAGGCTTAAAAACAGTCAGGATGAATTTCTAATAATTATAGAATTTAAATTAATTAAGAAGAAGCAACACTGCTGTGGGAACTGGCTCTGCATTAAGAATGCCCCTCTTCCCAAATGTGGCTTTTGTGCAGAAAAGTGACAGAAAAAGCGTTAACATCCATTGTAGTGTCATGAGAATAAATTAGATAGGCTTAGTCCTGGCCAGGTTGCCTCCCTTTCATAGAGCCCTATGGACTTCTGGTCCTCCTGTGCTTTGGAGCTGGAGGGCAGAAGTTGAATCCTGAGAGCCTTTGATAACCATGTAACAATGGCTGCCCCCTTTTCTGTGATCCTGCTAACTCTGACAAGCCAATCAGGGTTTGAATTTAGTCTGTACCTGAGGGTGTATTTACACTAAGATTTTTAATCCCAGTTAGTTGGCTGCCCATTTACCTGAGTTAATAAATATAATTGTACATGCTCAGCCTAGCATAAACATCAAACATTTGTGTTCTGGAACAATGTAGTGTGTCCAGAGTACAAAATAATTGGCAAACTCAGATTGGCAACCAATTGACTTCAGTTTAACTCCAGTCTTATTACACCCTGAATGAGATGTGTAACTACTGTCCCATGAGGGCAATTTGCATGCCAAACTTCATCTTCCCAGATACCAGCCTTTTCAGCTGTAGAGCTGTTAAAAAAGAATCCCCCAAACAAACAAAAAAACAACCATCTTTCATATTTTATATCAAAACTGCTGAACCTTTTTTTGAATAATCTTTCCACAAAGGTCCACGTTTTGTCAGAGAAAAAGCATGGAAAACTTCATCCTTAAAAGGGAAAGCTTCAAAAACCTAAGTGACTTGAGTCCAGGTAGCTAGAATGGAAATTTATGCAATCTGATCAGCTATATAGCTACCCACTAAAACTCCAGTTATTACTCTATTTAAACCAGTATAGTTACTGCTATACCAGCTATTGCTGTTGATTTCCTTCTTTTGGTTATTCAGTACCTATCTGTCCTTTCTTAGATTTTTGAACATATGATGCAGCCCTGAAGTACCAGTAACTATAAAGTTTAATGTTGGGCTTTGGAATAATGCCTGTAATCAAAATAGTTTTTATGCAGTATCCATATAAGTGACTAGTGATTCAGAGTGATATTTTGTCACCCCTTTGACTGTTCACGTACACATGTTGCTGCTGCCTGAGGTTTAAGTTTTAATGCTTTGATTTTTTTCAAATCTGGACTTGCACTGAGCATCCTTTTTCAAAATAGCAGGGTGCCCTGAAACCCACAGTTGAGAGTTTAGGAACAAGCTCATTCACACAGTATCCAGATGCATTAGTTAGGGTTATAAATGTTAACATAACCACTCATACTGTTACACTTCTGACTAGCAATATATGATCTAATATACTTTAATGTGGCCTGTAAATGTGCTTTACTAAAACTATTCAAGATTCAGATTCTTTTAGTACTAGCTAGCATCATATTAGCTTTGTCAATACAAGATCAGTTTTTTTATTTGAAATGTATTTGACTTAATCTGGTATCCATAAAGAGCACTTCACAGTCCTGAAGTACAAAGTTCTCTCAATCCACAAAACAGGTAGAGCACTGACAGTGGCAGTGTGTATCAGCCTGTGTGTATCAGCTCTGACTTGGGTGAACATCTCTAGGGTTTACACCAAGATGTTTTTCACTCCCATAACTTCTATTGGGTACAGCTAGTGAAAGCAGTAGTGCAGGCAATTCTCAGATGGGTCTGGTGTCTATCACTCTTAGAAGATGTTGTGGTTAAAAACTTCTGGGTCTTACATACATTGCAATTTCCTACCACCTGTTGTGCTGCACTGTTGACAATCATGGATCTGGTAAATCATAGTGTAAACAATGCCAGCAGTGCAGGGTAGTTCAGTCTCCAGGCTGAGCAGCTTAGCAAGGATGCTAATTGTCATGGTGGTTCATTATGTGGACATGTGTCCAGTAGCAGCTGGGCTCAGGCCACTAAACACAAACACTGTATGTGAAGTGGACTTTATTTTTTTTCTATAGAATAGCAAACTTAAAAATACATCTGGCTAAACTGGACCGTGAGGCCTGGCCAGGTGTGCTGGATTCAGAACGGGACCGACTAATATTAATCAATGAGAAGGAGGAGCTCTTAAAGGAAATGCGGTTCATTAGTCCCCGAAAGTGGACTCGGGGTGAAGTGGAAAGATTGGAGATGGAGAGAAAACGTCTAGAGGAAGATCTTCAAGCTGCAAGAGATACTCAAAGCAAAGCCTTAACAGAGAGGTATGTAACCAGAGCAGAACAAAGCTTAAATTACTGGCTTACAGATAGAATAAGAATAAATAATCAACTCTTATCATGGCAAAATAGCAGGGTGCCCTGAGGTTCTAGGAACATCCATGTGCAGCTAAGAGTCTTCTGCTTTTAAGGTTTTGTCTGAAAGAACCTCCCCAAGCACTCACTTCCCTTCTCATTTACTCTGTGTAAGTAGCTGCTGTCCTACGCAAGTATGCTAAAAATATATTCATGCATATTGGAAAAATTCCAGACACCGTAGAGATTCCTGATCGCGAGAGTTTTTACTATTGTGAAACACTTCTAGCTAAATGAATGGCTCCTACTACCATTCCAAAATTAACTCCTTTACTTGGAGCTTATGGGATGGGACATCATTTTGGGACATCATTTTGGGATGTCACAAAAGAATTGAGGGCGGGAGCAGGGAGGAAAAGCTTATTTTTAGACACATTGCTCTGTAGTGCATCCCCCTTTGTTAATGATGCCACTGAGAATCCCATTTGACTTTTGCATCAGTGGGGTAGCCATGTTAGTCTGTATCCACAAAAACAATGCGGAGTCTGGTGGCACCAGAGGCCTGGTCCCCACTAAGCCCCCACTTCAGACTAAAGTACGCAAATTCAGCTACGTTAATAACGTAGCTGAATTCGAAGTACCTTAGTCCGAACTTACCGCGGGTCCAGACGCGGCAGGGAGGCTCCCCCGTTGATGCCGCGTACTCCTCTCGCTGAGCTGGAGTACCGGCGTCGACGGCGAGCACTTCCGGGATCGATCCCAGAACATCGATTGCCTGCCGCCGGACCCTCCGGTAAGTGTAGACGTACCCTTAGATTTATTAGGGCATAAGCATTCCTGGGTAAAAAACCCACTCTTCAGATGCACCTGATTTCTGCATCAATCAAATTTTCTTCCTCTATGAAGCACATGGTACTCAGATATATGTGTACACTTTGAAGTGTGTACAGCTATGAACTTAATTAGTATTTCAGAAGTTCTCTGAAGTGAGATGAAAGACTAAATTTCTAGCTGAAATTCTAGTAACAAATTTAAAAACTACTCTCGGCCCAAAGGTATAAATCAAGAAAAGCCTACAATGCGACAGCTGTCAGGGTAGGGCTTCTATTTTTCAAAATAAATTATGCCTTATGAAGTTGAAGATACTTTAATATCGTTAGGACAGGAAACATATAATCTAAATGTGCGAGTTCATTAAAATCTCCATCTGGGTTCCTCACTGCAAAACTTGTAAGCCCTGAAAGCTTGCTTTTCAGTGCTTGTGCTGAGTTTTCTTTACGTGGAAGGGCTGGATTCAATGAGAACATCATATAGCTGAGTGATCGTATTTTGCTTTCTAATCCCTAGAGAACACCTGCTTCAATTGCATGAGTTATCCCACTTTTCTCTCTACTACGGAAAATGTTCTAACTAAGGACAAAAATGCAAAATTTGCTCTTACACCATTGTAAATCTGAAGTAATGCTAGTGCTTCAAAGGAATTTCTCTTGCTTTACCTACATACATATAAAATATGGTTGTGATCTAAATCATAGAAGTGTAGGACTGGAAGGGACCTCAGTAGGTCATCTAGTCTAGACCCTTGCACTCAAGGCAGGACTACACAATAACTAGAGTATCCCTGACAGATGTTTGTCTAACCTGTTCTTTTAAAACCTCCACTGATGGAGATTCCACAACCTCGTTGGGCAATTTGTTCCAGTGCTTAACCACCCTGAGAGGAAGTTTTTCCTAATGTTCAACCTAAACATCCCTTGCTGAAATTTAAACCCATTGCTTCTTGTCCTATTTTCAGAGGTTAAGGAGAACAATTTTTTACCCTCTTCCTGGTACCAACCTTTTATGTGTTTGAAAACTCTTATCATGTGCCCGATTATCTTCTCTTCTCCAGATAAACAAACCTTTTTTTTTTCAATCTTCCCTAATAGGTCATGTTTTCTAGACCTTTAATCATTTTTGTTTCTCTTCTCTGGACTTTTTCCAATTTGTCCACATCTTTCCTGAAATGTGGTGCCCAGAACTGGACACAGTACTCCAGCTGAAGCCTAATCAGCGTAGAGTAGAGCGGAAGAATTACTTCTCGTGTCTTGCTTTTGACACTCCTGCTAATACATCGGGTTTTTTTTTGCAACAGTGTTACACTGTTGACTAATATTTAGCTTGTGGTCCACTATGACCCCAAGATCCCTTTCCACCATACTCCTTCCTAGGCAGTCATTTCCCATTTTGTATGTGTGTAATTGATTGTTCCTTCCTAAGTGGAGTATTTGCAATTGTCTTTATTGAATTTCATCCTATTTTCTTCAGACCATTTTCCAGTTGGTCCAGAACATTTTGAATTTTAATCCTATCCTCCAAAGCATTTGCAACCCCTCCCAGCTTGGTATCGTCCTCAAACTTTAAAACTTTCATGTGTCCCAACTGAGTTGGCCTTCGCTATCTGTTTTTTATTGGTGTTATAGTAGTGGTTAGAGTCAAATCAAATTGTACTAGGTGCTGTACAAATATATAGTGAGAGAAGACCCTGAACCCTAAGGCCTTCTAGTCAAAACAGACAATGGACAAAGGATTGGAGAGGAAACTGAGGCACTGAGGTAAATGACATGCCCAGTAGCAAACAGAAGGTTAGTCATGGTGCTTGGACTAGAACTCAGTGCTCCTGATTGCCTGCCTAATGCCATATCCAGTGGACCATGTTGCCCCTCCCACTCCCACTGTCACTCTTTATGCTTTATTGTGTAAGTAAGTAAAGATTGTTCCTGCTCCTCCTATTGGTCTCTAAGTTGAACTCTTCAGGCTTGATGGCAAGGATTTTCCAGGAGAGAGTTCTTTGGTCTGGAACTTGTTTTTTAAGTGGTCCAACACATTTTGGCTATTTTAGACAGGGAGCTCTTCTGGCTGCCTTTTCCCTGACTCCTGGGATTGTCTAAACCAGGGGTGGGCAACCTATGGCACACGTGCCAAAGGCGGCATGTGAGCTGATTTTCAGTGGCACTCACACTGCCTGGGTCCTGGCCAACGGTCCGGAGGGATCTGCATTTTCATTTAATTTTAAAAGAAGCTTCTTAAACATTGAAAAAATCTTATTTACTTTACATACAACAATAGTTTAGTTATATATTATAGACATAGAAAGAGACCTCTAAAAACATTTAAAATATATTTCTGGCACACGAAACCTTAAATTAGAGTGAATAAATGAAGACTCGGCACACCACTTCTGAAAGGTTGCCGAGCCCTGGTCTAAACAGTGAGTAAGTCTGCAGCAAGCCAGGGTGTGCAGCCAAAAGGGTCCACATGGTGAGTTGGTGTGTGACCACTGGTGCACTATAGATTCACACTCTCTAGCTTGCCACACGCTAACTGGCTGCATAGACTAGCCTGGTTTTAGCTAGACTGAATTTAGACTCTTGATGGTGCATGAAGCCTCAGGCAGTGTCTTTATACCACCTAACATTCATCTTTGTTTCTATTTACACAAACTACATACCGGGTACTATGATGAGGAGTTTCTAGGAAAGCTCCTTCAGTGGGAGGAGAGGTGTAGGGGGGAAGAGCCTGAAAAAACCCACTCTTCCCATTAGGGGTGAGTGTGTGTGTGTGTGTGTGTGTGTGTGTGTGTGTGTAATCTCCCACTGAAAACCAAATCACAATATATCATGCTTCGTTACCAATTATAGAGACAGACTCTGTGGTCTGCTCCAGCTGCTTAGCAGCATTCTGGTGACATTAAGTAGATGAAGGAAAACAATGGAGCTGTGTGCGCTCATTAGAATTTGACTGTTTAGAAATAGGTTATATAAATCTGGAAATTACACTGGATCATAAATGTCTTTAGCGATGTGATTTTTTTAACCTATTTTATTTAGAGAAATATTTGACATGAAAAAATGTATTCCCTCTTCTTTTTGAAATTGAGTGAAAGGATAATTCACAAATCCGCATTTCTGATACATTGACTGTAAGACTCTAACTGTGTGACTGGCAAAATGCCTCCTGAATTATCCAAAAACTACTACCAAATGTCTATGGACTGATCCTAGAAACACAACCAGGTATAGTGCTTGCTACTCTACCCAGAAATAAGCATTTGCAGGACTGGGCCCCAGATTTTAGTGTTCCTTAAAGCTGTTTAAAAAACCAAGAAAACAAAAAAACATGAAAAAAACTATGGAACTGTGTTACACAGGGCTGATTACGGTCCTAATTTACTCCCTATTTAGTCTCAGCAGAATTGCACAGTAAGGGCACAATTTTTTCATTTTAATTTTAGAATGTCATTTTAACTTATTGTCCATCTTTGCTGTCTTCTCTAGATTGAAGTTGAATAGCAAAAGAAATCAGTTGGTCCGCGAACTGGAGGAAACAACGCGGTTAGTTGTAACGTTACACGCCCAGCTGAAAAAGTGAGTTTTTGATCTTTCAGAGATTTACATATGCTTTAAATGGGCATCATGTGACTGCCCTTTCTCCCTTATCATAGTGCTCAAATTTTGTATAATAAGAGTTGAAATAATAAAATGCTTGGATTCGGGTGAGGGATGGGAGTAATAAAATAACTCATCACAGAAGTTGACATTGCTAAAGGCCTAATCTTAGCAAATAAGCATGCATTATTATGCCTGATAATTAAGCCACTTACAACACATGTATCTCTGAAAGTGGACTTCAGATATATGCTCCTGCTTGTAAATGTGTCTATTGTATTTATGGTATCTTTGAACTTGTTCTAATGAAATATTGTGTACTCAGTTTGTTCAGACTATCTTTTTGGAAAAGGATAAGGTTGGTAGCTTTGGAGACAAGTACACATATTCAGGCACTAAAATCATCCTCAGAACTCGACAAAGAGTTGTCCCATCCATTGGAGAAATAGGGTTTCTATCAACTGGGCAAACTGAGCTGATGCTTAGCCTTAGATGGAGTTTACCACCAGCTTTGGGCTGCATTCCCAAGCAACCCGACTCCAAGAAGACCCGGTCCCGGCTCGCCGGGAGCCGCTACCAGCTTCACACCGTCCACGGGCACCTCTTAACGGTTTCACGCCCTCTTGAAGCTGCTGGTAAACTCCATCTAAGCCTAAATAGTGGCACAAGACCAATAGTCAACAAGTACCGTAAGGGAAAGTTGAAAAGAACTTTGAAGAGAGAGTTCAAGAGGGCGTGAAACCGTTAAGAGGTGCCCGTGGACAGTGTGAGGCCGGTAGCGGCCCCCGGCGCGCCGGGACCAGGTCTTCTTGGAGTCGGGTAGCTTGGGAATGCAGCCCAAAGCTGATGGTAAACTCCATCTAAGGCTAAATACTGGCACGAGACCGATAGTCAATGAGCTGATGCTATTTGCTGTTTGGATTCTGCTCTGAGGCCTATCCTCTTTCATCAAGGCAATAGTGAAAAGACCGGAAAGAAATTTTAGTGCAAAATATCTGACTCTTAGAGAGGCCACTTAGAACTATTGCAGATAGGCAGCTATTCCCACATGGTGAAGTTGGCATTATTTCTAGCGGGTGAAGCTACATCATGCATTCATTTCCCAGTTCCCGGAGTGGGCTGTGTAATTCATTATTTCCTTACTCTGTGCACCATACTTTCTGTTCTTGACACACTCACTCAGTGACTTGGGCAAACACACAGTATGAGCAAATGCTTGTGAGCATGTATTTGCATGTGCAGTATAATGAAGTTCACCAAACTTTCTGTCACAGGGAACGAATAAGAAGCATCCTTTTAAAAAATGAAATTATAACTGTTTTATAATAGTATTTGGTAAATAATAATATTTACTAGCTCTCAATAGTCTTACAAACATTACCAAGGTTCCTACTCAAATTCTGGTGGCCTCTTCTAAGCCATGCTTCACACAACAGGTGTTTTTCATAAGACTGATGTGATACACATCTGCCATCCTAGTGCAGAAGGCAATCTGTGCTAAAGCTTTGCTGAACTCTGCATGTTTTCCTTAAAAGAACAAGCATATGGTGTATGATTTATTTAGCACCACTCCTAGACAGTGTTGCTGATCCATAAATCACAAATAAGTAATGTTATGCTTATTAATTAGCATTCCCCTAGCTTTTTCAGCATTAGGAATATTTTTTTTAAATCCATGTTAAAAATAACCCAAGTGTAAGTTTTTAAACAATAGCAAATCTAGATCTGAAGTGAGGACTAAAGGCTCTAAGATTACTAGTGTTTCCAGTATAGTTATTCCGGGTAGTAAGTACTGTACTTGGTAATTCAGTATTTGTAGGATCATGCACCAAGGCACGCCTCGCTGGTAACATATGTGAGGCCTCAGAGGTTATATAGTTCTGTTTTAGTTTGGGAATGGTATTTTATTTTGTTCTTTCTGATTTTATAACTGACACAAAAATACAAATTGTTCATTATCTTATTAAAACAAATCTGCAAGTCCAGCATTCTTACTTTAACAAAATCCTCTTACACACTTTACCCCATTGCATTCTGCTTCTCTTAAATGAATTTGGTGTGAATTTCTCACTTGTGAAATGGAAGCCAAATAAGGCTAGCTTAAAACAGTCCTAGTACAGACTTCCCACACACACATCTGCTAATGTATTGCTGCCTGATTTATAACATCTCCTATGTCAAATAAATTTGTTAGTCTCTAAGGTGCCACAAGTACTCCTGTTCTTTTTGTGGATACAGACTAACACGGCTGCTACTCTGAAATATGTCAGTTCTGAGTTTCTACTGAGCAGAAACAATTGTGCTGAATTGTAAGGGTCTTTTTATGTGAACAAGCATCCTCCAAGGACTCAGCTAACATTTACTTCACTTGAAATTAATTCTGATTTGAGGCCGATCTCCAGAGGTAAATGGCTAGTCAGAGCTGTGTTTAGTCACTCACTAGTGTGGCACTGGAATAACTGAGACTGATTCTGCTTGGCAATCCTAATTTTTCACATAGATGAATCTTGCAAGTCAGCTCAGAACAGCATGTTACTGGGCTCATCCCAGATAGTTGCAGGCTGAACTTCACAGCAGGCCATATATTGGGTTGGAGTTTGAGGTTAGACAACTGGAAACTATTCCTGTGACATGAAGGGACCGTCCTCGCCTCACTGTGGCATTAAGCTCATCTTTCCTATATGGGGCAAAGGACCTGTTCTCATGCTCCATCTTGAAGGTTAAGAAGAACCAGAGGGCCTCCACATAACTGAACAAAGAATGCTGTTACTCTAATCCTTTGTTGCTTTGAGTTGATGATTATTTGTGTGTGTGTAAGAGAGGGCTCATAGGATGATGAATACAGATTGTTGAAAAAAGCAAATTACATCACCTGTTTTCATTGAAGTGTCATCAATTGAAGTTTGGAAATTTTCAATCAACTGTACTGCTGGGTGACAATTCCTGTGTGGATTTTAATTCTAAATTGTCAGGGTGCCTAAAGCTACGGACTGATGTCTTGTTGTTTAAAAGCTAAAATAGCAAACTGCACCAGCATTTTGGTGAGTGTGGTGATGAGTCATGCATAAAAATGTCATGGTGTCTTTCAGAACTCATATGATGTAAAAGCCAAGCTTCCTCTGACATGTTTGTGTTTCTTTGCAGCCTCTCTACCAGCATGCTTTCCCTCTCTTCGGGCAGCAGCCATGGCTCTCTCGCATCGAGCAGAGGATCTCTTGCCACCTCTAGCCAGGATTCTTCCACCTCAGCCAGTTTTACTGATCTCTACTATGAGCAGTGGGAACAGTTGGACTCAGACTATCAGAACAAAGTTGACTTCTTACTTTTGGAGGGAGCCGTTGGATTTAGGCCTTCAGGC
Source organism: Malaclemys terrapin pileata (assembly GCF_027887155.1). NCBI lineage: Eukaryota > Metazoa > Chordata > Testudines > Emydidae > Malaclemys > Malaclemys terrapin. The sequence goes on from NC_071512.1 coordinate 29,003,392, forward strand.
TATATCACCACTATTCATGAGAACGAGGTGGCAAAAACTCACAAAACAGATGCCACCAGTCGTATCCAGGCTCTGAGATCTTTGTCTGGGACCCCCAAATCAATGACATCCTTATCTCCAAGGTCATCTCTGTCATCTCCCTCTCCACCCTGCTCCCCACTAGTGGTAGACCCTCTCTTAACTGGAGATGCCTTTTTGAGCCACATGGACTTTGAAGATACAGAAATAAATATAACTCTTTCTGAACTCTCTCTAAACGCTGGAAGTGGCAGCTACAGATTGGAAGAGCCTAGGGCTGGGGACAAACATCTAGGACAAGGTACAGTAATAGCTTAACCTAAAAGTAACTTTAAGATCCTCTTTTAAAAAAATATTTTTATTTGGACAGCAAAGCAATAAGCTAAAATTCAGACATTGCAAACATTGCTCAACAGTCTTTAGTACAAGGACGTCTGGCAGCCTCCATCCAATAATGCATTTGTGACATCTAACGATATACTCTATCCCAGCTGGAGAAAGAATTGGGGATTTAATTCATATCCAGGAATGAATTCCTTTCCTAACCACTTCAGTCCCTAACTAGGCTTAGCAGCATTTGATTTTTATTTTTCCTAACGATTATTAATGAATTTTAAACATGTTTTATTTTTAACGATTTTGGTTTGTACAAATGTGAGAAATTAAAAGGAGGTAGGGTTGGAGTTCGGGCAATGCTGGCAGTGGAGCTGCACTAGGCTCCCAGCGCTGACAGCAAGGCTACATGGGGTTCCTTGCATGGCCAAGAGGCCCAAGTCGCCAGGACGCAAGGTGTGGGGAAGGCTGCAGTCCTGGCTCAGCAGAGCGGAGCTTCTGGTCAGGACTGTAAGGAGGAGGACGAGCCCTGGCCGTGGGGTGCTGCTGAACAGTTCCTGCCAGGGGATGGCTCCCACTCACCTGGCTGGCAAGTGAGTGAGTAGGGCTATGACAGCAGAACTGCAGAGACCGCTCTGCTTAGCTGCAGAGCCAGTGATACCCAATCTCTGCAGGCACAAGATGTGAGGAAGACTGCAGATCGGTTGGGATAGAGCAGAGCCCCCCACCCACAGGGGAGGCCACCCTGCTGCTGAATGGCTCCTGCTCAGGGATGGAGCCATTCAGCAGCCAGGTGGCCTCCCCTGTGGCTGTGTATCATCCTTATCCTCCTTGTAGTCCTGGTCAGGGGTCTCTGCTTTGCCCTGCCAGGACCGCAGCCTTCCCCACACCATTCACCTGCAGGGATTGGATATCAGAGGCCCTGTGGCAGCGCAGGAGTGAAGGAGTGGGACTGTGACAGCGGGGCTACAGAGGGGTCTCTGCACTCCTGCATGGCCAGTGGCACCTGATCCCGGCAAACACAAGGCAGGGAGGCTGCACTTGTGCTGATTGTTATGATCCATTTTTTGTACAGTCGATACCACACAGGCAGACACAAGCATCTGTCAGATGTCAGTGAAGGTGGGGCCTATGTGAATTAAATGGTTACTTTCTATTTCAGTGGAGAAAAAAAGTAGAAAGTCAACATTAGTGCTGTAGGATATGTTTAAAAAGAAACCCTACATGAATGTAGGGGAACTAGTGAAATGTGATTACCACCTGATACCATTTTGTATCTAAACAGTTGTCATTTTAAGGCTTCATTTCATAATTAAAATTCCCTAAAGTGACATTACCCTCACCCTACATGATAGATACTTTTTCATCTGAGTATGAAACAGTATTTATTCCTGTTAGAACTGGATGGTGATTTGTTTTAACCTTTTTAGCTCTTCATGATTGTCAAGGCTGTTAAATAAAAGCTAAGGTGTTAAGCAGATTAAGTGATTAGTGCTGTTATTCAGTCAGCAGACAAAGTAATCGCCATAAGGAGTTTATTTCAGGGCAATAAGGAGGAGAGATTTCACTTTCTAGGCATTACTCACACAATTCAATTTAACACTAAAACATTGTGGCTGAGTGTTATGGTCAGTACTTGGCCTCATTGGACAACATGTGCTCACGTTCTTGTAAGCAGAATTAAATCGTGTATCCCTCAGGGATTTTCTTTTTTTTTTTTTAACAAAAAATGTGACGAAGTCCTTGCTGCTTTGAAATATGCTTCCTTTTCCATCTTAAATGTGTGGTGGTTGGAGTCTCAATTTTATCATTGAGAAGTATCAAACATGTATATAACAAGTGTATATTGGGCCAAACTCTGATGTATATGCAGAGTAATTCCATTGAAGTCAAGGGTGAAACTGAACAGAATCTAGTCCATAGAGAATTATAAAAGAGCTCTATACTCTGACTTCAGATGTTCATGTGGCCCACAGTTGCTTTTCTGAAAGCAGCTGAAATTGCACATGTGAGAGATTAAGAAAAATTCTACTAAGAACAGAAATCAAATCCATGTTAGTGGTGTGACCAAATTTAATGAACTCAGATTTAGGTTGACATTTCTTTTATATCTTATGTGAATGCGTGCAATGGAGCCTGTGTAGTCCTCCATCAGGGCAGAGAGTGGGCCTGTAATAGGAAAAGATCTATCAGCAGTGGTTATAGCAAGAGACTTTGGCTATGGCTACACTACAGAGCTTACAATGGCAAAAGATGCAGCGCTGCTAGCGCAGATGCTGTAAAATGGCAGGAGAGAGCTCTCCTGTCGACTTAATTATTCCAGCCCCTGCAAACGGAAGTAGCTATGTCAGTGGAAGTAGCTCTCCTTCCATCATAGCGCTGTCCATGCTGGTGCTTAGGTCAATGTAACTTACATCCCTCGGGGGGTGTCTTATTCACGCCCTTGAGCAATCTAACATATCCATGTAAACTGTAGTGTGTACATAGCCTGAAAACCAGTTGTTTGGTTCAGTTCTTGTCTCTGGGGAGGAATCGGTAATTGGTAATAAATGGGGATTTAAAGCTTCCATTCAGTCCTTATCTCACTCTATTCCTTCTAGGAATAGCACATCTTATTGGCAAAGTGGTGTCACTCCTATAATTTAGGTGTAAGACTCTGAATAGGATAGAAAATATTCTTTTTCCAAGATTCAGCCCAGATACTATATCAAATTCCATATGGAATTTGGTCAGGACAGTAAAAAAGAGTAAGATATAGTTAATTTGATTATTATTCATTTGAATCCAGCCCTTGATGGTCTAAAAGGGTTACCTGACAAACACACAGTTGCACATAATTGGTAATTACTGGCCTAATCTGTGTAGTTTTTGATGGCTTCAGGTTCCATTTATTATCATGTACAAAGATTTGTATAAGACACCAATATGTCTCTTTTGCAGAATCACTTCAATGCAGCGTAAGCACAAATTCGTGATGTCTTCCTCTTCATGCATTTGTAAGAGCCTCTCATGTGTTGATGTTTTCTTTCTCACGTGTTTAAATTTCCTGGCTTGAACATAATGGTATCAGATGGAAAAATGTTTGCTACTCTATGTTATCAGAATACCATGGTTGTAAGATTTTAGTTTTTAAACAGAACTCCTCAGTGAATTCAATTGATGGTATGAGGTGGCCCTTAAAAACACCCTCACAGCAGTAATTCTGTATTTAGAGACCTGATCCTGCAGCTCGTTACTAATGTGACTAAGAGTATCACAACCAGGATGTGGGAGGTCAGACCTAGTGGTGGGGCAGGAGTCAGACTGAGTCAGGTACCAGGAAGTTAAAGTCCAAGGGCTGGTCCACACTAACCCCCCAGTTCGAACTAAGATACACAACTTCAGCTACGTGAATAATGTAGCTGAAGTTGAAGTACCTTAGTTCGAACTTAAAGGTACTTATCAAAGGTCCACACGCGGCAGGGAGGCTCCCCCGTTGACTCCGCCTACTCCTCTCGCGGAGCAGGAGTACCGGCGTTGACGGCGAGCACTTCCGGGATCGATCCCAGAAGATCGATTGCTTACCGCCGAACCCGGAGGTAAGTATAGACATACCCCAAGACAGATGCCAGTTTACAGGCAGTAATTGAATAGCAAAGTCAAGGACAAACCAGGGTCAGAAACCGGAATCTAGGGTCTACCGCAAGCAGGGGTGAAAGTAACTTACAGGACTTACCGGTACTGCCGGAGTCCTGAGGGGGCGGGGCCTCATCCGGAAGAGGCGGGGCCTCATCCGGAAGAGGCGGGGCCTCTCAAGATTTAAAGGCCCTGGGGCACCGGCTGTGGCTGAGAGCCCCAGGGCCTTTAAATCAACCCAGGGCTCCCAGCTGCAGAGGTGGCTGGGAGCCCCCGGGGCAAATTAAAGGGCCCGGGGCTCCGGCCACCGTGGAGCTCCGGGCCCTTTAAATCCCGGCCCCAGCCAGCCGCCTGAGCTGCGGGGGAGATTTAAAGGGCTCTGGGCTCCCCGCAGCGGCGGGGAGCTCCGAGCCCTTTAAATCCCGGCCCCAGCCCAGCTACCGGCGGGGAGCCCAGAGCCCTTTAAATCCCCGCCGCGGAAGCTGGTGCGGTCCAGCATGGTGTACTGGCTCTTGCCGGTAAGCCGCACTGGATCGTACCGGCTTACTTTCACCTCTGACCGCAAGCAGGATCTGGAGCAGAAATGGGCAGGCAATCTATGTTGTTGCTCAGATACCTTCCTTCATGGCTTCCTGGTTTAAATACTGGTACCAGCCAGTCAGTGGCTGTTTGGAGCTGCCACCCAAATCCTGCTGCACAATACTTCCTGCCGAGCCCAGCCGCACAGGATCCTTCCGTGGACACCCAGCCTGAGCCTCCATTGGTGATGCACAGGTGCCCGCAGCCCAGAACGCTCATGGTCCCTAGATTCCAGCCCTGGAGGTTCTTACAAAGGGTTTGCAGGACTGGGACCTAATTTCCTTAACTAATAAATAAAAAAATACACTGAACATTTATCAGAACATAGACAAAGTTTTAAAAATAAAACAAAAAGTCTTCTGCTTACTAGTTGGGATGAGTGCTTCTTCAGATGTTCCACATCTGCTGAAGAAGAGATTTTCCCTCTCAAATCTCTCTTGGCTTTGATGATTGTGGAGCATGCGTAGGCTGGTATTCTCAGACAACCCTGGCTCTATCAGCCCCATTATGCTTGCTCTGAATATAAAGCCTTTACTCTGGAAGTGCCTCCAGTTGTGTGACAATAAGGTTGCCAACTTTCTAATGGCACAAAACCGAACACCCCTTCCGCGGCCCCTGCCCTGCCCTTTCTCTGAGGCCCTGTCCCGCCCCTTCTCCCAGGCCCTGTCCCCACTTGCTCCATCCCCCCTTCCTCCGTCGCTCTTTCTCCCCCACCCTCACTCACTTTCACCGGGCTGGGGCAGGGGATTGGGTTGCGGTAGGGCTCCAGCTGGGAGTGCGGGCTCTGGGGTGGGGCTGGGGACGAAGGGTTTGGAGTGCAGGAGAAGACTCCGGGCTGGGGCGGGGGGTTGGGGTGCTGGAGGGGGTGCGGGGTGCAGGGTCCTGGCAGCGCTTACTGCGGCTCCCAGGACGTGACCACCAGGTTCCTGCAGCCCTTAGGTGTATGGGCAGCCAGGGAGGCTCCGCGTGCTGCCCTCGCGCCCACAGGCACCTCCCCCACAGATCCCATTGGTCGTGGTTAGTGGGTAATGGGAGCTGCGGAGCCGGCACGTGGGGTGGGGCAGCGCACAGAGTCTTCCTGGCTGCCCATGCGCCTTAAGGGCCACAAGGACCTGGCACCACTTCCGGGAGCTGCGTGGAGCTAGGGCAGGCAGGGATCGTGCTTTAGCCCTGAGCCACCACTGCACCACCGACTGGACTTTTAACGTACCACTCAGTGGTGCTGACCAGTGCCACCAGGGTCCCTTTTCGACTGGGCATTCCAGTCGAAAACTGGACCCCCGGCAAACCTACCCACCAGCTGCTTTTAGAACTTCTCTAGCCTATTTAGGATGCCTATGGTATGTTAGCTCTGATAGCTTCTGTTATGTCTAGTTTCCATAGCACCCTATCCCAAATATCTATGCACTGTGGCTGTAGTATCTAAATACTTCCTTTTTACTATTTGTATATGGTAGCACCCTCATTGTGGTAGGTGTTTCCCAGACACAGCATGATCCTTGCCCCGAAGAATGTGAGAGTTTTTACTAGAGCTGTCAAGAGATTAAAAAAAATAATAGCGGTTAATCGTGCAATTAATCGTGCTGTTAAAAAATAAAAGAATACCATTTATTTAAATATTTTTCAATGTTTTCTACAATTTCAAAAATATTTATTTCAACTACAACATAGAATACAAAGTGTACAGTGCTCACTTTATATTTACTTTTGATTACAAATATTTGCACTGTAAAAAAACAAAAGAAGTAGTATTTTTCAATTCACCTAATACAAGTACTGCAGGGCAATCTCTTTATCATGAAATTGAACTTGCAAATGTAGAATTATGTACAAAAAATAACTACATTAAAAAATGAAACAGTGTAAAACTGAAAACAAGTCCACTCAGTCCTACTTCAGCCAATCACTCAGACGGATAAGTTTGGTTACAATTTGCAGGAGATAATGCTGCCCGCCTCTTGTTTACGTCACTTGAAAGTGAGAACAGGCGTTCGCATAGAATAGACACTGTTGTAGCCGGCGTTGCAAGATATTTACGTGCCCGATGCACTAAAGATTCATATGTCTCTTCATGCTTCAACCACCGTTCCAGAAGACATGCATCCATGCTGATGATGGGTTCTGCTCAATAACGATCCAAAGCAAAGCGGACTGATATATGTTCATTTTCATCATCTGAATCAGATGCCACCAGCAGAAGGTTGATTTTCTTTTTTGATGGTTCGGGTTCTGTAGTTTCCGCATCTGACTGTTGCTCTTTTAAGACTTCTGAAAGCATGCACCACACCTTCTTCCTCTCAGATTTTGGAAGGCACTTCAGATTCTTAAACCTTGGGTCAAGTGCTGTAGCTATTTTTAGAAATCTCACATTGGTACCTTCTTTGCGCTTTGTCAAATCTGCTGTGAAAGTGTTTTTCAAACGAGCATGTGCTGGGTCATCATCCAAGACTGCTATAACATGATGGCAGAATGCGGGTAAAACAAAGCAGGAGACTTACAATTCTCCCCCAAGGAGTTCAGTCACAAATGTAATTAACGCATTATTTTTTTAACAAGTATCAGCTGCATGGAAGTATGTCCTCTGGAATGGTGGTTCCCCAACAAGCCCCTATGCATCCGGATTCCCCACTGAGCTGCCCGCACCCAGATTGCCCCACACAGAACTCTCTCAACACACACGTGGATACCCCCTCACACTAAGCTCCTCCACACTTGGATCATGCTTTGCTGAGTTTGCCTGTCAACACCTGGTGCACCCGGTGATGTTTCTGGGGCAGGCCTGGTCCTTGCACTGTGTCAGGGTTCGGTGCAGCCTCACAGCTGAGTCCATGTCCCGGGGCGGAGCTTCACAGTGATCTTCCACCTCCGTGCAGCCAGTGGCCTGTGCTCCCCAGTGCCATGCTGGAGCCTCCACATTTATTTGACAAATAAAATTTGCAAAATTTTAAAATACTATATACAGAATTTTTGGGTTTTTGGTGCAGAATGCCCTCAGGAGTAACATTTAGTATTCTGTGTTGTAATAGAAATCAATATGTTTGAAAATGTAGAAAAACATCCAAAAATATTTAATAAATTTCAGTTGGTATTCTATTGTTTAACATGCGATTAATCACCATTCATTTTTTTTTAATTAATTGCGTGAGTTAACTGCGATTAATCAACAGCCCTAGTTTTTATCCTTATCTTCTGTGTAAGTCAGTGGTGGTTCGGGATGGTTTGTTTTCTTTCCCTATATTTCAACCCCAATTTTCTGGATTACCTTTTCTGACTTCCAGTTTAGCAGTTTTTCTCTTATAGAAGCACAAAAGGAAAGATTCCCTGTGGGCACCAGGAGCAGGCATGGAGCTCTTGTAATAATGGCTGACCCTGGCTTGTCTCCACTCAGGGAAGTTTGCACTGGTAACACAGGGGTGTATTGCCTGAATGAACTTGACACCCAGAATGTGTAAGTGGGAGAAAGCAGAAACAAAAACAAAATAAAATTGTAATAGAACTAAGCGGTCTCCCTTAATCTCAGAAAAGGATGGGTGTGTGAGTTGGCGGGGGGGACAGAAAGAAGGCTGGAAAGGAATAGTAATTGAATTAGCAAGGGAAAGGATGCTATCTGTCCATTGTAGCAGTATCCTGAAGAGTGATTCTGAATAGGAGGACTTCATTTTTCTGGGCCACAAATTACTCAGCTGAAGTGATCAAAAACCTGTCGCTTTCTGGTTGAAGTGTTTAAATGGCATTGGTAATTGAAAAGGGACAAAGTGCTCTGGTGTGTGAGGACTAACTTGCAATGTTCTTGCCTAATAGAAAAGAATATATATATATATACATGCAAAATATGACTTCTAGCTTTGTATTTTTGGGGGCAGTGTGTAAGTCACAACTGACTGGCTATAAAACAAGCTACCAGGGGAGTTTAACGTTCATATTAAAAGCCGGGGAGTAAAGGCTATGCCATGGTGATAAGGAAAGAAACACAGAGATTAATCATGTCATCCCTTATATCTGAGCCATAAATATAGGGCTTGCTTTGATACTTACAGTAGTCCCATGGATTTCAATGGGAATATAGCGGGAGTAAGTCTGCTAAGACAGCACAAGAAAAAATAAATAAGATTGTGAATGTCATTTTTAGCCCTGTTTTCATCATCTGCCTTATTTAATGACTACTACACCATGAATGCTTGCTAGCCTGTTTTTATGTTCTAAGGGGGAAAGCTTAGATTACTTCTCTCACTGACTGTACTGTACAGGAATGCAAGGGAAAATATTCCCCAGAAGCATCTTTTAAAAATTACATTGATACTAGTTCACACTGTCACCTCTGAGCTGAATCTTTGCAAAATTAATCAGCAATTATAGGAGTTGCCTGTAGTGCCATCTTCAGTTAACTGTAAAATAGTTTCTTTTATAAGCCCCTGCTTTCATCTGTAGTATTCACCTTTTGGACTGAAATTTTCAAGATTGGTCCCTATCTGGAAGTGACTTTCTTATGAGTGTGCAGACGTTTGAACAAAAATCTTTCAACAGTTTGAGTTAGAGGAGAGTGAGGAAATAGATTTGTTTTATGATCTATTTTACAATAGGGAAAAGTCAAATTATGCTTTTTAAACAGGACTACAGCCAAAATGGCTAGTGTCAAACATGGATATAATCCTTAATGGAGTCCGTGCTTTGCTAGGTTTGAGGAATGGGGGGGCTGTTAAAAAAAGCACACAGATGGAAAGTTACATCCAACTTTTTGCACGATGGTCCTGGAATCCCCAGTGTGACATCTTTGCACTTTCACCCTGCCAAGGCTGCTGCTCTCAAGGTAACACTGGTACAATGTGCACGCAGAAGATTTTTTTAAAACCTACACAGCAAAACCTTTCCCCTTCCCTTCCAAAAATAGCCTTGAGTGCAGTTTGGATAGCTAAAGTTAAGAGAGAGATCTAAATTCAATGTACAGATATAGCAGATAAAATTCATATCCTACCACATACCTCAACCATTCTTTCTAGGTTCTATATTTTTCTCTATAGATTTTGGTGGTTCAAATTGAGGCACCCTTCAGGCTATGTGGAAAGGCTTGTCCTGCTGCAGTCTATGCAGTGTCTGCTATGAGCTCATACACCCATGGATGGAAATAAAGATACTGCTCTTCCTTCTGCTGTCTTAGGTTAAAAAGAAGGTTTTCAGCCACCCAAGCTGTCAGTGTGGCCCTGTCCACCAGGACTAATTTCACACCAGTTAAAGAGTAGTTCCATCCAGAGTCAGAAGCCTATTATCACTTGACACATGAGTGAAAGAAAGACACTTGCCTTGAAAGCTACATTTGCAGATGCACCCAGCTCTTTTTCATTAACACCTTTGTTTTTCCTCCCTTCATTTTATCATAGGTGTAAATTCAGCTGGAGGGGCCACACTGAAAGTGGCATGTGTGTCAGCTGCAGTGTCAGATGAATCTGTTGCTGGAGACAGCGGGGTGTATGAGGCAGCTGTACAAAGGTATACTCCAGATTTGTTTAGTAAGAAGCTCATGATTCAGATATCAAGCCCACATTACCAGACGTGATTGTAATCCTTTTTGCAATTTGGTTAAGATATAGACTCTGGGATTTTACCAAATTTCTGTAGACATGATAGGTAGCGCAGGCAGCACTACCTGTTAAGGTTGCCTGATATTTTCCATCACATAAACTGAAAAGAGGGTCATAATTTTGCCAAACATAACTGTTTTGGCTGAAATATTTCATACCAGGTGTCTGCCTCAGGCTGCATTTATCTGGAAAACTTCAGCCAAAAAGGGTCCGCCACTTCAGAGAATGAGGCCAGGCAGCATTTCCAATATAGCTTTCACCTCTTGAGTTTGTCTTGCCTCCTCTCTCACATTTTTGCTGGCAGCAGAGGGGAGGCATGTAACTCACTGTAAATATGTATCTCTAATATGCACACTTAAAGAAATCCTAAGAGAAAGCAAAACCCCTTAACAGACCCGTATGCCCAGTTCCCTCAAAAATTTGTGTGGAGAGGAGAAAAGGCTGTGCCTCCTAAATTAACTGTGTCTTATTGAAATTCCACAGGCCCTTAATTGTCCTTGATTTCTTTCAGACTCTGTGTGTCAGAAATGATAATGTTTGACAGTGATCATACAGAAGCAGCTGGGACTGCCAAAGTGCAAATTGCTATGAAGTAAGCTGGGTGGCTTCTGTTGTTTTTGAGACTCTGATCTTAATAGTTCTTGATATATCTTGTTCTCATAAGACTTGCATGCTCTCTACATCCTTCTCTTTCCAATATCTTTTTTTCCTTGTTATTGGACTAATCTTGCTTTAATGTATGCTATAAAGTGTGATTATCACCTGGTTACGTGGACACTCTGGGCCTGGTTTTGCTCTCACTCACACCAGTGGAAATCTATTGGTGTTATGTTCACCAGGGTAAATCAGCAATGAGAGAACTGAGACCTTTTGTTTGTGGCCTCAGTAGTCTAGATGCATCATGGAAAAAACAGGATTTGGTCTCTGGAAATCATCTTGCTGGATTTTTCCATCCTCTGGTGACCAACTAATAGGGTGGCTATTAGTAACCCTAATAATAAATGCCAGGCTAAATTGGCTATCCCATCTGTATGATAAGAGCAGCAAGAGGGGTTGGCAACATGATGGGCCAGATATAGAGGGCCTTACTCAAATGACTGGGGGACCGCACCAGAAACAGCTCTGAAAAAATAACTAACACAAGACCACTCGATTTTGTTTTGTTACTGATGTTATGGATTGTTTACTCCTAACTTCTTCAGCATAAAAATGCCTGAGCCATTGGGCATTCGTAAATATAATTGATTTTTTTTACGATGCTATTTTTACCTAAATATGATTCTAAATATTAAAATCTTATTTGGAATTCAGCTATTTACCTGAATAACAGGTAAAAATACTCTAATGCCTTGGTTCAAATTTATAGTACACCTTATCTGAATGCCTTAAACCAGTATGTGTCCACTGGTTGTTATACAAAAATTTTATACATAACTAGAATGTGATTGATTGAATTATACGTAACAAGCTATCGGAAAATAATTTTTAGACTCACATGGTGTAGTTTTCATGTCAGATTTCAAATATCTTAGTGCAGCAAATGTGAAATCAGCAAATCTGAAGGTGTCTTGAAAACAGAACAGTTTTTTATTGTGTCTAAGGCAGTTTTGTTGTTGCTAATATGTCTTCTCACATTTTTTCCAATTAATTCAGGTATGATGACAAAAATAAACAGTTTGCAATATTAGTCATGCAGCTGAATAACGTTCCTGCTCTAATGTTACAGCAAGATCAGAAAGTGTAAGTTGATGAAATAAACATAGTAGAAATGGTTGTAATAGACACCATCCGGGATCTCACACATCTTATTTTATTTTTCCATTTTATATAATGCATGTAGCTCTCTAAGCACATTCCATTTTTTATCCTACATTTACCGTCAGTTGTGAGCTCATACGTCCATGTATGGAAATGAAGATGAACTTCTTCCTGCATTAATCTTTAGATTCATTTTTTTCCTTTGTTAGGAAAAACTTTTATGGAATTAACATTTAATAGGCAAGATTGTCAGCTGTGGCTGATTGCTCAGTACAACTGAGCAGAGGGTGTGCAGAGTCCAGATATGTGGACTTTCATGGTTTGCCAGTCCCATTCAAATGAAAAATTAAGCATTAACTCAGTAGATCACATTCACTGCTGCCAACAAAATAAATGGAAGATGTTGCTTTCACATCAAAAGTGCTATGAATGCCATGTATGGTGAGCCAGCAGCTATTTGGCAGTGTTTCCAGCCCTTGCAGTCCCACATTTTTGGTGCAGATTTTTTTTCCCATTTGCAACTAATTTTTTGAGTATCGTAAGTACAGCATTACAAAACTCAAACACTTCAGAAGTTCTCTCCAAGGCATTTAAGCTTCCTAGCTTTGTCCATTTTAATTCCATCTCTTCATGGTTTTTTTTCTCATCTAAATGTCAGTGACTAGTCGGTGACTTGAAGAAGACTCTAGATCCTGTTTTTAGGTACATAACTCCACTTGTCCTAAAATTATAATACATTTCATGTTTGTTTTTAACAACTTATGTGCCCTAAAAAATACTCACTATTATAGTTGAGATTAGTATTCCAAAGAGGAAAGTCTGACTATGATAGATGCTCTCACGATGGATTGGGGAAATAATAGCGTTTTGTGATTTATGGTAATCTCATAACAGATGCTTACAGCAAGTTAATATGGCACTAATTAATTTTTTTTTCAATAGGAACATTCGTGTGGCTGTTCTTCCTTGCTCTGAAAGCACAAGCTGTTTGTTCCGCACAAGACCCATGGAAGCTTCAGACAGTCTTGTATACAATGAAATATTTTGGGTTTCAATCTCTTACCCTGCTTTACACCAGAAGACTTTAAGAGTTGATGTTTGCACTGTGGATAAGTCTCACCTCGAGGAGTGCCTGGTTAGCATTAATTTCTGTGTGAATCTTTTTTTTTTTCTATCTCTTCTGCTTAATTTGACAGATACCTAGTGTTCTCAGAATTTAGATTTCGCCAGTTTTGCAAGCTTCCCTTATTGTCCTTAGCTGTAGGACCCAGTAGAGATGGACTTTCATTATATCGGAGAATCCCAGTTATGCCAATAAGTACAGTGGCTTAAGGTCTGCATTACAAACCCAATTCCTCAAACCACTAGACTTCTCTTCCCTTGTGACTTAAGGGTGTGACCCACAATTTGCATCCACCCCTTAGGGAAATGTTCTGTAGAATGTAATAGAGAATGATCTCCTTTGTAGAGGATTTTTTAAAAAAATTTGTAGAATTCTATAATGGAGGCAGTTTTATTAAATTCTTTAGGATTTTTACAAAATCCTCTTAGAAATGTGATCATTCTCTCAAATTCTGTAGAAGAGTGTGATTTGTAAAGAACTCTATAATTTCCATAGAACTCTGTTGGTATGAGTTCAGCTATCCTTTTTAATGGTCAGTATTCCCTTAGTAAGGGAGTTGATTTTAATGAAACTGTTTCTGGAGTAAGTTACTTTACTTAATATGAGTAAGGCTTGTAGAGCTGGGGCCTAAGTAATTGCAAAGCAACAGAAAGTTAATTCTGTTTGTATGTTTCTGGTGTCTTTCACGTCTCCCTTAGTAGATGCTATTGTCTACATAAACTTTGGTTGGGAATCCCAGCACACTTTTATGGTGTTCCTGTTTTGCTACCGTCACCTGCAAATCACACTTGGGCTTAAGAAACAGCAAGAAGCAGCTGTATTCCAAACTGATTTCCCATCTGGTAGCCCACATTCTTCTACATGCTTATTGCCTCGGTAAACTCCAGATTGGGCTGAATTTAATTGCAGGAAATCTGTGCAATATAAAATAAACTGAACTAAGCTCATTAATAGTGTCTGCTCAAGGACAGGCCATATACATTTTAACAGAATTGCAATATATCGTGCATATGCCATGATGTAGTAAAACAAGACAAAATGAGGGTTCACAGTGGATCTAGGCTGAGTGGACACAGAAACAAGCGGAACCTTTTAAAATGATCAATCGCAAGCACCTATATCAGAAAAAGCAATTTGATGAGCCCTTGAGGTTTCTTAAATTAGAAAAGAATCCATCTCTTTTTTAATTGTTGTCTTTTATTCTTCCTAATTGAAAGTGATTGCAAGTTACCATGGCCACGACATAATTGTTCATCATTCTTGACACTTATTTGCATGCAGCTGCTGAAGTAAATCTTTCTTGAATATTGACCCTTGGAAGCCCCCAACAATATGGTTCAATTTAATATCATCCAATCATCACCAAGATGATGCCTGAAATAGCGAGAGAGTGAAGATTAGTGGTGGTGGTGGTTTTTCTCAGGGATAACTAAACCTTCAGCTCCCAAAGCCTTGGTTTTTGCTGTTACATATTTCTGCTGACATTTTATTGCTTCAGTCACTTCTTTCAACTCTTTTTTTCTTGGTTCCAACAGGGTGGGGCACAAATTAGCCTGGCTGAAATATGTAGATCTGGAGAGAAGTCAACACGCTGGTACAACCTTCTTAGTTATAAATATCTTCAGAAGCAAAGCAGAAAACACAAACAAGGGGATATTTGTTCTGCAGTATCCTGCGCTGAAAAAACAGTAAGGGCAAATGCTAAATGGAAGCTTGCATCAACCTCTTCTATAATATACTAAATTGCTGAAAAGAAATCAGGAGTTGTGTGTTTGCATGGTATTCTTATATGTAAAAAATGTCATTATGATACTGAATGGGTCAATAAAACTAAAAGTTTGATTTAGGATGTAACTTTTTACCGGACTAATGGACCTTTTCCTATTTTTCTCAAGTTTACTGTGAGTAATATGGAACACTCACTCTGATAGTTGATGGGGTTTAGGAATGAATACTGTCTTTAAATAAAGCCCTTTCCTCTGTACAGGACTCTGTATCTGCACTGCTGGAACAGACTGCTGTTGAACTGGAAGCAGTAGAGAAGAAGCTGGAAGAAAGCAGAAGCACTTTAACTAGTGGAGAGAATTGGTAGGTGGCATCCTATTCGCTTATCATAGTGTAAGAGTCTGTGGATTCTATGGGTTTGACATAGTGTTTCAGATGAGGATGTCAATGAGTCAAAGTTTAATGTGCTAATATGCAGACAAAGGTGCAGTCATGTAATATTGAAATGTGTCTAGTAGCCGATCAAAGTTCTTGAACTTTGCAGAAGATCATTTCTGGCATCTTTTTCTACATCAATATAAACAGAAGAGCATGTGCCTGAGAATTGAGACTAGAGCTAGTAAAAGTTAAAATTGGAAGAGATAAAATATATTAATCTGTGGTACACAGTGCTTGATGGACCTGTGAAATACTATACCTTCAGTTCACAGGGATTTGCATGAGCTGGCTGTGAATTACATGGTCAGTCCCACATTTCACTGAGTGTTGGGTTCAAACCAACCACAAAATTCAAAGCACAACTTAGCACAAACCTTGGTGGGGAATCTACCAAAATACATATTTGAGCTCAGGTTTGCCAAAAGATTCTCAAGAACATGTTGTTTAACATAGTTCTAGCTTTCACACTGAGAGTACCTCTGTTTGGGGGAATCCCTGAGTCAGCCTCCTAAACCCACCATACAGTTGGACCAGCAGCACTAAGTCAAACCCAAATGCACAAGACCCAGTATACAGCTTGTGGCAGAAACTGATGCAAATGTATTCAACCATAGTCATCACCTTACCATAGAATGAAAGATTAAAAAATTCCCTTTAACTGTTTCACTGCTGGTTCTTCCACTCCAACCAGTGTACTTTTGTTATTCCCTTGTTCCATGGAACATCATGAGGTTTCTGGTATAACTGGCAGCACTAGCGGTGCTTTTTGATCAGCATACTTAGGACACCAACCAGCATCAAGGATGCTATGGGGGTATTGTCCCAAGTGGGTCCAGCCCAGTAACAGAAGCAGTTTATATGACAGGCAAGATGAGGAGGTTGCTGAGCAAGAAGAGCAGGATGGGAACAGTGACAATGAAGCAGAAGAGGAGGAAGAATTCTATGATGGAAAAACACTCTGGGAGGTGGAAGAGAATCCAGAATCCCAAGTGCATGCTGAGTCGGTAGCAGTAAAGGTAAAGCTCAGAGTAAATGTTGTCGCTTCCATAAGCCTGATATTTAGTAAGATGAGTTAAGCACTACGTTGTTCACTATTACGTTCATCCCTAAATTGCTGGACTTGGTGCAATTCCTTCTGCTTTTTAGTTTCTTGGAAAATTACATGGAGTGTTTTTCTGTTTCTTATAGCATCACAGCAAGCTGCACTTCAGGGGAAATAAGAGGCTTGGTGGAGTAATTATACTGTGGGATGAAGGTTGTGGGGAAGGTGATCCACTTCAGTTTGGAAACGTTTCCTTTTATTTTATTTTTGTTCTAATCACTGTAGCCCAAACGACTTATAACAGACCTATCAAATGAAAAGCAGACTTACTAAAGCTAATGTTAATGTGTTCATCTGCAAAAGTGCATGTACATATATATTGTGGTCATTCAGCCCTGCATTTACCAAAAACCTCCTGCATGTGCATAAGCAAATCAGGTCATTCAGATGCCTCCCTGTTCAGTTACCTGATTTACTCATGCAAATACAGGAGGCTTTTGTTGCAACAGGGGTAGGGTTACCATATTTCAACAATCAAAAAAAGAGGACAGGAGGAGCCCCGCCCCTGTCCTGCCCTAGCCCCGCCCCTGCCCCTTCCACTCCCTCCCACTTTCCGCCCCCCTCAGAACTCCCAATCCCCCCCCTCGCTCCTTGTCCCCTGACTGCCCCCTCCTGGGACCCCTGCTCCTAACTGCCCTCCAGAACCCCACCCCCTACCTAAGCCTCCCTGTTCCTTGTCCCCTGACTGCCCCCTCCTGAGACCCTACCCCCTACCTGTACCCTGACTGCCCAAAACCTTATCCACACCCCCACCCCAGACAGCCACCCCTCGAACTCCCGACCCATCCAACCCTGCTCCCTGTCTATTCACTGCCCCCTCCAGAACCCTCCTGCCCCTTCTCCAACTCCCTGACCCCCTTACTGTGCTGCTCAGAACAGTGTGTTGGCTCCACGCGGAGCCGGACACACTGCTGCGCTCCCCAGTGGAACGCACAACCCGGTTCCCGCCCTCACAGAGTGCTGCGGAGCAGCGCGGTGGGCAGGAGGGGGGGAGCAGGGGGAGGAGCTCCAGACTGCCGGAGGCCCGATGTTCATCTGGCGGTCTGTGAATGCAGGGAGGGGGAGGGAGAGGGAGAGAGCGAGAGGAGGGGAGTGATCTCAAGTTGCAGGGGAGAGGAGGAGAAAGCGGAGGAGGGGCTCTGGCTGCAAGTGGCACGATCCGGCTGGCTGCCCTGTCAGCCGCACACGCTCTGCATGGGGGGGAAATCCGGACATTTATAAATTCCCCACCGGATGCTATTTTTAACTCAGAAAAGCTGGACATGTCCGGGAGAATCTGGACGAATGGTAACCCTAAACAGGGGTGTACCTTTGCATCAAATTCATTTTGAGGGGAAAGCCCATTAAATTTGCATTTTTGGAGGAATAGTTGCTGCCACAGCTTCCAACATATAGCCCTCTAATGTTTTGTTTTGGACTACATACTTGTCATAGTCTGAATTGCTTGTATCTTTCTACTGCTGCTTTGAAGTTTTAGGATTTAAAAAGAGCTAAAAATAATTCTGAGTGGAACATCTTCATATTTCTTGATCTTATCCTTTTCCCTTTGTCTAATTCACTTGTGATAAGTTTTTTTGCGGGCCCGGTGTTAATCATAGAATCGTAGGACTAGAAGGGACCTGGAGAGGTTATCTAGTCCACTCCCCTGCACTCATGGCAGGACTAAGTACTATCTGCTGCAAAGATGACCAAGCCAATGTTGAATTAAGCAGAGCTATGGCAGACACATGAAGTTTAAGATCTCTCTGACATTACTTCAAACCTCAATTTTAAATAACACTACATTTATGAAATACCATTTAATCCAAAATGCCATGTCCCCTGGTCTTGGAAGTATTCTTCACCTAGCACTGTCAGACAACATGATTAGCACATGGGATCTCCTAATGTAATCCTAAATGATATTACTATCTAATCACCACCTATTTACCTAATCAAGGGCCTGTTTTAATGCTCAGATTGTCTTGTCTCTGTCAATTGTGGGTGACCAATAACAAAAAGGTGGTCTTAAATGGATAATCTAAATTTAAAGGCTTGATTTTTAATCTGCTACATTGGTGTAAATCTGAAAAGTTAATGGAGTCACTCAGGATTTACACAAGTCACTTCCAACTGAATAGGAAATGATACAGTTGTAGAAATTACTCACAAGTTTGGAAAGAGCAGGACTACAGTGTATTGCATAAGGAGAGTCAAGAAAGAGACACAACTTTGTCTGCTCTAAATCAGTGTTTCTCAAAGTCGGGCCGCCGCTTGTTCAGGGAAAGCCCTTGGCGGTCCGGTCTGGTTTGTTTACCTGCCGGGCCTGCAGATTCGGCCGATCGCGGCTCCCACTGGCTGCGGTTCGGTGCTCCAGGCCAATGGGGGCTGCGGGAAGCAGCACTGGATGAGGGATGTGCTGGCCACCCTTCCCGCAGCCCCCATTGGCCTGGAGCGGCGAACCGCAGCCAGTGGGAGCCGCGATCGGCCGAACCTGCGGATGCGGCAGGTAAACAAACCGGCCCGGACCGCCAGGGGCTTTCCCTGAACAAGCGGCAGACCGGCTTTGAGAAGCACTGATCTAGATTGTAGTTTAACTCATGAAAAGCTGCTCCTTAGAGTGTGAAAGTAGAAGTGGGATTTCAGGCTGAAACACAAAAGCAGTTGTCATTGATGGGTTGCTGGGGGATGCAGTTACAGGGATAAATAACAAAATAGTAGATATCATAATGCCACTGTACGAATCCATGATATATCCACATCTTGAATACTGCATTTAGTTCTGGTCACCCAGTCTCAAAAAAGATATATTAGAAATGGAAAAGGTACATAAGATCATAACATAAAATGATTAAGGATGTGGAACAGCTTCCATATGAGGAGAGACTAAAGAAACTGGAACTGTTCAGCTTGGAAAAGAGACGACTAAGGGGCGATGTGATAGAGGTCTATAAAATCATGAATGGTGTGGAGAAAGTGAATAAGGAACTGTTATTTATCCCTTCACATAACACAAGAACCAGGGGTCACCCAATGAAATTAATAGACAGCAGGTTTACAACAAACAAAAGGAAGTATTTCCTTACACAACATACAGTCAACCTGTGAAACTCATTGCCAGGGGATGTTATGAAGGCCAAAACTATAACTGGGTTAAATAAAGAATCAGGTAAGTTCATAGAGGATAAGTCCTTCAGTGGCTGTTAGTCAAGATGGTCAGGGATGCAACTCTAAGCTCTGCATGTCCCTAAGCTCTGATTGCCAGATGCTGGGACTGAACGACAAGGAATGGATCACTTGATGATTGGCCTGTTCTGTTCATTCTCTGTAAAGCACCTGGCACTGCCACTGCTGGAAGACAGGATACTGGGTTAGATGGATCTGGATTATTGGTCTGACCCAGTATAGCCATTCTTATGTTCATTAAAGTGTGTTTCTTTCAGGTAGATAAAGAGACAAACACAGAGAGCCTTGCACAATCTTCTACTGTAGTTCGTCCAAAAGAGAAGAAAGCAGCTAACCCACCGCAAACTCAGTTTGTCAGAAGTAGCACCATAATCCGCTCCAAAACATTTTCACCAGGACCACAGAGTCAATACATCTGCCGGGTAAGGAAACCACATCCCCAGACTTTGTTGTAAATGTTTTTCCTTAGTGACTGCACAGTATCTTTAGTTCATCTGACAATACACTGCACTGATGGTCAGAACTGGGAGAGTATACAGCATCCTCAATGACCTTGAACTTCAGTGGAAGTTGAAGGTACATCACCCTTTCTTGACATTGTACATCAGAGGACCACAGAGCATTTCACACCTGTTAAGTAAACCTCACAATGGGAAGTGATAGTGGAATCACTACACACTCCTGAAATGCAGCTATTTTAGCAGTTGTACCACAGCAGCACAATACAGTGGCTTAGGGCAGGGAGTGTAGAGAGAATTAATATAATTAAAACGCTAGCATGAATTTAGGTAGGATTAAGATAATTACCCAGATTAGAACTTGGCCATAACAGTGGTATTAGTACCTGCAAAGGTTCTTTAATAAACCAAGTGATCAGAAACTCACTTTGCCATCTTTTGTAGGAGATGTCATTTTAGTAGCACGATACCCTTGACACCATGCTCAAATGTTAGTGACTGACATTACAGAAAGCACAATTGTCTTGTCAATACCAAGTTGATTAGCCACTGATCTGTAATAGTCTGGGGTAGGCAGTTTCCAGAGGGCAAGAGCAACACACCTCTGGACAGGTATGGCCTCATATCCTGGCAGTGAAGGACCAGAATGCAGTTCCAGAAATGTGCCATTCCTCATACCAAAGTTCTGGACCCACTGCTGATCATCCCATGTCTATGTGATGTAGTCCCACTGCTCTGTACTTATGGTCCTGGTCTAGAACTGTCACTCAGCATAGGGAGATTCCTCTGCCATTAGAAACTGGATCAGCTATCTCCAGTCCTCCATTTCTGCAGACCGCTTGCACATCTTACTTAAAGCACACTGCTGTATTCTTGTGGCACCATGCCCCTGCCAAAGTGCCTGCCACCACATCTCATGTCCTGGTTCTTCCTCCTCTTGCCAAAAGCAGTCGCATTAGTGCCAACATTTGGTACAGAGTCATTGCTCTGACATGGACCATGACTTGCCACTGGTTGGAATGAAGGCTTCAGACAGAAATATGAGACATGTCAAACTAGAACTGGGTCAATTTGGGAGAGTTAAAATAAATAACAATTACTAATTAAAATGGTGCATATGTCAACCAAGAATCTCAATGTCTTACCAAGGTAGGCAATTAATTTTTACAAGTGAGGAATATACATAGACAGATTAAGTAATTTGCCTTAGATCTCAGAGTGAGGAGTGACAGTTCAGAATAGAACCTTGTTTCATCCTCAGGCCCCTTTTGTAACCAGAGGAGCCTTGCTGCATTTAGTGCTGCTTAAAGGTGGATATTAGGGTTATCATCAGACAGAGATGCTGTAAGTGTCTGACTAGTGCTTATCTCCTCTAAAATGAAAGGTCATGATGGAAATCAGAAAGCAGAGATGACTAACTTCAATTAGCAGCATTGAGGGAGCGTGAAAGACTCCACTGTGCTGTGTGTGACACTAATTGAACGATCTGTGTACTGATTGAGGATGTCAGTGCCACCTCTTTGATTAAATGTTTATTCGTAATTAATTAGTTCCAGGATTGAGGATCAGGATACACTATAAATAACTCCTTTAGCTTCAACCAGTGTAGAATACAAGTAAACACAGTGAGGAAACTGCTTTTGTGAAGTATGTGCTGGTCTAACTGAGGATTGAGGTGTTCTAGTAGAACATCAAGGGCTGCCTAACATTGAGTACAGCAAAACAGTACTTCAAAAAACCTGTATCCAGTTCAGATGAAATCAGGCTCACAGGTGTAAACTGTTTTACGTTTGCTTTAGCTGTGAGCTTAATTCTCTTCACGACAGTCTCGACCTTTGAATTGTATCTTCTGTTTGTCCTGTGAGCATTGAGCCATATAATAAATAACACTCAACAGGGCATTTAGGCATAGCAAAGAATATCCATGTTTCAGGGCACTAGAAAGTACATGGCCCAGGGCTCAGTGGTTTCAGCATCCAAGGGGCACCTAGACCTTACTACAGATGCGTATCCTGGAGTACAGTAAATTAGTGCTCATATCAAATGGAACATTTAACATGACAGTTGTGCATAATAGGTACAACCTTGTGATGCCAACCTGCACCTTCCCAGTGGAAGCATCATATCCTGGAGCTCCCTAGCATGCAGGAGGCACATGCCTGCTCCTCCAGCCCTTGGATTTCTGCATGTGCTCTCCTGAATGCTTGGCCCAAAGGTACACAAGAAGAGAATTGTCCCTAAACTTGGATTATGATCATGTCCAGCCGCTGTGGAAGTAGCACAAAGGAAAGAGGTTTATTGCTCCACGTTTCCAGGAAAAATCTGACCCCAAATATATACAGTGCTGCAAAAAAACCTGAAAAAAGTCATGGTATCCATATGCCACACTAAGTTAGTTTCATATATAGAAATAGTTTGTTTGAAAAGGGAAAAAATATATACTTAATCCTTCTCCAATGTTATGCTCTGCTTATTCATAGAAGTTACGGCTGGAAATGACTTAATTCCCAGCCAATGCAACATTGTTCATTACATCTTAATTTTCTAGTCTCTTGTCTGACCTAGTTATTGATGTTGAATAGGGGAAGGGGACTGTGTTGTGACCTGTGCAGAGTTCTAACCGAAAGTGATGGTATCTTCTAACCTCTTCCCAAACAGCAGCATTAAAAAACAGAGGGGAGGAGGCCAGGAAAGGACAGTGGCCATGGAAAACAGCGAGATTTGGGCACCGGGTGGGTTTCATTGCACTGTTACATGTGACTTTCTCAGATAATTCTCAGTCCATGGCTTTCTTCAAATGTCTGTAGCTCTGTGGGCTCATTCGTAATAGCCTTGCACTGCGTGCTTGTTTCATAACAATTACTTCTGTCTCTTTTTCAGCTAAATCGCAGTGATAGTGACAGTTCAACACTGTCTAAGAAACCACCCTTTGTTCGGAATGCTATGGAGAGGCGAAGTGTCAGAATGAAGCGGGTAAAAACTTCATCTACAAATTTTTCCCTTAGCTGGCATTCAAGAAAATAATCACGTTCTTAAAGCATTGGTTTGTGAGTTACCAGTAGATAATTCTATTTAAAAAGGGGTTAGCAAAGATAATTCAGGTTAATTTCAGATATAAACCACTTGTCTTCATGTGCTCATAGCGTTAAAAAAAAAATTATCCATTTGGGCTGAAATGTTCTTACTAGTCTGTCAAAAGGTTACAAATGTCTGTTCCCTTGAGTTACTAAAACTCCCACTTTGAAAAATTATTTCTCACAATTTTCCTTCCAAACAGAATTCAAAAATAGCTAAATTTTTAGATGTGGCATGTAAAATATGCTCTCATTGGCTCATATCCATGCCAAAGGAATTGGTGGGATAACTAATTTGTAAGCAATTGAAAATAACTTTTTCAGATGTTTATTGAAATTTAACAGTGCTTAATGAGCTCCACACCCATTACTGACATCATTGTGCACGTTCTACTAGGATGTGAATGAGGTGGAATTAGGCTGCTGTCCTTAGGAGGCCACTGAAACATTTTGCATGAGGCAGACTGTCTGATTGAAATACTCACCTTGTGCACTCCTCAACACTAATGTTCCTGATATTGGGGGCAGGAGAAAATCCAGTGGTGTGAAACCAATGCTAATACATTGTCTTGCAGCATTCTGCAATATTCTGGTAATTGAGGTGTAAGTAAAATTATATTCTGAGTAATGGTGTAAGGAAGATACTCCTCATTTCAGCCCATTGTCAGCTAAGTACAGAAGCCCTTGGCTTACTTCATATACCATTAGTGTTGATGGAAGCTGCAGCATGGGCAAGCTGACTTATAAGACTTTGCTAGACTGTGAAACTGCAAATTTGGGTGAGCAGCCACCTTGCAAAAGCAGCATTACCAGAGATGTTGCCTTTCATCTCCAGAACATTGTGCGTTTGAGGAGGAAGTGGTCATCACACATATTCGGACAAGATGGGAACAGTTTGACACTTTTTATTCCAATCATAAATCCCTTCTGTTCCAGCCTTCGGTTAAGTCCTTTGGTGCAGAGCGTCTAATCCGAACTTCACTAGACCTGGAGTTAGACCTGCAGGCTTCAAGGACCTGGCACAATCAGTTAGTGCAAGAGATCTCTGTACTGAAAGAACTGAAAGAACAGTTAGAACAAGCTCAAGGTCAAGGTGAAAAAGAGCTGCCACAATGGGTGAAGGACGATGAGCGATTCCGGCTTTGGCTGAGACACGTTGAAAAACGGGTAAGTAATTCTGACTGGGTTTTTGTTAATATGTTTAGTCAAACACATTTTCCCAATCCTCTGGAGACCAGAACGTTCAAATCTTTAGTGCTGCTATCTTCAAAATCTTCCCCCTTTTAAATAAACTTGTTTGATGAAGCTTTGTATTGAAGCTTCTGTTTTATTAACTTTACATACTGACAAATAATTAGAATTGTAGCCCTTGCAAATGCAGGAGTCCTTTCCTACAATTTGAATTCCACTGTCACTTGTCATTGGATGCAAGGCCAGGCGCAGGAGGAGTCTGTGACGGGTTCCTCCCTGAGGTGCCACCTGGAACTGGGGTACCACTGAGCCCTCTGACTCACCAGCCTGGGCTCCCTCTCACACTGTGTTGCTGTGACAAGCTGCAGACCCACTTTACAGGCTGTCTGGAGCATTCTCAGGAAGGCTCACCCAATGGGAGATAAGCTTCTCCTAAGGCTTTTTGTTCTTCCTAATGACCCATTACCTTGAATAGGCCTTCACAGCCATCTGTCTAGACTGGAAGCATTTTGCCTAGTGGGTATCACCCAGGTGTGACTACATGTGAAATACAGATACATAGTCAATATTCATAACTGCAGATACAAAAATGGTACATGCATACAAATAGGATAATCATATTTAGCAAATCATAACTTTTCCAATTACACCTCACATGACCAGTCTTGTACAAAATGCATCATAATTATGCCATAATCATATTGTAATAATATCAATATGAAGACTATGGAGTGTGCAGTGTCACAGAGTCATTGGCTCCAAGTGGTTCTTGCCTGTAGAAGGATAGTACCTATTGGCTACTCCTTTCTTTTGTCTAGCTCCATTCTTTTCAAAGCTCAGTGGCAGGCTTGGAAAGCAGTGAGGAGAGAGAATTTGGAACTTAATGTACCCACTGAATGTTTCATAAAAGGTCTTTATCAAGCACACACAAGAGTTTCACCCTGTGGGGAAAGTCTGTTTCATGCACCAAGAAGGAGTATGTTGAGGTCACATTTTGGGGGGCTGTGACCTTTGTTAGTGGGGGAGTGAGTGCGGCACTAGAATGTCTCAGGAAAAATTGGGTTTTCTGGATTATCTGCATGTTGGTTAATAAAATTATATTCTGTTTTGCCTTCTCTGAATCTGTGTGTATTGATGGATTATAAAATGCTGTAATATGTTTAAAGTACTATAAACACCTTCTAGAAAAATCTGAGGGTTCTAGAAACCCATGATTACAAGATGCTGTAGGATTTAATCCACAAGCTCTGCTGACTATCCTGGGCCCAATTCTTCTGCACTTACTTATGGTATCGTTGGAACTCCTTGCAGAACATAGTACTATTTGGTGGAAGGGCTAGTTTACATGCAGGCTTTACTGCTTTAACTATACCACTAGAAAATTGCACTCGTAACCGAAGTAGTTTTAGTAAAAATCCTGTGAGTGGACTAGGCCTAAGTGCTTTAGAATAAGGTCCTCTGCTATGCAAAGTCAGAGCTCTTGCCTTACTGAAATCTAGATAGATATTTGATACAGTTCCACATGGGACATTATTAGTTAAATTGAAGAAGTTGAGGATTAATATGAGAAGTGAAAGGTGGAAAAGGAACTGGTTAAAGGAGAGACTACAATGGGTCATATTGAAAGATGAACTTCAGGCTAGAGGGAGGTTACTAGTGGAGTTCCTCAGGGACTGGTCTTGAGACCAATCTTATTTAACATTTTTATTATTGACCTTGGCACAAAGGAGTGTGCTAATAACATTTGCGGATGACACAAAGTTGGGGAGTATTGCCAGTACAGATGAGGACCAAAATATAATACCAGAAGATCTTGATGACCTTGTAAACTTGAGTAATAGAAATGTGATGAAATTTAATAGTGCAAAGTGCAAGGTCATGCATGTAGGGACTAACAAGAATCTTTGCTATAAGTTGGGGACGCATCAGTTGGAAGTGACAGAGGAGGAGAAAGACCTGGATGTATTAATCACAGGATGACAATGAGCCACCAGTGTGATGTGGCCATGAAAAAGGCTAATGCAATCTTAGGATGCATCAGGCAAGGTATTTCAAATAGAGATAGGGAAGAATTAGTAACGTAATACAAGGCACTAGTGAGACCTCATATGGTTACCGTGTGCAATTCTGGTCTCCCGTGTTAAAGAAAGATGAATTAAAACTGGAATAAGTGCAGAGAAAGGCTACTAGGATGATACAAGGAATGGAAAACCTACTTTATGAGCTTGGCTTGTTTAGCCTAACCAAACGAAAGCTGAGGGGAGATATGATTGCTCTCTATAAGGACATCAGAGGGATGAATACCAGGAATATTTAAGTTAAGTGCCAATGTGAGCACAAGAACAAATGGATATAAACTGGCCATCAACAAATTTAGGCTTGAAATTGGACAAAGGTTTCTAATCATCTAGATCCAACTGGCTTCAATACTAAGCTTAATAAGTTTATGGAGGGGATGCTATGATGAGACTGCCTAAAATGGCATGTAGCTGATCTGTGACTGCTAGCAGCAAATATCTCCAATGGCTGGTGATGGGACACTAACTGAAGAGGGCTCTGAGAAATCTTTCCCAGATGTCTGGTCAGAGGATCTTGCCCACCTGCACAGGGTCTAACTGATTGCCATATTTGAGGTCGGGAAGGAATTTTTCCCTGGATCAGTTTGGCAGAGACCCTCAAGGTTTTCCACCTTCTTCTGCAGCATGGGGCATGGGTCACTTGCAGGTTTAAACTAATATAAATGGTGGATTTTCTGTAGCTTGAAGTCTTTAAATCATGATTTGAGGACTTCAGTAACTCAGCCAGAGGTTATGAGCCTATTACAGGAGTGGGTGAGTGAGGTCCTGTGTCCTGCAATGTGCAGGAGACCTAACTAGATGATTATGATAGTCCCTTCTGATGTTGAAGTCTATGAGTCTATGTGTAACCCTAACAGAAGTGGCAACTTGTTTTAGTTTTTCTGCTTAACCTTGAAGTTGCAGATCTCTATTATAAGCATAAGCAAATAGAGTGCTAGTCACTTTGGTTTTCAAATATCTAGTGAAACTAAAGAAGCTTACACTAGAATACAAGTTGCTCTGTCACTTGGCATTTGTCTTTGAAATGCACAAATAAATGGGTCTTGTGATTCAAGCTTGGGAATGCTATAATCTCCTTTGAGAGAAATCAGTAGCAACATTGGCTATTAAACTGGTAGAAAAAGGCAACCTCACATTCTTCTTCGAACTTGGTCATAGCTTCTGTCATACTTTGGCTGACTGTAGAAAACCAAACCAGGAGGATAGTGAAAGATGACAGACAACTTGACTGATGTTTATGTAGTTTCAATATTCATCTTCTAGCAATTGTGCTTTCAGAATATGTTTGGTATAAAAGAAACATAAGGCACTAACTAAAACTTTTCAACAAGTATTCGTTTTGGTTTTAGGTCACTAGAATGGAAATCCTAGGTTTCCTATCTTATGTCAAAAGGAAATGATTTGGGAATATTAGTCATGCAGGATGCACAGTTGGCCATAACAGAAAATGTCTTTTTTTCCAGATTATTAAAACTGCATTTTATTTGACAGTTCTGAAAGCATCTGCCATCAAGGAGTGGGTTAGATGGCAGTGATGAAAAGAATACTGATAAAAACTGGAAACACTAAAGATTATCGCACAAAACAATTTTTTATGTTTCTGAAAGTTGCCTTTCTGTTCAAAATGCATTCCCTTTCTCTCTGGAGAGTCTAAAAATAAAACTCAGTGCTTCAAAAAGAATGGGATTTATAGATAAGGTGGGGGAAGCTTCACAAATGACTGAATAGCCCTGAGTAGTATACTGCTCAATAGCATTCATCACCATGCATTTGACAGGTTTCCACGCCCCATTTAGGGCTTATATCCCACCTTCCCACCCTGTTTCCGTTGGCACCAAAGTTTGGTGCCGTTGGCCATTTTGAAAAAATTTGTGTGTGTGTGTTTGACATGGGGAAGTGTTGTGTGTGTTTGTGCTTGGGTACATTGAGAGAAAAGGTTGAAAGAATAGTGTGACAGAATTTAAAGATAAAAAAGAAAGTTTGGGTAAGGTTTAGAGAAAAAGGGGAAAAAAGGTTATTGGATGTGGTTGAGTAAGGAGAGAGGTTTATAAAGGGCAGGTTATGAAAAAATAGAAAGATTTTTGTTTTGAAAGGTCTAGTTTTAAAGAATAGAGATTTTTATTGAGTTTGAGTAAGGAGAGATGATGGTAAAGGCCTAGGTTGGTAGGCTATTAAAGAATAGAAAATTTTGAGATAAATGTAAAAGTTGTATTAACTATCAGGATGGGTTAAGAAAAAGTTAAATAATATTGAAAACTAGGTTTAAAAGGGGAATTTACTAAGGCGGAGCCTGTTTAATAAGCACATGGTAAAAAAGTGAATAAAAAAGCATTTAAACTATTCAATATCAGTGTAGGTTAAGAAAAAAGCTTTTAAAAACATTAAAAACTAGGTTTAAAAAAGGAATTTACTAAGGCAGAGCCTGTTTAGTAAGCACATGGTAAAAAGGTTTATAAAAAAATGCATTTAAACTATTCAATACCAGTGTAGGTAGGTTAAGAAAAAAGAGAGGTTAAAAGAAAGAACAGGGCAAATAAAGGGAAAAGAGAGCCCCCTTTGCAAATGGCAAAGATAGCACATGGTTGAATCAGAAAGAGAGAATGAGAGAGAGAGAGAAGCAGGCAGAGCCTGTTTAGTAAGCACATGGTAAAAAAGTGAATAGAAAAACATTCAGTATCAGGGTAGGTTAAGGGTACGTCTATACCCAGCCGCTAGTTCGGCGGCTGGCAATCGAACTTCTGGGTTCGACTTATCGCGTCTTGTCTGGACGCGATAAGTCGAACCTGGAAGTGCTCGCCGTCGACTGCGGTACTCCAGCTCGGCGAGAGGAGTATCGCGGAGTCGACGGGGGAGCCTGCCTGCCGTGTGTGGACCGAGGTAAGTTCGAACTAAGGTACTTCGAACTTCAGCTACGTTATTCACGTAGCTGAAGTTGCGTACCTTAGTTCGATTTGGGGGTTTAGTGTAGACCAAGCCTAAGAAAAAAAGAGAGGTTAAAAGAAAGAACAGGACGAGAAAAGAGAGACCCCTTTGCAAAGGGCAAAGATAGAGAGCACATGGTTGAATCAAAAAGAGAGGGAGGGAGAGAATGAGAGACAGAGAGACATTTTTTATATTTCAAGTCTTCCTGTAGAATGAGGCAAGTTCCCAGGTTCAGACCCTCTCAGACTTGTTATTACCACCTTTGGATTGGACCAATCAGAGTTTTTTCTACAACAGCTTCATAGAATTCATTTTCTGGAACCAATCCTAGAGTCTCAAGATTTTAAACAGGAGCCATCTCCCTCCTCTTTTCCCTCCCCTCCTCTCCCCCTCCCCCTTTAACTGTCTTATTCTTATCTAAAGAAACAGACCCCCAGCATTTTTCCCGCCATGTAGCCCTTTAACATAGGGTTTTTTATAACAGTTAAAACCATAAGCTTTTAGTAACAAACAATTTTTTAAAGTTTTCCCCTAGGTTTTAGACTAACAGGGGTTATTTTTTAGTAAGTACAGTTTTAGGGTTACCATATGTCCGGATTTTCCCGGACATGTCCGGCTTTTTGGGCCTCAAATCCCCGTCCGGGGGGAAATCCCAAAAAGCCGAACATGTCCGGGAAAATAGGGAGGGGCCGGTACCGCTGGGTGCTGGGCCGGGGGCCGGGCCGGGGCCGGCGGTGCTGGGCTGGGGGTGCTCGGTCGGGGGCTGGCCCGGGGCTGCTGTGCTGGGCCGGGGCTGGGGCTGGCGGTGCTGGGCCAGGGCCCGGGCCGGAGGTGCTGGGCTGGGGGCCGGGGCTGGGCTGGAGGCCGGGGTCAGGCCAGGGGTGCTCGGCCGGGGGCTGGCCTGGGGCCGGCACCCCAGGAGCCGAGCCAGGCTGGAGACGCTGGGGCCGGGGCCGGGGCCGGGGCCGGCCGCCGGAGGGAGCCGCTCAGTTGGAGGGGCCAGACTGGGCCACGCCTCCTCCCCCCAATCCCCCCCCAGCTTACCTGCTGCCTGCTTCAGGCTTCCCGCGAATCAAATGTTCGCAGGAAGCAGGGGAGGGGGCAAGGTTGGGGCGGGGACTTTGGGGAAGGGGTGGAGTTGGGGCGGGGGCATGGGCGGGGCCGGGGCCCCGTGGAGTGTCCTCTTTTTGGACACTCAAAATATGGTAACCCTATACAATTTGAAACAACAGGCTTTTGCAGCAAAGCTCCTGTTAGCAAAGCAGCCTCTGTGAGTCAGTGGATCACAGAGAAGGCGTTTGCTTCTCTACCTGCTCTTTAACAAACACAAGTAAGTTACATTAAGTTTTGCAAAGGTATAATTACTTGAAAAGACAAACCTAAGACATATCCCTTTATTTACAGGAGTGTTGCAATAAAAAAGAGCAGGCAGAGAAGCACCTCAGGTTTAAAACCTCAGGTTTTTAGTAACAGACAGTTTATAAACCCCTTATTTTGTTAACCATTGGATTAGAGAGAAGAATGTTTCTTTTCCCACTTTTTAACAAACAGAGGTGAAAGGCTTGTTAAGGAATAAACACTTGAAAAGACAAGTCTATCTAAAGACACATTTCTTTATTTAGCCCCCTTGGCATAAGTGTTTTAATAAAAAAAGAGCATGCAGAAACAACCCTGGGTTATAAAAGTAAAGTATAGTGACAAAAAAGTTTTAGACTAACGTGTGTTATTTTTTAGTAAGCACAATTTGAAACAACAGGCTTTTGCAGCAAAGCTCCTGTTAGCAAAGCAGCCTCTGTGAGTCAGTGGATCAGAGATAAGAAGGCTGCTTCTTCCCCAAACTTTTTAATAAATGCTAGTAAAAGTTACATTAAGTTTTGAAAAGGAATAAACACTTGAAAAGACAAACCTATATGAAGACACATCCCTTTATTTACAGGGTGTGTTGTAATAAAATAGAGCAGGCAGAAACACCCCAGGTTTAAAACCTCAGGGCCTTAGTAACAGCCAGTTTATATTTCCCTTATTCTGTAAACCAATGGATTAGAGAGAAGAAGGTTGCTTCTTCCCCCACTTTTTAAAAAAGAGAGAGGTGAAAGTCTTGTAAAGGTATAAACACTTGAAAAGACAAGCCAATATGAAGACACATTTTTTATTTAGCCTCTTAGGCATAAGTGTTTTAATAAAATGTAAGTATGCAGAAACAGTTCAGGGTTTAAAAACACAGAAAACCAGTTTATAAAAGTAATGTATAGTGATAAAAAAGTTTTCCCCTAGATTTTAGACTAACATGGGTTATTTTTTATTAAAAACTGTGAAGCTGCAGCAAAGCCCTGCTCTGCTCTTATTTAAACAACCAGGACCCTGTAACAAAAGCTGAACAACACATACTATAAACCAGGGGTCAGCAACGTTTGGCATGCGGCTCGCCAGGGTAAGCACCCTAGCGGGCCGGGCCAGTTTATTTACCTGCTGACGCGGCAGGTTCGGCCGATCACAACCCCCACTGGCCGCAGTTCGCCGTCCCGGGCCAATGGGGGCGGCGGGAAGCGGCGTGGGCAAGGGATGTGCTGGCCACCGTTTCCCGCCGTCCCCATTGGCCCGGGACGGCGAACCACGGCCAGTGGGGGCCACAATCGGCCAAACCTGCCACGTCAGCAGGTAAATAAACTGGCCCGGCCCGCTAGGGTGCTTACCCTGGCGAGCCGTGTGCCAAACGTTGCCGACCCCTGCTATAAACCATTTTAAAATGCGCTTTTTAAAGTAATGTTTAAAACCCCCTCTTTTGAACTTATTAAATAAACACATGAAAAAACAAACCTACCTAAGACACATTCCTTTATTTATAGGGGTGTTTCAATAAAAAGAGCATGCAGAAGCACCCCAGTCCTAAACCCACAAAACCCTTACTAAGAAAAAGTTTTCCCCCAAGGTTTTTAGTGAGAACCACTTGAAACAGCCTTTTGAATTGATTAGAAAAGAAGACCCCTTTGAAAAACAGGCTACCTGAAGACACTTTTTTTTTTTTTTTATTTAGCCCCATTGGCATAAGTGTTTTAATAAAATGTAAGCATGCAGAAACAACCCAGGGTTAAAAACACAGAAAACCTGTTTATAAAAGTAATGTATAGTGATAAAAATGTTTTCCCCTGGGTTTTAGGCTAGCACTGGTCATTTTTTTTTAGTAAGGACAGTTTGAAACAGCAGGCTTTTGCAGCAAAGCAGCTGTCAGCAAAAACAGCCTCTGTAAGCCAGTAGATCAGAGATAAGAAGGCTGCTTCTTTGCCTGCTTTTTAACAAATACAAGTGAAAGTTATATTAAGTTTTGTAAAGGAATAAACACTTTAAAAGACAAGCCTATATGAAGACAGAGCCCTTTATTTAACATTTTTACATGCGTGTTTCAATTTAAAAAAAAAAAGAGCATGCAGAAAACAAGCCTGAGTGAAAACCACAGAACCTTAGTAAAAGCTAGTTTATATCCCTCTTATTTTGTAATCCAGTGGATTAGAGAGAAGTTTATTTTCCTACCCACTTTTTAACAAATCCATGTGAAAGTTATAGTAAGCTTTTATTTTCCTAGGGCTTTTAGATGTATGATGAAGTATGAATTTTTTTGTTGCATTATTAGAATGTCTTTGTTTTTAAATGTTTGCAACCCATGTGCTGAGACACAGGTACAAGCTCCTGTTTGTTTTGGGTCCATAGATTTTATTAAAATAATACAACACAGGCTGGAGCTGGAGCTTTCGTTACATTTTAAAAACAGATAAGACTAATTAGGCTAATCAGTGCTTCATGCACTATAGTCTGCCTTAGCAAGGCTCTAGGGGTTACTCCTCCAGTTTGCTTGGTTTTTTAGGTTTACCATATTGCAGTCCTGGAAAAAGAGGACACTCCAAGGGGCCCCGGTCCCACCCCAACCCTGCCCCTTCCCCGCCCCTGGCCCCACCCCAACTCCGCCCCTCCCCACCCCGGCCCTGTCCCAACTCCGCCCCTTCCCCAAAGTCCCCGCCCTGACTCCGCCCCCTCCCCTGAGCGCTCCGCGCCCTGCTCCTCCCCCTCCCCTGCTTCCCGCAAATCAAATGTTCAGAGAACGGAGTGGTCTCTAGTAGTCAAAGACCCTTCTTCCCTGTCCCCTCCAGTCTATGTCTATCCTATTGCTGTCTAACCTGCCCCAGCTCCTCATCTGATTTCAACTGCCCCCCACTACCACTCTGGATTCCTTGTCCCAGTTTCCTGGTCCTGTCTCACTCTCCTCTCTCCCCGCCCCCATCCCTCAGATGGGATGTTCGTTCCAGATTGGCAAAATTATAAGGCTTCCCAACATTTTAACACTTCCCATTCTAAATTTTCGGTTGCTTAACTATAGGCTAGTTCTGCCTACAAGAAAGCATATTCAGAACCTCTGATTAAAGGGCTTATAAGTGTAGCAACCTCCATCATAGCTAGTCACCAAAGATTGAACCCGAGCCATCCAGACTTAAAAGCATGAGCTTCTACTACTTGAGTTCAAGATATAATTCCCTTAGCTAGTAGCTATACAGTTATCCTCTAAAAATCCACCAGAGGAGGGCACATATTGGACAGTGAATTACAAAAGTGCCAAATATTATTATTAGATCTACAATACTTTTCACAATGAACATCAGTGGGGGGTAAACTGGGAGTTTAAGAATATTTGGAAAACAATTTTAGAATAACATTCAGTGCTGTGGTTTAAAAGAAAAAAAACCTGTTAAAACTCATAACTTAGCAGCATTCAGTGTTTGGAAAAAAAAAAAAAAAACTTCTAGGAGGGATACAAGTTAAGAATGTTGAAACAGGGAGATGTTATGCTTAGTTACCACTTGGGCAAGGCGGCCTGCTATGTAATACTTGCAAGATTTCACTGTAATGTTTTACAATATATAGCAGCGCAATGTTGATTCCACTGATATTTTTGAGCAATTCATGCTGATTTTATCTCAGCCCACATCTTAATAGTTTTGAATACAAGATCACAATTTTCAGCTCAGTTGGTCTGAACATGCAGAGCTTTAAAACTGCTATGCTCTAAACCGTATATTAACTACAATTTTATAAACCTGCATGTCAAAGAACTGTGTGCCACTACTACTAGGCAGCTGCACAGAATCACAGAAATGTAGGACTGGAAGGGACATCAACAGGTCATCTAGTCAAACCCCTGCACTGAGGCAGGACTGAGTAATAACAACTAGACCATCCTTAACAGGTGTTTGTCTAACCTCTTAAAAAACTCTAATGACTGCTATTCCATAACCTCTCTGGGTAATTTGTCCAGTGCTTAACTACCTTTACAGTTAGGAAGCTTTTCCTAATGTCTAACCTAAATCTCCCTTGCTACAATTTAAGCCCATTGCTTCTTTTTCATGCATGTCCTGAGTGGGACGGGGGTGGGTCCAGGCAGTGGGATTGGGGGGAGGGAGGTCGAGGGAGTCGGTGGGTGTGTGGGAATGGACCAGGGGAAGCAGGGTGGAGGAACTGAGGGGGACAGGACTGGGACTGTGGGGGCTGAGGGGGATGGGACAGGACTGGGATGGGGGAGTAGGGTAGGGGCTGAGGGGAGCATGAATGGGACAGGGTAGAGAGAGCTGTGTAGAGTGGGGTGGGGCGGGGTGGGGGAGACAATGGGGCTGGGCTGGGGAGAGTCGGGGGGTTGGGGAGAAGGACAGGGTCTGAAGGGGATGAGACAGAGGGGAGCAGGACTGGAATGGGGGGAAGTTGAGGGGGTGGGACAGCAGGGGGAGCGATGGGGGGTGGGATGACGGGAGGCTGAAGAAGAGATTTGGGGTAGGACAAGGCTGAGGGCAGTGGGTTGGGGGGAGCAGGGGGACTGTGGGGGAGGCTGTTGGAATGGGGGCAGGGACTGAGGGCAGTGGGTTCGGGGTGGGAGGTACAGGGGGGATTGCAGGGAAGGCTGAGGGAACAGGGTCAGGGTGGGGGCTGAGGGCAGTGGGTCGGGTCTACACTGGCACCTCACAGCATTGCTGTGCTGGGCGGCAGACCTGCACCAGCGCTACACTGGCGATGGAAGAGTCCTCAGTGGAAATGCAGACTTCATGACACAGACCCTCCTCGTCACTTCAAACCTGGCGCTGCTCTGATCAGTCGCTAGGCTCTTGTCACTTTCAAACCCATGCAGGGTATCTGGCTCTTTTTCAGTTCTCAGGTTAAGAAAAGCCTCTGCATTTTGTGAGGGCTTCAGCATTCACTTTCCTACTTGACAAACTGTCTGCCTGACACATTGCTCCCAGGCCATTCATCTTTATTCATTATTGGTAGGTCCATCAGATTAACAAGCAACACAGGGGGAAGCAACACAATGGTGTCAAGGATTTTTAATTTTTCAAACCACTTTGGCCTCAACAGGGATAACAGCAAATCTGGACAGAGCAGATGGGTGTCAGGATGGGTTTGGGTATTTTTTATTTTTTTATTTTTTTTTTTTTTAAGTGAAAATGTTTGGGTCTGAGCAAAGGCTGCAAACTTCCCTTTGGAAACCTCTGCTGATCTTTTGCCCCAGGGGCTAACGACAGCCTGGAATCTGGGACAGATTTCCACATCCATGCAGGGTGAGATGATCCGGGGGGAGGGGAGGGACTGTGGGGGAGGCAGAGGGAAAAGGGTCAGAGGGTCTGAGGGCAGTAGATTGAGGGTGGGGGGCACAGGGAGGACACTGCGGGGGAGGCTGAGGGAACAGGGTCAGGGTGGGGGCTGAGGGCAGTGGGGCTGAGGGGCGCCCCCCCAGAGGGACCTGCCAGAGGGGCAGGTCCCTCCCAGTCCCTCTGGCTCCTTCCTAAGGTTGGGTCGGGTCGAGGGGAGGGGGGCAGGAGCGGGGGGGGCTCTCTGCCCGAGTCTACAAGCCCCGCCCCGCTGCAGCACGCAGGGGAGCGAGACCTCATCGCTGCCTCTCTGTGTGCCCCGGGCAGGGGGAGGGCTGCGCTCTGCAGGCTCCTGCCGGCCGGGCGGCGGGCCCCGTGGGCTGACACCGCCGCACCAGGAGCTCCCAGCTGCGCCCTGGCCCAAGGAGGAAAGATGAGTGGCGCCGGCTTGCCGCGGTTCCCCCAGCGCGGCTGCCCTGTCAGCCGCTTTTGGGTCTTTAAATAGCCATCTGGGGGGAAATCCCGGACATTTTTAGCTTTTTTACAAATTCCTTCCGGACGGCTATTTAAAGACCCAAAAGCCGGACATGTCCGGGAAAACCCGGACATATGGTAACCCTAGTTTTTTTACACAGACTTCTTTTCTAACTTTTTTTAAAACGCTGTTAAAGTTTTAAAAAAATGGCAAGATTGCATTGAAAGATACTTTATGGAAGTTGTAACAAGTATTTTATTCCATTTACTGATTTTAAAAGACAAAAACCACTGGGTTTGTGACTGCGTGAAGCTTAGAGATAGCCTATCTGAAGAATACCCTCACCCCTTGACTTTCCCCCCATACTTTTAACACTTGCTAAACATGCAGTGTTTCATTATATAAAGGTTTTTAACATTTAAAACGAAAATACAGAATTGACTGAGATGTAACATAACATGACCTTTTTAAAGGATATTCTGTATGCAGTGAGGCCTATTTGAAGCATTATGTTTTTTTAAAAGTTTATTATGAAAAAGCAGTATTGCCTGAGCTGTAACAAAACAAGGCCCCTCTTAGGGATATTTTGTAGAAGTTTAGTGAACTAAAATGGCTTAAGATACTAGCCTGTTCTTTTAAAAATAGTGTTTTTAAAGTACCAAAACAACACATGGGTAAGAATATGAAAACTGGCAATTGAGGGGAGTTTACATATGTGTTTTAATAAAAAAAAAAAACCCCAAGATTGCTTTTTAAAGTTTGGATTTATATAAAAAACACAAGAAAAATTAGCTTATGTAAAAAAAGTTAGCTGTTTTTTACCAGAGATATGGAGCCTTCTTCACCCCCACTCTCTCCACACACACACACACTTTTCTCCCCCCCACCACTTTTTTTTTCTTTCTTCTTTCTCAATGTTTTTTAAAATCTAAACCAGGGACAATCAATTTTTTTTTTTAAAAGCCAGAGCCACAGAGAGAAGGCCATGGGGGTAAGCAAGCTCTCCTGAGTTTTAGGGGGCATGTTGATAACTCTTTTAGTGAAACGGTTTTGTAGGCAGCCTGTCTGTGTTAGTTGTTATGCTTTAGCATGGGCAAGCGTTTTATCATTTGGAAGCACTTTTCCACTTTATGAGGTATTATCTCCCCCATCTTATGGCCTATCAGAAATATTAACAAAAACAAGCTAAAAGATACTTGTAGCAAGGTCTGCAAAGCAATAATTACAATTTTGTTGATCATTATCTTGTCTAAGCCCCTAGAGGATATATTTTGTTTTGTTTTTATAAAACACTTTTATGCAAACTGTAACCCTAGATGATGTACAGCATTAAATAATATGAAACAGTAGACAAGAGCCCTGAGACATTGTTGAAACCAGAGGGGCTATGATTAAGTCCTAATGCAGAGGGCCTGGGCCGGGGGGAAATGAAAAGGTGCAGCCGAAGCGGAAGATGGTATGATTTAAGAGGGGTTCTGGGGCTGCTTTGCAACGGTCCATAGGGAGCCTATAACCCCCATGCACAAACACCAGGGCTGGGCGAGGTGGTTGGGCCTTTGTTGGAGGAACAGGCCATTCATATACCTTTTGTTGTTGTTGACAAACTGTAACCTAACTGCGCGTATCCTATGGGGGCAACCTACCGCCCTTTTGACAAAACCCACATCCCTTGAACTCCATAAAAACACGCTTTACACAGTTATTTTCAACTGACATTTTATTTTACAACATGGCCTGTTTTGTTTCCAAAACACTCTCTTAACTGTTAGTGTTTTTTCTTAGCAAGATTTTGTAATTTGCTGAATGAAGAAGATGTTCAACATTTTGCATTAAACATTTATCTGTCGGTTTGATGATTTCATCTAAAACGCTATTTGGATCCTCGGCCTCTGTCAGTTTGTCCACCAATTTTGCCCCTAGAGCTAAATGTTTCTGGGTTAAGGCACTGCAGCGCGTATCCCAGCGTGATGATATTTAACATACTCTCCATACACAAACTACTGCTAGTTTCTTTAATTTCACAATTCACATCATCTAAAGACCAGTACACGCAGGCCTGATGCCTCTGACCAGGGGCATCTATGGCGCACCCAGGACAATCCTCATTTTGTTTGTCTCTCAGGCAGTGCTTGATGATTCCGTGCACAGCCGTTCGCACAATTGCACGCATCATGGTTTTACGGTTATGAACTCGCAGCGGCTTAATACCTAATTTCTCCCTCAACTTTAGATAGTACAGGCCTATAGAATAAGTGTCCCCCGCTGTTTCAGCATTCTGTGGAGCATCTGGTTTTGTGTCTGGGTAAAAACAGATCGGGCCCAAACCACTCGGTCCTTCGGAGCTGTTGGTGTCCAAAATCTCCAAGTCCTCTGAAGAACCATCGCTCGGCTGCTAAAAAATTGACAGTAAGAAATGCATGTAAGGCATCTTTTTCATAACATGATTTTAAAACCTTTTACACCATGTATCAAGAGATCCCTTCCGCAGGCAGCTTTTAAAAACAACAAACAACAACAGAAATATGTCTGGTCAGAGGATCTTGCCCTGAGATGCTTGGTTGGCTAGAGCCTTTTGGATCAAGCCTGCACAGAGACATATTTCAGTTGTTGTTGTTTGTTGTTTTTAAAAGCTGCCTGCGGAAGGGATCTCTCGATACACAGTGTAAAAGGTTTTTAAATCATGTTATGTAAAAGTAAGCATGTTAGACCCTGAGCATGTGGGCAAGATCCTCTTACATGCATTTCTTACTTACTTACTGTCAATTTTTCAGCAGCTGAGCTGAAGTAGAGGTAATAGCAAAGTGGGCAGGTTTCTGGCAATTTCACAAAAAAATGGGATTGTTCTTTATTTGATTATGATAATCCCTTTGATGATAGACTTCTAATTGTTAGCTAAACTTGCAACTTTTTTTCTTTATCTTAACTAATTCCCCAGGTTAGTCCAGAGAGAGCACATCTGGAGGCACAGTGCTTTCAACCTCTTTCATATGAAAGGCACACATCTCATCCCTCTTCTACTTCAGCTTCATAATCTTGTAAATGCCACATCAAAAACACACACACACACACACACACACACACACACACACACACACACACACTCTGTGCCATTGACTTATATTATTCCTTCTGCATGAAGTCCACCCAGGCGGTCAGGGCTCCCTCTACACCACACAGACTTTGCAGGGGCCCCTATGCTGGAATTGAGGCAGACAGGATTGATGTGCAGGGGGGCTTTTGCATCTGCTGTGCAAGGGTTTCATTCTGGCTCTGAACAGGCTGGCATGCAGGGGGCTTTTGGGATTGAGCTGCTGAGGGTACTGCTGGATGCTCATTGAAGCTGATCTGCTTGTCTCAAACCCCAGACAGAGGGGTTGCCCAGGGGTCAGCAGCCACAATTCCAGCCAATAGTCTGGAATAGACATTGCAGAAGGGCTGCATTGTATTCATAATGAATGGGCATATTAGAGGTGGAAAACTCTTATTAAATCTTATTCCAGCTTCTATGGTTTATGGCCCCACATAGTTGATCTCACCGGAATGCCTTTATTTCTCTCCTTCAACATACAAATGAAATAACGTTGTTAACATAACATGAGCTTGTTGGTTTAGGGAAGAATGAATTGGTATCTTCTATATTGTTCATAAGGTTTCACTCTCTTCATCACTCAATTAGGCCGAGAAAACAGAACACAAGTGTGAGCTGAAAGCGGATAAAATGATGAGAGCAGCTGCCAAGGATGTACACAGGCTACGAGGACAGAGTCGTAAGGAGCCCCTGGAGGTACAGTCATTCAGGTAGGAATGTTTCTAAAGAGGAGAAAGTTATTGCTGCAAAAAAAAAATCTACCCTTTTTTCTTTTGGATAACTTGACTTCACCACAAATGTAAGTGTCCTTTACAAAAGACAGTTACTGTGCTGCCTGAGTTAGAGAGATCTGCATTTTCTTATCCAAGACTAAAATCCTGTGCTCATTTAAATCCACAGAATTCACATTGATTTTAATGAGAACAGGATTGGATCCCAATATTTTCCTTATCAGGCAGTAGCACAATGCTGCTTAATTTGTCTGTCCCTTTGTTTAATAAATGAATTACCTGTGGCTGTCTTATTGTAACACACTTATGAGACCTAAAATGGTATGATAGTTGCAAAGTGACACTTTTTTGTAACAAGTACAGTTTTGTTAGTTTTACTGTAACCACTTACAATGCCTGTCTCTGAAATGTAAATAAGAGGCGTTCGTTTGTGTGTGGTGAAGCATGGGGCTTTTATTTTTGTGTATCAGTTGCCTGGGCAGTCATTCTTCTCTTAGAAAGTCCAAATCTCTGGTGGATTCTTTATTATATTAACAACTGACGGTGGTCTTCTTTTTAGAGAGAAGATGGCATTTTTCACACGACCGAGGATAAACATTCCAACCCTCTCTGCAGATGATGTTTGATCACCATAAAGTATTTGTTTTCCCTGACCATTCCATAAATACAGTTTGGTTTTGCTGAAGTTATTTATGTGGTATTATGAAGGTACCAAGTCATTTGTACATTAGAGCTTTTGTCGGTTTTTTAATGTCTAAAGACTTTTTTAGTTTTGTTCTATCATTAGAAAAACCAGCATTAAAGTGACAAGATTGTATAGTTTGTATATTTAGGAATGTATTTTTGGGAAAGAATTTTAAATAAGAACAAATGCAGCCTGAAGTGCTGTTTTTAAATAATATTCTATTTAGACTTATTTTGTACAGCTCTACCTTTTAGAGGTTTTACTGCAATAAAATAAATCTGAAGGAACCTCACTGCTATGTTCTATGGCTATAACACATCAAACTCTTCCTAGTTAATATTTTGTACAATATAGAGAATGCAGGGAACCATTTTTTTGATTCTAAAGTGCTGTGAACGAATACTCTGAGCTGTGAAGTGTTTGCATTTCCTGCTAGGTCATAAAAATGGGTGTGGAGTTGAAATACTTGCACTTTTTTGAGATTTGTATTTTCAGATCATGTTTATAATGGATCTGTTTGTTTAACAATTCCAAAAGCCCATTGAAACCACTGCTGTAGGAGGAGGGCTACATGGAACATAAGTCAATTTTAGTTTTTTTTTAATAAAGTGAGCTTTCTGGATGAATTTACCTTTTTTCTCTTTTTTGTTTTTTTAATACAACTATTCCCATCAAGTGGGGCACAGCTAACTCATTCCTTTTCTAATCCACTAACGAGGGATAGCTATTCTACCATTTTTAAACTCTATTTTCAGAGTATTTTTTAGCAAGTAACTCAGTGGGACTTAGGCTCCAAAGTCATGCAGGTGCTTTTAAAGATTTTTGTCCTTACATATAAAGAGAAGTCCCTACAGTTGCTTAAGGAATATTTTATTACTTATTTTTCTACAGTTTAAAATAATAATAATAATGCAGAAAAAGCAACTAATATATGTATACAAATATACAAAGCAAACATGTGAAAGCACCAGTGTTTTACCATCCCGTCTTCTCTAGCACATCCCAAATTGATTTGCATGATATACTCGACAGCTTTGTCACTAATTCATCTTTGCAGACAGTTTAGTCTTTAATGCTTGTGTGACTCTGAGCCCAGCTTTCAGGTGTGGGTGTTCAATCCACATACGGGTGTTTAGTAAGAGCTGAACTGCTCAGTCTATTTTAATCCCAAGTGCCAATTGGAGCATTCAAATGGCAAGTTTGGATCCAGCATATCAAGAGATTATGCTTTCCATAGTATTAGAGATACTATTTATTTTTTCTGCACTCCCATAGATTGAACTCCTTCTCACAAAGTTTAATTGTATGCATTCCTTTGGATCATTAATTTGTTTGGAGCTTTTGGTGACTGAACAGGCGCTCCACAGAATAGAGCACTGGCAGTTTTATATGATACAAAAAAGACTTAAGTGAGTAAACTTACACCCTCTGTTCTACAAAAATGGACTGTTCTAAGTAAATAAGACTCTCTGCAGATTGAGGGCACTACATACTAATATGTATATGTTAGCCCCTGTGTGAGAAGGTGTAACTCTGCTGAAGTCATAGAGCTGCATCCCGGTGCTGAATTTGACCCAGTGTTGTACTACCAAGAATCCAATTCAAATTTTTAGCTGTACAAGTTGCACTGTTTTGTAGGAGTGGGGGGAAAAAAACCTGATAATTTTAGGGCCTGATCAAAGTCCCATTAAATTCAATGGAGTCTTTCCATTAATTTTAATGGGAGCTATATCAGGCCCTCCGCCAGGTCAATACAATGCATTTCACTTCTCAGATTTGTTATTGGCTGTTTGTAAAAGATTATATTATGTCAAATAATGGATTTCCAGTCAGTAAAAATAAACTATGAAACTTGGTGTATTGCTGCTAAAATCAAAAAGATCTTAAAATCTTATAATTTTGTAGTAAATTACCTAGTAATTGAGTACTTGAATAATGCTGCTTTAAAAAACATCTACCATATTGCCGTACTCTAGAAAATTATGAAAAAGAGATGTGACTACTTTGTCCAGAATTACTGTAATTGATAGCTAAGTTTTATCAAACTACCAGCTGCTTTGTTATATAATATTTGGGTAATTTAACTTGAAAATGCTGATTTGAATGGTTTTTATTGTGCTAATTTTTTATTTTCTCAAAAACTTCTAACCTTTGCAAACCACCTTTATAGTAATGACTCTACTATGGTGGGGTGGAATTGGGGAGAGAATGCAATTAAGTCCAGAATAAAGACTAAATTACATTAGTCTCTGTCCATTAAAGCTGACAAATACTTTTAAAATGCAGGTCTCTTGATGTATATACTATTTTTCTATGTATGAAACATTTTAATAGGCAACAACTATACATTGTTATCCTATGTATACTGTAATGGTTTTGTCAGAATTAATGGTAATTAAAAATATTACAAAATTACATAGTTGGTCTACACACTTGTATGTTTGGGGTGGGAATAGGGGATGTTTCTGAACTAACTTTAAGTGGTCATAATAAAATAAACTTGCATCAAGTCTTTAAAAAAGATTACTCCTCAGAAATTGTATTTAACTATAATGTAAAGTAGGAGATAGACTTTCATGTGGACACTTAACATATAAATCTTATATGTTAGAGGAAACAACAACAGTGGCCCTGGATGTCTGGGCATAGTTCCCCATACACTTCTGGACACAGGGTTTTAATACTCTCTCTGCCAAACACTCAGTGGAATCTCCTCACAGTGGGATGCAAGAGTGAGGAATCCTTTGAAGAAAAATACGACTGGTGGACCTGCTCAGTGGGAATTGGACCTGGACAGTGGCTTGTTCATTAGGTCATAGATATCTTACAATTGTATTTAGCTTCCAAAGTATGCCAGATGCATTCCAAATCTCGGAAGTGCTCAGTTTAACAGTCTTATTCAGCTCAACCCTGTAGCTTTAATTTAAAATCGGTATCCTCAGTCACAGGCGCCAACAGCTGTTTCGCGGCGCCAAGTGCTGGGAGGGAGGGGGGAGAAGCAGGGCAGAACGGAGGTAAGCTGGGGTGGGGGGGCGGGGAGCTGCCGGTGGGAGCACCCACCAATTTTTCCCCGTGGGTGCTCCAGCCCCGGAGCACCCACAGAGTCGGCACCTATGTCCTCAGTGCTTCATGTACTTAATACTACAGAGTTGAG
The DNA here is from genome assembly GCF_027887155.1 of Malaclemys terrapin pileata. Taxonomy (NCBI): domain Eukaryota; kingdom Metazoa; phylum Chordata; order Testudines; family Emydidae; genus Malaclemys; species Malaclemys terrapin. The sequence continues at coordinate 29,047,303 of NC_071512.1, forward strand.
AACTATAGACAAATCTTAAAGCTAGATTAGATGTGTTAGTTAGGCAGAGTCAACCCGCTTAATAAAGCACTCAATTGACACAGCATTCTTCATTGAAGTCTCTTGACAGGAGGATCTTAAAAGACTCCCACTGCTCGATAATGAAGTAATATGTAGAAAGAATGAACTTTGTATAGGGATTTGATATGTTTTACTTGTAGTGACCAGTGGTAGTTAGATCATGTATAGCAATTTATGCATTGATTTTTGGTGTGACCTTCAAAACTGACTGGAGTTAAGAAAGTGGTGGAATAAAAAGGGTCACTTTGTAATATGAGTACTGTAATACCTTTGATACCTCTGTACTCAACACTGATTCACATATAGTGACCTTCCCAGTTATAACTTAGAACAATTAGTAAAAATACAATGTAGTTAATATAAATGCCTTCCAATAGTACATATATTGATGAACTCCGCAAAGAGGGAATATGTAAATCAGTAATATAAGCAACCTTCTGGCTATCTGATTTAATGGTAATTACATATTGAAAACAAACACAGTGTGGTTACTCAATAATTGCAATGTAACTATTTTGTAATTATTGTACTCTTAAAATGCCAACAGTTAGCTGAAATGTTAGAGTCTTTGATACATCCCCTCTTAACTATGCTAGCTAAACAAAAGCTTAAATTTTAGATCTCTACCTTGTCTCCTTCAAGTCGGAAACAGTAGTAGAAAACAGCAATCCAGCACTTGTAGGGAGTGGATGGGGGCAAGGTGGGGCTACCCTTCCTCCCCGTGGAGTGTCCTATTTTTTTAATGTTAAAATATGGAATCTCTACTCACAGCGTAGCTCTCCATTCACAGCGGGCTACAGCATGAGGTCTCAGCTTCCTCACTCCCTCCCGCTCTTTCCTGTTGGTAGTGGCCAAGGGAATGCTGGGAAATGTAGTTCTGCTCCAGGGCTGGCTCTATAGGCAGGAGCTAACCAACGAACTACAGCTTCCAGGGGCCCCTGTTGGTTCTCAGCTCCCATGCTGGATCCCTGCCGCCCCTGCAAATGGGCTGCCCCAAGCACGTGCTTGCTTTGCTGGTGCCTAGAGCTGCCCCTAGTGGGTGCTTGCGCCCCCGGCCCCTGACTCTGCCCCCTCCCTGCCCCTATTAGACCCCTCCCCAAATCCCCACCCCGGCCCAGCCTCTTCCCCGAGCGCACCACGTTCCTCCTCCCCCCTTCCTCCCAGCGCTTGCTGCGCAAAACAGCTGTTGCGTGGCACAAGTGCTGGGAGGGAGGGGGAGAAGCAGGACATGGCAGCGCGCTCAGGGGAGGAGGTAGAGGTGGAGGTGAGCTGGGTCGGGAGGTGCCGGTGGGTGCAGAGCACCCACCAATTTTTCCCCGTGGGCAGGGCTGGTGCAAAGAAGTTTCGCGCCCTAGGCGCCTCCTCCTCCCCCGCCCTGCCGCAGCCCCCCCCCCCCCCCCCGCGGCAGTTCCCCCCCGGCCCGGGGAGCCGTGCAGCAGCTCCCTGTTAATACAGCGTATACCCCCTGCCCCCATTCGTTTTGGCCAGGCCGCTTCGCAACCCCACAGCGGACCCGAAGCCAGGAAAGAGGCCCAATAGACTGCATGACCTTATTAGGGCATAGTGCTTATCACAGGAAACTTATGAGGGATCTGTCCCTAGTGTTACCACACAAAAAGCCATTTCTGCAGTTTCCGTATTGTACTGTTCTTCCTAATAAGGGGAAGACAGTGGGGCACTAAAAAACCAATCAACGTGTGCCACATTCACTTCCAAAAACTATATACTTAGTCGCCCCTGTATAGCAATTAGAGATGTCCCGAAAACGAATCTACGTCACGGCCAGTCCAGGTCTGATCAATTTGGGTTTGACCCTCCCGCTCCCCAATCCAGCCTGAGCGCGAGTCGTATAGCCCCCTCAAACTCATTATGTATATGCTCTCCTATCTTGCTGTTATCTGCATGGTTGTAAGTAATTAGTTAACGATCATTGCTTTGTGGTTACTTTGCTTGTTACCCTATACTGTGGTTAGACTGAAAAAGGCCTCAATTGTTAATGTGTTTCCTTTCCCTTATCTTGTAAGTACTTTTTAAAGTTAGTTACATAATAATTGCAAGTGTTACAAATTTAGTTACATAGTAATTATAGTTGCTTAAAATCTGTTACATAGTATAGTAGCAAGTTAATAAGAATTCATAAAATTAACATTTTATTATAATTATCATATAATAAAATTGAGTTATATCCATTTCTCCTCGTCCTGGGTCATTCAACTCAGTCCTTCACTGAGAACCCCTAAAGAATCACAAGCCCCTTTTGGTCTGAACACTCCTCACCCCAGCTCACCTCTGCTCCGCCTCCTCCCCGAGCACGCTGCCCCCGCTCTAATTCTCCCCACCGCCCCCGCTCTAATTCTCCTCCCCTCCCAGGCTTGCGGTGCCAAACAGCTGATTGGCGTCACAAGCCTGGGAGGCGGGAGAAGTGGAGCAGCGACGGCATGCTGTGGGAGGGGGCGTAGCGGAGGTGAGCTGGGGTGGGGAGCTGCGGCAGGCTCCCCGGGCCAGGGGGGTGGGGAGCTGCCGTGGGGGGGAAATTGGGAGCACCGCTTTTTGGTGCCCCCAAATCTTGGCACCGTAGGCAACCGCCTAGTTCGCCTTAATGGTAGCACCAGCCCTGCCTGTGGGTGCTCCAGCCCTGGAACACCCACAGAGTCGACACCTATGCCAGGGCTCCCCGCAGCGGCAGGAGCCCTGGGCCCTTTAAATCACCGCCCGAGCCCGGCTGCTAGACCATACCGGCTTACTTTCACCTCTGCCCATGGGCCACAGAGACCAAAAGCCAACCTCACCTTAAAGTCCTCCATGTGTTCTGAAATGCCTTTTCCTGACTCCCCAGCTTGGCAAGTAGGCCGAGGAGCTCAGCCTAGCTGTGTGAAACTGCCCACCAGACCATGCCAGCTCCATGCATTAGACATGTTCCTGCCTGGAGCAGACAGGAGGCATTGGATCTCCTGGGCCTGTGGGGAGAATAGGCTGTGCAAGCACAACTACACACCAGCTGTAGAAATGTGAACAAAATTGCATAGGGGATACAGGCAAAGGGCTACAACAGGGATCAGCAGCAGTGCCACATGAAAGCGAAGGAACTTCGCCATGCATGCCACAAGGCCGGGGAGGGGAACAATAGATCTATCACTGAGCCTGCAGACCTGCTGCTTTTACAACAAGCTGCATGCCATACTTGGCGGAGCTCCAACCGACACCCTGTAGACAACTGTTTATACCAGGTAGGGTGACCAGATGTCCCGATTTTATAGGGACAGTCCTGATTTTTGGGTCTTTTTCTTACATAGACTCCTATTACCTCCCACCCCATCCCGATTTTTCACATTTGCTGTCTGGTCACCCTAATAGCACAGGTCTTAAAGTCCCAGCCCGCGGGCCATCTGCGGCCCAAGAACCTCCCCACTGCGGCTCGCAGAAACTTTTAAAAAAGTTCTTTCATCCAGCCCTTTTGGCTGCCGGCTGGGGGAGGGGGCAGAAGATTTACTTGCCCCTCCCCCCAATGTTGCTCCATCCTGCTGCTCGTGGGATGGTGGGACCCTCCCAGAGGTTGCACTCCGCAACGTGTCATTCACTTCAGGCAGCTTGATGGAGCCGCGAAGAAGAGACTAGGGTGACCAGATGTCCCGATCTTATAGGGACAGTCCCGATTTTTGGGTCTTTTTCTTATATAGGCTTCTATTACCGCCACCCTGTCCCGATTCTTCACACTTGCTCTCTGGTCACACTAGGAGAGACCATGCAGCCACGCTGCCAGTTGTCTGCTACAGGTGCTGCCCCCCGCAGCTACCATTGGCTGTGGGGAGAGGGACAGAGATATCATCACTAGTTGCTGGGCGGAGTCAGCCATGGAGGCAAGGTAGCCGGGGCAGCATGAGGCCAAGGGAGCAAGGGAAAAGGGTGGGAAACAGGCTGGGAAAGTGGTGTAAACACCATCTTCAGTGACGACATTGTCCCATTGGGAGGATTTGAGGACGGCCCTAAGGTAAATTGAGTTTGAGACCCCTGGTTTCTACCTTTGGAGCAGAGACCCCTGCCATGAGCAGTGAGGTGGAAGAAGAGGAGAGGGAAAATGCAGCAGGGGGTTCAAGCTCGGACCTGTTCAAGACTCCATCTCTGTCTAGCCCAGTGGTCTCCAAACTTTTGATTGTCATGGCTCCCCCTTACCCATAATGTAATCTGTCTGTGTTCCCCCTCCTCCCAGGAACTGAGATTGGGGCTGGAGCTACGGCTGGGGTCACGACCGGGAGTGGAGCCATGGCCAGGAGTCGGGCCTTGGCTGGGGCCGGAGCGAAGCTGGGTGGCCCTCCCTCCCTCCCCCCTGTGGCTGCTGGCCCTGGCCCTACCGCATCCCCCTGAACATTCCTCCGTGACCCCCTGAGACAGTGTGTCCTGCAGTTTGGGGACCACTGATCTAGCCAGTCCCAGCAGACAAGCACAGATGAGCCCAAAGAAGGGAAAGGGACCCTGATAAGTGTGTGCATGCATTCTTCCTTACAGGGTTTAAAAGATAGCGCCTAGCCCAGGGGTAGGCAACCTATGGCACACGTGCCGAAGGCGGCACGCGAGCTGATCTTTAGTGGCACTCACACTGCCCGGGTCCTGGCCACCGATCCAGGGGGCTCTGCATTTTAATTTAATTTTAAATGAAGCTTCTTAAACATTCTGAAACCTTATTTACTTTACATACAACAATAGTTTAGTTATATATTATAGACTTATAGAAAGAGACCTTCTAAAAAGGTTAAAATGTATTACTGGCATGTGAAAGCTTAAATTAGAGTGAATAAATGAAGACTCGGCACACCACTTCTGAATGGTTGCCGACCCCTAGCCTAGCCCATCCCCTAGTTAACAAACACAGGTATTGAGTTCTCACTGTTTTACTTGTATGAGAAGAGGTTTAAGTACAACACATAGAGGTAGAGTTGGCATCTATTTTTCATTCTGCTGTTGGGTTAGGCTGGGTGTGTGTCAGGGAGGGCTACGTAGAACATCTTATTTATGCACATAGGGATGTCTTTTGTAACCTCAATGAAATTTCAGAGAGATACTCTGCAATCTTCTCCCAAAGGTTTCTAGGGATGGCTGCCTTATTTCTTCCTTTGTGGTAGGACACTATCCCATGCCACTCCCTGGTAAGACTGGCTGACACCAATGCAGTAAACAGGTTAGTGGTATATGGGCTCAGGTGGCTTCATGGTGCTAGCAGCAGCTGTGTTCTCTATACCTTTATTACTCTCAGCACTGAAATGTCAGCTAAAACTACCACTGCCTGTAGCAGTATAGTAACAATATTCAGTGCCATTGCCCTATACTCTTACCTATGGTATGGGGACAAAAATCTTATTGTTTCGTGCAACCAAATATCCATCACGCCCCTTGCCATTACCATCGGTGGGCCTGGAGAGTGGTGCTGTGCAGAGGCGCTTCAATGCTGAAGCATCAATAAGCATGTCGTATTAAAGCAGTTATGCGAATAAGGGAAGTAACACTACACACTGTATGTGGACTATTGCTGTACTGAGCAGGGCTGCTCTCCTAAACTTGGAACTCGGGGGAATTCTTGTAATGGCATGGCAGTAATCATGAATCTCCAGATGCAGCCTCCCAATGACATAAATTCCCCTCTGCTCTGTAAATGCTTCCTCCTTGACTCTGCTGTAGCAGCTCATCCCGTCTCACCCACTCAGTTTATCTCCCCTATACCATATCAGTTTATTTATGCTCACTACATGACAGCACAGCACATTCAGTTGAATGAGTCGTTGCTCCAAGGAAGGAGGGTGGTGACTGGCGCTGCATTCACAGCTCCTGGTGATCACCTGTCTGGAGTCAACGTGACAAGGCCTGTGAGGAAATATCTTTATTGAACCAACTTCTGTTGGTGAGAAAGACAAACTTTGCACCTACGTAGAGCTCTTCTTCGGGCCCCAGGAAGAGCTCTGTGTAGCTAAAAAGCACGTCTCTCTCACCAACAGAAGTTGGTCCAATAAAAGATATTTCCTCACCCGCCATGCCTCTAAAATCCTGGGACTCGCTTACTCTGGGCTTTTTTAAAAATCAAAGCGCACCCCATGGAAAACAGGGAGAGCCTCTATTTCCAAACAACTCCACACTAGGCAGGCATCCAGGCAATCTTTAGTAAAGAGGGGCAGGCTCTGGCGGAAGGGCACTAACTGCTGCCCTCCGCCTGTGGGGACCGTTCAGTGCCCACCGCGCAGCTGGTTGCACGCTCAGATCCTCCACTGAGCTGTCAAACCATTGCTGTGCCTGTGCGCACGTGGGTCACCGTTACATGGTGTCGGCAGCCCAGCGCGTTCACCCGCCCTGCCCTCTGGCGAAGGAGGGCGGCCTCTGCTCCAGCCCAGGGGTAGTCCCAGCCGCCTCCTGCCCGGCGGGTCGGGTCCCGCTCTCCTGGGAGCAGCGCAGTGGGACACGCACTAAACTCCGGCCCGGCTCCGCGTGCGCAAGGCTGGCTCTGCCTCAGGGTCGGAGCGAGCCGTGGGGCCGCCCCTTCCCTTTCTCTCCCACGTGAGGGTTCCCGTCTCCATGCTGCACGTTCCTTCCGCTTCCGGCGCGTAGCTGTTTCCGCTTCCGCTTTGCCCAGCCGCCGGGGCCCCGGTGAGGATGGAGGCTCACGTGGCTCAATATTCCGCTCGGCTCCTGCAGCAGGTTAGCCCCGCCTCCCCCGGGAGAAGGACGCTCGCCCCAGCTCGGGTGGCTCCATGTTGCGGGCTGTTCTGGTTCCCACCCCCCCACTTCCCTCCTGGGCTGGAGGGAGGGAGCCCGGCCGCGCCGCCCGCAGCCTGTCCCCGGGGGCTGGTGAGGGACACGGCTCCTCCTGGCACAAGGGATCAGTGGGTGGGAGGCTCGTAGCGGGGCGTGTCCAATGGGGAGGCTGCTCCGCGGCCCGGGAGGGTCCAGTGGCACCCGCCGGGGGGGGTCTGTTGGCAGCGGGGTAGGCAGGCTGCTCTGAGGCCCGGGGGAAGGGGAATCTGGGTCTGTGGGGATGGCACAGGGCCCTGGCTGTGGGTCTTTGGTGGTGAAGTCACACCCCGCGCCACAATGCCATGGTGCCACTTCACCACCTTGAGCCACAGTAGAAAAATCAGGGGGATCTTCCCAAACTGGGGCAGTGACACCTTTGGGAGCATCTGCCTGTTGCTTAGATTGTAAGCACGTCGGGTGCAGGGACTGTGTCTTTGTGACACACAGGGTTGAGTACAAAACACTTGGGCCACTGCCGGCTGGCTACCAATCTGAGCCCTACCAATTGCATGCTAACGGGCCAAATATACTGCCTCTTCTTGTGACAATGCTGCTGTGCAAGAGGCCAGCCTGTAACTTCATACCACACCAGTCTGGGATTCTGTTAGTGCTCCAAGGTCTTCTCTGCACACAGTTTTTGTATCAGTATAACTATGTGGTATGGTGTGCTTTTTCTTTTTTTAAGTTGATACAGTTATACTGATACAATCCCTAATGTGAATGCAGTTCTGCTGGTATAACTGCATTCATGCTAGGGGGATTGTACCACTTTAACTATACTGGCTTAGTTAAAGCAGTGTAATATTTGTGTGTAGGAAAGTCCTTAATTCTGTCAGCATATGTGTCAAATCTCTGAGAGACAGATCTGCTGTGCATTGTTAGCCACATACAAACGCCCTGCTTCCTGATCCACTTTGCTGTACTTACCTTGCCATTTCTCACAGGGGTTGCCACCTAACTATTGTGTCACCTCAGAATTGCTGTACATGGTTTTCACCTACAGAAGGAAAGATTAGTCACATATAATACATCTTGTCGGTATTCAACAGGCAAAGTGTACAGAAAGCATGATTGGTGAAGAGAGCACTAAAATGAAGGCAGGAAAAGGTCAGAGGCAAAAAAATGCACAGGAAGGCAAGGAGAGAAACAAACAGATGGGGTGAGGAAGGTAAATAGAAAAAAAATGAAGAGGGAGACATAAAGGCACAAAAATAAAAGAACTATGCTGCCCACCAAAGTTTAGAGAAGGGTAACATTCGGCTCAACTCGGTGCAACTCACCATGGGCGAAGGGATCTTCAGAAACCTATCTGACTACAGGATCAAAGCTCAAATGTGTGTAGTTAGCCTTCTCTTTCATATAATAAAATTTGTCCAATTCTTAAATAGTATAATGACTTTGGCTTAAAAAGATAATCTACAAAGGGAAAAAAATGGTTTTGTTTTGCTGCTTTGCAATGTGCTCAGAAGGCCAACAAGTTTTAGGCCTGGCCTACACTGGGGGCGGGAATCGATCTAAGTTATGCAACTTACTTAAGTCAACTTACTTAGATCTACTCACCACGGTGTCTTCACTGTGGTGAGTCGACTGCTGCTGCTCCCCCATCGACTCTGCCTGCACCTCTTGCGGCGGTGGTGTACAGGAGGCAACGGGAGAGCGCTTGGGGGTTGATTTATCGCATCTAGACTACATGTGATAAATCGACCCCCGCTGGATCGATCGCTGCCTGCCGATCCGGCGGGTAGTGTAGACATACCCGTAGTTTTTTAAGAGTTTTTTTCGTGCTTTCTCTCCATTAGAATTCAGAATTTGTCTACCCTCGAAGATGGTGGAGACCTAGTAGGATTGTGACAACACTTATCAAGAGATTTTATGAAAGGGAAAGAGTGTTTGAAGATCTTTTTATATTTTGTTTGATAGTAACATCTGCTTAACTAAACGTTTGGATGAAATTGTGTCTCTTAAGGAGTCAATAGCCTGTCCCCTTCCGTGGAGGTCTCAGAAAAGTCCCACCACTTACATCTGAGACCTCAAATGAGTCTTCCAATAAAACTGAGGAGGTGTGCCATTAAAACTTTTGACATCTCTGAAGTAAAAAATAAATCATAAAAGGTAAAACACCAACCACAGTCAGGCCTTCTTCATTGCTCGTAAAGAAGATTCTGATTCAAAGTTTACTAGAGAGGTGAAAACATTATCTACTATCTGGGCTGTGAAGTGGGGTCAGATGAATACCATGTAGGTCCATGAGCTGCTTTTGTTTGTAGCAGTCATCCTAAGCACTCCACTCATTCTTCTTGAGATCAGGGAGAACAAAAGAAGCACCAAACAGCCCCAGGAATACCCTGAGAGCTGCTTGTGTGGGCAGGGGCGGCACCAGCGCACCAAGCGCGTGAATGGGGTGGCAAGCTGTGAGGGACGGCCTGCCAGTCGCTGTGAGGGCAGCAGTCAGGCTGCCTTTAGCGGCATGCCTGCGGGAGGTCCGCCGGTCCCACGGCTTCGGCGGCGGGTATGCCGAAGGCACGGGACCGGCGGACCTCCCACAGGCATGCCGCCAAATCTGCATTACCAGTGGACCTCCCGCAGGCATGCTGCTGAAGGCTGCCTGACTGCTGTGCTTGGGGCAACAAAATACATAGAGCCGCCCCTGTGTGTGGGCTAAAGAGCCACACCTGACTCCAGAGCTAGTGACTGAGTGTCTGATCTAAACTATTACTTCCCATTTTTGACGGTATTATCACTGCAGGAATGGTATTTTTTTAGTTCCCATTTCCTGCTTTGGGAATAAAAGGTTTCTGGGACTTTTATTAACTGAAATCTACCTTCAAGATCTGTTAAGTGTGTACCTCTGTGTTTGTTAATAAATAGCTGACGTTTGTGCCCTTCCAGGTTCTGTAGTGTGCTCTATAAATTACAAACAAATATTCCTCAAAACTGTAAGTCTTGTCTTTTTTATTTTGTTTTGGTGGGTTTCTGGCTAACTTGTTCAGGCAGGCCTTATTCTGGTCCTGCCTAAAGCAGCATGTGTTGCTGGAGTTTGATTCCAGGAATGATTCGTAACATTTTGCCATGCTACGCACACATGGAAACCTCTTGTTTTGGTTCCCTGTTCCTGTTGACCCCATGCAGCTGAACAGCAGTCAGAATTTTTCCTGCCTTTGCTATTGCTACCTTGCCTGCTTATGGCAGCCTCAGACTAACATGGTTCATGTTACTTTTTGCTATTCTGCTCTAGCATCATCACCAGTGAAGTGGTATATGAAGGAGCAACAGTACTGGTGAGCCAAAGGGAAATTGGAGGAGTGGCCGGGGATACTCAAACGGGGATGAGAGAGTTGTGGCAATGGTATAGTGGCAATATATGCATCCACCATCAAACACTTAATCTCTTGCTCACTGGACCAAACAGGGATGGCGATAGGGATGCTTCCATCCATCAGATGGAATGAGGAGCATGGCCATGCAAGACTTGGTGTAAATAGTGAAACAAAGATACAGGAGGAGAAAGAAATACAGGAACAATAGGGTGGGTAGAGGGAGAGGGGGCAGCAGAGAGGAAAATAAGTTAAATTCAAAGGTGCTCAGGTGCTACAGTAACAACCAGGGTGTAAATGGTATATAGCTAGACAAAAGGAAAAGATCCAAAGAAAAAGAGAATTGCTCAGTTTTAGGGGAAAGATTCCATGTGACTGTTTTGATTGCTGATCTAGATAAAGAGGGTAGTTGGCTGTTGGTAGCTGAAATAAATTCTTGGAGATAAACATCTGACTCTACCATTCAGGAAGGACACACACCTCTCGCCCCTCTTCTCTCTCCCCCCCCAGCCCGGCTATATTCCACACAAAGATGGACTACAAGCTATCAGGAACAGTATCCCTGATAATGTCACAGCTAACCTGGTGGCTGAACTTTGTGATTTTGTCCTCACCCACAACTATTTCACATTTGGGGACAATATATACCTTCAAGTCAGCGGCACTGCTATGGGTACCCGCATGGCCCCACAATATGCCAACATTTTTATGGCTGACTTAGAACAACGCTTCCTTAGCTCTCGTCCCCTAACGCCCCTACTCTACTTGCGCTACATTGATGACATCTTCATCATCTGGACCCATGGAAAAGAAGCCCTTGAGGAATTTCACCATGATTTCAATAATTTCCATCCCACCATCAACCTCAGCCTAGATCAATCCACACAAGCGGTCCATTTCCTGGACACTACTGTACTAATAAGCGATGGTCACATCAATACCACCCTATACCGGAAACCTACTGACCGCTACACTTACCTACATGCCTCCAGCTTCCATCCAGGACACACCACACGATCCATTGTCTACAGCCAAGCTCTAAGATATAATCGCATTTGCTCCAATCCCTCGGATAGAGACAAGCACCTACAAGATCTCTATCAAGCATTCTTAAAACTACAATACCCACCTGCTGAAGTGAAAAAACAGATTGACAGAGCCAGACGAGTACCCAGAAGTCACCTCCTACAAGACAGGCCCAACAAAGAAAATAACAGAACACCACTAGCTGTCACCTTCAGCCCCCAACTAAAACCTCTCCAGCGCATCATCAGAGATCTACAACCTATCCTGAAAGATGATCCTTTACTCTCACAGATCTTGGGAGACAGACCTGTCCTCGCTTACAGACAACCCCCCAACCTAAAGCAAATACTCACCAGCAACCACACATCACTGAACAAAACCACTAACCCAGGAACCTATCCTTGTAACAAACCCCGATGCCAACTCTGTCCACATATCTATTCAAGTGACATCATCATAGGACCTAATCACATCAGCCATACCATCAGGGGCTCGTTCACCTGCACATCTACCAATGTGATATATGCCATCATGTGCCAGCAATGCCCCTCTGCCATGTACATTGGCCAAACCGGACAGTCTCTACGCAAAAGAATTAATGGACACAAATCTGACATCAGGAATCAAAATACTCAAAAACCAGTGGGAGAACACTTTAACCTGTCTGGTCATTCAGTGACAGACCTGCGGGTGGCTATATTACAACAGAAAAACTTCAAAAACAGACTCCAAAGAGAGACTGCAGAGCTAGAATTGATATGCAAACTAGACACAATCAACTCCGGTTTGAATAAGGGCTGGGAATGGCTGAGCCATTACAAACGTTGACTCTATCTCCCCTTGTAAGTACTCTCACACTTCTTATCACACTGTCTGTACTCGGCTAGCTTGATTATCACTTCAAAAGTTTTTTTTCTCTTAATTAATTGGCCTCTCAGAGTTGGTAAGACAACTCCCACCTGTTTATGCTCTCTGTATGTGTGTATATATATCTCCTCATTATATGTTCCATTCTATATGCATCCGAAGAAGTGGGCTGTAGTCCACGAAAGCTTATGCTCTAATAAATTTGTTAGTCTCTAAGGTGCCACAAGTACTCCTGTTCTTCTTTTTATATTTAATTGAGTGTGCATGTGTTAGTAGGAGCTAGCCCACTGCTCACAAATAAAGGCAATCCTTATCGTGTAATACATGCATGCCATTTTAATGCACTATTCACTGGTGATATCTGTGGAAGTTTAAGGGCAATACTAATCTTGTTAAAAAAAAGCTTTAGGTTTTGCATTCACAGGTGAGGGGAAGATTTCTAGAGCACAGCTGACCAAAGAGCCTTTGGAGACGGCAGCATGGCTTCATGCATTCACCACAGCTTCTCATGAGGTGGTCATTAGGTATGACCCTCTATTGACAAGTTGTGTTTAGGCCGGGGGAAAGGTTACCTTATCACGGCAGCAGTGAGAGAGATGGTGCTTTTTTCTTCTCTCTCTTGGTTTTCTTTCTCTTGGTTACACATGTAATGCCGTCTCCCACTCTTGCTCTTCCAAGCTCTAAGATAGTATGGAAGAGAAGTCACAGATAAAAGAGAGCTGATTTGTAAAGCCTTTGCGTGAGTATACTTGTGCACCAGGTTTCATGGTATGAATTTCAGATGGAAGATAGAGAACTGATAGTATCCCATTACTGCCATTAGGGATTCACAAGTGATTACCCAGAGGGCTAGGTAAATCACAGGGTTTGCATCACAACGTGACATACCGATAGAGTCAATATGTGAAGTTTTGGGTGCTAGGTTGATCCTGGCACCCGGTTTAAGTTGTAGCTAAACAGGAGTAAGTTGAAGTGGTTTTACACAGACAGAACCTTATTAAGTGGCTAGTTTCTAGGCTGGCAGTGTACTTGAGTGCAGGTCATGGATGGTGCCAGTTTGGATGACACTACACTCTCTACGGGCCAATGGAAGAAACCACACTGGGCCTGGCTAGCCTCTGAGACAAAGCTACTTATCTATGCCAATTCCTTCTTCCTGCTGCTGCCATTTGTGTTGTGGTGTGCTGAGGTAAGGCTACCAATTCTTCAATGGAACTCCCCCTGGTGTCAGAACTCACCGGGGAGAGCCTTACAACTGGTGGCTGCACTTCAGCAGGAGCTTTTAAGAAGTCTTGATGCTTTATGCTAAGTAACCTTCCTACCGCATTCAGACCAGCTTGTGGTGAGCAAATACTGAGGGCCACCAGTGGCAGCAAAGAAAGGTGGGATATTTTAGAATCTGTCATATAATAAAACTCTTTGCTTCCCCCTATGGTTAAGTAATGTCAGGGGTTTGGCTAAAACTTTATAAAGGAGAGGGGGGGAAATGACATTTCAAGTGACAACCTAGGCTGACATCTCAACGTCAGATCACTGTGAAATGGGGTCAGCCTCACTGCCACATGAGTGCATGGGACATTTGTGCTGCAAACCTGTTGTTTCTGTACAATCCTGGGGAAATGTGTGAATGTTTGTTGGGGATATGCGGGAGGGGGCAAGCCTTAGTGGGGAAGGGCATGATTTTTCTTTGTGCAGGATAATCATGCAGCAGTAGACAAATATCTCAGCATGACCCTGCCCTTTAGATTGATTTTTTCGGTTGGAAAAACGAAAGCAATTTGGCCATTGGGTTGGGCCATGAATTGCATTCATTTCAAAAGTGAAAATTAAATTCCTTGATAAGGATAATAATTTTCATTTCTCAAAAATCATTCGGTGACATTGACCGACTAACTTATTACAGCACTGCTTTGAAGTTGTTGCTGATGTTGCTGCAGAAAAGGTATTGTATGAAGATTTCAGTTTGTGTGCAATACTACAGTGTTAAGAATAGTGTGTGTGTTTGCTTTCCTTAACACGCACACTGACTTTTCTGAAGCTTAAACTTGAGTTCACAACACTGCTGCTGGGTATATTAACTTCTTTGTGATGTAACTTGTGTTGTTCTATGGAAAAACTTAATTGTAAAATAGTAAGATTCAGTTAAATTTCTGTCTCTATTCATTTTGCAAGATATTTAACGTGTATTTCAGTCTGAAGCTCTTTGAAAATGTGTCTCCAAATGATATCAAAGTGCAAATAGTTTGGAACAGTACAAAAATAAGATATGCATCCGAAGAAGTGGGCTGTAGTCCACGAAAGCTTATGCTCTAGTAAATTTGGTAGTCTCTAAGGTGCCACAAGTACTCCTGTTCTTCTTTTTACAAAAATAAGAGGAAGAGTGAGAAATATCCTGTCCACCAGTTAGGGTATTTGGGTTTTTTTTTCTTTTCTGTTAGAGCAAATTGGTCATTGATTTATTTTGTCTTTGACTTGCATTTATTTCAAAAACAAAAGTTAAATACCTGGATCGGGGAGCACCTGAATATGGAAAGTTTTTAAATGGTAGAATATTGTGTATAAAGGAAACCTCAGGAAAGATAGTTGCTCTCTGCCTGATCACAGGAATTCCTATAATGCAATTTTATCATGAGTCTAATGATGATATTAGGTTATTTTTCTTAGAGACCCTAGAATCTCAAGAGACTGCATGAGAATCCCAGCCTTCAGTAAGTTTCTGACCTTCATGCTTGCAGAGAAAATTTTGAAAATGTAAAGCATGTTCACCTAAGCGCTCAGAAAGCAGATAAAAAGAACCCCACATTTATTATTTGTAAATAAATTAATTTTTTACACCAATCTCATGGGGGTTTTTGTGGCCTGACTCATGCTTTTGGTTTGTTTGAGGTAGACAGTACTGGAATTCTTAGAAGATGCTACTTGAAATACTAGGAAAATATAATTCCAAAAGTTCTGAAGACCTAAATTATTCAGTTGATTCAAATAAAAAGGAATATGAGGTCACATGACAGATTATTAATGAAGCTGAGCCTGTGGTGCAATTGCAATGCAAATGTTTCTGTTCTCAGTGGCTTCTATGGCTTTTAACTCTGTTAGGATAAAATTGCCCATTAAATGTACCTCTTTGCTCTGCACTGTAGAGAGAAGCAAGAGGAAAGGTGAACAGAGGCTCCCATGGAGGCCCCTTTGCTTTAGCTCTGCAGGGTTGAGGCTCTTTGGCTTTAGGGGAGGTCTGACTGGAGCTGGGAGAGGGGAAAACCTAAGGAGCAACCAATCTCTGGAGAATGCTTCCTTGGAAATCAGCCACCCACAAGTTACTATTGATGGGAATTCTCTGGGTGTTTTACCCTTATCAAGGGGGAAGTATCAGGAGCTATGCTGCAAGAGAGAAGAGGTTAGGCAGTCAGATGGGAGTGAGGATATCTGCAGAGGTGGCTTCACTGTTCCCCATGGATCTACTCCCTGAAAGGCTGTAGCCGGTTCTCTTGTGTGTGAGACCATTGTCTCTCCCCCCTTGGAATCAGTGAGTCAAAGGGCATGTCTACGCTGTAATTAACAACCCACAGCAGGCTCAGGCGAAGAGGTGGTTTCATTGCAGTGTAGACATTCGGGCTCGGGCCAGCACCTAGGCTCTAGGACCCTGCAAGGTGGGAGGGTCCCCAAACTCGGGCTGCTGCCTAAGCCACAACGTCTACACTGCAGTGAAACAGCCCCTTAGCCTAAACCCCACATGCCTGAGTCAGCTGGCACAGGCCAGCCGCAGGTGTCTAATTCCATTGTAGACGTACCTCAAACTTCTCGAGGCTTGGACTTGTACTACCTAATATGGATTTATCCCCAGAGGAAAATGTGACCCTGCATTTGGTCTGATGAAACTGAGTGTGAAGACGCTCAGCCTGAGGGGGACTGTTAATAAAATCAGAATGGTATCTGTGTGCTTCATTTTTTTTTCTTTTATCAAAAAGAAAGGTGTGGGGGGAGGGGCTCTAACTTTGGAGCTACTTAGCTTTAGCTGTCGCCCTGCCAGCCCTCAGCTGACAGAGGAGAATGGCTTACTGCGCTGAATATAGCCTTATTGTTCAGACTTTAGTTAAAGGGCTATTTTTCCTTTGTGCAGTAGTGGTTTTATAAGGTACTTTTTTCATCTACAAAAATATTAGACCTTTTTAAAAAAACAAAATGATGAGCTGACCCTGCAGATGCTTACCCCTGAAAGGAGTCCTAGTAAAGTCCCAGTAATGTCTTTGAAGCTAATAGGACTATCCAAGTGAGCACAGTTGCTCTCATGTTTAAGTGTGTGGGAGATCAAGACCTATAATTACTCTGAATTTTCATTAACAATATGCTAGTATCAGTGTCAGAGTCTGTCAAAAGAAACTTGTGCTAATTGTTGCTAATTACTCTTTAATAGCAGTGTTCAGCTGCGTTAATGTTTTCCTTTTGGGCTATATTTTAAAGAAATGGGCTAATGATCAAAGTTCTGATGCAATCTACTCCAAGAGTTACCTCAGATGCAAACACAGCAGCTGACCTTCATTATTTTATTTTTACTTACCAGGAAAAAGAGATCAAGATCTTGGCTGCAGAAATTGATGGACTGAAGAACTTTGGCTGCTTGGAAGTATCTCCAAGTTTGGAAGGATTGCGAGACGAAAACGCAAAGCTTAAGTACCGGCTAAACGTTCTTCAAAAGGTGAGGGAGGAAAAAGGAATTGGCAATATAGTACATATTGGTATATGCTTTCCTTCACATCAGGCAAAGAGATTTTATTTTGTTATAGCTAATACTAGGTAACAACTTGTTCACCCTGCACTCTGGTGCCACAGTTGTAAATGGTATATTCATAGAGCTCTGTTCTTTTACAATTCTTTGGACAATATAGCTTTTTGCTAACATTTTGGTATAATTGCCTGTAGTCAGTTAAGCACACCCTATAATCTCTTCTGCATTCTTGGAGTAGGGCACTTCTGTTAGAGTTGAGACCCTACTGAGGTCAGCTAATGGGCACATACATAAAAGTATGAAAAGCTTTGCTATACCTGAACCAGTGAAAGTATTAACACTGTTAAGTTCAAAGGGTGGGGGATCTGTACTAAAAATCTGGGAATGAAGGCTAAAGTGAAAATGGTATGAGAAACTATTTAATCTAGAAAGTAGTAAAAACAGAGAATAAGGTATTGCTGTGTAAAAGCAACAGAGATAATTGGCATATTTCAGAAGAGATATTTAGTTAATAAATATGCGTATAAGGTGAAACTCACGCCAAAGCAGAGGGATCCAGGCAAGTTCCTATGCATCACATGAACGACCCATAATGCATACAGTATGAAAAGGCCCAGTCTTTTCCCCATTGACTTCAGTGGGAACAGGAGCAGTATTAAGTCCGACCATTGTCAGTAAGAAGTTCCTAAAATAAAATTTGTAGAGCTTACTTGAGAATGTATAACTGTAGGGCACATCCAAAGACTATGTACTGTGAAAACTGAGAGCCAAATTCTTTGGTGATAATGCTTTTGCATTTCCATGTTTGGATTGCAGTAATACCTAGACGCCTCAGCCTGATCTGCTCTGGTTTGCCCCAGGCAGCTTTTGAGTGAGAGTTTGAAGTAACTTCTCCTAGAATGTTGTGACCTTAGTGTTTTGACATTGTTTTCTTTCAGAGTCTTCAAGAGGAAAGAAATAAGTCAGTGAAAAGCATGATTAATATCAACAGCCGTGTTCAGGAGATCTTTAGAGATGCCATCAAGGCTGCATATCCGGATTTAGAAAACCCCCCACTGGCAGTCACGCCAAGTCAGCAGCCCAAATTTGGGGATTACCAGTGTAACAGTGCTATGAGCATAACAAAGGTAACTATTTAAAAAAAATTCTTGGTGCATGGGACTTCTGTGGGGTCTGAAGCTCTGTAAGGATATATCCAAAGCAATGTCAGGTTCTATATTAGACACGTTTTAGAGTCTGATCCTGCAGTCTTCACTTATATGATGACATTGAACTTGGGGAAATTGGGGTGCAATAGGAACAGGCCCTTAGACTTCTGTTTTGATGAATAGTGCAAGACTAAAAGGATTCTGAAGACCATCAAGGCTAGCTGAACTACCTCTGAAGTCTGAAGGTTTTTGTAGCTAGGTAAGGGGCAGTGTTTGTGCATTCAAGGGAGTATGTGTTGCTCTTTTAAACCTTTCAAGTACTTTTCAATTGCAAGTTAAAGAGACTTGAACCTCTGGCTTAATTATTTTATTGCCATAAATGCTTTACACTTGTTCCCATAAAATAATCCACTGTTTCTCCTCACCCTAAACATACACTTACTACAGTGTTGTACAGTGTTACTACAATGAGTTCTAGTTGTATTAATTAGACAACAGTAGAACTGCAGCCAGACAACAGCAGAACCCCATTTATCTGACCCTCCTGTTACTGCAGGGGTTCTCAATCTGGGGGTTGGGACCCCTCAGGGGGTCGCAAGGTTATTACATGGGAGGGTCGTGAGCTGTCAGCCTCCACCCCAAACCCTGCTTTGCATCCAGCATTTCTAATGGTGTTAAATATATAAAATAGTGTTTTTAATTTATAAGGGGGAGTCACACTCAGAGGCTTGCTGTGTGAAAGGGGTCACCAGTACAAAAGTTTGAGAATCCCTGCTTTACTGGTTCTCCACGGTTACAGAACGACCAGGACTGGCAGGGTCAGAAGGAGGTGATCTCTCCTGTGGCCACTAGATGGCACTGCAGCATCACATTTTCTCATTCTCCAGTTTATCCAGAGTTTTGATCATTGTCCCAATTAGACCGGATAAACGGGATTCTGCTGTAATTTGGCCATGTGGTCTCATGCACAAATGCAGTACTTTTGGCACCTTATTTAATAAATGTAACATAAATCAATGATGTCAGGCTTAGTATGCCCCAAAATTATGCATTGTCTGAGCTGCACACCACCAACAAAAGATAACATGCAGCAAAACGTACTGTATAGTTTTCTGTCGCTTGCTCTGCAAACTACCTGTGAGAAAACAGTAATATTAACCATTGTTCAGCAAAGTGATATCCAAGAAAGTTGAGGGTGGGCGATGAAAAAAGAAACTGCAGGAAGGGAGAGCCAGTAATCTTTTGTGAGAGATGTAGGATAATAAAGGAGAGAAGGATGTCAAGTAAGAATGCATGGCATGGAGTTGTTTTAGAGTGTGTCTTCATTGCAGAGTTAACCTAGGTGATGGGCACCAGGGTCAGCCTAGCTCGGTTGTGAGCAACCACACTGCAGTTACTCCGTCCTAGCTGGGGCTGTACTACCCAGCTGTGTCACTAGACTTCTGGGGTACGTCTCGAGGTTCTTTGTGCGGCAGTAGACTAAGGCTGTTTGATCCTTTCCCAGTGAATTGTGGAAGAAATCATCCTTCTGGGTACATGGGGGGAATTGTGGGAAGATGTTGGAGGACAATGAGTGGCTCAGCCTTCCTGCTCACTGGAAAGTGTGCAAATTACCAGCCCAAGTGAGAGCAGTACTTGGGCTTTAGTCTATACACCCAGACACGCCAGCTAGTCCAGGTAGAAAGCACCACCAAATTCAGATCACAGGTTATTGTTTGTGGACAGGAGCTGGGCTAAGAACAAAACCTGAATAAGAGCCAGGTTAGCTCTTTAGTGAACCTACAGCCAAATTTGTAGGTTTGGGGTGAGCACTGGGAATGTTATTTGTTTTTAAATGAGAGAGTGAATAAATCTGGATTGCTGCCTCTGGAGAGTGTGTTTCATTACTGCAGCTACTTTTTTTCCCATTTCCCAAAAGGAGGAATGTTTAGATTCTATAATTTCTGGATAACACATTTTTAAGATCATCCTGATTTTTAAAAGCTATTTCAGAACTGAGCAAAAAGGAAGCAGTTCTGATAAAATCAAATGAGATCAGCAATGTCTGATAAAAAGAAAAGAAAAATGGAACCAAGTCTTTTGTCCAAAGAATCAAGAAAACTGACTTCTCTCATAAAAATCAGCTTGTCACAAAAGCCCTGGAGTATCTGAGAGAGTTGTCTTTTGGACAAACTTTGATTCCTGCTCTCCTCCCCCCCCCCCCCCCCCCCCCAAAAAAAAAAATCTGTATAGTTTTGATATCCTCGATCATGGAAAAATTCAGCCTGAAAAGTTAATTTGTCGATGTTGTAGGCTACTGAAATCTTGGGGTTATAATGGAAATTGTTAGGCAACTTTAATAACAGGCATTGCTGTTGAGTGTGTGTGTGTGTAAATTCTTTGACACCTGGTTAAAATATTATTAGGTTTCCTTGATGGTTGTAGTGTGGCGTTTTCAGAGTGTACTTTGGTACTGATGAGCAAAACAAAACAGGAAGCAAATGAAACATCGGAAGGGGTTGGGTTATAATGAAGAAGCAAAATTAGGTTGTGGGGAAAAATTAGCAACTTAGATGCATTGTGAACTAACGGAGAGTGAATTTCAGTCTAGCTGTAAAAGTATCCAAACTTCCAGTATGTTCATGTCTTTGTCTCTTTGAAAACATACATCTTCCACACTATAATTTTCAACACAAGTAGCTTTTCTGTTTTATGAGTTTTTTCATTAATAAGAATCATAGACTATCAGGGTTGGAAGGGATCTCAGGAAGTCATCTAGTCCAACCCCCTGCTCAAAGCAGGGCTAATCCCCAGACAGATTTTTGCCCCAAATCCCTAAATGGCCTCCTCAAGGATTGAACTCACAACCCTGGGTTTAGCAGGCCAATGCTCAAACCACTGAGCTATCCCTTATCAATTTATTAAACATCATATCTCTATATTTCAGAGCCCTTGTTGTAATAAGCAAAATACTTATTTCCTCATGGCATACATACGGGGTTGTTATATACAGCTGCTGTGAAAACTGCCTGTCCCATGGGGTTTCACTCCTGGGCAGCATTGATACGTGCCAGACAGCAACCTCTTGGTTTGAACTGCCAATGCAGAAACAGCTCTCACAAATGTGTGTTGTCTTCCTTAGATCTCATTAGCATATTATGACAGCCTCAGCCGAAAGATCTGTCTGTCTCTTAGAGTAACAGGTCCTTGGGTGACTGCACAGATACAGACTTTCAGAGTAATGCCTTTTTTTTTAACATCTTGACCGCCACTTTACCCCAATTAAGTAATTGTTAGGATTCTCATACAGTACTGTCTTCTCTGTGTCTACTTTGTTTTCATTACTTGATGCCCAAACGCTTACTCGCATTTCAGAGTCATTTATATAGTTTCTCAAGTCCCAGACTGTCAGAGGGACTGATGCCTTAAGGCTTGCTGTATTGGACTTTGATACAGGCTTTGTTCTTTCCTTATGCATGTCTCTAGAACTCTCTGTGTTCATGCTGGACTAACAGTGTGCTGAGCACTATGGAATTGTAAAGGCCGTGTGGCCTCCCCTCCCCCACCCTCCAAGGAGCATTATTCCAACTCCAGTTAAGCTCCCTTGTTATAACGTGCACCTTGCTAGATCATGTGGCTCCCAAGAACTGCCTTCAAAAGAGACAGCAATCTGTACACTGCTGCTGTGTGGTAGCAGGAATGAATCTGACCCCTGGGCAGCACTGATACGTGCCAGCCAACAGCCTCTCCATTTGACCTGCCAATGCAGAAACAACCATCACAAATGTGTTTTGTCTTACTGGGAGCTCATTAGCATATTGTAACTGGGGTTTCAGCCAGAAGCACTGCTAGAGTAACAGATATGTGGGTTATTGCCTTCATAAAGACTTGAATACCATCACCTGTAATCGTTGGCTCAATATTTATTTCCCCTGTTTTGGCAGCTTATCCCTTGTTGAGCCATTGATTAAAGTTATTGCTGCTGAAAAGAGAGGTTTTTTTCCTTGCCTATTCTCAAGCTTTACTCGGGCCATATTGTGTTGATGGTAGGATCAAATGAATCATATAGTGCTGCATTATATCTGAAACTGAAACTTGTTAAGCTGTCACATTTCATGGTGGACGGGAAGTTAACAATATAAACATCCAAGAGTCTGGAATCCAAATTGCTGAGAAAATAATAGATCTTGTGGCCTTGAGGTGAAATGGTGCTTACCTCGCAAGGTGATAGATATTTTGAAAACACTGCAGAATGACAGAAGAAAATCAAACTCTATGAAACACATTTTTATGGCAGATTTCACACAGTGTGAATGCATAGTTTGTTCAGTGAATTGATTTATCTCACAGAATTTCGGGTCCTCAAAACAATTTTAAATATCAGGGCCCTCTTAAAGGGTAACTTGTAAGATTCAATGAAACTCCCACCCCACCCCGTATTAAGTTTAATGGAAAGAAATGCTATTTTACAACAAATTGGCTAAGCTGAGCACTGTTCTCCTTACAGTAGTCCTAATGCAAGACAACAGATCTGCCTGATTGTGATTCACATATCAGGAGGTCATTTGCAATACTTAATGGCAGCCCAGCTCAGTCTTACGTAGTTATTTCTCTGAGATAATAGTTTTACAGATTCACTGTCAGGTTAAAAATCATAATAAAAATAAAACCAGTACATTTCCTTCACTTTGTTAAAAATAACACTTTCAATTACCAAAACTAAACATTTTAAAATTCTGATTTGCCCATCCCTGTTTATATTGCATAGTTATTTTTCATATGATTCTTCTCACTTTTGTTTTTTTCCTAGTCAGTTTCACATTTTGGCTCTCAGTCACTAGCACACTGTTTTAGTGTCTGAGTTCAAAATTGGGCAGGGGAATGTTTGTTTTAAAATCTGATCTTCATTACATTTCGTAAAGTAAATTTTGAAGATTTGTATGAAGTTTTGGCGCTCTACAGAGAACTGATATGCCCAGTTTTTGGATAACACGGGAAAATTATAAGGGACAATGTGGACAGTGCTTACTTTTTAAAAATCTGCTTTCAAGACTGGGCATCCAGCTGGTGGGATTTTCAAAGTCACAGCTATATGATGCTGTACACACCAGGCACAGCTGCCCTCCCAGTTTCTAAATTTCACTCCAGTCAAAGTCACTCAAAACACTTTAGCACCCTTTCGTTTTCACCCAGGTTCTGCTAGGGCAGTACAATGACCTCACGTGCACTTGAATGGGTAGAAAATCCCCCAAAATTTGGCCATGATGTGGGGGAATTAGTCACTGATATTTTTAAAAGTGATATTAAAGCTGCTTTTCCCATTCGGTGCCTGCAGAAGTGAGGAAGAAGCACAAAAGGGCAATTCTACACACACTCATCAACTCTTTTAATGCTTGGGCAGGTGCAAATAGCCAACTGAACCACTCATCAGATGCTGGGCACTGAGGGGATTTTCAGATCTAGTTTTGGCTGCACCCAGGGTTGACTAAATTAGAAAAGAAGATGCTTTTGTTTTTGTTTTAAATTCAATTAGTGAACATGATTTGAAACTGCATTCTGCGCCTGGTGTAGGCACAGTTCAAACCACACAAGCTGGTTGTTGTGTAGCCTGGAAGGAGCTTAGGTTACAGCCAAGACCAGCTAGCATGATTTGAAAGGTGTACACTAGGTACTGAATGGTGCTTCAAATTAGGTTGGCTAACTCGATTGAAACAAACAAAAACCTAGCCTAGAAAAGGTCCAGATTGCCAGCGTGCTTAATCGGGGTGGCCTGAGAACAAAAATGTATAGTCCTCAACTTTGTTTTTAACTGACTGACAAGGTGGATGGCTTTAGCTGTTTTGGACAACGTCTTACTATTCCTGACATCAGTTTTACATTTGTCACCTACATATAGGCTTCCAGAATGGCCCTTTTGCAAGGTTTCATTGGTCATTTTTGCCTCACTGGCATCTCTGTCAGCTGCCGTGTACGGTGAGAGGACAAGATCAGAAACAAGAATAATCAAAGCCAAACCCAACAACTGCCGCCTCCAGCACTGGTTCAGTTTCAGTAGCTTTCTTGGTATGGACATATAAGAATGGAAGACCAATGAATTCCAAAGCGTGCGTGTCAGCGATCACATGGGTGCCAAAAGTTTTGATGGCACAACAAGATTGCCATTGATGGACATCAACTGAATATACAATCAAGCACCTTGCCAGAGATCAATCCGAGTGTCTCTTGATTTGCAAGAAGGCTACGTTCCTTTGAGATTTCCCATGATGATGATTAGTGCTTAGTGGGATTTTCAAAAGCAACCATGCAGATTTTCTGGGGGTGCAGTGGGTTCACATAGCGTATGATGTGCTAGTGAGGCCTGGATACCCAGTTTTGAGCAGTGTAAAAACAGGCTAGATTTAAACCTTTGGTGCACATGATGAGCAAAGACAATATTTGAAACTAGCTAGTTACGTGTGTTGCAGTTATGTTTTTCTTTGCACTTTCCTATGTTATAAGGTGTAATATCACCAGGACATCTTAAGGTGGTACCATATTCCACAGGTTTTAGGACCAGATCTTGGCAGGGCTTTGCATGTAGCACTCCTATTAATGCCCATGGGAGTGCCATGCATGACATGCTTACAGAACTAAGTTCTTAATATTCCACAGAGATTATTAGAAGAGAGGAATTTAGTGGGTCTTGTCAGTGTAGTATCAACTCAGATTATATTTTATTTTCCATCAGATTCGCCCATGATTAGACTGTACTGAATCCTCTCATTACGTTTCAGATGCTTCCCAAAACCAACGAACAGAAAGTGAGCCCAAGAGAAATTGCTGATAACATTTCCAGAAACATTCCTGAAAATGAATACATTGAGAAGGTTGAAATCGCTGGTCCCGGTATGGTCACTCTATTGTTGTACCTTCCCAACATTTAAATTTGATGTTGCAGCTATTCTACCAAGTGGCAATAAAGGAGACAAAATCTAGTTAGATTATTTTTTAGCTTTATAAATAGAATTAAAATTTGAATTACATTCAGTTTTGCCTGATGAATTTGGCAGGATAAAATCTGCTTACTAGCACTTGCATTAGAATCAGTGGGTGAAATCCTGGTCCCAGGGAGGTTAATGGGAATTTTTCCATTGGCTTTACTGGGATCAGGATTCCACCCTATAGGCTTCTAGGTTTTGTCCATAGTACAAAATCACCACCAAAATTGGCAGTCTTGGGAGAAAATGATTGGGCCTGGAACCCAACCCAAGCTATCCTCTCGTCCTCAGAGGAGATCGTTCCAGCTCAGAGCTAAGGCACAATGGCAGAGCAATGTGGAAAGTATGACACTGCTACTGCTCATGCTCTGAAGGAAGTGGAAGACTTCAGTCTCTTTGGTACTCACTCTGACCCCATTCATAAGCACTAAATAAAATGAAATATTTTGCGGATGGATGGGGAAGAGAATCTCTGTTAGCCCTGTATCAGAGGGGTAGCGGTGTTAGTCTGGATCTGTAAAAAGCGACAGAGTCCTGTGGCACCCTATGGACTAACAGACGTATTGAAACATAAGCTTCCATGGGTGAATACAATGCATCTGACGAAGTGGGTATTCACCCACGAAAGCTTATGCTCCAATACGTCTGTTAGTCTATAAGGTGCCACAGGACTCTTTGTCGCTTTCTGTTAGCCCTGCAACTCAGTAAAATCAAAGCAGTGCCCAAATGTTCTGCAAGTCTGAATTTTTCTAAATGTGACACTGTGGTTTTAAATATATGGGAACTGGTGGCACTTGTACATAGTAAAGCCTCATGTGCATAAGTGCCTACACCAGGAGTCTCAAACTCAAATGACCATGAGGGCCACATGAGGACTAGTACATTGGCCCGAGGGCCGCATTACTGACACCTCCCCCCCGCCGCCCTCGGCCCACTCCCCACCCCCCTCCTTCCATGAGGCCCTACCCCGCCTCTTCCCACCCCTTCTCTGCTGCCATTTCAACCCTTTCCCCAAAATCTCCAACTCCACACCATCCCTGCCCCCAGGGGGTACAGGAGGGGTGTGGGGTGTGGCGGGGGCTCAGGGCAGGGGGTTGGGGTGCGGCAGGGGGTGCAGGGTGCGGCAGGGGGCTCGGCAGGGGGTCGGGTGCAGGAGGGGTGCAGGGTGCGACGGGGCTCAGGGTCGGGGTGCAGGGTACGGCAGGGGGTTGGGATGCAGGAGGGGTGCGGCAGGGGATTCAGAGCAGGGGGTTGGGGTGCAGGAGGGGGGGTTGCAGGGTATCAGGGCAGGGGGTCGGGGTGCGGGGTGTGGCAAGGGGCTCAAGACAGAGGGTTTGGCTGCAGGAGAGGTTCGGGGGGTGGGCTCTGGCCCGAAGCGCACCAGAGGCAGGGCAGGCTCCTTGCCCTGCCCTTCCCCTGCACCGCTCCGGGAAGCGGCCGGAACCTGGGGGAGGAGGGGCACAAGGGTTTGTGTGTTGCGTTGCTTCAGGCACCGCGCCCAGCAGCTCCCATTGGCCGGGAACGGGGAACTGCGTCGGGCCAGAGCCGCTCTAGGTAAACGCTGGGGAAGGGCGGGGGGGGGGGGCGCAGAAAATAACCCCATGGGCCGCATGTTTGAGACCCCTGGCCTACAGGATAACTCGCTGGGACAGCTGTGAGTAATGTCACTTAAGTATATAAGTGTTTGCAAAACACCCCAAGATACATTTTTTGTCAAGTATTTCACTCTTGGGTTCACTCTTGATTACAAGAACCCCAAAACAGGTACTTAGCAGCTCGTGTAGCATTTGATATGTATAGTTTAGACTTCTTTGCTTAATAGCATTTTGTTTGTGGAAAACAGTCTCTCATAACCTGATAAATAAACTCTCTTTTTTTCAGAGAGTGATCATGCTTTTTTCCTCTTACAGAAACAAAAGTTTATTAAGACGTTGTGTAGTTAGTTTTAAATACTGTATTTTCCTTGTATCTAGGGAATTGTGAACTTTGGTACTAAACAAAATTAAATGGCTTTCAAGGATACTTTTACGGCACCAACAACCATTGTTTTTCCTCTAAAGGTTTTATTAACGTCCACTTGAGAAAGGATTTTGTGTCCAAACAACTGAGCAGTTTACTGGTGAATGGAGTTCAACCACCGGCTATTGAAAACAGGAAAAAGGTGTGCTAGTAAACTTTCATTAAAGTCTCAGTACTGCTTTCAGTCCAATAGCAAGTGCTGATGAATGGTTCTGACTCGGTTTTTGCTTGGTATGCCTGTACTTTCTTACTGAACTTATAATGAAGGTTTTAACAAACATTCCAACTACAAATACACAGGTTATTACTATTTTAACAGTGGGCACTTCGGGGTTAGTCAGTTTGCAGCTGTTGGGGCAGCAGGGGAGACTTGGACTGACTTGGCAAGGAGATCTGGACGAAAAGTCTGAGGAGTGGAGACTGGGTTGTTAAGGGGAATGGGACATGGGGATGTGGGTGGGGAAGAGACAGGAGAGGGAGCAGAAGGGGTCAAGCTTGGGAGGAACGGACAGAAGAACCTGTGCCCACTCGAGCACTCTCCCTTCAGAGCCTGCAATGAAACCCGAGATTCCTATTCCTTTTCTGTCAGCAAATATCTGTGCAGACCATGGGCAAAGTGTATGTCTCATCCCCTTCTCGTGTGATCCACATAGAGGATGACAGCATACTATCGCTATCAGTTACTCAGCTCAAGTGGCAGAGGTCTGTGCAGTGGATCTAAAGGTTTCAGTCCTGCTCATGACCCATGTGGATGTCAGTATGACGCCACATGATGGAATTTCTTGTTTATTTAGTTTGCTGCTTTGAAAATCTAGGAAACTACACACTCAAAAACTGTTAAAAGAAGCAACAGAGGGTCCCGTGGCACCTTTAAGACTAACAGAAATATTGGAGCATAAGCTTTTGTGGGTGAATGCCCACTTCAATTCACCCACAAAAGCTTATGCTCCAATACTTCTGTTAGTCTTGAAGGTGCCACAGGCCCCTCTGTTGCTTGTTACAGATTCAGACTAACATGGCTACCCCTCTGCAACCTTAATAACCTTCTTTTAACAAGTAACAAAGTCAAGTATTCAGAAGTTAAGAAATGCCAGAATTAAGGTTGCTCTTGCAATTGAATGCTGCCCAGAAAACTGGATTCTATCCTGGCCTGTTCCAGGGTTGTAGTTGTGATGCTAGGAAATTCATTTGTATCAGACTTTTCACAGGTGGGCACTAATGCATGTTCTTCATTTTCTGAGTGCCTGACATGAGACCCTGGGTCTGATTTGCAGAAGTGCCAAGCACTCTCAGCTGCAAATGAATTCAGTGGGAGCTATGCTTTGAATATATAAAGTCTTGTATAATATTATGTGTGCTGAAATAGCACGTCCTAGTCATCTCAAGTTGGGCACTCAAAATTAGTGGAAACTTTTAATCTTAATCTCTGTGCCTCAGTACCCCATCTGTAAAATGGGAATAATATCCCCTCCTTGCACACGGGTGCGGTGAAAATTGTTTGTGAAGCACTCAGATGCTATTGTGATAGGCGCCACAGAAAATCCCATGAGGAGATTAGAGTTGGGTTTGACTAGCGTGCAGCAGATAAGGCATAGGGCCACATGTTGAACGATGAGAAAACAAAATATTGAATAGCTTCTCATTAAATGAGCACCATCCATCTTGTGCACTGAATGAAGCAGGGATCCTGTATGTCATAATTAGGGCTGTTGATTAATCGCAGTTAACTCACACGATTAACTCAAAAAAAAAAAAAATCATGATTAATCGCACTGTTAAACAATATGTTTAACAATATGTTAAACAATTGAAATTTATTAAATATTTTGGATTTTTCTACATTTTCAAATATATCAATTACCACTCAGAATATGAAATGTACAGTATTCACTTTATTATTTTTATTACAAATATTTGCGTTGTAAAAATGATAAACAAAAGAAATCGTATTTTTCAGTTCACCTCATACAAGTACTGTAGTGCAATCTCTTTATCATGAAAGTGCAACTTACAAATGTAGGTTTTTTTTGTTACATAACTGCACTCAAAAACAAAACAATTAAAACTTTAACAATGTAAAACTTTAGAGCCTACAAGTGCACTCAGTCCTACTTGTCCAGCCAATCTCTAAGACAAACAAGTTTGTTTACATTTACGGGAGATAATGCTGCCCACTTCTTAATTACAATTTAACCTGAAAGTGAGAACAGGCGTTCGCATGGCACTGTTGTAGCTGTTGTTGCAAGATATTTATGTGCCAGAGGCACTAAAGTTTCATATGCCCTTCATGCTTTGGCTATCGTTTCAGAGAACATGCTTCCATGCTGATGACACTCGTTTAAAAAAAAAATGTGTTAATTAAATTTGTGACTGAACTCCTTGGGGAGAATTGCATGTCTCCTGTTCTGTTTTACCCACTTTCTGCCATATATTTCATGTTATAGCAGTCTCGGATGATGACCCAGCACGTGTTGTTCGTTTTAAGAACACTTTTACTGCAAATTTGACAAAATGCAAAGATACCAATGTGAAATTTCTAAAGATAGTTACAGCAGTCGACCCAAGATTTAAGAATCTGAAGTGCCTTCCAAAATCTGAGAGGGACGAGGCGTGGTGCATGCTTTCAGAAATCTTAAAAGAGCAACACTCTGATGCGGAAACTACAGAACCCAAACCACAAAAAAGAAAATCAACCCTCTGCATCTGAGTCAGATGATGAAAATGAACAAGTGTCGATCCACACTACTTTGGATCGTTAATGAGCAGAACCTGTCATCAGCATGGACGCATATCTTCTGTAATGGTGGTTGAAACATCAAGAGACATACGAATCTTTACTGCATCTGGCACATAAGTATCTTGTGACGCCAACTACAATGCCTGTTCTCACTTTCAGGTGACGTAATTAAGAAGTGATCAGCCTTATCTCCCGTAAATGTAAACAAACTTGTTTGTCTGAGCAATTGGCTGAACAAGAAGTCGGACTGAGTGGATGTGTAGGCCCTAAAGTTTTACATTGTTTTGTTTTTTAATGTAATTTTTTTTGTACATAATTCTACGTCTGTAAGTTCAACTTTCATGATAGAGATTGCACTACAGTACTTGTATTAGGTGAATTGAAAAATACTATTTCTTTTGTTTTTTTACAATGCAAATATTTGTAATAAAAAATAAATATAAAGTGAGCACTGTGTTGTAATTGAAATCAATATATTTGAAAGTATAGAAAACATCCAATAATATTTAAATAAATGGTATTCTATTATTGTTTAACAGGGCGATTAATCGCAATTAAATTTTTAATCGCTTGACAACCCTAGTCATTATGTAATTGAAATCTGTGTCGTAATGTAAATACACACGGAGTCTGACCTCAAATCTGGCATTTCCTGATTTCTGAGTGCTTGACTTTGCAACATTAATAATTTTCTTTTAACATAGTTTTTATATGCAATATATGTATAAAATCTCTGTACATCCTTCTTGTTTGTTAAATGATCCTCTTTTACATAGCATTGTATAAGCTTCCTGCGGGTACGGGGATCTATGCCAATGAATCTGATTTTCAGGATTGGGCCTAAAAAGGGTGTGTTTGCTCTGAATTGTTTGCTGGAGTTTGGAGCTAAAAGCTACATTTAGAGTATGATGTGCCAGGTTTGTAGAGTATAAGTAGGGATGCAGATAATTTTCATAGGCAAAATGTGATGCAGCCAGAAGAGTTCTAGACATTTAGAGCCTGATTTTCAAACCAGCACCAAACTATAAAATGACTACAGTTATACAAACACAGAAAATTGAGCTTGCCCAAATGGCCAGTTGTAATTGACCATTTGCCACATGCAAATACATCACTTGTGTATGCAGTCATGATGGCTGCACATATCCATGAGGCACGTATCCACAACTTTGAAAACCTCACCCTGAGAGCACGACATCGTACAGTGCGTCATTTAATAATGTTTCTCCCTCTTCATTTGTTGCCCTGTCCAAGGTGGTGGTTGACTTCTCTTCCCCTAACATTGCCAAAGAGATGCATGTTGGTCACCTGCGCTCGACTATTATTGGAGACAGCATGTGCCGTCTGTTTGAGTTTGTGGGCTATGATGTTCTGAGGTGAGCACTGCTGGACTCGGGACACAAGTTTGTTCATCTCTATTTATACAAGTGCACCAATGATGCCTGTATGTATGTTCTAGCCACCCTTGGTATAACTTAAAAATACATCATAACTAATACCCTGAGTGTAGAAGCACAATTCGGTATTACCCTCCCACCCCAGCAAGCCATGTGACTGAAAAGCTCTAATCACCCTTCCCCACCAACAATGTTCAGCCTGTTTTAGTTCAGATTTCTCGTATGATGCATAATTTTGTTTTGCACTCTCTAATTGTTGGCCAGGTTAAACCATTTAGGAGATTGGGGCACCCAGTTTGGAATGCTCATTGCTCACCTCCAAGATAAATTTCCAGATTTCCTGACTGTTTCACCCCCCATTGGGGATCTCCAAGCTTTTTACAAGGTATTTTAGCTAATATATCCACTTGTTCTCCTCTTACTTTTAAACGAAGCAATAATTCAGAACTGTTGTGAATGATCAGTATAACATTGTTGAAACAAAATGAATTTTAACTGGGTTTGTTAAAGAAGTAAAGAATTGCTTGTTGTAGTTTATGAAATACAGGTATCTGGTCTCAGGAACTGTATTCTGCTTTAATAAAAGTAATTTGTTACCCTGTCCATTAAGCCACACTGCTTTCCTTCCACCAAATAAAAAATTGCTTTAAAGTGTCAGAAATACTGTTTTGCATAGGAGAGAAAATACTTTTTCTTACGTATGGTTTTTAACCTAGGAATCCAAGCGGAGATTTGACACAGAGGAAGAATTTAAGAAGCGAGCCTATCAGTGTGTGGTCCTACTACAGAGCAAAAATCCAGACTTCATTAAAGCATGGAAACTGATCTGCGATGTATCTCGGAAAGGTAACAGTTAAAATTAGTGTCTCTTTCTTTAAACCAGTGTTTGTTTTAAGTGGATCATTTTATGTTGATCTGAGACACAAGTTGTTCTTTGGAAATCAATAAAATTCGTTGGGATAAAAAGGAGCAATATGTCTGAGGAAGGTTGTGCCATAGAACTCCACCATACGTATCAGAGCAGGATGCAGAATTCACTTAAAATGAAAACAGCCGCACTTGAAAATCCTAGGATTCTCAGATTTGCCCCAAACAGCATTATGGGTGTTGCCCTTAATACTCTCTGGAAGAGTGGTTTTGAAGACTTAGCACCAATGACATTAGCACCAACGTAGAGTGACGTCTAAGTATTATGCTGATTGATGCTTAACAAATGTCTAATATTAGTAACAATCGATCATTTCCAAACAAAATGTCTGACCCTCATTCTTTCGTGCACCTCTGTTTAACATCCTGTGTTTCAGAAGCAGACAAAGAGAGAAACCCTTCATCTTTCTGACTGCTTGTTGAAGTGTTTATGCTTTTACTGGATAGTATAGTATTGTTGTGGCCTGTTTTATTTATTAAATGTTACTTACCTCTGTAATATGGCATTCTGTCCAGTATTGAAGGTTTTGCTACATTGCCTTAATATCTGAATACTTCCCAGTCACTGATGAATTCAGCCCGTCCTCCCCTTCCCCCCGAGGTAAGGAAGTACTGTAACTCCATTTTACAGATGGGACAGATGGGACGTGAGGCACAGAAAACAAGTGACATGCCCATGGTCACAGATTGCAAGAGAGCTGGAATTGAACCCAGATCTCTTGGTTCCCAGGCTAAAGGCTTAGCCTCAGGATCATCTTTCCTCTCATTTCAGTCATATTTTAAGGGGCCTATTTGCTTAGAGTCTTAAACACAGTCAAAATCTTGTATGTGTTATTTTTTTATAGTTCTCTCTGTTTTCTCTACTCAGAGTTTCAAAAAATCTATGACTGCTTGGACATTAAACTAATAGAGAGAGGGGAATCATACTACCAAGATAAGATGACAGATATTGTGCAAGAATTTGAAGAAAGAGGTAACATGTTCCTTAACATTGTCAAAAAAATCAACAATTGTCCAATCACTTTTTTTTTTTTTCCAGTTTGAGAGAGAGTTAATTGCTACTAGTTCATTTAGAGACACTTTCAAGATTGATGTTCCCCAGATTAGACACTGCCTTTCATCCTCTCTTGTCCTTCCCCTCCATATATATTTGACTAGAAAATTCTCTCCTGCTGAGGGGCACAGGCTATTATTCTTGTTTTTGTCATTCAGAAAGTTCTGGGAATTTGGGGCCCTGATGCAAAAATGCATTAGGAGTGTGTTGAGTCTATATCAGGAATTACCAGGAGCTAGAATGTGACATTACAAATATTTATGTTCGATACAGTTAAGCTAGTCAAGTAACACTGTAACATCGAGATGCACTAGCACCTTAGCTTGGTCCTAATTAGTGTGGGCAATTCTTTCCATAGTAAAACTTCCAAGGGCCTACTCCAGCCAGGGGTCCTGTGACACAAAAAACATGGTGAAGTGACAGACTCACTCAGTTCCCATTTACTTTATTATTGTCATGAATGAAAATGGGGCACAAACAATTTACAGGCTCCCTCTCCTAAAGATTGCCTTTGCAGATTTCTCCCTGGTCTTAGCAATACTTAATCTCTATCCATCCATAGGCCCCAGGTAGCCACACTTATAGCTTACTTTTGAAAACCACTGTGTTATTGATCGCTATTGGTTCCCACATGCTGCCTCTTTTGGGGTGTTTTTTTCCCTTCAAATCTCTCACTTCCCAAACACCCTCTTCACTGTTGCACTAGTACATCAGGATACCAACTTACAATGGTTTTAAAATCAAGCTAGAACTCTCTTAATAATAGCCTATTATTTCACCAGCAAAACTATATTTGTGTAAATCTATGCTCTCTTTGCAAATTATGATTGGTGGTGTGTATTTGTTTTTAAGAAATCAAGCATTTAATGTGACCTGCACAAAATGGGTAGAGTTGTCTTTCAAGAATGTGAATAGATGGGAGCAACTGGTTTTCACAAGATTTAGAGCAGTGTTTCCCAAACTTGGGATACCGCTTGTGTAGGGAAAGCCCATGGCGGGCCTGGCTGGTTTGTTTACCTGCCGCGTCCGCAGGTTCGGCCGATCGCGGCTCCCACTGGCGTCCCAAGTTTGGGAAACACTGCTTTAGAGCATTATCGCTTCTTACATGTAGCATCTAACAGTGTGCATATTTCTTCAAATCTCTCCTGAATGCTTACCCTCAAATGACCTCTTTCCCTAGGATTTGTACAGATGGATGACGGGCGGAAGATTGTGTTTGTCCCAGGATGCTCTGTTCCTTTAACAATCATGAAGTCAGATGGAGGTTTCACATATGATACATCTGACTTAGCTGCTCTTAAGCAAAGGCTATTTGAGGAAAAGGCTGATATCATTGTTTATGTGGTGGATAGTGGGCAGGTGAGTACCCAGACCTCTGCTTTGTTGTTCAGTTAGTCACTAGATACTGCACTAGCCTAGAGGACAGGGGCTAGAAGGTGTTACCGCTTGATGGCTATTTATTGGCCTTTATGTGAAATTATTTGGTAGTTACTGTCCAGTTCCTGATGGGCTGTGGGCCAATTACAAAATTCGCCACCACAGTTTAGACTCGTGGCGAGCTCAGCAGAGCCCAAGGATTTAACACTCAGGGAAACTAACCCATCTGCACATCTAGTTCAGTGCTGAGTCTGAATGGCTGGAGAGAGTGATAAATCTGCACTGTCACTGCTCATGCATGGCCTTATCTGTGGAGTCTCCAGCATGTCAGTTGAGTACGTTTCACCAGCATTTACATTCACTTAAATGGGAACTGTAAAATGTAGGCAGTGGTGATGTACTTGTCACACTCTTATACCGAGAATTGGGGAGGGATCTTTAAAAGTATCAGGCATTGATACTTTCTGAAAATCAGAATAGTCTGTAGAAACTCATGACAGGGGTGGTTCATCATTACAAGTGTCCTGTGCAATGAGTCTAAAGGTGATCAGTTAAGGGAAGCTTTCTTTTTCCTTGTAATAGCACTCTTGGTACAAAAGCATTTTACAATATTTATACCAGACTCTCAATGAGAAAAAGACAATTAGAAAATGCAGCTGACAACTGCTTTTTATTTTCCTATTCCTTTGCAGTCAGTGCACTTGCAGACAGTATTCGCAGCAGGTCAGATGATTGGCTGGTATGACCCTGCCGTGACCAGAGTAGTCCATGCTGCATTTGGAGTGGTACTGGGAGAAGATAAGTAAGTTAAATGAATCGCTCATTTCATGATACATTTAATGGATGCTGTGATTATACTTTGTCAGGCTGTCTCAGCACAAAAAGAACACAAAAAGAA
The DNA here is from genome assembly GCF_027887155.1 of Malaclemys terrapin pileata. Taxonomy (NCBI): domain Eukaryota; kingdom Metazoa; phylum Chordata; order Testudines; family Emydidae; genus Malaclemys; species Malaclemys terrapin. Next base: position 29,082,580 of record NC_071512.1, read on the forward strand.
AAGAAGTCAGATCATATTGCAGTTTTCAGGGTCAGATTCCAGTAGACCCTGAAATATGTTTGAGACATATTCTTGTATGAGGACCTAAAATTCAAATATCACACAAGTACTTGCACTTTGAAAATTTGCTTTACATGTTGACATCTAAAATAATGAAACAACAAAGTTCACTTATTAATGATTTTTTTGCATGTTTGCTGTGACTGTCATTCCATATATTCTGTTACTATTCTATAAAAGTGCACTATTTTTCTGGAATCTAAACAGATCAAGTTTTTGGGGTGTTTTTTTTAAAGCCACCTCTCTTTCCATCCCAAATGAACTAGCTCTGCCCTTTTTCATTTGAGAAAATTCTATCTAAAAAAAAAAAAGCAGATTTCTTGTAAAAGTTCATGTATGTCTAAATTAACATTGCAAACCAATGTTTCATTATTCGTTGGTAAAGTAACTGCAAAATAAGAAATCTGAATTTATTTTCCATAAGAAAAATATTTTATATATTACCCTGGCTCAATCGTACTGGCTAGATTGTGGGTTTAGATTGCATATTGTTTGACAAGATTATTCTGTCTACTCAATAGCAAATGTGTTTATAGCTTGTGTTTCTGTTTTGGTAATTGGGAACACCTTAACCACAGAATTGTCCTGTAGGATTCTCTCTGTGAAGGGGATATATAGCTAATTCAGCATTTTTTTACAATCCTGTTTTATCCTTTTGCTACAAATAGAAGTATATGTGGCAGTGGCCCACAAGAGTCACAAACTAATTCCAGTATGGCTTGAAATTCTATGTCTGTTTTTCGCAGCTTCACATTACAGTATTGTGACTCTGTGTCACAAGGAACATATCGCATAGCATGTTCAAGTGTTGTACTGTGGGTCGGTGCGATTCCACTCTAAGCTATATCCTCTGTCTCCCTCTTTCTGGTTGGTAAAGGGATGGTTTTTCATTTCTCCTTCACTTCCCCCATCTTCCTTGGGCTGCATGAATATTGAAAGGGATCCCAATGCCCCTATCTCTAGGCCAGTTACTTAGTATTCCATCTCCAGCTCCTTTTCTTCTCTTAGGTGATACTGCAATCAGACCTATGCATTCTGCAAGAGCTACGTGTAGCTGAGAGTCCACACGCTGTCTCCTTGCTGTTGCATTTCACTATTAAAATAGGGGGAAATATTTTGAGCTGTTTTCCTGACAACTGTTTTTGCTCTGATGGTACAGGAAAACTGTCCTACACATATGACTGACACCCTGGCCAGCCAATTGTAAACCTTCTTTTTCTCCAATTAGTTTTATTACAGTTCCCATCCGCCCTTATAGGTGCACCAGTTAGATGCCTGTTTGATACGTTTAACTCCGGGGCGGAGGCCATTGGAATGTGCAGCTGACTCTATTAAGACTATGGAGAAATGTGGGCCACCCAAGTAATTGTAAGATTTAGTTCTGCAGAGGCTTGTATATAGTGCTGATTGTGACCCTTGGGGGTTCTATAGAGCCAAGCAGGATTTTGTCTATGTGCTTTCAGGAAAAAGTTCAAAACTCGTTCAGGGGATACAGTGCGGCTCATTGAGCTACTGGAAGAGGGGCTGAAACGATCAATGGACAAACTGAAGGACAAAGAGCGTGACAAGGTAAGTGTGATGGCTTACTTTCCTTCTTGGAAACCAGTATGTGGTGAGTTTCATCATGTACTGGCTGCTTCTGTATAATGGATCCAAGGGGAATATATACAGAGCAAGACTTTCCCCTCCATCACATAGCTCACTTGGCTTATTTTCAGTGTCACCATTCTACTGCATGTTGTGATTAGCAAGCAGCTCTGTTTTACGGCCTGGAATTGTTCTTGACACCAGTAGGAGAGGCTCTCCACCTCTTAAATTTCCCTGCAGTGTGGAGTAGACACTGATGCCAATTCCTAATGGATTTAGTGCAATTCTGGGTTAATTTGAGCTGGCAGGATTGCACTGCAGGCAAAGCCTCAGCACTGGCTGGACATTGTAGTTTTGAAACATACAGTGTCTGGGGGCTTGTCTGCATGGGGAAGTTAGTGGGCAGGAAGCTAAGGTGCGAATTGAAAGCACACTAGCTACTCTGCACGTACTCCCGGTGGGGACATGCTGAATGCCCTCGGGCAGTTTAGCTTAATGCACTTCTCAAATGCCTTACGCTACTGTGCAAGAAGGCTCCCTTAGTGCACAGTAAGAGGGTCCACATGTGTGCACTAGGTACTCCGCGCTATCTACTGTCGGCTTTTTCCCTTTGGAATATTTATTGCACAGTTGGATCCAGGAGAATAAATTAGGATGTTAAAGCTTCCAGTGCTTGAAGCATTGACTGTAATCATCCCCGCACCGCTCCTTGCTCTGCCTGAAGCCGGTGCAGAATGCTGAGCAACCTGCTCTTCGGGAACAGCTCGGAATCTGAGTTGTCGGAGACTGTCGCAGCATGGTGCCAGGAGCCTTTTGGGAGAGCAGGGATCTTTAATAGGGGAAAAGGGTGAGATATGAGCAAGGTTTAGAAGGGGGCAGGGTGTGAGATGAGTAGGAGAGGCAGAGCCAGCAAACAGGCAGTTGAGGATGATAAGCAACTCCAGGACTTGATCCTGTTGTTTGGGACAGAAATTCTCTTGCCAGCAATAGGTGGGGGAGGTTAGTTAGGTGAGGAGATGTCACAGGCCATAGAAGAGCAGGAGCAAAGATCGATACATTAAAAATTAAAATGAACGTTAAGTCCACTAGGAACCCATCTTAGCACTCACAGAGCTGTTATACCAGTGTCAGCAGTGGCCAACTGGTGGAAACAATTTAAAAAAAAAAGTTGGAGCAAGTCATGTTCCTTGTCTGTGTGAGAGAAGTTCCTGCATTGTTAAATCTCCACTGTATGCTGGTGAGATGCAATGGAGGAACAGCTGATTTCTTAAAGGTCCAGCAGGTGGTGGTAGAATACAGGGGGTAGCCGTGTTAGTCTGTATCCACAAAAACAACAAAGAGTCCGGTGGCACCTTAAAGACTAACAGATTTATTTGGGCATAAGCTTTCATGGGTAAAAAACCTTGTTGTTTTTTTGGTAGAACCAGGGCTTTGGAGCGGAGTCCGGAGCTGGAGCGCGGACCAGTAGGTTTTTGCCTGGAGCCGGAGCGGAGCAATTCAAAAATTTGATTGCTCCAAATCCCTGGTTACAACAGCCTCAACATAGCTTCAAAAATGTATAGCACGGCAGTTTGCTCTTGCGTAGCCTTCAACTGTGTTGCCTCGTTACATACTGTATTCCACTATGTGAGGTGATCTAATTTTGAAGAGAACCTCATTTTCTGGAACACAAGTCAAAACTTTCAGACCACTCTGTTATGCTGATGGGGGAAGAAGGATGCCCTTTAGAATACAGGAGAGCATGCTGAACTGTTCCTAAACCTCTCTGAGGTCAATCAGACAGTGGGGCAGAATACTAATTTACAGTTACATGGCATTTTCTGCCTTCCAAAGCACTTTACCAGCAATGCAACTTCACCACTAATTAGGTGGGGGGCCACAACCAGCTGACATTTTGGTTAAAGGCACTGGGCGCAACCACTAATTTTGCTGTCCATGCACACATGACAGGGCCTCAGTTTCAAGTATCACAGGAACAACACCTGCATGGGACTTCTTTGGCAGCAGGAAGTATTGTGCTGATCCTGCTGTGTTTCCAGATAATCTAGGTGTCCACCTTTATAGTAAGCCTTGATGAAATAGAAAATTCACTTAAGGGATAAGGACATTTAGCTGAACAGTCAGTGCTTTGAAATGGGTTCTTACTAGTTAATTTCCCTCTGGAAAAAGCAGTCAAAGCCCATGAGTTGACCGTGTTTCCCCCCAGCATGTTACTTGGCTGGTGCCTCTAGAATATTTCCTGCTGAGGCCTTTCCGTTTCTCTGGGTTTGTGGTGAAGCAAATGCTGTGTAGGGGACAGAATGGTTACAACTTGGTTTTTCTTTTTGGTCTTCCATAGGTTCTAACTGAAGAAGAACTGAAGGCTGCCCAGACATCAGTTGCTTTTGGCTGCATTAAATACGCTGACCTCTCCCATAACAGGATGAATGATTACATCTTTTCTTTTGATAAAATGTTGGATGATAGAGGAAATACAGCTGCTTACTTGCTCTATGCCTTCACTCGAATCAGGTAGCGCAAGAGTATTTTGGTTGCTTTAAGACCTAGCTTAAAATGAATTGCCCTTTAGATTGCAAAAAGTATAATACACCTCTACCTCGATATAACGCTGTCCTTGGGAGCCAAAAAATCTTACCGCGTTATAGGTGAAACTGCATTATATTGAACTTGCTTTGATCCACCGGAGTGCGCAGCCCCGTCCCCCCCCTCCCCCCGGCACCACTCCCGGAGCACTGCTTTACGGCGTTATATCCGAATTCGTATTATATCGGGTGGCGTTATATCGAGGTAGTGCGGTGTATGTCTATGCCATCTTTTATTAACTAAAAATAACAGAATTCCAGGGGAAATCTCAGCTGTGGTCTCCTTTGCTCTCCTGCCGCTTACTCAAAAAAAAAAATATTATTTGTGTTTGGGGCCTTAAGCCTGTTTCATTTTGTTTCCTGAGCTGCTTGCCCTGATGATATCTTTAAATGCCAAAGGAGGAGTCTAGCTGGACCCCTCTGAAAAGCTCTGCCTTGTTTAGTGTAAAATATCTACCATGCTTCATAACAGCTTAGCCTGAACTCTGTGCTGGGCTGAAACTTCATCTCCCTTGGTAAATCTGTTATCAGTATTATCAGGTGGTGCATGCTGTGATCTAGGCCCCATATGTTCTGAGAGGGCATGGAAGTGGAACTCCTTCTTGGCCACTCACTGCAGGCTGTCCTGCCAGCTGGAGGGAGAGCATATCTAATTTTTCTAGCAGTGTGGCCATTGTCTTGTTTTCTGCCTTCATGTCTCGATGGAGCCTACTTAGTGAACATGGTCAACTTCCTCCCTCAGAAGGGGCAGGTCTCTTTTCGATACACATGCTCCAGCAATGTGTGGAGAAGTTTTCCAGGCAGGCATCTCTGAGTGACGTTACAGGGTAGAGCTCTCTCCCAAATGAATATTTGTATAGGTTTATTAATAATTACATAGCCCACTCTCACAAGGGAACTGGGCACCACCACCTCTTTTGGGTACCTGTCCCTGCTTCCTTCTCCCATCTGTTACTGCTTTCCCTTTTTTCCACTGCCTCCACATATACTTGAGCCCCCAGGCTTCTTCCCACATCAGTCCCTGGTCACCTTTAAGCTTCTCATCCACTGTTCCTCTTGTATGCGTGTCTAGCCCCTTGCTGCTTCCATGCACTAATGCCTCCACCCAGTGCATGCCTCCTGCATTAATTGCCTATGTTCTTGCAATGTACTGAATATTTTTCTATGCAGTTCAGGCCGTTTTCGAATATCTGATTAAGTTACCACTCCGTAGCTAGATCATTCAAATCAGAACCCCTTTGCTTTCGGCCCTTCAATCCTGTTGTAAAATTCCATACATAAGCATAACCAATGCTGGGCTGGTTTTTTTTGTCAGATCTATAGCACGTCTGGCCAACATTGATGAAGAGATGCTGCAGAAGGCAGCTAGAGAAACAAAGATATTACTGGACCACGAAAAGGAGTGGAAACTGGGCAAGTGCATTCTGAGATTCCCTGAGATTCTGCAGAAGATTTTGGATGATCTCTTATTACACACACTCTGTGACTACCTCTATGAGCTGGCCACCACCTTCACAGAGTTCTACGATAACTGTTACTGTGTGGAAAAAGACAGACAAACTGGTGAGTGCATCCCTTAAACTTGCTTGCAACAAACACATCTCTGTGAGGTTGTAATTGGAGAATTCTAACGATACAATTGATCAGGTTTGCACCAGATTCCAAACTGAAAGGTCATAATAATATCCAGGAGTGGGGAGTCTTAATTTTGTGTTCAGGATGCTGCTACTACAGTAATTCTTGGTTCCAAGGTAACTAATGCACAAGCATGTCAAGGCAGCTTTTCGTTGTAGCTCTGCAGAAAAAACTGCTAATAGTAAATAATATCTAGTTTTTACGACAAGTGATTTTTATAAACAAGTGCATGTCTTGGCCTATTCAAAAAATAGAGCTATTGCCGTGTTTGAAGGAGTGCTGTCTGTGGCCCACATTGACTGCTCTTTCCCTGCTTTATAGAAGACTCAACAGTTCCCATTTATATTTAAAAAAGAAATTCATCATACATATAAAAACAACCTACAAGTGCTCAGAATAAGTTTAGTTTTCCAAGTGCTAGCACACGTAACAAAACTTTCTCAAGTAGAGAAGAAAGTGAGCATTAGTGATCATCTCTCGTGAAAAATGCTACTTGCTGTACCTCCTGGGTGTATTAAATAGTGCATTTTTACCAATCCCTTTTAGTGTAATGGAAGCCACATAATTCTAACCGTACTACATCATGGAAACAGCACAAATGCCGTGACTGTAATGTCTAATTTGTGAAGCTTCCTGACCATCTAATTCAAGCTTGCACTATTTTTCTTTCTTCTTCAGGAACGATAGTGAAGGTGAACATGTGGAGAATGTTGCTGTGTGAAGCAACAGCTGCCGTCATGGCCAAAGGGTTTGACATCCTGGGCATCAAACCAGTCCAGAAGATGTAACTACTTCTGCACTTGGACCTCTTGTATTTTACTAAACTAGTTTTCTTAGCTGTCATAGGAGTCTTATTCAAAACCTACTTTAAAAATAAAAAAAGTGCTAACATTGTGTGGATTGAACTTGTGTATGCTGCCCTGTATGTGGGTGGCATATTGTCAGTGTGACGCTTTAAAGGATATGAAACTCTTACACACAGATGCCTGAATTTATATATCGCACGCTGAATAGGTACTCAAAAAACAAGGTTAAGAACGCATCAGTAGTGTAACCTGGAAGAGAGACAAAGAGAGAGAACAGAGCTGACAAGTGTTTGAGGGCTGCACCTTTATTAGAGGTGCTTTGTCCAAGCTATTACAATCTGAGTATTGCAACCAAAAGTATTTACAGAAAAGGAACAAAACTGAGTAAATACAAATCTGAGGAAAGTGGTTAAATTCTTATGCATATTAACATTCCAGACTTTCAAAATATACAAAGCTATAGTACCCGAGGCTGCCCTGTGCACACTATGTTGCATAGCCTCATTTAAGTGTTTTTCAATAGCTTAAGCTTAATTCTTTTGAAAGATGCAGTTGTAGACACACCAGTTAGATCAGTGATATTCAGATCGCCAGGAGTGCAGGAGACAAAGAGCCATAGTACGTGAAATCATTGTTTCATTTACTGTATATTCATATTTAAACAGTATGATGGGAAATATTTAGTTTTTATTTATATTAGTCTCACAGAAAAAAGGCCTGACCAAATATTCTTATTTTATCAACTACAATTAAATCACACTTTTAATATCATGAGCTACAAAGAACCACAGGGGAAACAGAGATTTAGCTTATTTTAAGTTCAGTTGAAGCGGTGCCTGTTTTGTATCTGGTACTATCGAGCTTAAGTAGTTTCACCTATCGCTTGTCTTATTCTCACTTATCAGCACCTAGAAAGAAGACAGTTGAAACACTGTTTCTAATACTTATGTAGGGTTCAGGAATGTGGCAAAGCCTCCATAAATTACTAGCAGTTGGCACATCTATGTTCTGCATCTGCAGCTGTGCCACTGATGTCTAAGGGTTGTTTTTTTTTAACTATTGTAAACTAGAAATAGATTAAATAAAGCACCTGCTTATACTGCAGCATAGCATACATCCAGCCAAACAAAAAGTTTCCTCTCAGGGCATTTAAAATCATTAGCTGCTATTGCACAATACTAACCTCTCTCACTTTTCATTGTAAGCATGGTACACTGGACTTTGTAAAGCTTACATATTATAGAGCAATTTTTTTAAAATCACTTGCTGTACCTGTTACAAAATTCAGTATAGCATCCCTGACCATATATTGCTATATTTTTACATGCATTGTCATTGTTTGTGCTTACATCTAAATGTTTAAGTACTTAAGATGTCCGGGTTGCTTAGTATTTTTTAAAAAGCTGCATTAGCATTTAGAATAGGATGCAGTGTACCGGAGGTAGATTGAGACCCAAAGTAATGCAAAATTATCTCCAAGCCTGGCTCCAGGTTTAGCTGTGTGACTTGTTAGCAGAGCTTTTACATTTTAAATCGCCAGCTCAGGAAAACTTGTCACCACCTATATTTCCAGTGCTGCAATAAAGTTAATCTGGCAGCATTACTATGAGCATGTGGGGCCTAGCGTCTAGTTTTCAGTGGGGTTTAAGAGCAAAATGGTAAAATAGCATTATTGTGGGTGCTGGTAAGTCTGCTAACGTGCTCTCTCTCCAAAGAATGGCTATACTGCGTCAGCCCAGTGGTCCATCGACCCCAGCAGCCTGTCTTCTGCCACTGCCCAGTGCTTCAGAGGGACTGAATAGAACAAGCAAGCATTGAGTGATCCATCTCTAACACTCAGCTTGTGGCAAAAAGAGGCTAGGGAACATGCCACTGATGGACCTATTCTCCATGAACATAGCTTGTTCTTCCTTTGAACCCTTTTAGCATTGTTTTGGCCATCACAACGTAAGTTCCATAGGTTGACGCTGAGTTCTGGGACGAATAACTTGCTTTTCTTTGTTTTAAACCTGCTGCCTATTAATTTCATTGAGGGGCCCCTGCTTTTTGTGTTATACTTCCCTTTTGCCACACCATTCATGGTTTCATAGATCTTTATCCTATGTGCCTTGTAGCTGTCTGTTTTCTATACTGAACAGTCCCACTCTTTTTAATCTCTCCTCCTAGGAAACTGTTCCATACCCCTAATTCTTTTTGTTGCCTTGCTCCGTACCTGTCTCTTTCTTTGCAATAGGGTGACCAGCCCTGCATGCAGTATTCAAGATGTGGGCATGCCATAAATTGATATAGTGGCATTATCTATTCCTTGCCTCGTGATGCCTAACATTGAAAACAGCTAACAGTGACCAATCCATCCAAGGTCTTTTTCTTGAGTGGTAACAGCTAATGTTGTATGTATAGATGGGCTTATGTTTCCCAATGTGCATTACTTTGAATTTCATCTTCCGTTTTTGTTGTGGAGATCAGTAAGAACCTTTATACTGCTTCACTGCCACCTCATTGCTCATGTTGGAATGGTCCCCAGACAGATCCCTGGGGCACACCACTCTTTACCTTGCTTCCTTCTGAAAATTAGCCATCTATTCCTACCTTTGGTTCTGTGTTTTAACCTGTTACTGATCCATGAGGGGCCCTTCCCTCTTATCCCATGACTCTTAGGATTTTTTTGGTAAAGGACCTTGCTCAAGTATTTTATCAACTGGCTTACCTTCAAAGAATTTCAGTAGATTGGGGAGGTATGATTTCCCGTTACAAAAGCTCTGTTGACTCTTCTGTAACATCTTGTGTTTATCTTTGCGTCTGCTAATTCTGTTCTTTACTATAATTTCACTCAGTTTGCCTGGTACTAAACTTAGTCTTATGAGCCTGTAGGTGCCTGGATCACCACTGCAGCCTTTAAAAAAAAATGGGTGTCTCAGTAGCTAGCCTCTAGTCAGCTAGTACAGACGTTGATTGAAGTAGGTTACGTATTACCCATAGCATTTTCCTATTTGAGTTCCTTCACAACTCACTCTTTGCTGAATGCCTTCTGCTGACCGATTACTGTTTAATTTATCACTTTGTTCCATAAACCTCCTCTATTGCCACCTCAGTCTGGGACAGTTTGCATTGTCACCTAAAACTAATACAGTAGCTCACATCCTCTGCAGTAAAGGCGGAGTCAAAGAATTCACTTAGCTTCTTGACAATAGCCTGCTCTTGCTTGAGTGCTCATTTAACACCTTGGTCCTCCAACTTTCCTGATTCTGCTGTTCTCAAACTTATTTTTGCTTTGTGTCTTGTTCTTCAATTTCTTCTTTTGACTTACCCGAGTTTATGCTCCTGTCTGTTCTCTTCAGTAGGATTTGACTTCCAATTTTTTTTTTTTTTTTTGCTTTTACCACTTTTACTTTGTTGGTCCTCTTACTATGTTTTTTTCATTTGGGACCTCAATTATGGTGTATTTAAAATATTTCCATACCATTTGCACACATGTCACTGGTGTGGTTGTTCCTTTTAATTTAGAGTGAACTAGCTTCCTTTTATGGAATTCCCTTTTCTAAAATTAAATGCTATTACAGTGGGCTTCTGTGTGTCCCCTCCTACCCTCTCCCCCATGTTGTTAAATTTATATTATGGTTGCTATCAGCAAGTCTTTCAGTAATATTCACCTCTTTGCCAAACATGCTCAATTTAGGACTAAATCAACATTTGCTTCTCCCCTTCTGGGTTCCAGAACTAGCTGCTCCATGAAGCAGTTTTTTGACACCACAAATTATTGTCTTTGCTTCCCAGCCTGAGGTGACCTGTACCCAGTCAAATTGGGGATAGTTAAAATCTTCCATTATTACTCAGTTTTCTATTTTTATAATCTTTCTCCCAAACCATTTCACAATCACCATCGTGGACAGGTACGAGGTAAGAATATAGCAGTAGGAATATTTTATTATTGAAGTATAGAATTTTTAGCCAGAGAAAGTCTGTTACAATTTGATTCACTTAAGATTTTTATTGTATTTGCCCTTATTCTTTCTTGCACATGTACCAGCAGTAGGCCCTGCTCCATCAGCACTACCTCATCTCTCGTTCCTATATATTTTGTACCTTCCTCTTACTGTGTCTCATTGATTGTCATCCTTCCACCACAGTGCTGTGATGTCTATTATATCATTATCCTCATTCAATACCACACACTTATCTTAGTATTTACACGTACAGCATTTTGATACAAGTAGTCACTTTTTAGCTGTCAGTCATTATGGGATGTAATTAAGTGGAACTCTCTTTCATTTGACTGTCTCTTCAGTTCCTACCTGTGCTTTACCGCACTAAGAAATCTATTGGTGATACACTGTTCAGAACTTCTACTTGCTGTTGGTAAGACACTGATAACATTCACATCACCATCAGTGTAAGGATGTAACATTGCTACTTTGCATGGCATACACCTAAGCAACTCTAAATCACACCTGCAACGATGAATGAGGTCCAAGACATCATAAATCAAGGACAAGTTAGTTTTACAAGAACACTCCCCCTCCCCCCCACAGCTGTATAAAACATTTACCTCTAGGAGTAGCACCTTAATTATCTGTGTACACACACTTTTTGGTTTTCATGATGAGCAGCTTATTAAAAGGTACATAAGGAATGTTTAACCATGACTGGAGTTCAGAAGACAAGCACAATGCCTACGATTGAGCTCAAGTGACATAAGTTGCAGGTTAAATGCAGAAACTGGTTTTTGATAGTCCATTCACATAATTTCTGCTTAGTTAGCTTGGTTAGGTTGACTTATGGCCGTTATTTAACAATTGAAATGTATTCCTAAAGCTTCACCATGGTAAAAGTAGGCAATGTTCTCAAATGCAGGAACTCTACCCATCACATTAAACAACCACCCCCACTAGATTTGGTTTTTTATTATGTAAAAAGGAAGTATCAAGAGAGTTAACAACATATGCTAAAGTATTTAGCTCCCTCTAGTAAAAGGCATAGGTTTTCAGGCCTATTTTCAACTGTAAAGAGGTTAAAATTAACTTCACATCTCCACCACCTTATTCAATAAAAAGAAAATTCAAGAGACATAATACTCTAGAATGCATAAAAGTCTACATCTTATAAAATACTTAATGCGTATTTGGAAAAATACCATATTTTTAGTTTAATAACTTACTTTATAACTATAATTTTGAACCAGCATATTTTGTCTTTCCTGGATGTAACAATTGCATTTTATAATTTCGTATATATACATACACACATTTGACCTTTTAGCTATCTCTGTGCAGCCAGTTCAAGAACAGCTTCCTGAAACTGGAAAAAGAAAAAAAAGCAGCTTTATAAAATTACTATTTTACATTACATTATAGGCCATTACAAATTACTTCTTGGTTTATTAGTTTTAAAATATAGGCAAGTCTATGAGTCTATAGCTTTTAAAATGATAGCAGAGGAGCAGTTCATGCCTCCGCACCAGTCTCTGTTTAGAACCAGGTGCTTTAGATTTTCATTTCCTTTGTGTCATTCCTGAGAGGTTTGAAGGAGTCTTTTATCCTCATCAGTTCTGCAGCACACATATGACCAAAAACTCTGTTGTACCATTCTGTTGTTCGTCCCCTGTAAACCAAGAAGTTGATATATTAGCAGCCCTTAAAATAAGGGTCTCAAACACGCGGCCTGGCCCGCCAAGCTCCCCGCGGCCCCCCCGCCTAACCATGGGATTGCCCCCTGTGAGCCCTAGCCCGCTCTCTGAAGTGGCTGGCAGCATGCCCCTTCGGGCCGGGGGAGGGGAGGGTGGTAGGGGAAAGGAGGCAGAGGGCTCCTGCATTGCCGCCTTCCAGGCACCACCCCCTGCAGCGCCCATTGGCCGGGAACAGGGAACCACGGCCAATGGGAGCTTCGTGGGAGGTACCTAGAGGAGCAGCAAGAGCAGTGCATGCACAGAACCCTGAGCCCCCTCCAGGAGCTGCAGGGACACTGTAGGCTCTAGGTAAGCGGCGCCAGACTGGAGCTTGCACCCTGCACCCCAATTCCCTGCCCTGAGCCCCCTGCCACATCCCACACCCCTCCTGCACCTCAATCCCCTGCCCTGAGCCCCCTGCCGCATCCCACACCCCTCCTGCATTCCCTGCCCTGAGCCCCCGCCGCACCCTGCACCCTTTCTGCACCCCCTGAGGGCAGCGTTGGGGTGGGGACTTCGGGGAAGGGGTTGGAATGGGGCAGGGAAGGGGTGGGAAGAGGTGGGGCAGGGGCAGGGCCTAATGGAAAGGGTGGCGTGGGTGCGGGGCCAAAGGCAGAGAGTGGGGGTGTCAGTGATGCGGCCCTCGGTTCAATGCACTAGTCCTCATGTGGCCCTCATGGTCATTTGAGTTTGAGACCCCTGCCTTAAAAAGATATTTTAACAGGACTAAGCACTTCATTTTCTTCTTTCTGTCCACTACCTTCTTAATTTGTAAGCACATACATGCCTAATTATTATTAGTACTGCAGTAGTGCCTACATGCCCCCACCCTCACAGTGTGTGTGTACATACAAAAGGCCAACTCCTCCTTGTAAGATAGTTTGGCTAGGTCTGGGAAAGAGAAGAAGGGTTTAATGCAAAAATGCACTAATTCCAGTGGAGAAACAGTGGAAGAGGTTCATTTTCTTATCACACCTAGGTTATAGTAGAATTTTTGACTGGTCATCTTGGTGTTCGCGATTAATGACATTTTGCTAACTGCTGCAAATCTCTTCCCAATGGGTATTGGGGGCACATCCATCAAACCTTCCAAATGAGCCATTGCAGCCATTCCCCAGAGTCCCACGTGTTTTTCTGTTCAGTGACACTGGTCACTATTTCGCAGCTTGATGCAGACTGTTTAGTCAAAGTGGTGCCACTTTACTTGGGACTCTCGCCCCTTTGGGTTTTGGTTAATTGAAACAAAATGTAGCAATTCAAGTCCATTGGACATTTCACAGTGAACTCAAAATTGGCTCACATTTCTGGGAGTTTTCCAGAGCTCAGACAGGAAGTGAGTCATGCCCAGAGGTAAAGAGAGATTACAGTATAACACTGTGTCTCAAATGTTTTTAAAATTGAGACATGCAATTTAAAGCTGACCCTTCCATCTCCCAGCAAGACCATCCCTTACAAGATAAGTCACATCTCTTGGCAGCATTGAGGTTACTAGAATTCACTGTTCTTGGGCAGAATATGTTGTGTATGAGTGAAATCTAACTTTCCTCCAACATCATACATCTCCTCCAACTCTCTTCCACCAGCTTATTTATTATGAAACACCATGGAGAAAAAAATCCCTCTACACATAATACCCCATTTGCCTGCCTTTGATTAAACTGTGTGCTATGTCCCCCTCTACAGGTCCGCAGCAAGGCATATCCTGCAGAATAACTACTCTGTGCATGATTGAAGCTCCCATTTTACCAAAGGTTTTGCATGTCCCAAGATTTTACAATATTGGGGGTTAACTTGTACCTGTTTGTTTGTTCTAGGGAGACAGAGTAACAAGAGTCATCTTGGTTTCTAGAAATCTAGCTAACATGCAGCCCCCATCGTCACTCACGAGAACGGCTTCACCAGCAGAGAATGTGAAGCAATCATCTTTCCCAGCTTCTAGATATTCAGCATTGGATTATACCAGTTGATTGGCGTTTTCTACCTCTCTCCCTGTAAACTCACACAAATCATTGCAGCCACAAATAGGGCAGCTATTATAAATAGCTCTCTAACAGCACACAATAACACTGTGCGACAGCTTCAGACAGGGTGTGATGAATAGTTCTAGTACTCACTGTGTTTGAGGCAATTAATATAAAATTCATAGTCAAAAAAATCTCAGTAAAAGATTATGTGGGATTTTAAATACCATCTGTCCCAATACCAAAATAGCTTTGTTGTCGATACTCTGGGGGTCAGAATACTTCTCTACAGTGAGCACAAACTCAAACCTGTAGTAGACAACCCACTTGGCAAAGACATCTTTGCAGATACACAAAATAAATCAACGGGCACTTCTTATCCAAAGACTTCAAAGTGTTTTTACACAGGTGAGGAAGTAGCATTATCCTCATTTCACAAGGGGGAACTTTTACAAGGAAGAGGGATTAAGTGGTTTGCCCTAGATCATCCAGCAAGTTAGTGGCAGACCCAGGAATCTACCCAGACTCCAGTCTTGTGCCCTCTCCACTTGAGTGCTAAGGATTATTGTGTGTTAATTTCCTCTATGTTACTGTAGAATACATGTGACAGAACATATTGGTGGCTGGAAAGCTGTGCTCAGGACCCAGCAGCATCATAGGGCTAAGGTAAAGAAGCAAACTAAAATGATACCTCGTGTCTGTCCGGCAGACGTGAGTCACTTTGGATTTCTGGGAGCCAACTGGTTCTATGAGATACTGACACAAAAGGACATGGGCCAAAATCCCATGCAGAGTAGCTCCTTCACTGTCAACTGAGGTAGCTGCCAAAATACAGGTGCCACTTTGGGGATCAGTCCTCCAAGTCCTAGAACAAAGAAGGGCATTTTTAGGCTGTTTCGCACAGATGTTTTTACATGGCTGGACAATCTGATGTTCTGCCTGTGGCATAAAGCAATATTCTGATGGGCAGAGACCAAATCAGTTAATGCATGACATGAATAAAAATCTTTTCCATGCCTCAATCCATATGGAGGAAGCTTACAAATCCTGCCATAAACGACCTATTATTTGTGTTGCACTAGCACCTACAGGTCATGGATGAGGGTTCCTTTGTCCTAGGCACTGTTCAAATGCATAATAAAGACAGCCCCTGCCCGGAACAGTTTACAATCCATATAGAAGAGACATATGGAGGAGCTAACTAAGCCCTTGTCTACACTACACACTTATGTCAGTATAACTACATTGCTCAGTTTGGAAAATCCACACCTCTGAGCTACATAGTTATAACTGGCCTAACCCACTGTATAGACAGCGCTATGTTAATGGGAGGGCTCCTGTCAACATAACTACCGCCTCTCTGGGAGGTGGATTACGTATGCCGACAGCATCTTCACTAAGCGCTACAGCTGCACTGGGGCTACACTGTAAGTGTAGACAAGCACTAAGGGTCCCAATGCTGCAACCAGATTCCTGCCCCCACAAGACACCACATTGCACATGAGCACAACGATCTGCTCAAGTGGATCCAGGGGCCTAAATCACCTGAGCAGATCTGGGAAAACCCCCAAATCAATCAATCCACCCACCTCTCCCACCTATACCTTCTTAGGAAGAAAGGGTGATAGAACAGGATCTATTCATTGTCATACTGGGC
Source organism: Malaclemys terrapin pileata (assembly GCF_027887155.1). Lineage (NCBI taxonomy): Eukaryota > Metazoa > Chordata > Testudines > Emydidae > Malaclemys > Malaclemys terrapin. The sequence continues at coordinate 29,098,530 of NC_071512.1, forward strand.
TACAATTTACATTTTTCCCAGATGCAAACCGAGGATTCTCGCACTGGGGAATAATAGAGCTACAACAACAAATGTTTGCAGTTGTGCTGTAATTTTTAGAAGAAAGGAGGCAGGAATGTGGCAACAATTTCTGTAAGCCTCCTACTGAGTCTGTAAGCCCTTTGGGGAAGACTGTTATTGTTACATGTGGCACATTGCCTGGCAAATGGGGCTGAGGGTTCTAGGCATTACCGCAATACACACTGTGTCACAGTAATGGACAATCAGATCGGAGGTTAGTTACACAGTAGGGATCCAGAAATAGGGAACTGCACCCCTTTTTGATTGACATGGAACTGGAACAACCCAGCATGAAATGCTGGGAAGCAACACGCACCACAGTTGGGCTATAAATTGTGTTTGGGAAACCAATGAGAAAAGTTACAGCAGTTCCTTACCTCAAAACCACATAATCCCGCGGCAGGAGGGGTGACATGCTTTCTGTTGTATAGTGATAAACATCTGTTTCATCATCCCAGGTCTCTAGGATTTTAGCCTGCTGCAGACTTGGGTCCCACAGATGCTGCTCTGTCAGTATGCGTTGAAGGATTACTTTAGGAGCGGCACTGATTTCAGTGGATGCCTTCCATAACCGGACGTGGTAGTTATCTTCCACCTTAGAAGACAGTTAATGGACACTAGTAGTCTACTAGGAGTAGATTTAGTGATTCGTTCCCCCTTCCACCACTCCCTCCCACCAGCAGAAACCTAGACAGCCTTTCACCAAGGTGTGTGTTACAGAAGAATGGTTCTAGGAGCCTAAGTGGAGTAAAGGGGGCTTTATAATCTGAATAAACTGCCTAGTCAGCATGGATCATGAATACTCATGTTTCTGGTATCTACAATGAAGGCCCTCTCTTGACTTCTTCCTACAAGGTAGAGATCTTGCCCCGATAATGGGGTGCTGTAGATGAGGATGTGCAAGTCACAAATGGATAGCTCAACTTTGAATTAATGCTAGACATAGACTACAAATAAAAGGCACCAGGGAGTTGCCGCTAGCTCACAAGGGCTCTGGAGCAGTTGCTGAATTGACATTAGGCAGAAACACAGCTAGTTTCAGCGCAGCTGCAAGCTCAGAAAGGTGCGTGATTATTAACTGCCAGCTTTGCTAACACCCCAGCATCAGATTTACCTTTTTATTTGCCAATTCCACACGTTCCAAGTTTGAAGAAGTAACCCAGCTCTTGAACTTTTCCTTGGCATCTCGCAGCAAGTCCTGCATGGAGTTCTCAAGAGAAACCAGCATGGAGTGCCTCATTGAGGCGGTCTGATTAGAAGCCTTTTCACTCAGGCCATTCTGTTCACATAAGTCATCACAATACTGATCCAGGCAATAGTCAGGCATCTGCAATGGGAGGGGATGTTGGATTCTAAGCACAGTCCCATCACATTTATTCTTACACTGGGAGAAGATCTACTAGGATAATGATCCTTAAGTGAATGTGAACTCACTATTGGAGAGTCTTCATGTAAAAGTTACAAGCGCAAAAGCAAGTGCCAATGAATATTCCAAACCGTTCTTTGAAAGAGCTGGGCTTGCTAATGCGGCGAGACTGTGAATGATCGATCAGCAATCAGGAGCAGCCCAACACGTTTTATAGCACTAGATGTGAAAATAAAAACCACTGCCCTGAGAAATGGGAAAGCTAGTTTAAGGAATGACATCCTCTCTCAGCAGCTAGAGCACTGTAGTGGGATTCCTACATTGAACTCCTGGCTCTTCCACCACTTCAGTGTGCAACGTGGGGCTAGTCGCTTCACACCCATCTGTACAACTGGAAAATTTACTTACCTAATTGGAGCATTGAGACTTTAACTATAATGTCTTATGCCAGGAAATCAAATGACTAAGTCCCATTAAAAGTGTATTCTGCCTATAAATGTGTTTGAAAACTAAACTCATTAAACCAACACCTCTAGGTAGATTTTATATTAATTCTGCAGAGACAGCAACTGAGGTAAAGGCACATGACTTGCTCTTCCTTGGGTTTGGCTATCTAGATCAATTTCATATGAAAGCCACAGCCTCAGATGTTCCAGGTAGTGAGGTTACAGCATTTTCTGGCTCATACCGAGAGATAGAGTAAGGATCAGACAGGAATTTCCATTTCTCAGCAGCAGTTCCTGGCTTATGGACAAGGTAGAGATGACTGATCGGAGACGAGATACACTATCTCCTTTGCATGTACATGACTTGCCTGACCTTACAGAGCGTGCCTGGGAAGCTGCTTACATCTTTTATTCTATGCCGGCCCAGGCTGTGGAGCCAGCCATCATGCGGATTATTGTGGGGGCTGTTGGCTGCATAGGAAGGAGGTCAGGCCTGCCTACTAGGGAGAGTATACACCCCAAAGTCTCATTAAAAAGCCCAGCCAACTCCTTCACCATGATAGACAGACTTAATGGGCTGAGAATACTTCTCTGATAAGGGAGCTTTCCCCCAGTGAGAGAGTCTTGCCAGTCTGGGAGCAGCTGTGATAACATATGGTTAATGGAAGAGTGCAGAAGGTTGTGGGTATGCTTGCAGAGGAAGAACAGAGGTCTTCTCCAGAGCAAACAACACATGACACTTCATTAGTGTCCTGATCTAGCACCTTCCATCTGAGTCTCCCAAGCTGCTTTGCAAATAATGACCAAGTCTCTCAGCAAGGGAGCTATTATCCCCACCTTACAGACACAATGATTATAGGCTCCTCAGTGGTAGTGACACCACTGCAAACCTGTCACAAGCACATCCTGCACCAGTACAAAAAAGGGGCTTGCTTGAGTGGGGCTTATCAGGATAAGGCCCATTTGACACTGGGAGAGTGCATCTACATTGAGGGTTTGCATCTGTAACTACCCCAACCCAGGCCTACGCGACTTCTATGTGACACAGCCAGTGGCAAAGCTGGGAACAAAACCCTGAACTTTCACTAGTCCCTTCGTTTATATATGTTATGCACCAGAGCCTGTTGCAGGTGGGGATGGCTCTTCTTTTCCACCCTGTTCTTTGCAGCTTCTTCCCCCGCCCCGCACAAATCCCTTTTCTATTCCCCCTCCCCACGCTGCACTCACTCTTCAAATACAGGCCATCGCTGAACGTGCCTAAGCCAAGGGAGGAGGCTGGAGGGATTGGAACATCCCACCCTCCTTGCCAGTGAAGGTATTTTGGAAAGCTCCTCTGGCCCTCCATGAAGCTGAAGTTTTTCCAAGGGGCCATTTCAGCACCAAGGTGGAAGGGACAGCCTGGCACCAATTAACAGACATATGAATGCTGCCAAGGGGAGTGGCAGAAGTGCCTGGATGCCAGACTGATTCTTGATCCTTATCCAGGTCTTGCCTCAACAGCATAACTGCAGACTCCCACGTGCAGGCCAGTTAGCCTGCTGGAGGGAGCTAACCAGCTGTCAGCGAGGCTGCTGTGCAGTACTGACAGCAATCTTCACAGGAAGAGGAAAAATGAGGGAGGAGAGGATGCAATTAGCTGCCTTCCCCCAGGGCTCCCAGCGAGGGGAACCACGCACATTTCCCCTCGTGAAAGATGTTTTAAATCACTCTGAGATGGCGAGCTCCCTTTGTTACACGCTTATCATTAGAGCCCTGCATCCCACAGATAGAAGGGGCTGGCCACTGCCTACACGTAGGCTACAATCAGCTCAGGGTTGTAGAGATGCCCTACCCGAGTCAGTCAAATGCTGGATATAGAGGATTCCTGGAGGCATACGCCTGTGGGGAAAGCGTTGCCAAGTTATTTCTATCTCTAACTGGTAATACATTTAGAAATGCTGTCCTAAGCCAAGCCAGCTGGAAAAAACAACTGCACAGAAATGGGACATTTTAAATAAACTCAGAGTTGGGTCTTAAAAAGAATCCTGATTCTGAGTTCTCAATACAGTGGGGCTAAACCAAAACCCCACCTCAACCTCTGTGGCTCGGGCCCACCTCCCAAGCACACAGATATATCCAGAGCCTCAGAGGACTGGGTTTATCACAGGAAGAAGGAAATGGATGGCAAAATGTGATCCTGCTAAGTACTGTAGAGCAGATACAATGACCTCTGCAACAGAATTCTCCTTGTATTCAGGTCAGTAGGACGCAGATACCACACTAAAGCATTAGGAATTGCAAGCAGAGAAAAGAGCAACAGGATAGTGAATCATAACTTAGCTCAGGGAAACCATCATCCTCAGTAAAAACAAATCTTCAGGGTTTGCTTCAGGGCTTGTTTGGATTATTTTAAAACTGTATTCAAGCAACAACAGGAGGACATTTACTCTTGCCAATAGGCAGCAAAGAACTTGCAGGCATGTCCAGTTTAAGTTTCAGGGCTGGAGCATCCTACTGGCATATTCACTTTTCTAATGAGCATGGTGGACACTTTCCGTAATGTTGTAACATAGGGGGTGTTATAGGAAGTGACATACCTGGAAGAGTCTGTTGCACTCCATGATCATGTGGGCCAGGCCTTGGGTGGCTGCCAGATTTTCGTTCAAATCTCTCTGGTCTGGTTTTCCCAGGCTGTACTTCCTCTGGCTGGACCTAGAGAGAGGGTTAACAAGGATTTTTTCAAAGGCACAGCCGAGTAAATCAAAAAAGTAAGAGGTGAAACACATCAGCAGCAGCCTGGAAGCTCTAGGGAATTTTCTCATTTACTCTGGTGTCTGAATTTCTGTGTTACAATGAGTTCTGTACACAAACAGCTTCACTAGACAAAGTCTTCTGTCATCACTTTCACATGGACAACATTGTGAAAGCCAGTGTCATTGTGAATAGTAGGCTGAATAAAAATGTTTCAGAGTGGTAGCCATGTTGAGTCTGTATCAGCAAAAACAATGAGGAGTCCTTGTGGCACCTTAGAGACTAAAATTTATTTGGGCATAAGCTTTCGTGGGCTAGAGCCCACTTCATCAGATGCATGAAGTGAAAAATATAGGAGCAGGTATAAATACATGAAAGGATGGGGGTCAGTCTAACGAGATAAATCAATTGGTATCCTGTTGTTAATTGATTTATCTCGTTAGACTGACCTCACACTTGGTAAAGCACCCCCCATCCTTTCATGTATTTATACCTGCTCCTATATTTTTCACTTCATACATCTGATGAAGTGGACTCTAGCCCAGGAAAGCTTACGCCCAAATAAATTTGTTAGTCTCTAAGGTGCCACAAGAACTCCTCATTGTTTTTGCATAGAAATGGTAGCCTTGAACCAAACTGCTGAGATACCAAGGATCACTAGTGCTACTGAGGCTTACCAAAATTTTGCAAGTAATATGGTCTTTTACTGAACAGCAATTAGATAGGATTAGCCAAAGAAATTAATGAGCTCTCATTGATGTGCTCAGCATCGAGTTAAGTGTTTAGTTACATCAACAACCTATGTAGACGGTCTAAAGACTTTTTATAAAATCATCACAATCCACAAAAAAGTGCTGTCATATTGCTATGTTTTGCTAACTCGTGTTATCAGTATTTTAGGTCTTTCCAGACATAATCTTTATATGACACTAGAAACACTCACTCACAATAGCTTTATCTTGGAACATTCCTACTGAACAACTTTAAAAAGTGCAAGCAATAAGGACCCTTGACTATTCCTTAGAGCCAAGCCTTTTAGAGTTTGTCCCTTTGAAGTCTGAATCGTAAGGTAAAATATTAACAACTAATTATTTGAACTTACGTTTCAAAGCACCCTTGATTTTAGGCTCCTTGCTGTTGCAATGTAGAGTTAAAAGTCAATCCAAATGGTACAAACCACTAAACTAGGAGTCTCAATCTCCCAAACATTACAGATTGCTTAATTCTGGTCAGGATTTGCAACTGAAAAGCTATCAATCACTCTGCCACATTCCTGGCTCCACTCAAGTCTTCTCTCACTATGATCAGCAGTGCTGTCATTGTTTCAGCTTCAGTGTTAGCTCTTCCCAGCAAGAGCTGAGCATCACAGGACTTGTTTTATAGGTAGATATGCATTTCGAGATGCTCTGCGCTTCTTAAAAGCAAATTCTTTACATTTTTCATCTCTATTTACTTTTCTCAGAGAGTGTCATTAAATCTGAAACGCACAAATACCACGCATGTGACATGCTTCCTCACCTAAATGGAATGTAATATCCTTATCATTAGATTGCATAAGATGAAGAAGCATCTGCTTTGACAAGGGCATGATGTTTTTGTCAAAAGAAAACAGTCCTTTCCTGCCTCAAAACAAGTTTATCCACAAGCACAGCCATACTGTATAGAAAACAAACAAGGCCTTGCATTGAGGCTAGACTAGATCCTGAATGAGCATTCTCAGAGGTTACTGTACTGATTCTACCTAGAAGCAGGGCCGGCTCCAGGCACCAGCTAAAGAAGCAGGTGCTTGGGGCAGCCAATACCAAGGGGCGGCACTCCGGCTGCTATTGGGGCGGCACGTCCGGGTCTTCGCATTTCGGCAGCGGGTCCCTCACTCCCTCTCGGAGTGAAGGACCTGCCACCGAATTGCCGCCGAAGAGTGGAGTGGAGTGGCGTGGCGCGGCGCGATCGCACTGCGGCAGTTTTTTTTCTTTGTTTTGGCCACCTGGGGCAGCAGAAAACCTGGAGCCAGCCCTGCCTAGAAGGTCCTTCATCACTGCATGAACTGCCGATAAAGGTTACACAATTAGGATATTGTTGCTTATTAAAATTAAAATCACCCAGTCCCCAGGCATCCTTATCACCAAAAAGAATTAGTACCTGAGCTGGACACTAGCTGCAGGAGCTTGAATCTGCAGCTGGGTTTTTACATGTAAATACTAACAGGAGTTTGGAAGCCCACTTAAATAAGTGCTTTCTACCTACCCATTTCTCTGGAATATAGCCATCTCTATTGCATGTTCTCTGAGTGCAAGCAGAATTATAAAAAGCAAACTTTATCAGGGAGACTATTCTGACAGAGACTATAAGGCACACACCGAATGGGTTTTTTGCTGTCTCTTTTGGCATAGATATTGGGAGAAACCTAATTTGAGGTTTTTGTAGTGGAATCAGGCTAAGCTAATGCAAATGATATGTCTTGCCACCTTCAGAATCTTATGCCAAGCCCGTGTTAACTAATACTTTGTGCATCCACAAAGAGTAAAGCTGTCTTAGTGTATGATGCTTGGGGTGGGGGGTGGATTCCTGAGATAACTGGGGCCCAAACTACTTAGGGCTTTGAAGAACGGGGCCTTAAAATTGATCTCGTATTTGACAGGGAGCCAGAAGAGCTGGAGCGTGACGTAGTCTCATCTCCCCTAAGGACTGAGCTGTCACATATGGGACAAATCTGAAGCACTTCCAGATTTTTGAACAGGCAAGGTACATTTTGGCTCATTTTATTTATGCAGTCAACATGGCAGAGAAACTCTTATTTAAGAGTTCAGCTGTTAAGACAATGATACCTAGATGATGATGAACTCTCTCTCCTTAAAGTATTGAGATGAAACAAGGATGGCGCGAGACAGACTGCAATGTTGGTCGGAGTCATCTGGTTTTCCTCAACAAAAGCAACTACATCTCGGAGAAAGAAGAGAAGAATTTTCAGAGCTTCCCGATTTTCGTCTGGGAGCAGAAGAATGGCAGCCTGGACTGCATGAAACTGTTGATCCTTTGGCAAATCTGAAGATAGAAGAATTAGGAAACTCATGAGAGGGTTTGATAAGATAAAACATTAAATAAAAGAATGAACAGACTATCCCCTAAATAGGGCATCAACTCCATACATCAGTTCTCCCGTTACTCAGGATCACGGGACAGTCCTCAGAGATGGCAAAGAGCTAAAAGGCCACCATTCCAGGTGTCGAGACACCTATTTGCACCAGTTTAGTAAAGCCAGTTAAATTAAGCCTCCACAAGAGGTTTACATAGTGGCTTATTTCAGCTGGTCTTACAGCTCTTCCTGATAGACTTAAAAAACTGAAATAAGGCTGTTTAAAATCCAGATAAGGGCTTGTCTACACCTGGAATTACTCAAAGACAGTTACTCCTGAATAACTCCAGAAGCAGAATGCACGCCAGGGTAGGCTAAACAGGAACAGCTGATTTACTTTAAAAATAGTTTTTTTTTTTTATTTAAAATCTTTGTTTGTTTTTAAATTGAAAACAAACAAACACTTCACCCAGAGATTTGGGATATTATTCCATATTCTACAGACAGGAAATAACAAGCAACTAGGACTCCTATAGTCAAGGCGCTGCCTCGAGGCAGCAAGACGCATGTTCCTCATGTCAAAGTAATACAACAAAACTCAAGATTTAATCTTTTTAGAAAGCTTGGGCTTATTTAAAGTTTAAATGCCTTTTCCAGGTTACAGAAAAGATTGTCATTAAAAAACCTTGAGGCACCAACATCACAAGTTCTTGCTGCATCTCAAAAATGAATTCAGTTAAAACAAACTACTGGAGACACAACTAATTCAAAGCAATTGCAAATGACGTAGTTTGCCTTATGGTTTATTCTTCTTTCAGACAATGTAGACAGGCTGACAGAACAACTAGAAATCAGCTGGTATTTCCAGTGAAAATGCCATAGCATGACTGCTGTTCCTGTGGTAAGAAGTACCTGATCTCAAGGTGCAGTCTTATTGAAATGAACAAGACTAGTCAGGTGCTCCTCAGTGAGAATAACAGATTATGCCCTAATTTAATACACAGAAACAACCATTTAAAAATCAAGTCAGAACACCAACCACAGAGTATTGTTAAAGGGAGAGAGAGAGAGAAAACACAAGGGTGAGGAAAATAGTATGTGTTATATAATCTGAGACCAATATTTTCATATTGATTTTAGAAGCCCATCTCGAGACACACTGGATTTTATTTGAGAAGTGCTGAGCACCTGCAGCTCCTAATGACTTCAACTGGGCTTAAAGATGCTCAGAACTTCTGAAAAGTCCCGCCCCCAGCAGCATAATGTTGGATTCTCAAAATATGGAGCACACAAAATCAGAGGTTACTTTTGGCCTAAATGTCCAAGAAACTCAGAAAATTAAAAAAGATTACATACACTGATAGATGTGGAGGAAGGATTCACAAAGCTTGCTAGTGAATATAGGCTCAGGAAGATCTCGGAAATACTGCTTTACCATATCTGCCACATCAAACGCCGACTGCCCTTCATACGTTACATTGTTTGGGTCATTTTCATTCATTTCCCTTAAAGAAAGGATCCTAGATTTAACGCCTGATTTTCTGAACAGGCCAACCTATTAAGAGAACAGACAGACATAAGAGCCCAAACCTAAGTCAGAATAAGCAATTTTTCTCCTTAACTCTGACACTGAAGTACTTATGATGGCTGTACATGCACACACTGTACATGGGACATGACTGCTCAAATATCCCTGGCATTGCTCTGAAAAGTCAGCTACTACCAATGCACTCTGATCTCTTTAGCAGCAGCTTGGAGATTCCCTATTCTCCAGCCAAACCACACTGGGATTCTTGGTGCATCAGTTAACCCAAGAGTGAGAGAAGTGAGTCCTCACTGAAGACTTTTCTTCCTTTTAAATCTATTTGCATTGGCTCTCTCAATTTACATCAACAGGATACAATGTTAACACTAGGTCCACAAGTGCCAGTGCACTTTGGGTGTTGTGTATCAAAGAGAAAAGGGTTTGTACATAAGTATGAATTTAAATTGATACCTAGGTAATTGCATTAAGCAGGATATCCAATCGCATAAAGTTTCATGAGCCTATTTTTTAGAGCTGGATGAGAACCAGAATTTCCATTTTGTGGGAAATATTTCAAAGAAGTTAATTTCAGTTTGGAATGAAAATTGGAAATTTTTAAATTTTCCATGAGACAAAAAATTCTGAAAAATTCAATTTGGATAATGTCAAAACATGTCATTTCAATAGTATCATTTCAATTAATTTTGTTTCAACTTTTATATTAAAATATTTAGTGTTATATATTTTAATATACAGTAAAGTTAATGTTTTAATGGAATATAAAGTCAAAGCCAAATGAACCAAAGTGATACTATTGAAATGACATGTTTTGACGATGTTACAGAAAATATATTCCATTTTTAATGCAAGATATAGATTTGTACACTAACCCCATAATATGTATTTGGATCATTTTTTCATTTTGCATAATATTTGGTTATATAGGTCTACACAAATCTGCAAATAAAACACTGTATTGACAGATCTTCCTTTTAATATGCACACAGTGACATATAAGGCAACTCCCCACTTTAGTCAATTTAGTTTTCAATGAAGAGAGACTTTATCCCAAATCCAGGACTCATGTAAAATGGTTTTCTAAGTGAACTGAATCTTTTTTAAAAAACAAACAAAAACAAAACCTCCACAACCCTCCATGGGTTTAAGTTACATGAGAAAAAGATTAATGAACCCTAACTAGATTTGTGAATCTAAACAGTTGAAGAGGGATGGAAAACTTCTAACTTTACAAACTTTCCCCATCCTTATTACAGAGCTACCGCAGCATATAGTATGTGGCTCATAATTGTGGGCACTAATCTACAAATGTAAATATCTTCAGAGCAGCGGATAAATGTAACTTAGGCACAAAAAGGATGTTAAATCACATCCTGATTATATGCCATAAAAAGCTACAGCTCAATTCTTAGAAATATGAAATGAGAATTCTGATGTTGCGATGCTTTCAGACTGTACAGAAGAGAGACAAGGGGTGCTACAGGTGTTAGTTTTTGCTTTTTACCACTAAAGTACCACTGAGAGAAGGCAGTTGGCCCACATTTGCCAAGTGAACAGAACAGCTGCAGGTGCTATAAACAAAGAAGGGCAGATACCTTATTTCCACCCCAGTATAAATGTATCCACAAAAGGAGAACAATATTGCTATTCCCTGTAGGGTGCCCACTCAAGCTTGTTCAGACACCACTGTTAAGAAGCCTTGGAGAGGAAAGAATGTCCTTGAAAGGGTTGACAAAGCAAAAGAAACTGGCGGTCAGCTCTCTAGGGGTTCCAAGTTAAAAACATACATGGAATGAAGTATCACTCAAGTCATATTTAGGTTTGTTTTATATTTGTACCTGGTCAAGAAAGTGGCTTCTTAAGTACTCCATGGCCTGGATAATGCTCTTTGGAAGTGGATGGCTTGTTCGCTGAACATTTAGCAGTAATGGGACCCCAAATACATTTTTGTCCTTATAGTCTGGGGCTTTGATTTTTCTAATGAACTTCGGAACGGTCCTGAAAACAAAAATAAATACATTCAAACCATTAGCTGCCCTTCCATTCAAGCAGTTTAGAGCAGGGGGCACTGGGGATCTTCCCCCCCCTCACACACACACCCCTCTCTTTATGCTGTGCACATTTAGGAAGTCATGTGCCACCTTTGTTCCTTCTCCAAATGCTGCAGCCTTATTACACTCATGGTAGCACAAAGAAATCAACACTTAAAAATACAGAAACAACTAAATCCCTTAAATTAGCAGGGTGCAGCTCCCATAAAGAAATCCTCATTTCAAGCTGAAACTCTTGCAGGATACACTACCATCCTTGTAAGAGTGGCAGGTTCCTCTGTTGTGTCCCTATGTTCAGGTGCTAGAACCCTGCATAAAAATGCAGAATTGTTATTGCTGATCACAATGGCAGGTGACTTATTTATTTATTTAAGCTACAACTAGGATAGAAGGGGTTGGAATGGGTCTCTGTCCCAGATCCTAATTCCCTTTTTTCTCGGAGGAGTTCTTTTGCAGAAAAGAACTATGAAGGGGCAAGCTTCGGGAGAAAACGAAGACTGAAGCTTGGACTGTTATTTAAGTTATCAATAATGCCAAACTGTAGGAAAGGGTGACAGTCTGGGTGAAATCCTGGCCCCACTGAAATCAGTAGCAAAACTCCTATTGAGACAGTGGGACCTGGATTTCATGCCAGATGTGCACACTCAGTTCAGAGCAGGGTAAGAGCCATCTGCTTTTGCCAACTGTCATTTTTCCTGAAGTAGAATATGTTAAGATAACAACTTACCAGCTCCAGCCCTGTTTACTGGAAGGAGAGTATTTGTCCATTAAAGCAGTGAGTTTCAACAAAGCCAGTTTCTGTATTCGGTTTAGGTGGGCTGCTGACTGGTTATCAATTTGTACAGAAAGGCTTTCCAAGTTTACAGTCTCCTCTGCAGACCAGTGTCGCCTCTCATGTCTAAGGAGTAAACATTATTTAGGTTAAAGGAATGTTCTTATTGCTCCTGTCAGGTCTCTGCCTACAGCAATGGAACACGTATGGAACATTTTGTCCTATCAAATCAATCAATCACTTCAAAAGTGACCTGCTGTTTCCAAGCAGATTTTGGTTGCATTTTACATAAAAGGTCTAGGCTATGAGGTACTGCACCAATGTGAAAGGTTCAAATTAGAGAGAGAAATGAGCCCCAAAGTTTGGATCTGGATTTATCTCGGTATTTATGTGGCCATCATCACCGTGATACTATAGCACCTAATACTTGGATCTGGTTGGTTCAGGTTTGTGTCTAGTTGAAATGGATTTAAATTTCTCATTGTTTTGAGAAGGTGATTGTGTTTTGGAGTGAGGGGAGTTTTTGGAGGTAGGACAGAAGGAGGAGGGGAAGGTTATAAAGAAAAATGAAGCTGACCTGTTGGAATGTGAGAATGAGGATCCCATCTCTGAATCGGTTATATATGCCAGTTCTGGGGAATCAAGGTCATTGCCATGCTTGCAGTTCTGTTTTCCATCAGCAGCTGGTAGATCTGCCAATTTCTCTTCTGAATGCTTTTTTATCTCAAGGTGGATTTCTTTAGGGGAAGATGGACACGGAGAGGTTGAGTCGTTCGCAAAATCAGAGTCTCCATCATCTGAGAACTTCTCAGTCCACTGATTGACCAACTTTCTGAGCCCATTGACATGTTCCATAACATTGTCTAGTTCTGAAAAAACATCGTCGTCACTAACTTCCGGCGTCTCCATCTTATTAAGATGAACAGGAATGCTGGGCACATTGTCATAGATACTCATCCTGTTATCTATAAACGACAGAGGACTCAGAGGGGTCTCAGACTCTTTAGAACTAGTTCTAATTCTGTTCCGCCTACATCCATGAAAGCTTCCAGTTCTCCAGTTCACAGAAGTGTTGTCTGTTGGAGATAAGAAACTGTTTGTAAGTGCTTTGGGGAAAGTCCCAGGCTTATGGCCTTGTGGTACGTGAAACATTTGGTTTGCATGCAAATTTATTTCATTTTTTAAGTTTTGCTCAGATACATCGTTCCACAGAGAGAGCTTGCTAGAGTCGGAGTCTTCCGCATACATGCCTCCCCGTTTAGCATAGCTCCTGACTTTGATAACAGGACTCGGAGTGCTCACTGTGCTGCTGGTTTCAGACTGGCTGCTGCTGCTGCAAGTGTGGGGAGAATAGGAAGAATTCTTTTTCATCTGGCAGTCAGATAGGTCACAAATATCTACAGAATTAAGGTTCTTCAGCTTCTCTTCGTCCAGTCCCTCCAGAAGAACAGGTTCACCAATAGTGGGTTTGGCCTTTGACTGGGCAGCTCTCTTTACACTGGAACTCCTTATGCGCAGTTTCTCCATTTTCTTTAGAAAGCTCTTCCCCTTTTTTTGTGGTGGCTTATCCAAAAGCTTCTCCTCGCTGATGATGTTTAAGAACTCACTAGGAGAAGGAGAACAACTAAAAGTAGAGTCAGGAGAGGCCAGTTTACTTGATGAACACCTTGAAGAACTAGTGCTGGTCTCAACATCCTCAAAAGTCTTAGGGAAGCTGATAATGTCACTGTCCCCACTGCTAGTACTGTGAATTGAAGACACATCATGCTTCTCTCCTTGGTCTGAAAAGGATATCTCCTCACTACCAGTGCTCTTAAGTCTTGGACTGTCTGGGACTGATGCACTAGACTCTTTTTCAGGGAAACCTTCTATGCTCTCCAGGCGAGACCATCTCTGACTGCACCTCTCATAAGCCCATTTGTTACTTATTGCACAAGGTTCATCGTCTTCAGATTCATCACTCTTAAAGTAAAGAAAGTACAGTTCAACGGGCTAAGTCCAGCAAGTTTTAAAATATCTAAGATGCAACAAAAAAGGAGGTTTAACTTTTTATGCTTATTTTTGACTCACTGCAGTACTTTTAAATTTAGATTTCTACATTGTAACAACATTCAATCTAAAGCACTTCAGCATGAGATTTGTTTTGCTAATTGAGAGGGTTTGGGGAGAGACAGCACCTAAGCATGCTGGAAGCTTTGTTAAAAGAGAATAGAACTGACTGGATAATGAAAAAAATCTGTTTCATGGCAACTTTCAAAGTTTGGTTTCAAAATCTAGTTTCTTTCAACGTCGGAACAAAGCCCAAACCCCTGGAACATTTTCATGAAAGTGAAATTGTGTTGAATGGTCTGTTGTTTTTTCAGACCAAAACCTGAGCTTTTCTATTAGGGAAGAGGGTAGCGGGGGGGGGGGGGGGGGTAGGTGCATGCAGGGGATGGGTGTGTCTGTCTGTCTCCAAGGTGGTGGTTAGAGCACAGGCTTGGATGTTCAGGTTCAAGTCCCTGAATCAGACAGAGACGGGACTCAAATGTGGATCTCTCACATCCCAGGCCAGCACCATAGCCACCAGGCTAGAATGAGAAAGGAAGTCTGGCTATCTCTTCTATCCCCAAAAAAACTCTCTCATAAGAGATGTGTTTCCACAAAATATATTGGTTTCAACAAAACAGCATATTTTGATGAAATTTCATTTAGTCCGAAGTGTTCCAACCAGCTCTAAAAGAGAAATCAAATATTTTCAGGGAGGCACAGGGTGGGACTTCTGGAAGTAGCTAAATAGGGTGACCAGGTGTCCGGTTTTCTACCAGAACACCCAGTCAAAAAGGGATCCTGGTGGCTCCAGTCACCACTGCTGACCAGGCCATTGACTGTCGGGTTGGTGGTGCCGCGCAGTGGGGCTGGCAGGCTCCCTGCTAGCCTCCATGCTGCGCGGCTCCAGAGAAGCAGCCAGCATATCCCCCCTGCGGCTTCTACGCACAGGAGCAGCCGGGAGCGCCGTACACTGTCCCTGCCCCAAGTGCCATCCCTGCAGCTCCAATTGGCTGGGAACCGCAGCTAATGGGAGCGGCGCTTGCGGACGGGGCTGCATACAGAGCCACCTGGCCGCGCTTCTGCATAGGAGCGATGGGGGGGGTGGGGAGGGTGACATGCCGCTGCTTCTGGGAGCTGCTTGAGGTAAGTGCTGCCCAGAGACTGCACCCCAACCCTCTCCCGTGCTCCAACCCCCCCTGCCCCAGCCCTGATCCCACTCCCACTCTCCAAACTCCTTGGCCCCAGCCTGGAGCAACCTCCTGCACCCCAACCCCCTGCCTCATCCCGGAGCCCCCTCCCATACTCCAGACACCTCGACTCCACCCCCTAGCTCAGAGCCCCCTCTTACACCTCAAACCCCTCATCCCTGGCCCCACCCTGGTGCCCAAACCCCCAGCAGGAGCCCTCTTGTCCTCCCGCACACCAGCCTCTTGAGCCAGCCCAGTGAAAATGAGCGAGTGAGTAACAGAGGGAAGGGGGGGATGGAGTTAGTAGGGGGCAAGGCAAGTGTGTTCAGTTCTGTGCTAGTAGAAAATTGGCAACTCTATAGCTAAGTGACTTAGGCACACTAATCCCATTGACTGTCAAGGGGCTTTGTGCTCTTAAGTGCTTTGGAAAAATACATCCACAGTGCCCAGTCTATAATTCTCTCCAGCCACTCATTTGTCTGAAAACAAAAGACAGTGTCAGTAGCCAACAAACAAGTTAAAAATGTATCCAAATCAAAGGAAGGGCACACTGAGTGCCATAAAACAAGTGTGTGTAGGTTCAAGTGACTGACAGCGATATACGGAACTTTTCACTGTTCACCTAATAGCATGAGAGAAGCAAAACCTTCCTTAATCAAAATCCCATTCTCATAATGGGCATCTGCATTGGCAATCTCAAAGGGTTTGTCCATGCTACAGAAAATGGTATGAGTTTTTTAAACATGATAATTAGCTCTCTTTAAAATCCTAGTGCAGAATGGCAAAACTGTAGATTTATCCCATGTTAGCTAGTCAAGGGAATCCTAGGCTTTTCCCTATTGTGGACAAGCCCATGGAGAATGAATTATCCTCTCACTTGAGGAGAGAGAAGGTGGGTGAGCAAGTATCATTTATTAGACCAACTTCTACTGATGAGAGATGCAAGATTTTCAGCTTAGGCTATGTCTACACTGGCAGTTGAACGACAAAACTTTTGTCTTTCAGGTGTTTAAACTCCGTTGCCCCCGAAAGACAAAAAAGTTTTGCCGCGACAAGTGCCAGTGTGAACAGCGCATTGTAGGCAGGAGCACTCTCCTGCCGACAAGACAAACACTGCTTGTTGTGGGTAGAAGTTTTTTTTGTTGGCAGGAGAGACAAACAGCAGATACACTGCGTGACTTGTAGTGACATGGTTGTGGCAACACAGCCAAAAGATGTGTCGCTAACAGATGTATAGTGTAGACATAGCCTTACCCAGAGCTCTTCTTCAGGTCTGGGAAACACATTCACAGTGTTACAGCTAAATACAAGGTGGAACAGATTGTTCAGCATAAGTAGTTAACACATATTTCAAGAGACCATTCAAGCTGAAACGTCTCATTAACACCTATCCCGTCATGGAGAAGGGGGCGTGGGTAGTTAGTGGGTTATAGACTGTTGTATAAGCCACAAATCCAGTGTCTCTATTTAAGTCCATGATTTTTAGTGTCTAGCAGAATTATGAATTTAAGCTCCCAGGCTCATCTTTCGAAAACGTTCTGCAGATCTCCTTTGAGAATGAGGACAGAGGTCAGACAGAGTGATCGCTTTGTGAAACGTGTTCACTCACAGGTGATCTGGTGTTTGTGTCTTATCATTTTTCTTTGAGAATTAATTCAAGAGCATAGTGACTGTCTCATTTCACCCACATGGTCGTTATTGGGCCATTTAGTGCACTGGATGAGGGACACCACCATGTTGTTTTAAGCATGTGCAAGACCCATGGATCTTGAAAGGTGTGTTGTGTGGGGTGTTGATCATCATAGCGATGGAGCTATTTCTACAGGTTTTGCATCTGTTGTTCTGGCAGGGTCTGTTGCCACTTTGAGTGAGTGTTTCCTGGTCTAGGGGGGAGCTTGCTTCTGATGAGTTGGGGGGATTGTTTGGAGCCAGAAGAGGAAGTTCAGGCCTGAATAAGAGCTTTGTGTAAGCTCAATAACTTGTCTCTCTCACCAACCTTGTCTCTCCAATATCCTGGGACCAACATAACTACAACACTGCAGAACCTCACCTATAGATCAGTTGAGATACAGAGATACAGGAAGCTTGCACACAGCCCTCCTCTGAGCATAAATTTTCAGGCCCTAGCTCAGAAGAGTCTCCCTAGTCAGGGCAGCACCTAAGCACATGTTGAGTCAGGGCCCCTGTGCAGTCCATTTGTCAACTCAAACATTAAACATCTATGAGTAAAACTTTCATCTTACCAGGCAATGATATGTGCGCCAAGTTATGCTATTTTTTTAAATGCTCTATTTGGCTAAGTTATGAAATGAAAATTTTAAGACATACCCGTTTTCTCTGACGACTTATTTCCACTTTCAGTGCTGCACACTTGTTCAGTGTATTTAACCGTCTAGGGGAAAGGAAAAAAAGGACTGAAGACCTTAACCCAAATTATTTTCTTGAATAAAAGCAGACAGACATTCTGCTCTTGAAATCTTAAAAACAGTCTGAACTTCTGCCAATAATAAATGACTTTCTGCTGTGGGTTCCTGAAATGCCCTCAAACCACCAACCCAGTTCTGCAGTTACATGATGTTGTCTACAGCTAGAGTCCTCCCCTAGCCAAGTCCGAAGAGAGGACTATAACCAATCATTAATAAAAGCTTAAGAAACCTTTAGTGATTGTGAAGGATGTGGCAAAGAAAAAAAATCTTGGTCAAATTAATGTTTTAAAACATAAGAAAAAAACCGATGGGACTAAAGCAGATCACTAGGACTTTCTCCTGGTTTTTTTTTGTTTGTTTGTTTGGTTGGTTGGTTTTTTTAATCATTTCGGTGGAACTGCAGAATCAATAAGGCCCCAAACCAGCAAAGCACTTAAGCATGTAAGTAATTGCTTTGACATCAATATGAAATGCCGAGATGCAGTTCCAGTAAATAAAAAAAGTGACATCATTCTATGCAATTCTGATGGTGAATGGATTAAGTGATAGCCAGAGTAGTATTCCATCTCACTCTGTACACAGAGAAGATAGCTTTGCTATAGAGAAACTCATTCAGGCAAGTACTTAAGCACCTGCTTAACTTTTAAGTATGCAAGGCCATTGGTTTCAATGGGACTTAAGCATTTGCTTAAGAGCTTTCCTGAATTGGGATGTTAGACAAGTCATCTGTTAAACAAAGAAAAACAACATACCCTCAAAAGGAGCAGGTTAAAAGCTAAACATTATAAGCATAATTTTCATGTGTGCTAGGCTGGGGGAAAAGTCAAATTAATAATATTTACCTGTACAGAGAATCAATAGCATCTCGATCTAAAAATTCATGATCTTTCCTCACAGTTTTGATGTCAATAGGAAACTGCATGTCTGTGAATACAAAGTATTTATAATTAAGCTTGGAGGGTTTAGATTTTTATCAATAAAGATTGCTTTTTGTGTGTACGATGAAACTGATGTTTAACAATGAAAAAAATACATCCATCAATATTAATCGAGATTTACAGTTAGGCAAAGTAAGAAAAATGCTGCTTGAGAACTTAAGAGTTTGATTTAAGGCTATTTACTTTGTATATTTTGATATGTGATGAAGACAATTTGTGTTTTAATGGTTATAAGCTTTAACTTTTTTCTTCTCAACAACTCATTCATTTCAACAGTCATTAAATAATTGTCTGACCCTTCCATTGCATGACCCCCAATAATTTCCTGCAACTGTGAAAATTAAAAAAAGAAAAAAGAAAAATTGAAAGCACTGATATTTGCTGAAATTATTTTAAAAAAATGAAGAAAATCAAATTCTGCCAACCCTACTTATAATCTTTTGACAAGGATCACAATATGAACATCTGCAAAGAAGTTAAACAGTACTTGGCATCACATTTCAGTTTAAGCTAGATAAAACTAAATATAAATATACATACATGCAAATGTCTAAGGGCCCAATCCTCCAAGCAATTACATATGCACAATTTTACACACCTGCCCTCAATGGGATTACTCACATGCAGGGCCATCCCTAGAGGGGGTGCAGTACCTGGGACACAGGCGCCGAGTTTCTAGTCTGCCAGGGAGTGCTCCCCTCCCCCCCAGGTCCCGGCCCCACCCCTTCTCAAGGCCACATTCTACTTCTTTCCATGCCCACCCCAGAACCTCCTGGCACTGTGAAACAT
Organism: Malaclemys terrapin pileata; assembly: GCF_027887155.1. Classification (NCBI taxonomy): domain Eukaryota; kingdom Metazoa; phylum Chordata; order Testudines; family Emydidae; genus Malaclemys; species Malaclemys terrapin. The sequence goes on from NC_071512.1 coordinate 29,117,942, forward strand.
CTGATCCACAGCAGGTGCTGAGAGGGAGGGGGAGGCGCTGATCGGCGGGGCCTGGAAGTGGGCAGGAGGTGCTGGGGGGAGAGGGACGTTCTGGTAGGGTGGCTCCTCCTTGCCCCCCGCGCCTGCTACTCACCTCCTAACCCTGCTCGCCCACCCGGCTCACCGCCTCATGATTTTATCGAAGTGCAGGGCCTCCCAAAGTGTGGGGCCTGGGGCGGTCACCCCAATTCGATGTACCCAAGGGACAGCTCTGCTCATGTGCATAAGTGTTTGCTGGACTGGGGCCTCGGTGTTTACAAGACTAGGCTATTAGGTTGCATTAAAACCAAGGTTCTTAGTTTTGTTTAAGTTAGACTGTACTTGCCATCACATTTCAGTTTAAATTCTTTGTCAAAAAAAACCATCAAAATTGCTAGAGTCACGATAAAGTTACGAGATGGCAATACTGCCTACATGTATTTATAAAACTGGAATTTCTTGCAAAAATCTTGTCTATGGTAAGGACCTGCCCACTACACAAAGCCTAGACCAGGGATTGGCAACCTTTGGCCCGCGGCCTGCCAGGGTAAGCACCCTGGCAGGCCGGGCCGGTTTGTTTTCCTGCCGCGTCCACAGGTTCGGCCGATCCTGGCTCCCACTGGCCGCAGTTCGCCGTTCCAGGCCAATGGGGGTGGCGGGAAGCAGCAGCCAGCACATCCCTCAGCCCACGCCGCTTCCCGCAGACCCCATTGGCCTGGGACACTCTGCTTAAACTTTAATGAGATCAACAAAACATGCAACACCTGAGTAAAGTCAGTTCTCTGGTTTAAAAGTATGATTAAAGTTTGACAGCCCAGATTTTGAAAACTACCCTCCCAGATCAAGGAGCCTGCTAGTTCCACTGGCAATGTTCTTCTTGGATTCTTTTATTGAGATTTAAATATCAAGCAAAGTCAGAATACTGGATTCCATCCTCAGGCTAATTCAGAGAGTATTATACAATATGGTACACTGAGTATCTACACAAAATCTAAGGTTGCATATAAAATGCTAGTTTATATCATCTACTATCTATTTCAGTCTGACAAAGGATATCATGAGACACCACATTTTAAGGCATATGACTTCCAAGCTTAGCTTTGACTATTTGATTTCTCAATCTTAATGTTGCAATCACTGATTTGTTTGCTGGTCTATTTTAAAGAAAGGAAGTGTTGCCAGTGATGTTTGTAAATTCCTTGATCTATAGCTATCTGGTTTCACGTCCCCTCAACCCAGCTATCCTAAATCAAAAGTTTCAGCTGATAAACAAATATTAAAAAGCATACTTCTAACGTGCACACATAAAACTGCTCTGTTTTTAAATGTTTATAACTTCAAAATGACAATCATTTTTTCCAAACGTAGCATAATCCTTATAGCCCAATAACACTATGAGAACAAGCTGAGACTAAACTTATAATCTATTTGAGACATTTCTGATTGGAAGAGTATTTCCCCCCCTTAAAAAAGTGATTCAAACAACTATGTTCAAGCATTTCTGGGAGGGTGGAGAGAGAGCTTGAGGGATTGCTAGGAGTAAAGAAACAAAATGTGGAAAATTTCATCCAAAAAGGAAGGAGATTTTAATGGCTCAGAACTTTTTCGAAGTAGGGAAACTGAATTGCAATCTCTGCTACCAGAGCCTATTACTCATATTTGCTCCTTCCCCCTCGATCTTTTTTTTTAAAAAAGGCACTTTACATTGCTGCTCAAACATTAACTTAAGATATAGTTTCCATGCGCACAACTCAGCTGCATGTTTTGTTTGTTAAACTGGATCAGATTAAATTTGTATGAACTGGTTACAACAACATGGCTGTGCTTACAGTATAAGTGTGGTCAGAGGTACTAGGCTCTGAAAGTGGTTTTTTTTTTCCTCTCTCTTTTTTTTTTTTTAAAAGGATTCCAGTTGGATTTAATATCAGCTGTACGGATCATACTGTACCTTCAAATAACTGAGCATATTGGGGGAAACCAGCAGCCCTCAGCCAGTCACAGGCTTCTTTGGCTTCAATTTCTGTAATAAAACAAAAGGTTGACTTTCAGTGTTTAACAAAAAATTTAGAGATCAAGCAATTGGGGTGACTTTTATTAAATAAGCGAGGTTATTCTGTATGACTCCACAAAGGTGGATTCCTGAGGAATCCTACATATGCGAGTTCTGCTAGTTTACCATTTGGCATGCGTACACACACGCACAGTATTTATTCCACCGTGTAGATGCAGCAAACATACAAATATTTTGAAAGTGGGGTACATTTGCTATATAGTGTACCAGTCTACATCATCCATCTGTGAAAATCTTTTGCTCTGAAACATCTGTTATATGTTGGAATGAACAAAAAAGGATATATGATACATATGTCCAGTTACCGGTCCAAGATATCAATGGCCAGTCACACGTACTGACTCTTAGGTATGACAGCAGGACATACACATAGCAGAGAATACTACTTTATTAGTTAAACTGGAAGACCAGCACATTAGTAACATTGAACACCACTTACTAGTTCTCAGTAACAAGAATTTGCCCCAGTATAGTACCCGTTGGTAGAGTCTTAATATTTTGTTCCTTGCCCACTATCAATTCCACTTGGCAGTTGATTCCTGATATCTGTTGTTCCGAAGTAACTGCTCATTTTATAGCAATTATGGCCAATATTATAACATTCCCACAGGAGCAGAGGCAAAGCATAACCTTACAGAAATACAGAACACTCACCAGATGCCTTAAAAATGTAAACAAATTTAGTATGCTGTTGGAAGAGCACATACCAGCTGCCTCTAAACCGTGCCAATATTGGAAGTTACTGGTGTCTGTTGTGGAGGGGAGGAACCCTAGGAATAGGAATGCGTAGCCTGATTTTGCTTGAAATATTTAGCAGTAAGTTACCAGTTTAGTAAATTGAAGGAATTCATTTATGTATTTCTAGTTTTGTCATGAATTTACTGCTTTGCTCCTTCTTCGTAAAGTGAATTTTGAATCTCTCAACCCTGAATCTGTTTTATTACTAAATGCAAATAAGCTCAGTTTGATTAATTTAGGTAATCCTATTGCAATGCACACCCAAGCAACCATTTTCATCTTCAAGTAAGGAGGTAGGTTGAAATGACATTTGTTTTAAATAGAGTGATGCACTTCTCTCCATTTTTAAAATTTTTCACAAATACTTATTTCTACCACTATGCCAACTTCACCAGTCTAAATACACCATTGCTGCTGCTCTCATAATACACATTTCAGGTTCAACTGCCCCCAGTTGCACATAATTTTATCAAAGCATAGCCTTTATTAACAAAATCAGGAACAGATTGATAAATCACATGCACATTCATAAATGACATACCTATAATAAGGGAAAAGAAGAAGAATAAATCTTTAGGCATTAACTTTACTAGGAAAAAAAAAGTGTTGTTCTTAACTTGAGCTATCTTCACTAGAATTTGCCCTTGTGTTAGGTAAAGCCATTTGTAGTTTTCACACAAATTAGCAGGTCAAGGAAACCCTAAATTCATCATAGTCTTTAACTCAACCTGCTAACTCTGCAAAAAGTAAACTATGCCCTGCCTTGTCTTCATTAGGACTTTAACTCATGTTAGTTAAGCACATCTTTTTTCCAGTGAAGACGGAAGAGTCTACATAGTCCCATAAATGTTAAATAGTTTCCCAGGTTAAAGTAACCCAGAGCTTCCTTCTGAAACTACAGCTGCATTTCCACTGTGAATTGAATCAAGAAAAAACTAATCCAGGAACCACAGCTTAAAAAATGTTTCCATTAGTAATTTCTTCATCAGCTAATGATCCTGGACACAATGACCTTTTCACCCCAGTGGTAGTCCCTTCGGGACAAGGTTAAGGCAGCTTCGGAAAAGTTGTACCGCTGCCACCTCTATTCTGTAGCTAAATGACCTTCTACCTTCAGGTATTTCAATGCAGCACTGTACACAAAGGTTACATACACTACAAAGTTCTTTATTTTGAATAGCTTCATCTTGGCTTGCTGCCTCTCTGTTACCAGGCTTCTGTACAGGAAGCATCAATACACTTCTTACTCTACATCTGTTCCAATGTTAGAACTTTTGAAACAGTCTAGCAGTTATTATTTCACTGCTAGAAATGGTTGCCAAAATGCTCTAAAAAGTCTGTGGATGCCACTGACATCCAGGGAAGATTTAGGTGCAGCTCCTCTTAACTCTAATGGGAATTAAGATAATTGGAAAATAGAGTCCCAGCTGTTTAGATATGATCTAAGGACATCCCTCCCCCCCCCAAAAAAAAAAAACTGTACCAATATGATACTAATCAACCTGAGAGGAGGCAATAAACTTTATCAAAAGGAAAATTTGTGTTGACCTACATTAGACTCCTGATGTGCCAGGCTAGTTTGTGGCCTGCCAGCAAGGAACTTTAAGACATGCGATGTCTGAAAGGCTATTTTGGTAGCAATGGCATACATATTAAATACCCAACTGATGTTTTCTATGGATGCACACAGAGTGTTCCAACGCTCCCAAAGTGTTAACACCTGAAAAAAGGGAAATACTCATGAAGGCATGGCACTGTATCGCACCAACAGCATAGGATCAAACTTGAGCACCAAGTATTAGAGATGTAACAAGGCACTTATAAATCCTGGTTTAACTGAGCTACTGTAATCATGAATATTATTGCTCTGTAAACTACCACAGTGCTTCAAAAGTGCAGCTAAGAGACACCAAAGCTCAGTGAGGACTAAACTGGAGTCGGAGATATCTGTTTATGTAGAGCAGAGCCCATCTAGTTATTTAGCCTGTTGAAATGGTCACCCATGTTACTTTTTGATCAGGGAAGCAGCCTAGCCTAGTAGTTTATGCAGAAGAGACATGAACTCTTGACTTCTAATACCTGCTCCGTCCCACGGCCACTTTGCCCCTCCCAGTCTCAGTTCTCTTGAACTGTGAAATCAAGAAATGTATTTTAAAGCGGTATGGGGATTAATAAATATTTGTACAGTTCTTGTAACAGGTGTACAAACTTTGTGTGTTAGCCACTGTCGATAACTACCAACCTCACTAAATTGTTAGAATTGTTTTTGCCCCTATACAGTTACACAGATACTACAACAGGATCTATCAATAGACTTATTGACCAACTTTTTAAAATAGATATGCTAGAAAACACAGGATGATTCTAACTGCTTACTCTTTTTTGATGCCAATATTGCTGCTCAGATGCTTGTAAGGAAGGAGTCAGCCCCTCCTAAATAGAAGCAGGAAATGGGAGATCCTTTGAAAAGCTGGCACAGGAGTGACACTCCAAATTGTATTACAATTACATCCTCTTTCTCAGGATTGAGCAGAAGGCAGATTCCTAGAGATCGTACAGCATTATTTGCATATAGTATGAAATACCAGAGTGACTCTGACATGGCAACTCCTTCTCACACATTAAATACACTGTTTGGTTTTATAAATATTTAAGCAGTTGGAAAATTTCCATTTCCTGCAAGCCCCATTAGTTTATCAGAGATTAGAGGCAGCACTTTAAAGTTAGCTGTTTTTTCTTGAGCCAAAGGTGAGAGGGTCACTGCCAAATGTTTATGGGAATCAAAACACAAATGCATGACCTGTGCCAATTTTCCATATAGGATTGTAATATAGGCTGGTTATCACATAACCAAAATTTAGAAGGGATGATTAGGTCAAAAAACCAAACAAATGCTCACATTAATATGAATATTCATGTTTTTATTAAATTGTCAATGAAGATTTGAATTTAAACATACCCTCTGCAGTGTTTGCTGACCAAGAACAGCAGCCCTGTGCTAGTATAGGAAAGGCAAAAAATGAAACTAACCAGAAAGAGCACATGAAACAAACTAGTCTAATCTCAGTCTAAAATGATGAAATACTTCATGTAAGCAAGCAGTATGATTGTTAACTAGTACTTTAGAATTTAAAAATACTTTGTTTTAATAATTTAAGATATTAGTAACAGGTAAGGATATTTGTTTAAAACTACAGCATATAAATTTATGCTTGACAGTATTGCTGCAATATATTGAACATAAAACTCATTCTTAATGTATTGTTTTGGGTTTTTTTTAAAACAGTTGTCCCTCACTACCACTTTCCTGCATTTGAAAAGTTATCAAGATCAAGGTAAATGCACATCTTTCACCTTCATTGTGTCACAATGTAGTTTGCCAGTTTTGATGGATAAGAATTAGATGGTGATCGGGGTTTAAGAAAATTGAAGGGGGAGGGGTTTTTAAGTCTGAAATTGTTCCAAAACCTTGCAGATGGTGAACATTCCTGCTGTTTGCAGCAACTCCATACCAATTATCCCAGGACTCTCCATTTCAGCAGCACTAAATTGCATAAGAAATCGCTATGAAAAGTAAGATTTACTCAACACTCCCAGCTCACCAGGAAGCCTAGCAGCATCTCCTTACTCACAGCAGGTACAAAGGAGAGAACAATTAGTGTAGAATTAATTTTAACTTTACATGATTAGGCTTGGAGGCCAATTTGTGAGGCTACAGAAATAATTCAAAAGAGTTTTATTCCCTCTTGATCCTTGTGTGACACTTGAAGGATTTTTTCCATAATACAATAATCTTACTATGACAGCAAAAGGCAAGCCAACAACAACAACACCACAAAATACAGCAAAGCAGTTGGCTCCAATACTAATCGGATGCTGCTGCCTCCTTCCGTTATTGGTAATGCTGAATCTATTGTCCTTCTCAACCACCTCCATCTGCTCCAAAACTGAAGTCAACATGCATGGGACATGCTTGGCAGCTGCAGCAGCCAGATGCCAAACTCCGGAATGCATTGTTCCTATTAGCCTATCCCAGCACCTACTAAGCTAACAGATTCTTCATGAAGCCTTGGTTTCATTGTGGGCTGTAATTCAAGCCTCTGAGTGGACTTTGGGGCTGATCCAGGTTGCAGATAAACTTATTAGTCCTTCCTGACATCCTTGGTCTGTATTCCGTGTTGCATCTGTAAAATTTCATATCAGTTGTCCATAAACTTCAGCTCCTAGGAAGCCAATTCCAATTTGCACATGTGCTGTGAAAAACACGTCCATTGGACTAGATCCACCCAAATCCCAGTGTATTGCCCAGCTGTACTCCAAAATCCCAACAGGTATCACAAATCAGATATCTAGCCTCCAGCAGCACCACAAATGTATTTACAAACACTTGTAGCTCTAAACAAAAAATTATATCACACAATCCACTTAACTACTGGATATAATTGTTTCTGGCCATTCACCTCAATTAAAAGTGTATGCCCTCAAATCCTTTTAATAGTTCCTTTTGCCCTAAAAAAGTACATTCTGTTTTCTCTGGAGTACTGCTGTCCCTGTTTCAGTATCACTGCCTGCCGGCATATACACTCACCCGCATTACAACGCTGTCCTTGGGAATCAAGTCTTCCAGTATACCCCAGAGACACAATTATTTGCTCTGGCTCAGCTTTGCAATCAATGTCTCAGTTGTAAACTCCCCTGGAACCATATGAATTTGAGCAGCACCTTGTGCATTACCAATGTTAATTGGAGAGTCCCTACCAAATATTTAAACCATAATCTCCTGGCAAGGTGTGTGTGTGGGGGGGGGGGGGGGAATGCCTCCCCCTTTACACATACCTATTTACTTGTTTTGAACTGAATACATTTGAAGTGTAAGTGTCCTGTTGCAGTTATAAAGAGGATGATGAGGTTTTTATTTGTAAGTGAGCTAAAGCATAGTAGTCACCTAACTGCTCTGTGCCTCAGTTTACCATACAGCATGTATTGCAGGAGACACACAATCAGTGAGTTCAAGGTCAAGATGGTCTCTGAAGAATCTAGGCCACTGACCTAGATGCTTTAAAGACAAGTTGTTTAGCGCAGAACAACACCAGGGAAAAGAAAACCCAGGTTCTCACCGGGCCTGGCCACAAGCCCGACTGCAAAAAGACTTCAGCTAACAGGTGAAAAACTGGGGAGTGCCCAACTCAACCCACCCCCGACCAGCACACTGGACTGGAGGGAATTAAAGGGGGGGGTGTGCTATTCACTAAGGTTAGGAGAAAGAGACACACACACCCCGCGCGCACCCCACAGCCATCGCCAAGGCAGGTTTCTGCAGCAGAATTACCACCGTCTTTGCAGGGTGTCGGTCAGAGCCCCGCCAAAGCGCGGAGAGCGGGCGGGACCGAGTCCCCGGCCAGCCAGCGGAGCACCACTGGCAGCCCCAGCGCGCTGCGCTCGGAGCGCTCCCCTGGCGGCTCACCCAGCGGAACACCGAGCCGCTAGTGCCCAGGCGTCCTCGGCCCGGCCCCGGGCGCCAATCGCTCTCGATCCCGCTGCTCCCCTCCGCGGACATCCCCCTTCTCCCGCTGGGCATCAGCAGCCGCCCCGCCACTCACGTGTCACTATCATCCTGCCGGCTCCCCGCCGCGGCTCGAGTTCTTCCCAGCCCCGGGCAGCCGGAGCCGCGCGGCGAGCGCTGCGCTGCTCTTGCCCGCCAGGCACGGCGCTTGTGGAGTCCTCCAATCCGGGGCAGAGGGCGTGGGAGGCGGCCTGGGCTCCCCAGCGCAGCTGGGAGGGATCCGGCGCAGCGAGCTGGCCGCCCGGTGCCACCACTACTGAGGGGGTGAACAGCAGCTAGGCTCCGTCCGTGTGTCCCGGGCTCTCCCCCTCCCCCGATCCTGGGGGCAGCTGCCTCGGCAGCCTCGCCGGCTCCTAGCCCTGAGCCAGGGGACAAAGGGGTGTTAAGTGTTAATGAAATTAACTTCACTACCCGCGTGATTGAGGCTACAAGGATGCCTAGGCAGGCTCCTGTTACCTACCACTGCTTTGACAGACGGCTCGCACCCCGCCCCTTTCCGGGTTTAACTAGAAGCGGAGAGTGATTTATCTGTAGGGAGGAAGCCAGAATCCCTTCCCCTCCACTCGGATCCTTGCCCTTCAATGGTCAACAACTCCAGCATGGAGTTTTTTCTGCTCGCTGTATGATCCTGGGGCGTGCACTATCATTTATTAAGAGCTGTAACAATTGCTCTTAGGAATTTTTTTTCCTAATACATTAAAATTAAGTTTCACTTAAGTAACTACATGCAGTGCCATGTAGCTATAATGCACTAACCAGGAAGGTTGTGCTCTAAAACTGGTACACCAGTATCCAGGGCCCATGCAAGGAAGTTTCACACCCTAGGCGAAACGTCCACCTTGCGTCCCCCCCTCCCCCGGGAGCCATGCGGCAGCTCCCCACCACAGCTCACCTCTGCTCTGCCTCCTCCCCGAGCATGCCGCCCCCGCTCTAATTCTCCTCCCCTCCCAGGCTTGCGGCGCCGAACAGCTGATTGGTGCTGCAAGTCTGGGAGGTGGGAGAAGTGGAGCGGCGACTGTACGCTCGGGGAGGGGGCGTAGGAACGCTGTTAAAAAAAAATTGGGGGCACTGCTTTTTGGTGCCCCCAAATCTTGGCACCCTAGGCAACCGCCTAGTTTGCCTTAATGGTAGCACCGGCCCTGCCGATATCCTAGAAAAGCTTGAACCATATTTGAGATATTTACCCCAGTGTGCTGCTTTGATACTATTAGCATAGGACTCTTCTGCCTCCAGCCTTTGGTGGTTCACTAAATAAACTTCTAAAGACTCAGATTTGTAAAGGTATGTAGGTGTTTCTGTGCTCAGCATTGCAATGCGTAACTGATTTAGAAGTTTAAGACCCATTGTTTGTTAATGTGATTTTGACTCCTAAATCAGGTTAGTTATTGCTATGCTGACCATAGCGTTATTTTAAAAATCTGAGTTGAAGGACTTGTCTATATGGGGAAGCTATTGCAAAATAAGGTAAGGTGTGAATTTAAAGTTCAATAGCTATTCCACACTAGCTCCTGGAGTGGATACTCTTATTCCGCACTAAGAAAGTGCCTTCATGCTGTTAATCCTGTGGGCTATTCCCCCGTGAAAACAAACCCTAACAAGGAGTTTTTCAACAGAAAATGAAGTTTCATCAAAAAATGGAAGTGAAATTTCTTGATTCCCTCTAATTTATGGGGCATCAAAAATAATAGTTGCTAGAATCCTAAGCATCCTAGAATATTACTGTACAGCACACATTGGTAGCAGATTTGGGGGGGGGGGAGATCAGAGAGAAGGGGCAATACACTAAATACATATTAGTACACCTTTGCCCATGATAGTCAAATCTATTTGTTTTTCCATAGTAACTCCCTATTTTGAGACATTTCTAATGGAAGATTTGTCACGGGCCAAAGTTCATGACAATTAGCAGTCTCACATTCTTGCTGATACTACCTTGTTGGTGAAAGAGCTCCTCACAACACTCCTGCAAGGCAGGGCAGTGCTGTTATCCCTGTTTTACAGATGGGGAACTGAGGCACTAGATGACTTGACCAAGGTAACATGGGAAATCTATGGCAGAGCAGGGAATTGTTCCCTAGTCTCAGAGTCCCAGGCTGGCATTTGAACTATCGCTCAGTCTTTCCTCTCACGGGTATTGATAAAGTCACCCTGTGTAATCCACTTGAGCTTGTTTGTAATTGGGTTTTGTTGCATAGTACATCAAACTGTATAAAAAGCCTTAAAATCAACAACCATGTTAGTTTACTTAGAAAAGTAGCAACTGTGTATTGTTTGGATAGGAAAAACTTAAAGGATAGTTAGGACATAGGGGATATTCTTTCATACCGGTCAGTCAGTTGTCAGTTCTTTAATTGTGTACCTGGTGCAAATGAGATTTGAAGAGCTCCAGGGCAACCAGGCATGGCAAGACCTATAAACTGAACTTTACACTGGCATAATAGGCTTTCAGAGGGGGCTTCCCAGTATGGGTGGGAACATGCTAGATCTGCTGAAGCTGGCACACTAAAAATAGCAGTGGAATTGTACTCAGGCTGTTACTCACACTGCTATTTTAAAGCACCAGCTTGAGCAGAGCTAACACACATCTGTCTACCTGTGCTGGGAAGTACCCTCCTAAATGCTGAGAGGCATATATATGTGTATGGAGATATACCTATCTCATAGAGCTGGAAGGTCATCAAGTCCCATGCCTTCACTAGCAGGACCAAGTACTGATTTTGCCCCAGATCCCTAAGTGGCCCCCTCAAGGATTGAACTCACAATTGAATTGGGTTTAGTAGGCCAATACTCAAGCCACTGAGCTATCCCTCCCCTCTGCTTTCCCCTCTGTCACATGGGTATCATAATGTAATTTGGCACTCTCTTGATTGTGTGTTAAAGGGATGCAGACAGTTTAATCATCACTTCACACTTCTGATTTCATTTTCCCCTACAGGCTGCTTCTAAGATTAGTATCTAGACTGCATCTGCATTAGAAGTTTTTCCTTAACATTTCCCACTATTGTTACCAGCAGCACAGTTGTCTTAACCTCTTCATTGTCTACTCCTGATTAGAGCTGGCTTACACAACAATGACTGCAACACTGGCAGCCTATTGCCACTAGTGCTCCCACTGTTGTTCCAATTGTGGAGCTACACCTGTGGTAGTGCAATGGTGTAATATTGTAAGAAAACGTCTAGGGCAGATAGACCAAAGATTAGAGTGGGGAAGTTTCTATACTTTGTACATTTGAGAGCATTTTGTGTATAATAATTTTGCTGTTTCCCCTTTTTGTGAGGATTTTTCACAAAGCAACAGTGGAGAGAGAAAATATTGTTTCAAAAAGGAAATGCAATTGTAACCCCCCCTCACCCCCCCCAAAAAAAAATTGGTTGCGGGACTAAAGGGCAGGTATAGTACCTGAAATTACTTTTCTATTTTAAGCAGTCTAGATTTCAAGTTCATACTGTCCCTTTAACATAACAGACTTCCAACGTACTTTGCCAACAGTCCACGCAATAAGGGTCCACATATTACATATTGACACGATTCATCATAGTGCTTCCCATAAACAATAATTTTATGCCCGTATATTAAGGAAGATCAGAGTGCTATAGTACCAATAAGTCTATGGGGGAGAGGGTATAAATATACACACACAATTTCTAAGGGAGTCACCAACCTAATACAGCTCGTCTGAGGGAATTCTGAACAGCCCAGGCACAAGGCTTTCAAATATGCACCAACATGTACTAGGGCTGGGCATGTACTGATACCCCTCAGTCAATATTAAAGACACAAATTAATGTGCCATGGAGATTATATTGGGTCCTATTTGAGGTGATAATTGTAATTGCACTGGGATTGCAATACATATGTTAAATGAAAATTAGAAAGGAAAGTTAACATTACTATTTCAACCAATACAAGCTAGGAAACAGATGAGAGACAGTCTATGACTCTAGCTAGACCGTGTCAATATCTGTTCAGGTATTACATAAAGGTAAAAAAGATACTGAACAAAAACAAGAGTGTTGTTTTTCTAAAAGAGCTGCTCTAGAAATTATTTTGGCCTGTGTTATACAGGAGGTCAGAGTAAGGATAGATCTACTTAAAACGCTGCAGTGGTGCAGCTGCACCAGTGTAGCACTTCAGCGTAGACACTGCCTACACCAATAGGAAGGCTTCTCCTGTTGGTGTAGGAAGTCTACTTCCCAGAGAGGTGATAGCTAGGGAAACAAAAAGAAGAACAGGAGTACTTGTGGCACCTTAGAGACTAACAAATTTATTAGAGCATAAGCTTTCGTGGACTACAGCCCACTTCTTCGGATGAGTGGGCTGTAGTCCACGAAAGCTTATGCTCTAATAAATTTGTTAGTCTCTAAGGTGCCACAAGTACTCCTGTTCTTCTTTTTGCGGATACAGACTAACATGGCTGTTACTCTGAAACTAGGGAAACAAGAAATTCTTCCACCGACCTAGTGCTGGTCTATGCCTGGGGTTAGGTCGGCACAGCTACGTCTCTCAGGGGTGTTAATTTTTCGTACCCGAGAGACATAGTTATACTGAAGTCCTAGCATAGACCAGGGCTAGCTGATCACAGTGGTCCCATCTGGCCTTAAAATGAATGAATCTATAAACTTAGATACTATGATGTAGCAATTTCCTTGTTCTTGTCAATTTATAATTCCATGACATGGTACATATTACATGGATTAAGGATATAGGATCTCTCAGGCATGTTTAAAATGAGTCACTAATATCTGCAACACTACCCAGCTGTGTTCAGTTTAGGGCTAAGTGATTCTGTTTGCACCCACTGAGAATTAATTGCCACAAGTTCCACAATTTATTTGTCTGATGTAATTAACATGCCAATGACCTCAGCTCTAGTTGGGTAGCTTCATATTCTGATATCAGTGCCCTGTTATACTATTCTAATATGACAGACATTACACTAAGAGCTTACACCTGTTTCTTGGAGGAAATCTATTGCACAAAAAGATTCAGCTGTAAAATGTATCAAATTTATCAATTAAGATCTGTTAGTTTTAAATCAGGTTTACTCCCTTCACTTTCCATCAGATATAGGTAATCTTTCTACCATTGCAGAAATTCCAGATTTTGAGAGAGGGTATTTTACATGTCAAAGACTTTTCATTTGAACAGCCCCAGGCAAGCTCTTGTTGATTTTCTCAGGGCGTCTTGCACCTTTTTTGGACCTTAAGGTGCCTTGTGTGGTCACGGCTCTAAAAAAACAAAACAAAACACCTCAATGACAGGTGTAGCTCTTAGTGCTCCAACTTGCTGTGCTCAGGGGGTGTTTTTTCACACCCCTGAGAGAGAAAGTTGCAGCGCTGTTAATTGCCAGTGTAGACAAGCCCAAGATTTAGTTAGTCATCACAAACTAAAAGATCGCAAGTTGTTGGATCTAAAAGGTGGTAGTGGAAAAATCTATCAGTACAGTGTATGGTTGCATGATTAATTACAAATCTGGGGGAATTAGGAGACTTTCATTCTATTCCCAATTCTAATGAGTGACTTACATGTTCTTAGACAGGTTTCCTTGGACTTTTGCAAGAGATAAACAAGATTTGGGCTCATGATTAAAACCCACTTTGGGTCCCATCTACACTGCCAGACTAAACCATATCATGGACTATTGGCATAACTGATTTTATGGAATAGAGAGTACCTTTCAGACTATTTTGCTTATGTAGACTTAGTCTAGACAAAAATAGTTTGTGGTCTGAAATATGCACACTTGTTGAGCAATGCACTCGTGTGCTAAAAACATTCTGAACTTTGTTACTGATCACAGATTTCTCTGAATTTGCGGTAGGCTGTTTTCAATGAACCTTTTGATTATATATTTTTAATAAACCAAAACAATTTAATTAGCCAGCCTGACATATGATATTTCCCTAATGTGGCTTATCTCAAACTTGTAAACATTTTCCTATTCTGTAATTGCAGAGGCCACATTTTTTTAAATTAAAAAAATTAAAACTCTGTCCACATTGTTTCTGGAGCCAAGTTAAACCATACATTATGGTTCATGATAATAAAAATATTTGAACAACCTTTATGGATGCTTAGAGCCATATGGTACCGGATTATAATGTAGTTTGGCTTCAGAAGCATACCTTAGGTTACTAGTCATACATTTTCTTTCAGATACACTTTAAATCAAGGTTAGTTTGGTGGCTTTTGAATTGTTAAATATTATGAGTAGAAAGGGGAGACCCTCAAAAGGATGAGATGCTTTGATCATTCTTCAGGTTCAGATACTTATCCAAAGTCTATGAACCACTTCAGATTGCAAAACTGGGTTAGAAATTTCCTTAATACAACATCTTGTGATGTTTAGGCACTTCCAGTTTGGAACCTGAAGTGCACAGGGAGATAAAAATGAAAAAGAATGAAGTAGTTAATCAAATATATTTTTAAAACTTCAAATAAAAGTTCCTTTTGGGTTTGGTTTGATTTTTAAGTGAAGATTTGAAAAGCAAGGTCATGCAAGTTTCTATCCAATCCATTTTGCCCAACCCTAATTATGATAGCCTGATAAAGTTGCAATTTAAGGGCTCAGTTCATTAAAATTACATATGTTTCCACATGGTAAAAGTGTCCCTCAAAACTTGGTATTTTAAGACTTGTATAGCCTTGTGAAGGAGCCAATTCTAATTTGAGTAGAATTGGCCTCTAAATTGGCAACTCTTTATTGCAGAATAAAGCAACTGTATTATTATGCTCTTGATTCACTGAGTACATGTGCTTCAAATGAGATTACATAAACCTGATTTAGGATATCCAACAGTGATTAATTTAGAAATTGTTGCCAGTCAAGTAAGAGATCCACCCATTCAATGTAAAAAGTACACACCCTTCACTGATTAAATTCTCATCTATGCACTGGGGTTAAGAAGACAGAATGTATTATTGTGAATTGGGGAGAACATCTGTAGACAGACTTTCTATGTGAAAAAAATGCTCCATCTGTATGATCATACAATCTTTTTCCCACTCTAATTTTCCTTTGAACAGCTGCCAGTATGTGATGAGACAGGAAGAAATAATAGCATTTTAGTACTATTTCAAAGAGTTAGTTTACTAGTAAACAGTGTTTACAGTGATCTTGAATGCAAGCCTCATATTATATAGGTAATTGATCAAGAGCAGATAGGCAGAAGAGAATGTTAATATGGTAGGACCTGGTCGAGTGCCGTGCAGCCATGACTGAATGGTGAAAGGCTTCAGAAGGCCTTTGAGGTCAGTTTTGAGTATGTAGGTGCTGATCCTGCACTACGATGGAGGTGGATGGACCCAGGCACCCACAAAGAGCCCCACTGAGGTAAATGGGACTGTGCCCCTGCACTAGGGTGACTAGATGTTCCAATTTTATAGGGACAGTCCTGATATTTGGGGCTTTTTCCTATATAGGCTCCTATTACCTCCCACCCCTGCCAATTTTTCACACTTGCTATCTGGTCAGCCTATCCTGCACAGGGGTTTCATGTTGCAGCGTCACAGGGCCTTTAGATTTTAAAGTTCCTTGAGGCAGAGACTGTGTGTGTTCTACCATGTTGAGGCCCTTGTACTAAATTTTGGATGAGATCTTTAGGTGTCACCATAATTTATATAAATACATCAAAATCCCCAAGCCCAGTTCCAGGGTGTCATGCTGTAGAGATTCGCAGGACAGGAGCATGAGACAGTAAGGAGATATTTCCCTGCTTTCCTATGCTTCATAGTTCCTGATTCCACAGCCCATCCATGCCCACTACTGCACAGTCACTCTGCTTACATATTGGGACATCCCAATAACTAGAGTAAGTCTCTGGTGCTGAACTTCCTCTCTTCCAGTTCATATCAATGGTTTATAGTCTTCTGCTTTCTCGCCGTCTTGCATCCAGAACAGAGCTATTGGACAGGAAAAGTCCAATGCCACTGGGTTGGGGCCACTTTCACAAATCATCTCTGCTGAATGCCTGACACTGGTGGGATTCTGGTGCTGGATGGCACAGATAGACACCCTTAGCACTTTGCAAATATTAAGGACACACAGTCCCTTTTTCAATCTAAAACACTACAGTCTGCCTATTGTAGCCAACACATGTAGAAATTTTATACACGGTATCTCCAAATCAGAGGCATTCCGGGTTGCGGAGACTCCTAGATTTATCCAAATATGGTGAAAGATACTTCAGCAAGATACTATCCCCTGATACTTGATACTTCAGCAAGTCATCTTGGAGCAGTTCACTTGAAACAAATTCACAAGCTATTTCATGAACAAAATTAACCTTTTCATAAATGGAAATGAACTTTTTCCTGTCTTTCCCCCTCCCTTATACTTAACCAAAACTGTAGAAATTGCTCTGAAAGTTACTCAAGCTACTTCAGACAGGCACTGATCCCATCAGTGGAGTCACATCTCATTAAAAGCCAACCCACTGCATATTTTAACTCCGATGTCATTGGAATATTTCCCATGTAAACATGAATCTACCAGAGATCCCACAGATCACCTCTCCCTGGTTGCCTCACCCCCACCCCCAAATGAAGAACTGTATAAAGGAATGTCCTGTGCTCTAATTCTGGAAACAAAGCCAACTTCATTTCAGCTGTGATTAAATTCTGTGATAATTTTTAGTGAAGGGTGTTCTGATAGAAGTACTGTTTCACCATAATACTCTATACTGGATAAAACATTCATAATCATACAGAAGTAGCATCACTGTTTCAAAAGCAGAGGCCCTGAGGTTTATTTTAAACAGTCTACTGGGATCCTCAGACCCCACATAGGCTCCTGAGTCCTGGGGATATTTCCTTTGGTTACAAGTTGGAGTTGACTCTCTTTGAGATCAGTGTGTACCACCTCAGAGGGGGTTATGTTCTCTTCCCACCCCTACAGCATATTCTATGATTCCTCTGCAGCCCTCCTGAAACAACATTCCAAGGAAAACCCGATCTGGAATCCGATAACCTCCCCCCCACGTGGCAGCAAAATATGCTGCCAGTGCCACCTGCCCACTTAGGTGGCTACCCCATTACACTTTTAAAATCATTCCAATTGTTTTGGCTTTTTTTTTTTTATGAGATAAAATTAATGGCTGTTGTTTTTGGCAACACACATATTTAAAAAGAACAGGAGTACTTGTGGCACCTTAGAGACTAACAAATTTATTAGAGCATAAGCTTTCGTGGACTACAGCCCACTTCTTCGGATGCATAGAGAGTGGAATAAATATTGAGGAGATATATATACACACACATACAGAGAGCATAAACAGGTGGGAGTTGACAACTCTTTATGCTCTCTGTATGTGTGTATATATATATATATATATATATATCTCCTCAATATTTATTCCACTCTGTATGCATCCGAAGAAGTGGGCTGTAGTCCACGAAAGCTTATGCTCTAATAAATTTGTTAGTCTCTAAGGTGCCACAAGTACTCCTGTTCTTTTTGCGGATACAGACTAACACGCCTGCTACTCTGAAACACATATTTAAAGGTATCACGTATGAACTACAAAGCACTACATTAATGTATCATGAAGTTTGCCTCTGAGCACCCAAAAGGGAGGAAGTGCCACAGCAAAGGCTGAACACATTTCCAATTGTCTCTTAGTTACCATATAAATCAGGGGTCGGCAACTTCTGGCACGCGGCTCGCCAGGGTAAGCACCCTGGCGGGCCAGGCCAGTTTATTTACCTGCTGATACGGCAGGTTCAGCCGATCGTGGCCCCCACTGGCCATGGTTCGCCGTCCCAGGCTAATATGGGCGGCGGGAAGCGGCACGAGCAAGGGATGTGCTGGCTGTGCCTTCCCGCCGCCCCTATTGGCCTGGGACAACGAACCGCGGCCAGTGGGGGCTGCGATCAGCTGAACCTGCCACATCAGCAGGTAAATAAACTGGCCCGGCCTGCCAGGGTGCTTACCCTGGCGAGCTGCATGCCAGAGGTTGCCGACCCCTGATACAGATAAATACTGTTCACCACATACTACACTGTATTTTTCTGCCACCTAAGATACACATTCAGCATTGCATGTTGCCAGGGTTCCCTTTTGTGTTCGTCAGATGGAAAGGATATGTTCAAAAAGCAAGCTGGACATTGCGTGGCCAACAAATATCCAGAGTTGTTATAGTTAATGTTGAAAGAAAGTTTGGAGAGGGAGATAAACTCTCATGCCTCAGATCTTAAGCCACTCTGTAATTATTCCAGAATAGGCTGAGACTTTAATGTGAGCATATTACTACTGCAGGATTTCTTGCACTTTCTTCTAAAGCATGTGGTGCTGGCAACTATCAGAGACAGGATACTGGAGTGGGTGGACCATAGGAATTGCCATACTGGAATCCGACCTATGTTCCTATCTACATGGAGGAACTCTGGACTTACTCTGGATCACACAGCAAGTAAGTGTTAAATTTGAAACCTGTATCTAATGAACTAGAGTATTTCTGCACACCCAGAAAGGAAGTCAATCTGTCAGTTTTCCCATTGTGAAATGCAGCTAATACCTTGAACTTGCATAGTACCTTTTCATCTCATCTCAAAGCACTTTGAAAAAGGGAGCTACTCATGCATACCCACCTTCACAGATATGGCAGCTGGGGTAGAGAGAGATTAAACGAGTGTTGGCAGACTCAGGAATAGAATCCAAATCTCTTAGCTCCAGGGTCAGTATTTAACCCACTATGCCACAGTGCCTCCTCCTAGCCAAGTCCTTCAGGGTATGTCTACCCTGCAACTAAACACATGTGACTGGCCCACGTCATCTGACTGGGGCTGCAGGGCTGTAAAATTGTGGTGTAGACGTTCGAGCTTGGGCTGAAGCTTGGGTTCTGGGACCCTCCCCTACCCCCTGTTGCCCCCCCCCACCCCAGCAGGGTCCCAGAGCCCTGGCCCCAGCCCGAACACGGGCCAGCTGTGGGTGTTTAATTGCAGGGTAGACATACCCTTTGAGTGTCTGTTTTTAGTGGCACCCTCTGAAAAATGTAGAGCGTTTTCATCCAGCAAGCTCAAAGTGATCTACAGAGGTAGGTTTGCGATACTTCAGTTTGCAGAATGGCTAACTAAGCACACGTGTTTAAAGCAATTTGCCTGAGAGGCACTGCCATCTAGAAGATAAGCTTCTGGGTCTACCACATCAGCGACCTACACTCTGTTCTCAGCTCTGCACTGAGCTTCTTATATGTCCTTGGGTAAGTCTCTGAGAGTAAAATAGTCAAATCTGAATATCTGAAGTCAGGCACCTAAATACATGTCCTGATTTTCTGAGGTGCCAAGCACTTGCAACTCCTACCTACTTTAATGGGAACGGTATGGTGTTTAACACTTCTGAAAAATCATGCCACCTTTAATGAGAGAGAGAGAGAGAGAGCAAGTCACCCTACGTGCACTTGAACTGCTCAACCTTTCTGTCTTCCCCCCCCCTCAAGCTTTCAAGAAGAATCATCTCCGGACAGAGTCCAGCTTTGCAGTGAAATTGTCCAGGCTTTATCATTTCACAGATTGATGAGGTTCTCAAATTTAAGTTTGCAGCCTCAGCTATTACCAGGTCTCCACTCTAACAGTTCATTGAACTAGTTTCCTTGTAAAGGTTAATTGGTGAACACGGGTGTATTTTAATGTCTATTGCTATTCATGTTAATTCACACTAAAAAACTGCTGTAGTGAAGTCATGGTTTTTTGTTTCTTGGAACAATGTCACGATGGGTGCCCCAAGCCTGATAAGCCCCTTCCGTACATAAAAATAAATGTAAGCAGTCTCTCACTCACTCTTCTAGTGAGAAGGGAGGGCCTTGTGGTTAAGGCAATTGTCAAACTCAGGAGAACTGGGTTCAGAAGCCAGATGTGCTTCAGACCTCAGTGTGACTTTCAGGTGGTCACGTAATGTGTCTGTGCCTCAAGTCCCCATCTGGGAAAAGTGGACAATCTATTTTCTCCCATGCTTTGTCCGTTTTGTCTGTTTAGA
This sequence comes from Malaclemys terrapin pileata, assembly GCF_027887155.1. Lineage (NCBI taxonomy): Eukaryota > Metazoa > Chordata > Testudines > Emydidae > Malaclemys > Malaclemys terrapin. The sequence continues at coordinate 29,138,304 of NC_071512.1, forward strand.
TGAGGGATGTATTATTTACACTGTATTTATTAGGTTTCTACGTAGAGTGTCTAGCACAATGGGGCCCAGATCTTAGTAGCTACCAGCGATGTGAGTGCGGTTCCAAGTGCTGGTGCACTGTTTACAATGGTGCTTTACAGCGCTGAAACTTGCTGCGCTCAGGGGCAGCGGTGTATTATTGCTTAGGCCGACAAGGCCTAGGCCTAGGGTGGCAAATTTGCAGGGGTGGCAAATTTATAATAGCAGCATTTTTGTAATCGTGGCATCAGTGACGCCATGATTCTACCAATCATAGCATGTATTGAAACCACCAATGATGGCGTGATGCCATTTAGTAAACATACTCGCGAGAATCCTAAACATTAATAATATGACCGGAAGGAAGAAATTAAGCGGTTCCCAGTTAAAAAAAAAAAAAAAGCTATACAAAAGAAAAAAAGGGAAAATGAAATGATAGCAAAAATGCGCAAAATAGATTCCTTTGTTGTATCAGTTAGTGCCGACAGTGAGACAGAAAAAACAGTAGAAAGTAGTAGTGAAGTAAAAAGTGAAAATATTGGTATTGATATTGAAAATATTGATGTTTAATAAGTTCATATGGGGACAGGGGCGGCAATTATTTCAGGGCCTACGGGTGGCAAAATCATTAATCCGCCAGTGCTCGCGGGGGTGTGTGTGTTTTTTCACACCCCTGCGTGAGAAAGTTGCAGCGCTGTAAAGTGCCGGTGTAGACAAGTCCTTAGACTCTGTTGTAATACAAAAGACCAAGTAGAATAACAGAATTGGAATTTGAACATTGCAAAGCAATAAAGCACTTCAGACTTTTTCCTATATGAGGAGACATAAGAATTTTATTCTACTAGAGTTCACATTGAGTTAATTCAACTCAGTGCAGAGGCCCTATGCAATGCTCTCTAACGCACCACGTAAGATGCAGCTTACGGAGGTCTTATAAGTCCTTTAGCAGTTTGGTGGATTTCACCCCAGAAGTCCATTCCACTGTATGCTTACATGATTATATATTAGATACATTAAGACTGGAGTATTTGCCTTTGTCTATTACATAGCTATGAAACAATTAACATTTATAGAAATGAGAAGAGCCTCTCCCTAAGATCACAACTTTGGTACTCAGTTTCTGGGTCTAACTCACTGGAATGAACTATATTGAATCCTTTGATTACATTCCTTTATTATTTACAATTCCTAGTGCCTTCAAGTAAAAGTGTTATTTGCTTTGGATGAAACATTTTGTTTATGTAGGGCAAATTAAGGCCCCTGTTCAACATTGTGAAATCTTAAAAGTTGTGACATACTGATAGCTACGTATGAATCAGTTCTTTGTTTCAGTAGTTAATACAAAAGCTGGCTCCAGATGCCTCACTGTGAAGACAAATAGTCTACACGTACCCAGTCTCCACTCCAAGACCCAGAATAGTTAGGATGTGCAGACAGACAGGAATACTACTGGAGTAAAAACTAGATACTCAAACGTGCACACTCCCCAGCCTAACAGAGTAAGGTATATTCACACTGGGTAATATAGTGCAAATATAAGACTCTTTACAGAAGAAGAAATCACATTAATGGTTATGCATGGTCAGTTTGATCTCACCCTAAGCACCAGCATTATCAGGGAAGCATGTTCATTTCATCTCATTTTGAGAGAGAGAGAGAGAGAGAGAGAGAGAGAGGAAAAAATAAATATGCTTCCTGTGCCCAGAACGGGTCACATTATTTTGCACTGTAATAACTGCAGCCTCGCAGTTTTGAACTATGTTCTCAGGCCATAGGCGCTTTCCCTCCTAATGGAAAATGCATCTTTAAAAAAAATATAACAAATGTTTATGATATTTTCATGAAGAATTGCTGCAGGCTTGATTTCTCTCTTCCTAGTTTTCAGTGAGGGGCAGCAGATAGCTAATCCTCCAGGGCAGCACAGGGAGGGAATTGTGACTCTTTGTCATCTTTTCCTGTTTGTTTCCCTCATTTGCTCCAGTAAGAAGTAATCAGTGACTAGTACATAGTAGTAAATGGGGACAGTCTGCAATTTGACTGACTCATCGAAAGCCTCCTAAACCATAGAAAGTAATGACTAATTACACTGCTGTCTGGTCTAGCTAATATGTAGCCTTTACACCCTCACACCTACAAACCCCTTTCAGAAAGAAGGGAAGGGAAAGTATATTGCACAAAAATACATTAAAAATAGAAATGAAATATTGCTCTGAGTGTTAAAAAAAGTTAACAGCCCTGAATTGACTTATGCAGTAGTCTGCACTGGCAGTAGAGAGCCCCAAAGACTGCTCTAGTCAATTGGCCTTTTGCACACAGCAAGCTTGCCATATGTACTTAGTGTATCATAAGAATGGTGTGGGCTTTTTTAGATGTTACTTCTTCCCGGGGCTTGACTTTCAGGGCCAAATGAGCAAAGGGCCTCTGAAAAGTCTCATGGTTCTTGCAGACACCTCTTTCTTGGCAATCTGCCATAGCCAAAAGGGGGACAAAGATCCAAAATGAGGGGGGGGAATTATTCAAGCAGGAAAACAAACTGCTGTAGGATTCCTTCCTTCTGGGTAAATAACTTCTCTTTTGTAACCTCTGCTGCATGGTTCTGCACCTTTGAGGTAAATAGTTTTCAACAAAAAAAGTTAAGGTGCACCCCTTTTGTTTTTTTGTAGGACATAAGTAACTTTGGGTCTAAAATAGCAATAATATTCCTCAAAATTAGGTTAGCTGACAGGTATACTGAAGACATCACACAAGGTAATAAGAATCATTTGAATACATTTCCTTGTTTCATGGCTACTTTAGGGTTACCATACGTCCGGTTTTTCCCGGACATGTCTGGCTTTTCGGCAATCAAACCCCCGTCAGGGGGGAATTGCCAAAAAGCCGAACATGTCCGGGAAAATGCCGGCCGGGCACTTCCCCTCCCGCGGCTGCTCTGCTCCTCCCCTGACTCTTCGGCTCTGTTTAAGAGCCGAGCTGCCCGAGCACTATGGGCTTCAGGCAGCCCCCTTGCCTCCGGACCCCAGCCGCCGGCCAGGCACTTCCCCTCCCGGGCTCCGGCAGTGCAGGGTCCGGAGGCATGGGGGCTGCCCGAAGCTGGTAGTGCTCGGGCAGCTCGGCTCTTAAACAGAGCCGAAGAGTCAGGGGAGGAGCAGAGCCTTCGGCCGCGGCGGCTCTGCTCCTCCCCTGACTCTTCGGCTCTGTTTAAGAGCCGAGCGCTTCGGGCTTTGGGCAGCCCCCATGCCTCTGGACCCTGCGCCGCCGGAGCCCGGGAGGGGAAGTGCCCGGCCGGGGGCGCAGGGTCCGGAGGCATAGGGGCTGCCCGAAGCCCAAGCGCTACCGGCTTCACGGTTTGCCGGGCAACCTCCAGACCCTGCGCCCCGGGCTGGGCGCTTCCCCTCCCGGGCTCCAGCTGCGCTGGGGAAGCGCCGGCCGGGGGCGCAAGGTCTGGGGGCTGCCCGGCAAACTGTGAAGCCGGTAGCGCTCGGGCAGCCCTTTTCGCGTGGCTGGGAGTGGGAGGGAGGAGGGGGTGGGGTTAGGGCGGGGAAGGGGCGGAGTTGGGGCGAGGCTGGGGGTGGGAAATGGGCGGGGTCAGGGCCCCGTGGAGGGTCCTCTTTTTTTATTTGTTAAATATGGTAACCCTAGGCTACTTTAAACCCTGCAGCGCCAATTTTGCAACCATGTATACGCATCTGTTTTAGTCCTTTTGAATATTAAATGTGCTGTGCCAAACAAAATTAGAAAGTAAATAGTTACAGACGCAAATACACGACTTTAGCAGAACCTGCAGTAATATCTTGAGTTTCGTCTTACCACCCATCATGATACAACTCCATCACAATGCAACATCAGACAAACTTTTTTTTGGAGGGGGACGAGGGGGGAAGAGGAAGAAAGGAAGGAGTATAGAAAGCATAGGAGAGCTAAAGGAGGATGAGAAGTGGTAATCGGAGTTGGCCAGGAAGCTGAATTTCCATCCTGAGAAATTTTTGGCATTTTCAGTCCAACACCACAAAAAACACAACAACAACCCACAAACCTCAACATTTTTCATGGAACTGAAATTCAACAATGTTTCATTTTTGTCTTTCCAAAATGAAATATGTGCCCCAGAATCCCCAGCAGCCAGCCTGGCAGGCTGCCCTAGCTCTCTGGGTTCCCAGGTTAGCAAGTCAAACAGGTAGCCCAGCAGCTCACCACGTGTGCTGCTTGGGAACTAGGCAGCCCAGGGAGCCTGTCAGTCTGCTTGGTTTCCATCAAAACTGTTACTGTAACAGAGACATTCCCGCAGAACATTTTGTTTCCATTGAATCAGCATTTTCCAACAGAAAGCAAGTGTTCCGTATGAACATTTTCAACCAGCAGTAGCAGTAACCGAAGTCAAGGTAACAAAACGAATGCAGTAATGCACCCAAAGATGGGTCAGAACCAGAACCCAGATCCAAATACCTCCTAATTGCAGGAAAGCACCACAATATACACATTTTACATTTCAGGACTAACACTGAACAAACGAAAAATCAAACTTTTAACACTTTAACCTTTGCATCAATGGAAATGTGTAGATCTAGAAACTGGTGCACTTTGGTACAAAATGAAGCTTGTATATCCTATTACGTATGCGGTGACCCTGCAAACATGCATAATTTTACCCATGTATAGTCCAGGCTTAAGAGTTTGCAGGATCGAGACCTATGTTATATTCTTCTCATCCCAGTGCTTATCGGTGCAACCCTTCACTAAACACCTAAGCATCTTCATATATGCACATGTATAGGTATGCACAGCTTCCCAAAAGAAAGAAGAGGGAAGTATTCAATCCTGCTCAGTCCCATTGCTATGAGGAAAACCTATTGGGCTTACACTTGCTCGTTTTACCCCCCCACCTCCCCCGTACTTCCCTCTCAACTGACTGATTCATATGGACCACTTTTCCCAGATTTTATATTCAGACTTCAATCCTGAGACACATACAGACGTGAGTAACTTTACACACTTGAGTAGTTCCACCAATCTCAGTATTTGCATGATTGGGATCACAATCTTTGCTGTATAAAAGGCTTTTAAAACTAAGTAATTTTTCCTGCTTCTTAGGAACAGACACAGCTCTCATGCATACAAGGAGCCACTCAGCCTCTTCAGATATCAATTTAGAGACAGCTGTGTCTGGATATTATCACATGACCTGCTCTGAATGCAGCCAAGATGTCCAAGCCCATTGGAGTGACATCGTAACAAGACATCTGTGCAAAGAGACAGACAGACCCAAAATCTGCAGAGTTCCAGACACTTCAGCAGCAATATTTGGGAAATGAAGAAACAGTTGTAGTGCTGGGAAATAAGATACTTAAATGGTTATTTTCAAGAGGGTTAGAGAAACAACAAAACAAAACAAAAACCCCACACAACCCACTGCTAAGGCTCAGGACTGTGATTCCTTTACTTGTGTTGCATAACACCTTACTCCACAAGGGAGCTCATTGACCTCAGTGGGTCTTCTGCTATTATTACTGGTACTACTACTCCTTGTGGAGTAAGGTGCCACTAAATGTGAGTAGGGGCTTGTCTACAGTAAAAATGCTACAGCCACAGCTGCATTGTTATAGCATTTCAGTGTAGACACTACCTACACTGACAGGAGGGGTTCCCCCATCAGCGTAGGTAATCCACCTCCCTGAGAGGTGGTAGGTTGGTGGACAGAAGAATTCTTCTGTTGACTTAGCACTATCTACGCTGGGGGTTAGGTTGGCTTAACTATGCTGCTCAGGAATGTAGATTTTTCACACCTGAGCGATGCAGTTAAGCCAACTTAATTTTTCAGTGTAGACCAGGCCTAAGTTTATTATAATCTCTGTCTGTCAAACCTGCAAGATCCACAAGGGGTTTCTTTCTCCTGATCTCCAAATTTAAAAGTTTTTCTTTCTTCCAAAAATTTCACATTATCCCCCCATTTCATTCAAACTATCTGAATTTATTGGTAGAAAAAAACAAGGATGGGATAACTTATATATGACAGGGGCTCTTTGCCATCACATGCTGCTGTTTATGCAATACTGTGAAGGCAGCATTAAAGAACAGGAATTCCAGCTGTTTCCCTCTTGCCTAGCCACATTTTTATTTATAAGACCATGTCTATATATAATCACACCCTGTATTAGTTTATCCTTATAACCCACCCCACCCACTTCCACAGAATACTATTTTAGTATTAGGAAATACAAAGAAATACTGCATTGTTTTTAATATATTTGGGTTTCCAGAGATCACATACAAATGATCTCTTCTTTACCTAAGACACTTAGGTAGGAATTGCCATACTAGGGCAGGCCACCTGTCCATCTAGCGCTTATTCATTCCTAGACAGTAGCCAGAATCAGGTGCTTCTGAGGAGGGTGCTAGGAACCTCCTGATGCACAATTATTTAATAACATACCTATAGGGGAAGTTTCTTCTTGCTGCTCTCAGTTAGTGGTTGGCTTAAACCCTAAAAGGTGAGGGATTAGTATCCCTATTTAAAAAACAAAACAAAAAACACTTCTAACGTAACTGGAGGTTTTCATTATCATTAAAAGTAAATTAGCCTTTTATATCTAGGCTCACATTCTCAGTAACATCTTGTGGTTGTGAATTCCACAGGTTAATTATGAAAAAAAATTCCTATGATCAGTTTTAAAGCGCGTTGCCTTTCAATTTCATTGGACGTTCCCTGATTGTTCTATAAAGGCAGGGGTATGTGAAACAAAAAAGTGCTTGATCTACCTTATTCACACCATACATTGTTTTATATACCACTATCACATCCCCTCTTATTTGCCTCTTCTCTAAACTAATCAGTCCCAGACCTTTTCAGTTACCTTTCAGATGGGAGTTTTCCATTCCTGCAATCGTTTTCATGTGTCCCATCTCTGAACACCCTTCAATCTCTCTTGGTACAGGCTGACCGGAATTGAACATTGTATTCTAGGTGGGGGCATATATTGATTTATATAACAGCATTATGTTTTTGGTATTGCTTTCTGTAACATTCTTTGTAATTCCTAATGTTCTGTTTCCTTTTTTGACCACTGTTGTGTACTGACCAGAAGTTTTCAGCGAGCTGTCCAAAACTACACTAAGAGAAGAAAGCCTTGTCTGATTACAGTTAGGTTAGAAGCCAGGTAGCTCAGATTATTTTTTCATAACTGCCCTATGTTTTTTTCCATGTTCTTCACACAGTCAAGAGTCACATGAATCAACTTTAATAAATACACATAGGCAGACCTATTTTCCAGCAAATTTCAAACATTTTGTTATTAGAATTGATCAGAATAACTTAAAAGCTAAGAATACAGTAATTATCCTGCATGAACTGAATGCTATAGTAGCCACGTAAGCTTTATAAATAGAAACAGAAGGAACCTCATACAGTATTTTGCTATGAACTCTTTTAGTATATACAGGTTGTTAGTTTCCCAGTAGAATGTAAACATCCACCTAATTTGAAGATGGTGATGCACACAGCTATCTATTAAACTAGCCATGATCTTCTGTCCAAATAGGAACCCTGAACTCAAAGCAAAAGGCAATGGATCATTAGCCATCAAATCCCAAAGCTTCCTTCTTTAGTTGTATTACTGATCTGTTGCAGTAACATTTAGACCTAGATACAGTACTTGTTTTTCTTTTTATTGGGATGGTGGACGAAAAATAACCTCTATTTAGAAGGGTAGTGTAACCACATGTGCATTGTAACTTGTAATTTTGTAGACCATTAAAGCTTTATATAAAAGTAAAAAAAAAAAAAAAAAAAAAAAAACCAACAACAAAACTCCCGCAAAAAATTCCACCTCTGTCCCTTTCTTTTCACCACCACCAAAATTACAAGAAGTTGAAAAAGATACTGTCAAAAGGGCTTTGTCAGGGTACAAATCCTATTATAAGAGAAGAAAGCCCTTATATGTGTTACTAACTTCTCACTAAGTACATTGTAAGATCTTACTTCTTCAACATTTTATGATCTTTGCACTTCACTGACCATGGACAATGAAAACAGACTAGTGAAGTCGCACTGTCTGGTTCTCATGCACTAGGCACAATGCTGCATGTTTGGGAAGCAGAGGAATGTTTAGACTCAATGTCTCAACCTACTTTTTAAAAAATCATGAAAACCTATGAACTTTTACTATTAGGGTTTTGTAAATAAAATAAACAACATTTCCCCAAAGCCAAAACTTCCTTTTTGGAATTAAATTACTCAACAACATCCCTTTAAATAGTCCTTCAAATAGTAACTTTGGCTCCTCCTCTTGCAATAGTGGATGAAAACCTCTAACTGCAACTGAATTGCTGAATTATTTGGAACTAAGTGCAGTATTTGTGGTGACACTTTCTATTACAGCCCATCCTACTCACAGGCATCCAGCAAGGAAGGAACACGCTCACTGAATAGTTTCACTTGTACCAATTAATGGAATAATTATTTATTGTTGGAATTACAGGAACACCTACTTATCCTAATCAATGATCAGAGCCTCACTGTGCTAGGTGCTGTACAGACGTAAAGTGAAGAAGACAGTTCTTGCCCCAGAGGTCTCACAACCTACATCGTCAGACTACACTCAAGAGGAGAAAACAGACTAATAGGGTGTGGGAGGATGGGAGGCTGAGTGAACAAGGTGGAACAGGAAAGCAAAAGTTACAGCTCGTTATTTACCTAACCAATGCCAGCCAGGAGTGAAGGTGAGTGTATGGAAACGGACTAAAAATCTTAGTAATGTATTACTGAACCAATTAGCTCTCTCCAGGAGAGAGGGGTGGAAGGTGGGGGCAAGAGACTTCTTAACAGTCAAAAGTAGCTTTTGAAATGAATTAGGATGCACTGAACTACTTATCTTATTAGCACCTAAACTAATCATATCATTTTTGGGCAGAGCAATATTAAAAAGATCATATCAATACTTTCAGTCTCTTCTTGCCAAAATGTCTTGAAGGAACTTAGAGGGAAACTGAACAGGAAATTTAGATCATGATATATGTTCTCTGTAGATGTGTGGTCAGGGAAATTACTGCTTTTTCATGATTACCTGAACAATAAATTGATACCAACAAAATTCTCAGGGTATAATTGGGTTAGATACTATTTGGCTGGTTGGAAATTTTCTTCCATAGAAACTTTTTTTCTGACAGAAAACTAAGATGTTTTTGGGCTACCAAACAATTTTTAGCATTTTTCATTTTTTCAGCAAAAAGTCAAACTTTCAGGATAAAAATAATTATTTGTTGATCAGCTCTACTTAGAGTTGCCAACCCTCATGGTTTGGCCAGGAGTTTCCTGGAATCAGGCTCAATCTCCTGGAGGCTACTGAAGCCAATCCAGGAGATTTTAGGCTGCTAAAAGTCTGGTGACACAGTGGGGCTAAGGCAGGCTTCCTACCTGTCCTGGCTCAATGCCACTCCCAGCTGCTAGGAGGAGCCATGGCCAGATGGTCTCTGTGCACTGCCCCCGCCCTGAGCACCAACTCTGCAGCTCCCATTGGCTGGGAACAGGGAACCGCGCCAATGGGAGTTGTGGGGGCAGTGCTTGCAGGCAGGGGCAGTGCGCAGAGCTGCCTGTGAGCCTAGGAGCTGCTGCTGAACATGCCGCCGCTTCCAGGAGCCACTCGAGGTAAGTGCCACCTGGGTGGAGCCTGTACCACGAACCCTCTCTTACACCCCAACCCCGGGCCCCAGCCCTGAGCCCCCTCCTGCACCCAGTTTTCAATTTTTGGTATTTGGATGAAAGTGCAAAGTTTTCTGCCAAAATATCCTCCATTTTCTCCATCAGCTCTAATGATAACCATCTACATCTGTCTATTGAGAGGGACAGAAGGGAGTAAGCTCCAGAGAAAAAGAAATCATTTAGCTTAATGCAAAGGATTTTAACTAAATAATGGGATGAAATTAAGAAATGGAAGATTTAGGCTGAATGTCAGGAAAAGCTTCTTGACAGAAATCTATTAGATTGCTAAATAATTTCCTCAAGGTAGTGGATGAAACCTTATCACCTGGGACATTTAAAGCAAGACTGGGCAAAGCATTAGGAAATACATTGAAGGGAACAAACATATATGGGCAGAAAAGAGGACTGGGTGACCAAAGATGTCTTTGCCATCTCTAATAAGGATAAGCTGAATACAATTAAAACTGCTTAACAGCAGGAAAATGATAATGTAAAAAAGATTCTCAGATACAATATACAGTAATGGAGGTTCAGAGAGCAACTGTGAGAAAGTAGAGAGGCCACTTTTGGAAGTGAGTCTATTACCAGAAGCTGAGGACAATCAAAACTTTCTAGGGAGTCCAGGATTTTATAATTATTCAGAAAAGTTAGGAGTTAGAAAACCTAGGCACAGAGGAAGTTAATAGACTGAAAATAGAATTCCCCTAAAGGTATTGGGGACAAATGAGTTCCCTGAAACATGGGGAACAAGAGGACCCAGACAATTATAGACCAGACAGCCTAACTTTGTTACCTGGTTAGATACTGGAACACATTAAAACATCAATTTGTAAGCATGAACCTGAAGGTTATTCTAAGTTTACATTAAAACTGAATATCTTGTAGGGAATAGAAAAGAGAAGGAGGAGAAAGTGGATGACTGAGACATCATGCAGAGGGGGAGATTTTCAATGGCACAAATGGTAATTAGGTGCCTAATCCCAATTGGTGAGTTGGGCCTCTAACTGCCATTTGTGCCTTTAAAAATCTCCCTCAGAAAGTGCATGTGCATAGGCATGGGCATGCACTGTGAGAGAAGAGGTCTGAGAGGCAAGAGCATTTGGCAGGCCACCAACACCTAGGATGACCAGATAGCAAGTGTGAAAAATCGGGACAGAATGTGGGGGATAATAGGAGCCTATATAAGAAAAAGCCCCAAATATTGGGACTGTCTCTATAAAATCGGGATATCTGGTCACCCTACCAACACCAATGACAGAGTTCTCCATAAAAGTCAAGACAAAATGGTGCAACTTGAAGACAATGAAAGCACCAGGTGGCCTAGCACTGAAGTGAGCACATCCCCCACTCAGTTTATGCTCTGGCCAGCATGAAGGTCTCAAAACCAATCATTCAAAAATCTTCATTATCAACTTTTCAAATTCTGACCCAAAAAAAGTTTCCCCATTTTTAAGGCAGCTCCACTCAACAGCTTTTCCTGGATTCTCCTGGTTTCACACAAAGCACAACTACAGGATTCCAATGCTCACCTGGTGAACTCCAACCCCTAACTGACTCTGCAAAGAGTTCTCCCCACTATGGGTCTCAGTAAAGGTCAGTGAAGCCCTCGTTCTCACCACCACACTTCCCTTCCAAATGCTGCCATCTAGGGCTAGATGAAGACACCACAAATCACCTCAGGAAAAGTGCCCTCACTGCCCATGCACTGGACGATACCAGAAAGGGAAGGACCCTCCCTCCCACACAATAAAGGAGAATGAGCTACCCAACCTCACATTAAAAAAATGCAAACCACTCTCCAAAGGGAAGAAGAAAATATTCCTTCTTATACCTGCAAACTCCTAGGAGATAGTATTAACTACATTCATATGCAAAGAAGTATCAGTTGCTGCAATTGGAGCAACTATTCTAAATTGTGTTATAAAAAGAGAAGTAAATCTGATGGCTGGAGGGCAAGGGGGACTATTGCATTGTACAGCTTAAGTAAATTGACTTTCCATCTTCCATCCTTCTTAAAAACCCCACGGCCATGACCATTAGAATTGTGCAGTGCTTCACTTAACACATCCTCTCTCATGTTGCAAGCTTGACATTTTTAAAAGGGAGGAAAAAATTATGCTTACGCTACGAGTTCCAGGAATTTTCCCAGCTATAATTTTTATCATCAGACTAAACAAATTGAAGAACTACCGGTATATCTTTATTAATGAAATCTATATCTTAAAGGTAGGTCAGTCAATGCAGGACAGGACATTTTGTTTCGTAGTTTCAACACACAATTAAATTATTTGATTTTAAAAGCTCAGGAAACAAAGTGATTTGTAATGGTTGTCTAGGCTTCCCTTATGTGTTGTTCCTGCAAGGACTTTGGGTAACAGGGGATGGATCGCTTGACGATTACCTGTTCTGTTCATTCCCTCTGAAGCATCTGGCATTGGCCACTGTCAGAAGATAGGATACTGGGCTAGATGGACTTTTGGTCTGACCCAGGATGGCCATTTTTATGTTCTTTTGACTTATGCACATGCTTAACTTTTCTCAGTGTGATTTCTCCCATCAAAATCAATGGGACCACGCTCTGTAGATTATGGTTAGCACGTGCATATGCCTTTGCAGGATTCAGATCTAAATTACTACCCTGGACTCCCATCTGAGTGTGATGAGCAAAGCAAGGTCTTCGAGTTTAATTTCATTCTTCTATTCCTCCTCATTGGATGCCTCAACTGCCCAGTCACTAGGCTAATGGCATCATTAAAGGCATCCTGACAATTTTTAAGTACATAGGCACATACATTAAACATTGAAGTTTGAATCTGTAAGCACAACGTGGATCACTTTTGGAAGCAAAATGGTCAGGTCTACAGTGTGATCACTCATTATTTTATTCTGTTAGTGCCCATAACATACTATGTGGCTTTCCACACGCATAAAAAGACACAGTCCCTGCCACAAGAGGTTTATGATATAACATGATCTCTTCGCAGATCGAGTGCTATTGTGTCAAACAAATCATATTTTATGGGACTGCTGCTTCTGATTACTAAGAATTGCCCTCATCCTATTATTTTTGTTATCCTCTATCACCTCCTATTCTAGCCCCCTTGCTTGTTTCATCAACCTCTTGCAACTTGTCTTTTAGATTGTAAGCTCTTTGGGAGTAGGCACTCATTTTCTATATGTTTTGTAGAGCAAAATGGGGGCCCTGTCTTGGCTGGCTTCTGTGAAATAATGTTAAGTACTAGTAATTCTATTTTATACCTGCCGCGTCCACAGGTCCGGCCGATCGCGACTCCCACTGGCTGCAGTTTGCCGCTCCAGGCCAATCTGGGCTGCAGGAAGGGATGTGCTGGCTGCCGCTTCCCGCAGCCCCCATTGGCCTGGAACGGCGAACCACGGCCAGTGGGAGCCAAGATCGGCCGAACCTGCAGATGCAGCAAGTCAACAAACTGGCCCGGCCCGCCAGGGGTTTTCCCTAAACAAGCGGTGGACGGCTTTGAGAACCACTGCTCTATAGTTCCTGCCACACCTGTTATTATGCTGAGGTTGCCATTCTTCACAAAATTCAGCACCATCGATTCTATGCCACCATAGATGGAAATGATGCTGTGCCACGGTAATTATACAGTACATTGAATGTGGAGTCCGAAGAGCTTGCAAACTAAAGGTCCTATCCTGTTCCCACTGAAGTCATGGCAAAGCTTGCACTGACTTCAGGGGAAGCATTGCTGCCACAGAAAATTAGGCTCTAAAATGGCATATTAAAATACTTTATTATTTGTATTCCTCTTGGAAAGGGAGGAAAGTAATTTGAAATCCATTCAAACATTCTTTATGTCCAGGATATAAGCTGTTTTCCATAAAAGTTTATCTAGATTTACTGGATACTGGTATCACTATGCTAAACCTCCTGACTGATCAAGGAAGGAATTTTAAATGCGCTATATTTAAAAAATTAGCTAATCCCTCTTTATTCTCTGTCCAGCCCCTAAATCAAAATCTGAATATAAACATCCTATCTGGCTTAGGAGAATGTAAAGAATAACTAAAAGTGTCTAGAAAAAAGCTGTATTAATTGATCATAAAAAAGAGATTTAGACTAGAAACCTAAAGTGAGGTTTTTCTGTAGCGTGAATTGAGTGGTATTAACCCAGGTTTGATAGCCCTGGGCACCAGATACACAGTGTTATCAACTTCCATGGTTTTAATTACATATTTCATTATAGTTGGTGTTTTTCTTAAAGTCTCAGTTGCTGGAATCAAATGATTAACTGGAAATCTCAGTTTTCATTGTAATAATGTTTCTAGCCCTCACAGAAAAGAAGAAAAGGTTAAAACATTAAGTAATTGTGGCCTAAAGGCTCAGAAGCCAAATGACAAATAAAAATAACCCATTTACAAAAAATTCTCATGGTTTTGGGGGGCCTGACTTCTGGATAGAGAAGACGCAGCAGTAATGCAAGCTGCCCCACAGAAAAGAGGACATTGTTGGGAAGTAGCACAGAACCGTTTGCGTTTTTGGATCAGCTTCACTTTTCTGCTTGGTTCACTTTTCACCTGAAACATGATCAGCTAATCAACCGAGCAGATAACTTCTCCCTCTCCCAAACCTCAGCACCATAGATACAAAAAAGAGGAGCTGCTGAACGATCTCTGAAACAGGGATTCTCAGACTCAAGCTTGTGCCCTATGGGGAGGTGGCTGGTCACATGATGCTGGCTCTTCTCCTAGCTTCCAGCTACTATACTGCATTGAAAGACAGCAAAAAACACAGTACATACTTTCCTAATGTTACTTTTTCATGTAAGCAATTGCTGTATCTTCTACAGGGGTGTTACGCAATCATGAATCGAGGAAGAGTGTGGTCTCAAATAGTCAGCCTGTCTATTAAGGTTCAGTCCACACTATCAAATGGCAAATGGAGGTGAGCAAAGATGAACTGGAGTCTGACAGGCTTCTTGGTTTGTTGTTTCCCAAGCTTCTCACTCAGCAGCCAAGCCCCTCTGAATTAAACTAAAAACTTAAGACAATTAAGTCATTCAATGCAACACACACACACACACACACAGTTGGGTATAATTTAGGGGTGGTGGTTAATTTTTATTCTACATTATTTAAGGCCTTCTCCAACATCAGGCAAGGGTATGGATATTTCATGAGCAGCATCCATCCACACTGTTGGCACGACAGCCTCCACCATGGAAGATGGGAGCCCCTCATTTCATCCTGTCACCCCTGACAAGAGCAGCTGTACAGAGTAGTTGGTTAATAATCTGTGTTTTTTCTGCTCTGGAGAAAGAGGAGAACTATTATTCCCATCACATTCCAGGAGGCAGAATTTCCTCCATGCACGGCACTGTTGATAGAACATTGACTCCAAGCCAAACGACCTCTTGTAAAGAGCTCAAACAAGAGTAGGAAATACTTTTTTTTTTTTAAGTCACTTATTAAAGCAGAGCGTTGTCATACCATTTTCACTGCTGCCGTGAAAGGTGAACTCAGAAAGGAAGTCCACCCAATTTCAAAGTTATATAACTGAAAGTTTCATGCTGCTTCCCACCTGATCTTTGCCAAAAACCTGAGGATATTACGTAAGAATGTTAAGTGCCCTGTGTTTGTTTTGCTCTGTTTTCATGGATTTTGGGATGAGCTCAGATTGTTGGCTAGCAACAAAGGGCTTGCTTTTAAATCAGAGGTTCCTCCAAAGTTCACAAAAAAGTGTTAAATAAGGGATTTTTTAAAATAAAAAAAATGCTTTTCTAAATGAGGAAAAAGCAGTGCACCCTGCTACAAAGCCTGAAGTCAAAAGAAAGGATGGAATTCACTACCCAGATGAAATATATAGTCCTTCACACAAACTCTTTATATTTGGGGCAGGGACTGTCTTATTATATGTATATAGTGCCTAGAAAAATGGAACCTCTACACACTATTGTAACTAATAATCATAAAAGCACCTTAAATTCGTAGCATTAACGTTATATGTATGCATGCAATATGTAAAATCTATTATTTTGCAATGTACTTAGCACCGCTTGGAAGTTTACACTTCAGTTCTTCCTTCTGCTAACACTTGGGAGACAGCTTGGATAAACAGAAATGGACTCCAAGCATGGTCCAAAATTCAGTTTAACTCAAGCCAATAACCAAGAAGGTTTGAAAAAGTTTAGTTAACTTATGCTAAAGGAAAAAAGTGTCATTACTGGTAGTTTTTCATTCCCTTGTGTCTATGCATTTCCTACCTCCAGTTAGGCTAAACATCCTCTGTTATGGTATCTTGACATTTCTGTATATAGCCACCACTTGAAGTGCTTCAAATATCACAAAAACACTTGCTCTTGGGAGATTTCCAGCTCCACTTTGCAGATTTAAGACATTCAGCCAGCATAAACAACCTGGTTCATCCAAACTGAACCTCCAAATTTTTTGCGGTTCAATCAGTGCTAGCTAGTGTCACAGTTCAAGGCAACTCAATCTGTAGTCCCCTCTATTGTCCAGCAATGGGCACCTGCTGTAGGCTTCCAAGCCATCATCTCTCTTGGATGGAGACACACATTTCACTCACTTCTGAGTGGAGTATTTCCAGGCTTCATAGTTCCCCGATTATACTTTTATCCCCAGCAAAAGACAAGCTGCATATGTGGGCTTCTTTTGCCTTCTCTTCAGAGTGTAATTGTCACAGGTAATTGTCACAGGTACAGTTACCACATAGCTATTTCTAAGCAAGCTCATTTTATTCTTAAGGTAAAAGCATTACAGAGAAAACATGTTAAAAACAATAAAAGAAACTACACACATAGATTCATAGATTCTTGGACTGGAAGGGACCTCGAGAGGTCATCGAGTCCAGTCCCCTGCCCTCATGGCAGGACCAAATACTGTCTAGACCATCCCCGATAGACATTTATCTAACCTACTCTTAAATATCTTATAAGCTTACAAGGGATCAACCCAGTTTTAACATGGGCTCTGGCAAGTGGTCCTTCAAAACCACACACGGGTTTTCCTGTAGTTTCAAGTTCATAACACTCTTTGTTCAGCACAAGAACACTCATGACTCTGTAAGTCTTTCATTTATCCACTTTGGGCCTTTGAAGAGACTGTGAATATGTTAGAAGCCAATCAACGGTTTTCTGCTCAAGCCATAACTTCAAAAGGATGGATTCAGCGATGCGTCATTTGCATTCCCCTCATCTCAAGGAAACCCTAGGAAATCCACTTCACACATATTGTCCCAAAAAGTCCTTTGAAGTTCCTGGTACTTCCCAGAAATTGCATTAATTCTGACTTCCTCTTTAAGAAATTCTATATACTCTCACAATAATATATACACATTTGCATTTTTAATACATTGGACTCCTAAACCTTATTGAATTAAGTATTTTAACTTGATTCCATAAAGTTTGTTTCAGATATTGTCATATCTGTCATGGTTAGAATGCAGTGTCTCTCCAAAATAAAAAAAGGATTATCTTGAGGAATGTTTTTGGGCCTCACCTATTCATTTTTGGATCTGTGATACTTTGAAAATAACATTTAGCTCTTCTAATGGCCAACAGAGATGGGCCTTTAATATTGGTGTTTTGGAAAATTCGCTATTCGCTCCACTTTTGTTTGTTCTTGACTTGAAGCAGTGTTACTTAACACGTTACATGCATTTTTACATGCCACAGTCAGGTTGGGATCTGTAGTGAATTCTGAAGGAACAAGGTGCTCCCTAGAGGAATGTCACTTGAGAGAAATCCAGAAGAGCAAGTCATAGCATAGTCTTGAAGAGCTATGCTAAATTATGTTCAATGGTTTGAGAGAGTAGGGTCCTGCCCTGGGCAATATAGATCATTGCCAAGGCCTTTACATAAAATAGAAGGGAGCAGAGAATTAAGTAGGAAGAGTCAGTGTAAAGGAAAAATTTGAGGTTTCCCTATTAAAATCTGTGTTGGTCTGGAAACAAAAGAGAAGCTTCTTCTTTTGGCTTCTCACAGGGAAACAGTCAATGTAATTAGCCTTGGCTGACAGGTATGTATTTCACAGGTACCCTGCCCACCCCATGTCCCTGGTTACAGTATCTACCTAATGCATCTAAACCCAACTGTATTATGAAATTAAATTGATGATGAGTTATTTGTTAAATATGTATGCATGTTAGATCTTATGAAATTGAGTAATATTTTATTTCCTTGGCACCAACTCTCAGGCTTTCAAAAGAGGGCCCCTCTCCACTGTTTCTTATAGGAAAAAAACGGGAGGTGCAAATTACTATGTACCGGAGCTCACAGAATCTTTGGACTGGACTCAGGACCACAACAAAAGTAGGAAGGAACGGGTGTGAGAAAAATCCATAGTCAGCGGTAGGTCCCCTTCCTGGTTATCAAGTCCAATATAATTATCTAAGCTACTAGAGTTGATGTAGTATAAATGTTTTTTAATGGAGACTTAAAAAAAGCTTTTCAGACCATGTCTTCCTGTGGACGGAAAAGAGTTCATGTGATAGTGAGCTGCATTGTTCAGCTTTACATTCCACAGAGATAGGTATTTTATGTAAAAAAGTGATGTATTATAAATCACATCTATACCACTGTAAAATACATGGCACTTCATGTCTAACTATGCTCATAGTCTTTGTGCAGAAGAGAGTGTACAGCCTATGGGCTAATCCTGAAAGGTTCTGATCACCCTCAGTTCTTATTGATTTTAGTTGGAGTTGAGAGTACTTAGCATCTTCAGGGGATTATCAGTTAGCAGAATTAGACCCTAAATATTGGGTACTGGTAAATTTAATTAATATTTTTCAAATGTTTCTGCCGTAACAGGGAAAAAGACAACCCTAGAGAGATGACCATTCTATTTTAATCTTATATTTAACTTCTACAAGTAAAATGTTAACGTCTCATTCAAATAGATCAGAGATCAGCCCCAAATACAGTCCCAGAGCCATGCATCTGCAAACGTAAGAGGAGTTTAGAACTGGATCCAAATTTTATAGCTGACAATTTCTCTCAAATGGGCTGAACCACACTCTCTCCATTTTGTGCAGAGTTGAGATCCAGATATACACAATGGCTGAATGCCTTTTTTTTTTTTTTTTTTTTTTTTTTAACTTTGTGACTGTTTTAAAGCTCAAGAAAGAATAGAACTAATAGAATTAACTTGAGCTAGGCGCCATATCTGATTCACCATTCTGCTCTGTCCAACACACCTCAGTACTGACCTACATACCACTTCTATTCCTTTTTAAAAGACTGGATTTCAACCTCATTCTCCAGAGGCACAAGACTACCTAAATTCAATTGATCATTCTTAATATTCTTCTCCAGATTGCTAGCAAAGGTGATTCTGTGCAGGTAAAACAAGCCTTTATTTTACCTGCATGGTACAGCATGTCACGAGGATAGAGCCCAATATTATCAGTGGTCCTGCTGCACGAAGAATGTGAAACATGTATAGTAAATCCCACTCATTCCTCACTTATTTTTTAATGCTTATTAAAATGATGGATTGCTGCACAAACAACTCCATTCTTTCACCTCCTGTATCTACAAGAATCACCTACCACCTCCAGATCAAAGTTCACTCCTGGAATAGAACTGGCTTCCACATAGTGCAGTTAGCACAATGAGGAAGGTATAAAGGGAGTTTAATGTATTTCAAGTTAAAACATTTTGGCAAATGAGACGGCATAAAAGCACTGGCTAAAATAAAACAGTCTATGTATAAACCAACCTCATAGAATTTGACAAGAGCTTCCATTAAAAAGATTCCAACTGATTGTGAAAAACATTTTTAAATAAATGGTGGTTTATTTTAATCTTGTGAAAGTGTCTTCTTTTTAATCCCACTTGCCCTACAAGATTAAATTCACAATCAAGTGAAAGCCAGAACTGTGACTGAAGTATCTTATTTAGGGTTGCCAGGTGCCCTGTTTCCATTAAAAGTCTGGTCGGTGGCGCAGCTGGGGCTCTGCGCAGCTCCTGGAAGCAGCAGCATGTCTCCCCTCCGGCTCCTACGCATAGGGGAAGCCAGGGGATTCCGCGTGCTACCCCCACCTCCACAGCTCATTGGCCGGGAACCACAGCCAATGGGAGTTGTAGGGGCGGCGCCTGCGGATGGGGCAGTATGCAGAGCCACCTGGCCACACCGCCGTGTAGGAGCCAGAGGGGGTACATGCCGCTGCATCCCCCTTCCGCCCTCCAAACCCCTCGGTCCCCACCTGGAGCCCTCTCCTGTACCCCAAACTCTTGCCCCAGCCCAGAGCCCCCTCCTGCACCCTGACCCCCTCATTTCTGGCCCCACCCCAGAACCTGCACCGCCAGGCTAGAGCCTATACCCTCTCCTACACCCCAACCCTCTGCCTCAGCCCGGAGCCCCCTCCCATACTCTGAACCCCTCGGCTCCACCCCCAGCCCGGAGCCCCCTCCTGACACCAACCCCCTCATCCCTGGCCCCACCCTGGAGTCTGCACCCCCAGCTGGAGCCCTCACCACCTGACCCCCTCCTACCCCCCAACCCCCTGCCACAGCCCAGTGAAAATGAGCGAGTAAGTGAGGGTGGGGAGAGTGAGCAACAGAGGGAGGGGGGATGAGTAAGTGGGGGCAGGCCTCGGAGGAGGGTGGGACAGGGGGCGGGGCAAGGGTGTTCAGTTTTGTGCAAGTAGAAAGTTGGCAACCCTAATCTTATTACCATGTTATCGGATTAGGCAGTACTAATTTCCAACTGTATTTAGGCATCTAAAAAGGGAGACAGGTGCTTCCGAAAACCCATTGACATGCCTAAGGAAGTTAGGTGCCTTTCTGCATCTTTAGGTTCCTAAATACTTTTGGAAACCTGGACCCAAGGTCACTGAGCCCAGAAATAAATTGGAAGATACACAAAGCCTCTTTGAGAGCCTGTCAGCACGCCAAGTATACCTGTGCCTTCGTCATAAGATCCTGACACACTCACCTCTTCTGGTGACCACGAGCATGGATTAATTGGGTCCACACAGTAACTTCCACCCCACCGCCATCCTCCAAACCATCATTTATCTAGACATTTTGGTACTAGTGCATTCTAGGAAAAGCTGGAAAGCTAAACCATGATGCTTCAGCTGGAAATTGAGTGGCAGGGGATTATGCACAAAGAGCAGCACCAGCAGAATATGGAGCAATGCATTCTGGGATTTCTTACCACAGAGACCGAGGGGAGAAAGGAAAGTCTAGTTACATGAGTAGTTACGGGAACCCTTCTGCACAGTAAAAACAGTGTTACAAGCTGGTTACAGGAAGATGTAGAGTAGGTCACTGGCAAGGGTGATACGTGGTTAGCTACAATGGTTTTGAGGCGGGGTGCTGGAACAATTTGTATAGTGGGGTGCTGAGAGCCATTGAACCAAACTGCAAACCCTGTATACGATGGAAACCATTTCAAGTCAGGGGGTGCTATAACATCCCCTGCACCCCTAGTTCCAGCACCTATGCTTTGAGGTGTTGCCTGGGCACAAATCACATTAGTAACTGGTTACAAATGGTTCAAGTCACAGCATGGACCCTAGCAATAGCAGCTGAGTGTCTCCACACACTAAGGCACTAAGTACAGTAGCTGCAGCTAATATTCATTAAATCAAACTCGATTACACTCCTTCCACTTCCAAGCCCACTCTACCACACAAGCCTCCTATGGCCCAACGCTGTAATTTTCCAACTTGGCTTCTAGTTTTGCTTTTTGTTTTATGGATACATGAACATTTTTCTCTCTTCTCAGTGTTTAAGTTGTGTACTGCTGACCTCTTCATCTCTTACTGAGGCGTGCTCCTTATCCAGATTTCCGTCAGGCATCACAACGCTGCTTATTTGACACAGTATTTGAAAATCTCTCTCAGACATTTAAACAACATTTCTGCTGGCATTAGATGTTTAGAAGACATCCAAAAATGTCAAGAGTACCCAAGTTGGTTGAAGCACAGCATTGAAAGGATTTTATGGGACATTCCACAATCTCAGTCAAGTTAGACCGGCTAATACAGAGCCCCTGGCAGGGTCAGGAGATGGCTCTCAGAAGCCAATAAATCAAGTTAAAATCCTCTCAATAAATCAAGTTAAAATCCTTTTAAGTCACTTTGTAAGTGAGGACACCATGCCACAACTGCTACATGTCATAATCACGGGTATAATCAAGATTGGTGTGTAGGGGCTATAGCAGTGAACTGTAAGTCAAGACTCCAGGGATCTATTCCTGGCTCTGTCTGTCTCTGTGACCTCTGTCAAATCGTTTAAATGCTCTGTACCTGACTCCCTGTCTGCTGTTTAGTGGCAAACACCACTTACCATCACTGGCTAACAGTTCTATGCAAATTCAGAGAGAAGGATGTAGGTTTAGGTCTCAAAGCTGCCATAATTAAGTGTCTCATTTTGCACAGTATCATGAACTGGCAAAAGCCCAGATGGGATATTAACTGTTATTCATATTGACATTTTCTATAACGTTCCCACTTGTGTTTTGTATGTCTGTAGACATCCTATGACATGAAAGAGATCACAGTTGAGGCCATAAAGTAAGCAACATTTTTGCCCAGTTCTTTTATTGGCAACATACCGTGGTTGTAAGGCATGATGCAACATAACCTGTTTTTCACAGCTGAACAAGTCTTTTGCCGCCATTACGGATTTACAGCAGTGGAGATACAGATATTGCACATGTGTGGGTTTGAACAGTGTTGCTGATAAGGTAACTGAAGCAAGAACTTTTGCATTGAAAACATATTAAACCAGAGTACTGTAAAAATTAAGGGACCTTGAAATCTGTCCCATTTTTCTCTTGTAGCTGCTTTGGAGTACCAGCGCTT
This sequence comes from Malaclemys terrapin pileata, assembly GCF_027887155.1. Taxonomy (NCBI): domain Eukaryota; kingdom Metazoa; phylum Chordata; order Testudines; family Emydidae; genus Malaclemys; species Malaclemys terrapin. The sequence continues at coordinate 29,160,827 of NC_071512.1, forward strand.
GCTTCAAAAAAGAAAACAAAAGCTTGTGACTAATAAGCTAACAGATGTACATAAAGCTGTGTATTCCTCAGTGTGACTCAAATCCCACATGTGGATGTTTTAGCCAAACATTTTTTTTAAATGGATGGATTGGCCTATATTATAGGATTTGGAGCTGACGGCTGGGAATGGGTTATGCTGTGCTTGGGAGAAGGGATAACAAGGAAGCTAGGGTTTTGAGCACCTGGAACGTGAAGCACATTTGAACTCCGAGGGTTTCTTTCTTTCAAATAGGAAGCCTGGTCTAGTGGCTAAATCAAAAATACCAGAAGCCAAGAGGCCCATTTTCCTGACTGCCACAGACCTGCTGCGTGACTTGCGGCAAGTCACTTAGGCCTTGTGTAGATTAGGATTTGGAAGGCGTTAGCTAATACATGTTAACAACCTAGTATAGACAAGGCAATGGGCTTTTAACACATGCTAAACTGGTTGATATAAAGCTTTAACTTGACCACTGTAAAACATATTAAAGGCACACCGCCTTGCCTACACGAGTCTTAACACTAACATGTTGTCTAGACTAGGATTTGGAAGGTGTTAGGAACCCGTTAGTGTTAACAGTCTAGTGTAGGCACAATAACGTGTGTTACAGTAGTCAAGTTAAAGTGTTATATCTACAAGTTTAGTATGTGTTAAAGGCACACTCCCTTGTCTATACCAGGTTGTTAATGTATTAGTTAACACCTTCCAAATCCTTGTCTGGATAAGGCTGCTCGGTCCCATTCCGCCCCTGCCCCCATCCTTTGTAAAAAATAAAAACAAAACAAAACAAAAAATCACACCTTCAAAAGACTTGGGAAGCTTAATTTGAGATAATACAAATCTGTTATGTATCTCTTATCTGTATATCTCAAAGTACTTTGCAAAGGAGAGATCATCCCCATGTTATGAATGGGGAAAATCAAGGACAGAGAGAGAAAGTGACTTGCCTAAATTCTCTGCCATGGCAGAAACAGAAATAGGATCCAGATCTTCTGAGTCCCCGTCTAGTACCCCATCCACTGTATTATACCCCCCAAGCCATGAAATTTGGTTCCAGATTTCAACTTTTGCCAAAGTTTAATGGTATTAAAATCTCCATGTAATGAGCTGGCCAGCATACATGAACCACTGCCCTCTACAGGATAGATTCAGAACTTCAAGACTGTGTCCAGGGCTGTCCCTAGACATCTTGGTGCCCTACACACAGGGCTGGCTCCAGGCACCAGCATAGGAAGCAGATGCTTGGGGTGGCCAATTCAAAGGGGCGGCACTCCGTCCGGTATTGGGGCGGCACGTCCGGATCTTCGGCGGTGGGTCCCTCATTCCCTCTCTTCGAGCTGCCGCCGAATTGCCACCGAAGAGGAAGAGAGGGAGGACCCGCTGCCAAACTGCCACCGAAGAAGCAGCGCGATTTAGCTGCCACTAAAGTGCCGCCGCTCGTTGTCTTCTTTTTTTTTTTTTTGCCACTTGGGGTGGCAGAAAAGCTGGAGCCAGCCCTGCCTACGCAGCCCCCACCGCAGGGTGAGGGGTGGCTGACCCCAGGCCTCCGCGGGGGGAGCAGGAGCAGGCTTGGAGGACAGGGGGGAAAACCGCCCCCCAGCATGAGCCAGTGGAGTGGAGCGGGTTGGGTCCGGGTCACTCTGCTGCCTGGTGATTGCAGGGTGGGCCCAACCCCGCACTCACGGGGTGGCGGGAAGTGGAGCGACCCGGCCCCAGCCCACTCTACTCTGCTCTCCTGGCTCCAAGCCTTGGGACTTGGGGGACAGTGGGGAACTGCCCCCTGGCCACCAGCACTCACCAGCGGAGCACAGCGGGTTGGGGCCAGGTTGCTTCATTTCCCACCAACCGGTGAGTGCAGGGCACGCTGGACCCCTGCTGCCGTCCCCCAGGATGTAGCTCATGGTAAGGGGTGGAGTGGGGTCGGGGCTGTGGCAAAGCAGGGCTGGCTGCTGGAGCAGCACACAGCTGTGTAGGGCACCACCCTACACAGCTGCGTAGTTTGTGTATGGGTAAGGACGGCCCTGACTGTGTCAATCATAAGCCATATATAGCCAACAGTTTAGGGAGATTTTCCTTAAACTGAAGAGGGCAGGGTGTGTGCTTTTAGACTAAGAAGACTGGAACACTCATACTGGCAGCTGCTGCTGTGAAGTGCCAAGTGGCCAAATTAGTTTCCAGCTGTGAAATTCAGATGCATTTTTGTTACATGAGTCTTGAGTTTAGGGCTGTTTGGTTCCAGTGGGTTGGCTTAAGTCCATCTCTACTAAACTAACTTTGGTAGCTCCTTAGGGATCCTCATATGGGAGATTCTATAAAAATACAAAGGTGATTTTTTCCCCCCAGGGATGCCCCCACTTTATCTTTAAGGAGTAAAACAATTTAAAAAAAATTGGCCACTGCTCTCCTGCAGTGTCAAACCAGCATAAGCCTTGACAGCACCCACATGAAATATTTTACCATTAAAGGCTAAAAAGGCTTTATGGTGCTTTAGTAAGAGGGAGTTACTCTCACCCATACCATTATATTTTATTAATAATTTCTGAAGGGTTTTAAAAAACCCCACAGCTGAGCTGTATTTGTTTTTCTGCTACATTTAGAATGTGCCAATACTTAAATCATCAGAGTGCGTAGCTTTCATATTTACCATACCTTTTACAAGCATGCTTAGCATACCGCCCGAGAGAGACTATTGTGCCCACAGAAATGAGGAACCTGGATTAATTTAAAGGAGAACATTTCACAATCCATTTCCCCAGAATATGAGAGCAAGGAGTTTCTCAGTTAAATTAACGGCAAGTACATTTGGAATAAATAAAAGGAAATTAATCTTAACGCTACGTCTAGCCACAATGTGTAATTAAGTGCTGATGGAATTCAAACTCAGGCATTGTGGCTGGAATTTTTTTTAAATGGTTGGATAATCCTAAATCCAATAGTCATAGACTATTTGTAGACTGGCACAATAAGCTACAAGTAACCAGAACTCAGGCCTCAGAATGTAAACTGACAATCACAGGGGGGCCAGATGCTCATCACTCCATATACTGCTAAATGGGTAGGTGCATTCTGGGGTGCTGGTTTACCTTCTTCCAAAGCATCTAGTAATGGTCTCTGCCCAAGAGAAAGGCTACCAGCTGGATGGATCAATGGTCTGACCTATTATGGTATACCCTATGGTGATCCAGCAGGAGGTGCTATACTACACCTTTGACTATCATATATGCTTTAGTTTAGCAGACCTAGCTGTGGCCTGGAGGGTGAGGAAAGGGAAAGGTGGATTGAATAGAATAGAGGCCTCACTGCTCTCTATACTTCAATTCTTAGCCCTAACACCCACAATAAGTTGTACTAACTACAACCTAGAACTTCCATACCGAAAGTCACACAAAGTGCATTCCAGCCTCCTCAGCAGTGCAACTGTTAGTATTTTATTATTTATTTACTTAATGCCTCAGAAGGCACCAGGTTGACAAATAAAAGACCCTGAAGAGCATATGATCTACTGACAACAGTTTCCAGAGAAGGGGAGAGGCAAAGAAACACAATACAAGATTGTAAAATAATTTCACATTCCTACTTGTGCTACTTGACCTCCGCCTTGCTGATACTAATCCAAGCCTGTCATCTTTTGTAGGGAATTTTAAACTTTGCCTTTTTCAGTTTTTAAACATTTTTAAAATAACTTTTGCTTGTTTCATTTATTTTTCGTTTTAACTCATCTCCTCTTTAGATTTTACCCCTTGTATATTCTATATATTTATATTTCACCCTACCCTTTTCATACTAGCAGAAATAATAGGTTGAGATTCCCAGAAAGACGACTCCACAAAATTCAGTCTCTTTGACAACCATTAGTTTAGTCTGCCAGTCCTTCTCTAAAGTACCTCAGAGTATTATCCCCACTGTATCACACCTGAAAGTAGTTTCAAGCAAAAACTAGTGGATTTTAATTTGCATTAGTTTTCACAGATTAGGCCTCATCTAGACAGCTTTGCCCCAATTACAACCAATTCAGTGTAGCCAGCAGGGCCGGCTCCAGCTTTTCTGCCGCCCCAAGCGGTGGAAGAAAAAAAAAAAAGCCTATCGGCAGCACTTCAGCAGCAGCTCAAAGAGGAAGTGAGGGACTGAGGGACCCGCCGCCGAATCCCTGCCGAAGACCCAGACGTGCGGCCCCAATACCGGAGGGAGTGCCGCCCCTTTGTATTGGCCGCCCCAAGCACCTGCTTCCTTCGCTGGTGCCTGGAGCCAGCCCTGGTAGCCAGACAAGTGCAACCTCTAACGTAGGCTGGCAAATCCACTATTGATGCTCGGGGAGCTTTACCTCTGAGCTTCACAGCGAGAAGCCATGGCCAGCACATCCCTTGGCCCGCACCGCTTCCTATCACCCCCATTGGCCCGGGATGGCGAACCGCGGTCAGTGGGGGCCGCGATCGGCCGAACCTGCCGCGTCAGCAGGTAAATAAACTGGCCCGGCCCGCTAGGGTGCTTACCCTGGCGAGCCGCGTGCCGAACATTGCCGACTCCTGATCTAGTCCAATGGCTTTCAACCTACAGTCCGCGTACCAATGGGGTCCATAGATCATGTCTAAGATTTCCAAAGAGGTCCAGAAATGAAAAAAGGTTCAGAACCACTGATCCAGTCTCTCTGTACCTCAAGCCCCCAGGTGCGATGCGGGTTAATAATGACTAATATGGTTAATAATGCATTAATGACTGCAAGGCGCTTTGGAGGAGGATGGGGGAGGATTATATAAACACCTAGGATACACATTCTTATTGAAACAGCATTTTGTTCAGAAATTTTGCTAATTAAGAAAAAAGTGAAACACACCTCAAAACAACCTGAAATAAAAAACTGGAAAAAAAAAACAGTTTTTTAACAAGTTGTTATTCAGTTCAGCCTCCAAGCCAAAACCTCAGTTATTTGCTCAACTCTCCCCATGAGCAAGGCAACATATTCTTGAATGCTGTCTATAGGTACCTTATATGTAATAGCAGCGATGTTACAGTAGTGTCTAATTTACAGTTGCACTAGGCACTGTACAAGTCATGCACATAGTAAGAGGCAGTCTCTGCCCTGAAGTTCTTAAAATCTAAACAGACAAGACAAAAGGTAGGGAAGGAGCACAGATCAGTGAAGTGACTTGTTCATTCAGGTCGATGGCAAAGCTAGGCATAGAACTGAAGACTTACTGTACCAGCCTAGTGTCTACCCACTGGACAACACTGCCTATATTTTGAAAGCATCAACAGAAATCACTTACATTCTCTGATTTTGTAGAGCTGGCTAGGAAACTCAGTTCCACTTCAGGACAAAAAATGTGAGGTTTGGAAAAATTTTCAGCCTGATTCAGGCAAAAACAAAACAAAACAAACAAAAAACAGAAAAAAATTCAAAACTTTTTGCCAAAGTGGAATTTTGCAAATTTAGTTTCAGAAACCCCAAAACTTCCTACAGCGGGAACATTGTGGTGTTTTCAAAATAAAATACGTTCCCTGCATTCTCAGGGTCCCTGGGAACATGGTTGCCTGCCTGGTGGGTCCCTGAGGAGTTAGAGGAGCCTGGAAGCCCAGCAGTCACCAGGTGGGCTGCCAAGAAATCTGCCTGACTTCCTTAAACCACCCAAACTGACAAATTCCCATGGAATGTTTTGCTTTCAATGAATCTTCATTTCCTGACAGCAAGTTGTTCATTTGAAAAAATTTCCAACCAGCTCTGTTATTCTGATACTTCAGATTGTAAGTCTCTAAGGTGCCACAAAGACTCCTCGTTGTTTTTACTAACCAGGAAAGTGTTGATTTCCCTCTTGGTTTACTTGTTTGTTTCTGCACCTTTGGCAAACACCTTCGCCTTTTGTTTTCTGGTACTGATTGGCTCAGTTTTGCAGGCATGTACTGCAGGGGATTTTTCACTAACGGTAACTAGATTTAATTTCACTGCCACATTGAGATGGCTATAAATCTCAGCATGCCAATTCACAATGTGCCTCGAGTATGAAAGCCCTGTTTTACTACAGGCCAAATAGCAGTGTCTATTTCAGCAATGTAAAGTGTTTTTCAAATAACACATTTGTACAGCTTAAATGGAAACATATTGTCAGCTTCTGGCAGTTTAAGTGCAAACATCTGTCTTGAAAGATGTGTGGTATCACAAGAGCCTGTCTGATAGGAAGTCAATCAATAGAGATAATAACTGGAAGTAATCTGAGGATTTAAGATATTCTAATTCACTCACAGAATCATAGACAGACAACTTTAAATGCCCTATGATGGGAATCACGCCTCTACTCCTGGGAGGCAATGCCACAGCCTGAGGGAGTTCAAAGAGGCTTTCCCCAGATACTTAATTCTAATTAATTTTTCCCCTCTGAATTTCATCCTAGGGTAGCCTTATCTATAGCTATAGGTCTTTATAACAAAATTACCCACCCCAAGGTGAGGGTTTACAGCTACTTTAATCTGTGAGAGCCCAGCTCCCAAACTGAACTACAGTAGAGAGGTGATCAATCGGAGGAGGATCCCCTGGTGCACAACAAACACGACATGGTGCTTTTTCTATAATAATTACTTTTACTAGTCTTACAATACACACATAGCAATCTGGTAAAGGAGAGAGAGACGAATACAGAATACGTTGTATTTGAATGACTCACACCATGCCTCCTGGGAAAACCCAGAGTGTTAGTCCTCCTCATCCTCACTAGGATCGCCCCAGTGGTTGGCATCTCCCCCCATCAAGGCACACAGACACGTAATGTATTATGCTGACACCCACGGGGGTTCATACATATTTATGAAAGTTTTAACCCCTTTTCCTTATTTGAACTTCACATCTCATGACTTTTAGGGTATCCTGTTTTTCACAGGCCAACTCATTACCATTTACATCACTTTATCACCACAGTAACCTTAAGGAAGTCTCTGACATTATATCCCGGCTACCAACAGTCATCATGTGGTGTCTACTAATCTCTGGTAGACATTATTAACCACACACAGCAACTATTTTCAAAACATCAGCATATCACAGAGACACAAGCTCAGCAGGTTTATTATTAACTTGCTTATGCTAACTTATCCTAGATCCTAGGGCCTAATTTGGCTAAGCTAAATATTTTACAGGCAAGGAGGCCCTGTGTTACAATGTTGCACCTCTATATCCTAAATATCCTGGATACCTTTTGTCCTTGGTTATGTTAGTAACACCTCATTATTACTGTTCAGGGTGCCTGAATATTTCTTCTCCCACCAGGGTGCTTACACACTATTAATACTGGAAATAGTTGTGTTATAACCACTTGAATTGAAGGGCAACCACTTGAAGGGCAACTAAAATGATTAGGGGTTTTGAGAGTGTCCCATATGAGGAGAGATTAAAGAGGCTAGGACTTTTCGGCTTGGAAAAGAGGAGATTAAGGGGGGGATACGATAGAGGTATATAAAATTATGAGTGATGTGGAGAAAGTAGATAAGGAAAAGTTATTTACTTATTCCCATAATACAAGAACTATGGGTCACCAAATGAAATTAATAGGCAGCAGGTTTAAAACAAATAAAAGGAAGTTCTTCTTCACACAGCGCACAGTCAACTTGTGGAACTTCTTACCTGAGGAGGTTGTGAAGGCTAGGACTATAACAGCGTTTAAAAGAGAACTGGATAAATTCATGGACGTTAAGTCCATTAATGGCTATTAGCCTCGATGGGTAAGTAATGGTGTCCCTAGACTCTGTTTGTCAGAGGGTGGAGATGGATGGCAGGAGAGAGATCACTTGATCATTACCTGTTAGGTTCACTCCCTCTGGGACACCTACATTGGCCACTGTCGGTAGACAGGATACTGGGCTAGATGGACCTTTGGTCTGACTCAGTATAGCCATTCTTATGTGCTTAATTGTGGTAGCACTTTGGTACCCCAGTCATTGACCAGGACCTCATGGTGCTAGGTGCTGTACAAATGCAGAATAAAGACAGCCCCTGCCCCCAAGAGCTTCTCCCCAGCTGTAGAAACCTTTTAGTCCAGCTATACACATTAATTTTCCACAAAAAGTCAGCCCGTTCATGCCCCTGTTCACTTTTGTTGCTTTTTTCTTAACTCAGATAGGAGTTTAAATTATGTTAATGTGTACATTTACATTTAGAAGGCAGTCTCCACATTATTTATTGCAATTCATATAACAAATGGATGGACTTCTACCTATCTACGTGTACAAGTATCCTCAGTAGCTTTTTAAATGAAGTTACCATAGCTCCATCAGTTGCACTTAAGCAAAAGTGATGAGGCCTAAAGAAGACACTGAAAAATGCTCCCCACTTACCACCTTCCATATCCCCACCACATTGGAGCTATTTGATACAAAGAGGAGGAGTAAGTGCCACAGGCAAGGGACAAATTTTTTGGTAGGCTTCATAGCAAAGTAGTTTAAAGTATGATAATGAGTTAGTTTTGCAGATGTTTATGAGGAGCTTCTCCCAAGCATGAGGGGCAGCATGAGAATTGAATAAGAGGGTGATGAGGCAGATGTTGTGGGCTGATCAGACGTAAAAGTTGACCTTTCAATTCTGAATGAGAGAAGATAGTAGGGCAGGGGTTGACCATGAAGGACATTAAAAATGAAGAGAATAGCTTATTTCTTATGCAATAGAGAAGGAAGAGCCAGTGGAAGGATGCAAAGAAAGGGGCAACATGGTTAAAGCAACTGGCTAGAAAAATGATCTTTTCAGCAGCATTCTGAATGGACGTGAACAGATTAAGATTGTCGAGGCCAGAGGGAAGGATGCTGCAGTAATCAAGATGAGAGCATGGATGAGAGTTTTAGCTGTGCGAATAGCCAGGAAAAGTCGTATCTTAGAGAAGTTATGCAGAAGATTCTGCAAGATTTAAACATACCCTGGATGTGAGGACCTAGAGAGAGGTCTGAGTTGAAGATGACATCCAGTTACTGGACTGCTTGACACACAGGATGATGGCATTGTCCATAGTGATCAAGAAAGGAGGCAGTGGGGAGAGCTTGGGGAGGAAAAAAGTAGGATCTCTGTTTTAGCCATGTTGAGCTTGAGCTGTCAGCTAGGCATCCATGGGGAGATGTCAGAGACACAGGCTGACATTGTTAGTTTGGACAGGCTGGAGCAGAGAGACAAATCTATGAATTGTCCACTTAGAGAAGGTAGTTGAATTTGTGTATATGCTACATGTGTCTCCAGTTTGGAACAGGGGTGTTCCATAGTCTGTTTACAACACAGCTGCAAATTGTACTATGGATGGGGCAGACAGTATTTTTAATCTGTGCTCTCTAGCTGGGCTAAAGCCTGGGACTTGCAGCTTTAGTCCAATTATTGAACAGATAGGTCACGTCTACACATCCTTGACATAACTAGGTCAAGGGACAATTGTGCTGCAATTGGTTTCCTTCCAGCCCTTAGTCTCTTTCTTTTGTTAGAAGCGAAGGTTTATTCTGCTCAGAGCTTGTTCTCCAAACATTCCTACTTTTGAGAAAAAAACATTGTATATGCATTAGGGAAAGTCAATTAAGGAATCCCAGAGGGATAAGTGCTGTTATATTCTTATAAATCAAATCAATTATGCAAGCTCTTCAGGGCAGGGGCTTGTCTTGCTGTATGCATTGACAGACCATAGCACACTGTGGGCATTACGCAATAATTGTCCTATAGTGACTGATATCAGATTATATTAATTATTTGTATTATGGTAACATCTAGAGGCCACACTAGAGGCTGGGATCCCATTGTACTAGACAGCCACAACCTCCTTACATTCCAAGTAGAGCAGAGGGGCAAAGCATGACACCAGAAACACGCACAGAAGTGAAATAATTAGCACAAGGCCACACAGCAGGTCACCGGAAGAGCCAGGATTAGAACTCAAGTCTCTCAAATTCCACTCTAGTGTCCTCTTCACTGGACCGGACTGTCTATCAATGCTAGGCATTGGCTTCTGCAGAAATGCCTTATGTAGCATGCAATGCAAAGGGTTTTTCCGCACTGCAGCTGAATTCCTTTCAGAAATGCAAAGCTGGCTCTTACACACACTGTAGTGCTCTCTTGCCCTTGTCAAGTTAATACACTGTACTCATAGCCTCATGCATAAAGAAGTGGTAGGAAAGTTGCATAAGTGCTGTGTAAGTCCTTGTGACCATACTTGGTAAGTATTTTGACTGAGATGGATGCGTCAAAAGAATTTTTGACCAGTGTCATTTTAGCAAGCTCCTTCTCTGCCACCTCCCAACATCAGGTCCTGTCCCCTGAACTACACTGCCATCTCTCACTCTCTTGGGAAGACAGACTTTAAAATAAAATGTGTAAACATATTCCCCAAACTCAGGAAGTTCAAAGGTTTCACAAGTTTATTTCCTGAAGTGCAGAGGAATTCAGCTCTTTCTTTGGACTCTCTGATTGCTGCACAGCAGTGGTCATGAAAGGGAGGTGTCCCTTTGGGGAAGTGAATTCCTTTGCCAGCAAGTGGGTGGACAAAGAATCAGAAGACAAAGTCATGACAAATATTTTAAAGAGACAGAACAGGAAGCCAATGTTTCGAAAAGAGCAGGTCCCTTTGAAATTCTCTCTGGGTCAGGAGACTGTGTGTCTGGATTTTGCAATGGCACAAGGCAGAGAAAACACTTTAAAAGGAAACTGACTGCCCAGAACAGAGGCAGACTTGCGCTGCTAGGACAAGTGGCCCAGCAGCTACACTACAAGTGCATACTTGTATTTGGGTCTATGAACAAGAGAGGGACGCAAGCGTGGATGGGGATCTCAACTGCTGCAGAGATGGGGGGCGGGGTGGACAGGACTGGAGCAAGGATATTGGATCCAGTCTATCTGCTCAGAACAAAACTGCATAAAACAGACAGTTGTATCAGTTGGCAGGGGCTGTGAAAACATTGTCAGTTGATGTGAGTTCACACACTCTCACATTCTATATCCTAAGAATCATCAATAGGGGTCTACCGTGCCTCCAATCCCAAAGGTCTGCAAAATGCGGCTTGCCACCGAGGCTTAGGACAATGGGAGCTGGACAGTTATCAGGATGCAGGAAATGCCAGAAAAGACATAACACCTAAGAAGGCAAAACACAGCAAACCACGGGGTAAATCTCAGCAACCACTAGGAACATGTTGTAAAGCCCTTTTCTCATGCTCTCTTCTGTAGCGTGGAGTAGACACAGTAAGAGCCAAGACAACTCTGGTAGGAAGCCATGGGGAACCGTGTGATGAAGGTAGAGGCTAGAAAGCTGGGGGAGTCTGCACATGACCAGTCATATCACCCACTCTCCTCCCCCGCTAGTCAGTCACATCCAGTGGCATGTGAATCCAGTACCAACCCTTCCCCTATTTGTAGTCACATGAGCCATCCAGCCTCAACCAATCCCTCCCCCAACCCAGAGAAACATTCTGCCTTATCACTTCCTTAATAAAAGTGGAAAAGGCCCAGACTGGCAACAGCTGCAAAACTACCCTGAGACCCACCTCTCCCCAGAGAATTTACCCTCTCTACATCCTGCTATTACTCTTCACCTTTAGACAAGGCTTGAAAAATCCTCTTACCTACTTTACCATGGGCAAGTAGGACATTTTGCTTTGCAAATTAGTGAGCTTAAATTCTGCAGATACTGATCTAACCTTGCACTGAATTGTTTCCAATTCACCTTGATTGTGACAACTTTTCCAACAGGAACTCCTGCAGTGCTGTTTTCCTCAGTGTGCAGACAGATACCTCAGTGGCTGCTGCTCAGAGTTTTGACAAGCAACAGCAAAAGTGAAATTAAAAGAATGATTTAAAAAACAAAACAAAAAAAACCCCTGTTCTTAAGATTCCTAAGGAAAACTTGCATGTGAGGGACTTCAGCCTAGGGGTTAGAGCACAGGCCTGCACACATCAGGAGTTCTAGTCTCTGTTCTTGCTGCTAGCTCACTGTGAATACTTGGTAAGTCAGCCTCTCTGTTTCTTGGTTTCTGTAAAATAGGGGAGGAATAACAATTACCTTCTTCAGAGGCATGAGGAGACACTTAATTGACTGTGAAGCACCTGGAAATCCTTGAATGAAATGGTCTACAGCAGTACAAGGTATCTTATTATGTACAGCTGAAAACCTCTCACAGCTTCACACCCATGGCTTCTGTGATTTTGGGATTTTCCTTGCCTTGTTTAAAAACATCAGCCTGTGTTTTCAAATTTGGTGGCTGCCTATGTAATGCTGACAGACCCCAGTTGTTGGTGAGCAGGACTGAACCTGGGACCTCTGGAGCTTAGTGCATGAGCCAAAAGCCAACTAGCTGTTAGCTAAGGCTGTAGAGCAGACTCATTTTGGCCTTGGCTACACTGGCAATTCACAGCGCTGCACTTGCTGCGCTCAGGGGTGTGAAAGAACAGCCCCCTAAGCACAGCGAGTGCAGTGCTGTAAAGCGCCAGTGTAATCAGCGCCTGCAGCGCTGCACGCTATTCCCCTCGGAGAGTTGCCACGGCAGCGCTGTGAATCCGCGAGTGTAGCCAAGGCCTTAATCTCTCTCTCTCGCTAAGTGGTCTTGGTGCCACTAGATGGGACAGAACACCACAAGGTGTGTGGGTTACATACATCCCGAGCTTCAAACACTGCCCAGCTGAAATCCCAGACAAGCCCCAACTTGTAATGCTAACAGACCCCAGTCATCAGCAGGGGGGATTGAACCTAGGACCTCAGTGCATGAGCCTCTACTGCATGAGCTAAAGGCCAACTGGCCCTTAGCTAAAGCTGTAGAGCAGATTCATAGTGGTCTCAGTGCCACTAGATGAGACAGAACACCATAGCCAGGAGGTGTGTGAGTTACACCTACAGTGGTAAATACTAAAAAGAGACACACTGGAGAGTTGATGGCTGCACAGTTTTAGAGTCATAAAACAATTGGCTAGTTCAGGGATCGGCAACCTTTGGCCCACGGCCTGCCGCATCTGCGGGTTCGGCCAATCGCGGCTCCCACTGGCTGCGGTTCGCTGCTTCAGGCCAATGGGGGCTGCAGGAAGCAGCACGGGCCAAGGGATGTGCTGGCCACTGCTTCCCACAGCCCCCATTGGCCTGGAATGGCAAACCGCAGCCAGTGGGAGCTGTGATCAGCCAAACTTGCCGGTAAACAAACCGGCCCGGCCCGGCCCGCCAGGGGGCTTACCCTGGCGGGCCACATGCCAAAGGTTGCCAATCCCTGGGCTAGTTCCTGCTACATGTAAGCTTTCATGTAGAACGGGGTTCTCAAATGTCACTGCACCACGACCCCCTTCTGACAATAAAAATTACTACACGATCCCAGGATGGGAGATTGAAACCTGAGCCTGCCTGAGCCCTACGGCCCCAGGTGGGGGAGAGGCAAAGCCAAAACCCAACCCCCAAGCAGGGGGCCTATAACCTGAGCCCTGCCACCCAGGGCTGACAATATAAACTGATGCATTCCTAACCTCTTTACCCAGCATGGTGAGTTAGCAGCTGCAAAAGTACTTGTATGCAATCTAAATGAGGTATCCTTATTAGAACCTAAGTGAACCCATATATAAGGTTGTCATTAAGGACAGCAAGCTAGTCCTGAATGAGCGGCAGGTGCTGAAAATCAGACTACGAGATAAACTTTCAGTTAGAAACCAGGCACTTTCACACACAGGGCCAAATTCCACTCTTAGTTACACCAGCACAACCCAAATTGACTGCACTGGGATTACACAGGTAAAACTAGGGGCAGAAGTTAGCCATTGTCTTAATACTGTCTAGTCCTTTTCTCTTTTCCCACATGAACTCTGGCTACCTTGTCCTGCCTAAGAGGGCTTTTCATCCTTTCCTCTGTTTGCACAGTGTCTGGGGCTCTCTATGCCCTGAACCCCCCTGGCCTTTCCCATAGTAACCACTACATAGACCCTCGCCTATCTCCAGGGTAGGGCACGCAGTTCTTTTCTGGACCAGCCAGTACATAAATCATCAGGGAAAAGAGTGCTATGGAGTCAACACACCTTGCAAACAGGCATATGACTTTTTAGTGCCCAGTCTCTTAATGAGCTGAAGAGTGGAAGACAGAATACCCAGCTCTAAGCTGCCTGATAATGTTCAGCTGTTGCTTTGCTGAGTTGATTTTACCTCAGTGCATCTCTCATGGCACTTACAGAGACAGTAACACCACAGCAATATGAGGAATTGAGCAAATACATAAGACTATTGCAATGTGCAAATAATTGCAAATAAATCCTTAGGAAGAGATCAGACCTTCACCAGGGAAACTTCATATTCTTTTCTACAATATTCCAATAGCTTTGGTTGCAAAGGTCAAGCATTATCACTGCTCCCCAAGTCTTTTCAAATTAAAAAACAGAGACTTTTTAAAATTGGAGTCAGGTTGCTTGAGTTACCAGAGTAGACTCTGGAATTTCTAGACTCTAGAAGCAAGTCAGTTCCTCAATGCAAAACCATTCATTTCATATTCCATGCCCTATTCTTGCAAGTACACCAAAAGTAAAGGTTATTTGGGGGTATTGACAATGCCCATGACTTCTGATATTTAAACATATTTCTATGATGTTCACTACATGAATAACCTCATTGAGATTTTTTCCTTATTGCTATCATATATTTAAGGGATTAGAAATAGGTCTCTAATTATTTAATAGGGAAAGGGGAGTCGCTTATAATGGAGCAGTCAGTCCCAAAAGTAATTACCATAGGGTGATCTGTTCCACAAGAGGTTCCTGGTAATAGCCCAGTTCCTGATAAACTGAACATTAGGAGGAAGAGTTGTATGTGCCTACATCATCTACAGCATTAAGCTCCATCTTAGTTCATGGAGGAGGGATCAGTAAGGGGGGAGGGGGGATGCTCCAACAATTATATTTTAAAGTCACAGTGCTCATGCCTAGCATGCCCAGCAAAGCTTCTCATTGATTCCCAGGATAAGGAATAGATTTAAACTCCCTCCCCTCCCAAAAGCTATTTGCTTCCGGTTGAAATGCTCTTGGATATTGGGAGAAGTCTCACAGATATTATGGGAGAACTGGTATATGACGGTTGCCTCATACTTTCCACCATAAAGCATTCTTGCAAACTTCTTTGAGTAGCTGTCAAACCTCTATTGTTTGCAGCAAACCTTTGATATGGGGTCGGTGGAATCCCCTTAGGCTACAGAAATGCCTTTTCTTTGTCCCATGAAATTCTATGCAGAACTGACTGAGATAGAAACAGTTTAAAATCACTAATTCCCTTCTCCGACTTGCATTCCTCAGGGAAATTTTGACAACCTGCCCAAAACACTGAACATTCTGAGGCCACTGCCAAAGCAGCAGCACACGCTATACTAGGTACTTGGGGGTGTTGGCAGGGCATGTGCTGAGGAAAGAGTCAGGCCAGGTTCCTCTCCCTGCTCACCAACAGACCCAGCACGTGGCTTTAGTGGCCCATTAACCACCCCCCCCCCTTCATCTCACATAGGGCAGGAGCTCCCTCAGATCTCAGGCAAGGAGAGAGAAAGAGATAGTAAGAGACTCCCAGCAACCACCCCTCTGTGGGGCAACACCTGGGGCAGGAGCTTCCCCAACTCTGGGTGTGGGGAAGAGAGAGAGCCAGGTTCAGCTGTGCTACCCTCAGACCATATCCTAGACCCAGCAACCCTTACTGCTCTGAGATAATAGCCTTCTCCTGCTACTTGCTGGTGCTATTAGTGCTAAATCAGGGGTTCTCAAACTGGAGGCTGGGATCCCGCAGGGGGTCGTGAGGTTATTACTTGGGGGGTCATGAGCTGTCAACCTCCACCCCAAATCCCGCTTTGCCTCCGGCATTTATAATTGTGTTAAATATATTTTTAAAGTGTTTTTAATTTATAAGGGGGTCACACTCTGAAGCTTGCTATGTGAAAGGGGTCACTAGTAAAAAAGTTTGAGAGCCACTGTGCTAGAGCTCAAACTACACTGCTAGACATGAGGGTTCAGACCCTATTGGTGATGTGTGTTTTTTTGGGGGGGAGGGGTTGGGCGCAGGATGTAAAGTTGCACATAACAGAACTTCTTTAATCATTTTCTTCAAAATAAATACATAAATAAACAAACCTGGGTTTTTGCGACCATAAATCAGGCATTTTCTAACTTTTTAAGGGTTTTACTTTGCAACCTATGTTCTTTTAACATAGCTTTTTTGTGTAATTATACATAGACTTGCTCATCCACAAAGGTCTCACGGTTAAATCAGCTGCTCAGATAGCTTTGAAAGAGCTGTGCCATGAATCTCAAACCCTGGAACACAGGAAAGAAAAAATTGACCTGCTGGCCCCAGACCAGACAGTGGGAAAATGGCTCTTCCTCCCTAAACCTTGCCATGGCTTTGCTGGGAGCACAGCACAGCACCAGTTCCTGTACTTTCCAGACAGTTCTAGTTTTGCTCTCCCTTCCCCATCTTGCTAGCAGAGAATGAATGTGGAGGGGTTTAGCCAAGAGCTGTGTAGCAAAGCAGCAGCATCTCCCATCTCAAGAAGAGGAGGCTTGGCTCTTTGGGCTTTTCCAAGTTCTCAGTATTAGCAGAAAGAGCTCTAGTACAGGGACAGCTCCTCAGCCTACACACCAGAAATACCAGGTGATCGCCAAGCAAAAGACAGAGTGTTTTAAGCACTTAACATAAATCTATTTATAAAGTGAATATAGTTTTCATGTCTGGGGCAGGACCGGCTCTACCATTTTTGCTGTCCCAAGCAAAAACAAAAACAAAAAAACCGCTTGGACTCCCGCCGCCCGAACTGCCGAAGTGCAAAAAAAAAAAAAAAAAAAAAAATAAGCTGCCTGGACTCTGCCGCCCCAAGAATAGACAGAATAGACAGAATGCCGCCCCCTAGCATGTGCCGCCCCAGACACGTGCTTGCTCTGCTGGTGCCTGGAGCCGACCCTGGTCCGGGGGTCAGATTGTCGATATGAAACTGCCACCTTCTATTTATCCACAGATTAGATACAGCATAAGCAACACATGCTCCTGACAAGATGCCTGAGCCTTTCACTGGAGGGAGCACCTGGAATGGATAATAGGTTCATTCAGATTTTATATCTACTCTCTGATTGGCTGGTGATTTTCAGTGATTTTGCTGAGCTTGTACCTTCTGAAAATCAGGCCCCTTTAAGGTTGCTCATGTTTAGCATCCAGAAATCACTAGTCACATCTGAAAATCTTGATTGAATATATATACATGCATATAAATACACAAGCACATATAGGCACTTCTTGTGCTGAGATTGCAAACAATCAGGCAGAGATTCTCCCACCTCGGGATATGAAAAATAGCCATACTGATTGCAGTTCTAGGGGCTTAGATCCTGAGGGAAGAGAATTAGACCAAAGGGTGCCAATTGTCCCTCTGGTATTTGCGATGGTGACACACCAGTCCATTAGCAATTGGACTGAAGCTACAGCTCAGTTCATATCAGCCATCAAAACATTTGGCAGATAAGACAAATTTCCTGCATGGGCCAGATTCAAAGCAGTGACCTTAAAGTAAATGACTGTATCCTGCTGCCAATCCTCTGATCTTCTTTTAAGTACATTTTTAACATTCTCTCATGCCAAGTCAATAGAATTTAAATGTCACATTACGATAAGATCCCCTTTCCAGCATGCTCAGATCATACCTTAAGTATAGACTAATCTCACTTGAATCATAAGGGCATGGGCTTTAGGGAGTGAGCTAAACCAGATAAGGACATAAGTTGAGGAAATGTTAAAGATAGGAATTTGTGATTTATCCAAACTCTTCACTCGAGATAAACCCACCTCATCAGCTGCAATAAATAACAGCTACTTTAGCCGTGCAGGTTGAAGTATCAGTTCAACAGTAGAATAAACTCATTACGAAACCTAATAGGTGTTTTCTTTGGCAGCAGCGAGAGACATATTTCAAGGCACAAGGAAAAAACTGGAAGAATTTCGAAATGATCAATTTACTAGAAAAAAATCCCTCTTGGTTTTAATCTCTGGGGCCATAGAGGTAGCCGCATGCACTGAGCCAAATTCTGATCTCAGCTACATGATCCAAAATCCAGTGTAACACCAGTGGAGGCAGTTGAAGTCCATTCCATGGACACAGACTGTGATCCTGCTAGACATACATGTGCCCCATTGAGCTCACTATGTTTAAAATTAAAGGTGTGTGTAAATCTTGGCAAAATTGGAGCCTTATCCCAGATTTACACCAGTGTGATAGGAAGCAGAATTTGGCCCAAAGTTTGCATTATTCAGGGTGAAAAACCTACTTGGCTGGGAGCTGTGGACTATCTTAAAAAAAAAACCAAAATGGAAAGGCCTTCCTAGAGAGATTTGGTTCCATGTTGCAGCTGACTCTGTGTACCCCTTATCTTTATTCCTCTTATTAGAATTGTTTGACCTTAAATGTTAAAGGATAACATGAGTCAGAATGAATGTTTAGTATATACCAGATATTTTTATTTCATGTTAGTGAAACTTTTTTATAAAGCATTTCGGCAGAGATTCTTGTTACGGCTGTGTAACATACCCGGGGTGACAGAGTGTAGCTGAAATCTAACATTATTTGTCTCATTAAAAATGCAATGAAAAAGATGCAAATTTAAAAAAAAAAACTGACTGAGATCAAATAGCTTCATTTTGGTGCCTCTCTTTTCCCATTCACTTCACCTGGGACATCAGTGGCTCATTGTTTTGAGGCTTTGTAGTAGCTGGAGTATTTGTCTCTAATTTAGTTGTGGCAATACCTTGTATTTCTATAGTGCTTTCTATCCATAGATCTCAAAAGGCTTTACAAATACTAGTGAAGGAAGCCTCACAACACCTCAGTGTGGTAGGTAAGCTTTAATAGCCCTTTTACAGATAGGAAAATTTAAAGAATTTAGAGCTCATAACACTGAGACACATAAATAGACGTTCCCCAAATCTGAGGATGTTTTTGAAATCTGGGCCCAAGACACTTGACCAAAGCTGCACAGATGCAGAGATGACTGGAACACAAAGGTGAAATCTTGATCCCAGTTGAGATCAGTGGTAGTTTTGACTTAACTGAGGTCAGGATTTCACTCCAGTTCTCCTGATTTCCACCGCACAAATGAATGTATTGAACTCAGATAGAATCGAGTCAGATTCTGTCAATCTTGTTCACTTTAAGTTGTACTTCATTACTCTACAGTTAGTCCCATAAATGTCAGTGGGACTGGTGGCGTCGTACAGCACTACTTTATATGAGCTAGGGCGGAAGAAGCTGGCCCTATCATTGCTAATCTAATTGTCAGTGCTAATCTACTCTAAGAGAGTTTGTTTCCTGTAAGGTGAGATTGTAAGGAACACTTTAAAGGAATAAGAACGAGGAGTACTTGTGGCACCTTAGGGTATGTCTTCATTACCGGCCAGATCGGGGGGGCAGCGATCAATCCAGCGGAGATCGATTTATTGCGTCCAGTCTAGATGTGATAAATCAATCCTCAAGCGTTATCCCGTCGACTCCTGTACTCCAGCTCGGCAAGAGGCGGAGGCAGAGTCGACGGGGGAGCGGCAGCAGTCGACTCACTGCGGTGAAGACACCACAGTAAGTCAATCTAAGTATGTCGACTTCAGTGTAACACAGAGAACATGAAAAAATGGGTGTTGCCATACCAACTATAATGAGACTAATCAATTAATTATAACGAGACTAATCGATTAACTATAACTAATTGTTATAGTTGGTATGGCAACACCCTTTTTTTCATGTTCTCTGTGTATATATTGTGACGTTGTGCAGTCTATATGGTTTTATAAAAACTTGATAATAAGTCAATATAATGTAACTGAGATAGTTTTAGAGAAAATACGGTAATAAGTGAATGTAACGTAACTGGGATATGCTTCATGCAAAAGGTCTCTTGTAAAGTATCATTACAAAGCTTATAATCTACTGAGTATGATCATCTGATTTGTATAAATGTACCACTCTTGTATCTAAAACTAGAAATATAAAATGTAACTCTGAGGAGCCATCATGAAGAATCCCCTAGCTACCACCTGAGCTGCAACAAGAGCTGTACCAGGGGAAAGAATTGTGCCCAGGCCTGGAAGATGTCCAGTCTGAGAAAAACTTACTGAAGCATCTCTGAGGGTGAGATTATCTGTATTTAGTTTGATTAGGCATAGATTTGCGCATTTTATTTTATTTTGCTTGGTGACTTACTTTGTTCTGTCTGTTACTACTTTGAACCACTTAAATCCTACTGTCTGTATTTAATAAAATCACTTTCTATTTAGTTATTCACTCAGAGTATGTATTAATACCTGGGGGAGCAAACAACTGTGCATATCTCTCTATCAGTGTTATAGAGGGTGAACAATTTATGAGTTTGCCCTGCATAAACTTTATGCAGGGTAAAACGGATTTATCTGGGTTTAGACCCCATTGGGAGTTGGGCATCTGAGTGCTAAAGACAAGCACACTACTGTGAGCTGTTTTCAGGTAAACTTGCAGCTTTGGGACAAGTGATTCAGACCCTGGGTCTGTGTCTGGAGCCAGACGGGAATGTCGGGCTCAGCAAGACAGGGTGCTGGAGTCCTGAGCTGGCAGGGAAAGCAGAAGCAGGGGTAGTCTTTGCACAGCGGGTGGCAGCTCCCAAGGGGGTTTCTGTGATCCAACCCGTCACATATATATCTTCCTACTGTATTTTCCACTGCATGCATCCCATGAAGTGGGTTTTAGCCCACGAAAGCTTATGCTCAAATAAATTTGTTAGTCTCTAAGGTACCACAAGTACTCCTTGTTCTTTTTGCTGATACAGACTAACACGGCTACCACTCTGAAACATGTTAAAGGGAGGAAGTGATTATATAGTTATGTTTGTTTTACCTGAGAAAGGACCTTAGAAGTTATGGTCAAATCCATGCTGCTTTTTTAAGCCTCTGATCTGTTTGATATTAAACAGGATTTGCACCTAGAATCTAATGGGCAAGTCCTACAAAATTAAGACATGTGTATTAACCACATTATTACACATTAGACTTCCAGCAAAGTAGAATAGAAATAATATTCCTTATTATACAAACAGATCCCAGAAAAAAAATATCAGGATCTCTTTAAAATCACTGATCACCACTACGCAGTGACATTCAATTTTTCCCATACAAACCTCTTCCTCAGTCATTTATTCACTTTGAAGACCTTTCTTCAATCAGCATTATTCCATTCTGTGCTCAGTTTCTTGTCTTGTCTATGTACAGTAGGTACAGGTAATTGCAACAGCAAAGACAGAACTTCCAAAATCTCTTCCAAAATCTCGCCTCAGAAAAATATGATATTGTCATTCATTTTAGTATGGCGATTTGTTATCTACGGTTTTGGTGAAGAACAAATCTAAATAGACCGATTTGCACACTGAATAGTTTTCACTTTGAGATGTATTCTCCCCTGCACGTTAAATATGTGAATAGTGAGTGTGTTGCAAGCTCTTACACTATCTGTATCAGCAAAAAGAGAGAGGCTCAATAATTCAGAGTATCTGTGATTCAAAATCTGGAGATACCATAACATAAGAACAGCCATGCTGGGGCAGACCAATGGCCCATCTAGCTCACTATTCTGTCTTCTGAGAATGGCCAGAGGAAATGAAGCATCCCATCATCCAGTCCTAGCTTCTGGCAATCTGAAGTTTAGGGACACCCAAAGCATGGGGTTGAATCCCTGACCATCTTGGCTAATAGTCATTGATGGACCTATCATCCATGAATTTATCTAATTCTTTTTTGAACTCAGTTATATTTTTGATCTTCCCAACACCCCCCCCAACACCCCCCCCGGCAATGAGTTCCAATGTTTCTTGTGTGAATCATAGAATATCAGGGTTGAAAGGGACCTCAGGAGGTCATCTAGTCCAACCCCCTGCTCAAAGCAGGACCAATCCCCAGACAGATTTTTTTGCCCCAGATCCCTAAATGGCCCCCTTAAGGATTGAACTCACAACCCTGGGTTTAGCAGGCCAATGCTCAAACCACTGAGCTATCCCTCCCCACATGCGACACAGCATGTGGGCTCTGCCTCTCATGGTGGAGCCCGTGACTACTACAGAGTGGAGGCAAAGTCTGGGAGCAGCAGAGAAAAAAAGATGTTAAGAGAGAAGTACTTCCTTCTGTTTCTTTAAAGCCTGCTGTTTATTAATTTCATTGGGTGACCCCTGGTTCTTGTGCTGTGTGGAGGGGGTAAATAACAGTTCCCTATTCACTTTCTCCACACCATTAATGATTTTATAGACCTCTATCATATTTCCCTTCCCCCCCCTTAGCTGTCTGTGTTGAAACCTGAAAAATCCCAGTTTTTTAAATCTCTCCTAGTATGGAAGCTGTTCAATACCCCTAATCATTTTTGTCACCGTTCTCTATACCTTTTCGATTTCTAATATATATTTTTTGCAATGAGATGACCAGAACTGCACATAGTATTCAAGGTGTGGGTGCACCATGAATTTATAGATAGAAACAGATATTTTCTGTTTTATTATTTCCTAATGGTTCCTAACATTCTGGTAGCTTTTTTTGACTGCCACTGCACATTGAGCAGATGTTTCCAGAGATCTGTCCACAGCAACTCCAAGATCTCTTTCCTGAGTAGTAACAGCTAATTTAGAACCCATCATTTTGTATGTATAGTTGGGATTATTTTTTCCAATGTGCATTAACTTTGGACTTATCAACATTGAATTTCATTTTCCATTTTGTTGCCCAGTCACCCAGTTCTGTAACTCTTTGCAGAGTGCTTTGGATTTAGGTATCTTGAGTAATTTTGTACCGTCTGCAAACTTTGTCCCTTTTCCCAGATCATTTGTGAATATGTTGAACAGCACAGGTCCCAGTACAGATCCTTTGGGGACCCCACTATTCACCTCTTTCCATTGTGAAAACTGATCATTTATTCCTACCCTTTATTTCCTGTCTTTTAATCCATTGATGATCTGTGAGAGGACCTTCCGTCTTATCCCACGACTGCTTACTTTTCTTAAGAGCCTTAGCTATGGTACTTTATCAAAGGCTTTCTGAAAGTCCAAGCACACTATATCAACTGGATCATCCTTGTTCACATGCTCGTTGACACCCTCAAAGAAGTCTAATTATTGATGAGGGAGGATTTCCCTTTACAAAAGCCATGTTGACTCTTTCCCAACGTATTGCAGGGATATTGTATATATCTATACTGTAATTGCCAGTGTCACCTCTGGAGTCTTTTTAAAAAATTGGTGTTACATTAGCTATTCTCCAGTCATCTGGTTCAGATGCTGATTTAAGCGATAGGTTAGATACCACAGTTTGTAGTTCTGCAGTTTCATATTTGAGTTCCTTCAGAACTCTTGGGTGAATACCATCTGGTCCTGGTGACTTATTACTGTTTAATTTATCCATTTGTTCCAAACCTCCTCTACTGACACCTCAGACTGGGACATTTCCTCAGATTTGTCATCTAAAAAGAATAATTTGATTGTGGGAATCTCTCTCACATCTTATGCAATGATTTCATTATGGTTGCTATTACTGTGTGGTTCAGCTATATTCACCTCTTGGATCTTGTGCACCACTTAGGACTAAATCAAGGATTGCCTCTCCCATGTGGGTTCCAGGACTAACTGCTCCAAGAAGCAGCCACTAATGGTGTCTAGAAAGTTTCTCTCTGCATCCTGTCCTGAGGTGAGATGTTCCCAGTCAATAGGGGAATAATATAAATCCCCGATTATTATTGGGTTTTCCATTTCTGTAGCCTCTCTAATCTCCTCAAGCATTTCACAATCACCATCCTGATCAGGTGGTAGGTAATATATTCCTTACTTTTATTACTGAAGCATAGAATTTCTATCTATGGAGATTCTATGGTACAGTATGGCACAGCCAACTCTGTCCACATATCTATTCAAGTGACACCATCAAAGGACCTAATCACATCAGCCATGCCATCAGGGGCTCGTTCACCTGCACATCTACCAACGTGATATATGCCATCATGTGCCAGCAATGCCCCTCTGCCATGTACATTGGCCAAACCGGACAGCCTAGCGAAAGAATAAATGACACAAATCTGACATCAGGAATCATAACATTCAAAAACCAGTAGGAGAACACTTCAACCTCTCTAACCACTCAGTGACAGACTTGAAGGTGGCAATTTTGCAACAGAAAAGCTTCAAAAACAGACTCCAAAGAGAGACTGCTGAACTTGATTTAATATGCAAATTAGATACCATTAACTTAGGTTTGAACAGAGACTGGGAATGATTGGATCAGTACACTAATTGAATCTATTTCCCCATGTTAAGTATCCTCACACCTTCTATGGGCCACCTTGATTATCACTTCAAAACTTTTTTCTCCTGCTGATAATAGCTCATCTCAATTGATTGGCCTCTTACAGTTGGTATGGCTACTTCCACCTTTTCATGTTCTCTGTGTGTATAAATATCTTCTTGCTGTATGTTCCAGTCTATGCATCCGATGAAGTGGGCTGTAGCCCATGAAAGCTTATACTCAAATAAATTTGTTAGTCTCTAAGGTGCCACAAATACTCCTGTTCTTTTTGTGGATACAGACTAACACAGCTGCTACTGTGAAACCTATGGTACAGTTTGATTCATTTAAGATTTTTACTATATTTGACTCTGCTTTCTTTCACATATAGTGCCACTTCCCCAACAGCATGACCTACTCTGTTTTTCCTATATAATGTGTACCGTGGTCTTACTATGTCCAATTGATTGTCATCGTTCCACCAAGTTTC
Source organism: Malaclemys terrapin pileata (assembly GCF_027887155.1). Taxonomy (NCBI): domain Eukaryota; kingdom Metazoa; phylum Chordata; order Testudines; family Emydidae; genus Malaclemys; species Malaclemys terrapin. Next base: position 29,185,583 of record NC_071512.1, read on the forward strand.
TGTGATGCCTATTATATCAATATCCTCATTTAATACCATGCACTCAAGTTCACCCATGTTAGTATTTAGATTTCTAGCATTTGTATAGAAGCATTTATAAAATTTGTCAATATTTAGTTGTCTGCCCTTCATGTGATGTAATTGAATGGGACTCTTTTTTGTTTGACTGTTTCTCTTCAGCACCTACCTGTACTTTATCAACTTCTAGCCTCTCTTTGTTACTAGGCTAGAGTATCTCCTTTAATAAATCCTCCCCTAAGCGATTTCTTTGTCCAAACTGTCTGCTACTTCGAACATGTCAGCTTTCCCTCAGCCCTTAGTTTAAAAACTCCTCAAAGACATTTTTAATTTTATATGCCAGCAATCTGGTTCCATTTTGGTTTAGGTGAAGCCCATTCTTCCTATATAGGCTCCTCCTTTCCCAAAAGATTCCCCAGTGCCTAATAAACCCAAATCCCTCCTCTTAACACCACCATCTCATCCATGCATTGAGATTCTGCAGTTCTGCCTGTCTAACAAGCCCTGTGTGTGGAACTGGAAGCCTTTCAGAGAATACTACCATGGAGGTCCTGAACTTTAATGTCTTACCTAGCAGCCTAAATTTGGCCTGCGGGACCTCTCTCCGACTCTAGGGATAGAGCTAGGATAACATTTCTGAAAGTCCCTACATGATTTAAGGGGCTTCAGTTCCATTGAAGATCACTGGATTTTAATGGGATTTAGGCTCCTAAATCACTTTGGTTATTTAAATTTTTACCCTATTCCTCAAAGATACAGACTTTAGCAATGGACTATTGCCTGGAGACAGGCTTTGCTTGGAAACACTAAGAAATAGGCAGTGTGGGCTATAAAGCAGGAGTCTGGGAAACCAGGACTCCTCCGTTTAAACTGATCACTGGCATAAGTGAGCACAAGTCCATGAAATAGTATCATATGTATAATGTGCAGGTATTTTAAGTGATATACGAAGGACACAGTGAATCAGTGGCTGAGCCATCCGCAGTGCCTAGGGACCCTATTTATTGCTGATCCAAACAGGATCAACTGAATTGACTTCAGTCAGCATTATACTCGCTTAGCATATGTATAAAAAGGGGTACAGGGAAATTCAGTGGTTTGCTGAGGATGACACAGTAAATCAAGAGCAGGGTTGAGCTTAGATCTCAAGAGCTAATTTCATTCCAGCTGTAACCAGGCACAACCTCAGCAATGAATTTGGTCTCTGAGTTTTCTCTCCAGATCTGCTATTGACTAGCTTTTAGGTAAATACTTTGACCTCTCTGTGCCACAGTTTTCCCCATCTGTCCACTTGCCTACTTGGAGGGCATGTTGTAAGTCTTACTTAGGCCTTGGCTACACTCGGGACTTCCCAGCGCTGCCGTGGCAACACTGTGAAGCGCAAGTGTAGTCGCAGTGCTGTATGTACTCCACCTCTCCGAGGGGAGTAGTTTGCAGCGCTGTGAGCGAGCGTGCAGCGCTGCAGGCTCTGATTACACTGGGGCTTTATAGCGCTGTACTCACTGCGCTCGGGGGGGCGGGGCGTTTTCACACCCCTGAGCGCAGCAAGTTGCAGCGCTGTACAGCGCCAGTGTAGCCAAGGCCATAATGTTAGTAATGTGCTCTGAGATCTTCAGATGAAAGACACTAAGGCTTTGCCTACATATCAAGTTTTGTTGCTAAGTTTTTTGGCAACAAAACAGTGAGAGCATACACACTGCAATGCAACTTTTGTCAGGAAAAATGGCTGGTTTTGGCGACAAAAAAATACCACCCCTACAAGAGATTTGTTTGTTTTCTCCTCCCTTTATTGTCGACAAAGAGCCAGTGTAGACACTGCTGTTTGTTTTGTCGACAGAACTGGCTTCTGCCAGTATCCCACAATGCGTGACCTGATTGCTCTGCTCAGTGTTTTGATCTCTGATGCCCTACAGGCATTTGCCCCTCTCCTTTCAAAGCTGCGGGAAGTATCTGACACAGGGGTGGGCAAACTTTTGGGCCCGAGGGCCACATCTGGGTATAGAAGTTGTATGGTGGGCCATGAATGCTCACAAAATTGGGGTTGGGGCGTGGGAGGGGGGAGGGCTCTGGCTGGTGGTGCAGGGCTCTGGGGTGGGGCCAGAAATGAGGAGTTCAAAGTGCAGGAGGGGGCTCCGGGCTGGGGCAGGTGGGTGAGGTGAGGACTCCGGTTGGGGGTGCAGGCTCTGGGATGGGGCTGGGGATGAGGGTTTTGGGGTGTAGGAGGGTGCTCCGGGCTGGGACCAAGAGGTTCGGAGGGCGGGAGGGGGATCAGGGGTAGAGCCGGGGGTTGGGGCACGGGGGGGTGGCTCGGGGTGCAGGCTCTAGGCAGAGCTTACATCAAGCAGCTCCCGGAAGCGGCGGCATGTCCTCCCTCTGGTTCTTAAGCGGAGGCATAACCAGGCAGCTCTGCTGTGCACTTCTCCATTCACAGGCACCGCCCCTGCAGCTCCCATTGGCCGTGGTTTCCGGCCAATGGGAGCTGTGGGGGCAGTGCTTAGAGCGGGGGCAGTGTGTGGAGCCCCCTAGCTATACCCAGGGCCACCGAGAGCGGGTTCTGGCCCCGGTGAAAAAAACTTTTCAGGCCCCCCAGCAAGGGCGGACCGGCTAAACAGGGCCGACGGGGGAGGGGGGGGAAGCCAGGCCCTGGGCCCCCTTCCGGACCACCGGGCCCCGGTAATTTGTACCAGCTTCCCCCACTTCTCATCGGCCCTGGCTATACCTACATGTAGGAGCCGGAGGGGGCGACATGCCCCTGTTTCCAGGAGCTGCGCGGAGCAGCCCCCGACCCTGCTCCCTGGCTGGAGCACCAGAGCAATGCAAGCCCGAGACCCTGCTCCCCAGCGGGAGATCGAGGGCTGGATTAAAATGGCTGGCAGGCTGGATGCAGCCCATGGGCCGTAGTTTGCCCACCCCTGATCTGACAGCTGAGTGTGCAGCTCCATTTGGGGAACAAATAGCAAATCATTAACATGGAATGCTCCTATTCTGCCCTGCACTAGGAACACAGCAGCAGGCAGACTGCAGTCGCAGGGATGTGGGGAGGAGAGATTGCTGTGCTGCCTTGACAATCCTCAACACAGAGAGCACACAGAGCGACTCATGATGCCGCTCCAGGCAGCTGAGGAGGCTGTGAGAGAACTTGGAGGGAATCCTCCCAAGATGCGTAGCGATCAGCTCCGCCTTCCCACAACACTGCACTGTGGGATACATACCCACGGCGCATTGCTCACACTGTCGATGAGGGTGCTCACAATGTGGACATGATCTGTCGACAGAGGGAGCAAGTGTGAACACCCTTTGGCGATTTTGTTTTGTCCACATTTGGGTGTCGACATAAGTTTTGTCAACAAAACTTGGTAGTATAGACAAAGCCTAAGTAACTTGGATCATATATCCATGCTGCCACTAACAACTATGACCATGACAATCTGCTGCAATGCACTTACCAACAAGCTTTTCAGATCTGCTTTTCACAACCTAGCCTTTAGGTCAAATGTTCCAGTGATATTTCTCATAAAGGCAATTTCCTGTTTCCTAATTTGAATGGTTACTTTAGTCATTCTTCCACTGATGTTCACATGTTGTTTGAAAACATCTAAACAAGAAAAAACCTGAATTCTTCTCCCTGAACATTCTGTGCCCTCCTCTTCGGAATGTTACTTATGTGCCAGGTGCTGGAGTGAATCCACAACATGCCAAAAGGTGGGCGTCATGTGTTCTATTCCTCTTTATAATAGACAGTTTACGTTTGTGTTGTGGTTTTGGAAGCAGTTTGGATTTTGCACAGGTTGTACTTTGCATGCCCCAACTGTTGGGCGCAGCCTGAGTTGAAATGTTCAGTGGTCCCATTAGATAGAGATCAACATCCTTACTGAAAGAGCCCTTAATATTTACCCACTACATACTCCCAAGTCACTGTCATTTATTTGGGCTTGATGGTGTACGAATTGCAATCAGCATCTGAGCCTGCATAGAGAGGTTCCTGAGTTTAACACAAGTGGTTGGGAATTCCAAACCATGAAATAAAGGGAGAGTCAGTATGGGAATGATTCAAAGCCCCTGAAATCAATTGAAAGACTCCCATTGATTCAATACAATTTAGATCAGGCCCTGTTTCTGCTAGGAGACCAGTTTATTTCAGCAAGTTGTTAGCTTCTTTTCTACCCATTTCTGGGGGAAAAACAGAGTTTTTGGTAATTTGTTTTTACTGTGAAATATATTGTCTCTATGTGTCACCAAGGTCCTCTTCACCCTTTCTTCACTTTCTCAGTAGTTGCAATGAGAATTATTCCAGCTCAGGAGTTGTTTAATTTATTGTTTAAAATACTTGCTGAGTTTTAATTACCAGGGTCCTGATTCTGCTCTTACACCGGCATAAATCAACAGTAATGCCACTGAAATCAGTGTAATAACACAGGGGTAAAGCCATCATAAGTGAAAGGAGAATCAGGCCCCTAGATACATCTATGCATATGCATGTGTTTCTCTTAGAAACCATTTATGTTAGCCACTCTAGTGAAAACATCAGAAATCTATCTCCCTGCCTCTGCCAATACCAATCCTACTGTTTTTCTGCCCTTTCATTAGGAAGTCCTATGCCCCTGGAAATCACGTGCACAGGAAACAATAAATAGACTGGCTTGCAGATCTTCCAGTAGTTTGGTATTGCTGGGGGAGGTCATGCCAGAGAATGAATTTGGGATTGGTGACAAGCACAGAAAATTAGCCATCCCCTAATGTCAGCACTTTGCAATGAGTTTCCTGCTCTAAGTCCTTAGTAGCCATCTATAGAAATAAACCTTTTAGAAAATGTCATTCTCCCATGCATGTCATTTTTATCATCAGATGAAGTAAGGCTTCACTACTTTTCCTTTTGGCAGCAATTTTATGCTTTGGGCAGAACTAACATTATTCATTCATTGTTAATTGCTTGGATTTGACTTGAAAGTTCTGTACAAACCTGTCAGCGTGAGCCACTGATTTACCTATCTGATTTCTCTTTCTCTATCTGCTTTTCATTTTGTTTTCTACATTCATATATAGAATCATTTATGTATAACTGTAGTCTGGTTAGCAGAAGAAGGGCTCTCATGCTGCACATCAGATTCTGAGCATGTGAATTAGGACCAGGCTAAGTATTCCTGATTCCAGGGACTAGAATGTAGGTCCCATGTGTTACAAGAGCGCTTTATATCTGTATATATGTAAATATTCAGTGTTGTAGGAATGTTGGTCCCAGGATACTAGAGACACAAGGTGGGTGAGGTAATATCTTTTATTGGACCCACTTCTGTTTGATGTGAGAGATAAGCTTTCAAGCTACACAGAGCTTTTCTTCAAGTCTGGGAAACTGACACTGCGTTAGTTTCCTAGACCTGAAAAAGAGCTCTGGGTAAGTTTGAAAGCTTGTCTCTCTCACCAACAGAATTTGGTCCAATAAAATATATTACCTCACCCACCTTTTCTCTCTATATGTAATTAGTCAGTCATATTATAAGGCACCAATAGATGGTGCTCAAGAATATGTAGAATTGATAGTAGGTAAAGCTGAGCGAATAACTGAGTTTTTGGTTTGGGGGCTGAACTGAATAATTTTAAAAAATTGTTTGATTCAAATCGAAACTGATTTTTTTTTGTTTTTAATTTAGTTTCAGTGTTTTCTAGTGTTTTTCACTCCTCTTTTTAATTACCTACATTTCTAAACAAAATGCAACACAAAGTCTCTCTCCTAGATTATTTATATAATCCCCCCCATATGCCTTACAGTCATTAAAGCAATCCCCTCCCCCATCTTTGTGAGGGAGGGCAGTTTTATTCCTATTTTACACATGGGGGATGGGCACAGGAGATTAAGTGACTTGTCTAAGGTCACACAGGACATCTGTGGCAAAGCAGTGAACTGAACTCAGATCTCCTAAAATACAGGCTAGCACCCTAACCACTAGACCACTCTTCCTCTCCAGGGCACTCAATCCAGCACCTTTTACCAGCACTACATTCAATGAACAAGAGAAACAGAGACAGAACTAATTAAAATACATTTTGTCATGACAGCTGTTATAGCTGGATGGGACTGGAAGGATACACCCAAATCCAAAGTTGGAGAAATAAATATTTTGGAAGATTCTTTGTATTAATTCTGAACAGTCAACTGTCAGTTACCTTCCACTGAGTGTAAGTGAATGTGATTTATATGTATTCTGGATTAGTGCTGTGAAAAAGGCCATCCCAGCCAACCAAACTGACTGTGTTTTAGGTCAAGAAAATTCATGTGGTAATGCTTAAATAGTGCCGTGTTGGTTTAGTTCTACCTCATTCATCTTGTCTGCTACAAAGAGAATGGGATCCACAATGTATTTGTAACATCATGCCTGACATTCAGAATGTAAACTGTCATTATAATTTACCCAAATATAAAGTTCCCCTTGTTTAAATTGACTATCAGGTTTGAAAATGGGTCAAGAAAAATCCCTGAGATTTCTCTTCCCATCTGCTTTAAACTACTCTCCTGCGTCTATAATTAGTAGATTAATTAGTTAAGGCTGTAGAATGCTTTGAACATGTAAAGTCCTACATTATGTTATTATTAAACATACTGTGTTCCACATGATGTTGGAGGCTCTATCTAGGAAATTAGATGGGCGGTGACCACACAAGCTAAATCTGTTATGAACAAGGAGGATTTAAATTAAAAGTGAACTTTCTTTCTTTTAAAGAAGTTTTTGAAAACCACAATCTTTTTAGGAATGTTTTTCTTAACTTGGTGGATCTTTTCGAAAAGTCCTCCTTACTGACATATTGACTTTGCCCGTGATGCATTACACATGCTTAAATGGCATGTAGAAAAGGCATGGGAATGGCATGTCTGCATTGGACTTGTGGAAAAGAGGAGGATTTAAAGAAAAATTCACTCTTCAAAAAAATGTGGTTTGTGAGGCAAAAATTGCTTCATCGGTTTATTCTTTGATGGTAGAGATTCTGAAGACATATTGCCCACCACATGCAAACTTGAAAGGACTCTTTGTGTCTGGAATCTTTATAGGTAACCTCTAAGCACACAACTATCCAAAGTGTGTGCTGGTAGTCAGTCTTCCTGAGAGTTCACACTGTAACAACGGCAGTGACTGTTCCAGAGACATCTAGAAATCTAAAAGGTCCAGTCTCTGCTACCCATACTCGCCATGAGTAGTACCCTAATGCTCACATAGTCCCTATGAAGTTAGTGGGATAACTAGAAAAGTAAGGTACTACTCAGATGTGTAAAGGTATCAAAATCTGTCCCAAAACAAGGGGCCCGAATAGCAGATGGTATTAGCAAGGAGATGTAGACCAGTGGTTCTCAAACTTTTGTACCGGTGACCCCTTTCACATAGCAAACCTCTGAGTTTGTCCCCCCTCATAAATTAAAAACACTTTTTAATATATTTAACACCATTATAAATGCTGGAGGCAAAGCGGGATTTGGGTGGAGGCTGACAGCTCGCGACCCCCCATGTAATAACCTTGCGACCCCCTGAGGGGTCCCTACCCCTAATTTGAGAACCCCTGATGTAGACCTTTCCGGATGACAGTAAAAGAAACTGGCTCTGGATGGGAGTTAATGACATTCTCATGGCTCTTTGGTGGCTTGGGTGAGATGAATTTGATAGTCTCAATCCAGGCTAAAGAGGGCAAGTATCCACATTTCACAAACTACCATAACAAGTGATACCAACTGACCCTTTTGCTGACATGTTTGCATTGTTGTTGTAGCTGTGTTGGTCCCAGGAAGTAGAGAGACAAGGTAGGTGAGGTAATAGATTTTATTGGACCAACTTTAGAGAGACAAACTTTCAAGCTTACACAGAGCTCTTCTTCAGGTCTGAAAAGCGTACTCAGTGTGTCACAACTAAATACAAGGTGGAACAGATTGTTTAGCATAAGTAGTTAACACACATTTCAAGGGACCATTCAAGGTGAAGTGGCCCATTAACACTTCTCCAGTCATGGGGGGGTGGAGGGAAGGAAGAGGGGGCAGAAGTTAGTGGATTATAGGTTATAGGTTGCATAAATCCAGTGTCTCTGCCAGTCCATGATTTTTAGTGTCTAGCAAAGCTATGAATTTAAGCTCCCAGGCTTGCCTTTTGAAAGAGTTGTGCAGGTTTCCTTTGAGAATGAGGATGGAGAAGTCAGATATAGAGTGATCACTTTTGACAGGTGATGTGGTGTTTTGTCTTTGCTGACAGTCAACAGACGGGTCCGGAAGCTAATAGGGAGGGAGACCTGGCTGACATCTCATCCTTCCTACTGGCTCTTCTCTGCAGACCTGTCAGTCTGGCATCTTCCATTAGAAGCAAGAGAAAGACTAAGGGCAAGGTAGGCCTGTTACTTAATGAGGAGAAAAAAGAACAAGAGTACTTGTGGCAACAGGGCTGCTACTCTGAAACCTGTTAATGAGGAGAGAAACACAATAACAGAAAATGCAGCAATTGCTGAAGTCTTAAATGCCTTTTTTGTTTTAGTTTTCCGCAGAAAGGTTAGCATTGATTGGGTGACTAACATTGTAAACATCAGTGTAAATGGGGTAGGTTCTGAGTCTAAAATAGGGAAAGAACAAGTTAAAAATTACTTAGGGCTTGTCTACATTTCTGGCTAAATCTGCACTGCTGTGATCGATGCAGTGGTGTTGATTTAGCAGGTCTGGTGACATCAAGTTAAGTCGATGGCACAGCGCTCTCCTGTCGACATCTGTACTCTACCTCCCTAAGCCCTGGTCTACACTGGGGGAGATCGATCTAAGATACACAACTTCAGCTACGAGAATAGAGTAGCTGAAGTCGACATATCTTAGATCGACTTACCTCTCGTCCTCACAGCGCGGGGTTGATTGCTGCTGCTCCCCCATCGACTCCGCTTCCGCCTCTCAGCAGTGGTGGAGTTCTGGAGTCGACGGCAGAGCGATCAGGGATTGATTTATCGCGTCTACACTAAATGCGATAGATTGATCCCTAACCGCCGATCTGGCAGGTAGTGAAGACCTGCTCTAAGAGGCAGAAGGTAAGTTGGTGGGAGAGTGTCTCCCATCAACATAGCGTGGTGTAGGCACCACTGTAAGTTGACCTAAGTTACATCAACTTAGTTGTGTAACTTATGTAGCTGAAGTAGTGTAACCTAACAGAGTTAGCGTAGACCAGCCCTTAGACAAGTTAGATGTCTTCAAGTCAGCAGGGCCTGATGAAATACATTCTAGAATACTTAAAGACGGGCTGAAGAGATCTCTGAGCCATTAGCAATTATCTTTGAGAACTCATGGAGGATGGGCGAGAGATCCCAGAGGCCTGGAAAAGGGCAAATATAGTACCTTTTTATAAAAAAGGGAATAAGGACAATAATGTAGGAAATTATAGATCAGTCAGCTTAACTTTGGTACCCAAAAAGATAATGGAGCAAATAAACAATAAATTTAAGCACCTAGAAAATAATAAGGTGATAGGTAACAGCCAACATGGATTTGTCAAGAACAAATCATGTCAAACCAACTTAATATTCTTTTTTGACAGGGCAACAAGCGTGGTGGATTGGAGGGAAGCAGTAGATATGATACATCTCAACTTCAGTAAGGCTTTTGATACTGTCTCACATGACCTTAGAGTGACAAGGTGGGTGAAGGTATCTCTTATTGGCCCAATTTAGGAAGAGGGTGATGAGAGCATACAGAGTGATGGGGGCAACAAGGGATAGACATATCAAGTGGGGTCCTGTGGGGATCTGTCTTGGGTCCCGTTCTATTCAGTGTCTTCATAAATGATTTGGATAATGGTATAAGGAATACACTTATAAAGCTGGGAAGGGTTGCAAACACTTTTGAGGAAAGGATTAGAATTCAAACTGATCTTGACAAATTGGAGAAATGGTATGAAATAAATCAGATGAAGCTTAGGAAGGAATGATCAATTGCACAAATACAAACTGAGAAATGACTGCCTAGGAAGAAGTACTGCAGACAAGGATGTAGGGGTTACAGCGGATCACAAACTAAATATGAGTCAACAATGTAACACTGTTGCAAAAAAAGCAAACATCATTCTGGGATGTATTAACAAATTGTGTAAGCAAGACATGAGATGTAATTTTCCTATTTGACCTAACACTGATAAGGCCTCAACTGGAATACTGTGTCCAGTTCTGGGCACCACACTTTGGGAAAGATGGGGACAAATTATAGATAGTCCAGAGGAGAGCAACAAAAATGATTAAGATCCAGAAAAGATGACCTCTAAGGAAAAATTGAAAAAATAGGGCTTCTTTAGTCTGGAGAAGAGAAGACTGAAGGCAAACATGATAAGTCTTCAAGTATATAAAAAGTTGCTATAAAGAGGAAGGAGGTAAATTGTTCTCCTTTAACCACTGAGGACAAGACAAGAAATGATGGACTTAAATTGCAAAAAGGGAGATTTAGGTTAGACATTAGGAAAAACTTCCCAACTGTAAGCATATTTAAGCACTGGAACAAAATAACCTAGGGAGAATATAGAATCTCCATCACTGGAGGCTTTTAAGGACTGGTAGACAAACACCTGTCAAGGATGGTCTAATACTTAGCCCTGCCTCAGTGTAGGGGACTGGACTAGATGACTTACTGAGGTCCTTTACAGTCCTACATTTCTATGGTTCTATGACCAAGATCCATCAAAGCACAAAAGCATCTAGAATGGCATGATACAACCTGCTGGCATGGGCTCCTGCATCCATATTTATTTTCATGTTGATGTTATCAAACGTTTTCCCATTTTTGTCTATGGAAAATGAATGTAGTCATATAGTGTTCATATTAGTCAGCCATTTGATAGTTTACATTTTACCAAAGTGCAAAATGCTTTAAATATTGCAATTTCCATTCTACGCCAATGGGGGCTGTGGGAAGCAGTGTGGGCCGAGGGATGTGATGGCCGCCGCTTCTCGCAGCCCCTATTGGCCTGGAACGTCAAACTGCATCCAGTGGGAGCTGCGATCGGCCAAACCTGCGGACACTGCAGGTAAACAAACTGTCCCGGCCTGCCAGCGGATTTCCCTGATGGGCCACGTGCCAAAGGTTGCCCATCCCTGGTTTAACCTATAAGAGTAAAGCCTTCTAACAGGATGGATACATTTCCACAAAACTCGTACAGTTTTTTAAAACAATTCTGTATATGCCATTCCAAACTACCCAAACCCCACAGTGGCTTGTATACTCTACCATTTTACAGAGCAATGTTTAAAAAAAGAAAGCAGGCTCAAAACCAGACTAACACCACTAATGCTACAGAATTGGCTAAAGAGTCAGATCAGAAGAGATAGGAAACACATGGTGAAATGAAGCTTCCTGTATATGGCTATGAATAGCCATGCAATAGGGATTATGCAGAGTTAGGCATAATACATCTGGACAAATTCTGCCATCCGTTATAACCTCAGACTCTAATTCAAAGGGACTGCACAAGAGTATCTGAGGGAAAAATGTGTCCTGCTTACTGGTTAATACAACATAGTCTCCAAAATGCCAGACCAGCTGTAGATGGACTATTTCCAAGACATTGAGCCCAATCCTGCTTCTACTGAAGTTTATGGGAATTTTGCCAGTGACTTCTCGGAGAGCAGAAGCAGGTCCTTTGAATAGCTGGTGACCGAGTAATAGTAAAGCAGTCCATTCTCCCCTTTATGCTGCTTCATTGGAATATGAAACTTTGAAGTTTGAATTTATGACAGCCAAAGATCTGGCCAAATCTCATGGAGAAGATTCTTAATATTTAACATATACATATACAAGAGTCCGGGAGGAGCAGAGCCGCCGCGGCTGGAGGCTCTGCTCCTCTTCAGCTCTGTTTAAGAGCCGAGCTGCCCCAGCGCTACCAGCAACGGGCAGTCCCCATGCCTCCGGACCCTGCGCCGACGGAGCCCAGGAGGGGAAGTGCCCGGCTGGGGGCGCAGGGTCCGGAGGCATGGGGGCTGCCCGAAGCCGGTAGCGCTCGGGCAGCTCGGCTCTTAAACAGAGCCGAAGAGTCAGGGGAGGAGCAGAGCCGCCATTTTCCCGGACATGTTCGGCTTTTTGGCAATTCCCCCCCGGACGGGGGTTTGAGTGCCGAAAAGCCGGACATGTCCGGGAAAAAGAGGACGTATGGTAACCCTAGTACAAATGTCTTTTCAGTGCCTATCAACAGGTCTCCAGACTTAAGGTTGATAGTATAGTCCAGTCTCCATGTCCAAACCTTGGCTGATCTGCTCTGAGCACCAACAAGAATGCCAATTAATGCCACTTGTAATGATGATTTGTATAATATCCACTAGGAACTAGACTGAGACCACCAAACTCATTTCATAGATTGGCCTATGATGGACATTAGATGGTAGTGACTTTCAATCATTACCACCCTGGTCTTGAGTTGAACTCCCAGCCTGGTTGTGAAAATCCTGTATCTCATTATTACTAGTTCTCAAGGCTAGTCCATTTCCAATAACCTATCACATTGCTTTTGCTGCTGAAAGGCACTGAAGAAACTTCCATAACGTCTAGGAATATTTCAAAATAATGCCCTAAGAAAAGGGTGGGTGCTTCTCCTCAAATTAGACTACGAGGACATTGTGTTACTTAGTGTGTGTCACCGATGCACCTTAATGAAGTTGTGATGTCATCAGCTTTGGACTATTCAGTACACAGAATTTATAACACATGTAGTAACATATTTACTCTTCTTCCTACAAAACCAAACATAGCATGACACCTAGTGGCAGGACATAACATGAATAAAACAGTGGCCCAGTGAAAGCTGTATATTTCATAACCCATTCACATTATCCCTTCACAAAGGGCTACAGACTTACGAATGGTTATTATGCATTTTAAGTACTTTTAATACCCACCTTTATAGATGTTAAAAAGGAAGGATTTTTATATTACAGTCATTCTGCCCAGCCCCTTCATGTATACTTTAACAATAACATGACACAATACTTCTAAAAAAAGCAGTGCACAGAAGTTAGTATATTTAAATTGCACTCGTCTTTGTGCAATACTTTTCACAGGTATCCCCCCATCTTATCACACTTTTGATGAAGTTTATGAAAACAGGCTTGGCAAGGTTCCTGTAATGCACTATATGGACACGGAAAATTTAAAAAGGATGAAAAGAGGATGGTAAGATCTCAGAGGCAGGGACTGTCTTTTTGTGCTGTGTTCCTAGCACCCAGCACAAGGGAGTCCTGAGCCATGACAAGGGCTCCTAAGTACTACCAGAGTACAAATACTAATGGCAAGTGAACGCCTTTGTCAGTCCTTGAGTTTTTTCTCTCCAGGGCAGGTTTCAGGAACACTGAAGGGCATGTGGAGGTGTTTGCACTGCTGCTAATTGTACCGCACCTGCTCTGTAAAAAAGGAGTTTAGGTCACAGCACCTTTCAACAAATGGAAATTAAAGTGATATTACTGGCCCTGTCCTAAAATGGATACAACATGGTTCTGTCAAATTAACATGTTTCCAATTGCTTTTATTTTGTACCATTAGGAGTGGTAAAGTAATGCTGGAAGAATGAGGATAACTTACACCAAATGTTGTCGAAAGGCCATCATGTTTTATAGTAGCAATTTCCTATGCTGTTATAATTCTCTGTTAGATTATCGCTGCACACATTGGCATTTCTTACTTGTCAAATGTGACAAGGTGCAAAAAAGCCAACACAAAAGACTAGCCTCTTGGCCAGAGCAATCCGCTTTAACCATTGTACTCTCCTTTTCTTTGACTATTACCTGCCTCATCTCCAAATAGGACTAGCCCTCTCCCACTTCCTAAACTCTCTCGCAATGCTCCCATGCAAGAGAACACCAATCCATAAAGCCCTGCATGTATAGACTGTGACTGCTCTTTGGGCCAGAGACTTTCTTTTTATTATTTATGTTTTCAGGGCCTAGCACAAAGGGACCCTACCATAATACATATGATTAATAATAATAATAATAACGGTCAGGCTGAGAACAAGCTGCAAGGAGACAGCTAACAATTAGGAACTCTGGAATCAAATGAGGATTTTGTGAAGGGGGCAGGTCAGGATTGATACTAGAGAAAAGTCCCATCCTGTCCAACTTCTTTGCTCCTAGAAGCCTTCATTAACCTACACAGCAGCTCCAGCCAAGGCACAAAGTCCCCCCAAAAGAGCCATTTTCCAGCTGTAACTATCGGAGAACCAGCTGGCTTCCTATGTGTTTAAAAAAAACTTTCAACAGAACCAGTGTCCAAAGCTTCCCCATTTCATCCTGTACTCTTCCATTTATCTACTTCATCTCAACAGGTCTATCCCTCATTATTAAGAATGATTAGAAAAAAAAATTTAGGTCATACTTACAGGACGGGTGACTCTTATCTTGGGAAGCAATGACTCTGAAAAAGATTTTGGGGTCATGGTGGATAATCAGCTGAACATGAGCTCCGAATGTAACTCTGTAGCCAAAAAAGCTAATGTTATCCTGAGATGCATAAACAGGGAAATCTCAAGTAGGTGTCGAGAGGTTATTTACTTTTCTATTTAGCACTAGTGTGACTGCTGCTGGAATACTGTGTCCAGTTCTGGTGCCACAATTCAAGAAAAATGCTGATAAATTGGAGAGGGCTCAGAGAAGATTCATGAGAATGATTAAAGGACTACAAAACATGTCTTATAGTGAGAGACTAAAAGAGCTCAATCTATTTAGCTTAACAAACAGAAGGTAAAGGGGGGACTTGGTTGCAGTCTATAAATGTCTATATGGGGAACAAATATTTCATAATGGGCTCTTCAATCTAGCAGAGAAAGGTCTAATATGATCCAATGGCTAGAAGTTGAAGCTAGACAAATTCAGACTCAAAATAAGGTGTACATTTTTGACAGTGAGGGTAATTAATCATTGGAACAATTTACCAAGGCCATGATGGATTGGATGTTTTTCTAAAAGATCTGCTCTAGGAATTATTTTGGAGAAAGTTCTATGGCCTGTGTTACAAAGGAGGTCAGACTAGATGATCACAGTGGTCTCTTCTGAATGTCTGAATGAATCATGCTCACTCACACTCTCTCTCACCCAGTATTGAAGCTGTTGCACTGCGGATAAATAATGAAAGCATCACTGGGAGGAGGCGGAGAGCACGCACATGCACAAGAATGATGCTGTAGCGTGGTGGTGGTTAGACAACACCCTAGGAGACCCAGTATCCAGTCCCCCTGCTCCAATGACTTTTTAAATTATTTTTCTACAGTGGAACAGCTGCAACAGCAGGGCCGGCTCCAGGCACCAGGCACCCAAGCACATGCTTGGGGCGGCACCTGGTAAGGGGCGGCGGAGGGAGCGCGGCGCGGCATTCCGCGGGGAGAGGGGGGGGGTGCTCCGGCGGCACAGCAGTCGGCGGGGGGCGGGCTCTGGCGGCGGGGGGGGCATTCCGGCAGCTCTCGGCGGGGGGCGGGGGTGGGCTCCGGCGGCGCTGGGGGGTGGGCTTCGGCGGCGCTGCGCGGCGCTCGGCGGGGGGGGGCAGCGCGGGGCTCGGCGCTCGGGGGGGGGTTCTGGCGGCGCTCGGCACGGGGGCGGGCTCCGGCATGCGGCGCTTGTCGGGGGGGGCGGCGCGGGCGTGGCGCTGGAGGGGGGTTCCGGCGGCGCTCGGCGCAGGGGGGGGGTTCCGGCGGCGCTTGGCGCAGGGGGGGGGGCGGCCTCCGGCGCTCAGCGGGGGGATGGCGCAGGGGGGGGCGGCGCTCTGGGGGGGGGTTCGGGCGGCGCTCGGCTGGGGGGTTCGGGGGGGCGGCGCTTTTTTTTGTTGCTTGGGGCAGCAAAAAAGCTAGAGCCGGCCCTGTGCAACAGGCGTAACTGAGGGAGCCCCACATCTGAATATCCCATAGTGGCTAGAGCACTCATGTGAGAGGTGGCAGATCCCTGTTGAAATCCCTTCTCCCACCTCAGGGTAAGAAGGGGATTTGAACCAGGCATCTTCCATATCCCAGGTGAGTGCTTTAAGCACTGGCTTAAAAGTTTAGAGGGAAGCTTCTCCCCCAACCTTCTTGCCAAAATGGAGCCTAACACCACAGCTGAGAATCCCAACTAGAAGGTTGCAGCCCAGATTTAGGTATCTATCTCTGTGAGTGGAGTGGGGTGGGTCTTAGCATTTCCCATTGGCTTCCTTAGGCAAGGATCATCCAGTGTGCTGGCTTTTGTGAATCCCATTCTAAGTTGCCTATCTCATTCATTGTATAGGGAGCCCAGGCACCTAACCCAGGCTTTGTGAATCCCAGTGTTTTTCTAGAGACTAGGCACTTAAAAGTTAGGCTCAGCATCACCACACCTAACAGTACAACTACACAATTAACACCCACAACTGGCCCGGGTCATGGGGTTCAGGCTGTGGGGCTATAAAAGTGCTGTGATGTTGGGGCTTAGACTGGAGCCTGAGCTCTGGACCTTACAAGGGGGAATGGTCCCAGAGCCTGTGCTCCAGCCAGAGCCTGAATATCTACACAACAATTTTTAGCCCTATGAGCCTGAGTCAGCTGACCTGGACCAGCCACAGCCAGGTTGCAGGTCTTATATTCCAGTGTAGATGTACCCACAGTTTCTTTGTGAATCTAGACCTTTAGCACTAGGACAAGGCTATCTGGCTCCAAACACCTGCTTTTCTAGGTTATCTTTACCCACACATGTATCATTTATCCTCTGATTTAATGCCCTTTCCTACTCACATGGTTCCTTCCTTTTGATGTCTCTCAACAGTTCTCTATATACAGCTTTGAAAACCAAGCCTTAGCCTTTAGTTTATAAGCATCCAACCTGAGTTCCTCTAGGCTAAGTCTCCTTTTGTACCTCTGACCAAGTATGCGGAGCTGCATCTCTCTGTGAGCTTTCATAATATTCCTTCTGCCATCTGCATGTGATTGCAAAATGAAATAAGTGAGTCATTAACCCTGCTCCCCTGGCTTATGGTCTAATGCAGAGTGGACAGGGAGTTCGCTGAATGAATCATTCCTTATGAAATGGATTTTAGATTAAATCATGTTTTTGTTTCTCAAGCTCAGTGGGTCATTTAAACAAAACATTGATTCCTGTTCATATTTCTGAGACTTTGGATGGTTGAATACCAGTGAAACTTATGGTTTCCATTATACCAAATGAAACAATCTTCATTCCAGTTTGTATGCAGGCCTATATTTTTCCTTAAGCTTATGTCATAACTTTGGATGTCCTGGAAGTTTTTATTAAGGGAGCATTAGGGAAGCCAAGATTTCATGGCTCAGGTACTCAGATACTATGGCCAAAGGGCAATATATGTACTTAGACGGTAGCTCTTCCTTTCCTCACAGCAGTAAGAGGCAAGAGAGTGTAGTAATATTCCTTTTACAACATACATGTTAAGTAAAATGTACCCCTAGTGCTGACCCATGGACCGTGTATTCTGGCTTTAATGTTTCATTGGCACTAGATAGGGTTGAATACAATTTGGCCAATTCACTGTTTGACACAGCTTTCCTTTTTACCTCAAATCATTTATTTAATGCACCAATTATTCCTAGTATCTGACCAGCTCTAAAGGCTATGTAAATGAAACCCACATACCACCTAGTGGCACCAAGACCACTTAAAGAGAGAGAAAAAATGAGTCTGCTTAACAGCCCATGGGCTTTTAGCTAATGTGATAGAGGCTCATGCACTAAGCTCCAGAGGTCCCCGGTTCAATTCTGCCCGCCAATGACCGGGGTTTGTTGGTGTGACATAAACTCTTCACAGTAAGTGGATGTATTCTACGGCCACACAAGGCTAGTATTGGGGAACAGCAGCCAAAGTGTTAATTATCCTCTTTCCTCTCACATAATATCACATCCAGTTCTATTTCTTTCCTTTTACAAGGGATCATTTTCATATTTTGCCTTCTGTTTCAGAGCTAGCTCCATTTCATGAACCATCAATGACTTATGCTATACTAGCCAGAATACATTTCAAAGAGATTAAGTCAGTGCAGTTTGCATCACCAATGGACGTTCTTAGTCACATGAAGTTAGATAGCTAAAAACAGGGAAATCGACTAATGAATCACAGTTTTACAAGTTGAAAGAAGAGCAATTGCTAACCCACGTCTGAGAGGTTACTGTAGTGTAGTACAATGAGTAGAACTGGAGAAAGGTCAGGTTTCAGAAGGGACTTAGTCTGGCATGAGACCAGGGGTTCAATAAAGCAAACTGGGACCAAGCTGTTACCAGATAAACACAGACCTCTCTGCATGTAATGCTGACTGGCTTTTCTGCATTCCTACAACATTGACACCTGCCACATCACTGATTGCTAACGAATAGAGCTGGACAAAATTTTTCCTCCAAAACTTTTTTCAGTAAAAAAATGCAGATTTATGTCAACAGTACATGGCATGAATGTGTGTCAATTTCACAGAATTGTATTGGAAAAACAAAACACACACACACCTCAAATAAATTTCAAAAAAGTTGAAACATTTTGACATTTTGAAATGAAACATTTTGAGTTTTGGGGTTGAACAACTTTTTGTTTTGGAATTTCCTTCAACTTTATTTTTAAAAATTAAAAAATAAAAATACAAGTGTTGAAATCTAAATGAAATGCTTTGTTTGCGCCAATGCATTTGTTGTGTGTGTGGTTTTTTTTATTGGCCAAAAATTCAGAAAAAAATTCATTTTTGGGTTGACCAGAAACAATTTTTTTTTATTTTTCAGAACTGCCAACAAACTGAAAAATCCATTATTTGTGGAGCTCCACTAATGAAACAGTTATGATGTCTAGAATGGCCAATCCCAAACATTAAAAAATCATGAGCCTGCTTCCCCCCAAAAGGCAGGACATTAGCTTGAAACTCCTGAGATGTTTTAAAATAATACATGTTGGGTTGATTTTATTTGCCTTCTGGTTTCTGAGCTATTTGGATGCACTCGCTTCACATTTTCCAACTTTTCTCTGCAATCATGCGGTCTAGAAAAGAATTTTTTAAAGACAAAAGAAAGCTGAGATTCTTATACAATGTTAGGATTCCAGAAGCTGGGGACTCATTAAACTCATGAGAACTATCAGCACTTCCAGTCTTTCAAATTGTTCCTTATTCCTCCAACTTTTTTATTTTTTTATGGTAAAAAATAACCAATTATGAAAGTTATTTATTCAACTGCCAAATTCTGTTCCTTCCCCCACTGACTGTGGAGGGGCCTGCTTGCCCTGAAAATACTGCAGTTCTGTCCTCGGGGAGGGATGGGCAGGACTCTGGAATAATTTTGCCCGTGGAGCCTGGATGCACTCCTGACCTCACAACATAAAATCTGGGTGATCTGGTGGTGTCTGGGTAAGGAATTTGTGCCTATTTATTGATAAACAGTGAGGGTCACATCCTCAGCAGATGTAAATCAGTGTCACTCTATAGCATCTGGCCCTGAGTCACTGATGCATTTGCCTGGTAGGGTTTGGAGAACTGGGTAGGAGGGGCATTAAAAGCAGCTAATATTCATACAGAAGTATCTCCTTGTGTTATTAACATGCTCTAACACCCCAGAGTAAATGCCAATGGCCAAATGAATGCTCCTACAAGCAGAACCCCACTCAGAGGGAGAGGGGTACATAGTATTGCCTGGAGGGATTATTCTTGCATTGGGCAGGACTCTGATCCCCAGAAACCCTGGCTACACCATTAGAAAAGTGATAGCACACATCCCCCAGCACGGTTTCAGAGTAGCAGCCGTGTTAGTCTGTATCCCCCAGCACGGCCCTCCTAATGCTGTCTGGTGCATGGGTAACGGCCTGCTCAGGCATGCTTTCCAGGCTGGTCAATGCTGCTGTCAGCCCTTATAATAGGGTTACCATATTTTGTGCCTCCAAATGGAGGACACTCCACGGCCCCCGCCCCCGCCCCCAGCCCCGCCCACGCCCCGCCCCAACTCCGCCCCCTCTCCAAAATCTCCGCCCCCTCCCCTGCTTCCCGCGAACATTTAATTCGCGGGAAGCCTGAAGCAGGTAAGGGGGAGTGTGGGGGGAGGAGGCACGGCCCAGGCTGGCCCCCGGCGGCTCCAGCCTGGGTCGGCTCGGGCCCCGGCCGACCACCCCCGGCCCGCCCAGCACTACTGGCCCTCGGCGGCCCAGCGCACCCCCCAGCTATCCCGGACCGGCTCCCAGCTCCGCGACCCCGCGCACCCCCCCCCGCTACCCCGGACCAGCCCGCGGCCCAGCGTACCCCCCAGCGCACCCCCCCCGCTACCCCGACCGGCTCCCGGCCCCACGCACACCCCCGCTATCCCGGACCGGCCCACGGCCCCCCCCCCCGCTACCCCGGACCGGCTCCCGGCCCCGCGCACCCCCCGCTACCCCGGACCGGCCCGCGGCCCCCCCCCCCGCTACCCCGGACCGGCTCCCGGCCCCGCGCACCCCCCGCTACCCCGGACCGGCCCGCGGCCCCCCCCCCCGCTACCCCGGACCGGCCCGCGGCCCCGCGACCCGGCGCACCTCCCGCTACCCCGGCGCACCCCCCGCTACCCCGGCCCGCGGCCCGGCGCACCCCCCGCTACCCCGGCCCGCGGCCCGGCGCATCCCCGCTACCCCAGCCTGTGGCCCCGCGGCCCGGCGCACCCCCGCTACCCCGGCCTGCGGCCCCGTGGCCCGGCGCACCCCCCCCGCTACCCCGGACCGGCTCCCGGACCGGCACCGCGCCCCCGGCTCCCCGCCCGGCCCGGAACCATGCCCCCGGCCCCGCGACCCCGGCCCCGGCCAAAGAGGCCCCGGCCGAGCCAGCCCTCCCTCCCGATTTTCCCGGACATGCCCGGCTTTTGGGGATTTCCCCCCGGACGGGGATTTGAACCCCCAAAAGCCGGACATGTCCGGGAAAATCCGGACGTATGGTAACCCTACCTTATAACTCCCCCACCTGCCTTTCCCACGAACACTAGGAGCACAGTCAGCAAAATGATGGCTTCCTCCTGCATAGGGATGCTAGGAGGGATATCGGTCCATGCACAGTGTACAAGCACTAGAGCAGTTGTCAGTTATCCTCAGTGAGCAAAGCAACTCAGAGCCCAGAGGAGCCACCAGGCATGTGAAATGAGCTCTGGCTTTTCCTCTATTAAAACAGGCATTGCATCTCCTTGCTTTGCACTCAATTTATTGCATTATAGGTCGATTGCAAAATGTTCTCCTATATGTGACTATTTGGCAACATAACTCTATTACCCTCTTTGAGATGTTTAGCTTATTTGATCACTTCACTCATTTGCTAAAAAAAAAAAAAGAATTGTTCTACTTGGGGGGAAAAAAAGATACAAATTCCATTTCCTAGAAACCCTGCCTGTACAATGGGCCCTCAATCCTGGCTCTCAAGTGCTGCAAACTAATCACATGTCATCATAACTATAATACTCCATGGCATGCAGCCAGGCTGACTCAAACTGATGAGAAATAAATTGAGTCAGTACTTGGCCAAAGAGCATCTGCAAGTGGAGAGGTTTAGTTTATGGTGGGGAGAAGGGTGATAAATGCACATTTATTCTCTGCTATGGCTTTTGCTATCAATTTGCCAAAACAAAAGGACAGTAACATGCAATCAAGCTGGATGATCTAGGTTATATTGGGTGTTATAACCTTGTGATATTGCAGCTGAGGAGAGCTACATGTTAATTTCCTTTGGAAACTCTAGAATATTAAATTGATATTTATCACAGTTGGCATATGGCTCAAAGAACACAGCACATGTAATGCTTTCCACCTCCTGTGCAAGGAGCTCACAATGTTTTACAAGTAGTCATGAATTAACTACCACACCTCTGCAAGGTAGGTAAGTATTCTCCTCATTTTACATATGGAAAATTGATTGCAGACTTGTCCAGTACAATGAAGCAAGCCTTTGGCAATACCAGGAACAGAGCCCAGATTTCCTGAACAGTGATATAACAGCTAGATATTGTTTTCTCTCTTTACTTTCCATACAGGAATTGTGTGGTGCTTCATGGCAATGCAACCACTTCTGGGGTAGAATACAGCAACCATTATAACAGTCAGCAATGCTCTATGAGAGTCCAGCACAGAACAGTGAAGATGAATATCAAATTCAAATGCAATGGCAGGGGATTACAAGTGAGGGGCAGTTCCTGGACCTCAGTATATCAAACAAGCTGATATAGCAAATGGATTCTAAAAAATACCTCTGTCTCCTCACTGGGGTGGGGGGAGAGAGGAATTGGGACTAATGCTGGGTTATCAAGAAGACACATACTACTGGATATTTTATCAGGATAGCAACACTCTGTCCATAACTCTTTCCCACTCTTCTTCCTCCACTGAATGAACTGTTAGAAAAGCCAGGAGAACTTCTAGAGTCATGAAAAGAGCACAGTATAACATTGGTAGCAGCAGCACCAGCACTAGCTGCATTGCCAGTCCATAGCCCCAACAGAGAAAGAGAAGACAAAATGATGGAAAGGAAAGAAAATCATGTTCCTGGACTCCTCCAAAGAGTGAACAAAAGCAGATTTGCTTAGACATTAAAGACGAAGTCTTAGCATCAGATTCTGCCCCATTCATTTCCCGTCCCCAGGCACCCTCTCCTGCTTTGCACCACTCTGGGATAAGGCTGTAGAGGAGACATAGAACCACCTTTGCCATGTGAAACATAGCACAGCTGCAGTTTCCACCCTTAATTTCTTTTTTCTGTGTTGAGATCATGCATTTTCCATCATTCTTTAGCAAGTAGCATTAGTGTTCAGGCTAATGTTTTAGTTTGATTTTCTTTCTAGTGTTTATATTTTCCCAAGAGTCAATTAGCCTTCCCTGATGGAATACACATGCTGCAATTCCCACACTACAACCCACTTCCATGTCTCACATTAACTTCACTCGAGTTGCGATTTTCTTGTTCAAACCCAGCTAAATAGTTTTCTTCATCCTAATTATATTTATGTCCCTAGGGAGGACCTAATCAATTCAGGCAGTGACAGATTAGGATGATCCTTTAATGGCAGTCACTCTGCACTCCTTTGGCCCTTCATTTCTGATGAGGAGACACTCAGTGTCCTAAACCAGTGACTCTCAACCTTTCCAGGCTACTGTTCCCCTTTCAGGAGTCTGATTTGTTTTACATACCCCAAGTTTCACTTCACTTAAAAACGACTTGCTTACAAAAATCAAACATAAAAATAAAAAAGTGTCACAGCACACCATTACAGAAAAAGTGCTTTCTCATTTTTACCATATAATTATAAAATAAATCATTTAGAATATAAATGTTGTACTTACATTTCAGTGTATAGTATATAGAGCAGTACAAACAAGTTATTGTCTGTATGAAATTTTAATTTGTACTGACTTCGCTAGTTCTTTTTATGTAGCCTGTTATAAAACTAGGCAAATGATTTGATGTACCCCTTGGAAGACCTCTGCGTACTCCAGGGGTACGCATACCCCCAGTTGAGAACGATTGTCCTACAGCAATCCCAGTTCTGTTTCACTTTGGAAACATTTTGTTCTTCCCTCCTGTTCTCTCTCTCGCCCCCCCTTCCCATGGGAGGACAGCACATCCTGGAGTTGATCAGTGGGGCACTATATATTGTATTTGTTTAATAAAACCCAGGTTACTCTTCATTTTGTGACTTCCATTTCTCTGCCAGTCCCTGGAACTTTATGGCTAATACAGCTCTGAGAAGTTAAAAAACAGCAACAAAACCACAAGAAATGTCTAAAGTATCATTCAAGTAGCGCTTGCACTAACGCTGAATATTTCTTAGCTTTCATATCCGTGATAGATTTGCTTTTCAATTACTGCAGGAAAGTCTTATGAATGACAAAGTCATATTTATATAAATCAATACCAAATGCTTTATGCATTTCCCTTGGAGAACAGGCCTGACTACTGGAGAGAAGGTAACTGCTACCCTCTAGAGGAAGAATCTGCTTTTAATGTTAATGAAAAAGCCCTTAAATTCTACTACACTGATGCATAAGACATTAGATTTTGTTGTAACATTTCAGGAGCTGGAGTATTGGATTTCATTGTCTCTATTTATCATGTTAATTTTTTTTAGTACCACACATTCTGTCATTGTTAAATTTCCTGTCCCCTCTACCAGTAAGGTAAGTGTGAACTGTATCAGGATTCCATCAAGGTCAAGATTCCACATTGTTAGCCTTTACCATTTCCTCCCTTTTCCACCCACACTCCTTACAAGATTGAAAGAATAGAATAAACAAAGAAAGAGAGCAAACCTCCTCCTACCTTCCATGTGAAGAGTGAATTGAAATGTATTACTGTCCTGTATGGAAAACATAAGAGCCCCTAAAAAGCCACCCAATGTAAATCCAGCTTTAAGGAAACTAAGGTTGTAACGTTGCCTGTTTGGCTTTAAACAGAAATGTCAGGACCCCACCCATGGCTGGGTGGAGAATCCCTCCATGAAAAGATGGAAAAACAGTTCATTGAAATGTCTCCAAAAGTTTCAGCCTCTTCCAAGTCATTCTTCACATCTCTTCAGTACTTTTGACTTGCCATTTCCTTTCCTCTGCATTATTCATCAGGAGCCACAATGACTGTGAATAGCCAGTCAGCATCAGTATCAGCAACATAGTTTGCAATATAATATGATATCTACTGCGCCATATATGTGGATGGTATGGATTTATAATAGAGACTGGTCTGTGCCGCAGGGAGCTTATAAATTAAATCAGTCATAAAGAAAGGGATAAAGTGGGGAGAGGTATGTGAAGGACTAGAATTACAACAGTAGGAGATCCTTAGATAAGCTATGGCATTGAAGAGTCGGAAGTGCCGTTTTTTCATTACTAAAGAACAAAGGCCACTGTTGTCCATTGCTCTGAGTTTTACCATTGGCGCCACCGAGATTTTGAAAAGGTGAAGAAAAAAAATATTGTAGATCTGGTGCTTTTGCACTTGAGTTGCATTCTGTATTGAAGATATTTTCCGTTTTTAAACAATCACTACATTACTTTTTTTTTTACAATTAAAAAGGAGTCACACACAGAGAACGTTCAATTGTATCAGATAGGCACTTTTTATCAGGAAGCTGTGGGCTGGCTCTGCAAATTGAAACCCCAAACCAGTTGTGGCTCAAAACTGAGTTCCATTTTATCTAAACCACCAATGCCGGTTCTGAGGTCTTATGGAAGGAAAGGGATTTTGGTTAGGCCTTGTTCTAACTATCCATTTTCACTTACTCCATTTTCAGAACTAGTCTCTCTTTCAGCTGAAATTTTGCATATTTGATTACAGGCCAACAGGGATTAAAGAAAGATTTAAAGATAAATAATAAACAGCAACAAGGCAAGTCCATTCAGTCATTTTGGAGCTATTCAAGGTGCATTTTTACATTTAAATGTATGCTGATAAGGAAGACAAAGTAAGGCCAAACTTTAGGTTGCCTCATTAGCTCAGCCCAGATTGCGCCTTGAACTGCCTTGGAGTAATCCATTCCACATTATTAAAATTTTCTACATGCACTGCTCCAGGGGTCCTCAATGAACAAGGGCTTAACCTATCTATCTAGCTTGTTATATGCCCACTACCAGTGTAATACTTGAGCAACTCCAACTATTCATGGATGTAGCCTCAGAACACCCCTGTGCAGGAGGGATGTATCATTATCCCTATTTTACAAGTAGAAAAAAATGGTTATTAACCTTCTCGTAACTGTTGTTCTTCGAGATGTATTGCTCATGTCCATTCCAATTAAGTGTGCACGGCAGCAGGAAGATTTTTCCCCTAGCAGTACCCGTCAGGTTGGCTTGGACGCCCCCTGGAGTTGTGCCTTCATGGTGTTCAATATAGGACCCTGCTGACCCGCCACCACCACAGTTCCTTCTTGCCGGCTACTCCGACAGAGAGGTAGGAGGGTGGGTATTGGAATGGACATGAGCAACATATCTCAAAGAACAATAGTTACGAGCACGTTAGTAACTTGCTCATGTCAATTCCAATTAGGTGATTTCCAAGCCTAAGTTTTGGAGGTGGGGTCAGAGCTTAAATGTTCACAGACTGAAGTACTGCTGTACCAAAAGCTGCATCATCTCTGCCCTGCTGGGTAATGGCATAATGCGATGTGAATGTATAAATGGAGGACCACATCGCGGCTCTGCATATTTCCTGGGTTGGAACGTGTGCCAGAAATGCTGCCAATGAAGACTGTGCCCTGGTGGAGTGCACTATGAGCGGAGGGGCAGGTACCTTCACCAGGTCGTAGCATTCCCAGATGCAGGACGTGATCCATGATGAAATCCTTTGGGAGGAGACTGGGAGCCCTTTCATTCTGTCCGCTACCACGTCGAGCAACTGAATGGACTTCTGGAATGGTCTGATTCGCTCGATGTAAAAGGCTAACGCCCAGTGAACATCCAGCAAGTGAAGCCTTTATTCCCTGCTGTTTGCCTGCAGCTTAAGGTAGAAAACTGAGTGAAAGATGTCCTGGTTGACATGAAACTGGGAGACAACCTTAGGGAGGAACGCTGGATGCGGGCTGAGCTGAACCTTGTCCTTGTAGAACACAGTGTAGGGAGGCTCTGATATTAGGGCTTTGAGCTCAGACACCTCCTGGCTGAGGTTATAGCTACCAGAAATGCCACGGTAGAGCAGAGAGCATGTTGCCAGGGGTTTGAAGGGTGACCCCGTCAGTCTGTAAAGGACCAGCTTGAGGTCCCAGGCTGGGACCAACTCTCGGACATGTGGATATAGCCTGTTGAGACCTTTCAGGAAACGGCTTACCATAGGGTTGGCAAAGACTGACCAGGCCCCTGCACCTGGATGGAAGGCAGAGATGGCAGCCTAGTGAACCTTTATTGACGACATGGACAGCCCCTGCTCATTAAGATGGAGAAGGTAGTCCAGTATAAGGGGTATGGACACAAGCATCAGAGATGGACAGTGTTGCGCTGACCAAATTGAAAACCTCTTCCATTTGGCCAGATAGGTAGCCCTGGTGGAGGGTTTCCTACTGCCAAGGAGGACTTGTTCGACTGAGTCCGAACAGGAGAGCTCCATCGAGTTCAGCCATGGAGCTTCCACACCGTGAGGTGCAACGACTCAGGGTTCAGGTGCTGGAGATGGCAGTGATCCTGAGTTAACAAGTCTGGGAAGAGCGGTAAGGTGACTGGGGCTTCCATGGACATTTCTAGTAGAGATGTGCACCAGTGCTGGCAGGGCCAGGCTGGGGCTATTAATATCACTGAAGCTTCTTCCCTCCAGACTTTGAGGAGCACCTTATGAATGAGAGGTATGGGAGGGAACGTATATAGGAGGAGGTCCCCCCCACGGGAGGAGGAATGCATCCAAGATGGATCCTGGGCTGTGATTCAGGAAGGAGCAAAACTGCTAACACTTCCCATTGTGTCGCGCAGTGAACTGGTCTATCCGGGGAAAACCCCATCATTGGAAGATGGAGTTTGCGACGTCTGGGCCCAGGAACCACTCGTGGCCATGGATCGACCTGCTGAGATAGTCCGCCAACTTGTTCTGTACTCCAGGGAGGTCCGATGCAGGTGTATGGAATTAGCTAGACAAAAGTCCCACGGCATGAGGGCTTCCTGGCACAGGGGAGAGGAGCATGCCCCCTTCTGCTTGTTAATATAAAACATCGCTGTGATGTTGTCTGTCATGACTGATACACATCTCCCTGCTAAGTGCGCTTGGAAGGTTTGGCATGCTAGGCGCACTGCTCTCAGCTCTCTGACATTGATGTGGAGAGCGAGTTCTGCCTGAGACCACAGGCCTTGTGTCCTGAGGTCTCTCAGATGTGTGCCCCAACCCAAGGCTGTTGCATCCATCACTAGTGAGAGGGATGGCTGAGGACTGATGAAGGGGACCCCTGTGCATACTACCTGCGGATCGAGCCACCACAGGAGGGAGTCGAGGACTGGACGGGGCAAAGTCACAACCCTGTCCAAACTGTCCTGAACTGGCTGATACATCGAGGCATACTCCAAGTATACCAGAGTCTGAGCCTGGCATGTTGCACCACATAGGTACAAGTGGCCATGTGTCCCAGGAGTTTCAGGCAATTCCTTGCTGTGGTGGTGGGAAACTGCCTGAGACTTCTTCCAGGGTCCAGAACCTCGATTCCAGGAGGTATGTCCTGGGCTGTGTAGAGTCCAGTACTGCCCTATAAATTCTATCCACTGAACCGGGGACAGCGTTGATTTCCCCACATTCAGGAGAAGGCCCAGTTTGTTGAATGTTATTCTTATGAAGTCAACTTGTGCCTCCACTTGAGCCATGGAGCAGCCCTTGATCAGCCAGTTGTTGAGGTAGGGGAACACCTGTACCTGCCGCCTATGCAGGAACGCGGCTACAACTGGCTGAACGGGAGGACAGTGAACTGGTAATGGCTGTGGTTGATCACAAACCTGAGGTATCTTTTGTGGGACAGCGTGATTGCTATGTGAAAGTATGCATCCTTCAAGTCAAGGGCGGCATACCAATCCCCTGGATCCAAGAAAGGGAAGATGGAGGCCAAAGAGAACATGCGGAACTTCAGTTTCTTCATGAACTTGTTGAGATCTTGCAGGTCCAAGATAGGCCTGAGCCCACCTTTGGCTTTTGGTATTAGGAAATACCGGGAATAGAAGCCCTTGCCCTTCAGCTCCTGAGGAATCTCTTCCACTGCCCCCAGCGATAGGAGCGAGTGGACCTCCTGTACAAGGATTTGCTCGTGAGAAGGATCCCTGAAGAGGGACGTGGGGTGGAAGGGCAGGAGGACAGAGGATTGGAGCAAGTATCCCCTCTCTACCATGTGGAGTGGTCTGTTGTAATGCGGGCCCATGCAGGGTAGAAAGGAGATAGCTGGGACAAAAGGTAAGGCGAGGTGGATCCAGTGGAGGTACCGGTGTGCTGTCCTCGAGAGTGCCTTCAAAAGGCCTGCTTCTAGCCTGAAGATGGCTTAGACTGGCCAGAGCCCTGGCTCGATGAAGGGTGTGGCCTCTTCCTGACACTTCTATTCCTCCTCCAGGAGTTAACTACAACATCAGTAATGTGAAACTGGTTTAAACTGTGCATGCTCAGAAGGTTCTCAAATCAAGCCAATGCATATAAGCCAGTCCTGTAGTTTGGATAGGGCAGTAAACCCTAGTTTCATTAGGAGTAAAAATTAACTGCAAAAGGAGATAAAAAGAGATGACTAGAACTGGTCATAAATTTTCTGACAGAACATTTTTTTCATCAGAAACTGCCATTTTGTCAAAATCAAAACTTTCCACAGAAAAATGATTATTTGTACAAAATTTCATTTTGAAATATATCAGAGTGACATTATCAGAACATAATGTTACAATATTTGGTTCAAAATTACTTTTATTTTGAATTGTTTTGTTTAAAAAGTTCAAATAAAAATGAAATGTTTGATTTTTATCAAAACAGACTATTTTGATTGAGTTGAAATTGGTTTTTTTTTTCTTTAAATAAAATTCCATTTTCTGGAGATTTTTGAAATTTTTTGGTTTCATTCCTATTTGGAATGGAAACAAATTTTGAAATCTTGAAATTTTTCACGGAATGGAAATTCTGGTTCCCGTACAATGCTAATTATGACCATAGGGAAGAAGGAGCTTAGTCTAAAAGAAAATCAGTGCTGAAGGTGCTTGTAAGAGCTCTGCTTTAGAATTACCTCTTGGAACTGATAGGTCCCGTTCTGCAAATGAACAAGCAACACGACGAGAGTTTCCACAAGAGACATGTTAAATTTACAATAGGGTGGACAGGCAATAAATGGAAACTGGTTAGTATGGAACTTCAGGGCTGACCCCCAACTTGCCTGATAGTCCATGATTATTGCTCAGTCCAAATTTCCGGACGCTAACAGAGTGCCACAGGTTTCTGTGAATGCAATAGAGTTGAGAATTTGCATTATGAGTTAGCTCTGCACTGTGCAATCCCTTACCTAATAACAAAGTTAAGCATAGTAGAAGGGAAACCTCAAACATTTTCAACTATTGGTATTTCTAGCTATAGATTCAAACAAGTAATGAGTAATATACTTAGATCTCTCTCCAGTCTGCCTCCACTTCCACTTCTTTCTTGGAAGAAGGTATTTCGTGTACATTCAGTATGAGGCAAATTCTGCTCCCAGTTACCCTAGCCTACATTGTACCCTAGCCAACACTGACTTTCCTAGAGTTACTCCAGATTTACATTATTGTAACTGGAAGCTAACTCTGGCTCTATCTTGTAATTCTAAATGGGATCTTTGAAAGCACAGTCTATTCTTTCCATGACAATCAGGAGAAATGAAAATATACTCCTCACATGGGCCATCTGCCAGGAAAGGGATCCAAGAAAAACCTTATTTTCACTTCGGCACTGGGTGCTGGGGTAACTTGGAGAAGGCAGCCATTTGTCACAAAGCCTGCATCAGTCAACATGCTATGATCTCGAGGAACAGAATCACTTTAGTCAAGGCCTACTCTCATGGGCAATATCAAAGGCAGGAGAAGGTTCAGCCTACCCAAACTGCCTGCGTGGCCCTGCTCACATTCCACCCCCCGTATCCCCCCTGCTGCCCACCACGCTCTGCTGTGGCTCTTGGTTGGGGCCCTGGTCAGTGTCCCCAGAATTGGGAGGGTCAGGGGGCCATAGCCCTCCCTTCCCACTTTTTGAAAGTGGACAGGCCGGCCACCTGGCCTGTTAATTTTTTGCTGGGGAGGACCCTGCCCCCTTCCCCTCCTCTTCCCCCAAGGCCCCACCCCCAGCCAGGCCAGCGTGGAGCCCAGCTGGGGAGCCCAGGCAGCTGTGGGAAGCCACGGTGGACCCTTCACCTGCCCAGGGTGCGGGCGGGCTGGGGGCTGCTTGGGCCCCCCGCACCCTGGGCAGGTGGAGGGTCCGCTGCGGCTCCCACAGCTGCCCACCTGGCTCTTATCTAGCTGGAGCCGGGTCAGGGAGAGCTGTCAGGCCCTCCACCTGCCCTGGGCGAGGGACCTGGGACACAGGCAGGGGGCTGCTTTCGCCTCCACAGTGAGTGGGGGCCCCCCACACACACACTTTTGGGAGGGCTCTGGCGCCCTTGCTCTGGGCTTCAGCTAGTGGGGGCCGGCCTGCAGCCAGGCACTGTAGGAGTTATGTAACATATAGGATACTGTGTTCCAAAACCGCTGGAAGTGAAAGTTGTCACCTGATGCAGGGAAGTCTCAGAGCTGACTCAATCAACACTGAGAACAATCAACATATGTGGCTCCAGCCTAAGCCCTGTGCTGACTGTCTGGACCAGATGCAGGCTTGAGCATTTACAAAAAAGACAAAAGAACCCCAAGAAAAGTCTCTGAATAGGGGACCTTGTGGCTAAGAGACAATAGTCTGTAACTGTAGAGGAGAAGGAGAAGGGGCACATTATGGAGGAGAAACTCTGCCAGCGGATGTGCCTCATGAAAGGTGGATCCCAGTTTTCTGGACTGGACAAGCGCTGTAAGGACTGACCATTAGCTTGGAAATACTTTATTAGACAGGAAATAACTTATTAATACATATAGGCTATAGATTGTGTTCTATGTTTTTCTTCTACATGTAACCTTATGTTTCTAAACCCTTGAACTTGCTTTTATATGAATTTCTATCTCACACTCTATTAAATAAACTTCAATTTGGTTTTACTCTAGACATGTCTAAGCGCCTTGTGCTAAGGATGCTGTTGAACAGAGGTGAAACCAGTCAACTGGGGTGCACTGCTTCCATAGAGGCTGTGGATTGGGGAGTGTCCAGAAGACAAGGGACTCAGGGCACTCAAGTGTAAATTGATAGGCTGAACTGGGAAAGAATGGGGCTTGTGGACCCTGGAGCAGAGTGTTTGTCTTGCCAGCAGCAGGGCCGGCTCCAGGCACCAGCTGAGCAAGCTGGTGCTAGGGGCAGCAGATTGTTGGAGGCGGCATTCTGCCCAATCCTAGGGCGGCACGGCCGCTTTTTGTTTTGTTTGTTTTTGGTTTTTTTGTTCTTGTTCTGCTCCGGCCGCCCTGTAGGGGGTGGCGGCACGGAGAACCAGAGCGCCCTGCAGGGCAGTCTTCTTCCTTCCCTCCCCGCCGACCGGAGCGGAGCCCTCATGGCAGGAGGCGGCGCAGCGGGAGGGGCCGCGTGGCAGCGCTCCTGCTGTAGCCCTGGCCACCCCCTTCTCTCTCTCTCCCGGCCACGCTCCCCCCTCAGCCGGTCCCCCTGCACCCGCACTCCGGCTGCGCTGCAGGTTTTTTTTTTTTTTTTGCTTGGGGCGGCCAAAAAGCCAGAGCCGGCCCTAGCCAGCAGCCAGTAGTTGGGGAGTTTTCTTTGGCGGGCACAGACAAGAATCCCTGCTGCCGTGAGCAGTCAGTGGTAGTGATTCACGCTGGATACCTCAGTTTACTCCCACAAGTGTGACAATCACCCTCCAGGTGCTTATAACAGAAGCTGTGTTTTTACATTCCCAGGAATGGTAATGTCTGTTTGGGACACTATAGTTCCACTATCTTGGCCCTCTTTCTTGCAGAGAGCACTTCTCTTACTGCAGTGCATTACTAGATGGGTGTGGGATTGTGTCAGACACAAAATTTAGAACACTAAGGCAAGTTCATTCCCAAACAAACTGTAAACTATTTTTCTGATCATCATAAGGAAAAGGAGCATAGATGCTCTTTCGCCTTCCTTCCACTCACCTTAGAGCTCAAGGCGACCCTGCTAAGGAAGCAAGCTACTTGACAATGGGGATCCCTGCTAGCCAGGAATTTCCATTTTAGGCTCTTACTAAGGCAAGGCTGTGGTTGCTTTGCTGTTTGACCCCTTTGACTCTTTTCCTGACTGTCAATTCTTATTTACTTCATAACTTTCAAAGATTGAAGTTTTCCTGGGGAAAAGTTCTCTGTGTCTTTGAATGCACTATCATAATGTCTAACTCAGACCTTCCCTTTGTTCCCAAGGTCAGGAATCTTGGATTAATCCCTGACTCTGAACTTTCTTTTCCCTCCTACATTTCCCTTATCTGTAGATCTGTCTATCACTGCCTCCCTCCAGCATTGCCAGAATTCTTCCTAGTCTTGGCCTTGACTCCACTGCGGTACTTATTCATTCCCCATCATGACTATTACAATTCCCTCCCTCACGGTCTTTCTAAATCCCTAATCTTCAGGGATCCAGGAAATCATGGCCCAGGCTAGTCTCTTGGTCCAGAAAGCAGGATAATTTCCCATCCGAGTCCTGCATGCTTTTCAGGGGAGTCCTGTCTACTTCAACATCCACTTCAATATTGCCCACCAGGTATTCACAGAATTCTTCAAGCATGGGCTCCAGTCAACCTTGGATGGCCTTATGTTCACCTACATGTTCATTCTGCTCCAAATGATTTAGGGGATTAGCAGCTAAGGGGAGGAGGTGGCTGTTTAAAAACAAACACCTCTGCTTTACTTAGAGATCTGAGTGCAGTTAATGGGAACAACAGTGCCAATGAGGGCCTGAGTACGGCTGCTTGTCAAAGCCCTGTGCAAGAGCACACAGAAGAAAAAGCACTACCCACTTACAATTCCCTGGTGTGCTTTTCCCTTAAAATATCATTCAGTGTGAACAGCTGAGTTTCTTTCCCAGAGGAAACTGCAGACACTGATTGCTCTGTAAAAATAATTTATTTTACTAATGAATGCTACATCCATCAGGATTCCACCCCCTCCTCCTTCCCCCACATACTTGTTTTTACCAAGTACTCTTAAAGAGTTGTAAAGTTAAAGGCATGACCCCCTCTCCCCTTAAAATAATCAAGGGGCCTAGGGACATGAGTATGTATGCAACTGGCTAATTCATTGAAAGTGATGCCTTAAGACAGGTAATGAAAAGAAAATCATTGTCCCTCTGAATAATTAGTGGCATGTTCATGAGAATATCCAGGCAGAAACCATGTTCATCTATTTGGCAGGGACACAAAACAAGCTTCTTTACTAGTACAGTTCTGCACTATTACATATCCCAGATCAGGGAGAGAAGTCTATAAATCAGAACAGATGTGCTCCTTTTTGCTGAAGGAAGCCGATAACTGTCTCCTGAGAAGGAGGACATATCAAGTGCTCCAGAATGAGATGGCTATCTGGGCCTACAAAGATATGACAATTTGGGGGAAGAAATACTCTCACCCTTTACATTTATCGCACTATGAAGGTTAGGACACACAGACCTCAATCAAGCAACTTTTTCTCTGCTGCTGGTGTTACAATCCATTACAAAACAGCACCATTGACATCATATTGAAGGATAAAATGGTGATGTGCAAATATCTTCGATTTTTCAATGTTCCCTCAATACATAAAGTTACCAGATAAAATCCTGGCCCTACTGAAGTCACTGACAAAACTCTAAGTGACTTCTATGGGCCAGGATTTCACCTCAGATCTCCAGTGTGCTTCTGTTCATGCCAAGTATGGATCCTTATTACAGCGCAATGTTGCATCCAGCTTCCTTCTACAGCATTGTTCCATTTTCATGACAAACTTGGAATCTAGGAGTCTATCTGTCTATGTTATGCACTACTCACCCCATAAGAAAAGGTTTACAATGCTAATGTTCATAGCAGGGCCGGCTGCAGCTTTTCTGCCGCCTCAAGTGGCAAAAAAATAAAAAAAAGATGCGTCGGCAATTTGGCGGAAGGTCCTTCACTCCCTCTTCTCTTCTTCGGTGGCAGGGGAAGAGAGGGAATGAAGTACCCACCGCCGAATTCCCGTTGAAGACCCGGATGTGCCGCTCCGATACCGGATGGAGTGCCGCCCCTTTGAATTGGTCATCCCAAGCACCAGCTTCCTTAGCTGGTGCCTGGAGCCAGCCCTCATTCATAGAAATGTTTATATAAATGTCTCCCAAGCTTCAAGGAAAATAGTTTTGTCTGGATTTAAATATTCCCCTGACATGCTTGCAGCACAAAACACTGTGGGGTGGTGTTAGTGCACGAAAACCAGATAACGAAACTTACTACAAACAAAAAAAACTGACTATTTTCATTGGCCAAACTGAATGAAATTCATAAAATAATTAATCATATTTAGTCAAAGGCAAACTAGGTTTTAAAAAAACTTTCATATTTTAGAATCTAAAGTGTTGTAGGGGCAAGGAAGTGTATACTTTGTATCCACACATATACATACACGTCCCTCCAACTTCTCATAGGGTGAGTCCTCAGTCCTTCATGAAGTGTGTGCAATTCCAAAGTGTGTGTGTGTGTGTGTGTGTGTGTGTGTGTATCTATCTCCCTAGACCGTGTTACAGTTAAGGTACATCTACACTTATGGCAGCATGTAGAGTGCAGACATTGCACACCTAGGTATAAATAGCAGTATAGATTATGAGGAATGGCTTATGAGCCTTGCCCAGCTGCCTCCTCCCACTAGAACCTTTCACTGTTGTGTTTAGCTACCCACTGCAGAGACAAGTGTGAGGACAGCCTGCCTTTCACTGTAGCACATAACTACATGTTCCCTACATGCTGCTGCAAGGGAAGACAAGACATTGGAGTAGGCTGGCAGCTCCACAGTCTCCTCCCAACTCTTCTGCAACAACAGTCAAACTCTCACACCGAGTGGTACCGTCCAGCCTCTGGCTCAAGTGAGATAGGGAGTGCACTGTCTGGATTCAAATGGAAGAGCCATATTTGGGTACGTCTACACTGCACCTGGAAGGCGTAATTCCCAGTGCTGGTAGATGTACACATGCTAGCTCTGCTCAAGCTAGCACACCAAAAATAGTGGTATGGCTGCAGTGGCACAGACAGTGGCTTTGGCTAGGCCCTCAAGTACATACCTAGGATCTCAGACGGGATTTTACTTGGGCACAGCTAGCCTTCATGTATGACACTAGAGCAGAAAGAGAGTCCCGGGTCAGGGAAGAGGAAGTTGAGGAAGTGGTGCTGCTGGGACCCAGGCAGAGAAGTCTTGGGAAAGCAGGAGGCAGAGAAGAGTCGCTGCTGGGTCAAGGCAGTAATAGGAAATGGATGACAGTTCCCTTATCTCAGGGGTGAGGAGAGGGTAAGTGAAGTCTCCATCTGAGCAACGGGAGGGAGGTGTGCATTGTATGCATTGAAATTGCTTTTCAACCTGAAATTATCAGAAGCAGGGGCAGAGGAATAGAGGTGAGTTAAAGAGTAAAAAGACAAAAAAAATCTCATGATGTTTGAGGGTCTGACTGATTTCTTAAGGTCGGCAATACTGTGAAATGCAAGCGTGTAGGTTACACTAACCCCCCCAAAAGGGTCAGGAGAGAAATGCAGGCCCCTCATCCTGTCTCATCCCCCATCCCACCCCAACCCCTAGAGCTCCCCCTGCAAAGGCTGGTGCCCTAAGAGAGTGGTTTTTTTGTTTGTTTGTTTTTTTACAGTCTTCTGCAACAACAGGAAGTTACAGAGTGTGGAAAGTGCTGTACCTTGGGGCAACATGAGCTAATAGGTTTCAAAAGGGTTTTCAGCTGTTTTTTTTAACTATGAGCTTCTGAGGCCCCCCTCCCCCACTGTTCCCCCACCAGTTAAACAAAAAACAAGGCACAAGCCATATTCACTGAAACTAAGCATTCTCCTCTTGGCCGAAGAGCCCAGAGGGACAATTTTCTCTGTAACTCGCATGACACAGATACTCTGTACAGCTAGGCTGAGCTGGGAAGCCTGCTTCAACATGATAGGTAAGTTTTAAAGAGGAATACACTGGCTCAGAGGTAAAATGACTAGCCCCAACTTACAGAATGAGCCAGTGACAAAGCCGGGACTAAAACCCAGCAGGCTGCCATTGAGATCAATACAGTATGGGGGGGGGCAGTATGCTAATTCTAGTTTTGGTAACAACTAAGCAAGTTTGCAATTACTACAATACCCACCATCAAAGGTGACATAAGATCTCTAAGCAATGACTAGTTTATTCATGAAGATGCAGTATGTTACCATGGAAACCCATTCTGTTCCTATGACATTTTCAGTGTGAATGCAGTATTGCCAACGCCAAGCATTCAAATATCATGAGTCAGGCCCCCAAAGCCATGACGGTGGCTTAAAAAAAAAAAATCACAAGATTTTAAAAAAAGTTACATGTTTCAGCTTCTGGTTTCTGAATCTTTAGGGTGCGCTTGGCTCATGTTTTCAAACTTGTCTCTGCAACAGTGAGAGCTAGGAACTTATTGTTTTCCTTTAAATGAAAGCTGAGATTCTCACATAATTGCAGCAGTTTGGAGTTGAGGCTTAAAGAAAAACTCCAGATTTTGCATGAAGACTTACAATGAAATCACAGGAGTTGGCAACACTGAGCATCACTTAAAGTGTGTGTACCGCTCTCTCAGACTAGCCTGTAAATTCAGAACTGTAATGATTTCAGAGAGAACTAGACAAACATGCCCTGATTTTCTAGAGTTCAAGAGAACACAGGAGAGAATTTGAAGGGGGTGGCCCTTTTGTTTCTAAGATCAGAGGTTATAATGTTACGAATTTCTGAGTTTCTTCTATTCTTTAAACCCCACTGGGAAAGGCTTGGCTCCAGGAAGACAGTCTGACCCCCACCTTCATTCTCGGACTCTGAAGTCCAGATCAAGCAGAGAAAAAACAAGGGGATATTTTTAGACTGTTTACAAAGAAAGAACTATTCTTTTTAATGTATCTGCCTTCAAATTGTAATGAATAGAGCTAGTGCAACTCACTGCATTCCTATAGTTATGTAGAAAGAGCACTGGTCATCTCACAAATAGATGTGGTATTTTGCCTGCATTGGTGCTGGCATTCTGGAGAGATCCAGAATGAAAAGGGCACCTGGGAATACACTGTAGCAGGACCAGATTCACACACTTGGAGAACACTCTGTCCTCCAGGGTTTTCAGCTCACAAACACCTCTTTCTCTTATGAGGCTCTCATTCCCCTCTTGTGGTAGGAGCCTCAAACTTCTTCTGTGATAGCAGTTCAAGGTTAGTATTTCAGCACTGTGAACTTCCTTAGATGCCTTCCTTGTAAGTCTCCCTTTGCTGTGTCCCATGATTTTGCATGAGACAAACAAGCGCTCTCCCTGAATTCTTCTTCTTGAGGATGCTGGCTGCCCCTTCTGGACTCTGCCCTGTGCAGGGCAGATCCTCCAGGCGAGGGATGGAAGGGTTGCTCTGGTAACAGCTGTTCACGGTGGGATAAATGTCAATGCATTTTACGTTGGTGATTGGTTCTCATTTTTCTTCACTGAGTAGGGCCCCATGTGGCAGAGCAGCAGTTACTGATTTTCATCCTAATTTAAAAGAAAAATGTACCTCACTATCTCTGTTTCTGGCCCCAGCTCTTTGGCCACCAGTGCTCACTGCTTCCATGCTTGCCAAGCAATTCTCCTCTGGGCTCCTCTGCACTATGTGTTTTGCCATTTTTCCCTGCCAAAGGCAGTCACATCCCTGAGACGCACCCTGCTCTTCAACTAGGAGACAGAGCCAACACTGCTGATTGTTTGTTTGGGCTGTTGCACAGCAAGGGACAATGTAGTGAAGTTGTGTAAATTTCCCGTGTCTAATGCCGATTGGAAAATACTGACCACAATTCCTCTTTCACAATCAGCATTTTAAAAATATTGCCAGGCTAATTACTTTCTCACAGTCCAACATCTCGTGCAAGCAATTGTCTATTCTTGAAGGTCACATGGGTCAGAATGAGTCAACATAGGATGTATCATCCCAAAGTGAGAAATTGCTCATAGCTGCATATTTGGAAACAAATCCAGTTGAATTGAGACCAGGTGTGTGATCAGCTGGTACAATACAGCCAGAGAGAGGAGGCCTCAGGGTCACCAGAGGCTGCTAACCAGATGTTGTCACTGTATAAAACTAATAAGAGCTTTTGGGGTGCTCGCAGTCTCTGAAAATCAGGACTACTAGAGGTGGGTCGGAGCTGGAACATTCTAACTCAGTCTGGATCCAAACTTCAGGGACATTGGATTTCAGTGGATTGGCCCACTTCTTATTATAGATTGAATGCAGGCAGTTCAGAAATGTATGGAGATGTTCTGGAAAAAGACCAGTGCCCAAGTGGAGAAACCAGTCCTCTTTGTTTACGTAACATTTAAAGGGGAAAACCATCTTTGTGTAGTTCGTAAAGAGGGGCCAGTGTATCTTCTGCATGGGGATTCCTGTTAGCCAGGGCAGGATTCTTCATAAACAACCAAGGGATGGGCTGTGCAGCCAATGCATTATACTGTTCCTTGGGACAGAAGCAAAGCATATCCTGGTTAAAGTTTATTGTGGACTGCAGCAGGAGTACCGTTCAGGTAAGTGTCTGGACAACCCCATTAACTCACGAGGGTATGACATCTGGGTGATGCTGTATGAGGGCTGGTAATGTTATTTTAAGGTATATTTCTTAGGTCTACACAGACAGCTTATACTACAGCGTACATGGGGAAGCTCCTGGGATGATCTTCTCCCCTAGTGCATCAGCACAGCAGGGGACAGGAGTCAGCTCTCAGAGCACAATTTATCGATCCGTTTACAACTTCCACTCCCTAAGATTTTGAAGCACTGTTTATACATGAGTGTCCCACACACCATACGATATCAATGCCCAGCTCTAACCACCATAGCAAACTAGGAAAACTATTCACTAATTCTCTGAGGAAATCAGAGTTCATGTCTTTACTGGCACAATCCCAGCAAGTGTGAATTGCTGGTCACCTGGCACAACTGTTTCCCTCCACATCCTTCTTAACCACACTCTAATACAGGGGTAGGCAACCTATGGCACGCGTGCCGAAGGCGGCATGCAAGCTGATTTTCAGTGGCACTCACACTGCCCAGGTCCTGGGCACCAATCCAGGGAGCTCTGCATTTTAATTTAATTTTAAATGAAGTTTCTTAAACATTTTTAAAAACCTTATTTACTTTACATACAACAATAGTTTAGTTATATTATAGTCTTATAGAAAGATCTTCTAAAAATGTTCAAATGTATTACTGGTACACGAAACCTTAAATTAGAGTGAATAAATGAAGACTCGGCACACCGCTTCTGAAAGGTTGCCAACCCCTGCTCTAATATTTAATGCCACTTAACATCACCACCCTGTGGCCAAAGATATTCATTGCATCTAATATTCATCTAGATATTCTGGTTATCCAATTCACACTTCTATCTAAACTTGGAGAAGAACTGTCAAGAGAATTGAAGGACTCTTATTTCGGTACAGATCACCAGGGCCTGAACTGAAGGAGAGCCAGGAGGAAAGGATGCCCTGTCAAAATTTAAATATCTAATCTACTGTAACTTCATTTTAAAACCAGACAACCTTTCCTCCTAGTTGGAGCCCTGATGGCATGATAAAGGGAGTGTGGGGAGGAAGGAGAGATGTGGTGGGCTTCCCATCCAAGGATAGTTAGATTCTGTTTAAACAGTAGAAGAGAAAAGGATCTTCTTATTTCCCTTCCTCTTGTAAATTATTCAGATTCAAGCAGAACTAGATACTCTTGCCTATTACCCGTATGGACGTCATTAACACCTCATGATCTTACACTGCTGATTTGTAAGGGGACCAGATACAGCAGTATGAAAACTTATTTTGTATCATGTCATAAATCAAACTGAGCCCTCATGGAAAATCAAGACAAAAATTACTTTCCAAGCCATCTATTTGCCTTAGCATGTGGGGAACGTAGAGGAAAGAAATGTGATGGGGCCTAAGGCATATTTTACTGCTTAGATTGACATGCTGCCAAAGTGTGTTGGGTTTTTTTTTTTTTTTTGAGGGGGTACAGGAGAGAGGGAAAGATTGTCATGTTTCTGGGTGGTTATTCCACTACAGAGATAGTATATAACAGCTGTCAGGGCAAGGATGGCTTAAGTCAAATCCCACTGGAAACAATGTGAAAGTCTGCCATTGACTGTACAGGGCTTTGGGATCAGTCGATGGTGTGGTGTATAGGTATCATTTTTCCTAAACTTAAATCAAAATTAATGGAAAATGAAGTGACACAGAGCACAACTTTCACCTCCTGCTAGTCCAGGAGGAGTTTGAGTGGAACCCTCCTATGTTCAGAAGGACCAAATGATTTATACGAGAAGGAGCAAACCTTGAATATTCTGTTAAAACTTCACTCTTGAGCCCTTCATTCCACAGGTTGGTTCAACTGGCACAACAAAGTGATTTATGGTGAAGGCTTTGGCTTTTCCTCCCCTCGCAAGCTCTCACTGTAGTTTACATTATGGACCAGAATAGTAACAAATATTTGAAACTGCAACTATTTGTAGGAGTTTCTCCTTCTTCAAACATGATCTGAACCTCACACTGCATGGAGGGGAGCCAGGAGAGAATGCCGCACTAAATGAAGTGGTGCTCGGAGGGTGCTAAATAAATGTAATTTTTCATATCCTGTTAGCTTTTCATATATTATTACTATCAGTTCAAAACCCCTCCACATGGCTGTATTTGTTATAACTCATTCTTTTCTCAAAACAGTGCAATGGAGTAAGGGTTGAAGGTTCTTTTCCCCACAGTTACAACAGAAGGCATAACATATGGAGTGGGTCACTGTCGTCTAGAATTCTGAGTGTATTATACAGATCACAACCAACCAACTAGGGTAAGAGGAAGTCTGACCCACATTTATAACAGTGTTTACAGGACAGAAGTTTCTTTGAATCACTGGGAGCAAAAGCCACTTCCAAGGGATAAGAATGTTATTTTGTTGGGGGGAGGGATGGGGGGAGGAACCCACTAGTTTTTAACTCTTTGTTAAACCAATCATTCTAAACAAGAAGAGCATTGGCTAGTTCCCCTGATTTCTTCCCTGGGAAAACTTATCACAACATCATTTTAAAAGGAGAACATTTGTGATAATATTATGCAGGAGAGTTCTGGCTGTTTTGTACTCTCAGCATTGGTTTAACAAGTCATTAATGAGAGGGACTTAAGCTAGTTATGATAGCTTACCAGTATCTTTATATTGCAAGGAGTAAAGGGAAATAACACTATGAACCATTCTTTGATAGAGTGAGAAATGTATTATGTCTGATTTTCACCATCCTTCTTCAATATAACCTAAACTATCAAACATGCTCAGTCCTGTGATCACAGGATCAAGAACATTTTACATTTACTGTCTATGTGACCCTTAATCCCAAGTCACTTTACCAACAACTGTATTTATCCACCACCACCTCTGGAGTGACAACCTCATACTTTTAGGGTGCACAACAGGGCAGGGTGGACATCTTTGGTCAAACATACTATGAGAAAACCCACATTGCTATAAGAGTTTCCATGGGATTAGAAATAGGCTCAGGAGAGAGATCTGGAATTTGAAAACCCCACTGAGGAGTGTTTGGAGGCAGGTTCATAATTCTGCCCCCTCTCTAAATGTCTCTGGAGAACAGACATGACTTGAAGGTCACATCTGAAAGATCCAGATATAATGAATTTAAGATGCTTCTCTTGATCTCTTACTTAGAGGGGAGACCGTAATGTCCAACATATGATGTTCTATTAAAGGTCATATTGTGATAGGAATTAGCTCTCAAATGACCCGCCTACCCTCCATCTACTTCAATGAATCATGATGGGAAGCTGGACAGGATAGCTTTAGAGAAGTACATGAGCAATTTAAGCTTCAGTAATTTAGAGGAGAGAATTTGGAATGAGAAGAGCCCAGTGTATGTATTTATTTACATAGGGCCTATCCCAGTCTATGCACCATAAAAGTGACATGAAACAATGGTGAAAACACTTTCCAACAATAGTCCCCCTAATCCAGCTAACACACCCTATTCATCTCCAGGGAAGGGAAAGATTGCTCTGTCCACACAGCCTCCTTTTTATATTCCCAAACTGTAGGTCTAGTTACAAAGAAGAGATGGAATTTTGCTGAAGACTTCATTCCCTCTCTGTCACCATTGTAAACCAAACAGATTTAACATGTACAATAGGAAAACAAGAGGAGAAAGAGAAAAGGTCAGCCATAGGTGAAAAATAATGTGACACCATTCAGAGAACCCAGTCCGTAATTTAAGTGGCCAAGTTCAACAATACATAATAAGGGCTGCACAGGCCTTCAGATTCCAATGTGCAGGTCTATAAACTCCTTGTGGGGAAGGGACATCTACTCCCAATTGTCTTGTTTAACTTGGACAGCAAACCTGACATAGCATAGTTGAAGTTTAATATGTTCCTGGACCAGATAACAGCTGGTTGTGCACCTATAATTTACAAGTTATGCATTTACAAGATATAAAGGGGGACAAACCCTTTATGAGAAATAATGGATACAGGCCCTCGGATTCCATTAGGAGATTTCCAAACATGATGGCACCTTATTTGTTCTATATCCCAATGTTTCCTGTTTATTAGCTCTGGGTGGTATCACACTCTCAGTTTTTAAGCCAAAACTTAAATGGAAGTTTGTCTTAAAAATCGAAGGGAGTTAAAGCCCTAGGTCATTGTCTTATGCCCAGAGATAGTGATATTATTTAAAGAAATATATACCAAAGATATTTTAATTGCCCTTTTTTTCTGCCATATAGAGTAAAGGAAAAAATTATTTGAAAGGATTTATATTGACTTCATTTCTTGTAACCTTTTCATGCTTTCTAGATATTTTCCCTGGGGCTCTTGGTTTCTCATCTGGAAACAGGACCTGATCCAAAGCCCCACTAATGTAGTCTTCAATGGACTTTGGGTCAGGGCCCATAGTGAGCAATTCCAGAATTGCTGGTAATAATAATGGGCCTAATCCTGCAGGCCACTCCTAGCCAAAGCACCTGTTTACTCCAATGGAAGGACTTCGGAATCAATTTAGCACTGTGATTTTCAAAGGAACCTAAGGGAATTAGCTGCTGGGCCCTTAACTTCTTAAGGCTTTATTGAAAATCCCAGCCTAGACTGATATACTCTTTGGTTTCCCAAAGGAACCCACATTGGTGGGGCATCATGATTTACATCTATAATGCTCCCCCCCACACACACAAATCCACCCCAAACTCAACATGCAAGTCAGCCCAAACCAATAACTTTCACTTTGTTTTGATGCAAAACAATAAAATCAGCCTCGATGAGTTTGGCTCAGAAGGCTAGCAAGCTTTTCAAGTAAATGTAGATGGTATTTCTAGCATATAATGGATTCCAAACCCAGCTATGTTTCACTGATGTTGGGGTTTTGTTGTGAACATCTTACACAGCTCTTTTCATTAATCATTGAGGTAGCAGACTTTTTTTCTTTCCATAATCCCAATCAATAGATGT
The DNA here is from genome assembly GCF_027887155.1 of Malaclemys terrapin pileata. Taxonomy (NCBI): domain Eukaryota; kingdom Metazoa; phylum Chordata; order Testudines; family Emydidae; genus Malaclemys; species Malaclemys terrapin. The sequence goes on from NC_071512.1 coordinate 29,229,753, forward strand.
GTGCAGTCAGTGAAGGCTTAACATCAGTGGAGCAGCCCTATTGTGTGCATGGGTGCATGCTGTATCTTTTATAAAGCACTAAAGAGGTGAGCCTCATGCAGTGAGCATCCTAGGAAGTGCTCCTTTCTTTAATACCCCAAACCACTGGAACCTAAATTACCGGCCATACTGGGTTAGACAAAGGTCCATCTGGCTCAGTATCCTGGATCCAGCAGGGCCCATACTAGAGCTTCAGTGAGGAGTGTACAAAACAGGGCAATTATCTTCCACGCCAGGTTTCTGGTAGTCAGAGGTTTAGGGTCATCCTGATCATGGAGTTACATCCCTGATCTTCTTGGCTAATAGCCACTGATGGACCTATCCTCCATGAACTTATCCACTTATGCTTTTGGCCATCATAACATGCCATGGCAAAGAGTTGTTTGTTGTGCATTGTGTGAAATCTTAGGGTGCAATCAGATGGAAAAGGAATGTTTGGGATGACAACCAAGCTCATTGTCACATATAAAGTGTTGGGAGATTTGTTTATGATCAGAGAAGTATCTGTAGTCATAGGGATGGAGTGTGCCTATTAAACACTATCATGATTGGAGTAGCCACATAGAGCTGCTTTGGGAGGGGCTAATCCCCATGGTCTGTCTCAGTAATGGGCAGACACAGAAGCCTACATCTGAACATTGCTAATCTTTGGGGTGAGCAGGCTATCTAAAACCCCACCCAGATCTGAACTTGGACTTCAGGCCCATGATTATTGTGAGGCAAAACTGCTGATTTGGGGGACCTTCCTATGCACAACTGATGAGCTCAGTTTGATATTATTGACTCTACACCTCACTCCACCCCTCAATGTGCAGTAAATCAGTCATTAGCTGACACTGACCCTGTCACCTAATATGTTTCCTGTCTGGAAGAAGCTACAGAACAAACAAATGAAGTCATTAACATTAAGACCTGTACTCTGGCAGGACAATGGGTGTGCTAAGGAAGGTGCCTGAGCTGGAAGAATCCAGTTATTCCAGGTGGTCTGCACAGAAGGGGGTTGGAGGAGTGGAAAAATCTCCAGAAAGGGAACAAACAAGCCAGGTGTTAGGACTGGTGTTTAAAAACCTCAGATGAGAGAGATTCTGGGATACACAAAACTCAGATGATGAGACACTCTGCTTCCTGAGAAAGAGAAGACCATTTGACAGCTGCACCAGCCAAAGCTGAAGGAAGCTGGTCAGAAAAGAGACTATATGCTCCAGGGGAGAAACCCTGAGCTGGAGGAGCAAGGTCCGGGCAGGGGGGTTAGAACCTTGAAAGGACACTGACCTAAATCCCAAAGAACGTTCAAGAGTGGAAAGGAAACTGAGGCAGGGAATGGTGTGCAGGTGTTTTTTGTTTTGCCTATATCCGTGTATCTCTTGTGCTGTCTAAAGACAAGAGTGAATGTTTTATAAATCCTTCTTCAAAGTCTGAGTCCTATTTGGCCTCAGCTATCACATATCCCTGAAGGGTTAAACTATAAACTAGAGTACCTAAAAGGATGGAGCCCTTGGATGGCTGTGTTTAAGTTACTAGGGAGTCTTGGGGCTTGACCATGGTCCAGCTTCCAAAAAGGGACACCAATCAGAGAATCTGTAACCAGGGAGTGAGCCTAGGGGTAAAAGATAGAGAATGCCTAGAGCCTACACAGACCAAAGGGGAGCTAAAAGCACACAAATCCAGTGTTGGGATCCAATCACATCAGCCAGGTGAGGGTCCAGCAGGAGGAGCTAAATCAAGGCTATGACAAAAACTATGAATGTTCTCACTTAACAGGGTTTTGTGTAACCTCTGGGAACAACTACACTTTCTCCTCTGGAATGACCCTTCTATATCCTTCCATTGACATCCGAGAAAGGAGAATGGTACTTATAAGAAATCTTACAAGCGGTAAACGGGATAAATACCATGTAAATTTTTGGAGATATCCCATCTCCTAGAACTGGAAGGGACCTTGAAAGGTCATCAAGTCCAGCCCCCTGCCTTCACTAGCAGGACCAAGTACTGATTTTGCCCCAGATCCCCAAGTGGCCCCCTCAAGGATTGAACTCACAACCCTGGGTTTAGCAGGCCAACGCTCAAACCACTGAGCTATCCCTCCCCCCCTAAGAAATCTCTTCTCTTTCTCTGCAGAGGTTAACACAAGCCGTTTATGTCAGCAATGGACAGTTCTACCAACAACCCACAAAGCTTCTTAAAGAAAAATATTTATAAAGCCAATTTAAGTAACTAGAACATTTGTTACTGTCATGGCCAATAGAGCTTGTATTTATTTTATGAACAGAATGTTTTATTTAACTGCAGAACTAGTCTAGCATCTCCCACCAGTGGAAATAATAAAGATTATTTCATATGAGAGTAATTGCAGCTGTTGAGCAACAGGCTACCTATGTCCTGAAGAGATAGATAGCAGTACTTTTCATCAGAAGTAGAGATAATCAGCTCTTTCTAGAGTGTGGAACCATCTATTTTAATTCTGGCTAAGTAATTTTGAGGCTCAATAAGTGGAATGTCACCCCGGTGTAACTTCACGTCTGCCTGTGACTTTGTTCCAGGACCTGTTGGCTTTTACTGGATGGTATCTAAACATAAACAACTGTTTGAAAGTCTCAGCAAGATGAGTTTTTGTTTCATCAATGTTCAATGGGGAAAGCTACATTGTGCAACATTTGTGCTGCTACATCTTCTGTCCCAACAGGGTCTGTTCTGTCCAAGAAGGGCTTCACCCAGGGGGCAAAGCTAGTGGTTTGTACCACAGTTCTCACCTTGGGGCCTACTGGAGGTGGGCACCTTTAAATTACAATCAAGTCTCCATAGGAGCCCCTTTGGTCAGAAATCTGCTGAACTCAGTTGGCTGCCCTGGCCATTTTGTACAGTGAGGTTCACAGGTGCTGTGTGCTCACTGTGACCCAGCCCTCCAATTGATTTTGGAACTGCTGGGGACCCTGTGGGGGTAGTCTGCCAGGACAGGACCCTACGTGATAGAAAGCCCATCAGGAGGTAGTAAGTTCCCATTCAGTGGGCCTTTTCATTTGAATAAAAAAAAAGTCTTCCACTGACATGTGACATGTTCTGGGCAAATTTCTCCCTCCCAGGAGGCTGTGGGGCACCGGGAAGAGGAAGAGGTGCATTGCTTGAGGGGCATGACCTGCAGTATACAGCATCCATTGGCACTGATGACTCTTGCTGGGAAGTGGCTCTTGCTATACTCTATTCAGTTCTTCTGATGAAGATGGGCTGTGGCCTAACCCAAACATGCCTTCTGGGCTAGCCACCCTAATCCACTCTGTCCCCCTCTGAGCACCAAGCAATCTAAGAATGGCTATCCCTCAGGCAGGAGGGGGGAATGCATGGTTTGCCACCCCTCCCACATCCCTACCTCTGCCTGGGGGAGTGAGGGGTGAAATTACACATCAGAGAGAAAAAGCAGGAAAGTCACATTCCCTAGCAATTCCATATTAGTGGCAGTGGAGGCACAGATGAGCACAAATCCACCTGAAACCAACAGGTATGTACTTGACATAGCTCCGCGATGCCTCCGCTGCCACCGCCTTTAGCATGGCAGCTACACTGCTACTTGTACTCATGCTAACTCAATGAGAGCTAGTGCGTGTATGGGTACACGAATCACACCCCTTGCTCTGTAGCTTCAGTCTCAGCCTCAGTCAAGGGAAAGGAAGTCAGAGTGCCCTCTCCCACACCTCCCCCTAGCAAGAATCCCCAAACTGAAAGGTCAACATGGCCCTGAGTTTAAAATCCAGGATCATCCACAAAACTGTTAAGTCAGAAGAAGGTATTGTTATGATCATGAAAGGTACAAAGAGGACAAAGATCAGTGCTAGAACCGGGAAATCATGAGTCCAGCTCCTTTTCTCCATGCTGACAGGAATAATATGCTTTCATAAGTAAAACAGTCAGAAGTGTCAGAATACACACTGGAAGAAACAGAGTAAGAAGGTGTCAGTTTTGCAGTCACTTCTCAGACCTTAGTCACACCATTCTAGCAATATGGATACATGGATAACAATGTTCATTTGGCCCTGTTGATATACAGTGTAAGAACTTGGATTGTAAATGATTTTTACACTGTATCTGTTACTTTTAATATCCAATAAAGACTTCTTGTGAAGAATATGAAGGTCTGATGTATCATGTGCCAGCAACGCCCCTCTGCCATGTACATTGGCCAAACCAGAAATTCTCTACACAAAAGAATAAATGGACACAAACCTGACATCAGGACTCATAACATTCAAAAACCAGTAGGAGAACACTTCAATCTCTCTGGTCACTCAATAATAATAAAATAGTAAAAGTGGCAATTCTTCAACAAAAAAACTTCAAAAATAGACTCCAACGTGAAACTGCAGAACTGGAATTAATTTGCAAACTGGACATCATCAGATTAGGCCTGAATAAAGACTGGGAGTGGCTAGGTCATTTCAAAACCTAAACCTATTTTCCCCAATACTAATTTCCCCCTATTGTTACTCACACCTTCTTGTCAACTGTCTGAAACAGACCACTCATTACCACTTCAAAAGTTATCTTTCCTCCCTTGGTATCCTGCTGTTAAGTGAATTGTCTCATTAGACTGACCTCACACTTGGTAAGGCAACTCCCATCCTTTCATGTATTTATACCTGCTCCTATATTTTCCACTTCATGCATCTGATGAAATGGGTTCTAGCCCAAGAAAGCTTATGCCCAAATACATTTGTTAGTCTCTAAGGTGCCAAAAGGACTCCTTATATATTTCAGTTACTCCTTAAATTAACCTCAACTGCATCGCTTATTGCTATTCTTTATCCTCCATGGTGCACAAGCTTAACATCTGGGAGAGGTTTTTTCCCCCTATATAGAGATGCTTTCGCTATCAGGTACATATTTGAATGGTTGCCAGTATGGTAATTTGCAATCGCCATGTGGTCTAATAAATATATGAGAGGAATTCTGGTGTCTCTGCAAACGGTACCGATGGATTTGTTGTACTGTAGCAGCATGGGGGGGTGGGGGGGGGGGAGCTGTGAACATCACAGTGAAATCTGAATCCAGAGCATCTGCATCCAGATACGCAGGGGAAGAATTCTGATAACTCAGCTCAGTAGTAGGAAAAACAAAAACCCTCCTTACATTTTACCTTTCTAAATATATATCTTTGGGAAATGTCTTGTGTTGGATGCCCATTTTAGAAAATGTCTGTATCTTCCATGCTCCTCACATAACTAACACAGCAGAGGAGAATGGACCCCAAGACTTTGCCTGGGTTGCATATGCTGAAGTTTCAGTGCTAACCATCCAAAAATGTTATACTATCCTGGCCATCCTAGCCTCAGCTTAAGTATTTGTGATCTCCAGGCCCTCTCTGAAATCAGCTAGACTAACAAACTAATTTGCACAATAGGTCAGATGAACAATGTTTTGCCTATGAGCTGTTTGCCAACTAGTCACTTTGACTATTTGCAGTAGGTGACTGGTCACATGCTGTTTCAACCAACCGGAGAATTTAAAATTTGTAAATAGAAAAATGAAAACATGCCATGTTATTTGCTCTTGGTCACATGCACAGTCCCCAGTATACATTCAGGAATACCTTTGCTTGCGTAGAAATACATGTGCACTAATGAGTAGGAATGGCTATTTGCCATACAACCAACCACCTTGTCACATGAGCAACATTTAAGAGGACCTGAACATACAGCTGTCAGAGTGTTTTTGAGCACTGTTTTTGCAGGACTCAGCCAGCTCTATTTCAAAACATTTGTGTATACTTTGAAACAAAACATGAAGGCGGAAAAAGCCCAGGGATAGAATTTCAGGGACTTATCTTGGATTATAGTAAATACATTTTGTAAGCTGATTTAGCTGTAGTATGGTGGTCATTCTTAAAAGCGTCTCAAGTGCCTTGGCTTGATAGATACCAATTAAACTTATTACAAGGAATACGTACAGTAACTCTTCACTTAACGTCCTCTCGCTTAAAGTTGTTTCAATCTTACGTCCCTGCTCAATTACAGAACATGCTCCATTTAAAGTTGTGCAATGCTTTGCTATAATGTCGTTTGGCTGCCTGCTTTGTCCACAGCTGGCAGCTCCCCTACCAGCTTCCCTACACCACCCCCACAGTGCCCCCAGACCACTGGCAGACCCTGCAGATCAGTGCCTTCCCCCTCCTCCCTCCGCCTCCCACCCACAGCAATCAGCTGGCTTGTGGCATTCGGGGGGGGGGGGGGGGGGAAGGGGAGGAGCGAGGACTCGCCGTGCAGAGGACTCGCCCCCTCCCTCCCGAACACTGCAAACCAGCTGATTGCCAAGGGCAGGAGGCAGGGGAAGGAGGAGGGAGGGGGAGCCTGTGTGCCAAGTTCTCGCTCCTTCCCCCTCCCTCCTGCCCCTGAACGTCGCAAGCCAGCTGATTGCCGTAGGCAGGAGGGGAGGGAGGAGCGAGGACGCGGTGTGCGGAGTAAAGGGGGAGGAAGAAGAGGTGGGTTAAGGGTGGGAGTTTGGGGGAAGGGGTGGCATGGGCAGGCCGAGGTTTGAGCCCCCCGCCCCTGGTGCTTGCAGAGTAGGGAAAGCTGCCACTGCTGTTGCAAAACATGCTTCTCCCAGCCTACAGCACCTTCAGCCTCCTTGCCTGCCTCACTGTCTCCAGTGCCAGTGAGCTGTGCCTGTGTGGGGTAAGGCGGGGGTATCTCCCAATTATAGTACTATGCTGTATGGCAAAAAAAAAAAAATTCCCTGGAACCTACCCCCCCATTTACATTCATTCTTATGGGGAAATTGGATTCGCTTAACATCGTTTCACTTAAAGTCACATTTTTCAGGAACATAACTACAACGTTAAGTGAGGAGTTACTGTAGGAGATACTACAAATGCTGAGGTATGGTTAATTATCTACAGCAAATCTGGCAAACTTAAGGCAACATGCAGATGGGACCAGATTCCCTGATCTGAACAGACCTTGACATTGGGAAACTTTGCAACAGGAAACTCTGCATCTAGAATCAAGTGTTTACAGTGCAGTATAAGCATTCTGTACAGCTGCTCAATCCATTATATGTTTCTTGCTTATAATTCTTTTAGAAGAGTTCTGCTCTCAGAAAGTAAAATCTGGCTTTTTTTTTTTTTTTTGAGTAGATGTAAGTGTCAGGATTTTGGTCCTGTCCAGACAGGAAAGCAACCTTTCTTTGAGCAGCGCAATGGGTTTGTATGTGAGGGGGTTGAGAATTTCCCATTTTTGGCTCAAAAAAACTATAGGAATATTTTTTCCCATGAGAAATGTAAGGATTTTTCACATGATTCCAGAAGGAAACTGAGTGTAGAGGTCAGGCAGTAAGGTAGGATTCCTGCAAGGTGTAGGGATCAGGCAGGCTTTCAATGGGAGTTTTATCATAAGCCTGTTCCTGAGAGGTGCTTGGCACTTAAACACTCCCTGTCATTATTTTCTAAGGGTAATCTACACCATAAATGAAAGTGTGACTGCAATGCTGGCAGACATACCCATGCTAGTTTTGATCTAGCTAGCACAGGTAACAATAGCAGTGAAGATGCGGTGGCACGGACAAGCAACCCAAGTACATTCCTAGTGGTGGGGTTGTAGTGGGGTGGTTAGCCCATACCGCCACATTCTCACTACTGCTGTTATTCTCGCCAGGGAGATTAAACCTAGAGCAGGTATGCCTACCTGCACTAGAATTACACCTCCTTGTACCCTTACTTATATCCTTCAAGACAGCCATCTTACTCTAACAGAGCAACACAGTGTTATATTGTGAAGATATAGTTGTGTAGCACAGTGCTACTTCCACTGTATGTAGAATGAGCAGATATTTATGTCAGCATTTGCAGGACATGCAACCAAAAGATAATGGACCAAATCCTCAACTGATGTGAACTTATGTAATGCCATTGACTTCAGCGCTCCTAAATCCTGCTCTGGATATGAACTTTTAATGGCTGGATACAAACAACCTTCAACTATGTGTAAGGATAAGGGCTCGCTGCAAAGCCCAGATTTGTCATTTCTGACCTTTCCCACAGGTTTTGATCCAGGCTTTTAATTCAGCTCCCTCCCTAACAACTGAAGGTTATAATAGCTCTCCTAATATTGGGTTTGTGATGTTGTGAGAAATAAGCCCAATGAGAGTTCCAGTTTGCCTTACTAATCTTCTGATCCTTTATTGCATGTTTCGTTCATTTACCTGAATGCTACTCTTACTGTCGCAATTCCCAGACTTAAGGAATTAAAAGTAGCCACGTTTGCCTTATTACTAATTTTAATCAAGCTTCCTGGGTCATTTACTCTGGCTGCCTTCACATTTGTCCTGTCTGGACTGCTCTTGAGAGAGTCAGTGCAGGTCCACAGAAACTGACTAGAAGAGATGAAATTTGTGACTCAGAACCCCAACCAGGGACTAAACCTGGAGGCTCTTATTCAGTCCTTACACAAATCAACATCTATTGCAGTCGGGGCAGAATCAAAGCTGAGTAAGGGGGATTTTTTTTGCCCCATGCAATTAGAAATTGGGCCAATTGCCATAAAAACAACCCAACCTCAACATTGCCTTATAATGCTAGATTGACTGAAAAATATTGCCATGTCCCATTCCTAGATTTTACAGTCAAAGAGAGCTCTGGGGAGGATTAGCTTCATATCATCTGGGTTCACATAGAAATTTTATTTCAAACCTGACAACTTTGAAGTCAAAGTTTGGGAGAAACTTGCCCTATTTGTCTACCTGATATAATTTATGTCCGCTAAACAAGCATGCATGTTTTATTGCTATTGAATGTCAGGTTGGTAATCCAAAAGTCAGGCTCCCTTTCTTAAAAAGAATGCTTTCTAATAACAGCAGTATTCTTTGAAGAGGCGTTATATAGAGTACATTTTACAAGCATTGATTTTATATTACCATGTGACTCCCACTCCCTGTGTAGAGTGTCAGAATTCAACATGTCTCTGCATTATCAAGTAATCATTTAGAGGCTGAATCATGCCTATATTCTTCTGAGCATTACAACAAATTCATCCAAAGCCGGAAGTCTAAAGCTCCACATACAAAAAGATACCAGTTCCCTTTCTTTGGTTTGGTTGAGATTTGTTTCAGGGCTTGTCCTTGCAGCTGTTCATGGTCACAAGCACAGAAAATAGTATGTAAGAGATTTTGCAATATAGCATTTGACAGAATTCCAAATTATGCAACTACTCTTATTACATACTTGTCTAACACTAGTAAGTGCTGAATGCCTATGTCATGTATAGAGATCAGTTCATCAGAGATTATAAAACCACAGCACAATTGATTTCAATCAGTTTCTTGGTGCTTGGGAAACTCCTCATTGCAAATTAACATTCACGTTTCCTGACAATTATGACTATAAGAGTTTGATATGCCAATGCTGCCAAATTAGTAAAGTGTCTTCAAAACTTCAGCAAAAGGATGAGCAGTATAAATATTTAGAGGTAGAAATTCAGGTAGAGTACTTGAGACTCTGTAAATTGGTGCCCACACTAAATATCAGTCTAAGATATCGACTGTCACATAGATGAAAAAGCAACAGCCAGGGCTATAGGGCCATACCCACCTAACCTTCTAAAATGACATACTAGTGCAACACATAATTTTAAGTGCCTCTTCCACTGGAATAGGGGCACATACATTTTCATTTTCTGCCATTTCCACCACTTATTTTGCATCAGTTTGAATAAGAATAAGTATCCCCTGTGACTGACCTGATAAGCGTTTTTCTCTTGCGCTCTTCCAGAACACATCCCATGCTTTGTTGGTTGAGTCCTTGATATGCTCACTGAAGGATCTCCTCAAACGAGATTTTTCTGGATATGCCATCCTGGCTATCAAATCCACGGAGGCAGTTTTAGCCCATTAAGATCCAACAGCCTGAAAAAAATCCCAGCAGATTGAGAACTCAATTCTCCCAGCTTTCTCTTCTTAGACTGGTCAGGAAAAGTTACTCTAGGAAAAGTCTGCATGTAATTTGTTAACACCCCTCTCAGAATGAAAAAGAGAGAGAGCCCTCCTTCCAAACAATCTGGGGTCAGGCAGTGCTGTAAAGGAAATAGCAGCCCACTTGGGTCCCCCGTGCCTCAGAGCAAAATGCAGTTCTGCATCTCAGCAGCCACATTTTATAAACAGACTTGATCGTCTGCCATGCAAAGCAATAAATAACAAGTTAGGCAACAAGGCGTCACTTGGAACAGGAATGAAATGTTAGACAATGCACTGTACCTTCAGTTTCCAGCTTCTTTGCATTAACTGTATGGGGAACAACTTCCTCATTTCCAGGTTCCTTCCATTGTTGCTTTTTGTTATATGTGCATGGTAGCGCTCGTGCCTGTAGTTTTCTTCACTATGTTGCAATTGTTTATTTAGGAAGCATTTTTTTTTTAACTATTTGAAACAAAGAGTCCAGTCTCTCCAATTTCATAATGGGAAGTTTCTCCTCTAGTATCAGCTCAAACTCACTGAAGGCCAGATTAAAAGATTCCCATTGACTTCAAAGGACTTTGGATCAGGCCCTAAAGTTCTGATGAATTACTCTAATTACCTACTTACCTCCCTAGAGCAATACTGCTTCTCACACAACTATTATCTAAAGGTACTTAATGGCCTCCATTATCTAATACCTAAGATACTTATTGCTCCTCTGAGGAGTGGTAGCAGGTGTCCAGGGCCCTGCAGGTAGGCTTTCCAGCAACACAGATTCTGGGTATATTTTAAGTGTAACTTGTTTTATTTACACACATACACTAGTCCTGGAGCAGAGGTGGTCACAAACAGCTTGCAGGAAACCCTTCTTTCAGGAATCTCAGCCTAACAGCAATGCCTGATACCCAGGGAGCAACTGTCTCTGCCGTTGCCCAAGGATTGACTTTGCTGCTACTTGCACAGCTCCCTCAACCCACAATCTTGCATAACAAAACTAACACCCATGAGATCTTTCAAAGACTGAATATTTGCTAATGAAAAGAATGTGAAGTCTATGTAACAGCACCACCTGCTATGACAGCAGTGCCTGAGTTCCTCACCATAGGGCCATTTTACAGATGGGGAATGAAGGAACAGTGAGACTAGGTGGCTTGTCCATGATCATACAGGAAGACTGTGGAAGAGCAGGAAATTGAATCTGGGTCAAGTTCCCATCTAGAATCCTAATCACTGGAGCAGATGAACCCCTTCTTCAGATTGCCAAAAAAGATAGACTCAGCCCTGGAGACTGAACTAGTAAAAAGGGGTCCCTTCAGGTCAGGGTTGAAGCGGTGCGGAAACTTGCCCTGTCACTAACTGTATCACACTTTTTCTGGTGTTAATCTGCCTTCAGCGCTGTATGCATCTCAGTTTCCATGTCAATCAGCACTTTTCACAAGCAATTAACCTGGTAATATAAAAGTGATCAAATCAGTTCTTAGTGAGACCAGAACAACCCCAATTGTGATTAGTGTTGCTGAGCAGAATCTGGTCAACTTTTAATTTTATACTGACATAGATAGATAGAATATATCCTGGATGAGTTTTATTGTTATGCATTTGGGATGGCTATATTACTCATGAATGGTGATGTTGCTCATGAGTTAAGTTGCTCATCCCAGAAGAGAACAACAAAACTTCCACAACTCACCCCAGCGACACATACATTGCATGTGATATGTTACAGAAAAACACTACTAAAATAGCTTGGAGGCTCTGTTTTAATTGGTAACTATTTCTTGTATCCATTCCTATCAAGGGGATAACTGCATGGAGTTCAGAGGGAGCCATAAAACCTTTGAAAAGTACCTAAAATACATCTAACCCTGAAAACACAAGGATGTTCCTTATAGCTGTATCACTTGTCTAGAAAAAGCTGTTTCAGGCCCAGGTCCCGCCTATGGACAGGGATAATTTCCAGGAGGAGGAGAGTGGAAGAGGAAACATTTCTGCTGAGGGTTTGTTTGAGCCATTTGAGCCTGCCCAAGGGTTTAGAACAGGGGTTCTCAAACTGGGGGTTGGGACTGCTCAGGAGGTCGCAAGGTTATGACCTGGGGGGGTCGCAAGCTGTCAGCCTCCACCCCAAACCCTGCTTCACCTTCAGCATTTATAATAATGTTAAATATAAAAAAAGTGTTTTTAATTTATAAGGGGGGGGATCACACTCAGAGGCTTGCTGTGTGAAAGGAGTCACCACTACAACAGTTTGAGAACCACTGGTTTAGAACAATAGAATAGATCTCAGGGATGATAGACAGCAGTTTTACACCCAAAGATGCATGTGCAATTGCACAGACAGGCATTATTAAACACATCCATCACATACCTGTGTAGATTATCTCCACAGAAATAGCCTTTTATAAACCTGCTTTGGAAGTAATAGAGGCATATGCATGTGCTATGTTAAGCTGTGCCTTAAACATGTACTTCAGATGGGCATCAGTATATTAGCCTTATATCAGAAGCAGCACTATACAAAGGGCATATCCCAAGCTCTGAGTGTTGAAGAAGCAGCTTGGGAATAAACCTTGCCGCAAAAGGAAAGTATTTAATGGGGAAGTAATATGAGGTAGAACTTTACTAGTCTTCACCATACATTTTATATGTTCATGTTAAAAATCCACTGTTTCTATTCCTGCAGGAGGTACAGCTTTACCCATAAATTGAGTACTACTAGAGTATGAAAATTGAGAGTCTCTGCTGGTGATTCTGTTGGGAAAAAGTATCAGAGGGGTAGCCATGTTAGTCTGAATCTGTAAAAAGCAACAGAGGGTCCTGTGGCACCTTTAAGACTAACAGAAGTATTGGGAGCATAAGCTTTCGTGGGTAAGAACCTGACTTCTCACTGACTTGCATCTGAAGAAGTGAGGTTCTTACCCACGAAAACTTATGCTCCCAATACTTCTGTTAGTCTTAAAGGTGCCACAGGACCTCTGTTGCTTTTTGTTGGAAAAAAGTTCAGCATGTATCAGAATTTGTAGGGGCCGCAAGCATAAAGCCCACTGAACGTAAAAAGAATGTGACTGTATAAGCTAGGCCTATTAAGTCAGAAAATTCAATCAGCTAACACATAATTCTCACCAAGAACATTGCTGCATTTGGATGTGGCCTCATATCTTTGTTTCTTCTGGGTGTCCTCAAGGCCAAGCCTTGTTGATGTCAAAACCTGACAAGAGAAAAGATGACTAATTTCACTTTCTCTAAAACTGATAGATCCATGCCAATGCAGGGTGGCATCTCTGCTCTACCTAGCACTGAAGCCCATGAGATGACTACCCCACAGGACTCCAGCAATAGGCAAGGAGAATGACTAATCCCCTTGAAATCTAAAAAGTAGAACTCCAGCAATGTGGTGAAACTAAAATATAAAGTTACATTAGACTTGTCTCTTTTCTTCACTTGCTATAATTGAGAGAGCAGGAAAGTCCAGTTTCCCCATTCTATGGCACAAAAATGGCTGAGGTGAATAACGACATATGAACACGTTAGTTTTGCAATAGTTATGGGGCAGCCAAAGTAGAGCTTGGAGAGCTTTTGCAGCTACCCTGCTAGTCAGATATAAATCCAAGTAAGATAGTTTTTATGTTACTTTAATGTCAATTTATAAAGTCATAAAAACATTTGCCTCTAACTAAGCTGATGTTATTAAATAAACAACCTAAATATTTTGGGTTGGAAATGCTGCATAGAAAGTTTCCCTATTATCTGGATGTTTTATAGTCTGGATGAGTTTCAAGCTGGGGGCTGGTTGAAGGGAATGTGGCCTAACGGTGAGATTGGGGGTAGGACTTTAGAGATCTCTTCCTGGCTCAGATAGTGACTTGTAGCCTAAGCTTGAGGTCAATTCACCTCTTTGTACCCATTTATAAGAGGGATATAACACGAGCCTCCTTCAAATTGCCCGTCTAAAGGAATTTGCTAAACCAAGCCAGGACAAGTCACTGGATTCTTTCCTGAAAAACTCACAGGGTTGACAGGAAAAACACTTAAGATAAGGTGGCAAGCACATTGGCTTTTCTGGGCTGCCAAGAAGCTCACTGAGAGCTAGAAGGAGCTTACTAATTTCCACAGGGGACCACACCTGCCTTCCAACCAGCCCAGAATCCTGGAAGTATAAAAGGTGCTGTAAAGGCTCTTTTACTCTATCCTCCTCTTGGCCTGCCTGTCCCTGTGATATGTCTGAGAGGGGAAACACAGTGTCTGGCCCATGGTGTGGTAGCAAGCAGTGTGTGTGTGTGTGTGTGTGTGTGTGTGTGTGTGTGATTTACTGAAGCTGCAAACCTGATTAAGATGGGAGACATGTTATTGAATTGGTGTCTCCAGTAGGTATTGTTCCCCGCAAAAAGAAATCTGTAACTACTGGAGAAAGGTGTGCAATTATTTTGGTGCTGTGTCTTACAGCCCTAAGCTCTCTTTCTAGAGTTTTAGCACAAAGTTAGCACAGAGTAGGGAATGTAGTGCTCAGTCATAAGCAAGGCATACAGGATGGAAGGTACTATAGAAATGCAAACTATTAATTTTATCATACTGGCTTTAAAAAAATGGTTTTATAACTCAGGATTTCATGCAAATCTTTATAAGCCTGTGACTTTACTACATGGAGTTTGATTAGCTCACATTCATTGGGAAATCAGTGTTTATTCACTATTCACTTCATCCTTTTTCTTGGCCATCACTCATTTCAATAGACCAGAAAATACCTGTGCTCTAGAACCCCGGCCATTATCTGGTGACAAAAAGTGCACTTTTCCCTTTTAAAAAGAGTTAGAATTACTCCCCCCAGGGAGTAAAGTCAGCCATTACATCCAGTAGGAGCTTGTGGAGTACTAGCCAATGTATATTAATTTTGCCAACTTTCACTGACTATTGTCCCAATTACAAGCTCCTTACTTGGTCAAAATTCCATTTTATTACAATGGTATTTTGTGTGGAGGTGGAATTCAAGTATCAGGATGTATATTGGCTCTCCTAAAATGATCATAACTAACAGAGGATGGAGAGTTAAGTAGAGAATATAGTAGTGAAGGGGGTTATTGACAAAGAATCAAATATTGGCAGAAAGATTTAGCATTCATAATCCTGTTGTCCATATTCAGGAAGATAATTTTCTGCTGAAGCTTTTTGAAACACATGAATTAAGTCAATTTAGCTGAGCTGTCATTTTTATAAATTTTTCCAATTTTGCCACAACAATTTTATGGTCAGCAGTTATAAAAATGTCTTCCATGTTGGTACAGACATGTGGGTTAAAATGGGTAAACAGTGGATTTTAGAATGACTATCATTTGGGATAGCAAAGTGTTAAGGTCTAGGTAAGTGATAGTAAAGGCACTCCTCTCCTTCAGATCCAAGTTTTGTTTTAACCTTAAATCAATGGAACAATTCTGAATTCCTCAGTCAGTTCTCTGTTTGGATTGTCCATTAGATTATACATCTATACATGCATTTATGTACTGAACTTTTTGTAACAGACACAATGAGGGATTTACCTTGCTTAATCTCCATTTAGAAAAATTGACAGGTAATATTCAGAGCTCCACCTACCAGCACATAACCTCATTCATAAATGTGTAGATTCAATAAAGATGTTATGTACTGTAAGTGGTTTCCTGAGTGCAGCAATTAACAGTATATAGTACTTTTGGCATATTGGACTGAATTCTGCTCTTATTTATACTGATGTTAAACTAGACTAACTCCATTGACTTTAGTGGAGTTACTTCAATTTACTCTACTGCAAGAGATTTACCCAAGAATAAAAAGCAGATCATTAGTTCAGTTTAAACTAAATTCTGTCTACTGCTCTGGACTCCGGAATGTTTTTCCTATCCACTCTGTAATGCTCATAGAGGAACTTGTAACTAAGTGCAGTACACAAAATTATTCACTTTGTTCATCTTCGTGTTTAAAGGAATCTGTGTTGCAGTAGTGATTAACTGTTAAACAGGTGTTTTAACTGGAACAAAACTTTAGAAGCAAAAGTAAACTCTTCCAGAGTACATAAACAAGAGCGAGTATTGGCTTCCAAAGAGAGTCAAAGCAGCAGTTTTGCCTCTGAGCTAGTAGGCAAGCCAAAATTCAACTATGCCTCACATATCTGCTAGTTTACTTTGAATATACTGATTCATGGGCATAACAGCCAAGGTTGTATTGCTAATAAATAGCTTTGTTTATAAAAACATATTAGTTTGCCGTTGAAGTCTCCTGGTTTGTAAGATCAATTTAGGTGCATGGCAACTTTATTGGCACGTGTGTATAATTTATCACATTCTCTTGTGTCTGCGTAGATTACAATACAGGCCTGCCAAGCAGAGAAGTGGCAGTTTTCCTCCTCCTCTCAGATCTCATGCAGATACTAAATTAGGATAATATAGAAAACATTTAGGCTCCAGAACAAAACCACCCCTGCTTTTGCCCCCACATTCTCATCTGAACTTTCTCCCAAAGATCAGAAGGTTAAGTTTTGGCCCATATCTGAAGGAGGGGTATATTTATGAATATTCAGATCCCAGTCCTATTATAACCACTGTCTGTTTCCAACCAAGTTTGGTGAGGGAGGTTGAATACATTTTGGGGCAATGGGGTAGGTATAGTTTATCAGCTTTTTCATGAAGGCCATAATCTTGTGTGTCTTCCCCTTACTGAACTGGTATTTGCCCAAATTCTTTATAATGGACTAGTAATAACTCCAATATTATGTTATTAACTACAGTTTCTGAAGCCCCTCTAGCCATTTTCCCGGTATGGGAGCGTATCATACTATGGCAACATGGCATTGAACCACAACCTACAAACACTTAAGAGACGTTGGCAACGCCAGGGAGGAAGTCTAAGGGGTCTAACTAAGACCCCTTCACTTTAGAAATGGAGAGCTAGAACCTAGGCTCCTTGTACCAGTGACCATTTGTTACACAGTTGATATTTACCCATAGGTGTACATAGTTATAGAGGGTTCAGCTACACAAATTTCATTACAGTCAATTAGGACAAAATTCTGCTACTCAGTCTGTATAAAGTCAATGGGATTGCATAGCTGTCACACTTTTCCCAAATGGAAGCTTTCAAAGAGCTGCACAGGGCATTTAATATGAGGAGTTTAGGCTTGAGAGTACAGAACAGTACACAAATTTCACAGCTTCAAGTCAGAATCACTAGTTAATGTCATGTGCTGTGGTTGGCCAACTCTGTGCCATCAAGAGGTGTTAGAGTGAATGGACATTAAAAAGGCTTTCCTGTAAAACATGTGGAAAATATAAGGCCTGTCAGAAAGGATTCAACAGAATATTAACCTAAAGGGCTGATTCCAGTAGTGAAAGCAATTTGATTATTGCCAGACCCAACTACAAAGGGTTATCATTCAATATCCTATACTTTAATGTATAATCATCCCCCAAATAGCTATATTTCTGTCACAAACAGTATTTCTTGTCAGTGGGTGCTTGAAATAGGGTTATTAGCCTTTGAATGAACTGGCTTTGTAGAATAGTGTATTAAAAAAATCAAACCTATGTTTTTGGAACTGAACTTCAGCATGACTCTGCTGGGGTATAGCAAGCTAGAGCTAATGCAGCTGTATAAGAACACAAGAACATAAGAACGGCCATACTGGGTCAGACCAAAGGTCCAGCCAGCCCCGTATCCTGTCTACCAACAGTGGCTAATGCCAGGTGCCCCAGAGGGAGTGAACCTAACAGATAATGATCAAGTGATCTCTCTCCTACCATCCATCTCCACCCTCTGACAAACAGAGGCTAGGGACACCATTCCTTACCCATCCTGGCTAATAGCCATTAATGGACTTAACCTCCATGAATTTATCCAGTTCTCTTTTAAACCCTGTGTGGCAGAGCTCAGAGCACTGTGACCCTCCACGTAGCCCTTCTCTCTCTAGGGCCAAAGTTACAGTCTACTGAGCCCTTTTCATCATAAGCCAGCAAGGAGGTTGGTGAGAGAATTCCCACAGTGTCTGTTGTCCCTAGGGGTTTGTTTTAGAACAGTTTAGCCTCCTGTCCTGACAGGGCCTGACTTCCCCTCCCAGGAGGTGTTCCTGTAGTGGTGGGCTGGGGGGGACCCCGGGCCCACCCCTACTCTGGGTTCTGGCCCAGGGACCGTAATGGTAACAGCTGTTGGCAGCCAACCTTTCACTGCCAGAGTTGCTACATTTCCCTGGGCCACTTCCCCACAGCTCTCCTGCTTCTCCCTTCTTCACCCTTACCTTAGGGCTCCCTTATCAATAACTTGAGGGTGTCTTCATTAAGCAGCCCTTTAGCCACACTTCTTCTCCCCTGGCTCTCCCCTGCCTGACTGCAGTGAGCCCTTTTTATAGTATCAGCGGGGCCTTAATTAGAGTCAGGTGGTCATATTAGCTTAATGGCCTCACCTGACTCTTTGCAGGTTAATTTGAGTCAGGTGTTCTCCTTAGCCTGGAGCAGCCCCTGCTCTGGTCAGTCAAGGAACAGAAAACTGTTAATCCAGTGGCCAGTATATCTGCCTTCTGCTATTCTGCTGTACCCAACTGGCCTGGGTCTATCACACCTGTTATAGTCCTAGCCTTCACAACCTCCTCAGTCAAGGAGTTCCACAGGTTGACTGTGCGCTGTATGAAGAAGGACAAAAGCTGATAAACTATTTGTTTATTTGTTTTAAACCTGCTGCCCATTAATTTCATTTGGTGGCCCCTAGTTCTTATATTATGGGAATAAGTAAATAACTTTTCCTTATTCACTTACTCCACATCACTCATGATTCTATATACCTCTGTCATATCTCCTCTTAATCTTCTCTTTTCCAAGCTGAAAAGTCCTAGCATCTTTAATCTCTCCTCATATGAGACCCGTTCCAAACCCCTAATCATTTTAGTTGCCCTTCTCTGAACCTTTTCTAATGCCAGTATATCTTTTTTGAGATGAGGAGACCACATCTGTACGCAATATTCAGCATAAGTATAAGAGCAAAGAACGCAGGCTAAACTTAATGTTGACCCCCCTTTTAGGACTTTAGATGTTTACATATATAGTGGAATTGTATCCAAAATCCCAGCCAAAAGCAATAAATGATTTTGTTTGATCCAGGTTGGCTCATAAAGATTGCCTAGAGTTAGCAAAGTCATGCTCAGATGTAGATGACATTAAGCACTCATTACTGAACAGTTTAGTCAGCATTTGGGAGGGATTTATGGGGATATTCCTGTATCCCCTCCATCATGGATGAGTAAAGAGCCTCTTCCAGTGAAAGAAATCCTTCTTCATCCGTATGGTTTCCCCAAGACACTCAGAGTGCCTGTGCCTGCCAACTAGAGCAGGGGTCGGCAACGTTGGCATGCGGCTCGCCAGGGTAAGCACCCTGGCGGGCCGGGCCAGTTTATTTACCTGCTGATGCAGCAGGTTCAGCCGATCGCGACCCCCACTGGCCGCGGTTTGCCGTCCCGGGCGAATGGGGCGGCGAGAAGCGGCGCGGGCGAGCAATGTGCTGGCCACAGCTTCTCGCCGCCCCATTGGCCCTGGGACGGCGAACCGTGGTAAGCACCCTGGCGAGCCATGTGCCAACGTTGCCGACCCCTGAACTAGAGTGAAAACAATGAAAAGAGGAAGAAGCCTGCACTGATGAGCAAGTTAATCATAAATATAAATAGGAACATTTTTCAGAAGTCATGTATTCCAGTTTGACTCAGACCCCACACTGATGTTCAGAACTATGTTTGGTTGGCACCTCTTTGCTGCCTCACAGCTCAAATAAGTCATTGGTGGTAGAGTAGTTGGAGTAAATTAGACCGAGTCAGCTTTGCTCCTTCTCAACCCCAAAGAAAGTCTTGGCAGTTAGACAGTGAACTTGCTTAGCTAGTGGTTCTTGATGTTATCAAGTTTGACAAGTTGTAGACCCAAGGCAATATGACAATTCCCCACCATCTCCTTATCCCTGGGTCTCAGCCAGTTCAAGATAACCACGTAATATCCTTCCTCATGCCATGGGGAGGGAGAAAAGTGCTTGGAGAGAAGGGTAATTCCACCTTTCATTGTGCTCTAGACCTGCAGCTTTCTGTACCCCATATCTTGGTATCTGCAAGTAGCAGCAACACAAACTTGTATTGTGTTTGTACATTAGATGGCCACTTGATGTATCTGAAATGACATCACATTAACAGTAAATGAGGCAGAGAAGTTTCTGTCCCCCTGCATGCTCACGAAGTGTAGACTGCTATACTCTGGTCTTCTGTCAAGCTGGATTTCTTCCAATGTCTTGTTCCTCCATTTAAGTGTGCATCAGCAGTAGCTATTTTGAGGTAACAGACATATTACTAAGAATTGTATCCACTGTCTGAAAACTTGACCAGACCCTTATTTGGCAGATGAGCCAAAATAGATGTCAGTCTCTTAGGGATGAAAGAGTGCAAGGACCATTTCGCCCACTACTAAAATGCAGCAAACACGATCGAAATATGACTTTGACCAAATGAACACAAGAGCCTGGACATGAGCATGTCTGGAGCTATTTTGTGATTAACAAACAGCCAATACTTGAGAAATTGAAACTCAAGGCAGGGCCTGGTGAGTCAAATGACAAGGCCCTAAAGGCCAACATGGTCCAAAGTACGCTGGCAATATCTGAAAATAAGTAGGCAAACTGAATTCACTGAACATAATTCAATCTGTAAGTAAAGATCAACCTGCTTGTGACAGAAAATAGCTTAGGAAGAAGCTTCCCATGAGGAACCTTCATTAATGCGGTGATAGAGATGGGTCATATGGCTTTTTTTCTTTAAACAGTGCAGCCAGGTTTAAGCACCCACTCCTAAGATGTTAAATACCCACAACACCCATTGGTGTTAAAGGGTACTCAGTACTGCAGGATCAGGTCAGATATCAGCATGTGGAGCTTGATGCTGCAAGGTGCCCAGAGACTCCTGTGACTTAAATGGGAATGAAGGGTGCTCAGCACCTTGCAGGATCGTGCCCTGATTGAAAATGCTTTTAAAAACCCTTAGCTCAACATATGTCGGAACAAGGTGAAGTACCCAAGCAAGCATTTTGGTAATGGGCAAAATGTAATCCTAACAGTCTGGATTTTCATTAGCTCACTTGCCTCCATCTCTAGCACAAAGCTTGGGCTGCTCAGAGATTGGATTTTGTTCAACACCATGTCTCCAGAAGCTGACCCAAGGAAAATGCAAAGCTAGCAAGATTTACTAGCTGGCAGTCACAGTGACCCTACGTACCATGTCATTTTGTATATTTTTCATACCTCCTGTGTATAGCCTGCTCAATCAGTTCAGCATGTGCTTTGACTCTTAGCACTAAATGACACCCTTAGCTTGGCTCAATTTCTACCTTGCAAACCTTCTAGTTTGCCAAATCTACATGGAGAGCCCCACATTAAAGTTACAGCCACAAGCTAAATATTTCACTCCTGATACACTCCTCCCATACTGCCTGGAAACAGGGTGCAAAAGAACTAGTAATTCCGACCAGAGCTTAAATTGGGATAGTGTGAGGTGGTCCAGCAAATGGCTGCTATTTTTCTGGTTGCTGCTATCTTGTGATTCTGAATCTTAGCTTTGCTAAGTCTCTAATTTTCATGGTTGTGTCATCTTTTTAAGGCTATCACAAAAGTAAACCAGTGCAGCAATGTCTACCTGATTCTGCAGACAGCTTGAAAGAAGAGCTGCAAATAACCTCTATTCATTAAAGAAGGTTAATGCTTAATCTAATGGATCTAGTTTAAATGTTAAGCTTATTAGCTATTTCACTGCTGCTCACGACACCCAGGAAAGGAGAAGGAATATTATATTAAGATTGTGATTGTATGTTGTGTTGGTATCTCAAGCGACTGGCGCTTCAGCTTTTCACTACTATTACTCAGTCATTTGTATTACCACCCTTTTAAAAGGTGAATGTTTTAAAACTAAAATAAGAAGTTGTGGAAAAGTGCTTAATTTTATATTCCAGTAATGATCTGGCTTCCAGATATATTAGCCTTAATCACAGTTTAATAACTCAACTGACCTGGATTCTTCCATGAATTTTAATACTTTGAAATGCAATTGAAATTCAGTGCTTAGCTCTTCAGATCAAGTGATAAAGGTGTATAAATTACAACTCCTGGGATGCAGGTATTTATTATGTTCATTTAACTAAGAGGTTAACTGAGGCAGAGAGAGATTAAAGGCCTTGTCCCAGGTCACCCAAGATGTCAAATGGCAGAACCAGGGGATGGAGCCAAAAGACTCCCAATTCCCAGATTCCTACTCTAAGCTAGATAGCACCCCCTGGTGTGGTCAGAGGGTGGCAACTAGCTGCCAAGCAATACTTAGTGCAGGATTATGAAATGCCTAAGCACATGCCTCAGTGCTTTGCTGAATAAGAATGAAGATACATAAAGCATGTGCTTCAGTGTTTTGTTGCACTGGGGCTTAAGTACTGCACCTGCATAAGAAAAGAGTGATTCTCTCCCCTCAGAACTTGCAAGCTCACTCGAACCGTAATATATTCTTTCCATCACAAATGCCTAATCAACTTCTATAGTTTGCACATCTCACCCTGCAGCCCTTATACCTATGAGTTCTCCCACTGACATCAAGGAGACAAATAAGAATGATGAGGATTGCCCATATCGTTTTATGGTTCTGCATGCAACATCCCCCTATTTAAAAGAGATCCAAAGACATTTAAACTTGAATCTGGTTATGATACAGAAGCTGTGGTGTACACACCCTAGGTTCACCCAATTTAATATCCGGCGCTTACTGACCCAAAAAATCCCTCACCTTCCATTTAATATGAAAAAAATACAACAACAACAAAAAAGAGATGTGTTTGTATTCTGAAGCCTGCACAGCTTCAGGAATTGGCAAGAAAACAAGGTTGTGTCCTGTTAGTGCAGAACTGGGCTTCATTCCCACCAGACCAAAAGCAGCTCAGTGGGGCTTATCATGAAGCATTTTTAATTAGAAACTTCTGCTGTTCTGGGATAGGAAAGAGCATCATGGAGTGTGGGTAAGAGATGGAAAATATCAAATAATGCCCATTTCAGTTGGCCCAGTACTTTTAGTGTCCCCCTCTCAGTAGAGCTGGTTGATAAGGTAGTCAAAACTTGTTACTAGAAACAGGGTTTCTTCATTAAAAAAAAAAAACTGTGTTAAAAATGTGTATCCTAAACAAAATGTAACCATTGCAAACCCTGGAATAGAAACTGCTTTGACATTTCTCAGAAGTGTATTTTGACCAGCTCTCTTTCTTACACCTGTGGGAGGAGGCCATTTTGAGTCCAAACTCATGGAATAGGAATCAAGACTCAAAGGGACGATGAAGGTTAGTAGGCAGTAAGGTGTATCTACCACCTCTAGATTTTCTCTTGCACAACTTACAGTTAAACACTCCCAATAAACTTTCAACAAGAGCCACAGGATGCCTGGCCCAGCACTCTGCAGTAGACCTGTCCTCCAAGAAGGAGAGTCCCTTGGCTGCAGAATGAGTGTGGTTCTCCTGTACAGCGGGAGGAATGGATTTGAAGGCCATGTAATCCTTATGCTACATATGCTTGTCCCTGTGTGATCTTTGTGTAGCATCATGGGGGGGGGGGGGCAGGGGCATGGGTTATAGACATGTCTGGAGGATCCAACACTGCATAGCGGGCCTGTTAGGGGCCCTTTGGAGGCTGCAAAAAACAGCTGGAAGGCAGCCTCAGGCTGTATTATCTTGCATTCTGATCCCCTGCAGGCTGGGTTACAAGAGGCCACCCAGTTAATTGCCTCACCTTCTCCAATGCCAAATAGCTGCATCTCCCCAGAGTCCCTATTGAGGGGTTCCTACAAGTGTATATGGGGAAGTAGGAATATACCACAAACTCAGAACTTTTTCATAGATAGGTGATACCTTTTGTGTGGAGAAAAGGAGAAAGGCTTTAGAACATCATCAAAGGTTCAAATTACCTTTTTCCATTTTAAGGTAGTCCTTACTTACCCATTCTTAACGAGTGGCACCCTCAATAAAAGCAGTAGTGATTGTTCCTGATATGCTGTACAGTGAGTTCTATTTGGTGCCATTTGGTCCTGAAACGAAGACTAAAGTCCCTGACAGACAATCAGCTGGAATCTTATGGAGATAGTGAAGACGCCAAACAGAACAAATCAAACAAGCAGAGCCAAAACTTAAGCAAGAAGTATAGCCAGAAAGGACATTCAAATAATAGGAGCGAAGCATGCTCTGTACCTCGCAGGAAAAGACTCTACAAAAACAGAACCGAGAAGCATGGCCAAGGAGACACAAGTACTTTTAAGGCGTCTCAAGATAGACATGTGAAAACTGAAGCACTTTAAAGGGATGCTGATAGCCCTTCGTGAAACATCAGGCCCCTTTAAGACGGTCTCAAGCTGGGCATGGAAAACTAGATATTTAATCAGAGGTCACTTGAAAATATTTGCCTGTGCTTTTTGTTCTGATATTCCCTAGAGTCAGACACAGCAAGAAGCCAAACTTGTGACCAGTGATTAGAATGTCTGCTGCATAAGCAATATGAACATGCTCACCGAATTAAAGGCCACAGTAACAATCGTTGTTATGTACAGTTTAATATTTCATTGATTAGGACTTCATTTAGTATTTGCAGAGCACCCCACTCATCTGGTTTTTGTCTGTTTTAGATTTGGACTGTATGTGTGTGTGTGTAATTCTCCAGTTTGAGTTGGCTCTTTCTGGAATCCATGTATTTTGATACTGCTGGTTTTTGCTATTTGTCAGAAAAATTATTTCAAGTTTTTTTTAATGACTATGCTTAATTTGAGATATAAGCACAAGTTTAAAGAGAGCTTTATTAGCTTACATGCAAGAGTATTTATTTGTGTATAAATGCAAAACTACAGTTGGAAGATAAGAAATAACAGTTTATCTCTTAGCCAAAAGCAAAGGCCCTTTATAATACCCAAGGCATTTTGTTGGAGAGAGTCACGATGTGTCCCATCTCTGAACTGCTTATGGCTGCAGTTGTAGCCAACCTGGACCTTGTTTCAGTGTTTTGATTCTCATTCACTGGCTGGACATGACATGAACCCCATCTCCTCCAGTAAATTGGGAACTTGAGCACTTCAGACAAACTGAGAAGATGCAGAACAAAGCTCATGGCATGGCACATGCAATATCACAATGCAAGACTGCTCATCTAAGAATAGCCCAGTAAGGAGGCTCCCCAGTATTTTAACAGATGCAGACTTAGCAAAAGGAGAAGTGGTCTAACCTGAGCCCCATTGAGGGAGAAGTGCAGCCTAAACTTCTGCTTTTTAAAAGCATGCCTAAATATTTAAAAGATACTTTGCCTATGTGCTGACTCTAGGGCCCAGGGTCTCCCAGCTGCACTCCAAGACAATCAGCATTGGGTGTTGCTTCTGACAGCCACCATTTTTATAGTTTTTCCCATGCAGAAGAGGATCCTGGAAGAGTTATAGTGGCCTCAGTTTGCCTTCATTTTTTTGCAGGTCATTGAGTGGGAAGGACAATATGCCCTGCTCTTCAGTTTTACCTTTCCACCATGGAAATCCCTCCCTTCCTTCTGAAGTTCTTGAGGCATTTTGCATGGGTCGGCAAGTATTTTCCTTGTTTTATTCATGAGGAAATAAAGGTATAGAACAGGAGTTGTCAACGTTTGGCACTCAGCTCGCCAGGGTAAGCACCAGGGTAAGCGGCGCGGGCAAGGGATGTGCTGGCCGCGGCTTCCCGCCGCCCCCATTGGCCTGGGATGGCAAACCGCAGCCAGTGGGGGCCGCAATCGGCCAAACCTGCCACGTCAGCAGGTAAATAAACTGGCCCGGCCCGCTAGGGTGCTTACACTGGCGAGCCGCATGCCAAACTTTGCCGACCCCTGGTATAGAAGTTAAGACTTGCCCAATATCACTACACAAGTTAGCAGCAGAACAGGAAGGAGAGCAAGCCAGGTCCTCACGACTCTTAAATCCCAGTGCTAGCCACTAGAACATGCTGCCCAACCACTGTCTTCAGCCATAAAAACTTCGCCATAGTTAAAGATGCATTTATACTATTTTCTAACCTGAATTGCATACTCCAGAACAAACTATGCTTGGAAGATCAGTGACTTGCACACTTCAAAGCAACTGACTTTTGTTCTTATGTGGATGGATGCCAAAGAGTACCAACTATGATGGTGGTTTCTTGTCTGTGAAGTGTTTGGCCTAAATCTAGTTCTTATAGTCCACAAAACAGCTGGAAATGACACACTGGATACTAGTTTGTGGTGTTTACAACTACGAGAGTATTACACACCATGAATGTTGAATCTAAATTAATTGAGAATTATACAACTTAAAATTTAACCATTTTACCAGTTCAAGATAAACAAGGAGTATAATAAAAGCAGTTCTGCTTCTGGGAGAGACCTTCTAAAGGCTACCAAGTTCTTTTTTAAATATTAATATTACCCAGAATTCTCTAATGTCTTTAAAAAAAGGAAATGCATTTTTGATCTGAAATTGTGGCTTTTAAAATGAAATCATGATGAAATGATCATCTTCCACTTACTTCAGTAATTAGCATATTTTCATTAATCTCTTTTCAGAGTCCAATTTTAGCAGAATTTCTTCCTAATTTGTTTCATATTCAGAAATCTTTAATGTAGTTCCAGTCTTCTGGCTTTTGTTTGGAAGTGTATTTAAAAAGAGATTTTATCACCAGTTCCTTTTTGCATGCAAAAAATCTATTTCTGATGGGCCTCTTTTGTGGGGAGCTCATCTACGACAATGAACATCATTAGGCAAGTTTATGTAAAAAACCCAACAGTAACTACTAAAGTATTTTCCTTAAAGGGCTATAAGCTAGTACTGCACTATAAACTGACATGCAAACTTAAGAAAAGTCAGCACTTAAAATCAATGGAATGTTTCTTGATGACCTTTAACACTTGGCACTTCCTTGGGGTTCCTGAGAAACGATTGTGACATTGTGTCCAGATCACAAGTGGAATTCAGGTCATTCTTTAATGTACCTGGAGAGGTACCTTATTCCTCTGGGTGGAAGAAGAAGCACTTTACATGTTTAGGGACACATTGTTAAAGGCACGTGTGATGCTGAATGCCATGTCTAATATTAGCATCCCCTAATGCAGATAAACTCTAGGACAAATATGCACGTTTGTTTCTTGCTCCTTTATACAAGCAACTTTGAATCCTCATCTTTATGGCTACTTCACTAACCCTGAAGACCTGCACACATTTCTGCTCTCTCACCAGCTTTAGATTAAGACCAGGAGCTCTCCCATGACTAGTTCCCCAAAGAGCCAGAATAGACCATAATAAAGGAATTGTTTCACTGTTAGAGAGGAAGTGATACTTACACCAGGGACCCCTATTTTGTGTTTACATTCTCAGGACCAAGGCTGTCTTCCCTGTTCCCTTTAGGTCATAATATTAATAAAAGTTTCAAGATGGTCACAGTAGACTGCTTCCCTAGATCATTAAACTATGTTCCTTGGGGGGGGATAAATAGTAAATATGTATCTTTTCCCCATCACAGATTCCTGCTATTTGTATTGTAGTGCCTAGATGCCTCACTCAAGAATCCCATTGTGCTAGGTGCTGTATGAACACACCACACAAAGAGAGTTCCTGAAAAGCTTGCGATCTTAGCCTTAGCCTTACATAACCAACTAATTGTGTAGAAAAAATTAGTTTAAAATGTAAACTATGTACATTAAACATAGAGGAGGACCGTCTCCCTCCTCCTCTGACCGAGAGGGGGCATGTGCCTATATCTTTCATCTAGGTTTATATACTGCACCATAACCATAGTAACTGACCACCATTTTTCAACCTCTCAGTCTGAAGCACTTTGAAACTGGTATGCACCAGTCTGCAGAGGAGCCTGGCTATTGTGCGAGCAGGGGTGGGAAGAACTAACAGAACTAAGGCCTTGTCCAAATACAAAATATAGAAGCCAAATGCCTTTTGCTCCAAGCTTGAAAGCTCTTCTACAGGGACTGCTCATTTCTGTTTATTGTACAGGCCTGGGCACACTAGCGCAGATTCAAGTTCCTGATAAGTCAGATGCGCCAAGTTGAAATCCCGTAAGGGCCTCCTTGCTATCTCTGATGTATGTTTAGAGTCAAGAACTACAGAAAGAGAAGAAATGTGCTAAGTCGGTCAAGCCTAGGCCACGTATCTCATACCCCACCCACTCCATTATATGGATGGAGCCACTCTGCATAAATAAACAAGAGCGACAGAAGCAATAACTCATGTTTTCTTAGACTGAGGCCCCGTCCCTCAGAGTGGGGAGCTCTTGAAGCTTTTGTGTAATCTTTTGTTGCTTTTTGCAACCTTTGCCTAACTTGTCAGAAGTCAGACACCCACCAAACCCAGAGTGTCCTAGCTTGATCAGACTCACCCTTTCTTAGTCTGCATTTCTGCAAAGGGATGCACCCACAGAGTGACCCATTGAGTTCAGCAGGACACTGTACGGGTGTAAATATCAATGCTGGCAGCTCAGGATCAGGGCCACAATTAATGCCCACTACCCATATTGGGAAATGCTTCTTTCCAAAGGTGACTGAATCCTTGTGTCTGCATGGGGTGTGCCAGATACCACAGAATTACTAGGAAGATCACAGTACTAGTCATTTATATTAAATATAGTAATAGATCATGCCAAAATCTACAAATAAAATATCAAAGGGCATTCACCAGCCATTGCCTGGTGAGTGCCCATTTATATTTCCTGAACAGCATCTAAAATCATTGTTCTTTGGAAGGCCGGAAACATTCATTAGTTGTGACATCAAAGCAGCAGCAGCAGCTCCCTAGGATAGGCAGCGTTCCTGCAGGTTTTAAGACCAACCATTTAAAGAAGAGCAAGAGAAAAAGGAAAAACAGAACTAGTGACCAGGGAAACTGGCACAGAGAGAAAATAAGGCTGTATTTTTGGTAGTTCTGTTTTCTGGTAGGATTGGGTCTCACTTCTTAAGGTTTTTTCTATAAAGAAATTGCACTAGTTTAAATTTAATTGTTTTAGTTAAACTGGTTCAAACCTGTTATGTGGACACTTAGGTCACTTGGCAGCAAGCTTAATTAGGATAAACTAAACTGACTTAAGTCAGGAGTAAACAGATTTAAGATTTATCACATACATCACTCTGAAAAACCTTTGGCAGAGATTAGCAGATGAGACCACAATGGATGCCCTCATAAATATGTCCACTGCAAAACAAGATACCTGTTTTACATGCACAGTTAACTGTTTGCAAAAATTCCCATGTACATGTTCGACGATCAGTTTTACACACGCAGATTTTTTCAATGGCAAAAATGAGTCCCCGACTTTGAACTTGTGGCTTAAATTTAGTTAAATAATACTGCAACACTGCACAGTGGGCAAATTGATGGTCCAAACCATCACTATTGTAAGCTACATGACTGCATAATGCAGTGGTACAATATATTTTTAATAAGGGATCACAAGAAATATGCACCTCAATTCATGTGTCTAAAGCTGCAAGTCTTCGCTCCATTAACAAACACTTTGGATTTCAGGGAGTAAAGAGTGAATAAAGATGGCAGGATTTGGAGCCATTTGGAGTTTTTAAAGAACTAACACCACTTCCAGCATAAACATTTTGCTTATACTTTCCGGGGAGGAATTCAAAAGTGCAGAAAGGCAGTTCAGCCTGGATCAAGGTCAGTTAGCACAAACCAGCAAGAACTCCTGTCAGACAATCAATATTCCTATACAGAAGACTTCTAAAGATTTACAGACATTGGTTTAATTTATATAGAGTACATGCAGATTGCATGGTGAGGTGATAATAAGATTAAAAATGGGACCTGGAATTAATAATGTAAAAGCTTTGGTCTGACTTTTTAGAAATCTTTGATTCATTCCTAACAGGTGGAAACCGAGATGTTCCTCTCCTTTCACTTCTCTGCCCCCTTCCTTTCTTCCTTCCCTTTCCCCATTCCTTTATTATATTTTTTGTCTTTTTGTTGTGGTTCTCCCCATATTTGTGTGTGCATGGGGGTTGGGGGTGGAGAGGGAAGAGAATCAGTCAATCAATAGAAGCAGTTCACATCAGAATGCATTAGGAAGAGAAACAATGGCTTGTAACTCAGCAGGACTCTTCACTGTGGAAGCAACAGGGCATTGCAGAAGCCTACCAAGAGAAGTGCACTAATTTAACATTCACTTAAATTCCTTTTAGACTGAACACTACTGGAAATAATACAAGGATTAGTCCTGCAAATGTAGAACCAGCATAGAGGATCCAGATACCTTGACTGTCTAAGGATCTATAAAACTAATTGTCCTGTGGGCTGCTACATGACAGGCAGCCAAAGGAATCTAGTGGTGTGCCATTCATTTGTATGTAGGAAGCATAACTCCCAAATGGATTGTGATCTGAGCAAGCTAGAGACCTAGAGGTGAGATTCTCAGCAGGCAGCCTCTATCTGTGAGCACACCACTTTGTGTCGTCACACATTTGATACACCACCTGTGTACACACCAGACTGAGCATGGTGTGCAGGGTGAGGGTTTTACCCATGTTAATTCTATGACCTGTATATATAAGTGGCAGACTCTTATTTACACAAACAAGCATTAGAGTTTCAGAAATGTGCATGGGTGTGTGGGCAGAAGTGTGCCCTTTAAATGAAAGCTGGGGTGGGGGAATCCCACTGAAAAAATAATCAGCCTATAATGAACAAGTATTTAAATAAATGTTCAGTACATGGGGAGAGGAATAGCTCAGTGGTTTAAGCATTGGCCTGCTAAACCCAGGGTTGTGAATTCAATCCTTGAGGGGGGCATTTAGGGATCTGGGGCAAAAATCTGTCTGGGGATTGATCCTACTTTGAGCAGAGGGTTGGACTAGATGACCTCCTGAGGTCCCTTCCAATCTTGATATTCTATGTGCCAGATACTAAGTATACAGATGAAATTTAGAGATACCCATCTCTCAGGAGACAGTAACTTTAAGTCAATGTATACCATAGTTCAATCCTCCATACCATCTCCATCCAGCACTCCCACACAATCCTCCTCTTTGCATTGTGCTGCCAGGGATGCCCACCTCCACTTCCCCTGGCGATTTTCCTAGAAGGATATAGCACAGTCCAGAGGAACTCCTCAGAGGAGTTAATACAGCCTGAGGCTCCATTAACATTATTGGATCCACCCCTGGGTGGAGGACAACAGTGTATGAAGAGCACCTATTCCCCTGGTCCAGCGCTCTTCAGTCCTTTTCTCCCTAAGAAAGCCCCTGCCCCTTGGAGGAGACTGTCAGGTCTTTGTGGGATGGTAGTGGAAGTGAACCTTCCGAGGTAATAGACAACTCATCCATTCAGTGTGGCAAGAAAGGGAGATGCCCACATTGGGAATGCCCTTTGAAGGTGAGTATAACTGGAAAAACTGGGTCCTATGTTATTACAAATGAAATTGCCAACCCAAAGAATGTTAGCCTGCATTTCCCCCTGATTGTGACAGTGTCAGTGGAAGTATGGGGTTTCAAGCATTATGTATTTTCTTTCTTTTCTGTCTCCTGAGTTTGACAAGAAACAGCACTTCCTTAGCTTTGGGACAATAGCTCTTAACACCCACAGTTCTGAATTCTGGATGACAAGGACCTGCTGTGTAGCCGGCACCACTCAGTCTGATTTCCTTGCTCTTTATCTTGGTGGCTTTGTACAAGAACTACAGAGAGATTAATAACTTGGGTTGAATTTCCTCTTCTGGGATGCCACTCTTACACATTTTATTAAACAGATAATAAGGCATTTATAACCCTACATTAGACATGTGGTTAGCTTCTTAGAATTGGATGGGATTATGTTTTGGCCTGGATTATTCTGTACATGACTAAACTATGCATTGTTGAGAAAGATGTGATGATGAAAGCTCAGATATTCACTGATGCACATAAAACAGATGTTATTTCTAGCCATATGTTCATTTCTTTATGTAATTGGGGAATCTTAGAACATAGGGTTAGTGCCTGCACTTCAGTTCACTATGTATACAGGGGACAGTTCTGAACAAAAGGAACCCCAAAATGAGAGTAAAAAATTCCAATAGTTAAACCTAAACGGTGAATGGCAACTGCTATTCATCTGTCAACTGCCTTTTCCTGAGGGACCCATTTCAGGTTGCCTCTTGGAAAATGATATTGAGTGGCTTTCTTCAGCAATTTTGACTTCAGCCTCACAGTGCTAGTGCTGCATTGTAAAAAGCTCTAAGCCAGTCCCAAAGGAAAATTCAGACTAGAATGTATTTTACAGAGCTATTTTAATAACTGGAAAGCGGCTTGTTTGAGCACTCATACCTGTGTGTAGGAGTCTGGTTTAAGACCACGCTTTATTATGGCAGATTGTATTACATGGTAACATTCCCATTATGTAGGTAATGAGAAACTAGGAGGCTTTGCTTATGACTGCTGGCTATGACACCAAACAATGGAACTTTTGATCATGGGTCTTTTAACACCTAGGTGGGGCCTCAGTCACCATCAGGGATTATGACTCGATAGTTTGATGGCACCTTCCAGGAGGAGAGATCCAAAAGCCTTTTAAGGAGTTCAGACTCTGCTATGGAAGAGTCATTTCAGACACCACAAATATAGACACCTTTCAGGTGAAAGGCAATGCTATATATCATATCTCAGCACAGGAGGTAAATATTATATTCAATTGGATACTAAAGGAAATTTACCCAGCCAGAATGCAATCAGTTGTAATTTGCCTAGGTCTTGGTGGTTAGTATCCCTGTCTTATTAAGAGTACCTGGGGTCCTGTGCCTCTTAGTTTTCTTCCCCAATCCCTGGAGTTACCTTACTATGGTGGTTGGGGTCCAATGTTCTTTCAGACAGGAGTGTCCACTCCTCCTGTTTCATCAAACACAACCTGTGACTTTCACTAGTTCAGAAATTGAACACGACATCAATAGATATTGACTATTGCAGTTTGTGAACACGTCTAGGAACGAACAACATGCCACAAGGCATCCAATTCCCCTCCACCATTACCAGCCACTGGCAATAGCTAACCATCCAGTTAAAGTGGCCCAGAGAAGAGCTGCCAGATGCCTCCAGCGATATACCCTAAAGGCCAATAGGTTTGGGTTCTGGGGCCTAAGACCTCACACCAAAAATGCCATATAAGAGTATGCCAACCAATTTCCACTATCATCATAGGCTATGAGGTGGGGAGGAGAGGAGCTGTTTGGATAACAAATCCTAACTAATGAGGATGGGTTCAAAGAGCTCTGGATGGCACATGGAACAGGAACTGGCTGCATGTCCCACATGTCTCTTTTTCCCTTCAATAAAATGTTATCAGGACAGTTTGGGAAAGCACTATGCTGTCACTGAAGTGGGGTGCTACAGGATCCCCTCAAGGGAGGAATGATCACACTCACCCAGCAGCAAGAGTCATGCCACCCAATTCACATCTAGTTTTGGAAGAAAGCCAGACCAGTTTGAACTTTAGCATAAGTGACACAGCAGGACAAAAAATGAACAGAACCTCGAGCAAAGCAGAACTGACACATTTTAGACATCTCAGCCAGCAACTCCACAAATGGAAACTCCACAAAGAGTGGGCACATTACTTCTAGCCAGGAGAGAGCGAGACCCATCCCCACTGGCATCTTCAATCTAAGGCTCCTTGGGTTAGAAAAAGGCAGATGTGGTAACACTATTTGCTGCTGACGGGAACTCAGCTCCATTGTCAGAACTTCATTTTTAGTCTTTGCTTCTTTTCCCACCCCCCAAGTTTTAAATATTTGTTATAATATCATTAATTGAGGAAAGTAACATTAACTTCAATGTACGTATTTCTCACTGATAGGTCCTTAAGATTTAGAAATAAACCCTAGCATCCAAGCATACAAACAACAACAAACAATTATATGTTTGATTTTGCTGTCATCTCTAGTATCTTAACATCTGGCTTTGCTTTTTTATATTCTCTTCTCTTTGTGAACCCCTTGCCATTTCTCCCCCACTTGGGTGTATCTTAAGTAAGAGAAAAAATAAGCAATTAGAGTTTGTACACATCTGTTTCCCCATGCCCCTTGAATAGCTAGAAGGTGTGTTTCACCCTTGTACCTGAAGTGCTTGCTTCAGGGTCTACTACAGCTGACTCCCCAGGCAGCCATCAGCCAAAGAGACAGCCCCAAATCCATCACGACTAATCTTCCCTGGGAAACCCGCAAATTTACCAGCAATCAGAGAACCTTGCAGCCCCCTTTGCCTCTCCTCGCCCCCACAAAAAAACACAAGACTATTTTGCTTTTATTCTGCCACTTTCACCTAAAAGCAGATAGAAATTGAAAGCTTTTGTCCTTGGAAAAATGTCATGAATTCTTACAAGATCCCATTGTTCTTTAAGTCTGTTGTAAACAACCTGTCAAGTTTAGCTGGGATGTGGTATAAATTATCTTTCACAAAGAGAAAATTGTGGAAAATTAGCAGATTATCTGTTAATACATTCCATATGGTGAAATGGAAGAGGCCAACACTCCTGTCAGCCTATATGAAACAGGGCTAGAAGTTGCAGGGTTTTCTCTGCAGCACCACAGCAGTTTTAGTTCCTGTCGTAATTCTCAGTTAAAGCCAATGTATTAGTTTTTTCAGATGAACATATGCTGTACCAAGATAGCTTGATTCCCTGGAAGGGCACGGCTTGGTGCTCAAGCTATCAGGTCTGAAATATCTAGATTCCTAAGAATCACAGATTCAACTTTGTCCTTTTAAATTACATGAATGGAGTTCTAGGCAGCTTGCAAAATCCTGTCTGCTTTGCATGGTGCTTGTTGTGATTCCAGGGCTTTGCCCCAATCTCCAGAGGAAGCTCACTCTGGTTCAGTGAGCCTGAGTCTGCCACCCTACCCACATTCCCTCTGTGATATAGGTATCTAATTTTATGTCGATAGTTTGCTGACTCAGGAGTCAGACCTACCATGTTTGCAGCAGCCTGCCCCCAAGCTTTCTGAGCAAGTCCCGATGACTTGAGTGGGAGCTGGGGATGATCAGCACCAATTAAAACCAAGACTGAACATAGCATTTTTCATTTAAAAATGCATCACAAGGGCAGATTTTGTCTTTCTTGTACCATTGAGGAGCTTGAAGAACAGAGGTCACCACTTACCCATGGTCACACAGCACGTCAATAGAGTCAGAAATAGAACCCAGGTCTCCAACTACCCACTCCCTTACACTAGTCTCTAACTAGCTAATGCTGCCTCCCCTTAATAAAAATATCTGAAAGCCTTTGGGTAAGACTTTTCAGTCCTGTACAGTCTGTAAAGAGCCAGAAGTAACTTAAGGAAACCATATAATCCTACCAAAACCTTAATTTGTGTTCTCTCTTCATTTGTGGCCAAGTGTTTAAACATAGGGCCTTAAGAGAGAAGAAAAAAGTAACACAATGGGCCAGATTCAGGAGATGGTTACATGTTGGTAACTGAGTATAAAGAAGTCTAAGTTAGAGTAGGTTGAAGGCAGCATGCGGTGGCCTCCTAGTAAGCAGTCAGACAGATTGAGTGGTTAGAGAGAAGGCATTGTATTTTTGGTAACTGTCTCAGCACTCTACTCAGAAGGAGTCTGTCCAGGCTTTTGGTCATGCTCAGAGACTTGTTATTAGCATAGTCAGTCACATATAAACCTGACACTTAACCGTATATCTTCCTGGTACGATTGTGTCCTGCCATATTGCTCTTCCAACTCCTTAGCATGTAAGTTACACCAGTTGGATTCCCTTAGGGCCACCTAGACTCATTAGTTACCTGATTCGCTTATGCAAAGTGGCATAAATTATCTGTGGGTATATCACCTCTGAATTTGTTCCAATATATGGTAATACTCTCTCTCTCTCTCTCTCTCAACAGAATAGTCCATGTATCCATGGTATCAGTGGATCCTTAAACAGCTGTATTTATATGACTGTAGTGCCTTTTATCCCAAAGCCACCCAGAATGCTTTACCCATTGAATACATGCAGCAGAACTGAAATGCAACTGCTTCTGCTGTGGAGGGCACCAGGCAGCCAGCGTTGAGTGCAGGGCTGGAAATGAAGTC
This sequence comes from Malaclemys terrapin pileata, assembly GCF_027887155.1. Taxonomy (NCBI): domain Eukaryota; kingdom Metazoa; phylum Chordata; order Testudines; family Emydidae; genus Malaclemys; species Malaclemys terrapin. The sequence continues at coordinate 29,265,819 of NC_071512.1, forward strand.
TGGAACATGCTGTGGGATTCTTAGTATCTGTGCAGGCCATTCTGTTATGGTCTCATTCAAAAGCTGGTTGATTTGTAACAGACTTTTTCGGAAAAGCCCATGGGTAGAAATGAACAGAGGTAATGCTTAAATGCTTTTAATCTTTTCTGCTAATGTGCTTTGGTAAAATTCTCTTGCTACTGTGATGCAAACTGGGTCAGATTGTTGATATAATTCCTACCCTAGGTATTCACTGTAGGTCAGCAGATTTTTTATTTCTCCAATTTTTTGGCAACTAGAGAAAGAGGAAACAAACATCTGGCACGTGTCTATGGAGAGTTGTTATTAAAGCTAAATCTCAGATCAGATCCCCAGGAAATTGGTCCCCATGTAGGTCTGGGGAATTTGCATCTGGCCCTCTGTTTACAATCTTATCACATTCATTCCTATTTCTCACGACCTTAACACCATGCTAGCTGTAGCAAAGCATTTGGTTACTACTAAAAAAGGTCAGGGCCCTCCAGAGGCCAATTACTTTCACATGAAGAAACTGCCTTCTAGAATCCAGTTCTGTTCTGCAGAAGTTGAGCCTCCTGAGTAATATAATAAGATGTGAGGTACTAAAGAGTAGCTACACTCTGAAGAATTTATTGGAATGCTGAAGATGTCCATCCAAGTTTTCTTCTTGTGCCTGTGACAGAACTGACAACACATAGGATTTGGATATTTTTTTGCAATAGTGAGATAGAGAATCACCTGAAATTTTGTTGTATAGTACAGCAAGAGCTCATTCCTTCATTCCTTGTGCACCCAGACTCCTTTTGACCTTAATGGTAGTTTTGGATACGGAGGAAATACTGGTTCTCAAAATGGAAAGTTTGATTTCACACAGCTCTGTGTGTCTAGCAAGAAATAGATTCTTTGGAAGTCACAAGTTCAACTCCCACTGGAAAATCATAAAAGACAAAAACACCACATCACCAGTGGATGAACACTTTCCATAAACGATCACTCTGTATCTAACCTATTAGTCCTCATCCTCAAAGGAAACCTGCACAACACTTTCAAAAACAAGCCTGGGAGTTGAAAATCATTAACTGAATAAAAGAAGAACAGGAGTACTTGTAGCACCTTAGAGACTAACAAATTTATTAGAGCATAAGCTTTCGTGGACTACAGCCCACTTCTTCGGATGCATATACAGTATATGCATATACAATATATATTTGTTAGTTTCTAAGGTGCTACAAGTACTCCTGTTCTTCTTTTTGCGGATACAGACTAACACGGCTGCTACTCTGAAACCTGTCATTAACTGAATAGAGCACTGGATTTATGTCCTAGGTCCTACAACAACCTATAACCCATTAATAAACTCCCAGCTGCCTCCCACTCCCCCCTTCCTTCCACAACCTCTGACTGGAGGGGTATTAATCGGTCACCTTGAATGGTCCCTTAGAATATGTGTTAATTACTTATGCTAAACAATTTGCTCCACCTTGAACTTAGCTGTGACACTCTGAGTACACTTCCCAGCCATGAAGAAGAGCTCAGTGTAAGCCCCAAAACTCTCTCACCAACAGAAGTTGGTCCAATAAAAAAATATTACTTCACTGACCTTATTTCTCTAAGTTCAACACCTGGCAGGGTCAAAGCAACCCTTTGTGCTGGTAGGAAGATAAAGAATTAGTGGGTGATTTTTCAGATAAAAGCTTAAAACACCAATGGCCAGATCTGATCCTGGGGGCTGCCAGGGAGAGAACCAGCCCCCAGCACAGGATAGAACAGCCTTAAGGTTCTAACTTTCCCTGGCCAGGTTTGCCAAGTGAGAATCAGTCTGGGCCCATCCACAGCATACCCTCCCACTCTCCCCCGTGCCGTATCCTACAGAGGATGCCACTACAACAAGTCCATGTACAATTGTTGCTTTAAAGCCATTAATACTTTAACAGGATAAAGAGAATTTAAGGATCAAGGCTCTGGGCGCAAACAAGGTTCTGTCAGAGCTGCATACACTTGCCAGCTATGCACCAGTTAATGCTTCTGTAACATGAATTTAACATTTAACTGTCTCACAGATATTGGGGATTCTTTGATTTTTTGGTAAAGCATTTAGAACACCTCAAACTTTGAGATCCTCCAAATGGCTTTAAAACAGCAAATGTCCTTCTTTATCTCTTTAATGTAATGTCAAGCCTAAGGCCTTCATGACTAGATAAAGGTTGGCATCTTACTATTTTTCAAGACGCTGGAGTGAGTTGGTCAGCAGTTCCAAGTCCATGTAAAAATGTTTTAGAAGCATAAGTGACAGTAACAAAGTATGATGCATGTAGAGAGTTGGAAGACATTGTCCCAAGGGTACTGTACAGAACAGGGATTGGCAACCTTTCAGGGTAAGCTCCATGGTGAGGCGGGCTGGTTTGTTTACCCGCCACATCCGCAGGTTCGGCCGATCGCGGCTCCCACTGGCCGCAGTTTGCCGCTCCAGGCCAATGGAGGCTGCGGAAAGCAGCGCAGGCTGAGGGATGTACTGGCTGCCACTTCCCACAGCCCCATTGGCCTGGAACAGCGAACTGCAGCCAGTGGAAGCTGCGATCGGCCAAACCTGCGGATGCGGCAGGTAAACAAACCGGCCCGGCCCGCCAGAAGTCTTACTCTGGCGAGCTCCATACCAAAGGTTGCTGATCCCTGATATAGAACCACACTAGGCCTACTCTTATCCTATCATTTTTAGGCAAGAGAAAGTAAAGTACAAGTTCACTCAGCTGATAAACTGGGAACTGTTGCAAACAGTGCAGAAAGAAAGCAAAAGGGAGTCAAGGGGTTAACATTGTGGGAAGGAAGTACGGAGATTTAAGATGGAAAGTTGCAAGCAAGTACACCTGGAAAAAATAATCCCCACATATATTCAATGGAAGGTATTTTATTTAGAAAGCAGTAAAGCCAAAAGGTGCTTGGGGAGCAATAGTGAGCAGGAAGTCAGATAATTATGCAATGTGGTATAGCAGCAAGAAGTCTGGTTTGGGGACCTATACACAGGCCGGCTCCAGGCAACAGCAAAGGAAGCAGGTGCCTGGAGTGGTCAGTGGAAAGGGGCGGCACTCTGTCTGTTGTCAGGGTGGCACGTCTGGATTGGCAGCGGCAGCGGCACTTCGGCGGCAGCTCAATCGGCCCGCTCTGGATCAGCGGCAATTCAGCGGTGGGTCCTTCACTCGCTATCTTGCTCCTCAGCAGCACTTCGGCGGCAGCTCGATCAGGTTCTTCTTTTTTTTTTTTTTTTGCCGCTTGGGGTGGCAAAAAAGCTGGAGCCAGCACTGCCTATACAGAAACATGGAGTCTCAGATCAGGGAGTCATTGTCCCTCTTCTCTGTACAGCAATGGCAAGTTATCAGAGTGCAGCATTTACTTCTGGAAAATTTGGATGCCAGAAAGATAACAAATTGGAGATAATTCAGAAGAGAGCTACAAGGATGTTGGGTTATGAGGAAAGAGCTTAATACCCCTAGCCGGGCATATGATAACCTATAAATAGTTGTGTTTACATGCTTCAAATGGAGACATGAGCAGCAGTTTCTTTGAGGAAATAACTAAAAGAAGACATGAGTGAATATATCTTCAGTCGCTTCACTAGCAATTGACTGTTTGCAAGTGTCAAAGTTTGATGAAAACTTTCTGCCAGTAATTCTTGGGTTATAGAATGTACCCTGTAGTTTGAATGTACTTGGTGTCCAATCGAATCCAATGGGCAACTCTTCTATACTTCCACTGGACAAAAATTATTCTTAAATGTGAGTAACTGCAGCAAAAACACAGTTCAAAATTTACTTTGCTTTTCATATTCTTTAAGGACACGGCTGGCTAGGTGAGTGAGTTACCTTTTCGTTACTGGATACATTCTCTCTTAATTATAGGCCAGCAAAAAAAAAAAAGCCTTATTGTAAAGGAAAAATCAAAAACCTAATCAGATGGGTCACTAGTTTCTAGCTTGATGCCAGTGAGAATTATGGATGCTCAACACATGAGAATCAGGCTATTTTATCTTGGGCTAAGATTTTTTTGAGTGGATACTCATTTCTGGGATACTCATCTTAAAGGGGCTTTGTCATAAATATAAAGGGAAGGGTAACAATCTTTATGTATGCAGTAACATAAAATCCCTCCTGGCCAGAGGTATAGAATCACTTACCTCTAAGGGGTTAATCAATTCAACTAACCTAGTTGGCACCTGACCAGAAGGACCAATGGGGAAAGAAGATACTTTCAAATCTGGGGGGGGGGGGAAAGGTTTTGTTTGTGCTCTCTTTGTTTGTTCCTTCTTGGGACAGAGAGAGAGACCAAGCAGGTAAACCAGCTCCTAAAAAGATACCTGAAATATACATCTAAAATTACAGAAATTGTAAGTAAAGACAAGGAAATGTGTTAGATTATCTTTTGTTTTAGCTCGTGAATTTTCCTATCCTAAGAGGTAGTTTTATTCCTGTTTTTTGTAACTGCAAAGTTGAGTCCAGAGGGGAGTCCTCTGTGTTTTAAATCTGGTATTACCCTGTAAAGTTACCTTCCATCCTGATTTTTCAGGTGTGATTCTTTTACTTTTTTCTTTATAATAAAGTTCTTCTTTTAAGAACCTGATTGATTTTAGTGTCCTAAAGATAAATGGTCTGGTCTGTACTTATATTAAAGGCAATTGGTTGGTATATTATTCTCAAGCCTCCCCAGGAAAGGGGGTGAAGAAGCTTGGGGGAATATTTTGGGGAAATAGGGATTCCAAGTGGTCTTTTTCCTGAATCTTTGTCTAAATCACTTGGTGGTGGCAGCAATACCATCCAAGGACAAGGAAAGGATTTGTGCCTTGGGGAAGTTTTTAACCTAAGTTGGTAGAAATAAGCGTAGGGGGTCTTTCACGCGTGTCCCCACATCTGTACCCCAGAGTTCAGAGTGCGGAGGGAACCCTGATAAGCTTGATTTTTAAGAGGGATGATTTTCAGTACTTTTTTAAAGTCAAGCCTACATGTGTCAGGTTGGACATCCAAAATTCACTTTAAAGCCTGGGCGCCTTATTCTAGGCAGCTCAACTGGAGACTTTTGGCCAGAGATCTTGCTTTTTTCTGAAGCTCACTAACTCAGGCTGTGATCAACCATTAAAGGGAAGAGGTTCCAGGGGTGTGAGGTTGTAACATTCTGTGGTGTAATCCAGACTGATGAAGAGTTGTGTCACTTCTTACCCTGTAACACTGAGGGCCTGACAATGCCTTGCTCTTCCTGGGATGCCCATTCAGCAACAAGCACGCACTCTATGTCTATGTAGTGTACATCTCTGGTCCAAAGCTTTGGATTCAGGAGCCTGTCTGCCTGCCTGCAATACCACAGACTTTCACTGGTCTCCACCAGCCTTAGTTAACAACTGGTGAGGTGACTCCACACTCTCCCCAGCCCCACATTTATCCCAAAATGTGTGTTCTGAAATGTCCAGCCCTGTCCTGGAACAATCAGGAATGTCAAGGTTTGTTGCTCCTTTAAAGGGTCTATATTCAACAGTTTGTTACTGTAACTGTAAAAAGCAACAGAGGGTCCTGTGGCACCTTTAAGACTAACAGAAGTATTGGGAGCATAAGCTTTCATGGGTAAGAACCTCACTTCTTCAGATGCATCTGTTAGTCTTAAAGGTGCCACAAGACCCTCTGTTGCTTTTTACAGATTCAGACTAACACGGCTACCCCTCTGTTACTGTAACTGTTCACTGTACAAACAGTTCACTTGAAACACAGTACTGGATTGATTTAGATTAAAAATAAAGCAAATTTAATTAATTACAAAAACAGATTGAGTGAGTACAAGTATAAGGATTAAAGTCACAAATAGTTATAAAAGAAATAAAGATAAAATGTCTTCTAGTAACTAAAACTTAACAAGCTCCACTTGGGTCAAGGTAAAATCCTCACTACTTTTTTCCATTGTTATACATGAAGAAGAATTAGCTGTCTAAATATCTTTGAAGTTATGGACCTAAATGCTTAGGCATTTCTTATACCATGGCAGGGCTGGTAGCATCAATGTCATAGACAGAAAAAACAAAAGTGAGAGACACCTAGCAGATCTTAACTCCTGCATTGGAACATTTTTAAAAGCATGCCCCAGCTTCCACCAGGAAACTGTCAGCCTTTATAAGCCTCCTTTTTGTAAGCGTGCATGTTAATGCAGCCTTCAAAACAAATGGTGATGCACTTTACTCTGATGGGTGAGATCTACACATTTTACAAGCCATGCAAATGTTTGTGACATTTCCAGGTTCTCCTCTTTCAGCTGCTATCCTATTGCACCCTGGGAACTGGCACTAATAGCTAGCAAGTTTGCCAATTCAAACAAAGTTCTATTGCCAAAGGAAGAGGGAAGTTTTAGGCAAACATTACAACATGCTTGGAAGCTCTCTTACCACATGGATATTGTTACAAAATACTACACTTTATGTTCCAGTTTTGGAAATGAACACAATATTAATTTCAAACAATTTTATTTAATAGAGATATCACGAGTTGCAGTTGTACTTTCACCTGATTTCCATCCTCCCTAGTATTGGATCAGAGAGCTGTGGGAACAGCTTGTCAAAACCTCATCACCCTGCACCCTTTCCTTCACACTTTCTGGGAACAGAGGCATGTATAGTGTGAAGAATATCTTCCTGCACTACATTTCACCTCCTTTGTGTAATGAAGATCTTGGGTGAAGTTAGCACTCACAGTGAAAGCTTTTCTTGCTGCAAGATGATGTAGGGCGATATCTACAGACCTCAGTTCCATGCCCGCTTCCTCCAAGAACTGATTAGGAGCAGTAAGCCACCATTCTATTTGTTCATCCCCCCTTGCTAGTGAGAGGCATCACTTGTTTGAATCACTGCATCCTGGTATAGACAATTTGGGCCAAAGTTCCTGGTGGCATACCCTCAGAACATTCAAATTCACCCTCGCCATCACCAAGATATTGCATGGAGGCTGCCTTTGAGAGGAGGTAGAAATGGGGTGAGCTAAAGCAGCGGCAGAGCTAGCAAGTGCCTAAGGAGTTCATTAAGATGTTCTTGGATATTCATTATTGCTTCTGAATGCTTAGATTGTGTAAATGATGTGATTGATAAATACAGTTGTGACTCAGCAACATTTGGTGGTTTTTGAGACAACTTTCTATCTGAATTTAAGAGTTTGCCCAGGAAAAAATTTCCTATCAAACCCTTGATAGAAAATCAGGTTTTTGATTAAACAAAAGTTTTTCTGGAAAGTGTCTGCTTGGCTTGAAAAATTTATTTTCTTGACAGAAAACTGAAAATTTTTGGCCGTAGAACAAAATTTTTGGATTTTGAGCAAAAAATATTAGATTTTTGATAGTCAGAAATTTATGAAAATGAAAGGTTTTATTGTTTGTCCAGAATATTTCATGAAAAAAAAATTCAACCAGCTCTAACAACCACCCAAACCCTAGCTACAATCTCCATTCTCCAAAGTGTGAACCTTTGGATCACACTTTGTAGTTAAAACCCCTCTATATGCCTGTTACTTTAAGAAACAAACATTATTAAGTTTCTTTCTCAAGGCACTTTTTCCAAGATTTTTTTTCAAATCAAATGTGAAACTTGCAACAGATAGACTCTGAACAAGGGGAAATGATGCTATTAGGAAGAGAATCTCCTGCTTAAAAAGTCACCATTTTTTGCTCCCTCCAAGCTGTGGCTTGCTTTTCTGGGCCAAACATATTTTACATTTAAAAAAATAAGTGTTGATCAGTTTGGAATATGTTTCATTGTTAGAGAGGAACTCATGTCTAGCTACATTTTTAGATATAGACTCAGTGGCATTTTTTTTTTTTTTTTTTTTTTAAGGTGTACATCTCATTTGCCTCCATTAAGGTGTGTAACTCATTTGCCTGAATCATGGTCTTAGTCCTGTAAGAATGCCCACTTCTCTTTATTGCTAAATCTCTACTTTTGTAACCTTTACAGAGTCTCCTCAAGGCAACTCAAGCATTTGTGCTTGTTAATGTCCTCAGACTGTAGATAGTTTAGACCTGGGAGAACTAATCCCATTTCTGTTTGGACTGGCTCCTACAGGGTCAAGAGCTACATTGCATGGTGGTACTTCCTACCTAACTGCTCTTCTGTTGTCATGGAACATAGTGGTTTGCCCCATGGGCTGGAGAACCTGGAGCAAAGCCAACTTAATTACAGAATGGGCCCCACCTCAGAGAAATCAATGGTTCTTGTGTAAAAGGAGCCAGGTCTAAGTAGTGATAAAGCCCAGCTGGGGAAAGAGCTAGAGGGTGGTTCCGATAAACACACGCAGCTCACAACAGGAAGTGGTAGTGAAAGGAAGAGAAGCAGAAGAAACTGCTGTTATATCTGTAGGATAAAAAGGCTCGTGCAGGGCCCTGAGTCAGAGCAGGGAGGCAAGTTCTCTAGGCAGGGAGGCCTAGGGGGAGTCCCTGATTGAACAGGGAAGAGGCTGAAGAATAGCCTGAAAGAGGACAAAAGGTTTTGATTTTGTGTTAAGACATTTGTGGACTTTGTTTGGACCACTGTGACCCCCGAAGGGGGTGGACAAAAGACTGACCTGGCTGGAAGGCCAAATTACTGATAGAGACATCATGACAGTGCTGGAGTGACCGTTGTCAGGGGGCTTGGTGGGAGAGCTGCAATGCCACGCGTGGCTATGAGAGGGTGATTAATGGTGAGTGGACACTGTACTGAGTCACTTTATTAGTTCCTCTCCAAAGAAATATCTGGATCTAATGTTCTTTTTTGACATACCAGAGAGATGTCAAGCTGTGAACTCCAGATAAATCTTATACTTCTGGAATCTGACATTGGCTCACATTAAAGGAGGTGTTTTTGTGACTTTCTCTGCAGTGCCTCACACTTTCATCAGTTTCAGGAAAAATCTGCCCCCCCCCCTTCACTACACTAAATAGGTGTGAATTATTCTCTCTACAAAAATTTTAGGTAGGAATATGGATTCTCAAAAGTGCTGAGACACCTCGAGGGCAGTCATGTTCTTTCTAAATAGAAGGGGGTTCTAGATAGATGTCAGACAGGCTGTGTTATAGAGAAAGGGGGGGTGCCTCTCTATAATCAAGATTGAGAAACAGTGGGTAAAAAAAAAAAATAGAACTTCTCAAAGCCTACTTCTGGGTCTTTTCCATTCCTCTCAGACCAGGCCTTCCCTTTCCACTAGCACTGGGGAATAGTGGAGCTCCCCACACACTTCTCAGAACTCCAGTCTTGAAAATCCTAGCAATAAAATAAAATAAAATAAATGGAACAAGTCTACCTTATTATTTAGTGCTGACTTTTTCTCTTGAAAACCTTTTCTCACTCCCCATAAACAGCTTTCTAGTCAGTCTCTCTCCTATTCTTAACGTAGTACTACCAATCCTAAGCAGCCAAAAATGGGGGGAACCCCCAAACCAAAAATGCAAAAAGAAAATCCAAGATTGATATACAGTTGTAACACTTGGAGGAAATGTTTGTTTCTTTTTATTCGCCTTCTGGTTTGAGTCTTAAGATAAGCTTGAACATGGGACCCAAGTGTATCTATACAAATGAGAGAGCAAAATCTTTTTTTAAAAAAAGCAGAGACTCCAGGTAATAACCTGATTGTAGCAGTTGAGCCTTTAAGGGAAACACCAAATATCACAGGAGTCTCAATAAAACACTTGCCATTCTTCCTTCACCAAAATCCGTCTGACTTGGTAGCCCTCCGTGTTAGTAGTGCACACATTAGGTGACCAAAGAGGGCTGTGGCTCTTAAAAGAGAATTTATGAAACCAAAAAGAAAGTGTTGTTCAAACTTCAGTGCTGCTGTAAACAGAACCCTGCAGGAAAGTGGGGTCAGGAAAGTTTGTTGGTGCTGAGAAACCACATGCATACAGATGCATACTGTATACATATGTCAAGTCTGATGACTTTAGCATTAGATGCATTCTCTCGGGTGCTGTGTTTTCAGATGAACCGGAAAAGTTAGGCATTTGCTATTCATAATCCTTTAACTCTTTGAATGCAACACTGCAAGTTTACCCAGCAAAGATTCTGTCACGGCAGCTTCATATATTACTATGTCACCCTGAGGCGATATGAACAACATTGACCAATATGGGGTGTTGTATGCCGTGATGCAGGAAAGTAGTTACATTTTACATTAAATAGCGGTTATGTTCTAGAAAGTCATTCTGTTTGAAGACAGACAGCATTGTCCCATGTTTGTTTTTCTTTGAGTTTCAGATGAAGTTTACAAAGTAGAGCATTTAACTGCCTACTCACCCTAGGATATTTAAGATGAGCTGTTTCACCACAAATAAAGCCTGCAGTTAGACATCGGTTGAAACTTCTGCTGATGTGGACCTTAATGCGACCTTGAGGGCTGATGTTTGGGAGATGGGGGAGGAAGGAAATGGAAAATTACAATAGGGTCATAGTACCAACAAGAGGGAAATCTGTGGAGGATTCTGCTCAACATCTTAGATGTGCATACACAAATTCAAGGAGTATGGGGAATAAATAAGAAGAACCTGGAACTGAGTACATAAACTGAATTATGATTTAATTGGCATCACAGACACTTTGTGGAATAAGTCTGATGTCTGGAATATTGGCATAGAAGAGTGTAGTTTGTTGAGGAAATACAGGCAGGATAAAAAGGGAGGAGGTGCTTCATTATACATCAAGAATATATATATTTGTTCTGAGATCCACAAACAAAGACAATTCAAGGAATTGTAGACCTGTCAGCCTAACTGTGGAACCCAGAAAGATACTGGAGCAAATGAGTAAACAATCAGTTTGTAAGCACATAGAGGATAATAGGGTTATAAGCAATAGCCAGCATGGATTTGTCAAGAACAAGTCATGTTAAACCAAACTAATACTCTTCTTTTACAGGGTTACTGGCCTAGTAGATGGAGGGAACCAGTAGACATGATATATCTTGATCTGAGTAAGGCTTTGACACACTCCCACATGACATTCTCATAAGCAAACTAAGGAAATGTGGTCTAGATGAAATTACAAAAAGGTGGGTGCACAACTGGTTGAAAGACCATACTCAGAATAGTTATCAGTGATTCTCTGTCAAAGTAGGAAGGCGTATCTAGTGTGGTCCCATAGGGGTCAATCCTGGGTCTGGTCCAATTCTGGCACCACACTTCAGGAAAGATGTGGAGAAATTGGAGAAAGTCCAGAGGAGAGCAACCTAAATGGTTTAGAAAACCTGACCTACGAGGAAAGATTAAAAAAAAAAATTGGGAATGTTTAGTTTTGAGAAAAGAAGACTGATAAGTCTTCATATATGTTAAGGGCTGTTATAAAGATGACAGGGATCAGTTGTTCCCCATGTCCATTGAAGGGAGGACAAGTAATCGGCTTAATCTGCAATAAGGAAGATTTAAGTTAGATATTAGGGGAAAACTTTCTAACTGTCAGGGTATTTAAGCACTGGAATAAGCTTCCAGAGAGGTTGTGGAGATTCACTGGAGGCTTTTGAGAACAGGATAGACAAACACCTGTCAGGGATGGTCCAAGTTTACTTGGTCCTGCCTGAGTGCAAGAGGTGGACTTGATAACCTCTAGAGGTCCCTCCCAGCCCTACATTTCTATGATTCTATGAGCCAAAATGAAAAGCACCTCATTCCCACAGCAGTACCAACAGAGGTTTCTGCTTGCTTTAGTAAGAGAAGTAACTTTACTATTAATCCTGACTTCACATATCTGCTTAGAAAAATGTGACATTTTTACATAACTACTTTGGACCATACTATATAAGGAAATTGTTGAATGCTACAGAAAATTGAATCTCTGAGCAACTTGAGCAACATTTGAGCAACACTAACGTCAATGTCAGACACTTCACAAAGTACCTTTTGGCTGTTCTGAGTGGGATACCAGAATAATAGGAGTTATTATATAGAAATATTTAGTTTCCTTATAGTAAAATAGCTGTAGTAGCTAACAATATTAAAATTACTTCTGAAGTAGAAATAATGGTCAATTTAGCATTCTACCAAGCTAACGCATTCTGGGGTGTAATCCAGACTAGTGAGGGGTTGTCATCACTTGCCTGGCAATCTTTGGTGCCTCTCAATGCTTTGTGGTTGTAGCTCCCAACCTGGGCCACTCACAAACAGCATACAGGTCACACCCCGAGTTTCCGTATATAGCTGCAACCTGCCAGCAACATTCTAGTCAACACTCTGGCTTCCTTGTTTACCACTTGCTGGGTGACCCCAACATACACCCAGTCCCATATTTTCCCCTAAAATGTGATCTGCACTGTCCAGCCCTCTCCTGGGCAATTCAGATATTAGTGGTCTGTTGCGCCTTTGAAGGGTCAATATACAACAGTTTGCTCTTTAATGGGAGTTAGCAAACAATTCAGTTTAAACACAACACTAGATGAGTTTTATTGAAGAATAAAACAAGTTTAATTAACTACAAAGGAGAGAGATTTTAAGTTAGTACAAGGTATTAAAGTCAGAAATGGTTACAAGAGAAATAAATTGCTTCCTAGTACCTAAAACTTAACAAACTAGACTTGGTTCAAGTTAAAATCCTTACCGTGTTCCCAGCCTCACCAAAGTCTCAAGTCAGGATCTGCTCCCCGAAGTCCAAAGGGCTGGTTCAAACAGTAAAGCAGGAGACATGGAGTCTGGGGGTGCAGGTGCCCCCATTCTCTTTCTTCTCCCCTGTGTATGCTGAAACACAGATCTGCCTTGTCTCCTTACTGTCTCAAGGACCCTGTTCACAGGCACCGATTTCCTCCTTGCCTGGGGGTGCTCAACCCCTGCTCTGCCAAGACCCCGCCCCCCCACTCCACCCCTTCCTCCAAGCCCCCACCTCACCTCTTCCCACCCATTTCTCACCCCCTCCCCAAGCGCGCCCCATCCCCGCTCTTTCCCCTCACTCCAGCACCTCTTGCATGCTTCAGAACAGCTGATCTACGGCAGGCAGGAGGCGCTGAGAGGGAGAGAGAGTAGTTGATCGGTGGGGCTGCCAGTGGGCGGAAGGCATGGGGGTGGGGAAGGAAAGAAGTTGGCTGCCAGTAGGTGGTAAGCACCCTTTCATTTTTTTCTGTGGGCACTCTAGCCCTGGAGCACCCTGGAGTCAGAACCTATGACTCTGTTTACTACTTATATGTAAAGTGAGGTAGACACACATTCCTTTATTTAAGATAGACCTGTTTAATCACTCCTTCTTAATCAGGACTATGTAGGTTTGAACATGTACTACCAACATCATACAGGAGGAATTCAGAACTTTGCATATACCTTTGCTACATACATGTTACCATGATATCGACCAGCGAGTAATTAGTTTTCAAATGAATTCTTACAAGGCATATTTTGTAGTGTGTGGGGTATGACTACAAGGGTGCATTTGGTCACACAAGCATGAAATATCTGGTCAATAGTTAGGTAGTGCTGGCTTGTCAATGGTGTTGTTCTCTAGATGAGCAGTACACACCTGAATTATAAGGCTGTTGAGCATCTGAAATTCCCATTTCTTTCCAAGTTATGAGTGTGGAAATGGGCTTGTATCTGACCACAAATGGTGTCAGTGCATCATGAAAGACACCATGGCACTCTTCGTGATATAGTGTGTATGTGTGTCTTTTAACAGTCATGTTTTCCATTAACTTGTGTAAAGTTCTTTAAGTCTGTAAGTGAAATCTGTAAAATGATTTTTCCCTTACTCTTACCATGGATGTTAAGTTCTTGGCATTGTCATGTGTGACACTAGTGTATTAAAGAGAAATACTTACGATAAGTTTGGAAAGAAGAATAAAAGTAGGTCTAAATTTTGAGTTTGCTAGCCAAGTGACTAAAGAAATTCAACCCTTTGTGCTGCTTCTTAGTTTCCATGGACAGTGAGGACAATCTTTATATGGACCAATGTTTTGCTGTGAGAATGCATGGACTCTTCTTCTGAACTATGGCACTTTGACTCACATCCACACTAATCTAAACCATCTCAGATGTAAAGCACTCTGCTGCAGCGCTGGGAGGCAGTGGATTCTGGGATACTTCTGGAAAGCCACCAGAGCACTGTGGGACGACTTTAGTGGTATCCATATTGGCAGACTGAAATGGTTCAGACTATTATTACATTACTAAGTAGCTGTGCTGAAAGACCATATAATCCAAATGGTATTTGGCATGTATGCTGTCAGGAGGACTGTTGAGTGTGGATGCAAGAGAAACTATGAATTAAGTATCCAAAGTGCTGCCACATCTGAAATAGCAGGAAGCCAACTCATGGGAGCATTTCTTTCATGTATACCAAATATTGTGCAAAGAATCTTTGACAGCTGAATAGCAACAGTTACTCAAAGAAGCAGAACCAATTTTTAAATGCTCGGTGACAGGATGGTCTGGTAACTATTCTGGGTTGTTGTGTGCGTGACATGAGAGAGAAAGAATGGAGTCTGAACAGAGTAAAAGGAAGTACAGTATTTTTGCTTCTGCTTTTCTGTTTAATGCTACAGCATTGTCTTTGTCTTTCTATCATTCCTTTTAGAAAAGCCAGCAAATACATGCACCTAAGGATTAGATGTTAGTCAGTAATGGCTACCATGAAATGGAAGATTGGAGAATCAGCTGTAATGGGCTAACCTGTCAAGAGGACAGAGCCTCAGATTGAAGTGGAGGGAAGTGGTTGACTAACCAGGAACCCCTGTCCTTAAACTGGCTGATGACATAATCCTGATGCAGTATAGACTAACACTGAGAAAGGATGGTTCAGGTGATAGCTTGGGACTATGGAAGTCTGGGCTCAGTTCTCTGCTCAACCATAGACTCTAACAGTCAATGGGTGTGTCTATGCAGCAAAAAAAAAACCCTGTGGCTGGCCCATGTCAGCCGACTCAGGCTCCCGGGGCTTGGGCTGTGAGGCTGTTTCATTGCTGTGTAGACTTTCAGGCTCCGCTTGGAGCCTAGGCTCTGGGATCCTCCCACCCTGCAGGGTCATAGAGCCTGGGCTCCCGTCCGAGCCTGGAAGTGTACCCAGCAATGAAACAGCTCTGCAGCCCAAGTCCCGAGAGCTCATAGGTGTCTAGTTGCTTTGTAGACATACCCAGTGGGACCTAGGCTCCTAAGTAGGGGAGGCTCATCAGCCCAGGTAAGTGAGGCCCAGCCTAACCAAGAATTCCCCAAAGCTATAAAATTGCATACAGATTTAAGGACAAATTAGGATTTGATTTAAATATCACAACTCACGCTCTCCAGCAGCAAAACACAATGCCAGAAAGCTTGAAGAATGTAGTGCTGTATGAGGCTCAAACCTTGGTATAGCTAAGAGTGCCTTAAGAGGCTGCCAAGTTATCATGACAATTTACTGTGCCTGGGAGTCGCTTAGTAAGAGCGTTGCTATGGTAACCAGTGTGTGGTGGGGCCACTGCAGGATTGTAGCAGTTAAGCCAGGGACTGCAGGAGTTTAGCAAGAGGCAAGGAGGGGGCCTGCATCTCCCTGGCCTCCCTCCCCCATGGCTCAGGCCCCATGCATGTGCGCAAGGAGATGCTACAAAGCCACGGGCTCACCTCAAGCTCCGACCCGCATGTCGTCCCAGGTAGCAGCAGCTCCAGGGTCAACCTGCTACTGCTTCACTGTAGACAAAGTAAGCTTTTAAAAGCTATGAAATTATCCATTGGGTAGGGGGTAAAAATAACTATTTTGTGATATGTGCCTCATCTGTTGAAAAAGTCCCAGGCTGCCTAAGTGCTTAAATCCATTTTGAAAAAGAAATGTAGGATCCTAAATCAGTTAAGTGGTGCAGTGCTGAGCACAGCAAAGCCTAAATACCTTTAAAAATCTGGGCCTTAGTCTTTCTGTGCCTCAGTTCCCTGGTTTACAGATGGCGTTAATACAGCCCTGTCACATGGGCGTTATACATTAACTGTTGTGAAGTGCTCAGACACTATGGTAATGGGGACCACATTAGATAGCTGTTACTAGCTGAGTTGTGCGATTTGTTTTCTCATTTTTGTTTTGGCCCTTTCCTGACCCAGTCACTCAGGGCCTGTGGCCACATCCACACAATATATATATATATATATATATATACTACCTATATGGACCTGAGGAGTCACATGGGCCGCAGCTGTGAGCTGACTGGGTTGCGGGTTGAGCTAGATATAGGCACTGAAGTAGTGAGGTTTCACCACACTCTTCTCTTGGCTTTTACATTAGTTGTCAGCTTTGCTATTGTTATACAAACCTAAATGAATTAGAGAGCTGTTAATTAAATAAAAAAATCACTCAGCTAGTTTTGAAATAGTTTTCAAGGCTCATTCAAAACAATCACACACTGCAGTGTCTGGAGGTAGCTGTTTGGGACTAGCTCCAAAATCACATGCGTCTGAAACTGTACTGCACAGGCAGCAAAGAGAAGAAGTCAGATCCCACAGTCCACGCAAGATACAGTAAATATTTCTGCCTTGATTAGCTTGTTTTGCTCCAGGATAGATTGATGTATAAATATATTAAACACTAGAGATGGGCCCAGTCTGCAAGCAGAGGTCCGACTCTCCATTTCCCTATGGTTTGGCAGAGGCATGGATGTGGCGGGGAGCAAAGTTTGAAAGCAGATTTTGTACTCAGCCCTTGAAAATCTGAAGTTTCCCAAAGGCTAAGTGTCTTTGAATCTGGTTTGTGTACTTCTTGTTAATATCCATTAGAATTGTCAGTGTTAAAGATCTGATGCAGAGATAAGTTGCTTAACTTGTAGGTAAGTGTTTCATTGAATCTAGGCCAGACTTCAGAGCTGCCAAAGACACGGCGCGACTGAAGGGCCCCCCCCGCCGCCGAAATGCCCTGTGAGCCCTGGCCCGGGAGCGGTCTGGGTCTTCAGCGGCATTTCGGCAGCAGGGGGACCTTCAGTCGCGCCTGGTCTTCAGCATCATTTCGGTGGCGGGGGGCCCTTCAGTGCTGCCAAAGATGCGGAGCCACTGAAGGGCCCCCGGCTGCCGAAATGCTGCCGAAGACCAGGACCACCGCCGGGTGAGTACAAGCGCCACAGCTCCCCCGCTTTGCCCCAGGCCTCCTGAATCCTCTGGGCGGCCCTGAATTTAAATACATTAGGGCTAGCCCTATTTGTGGGAGCTTTATGCGAAATAAGATATATAGAAGTAATATGTAGGATCCTGCCCCATCCATCCTTATCTTCTCCTCCAAACTTTTATACCTACTGCATAGCTTCTGCGTGAGGGCATATACAAGCCACCCAACATAGCAGGAGCATAAGCAACAAAAGGAAAAGGTATCCCTGGTGCATTCTTACTAGTTCCCATTACACTCATGCTACAGTACTGTAAAATAACAGACAGGGAGATCAGTGAGGAGAGGCAGCTGGACACTTGAAAACAGCTGGCCCACTGGCAGCTCTCCTAGTGCTGTGTTATGATTATCTATTTAACAGCAGGGCTCTGGCTGCATAGGCCTAATGTAGTCACTAACTACAGACTATGCAAATTCTGAGCTGAGAGCTTCAGTTGGGTTGCTTGAGAACAGCATGAGAACCTTAGGCCAAAAAATATCAGGCTGACTATGTTCTTTCATCCAGTGGTAAAGAAAAGTTGGTATGATTTTTGTATAGACTATAAATGGTACAGGAGAAGAATTTTTGTATGGCATATGAAGACACCACAAACAAGTTACAAGACTTGGTGCATTAGTGGTTTGATCTGCTATGACAAGTTCTCTTCCTAAGCTACAGTAATCCTTTGAAGAAGAGTTGGGCCACAAGCCACAAAATTCAGATCCAGGTATGAATCTACAGATTTCAGGGGATTCAGATCCAGTGGTTTGGGTTGGCCATTTATGTAGGTAAAAGTCAATTATCTTCCGCTGGAAAATCTAGGCTTGACTTATGAATTCCAACAATTTGGGTATGTTTGGATCTCTCTTTACGCTGGAGTGGTTGCCATTAAAACTCAGTCTATACCAACCATTGCCAAGTGTTACTACAATGGTATCTGAGATAGCTCAGTGTCATGACTGCTAATAATAGCTTCTATAGAATGGGGATTACTGTAACATGCAAGACAGGCAGTGTCTCTTGATCTTGTTCTTACCTTACACATCACAGGAGGCACCCATTAGCTTTTTTAAATTACAGTGAAATATTCTAAGCAGATGCTTGTTTTGTTGTCCAAGAAATGCTCATCTAAATTTAAGGTTGTTTTTTTTTAAAGTATTGCACATTGAACTTAGTAGTAGTGCGTAGTTATGAAAAAGAAAATGTGTGTACCCTGCTGAGAATTTAAAGCAAAATTAGAAGTATGGTGTATATTGGGATAGAGACATGATCAAGCATTGGAATAAGACTTGGAGATTTTTATGTTCACAATAGGATATATAATAGGAATGCTGATAGGCTAAGCAAATACAGTTGATCAGAAACTGTAATTTTTGTTCTGTGGAAAAATTCGACCTGGTCACAATGTCTCAGTTCAAGATGTCTTGTTTTGATTGTTATATTCTATTAAAATATAAAATATAATATATAAAAGCTAGCATGAAAACAAGAAAGCCAAGACAATTAGTTTTGACTTCATCCTGAAGAGTTTGATAAAATCAACACATTCTCACACAACGTTTGTTTCAATGAAACTGCACTTTTCAATGGAAATGTGTTCAATCAAACATTTTTCAATCAGCATTGTAAGCAAGAAGTAATCCATAAAAGCCCAGGTTAAAACATTTCTTCCCCCATAAACATTGATTTAAAAAATTGCTTCAGTTGTATTTTTTAATTGTTGCATAAAGGACAGCTATTATGAGTCAGCCATCTTGAAACAATCATTTTTAGATAGTTACTTCTGTAACATGTTCCAGAACATTTGTTTGTAAAGTGAAATCTGCAAAAAGAAGATATTCCAGCCACAGCAATCGTGAATTGAGTTTCTGAACAACTGGATGTTGGAGAAGTTACACTTTTAATAATAAAGGGGAACTGAGTTATATACAAGACAACTTAGTAAATTAGTAAAAACAGCTTTTTATACAGTTGAACAGTTCTTCATGCTATACTACCTTCACAGTTGGCATAAGCCATATATGATCCTGTGAGAAAAAACATGTCTTATTGAATAAGAGAAGTGTCAAAAGGATATAGTTATTACTGTAGCATTTTAACTTTTCTTATATAGAGAGTATACACTTACCTGTACAGGAAGGTTTGGAGAATAACCCCAGGGCCTTGACAAAGAAACCCATAGTAAATATGCTGCTATAAAACAACCAAGAGGGAAAAAAGGCAGCAATACTATAATGAAGCTGGATCTGGAGCAATTGGATATTCAGTAATCTCTGATTGGCTGGATGTAAGCCTACTGAGAATTGACAGAGCTATAAAAGCTGGCCAATCAAAGTAGGAAGCGGTTAATGTGAACATTGTGGATGAGGAAGAAGTTTTTGGTTAGCAGTCTTGAAAGTGGCAGAGTTCAAGTGGGTAGGAGCAGAACTTTGGTTTGGAGGTAATTTTTCTTAGAAAACTGTGTTGGTGTCTGTATTGTAGAGCCAAGCTATTTGGTCCCGAGGATTCTTTCAGTTTTCCAGATACAAATGTTTATACATGATTCTGTAAGTTCTTACTAATATATGGTATTTATGGGTTCTGGAGCTGGGAGGTATGTGTGTAGCAGGTTTGTGATGGTTTCAGTTAAAGCCCCCACCTGAAGGCATTAGATGAAATGGAACATGAAAAAGTTTATAAAAAGCCTTTAAGCTTTTTTTATACTATCTTCATCTGGGTCTTTATGTGCTACCTTAGACTGTGTTGGTAATGTCTGCTGAGTAACAACTACTCCAAGGCCTTAAATAGAATGCAAATAGGGAACTTTAATAACTGAAGAGCAAACAAATACAAGCTCCAGTTTAAAAGCTGTATCTTTGGTGGGAAGCTTAGGTTTGTCTGAAGATGGTATCTCTCTGCCTGTCCCATTGAAACTCTAGTTACTGTGAAAGAATGGCAGTGGGTAGCATCAGTGCAAATATTATTTTTCAGCTAGCTTTGTTTTGAAATTTTAGTTAAATAAACCCTCAGGAGACTGGAGAACTACTCTGTCTCTAACTGTGCTAACAAACATATCAAACTACAGTAATGATTGTGAAGCACTCTCCAGCATGGGTAGAAAGAGTATGTCTATATCTATACCATCTTAACTTAAAATTCAGGGTGATTCCAATTGTATTGCATAACCTCAAACAGAATTAGCATTAAGTGCTTGTTTTTCTCCCCAGTAATGCCGGTCAGTCGTAATTCCGTTATAGTTCTTAAGTCTTTTTTTTTTTTTTTTTTCCAAAATAATTTAATCATAAGTCTGGCTACAAGAATTCCATTTCATGAAAAACTTTGAGATTTTAACATCTGTTTCTATTCGGATTGAGAGCAAAATGGAGAGAAATGGGTACAAAATAGAGAGTAACATCCCAGAAGTCTGGTGGATAGGGCACACGCCTAGGATGTAAGTCAGGGGTCCCCAACGCAGTGCGCCTAGGGGTCTAAGTGCGCCCGCGTACTGACCAGTGAACGAGCATCCTCCAAAATGCCGATTTTTGGCGGCATTTTGGCAGCGACACCTCTGGATGATGCTTCTCGGCGGCATTTTGGCGGCAACACCTATTGACATTGCCGCTTGTTGGCAGCATTGCGGCTGATGCTCGTCCGCCGCCACGGTCCTCCGTGGCTCGTCTGGTGCGTGCCAGACGAAAAAGATTGGGGACCACTGATGTAAGAGATCTAGGTTCAAGTTCCTTGTCTGAATCAGACTGAGCAGGTTCAAATGTCCTAACCAGCAGAATATTAGACAGCTACCTCAGAATAGCTTTTTCAAGAAGTATGTTTCCACCAGGGCCGGCTCAAGGCACCAGCTTGGCAAGCAGGTGCTTGGGGCGGCCACTCCGGAGAGGGGCGGCAGGTCCAGCTATTCGGCGGCAATTCAGCGGACGGTCCCTCACTCCTGCTCGGAGCGAAGGACCTCCAGCCGAATTGCCGGCGCAGATCGCGATCACAGCGTTGTTGTTTTTTTTGGCTGCTTGGGGCGGCCAAAACCCTGGAGCCGGCCCTGGTTTCCACAAAAAGTTCTGGCTTCAAAAAATTATCGTTTTCCAATGACAAAACATTTTTGAACCTGCTCTACTTAATCTCTGTCTTCCTCTGTAGGAAAATGCCTAAGAACACATTCAGTTATTGTCTTTCAGATATTTCATGATCCCTGACCAAATATCAGGGCAGTGAATCAGTCATGAGAATCTGCTGGACTCACTCATTTATGCTAAAACTCCCACAGAACTAGCTTGCGGTTTTGTCAGACTCTAATTATACAATGTACTCTAGTTATAATGCAGCTCTATCAAAAATAGGTTTTGGCTTTCTATACTCTGTTCTCATGGTTGGTTTTATTTTATGCTCATTGATTTCCAGTATAAACTATAGTATAATACAAAAAACTTAAGTGAACTGAAAGAAAAACGTTGGTTTAGAGTACTGTCTTCCTGTTCATGACCTCCCTAACATTAAAAATAGTGAAAGTGTATTCCTTACACTGCCGTAAGGCCATGGTTAAAAGCCTATTAGGCTTCAGTGGGCTTTAGATCAGGCCTCAGTGTCTGGGATGCTACCAGTGCCAAGCAGGAGTGGAGCTGCCAAACGCTGTGTTCAGTGAATGCCAATATAAATTTGAGCCATTAGGTGATACAACTCACATTTGGAATTTCTCCTTACACCACACCTCCTAGCTGTAGACTTGTTCTGAGGTTTGTTAGGAATAAATACAGGCAGGTTTTGGAAATGCAAAAGCAAAATTAGGGTTGTCAGCTCTGGGTCACATTTTAATGGAAATGCCAATATTTGAGTTGTGGCTGGGTGGGGCATGTTTTGGATATGTAGTTATGCTTGGCATCTCTGTATTTAACCTTTCTCATTGAAAGTTAGTAAATACATTTCGTTTTTAAAAAAGAACCCCTAACCTGGGCCTCCTGATTAGTGAGCAGAGCAGGAATGGCTTTTTTCAAGCAATGTACTTAGTTTTGTAGTTGCTGCTCAGATGGCCTGACCCTGCAGTTTGGGTTAGGATCTCCTCACTGTGGAAATTCAGGTTGTTCAGATTGGGACCTGAACCACCCTGAAGTACGGGAATGTTCAGTTCTGAGCTTTTTGGTTCTGTATTATTCTAAAATAGGCCTCAATCCTGCAAGTGCTTATACACATGCTTAAATGTGACATCAGTGTGACTACTCACAGTGCCTAAAGCTAAGCACATGCTTAGGCCAGGTCTACACTAGGGACTTCTTCTGGACCATATAGCTATGTTGATAAGAGTGTGATCCCTGACCAACATAGCTGTGCTGGCAGAAGCCACTAGTGTAGAAGCATTTTTGCCAGCAAAGCTGTGCTTTTACTGGTATTGCTCGTTTAATTCGTGGGCATGTGGTTTTACTGTACCGGTATAAGACTACTGGTAAAGTGTTTCTAGTGTAGACATTGCCTAAATTAAGTCTTTGCAGGATTAGGGCAAGAAAGTCTTCAGGTACTTCACCCGTGCAATTTGCACCTTCCTGCATCTGTAGGAGCATCTGCATTTGAGGAGAAATTCACCTTTGGAGGAGTGTCAGTATCACTGTTACCTTTCCCTTGGCAGTGCAGGGTAGCTCTTTTAATCAGGTTGGGACTCCATTAGGGTCTTGTGTTAACTTGTTGTAAGATCCAGAGGCTGAGGTGAGCTAGGGGGCAATTCAGAGGAGTAGTCAAGTGTGCACAGGTGGTCAGATAGCCAGCAGATCAATCTATAGCAGAGGAAGTCTGGGGCACTGCTCAGAGGTCTCACGGAGTCAATAGCAGGAAGATAATCCAAGGGACTGGGTCAGTGGGTTGCGGGGGACAAGGTCGGGTGAGGCAGCAGGACAAGGCAATTTAGGCAGCAACCAGTAGACAATCAGGGCCAGCATTTCCATTTAGGTGACCTAGGTGGTCGCCTAGGGCACCAGGATTTGGGGAGGGGGGGCGGCATTTTGCCACCCTCGGCGGCAATTCAGCAGCAGGGGGTCTTTCTGTGCTCCGGGTCTTCGGCGGCAATTCTGCGGCAGGTCCTTCACTCGCTCTGGGATCTGCCGCCGAATTGCCCCGAAGACCGGGAGCGCAGAAGGACCCCCCTGCCGCAGAATTGCCGACGACGACTGGGAGCGTGGAAGGACCCCCGCCTAGGGCGCCAAAAACCCTGGCGCTGCTCCTGTAGACAATGCTCTGTTGCTCAGACAGCTGATTCTTCCCATTGGATCCTTTGTATAGTCCAGGTATGCAGTGAGATGAAGGCAGACAACTGAAAAGTGACAAATTGTGTAAGTGCTTGCATACAAATGCCAGAAATCTAAATACTTAGATGGGTGAAGTTGAGCGTCAGGTATTAAATGAGGATATTGATATAGTCATCAAAGAAACTTGCCTCTCACTGCTTCTTTTACTTTGTTGTTTAGGCACAGTGGCTCTTTTTTGCTTTTCTTACTATGTTTTTTAATTTGGGGTATACGTTTAAGTTGAGCCTCTATTATGGTGTCTTAAAAAAGTTTCCATGCAGCTTGCAGAGATTTCACTTTTGGCGCTGTACTCTTTAATTTCTATTTAATTAATCTCCTCATTTTTGTGTAGTTCCCCTTTTTGAAATTAAATGCTACAGTGTTGCATTTTCTGTTTTACAGTACTGCATTTTCTCACAGCATTTTCTGTAGTTTGATAGTGTTTTGGCTAATTAATGAGGCAGATGAACTGGAAGGGTGGAATCAGAGTCAACAGAGAGCAGTTAAACCACCTCAGATTCGCGGATGATATCGTGTTGATTGCCAGTAATATCAGGGTACAAAATATATAGGAATGACAGAGTAGGTCATGCTGGTGGGGGAGTGGCACTATATGTGAAAGAAAGCATAGAGTCAAATATAGTAAAAATCTTCATGAATCAAACTGTACCATAGTATCTCTGTTCAAGTATGGGATTTCTATCCATAATCAGAGCATGGCAGTAGGAATATACTACCAGCCACCTGACCAAGATGGTGATGGTAACTGTGAAAAGCTCAGGGATATTAGAGATGCTATAATAAAAGAAAACTTAGTAGTAATGGGGGGATTTCAACTATCCCCATGTTGACTAGGTACATGTCACCTCTGGATAGGACGCAGAGATGAAGTTTCTAGACACCATTAATGGTGATTGCTTGTAGCAGTTAGTCCTGGAACCCACAAGGGGAGAGGCAGTTCTTGGTTTAGTCCTAAGTGGAGCACAGGATCTGCTCCCAGAGGTGATTATAGCTGAACCACTCGGTAATAACGACCATAATATCATTAAATTTAACATCTTTATAGTGGGGAAGTACCAAAGAAGCCCACCATCATAGCATTTACCTTTAGAAAGGGGAACTTCACAAAAATGAGGAAGCTAGTTAAATGGAACAGTCACAAGAGTGAAATGTCTGCAAACTGCATGGAAACTTTTAAAGAACACCATAAAAGCAACTCAAATTAAATGTATATCCCAAATTAAAAAAAAAAACATAGTAAGAGGACCAAAAAACGCCACCCTGGCTAAACAATAGAGTAGAAGATGTGGTTAGAGGCAAAATGGCATCCTTTAAAAATTGGAAGTCAAATCCTACTGAGGAAAACAGAAAGGAGCATAAACTCTGGCAAGTCAAGTGTAAAAGTAAAATTAGGCAGGCCAAAAAAGGATTTGAAGAGCAACTAGCAAAAGACACAAAAACTGACATGAAAAAAATAAGTACATCAGAATTAGGAGGCCTACCAAACAATCAGTGGGACCACTGGACAATCGAGATGCTGAAGGAGCACTCCTGGAAGACAAGGCCATTGCAGAGAAGCTAAATTAATTATTTGCATTGGTCTTCACTACAGAGGATGTGAGGAAGATTCCCACACCTGAGCCATTTTTTTTAGGTGACAAATCTGAGGAAGTGTCCCAGATTGAAGGATCAATAGAGGAGATTTTGGAACAAATTGGTAAATTAAACAGTAATAAGACACCAGGACCAGATTGGTATTCACCCAAGATTTCTGAAGGAACTCCAATATGAAATTGCAGAACTAGTAAGTGTGGTATGTGAACTATCACTTAAATCAGCCTCTGTACCAGATGACTGGAGGATAGGTAATGTGATGCCAATTTTTAAACAAGGCTCCAGAGAAGTTTCCTAGCATAGTCAGCAAAGGACACGCACCAGGTAATGAATCTGACTCTATATATTAGACCTGCAATCTTAAGTAGCTTTTGAAAATGTGTTTCAATGTTGTGAAGCTCTTTAGAGTTGCTGTTGAAGTATGAGCCAACTCGTGTGTGGGAGAGAGAGAGAACAAGCCCCTAACAAATATAGCAGGAATGAAACACAAAATGAATTGGATGTACTTAGAGGTGAATAAATTCCTCTTGGATTAAAAAGAGAGAGACCTAACCAGAGTTTTTTGGGCTATACCCAATGACAGTTAACTTGTTAGTGACTAATATAAATATGAAGTTTATTTCAATAACAATTTCTTTGGTACACTGAACGTGTATTGAATGGTATTTTTGCTCTCTACTTTGTATTGGGGCTTGGCACTTTCTGGCAATGCAGCAGGGACTGATCTTATACCAAGAGGGAGGGGTGTCATGATTCTACACTGACCAGGGATCGACGCTGCTGCGATCGATGCAGCAGGGATTGATTTAGCGGGTCTAGTGAAGACCCGCTAAATCAGCTGCAGAGCGCTCTTCGATACTTCACCGGAACAAGAAGAGTAAGGTAAGTCAATGGGAGAGCATCTCCCATCAAAGCAGCATGGTGAAGACACTGCAGTAAGTCAACATAAGCTACGTCGACTTATTCACGTAGCTGGAGTAGCATAATTTAGGTTGATTTACCCAAGTAGTGTAGACAAGGCCTCAGAGATGGGCATGGGATGTGGGAGGCAGGAAATGTTGAATGGGAACCATATGCCATTCATCTCTGCTTAGCTTCTGCTTGTTGAGCATTGATACAGTTATGTTGAAGGAGAGGTGATGTATCAACTTTTTAAAGCTCATGTTAGTTGTTCTTGTTGAGTATGTTTAAAATGTACTGCAAAATGTCAAAAGACCTGCAATGTAGAATATGACTCGATAGAACTTTCAGTCACTCCTGTTCATTCATCACTGGTCTGCTCGCATTCCTGTTAGTAAATTGTATAGCTGTTAGGGTGTGTGTGGGGGGGGGTGGGAAGCTTCCCTATGTGGGAAACTTCAATGCTTCAAAATTACTTTCCATTCTGAATCAGAATAGTCACTATAAAAAAAAATCCAAACAGTTTAGAATATAAACTTCTAAATGGCTTTTTCAATTAGAACAAACAATTAGACATGTTGAAACACTTGTCATTTTGAAATGTTGATTTTAAGGAAGACTCTTTGTTTTGAGTATACCATTCAAAATTTCTTTGACATCTACACTTTCTCTGCAGAGGTTTTTGACAAAACCACACTTTACAAAAAGAAAATTTTGGGGATGAAAAATGCCATCAAGCTCTAGTAAACTGCTACTCTGACTTCACACTTGCTATCTTCGGTGGCAACATGGTCATTTTAGACATAGCCTAAACTTCACAATCCAGGTCTAAGATTTAATCTTACCCAGATTTTGGAGGTATTTGGACCCAGACCCATATCTAGTTCTGGTAGTGTACAAAGATTCAGCCCCTGCTTACACCAAGGCTAATGTGTATGGACCTAGCAGGTTTGAAAAGACAAATTCATGGAAATAGATAAAAAGCTAAGTGTCTGATTCTAATCTCACAATTCTCCATATTTCAGTGGCGCTGCTCTAGATTTTACAACAGCATACTTTAAAAATGGCTGTTGGCAGATTTCATTTGGGAGAACTAAGCAAGTGCTTCATATCCAGATATGCTGCATTGTTAAAACAGTTACTACGTTTTACATTAAGCATCTTTAAAGGCACTGTATTACAGGGCATGGAGTCTTGCAATCTGTATGAATGTTTGACTGATTGACAAACTCCGGGGATACTTGCTTTTGAATGACAAACACCATGTTATGAAGTAGCCCACACTACTCTTAAGCGGAGGGAGGGAATAGTGGAAGGTCAAGGTGACTTTTTTGGACTTGTTTTCAAAGACAGTATTTATGTAGTAAGAATAAGTGAAAATAGCAAAGTAGTAAATGATCTGTGTGAACCTTTTGCAATGAAATCTGAAACTGTGAACTTCACTTTTTTCAGGGAACAAAATGTACTACATTTCTGCAGCTTCCTGGGCCCCATGAAACTCCAAGTGAAATGTTTTGCTGTCTTTAGATGAAAATAATGTTTTAGGGTTGAGTTTCATACTTTTGGTCTTGTTTGTCAAAATCTGTGGTAGTGCGAAGGTGAGTACCTTAACCAGTGGGTTAGAAGTTATAATGGAGGTTTGCTGCCACTTCTTGCCAGGTGCCTGATTCTAGGAGAGGGTTGTGAATCCCAAGCAGAGATGTCAAACTCCCTGAGAGTTGAAGAGCTTAGCACACACCCTGCCCCTCCCGGTATCTCCCATTGGCTAATTTAGACAGCTTCCAGCTCTGCATGTTGCCTTTTGTGAATCCCATTCTCAGGTGCCTGTCTTTCCCAAGTTGCCTTGCAAATATCTGTGATTTCCCCACCCCCTCCAAGCACCTAAAAGTTAGCCATTGTGGTGTTCAATGTGGCATCTCCTAAGTGCCTCTGTGAATCTCGCCCTTAGTATCTGAGATGCTCTATCTCTGTCTGAATTAAAAATAAATCTTGATGTTTGAGACATAGTAGTACTAACACTCCCACTAAATGACACAAAGTGAGCCAAACAACACATAAATCTGATTATCTTCCTCTCAAACTATGACATTTCATCTTGATTTTCCTTTGTGGGTGATCAACCTCATTCCTGTGTTGGGTTTAGCTTGCCAGTCTTGTGGGAAGTTGCAATTATTTTCATTTCTCAGTTTTGTAACCTGATCATACCACAGCTGTGAACCTGTATCATGTGCAGTCCGAGTCACTGCTTTCTTTTGCAGTTGATATTCTTTATTTCACCTCACCAGTCTGCAGTCTGAGTTGTCTGACATCCTGTAATACATCAGGACCACCCATCATGTCTTTGTGGAATTGCCAAGCTTTTATGTTTGCACGTGACTTTTAGTACATAGCACTAGCAAAAGCAAACTCCCCCTTTATTTTAGGCTTTCTCAGAGTCACAGGAAACTGACATCACCTTGTGAAAAAACATCTGCACTTCAGCTCTGGACTCCATGCTTCGTTGCAGCTGGGCTACAGGGAATTTTTGATTGAACTACAGGAATAAATTTTCTCCGTTTAAATATGGATTGAAAATGACTGCCTTTAAATACAGTCCCCACCGTCAGTGATAAAAAGAGATGTAAGAAGAAAGCAAAGGAGGCTTTTTGAAATATATTAATTATTATTTCTTTACCCCCCAAAGGATTTGCACTTTCAATGAATGAAGTTCATTTCAAGGCACATGGATCTGTACAAGAATGTCTGCACCATTTCAGCCCTACATGAAGAACTGAAGTGATACAATGGTCTCTGCATTAAGATGTATTCTGTCCTGTGAGCACAGTTAAAACCTTTGTATCCCTACTGATTACAAAATAAACAAGGAGGAACATCTGAATTACCTGGAGTGACTAGAATAGGATACCTGTAGCTAGGGCCCTGGGGTTTTGTTAATAGCTCTGCAGCTGATGTGCAACGTGGCAAGTGTTGTCTCAGTATTCCTGTCTGTGAAATTGGTATAATAATTATTTCAGATGTTTTTGAGGTGTAATTAGCAGATATCCTGTTTGAGACCCTTCTGTGACAGTGTTTTACATAAAAGGGCATAATATTATCTTTGCCATAGTAGAAGGCTATAGCAAAGTTGAGAAGTCTGCTATAGCCACCCCCATTTTCTGTGTTATTGAAATTAGTTCTTAAGAACACTAGAATTGCCAGACTGCATCGGATCCCTGTTACATCTATTCCAGTTTATCTCCAACAGTGGCCTGTACCAAATCCTTAGAGGAAGGGCAAGAAATGATGCAATAGGCAGTTAGGGAATAACCTGCCTGTAGGGAAAGCTGCTGACCCCCTTATTACAGGTTGGTTTATGCCATGAGACATGGGGATTTCTATTCCTTTCAAAGATGTGCACTTTAACTCTTCTTGGCTGCAGAAGAACTCTGGGGCTGTTGGCAGTTGACCATAAGCTAAAGAACAAGAATATACTGGAGATATCCATCTCCTAGAACTGGAAGGGACCTTGAAAGGTCATTGAGTCCAGCCCCCTGCCTTCACTAGCAGGACCAAGTACCGATTTTGCCCCAGATCCCTAAGTGGCCCCTTCAAGGATTGACCTCACAACCCTGGGTTTAGCAGGCCAATGCTCAAATTTATACTGTGGGCCACATCTCAGTATCTCTTGAAGATGCACATTGGCCATAATGCCTAGAGAAAAGCCAGTTAACTTATACTGACTAGCTTGGGGAGTTCTTGAATAGGTTGAATACATACTCAACCTAATTGAATGAGTAAAAATACCAATTATTATTATTACCAAGACTTGCCCAAATTCGATATTCTGCTTGTATGTTGCATGTCTCTTTCTCGCCAGTTTTATCTTTAGATTGCATGAGCGTCTGGGCAGGGATTATGCCTTCTCAGTCTGCTGAGAGCCTAGCAGGCTCTGGGTGCTGTTTATTTCCGGCAATTGTACTTGTATGATAAAGGGTTTTATTTGTCAGTGATTGGGTAGAGCACATCACCAACCCTACGGCAAGAGTTCCACTTCCCATACTTCATCAGGAACCCCCTGTACCATAGCAAACAGCTGAGACTTCCCGCGCTCTCTCTCTCATAGTCCATGAGTGATATTCTGTATTGGCCATTGCTGGTTCAGGTGTTGCTGGGAGGATATGAAGCTTCCCTGGCCTTCATGTAAGCATTACCTTGTCCCCTGCCACAATCTACCTAGCCTTTGCCATACTATAAATATGCATTACGATATTATTTCAAGGTTTTCTAGTAATACGGCTCCAGGGGCCTCTGCCCCTGTTCCAATCGGCTGATTTCCTTGTCATTTTAGGAAGACTGTTTAAAGATTCTGAAAAAAATCCTGAGACTATTGCCAGCATGCAAATGCCACTTACTGCAACTACACTTACAGCTGTGTCATCACCCTAAAAAGACAGGGACCTGTCTTTGATGACAAATATTTATTTTTAAAACAAAATCCATGGGAAAGCTTAATTTTCAATAATCCTCTTCAGCAGGAGAAATGGATATTAAATAAAACTAGGAATGTAACAACTTGTCTCTCTGATGTACGCTCAAGGCATTCTGTTCAGGATGGGAAATCAAACATCAACAGCGGGGGCGAAATAATGAATTAGAGAGCTTCAGCTATGTATTTCTTGCCATTTGAATCTAAGCCTTTTATCTATCACGTTTGGGGCTTGAGTCTGTGGTGTCCGGAGCACCCTCCATTGACTTCCATAAGGGCTGAAGGTGCTCAGCATATCACCAAATCAGGGCCTGTGTGCTGCAGGGGATTTTTTGAGGGGGTGGCCATTAATGGATGGAAGTTGTTCTGACTCAGTTGAGACTTCCCCAGTTCCCTCTGCTGTGATATTGTAAATGACTCCAGATTCATGTTTTTCCACAGTAGAAAAACACATTAAGTCATTTCCTTGTCTTAAAAACATTAACAAAAAATCCCCTCTCAATTCTTCCCCGCCCACAATAAATTTGTCTGGGGAGAAATGTAAAAGTGAATGTAGGTATCTTCATGATTCTAATGCCAATATGGCCCTGCCTCTGAGATCTGTTTAACTGTGACATGCTTTGGGAATGCACATGACTGAGTTTTCCCAATGTTTCCTTTTGTCATCTGAAAACACCCATCTGTCCCCACCACTGAAGTGGAAGGAAAGAATTCCATCCAAAGATGTGAATCATGGGCTGATGTCACTCACTTTGTAGCTCAAAGGGCTGCTTAACATTTAGACCCAGTTAGTCTTTTCTTCTGAAAGAGAACCTGACGGGAGCACAGGGTAACTGATTTGGAACATACTCCTTTGGAAGAATAACATTACTTGAGTTAATCCCAAACCTGCTGTGGCAGAATTAGCCGTAACACACATACATAGCTGACAAGTATCAGGGGTAGCCGTGTTAGTCTGTATCTACAAAAACAACAAGGAGTCTGGTGGCACCTTAAAGACTAATAGATTTATTTGGGCATAAGCTTTCGTGGGTAAAAACCTGCATCTGAAGAAGTGAGGTTTTTACCCACGAAAGCTTATGCCCAAATAAATCTGTTAGTCTTTAAGGTGCCACCAGACTCCTTGTTATACATAGCTGAGTTTATATTCTGGGTAGTATATAGTCTACATAGATAACAGCCACTTGGCCATGTGACTTTATAGAAGAAGCAGAGGTTTTTTTTATAGTTAATTCAAAGCTCGTGGGACACTGAGAACCTGGGAGAGCTATAAATTTCATTTTAACTGCAGACCAACTGTTCACATATGCACTGCTAGGCAGTTTTTATATTTAGGGGATAAATTCAAGCAAACTGGTATTTAGAGTCCACCTGTATGATGAGATTAACTCTGAACAACTCCACAAAATTGAAAGTGAAATTCAACCAAAACCACTGAAATTTAATAGGCCAAAACAGTTTCAGACTAGTGTCTAGTTTGTTTCCTTCCTTTGGTGTAAATAAACCTCTCTAGAATTTCAGTTTCACGATTCTTCACTTCTGATGTAAATAACTTTCAACAATAAGTGGTGGGGACACCAACTTTATGTAGAACATAGTTAACTTTGGGACTGTAATGGGTGATGTCCCTTGAAATAATGGTTGTCTGAGAGGGCATATGTTTTGGAGGATTAATCATCAGATTACTGGTTTATAAACTGTTCCCACTAATCATTCATGATACGTAATTAGTAGAGGTGGTCAGGTTTTTTTTTATTCAAAACACTTCAGTGGAAAAAGGCTTTAATCAAAAGGGACATTTCTGTGGGAAATGTCTGTCAAAAAAAATTTTTTTGTTCTGTTTTTCCCAATCAGCTGAAATCTTTTGGCTTTCAGTTGCTGAAAATGGAAAAATCTTTGGTTTTGGGGTTGTCCATTGACTGCTCACAATCTCTAGTGATTAGTCACATTGCATATTGGTCACAATAATCAGAGAGCAGAAACTGAATCAGTTGTTTTATTAGAACTGGTGGACCAAAAATTCTTGACCATATTAAGTGGTTTTATTAAAGTGTGACAAGCCTTGTTTTAATTCTAAAACATGACTGTACTTATATATATATATATATATATATATATAAGTTCTGTTCAGTAGGTACAATTGAACACTGGTTCTTAATTCCATCGCTACATTAAAAAATGAGATGCTACTTTAGATGTTCACATTTTATTGCAGATTGCCACAGGTCTGGAGCTTTTTGGTGTAATCTTCCTGGAACAGTTTCTGTGGGACAATATTTTGTTTACATAGTAGCCTAAGCAGTCTGATTATATATCCTGCAAAGAGAAGCGTATTGCAGCATCTCTTGCAATGTAACTATTAAAGATAAGACCATTGCCAAAACCACATTTGAAGCTAAATTGCTCTCAGGGGCTTTATGATAAAAAGAAACTTGATCCAATGCATTCATAGTTGCATATCTGGTCTAGAACTTATTAATAGGTTCCATATGGAAGAATTTATGTAGAGGAAGACTAAATCAGTAATGTCTTTTTTCTGGAATAGCATCAGCTCAGATTTACAATTTAATAGTTTAAACCTGTTAGTGCACCTAGGAAAAACAATTTTGGTGGGACAATGAGCTTAGCCCTAAGAATGGCTACCTATACCTCAAAGGTTTGTTTAACTTTCAGTGACTCAGAGTCTCTCTTAATCTTTGAACTACCAAGACTCTTGCATTTGCTAGATGGTCCACATAGGGATCAAGATTCATGCCTATATATAATCTGTAGGGCAGCATGTGAATGTACATATCAGACTTCAGCATGGGAACTGCTGATGAGCCCTCCTTTGGGAGGACAGAGGAAATGTACCAAGGTGGCATACATAGAGGAGGCCAGATTTCAAAGTTAGGCATGCTCTGTTGCTCACATACATCTGTGATGCAGAGGCCTAATTGATGCCAGGTGGCAAAAGATTCACCACAGCAGCAGCTCCTATCAGGCCTGACAAACTTGCTACATCCAACACACTGCTTATATAGTATTTATCCACAAAGTGTCTTGTAAGAGATCAAATGAAAGCCGATGACCCACTGGTCATTAATATTATTGTGAAATGTATGTACTGACTCTGTGTAAGGAATTGTGTGTGTGTGTGTGTGTGTGTGTGTGTGTGTTTACTGAAATTAAGTTTTAAAGTCTGTAACAAGGCAGAGTGGATAAACAGGTCTTCCGCCAGACCGCAGCATGCCTATTCACCTCTCTTTGTCTCTGATGTAAGTTAAGCTTTGTAAAGCCAATACAATGGAAACCCCATGTGGATGTAAAATCAACAGGAAAAAATGGTTGACAGGGAGATGTGAAACTAACATGAGGGAACACACTGGAGAACAAGAAAATGGGGAGAAGAGTCTTATCTGGGGATGCATTTCAAAAGGGGCATTTCAAAGGTTTACAGGAAGGAAGGGAAAAAGGACTCCTTTCTCATCCTTCAGTAAGGAAGCAGAAAGGCCAGAGCTTTTTGCATTCATGAAAGTTGGATCCTAGACCTGTAGGCTATGGATGCTGGGAGGTTGCTTTAGGTGAGAAATTGCTTTAGACGAGGATTTTAGCTTGTTAGAGTTACGATTAGACTCTAGGAAGTGTGTTATTCCTTTGGTTTTATATGTCACCTGTTTTCCTAGAGCACACACTTTCTCAAACCTTAATCTTTGTAAATAAACATATTTGTTTTCACCATAAGTAGATTCTAGTGCTGTGGCACTATAAAGGACCTGATCCTGAGTTGTGCCACTCAAGCTGTGTGTACACTGGATCTTCAGCTTACCAGGTTATTTCTGTGACTGTCTAGTGTCAGGAACTGGATGCTACCAAAGAGGTTGCTCGCAGAAGAGTTCAGGTATTGGTGTGTGTCTGTAACTAGTCTGCACAAGGTAGAGGGCTATGATCAGAGGCTGCTGGTTTTGGGGAGCTGAGCTACAGCAGGCATCAGGTAAGAATGCTTCACACTAAGTGCAGGGGGTGGTGAAATCCCTCACAGCTCTGGGGAGCATCACGTCTTTCTTGTGCTTACCAATACAGGGGAAAGCATGCACGATGTATACATGCATATACTTAAGTGGCAGATGCACACTAGCTAGCAGCACAAATAAACTATCCCCATACACATAATGGCACATACCTGACTTGAGAAATATGAGTTATAACGTACATTTTACATAACATTCTGCCCCCGTGGTATTGTCTCTGTGGCCAACTAGCAGCATGTGATTGTGATAGGGTAGTTCTACCACTGAGGCTTGAAATCCTCACTAGTGAAAGGCAAAGTTTGGTGCAGAGGATCACTAAAAATTATGGATAATTCTCTGTATCTATGGAAACTGCTCCAAACCTCTTGTATGTACAGAAGTGGGCTGAAAATCTAATGGACAGTCTTATCTGAGTTTCCTTTACTTCCTAAAACCAACTGGGAAGGAACTACTCTGAGATGAGTTTCTCTCACTGTATTTTAACACGCTTGCTTTTGAACCCAACCAGCCCCCAGCTACATATAGGTGCACAGAAGTGAAAAACATGGGGAAGCTATCAAAACTTTTCACCGCCTCAAGGCTTAGTTCTAGTTTGGGGTGAAGGGTTGAACGAAGAAATATCCTTTTTTTTTATCCAAACAATTTTGTCCCACTAATCTTCACAAGCCAATAATGAAGAGACTGTTGCCTGAAGCCCTGAAGAGTAGAGAGCTTGTTATTGATATTTGTTGAAATGGGAGAAGAGGGGCCCAGAACTTTGGGACAAAGGATCCATTGGGGAAGGGGCTCTCTGCCAGCATGTGTTGGTAAGCAAAGGGGAAATGGGTTAAAAAAACCCCAGCCTCATTTGCATTTCAGTTATGTGACGTGTTTTGGGCAGTTTGGTCAAAATGCAGTTACGTTTTGAGTTTGGGGAAATAAAACTTTATTTTTGTTGAGAAACAAAAGGACAAGAGAATTGCCCAAAACATGACTGGGATGAGA
This sequence comes from Malaclemys terrapin pileata, assembly GCF_027887155.1. Taxonomy (NCBI): domain Eukaryota; kingdom Metazoa; phylum Chordata; order Testudines; family Emydidae; genus Malaclemys; species Malaclemys terrapin. The sequence continues at coordinate 29,301,088 of NC_071512.1, forward strand.
GATCACCCTGTCCAAAGCCTCCGTTTTCCACTGCTAGAATCTGGAACTGGGCTATCTCCAGAAGATGGAAAAGACTCTCCTAAGCATCCTCGGTCACTGAACCTTCTCTGAAGACTGTGCAGTGAGGTGATGGATGGATGGACCTGAGACAGCTTTGGATGAAGTTGCATAAGGAAACAGCATAGTTAAGTAACTTCAGCAAGGGTCCCCTTACCCAATGCCAATAAGGCGGTAACCACTACTGCTGTGATAGGTGGTAGAATCCCGCTGAGCAAGCCAAGCAGCCCTTCCTTTAGATTGCAGGATCTCTGTGAGAACTTGATGGTCAGTTGTTATAGGGATGAATTTCATGCTTTACACCAGGCTGATTTGGTCTAGGTTTACTCTGTAAACTCATCAGTAAAATGAGGATCATATCTACTTCACACAAGCATTGTTAGGATTCATTAAGTAATCTGAGTTGGACAGTAAAATAGAAACAAACTACTGTTACCACTATTCTTAGACTCAAATAGCACTGCTGTGATTGATTTTTCCTGTTTTTGATATGCAGAAGAATCGTATAATAAAAACCAAAGAACAAATTGTATAGAGTTTAAAGTAAACAAAAATCAGTGTTGCTAGGCCTCTCCACACTAGCCCTGTTCCATTTCTTAATCACCAGGGTGATGTCTAATGAAGATTTCATAGTCTGTTTTGGGTTTTCTAGAAATCTAACTTCCAAGCTTCCTCAGAGATGTTGGTTTGAATCAAGCTTAATGCACTTAGCAGAGGGACCAATTCAGATTTATGAGACCTAGTCTCAATCAACCCCCCCCCTTTTTTTTTTCTTATTCTTACTACATGCCACACTGTGATCAGAAAAATGTAGATGTGACAAACTGCAAAAGTGTAGAAGCATTCATGGAGTGGAAATGAAACTACTAGTGATGTGTCCCTAGATGAAAAAAATATCCAGTTTGCAGAAAACTGTACCCTGGCATATTTATCAATAATTAAGAGGAGAAACTGTTCATGTGTAACTTTGTAACATCAGTAACTTTGGTGGCAAATTTCTATCTTTGCCTTTACAAATCCCATGATATCTTGCAGTTTCCTGGCCTGACGACTGCACTAATAGATTCACTTGTTATGAACCTCATACAGAAAAATAACCTGTAGTGGTTAAATAATTTTTTTCACATCTTGCAAATCCCTACCTATGACTAACAATGCCTCAAATCAAGAAAATGGAAAGAATTGTGAAAATCTAATATTTCCCCATTTTGCTGTTTACATTTTTTGCACTTGACCCAGCTTAGAAATGGAAATAGATTAGTCAGCCTCATTTGCTTAGTTCCACTTTCTGGTTCTGAGGGCATGTCTATACTGCAACTGGAAGGTATAATTTCCAGCTCAGGTAGACATCACTGAGCTAACTTTGATCAAGCAAGTATGCTAAAAATAAAATGTAGCTGCGGTGGTGGGGGCTAGCTGCCAAAGTATGCACCTAGGATCTCAGATGGGATTGTACTAAGGATGGTTATCCCATCCTGCTTCTTGTGCCATGGCAGCTACACTTCTATTTTTAGCACACTAGCTCAATTTGAACTAGTGAGCGTATGTCTGCCCAAGATGAAATTACACCTTTCAGCTCCAGTGTAGACATACCCTGAGCATTGGCAGCACAATGCTACAATGTTTGGCAGTAAATACTGAATGTTTCAAGCCATGTTGTCCTTAAATCATGCAAGAAACATATTAAGTTTAATAAGATTTCAGATTTGGTCCCAAGCTACCTGACTGGGTCCCTTTAAGTCAGGCCTTTACCAACTTGTTGCTATTATTGCTTCTGATGTGTTCCCCCTTTCACCCCTGTGTGGTGCTAATACCATTCCTTCTATAGAATATCATCAATGTTGTATTTATATGAACAGTTTCAAGTTAACACCTACCCTACAGGCAGTAACTGACCCAAATTCTACCTTCTAGTGCTTCAGTTTAAATACCCAGTGCGTTCACTTATGTTTCCAAGAGAAATGAAATAATAAATTGAGCTGTGAATAAAAACACCAGGTTCAGTGCTCTGACATTTTGGTTTTACACCTATTCATGAGTGTTCAGACAACTGCCAAATATTCACAAAGGAGTGCAAATTCCCAAAGTGCTATAGATTTAAGCACAATTTTATCCAAAAATTCATAATGGAAGTGTCTCTCCATTCTTCAGATCAAAAAAAAAAAAAAATCAGTCATTCAACAGAGCAACGATACCGTATGATTTAGGAAATCAACTATACAACATGAATAAGTTTCTAAAAAAGACATCCCTTAAATTGAAAATGATTCATACAAAGATTTTATTCAAAGACTAGGATTGATTTGTGTGATCTGCTACACAAAACTGCTAAATTATTAAATACTGGACCATATCTTCAGCTAGCATAGCTCCATTGACTTCAGTACTGTTGTCTTCAATAGAGCTACAGCAGCTGAGTATCTGTCCTGGTCCATTATGCATTACAAATATCTGGACTCTCTAGTCATTACATTCACAGTTGGAAAACTTTGGTAATACGGATGAAAGTTATTCCTAAAAGACAGTTTATTTAAGATTGTTAATGTTATCTTCAGTTATGTTTCTAATATATGGGTCCATAAAAGTCAAACCCAGTGAAAAAGCTATGGAAAGATAAAACTTGTTAAAGCAATGATTTGATAAAGTGATTAGCTGATTACAGAAAGAGGAGTTTCAGCTGCAATGTAACGAGCAGCACAAAACAATCATACTCGGGCAAGTCAAATACATTTTAGCAGTTCACTGAACTATCAGCTGCTCTTTTCCTTCAGAGTTGGGGAATGAAGCAATCTTATTCCTTGTAAAATCTCTTGGATTCTACATGGTTGTCACCTGAGTATGTATACTAGTGAAAGTATTTGAGAAGTTGGACTGAGCTAGTATTGGATCAGCTAGCACATGCTGTTACCAAAAGAAGACTGTCCCCTGTAGTACGTTTCTAGGCGCTTGCTCCTGTGTCCATTGAAGTAAATGGGTGTCTATCGAAAGCCTAGTAGAGTTAATGAAAAATGTGAAATCAGTTGTTCATTCTCCCTTGAAATTATGCAAGTGACCTTCCAATACTTCTTGTGAGAGTCTATTCAAGACTGCAATAGATCTGATAAAATATTTTCCCAGTAGTAATCCTAAATTATCTTATTTTCATCTAATTGCAGTCAGAGGCAAATTAGCAAAATACGTTCTGCAAATATTTGGTTAGATTTTTTAATGAATTCACTCAGACTATTTTTGTCCATTTTGTGTTCATTCATCAGTTAAGCTAGTGAACAACTTGAGGGGCAGAAACATTCATTGGGAGAGAGGGAAGCAACTAGAGCCTGCCAAAGCTCATCCTTTGCAGAATACAGAGCAGCCTTATCTGCTGATGGTTTTAGGGGCACTAGCTTGCCTACTTCCCCCTCCCTTGCAATGTTCGGGTATGGATGGCAAGCCTGCTCTCTCCTCCGTGTCTCCTGGGACATTGCCTCCTTCCACCTGACAGTTCCACAGGAGCCTCTCTGTTTCTCTCCCCTTGGGGATGTGGGAATGGGGTGTAAAAAGGAATGATTCAGGTGTGTACATATATTAATTGGGAGTCAAGTTTTGCACACACATTGCAATAATTAAATTGTTAACCTTTTGCCTGATACTGGCTGGATACTGTTTTTAGATCTTTCTGCCTGGCTTGATTCTTCCCCCCCCCCCCCCATTTGTTCTGGTGATTCTGTTCAGGTGTCTGTTCCAATTTGGTGTCAGCCTTCTTGCATCATCTTTCATTAGGATACCAATGCAAGAAAAACAAATCAATCAGCACAACATTTACTGTCAGCTGCATTGATATGCCACTTGCCTGTGCAGACAGCTGAGCTACTTAACTTAAGCCCCCTTGAGCTTAAAACTCAGCAAAGAAGAAAACATCAGATTGAGTGGTTTATTAACAAGCCATCCCGGAATAATGAGAGCTCACAGCAAAGGAGGGCAGAACAGTCTCTGATGCAGGCTATTCCTGCACACTGTATTGCTCCTCCAGACCCTACATTTGGGGTGTGCTCAGCTTCTGCCTTGAGGCCCAGATCTCACTTAAAATTTTAAAACTTTGTTGGGCTGCTCAGCGACAAAAAATATAATATCATTGAAGACGTAAACACTCTGTTTAAATGTACAGATTTCCTTCTGGGATGTTGCTTGGCTTTACCTCCCTAAAAAGGAATGGAAAGTTAGAAGGCTGAACAGGTTTGTGTCTGTTAACAAGAAATTTGTTAGCGCAGAAATTTAATTAGGTTTTCCTTCCATCATTACTTAATTTAGACATAACAGATGAGGTAAAATCATTTATAATTCTTTGACCCTTCTGATTATAATTGCTTTTTCTTATATAGACATGCACACATACATAAACACACTCTACATGGAAATACTACTCTCTTCATCTGAATCTTAAGACCTATAGTTTTAGGCATACTCTTGGATTCCTTGCAGATACTGAGGTCTCACATAGCAGCAGCCATGTGTAATGTTTTATACCACCTCTACTTGCTACAATGGGACAGATTCCCTTAAGCAGAGAATGACATGGCCCGCATCACCTCTCAGCTAGACTACATCAATACACTATACCTCAGGCATGAAGCCTTCAGCACTTAGGAAACTCTGACTAGTACAGAACGCTGCAGGGCATCTCCTCAGCAACAAAGGCTACTATGAGCACATCAGACCTGTCCTCCATTCTCTACACTGTCTTCCCATAGAAGTTCAAAGGTCTCAGTCCTTATCTTCAAAGTGCTCCATGGCCTGGGCCCAGAATCTCTAAAAGATCATCTAAAGCTCCAGGATGACAACTCTGCTCTGGCACAATGGAGCCTTCTAGAATAAGGGCAAAGCTCATCCATGTTGGAGAAAGAATTTTCTTAGAGGTGGTCTGAGACTGGAACAAACTTCACAAACCTTTCCTAGAAGTGCAAGTTGCATTTCTTTGACCTTCCCTAACACACATAGGAACAGGCATATGCATATATTATAAAAAAACAAAATAAAAAGCACTCACTACCAAAACACGACTCCAATGAACACGCTTCTCCGAGTGAGGAGAGTGAGAATGAAGAACATGTGACAGGCATTAGTCATGTTGCTTAATGCATTACTGGAAAGCACTTGGGTATTACAGTGATGAGTGTGGGATAAGAACCTGTAAAGAAACAAGGCAGAAGAGGTGTTACCAGGGTGGCAACTATTCCCATTTTATAGCTAGAGTAACTGAGGTACCAAAGGAGGCACTAGTCTCATTTTATAGACAGGGAAATTGATGCACAAGCTAGTTAAAAAGACTTGATGAAGGCCACACAGTGTCAGCAACCATCAGGCATTACAACCAAGATCTCTAAAGCTTGTCTAGTGCTCAGTGCACTCTAGCTGCCTTTATGTACCAAAGCATGTTATGAATTAAGTAGCTGTATATGATGACAGCAGGAATCTCAAATCCCAAAGCCATGAGTGGAACCAATTGTTACACACAAGCCACTATCAACAAAGATTAACTTCAAGCTGCACTAGGATCTCAGTCAACAAAAACACTTTCCTTAAAGAGGAAAGGGACTTTATGCCTAAATAACAGTATTGCTGCGGTACAGACTACAGAAAATGCGTGGTCTCTTTACTCCCTCTGCTGGCTCAGTGTGAGAGCTGTAAGGGAAACCTAAGAACACAATTATAAACTTACAGAGTCCTGTGGCACCTTATAGACCAGGGGTAGACAACCTATGGCACGCGTGCTGAAGGCGGCATGGCAAGCTGATTTTCAGTGGCTTGGCCACTGGTCCGGGGGGCTCTGCATTTTAATTTAATTTTAAATGAAGTTTCTTAAACATTTTAAAAACCTTATTTACTTTACATACAATAGTTTAGTTATATATTATAGACTTACAGAAAGATCTTCTAAAAACGTTAAACTATTACTGGCACGCAAAATCTTAAATTAGAGTGAATAAATGAAGACTCAGCACACCACTTCTGAAAGGTTGCCGACCCCGGTTATAGACTAACAGACGTATTGGAGCATAAGCTTTCGGGGGTGAATACCCACTTCGTTCGACATTCATCTGATGAAGTGGGTATTCACCCATGAAAGCTTATGCTCCAATACGTCTGTTAGTCTATAAGGTGCCACTTTGTCGCTTTTTACAGATCCAGACTAACACGGCTACCCCTCTGATACTTGAGTTAAAAACTTATTACTGTACTTTCCACACATCATATATAACTCTCCTGCACAAGTTTTTTACACTAGTCTGAAATGACACTCTAAATTTAACTCCATACACTTGCTTTATTTAATTCTGGGTGATGTACCAGTGGACTGAACAGTCTGAGTAATAAGGAAATGTTTAACAAAGCAGCTAAGGAAATGTATATCCACACCAGGGCTGGCTAGAAGACTGTGGTGCTCTGTTGAAATAAGCATTAAATTCAGTACCTCCAAAATAAGTCATTCAGGAAATATTTTGAGATGGGTCCTAATTAATCTAATTAATGGAGGGAATCAAAAGGACAGGTTTGCTAGTGTTATGTTGTCAAAAAATAAAATAAGCTTTTGTCCTCCACATTTTTTCCTCAGTTATAACTGATAGTTCCTTGCAAGTCCTGCTGTGTCCCAGAAGTAGTCTCAAAGACTGATGCCGCAAGTAATTGACAAGTAAATCTTTACCTGCATTAAGAGGGGGAAAAAAAACAGTACGAAAAGTAGATTTGTAAGATACTGTAGCCTCTACCAGGCTCCTGAAAACAGATTCCCAGCTAGGACAAGGAAAGGAATCCACAGTAAAATCTTTCCTATGTGCCAGGGTTCAGGGAAAGCAGCTGGCTGGGAAACCTTGTGCCTGGAAGCAGTGTAAACTGGGAAAGCTAAAACCCGCCTCCAGTGACTGACAGATCTGGTTCTACTTCCCCAACAGTAGAGCAGAGGGAAACAATTATCTATATTTCTAAAAGTAGGTGGAAGTTAATGATTTTTACATTACCAAAAGACCATGCTGCTGGCTTCACAAGATTAGCTTTATACGGGGACAACTGACTGAATAGGCTTATGGATAAAATAATGTGAAGTTACCTAGTTTCATGGAAACATGACAGCATTGGCATTAGGAAGTCATTCTTAAGATTTTCATAGTCTCCAGGGTTAGGCTAGACCTAAATATTTATTATACTTCATAAAGCAACTTAGGTCCTTGTTCTTGCATAGTAGGTACTAATATGAGGGTTTAAACACCTCAGCTGAGTTGAACATCTGAATGTAAAAGCCTTTTCCAGTGACCAGTACAGTAACCCCCATTCAACATAAAGTATCTCCAAACTCATTTAAATAGCTACCCGGCTATAACCAGGAAAACTAAATCTTCCAAAAGGTATCTTTGTCTTTTATGGGAAAAGGGCATCAGCAAGTATAAGGTACATGAAACCAAGAGCTTGTAGTTATGACAACATATCCACCCCACAAAATCCCTGAAGCCTCTCCTCACTATAGCTCTGCTTCAAGTTATTGAAAATCAGGGCTGTCTAAGCCACAAAATCTGATGTAACTTTTCAGATTCAGGGATGTTTGGATTTAGACCAGGGATAGGCAACCTATGGCACGCGTGCCAAAGACGGCACGCAAGCCGATTATCAGTGGCACTTATACTGCCCAGGTCCTGGCCACTGGTCCGGGGGGCTCTGTATTTTAATTTAATTTTAAATGAAGCTTCTTAAACATTTTAAAAACCTTATTTACTTTACATACAATAGTTTAGTTATATGTTATAGACTTATAGAAAGTGACTTTCTAAAAACGTTAAAATGTATTACTGGTACGCGAAACCTTAAATTGTAGTGAATAAATGAAGACTCGGCACACCACTTCTGAAAGGTTGCCGACTCCTGATTTAGACCAATCACCACTGAAAACAAAAATTGACATTTACAGACAAAACTGTAGATGCCAACCTCCAATCCTGATCTCCTTTGCTACCAACTCTAGCCCTGACCCCTTGCTCCTGAAACTCCCTTCCACCACACCACTAGTTGTCCCGAAAAACCTATCTGCTCCAATCCTCAGGTCTCCCCTACTTCCTCCTACCACTCCAATCGAGCTCCAGCCAAAAAAAAAAAAAAAAAAAAAAAAAAAGCACACACCACACACCTCACCCATCCATTCGTTCCCCTCTCACTTAGCTTCCACCAACAAGGGTATTTGTATTCTACCCCCAAAGAAAATCATTTAGTAAATATGCAGTGAGGATTTAAATTAGTTTACTTCAAGACAGCCACTACATTAGAATATGAATAAGGGTGCAGAGATCCAAAACTGCTATTTAACATAAATCTGTAAAGTGATTTGAGGTAGTATTTTGAAATATAGATCCTATTGCCTGTGCTCTACAACATGTAGAGGATTAATCATGGACTATTAACATAAAATTCGTATAAATTTAAAAAAAAATCGAGTTAGCATCAGCAATACTGCATGGATTTTTAAAAACTCATGTTTGGGGTTAACATACACATGGAAAGAACTTTTACTGTAAGGATTAGTGGAATAAGCTAGCTAGTGTGGATCATGACTTTAAACTTCAGTGCACGTTCTACCCATGCTGCTTTTCATCCAGGGCCTAGAGATGGAGAAAGAAGTATTTTACATCCCAAGAAGCTGTGGAACTCCTCAGGTCAAAAGTTGCTGGTTGTCAGGATTGTGGATGAAGGTACAAGATTCAGGATAGAGGCTGAAGCACACCTCTTAATGACCTTAAGGGGGTCATTTTAGTATTAACTGCATCTCTCATTTTGGGTGGCTGCAGTATTTGTAAACTAAACTCTAAGGCACAGCCCAGAGAGCTAGCTAATTAGGATGCACCTAAAAGCTATGTGCTCTTGTAAGGACTCTAAATTTCCATTACTTCAGTAGAAACAATTTCAGAGCTAAACAAAACTAGACTCTTTGAATAATAAACAAAGGACAATTCTCCAGGATGGAGCATTATCATCTTGTGTTCAAGAGGGTTCAGATTGGTAATTTAGAATTCTTGAAATAATCTTGAGCTAGTCGGCCAGTATAACAAGTAAGTGTTTAACTGAACTGAAAAAAATCAGTCTGAGTAAGCACAGCCAGGATGTCTCAATGTATAATACCCCCAAGTAGCAGTAAATTGTTCAGGAATGTAGGAACCAATATAGGTTCCCAAGATAGGAAGAAAGATAGTTTTGATGTGAAAGCTTACATTGCTGTCGTCAGGGTCATACTTGTTGCATAGGACCTATTCTTCAAGGCTATCAATGTAGGGCCATTTATGAGTTGTACATTTAAAAAATGGCAGCTACATCAAAATTTAGTTATACCATAAACACATATCTTTTCTTTACAGTTTTCCTCTACAGGAAGAAGAACTGGAGAGTTGGTCCCATCATGTTCCCCTACTGTTAAGTTATATGCAACTGTACAAGTGTATCAATTACAGCAGCAATCTGTGATGCTACATATTGACTAACAAAGGAGCACAAAGAAAAGGAACAATGGAGGCACGACTGAACTATCTGGAGTTATTTATTAGGAAAAGTAAGAGAGTACTGTTTCAACATTCATACTGAACAAACAGTAACAAAACCAGAAAAATAAACTACAAAAAAGTAGGTCCATCATATTGAAGTTGGCTTATGGCAATACAGTACAAACAAGTAAATTAAATCCAAACTTCATTTATGCAAGCAAGCAGTAAAGAGTTATATACAGTTTTGATGGGGATGGATTACATTGTAGGCACAATCAATTTGGCCACAATGAAAATACTTAATTACATTAAATCTATTCTGTACATTCAATAATGAGCAGCTATAAAATGAAAAAATAAATTAAACAATTTACAAGAGATGTACTACAGTTTACATAAAGGTATAATTTAATAAAGTTAATACAAATTTGCAGCACATTGTACTTTTTACATCGTATCTTCAGTGTCAGAACAGTAAACAAATAAGCTCAGACATAACATAAGTACAATACAATAGAATAAGGCAACTTAACTGAAATGGCTCTTACGGAGAACATCCTCCTCACGTGGGTTTGGAGTTTATGGTTTTGCTGTCCCTTTTGCTAAGGAACTAAAAGAACTCTGAATGTATGATTTGGTCACTAGAAGGCCTACACATGGTAAGAAAATTGCCTAGCAATTAAGAGATAAAATACAAATGGTTAAAATGCCAAATGTAAAAACAGATGGTGCGGACTATGAAAATACAAGAGACAAATTTTTGCTTATGTCCCATCTCAATCTGAACACCAAAGTAACACAAATTTTCAGGTTCTTGGTACTGCGAATTTAGTTTTTTCCAAACATCCTCATTCCCTAAAAATATCTGTGTTTAAAGGAGTCTTTTGTAATGTTCAATCTGAAACCAATGTAACTGCTTAAAGACTTTGTATTTACAAAGGTCTAAAACATCCATGCTGAAGGAATAGTGAAATTTGAACAGATTAAAACGGTTATTACTCCAGATTAACAATTCAGAAACCCTATTTCAGTTTATTTTATGGATAGGATTACTTAACAAGTTACACCTTTAAAATTAACTTTAAATATTCACAATTTTCAACAAAAATGGTAAATACTTACAGTAATGGCTGTACTTTTTGAAGTGCTAACACAGAATGACACACGGTGAGCCCATAGTAGTTGGTACTAAAAAACTTTGTCTACTCTAAACAGCTACAATGACAAAGCATGGGAAAGTATAAGATTAACATCTAAAGCTAGTTTTAAAACTGAAATTCTAGAAATGGAAAGTGATCCATGTCATCAAATGCACAAATTGAATGTAATCTGCTTTACAGAAAGCAGCACAGAAAGCCAGCCACATGAATGTCTTGACTTCAATGAATTTCAATCCAAATATATAAAAAAGGAAGCTCAACATAAGGCCATGAGAAATCTTTGCAACTTGACAAATTTCAAGTCTGTCAAAAGGACCAGGCCATAAATATTAATTCTATTTACAACTTATTTTGATTCTAAATTTTTCAATTGATTTAGCACCAGCAGCAATATGCAAAGTAGCACTACAGTTTTCCCCATTTGAATGGCTTTTTTTAAAGAATCTTGGGGCAAAATGTTTCATTACTGCTAAGAGTAGTTCCCATTTAAACCAACAGACTACTTAGCAACTAGGACAAGCAGGATTTGGCAGTCAGTGTTACAATAATACAGTGATACATGTCAGAGATCTAAGAAGGTAAACTCATCTTGGAAAACAGGCTTGTTTGCAGACTTTATATTCTTTATCTTCAAGTCTTCTTTAAAGATATTATTAAATTTTAGAATACTGGTAACAATATTTGGAATATATTAACAAGAAAAGCCAGATACAACTGATCAAGAGAGTTTAGTAATATGCACTTAAGTGTTTTGTGGACTGTAAGTGGGGAAATTATCGCTCTGTGCTGTGAGAAGGCATCTTAGTGCCCCCCCATCAGCTCCATATCAAACACAAACTTCCATAAACTTGATTAAGTCTTTGCAGACAATTAACCCACCAACTCTACTCTTAATGAGCTGAAAATTTCCTGTGCCACTGTGCTTTAGCCTGAAGGGGAAGAATTTTATCAAAATTTAACTTCAACTGTATTTATCAAACGTGCTTGTCGACTTATTACTGTAAAAGACACAGCTAGGTAATACTTAGTATGACCCTCAATATTTTGCGTAAATTCCTTAATCCAAACAAAACCCAACAACTCTACACATTGCAGGTTTTCTAAATACCCGTATGTGGGAAAGATGGAGAAATCTCTTTTTCATAAGGAGAACATGAACATAAGAAATAGCCAGCTTGACTACACATTAAATTAGATGCAGGAGAAAGTGGGTTACACCTATTTAGCTGCACTAGTTCAACCTCAATACTTCTGTTTTTCTTAAAGTAATCAGTAACAAGACCATCTTGTCTCCAATTCGGTTATGAACTAAACTAATCTGTCTCCTTAGGATACCAACAATTCATTTACAGAGGATTTATAATGAATGAGATATTTACAAAACAGTAAAGGCATGAAAGAAAGATTATATGATGAATAAACATAAGACACTGATTAGTCTTTAAAGAGCACAACTTTGCTCTAAGTGCAAGCACCTTGAAATACTTTCAAATGTTAAACTCCCACAGCTATCCTAAAACATTAGGAAATATAAGTTATTGCCACAGTTATTTGGAATGGGCCAGCTTCTTAAAAAAACACTTCCAAAAATGTGGTGCTTTATGAAATATCTACACTGGTTCAGGTAGAATATAAAAAATTGTAATATAACAAAGGCTGTTTATTCTCCTCACACTAAAAAAGCAAGGAATACCTTACATGTATATACAAGACGTGTACTACCAACCACCTGAATGCAATAGGAATAGAACCTCTCAATACAACTAATACACAGGCAAAAGTATTATTGAAGAACCAGAATTGTTAATTTCTTAAGTATCCCTTAGAGATTGAAAATGGGTAACACAGCCTGGCTTCCAACTCTCTTAATACCAAAAATGTAAATAGCACTGCATGTGGTATTGACGCTTCATAAGTGCTTTGTTGCTGGATGCATGTCACTGCAAGCAAAACTCTTAATGACAAAAAAGGGAAAACTGATCTGCTCAGAGTCTTTACATTCTCAGATTCTAAATGGAATGATGCTTTATAGAAAAGTTGTTTATACAAGTGGCAATACTATTAGATTCATTAAAAAAAGACTTAACAGAAAAACATAATGCCAGTATTCTAGATTTGGTCTTAAACTTAAAGGTCCAAAATATGTAGCAAAAAGGAGTTCCTTAAAGTGCAGTTACCTTAAGCCCAACTAGAAAGGTGCTGAGAGTGGTTTGAGGTTTGTTAGCCATACCAATGAGTCTATGATATCTTCATATAAAAATGAAGCATCCAGAAACAGCCTGTACTTGTGGAGTGAAAAACAAACATCATTGCAGAGACACAATGACATGCTAAACATTTTGACATAATGCATGGACAAATCCAAATGGGAGGGAGGGGAGACAAACTGGTAGGCATGACTACTCCAACAAAAGTAGACTAGCTTGCCATGAAGATGGGAGGCCACAAAGCTCATACTGTCTTCTTGACTGGTCTAGCGGATCATCTAAAATGCTGATACAATTATTGTCCACATCTACAGTAAACAGTCTGGGGTGACAAAAGTATTACTGGCGCCAAGAATGCTCTTACATGAAGTTGCAGTGCCAGCAAAACTAACATCATTGGCACCACGTGAGAAACTGAAGGCACTCGTCTGGCTGCTTGATCGGAGACCCGCTGCATTGAGAATTAACTTTGCCTTTTTCTTTCAAGTGGAAAACCTCTACTTGAAGAAAATGGTTCCCTCTTTGAGAAGTCAGCAGTAGCCATGAGGATCCACAAGCTTGCAAAGAAAGTTGTTGCACTTCCTCTGCTATAGCATGTGACCGCTTGTTTGAGTTCCTTCACTGTAAGGAAACTTCAAGTAGCATTGAGACAAAGGAATGCCAAATGTGAAGGCAAAAGCATTGAAGAAAGAAATTAATCTACTTTAGATTGAATTGCTGAAGGGAGCCCTGGCAAGGTTCTTTTGGTCTGTATACAGGTACAGGTCTAGATGAAGAAATTTAAAGCTACTTTCATTTGTACTTACAATGCTTAGTGACCCCTCTAAAGGTACAATCAATCTTTGTAAACTCTTGGATGACAAAAAGGTGTGTTTGTAAGTTTTTGAAAAAAAAAAATAATAACCAAATAAACCTCAGCAACTGTGCCTGAACACTCTCCAGCGCAAAAAAAAAAAAAAAACATTTTATGCTCCAGTAGTACAGGATGTATATGGAAGAAGTAATCTATGACAACGGATATGGACTAGCTAAAGTGTTTCTTGCCAAACTGCATGACATAATGCTGAAGTACTAAGTCTCCATCCCTCAGAAAGGCAAGCATCTGGGGTGTGAAACTTTGTATCAGGCTAATACAACCTGCAGAAAAATAAGCCTTCAAATAATCTCTCTGTGAAAAGTTCATAGAAGAAACAAGTCTAAATTACTTCTTCCTACTACTGGCTGTTAATTCAAACTAACTAAGCTACTAGATTTTACACTCAGTCATGGTAAAACCTCTCGCAACTTTCATAAAGACACACTTTACCCAAGCTGTATCAACTTGCTTCATAGATTGATGCTGCCTTTGCTCAATGATAAGCATAGTTCTAGAAATGATTCTATTTCTTTCCAGACTGAAGCCTCAATTTAAAAGTCTTCACAATGGAAATTTAGCTTAGGTGCTCAGCAGCAATGACAAACTATATTTGAAGTTGGCATTGCTCTGGGTTGAATGAAATGGCCTCCTTCTCAGCCCTATAAGAGTCACTGCACTTCAGGCCTTAGGAAATTTTATAGAGTTCAACTAAAAAAACAACAAAAACAAAACAAACACCCAAAACCCCAGAAAGAGTAATTTTTTACTTACTATTTTCAGTCCCCTCTATGCATATTATGTGGAAAGGTAATGTGACTAAGAAGTTCAGATACTGCTGTAATACAACATAGCAATGTTCTGGAATACTTACTCATTTACTTGATTTAGAGTCATATCCATTTAAAAAACAGGTTTAATTCCAACATATCAATGAGTTCTTGTCAGATATAGCTTTTTATGCATATACAGGAAATACTTAACATTAATTTACTGCAAAATTGGGTATTTCTTCTGAGGTACACTAAAAAAAAAAAAAAAAAAATACACTGACATACATAGCTGGCTTGACTTCTGACATGGTCTTTCCAGTCTAAAGCCTTTATCTCCTGGCTGCAGCAACACTTCTCACAGTAAAACAACTATTGTAAAATTTAAAATAGTCTGAGAACACAGTATGTAGACAAAACACAGGCTAGTCTCAGAATATGGAGTTTATCCCAAGGCCACAGTTTGCAATAATGGGAATTGTTTAACAAAGTATACTAAACACTGGTCCTTTTGACTCTGCAATACAAACTCTGGAGCTACAAAAAACAAACTTCCAATTCAAAACAAGATAAATTAAAATCATCCACCTAGATTTGAGACTGACTTACTAGAAGTGAAATATCTTGTTTAAGATTAATGAAATGAAGGACTAAATGCTTTCAAATTGGTAGAGCAGGGATAGAATTTGTACAAGCTTCCTCACAAAGATATGCCAAAGCAACAGAATTACAAGCTGTAATAATTTTAGTCCCGGGCCTCTTTTGGGCAGATATACTCCAGGTTTTGTGGTGACTTTCACAAGTAGAGGAGAATGAAATCAAAATTTTGTGATTTAGAATGTAAGGTCATGGAATTTTGGATGTCAGATGCCTTTTTTAAAGGCTTGCTGTTCTTTGAATCATGAACCTAATCCAAAGGGATCTTCCCAAAATACCATATCTACCTTTCAATAAATGAATTGAACAAATGTAAAGCTTCACAAGAGTACAGATATGTGGAAATGCAGCAGTAGCTGCTCTTCTCTGTATTTTCACTTAATATATTTGCTAAAAAAACAAGTTAGATTTTTTCCCATTAAACATTACAACTCTGCAATTAATATGTTTCAGTAAGTGCTGTAACACTTTATGCAGTCCTTATACTGAGAAATGATCTTCTACACTACATAGCTTAGCTTTCTGTTGATGGCACTTTGGTGTTTTCAGGTCAATTGTCTTAAACATACAATTCTGCTCTTAGTACAATGCAGTAGTGAGACAAAAAAACAAACATCAAAATAAACCACTTTCACCAGATTATCTACAAAAGATATTTGCTTAGCACTAAAGCTTCATGTTTAAGTCCACACTATTGTAAATGATGGACCCTTAAAAGGGCTGGAATTCTCTTTTGGAAGCTTGTTTTTCAGAGGATGTATTGCATATTAGAAGTTCAAAACTGGCTACAAGCACTGGAGATAAGGCAAAACCCACTGGTATTTCACTTAAAAATGCCTTACACAGCAAGATCCCACTTCCTTAATATGGTAACATCCAGCAGTTTACCACTTAAATTTAAAAAGAACTGCAGCAAAACTGCTGCTTTTTTTTCCCTTTGGTTCCCGTTGACTTCAACAATGTAGTAATAATGCCAACCAGGTGGAAAACAATTCAGTGTAGTGGCATCTGGTACTTCAGCTGAAATTCGGCAATCCAAGAAGAGCACCAACAGCACCAAAGTATCCCTATTTAAAAAAAACCAAACAAACAAACTGTCATTCCAAGTTTCAGCTACCACATTAAAATTCAGCATTCAGAAATACCTTTTTTAGCCACAGAAAGGTACTTGGAAGGCCCACAGTAAGTATGAAGAACAACATCCATTTGTAATATACTGTCTTTTATCTGAAGTACTAAAAACGTAAAAAACCAAAGTATTTAATTTTGTAAATAGCTAGCATGCCCTGGTTAACTCCCTTCCCCCGCCCCCCCCCCCCCACTAAAGCCTATATATTACTGAAAACTATTAATTTTTTTCATTTGTTTGTAATAACAGCTAGTGTGTTTCTAAGGCACATATCAGTAGTATCTGAGCACATATACCAAAACCAAAGGCTTTTGAGAAGAGCCTACAGAGATGCTGGTTGATCTTTGAACTTCAACATCCACATTGACATTACCTCTGAGGCAGTAGTTCAGCACTTCTTATCTCAACTCTCCACCTTAAGTTTCTCAAAAGGTATTCTTCAGGCCTGAACAGAGCCAGCTATACTTTGGACTGGACCTCTAGGCTGCATGTGGACAAACACAAGAACCACCTCTCTATCTGTGGACCACTTCATAATCAAGGTGGAAGCAAGAATTTTTTTCCCATGCAAGACAAAAAGACCACCATCATGGTCCCCCAAAAATCAGACCTTAAAATCTACCCCCAAAAAGTCCAAGGAGTAGAACGAACAAGGAATTTCAACCATTCACTACTGCTATAGATACTACCTTTTCTCCCACCCCATGCTCCCATAGATCATCATTGTTCTGATGACCAGTCACAAAAGGAAATGAAAACCTGAATACTGGGGGTAGGAGAAAACATCAGATACAGACTGTCTCCATCACATCAGTGGCATTCTGTAGTTTTATAGAAGTCGTATTAATTTTTTTGTCCTCTGACATAGAGGCAACAACTTCACACCCTGCTGGAGCATAAATCGCTTAAATTCTGACTGTCTGCATTCAAGCCCAGAACATATCCTCTCCTAGTAGGAGGAATTAGCTTATGTCAGCAGAGGCTGACCTCAACCAGGTTAGTCTCCGACCACCAAAAAAGGTAGACAAATGCCTTCCCAAGAATTTGGACCATTAACTGCAAGTATCAGTTGTGGAAGAATTAGAAGTCAGGGTGGCTTCTCACCTTTCAAGATATGAAAGCAAGCTAATCAAGAGCAGCAAAAAATACACAATGGCACTTTGAGCTGCCAGCATCCTATATCCCTCAGGTGGGCTTCAGGCTTCAGCAAGGTACTAGTAGGTAATATTCCACCCATAGACAAGGAAAGAATATCCATATTCATTCTGTTGGACCTCTCTGCAGC
The DNA here is from genome assembly GCF_027887155.1 of Malaclemys terrapin pileata. Classification (NCBI taxonomy): domain Eukaryota; kingdom Metazoa; phylum Chordata; order Testudines; family Emydidae; genus Malaclemys; species Malaclemys terrapin. Next base: position 29,318,697 of record NC_071512.1, read on the forward strand.
AGTTGGGGACAAACAAATATCCCTGCATTGTCCCCTAGAACGTACAGGATGAAAGGAAACCCCTGAAGTCCTTCTCCTGGGACCCTCCCCCCCCCTTCAGACTGAACCCAGAGAACTGATATAAGCAATTATTTCTTCCTGACCCTTACCTAGAGTCCCAAAATACCAGATCCTAACCCCACATGAAATAGATACATGAGAAACTGTTGGGAGAATGGTTGAGACAATCTGAGTTGAAGTGCCTGTGATATGTAGATTACACCCAGCTCTACATCTCCCAGAATTTTCAATACCTCACTGAAACATCTGGATTAAAAATAGTTTGTTAAACGTGAACCTTGTAAAAACTGAGATGATGCAGGCTGAAACAGGGAAGCACTGCAACTGAACCTTATTCCCTTACATCTTCAACTCCTGAGAAAATTTGCCCTCAAATTAAGACAGTCAATAACTATTTGAATCCCTCTAAAAGCTAGTAGCTCCCGTGGCAAAATGCCTATTTAATTTAACTGACCAGAAGACTGCCCCATTTGAATAAGAGACACCTGGCTACTTTGATTTATGTATTAATGCCTAGATAAGTTTCAAAAATTGAAACCGTGTGGCTGAAGCCAGATACCCTGAAATGCTTCCTCTGGTAGAAAGCAAAGCAAAACATATTCTGATGCCTTCCTCTGTGTTGGCATCCCATTCAAAGTCCCCGTATGGGAGTGGCACTAGCTACTGCTCCCCCTCCATAACTGTAATATGCTGTAATAGCTGTTCCATCAGAGCAATGTAATGGTCCACCCACAGGATGTGGCTTATTAATACAGAAGATAGAAGCAGACTCCAGAATTCATTGATGCAAGAAAATTACCACAGAATTAACTCTTTCACAAGTAAAGTCAAAATCCATTCCTTGGACTTATCTTACCTTCTATTTCTTTATAGATACTCTCAACCACCTACACAAAACCAGCTATTTCTCTATAGGCTAGGAAGAATAAGACAAAAGTGATACTACTGTGAGTGTTTTATAAATATTTGCAAGGTGACTGGATACTACAGTTATGCGGTCATTTAAAATAGGTATTGGGGATTAAGGATAAGGCACAACACATATGTACATGTAAGTGTCCTTCGCTTACCTCATGTTCTAGGAACAAGGCCTTCAGCTGGCCTTTTGACCAGTAATCCAGTGCATAGGCAAGAAGCTTCATTGACAAAGTGTTCACACGCAAAAAGTTACCAACAAAGACAACTCTGTTTATTTTCTGAAAAAGGAAAGAAAACAGTACGAGTGTTATGACAAGTTTCTTCACTGTCCAGTGTGGCTTTAACAAGCTAGGACAAGAAGAAAACAGGTTGTCACAAAAAGGTTTAAATAATGAACGCTTCAGAGTAGAGGGGAAGTGTACAGACCCTTAAAACAAAAGATCGAGACTCTTACAGAAAAACTACTGAGGATTTCAAACCACTGATATAGCCTAACTAAAAGTCCAACTAAATCAAACATACTTATTCTTGGTAGAGCAAGACTTAATGCCTTCATAGCCCTGTACAATGCTGCTTGATCCATATGCAACAAGGCAGCACTGTAAAGAAGCCGAAGACAATGAGACATTCCATATGTTCATTTCTTCTTCAGCTGTTAATGAATGCACGGTATAAGTCAATTAGAAGTGAGACTCCAGAGTTGACATTTAATATGTACTTTTAATTTTGTGTAGTTTAAGAATTTTTTCAAAATTTTCATTGCATTTTCCAGTTATGGGGACATTAAAGTTGAAAATAAAGCTGACGCTCACGGATAGCAAGATTAAGCTCCAATAACTGAAGAGTCTGAGAATTAAAAAACACAAGTATGCTTTACTAAAGTTCTAACAAATGACTGCGAATATTTACATCCAAATTGTTCCAGAAACTTGTGCAGTAGGAGAGCCACTATCTATACTCAAAGGACTGACACTTGTCAAGATAAAGGTGCAGGAGGAGCAGACAAGTTCATAATTTAAAGGTACAGAAATGCAGTTAAAGCACCCAAACAACCTTATTCTGCTCTACAATGATGTGCAGGAAAAATAAAATCTACATTTCTCTATAAACTATGTTAATCTCAGACCACAGACCGTTTTAATAAAAATATTATGGTAATTACATAGTGTTAATACTGGACAGAGGTAGGAAAAATCTAAATACAATTAAGGTTGATTTTGATGCCTCAGCTATTTATTCCTTTACCTTAAGGTATAATAACTTGACATTCCTAGGTTTACTATGCTTGTAGGATAATGACAACATTCCTGTAATGTACTTTAGCATTACGTTACTGGTATGTACTCTCAACTTTAACCCCTTCATAGATTATACTAAGGCTTGCGAGAAAAACAAAAAAAACCCAAAGCCACACACCACACCTTACTAGCCAGGGGCAGATATGAAAGCAGAGGGAAGGGGATCGCCAACTGTGATGTTAAACATAGCATCCAAATGCAAAACCCATCTTGCCCACCTCCTATGGTGGAAAGTAAAGGTCCATGGATTTTTAATAGTGCTGTCCTGGAAGACTCCAGGCACGGTCCATATTTCGCACAGGCTTCTGGCTAGTAGGTGACTATTTAGGAATCTCCACTCTAGCTCAATTGCTGAAGTTGGAAAAAGCTTTCCTCTCCTCATCCAGAGCTTGCTGGGAGGGGAGATGGGTTTCCACTACTGTATACCTCAGCTGCCACATTTGGTCCTTTTACTACTAGTTTCAGTGTCTTCCTGTGTTGATCAAAGCTTCTTGGCTGTCCACTGCTGTATGGAGCTTTAAGTACCCATAATGAAAATGAACCTCAAGTTTATCCTGATGCTATCTGGCAAAGTTCTGAGAAGCAGGAGAGAAGATGGAGCTATTTCCATGCAAACTCAGGAAGAGAACACCAATTTCACATAAATTAACATTTCAAATATTAATTTGGAAATAATTAGAAGCATAACTTAAAAAAATTATGCTTAAATTCAGCAAAAAACAAAGCCTTTTCACCATCTCTGTTAATCAGAAAAAAACGTTTTATTTGTCACTACAAAGTGAATTCTCAAGCCTTATGAACCTTCCCAAAAAAGTACTAAAAGTATTCTGACCTGATGCCAAGTTAACAGAACCAAACTGCCTCAGCTAGGAATTTGATAAAGGACTTGAAATGAAAAGTATTTTATACTACTTGTCCTCTCAATGACTGAAAGCCACCACACTACACACATGAAATTTTTTGATTCCCCTCCCCCAGCTCACCCTCTGACTAAAATCGTTTACCTCATTTACTGCACACATCCGTGCTATAGACCCAATATTATTGGTGATCGTGACCAGTGTAGCTCTAGCCAGGTCTTCTTTACTAACAGATTCTCTCTTCTCTTTGTAGATCATATTCCCAAAACTGGAGAGAGAAAAAACAATACAAAGTGATACATTTGTGCTTACAACAAGTTTAGAGTACAGTTTCCATGCTGTAGTGGAAATTATAACTTCTGTTTATCCTCAGTCTTAACTGACTCCCTTTTCAAATGATCATCGAACACAGTAATTTGACCACTGAGATTGTGGAGTCTTAGGTATGTATCTGCATCCATTCCTTAAAAAGAAATATACTTCCTCCAAACATTTTAAGGCACTAAGTCCCTATGAATTAAATCTTTCTGATTACCCTACAGAATTCCATGAAGGAACAGCTTAAATCACAGCTAAACAAGATGAGTCCACAGCACTAGCCAGAACAAGTAAAGATAATTCTGAGCCCTGACTGATGTATTCTGCAGCTTCTGAAAAGTCAGCCTTACTTCTTCACTAAACAAAGCTATTTTGCTTCATTCTTGCCTTTAGGTGCCATTGAAAAAAAGATAACCAAACAAAAATTTCAAGTATAATAAAATAGCCCTGGGGATTTAAAGTGACTACATAATCATAAGAATCATACAAGTTTACTGATGCTGCAACAATTCTAATTTTCCTGGGGCTTAGGAATTCTGCCCTGCTGCTGGCCCTACATAAAGCAAGCAACTTCAGCTCATATACCTACTCAGTGTTTTGCCTAATCACAGCCTGTGGTCTCTTTCTGACAGAAGACACAAGAACCCTCACCCTGCTCATATGGAGTGGCTGAAGCAAAGCGGGGGGGGGGGGGGGGGGGACGGGGGGGGGACGACGACACATGGAATTAACAGCGCTGTTCCCCATCCCAAGCCCCTCTGAAATTAAAGACACTAGTAGTTTCAGAAGGAGGGAAAAAGTGGGTAGAAAAGGTATACAGGTCTTCTTTACTAACAGATTCTCTCTTCTCTTTGCCCCCAACTGAGGGCAAGTAAGAAAAATCAGAAGTAAGATCTCCCTGGGGAGGGACAGAACCTATTTAAAGAAAAAGAAATGCATGCAGTCATAGAAACAGTCAGTCATCTTTTTACTTCCAGCAGGACTGATAAACCCATTATTTGTTCAGACTAAATGCTAGCTTTAAGTTTATGTTATTCTTATTCTCCAGTTTCATCATTCCTGCTTCCAAGAACATGGATGCTGCTCCATTAGCCTCCAACTAATGAGCAAGCTGAACAGTGAGCAGAGTAAAATATTAGCCTTCTGCCATTGGAGGACTGCCCAATTCTCAAAATTTGCTGGTGGCATAATTACCCACTATCCTGAGACAAGCCTTAGGCCTTGGCTACACTTACCAGCTAGTTCGACGGCTGGAAATCGAAGTTCTGGGTTCGACTTATCGCGTCTAGTCTGGACGCGATAAGTCGAACCCGGAAGTGCTTGCCGTCGACTGCGGTACTCCAGCTCGGCGAGAGGAGTACCGCGGAGTCGACGGGGGAGCCTGCCTGCCGCATGTGGACCAAGGTAAGTTCGAACTAAGGTACTTCGACTTCAGCTACGTTATTCACGTAGCTGAAGTTGCGTACCTTAGTTCGAATTAGGGGGGGTAGTGTAGACCAAGCCTAAGACTACTTTGCAATTATGAAATCTTGTGATAGACTAGCAACTGTGTTTGACAGAAGCTAAGGAAATAATTGCAATATGAATGACTGAATAAATAAAGTAGTTGATCTGAAGGTTTAACAGAGGGAAGCTCTCAAGGTAGAATAAAAATCAAAAATAAACCATGAGGACTACTTTTCATTCCAGTATTCAAGTGGAGGATCTCAGCTCTTAGAGCTAAGAAACAGTTGTAATTAATTTGTAGGAACCTAGAACTTTTAAAGTTGAAGACATGCCTCCATGGGTTCGCACTTATTAGTGACAAGCAGACTATATGCAGGTAGCTGGAATCCTGATCTTCAACAGTTTTGGCTATTCTTAAACTATGACAGCTTGTACTAGATTTGGTGGGTAAAATAAACCAATGACTACAATAAGATCACCAAAAATATTTTCCCAACTGAAGAGCTTTTCAATGTCCATTAGACAGCAAGTATAAAAATATAAGCATACTCAAAACTACACTAATTCATCTGGTGCCTGTTGAATGCTTCTGAAATGCTGTATAACTGAAAACAGTTGTTAAATCAAAATGCTTTGCCTGGCTACCTGACTGGTTAACCTAAAAAGGTATCAAAGTGAGGAAATAAAGCCCAGACAGGAAGAGCTATTGTAAAATGGAGAAGAAAGTTGTCAGATTAAACAATGCTCTCAAAAAACCCAAACAGCCACTAAAAAGGTTTGACAAACATTTTCATTAATTTTTATTTCCTCTTTCTATGCCTGACTACCCTTTGACCTGTGCATAGGAACCTTTTTTTTTTTTTTTTTTTTTAAATCTACACTTGCTGGTTTTTAGTTTTTCAGGAATAAAATATTACATAGAATGGGACTGCTTTGGCATTCTTTCTACCTAGTAATCAACTACTACTATCTGATTTCAAAATGTTCAGAAAGGTTAGCTTTATATATTTTTAAACACAAAAGTAATTTAATTGAAATAGTAAGACTATTTCAATTAGTAAAAACTATTCTGCTAATAGATACTGAACACAGGTTTCTTAAAATCTTAACACTTTAGTCTTAATAGACAAGAAAAAGGTGACAACTATAATGAACTGTTAATGAGGAGGTAAGACTACGTTTTAGTCACAGGTATTTTTACTAAAAGTCAAGGACAGGTCACGGGCAGCGGACAAAAAAACAAAACAAAACAAAACAAATCACAGGCCTGTGACCTGTCCATGACCTGTCCCCTAACTAAAACTTGGGCCGGGGGGCCACGGGTGCTCTGGGGGGATTACCTGGGACCCCACTGATGCTGGGGGGGGGGGGGGGGGAAGGGAGGGAAGAAGGGAAAACAAGCAGCAGCGCATGGCCCGGGACTGTTGCTAGTGGCAGGAGGATTGGTGGGGCTGGCAGGCTCCCTACTTGGTTCCACGCAGCTCCCCATAAGTGGCCGGTATGTCCCTGCAGCTCCTAGGGGGAGGGAAGGCCAAGAGGACTCCACATGCTGCCCCCGCCACAAGCTGCAGCTCTGCAGCTCCCATTGGCTGGCAACCACGTAGGGGCGGTGCAGAGAGCCCCCTGTCCCTCTGCCTAGTAGCTGTAGGGACATGCCTACCGCTTCTGGGGAGGACCCCCTCACACCCCAAAGTAAGTGCTGCCCCGTACCCCAATCCCCAGCCTCTTTCCACACCCTAACTGCACCAGCAGCGGTCAGTGTGACTGGCCAAGGGGCTGCCTGATCTGCTTGGGCAGCCCCAGAGCCAGCCTCACCGGCCAGTGCAGAAGTCACGGAATCCGTGACTTCCATGAGAGATACGGAGCCTTAATTTAGTTAAATAAGCGAGTGTCTTGCTTACCTAGAGGCTACTGCCCATCCTGGCAAGGCAAAACGTTCATAGTCCCCTCCATAAATGTCCCGGACAAGCTTATCAGCATGTGTACTGTCCCCTTTGGATGCCATTTCAAGAGCTTCTTCAAAACTTTCACAGCCAGTCAATAAACTGCATAAACCCAGAAATGTCCCTCCACCTAAACTAATGAAAGAGGAAAAGAATGACTTTTAAACAGCATTCTCATACTGGGCAACTAAATAATCGATAAATGCATTCCTTCAATTACAATACTGTTTTGTCTGCTTTCTTGCTCACAACTTGGTATTGCTTAGCAAAGTCATCAGTTGTGAATCATGGCAACAACGTTTACACGGGTGTCAGCTTAAATGTGCACAAATATAATAAAATTTTGAGCTGCAAAGTTAAGTAAACTGTTTAAAAATAAATGTGTTTTTGCTGTTTCGAGAATTTAACGTGCACCTAAATTAAGGTACCAACATTCATACTTGCAATAGGTAAGTGAAATAGGTGTGAGTATTAAAGTGCCAGTGGGAAGGCAAACTCAGATGAGGATGCCCAGAAGCACCCACATCTGATCATTGGCTTCAGGTTCTTGTTCCTCTTTCTGCATCACTTCAGTGAACGCTTTCTCATTTTTCTCCAGTAGAGCAGAAGAAATATGAGCACATTGGAATAATGCTGTATAATCAAAAAAAATGTTAAACCTAAAACCGCACACTACTGATGATATTAGTCTCCTGTTGCAGACCGCACAGTAGAAAAAAAAACCTATATTGCCTTATTAGAGCCATGGAGATAGCTTACAGTTAATACTGCCGGTAATTAAACAGGACATGAAATCAGTTTATCAAATGGAAAAGACATGCAAAGAAGTTATTTGAAAGCTTAAGAAAATATTAGGGTCATTATTCCATACAAGAATCATAACTTAAGATTTCATATCACTACCTTGTTCCAGTCACTCTTTTATAGCTGTCTTTGGAATGGACTGCTAAAATACTGACTCCTGAACCAATGTTTACAACCAATAATGGGTATGGGTCATCCAGATTAAAAGGCATCTTTTGGCATCTTTCCGGTTCTGAGGCATTTTCAAAGTAATAGCACTCTGCCTGGCCATTGAAACTGACAGAGTCTATATACAACAGGCCTTTGACAAGGCAGTCAAGCTCATCCAGTTTGTGCAACTGGAGGTTTCCAATCTGTGAAAAAGGAAAGAACAAAATTAACAGTTCATGAACTAAGTATGCTGGACATTTAAGTAAGCCCATCAGCACACTACTAAAGATGGATGATGGTAGCTTTCCATGCACTTGTGCTTTAAGCCATTGTTCAAAAATTAGCTTTTTTTGGCTCATTTCAGACCAACAGCAGTTAGCAAACACCCAAAAATACCAAAGTATTTTATTAGTCAAAAATCACATTTGCAAACCTGTGCACCTTAAAAGGCAACATGCTCATTTGTAAGATAACAAAAAAGAAAAAGTTCATGACTACTTAAAAACTTAAACAATGCCCTATTTAACTTAACCATTACTTCAAGGATTGTAAGAAATCTAACCTGCAGTCTACCTGACTTCCGTCAGTGTTTAATCTCAAAATGTTTCCTAATACAGAAACACTAATAATAGAAAAAGGACATTTTATATTTAAAAAAAAAGTATCGTACTTAGTACCTAGATGTCTCAACTCATTAATGTAATCTTTTAATTAAGATTTTTCAACCAGATCCATATTACTAATGCCAAATCTCATCTTCCTTTTTAAAAAAATATAATCTGATTATTAATACCACCAATAGAACAAGCCAGGAAGAATATTTCTGAGGTTACTACATTTAACAAGTGAGTAGTTACTTGCCTTTGCATGTCAAAGGCATGAAAAGATTGTCCAGAAAGACACTGCCTATCTTCTACTGATAAAATAGCTGTGACCAATTTTTTTTTGTTTGTTTTTTTAAACAAAGACTACAGTACTAGGGAAGGTAGGCTACCTACTGTGCGAAAATCTTCTTCAAACTTATAAGCACCGCCTCCAGTGGCACAAAGCACCGTGTGTAGTGTTGAAAAGTTTTTATTTCTTCCCATTTGGATAAAAGTAGGCAAGTCATGAGTTGGGAATCGAATAAAGTGCAAGTTTCCCCTTCGGCCAAAAAGCGTCAAGTCTTTCAGTTCAAGGTGGACATCTCGAATGCCAGTGGATCCATAGGCTATATTGGAAGTCAAATATTTGCGGATGCTTTTCAAGCTTTCAACTTCCTCCTGCTCCTCTTCTGCAGTGATATCAATAGGTTCGAAATATGCAAGTTTCACCAGTGTTCCCCCAATGTCCATGCCAAACCATGGAAAAGCTGTGGAGATGGAAAAAGTATTCCATTAACATTGTTAAAAAGCCAAACTGACATCACTTAAATTTATATTACAAAGACTGAATACTCTGAACTAGGAAAATTAATGCTTTTTGTTTTCATCAATGCTAGGGAGAGGAAGAATTTAAAGTTTGGAACCAGATAAGAAAAAAAAGTGAAGTTATTAGCCAGTCCTTTGAAGGTATCTTCGTAAAATGTTAAAACCAAAATACAAAGTAACTTATTCCTCTCCTCCCGACTTCATGTGGTCTCCCAAGCTAATTCAAATCCACTAACACAATGCTCGAATAGATGTACTGTATTTTACTCCCCACAGCCTTTTAAAGAGGAAGTTTACCTAAAATTTTCCAAGAACCATTTTCTCCTGACCATATAATACATTTAATAATTCTTTTGAGAAATTGGCACTTTTCAACTGATTTCTGAAGAAAGTACAATAGAACCAAGATAGCTAATTCCTGGTGGTGAAAAAGGAATGGTTGTATAGCTCTTGGAAATTGCAGAGTACTAGTGCCAAGTATGTGTATTTAAAAAAATATGCAAGATATTGAATGTTACTGAGTTTGGGTTCCAGCTAGTGTTTCTTTACCTTTTTCTCAAAAAAGGGAATTTCTTGTATGAAAACAGAAGTCATCTTTGTTAAGAAACACTTCCAGGGCTACTGAAATACTGGTATTTTGTCTCAATCACATTTCCTTCCCTGCAGATGTTTGAAGTGACAGTGTGCAAAAAGATGATTTTCATTGTAGAAGCCTAAGCCATATATAATAGGTCAAGATCACAATTGGCATATGCAGGCACCTAGTAAAATCAGTTTACAGAACTCTGTGTTGGAGAGGATGGTGTGTAGTTTCATCTAATATATTCCCATTTATTGTGGCACAACTGATGTTATCCCTAAATAATCTCCAATAAATAGATTTCAAATCTAGCCCAAAGTAAGTCCGAAAATGACACTTCCACCAGCTCTTAAAATAGCTTGTTGCACGGTCTGTTACTATATTTGAAGTTCACAGCCTAATATTTCCTATTCTAAGAGTGTTCTCTCTATCTCTGACATGTATGTCTTTCACAAAAGGTGTGGACCAAAGAGATTCTCCATGTCTCCTACACTGCTGCAAACTATTTTAACACAGTACCATATCTTTGGGTTGATATTGCATCATTTAAAAAGGTGGGAGGAAAGGAAGAAATGCTACAGAGGCCAGTTGTGATTAAAACTGAACATACCTTGAAGTAAAAATAAAATTAAAAAAAATCTTTAAATAGGAAGAAATTGGCTCAATTGTCCTTTGCTTTAAAACCCAGCAGAACCGCAGCAAAAGGTGATAATCATCACTCCATATTAGCTATAGATAAACCCGTTGACTACTGTGACTGGGACCAGGCTATTAAACTCAGAAGTCAAAGTCTTTCTACCTTCATACCTAAACAAACACAGAGTGAATGTGTGGGGGTGTAGGGAAGGACAGGAGAGAAGTCAATTTTCTTCAGTGATTTAACTTCAATGACACAGATCTCAACAAATATCATAAAATAATTCTCTGGTTTTAGAAACATCTGACTTCCCAGCTGGACCTCCTGAATACCAAACTTGGAATCTCACACTTATTTCTCCAAGTGCATGCCGAATGGGACAATTAGCCAATTATTTTTTCCGAACCTACTCAGAACAAGCTCTTGTTCTTAAACTCAATTCAGATCCAGATTATACAGAACACTGGTGCAGGATTCGGGGGGGGGGGGGGGGGGGGGGGGGGGGGAGAATGAATATGTCCAACCTGTCCAAAATTTAATTTCAAATTGTATCAGATTATTAGTTGTGGTGGTATGGAGATAACTGAATAGATACTACAGACGTTTCCCAGACTTACACAAGTGTTCTGTTCCAGAACGCCTTGTGTAAGTCGAATTTTGCGTACGTCGGGAACATATACCCGACAATTACGCAAACAAAACAAAAAAGCTTACAGAACTTTTTCCGTAAGTGCGGATTTGCATAAGTCGAGTTTGCATAACCCGGGGAGTATCTGTATAGCAAATTAGTCAATGCTTGCCTCAAGCTGTTTATATATGTAAGATCATTAATGGCATGTTTTAATGGACATCCATGCAAAACTTGGAAGGGAAAAGGAACTTAAGAGTTGCTGTAGATCTGGAGAAATGGATTCTCATAGAACAGTACCAGATGTTAGGGTATGTACAAGACAGGAAGAGAACCAGCCAAAACACAAATTATTTTTTTTTAAATGGTAATAATCTACATGAGGGCCAATACTTGCAATTGGAAGTAGAAAGTTCCTATAAACGGTTGGGCATTGGGAGAAAGGATTCCTCCCGCTCCGACCTCCCACACAGATGTTCTACAAGTAATTTTCATCTGGGAAGCTGAATTTTTGTTGGACCTTTCTCCGAGAAGCTAGCACCATGTTTTTAAGGTAATGTTTCAGTATATTGCAACTAATTTTAGTACTAGTCTAGCAATGGTTTCTGTAGTATTAATAGCTCTGAATGTTTAAATAGCTTATATTATTCTATTTCTTTAAGATATCCAATAAAAAAATTGAACTTAGTTTCATTTTGCTAGTAATTGTCTCCACCTAGCAGTTCACCTATCAGGTACCATGTTCTTTGGCATCTCAAAGAAAAAATAAGTGAGCAGGTAACCGCCTATGAAACCGTAGACTCATGAGTCCATAACTTTCGATACACATTAAGAATTTTTTAATTTTAACATATAGATGCATGCTTGACTTGCAGCTCTACTACAGATTTTAAAAGGTTTCTCATTTTATTAGCCAGTAGCTCTTCACTGAAGTGAAGACTAGAAAGGGGAAATTTTATCTACCCAATAAACCAGAAAGAGTCCTTGGGAGCTGTTTTAATCCATTCAGTAAATATGTAATTGGGACTTTAAACAAAATACAAAGGATCCTTTCTGCTCTATGGAGATATTATGTAATTAAGACATGTTCTTTTGCTTGTTTGTCACCAAATAATTGTGAAAGAATCCCCTGCATCTGCACAGTAGATACTTCTGATTTCAGCTGTTAATGTTTAAAGTTTGTGGAGAGAGGCCCGGGACTAATTTATGAAGTTAGCCACCTACCAGTCTTTGGAACTTTAATCTGATTTACAGGAACAAATTTATGCTTCTTAGATACCCAATAAAAAACAGGCACAAAACAAAACAAAACAAAAACAGTTGAGGGAAACAGAGAAAGCCAGCTCAAGATGAAAAACTTCCCATTTTTCAACTTGGAGCATATTTTTATGCCAGTGTTATCCAATACAGCTTTCTTTTGGGGGTAACTGCTCACTATTGGAAGGAGGGTATTCTTGACACCAAATTACAGAATTTAGAGAAGGATCAGATTTTTTGCTTCTGCCTCATGTCAGAAGATGATAGAACCCTAGCACATAGTTAAGTTAGTTCTGGTCAATAGGTTTTAAAAGAAATTTGAAAAATTTCTTTTATTTGTGAAAAGGTTGCAACCTTAACATAGGGAGGTTGTTTTACTGCATTTAACATGCAAAATGCCACTAGTTCACTATTTATATTAGAACTAAGAAACGTAGGTGAGAACTTTTTTCAAAGAGGTTTCTTGGTTATATAAACCATAATAATTTAGTTTATATGAAATTTTTCCCAGGAAAAACAACAGCATTTTGCTTTCTTACTAAGTGGGTTATATGCAGGGCACTGTAGGAGCCAGCTGTGCACAACCTGTTATTTTTCAGGTGACCTTGACAATGACAAAATAGGAAAATGTATCCAGGTTTACCAAGTCTACAATAGGTCTCTAGAGCTGTAAGCAGGCTAGAGCTAGAACCAGACTGTTAAAAAAAACAAAACACCAAAACAAACCCTACTCCTGAAGGGCCAACTAGTTGAGATAATTTCCTTACCACTGTACTAGTTTAAAAAATAGTGTGCAGAGCAGTAACAAGAGCAGAGAGTGTCTTTGTAATCTTTTCTCACTCTTGAATCCCTCACTCAGTAGAAGTTGCCTAAGGTGGGCTCCATATGTGTATCTTTATTATGTGAAAAAATACAGGTAAGCACATATACATTTCCCCTTCACAGAATCTCGCTGTGGGTGCTGATCAATCAGCAAGATTAACATAAGGATGGCAATAAGAGAAGTTCTGGTTCTAACACTATTTAGATACAGTTTGCTCAAGCTCCGGGCACTACTTCCTGCTTGCATCACCACCTTTGGACCAGTTATGACACCGGCTGAGGATTTCACATCTAGTTTGTATATTTCCTTATACAAGGTCTATGACCTCTCTACACAAGATGTTGATCCATCTCTGAAACGGGGCATGCTCTGAAATGGAGATTTTCTTTTCACCTTATGTTCCACCGGATTCATCAAGGGAGTTAATTTTGAGGCCTTCTTGCCTTTGAGAGTGGTTTGATACAGCATGTACAGTGCTTTGGACTTGGGACATACAAGGGCATTCTTTGAGTGCCATTTTCACATTCAGCATGGGCCATGACTTTTTCTTTGGATGAGTGGGCTAGGGACAGACTGATGGCAGTATGATCGCAAGACCAAGGAGTTGACTGAGAACAACCCCTCAACACCATGCGGGAAGTGTAATGGTTGTAGAACTATGCCTGGCTGGGGAAAGCTTCCAACCCTAAGATCTAGTTGGGGGAAGGAGAGCATTCTTGCCTTTTCTGATTTCTCTATTCTTCCCCTGAGCCATTTGGAAATGAGATACAGATTTCAGCTGTTGTCCTCACAGAATATACCTTGTACTTGTCCTTCCTAGGTGTCTCCCCCACTGACAAGGGCCCAATACACTTGGAAGCAGTTGACAGAAAAAAAGAGGAAGCAAGCTGTTCTTAGCCCATGAGATTAGGTCTCGAAGACTGACTGCACAGGGCTGCTGCAAAATAATGCCTTCTACTCCTGTAATATTCTTGGGTGTTGGACTTCATTAGAACATTAGAAAGCCAAGCAATGCTCAGTTAAGGTCTCTCCCACAAAGAAAGGTGAATGTTAGAAGAAAGGAAACTTGCAAATATCAGGAAATGATAGTTAAGGTACTGCCTCAGACATATACAGCACCAACATTTTAAACATGAAAATGCAAAATTTCATGCAACAGCATGAAAATCTCAATTTCAATTAGCCAACAATGCAAGAGCACTTTACAAAACACCTGTACAATATCACATAATCTAATTTAACTCATCTCTAAAATAGGACTTCTAGCACAGATCTTGTTAGGTAAATAGGTTTTGTTTGTAATCAAAACTAACCCAAATCTTATTCCTAACCAGACTGCACTAAAGCAAATGCATAAGCATATACTTCAGTTTAATCAGCTAGTAGACTAGCTAGTTTTTCACCTGTTTTTAAACTCTTGATTATTTACAGGTTAAGTTTTAGGCAAATATCAATAGTACAATTTGTATATATAATCTAACTGTTGGGGAAAAAAAGATGAATTGGAAGAAACACTCTTGAGAAAGTAGTTGGAAAAACACAGATTTGAACTAACTCTTCTGAGTCACATAACAGAAAAACAGTAAAAGCATACATATTGAACTTTGATCTTGTTTCTCTCCCAACAGAATGTAAACAAGTGTCCACATGTATATGAAAACTACATGCCACAGAATTTGAGTTCTAAATTAAGTTGCATCAACAGTATGGTTTGGTAGCAACATTTATATCTAATATAAATCTTATACACATTACATTAGTGTAAGAATTAACTTACTTGCAGTTCTTAAACACTGAAAATTTTATCACTTACAATATATGAAAATTTATATTATTTCAGCAGCTCTCTAACAAACTAATATTTTGTTGTAAGTGTCCCCAAACTTGCCACATTTGGACTTGTAAACAACCTTCCTCACAAATAAGAACTTTGAGTAGTAGGTGTGTCAGATGCTATCCCCTCCAGCTGAGTGTTGAAAGGTAGTAATCTTACCGTTCAGAGTTTAAATCGAGCACCTACAAAAGGCAGTTCAGTGTCAGGAAAAATATTAACCTGAAACTTGTCTATAGTAATCAAAGTTAAGCCTGTAAAACAGAAAATGGATGACAGTTTAATGTCACACACCATGTTATCTTCTACAAAAATCTATTTCTTCAGTCTTTCTAAGAACTGTATCTTTCTAGCTCTTAAATTACTTCTCTGGTTTTGTGATTAAACAGAATGTACTAATGCCTGCTACCAAGAAATACTTTCTTCTTACGTAAAGAAAAGAAAAGAAGCCCCTACCCATTCATTACCAGCTTCTCAGTCAAATGAGAATCAGTTGTGACTAAGAATGTCATGATATAGTTGTCTTAGTAACATCAGGCATAAGAAAATCTTTCAACCAATAACTTACAGAAGTTACTTGTGTTGCATTTGCCCACAAACACCTTCACATGCCCTCTCATACTGCCCTATAGGAATTTGAATAGTTTTTCTAAATCTGTACAGCAACTACCATCCTTTCTTTCAAATGCCTCCAAAAATCACCTCTGCTGTGGTAAAGAAAAGTTGCCATCTAGCAATAGCTAGGCAGATGCCAAGTTATGACTACTGTTATTCTTTAGTCTTATTATACCTACAAGTTATAGATATAGCTAATCCAAACTAAAATATATTACTATTGTCATGGTATCCTCCCTCACTCCTTATTTCAGCCAATTTATAACTTGTCTTTTAGACTGTGAGCTCTCTGGGGCAGAGACTGTTTGTTATGTTCAGACAGTGCTTGGCACACAAGAGCCACAACCTGACTCAGACTTACAGATGCCACCACAAGAAAAATAAAATATTGTACCTGGTACCAGAAACCTGTGATTAAAAATACAAAATTAATTTGGAATGAAAAGAGAGAGTACATAACGTTACTTGAAGGATAAAAAAAGTTACATGGACCTTGTAATTATTCCCCAAACAAGAATACAAATACAGAAAATACAAAGTTGAGATTAAATTTAAGGTATGGAAATGTGCAGTTTATGAAATCGTTTGGGTGCCTAACTCTGCCCTATAGTAAAATCATCCATAATCATTCAATTACAATTAGTGCATGTTTTTGTAGTATGTTAGATTAAACTGATTTTTTAGAGAGACTTCATTCCCTCCCCGCCATCCTCATTGTTTCGTTAAGGTTTTCTTTGGGTGCCTTAACCATGCATTTCCATAAGTTAACATTTTTATTTATTGAAAGCACAAACTTAATTAGCAAAGTCCTTGTTTTTTAAATTACTATAAATTTCATACATAACCTGGAAACAAGGTGGGTACATGCTCTTTTGGGGGTGTTCTTTAAAAAAAAAAATTAAGTTTTAGAGCCTCATTCACCAGCCTACTGACTGTGTTACCTCACTCTACAGCAGTACAAAGTCAGAGTGTACTGGCCAGCCATGTCCCCTACGTTCCCCTGCACACACAGTTTTCCCTCTAACTACAGCTCCTCATATTCACTCCTGCTTTCCTTGTTGCGCAGATGTGGTACATAATTTTGTAAAATACCTTTTTAGTATTAGTTATGTTTTGACATTATTCTCCATTGCTGAAAGTTTCTTCTTCAGCTGAGGCAGATGGACAATATTTCTTCTGCAACAATTTCCACAAAGAATTTACCTCTTCTATGACGGTTGCCATCTCCCAATGTTTTCAAAGTGGGGTTACAAGTATCTTTAGCGAAGATGTATCTTCAAAATGGTCATTGCATTCCACTAGAAAACGTAAGTGTGAAGCTTAGTTGCCCTCAGAGAAAATAATGCTGTCAGAGGCCACCATTTTCTCTGAGAGAACGAGGCTTCACTTTGACGGTCTCTACCATCAGTGGAGATACACTAGTACTAAGAATAGAGAGAATTTTTGTTTTATTTTTTTAAAGCAAAAAAAAAATGGGGGCATTTCTTAGAATCCATAACATCATTGTTAAAGCTGCAGAGGACTAACTGGGGTGCCAGTATTTTATTATAGCCCCATTTACACTAGGAAATTTACCCATTGCAACCGTGCTTTCTTCAATTTTGTTGAACATGGTTCCATATTGTCTACACTTGTTCTTAACGCTTTTTAAACATATTTTGCTTCCAGTCACTACTGATATCTGTTAGCAACAGGCGCATTTCCTTTCATAAGCAAGACTTAGGCTTCCCCCACGCGCTATTTTCTCAGTAAAACATAGTTATGTACTGACATATTCCCCTCTGCCCCCAATATTTACTGAATACTGATACTTACTGTCTAGTTATAAAGTATTTGGATAAATCTGATACTGTTGGCCCAATTCTCAAGCCCTTATTCATGTACCTACTCCTTACACCTAATAGTTGTTCCATTGACTTTGACTGGGTAACTCATATGAGTAAGGGTTGGAAAATGGTTCCAACGTCCACTTTAAAAAAACTGAAACTATTGTTGCCTGTTCAGGTATCAGCAACTAAAGTGGCACATTGTATATGTACACTTTTTTAGGATACCCTATATATTTGTATGACCAGGAAAAAAATTAACAGCTTAGATTGTCACTGTGTTTTTCCCTTTTGGCCATGAGTGCTAATAAATTCACTAGTTATCGGTTATAAAATGAAGAGTATCTTCAGGCCAAACTAAAAATTCATTGATTAAATATGTATGAAGCTTTGAAGTTACAGAGCTAAAATTGTTAATTCTCATGTTCAAATAGTTTCAATTGTTAGTGACAAGTCTTAACAGTGTCACTGATGATCCCCTACAGCACTTGTGCAACTCAGAGGTGCTACTGAAATTAACAGTTCATACCAGTTATGTGCAATCAGACTAGCATTGTTTTAAAATATTGATCTACTATAGATGTGTAGCCCATTACCATAGAGACTGACAGCACCCCCTAAAACTGTTTGTTTGGAGACAGCATTAGAAGAAAACGCTCTGTTCAGAAGACATTTTCTAAAAATCAGTACAAATGTACTGTTCACTTGAGAACAATTCTGCAGTGTATTCAGCAACCTTCATTTCCACTGAAGCTTACAGGAGTTCAGGGTTTTCAACACTACAATATGGGGTACTTAACACTTATTTTATGCACTAGAAAAAGATTAAGAAAACAATTTTTTTCTTAACTTAAATCAATTTTATGTTTATAACCTCCCTTCTTCAGCCTAATATTTCTTCCATGATGTGAACATTTAATGGCGTTTTATCACATGGCTGTTCAAGCAGTAGGGTGCTGACATTTACTATATAATTTTTCAACCATTAAGCTTTTCTAGGGGGGAAACAAACACCCACATAAGACGGCAACTTTAAATAAGTGAATGAACGTCACAAACAGGAAAAGGTCAGGCTGTTTGGGTTTGCAAACTTTAACTGTGTTAGTTTTAAGTAATACATTTCAGCATGTGATATTTCTTAAATTTGATCAACAGAAAAAAGAAGGATAATCTATAGATGGGGACTCAAAATAGGTGGATTCTGCTTCCAGCTCAGAGAGACCTTCTTAGTGACCCTGGGCAATTTCTCAGTACCTTCTTTGTTCATTCATAACATGGGAATACTACTTCTCACCTACACCTCAAATTCATATGCTATGGTGATGAGTGCTACCCAAAAGCCTTAAAGTTCTGCGAGGGCAAAGATTATCTTTTCTAGATCATGGGTGTCTAGTACCTAGCATAACAGAGGTTTTAGCCCCAACTGTGGCCTCTAGGTGCTACCACAATATAAACAATAGTGAACAGTAGTAAGTGTAAGAAATATCATTAGGACTGCACTTGTGAAAGGAGTACTTAAATAAATCAGTGTTACAAGGTGACTTTTTTTTTTACAATATGGTTCCCCTTCTGTGTCCCCCCCACCCTACCTTCAAGAAGCTTTATAAGGCACAAGAATATCCAGGTAACTGACTGGCCCCTGACATGCAATTGCTTGACAACTTGGATACACTGATGAAACCTCCAGGTTATTAACAGAATAAAGTTTCATGCCCCTCATCCCCTCAAAACGTAATGCCTGTCCTTCCTTCCACCTGTAAAAAGCCCTCTCATCAGAAACACTTTATTATGTAACTACTTATGTAGCTCCCATCGCAGGAGCCTCCCATATATTTAAAAAACACGATTAACTCTGGTTGATAAAGAAACATGATTTCAGAACTCAGCCAGCCAAGAGCTGAAGAGATTCACATAAACCAGAAAACTTCTGCACTTATAAGCAAGATCAATTTGAAGAAAGGGAGCCCGATTTTACACCAGTTTTTCCAACCCACCCAATAAATAAATAAATTTTATTTATGGAAAATAAATGCCTCTTCCTTCCTAACCCAAAATTTGTGTGTGTAATTACACCCAGGCTTACATGGTTTCTTGGCATCCTTGATCTTCATGTCTTTGCAGTTGTAGTAGCTCGGTGTAGCGGTCTCTCCTGATATCTGTGGTGCGAGGAGCAGGAGCCGCACCTCTGGATGGGTCTCTTTCTCTCTGTCTCCTGATGGGGCGGGAAGTGTCAGCAGCTTGTCAGGGCTGAGTCTCTATCTCCTGATCTGGGGCGTTGGGCTCGTGGGTGATAGAGAGCAGCAGTTCAAAGTCAGTGGGCGTCTCCTCAAGGTCTGGGATAGCAGCAGCGCCTGATCTTTTTGTCTAGTTCAGGGGAAGAGGCACAAGCGTCGGGGCGAGAAAAAAATGTCTTCTCCCTAGGTTAGGCTGGGTGGAGTAGAGAGGCAAGGACCTGGCCCTTGGGGTCCGGGCAGGGCTCCGTTAGGAGGACCCGCCTCCTCTAGGGGATGGTGGCATCAGTTCTAGGACAGTGCACGTCCTGCTGGGGTGGACACGGCTTCCCTCTCTGTGGGGCTGCTCCTGTTCCGGTGGCAGGACCTACGTAGGCTATGGGCGAAGAGGAGTGTGCTCCTGCTAGCAGCACCTACAGAGCGGGGTGTAGCTGGCTCTAGACGGGTGAGGCGGCAGGCCTGTGGCAGGGGGGAGCGGCGGAGGGGAAGCCGCTCTCTCGAGGCAGGTCCTCCTTACATTCAGAGGCTACTCTGCCGCGGCAGGGCCTTGAGGCGAGGGAAGAGGGCCCAGGCAGTTGGGAGGGGAGGGGCGGCCCACTCGCACTCCACCTTCGTGGCCTGAGCTCAGGGTGCCCCACTGGGCTCCCAGCAGCACAAGATGGCGGCCGGCACCGGGGAGCCGCTGCCGCTCTAGGGCTCCACACAATGGGGAGGGAGGGAGGCACAGCGGCTCCTCAGCTTCGAGTCCGCCCGCCTCGATCGCCGCTGCCGCAGCGCTGCCCTCTCCGCCCCGGCCCCGGGGTCCCGCGCAAGGAACGATGGGAGCCGCAGTCTGTTAGGCGCCTAGGAGCCGTTCTCTACCTACAGCGCCCAGCATGCCCCGCGCCACCCTCCTCTTTCCGCCTTCTGTGCGCGTGGCACGATGGGAGATGCAGGACGTCAGGGGCAAGCAAGCAGGCTTTGCCTACGGCTCCCAACAGGCAGCGCGGCCTCGGCGCCCCAGCTCCCCCCCTGCCGCGAGAACAGCACCGCTCACCCCACCCACCGCCGACCAATCACAGACCGCCGCCTCTTCCAGCTCCCCCGCCCCCTGGCGTCGCCTGTTCCTGCCGCGGCCCGCTCATCTTTCTCTCTCGCCTCTGCCCAGGCTTGTGTCAGGAGTCAGGCATTTCCGGGGGAGCCCCTCCCCCGCAACGCAGCTGAGGGGACAGCGAGGCGAACTGGCGCTGGCCCTTTAAGAGGCTGAGTGGAAGGGGTGGAAGAGGAGTAGCTACCCTCCTAGCAGATGTGCCTGTGCTCTTTGTGCTGGCTCCCTTCCCACACGGGATAGGCTCCCCCGCCCCTGGCTACTGCCCCTGCCCCTGCCCCCGCTGCTCTGGCCTGGTCTACACTACAGGGGAAGGGCGATATAAGTTGCCTCACCTTGACCTAGCTGTGGACGTGTCCTCACTTAAAGTTGTCTCCCGCCAAATGCCAACGCAAGAGCCTGTCTCCGGTGGTTTAGTAACACCACCTTCCTGAGCAGCCTTGCGGCACACTAGTGTGTTAGGTTGATGCAGTGTCAATATGGACATTGCTTATGTTCACTTTACTAGCTGTCAGGACCCATCCCGCAATGTCCCACACTGACAATACAATCAGTACAAGTGCTCTTGGTGAGGACGTGCCCCACTGACACAAAGAGCCACAGTGCACACCCTCAAACGATTTAATAACTCTGATGGCCATAGGCTGGTGTAAGTTTGGCCAAGTTTTGCAGTGTAGACATAGCTTCTGCTGGCTCCAAGGCTTGGCTCAGCAGGGGCTGGAAGCAGCAATGACATGTAGATCCCACTGCTTGGGGGAGGTGCCCTGGCAGCAGCTGAGAAGGACCCCAGACCGGACCCTTGCCTTGCCTCAGCCTGCCTCCTCTTCCCTCCCTGCCCACATCACCCAGTGTGTTAGCCACTCCCACAACTGTTTTGCAGCTGAAGCCAGACTATACCTACCTTCTCAAATGAGCTTGCACAGACACATGAGAAAAAGGTAAAAACACCCTCTCACCTGGGACAAACACCACAAAGTCATCGCTCCATGTCTGGCTTCTCAGTCCTCATTCTCATGGGAAAACTGCATAACACCTCCCAAAAAATGAGCCTGGGAGCTTAAATTCATCCTTGTGCTAGATTGGGGTGGGCAAACTTTTTGGCCTGAGGGCCACAGCGTTGTTCCGAAACTGTATGGAGGTCTGGGTACAGAAGGCTGTGCCTCCCCAAGCAGCCTGCCCCCACCCCCTCCCACTTCCTGGCCCCTGACTGTCCCCCTCAAAACCCCTGACCCATCCAACCCCCCCCTGCTCATTGTCTCCTACTGTCCCCTCCCAGGAGCCCCTGCCCCTAACTGCCCCGGTGGAACCCCACCCCCTAGCCAAACCCCTTGTTCCCCACCTTCTTACCATGCTGCTCCACCAGGACTGGCAGCCGCACCGCCTGGCTGGAGCCAGCCACGCTGCTGTGCAGTCTAGAGCACTGGGGCAGGCTGGTGGCTCTCACAGCTGCGCTGCCCAGCAGGAGCTCACAGCCCTGCGGTCCAGAGTGCTGGCAGCACAGCAAGGTGAGGCTGCGGGGGAGGGAGGACAGCAGGGGAGGGGCCAGGGGCTAGCCTCCCCGGCCAGGACCTCAAGGGCCAGGCAGGATGGTAGGCTGCAGTTTGCCCACCTCTGTGATAGATACTAAAAATCCTGGTGTGAATAGAGACACTGGATTTACATCTCATTACAGCAATCTGTAACCCACTAATCCTCCTTTGTGCTATGACTGCAGAGCTGTTAATTGCCAACTTCATCTTGAATGGTCTCTTCCAACATGTGGTAACTCCTTATGCTTAACAATCCTTTCCACCTTGTATTAAAGGCTAATCTACACTACCGCGGTAAGTCGACCTACACTACGCAACTCACGTATTCACATAGCTGGAGTCAATGTACCTTAGGTCGAGTTACCCCAGGGTCTACACCGTCGGGGGGTTGATGGGAGAAAAATCTCCTGTCGATTTACCTTACTCTTCTCATTGGGAGTAGAGTACAGGGGTCAACTGGAGAGCGATCTGCAGTCGATTTGGCGGGTCCTTACTAGACCTGCTAAATCGATCGCCGGTGGATCAATCTCAGAGAGTCGATCCCTGCTGTAGTGCAGACCTGCCCTAATTGACATTCTGAGAGCTTGTCTACATTTAGAACACTACAGCAGCACAGTGTAGACACTACCTACACTGATAGGAGGGATTCTTCCATCAGCATATGTCAAGGCTGATTCCCCACTCTGGCACTTCGAGTGCAGAAGGTGGGGGCCCACAAGGATTCTAAAAATTAATACTGGCCACTCCAGGCTTGTATTAAACTCCCAATGTTACAGCTTCTCTCTGACCTTGGACGGGTAGATGCTGCCACCACCCAAATGCAAAAACAAAAAAAACCACACTCCTTTTGAGATCTCAGAAAGGCGCACTTGGGAATTCCTTCCTGTGGGGTACCCTCAAGCCCTTTCACCCCCCCTCCGGGGAAGAACTGAGAAAGAAAAACAGAGGAAATCAACTGTTGCCACCAGCTAATTAAACATATGCACAAACCTCATAAGGACACAAAAATCCAATCCTGTTCTTAAAAAAAGGTAAATTTTATAAAAAAGAAAGACAATACATCTGGAACTTAGGCTTTTTACTAGATCTTAAAAAAAACAATTACAGAAATTAAGCATCAAGACAGCTCTCTTGAGGTTCAGCTTAAAGGTTACAAGCAAAACAAAAGCACCTGGGGTTAACACAGAAAAGTTCACATGGTTTACAGAAATAAAAGAAATAAATCTAATTGCATCTTCCTTGACATTCCCTGATCTACTTACATATATGGGGTTTCAGATAAGTAGGTTTGAGGTATAATTTGATGATTTTTTCATACCTGGTTTTTAAAGCTTCCTACAGCATAGTTCAGCCCTGTTCCTGCTCTCTGTCCCCTCTCTCCGAACAACAACAGACAGCAAAAGGGGAGTCTTGTTTCAAATTTAAAAAGTTCTAGCCTTCCCATTGGCTCTTTTGGCCAGGTGTCCACTCACTTCCCTTTACCTATGCATGCAGTCAGACTTTTTAACCCTTTACAAGTAAATCAAGTAGAGAACAGCTACCATGAGGGATTGTGGACAACTGGCGGGCTGGGTGTCCACAAAAGGGAGCTATCCCCCCACTCATTTATCACAGCATAGTTAATCCACCTCCCTGAAAGGTAGTAGCTAGATTTACAAAAGAATTCTTCCATCGACTTGGTGCTATCTACATGGGGACTTAGGTCAGCTTAACTATGCCACTCAGATGTGAAATAAGGTAGTTAAATTGACCTAATTTTCTAGTGTGCACCAAGCCTGAATAACTTCCCCAGACCTGAAGAATTGCTCTGTGTAGCCTGAAAGATTTATTGGACCAACTTTTGTTGGTGAAAGGGACAAAGATATTACCTTACCCACCTCATCAATCTTAAATTCCGTTACTCTAGACATAATGGCCACCATTGAAGTGAGAAAGCTAGAAATGGCTAAGTTCCTTACTGGTCAATACACCTAATAAAAAGATTGCTTCAGACATGCAAAAGTATTTTTCATTTATTTGTAATTGTGTTTCCAATATGAGTTAAGCTGCACTCGTCCAAAAAAGATAAAAAAAATTTAAGCGAGGCCAGGTCTACACTACAAACTTATGTTGGTATAACTACATCACTCAGGGCTGTGAAAAATCCACACCCTGAGCGACACAATTATACCAACCTAACCATCTCCCATCGACACAGGTACCGCCTTTTGCAGAATTGGATTAACTACGCTGATGGTAGAAGCTCCCCCATCGCCCGGCATGGTAGTTTCTTCACTGAAGTGTTACAGCAGCAGGATTTTAAGTGTAGACTTGCCCTTAAGCTTATAATAATTAGCAATTATTCTGTCATTTGCCTGATTTTTCAGGAATGAAAGGCACATAACTAGAAAGTCAAGTGATCTGCCAAACCTGATTAACAAGATTGCGGAGTTTTCCCCAATGACTAAGATTCAAGCACTCAGACTTTGCATTTGAAAATAATGTAAACTAATTATAAGCAATATTTTAATTGTTCTGATACACTGTCAGCTATCTCCAGCAAAGACGGCATTCATGTTGTCATAACTATAAAGGGAAGGGTAACAGCCCTCCTGTGTACAATACTATAAAATCCCTCCTGACCAGAGACTCCAAAATCCTTTTCCCTGTAAAGGGTTAAGAAGCTCAGGTAACCTGGCTGACACCTGACCCAAAGGACCAATAGGGGGACAAGATACTTTCAAATCTTGGTCGGGGGAAGGCTTTTGTTTGTGCTCTTTTTTGGGGGGAGAGTTCGCTCTTGGGACTAAGAGGGACCAGACATCAATCCAGGCTCTCCAAATCTTTCTGAACAAGTCTCTCATATTTCAAACTTGTAAGTAAACAGCCAGGCAAGGCGTGTTAGTTTTATCTTTGTTTTCTCAACTTGTAAATGTACCTTTTACTAGGGTATTTACCTCTGTTTGCTGTAACTTTGAACCTAAGGCTAGAGGCGGGTCCTCTGGGCTCTTTAAGTTTGATTACCCTGTAAAGTTATTTTCCATCCTGATTTTACAGAGATGATTTTTACCTTTTTTCTTTAATTAAAAGCCTTCTTTTTAAGAACCTGATTGATTTTTCCTTGTTTTAGATCCAAGGGGGTTGGATCCTGATCCACCAGGAGTTTGTGGGAGAAAGGAGGGGGATGGTTAATTTCTCCTTGTTTTAAGATCCAAGGGGTTTGGATCTGTATTCACCAGGGAATTGGTGAAGAGTCTCTCAAGGCTACCCAGGGAAGGGAATTAGCACATTGGGAGTGGTGGCAGCGGACCAGATCTAAGCTGGTAGTTAAGCTTAGAAGTTTTCATGCAGGCCCCCACATCTGTACCCTAAAGTTCAGAGTGGGGAAGCTGGCTTGACACATGTAAATAGGGATTTGAAATAAATGAAAAATCTTCAAATAATTAGAGCTATTAGTCTGCTTTGCAAGTGAATTTTTATCCTTTACATGTTTACACTCATTCAGTAGATGAGGAACAAATTTACTGGGGAGAAAGGAAGGAACACAAGAATACTGAGTGCTTTACTTGAGTTGATATGAACTCTGTTTATAAATTATCAAGTTTCACAACATCTAGGATAAAAGTATTACTGTATTTTTTTTTTAAATACAGGTGGACCAATGGACGCATGAAGAAGTTAAGTGATTTACTCAAAGTTACATAGTAAGAGGACAGCAAAATGAAGAATGAGTCTTGGTCTACATTTAAAATGTACACTGATGTAGCTATGTTGGTCAGGGGTGTGAAAAACCACACCCTTGATTATCATTGCTCAGCTGTATCTACACTGGGGGCTTCTGTCAGCAATGCAGACAGAAGAGTGCTTCTGTCAGCATAGCTAATATTGTCTAGGGAAGTGGTTTTCCTACACAAGCAGAAAAACTGTCGTGTGATACCTGCCTCTACAGTAGAGGGCTATGTTGGCATATGCACTGTAGTGTAGACATGGTCTGTGTCCTAATTCCAATGAACATTGCCTCTACTAAACTGGCCATCTTTGGTCAAGTCATTTAGACTGCAAGAATACGAGTTAACACTGTGTGTAGTGTATTTCATAAAATAACTACCTGTGTGTCAAAATGTTGACTGCTAACACCACTAGATAGAAACAGCTACTACTAAACAAAGAAAACTATACATCTCTTCCTTGTCTTTCCTACATCAGAAAAGCCTTTCCTTTCCAGCTGTGTAACAACAGGCCTAATAAACCCTCTTTATTATTTTAAAACAACCCTCCCGCTCCTTTCTAAAGTTTAAGCAGAACTATAGATATTATCCTTCCCTTGACCCTGGTCACTCTCCTGCCAGAGTGCCACTGCATCCTTCCTTTAAAACCCAGAAGATAGGTCTGATACATTACCAAGATCAGCTGCATGTGCTCTTTCACCTTTCCATGTCTGTTTCTCTACTACTGCAGAGCCAAGAGTGAAACAAAGGGTACAGCTTGGACTACCCTGATGGATCAAAGACCCAAATGTACAGAAGCCATGGGGACCTAGATGGGTAGTAAATTCAAAGAATGCATGACAGGGTGTATTTCCTTCCCCACAAACAAATACACAGCTGATGGAATTTTTTTGTAAGAAACTAAGGCCAAAATCTGTATTCATTCCTTAGGCAAAACTCCAATTGACATAAGTAGGTGTTTATGCTGAGAAGAGTACAGTACTTAATTAGGCTCTACATCAGTAGAGCTCCACCGCTTGTCAGTTTGCCAATCCTTAAAGCATTAGCAATACCCAGCAGATGTCCTTAATCAAAGACCTTGTCTATTACAACTAGAATAATAAAATATCACATTTAATAGGTTTGATCTGAGAAGTCTAATTGTCTATTATAGCATCCAATATACCATCATATTAATTCTTTATGCAAGCATTGTATAATTAAATGAAAAGCTCCAGAGATCTTGTCAATTTATTGCACTTTTAAAGGATTACCTTCTTCTAACATTTAGAGCAGAAGAGTAGCAGGCCAAGTTCAGGCAAGAAATCAAGAATCCTAAGTCTTGAAATTCAAGTGTGTACTAGCTGACTTTCACAGTGCCCAGCCAGAGAAAATAATCCTTACCAGATATCTGAATTTGAAAGGCTTCCTTCAGCCCAATTCCTAAATGAATAAAAGGGTGGCTCTCTGTAGCCAAAGTTTGAATCTGTCAGAAGCCTTTCCTCCTTTTCACAAGCATGGATTGCTACCTAATACTCATTAAATGAGATTCCAGAGGATACATCCTTCCTCTAATGAGCTGGGGTGGGGAGATCACAGCTTACCCTAATGGAAATCCATACTTCCTTCCCAGGCAGGTTTCCTGAGAAGTGCTTGTACTGGGGGCAGGCATTTGTGATTTTTCTTCTCAGTGAAAACCCTCACTCTGTCAAGCCCTGGAAAGATCTAAAAACCCATCACAAGGTAGGGTGACCAGACAGCAAATGTGAAATATCGGGACGGGGGTGAGGGGTAATAGAAGCCTATATAAGAAAAAGACCCAAAAATCAGGACTGTCCCTATAAAATCGGGACATCTGGTCACCCTATCACAAGGGGACTGTATACATTTTAAAACCAAATAGGAGTTGAAAAAGCTTACAGAAAATGAAAATGTGGACACTAATTTTCAATTGCCACATTTCCTTTACAAGTATGGATTTTTTTTTAACATCACTTCCTCCCCCTAAGAGGAAGTTATAAACATAGCTATATGAAACTTCCTTTCCTTTCCTGTATGCCCCAAGAGACTGCGGGAATTCCCAAACACTGTTTTTAAAGAAAGAGGATTAAGTTGCAGTTTTGTGGTTTGCTGTGTAAGAAGCAGATTACGAATAGAATGTACAAAAAAAAACTATATTAAAAGAACATTTAGATTGCAGTGTCAAGCACTCGTGAGTTAGGAAATGCCAGAATATAGTTTGCGTATGGAACCATAATTCTGCCCCCTTCTAAGTATGCATTTGATGCAGCCTTTACTTATATGATTACGTATTTTTTTCCAGAGGAACTCTGCCTCATTCAGTACACAGGATGGACAGTGCTTAGGGAATGAGGCAACTGTTCAGTATTTCTATCATTGTTCAATTAGTGGTCCCTGCCTTATTTATTGCACACCATCCAAAATCTGCAGTCAACACAGAATTAATCATTGCTTCCAGGTCTTTTCTAGGACACTCATTGGGGGTCTCATATGAGGAGAGATTAAAGAGGCTAGGACTTTTCAGCTTGGAAAAGAGGAGACTAAGTGGGGATATGATAGAGGTATATCAAATCATGAGTGATGTGGAGAAAGTGAATAAGGAAAAGTTATTTACTTGTTCCCATAGTACTGTATAAGAACTAGGGGCCACCAAATGAAATTAATGGGCAGCAGGTTTAAAACAAATAAAAGGGAAGTTCTTCACACAGCGCACAGTCAACCTGTGGAACTCCTTGCCTGAGGAGGTTGTGAAGGCTAGGACTATAACACGGTTTAAAAGAGAACTCGATAAATTCATGGAGGTTAAGTCCTTTAATGGCTACTAGCCAGGATGGGTAAGGCATGGTGTCCCTAGCCTCTGTTTGTCAGAGGGTGGTGATGGATGGCAGGAGAGAGATCACTTGATCATTACCTGTTAGGTTCACTCCCTCTGGGGCACCTGGCATCGGCCACTGTCGGTAGACAGGATACTGGGCTGGATGGACCTTTGGTCTGACCCAGTGTGGCCATTCTTATGTTCTTATGAAACAGGGAGAGGCCCAGAACTTGGATCTGGGCTCCCCACCCCTGACTGAGGGGTCCTGTTTTCTGATTTCTACAAGCTCTGTTTTAGACTGTGTTCTTCTGTTTTACCGGCTGGCTGAGAGTCAGGTCTGACGGCAGAGTTGGGGTGCAGGGCCCTCTAGCTTCCCCAGGAGCTGCCTGGGCAGACTCGCTGCGGGAAGCGCACAGTATGGCAGCAGCATCACACTGGCCCTCTAGAACTCTACAACAATCACACATCCTTATCCCACTAACTAGATCCTTAAGAAATGCATAGGGGAAACTGAGGCACTCACACAGTATTCAGAGAAAACATTAAGAACATTCCCACTTCGTCACAACAGGTACAACAAAATATAATATATTGAAGCAGGCAAGTGTTGCTTCTGACTTTCCACTTTTAATTGACCCTTGTAATCTTGTGGTGCCAGTACATTGTAGCTTCATTTTATCCCAGCACCCCCATCTCTTCCTACACACCCTCTCCTGCTCCCAAACTCCCTCCCAGAGCCTGCATCCCTCCACCCATCCTGCACCCCCACCCCGTGCCCCAGCCTGGAGCCTGCACCCAGCACCCAAACTCTGTCCCAGAGCCTGCACCTCACCCCCTTCCCACACACCCCCTCCTGCACCCAAACTCCCTCCCAGAGCTTGTATCCAAACTCTCTCCTACTCCCCTACCCAGGGCCGGCTCTAGGCACCAGCAAAACAAGCTGGTGCTTGGGGCGGCACATTAAAAATGTGCCCCGGCCACCCTAACTCACCTCCGCTGCTGCCGCTCGCGCGCCGCTGGTCGCCCTCCCTCCCAGGCTCTCAAACCCGGGAGGGAGGGGGAGATCCCGAGAGGCCGCGGCACATGAAACAGCTGATTCGCGCGCTGCGGCCGCTCGGGATCTCCCCCTCCCTCATGGGTTTGAGAGCCTGGGAGGGAGGGGGAGACCCTGAGTGGCCGCGGCGCATGCACTGCTTCTCCCTCTCCCTCCCTCCCTCCTAGGCTTGAGAGCCTGGGGGGAGGAGGCAGGGCTGGGGAAGGGGCGGAGTTGAGGCGGGGCCAGGGGTGGGGTAAGAAAAAAGTGGGGGGGGCAAAATTGTTTTTGCTTGGGGCGGCAAAAATCCTAGGGCTGGCCCTGCCCCTACCCCTTACCCCAGCCCAGAGCCTACAATCAAACTCCATTCCAGAGCCTGCACCCCCTCCCTCTGCAGCCCCTCCCATCCCCAAACTCCTTCCCAGAGCCTGCACCCCTCCACCCATCCTGCACCCCCACCCTGTGCCCCAGCCCAGAGCCTGCACACAGCACCCAAACTCCATCCCAGAGCCTGCACCCCAGACTCCATCCCAGAGCCCAGCCTCTGAACCGTCCTACACTCCAATCCCGTGCCCCAACCCAGAGCCTGCATCCCAGACCTTCTCCCCCAACCCAAACTCCCTCACACAGCCTTAGGCAGGTGGAGGAGAGACCCAGCTCCAAACATTGGTGGCGCAGAGCCCTCAGCCCTGAATATTCCTGGAGCCCGGGCACCACAAGAGATTATAACTCACCACTCATGGCCAGGATGGCGGAACTGGAGGAGCTAAGCGAGGCAGAGAGGTATGTTGATGAGGCTTTCTGGGACACTGTAGATTTGTCCCACCTCCGGTCAGACAGCCCCTGCGCTGTTGAGGAGGATGAAAGGCCCAGGGAAGTACAGCAGTCAACAGGAGCAGAGGGAAACCTTCCCATAGTTGGGACCCTCCTTCCAGATGGTGTTGGGGTATCCTCTCACGCTGAGGTTACCTCTCCAGGGGAGGGAACTCTAGTCACTAGGAAAAGGCAGGTGTTAGTAATGGGAGATTTGATCATTAGAAACATAGATAGCTGGGTTTGTGATGACCGAGAGAACTGTATGGTGATTTGCCTGCCTGGTGTGAAGGTTACGGATCTCTTAAAGCATCTGAATAGATTTATGTGTAGTGCTGGAGAGGAGCCGGTGGTCGAGGTACATGTAGGTACCAATGACATAGGGAAGGGTAGAAGAGACGTTCTGGAGGCCAAATTTAGGCTGCTAGGGAAGAGACTGAAATCCAGGACATCTATGGTGGCATTCTCAGAAATGCTTCCAGTTCCATGCGGAGGGCCAGGTAGGCAGGCAGAGCTTTAGAGTCTCAATACATGGATGAGACGATGGTGTAGAGAGGAGGGGTTTAGATTTATTAGGAACTGGGGAAACTGTTGGGATAGGGGGAGCCTAGAAGAGGGATGGGCTCCACCTAAACCAAAGTCGAACCAGACTGCTGGCACTTAACATTAAAAAGGTTGCAGAGCAGTTTTTAAACTAAGAGATGGGGGAAAGCCGACTGCTGCAGAGGAGCACGTGGATCGGACAGAGACTTCTCTTAGAGGAGAGTCTATTGATAGAAATTCTCTAGGTTTTAGTCAGGAAGAGAGGATGGAAGAGGATAAAGTAGGGGCCAGATCAGACAAGAAACATTCACATAAAAAAGAATCTGACACATCAGAAAAGGGCAGACAAATAAACAGTGACAAGTTTTTAAAGTGCTTGTACACAAATGCTAGAAGTCTAAATAATAAGATGGATGAACTAGAGTGCCTTGTGTTAAAGGAGGATATTGATATAATAGGCATCACAGAAACGTGGTGGAGTGAGGACAATCAATAGGACACAATCATTCCGGGGTACAAAATATATCAGAAGGACAGAACAGATCATACAGGATGGGGAGAGTGGCACTATATGTGAAAGAAAATGTAGAATCAAATGAAGTAAAAATCTTCAGTGAATCCACATGTTCCATAGAATCTCTATGGATAGTAATTTCATGCTCTAATAAGAATATAACATTAGGGATCTATTATCGACCACCTGACGAGGACAATGATAGTGACGATGAAATGCTAAGGGAGATTAGAGAGGATATCAAAATAAAGAACTCAATAATAGTGGGGGATTTCAATTATCCCCATATTGACTGGGAACATGTCACCTCAGGACAAAATGCAGAGAAAAAATTTCTTGATACTTTAAATGACTGCTTCTTGGAGCAGCTGGTACAGGAACCCACAAGGGGAGAGGCAATTCTCAATTTAGTCTTGAGTGGAGCGCAGGATCTGGTCCAAGAGGTAACTATAACAAGACCGCTTGGAAATAGTGACCATAATATAATAACTTTTAACATTCCTGTGGTGGGAAGAACACCTCAACAGCCCAACACTGTGGCATTTAACTTCGGAAAGGGGAATTATGCAAAAATGAGGGAGTTAGTTAAACAGAAATTAAAAGGTACAGTGACTACAGTGAAATCCCTGCAAGCTGCGTGGACACTTTTCAAAGACACCATAATAGAGGCCCAACTTAAATGTATACCCCGAATTAAAAAAACACAGTAAAAGAACTAAAAGAGAGCCTCCGTGGCTTAACAACCATATAAAAGAAGCAGTGAGAGATAAAAAGGCATCTTTTAAAAAGTGGAAGTCAAATCCTAGTGAGGTAAATAGAAAGGAGCATAAACACTGCCAAATTAAGTGCAAAAATGTAATAAGAAAAGCCAATAAGGAGTTTGAAGAACAGCTAGCCAAAACCTCAAAAGGTAATAAAATGTTTTTTAAGTACATGAGAAGCAGGAAGCCTGCTAAACAACCAGTGGGGCCTCTGGATGATCGAGATACAAAAGGAGCACTTAAAGACGATAAAGTCATTGCAGAGAAACTAAATAAATTCTTTGCTACAGTCTTCACGGCGGAGGATGTAAGGGAGATTGCCAAAGCTGAGCTGGCTTTTGTAGGTGACAAATCTGAGGAATTGTCACAGACTGAGGTGTCATTAGAGGAGGTTTTGAAATTAATTGATAAACTTAACAGTAACAAGTCACTGGGACCAGATGGCATTCACCCAAGAGTTCTGAAAGAACTCAAATGTGAAATTGCGGAACTACTGACTATGGTTTCAAGTATCAGGGGGTAGCCGTGTTAGTCTGTATCTACAAAAACAACAAGGAGTCTGGTGGCACCTTAAAGACTAACAGATTTATTTGGGCATAAGCTTTCGTGGGTAAAAACCTCACTTCTTCAGATGCAACCGAAGAAGTGAGGTTTTTACCCACGAAAGCTTATGCCCAAATAAATCTGTTAGTCTTTAAGGTGCCACCAGACTCCTAACTATGGTTTTTAATCTGTCCTTTAAATCGGCTTCTGTACCCAGTGACTGGAAGATAGCTAATGTAACGCCAATATTTAAAAAGGATTCTAGAGCTGATCCCAGCAATTACAGACTGGTAAGTCTAACGTCAGCACCGGGCAAATTAGTTGAAACAATCATAAAGAATAAAATTGTCATACACCTAGAAGGCAAAAGTCAACATGGTTTCTGTAAAGGGAAATCATGTCTTACTAATCTACTAGAGTTCTTTGAAGGGGTCAACAAACATGTGGACAAGGGGGATCCAGTGGACATAGTGTACTTAGATTGCCAGAAAGCCTTTGACATGGGATAAGAGGGAAGATACTTTCATGGATTGAGAGCTGGTTAAAAGACAGGAAACAAAGGGTAGGAATAAATGGTAAATTTTCAGAATGGAGAGGGGTAACTAGTGGTGTTCCCCAAGGGTCAGTCCTAGGACCAATCCTATTCAACTTATTCATAAATGATCTGGAGAAAGGGGTAAAGAGTGAGGTGGCAAAATTTGCAGATGATACTAAACTGCTCAAGATAGTTAAGACCAAAGCAGACTGTGAAGAACTTCAAAAAGAGCTCATAAAACTAAGTGATTGGGCAACAAAATGGCAAATGAAATTTAATGTGGATAAATGTAAAGTAATACACATTGTGAAAAATAACCTCAACTATACATACAATATGATGGGGGCTAATTTAGCTACAACTAATCAAGAAAAAGATCTTGGAGTCATCGTGGATAGTTCTCTGAAGACGTCCACGCAGTGTGCAGCAGCAGTCAAAAAAGCAAACAGGATGTTAGGAATCATTAAAAAGGGGATAGAGAATAAGACTGAGAATATCTTATTGTCCTCGTATAAATCCATGGTACACCCACATCTTGAATACTGCGTACAGATGTGGTCTCATCTCAAAAAAGATATACCGGCATTAGAAAAGGTTCAGAGAAAGGCAACTAAAATTATTAGGGTTTGGAACAGGTCCCATATGAGGAGAGATTAAAGAGGCTAGGTCTTTTCAGTTTGGAAAAGAGGAGACTCCGGGTACGTCTACAGTAAGAAATTAATTCAAAATTATTCTATTTGAATTTTCGGAAGTGATTTTATACATTCGGTGTTGTGTGTCCCCACTAAAGCGCGTGAATTCGGCGGAGCGCGTCCACAGTACCGAGGCTAGCATCGAATGTCGGAGCGGTGCACTGTGGGTAGCTATCCCACAGTTCCTGCAGTCTCCGCCGCCCATTGGAATTCTGGGTTAAGCTCCCAGTGCATGATGAGGCAAAAACATTCTCGCAGTTCTTTCTGGGTATGTGTCGTCACTCGCTCCTCCCTCCGTGAAAGCTACAGCAGATGCCATACTGCTAGCAGACAGTGCAGTACGGTGCACCGCCTGGTAGTCTCCTGGTAGTATGAATCCACCTCGCATGTCCTCTCATCTTGCTATCTACTCTTTTATCTAACCATTTCCCACCTTTTTTCGGCCACCGTGAACTGAGCAGCATAGCTTCCACCGCAAACTCTGCTCTCCTGCTCTTGCAGCGCTAGCAAATTTCTCCATGTTGTCGGTCCTGGGCTCCCGGGGAAGCTACAGAAGGCAACCATTTCCGGCCGTTTTTTGGCCATGGTGAACTGAGCCGCACAGCTTCCACCACAAACTCTGCTCTCCCGCTCTTGCAGCGCTAGCAAATTTCTCCATGTTGGCGGTCCTGGGCTCTCGTGGAAGCTACAGAAGGCAACCATTTCCCGCCATTTTTCGGCCATCGTGAACTGAGCCACACAGCTTCCGCCGCAAACTCTGCTCTCCCGCTCTTGCAGCTCTAGCGAGCTTCCCGCCTCCATGAAAGCTACAGAAGACAACCATTTCCCGCCTTTTATCAGCCATCTTGAACCGAACAGCTCTCCTACGTTTCGTGCCCTTTTTCCAGGATTACCTGTGCAGGTGCCATAGAGCAGCAAGCATGAAGCCCGCTCAGATCTCCGCTGCAGTTCTGACCATTGTAAATACCTTGCGCATTATCCAGCAGTATGTGCAGTACCTGCAAAACCAGGCGAGGCAGCGATGACAGCGCGATTACTATACTGATGAGGACATGGACACAGACGTTCCTAGAAGCACGGCATATGGCGATTGGGAGATCATAGTGGCGTTGGGCCAGGCTCATGCTGTGGAACGCCGATTCTGGGCCCGGGAAACAAGCATAGACTGGTGGGACCACATAGTATTGCAGGGCTGGGATGATTCCCAGTGGCTGCGAAACTTGCATAGGGCCACTTTCATGGAACTTT
Organism: Malaclemys terrapin pileata; assembly: GCF_027887155.1. Classification (NCBI taxonomy): domain Eukaryota; kingdom Metazoa; phylum Chordata; order Testudines; family Emydidae; genus Malaclemys; species Malaclemys terrapin. The sequence goes on from NC_071512.1 coordinate 29,354,151, forward strand.
GTGACTTGTTGTCCCCTACCCTGAAATGCAAAGACACCAAAATGAGAGCAGCTCTCACAGTTGAGAAGCGAATGGCCATAGCACTGTGGAAGCTTGCAATGCCCGACAGCTACCGGTCAGTCGGGAATTAGTTTGGAGTGGGCAAATCTACTGTGGGGGCTGCTGTGCTGCAAGTAGCCAACGCAATCATTGACCAGCTGCTATCAAGGATAGTGACTTTAGGAAATGTGCAGACCATTGTGGATGGCTTTAATGCGCTGGGGTTCCCTAACTGCGGTAGGGCAATAGATGGAATGCATATCCCTATCTTGGCCCTGGCACACCGGGGCAGCCAGTACATAAACCACAAGGGATACTTTTCCATGGTGCTGCAAGCACTGGTGGATCACAAGGGACGTTTCACCAACATCAATGTGGGATGGCCGGGAAAGGTGCATGACCTTGCATCTTCAGCAACTCTGGTCTGTTTGAACAGCTGCAGGAAGGGACTTACTTCCCAGACCAGAAAATTACTGTTGTGGATGTTGAAATGCCTATAGTTATCCCCGGGGACCCAGCTTACCCCTTAATGCCATGGCTCATGAAGCCATACACAGGCACCCTGGAGAGTAGTAAGGAGCAATTCAACTATAGGCTGAGCAAGTGCAGAATGGTGGTAGAATGTGCTTTTGGACGTTTGAAAGTGTGCTGGCACAGTTTATTGACTCTGTTAGATCTCAGCACAACCAATATTCCAATTGTAATTGCTGCTTGTTGTGTGCTCCACAATATCTGTGAGAGTAAGGGTAAGGGGGAAGACGTTTATGGCGGTGTGGGAGGTTGAGGCACCTTGCCTGGCAGCCAATTTCGCACAGCCAGACAACAGGGCAATTAGAAGAGTGCAGCAGAGCGCGCTGTGCATCTGAGAAGCTTTGAAAGCCAGTTTCATGACTGGCCAGGGTATGGTGTGACAGTTGTGTTTGTTTCTCTTGAAGTTACCTGCCCCCTATATATATATGAAAGGAAATAAAGTCACAATTGTTTAAAAACCGTTCTTTATTATTTGTTGCACAACACGTTGAGAGAAATCAGAAGGTAGACCGGGGGATGTAGGGGGTATTGGGTTAGGGCGGTGGAGGAGGAGGAGGGAAAGACAAGTCCAGAAACCAAATCAAAAGTTCACATATGCCAGCTTTCTGCTGCTTGGGCGATCCTCTGGGGTTGAGTGTGTGGATCCCTGTAGCCTCCTCCCTCGTGTTCTTGGGCGTCTGGTTGAGGAGGCTATGGAACTTGGGGAAGAGGGAGGGCGGTTATACAGGGGCTGCAGCCACAGTCTGTGGTCTTGCTGCCTTTCCCGCGTTAGATCCACCATACAGTCCAGCATGTCAGTTTGCTCCACTATGAGCTTGACCATAACGTCCTGTCTGCTCTCATCGTGTGCATCCCTCTCTCTTCGTGTTCCTGTAATGCTTTATGGGACTCCACAATTGTTTGCCTCCACGCATTCAGCTGGTCCCTATCAGTGCGGGAGGACCGCATGAACTCAGCGAACATGTTGTCCCGAGTTCGTTTTTTCCGCTTTTTAATCTGGACAAGCCTCTGGGACGGAGTAGATAGGGGCAGCGTTGAAACATTTGCACCTGTGGGAGGAGAAAAAGGGAGGATGGTATTTTAAAAGATACATTTCAGAGAACAAAGGGGACACTCTTTCTCAGTGAAACAGGCAATTCATAGTACACAGCACATGTTCTTTCTGTACAAGTTAGCATTTTGCCTCTTATACTGAAGTGCCTGCCACTTTGGTGTGAATAAGCCCTCACACACAGCCAGGCAACAGAATTCAGCTTGCAGGCAGCCATAGTAAGCCCTAGGGGCACATGGGGTTCTGATTCTTCTGCATTCATTTCAATGCTTTCAAACTGCCAGGCCCTCTTTCCCATAGCAAGCAATGCCTGGTGGGTTTGCCATATAAAAGGAGGGCCTGCGGGCTGTCTAGGATGATCACTTCACACAACACCCTCCCCCCTCCCGGGAAACCCACCGCGTGGCTCCGATGAGGCTCTGAGCAGGGATGAGCCCTTTAAATTAAATGCAAACAGCCCAGCGCGGCTGGGTTCCCCCCCGCTTCCCACCGTGTGGCTCCGATCAGGCTCTCACTCATCAGAAGTACCTTCTCCAGGGTCATGGTCCGGGAGCCTGCTTGGGAGTCGGGGGGGGGGGGGGGGGAAGCTATTGGCTCCAGTGTTAAGAATAGTTCCTGGCTGAAGGGGGGAAAATGAATTCCCCACTTGCCGCCTGTGCACTGTCCTCCTCCTCCTCTTGTCCTCCAATAACTCATCCTCCTCACTCTGTGCAACTCCCCCCTTGGAGGTGTCCACGGACAGTGGTGGGGTAGTCGTGGCGTCACCGCCCATAATTGCATGCAGCTCATGGTAGAAGCGTAATGTACGGGGCTGTGACCCAGAGCACCCGTTCACCTCCCTGGTTTTTTGATACGCTTGCCTGAGCTCCTTGATTTTTGTACGACACTGCTCTGTGTCCCTGGAGTAGTCTCTTTCTGTCATGGCCCTGGAGACTTTAACGTATGTATTTGCATTCCTTTTTTTGGAACGTAGTTCTGCCATAACTGGTTCGTCTCCCCAACATGTGATGAGATCCAATACCTCCCATTCGGACCATGCTGGAGCTCGTCTGCAAATCTGGGACTGCATGATCTCTTGTGATGGTGGACTGTGCGTGGTCGCCTGTGCTGATGGTTACCTGTGCTGATGGTTAGCTGTGCTGATGGTGACCAAACAGGAAATGAAATTCAAAAGTTTCCAGGGCTTTTCCTGCCCACCTGGTTAGTGCATAGGAGTTGTGACCGCTCTGGACAACACTCTCAAGGGAGCATTCTGAGATAGTTCCCAGAGGCCAATAACGTCAAATTGCGTCCTTTAACCTGGGATTGCGACCTCGATTTAAGCACTACTGCACTTGCCGAGGTGGAGTACAGAAATCCTATTAAAGAGCCCTTTAAATTGAAAAAAAAGGTTTGGTCGTGTGGACGGAATCTTTTTTTCCTTCGAATTAACTCGGCTAATTCCGAAATAACCGACTAGTGTAGATCAGGACTAAGTGGGGATATGATAGAGCAGGCCTGCACAACATGCGGCCTGGGGGCCACATGCGGCCCACGTGGGCTCACTGTGCGGCCCGCGTGGGGTGAGTAGGTGGGCTCACTGTGCGGCCCGCGGGGGGTGAGTAGGCAAGCGGCGGGTGAGGGAGGGGGGCTGAGTAGGCGGGCGGGCAGTGGTGGGGAGTGAGTAGGCGAGCGGGGGGGAGAGGGGGCTGAGGAGGCAAGTGGGCGGGCGGTAAGTAGGCTAGCCAGAGGGGATGGGGGGCTCAGGAGGTGAGCGGGATGGCCGTGGCGGGGGGTGAGTAGGCGAGCTGGGGGAGGAGGGCTAAGGAGGCGAGCGGCGAATCGGTGGCTGACCTGTTCTACTGATCTGGTCTGGCTCCCATCCCCTCTCCAAGGGTTGCAGCTATCTGGAGGTGCCTGCCTTCCATGCCTACCTCATTCAGTCAACAGGGCAACTGATTACAAAGTGGGGGGAAGATCTTATTCTACTTCTAGCAAAAAGACATTTTTCTTTTACCTTAATTATGCTACATTAGGTGCCCGCTATAACATATTACCGAGGTTCAATACTGCTGTTTCGGTGGGGCGGCGCTGGAGTAGGAGGGTTTGTTTCCGCGGGGCAGGCGGCACTGGGGGAGGGTTGTTTCTGTGGGGCAGGCGGCACTGGGGGGGGAGGGGCTAGGTGGCGCGGTTTGGCCCTCAGCTGTTTTCTTTGGAGTAATATGGCCCTCGCCGCTTTACGAGTTGTGCAGGCCTGTGATAGAGGTATATAAAATCATGAGTGATATGGAGAAAGTGAATATGGAAAAGTTATTTACTTGTTCCCATAGTACTGTATAAGAACTAGGGGCCACCAAATGAAATTAATGGGCAGCAGGTTTAAAACAAATAAAAGGAAGTTCTTCTTCACACAGCACACAGTCAACTTGTGGAACTCCTTGCCTGAGGAGGTTGTGAAGGCTAGGACTATAACAGGGTTTAAAAGAGAACTCGATAAATTCATGGAGGTTAAGTCCATTAATGGCTATTAGCCAGGATGGGTAAAAAATGGTGTCCCTAGCCTCTGTTTGTCAGAGGGTGGTGATGGACGGTAGGACAGAGATCACTTGATCGTTACCTGTTAGGTTCACTCCCTCTGGGGCACCTGGCATTGGCCACTGTTGGTAGACAGGATACTGGGCTGGATGGACCTTTTTTCTGGCCCAATACAGCCCTTCTGATGTTCTTTCTCTTCCCACAGTTACGTACTGTGTTTTCCACACACCTTCCAGTTTTAAAGTAAATGAGAACACCCCTCTTGGATATTCAAATTTTGGCTCACTTAGTGTATACACACAAGCCAGAAAAACAGTGCCCAAACTTGTTCTGTTGAAGAATGAATGGTGCATGCCAGCTGCCCCAATTCTTACTCTGCTGTAATACACAGAAAGCTTGCTGTGCAGAACCTAATGGGAATTACAGAGAAACTTAACACGTGCAACCTTCTCTGTCCAGATTTGTGCTTTTTTCCTGGCCTGGGGCCTTTGACTTCTGCATAGATGTTTTGTCTACTGTTCTGTACAAGCAAGTTTTAGTGTTTTAAATGTTTATTAATAAAAAAAAAGAGATTTAGTACATAAAATTGGTCAAAACACAGTGCTGCCCCTCTTGCTATATGCTCTTGTTTTTGCACAGCAAATGCAGTTATTTGAACCTGTTGTGTAGAGTATAACTTTATGGTAATAAAATAGATGGCTGTATAACAAAAATGATGTAATTAATAAATCTGAACAAGACAAGCACTACTGTTCATTACAGAAAGTTAATGACATATTCAGCATGTATTGCACTGTAACAGAGCACAGACTCACCACAGCAGCTCCTCCTGCTGGTTGATTTGTGAATTAACTCTTTCAGCTGTGCGCTTTTGCTAGTGGTGTTGCAGCCATCCTTACTCTCTCTGTCTCCATCGTCCTCACAGTCAGACCCAAGTCACTCCCAGACCACGGCGTCTGCTTCTGGACACTGCCCTCCGGCTGTGCCTGCTCCGCTGGCTCTCCCCACTTTCCAGGGGACTGGCAGCTTCTGGTTCTATCACTCACCTCAGTGGCTCACTGCAGTCCTCAGTCTAGCCCCTTCCTCAGGGCAAACTGCAGTCTGGCTTAGCCACTCTCATCACTGGCAAGTGAAGGGAAAAGGAAGGGGGAGAGGGACCAGGCCCACTTGCTACTCTGGACCTCGACCCAGGGACCCTCTAGCGGCAGCCTCTTATTGCCCTCCTCCAACTCTCCTCTACTGCCTATTTCCCTGGGCCACTTCTCTGTAGTCCCAAGCACCTTCTCTGCCCCTTTGTGTCAGGGCCCCAGTTTGGCAGTTGTCATCCTAGAGCTCTCCCAGCCTCTACTGATCCTGCCCAGCACTGCTCTGTTTTAGGTACTTCTCTAAGAGCCAGTTCTTCTCCCTTTGCCCCCCAGGGACAGACTCCATTCCTCTCTGCCCTGCAGCCTTCTTATAGGGCCCAGCCTGGCCTTGATAGGCTGCTTTCAAGCCTCTACTTGATTGGCTCCCAATAAGCCCTTCCAGGATAGGTTGGGGCTCTGTGCAGCCTCTCTGGCTTGCTTTAAACCCTTCCACACCAGAGTGGACTACATGCACAAAGCCACAATATGGGGGGGGGCGGCAAAAATGTAGACTCTGATTCCCTCCTCCTCACATGCAAGATTGAACGATTCCGTTTAATATAGTTTGGTGACAAGCTCAGAATATTATCAGGTGAATATTTAGCTATACTAAACAGAGATGGGTATGATCCAAAACCCTAATTTCAAACACCCAGAACTTTGGGGAAGTTTGATGAAAGACCCAAACTTTGCCACTCTGCTCTATCTCTATTAACAGAAGACATGGACACATGGACACTTATGTGTGCTAGGTCTTGTTTCTGATTTAATGGGTTGGTGAAACTCAAACAGCTGAAAATAGATTTCCTTATGGAAAAAGATATATAGAACTAAACAGATATTAAGTCAAAAGGGTCCTATAGAAATTACTTAAAAACCTATAGAATCTATTAGAAAATTATCTAGAAAATTATTTTCAGTTTTTGTTTTAAACCAGTCTATGTAATTCTAGACCAGGGATATAATTCTCTATAAATTGTATAGGACTTTTCCATAAACTTTACCTCACCACTTTAATTTAGAAAGGAGTCAAAACTAGAACAACTTCTCTAACTTTTTATGGTGCTAGTGGGTTCACTTAAATGAGGACTTGGATCCAAACAATTATGCATGGTTTGGAACACCTGGCAGACAAATATTTATAAAACCCCAAACCACCTTGTAGTTCTGCCCTAAAATCTGTGAAAAAAACCCCATACACTAACTAGTTTCCACAATTTGGCTCCTACTCTTTTTGCAGTTCAGTCACTTGGCATCTAGTGACTCAGTGAGAAGGTGCAGTATCGCTTTTATGAAGCCAGAAAAGGGTAGTGTTAAAAAATATCAGACCCCTGGGCTGACAAGGGAAAAAAAGATACACTCCAAATGTTAAACATGTTTTACATTTCATCTCCTTCATCACCAGAGCTGTATGGAACATCTCCCTCATTCACACACACACAAATGCAACCTGACATGGCAAAATCTCAATTTAGGTGAATTGATGTCAAAAACAATTCCTGGCCTATGACTAGAACTTAAACCTCTACCTTTTGAAAAAAGGTTTGAAAAAGTGGAATTACAGACACATTGATCTCCTTCTCCCATAGGCATCTCTGTTAAAGTGACCATATTTTTAAAATGGCTCACTTTTGTAGGGGCACAAAATACACAAACATATAAAATACACTTTTTATAATGTGTGCTGGTTTTACTGCTGCCAGCTCTGGACGGAACAGCAGCACATGAATATTTTTCAGAGGGGAGGAGGTTTTCTTGTAATCTAGTGTACTGAATGAATTTAGCATGAAACGCCGAACAGGTGTTAGTAGCATTCACTTTGAGCAAAAGAACAACTTTGGCAGCTTCTATGCTCATTCAGCTTTTCTCTTCGCTCCAAATACTGTCCATCAAACTGAACACTCCTTTCCACTGAACTCTTTGTTCCTGGGAAACATGGAACAAATTCCACCTATTACAGGACCAGTGTTCCAAAGTTGTAACAGAACCAAACTTTTGATTGATGAAATGACATTTCAGGGACCTAAAAGACATTCATGGGATGTTTTGATATATGAAAAATCATGACTGTCCCTTTATAATTGGCATGTAAGCTTTCTAATGTCTGTGGCTTCTTCCATGATGCTCCTTATGTCCTTAGGGATTGGCTATACTTGTTTCTGCGAGGCACCGAAGTTGCTTTGGTTACTCAATAAGTAATAATGAATAAGAACATAAGAATGGCCATACTGAATCAGACCAATTGTCTATCTAGCTCAGTATCCTGTCTTCTGACAGTAACAAATGCCAGGTGTTTCAGAGGGAATGGACAGACCAGGCAATCATCAAGTGATCTAACCCCTGTCACCCATTCCCAGCTTTTGGCAATCAGTGTGCATGACAAATTGGTGATATTCAAGAGATAAGAAGCTATGTGGGACAGACAACTAAAACCCCTTATACCCTGTGTTCTCTGCACTGGTTAACCATTTGTTCAAAATCCAGTTTCAGGTGCTGGTTATGAGATCCAATTTCAAGTGCTGGTGTAGGACCTGATTATTTGAGAAGCTGTCACTCCTCCCCATCTTCCACCATGACTGGTAAGTTTGTCTGAGGTACTTCTGCTATCAGATATGTGCTAATGCTTTTTGGAACTGTCAATGGAATGTTTTCAATAGAGGGCTCTTGTTTGAATTACATAAGCCCTTGGATGATTCACAGGGAGAGTTTGGTGTGGGCAGGTTGCATTTGTTCTAGCAGGCTTTTAATTGAGGCTTTTAAACTGTGGCTTGGATTGAATCTTTTATACGGCAGCCCTTTATATGCCTGTAACATGGGTGTAGCACAGCAAAATCATGAGGTTGGCCAATTTTCTGTGGATATTATTGTCGCAATTATGTTAAAACACTGTCAAGCATCCAAGACGATAGATATCTAAGTGTGTATATGAAAACAAAGCCATAATATATACAGGTGTTTATTATTCACACATGCTTTGTTTTCGGGGTAGATGGAAGGGGAATTTTTTGCTTGGCCTATGTGTCATTTGTTTACCAATATGTACACAATGAACAAAACTGTATGCTCAGTCCCTAGAAACATATTTTGATTTTTGAAATAAATGTTATAAACATAAAACAATTCAATAAATGGTCCATACAGAGGCAAGAAGAATAATGTATTTTTTAGCCAGGAGGCAGAGTGGCCTAATGGACAGGAGACCGAGTTAGGTGTTCTGAGGTCTGACCTGACTATGGGGATCTGTACTCTAGTGTATTATACAAAGTTCTAGAAGATCTAGGCCAAAATGCTCAAAAGTCTCCTGTCTCAAGTTGGGCCCTCAAAATGAAATGGACACCTTTGAAAATTTTGGCAGCTATTTTACAATTTTGTCTTCCTGACAGTGACTCCGTATATAACCCTGACCACTCCTCTTAATTCCTTTCCCTCTGTAGGTAAAATACTGTTCATTTGGGGGTTCTAAATTGCTTTACCTAAAATATAAAAGCTGTGGTTAAAGTAGATTGAAACCGCTCTTGTCGCACTGGCTAAGGAGTGGGATGAACTCTAGCACAGGGAGCTGTGCTTCCCATCCACCCTCGGCCAATGTACTTTAACCCTGCAATAAAAATGTGAATTATTAGAGGTGGGGCTGAGAGTATTGCCTATTATTAAAGTTGCCCAACGCTTCCTATTACAAGACCATGTTTTTCAGTTCCTTACAACTTTGCCAAACTTCAGCCGGTTGGGGGGTGAAATGTGACATGCTGGGTGTCTGCCTCATTCTGCATTTTTTTTGGAAAATTTCAGCCAGAACTGTTCAGCAATTGCTTAGAACAAGGGGGAGGAGGGGAAATCTCGCTTTCCTCATGTTAAAACATTCTGGTGACCTTTTCTTTCAGCCGCTCTGATGCACCCATGCCTTGGAACAGGGACTTGAAATTTGCTAGGTAGTTGGCCTTTGGGTTAGGGATATGCCTATTACCATTCTTATGAAAATCAACCAAATGTGGCCAAATTATAAGCCTTTGAAAAATATGCAATATGCACATGCTCAGTAGAGACTGCGCATGCTCCAGCTGTGTCTGGGCAGGACTTTCCCTACAATTATCGATCTGGGCTGCTGCAGACTCTCCTGGGCCCTAGCACCACTTTACATCTTCTAAGTGCTTTATGATCATTTTCTGATTAACCCTCACAACACTCATGAGAAGTAGGTAAATTGTGTTCTCTCTAGTTCACTGATGGGCAAACAGTCACGGGAAGACAAAAAGTGACTTGCCCAAGGTCCACCAGGGGGATAATGTCAACAACAACAATAAAAGCCAGGATTTCTTGGCTCCCAGTCATAGGATGGTCTTCTCCCCCACACTTGCATTTAATTCTTCTGGGAGAAAAGAATGCTCTATGCTCGTGGGAAGGATGTATTAAGGAAATAATGGGCCCTTTCACAAGAGCACATCACCAGTGAATTACAATTACAGCGAAGCCATTTCTCCTCAGCCTATGTGTGTGAATTGGTGCGACAGTGACATTTACAGTGATGTAGCACCTAGGTTAAGGCTCACATAGATGAAACCCAGGGTACAAAACGAGCAACATCCTCAACAAATCAGAGCAGCACATCATTACCAGATACTGTACTATTCAGGCTTATTGTGCACGGAGCAATTAACAAAGGGGCCTGTTGTGGAAACATCAGAGGCAGGAAGTGATTAATATTTAAAACACGCCAGAAAATATAGATTTGAGATAGAAACTGCTAGAAGTCTAAGTCTTAAGGAAAGGGGAATGTTTTCCTTCAAACAAAAATGTTTGTAAAATCTCATATTTTTAGAGTCATGAGTTTAGCTGAAGATGCAGAATGGAAATATCCCTCCTGTGTGCCAGAAGCTGGGAATGAGCGACAGGGGATGGATGGCTGGATGATTACCTGTTCTATTTATTCCCTCTGGGGCACCTGGCATTGGCCACTGTCGGAAGACAGGATACTGGGCTAGATGGACCTTTGGTCTGACCCGGTAGGGCCATTCTTATGTTCTGTTCTTAATCTTATGAATACATATGAAAATATGTTATCTCCTAAAAGTTATCCCCTTAAGACTTGTCTAGATTCCTTCCAACATTATGTTTAATCCTAATTCTGTTGGGTATTGACTTCACCTATGTCTGGATTGTCTTCACCCACTTCTTTTGTCAGCTGTAGGACTCTCCTCTTGAGAAAAGAACTGTGCAATATGAAGAACAGAGGTGGAAGTAAGCCGGTACGGGCCAGTATGGCATACTGGTAAGAAAGTGGCCACCAGTACAGGCTGGTATACTGCCGACGTTAAAGTGCTGCTATGGCAGTGCGTTAAGCACCATGCCGGCAGGGCCGCTGATGGGGTACAAAAGAGGCATCTGGGGGGCCCTGGAGTCCGGCAATTTAAAAGGGCCTGGGGTTCCTGGCAGCGGCTGGAGCCCCGGGACCTTTGAATCGCTGTCAGAGCCCCAGGTAGCGCGGGCCAGCCAGTGCTGAAGGGCTGGCTGGCTGGGGGAGTCTGGCCCCAACCCCGCCCCTTCTGCCCGAGGCCCAGCCCCTTCCGGGAGCCCAGAGCCACCCCCCACCACCTTGCCCAGGACCCCGTCTGCCCTGCGTACTGGTAAGTTCTTTACATTACTTTCACCCCTGATGAGGACTGAAAAAGTTATGCATTCATTTTTCTGAATAGCATGATTTCCACAGTTGTCTGGCCTTCAGACAGAAATGACTTGTTTGAAATCTGAGCTTGTTACTGCTGACGTGGTCTTGTGATTCCCCATCAATGATACATATAATGATAAAAAATCTAAAGAATTATGATCAAGCAAAACAATAACCGTTAGTGCAGGTCAAGAAAATAGAACTGCGTTTTCACAATTTTGAAGAAGGAATGACCATGTTTAGTTCAACATTTTTCTTTTTCTTTTTCTTTCTTTCTTTTTTTTTTTGACTCAAAGTGTTGCGCTATTTTACTCTCTCTTAAAAAAGTGAGAGAAAAGGAGGGGGCAGTCCGCACAATGAAATCTGACCAAAAGCATACCATGAACATTTTTGTTTTGAAAATGGTATTTGAAAAAAAGATATTTTTCCATGAAAATTTCTTTTGCTCAACAAGTCATCAGAAAAATCTTTGATGGAATTTTTTTGACTAGCTCTAATCCCCTGGAAATTAATGTTAAGAGGGCTGACCCTGACCTTCCTTTCAATGGTATAAGTCAGACCTAACCCCACTGAAGTCAATGGTGTTAAACCAGCATGCGATCAGAATTGGTATGAAAGTATCAAAACAGATTTAGATGATGACATTCTTAAAAAAGAATCTATAATTTTGGAATTTTAACCCAATTGATTTAAATTTTTGTGCTATTCAGCTATTTTTCTCATTGCTCGTATGAAAGTACGATATCTGTCATCAGTCAGCAATTTTGGCAGTAATCAATGTAAATTGTGTGTATCTCTGCCCTGTTATATTACACGCCACTTTTGCAGGAAACTTTTTTTTCTTGGAAGGTGTAGGACTTTTTGACAGCCTCACTGTAATGGATTTTATTTTGGAATATTGTTCTTTGCTGTTTTCTTTCTTGCAGGTCAGTCTCCCATAGATTTAATAGCATTTAATGTCAAAGGAATCATAATAGTTCATCTAGTCTGACCTCCTGTGTATTACAGGCCATTAGATTTCACCCTGCTGTCCATTGGTTGAACCCAGTAACTTGGGTTAGAATCAAGCAATCCAATCCTTGGGAGACCAAACTGTGGTGTACCACAGGCAGAGAATAGGAAAGACCAAGGTGCAACCAATGCCCAAGGCCCCTGCAATGGCAAGGAATTAAGAGATTCATACATTCCAAGGTCAGAAGGGACCACTGTGATCATTTACTCTGACCGCCTACATAAGACAGGCCAGAGAACTTTCCCAAAGTAATGGCTAGAGCGTATTTTTTTTAATAAAAAACCAACAGATCTTTATTTAAAAATTGCCAGTAGCGGGAGAATCCACCACAAACCTTGCTAAAGGTGGGATTCGGTAGGATAGGCCCAAATGATCCTTGCAGATGATCTGTGCTCCATGCTGCACAGGAAGGCAAAAAAACTCCAACGTCCCTGCCAGTCTGACCTGGAGGAAAATTTCTTTCCAGACTCCAAATCTGGCTACCCTGAGAATCAGCTGAACATCTAAGAATGAGGACTTCACCTGGACAGGTCATACGAGTAAAGATCTGCAGCGTCAGACCAGTATCTGTATTCTTATTAACAGGGATAAAATAAAGAGGAAATCAAGGGAGAGCAATTGCCCCACCTATGCTAAAAGCACAGGTAGCACTTCCTCCACTCTCCTTGTGGTCTGAGACAGCATTGTTCTCCCTCCACTGATGAGTTAGTATTGCCAATCCTAAATGTTTAAAAATCATGAGACTTTTAATGTAGTACATTTGGGGTTCTAGTTCTTTTCCTTCTGACCTCTCAGGCTCTAGCACACCCTTGGGCCACCTTTTCCAGCATTTCTCTGCAATTAACAAGGCTAGAAATATTTTTTAAATAAATGAAAACTAAGATTCTCACCTAATCCCAGGACTCCAGGAGCCAGGGCTGAAGGAAACAGATTTTGCAAGACTTGTGCTAAAATCACAACAGTTCACAACAGTGGTTTCTGGAGCTGACTGGAGGGTTGCTTGCTTTTAAGTCCCATTGTTTGTGTACTTTTTCTACATTGGCTGAGAGCACCTTGAGACCATTGTGTACAACAGTGCCACCTAGGGGCATGCACTGCACAGTGCGGATGGTCCCCACTTGCTAGAGTGACGTTTCTCAAACTGGAGGTCCTGACCCAAAAGGGGGTCACAAGGCTATTGTAGAGGGAGGGTCATGGTATTGCACTGCCTTCAGAGCTGGGTGTCTGGAGAGCGATGACTGCTGGCCAGGTGACCAGCTCTGAAGGCAGTGCCACTTCCAGCAGCAGTGGAAGAGTGGCGTGGTGTGGCGTGGCATGGCATGGAAGGGGAGTGGGGTAAACGGCTCATCGGGGTTTTTTGGGGTGTGGGTCAGCACAGCCCGGAATATTTTCAAAGGGTGGGCCCAGTAAAAAAAAAAAGTTTGCGAACCCGTGTGCTATAGCATTGTGACTGCTTCTCCAGGGCCCTGCCCAGGAGAAACTCCTCTGGCACAGCAAGGGACAAGTAGAGGGGAAAACAAGCCTTGCTGCTGGTCAGCAGCAGGTGGAGGAGTGAGGTAGGCCAAAGCTGCTGAGCAACCTCTGAACCAGTCCCTCAGTCCTGGAGCCCTTGGCATGTTAGGACAGGTAAGGGGAATTTTGGGGTGAGCAGCCAGCCAGGATCCCAGCAATGAGATGATAGTGTTGGGGCTGGAGAAGAAGAGATTGAATTGGGGGAGGGGTTTATTTTTGTTTATTTAAATGTGCTGGAAAAATGGTAAACTACCAGCTCAAGTGATTTTAGCCCTTTGAACGTTCCCTGGCCCGAGTCTACTCCTAGGCCTTAAATATGTTGGCCTTTCTCTCCTCTGAAGGCAGGCTTAGGTTTGCTAGATGTCTGGTTTTCGACTGGAACGCCCACTCAAAAAGGGACCCTGGCGGCTCCAGTTGGCACCACTGACTGGGCCATTAAAAGTCCAGTCAGGGGAGCAGCGGGGGCCCGGAGCTAAGGCAGGCCTTCTGCCTGCCCTAGCTCTGTGCGGCTCCCGGAAGCAGCCACCGAGTGGGTCCCCGTGGTCCCTAGGCTCATGGGCGGCCAGGTAGGCTCTGCACGCTGCCCATGCCCCAAGTGTGGGCTAAGCATCTCCCATTGGCCGGGAACCGCGACCAATGGGAGCTGCGGGGGTGGCATCTGCAGATGTGATGGCAGCTGAGCGTGTAGAGCCTCCTTGGCCGCCCATGCACCTAGGGGAAGCAGGGATCTGACGGCCGCTTCCTGGGAGTCGCAGTAAGTGCCGCTCGGACCCTGCACCCCAAATCCCCTCCCACACCCCAACCCCCTGCCCCTGCCTGGAGTCCCCTCCTGCACCAAAACTTCCTCCTGGAGCCTGCACCCCCCCAACACCTCAACACCCTGCCCCAGCCCTGTCCTGCACCCCAAACCCCTCATCCCTAGCCCCACCCCAGAGCCTGTACCCTCAGATGGAGCCCACACCCCCTTCCGCACTCTGAACCCCTCAGCCCCAGCCTGGAGCTGCCTCCTGAACCCCAAACCCCTCCTCTCCAGCCCCACCCCAGAGCCTGTACACCTAGCCGGAGTCTGCACCCCCTCCCACACTCCAAACCCCTCAGCCCCAGTCCGGAGCTCCCTCCTGCATCCCAAATCCCTCATCCCCATCCCCACCCCAGAGCCTGCACCCCCTCGCACACTCTGAACCCCTCAGCCCCTGCCTGGAGACCCGTCCCAAACCACTCATCCTCTGCCTCACCCCAGAGCCCGCACCGCCAGCCAGAGTCCGCACCCCCTTCCACACTTCAAACCCCTTAGCCCCAGCCTGGAGCTCCCTCCTGCACGCCAAATCCCTCAGCCCCGGCCCCACCCCAGAGCCCACACTCCCAGCTGGAGCCCTTACCCCCCCCCTCCACCCCAACCCCTTGCCCTAGCCTGGTGAAAGTGAGTGAGGATGGGGGAGAGTGAGTGACAGAGGGAGGGGGGATGGACCGAGTGGGGGCAGGGCTGGGGTGTTCGGTTTTGTGGAATTAGAAAGTTGGCAACCCTAGGCAGCCCACGTCATTTGGTCCCATGATTACAACAGGGCTATAAGTAAATTGGCTGGGGAGCAAGGGAACACATTAGATCCTCCTCCCCTCCCACACCAGGGCTTCCTCATTGCAAGCCTGATGGCCCAGGTTAGTGCAGCTGTGGCAAGGAACCTGGGGAAGGAGTGTGGTGGGGGAGGGAGGCACCACTGACAACTGCAGGAAGCAAGAGAAGTGGTGAGGGGCGCACACAGAAGCCCAGTGGGCGGAAGTGGAGGAGGAGTGGGTGACCTGCTCAGGCATACCCCGGTGGAAGGAATAGCAGCCAGGCCTGCAGGGAGAGGAAGGAGCAGGGACTGTGTTGAGCCAAGCAAGGTTGGGTTTGGGTTGTGGCAGGAGATTTGGAAGAACCACTGAGAGAAGCCTGCCCCAGTGGGAAGAGCAACTGAAGGGAGCCCACTCTATGAGAAAAAGCACCTCAGGAAGGTGAGTGAACCCTGACGCTGGGTGTAGTTGTAAGAACAGGGAGTGAAAGGGAGGTGCAGGCAGCAGAACTCCTGAGGGAAGCCCAGGCCTCAGCAGAGGAGGAGGTAGGTTGGGCAAGTGAAGAAGCCAGGTGAGGCCTCACCCAGGCAGCAATCACAGAGGGTGCATGATATGGGAGTGGGAGGGCCCCCCCACTTGGATATGACCTCACTTCCTGCACCCAGATATGACCTCGCTAATCACTGCTTGGTATCCATTTCCTAAAGCTCATGAATCTTTTCCCCTAATTATACTTAAATGAGAGGGGAAAAAAATGAAAGTTGGGCTCCATTAGAAAAAAAGCTTGCGGGGGGGGAAGAGTGGGGGAAAAAGGTAAGAAAAATAAATGTGGTGAAAGATGTAGGGTGACCATATTTCCCAAAGAGAAAACAGGGCACCTCATGGGGCTGGCCCTAGCTGCTCGCCCGAGCCCCCTTCCCCATGTGGGGCTGGCGTCGCTGTTTGCCTGAGCCCTGCCTGCCCCCTGTGCAAGGCTGGGGCTGGTGTTGCTGCTTACCTGAGCCCTGTCTCCTCTTCTCCCCCTCCCCCAGCCGCATAGGGCTGGCCTTTCCACTTATTCCCCCCCCCCCCCGCATGCCCTTCTGCACCCCACTTTTTTAACAAAAGTGGGCATTTGTCCCATTTGCTCTTGCCAACTGATCAAGTTGGCAAGAGCAAATGGGACAACTGGCCCCCTTTTGCCAAAAAAAGGTCGGGACGGCCAGGACAGGGCTTAAAAAAGGGACTGTCCTGGCTAAAACGAGACGTGTGGTCACCCTAGAAAGATAATTTCCTTGGGCCCAGTCCTGCAAAGTACTGAGCACCTTCCCCTGTTAACTATCCCTTGCAGGGTCAAGCTCTTTTTCAGCTTAATCCGCTGACCTCTGCAAAAGTGGTAAATTGTAGGCTAGATTGGTACAGTTTAATGAAGCAGAGTACTCAAAATCCATACCCAATGATATGCGTAAGTGCTATGGTGCCTAGCTGATTTATCCGTGCATAAAGCAGTGTGAAGGAAGCAGGTCTCAACTCACAGTGTTGAGGTTAAAATTTGAATAAAATTGGGTCATGAAGTTATAGCTTCATATATTTTAAGGCTAGAAGGGACCATTGTGGTCATCGCATCTGATCTCTTGCATAAAACAGGCCATAGGACATCCCTGAATTCATTCCTTATCCTACACATACTGTTGACATATGCTGAGTAATACATTCAACATCCTTTCCCGCAAGTCAGCTACCTTTAGTTACAAAGAGTCCTGTGGCACCTTACAAACTAACAGGAGCATAAGCTTTCGTGGGTGAATACCCACTTCGTCAGATGCATGTAGTAGAAATTTCCAGAGGCAGGTATAAATATGCAGGCAAGAATCAGTCTAGAGATATCGAGGTTAGTTCAATCAGGGAGGATCAGGCCCTTTAGTTGTAATACTTTTATAATAGTCTATCAAATCAAAAGTTGATTCACAATATTACAAGTAAATAATAAACGGTATATTGCTGCTGCATTACTTTTAAATTGCAGAGGGCACATTGGGCTAGTATGTTTCACCCTGGGTTGTAGGCTTAATCCTCAGGTTTGTTAACTGTTGGAGAATAAAATGTAAATTTGCAGGGTTTGTAAAATTTTCCCAACTGCTATTGGGACAACTAAGAAAAATGATCAAAAGGTGATGATTAGGGTTGGGGTTATGTTAGCCAGTGAGCAACGATTCAGTCAATTTCTAATGTCAGCTAATAAAAGTCACACAACCCTAGTCTGACATGCTATACTTGGCAATGAAATGGAAGCAGAAAAGCTAGTTTAAAAAGAATATCCAAGCAATTCATAGACCATCCGTCCCCTCTCTCTAGGTACGTTTACAGTGCTCAGTGTAGTATTTGGTTCCAGCACAAGCACTTCTCGTGGAAAGAAAGGGTCTTCCTCAAGGACACAACCATTCAAGGTCACTGAGCTAAATATTTTCGGTGCCACAGTCTCCTAATCCTTCCATAATTCTGACACCCAGGGCCAGCTCCAGGCACCAGCCTAACAAGCAGGTGCCTGGGGCAGTCAATGAAGAGGGGGTGGCACGTCCGGCTGTTCGGCAGCGGGGCTGTCACTCCCTCTCAGAGTAAAGGACTTGCCGCCCTAGAATGAAGCAGCAGTAGAGTTGCCGCCGCTTGTGATCGCGGCTCCCTCCCCCCCCCACCCCCCGCTTGGGACGGCAAAAATGCTAGAGCCGGCCTTGCTGACACCTTACTTACTTGGTTTGTTGTAGTACTGCTGTGCTAAGCACTGTACAACACTCCCCCCCACACACAACCCCCCCAAATAGTTCCTGCCACGAAGGGCTTACACTCTATGGTCACTAGCAATATTTAGCAACAACAGTGTAGCAGCAAATTTAAAATAGGTGATTAATGTACATTGGGGTTTTGCGGGAGTTCATGTTACTCCCTGGTTGACTGCAACCCATTTTGAGGACTCAACTTGCATTAGTAAGTGTTGTTGTGGTCCGTAAATGCTCAACGCCATCCATTGGTGGTTGTGCGCACACGCATGCCAACTATATTCTTTGCGTGCTCTAACCACTAGAGGAAGACAAAGCCACTCTGTTAACATGATTTACACAAGCGGTATTTCTTGCATTTTTTCACATGACTACTATAATGAGAAAATGCACAGTACAGTAGAAACTGGGAGATGCAGGCCAGATTCTGTGGAAGAGGCTCTCCTTGGAGTTCCCCCCAATCATTCTATGCGATGAAGGGGCTCCATGGAAAAAGTAGTACATCTGACTCTAATGGGAATTGGATCAGGATCTGTGAATGGGCTGTAATATTTTACTATATTCTTAATGTGGTGTACAGCACCCTGGACATGTGTGTGTGTGTGTCTGAACTATATAAATAAAGATAATTGGTTAGCTGTGTTCACTCAGGGTTTGTAGGGCTCATGTGACGTTCTGTATTCTGAATGTATTTTAAGTTTCACAGCCAGGGCCGGCTCCAGGCACCGGCTGAGCAAGCGTGTGCTTGGGTTGGCAGATTCCAAGGGGCAGCATTCTGACCAATCCTTTTTTTTTTGTGCTTCACCGCTTTGGCCGCCCCTGCAGGTTTTTTTTCTTTTTGGTTTGCTGCTCCCGCTGCCCTGTAGGGGGCGGAGGATGGGAGCACCCTGCAGCAAGCCCGGCAGGGCAGCCCACATCCTTCCCTGCCTGCCGACGGGAGCAGCGCGGAGCCCTCCCAGCAGGCGGTGCAGTGGGAGGGGCTGCATGGCAAGCACTCCGCTTAAGGAAGCCCTGGCCGCCCCCCTTCTCTCTCTCTCTCTCTCTCTCTCCCCCAGCTAGGGCCAGGAGTCCCCCTGCACCCACGCTCCTGCCGCCCCACAGGTATTTTTTGTTTTTTTGTTTCCTTCGCCGCTCCGGCCGGCCAGTTTGTTCCCTCCCACCCCCGCCGCTCCGGCCGAGGGCAGGTTTGTTTCCCGTCCCCCTCCCCCACCCCCTTGCCGCTCTGGCCAGGGGCAGGTTTGTTTCCCGCCCCCACATTTGCTGCTCTGGCTGGCTGGTTTGTCCCCCTCCCCTTTGCTGCTCCGGCCAGCTGGTTTGTTCTCTCTCTTCCCCCCACCCCTCGCCGCTCCGGCTGGGGGCAGGTTTCCCCCCCTTTGCTGCTCCGGCTGGGCGTTTTTTGCTTGGGGCGTCAAAAAAGCCAGAGCCGGCCCTGTTCACAGCAGAACTCTGCCATCTTACAACACACTTGCTTGATGTGTGTGAATGATCTGCGCCTTCTGTTACAGCAATAACAGTACTTATTTTTGTTAGCAGGCAGCCAAATCAGATGATTTAAGCCACACTGCTTGCCTAGCATGGCTGTTTTCTTAAATGCTCGCTTTCAGTGCTGGTCTTTTAACCCACTTTTTTTGGGCTCATCTGTGGTGTTGCTTTGACTTCAAGACTGGGAAATAGGGTTAACAAAATAAAACTGGGACGTCAGTGTCTAGGACAGACTAATCAGAAAATGGGAGAGGATGTCACTTAGATAACATCACATAAATCTTTCCAAATAATCAGTTTTTGAAAGCTCTGACTGACTGATTTGGGTTCCTTTGACCCTTCCCTGACCTGGTTGATTTCACTGTGTTATCATAAACACCACATTATGGTTCAGCCAGTTTCTATTTCAATCATCTCTCTCATTGTTTGGAAAATCATGAAGATTTGGTGATTTAGGGCCATATTGTACTCTCTGCAATCACAGGCTACTGGGATCCAGAGGATTGGATGGTCCAGGCGTGAGCAGTGCCACCTCCACAGCAACATATCCCCACCTTCCCTCCCCACCACGGAAGGCCCTTAGTGGGAGGCAGGAGAGAACCTGTGGCCAGGGAGACATCACTCATTGTCATCTCATGGACTTTTCATGGATAATCTTACACTGCTCCACTTTTTCCCTCCGTGCCACTGAACTCCCTCTTCAGTGGGGAAGCCCCTGTCAGCAAAGGCTCATACTGACAGGGTGCTGGAAGGAGCAGAGGCGCAGCAACTGTGCCAGGGTGACTTCATGTCTCTGGATTCATGAAAATCTCTGGCAGCTGCTGGTTTTGGTGACAGACCTCTGTGCACAAGGGGGAGGGGCAATCTTAAGTAGGTCCTGTGAGTGCTACCATAATGTAAATGTTACTACTATGGCTTCTTCAGTGGGGCAAAGAAAGAATGTGATCGAAACTCCAAGAGGGGAAAATTTTCCAGACCTTCTTATGCATTGGAGTTGCCTGTACAGGAAGTTATGTTGTCGCTGTGACCAAAGTTGTGTATGTTCTCATTGCAATACTTCAGCTACCTCACTGGTACAAGAGACATGAAGTGGTCAGACCATGATACCCAAAATACATAGTCAAGAGAAATAATCTGCATCACACCACAGGATATGTTATAATCTTCCATAACCCAACACTTTATTTAAAAATTACATCACAATGAGAGTCTGTTAATAAAATACACTAATTCACACCAGTCTGCATTGCCCTCTTACTTGTTTTTTTTTTTTTTTTTTAGGGTTAGCATCTTTCTTCACTTTATTAAAAACTCAATAGTGTTAAAAAATAACTACTGCATTGTACCTACAGCAGCTGATATCTACTGTAACAGGCAGGTTACAGAGGAAACTTCCAGAGCTAATTAAACACTTCAGTTAAACTCATATTTTTGGCACCATTAATTTTTTTTAATTAAACCAAGCAAAGTACTTCCATATTAAGCCAGTAAAATCACTGATCTGAAACATGGCAGTGATTGTCATGCAACTGCTGTCTAGAAATGTGTAAAAATGCTTCTTTTGGTTTAAAAAATAGGAATTCTGAGTTATTTGTATGTCACAGCACTTGACTGTGATTACAGAACAGGGCCAGCCCTACTGTACTGTAGCTATTATCATTTTGCTGTGAAGTTTGGTTAACATGTCAGTCTGCGGTTCATTTAAGCGGCCATTGATGACTTTTTTACCTTTGGTAACAGAGTCAGAATTTAAAAATCTGTCAGAAGATTGGGGGGAGGGGTGGGAGGGAGGAAACATTATTTTCTCTCAGTTATGCTGCTGTTTGGATGAAACCATTGGCTACAATTTCAATTAGTTTTTGGGGAAAGCAATGCCACACAATGCTTTGGCGGTTTACTGGCAGCCAATTATCATCTTACTAATGAGACTTTAAAACATTAAGAGCGCTGAAGCACTGTGATTCACTGGTCAAGTCTTGATTTGTCTTCCCTGAAATGATGGCTAACTGCATCTACAAAAATGCACTGAGAAAGAATGTTTCATTAATAATAGTAGATTTGTACCAGGGCCATGTTTATACAAGCGTGTGCAGTTAGTTGCTTTTGCAAATTTTTAGAATCTACAGACTGGGGGGCAGGGAGGTTTTGTGTTTTTTTTTAACTTTATAAACTTCAGCTGCTTCTAGAGTCACGTATTATCACTCGAAATGAAATGAAACCTAAGCTATATATAACTGTTTTTTTTCTGGCTCCTGAACTGTACTATTTCAATCAGTTTTTGGCACATTAAGTAGTGATTGTAGTATGTTTCACTGATTGCAGGCTCCATTGTACTAGTATTTATTCTGAAAAACTTCTATTGTATCACTCACTTCCCTCCTGCCCCAATTACTCTGGGAAACAAAAAGGAATGTGACTACACTGTTATGGATAAAAAAGGTTTTAATTAGAATAAGGCCTATAAGCATCTTAGGGCTGCTGGTTACAAAAAAGGACAAAGATTTACATTGTAACTGCAATAGTGTCTGGTTTTTTTTCTGAGGGGAATGTAAAGTTGTTCTGGCTATCACAGAAATGTTTCATGCTCTTTTTCTTTTTTTAAAGCCTCATTCAGGCGAAAGAACTAATTATTTACTTTTTTTTTTAAACTGATGAGCTCTCTTTCTGCCCCTGCTCTTAAAGGGCCTGATCCTTTCCATTGACTTCAATGGGCATTGGAGCAGGCCAAAACTGCAAGGCGTAAGCTCTGACTTAGCTGTTTCTCACAAACATACTCATTGAAGAAAGGACCACAGGATCCTTGCACGGAGAAAGAGAGAAATTACTTAAGGAAACAATGGAACAGTAATTGACAGGAAGGTTTGAAATTCATGGTAATAGAACACTTCAAGGCTTGTGTAATGTAATCAATGTCCCTAACAGGTAACCCTGGTAGGGTGACCAGATGTCCCGATTTTATAGGGACAGTCCCGATATTTGGGTCTTTTTCTTATATAGGCTCCTATTACCCCTGTCCCGATTTTTCACATTTGCTGTCTGGTCACCCTAAACCCTGGCAAAACCCCCAACGCCCTAAGGGTAAAAATCACCTCTCAGATTCACACTGAGAATTTGTCATCTACATGGATCTCTGCTGCATATTCAGAATTTATTCTGCACACACGGCTCCTATTAAAGTCAATGGGAGTCCTGCGGGAGGAACAAGTGCAGAATATACAATAGTGCAGTTGAAAACGTTTTTAGCGTGGATCAGTCAATCTATATAGAGGAAAGCGAGAGCAAAACTATATGGAGATATCAAGAGTCTCCTTAAGAACAGACGAAATCTCTGTTAAGGTGGGACAGACAGCAGACCTATAGAAATTCCACATGCGTATAGTGCAACTTACACTAATTTGAGAAGTAGCAGGTGGAGAAGCAGCATGTTGGCCATGTACCATAGAGTGTGTATTAATAGGCAACTGTGGCATGGAGTAAAATTTTGGCTGAAATAAATGAAAGTGGGAATAAAGTACAATATATCAGCAAGATAAATTCTGGTTCTTGGGATATTTTCACTCTCTTTTAAAATGGATTTATACATGAACTTTGAAAGCTGCAGTGTCTAGGTTTGCCAAACTTCTTTGTAGTGTATTCCCCACATTTAATATACAAAAAAGAACTCAAGGCTGAGAGCAGTGAGGCATAAACCTGGGAAATAACATAGGAAGGGTAAGTAGTAGTAAGTATGTTGCTTAATTGGAGTCACTTAGCACTTATTTTTGCCTTTTTGGACAAAAACATCCCAAACTATGTTTACCACATTCTCTCCCCCACTTCCTTTTGAATAGAGTTGTCCGTGCTATAGCGATACAGTCACTCAAGAATATACTGGGAAGACAGATAAAAATACAAAATACAAAACAAAAATGCATTCTACTATTATAGTACTTGAGTAATGGAGTCAATGTCAGACTTAGGCTACTGCCAGACCGATGCACTTTTTGGGGAACTGGTTCAAGAGAATCAAGCTGAGCCACTGTACAGGAACCAAACACAAACTAGCATTATTAGGCAAGGGTAAGAATCGAGAGGGAGATTTTTTTCAGGGTGCACAGATAGAAGAGATGGCTGTCAGATGTGAGAATGTGCTTTCCCGTTGTACCCATCAGAACCTCGGAGCATATTTTTTTCAGTCTGTATCTATCGTTTTGTGGCAGGTCCTTGAAATATCTTCACATTTGGCCATCGTGCATGCTTATAAACTTACCCCATTTCTCCTTTTGTTAGGCTATGATTTCTTTATTTTTTAAAAACATTTTTAATTTTTTTTAACAACTGTTAAAAAAGTTTTATGGTAAAAATAACTCACTATATGATACATATACCCGAAATGGTGTGATACTTTATATAATAAAAGATGAAAATATTCACTTTCCATAATAAAAATAAGTTCTATTTTTTGTTTATTTTACAATATACTTAATATTCTTTTCTTCTTCTTCTTCACGCTGAAAGTAAATAGTCCCATTTTGAGAGCACTTCGGAGTCGATTAAAGTGGCAAGAGACTGGAGAATGGCTTATAAGCATTTTGAGCAGCCGCATTCCACATGCCTCTCCAGTTCTTCCATGAAGGAGGATCCATCCACACACTGAAAGATGTATTTCCGCCTTTTGCTCCGGAGGGGAACGCAACACTGCCCATTACTGCAACTGCCACGACATTCCATCTGGGGAACTTTGGAGGCAGTGACACACGAGGTATAGCCATGCTGCTTATGGATCACTTCTCGGACAATCTCCCCTTGGCAAAGATTCTCTGTTAAGACAATGGAGAGTGTAGAGAGAGGTTTGTAAAAGATTATAATTTAAAGATGCTCCCTTGTAAGGGACAGTATTATAAACATAGGAATTTGGAGATGTGCCCTGGAGGCAGGGGTTGGGAACACCACATGGCTGTGCGCAGCAGTTCACCAGAGACGCTCCCCAGTTTGCGTTATTCAAGTTTTATTCCTTTCTCATTCACTGGCTTGTTACTTAATGAACCCCTAGAATGTTAGCGAGAGGAAGGATGGAGAAGGTGATAATTATCTTGTAACCCCCTCCCCACCAAACAGCCCTGTGCATGTACTGACATTTATTTTATTAAAGGCAAACAACAGTGCACAGGGTCTCCATTCTCCACTGCTTTGTACGAGGTGTAAAATGCTATCAGGACAGAATAGTACTCTCTTTGTGCAGGTATGTATTTATACAAGGCATTGTAGAATCAGGCCTGTTGCCTTCAACAGAACTGGAGATGCTTTAACAAACAATAGTTATTTAAGCTTCCAACATCCCTGTAAAGTATATATTATTCCCATATTAGATGGAAAATGGAAAAAATATATTATTAATAAGACCATTATTAGCCATGGGAATGGTTTAATGGCATGAGACTTACATTTGAAACACTTAAGCTCCCTCGAGCCACAGATACAAATCTTGGTAAGGTCGATCTGTCCTTACATCCTTTCAGATTAGATATATGGAGTTCCATGCAGCGTGCTCTGTGTAGGTCTTTAGAGGAGATCCTCAAACCCAACATTCAGCCTACTCTGTATGAACTTTAATAATCTGGGGTTTGCCCAAGTATACTTGGCAACATTTCCTGTCCTAACCTATTGTGCAGTCACTGTGCAGCAGTCAGATTCATGGAATTTGCAAAGACTGTGATGCTTTTAGATGAAAGGTGCTACCTAAATAAAACATTATGGGCCAAACTGCTGCTTTTGTGGGGGAACAAAGGAAGGACTAGAAGACTGAGTTATAACTTTCTGAGTTTCTAATTTAATTTAGGGGCAAAACAGGTGTGGAACAGATAGGGGACTTGGCCTCCCCAAAAGCCCAATAGGAATAAAGGAAAAGCTAAGAATTTTCCTTGAGACCCAATTTCAAACCTGTACAGCTCAGGAGAGGGAAGGAATGAGGGCAACTCGCATTACTCATCCTACACAGCATGGTTCCTAAAGGAGCAGTGCTTCCTGGGAATTCTGCCTTTGCCTTTCTGTACTTCCCCATTGTGGATGTGGTTCAGTGTGCTGGGGGGAATTTTCATCCCCAATAATGCAGTGAGGACAATCCTTGTAGTGTATGAAGGGAAAGATGCCACAGAAAAGCACCCACATCACAAGCCCTCTCCACTCACACATCCCACTCAGAAACAACAGAGCTACAAACTTCCAGGATTCAGGAGGAACAGAGCTATTATCATAGATCTACCCTTTTCTACGCATTCAGACATCTTCTGGCCAGCTCTTGTGTGGTTTCCCTCTCCTCCTCCCTCAATGGTTCTGAAGGGGCCATTGTCCCATTAATAAGCGTTAAATGGAGGAAGAGTGAAGACAAACGTGAATAGAAATGACAGCAAATCACAATCCAAGGCACTGTAGCCAGGCATACCTTTGTCGCAATGTTCTCCGCTATAGTTAGGGTCACATTCGCAGTATGGCTCCCCATGTTCTGAAATTTTACACTGCCCATGGTTGCATTTCATAATTCTGCAGGGGTTTGAGGAGTCATTCTTCTTGTCGCAGTACATGCCCATATAACCCTCTGAGCACTTACATGTGTAAGCAAAGTTGACAGCCGTGCATTTACCATGGATACACCTGAGAAAGAAGAAAAGTTTAGAGCTGGCTTATGCTTGTGAGGTTTGAATTAGGGCAGGAAGAGACCTCAATTTTTCCAGGAATGTTTACTTTGGATGTCTTAGCTCCCACTCAATTTCTGGCCAATATTCTAAAGCAAAGAAGTTCAGTGCCAGACATGCTGGCAGAAACGGCAAGTGGATATTGGATCATATTCACAGACAGCAAATTCTGAATTTAGTGATCATGAAATGTTCTCATGGGAAACCTGAGTAAGGGTTAGGCTCATTCAGTCATGGATCAAACAATACAATTTATCCAAACAAAACAGCTCAGATTCAGAGTATCAATACTTGAAACAAACTCCTCGTGAACAATCCACATGTCAAAGCGTATTTGGAAAAATTATTCTACTGATTACCTCACATGATGAATAAATGCAAGGAAAATTGCTATCTGTCTGTGGAATTTGTGGACAAAAAAAGAGGCTAAATTACTCCAAAAACTTGACTCAGTTCTAGTTGAATGGTTTCACGATACAGGGTCCTGCAGTGGGATTTGGTATTTCTGGACAGGTGATGCATGATGAGGAACTGCAATAGATCCCCATTCAGTGGGTAGATGAAGGCTCAGACTGTGGAAGCAGGGTGAGGAGATAAAGGTGGCATCTTTATGCCAGGGGATGCCATCCAGCGGTACAAACATTTCATATATACAAAGCCCTCGCTTATATAAATTTTCCCATTTGTTATTTTTACTCCTGGCATTTTAAATTATTTCCCATTTTAAAAAAATGTTTATTTTAACCCTTGCCAGTTTCATGTGTGTGTGCAAAATAGGCAAAAATAAAAAACAAGGAATAATAAAAGCAACAATGAGGTCAGGATACAGAAAAAAAGGGTAATTAAGTGGATTCACATTATTTAAAATAAGGCATTTTCAACAACACTAAACTAACTCCTGCTCCTGGATCAGTAACCCTTGTTGCTCACCCCCCCCCCCCGACACACCATCTTCTCCTCAGTCTGTATTACCATGTCTCCACTTAGATTGTAAACTCTTTCATGTGAAGATCATGTCTCTGTCTGCAGGGCGGTCCTTAGGATTTATGGTGTCCTAGGCGGGATTATTAAACTGGTGCCCCTGTGCCTGACTTGCTCTTAGCAACACAAACATAAGCTTATAGTATTGGAAAACTTGCCACATGCACGTTATTAAAACCAGTTCAACTTAATTAAGCACACTGTAATGCTGATGGACTAGCACTAAAGAAGTAACACTATAGAAAAAATTCTGATTTGACAGAATGATGCCAAAATAATACGATTTTTTAAATTTGTCAACATTTTATTGGAAATTTATATGAAGAGGTATTGAAACAAGGATTTGTTTTTAATTAACAGCCATCTTTCAGGCTTTTTGGGCTGCAAAATCAGTAATAATGTCATCGTATGACAAAGACAAAGTGATGTCTTGTTCGATTGCAAGAATAGCAAGACCAGTCAAGCGTTCCTGACTCATTGTAGAGCGGAGATAGGTTTTAATGAGCTTTAGTTTTGAGAAACTCCGTTCTCCTGATGCTACTGTTACAGGAATTGTCAGTAGAATACGAGTGGCAATGTACACATTAGGATATATGTCAACAAGTTTGCTGGTATGAATAAACTGTACAATGTCCATCACCGATTTTGCATGTGGCAACATTGATGACAGTGTCCTCAATTCTTCGTACAGTTCAAGTCCATTTAAATCAAAACTATCACCGTGCTTCAGGAGGCTCTCTACGTTCTTGCACTTCGTCATTAGTTGCTCTTGTTTTCCTATTTTGTTGAATTTAGTTATGTCATACAAAAATCCAAACTGTTCATGGTGTACTTGTAAGGTATTAAACCTTTCATCAACAGCAGATATTGCCTTATCCATCACAACATTAAAAAATTCAACCTCAAATTTCTTTTCTGGATCGTCTATGGACTCATCTGCTCCTTCATATTCCGCTTGCCATTTTTTCCTTGAAACTCGTGTCACATTCGGACACACCGAATGCCTGTGCAAGCTCTCTTGCTGTAACCTGTATTTCTTTGGATCCATTTTCTCTGTATTTCACTAACAAGTCTCGTGTGTTGTTTAGTAAGTGTTGAATCAAGCTGCATCATTGGACTCTGCATTATTTTGCTTACACTTGAGATTTTAACAAGAATGTCATACCAGATTACAACAGACGTTAGAAACTTGAAGCTGGATACTTCAGAGGCCAATGGCTGTGCTTCACTTTTAGCTTTTGGATCTCTGGCTTCTTCCGAAGTAGCAACCAGTGCATCGTAAACTTCCTCAGATTGATATCTCAACGTTTTTACACTTTCTACTCTGCTTTCCCAGCATGTCTCAGATAGAGGCTTAACGGTAATAGCATTGACATGTGCTTTGAATATTTGCCATCGTTGAGTGAAGCTGAAAAGAGCACGTAAATGTGTTGCAGCAAACCATAAAAAGATATAGCTTCTACAGAAGACTTGGCCATATCACACAAAATCAAATTAAGACTGTGGCATGCACACGGAACAAAAAAGGCTCATGGATTTTCTCTCCGCAATCTAGCTTGCACGCCAGAAATGCATCCTCTCATATTGGCACCATTATCATAGCCTTGTCCTCTAATGTTCATTACGGACAATCACATTCGTTTTAGTTCATCAAGGAGAGCTTGAAGAAGTCCAAAACCTGTAGTGTCTTCTACTTCTAAAAATGTGATAAACGATTCCTTAACTGTAATCTGTGCTGAATCACTAATGTTGACAAATCTCACTACTAACAACATCTGTTCTTGATGACTTATGTCCGGAGTGCAGTCTAGAATTACGGCAAAATATTTTGCCAAAGTAACCAATGAAACAATTTTGTCTCTCACTTTATCACTCATTAGCATGATCAGTTCATTTTGAATTCTTGGTCCCAAATAGTGGTCATGTATTTCATTTTCAGTTACTCTTCAGAAATGTTCACTCATCACTGTGTCAAATTTTCCCAGCAGTTGTACAAGGCCCAAAAAATTGCCATTTTGGGCTGGAATAATTTCTCAATGCTTCCTCTAAAAGCAAGATTGTTTGTTGATAGATACTCAACAATAGATAATAGACGTTCAGGAACACGACACCAATGCTGCTTCTCTGACTCCAGCAATCTTTGATTTTGGGCATCAAGAGTTGTCTGATCTTTTAACCTTACACTCAGCTCACACGATTTGTGCATACTTTCAAAGTGGTGTTGTGCCTTTTCATGTTGCGGTAATATGTGACTAAGATTTTTCCAATCATTAATACCCATGGTTGCTATCTTAAAATTGCAACTATTGAAAATCTTGCATGGGAAACAAAATACAGCATCCTTGCATTTAGAGTACACAAGCCACCGTCTGTTGACAATTTCACCTTTAGAAAGTCTTTTGTAGTAATTGTTTTCTGTGAATTTCCTACCTCTAATGTCTTTAGGATATTCAAGACCTTTATTCTCCCAGGGCCTTTCTCAAATATAATGGCACAGAATTGGTTGTTTAAAGATTGTGGCTATGTGCCAATGTCATCTATATCCCATGATAGTACAGTTTCAACTGTTGTAATTTCTTGTTTTGTGTCTGCATCTGTTTCAAATGATTGTTCTCTGTGTTGTTGCGTTTCTTGAGCTTCGTCTGCATAAAAATTTTCTTTGGCAGTTACCTGATGATATTGATCAACTTCGTTGTTTTCATGACGTACAAACTTAACCCTTCTGTGCTTGTATAGCTAATCCTATTTCATCTTTCCGTTTTCTTTTTTGTGACCCGGAAAGTTGTTTTCAATACGACATAACTTATAAGGGTGTTTTTTTAAATTATTGTCAGATTATCAGAAATATTATTTAAAATAACTAATATAGGATACTTGTGAGTCTGTGGCCTTGAGCTAGTGTGAAGACACCTCACAAGGCGCTCCACCCTGACTGAGACACAGTAGAGTTGGAAACCCATGTCATTTTTACAAAGCCACTTTTTAGTTTTAAATGTATAGTGGGCATCAGTTTTAATGTTAGTTACAACTCTATATCAACCTTATACTGTAAATAGATCAATGGCATTATCCAGTTTAATAAGCTAGGTTTTCAAGCAGTGGGAAAATATAACCCTAGTTTTACTCCTAAGTAAAGCACAAAGTGACCAAAATGAAGTCAGCACAGAATCATCTCATTTAGATTAAGGTAGCACAAAAATGTTACAGAAGTCCTATTGTGCCTTATTTTTGTTTGGAAAGACATTAGCAATAGCAGCACATTTTGGGCACTGCCAGAAATACATGATAAATCACTGCCTCTAAAGTTCCATCAAAAACTGACATTTTCACAGCTCTAGCATGATCTGCTGCACAGATTCTTCACAAGGAAGTGTCCCTGGCCTTTTTAACTCGTATTAACCATGTATTTACTTTATGAAAGTTGGACAAAACATTGTGAAAACGTAAGACATTGGCTGCCCAACCTCGGGGCTGGCAAAAGCTATATTGACTCACTGGAAAAAAAAGAGAATCTTAGTATAACATATGGTCACTCTATACCAGGGGTCGGCAACCTTTTAGAAGTGGGGTGCCAAGTTCACTGTAATTTAAGGTTTCCCATGCCAGTAATACATTTAAATGTTTGTAGAAGGTCTCTCTCTATGTCTATATTATATAAATAAACTATTGTTGTATTTAAAGTAAATAAGGTTTTTAAAATATTTAAGAAGCTTCATTTAAGATAAAATTAAAATGCAGATCTCATCAATTTAGTGTGATCCTTATCTGGGATCCTTGTCTGGCGTTCCCGCCACCAGCCCCGCTCAGCCCACTGCCGGTCTGGGGTCCAGCCGCTGACCCTGCTCAGCCTGCTGCCGGGTGGGGTTCCAGCCACCAGCTCCTGCCAGCCGGGATCCCGGCCACCGGCCCCCCTCAGCCCGCTACCAACCTGGGGTTCTGCTCACCCAGGCCGGCAGGAGGCTGAGCGGGGCCGGTGTCTGGGCCCCTGACTGGCAAGGGGCCAGCAGCCGGAACCCCAGAGCGGCAGCAGGCTTGAGTGCTGCCAGCACCCCAGACTGGCAGCGGACTGAGCCACTCAGCCCCCCGCCGGCCCTGCTTAGCCCGCTGCCGGCTGAGTGAATGGAACCCCAGGCCGGCAGCGGGTTGAGTGGCTCAGCCGGGGTCTCAGCCGCTGGCCTGCTCAGCCCACTGCCAGCTTGGGGTTCCTTGGGGGTCCCCAGGCCAGCAGCGGGGGCTGAGTGGGGCCGGCGGCTGGGCCCCCGGCTGGCAATGGGGAAGCAGCCGGAACCCCAGAGTGGCGGTGGGCTGAGCCGCTCAGCCCGCCGCCACGTGCCATCAAAAATCAGCTCGCATGCCACCTTTGGCAGGTGTGCCGTAGGTTGCCGACCCCTGCTCTATACACTAGTAAGGAGATGAGCATATTCCAGTTGTTGGAGGCTCTGTTTAGCAGTAACAGGCTATAGGCAAGTCAATCAACATTTTTTGTTTCTCTGATGAAAACTGGCCCACTCCCTGCCCCAAACCAAACTTGTCACAAATAATTGTCAACAACTTAATTTTCTGTTTTAGGCTAAGATATTGATTTTTTTAAAAAAAATATTGAAATTGAATTCAGGATTGTTAGCTAGCATTTTTGGCAAACAAAGTTGTTCAATGACAATCTAAATGGCAACACAGTGCTGCTTTCATGCTTGGCTCACCCTAGGTTTACCATATTTTAATTTTTAAAAAGGACACTCCATGGGGCCCCGGCCCCGCCCCAACTCCACCCCCAGCCCCACCTCAACTCTGCCCCCTCCCCTCAATGCTCCGCCCCCTGCTCCTCCCCCTCCCCTGCTTCCCGTGAATCAAATGTTCGCGGGAAGCCTGAAACAGGGAGGCAGCAGGTAAGCTGGTGCTGGGGCTGGGTGCGGCGCGGCCCAGTCTGGCCCCCCCTGGCTGAGTGGCTCCCTCTGGCGACCGGCCGGCCCAGGCCAAGAGGCTCTGGCCCCGGCGTCTCCCGCCCAGCTCGGCTTGGGCCCTGGGGTGCCGGCCCCGGCCAAGTACCCGCGCCCCCGCCCCTGGCCGAGCACCACGCCAGCCCTGGCCCAGCACCGCGCCGGCTTCTGGCTCTGCACCCCACACCCGTACCCCCGGCCCCAGCCCCTGGCCGAGCACCGCGCCGCCCCCAGCCCCGCACCCCTGGCCCCGGCCCCTGGCCGAGCACCGTGCCGGCCCCCGGCCGAGCACCGCTGCCCCTGGCCCCGCACCCCTGGCTCCGGCCCCTGCCAAGCACCGCCGGCCCCGGCACGGCCCCGCACCGCCGGCTCCAGCCCCAGCCCCAGCGGCCCCGGCCGAGCACACCTGGGTCCTCCCTCCCTATTTTCCCGGACATGTCCGGCTTTTTGGGATTTCCCGCCGGACGGGGATTTGAGGCCCAAAAAGCCGGACATGTCCGGGAAAATCCGGACGTATGGTAACCCTAGCTCACCCCCCAGCCTGCTGGTCCAACAGCTGCAGTAGAGGAGGAGATAGGTGGAAAACTGCAGGACCCCAAAATCCACAACAGCAGCAGCAGCAAACCCTCAGGTCCGATCACACGCCAACGGGCACCACCGCCAGCAACAAGGACCATGGTGAAGTTAGCACAGCATCTGATCTCAGGGACGGAGCACCCACGGAGCCACAGCAGCTCATCCTGCCCTGCGCAGCTTCCCCCAGATGAGATGGATTGCTGCCAGCCCAGGGGAGAGACGTGCTCCCCAGCTAGGGTGACCAGATCCAGATATCCTCATTTTATAGGGCCAGTCCCAATATTTGGGGCTTTGTCTTATATAGGCACCAATTACCCCCTCCTAGGGTGACCAGACAGGGGGTGGAGGGGGGTAATAGGAGCCTACATAAGAAAAAGACCCAAAAATTAGGACTGGCCCTATAAAAATGGGACATCTGCTCATCCTACCCCAATCCCCTGTCCTGATTTTTCGCACATGCTGTCTGGCTATCCCCAGCCCAGCCACGTGTGACCATTCCAATCCTGGCTGGCTGCGGAGGAAGTGAGTTACTTTCACTTTCACTTTCATTCCTCAGCAGGCAGCCAGCCAGCCTCCCCGCCCCCCCAGCACCTCACCCAACCCAGCCCCCAGGGGGGAGAGAAAGAGAGGGGTGCTCCTTGGGGGGGGGGGAGAAGAATGGACGTTATGGGGGACAACAGAGGATACTGGTGCCAGAGCCGCCGAGCCTGCCTCACCTCACGCCGGGGGAAAGAGTCACACTCACAGGTGAGTTCCTTCCCCCACCCTTACTCCCTCCCCTTCCCTTCCCAGAGACCCCAGCAGCCAATCCCCTCCCTCAGACTGTGCTGCATTCGGCTCTCTCTAGGACCTAGCAGCCCTGCTCTTACATGCTCCACTGTAGGGTTACCATATTGCAGTCCTGGAAAAAGAGGACACTCTAAGGGCCTCGGCCCCGCCCCAACTCCGCCCCTTCCCCGCCCCAACTCCGCCCCTTCCCCAAAGTCCCCTCCCCGACTCCACTCCCTCCCCTGAACGCTCCGCCCCCTACTCTTCCCCTCCCCTGCTTCCCGCGAATCAAATGTTCAGAGAACGGAGTGGTCTCTAGTTGTCAAAGACCCTTCTTCCCCGTCCCCTCCAGTCTATGTCTATCCTATTGCTGTCTAACCTGCCCCAGCTCCTCATCTGATTTCAACTGCCCCCCACTACCGCTCTGGATTCCTTGTCCCAGTTTCCTGGTCCTGTCTCACTCTCCTCTCTCCCCGTCCCCATCCCTCAGATGGGATGTTCGTTCCAGATTGGCAAAATTATAAGGCTTCCCAACATTTCAACACTTCCCATTCTAAATTTTCGGTTGCTTAACTATAGGCTAGTTCTGCCTACAAGAAAGCATATTCAGAACCTCTGATTAAAGGGCTTATAAGTGTAGCAACCTCCATCATAGCTAGTCACCAAAGATTGAACCCGAGCCATCCAGACTTAAAAGCATGAGCTTCTACTACTTGAGTTCAAGATATAATTCCCTTAGCTAGTAGCTATACAGTTATCCTCTAAAAATCTACCAGAGGAGGGCACATGTTGGACAGTGAATTACAAAAGTGCCAAATATTATTATTAGACCTGCAATATTTTTCTCAATGAACATCAGCAGGGGATAAACTGGGAGTTTAAGAATATTTGGAAAACAATTTTAGAACAACATTCAGTGCTGTGGTTTAAAAGAAAAAAAACCTGTTAAAACTCATAACTTAGCAGCATTCAGTGTTTGAAAAAAACAACAACTTCTAGGAGGGATACAAGTTAAGAATGTTGAAACAGGGAGATGTTATGCTTAGTTACCACTTGGGCAAGGCGGCCTGCTATGTAATACTTGCAAGATTTCACTGTAATGTTTTACAATATATAGCAGCACAATGCTGATTCCACTGATATTTTTGAGCAATTCATGCTGATTTTATCTCAGCCCACATCTTAATAGTTTTGAATACAAGATCACAATTTTCAGCTCAGTTGGTCTGAACATGCAGAGCTTTAAAATTGCTATGCCCTAAACTGCATATTAACTACAATTTTATAAACCTGCATGTCAGAGAACTGTGTGCCACTACTACTAGACAGTGGCACAAGGCAATTCAGTGTGAATCACAAAAATGTAGGACTGGAAGGGACATCAACAGGTCATCTAGTCAAACCCCTGCACTGAGGCAGGACTGAGTAATAACAACTAGACCACCCTTGACAGGTGTTTGTCTAACCTCTTAAAAAACTCCAATGACTGCTATTCCATAACCTCTCAAGGTAATTTGTCCAGTGCTTAACTACCTTTACAGTTAGGAAGTTTTTCCTAATGTCTAACCTAAATCTCCCTTGCTACAATTTAAGCCCATTGCTTCTTTTTCATGTATGTCCTGAGTGGGACAGGGGGGAGGGAGGTCGAGGGAGTCGGTGGGTGTGTGGGGATGGACTGGGGGAAGCAGGGTGGAGGAACTGAGGGGGACAGGACTGGGACTGGGGGGGAGCTGAGGGGGATGGGACAGGACTGGGATGGGGGGAGTAGGGTAGGAGCTGAGGGGAGCATGAATGGGACAGGGTAGAGAGAGCTGTGTAGAGTGAGGCGGGGCGGGGGAGACAAGGGGCTGGGCTGGGGAGGGTTGGGGGGTTGGGGAGAGGGACAGGGTCTGGAAAGGATGAGACAGAGGGGAGCAGGACTGGAATGGGGGGAAGTTGAGGGGGTGGGACAGCAGGGGGAGCGATGGGGGTGGGATGACGGGAGGCTGAAGAAGAGATTTGGGGTAGGACAAGGCTGAGGGCAGTGGGTTGGGGGAGCAGGGGGACTGTGGGGGAGGCTGTTGGAACGGGGGCAGGGACTGAGGGCAGTGGGTTTGGGGTGGGAGGTACAGGGAGAACTGCGGGGGAGGCTGAGGGAACAGGGTCAGGGTGGGGGCTGAGGACAGTGGGTCAGGTCTACACTGGCACCTCTCAGCATTGCTGTGCCGGGCGGCAGACCTGCGCCAGCACTACCCTGGCGATAGAAGAGTCCTCAGTGGAAATGCAGACTTCGTGAAACAGACCCTCCTCGTCACTTCAAACCTGGTGCTGCTCTGGTCAGTCGCTAGGCTCTTGTCACTTTCAAACCCATGCAGGGTATCTGGCTCTTTTTCAGTTCTCAGGTTAAGAAAAGCCTCTGCATTTTGTGAGGGCTTCAGCATTCACTTTCCTACTTGACAAACTGTCTGCCTGACACATTGCTCCCAGGGCATTCATCTTTATTCATTATCGGCAGGTCCATCAGATTAACAAGCAACACAGGGGGAAGCAACACAATGGTGTCAAGGATTTTTAATTTTTCAAACCACTTTGGCCTTAACAGGGATAACAGCAAATCTGGACAGAGCAGATGGGTGTCAGGATGGGTTTGGGTATTTTTTTTTTTAAGTGAAAATGTTTGGGTCTGAGCAAAGGCTGCAAAGTTCCCTTTGGAAACCTCTGCTGATCTTTTGCCCCAGGGGCTAACGACAGCCTGGAATCTGGGACAGATTTCCACATCCATGCAGGGTGAGATGATTGGGGGGGAGGGGAGGGACTGTGGGGGAGGCAGAGGGAACAGGGTCAGGGGGGCTGAGGGCAGTAGATTGAGGGTGGGGGCACGGGGGACTGCGGGGGAGGCTAAGGGAACAGGGTCAGGGTGGGGGCTGGGGGCAGTGGGTCGGGTGAGATGATTGGGGGGAGGGGAGGGACTGTGGGGGAGGCAGAGGGAACAGGGTCAGGGGGGCTGAGGGCAGTAGATTGAGGGTGGGGGCACAGGGGGGACTGCGGGGGAGGCTAAGGGAACAGGGTCAGGGTGGGGGCTGGGGGCAGTGGGTCGGGTGAGATGATTGGGGGGGAGGGGAGGGACTGTGGGGGAGGCAGAGGGAACAGGGTCAGGGGGGCTGAGGGCAGTAGATTGAGGGTGGGGGCACAGGGGGGACTGCGGGGGAGGCTAAGGGAACAGGGTCAGGGTGGGGGCTGAGGGCAGTGGGGCTGAGGGGAGCCCCCCAGAGGGACCTGCCAGAGGGTCAGGTGAGCCCAGCAGTGCTTACCTGGAGCGGCTCCCAGGACGCATCCAGCAGGCAGGTCCCTACGGTTGGGTCGGGTCGAGGGGAAGGGAGCGGGGGGGGGGGGGGTGTCTCTCTGCCCGAGTCTACAAGCCCCGCCCCGCTGCAGCACGCAGGGGAGCGAGACCTCCTCGCTGCCTCTCTGTTTGCTGGGGGCAGGGGCAGGGCTGCACTCTGCAGGCTCCTGTTGGCCAGGTGGGAGGCCCTGTGGGCTGACACCGCCGCACCGGGAGCTCTCAGCTGTGCGCTGCCCCAGGGCCCAAGGAGGAAAGGTGAGTGGCACCGGCTTGCCGCGGTTCCCCCAGCGCGGCTGCCCTGTCAGCACTTTTGGGTCTTTAAATAGCCGTCCGGGGGAAATCCAGGACATTTTTAGCTTTTTACAAATTCCCCCCAGACGGCTATTTAAAGACCCAAAAGCCGGACATGTCCGGGGAAACCTGGACATATGGTAACCCTACTCCACTGCTTCCCGTCTGTCCGGGCTCCCGGCAGAGCAGTGCCCCCAGGTAGAGTGGTGTCCTAGGCGGCTGCCTGTTCTGCCTATGGCCCTCTGTATGGCACCTACCACTCTTTTGGACACCCAAACAAACCTTCACCATTTAAACAATTGCAAGTCCCTCATTCTTTCCTTGCCCAGCCATCCTGGCTAATTGCTGGTTTTGAAAACTCAGGGGACTGCTTGTGCATCCTCCTTCGTGAAATACAATAACAAAAGGCCAGTTTAAATAAAAATCAAATCAATATTTCAACATTTTTTAGGGTTAGGGTCATGTATCCAGATCTGTCTCTTATTTTACCCTACCTAGTTTTACTAAAGCTTACAAGTTAAAGGGCTTCAATCCTGTGAGATGCTAGGCATACTCAGATCTCCAGCATTGAGGGTGCTCAATACCTCCCCTGAGGGGTTCAGCACCCTGCAGGATTGTGCCCAGAAGCTAGTTTAAAATGGTTGCTGTGCCAAGTGAAATTCCTGTTCACTCCAATCAATCACATGGATAATTACAGATTGGGTCACTCTGCCTGTCAAAACCATATGTTTGCAATATCCCTTTCCCACAGATTCTCCAACAGCTTACCATGGGAGTAGCTTCTAATACAAAAGTATTTCCATCTGTTTGAGATAAGACACAGGGCTACATAGACCATTGGTCTGTGCTGGTTTGTCTATTTGTGTTCCTGTCAGGAAATTAATGTATCTATCCAGTGCTCTGACATGAATGTGCACTTTGTTTCTTTGAATTATAAATGCTTCACTCATAAGCCCGTTCCCTGGGACTATACACTATTCCTTACTCTATTGCTGTTCTTCAGATGTTCTACTCCAAAGGGAACTCTTAAGGACAGCTGAGTTTTGGGGGATTCTGAACCAGTTTAAGTTGGAATACATAGTTCTAAAGAACAACATTGATGGCCTTTGGAGAGTTAGACTCTGAACATCATGTCTAGCACATGGTGTAATGGGCACTTTCTGTTGGATGTGGATGCATCAACAAAATGTACATCATCCCCCTACAGAAAACTCATCCGTGGGTAACGATATGCAATCAGTGGATCAAATGCAATGTGTATGATTGATGTGGGGTTTATGTATGCAATGTGGGGCTGTGTATTTTGGCAGGCACACCCACAGCTGAAAATGTGGCTCTTGATATAAATGCCTCAACTCCCCCTGAACTGGAGAGCAGATCTATGGCCTGCCATCATTCTAAACAAAAAGTGGTTGATGTAAATTTTCAGAGGTGAAGAGGCCTCACAACTCCTAATGGCTTCAGTGGGAGTTGTGGGTATTCAGCACCTCTGAAAATGAAGCCTGGCTCTGCATGATAAAAAGTCAGGGCTGCCCAGAGGATTCAGGGGGCCCAGGGCAAAGCAATTTTGGGGGCCCCTTCCATAAAAAAAAGTTGCAATACTATAGAATACTATATTCTCGTGGGGACCGCTGTGGGGCCTGGGGCAAACTGCCCCACTTCTCCCCCCCCCCCCCCCCTCGGGCGGCCCTGTAAAAAGTTAAAAGTCAGTTTATTGAAGAGAGCACTCCCATCAGCACCAGTGACCTTACTTGTTACTAAGGCAGGGGTCTCCAATTTCCTGGTCACACAGTGGGCCTGTCCAGCCTGGGTGACACTCACAGATAACGCTTGTCTTCTCTATGGACCGGCAGATGCCATGCTTGCAGATGTTACAGGATTTGCAGCCAGGAAGGACTCCTAATGACTGCTGGGGTAGATCCTTAAAGTCCTGCAGCTCATTATTAATGCGGACATCATGGATACATCCATGAAAGCCGTTTGACATCCTATCTGTGCCTTGGCGCAATGAAGATAGCCCAGTAGATGTTGGGATCCCTTCAGAGAAAACAAAATATAAAGATTATCTTGCATTCACAATAATACTAGAATAAATTACAATGGCTAGCACCTTCCCTTTGAGGATTCCAAAGTCCTTCATAAACAATAATGAATTCAATTTTAGGACACCTCTTTGCAGTAGTTCAGTATCATTATTCCCATTTTGAAGATGGGGAATTGGAAGGGCAGAAAGATAAAAATACTTGCCCAAGAATGCACAAAAAGGTGGCAGAGCAGTGAATAAAGTCCAGCTCTCCGGACTCACAGCCCTGCATTTCAACCATTAGATCATGGTTCTTCTATTTATATTTTTGTAGCAACTTTAATCCCAAAGTTCTTTAGAAATTATTTAAGAATTTCTTAGTTTGCCAGTGAAATGCTGCTACCTCTGCAATGCAACAAGAAAGCTAACAGTACTCAGCAACAATATGCAACAGTCAGGACTGGAAATAGTAATGTAGCCAGTTAAAACTATTGCAGGAGAAATCTACACAGGTATAAAACAGCTATTCATATTGGATGGAACACTGTGACTAACACTTGTTAAAGTGCCTTGGGACATTTAGTGAGGCTACGTCCTCACTACGGGAGGAGCGGGGGGGTGTCGATTTAAGATACGCAAATTCAGCTACGCGAATAGCGTAGCTGAATTCAACATATCGGAGTCGACTTACCCCGCTGTGAGGATGGCGGCAAATCGACCTCCGTGGCTCCCCCGTCGACGGCGCTTACTCCTACCTCTGCTGGTGGAGTACAAGCGTCGATTCGGGGATCGAATGTCGCATCCCGACGAGACGCGATAATTCGATCTCCGAGCGATCGATTTCTACCTGCCAATTCAAGCGGGTAGTGTAGATGTAGCCTGAGTATAACTGGGGACATCCTTGGTTTTACATTGCACTTAAAACATGATCCTTATAGAGTCTTCATGGAAGTAACATCACATTAGTCCTTTGAATTTATAAAGCTCTCTGTCAAATGTTTATGCTTTCAATTATAAAAGGACAGAATTTTGCAATACGTCTAGAGAGGAGCTATGTTTAGCAGAGCTATGTTAGGAAGACACTGAGCTTGCAAAGGGAAGTAGTCAAAAACCAAAACTACTTTAATTCTCCCCATTATATGCTTATGCATTACAAAAGTCTAATTACATGAACTTTTAATGCTTATTTCCATAGGACATACTATTTATGTTTATAGAGCTGTATCTCTTACGCAGATTGGGTGGTTCATGGGAGATGTTCTCATAGCTCTGCTGCCAGATCATCTCTGCTGCATGAGGCTCTTTAATCTCTGACATTCTTTATATGAGCCAATTGTTAAGGTTCAGCTCTGGCCAAAACAAGATTATCCAGTTTCAGATTTGTGAGGATAATAATTCAGCGGCCACGTAGAAAAGGGATTATTAAAAGGGATTATTCACAAAGGGACTGATCCAGCACACAGTGAAGCCAAAGGGAATTTTTACCATCAGCTTCAATGGTTTTTGGATCAGGCCCAATGGGCCTTAGGAATCCATTATAAACCTGCAGCCATTTGTGCTTGTTTTTAATCTAGTTAATTTGGAAAAACCACAGCTGAAGAGCAGATGCTCCCTATCCAATCCAAGTTTTGCCATGCCCTTCACTGCAGTATCTCCATGTGTACCCTGCATGGCTTCACAGACTGTTGAATTAACGAGGCTACTAACATCTTGTCAGACCATAATGTTGGAATGTCTTATTTTTTTAGTCTCTTAATGTCTTTATTCCAGGCAAATCATTTTCATAGCAGCAACATGATTTGATGGGAGATGCCAGCTGTATTATTAGCTGAAGAAACTTGGAAAATTGTCGAGGGCTCAGCTATTGTTGCGAAGAGTGATTGAACATACCTCCAATGTAGAGCGGGGTATTGATGCTGACTGTGGGTTGTTTCTGCAGTTTGCCAAGACTCTTGGGGGTTCCTTTATCCACAACCAAGTTCAGTGTTTGGTTCAGCATAACCAACTCCACACTGTGAAACTGCCCATCATTTATTGTTTCCACACTAAAGGAGAAAACAAAGAAGGGAAAGAATCAGAAGGAGCTTAGCTGTGACTTTCTTGCTTACAGGCAATCACCCACTTCTACCCTTGGAAAGAAAATGGCAAACGGTTGGCTGCTTTGCAATCGTCTTTTTTATACTAAGCACTTTGCTAAGGGTAAAGAACTTAAAAGGTGCAACTTCAAACCTGTGTCAACTCTCTTGTAATCAATACATATACAGATTCAACTCTTGAGATGCTTGTTAGTTACTGGGGAGGCTGGGAGGATTAGAAACAA
Organism: Malaclemys terrapin pileata; assembly: GCF_027887155.1. Taxonomy (NCBI): domain Eukaryota; kingdom Metazoa; phylum Chordata; order Testudines; family Emydidae; genus Malaclemys; species Malaclemys terrapin. The sequence continues at coordinate 29,395,271 of NC_071512.1, forward strand.
TTTGTGGGCTGGGAAATAGTCAATTAACATGACACGAAAATGAACTCCATATTTGTTGTTTCTAAACCTACAGATATTTTTATATGTGAAAAGAGTTTCAAATAAGTTAGGCACACAATCTCTCCAATAATTGCACATACTAAATGTCAGTTTAGATCACTTGTACAACACATAAAATTACCTGTTCTTCACATGCAGTCAGAGCAATTACACAGAAATTAGGAGCACAATTGTGCACCTAAGCTTTTCTGAACCCTAGCACACCTGATACATTGGAATGCATTTTATCCGTAGAGCAACTTAAACTCTCAGCCCTGTAAGTTGCACACTGCAGTGCCATGAAACAATATGGAAATTTCATTCCACTCCAAAGTGCAGAGAAAAGAGAGAGAGATAGGAGAGGGATGCAAAGGATAAACAATAGGGTTACCATATTTTGTGCCTCCAAATGGAGGACACTCCACGGGGCCCCGGCCCCGCCCCCAGCCCCGCCCCGCCCCAACTCCGGCCCCTCCCCAAAGTCTCCGCCCCCTCCCCTGCTTCCCGTGAACATTTAATTCGCGGGAAGCCTGAAGCAGGTAAGGGTGAGTGTGGGGGGGGAGGAGGCGCGGCCCAGGCTGGCCCCCCGGCGGCTCCAGCCTGGGTCGGCTCGGGCCCTGGGGTGCCGGCCCCGGCCGACCACCCCCGGCCCGCCCAGCACTGCCGGCCCCCAGCGGCCCAGCGCACCCCCCCCCGCTATTGCGGACCGGCTCCCGGCCCCGCGGCCCAGCGCACCCCCCGGCGGCCCGGCCCCGCAACCCCGGACCGGCTCCCGGCTCCGCGACCCCGCGGCCCAGCGCACCCCCCGGCGGCCCGGCCCTGCGACCCCGGACCGGCTCCCGGCTCCGCGACCCCGCGGCCCAGCGCACCCCCCCGCCACCCCGGACCGGCCCGCGGCCCAGCGCACCCCCCCGCTACCCCGGCTCCCCGCCCGGCTCCGCGGCCCGGCGCACCCCCCCCACTACCCCGGACCGGCTCCCCGCCGCCTGGCGCACACCCCCCCCCCGCTACCCCAGACCGGCTCGCGGCCCCGGGCACCCCCGGCTCCCCGTCCAGCCCCGCGGCCCGGCGCACGCTACCCCGGACCGGCTCCCCACCGCCCGGCGCACCCCCCCGCTACCCCGGACCGGCTCCCCACCGCCCGGCGCACCCCCCCCCCCCGCTACCCCGGACCGGCTCCCTGCCCGGCCCCGCGGCCCGGCGCACCCCCCGCTACCCCGGCCCGGCACCGCGCCCCCGGCTCCCCGCCCGGCACCGCACCCGGCCCGGCACCATGCCCCCGGCCCCGCGACCCCGGCCCCGCGACCCCGGCCCGGCTCCGCACCGGCCCCGGCCAAAGAGGCCCCGGCCGAGCCCTCCATCCCTCCCTCCCGATTTTCCCGGACATGCCCGGCTTTTGGGGATTTCCCCCCGGACGGGGATTTGAACCCCCAAAAGCCGGACATGTCCGGGAAAATCCGGACGTATGGTAACCCTAATAAACAAGGGATTAACTGCTCCTTGACAAATCAGTGGGTTTTTCAATGTGCACTCATCGTGAAGGAAGTGAAGAGATTTTTCCACTGATGCAAATTTAACAAAACATTATAGTCTCTCTTCATTGTACACATGTGAACTTGAATACATAATGAGATACTAATAGTAATGGCTACAGCAGGTGTTAAATAATGCGCTATGTAAGCTACCCATGCACTCAGCTTTGCTAATGAATATCATTCTTGACCAGCTGCAAGCCTTGTCCAGTGCCAGGCCTCTCCTGAATAGACTCCCAAGTTGTGTGATGGTTCTTCCAGGAAAGCATGAGGGCAAAAAACGTTGTGTGGGAGTGAAGAATTCCAAGATGTTGCTTAGTCTAGAAAACTAATTTGGAGTTGCTGGACAAAACATGGTGACAGATGAATAGAAGTGCATCAACTCATTTATTCTCAGTCAACCAGACCATATGCCCAGCTTCATATAGCTGATTAAGTTAAAAGTATATAGGGGCCAATCCTGAGCCACTAATGTCTATGGAAATTTTGGCCTTTAAGATGAGACATTTAGAAATAAGATACTCAAAGGAGGAAGTGACAAAAATTGACTTGTTCATGGAATAGTTACAATTCTACAACAGCCACAATAGACCTGGTACAGCTGATAATATGCAAGCAGGATTAGGCAGAAGCCACCAATATGGAGACTTCTGAGGAACACCAGGGTACACAGGGAAGTGGTATTGCTGACTCAGTAGGTAACATTCTGAGAAAGGACTGAACCAATGCCCCAACACAGTCGTGGAGGTCTTGTGCTGGGAAGGCCTTCCGGATGAAAGAGGACATGAGCACTTGTGGTTATTAAAGGTCATGTGAAATTTTATGGAAGTTTGAGGTGCTTAGATACTATGACACCATATAAGAAACCAGATAGACATATAGTGGATTCACGTTAAAATGTCGTAAAAGTACTTCTTCTGCAGAACAATTCCCACAGAAATGATGCTTATGGAACTTTGTGAACTTGCATTTCCAGTGAGTCCTTTGTGTTGTGTTTGTTGTACATTCTTAGGATGGAGAGAGGACTCTGGGGAGGCAGATATTGGTAGTTTGCACTTGGTGCTGCTGTAGTTCTCTCTGAGACCTAGAAGTGTTCCTTAGGGAAAAGAGACCTCACACCACACAGAGGTCTAAGACTTATTTAGTTGCATTCCTGAAAGATTTGATAGAACAGATTAAACCAGTTTCCTGGACAAATTCCATCTGGTCATATTTTACCAATTGAAATTCCCTCTGCAGTGTCTGTTGGACAGAGTGGTGTTGACATATTGCTATAAACTTCTGCTTAGATGTTCTTGTGTGCTATCTAATATCTGCCAAATTCCACCGAGGAGATGGCTATGTTTCAGTGGTGGATGAAATGACCCGTATATATCCCATGACAACCTCAGAGGATATTCTGAGGCTTAATTCATATTTATAAGCATTTTGAGATTCTCAGAGCAAAGATGTTATACAAAAGCAAAGGCATATTTTTAATTGTTAAGTTCTGTAGATAAGTCAATGAGAAAGGAAGAAGAATAGGCAAAAATATTTGCTCTGAAGCATGTGTGTTGAGGAGCAAGGATGAATGGCTGTTTAATAAGCAACCCCGTCCTAGTGGGATCGATGTCTGAAGATGAAACAAGACTACATTCTTATCTGAAGAAGCCCAAGCTGCGATTATATGGTAGAGGACAACATTATCACATTTGGCAGTGCTAGTTCTTATTTGGGCCAGGACTTCACAGACATTAATCATTAACTCCTCCACAGCATAAGGTTTTCCAGATTAGGGCTTAAGTGCTTTGATTAACAGGCAAATGGAGGCCCATGTGTCCTGTTGATGCCTCTAAGCTTCAATCCCTAATTCTTCACTGTTTTTAGTGTACTCAGAGCTAACATTTTAACTCCAGTGGGGAACTAGAGGTAGGGAGGGCTTCTCTGGGTCCATTCTGAAGTTGTAACTGGCTGGAAGTTGTCAAATTCCAACCTTTCTCCTTTAACCCACCAAAGAAAAATCTTTCATGCCCAAACTTTGCGAAACAGAAAATCATTTGTTGCCCTAGCCAACCATTTCAGTTTTATGAAGCTGACAAAGTCAAAACAGCCTGAGCACACATTTTCTTTTAAAATAAATGCTCATACACAAGGAAGGGGCCAAATGCTAACACCCAAAGGAAAAGGGGCTCTCAGAAAACTGAGATAGTGGATAAATCAAAGCATTTGTTGTTGTTGTTGTTGACAGAAGAGACTTTTAAAAGGCTTTGGATTCTGAGAGAGACACACACAGAATAAGGGTGAGGGGGAAGTGCTACGTGAATTCTTCCTTACAGCTTAGTGTGCCATTGGGCCTCTAGGAGACTCAGCAATCGTCTGAGACAGTTGGAGACAGTGGCTTGGCAAGAGATAAAGGGAAGAAAGCCACAGATGCTGAACAGTGCATTGTAACTGGGCTCAGCACAAACTTGCTGTGCTCTGCTTTTTTCAAGGGGCTTCTTCCCAACCCAGCTCTCTGTGAGGTTTTTATTAAAATGCTAATTGAATTCTTATTGGTGATGAGGTGGTTTTACAGCTTATACACCTGAAACAGTCCTCAGTATATAACTACCTACCTGAGTCAGGGATTTGTTGCCTTTTATTGGTATTTTTGTTCTACAAAGCTACAGAGCACAATGCCAGAGGCATTTGAGCTTTTAAACCTGCCATGTTGACACTGGTAATGATGTGACAAACATGACTGGTAGAATACAGTAAGGTGTAACCATTTTATGTATCTGCAAGGTCCAGAGGCAAGAACTCAGAAAAGGCAGCTGTGTTCACTGTGATGCACAATGTACTCTAAAAGTCTACCACTAGATGGAGATGCAGCATCACAGAAAGGCTTGTCAAGTTTGAGAAACCATCCATTGATATTTTTGTATTCTTCCAATTCCTCATTCCACACCAGAATGTTAACAGCTTGATACACAAATGAATATTGCATGAGGTTATACAGTCAGGATACACAGCTACAAAAATTAAAACATTACAGGATGGGGTTGAGGGTTTGTTTTTGCTTGTTAGAATTTATTGACTAAAAATAAGTTACACACCTGCTGGCTGAGATTACACAGTTTGTCCCTTTTTGCAAATGCTTTTGTGATATGTGATTAAACCATAATCACGTATCTGAACAAATGTGGAGGGAGTGGAGTCAGGGTAAAACATGAGCTGGATCAGAACCAACTCTGGTTTTGGAGTAAAAAAAACAAGTGCTAACTCTTGAGATTTTCCAGCCGATTAAAATCCAGTCCTGAACTTTTCATCTTGGGCAGCTTCCAATGGAACAATTACAGTATTGTGGGCCTTTACCATAGAATACCCTAAGTTTATAATAGATACTTATTAAATAAAGGAAGGAAATATTTTAAATGTAAACATCTGAACGATGAGCAAGCGTTGTCATGAATTTGATTTAACAGCACAACTTGCCCAAAAGTAAACAGTAGAAAGAGCCTACACACCAGTTTTATATCCAAAATGTGGGAATCGCCTCATCAACTGTCATAAACAGTCTGTTAAGGACCCCATGTTGGTCACCGACAGTTCACTGATTTTTACTATATGTAAGGGGACTGTTGCCCCCTTACTAACATTCAGTGGGGGTGTTTGGTTGCTAGCTCCCAGCACTAAAAGGGGAAGGGTCGATGGGAAATCAGGAGCCTGAGACTGACAGTCCCCAGGAACAATGGGGAGAGGCCAATGCTCCGGATCAGCCTGATTGACAGGGCGGGCAGGCTAAGCAGGGAGTCAGGAGGCCAGAGGGGTCCAGTCCTCTGTGTGAACTGGAATGGCCTGAGTCAGACAGAGTGGGGCCGAGCTAAGGAGAGAGCAGGGGCCTGAGCTAAGCTGCTGGAAGCAGAGCGGCAGCCCCAAAGCCAGAGCACGGCCCAGAGAGAGCAGACCTGCCCTGGGAGCAGAGCTGCAGCAACCAGAGCCAGAGGGGCCAGACAAGCAGCCAGGAAGCAGGTCAGAGCTGGGAGCAGAGTCACAGAAGCAGCCTGCAGAGCAGACCTGTCCTGGGAGCAGAGCTGTAGCAACCAGAGCCAGAGAGGCCAGAGAAGCAGCCCAGGGAGCTGAAGGCAGAGCAGCAGCAGCAGCCGTGCTGAGGCAGAGTGGAGCTGGAGCTGGGGCTGGAGCAGTCCGGAGCTGGGTGCGGTGAGCAGCTGCGGAGAGTGAGGGGGACCCTGGGCAGTGGGCCCAGCACAGGGAGACGCCTCAGCCAAGAGGCCTTGCAGGCCAGACTTGGAGGGGGATCGTAACCCTGACCGGGCACGGGCGACGCTGCCACCTAGAGCCTGGGAGCGTGTGGCCACCTCCAGAGCAAGTGTCCAACCCGCAGAATCTCTGCAGCACAGCCAGGGCCTGAGAAGGAGCCTGGGACCTACAAGGAACAGACTGTGAACTGCCCTGACGTTCCAGAGACACTGTTTGTGATGTTCCCTGCCACAGAGCAGGGTGATGTGTTTTCCTTTAACCTTTCCCATTTTTCCTTATTCTTTTTTAAAATTAATTGTTAATTAAACAACTTGTATTTGCTTTAAATTGTATGAAATGATTAGTGGGTCAGGGAGGTGCCCAGTGCAGAGAGAGTACCCCGGAGTGGGGACACCCTAGCCCCTGTCCTGGGTGACTACAGCAGGGTTGGGGGTCGAGCCCCCCAGGAATCCTGGGCCCAGCCTTGTCGGGGTTTACGAGGACTCTGCCAGACAGGAGAGTGGAAGGGGAGTCCTCAAGGGCAGGGAGGCCTCTGGGTAAAGGAAGTGGGAGCGAGGACTCAGATCCTTTCACTAGCCCACTTCACCGGGGTAGTGCAGAAGCCAGGAAAGTTCCCCACAATAGCAGGACCATTCCCCTGCTTACATAATGTAATTAAGATTTATACAATACCTTCATCTTGAAGCATTTTACAAACATTACATGGAGGAACCATTTCACCTACCATCTAAGTGCAGCCATTTCTAGTTCTTTGCCCATAGGCATATCAAGCAACAGAGTATAATAGGAAGTGAGGAATCACCCCATTGAAACTGCAGGGGGGAATTCGTTAGGCAAAGTCTTTAAATCATGTTTTGAGGACATCAGTAAGTCAGCCAGAGGTTATGGGTTTATTACAGCAGTGGGTGGGTGAGGTTCTAGATGATATGGTCCCTTCTGGCTTTAGAGTCTATGAGACAGTAATGACCTTGATGCAACCTTACTCTTGCCAAAAGTGCCATGGGAGCACTAACAGTCCAAGAGCTGTGGTTTTACTCTTGGTTTTACTAGTTTTCTTCCAACAGTGCAGTGCCCTTGCACAACATGCAGAGGCATTAGTTCAGCACTGACCTAAAGAAAAGAGTGGCACCTACTGAATCATCAACACTACTTCACCCTGCATCTAGATATTAGTGGGAGGTCTCCTCTCCAGTTACTTATTGGTTCTGACTCTGTTTAGCTTATAAGATCTGACAAATCACATCTTCAGGTTTTATGGGTGGTGATGTTCCTCCAGACCTGCTAAGTCTCCCATTTTTCTTGGAAGATTTCTGTCCTGGGTGCTTGAATTTTGTGGGAACCTACTCCCACATACTCCTAGTCTCTATAGTATCAGTAAGGCTGAACCGATGGCTGAAGCAACCTACTTGAGACCATACAGACTAGTAGAGACCCTCACCACCATTTTCCAACCTCAGAGCTATGACAATTTACTCCAGCCAAGGATCTGCCCCACAGATATTAGCAAGACTAGGTCCAACACCAATCGCTGTATTGCCCCTTGGATGCCTCCCCCAAGTAGATATTTTGTCCTGGATGGAAAACTGGTTGAAATATCAGGAGTAATGGCAGTGTTCATATACATGTCTGGGTATAGCACCTTAAACTCCCTCTCCATATGAGGCAGGTGGCTTTCAGAGTGGGAGTTGTGCAGCAATAGCATACCAGGGCTTGGAGGTGGCCTCTACAACCCCAGGTTGCCAGTTGGTCTTGTCTGTCTGATACAAAACCCCTAGAGACAGACAGACAAAAGTGACTCCCCTTGAAAGGCCCAGGAGCCTCAGAGCTCCTCCTGACTGAGGCGCTGTGGGACATTGCTAGAAATAATCACTTATATGACGATGGTGCCCAAACCTGGGGCCCTATTGTGCTGGACACTTTACAAACAGAAGACAGCCCTGAAGAATATATGCTCAAAACCACAAACAGATGAAGGGAAGTGGATACAACATACAAGCCGAGGGAGTATAGTGAAGAATTTTGTTAGTTAAATGATAGCAGGAAAATGCACTGAAAAAAGCCATGTAAAAAGAATTTTCTCCCTACTATAGTCCCTCTCTCCCCCTCACTCTGCTGTCTGAGCCCTTCACGCCCCACTACTTAGTGGCTGTCAGAGATCGAGAGAGGAACCCCCATAATTTTGTCAGCAAATAAAAATACTTTTTCAACCACACCCCAGCATTTAACTTCATCTTGTAACAGGATTATTTAAGTGCCTTTGGCTGTAGCAGAGCAACTGATACTGTGCAGGAGATGGAATAGAGGTAAGAAATAAAAACAGCTTTTACTAAAAATACAAAACATGTAAATGAGGTAATACATAGCCACCAACTATGCAAATTAGGGCATGTATTCATTAGCAGAAATCTCCACATTTCCAGACCTTCCATCTAAATAGCTCCATGCCTCATTTAGACTAGAGCACTAGGCAAAAGTGGAGCTCTGAGTGACTGAGGGGGTGAAGCAATTGTGAAAGTGAAATGAATTATATTAAAGAAATAGAATGAATTAAAGAATGCTGTATGTACCTTTAAGTAGGTATGAGAAATGCTGCAAGCCAGGGGGCAGGAAAGCAGACATTAACTGCTTAATGAATTGCCCCACTTAAGGGCAATTGGTGAAGCATTAGCCTTAGATCGATAAGAGTTAATAAGGAAGCAGAATATGCATATTGTGCCCCATGCAAATTTTACAATTTTGCTCTCTCTGTCCCTTTGTTTAGTTCGCACGCTTTTATCTGTATAAATAAGTCTGTTTGAATCTTGCATGGGGGCTCACATTATCTGAATGTATTAGCAGAGCGCTGTGCTAATAAAACAGAGTGGTCTGACAAACTAGGAGTCCTGAGTCTAACTTTGACAATTTGGAGATCCCACCGAGATGGCAACCGTCTTCACTGGGGCCGTGTGATTCCTGACCATTTTTGTAGGATGACCGTGGCAGCCAGCACCTGGGCATTTGGCCCGAGCGGTCCTCCTCCTGAACGGAAGGGCGCACGACCACAGTGAGGTCTACGCCATTGAACCTGTTGGTTCCCACTCTGTTCTGGTAGGGATCCCGGGATCTGACCTCAGTAATCTGGTCAGGTAATTATTTCTGTGTTTTGTCTGGACTGAGGACTGTCCTGTCTCTGTGTCTATCCGTCCTCCTGTGGAGTGTTTGAGTCTGGGTGCCATCTCTGTCCGGAGATCGGCCGACCAAGGGGTTCTTGTCCCCGCGGTCTGAGTGAGTGAAATCTGCACAATCGCAGCCGCACCGCACCTTAGGTAAAACCCTTGGTGTGAAAGCAAGGGCGATTGAGGCAGTAGCCTGTGGGCTCCTTTTGTGTGCTGCACCGGGCATCGCTCTGACGAACCCAAATTTCCTTCTTGTGTGATTGGTGTATGTAAAGTCCTCCTGTATTGGTAACCAGACGTCTAAGTTGGGACAGTTCCCTAAAGGAACGCCGGCTCGGTTTTAGGAAGTGTCCGGACTCCTGTAAATTTCTGGAAAAATGGTCAAGGCTAACTCAGGGAGATCCCAACTCAGTGGCCACTGTTAAAATCTTGGAACAAGGACCGAGTGGACATCTTAAAAGACAAACTCGGCCAATCTAAAACTAAATTGGAAAAGGAGAGGTTAGTTGTTTCATGCTGTGGTGGGAAGAGGCAAATCGTAGGTGAACAAAATCAAAACTCGCCTCTCTCAAATAATAAGTTAAAAGCTTTATTAAAAGCCTCCTCTCCTACCACCAGACCGAGTGCTCCCCTTTACCCCGTTCTCCGAAAAAAAACCAACAACCCCGGATCGATCCCAACCCCCTCCATCCTCCCATCTCATTGTAAAAAGGAGAAAAAGCCCCTTGTTCTGTTCCCCTTCATTGTCTGCCTCAGAAACTGATTCTTTAGTGTTCCACTATCAATTCAGCAAGGAGGGTGGGCTCCTCAACTAGCCCCCACCCTTCCTGGTCCCTTTCCTTAAACATTTCTTTCAAAATTGTGAAATGACCACAATATCACTCACAAAAACGGTCCATTGGAAAAAGCAGGATCGGGCCCAGACAAGCAGGCAAGCAACAGATAAAGAAACTGAAAAACAGGTTGGAAGCCCTAAGGGCATAGTGTCAGGAGTAAGTGCAAGCATGAACCCCTGGAACAATACTTAAAATGGTGAAATCTGAGTTGATAAAGGTGTCATTTTGGGAAATAAACAAGTGATTTAAGGAAAGAGAGTGAAAAGTTAACTCTACAGAGGCTGAAAAGAATTAAGCAGTTAAACCTTGTAAAAATGTTTAAAAGGACCTTGTTAAAAGAATTCTTGGTTTCTTTGCAGCCATTCTGAAGGAAAAATGGGCCCTTTTCCAAAAGAATGTCTGTAAATAATCCAGGTAAAGAGACTATCTAATTAAAATCATTTGACTATGGACAATTGAGTCAAATTTGCTAAAAGAACATGGGGGGGTGGCTCTATTGGAACTTAACTGCCCCAAATGTATAAAGGTAATGTAATCTATGTACAGCTATGTAAAAACAAAGCAGTGTAAAAGGGATGTTAAGGAAAAGAAAATGTGTATGTATCCATCTGTCTGTGGGAATATGTGAGGTTTGTAAAATTCCTGTTTTGTAGGTTTAAGAAAAATTGGTTTTGTTTTGTTTATAATGCCACTAAAAATCGATTTGACTCTTTAATTCAAAGTTGCAAAACTGACAGACTTTTTTGCCAGACACAGGTAATCAGCGTTGGTTGGCTTTGAGATTTGGTATTTAATCCTTAAGGGGTAACTTGATTCTTTACAAAATTCAAATGTTTTCAAATAAAGACCAAGTCATGACTGCAGCAGGGCAGTCAAAATCAGAAGAATAGGGAGAGATTCTGGATTCTTTTTGTTTGTTTGTTTTTGTAACAAAATAGCAGATGAAAGCTGTAGTAAAAGAATAAAGACAGTGCCCCTCTGAAGCAACAGCAGGGGTGAGGTGCACAAAACAAAAAGAAGCAATGTTAGAAACACTGAGCCTTAAAATGGCTCTGTGTAATCAGACTGTCACTTTGATAACGGTACATAAAACTCTATAAGAACAAAAGAAACAGTTACACCTTATGTAAAAATTAATATGGCTAATGTTTTAAAAGTTAAAGTATAGAAGGAATGTGCAGACATGTGCAGTGTATATTATAGAGAGGGGTAAAAGAAATGCAAACGAAACATGCTACTTAATTAAAATCCTATTAGGGCTCCAAAGGAGCCACAATAGACTGTGTTTTCTTTTTCAGATCTCTGTGTGTTTTGGAAGCAAGAGTTAAAAGTAATCAAAACTCTGGTAAAAGTTAATTGTGTTCCTTTTAAGACAGAGTCTCTGAGCTCTGCTGATGGCTTTGAATCCAAAAGCCAAGCCTGTGTTGATGCAAATTACCTAACTGATAAAGGAAGTGAGAGAACTGCCAGCACAAAGAAGTTGCAGATAAAGAACATATCTGGTCAGCAAACAAATTGTCTAAATAAAAGGCACGGTATAACAAGATACCTTTAATTAAAATAAATTTAATATTAATAAGTACCCCTGTAACAATGTATACTGTGTATGATTTTTGAAAAATCCTTTATGATAATGATTCTTTTCAGCTGTTACCTGTGAACAAACTTAAAGCTTAACACAGCAGGAAAGACACTGTAAACTTGGACTGCTGTAAAGGAAAAACTGAGGTACACCACCTCATGGATTTAATGACTGAACAGTGGGATAATTTCCCCATAACTCTTAAAAGATAGAAGCCATTGAAATCTGGCCTGCCTATAGGACAAAAACACAGGAAAATATGGAGGTAATTCCTCTTGTTTTGCCTGCAATCAGCAAGGGTATTTGTGAAAGAAAGGAATATTTTAAGCAATAATGAATGCCACCCCAAAAGGGGTAGAAAAATGTTATTTTTGTCCTTCAGAAAAAGCTGATACCAGCTACAGGACAACCTAATACAGAAACAAATAAAATTGGGTATGATTATCCATGCCTGTTGCTCCAAAGCCCTGTAGTAAAGACATCTCACTAGGATCCTGTATGTGGGATAAAATGAATAATGAGACCAAAGTACTGTATAATGGGCTATGTGTATGTGTTAATTCTTGGGGGGGGGAAAGTGTTTTAAAAGAATGGAAGTGTTAGCAACCTTCCAATAGACAAATGTAAATGTAATGTAAGTACTGTGTTTACAAAAGGTAAAAAGGTAACATAGTTCCTAAAACAAACAAAAAGGCAATCTGGGAAACCGAACCATTCATATTATACATGCAAATGGCAACATGTTAAGAATTGCCACTGCAGAAAGACATAATTGCTTACCATTGGTATAACATATTTTCTGAATGGTCTCCCACAACTAATGGCATACTAATGTTACTAACCCTAATTGTTTTTGGTTTTAAATTGTATGTGGGTTTAATTGGAATGTTCGAAATGTGCTGTTGGATAAAACAAATGTATGCAAAGCTAGAGCCACAGGCCCAAATCACCTCCCAGTATTTTCTATTACGTGGACTAAATAAGAAGTGACACTGGCGATTAATAAACTTAGTGTCAAAAGGGGGATATGTAGGAGCAGAATTTTATAATGTAAAGAGACTTAAAGGACATCAAAGAATCATCAGGTACTGCTTACTATCCAGACGGCTGTTAAACTGTCTGGCATCACAGCGTGGATACATGCTTTGCAGTGTAAAAAGGCACCACCCCCAGCACACCAATCATCACCTCAGGACCACGCTGAGTCAATTTTAACTCCAGAAGAAGACGTAGAGGAACAGCCTGCAATACCTTACCATCTACACTCTCGTAAGGGTTGCCAGAAGCAGACGACGACCTAAAGCAAGGCCCAAAAAGAAGCAGTAGTAAGCCTAGCGCGTGCTGCCTGGTGGATGTAAAACCATGACTGCGGTTCCCTCAGTTGAGGTTGTCAGAACCAGAAGGGCCTTGCCTCCAACATGCACCTCTGGTGGCGCCTGTTCCTCGGCTGCTGGTGTCTTAAGGTCTGGGGAGTCCACAATGACAATTCTTTTATCCAGCAGCAAGTGTGGATAGCTCAGACCCTTAATATTTCTAATTGCTGGGTCTGCAGCCACATCCCAGTCCACTCTCAAGCTGGTGTTCCTGTCCTGGCAATCCCACTCAATTCCCCAGGCCTCACTGGAGGACCTCGTCCGTTTAACAAAACATGGAACAATAATGACACTTGGGGCTGGTCTACACTGGGGGAAGGGGGGAAGGGATCGATCAAAGATACACAACTACTTGCGTAGCTGAAGTCGAAGTATCTTGGATCGAATTACCTGGGGTCCAGACGGCGCGGGATCGATGACCGCAGCTCCCCAGTCAACTGCGCTAGCGCCACTCGCTCTGGTGGAGTTCCAGAGTCAACGGTGAGTGCGTTTGGGATCGATATATCGCGTCTTAATGAGATGTGATATATTGATCCCGGATAAATCGATTGCTACCCGCCGATACGGCGGCTAGTGAAGACGTATCCTTGGGAAGCAGTGGGAATAAATGTATCTAAATGGATAAGTGTGGTGGAGGGAAAAGGTCATTGGTGTTGGGTGTGTAAGGGGACAGGGCTGGATTGGGAAAAAGCCATTGCCTTCAGCATATTGTGGCCAATGGTGTATGGGATTATTCGAACAAAACTAAAAAGTGGCGGGCTGGATATGGGGATATGAAATTTTTTCTTAACATGAGGATCAAATGGAAAAATCAATTTCATGTTCCCCCTACAGTAACCTTAGTGAAAACAATACAATCAACACCATGCAAAAAGGCTCCTGAGGTTACAAGCAGTAGTTGAAATAATGGCAAATGAAACCGGAGAGAGTTTAAAAAACCCTGGCCAAAGAAACAGGGGCAATCTGACAGATGGCCCTCCAAAACCGTCAGGCACTGGACATAGTGCTGGTGGCCAAAGGAGGGACCTGTGCTCTCATTGGAAAAGAATGTTGTGTGTTCATACCTGACGACACCAATGAGGTAATAGATTGTGCTAGTTACTTAGAACAAATCGCATATCTTCCCCATGAAGAGCCGAGTTCTTTATGGAAGTGGCTAAGTAACCTGTCCAATTTCTCTGGCATAGGAAACTGGTTGTTTCAGGGTGTTTGAAATCCTATCCTGTTTGAAATCCTAATGAATTTTGTATGTTTTCAGCTAATCTCCTGTTGTATCCAGAATTGTGTAAGGTATGCCACCCAAGTGACTCCCCCGAAACAGAGTGCTAATATGATGATTTTGAAATATCACTGATGAACCAAGAGATAAAGAACAATTAATATGTAGAACCCAGTAATTGTTGGTCTTTGCGTAAGCTTGACCAAAAGGAGGGATTGTGAAGTGAAATGAATTATATTAAAGAAATGGAATGAATTAAAGAATGCTGTATGTACCTTTAAGTAGAAATGAGAAATGCTGCAAGCCAGGGGGCAGGAAAGCAGACATTAACTGCTTAATGAATTGCCCCACTTAAGGGCAATTGGTGAAGCATTAGCCTTAGATCGATAAGAGTTAATAAGGAAGCAGAATATGCATATTGTGCCCCATGCAAATTTTACAATTTTGCTCTCTCTGTCCCTTTGTTTAGTTCACACCCTTTTATCTGTATAAATAAGACTGTTTGAATCTTGCATGGGGGCTCACATTATCTGAATGTGCTATTAGCAGAGCGCTGTGCTAATAAAACAGAGTGGTCTGACAAACTAGGACTCCTGAGTCTAACTTTGACACAATGGAAAAGGCTAAAGTGAGGGAATTGTTAAAGCACAGAACAAAAGAAAGCAACGTGAAACCACTCTTCAATAGACTCTAATAACCTCACAGCAGAGCAGGACAAATTCTGGAAGAGGTGTGCCAAGGTGAAGAAATATCATTTGGGGTCTGCAATGAGGAACGATGGGGCAGAAACAGGGAGCTCCATCTCTGACAGCTTTGTATCTCTGCTGAATTTTACTTGTGGTTCTCGCCCATCCTTAATTCCAATTATAATTTAAATTAGCCCCTGAGCTAAAATTAACGTAAACTTCCTCATGGCAATAAAAGCAAAATGAATGAATTACGGTAGCATTTGTAGCCATTGCTGCAATGTTCTGTCACTTTTAGTACTAACATCATCTGAAGCCAAATTAAAATGTATATTATACATGAAAATTTATGTGAATGAAACTCAGGATCAGAGAAATATGAATGCAAAAGACCTATCAAATTACTTATATCCAGCCCCTCGGCCAGTGCAGGATTATTCCCCACAGCATATTCTGTGTTGTTGTGTTCAGTCCAGTTTGAAATGACTCTAGTGACAAGGTTTCGAGTCAGTTCCACAGCCTACCAGATCTCATCAGTGGTGTCTCAGTTTCCCTTTGCTTTTTTTATCCCATTTTGCCGAGTTATAGCTCCTTAGACCACCCTAAACAGTTCCCCTCTCTCCTTGGCGTTTACAACCTTGAAATGCTTACAGCTGATTACAGTATGTATCTCCCTAAATGATCATTAAGCCAAGCTGTGCGTATCCAATCTCCACTCATAATTCGATACCTGCAGCACACCTGCCAACAATGAAAGCTATAATGCAGGGGTCGGCAACCTGCGGCACGCATGCCATCTTTTTGATGGCACAGCTGCTGCTGCCTGCCGGGGTCCTGGCCCTACTCAGTCCCCCTGCCCACTGATTTCTCCTGCGGGGGCAGGAGGCAGAAGTTTGGTCATGCCGGCAGCCAAGCTCCCCCCACCCCCACTTCTTCCCCCAGTGTGGTGCTTTCCTGCCCCTTCACCCCCCGCGCCGATCAGCTGATCGCCCTTGCGAGGGGGAGGGGGAGTGGAGCGGAGTGGAGCCACCGCGTGGTCGCTGCTCCGGGGAGGAGGCAGAGAAGAGGTGGGGACAGGGCCCTGGAGAAAAGGGTGGGGGTGGGGACGGGGCATATCCCCTCCAACCCTCTGCCCTGACCCCTGAACCACCCCCACACCCAGCCCTCGACCCTCACCCCTGAACCCCCCACACACACCCAGCCTTCTGCCCTGACCCATGAACCCCCCCTCACACACCCAGCCCTCTGCCCTGACCCCTGAACTCCCTCACGCACCTAGCCCTCTGCCCTGACCCCCCTCACACACACCCAGCCCGCTGCCCCGACCCCTGAACCACCCCCACACCCAGCCCTCAACCCTGAACCACCCACCCACACCCAGCCTTCTGCCCTGACCCATGAACCCCCCCCACACACCCAGCCCGCTGCCCTGACCCATGAACCCCCCACACACACTCAGCCCTCTGCCCTGACCCCCCTCACACACACCTAGCCCTCTGCCCTGACCCCTGTATCCCCCCACACACCTAGCCCTCTGCCCTGACCCCTCCACCCCTCCACACACCCAGCCCTCTGCCTGACCCCATAACCCCCTCACACACACCCAGCCCTCTGCCTGACCCCATAACCCCCTCACACACACCCAGCCCTCTGCCCTGACCCCTGCACCCCCTCACACCTCCAGCCCTCTGCCCTGACCCCTGAACCCCCCTAAACCCAGCCCTCTGTCCTGACCCCTGAACCCCCTCACACACACCCAGTCCTCTGCCCTGACCCCTGAACCCCCCTAAACCCAGCCCTCTGTCCTGACCCCTGAACCCCCTCACACACACCCAGTCCTCTGCCCTGACCCATGAACCCCACGCCACACACACACCCAGCCCTCTGCTCTGACCCCTGAACCCCCCCACAGCCTTCTGCCCTGACCCCTGCAACCCCCCACACACCCAGCCCTGACCCCTGCACCCCCTCCACACACCCAGCCCTCTGCCCTGACCCCTGCATTCCCTCACACACACCCAGCACTCAGCCCTGACCCCTGCACCCCCTCACACACCTCCAGCCCCCGTTCTGACTCTTGCACCCTCCCACATCTCCACCCCCACCCTGAGCACTAAACGGAAGCTCCTGCACCCCCCACACACATTCACAACTGCACCCCCGGTCTGGGGTCCTGGCTGCCGGCCCTTGCCAGCTGGGGTCCTGCAGGCCCAGCTCAGCCCACTGCTGAACTAGGTGAACGGAACCCCAGGCTGGCAGCGGGCTGAGTGGGCCGGCGGCGTAAGATCAGCATTTTAATTTAATTTTAAATTAAGCTTCTTAAACATTTTGAAAACCTTGTTTACTTTACATACAATAATAGTTTAGTTATATAATATAGACTTATAGAGAGAGACCTTCTAAAAAACGTTAAAATGTATTACCGGCACGCGAAACCTTAAGTTAAAGTGAGTAAGTGAAGACTCGGCACACCACTTCTGAAAGGTTGCCGACCCCTGCTATAATGCTACAAACATTTGGAGAGAAAAAACAGACTTTTTATGCCATTGCAAAATATAATTAACATGCTCTTGACCCCCCCTCTCCCAGATTTTTAATACAGGAACAGATCCTCATCTGGTGTAAACTGTCCCTGCTTTGAAGTCAGTGGAGCTATGATATTTTACTCCAGCCAAGAATATGCCCCACAGATGTTAGGAAGACTAGACCCAACACCAATCTCTGGATCACCCCTCAGATGCCTCCCACAAGTGGATATTTATATCCTGGATGGAAAACTGGTTGAAACATCAGGAGTAATGGCAGTGTTCAGATCCAAGTCAATCTGAATTTATTTTTTAAGCCAGAGATTGATCTTGGATATTAGGGCTGTCAATTAATCACAGTTAACTCACGCGATTAACTAAAAAAATTTAATGCTCCCTTTATATTATTATTTTTATTACAAATATTTGCACTGTAAAAATGATAAAATAAATAGTATTTTTCAATTCACCTCATACAAGTACCATAGTGCAATCTCTTTATCATGAAAGTGTAACTTACAAATGTATATATTTTTTGCATTAAAAAAAAATGTAAAACTTTAGAGCCTACAAGTCCACTCAGTCCTATTTCTTGTTCAGCCAATCGCTGAGACAAACAAGTTTGTTTACATTTACCGGAGAAGCTGCTGCCTGCTTCTTATTTACCATGTCACCTGAAAGTGAGAACAGATATTCGCATGGCACTTTTGTAGACGGCATCACAAGGTATTTATGTGCCAGATATGCTAAACATTCGTATGCCCCTTCATGCTTCAGCCAGCATTCCAGAGGATATGCTTTCATGCTGATGATGCTCATTAAAAAATAATGCGTGAATTAAATTTGTGACTGAACTCCTTGAGAGAGAACTGTATGTCTTCGGCTCTGTTTTACCTGCATTCTGCCATATATTTCATGTTATAGCAGTCTTGGATGGTGACCCAGCACATGTTTGTTTTAAGTACACTTTCACAGCAGAACTGACAAAACGCAAAGAAGATACCAATGTGAAATTTCCAAAAATAGCTACAGCACTCGACCCAAGGTTTAAGAATCAGAAGTACCTTCCAAAATCTGAGAGGCATGAGGTGTGGAGCATGTTTTCAGAAGTCTTAAAAGAGCAACACTCAGATGCAGAAACTACAGAACTCGAACCACCAAAAAAGAAAATCAACCTTCTGCTGGTGACATCTGACTCATATGATGAAAATGAATATGCATTGGTCCGCTATGCTTTGGATTGTTATTGAGCAGAACCCATCATCAGCATGGACACATGTCCTCTGGAATGGTGGTTGAAGATGAAGGATATATGAATCTTTAGTGCATCTGGCACGTAAATATCTTGAGACACCGGCTACAACTTTGCCATGCAAACACCTGTTCTCACTTTCAGGTGACATTGCAAAGAAGAAGCGGGCAGCATTATGTCCTGCAAATTGTAACCAAGTTTGTTTGTCTGAGCGATTGGCTGAACAAGAAGTAGGACTGAGTGGAGTTATAGACTCTAAAGTTTTACATTGTTTTATTTTTCAATTCAGTTATTTTTTGTACATAATTCTACATTTGTAAGTTCAGCTTTCATAATAAAAAGATTGCACCCCGAGAAAATATGGATGACTGCAGTCACCACAGAAGGACTGGCAAGGACTGAGGGCATGTCTACACTACCTGGTAGATTGACACTCCTGCAATCGATGCAGCGAGTCAATTTAGTGGGTCTGGTGAAAACACGCTAAGTCGACGGGAGAGCACTCTCCCATCAATTTGTGTACTCCACCTCCCCGAGAGGCGTAAGGGAAGTTGATGGGAGATGCTCTCCCATCAACACAGCGCAGTGGGGCCACTGCGGTAAGTGGATCTAACTACGTCAACTTCAGTTATGTTGTTTACATAAGCGTAAGTTAGCTCGATTTACAACAGTAGTGAAGACCAGCCCTGAATGACTTGTAGCTCTAAGACAAGTGACTTGTAGAAGACAAGTACTGAAATGCAAGAATCCTAACTGGTCAGAGAATAGAATTATTTTACATTTAGGTACCTGTATCATTCGCAAGAATGAGGCCACCAAGCAGAAGGAAAGCTTGACCTGCACATGCATGCCTCACAATGAAACATGGCTGCTGGGTTTAATTTTTAGACCTACTGTCCAATCACCACTGAAAGCAATGTTGGCTTCAGCATTCAGTATGGCATAAATCCTTTGCCTCTTCTGACAAGAAAATGTAGCAAGTATCTTCAAGGGTCCATTCTAGAATAAGGAGTGCTTAAAACCCCCACCAACAATGGCCTTCTTTTATGCTTTTGAAAATGTGTTGGTACACACCATTAATAAATAAATTTATGGAGATATCCCATCTCCTAGAACTGGAAGGGACCTTGAAAGGTCATTGTGTCCAGCCCCCTGCCTTCACTAGAGGACCAAGTACTGATTTTGCCCTAGATCCTTAAGTGGCCCCCTTAAGGATTGAACTCACAAGCCTGGGTTTAGCAGGCCAATGCTCAAACCACTGAGCTATCCCTCCCCCCCGAGTTGCACCAGCAGTTGTTAGTGACAGTGACCACTGCTGCTGCTGAAGGTAATTTAAAATGCTTCCAGCTTGAATGACAAGGAGCAGATAAAATTGTTCAGCTGAAATTGGAAGCTAGGCACTAAGAAAGAGCACTAGTGTCTAGTTAGAAACCTGATATATAGCCAGGAAATGAAATACTTTCCACTTTATTTTCTGGTGGCAGTGTATTAATAAGTACATGCTTCCCCTGCCCTGAAAATAAACAAACGCCACTCCTGTTTGGAGACCTGGAGAGTAGCAAATGTCTTACCTACCTGCTAAAAAGGCACTAGGGTGACCCTGGGAGTTATAAAGGAGCAAGCCTAACTTCTGCACCCGGTTTTGGTAGTCCATCGATCCGATGATGACAAATCTGTGCAGATCATCTATTGTTGGTCTCATGGTGTGCCCTCTGATGACTGTACAAGCCAATTCTAGAGGTGCACATTTTGCTGCAGATGGTGCATGGGAAGTTCGCGGTCAGTGAACTGTGCGCTGCTGATGCTCTGTGACGTCGTTCGCATGCCTCTTGTAGACGCCGGCAGCGGTCTTCCTCAAAGGCGATGCAGGTATTTCTGACTGCTGCTCGCCACTGTGTTCTGTCGCTGGTGGTGTCCTCAAGGTCCCTAGGTTTGATACTGCTGTACTGCAGATTGGCTTTGATGGTGTCCTTGTAATGTTTCTGTGGACGACCTATATGCCGGATGCCCTGGGAGAGCTCACCATACAGAAGCTGACGGGGGATTCTGTTGGCATCCATGTGGTGAACATGACCGGTCCAACGTAGCTGTGACTTCATGATCATCATTTCGATGCTTGTCATCTGGGCTCTCTCGAGGACCTCGAGATTGGGCACTTTGTCTTGCCAGTGGATCTTCATGATGCTGCGGAGGCAGCGCATGTGAAATGCTTCGAGCTGCTTGATGTGACGCCTATATAGTGTCCATGTTTCGCACCCGTACAAAAGAGATGAAAGAACAACAGCTCTGTACACAAGCAGTTTTGTTGAAATCTGGATGTTGTGGTGATTTAAAAGTATGACATGCAGACAGCCAAGGCTTGCTTTGGATATTCATGCATTGATCTCATTATCCAGTGATCCATCACTGGATATGACACTACCCAGGTATTTAAAGTTCTCCACTCCTTTCAGCTGAGTGCCGTCAATGGAGATACTTGGGACAGAAGCATTTGATCCAGGTGCAGGTTGATTGAGAACTTCTGTCTTTCCGAGGCTGAGAGTCCAAAAAGTTGCGAGGCCTCAGCAAACTTGTTGACAATGTGCTCTTTGCTGATGACTGCGCCCTCATGGCGCACACTGAAAATGATCATTTTCAGTGTGCGCCATGAGGGCGTAGTCATCAGCAAAGAGTGCCTCAAGAAGGAGTTTCTGCACTGTCTTAGTCTTTGCATTCAGGGGACAGAGGTCAAAAAGTGAACCATCGTGCCGGTATTTCAAGTATATACCTCGGTCCATATCTTTCATTGCATGGTTAAGGACACATGCAAAGAACAGGTTAAATAGGACAGGAGCGAGAACACATCCTTGTATCACACCATTGGTGATGTTAAAGGGGGCTGATGTGGCTCCATCAGACAATACTTCGCCTGTCATGCTGTCATGAAAAAGGCATATAATCTGGGCAAATTTTCTTGGGCAGCCAAGTCGTGATAGAATGGTCCAAAGGGCTTTCCTGTTGACGGTATCAAACGCCTTTGTCAGATCTATGAAGACAGCATACAGGTGCATGTTCTGTTCAATGCACTTCTCTTGTATTTGTCTGACAGCAAACACCATGTCGACTGTGCTCTTGCCAGGTCGAAAACCACATTGACTTTCAGGTAGATTTGCCTCGGAAATACTGGCTATTAGGCGGTTCAAGATGATGCGGGCGATGATCTTCCCTCCAATGGAGATGAGGGATATGCCTCTATAGTTTCCACATTCTGCTTTGCTGCCTTTGTTCTTGAAAAGAGAGACAATAATAGCATCGCGGAGGTCCTGTGGTATGTTTTCGTCCTCCCAGATGTTGATGATCACGCTGTGGTACGCTGCTAGTGCTGGTGGACCTGCTGCTTTGTATATCTCTGCTGGTATCCCATCTTTTCTAGGAGCTTTCCCTGGACTTATCTGGCTAACAGCGTTCTTAATCTCATCTATAGTGGGTGGAAAGTCAAGTTCTGTCATAGCAGGTTGTTGTGGAATTTCATTGAGGACAATATTATTCACAGTTGATGGTCTATGGAGAAGGTTGCTAAAGTGTTCTCGCCATCTTTCGTTGATGCCATCTTTATCTTTAATCAGCATTGTGCTGTCTAATGAGAGCAATGGTGTGGTCCTTGGTTTAGTAGGTCCATAGACAGTCTTAATAGCACTGAAGAACATCTTTAAGTTGTGGGTCTCAGCATAGTGCTCAATTTCTTTGGTTTTGCTCTCCCACCAGTTATCTTGTATCTGACAGAGGTCTTTCTGTGTTTTGCTCTGAAGGTACTTGAAATAGTCCCGCTTAGAGACTAAGGAGAGGTCATTCTGCCATTCGACAAAGGCTTTTCTCTTTACTTCCAGTGCTGAGCATATTTCTTCTTGGTTCTCATCAAACCAATCCTGATGTGTTCTTTTCTTTGGTCCAAGAGATGTTATTGCTGTGTCAGTCACTATCTGCTTGAACTGGCCCCACTTTTCGGTTACAGTTGTCCGTGGGATGTCTGTGGGATGTCAGTTTGTCATCAAGGCTCTTCTGGAATTTGTTGAAACATTGAGCATCCTTCAGTTTGGCTATATTGAAAGCAGGTCGCACATGCTTAGGGCGTTTGTGCCGAGAAGGGGAACGATGTAGAGTTGAAGAAACCAGGTACATGTATTGAAATAACTCAACAAAAAAATCTAGAACACTCTTATGCTTTGGGTGTTAATCATCTACTAGTGGGTGGAGAGCTTAGAAAGTTATTTTCTCTATAAGCAGTTTTATTCCATAATATTGCATTATGGGGGTCTTTGCACCTTCCGATGAAGTATCTAGTATTGGCCATTGTTGACAACAGAACATTTTATTGTGGACCAATGATCTTTTAGGACATTTAGAAAACAACTGGCTTGGGTTTGCATGCCTCTCTCACATAGTCACTGGAAGTGGATTTCAGCATGAGACCATGGTTCCAACATGCAGAAAGAGAACTACGTGAAAGCTGGTCTAGTATCAATTTGCTTTTACTTGTGCTCACTGGGTGTCAGAAAACTTTGCTCTGCTCTGTCATATTTTAAGTGTCAAGTTCTCATAAAGGAGGCAATGATATATTGTGGATAGACTGAAGACTAAATCAATTACCTGCTGGGGTGGAGGACATTCTTATAATTTAACAATTACACCTGCTGTGGCCATGCAGTTCCTAACAGAAAACCTGCACTGAATTTATTCCAGCTCATCCCAGCCACTCAATACAAGGAACAGGTGACAAGTACTCTCCAACACACCCAAATGAATTCCCGAATATTTACTAGCGATTTCTGTTCACACTTAAACCTCCACAATATCAGGCAGAATGTCACAGAAATAAAAGGAAATAGTGATATATTGATTTACAATCATTTTCTTCTCATTGGATAAGGATTTAAGGACCTGATCCTGGAAAGTAGAAACACTGCAACTGCCACTGTAATCAACAGATTTACAGGTACTCAGCATCCCTCAGGATTTAACCCTACCTACCCACCACTGATTCAGCCTATTACAACATCCGCCTTCCATTTTTCCATTTGCTTTGTTTATTAAGTGCCTATATATACGCCACCTCTTAATTCTTCTTTTGACCAATACTGCTGAACACCTGATTCAGGTACAGGAGAAGGCCTTGCAAACCCCATTACATTTTGACTATTGTCCACTGCTTAGAAGCAGTTTTATTGTTTTATTGTATGGCAGCTGCACAGGGTGTTGTAGTTTTCTCCTTTTTACAACACCGTGACACAATATTGCAGAGCAATTTGCAAACTAGAGTGTGGCTAATGCTAACTTACGACTTAGAATAGTGATACTGACCTCCTTTGTAATGTGTTTGGAGAGCTACTGATGTAAAGTGCGATATAAGAGATAGATATCGTTGTTATAAAGTCAATGGTACTGGTTTACCTGAGGTTGGAAATAAACCTATAAAACATTAGCGTAGAGCATCTGGATTTGGTTTCTAGAGGTTAATATTGTTCCTAGACACTCCGTTATTATGTATTGAGTACAGGACAGATAGCTAAGATATAAAAAAACCCCAATATCTTTTAAGCATATATTCTCATCACAGATACTTGAGGGAATGACATATAAAACATCTGTTAATGCCAACAGGATTTTGCCTATATAAATCCAAATGAATCCTGAAGGATGAAACTATACCCTCAAAGCATTCAGAAGCAGACTGTTCCTGAATAACACAAAATCAAGTATTTGATTCCTAAGCCTGAATTCATCCATCCTTTGCCTTGGCTCATGCAAGATGTATAAGTACATTTGAATTTTACAACATTTACTGTGCAGGTCAGAGATTAATGCCAGTTGCTTTCATTATATTTGATGCAAAATCTCTAAGGGGGACCTGAAAAAATGAAAGTGCAGTAGAGAGAACAAAATGAATTGCAAATACTCATAACTGTTAAGGACCTGCTGATGTCTCATGGAAATCTCTGAAAACAGTCTATTTGGAGACCATTCAGCAGCATCAAATAGAGATCCCAGTGGGGATCAACACAGCAAAAGCTGCAGGGGATAAAGGTATTGGAATAAAAAGGACGAGTTGTACAGACAGTCAGCTTCTGCAATCAGACTTCTGGTGAATATTGTATTTGACAAACTCTAATAATTATTCTAATGGTAATTAATGCTTTTGCACTCCTATAGCACTTTTCTTATGTGGAGCTCAATGCATTAAAGAAGTAAGGCTGAACTCTCTGTGGGGCAGGGAAGTCATATTACCTTTTACTGATGAACAGTTGGAGGTACAGAGATATAAGGGGAATATCCTGTCTCCCTTTCCCTGCCTGCTGGAGGTTTTTACATACAGGGGAACTGTTGCGATTCCACTGCTTGAGGAAGGATTTGAGGAAGATGCGCAGGGAGCCAGCACCCGCTGCACACTACAGAACCCAGCTCTGCAGGGGTTGACAGTTACCTATCACACGCTTTGGAGTATGATTGACAGTGGATAAGGATAGATGGGTTAAGATCTGGTGGACCTCATGCCCTTCTGCCCCATCAATCATTGCGCTCTGTAAAAAGGTTCAACAATAGGCACAGAGTAACACTCGAGCACTTTGAGGGCCCTTCTCTGGGCATGAGAGAATCCATTTCTATTCTGCAGCCTTGTGGAGGAAGAAATCCTGTCTCTGAGAGATCCCCAGCACCTAACCCAATTACTTGAGACATGTACCATGAACAGGATTTACACCTGTGTCCTTTTCAAGGTCACATAGAAAGCTTGTGGCAGAACCAAGAAAAAAAACCAACCTCAACTATTCTGACTTCAGGTCTTGTGCTTTAACTATAAGAACAGCCATGCTTCCTATACACATACTAATCAGATCACAAATTTTTTTTGTAGACTATTTAATGGCATTTTATGTAATATCTATATTTTATGCAGTAGACACTAGCTGAACATTCTTCTAAATTTTGTAAAGAATTCTGGCATTATTTGGGATTAGAGACTGAAAGAGAAACAGTCAATATGGTAAGCAGAATTAATACTAATAATTTACATTTCTACATTTTTATTGCTGCCAGGAAATTTGCATGAAAATACATTCTATGTTTCTTAGGAGATCACTGACTTCTGCTTCTCATTCTTCACCTGAAGTGACAGTCTGGTTGCAACATGTCAGTTACCATGGAGAGCATTACATTATCAGATTATTGGCCAAAGTCTGATCTCACTCAGAGCCGTTAAATAAGGAATAATTCCACTGAAGTTCACATCAGTGTAAATAAAGAAGCAGAGAATAAGGTCATGCTCTGGATCAAGAACATAACAGAAATAGAAGATAGCTGAAATTAAGAAGCTCTTTACTCTAGAAGACAAATGCATGAAGTAAATCTAATGGCTTGAAGTTGGATTTAGAAAGTGGCATCTTAGTTCCAATTTGGAGTTTTAACCACTGGACCAGCTCAGCAGGAGGAAGTAGTAAGTTCATCATCACTTGGAGTTTTTCAACTGAGACTGGTTATCCTTCTAAAAGATACATTCTAGTTTAACCACTCATTATTGGGTTCGATAGTGTTCAGTAATATAGTAGGGAAGAGTAATTCTCCCCACTGCAGAAATTACTGGGTGAAAAGTCTATGGCGTATGTTATTATTATTGGTGCAATCTGGCTTTAAAAACTAGAATGCTCACAAAACAGAATTTTGTTTTCCTACATATATCCTCAGGAATAATTAAAGTGATGAGAGGAAACAATGAATAGCAATGCCTCTGTACAGAGTGGATCCTTTGTTTACCATGAGGTTCAGGTTATCTTTAATTTGCTATTCAAAAGTGATCCTCACCCATAATAGGGCAGTAGGATGTTCTCTTAAAGGCCAATTTTAATCTAGAGTTTTTCATACATTAACTTCCATCTCCTTCCAGCTTGGCGATAAATGGCAATATACTTTGTATAATCTCATACAATGGATATTTGCTGATTTCTACCTGACTTTATGGCTAGTACTCAAGAAAACATTAATTCAAACTTTGACTTTTCCATCCAAGTCATAATGCAGGAGAGGAGAAATTTAAAGTGGGTCCAGAACGAACAGCCAATTAGTCTTTTCCTAATTAACTTTGCATAACAATTCTACTTAAACAAATGCACTGAAGGGAGCAAGTAAGATCCTGCAATGTGTTTCCCCTAACCCAACCAGAGACTACAAAAACAAAGCAACACACCCAATAGGCAGCATAAGCTACTTTCACCTGGCCTGCTAGCAAGCCATTATCATTTTGCTTCACCAAGCTTGATTAATCCTCCAGGGTAACAGCCCTAAAGAAGCCTGTCATCTCAAAACTCCAAAGCAGGTGAGGTGAAGTTCAAATTTATAGATACAGATTTTCCTTTTCTTAATAATACCATTTGAGGAGTACAACATGTTACTGGCACTATACTAACAAGAGGGGAAATAAATCTGACAGAACCCAGCATGCACTCCTCATCCATCTTTCTAGCACTCCTTACACCATCATTAGCTTGCGGGGATGGTTTAATAATCCAAAGCCCAAGTTTAAAATACACTGAAACAGCAGGTTCAAAGCCAGGGAGGGTCAACTGAGCCCATTATAATCAGATAAACTGAGATCATTCCAGGCAGTTTGCCATGCAAGGGTCTTTAGGATGACATTTTAAAAAGAACAATGTGTGAACATTATGGATCACTTGGCATTTGAGACAACTCAAAGAAAAGTTTTTGAAAAACACTAAGTTAGAAAGCCAAAACAACATCTTATCTCCCCCGGAGATTAACTATATTAGTCACTCATTATCTTTATTTCATTGCTATTCAACAGTTTTAAGTCCACTGGGCCACGTTCACTCGACTATGCAGACTATGGCTCAGAATCACCAATGATGGAAAGACTGCTAGTGGGCCTGTCGTGAACCATCCACAGCCAGGACAGCCCCAAAGGTCACAGAATAGCACAGGGGCTGGCACAATGGAAAGAAGGTGATCTGCATCTTCTCTGCAGCCTCACTGATGAAGAGCCTACTGAAGAGCCCCTGCTTGAATGTAAAGCCTCCCTCTCTCCAGCAGACACTTCTGAAGGACAGTGGTGAAAACACTGCTTATCCTTGCCTGCGGGTATATTCCCCTTGGGGTGCAACAGCTCTTGGTGGTGCTGGTGGGCTAAATCTGGCCCAAAAGATTTGAAAGAGTTCCTCAAAGCCAGGCAGTATATATCTAATGTGAGCCTAGGAGTGTTCAATCACTTTACATAACCCATTTGACCACATTAGACATGGGAGTAGCAAGGATATTTCACATCTGTATATGGCACTGGTGAGCCCAATACTACAGTACTATGGGCAATTCTGGTGCCCACATTCTTAAAAGATTATTAAAAAGTTGGAGCTGAAGAAAATGCCTCACAGTGAGAGATTCAAAGACCGCAATCTGTTTAGCTTGTCAAAATGGAGATTGAGAGGTGACTTGATTACAGCGTACAAATACATCCACAGGAAGAAAGTACCAGGTACTAACAGGTTCTTTAAATATGCAGAGAAAGTCATAACGTAAACCTATGGCTGGAAGTGGAAGTCAGACAAATTCCCACTGGAAACAAGGCATACATTTTTAACAGTGAGGGTGATTAACCATTGGAACAAACTACAAGGGAAGTGGTTGATTCTCCACCTCTTGCTATCGTCTGAATGCCTTTCTGGAAGTTATGTTTTAGCCTAACACAAGGTATGCATTAGTCCTACCCAAGTTACTGGGGCTCAATATAGAGATAACTGGATGAAATGTAATTGCCTGTGATATATAGAAGGTCAAACTAGATGATCTAATGGTCCCCTCTGACCTTAAACTCCATGAATCTATGGAGACAAGCAGGTTTCTCTCCCTTCCCCCGTCCTTAAGGAAAACAAGTTTTTAAATTCATTTAGAAGTCTCTTTTTGACATTCTATAGCTGCAGTTTTTCTCAATCAGCCTAATCTTTTCCCATCAAGCTTCATGCTAATCCCATTCTGCTATACTCCTTAAACTAATAAAAGATTAGGGTGACATTTCAGAAAGGGCATCGCATTAAGCAGCAGCTTTCCCATCTCAACAGATCACACGGTGCAAAACGTAGTGAACAGGCCATTAATCTTATGGTAACGAGGTGTCTTTCTGAATGGAGACCTCCTCCTTGATCAATACGAAGGGCACAGGAATAATGAGGACACTGATGCTTGCCATCTCTAGCAACTTTGCCAGAAGGTGGCGGATCCATAAAGCACACTGATGTCAGAAACAGCTCCTGTCACTGCACCATTCTGCCATTGACAATTGAGAGCAGGCTCCCACTGGGATCTGTCACCTGGTGTGCTGTCTGCAGATAATGAGCCTTCCCCTATGTTCTAATTAGTGGCATAAAACTGTTTAACAACTTTGGCTTTGGTCTAACATGGAATCAATTAGGATTAGCAGCTGAATAAAGAGTAAATTTTCATGCCTCTCTCACTAAGCCTGCATCACTGGTGAAAATCACTAACAAAACCCTTTGTTCCTTCCTAGGGTGGACAGAATAGCACAGACCTAATCACGGGCCTTCCTGTTCCAGTACAGGACCTGCTGATATCATTGCATTGCCTAATTAGTCTTTACACCACATGAATAGAAAGCAGCCTACTGATTTATTTTCGTTTGTTACATATATCTCAGCTCTCAAAAGGAAGAGACAGCAACTACAGACAGAGGCAATTATACGTCTGCCTTGTTTCTGGGGGACTAAAATCTCACATGAAGTATTGAGAAAATCTTTAGGAAAAAAGTTTCAGCATCATCCTCTTTACCTGCATATAAACTGCATCTTTATAATTGCTGTGATAGGGCATTACCCCTTTAAGAGCAAGACAAGCTGGGTAATCTCACCAGCATATAAAATAAAGCCCTGATCCCTGCAATGACATCCATGCAGGCAGACCTTGGCACCTATCACTGAATTTAACAGGCTCTGTATGGGTAGAGGGGTATGACCATATGGAACAAGTCTGGCATATCAGGGACTAGAGGGAAGTCAGTCTGGAGCAGGGTCTGGCGGAGGAAAGACTTGTGGGCACTGCTGTCAGGGTCCTAATATAAGAAACCCACTTTGGAGATGGCTTCTATCCTTTTTGTCTTTGGTTCTCTCTTTGGTGGTTAATGCATTGAGATTTGCTCTTGTATCCCTTGGAGTGTTTGAAATTCCAAATTGCAGGCTTTTGGAATCCAGATGACTTGTGTCACCCTTGCCCTTCTGTTTAATTCTAATAGCTATGGTTTTCTAACCTTTTTATTTTGTTGTTGATGCAGGTATCAATGCTTCTAAAAACAACTGCCCTGTAATAAAGTCAATCCCTTCCTGTCCATTTTCTCAATGGCAATACCACTGGCATTATATTCTATTGCTGTCTCTCTCAGGATTCTGAGATTACTGTAGATATCCAGAGGAGGAAATTGATTACAATGGACAGTTGCAAAGTCAGCATTTACCAAAAGCTACCACACTGTAATATCTGTGAAATCACAGTATTTCCTTTCTCTCAGAATAGGAAATAACTGCAATAACTCATATACAACTGGGAAGTAACTGATAATAAACACTGACTTCTTAGCAGAGGTTAATGCAACCACCCTAATTTTGCAGTCTGTGAAGACAAAAGATTCCCAGTTAACAAAACAGGCATATTGGATATTTGAGGGGAGGGAAATGCAATTTCAACCTGGGAAAGATATGTAAAAAATAAAAGAGCTTGTCACATACTCTGACAAAGATTTTTCATAGAAAGTTCCACCTCTCCATCTTTTGGGGAACAGTGCATCCTGTAATAGCTTAGGTTGAGGAACTTACCTGTACACTGTGGTGGGTGGAGAGGTCAGTGTGTCGTAGATGAGCCTCACATGTCCTTGGTACAACTCCAAAGCCAAAGGGTCATTGTCCCCTTTGTACAATAAGATGCCATTGTCTTTATCTGTTGCTACCTGTGAAACATCAACAGTTAGGTGAGGATGCTTGAGTTAATAAAAATGGAAACACTAAACCTGTATCATATGGAAGGATCCTATATTTAGACTAACAACTCTACTGACATTTTTAAAATCAGATACAACAAGAGTATTAGCAATGCAAATTCCCCCAAACTCCCTCAACCGTTGACCATGAGCTGAGAATTCCAAACCCATTCTATCCTTGGTGTCTCTTAAGACTGCCAACAAAGGTTTAGACTGTAATGGTGAGTTTTGCAAGGTGGACTCTAGGTATTGGACAGGAGCTGCTAACCTCATTTTATATAGGCTGTTCAGCTACCACTATGAGCTTTGGTCAGCAGAGTCAGGTCAATTCTGCAAATACTGTTCTGCTAAGAGCCATTCCCATTTTTAAAGTATGTACTTAGGCCCTTTGCAATGCATTCCCTGAACATTTGTGCAATGGAATTTTACTAGTGCAAATGCTCATGGGCTGTGAATTTTAAATCTTGCACTTTCAAATGTTAATGGAAATTGAACTTAAAACCCAGTTGTGCAAACCTCACATCTCACTACGGAATGTGATTAACCCCGATGTAGTGTCTTTGTGTGAAAGAGCGAGTGACTGAGATGTCATTTAGCTGCTGGGCCTTGATACAAAAAAATCAATCTGATCATGGACAGTCTGTGAACACAAAGAAAAACTAAAGTGTGCCTAATGGATTATACATTATAATTATTCACTCAACTCTAGTTATCACCAAGCCATGCTGAGTTCAAACTGGTGATCAAGCGAGTCAGAGTATAAGAACCTTCCAGTCCCTCCTAGATTTCCATCTTTAGTGTCCTAAAAGATACCCAAAAGCCTAAACCCACAGGTGATGAATCCACCTTCCCATGAGGTACCCCTAAAAGTGAGAGTAGAAAAAGTAGGACAAGAAATACTTCGAACAAAATCTGCCTCAGAGTTATTTTTGCAACAAATATTGCAAAGTTTTTTTTGTTTTTTTAGTAGCAGTTAAGTGGCAAAACTAAACAGTTAAATATTTTAATCTATTTTTATTTAAACAAACACTCTTCCTTGCCCCTTAGGAGAGCATGATTTTCATTCTTTTATGAATATGTTTTCATAGGAAGCTCTCTTTAATTCCTTTTTAATGGCCACGGAGGTATCCCAAGTTTACATTGTTGGCAATTAATTAGCAGAAGCAGAAACAATATTTAAACTGGAAAATAAGATTTGAGAACACCATCTGTGGGTGTTCTGTGTAACAAGCAGGCCTAGCCTCTGAGTTATTGCTGGGAGACATTTACTCCTTGTACATTTTACTTAAAGGGAAAATGTCAAGGGGTTCAAGCTCTGAACTTAGCCTCTGGCATAATGGAGCCCTTGAGAATATCAGACTTTCTAGAGTCTTTGAGAGACTTTCCTATGATCTGAAATGAGAGAATTTGGAAAAAATAAAAAGGAGAAAGTAATCTGTCTACATGGAGTGAATTGCTCTCTCATATAAACTGAGTATACAAACTTGTTGGCCTCTGCATTATCTACATCAGGGGTCGGTACGTTCGGCACGCGGCTCGCCAGGGTATGCACCCTAGTGAGCCGGGCCAGTTTATTTACCTGCTGATGCGGCAGGTTCAGCCGATCGCGGCCCCCACTGCCCGCGGTTCGCCGTCCTGGGCCAATGGGGGCGGCGGGAAGCAGTGCGTCAGCAGTTAAATAAACTGGCCCGGCCCGCTAGGTGAGGCCTTTGATAGAGAGGCAAAATTCCGATCTTATGATCCCAGATGGTTCCTTTAGTTTGAAATAAATTAACCTATGATAGAAGACATTAATCTAAACAGGTGGTGGTAATGTTGGGCCCAATACAAAACTTGTTAAAGTTAGTGGAAAGAGTCCCATCAACTTCAGTTGCCTTGGGATCAGGCCCTTTTGTGGTTTTTGGCAACACCCTTCATGAATATTATTTGTAGATTTTTTTTTGTGGCAGACGTAAAAATTTACAATATTTTTTCAGTCAACAGAACAAACTTGGTAGAAACCATCTAAATAAGCCTTTGAAAAAATCAATTCTTAATCCTGAAATGTAGTCCCATCTTCAAAGTCTTTCCCACTGGTGTTTTGACTATGTTGAATTTACGCTCTCACAAGTAGTTCTGGAACATTACTTGCACCACCAGAAGCCATTTCCTTTCTAAACTGAGAAAATAAAGCAAAATGAAAGAAGACTAATGTGATAATCTCTCTTGCACACATATCCTCATTCATCACTTGAAATGCCATGCTTCTTTCATAGGGTGAGGCTGGGATAGTAGCAGTTCAGGTGCATAAGCAGTGGTATATGGAAGATATATATTATGTCACAGATTAATTTTATGTTTCTCTTTTCTCTTTATTACAAACTGTTACAAGGGGCAGATTTTTCCCTCTGTTACCGTAGGCCAATGGAAAAATAATTATAATTCAAATGACATAGGCATATTTTAAAATTGTATTTGTATGTCCAAATGGCTTCCAAAAGACATGGATCTAATATTGGATTTAGTGGCTCCAATCCAAAGCATCTGTGATCCAGAAAATAAAAACAAATACTGCAGGAGAGGCATGGTAACCATACTGTTTATTTTCCGTCATCTTCTAAACACATAACACAAAGCAAATTGAAGTGATCTAAGTAGACATTTAACCAAAATCTACCCACTTTTGTCTAAGTGAACATGCATAGTAATGCCTGAGCAGTCTAATTTCTGGAAAAAGCCATTTCAAGAAGCATCTTTTTACAATGCTGTGCCCTACTATTAAACATTCACTGATGAAGGAACCTGTACGTCAGCAGCCAGACTGGGAAATTTGAAGATACCATCCCTGTTTAAACTGCCAATACCACCTTGTTATGCAAATCTCAGAAGATAACAGGGTGGAGAGGTTGGGGATCAAACCAGGGACAGGACTATCTCAGTCGCTGCATAATGTGACAGCACAGTTGCAGAGCAGCCACTGTCACCTGCCCAACACGGCCCCAACTGTCTGCCATTATGTAGGTCAATAAATGCACTTCCTCTGGGATGAAAAGCACTGAAAGGTTATCTCTTAGAAGGACACTGGGCTGACAGATGAGCCATTACCTCTTCTGTGCAACATACCTGGAGGGAGATGTTTGCCTGAGGACGGATTTTGGCCGATGGCAGCTCAACATAGGAATCCTTCCCAACAAAGTTGACGGTGATAAGTTTCTCACACTTTTGGCCAGCGAAGCCAGCCAGGCAGCGGCAGACTGGTTCATGGTGTACTACAATGCACTGAGCCCCATTCTGGCATTCATAGTGGTCACAAGGGCTCGTCTGTAGCAGAACCATTGGTGGGGGATTTTCACAGAAGAGTCCGCTTTAAAGGGAAAAAAAAAAAACACCTATAATTATCACAACCCTTTAGCACTCTGGCAGCATTTCCAGGATCTGAGATTCAAACACCGCATTGTATTGTGACTCCCCAAGTCTAATAAACCACATAGCATTGTGATTCCTAGCTGCTCATGGATATTTGGAGGAGGCCTCTTCAAATTACATGCATGCAAATAGGGTATCATTAGGCAAGAGACTCAGCCAAAACTCCAGATCTGATTCTCACCTTCCCCTACACACACACACACACACCGCTTTGAAACATTTCAGATTCAGACTTTGCAGCTTGAGCCTATCTCTATTTTTACAACAGCAGCCATGAGGCCAAAGCCCTGCTTTTAAATGTTTTAAAAGGTCTACTTGTTTGCCTTACAGTAGGGCTACGTCTATACTGCAATCCGAGGTAGACATGGATAGACATATCCATGCTAGTATGGCTAAAAATAGTGGTAGAGGCTGTAGTGCAGGCTTCAGCATGCACTGGTGGTACAAGCAAGCTGAGGACCCTCGGTACGTACTCATGTTGCTAGCCCAACGCTTACACTGCTGTGTCTATAGTGCTATTTTTAGCTGCGCTAGTGTGGGTGAAGCTAGCATGGGTATGCCTACCTGAGCTGCAATCACACCCCAGACTGCAGTGTAGACATACTCTCTATGTATAAAGTGTAAAAAAAAAAAGAAGCGTGTGTGCTATCTCTAGCCATGTGAAACAATTTCTGAAACTTATTAAGACTAAGGCACTGACAACATGTTATTTGCTGGGCAGTTTCCTAATGATGCTGCTTCTAGCAGCCATAGGAACATCAGATCCCTCTTAGGTGAGCTTCTGGTTATGTTAAAGGACTGAAGAAGTTCTGAGGACAGTAAGGTCTGCAATAGTTAGAAACAGACTGAAAACAGGAATGTCATATCTGAGCACTCATGAAAGCTGAGGTGGGGAGAGGGATATTCTGATCCAGATCCATACTTTGTGTCTGACTTTTATCTGTCTAATAGGCCAAATCTGTGCACCAAAACCATGCATACACACAAGAACTTCGGATCTGACCTGGCCTTTGAGGCTTGGGCCCACATCTACAACCATTGCTATGGTTCAATTTCCTG
Organism: Malaclemys terrapin pileata; assembly: GCF_027887155.1. Classification (NCBI taxonomy): domain Eukaryota; kingdom Metazoa; phylum Chordata; order Testudines; family Emydidae; genus Malaclemys; species Malaclemys terrapin. The sequence continues at coordinate 29,430,189 of NC_071512.1, forward strand.
TGTTGTTTCCCTGACTTCATTATGTCTGGAATTTGTTCCAAACTATTTGCTTTCTCCAACAATGATGAAACTTCATTGAAATATCAAAAACAATATTGTGGGGGTGGCGAGGAGGGAAGGGAGAGTGTAAAAAAACTGCAGTGATCTTACAATGTAATTCTACTTGACAAAGTAAAAAGCAGATTGAACATTTCTACCCAGTATGCCCACTATGCTCATACCATCCATGAGCACTGCTAGGCTGCCACATTAAGCAAACAGTTTGTTAATCCCACTGAAACGCTCAAGCAGAAAAGCACATCAATGCACCTGCTGTATGCCCTGAAGTTCCTAATTACAATAGCTTTCCAAAACCAACAAAACCTTTATGCTAATGAATACAGCATAAAGTTCTGTGATCACTTGGAACCACTGGAGCTTGTGAATAACAAATGAAATGATGAAAAATCTTTGCTCAGTGCACAGAGAATGCAAACAGAACTTTGCTGTTATGCATGCTCAGTGCTCAGAGATCCTTCACATTCCAACCATGGTATCAATGTCCTTTTTGATAAGAGTTATGGAAGACATATGCATACACACAAAACGTTAGAATGCCCAGTACAGTTCTGGAGAATTAAAAGTCAACCTATCCTGCCAAATAACAGTTCTTATTAAAAAAACAAAACAAAACAAAACTCCCTTCCTGTAAGGAGATGAAACCTCCAGGCTCCACGACTATATATAGAAAGCATCCCCAAGTAAAGTTAGAATACAATCTTAATCCCTTTACCAAGCAGTACTACTAGGAGTGCAATGGTTGTTAGCAAATAGGACAGCTGTTATGTATTCCATAGAAACTCCAGCTTAGCCATGAACTTACTTTTGTTGAGGTAGAAGTTGTAAAGAAAACTTGGGTTATGGAATCTTCTACTCTTCACTGTTGATTTCCTCATGGGTAATTTACCAGAGAAAGGAAATACCGTATATACTCGTTCATAGATCAAATATTTTTGGTAAAAAAGTAACGCATCAAAGAGCGGGGGTCGGCTTATAAACGGGTCTACACCAAAATTAGATGATTTTAAACTCTATGGAATCATTGAATTGGATATCTAATACAGGGATCAGCAACCTTTGGCATGCGGCCTGCCAGGGTAAGCACCCTGGAGGGCCGGGCCGGTTTGTTTACCTGCCGCATCCGCAGGTTCGGCTGATTGCGGCTCCCACTGGCCGTGGTTCGCCGCTCCAGGCCAATGGGGGCAGCAGGAAGCGGCGGCCAGCACATCCCTCAGCCTGCACTGCTTCCCGCAGCCCCCATTGGCCTGGAGTGGCGAACCGTGGCCAGTGAGAGCCGCGATCGGCCAAACCTGCGGATGCAGCAGGTAAACAAACCGGCCCGGCCTGCCAGGGTGCTTACCCTGGCAGGCCACGTGCCAAAGGTTGCCGATCCCTGATCTAATACATTGTAGTTTTGTTTACCTGCAGACGCTCCAAGTAAACAAAACATCCCGACCCGCCAGTGGCTTACCCTGTCAGGCCGGGAGCCAAAGTTTTCCAACCCCTGAAATATAGGGTCGGCTTATGAAAGGGTCATACATGCTATTTTCACCTATCCATTTTGGGGGATCATATTATAAACGAACGGGCTAATGAAACGAGTATATACGGTAGTTAACATCTCACTCAACAGGTGGCATGAGTGCAAAACACTCTAATATTTCACTGCAGTGATAGAATGATGTTGGACTTAAATCTAGTGATGTTTCAGTAGGCAACCAACTGGACCATCTTGGTACCATACAATAGAGGTATTTGTATCTGAGGAAATGTGGATGGGTCAAATTCTGAGGTCTATCGAAGCTGGATTTACACCATATTTGAGAGCAGAATTTGGCCCAGTATTTTATAAACAGAAGAGTAAGTAAAGTACAAATATTGATTACATTTTGGATTCTTCATTTGAACCTGCTTCTGCAGCTCTCCTGCTTTCACAGCCAGTAGGAGGGTATCCCTGGTTTGGGGGAAAGGCAGATGCAAGAGGGAACCTCCGCTTTCCTTTTTCTTTCTTACAGTTAGTTTCCCGTCCTTTTCTTCGGGCAAATAAGCTTGAAAGAATAAGCCAATGGCTAAGGGCTGCAAGGAGTAAGCAGCTGAGCTCTACCTACTTCAGGAGGCAGCCAGTGAGACCTAATGATCTCCTCACCCCCATCCACACACAGTGTTTATACAAATGGAGTCTGCTAAGTTTGAGTTGTACCACAATAATCCTCTTGTTAAGTCTCCCCCGAATCTGTAGCCTGGCCCTGTTCATGGCGGCGTCATCACTGCAGACAGGAATCTATTACATAGAACTGTGAGGTGGGAAAAAAGGTGGCAAAATACTGTTCAGCAGGCCTGGCCTGCAGTTCTCAGGCTGTCTCCGCTTACTTTACAACGTGTATCACCCCTGGGGATTGCTCCGGTCCAAGGCCAGAATGACACAAAATCCAAATATACTAATGTGGCTAAACACTCTTTCTTCCTTGTCAGCCACCATCATCTCACTGGGCTTTCCAGGATAAATTGCATTTCAACACTTTTCTTATTGTATTACCAAATGCTTCCCTCATCTGCCACACAAATGTAGTCGCATTACACAGCCGGACTCCACATGTGCACAGAAGTACTGCCTCAGAGTGAATTCTCTTCTCTTAGGGAACAGTGCCGGGGAGAGCAATAATAAATTAGGAATCTGTTCCTTTCCCATTGTTTGGAGCTGATGCATTGTGCTTTCGGGGGGTCACAATGATGGGATTTAGCACAGGCTGAGGGGAACATTGCTCTTGGAGCCCTCTGACAATCTACCCAGACAGCATAGTTTTGCAGAGGGACTGGACAACCTATTAATATGTTTTCCCGTTTAAACAAAAAAGTGTCCTCAAAACTGTAGTCTAGGAGGCAGCACCGCCACTTATTTATATTTTGCTCCTGAGGAGTATACTGAGCACGTTGCTAGCATAGCATTATGTTCAATTCATCAGCGGAAACAAGGGAGGCCAGCTAGAATTTTCTGAAGTGGGGAGTCCTTCCCAGGGAAATTGTTCCCTTTCCAAAACTTGGTTCAGTCTGGTGCATGCCAAAGACAAAAATGCACTTTAAAACATTCCTGATGAGTATCAGGCTAAAAAGTTCTCTCTGGCAAGTATGAGTTAGCTGTATCCGGAGAAGGGGTGCCACTCCATCTGAGGCAAGGAACCCAGTCTTCAATTGGGTAGTGGAGTTTTTCCATGAGCTCTAGTTACTCCCCACAAGCCCCTGCCCAATTACTTTACTTTACACCATTTTCTACAGTGGAGTTATTTGAGGTCCAGTCTCCAAGAAGATAAGGGAACAAAAAGAGTAACAGTGTTGTCAGAAGCTAACCTAGATACACAAAGGAACACTGCTAACATGTCAGCTTGCTTGCCAATTTAACCCAGCTGCTACAGTAGCTCATACCCATGGATGCGGAGGCTTGATTGATTATTAGTACTCTTGTCAGTTGCAGCCAGGGAACTAAGGAAAGCTGGAGGACTAATCAAAGCAGATTCTAATACCAACCTCTACAACTGCTAGAATGGACATGTTCAGTTAAGAGACAAAGTGGGCAAGGTAATATCTTTTATTGGACCAACTTCTGTTAGTGAGAGAGATAAGCTTTCGAGCTACACAGAGCTTTTCCTCAGCACTGGGAAAAGTACTCAGAGTGTCACAACTAAATCCAAGTTCGATATGACCTCACCCACCTTGTCTCTCTACTATCCTGGGACTGACATGGCTACATTAACACTGCATACAACAATGGAACATGTCCAGTTAGGGCAGTCTCCTAGTTTCATTACGTGTCAGACTGTCGTCTCAAATCAGGACTCTTGTGATGGGCTGGTGAATGCTCTAACAGGGCAGTTGGAAGTGAACCTGTAACCAGGGCCAATTCAGTGGGAAGCTACCACTGCTGTCCTAGTGTCAGTATAACAGACTCTTTAAATGTCTTAGGCTGTCCCACACGTTAATGGTTGTACTAGTATCTCAGCACTTAGTCCTTGTCTAGCCTAGTGTCAGCTGTTCTGTTTTGTCTGAGAGAAATGATTCAGGTAGAAGAACACTAAGCCTGTATATTTTCATGTGAATTTAGGAAAATCACCTGGCCTATACCAGCCTCCACTAACAAAGAGGAAGTGCTACAGGAAGCTGTTTTGCCTGTGGTCAGTGTCTCACTCAAAGATTTCTAAAGAATTCTAATGCCCAAATCTCCACATGAATCACTGGGTAATTTACTCCGTGCAATCACATCCCATTTATTGGCTGTCTCAGTGAGCTGTAGCTGTTCAGCTACTAGCATCAAAAAGTTACACTACACACAAATACAACAATACAGACTAACACGGCTACCCCCTGATACACTACACACAAGTGTTTGTCAGGGGCTTTTTGTATCCCAATGATCGGAAGTCAAAGTCTGGCCCTTCTTGTCCAAGCTGCCTGAGTCTAAGGAGGGCAGGAGTCTACAGGGCTGTATAATCCTTGTTTATTTGAATAATCACTGTTGAATTTCCTGCAGTGAACTATCACAAGGGGAGCTCTGAAACAGCCACACAATGGAGAAAAACACCAACATGGTTTATGTAAAGCTCAGCAGAGTTAATGTTTCCCCTCTGAAGCAACATTTATCAGAACAACACTGCTGTTCCATGGATTGCTAAAGGGAACATTTGACAAGTCAGATTTTGCCCAATAGGGTTTCATGAATTGTAGAAACAGTTCGTCCACAGGGTAAACAAATCATACTTTGGACAGAAGACACACAGAAAACATTTCAGGAAGAAAAGCATATCAAGTTTTTGAAAATCACATTAAGTAATAAGCTATCTCAAAGTACTGCATATAGAGCAACTATAAATTAGCAATTACTAGCTCACACCATAATGAAATGACTGGTGTGAATGCACACTACTAATCCCTACTGGATGGAATCAGAGGTGCTTAACTCTACAGCTGAGGCCCTAGACTACTATAGCTAATGGTGATTGTCCCTTGTTCAAATATGCTTCCTCAGCAGAGGAATATGGGTTTTAACCCCACAATTACTGTGCTGTCCATGTGACCATGACGTACAGCACAGTCATAATCTCAAAGCTGCTAGGGAGCCATGCATTTATTACAATAGTATAGACACAACTATTGGGAGAATATTCTGTACATTCACTGAAATTCTTTCTGATATTTAGCCAAACATGTCTGTGCTCAGTTTCATCTCATACTTCCTTAGTTATCTTTCCTAGGCCACCTCAAACCTTCTCTCCCTCTGTCAGTATTTAAACATTTGCAAAGTTATCTTATCCCCTTAGTAGTTTGATTCCTGTGGCATATATCACTGCACATCTTGCAAATGCACAGGAGGTGATTTTACATGCTTGCACATCACAGATCTGAACTTTGTCCCTCAACATGTTTGCAATTACAATCTTAACAAAAAAAGTCACACTCCCATTCAGAACTGTGTGCTTTGAAACTACAAAAGGCCAGAGGCATGAAAAGAATAATGAGCAGATAGTTTTTGTTAGCAGAATTTTAATGCTCACTATGAAAAAGATCAGATACTGTTCTGGATGGGCAGTGAGAGTGGACTAACTCCAAGAGCTTAAGGCAAATTCAGTCTCCACCGCCCTTTCAGCCCGTAAGCCTCTTCTGAGACTACTGGGATGCGAGTCAGTCAGTGATCGTTGTGCCAGTGATATGGTGATGTGGATACCACTAGGATCTGAACTGAAACCACCAAACTCATTTCACACAAGTTGGCAATAGAGCTCGCATCTACATTTCAAGGCAATTTATAAGAACTATATGAAAAATATCAGAAGCTGATTTCTAAAAGAGACCTTCCTCACAGTGATTTATTCACTGCATGGAATCATAGGAATTTGGAATCAAAGCTTGAGGGTGGTGGTGTAGTCAAGGGCAATGGACTGAAGAGCAGGAGATTTGGGTTCTGGTTATTCATTTGCAATGTGACCATAAGGAATTCCCTTAAGCTCTCGGTGTCATTTCCTCCTCTGTAAAATGAGGCTAATGCTGCCTACCCACTTCATCCTATGGCTGAAAAGTGCTGTATCAGGGCTAATCATTAGAGCTGTGCAGAAAACGGTAAAGCCATTTCATGGTGGCTTTTGATATTTGGAAATCCGGTTTCATTATGATTTGGAACAACAGCCAAAGTTTTGAAATTCTCCACAAAAGGGAAGGGGTCCCCAGCTCAGGGGCAGTCTGCATAGCGGGCTGTTCTAGAGCTATGGATCCTGGGCACTCTGGGGTCCCCAGCTCAGGGGCAGTCCACCTGGTGAGCTGTGGAGGACCTGGGATCCTGGAAGCCCCACTTTGTGGCAGACCACCAGGTGAACTGCAGAGGAGCCTGGGTGCTTAGGAGCTGGGCTTCTCAGGCTCGTGGACTGCCAAACAGCTGGAAGCCTGAAAGCCCAGGCTGCTAAGGAGCAAAGCAGGTGAACTTGTAGGAAATCAGAGAGGTTTCCATCAGAACTCTGCCTGGGTTCCATTGCAATTGGGTCAAAATTGAAATATCTCCATGAAAAATTTCATTTTTGATTCATTTACATATAGATAGGAAAATGTTCCATCACAGAATTTCCAACCAACTCTATTCAGTATATGATCCTTAGTGTGATTTCTAGAAGACACTCTCAAATGCTTGTTAGTACCTCCCTCTTGAGCACCAACTGAGAGACATTCCTTAAAATACAGAACAGATCATCACTCTACCTGGCGTCTCCTAGAGTTACCACCATCTGATAACTGGCTTGAGTTGGATTTGAATAGGCAGCATAGAGGTGCATGAGTCTGCCATCCAAATCCTTGAATATGCTAACAAATAGCAAGGCTATTTAGTGATTAAAATTCTACAAAAAAAGTCTACCTCGTACCCTCTCTACCCAAGTATTGATGTTGTCACCAGGGGATTTAAGCAGGGAATAGAACATGATGGAAAAGGTTTGCCTAAGAAATTCAGGGGTTTCTCTTATATTTGTAAGATTTGGTCCTGTGAAATTGCATGCTTACTTTGCTGTAAATATCAATGTCAGTTCAATAGGAGGCTGACTGATTTGCAACAAAAATACTTGTTGAGAAAAAAAAGAATAAGGATGAAACAGAAGAATAAAAAAACTGCTACGCACAGAATAGGGTTTATAAATGCTCATGCAATTTTTGTTTTGTCCAAGCTGATCTTTTCAGGTATTTCTCTCTCTCTGTTTGTTTCAAATACAGAAAAGATTCAGTTGGAAGGAAGCCAGCATCTAACCTCAGGCACTGATTAGTGAATCCGTTTGGAGAAGCACTCTCATCTTTGACAGATAGCAAGATTTCCAGAAGTCTGATATATCGGCAGCTCTCAGAGTTGGAGACTTGAAATGCACAGGCTGACTTGTGCAGAGTTCATCCACCAACAGCCACAGAACATTCAGAACCTTATCTTTTGAGGGCTGGATCTGCTGTGGGTATACATATCTCAGCTGAAAAGTCTAGACCTCGACTTGACCTAACATCCCATTTGTTTCTCTGATGGAACTTGCATGTTCTCTAGTGGGGTGTGTACAGGACATGAAGCCAGGACCTCATGAGGTCTTATTACAGCTCTGTGTTACAGAAGAGACATTTCTACAAACGTGAAGTTTCACAAACAACTTATTTGGTAACAGAACATGGAAAACTGTAAAACTCGGCACACCACTGGGAGAATGATCCAGTTTTCACAGGAAAATTTTACAACAACAGGATCAAGTGAAATCCCTGACATTTTCTGTTCTGTTTTAAGTATTTCACTCACCTGCTCTGTGCATGTGTGTGTCAGCAAGCACAAGTGTTTTGTGTGTGGCTATTAAACCACTCACAGATATAATAAAAAAAAATACATGGAGTTGTCTTCAAAGCATGCACACTAATCATGCAAGTGACAACTTCACTCTCCTCTTTCCCTGCCTTATAATCACTTTCTGTTGTCTTGACTTAATCTAGAACTGATCCTACAATCCTACTGATCCTACCCACTTCCTGGTGCAGTAATTACTAATGTGCACTGTTCCACTGATTTCAAAGGGACAGCTCACAGTATTAAGTATGGTGCTGGCTACCAGGTGTCTGCAGAATTGACTCCTTACATTGCAAATTCTTTGGGTAGGGAATAAGTCTTTATAGGGTATATGAAGAGCCATATCTCCAGTGCTAGACACATACACAGAGTGTATATGGACCTGATTTGATCTCACTGTCACCAGCGAGAATCAGGAGTCTATGGAGTTCCACAGACATAAGCAAGATGAGATGTAGAAAAGAAATCACTCCTGGGTTAAGATTTTATATGCCAAGCTTTTTCTCGATATGAATTTTATGGACGGTTTACAGAACCGTCTGAAATGGGAATGGAACAGAATGACTTGGGCCACTATAAGAGTCTGTATACTGAAAAGCCAAAGGATTGTTTTTGATTTTTGTTTTAAATGAAGGCTACAGGCATTACCCTCACAAGCAGGTCTTCAGTTTTCCCCTGTTCATTGGGGTAAAGTACAGAATTCCTAGTAAGTGTGTTTACCCCTCCCGCCCACTTAGGTGTTTGCAGATTTCACAGTAATAAGCACAGTAAGCTTATTTCTGTCATCCCCTTTCCTACAAAGGCTGAATAATGTAGGAGGGCTACAGCAGTTAGAGCAAGTGACAACAGGAAATCTAGCTCTCTCACTGGATGTGTAAGCTCAACCCTTTATCTGCTCTAGTACACCACAGTGTGGAGAGCCACCAACTCAGAGTGACATTTCATCCTCATGTACACTTTTTTCCAGCTTCTCTGCCACTTTGCCCCACTTCCATAGCCCACATCTTGGTGGCAAGTTGGGCTTGATGTGATTCCTCTTAGCTGACAGCACTGCTGTGCCTCTGTCAGACACAGGGGTCGCTGCAGAGTGATACAAAGTAGTCTCATCTACAGGCTGAGTGGACAGCTCCTCTCCTACCCCTCCAAGCTCTCCTCATTGCTGCTGGCCCAGCACTGAAACTTAGGTCGCTCACATACTAAGAGTATTGGACAAGATGCCGGGCCCTGAGATCTTTTCTATTTTCAAAGTAAGGAGAGAATACTTGAGTATCTGGCCCCAGCCCATCTGCAAGATTAAGAGCACTGAGCCATCAGTTCCTACAGTAAATTATGGATCAGTACCACCTCTAGAGGCTAGTTTGAGCAATTGTAGAAAGAGACCAGATATTATGCAGAGAGTACAAACAATCTGAATGATGAGCACAACTCTCTGCTTACCTGAACCCTTGGGGGCAGACACAGGTGTAGCCGTTGACTGCATCTACGCAAACTGCACCATGGCGACATTTGTGGCTCACACAATCATCATCGTCCGTTTCACAGTGTTTGTCACTGTAGCCAGGTAGGCACTCGCATCTGAAACACAAGGAAGATCATCATCAGTAGGCTGCATCTCTAGCATCCATCATGATAACACACACACACTGGTCAATGTCCGATTTGATCAAGGTATATGGTTCATGATGTAAGAATGGCAGAGAAAACACTCTTAGAACAGTCAAACAGAGAGCTAAACATTAACTTTAAGCACTGCTTGAGCTCCTTTGACTGCTGGTGCTACACATCTTAGGCCATCAAAGCAAATACTATAGCATATAATTTCTCTTTTCCAAGTCTGCTAAAGAGTGGCACTGCATGGTCATGTATGAGCTTTCTTTTGATATATGAGATAACTAAGTTCACTTGGCTAAGCTTATAAAAGTGTTTGACATGTTACTGACTCAACATTTAGAAGGACTCTACTTTCTACTTTTAACAGCATCTACTCAGCTGTCTGAGTCCCAGCAGAAATGCCGAGCACAGAGGTGACATACAGGAGTGTCATTTTGGAAGCCAGCCTGGGAGATCCTGGGCAGTGGAGGCCAGACACATTACAGAGGTAGTACAGTCCATGCAAGAATGGGACAAGAGGATCCTGATCATTTCTCTCTTATGATTTGAGATCCATGCAAGAATGGGACAAGAGGATCCTGATCATTTCTCTCTTATGCTTCATTCATAGCAGCCACTAGGGACAGAGAAGTCTTCAGCCTTAGACAAAAGAGAATGTGCTCACAAATCATAAATGAAGTCATGTAAATGACTTTGAAAGGCAAAAGCAAATTTAAAGGAGGTGATCATCAGTTTTTAATCCACCACCTGTTTGCTTTTTCACGGCAGATACTCTATGAGAGCAGTAACAACTGAGTGTTCCCAAATCACATCCCTGCTGAAATACTGATGCAATGCCACTTTCCTGCCATTAGGTGGCAACTCGCTCCCAGGATGAAATGATACGGGATGCAACCAAAACTGCAAGCATTGGCTTTTTTATTATTATTATTTTTTATTACAGTTGTTAAGTTTGTTGTGTTAAAGTTGTGTCAGCATTTCCATTATAAACCCTATTTTCAGAGGTTTATAACTTGACCATAAAAATGTGCTCTAGGCTGAAATTTGGCATCCAAGGTCTCAGGCCAGGAGCAGATCTTTTTGGAAAGTTGAGCTGACTCTTTCTAGCCTGTAGACACTAAATTTTAGTCTGGCTTGAAGGCATTTTAGTCCATAAACCATTTCACTTCTCCCAGCTGGATTTTATTCCACAGCTGGAAAATAATAAGCATATCACTTAAACCAAAACAAAAGGGGAGCCCCAGTTATTTCCCAACGTGCATGTGTGTTTTACAACACACAGGTCTGTATCTCCCTGAATTCTGGATTACCCCACTTGGAGTGGCTATGATCACACCTTTCACACTCTTAAGGGCAAAAGTAACCTCCTTTCCTAGCTGCAAACACCCTTGGAATGGGTGCAGCTCCACTGGGGATGGGCAGTAAAAAGGAGGTAGGCTCTGTAGGGGCATGTATTCCATGCGGCGTAAAGCCCTGACCCACGTGAGTTCTGTGGGGACATATGCAGGGGCAGGAAGGATTGAGGCATAGGCAAGCCAAGGGAGGTGGCACCTGAGGATCCACTGCTATGCAGATACTCCTGTCCTGTTCTCCCATGCCCCAGAGGGGGTTCGGAGGGCCAAGTTCATTATAAGATGTTACTTCAGATATTAGGCTGAAATCTCTGCAGAAAGACTCCATAATCCGGAGGGTGAGGGGTGGGGGGTGGGAAAGGATGCTAGAAGAAGGATTTCTCCACTCCCTGGACAATTACTGGGTGCTGGGTTTTGGATTTGCTCCTTAATGAGAACTTGTATGTGATTAATTATCACTTGGTGTTTGCCTATCAGGGAATTATGGGCCCACTCTGACACAGTGCCAAGCACCGTCAGTTCCCATTGAGGGCAATAGGAGTTGAGGGCACTCGACACTTTGCAGGAGTGGCCATTTGTGACGGGGTGTCCACCCCACACAAGGCCTGAAGGGGTTAAGGTGGCTAGGTGAGCCACCTGAAGGAGGAGCCAGGGAGTAACAAGGGTTAATTAAAGAGGAAGTGCAGCTGGCCAGGAACAGGAGGGGCCTATATAAAGCCCAGTAGCTGAGAGTAGAAGGGGCTACAGAGAGAGAGGTGGCAGTCACTGTCAGGGTGAGAGAAGGCAAGGTAGGAAGTAGCCCAATGATACAGCAGTATGGTTCCGGACTGTGCAGCCCTTGACTGCTTGTTGTAGGGTCCCTGGGCGGGAACCCAGTGTAGAGGGCAGGCTTGGGTTCCCCTACCAGCCACTGGGCAGTGGCGCTGTTAAGGGGCAGTGAAAGAGAAGATGGCCTGGGGCAGTGGGTCCCAAGAAACTTTGAGAACGCAACCCCCTCTCCCTGCCCCAGGAAGGGGAAACTACAGTGACCTGGCCAGAGGGCCAAGCCACGAAGCGGGAACAGTTGAGTCCCAAGAGGGTGAGACACAGCGAGTGTGACAGAGTGCAACCACAGGAAGGGGCACCAGCCTGGCAGTGCTAATCCTCAGACACGGCCAGAAGGAGGTGCTCCAGTAGTGAATGGAGCACCCTGTGACACTCCTATATATGATGATTCTCTCTCTTTTAGGCATTTGTAAGTATTAATAATATTGACTCTTACATGGCACATTTTACCCATAGATGTGGTTGGTAAAGCAGCCAGCACCATAGTATCTAGCCTTCTATAGCCATCTGTAACACACCTAGCACTATGCTGCAGCTGGGTAAAATGACACACATCAGTCTAAAACCAAAATAATCTTATCTGAGAAAGCAATGTGAGTGACTGAAAAAGTAGCTACTAGAACAGAATCTAATAACTTAGATTCTGCAATTGTGGCAGCCCTCAGGGACCAGAAAGGGGTAGGGCATGGGGAGGTTGAGATTAGAAGATTTGATGCTGTGCAAATCCACCTATTTCCTTCTCCACCCTCAGTGTGGTAGGGGTCCCGGTAACGGCCATATGTAGGCATTCTTTAGTTGACATTCCACCTCTTGATGTCCTAATGGCATGCAATACATCTTGGTGGCTATAGGAACAGCATGAATAACATAGTGTTGGAGATAATAAAATAAAACCCAAGACCATTCCTTCCCCAAACTCTGTAAGAGCTGAGCAAAGTTTTTCAGCAATGTTTCTGTCACACCTGCAAACAAATAACGTCCATCTAAAGACTTTGTGGGGGGAAATGCAGCATTTTATCCTGTTGTTTTTTATTGATCCCTGTTGTCCTAATGTAAAGTGATGTAATAATGAATGATGTGCAGTTTCTTATTCAAAGCTGCAATGTATCACTTTTATGAGGTGTATTGGCCATCCCGGTAATGATGGAACCACCACTTTTCTCTGCAGGGCTGCATTAAATCAGTGTTCCATGCTGTCAGGTAGTAATTCCATGCTTCGGAATAATAAAGCATATTTATATTGTGCTCTAACAGAGCCACAGTGAGTGGAAAAACATGCTTCTTCCCTGAAGTTATTTTTTAAAGGCATTTCATTGCATTAGCTAATTTTTTGGTCTGAGATACAGAAAGCTGGCCTTTTAATAATCACAGCACAATAAAGATCTGGAGGCTAGAAGCGAAGAAAGCCACCTGCAATTCTAGCTCTCCCCCCACCCCCAAAAAAAAAATAAAACCCAGCAAAGAACTGAGTGCAGCCAAAAGCACATACAAACATTTCAGTTTGCTTCCTACGCTGAGATTTGGCCATGCCCTTTAGAAACAAAGAATTCTTTTCTGATCTGAAATTTCTGTTATTTTACAGTTGTTTTTTTTTAAACTTTGTCACCTCTAGGCTGGATAATTTGGAGTTACCCCACCAAGCACTTGATGCCCCCTTTCAACCTGAGCAGCTAGTCAAATTTCAGGCCCCTGGGAACATTCCAGTTGTTTGTTTACAAGGCATGTACAAAGTCCTGCTTCTCTGAACACAAGAGGAACCAAGAACAAAAGGAGCAGTTTCTTGGCTTACAGCCCTCAGCAGGGCCGGCTCTAGGATTTTTGCCGCCCAAAGCAAAAACAATTTTGGCCGCCCCCCTCTTATTTAATTACCCCACTCCCGGCCCCGCCTCAACTCCGCCCCTTCCCCAAATCCCCAGCCCTGCCTCCTCCCCTCAGGCTCTCAAGCCTAGGAGGGAGGGAGGGAGGGAAGGAGGGGGAGAAGTGGCGCCGCGCCACGGCCACTCGGAGACTCCCCTTCCCTCCCAGGTTTGAGAGCCTGGGAGGGAGGGGGAGACTCCGAGTGGCCGCGGCGCGGGCGCCACTTCTCCCCCTCCCTCCCAGACGCCCAAGCCTGGGAGGGAGGGGGAGCAGCGGCGCGCGAAATGGCCGCTTGGGATCTCCCCCTCCCTCCCAGGTTTGAGAGCCTGGGAGGGAGGGGGAGACCCCGAGCCAATGCGGCGCGCAAAACAGCTGATTCGCGCGCCGCTGCTCCCCCTCCCTCCCAGGTTTGAGAGCCTGGGAGGGAGGGCGAGTAGCGGCGCGCGAATCAGCTGTTTCGCACGCGGTGGCAGCAGCAGCGGAGGTAAGCTAGGGCGGCCGGGGCACATTTTTAGGGGCGGCATTCTGGTGCCGGCCATGCCGCCCCTAAAAATGTGCCGCCCCAAGCACCAGCTTGTTTTGCTGGTGCCTAGAGCCGGCCCTAGCCCCCAGCCTCTTTAGCTAACACCAGACTCAAAAGCTCACTCTCTCTAGTTTGTTCCAGTCATACCATCTTTTGCTCTTTTCTCCCTTCTCTGTTTGTGTGTATTCCGCCTTCCCTCTCTCTCTCACCTCCTCCCTCACAAACCCACCTTACTAACAATATAAGCAAAACCCCTCTGCCTGCACCTGGGTGAGTTCACAATCCCCTTTTGTCTTAAGTGGGGGACTTCTGATTAACCCATTCTGACAGAGAATTTGAAGGGCTTGTTCGCATCCTGCCTCAAAAAGGTTTGTGATCAAAGCAGTCAGCAGTATCCCTCAGCGCAACACACTCCTAAGTTAGAACTATCACAGAACATGGCAACATGAGTGCTTAGGAGCCTCTTGCCTCAAGTACTAGAGATATCATGGTTTGCATTGCCTGCCTCTTAGAATATATCTCCACTGCAGTTCTCCCAGCCTGGACAGACAGCCTTGTGCTAGAGGGGTTCGAGCTAGCATGCTAAAAGGAGCTGTGTGACATTGCAGCTTGGGCTGGAGCTCAGGCTCTCAAGCCTAGGGGTTGGGTGGGCTTAAGAGCCCAGCTCCAGCCCAAGTTGCAATGCTTGAGCCCCTTTAAGTCTATCTATCCAGGCTGGGAGGTTCATTCCCAGCTGCAGTGGAGACATACCCTTAGGGTCTGACTCTCCAATGCCTCGCCAGGCTGGAATGGAAACTCATAACCCCTTTCCTTCAACCACTTTGCACAGGTGAGAGGGACTATACAAGTAAAAGGCAGCAGAGAATTCAGCACATACATTTTAGTAAAAGGCCAATATACCCCAGGGACCATTAGGTGCCTATTATCCCAGTGAATCAGCTGATGAGTGGGGCTGGAACAGCTGGCTGTTGCGTAGAACAACCTGGAGGCAAGGGGTAAATTTTTCAAAAGCACCAAAACAACTTAGAACTTGGAACCTAAGTTCCATTTTCAAAAATGACATGAGCACCTAGGAACCAAAGTCAATAGGACTTAGGCTCCTAAGTCACTTAGTTACTTATGAACAGTTTACTTGGGCCTTCTCTGCTGACAAATATCTGTTCTGGAGTGCTCTCCCCTCACTAAGTACCAGGACACCTTCCCAGTGAGATTCATGGGAGACGTGCTGCTTGAGCCAGTGTCATTCTGTAGGCTGCACTGCAGTACCTCATATTAAATACATGCCATGACCACAGGGGTATCTAATACATGCCAGAGACGTGGACTGCTGAATAGACTGGTAAAAGGATAAGGCGCTCGCCATCACTAGATTGCTGGTTTGAATTTGGCCCCAGGACAATAGCGACCAAACATTATCACAACCAGAATGCTGCTTCATGTGAAATCACTAAGTGGTCTCAGTCTATTTGTGAAGGGGCAGAGGGTCCATATAAAACTAAAAACCAGAACTGTCATTCTGGCTGAAGGCCAAAGACTGGTTGGGCAAAGGAGCTAAACTATTCTCTACCCTAGACACGGCCCACACCCCGATGTGGAGGGGCCACTAGTAAGGCAAAGTGGTGGAGAAACCTGCTTCACCACTGCTTGTTAGGTACCTGGTCTTTGAATAAATAGAGGAACTAAACATACAGTTTGGGAGGTTTTTACATTATTATTTCATTATTATTGTTCTTACAGCAGTACCTAAGGGTCCTGGATGAGGGTCAGGACCCCACTGTATGTGGCATGCATCATAAAGAAACAATCCCTGCACTAAAGAACTTACAACTTCTACAATGTCACTGCTCTGCAAAAGAGTGAACTAAAAAAAATGTGTGTGTTATCTACATCTATGCTGGGGATTAATGACGGGTGGGGTTATTCCTCCATGGTGGATAGTTCTGAGAGCACGCCCAGGAATGGTGCAGCAAGTTGGGTCTGAGGCTGTCTCATCCTCTCAAATCTCTAATGATACCGAGCACTTTGAGTTAATTTACGAATGTTCAGTTCTGGAACCTGTCAGAGAACTTTGAACCATGCACAGGAAATGACATGCTACCTCTGCCTTGTAACATGCTGCAACTAATAGATTAATCAAATAATGGATTAGCTGAATGAGGATGTCTGAAGCAATGTCAGATAGTTGCAGGTATCACTGTTCCACTCAGAAGAGGTTACTTCAGGAACTGTCTTAAATCATTTAACAGTTTACTTGCCCTCAGGTGTTGGAAGAGGCTCTTTCCCGAAGTCCTTCACCTGTCAACAAGCCACGTGACCCTACATGGGATGTCTGGTTAGCGGAGAATAGTGTGCGTTCAGCTGTCTGAAAGAGCCAGTGCTATAGGAACATATGTTTGTAGTGTGGCTACCTGACAATTTTGCTCTGACTCCCTTTAACTGTCCTGAAATTCATGAGCCTCATTTATTATTTTTTAGTAAGCAGAAGCATGTTAGGTGCTTCACAGGACACAGCCCCTTCCCACAACACATGGTAAGTTAGACACTAATAACAGGGAAGCCAAGACTGCTACT
Source organism: Malaclemys terrapin pileata (assembly GCF_027887155.1). Classification (NCBI taxonomy): domain Eukaryota; kingdom Metazoa; phylum Chordata; order Testudines; family Emydidae; genus Malaclemys; species Malaclemys terrapin. The sequence continues at coordinate 29,446,807 of NC_071512.1, forward strand.
GCAGCTTATATACCTCCTTCCTCTGCTCCAGTTTGGATTGGGCAAATGCCCTACTCTGTGGCCTCTCCATTTTCTTTCAGATCTCCCCAATCCTAATGGCAAAATCAAAGCGCAACCAGGAAGGGACTAAGGTGGCTATGTTGTCAGCTTTGCCTGGGCATGCAAGCTGGCTTCAGCTTCCCTATAAGCTTTCTTGAAATCTCCCCACCTCCTCACTCTTTCTCATGTTATAGTGTGGGGTGTTTTCCCATAACTCCCACAGTTGAGCTCTATTTTTGAACCTCTGGTGTGACTTAGCCTATTAACAGCACAGTACTCCTGGGGGAATTCTGTGCCACTGACTTTCTGGTAGGGAAGCAAAGGGAAGCCACAAAAGCAGTCACGCAACCCTCCCGAGCAGTATGTTTTGGGTGCCCAGGGCAGCCAGCAGAGAGGTAAATCACTGTGGGTCAGGAGGCAGGACTGGGGAAGACCCAGCTGGTGGCTCCTACCCTGCGCTGGGCTCAGCTGCTAGTCCCAGATGGGCTGGGGAGAATGGGACTTTCTCTTCCCCTGCACAGCATCTGGGGCTGGGTCAGACCCACCCCCAGATTTCTCCCTCCGGCTGCAGGAAGCTCTGCAAACTCCCCTCTCTGCCTGCTTCCTGCACCCATCGCTCCTCAGCTGCAGGGGGAAGGATCCCTGTACAGGGAGCTGCTCCCACATCCGTCTAACCCCCAAGCATCCAGACTCCCTCCGACCCAGACCCTCCTGCCGAGACTCACCCCCCCAGCAATTAGAACCCCCCCGATGAGCCCCACTCCCCCTGCACCACCCCAACGAACCACCCGCACCCAGATTCCCACTGCACTGAGCCTCACTTCCCCAGCATCTGGATCCCCCACTGAGCCTCCCGCACTCAGACCCCCCTGCTGACCTCTATCCCCCCACACTCAGAAAACCCCGCTGAGCCCCAACCACCTTCCCCTGGACTCCCTTTCAGAGTCCCATTACCATTGCACCTTGCGCTGTATCAGGGTTGGGTGCAGCCGCACTGTTGAGTCGGTGTCCTGGTGGGGGGGAAGGAGGGGAAGATGCACAGTGATCTCCCACCTCTGTGCAGCCAGTGGCCTGTGCTCCCCAATGCCATGCTGGAGCCTCCACATTTATTTGACAAATAAAATTTGCAGAATTTTAAAATATTGTGTGCAGAATGTTGAATTTTTTGGCACAGAATGCCCTCAGGAGTAGCATAGTAAGTAGAGGCTCTCACTCTTGCTACCTTCTTCTGGAAGCCCATCTTTGCCAATGATGAATATTAGTACTAGGCACATCCCAAGCACCTTCCATCCAGGATTCTCCAAATGTTTTATAGACATTAAGCTTTACTTTACCTTTGGGATGTAGGTCAGTATCACTCCCATTATGCAAAGGAGGTGCAGAGAGAGGAAGTGACTTGCCCAAGGTTCCTTAGGAAGTCTATAGCAGAGCTTGGAACAGAATCCAGATCCCCTGATTCCCAGCCTTGTCCACAAGACCATCCTTTCCCTCTTGATTTAAATGTGATTTTTAAAAAATTGACTGAGTGCCAGAGAATTACAATGGGATTTTTTAATGCATGAAGTCAGCCTTGTTATAGAAGTTGTGTGTCACTGGGGAGTGTCAGACAGATCCCTCTGCATATCAACATGGTACTAACTCATTCTACTAATGAGAAGACTTATTTTCAGTTTCCTAAACTGTTTGTTGTTTGGCTGGACAATGTTTATCCATTCAAGCAAGGGAGGGCTTTTTGAACATGGGCAGACTGTCACGTATCCTCTGCACTGGAAACATACATTGGAAAGAAGGTCATATGTCTGAAGAGTGTGATGAACTATGCATCCTATCAGTGCACACTAGCATTTCCAATACCAAAGACACACAGAATCTATGAATGCATGAATATATGTATTTTCTGTACTGGAAACACCAGCGTGCACTGACTGCGTGAATAGTTCACCACACTCTGCAGTCAGATGACCTTCTTTCCAATTTTCCCATTCCTAAATGCAGTACGTATCCATCTGGAACGACCTTCCAAAGACAAGACTTACTATGCCTAAAATTGAAAGGAGTGCAAATCTAATCCAGGCATCCAGTTTTCAGGGGCTAGCCATAGTTTTTCCTAAATTTTTGGAGCTGAGGAGGGGAAAAAGAATATCTAGTCTGTTGAAAATAGGTATGAATCTGTTTATGTTCAGTTCATTTCTGCCATCTGGTCAGGGCTGTGCCTAAATAGCATAATATTAATAAAATATACGGTACAGCCAATTTTAACTGTCATTTTTGTTAGCTACACTACAGTGTGTGATCGCTTTTTCAATCACAACAGCAGCTTTACAATTACTACATGATTAATTGTCAGAATTAATCACCATGTGTTGAAGTCTATGCTATGCTTCACGTAGAGGTCATTCAGTGTGGTGAGTCTTGCTCTCCTTGGAGAAGGGAGGACAAAAGACTCCTGCTATGTGAGAATAGCAAAAGTGATGTTGCTATGTCAGCCTGCACATAGAGTGGCCTTAAAACCCTGCTTATTACCGCAGTATTCTCCATTTTTACTGTATTTACTACAGGGAATACTTAGAGAACCTGTGTTCACTGAGGAATCTAGGGGAAATGGCAGGTTTTTTGAAAGGGTGACTGCTGTCCTTTGCTTGATTTTGGAAGTGCACTAATTATTCTTGGAATAAAATAACAAATTCTGAGGAGCTGGAAGAAAATATAAGTTGAAGTACACCACTTCACACATACTACTTTTCAGTTTGGCTCATTAGGTCAAACTCATCACAAGTGTGACTGCACTGTAGTCAGTAGATGAAGTTGGCCCAACACGTGAAGACTAGGATACACAAACACTCACCTGAATCCTCTGTCAAGGGAGATACATTTGGACTCATGTTTGCATGGATTTAGCTCGGGAACACAGTGGTTGATCACCTCATCACATAGCTCACCTGTGGCAAAGAAAATTAACAAGGCGTAACACATCTGCTACCAACACAGCTCATTGGCTTTGCTGAAACAGCTCTAACCATTTCAGTCTTACTAAACTAAGGTGATCCAGCAGTTCAAGGGGAAGCCCCATGACAGTACCTGTTATGATGGCAGGACAAACTAAATAAGGGTGGGCTCGCTCAATACTGGACAGTCCAATTCTAGCTACATTTAGCGATTCCTTAGCAACTGAGCTACACTGGGTGCAATAATTATCTCATACAAACCTTACAGTCCCAATTCAAAAGACCTTACACTCAAGCCCTCTCAACTTCAACTGGAGTTTTGCCAGAGTAAGGACTGTAGGGTCAGTTCCTGACCCCAAGTTGCAAGCATCACAGAAAGCCAGTGACATATAGGTGGATATGCACATTAACAGAGTCCTTAAACTTTTCACACCAAGTGATATTCTAGTCATAGTTGATCCTTTACTGTCCTAGATGATCTGACATCATTCAGAAAAATGGCTTTTCAATAATGGGAAACAGCTTTAGGGCTGCATATAATTATACAACTCCCACTATTTACAAGAAGAGCACTGACTCTATTGTACTCATACAAGATACTGTTTTCTATAAAAGTTTCTTATATGCAAGCATTGCTCAGCTGTTTCTAGGTACTGTAGAATTCTAGGTGTGTAGAATTCAGTGCATTTCCTTGGATTTGTGTAACTTTTAATAATGAACAGTTCCAGAGTGTTCAAAACCAGATAGGTTATTTAAGCACCATCCTTCTTCTGAGCCCTAAATTATTAGGTTACACTTCAGTACCTCAGGACTTGAGATCCTGCCAGAGACAGAGCATAAACCTTTGCCTTTGAAACAAACTTCTTCAAGGGAATGGGCAGGTCAATTATCCTTAGTATGGAAACCCTCAAACAAAATCCAGTCCCAAAGCCCCTTTTGCAGTAATAGTGGAAGACTGCATCTGCACAATTTCAAGGATATAGGCATGCGCAATCAGAGCCAGATTAACCTTTTGTGGGCCTGGTGCCAAACATACTTGTGGGCCCCCATGGAGGCAGTGGAGCATGGCACGGGGGAAGGTCAGTTCCCAGAGTGAGGGGCCAGCCAGAGGCAATGGGACATGGCATGGCAAGGGCAGCCCCATTCTGCCCAATGTGAGGGCACTATTTACAAACTGGCAGTTTCCAGACACAGTGGCCTGCCCGGCCCTGTGCTGCCAGCATGCCCCTTCCCATTAGGGGCGGGCCCATGCCCAACTCCCTATGGCCAGAGCCCCCTGGACCCACTATGCCCAGTGCCCCCCTAGACCCACCACAAATGCACAGCACCCTGCACACCACCCCTGCCCACAGCCTCACTACAACTGCCCAGCACCCCCTACAGAACCCCCACTCCCTAGTGCCCCAACACACACACCTTCCCCACCCCTTCACAGCCCCACTCCTCCCTCCCAGTCCCCCAAGAGACCCACTCCTGCCCACCCTGCCTCCCAGCTGCTCTCACCAGCCCTGCTGGGAGACGACTGTTGGCCGGGCTGAGCCTGCATTGCAGTCAGGGCTGGTCCTTGGGCCGGGAATCGCTTCGGCCCCTTAGGAGTGGCGCGATCAGCCAGGGCCTACCCCAGCCAGGCTCCCTCAAGATGCACTTTTCTGGATGGGCCCAAAGCTCCCCCACATTGTCTTTCTGCCCCCCTCCATCCCCCCCACCCTCGGCTGAGACAGGCCAGGCTTCTGCACCAGTTCCAGGCGGCTCAGCTCCGGGGAGACAGGTGGGGCGTCACAGGTGGTGGGAAGCAGAGACTGCCCAGAGCTGGAGGTGCACTGGGGTCCAACCAGGGGGCAGAGAGGAGCAGGGGGTGAGGTCAGGGGGCAGAGAGGAAACCTCAGCCAGCCGGCAGGCAGGCCAAGAGGAGCAAGTGGTGGGTGGGGGGAACCAGTAGGGTCTCAGGGTGCAGTTCAAGCGGAGCAGGCTGGGGCCCCTTCTGAGCATGGGCCCGACTCCATGGAGCCACTGGAGCCATTGTAAACCCGGCACCAGCACAATACATACATATGCTCATGTGCACACAGATCCTCTGAAAGTAACAACCAAACAGTAAAAGTGATGCTAGATAAATATTCTCTGGACATCCTCTGATAAGCCTTCCAAGTACAGGGTGGTATAAAATACTTAATTAGATACAACATTTATTAAACAACAAAATCTAACACAACAGCCTGCAATATTGTCAATGTTTTCTTTGCTGTGGCTCCGACCTTGGGCCCTGCTTTGGCCCACTATGTGCTGTTCCACCTGTGCAGAGTGGCCCAAAGCCCAGCATACCCAGTCCCTGGAAAAATGTCTCTGCATGGGAACTCCCCTCATGTGGTTCAGATCCATTGTAGCTGCTTCAACACTGTCCTCTCTCCCAGCTGATGGTATGGGAGGCATGACTAGGGAAAAGGTGGCATTGGCTGGGGCACCCCTATGAATGTTTCCAGTAATTCAGAGCCCTCCACATCCAGTGTCCCATCTCTGGCCATTGGAGATATTTGCTACAAGCAGTTGCAGATAGGCCATTGTAGGCAGTCTCATCATACCAGTCAGACTCACCTGTGTATTAGCTTTGTTAAAATAGATGTAAAGTTTCTAAGACCTTAGTGTTTAGACTTTATGAAATGCTCGTAAATTGCAGCAAGTGTTAATCTGTTATAATATTTGTATCCTGTGTTTAAGGTAATATTTAAGAATTTGCCCTGCAACTATAAAAGTGTTTGCTATGAAGCTGGAAACTCCCACAGTCATGAGAAAAGCGTTACCAAGTGTGAAATACCAGTTCATCACAAAAGGTATCATCTCCTGTCCCCCCCCGAAAAGATGGCCCATAAACACCAGACTAGCCAACGTGGAACATCTGTGGACAAAAAACTTTGCTGATCGTTTTCCCCACACCTATGAAGAGGGGATGAACACAAAAACTCATCCCGTCACATTTTGAACTCTAATAGAAGGGAATAAAAATCCCTGCCAAGGAGGAATTGTTATTGCTATGCTGCCTGGAATTCAGAGAAGGCAATATTTCTAAGCATATGCAAAGGATCCCCAAACTGCTTGGCTTGGGTTAGCCCTAAAGGACATATGGAGCCCATAAAGACATATTATAGGAACCACTATTACCTTTTGGAACCTATGACTGTATCTCATTTGTGTGTGTATATTTATCTGCTTTAACCTTCCATATAACGCTTATTTCTTTTTCTTAGTTCATAAACCTTTAGTTAAGTATCAGAGGGATAGCCGTGTTAGTTTGGATCTGTAAAAAGCAACAGAGAGTCCTGTGGCACCTTTAAGACTAAGAGATGTATTGGAGCATAAGCTTTCGTGGGTGAATGCCCACTTCGTCGGATGCATGTCATCCGAAGAAGTGGCCATTCACCCACGAAAGCTTATGCTCCAATACATCTCTTAGTCTTAAAGGTGCCACAGTACTCTCTAAACCTTTAGTTAGTTCATTATAGGATTGGCTACAAGCTTTGTCTTTGTTTTGAGATTTCAGATACAATTAATTGACTAGGGATAAGTGACTGATCCTTTGGGACTGGGAGTAACCTGAATATTGTGATGTTTGGTGTAAAGGACGGTCTATCACAAAGGCAGGCTTGCCTCGGTGTCAAGATAGACCAGAGTGCCCCAGGGGACTGTCTGTGACTCCATGGTAAGACTGTTATAGAGCTTTAGGACTTCACACTTGTTACTTGGTTGGTGAAAGCTAATTACGGAACACACACATTTGGTATTTGTGCCCTTCTTCTAGACAGTCTGCCCTGAGGTGGACATTCCTGGTCATTAGCCACTCTAGACAGCTTGACAATCAGCACCTAGTTCTTATATAGCACTGAACTTGAAATTATTTGGACAAATACAAAGAATGCATCTGGCTTGGAATGGGGGATATGCCAAAGAAGTACTTTTCATCTTTGAATCCCTAGGGACACCAGGGAAATCAAAGCATATATTCTGCTGGGTTTGGGTTTCTGATGTTTGTTCTTGCACCTCATTCTTCATCCAAAGCAAGTTGGCACATTCAGTAACAACCTGCATGACTGAAACTATTGCTGAAGACATTCAGTAACATTTTTGAGGTGGCACAATTAGAAGTTTACTTTTATCTCCAAAAAAACAAAAATAACCTACAACCTAATTCAGCCAGCTAGCAGAGAAATTGACATCAATCAGGGTATGTCTACACAGGGTTAAAAGACCTGCAGCACGGCTGCAGCTGGCCTGAATCAGCAGACTCATGCTCACACGGCTTGGGCTGCAGGGCTAAAAATTGCTATTTTGACATGCAGGCTCAGGCTGGGCCTGAGCTCTGAGACAGTAGGTGCCGACTCCGGGGATGCTCCAAAAATAGTGGGTGCTCAGCGCCACCAGCTGTAGCTGTTTGGTGGCAGCTGCTGATCAGCTGTTTGGCCGCTGGGAGAGGCACTTGGGGGAGGGTGGAGAGCAGCGAGCGGTCGGCAGGCAGGGGAGAGGTTGGAGTGGGATCAGGAAAAGGTGGAGCAAGGGCTGGGTCTCAGGGGAGGGGCCGGGCCTTGGGGCGGACCATCCCCGGGGAAAAATAAAACTCGGTGCCTATATCTGGGACCCTCCACCCTCGCAGGGTCTCAGAGCTCGGGCTCCAGCCCAAGCCCGAGTGTCTACGCAGCAATTTTTCAGCCCTGGAGACCAAGCTCTGTGAGCCTGAGTCAGCTGAACCAGGGAAGCCACAGGTTTTTTATCCCTGTATAGATATACCCCATCAAGTCAACCTTGGCTTCTAACTTCCCTCAGTTTGCCTTTTTTGTATATTTGTATGAGGATAAAACATGACAAGCATTCCTTAAAAAAGAAATCCAGAGAATTTCTAACTCGATGGTGACATGACAGGAACTCAACGTTCTAAAGCCTTCAAGTATCCTTTTGAAAGGCAGCCTTTTTTGTTAATAGAATACATTGGAGATAGATGCCTTAAGCTGTAACTTTGCTACAATAGACATAAAAGCTTTTTTTTTTTTAATAAAGGAAAACAGACTTTTGAGAAAAGTCAGAATAGTGGTATAAACTTCCAAAGGAAATCATAATTCTTCTTAAAGTATTCTTCTCAGCCAGCTTGGAAAATTGACAAATGCATAGAAATCCAGTAAAAATTCCCCCAAAATGTATACACTTGTCAAATATTATGACTCACTGCTGAAAGCACCACTATCAAAATTAGGAGGATTTCAGGCTTGGTACCAAACACAGCATCCAACTAATTTATCATTGTTCACAGAAAACTTGGAATGTTTTAGGCTCCTTCCTGTTACTTATTTTTTCTCATCTCTCTTTCATTTCAGATTTCAACATTTCCAGATTTTTCTTGTGAATGTCGTGGAACCCAGACAACCTCATCTTGGGGAAGAAAATTCCTGTTGATAATTGAACGGGCTTCACCGATGTTTACTGAATGGCAGACAGCATGGTAGGGAAAGAAAACACTTTTTAAATAGCGATACTCAAGGCAAGAGCTAAACATAAAAAACTTTGTTTCCTTCAGTTACAAAATATTTTGGGCAAAAATCTGTCCTCAAACATGTAACATTCAGTGGCCATCTGATTGCATGTTTTTGAGGGAAAAATCTGGCCCTTTTACTTCTGTGCGTGGCTTTGGGCTCCTTGTTATTGTAGCAATTAAAGGTCTATTCCAAGTTTTTCTCTGAATAGCAGTATTGGGTTCAAAATGATACTTCCAAATATTGTCATTTTGTTAATTATTTTCACACAGGCTATGCTGGGCTCTAGAGGCATTAAACAGCTTTTTAAAATTTTATCAAAAGTGTTTTATATAGAGGGCATTCCACCACATTAAAGCTATGGCTACACTAACAGCAGCATGTAGAATACATACACTGTATCTTCCCCGCCCCCCAGCACAGGTATAAATAGCAGTGTATATGGTGAGGCACTGCTTAGGTGAGGAGAGTCAACATATGCCAGAACCCTACACAGTTCTCTACATGCCCAAGCAGTGCCTTCCAAATCTACACAGCTATTTTTAGCTCCCCGCTGCCTCCCCACTTCCAGAGGCTTTCCCCACCACTGGAGTCTTTTGCTGCGGCATGTAGCTACACACCACAATGCAGATGCAGCCTGCCTTTCACTGTGGCATGCAGCGACACGTACCTTACACGCCGCCACCAGTATAGACAAGACCTAAGAAATGCACACACCACTGGCAAGACCTTCCCAACCACCAACATCATCCTCCACACCAACCTCCCCTATGCAACTCCTCCCTAGGTACGTACAGGTAAAAACACCTGACATACATACATAAAACCAAAATTTTCGTTACTCGTCCAACCAAAACAAAATCCACACTGTACATCCCACACCCTCTCCTTTCACCAAAGTCTGCAAGAATGGACAGGCTTTGCAGCACACACTGCTGGTCAGCCGAATAGGGTTATGTCAGACAATGAAGGAGAAGTGAGTTGAAAGTCTCACTGAAAGCCACCTGAGCCATCAGCCCTTTCCTTTCTAAACTGGTGGAGGCATTAGCTCAGGCCCTCTAGTAGGTCTAAAGTGCTGTGGCAGGATTCAAGGACAGGATGTCTATTAAGGTAGGCAGGTACCCAGGTATTACATTACATGCATTACATTTAAGATTCTGTATTGCACATAGAAACAGATTAGTAACTAGTGCAGATCATAGCATACCAGAGGCCGAGTGCTGAATGGGCAAGGAGACTAAGCTACCATCCTAGCCTGGAAATGGAACATTCAGGGCCGTGTTGAGGACCAATGGTGGAGTTACATGGGTGAAGCTTGCCTTGTTCCTAACCATGCACTGGATCACTGTGCTTTATCTGGTGTCTGGGTCTGTCAGTCTGGCACCTTTCACTACACTGACCTTTTCAAAGCCACAATAAAATAATTACTGCACTCCTACAACATTCCCCCTTTTTTATTTGGTTCAATGAAATCCTAAAGAGGGGACATTGGTCATTCTAAAATAATCTCTTTTCACAGGCCTCACCACTTACAAAGAGCTGCTAGGCTGGCATATTTATACAGCTTCATGATCTTCCACAAGTCCAAAAACAAACCAAAACAACAGCAACAGAGACAGAAACCTTTTGCATGCAGTTAGTTTGATTTAATTATGTTGTTTGTTATTTAAATGACCACATTGGCATATGTGCTATTTATTTCACACCACGTTAGATTTTTAGAGCCATGATCTGAATTATATTGTTCCTTCCTAATGGGAAAAAAAGGGAGGTGGGGTGTGTCAACATCTTTTTTTTTTTTTAATCACAACTTTGAAATGATCGTAACACCCTCATTGTAACTTGCCGCCAAGGACCATGTGTTCTTCAGTTTTATTGTCTGCAGTGTCACTTAGACAATCCTTTTCTCTCATTCCTAATATTAATCAAAATAATTAATAACATGGCATGGAAAATATTCTCAGCCTTATGTGAAAACAACTTTTACAGAACCTCAGAGCTAAGGGTAACAATGCTGTCAAGAACTTCACAAGATTAAATAGGAAAAAGAAAAGTGTTCGTGGGGAATGTGGCCTGATTTTAGGGGATTAATATTATTGTTTATGTAATATAGGTTTAGGATGGAGCAATGGATGTAGACAGGCTGGCTGTTATCTATTGGGCTAACTTTTACAGCTTGCAAAGGAAAGATATATATATTTGAATTGTTAAGTAGTATGTTACAGTCCTCTTAATTGTGCTCAGTGAGCCAAAATAGGGGCGTTACCTCTGGCCACACCAGTAAGAGCTGACTACACACTACAGCTGTCCTTGTGAGAAGTTACTCGTTGGATACCTAATAGTGACTAATGTTCCACAGAGACATGGATTCCCCTGCTCTTTCTCCTTCCCCTTCATGCTGGAAAAAAAAAAAGGCAATGCCAAGTGGAAATTTCAAATAGTCCTTAGCAATCATGGCCACTGGCACCCAAAAGCTTCACCAGTGGTAGACGTTACTGAGAATGTGCCAGATCATACTTTGCTGAGAAATTATTGCCAATCAGGAGTAATGCTGATGCTTGATGAAGTTTAACAGACCTGAGCCAAAACCTTGGATCCACCTATCTTGGATACTCCAATAACGCATTTCACAACATATAAGAATTGCAGATCCAAACACCCACAAACGGGGTGTAGTTTCAGAAAAATCAGAGGGGGAGGAGCAAAGTCGTGTCAGTATCCCCACTTCCACATTCCCACTGAGGCAATGGCTGCTTGTGGGGGGTAAATGAGTTGATCCCATATCTGAGGGGGCTGGAGCAGTGGCATGCCAATCCTGTCCCTCGGAGTGGAGTGTGTCTCTCACTGATGGCTGGCTTGGGGCAGGGACTGGGACCTGGCCCAGGCCATTGCTGCTGCTTCCTATCCAGCCAGTGGAATACAGGATTGGTGCTAACAATGAGGTGATTAGGAGCCCTGGCCCAGACAGCCCCAGATTGGTTCCTACTGGCCTGGGGGAAGACACTGCAGTGCTGTTGACTGGCAAGGTCTGGACAGGGGGAGGGAAACTACCTCCCACCTCATTGCAAATGACACCCCTGAGCACACCATTTTAGGAGAGAGGTGTTAAATTTGAATTTGGAACAGAATCTCATGACTGATGGGCCCTTACCTTTATAACGGGCTGAGCCCAACCCCTGAACTCTGAAGATATTTAAAGTCCAGATCCATATTTCTTGGATTATTTTTTTACATGAGACTCTTCCTGCTGGACAGGGTTACCATACTCAATGTTTAGAGATAAAAGCCAAGATTTTCCAACCCCAGATTTTGCCTCAATCCATTGTGTTTGTTCACTGAAATGAAATAAACAGGAAACTCGCAGCCAAAGTCCTTATGGAGACAGTCCATTCAGTTGCCAGGCAAGCGCACCAAGCCCATCTGCTAAAAATTCAATAAGAGGTTTTGTTGCAAAAATTTAAGGCTGGATGCACAGTAGCTGATTTCTAAACCTCCGTTCTGGACTCAACCTTTGCTTGACAAACAGAGAATCTTGAACTCATAAGTTTTATCAGGAAAAAGAATTATTTTAAAAATAATTTAAGGCTGCTTATGGTAAACTCCGATATTTGGGGAGATTTTTTTCACCTTCAAACTTTTAAGCAAGATTTTGAAAAGTAGGAGCCGAAAGTTTGACTCCTAATTCATATTTAAGTACTCAAGGAAGGGGCTTGATTTCCAGAAGTACTCAGAACCAAGCAGCTATCACTGCCCTTTGTGGTACCAGCGAAACCAAGAGCTCAATGAGATGAGATTTGGGGAGAGAAGCATAGATTCTAGCAGTATTCCCATGTGTTTGAGCAAAGACTCTGTTCTGCTTCTCTCCATTGACAAGATAAGGAAAAAGCTCACATAATCTCCCAAAGGAACACTGCTTCTTGTTTATGGCACCAGAAAAGATGTGACCATAGAATAAGATGCTGTAGTGTACTGATGCCCTGGGACATCTTTAAGGTGAGAAAGGAATTCAAACTCTAATCAATCACAGAAATTTAAAGATAGAAAAATATATTACTTTGAAGAGAGATATCACTATAAGTGTTGTACAAACATAAGCTGTTAAGTCATCTTAGTCGATTTCCCTGCCAAGCTTATGACAACATTCAGTGGGGATCTTTTACAGCATTGGTGGCAATTATGCTGTTAGATATTTATATACAAATAACCATTTACATTAGCCCTGCTAAAGATTTTGTAAGGGACAAACCCTCAAGCATCAGGGCAAGAGTGAATTACTAACTAATGGATGTTATTCAGAAATTCTGCCTTTTGGAAGGATATTCCACAAGTGTCCATTTTGAAGTTTCTTCCACCATCCTCTGAAGCATCTGATATTGGCACTGTCAGAGACAGGACACAGGCCTAGATGGACTATTGGGCTGACCCAATATAGTAATTCCGATCTTCTTATGTTGAAGAAGAACTGAAATTGGAATAAGACATGTCCCAGTGCTGAAGAAAATCCCTTTTGTGCCTATTAGTGTAGTACCGACATTATTTGTGGGCAATTTATCCTTGGGTTAGGTCCCTGTAATGCTTTCAAGGCTAATGGGACATTTCAATTAACCTTGCACCCCCCAACACAGCAACTGAACATATTTGGCCAAATTATGCTCCAACTTATGGGGGTAAGTCACAGGAATCTTTAGCCCACTTTTTTCCTTTGAAGTTGGCTGCATCTACTCTAATGTCTAGCAGAAGATAAATTACAGCTTGCTTCTTTGTATACCAGTTGTTAAAATATAGCAATCTTCCTAGAATAATTTATATACAAGGATACCTGCTTACCTCTTGCTGGCATTTCTAATGTGCCCACTGAGTGCCGAATACAGTAATTAACGTTCACATAGAGTTGTCTACAGAGTTGTCCACTCCTCCTAGATTTGGCAGTTTAGCATGCTGCCTTATTTATTGAATATTATAACTTGCTCTAAAAGTGGTTAGGTTTGTGCTTGACTTCTAATCCTCTGCCAGGATGTTCACAGGTTGGGGCTCATCTACCAAGAGCATCCTATGTTCAGATCTCACAAGCTTTATCCTCCTAGGCAGTGTTCGTCTCATTGTTCCACAGATGTGTAGCTGTCTTGGTGGGCCATGAATGCAGAGGAAGCCTGCCATTTGGGCCTCAAACCATGGGCGGCATTAAGGATTAGACTAGGGATTTGAACTGGCACCAGAAGCAAGCTGGGCACCAAGATAGGGTGCAGAGCACCAATGTGATGCATTGTTCATGGATTTTCCTGCTAAGGAATCAGACTGCTGTATTCTCAGTTGCTGTGCTGCTTCCACCTTCAGTCCCAGCACAATAAATTACCATAGTCTGACCTGAGGGAGGTAAACGTGGATCACTGTCAAGGAAAACTCAGACTGACTTCAGCGAGAGCAGGAATGGGCCCAAGATCCTTGTATCAGTTATGTGTATCCAGCTCTTTGGTGTTCACATTATTTGATTCTGCAAGTGAAAACTTGATGTTCTTGCTTTAGTCTTCTATACAAAAAACAAACAAATTTCACATTTGCCAAGTAAATGAACTGGAAAACTTCCACCCAGAGCAAGAATCTCTTGGATGAAAGGATGGGTGCACCAAACCCTAATCTTTACTTGCTTTGTCTTTCAAGCAAATTATGGCTAAGGACGGTCTCATAGTTCTGAAACCGGCTAATAGTCAGGAACTTGTTTAGGCCTTAGATAGACATATAATAGCTCAAATCCTTGGTGAACTTACAGAAGAAATACTTGAAACCACACTATCAGAAAACTTCCAGCTTGTATGTGTGACACATGAACTAAAAACATGCAAACCAATCTAAAGAGCTATGATTCAGATAAGTTCAACTCAGCACTGCAATTGGGGCCCCTCACTGAGATTGTTCTGAGCCATCTCACCACAATGGTTAGTTACGTGAAGCAAGCTAGTGAAGCTCCATAAACTAGTGGCAACCACAAGTCACCACAAGGCATCTTTCCTCCAGAGTAATTTTGTTTACTTAAGTGCTTGGCTTTGGACAGGCAATAGCACTGCAGTAAGCTGGGCCAAAGGGAGGAGCTGTAATTACTCACAAACAATGAATAGTGTTGAGTTGAAAAGGGAAAGAACAACAAAAAAATCTGTGACAACAACATTGAAGCCAAGAGACTGCAAAGTCCCCTGAGGTAAAAATGCATTAGGCTCATCTTGCTAACATGCAACACCAGAAATGGTTTCTACTCATTTTTCTGTGATACAACTTAATGGCGATAAATCTTTCATAAGGAAATAAACTATTTAAAAACATTTGGGTTTCCAAGATAATAATCTTACAGCCCCCTCCTCCTCCTTCCTGGGATGCCATCTGTTTTAGAAGGAGGCCATTTAATTTAATATGGGTAATTTTTTGAAATTGTTTCCAAACCTGATCCCAATTTCCAGACCAAAGCGGGTTGAATACATTTGCTGAGACTCACTAGATCAGGCTCTTTAAAGAAATTTCTAGTGTTTCCCAAATTCCTTGTGGCATCTACTCATTTCTGCTTCAGACTAAGGACACAGAGTGCAGGGGTGCGTGAAATTAAAAGAAAGACACAAAAGTTTAACTAAAATGTTTCAAAAAGTTCAAAGACCAGCTCAGGTTTGGGACTGGTCAGATTCTGGCCAAAGGTTCACATAAGTTCATGGATGATTGTTTGAGCTGCCAATCCCACAGGGATGACAGTGTTTGGATACCACCATTAAAACCGTAAGACAGTACATGCAAGACTGATGAGGGGGTGTCCTGGGTAAGAACAAGCTCTGGGTGTGTCTTTCTCTCAACCCGCGCCCCCACAACCCACACTAGAACAAGTCAAAAAGAAGTCTTGGAGGCAGATGGACAGCTAGATAAAGAACTCTAGGGAAAGGGAAATTATGTGGGCTTTGTTAGAGACTCTTGGGGCAGACAGAGCTGGGGTACACAGAGGGGGATGGTTTTAAGCAAGAAAGCCAGATATAGCCAAGTCCCAGGAAGGAAGGTAAGAGACCATCAGAGCAAGGAAAGAGGCCATAAACAAAGGAAGATTAGAAAGCTTGAAATAGGAACAAAGTGGTAGGTTCCTGTTTTGAAGTCCATGGCTAGGAGTTCACCCGCATTTCCCTGAATCAAGAGGAAAAATTGCTGAGACCATCAAGAGAGGGCTGTGGCCACAGAGGGCTCCAACAAACTGTTCAACTAGTTTCTGGTCCATTGTTAACCTTAGACTTCTTCTGAACTGTCTATCCTGGAGGAAGTAGAGTGTTTTGTTTAGCTGCAGGGCTAAACTACCCCTCCAGTGAGAGGAAAACTGAGGCAGGGGGAGTTAAGGACACTGTGTCACAGAGCCTAAATATGGCTTTAACTGCTTAAATTTAGGCACCCAGATCTGCAAGTGTTGAACTTAACGAATAAAAAGGAAAACATTATCTGGTCTTGTGGTTAAGGCGTTGAGTGAAGAGATTCACACCTTTTACTTTTGATTCAGCCATTGACTCTCTCTGTCACATTCAGCCAGTCACATGCCATTACTATGCCTCAGTATAGATGTCTGTAAATTATTCTTACCTATTTCAAAGAAAGGCTCTGAGGCTCAGTTCATTCATGTTTGTAAAGCACTTTGAGATCACTGGAAGGGAAGGAACTCAGAGAGTCAAGAATATTTTTAATAATACCAAAATGGGACCTCGGGTGTGGTAAATTCCTCCCCACTATAGTCATTTACCATATTGGATATTTTTCATCTAGGATCAGCTAGAAAAGGAAAACATTTGGAAAACTATTCAGTGAAGAGAGATTTACAGCCTTCATTATTTTAACCAATGAAAGCACGATTCATACTTGGCATATTTTTCCCAAAAAGGGCATAATGGTAAAATGAGAGACACAAGATAACAAAGCAGGGCGATGCTGAGGAAATAAAGGAAACCTTGGATACTTCCAAGAGAGAGACTGGCGTAATGCAAAAGCCAGGAATGCATGTAGCCCGTTGGAGAATTCTGAATATGGGAGAAAATTCCTTTTTGACCTCGCAGTGGTTAGCTTATTCTTTGAAGCATGATATTTCATTACTCTTATTTTAGCTTGCAAAATCATGTCATTAGTTATTAGGTTATCCTGCTCACTTTTTTAAAGATATAGCCATAATATTGTTATCCCTTTTGACCTGAGCAGTTTTGAAAGAGCACATCCATCATGTACGGAGTTCAGTTTCCTTTTCACGCATCCTTAGCATACCAGTATTTTACCCTAAGACTTTTTGCTGCAGCGAATTCATCAGAATGATTACAAGGTGTGAATAAATATTATCTTGTTTGTACTAAAATTAGCCTGCAGTTAATTTAAGTGGCCCTGAGCTCACACTTCACAAGGACCTTCATATTTTTAAAAAACACAAAGTACCTCTAACTCTTCTCCTTTCCAAGTGATTTTTTCAGCCTTTAATTGTATGCAAGTCCTATCACACCTCTACAACCATGCATACTACTGGTCTCCAGACTTTCAGCCTTATTGTTTATAGTTATAATCAAATTTGTTTAAATTGCAATCAAAAAGTTACTGGCTGTACAAAGGGTTAATATTCGAAGGCCTCAGATATTGTATTCTATATCCGGCAGTGTGTATCATGCATCTGAAAATAGAATTAGGTCCGAAGAGTTTAACTGCATAGCAATTTGATGATCTGGTACATTCTAGATGATGAACAACTTACAAAAGGCAATATTCAGTCATTCATTCTGAGCTGGTAAGAGTGAGCTGGATTATGATTGAAAATATCTGAAAATCTGACTCTGAAGTGTCATAAAAATTCTTTGGCCATGACCAGAAATGATTCACTGACAGGTACTATCTGCAGAAAAATCCCACTCCATCCCTTTTTCTCTGTTTTTCTCTGCAAGAACCATTATAGCCCACCATGAGGCTGTTAAAAAGGAAGGATCAAGTCCATTGTGCACTGGATTCAGTTCCTTGCTAGCGATCTCTTGCTTAGCTGCTCAAATACACTTCCTTTTGTAAACGTAAAACCGTTATCACCATATAAGGAGTTCTATTTGATATCAGCAATGTAAGGCTCACAGACATACAGTACATGTAAGAACAATTGGCTCAACATACTAGAAACAAAATTCTTTGCTCTGGGCCAGCCTAAGCTTTGCCGAGTATTTTGGCAGAAGGAGTAGATAAAATCTCTAATAAATTTTCATTCAAGTCATAAGGCTTTTCCCAGCCAAAGATTTATACAGGCCTCTCATATTGGCCATAAAAACCATTTTAAAAGAGTTTGGGAAATTCTAGAAGACTTCCCTGTCACTTACCAAGCCACTCCAACTTTATACTTATTAATTCCAGTGATATGTAATACCCTCTAGCCTACGAGAAGCCCGTCATTAGTGCTCCATGCTCATAGAGTAACAAACCTATTTCAAAGCATCAAAATAGGAACTAACATGGATATTTTCTTACCCCGTATACTGAGCAGAGGAGATCAGGCTTGAGTGGCTTGTGATGAGTGAAGTATCTACGCAGTCATCTGAAGGGCAGCATTTTTACATTTTTGAGCTAAGAGGGTTCCTAACCCTACAGAAGATTTAGGAAGGAAGACATCTAAAGCACAGGACAAAGAGTCAGGAGATGTGGGTTCTATTTCCAGCTCTCTCACTGACTTACTTTGTGAACGAGGACAAATCACTTAGCCTCTGTGCCTTAGTTCCCCATCTGTAAAATGGAGGTGACTTAACCGAGGTATTGTCATGGTTGGTTCATTAATACGTGCAGTGCTTTGAGTTCTTTAGATGGAAGTTATTTTATAAGTGCTACTATTATAGTATAATTTGAAACAGGAATCACTTTTATTCTCAGAAATGCTAAGCAGATGTATACTGAGCTAAATCAGTACTGGAAACGCTTTTGTGAACACTTTTGTGGAAAAGTACAAATTTCTCTAACCAACAGATGAACTTGCGAATTTCTTGTTTATATATTTTAACTGTAGTTCCAGTAACTGCGATGAGTACTTCTGACCTGGGGAAGGGTATGTGTACAAAATATGCCAAGACAGTAATAGATTTTCCCCTCTGAACCTTCCCAAAAGCCTTCTTCTGGTATGAATTACACTCTCTCAGGGGTAGCAGTGATCTCTCTGGATTAAGGGTCAGACGTATTGCTGGAGCAGCATCTTTGCAAAACTATCCCCTTTTCTTGCCTCTGTTTACTGGATGAGCAGGAATTCACTGACAACACACTTGCAATTTGGATACTTCAAAATCTACTCAGAATCCGGGTTAATTCCATGCATGTGATCTAACCAAGTGGGAGTGGACCAGTTTCTTATGGTGCCTCAGGTGGCTGGAAGTTCCTTCAACTGCTCCCCTCAGTTCTCTATGCCCTTTGGCTGTGGTCCTTCCTTACCTGTGTAATTAGGAGGGCAGAGACAGACATAGTTGTTGATTCCATCCATGCACGTGGAGTTATTCTCACAATCATTATCTTCACAGTCATCTGGGTTTATTTCACATCTGTCCCCCTCATACCCTAGAGGGCAAGAACAGCTTTGGAGGGGATAGAAAAAACAGAGAAAAAGTTAGTTTGGATTTCAGAATTTGCTTTTGAGCAGGGAGGAAGTACTGGAGTGGGATGAAAACTGATACAGATGAGCTCTCTGCTGCTACAACGCAGCAGCATTACTAGCGAGTTGGGTGACTCATTACTAGTGAGTTTGGTGATAGATGCCACAGTGACAAGCCTGGACACTATATTCCTATACTCATCTACAGAAAAGGTACAGCACGGGCAGAAGAATTCATCTCTCCTGCACCTCCATTGCCCTGCTTGCTGATGTGCCTCATCCCTGAACTGGAATGAACAACTCTAGGGTGACAGGTTAAGCTCATTCACCAAGGCTAATCAAATTCTTGGTTTCTCTGCATAGCCAACAGGGGTGTCGATTGCTACAACAGTGTTGGTTATGTAGGCACCTGTCCACCAAGAACTGGACTGATGACACCAACACACATCATCACATGTGAACAGGAAGCTTTTAAATGGCTCTAAGTCTTTCACCATTAACAACCTAGACTGGATTTGAATTAGGGAGGTAGAAGTGAAAGTTTTCATCTCATTACCACCTTGTGGTAGAGTCATCCAAACAACAAATGTTTGTTAATGGATTTTCCAAACAGAGTACTTTAAGTGTTAAGGTATCAGCACTTTTTCAGCTCCTTCAGTACTCATGAAGAATCAACCAGGAAAGAATAATTAAATTAAATGGTGTGATTGTCCACATCCTAAGTATTTATGACTCCCAATACCTGAAGAAGAGCTCTGTGTAAGTTTGAAAGCTAGTCTCTCTTACCAATAGAAGTTGGTCCAATAAAATGTATTACTTCACTTACCTTGTCTCCCAATACCTTGGAAACATATCCAAACAACAGACCAAACAAACAAGGACAGAAATACTGGGTTTGTAAGGACTTGGACACAGAACTACTGCACTAAATATTTTATTTTCTGAAAATGTAGAGTGTGCCCACTTAAAGGAGTATGGAGGACTAGATGGCAGTGCAGAAAGGGCTCCATTGATCCATAGAGTCTCCACTTTCAATTTTTAAGACATCTAGTTGTTATGGTTGTGAAGAAAACCTTGAAAATGTGACCCAAGTGTAAACCAATGCAGAGGGATCTGCCTGAGTTTGCAGAGAGCCTTAAACTCTATGAGGAGCGGAGTGGAGCTGAGGTTGTGGGATTCAGTTTAGAATCAGCTGAGCATGATCTCAGGCAGCCTTCAATAGTTTGCATATGTGGGGAAAATGGAGGCACTGGTCAGGTTGGGAGTTGGCTGGTTCAGAGACTCATCACAGGAAGTGTATGGCCTCATCAGTACTCAGGAATAGCCCCTGATTCAGGAATTTATATAGCTGCCCTTTACTTGTAGACAAGGACATTTAGGGGTTTTGTTCCAACTGGGTCTATAAAGCATAACTGCAAAACCACAATGTAAAGCAAATCCTGGCTTCCCTTTGTCTACAGGACAGCGTAGCCCAGTGAACAGAGCACAAAGGGGTTCTGGGTTCTATTTCCAACTCTGCCACTGGCCTGCTGGGTAACCTTGGGCAAGTTACTTCCCCTCTCTTTGCCTCAACTTCATCTCTAAAATGGGGATAATGATACTGACCATGTTTGTAAAGGGTTTTGAGATTGACAGATTAAAATTTCTAAAGAGGTAAGTATTAATTTATTATTACTACTACTGCTGCCTGGAGTGGAAAGCAACAGTGCCACCATATCAACTGCTGGCCACTGGCTGCTGAATCAAGACTATTTCCAAATGCAGACAAGGCTTGTGTGTGCATGGTGATAATGTTTACTGCTCAGGTGGCCAGGCTGGGGAGGGAGTACTTATCATGGAGGTGTGGGTAGGACTGAGGCATATAGACAAGGGTTGGTATTAAGTGGAGGCTCTGCACTGAAGAAACAGGGAGGGTTTGGTAGCTGTTAGCAGAGCCACAGCTCTTCTAGACTGGGTGCATGGATCCACTATGGTGAGTATGACGCTGGCTTTCCCTCTCTTCCTCCTCTGCTCTAAGGATTGGCTGCACATGAACACTCCACACATGCCTCAGCATGACCTCAAGGAGTAAACTTGGGTTCCCCTGAAACATGGGCAGCCGAAACATCCACTCCCATGGAAACCCAGGGAATAAAAACTGTGAAGGAAAGTGTAAGAGAGAGAGAGAGAGAGAGAGAGAGAGAGAGTGTGTGTGTGCACACGCTCTCTCACGACAGGAAAGCTTCCAGAAGGGGATTAGCACAAGTGCATAGGTTAGCAGCAGACAGCTACATTCCTTCAGACCTATACTGACCATTCACAGGTCATGAGAGCTAAAAGGGAGGGGAAACTCTTCAGAGCGAATGACTAAAAACAAATGGCTCCGATCAATTCAATTTAAAACACAATAAATCAACATGAAATATTTTCTTTATCTGGCTCTACCTCATTAGTACCAATAAAAAATGTCCTCTTTCTGACCCTGCAATGATCCAGGGGATCGCAGGAGGAGATAAGAAAGAGAAGAGCTGGCACAGCACCTTTTGTGGCAAGGGGAGCGGAAGGAGGGTAAAGAAACTGAACAAAGTCGAGCATTTATCATGTCACCCATTTCCATTACAAAACCCCATTTTTCAGGGGTTTATAATTCAGCCTTAAAAATGTGCTCCAGGCTGCAACTTGGCATTCAAGGTCTCATTTGGGAGGAGACATCTTTTTTTCAATATAAAGGAAAACAACAAAAGGAGATTGTGCTGGTGATTTTTATATTATGAATATTTCACCCTCTTCTTGCCACATCCTGACTGGGACTGTATGTAATTAAACACTGCTATAGTAATGGTCCAGTGCACCAAAGTTTACAACAGGGACATTACAGTACTGAGATTGTTATTATACAATATTGCAATATGCAATAGGAGGGTTTGTTTGGCTCTTGTAAAGAATGGAAATGTCACCATAATTAATGAAATCTGGCAACCAGTTACTCTGTTCTAGGGCAAGTCTTTGCTTTATTATTTATGTGTCATTCTTTATTTCAATTTGTGGTCAGTTGTTCCAATTCAGAGTGCAAGCATAGGCTTGAAGTGGTTTCCATCATATACAGGGTTTACAGCTTGATTCAATGGCGCTCAGCATATATCATGGGTGCAAGTGGAAATTAAATGATAAAACATATAAATTGGAACTCTGGATTGTATGGTGGAAGAGTTGTCAGTTGGGAAGATTTGCACATATTTTCCCAACACAGCTTGGAAGAAAAGTCTGAGGTTTTCAGTGTAATCTGAAGGACATCAAATTGGGGTTCCTGCTAAACAATGGTGAAAGTAAGCTCTAGCTATGAGTATACAGCATGGCACAGTGGATAATGCATGGATTAAGACTCAGGAGACCTGAATTCTATTCTTGGCTCTACTGGGTGTCTTTGGGCACATCACCCCAGCATATGCCTCAGTATCCGCTGATGAAAAGTGCTATATAACAGCTAGTTATTATTATTATTGAAAACTTCCTGAGCTCTAGCCTGCTGTTGATTAAGCTATAGGACTATTTACCTGAGCACTCAAATGTTACAGTTTCACATAGGGAGAGGTGGTTTCCTAGATACTGTGACCAAAACCATTAAAAAATTAAAATTCAGCCTGCTCTCCCAGTTCAGTTATTTCATGACACTGCTGTTCTCAAAGACCCTGGGGCTCCTGACTATAATTTCCCTTTTACTGTTTTGCAATATGCTGGGTACAAGTTAGTTGCTTCCCTCTACTCCAGAAGTTGCTGCCCTTCAGAAGTGCAGTATCTACAGAACTTCTGAAGTGCTTTGGGTTGACAGAAACAAAAATTTTTAGAAGTTGGCTGTACTCTGAAAAGTGATTATGTAAAATTATCAACATCTTATACAACAGACCAGCTTCTTGTGCATATTTAGACCTAGATATGTTGATCAAGTGATTATGGCTTTTTACTTCTTCTTACACTGTGGTCTATTATTTCTTCTGCATCATCCAAATCTTAACATATGAAGTTCAACGTCCAGGATCAATCCGATTCATCCATGCAACTGAAGGCATAATTTGAAGACAACAGGGTTGCACAGTTGCCACTGAGGGCAGAATATGGCCTACAGAACCTTTATTACGAGGGAAAATGCATGATATGGAAAAAAACCAAATGATTTTCAGATTCCAGGTTGAGTTTTCAGAGCTGGCTATTAGGAATACATAACTTTTTACTTGTAAACTGAGCATATTTATAAGGAGCCATTGAGATGCAATGGAAGAAGGAACTTAACAATGCCATTGTTAGAGTCACTTTTCAGAGCTGAACTGTATTAGCAGCAAACTTAAAATGGTTGGCTGCACTTTGTCCATGCTATGATTAATCATTTTTGTATTTGGATAACAAAATAAATACAGAGATGATATATCATGCTTTAAAAAGTCAGCTCTTGTGTAAACAGAGTAAATCTTTTCAAGAAAACGATGGCTTTTTGGCAGATGAACTTTGTGCACCTGCATAACAAGTGAATGACTTGATAGCCTGTAAGAGCTTCATTTATCTTTGACCAATGAAGCATTGACATATGCAGAATTTATCAGCTTCAGGTTTTTACATAGATAAGTGAACTTAGTGTTTGTGGAAGGCATAGGACTAATAGTTCTGGACAATGAAGCTCTCTTTATATACAGAATTGGATAGAGCAACACAAGGCTATGTAAGTTTCCTCACACTTCACTGTCAATGATCTGCTGTTCATCGGGGGCTAAATCTGAGTCAGAATGGGTAGCTCTGTCTCCATGACCGAGGCAGTCCTTGATTGCAGTCTCAGCGGAGGGACTACAAGATGCTAAATGACACTATTGGCTTTTATGACACAGATGTACTTGACACTACTGCGGCATTTTATGAATCCCACCAAGCAGCTTTCACTGTGTGACCTTTGTCCTAGCCAACCGAGTAAAAAAAAATGTTTAAGAAAAAAATGGTGACAAGAGAATGGATCTGAGAACTCCAGCTGAACCTAAGCTCTTTACCCACTCCATTGTGGCTAGCTATTACAGCAACAAAAATGAGAAGTGAAATCACCTGCTGTTTAGAACCCCTTGCCCTATCTATGCACAGCCAGAGAGGGGTGTGTGCGAGGATACAGTCTCAGCCATAACTGTGAATTTCCTGCCTTTGGCTGGCTTATGTCACCACCTTCCCATTATTTAAAGGGTAATTTCGCTTGTCTGTGACTACAGAAACTTGAGAGTTAAACCACTTGGCATTTTATAGGGAGGAAAGCTTTGGCTTAAGTTTCCTTTTACAAGAGTAAAGATTTGACAAGCTTGGCAGCTGAGTATGTATATTAATATATTCCTCCAGGGAAGAAAATCTATAGAAGATATAATTTCTTTCACAGGCCACACAACTAAAAACTCTAAGGGGGCCTCTCATTAAAACATTTTTTTGACATTCACTTCCTCACAGAATACAACCTAAGAGGATATTTTCTCATTTTGATGCACACAGATGTATGCATGTAGCTCCAGTGGATGCCAACAGGAGTAGCACATCCACCGGAGAGAGAAGATTTCCCTCCAGACAATCATTGCTCAAAATCAGAGGGGTTAGTCTGAATCTGTAAAAAGCAACAGAGGGTCCTGTGGCACCTTTAAGACTAACTTCTGTTGCTCATTGCTCAAAATGTTTCCTCATCTATCTCTCCGCCACTCCCAAATCTATCAGCGCAGATCCTTTTAGATAATGCCTTATACTTCTATAAAAAGAACAGGAGTACTTGTGGCACCTTAGAGACTAACAAATTTATTAGAGCATAAGCTTTCGTGGACTACAGCCCACTTCTTCGGATGCATCCAAAGAAGTGGGCTGTAGTCCACGAAAGCTTATGCTCTAATAAATTTGTTAGTCTCTAAGGTGCCACAAGTACTCCTGTTCTTTTTGCGGATACAGACTAACACGGCTGCTACTCTGAAACCTGTCATTATATTTCTCTACAGTACATCTCCTCTAGCAGGATGGGAGCCCAAGGTACTTGTAATACGGTGGCCATCATCTGAGCACCTCCTCATGGCCAAAGGTTGCTCTGCGACAACCTGCCTCTGTTTTCCCCATTTTCACTGGGCACCAAAGATCCACCTCATTTTCCTCTTGTACCAGGGGCTGATCTAAGTTCCTGCCTTCCCCCAGCATATGGGACACAGGAAGGCTTCTCCCCAGCTAAACAAGCACTCATTGCCATGCCCAGTCTCCTTTAAATAGGTTTATTTGTCCAAATATAAGCCCATAACAGACAAAACAGTTCCTCAGCTCACCCTTTCTCCGAGGGTATAATGGCCTCTCCTCCAAGGGTCTCTGGTAATCATGCTTTTTGCAGCTTCCCAGTCCCAGCCAGCTTCCCTTCTCAGCCAGTTCCCTTCTCACAGACAGATCTCATTCAGCCAGCTCTGCTCCCAGCCAGTTCCATTCCCCTCTGGGAACACTGGCCACAGGGCTACCTCCCTGACCATCTGGCCACTTGTTCCAGGATCTACCACTGGAGTAAGCTCCCTCAGTGGTTTCCTCTCCCCAGGCAATGCCAGTCCCAAACACTCCTCCTCTTCCTGCTGTCTGACAGGGCTTTATAGCCCCTGGTTTAGCACGGCCCCCTTTAATTGGCTCAGTTGGGTCCACCTGCTCTGACTTGGGGGCAGTCGGCCTGGTCTACTCACCTGGACTAGCTACTCAGTGACAGTGTTTTAGACTGAATATATAAAAGGGAACTGATTGAAAGCAGAGGGGTGTGGGGGACAGACATTCCTTTTTATGGAGGATTTTGAGATTTCAAAATTTAATTTCATTCCAAATCAGAGCAAAACCAGAAAACTTCAGAATTGTCCGTGAAGAATTATTTTAAAAAAATTGTTATGGGTCATTTGAAACATTATCTTTTGGAAAAACTAATGTTTCAATTTTGACTTATTACCATTTTTGCATTATAATAAATATATAATATGATAAAAATAGAATTCAAGATGAAATGTCATTTCACAATGAGAAATTGAGACATTTCATTATGAAAATGTCAAAACAGGATGTTTGGACACCGTTGGGACCTTTTTTGCATTTTTTTTCTAAACAAAATTCTGGCAAAATTGACTTGATTTCACAAAGCATTTCAATTTTGACAGAACTGCATGTTCCAGTGGAATACTGTTCCATCAACATTTTCTCTGATCAGCTCTAAAAGAAAGCCTGACTCATGGAAAATGTATTTGATGATGTACTACACAGTATAATCCTCAGTTGGCTGAGGGTGGCCTAGGCAACCTAAACAGCCTTTTCCCCACCTGTGACCCTTACAATTCTGTGTCTCACTTCAGCCACCATTGATATGCTGCATATGGGAACAGACAAAGCAGTTATTCCTGCAACAGGACCACCACATAAGCCTTTTGTTCTGTATGCAATTGGAACTACAGTACGGGGAAGTTTTGAGTAAAAGATAGCATAAACGCTTTAGTAGCAATTTTTTCATGATCGTAGCAACTAATTTCCAAAAAGCATTCTAGCATCTTTAATGCAGGTAAGTGGCCAGAGCCCCAGTGTTATGTTTCAGCTGAAAAACAACCCCTCTGTGCAGTGTAAAGTCCCTTAGACACACAGGACAACTGGAGAAACACTACCTCAGAGGCAAGAGTAACTTTTTCTAAATCACCATCATCAGCACTTCATGCGACTTCCCAGGTTCCCCTTGGAAGTCTCCTATCTGAGCAAGGTCTAGGCTGCACCCTGTTCACATAGGGAAATTGAAGCCCAAGATGTTAAGTTATAGAGGTTGTTCTCTTATGGGCACAAACATAAACTGACATAACCTCTCAGTTGTTCAATTGTTTCTTTAAAGCCTATTTGACTATGAGATTCTTCAGTATGAAAACATTTTGCATCTGGCTGTCAAGCAACAGATGCTCATTTTACAAATTAAAAAAGGGTGTGTGTGTGTTTGAAATGCCCCAAGGAAAATTAGTCTCTGGATAACACAAAGCAGATCAGGGGAATGCTCAAAACAGCTTTTAGAGAGAGTCCCATTACGAGAAAATAAGGAGGCCTGTTTTAGAGGAAACGATATGTCACCAATGAAACCAAATTAATTTCATGTCTGGCAAGGAGAATTATTTGTCATGTATGGCAGTTTCAGTAAAGAAGCCATTAGACTTCATTAGTGTAAAATAGACAAATGTAAGGTAAATTCATCTCATCTTGCTTTAAATGCAATTCGCTCTCCACTACCTGAATCCGTCTTTATTTGCCTCAGTGAGATGGCAGGTCCCTCCATTCTGGCATGGATTCTGAATGCAGGCATTAATGGGCATATTGCAGTCTCGACCCTATTGGGAAAAGTTCAAGAAAAATTCAGTTAGTAACACACAGAGCAGCTGGACTAATCTATCTTGTGTATTGGGCTTTGTTTTCATTTTCCCATTTGTATTGACACAAAGGATGTAGTCTTCAGAGCAATCACATCACCTAGCATTCTTTACTGAATGACAGACATTGCCTAAACCAGGCTTTTGGGAAGGCAGGGCTACAATAATGGCTAGTATTGGTGAGTGTATTGGGCTACTGTTTGGTTTTGAAGTCTCTGGCTAGTTATTTTTTCACCTGCTGGTTTGGAGAAAGCTATTGGTTTTAACTTTATATAATATACTTTATTCTTTAATATTAATTACACATTGAAATGAGCAAATAATTCCAATGAGAGGTACACCCAGAGCAGTGCAGAATCAGTATGCACCAGCAGCACTTACAAGTACTCAGTCAAGTGTTACGGCAGCACACAGAACTCAATACTAAGGATGGCCAAGCTTGAAGGTAAAAGCTTATATTTTCTGCTAGGAGGCCAAGCTGAAATTCTTCTACAAAATACAGTGAAATCTATTCAAAATAGCATCCTTACTAAGCAGCCTTGTGTTTTTAAGAGAACATCCACAAATATCTCCAAGTGTATCAACTACTATAATTCTGCCCCATCATTACTAGAAGACTACCTGTGTTAAGCAACTGATTTTTGTTGGTCCTTTGAGTGGCTGTTAAAGCAGGTTCCACTGGACTTGTATCCTGCTGGCTAAAGCTCAATTTGCTATGGAGGTGATATATACATCACAGTGACTGGTCCTTTCCTTTGAGTTATTTCAGAACAGATTATAAGTTTAGGAAGTCTCTGGTCTGCCAAAGTCTGTGCAATCATAGGAAACTGAAGGGATCTGCCCAGTAGTCTTAGGAGATGATCCCTTAGCAGTGTCTCTCTCTCTATTTGATTTGCATCCCCAAAGTAATCCATTCAGTCAATTCTGCCAATAAATAACCACACTCTAAGATAAGAAAAATATCTCAAATTAAACTAAAAGGTTATTGAAGTAACATTTTTCATTTAAAATCATGGTTCACATCCTGTGTTACTATAATGATATTTTTGTGACTAATCTGTAATAATCTTTATAAGGCTGAAGCAGTCCCCTGAGTCAACAGGGGCAGAAGAAGTGGCTGCATGCAACATTGGAGAACCTAGGTTTCGCTTTAAAGTGTTCAGCGGCAGGTTTGATGATTTGCCTTCAGCTGGATTCAGGTTTGGTTAACTTCTTGCAGACCCATCTGCACTCAGAACAAGATGTATATATAGATATGCTGTCCCCAACTCCCTCTCTTAATTGTTACATCTTGCAGTGCTCAGTCAAAACATAGGCCCCAATCCTGCAACTGGGCCCCAGACAGGTGCAAGGGTCCACATCCATGAATCCAACTGCTGGATCAGGGCTGGAAAGGAAGCTTATCAGGGCTGTTTCAATGGCAGCTGAAGTGCCTATCATGCTATAAATACTATGTAAATACCAACAATCCAAAATCGTTGCAGGCTTGCTACCCTGGGATTGATGCAGTCTCATGAGTTTCAACTAGCCAGGAATTTTAGAAAACAACCAGTAGTCATGAGGAGCTACAGAGAAATTGTTGAATATAGTTGATAGCTGCTTTTCCCTCACATTGCTCATGATGTATATTCCATCTAGGTGCTTATATGCTCCCCACCTCAGTTACCATAGATCTGAGTTCCGCAAATGTTAATGATCAACATAGTCTGAGGTAGGGAAATATTCCCATTTTACAGATGGGAGAAACCAAGGCAGAGAGAGACTAAGCACCTTGCCAAGGTCACACAGAAGTCTGTGACAGAAATGGGAGTTGAAACCACAGTTCCTGACTGCAAATCCATTGGTTTAGCTACAAACCCCAGCATTAGGCAGAGGGGAGGGCTTGCATTTGTTGTGCTTGTTTGTTCTCTTTCCAGGCCAAAAGGAGAAAGGGAGAACATCCATCAGGATGCTCCGATTCTGAAGGTCAGGGAAGCAGAAGACCCAGGTCCAAAAAGCAGGAGCCAGACGTGATCAAATACTGGAATGACTGGGGACTAACAGAGCCCACTCATTCTTCTTAATTTGGGGAGTGGGCTTTGCTGGGGCTTTGCTCAGGAACTGGCACAGGTACCTTCTGCTTCACTGATACCCAAGCCTCTGCCAAACAACTTGGCATTCTCCATTTGAATCATTCACTGTAAAAGGTCTTGGGGAAGAGGGGACGATGCTGAAAGCGAAGAGGAAAGCTCATGCAGCTTTGGTTTTGGCACTGTGTGTTCCACAGCACTTACAGGATGCCAGCCACATCTAATACACTGCCACCCGCTGCAGTGTTGCCTCTGCTTTGTCCATCTGTATTGCAAACCCTACATGCTCGACATGTCATCCTAGTGAAGCTGGGATGATGCCATGCTTAATATTTCTCAAGTGATCAGCACAAATGTTTTCCCATATCCCTGGTAAATGGAGTATTTTGCAGATGATTCAGTACTGTAGGTATCCTTTCAAATTCACAGATACTCTGTGTTCTCTTGGCATCGAAGTCTGAAACCCTCTGTGAGCTAACTAAGCATAGCAACACGCAAAACAAAAAGCCCAGCATTTATTTTTCCAAAAGTTCTACACACACTCTTGCAACAGCCTTTCAAATACCATGTGTAACAATATTCATATTACATTTCATGCAACTATGCACGTTTCCTTGGAAGTTACTGGTGACTGTTACTAAAGATCTGTGTTAAAATGAAAGCACACCCTTTAAAAGCATTTTCTAACCCCTCGTATCTGCACATGAAATCCTGATGATTCAGAGACCAGTTTTCACTTCTTCACTACATAAGCCTGTGTTATTGGGTTTTCAGGGCTTCAGTGGCCTCAGGCACCGTGGAAATTGAACAATGTTTTCTGCTGAATCAGACTTTTAATTATAACACTAATTTGCTGTGTGACACTAGGTAAAGAGAAACCTCTGCCTCAGTTTACCCATTTCCAAAAAGTGGGATAACACAACTTGCCTCTCTCTCTCTGATCTCATGAGTGTCAGCTGTCTGTTCATCACTCTGAGTTCTTTAGATAGAAGGTGCTATGCAAGTGAAATATTTTATCGTACACAAAAATGTGGAAAACAAAGAGTAAGCAGAGACTATTTAAAATATCAGCATTGAGTAAGCTACAACTGATCAGGCCACTTCACTTCTGAATGAGACAGACCATGCAGGGGTCTAATGTGCTTTAACTTCACAGCTAGAGTTAATGCGTCTTGACTTTCCTGAGTGTTCCTATATAGACGAGCCCTAAGACATGCTTAAAACATCTTTCAAATAAAGATTGCAAGTCTCTGGTCCCAATTTACTGGCATATTTGTAAAGGATTAATTTCTTTAAATGTCAAGCACCAATCCTCAACTCAGTTCATTTACTCTTGAACTGAAGACAACTCTTTGACCTACATACCCTGAAAATTAATTGTCTGTTCTCAAAAAGGGAAAACATTGAACATTTGGTCCAAGACTAAGGGTGTGTGAATTAAGCTGGAACTGGAAAAGGAGGTGCAAGCTTTGCTTCCAAAGATCTGGCCCGTAGACAAAAACAACACGATTGTCTCAGTGATTCATGTTGCTAGATTGGAGGGTCTCCTTTTGACTGTAACTCTTATTTCTAGGGATTTGTAACTCTACTCTAAACATTTTGTTGTAGTCTGATGGTAAAGCAAAAGCATCAGCCTAGAGACATTTTCTGATGAGTTTTGCAAAACAACACCTGCCCACCCCAAAAAAATCTGCTTGGCCACTCCCATAGAAGAGGGAAGGAACAACATGGATTTTGACATAAAGTTCCTACAAATGGCAATGCAGAGTGCATACACGTCAGGACCACATTTGGATTTCACATGTACCCCTGTAAATCTGGAGTAAATCAACTGGCTCCAGCTTTAGTAGAGTTGCTCCAAATGAACATTCCTGTGAAAAAGCAGAATCTGGCCCACAGAAAACGTAAGTTCTTCTTTTAGTCCCAGCACTAATTTAAATAAACGGTACTGAACAGTGCTGTACATATAGGCTGTAGGTCACAAGAATTGTATCAGATCTTGGACTCAATTACTAGCCCATACTTATTACATTTTCCAGGATCAAATACATCATAACAGCAAAAAGCCAAGAAGAATTGGCATAAACCAACGGAGAGTTGGGCAAATAGGGCAAAGAGAGGTTATGTGAATACATGTTTGATGAAAAAACACATTTGCTTTGATAATATTTTGACCATTTAAATTGGTTTGCTGTCATAATGTGGAAAGTGAATATTTGTTTGTGCAATGGTTTGTGACATACAAGTTCACCAAGCCATCTGATATTTTGGGTTTTTGTCCACCTACTTCTAAAAGGGTCAGCCAGTCACAGATAATCCTATTAGTTCATCATATCCCAGAAAGAGGGCTTCATCCTGCACTACTGAAATCACTGTGTTTGACCAATAACTTCAATGGGCGCAGCACCGAGCTCATAATGAAGAGACAAAGTTAAAGCAACTACTTCATGGACAACCCGTAGGCTGAAAAATGTTTGCATTAAGTGTGTGAACAATTAGAAATAACAGACAAAACCAGTCTGCTTTTGTACATAATACATGCACAAAAAGAAAGCCAAATTTTGTCAAATCACTGTCTGTAAATTATTTCTCCAGCTCTACCATAAATAATAATACCACCTAACACTTTGCATCAGTAGATGTCAAAGCACTTTACATTATCATTATCATGGCTGCCCCGGGGGCGGGGGCAAGTGGGGCAATTTGCCCCGGGTCCCCTGAATCCTCTGGGTGGCCCTGATCATTATCCCTATTTTACATATATCTGGAAACTAAGGCACAGAGCAACGATGTGATTTGTCCAAGGTCACCCTGCAGTCAATGGCAAATCAGGGAACAGAACCCAGGACTCCACCCATTAGGCCACACTGACAGTCATAACCACTAAGTAGCCATATTTTTCAAGTGAGTTAAAAATAAATCAGGCACCTGCTGATACAGAGGCTATTATTTCATAATATGCTGGTAATAAAATATTTAAGGAATCCATCTCATAGTACCTGTGTGTCATTAACTGGGCAGATACTGCAATAATATTTCCATCCAGATTCACTTGGTATTTTAAATTAACTTGATTTGCCTGTGCCCTTCACCCCATTGAGTTAGCACCAGGCAAATTTCTCAATTAAGTTTTAAAAGCACAAATATTCACGGAAAATGAATTTCAAGGTAACGTACACAGGAATTTGCAGAAATTGAATTTTGAATTTCCACCTGTGAGTATTTGCATCACAAGTGCTTGAGCACTAATTTAACCTGACAAATCACCACCAACATAAACAGATCAAATACTATCTACTCCAAAAAATCCTCATGTTTATGCCATGTAATTTTAAGAATTTACAAAAGTATCAAGTAGTTCTGGAAAAAAAGAGAGGAAACCAACCAGTTCACAGATATTCTCTGAGCAACAGACTAAATAGACTGGGTAAGTTATTTACTGAGAATTATTCATTTCTAATCAGTTTCCCCTTAAAGAAAGGAACATATCTGGCTCACAGATTAAAGGTACTGGAATCATTTTCCTACTTAGTTTTTTGGAGGAGGTTTGCAAGAAGAAGAACCTTGCATCATATCCTAAAAGCAGCAAAATTTAGGTATGGAGGTTTGATAGATCAACAGACGAACCACGAAATACTATAATTCCCTTATTTACCTCTCATAAGGCAACTCTTATTGCTGCAAAAGACCCAATTCTGCTCAGTTAAACTAGAATAAGAATGGAACAATTGCATCAACCTCATTGGAATGATTCTGTATTTATACCCCTATAGCAGAAATCAAAATGTGGTCTAAAGACTGTCACCCACTGAAAATGTGGGAAAACTAAAAGTTTTCATTGCAGGAGACTTGACATACCACTTATACATGACTCCAGAAAAACTCAAAGATATGCTAGCTAGCCACTATCTACCAAAAATGAAGTTACAAGACCTGCTGCTGACTTCTTATGTTATTCTAGAATGAAATATTATAATTATCCTTATAAAAGGATGAAAAACCCCTCCACCTCCAAATCGATCTGTGCTGTGTAACACTAATCACTGCTGAGTCATGCTGAGTTTAAAGGTTATTGAAATGTTACCAGATACAATATTTTTCAGGGTAGAGAAAACGATAAGACAGAAGGCATAAAATGATTATTCTGTGTAACTAGGAGAACCACTTTGTAATTAAGAGACATTTCCTGTAGCTGTAACATATGGTGACTCAATTCAATAAATGATCATTTTGTAAAAAACAACGGCAGACCTCAGACAACAGCAGTGACAGGGAGCCAAGAAGATTCTTATGCCCCCATGGAAAGAGACTAAAGAAACTCTGAGCACCTGGGTAGGCAAAAATCGGAACCACAAGGGGATGAGCAGGAGATTAAGCTGCTTTTCAGTAGCCACTGTCCTTTTTGGCCTCTGAATTGGAAGTGCAGTAGGCTGCACACCGGTAGAGACACAGAGGCCCACAGGGCAGTCACAGAGCTTTTTTTTTTCTGGCCGATGGGAACCTTGTTCAGTGACTAACAGGTCTTTGTATTGGCAGCTGATAAAAAAGTACTCTGAGAAAATGACTGCAGGAGAAAGAAAAAGGGTTTCCAAGCAAATACATAGAAACTGTTAAGTCTTCACCCTATGTTATTCCTATTACTAGATTTTGTTGAGGCAGTGCATGGGCAGAACATATGTCACAGTTTTCATATATTTAGTGCAGACACTACGCCAAAGCAAATTCAGTGACAGAATTTTGAAGTAAGACCTAGGAATGTTCCTTGAACGTTTTAAGTATCTGAACTCCTTAAATATAGCTAGTGCTTCCCGAGAGGTCAATACACCAAATCACTCAATTGCAAAAATACCATCTTGAAAACATACTCCACTGATACTCCAAAATACTTGGTGTTCACACCTCAACTGCTAGAAGAGGGCCTCATCCTCCCTGTTTGAACTAACCTTGTTATCTCTAGCCTGACTCACTCTTGCTTGCATATTTATACCTGCCTCTGGAAATTTCTACTACATGCATCCGGAGAAGTGGGTATTCACCCACGAAAGCTCATGCTCCTATACATCTGTTAGTCTATAAGGTGCCACAGGACTCTTTGCTGCTTTTACAAAATATCAGTGTAACATCCCACCACTATCACCACTACAAACAACCTCACAAATACCAATGCACACAACTTACTGGTGTTCTGAATAAAACCCAATAAACCCGCTTTACTGAACAAGAAAAGACTAAATAAGTTCTTTACTATACAAGAAACTTAAAGGGCTACTTTCCAGCAGCTAAACCAAAATGTAAACTATCTTTAAGCATTTATCTGTCCTGGGATGCGATCCTAAACTGAAATATCTACTGGGTTTAATAGTTTAGTTGTCCTGCTGTTGTGAAATTAAAACAAGATGAAAATATCTCCCCCTTCCAAAATGTATTAGTGCATGACTCCATTCTTTAGCCATATCTAACTAATAGGGGAACCCCAAGTTTCTTAAGTATTCAGAACTGTACTGCTACCTGTGACATTACTGATGATTGTCCCAGTCTTGCAATCATTTTTGCGTGGATTAATGGCACTCTGCAAAGGCATAACAACCTGCCCGCTTAGATCAGATTTCAGGGTCAGGATGTAAGTTGGTGTACATATAAGGAGGTAACTAGAACAAGGCAAAGTGATGTTTGTTTTTGCTTTATAAGAACCATCTCTGGTTTGATGGGGGAGAACGGAGAGGAAATAATCCATGCACCAATGAGTGGAAAAGACACAAAAGCCCTTTAGAGAAAGGCAGGTTAATTTCAAACTTCTATAAAGGATATTCAAAAAGAAAACACACACAGATTAATGAAGTATACAACAGCTTCCCTTTAATAACTACATGAGATAAACACAAGCTGTAAATACAAATTAAAAGAAGCAGGAAGAATTTTATACAGATGACTAAGAAAACATGAAGGGATGAAGTCAGCTATCCAACCAATGCACTTAATTATAAGTTTGGTAGAAAAAGACTATCATGAAGTTCTGTTTACAACTGTAACATTTCAAAGCCCTTCATTATAAAGGAAACCAACGTTTATATGTTGAGAATGTTAAGAAAAACCAAAACTTAATGAAGTGTGCCGTAAAACTAAAAACAAACCATTACAAAAACCCTATTATGCAAACTGCTACACAAATGAAATTGGGGGACAGCTACACAAAGGGAAATATGTGGATTGCTACATCCATATCTGGTGTAATGAACCTAAACCAGCTGCACATCTGTGTGAAGAAAGGATCTGGATCTCAACAAAATGATTACTGATGTTGCAGAAGTGGAGAATGAAACTAGCTTTGAAATATTTGATTCCTTTGATGGGAAAGATATGAAAAAGAAATCCAAAACCACAGCCTATTTACTGTACCATTCTCTCCCACTCACTTTTTACCACAGAAACCTCTTAAGACAGAGGATTCCATATCAAATCACATTGCCTTGGGAGGCAATATACACAGATCGCTGCATGAAGTTGAGGTCACTCAGATCTGTCTCCTTTTTGGCAAATCCAGATGATGCAGTTTCCTCGTTTATCCTGTACCTGGCCAACATAAGATGGCTAAGGCTCAATCGGGATAAAATGCAGATGATGCTAGCTAGCAGGGTTAGGTAATTAGAAGAAGTGTCAGGGTGCATGTCTGATCCATCTGTTGGTGGCATATATACAAATGATTTGACAAAGCAGGTATTTTGGACAATATTAAGGTACTTTTGAATCTGACTGCTCTTAGATAGCAAGCTAGAAGCAGAGACTCAGACTGATTTTGTTAATCTGTGTTTTGCAAATGAGCCTTGCCTATTCCTAGCCAATGAACACCTTGCACAGTCATTCATGCCTTTGCCACTGTGACACTGGCAGACCAGGTACCAGCTCATGCCAAGGCCCATAAGCCTCACTGAACACTAACAAATGCATAGCTGGAAACCAGTCTGGCTCACCTGTGTGTTAGCTTTGTTAAAACAGATGTTAAGTTGATAAGAATGTGTTTAGACTTGATGGAATGCTTGTAGGATGCGGCATGTATTGATCTCACTTATAACCTCTGTAGTCCATGGCATAAAGTTATATTGAGTGTTCGCATTGTAAATCTCTGTAACTGTGGAACACCAAACAGGAAAGAAGCATTAATTAGCATAAAGTTCTGGTCCTGTGGACAAGAAGCCTCATTGAAACCACATGAACCACTGTGAAACATCAAAGGACAAAAACTTTGTTGATTGCCCCCCCCCCCGCCACACCCACCCATGAAGAGAAGATGGGTACCACACTTGATTCATCAGTTTGAACTCTGGGGGAACGGAACAAAAATGCCTGATGAGAAGAAACTGTATCACTATGCTGCTTGGAATTCGTCAAGGGCAATATTTCTAAGCATGAGCAAGGAATTCCCAAGTTGCTTGGTTTGGATTAGTCCTAAAGGACATATAGAACTTGCATATCATATCATTGCATATTACCTTTTGGAACCAAAGACTGGATCTCATTTGTGTGTGCATGTTTACCTGCTTTAACCGTAGAAATAACTCTCATTTCTTTTTCTTAGTTAATACATCTTCAGTTAGTACTATAGGATTAGCTACAAGCATTGTCTTTGGTTTGAGATCTGAGGTACATTTGACCTGGGGTAAGGAACTGGTCCTTTGGGACTGGGAGTAACCTGAATATTATGGTTGATTTTTGGTGTAAAGGACCATCTATCACAAATGTGGGCTTGCCTGGGTGACAAGACAGCTTGGAGTATCCAAGGGGACTGCCTGTGATTCCATGTTAAGGCTGTTATAGTGCTTTTAGGAGTTCACACTTGGTTGGTGAGGTCTAATTATAGAACACACCCAATTTGGGGTTTGTGCCCTCTTCCTTGACAGTCTGACCTGAGGTTGGCACTTATGTTTGTGAGCTACCTTAGACAGCTTGACAGCCACCTCCAGGTTACATTACTGCAAGTGATAATAAATTAACCACATTCCTTGGTAACCTGTGCCAATGGTTGATTACCCTCACTGTTAAAAAGTTGCATTATATGATTGTTAATAATCCAATAATCTAATTTAGTTAATGTGAGAAAAAGTTTCATTCATTTCTAATTTTGGTCAAAGTTTCAAATTTGGTTTGATCTCACCTGGACCAGTTCATTCATCCATTTTTGGGTGACACAGCAAGCTAACCTAAACCCTGCCCACTATTTTTCACACATGGTGAGAAATACTACTTGCTGAAAGCCACAGAAGGTGATTTCAGGAGAAGAGATCAGTTTAGATTTTAGCCTCTGAAACCTTCACAGCATTGACGAGTGTAGTAAAGATACAGAGAACTGTTACTGCCTACAAGACTGTATGCAGTAATCTTCTGCACCAGTTTGGCTTCAACTGGCATCTGATTAAACAGTAATTGGACATGGCAGCAGCACTTTTTAGTGACTTCCTTGTCCTTATTAATAAATCCTATTTGTCAATTTATAGTAAATTAGGCCAACTCTGCTTTCAGCCTCATTTTATTTTAATCAAAAAGATTTATGATCCTCCAGGTTATACTACACCTTCCATTATCTTTGTAGCTAGTAATCAAGATTATGTCTGTCAAAGTCAAGGGGCAAGGATTTGAGGTATTATTAAAAATATTCTGGCATTGGCACCATCAGTATGAAATTTGATTCTCGGTGGATGCTTGCGGTTTATTTGTTAATAATATACATTATTGTGTATTTCTTCTTGCCTTATGGAGCTCTGCTTACACAAGCATGCTGTGTTTCAGTGCTTGTGTAAGCAGATGCTATAGATAAAGGACTTCCGGGCTTTCAATCAGCAGAAAGAAGAGGTGGAACAAGTCTACCACATGAAAAATCCACATCCTATACTAATGGACAGGAAGCAATCTCCATGAATCCGATGGTGGAACCTCTGGAATACGTCTACTAATGTAACTACTAAGAAGTAAACCAAAATCCTAATTTCAATTGAAAAGAAATCTTTGAAGTACCCTAAAATATCCTATTATAGATGTTTCCAGACTTATATCATTCAGACTACAGGGAAGATGACAAAGTAGGGCTTAATTAGAATTTCAGAATGATAATGCAAACAAACTGAAAAAAATAGAGGAAAATTTTCTCTTGTCTCTTTCCATTAATGTACTGATCTTAGGTGTTACTTGTAAAAAGCAGGTACAAAAACTTTTCAGGCAAGAATTTGATTTTCAAGAAGACAATATCCCTTTAAAGTGTGGCTTATTTCCTCCAAAAAAGTCTGTGACATCAGAGCATGCCACAACATCATGAAAGACCAAGTGTGACATGAGTGATGGCCATATGTAATGTTTGGGTACTGCCACATCCCGTGGCTGATGTGAGATGGATGGACACAGTTAAGTCAGTTGGGTTAAATGGTTTTAGAGAGAGTCAGTAACAATCAAAAACAATTAAAAGGACAATCACGTTTTATTCTCCTTTTAAAACCAACAATCATAGTAAACATTTAATATTAGAGCATTTTGTTCTGTGGAGGACACATAACCACTTGGCACATAGCATGACAGGAGCTAGTGTGGCACTTAACACTGGCTTATTCCAGTCACACAAAACAGGAGCCAAAATACTGATGTTCAGTTTTGTGGATTAAGCATTTCAGCATGTGAATAACCTGATCCCCCCCTTGCCAAAGCACTTAACCACAGGTTTACCCCAGAGACTCTCAGAGGTATAAGGAGGAACAGACTCCAGAGAGAACAGAGGAGGCAAGTCTTTCTGACCTCCACATGGCTCAGTGACTGAGACAATGAGACCAACGGGCCAGGACTGATAGAATGCAAGAGGCTTTGATACAACTGTACCTATTGTGCATGGGCTTTGTCTAAATGAGCCGATCACCCGTTCTGAGGCAAGATATGGCATTGTACCTTTCCGTTCTATAGGAGGTAATTCTGCTGAGGGTCTCAGACAGAGAAAGACGAAGGCTAGAAGATATGGTGAAGTCAATGCCAGAGCTGCACAGGAAGGGTAAAAGAAAAGAGCCAATCATGAGAGGCTTTAATAATAAGGGGGACTGTCTGGTGTGACTGATGGCTTCAATTGGGTGGCTGGTCAGACTGAAAGAAAGATTAATAGTTAAATACGCACAGCCTGACTAAGCGGGGACATAACAGTCTACAGATACCTGAAGGATGAGGACACCAAGGAGAGAGAGAAATTACTTAACATAATAAGAATGGGTATAACTAGGACTGAGAGGATGATATTAAGAAAAGGAAATTCAATTTGACATTAAAATAAGCTTCTAAGAGTGAGATTTATTAGAGTGCAGAATGGGAAAAGAAAGGGGTGGGAGCTTCATCTCTTTGGACACTTAAATCTAGATAGATGAGTAAATGTACAATGGTGAACAATCCTGCATTGGCAGGGGACTGGAGGAGAAGTCTTCTTTATATAGGGTTACCATATTTCAGCAAGCAAAAAAGAGGACGGGAGGAGCCCCGCCCTAGCCCCGCCCCTGCCCCTCCCACTTCCCGCCCCCCCAGAACTCCCAACCCTCCCCCCGTTCCTTGTCCCCTGACTGCCCCCTCCTGGGACCCCTGCCCCTAACTGCCCCCCAGGACTCCACTCCCTATCTAAGCCTCCCTGCCTCTTGTCCCCTGACTGCCCCAACCCTTATCCACACCCCCACCCCCAGACAGACCCCTGGGACTCCCACGCCCCATCCAACCACTCCCCACCCCCTGACAGCCCCCCCCCAGAACTCCCAACCCATCTAAACCCCTCTGCTCCCTGTCCCCTGACTGCTCCGATCCCTCTCCCCACTCCTGCCCCCTGACAGCCCCCCCCAGAACTCCCAGCTCCCCACCCCCCCGCTCCTTGTCCCCTGACTGCCCCCTCCTGGGACCCCTGCTCCTAACTGCCCTCCAGAACCCCACCCCCTACCTAAGACTCCCTGTTCCTTGTCCCCTAACTGCCCCCTCCTAAGACCCCCCCCAACTGCCCCCCAGGACCCTACCCCCTACCTGTACCCTGACTGCCCAAAACTTTCTCCACTCTCCCCAAAAAGCCCCCCCCCGTTTCTTGACTGCCCCCTCCAGAACCTCCCTGGCCCCCTTACCCTGCTGCTCAGAACAGGGTGTTGGGCTCTGTGCGAGCCGAGCCGAGCCGGACACGTGGCTGCGCTCCCCAGCACAACAAAACCCGGTCCCTGGCCCTGCAC
Organism: Malaclemys terrapin pileata; assembly: GCF_027887155.1. Taxonomy (NCBI): domain Eukaryota; kingdom Metazoa; phylum Chordata; order Testudines; family Emydidae; genus Malaclemys; species Malaclemys terrapin. The sequence goes on from NC_071512.1 coordinate 29,487,564, forward strand.
AGTGCTGCTGGACCGGGCTGCAGGGGAGAGCTGCCGGCTCAGAATGCAGGGCGGATCCGGCTCCTCTACAGCTGCTCCGGAGTCCAGCCCGGGACTTTCCTGCAGCCCTCCCAGCCGCTCGGTCTGCTCTGCCGGGGGAGGGGGGGAATCCCAGACATTTTGAGTGTTTTACAAATTCCCCCCCGGACGCTATTTTTAGAACAAAAAGGAGGACATGTCCGGGTAAATCCGGACGAATGGTAACCCTACTTTATATCAATTCTCGGTTATAACACCAGCTGAGGCTCTGACTCTCTAATTTATTTAAAGTCACCTTTACTGTGGGGAAACATTTCTGCTGATCCCTTTCTCCTGATGCAGCACTGAACAATCAGAGTCAATGCCTCAGGTCACTCAACATCTGCTTTCTCACTGCCCTAGAGCAAATGGAAACATTTCCTCAGGCTTGGCTTCATTGTTAACAGCCCTCATTAGGCCAAAGCATAACACATCACTGTGCTTTTTACAGGACTCCTGATGAGTATGTTCCTGCCTCACCACCCTCAACCAGCAACTGTGGCCTGTAATCCTTGCTTAAGCCTTTCATTTGTATACTCTAGTGCAGGGGTAGGCAACCTATGGCGCACGTGCCGAAGGTGGCATGCAAGCTGATTTTCAGTGGCACTCACACTGCCCGGGTCCTGGCCACCAGTCCGGGGGGCTCTGCATTTTAATTTAATTTTAAATGAAGCTTCTTAAACATTTTAAAAACATTATTTACTTTACATACAACAATAGTTTAGTTATATATTATAGACTTATAGAAAGAGACCTTCTAAAAACGTTAAAATGTATGACTGGCACGCGAAACCTTAAATTAGAGTGAATAAATGAAGACGTGGCACACCACTTCTGAAAGGTTGCCGACCCCTGCTCTAGTGGATGTAAATCCTCACTTTACCTAAACCTACTGTAGCAGGGGAAAAGGATCCCTACACAAATCAGCTAACCGATGCATAGTTATGTCTTGGGAAGCATGAATAAAACCTCCAAGTGTGAACAGGTGGGTGCTATGCTTTCTTCTTTCATAGTCTTCCTGTCTTGGAGGCATCAGATGAAATTATAACCCCTGCTGGTGCCAATGGTCTTTGCCTACAAAATACACACATACACAGGGGCTCTTATTTTAGAGGGCCACCCATTACTCCTCCCTTATCTCTCAACCTCTCTGGCTCTCCACTTTATCTTGCAGAGAGCAGGAAGTACTCCTACATTCACTGATAATTATTCTAAGTACTGTACCTTCATCAGAAAAATCTCAAGGCTTCCAAGGATGGCATCACAGGATGGGAATCTAGTTCACTGAGACAGAATCTCCTAACAGCAGCAATATTTTGCTGCGCTGATTTTTTTCACACTAATCAAACTTGGCAAGGGACTAGCATTCCACTATCTTTCCCCCCACCCTGATGCTGTTAATGGAAAGAGGCCCAGATAGGATAACATGTAAAGACCGAGACGTTTGAACTCTCCTTCATATGTGGAAGAGTGCAGGCAAGATTTAAGAGTTCCTTCCAATTTCTCCTCTTCCTGGAATTCAGACTGAAGGATTTTTCTTGCACTGACTGATGTACGGGGGATTTATGCACATATGTTAATAGACCCAAAGAAATAAAAGAAAGGAGTTGTTTTCCCAAATGGCATAGTCTAAGAAATTAGAGCTGACATATAGTCTCGAATAGCTGCTTCGGAGGCTGGGGGGAGAGCAGCGTGGCCAGAAGTGGAGATATTCTGGCCCTGCCTCTTCCCTTCTGTCTCTGCTGGCTGTGCTGCCTATCCTTGCTCCCTCTGTTGGAGGGAAAGGCTGTGTCCCACCTCTCCCTCTCTATACCCGTTCATAAGCTGACCCCCATCTCTGGTGCTTCCCTTTTTTACTAAAAAAATTCAGCCTATGAACGAGTATATATGGTAATTATAATTTAGCCATGACCTGTGTGCTGTCTATCATAGTGATTGTGTAAAAAACATACTCAATAGACTATGTGAATTAAAATCGTGCCATTATCTGCATAAATAGGAGTCCATACAGTCCACAAAATTCAGTATTCAAAGACGGAGAAAAGCCAGAAAGAAAGACTTCAGAATCTATTTTATAGTGATCCATCCTCAGACTAACAAACATCCTACAAGGGAAGGCACAGATATTTTTTAAATGATGGTATCTATGATGGGGAAGGGAGAAAGCAATCGATATGCTGGCCAAAACCTTGAGAGCTAAGGGTTACAGGTTCAGACACACGCACTGATCCTTGAAGCCTTGGGCATATGGGACCCCAGTAATGAGAGAGTGCTGAGAGAATGCGGAATCGGTCAACGCTATGCTCGGCTGATGCACCATCTCATGGAGTCAGATGCCATCGGGTGGTCGAAGGACATCTACATAGAACACATCACCGGACATCAGCAATACCAGGAGGGATGAGCTGGAGTGCCAATGAGAAGTGCAGTCAGGAAAGTAACTGAAATACTTTCCTCCTGGATTGTATTTTCTAAATGGACAACCAACCTAATTCTGAATTACTGAGGGACAATCTCCACTCATTGATATATTTTGCTTTCCACAACCAAATCTCTGTACAACTTTTCATGAGTGATGTACCCGAGTATTCGGATTCTAATATCTAAACTCTATTGTTAAATCTAGTCACATAAATTTGGGTTATTGCTAATTACGTACTCTATGTATCATATGACTTTAAAAACAAACTTTGTATTTGTGGATAATCTAAGCACTATACCAAGATATACAGGCACTCTTTTCTCAACCTATGGATTATATAATTTTTTTAACATTAACTTTAATAAAATGTTTAGAAGACTCATATGTCATTGTTTCAGTGGAAATTGTATAAAGTGAACTTCAATTAAACAGCTGCATGTTAGCTGACAATGACATCCTGAAGTTATTCCTGCTGGTCCCCATAGGTGGCACTCTTACACTATCCGCTGCTTAGACACCAATGCTCTTCAAAGGCAAGAATCCTGAAGGCAAGATTTCCTACAAGGCTTATCTGTAACAAACACATTCAGTACCCAATATGGGGAGAGAGCAGCAGCAGAGATAACTATCAGCACTTACTTTCCCCCATTTTAAAGCCGGCATATTTCTACCCTCATTAAATGGAACTGTCTGTCCCACAAGCCTGCCAGCTCAGATTTAGAGTGAACAATTCATGAGCTACCTCACTTTTAAGTTCAGCCTAAGATATGCAGTGTTATACACAAGAGACATTGCTAACAAATATGTACATGTATCAAAGGGGTAGCCGTGTTAATCTGCATCTGTAAAAGCAGCAAAGAGTCCAGTGGCACCTTATAGACTAACAGACATATTGGAGCATGAGCTTTCGTGGGTGAATACCCTGTATCCGACGAAGTGGCTATTCGCCCACGAAAGCTCATGCTCCAATACGTCTGTTAGTCTATAAGGTGCCACAGGACTCTTTGCTGCTTTTACAAATATGTACATGTGCATTCCAGTGGGAAAAAAGACTTAAAAAGACACCAAATGTAGCATTCCTGGTGTAATTGTACCAAAGGGCCAGCTTTAAATATGGTAATGCAAAGAAGATTACAAGCCTACTACTTCCACTGCCATGCTATCTATAGCAACTGGAAGAAACTCTTGATACCATAAGCTGATTGGTGATTGGTCACTTGAACTAAACTTTCTGCTGAGTGGCACTCTGTGATTTTGAATGGCCACCATGAATATTGAAACCCCAGATAATTTAACACCCCATTTCAGGGAACCCAGAGACACCATATACACTTCAGCTCAATTGAATGAGGTTATAAGGAAAGTAAGGGTGGTTGGTGTTTTTTTCCTCCAGTGATATACTCCTCCACACAGGATTTTCTCCAAACTTACATCAAACAAGGAAAAACAAATGCTGTGAGGGAAGATTTAGGGTAATTTATCAAGATCTGGGAAATAGCTTCCAGATGGACAGAGCTGTTTGGTGCTGGCTGGTGAGAAGGAAGCAAGGTATTGTTATTGAATTAGCATGAATCTCTGGTGGAGAACAGCTTGGTAGAAATAGAGTGCTCCCTTCATATGGTTTACATTTGGACCTGTCAAATTTTACTTTTACTCAAAAACCCACGGTGAAGATGCAGGGTTCTTTTTTACTTATTAAATTTTCCCTAGTTCCCCCTGTACTAGTTACAAGTCAGTATTTTTAAGCTGTCTGCTTTGCTTTAAATGCCACACCTGGGTATGTTCACTCTTTGCTATGCTTGGATGAGAGTTTGGTACTTGCAAGCTCAAAAGTGGTTCTGTATCAGACCAAGTTCACACAGTGAATGTCACCTGAGAATGTGAGTCAGAAAGAGAGAGAGAGAGAGAGAGAGAAGAAAAGCTAAACTTTCTATAAGATTTTTAAAACAAGTCACCTCAAGAGCTTATCAAAATGGTTCTAAGTAAAGTTGATCCACTCTGAGGTCTAGTGTACACTAGAGAAGGTTTGCTGGTATAGCTCTACATGGATAGTTATACTAGCAAACCCTCCTAGTGTAGCTGCAGCTTTTACCACCCCCCCCCCCCGCATCTACACAAGGGTTTTTGCCAACATAAGACATGTAAAAAAACTCTCCCCCCCCCCCAACCAACATTATATTACCAATGAAAGTTTGTAGTATACACCTGGCCTGCCTCACACACAGCTACTCCACAACATGTATCTTCTAGCATAACGCATACAAAATATGAATGCATAAATCTATATATTCTCCAGTGACCATGGATCAAAGTTATTTACTTTCATTGACATTATCTCAGCAGTCTCCTAGTCCTGCTTTCAATAATTCAGGGTTTGTTTGTTTTGTACCTACCAAATTCAAAATGATCACCCTGACTCTTAGTGTTTTACTGACACATGGAGACAAGATAGCCACAGATTTCCCTAAATTATATTAGTCAAACTTTTGTCATAAACTGCAGCTTCTGACTGATTTCAACACCCAAAGAAAGTCTCCAAAGTTATTTGTGTAAATAAGGAGCAATGGTTCTCTCCTAGATAAACTGGGTGATAGTAAATAAAACGTAAAAATAGTAAATATGAATTATAGCTCTTTTTTGCAATAAGATTTTCCTGGTTCTACCTCTGATCTTGACTTTTCTATCCTTAGGTCTTCACTTACAGTGATTTGCGGAGTACAGAGACCCAACGCCCTGCCAGCATGGCATGGGCGGTGGGTATAATAGACCAGGGAAGACTTAGCCTTCCTTGGCACTGCCGCTGACCTGCTGCCAGAGACCTGGGCCGCAATGGCCCCCACCTTGCCTGAGGCCCCCACCCCCTGCTGCTGCTGCCTGCCTGGTCTCCTCCACTCCACCCTCTCCCTCTGGAGGTCCCCGCTGCTCACCACGTCCCTCCTCCTCGGGGTTGGGGGACTGAGGAGGGACGCAGAGAGCCAGCGGCCGGCTGGGTGCTGGGGCCAGCAGCTCGGGATGGGGGGGCTTCAGGGGCGGGAGGGACTGGCACTGGGGCTGGCCTGGTGCCTGGGGGGCTGGCAGCAGTGGGGGGGTTTTCAGGGTGGGCTCGGGCCGGCACTGGCAGTGGGAGCTGTGGCTCAGCTGTGGGGAGAGCCATCAGGGCTGGGGGGCCCGATGGCTTGGCCTGGTGCTGGGGCTGGCCCGGTGCTGGCGGGGGGGAGGACAGTGACTCGGCTGGGGGGGCTGTCAGGGGCAGGGGGCCGGCGGCTCAGCCCGGTGTGGCTGGGGCTAGTGGGCTGGGGCTCCTCTGGTCGCAGGGGGGGTCCTCGGGGCGTCTTCTTTTATAGGGGTGGTTTTTGGGGCTCCAGTGTGGGGGGGGGCAGGGCCATGGGTGGAAGAGGTGGGGCCATGGGGCTAGCATCCCCAAAGTGGGGGTTCACCCGCCGCCCATGCAGTGCGGGTATAAATAGCAGTGTAGATGGTGAGCCACTGCTAAGGGAAGTAAAGTAGATTGCCCTACATGTATGTAACATAGGGTATGTACCCTATGCTGCTCTCTACATACCCAAGCAATGCCTCCCACATCTATACTGCTATTTTTAGCAGTGTACTGTCCTCTGTCTCCCTGCTGCAGTGAAAGGCTCTGGCTGTGGGGAGGCAATGGGAAAAGGCTTCGCCAGCTCCCCACTACTGGCATATTTCCACTCTGCCTCCTCTCAGCTGGAGCCTTTCACTGCCATGTGTAGCTTCACACACCAAAGAATATGGACGTAGACTGCCTTTCACTGCAGAATGTAGCTAACAGTACCTTACACACTGCTGCAAGTATAAATAAGGTCTTAGAGAGGCTCCAGTGAGATACCACTAGGAAAGATTGGTGTGAAGAGGCCTGTACTTTATGTTGTCCAAGGCAGCAAAAGTTCAACTCAGCTTGTTACATAAAATTGTTTGTGAAACTCAGCAAAAGCTGGTGACAAACAGACTGGTACAAACTGGATTATTTATGTGAAAAGAACTGTGATAAGGGATCTGCAAGGCTCCTGGTAGAGCTACGGCTTGATATGATGACAAGCTGAAAGATTCTAGAAATGGGAGGAATTGTTTATAGCTGAAATCACCAAAATGTGTTTTGATTGGTTAATGTTAATAGGCTGAGGACCCTTCTTGGACATTGTGTACCTGGGAGTCATTCAGCAAGAGCAGGAGAACAGTTGGACTAGAAAGACAGAGAGTTTACCATCATGGCTCCCACCTCCACCACCTCCTGGGGACCCCCCAGATCCATTATGACACTACTGAGTCTTGACCATCCTGATCCTGAAACGCATCCTGAACAGACTGGGCTAGAGAGAGGAAAACACCTGACACCACCACCACCAGCAGCTTGCAGTAGGGCCTAAACAGCATTTAGAATATGAGCCTTGGGTTTCTGCTGTCAACCCCTCCATCATGTGTCCCATTCCTAGCTCTCTCTTTTTGCCTTCTGTGTAATGAGACAGCCAAAACTGCATCTTTGTACACTGCTGTGTACCAGTGAGGTAGCTAAAAGCAATGCCCTACATTGTCCAAAGTTGGAACAAGGGTGCCAGGCCTCACAGTGGCAGATAAGACTGTGTGTTGGGCCCACGTTTCTCCAGCAGCAAGGTGGCAAGTAAGAGTCACCACCAGAGACAGCAGCAGTATTTTCTATCTTTGCTGTTCTTTTCTGGTCTCTTGTTTGTGAGTGTATTTGTTTTATTTTATCTTCCAGGGAACAGGAGCAGACTTCAACAACAGCAGCAGCTCCAGACTATCTCAATTAATACCATCTCTAATACCATCTAAAAGACTGTCAAACAAGGGGTTTCCCTTATCAAAACTCTCTAAAGTGAAAGGGAAAGGAAACAAGGGAGATTGTTAAAAGGAAAGCTTTACTTAATACGTCACGTTTCAAATGCTTTAATTGTTTTCTGTTCTTTTTCTGTATCTTTAATAAAAAGGTTAAAAGATTTGTAATGGTGGTTGTTACAGTGGGAGTCACCAGGGATAACACAAAATCCCAGATCACACTGAACTGTTCAATGTTGTAAGCATGAACAATGATTTCATTAATATTTTATCCTTTGTGGGACAGACACAACAGGAGAAAGCCCATGATTGATGCAACCCACTTCTTAATCTAAAGGGGATGCCCCATTCTTTATACTTGACAGCCCAGTCCCTGACATATATGAACATATGATTATTTGCATTATTTAATTTTATATTTTAAACACCATAACTACTTTATATGTCATGCTACCCTTGATAGTTCTATTAAGCTCCCAGTTATCTCAGTGGGAGCTGGGAACCTAGATGAAAGGCAGCATGTAGCCCTATCATTAACAGTGGAAGTTCTGCACCAGCACTGAGGAAATGGTATTGCTAAATGACTAGATTTTCCGGTACGCAGTACTGGTATTGATAGTAAAGTATTCTCTCTCTCTCTCTCTCTCTCTCTCTCTGATACTGCTAGGTATTCTATTACTAAGGATAAGTGTACTTCACATCAATAGTATTTCACATTTTCAAATTACTATACAAACATTAAGACTCACAACTGAGTTGAATTAGTGCTATTGGACCCAATCACCAGCTCTGTACAAAATGAGTATCAATTAGTGGTTACCATATAGGAACATCTCCTATATACACCTCTACCCCGATAGAACGCGACCCGATATAACACGAATTCAGATACAACGCGGTAAAGCAGCGCACTCCGGTGGATCAAAGCAAGTTCGATATAACACGGTTTCACCTATAACGCGGTAAGATTTTTTGGCTCCCGAGGACAGCGTTATATCGAGGTAAAGGTGTATAAGCACACTTATACCAATGGTGGTACCTTACATCCACTTTTCCCAGATGTACATGACTACACAAGGTGCAAGACTGAAGAATTAGGCTCATTATCCCAATTTGAAAGAGGAAGACAGTTTACAAGACTTGGCCAAGGCCACACAGAGTTAGTGACAGAGTCAGGATCTAATTTAGACCTAACTTAGAGCCTCAGTCTTCTTCCCCCAGGCCTGGCTGCTTCTAGCATGGCTGTTTTGGTGCTGATGTTAAAAATGAAATCAACTTGTCCTTTTACATTCTCACCAGTATATAAAAAGTTTAAAGAAAAAATACACACATTACATGGAAAAAACATCTGTAGCTATGTGCAGTTAAAAGGCACACAACCTACTTGAGCAAGGGATGTTTGAGCTTACTTGCCTGTACAATTGCCCCCCTATTTATACAACATTAAGGAAGCCAGCAGAAAGCTGAGAATACTGTGTGACTTTTAAGGTAGTTCAAGTATAGTCATACCTTGAAACCGAATGGACAAGTGCATCGATAGAACTCCACTGGATCATTGTTGCATGTCCCATTGTTCTTACATGGACTGGAAAGGCAAGGATTACACTTGGACACAATGCTGATATCTACCGGTCCTGCAAAAATGAAAGTGTAGAATACAAGTGGAAAATGTGGATTGCAAAATTCATTCTTAGTTAATGCACAACATATTTACCAGTACTGACACTGTGTGTTTTCTGCCCCCTGCAGTAACAATAGTATGTGCCACTGATAGCACTTCATATGATAATGTTTAATCACAAGGGATTAATTCAAATTTTAAATCCCTCAAGTGTTGGACAAATCTTAATGATATCTGGATTCTTGTCTAAAGAGAGAAACACCCAGCCTGCAAAAACGGACTGCACGTGTCATAAGATTGGTTTACTATCAAGATTTTTGGAAATTTCCACTTCAATCAATGCTGGAAATTCTGCAAGAGCAGCCTCTGACTACTAATATTTGGCATTTCTAGTTTGTGGATGAGACCAAAAGAGAAAGGGCAGATTCAGCAGCAAAAATTAAAAATGGGTACAAGACAGTTGCACAAAGATTTGTGAAGCTCAAGAAAGGTTCAATTAGAGGTTTAGGAGATGGTTCAATGTTTCACAATCCCTAGTTTTAATATGGTTTATTTTTTACTTAATTCCTTCCTGTTCTTATTGTAGAAAAAGCAATATGCAAAACATAGATATATCTGGGAAATGATGCAACTGTTATTGCCTTGGATAAGCACACCAATCCATATTTAAGCCATTTAATAAACTACATATTTGGAAACAACTATTTCCAAACAGGTAGGGGAGGGTGTGACCAAAAGTACTCCTGCACTCACACCTTACATACTATTATAATAATCTTTGTACAAAATATGCCTTGTGAGGCATCATTTGAAAATTAGTAATTCACTGGTCAATAATATCATGGTGAAATGTATGTAACAACATTACATGTTAAGTTATGAAGTCCCCCTGCATGAGGTTCATAGCACATGTTTAAAACCACAGCCCTACCCAGACAGAAGTATTCTGAACGAAGATTTACCTCAATTTACATATAAGTAGTGAACAGGGTCCTTGAGACAGCTGGGAGAGGAAATGGTAGTAGACAAAGCAAATTTGCATTTCAGCAAACAAAGATGAGGAGAAAGAACATGAAGCCTCCTTCACCTCCAGACTCTATGTCGCCTTCTTTACTGTTTGAATAAACTTTGCTTTGAGGGGTAACTCTCAGAAGAATCCACTTCAAAGACTATCCAATTGGACTATAAAAGAAAGGGGGCAGAAAAACCCAAGCTATCTCTCACTCTCTCTTTCACTCAAGAAGACAAAGGAACCAGACCTTTGACTTTGGGGGTAGATCCTGATCTCAGAATTTGGTCAGCCATGTTGCTGGGAACCTGTGGTAAGAATTTTACCTTAAACTAAGACAAGCTTGTTATGTTCTAGCTACTAGAAAGTATTTTATCTTTATTTTCATTACCATTTCTGACTTTAATACCTGATACTTGAATTCACTTAAAATCCTATCTTCTTTTGTTAATAAACTTGTTTTATTCTTTAATCTAAACCAATCCCGTGCTGTGTTTAAACAGAACTCTTTGAAAACTCCAGTTAAAGTAGCTGACTGTTGAACATTAACTCTTTACAGGGATAATGAGTCTTTAATATCTAAAGTGTCCAGGAGAGGGCTGTACAGTGCAGAACACACATTTCGGGAGTATTCAGTATTGGGAGTGTGTTGAGGCCACCCTGCAGGTAGTAACCAAGGCTGGTGGGAAGCCAGAGTGTGACTGGAGTGTTGCTGACAGGCTGCTGGGGCCAAAGCTACTGGGCCAGGGCTGCAGCTACACACAGACACTCCGACTATGACCTGCATGCCCACAGGCTCTTTGTGAGCAGCCCGTGTTGGGAGCTACAACATTAAAGCACTGTGAGGCACCGAAGGTTGCAAGGCAGGCGATGACACAACCCTCATTGGTCTGGATTGCACCCCAGAATGTGACAGAGTGTTTGTGGGTCAGCAGGAACCTGAACACAGTCCATAATAGTGGAATTTGGAGACTCAAGCTGAAAGCCCAGAGCCAGATGAAAATCGTTTTAATCCTACAATGAATACCAGCCTCCAGCTACCACTGTAGTCCTCTGTGATTCCCCTGTACTCTGCACAGTCATCTGTCTGTATTGTCTGGCTTGCTTGCGCCTTGCAGATCCTAATTGCAGTAACTAGCTCCTGTTTGTGGAGGGAGGGAACTGCCTATGTGGGGAAAGGGAGTATCGATGCTGAGGCAGAAGAGCAAATGACTGGGTAGTGGAGGGTTTATTGCAAGGGTAAGGGAGGCAGCAAGTGTAGGGAAATGGGGGTGGCAATAAAGCTTCATGTAAGCATATTGAAAATATATGGATCAAAATGGTCTTGTCAATCTTTCTTAAATGTACTGCTTTGTACACAAGAAACACGACACTTGGACATGAGAGAAAGACAGTACGTTGTTTTCATTCCATTACTTTTGAGCATGCAAAATCCCTGTTTCAACTCCCTAAGGCACTGAGAAAAGCCTGTGAAAAATGTAAACAAAAATAGAAACACACGAATACTTGAAACAAACACAGATGCTAGATGCCACACACTCAGGCATCTACACCAAAGAGAACTTATGGCTTCCTGTGTAAACACAGAATTACCCAAATTTAAAAACAAGTATTTATTTACTGGACCTGAATAGGTCGTCTGCAGGGCAAAGCACTCAAATTGTCAAAGACACTCCATCGGAGTAGTTACTGTCTGTTGTGTCCACCTCTAGCATGGAGTTGGGTACTAAATCAATCAATATTACAGCTCTGTTGAGATGTTAATAAAGATAGGCAAATTTGGAAATGTGAAAATAAAACTGACTTTGTGGACACTAACTTTCAAATATTAATGACTCAAATGATTTTAAAATGTAAAAATGGTCAAAAGAGGCTAATTTATTTCAAGCAGTGAAGGTCTTAAAGCACTTTATTTCCTTTATATGAAAATATTTCTTTTAAGTGCAAGGACTCCACAAAAGTACCGGCTATAAGTAATAAAGCACAGACCAAGCACATGATAGATGGGTGAGGTGGGCTGAAAAGGATTTCATGAAAAGTTGGTAAAATCTGTTGTTCATTGGCTGAGATCATTTAGTCCATGGTGAATTTTCATCTCTGAGTTACGTCTGAGTGAAAAATATGCTTCATGTTTGAAATATTAACAGACCCTTTCACTGATGGCCCCTTTTGGGCAGTGCAAAATTAGCAACCAGGTGACCTATCAAATCATTATTAATATTTATTATTTACATAGCACCAACAGGTAGCAAAGGGCTTAACAGATATGTACATTGACAAGGACTTTGCTGCAAAGAGCTCTCAATCTAAGAGGCAGATTCTGATGCCCTTATTCACTTGCTTACACTGCAAGTAGTGTCATTGAAGTTAATAAACTACTAGTAAAGTTAGGTGCTATTCAGTCCGAATAAGGGTATTGAACCTGGCCCTAAAAAATACATTACCCAGGGAAAGGGCCCAAAAAGAAAGGAATACATCCAAAAGAAGACTTTTCTTCTCCTTTTCTGCGTTTGTGTGTTTTATATTTAATCCATTCCTGTCCTGCTTTATTTTCACTTTTTTCCTATTTGCCGTAAACTCTAGTTAGATACAACACCTTGCCTGACTTCAGCAGAAGAGATTAGTCTGAATGGCTGTAGTTATGCCTGTGGGCTTTTTCTCCTTTATGTGTTGCTCTTCTGTTGTTTCTCCCAAAAGTGCACGAGAGTAGCTATTTGAGGAAAACAAGGTGGCCCAGGAGGCAACGACACCAGCTTGGATTATACTATACACTATATATAGATATATATGTACACACACACACACAGACAAACACACAGTAGAACACAGTCCATCTATCCCTATGGCATTGATCAAAGCCAATCAATGAAGGAGCTAATCAGAGCTCCAGCACTTAAGTAGCCTATTTCTTTGTCCTTGGGGGTTTGATTTATAAACCATGTAGCAAAAATCTTCTCAGTCTAGTGCAGTCCTTTCTAATAGTGCTGCAGACAAGGAGGACAATTTAATAAAACACAGAGCTGAGTCTGCACTACTTGTGCCTCAAGTCTGGTCCTGTTCGCACTGTTCTGAGACAAGGCGTGGACATTTGGCTTTTAGTCCAAACATTGGGTTAAACCACAATTTTGACAAAATACACGCTAATTTAGAAAGCCCTGTGAGTCACTCGTCAGCCTTGTCATACTGTGACTGACAGGACTATGGCAATAATGAGAGGAAGGTAGTGGGCTGGAATGAAGAGATTGTTTTTATTAGGATTTAATTGCAATTGATGGTGGAACTCCACTGACTTCACGGGGCTCTGCACAGGTAAAGGACAGAGTTCACATACAAGCAATTGCAGGATTGGGGTGTAAGTGTGCATACGGTGGGGGGGTGACAAATTGCTCTTGTTAAATTGACAAGTCTTGTACATTTGTTTTGAGTGAGGGGGGAGGAAGACAGTGGGAGGAATCTGGAAACTCTCCCCATTCTAAGCCAGCACACCAGCTGCTCTATTTGTCCACAGACTGCTGCTCGGCTCATGTGGTGGGTAACTGCAGGAGAATGCTTTGAGGAGAATCAGGCAAAGCCATTTCAAAATATGAGAGTTTCAAAAATAAAAAGTTAGCTACTTTTTTTACTGCATCATATTTCAAAAATAGCTTCATCTACAAATGCCACATTTGTTTTCTTCATTTTTCCTCAGTGAAAGTTAGCACATTGTTGGGTGTTTAGCTAGGAATATTTGTAACTCTCAGCAGTGAAATTATAAACTCACCAAAGAGCAGAGAGCTCTGATTATGATCTGCTGTCCGAAAGCTATCATCACTTTTAAAATAACTGAATTTGAATGTTCTAGTTATTAAAATGAAGATGGAAGATCATTAAAGTTAGCTCCGGTTTGGGAAACAACCTTAACTTTAGCCCTATGTCAACTCCCATCCTCTATTCAGCAATCAGTTTAATCCCAGCTGCTATACAACCATCCCGCTAAGCCAGCGCCATTATTATAATTTATTATTACATATAAATGTACATGGCACTTCACAGATAAATAACAAGATGATGTCAATTCCCCTTCATTTCCAACCACAGACCCTCTTCTCCATTACTGTAAATAGTAAATACACATCGTCACACTTCTGTTTTCACGTATAGGCTAGCAACCCAAACAAACATTTCACATTCCAATAGTCCTTGACAGCAAAAACCACAAACATATCCTCTTTATTTGTCCACAATTTCATTAAGTCAGAAAGCCGACACATTATCATTCTACCTCCATATTATATACCTCACTATAACTCCTCAATCAGTTTCTCCTCATATAGCTCTTATATTCCATCATTCCAGTCATATACCTGCACCCTCTCCTGATCTTACAACATAAAATACATCGAATACATCCAGTTACTGATCTAGAGTTGATAGGACTTAGGGTTGGAGTTAAAGTTGTTTGTGGATCTTCAGGTACAAATGTTCTTATCACCACATATTTGCTTTCCACCTGCAACTTCTTTCCCACGGCTTTCAAACTTATTTTTATAACTATAGCATTCTCATTTTTTTCAAAATGTAGAATACTTACTGAATAAACCTTCCCTTACGCAAGTTTTTGGGGGTCTCGAAATGAATTATTTTGATTAATTATCCCTAAAATGACATTCCATAGAGTAATTTGCAATTATTATTATCTGATGTAATGACAGTGTTGCTAACTCATGTGAGATTTGGTGTTTCCCTTAAAACCCCAACTGCCGGAGTTAAGTGATTGCATGAGAATATCAGCTTTCACTGTAAGCAATGACATTTGTAATCCTTCTGTTAGTGGAGAAAAGCTTGAAAACATATCCCAAGTGGGCTCCAATAGCTCAGAAATCACAAGGCACAAAAAAAGAGAGTCTTAAATTCGTTTTAATATCTCATGATTCTTGAAGCTGGGGGTTGGCAATATTCTACCAATAAAGCTGTTTACACAAGATAAGCAATGGCACTCAAATGGTTTACAGACCTCAGCCAAACAGCTTGCTCCTACCTTTGCACTGGAAGCGATGGGTTGGTGTTGTGAGAAGCAGTCTGTCTGCCATGTCCTCTGGCCCACTGCAGCGTGCAATCCCTGGCTCTTTGTACCCTGCCTTCACCCATTCCGAAAGCCAGCGCAGACTGCAGTCACAATTCAAGGGGTTGGTACCCAGAGCCCTGGTGATGTAAAACAATGAACTTTTTCCTTTGCTTGAAAGCAAAAATAGCGCCCCCTCCCAAATGGCACATTTTACCCATGTCTCCACATTAATTCCAAAGAACTGGAAACCTTGATTCTAAAGAGCTGGAAAGAAAATCCTTCGATATTTAACACAATTTCAACATCTGATGTCTCCAAACAGCCCTTTGAAGATGTATTTGAGCAAAAGTCATAATGGTAGATTAGAATTCAGCATAAAGTGGGCCATCAGATTTTCATTCTCACCTCACGGCTCCATTTGTGTTCATTCCAAGGCTTTGACTACACTATGCACCTTTTAGCGACATGGCTGTGCTGCTACAGCCGTGTTGCTAAAAGGCGTGCAGCGTAGCCACTGTTTCTTGGCAGGAGAAAGCTCTCCTGCCGACTAAAAACGTCCACCCCCAATGCGCCGGTAGCTTTGTCGGCAGGCAAAGCACTGTTCACACTAGCACTTTTCATCAGCAAAACTTTTGTCGTTCAGGGTGTGTGTGTTTTTTTCACACCCGTGAACAACAAAAGTTTTGTCACTCAGTTTCCAGTGTAGACAAAACCCAAGTCTCAGTCTCAGGCCTTCTATCTTCTGCTATCCCTAGAACACTGACCCCGTGCCTCTCTGACTGAACAATCTCTCCCTGGCTCCTTCCTTAAGGCTAACCTCTTCCAACAATCCCTTCTCATACCCTTCTTCTCATCATTACTCAGCAGAGTTGAATAACTTACTACTGATCATTTATTCAAGAAATGTAGCCCATTTCCACTTGAGTGATATAGACACACACAGTTTCTCTAAATTTATTATTTTAACCTGACAAAATTCAGGTGTTGTTTGTTTGCTTGTTTAAACTCTATGGTCTGAATGATAATATTCCACTTTGAGCTGTCTTGCTTAGTTATCATTTCTAAGACACTTTTTTTTTATAGAAGTAACCCCATTGCAGGCAGTGGCACTACACTCATGAATAAGAGTTTGCAGTTGCAGATTAATTGTGAAGACACATTTTCTACCTCAGAAACCTTCATCTAAATAAACCAGGACAACAGTTCATGATAGGGTAAGTGAGTGAATTATTGATGGATATCAGCAAACAATGTAATGGTTCTGTAAATTATTATTTCCATTTTTAAATGCATCTGCTTTAGTCATACTCATGCCCATTTTTGTTTGCTTAACGCAAAGACTCAAGGGATTAAGTTTTACTGGCAAAAGTTAGCAGGAGGTGACTTTCAAAGTCACATGCACAAATTTTTGTAGAAACCAAGTTTTAATTTTGAACATTTAAGTATTCTTGGGGAAATGCTTATGGTGCTGAGCCAATCAGGGACCAAAAGAACACCATCTGAGCTGTCTGATCAAAACAAAGAATTTGAATTGGACTTAAGCACAAACTTGAGAACTCTTCCTGGAAAGGGCTGTTTTCTGAATTGGGGTCTAAAGTTGTAAAATGTATTAATGAAAGGCCTCTCTCTCTCTTTTTTAACCAAGTTTTGATTTGTATTTTTAAAATTATAGAGATGGGTAATATCAGGCATGTGAGTTGTTGCATTTCTATTTTTCAAACTACTATGAAAATGCATCAAAAATAAGTAGCAGATTTCCTGTTCAATAATGAAAGTGAAATGTGATCTAAATCTGCTAAAAGTAACCTTTTACATAAAAATCTATAAGATTTGAGTTAGAGATATTCAGGCAACAAGCTGAAAGAAGGAACAGCATCTCCACATGAGAGAGAAAACCATTCTCCTGAACATTTTCTAAAAGGATGTCTGTTCTTCTTTGGCTTAATTTTTAATAAAAATATATATAGTGAATTTATTGCTTTTTCTTTTTTAAAAAAGAGGGACTGGATAGCCCTCATAGACCATGCATTAATGAGGGTTTCACAAAACTCTGGAATTGCACTTGTTTTTTGAAACATGACATTGCTTTCATTCCAGCCAGCAAACAGTTCCAATTAAGTTTGTGTGTGGTAGTCCGGTGATGCGAACAGCACACATGAGAAAACTAGGACTAGCTTGAGACACTCAAACCTACTTTAAGGCTGTAATCCAAGTCACACTTTAATAAAAGTTCCCAGACTTGGATGGTTAGTGAACTAACCCACTGTGCCTCAGAGGCTGCTATATTTGAGAGTGTTACAGTTATTTATGGATTGCTGCCAACTATATTTAAACATCATTGTTGGAGTTTGGAGACCAGGGTTCTGTTTCCAACTCTCTCACTGATTCATTGTGTGACCGCGGGCAAGTCACTTAACTTCTGTGTCTCAGATTTGTAATTTTTTTAAAACAAGGAGCTCAACCAAATATATTTCCCCTTGGCCTGGGATAAATCCCATGTAGCAGAGATTTGCAACCACAAGATGGGAGAATCTATTGGTTTGTTTTCCCATTTAATCAGAACTGTTTTCTTATAACCAAGGAAGGAGGCAGCACTTCCAGGGAAACAAATTTATATTAAGCTGCACTTTGCTGGACATATTTATATTTTGCTCCTGGAAAAAACAAGAAGATAAACCAAACCAACAACCTAGAATAATAGTGTGTTCAGCTTGGGTAAATTGTAGAGTGGTTCAGGTCTTGTGCTAAGCTAAGGTCTTGTGCCAGTGGCTCTTAACCTCTCCAGATTACTGTACCCTTTTCAGGAGTCTGATTTGTTTTGTGTACCCTAAATTTCACCTCGCTTAAAAACTACTCACTTACAAAACCAGACCTAAAAATAAAAAAGTGTCACAACACACTATTACTGAAAACTGCTGACTTTCTCATTTTTACCATATAACCAAATTATAAAATAAATCAATTGGAATATGAACATTGTTCTTACATTTCTGTGTATAGTGTGTGTGTGTATATATATATATACACACAAACACACACACACACACATATTATATATATATATATATCAGCATAAACAAGCCTTTGTATTAAATTTTAGTTTGTACTGACTTCACTAGTGCTTTTTATGTAGCCTGTTGTAAAACTAGGCAAATATCTAGATGAGCCGATGTACCCTCTGAGACCTCTGCACACCCGCCAGAGGTACACATACCCCTGGTTGAGAACCACTATGGGAGGGTATACTCCACTCAGATATTTTTTTTAAATACTAGTTGTTTAGGACAATCTGATCCAAGCCAAAGGCAAAAAACTGTTTCTTTAGAAAGAGGCTAGGAATAGTCATCTCTGGCCGGGATGATTTAGGGATAACTCCATCAGAGGCAAAAACAACGAGGAGTCCGGTGGCACCTTAAAGACTAACAAATTTATTTGGGCATAAGCTTTTGTGGGTAAGGAAAATCACCCCAACTCATCCTTCAGTTTGCTAGCAGAGTTTTAACAAGAGGCTCTTCCATGAGTTGTTGGGAGTCCCGTCCAAAATACCACTGTGTGAGGTGTGAAATAAATGCAACCTGTTTTTCCATTTCAATGAGGCTGCAGCACAAACAAAAGAAATGCATTGATGTTGGTGGTAAGACCCACATGAACAGATGCAATGACATCAAGACAAGCCATGGAGCCCATGTACCTCACAATTAGGAGCAGGAGGAAAGAAAAAACAAAATCCCGTAAAGACTGGGGTTTTCAAAGAAGCTGAACAGTGGTAGGGTGCTCAACTCCCATTGACATTTAGTGGGAATTGTTTGTCCAACTCTCTTAATCTCCTGGAAATCCCGGCCAAAACGTGAGCGCTTGACCAAAGGCAGTTTAAAAAAAATCAGCTTTTAAGAAACGCACATTAGAAGTCTATGGAGTTACTTTTTTGAAAGCAATGAAGGGTTTTAGCCATGCAACTCTCTTACTTTAATAGGCAGTCACGCGTCTAAAACACTGTAAACTGATCTGGGCATTTAAAGGCATCAAAAATCTACAGAGATTTTGACTTGGAAGGAATTATTACAGGAATGATGCAAATTGCTTTTTGAATTTTAGCTTTACCCCATGAATCAGACTACAAATCATTTTTTAAAATAATGTTTTGAACTCAAGTTTCTTTTGGATAAAAACATTCAGACAGGATATTAAGAAAGGAAACCCCACTAAATTTGTTGATACATTTCTATGGGAGTGACTAATGAAACAGCCCTAGACAGACTCAACTGTAGAGTTCATGGGTTCAATCCTAGCCAGGGCTCATTCATCAAAATTAAATGTGTACAGCAGCAATGCCTGAAAACCCCCAAATCCAGCCCCTTTTGTAGCTCCCATTGCTTACAATGGAAAAACTCCAGGGATGACCTTTTGACCCCATCTGCAATGAGCTGGCCCACTTGTGCAAGGCTAAACAAAACCCTACATTTCAAAGTTCATCTAGAAATTACAGTTAAACATTTAGCACTGGACAAACCTCAACACACACAAGGTGAGAGGGAAATCACAAAACGAACATTGAAACATACAGGTTAATCAATCTCTCTAATGCAGCTTGAAGATGAAGCTGCTATATAAATGCTAGGAATAATTTTGTTCCAAGAGCTATATAAATTAAGCAGTGTATTTTTTACTTTCCACTAATTTTTATGTACCACAGCATGCTTGTTTCCACTCACTTCTCCTTTTATTTCTTTGGTCAACATAGCAAAAACAATTCCTGGTGGTTAATCATCTCATACTGTTATGAAACACTAAGGGTCTTTGCAATGAAGGGCAGATTTTTTTTCTCTCAGACTTACATATTTCTCATTGAAGGGCAATTAAAATAACTATAGTCGAGATGAACTAGAGATAGAGAGCACTGTGGAGGGCATAGTTTATTTTTATAAGTATCTAACATGAGCTTGAGTAAACAAGAGACGAATCAACAGGGACATGAATCTGAGCTGTTTATGTACAGAATATATGTCTCTCAGACATATTTTTAATAATGTGTTCTTTACCATGCTTTTGATAAACTATCTGGGTAAAGCCCTCACCAGGGAGTGGTACCTGGTAGTCCACTGCATCAGGTAGTTTTGGATGTGGGTTGCATGCACAGGCACTGAATGAATGCATGGGAGATCTCAAGCTTGCTTTGTCAACTTTAAGGCTGCTTCTCCCCTAGCAAATTTAGAGCCTTTTTTTAAGCAGTAGTATAGGAATTAGTGTAGACAAAGCTCAGATATTTTTATCATGGTATCAAAAAAACCACTAAGTTTGCTTGTGAAGACACAGCCTCAGTTGGAGAATATTCAGGATTGTTACAGTATACTGGCACAGATTCTGTACTAAAAGAGTACGTGTGTATTCCATAGATAAACCATCCTGTTTTGATGGAGCTAAATACACACACACACACACACACACACACACACACACACACACACACACACCTTACCTTAAGAGAATGTTATGTTTGCAAAGCAATTTTGGTGAAAATCTTTCCCTGTGTTTTGAGCAGCTTTGGAAAGTAAATTAGAGTAAGCTAGATCTGAGTTTTTAAATTTCCAATTTATCTGCTGCAGCCATTGCAAAAGGCTTTGACCAAAAAAGTGAAACATTTTGTGTACACTAGAGAACTGTACCTTTGCAATTTACATTTGAGCCATCATAACTTGTAACAATACTGTGTGACCTCACTAACCGTTCTGGCTAGGCTAAACCTGTTCAACATCTTAACACTCAGCATCTCCTCCTACTCTAGCAATACCAATGCATTATAAGTTCCACTATTTACTATGTCAAGTATCAGGGGGTAGCCATGTTAGTCTGTATCTACAAAAACAACAAGGAGTCTGGTGGCACCTTAAAGACTAACAGATCTATGCTATGCATCCGAAGAAGTGAGGTTTTTACTCACGAAAGCTTATGCCCAAATAAATCTGTTAGTCTTTAAGGTGCCACCAGACTCCTTACTATTTACTATGGATTCACACTGCAGGCAGAGAAAGTGTCTCTCACACATAAAATTTTATTCACTCACAAGTAGGGTGACCAGACAGCTAATGTGAAAAAACGGGACAGGAGTGGGGGGTAATAGGAGTCTATATAAGATAAAGACCCCAAAATCGGGACTGTCCCTATAAAATCGGGACATCTGGTCACCCTACTCACAAGATGTATGCAACTGACGCATGGCACTTTTTTGTTCCATTTGTTTGAAAATGCCACAGCTACAGACTCTCTCAGAGATATGTGAATCCCAGAGAGATCTATGTCAGTGTTCATCAAATACATTATTTTAAATTGCTTACAGCTTTATTGGTGAACTCAACTTCTTCAATTGTGTCAAAGACAGCAGCCCTCCTAGAGTTACAGAAAGCAAAGGTTTCTTTAAAGAAACAGCCGAGAGCAATTGCACGGTAGAATTTAATTGTCCACTGAGCAAATTATACCCTAGATGGGTCTTGATTATTTTATGGATCCTACTTATTACCATTCATTTGAACGTTGTGTACTTTACATTGTCAGCAGCACATACTTATAAACAGAGGGGGCACACTGACTGTGCTGGGCCAAAGGGGATTTTATGACTCTCTAGGGTGAACAGTTTACCTAGGAAAGCTGTGCCTGCACTTAGTTTAATGTAAACTCTGAAGAAAACCCAAACAAATGGCACATGACATGTTTATCATTTCAGTTCTAAAAATACCCTTAGACGCCAGCTTCCCCTGTTTGGAAGGTGTCATTGGATTTCCAAGTAGAGACAAAGGAATTTGGTACAATGACCCTGAATGCATCCCCGGAGAATGCCTAAAATGAATTTACTATACTATGAATACAGCATAGAATACATTTTATGTATAACAGATATTTGTAATTAAGCATTTTATCTAGCTTAGGTACAGGCTAAAGTTTGAGGTTTTGATTTGAAGCTGAATTAGGGTTAAAGCACAGGTTCAAATTAATGTAAAATTGTGTTGAAATCCCTTGAATTGTTCACACAAGATTTTGTCCCAAATAGTAACATTTAGTAAGTATCACTATCCCTTATTTTGTAAGGGGAAACTGAAGCATAACAATGTTAAGTGACTTCTCCCACAGAAACTTGAAAGCTAGGACTAGAACCCAGGTCTAGAATGAGAAAACAATGAATGTTTTGGTTCATTGGTAGTTCTGGAAAAAAAATCAATTTTTTTGTTGTTGTTTCAGGTCCAACAAAACATCATTTCAAGTTGGAACTTAATTAAAAAATAAAATAAAATTGAAGGAAATTTTGAAACAAAACAAATTTGCAAAATGTTTCTGAATATGTGAATATGTATTTTAAATATTCCCCAGGTCTCCTGACTGCCAGGATATACCAGTCTGATGCCTTATTCATTGGACCATGCTACCTCCCATCCTGAGTAATGGACATTTCAAGAAATCTGTTTTTGCAAGCTATTTGAACACCCAAGTCACAACTGGATCTGAACTCTGGATCTGGCCTGAAACCAAATCATAGGAGCAAATCAAAAGTAAAAGATGACTGATTAAAGTTTACCAATTTTGGTCCATTTCTAGGTAAGCGACTGGTCCAAGGCCATTAAGGAAGGAAGAAAGTGATGGAAAAACTGAAACAGACATTTGGATTTTCTTCTCACTTGGAAAGAGCACATATATTTCATGTGTGTGGATAGTGTGTCATTTTTAGAACATATTTTATATGCATGTGTGGAGTGAAATACACAAAAAGTTCACTTTCATTATTAGTATACACCTCTACCCCGATATAACGTGATCCGATATAACACGAATTTGGATATAACGCAGTAAAGCAGTGCTCCGGGGACGGGCGGGGGGGGGGGGGGAGGGCTGCGTGCTCCAGCAGATCAAAGCAAGTTTGATATAACGCGGTTTCACCTATAACATGGTAAGATTTTTGGCTCCCAAGGACAGCGTTATATCGGGGTAGAGGCGTATGTGAATTATTAGTTCATGTACAAGATACTATATTGACAAAATACAGTATGTAAAACATGAGATATTTGTTATGCACAGAATCCACATATAAGTTACTTAATGTTCTTGGTGGGTGGCTTCCTGTCTCATGCTCAGGCTTCTGGACCATCATGCTCTCTAAATTTCACATGCAAAGTGCTAGATGACTGAGTCTTAGCACAAATGCCATAAAAGAGGAATTCGTCATATTATTCCATCAACTGTTTTTCCTAAGAAATTTTTTTGAGAATATATAACAAGCAGTCCAAGCATTTATTTTATTTAATTTGAACAGACAATGTCTGAATAAAGACAGTAAAATGCAGAGAGAAAACGGGCACAACTCAGAATAGTTTAGAAACTAGATTAGCAGCACAACCTACATTGTGTTAGTAAAATAACACAGTCAAAAACATTAATTCAGAGCATGCGTACTTACAGATGTGAAAGGGACACAAGGTCATTAAAAGAACCTTCGGGAACACTGGAAATATCATTACCATGAAGAGTCCTAGAGCAGGGAAAGAACAATAAGACATTAGAACACTGTATTGTCATGCTCCACCCCAAAATTTGAACAAATAGTTAGCTTTGGAACCAATATTTAACTGTCCCCACTGCAGAAACCCTACTAGCTTCATAACCCACCAGAGTCAGTGCTTTGTTATTTGTACTTTTACACAAAGATTTTATAAATAATGTTATCTGCAGTTAAAAATGTTAATAACTAATTTTAATGTAAAAGGTGTCTTGCTTCTTTTTTTTTAAAAAAATGAATCAATATAATTTAAGCATATTTTCTTTCAAACAGAAAAATAGGAAAGCATCTTTTCCTCCCTGCCACAGACACCCTTACTGCTGCACAGAGTCCCATTAGCTGAAAATACAAAGAAATCAAAGAAAAAGAGGGAATGTGAAAGATGAAATTAAACACTGACTACAGTGAAACTCCAGGAGGGAGTGAGGGTCCACGTGTATAGATATATTTGCAGGATTAGGGCCCACATTCCCACATCAGCAGCAGAGTATACCAATATTCAGTGACAGACACATTTGCACATCCAGGCAAAATACTTGGAAATCAGTTCTTTGAAGAGCCTGTCCACCTTGGACATGGAAATCAGCACCTTCCTAGTATTAACAGAGTATAACCACAGTCTTTCCTAGAAGGGTTCTAAATGTTTCTCAGACAATTTGAAAAGGTATTTTATTCCCCACCTCTTCCAAGAACTGTATTATTTCTATTTATATGGATGTCTGGAAGAATTTTTCTGATAATTTGTGGAACACACTATTTGAAAGGTGCTACAATAAAGGTAAGTCCTTACTCTACATATATACAGTTTGTATTGCAATAGTAATCAAACACCACAATCTGGATTGAGGGATCATAATGCCGTACAAACAAACAAAAAAGCACTTCTTGCACCAAAGAGCTTACAATCAAATTGAAAGAGGTGGCCCAAAAAGTGAGTGCATCAAGCTATGGGAAGGAATATAAGAACAGTCATACTGCGTTAGAACAATGGTCCATCTAGCCCTGTATCCTGTCTTCTAACAGTGGCTGTGCCAGATGCTTCAGAGGGAATGAACAGAACAGCACAATTTAATGATTGATCCATCTCGTCGTTTAGTCCCAGCTTCCGCCAGTCAGAGGTTTAGGGATATCCAGCACATGTGGTTGTATCCCTGACCATCTTGATTAATAGCAATTGATGGACCTATCCTCCATGAACTTATCTAATTCTTTTTAGAACGCAGTTATACTTTTGGCCTTTACAACATCCCCCGGCAACGAGTTTCACAGGTTGACTGTGTTGTGTGAAGAAGTACTTCCTTACGTTTGTTTTAAACCTGCTGCCTATTAATTTCATTGGGTGACACTTGGTTCTTGTATTATGTGAAGGAGTAAATAACACTTTGCTATTCATTTTCTCCACACCATTCATGATTTGATAGACCTCTATCATATCCCACCCTTAGTTATCTCTTTTCTAAGCTGAACAGTCCCCGTCTTTTAAAACTCTCCTGATATGGAAGCTGTTCCATACCCCTAATAATTTTTGTTGCCCTTCTCTGTATTTTTTCCAATTCTAATATAACTTTTTTGAGATGGGGCATCTAGAACTGCACACAGTATTCAAGTGTGGGCGTATCATGGATTTATATGGTGGCATTCCCAATGCACACACATTGCAGCTGAGGCCAAACTGACGAATGAATGACACGCACCTCCCTGCACCAGTGAGAATTTGGTCTTTAGGCTTTATTGGTCCTTCACAAGCCATGGACTATGCTACATGTTCATCTACTGGCACACTACCATTTCACATATATTCAGATTCAGAGATTCTCAAAAGTAATCACAGCAGAAATGTAGGAATAACACACCAGATCTAGTAAATTTCCCTCAGGGTGTACGTGGACAAGGAGCAGCTTTAGTTCCAGTCTTGTTACCTTGCCAAGATTTGCAACAGAGAAGTCATCCATGTATGGGGGTGTAGATTTCCTGGACATGCATTCTCTGCTGCTTTGGGCACCAGTACCCCGAAAACCTTGTTTTCTCACTGCTCTGACCCTGAAGCATCCTATTAAGTGTTTGACCCATCAAGAACAACTTGTGGCACTGACAACTTGAGCTGAATCTCCAGGCAATCCACCTTAGCTGGAAGGAGGAGCAGTCCAAAACAGTATCTCCAGACAGAGGACACTTATTAACAAAACTAAAAACGAGCAACTCATTGGGCGTTACCTGGCATCCTTTACACACGAAATATTGTTATTGGTATAGGGACTGCAAGATTGGGCCTGTTCATGAAGTGCTCAAAAGCCAGAAGTGAATATAATGCCCTTGAACTAATTACCATTATAATGACCTCACTACTATGTTACATTTCTGATCTCTGCCATTATTTTTTTGTATGCCACAAATGGGGGATGCCTAATTTGCAGGCAACAGTGCAGTCGGAATGGAGTATTTACACTGATTTCCTGGGTTGTCTTAAGCTTCCTTATTTTGTAAATATTTAAATGAAAGCTGAGTTCAGCTTGTAAAAACCTGATCCCATGAGGGGCTCAACACCCACCATAAAGTCTGGATGCAAGGGCTCCCACAGCAACCAATCCATGTTGAAGGTCCTCGGATGTCACTGGAGATCATAAGCACCCTGCGTTGTGTTAGGTTACATTTGACCCAAACAAGTCTTTAAATATTTTGCCAGACATGCACACACATTAGTTCTTTTCATATAAAAAAATTAATGAAAACAAAATAATTTTAAAAGATCTGTCTACGTATGACCAGGACACTTACATTTCAATTTGTGCAGCTGCCAGTCAACTAAACGATACTGCATAAACTGGATAGAAAAGCAAAGTGGTCCAGAGGAAGAGCACCTGTAGGAGTTTTACCAGCACACAGTATGCTATATTTATGGGAATGTACCTTTCCCACAGTATATGTTTTTCGATATGTACATGCACCCAACTACAGTTTATATTTCACTATATATCAACGATCCTTCTAGGCAGCAATTCTGAAAAGCTGGTGGAATATTTTGTAACTCATTTCATGACTGGGTCGTCACGTTATTGCAAAAGTCATGCTAATGACTGGGGCCTGGATTCTGCAAACACTTGTGTTGTGGCTTAACAGTAAACATGAGTGGTCCCATTCATTTCAATGGGGACTGCTCATGCGCCTGAAGTAGGGCATGTGCATAAGCACTTGCAAGATGGGTTCTGAAAGAAGGATAAAAAAAAAAACATGAGCGAGAGAGACAGAGAAGGTGAGTAGCACAGCCAGAGAGGGAGAGAGAGAGATGACACGAAACATGTAATTAAATTATCCATTCTTGGGTATTCTGATTTTCAGATACATATATTCTATTTGTTGTTAACAGAATAAATATAAGGAAAGCAGAAGGATTTGGAAAAATACTGAATCACGCATGAAAGAGGCCAGTTACCTTCAGAGGCAAGCACAGCTCAAGATGATGAAATATCGCATATACTTTAAAAAACAACAACCAACAACAATCCTGAAAATGTGGAAATTTTTTTGCTGATGTTTTCTCTTTTAAATTCTCCCGAGAACACAGCTAATACATGACAATAACAGATTGCACACTGTCACTCGGAAGCACTTTCTCCCCTCTGGAGAATTGATTTTTAATAACAACATAGATGACATGTGGCAAGAGTTGTAGCTGACACCAGAGTTTTGCAGGCCATAATAAATCAAATCAATCTGGAGGTTTCCAAATGTATAGAGCACAGACAGAGACTCCCTTTCGGGCTTCATTTCACTAATGTTGTTTTGTGCAGGACTGAGAGGGCTCAGTGTTATCTCCCTTGAAGCAGGAGGTTCTTCTAAGATTTGATTAGCAGATCTTCAAAGAAAGCCAAGAGCCAGCATTTGAATTTTTAAAAGCCACTCTTTGTTTGTGTCGCAGTCCAGTCATGACCTGTAGAAACTGAAATTAAATTACGACTCAGCTACTAATACCCCTGGAGTGACCAAAAACTGGGAATGGAAACATGGTTAGGAGTGCATGCCCAGTGGGAAGAATGACTTTAAGCATTTGCCATATAACAGCACCCACAGCCACCAGGAACCTCTCCGGACTGACTGAGCCCTAATAATTATACTTAGCTTTTCTACATAACCTTCTATCGAAGGATCTCAAAGCACTTTGCAAATACTCAGGGCATTCTTTGAGATGCTGCAAACCCACAATTCCAGAAAAGTCAATAGCATCTGCAGATGCACATACAACGCTAATAGAAAAGGGTATGCCTTCAAAGTAAGGAAGAGAACATGATTTCTTCTCTTCAGCCCAGAAAGAAGAATGAAAACACACAGCAGGTTAAAATTTCAGGAGTTTACATATAATGTTTAATTAGGAGCAGAGGTTTAAGATTAAGATTGGTAGATTACATCTGCCAATTAAGATGTAGCAATATGTTTTGGTCACAACTAGAGCTGGGCAAAAAACGTTCAGTGAACAGTAAATTTGCCTTGCCAAAAATAATTTTTGGGGCGCTGAAACTATTTGTGAATTTGAGTCAAATTCGACAAATAGTTTCAACTGAAAAAAACCCCCCATGAATACAAACATTCAGAAAATGTGGTTTCAAACTGATCTTTCATTTTGAATTGTTTTCCTTGACCCAAACAATTTTTTGGGGGTGGGGGAGGGGGCCTTTTTGTTTTGACAAGCAAAACTAAAAAAAAAAAAAAAAATCAGTTTTGTTTGAAACGAACCTATTTCCCCCCTGGATTTCCCATTTTAGCCATTGAACTGAAAAATCAACTATTCGCTGAGCTCTAGTCACAGCCAGACTTGATGGTTAGAGGCCTATGAGAAAAGCCGAAGGTCTCAATCCAGTGGACAAATTACCTCCACCCAACTGGCACATTCACTTATGTCTCAGCAGAGGCCAAGCATTGAATGCACATAGAGATTTCACTATTCTTCTCACCAGGGCAGGATTTAGCACCTCAAAAGGGCAGTTTGGAGAAGATCATGCTGTGGGTGCCCATAATGTAGCTGTTTGGTGGAGAAAGAAAAGTCTTCAATCTCCAAGGCTATCAGTCTGGTCTCTTCACGAGCACTGCAATCACTGAGTATTTAAAATCGAGCCTAATAGAAAGGTCAGAGCTATGGGAAAAATTTTGTTTCATAAATCTTACTCCTTCAAAGTCCCACTGCAGCATTTTAGCCGGCAGTAGCAAATCCCCCAGACAGCAATCAGTCACTGTCTGCCAAATAGCTCTGTGAGGTAAGTCTTCAGTGGGGTGCATAGTACAGTTAGATCTATCCCAAATTCTCTTATTTCAGATGGGAGGTGTGGAGATAAATAACAGTCAGTGCTCAGAAAATACTGCCCTTTAGGAGCATTAACCATCTCTAAGCCTCCTTACCACCTTGCCCTTCACAATCAGTTATTATTTATGTGATTATGGCCTGAAGGATTTTCCTTAACAGTAACATGAGGAACTATAGTTTGAACATGAAGACCTACCACCACTGATGTAACCATGGTTTACTTTCCTCCCCAGTGTTTCATTTAAGATGTAGAAACTTGTCATCTGTACAGTTTAGCAGGAACAAATCAACGCAAGATCAAACCAAAGGGGACAGACAGTTACGTTAATAAGAAAAATACTTGGCACCTCTACTGCCGTTTTGAACAGCAAATCCCAAATCACTTTGTAAAAGTAGGTAAAAATGGGGAAACTGAGGCACAGGGCAGGTAGGAATCCTGCCCAACTTCACACAAGTCAGTGGCAGAGCTGAGAAAAGAACGTAGGTTTCTTCATTCTTGGTTTATATTATGGTGGGCCTGGATGATCAAAGGACTACCTTGAACAACGTGGCAGACAAGAATGATCTTTTGCGATAATAATACATGTAAAGTGGATTTGCTGGGAAATATCTAGGGGGAGGTGAATGCAAATCTGCCCCCCAAACACGCTGTTCCTGGAATCTGAAGTTCAAAGCCCAAACTCTATAAAGTAAAGACTGAACTTATGTGGCAACACTGTTCATAAGTCTTTGGAGAGAAAGCAAAGTGTAGACACAGGCCTGTTTAGGCAGTCTCACTTACTGGGGATATCAGAGTGTTGGCAGGGAATTGTGCAGCCTATAAAAATCCCTGATCAAGAGGGAGACACGCAGGTCTCTGCGCAAGAGAGGTGATGACTGAGGAGCCAGGTGCCTAGAGTGAGTGCTTTTTGTGGACCATGCATGTGAAGTACAAATATAGTTGACCTGAATTGTGACACTCAGATGTGGCCATCCCATGGGTGTTTGAAATGTGAGCCCAAAACCAACTTTACAAATGGATCCCTTTCTTTACAATGAAAGCTGTGGCTTCAAACAGCCCTAGACTTGAGGGGACTTGAAATCCACATCTGTATTGCACCACTTGAATTTAACTCTTCTAAGAAGAAAGACTATGAAGCTTCATTTCTTTTACAATACTTGAAAGTTCCTCCTATGCTACACAAACTAGGGACCAGAGTTTTGCGACCACTAATCTTGGCCATCCTGCTGCTCCATGCTATACCAGAACTTACTTAACAAAGGGGGAAAATACTCTCCTGCAAAGTCCCCAAACCTTAACAATGGTTATAACTTTAGACGGGTAGTTCCAAAATACTTTGTAGAGAACCAGAGTGACAATCCACTCTCTTAGGCCTGGTCTACATTGGGGGGAGGGATCAATCTAAGTTATGCAACTTTAGCTACGTGAATAATGTAGCTGAAGTCGATGTACTTAGATCTACTCACCGTGGTGTCTTCGCTGCGGTGGGTCGACTGCTGCCACTCCCCCATCGATTCTGCCTGCGCCTCTCGCGGTGATGGAGTACAGGAGTCGACGGGAGCGCGCTCGGGAGTCGATTTATCACGTCGAGACTAGACGTGATAAATCGACCCCCGCTAGATCGATCGCTGCCTGCCGATCCGGCGGGTAGTATAGACACACCCTGAGGTGTTGGTAGGTGAACGTATGTCACATAACACTGTGTTAATAGCTTTGTAAAACGATTCAGAAAAGTCAAAGATATTAAGGAGCCCTTTGAGGTTCCCTTTATATATTCCACTCTATTTTGCTTCAAGGGGCTCCAACTTGGGAAAGCAAGGCAGAGCAAAAAGTCAGAGAGAAAGTAAAGGGCACTTTAAGAAGGAAAAATCCATGATTTCAAGAAATAGGACTCATTCCCCCTAACTGTTTAGACTCCCCAAGTCTGGAGTCTTAAGAGAAAAAAGATCTTTGTTTTTTGTTTAGTTTAGTTTTATTTGGGGAGGGCAAAAGCATGGAGCGAAGTTCCCTTTTTCCCAATTGTGTTCCCTAACTTTGCTTCCAAGAAAAAATAAAGAAGGCACTAGTAAATTTGTCCTTACCACAGGAGATTTGGGACAAGAGGCAGAGCAGTCTTTTTCGAAAAAAAGAGAGTAGAGGTGAGGTTGCCTACTACTTTCCTTTTAATAGGGTATGCTGGGAATGGGAGGAGTCTAAGGCCCTAAATAATACCATGTCTTCTCCACCTTAATACTAAAGGAAAGCACCACTAGGGAAAGAAGTGCTGAACTGAAGAACAAGATTGGAGGCTGTTGGAGGCTTATAGGCCAGAACTTTCCTATTTAGAAACGCCTGTAGACTTTTTAAAGAGAATAACATGGAGACATAACATAACATAGAAACGCCTATAGACTTTTTAAAGAGGATAACATTAACAATTTGCTCACTAGGCATCACTGGGGGATTGGGTGCTAAGAAGTTATATGTGTCTGCTACCATGATAATTACCATTGCATCCGAAGAACTACTTCACTGAGGTTCTTTACCCCACCATTTCTGTGGTGGATAGGGCATGGATTCACAACTGTGCTACTGGAGAGAATTTGAAATGTCAGAAAGAAGCTATATGTGACAACTAACAGCAAACAGAAGAGAGATAAGGAATCAAAAGCCCTGAGTTTTTAAAGTGATATCTCCCTTGCTCTGAACTCAACTGCAAATCAGGTGTATTGCACCTCAAAGTGTACAAGCAAGTACCTTTTATAACTCGAGGGACATAAATACTAATGAGAATCTTGATTACACATTTTCTGGTTCATGCATATGTTAGGCTCTTTTCCTGTTCTGGTTTTCATGCTAATGTTCTTTATAGAAAGAAGAACTGGAGTCAGAATGTCTAAGGCTGAGCATGGATGTACACAATTGCTATTACTAAAGGTCTGTTTATCAGAGTCGTGTATCTTCTCCAAACTGAGGGACATTAGAAAAATGGTAGTGCAAGCAGCTTAATGTGAGCTGAGGTTTCATCTGTGAGCATAAATATTTACTACATGTAGGGTAGACCACTGGTGATATGGGGAGAGATGATCCCCAGAAAATTCATAAAAATTGCAATTTTCCTTCCCAATATTTTCTTTTGCTGATCATTGATTGGGTTTAAGTCATTTATTGGCATCCACACTGCCCAAATTAAAAAAAAAAAGATGGAAAGCCTGTTTCTCCTCTCCATATCATACTCCTGGTCACATGGTGCTGACTCAACCCTTTTCCCAATTATTAAACTGCATTACAAACAGCTACAAATATTAAATACACCTCTACCTCGATATAACGCTGTCCTCGGGAGCCAAAAAATCTTACAGGTTATAGGTGAAACCGCGTTATATTGAACTTGCTTTGACCCACCGGAGTGTGCAGCCCCGCTCCCCCCAGAGCACTGCTTTACCACGTTATATCCAAATTTGTGTTATATCGGGTCGCATTATATCGAGGTAGCAGTGTATTTGTGTAATGTTACTTCTCTATGTAAGTGATAGCTTTGGTTGTCACAGATATGTTATACAATCACAGATGGGACAGGAGATGGTCCATGGTGATATATTATATGGTCTATATGAAATAGTTTGAGAGCCCCTATTATATAGCATCACTTTTATCCTTATATATGTTTGATCAGTAATTTCCAATAATAAAAAGAGAGATCAATGCAGGTTTGTATGTGGTGGTGGCAAATTTGAGATGAGGGACATCCCTTTACAGGAGGCACAGTTCTTGTGAGGTATGATCAAAAGAAAATTTCCTTAAAGTAAAAATTTAATGTTTTTATTGCATGCTATAGCAAGGAGGTGGAACAATAAAGCTGAGGTGTAAACCATTAAATAGGGCAAGAAGAGTTATGGATTGTCTTGCACAGTCAAACCTTGTATCATTATTACATGGTAGATCCTAATTTCTCTCTGATCTGAGAGGTTCTCATTTGTCACAGCAATTCACAGAGCCACAGGTATGAAGTATGAAAGTAAAGTACACAACCAGCCTGTTGTCGTCTTTTCCCTGCCATGTGAATGTTTCTGTTCTGATTCTTGATTTCCATTGAGTACCAGGTGAGCAAAACATCTTGCAGAGTAGAGCTGTGGTAACTTAATTTAAAGAGTTTTGCCTGATTTCTGCATTCAGTATGCCCTTCCCCCCATGCTTATCCCATGATTTTGATCCTACTCATACTATGCTTTCAGTGCATTGTATCACAGAGGGGATTCTCATCGGCTGGCCCATCCTGACAACCAGCTTAGGCAGACAACTACCTCCAATTCTATGTCACACCGCTTGCCAACCTTACCATCCTTGGGAACAGTGAAAACAGATACCTATACCCATCCTCGTAGAGGCAGAGAATCACTGTTGCAGGCACTAATTTCTCAGCCTGACAGAGAGAAGTCACGTCTTAATTTGGCTCTCCCATGCCAAAACATTACAAAGCCATATATCTGGCTGGTATAATCATCTCTGTTCTCACTGGTTTCTGTGTACTACAACATCCAGGAACTGTTCTGTGAAATTCAGTAGGGTTCTACAGAAGTTCAAGCTTTGTTAAAAACTTTTAGGATTTAAAAGAGACATACTTGTTATAGCTTCTGAGGCATCCTCTAGAAAATTTTACCCATGCTCTAGAGTTCTATCAGTTTCTATAGGCCACAGGGGAATAAATGGAGAGATGTTTTCCTCCATTCTGCACAGACTGCTACCATTTTGTATTCCAACAGACAAACACACTGTAGGCTGTCCCGTGGAGACCTTTCTTGCTCATTCTTGTCCCCATAATATTAAAGCAAGGACATTTATACTGAAAGTATATGGTTACTCTTTGTATATGAAAAAGCTTACCATTCACCTGCGTCACCTAGATGTAAAGGGAAATCATGCCTCACCAATCTACTAGAATTCTTTGAGGGGGTCAACAAGCATGTGGACAAGGGGGATCCAGTGGATATAGTGTACTTAGATTTTCAGAAAGCCTTTGACAAGGTCCCTCACCAAAGGCTCTTAAGCAAAGTGAGCTGTCATGGGATAAGAGGGAAGGTCCTCTCATGGATTGGCAACAGGTCAAAAGATAGAAAACAAAGGATAGGAATAAATGGTCAGTTTTCAGAATGGAGAGAGGTAAATAGTGGTGTCCCTCAGGGGTCTAGACTGGGCCCAGTCATAGGCGCGGGAAGTAGGGGTCCCAACTACTGACCACAGATGCAAGGTCCCGCATCTTGGCTGCTGGCCCTGTGCTTGGGGGTCCCGGCTGCTGGCTCTGTGCTTGGAGGTCCCATCCCGCTCCTGGCCACACAAGCAGGGTCCTGGCTGCTAGCTCCACTCCCACCCGCGCACACGGTGTCCCGCATCCTGGCTGCCGGCCCCATGCCCGCCCCGCTCCTGGACATGCATGCAGGGTCCCGACTACCAGCCCTGCTCCCGACTGTGTATTTGGGTCCTGTCTGACGGCTCCACTCCTGGCCGTGCACGCAGGGTCCCAGCTGCCAGGCCTGCATGTAGGGCTATGCTATTGGCCCCATGCCTGCCCCCAGCCGTGGTGCCAGCCTTGACTCATTATCCCTGTCCTTGTCCCCCCTTCTGGAGACACGGCCCTGCTTCTGGCCTCAGCTTGGTGGGAGGGGGGGCAATGGTAGAGGGCGCACAAGGTAAAATATTTGGGGAGAGTTTTGCTGGCTTTCATCATCCCTGCTATAAAAGTGTTCCAGCACCACTGGGACCAGTCCTATTCAATATATTCATAAATAATCTGGAAAAAGGAATAAACAGTGAGGTGGAAAAATTTGCAGATGATACAAAACTACTCAAGATAGTTAAGTCCCAGGCAGACTGCAAAGAGCTACAAAAGGATCTTTCAAAACTGGGTGATTGGGCAACAAAATGGCAGATGAAATTCAGTGTTGATAAATGCAAAGTAATGCACACTGGGAAACATAATCCCAACTATACATATAAAATGATAGGGTCTAAATTGGCTGTTACCACTCAAGAAAGAGATCTTGGAGTCATTGTGGATAGTTCTCTGAAAACATCCACTCAATGTGCAGTGGCAGTCAAAAAAGCGAACAGAATGTTGGGAATCATTAAGAAAGGAATAGATAATAAGACAGAAAATATAATATTGCCTCTATATAAATCCATGGTATGCCCACATCTTGAATATTGCATGCAGATGTGGTCGCCCCATCTCAAAAAAGATATATTGGAATTGGAAAAGGTTCAGAAAAGGGCAATAAAAATGATGAGGGGTATGGAATGGCTGCCGTATGAGGAGAGATTAATAAGATTGGGACTTTGCAACTGGGAAAAGAGATGACTAAGGGGGATATGTTAAAGTTCTATAACATCATGACTGATATGGAGAAAGTAAATAAGAAGTGTTATTTATTCCTTCTCATAACACAAGAACTAGGGGTCACCAAATGAAATTAATAGGCAGCAGGTTTAAAACAAACAAAAGGAAGTATTTCTTCACACAATGCAGAGTCAACCTGTGGAACTCTTTGCCAGAGGATGTAGTGAAGGCCAAGACTATAACACGGCTCAAAAAAGAACTAGATAAGTTCATGGAGGATAGGTCCATCAACGGCTATTAGCCAAAATGGACAGGGATGGTGTCTCCAGCCTCTGTTTGCCAGAAGCTGGGAATGGGTTTTGGGATGGATCACTTGGTGATTACTTGTTCTGCTCATTCCCTCTGGGGCACATAAATTAAAATAAATTAAATTTTAAATTAAATTAATGGAGATATCCTATCTCCTAGAACTGGAAGGGGCCTTGAAAGGTCACCAAGTCCAGCCCCCTGCCTTCACTAGCAGGACCAAGTACTGATTTTGCCCCAAATCCCTAAGTGGCCCCCTCAAGGATTGAACTCATAACCCTGGGTTTAGCAGGCCAATGCTCAAACCACTGGCCACTGTAGGAAGACAGGATACTAGGCAAGATGGACCTCTGGTCTGACCCAGTGTGGCCGTTTTTATGTGTCAGCTGGTACAGGATGTGTTGCACAGAAGTACAAGTACATTGAAGCTAACTGTGTGAAAATATTTATGGTGTACTGAATCAAGTGAGAGCCATCTGCTCATTAAAAATCCTGCAGTCATCGACAGCATCCTAATAAGCTGTAACGCAGACTTATTGAACAAGTATTACTTACAGCACTCGAAGAGACTTGAGTCCATTAAATGCATGTGTTGGAATACACCGGAGTCTGTTGTAGCTCAGGATCCTAGGAGAATCAGAAAATGCAGAAATATGTTTCTTTGCTTATTTTGCTACTAATTTACTTAAGAAGCAGCATGGAAAGCCATCAGTTTACATAACAAGAGAGATACTCATTGTTTAATGCAACTGTTTTTTTTTTGTACTGAACAACAAAACTGATGCCGGAACCACTGATTACTTACAGTGTTGATAGTTGAGTCATGTTGATGAAGGTGTAATTGGCCAATATGCTGATGCTGTTGTTGCTCAAGTCACTAAAGAAATACACACAGCAGATACATCATTCATACAAATGACTTTAAAAACAAGTCATTTTTAAATGTTAAAGTAGACTCAAGCAGCAAAGTAAGCAATTTCAAAGCTAGCCATTATCAATTGCCATCATCTCTTATAATCAGCCTTGGAAGAATCCTACAGCAAGGCACATCAGACTATTTCTCTACAAGACTCTCAAGCATCTTCTAGGGCACATTTTCAGTGCATTGCAACATAGCAGTGGATGTAAAAGAAATTTCTGGGCAGAAATTGGACAGGCGAGGCATTCATAAGCGCACAACAAATTTATCACATGGATCTGCAATTTGTCACATTGCTATCACCTCCACAGGTAGTGTGTACATATTTTGTATACACATACACATGCAACTACTGCAGAGTACTAGGATGAACAGAGTCTGATTGTTGGGATCTATTTTGAACCTACAGTTATGACAACTCCATTTCTTATACATCAAAAAAAGAAAAGGCTTTGTTAGGTGCCTTCATTTTTTCAGTGCTATAATATCATAAGCAATGGTTTAACCATAAGAAATTGATGTCTGCCTTTCAAGCCTACCAGTGTTGTACAGATAAATCTGCCACACCCAACTACAGTCACATAGTACATAATAGCTTTACGAACACTTAAAGGAAACAATTGCTGACATGATAGGCACTCAGAAAATAAGTGCCAAATGACAATTCCGCATATTCCACTCAAGACATGTGGAAGAAAGAATAATCTAATTTTGCTGGCATTAAAACCATGCATTTCTTACATCAGTGTCAGGTGTCTGAAGGTCAACAGCTCCTTTGGCACAGCTGTTAAATGGTTTCCTTCCAGATATCTGAAAAAGAGTCACATTTTGATGATTAGGCACACACATTAACATGAACTTTGGCCAGGTCAGGCTGTGTCCCTTGTATTTTTTGGGAAATGCAGGATCTATTAGAACTTTAAAAGTAGTAACTAGGGGTGGAATCTTTGAATCATCACAGCTTTGAAACTATACTAACACGCTACTAGAATTTATTTGATTTGCAAATCCATAGTTTCCAGTCCAAAGCACCATAATAGCTTGTTGGTGGTTTTGCTCAGAAATATGAAGTGAGTATAGCAAGGACCATTGACCTGCAACTCAAATAAAAGCTCATTTAGCTCTTCATAGAAGACTCTTATAGAAGGAGAAAAAAAATCACACATGGTGTGCCCTTGGTATAAGGTTATATTTAATTAAAGTTTTTACAAGTAACTCCAAATGCTAATTGACCCCATTAGAACAATTTCTGCCCTCTGACTGCAAACATTTTGTACAGACAGTGTTTAAATAAACCCTTGTCTGGGATGTTGCATTACTTGATATTTGTACATCAGAACCTCACTTATTCCAATAGGGCCAATCCAAACATATGATTATTTTAGAAAAGTTTCACTGCAGTATCTCCTATAGGAGACTTCTTTTTTATTATTATGATTTTTACAATCTACAGTAATACAGGGGGCAAAAACACAAATCATGGTTGATTGTTTAACTCCCATTTGTACCCCCCCAAAATCTCTCCTACATTCAGCAGGTATACTTAATACAATAGACTGTATTTCCAGGTTAGGTACGCACTGCAGCACCATTGAAAAAATGTATTTTTTTTAAAGACAAAACTAACGTTGCTCACAGGAATTCACTCTGCAGAGCAAGAAATCTTTAACACAGGAGGAATTTTATATGGCCAGGAGTCTCTTTCAATATAAATATTATCTGTTTAACACCAAATACATGACAACTAGTTTTTAGCCCTGGAAGATTCTACCTATACCTAAGAACATGGTCAATCTTGGGCATGTAATTTTCCTTAACGTTCATGTACGCAGAAATCTCCACATGTCAAGATATGAAGACTATTCCCTAAGATTAAGTACTAAATGCACCAATCATTGAACAGGAGCTACATGTATACACACTATACATCCTGGAATATAATGTTCTCTTCCAAAGTTATGACCACTTACTCCTTAAACACATCCATTATTTAATGAAATATATAAAGACTGTAATAGCTCTGGGGCCATTACAAGTGTTCTCATACCAGAGACACTCAAATCATCACTTAATTTGGGTCTGAAAAAAACTCATTATAACTGCTAAAATTTTGCCAGGATGTCCTCATTTAACAATGCTGATTACGAATCTCCATTGGAAAGCATCAGAAATTACATATTCAATTATGTGGTTCACCTTTGCACACATGGATATGGTATATAGGTGCTTATCCACCCACACATGTGCAAATTCAATTTGCACAAAAACAAGCAGTAGCACATATGTAGCTGGGTAGAAAAGAATAGACCCTTTATGTTAATTTGTGACTTCTCATAAAAACTCTCAATTTTAAATACATTCCTATTTAATACTATCAGATCAAGGTAAGCCTGGTATGGTCCAAGTATTATAAAGCAAAGAAAATGCAAGAGGAATTAATTAAGTAAGTATTACAAAATAGAGATATTAGGAATGGTGGTTAAGGATTTGAAAGTGCTTCAAATAGCTACCAGATCGCAATAATATATAGTCTCATTTCAAGTAGGAAACAGTACATTTCATTTCATGTTGTTAACTGGGCTGTCAAGATCTATGGAGGGTCCACTCACTCTAGTGTTGGACCCTGTGTATCCATATTTAAGATCTGGAGAGCTTGCTCCTGCACTCCTTACTCAAATAATCTCACTGAGATGAAGAATGTAGAATCAGGCCCTTGAAAGCCAAAACTGCTCTTTTAAACTAAGGCTACATCTACACTATGGGGGGGGGGGTTGATTTAAGATACGCAAATTCAGGTACGTGAATAGCGTAGCTGAATTCGACGTATCGCAGCCGACTTACCCCGCTGTGAGGACGGCGGCAAAATCGACCTCCGCGGCTTCCCGTCAATGGCGCTTACTCCCACCTCCGCTGGTGGAGTAAGAGCGTCGATTCGGGGATCGATTGTCGCGTCCCGATAGGACGCGATAAATCAATCCCCGAGAGGTCGATTTCTACCCACCGATTCAGGCGGCTACTGTAGACCCAGCCTAACTCTGAAGAAGTGGAGCAGGAAAATGGCTCTACATCCTAAAGGTATTTCAGGCAGAAAGTGTAACATGGCTTCCCAGCATGTGTCTACACCTTCTCACTGCTGGGACTCTAGTATGGGAGACCCGTGGCAAGTGGGAATGGTTCAGATTAGGAGATGCTTTTTGTATTTGTAAGAAAAACTATCATGAGATTAAGACATAATTAAAAAAAGAACACTGAGCCAGATCATAGCCCCTACACCTACAAAGAGGGGATGGACCTTCTGCACTGAAGAGGGGGCTTTGCTGCTTCTCTGGCACCCTCTTCTTGCACCCAAGGAAGTTGTGGAGGGTGCCCCAAGGTCATGGGGCTGCAAGGAGGTTGTGATAGGGCAGACTGGGGTACATACATTGTCCTCATTTTGGCTCTCGAGAAATTAATCAAAAATAATATAGCTCTAGTTCTTTCTGCTTTCATCCCAATGTTTTGGGGACAGCTGTGGCCAGTGGAAGGCAATGGTAGAGAAGTTCCAATGGAAATGTACTTACAGTAGGGTGACCAGATGTCCTGATTTTATAGGGACAGTCCCGATATTTGGGGCTTTGTCTTATATAGGTGCCAATTACCCCCCACCCCAATCCTGATTTTTCACCCTTGCTATCTGGTCACCCTAACTTCCAGTGGGGAAAGGCCAGTACAGAACTGTAGGACTTAACTTGGACTTTGGCCTATGTGACTCCACAGGCATCTGCCAGTTTTCCACGAAATTCCAGTGGCCTTTTCTACAGGGGAAATAAATCCAGTTTCCTCATATACGGGGGGGGGGGGGGGAAGGCTCTGCTTCAGTCAATGCATGCAAAGATTTCATCCCTCTGAGGCCCCTTTTGGTGTATTTCTCCATAGACAGACCTAGGTTATTGCAATCAATATGATGTCCTTCAAAGGGTTATCAAGTATCACCAGGGAGTTGTACACCCACACACAGTAGAGTATATAACACAAAGATCTTAGAATCTGTGCCACACACAATTTTTATTTTCTTTGGTAACAAACCTATTTGGTCTGCATTTATAACAGTAAACAACAATAATTACAGAGACTAACATGTTATAGGTTCTGTCTCCATGTAGGCTGCTACAACGCCAAATAATTTTGTGCAAGCTATTTGGTCTAAAAGACTCTTGCTGCAAGTTGAGTTTTTGTCTGAATTATTTAAAAGTAAATAGGAGTATACAGAAAAGCTACTGCCATTTATTACAGAATATATTATTTATATCAACTCGTGTTTTATTTTCTCTCTTCTATTTCAGAGTAATGCCCTCCCCCATTTTCTGTTGTCTCAACTCTGCCTTATAAACTAAACAAACCCCGGGAAGAATTTCTCGTACGATATTAGCTACTGGAGCTTAATAATAAATTGAAAAAATCCTCAGCTATCAAATGAATAGAATACAGTGATGAAACCTTCAGAATACATTTTTGGAGCATTTTCCAATTCATTTTGACATGAAATAGATGTCAATTTAAACAGCTTTTTTTGCTAGAAAAGGTCTTTCCCCCCTTTTTTCTTGGTATCTGGTGGGTGTTTAGCAATTGAACACTGAAAGGTGTATGTTGTACTCTAATTCTTCAATATTCTGACTGAGACAGAGACAAACCTTTGGGTCTCTGGAGCTGGACTGCTACAGCATATCTTCTTTGCAGAGCATATTCAGCTACAATAGTCTCAACAATTTCCCGGTTGTCTTAGGGTATTAGCACAAAGGGTAATATTTATACCAATGGAACACTTTGTGAATAGAACACAACAGCTTCCTAATAATTTTACTCTGAAAAACTAATGATTATATCATTATCATGCACAGCAATTATTAGGGGTGCACAAAACTTTCCTATTTAACTTTCTGCCATATTATACAAACAATGGTGACAAATTCTAGAAAAAGAATTTTCAAAGCCCATTTAAATTGAGTTAATTTGAAACAACCACAGCTTTTCAGAATATAATGATATAATGGGAGACATGTTAATTTGAGTTGCTGCATTTGAAAAAGCACCACCATTTACACAGGACCAAACTTGATTGGATTCCACATCATACCTCATGGTGGAACTTTATTCTCGTGACATTTACACAGAGCTAATCTAATATAGTAGCTAAGGCCCAAATTCAAAGTAATACACTTAAACCTAAGCCTAAATAATTCAGTGAATTCAGCATACATTGAACAATAATGTCTTTCCTTAGTGGCTATCCAGCATTTAAGAGGAGAACCTGTTTCTAGCTAAAGCAGCCTGGCTTGTAGCTTGGGTGGTAAAAGCTTTTGGAGACAGAGGACATCATAATATCGCATTAATAGAAAAACTTACAATCAAAATAATACAGAGAAGAGATTTTGTTTTCATTTCTTTCTTAGCCAAAGAAGCAAAAGACAGAATGAATTCATTCACTTGACCTTTAGTAGGCAAAGAAACTATGGTATGAACCAAAAAAATGTACTTTTAAATTTATCTCCCAGATTAAATTATCCACAGATTAGTTTAATAGATTCCAAGGCCAGAAGGGACCACTGTGATCGTCTAGTGTGAGCTTCTGTATAGCACAGGCCATAGAACTTCCCCAAAATAATTCCTAGAGCAGCTCCTTTAGAAAACCATCCAACCTTGATTTAAAAATTGCCAGGGATGGAGAATCCAACATGACTGTTGGTAAATTGTTCCAATGCTTAATTACTCACTATTAAAAATTTACATTTTGTTTCCCATCTGAATTTGTCTGGCTTCAACTTCTAGAGACTGATAATACTTTTCTCTGAAGAGACTATTATTAAATATTTGTTCCCCATGTAGATTCTTATAGACTGATCACGTCACCCCTTAGCCTTCTCTTTGTTAAACTAAATAGACTGAACTCCCTGAGTCTAACATTAAAAGGCAGGCTTTCTAATCCTTTAATCA
The DNA here is from genome assembly GCF_027887155.1 of Malaclemys terrapin pileata. Lineage (NCBI taxonomy): Eukaryota > Metazoa > Chordata > Testudines > Emydidae > Malaclemys > Malaclemys terrapin. The sequence goes on from NC_071512.1 coordinate 29,529,882, forward strand.
TTCTCAAAGCTCTTCTCTGAGTCATCTCCAATCTTCAACCTGAGTGTACATCAGCTGCCTTAATGTAAGAGAACTGTCTGGAGGCCAAAATAATATCTTTCGATTCCTAATGCTTTTAGATGCTGTAGCTCTGTAGTTTTATATTTAAATATTTGGGCCCAATTCATCCCCACTTTAATTTCATTGCGTACAGCATCACACCATTGATGGTGCTGGTCCAATAGGTACACTTAAAATTCCTATTAAGTTTTATCCATCATTCTGATAATAAATTAATATCTGCCATGTCTCTGATGCAAAATAAAAAGTAAAGTGCAATCAGATATAAGCCACCTGAAAAGGTTTTTCCAACCCTGCAGTTCCTAATACAGATCTGTCAAGTAAGGATTTAGGCCAAGATCCTCAAAGGTATTTAGGTTCCTAACTCCCACTGAGTTCAATAGGAGTTAGGAACCTAAATACCTTTGAAGATCTTGGTCTTAGGAACTCTAAGAAGGTGCCAATTTACCTTCATTTTGTGAGTACCTGTTTTATAAAATGTATGGATAGTTAAGCATTCGTACAGCAACTTCATCCTGTAATCTCAAAGAGCATTACAAACAGATTAGGGCAGGGGTCGGCAAGTTTCAGAAGTGGTGTGCCAAGTCTTCATTTGTTCACTCTAATTTATGGTTTCACGTGCCAGTAATACATTTTAACGTTTTTAGAAGGTCTCTTTCTATAAGTCTATAATATATAACTAAACTATTGTTGTATGTAAAGTAAATAATGTTTTTAAAATGTTTAAGAAGCTTCATTTAAAACTAAATTAAAATGCAGAGCCCCCCAGACCGCTGGCCAAGACCCAGGCAGTGTGAGTGCCACTGAAAATCAGCGTGCGTGCCGCCTTCAGCACGCGTGCCATAGGTTGCCTACCCCTGGCTTAGGGCATATTGAGTTAGGTGCTGTACACACATACTGTAAGAGAAATATCCCCCTGAATCTTACAAACTATATAAACAAAATCTACTCCCAGACAAAGGGATAGGAGAGAAGTGTTGCTATTTTACAGAGGGGAAATTTAGGGACAGAGAGTAAGAGACTGGACCCAGGCCACACAGGAACTCTATGGCAGATCCAGGAATTGAATCCTGATTGCCTGAGGCCCACAGCAGTGTGTAAACTACAAGGCCATCCTCTCAAAAATTACATAGGGAAATTTCAATCTTCTTTCCTAGCAGAAAGGACAAGCCCCGAATCACACAGCAAATGAAAGAGAACAAGGAGGGACTAAACTATTGACTTCCAGACCTATGCTCTAACCACTACCTCATAATGACTTCACCAAAGGAGATGAAATGGCTCAGGATTTTGGTAATGCGATATAGAAACTTACCCCTCTAGGTTGCTCTTGTGAATTGAGGTGGGTCAGTAACAAAGTTGTTATTATCAAATGTGTATTAGAGCCTCAGAAAAAGGAGATTAAAGTTCTCATAAATAACTCCCCACCACGGAGCAATAAAAGTTGCTCAACTCCTTTTTGGTAATCTTAGCGAGATCAAAGACTGAATGCCTCTTCCCCTAAGGATGGCCCTTCTCCCGCTCATGGTTGTGGCACATGGGCATGCCTTGAAGTGCTGCTGCATGCACTCTGCTTGCTTTGAAAACAGAGAGGGCACCTCAGACTCCAGGAATTCCCTCCAGCACCTTTCACAGGCACTAACTTTACAATAAATAAATAAATAAATAAATATGATGCATTTAAAATGACAGCTGCTCCTTTTCTAACTTGTCAATTTTTTATACCGGTGAACACTTGGATTTGAGGTGATATCACTACCACAAGGTGCCAAAGTGTCATGTAATGCTTTGAATCTCTTGTAATTTTTTGTATGATAGAATGCCTGCTCGGCCACAAAGGCAAGTCCACAGGAGCATTCTGTGCTAAGAGAGGAAGGCAAAAGGAAAATACAGTTCTCAGACAGTAACTAAAGATGCACAAGGGAAGGACAGGAAAAACTATTGTAATTTGGGGATTTAAAAAAAAAACATTTAAGATAAAAACTAGGAGTTGCTTGGCAATGCTACATCTAAGTTCTAAAATTAAGTTAGGGTCAAAACATTTTTGATGAGATGTTCAGAACATTGTTTGAAATCAAGGCAACTATCTTTTACCAAAAAAGATAGTCTGGCAGAAAGTGAGGGAGTGAAGTATGAAATGTATCAGGAAATTTCAGATTTCAATGACTTGAAGAGGTCTGGGGTTTCAGTTCACATCACCAAGAAGACTGGGGCATTTAAATTAAATTAATGGAGATATTCTATCTCCTAGAACTGGAAGGGACCTTGAAAGGTCATCAAGTCCAGCCCCCTGCCTTCACTAGCAGGACCAAGTACTGATTTTGTCCCAGATCCCTAAGTGGCCCCCTCAAGGATTGAACTCACAACCCTGGGTTTAGCAGGCCAATGCTCAAACCACTGAGCTATCCCTCCCAAAATTTGCAAAATTTGGATTCAGATCTAGGTTTAGGCTTGAATTTTGAACTCTCTGAAGTATGAGCAGGGTTTTAGCTTGGGCTCATCTCTACTAAAATTGCTATTTAAAAATGACATGTAGAAAATATGGTTTTGTTTAAAAGACAGTAACGAGGGCTCCAAAGCTAATTTTCTCTATCATGCTCATGTTAGTGTTGAAATCAGCTTTCTGAAGACTGTAAGACCTTAATACCCACTCAAAAGGCCATTTTATAACTATTGATCTATTTCCTTTTTTTAAATTGTCAGATTTGAAACACGGATTTAAATTCTCTATTTTGGCTAAAAATACCCTTTTATAGAATAATTTGAACTCTCTCAATTTGAAAGAGCTTTCCATTTACAGTATATTAAGCAGACTGCAAAATCTTTCCTGACTGATGCAGCCCCAAGGCCAAGTCTGCCTAAGCTTTCAGCTAAATTGTTTCTCTCCTTTTATTAAAAAAAGAAAATTCACTTAATTGCGTGTTAACTTTTAGTGCACAAATAGTGCTGATTGCCAGGAAAGGACAGATATTTGCATCCACAAACAGATATTTCTATCAGCTATTCCACTACAGGGTTATCACATTGATTAGCAGAAATGATGCAGATGGTAATATAGCAGCACTGGGAAATGGCACACAGCATGCTAGTAAAGTCTATATTCATCTCAGCTGACTCCTTAGAGTAAATTTGCTGTATCTACTTGATTGAAACAAGTTGAATGTGCAGTACTCAAAAGTAATGTTAATGCTGAATGCACAGTACTATACTGAAAACTGCTGCTGCTACTTACTCTAGGCCACTATTACAAATTGGGTGTTATCCCAGTCTCACTGGTTAAAGTAGAGCAAAACAGGATGGAGAGCTCACCAATTTTGGTGATGGTCATTGTATGCCTTGATGTACAGCAAGCATGTGGGAGAACATTGTTTAACTTGTGGTGACAGGTAACAGCACAAGAAGACACTGGGGACAGGAGGAGGAAAAATATTTTCTAAGAGTTCATCTCTCCAAAAGGGCTCATAGTCAGCCAAGCAAAAGTGAGTTTGTGTGTGTGCATATAGTGGAGCTGTGTCAGGACTTACTCCTTGAGCTCCATACCCCTGTTCCTGTCATGTTTATATGACTGACCAGGACAGAGAATGGACTATTAAAAAATAAATCAAACTGGAAAGCCAGGGCAGGATGCAAGGGACCAGTCCTTGGAAAACTGAAATATCCAATCCAATGTCCAACATGGTAGATGAAGACACTTCAAAAAGATTCTTAGCAAAATTATGTATTTGTGTTTTCCCCGAACAGTAGGGTTTCCATTAGAGTATGATAGTGATGGGTTACCTTCTGTCATTTATTAGGATCAGCTGCATTTCCAACTTGTGTCCAGGATGTCTAAAAGATAGGTACAATTGATGTGGCAAGGCAACCTTCACAGTATCTAGACGTCTTTGATCTCACTGACCCTTGTCAGTCTGAGTATAAGTCAGGGAGAGGCTGAATGACAGGGCATGAGGGAGGGGGCTAATGGGCGCTGCTGAAAGAGACCAGGTGTTGATCAGAGAGGGAGAATTGAGCAACAGAGAGGTTAGAGAGAGCAGTGCTTGGTGAAGACTAAGTCAATTTAATGGCCCTTTTAGCGAGTGAGAGTTGAACCAGATCTGCAGGTAGAACAGAGAGGTGAGGGTGGGGAAATGTACAGCTAAGGGGTTGGATGGGTCATCAACATGGAAGCTGAAGTTGCCAAAGAAGAATGGGAGATTGTGAGGAAAGGAAGAGAGAGTGAGAGACAGGAATACATTAAACATTTTGTATATATGCATAGCAATACAAATAAAAAAAGGCACTAAAAGAGTTGATGTACATGTAGGTTTTCATACCACCCCATCACTGTTCTATCCAAGTGCTTAGGGTCACCATAGTATTATGAGTCCAGAGACAACATGATTGATGTATATTTAATCTAAAACTAGACTTTGCTCATTATAATAACATAAGTAACTCCAATGTTTTCTCCTCGATGCAAAACCTTGCTATTTCCCATAGACCTAATAACAGCAGCTGGATACTGTCAGGCCTTTATTAGATACAGCCAGGCCTTTATTAGAGATTACTGCTCCTTTAAAAAAAAAGAAATAAAACTCAAGTACTGGGGTAATGTATGGAAAGCATGCTTGGGAAAGTTGCTTCAGACAAAAAAAAAACACTTTTCTAAGGCATTGATGTGGAGGGAAGTTAGGTTGTATACTGGATCAGTATGCTACTCTTTTACTTCTGCCAGCAGGACTAGATATCTGAGTAAACTCAAAGGACAAGTCTTCCCTTCAGAACTGTGCATAGAGCAAAGGAAGCAGGTAGGTGTCATTTGGCAGCATGGCTCCAAATGTCAAGGAATGGCTCCAAATGTCAAGGAAAGAATGGGCTTTCAGGTATTATCTTCCATGTTATACTCCCCCCAAATCTGTCCATGTGGTGTATGGCCGTAGGCCCAAGCTGTGATCCCATAAAAGTCCTACCGTCCCTTTGAGGGCAGTCCTTTCACTCGTTCCCCAGTTAATCATTTGTCAAAAACTTGGAGTTGATAAGACTTGTGGTGTTGCACATGCCTCATGGGAACGTCTGAAGATTTGACCCTACCTGTATAATTCCAGATTTCTGCACATCACAGAACCAGGCCATTTACTGGGATGTAATATGACTGGCAATCTCACATTTAGAGACACTGGAGTAGCAGGATGGAAGTGTGTTGGCAAAGCAGTATGGGGAAAACTTGTACAGCACCTGTCTGCACTATGCCTATCTCTGGATAGTTCTATTAACCCCTGGTTTTGAGACTTCAATTAATGTACAAATACAAAGCAGACCTTCTAGAATGTATTTCATATGTAAAAAGGATAAAAGCAATAACGTTAAAAGTAATTGCTTCACTGTGGAGACTTGATGCAAGTTGCCCTTCCTTAAAGTTGACATCAAGGGCACCGAGACACAGTTTCTATGTTCAACATGCTTATGAGTCTCTATAGTCAATCCAGAATGGAAATGCAGGAGGAAAATTGGAGAGGCAGAGCCTAGGTTTCCAGCCTGCCATCATAGTAATAACACTAATGCTGATGCTCCACTTAGGCTTTTGCGCTGAAGTAGGATATGATGAAATTCTACCCATTGCAGAATGAAATTCTCTGTCCCCTTGTAAGAGGTATATTCATTTCAGCACTTTGTTATTTAGTACCTGTTGCAGTTAGAAATTTCCTGTTGTAGAGGTATTTTGGAGTTTTATATGCAACACTAATTTACTGGCTTGGTAAGCTGTATGGCCGTGTTCTTTTATTAAAATGTGATGTATAAAGTATGTTACATTTTAATAAAAAGCATTTCAGCTGACAGCTTGTTGCCATTCTAACATGGAAAATTGAAGTTTATAAATGCAAGACTCCACAGCATTCATCAAAATTCCACTAAAATATTCCCCTTCGTTACTTGGAGCACCACATCAGACCCCTCCCAGAGAAAGAGCCATGAATCATCAGGAAAATAAATGCTAAATCCTTGCCCCAGCCATCACCAAGGGCTTTGTCCACAGTGACACAACTACTATTCTAATGCATGGTGTGAGGGGCAGGATACAGCCACCCAGCATGAGGGGAGCCATTGCTCTTCAGGGCTCACAGCAAACCAGCGTGCAGTATGTCTGAGAATGGAGGCAGGCTGGGGGAGAAACTGGTCATTTCTCCCTTGTGGGAGGTCAGCACCTGCTGAAATGGTAGGCAAGTAATCAGTCTTTTGGGGAGTGCTGGAGTATGAGTGGCTACAGTGGTAGCCATGGAGAGGCCACTGCCACTCTGGCTGGGGAGGTCAAGGATTCCCTTCTCACACAGACCATTGTGGATCTTTTGTATATATAGACTAGCTACTCAAAAGCCATGCAGTTTGAAGATTGGATCTTGAACCTGTCACAGGAAGTGGTTACTTAAATAATTGGCACCACTTGCCAAAGAATAATTGCTCACTAGCAGTATAGAGCATAGAATTATAGAATATTAGGGTTGGAAGAGACCTCAGGAGGTCATCTAGTCCAATCCCCTGCTCAAAGCAGGACCAACACCAACTAAATCATCCCAGCCAGGGCTTCATCAAGCCGGGTCTTAAAAACCTCTAAGGATGGAGATTCTACCACCTCCCTAGGTAACCCATTCCAGTGCTTCACCACCCTCCTAGTGAAATAGTGTTTCCTAATATCCAACCTAGACCCCCACACACTACAACTTGAGACCATTGCTCCTTGTTCTGTCATCTGCCACCATTGAGAACAGCCAAGCTCCATCCTCTTTGGAATCCTCCTTCAGGTAGTTGAAGGCTGCTATCAAATCCCTCCCCCTCCCCGCTCTTCTCTTCTGTAGAACTCCCCATAAGTCACGTGCCCCAGTCCCCTAATCATTTTCGTTGTCCTCCGCTGGACTCTCTCCAATTTGTCCACATCCCTTCTGTAGTGGGGGGGACCAAAACTGGACACAGTACTCCAGGTGTGGCCTCACCAGTGCCGAATAGAGGGGAATAATTACTTCTCTCGATTTGCTGGCAATGCTCCTACTAATGCAGCCCAACAGGTAACAAGGGCACACTGCTAACTCATATCAAGCTTCTCGTCCCAGGTCCTTTTCTGCAGAACTGCTGCTTAGCCAGTCGGTCCCCAGCCTGTAGCGGTGCATGGGATTCTTCCTTCCTAAGCGCGGGACTCTGCACTTGTCCTTGTTGAACCTCATCAGATTTCTTTTGGCCCAATCCTCCAATTTGTCTAGGTCACTCTGGACCCTATCCTTACCCTCCAGCATATCTACCTCTCCCCCCAGCTTAGTGTCATCTGCGAATTTGCTGAGGGTGCAATTCATCTCATCATCCAGATCATTAATAGCATCTTTAAGGACTCAGGATGTATCCTGTGATGTGTTGAATATAGACCAGCGAATGGCTCTGATACATGCTTATGTCACATAGCAATGCTTTGATGAGAGGTAAAAACATCACCTTCAAGGGTTAACTCTAAAATCTAGTTTTCCTGCAAGTTACTGAAATCTGCTGGAGACTCTCCTGGGTTCCAGTTCTTTCTTCCAAATCTACTATCTTGCTATAGAAACAGAGACTGGAAGACATTTGTTTCATAGTCCTATTAAACCTGCTGGGGTGCTCCTGTTTCTGCCAGAGCAGGTATTGAATACGTGGTGGTTTAAAGCAGTAGTTGATGCTATTAGAGAAATACAGACAGTTTAGAAATGTCTGAGCTATGGAAGTCAAAACTTAGTAGTTTAAAAAATCTGTTAAACTTTAACTGTCCTCAATATATAGCAGGGACATGGTGGGAGGCACAGAAGAATCTATGATTGCTAATAGAAAACGAAAATCTTCAGGTAGCTTTTATCCCTGAAATACAGTTTTAAAAAGCTTTTAAATCTAAAACTTTTGGAATTCTGACAGATAAGTAGGTCCTAGATGATACAAGGCTTTCTAGAACATAACCAACGTCTGGATGTGGACCTGGAAGCAAAGAGGAAACTTGTGAGCTTGATTATATTCTTTTCATTTCAGACCTGTCATGCTTTGAATCAAAAGATCACACACCTTTTGCTTCAGGAATTGGTGTCAAGGGAAATTTGCCTGGCTTTGTTTTTAGTGACAAACTGGAAGCTCAGCCCAGGTTGGCTGAAAGAATCAGCAAGTGGCAAAATCAGCTGAGACTAATTCAGGGTTTTACTTCCAAAGCACGCAAAAAGAGGTATGGTTTGGAATTAGTTCCATTGCTAAGTTTTTGGATTTAAAACACAAAGCCAAACTAGAACATTGCAAATTCAAGTAGATTAGACTGTTCAGTTCCATGCAGCTGTAATATCACAGATTGCTACTTTCATTTGGAAACAATGACTAAAGAATATAGCAAACTGCAGGAATTTGTGATATTACTGTCACAATAGGAATGAAGTTAACTCATGTCACTGGTGTATAGCGTATAAAATATTATTACACTCATAAGAATCCTGACCATAAAAACATCAGTGTTGCACAGTTATATGGAACTGAAGTAATACCTGTAATTCCCCATTGACTACAAATCATGCCTGAGGGAAGTTGTGGAGCTCCAGCATGATGAGGGCAGAATCTAGTCTGCAGAAGCTTTACTATTGGTGATGACACATTAGAAGGATAAGAATGGACTTGACTTTCAGATGAAACCATATTATTACCACCATGAACTGAGCAAATTTGACCAGAAATCATTGAAACACGTTAAACGTGTACTCTTTCACTTCTCCAATTAGAGTAACTTTTCAGAGCAGAATTATACTTCATTCAGCAAAAATTTTCTTTAATAACTAAAAAACAATCTTGAGCATTTTAAGTAGTAATTGGTTTTTCCAGTAGTGTGTGCATCTATGCAAAACACCCTGGAGCTATATTTTACAGCAGACATCACACGACACACACTCACTATAGATTTCTCTACACTAGCACTCTCACAAAAGTTAAGATTATTCAAGTAAAGCTGTGAAGTTAATGTGCATAATTAAAGTGCATTAAACCTTTGTGTGGACATTCTGTTTCAGAAGTAACGTGGCCGCAGTTTGCTGTTGCTTAATCCTCCCCAAAAGACATCTATGGAAGGTGCCACATAGTGTTTGAGAAAAAAGTCTACACAAATACAGTATGTGCAGCGGCAGTGCAAAATTCCCTCCACTGAACAGGAGGAGATAACCTGAAGAGTGAAACTGTAATGCCTGTTATATTCCTGGTCTCTCTTGTGTCTACCAATAATAGTGCTAATTAGCATAAATCAGATATGGTTCAGTAGGAAATGGACTGACTAACTTCATATACTCTCATCATACAGTAACCAACTACTTTCATATATAAACAGTCATTAGCTGGTAACAACTTCCAGTAACTACGCAGCTGGGCTAGATTTCAATGTGTGAACTAGAGGTGAAAAGCTTTATATTCCTACTACCAACCCTTCAAGCCATTCAGTTCCTCCAGTATTACGTTTTCATTCCATGGACAGAACCAAAAAACAATGTAAATTCATAGCAAATGAAGAAAGCTAGAAAGGCTCCCTCAACTCATGCACATTCACTTTACAATTTAATCTAATTACCTCTGTTATTTTAGACATTTCATGAGAAGAGAAAAGAAAAGAATCCATTGTTTGTTTTCCCTGCTGTTTTTTTTTTAAAAATGCCATGAAGTGGTATAATTAGCGCACAGATGCGTATGTAGGAAATATATTTTCCATAGCTCTTTCAAACTGTCTATTGTGAACTCAAGCTGCTAAAAATGCACTATATATTATACAGTATTGATTTATTCATTTGTTCCCCACATATAGAACGAATAGAAACTAATACATGGCTTGCATACAATTTAAAATGACATCTCCTGTGTGCAGAGTAACACAGGCAGTTACAACCTACTCAGGCACAAGAAAGAGGTCACAACAATCAAAAAATATAAGGAAAATATCAAAGTACAATGATTCATTCACTGAAGTGAAGAGCAAACTTCCATGGACCTCAACTGGCACAGTACCTAGTGCCCTTTTCTTGTGAAATGAGTAACATAAAATGTAACTTACAGCTCAGTCACATCCTTGGGAATGCCTTTGGGCAGGATGCGCAGCCCTTTGTTACTGCAGCGCACTACTGAGTCCACACAAGTACATTGATCAGGACAACGAGGAGAGAGCAGACAGCTGCTTTCATCATTACCTGCAGAGAGAGAGAGAGAGCGAGCATGAGAGGATCCTGATATTTGGGAAGGAAATCAACCATGCAGGCCAGGAGGGCTCGCTTCAGAGGTAATTGCTCGCATCTAATACAAAATAGGGACATCCATAAGTCTACAACAGTTGGGTTGTCAATTAGCCCCTAATATTTAGTTTCGCCCCAACATCACATACTGGATCACTGGCAACAGGGTGCAAAACAGTTCTGAAAAATGGTGGCAATTGTTTTAAAAGGAAAAGGAAACAAAATTTTATAAAAAAGTTAGCCAGCTTTTTGAAATTCTACAAATCTTCACCCATTAAATAGCCTCTCCCTGTCACCCCAACACACGCACCCTGTGTTAGCTGAAACAGAAAATTTTACCAGACCATCAGCCTTAATCTTATCTTGACATAAGATTACAAGGAATCTTTTTTTAAAAATAACTATCTAGCTTTATTTCCTCATCATGTAAATCTTTCAGTGTTAAGCGTCGACTTTTAATGTTGGCATGGCATGTCATTTATCACTTTAATTGAAAAGCCTCATTGTTGACAAGGATAACTAGGCAAAAAACAAACCAAACTATACTCTCAGAATTGCTGGCAATGCATCTGTTCATGCATAAAAATATCTAATACTCCTAACGTGGATTCAAACTTCCATAAACAACAGATTAAATCTCATAATTGAAGAACAACAGGATTTGCATGGAAGAAACCAAGTCTTTGAAGTTAAGAACATTAAACCATGGATTTTCCCCAAAAACAACACGCTTCACAAAACATTAGGAAAATACAAACTGTAGTATCAAGATGCATATGGAAGGAAACATTTAGTGAAACATACTCTAGATGATCATGATAGGAAGTATATACATGTTTATGAATGTAAACAGACTGAATGTATTGAACATTGAAATAGTAAAGTTAAACCATATGACCATGTTTCTATTAGATATTTTCATTTCTTTAAGACTTATACAAAGACTAATTGAGGCAGAGATGATTTTCCTTCCTTCATGGGTCTGCTAGGTGTATGCTTGAGTCTTCAGGTTTAAACAAGACTGGAAGCCCTGCTAGAGGTCTGAAAAGCAATCCTAGCAACTTTCACTCATGAGTGTGCATGTCCGAAAAGGAATGGTTTGTATTAAAAGTGATGGAGGGAAAAAGAAGAAAGGGGAATGGGAAAATAATCCCATCATTACAAAACAACCTATGCCACCAAGACATGCATGTAACTTAACTAAATAGCCACATGATCTTTTACTGTAACTCCTGTTCTCCCCTGCTCACTTCCCCTATTGTTTACTAGACTCACTCATTACTTGCTGATCCCGCAAATGCTTAAGCCCAAGAGCAACTTTATGCACTTGGGTAGTCTCACTGAACCTAAAGGAGATGAATGTGCATTAGGTTACTCCACTTTCACCCTGCACTACTGTCCCCAAATCTTGCTTCACGTGGACGTAGAGGCACAGGGAGCACAAACCTCCTCAGGTACTGTCCCCACACAGAGCAGAACTGAAGCATTTCTGCAAAGTCCCTTGGATCACAGACCGTCATTTAGTTCTGTGTTCGTACAGTGCCTAGCATGATGGGGTCCTGTTTCATGTCCAAGGGCACGTCTTCACTACGGGGGGGGGGGGGGGGGGGTGTCGATTTAAGATACGCAAATTCAGCTACGCGAATAGCGTAGCTGAATTCGACCTGTCGGAGCCGACTTACCCCGCTGTGAGGATGGTGGCAAAATCGACCTCCGCGGCTCCCCGTCAATGGCGCTTACTCCCACCTCCGCTGGTGGAGTAAAAGGGTCGATTCGGGGATCGATTGTCGCGTCCCGACGAGACGCGATAATTCGATCCCCGAGAGATCGATTTCTACCCGCCGATTCAGGCGGGTAGTGTAGACCTAGCCTAAGGCTCCTAGCAGTTACAATGATACAAACAATAACAGCAGCAGCAACACCTGGGGCCCTCCGTAGCAGAGGAGGAAGGGTCAGAGTTTACTCCTAAATGGCCACAGCCATTCATTACACTTCACTGAATCTTTCTGATTGATTTCTAAATCTCTAATATTCCTATATTCCCATTATATTTCTGCTAAGACTTCATAGCCCCAAGATCTAGTCGGTTCTCCAAGAAAACCTCTGAGGACAGTGGGAATGGGGCTAAGGGAATGGGAGGAAAAGTCAGTAACTGCACTGGCATTATTCTCAAGGAAGATTGCTTTGTTCGTCAAACTCCCTGGCAAGGAGCTGAATGCATTTGGATTCAAGGGTGAAAAAAAGGTGTATCCTGAAAGAATCCAGAGAAACCAGTCTCAGCTGATTGCACAAGGAAGAACTCATACTTCTATCTAGGCTTGGAGGGAGGGGGCCCAGAACATGGGAATCTACTAAGGTGCCATCGCCAATAAAAAAACAATTCCCAGATGATATAGAACAATGACATTTGATTAGAGACAGTTCTCTCCCTCATGACTACAGTAGAACCTCAGAGTTATGAACACCAGAGTTATGAACTGACCAGTCAACCCCACACCTCATTTGGAACCAAAAGTATGCAATCAGGCAGCAGCAGAGACGTAAAAAAAAGTAAATACAGTACAGTACTGTGTTAAATATAAACTACTAAAAAAATAAAGGAAAGCAGCATTTTTCTTCTGCATAGTAAAGTTTCAAAGCTGTATTAAGTCAATGTTCAGTTGTAAACTTTTGAAAGAACCATCAAAATGTTTTGTTCAGAGTTACGAACAGTTCAGAGTTATGAACAACCTCCATTCCCGAGGTGTTCATAACTCAGAGGTTCTACTGTAAATTTAATTCAGCTCTTTTCATCATGATATCGTGGTGCTGATTAGGTAGAAAAAACAGCAGAGATACCAGTCTGGTAGTGAAATACCAAGTCCCATCAAGTTTTCTTACCATCACAGGTGAAGTCCTGTATGGCCACATCTTGAATCGGAATCTCCTTTAAGAAAGAGGGTTTCTGGCAACGTGGATTTCCACTGACAATTCTCCTTTTTCTCAGCCATTTCCCCAGCCATGCCAGGTGGCAATTACAATTAAAAGGATTAGACAGCAAATTACTGAAAGGGAATCAAAACAAAAACACATTGAACAGGGTCAGCTACTACAGACATTAAGTGACTAGCGAAAGCCCATATATTCAGAGCTCAAGGATTCCACTTAAGGCTCTGCCCCTTATTTTCAGTGAGAGCCTGGCCAATTCACTTAGGCTTGTTCTACACAGAAATTTTGTATCAGTATAACTGTCTGTAAGGGATGTGTGTTTTATACTGATACAATTCCTAGTGAGGATGCAGTTATATCGGTATTACACTGATATAACTTATTCCCTTTCCCTTAAGGAAATAAACTATATTGGTATAAGCACATTTATACTGGCATAACTGTGGCCACACTGGAGAAAAAAGGTATGTACCACTTTACCACAGCCTTTGTGTATAGATAAGCCCTTGATGTGAGTGAGTTTACCCATCTAGAAAAGGCTGTGATAGTACCATACTTACCTGCCTCACAGCTATTGTGAGATACACACCCTATCTTGTAACTGCTTCTGAAATATCTTTCAAATGCAGTCCGACTGTTGTAGCACAGCATGCGGCTATGCTAGCATTGTAACAATTCATGATAAGAGACCATTGGATGGACTGCCTAAGAGGGGTAAGTGTATATCACAGTTTGGGCTAACAGTTTTTAGAAAAAGAAATCCCTATGTACTCCAAATATCAACAATCATGCTGCCAAGCAAGATTCCTGAGGAACTGTGGGTAACAGCTGTCTTTTAAAACACATCTGACTCTCTAATACCATTGCTGAAGTCACTGTAGACAGAACTGTAGTTGTTAGTTCTTAAAATATTTCTTAAAGATTTCTGGATCCTTTGGATGAAAGCTGCTACATGTAAGTTGGTGTTATACATAACATATTCATCAGCCTAGTTCTAGGATAATCGGAAAAAGAACTGAGAGAGTCTTGAAAGAAGATAAATGCTACCTGAGATTACAGCTAATAAGTCGAAATGTCTGCAGTTTGTGTTTGTGTTGTTTTAAGCTCAACAGCAGACTAAGAGAAGAGGGTGATGTTCCATCTGATGCATGAAAAGCAGCAGTGGCTTCAAGATTTTGAAAGACATTCCCAAGGAAGGAGAATGAACATGGGCTTACCACTATCCCCCAAAATGTCAAATGAGGGGCCCAAAATGAAAGCTAGGGAATCCTCAGGGCCCCCTGTGAAACACGATAATTTGTGAGTGAATACATTCTCTGCCAGAGAAAAAAATCAATGCAATTCCTCTGTTGGGCAGGAGATCTCCAGCAAGACAGCAGGAATTTTAAGGCCCAGTGAATGCAGCATCTCTTGTCCATGCAGCAAGTGTGTGGATTTAGCTGGAAACAGTGACATGGAAACCTTGGAGGCGTTTGATATCCTACATGCTCTTAAAAATCTGATGTCCCAGTCAAATAAAGCTATATAAAGGTTTCATCCAGTCAATGGTCCTTCAGATTGCTATGGAATCTTATATAAAACATCTGAGTGATCTGTGAGGAAAATTAATAATCATACCACTTCCCAGACTATATAGTTTTGGGCCAACACCACATACCCACAATATGGTTTACAGCCACTCTTAGAAAATTGGCTAATATTTTTAGTAAAAAAACACCCCAATGCTAGCAATAACCCAGAGCAATGGGTGTGTAATTACAAGTCGGCCTAGCACAGACTATTGAAATTTATAGTTAGAGTAAAAAAGGCAGAAGGGAACTCAGCACAATGTGGTTCAACTACCAAAAACCCCCAACTTTCTTTGTCTCCACTATGACTCCACTAACCACTTCATTGTCAATAAAGAGGACTCAAAATGAAGAGGAAAGGAGCAGCTTTCAGAGTCAAAAAGTCATAAGCAAACATCTTTTCTCAGGTGAAAACAGGCACTGAAAGCATCAATGTATTTCTAGTTATTTTCATACTAAATTGTTTTCCATTTTCTTTCATCCATAATAGGACCACAGACAGGATGTCCTGTACATTTTCAAAATGGACTTACTTTGGCACAAACAATGTTTCCATGAGCCAAATGTTTAAACCTCCAAAGCCAGGGCAGCCAGTGCTTCACAGACCATTTGCTATATTGCCCGTAAGAGACTTGAGTCATGTTCACACATAAATCCAAAGAACAAAACACTCCACAATTTGGAGCAGATTATGTGTGTATAGAATGAGTTTCTTGAAAAAAAGGTTAAATTGAACTTAAAGAATATTTCACACATCTACAGCATCTTTATTCTTGGCATCTCCAAGAGCTTCATAAATACGAGTTTAATCCAAACCCTCTTATGAAGGTGATTACTGTCTCCACTTTACTGATGAATAAACTACGTCAAAGAACGGTTATTGGAATAACCCTGGGTCCCAGTGATTCAGCAGATGATCAGGGAAGAGAACCCAGGTTTTCTGACCTCTCCTAGGGCCAGGTTCTAACTTATTAAACACCATTTCTCACAAACGGGACCATCTTTACTGTCATACTCATGAAGCTGTACTGATTTCTGGCTCTACGCCTTTCTAATCAAGAAATAAAAGGTCAAATAGAGAAAAAATAAAAAAGCAACCTTACTCTTTATTCACATTCACATTTCAGGATTCATACTATATACACCTTTAACTCACTGAATCCACGACAAAGATCTCTTTAGCATAGAGTTTTGCTACATGGAAAAAATACTGTAACTCAATTATAAGGCTCTGAATCTGTCATTTTTATTAATGTGGAGCGGTATCTTAGTACACAAGCACTTTCCAACAGAACTACTTGTGTAGTAAGGTTCTGCTAGTATGGGTGGCATGAACTGGGTCTTAAGGGATCATTGAGTCTACTCATGTATATTGTTGAAATTTAACAGCTGTTTTTTAATTCACATCCAGTTCAGTTTCTCAGACCTCCATTATGATCCATAAGAACATAAGAATGGTCATGCTAGGTCAGACCAAAGGTCCATCCAGCCCAGTATCCTGTCTACCGACAGTGACCAATGCCAGGTGTCCCACAGGGAGTGAACCTAATAGGCAATGATCAAGTGATCTCTCTCCTGCCATCCATCTCCACCCTCTGACAAACAGAGGCTAGGGACACCATTCCTTACCCATCCTGACTAATAGCCATTAATGGACTTAACCTCCATGAATTTATTTAGTTCTCTTTTAAACGCTTTTATAGTCCTAGCCTTCACAACCTCCACAGGCAAGCAGTTCCACAGGTTGACTGTGCGCTGTGTGAAGAAGAACTTCCCTTTTATTTGTTTTAAACCTGCTGCCCATTAATTACACTTTGTGGCCCCTAGTTCTCATATTATGTGAACAAGTAAATAACTTTTCCTTAGTCACTTTCTCCACACCACTCATGATTTTATATACCTCTATCATATCCCCCCTTAGTCTCCTCTTTTCCAAGCTGAAAATTCCTAGCCTCTTTAATCTCTCCTCACATGGGACCTGTTCCAAACCCCTAATCATTTTAGTTGCCCTTTTCTGAACCTTTTCTAATGACGGTATATCTTTTTTGAGATGAGGAGACCACATCTGTACGCAGTATTTAAGATGTGGGCGTACCATTGATTTATATAAGGCCAGTAAGATATTCTCCGTCTTATTCTCTATCCTTTTTTTAATGATTCCTAACATCCTGTTTTCTTTTTTGACTGTCGCTGCACACTGCGTGGACGTCTTCAGAGAACTATCCAAGATGACTCCAAGATCTCTTTCCTGATTAGTTGTAGCTAAATTAGCCATCATATTGTATGTATATAGTTGGGGTTATTTTTTCCAATGTGCATTACTTTACATTTATCCACATTAAATTTCATTTGTCATTTTGTTGCCCAATCACTTACTTTTGTGAGATCTTTTTGAAGTTCTTCACAGTCTGCTTTGGTCTTAACTATCTTGAGCAGTTTAGTATCATCTGCAAACTTTGCCACCTCATTGTTTACCCCTTTCTCCAGATCATTTATGAATAAATTGAATAGGATTGGTCCTAGGACTGACCCTTGGGGAACACTAGTTACCCCTCTCCATTCTGAAAATTTACCATTTATTCCTACCCTTTGTTTCCTGTCTTTTAACCAGCTCTCAGTCCATGAAAGGATCTTCCCTCTTATCCCATGTCAAAGGCTTTCTGGAAATTGAAGTACACTATGTCCACTGGATCCCCCTTGTCCACATGTTTGTTGACCCCTTCAAGGAACTCTAATAGATTAGTAAGACATGATTTCCCTTTACAGAAACCATGTAGACTTTTGCCCAACAATTTATGTTCTTATATGTGTGCGACAATTTTATTCTATACTATTGTTTCAACTAATTTGCCTGGTACTGACGTTAGACTTACTGGTCTGTAATTGCTGGGAACACCTCTAGAGCCCTTTTTAAATATTGGCGTTACATTAGCTATCTTCCAGTCATTGGGTACAGAAGCTGATTTAAAGGACAGGTTACAAACCATAGTTAATAGTTCCGCAATTTCACATTTGAGTTCTTTCAGAACTCTTGGGTGAATGCCATCTGGTCCCGGTGACTTGTTACTGTTAAGTTTATCAATTAATTCCAAAACCTCCTCTAATGACACTTCAATCTGTGACAATTCCTCAGATTTGTCACCTACAAAGGACGTCTCAGGTTTGGGAGTCTCCCTAACATGCTCAGCTGTGAAGACTGAAGCAAAGAATTCATTTAGTTTCTTCGCAATGACTTCATCGTCTTTAAGTGCTCCTTTTGTATCTCGATTGTCCAGGGGCCCCACTGGTTGTTCAGCAGGGTTCCTGCTTCTGATGTATTTAAAAAACATTTTGTTATTACCTTTTGAGTTTTTGGCTAGCTGTTCTTCAAACTGCTTTTTGGCTTTCCTTATTAAATTTTTACACTTAATTTGGCAGTGTTTATGCTCCTTTCTATTTACCTCACTAGGATTTGACTTCCACTTTTTTAAAGATGCCTTTTTATCTCTCACTGCTTCTTTTACATGGTTGTTAAGCCACAGTGGCTCTCTTTTAGTTCTTTTACTTTGTTTTTTAATTCGGGGTATACATTTAAGTGGGGCCTCTATTACGGTGTCTTTGAAAATTGTCCATTCAGCTTGCAGGGATTTCACTGTAGTCACTGTACCTTTTAATTTCTGTTTAACTAACCGCCTCATTTTTGCATAGTTCCCCTTTCTGAAATTAAATGCCACAGTGTTGGGCTCAGTGGTTGTTTATTCTGTATCATGAGAAAAACAGCCATCATTCTTAAGGGTGCTCCTTAAAGAAATGGAGAGGAATAAAGCTAAATCAAACAAAAAATGAGGTTCATGACTTCAGAATAACTGTTTGACAATCAAAGTTGGATGAACAGTAAAATAAAAAGAGCTTACCAGAAGGGATAATACCCCTAGTGTGGACTGTTCTGATATAGGACTATTTACCCTTCAGTATCTTATACACATTTCTCAACATCTTAAACTCGTCTCTTGGTGGTTTTCCACAGTAGGGTTTCCTGTTTTTTGGGGACACTGTCTTGCAGCCAAACAGATTTTAAAAAGCGTAACTTTAAGACCAATTCAGTGACAAGGACTCAGAGTGAGTCCTTAACACAATATTTTTCATGTGCTGGTATTGCCAGAACATATTGGGCATGACTATATGGCACATCTGATACACTGTAAGCACAATGACAGTATAATTATTATTACAATACAATCCAGTTAATTATGACAGAAGGGCAGGGATTGCAACAGTTAAGATTGCATACTAGTATCTGTGCTAGCGCCCTGTTTTCAGCTGAATTTTGCCGCTTTGAAGATGAAATGTTTCATACTTGGTCTCCACCAAAAGGACAGGTTTTTATATTAATTATATTATATTATATTATATTATATTATATTATTTAAAACGTAGAAGCTGGAGCAAAAATGGGTTAGCCAATTTTATCCACATGGAGACTAAATGCCTACTCCTATCATAGAAAGATTCTTGACTTTTTTTTAAACCTGGAATGGCTATGGTAGAAAGTTGAAAAACAGCATGACAATAAGCCCTTCAGGAGGAGAAGTGTCTTTTTAAAAAGAATCAGATGTTGTATGTTCAAAGTATATTTGCATGGGGGGAGGTTGTGTAAGCTTCTACATTTTATGTTTTCTCTGTTTTGACCTTTTATTTATGAATTAGGAGGCCCCTAGAGCTGAAGACCAGCACATCTGCTTTATACTCTCATAAGTAAACTAGGGAAATGTGGCTTAGATGAAATTACTACAAGGTGCATGCACAATTGGTTGAAAGATCATTCTCAAAGAGAGGTTATCTTGATTTGCTGTCAAATTGTGAGGGTATATCTAGTGGGGTTCTGCAGGGCTCAATCCTGGGTTTGGTACTATTCAATATTTTCATTAATGACTTGGATAATGGAATAAAGAATATGCTTATAAAATTTGCAGATGGCACCAAGTTGGGAGGGGTAGCAAGCACCTTAGAGGACAGGTTTAAAATTCAAAATGACCTTACAAATTGGAGAATTTGTCTGAATTCAAGAAGATAAAATCCATTAAAGACAAGTGCAAAGTATTTCACTTAGGAAGAAAAAATCAAATGCACAACTACAAAATAGGGAATAACTGGCTAGGTGGTAGTACTTCTGAAAAGGATCTGGGGTTATAGAGGACCACAAACTGAATATGAGTCATCAATGGGACGTAGCTGCAGAGAAAGCGAATACGATTCTCAGGTGTATTAACAGGAGTGTTGTATGTAAGACACAGGAGGTAACTGTCCTGCTTTACTCGGCACTGGTGAGGCCCCAGCTGGAGTCATGTATCCAGTTCTGGACACCACAATTTAAGAAGGATGTGGACACACTGGAAAGAATCCAGAGGAGAGAACAAAAATGATAAAAGGTTTAGAAAACCTGACCTATCAGGAAAGGCTGAAAATACTGGGCAAATTTAGTCTTGAGAAAAGAAAACTGAGGAGCAACCTGATAACAGTCTTCCAATATGTTAAGGGCTGTTATAAAGAGGACAGTGATTAATTGTTCTCCTTTTCCACTGAAGATAGGACAAGAAGTAATGGGCTTAATCTGCAGCAAGGAAGATTTAGGTTAGATATTAGGAAAAACTTTCTAACTATAAGGGTGGTTAAGCTCTGGAACAGGCTTCCAAGGGAGGTTGTGGAGTCCCCATCATTGGATGCGTTTAAAAAACAAGTTGGACAAACCCCTCCCAGGGCTGGTCTAGGTTTACTTGGTCCTGCCACAGAGCAGGGGGCTGGACTTCATGACTTCGAGGTTCCTTCTCCATCTCTACATTTCTATCATTCTATGATTTGTCAGCTTCTGTGGGTAAACTAGTGTCTAGAGAAAAGTAATGGGTTGAGGAAGGGTTTTAAGTTTTCCCTACACATTAGGCAGGATAGGGTGGGGCTGAGCAAAGCGTGCTGAAAGGGAACTCGGGCTGAGGACATGCTTCAATTTCTGCAAGGTGATCCAAACTCAGGGACCCTTTGGTCCCCTCTGGAGCGCACTGAAGTTAAAGAGGTTCCACATGAGTGTGGAGGTCCACCCATGCAGATCAGCTTGCAAGATAAGAATAAGGTGCACAGGAGGAAGTTCCCCTCTTGGGCATTTTAGGAATTACATAGTTGGGGAAAGCATAAGGCAACCCAACTCTGGCATTGCCTGACCTAGCGTTACACAGTTAAGTTTTCTCAGGGTGAAATTAACCTTGATTTACAGACAGTACATGGCCTCTTGGCACTTCACTGCCACATACAGGTCTCAAGTGACGCAACTGCCTTGAGCAGTCTCTCTGCTCAGGGGTGAATTTCACCCTTCATATAGTTTCTGGTATGGAGAACATACATTCACACATCACACTAATCTAAGCAACTCTTGATGATTTCATTTAATTAATTTTATTTTTAAAAATAAACATTGTTATAGATTAACTTGGCACCATATTCAGAGGGCTGGAAACTGAATATGTGATGTTATTTGATTGCATGAAGTTAAATGTAACCCCTGGCTTCAGGTTTTCCCATTTATTGTAAGTCTGAGATGGATCTGTTCCAAAACCCTGGATCCAAACACCGAGACGACTGGCAAAGTCCAATAATCTGGTTCCAGTCCAAATTTTGTAATTAAAATATTCAAGTGTAACTTTTATTTATGGAGGAAAATTGATAATGTTATTGCATAGTCAATGGTGGGAACAATGACCAAATCTTTTCTTAATGTTACTGTCTGAGGAAGCATGGATTATTAATATGTAATGGTGCAATAAAAAGCACTCAATTAATTAAACTTAATATTTTTCCAAATATACTGATCCTTTCACTAATCCCTTTTGAGATACGGTATATATTAGAAAACTAGATACAGATATATTTTGGTACCAAAACAGCTCAATCTGTTTCCAAGGAAACATGATGATGCCACTTGGCAGGACCATTAGGTCAATGAATCTAAGTATCACATGGAACAAAAGCTTCACTATGCAAAATTATTTCTGATGATAAGCAATTTGAAAGCCTGGAAGGGACAATAAATTGCAACAGTGTTAGGATGGAGTTTGACTGAGGCTATTAAAGTGGGCATTTTCAGATCACAAACAGTAATGTTTGACAGTTGAAATGCTATAAAATTAAATAATCAGATTTTCTATACCTAATGATAGTAATATAGTCACTCACATTGAAACAGGGCAATCAGGCTTTTAGCAAAGGTGGCTTATTAAAAGGTTTCAGTCAAAGATACAAGAATATTTTTATAGTGGGGTGGACAGAGCCCTTGAAATAAGGAAGCAGCCAGTCAACCAGGAGTGTCTTTATTAAAATTTGCGAAGAGCTATGGAAACTGAAATATTTAAAAGGAAAAGTTCCAAATTGCAGCCTGTCTTGACACTGTTATAATCATCTTGGAAACACACTCTAAAATCTAGGCTGATATTTTAATATTGTGTAAGTGTGCCCTCTTGGCATGTTTAATTCATGCAAAGCCCACTGTGGATAAACATGCTTGCCTAGGTATTAAAATATATGCATTAGGACTGGGCCTGCAAAACTGCATGCATACCTGAAAAGTGGGAACCTAAATATCTATTTATTTAACTTATCCCACTGGTAGTAAGAAATCATAAAAACAGCTAAGCTTTTGCAATAACACAAAAAATAAATGTATGTGCTCCCTCTGCTGGAAACCATTCCTTTGAGTGCTATTTTTAGAACTGCATACTTTCTGATAATATTAAGGATAATGACTGTAAGCAAAAAGTAACAATGCTGCTTTTAATCTGGTGAATGAGGCAAAATATAGTTTCCCAAATAAAAAATGGAAAGAAATGTTAGCTTATAAATGGTTATTATAAAAATGAATATAAAATGGTGTGGTTCATAGTTTTGTATTAATAAATGGCAAAAAAGTGAAACTTAAACACTAATTAACCCTCACAATTTAGGGTGAATAGGACAGTCAGTGACCTGAACTCTCTAAGTCATGAAAGTAATATTTAATCTCTAGTAGCATCAGGACGCAGGCACAGCCAGCCATAATGGAATGCTGTTATGAAACACAGGTTGGGAAAACAACAGTTCCTCATTTTTCATGTAAAGGTGCGACTACACTTATGGCGCCTGTAAAGTACAGACTCTGCACACTCTGCTGGCATAGGGATAAATAGCAGTGTAGATGGTAAGGTACGGTTTAGATGAGGACAGCAGAGTGCCTTGCACACTTGAACCCTATGGTAAATACCCCACACCAATGGCCAGGCAGTGCCTACCATGTCTACACTGCTATTTTTAGCCAGTGCAGTGTACTGCAGCCTCCCCGCACCAGAGCCTTTCCCCGCTGTGCCCAGTAGCTCCCCGCTGCCTTCCCCCACCAGAGCCTTTTACTGCTGCGGGTAGCTACACACCACAGTGACAAGAGTGGATGCAGCCTGCCTTCACTGCAGCGTGTAGCTATACATGTAGTGTATAGCTATACTCTACTCGCTGCCGTAAGTGTAGACACGGCATGTATCTGAATGATGTGATGCCAAATCCAAAGTCCAGTGAAGTAAATGGGGGTCCTGCCATTGACTCGAATGGGGCATTGGATCAAGTCCTACATGAAAATCTGTCTGAGTGAACTTCCTAATTCAAACATGGATAGGAACACAATGTCCGTCTTCCACGGTCAAAGTGACTACTAAAAGGCATTTTTGTGCCAAAGCAGCTCGGTCAATTATCATCAGCTTTAACACACTGCCAGAGGCTGTGAAAATCTTTATGTGCAGCTGAAAAATACCCACAAAGGTGAAAAATTCTTTCCTGCCATTAAATATGACACAATCACAAATTACTCCCAGCCTTGTTTGTGCAACCAATAACCCAGTGAACTGTGTAAACAAAGGGAAACATCAGCATTATTTGTTTATGTCTACATAGCACTTGAAATTGTGCTTGAAAATAGGAGTGTGGCCACCGTGGCAAGGTGGCAGCTTGGGCTAGCCACCTGAGTATATAGCCAGCGGGTTGGACAGGACTGCATTTGGGCAGCTAGCCCGAGGCACCACTACGGCTACTCTGCTATTAGCACGTTAGCTCTGCTAGAGAGAGCCTGTCTGTCTACTGTGTTGGGAAACACTCTTCCAGCTGCTGTGTTGACATACCTTTTATTTTAGAGCATATGATGAGCTAGTTCCTTTCCTGACATTCAAGAGTAAGTAAATGAGGGATGGTTCCCTGTTCTGAGGTCACTTGTAATAGCAGATAAGCACACAGAGAGTAGGAAAAGGGAAACAGAGGAAACTGTTAAAAATTGAATATATTCACTGTAGACAGCATAGCAGAGGTGAGTTTTTGAGAGAGACTTAAAAGCAGACAGGGCATGATTCTTGGGGACTAGTTCAAGATCGTCGCTCCATGCATAGGGGATGCATGGAGCATGGAGGCAACTGCAAGAAGCAGGGGAAAAGGCAGACAAGGCTGGGAATGCTGGCAGCACAGAAAAGCACATGTGGAGTACTACATTTTGGAATGTATGGTTTGACCAATATAGAAGAATGAGCAATGCAGATGGTGACCAGGGAAAATGAATTCCACTATAGTTAGTGCCCTTGTCCTTCAATCTGCAGGGTGACTTTTAGGAGGGTTGTTTACCTCTCTCTCCCTCCTACCAAAGGGTGAGATGCCACAGCATGAACTGGCTGGTTGGGGAAAGGCTATTAACAAAATTGATAAAAATAAAGGAAGGAGCAACAAAACATTGCAAGACTTCTGCTCTGCTACACTCCTTCACCCCAAAAAAAACCAAACACATACTCCTTATTTAAAACAAGTAAACACCACAGAGGTTACTTTCGAGCCAAAAAAAAAAAAAGCTATAATAACAAAGAGTTTGTTTTGTTTGGATAGTTAGGGTGCATTTTCAATGCAGAGTGAATGGGATTAAGTAGACAACTTCCATTAACAGTTACGCCAGTTTCCCATTCACAGCTGGAAGCACAGACCAGACTCTATCTCTATTTAACAATGAGTACTTGTATGAAAATAGATACACTAAGAAAGGAACCCAGAAAATATATAAGAAAAGTCAGAAATATTATAGAAAAACCTTGAAAATTCTTTGCAAATGTTTAGGCTGGGATTTGCAAATTCCAATGGGAACTGAGCTCCCCTTCCTTTTAGGTTTAGTTATTCATTTTATAGAACAACTTTTTTGACATTTAGGTTTTTTGATTAAATTGAAAGAAAAAAACCCACAACCCTTTTATCTGCTCTCTGTCTGTCCAAACCGAAACTGAGCATGGAAACTCTAAAGCAGTCGCAGAAGTTCTAAATTCTCCAAACCTTCAATTTCAGTGAATTAAAAAAGAAAAAGAAGATGGTTCTCCCCATCTGAACACTCAAACACTTTGATTTCACAACTAACAAATTCTCTTAAAGTATGGGACAACAGCAGGGCCACACAGAGGTGTTCGGGGTCAGGGCCAAAATCTGAAACTGAAGGCCTCTCACCCCCCGTACCTAAGGCTCCAACAGTGGGGTAGTAGGAAAAATGAGCCCACTCCACACTCACCCCGTACTGGTGGCCCCTGTCCCATGGAGCTAGGCCCAGCTTCCCCCTTCTGGTGTTGCAATCTGGCACGTGGGGTCCTTGTGCTGATTTGAGTCCACAGTGGCCGGGCCAAACCTGAGTGCCAGGCTGCAATGGACCCCTCCCTCCCGCCTCGGCCCAGGCAGTCCTGGACAGTGGCACCACCAAAAAAAATTAAAAGGATTACTTACATCGTGGACAAAGAGACAAGTGTATTGAAAGCTCCAGGAGTGATGGTGGTGATGCGGTTGTCGTACAGAGAGAGCAACCTTACTGAGCTTAGTCCTGTGAAGGTGTCATTGTTCACACAGCTGATCAAGTTGCTCCTCAGCATCCTGCAAAGATTCAGACATGGAATTAGAATACTCCTTGAGACTGTAGTGAAAGTGGTGGTGGTGGCCTAATCTAAAGGCAGGGGTCCACGAATGCCATTTCTAACATCCATCTGTTGTAATACAGGACGGTGACTGACGCTAAACGAGCATCAGACCCTGTTCTGTTTTGACTATCAAGAGTACAAATAGCTAACAAAGGGTCCTTCTCACCTCAAATGTGTACCATTATGAATCTCAAACTCCATTATTATACTTGCTCACACATGGCATTAAAGAGTGGTGAACACTCTGCAGCTGAAATTACAGTGGGACCAAAAACCTTCGCTAGCATCAGACATGCAGTCAGCTTTAAAAGGCTAATAATTTACTGAGTATGGGAGTAATCTAAAATGGATTTCTGAGGCCACCTGATATGGACTCTGGCTACACTCTGAGCATAACAATACTTACATTGCTGTAACAAAATGACTATCCTAAATAGTTTTTTAAAAATTGTATTTAAACAGTATGAAAGGAGACCACAATAGTGGAAGCTTATGTCTGGTATAGGAAAGGGTTTCCAAACCAAAACAAGCTCTGAAATCTTATTATCATCATTAACTTTCCTATAGCAGCCAGAGGAAAAAAAAAAGTTATGACCCCCCAAAATGCCTCTTTACTCAATGCTTGTACCAGATGAACATACATTGCTGTGAGTTGTTATGGCAACAATGAATTTGATGGTAAAGCCTAATTGAATTGAAATACTATAATATCTAATTTTGCTTCATAGCCACAAAGGCTTTAGAGCTATTCATGAAGCATGTGTCACATTTCATATGAAATAATGTAGTGGTACATTAATGTCACTATTCATCTTCAGATTAAATATTATTCAGTATCTAAAGAATACCAGCAGAAAGTCCCAAAATACATGCAAACATGTGCTCCCACTCCAATAATCTAAGCATGTAAACTAAAGGGGAAATAATTCTCTGCTTTGAAATCCAGGCAGTCTGCATTGAGTTCAATATACCCGCCCTGTTGTCACATCCCACACTGATACCAGCCAGCGAGGCAGTTGGATACTACATTGATAGGAGGTACTTTACCCTTGCCTGAGAGAGATTAGATTTTGCAAGACAGGTATAGATATTTACATTCTAATCAGACATTTGGTGTGCAAGGCCATGACTTGACACTAAGTTTTAAGTGGATATACTTCCAAATCCAGTTACTGTATCACCTCAGTCACCTATAATATAAATAGATGGGTCTTAGTGCCATAAGCAGTGGTTAAATAGAGCATGTTAAAAAACGGGGAGACCAAAAAGCACATGACAAGAGATATTAACAGGACACCAAAAAGTTGGGGGGAACTTGTCCCTTCATGCAATGGTTCCATCTATGCCATAAACTCTAGAAGGAACATGCTATTCTAAGAGAAGGGGGTGTCTAAGGCCCTGGTTAGATTAGGTCAATTCTGGAAATATGTTATATTGAAGTCATATGTCAGAATGACGTGTTTTTTGGATTCTATAAGTTTTAGAGGGTAACTTCACATAGCTAGGAAGGTTTTTAAATGCCTGTCCATCTCTATAACTATTTAATACATTTATAGAAGCACACAGGATTTTCAAAATCAATGCATGCCTCTGTCCAACATGGCCTCTTGGTTTAAGGCTATAGTTTTTATGCTCAAAGAATGCAGGTTTATAGATCCAAATATATGTCTCTGAAGCCAACTCTGGATTCTATACCACATACTGGGTGCCCTTTCTGAAGGAAAACTTATCCTTACAGATTTTCATTTCATGCTGTGTATATTTAGACTGCTTTAGCAGCTTGGGGGAAATGCAGGTCAGGTCAGCAGCATAGCTAAAATGCTAAATATCTTTCTATGAAAAAAATACTTATTTTGTTTGGGAGCCCTGCCATGGGCTGCTTTCATAGCACAAAAAGTTAATTTAGTATCCACAAACAGTATTTAAAAGTTTCTCAGTAAAACACACACACCAGATGGACTAAGCCAAAGAAAAGCAAAAGTTGAAGAAACAGTGAAGGAAAAGTTCTCCAGTTTTTGTCTCTACGGGCCACGTTGTGAGGTCCTCACTCAGGCAAACCTCCAAGTCAGGGTTGTTTTGCTTGTGTAGGACTGAAGGGTTTGACACTATGATACTTTGCAAAGTAAGAAACACTTGTTGCTGTGACTAAACTGAGCTTTTTTAAAATTCCACTTGGCATTTTGGAGCCAATTGCAGGGGGAAGTCACATTGCTCAGATGTTATGTCCTCCTAGAACAGAGAGATTGTGGAAACAGGATACCTGTCAAGTGGTCAATCACATGCCATCATTCTTTCTGATTTTACTGGAAGCTTTATCTCTAGTGTATGGAGCAGAAGCAAACTATGATCCATTTTCCAGTGTCTGCTGTTTGTCTATATGTCTAGGCACTTATGTGACCCCATCACTGTAGGAACCTCACATGCATTAAAGAATTTATCCTTAACACTTATGAGAGATTGGAAACTTAAAAAACAGAGTGGCTTGCAAAAGGTCACATGGGAAATCTGTGGCGGAGCTGGCAATTTAAACCTTAATATCGGGAATCTAGTACAGTGTGTTCACCATGAGACCATATTGCGTTATACAGTCACCATTATCTCTGACATAATCACAGATAATGCCACAGTGAATTAGACCAAAGTGAATTTTAAAAGTCGAATTTTAGAAAGGATCTTAATTAATTCTAACTAACTAAAACAGCTAAATGATTAAATCTACTCAGCTTTGGCCAAAGACAGCTTCACTGTCAATTTACTAATCCTTGAAAATCAGTTTATAAAGAAACAGCAGATACCTTATCACTCGCAGAGCACCATAAAAATACACCGTGCTTTGTGAACACAGTAAGACTCATTCCCTGCCCCAAAGAATGTACTGTCTAATAACTGTGGTGTAATTAGGTAAGGCTGTAACCAAGCTCTCCCAAACAAGCAGCCATACTTTTCAGCAGTTTCACACTTACATTGTCTTGAGTCCTGTGAGGCCTCTAAACATTCGCCCTTGCACCGATTCCAGCTGATTTCCCGTCAGCATCAGTTCCTGCACTCCTGTTGCCCCATCAAAGGCACCTTCTCGGATCTCCTTGATCTTATTGTTATTCAGGTTTCTGGTGGGGGAAAGCAAAGGTAATAGGAAATAGATTACCAAACATTCGTCAGCACAAGGGAAAGAGAGGCTTACTGAAGACTATGTGCTTTGCAGAAATTATCCAGCCAGGTTTTCAATCTGTAACGGAGGGCAAAAAGCAGTTTGAAATCATAACATACAAACAGCTCCCCTTTCACAACATTTATCACAAACACAATCATACCAGGATAGGAGACAGAACTGAGGTAAGCACGTCAGACCAAAGTCAAAGGAACTGTGCCTTGTTACACCTGGTCTGAATCAGGCTCTTAATGGGCTCGATCCTGCAAGGCGCAGAGCATTCTGGCACACTACTTGTGCATAGAGTTAAACACCTGCTTAAGTGGTTTTGCTGTACTGGTTTTCCTGCAAGCCTTATGTAACCACAGGGTGCAGAGCACATAACTCCGAGATATGGACCATCTTTGCTTGTGTCTATTGTACAGCACCAAACACCACACTGGCTTTAAATGTGTAAGCAATAATGAAGTGGAGAAACATAAAGTCAGATGCAAAGGGAATGATGAATGTAAATGTACAACGTAATTAAACTACAAAATGGTTTAAACCTGAAATGAAACCTGGGCTGAATGTGCTGTATTTGTGAAAAAGCCAAATGGATTGAGAACTTCCATTTGATAAAATGCTGTTGAGATTTATTAAAATAGGCTACTCTTATTTATGAAAATCATGCCTTACATTGTTCAGAACCTTAGGGCTCAACCCTGCAAACATTTACTACGAGGCTCAGTGCATGCTTCTCTGAATAATCCTATTGACTTCAGAGTTACTCCTCATAATAGTAAGCACTATTCTTTGTAATAAGGCTCTGAAGTATAGGGCCATGCATAAAACACATTTCCATTCTCCAAAAAGCATACGGTCTAATGGCCAGACTCTGACACCGATACTCATATTGAGAAGCACCTTATTGCAGAAGTGGTCCCATTGCTATTCAACACGAGTAAGGGATTCAGAATATGTGCCTAAATGAGGGAAAACAAGCAAACAAGAAGGCATTGGACTTGTGCCTGGGCCATGCTTTTCTGAAGAATGGACAGTTTGATTAGGATAAAAGTTAATGGAACACATGGCAGCAGTACAATTCTGGCCTTAGATGCAAACAAACACTGTGGGGCTTGCTCTTTGCAGAACTTGTCCCTGAATGAAAGGAACTTTGTAGACTGGAGATGGGTTTCATGTGGTAAACTCTGGTAAGCTGGTTTATGTCTCCTGAAAAACTGTCAGATACTGGGCCATACAACATGTGACCCATCACCTCTTGTGCGTTCTGCAGCCAGCAAGGAGGGGAAAGAATGCCAACTATAAGGCAGAAAAAAATCACGAAAATATATATACTTTTGGGGAGAGGGGGTGGATTTCAAAAAGTTTCTTGTGCTTTGTACTTTCATCCATGATGTGAAGACAAGAGTTTATGTTCAGTGTCAAAGCCAGCCTAGTATGCATATTATGACATATGAATTTAATTTGGGGCTGAACTGTTGTCTGATGAAAGTTTATAGCTCAGTATCTCTTTTGTGTCTGTTTTGAATCCATACATTATGTTACTTTTCCTATTGCTCACAATGACTCCCTTTTCCTGGTGGTGACCATGGAGTGATGCATATTTGCAGTTTTGTTCTCTGACTGGTAATTCATACAACACCTTTGACCTGTAGTTCACCATTAATAATCCAACCTGCACTTGAAGTGATTAGGTTTCATTACTATCTGAAGGCTGTTTGGTCATCCATGTAAGAGTGGTTGTAATCCACTTCCTAGAGGACATATACTCATGTTGCAAAAACCAAACACACTCAGTAGGCTGGCCAGAGACTGGGGAAGGCCTTAGCTTCTCACCCTACAAATTGGACACACCAATCAAGTCAGGAATAAGGCATATTAGTTGACACTGTGTCAAAGCTTGCACCTTCACAGTCAACAGAGTCACAGAGTAGAAATGGGACTTCAACCACCTGGACTGTTGAACTCTGCTCCTTTCACCAGCAGTATATTATTAGTTTTTAAGTGTCCAAAAACATGGTAGGTGTTTTACAGAATAGACAAAAATTTATCCCCTGCCCTGAAGATCTTAAAATTCAATATTAAATAGTACAAGCTAAACCAAACAGTAGAGGTGAGGAAAGACCAGGCTTACAACAGTGAATGGAGACAAGACTGTTCTGCAATGCCACTGGGATCATAGTCAAAGTAGACGACTCACCAAGATGGGTTCCCTTATTTTTCTTCCTGAACCCATTTCCTCTCCATTAGACTATAAAAAAAGAGATGGGTAGCTGACAGCAACTGTCCTGTACAAATATCTACCATTATGTGTCGGCGTCCCTAAAGTCTGATTGAAATTTTGAAAGATTTACTAGAATCCTAGACCTTGGAAATAAGTGGCTTTTCACATTCAAGCAGCCTAAAAAGATTATCCCTGATGGCAAAATGGTGAGAAAAAAAATCAGTAAAACTTTAACTATTCTTGTCTTATAATTTGGACAAAAAACAGGTTACCATTTTCAGAGGTGACAATGTAAATTCATAGTGAAAATGGCATGTTTCCATCTGGAATAAACTTCTGAAAAAAACCTCTGACTTCACAGCAGACTTTTACTATTTCAAACATTACAAGCCGTGTCCTTCAGGAATGCTGAGATTCCATCCCAAATCATACTTGAAACAAGTGCTTTGAAATAATATTAGATCAGTCTTGGCAGCCTTCCAGCTCAATCCTATTTTCCATCTGTTACTCTGGATTTGTTTTACAGAAATACATACGTTTTCTTTTAAGTGAATTTGTTGGGGGCGAATGATGCTGGGCTAATCTCTATCTGGTGAGCGTGTCATACTACAAGTGGCAGTAGTATAGGTTTCCTCAGGCAGCTCTACTGGTGCACCTTGATCCTTCCATACAGCCTCTCCTCCTGGCTCTATGCCCATTGGTCCTTTTGCTGGGACTGCTGGTGGGGCACAGGCAGTTCAGAGACATGAATATCTATCTTCTGGAGTCAGCCCTCCAACTCCTTGACATACCCCAATTATTAACTTTTGGTTACCACCAACCTCAACTAGATTTGATCCTGTATTACCTAGACATGAGGGGCTCAGTGTCCTATCATCCTAATTCAGAGCAAAGGAAGTTTCAGAGACCCAGAGAACCATAATTCAGGCTAGTTCAGAGACACAGAAAACCAAAGGGTAGGCTTACCCACCACTAGAGCTGGACAGGAAATAATTTTCCCATCCCACAAAAATATTTGAAATTTCAGAAAATCTTCTCTGTTCCACAGTGGGAGGAAACCGAGACCTTCAGAAACGTCACAAATATTAGAGCGAGAGAGACACATGGCCATATGAGCCAATAGCCTGGTGGGTTACTGTACTCATCCGGGATGCGAGTGCCCCAGTTCAAATCCCAGTTCTTCTTCATTTGTAGCAAAGACTTGTGAACCCTGGTCTTCTCCATCCCAGGTGAATGCCTTAGCCACCAGGCTATCCTAGGGCCTTTGCTTCTTTCTCTCTTGTTGTGACCAGAAATTCCACCCGAGGGAACCTGAGGAAACCTCTCTGGACCTGAGGAAACCTCTCTCAGTGAAAGTTTCATCAAGCCAATCCCTTCCTGCAAAAAGTTTTGAATTTGACAAGTCAGCATTTTCTGACTAAAAACCATTTAGTCAAAAAATTCCACACCAGTTCTACTCACCACCTTTGCCATTATATAGCCTGGACTTAAAATAAAAATCCTTGAGTCCAAATAATCCAGCACCCTTCTTTCTTTAAAAACAAACAAACAAACAAAAAAAACCCTGTGAATTGGATTTCGAAGTCTGAAACCTAGTTTCCAGGAGAGAATGTGGCTTTGTGGCTAGAACATCAGGTTGCAGGTTAAGAGTTCTGTTCCCAGCTCTGACACCGACATGTGGCCGACCTCAGAAAAGTCACCGTCCACTTTCCTGTGCCTATATTGGCTCTGACTTACATCCCCCACCCCCTTATAAATATCTGTGACAGCTCTAGAAAGTTTAAGATTCATTCCCCCATGCATCCACTTCAGAATGGGAGTATAATAATTGGGGTCTTTTTCAAACATGCATGCAGCACAGCTTTATTAGATAGACCCTGTAATGGCTTTGTTGTATCCATGATGAGCTATCATGTAAATTAGTACCGAGAGACTTCTTAAAAATTTGTCACATTTGATTCCCAGATCCACGGGTCAATGAATCCTTTGGGACCATTTAAATACATGGCTTATTGACAGAACAGACAAAGGCTCCAAAGTGAAAACTGCCCGCACATGTGCCATTTCTAGGGGAGAAAGCTGCTGCCATTGCCTCCCCATACAAATAGGTTAGGCTACCGCGCTGTACTATGGGCGTTCAATGGGCATAAATACACAAAGATTGTGAGGTGCTCAGATACTGTGGAAATGGGGTGCATAAATGTACCTCACATAGCTTGAGGGGGGATTTCCTTTGTTATTGTTAAAGGTAAGAGTCACTTTACCATCCAGTATTATGAGTGTTTTATCCAGCACAACCCTGGTGCATAGTGTTACATGTAAGGTTAAAAATGAGGGGAACAGGGAGCACAGTGGAACCCAGCATTAATGAGTGTCCACTGTGTAGCTGCCAGCTTAATCCTGTCTCGCAGTTGCAGGAGCAAGGCATGGATAAAGGCTTCTTTACTATGAAGATCACTTCAGGCCATGACTCCACAGACACATCCATTCTCTGCCTACACCCTGTCTCTTTTATTTTTAAGCTTTGCACTTGTGCATATGAGAGAAGGATCACAATGGGCTTGATACCATTAATTACCACTGCTGTATACTAAACCTAGGGCTCTAAATCTCATTTCTGTTCACAGGTAGCCTCCACCAGCACTTGTGCTGGGGTGCAATAGTCAGGCACAATGCACAAAGACTAGCAGGATCAATGTTCTGCATCTACAGAGCTCTGGTTAATTTAGCTGTTTTTATATAATAGTGATAACCGCTGACATCCCATTGCTACCACGCAATAAAATCCACCAAAAACGCATGGACAGCTGAAAAGGAAATGGGTCCTGAGGCATGTCTGTAAGCACTTAATGTGCACAGGCATGAATCAAAGGGGAACACCTACAAAGCCTGGTCATCGTTAAAGACTTTGCTCTCTAACTTGTACTTGTTGGTAAAGTTTAAACCGACACCCACATCTTGGGAGAGGAGGAAAAAAGGAGTCTCTTGGAAGACTGGGCCTATATCAAAGTGTGTCTCTGAACACACAGAGTGCAGATCTATTACGTTATAAAGGTGCCATTTTTAGAGGGCTACTGCTCAGAGTCTTATCTGTTTACATTAGTGGCTAAAGTTTATAATGGTGTTATACCCATTGCTCATGCAGAGTTAACATAGCTATGGGAAAAGAAGATGGATTCTATTCTGTGTCATTCATCAACAGAATTGTTTATCCAGTGCTAATTGCTGGGTTAAATTCTCTTTTAGGGTTTTATCCTGCTAGTCATCACTGTAGTATGTAAGCACTTTCCACATAAAATCAATAACAGCACAGTCCCTAGTGGAATTTATGGAGTCTCTGGAACTTCTCCTGTTTCAGGGTAAAAATGCTGCTTGTGTTAGGAGTTAATTTTTTAACTATTTCAATTGCTTTTTCTTGGTTTCTTAGGTTGATTCTTTCCCCAAGGGTTTTATAATTTTTTTTAAGTTGGTTGGAGAAGAGGGTTTGAGTACAAAAGCACATTAGTCATTCTTATGGAGGAAAGGCCTTTTTTAGCATTTGAGCCATACTGAAGACAACTGAGCAATTTTGATTTGGGATCACTGGGCCACAGTGAAGATAGAACTCACAAAACTGATGATAGAGTGAGTTGTTTTCAGAGTAGAACTGCTCTTTAAGGCTTTAATTACTAGAATAAACACTGCAATCCACTCAGTGACCAGATAGTGCAGATTGAGGAAATAAAGGAAAAACTCAGGTGCACTCAGGCTGCTAGATTCCACAACACTCTCAATATCTGCCTATCGATCTGGTGAGCACCAAATAAAGTCCATTACAGTAACCCTTGGTAGAGGTAATGAAGACATGGGTTGCCAGGGCAAGGTCAATGTTTTGAAGAAAGGATGGCAATTTAGGAATATTTTAAAGGAGAAAAGCCACTCTTGGCCATGGGTGACATCTGAGATTCTATGTTCAAAAATGACCTCACATTGCAAACCCTATTGGCACACTTGGAACAAGGGAAGCCACCGATCAAATGATTCTATAGTCATTTTCCCTACCCATAAGCAATTATTCCTGAGATTCCAGCTTCTGTTTTCCATCCACTCTGCAGCGTCAGCTAGGAAACCAAGAGAATTGCTGTGGTCTGAGACAGTATAAAATATAGGTATGTCTAGCATTCTGCTAATACTATAGACCAGTGGTTCCCAAACTTGTTCTGCCGCTTGTGCAGGGAAAGCCCCTGGTGGGCTGGGCCGGTTTGTTTACCTGCCGCCGATCGCGGCTCCCACTGGCCGTGGTTCACTACTCCAGGCCAATGGGAGCTGCTGGAAGCGGCGTGGGCCGAGGGACATACTGGCCGCCGCTTCCAGCAGCTCCCGTTGGCCTGGAGCAGTGAACAGCAGTCAGTGGGAGCCGCGATCGGTCGAACCTGCGGACGCGTCAGGTACATAAACCAGCCTGGCCCGCCAGGGGCTTTCCCTGCACAAGCGGCGGAATAAGTTTGGGAACCACTGCTATAGACCGTTCCACCCTATATATGGGATTATATAGTTAATTACTGAAGTTAATCAGGAAAAAATTGATAGGCACAGAATTTTTACCCTTTTAAAAATCAGCAAGTTCATTTTAGTGGGTTTAATTTCTAAATAAAAGGCTGCCTAACTTGATATTATGGGGTAGTGATCTTTAGAGTTTCTGTACCAAGGATTTAATTTCATTTGCAGCCCTATAACATGTAAAATCAATTTAATCCTAGGCTGTAATTTCATACATTAAGAGTCAGCCTAGAAGGAATATTTTCAAATTATTTTAACCACTGTATGTAATTGTATATTATAGGCCAGGCTGTTGCTTATGAACCTTGCCTGTCACGTGCCATTATAAGACTCTGTTTTCAGTTGCTAATAACTTTTTCAAATTCTTGCCATTTGGGCAGATATTTTCCATGCTGGGTGGCTGCCTCAGGCTGACCTTTGAAAAACTCAAGTCTCCCTAGGCTTTGAAGCAGGGACTTGAAATTTGACAGGGGGATGGCCTTTGTGTCAGGGTAGGTCTACACCTACAATGGTGTGCAGAGTACCAATACTGCACACCCAGCTATCATGGGCATAAACAGCAACGCAGATGGAGAGGTATTGCTTAGGAGAGTAGAGCAGAGTGCCCTACATGCCTGAATCCTATGCTATACACCGTGCAAGGCTCTCTACATGCCCAAACAGTGCCACCCACATCTACATTGCTATTTTTAGCACTGTTGTGTCTCGCTGCTTCCCCTTTGCTGGACACTGGCCCCTCTGTAGTGAAAGATTCAGGCAGCTGGGAAAGGCTCTGGCCAGAACTTTTCCCTGCTGCCTCACCCCCGCTGGAGTCTTTCATACCGCATTTAGCTACGCACCACCGTGAGTATGGATGCAGCCAGGGCTGGCTCTGGCTTTTTTGCTGCTCGAAGCAAAAAAAAAAAAAAAAAATCAGGGCAGCCAGAATGGCAAAGCAAAAAAACAAACAAAAAACCTGCGGCGTGGCCGGAGCGGTGAACCGGGAAAAAAAAACAAAAAAACCTGCGGAGCGGCTGGAGTGGCAAACCAGGGGAAAAAAA
The DNA here is from genome assembly GCF_027887155.1 of Malaclemys terrapin pileata. Classification (NCBI taxonomy): domain Eukaryota; kingdom Metazoa; phylum Chordata; order Testudines; family Emydidae; genus Malaclemys; species Malaclemys terrapin. Next base: position 29,566,585 of record NC_071512.1, read on the forward strand.
ACCCTGCGGGCAGCCGGAGCCAGGGTGCAGGGGGACTCCCTGCGCTGCAGACGTGCCCCGGCTAGTGGGGGGGGGGGGTAGGAAGCAGGGGGAGAAAGAAGGGGGGCGGCCAGGGCTTCAGCGGGGCGCTCACCATGCAGCCCCGACCGCCGCACCGCCTGCTGGGAGGGATCCGTGCTGCTCTGGTCGGCGGGAGGGAAGAACCCGGGCTACCCTGCCGGGCTTGCTACAGACCTGGCACCAGCTGGGGCAGACAGAGCATGCAGCCCGCTCTCAGCAGGGCGCTCTCCTCCTCCGTGCCGCTGCCCACTTCAGGCGGCCGGATCGGCGAACAAAACAAACAAACAAACAAAAAGCGGCCATGCCGCCCTGTAGAATCTGCCGCACCAAGCACAAGCTTGCTCGGATGGTGTCTGGATGCAGCTTGCCTTTCACTGCGGTGCGTAGCTACATCTACCCTACACATCGAACCACATGTAGACAAGTTCACAGAGACGCTCTTTATGCCATTCCTGTGAAAATCTCCCCAAATCTGGCCAAGTTATAAGCCTATGAAAAACTGCAGGTTGCATATGCTGCCAAGAGTCTTAAGATTTTAGCAGTTAAAGTCCCCAAAAATTCGGTCCATAATGGGCATGCTCCAGCCCAAGGCTGAGCAGGACTTACCCTGCAATTGCAGCTCTGGTCAGCGGTGAGCTGTGCCAGAGAAGGGTCTGGGTCCAAGCACCTGGACTTTGAGCAGGTAGACTGACTCTCTCCTGTGCTTTCAATGCCTCCTCTGCTTGGCGTGGAGAAGGAATCTGCATGATTTGAACACAGAGGGGACAACCTCTGTTGGGGGTAACCTTAGAGTGGCAGGGGTTGACTAGGAATGGCAGGGGTTGAGAGAAGGAAACTTGGACTGAAAGTTGGGGTGTGGGGGAGACTGGGACTGGCTGGGCAAGGAGACTGGGACAAGGAGCTAGGAGAAGGGAAACAGATAAGCTGAGGAGCCTGAGGAAGGATTTTGGGCCAGGGTGGGCATGACTGGAGACCATGGTGGGGAAAGGGACACACTGGATGGGGACCTGGTGAGTGGAGACTGGATACAAGGGGGTGATGTAGTAAAGGAGGCTGTTGTGTGTAAGCCCTCAGCCTCATTTGTTGCAGACGTTGGAAGGTGTGTAGTGAATGAGGCAGGGGATTGCAGGAAGAGGAAGGACAGTTTCATGGCGAAGGCAGTTGAATGTGGCCCTGAAGAACTGGAGTCTAGTCCAGCCTCTGACAAAGAGTTCCTAGGTGATATTAAGCAAATCACTTCTCACAGATGGTCACTAATTGTGTGGGCTTTATTTTCTGGGTGACTGACCTGAGTCCCTGGGGTCTGATCTGTAGAAGTGCTGAGCAACTGAAGTCAATGAGAGCTGTGCTTTGAACATAAAAAATGTGCTACATAATGCTAAGTATTCTGAAAAACTGAGTCCCAGGTGTCTCAAATTTGGCATCCAAAATGAGTGGGAACTTCTGATTTTAATCTCCCTGTCCTTCAGTTCCCCATCTGTAAAATGGGGAGAAGAGTAACCCCTTCCCCCCCGCATCATCTCACAGGGGTGTTGTGAAAGTAAATTCATTGTTTGTGAAGCACTCAGATACTACAGCGATGAGTGGCATAGTAAAGCCCACGACACATGTAACACCTGTCATGTGGTGCTTAGAAATGAATGTGGTAAAGACCCTCTCAATGATGTCCCTAAAATGGTGATGAAATCAGTCTGCATTCCACATCCACACTGAAAAAAAGGGGGCTTGATCCAATTCTCTTGCCTCTTTTATATAAAAAGTGGCAGCAATAGGTGGCTGTAAGGCTTAACCAACATCTTTTCCATCATGTTCCCTGCCATACACAAAAAGCAGCTGTTAGAGTCAGAACCGTCGGCAACCTCATCCACCAGTGTCTCCCTGGCAGACACTGCTAAGTAAACCCCTTGTACTACTCACTGAAGCAGCCTATCACTTGGTAAAAGGGCATTTGGTAAAGGGCAAGCAATGACATACAGGGGAGCTATTTTTCTGGTGGCTCAATTGCTTTACAGATGCTTCTAAAGCCATTTTATGAAAGTATGTGTCTATAGGGTTTCAAACAATGGTAAGTGGTAGCATAATCAAGTTTGATGCATGCTTTTCAGGAAAACTAGCTTAAACTGTTTTAAAGAAGTCAATGTTCTCCAATACCTTTTTCTAAAATCTCAGCATATCATGTGGGACAACCCTTTTACTAAAAAGAAGAACAGGAGTACTTGTGGCACCTTAGAGACATGCCACAAGTACTCCTGTTCTTCTTTTTGTGGATACAGACTAACACGGCTGCTACTCTGAAACCTTTTACTAAAGGGTCTTCAGGTAGGGCAGGAAAAAATGAAGCCCAGCTAACCAGCATGGCTAGAGAATTCTCTGGTTGGAGGCTGCTATTGAAAATCTATATGAGGCAACGCTTTATTATGAACTTCAGGGCACAATTACCTCTCCTTGCCAGACCTTTCATTGCCCAAATCCGGACATCTGAACTGCACCTGTAATCTTAGATTCTTATCTTCTGCCAAGAATAAAGCACTGAAGATTTATTGCTTCGCAGGAAACAAACTCTTAAAACACATGGCTGTTTTATGCTGCATTTATGAACAGCAATGCTGCCTTGTCAAAATGCCCCAACTCCTTATAGATCTAAAGGCACAAGACGGACAGCTGCTCAATCAGTGTGTATATATATCTCCTCAATGTATGTTCCATTCTATATGCATGCGAAGAAGTGGGCTGTAGCCCACGAAAGCTTATGCTCTAATAAATTTGTTAGTCTCTAAGGTGCCACAAGTACTCCTGTTCTTTTTGTGGATACAGACTAACACGGCTGCTACTCTGAAACCAGTCTATTTTAAGTATCAAATGAAATCAAAGAAATGATCCCAAGTATCACATCTCTTATTTCCAACTAAAACATGATCACGTGAGATATTTTTTTTGCAGTTGTATATACTTATATATTTTTGTAGTGCTATTTACTGTATGTAACTACACACTATGACCTCTACAGGCAACAGGGCTTTGTGAAAATATCACCAACATTTACTAAAAAGCACCAACATGCCCTCTTCATGGTATCTTTCACGGTGTTCTAGGCTTACAGATATGACTAACTCCCATGTTCTCTTTCAGCTCTGAGATGCAGGATCTAAAATAAACAGCATCTGAAACTTTGGCGGCCTTCAAATTGACAAAAACGATCCACGCCAGGCTTGTGTGTCAGATCCTGAGATCTTGCATGACTTGAATCTCCTGGGAGATTCCAGATGTTTAGTAACATGTGGAAGTGTAAAGAATGTGTGCTAGGGAGAGCAAGTGTGGTTAGTTGGTTTTCCCAAACTTGGTTTGACTGACCGATGTAATTTTGCTCAGCAGAAACTGTGGACGGGATTTGGGTGAGGGCAGGAGAGTTCAATAATAAGGTCTGATAAGAGCCACTTTCTAAGATAAATTTAAATAGAGCCCATAAAAATCCTTTTATAATAGAGCTCCAATGCGTATATTTGAAGCCATTAATACTTGCAACAGAATATTTATCAGGAGAGATCTCATATTACTGAATCTCCCAAAATATGACTTATTCAAATATGCACACTCCATAGGGACAGAATGATGCATGCGGCTGATAAAGGGCTACAGAACCATGCACCTCAAAGGCAGCAGCTTTTTTTTACTCTACAGAAGATTAGTGAACGCAAGAAGTTGCTCTCATTTACTTCCCATTACAATATTTTGTGTGTAGAATATCTGATACTACCATGCTGCTTGGTGGCCTATGTGAAATACAGCGAGGTCTTAGAAGTTGTGAGTAGACATGTGTCCACATGACAAAAATCAACAGACTTGTTGGCAGTCTCAGGTAAGAGGCAGAGTACAGAATTGGCATGAAGGCTGAACTCCTTTCAGCCTCTATGGGTCATATCTTGGGAAAGATAAGGTGGATGAGGTAATATCTTTTATTGGACCAACTTCTATTGGTGACAGAGACAAGCTTTCAAACTCCACAGAGCTTGTAGAACTCAAAAGCTATTCTTCCACCAACAGAAGGTGGTCCAATAAAATATATTACCTCACCCACCTTGTCTCTCTCACACGGGATCAACACAGCTACTGCCACCCTGCAAACGTATCTTCGGAAGTTATGGTTGAAGTACTTGGGACAACATGGGAAGCATGTGGTGCCATTGCCTGTCCCGTAACTAGTCTGTGGCTAAACTGAGGACTTTGCCTTCCAGGGCTGTCAATTTGACACCTTATCCACTAAATTCACTTAAATTTAAATGGAAAAAATACAGGACATTCTACTATTGCAGTATGGGACCGTCTAAATGGGACTCCTCCCCTTTCTCCCAGTACAAGGTAGCAGGGATTATATTACATATAGTTACTTATGAGACAGGAACTTGAACTTACATTTTCCTTAGGCTGGGCAGTTTCTTGAAGACTCCAGTAGCTTCTAGAACTGAGATATCATTGTCATTTAGACGGCTGGTGGGAACAAACAGAAAGGCACTTAATGCTTCATGGATCTCTGTAGATGTGTCTCTAAGATTGCTACCCAGAAAATTATGACCTTTGTTAAACAAAAAGAAGGATCTCACCCTACTTTCCTGCCAACCCTCTATCTACCACTTATTTGAGTTCCATACAACAGAAGGCGTTATAGACAAAAAACATATAAAAGTAACTGTATAGAAAGTTCTATGCAAATGAGAGGGAGTGGCTTGCAGAGAATTATCCATATGTCCCCATAGATCTGAAATTTGCTTCCCATGTTTGGGTCTAAAATAGCCCATGCCTGTTGATCCTGAGAAGTACTGCAAAGACCATTCATTAGCAAGGGCTATTAGGAAGGGCAGAGGACTTGAGTGGGAGGCTATATTGCCCTGATTGAATTTGTACCTGGTTAAATTTAATTTAATTTTGTTGTGTGCATGCTTTACTATGTATGCACCAAAGGATTCAGATGTGGCTCAGCATCTTTTCTTTTCTTTGTATTAAGTCGAAATAAATAAAATACCTTAAATACATGGAAAGATTTAAAGAGGACATAAGCACTATAAGAGGACCAAATCCTGAAGATACTATGTTATATCCAATATTGTCTTATACTCCATTAAATTGGATAATTTGCCTTTCATGTGAAAGGATCCCAAAAGTAGAAAGCATACATAGAACATATTAGCTCTTTTATATACAGAATCACTTCGCAGTTTAATGTGTGCAGACAGTTCTAAGGTGGAATGAATGAACTGTTTCACAGCCTTACACAAAGATTTAGGCCAAAGGAATACCCTTTTTTTTTAAATTAGCAGCATTGCATTTTGAAAGATCCAATGAACAAGCAGTAAAAAAAAAAAAGAGAGAGAGGAAAAATGTGCAAAGGATGTTCAGAATGTCAGCATTCACCATAACCACCTCTGGAGGGCGTGCCACTTACAGATCGGTAGCATATTCAGGAAGGTGACTCGGTAAGCGGGTGAGTTTTTGATTGGAACAGTCTACAATTGTTCCTTCGCAGCGACACTTTTCAGGACAGATAAGGTCCATGAAGCATTCCCCAGTGAACTTACTTCTGTAATCCTCTGAACCTGCAGGGAAATGGAAATGTACCCAGGTAAACAGCCTGACAATTAACAATCACAGAAATCAGAGATTGAAAGGAGACCCCTCAGTTCCTTCTCCATCACCCCCATTCACTCCCCCCAGACTGCCCCAGCCAGTGCAGAGCTGCTCCCTGCATTACATTCCAAGGTGTTTTGTCCAGCTCTTTTTTCAAATGACTTGAGAGGATGGGCTCCTGCCTCTTTCCTTCTTCCCTTGGGAGATTATTTCATAGTCTTATAGGCCTCCCTTTGAAAACATCTTTTTCTTAATCTTGTCTAACTATCCCTTTGGGATCCATCCACAGGCCTGCACACATACAGCCTCGATGCAGTCAGGTTTGCCCATGTGCACTTCACTCTTGCATCAGGGTGCAATAATGATGTCAGCAAGAAAGATGGTGTGTTCAAGTGAAGGAGTCATTTTAAACAAGGGTGCTCAGAAAGGATTCTTTTACTAGCTATTAACCTAGCATACGTGAGTCTGGTCAATTTTGCAACAATTAGATATCTTGACTAACTACATTAAACAAAAAGCAGTTGAAAATAACAGCAGTTTAAATCATGTTCATTTTAATCAAGGTAAGGACATACTGTACTTAGAGAGAATCACTCTCCAACATGCCATTATATTGTAATTGCCAGACCTCTTTGACAAGGCTTTTGACCCATTCTAATGAAATGCTTTTCCAATTAGGTTCAATGAACTACTCAGTACTTTTCAGCTTTTTTTATTAATAATAAAGGGTTTGAAACTTGATCTCTATGCTTCTGGAGCCAAAAGTATTAATAAACGTGTATGTAAATCCAAGGGTTGCCAGGACAGATCTAGTCATGCAATACTTGCCTGCTCTCTTCATATTTCATTATGGAACCACCAAAAACTTCTTTGGAAACATTTGTTATACTCAAATGCTCATAACAACCAAAACCATATTTTTAACTTGTCGAGGGTTCCCAAAAGCCAGTTGTAATTGTAAAAGGTCTTTGTCACTGCCAAAAAACACTTAGTTGAAAAGCACTAATTCAAACAGGCAATACCTTTTTCAGAGTGATTTGAACAAGCTCGTTTTTAAAGAACTCTGAAAAAAATAATAAAAACTAAAACCCAAGCTGAAATAGGCCTTCTGAGAGTTGATGTCATTTTTATTCTAGTTTCCCTGTTGAGGCTGATAAAAACACTACTACTTGTTCTATGATTGCTATCCGAAAGAAGAAGAAATGAATCATCCAATGGTACCATTATTTGATTAATTCCTGTTACATATCACCTTACCAGAGGAATCCAGTGAAATCTGGTAGCTCCAAAGTTCTAGCACTTTGATCATCAGACCAGCAGGTTAAAGTCCCATAGAGAGACTTGCATTTAATTTATAACACAATGGTTAAAACTACAGTGCAGAAAGGAAAGCAGGTAACATGCTGCTTTGTATAGTACAGATACCAGGGTGATGAATGCTCTGCAAAAAGACACGTCATCATTCTGTTGAGAAATTAAATTAATTTAAGGTCTGATCTGGCTGTTGTTTTCAGCCTGAAGGCACTGGAAACAGATCTTGGAGATATTTAAAACTGAAAACGTTTGTGCTCAACACTTCCTTATTCATTTAAAATCACTTAAAACATTAGGCAGCAATATCCCATTGTATCTTTTAATGTGTTTTAAAAATACCTACTACAAAAATACTTAAATTCTATCATTTTCAGCAATAACAGCCAACTCTCTCCTGAAAGTCCCATAACTGGGGCACAAGTTAAAATGGTGACAGGTGAACACTACTGCATACGATGGACAGCACTCTACATCTGAATCCATTAGAACTTCAGAATTGTTGTTACACCACCCACATTGAGCAGTTCCCAGGAATTAAGTAGTGACCAGAAACGGGTTTGAGAATATATCAAATTTAACCTCTGAAACATTCACTTGTACCTTTCATTATAAATCCATTCCTTGAAAGAATAATTGTGAATGAAATAATGTGGTGGCGAGTAACTGTTTATTTAGGCATTCTGTATACTTTGGACATATATCCAGTGTTCTGTGGGCAAATGAGAGATTGGTGATGGAGTGGAAAACCTAGGAAAAAAGGTAGAAAGGAGCATATATTTTTTGAGGGATGTAATATTTGAGGGATCTAGACATATTTTTCTCAACCTTCTTGGAAAAGCTAATAGAAAGAAATTTACCACATGACTTTGCAACTTCAAATTCCAATTCTCCCGCTGTGTACATCTCTCATACCTACGCTGCATCAACCATTAGAAACTCATCTAGCCAGGGCACCAGTTCACCACCTGCATGCTTGGAACAGGTGAAAACCCTTCAGAACTCAGCAGGAGAGAAAGGAAGCAAAGGGTTTAAAAAAAGATTTAAAGAAGAGTTATCTGTATAAGCATGGAGTCAAAGTGATAAATAACACACACATCCTCGTCAAGTAGTCAAAGTCATCCATTAGGCTGAAAGACAACAGGAATCAGCTGCCAAAGATTAGATAAAATTTACTATTTGACTAGAGCCTTGAGATCACTTGGACAGGTGGCTGCTCTATTAAGTTATTCCCATCAGGGAAACTAATGTGAAATGCAGCCATCTGCTTGCAGAACTAGTTAAATGTGTATCCCCATCTCTACATGCAATATTTTATCAGCATATTACCTCAGAGGTTTAGGTGGATATGGTATGATTTAAAAAGCACAGTTAGAGATCATGTGCAAATACTACTTCCTTTATTCTAAAAATTAACCTTAGTGAACCATGGAGAAGAGCTACAGAAGAAGTGCAAAAGATTTTGTTTCAGACTAACCATTAACTCATATTTTTATACCATTTCAGTTGGAAGATCTGTGAAGCTAGCCTGAATGTAAAACATGATATGAAACTTTAAGGTAATTTCCAGTATTGAAACATTACTTGAAACATTAATTGAAAAATTAAGTTGTCTCTAAAAAGGAGTTGCCAAAGACAGAAATTGGGGAACTGCATTAAACTGAAGTGCCCGTTACTGTTATAGAATTTTTACCTAATAATATCAAAAGCACTGTTACAACAAACAGCTGATAAAGCAACAAAATGTCCTACGGCAGATACAGGTTTTTCCTATCTCACAAAAGGGTAAACTGTGACAAAGTTAAGCACAAAATTTTCGAGACTGTCCATTAAGTTGGAGTGCCTTTTTTCTGGTCCTCAAATTGAAAAATTAAAGTTCTATGGCCAAGGACTTTTTTTTTTAAAAGAGTTCTTACTTAAATTCTGAAATACCAGACACCCAGCAGCTCCCAGTGCGTGCTCAGTACTTCTGGGAAATCAGGCCACATATAAGCACCTGGATGCCATTTTAAGCACTTATTTAGTTAAAATTTTGACATAGGTGTTTCAAATTGATCACCCAAAATTAGTGGACGAAACTGAAAATGTAGTTCTAAGTGCTTTAACGAAAGTCAGAGTGGCAGAGAACACAACAAAACCAAACCTGGAATCCTGACACCATTTCTTAAACAAACCACTAGATAACACTATCTCTGGGTTTACTGGAAAAAATAGCCAGAGCCTGGTGATTCATTAATTCACAGCAACTCTTGTCAGGCCTGATGTATTCATTGCCCCAACTCACTGCTGTCATAATCTGTATCTAAAAGAAGTCATGTAAGGTATCATAAACAAGCTGGTAACACGCTGGTTAAGAAAATCATTGTGTGGGGTATGAACAAAGAGGGATAAATATGTGCTAGAATCATGTTCTTACAATTGGCAAGCAATGCATAAGCTCAGCCTGTCCTAGACAAAGAAGTGTGTATTTGCTTGTCTGACCAGCCTGGTCATCAGGCAGAGCCAATGAAGGTATTTTACATATAAGGTGAACAAAGCTAACAAGCAAGGGAGAAGACAGCACGGCGCCTGTACCTCAACAGGGAAAGAAACTTTGCCTAGGCTTACTTTTCAAAGAATACATTTCAAAGGTTTATTAGACTATAAAAAGGGGCGAGAACCCCATAGTCATCCTTCATCTAAGGAGACAAAGAAAACCAGGCGCTTTGGGCCCTGCGATTTGATCCTGGCTAAGGAATAGCCAGCCATGCTGGAAGAATTTCTATGGTGAGAAAATTTTGAACAAAATTCTCAGTTTTTTTCAGTTGAGTTCCAGCCTTAATGGCTTATTTTCACATTTGTTTTTTTATAACCATTTTTATCCTTATTAATTCTACTTGGTATCACTTTATAAACTTGTTTTACTTACTGTGAATCAATTCAGTGCTGTGATTGAAGGGAAGATTGTGTTAAGCTAACAGGCTACTGTGTACTGTCTCTTTAAAGGAACAGCAAACTTTTAATGTTTCATGAGTGTTCCAGCGTGAGGGACTGGGCACTACAGGGGAGATAGTTTTGAGGAAACTTGGGGCTGGAAGGGTTGCTGAATTCCCCTACAAAAAGTAACTGGGTGGTGGAAGCCAGGATGTGCCCTGAAAGCTTGTCTGCTGGCTGTTGGTGTCAGGGCTGTGAGGCACAGCAGCATAGCATATAAGACTGCCAGAGTTGCAAGGCAGGTGTTGACAGAACTCCTTACTGGCCTGTCGGAACCCCAAAATGTTACAGCATCTCTCAATGTTATTTGATACTAGTGTTTTCAATCCTTACCAATAACTGCTTAGACAATTTAACAGCAGCAAAAATGTTTCTGACGTTAGCACAATTTATCAGTAAAGCTTCTAAACAAAATATAGTGCTACCTTACTACTAAGCTTCCATGAGGCTCTCAAAGTACTTTATAAAAGGTAGACATTATCCCTATTTTACACAGAGGGACACTTAGGCAGAGAGAAGTTAAGTGACTTGCTCAAGGTCACAGTCAAGGATCAGATCAAGAAAAAAACTCTAGTATGCTCATTTGCAGTCTTCTGCTCTAACCATTAGAGAATATCACCCTCATGTTAGAAAATGTTTTCCGTTTCAGTAGACATACAGCTATGGAGACTCTCCTGAAATGTTCTATCAAAGTACTTTCTTTCTAGTGTTAGTTCAGTCCTGAGATTCTGTTAAGTAGTAGACATATAACTACACATAACATTGCCTCAGCTGTGATTCCAAGGTGTGGTTCATGCAATATAGTTCATGGAATAGCTCTAAAAATAATTACTCAAATTATGATACCTCTAGCTAATTAAATTAACATGATTTTTGATCTCACTAGAATTATCACTGAAGCCAGAGCCAAACATAATTCATTAACAAGATGTCCAATGTGTCCACTTTAATATCAATTAATCAAATGAGTTATTTAGGGACAGTTATTCTGCATGCAGGCCTCTGAAAAATCACTTTGAAACACTACTGTTCACTGGGGCTATCACCCCGAAACCTGGAGTCAGCTGCTCTGCTGTAGGTGGGTCTATTTATAGAACACAAATAACCTTTTTATCTTTTCCTGTGAGAATGAGGGAATCTCTCACCTTTTGATGCTTCTGAAAACAGCAGAAGTATCCCAGCATGCCATGCGGCAGGAAAGTATGCAGCCTTCCATGGTGCTTGACAGAACCATGTTCAATTTGTATTGTTCTACCACATGGTTAGATCAAGCACAAAGGAAAACCCCATTAACAGTCAGAGTCAGTGTTAGGCAGCGCCAAAGAGAGAGGAGCGTTGAGAGGAAGCAGCATGGAGAAGCACAAGCTGGAGATTTCACTGAGAACTGCTGTCCATTTCACCCATGCAAAAAGGAGCTGGAGTACAAAAGGTCATCATTTTATGCTACAATTGCAAGAACACTCCGTATAGGACAATCTGTGAGCATAAGAGAACAGGGACCAGAAGTTTTTAAAGGCAGAACTACTGCAACAGAAAACACTACCAAAGGATTGCAAATGGCTGCATCCAGTAGGTGTACACAATAGACTGTACAGTGAGCATGTGGAGCTAGGAAAACGCCTATATAAAATGCCTGATCTATGCTACTATTTATTGGGCCCCCTTACTCTTCTTTGGTGACTCCTTTCAGAAAATACAGTGGTAAAGCATACTCAACTTTTTTTGGTTTTTATTATACGATCCAGTAAAGAAGCCAGCTTGGAGGTACAAAAAGCCAACTTCATATGCCAGAGCACATACTGGTAAAAATAGGATTCCAGCCTGATGACCAAACTCTGGCTTCAGATGCTCGCACACAACTCACTGAAGTCAATTGGAATTGTGATTTGGGACCTCAGGACAGAATATGTCCGCCCAAATGATCACTCACAACAGTGGGAATATTTACAAGAGAGGAATAATAAGCAGCAGTAATCATTGCTTGATTCCTGTTTTTTAAAACCACACTTCAAAACAAGGACATAGTAGAGAACAATTGCTGTTTAAAATATAAACGAGTCTATTGCTATTGCTCCTTCTTAGCATAATACCTGTAGTTTTCCATAGGGTAGGCAATGGCTGAAATTTGGCTAAATATTAGTTCTTGTCCACCATGGATCCATACATGTAATCGTTAAATCCCTTAATTTTTATAAATTTTGTTTATTAATTGACTAATATATCATATGATCAAATTTCAACCTGTGGATTGCTTGGGAACTATGGTAACTGAGTGTAATTGCTATGTGGGATGCAGTCCCATACTCTTATTCCTCCTCCTGTTTAACCTTGCATCCACTCAAGCCCTGGATTTTTGGAATAAAATACCCCCCAGGTACTCTGTTATGCAATGAGCAGACATATTTCTTATCTACCAAATGCCTTTATTCAATGTATCCAACATTCATCAGAGTCCCTGTAAACAAAAAAAGTAATTTTGATGTGGGTGCACACTTTCAATCATTGTGGAGCAGGGCATGCAAAAATCACCAGGGCAGAGCTTTGGGGAATATTTGAACAAATCTGTGTCCCTCTGTTGTGTTAATTAAGCATTTCTCTTTTTAAAAAAACTATGTGCTCTAGCCATGAACCACCATGAACAAGTGGTAGCAATGTAAAGAGAAAGGAGTTTACCACAAAGGCTAGTTCAAGTCCTCCTCAGACACAAAGAGACAGGCAGCTCAAAAGCACCACTACACTTGCTTTGCAGTTAAATTTTGGGATTTCTGTTCATGGCAGCTGTGGCAAAAATATGCAGGTAAACAGCCACTTTTGGGGATAAATGTACAAGGGAAAGCAGGAAAGCTTATTGCTTGCACTTTGGTCCCAAACACTTTGCTGCTTCAAAAAATGAATTTCAGTTTGGGCCCAAAACTCATTTCCCATGAGCCTCTGTATGAACAAAACATCACTCATATAAATGTTTGCAAAAAGTAATGTTTAAAAAGGGGTGACTGACATGGGAAATTGAAATTTAGTTGCCAATTCACTGAAAAGTTGCCAGACAATTTCCCCTGCCACTGGCCCAGCTCAAGAAGCACAATGTTAAATATAAGTTACATCAAAGTAAAATTGTATGATTTACTGTAAAAGGAGATTCTAAACTGCGATAATCAGAGGTCTGTTATTTCAAACCAATGGTTGAAAAGGAGTTGTATATGGTTCACTGTTTTTAGCTCTGTCATTAGATTGCATCTACTCAGCAAACTGTTTAGATATCAGAACAATTGGACGGAAGATTTATTGATCTATTTCAGGCTCATATGTTACTGCATTTGTTTTATTTAACTGGCTTGTTTTACTTAACATGCCAATCTCTCTCTCTCATGCTTTTATTTTTTCTATTTAAGTGGCTTTTGGTGCTCATTAAAAGGTGCTAAAGTCACTGCTCCAGTGAGTGACATTCAATTTAGCCACAAAACAAGTGCAACAGAGGCAGTGGCACTTATCCCCAAGCTGGAGGCACCATCCACTTGGGGTAACGGGTATCTCTGTGTCCATCCCCTTTCTGTCCAGTGCCTTTCTGCATAGACTCCCAATGAGGGTGTTGGCTTGTAATTTTTACAGACAGCCGATGAACTGTTGTCTACTTTCTGTCAAATGTTCTACCTTCATCAGAAGATTAGGACTTAAAGTAAACATTTAATTGGACACCTTCATATTTTACCCTCTTTTGGGGACTATATTCTCTGGCAAACAAGATCACATATTTTAAGATGGACTTGTGCTTCCTTGAGAAAGAAAGCCTATAGTATAGATCAACAAAGCAGTGTAGGAGACCTTTTATATATCCCGGGACACTCACAGGGTTAGCAAGTGAGAAGCTGGAATGACTGGAAAAAGAAACACATAGAGATCTGAATTGCTTCCAAAGCTTTTCTAGAAATGAAATAGTAAGATCGGTGTCATAGTTAAATCAACTGTCTTTTTCAATTGGAATATTTTTGGAGTGAAAGGAAATTAAGAGCTCTTATTATTCCAAACCAAGTCATATTCCTCTCCCTTTCAAAGTGGCTAGATAACAAAGGAAGTAAGATGCATAGTGTCATGTAAACCTAAGCTTGCAAATGCAGTTCCATTGTGCAAAGACTTCATATTCATAAATATGATCAAATCCAAAATTCAATTTGCTCATTTCTCTTCTCCAATAAAATTCTATTCAGACAGATTTATTTAGCTATACTATTACGGCAAACACTCACTTGGACAAAAACTTTTAATTCCCTTTCCCATCTGCTTTCGTCCCAGCAAACCTGGTGATGAGCAACAATAAGCAACACCCTAGCTTCACTATGCTCTCACACCTCTGGGGGCATTTTCAGCTGAGCTTTTGTCTGTCTCTTTCAAAAAAGAGGTCAGGAGACATAAAATGTAATTGACCTTAAAAACAAAAACAAAAAAAATGTTACTTTTCAGCTGCCCAGATCACATGGCACTGTTCCATATGTCTCTCCCTGACTCCGCTCAAGCAAAATTCTTGCAAGCAGAAGTGCTAGGAGCTTGGCCTCAAGCAAGTTTTTCTGCAAATGCGACTAGGCTTCAGAGAAGCCTATTCAGTTCCAGATAATCCCCACTAGTGTCAAGTATAGTATGGGCTAACATAACAGCTGTCAGGTTTCAGTCTCCACCTCCAGCTAGGAGCTGCTGGAGGCCAGCAGGATAAGAGCAGGCTGGACAGCAAATCCCTGACCAGGTGTTACTGCAATACTGTAACTAGGCAGATTAGGGCATGGGGATATCTGCATTTATTAAAAGAGACAGGGCTGAATACTACAGGAATATGAATATCCAGTATGTGAATGATCGTCTTTGCCTAAGAAAATGGGGAGAATTTGGAAAGGATGCATCATAGTGATTTGTAAGTTATAGGAACCACTACTAGCATTTAAATAAGACATTTCATGTAGAAAACAGCTGATTACACTCACTTAACTTGCATAAGTTTTAAACATTTAAAGGAATAATAACACCGGTCTACAATTTTTGAGAAGTCGTCTGCTTCAGAGATAAAATGTGCTATTTATTATGTATTTTGATGTGCTGAATTCAAATATGACAATTAAAACAACTTATTGGCTACTGTTTCTAAGATATTTAAGTTTTTACATTTTATGTCTATGTATATTGTGTAGATAGTAGAGTTTTAATCATAAATTGTAAACCTAGGTCTTTTCATGTGTTTATGGTTGCTTTACATGATAATATTTCACCTGTCCTGTTTATGTAACACTTTAAAAATCAGCAACATTATTATATTTATTTATATAAATAAAATGTATTATGAAACAAAAGGCAAAAAACTATTATGTACATAGTTTAGTCCTATTCAGTGTCTACTCGGTGCTTCTTGGCTTGTCTCTTGTATTCATTAAATGGGGCATCTCTTGTCACTGTCCAGCAATAGTCTGCAAGCATTGATGGGCTCCATTTGCCCTGATAGCGTTTCTCCATTGTTGCAATGTCCTGGTGAAATCGCTCGCCGTGCTCGTCGCTCACTGCTCCGCAGTTCGGTGGAAAAAAATCTAGATGAGAGTGCAAAAAATGTATCTTTAGTGACATGTTGCAACCAAGACTTTTGTATGCCTTGAGGAGGTTTTCCACCAACAACCTGTAGTTGTCTGCCTTGTTGTTTCTGAGAAAATTTATTGCCACTAACTGGAAGGCTTTCCATGCTGTCTTTTCCTTGCCATGCAGTGCATGGTCAAATGCATCATCTCGAAGAAGTTCACGAATCTGAGGACCAACAAAGACACCTTCCTTTATCTTAGCATTACTTAACCTTGGAAATTTTCCACGGAGGTACTTGAAAGCTGCTGGTGTTTTGTTAATGGCCATGACAAAGTTCTTCATCAGACCCAGCTTGATGTGTAAGGGTTGTAACAAAATCTTCCTTGATTCAACAAGTGATGGATGCTGAACACTTTTCCTCCCAGGCTCCAATGACTGTCGGAGTAGCCAATCTTTCTTGATGTAGTGGGAATCTCTTGCACGACTATCCCATTCGCAGAGAAAACAGCAGTACTTCGTGTATCCAGTCTGCAGACCAAGCAAGAGAGCAACAACCTTCAAATCGCCACAAAGCTGCCACTGATGTTGGTCATAGTTTATGCACCTCAAAAGTTGTTTCATGTTGTCATAGGTTTCCTTCATATGGACTGCATGACCAACTGGAATTGATGGCAAAAGTATAGTATGGGCTAACATAACAGCTGTCAGGTTTCAAAACATTGCCATTATGCAGTAAAACAGCTTTAAGACTCATCTTTGATGAATCAATGAACAGTCTCCACTCATCTGGATCGTGAACGATGTTGAGAGCTGCCATCACACCATCGATGTTGTTGCAGGCTACAAGATCACCTTCCATGAAGAAGAATGGGACAAGATCCTTTTGACGGTCACAGAACATGGAAACCCTAACATTACCTGCCAGGAGATTCCACTGCTGTAGTCTGGAGCCCAACAGCTCTGCCTTACTCTTGGGTAGTTCCAAATCCCTGACAAGGTCATTCAGTTCACCTTGTGTTATGACGTGTGGTTCAGAGGAGGAGGATGGGAGAAAATGTGGGTCCTGTGACATTGATGGTTCAGGGCCAGAAGTTTCATCCTCTTCCTCGTCTGACTCAAGTGAGAATGATTCTGGTGCATCAGGAACCGGCAGTCCTTCTCCGTGGGGTACTGGGCGTATAGCTGATGGAATGTTTGGATAATGCACAGTCCACTTTTTCTTCTTTGACACACCTTTCCCAACTGGAGGCACCATGCAGAAGTAACAATTGCTGGTATGATCTGTTGGCTCTCTCCAAATCATTGGCACTGCAAAAGGCATAGATTTCCTTTTCCTGTTCAACCACTGGTGAAGATTTGTTGCACAAGTGTTGCAGCATATGTGTGGGGCCCACCTCTTGTCCTGATCTCCAATTTTGCAGCCAAAATAAAGGTGATAGGCTTTCTTAACTATAGTGGTTATACTGCGCTTTTGTGATGCAAAAGTCACTTCACCACAAACATAGCAGAAGTTATCTGCACTGTTCACACAAGTACGAGGCATCTCTGCTCACTTTGGCTAAACAGAAATGTGTCCCTTTGCAAAATCAAACACTGACAAATAAGAGAGCATGACACTGTATGATTTCTAGAGCTGATATAGGGCAATTTGTTCAGCAGAGTGATGTAAACTTCGTTATGATTGCATCATCCGTGACTTCTAGGAATAACATGATGCAATTCATATCACGTATGACGCAATACCAGCTTCAGATTGCATCATTCATTGTTTTGCCTAAAAAGCAAGTACTGTCCAAACCCAGTCATAGATTTATTCATAGATCCAGTCAAAGATGTATTTTAGTCATTTCTGGTTTAAATTGAGATCCCTTCCCTTTATAACTCACTTATCCTCCGCCATTCCCAAGTCAAGGGTCGTATATACTGACCCAATAGCATATCTTGAAAACTAGAGCCAATCAACAATTTTAAGCATCATTTTTATTCTCAGTGACCCAGAATTAGTAAAGTTTGACTACATTTATTTCAGAAGCATTTTGACTGTAGAGCAGTGTAATAATACTTTGCATCTTTCATCTAAAGATCTCAAATAATGTAAAGTATACATGCATACAACTCCACTGCAGATATGGAATAATTATAACCACTTACTCTAGGGAAACCAAGGCACAGAAAAATTAAGCGACTTGTCTAAGGTGTATCAATAAGCTGGCAACACAACTGGAAAAAGAAGTTCAACTACCAGGCTCTGCTCTCATCATTAAATAGCCCTATCTCTTCATTCATGGAGTTCTCTATGTAAGGTCCAATCCTGAGGCCATGAGATTTTTGGTTCAGTAAATGCAGTGTGCACCTCAGCCTTGGGCCCACAATGTAGAGGGGTGAAGTTGGTGTACAGGGAAAGGCCAGCACAATCACAAATAATGGGGACTACGCTCTAGTCTGGAGCTCCAGTTCAAGAAGTTTGAACATGTTTACCACCAAAATGGTTGCTTACAACCCAAATACAAATACAAAGACAGGGAAAGACAAATTGCAGGTACCATGAACAGCTTTTATTAGAAGCCTTTGATGCAGCTATTGATAAAATACATCATTCTCTAGTCTGATGACAAGGGTTATAGAAGAGATATGAAACTGTCCCTGAACATACAGGTGCTTATGTCTTCATTTTCAACATTTGTATCAGGGCTGCTGCCTTCTGATTGGATTGAATTACTGGGAGGCGGAGTTTGAAAGGATAGATTTGTGTTGGCAGATGGCTCATTGTCCTTAAATAGTTCACCCTGTTTTTGGTTTGCACAGACCTATCTGGGGTTGTAGCAGCTAATTAAATCAGTTAAAAATCACAGGTGCCCAATGCAAGAGGAATTAAGGAGCCAGGTTTAGTTATTAGGACTTCAAATGGGAAAGAAGTTCATGTTTCTACACTGTAGGAGGGGAAGCTTTTGTGATTTGGTGCTCTTAGAAACAAATATTCTTCAACCATCATCAAAAGCGGAGTGGGGAGAGTTGAGCAGGTAGAACTTCCATCAGTTTTCAAATGCACAAGAAACTGACATATATATAAAATACAGGCACTCGTGCACACAAACATATATACACACACACACACTATACAAACAAAATAGGAATCTTGAGTGCAGGGAGAGCTCTGTGAAATAGCCATTGTATACAGAGTAAACAAGGATTCTGACATTTCTTGAAGTGACAGTGAGCTACCACAGAGGCAGCAAAACCTAATACTGGATTCTTTTTATTCCCCTAAAGACCAGTGCTGCTTTACAAAACAAAGCTTAACTTAGTCAAAAGCTACCACGCAGAAGAGCTTTTTTTTTCCCTACCGAGGATGGGATCCTCCAGTAACTCAGAACTGACATGTCCCACTGAAGAAGCACTCTGTGTAAGCTCAAAAGCTTGTCTCTTTCACCAACAAAAGTTGGCCCAATAAAAGATATTACCTCACCCATTTTGTCTCTCTAATGTCCACTGTATCGTTAGCTGACAGTGAGCAGATGCTGCTGAGGAAGGAAAATCCCATCATGCTCTTGTATTGCTGCTACTGAAAATGACACAACATTCCCCCTTTATGAGCATATTGGAGGAAGCTTGCACTGAATCTCTTTCCTTGACACACTCATAACCCTGTGAAGATGTTGCTGCTCCATCTTCATCAGGTACCCGGAAGTAAAAGCTTGCACCACTGGGCTGGGAGAGGAGCGGGGGGAGCTGCCTTGATGATGGAACAGTCCACAAGGAGAATAGAATTTACCTTTGCAAATACTAGCATGAAGCAATAGGGAGGGAATGAAGGCAGAAGAAAGTACCAACTCAAGAAAAAAGCCTCCAGAAATTAATTACTGTCCTGTATAAAGTTTATTGTTTACTTATCAAAGCCTGAGCCTATGCTCTTCCGTCTAACCACATATCTCCAAATGCTGTCCTGACACCACTCCTAGATACTGATGTCTCAAACTCCACTGGGCAAAACTTCAATGTCTCATCTTTCCTCCCAAGCCCTTCCCACAACTCCATTATCTTCCCCTTTCGCCCCAAGATGACTTCTGAGTCACCTCCAGAGCTTGCTTTTTACCCCCCCTCCTATTCCACATGACCACACCTTTTCTCATTCAAATCCCCCCTGAAAAGACACTTTTGTGAAACCTTGGAGAATCCAAAGGAAGAAGAATCTGCACATCTTTGGGGTTGGGTTTTGTGGACTTTCTGGGATGGAACTCCATGACATGGAGCCCATTTCTTCCCCAGTTGCTATAATGCTAAGTACACCGAAGGTGAACTAATTGTGGGTCTTGTACTGAGAAGGGCTGGGCACATGCATCTCCCACAGATTTCAACAGAGCTTGGCATCCTCCACACCGCTCAAGTTCAAGAACCATGCCAGGTTATTAAAATGGGGCTGCCCTCCCGCCCCCCTCAAAAATTATTAATACATTGACTACTTTTTTGACTGAAAGACATGCTTATTTCAGGCAAATTTACTTAGGAATTTATTAAGGGGCTAACATAAATAAAATGAAAATACCAGTAGCCCTAGATGAGAAATTAATTTTGTAATCTCTGAGCAGGAAGGTATAAACTGTAGATTTATAACATAAACTATTTTCCCATTCCTTCATTGAGCAACAAATGCAAGAAGCAGATGAGAAGGATCCCTGAGTCAGCAAAAATAAACAGACAGATCACTAAGTATCCTCATCACAGCAGTGCTGATGCAGGACTGTCCCTGTGAAAAGATATGCATTGCACACCTCTGTTTTTGCTTTAAATACATAATGATCCCACATTTTACATCCCTGTTTGAAGACATGTTGTGGCACAGCCCAAGATAATGTCATAGTCCTCAAAAATAAAAAGTGGAAAAATTATATTTTTCTGTTGCATTCTAAGACAGAGGAACAAGCTAAGTTCTAATGCTGCCTCCTTGAATGCATTCTGAATCAGTTTACAAACAATGATTCATCAAAATATCTAATGGAATAGTACTTCAAAATTTCTGCCCCTATTTTAAATGAATAGAAGAACTATGATTCTCATTGCCATTTGGAGCTTTTACTAACAAGGGCAAGGACAAAAACTCTCTTGAGTTTTTCAATAGTGTTAGTTTTCAACCAACTTAAAGCCATGTTTTGGAGCCTGCACACTGCATGTCCTCCTCCCCTGAAGCACACACCAGGAAAGCTCGAGGTATGCCTTCTCATGGGTGTTTGATATTATTGAATTGATAAGCAAGGCTGGAACAGATGGACTGAGAACATGATGGACTGAAGAAAGAACACAACAGAGGAATCCAGACAAAACATTACTCTCAAGACCATTAGCTGAATTGCTGTCCCTTCTCAACTCTTATCCTTCAAAAATTGTATCTGATGGTCTCAGCTTTTTTCCAATGGCCTGTATCACTGCATAGGATAGGAACATGTAACACATTTTGATATTTGCTTTGCCCTATTAATAGAGTAAAATAAAAATGGCATATTGGGATAGATTTAGAGTCATTAACTTCTTCACAGCGTTCTTTATTTTGTAAATATCCATGACTTCTCCATTCTCATTCCAGGTTTCTTTAAAGGCGAATATTGATGACTAGTTACTATGCTACAGGGATGGGCCTAAACCAAGTCCCTGGCTCAAACACCCCATAATTTAATAAATTAAGATTTGGCTCTAAACTGCATGACTTGAGCCTGCAACTCAAATTACTTAAAGGCTTTAAGCCCTGCCTACAAGACTGTCTGATTGCAAATGAAGTTATCCTTCTTTTATTTTATCAGTAAAGGGCAGTTTATCTGAGAATACTGTTTGCTGAGACATACAATGCAGCAATGTCTTGTTTTGGGCTGCTGCCATTCATTCTCATGCTACATCAGCTTATAGTGCCATCAGTCTTTTACTGTCAGGAGTACAATTAATCATGCTGTTTTTTCGGGGGGTGGGGAGGGAGAGGACAAAAATGATAGTAATTTTTATAGAAAACACTGAAAAGTATTTCATCAATGACAGTCATTTTTCTTCTCAATACATAGCAACAGATTTTCTTACACTGAAATTCTGCCTGTTCCTACAGCATGTCACAAGTACAGTAAATCTGAAACCTATGCTACCAGTACAACACACACATGAACAAACGGAGTCTGCTAAATTAAGCTGCATAAGGCGATATTCCTTTGTTGACATCTGGTCCGGAAGATGAAAAAGAGCTAATAGTACAGTTTATGAGGTGGTGGGGATGAGGAAGAGCTGTATATACTACTTTTCAGATTATTTTCATCATCATCATCAACTAATTACACATACAGTAAATAACAAAATCTGTGGACCATACCCTAAGGTCAGTTTTGATTCCTTTCTTCCTAAGGACAAAAATCCACTGACTGCAATGGCAGCTTTGCTTGAATGAATAAAAATTAAGGTAAGAGCTTCTGGGTTGGATCTGCAGAAATTAGTTATGGATGGTAAAGCCCTGCTAATTCATATGGTCTATTTCCTCCTGTTCCCCTCGGGGGTCACAATTGTTCCTTGCAGTTTACGTAGGACCTAATCCACAAGGTTATTTTCTTTCTCTCTCCCCTGCCCCTCCCTCACCCCCCCCACGCTTTTTTTTTTTTTTTTTGCTGAGTACTTACTCAGGCAAAGCTCCCATTCAAGCCAGGATTTGGCCCAATGTACATCCAGGTTTCTGCCCTTCCCAAATACACCATTTGGCATATGAATTCATCTGTATCTCCACTGGTTTTCATAGACATTTTATAACCCAGCATTCTTTAAACATTAAATGTCAAGGATTTTTTAAAAAAAGACAAGCTACAGACTGGGCTCTTTTTTAATCCATAAGGTAATTGGTTTTCTGGAGGACTAACTGAATTTCCCAAATTTAATTTTAAAAGATGCTCCACAGTATCCATTATAGCAAACACTGTCCTGCAGATTTGATTAGCAGGCTCTCTGGACCTGCTTATTTCTGAATTGAAAGTGCAGTACAGCCTGGATAAATGAATTACCTGAGCAGCGGAACTTCTTGCTCTTGATCTGGCTGATTCGTTTGTTGGCAAGGCGACGTGGACTGCTGCATCGAGCGCCGCTGGTTTCTATCGGATTATCCTGCAGGTAATCAGCCAGCCACTTCAAATGGCAGTCACACACAAATGGATTCTGAGCTAAATGTCTGCAAGAGGGATGGGATGTTTAATCAGAATTGACCTGTGACTCTGTACTCCATCATTGTTTTTCACAAACGCAAACCTGAAGAGTAGAGTAATTGAATAAGCTCCCAAAAACTCAGGCCTGGCGGAAGCCACATGGAGCTGCACATGAATGGGAAAATTTTGTGAGCTATCGTATTTCGTAGCTCATTAAGCCTGCTGCAAGTCCTTTCATGGAGGAAGCAAAAATTAATACAGCAAAGCCTGATTCAAAGGATACAGATCTTCTGTCTCCAGTGTTTTCACTTGGAAGCCTGACATGATGTATTGTAATAGAAACACATCTTTCTAGAAACACCTGATTTGAGAGAACATTTTGTGCCCTGGTTTCAAAAGAAGTTTTATTGACAAGCTCAGCTTCCTAGGGATAAAAATCTGGATAAGTAAAGGAGAGCACCTTGGATCAGTGGGCAAAGCCACAAATGAGCCACAGGCCTTCACTCAAGAGTGAAATTAATGTTGCATATCCTATTCAGGGCTGATAGAATTTTTTTGCATTGATTTCTCCTCAATCTAAAATTTTAACTTTTCAGAATAGACAGCTGATGCAAACTAGGGCCTGACTAATATAATTCAGCAAAAGCCTGTGTGAAATACACCCATCTAGTTGGAAAGGTATTTCACCAGACATTCAAATTGCGGTGATAAAGTTCCTCTAGATTGTCTACAAATATTTCAGGTAGAGGCCTCTTCTGCTCCGCTTAGGCTCCCAGAGGTTAAGACAAAAATTATTTCTGCAGTTGTTTTGGTCCTCTTTGTTGGGCTCAGTGAGGTATTAAATAAAGAAAGTTTGTCAGGATTCTCCCTCTGAGCCTGCTCCCATGGAAATCAATGACAAAACTCCCACTGACTTCAAAAGGGAGCAGGATGCGGACCTCAATCATGAAAGGTCCATTTGTTGGAGAAGTGGATGTGGAAAGATGTTAACTTGTGTTTATGAGCAGAGGTATAAGGACATATTCCTGGAGAGTTATGGTCCTACTAGTATTTAGGCATATTTTTCTCTCCAGCTCATTTCCATCCACACTAAATTTATTTTGTTTCCTTGTTCCAGGTATGTTTAGAGGTTGTGGCTTAATATAATGAAAATAACATGCCACCCAGTTGTGGTGGCAGCACCCGAGAGAGTGGAGTCAAATGAGTGTAAAGAGGGGGTGGGGGGAGGAAATGTTCCTTACAGAGGTTACCCAAAGAGGCTAAACATTGTTGCTGCATTGAGCCTGTAAAGTAAAGCCACTCCAGTACTGGAAGGTCCAAAAACTAAATCAACAGTATGTGATGGCAGGCTGTGCTCCATGCTTTAAAAAAAGGCAGAAACTGGAAATCAACTACAACATCAAACTGCCCACGGAGAAGTGTCTCAATGCGAAGCAATGAGGAAAGCTTGATGTACACTCTAAGTAATGGCCCCAAGCTCTGTCTAGAAAAAACATGGAACCCAAGAAGTAACTTTTATAGCTTAACATTCTAAAAATATCGTTTCACTTGGTTTGTTGAATTCATGCACAGCTAGCATTTGCAACAGAGTCATATTAGCAAACTTTTAGCTTTATCTGAAACAAACTGGTTTATGCATACATGTACGTTTTATATAAACCAGATCCATTTATACATCACAGAAATATTTATTTTAATGTCTGCTTGGATTGGTGCAGCAGGTGCTGTCCAAATATTTGTGGCAAATTATCTTCATGATCCCAGCCTCTTGAGCTTGTTTGTTGCTAAAAATAACAATTGTACATTTTCTTTTAGGTGAGCAAACGTACACAAAATTAATTTACATAGTGCAGTGCCTGTCTTGCACTATGTGTGTGCATACAGACACATACAAAGTTTTAGGTCCTTTTTTTAATGAGTTTGCCAGTCAGACTCTGAGAAAGGAGTATTATTCTTTCTTTGGAAGTTCTCACAGCTTTATGATGAAAAATCTTTTTTTTTTTTTAAATGGAGATATCCTATCTTCTAGAAGTGGAGGGGACCTTGAAAGATCCCTAAGTGGCCCCCTCAAGGATTGAACTCACAACCCTGGGTTTAGCAGGCCAATGCGCAAACCACTGAGCTATCCCCCTCTAAAATTTTATCCTGTAAAATATCAGTTATGATATATACTTATGTATCCAAGAAAAATAAGGGGTTTCTGATCCCTTTCCTAGTCCTAAAGCTTTAATATCTTCTCACACTAAGACTCAGAGAAAACACAATAGATCCATGTTTTTTTTTTAAATTAATATTTTTACCTGGACCAAATGAATAATAACTTACAGTGATACACATTTACCCCGCATGCCTAGAATGTCAATTAAAATGTAGCTTCAACTCTTATGAACTATGCAGCAGGTCTCAGCGTCCAGTAGGGATAAATAACAAATATATATGCTCACAGAAAACCATTATGCACATATTTTTAAATATAAAAGTCTGCTGTACATATACCCTACATAGAGTCAAATGCACATGCCCAGTATCCTCCCTATTTAAAACCACTGAATGTCCCCGAATGAAATATTTATATTCATTAATAAATTTATTATATTTATAAGACCCCTGGAAAAGAGGTAGAACCTTGTAGAATTTGGCAGTTCTGAATTTATTCTATACTTTTCTTTCATGTTTTTCTTTTATTTCTGCCAAAAACCAGAAGCTACTGGCCTTGGGTTTCTTCAATATTGTCTTAATGCCAGATGCAAAGGCAGTGCAAAGATAGGGAACATCTTTGGGGAAAAGGGAAGAGCTGTCAGTTGTAGTGTGTCTGCGTACTCACAGAGTCTGGATCGATTGGAGAGGTGCAAAGAGCCCCTTGCTGATGGTCTGCAGTTTGTTGTCATAAAGAGATAGCAGGTTGAGATTCTGAAGATCTTGAAATGTGTTTACCCTGAGGCAGTTGATCTTATTGGCATTGAGAAGCCTGAAAGCAGAGGAAAGGTTTATAATTCACTAATATTGTAATTACCAGATAAAGAGAGACTGAACTTTCGGGTTAACCTAAAAAAAATGAAACCACTCAAACCAAATCATTCTACATTAAAGGTCCTTGGTCTGCCTGTTACCTTAAAAGCAAAAAACCCTACAGTCACCATTAGAGCTATCAAACTGAGGGACATATACAGACATGGGTATAACAGAGCTAGATAAGCAAAAAAAAGTCCTGCAAATATATTTTTGTGCACATAATTTGTACAAGATAATTCCAGAGGAATATTGCATAGGGGTCATGGAGAGAGCTTGCGCCTTAATAATGGTTATATAATTTACACAAAGAGATGGTCAAATCGTTGCCCTCCTCCACACAGTGGCTATTGTATGGAAGTCCACTGTAAGAGGCAGACAGGGCACTTCTTTTAACCCCTAGTCAGCAGGTGTTTGAACCCCTGCATGAAGCTGCTGAAGTTCTGACCACCTCATTGCAGATGTTGTGGCTAGTTAGTTCTATCAGAGAACTGAAGAAGAGAGAGAGTCTCCTGAGGGACAGGAAACTAGGGCAGTAGATTCTGGAACAAAAATCTAGGGAGAGCCAAGCTCTCTTGACAGTTATGCCTGTTACAGGTTGAGTTACTAATAAAGCCAAAACCCTGGAATGGGGTGAATTTGAACACTTCACTCAGGGCACGCTTACATGAGGGACACAGACTGGCAGTTCACCGTACATAATTGCATACAAAGTATTATTATAGGAGAATATTCCATTTAGCTTCCATAGACCCTGAGCTATTTAATGCTGCCTTGCAATGATATGCAAAGATAGACCCTTTACATTTAGTGTAGTCCATAGATATCACAAGCAACATGGTTTCTATGATGACCATAAAGAGATAAGAAACAACAAATTCAATCACACTTCTCTATTACCTTGTACATCCCATCAATCTATGTTCTGTCTATGGGCTGTAAACTCCAAGGGATTATCTATATGTGTGTACTGTACAGTGCCAAGCATATAATCATTGCCAAAAATGTACATTAGTAACATAATAAATAAATGTAATATGAACCTTATTTAAGTCTCATCGCTTCTAGTTTCACAGCTTATCCACCAGCATTAACTAATTGGAATGATCATTTTGGGGCCAGACTGTAGCTTTCAGCTACTGGCCACATTAGTGCAGAAGGGTGAGAGAGGCCATGTAGCAGTGGGAGTTTCAGGAAGAATTCTGACCAGCTCAGCCAAGATTTCTCCAGAAGCTTTGGGGAACACATGTCAGAATGGGAGTTTCACAACCCTTATGAGGTGCAGGTTCACTCACCCCTTTGAGTGAATAGTACAAACAACCATAGTGCCTGCCTTCTCCACTTCAGTTATGTCAGTCTCCTGTGCAGGTGTGCAAGGGGAATAGTACAGAAGAAGGCATCTCAGTGCCTCTCCCACCTTGCACATCTGCACAGAGGACACATAATAATCCAGATTTAGTCCATTCATCCAGAAAATCAATACTGAATGGATAGCACCAAGGAAAGCTTTCCCCTACCACCCAGTCATGGTCCCATCAACTCCGACATGTATGGATAATCTTCACCAGTAATAAGGGAGTGCAGTCTTCATTGCCCATTCAAGCACAACTTTCAAGTACTACCAACCTGAGCCATACTCAAGATTGTGGCCTACAAATTTAAGACCTCGCACCAATCTAGACATCATCTTTTTTGTGTTCTACTGTAGTTTCTGAAGTGGCTTATGTTTCTTCAGGACCTCTGAAGTGTCTTGACTAAAGCTTTTTCCCCAGAGTTGTTTATTTTTTGAAGGGATGCTTATCTTCATTGAAACGATTCAGTAAATCTGTCATCAAACATATATGAAACTGACCTCTCCATTTAACTTCAGTGATCCACCAAAGTTATCCATAAAATCCTTAACTATCTTTGAGCTTTCTGAAACTGACAATGGACTTTCACCAGGCAACAACTTTTTAAAAAGGAAATCTTATTCGAGTTGGTAAGACTGAAACAGTAAGGGTGAAAGTCTGTTGCAATGGGACCTGAATCTGATTGCTGCTTCTGTGTGCTGCCTCAATAATAGTAATAGGATTGTGTTTGCAGGGAGAAAGGTATCTTTGCTTCCTGAGCAAACTAGCATGAAATCTTAAATAACACTTGAGGGTGTATTACACAGGAGTATTGTCTCCTGCACTAGCTTGCACCTCTAGCCCTAAGGACAATAGGGCACATTCTGTCAGGTAGAAGCACATGCCAGCTAGGGTCATGTCTTGCTGCTCCCTTTCTCCAACAAAGCATGCCATGCAGAGCTTTCTTAGTGCTATCCTACCTTTCAACTACAAGAAGTCTTTCATACAAATTAAGGCCATCAGTACTCTGTACTCCCCATTTTATTTGGGGGGTGCCCCAGATATTGCACTAAAGTGTAACAATAGTTGTGCTAGTAAATACTCAGTTGTAATACTTGGAAACAGAGGGTCCTTTTCTCAAGGATTTACAGTGTATAGATTTTTGATGTAATAATGTGTCAGAATACAGCTTCCCTGCTTAACCAAGGAGGAAAAAAAATCAATATGAATTCACCTGGATTTTCTTCATGATGCCGTGCAGCAGGCTACTGGTCTATCATGGGGTAAGGTCCAATAGAGGGCAATGAGGGATAAATGTGGGCAGCTCTTGCTTGAACAAACAGCTTACAGCATTTTACAGAACTGAAACCGTTGCCTCAAATACGGGGCTTACAAGAGCACCCTGCCCCCTGGGCAGCTTAAAATTCTGTGACTGGCGATTATGTGGCATGTAACCCAAAATCTTACTGACCCTAGCTGTACTACAGAGTAATTTTCACATTAGGACACTTGAATAATTCCTCCAGTGTATTAGGCATGCTGAAGCTTTGCTTCAACAGCAGGCATCCAGATCATCAGTTAATGACTTGTTCTTATGATTTTCACTGTGTCCAAGACAAAGTAATCACCATTATCTCTGAGTTCTCATGCAGTACATGTCTCTCTCTCTCAAACTGATACTTCATCTCTTTATGAAACACAGGTCAACACATTATAGAAGGCATCATAAAAAGAGGCTAGGTTTTGAGCTGTTCCCCCAAACAGGCACTTATGAGCCCTTCAGCTATCACCTCTCTTCTTATCTACTATCCCCATTTGTTATTTCCCTCTTTTAATGTAAAATTCACTAACTGCTGTGTTTCAAGAGGACTGTTCCATGATCATATTAAAAACACATCGTAGTACTGATCACAGTGCCCCGAACCATCCTCCAGCTGTCACTTGCTCAGAGCTGGATGATTTGTACTGATGCACCAATGTTGGATGAAGTAAAGCGCACCATCTGCAAACTGAAAAACAATGCACAGCAGTGCTGATGGCATTCCCTCAGAGCAGCTAAAATGTGCTATTGGCCCTGTAGTAGAATCACTTCTGGCTGTCTTTTGCCTGGTGTGGAAAACTGGAACTGCCAACTGCCTGGAAGGACAGTAATGTAATCTCACTTTATAAGGGTAAAGGACTGTGCAGCGAATGTAAGAGCTACAGGACAATCACCTTGTTGTCCATGCTAGGGAAGATGTTTGTGCATGTTCTGCTGGTGTGTTTGGAGCCCTGCTGCATCAGAAGCATTGCCCCCAACAGTCAGGCTTTACGAGGTACAGGTTAGATGCCATTTTGGCCCTCCGCTTGCTGTCAGAGATACATCATGAGTTCAAGTAGCCCCTGCACGTGGCGTATGTCAATCTTAAAGCTCTGTTTGATTCAGCTAACTGAGTCATGCTCTGGAAGGCCTTAAAGGGCGTAGGTGTCTCAACCACTGGGTGATCTCTCGCTCTCAGACCTTGATTATGTGGATGACATCGTTCTTCTAGTACGGAGCCCTGACAGGTTTTGCAAGGCACTCCAGCAAATGGAGGAGGAGTCAGCTAAGGTTGGCCTCCATGTTTCGTGGTCAAAGACAAAGCTGCAAAATCTAGGGATCAGGTCCACCCATGACCCCAATCTCTTTGACTAATGAAACTGTCAAAGCAGTCTCCAGCTTTTGCTTTTTGGGATCTGTACTCACCAGTTCCTCACATGGGGGTTCTTCACCGGATTGGCATCACAGTATCTGCCATGGGTCTTTTACAATGAATATGGAATCATCATCATCTCGGCACAACCACCAAGTTCAGGATCTATTTCAGCTGTACCCTCTCCGTACTGCTGTATGGTTGTGAAACATGGACGCTATGGCACTCAGATTGGGCAATTCCATACAAAATGCCAAAATTGTACATTGGGCATAAAGTGGAACAACTTCATTTGTAATGCAGATGTTTACGGTTGCTCCGATCTACAGATTACTGGGGCCACTGTCCACAAACAGCATCTTATGCTTTTCGGACATGTCACAAGAATGCCACAAGACATTCCAGCAAATGCCGGTCTCCAGGTGGCTTGTAACATCCGGGATAAAATTCCACCAACCGAGGATGGAGGGGACCAGGAGGCAAACCCCCTGTTACATGGGTGTGTCAAGTCTGTTCCGATGTTGGACTCTTGGACTGTCTAGCCTTGCTACCACATAGGAAAGGACCAAATGGTGAACAATCACTATGGCCAACCATTCAGCTAAGTGTTGAAGAAGAAAAAGTAGTACTGATGCCGTATGAGATTACAGCGGCACATGCAAATTCCTTCCCTTTGGGCTTGGAGGATAGATTAGACTTCACATCCAAATTGGAAATCTTCTCCATTGTGCCTCCTTTTCTGCTGTTCCTCCAGCTCTCTCTGGATCTCTCCAACAACCCTCTAACATTCCCAGTAGCTGTTGCCAGTTATTTATGGTGCTGCTTTTGATACCCTTTTAACCACTATCCAGAAATGTAACCCCACATTATAATGCAATCTCTCTCTCATTTCCATTTCCAGCCCCATACTGATCACATCAACAGGATCTCTGACTTCCACTCTGGATTTGAGTATCTGAAGGGATATTTTTTATTTGAAGCCAAAATGTTACTTAATCTTCACACATGCCTGTACAGGATTGTGCACCACAGTTTGAATCAGAATCAGCTTCCAGAGTTCCTGCACTATACATCTGAAGGAAGCATTTTCTGATATTATGCACCACTAGCTCTGTTTTTAATGACTGAAATTATTATCTCGCTTTAATGTGTGCAGATATAAACCATGCCCTTCAGTTCAAACCATGTACTATGGCAACAACAGCAGAAGAGGCACTGAACACGAGATACAACAGTAGCAGCACTGGGAACAAACTATTTTAGAGTAAGTACTCCCAATTCTTGGAATAAAATAAACCACTTTCTGTGAACCACACCCTGACAGAGGAGTGATTGCTCAATAGAGTGCACCCAACCCACCAATAAAGGAAATAATTTAACAGAGAGAGAGAGATACAGCAGAACTTCTACGCCCAAGACTGAGAGACTCATTGAGTGGCTGAATTTTACCAGTAAGTAACACAAGTAGAACTTTAGGAAAATGCAATACAAAATGTGTTTGGTATTTCTTGCCAGTGGTGGCACTACTAGCTCATGCCTATGGGCGGCTAAACAAGATGCACGACAATAGGAATTTAAAGAGTGGTGGCCCTTCCATGCTGCACATCCCTCACCTGAGGTCTAAAAACTATACACAACAATATTTATAATGTCATACACGTCTACCTCGATATAATGCTGTCCTTGGGAGCCAAAAAATCTTACTGAGTTATATTGAACTTGCTTTGATCCACTGTAGTGTGCAGCCCCCCCCCCCTCCCCCGGAGCACTGCTTTACCGCGTTATATCCGAATTCATGTTATATCGGGTCGCGTTATATCGAGGTAGCGGGGTATTTATAACAAAAGGGAAAGAAGATATCCTTAATAGACTACTATAGTCTCATAGGAAACAGGCAACAGGTACAAGAGCAGAGTAAGAGACTTACTGATCATATAAGTACCGTACATACAGAAATATCTCAAAACAAAATGGTTTTCAGAACTGTCCCTGAGGCATTTTAAAAGTAACTGTGTGTTAACTATAAAGTCAGCATTTAAATAAATAATGGCAAACAATTAGGAAAGGAGGAGTAAGAAAAACTCAAACACCCATTCTGAGCAAATCATGAACATCCCCAGTATTAGAAACCAGAATTTACAAAGTTTGACACTTTCCTGGTAAATATTTGCCACTATTTGCAGTAATACAACCAGAAACAACACTGTGAGAGGTAACACTGCTGTGAGAGGTACTACAGAAATACAAATCTGGAGCAATTGAGTCTATATATACACCCAAGATATATAGGCATACTTCCTACTTTAAGGATAACAGAAAGTAATGAAAAAAGGGACTTGTTTATGTGAACTAGAATGAGAACTGACATAACCAATTAGAACTGGGAACTCAGTTAATTCACACCATACTTCTGTAACCAACAGTTGCTGTTCTGTAGAGGATATATAGTACCCATGAAATATACCTCTAGTACCTGAAATTACACAGGACAGATACAGAAAAAACTTAGAGGTAGAGCAGGTTGGAATTTTTTTGTCAAAACATTTCTGACAGAAAATGTCAGTTTTTAAAATTCAAAACATTTAGAAAATGTGTAAATTTTGATGAAAATTCCCACCCAAAAAAATTTTTTTTAAGAAAATTTTCATTTAGGAAAATACTGGACTTTTTTTTTTCAGATTTCTGCACTTAGTTTAGATTTTTTTCATTTTTGTATTGTTTTAATTATTGTAATTATTATGTATTATTGTTATTATTACTGCATTACTGTTGTAATAATCCAGTTGGACACTGATGACAAACAGGAGATAATTGTATCTAGTAAAGAAGATAAGATGGTTGAATCAGTACTATTTAGCAGCTGATCTTAATTTTAAAATAATAAGATAAATCACAAATATTTCAGTGATTATATTATGCTGTATTAAATAACATAAATGAACCATGAAGTAGGCATGTATGGAATGGACTACCCTTCAGGAAAGTTTCTTCCAACCCCCCTTTAGTTAGAAGTTGACTTATGCCCTGAAGGATGAAGGTTTATATCCCTTCCAAAGCTCTTAATTACACTTTACTCCTATTATAACAACTTTGGATATTGTTTTAATCCATGTAAATGTCCTGTTTTATCCTGTTAAGATCCTGGCGCAAATCATTACATCAAACATGAAATAAATACTGATCTCAATTCCTCTAAAATATTATAGATGAGAAAGCCAGCTATAACCTCAACAAGCAGAAAAATGGATTCTGTTTAGACACTGCACCTTTTAAAAACGGTGCTCAAAAAAATGACAAGAGTTTCATTCTGTTTAGAGTGTTTTTGAAAGAGGGGATGGTTAGCAGAGTATTTTGCAGCCTTATCTTAGCAGGATCTTACCAATATTTCTCTTGCAACAAATTATGGTGAAAGTAATTTCCACTAATTTTTCTCATTGTGTTATCAGCCTAATCGGATGTGATTTATACACTGGTTCCACATGTGGTACAGCATTCAAAGATAAGTTAAAAATTCAAGAAGAAATAAAACCACATGCTACTTAGAGGGATGATGGATTATTAACTCAGCTCTCTGTTTTCATTCATCTGGATATGTTAAAAAAGTGTGGAAAAGATCACTCAGAAGTCTAAGAGCCCATATCTCCACAGTATAAGGGAAAGTGACTAAAGACCTATGGTTTGCACTCTGTTAAAAGCCCTGAGCAGTACACAACTCTATTACAATACTATGATCGTGTTACCTGAAAGAGCGAATTCGTCCAGGCACGCTGTAATAATAATGTGTTTCAGCTAAGTCCTTTGAAAGAAAGTGTACTGAGCTGGCACAGTAATGGTATCAGATGTTCATAAGTTCCATCTACCTAATCAAGATGGTCTCCCAATTGAATTATATACACAAGCACAGTGTCAAGTAATTAACATTTAAATAATATTTTGAACTTCCAAAACAAAATGATTGAAAATAATTGTTTTTTAAGAGTAAAGAGGAATGCTGATGAGGCTTTCACCCCAATAGCATTTTTATTTTCTGCTCAGTGAAGACAAGTAATCAAACTATCAGCAAATAACTATATAACTCAAAGTTTGAAACAGCAGCCTAGCAACCTTAATGTACTCGGAAGACTGCAGGTTGCTCTCTGTTGCTAGTGGATGGATCAGAAATCATTCTAAGTACATTAATAAGCTGAGGGAAAGCAAAGGGGAGAAAAGCTGCACAGAGCCACTGTGGGCACCATCACCGTGGGCACCAATGATACTGCCAAGAATGACCTTGAGCGGATCACTGCAGACTACGTGGCTCTGGGAAGAAGGATAAAGGAGTTTGAGGCGCAAGTGGTGTTCTCGTCCATCCTCCCTGTGCAAGGAAAAGGCCGGGGTAGAGACCGTCGAATCGTGGAAGTCAACGAATGGCTACGCAGGTGGTGTCGGAGAGAAGGCTTTGGATTCTTCGACCATGGGATGGTGTTCCAAGAAGAAGGAGTGCTAGGCAGAGACGGGCTCCACCTAACGAAGAGAGGGAAGAGCATCTTCGCCAGCAAGCTGGCTAACCTAGTGAGGAGGGCTTTAAACTAGGTTCACCGGGGGAAGGAGACCAAAGCCCTGAGGTAAGTGGGGAAATGGGATCCTGGGAGGAAGCACAAGCAGGAGAGCGCAACAGGGGAGGACTCCTGTCTCATGCTGAGAAAGAGGGACGATCGTTGAGTTATCTTAAGTGCCTATACACAAATGCAAGAAGCCTGGGAAACAAGCAGGGAGAACTGGAAGTCCTGGCACAGTCAGGGAACTATGATGTGATTGGAATAACAGAGACTTGGTGGGATAACTCACATGACTGGAGTACTGTCATGGATGGATATAAACTGTTCAGGAAGGACAGGCAGGGCAGAAAAGGTGGGGGAGTTGCGTTGTATGTAAGAGAGGAGTATGACTGCTCAGAGCTCCGGTATGATACTGCAGAAAAACCTGAGAGTCTCTGGATAAAGTTGAGAAGTGTGAGCAACAAGGGTGATGTCGTGCTTGGAGTCTGCTATAGACCACCAGACCAGGGGGACAAGGTGGACGAGGCTTTCTTCTGGCAACTAGCAGAAGTTGCTAGATCACAGGCCCTGGTTCTCATGGGAGACTTTAATCACCCTGATATCTGCTGGGAGAGCAATACAGCGGTGCACAGGCAATCCAGGAAATTTTTGGAAAGTGTAGGGGACAATTTCCTGGTGCAAGTGCTGGAGGAACCAACTAGGGGCAAAGCTTTTCTTGACCTGCTGCTCACAAACAGGGAAGAACTAGTAGGGGAAGCAAAAGTGGATGGGAACCTGGGAGGCAGTGACCATGAGATGGTCGAGTTCAGGATCCTGACACAAGGAAGAAAGGAGAGCAGCAGAATACAGACCCTGGACTTCAGAAAAGCAGACTTTGACTCCCTCAGGGAACAGATGGGCAGGATCCCCTGGGAGAATAACATGAAGGGCAAAGGGGTCCAGGAGAGCTGGCTGTATTTTAAAGAATCCTTATTGAGGTTGCAGGAACAAACCATCCCGATGTGTAGAAAGAATAGTAAATATGGCAGGCGACCAGCTTGGCTAAACAGTGAAATCCTTGCTGATCTTAAACGCAAAAAAGAGGCTTATAAGGAGTGGAAGATTGGACAAATGACCAGGGAGGAGTATAAAAATATTGCTCAGGCGTGCAGGAGTGAAATCAGGAAGGCCAAATCACACTTGGAGTTGCAGTTAGCAAGAGATGTTAAGAGTAACAAGAAGGGTTTCTTCAGGTATGTTAGCAACAAGAAGAAAATCAAGGAAAGTGTGGGCCCCTTACTGAATGAGGGAGGCAACCTAGTGACCGAGGATGTGGAAAAAGCTAATGTACTCAATGATTTTTTTGCCTCTGTCTTCACGCACAAGGTCAGCTCCCAGATTGCTGCACTGGGCAGTACAGCATGGGGAGAAGGTGGCCAACCCTCTGTGGAGAAAGAAGTGGTTCGGGACTATTTAGAAAAACTGGACGTGCACAAGTCCATGGGGCCGGATGCGCTGCATCCGAGGGTGCTAAAGGAGTTGGCGGGTGAGATTGCAGAGCCATTAGCCATTATTTTTGAAAACTCATGGCGATCGGGGGAGGTCCCAGATGACTGGAAAAAGGCTAATGTAGTGCCCATCTTTAAAAAAGGGAAGGAGGAGGATCCGGGGAACTACAGGCCAGTCAGCCTCACCTCAGTCCCTGGAAAAATCATGGAGCAGGTCCTCAAGGAATCAATTATGAAACATTTAGAGGAGAGGAAAGTGATCAGGAACAGTCAGCATGGATTCACGAAGGGGAAGTCGTGCCTGACTAACCTAATTGCCTTCTATGATGAGATAACTGGCTCTGTGGATGAGGGGAAAGCAGTGGATGTGTTATTTCTTGACTTTAGCAAAGCTTTTGATACTGTCTCCCACAGTATTCTTGCCACCAAGTTAAAGAAGTATGGGCTGGATGAATGGACTGTAAGGTGGATAGAAAGCTGGCTAGATCGTCGGGCTCAACGGGTAGTGATCAATGGCTCCATGTCTAGTTGGCAGCCGGTTTCAAGTGGAGTGCCCCAAGGGTCGGTCCTGGGGCCGGTTTTGTTTAATATCTTTATTAATGATCTGGAGGATGGTGTGGACTGCACTCTCAGCAAGTTTGCAGATGACACTAAACTAGGAGGCGTGGTAGATACACTAGAGGGTAGGGATCGGATACAGAGGGACCTAGACAAATTAGAGGATTGGGCAGAAAAAAACCTGATGAGGTTCAACAAGGACAAGTGCAGAGTCCTGCACTTAGGACGGAAGAATCCCATGCACTGCTACAGACTAGGGACCGAATGGCTAGGTAGCAGTTCTGCTGAAAAGGACCTAGGGGTCACAGTGGACGAGAAGCTGGATATGAGTCAACAGTGTGCTCTTGTTGCCAAGAAGGCTAACGGCATTTTGGGCTGTATAAGTAGGGGCATTGCCAGCAGATCGAGGAACGTGATCGTTCCCCTTTATTCGACATTGGTGAGGCCTCATCTGGAATACTGTGTCCAGTTTTGGTCCCCACACTACAAGAAGGATGTGGAAAAATTGGAAAGAGTCCAGCGGAGGGCAACAAAAATGATTAGGGGTCTGGAGCACATGACTTATGAGGAGAGGCTGAGAGAACTGGGATTGTTTAGTCTCCAGAAGAGAAGAATGAGGGGGGATTTGATAGCAGCCTTCAACTACCTGAAGGGGGGTTCCAAAGAGGATGGAGCTCGGCTGTTCTCAGTGGTGGCAGATGACAGAACAAGGAGCAATGGTCTCAAGTTGCAGTGGGGGAGGTCCAGGTTGGATATCAGGAAAAACTATTTCACTAGGAGGGTGGTGAAACACTGGAATGCGTTACCTAGGGAGGTGGTGGAGTCTCCTTCCTTGGAGGTTTTTAAGGCCCGGCTTGACAAAGCCCTGGCTGGGATGATTTAGCTGGGAATTGGTCCTGCTTTGAGCAGGGGGTTGGACTAGATGACCTCTTGAGGTCCCTTCCAACTCTGATATTCTATGATTCTATGATTCTATGATTCTATGAAGCTATTTCTTCCTCCTTTTAGTTAGCTTTGTATTATGATAACAATGACAATACAGTTAGAATTAAAACAGCCAATATTCTGTCACTTGACCGATGGGGCTGTTTAGGGACTTCTTTGGGGAAAATAAGAACATGATGGGAAAGAGCAGGCTTAAAATACATAGGAGATTTGTAAGGAGGTAGGTGACTGAAGTTATTTGCATGGATATCAGTAGAATTCAAATCAAATGTGCACAACTCTTATTAAATACCTACAGCAAAAGGCTTCACCTACATTCAAAGTCCCTGTGTGGGAGATATTAAGATATGTCTACACTGCAAACCTGTGTCAGCTGACTCGGGGTCACAGAGCTTGGGCTGTTGGGCTATTTAACTGTGGTGTAGATGTTCTGGTGCACTTGCAGCCTGATCCCTGGGACCCTCCCACCTCGCAAGATCCTACAGCCTGGGTTCCAGCCCAAGTCCAAACATCTACATTGCAATTAAACAGCCTTTCAGACCAAGCTAGCTAGCAAGGGTCAGCCATGGGTTTTTAACTACAGTGTAGTCATACCCTAAGAAGGGAAGCTGCATCAAGACACTGGGAATCAGGACTCGGGTTCTATTGACTTGCTCTATCATAGAGCAAACCACAACCATTTTTACTCACCCATATCTCAAGGGTGATGTGAGGCTTAATTAATGTTTATAAAGGTGTTGGATCCTCAACTAGCTGGTTACATCCTCTTTAAAGCCAGAAGTTAGCGTAGAGTGGTATTCAATACAGATAGCTGTGGCCACAAGGGTGTCTATATACAGTATTTTGACACCTTTACAATTTCTATCTAGGTTGAGCTTCCCAAATGCTGCTGTGATCGATCTGAAATATGGCCACCAACTGTTTGTATACAAATTGTATATTTTTTCCTGAAAGTATTCTCCTCTTGAAAGGTATTGCAAATATTGATGTCCTGAGCTAAAAAGACTCTCCCTCTGAGAAAGATGGAATACATCTAATGCCATTTGTATATCAGGCATCAAAGTATTAACGTATCAGTGGATTTCACTGAAGAGACTATATTACAGATTAGTTGAGAAAGCAATGAGAAATTAAATGTCATTATTTCCAACAAAAACTAAGCACTGAAAGACCTACACTCTTTCCAGACTTAAGCCAGTATAATCCTCTTTGTAGTAAAATGGAGTGGAAAAGGCTAAGATTTGAAAAGAATTTCCCCCCCAGAAATGAACTCTTAATATGCATCACTATGATACAGTTAGAAGAAAAAAAAGTGCTTGTCATTACCAGTAGTTGGCATAACTACCAATAAAAGATATTACAAAACTGTGATTAGCGTGCTATGGAAGATGAAGAAGGCTCCTAGCAGTCTGATATCAAGAGCACAAAGCTTGCTACCTGTCATCTGCCTCAATATATTTAAAAAAACACTGATGTATATCTTTTTCCATATTATGACTGACCACCAATATTTCTGCCAGGATTCAGCTGACAATGCCAAGAGCTAATTCATTATCAGTTTTTCTCAGCGGTTTAGACAAGGAGGTGAAGACAAAGAATTGTTCCAGTGGAAATTAAAAAGGGAAATTCCAAAAGGTACAATTTAATTATTCATGTTGGAATTTAATCATGGTGCAGTCTAACATTTTTGACTATGACAGATTTTAAACACTTCAGTTTTACTTCTCCTCCAAAAGATGGCAGCTCAAGTTGAACAATGACTAACACTATGCTGGGGTATTTGTGACTGTGAGGAAAGAGAGCAGTTGAATTACCAACACCTCTTGTCACAGCCCCTGGGCTTCCTGATAGGTTCTCCAATTTAGATACTGACCCTGTTCAGCTTATGAAAGCTAATGAGATCATAGCTGATGTATAGCCACATAACACATCAGCTAAGTTTGTAATATTACCACAAGAGTAACATAAACACAGAAAGCTTGAAAGGGAAAAAAAACACTGCAAGCAGCCTGAAAATAATTTTAAAGCTTATTATACAGATCTATACAGAGAACCTTCTTCTCTACTCTGGATTAGACACTGATCTGATAGTCCTCCTGTTCTCCCCAGACAACAAGACAAAAGTGTCCCATGTGATTCTGCTAAGAATTGAAGATGGTCACTTGTTCCATAAGTAAAATGCTGTGATTGGTGCCACGATAAGCAATCCTTTGTTTAGAAGTGACAGGATACACTATAAAGCGAAATGTTCCAGTTTGTAAGGTGCCCAGTAAGGCCCAAACTCACAAGGTACTCAGCTCCCTCAACTCCCAGTAAAGGACTGGATTCTGGGAAATGCTCAATGCCTTCTAGGACCACAGCTTCTCCAAGGTATAGGTTCCTCACAGAATTTAGTAAATGAAAATCTTACATGGCTTTCCAGCAGATGCTGTTTATGTAGGAGATACAGCAATCCAAATAAAGCACAAGAAAATCTGACAAATTTTAGACCTATACAAACATCTGCTCAGTCAAACACCATATTGCATTCACTGAGTCTGCCTGTTTCTAACCATTTAACCTGAGATACAGAGCATCTTAATGGAACATCACTATCCCCTGCAGTGCTTCCAAGCTTGTTTAATTTGCAGTGAGAACACAAGTGCATGGTCTGCATAGCTTTTTCAAAAGAAAACAAAAACATCCCCGCTTTTTAGAGGGATTGGAATAAAGGCGGTGTGGAATACACATATTTCTATTTGGTTTCGATTCATAACCATTGAATTTTGCTTTGTTCTGGGTTTGCTCAATTCAAAGCAAAATAAAGTAGAAACCATAAATTATTTTTTTAAAAATGCAAAATCATGACATTGACCCAGATTCACTCAGAAACACAAGTGGCTTAAGTCCAACAGTTCGGATGCATTCGCTCAGTCAGAAGTGTACTGAACATTTATTGTGTGTTCTGAAACAGTTAAAAAAACTGATCCAGGCAAGAAGGCACATGGACCCACGCACGCATGCACACAGAAAACCCTCACTGGTTTGAAAGACAGTTAAGTATTTTCAAGAGCAAGAGAGTGCAAATTCATTTTAAATGATTTTTCATCAATACCATGGGAGTACAGAATGTTTTGAAGACTGGACTGCAACTGCATCTAGTTGTGAACAGAAATTGGTGCTTAGAAAGTGGAAAAGCTCTAGGGTCCTAGTTTTAAAAGACTGGGATGTCAGCTTGGCAGAAATTGCTTCATCCAGGCACCTTATTTATAAGACTAAATGACTAAACAGAAGAATTTCATGGGATAGGAAGAATTTATCTTTTATCGGAAGAGAAATACAGGTGTGCTGATGATAGGTAACATGAGGTCACTAGGGAGTGTTGGGGGTAAGCAATGAATGGTGTGCAATGAAGGATTTTGTTATGGAAAAATATTGTTTGCTCACAGGTTTTGTTATTTTTATATATAATTTTGTAGCACTGGTTAAAACTAATAAAGATATGTTACTTCAAAGATTATATTGGAGGTGCTGGACACAGTGGTGCAGAGCTTGGTGCTTTCAAGTTTGCAGAGAGATTGTGAGAACTTTTCTGCCTTACATCACCTTAGGTGGGTTAGCACCTCTCTACATTCTCTTTGAACTTCAGATTCTAACTAATTCAAATCCAATGGCTAAGCATCGAGAATTTGGTGGAAACACTGTGCGATAACTGAATTCCATGTGGCACTCATCTAGAATTATAAATAAACTCACAGGCTAAAACTGGCACATAACCTCACCCAACCCTCTCTGGAGCTTCTCTAAGTGGTCTGAATGGCTTGGTGGTGCAAAACTGGGCTGGAGATGTTGTGATAATAGCATCTCTTGTGGAAGTACCAGAAATCTCATTACCAGCCAAAAACCACAACACAGAAGCAGAGGAAAATGAAAAGCAATAAGCGTTAACTAAACAAAAGTTTGATTGGCTTTTAGAAGGAAAAGGCTTGGGAAGAGTGTTCATTTGCACAACTTTTCAAATGTCAGTGTAATTTCTCACTCTGTATAATTGTATTTTGAATAGACACAGAATGTTAGTAGTTAACACCACACATCACTCAAATTAGTGGGTTGGAACCGGGGTTTTGGCTTGAGCCCATCTCTAATTCTGGAACACCTTTAAAATGTGTTTTATCTGTTTATACTTCAGTCTACAGGCATTGGTATATTTATAGCTCACTCCCCCTTCAATGCACACATTTAACTCTGAAGCTCACTGAAATCACATACATATATAAAATGAGAAGAGAACCGTAAGCTTCTTGTGGATTGTTATGGAGGTGAAGCTACAAGAAGCCCATCATTTTCCAGGTACAAGCTCTCCAGCACACCAGCATATGGAAAGAGTAAATACAGGGCTAGATACAAAAGAACAGAAACCACCCTGGAAAACTTTTCCTGTGCATAATTGTCCAATTGGCCTTAGTGAGATCAATCTCTCAAGATTTAAGATCAACACATCACAGCACTAGTATGACCAGTGACAGTGCAAGGCAAATTTCCTTAAGGAACGAGGTTTATTGAAAACTGATACATGTTAGACACTTGATAAACCAGATTACATTCCCTACCTAGGTACCTAATCTCTTTAAACAGAAAATGTTATGATATCCTTTTGGCTCCAGGGACGAAGATACCTCAAAGCATGTGGTGTTTGACAGCAATAAAAACGGTCTGGAAATGTTTGTTTTAATATGGCTGCTTAAAGTGCATTGTTCAGAAGTGAAAAGGACAGTTAGACTCTGTGTGCATTATCCACAATTCATTGGCATGAACCATTTGAATCATAGCTTTGTTTCGCTGCAGGATGGTGTTGCAGATTTAGCCATGAGGGGATAAGCAGAGTACCGTAGTCATCAAGCGTATGTGTCAAACTGCTGCAGAGAAAGAATGAGCCATGGGGTGTTAAGTTTTACCTACTGCATTGTGATTGGCATGTTATTTGGGAAACTCAGGAGTTCTTGAAAGGTCTTGTCCATGTTCCAAGAAAATTGAAAGACAGATGACTAAGTTGCTTTCATTTTATTCCAGCCTCCAGACAGACCAAGAATAGTTTAAAGCCTCCTGGAAAGGTAGTAAAACTGACTGTGGCTAATGTTTACATGAAAACATCCATCTCCAACTGAGGCACTTTCCATTTCTGTAATATTCATATACCTGTCAGACATGCAATGCTAATAAAGCAAATGCTGTTCTACAGCTGCATTCTCCTTCTATAGATTGTTGCCACAAACTGGAAATGCAAGTTACAGGTCACTAATGAATTTACACTCCAGTTCTCCTTCCTGGAAAATAGTATACCTCGCAACAGGAAAATCTTAGTCCACTAAAACCCCGAGAGGCACTTGATACAGCCTGATAAGCTGAGTAAAAGAACATGATCATCACTTCCATGAAAGAAGTTGAGGGTAAAGAACAACCACCCAGAATCTTTACTATTTGGGCTACAAGAAGTTCAGAACATGACTAGTTTGAGCTTGATACAGTCCAAGAAGAGAGGTCCCACTTGCTCATTAGGATGCTAGAATCTGTATTGCAACTGGATTCCATGGATATTGCTGGTTTCACTTGTGTATATATGGAACAGTAAAATCTGGGAGAGCAGCATTCTAATTGAAATCCAATTATAGGGTTATTTATAACTATACGTTAGGTCAGCCAATCAGGAAATTAATCATGGCACAGACTTAAGAAATTACATTTATCCTCCAAATTTTAAATTAATTCAGGAGGGTAATAAAGTTAAATTTAAAAAGAAAAGATGGATACTGTCTAACTATGCCTTACTGCCTATAGTATATATGCCTCACCCACAGAATTCTAACCACCACTAACCACCACTCTAGGTGGTCTAAATTAAGATACTATTCTTCCTAATTAAGAGAGGTTGCATGTGGCCCTACTTTATTACTTTATATACAAAACACAAGGATAGAAAAGTTTTTGTGGGGCTTAAAAGAATAGCATAATTGAGAGCAAACAACTGAGTAGCATTTGCTGTGCAATTTATGAGATTTTCCTCCTAAACCAAAACCTGAGAGCTCTGAGAAGGACCCATGCTCACCCTCCCTTTCTAACAGCATACACTGCTTTACAATGTACCGATACATTTTCAAAAATGGTCCAGTTCAAGCTTAGAAAATTACATTGGCTACCAATGTATTCTAATCAGAGCATTTTTATCAGTGTGTCTCCAGACTAATAAGAAGAAATCCAATCTAGAGCTCACTGAATGCTAAATTAGATCTAATCAGAGGGCAGTTTTCCAACTGTTCAACAGCAGGTCTAAAACCAATCCATGCCATTTATGTTTTAGGGATCCATTAAAATATAACAAACAAATCTGTAATAGCTGCTTCAAAGCCACAGTCAGAAAAATGTGCAGACATTTGTTTGCATTTAAGCATGATCATTCAACTTGATCTCTGCCAACAGCTACTTTACATTCCAAATACCTTCAAAAAGTCATTTAAAAGCCCCCAAAGTAACATTATCCATGAATGCCCTAACTCGGACAATCTTTTAAGATTTATCCATTTAGATCTTCTCATCTTGATGCGGCTCAAATGGTTTAACAACAGTATCTTTGAACTATTTCCCATTACATGGATTTTGTCACTTTAACAAAAAAGTGTCACTTTAGCTAATCTCAGTAGTAGTGTTACAATATTCGGGTTTAAAGAAGTAACATAAAATACGGTGTTACATACACAGAAGGACTATTATATAAATATAAGTGCAGTAAGTAAACCTATCTTTATGTTTCATTCAGAGGTTCTACAGACACATTTTTACAGGACACTTAGATAGCCATATGTTAAGTGATCTTTTTTTTTGCTACTGAGAAGGAACCCATCTGTAACGTGTCCAGCTTTGAATCCAATGACATAGCGTCCTTTTAAATTCACAGCTGTAAAAGGCACCGTGTGAACACATTTTGACCAAGCTGAATT
This sequence comes from Malaclemys terrapin pileata, assembly GCF_027887155.1. NCBI lineage: Eukaryota > Metazoa > Chordata > Testudines > Emydidae > Malaclemys > Malaclemys terrapin. Next base: position 29,610,763 of record NC_071512.1, read on the forward strand.
CTTCATATACTTTCTTCCAACATAACAAAAACAAACAAACACGCACACACCCATAACTAGATTGAGGATTATTTGAGTTAAAGGCTCTTTTTGCTTGAAGTTCCTTCACTGAACTGTATGCTGCTGTTAGAGAACTACAATAACTAATGTGCCTCTTGTAACAATTGTTACTGCACCCAAGTTTCAGAATACTTCAGGATCTACTGTCCTCATGCATAACAAAACAAAAAAAGCCTGCATATTTATTCCATACCTAGTGCACATTCTGGGACCAAAAGTAATTTAAGATATAGAGGACTTGCTGTGAATAGTGCAGGCTAACAGGAAAGGAGTGTGCAAAGGGCAACGGGAGGTAACTGATTGCCTGAAGTAGAGGAACAGTTTGCAGAATTCTCTCCTGAAGACTTATAATAAATCCACCTCGTGTGCTCTTTCTCATCTTGTCTCTTTCCAGAGAAAGGTGATTCAGGTTTGCAACTGAAAAACTTATTGACTAAATTACACACATGAAGTGAGAGGAGAGTAATCCCCTGTGGATTATCGCTTATAGCAAAATTACAAATATTTTAACTCATTTTAGCTTTTTGTCTGTACCAAAAAGTTTATAATCCAAATCTATCTCTGTCTTTGTACAGCCTCTAGTGCAATGGAGTGATGACACAGCTTGAGGCCTCTGAGTAATACAGTACTATAAATAATAATAGTTATTATTTGGATTTTCAACTCAGTGTATGTTGAGACAGACTGAGACTTTATAAATAAGAAGTCTTTTGACTAATTTTGTTGTATTCCACCTAGAAATACTTGATTTCCCTATTTTCCATTGCATTCCCTGTATGTGTTTTATGCGATGCTAATCTATATGGATCAACTTCATCTATTTCTTCGTCTAAGCACATCTTCAGAGATGCAAACCCGAGCTCTGGAAATACAGTTTAAATCAATTTAACTTTTGCCCCCTCTACTGGATGGCTGAAATGGTGGCTGATTTCTCTCTCTCGAGATAGGTTCAAGGTGCTAAATTTTGTTCCCACAAAGTGGAGAAGGCTTGGATCTGGGATTTTAATTCTGTTCCATCTCTATTTTTCCCCAGTGGGTTAATGAAAAATGAATATATTTATAATCCAGAGTAGATCTTTCCTTAGATCATGACATTGTTTTAGTGTAAACCAAATCTGCATTTTAAACTACTTGACTATGTAAATATACTAGTGGCACGGGACAGACCATTTACATTCAAATGGATCCACAACCAATGTAATAAAAATAATAAAGATATGGAACTAGACACTGCAGGTAATTGCAATATCCTTAAATATTACTATTTTGCTTATGAGCGCAGACTATCTGCAACATGATTGTCAGTGAGGATCTACACATTCACCTACATATGTTACAAATAAATAGAAAATATGAAAAGTAGTATAAAAATTATAAACTGGCATCATCTTACTGGCACTTGGTGGTGACTTTCAGATCTTGAGTTTTTTCATTCACCAACAAGATACTTCCCCTCTTAGAATTAATGTGTTCTTCCTCTTCCTCTGGCAAACTTAATCTACTGTATCAGCTGCCTGATACAGTTACCGAGCTGAAAAATCACACTCACCTTTTCTCTTTTTCTCCTCTTCACCCCATTGCTATCCTAGTCAGTGAAGTGTCTCAATGAGTTTTCAGTGCATAAGGTGATGGGCCAATAAGGGATTTTCTGAAGTTAAAACTAGAAGCTGAAAAAACTAAAAATCTGGTTAGGCTGAATAATAGTAAAAGAAGAAATCATACTCACAGCAACTGCAGAGAGACAAGTCCATCGAAAAGGCCTTTGGGAATCTCAGTGATTTTATTTCCATAGAGCACTCTGAAAGATACGGGAAACAAAAGAATAGTAAGTAACAGTCCAGCTTACTATCCGCTCATCCCTCTCTGAATTATCATTTTTATTGATCTCATGCACCATGACCACGATCTGTAGCCATTTCATTTAACTACTGATCTCATTTTCTTTTCAGGAGGGCACATGGTATTAAATGAGTTGTTATGATTCAGACTTTGTCTGGTGCTGAAAAACGTCTTTAATGCAGAAACTGGACATTTTCCAAAAACTGTATTTCACTATTTTTCAGCCTGTCTTTTTTCCTTCCTCCCTGTATGAAATGTTTTAACCATTAAGACCCGCTGTTGATGATGAAAAAAGTATAGAGTTCAGCATGGTGATGTTGCACTGTTAATTTCTAACAATCTTGAAATACGAACCAGGGATGTGTACATTTTAAAGGACCCTGTCTGGACGAGGTCTGAACGTCTTATGACAGCTGAATTGGGCACAGAATGTCACACAAGCAGCATTTTAGGAGGTATTCTGCCCCCACCAGTTGCAATCTCAGCCTGACCCAGTAAGTGCAATGGAGCCCAAGAGGGGAAAATAAGGATATATGAATATTTCACAACAACAAAAATGATTCACTTATGAAACTGAGAAAAGATTTGGGAGCATAGATGGGAGTTATTTTGTATAAGCTGGTTCACTGAAAATGCCAGATGCCTCGACGATGTTCAATATGCACTAATACTACAGTAATATCAGAAAAGTTGCAAAGGGTTTCCATCAACCCAAGCCAAACATACAGCTGTGGAAAGCAGTGAAAATCACCATCACAGATCAATGGCCAACATATTAAAACAAAACTTTAGATTTTTAGAAGCCATAAAAAGAAAATAAACATTTCCAAGTCTAATGGGGCCTGCACGTGTGTGGCACATTAACATTGGAACAAATAACTGACTAAACAAAAGTCAGTATGAGAGCTCAGGCACCCATTTGTAATTCATATTAATGTTCAATGCTACACTGAGCCAAATTAGCTAATGTCATTGTCTGCCCACCATGTCACAGTGGAAGTCAAACCTTCCCATGCAGCAACAGAGAAACGCAGGAGAAGCACATGACAATGCATCTTATTTTCCTACATCCCACATTTCCATTTATTGTTTCTAATTGAGAGCCTGGAAACATTTACGCAGGAGCTGCTTTGATTAAGTTTGAGACAGGCAAATGTTCAAATGCCCACGTCTGCCTGGCTGTTGTCAGGTCCACACTCCAAAGATATTTTGCCTTTGATATACTGTCAATGGCATGCCTGAAAGTACTGCTGCTAGTAGTTACTTACGGGAGATGCATCTCCATACTGGCCAATCTCACGCTCCATTACCATATCCCCAACCTTTCATCTTCCCGCCTCTCCTGTACAAACGCACACACACTACAGTGTTTCTGGAATACCAGCATTTAAGACAGAAAAACACACCAGAAAGTATGCAGGAAGACCCAGCTGATCATTTCAATGATTCCACATACTCTCAAAGAGGTCTTTCGCAACAAGGGGCCTATTTTTGGAGGTTTACCTACAGAAATAAAAGCTGTAAAATGCATGCGCATTTGCTTCCCTAGCTTGAACATTAGTCATTTCTGCTTTTAATGTATGCAGTTTTCTAGTTGTGTGTGCAAATTTGGCACATAAATGTATACATTATTGCATCCCTCAACACCTGAAAATCACACCCAAGATATTTTGCATTAAAATTATAGTCATACCAAGTAAAATACACAATAAAAAAAAAAGTAAATACAGGAAATGACTCTATCACACAATTAGTGAATAAACAAAGACACTTCTACCCTTATTTTTCCCCCTCTGAGTCTCATTAATGCTTCATTTCCTCCACAGGCTATTTGGAAGAATGAAAGGATGGCTTTGTAGGGATTTATACTTGTCATTTAGTGCCAGGTAAAGGAAGAGATTTACAGGTACTATCTCCCCTTGCGGCAGGAGGAGGAAGACAATTTCTGGTTGAATTATACCTGCAGTACTCTGATCTCTAAGCTCTTGATTTGAAATTTAAAAATGAGTGAAAAGAGAGTTAAAAGGGACTGCAAGACTGCTTCCTCTCCTCTTCCCTGCTGCTCCCTTCCCTCTCTTCCAACTATACATACCCACAGTGGTGGTCTCTGTTCAAGACAGATACCAATCTGGATGTAGATGAGAGCCATGAAAACAAACACACAATCCTATGTGCAAGAGTGCCCAGTGCATAAATTGTATTCTGCTCATCCCTGGTACTTCTTAACAAGGCTGTTTCTTCTAATGCCAGAATAATTAATACTGAAGAATCATTTGCTATCTATTTGAGTCAAGCAAACTTTTCACAATACTGCAGGTAGCTTCCTAATGTTAGCGAGTTGTTGTGGCATACATACAGTTGATGCATTCTTAAGAGCAAGTAGAGTCATCAGCCTGCCAGTTCACATCTAAATGCTTTCAGCATGGCTGCGACCCACATGCTGCAATTCTGCAAGGCACCGGGCAGATTAGGTGGATTTCAGCTAGCAGCAATTTCCTGACTGTCATCAACCTTCCAAACATTGGTAAGAACAGTGCATGAAAAACCCAAACTGCCAGCTGCAATGCAAACATTAGAGCAGAAGCCTGGGAGAATCACCCTGTTAAACTGATGAGGAGATTCTTCACTAAAAACGATAAAATAAAAGCCCCACAGTTATATTCAGCTGTTCATGGAAATTAAAAGTGCTCCTAGAAACAGGCCAATTTATTTTACTGATCTAACTAATTGCTTGGATTCAGAGAACTGAAAAAAGGAGTAATTTTTTACACATTCTTTCCCCTTTATTATATTTAACAAACGATGCATTACAGAAAGTGAACCTTGTTGTTCCTTCACTATTCCAAATAAAGTAGCTTATCTTGTTAGTTCTTCATAGCAAGAAAGACAACAAGCAAACGAAAAACCTAATGAAAGAGGTCAGAAATGCCTTCAAATGTACCATGCTCGTCTGTTTCATATTGTTTGGTCACACACTTTTATGCTCTTACATTAAAGGTGTTATTTATTTGTTCCCATAATATAAGAACTAGGGGCCACCAAATGAAATTAATGGGCAGCAGGTTTAAAACGAATAAAAGGAAGTTCTTCTTCACACAGCGCACACTCAATCAGAGAAACTCCTTGCCTGAGGAGGTTGTGAAGGCTAGGACTATAACAGGGTTTAAAAGAGAACTAGATAAATTCATGGAGGTTAAGTCCATTAATGGCCATTAGCTAAGATGGGAAAGGAATGGTGTCCCTAGCCTCTGTTTGTCAGAGGGTGGAGATGGATGGCAGGAGAGAGATCACTTGATCATTGCCTGTTAGGTTCACTTCCTCTGGGACACCTGGCATTGGTCACTGTCAGTAGACGGTATACTGGGCTGGATGGACCTTTGGTCTGCTCAGTATGGCCATTCTTATGTGTCTGCCAAGAGATGCCTTAAACTTGAAGAAAAGTTTAGCAGAACATGATATTTTGTGGGTTAATTTCACTCAAACTGGTGCCAAAATACCACAGTTGCTGACACTCTGAGCAAATATTGATAGATTAGATAAAATAATTAGACAGAAATAAGGAAAGTTCTCTCCACAGTTTGGTGTCTCAGCTTCTGGACTAATCACCTAATGTAAGTGGTTGAAGCAGCACTTCACACCCAGCATTAGAATATACTGTACAGAACCCTAGAAAATATTAAACATGAAACAACCCTGCACTGGCAGGAACTTGGACCAGGAGGACACTAATGCCTTTACTACAATCTCTAGAAGTTCTGAACCCCTTTAACAATCACGAGATTAAGGAATTTGGGATCACATGATCAGCATAATATAGTATAGGCCTTCCATAAGCACCGAGCTTTAGTTGTCTGCTTTTCAAGTACCTGAAATAATGGGTGCAGATTTCTCTCTATTCTCTGACACTTCTGCATGCATTCCCACAAACCTAGTTGCAACTTGCTCAGTTGAGTCAGAGTTCCAGAACATAAAGCTTTTCTCCTGAAAGTTGACCCAGAACTTGCTGGGTATAAAAGCCCAATGTGAATCCTTTACGCTGTACCATATGTTTTCCAGCTAACAGTTCCTTTATTTTGGCTTGGTTATAACATTCTTAGTGAAGTGTCAAATCATGACTTTGTGCAATAGCTTTTTCAGCCCTCAAAAGACTTTTAACTACCTTTCAGACTGTGAAAATGATTCTTGCTATGAAGAATTATGTTTCCAAAATTATGAGGACAATGGCATAGGTTCAACAGGAATAAGAGCTCTCAAAACAGCAGCAAGGATTGTGGGTAATAGCAGCATTAAATTTCTGATATTTTAGGAAAAACTTGCGCTTTTTTGGTACGGTATTTCATATTTCTGCATAACAATTAGGCCAGATAAATCAAGGTAAAAATACTGGCTGCAATTTGTTACTCTAAAATAGATTCAACATTTATTAAATAGATAGTGTTTTAGCCCAGGATGACACTAGATACATTATCGCACGGCATGTGATGATGCAAAATGTGAATGACATGCCAAACAGTAAGAATAGTCTGTATGCCAGCTGATCTAAACTGATAAATCACTTGTGAGCCTAATTCAGATGGGGAAGGATTTCTCATCTTACACAGTTCTGAAATCTACTCCTTCACAACTGAAGGGCTTAGGCTGCTTTGCTGCATCATACAAAATGTCCCCAGACTGTCTGGATAAGGTCTTAGAACTCTGGTACAGCCGAATTAAATGTGCAGAAAGTCTACTGGCTCCCAGAATCCTCTTGTATCTTTGGTACTATGTACAATAAACAGACACTAATCCCTCATCCAATCCCCTCTCTGATAGTCAAGCCAGATGTTTCACTGGATGAACCAAAACTAATTTACTTCAGAAAGTCCATGTGACAGCTGAAACAGAGTAGAAACAGGAAAATGTTCTAAACTTATCCACAATTTCCAGCCTTGTGTATGAAACTTGTATTTTATTAACAGTTACCTAATAAAGGCAAAATAATACTCTAGTTATGCAGGTTGTAAATCTAATATAAAACTAGCGGTTTTCAAATGTTTGCTTAACACTGAGACAGTGGAGCCCCTTCCAATCAATCTTTTCTGCTTCCACGTCTTCCCTACAACAACATTATCTCACACACAAAAAGTAATATTAGGATAGTATTATGGAGGCAAGAGAATAACAAGCCTTCTAACATGAACATAGCAGCTGCATTGTTACCACTTCTTTTTGTATCTGTGTTGCTTACTTATCCTTAGGTTAAGGACTTTGCATTTACTTCTATGCATCTTAAAGACTTATATGGACCCCAGTACTGTAGTATCTGGGCACCTCACAATGTCTAATGTATTTATCCTCCCAACATCCCGTTACACAGGGACATGCTTTTATTCCCATTGCACAGATGGGAAACTAAGGCCATGTCTACACTTACAAGCTTACAGTGGCAAACGTGTAACGATACAGCTGTAAGATGCCACTGTAAGATCGTAGTGTAGCCACATTATGCCGACGGGCGAGAGCTCTCCCATCGACATAATAAATCTAACTCAATGAGCGGTGGTAGCTAGGTCGGCAGAAAGCGTCTCCCACCAACATAGCACTGTGCACATGAACACTGATGCTGGCAAAATTTATGTTGCTCAGGGGGATGTCTTTTCACACCCCTGTGCAACAAAAGTTTTGCTGACATAAACGCTAGTGTAGACATGGCCTAAGACACAGAGAGACTAAGTGACGTGCTGAAGGTTACAGAGAATGGGAATTAAACCAGGTCTCCAGAGTCCCTCTATCTCCACACTTGATGACTGCAGACCTTCACTTCTCTAAATCAATGTGCACTTTGGTTTGATCCTCTTATGTGTTCAGTGTAGTTCCAAAATAGGATCATGGTTGAATTTACACCAAACATCCACCCAAACACATGAAAAGAGCCTGCCGAGATGTGTTTGTTTTGGTGAGCATTTTTTTAAAGTGCAGCAAATAAGTTTCTGGAAACTCCAAGGGAACTCTGAACTCTGCTACAACTATTGTAGCAGAAAGCTTCATAGCTTGAAGACTGACAGGAGGATTCACCACTGTAACAAAAACAACTCCATAAACTACCCAGAAGCATGGACAATCAGTGACCAACAGACTAAAGACTGAGAGCAACGTTATGTGGCAGAACAAAGCGTCAAGGGAAAGAATGGAGGCACTTCAGGGTAAAGTCAATGCTCTTTATCAAACTAGATTTATTCTCCCTGATTCTGGGCTCTAATAACTAACTCAAAAGGGAGGGGCCGGAGCTCCCCCTTTTCTGTGTATTCCCTGGATTTTCTTTCAAGAAGAAAAACATCCTTACTACAAAGTCTGATTCCAGACATGGCTGGAGAGCAAACTTCTGCTGAACACATGGGTTAGGAGAAACCAGCTACTTAATTTCCTTTTTACAGGACACGCTGGCAATGGAAGGAGCTTGGGGCCTTATACTGGATAAGCTCTTCTCCCTCTTGGTTTGTGCAAAAGAAATCACTGCCAAGACAGGAAGTGCTGTTCTAAGGAGCTGGGATGTTATAATCAGTTTGAGTCTGAGCACTAAGAGATTTCTTGTTTGAAAAAGATATTTTATTTTTTTAAGAAAAAGTCTGGTGACCCTGTAGGGCATGGGCCACTAGTCACGTTTAAGAGATTGGATTTTGTATAGTGTGTGCATCTGCTGCTGTAATTAGCATCACAATGTTTAGAAACTACTGCACACCTGTTTTCTTCTATTCTACTGTAACTATGGTGGGCAGAGTACCCTGCCTCACCACTGAGGCCTCATACCACTCAACTAATTACAGGAGAGTTTGGATTGGGTAAGCTATTATATAAGGGGCATCCACTGGTCAGTTGTTAGAAAAACATTCTTGGCAGCTTTGCAGATAGGCACTTTCACTCTCCTGGAAACAGGGAGCACCACAAGTGCAGTCAGTTAAGAAGGAGCAGACAATGGGGGCTGTGGAAGAAAAGGAAAAGAATTCAAACAGTGTTTATTTTTTAATGGGCACAAAGTTGCCTACTTTCATTTCTGCATTAGTATGTCTCCTTCCTTTATCATGGTTTTAACTCTGAAAGCTACAAGACCAGCTGTACCATATGCAGATTTAATCTCAATGTTGGCAAACATTCTTATCAGATAACAACCTAATCACATTCAATATAAAGATAAGAAAAATTACTCAGCTAAGACAACGCACTGTAGACAAAGTGACCATTCAGAAAATGGAGCTGAATAATGTCACTGGGCCATCAGGGCTCCAAAAATAATGGACCACTTAAAAAAAAAAAGTGAATTCTACCTTGTTCCCTCTTGTTCTGCTCCATTTGGTAGTGCCATAGAATGGGGACTGGCCCTTTAAGGGGAGTTGGCTTCAGCCCCGCTTATGCCTAGTTATCTGCCTCCCAGTTGATGAGCCTGGGCTGATGTCTGGCTCAGGTGACCATGCATCAGATATTAATAGCCTAAGGGTAGGGCTTCCTATAAGAGGGAGCCAGCTTCATCATGGAAGAAGACCAGATGCAAGGAAAGACCTGAGGGAAATCTTTCTAAAGATGCCCAGATTCTGGAGTGGGCCTGGCAGAGCTTCCCAGCTCAGAGAGAGCTAGAACCTGATGCACAGAAACAAGAATAAGGAGAAGATACATCAGCAGGGAGGTACCTGCAAGGGAACCAGAAGAGACCCATGGGTAGGGAGTACCAGGGAATTAGCACTCCCTACCAACCAAACGGAAAGGCCCGACTGCAGTGACCTGCAGAGAATGGCAGGAGCAAAATCTTAAGAGAGAGTTTAGAGCCCATGAAGTTTATAATGGACTAGTGAGTCTCCAGGAGAAGGCCAGGAATTTCTAGTTTTGAATTTAAATACTTTTGTGTAAATAATCCAGTTCCTGCAAGGGGATAGCAATTAGAGCACCAGCTGTAGTGGTTAGTTTGGCTATAGATGGAGGCAAACTGAGGCAGAGGCAGTGTCCAACACTGGATGAGGAAAGACCCTGCTATAGGCAACTTCCCTCCTTTTATCCTCCTTTTGATGCTTCTGGCCAAAACTATCCCTATCTCCTTGATGAACTACTTCTGCGTTAGGCCTCACCTATACTTTACCTGAACTGGTCTGGAACAGTTTTAAATCAACTGAGGCTCATTCGGTTTAAACAGAGTTTTGGATGACAAGCCAAAGAATACTCAGCCCCCTTACTGGTTCTGGGGGAAGTCAAAATGTTATTGATGCATTCCAGCATGGTTTTGATTCTGGCTTCCTTCCTGTACCCAGTGTGCCACCCCAGCCACTGAGGCCAACTTGTGGGCTTGTGTCAATTCTACCTAAACTTGGATGCCTTTACTGGCATTAGCACTGGAGGTGCCTTGACTGAAAATCACTTCTATCTGTTTGCCTAGAGCACAAGCCTGTTGAGCAGTGCTAGTCTAGTACTGTGCCAAATTACATTATTCAGTGAACATCTCTTTTTTTCACTGAATCATTTGCTAACACTTTTGTGGGATTTGACAAGATCCATAGCAGGTTGACTGGCAACAGAATACTCAAATCCACAAGTTACTCAATAAATACTGGTAACAGTATCTATCTTTGGCATTCTACCAGGTGTGTTTAGGACAGGATAAAGCCCAGCTTTTAGGTATTCTGCCTGAAGGGCTTAGTACAGCCTGACCCCAGATGCACAGTACCTTCCCTCTTAACTTGTGTATATTTAATTTTAAACATTAACTTTAATAAAAATTTTAACGCTGATAAGTCTTTCTGTATTTGCATTGATCAAAAAGTTACACAGGTTATTTACTAATGCTATTCGGCATCCAGAAAATGCAGTGATGGCAGCATTTGTAAAGTGCATAAACTCTGTCTAAGCCAACTCCGTAAAGGTTACGCTAGTGGTCTCTAATTCAAATTAATCTAAATTGTCTTAAAACCATATTTCATATTAACTCAGGTAATGCCTTTCCAAAGCTTTAGACTCCTCTTCCTATTAGGCCTTCTTCCCAACACTTTGTCTTTGGTTCATTTTCTTTATGCAGTAAATGACCTTGTATTGCTCCGTCTTTCCTATTACAAGCTTCAGTGTTTTAAAACAGAACTTCAATAGAACTAGTGGTGTGAGCTGGCTAAAATACAGCAATATTCAAACAACTGGAGACAGTGAATAGTTTTGATTTTCAAAAAAGAAAATATTAGTTATTGAGATTCTGTTTTCCCCCTTTTGTTTCTGTAGTAAGTAATATTTTAGTCCATGTACCTTGTTGATAAAATAGTACATACAGGTCAAAAATATGAACATTTTCTTGATTGGTTGAGGTCTTTCATTATGTAATTTGCAAAAAGGAAAACAGAATCTGAATGCTGCTGAGAAAATGGAAGAGGGCGCTGCTGTAGAAAAGCTTTTTTCCCCAAGATCTTTATAAAAGCACCACAGAAAAGTGACTTTGAGCTGTGGTGTGATTTTGGACACCAAGATGAGGCAAGCAATAAGCCTACATAACCACATACAACACAGTTACAGAAAGAATACACTCATTCAATGGCCTTGGAGAAGTAAACAAATAAGTAACCTTCAGGGTACTCATCTATAAAGGAACTTATTAGAGTTGTGCAAACTGTTCCCTCTTCAAGTCTGCAGGATCAATTTCTCATTTACAAAAGATTAGGTTCTTCACACTAGTTGAGGACTGTGCACAGAAACAAAGCATCACCAGCCACCACTTACTCTATTTTTTTTACATTCAAATTCTCCCCAAACAGCTCATTCAGCCCTACTTACAACGAGGTGAGAGATTTCAAGCCATGGAATGCATCAGGAGCAATGTCAGATATTTGATTCTTGCTGATGTCTCTGTAAAGATACAGGGGGGCGGGGAATGACAGGTTACTTGTAAATAGGAATTTGTTGAAAAAAGGTAGGTTTTTTTCAGTGTTATAAGCACTTTATTACTTATTTCATTATTATTGTTGTTTATTTGTATTACCCTAGCATACTCACCATGATCACATTGTGATAGGCATTGTACAAACACAGAACAAGAAGATGGTTCCTGATCCAAAGAGCTTACAACTGCAGTTTAAGATAAGGGACAACAGACGGACACAGACAGATGGGGGAATTCAAGAAAACAATGCAACAATATTGGTCAGCATGATAGGCCATGTTATCAGCGCAACAGTACTCTAAGTGTTGTAAAGCTTTTAGCAGGCATCATGGCAAAGGAGAGTTTTAAGGAGGAATTTAACAATTAGGTGGCTTTGAGGATGTTTACGGGGAGCACCTCCCAAGCAGGAGGGGCAGCATGGAAAAAAGCATAAAGATGCTTGTTTGAAAATTTAACAAGTGGGGAACTGCGGCTGGTATCATTAGCTAACCAGAGGCGGGAGTCGATATTTCCAGACTGAGATGATAGGTAGTATGGCAATAGGCCATGAAAGGCTATGAAAGTGGAGACAAGTAGTTTATGTCTGATGCAGTAGAAAAGGGGGCACAGTGGAGGGCTACAAAGAGAGGGATGACATGGTCAAAGCAATGGGATAGGAAAATGAGCTATAAGGTAGCATGCTGAATGGATAGGAGCAGGACAAGACTGTATTTGTCAAGGCTAGAGAAAAAGATGTTGTGGTAATCAAGATGCAAGATTGTGACAGCCTGGGCAAGAATTTTAGCTTCATAAACAAAATGTGTTAGCCCTGTTTAGGGTTAGAGTATATAACCATCCTAAGAATTGTGAGTACTGGGTTAATAGATAAGTCTTTCCTGTGCCAGATCTCTGTTTGGCAGCGGAGTACGCTTGTATGGGGGAATAGATCAGCCATTTCTCTGATTTTAAAGACCAGCATTAGGCCACTCAGAACTGGTGGGCAGTAATAAATTGTGCCACTGATGTAAGGTTCTTAATGATCATTCTTGCCCGTTGCGGATGAGCAGAGTATATTCTACTGCACCCCTCATCCGAGGGGAACTCTGCTGGGCATTTAAACCTAGATTATGACCTTATTCTGCCACCAGCATGGTGTAAAGGGGCCATAAATCACTACAGAATCTGGTCAAGGCATTAAGTTTCAGTAAGGTCCCTGTCACACTCCCATTACAGCTGCGCTGGGGCATCTAGTCACAACATGCTTTCACTGTTTCAACAGGAGTTCTGAAAATGTTAAAGACCCAGTCCATCCTTTATTACAGGTAGGATAGGAACATGTTGTGCTGGGTGTCCCAACATGGCTATGATGTCAAATCATCTTCTCTGAGGTACTTAGTACATGCAGAACTTTAAACATATAAACTGTCCCATTGTCTTCCTTTGGAATGGTACCTGCTTATGTCAACACTGACTGTTTCATGATTGTTCAGGCTAGTACAATCAGACACAGGTAGTATTTCACATACTACATTTCCATTGTCACTCCATTTCTGCTAGAAGACATGTTCAGAACAGTGGATGGGCTTATGCAGTAAACCTCATTTGAGTAGCAGCATCCTAACATCTCTTTAGGAATCTACAAGGAATAAGATTTTCTCACAAAGCTCTTAACAAAGTGATTGATCTAATAATTTTTCCTTCTATAGCGTTTTGCTTCACTTTTGTCCACTGGAGTTTCATTTTTGCGGTTTTTCTTTAGCTACACTCACTACAGTCAAGTCTGTGGTGAGTATAGCTAAAGAAGAACCCCTTTCATGCCCTCTGAAATCTGTTTAGGAAATCAGTTAACATTGACTGCACTTTGTGTCTAGACAGTAAGATGTAAATAGCAGCCTTCATAGAAATCGCCAAATTTCTTGGCACAGTGTTTATAGTATGGCATCTATTCAGGAATATTTTTCAACCCATTATAATGGAGTAGAGCAATGTGATAGATCAGAACCCTAACATCTGAAAGGGGAACCTTAGTTTTGGAATCAAACATCTCAGTGCAGCCTGTTTCTGTATATGTCACATTTTGATTGACAAAAGATTTTGTCCCTCCTACCCTTCTCCAATTTAGGAGGTTAATCTGGGTATAACTAATGGTGCCTGAACTTGCATAAATAGCATGCTGGGAGATGACATTCACCCACCTCATGCGGATGTGGTATGATCAGCATTAGAAGATAATTAGACACATTATTTCCTTTCCATTAGAGCCAAGGCTCCAGTGCTGTTGCTTAGAGAGCGAGGCTGAATCTCCTCCTGCCTTGATTGAGGCACAAGGATTCAATTAAGATTTTGCTTTTCTTTTTGTTTCCTTTCTATGGCCTGCTGCTTTGTGGTAAGTTCACTCCACTCTAGTGCTTGATTTACATCAGGAAAGAGCGGATACACGCTTTCCTAACCTTTCATTACTAAGTCAGTTTAGGTCACAGAGCACAAACTTCCATAGTTTTGGATATCACTAGAATCACTGAGTGGAACTGCAGCTCTTTAGCTGGGAATTTAATAGACTGATCAGGATTCCATCCAGGCAGAGAACTCATTAACCATCTCAAAGTCTCATCTCCTTATGCCCACGACAACACAGAAATGATTTCCTTTTTGAAAAGTCTGGTAAACACACTCATGAGCAGTGGTGGGCAACCTGCAACCCGTGGGCCACACATGGCCCGTCAGGGTAATCTGCTGGCAGGCTGCGAGACAGCTTCGTTTGGCCGGGAACGGCAAACTGCAGCCACTAGGAGTTGCGGGCGGCCATGCCTGCGGATGGTTAATGTAAACACTGTCTCACGGCCTGCCAGAAGACTACCCTGACGGGCCACGTGGGTTGCCCACCACTGCTCTTGAGGGTGACTGCACGCAGATGCTGTGTAGGAGTGCAAATCGCTTCTATCTCTGCAGCAGGGAAGAAGGCATATCTTGTGCTTCTTGTATAGCATATGAAGATGATTTAAGTTTCTTTACTGCCCTCTGTAAGAGCTTTTGAGACAAACTACTGAATAACGTTTAGAGCTGGTTGAAAAATTAAAACCAAACAAATCCACAATTCATAAAATAATTTGAGGAACAGTCATATTGCAACATTAGTTGGATGGTTGTGAAACTTTGTGACCTGTTTATTGCTAAGATAAAAGGTGTAAACGTTAAACATCAGAAAGAAGTGCAGTTATATTGTTATAGCCACACCTTTCTGGGGGCTGGAGTCCTCAGTCTTGTGCCCAAAATGCACCTGAGAAGCACAAGTAAAATAGTAGGAGATGGCTTAGTGATGTTTCTATAAATTTTCAAATCCCTAGACTATGCAATCATATATTTGTCTACTAGAAGGGTGAAATCTTCCTTCTGAGCTAGATAAATTGAGTTCCAGTGGTTAACCATGTGTGGAGGCATGAATAACTGTAATGAGGTCCATGACAGATGAAAGGTTGCAACCAAGAGAAGATGGCATAAGTTCTCTTGGATACTGCTGCTACCTGAACATCCAGTGGCAGTTAAGCATCCAGTGAGTTTTAATTAAAGCAAGCATAATTTCTTAATCCAGGAAACAGCTCTTCCCTCTCCTCAGGATGTTGCCCTCATCCCACCTGTCTCATTTAGTTGGAGCCTCAGCTAACCAGCTCTAACTCAAGGTCTAAGCTCAGCCACACATTGTGAAACAAAAACTTCACCATCTTTTAGGAAACTGAGCTAAGTACCATCAAAATATTGAAATAACATCCTAACATCCTCACATGTAGACTGAACAGCAGAAGTAGTAGGATACAACCTTCTGGTACTCCACAGCATTGGCATAATATCACCCTCTGATTGCTTTCAGAGAAAAAATGGAGAAACTTTTGTTCTCCTTGGTATATTCCTGTTAGGTCCCCCAGACATGTTATTAATCCCTCTGATATCAAAGGCTCCTGCCATTTCTAAAGAATCAGCATGAACAAGTGCGCTTTGCCCCACATTAGAAGGTCATCAGCCAATGAAGCCAGCACTGTCTCCATGTCATACCATAATTAGGTCTAACAGCAGAGAGAAAGGAGCTAAGAAAATCTGAAGACTTCTGATGATGCCAGAGATGTCTAATTATAATCTTCTCAACACTATCTCCCAAAATATTAAGATTAGAGACAACATGGTGAGCCTTTTAGTATTAAGAGCGAGTTTCTTGACCACAATTCATGCTTACATTAGTAATACTAGCATCTTGCAGTCCCAAAGGGAGATGGCAATAACCACCAATAGTAATGGAACAAATAGATCTCCACTAGATTTCACAAACCCTGATGAGCACTGGTCCAGATTATAGATCCTCACTGTCCCACAACAATTCTGAACCTCACTAAGGAGACAGAGAAATGTCACATTAATCCTGCCACACACTGACAAGGACATCTCTTGATCTCCATGGAAGCAATCTCTTCAGTGTCAATAAAGTGTGTGAAGCACTTGGGGATTTCCTTGCTAAAAGTGGATGAATAATGTAAAATTAACATCTGGCATAATGGTTTACTGTTTCACTATCATGGCAGGAATAGTAATAAGGCTGTGTAGAATCAGAACTGCAATAAAGGCTGTCTTTCCCATATCTACATGCATATACATTTTTAAATTGCAAAAACCTATTTTTAATAAGAACATAAGAATGGCCATACTGGGTCAGACCAAAGGTCCATCCAGCCCAGTATCCTGTCTACCGACAGTGACCAATGCCAGGTGTCCCAGAGGGAGTGAACCAAACAGGCAATGATCAAGTGATCTCTCTCCTGCCATCCATCTCCACCCTGTGACAAACAGAGGCTAGGGACACCATTCCTTTCCCATCCTGGCTAATAGCCATTAATGGACTTAACCTCCATGAATTTATCTAGTTCTCTTTTAAACCCTGTTATAGTCCTAGCCTTCACAACCTCCTCAAGCAAGGAGTTCCACAGGCTGATTGTGCACTGTGTGAAGAAGAACTTCCTTTTATTTGTTTTAAACCGGCTGCCCATTAATTTCATTTGGTGGCCCCTAGTTCTTATATTATGGGAACAAGTAAACTTTTCCTTATTCACTTTCTCCACATCACTCATGATTTGATATACCTCTATCATATCCCCCCTTAGTCTCCTCTTTTCCAAGCTGAAAAGTCCTAGCATCTTTAATCACTCCTCATATGGGACCCGTTCCAAACTACTAATCATTTTAGTTGCTCTTCTCTGAATGTTTTCTAATGCCAGTATATCTTTTTTGAGATGAGGAGACCACATCTGTACACAGTATTCAAGATGTGGGCATACCATCGATTTATATAAGGGCAATAAGATATTCTCCATCTTATTCTCTATCCCTTTTTTAATGATTCCTAACATCCTGTTTGCTTTTTTGACTGCCGCAGCACACTGCATGGACGTCTTCAGAGAACTATCCAAGATGACTCCTAGATCTCTTTCCTGATTAGTTGTAGCTAAATTAGCCCCCATCATATTGTATGTACAGTTGGGGTTATTTTTTCCAATGTGCATTACTTTACATTTATCCACATTAAATTTCATTTGCCATTTTGTTGCCCATTCACTTAGTTTTGTGAGATCTTTTTGAAGTTCTTCTCAGTCTGCTTTGGTCTTAACTATCTTGAGCAGTTTAGTATCATCTGCAAACTTTGCCACCTCACTCTTTACCCCTTTCTCCAGATCATTTATGAATAAGTTGAATAGGATTGGTCCTAGGTCTGACCCTTGGGGAACACCAGTTACCCCTCTCTATTCTGAAAATTTACCGTTTATTCCTACCCTTTGTTCCCTGTATTTTAACCAGTTCTCAATCCATGAAAGGATCTTCCCTCTTATCCCATGACAACTTAATTTACGTAAGAGCCTTTGGGACCTTGTCAAAGGCTTTCTGGAAAGCTAAGTACATATGTCCACATGTTTGTTGACCCCTTCAAAGAACTCTAATAGATTAGTAAGACATGTTTTCCCTTTACAGAAACCATGTTGACTTTTGCCGAACAATTTATGTTCTTCTATGTATCTGATATTTTTATTCTTTACTATTGTTTCAACTAATTTGCCCGGTACTGATGTTAGACTTACCATCTGTAATTGCCGGGATCACCTCTAGAGCCCTTTTTAAATATTGGCGTTACATTAGCTATCTTCCAGTCATTGGGTACAGAAGCTGATTTAATGGACAGGTTACAAACCATAGTTAATAGTTCCAAAATTTCACATTTGAGTTCTTTCAGAACTCTTGGGTGAATGCCATCTGGTCCCGGTGACTTGTTACTGTTAAGTTTATCAATTAATTTCCAAACCTCCTCTAGTGACACTTTAATCTGTGACAATTCCTCAGATTTGTCACCTACAAAGGACGTCTCAGGTTTGGGAGTCTCCCTAACATGCTCAGCCGTGAAGACTGAAGCAAAGAATTCATTTAGTTTCTCCTTAATGACTTTAAGTGCTCCTTTTGTATCTCGATCGTCCAGGGGCCCTACTGGTTGTTTAGCAGGCTTCCCGCTTCTGATGTACTTAAAAAACATTTTGTTATTACTTTTTGAGATTTTGGCTAGCTGTTCTTCAAACTCCTTTTTGGCGTTTCTTATTAAATTTTTACATTTCATTGGGCAGTGTTTATGCTCCTTTCTATTTACCTCACTAGGATCCGACTTCCACTTTTTAAAAGATGCCTTTTCATCTCCCACTGCTTCTTTTACATGGCTCTTTTTTAGTTCCTTTACTGTGTTTTTTAATTTGGGGTATACATTTAAGTTGGGCCTCTATTATGGTGTCTTTGAAAAGTGTCCATGCAGCTTGCAGGGATTTCACTCTAGTCACTGTACCTTTTAATTTCTGTTTAACTAACCTCCTCATTTTTGCATAGTTCCCCTTTCTGAAATTAAATGCCGCAGTGTTGGGCTGTTGAGGTGTTCTTCCCACCAAGGAATGTTAAATGTTATTATATTATGGTAACTATTTCCTAGTGGTCCAGTTATTAGTTATCTCTTGGACCAGATCCTGTGCTCCTCTCAGGACTAAATAATACTTCTTAACAGTATTTTCAAGAATAATCTCAAAGCCTATGCCAACAGTGCTTCAAAAGCCTATTAATGTAACTTGCTAATGGAATTCTTGCACACAAAATCTTTAGTGTTATCCTTTTCATAATAAACATCACACTGGGTCCTGAATGATTAGGAAAAAAAGCAACATTTTCTATATCTTGACAGTTGGAAGGCACCAATCATGAAAACAGAAATAACAATAAAGGATCATCAAGTTTTAATATTATTAATACCTCAGAAAAAAAACAGTAACAAAATAGTAACAAATAATGACTGTCATTTTTCACAAAAATTACTGACTTGTTCGCTAATACAGTAGAGCTTTAAAAATACATACAGCTATACTGAAAGTGAGAGAGAAGAACAGAGAAACTATGAGATTGATGACTTGATCTTTTAAATATTGGGATCCGTATTTATAATTCCTCGACTCTGGGAACTTGATGACTCTGGATTGGTGGTGCAGTAACTTCACCCAACAGCCACTGTTCAACATAGGATCATGTCAAAGAGCATTAACTATTTGGTATTTCAGTTCTTATGTGAAACAATTTGACAGGATCAATCTTACTCGTATCGAGCAGTTGTTCACATAAAAAACTCCACTGTCCATGGTGCCTTCATGAGCAGCCTCAGCAAGGGGCCATGGAGACTGAATTAATCCTCATCCCCCGAGGTGTCTGGTGCAGAGGAGTGTTGAGGTACATTGATGGGATGGCAAGGCAGTTTAGGAGAAGCTTGTTTTACCATGATTTTGGGTTGTAGTACTACTGCCAGAAGCAGACAACAATTTCCAGTGCTGTGTCAGTCCAGCATCTCTCATATGAGCCTCAACTTCACTTCTGGGGAGAAATATATATATCTCCAAATTCTGTTATTTTACTATTGATGTAAATCCAGGGTAGCTATATTGAACATAATAGATTAGGCTTCTTTTAGATTTATACAGGTGACTGAAAAAAATAGCCTACTATATTTGTTTTGAAACCAAACCTAATTTGGGTACTTAAGAAAACAAGGGCATACAATATATTGTTACAAACATTCAAACCCCTCTTGTAAGAACCATCTCTCCCGCCTAATCAGTGGCAACTAAATTAAAGTGATACAAACAGATAGGGTGACCATATTTCCCTATGCTGAATACGAGACACGTGGTAAAATTACTCGTATTCAAGCGAGTTCAGTATCAATCAATTAGAATTAGCCCCATGCACTACAAACACTCAAATTAACACCTGGTTGACTGAGCCCCTGTTAAAAAGAAATACTGTGTTGGATTCTTTTTATTTACCTTATCTTTAGGGTTCACACGGGGAGGGGTCATACACACACCCCGCACACACATGGGGAGAGGTGACACACCCACACTCCCGTATACCTCTCTCACACGGGGGGGTGACCGACTAACCCAACCTTCCTTGCCCGGCGCTCTCCACCCTCCATGCCTGGCTAGGCCCTCGGGACGGACCCACCTCTCTTAGTACCTGGCTCCGCATCTTCCCAAGGCAACATGTGGGGAGGAGGCATGAAGGGTCACATGCCCCCCTCCAGATTTCTGCCAGGCTCGCACCAGAATGTAGCCAGCAGCAGCCTTTTGGCACTGTGTAGGAAGGAAGGGACAGGAGCTGCTTCCAGCCACAGGGGAAGGTGGGGGATGGATGACCTGGCCTGTGTTTTTGCAGAGCTCATCTCTTCCCCCGTAACCTCCCGTCACTGTGACTGGAAGCGGCTTGTCCCTTCCTGCCCGCACAATGTCGAAAGGCGGCTAACACCTCCAGGCTGCTGCTGGCCACGGACATAACCCAGCCGCTTCCTGTCCCCCAGCTACAGCATGGGCAGGAAGGGGTTAAGGCCTAAGGATGCATTGTGCAGGAGGGCCCAGGGAAACTGACTGCAGGGGCTTTAGTGAACCTGGCCAGAGAGGTGGCTCAGCAGGGAGGGTGCCTAGGAGATGGAGCAGCCCCACACTCCCTGGGGTCAGGACCCAGGGCAGCAGGGGGCAGATGAAGAATGTGCTAAGCCCTTGCCTGGGAGGCTGCTGTGGAGTCTGCAGGGTTGGGGCACGAACAGGCTGGAAATCGCTTCCCCTCCACCCCCCACAAACCAGAGCTCAGCTGAGGGGCAGAGAGGCTTCCCTGTGCCAGCGCTGTGTGTGGCTCTGGCACACACAGAGCTCAGCTCCTCCTGGTCAGTGCCTGGGCCGGAGGGTCTTGGGTTTTCCCGGGGCGCCGACTCAGCCAGAGATAATAGGAGAAGGAAGGAGCCTGCTGGCCAGGCTGTTGGTGAGCTGAACACCCCAGTCAGGGGCTGGTTCTCTGCACAGCGCTGGGAATAGGACGCGCCCCACCGGGGGAGATATGGAGGAGCAGCGGGGCTGTGGGAGGGTGAAGGGGCAAAGCAGGGAGAGGACAGCGAGAGGGGGAGTACGTAAAGGGCTGATGGGTGGGCAGCAGAGGCGACACAAAACCAGCCTCAGCCTGACGCCTGCCTGCACTCACCAGCCACCGCAGCTCGCAGCGCGCAGCCAGTGCTGGCTGGAAACAGGACGGAGAGCGGGGCCCTGCTTGCCAAGAGCCGGTACGCAGCAGGGGGCTGCGCTGATGGACCAGCAGGAGGATCAGCCAGCCCCATGTGCTGCAGCTTTGCCCCACCACCAGTCTTGCACACCCATCCCCAATCATCGGCTACTGGACTCCCCACTTACCACTGGTGGGCGTGCGGCTGGCAAGCAGGGATCCGGCCAGCAGCAGTACCTGCCAGTACTGATGGGGGGGAGACAGAAAATATGGGACAATTTGCCCGTTTTTAAAAAAAAGTTGGGACTCCTGCAGGAGGGCTTAAAAACAGGACTATCCCTTTAAAAACGGGACATCTGCTCACCCTACAAATAGACATCTGAATGCAGAAGAGAAAATTATAACTCAAAATCTTCTCTGTGGAAAGGAATTCAATGTTTAGAAAGAAATAAAGGAGACATCAATTAATTACTTCATATGCTACACAATAGAGAAGTGAATCTGCATGTTATTAAGGATTTCGTGCACTGTTAAGCATCCTGGGCCAATTCCATGCTGCTTTATATTTTGAAAAAAGAGTTTATCTATACAATCTCAGTAGTTTCAACATTTGAAAAATAAAGAAGATAAAATTCAAAACAGTACAAGCTACAAGTATAATCTTCCATTTTAGTCTTATTTTTAAACTTACATTCTCTTAAGTTTCTTGTACTGGGAAAAACCTCCAGGGGGAACTGTTTTGATGGAATTTTGTTCCAAGCGTCTAAAAACAAACAGAGTAATGTAAACATTAAATATAAGATTGTAACGCAGGAATAACATTAAATGTTATAACGTCTTTTTGTACAAATATATAAAACTATATTTGAAACAGATTTTCTTTTGAAAGCCACTAAAATTCAGCAAATGGCTTTTTTAGGAAACAAATTCATCTTCCTGACTAACCAAATTTCTACCAAAAAAAGGAAAACCCAACTACAAAGTATTTCACAGTAAGATGGTAAATTTAGTTGTGTGGGCGCTAAGCTCACTTTGTCCTTTCTCAAGATAGACACATTGCAAATCACCATCAGCATCTTCAGGGCCAACTGAATTAATAAAAGATTTCCAATGTACGCCTCTACCCTGATATAACACGACCTGATATAACACAAATTCAGATATAACGTGGTAAAGCAGCGCTCCAGGGCGGCAGGGCTGCACACCCCAGTGGATCAAAGCAAGTTCGATATAATGCGGTTTCACCTGTAACATGGTAAGATTTTTTGGCTCCCAAGGACAGCGTTATATCGGGGTAGAGGTGTATATTGTAATATTTCTCACCAAGGATAACGTAAAAAGTATCGATTCCCTCCAAGTACAAAGCAGTTATTACAAAAGGATGGCAAATTTCCACCTCAAAGAAGTTGCTCTATTATTCTTCTCTGAAGTAGATAAAGGATGCTTTCAAGCTGACTCAGATCTAAGACAATACTTTTTACGCATATGTCCACAACTCCCAATATAGTCACTTATCTTAAGATAGAATTTGGTCTGCAATGTCAGACCACTAGACCATGTTCTCTCATGGATAAGTAGATCTGTTTGTAAAGCATGGGGGTAAAAGCAAGAAACTCTTAAGTTCTAGAGCTGGCTCTGTCATTAACCCACTGTGTCACTTTTTCAGACAAGGCCTTAAAAATAACTTCTGTATCACTTTTACAATTTGTAATTTGGGAATAATAATGCTTTATTATCTACCTCACACAGGTTTTGAAAGGATTAGTATATATTTGCGATATACTTTGAAAAAAGAAAATGCTATATACAAAGCATAAGGTGTTTTGCCTCTTCTGATGCCACTCAAGAAATAAAAGGAGAGGTCCCAAGAGATGAAACAAAACACCTTTTTCACTACCTCAGAATACTAGGGTCTATTTTTAATGCCATATACAGAGAGGCATCTCATATAAAACACTATGGATGAGATTAACTGTAAAATAAAACAAAAAATTGCAAGATTGATTTAGGAATATAAAACTTAAATAAGCTTTTAAAATATTTTTTCATAAAAAAGTTTCTAAGTAGACATTTTAAAAGGTTCCCATAATCCTCAAGAACAGGCCGTGTGATCTCCCTGGTTAATAATAAAAGCGAATCCCAATAAGCTAAACTCAAAATACTAAATTTATCATGTTATCAAAAATTCTTCTATCTAAATCTGACACTGGCATTGAAATCTACTAAGCCTCTATTTTACAAAAAGAACTTCATATAATCCTGAGTTTTAACTGTGTTGGCATGGTCACCAATCACTCTTGTTGGAAATGATAGAGGGTTGAAATACAAAAGCACCTCACTGATCCCAAAGGGGCCAAGGCAACCCAACACACTCCTTTCTTTAAAAGCAATCGTGGTGATAGGTACTTAAGAAAACAACTCCCTGAGATGACATGGAGTTAATCAGCATTGATTACTGCTGCAACCACATGGAAGAGAGAAACAAAAACGTGAAAGTATGAGTATGGAGATAAAATGCAGTACAGCAAGAAGGTGAAGCATGTGTGCCTTAAAGGACTGCAGGAGAATGAAGAGGGAGCTTATGAAGCCTATAGCTCTTTGCTTCAGAGAATATCCTCCAAATGATCTGTGCCTGCAATGAGTAAACAAAAATCCCACTTCCCCCAATACATTTTCACTATTTTGGCTGTCTTACAGGAAACAGTTTAGTGGAACTGAAGAGCAAGTAAAACAATGCGTATGTAGTCATTGCCATTAAGCATTACTGTTACCATTCCTATTTTGTGGATCCATTATCTGACTTATCTCAATTATTTTGTGATTTGAGTCTCTCCCAGTTAGTCCTAAATAGTATGGTACGCACATGCACTGTACTGCAGGGGAATGAGCAGTGAAATGAAAATTGCTGCAAATATCAGCACACTGGTGTTTTAGTGTGCATGTGCTTCCCAGAGTTACAACAGACTTTTCCTAGACATTCGGAGGTCAATTTTTCAGCAAAGCCTTTTGCTTTACAAACTCACAAAAGTTTGCATGTGCACTAATTTCTATGAACAAAGTAGGGAGTTGTTTGCCCAACTACCCACTTTGGGGACACAAATTGGGGTTTCACATGCTTCAGAGGTGCATATCCATTTCCACAGGAGCAATCAATTGAACAGAATTGCAAGATGAGGTTAGGCTGGGTGAAAACTTGGCCCTGTATAAATAATTCTTTGAAGTACACAGGAAAATGTCACACATAAAGAACAGAAGCATTTATATGTAAAAGATAGCAACTCCCTTTTCCCCACTTCCCCAACATGCACACACACCAAATTGCAATCACCAGGGATTAAAGTCCACACCTCTTGCAAATGCGAAAAATAAATAACCTAGAGGAGGATAAAGTCAGGGGAAAGAAAGAGAAATTACGATTCCAGAGGGTTGTTTCACAGGGAGTTGGCCAGTAACACTCAGAAGCAGCATTGAGTTCTTCGCCATTCACCACAAATGAGCAGCAGATGGCCTGTGATGAAAATAGATGGTCAAGGGTGGTATCACATGCTGCTGCATTTTCAGCTTAGTTCTGCAATAAGCTCTTGATTTTATTTAATTTTTAAGAAGTCCTTTCTGTGGGGGACTAGGCCGAACAGATGATGCTTAGTGGGCTCTATCATGATAATGAGGTCAGGCAAGTAGATGCATGTAGATTCCAAACTTGCCACAAAGCACAGTCGACATTTACTGTATAATATTAAAACGAGTAATCGGAAAATATGAAGTAGAAACTTGGGCTTTACAATTTCTTTATTCATAAATGCACATTATGGAGCTGTGGGTACAGGTTGAAAATGGCAATTAATTTTTATATTATTAGAAATGTGAACAACATAAGTGATTCACATTACTAGTTAGTAATACTACACAGTCTAACCTCACTAGCTAAGCAACATGCATACAGGTCAGTATTAGATGGGAGATATCCAAGTAACAATTAGGTTCTGCCAGAAGAGGTGCTTATGGTTCTGAGAGGTCACTCTTCACACTGAGTCAGTGCTGACTCACCATTGAATAATGGGGAACAGTGATGCTAGAAGAACAATCTTTCAAATGAGATGCAAAATGTTACTAGAACATGTAACACTTTGCAAAAATAAATAAATAAATAAATAAATAAAAGAAATGGTGTGTGTGGTAATCTGAACATCTTGGTTAAATTCTATTTTAAGAGTAGAGCTAGGCAGAATGAAATTGATCTAATTTGCATCTTCAGGTAGACAGCATTCTTTAGCCCATGTCCTAGAGCATTGGATGGTGTTGCTGTATGTTGTTAAAGAGCAACTATTGTTCTATAGCAGAGGTGTCTGAGATTTCAGTGGTTGGTGAAGTGATCCATTATGTACCTTTTACTTGCCTCTCTGGAATATGAGGAAACAATTTTTGAGAGACATTCTGAGATCTTCTGATGAAAGATGTAAGCACAAAAGAATAATCTGTCTTGGCTATTTGAACCCTTTCGCCCCTGTTCTAGATTTCTGTACAGTTTGGATTTGAAGTGAAAATGTAAAAGTAAATAGTTGGAAAATGAAAAAAATTCAGGAAAATTTGTTTCCATTCTTCATCCAAATTTCATTTTCACTAATATTTTGCAACCATCTGTATTTAACAGACACAGCACTGAACAAGTGGAATCCATGAGAACACACTGTAAAGAATGATGGAATAAATGACTCTATATGAAAGGTACTGTTCAACCTTCTCATGGACTTTTGCTCATCCATTCAGTTATCCTCTTCATTCTGCCATGTCAGCTGCTGCCTGAGAGCACCGTTCATACTGCCCAGATGTATTACAGATGCTGCACTTCCCCCTTCTGATATGAACAGTGTTGTGTCTGCCTTTGGAAGTTTTACTTTAAAAGCTTCAATGACAGTGGATGTCAAAGGACAAGAGCAATTTCCTTTATTCCCCTCTAATAAAGTATCAGAGCCTGGAAAATGCAGAAGGCCTGATGGATTCAAATATATTTTTCTTCTAATAATATGACATGGGAGATCTTTTTGATTTTTAAATGACTTTGTGGCACTAAGAGCAGATAGTAAACAAAACAGTTAGAAAAAGCAAGGGGGAAAGGACGTACTTAAAGGTGACAAATGATCCTTTGGCAAAGAATAAGCACTCGAAATCCCATCCTAATCCATCTCAAGGTTCACTGGGGTACAAATCTTTTTGTCATCTCCTCAGCTGGTGCTTACACTACTCAAACACATGCAGGAAAACACAAAAAGATAAAAAACAACCACCTAACGCAGCTTTCTTAGAGCCAGATCACATTCTTTGGAATGACAAAGCCATTTGTCTTGAAGAGTAATGCCCATAGCTGAGTGGGGGAGACAGCCAAATTAATTTGGGTCTCAGCTATCTCTTTTTCATTGGGGGGAAAAAGAATTTGTTACTCGGCTTGCTAATGGAGCAGTTTGCTAGCAATTTTCCCATTTCAAACAACATCTCAGCTGCTAATGCGTAATGGTTTGTCAAGCCTACCCATAACACAGACAAATCACTAGCTTGGGAAAAAAAAGAGAGAGGGAGCGAAACATCAGTACTGATAATTCTTAGCTGTCAAATGAATAGAGTCTACAAATGAGACAGCCACGGTCTATTAACAGTGTTGTTGTGCTGTGCTTGAGATGTGTCAGAAAACGTCCCTTCCGCAAGAGGCAGCCATGAACGTCCCTGCTGGGAGAGGATAAAGTAACGTACAATAGCCAATCTACTCAATGGATCATGTTGCTCTGCTTAAATGGCCAAAGTTCTTACAGGCTTGCACCATTTGGGTGGCCAAAAAGAAATATCTGGTAGAAAGAGGGACATCAGTACCTTGCTAGTTCTCATTTGTCTGACAGGGTACACAGAGCCTATTCTAAGGTCATCGGGATGGTGTTAGTCCTCTGTCCCTGGCTGGAGGAAGGATAGCCTATCCTGCGTGTAAGGATGTGCAGGATTGCAAGTCAAGGTTAGTGGTGAGAAATTACTTAATTCCTCCCAGTGCAATGTGCTCTGAAGAGTTGGGGATTGGGAATAGCGGTGTCAGGGAGGAAGGTGGGGGATCTCTAGGAAGCGTCAGAGACCAAATGAGAAGTGTGATTCTTCCTGATACTTGAGTAAGGTGAGCTGCATTTTAAAAGTTGCCACACCTTATGCTTGGGACTTTGATGAAGGAAGTCTGCTGAATTTGTTTGGCCGTTAACAGGAGCTGGTCAGGCATCAGATTTACTCTTCTCTTTGATTACAAGTTGCCTTAAAGAGGTGTTGAAACCTGACCTAGGTCTACTGAACCCTTTCCTGCCTTGAATGGCCTGTCCCACTCTGCAACAGTTCCATCATAATTACACTAACATATCCATAGGTCACTGTATCAAAGTATGTATCAAAAGGTAAGCACTATGTAAAATGCACTGTGGTTACGAAAAAATACTGCTTTGCATTTACCCAATCAGTACCAGCTTCTTACTATGTAATTAAAGGAACAAAGTAAAATTCTATTTGTACTGAATTACTGCAGTGCACAACAAAACAATGCCAATAAGGGATTTGGACAGCACCATGTCAACAAAGTCTGAGGTCAAAATGCACAGTCTTGTTGCTTCAGAAACTTTGTGGGTTGGCGCTGCTGAGTGGTGGCCTTTGTATTTCTTCTCTCCCTTCCTCACCCAAAAGACAACAGAAATGCTTTAATGGCTGTGTTTTTGGGATAGAGGAACACCAAATATTCTAAATATATCTCTTTGCACTCTGCTGTTTTAAGTAATGGATATTTAAAGCTTTCATTCCCTTCCTAATTGGAGCTGCTGATACTACTATTATACAACACTGAATATATGTGGTTCTCTCACTGTCTTAGGGATTTATACTGCCACCATCACCATAGTATCTGAGTGCCTTCCAAGTAAAATCAATGCTATTTATTATGAATCATAATGAAACCATTATTTTTCCACTGCAACCAAGGGAATTTACTTCTTCCCAACAGGACTCAACTTTACCTTCCTACTTCATGGTTTCTTATGGGGTGGAGGAGCTGTGGTCAGCAACCTGCCCTCCCATCCTAAAACAAGAGGGCAGCTAGCAACTCCCCTCCATGTACCAAGTGTTTTGTTACGTATTGTTTTTTTAAGGAACTAGCTGACTATCTCCCATGCCCTAACCTCCATCATCTTTGAGTGGTATTGGAAATCTGTCAGCTTCAAAAATTAGCCTTACAGAACTTGGATCTAATGCATAACAGAGACCAACACGTGACTTTGGATCAGAAATGATTAGACTGATAAATATCTAAGCAGTTTCCAAGCACATGGACACTGCAGAGTCATTCACCCACAAAGTTGGTCAACTTTTGCATAAGGTCTGAAACATTATGGTAGTTTTAAGGAAACATGAGTTAGGTCTCAGGTATTCCATTAAAAAACAAAAGACTGTTTACCTATATGGACTTTCATCCACTTATCCAAGTATGACCACGTCTTCCTAATTACCTTTTCCTTTGGTTTCTCAAGGCACTTGCTCTTCTCTGTCTGCACCATTCCATTTCAACATGGCTGCAGATCTTCAGGTTTAACCCAGAGTCATGGAGCAGGAATATGAGTTTTCACCCATCAGTTCAAATCTTCTTTCAAGTGATAATGAACAGTTGTTCACACAATTATGGGCTGTAGATTCTTCCGATCCATACTGCATCTTTAAAAAGCTAGTGATGGAATTCTTGACTGAATTTTTAACTATTTATCTAACTAAGGGCAGATCTTTAGCAGCCAAAATTCCCATTGGAATTGTCAAGCCTGAAATGGTCTCTTAAAATAAATCTGTGTACACTAACCTATTTGGATAGCAATGCTCAGCAAAGAGCTCTCTAGTGTGACAGTTGACAACTTTTAAAGTAGAAACAATGTAGTTGCACTTTAAGGGCTTGTTCTGGCCTCTGATATAGCGGCCCCATTAAAAACTCAACACTTGCCACACCATGGTATCTGCAGTTCATTGAGTCCAAATTGATACATATCAACAGCACTTTCACTACCAGCTTGCAAATGCTGATTTTAGCAACAATTGTATGAATCCATGAGATACAACAGAGTATTTTCCATATGCTAAAGAGGAGGGGCCTTAGTCTGAATCAAGCACTTCCTTGTGTTAGGTACTCTCCAAACAGATAGGAAGATGGTCCTAATTTTTCTTTCCTGCTGCTGTGCTCTGCGGTAGCTTTCTGTTTTTGAACCTAGTTTATCTATAACATGGATGTGTCTTTCTTCATAAGCAGCTGGATGACTCTGACATGCTGATACATCTGAACATGAGGGTCCCAAACTTTCTGCCTCAAAACTGATGCATGTGGCAGACCCTGGATAAAATGCTTTGCCCTTCACTTTGCTTCTCAATAAATCCATCAGTGTCATTCTCTCCTGCCTCCCTAATCCATTAACCCTTCCACCTCCAGACACCTGCAGGAGTCTCAACCCACCATGTTTCTGTCTCTCATGACTTCATTGAGACTTTAATAGGTGGCTCCCCTCCTTGGAGGTTGTTCCTCAAAGCAGCAGCAGTAGTGGGGGTCGCAGGAGTTTCTCTTCTGGCTGGTCGAGGTGGGAGGAAGAGGGCTCCCAACTCCCTCCTAGAACCAGGTGTCAGTTTGTGGGCTGGGGCTGAGAAGGAAAATGGGCACGAATGAGGCAGGTTCCAGGGATTACTGGACTCCCAGTCAGTGCAGCAGAAACTTGGCTTCAAATACCCTCTTCTGTATGCTTTACTGGAGTGGTGTGGTAAGGGGTGGTGAAAGGGTCTATGTCTATGCAGTTTCTCCCCCATAAATAGCTTCAGGAACTGATGGGGAGCTCAACAGGTGACTGTTCCCCTTATGTTAACTGACATGGTCATAGCAACAGCAAGAGTGCTTAGCAAACGGGAATGGGGGGGCAAGCGTTAAACAAGGCCAAACAGTTTTTCTGGGCTGAATGTGGAACAATGTTTTGCTGCTTCCACCATTAAATATAACCCATTTTCTGTCCAGGATCACCCCACTCTGTATGGGGCTGCCTTGCCCACGCTTCCACAGGGGAGTGAGAGGACTGTGTGCATGGGGGCCTCTGTGTATGGATCTGGGAAGGAAAGACTCACTTTGCTTGAGGGGGATATTTGGCTCTTCCCGACCCCCCGCTGTTGAAATGGGGCCTAGGGCTACACATTCCATTCATTGGGTGTGCATTGGTACACATGGGTCTATCCTTTCAAGATGCCTTGGCAAGAAGAGGGGCAAGAAACTTGGGACCACTTGAGCATTAAGAACTCTGCAGGCAGACTCCTGTACCACATGTCACCCCACTAACTTCAGTGGGGCTCTGAATGTGTGGTTCTCAGTGCACAATTAGGGTCTTAATTTTTATTATATATAAACAATGCAACTCTTACAGGACCCAAAGGCTGAGTCTGTTACTAAGAGGCTTGTTCAACCTCTGAGCCCTCTCCAGCTCGGTAGTATTTGAGGATTCTGGTTTTATGTATTGGAAAACACCCTTGCACCTTGCCAATTTGATTGTAGTTAAATTTCATACATGTAAACAAGAAGTGGTTTTCAACTAATCGGTATCAACTAATGCATATGTGGCATTTGGACTTATCTCTGCTTTTTTGTTCTGCTTTGTCACAAGAAAAACATCTAAATCCTTAATGAGCCACATGGTCATCTCATTATGCTCATTAATCCTTAGCAGGCTGACATCCCATCCCAGGGCTTACAATTCCTCTATATGTCAGGCATAAAACCTCCAATGTAGATCCTGAACATTAGCACAGCAAGACTGTTTGGATACCAGAATAACCAATGCCGAGTTTTGAGGCTGTGTGTAAATTTACAATCTTGACATTTTGTTGTATTACTTTCTTGAAATTTTAAGACAGATAATTCTTTTAGATTTGCTGGAAGCGTTACCTAATAGTAAACTGTTTGAAAGGGAAAATAGTCAGCATATAATCTATTATATAATTTGTGCACAATCCCAGTTTTTTAATATCTATTTGTACTACATATCTAAAACGTTGACAAGGAAAAGGGATCAGAAGAAAAGGTGAAAAACAAGGACAGGTGGGAAAGGTGCAAATACTTTCCCTGTGTGATAAAGTGCTGTCACTTATAGTATTTTGTCAACAAAACAGATGTTTTAGGGCTCTGTTAACTAGATTCTACATGTTGCATATCCTTTCAGTGAAAACATCCATCAAAACCCACACGTTCATTTAATAAAACCAGCAGAAAAACAAACATACAAATCAAACATCATAGCACCTGCCTGCAATAATAAAACTGATTAGCACATTTTATATAAAATTAATGCTTTTGTATTCCATATTTATTTTCCCTAATGTCTTCTACACTTTCATAATGAACTTTCAAGATGCATACACACATGATACAATACAATCTCCTTCCTGCAATATTTCAGCCAACACTTTATATTGTGGCTTTCAATACAAGGTACAATTACAAGTACAAAAAAGACTGTGCTTTGCAAAATACAATGTTAGAAACTACCTTTGAGTGACATTCACATTAGATAAAACAAGATCTCTGAGGTTTTTTTGTTCTGAATGTCCTAGTCTGCATTGCTTGATCTAAAGTTAGTCAATTTGATAACTTGGTATATGATATTGTCCTTACTGTTCATACAAATTCCCTTTTATTAACAGAGCTAGATTTATGTGTCTGGTGAGCTGAAAGGATGCTTCAGAAAATACTCCCAAGATTACAAAGTCTTACACAGCTTGTCCTGGTGAAATTCATCTGCATACAAATGTCAAAATTATAAACTGGCCAGACCAATCTAAAAAAATGATGATGCAACCATAAAAATGTATACAATTATCAGACTTAGTAAAAACATAATGTACCTTCTTGTGGTTGGAGGTGACAATAGTCACATTTAACAAATCAGAAAGTAAGTAAATATCTAAAATACAAAGCTTAGCTTGATCTAACAGCTGAAATCTTATGTAGTGATTGCTTATTTGTATCTATTTTAATATCCAAACATCGTCTATGTCAAATATCTCATTCAACAAATCTGGAAATATTTAATTACTGAGCTACCTCACTCTCTTCCCTTCAAGGATTTAGCAAATACTATACAAAGCAAAATTTACCTACTACCAATTTAAAAAGAACCTGAACATTTCCGTACAAATTGTACATTTTGATACCCAGACAAAACAAAACTACATGTTCTCCTTAACCCATCTCTGCACATGAAAGTGTTTTTATTCCCACCATTTATCACTGATTTAAGCCCTCTCCACTGATTGTTCAGTTCATCTAAAATAGCTGCAATTTTCATGTCCTTGTTCTCAGTGGAAAGGTGGCCCTGTACATGTTTTAAGCCTAGAGTGTAGGAAATTGTTTCTTGATGGTGAGCATAAGCAGTCGATGACAGTTTGCCTGGTGACATCTGAAAGCAGTAGGCAAAACTGACATGTAAAGATGTCCAGAGCCACTTTACAGCAGTGAGTGAAGATCGTATTATATAACTCAAATAGAGTAGACAAACTCTGCTTTCCTACCCTGGGGGCCTCCATTGGAACAGTCAATAGGTGTGTTCAGAAATACTATACTGGTCTAAGCCACATTATATATTGGAAAACTGATGGGAAAAAATCCATTATTAACTTCTTGAGAGAGGACAATTTGAATTGCTGACCTATCTTTCCTCTGCCCCCAAATTCAATGGGCATTACTTTTATTTAAAAGGAAATTAATTTTGAAAAAAAAAATTAAAAACTCTCCTCCGGTTTGAGATGTTAAAGCCAAATTTCAATGCAGACTAAGTTCTTATGGTGCACGAATAAATGACTGAAAATAACGGATTTATTAATAAGAAATGCTTCACATACTTCCTATTTTAAAGGATTCTGTTGGTGTAATTTAATATATGCAAAATCAAATTTGTAAAATGACATCATAGAAATGTCTATTTAAAAAAGACAATGGAAAGGGTATTTTGCACTTCTATAACACCTTCATTCTTACAATCACACAATCTTCACTCAGAATTAATTATTTAAGTCTCAACACCCCTCTGAGGTATATTCTGTGGGTATACTGATCAACAAGAACTTCCCCAAAGGGTATCAATGAAGCAGCAAGAGCCCCAGAAATAGAACCAAGAACCCTTGATATTGAGTTGCCTGTTCTACCAACTGTGCAATAGTCCCCACTGGGACTCCCTCCTACTCGCTGTCACAAAATCAATTCCCTAAAATGTAATGGTTTGGCAAAGAAGCACATTTGCTAAAGGCAGAATGAATAGAAAGTTAAAGTTAAAGC
The DNA here is from genome assembly GCF_027887155.1 of Malaclemys terrapin pileata. Lineage (NCBI taxonomy): Eukaryota > Metazoa > Chordata > Testudines > Emydidae > Malaclemys > Malaclemys terrapin. Next base: position 29,644,470 of record NC_071512.1, read on the forward strand.
TGTTTTCTCAGGGAAAGCAGCTTTGTTTGCTTTTCTCTAGGTAATCAGAGGAGATAATGAATATTTAGAAGTGCAATAACAGATATTTCCACAATATTAAGTGAATATCTCTTATTTGTCTCAAGCTATAAGAAGCCATTATTTACCAAAATGAAGTATATATTCTACATAACCAACAATGTTGGTTGGCAATAAAACAAATCAGTATTAAGAATCGGTAAACCAGATACTAAAAGACATCTGACCTGAAGTTCTCACTAAACTTGAAACAATCCCAGACTCCATTTTGAGGTTTGAAAAAGTTTGGTTCAACTCAAATATTTGGAACACCTGACTAATTACTTGTACTGGCTAGTGCTGGAACTGCAAAAGCATAATCTCAGTGAAAACAGTTGCTCTTATTGTATTACTGAGCTGATCGAAACTAGAACCCCCTGATGCGTTTCCAACTGGTTTCTCAATATAAAAGGTTCAAATCAGCATCTAAATCAAAGTCCCATACTTCACTGTTCAGCCATTTCTGATCCAGGTACATCAAGTTCGATTCAACTCTGCATTACTCCAATTATATGCAATTGTGCCTCCATTCATTTCAGTGGAGTTATTCTAGTGTAAAACTGGAGTGACATATTGGTGAATTAAGTACAATGTAGGCATAGATTTAAAACCTCTAATATGAGACATAAAGATAAATCTACTACAAATGTACACCTTAATAAGGTGTTAATATATTGAGTATATACATTGGGTTGCTGGAGTGTGATGCATGGTGGTGATACAAATTTGGGTATCATCCTGGGCAGGGCCGGCTCCAGCATTTCTGCCGCCCCAAGCAAAAAAAAAAAAAAAAGAGCCACGATCGCAACCGGCGGCGGCAATTGGAAAAAAAAAAAAGCCGCGATCAGCAGCGGCAGGTTCTTCGCTCCAAGAGGGAGTGAGGGACCTGCCGCCCCTGAATTGCCGCAGGTGCCGCCCCTCTTCCTTGGCCGTCCCAAGCACCTGCTTGTTAAGCTGGTACCTGGAGCCGGCCCTGATCCTGGGGTTCGTAATCTGCAATAAAATCACATGTGAAGGATGGAAGAGACCTAATATTCTTCCACCAAAATTGTTCCCCTTTATACATGTTTTTAATACTCTATTCTATTTTTCATTTATACCCAAAAAGTACTATTAAGAGGACATTATGAAGGTTGCAAATCAAGCCCTCAAAAGTTAGGAAATGCCAGAATTAAGGTTGCCTGTGCATATGGATTAGGATGGTTCTTTAATGACAAAATCACATACTATTTTTTTTAAGAGGACCCCTGTGTCATTCATTGCACAGGATGGATGATGCTCACTTCATGTGCAGTTATTCAATATTTTTTCCCCTTGTTCAGTGTATGGCCCCATTCCTTATTTGCAGCATGCTATTCAAGCCCTGCTCTTAAAACAGAATTTTAATTTCCTCATGGACCTTTCTATAGCACTCATCACTATAGTCTTTGAGTGCTTCACAAACACAAATATATTTTTACAACAACCTTGTGAGAGGTGAGATTTTACAGATGGGAAACTGAGGCACAGAGAGAATGGGGTCAAAGTATCTAAAAACTTAGGGTGCCCAATTTGAGACACCTACGTATGGCCAAAGAATAATATCAGACTCCAGGAAACTTCATATTAAGTTCCTCTCCAATCTGTGACTCCAGCTACTTCATCCACAGAACATCAGTCAACCCATGGCAACTTCCAGGTACAAGAAACAAAAGGATACAGGTCAAGAAGTTGACAGTACCCTTTACTACTGAAAATGGAGCCTTGATGGGAAGGTGATCAACACCCCAGTTGTAAGAGTATATCTGACATATGCTCAAAGCATTACAGAAACCACAGAAATCTAAACAACTAATGAATCTCCAAGGTGTGATGCTGATGGAGGTATGAAATAGCCCTTCCTATCAGACCACTTACTTGGGGTAACTCCAATATAGGAATGATCAGAACCAGATCCAGTGATGGTCTCGTCTTCAGTGTTCTGTATAAAACCCCAACAGTTTCCGGGAAGATATTTTTGCTCATTAAGCTGTTGTCCTTTTTCATGCTGACATCCACCAAGAAAATAAGCCATTAGGCCTCCAATAGGAGCACTGACATCACCTGGAATATTTCAGCTGTGGAACCCTCCATCTAAACTGGTTTATTGTCAAGAGTAAAAAAACAGAATCATAAACTCTGGTCCTGTCCTTGGGGCACAGGAAATAGTCAGAGGCTTAAAAAAAATCTCCTCTCTGAGGTTGTCCACATACATACATATGAAGCAAGATGAATTTATCACAAATTATTCCCCCTACCTCTTCACATTTGAGATTAGTAGACTACTGAGACCTTGATCAGAATCAACCATGCCAAAAATGGCCCTGCAGCTTCATCCAGCGAGATGTCAGTGATACATGTTAGGCATTAAAAAGCAACAGAGGGCCTTTGAGACTAACAGAAGTATTGGGAACATAAGCTTTCGTGGGTAAGAACCTCATTTCTTCAGATGGAAGTAATGGAAATCTCCAGAGGCAGGTATAAATCAGTATGGAGATAACGAGGTTAGTTCAATCAGGGAGGGTGAGGTGCTCTGCTAGCAGTTGAGGTGTGAACACCGAGGGAGGAGAAACTGCTTCTGAAGTTGGATAGCCATTCACAGTCTTTGTTTAATCCTGATCTGATGGTGTCAAATTTGCAAATGAACTGGAGCTCAGCAGTTTCTCTTTGGAGTCTGGTCCTGAAGTTTTTTTGCTGTAAGATGGCTACCTTTACATCTGCCATTGTATGACCAGGGAGGTTGAAGTGTTCTCCTACAGGTTTTTGTATATTGCCATTCCTGATATCTAACTTGTGTCCATTTATCCTCTTGCGTAGTGACTGTCCAGTTTGGCCAATGTACATAGCAGAGGGGCATTGCTGGCATATGATGGCATATATAACATTGGTGGACGTGCAGGTGAATGAGCTGGTGATGTTGTAGCTGATCTGGTTTGGTCCTGTGATGGTGTTGCTGGTGTAGATATGTGGGCAGAGTTGGCATCGAGGTTTGTTGCATCTTACAGCAAAAAAACTGCTAGCAGAGCACCTCACCCTCCCTTGTTATCTCCATACTGATTTATACCTGCCTCTGCAGATTTCCATTACTTGCATCTGAAGAAGTGAGGTTCTTACCCACGAAAGCTTATGCTCCCAATACTTCTGTTAGTCTCAAAGGTGCCACAGGACCCTCTGTTGCTTTTTACAGATTCAGACTAACACGGCTACACCTCTGATGTTAGACATTATGATGGGTTGGTGCAGAATATTCTCAAAAGAACTAGTAATATCACAGGAAGTTCTCTGGGGGATTCTTCTACTACCCATGGGAATTACAATTCTTCTCTAGAGCACTATCATAATAAGTACCTCCAGACCTGTTATCGTAACTCCCTAATCCACCCAGTTCACCAGACCCATTGCCTCCCCACAAAGAATCATTGTTCATCTATGCCAGCATAAAACACCACATCACAAGAAAGACAGAACAAGTACTGGTGTAGGAACTCTCACTTGATTATCTTCAAATAAAATATAAACAATATAACCTCCCTACTCTCTTGACAATTGCTTATTCCCTAAGCATATCAAAAAGTTACAAATTTTAAAAAAGTCGAAAGGAGCTAACATTTTAAAAGTGTGACTAGAAAGTCTCTCTCTCTTAGCTTAAGCAAAGTAAACAATCATGGGATAAGATGGAAGGTTCTCTCATGGCTCAGTAACTGATTAAAAGACAGGTAAGAAACGTAGTAATAAATGGTTAGTTTTCACAATAGAGAGAGGTAAATACTATAGTGGGGTTCCCCAAGGATCTGTACTGGGACTAGTACTATTCAAAATATTCATAAATCACCTGGAAAAGGGGGTGAAGAGTGAGGTGGCAAAATTTGCAGATGAGTTGCTCAAAGCAATTAAACTTAAAGCTGACTATAAAGAGTTACATACAAAAGAATCTCACACATTTGGGTGACTGAGCAACAAAATGGCTGATAAAATTCTGTGTTGATAGGTGCAAAGTAATGCACATTTGAAAACACAGTCTCAATTATACATACAAAATGTTGGGGTCTAAATTTGCTGTTACCACTCAAGAAAGAGATCTTGGTGTCATCATGGATAGTTCTCTGAAATGTGCAGTGGCAGTCATAAAAGCTATTGGAATGTTAGGAACCATTAGGAAAGGGATAGATAGGGGATGGATCACTCAATAATTATCCTGTTCTGTTCACCACTCTGGGGCACCTGGCACTGGCCACGGTCAGAGACAGAATACTGGTCTGCTTACACATTCTTCAGGATGTTTCAGATACTGTGGTCCTTCCAACTCATACATTTCTTCCAAATGTTTCTTAATATCATTTGTTCCCTCTGTTGCTCTCAGATTAATGGAAATCTGAACATATCTTCCGCCTACAGATCACTAACTTCCAGCAGTAGGTCCCATATAACTACCCAACTGTGCCTCCACCCTGTCAGCTTCAATATAAAACTTTACACAAAACATCTTCCTCTATTATTTCTTCACACCAACTCTCTGAAATTAGTAGTTTCCACACTCTCTAGAACAGGGCGGGCAAACCCTTTGGCCTGAGGGTCGCATCAGGTTTCCAAAATTGTATGGAGGGCTGGTTAGCGGAGACTGTGCCTCCCAAACTGCCAGGCGTGGCCCAGCCCTGCCCCCTATCTGACCCCTCCTGCTTCTCGCCCGCCCGGGACTCCTACCCCATCCAACCCCACCCCACCCATTCCCTGTCCCCTGACAGCCCCTGGAACTCCCACCCCTGACTGCCCCCCACCACCCCATCCAACACATCCTCTCATTCCTGACTGCCCCTCCGGGATCCCTACCCCATCTAACTACCCCGTTTCCCTGACTGCCTCCCACCACCCCATCCAAACCCCCTCTCCTTCCTGACTGCCCCCCGGGACCCCTGCCCCCATTCAATCCCCCTGTTCCCCGCCCTCTGACCGCCCCAACCCCTATCCACACCCCTGCCCCCTGACCACCACCCCAAACTCCCCTGACCTCTATCCAACCCCCCGCTCCCTGCCCCCTTATTGCGCTGCCTGGAGCACCGGTGGCTAGCGGTGCTACAGCCGCGTCGCCCAGAGCACCAGGACAGGCAGCCGCGCTGCCCGGCTGGAGCCAGCCACGCCACCGTGCAGCCCAGAGCACTGGGTGGGGCAGCTGCACTGCCCCAGGAGCTCGCAGCTCTGCCGCCCAGAGCACTGCGCCAGCGGCAGAGCGAGCTGAGGCCATGGGGGAGGGGGAACAGCAGGGGAGGGGCCGGGGGCTAGCCTCCCAGGCCAGGAGCTCAGGGGCCGGGCAGGAGGGTCCCATGGGCCGGATGTGGCCCACAGGCTGAAGTTTGCCCACCTCTGCTCTAGAACCATATACAGTACTCTTCTAGAACTTCCCAAACAGATGCTCATAGCTGCATCCTTATTACCTCAGCAAATCTTTCATATCGTTATTTAAAACGTTCATGCCTACAGCTCTTAAATCTATCATGTTATAAAACATTACATATGTACAACCATATCCCTATAGGGTATATATTGTTTGGAATGCAAATTCAAGAGTAATTTTTAGTACTTCAGATATAATTTATACTGTAATTTTCAAGAGTAGAAATAGATTCCTAGTTGGCATGTTGTACAAGATGCTGTAATCCCAACAGAAGACTGTACATGCCTGAACTTTTAAGTAAAGCAAGTGTTCAGAGTTTCTGAATTGTCAACAAGCATGTGACTATTTTTTCATTTCTAGTAAATTAATTTACATGCCCAGGTTATCGTGGGCAGTATAACTTTAGAGCACTGTTTACATCCAACATATTTGTTCAGTGAACTTGCATGTTTAAAATATCTTTTTTTATATGAGAGTTGCAAAGTCCACACAGAACATGGAAACTGATTAAATTAAGCATAGTGAACTACTTTATAATGTGCTGAGATGGTAATCACATAGATTTTGAGCTGAATCCTAAATTATAAAAATAACCAGTGTAGTGACAGAGTACACATATAGATCAGAGCACCAGCGAAACCTATGGTTAGAACATTTTGGATAAACAGTAACCCTCAAATTGCTGGGAGTCAGATATTAAATTGCAATGGGCCAGCATATAAATGAGAGAAGCAGCTAAACTTTGTCCCAGAAAATCTTGCAGTCTAGCAATATTTCTGCAGAGATGAAAAGCTGAATTGTTACGGTAATTATATGGATATGATTGAATCCATAAAGTTAAGGCTCTTAAAGCTGGTTGCAAGAGGGATACTATCTTACAACAACCATTCCCTATGGAACAACCAAAAGCAATTCTGTTTTATTTCACACTAATCAGGACTGTGGTAGATTGTGAACTGCTGTAACAGACAAAACTAGTAAAAACAAGTACATCTGAAAACCAATATCTGATATGATGATACAAGAAAGTGTTGAGATAAGTGTAAAAGATTTGGGATAAATGAAATATAGAAGTCAGAAAAAAGGACTTTTATTGTCAGACTTTAGCAAAGAAGAGACCCCCGCCCTCCCACCACAGGTTCACTCTGTCTGTCTAACATGAGATACTTCAATTATTTTGGGAGAAATCATCAAGGTAAGTTGAAATGTGAAAATAACTCTGTTAAGGAAAATGTAAAAGAGGAGCTGATCTATTTTCATTTCCTGGCCTCTTGATAAAAGTGACCATACACCATTTTTTGGGGGTAAATATACAAATTGAAATGAATTTGATGAGTATTTGAACCTGTTCTCAGATGGGCATGGGTATGTTGCACAATATCTCATTTTGCATTTAAGACCTGGATTGAGCCCTAAAATCGAAAAATGTGGGGGATAATGACAATATGACTGGCAAATGGGCATGGTTATCAGCTTAAATGGTTAAAAATTCCAGCTTCCTTCCACAAGTTAAGTGGACTAGATCTGGAATGACATTCAGAATGAGAATAGTAAGTTGACACTGGCACTTACATTTCCACAATGCCCTCTGGTAGGTTAGATGGAATTTCTGTTAAGCCCTTGCCTCGACAGTCCACAATGTTGTTGCTGCATGTGCAAGCGGATGGGCAAGTGATGGAATTAGCATTGCAGGATGGAGGTTCAGAGTGGGAACCTAAGAAGGTAAAGACAGTACCAAAAATATCAAGATTAGAGTTGCAAACTGATCACTTATTTTAACAATGAAAAATATAGCAGTCAGTGAATTTTCAATTCCTGTTTACATAATAAATGGCAATCCCTTTGGATTAAATTCATGTATTATTGTGCCAACTTCAGAGAAAATGCACAGAATATTATATTTTTACTATTACACCATCTCCATTTTATTAATTTATTGTTCCCCCTGACCTTTTTTACATTGGCCACATATTTCCATTTATTATTTGAATTTGGAAAAAAGAAGGCTGAAGATCCAGGAATACTTCCAAATAATGAGATCTATTGGCGTACTGAAAAAATTTTTTTAGGAACATGATATGGGAGCTCAATCTCTGGGGTCGTTTAGGTAAAGACAGGACAATGAGCTCAAAATATACAGTATATGAAGGAACAATCCTGAATTGGCCGAGGAAAAGGCTAGCAGACCCAGTAGGTCTTTGCTTCTCCAGTTTCTATGAAATTTGCAAACTTTTGAGATTGCACATACTATCTATGAGATGGAACCATTTTATTACTGATTAAAGTACAAAGGATGGGGATAGTATGCTAATTTTCACAATACGAAGCAATGTAATTGATGGAGAGAAAAAAATATTCATAAAAATTAAGAACTCTGTCCTGCAAACCTTTACTCAATCCAGTAGTCCCACTGGAGGAAGAGTAGGGCAAGGCTCACCTCAGAATTGCCACTATCCCAGTGGTTAGAGCATTTCATGGGATGCAGGGGACCTGGGTTCAAGTCCTTTCTTTGAAGCAAGAAGAATAGGGACTTGAACCTGGTCTCTCACATTCCTGGCTACTGGCAGGTCTCACTCTCTTGCCCATATTTTTTCAAGAAAAAATGTGAAAGGTCTAAGTATTGGTTCCCACATGGAATGAAACCAACTGTCAAAAGCTCAGTTTCTTATTCTTATTTTCTGGCCAATCCTAGATGAGATACAAAGAGGCAATGACAAAATCTTAACAAAGTGATGAAAAGCAGAACATGCTCAGTAGACAAATTCCATTCCTCTGGTTATAAACACTAAATAAACTCCTTAGTGTTTAAATCACAAATTACAGATGGCATGTGGAAAGTCATAATTGAAACTCTAAATTCTTTAGGTTTGTGTTTAATTAGAAACATGTATGATATTAAGCCAGAGATTGGAACTGTAGCTGGCAATATGGTCAAGAAGGTCTGAAAAATTCTGTTCTCATCAAATATGAAACATTATTATAACCTGCTTCTTTTGACATACATCTACATGCCATCCAGATTATAGCAAAACCTTAACTGTGCGAAGCCTCCTAACTGGAGGAGAGCTAATGTGACGCCAATTTTTAAAAAGGGCTCCAGCAGTGATCCCGGCAGTTACAGGACAGTAAGCCTGACTACAGTATCGGGAAAACTGGTTGAAACTGGAGTAAAGAACAAAATTGTCTGACACATAGGTAAACATAATTTGTTTAGGAAGAGTCAACATGGTTTTGTAAAGGGAAATCATGGTTCATCAGTCTACTAGAATTCTTTGAGGGGGTCAACAAGTATGTGGACAAGAGGGATCCAGTGGCAGGGCAGGCGCAACCCATTAGGTGACCTAGGCGGTTGCCTAGGGCGCTACAATTTGGGGGGCGGCAACCACAGTGGTATTTTGGTGGTGGGACCTTCCGCCGCCGCTGTGGGGGGCGGCATTTCGGGGCGGGACCTTCCGCCGCCTAGGGTGGCAGAAAAGCTGGCAGCGCTCCTGTCCAGCGGATATAGTGTATTTAGATTTTCAGAAAGCCTTTGACAAGGGCCCTCACCAAAGGCTCTTAAGCAAAGTAAGCTGTCATGGGATAAGAGAGAAGGTCCTTTCATGGACTGGTAACTGGTTAAAAGCTGAGAAACAAAGGCTAGAAATAAATGGTCAGTTTTTAGAATGGAGAGATGGGGAGAGGGATAGCTCAGTGGTTTGAGCATTGGCCTACTAAACCCAGGGTTGTGAGTTCAATCCTTGAGGGGGCCATTTAGAGAACTGGGATAAAAATCTGTCTGGAGATTGGTCCTGCTTTGAGCAGGGGGTTGGACTAGATGATTTCCTAAGGTCCTTTCCAACCCTGATATTCTATGATTCTAAGTAGTGGTTTCAGAGTAGCAGCCGTGTTAGTCTGTATCCGCAAAAAGAACAGGAGTACTTGTGGCACCTTAGCGCCACAAGCTTATGCTGAAAGCTTATGCTGAAATAAATTTGTTAGTCTCTAAGGTTCCACAAGTACTCCTGTTCTTTTTGTAAATAGTGGTGTCTCCCAGGGATCTGTACTGGGACCAGGTCTTATTCAACATACTCATAAATGATCTGGAAAAAGGGATAAACAGTGAGCTGGCAAAATTTGCAGATGATACAAAACTACTCAAGATAGTTAAGTCCCAAGCAGACTGCGAAGAGCAACAAAAGGATCTCACAAAACTGGGTGACTGGGCAACAAAATGGCAGATGAAATTCAATGTTGATAAATGCAAAGTAATGCCCATTGGGAAACATAATCCCAACTATACATATTGTGACAGACCCAGACCAGTGGGGTACAGGAGTCTGGTAGAGGGCAAATATACTAGTCACTGGATGAGTAATTTTCTGTTCCCTGAGTGACCAGAGCAGGGGCTGCACTAGAGTAATCAGGAACCTGCTAGAACCAGTTAAGGCAGGCAGGCTAATTAGGACACCTGGAGCCAATTAAGAAGAAGCTGCTAGAATCAATTAAGGCAAGCTAATCAGGGCACCTGGGTTTTAAAAAGGAGCTCACTTCAGTTTGTGGTGTGAGTGTGAGGAGCTGGGAGCAAGAGGCGCAAGGAGCTGAGAGTGAGATGGTGTGCTGCTGGAGGACTAAGGAGCACAAGCGTTATCAGACACCAGGAGGAAGGTCCTGTGGTGAGAATAAAGAAGGTGTTTGGAGGAGGCCATGGGGAAGTAGCCCAGGGAGTTGTAGCTGTCATGCAGCTGTTACAGGAGGCACTATAGACAGCTGCAGTCCCCAGGGCCCTGGTCTGGAACCCAGAGTAGAGGGTGGGCCTGGGTTCCCCCCAAACCTCCCAACTGACCTGGACTGTGGGTTCTTCAAGAGGGGAAGGTCTCTGGGCTGTTCCCCAACCCACATGGTGAATCTCTGCGGCAAGAAAATCCACCAATAAGCGCAGGACCCACCAAGATAGAGGAGGAACTTTGTCACAATATAAAATAATGGGGTCTAAATTAGTTGTTATCATGCAAGAAAGAGATCTTGGAGTCATTGTAGATAGTTCTCTAAAAACATCTACTCAATGTGCAGCGGCAATCAAAAAAGCAAACAGAATGTTGGGAATCATTAAGAAAGGGATAGAAAAGAAGACAGAAATATCATATTGCCTCTATAATAATCCATGGTATACCCACATATTGAATACTGCATGCAGATGTGGTCGCCCCATCTCAAAAAAGATATATTGGAATTGGAAAAGGTACAGAAAAGGGCAACAAAAATGATTAGGGGTATGGAATGGCTTCCATATGAGTAGAGATTAGTAAGACTGGGACTTTTCAGCTTGGAAAAGAGACAACGAAGGGGGGGATATGATAGAGGTCTATAAAATCATGACTGATGTGGAGAAGGCAACTAAGGAAGTGTTATTTACTCCTTCCCATAACACAAGAACTAGGGGTCACCAAATGAAATTAATAGGCAGCAGGTTTAAAACAAAGAAAGGAAGTATTTTTCACACAATGCACAGTCAGTCTGTGGAACTCTTTGCCAGAGGATGTTGTGAAGGCCAAGACTATAACAGGGTTAAAAAAAGAACTAGATAAGTTTATGGAGGGTAGGTCCAGCAATGGCTATTAGCCAGGTTGGGCACGGACAGTGTCCCTAGCCTCTGTTTGCCAGAAGCTGGGAATGGGTGATGGGATGGATCGCTTGATGATTACCTGTTCTATTCATTCCCTCTGAGGCACCTGGAATTGGCCACTGTTGGAAGACAGGATACTGGGCTAGATGGACCTTTGGTCTGACCCAGTATGGTCATTCTGATGTTCTTAACTTGAACACTGTGTCACAGCCTACAACCTTCCCCAGTCCTATGTGTGTGTATTTATACACAAACACCCTATATACCCACTGTAGGAAAAATAATTTGAATGCTGTGTAAACACCTAATGGAAAAGTTATCTTGCAAAACATAGCACAACACAATAAAACATTATTTCAATGACCAATGGGGTCAGGAGGCTCTCTTGCGTCTGGGAAAGAATCATTTCTAGACACTGCTGGTTCCGAGCTCTGCTAATTGCAAATAAATATATATTGGAAAGTTCTGCGAGATTTGGATGAGTTCACAAGTGGCTGAAAGACAGCTTCAAACATCTCCACTATCCAAATTTGAGATGGAGGTTAGACAAATACCAGAGCCTTTTCATACTACTCACAAACATCACCTAATTTCAATGACGGATAAAGAAATAGCACACAGGTAAGTAACTTGCATCATATCATCCCACATCAAAAACATGTTTACATTGATATGGCTATAAATGTCATGATTTTGAAATGTAGATCCAGTTCCCAATAGCTGCAAAATGAAAACTGCTAGTGATTGGCCTTACACATCCAGGGTGGATGTCTCTTGACAAAAGGAACAGAGAATTACTGCAAACTCGTGCCTTCTGTCTGAGAAATGTCAGAGCTTCCATTGAGAATTGGTATATGTGTGCTTGAATTTCCATTAGCTCAAACAGATTGCGTCTGATGGTCATCCCTCTTTTGATCTGTCAATATTATGTGGATAGGAAGTGTCAGAAAATAGGGAAGGAAAGACAATATCAACGATAACTTACACTTTGAGGCATGAGAGTCTTAAAAGTGAGTCAAAAAAGTGTTCATCCAACTTTTGTAGTGGTTTCAATTCCAACAGAATTAAAGTAGGGTTTATTTTAGAGACTTCCTCTGAGACAGCTGTGTATTTCACATTTTTTCACATTTTGTTTTTTAAAGGAACAGTGACAATTATTAACTAGCCTTTCCTGAGTAATAATTACACATCAGACTATTTAAGATGAAAGAATTACATAATTGTAATTTAATTTTCACTTTTGAATATTATCATTATTGGTGGACCAGGTAGACTGCTTATTATTAAGGTTGCCTGAAACTTCAGATTATAAAACCCTGTTTTCAGTTGCTCATAACTTTGTCAAACGTTAATCATTTGGGATAAAATTTTGCGTGACAGGTGTCTGCCTTGGACTGATTTTTTTAGAACATATTGCCTTTATATGTTCAAAGCAAAGATGCCATTGATTTCAGATGCTGCTCTGAGTAATCACACTTCTGCAAGTCAGACAAAGGGTCTCAACTCAGGTACTGAGAAAATGAGGAACATACAATAAGTGTCCACCCATGAAAAGTTTGGTTTAAGTGATTTGACTAACATCACACAAAAACTCTGTGGTATAAGCTGTGATAGACTCCATTATCCCCAGAAATATTTAAGTGCTTTAACTATGAGATCATCCTCTTTCCCTTTCTACAATTCCCTGCCTCACTCACTACACACTTTTAAACTTATGCAACAAATGAGACCGGCAGTGGTCTTACAAAGTCTCCATCACTACACAATCCTGATTCATACCCTGAGCAGGTGCATTCTGTGCAATGAAGGAGATAGGGGTCCTGTGGAAAAAGTAGCATGTGATCATGTAATTAAAGACTGTGCCATATGCACATGCAAAAGAGGGCTGAATTAAGGTTGCACAGGCAACCTTAATTCTGGCATATCCTATGTTCTGAGTGCTTGGCTTTGCAAACTTAATAATATTCTTTTAACACAGTGTTTGTGTATAATAAACTATTTATATTGCAGTAACATCTAAACACCTCAAACACATTGGAGCCTCATTGTACTATTATGTCTAAACATATAGTTAGAGACAGTTCCTGTCCCAAAGAGTTTACAATCTAAATTTAAGACCAGACAGAACAAGAGTCCATCTTTCTTTGGCCCTTCTTCTGGTTTAAAAACATGGGGCCGATCCTCTTCTATTGTGAATCAATGTAATCCTTTAAAGTCAATGGAGTTATGCAAAGTTACACCAGCAAAGCATCTGGCTCTAAACGTGTGTCCTAAAAATATTTGAGTGTCCCTGTAAATTTTTGTATCTCTTTTGCATATTGAAGGTTTCCTGAGCAACTTTTACTTGTTTTACAGTGGGGCAAAGATATTTTTCCATCAGAACAAAAGGTTTCAACATTGAAAATTCCCTCTATCACACTCTATTTTTCTCCTTCCTTGTTTTCTGTCCACACTGATTGTGATGTTCCAAAACAGACCCACGACCATGAAAATAGGAGGCAGCAGTTGATAGTCTTCAGAGACAGGCAGAAGTGCACACATTAAGAAAAAGAACTTCAGAGAAATGTTTGCTCCCTATGAGGAAAAGACAAGTTGGTAATTAGGTCAAATTTTCTACAAACATTTCAACATTCAAGTCTGGTATGTTTTCTGAACAGGACTTGTAATTGGGGTTGTGGGAAATGCTGTTTGCACTGATATGCCTTGTAGTTTATCACTGTGGTTTATGTGAGGAGTAGTATACTCCCTTTTCATTAGAGTGTGGTGTCAGAAAATCTGTACTTATCTTGCCAGTTGGTGTTCAAGTGTCTGTATCTCATAGTACATTTAATTGACTACATACAAGTTAGCTGACTTCAATATCTCCTAGAAAGCTCCAGCAGAGCTCAATTCATCATTTCATCATTTTGTATGACACAGTATTCCACAACAGGACATCATACAAGGTGATCTACATAAAGGGGATCATTTAGGGTAGGATGAAGGGCTAGAGTTAGGTCAGAAGCACAAGCCTTTCCTGCTTGGAAATTAAGCAGCAACAATAATAAAAGTGCTAATTAATTTTCCCATTACAGCTTACTATCATGAAGTTTTCTGGTATAAGTTTTTCTGTGTGGTAAGCTTGTAGCTACTTCAGATCACTATTCCTGCTGGCCAATGAGCTGTGGAAGTAAAGATTCGGAGAACAACAAGGGATCTTTTACTCTGAGTTCTCTATGAACTCTTTCAGATCCACTCCATTCAAAGGCCCTGATTTCATGCCTACTGAAAACAAAGGGGAGTCCCTTCCATTGACTTCAACAGGTATGGATTGGGACCACAAAGCAAGTTTCCACAGGGAGTGAGGAACTTTTCTGAGAAGCACAAAGCAGAGTTTTCTGGCTAGATGGGGATTAACCCACCACAGAGTTACCTGGACATGAAATAGAGGGAAAGCGATGACGTGCCTTAATTCTCAGTACAAATGTAACAGAGAAGTGGAGGGAAAAAAAACACGATCAAAGTTTTAAGCATACAGAATCCACTGAGTTTTCATTAAGGAGAAAAATGTCCAAATAAATGAAAATGCAAGAGAAGGAGGATGGCTGCGCATGCCCCTCAAACCCCCGCATATTCTAGATAATTGGTAGCAATGTTTAATTTTTCCCATTCAATTAAAACCAGAAACTAGAATTTTTTTTGTAAACATAATATTATTCTATGTTTGGCTTAATATACTCTGTATTGGGTTTTCAAAAATGTTAAGACCTATACCCTGTTGCAGCACACATTTTTGTGCTGGTTTGTGTGACTATCTAAATCTATCATAGAACTTTTGAAGTCAATAAGCTCTTCATTTTTTAAATGAGTGGCAGCAGATCTTGGCTATTGGTTTTCAGAGCACCTTATTGGAACAAAAAGACTTTATGCATAAATTGCAGAATCATTTCAAACAAATGAGTGGGGTTTTTTTTGTATTTTGTTTTGTTTATTTTTGGCAGAAGACAAACATTGCTTTACATGCAACAGAATTTTATTAATCTGTATTGTACATTCCACCACCATTTCAGTCAACATTCATCTGCTGATCTTAAGGTTTCTTTTATCAAACTGTAAAGAGAATCTGAAAAATGATTTGGATTAAATAGTTCCACCTAAATGATAGTTTGTGTTACTTTTACCTTCACGCCAGGTCTATGTGAATCTTGGGTGTAAGCATATTGACAGGACAATGAAACACCATGGAGACAGAGTTTAATCAGAAATCTTCACTGTTGGTGGTCTGGAGGAGATATGTCCATACTAAAAAGATGACTAATCAAGTGTCCAAATCTAAATATCCCTAGAATCTGGAGTACTAGAAATCCAGATCTGGATCTGATTTTCACACGTGGTATTTATCTTTATAATTATACACGAAACCCCTGGTTCAGATCACCATCAAACTAAGGACGTTCAGATCAAACACTGAATTTCCCAGCTTCTGGGGTTACCCTAATCCAAAAAAAAAGAACCCACCAAGAGACTATATTTTAGAGCTCTACTGCTTGTGGTAGCTAATAGTTTGGCAAGCTACATACCAGGTAAGTGTTACCAAAAGACATGGCCATGACATACAGAACTGTAACAGGGTAGTTCACCCCCAAGTGCTATCAGGCCCAGCTTTCCTGTTCCAGTTCAGGTGTTCCCCAGTTTGGTGCAATGAGGAGGGCAGGGCTACCCTGGGAGTTATAAATGGGAAGCAACCCAAGAGTAAGAGTTCAGAACCCAAAGTCCAGAGAGGGAGAGAGCTCAGGAGAAGAGAAGAGCTGGGCTGAGAGCTTCAGGGAAGGGATGACTCAGAGGGAAGAGAAGTGAGAGCTCCTTAGTGAGCAGTGGAGCCAGATCAGGCTGGTGAAAGCAGAAAGCAGGAAGATAGTTGTGGGGAGGGTCACCTATAAACTTCCCAAAGCCAGAGAAGGCTGGGGCTGGGGCATGGGTGGTGGCTGAAGGCTGACTGCAGCGGAGGGAGATATCTACTGGCTCTCTGAGCTGGACAGCTGAAGGCTGGGAAATGATGGGGGGAGGGGGAGAACTCATTGATGTCTCAGGGCAAGATCTGGAACCAGACAGGAAAGAAAGAGGGTAAAGAAACATCTCAGCTAGAGGGGCTGGGGTGGTGAGAGCCACCGGAGCTGCACCTGGGAGCTGGAGCTTGGTGAGAAATACTGGAACTGTATTGGAGGGCTGGAGCACAATGAGAGACTCCAGAGGTGTAATGGAGAGCTGCAGCATGGCAAGAGACTCCTGAGCTGTGCTTGGGGTGCTGATGAATTTTTTGTAATAAATTAACCCAACAAATGGCTATTTATACTCTGAAACCTTATGTAGCATTACTGCCGACTCCAGAAGAAGGAGAAACTGAGGGAGGTGCCCCAGTCATGCCCCAGCCTGCCACAAGAGGGCACCCCAGGAAGGGGTCGCCATATGACGGGGGGGTTCTCACTACTACCTACAACTCAGAGAGATACTGCAGCTCCACTTCTCCAAGTTAATTGCATATTTAACTTTATAGATAATAGGACTCACTTCATTCCTTTATACAATATACATATATATATATATATATATATATATATGTATAGAAAGAGATTGTGTGTGTGTGTGTGTGTATATACACACACACAAATCTATCTCTTTCTATACATAGATAAATCTGAATACCCTTTGTGCCAAAATATGCACAGTTGGATCAGTCATCAGGCTGACAAAAAGGATAGTTCTCATCTATCTCTCAAGAAACAGAATGGCATCTCTAATAATTTTAGTATTCGGTATCTTGTATGCTAAATTGCAGTATTTTGTTTTAGAATCAAAGTCCATAGACTATGGAGGGAGAGAGGGGAGACTTAGGGCCTTGGAAAGTTTACTGAGAAAAGTTAATTTCTGTTTTCAAATTAAATATTTCATTGGCCTCTAGCCTTTTAAGGGTAGCAATAGACTGAAATTGCAATTAGAACAGAACAGTTGTAGATTATAAATGGATGATTTAAATGCCAGGGGCATTTAAATTAAGTTTTGAAATGAGTAAATAAACCAAATAATCTCATTCCTATTGACATCCAGTTACGGCGCTTTAATTAAACACAGTAAGTAGGTCTCAGTTTAGTCCTGCTTCACCTAACCAATTGTTTTGATAGAAACCTACAAAATACTCCTTATTTTTTCAGACGTTCTGCTGGCTTGAATATAAACCTGACAAGATGGATTTACTGGGTAAAGATCTATGACAGGTTTAAAATAATTGTAAGTCTGATGGATGCAAAGTTACTGATTAATAAACAAAATGGTATATTGCTGCAACAAATGTTTGGAGACGTTATGAAAACTGTGGTCCTTGACCACTTGTGAGTAATTAAAATGTCTCTATGGTATTTTTCACAAGGGTAGGGATATCAGTCCTGGGATCTGGGTTAAATACAACTAAATGATCTGTATTATAATTTTCACTAAATTTGAAATGAATAAATTTGTCTCTCGTTGCTTTCTTAAAACAACTATGTTGATGGTTTTGAATGGCCACTGCTTCCTAGTGGTGAGATGTCACCGCTACATGTACAGAGCAAAACAAACAGAGTTGGGTGAGCCATTCATCATGAACATGGACAGGGATTCTTCTCGATTTCTTGACGCTTGGTACTTACCCAGTTGGGATTTTCTGTGAAAGTCCACTTTCCACTTTCACAGTCTGCCTCTTCCACTATTCTGAGATTTGCTTGTATGCTCATTTGGCTTATACCAAGTGAGAAGTCTATGACATCACCAATTTCCTACAAGTATCATTCTATACTTCAACCAACGGTAGCAGTAAAACTACTCCCAATAATACAGTTTGAGTTTTAAAGCTAATTTAAATTCAGAGAGAGCGGACACAGATTCCATGTAACTCAGTGTGTCAGTCACACACGCATTAGAATTTTCATGTATTTTCTTGAAAGCAGTTTTTACCTAATTTCCTATGCATTATTAAACATTCTAAATTAGCAGCAGAGGACACAAACGGCAAACAGAAAATTGATTGTCAAGTCAGAAAGACAAAAATGAAGAGGCTGTCCATGGGCTTAAGTCAAATGCTTACAAGAGTTTGAAGTCCAACTTCATTCTTCCCTGCTCAGCAATATTCCTGTAAGTGAACTACAGCTTCAGAATGGCATTCCATTAACACGAGTAAATGTAGCACTTCCACTGTATACTGAAATACTATTAGTGTATTAGTAATAAAACAAGCCATTAGGCTTAGACACCAAGACAAAAATGTAATTACATTAGCACTCTTGGAGTAATGGCTCAAAAGCTGACTTCCTGTATGATTATACTTCAATCCAGAATCATTAAACAAGCAGTAACATTCCTTTTACAGAATTCTGCTTAAGGGGAAAAAAATCCATGGCAAACCCAGTGAACATAACAAGCAGAGAGAAATAAATAAGAGGGGCTACTCTGATGCTGCTCCATTCCACATAAACTTACTATAGTTTAAGGACAATTTTCAGTCATGATCTCCAGAGAAATCATAGTAACAGAGCTAGTAATGGGAGCTACTTTGGACCAAATTTAGCCCTTGATATATGAATGGGGCTCACAATTAGCTTCTTGCAGAGCTTGGCCAGCCAATTATGGATTACATTGACTTTCTTGCACAGAAACCAGCTTTGCTGTATTTAGAGTAAATATTCCTATTGTTTCACACATTGTAGTGCAGTGTACCTCATAGCAGAGAAGAGGCAGGACTCTGCTGTCATCAACGTACAGGAAATTAATTATTCAGGCCAGGATTGGGGCTAGTACTTTAGTGCCCAAGGCTGCTGCTACCCAGTGGTGCAACCTGGGCAGAGCAGTCCTAGCTGGTGTGGGTGGGTTTGAATGACTGCAGCTTCCCCTAAAAATTAGGCACTTTGGCCTTTGCCTGTGTAGCCTACCTGTAGCACTGATCCTGATTCAGGCTAGAAGTCAAAGATGAAATCTTGCAATTCTCCCTTTTACTCTAGATTCATTACCACACAGGGTCTCACTAAGTCTTGGACTAAGCAGTAACAGAATGGATTGCTGACTATTCTACACACGTCAATGCATCATCTAGATAAAGATGTTCTTGCTAAAACAACAACAAGTTGAAACAGATCACCTTTATAACAGATGAGGGGACCATTGGCACTGAAATTTGAAAGCTACTTGATAAGCACTGATACATTTCTCTAGCAGGTTTTTGATCCTCTAGGAGGCCATTTAATTTTCTATTTCTGCAAAAAATATATATATATACTTATATCTGTTTACATGGGCGAAGGTTCACTGTCCAAAGTGCTATTTACTGGCCAGGTTTCTAGCATTTCTGTCCAGGTTTTCACTTGGCCCTAATCAATGAAGTCTACGTGCTGTTTTAATTAACTTTTGCTTTCCTTTTAAATGTGCACCTTCCTAACAGAGCTTCCATGGTACTGAGAGATCTCTTCACTTTGCAGGTTAGTAGGGATAGATCCTGGGAGTAAGCAAGAAGCAACAGGGTGAGATTTTTTTTAATATATGTTTTTTCTACCCCAGAACTTATCTCTACATGAAGAACAAGAAGTAGAAGTCATATAACACTCCAGCAACAGCCTATCGAAAAGGACCCTGCAGGCAGGGTCCTGTATCTTGCATAAACTTTGCACCTGAAACAGTTTTCACATGAGAAAAACATCACAAGTTTTCACACATTTGGTCAAGGCCAAATTATTTAGCATTTTACCCACCTGCTAAAGAAGTCTTCCCCCTCATCAACTCCCGGTTTTGCCAGTGATGCCTCCCCACAGTCCTCAACATAAAAAGTCTCTATCATCATCCTGCGTCAACCACAACCAGGACTTCTTATTCTAAAACAGTATGTCTGCAACTGTTATTAAAATTAGCAATAAGAATGCAAAGAGGGATGCTTCAGAAGGTCTAAACAAGAACACACTTTACTGATCTCAGTTAAGTATTGGAAAGTATGTTGGTGTATGATAAAAGGCTCAAGAATACACACACACACACACACACACACACACACTCACCCAATTTGTCTTTTGGCTTTTACTTTTTACTACTTCTGGATGGTTGCTTAACTTTTGTGTGTGGGATTCACATTAATAAAAATGTGAGTCTGATAGACCCAGAAACAGAAGCCCTCCATTTAACCAAAGGAAAAGTTCAGTGCAGACAGCAGTACTGCAAGCATTCCCAAAACATTCTACCAATTGGGCTTTATTTTAGAGAGCCTACCTTTAGGAAGTGGGCAGTAGCCCACGAAAGCTTATGCTCTAATAAATTTGTTAGTCTCTAAGGTGCCACAAGTACTCCTGTTCTTTTTAGGTAAAGAATAGTACCCAATGAAATGTTTCTTTAAACTAGATCTCAGTTAAAGTTGGTGGTGACAAGAGTTGTTTAGTAGGAGCTGAAAATCCTTTTGAAATGTCACTGAAGGGCACCAAGAATAGATTCAGACCCTGATTTTCTCAAAAGGCATTAAGAGAAATGAACAAACACAGTGTTAAGTCCTGCAGCTTTGCCGAGAATCCAGTTTAAGAATGTTTACCAGTACTCTTGGGGCTCTCAAAGGGGCTAAAACCCTATCTTAGAGACAAAAAAGGTATTATTGGCTAATTTAACCCACAAGTCACTCATATAGAAATGGGCAAAAGTTGGAGCAAATAGTTAAGTTGATAAAAAGTTGGCAAATGATAAAAATACTGAGATCTGCTATTTAGTGGTAAACCGAGGAGAGCAAAGCAGCCTGAACTGAAGCTTTGCAAACCAACCAACCAAACACAAATACAAAAACCACATTAAAAAAAACTAAGAAAAAACTCTGACTCCCGTGACCATTAAAATCTGGACAGTTGTAGGGCACATTGCTACCCCCATCCCTGCAGGAATTGAGATCAATCGGGTTGGGGGGGAGGGGAAAGGAGACAAAACCTTCCCTGCCCCCTCAGAAATTATTGTTGCTGCATAGTTAGAGTAAGGCCTGCATAATTAAGTGCATCACTTGATAAGATGTCCCACTCGTCTCCTTCTCTTTATTTTGCTTTAATCTACATTCCTTCTTTTTTCAGGGGTTTACCATTTTTACCAGCTATCAGCACCTCCAGATAACATTTTGTAAGTAGCAGACGATTCTATAGATATAGGTATAGATATATAGTTATAGACGTATTACTGCATAAATGAAATATAAGCAGAGTATTTTTCCCTGCCTTTCTCTTGGCATTTTTGACTGTTCTATGATGATATCTAGCCTAAGGGTATTATTTATATTAGTTTTTCATTCTTTTTTTCCTCCTTAACAACATTCCATGAAGTTAAAAAAAAAAAAGATTAAATCAGTCTAGTGATTCTAGAAGCCCTGGCCAGAGATTTATGATTTTAGTACTGCTAGATCTCTTTTCAATACCAACCAAACAACCTTTCCTTCCTTGCTCAGGCTCTTGGTATTGTGCCAAGAGGCAGTAATGGGATAGAGATACTGCATTACCCTCCATATTACACCTCACACAGAGTTTTATCATAGGAATCAGGAACTTTAGATTCCCAAATTAGATTTGTATCAATTCAATGTTTCCTTAAAATCACTGTCAGCTGCATTAGTCAGAACAGATTGGAAGTTTGATTCTGGGACCGATTCTCCTCTCACCCCAGTTTCAGTCTGGTGTAACTCAACTGAACTTCAACTGAATTACTACTGATTTATACCGCGGCAAGTATGTGAGAAGAAAATTTGGCTGTGTGTGAACAGAGGGTGAGGAACAAGAAGCAGAAAAAAACCCTCTACTTAATGGGAAAAGAAAATTATTTAGGTAACCAAGTTCCCCCCTTTCAAACTCCAATTTCATTGCTCATTAAAGAAAATCTGTCCTATAGGAAGCAGTTCAAAAATTAAATGTTTAAATTTATGTATTGTTACATTTCCTATTGGAGAGTGCATTGAAAGAAATAAGTAAAATAATCAGCTATGAATTGAAGGAGATTTTAGAAACTGGTAGTACCACTTACATTAAAAAACAACATCTTTTTTATTTCTCCCCTGGAAACTTATACCTCTGGTAGTCCTACCCTACTTTTATTTCTTTAAATGGTGCCCACTGTGAAGTATCCCAAGTGACTGGTAAAAAATTATGTTATAATATTGTAACAAACCAGTGCCAACCTAGGAGCTCAGGGTCATCACTATGCTGCTTTGTGCCAGAGCCACTCAGAACTTGAAGTAGCAACAGGGACAAGCATACTAGCCAGTGCATTACACTATCATACGACAGGCTCAATTTTCTTGTAATGGAACTGCTTTACACTCAACTGTTTAGTTTGAATGAATATTACTTTATTTCTCCTGAGTCTCTTTCCTCATTCTCCTCATATATGCACTTTAAAAAACACCAGTACTTAAGGATGGTTTATTAAAATATTTTGAAAAAAAATCCAATTGTGATCTAAAATGGGGGCATTAAGCGGATCACTCACAAGACACTGACAAGATCAAGGCAATTGCTTGCTGACTGTATGGCTTCATATACTCACCGCTTTAGACTGCAAGGCATTAAAGCGAGTGACAAAAGGCTTTGTGACTCAATGTAGCTGATCAGTATGTAGATTAAACTCACCTTGAATGAGCAAAGATCAGGTAGAAGAAAAATCAAAGAGCCACCAACTCAAATTCATGTAAGAATTAAGTTAGGGGACCTAGGGAGATGAAACAGAACAGCTACCCTAAGGGGATAGAGAGAAAATAATTTAATAGTGTAATATCTAAACATTGCTTGGGATCTTGTTTTCACCTAAAACCGAGATTGGAAGGCTCAAATAGGTACAACAACAAGCTCATATCCCCCCTCCCTCAACTGCTTCCCTGATATCTAGAAGAATATGAAAATAAACAGTCCCCTTGAATCAAAGCAAAGCTGATATTTCAGCTGACAGACAAGTCTTTCCTCCGTGTCTTGTTACTCTTTGTTTCCATAATGTGGTTGGGAGTTGGAGAGTTGTGGTGGAGGAAGATAGGAGAAATGTGTCATGCTATTTGTACTTCATCGATTGGTATAATCATCCTTTGGTTGAAAATACAATACCATCCTATTTAGTATGGTGCCTTGCATGCCAACTCTATCTCAAAATGTGTTGCAGAGTTAAATAAAGCAGTTTCACAGGGGAAAAGATGTGTTTGCAGATTAATTCAAGCATTAAGACAGAGTTCTGACAGAAGCAGCTGCAGAAGAGAAGACCGAGAAGTGGACAAGTTATGTTAACAGCCAAAGAGAAGGCTCATGATAGATGAAGAGAGGGCTAGTTAACGATGTGGAAAGCGGCTCGGCACTTCTTCACTGCTCTCCCACAATGGTAAGACAGGCTACCAAATTATTTTTGTCACCGAAAGCCAGCACTGTTCAGGATCATATAAATTATGTTTCTCTGCTGTCTTCAGTACTACAAATCTGATTAGACATCTTTTGAGCTATATTTGCAAGCCAGCCTCCAGGTTGCTGCACACAAATCTTCCGCAGACACACATATGCCTGAGCCAACCCCTCATTTCCACAAACAAATCCCTGTGTATCCAAACCATTCAACTAGCATGTGTAAAATTTAGGTTCACAAATTGAGAGGCCTGCTTGAAAACTTAGTCCTTCAAGCTCTTTTATTCTGAATGTATGCATCTTGCCCATCTCTCTTACTATACACATTTACCATGCCAGAGAGGTAGCATGGTGCTTCATGCCAGGCACTAGATATGGTGTGTTACAACCTGGGTTCTTGTTCCAATTTTGCTATGAGAGTTTGGGTGACTCATTGCATCTCTTTGTTCTTCAGTTTTACAACCATTCCCTGTTACGGAGGATTCAGTATTTAGTTGGACCCTTAACACTCATTAATTCAAGTTTTAAAATTTGCTATGAAATGAAAAATGTGTTTTTGGGTAGTGTTCTGTACCAGTCTGAAGTGATTTTCCCTAGTTCAAATTTAAAGTCCATAATATGGTGGTCAAAAAAAAAAAAAAAGAAGAAATGTAAAGATCTCTCTCCTCTCTCAAGAAAAAATGCTCATTACTATAAAGCACTTCTGTTTGAAACCCTGAACGTATACTGAAACACAATGGTGCAGCATATTGTATTCCAGCACTAAGCTTGTCACTATGAAACATAGAAGCCTTTTAGCACCACTTTGGGGCTTGTTACCGTTGTTCATATCACCTTAAATTATATAAAATAAATTCACAGTGAGACAAGGCCTGCACAGCACCATCGTCTTGCACCAGTCTGATCTGAAGTCGCTCTATATTAAGATCCAGTAACTCATAGTCAAACAATGACTAAACTCATCTGTAAATTCAGGGAGGAGAAGCTAGCATGTGAAACAGTGGGGCCAAGGTTTAAGATGCTCTTTAGAATCAGGGGCATCTTCAGTAAACTGCACACACAGATTTTTTTTTTTTCTTAACAAGTGGGCATTAAATGGGATTCTGTGCTAAATCTTCCCCTGTAATGAACTCTTGTAGATTTCCATTTCGCCACACACTATTTACAATTGGGGGGCTAAGGAATGCATTCTCAGGACTACAAAGCTGATGGCTTTTTTTGTTATGTGTGCTTTTGTTCGTATTGTTTTTTTTTTTAAATAAAAAACAGGCTACCCTTAAGAGAGTTACCTGATAGGGAATCAGAAAGGACTCCTTAGTCATCCTATCTCCCCCTATTCAACTGCATTTCCTTTTCTCTTTTGGGACAGCATGGCTGATACAGAACACTATTTATTCTGGCAGGTACTTTTCCCCGAGGGAGGAGTTTCTCACAGTCCAGTTATACCTTAGCTCTCCTGATTTAAACATCTCCTTTTGTTTCACTGCACAGTACTGTTTTTCTGGAAGCATCAGTTGTTGAGTTCTTAAGGAAGAATTGGCGTGGTTACTTCCCTAGTAAAATGAGGCTCTGTCAATGGCAGTTTCCTTACCCATGTTTTTTTCTCCTCTTCACTTGTCCACTTCACCAAGACCTGTGGTTGGAAGTCTGTCTAGTCTTATCTTTGTAACTTAGATTTTAATGGCCTGCTTTTCAGAAGTGCTGGGCATCTACAAATCGCACTGAAGTCCATGGTAACTACATGAAAATCAGGCCATACGTGATCCTTGGTGCATGGGCCTTGTTTCCTTTGTCTCTGCTACATGGCATGCCCATCTCTAATTTTTTAAACTAACTGATTATCAACAATGCACTTAAGACTTTGATCAACAGGTAGTGATCAATGGCTCCATGTCTAGTTGGCAGCTGGTTTCAAGTGGAGTGCCCCAAGGGTTGGTCCTGGGGCTGGTTTTGTTCAATATCTTCATTAATGATCTGGAGGATGGCGTAGACTGCACTCCCAGCAAGTCTGTAGATGACACTAAACTGGGAGGAGTGGTAGATATGCTGGAGGGTAGGGATAGGATACAGAGGGACCTAGATAAATTAGAGGATTGGGCCAAAAGAAACCTGATGAGGTTCAACAAGGACAAGTGCAGAGTCCTGCACTTAGGACGGAAGAATCCCATTCACTGTTACAGACTAGGAACCGAATGGCTAGGAAGCAGTTCTGCAGAAAAGGACGTAGGGGTTACAGTGGACGAGAAGCTGGATATGAGTCAACAGTGTGCCCTTGTTGCCAAGAAGGCTAACGGCATTTTGGCTGTATAGGTAGGGGCATTGCCAGCAGATCGAGGGACGTGATCATTCCCCTCTATTCGACATTGGTGAGGCCTCATCTGGAGTACTGTGTCCAGTTTTGGGCCCCAAACTACAAGAAGGATGTGGAGAAATTGGAAAGAGTCCAGCGGAGGGCAACAAAAATGATTAGGGAGCTGGAGCACATGTCTTATGAGGAGAGGCTGAGGGAACTGGGATTGTTTAGTCTGCAGAAGAGAAGAATGAGAGGGGGTTTGATAGCTGCTTTCAATTATCTGAAAGGCGGTTCCAAAGAGGATGGAGCTTGGCTGTTCTCAGTGGTGGCAGATGACAGAACATGGAGTAATGGTCTCAAGTTGCAGTGGGGGAGGTTTAGGTTGGATATTAGGAAAAACTTTTTCACTAGGAGGGTGTTGAAGCACTGGAATGAGTTACCTAGGCAGGTGGTGGAATCTCCTTCCTTAGAGGTTTTTAAGGTCAGGCTTGACAAAGCCCTGGCTGGGATGATTTAGTTGGGAACTGGTCCTGCTTTGAGCAGGGGGTTGGACTAGATGACCTCCTGAGGTCCCTTCCAACCCTGATATTCTATGATTCTATGAAACCCTTGTCCGACAAATACAACTATTTACCTCTCACTTGTGGTCACAAATTAATACAACAATGCGAAAAGCTTACAGATGTGCCTGCCCCCACAGCCATCACCTGAGCACCAGCCATTTCTCAAATGTTCCTAGTGCAACCGCCACAATTACATTTCATACAGTTGACACTGCCCTCTCTGGCACAGCACTGCCAAGTGGCCCCATAGAAGGTAACAGCCATTTTGTACAAACAAGCACACAAGAACTTGATAAAGTCTTGTCTTCTCCCTTATGTAGTTCTCACATTTTCTCTGCTTGATCAAGCCATATATAAAAATAACTAAAAAACAGAGTTATTTGTATTGTACTATTTAGGTCAGATGTGTAAGTTTTAGCATTGCTTCCTTCTAAGGTCAGGCTTAAAGCACCTACAAAAGAACATAATCTCTCTATAAAATGGGGCTTTTCCTGCTGTTTGACTCAAGCTCTTCAGACTTCTCAGAGAGGCTAAGTACCGCTCTCTGTATGTAATATGCATAGCTGCTTATTTTTTCTTTAAGTTTGGCTTACACGCCTGTGGTTAAATTGACTGCCAAATTTGATGTAAAAAGGGATTTGTCCTGTACAGATGGTTATACAGCATGTGGGTGGTGGGTTTGCCTTCCTCTACATCTCGGAGCACTGATCACACGAATGAGGGTAACATATCCAATTGTCAAAGCTTCCTATGAGAGCAGGAGGCGAGCATAAGCGCATCTCTGTCCTTGCCATCTAATACTATTACAACTATGTATTACTGATGTAAGGGACCAGAGCGACAGCCTGAGAACATAATGGCCAACACCATTTCAAGCTTTTGCACACTACCCCACTAATGTGCCTCAGTCCTGATGGACAACCTTTAACAGTGAAGGAAAAACATAATCTAAGATCATTCGGTCCTTGGCCTTTCTGTTGACACTGCCAGCAATTCCGGATAATATAATGATGGTTTTCGTAATTCAGAACCTTGTAGTCATATGAGCACAGAGTCAGGAATAAGTGACTGCTGCATTCTACTCCTAACGCTGACAACAGCTTGTTGAGATACTTTGGGCAATTCACTCAGCCTCTCTGTATCTAGTTTCTCCACCTGTAAAATGGGGATAATAATACTTCCTCACCTCAAAGGGACAATGTTACTTAATATTTGAAAATGGGTATAAATATATAAAATACTATGATGAGTAAAGATGATGATTATATCTAACCTGAGCTCACCGTATGTTGCATACAACCCCAGTCATCAGGTGGTACAAACACACATTTGGTCACAAAAATCAGTGACAGTATTTTAATAATATACTGATAACACTTCAATAGATAGGTAGATAGATTATGATCATGCCCATTTTACCAGTAAGGAAAATCAGGCAAAGAGAAGTTAAGTGTCTTGATTTCAAGTCACAAATGAAATTTGTTTCAGAGCCTGGGACAGACCTCTGGATTTATAGTCCATACCTTCATAAAAAGACCCGATTCCCACTGGATCACACCCCATTCTGGAAAAACAGCAGTGTATACAGATCAGCATTTACTAATCCTTGCCCTTTGTAAACTAGTCAGCTGTAGAGATTAGAGAAATTTTCCCCTGAGAAATGCCAAATTACTACTTCTTAATTGCCCTTTCACATTAAAATCATTTCTAACAGTACAGCTGAGAAAATAATTTGAGAACAGAATAATTACGAGTCCAACACTTTGTATGAGATTGAACAAATCATAACAATTTACAATATTAGCAAACAGTTTAGCAGTGATATGACTGAATCAGCACTGGCACGGAATGACATTTAAATGGGACTAATAATAATACTTCATTCACTGGTTTTGTGTGAACTTCATTATACAAATGTCAGAAGATAGATAAATGAATAATCAGTGTCATACCAGAGCAGACGTATTCCTTTTTCTGAACATCCGCCACATTAAAACCCCGTAGGTGCACGGGTGCCATGCAGAATGTGAACTGCCCAATCGAGCGTCTCTGACGCAGCCAATCAGACAGCCACGCCAGGTGGCAGTCACAATACAGGTAATTGGAGTGAAGCCGCCTGCAATGGGCAGAAAGAGTCACATCAGATCTGAATGTTTTAGAAACAGTGATTAAACAAAGCAAACTCGTACAAATTTTCAGAGACATTGTACTAAAAACCCTGCACATATTTTCACACAGGAGTAAGTTGAATTATTAGAGATAAATGTTGAGACTAGAGGCTGAGGGGATCCACAAAATTGAAGGGGCTTTGATCAAATTGACTTTTCTGTTATATTGAAAAGCAATAAGTGAACCTGACAAGAAGCAGAGCTCCAAGTAAGCATCCAAAAGGATGGGTGTGCAATCAACCCTTGAAACTGAAAATTTTCCAGCAGGCAGCAATCTGGGTGAAATTACCAGTGCCAGGAGTACCACAGCAGCTTCATGGTAGTTGGAGGCTTTTACCTTAGGGCGGTTTAGACAAAGCACAGACGACCTCCAAAAAGATAATATCTATTAACTGAACTTTTTCTAATCCATGAAAGGTTTAGTTCACAGTTAGGTGAAGATTCATCCTTCCCCATCATTAAATAATTTAATACAAGCTTCACTTGCTGTCATGGCCATCCATTTAGCTTCTAAGAGAAGTCTGAGAAGTATTGTTCAGCAATGGGATGCCTATTTTACAGACTCACAACAGATTGAAATCTTAAATACAAAATACTCAAATTATGAGTACTTGTGCAATTTTGTGGCACACATTAATTGCTTCTCCCACTCCCACCCTCAACCATCAGTTCATTTTTAACATGATGCAAATTCACAAGAGAAGATGTAAACTTCTAAGTTTATACTAAAAACTTCCAGAAGTATCATCTAGCTTTAATCCCCTCCCTCCCCCACATCTTTTAAATAGTAAACATGCAACCAGGGAATGAACCCAATACTGTTTAATAACTACCACAAACTTTAAGTCAAAGTTTAATAAGTTAAAACTGGCAAGATTAAACATGTCATTCCTTTTAATGAGTCATGAATTTGTAGCATTATGACAAAGTTGAAATGACAAACCCACCCATCCCCGCCAAAGACTGAAAATCCTGTAAGATACAGTTAGACAAAGCATTCTTAACTGCAATGCAGTAATATATCAAGTATTATATTTAAAAAAAAACAATTGGTGTGCACACTGGATTTAGCCTTGCCAGCTCCAGAAGAAATTAACCATCAATCTAGAGATATTCATATTACACAGTGGCAGTTGAGATCAGTGGTGGCGCCCAAGCTGACAGTCCCTAGATTTGTATGTCTGGGGGGAGCCAGTGATGCATTTTCAGTGGCTGGACCTCAAGCTTGGAATTCATTTCCATGCTTTGGCCAGTAGCGCTTACATCTGCTGGGTACACTTCAGGGCACACTGTAAAGCATTTCTATTCACCCAAGATTTCAATGAAGGGGCGGGGTGGGGCAGCGATGTTGTTACATTTTCAGAGGACACTGCATCAACTAAGAACTTTGGTAAAATGTTTGTATTATGAATTTTTTTAATTTCATTTTTGATAGGCACAGTATATAAACTGAAAGAACAAATATATACATTCACAAAGCCGAGAGAACACTGTCTAGGAAAAGATCACCCTAATTGCAACAAGGCTGTGTTAACCTATACAGCTAACCTGGCAAAGAATTAGCATCCCTTCCCATCACAACATTCAAGAGCATCCTATGATGATATTCAGAATTATGCTTTCTAAAGAAAGTAGGAACATGCCTTTTTTTGTTTTCAGACAGGGTTCATATGATAAAAATTTCACAAGAACTGCTTCCATATCTCCTATTTGTTTTCTTGCTAGATATGTAGAACTAGTTTCTGGGTTTAAATATTTTAACAGTGGGAACTATATTACTCCTCAATCTGCCTGCATTGTCCCATGTGAGCCCTATCTTTAGACTTGATAATGTTATTTGTGTTGAAATTCTGCAGCATGCCATGGGTGTTTGGGAATTGCTCTTGGTCCATTGTAAACAAGCCGTCAAGCTTAACCAGGTAGCATGTAGGACTATGTCTTTGATAAACAAATTAATGAATACAATAAAAGGGCTTCCATTGTGGTTGAGAAACACAGCACAACAGTCCCTTGTGCAAGTCAGGAGCACTGCAGCCATTTGTTGGGTTTTGGGTTTTTTTGTATATTTTACATATTTTTTTAAATGAAATCATTTACCTCTGCAGTCACTCACAGATGCAGAGACAAAAGGAGACTCACCATTAAATAAATTAATACAGAGGACATGTTTAGCATAAATAAAGCTGTTTCATGCAAATGAAAGCAGATCAATACAAACTAATTCCTGTAAATTCCAATCAAGAGCACACAAAAAAAATCAATAAAACAAACAAACAAAAAAAAACAATGGAAAAGAGGAGTTAGGTTGAACAGATCAGCATAGAAGAGCTGATTTATTTATTTTATTTTTAGAAAGGATTCTTAAGTGCTACGATTATATTAATACATTTTTCTTTCCCTTCAAGGTCATATTGCCTGGATATTCTTAATTTTTCCTCCCATGTTCTTTATAATGGAATGGATTTTTTTTTCTTTTAAAAAATTCACATGACTCTTGTCCTTATAAAAAAAGCTGGATTGAGAGCACTGAGAATAAACTTTTTAGCTACAGAACAAGTACAGTACAGGCAGATTCCCCAACTGCCTGTCAAAGGACCTCAGCACTCACTATAAATAATTACATCCAGGGTACCCTACCTAGGCCCATTCAATCTATGGCCTCTCTAGTAAACCTGCTAACACAATGGCCATGTGTGATGATATTTTTGTGATGTGGACACCTAGCCAGTGGGAACTATATGAAGACTATATTCATTCTACATAAGGTACTGCACAGCCATCAGATGGCTGGATTTGAACCATTGACTGAAGGATCAAATACTACAACCTATCTCCCCAACCCAAGTCATCATGCCTGCAACAAATTCTATGCAACATGCTTTCTCTCACAGATTTTGCCCCTTATGAAAGCAGCTTTTTTGAGCTGTGTATTAACATGGAAGAGAAAGAAAAAAAAAACGTATGAAGTAAAATCAGAAACGTGACATGAGAGAAGGTATTGCTGTCCCACCCCCCCATTAATATCTTCATATGAACATTTTACCTAACAGAACAATAAGAGACCTATTTCTAAGTTGATTTGTGCAGAGATGCGTTACCTGGGCAGCTGCAAAGGGGCATTATTACCTACTTCAGCAAACCACATGTTTAATATCAAAGCCACATTATCCTGCAATATGAACCAACAATGGTCAAGTGTGTTTCTAATCATTTTTAGCTATGAAAAATAATGTTAATATTTAGACATCATCTTTGTGAGATGTGATGGTGATGATTTGAGGAGAATGAAACAATTCCAGGAAGGAGAGTGGAAGAAGTCATGAAATATTTGTGGTATCTGTGTTTATCTTACATTTACTATTCTTTTGATGGCTTTACTATCTCTGACAAAGTAGGGAGAAAGTAAAATGAAAAATTAAACCACAGTATTACAATTCTACCCTCCTGCATGGGGCTTTTTAAAAAATAATACTGAACTCTTTAGTAGGGATGTAATTTGGCAGTCTTTGAGACTCATACATGCCACTTGCTATTGATGAAACTACCTTTGTAGAACATAAGGTGAATAAATACAAATGCCAGCTTTTAAAGGTGCCCTTTTAGCCACAGACTCTAAATTAAATTTCCAGCAAATCCTTTTAGAGTGGGTCAGCATTCATGTTCTGTAAAATGTGGCTCTCAGAATTCAATATAAAAGCTTCTCTTTATAAATCCCATTTATGACTTCCTTCCTTTTTTTTTTTTTCATTCCCTTTTTTTCTTCTTTAATTACAGCGAAGGGGGATTAGTCAGTGTAAGTCTCCAGGGAGCGATATACAAAGCCATCTCCGAAATTAAACTAAAGGGAAAATGGCAGCAGGCACTGAGCTCTGGGAACAGACAAGACTGATTGATCTGAAGTAGCCAGGCAAATATTCTGGATCGTTAAGGGAGAGAAATATCTTAACCCACCCTTCACCTCCCCCACAAAAAGACAAAAATATAAATTCTCTTTAATCAGTTACATTAATGCTAGCATCATGCAATGTCATCCTTTAGAGAAAAAAAGAAAGTAAATATAAATCAGTAGTTATCACTTTACAGAAAACAGCCTATCAGTATGGACAGATAAGAACCATTTTTCTTCAGCTCACTTAACTGGCCTACTGTGATTATATGAAAATATATATCTAAACATAGCATTCTGCTTCCCACTAGTATGAACAGGCTGCTAGTATTTGGCTTGCTGAACATTTTGGAGTAAGCGCATGTTGGCTTGTTTTTATACGCTGGAGTAAAACCAAACAGGTTTTTCTTTAAAAAATGACTTCTGGAGCTGTGTATTTATTTAAAGGGAATGATTTTGGAAATGGCTGGGTGGGGTAGAGCTGCAAAGCTGATGGCATTACCATTTGGAATTTTACCTCTAAGCTCTCAGTCTAAATTCCACAAAAATTACACACAGGTCAATTTAATTCCCTTTGTATAAGGTTCTCCTAGAGCTGGTAGGAAATTTTCCAGAGGAATCTTTTTCCATTGGAAAAAGCAGATTTCTCACAAGAGAAAATGTTTTGTAAAAATGGGTCAATTTCTATTAAATTTCATTTGGAAAGAAAAAATTCAAAACAAAATATTTTAGATATTTTGGTGCAAAATGACTTTTCATTTCAAAATGTATGTTCTATTTTAAAAATATAAGTAATTTAAAATGTCAAAATCAGATTGCAATATTTTGACTATCCAAATTAAAGGTTTTGACTGAAAACTTTTTTTTAATTAAATTTTGTTTCAAGGATATTTTGAAATTTTTGGGTTTGTTCCATTTTGGAACAACTTTTTTTTTTTTTTTTTTTTTTATCCTCACAGAATTTCCCACTAAATGAAAAATCTTGTTTCTGCACGGGCTCTGACTTCTACGTTATCCTAGGTGAAACTGTGCATGCATTTAAAAGCTGTGTGACCCCAACGTATTGAGATTTGCATAGGCTGTAAGGAAGGATTCAGTTTGGCCTCCAATTATCAGCTAAATAACAGAATTACATTTCATAATCAGCACGTGACAACAATTAGGCTCAACTGGTAGATTTTTTTCTCCCAAAACTAGCTTGAGCTGGTTACCTTGGGGAGAGACTGAAATATGTTCTCACCCAATAAGATTACCTCATTCCTGTTTACAAGGGGTTAATACCACACAATACAGTTTTGGCTTGACCTATTTACTGTCCTTTTATTAAAGAAAGTGGTTTTAAAAACCTTTATAAAAGTATTTCTTGAATAAAGACAAATATTCAAAGCAAAGACAGAGTTATCCAGGCTGCTACTTATTTCTGAATTTAGTACTTACAGAGTCCTGATCTTTGGCATATGGTTGAAACTGGTAAGAGGGATGCGGGTGATGTTGTTATTGTTGAGAGTACTGTTAAAAAAGAAAGAAAGAAAAGAAAAACAGATTGATCAATTATTTACATTGCTTTACCAGCATACTCTTTATAAATCGGGTAATAAATCTATAGTGCTGCAAACAAGAAGACGTGCTGACAAATATCTCAGGAGTGATTTGTGAGTTGTCAAGAAGGATATTTTTATGTCAAAGTAACCAATAATTGTGCACAAGTAAACAAAAATTGCTATTTAACATGCCCTGTCCTGCATAGCAAGTAGCACAAGATTTCATCCACTAGAGTATTTGTTTTCAAACAAAAGGGGAGATGTTGGCACTTAAAGCCTCATTAGCACAGCCTGTTTGCAATAAGACATACAGCTCAAATTGCTCCGTTAGAAACATATGGATGGATGAGGAATACTTGTTTGGTTTCCTTAGGAAGAAATATATGGAACATGGAATGTACCAGAATAAACATTTCCTGTTCAAAGCATATAAGGGTTTCAAATGGAAACGCCGTATTGTGTATTTTATTAGAGCTGGTCTTAGAAGAATGGGACCCGGCTGCCATTAGGGACCCTAATCATGTTTTTTATGATAAAATGACTAGTTTAGCATCAACTGGGGTAGGTTGCCCCCGTTTATGTTGTTCCTAATTATATCAGTGACTCCCTGGCAAATTAGAAGCTATAAAGTTTATCAATGATGGCCTGGGAAATGGAACACACACACCAGGAGGGTATACTTGCCACATTCCATTGCTCAGAAATTGCAACTACTGCAGCCTACTGTGTCAAGAGTCTTGATCAAATCTAAATGAATAAAATAAATTAATGGAGATATCCTATCTCCTAGAACTGGAAGGGACCTTGAAAGGTCATTGAGTCCAGCCCCCTGCCTTCACTAGCAGGACCAAGTACTGATTTTGCCCCAGATCCCAAAGCAGGCCAATGCTCAAACTACTGAGCTATCCCTCCCCCCCGACTATTTGTTACCTACCATGTTGCACTGTCCATCCTCCTTCTAACTGAAATGGTTAAAGCTCTTCAGATTTCCCTTATTTAAAATTCAAACACACAGCAGTTGTTTATAGCAATGGCCCAGCAGGCTGTACGTTATAACAGCCATAGTGCAGTGTTTTGGGCGATTACTGTAGAAATCAATAGCTTGGCCTTGTTTTAAATTAAGGGCTGTAAGCTTTGTACAGGTGATAAAATAAACAGCCACCTCAAATAATACCTTAAAGTAAACTACTGTTACTTACACCTGATTTGTTCAGTAGTTGTGATATTATGTATTTGTGCAGGGCATTTCATAAAAAGATTTTCAAGAGCTTTAAAATAATTAACTAATTAACCTTCTAATTCATCTGTAACTTCCTTCCAACAGATGATTCGTTTTCTGTATACTAGAGATCAGCGTGAACAACAGAAACCTCTCCGTAGATTCCCAGTTTGCAGTGTGTTAGTGTACCGTAGCCTACAACACAATATATTGCAGAATTTTAGCGCCACTAGGAAAACTGGTAATGTCAGATGTTAGCTCAAATCAGAAATCAGAAAACTCTCAAATATGGAGGGGATAGGATGTTTGAAATCCAGACCTGAACCAAAATACTCATTTCACAATTTGAGCCTAATTGGAATCCCAAATTCAGAACACCCCGATTTCATTGGGAAGGGCAAAGCATTAGGGAGGAAAGTTCTGTCAATATCTGGAGTTGAATCCTGGATGCATCACTCATGGTGCAAACTACTCAGGACAAACTGCGATGCCTCACAGTGAACGTCTCTGAGGCTGAAAAGCTGCTTCGTTTGTACCACAGAACTCCCTTCTTAAGGGCATCATAATACCAAAATGAATTTTCTACTATACCAGTTTGTATTTTAAAATAAAGCTCTCTTTATATGTAATTATTATTGCTAGATTATGGTATCTAGCAGATGGTGCAGGAATGGAAGTCGGTGGTAGACAACTAGCCAAAAGAAGTGTGTGGCACAGTAAACTTCATTCAGACACGTGAAACACTCTGTAGGAATAAATGACAGCAAATATTGTCCAGTGGCTCAAGCAGAGGATTATGATTCAGAACTCCTGAGTTCAACTGCTATCTCTGTCACTAATTCTGCCTGTAATCTTGGACAAGTCACTTAGCATCGGCCTCCGTTTCTCCATCTGTAAAATACTTATCTACCTAGCCACAGAGATATTGATGCTTAATATGTGTAACACACTCTGGATGAACCACTTTGGATGAGGCTATAGAAGTGCTAAGCATTATTACTGTTGTTATACCTGTGTTATGATTTTGTTCACTTGTCCACCAAAATAATAGAGGCAAAGTGTAAATGTGTGTTAGTTTAAGTGGCATATATTACAGAAGGCATTAGTATAGGAAAGAACTCTATGCAGGGACTGGGATCATAAATCACCAAAGAACAACCATGCGTATAGTCAGTTTTGAAAATTAAATCGTACACAAAGTTGACAACTGAGTATGTCAGTGAGGGCACAAAAGGATCCAATGCAGGTCAAACTGAATTCAGTGGAGACTTTCCATTGACTTTAACAGAACACAGAGTGGATTCAGAGAGTGAGAAGTGACAATGAGAGATACATTCTGTACACTATTCCCAGCACAACTGTTGAAAATTCAATCTGTACTATCACACA
Source organism: Malaclemys terrapin pileata (assembly GCF_027887155.1). Taxonomy (NCBI): domain Eukaryota; kingdom Metazoa; phylum Chordata; order Testudines; family Emydidae; genus Malaclemys; species Malaclemys terrapin. The sequence continues at coordinate 29,680,978 of NC_071512.1, forward strand.
GACTCAGATACAGCTATTGTAAAAAAAGCCACATATTTAATAGACAAAGTATCTAGTAACCCAAATCCTAGCTTTGCTACTTACACATTTCCAACATTAAGAGCCCGTTTGTTGCTAGAAATAAGCAGGAAGATTTCCATAGGTCTCCAATAAATAAATAACAAAGCAACAAATAATGAGGAATACAGTTAATACTGAATTGAGCCCTATTTCATTAATCTACTAATTAACTACAAAATTTCAAGTATAATCATAGCAGATAGCTACTGCACAGAAGACTTATTAATGCATTATTACACTGATATTTAAATGTTAACCATTATGAAGGCAATAAAGCATTTATGATTATAGCAGTATTTCAACACAAAGAAGGCTAAATACAGCTGTACAGCTTCCATTGCTCCACAAAGGGTACTAATTGACAGTGAACTGTCTGCATTATTGGTCACAATTTTAGTTGTGTGAAGTTAACCCCTTTGCAATGATTCTTCAGCATGTGGTAGTCTAATGTAGCAGCGTTCTTATATAGGCTCTTGCAGGGGAGCCTTCAAGGTATATGGAGCAGTGCTAGAGAGGCATTTTACAAACCTGAATACCAAGTACATGAAGCAGTTGCCAAGTGTCTAAAACTCATCATCCCAGTAACGATTTTTAAGCCTGTGTGTTGTGGTGGAGTCAAAAGACCATAATGCACTTATATATGGAAGATGAGGGGGAACAGAGAAAAAACACTCCCCCCAATTTTCTATTAAGTGCTATGAAGCCCAGTAGATATTTGAAACAGACTAAGAGCAGAAAACTATGTGAGGTCCTGGACTCTCAGAGCATCCAGATTCCCTCCGCATCATATGGGGAGACTGGAGACTCACATCACACTACACTGTCATCAGGATCACACCTCTAACCTGTTGCTTGTTTTAGAGCCAAGTTTACCCTCACCCCTCACAAACTCACTGTTATCATTGTAAGGTGTTCACTTCCAAAATGCTGAATCAGTAACCTGTGGTTACAGAGAGTGTTATTTATGGCTGCAGACCTGCCACCTTGGGCTGTGATATTGTCAGATCTTGCAAGCAAAGCAGGCTCAGGATGCATCAGTACCTGGTGGGCTTCCAAGAACTACTTGGGAGCTGCACAAAAGGGTGTTAGCCATCTGTAGGTGGCACTTCCCTCTCTGAGGCACATCCTCAGCTGTGGTAAATTGTCAGCTCCAATTCCTTCAATCTATACCAGCTGAGATTTGCCCCCCGGAGCAGCATGCTGTCAGGAGGTGCTCAGTTTCCCATAAGATATAAAACTGATCACCTAGCATTTTTTTCAAAAGTAGGGATGTTGGCTGTGGAATCTTGTACATATGTATGAATGTATCCCATGACTGATTTTCATGATGTTTCAATGGCAAGTTTTTATTCTGACATTACCCATCTCCTCTCTGGGTCTGGAATCCTGGTCCAATCCCAAATCTGGTAAACACAATCTGCCTCCTTCCTCACATTTCCCATGCAAATTCATTTGCATTCAACATTCTTACATACTTCCTAGCGGCACTAAACTGTTGTGCAGCATTGCAGTGTGCTGATAAAAAAAAATTACTGAATTTCACCCTAAAGGTGGCTGCATTTTCTGGTGAATGACATGATCCTTTGTATTTCCACAGTTGCTAAGTGCTGAAAGGTGATATATATATATATATGTAAAATTATTATAACACGTGAGAGGAATTAATCCCACATCATTAAAATATTTCTACTCGTTTTGTGCTCTCTCCGTCATTTTGAGTGGGAAAAGAAGTGCTAATGGGTGACTGATACTTATAAAGATTAGTATATCCCCAATTCTAGAACAAACATAATAGCTTCTAGGCACAGCCCAAATGCTCTGACCAAAAAGTGAAAAGATTAGATTACTAATCTTCCCAGACTAACTACTCAGTTTGAAAGACTCAACCTAGCAGTCTATCTCCCCAAACCAGCTCGACTGATTAGGAACTGAAAAATCCTAGGACCTTTGCTGAATGGACAGAAGAACTCTCTCCTCTCTCTTACTGCTTCAAGCTACAGGGAAATATTGTGGGTTTTGTTCCTCTTTGTTGTGTCTTTGCACTGCCGACTTATAAAAAGTATGTGTGCATATTAAAATTTCCAGCCGCTTACAAATCTGTAATAAACTAATAATAATTACAAAACATCCACCCTACCTACTCCAGTTAAGTACTGGAAATATACTGTAAGACCAAAGATACCTTCTGGCAATGCCATCAGAAAAGGTTGCAAACCAGATGTAAAAAGATTAGGTTAAATACCTCTATTACAACAAGTAAAAAGGTAACAATATTAACTGCCTTGCTATTTTTGCAGTCAACCACAACTTCAAGTGAGAAAACAGGTGGCTTTTTTGGGTTTCTTTTACAATGAAAGGGTCCTATTATATAACAATGATTAATTATCATCCACTGTACCCCAGCTAATACAAGTTACGGCATTCTATTTTATCAATGCTATAAAGAAAAAGACCCCATAGCAAAATCTAATTTTCCTCCTCTAAACAGTACACTTTTTTTCATAAAAGAACACACACAGGAAAACAACTATCAATACAATATCCGCAATGATTTTTTTTTTTACACACAGGATTTGAATGGATGTAAATGACAGAAAAATCTACATGCAACACTAGGCCAGCGCCGAGGGCACACTTTAGTTTCTGCATATAATAGGGACTCTGATTTTCTTTTACATTCCATTTCTGCAGCTGATTAGCACAAACAGCTAATCAAATTGAGAAATAATATGGTAGATTATATTTTTGATTAGCACTTTTTCCCAAGCATCAATGAGCATCTACCATAGTTACCAGTGGTCTGCTAGCCATTCAGCCTTTGATAAGCACCAGGCTTCTTTTGGGTAGCATTTGGCTCTGCTGATCAAGGGGGTTTGCAGCATTTGCTATGAAGAAACACTAAGGCCCACAGGAGATCAGCTCCATTAGAGGGAGAATAAAAAAATGTATAGGCATAGATTAATTGCCATGTTTAACAAACTACTGGTAAGAAATATACTTTCAAGTGGTGAGGGGTAAATGGGAAAAGAGAAAGGAAACACGACCAGCTCATTTTCTGTGTTTCTGTTGCTCTTTGAATTTCTTCTTCTTTTGTTCACTAGAGATTAATAGTCTCTGGTTCGCTTGCCAAAGTTTTGTAGTTTAAAAAGAATTGTTTGAACCCTGGAAATAACAAGCATCATTTGGCAACACACAGCTCATGCTTATATGGACTACAACTTTAAACTGAACAGACACTATTTTAATTTTCATTCTCCCCTCTCCCTCCAAAAAAGACCAATTTGCTTACTTTTCTAGCTGTGTGGTAAACCTGTTTTGAATGTGTCTCTTTGATTTTCATGATCTGGGACTGGAGTTGAAAAGCAGACCTCCGAGGCTGGTTGGAGCAGTGGCAGCTGCTGTGTTGCTGGTAGTGCTAACAAAGTCCAACATTTCCCTCTGTCTCCTTTGATTAGACCACTGCTTTATCACAGTGTCCTTTTTTGGCTATGTGTGTCATTTGTGTGTTGTGTGTCCATAACACCATGTAATTGGCCCTAATGCAACATTATTATCTGTATGCATGCAAGGACTGGATACAAATGGTGCATATGCCAGCTTACAACATTCCCAGGAGTGAGTTACTCACCTGTCATCCTCCCTGATTATTGCCTCTACCATAACTGCCATGCTTTTCATGTTGCTTGTCCCCAAAGCAAATGGACATTCAATTCAAAGTGGAAAGGTAAAGGACGGTGGAATTCCAGACACACACACGCACATACCCGCAGTTAAACAAAACTGGAATTTTTTAACTAAGACTTTGTCTAGGAATCTCCAAGCACAAGGAAAAACATAATTAAGCCTCAGAACACCCTTCACATAAACAGTATTGCTAATAATGTTATCCCTATACAGGGATGGGTGAATTGAGGCAAACAGAGGTTAAGCTATTTGCCCAAGGACAGTGGTGGAGCTGGGAGAAGAGCCTTGAGGAGCCCTGATATATAGCCCCCTGCTAGCCAAGACCAGTTAGACAACACTTTCCACATAGGCAAAAATCTCATGATTTCAAAAATCATGAATCAGGCACTCAAATCATGAGAGACGTTTTAAAAATGTGTTTTTTTTTTTATTTGCCTTCTGGTTTTTGGGCCTTTGCGGTTCATATTTTCAAGCTTCTCTCCACAACCAAGTGTGACAAAGTTTTTAAAATGAAAATGGAGATTCTTATATAATCACAGGATCTGGGCCTTTAAGAAACACGCCAAATACCTCAAGACTCATAATAAAATCATGAGAGTTGGCAACCTTTTTTTTTTTTTCATTTGATCACCAGACTCCTCTTTATTTCAGACTTAGCTGACACCATTTTGATGCAATACCACTCCTAGAAAAATACTGTAACCACCACAACATGAACAGTAACAGGGTTCTTATGACTTCATGTTTACAGAACTGGAGGGAAGGAAATCTTTTAGTATCTATGTGACTAGATTGCAGAACCACAATGCTAACAACACTGTCTTTATGTATTATATAGAGATGACGTGTGTCTTGGCTTCCAGTATTTTTCCTCTCTATTTCCATAAGGTTTATTAGAATAACCTTTTCTAAAGCATCAATCCTAATAAGAAAGTCCTTTTTTTGGGCGGGGGTGGGGGGGAAACCACAAAAATTAATAAGACTAGATTTAACACAGTGGGCAAAGGTATCATTCTGCCACTAATACATTCTATGGTAATGACAGTTACGGTCATCAATGGCAGCACTACCTTTGAGGCCCTTGCCTACATTGACACTTTAATCTTGCAAGTAGAACTGGTTTTAAATGTGGTTTAAAACCAGTTTCTGCTAACAAGGTTTAATCATGTTTTACTAGGTCGCTGTACACCAGACACAGCCATTTACAAACCTACATGCAAGGTCTTGTCCACAATGGTTAAATAACTCCATTTGGAAAACGTGTTTTTTATTGTCCTGATTCATAAGGGCACTGCACACCTACAGCTCCAACATACATCACAGGAGTTAATACTGTTCAGTACCTCTGAAAACCAGGCCATAAATCTGTTTTCAGTAGTTCAAACACAGTTTGTGCACTTGTATTTTGTATGCAGGCATAATTAATCCACGTAAAGAACATTTGGATCCTGGGATGAAAGTCACTATATTTTCATCAGTTGTAAAAAGGTTATATTTAACATAAGTCAAAATCAATCAGCATTAAATAAAATGCATAGTATTTCTCAAAGAGGTGAGCTCCCTCAACAACCTCACCCTCTACTTTCTAAGTGGCCAAGCAAAGGAAGACCCAGTGCTCCCATGGATTGCTTTCAATTTTTTTTTCTTTTCCAATTCTGGGTGCCTCCCATATGCAGTTTCTTGATCTCCACACAGAGCATTTAAATTAAAGCCCATAACCGCTGTGTGGGCATATAATGAAAGTAACTGATGCTGCACTGATTAATCCATTATTCTCAACTGTTAGAAAACATAATGATCTCACAAGGGGCCTTATTCACTGAGGTATAGCAGTTGAGCTGTAATCTGACACCTTAAATTAGCAGCAAAAGCAACAACAGCTGGGTTTTTGTCTCAATATTTGTACCCAACTCTAAAGTGATTTGGCACCATACAAGTGTTATTTTTAAACACAACGTTAACACAGCCAACTAACGTTTTAAATGGTCTCCAGGTGTCATGTAAAATCCACAGAAATAAAAACAATCAGTTGCCAATTTGGTTTCTATTCTGCTTTTATCTTAATAAACAGATTCACCATTAATCCTAGGTGATTGTTTTATTTTTTCAAATGTGTTATCAAAGATATGAGAGGGTCTTCTATTGTTATCTCAGGTGTCTGGCAATGGAAATTTAAACAAGCCAAAGGAAACAGGAAAGAGAAAATGTCCTTTTTTGGAAATGTCTGAGTGAATAAGCTTAATGTGATTAACACATGTATATGTTATGCAGAGCTGGGAGCACCACCTATTATTGAGGTTGCCTGACACTTCCCACTATAATACCTTGTTTTCAATTGCTTTATATTTTTTCCAAACTTACCATTTGGACTGAAATTTTCCATGCTGGGTTTCTGCCTCAGGGTGCATTTTTTCAGCCACTGGTTCAGCTATTTCCAAGAATAAGGCTAGGTAAAAGTACACTGTTTTGTCCCATGTTAAAAAATTCTGGCAACCTTTTCTCTGAAATGCTCAATTGCTTGGAACGAGGCAGGGGTCCAGTGGAAAAAATAGTATGTTATCATGTAAATAAAGAACATCATAATTGATATGCACCAGGGGGCTAACTTTGGCAGGCATGAATTTGCAACCATAATAATGCTCCTTTACCATAGTGTTTTTATGTGCCCAATGTGTGTGCATACGTACACGTACTCACACATGCACTGAATGTATTTTTCTGATTAATGCAGATTTATACTTTTGACATGATATTTAGGTTTCTCATGATCTATGCCCTCCCAAATATGGGGAAAAATAAAGTGAAACGAAGGAGAAATGAAGAAAAAAAAAGGCTTCTAAAAGTAGATCTTCACCACAAGTTAACACAAGTTAGCTACACTCAACTTTCTCCACTCAAATTAGCCTTGCTCGCGTAAGAGTGGCCACACTGAAAAATAACATTCAAGCTGTTATGCTGCACTCACTCTCATGTGTGGCACTAAGATGTCTAGGGGCGTATCCCAGAGTTCTTTGCAGTAAACTGAGCCACTCCGCAAATTCTTTCCCAATGAAGAATTTGTCAGTCCTTTCTGGGCACAAGGGGGAATTGTGGGAAGGCATTAGAGCAGGGGTCGGCAACGTTTAGCACGTGGCACGCCAGGGTAAGCACCCTAGCGGGCCGGGCCAGTTTATTTACCTGCTGACGTGGCAGGTTTGGCCGATCACGGCCCCCACTGGCCGCGGTTCGCTGTCCTGGGCCAATGGGGGCGCGGGAAGCGGCGCGGGTGAGGGATGTGCTGGCCACAGCTTTCCGCCGCCCCCATTGTCCCGGGACGGTGAACCGCGGCCAGTGGGAGCCGCGATCGGCCAAACCTGCCGCATCAGCAGGTAAATAAACTGTCCCGGCCCGCTAGGGTGCTTACCCTGGCGAGCCGTGTGCCAAACGTTGCCGACCCCTGCATTAGAGGACTTGAGTGGTACTAGCCTGAGTCCATAATGCAGAGTGGTCTTGTTAGCAGCTGAGTTGTGCTATCTCAAGCTTCAGCCTGTATCCCCTGACCAGCCAGCCAACTCAAGTAAAAAGCTCCTCCACATGCTAACTAAAGGTTCTGTGTGAGGACAGGACTCAAGTTACAACTTGATTTAACTTTTCAGTGATGATAATCCGTAACCAAGTCTCAGTTGTCAGGGGTTTTCTGGAGAATTATGTTCTATTTCAGCTGGTTAACTGAAATTCCTGAGAGTTTGTAGGTTGGTTTTTGCATCTGATTTTTTCATTTAATATACTGAACAAACAATGTTTTCAGCAATGAATTTACAAGAATTATTGTCTAGCCTTTTGAACAGGGCTTGCTTTTTGTCTTAAATATATTAGACCATAAGCCCGTCAAAGCACAGACCATGTGTTTGCTCTGAACCACCTAACACACTGTGGGTGCTACAATAACAATATTATTAATAATAGAAATTATTTTTATACATTCCTTCATTCTGATATATCTTCTTTAACAGAACTTAGTTTTCCCTGGTGATTGTTGTCATGTTTTAGAGGGTTTTCTTAACATAGGAGATCTCTTGCAATAGGGGCTGTCATTTTCATATTAGCCATAAAGTGCAAATTTACAAAGAAATAGTATTTCCATTTTTGGTGCACACAGATGAAGCTGTAAGTAAGAGACAATAGTGACATCTCAAGATGGATCATTCTTTGCAGAGTCCATAAAAAGCTACTAAAACATAATTAAAAATTCCTAAACTTTTGAACTTAGAAGAAAGAGCTTTAAAATACAAGAAAGCAAGTGATCATCCTCTATACAGGCCAATTTAATCCAAAACTGTATATTTTTGTATTATGAGAAAGGCCTGCTTCCAGCTCCAATATAAAATATTTTAATTTAATATGTGATAATGTCTAGCACCGGAGATCCAATGGACTGGAAAAGCATACTTGCCTATCAAAATAGAGAAACAAAAAACTCTGCAACAGGATACTGGAAGATGTTTGATTTAAGACCATGTAAATGCCAGTTTCTGGGTTTGCAACCAACAGAGCTCTCAACTCAAATGAGCTAGCTGATCATCACTGAGATATCTAAATCCTAGGCACAGTCATTACCAATGAAGTTCAGGACTCGAGGCATAGGGACAAAATGCAAAGCCTGTGGTAGAAAAGGTAACACGTAAAACTCAGTGCTCCTTCAACACAGTTCACTATCTCAGATCATTATATTTACTATGTATATTCTATTATATTTTTACTTTTGTTTGTTTTGGGAGCTAAAATAATTGGTTAGAAGTAGATATCTTAAATTATTGGTGGCTCCTTATGCACGTAATACGCTTGTCTTTCATCGAAGGACCTGAACATACAAAGTAAATGATAAGCCCATGACACTTCTGTAAAATAGATTTTACAACTATTTTACATGTGGGAAACTGAGGCATGGAGAGACTAAGAGTTTCATCTTGCGCCCATTAAAGTCAATGGGATTTAAGCATATGAAGTGCTGTTCTGAACAGAGATGGATTTAAGCACATACATGAGAGTTTTCTACCAAATTGAGGCCTTACGTGGCTTGTTGAAGGTCAACACAACATGACAGTGAGCCAGAAAAAGATCCTAGGAGTCCTGTTTCCCAGTTCTCCTCTTTAACCATTAGATATCAATCCCCATTTGATCTATGTTTCATTCCTGAATGTGCTTCACTTTTATAAGGCTGATGCTACATTAGTCTCCCAATTCAGCTTCATCAATGGGACTGATGGCAGCAGCGCTGGTGTAGCGAAGGCTTCACAGCCACCAACATTTTTACTACTCTGTTGTTTAACCCTCGCCACCGAACAACATGATGATAAAAATACCGAAGGCCATTGGCACCATGCTCACACTAGTGCCAGCACCAGTGGAGCTCAACTGGTGGTAGCAACGGTATATACTTTTGGGAGAAAAATACAAGTGAAGAGAAGGCTTAAGGGATTAAATCATTCTCTTTCTAGGAGATATTGTTCATTCAAGCATTTATTCAATCATGGGTCTCTTTTGAACAAAAATCACCAATGGTGCTGAACTATGGTGTTCATGCTGGATTATTTTTTACATCCATTTCATCATGATCCTCTATTTAAAGTCAAAGCTGCTTTCAAGTTGTGATTCCAGAAAGTGCCTATTAGGAGTTGTGCAACTAATTCCAAGTCATTATATCTGTAAAAGCAAGTGTCTTAGGCATGTATCCCACCTTTAATTTCACTATGAAAACAAGAGTACCGCCTCTTTAGAGGACTCCACTATTCTTCTAGAATGCTTAATGCCATTCATTGCTAGTTACCTCAGCAGCAACTTCATGGTACACTATGAAGTACTTCATAAAGCCTCTCTCACCAAGTGAAAGTAGCTCTGTGCTTTCCCCTCCATACTGTCGCAATCAGTCAATACTGCATTCTTCCCTAATACCTGTACCCAAAGATCTGCAGAAATGCTGGTCTTATCTTTGCACGCTTCTACACATCACATCCAATTGCTCTCGTAGACAGAAAGTGCAACTTCACTTAAACAGAAAATCCAGTTGTAAAAGAATCATTGCAAAGGCAAACTAAAAACTTTTGTGGTTATTTGTTTGGGATCAATATTATTATTCACTTGTTTTGTTATGTTTGTTGGCTGTTTCATTTTTTTATTTTTAAATAAAGTGTGTTCCAACAAATGATTGTAGTATATTCAATAACAGCACAACAGAGACTGGTTTTACTTACCTTTTCAAAAAGAGGAGACTTTATGAATTAAAGGTTTGCGTAAAGTGTTTAAGTATTTCAATGAAGCACGCTGAGAGAGATTATGTTATGGATCCAAGCCTCAACAGTTTAATAATTTTGTATAAATTATTCTGACAAGGGGAAAGACAACCTGGCCCACAATCACCGAATAAGCTGTATTATAGCAGTTTTTCATGATAGTACAGTTGTAGTGGCATGTATGTTTGCATTTTGACATCTAATTTCCAAGAATTTGCACCTCAGCCATAAAAATGCACTTTAGGTTGATCATATATTATCACCAAATTTTTACATTCAAAATGTTGGTGAGTGAGTTTATAACTCAAACACAAACCTCCACATAAAAACACAGATTCATTCTGCTGAATGCAGAACTCAACCACACCTATTTGATGAGCTATAAAGTTTTAAAGTGATTTTTGTATTTTGTTAATGGTATCACATAGGTTGAAAACAACTTCTCCTTCCTGTAGGGGTGTGAAAAACTAGTTAAAAAAATCATATGGTTTAATTTCGTGCCTAAAAGAAATCTGAACCAATGAGTACAATTACCATCACTGCACCCAATCCAATGCCCGTTGAAGTCAATGACGGACTTTCTACCAAGTTTAATGGTTCCTGAATTAGGCCCTTGCAGTCTATTGATTTGGGCAAGGATTTTCAAAGGAGCTGAGGGGATTTAGGCACTGAACACTCATTAAGTTTCAATGGGATGTGGGCATCTCAGTCCTGTAGGCTCCTTTAAAAATCCCAGACTTGATCAAGAATATGCACTTATCAATAATTATTTTGTAGATCATGTTTTATGTAACACAGTGATCACCTGTAAAACAAAGCAAAATAGAATTTACCAAATGGTGAGCTTTCAGCAGTGTCCACTGTACATTATCATTCATTATATATTACAGTTCATGGGATTGATTTAGTTCCCACTGAAGTTAACGGAATCTGAATCAGGCCCTATATACATAATTCATTTAAAGCATACCTGAATACATATTCACAAGGAAGACCAGAAAGAAGAGATGAGCTGAAGGGGACTCATGTGAATGCCTAGTTCAGAGCCACAGTCTCTGGGCAATGTAAAAGAGAATCTCAGCTTCCATTTTAAAGAGTTATTTATACCCCTTTCCATAGTAGAAAGAACCTTAAAAACGTAAACCAATTCAAAGTAATGCAATCCAACTGCTAGGGTTGAAAGGAACAAGCAGCTGGACTCCACTTCTGCAGTGAGATGCTGGGGAAATCCAATGATCCACATGCCGCAGCTCCCAAAAAGAGAAGTCCTATAGTATAAAATCTATTGAGGTCTATCTATTCAATCGGGTTATACAAAGAGAAATTCTAAATAATAATCATAATAATTTTCTAATTTAATTCAGAAGAGAATGGTTTCATGCTTCCAGTTATTTTTGTTTTATTTTGCCACATCCTAGAGGATGGTTTTAAAAAAACAGTATGGAAAACTTATTTCCCATTCTATTCTGTAAGACTTCTCCATTGATGCACACACAATTGTTTTGGCAAAACAAGTCAGTTGAGTAGTGGGGGATCTCCCAATAAAACGTCTCCCCAAAATCCTCAGGCCAGCTCCATGCATGGTAGTGTGATGATAGTAGACACAAATTGTTTGCCTTTTCAGGTATAGAGAAGGATAGCAAAAATTGTCTTGTATACCCACCAAAAATGCTACGATTGTTTTTACTTGTTAAAATGTTCCCCCACTCCAAGGTTCGCCCTGCACCAGCTGCTGCCAGTTGCCGCAATGCGGCATTGTCTGCTATGACTGAGGTAGCCTGCATGCCCCACTTAGGCCACTAGGAGCACAGAGGGACAAACTCTCAAGCTCTATATACCACATTGCCAGCTACTCCAAAAAGCATAAGGATAACAATGAGTAGGAGGTGGGGCCAAGATAGTACTCCATTGAGTGATATGGCTGCAGCCCACCTCTTCCTCCCACCATTCTTTTCCTATCAAGCCTCATCCCAGAGTTTGAAGTGGAGGTTTGGGAGGAAGTCTAGAACCCCATTCCCACCTGACCCTCCATACTAGTGACAGAAGATTGGCTTGCCCCAACTACCTGCTATGATCTGCACCCCCACAATAGACAAGGGGGACATGAAGAACCAAACAGTGAAATGATGGACAGATATGAAATGGGGAGGAAAAAATTACACTGATTTTTTTGAAGGGACTTGAGAGAGGAAATGAAATGCATATTTTACCCAGTGAACACCACATGTATTGCCAAGTAAGACAGAACATTTCTCAGAAAGCCGTTGTTAAAATTTTAGGTTCTAAAGGAGTATGTATAGCCCTCATGGTGAAGTTACATGCATTGTAAATTAAGGTTGATACGTACACTATTATAAATACATACTAATGGATGGGGCATGTGTCTCACACAGAAACTGGAAATTTAGAATTTGCATGTTCAAACATTCACATTGGAAAAGTTATCATTTATATAGTATGGGAAACTGTATAACAGACCTTTGCCAAACCCAACCACAGAGGTAGCTATTTGTGCCATACACATTCTTTTGGGTGAAAAGGTGCAAAGAAGTCTGCACTTAGATACTAAACTAAAAATAGATTGTTTTTGTAGTAATGATGCTTTAGGCAAAACCTGTCTAACTTAGAAAGTACAAAGTTAAAAATATGCTAAAATATCACCTCGTCCTGACTAAATTTCCCTAAGGTGCAGCTTGCCCAATTGCCAGAGCCAGGAGGCTTCTTCAAGTCCTAAATGATTACACAAGTTAGTTAATTCACTATCATGTGCTACGCGCAAAGAAACCAACACACCTTAAATACTGAATACTCACAGTGTTCCAATCATATTCAGTTCACAAAGTAAATACTTGCAAAACAAAATAGAAGCTTGAATAAATATAAAGCAGTCACCTGATGGTGAATATTCTGCAAACATGAAAAGAAGCTAAATAAATGGAGTCAACTATTCCTAGTAAATTATTTGCTCAGCTCTAATAGCTATACACATGCACAACAGGGTACTAACTCCGCTTTGGATGATTTGCATCTCAATGTTGAAATGTAGCAAGTATTAGCTCAAGCACCTCACCTGATTTCAAATGCAATCACAGTAGATGGGGAGAAAGGTTGTTTCTGAGATAAAATGGATCCAAGCCTTATAGGATTTTATAGATCAACCTATCTTGAATTATATCCATGAGCCAATAGGCTGCTTGTGCCGTTGGAGAATTGCTGAAATAAACTCCCTGCTGGTGACTCCGCCCAACAGACTGACAACCTCATTCTGCACCAACTGGAGCTTGTGAGTGGGCTTCAAGGATAGTCTCATGTCTGCTGCATTGCGGTAATCCATGGATTACTGTGGCCACGTCCAACTCTGAGACAGATGGTCACAATCACCCTCACTAGACAAAAATGGAGGAAGGCATTTTTGGTGACTGACACCAGCCAAAATTTCAGAAGTAGAGGGTGTGAAAGCACCTCCAAACTATGCATCTCTAGACAAAGGGCAGGTAGATGTTTTCATTAATAAGTGCACAAATCCTTCCTCTGTACTCTCTAGAGCTTTCCGCCAACCCATCAGTCTTACCTCTCCCTTGTTTGGATTAGAGCAAGATACCTCAAACTCAGTCCAAATCCCAACCTTTGCCGGGCACTAGGAAACTGCAGACACAACGTACCATCTCGGTGTGAGGAAAATGAGACGGAGATGCATATTTGCTGAATACTATTGGTGCTGCAGCTCAAAACGTATTGCTATCTCCCTCAGTGCCTCCTATGAAATAAAAAAGCCTTGTAGAACCTCACTTAGTAAATCCTATGGGACAGATTATCAATTGTCCAAACCCACACTCCGAGCTCTCTAAAAGCAAGGAATGGAAATACGCAAGAGCAATACAGTCTACTCCAGCTAGGGTCTATGTGTGATCCAACAAAACCTTAAAGTCAATGGTATTTAAAGAACATCAACATAACCATTTGTCCAATGTTAGTACACACTGAACATGTTTAACAATAATTCACCCAATAATGTAAACTCCTCCAATTTATATAGGATTAATTATATTAATTTCTCATATTTTGATGTGTTTCTTTCCTTTATTAAGGCTGAAAATTACAAAAAAAGTGTCCTACCAAAATTAAGTTTGTGATGATGTTATTTTAAAATTAAGGGTCATGCTTCCATCCTTAACAAATCCTCTTTCACCTTCCTTTCTTTTAATAAACAAAACAGCACGTGCTAATTAAAGAATTGAGCATTTTCCTTTCTGTATCCTATCATAACATACGTGTGATTGTCTCATTAAAAAATTCTCAGTTTTTCCTCTCAATTTCTTGTGTGCATGTGTATATATTATACAAATATATTTTTAGATTTATTTATGCTAAACACATATTTATATACAAGTACAAAATTAAACAACAGAAAAATCTGGGATTGCTGTCTTTTAGATCAAAAACTGCCTAGAATTCTGCACTTGCAATTTTGTGCCGATCAATTAATTGAAGAGGCCTTTTTCAGGCACAAATGTACCTGATTTGCAAGCACAATTTCTACCTACAAATTCATTTCTTAAATGTCTATGTGCTACCATTTCAATCACCAATTGGCTGGAGATGCAAAATTATTGGCCTATCTGGAAATTTTAATGTCAAACATCATACAGAGTTCGGAATCTCAGCAGCTACAGTTTAAAGTTAAATATTCGGCATGGTAGATGGTACGCTGGACCCACAACTCTGCTACAGGGAGCATCCTAGATACATTCTTTTCCACCATATTCAAAATTTAAACTCAAGAGAGTCTAATTAGAGAAGAATCAGGGTTATTATGGACTAAATGGGGGAATGAGTCCCAGAGCCCTCATAGAGGTGCCAGCAGCACTCTCTCTCTTATAATGACTGGGATCCAGGTCAAGCGCTTGTACTGTCCGCAGCTGTGGCAGTATGGCAGATGGAGAATGACAAAAAGCAGATTCCAGGCCATTTCGAACTTTATAGGTCATGACCAACACCTTAAACAGCATCCGGAAACTGATAGGAAACCAGCATTGATCCCAGAACAGTGGAGTAATGCACTCCCAGCCACGTGCGCCACTCAGTGAGTGCTGCTACATTCTGTACTGGCTTCAGTTTTTGAAAGGTTTTAAGGCACAATGCTATGTTGAGCGTGTTGCAACAATCTAATCGTGAGGTGACAAAGGCTTGAACAAAAGTAGCAAGGTCTGCATCAGAAAGGAGAAGTTCCAACCTGTTGGCCAGGCATATGGTAAACAACTGACTGGGTTACTGCTGAGACATGATCATCCAACAACAGCTGTGAATCAGCTGTGAGTTCTGGTAACTAACAGCAGGTCCATTCCCTCCACTAAGGGATTCATATTTTACCTTCCCAAGCTACTTCCCCCAACACCACCTCAGTCTCATCTGGGTGGAGCTTCAGCCAGCTCACTCTCACCACCACTCTCCCTCAACTACACATTAGCTAAGATGTTGAACTGCACGGTCCAATTCAAATGAGTGAGAGATACACAGCTGGGTGTCTTCAGTGATAAATTGGTCACTTACATCAAGACTGACAGTCAAAGTTAAAAGCTTGCCCTATGTTTCCTATACAACTGATGAAAATAGTATATCAGACAGAGAGGAGAAAGGAGTAACAAAGTAGTTACAAGATGAACAGAGCCTGCAAATGAAACAACTAATATCATGGGAAAGCGAGTCTGGCAGAAGTCCCTGACTGGTCATAAAAACAAGTCCCTCTCAGAAATGTATTTTGTTCTTGATTCATGAATATAATAGTTCCAAATTGGGACTGCTCTTATCTTGATTAGTTCTGCATCCCTAAGGGCTCCTGGGTATTATTAGTTTAAAGGCGATAAAAACACCATGATAGTGGGGGTAGGTGGGAAATGAGCACAGCATTCAAATACACTTCAGTAAGTCAAATCCATCTTCTGTAGATACAGGATATAGTTAGGCATCAATATTGATTTTTCATGGACATGGCTAGAATACTAATACTAATAGGACTAACAAAATTACTAATTAAAGTACTTATGTGAATATACTGAACCCATCCATAAAGCAACTACCATTAAGACCGAAACAGGCATCAAAGACTCTTACAGAGAGCCTCTCTTCCCCGCTCAAATTTTGTTTCTGATATAAAACCTGTCACATTGGTGCCATCTGGATATTGTTCCTTTCACCATACATTGTACTTCCAACCTCAAATTTTTGAAATATGTTATACAACTGAGGTTATCTCACATTTTATTTCCATACTGTTAGCAATGACCGTAGATGTCTCACTGAAAAGTTTCAACAAATAAAAACATTCCTTATTAAACATTAAAACATTCCACACACACACACACACACACACACACCCTAGCCTGCCCTCCCAGTGCAGAATTCTTCATTTCCAATTGATAAAACATACTAATCGCACACATCAGGGTTTCAGTATATTTCAGAAAGTTCCCAGGACTGGAGTGAAAGTCCTCTAGGGCACAGATTTTCTGTTCCTCTTATCTCCAATTTGATTCCTATAGTGGAAAGTGCAACAGCAGCCATGCTCTTTGGACACATTGCTCCCTCCTTCACTATAGAGATCTACAATGAGACAGAAACTGATGGGGGAAGGACAGTTACTGGGCATTCTCATAATGCTTATCACTGGAGTAGGTCCAGATAGCTAATGAAGTAGAGAAAAGAGGAACTAGCCATCTGTCCAGTGATACCTCTATACACTGGGGCACTGGTATTTCGCCACTGCCAATTCTACATTTGTTTCATCTCTGGCTGTCTGTCCTGTGAGAGTAGCTTCCTGTCATAACACGGGGGGAGGGAAGAAGCCTGGCGATAATGTTAGAAAAGGCATAGCTTGTATTCCAAATTATTTTGGATTACATGCAATGGGATTAAACCATGTAGTCTGATTACCCACACCTTGCCACTAGCAAGCCCTTTTGAATTTTTGTTTTCATCATATGTCTTATGTGCACAATTACTAGTGAAGAAGTTTAATAGATTTTTAACCCAAATTTATTATCAGCCCAATTGTATTATTTTCCATTTATTTGTTATTTTAATTCAACTGCACACAAGCATGAATGACTAAAGCAAGAATTATACACACAATTTATTGTGAAATCTAGTTCCCACTACAATATTCTGACTGCACTGTAGCAGTTAAGAATGCACCTCACACAGTTCAAATTTAATCTTGATTGCCAGAACTGATCATAATTTGCAGAAAAATAGAGCAAGAAATCATTCTCGTGGCATTTTCAGGCTTTCATTAAGCAATGACATCTCATATATTTAGAATTATGTCATGACTTTAACGCCCTGCCTCTCAAGATAGTTGAAGCAAATAAAATATTGAGACATGCCTGGCAAAGCATTTTGTAAATAAGTAAAACTGGCTCCCTGAGTGTCTACACACACACACACACACATATATATGTGTGCATAATTTTATATGTGTGTGTGTGTAATTATAAGCAGTAAGACTGTAAACAGAAGAAAACTGGAAGAAAAAATAAGTTATGCTATATCTGAAGACTCTGATTCATGCT
Source organism: Malaclemys terrapin pileata (assembly GCF_027887155.1). Taxonomy (NCBI): domain Eukaryota; kingdom Metazoa; phylum Chordata; order Testudines; family Emydidae; genus Malaclemys; species Malaclemys terrapin. The sequence continues at coordinate 29,698,559 of NC_071512.1, forward strand.
CACAAAATTTTTTCAAGTTTGTTCATCTGAAAAATCATTCACTGTATATTATAATCATACATCTGATAGTTCATTGTCATAAGGGGCAAAAGTTATTTACCAGGTTATTGTGGAATACTGTGTTATTTTACATGTTGGAATATTACCAATGGTAACTTGTAATTCAAGGTAAACTGTTGAATTCACAACATAATCTGTGGCAACAGAAATGGACTGAAGTAGAAAGTCTGACTAAGACACCACAATAATATATCCCCCATTCTGCTTGTGAAAGTTTCGTTGCTTGTCAATGGGTGTTTTACACACAGTCCAAGGGAACCATATTATCCGAATTTAAACTGTTCTAGCAGACTCTGTGTTCTCCAGAATACAAGCTTCCACCTAAAGCAAATTTTAAAAAGCCAAGTGCATGATTTGCATCATATTGAGATCTCCGTATTTCATAGTCTGCATAATGAATACGTTTTGAGATATCAGGTTCCAGTTCATAATCTGAGTCAGAAAGAAGACAAGTTCAAACTCCAATACCCCTTTTTTGAATTTTCATTTTCAAATTGTGTTTATTTATTTAGAGTTTTTGATAGTCCCGAGCACTTTTCGCTAGGTTTGAGCTTTGGGACCTGGAAAATATTTTTTGTAGTTTCTTTTTCAGATCAACACCTACTTTTCAGACTCTTATAAGCTAATGAATAGAACTGAGGTTCTGAGTTTAGTTTTTGGTGCTCAATTCACATATTAGAATTTCAGGCATGATTTAGGTTTCCTTTAGAAATCTGGCTGCTAGGGTTGGGATTTTTTCAACCTTTGTGAGTTTACTGTGGATGCATTCCACCCTAAATGTCTTTTAATGCTGAATGCCTTTATACATAGTTTGTTGTCCATTAATTTAAACAACATTATTCACACAAGTAGGAGTACTCATGGCAAAAGGATTGGAAGGTTTAGTCCATAGCTTGGAAAGCCTCAGCACTCAGGATGAGAGGCATAAGATGAATGAGTAATTATGAACGTAATTAACACTATTAACAATGTACCAAGAACAAAACTGTGCATTATTAGCACTGCACAGTGACAACAGAATGTGTTTGAAATGATACTCTTAGAACAGTTTTCTTTGGGAAAACTCTTGGTAATGTGAACTGAATTGAACAAATATGCTGTGGTCTTTTTGTTCCTTTCTATATTGTGAAATCTGCAACATCCAGAAAGTTTTCAAGCTCCAATTTTCAAAGCTATTTCAAGTAACCGGATCCTCAAAAATCCCAAGATTTTAAGCATTTCACTGCTGATGGTGATAGCACAAACACCCAGCTAATATTCATATTAGTTTGTCCAGTTTGGCTGGACATACTGAACTCACCCTGACATTCATTCCTGTTGAAAGGATATCCCACAGAAATGAAGATGAAATTCTGAATTTTGAAATAGTTGTGTCATCTATTCAATATTTTTTGGATTACTTGGCTAATCAAGATGTCTGCTAACAGCTTTATAAATAAGGATAAAAATGGCACCAACTAAAAAGTGTTGGATTCCTGGGATATGGATTGGAGAATGTTGAGATTTGTTTTGTTTTTTAATGAATCCTAGCCTGTCGACAGCTAAGCTTGTTCAGTTTAATAATCTAATAAATATTTCTGAACGGTGCCATTGTGTCGTATGATGATATCTGGCATTATAATCTAAGGACTCAATGGAGTAGAACAGAAAAAGAAAACCCTCCTATAGCAGAAATTATACTTTTGGTTGGTGGGAAATTCACATTAATTTTGCTTGTGTTTTCACTTTAAAAATGCATATCAGTTTTATATTTTATTATGATTTTACTCATAAGATGCACCTTCCTTTGAGGCTTAAATTGTAAAATTCACTCTTGAGTCTTCCTAAATTTTATCTAATTGTAGTTAGTATGGAATTACTAATATATGAAGCTTCCTGTACTATTGTGTCATAACAACAACAATCCATCCACTCCGATATATTTCTATTTTACTTCAAACCACTATGCTGGCACATTATTAGTAAGGCTTTTGGAGATCCAACAAAAGCCACATGCAAGAACCAGTAAGGCTTACTGATAAACTGGCACAGGGCACAGTAACAGCAATGCAACTTGACAATTTATGCCACAAAGTCTGAATGGCACACTATTATATGTGCCAATTAGAAGTCTATAGCATCCTAGTATATACAATCACATTCCTTAACTGAGATATAGGTATCCCAGCCATTAGCACAATACTGTATAAACGCACATTTTGGGTCGTGCAATTAATTGCAGTGACAGCCCAATTTTAACTTTCACTCTGCCCTGTTTGGTGCTAGTTTATTAATGAAAAGAGTTCTATGACAAGTTTACTAATGGCAGGAAGAACTGATGTTAAATAGGCTCTTATACAAGCATCAGAACCTCTCTCTGAGAACCAATAACCCGAAAAATCAGATCATGGGGCTTTCTATTCTCAGGGACAATTGAATAATTTCCCTTCCCGTTCCTAAATCTACTTGGAAAAGCTCATCAAATTCCTCTTCTCCTCTGATGAGTTTCAATTTGGGAGGCAAATGCAATAAAGAGATGGAACTGCTAAAATTTAATATAGTTATTTATTTTCTGTATAGCACTAAAAATGGGCTAGATATGTTAAGCAACTTGCAAAAGCATATGGCCTCTGCCCCCAGAGAGTTTATAATTTAGGCAAGGATTTACCATGTAAACAAATCTGCATACATTTTGAGAAAGACTGCAACATTTTTGTTTGTGAGAAAAAAAAAATGAACAAGGCTGCTTCATTTGGTATCACTGCAAATTGTTCTAGTGAACAGTATTTACCAAAATTACCGGGTCTCCATTATGTGATGGATTATAGGTGAGAACATATTTGCATGCAATTATGTAGTGGTGGCTGCACTAGAAAGTGGTCACTTGATGGTCTTCTGGTTCCATTGTTAACATTCTTTCTAAGCGTTGATAACTTTTTGATCTTTGACTCTTTGTAACAATATTCAGGATGAAGGTGTGACATCTCTTGGGAAGTTAAGCCATTTGTTTTGTTTCACAGACTTGAAGTGCTCAAAATTGCTTTGAAGAGCTTAAATAAAAATTTTAAACTGGGAAGGCAACATAATACTGAGGATTTTATGCCTGTAAGAAAGATATCTTAAGAATTAGTTAGCGCCAATCTATTTTCTCATCTCATAGAATTAAGACTAATTTCTCCCATAAAAGCATGCCTATGTTGAAAATTAAAACTGCAAAGAATAATTGCTATTGGTCAATTCTAAACGCAGAGCAGGTTAGAACAGATTCTCCACCTCAACAATTATATTGATTTGGGGATGGTTTAGAATCAGGCCATTACAGACAGACAGGTAGATAAACTAATTCAACATTTGATCGGCTCTGATAACAACGGGGAAGAGAAATATGTTGTTAAAAACTATCTCAGAGCCTACAGTTATTAGAATATTATAGCACAAATATCATGTAATTTGCTAGTCAACATACTTTGTTGAAAGTAATAGCACAATCTAGTGTCAGCGGATGTCTGATGCATCATCCTTGGATAAAGAAAACATATGCCATCAGAAAAAATATTAGAATTGAACTTATTCATTGTGTAAAATTGGATCATGCTTATGGTAGCTAGTGATGACTTTAAAAAAAATCACAATAATCCTTTCAATCTGGCAGGGAAGGAAAATGTAATTGTGGGATGTCATTACCTTTTCTAACAAATGCTATTAATTCAAAAGAAAGGTTCTGTCTTTCTAACTGTATTCTTCACAAAACAAGTTTCCAGATAGGAGATCCTTCAAATACCTAATGTGAGCTCAACACAAGAGATAAACAGTATTAGGTCAATCACAACATGTTTATTATACATCATGGCTTCAAAACTTGATAGACAAAGACAATAAGTATCTAAAATGACTATCCTAGACTAACAACCATGGAAACTAGCCTTAGGTCATTTAGAGTCTCATCCTGCTTCTACTCAAGTTAATGGCAAGACTCCCATTGGTTTCAGAGTGAGCGGGATAGGGCAAGAACCCCCTATTCAATCTCCACACTTGAATTGTGAGGAGTTTGGTTATTATTATAGGCTCTCCGTGTACTGTCCTTTTGTGTGCCTGTCCTCATAATTCAAAAGGCTCTATGTTGATTCATCTCCAGTTTAATTTGCCTGCAGTAGGCATGTGCACAGTTTAACCAGCCAATATTCCACTGTTTGCTGTCATCTAGCTAAGCAAAACCTTTTCTGGTAGGCTGGATGGGGCCTTCTCTGCTGTAATTCACTGCATACAGTTAGTGCACTGGACCACTCTTACCGCCACTTCAGGTACTAAAGGGTTTGGTTTTCTTTTTTTGTTTGTTTGTTTTTCTTTTCTTTTCCGCCAAAGGGTTACACATCTTCAGAAGTGTTAATGCTTTTAGTTTGGAAGAATTAATTTTCCAACCACAGGAAAGCCTTTGTCCCCGTTTGTTTAGTTAAGCAGTACACTAGAAAATGCGTCATTGCTCAGATAAAGTAACTATGTTAGCAATAGTCAAATTATTCTATGCCTAGATACTTAACTCTATGTAATATCTGATTTTACAAAAAAAATTAAAGACACGCATAAACATAGTTTGTAAGTTTGTAGCTCAAAATCAGGCTTCATTGTTGAATCCAATTGAAAAGGTAGTAGTATTCCGCTTATTGTCATTCCGCTATTTCACTAAAGCCATTCAAAGGATGCACTTTTACCAAAGATTGGGAAAACATTAAAGACTGTGGTATTGCTGTACTGCAGCTTTAAAAGAACAAACCTTGGCATGATTCTGGTTCTCCAACTGGGACCTTCCCCATAAGCTAATGTTGTGAGCAAACATGTCAAAGTCCCCTACAACCCCCCTCCCACCTTTTTATTTTATTTTACACATCCTTTCTGTGTAGATCAATTGTGAGATACCTCTGAATATTCTTCTCTCCAAACCTGTTACCCATCCTCTACTCCACATTCCACATATATGAATAGGTTTCTGGCTGTACATACTGTACATTACATGGGCTCTGGATGTTATTGAACCCCATCTGTTTCACACAGTAACAAATATGGCAATTTCTATGCTCCTCAGGAGCATCAGCACAGAAGTCCTCTTTTGTAGTTTAATTAGCAGTAATCCCCATCTGGGGGAGGTGAGACATTTCACTTCGCTGGTTATAACACTTTGGCCAGGGTAAGGAGACCAAAAAAAACCCCACCCTCTACATTTAATCAGCACTGCAGCATGGAGAGAGACAAACACACAGACATACAAAAGAAATCACAAAGTCAACTCACAGAATCTCCAAGTCACGCAGGGCTCTGAAGGCTCCATCTTCAATGCAGCTGATCTGGTTGTTGTCCAGTTGCCTGCAGGAAGGAAGGGAAAGTATGAAGGTTTGCTGGGTAACTAAGCTGCCTTAAAACACCGGGTTCCAATCTTTCCTGTCACTGAGGTGTCCCTCCACCCCCTTGCAGTCTTTGCTCGTCCCCCAGGAGGAGGCTTGCTCATAGCCTGCCACGCTGCTCTGTCTCTTCTCACTGACTGTCTGAAAGAACTGCACAGTACAGCACACTGAAGCCTGTCAGGTCTCAGTAAATATTAATTGCGCTTTTTTTTCTTTCTTTCTTTTTTTTTTTTTTAAGGCAGAAGGGAGTAATTTCATTACATTAGGGCATCCAATCCATTATGAGCTTTTACCGTCATGTCACTGAAACAATTTCATTAAGCTAAAGGCCTGTAAATCATTGGAGGTCACTGCACTGCCCTCTGCGACCTCCCAGAATGCCTTTTTTTCTTTTACTGGAAGTTGCAGTCCTCTGTCCTGAAAGTACTAAATCTCAAGGCTTTATCTGCCCAAGAGCTGCAAGAGTGCGTGGGGAATATACCAATTCCAAATTAGACTCAACTAATCTAATTTTATAGTCTTTTTATTATTCTAAGCACCAAATGTCTGTGGTGTTTGAGGCTTCTCTCTATTGTTACTGGTCCCATCTGGTTGGCCATTCTATTGAAAGATTTTTCACTAAATACAGGTTGTGCCTAACTGTATCAGTGAGAGAAATCCATTGATAGAAAATATTCAAGAAATTGTGTGCACGCACCCCCCCCACACAATTACAGTCTTAATAATGTAGTACTTTGCTATGAAACAAGTGTAATTTAATACACCTAAGATTGATTTTTCACATTTATTTTACCCAGATATGCATGTTTAAATATATTTTACAGTATTTGGGAACATATGGGTACATATGTATACGTGTGCATTTCAACTAGAAAATTATTTTTTTATGCTCCCAGTGCTTGAATCAAAATGTACAATTTAAGGATTTTAGTCCCTATGTATCTGATAATTTACATTACACTCTGTAAAAAAAAATCTGTATTATATGATACTGTATAAGCTATACATACATTTAAATACAATACAGACATTGCAAAAGATGTGACTATACACCCCTTGTTCTATGTGGTCCTTTGCCTAGACTACAAGGTTGGCGGGACTGCCTGTTCTGCATGTCTGTATAGTATCTAGCACAACGGTGCTATGATCTTTTGGGGGTTATAGGTGCAACTGAATATTAAACAAAATTATTATAACTATTGTATACACAGTGTACATATACACACTTGCACCAGTACAGATATGATCATGTGGTGTGGTAGAAAAATCATCATCCTCTGTGCTCTGCACTGTACAGACATTTAAGAAACCATGCATTGCCCCAGCAACCTTCCAGTGAAAGTAGAAATAGACCATCAACTAGACACAATAATAACTATAATACAATAAAAGATAGTTAGCATCTTTTTAGGTAGAAAGCATGTGTTAATTTAAAGTTTTAAATGACTGTAGCATTCATTTGGAACTTCTTCATGAATCACCATATAGGTACAAATTGAGCCTACTGATATACATTATGTTGAGTATGTATATATCTAAACCCCAAGTGTCATTTACCCAAGCTGATGTGGTCCTATTGTAATGGACCAGGCTCAGTAAACGCCAAGCTTTTTATGATTCAAAGTGTAAGAAATATCATACTGTTTATCTTGGCTACCAAACAGCTTACAAGCATAAACCCAGTTTAAGTTTCTCATAGTTCTCATACCTTAACCAAACATGCTGAATTTGGCAAATTTTTGAGCAGCATCCCTATGCTGAAACAAAAGATGTAACATAATCTAAAGGGGATCTCTCTCTCTCTCTCTCTCTCACACACACACACACACACACACACACACATTTCTGCATCTTTTGGGGGTAGAAGGAAGGAGTTGCTAAGGGGCTACTTTTTGGATCTTTATTTACTGGTGGTTTCTGAAATGTTAACATTTGTCACTTTACTAGAACGGTGTCTAAGTGATAATTTAGGTGTCAGGATTGCTATAACAAGCATTAAAAATGGAGTAAAACACATGATATCTCTTGTGTGTGTGTTTAAGAACTTTATATTGCAACTTGCTTCCTCAGGTAGATTATTCATCTAATTCACATGTGCTTTGCATTTGATGTTAAAGAAAAATCATGTTAAAGAAAAAGCAAGAGCCAGCGATTAGGTGAACACGGGTACCACCTATTTCTTTCTTTTCAAACTCATTAGGTTGTGTTGTCTAGTTTTAATTTGAGGTACGGGATGTTATCTACTTTACTGCCAAATATGCTAAGATCTAAGTAAATAAGCCCAGAGTGATTAATATCTGTATTCAACATCAGAAAGCCTTCTGTCATTCATATAAGTCTACGAAAACAGCGTATTTTTTTTTTTAAGAATGCTGTTCTGTTGCTTGGATTTTATGGTAAAATGTATTTAATAAATCATATATAGCTCTCTGTGGGCCCAATACTGCCAACAGTAACTACCAAGCTTAATGCCTGAGGGGGTCTATTAATCAACGGGACCATTCACAGCAATAAGGTAAGCACTACATGCTTTGCAGAGCTAGTATATTCATAGGATTGGGCCCCAAATTATTAAGCTTTCTAGATGGATCTCATTTTGCATTAGTTACACCTGCCTTTTAGGACTAATTTCAGCTTCCTAACAAACAAGCTATAGGAGCACGATGTCTGAAAGACAGCCAGGTTAAGCATTTAGGGAACGCAACAGGGGGCCAGTGTCACCTGAGTTTTAGTCTTAGTTCTGTAAATGATTAAGGCCCCATTTCTGCAAACACTTATGCATGGGTTTAATTTTAAGCATGCAAATTATCACTCTGAAGACAATGGGATTAATCATCATCTTAAATTTAATCGTGTGCTTGTTTGCAAGATTGGGGAAACAAATCATATGCTGTGATACTCAAAATGGACAACTTGTGCTTTTAAAGAAAAAAAATCAGGATCTGAGAAAAGCTACAGCATACACGGAAAAACTGAAGAGTCAGAGAAAAAAATAGAGGACGCAGGACTACATTTCCCTGAGGTACACATTGTACCACAACTGTCTCCACTTATCACTTAGATCTGAATGTAGTGTTCAAACATGCACATAAAAGAACTACATATTCATTTGTCAGCTATTACTATCTTTCAGGTAAGTTTAAAAAATGGCATCCGTTTTATGAGACAGTTTTGTGTGTCAGTTTTCAGACATTTGTTGAAGAGATTTTTCTCCTCGCTATTACCAAAATAATATAACTAAGGAAGGCTGCATCTCTGATGATTAGAGCAGAGGACAGGAGGACATCAGTCCTGGGTTCTGGTATTCTTCTGCCACTCAGATGATGTGTTATCTTTGGAAAGTCGCTCTTTACCTGACTTTCTCCCCACCTATGAAATGAATACAACACTGACCACATGGGGATGCATTGAGGCTTACCTAACACTTGAAAAGTGGTTGGATTGCCTCTTATGAAAGGCACTATAAAATGTGCCCACTGCAACCTTTATGAAAATGGATCTTTTTATAGCTGGCTGGAAGAAAAGAGGGTTTACCCCTGTAGAGTTCCCTTATAGCAAGTAGGGAGAAATGGGATAGTTCATAGGGATGCACGGGAAGGGCAGGAAGCAGATGGGGCCAGGTTAGGATAAGGTCACTGCATTGTCCTTCATGCTGACTAGAAGAGTAGGAGGGTATTTATGTCCCAAGCAACCTCTTTACCAGGACTGGGCTACCCACACATGTACTTGGCAAATGGGTTCTCTTTTGACCCACTGTGGGAATTATGCTAATTGCCCTATTCTTTACAGGGCTGAGAAGGAATTTTTCCCTTACCCCCGGATTGGCCGAAGCCAGCTCATTTTTCTCACCTGCCCCACAGCTATTCTGCGACCTTGTGGGGTGGAGTAAGGGGATTAGGTTATACTGTCACAATATACTACATAAAACCTGTGGTGGATTTTCAGTGCACGTACTTGGTATAGAAGGGATACAGTTATTGGACGAAATGGATTGGGAAAGGATTTAGAGGAAAGCATTCCTTAAGGAAGTTAAGTAAGGGGGAGTTGGGGCTCCTACATCTCATCAGCAGGGAGCCAACCCCCTCCTTTTCCTGTCCCCCTTGAAGGGGTTAAGGAAGAGGGTTTGGGGCTCCTACCTCTTGTCAGTGGGAAGCTGACCCCCTTTTTCCTGAGCTGTACAATATGTTGTCTTGTACCCCTGGATATTATAAGTGAATAAAGTTGCAGCTAATTAAACGACATCCATGATCTCCTGTCTTTCTTCCACACAGACAGACAGATACAATGTATTCTTATGATCAATAATAGGGAATGTGTTTGGATAAAATTAACAATTTGAACTACAAAAGAAAATAACAGAGGAAACAAACTGCATCTTTCTGCTCAGGCAGTCGCTCCTGGGGTATTACTGGAGCCTCTGAACAGCAGGCAGACTTACAATATGCATCATGTAGACTGTGATAACTAGAAACAAAGGTGGTGGTGGGGCGGGGGGATATCGAGGAAGGAGTGCCAGATTTAATTTTGAACCTCTGGGCTTCTGTCAGGTTAAGATGGATCCCTAACATTAACAGGAATTAAAGTATTTGTGTAGGTTTAAATGGTAAACCCCTCATGAATAATTTCATACATTAGAGCCTGGACTTGGGTCCATGGCTTTTGTCAGAAGTGTCTCTTGCTTTGACGTCAGCAAACATGGGAAACCCTGCAACATATGTGTGATTAAATAGCTGCTCTGACTTCACCCAAGAGGCTTCAGGGAACTGAAACTTCTATGACAGGCAATTAGCTCCTACTAGACAATAACAACAGCTACAGATATATAACAAAAGAAGTCAGAAAAAAAAGAATAAAATTGGATATCAAGGAAAAAGATGTATTAGCTACTTAAGATAAAGGTAACGTTTGAGACAGGAACACTTGAAGTTTGTAAATTGTTGACTGAAGAAATGAAATATTTCTTTTTAAAATAAATCTGCTCTTGCAGATATAAAAAAAATCATAGAACTATAGGGCAAGAAGGGGACAACTAGTCTAACCCTCTGTATTGAGGCAGGATTAACTATACCTAAGATACACCATGTATATGTATAATAATATGGTGTTATGTATAGTATAATTTCATGTCACCCATTTACTACTCAGTGTTTTCAATAAGAAGCATAGAAAATATAAATTATAATTGACCAAGAAATTATGTGACTGATGGATAATTATTGGTCTTTAAAACTGGCGTTTTATAATACAAAATTAAGATAAAACATCTTTCGTTAAAATTGAGAAACAATGCTGCACCCCTATAACTATTAAATCCTTATATTTGAACTGTTATTTAATCCAAGAGATGGATCTAAGTTTTAGCACCAAATTCCCATGATGCTGCAACACTTTGGCTCATATATTTGGATTTGCATATTATCTACCATAAGGTGAGAGTTAAATTTCAAATTTCATTCTAAGAAAGAATAGGATTTCAAAATGTTGATTTCCTTTTGCCATTAAAAATTATTTAATATTCAAAAATCTAAATTGATCATTTTGGTAATTATTCTGCAAATATCACTGTTCCTTTGTTCTATAATCAGATACCAAATGCAACAGAATTAACTACCTTTTGTGCAACTAACAAGCCTATGTACAGAAAGAAAGAGACCATCAAGCACTAAGCATGTTGAAACAACAAGCTAAATTCTCACTTTGTTTTACTATATTTTGTTTATTTGTAGTACAGGAAGATATTTTTTAAATGTAAAAATATTAGTCAGGACATTGTAGAATCCAAATGATCTAGTCAAAGAACAGACAGAATACTAGTTTAATTAATGTCTTCATTTTGTATGCCCGGTCTGGAGCCTGGTTAAAAATTTAAAGATGAATCTGTTTTAACAAGGACTATTAGGCATACTTTGCAGTTATTTTAATTTAATACATTTTATTTCCTGTATTTTATATTACTATTTAGCATACATGTTTCTTAAGTGGAAGAATAGTTTTACATCCTAATAATTGTTCATTTAAGAGAACTCCACACTAATACAAATCCACATGACAGAGTAATATCTCAAAATCATGTCATGTGTTAGCTAATGAAAAAATATTTCACACATCAATGGGAAAAGTCAACAACAAATTCATTTTCACATTAAAATATTTTAATGCATTTTAGACTGAGATTTTTTATGGATATTTAGTGGGAAGGTGCTTTGACTGTACCCTTTTTTAAAAGAGCACTGCCAAGGAATTTAGACCAAAAATTAAGATATACTCATTTTGATAGATGTGTTCATAGGAACTTTTTCTTAAAACTCTAGAGGAAACAACTGTTTGGATGTATTTCCCCTGCAGTGTATGCACTCCGATAGTGCAGCACTTAGATTGTTCATAAGAACCAGAAACAGACTAGTCTACATTTGCTGTCCAAATCTAGAGTCTGATCCTGCAGATGCTTAAGCACATGAATAATTTGAAGAAAACTGGCCCAACACACATAAGTAAAATTTATCACATGCCTAAGAATTGAAGGATTGGGAGCTTAGAGGGGTTTCATACATAAAGAAACTCCCCAGAGGGGGCCCGGAGGTATAAATTTTTAATTCTTTCAGTTTCAATAATCAACAGGTGTATTAACAAAAGAAGAGGGAATTTTAAAAACATTATTTTTAATCAATTTTCATTTTTCACACTTAATTTTACTCATCTTTGAAGAACTGCAACAAAACAATTAAAATCTCTGATAATATTTTAAACGTGTAGGTTAAATAAATTGTTTTTAACATTAAAATACAGGTTGAATGGGGTAAAAATGCTGGAGCAGTCTATATGGGGGAAGAGCTAAAGTGATCAGTCTGTAATCCAGCTCTGACATTTTGAGCCTTATTCCGGAATTGCATCTTTTTATGACAGTATGGTTTTGGAGACAGCAACAGTCAAAGCACTATGCAGAAATAGCTCATTTGCATAGCATAACTGGTCAGGTCTGATCAAGTCTCAGTTCCATTCTGTGTTACCAAGGTTGTTAAGTAACAGATTAGGTTTAAAATATATATATATATATTCTGCAGACTATGAAGTTTAAAGTTACCAATATTTGCTCTCTCTGTATATAAAATGACCTGGCTTTGTTATTTTGGGGGCAAGCTGCATTTTATATAAACATCACATCAATATAAAGCTGTACTTAAATAACAATTAAAAAATTAAAACCTTCCTCCTCTCCCCCACATCCAACATCCCCATTTCAATTGCATGGTATTTACAACATCCTTATTTTACTGTCCCCCTTTACTGATGTAACGAATAGTGCATACCAAATGCACAAATGGCTGTCTCCATAGCAATTGGGGCAGGTTTTGTGGTTGCCCTAGTTACTCCTGACTGATAACCATCTGTTGTTCTTCACTGCCATAGGCCCAACAGGAGGGGAAATCAGAAAGATAAAATCAGTGATTGTTAGATCATTTGAAAAGGTATCTGTTGTATAGTTTTTTAACCCCGGGGAAAGGATTTGTACTTATTTGGGTTCCAGTTTGGTCTTGTACTTTCAGTAAATGTGAACGAAATATCTTTGTGTAGAAAACGACTCTACTGCAAGCTGGATCAAAGAGGGCATTACCCTGAGAGCAAAAATTTGCCAGTCTTTCACTGAATTGATACAATTTTACACCCATTATCACACTTTTCTTTTTGAGCTAGAATCACAAGGGTTCTAAGGTTCCATTCACAAAACAGGAGGAGGAAGAGGTGGTGGTTCTCTTAGACCCAATAGTCCAGTTATTTGGGTACTCACCTGAAATGTGGGAGGGAGACCAAGGTTAAAATCCCTGCTCTGAAGCAGGAATTTTAAACCAGGTCTTTCCCACTCTAAGGAGAGTGCCCTGACAACCAGTCCATAGGCTATTCTGGGATGGATCTCTCAATCTCTCCTGCTGAAGCCGTTCCACTTTATATACATATTGATTGACAAAGGGATTTGAACTTTCCCATGTGAGTGCCCTAACCACTATAGTTATAGAATCATTCTCAGTCACTCTCTCTCTCTGGCCCAATGACTATTCAGTATTTTATACAAAGTAGAATGGCTTCAACAGGACAGTCTGAGAGACACACAACCCAGAATTGCCAATAGTCTGGTGGTTAAAGGCATTAGTTAAGGAGTGGGAAGATTTGAGTTCAAGTCCTTGCTCTAGGGAAGGGATTCAAACCTGAGTTTCCTACATCCCAGACGTGTACCCTAAACACTAGGCTATTGGATATAACGGGATTGCTTTGTCTTCCTCCTCCTGTTTTGTGAATCTAGCCCTTCATTTCCTTAGCTTTTATTAAAAAGAGGTTAATAATGCCCAGAAACTAAACGTTTCATGTAAAAAAAAAAATTGTTCAACCCAAAATCCATCGGTCAACTTTTTGATTCACCAAAAATTCTGAAAAATGTAGCTTTTGGTTCCTGTTGAACCAAACTTCAACCCCCCGCACCCGCCAACACTGTCAGAGAACCAAGAAGTCAGTTCTTTGTCCATCTCTAGCCATGGTGTAGCAAAGCAAGATTATTTAACAAGGGTGCTTGGCAGAAATTATATAAGTTTGATGTTTCATTGTTTGCATTATTGTTTTAATACAGATATATTTTTTAAAAACATGTCTTTGAGGGAATACTCAGGTTTCTAACCCTATAAGAAGGCATGCATTCTCTGGAGGACTTGAAGGGAGATAGGATGGAGTGGTGATGATGAAGATGGGACATATGACCGATCCTAACCACTAAGATAGCCTGTGAGCTCCCCAGGGGTCAGTCACCCATACTCACTCATCTAAAAAATCAAGAGGAAGATGGAGCAGGTGGCAATATTGCTGCTGAATTTCCAGGCATTTGTCCACTCAAGTCACTCCAGTTCCATTACTTGAACTTTTTGGTATATTCCATTCTACCACCTTGTAGTCAATATCCATTTAATTTTTATGGATGACTTGAGAAAAAACAAAATGAGCCAAAGACCAATGAGAAGATTAAAAATGAGGGATACATAATACAAAAGTAATAATTGTTTTGAGTTAGTCCATACATTATAGCACCAAAATCACCTGGACATTTAGATTTTACTTTAAAAGGGAAAAAAGGAGAAAAGTTTGTGGGTGGTTTTTAAATTAGAAACTGAAGATTCATGCTACACTGAAAATATACTGAAGAATATCCAAGATGAGGGACAACTAGTGTATTGACTACATCATCTTAGCAACATGCCACTGAATTATTAAATTGGACCTTTGTATAATAAGCCCACTAGATAGTTTGTTGAGTTGCAAACTGGGATCAGCAGCCAACAAAAGTATTCCAGTAAGTGATTCTGGTTTACCAATATTCTATTTTTTTCTTACGTTCCAGCAGTGCCAAGGAGGGGGGAGGGAGTTTTAAATATCTCAGTGCATCCCTTTCTACACACAGTTCCTCTATACCCCAAAACTACTGCTCAATTAATAATGATTTGACTTGAATTGACAGTCACAGTGGCATTTGTAGTGAAGGGTATACATTTCAAGCTGATGCTTTAGCCTTAAATCATGTTATTATGACTAGTAATAGCCAAGGTTTCCCCAGTATGGACCATTCTTAGCGTAGGCCTAGTCCTCATAGGCTTTCCTAAGGAGCTGTACAGGGCAATTACAGGAAAGGTGTGGGGGCAGGTGTTCAGACGATCAGGTGCTGCATATGACTGGAGCCAGCTCAGAACACCTACAGAATGCAGCTATCTGTTAATATGTTGACATGGCAAAAGTGACTCTGCCCTTGAGGCACTAAGGTTAGATTATTCTAATGAGCTTTATTGTGGGTCACTGAAAAATTAAGTAGTGCACAATAAGCCTCCTTGATTGCTCTAAGGGAGTGAGTATGGGGACACAAGGTATTCTGTTTTTCTATTGCTTTATTCTCTTCTCTGTCTGTCTGTCTCAGTATGAAGAGAGCTGAAGAATTGGGTTTGCATATTTAAATGCCCTGGGTCCCAGATACTAGGTCCCTCACCAAAGGCTCTTAAGCAAAGTAAGCAGTCATGGGACAAGATGGAAGATCCTCTCATGGATCAGTAACTGGTTAAAAGACAGGAAACAAAGGGTAAGAATAAATGGCAGTTTTCAAAATAGAGATAGGTAGATAGTGGTGTCCCCCAGGATTCTGTACTGGAACCAGTGCTGTTCAACATATTCATAAATTATCTTGAAAAAGGAGTAAACAGTGAAGTGGCAAACTTTGCAGATGACACAGAATTACTCAAGAGATCTCACAAAACTGGGTGAATGGGCAAAATAATGTCAAATGAACTTCAATGTTGATAAATGCAAAGTAATGCACATTGGAAAACATAATTCCAACTATACATACAAAATGATGGGGCCTAAATTAGCTGTTAACACTCAAGAAAGACATCTTGGAGTCATTATGGATAGTTCTCTAAAAACATCCACTCAATGTGCAGCAGCAGTTAAAAAAACTAACTGAATGTTAGGATCCATTAGGAAAGGAACAGATAAGATAGAAAATATCATAATGACTCTATATAAATGCATAGTATGCCCACATCTTGAATGCTGCATGCAGATGTGGTCACCCCATCTCAAAAAAACATATATTAGAATTGGAAAAGGTAGAGAAGGGCAACAAAAATGATTACAGGAATGGAACAGCTTCAGTATGAGGAGAGATTAAAAAGAATGGGGCTCTTCAGCATGGAAAGGAGATGACTAAGAGGGGATATGATAGAGGGCTATAAAATTTTAACTGGTGTGGAAAAAGTGAATAAGGAAATGTTATTTACTCCTTCTCATAACACAAGAACCAGGGGTCACCCAATGAAATTAACAGGCAGGAGGTTTAAAACAAACCAAAGGAAGTACTTCTTCACACAATGCACAGTCAACCTGTGGAACTCTTTGCCAGGAAATGTTGTAAAGGCCAAAACTATAACAGGGTTCAAAAAAGAATTAGATAAGTTCATGGAGGATAGGTCTATCAACAGCTATTAGCCAGGATGGTCATGGATGCAATCCCAAGCTCTGAGTGTTCCTAGACTCTGTTTGCCAGAAGCTGGGAGTGGACAACAGGGAATTCCTGTTTGTTCATTTCCTCAGAACACTGGAATTGGACACTGTTGGAAGACAGGATACTGGGCTAGATGGATCATTGGTAATGGCTGGGCAGGCAGCGATGTGTGATTGGCTAAAAATTGCACACACCCTGTTATTTTTGTCTTCTCCACACACGCGCCACTCCAACACTCTTGTTTGCCTCATGAACTTATGTTGTTTAGAACAATGTTGTTTAGAAATGCCCAATGTCTAGCAAACATGGCAAATGACTTGATTTATACAATACTGTTAGAAGCCCCGCCATTCTGATAAGATGTGAAATTGAAGACATTCCACTACAACTGAAGACAACTGGCTACCCAGCTGAAGATCTCATTGCACTTTTCTAAAAGAGCAAGCATTCTGTTGTTCACTGCTGTATGTATAGTACTATTGAGTGTGTAATACCTGCATGATTTACCTAAGGTGTTATTGCAATACCTATACCTATATCTAGCAAACCGTGTTGTAAAAAGGTGTGGGATATTTAGTGAAAAAGAGGTGCTAGATAAAACCAAATTGCATTTTATTGTCTAGTTGCTTTCTTTTGTAGGATGAAAAATGAATATTAAAAAAAAAAAAGGTAAATCAAGAGAAAACCCAGAAAGGGGAAAAAAGGCAATTAGATAATTGTTGGTTTGGTAAATACGAACTTTTTTTGTAATAAGTCAGAAGTAATTCTGTTGTTGGTGGTCATCTTTGGGTGCCACTGAATTTAACTAATTTGATGACCTTTGAGGGTCCCTTCCAGTTCTGAGATAGGTATATCGCCATATATTTTATTTTACTTATATTTTAACTAGCTTTATATGTGTTGTATACAACCGACACTCAATGGGTGCTTTAGAAATGTACACTGAAAATTAAATTAAATTGTACAAAGATTAATATCAAAGACTAAATGCTCCTTTAGGGATTCAGCGAACATTCATTTCATTTGTGTAACAGTTACTAAATAAGCTACCACATAGATTTAGTTTTACGAGCATTTTGTAACCAATATTTTTACTTGATATTAATCTGTCGCTCTCTGATATGTCAAGATCACAGTACAGGTACGGAATTTTTGTTAGCAGATCACTGACCTTGTGAGCAGCACTCTACTGAATCTCTATCACAAGGACGTCTGTGTGGTAAAAGTGCACACAACATTTGTGACGAATCTTGCACATATTCTTTCTTTCCCCCTAAATTAAATTGTTTGACCATTTCACTTAATTCAAAATATCAAATGGCATATGACTATTGTAGGTACTTATCTGACCTGCTTCACCAACATTTTTGAGTCTCTCACAATCTTTATTTATTGGTCCAACTTGCAGATACCCAGCTGATAGCAGGATGAGGTTTTCTAAGACCTCAGGAATTCCATCTCCAGAATATCTACATTATTTTTTTAATTATTTTTTTTTCTAATATCAAATGTTAATCCAGAGTGAAGGAAACTAGAGATTTTACAATGGAGAAGCAGAAAACCTAAAAATGATGATACAATGGATCCATATTGATAATGTAAGCATCACTGCACAGTACAGTTATAAAGATAAAAGGAGAAAATTGTACACATGATATTACAGTATTAAGGTTTTTATTGAATCAACATATCTCTAATTAGTAATATTATCAGGAAGCAGTATTGGTACCCAATATCATCATGTAAGCCTAGTTCTTGTGTAGGATTTAAAGCAGTCAAACAGATACTAATACACTTCATTCGGCTTTCCTTCTGGATCTCTATTACTTTTGAGAGATTAGCTGATACACAAAGAATATCTCAGCTCTGGATCTGAAACATCATAGTTTAGAAATCTAGATACAGAGGGGCAACCATAATCTCAAAGACTGCATATGTTACCAAAATCAAACTATACGTCAGTTCCAGGTGGGTTTATTCCTCTGTTTTGGAGAGGGACACACTTCTAATATGACAGTTAGAAAGTCTCAGTTTATCTCTAGGGGAAGCCTTTCTAATTAGGGGGATGGTGAAAGAATTATTCCTTACAGAAGGTGATAAATGTTTTTTAAAAAAGCAAACAAACCCACTCTCTCCAAATATAAAATAATTTTACTCCTGAGTGACAAATAAAGATTTAGACAGATGTGGTCTATTTTTGTGAGACATGTGGCTAACATATTCTTAACTTAAATATTTTTTTTAACAGGAAATATTGAAGATATAGGTTTACATTCAGATATTTCTTTCTATAATAGGAATTAATATTTTTTTCTGTGGAATTTGTGTCTGTTTTATTTTGTTAATGAAGCAATTTTAAAAAGTAAAACCCTCAGGCCCTCTTAGGCAACTTTATTTGGCAAATGTAAACAGCCATATATCTAACCTGATCATCCATATTAATTATTAACCATTAACTAATTATTCAAAGAGCTTCATGAAACTGGAGTTATCGGCTAAGAAGTTGAAATGTAGCACACACAGTCAAACTCAATCTGCAAAGTAAGACTTTCAACCATTCCTTCTTGCTTCCAAATTCCTTTATAAAGATCTTCATCAATATATCCATTAAAGAGACAACTGCTTTTCCCTCACCAACCAAGTAATCAATAGGAAGTCCAACACAAACACATGTTTGAGTGTACAGTATTAGCTGCTATTCCCTAACAGGTTCAGGTAGCAGTTTGGGTCAGAACGGCCCTGTCAGTAATCTTAGCTGACTATTATAACCCAACTTCAAATGTCTGAATCATAATGAAAGGGGAAAGCACTTTCATAAAATATACAGAGACAAGAACTGACCCAAAATTGTTTTTTAATCCTTTTTTATCTTAGTCTTGCTACTAAAACAATAACACTTTCGTACATATGTAAAGAAGATACCAGTACAATCTTGGCTTGATAGTACATTTCTCCAGTCCTTATCATCTTCGCCAATCTAATTCAGAATGTCTGCTGCCTAAATTATTTAACAACAGGATCTTACTGCTTAACCCCTTCAGTGCCTGAAGGTTAACACCTAATTAAGCTCTATGGTTACTCAAGAGAAAACATATAAGCAACACCCTTAAAAAAGCAATGTGAGTTAGTGGTAGCAAGGAAAAGGCTTGGAAAGCAGTCTGTTCAACTATATTTTAAACCACTTTAAAAAAACAACGAGGAGTCCTTGTGGCACCTTAGAGACTAACAAATTTATTGGGCATAAGCTTTCGTGGGCTAGAACTCACTTCATTGGATGCATGGAGTGGAAAATACAGGAGCAAGTATAAATACATGAAGAGATGGGAGTTGCCTTACCAAGTGTGAGGTCTTGGGTTCTAGCTCACTAAAGTTTATGCCCAAATAAATTTGTTAGTCTCTAGGGTGCCACAAGGACTCCTCATTGTTTTTGCTGATACAGACTAACACGGCTACCACTCTGAAACCTTAAACCACTTTGGCTCATTGTATCATCTTGGGCAAATCACTTGGCCTCCCTGCAACTGTCATCCCAACTGTAAGGAAGGTTTTAAAAGCATTTCTCAGACATCTGGGATTATAATGGAGATGGCTTATAAAAACTTCACATTTGTATTGGAATGTTTTTATGTGCCATGTCTTAGCCTATTTTGTGCATTGTCCATTAGTCTCACCATCTACTTAAATGGGAATTAAATGTAAATATTGTGATAAAACGTGTTTATTAAATACAATATAGTATTATTACATTTTGACCCTTTAATATTATCAGCTTTGACTGGCTGGCTATTTAGAGCAAAAATTTCACATGTAAGTTACCTAAGTCATTTTAAGAAGATTAGTGTGCTAAAAAAATAAAAATGAAAATGTAAAAAACAAAAAACACTTCACTTTGTCCACTAGGATACTCTTTTTTTTTTTTTAAAGATTCTAGTTAATGAGTATCACACTCTGCAAACCTTGAACTCAAAATTATCATTGAATTATTGTACTACTGTTTGTGGCTTGGAAAACAAATTTAAATGACTCTCTCTCCGATTAAAAAAAGACATCACAAAATACTGGGTCAAGGATCACATTCACAGAGGGACCAAATTCTACCATCTGTTACACACGTGCATCCCTATTGATGTTAATGGGACTACAAGGGGGCAGAGAAAAAAGCAAAATTTGGTCCCACAGGCTCTTACTAGGGAAAAAGTGAGGAACATTTTGTTGTGGATATAAACTGTGTAAAATTAATTTCTTTCTATTGCTCTCAGGAGGGCACATTCTAGTGTCCTCTCTGAATGCTGCTATATCACATTTTTGCGCCATATTCAAGTCTAACACTGAAGAGTTTTTATCCTCTGTATCCCAGCTATTTCACAGCAACTTGCTCCCAGATTTCCATTTATCTAACCTACCCCTCAGTACTTCTATTAACCACATCACTGATATCTAAGTGCCAGAGGATTTGTGCTGTGGTTGCCTTAGATTTTGTCGCTCCATTTTAATTTAACTAGAGACAGACCATTCCTGACACAAGCACAATACCCACTCTTATAAGAACTTCCCGAGATCTTTAATGTCCCTGCACAGCCTATGGGACCTGAGTTTGCTTTGATATCAGAAGCAATCTGTTACTTCTCCTCCCACATTGCTGTACTTTAGCTTTTAAAAGCAAATGGACAGTGTCCCCTGTTGTATTAATAAAGTACAATGTACATATAAGAGCAATAAATGATGAAAAGTTAACAAGAATGATTAAGGCATTTAAGTTTCATACTTTCTTTTCTTATGAAAATAGTTTCATTCCAAGGAATAGCAATCTTGTCTTGAAGACATATGAAAATGGCTCAATTTTCCTATGGCCACCCCATATCCCACAGAATTCTTTGCTTAAAGGATAGCAAATCCATGCAACAGTAGGCTGATAGATGTGAAATCAAGAACTTAAATTTTCATTTCTGTGTACAAATATGGGTAAGAAACTATACCCACTTTATATGTGGTTCTCTCCTCACAGACAGTGCTGGAACTATGTTTAGGTTTCCAAGTGGCCTAGAAGACATGGCATAACCTTTGCCTTTTGGGCACCAATCTATGGTTTTATGGATAAAGCATAGGAATGGGAGTCAGAAGAGAGAGAGAGAGAGGATCTCGTTCTGATATTGAGCAAGACATTTACCATCTTGAAGTTTGAATATTACTGCTCACGATTTTGAAATTGTCAGGTTAAATCCATTAATGTTTTTAAAGCACGTTCAGATTTTCAGATAAATGATTATTAAATTATCATATTGTTCTGAAAAAGGCCGTCTTCCAATATATTATTTTAGTGCCCAGAAAGTGGTCTGTGTCTTAAAAAGTGGTATAAATGCATGAATGATGCTGACTATTTGAAACATTCAATTTCAAAAGTTAATACCGTTGAAACAGTGGAACAACTTGGCTGCTCAGAGACCACAGTATCAGTATCTAGATATTACATTCCCTCTTCAAAACTTTGATTAAGTAATACCTAAGTACTTCTTTATAGTTCTCTTGTGATACCGGCATGATATCCATAGAGAGATAGGAAAACTGGGGCAGTGAAGGAAATCACAGAGCAAGTCAGAATCAGAGCCAGTATTAAAACTAAGGAGTTCATCCTATCCTCTAACCAATAAACTGCAACTCTCTGAGATTAAAAAAAAAAAAAAGATTAAAATTCTATACTTACCAAGGGCTCTACGAGTGGCGATTGATGCATCGGTGGTCGATTTAGTAGGTCTAGTGAAGACCCGCTAAATCAACCGCAGATCACTCTCCCATCGACTCCTGTACTCCACTGGATCGAAAAGAGTAAGGGGAGTCGACGGGAGAGCTTCTCCCATGGACATTGTGTGGTACGGACCTCACGGTAAGTAGATCTAAGCTACGTCAATTTGAGTTACGCTATTCACGTAACTCAACTTGCGTAGTTTAGATTGAATTTCCCCTGTAGTGTAGACGAGGCCTTGGTTTTCTTACCTGAGCCAGACATGGGTTTGGCCTTTTTTTTTTTTTTTTTGGACTAATCACTGCATTATAGGACCAGGGTGAAGCAGAGAAAAACAAACAAACAGCCCTATCACTTAACTTGGTTCAATTGGATGGGTCAAATACAAGAGTTCTTATTCTGACAGCGCTGGTGGGCAATATTTATAACCCCATTATTCGTGGGGACTGTGCTGAAATTATATTGCTATTCTGTTTTGGCTAAGAGAGTATGCACTGACCCTGCTATGCCCAGCTCAGCACCAGAATAATTCTGTGCAAAAGGTTCGCATTAAATGTAATGAAGCAAATGACAAAATCAATAAACCAGGAATAGTGTGGCTATCATAAAAATGATGTAAATTCAGAGTTCAGGGTGGTTATGCAGCTATTTAGAACAGTAATTAAAACCAGCACCATTTTTTCCCCAGGATAAAAGCCCCTTTGACAACCACAAATGAATGCTACAGGAAATTTTCAACAAATATATTCAAAATTAATGTATGGCACAAAGATGGCATAAATTATCCAAGGATAACCTGTAAATGTCGACTTCTGATCAAGTTTAAGAGTACAAAATACAGGGAATTTGATTCTACATAAGATTTTTCAAGTGACTGTCTTCCATTTTAATCTAGTTTCATATTAAAAGGTAACTATGGTTGCAGTGTATCCCATTTTAAATTAATTGTACTTCTGAAGTTACTCTCCATCAAAGAGACTTTTTAAAATCTATTAAAACTGCAAAGAGATGACGAAATTTGCCATTCACTACACTTCACTCAAACCTCATTGATGCTGTGTTTAGCCAATCCTAACATTCAAGATAATATTTTATACCATTTCTATATTTTATTTAAACAAAGGAAACACTGAACAAATGAGTGATCCTTGCCAAAATTAGTAGCTCCATTGACTTTAACATTTCTTTGACACTCACCCATACACCAGATTCAAGCTTAGCAGACAAGAGATGAGCAGGTGTAAACAGATGTGTTGACTACTTTTATTTGGGTGAGTTATCACTATTAACAACTAGGGTTGCCAACCTTCCAGGATTGTCCTGGAGTCTCCAGGTATTAAAGATCAATCTTTAATTAAAGATTATGTCATTTGATGAAACTGCCAAGAATATGTCCAACCAAAGTTGGGAACCCTATGCAACACCTGAACGCTACCCCAAATCTGCTCCTCTCATGCATAATGCACGAGTTACTCAGGAGTTCAAATTGGAGGGTATGCATAAATAACCTGCAAATACTGATGGCATAATCCTACAGCACATATATTTCCTACCAATCAGCAACTCTCGGCATTTTTAGCTGCAAAGTACCCCACACTTCAAGTGGCTCTCAATGTCAAATTGGGGATGTGCAGCATGTGGCCTCATTTAAAAATTCATACCAAAGTGACATTTAGGAAAGTTCAATACATAAAGGTTTAAATAAAAGGATTCTCATATCTAGTTTTTAATTGTTATTTCCAGTTTAATAAATTGGATAAAATCCAATATAAAATCAAAAATAAGATTTAAATTTGGGATTTAACCTTTTACAATGCCCTCATCTGATGCAAACTGGTCATATCACAATGCTGTAGAGGCACTGCTTGTGAAGGGTACTGTCCATGCCATTCTTCAACACACCCATTGCTGGGAAACTCAGTAGGCTGCATTAATGATACCTACAGAAAAAGCCATTCTTGTGCCCTCTTAAACAGGCAAGACAAGAGTAAACTGTGCAAAATGAAGAGAGATCCCGGCAGGATAAGATTTAAGGTAGAAGGAGAGGACAACCTGGGCCACATGATATTACTTTCTTGGCACAAGGCCTTCCCACCCTATCAATACGATTTCACCTTGTGAATCAAGGACATTAGAGTCCATTTAAAGAAGTTTGAGAACCTTTAAAAAACATCACCAATATTTGTCCCTAGTTAAACAATCAGGAAAAAATGAAAATTAATGGGAAGCCAAAAATATGACTATTGAAACACTGTATACATTAGAGGTATAAAATAAAAACCATTAAAATTAAATCAAATTATAAATTAGCCTTGTTGCAGTGGGATAGGGCTTAAATTTCATAAAAACCGAACAATAATTAAATATCTGTAATTCTCCAGTGAATCTAAATATTAAAGATTTTTAAAAACATGAAAAGGCCATTTTTTAAGGCTGAGATATAGGCTGAACTAACATATACTGTTATTTTAGTTATTTGTATTTTGCAGATTGAATACTTTTAAATAGACAAAGGAGATATTTTAGCTTTATCTAGTTGACATTTTATGCAGCAGAGGGGAACTAAGACGAGCTCTGCAGTAGGGAAATTCATTTTCCAAGGGTCACAGGTTTGGTTTCTAATGATTTATTGTTGAAAAATCCCTCATGGCTGGTCAAGCCCACCGCTATGGACGGCAACAGAATACAAATACTTCCTCTAATGCAAATGGATATTAGGAGCCACATTAATTAATTTATGCTTATATAAATTTCAGTGATATCATTCAGTTACTCACAGATAATCACAGGGATGGATGTACTTGAAAGATTTAATATTTTTCACAAGTGCTAGTCAACTGACGGTCTATTTAGGAGAAGGAACATGGAAGACAAGATCACAAAAAGCAGAATAAAGAAAAACAACAAGCAGTCTTTGTGGCACCTTAGAGACTAACAAATGTATTAAATTGTTAATTTATTTAATAATATCATTTATTATTATTTGTTAATTTATAAATTTATTATTTACAGATTTATTAATCTCTAAGGTGCCACAAGGACTCCTTGTTGTTTTTGCTGATACAGACTAACACGGCTATCACTCTGAAAAAAGCAGAATGTGTGTAATAAAGGAAAGCACCAATCGGCTAAGCAAGCAATAAAAAGAGGCATGAATAAAAAAGGATAGTGTCACAGTCCCCAATCTTCATGTAAGGCTACTTGGAATTCTGCCATGTCTCATATATATCCCCTATATCCTTAATACTCCCCAAGTAGTTCACAATTCTTATAGCTCTTCCTGCTGCTCTAAAAAAACAACGTTTCTTTAAAGAAAAATATTCCCTTTAAAATATGGCCAGGTGCAGCCTTTGCATTTTAAAACCAACCTCTTCAGCTCCCTGGGGGGGTACTGTCATGCACAAAAATAGCTGATAGGTGTTTGTCCAACCCGTTTTTAAAAACCTCCCATGATGGGGATTCCACAATCTCACTTGGAAGCCTGTTCCAGAGCTTAACTACCCTTATAGTTAGACAATTTTTCCTAATATCTAGTCTAAATTTCCCTTGTTGCAGATTAAACCCATTACTTCTGGTTTTACCTTCAGTGGGCATGGAAAACAGTTGATCCCCATCTTCTTCATAATAGCCCTTAACATATCTGAAATCTTATCAGTTCCCCCACTCCCCTCAGTCTTTTTTCCTCAAGACTAAACATGCTCAGTTTTTTAACCTTTCCTCATATGTCAGGGTTTCTAAACCTGTCCTCAATTTTGTTGCTCGTCTCTGGACTCTCTCCAATTTGTCCACAAGTCCTGAAGTGTGGTACCAGAATTGGACACAGTTCTTCAGCTCAGGCCTCTCCAGAGCCAAATAGAGCAGGAGAATTACCTCCCGTGTCTTATATGTAACACTCCTGCTAATACACCACAGAATAATATTAGCCTTGTTTGCAATTGCATCACATTGTTGACTCATATTCAATGTACGATCTGCTATAACCCCCCAGATCCTTTTGAGCAGTACTAGCACAGAAGGGGGAATAACTGACGTTTGATTTTTCCTTCCTAAGTGAAGTATTTTATTGATTTTCTTATTGATGATTTAAGACCAATTCTCTAATTTGTCAGGATTGTTTCGAATTCTAATCCTGTCCTCCACAGTGCTCGCAACCCCTCCCAGCTTGACATCATCCACAAATTTAATAAGCATATTCTACATTCCATTATCCAAGTCATTAATAAAAACATTAAATAGTACCAGATGCAGGACTGACCCCTGTGCAATCCCACTAGATAAACTGGGTGTGTGATAGCAGACCATTGATAACTACTCTTTGAATATGGTCTTTTAATCAGTTGTGTACCCACTTTATAGCAGTTTCATCTAGACCAGTGGTTCTCAAACTAGGGCCGCCGCTTGTTCAGAGAAAGCCCCTGGCGGGCTGGGCAGGTTTGTTTACCTGCCGCGTCCTCAGGTTCAGCCGATCGCAGCTCCTAGTGGCTGCAGTGCGCCGCTCCAGGCCAATGGGGGCTGCGGGAAGCGGCAGCCAGTATGTCCTTCGGCCCGCGCTCAAGATATCTCATCATGGAATAAGGATTATAAATTCTAATTCTATAGTATGAGACAATATATTCATGTAATTTTTGTAAATGAGTTCCAATAGTTGTTTTGTTCAAATATGATATGTTTGCTGTTGAAGAAAAGAATCCAGAACACATAACTTTGTTGTTTTAGTTAAATAAAACAATTTCAATATCTATCTGGCGATGTTCTCCTCCTAATACAGCATGGCAAGAAAATCCTCCAAATAATGATTAACCTGTTGAATTGGAGATAGTTCACCTCTCAATGACTTCATAAATATCTGCTTCAATTACCTTTGGTAAATGAAATAACCAAACAATCATTCATTTTCTGATATAGCTGTAAAACTATTCCGAAAAGTTTTCAAAATAAATCCCTTTAAAAATGTGTACCTTCTAAAAATGAAACCTATATCTATCTCTGAGTTGTGAGGAATATGTACTAAGGTTATAACAACCAACAAGAATGCACTTTTATGTAGAAATCCATGATTAAATCGAGTCTTCCTGACTAGTGATTTAAATCCAATCCACCCAGGTTTATATACAGTATTTTAAATTCAGAATCTCAGGGATAAAAAAACACTCAGGAAACAATAATGCACTAATATCTCAGGTGCTATTTTCTGAGCAGGTAATTGGGTAGGAGAGGTGTTTAAGGGTATGGGAAGGTGATAAATATGTGTTTGTGGCACTGCCAGTTGTCCTCTACGTGGAATAGGAAGCCAGAGTTTAAGTTTCAGCGGTAGTTGTGTTAGTCTGTATCAGCAAAAAAACAACAACGAGGAGTCCTTGTGGCACCTTAGAGACTAACAAATTTATTTGGGCATAAGCTTTTGTGGGCTAGAACCCACTTCATCAGATGTATGAATAAAAGATACAATAGCAGGTATAAATACATGAAAGGATGTGGGTTGCTTTACCAAATGTTAAGTCAGTCTAACAAGATAAATCAATTAACAGCAAGATACCAAAGGAGGAGAAATAACTTTTGAAGTGGTAAGAGAGTGGCCCATTACAGACAGTTGACAAGGTGTGAGTAACAGTAGGGAGAAATTAGTATTGGGGAAATTAAGTTTAGGTTTTGTAATGACCCAACCACTCCCAGTCTTTATTCAGGCCTAATCTGATGGTATCTAGTTTACAAATTAATTCCAGTTCTGCAGCTTCACAGAATTGCTACTTTGAGGTGTATTATTGAGTGACCAGAGAGATTGGTTTTTGAATGTTATGATTCCTGATGTCAGATTTGTGTCCATTTATTCTTTTGCGTAGAGACTGTTCGGTTTGGCATATATCACATTGGTAGATATGTAGGTGAACTAGCCTCTGATAGCGTGTCTGATGTGATTGGGTCCTATGATGGTATCCTCTGAATAGATATGTGAACAGAGTTGGCACCGAGGTTTGTAGCAGGGTTTGGTTCCTGGGTTGGTGCTTTTGTTGTATGGTGTGTAGTTGCCTTTGAGTATTTGCTTCAGGTTGAGGGGCTGTCTGTAAGCGAGGACTGGCCTGTCTCCCAAGGTCTGTGAGAGTGAGGGATCATCCTTCCGGATAGGTTGTAGATCCTTGATGATGTGCTGGAGAAGTTTTAGTTGGGGGCTGTAGGTGACGGCTAGTGGCATTCTGTTACTTTCTTTGTTGGGCCTGTCTTGTAGTAGGTGACTTCTCAGTACCCTTTTGGCTCTGTCAATCTGTTTCTTCACTTCACCAGGTGGGTATTGCAGTTTTAAGAATGCTTGATAGAGAGTCTGTAGGTGTTTGTCTCTGTCTGAGGGATCAGAGCAAATGCGGTTGTATCTTAGAGCTTGACTGTAGACAATCGACCGTGTGATGTGGTCTGGATGAAAGCTGGAGGCATGTAGGTAAGTATAGCGGTCAGTATGTTTCCAGTATAGGGTAGTGTTTATGTGACCATCACTTATTAGCACTGTAGTGTCTAGGAAGTGGACCTCTTGTGTGGACTGGTCCAGGCTGAGGTTGATGGAAATCATTGAAATCTTGGTGGAATTCTTCAAGGACCTCCTTCCCATGGGTCCAGATGATGAAGATGTCATCAATGTAGCTCAAGTAGAGTAGGGGGCGAAAGGGGACGAGAGCTGAGGAAGCGTTGTACTAAGTCAGCCACAAAAATGTTGGCATACTGAGGGGACATGCGGGTACCCATAGCAGTCCCGCTGACTTGAAGGTATAAATTGTCCCCAAATCTGAAATCATTGTGGGTGAGAACAAAGTCACAAAGTTCAGCCACCAGGTTTGCCGTGATGGTATCGGGGATGCTATTGTTGTTTCTCAAGCTTGCAAGTGTACACAGTATAGTGTCATAGTAAAGATGGAAAAGGTTTATCCCGACAATCCCACCCTGATTCCCTGGTGGCAAACACAACACACTAAATTCTCAGTGCAATCCCTCTTTATAACACTTTAATTCAACATGAGAATAAAGAAAAAATTCTGTATCAAGAAATGCCTAGTACCAAGACTTAACCTCTCTCCTTGACTGCTTTGTGCATTATGAGAAAAATCATATTAAATGCACAATGCATTGTACAGGGAATATGCACGTGCATTTCACTCAATAACATCTTTTAAATGATGTAATTGTGAAATATTTGGTTTTTTCATTTATAATTAGGGGTGGATCAGATGGTGAAAGTTAAACAACATATTCATTAAATTAACAAGAGTTAAGTTGATACATTATTTTAATAGTACAATAATGCTGCATTACCATGGAATTTCTCTGAAGGTGAATGTGACAGGCACAGGGATACCTCCTGAATACATTATGGTCAATACCACAATGAATAGCAATTACAGGAGTTAGAAAGATTTAATCCACTGGAATACTTAGAAAGTAATTGTGAATTTAGGGATATGAAGAAAACTTTTAAAAGATTTTTAGTTATAAATAATATGATCCATTCATCCCTCAAAGGATACATGAGACTTGTCTCCAGAAAAAATTTCTCATATAAATGGTTATACTTTATCTCTGAACGGTTAGGCACCTCTGAAGACGCTCAAGAAATATCAATGTTCAGGATCAAAGCAATGTGGAATCCATTCAAAAATACCAATTTATTTGCCTTTTAAACTCTCATATATTGGAACATATTTAAAATATTGTGTGTCTCACATAGACATCAGAGATAAACACTTGTTGGTCAGCCTCTGTGTACACAAATACAAAAGTATAAACATGCAGGACCCAATTTCCTTCTCATTCAGTGGTTTTATATTGGTATAATAATTGACTTTAATATTTACTCCAGATTTTACACCTTCTTAAACTAGTGGATAATCAGACCACTGATTCATTTTCTCTTCCCCAAATAATCTTGTGCAAACCCCAACATTAATGTACTGTTAAATTGGCAAATTCATCCAGACAGGAGTCAAGAAATGAAGACTGGGATTTTCAAAGGGCCTAAGAGTTTAGGGTCCCTTGAAAATCCCAACCTAAGGTTGTTAAGGTTCCAATGCAACATTAATTAAGATGTGCTGCACACTGTAATCAGAGCTCAGCAAATAATTCATGATCATTTACCTTCTTTCTGCTTGTGAAATATCTGCAAGCATATTGTCATTTCCTCAGATTTATTCATTATTTTAATTAGACTATTTCCTTCTCTCTCTCTCTCTCTCTCTCTCTCTGTGAATGGATCATGAATATTGTAAATAGAAACTGTGTTGCTTAACTGTGATAGGTAAGAAATGTCACACAACATTGTTCCTGTTCTCTGCTTGTGTGAGTGCACAAGCAATTGTTCGTGTTAACTGAAAAATTCAGCTTTTGTGAAAACTTGAATATGCAACTTGGAAATTGATTTTTTGAAAATGCTAATCTGATAAATGTTAACAGAAAGTAAATACAAAAGGGGTATGAGCATATACCAAGAGAACTCATTTAATAAGTAGAACCAATATTCACAGAAATGTTTTTGCATGCTATAATGTTCTAGATATGGCGGTATGTATTTAATAGCAAAATAAATGTACATTGATTTACAATGGTAGACCATGCTATGTAAAAAGCAACAGAGGGTCCTGTGGCACCTTTGAGACTAACAGAAGTACTGGGAGCATAAGCTTTCGTGGGTAAGAACCTCACTTCTTCAGATGCAAGAACTTCACTTGCATCTGAAGAAGTGAGGTTCTTACCCACGAAAGCTTATGCTCCCAGTACTTCTGTTAGTCTCAAAGGTGCCACAGGACCCTCTGTTGCTTTTTACAGATTCAGACTAACACGGCTACCCCTCTGATACATGCTATGTAAGTGCATTGGCAAGCGGCAAGGTAAGCATTGGCAGCGACACACAAACAGTGTTGTGAAAACAGCTGGATTTATTAGTCAACTGGAACACAGCATAGGAAGTCCCTAGGTTAGCATAAAGAAATGAAGGTTCAAGCATAGAGCATTCCGGATAGCCCAGAGACCAGCCAAGCTGTAGTGAATCCCATTATCCAGCCTCTGCCTCTCTCAGTCTGATCTTGGTCACTTCCCAGGTGAGAACCCTGACTCCTTCCAGCAGTCAACTCTTATTCCCCCCACCTCACACCTTCCCAGTCCTTTGTTTTTAAGATGGGATCTTCTTTGCTCAGCTTCCTTGCTGAGAGGTGTGGGAATCCATCTCCTTCAGGGTCATTGGTTGCTAGGTGTTACTGTCCTGGTGACTGGATTTGCCATTGTCTTCTCAGATTCTCCAAATGATATGCCTTGGCCACTCCTTTTCAATGATTCATTCAGACATAAACTGCTAGGTGTCATTCACACTTATGTTTCTTTGCCTCACCTTGAGAGCAAACAGTCCTCGTTCCCCCCCCACACACACCCGGTAATCACACAAAATATAGGGAAACTGAAGCACATATAGACTCACAATCGTTGAGAACCACTGATTTAAAGATATCACTTGAGAGAGGTTTTAACTTTTTATCCAGTGGCAAGTTGGCTTATAAACCTTAGCAATATTTCTCTCAGCAACTGCAGGGACAGCAATCTGTGTCTGGAAGCAGTCGCCATCTTCTCTAATGGACCATGGTAGACAAACGATTCATACATTAATTATAAAGGGAAATTGACAGTAGATATGAGAATAAACTACTTATCCAACTCCCTAAGTATATTTTCTATCATCAGTATTGTTACCTCAAAACAGCAGAATTTCCTGTATATATAAACCAAAGCCCCTTGTACCATGTTCCAGTCTTGTAACATTAAAGATGTTTGTAGAAAGATGTAAGTAGGACGTTTGCTATGGAGAGGCACTTCAAAAAAGAGTGTTCCCATGGGGTCTACAGTAAAAATACCAGATTGAGAAGCTAATAAAAGATCTATTATGTAGCTAAAAATGCTGTAGTGCGCTACTGGAGCCAGCTTCACCATCATAGCTGCCAACCCCACCATGTCCTGGGACCCTGGACCTTCATCCTCATCATTACATCACCCCCACCTTCACTGGCTGAAACCTTACCACCCCTGGGATTACGGTGAGTCGCTCATTTCTCTCTCTTCTCCCCACTCCAGCATATGCCCTTTTCTTTCTCCATCTTATTTCTTCTCTTTCCTCTCTCTTTTTGTCCTTCTGTCTAACAACAACTTGGCTTAGCCAGCCAAGACTGCATATACAGTGATGTAAGGCTATGACTAAAAAGAGGCAACTAAATGAAATGTCCTAAACAGCCTGAGACTGATACGTTTCCAGTTCCAGGTCTCAGAGTGGCCAATAAGACCATGTGGTGTGCCTGTGTTTTTCCAGCCACAAGATTGCAAGTAAAAGGCAACACCAGAGACAGAAGCTGCATTTTCTATCTTGTTCTCTTCACTCCCTGTTTCGTATGCTTGGCTTGTTTTTCTATTCGGAAATCGGATCAGACTAACAGCAGCAACAGCTCTAGCCCATCTCTAAGAACTTCTTCTCTTTTCCTCAAAAACACAGTTATTAGCATCTTTGATACCATCTAAGAGAGTGTCAAACAAGGAGGGTTTCCTTCTAAAAACTCTCTCCAGCGAACAGGAAAGGGAACAAGGGATGTTGTTAAAATGGAAGCCTTGCTGCTTAATTTACATTTAAAATGAATTAACTGTTCTTCCTTCTTTTCTTTATCTTTAATAAAAAGGTTAAAGTGATGTTTAATGGTGTGTTTGCCATGGTACCAAACAGGTTGAAATCTCTATATATCAAATCCTGAACTTGGTTTAACACTGTTTAATATTGGACAGTGACTGGGTTATGTTAGCATAGATTCCATCTTAATTAAGACAACATTTTTGTTATTGTGACATTTTATTAACTTTTATGTACTTTTTACAGTTGTGCCTACAACTAGAGTAAATTTGTAGGCCCGATTACTACAACATAATCCCTTCTTTAATTAACTAATTTTGATTAGGATTGGACATTTGTTTATAAAATTACAATTATAAAAATACCTTTATTTTAGTATAAGCAGATAGCAAAAAGTAAAAGAAAAAATATATGATTATATTTTAAGGTTTGTAATTTTTTTATTTCAAAATTGGAATTTATAAATCTGACTCGATTAAATACCACAGTTATGTCTAACAATTATATCTTCTATTTAATAGTTAAAACTGTTAACACAGTTTTTAGAAGTTAATAAAACTTAAGAATTTACAATATACTTTATTTTTTAGTTAAAATAAAACTTAAAATTTCTGCTGTTTGTAAAATGGTTAAGAATAAACTAGTCTTTTCTTTGGCTGTATGTTTAGGATAGGTAAGGGTTTTTTGTTTTTTTTTGGCTTATACAATTAAAGCTTTATATTTACATTTGTGATAACTGGGCCTTCACATTTATCCTAATTGTAAACTCAATTGTAAAAAGTAGGTAAAAGCTTACCAAGAGTCACAATAACCTATAGTAACAAATGTTAATAAAAGTGTAACTCCCTCTCTCAAAAAATTAAATTAGTCCAAATAAAAGAAACTACTAATACAACTCAAACACTGTGTTATAATCATGCTTAATAAACAACCAAAAATAAGTGAACCAAAATTAAGATATCAAAAATTATGCCTAATTAATAAACAAAATAACACAAAATGGGTTATTCCACCTGTGACTCCCTGGCACCCCAATATTCACCACTGTCATGTAATTAGGCTATGTGTTACTGAAACATTTTGTGAGGTTGAAAACACCCACAAGCAGCCTTTCAGGTACAACAGTAAAAAGGCCAAACAATGTTAATGGTTTACTGAGGAAATGCACACCACAATAATGATAATAATAAGTAAAAAAAAGGTTTTGTGGTCTGTTCAAAAGCATCTGGAGGTACGGATTTGGCCCGTGGTCCACCTATTGACTATCCCTTCCCTAGACTGATGTGGATGGACAGACATGTTTTAAGATCAGAAAATAATTCAATTTCCTTAGAAATCAAAAGATTCTCATTGCAGATGTCCCAAATGAAGCACAAAATATCCATAAAATGGGGTAATGGAGACCTATGTCTGTAGTCAAGGCAACACTAAGCTAACATCATTCTGTTCACTTGAACACTCACACAATCTAATGTAGAAGGGGAGTGGTTTATTGCATGTACTTTAATTCAAATTACACTGCTATTTCATATCTACGGATACAAAGACACTTGGTAATACCTAACCATCTACTATGCTGTGATTGCTGCTTATTACATAGAGCTTAATAGTCTCAGTGTTAACCTATGCTCCCCCTCTCTGTTTGTTATATCCACCTATTATCTCTTTGGAGCAGGCTCAGGGTTTACATTACATGTGCACACAGTGCTTAGCACAACAGGGTCACTATCTCTGACAGGGTCTGTGCGTGGCTACTGCCACAGCCATCCTCCTGGCCAACACATCGGGGACTGAACCAGTCACCTCCAGAGCTAAAAACATGTTCTACTACACCAGGGGTAGGAAACCCATGGCACGCGTGCCAAAGGCGGCATGCGAGCTGATTTTCAGTGGCACTTACACTGCCCGGGTCCCGGCCACCGGTCCGGGCGGGAGGGCTCTGAATTTTAATTTAATTTTAAATGAAGCTTCTTAAACATTTTAAAAAACTATTTACTTTACATACAACAATAGTTTAGTAATATATTATAGACTTATAGAAAGAGACCTTCTAAAAATGTTAAAATGCATTACTGGCATGCGAAACCTTAAATTAGAGTGAATAAATGAAGACTCGGCACACCACTTCTGAAAGGTTGCTGACCCCTGTACTACACCTTGTGCTAAAGAGTCAAGGCTCTGTAACTGGGGACTGTAATAACGCATGTCCTCATGGCACAGAGGAAGACCTATAATACACACTTACCAGAAGGTTACACTATCACAGTGCTAATACTCCTATAACATGACATATGTTATGTATGTTACACAGTTTTACAATGAATTTGAGAGACTTTTGCCTCCCTTTCTTAGTCTAGAAAGCAGCCATCCTCAGGGGAAGGAGACCAGGCACTGAACCTCTCCCTCACTGACAACCTGCTGGCTATAACCAGGCTTGTTTCAAGATGGCCCTATCTTGCCTCTAACAGTAGCAATGGAGTGGAGTTTTGTGATACTAGCATAAGACAGTGCAGCACATATGGCCTCTACATAAGGTGCAGCCATGGGAAGGTACAATAGGAAATCTTTACATAACCATATTCCTTTGTTGTATGTTTAGAGAAAGCCAAGGGCCAAACTAATTTAAGGTAATTGTATTACCACAAATAAACAGATTTTACTCTTAAATGGCTTTTATTAGAAACACAGGACAGGAATGCAAATGTCAGAAAGAAAATAAACCTGTTCATCAAGTTAATTTCTTCTGCCTAGCAAAAGTCATACCATTTTCTCACTTTCTTTTCTCTGAAATTTGTGCTGGATCTGTGTAGCTCTGACCTATGCTCTGTAATATAATTACCTGCACTCTTAGAATGAAGCTGTGGAATGAAGAACAAAAAAACCAACTTCAGTGAACATCATGATGCTGTTCCCTTTCAACTTCTTACTGATCTACTGTATTGTTTCCTTTGACTAATACATGTTAGCACATAGTCTGTAATTTAACCAAACTTTGCAAGGTAAGATTATGCATTGTTGGCATAGTAGAGTCTCCAAATTTAAGAATATAATTTGCACATCTGTCTTTGTTCAGAACTCCTACTAATGGATGGGAATTGTTTTTGTGGACTGAGGGGAGCATATAGGTTACAGTCAAAGAACATCTTTCTAGGTGCAGGGACCATCTTTCTGTGTGTGCTGCATAGACCTGAGCCCACATCTGACGCTCAAATAAATAATAGCAGTAGCACAGAGAATATAAGAATGTAACAACTTAAGAACGGCCATACTGGGACAAATCAATGGTCCATCTAGCCCAGTATCCTGTCTTCCAAAAGTGGCCAGTGCCAGATGCTTCAGAGGGAATGAGCACAATAGGGCAATTTATCAAGTGGTCCACCCCCTGTAGTCCAATCCCAGCTTCTGTCAGTCAGAGGTTTAGGGACACACAGAGCATGTGGTTGCATCCCTGACCATATTGGCTAATAGCCATTGATGGACCTATCCTCCATGAATTTACCCAATTCTTCTTTTAATCCAGTTATATTTTTGGCCTTCACAATCCCTTGGCAAAAAGTTCCACAGGTTGATTGTGAAGTGTGTGAAGAAGTGGGCTGTAGTCCACGAAAGCTTATGCTCTAATAAATTTGTTAGTCTCTAAGGTGCCACAAGTACTCCTGTTCTTCTTTTTGCGGATACAGACTAACACGGCTGTTACTCTGAATACTTCCAGATGTTTGTTTCAGACCTACTATTAATTTCACTGGGTGATCCCTGATTCTTGTGAAGGGATGAGTAAAACTTCCTTATTCACTTTCTCCACAACATTCATGATTTTATAGACCTCTGTAATATCCCCACTTAGTCGTCTCTTTTCTAAACTGAACAATCCCAGTCTTTTTAATTTCTCCTCACGTTGAAGCTATTCCATATCTAATCATTTTAGTTGCCCTTCTCCAATTCTAAAATTTTTTTAGACAGGGTGACCAGAATTGTATGCAGTATTCGAGGTGTGCACATACCATGGATTTAAACAGTGGCATTATGATATACTCTGTCTTATTACCTATCCCTTTCCTGATACTATAGTTCATAACATTCTGTTTGCTTTTTTGATTGCTGCTGCACATTGAGCAGATGTTTTCAGAGAACTATCCACGATGACAGCAAGATATTTTTCTTGTGTGGTAGGGTAATAGCTAATTTATACCCCATTATGTTGAATACACTTCACAACAAACAACAAATAAGGCATCACTTACAGGTTCTTCACATCAGTAATTCCTCGAAAGGCCTTCCTTGGGATTCCTTGAATTTGGTTTTCACTTAGATCTCTAAACAAGAGAAGAGGAAAAACACATCATATTAACAAAGAGAAAACATTTCCCTAAACTGCATTACGATAATAGAATATAACCAGTTTGGCAACTACAGACTTGTTAGTCTTTGGCAAAGAAATCCCAGTATTTCCTTTAAAAAAAAAAAAGTGGTGGCATTTGTTAAAAATGGCTATACAAGTAACAGAACTTCTACCATATGTCTATGGGCTGTCATATCGATCAGTGCGTGTGACTCACTACCACGATATTTGCAGCACAAAAGTGCACCTCGGCTTTCTAATCTTTTAATTTTGGTGCAAGTGAGGCTTTTTCCCATTTCTCCCATGACATGGTATTAATCTACCTGTTTAAAAAGCAAATAAAATTGATACATTTACTTAATAAAATTTTAAAATGCTGGGCTTTCCTATGATCAAATCTTCAATTTACGTTGACATCGATAGCTTACCTGGATGAACAGAATCACAGAATCAAATAATTTACTCAGATTAAATGCAAAATAAAACAAATAAAAATTCGACTAGTTTTGCTCAGAAGACATGCTGCGTATCAATTAGAAAAATTACATTTTTAACCTGCAGTAAAACACTTTCAGATGTGTTCTTCACAGATCCCTCTCAAATATCGTTGCTCTTAAAATGTTACAAAACTTTTGTAAATTAGAATGTTAGGATTTGCATTAGAGGCGGCACAGGTAGCAATGCCAATACTTCAGGTTGCCAAACTTCTAATATAGGTATGTCTACACAACTACTGTGAGCATGTTTCATGGCCGGGGTTGACAGACTTGCGCTAGTGGGGCTTGTGTGCACTAAAAATATTAATGTGAACCCTCTGGTTCAGGCTGGAGCTTGGGTTCTGAAGCCTCCAAAAAGGGTGAACTTCAGAGCCAATGCTCCAGCCCAAGCCTGAACATCAAAACATCTCCATGGCTACTTTTAACACGCTAGCCTGAGCCCTGCTGGCATGAGTCTGTTGACCTGGGCTGTGATACTCACTCCCAGTAACTGTGTAGACATACCTTATAAAAACCCATATTCATTTGCTTATTATTTTGCCAAACAGTTTGTGTTGAAATTATTCATGCTAGGTGCCTGCCTCAGGCTGAAATTCTGAGGGATGTTTTAGTTAAAATTGTTCAACCATTTACAGGAACAAGATTAAGGGGAAATAAGTTTTTTGCACATGATTAAAAATTCTTACAACTGTTTTGTTGAGAAGGTCCAGAGCCTCTAGGCTTAGGAGCAATAAACTGGAAATATGGAAGGGGTGTTCTAGTGTCAGAGATTTGGATGTCCAGAAAAATTCACCCAAATGTGGCCAACAAGCCATGAACCTCTGAAAACTACCATTCACACATTCTCAGGAGATTTTTCTTAAGAGTCTGGCAGCTACATTCTCTGAAGATTCGATCTGCATGGAGCATGTTCCATTCCCTCACAGCTATTACATGCAACTGGACTGTGCATGTACCATCTCCAGACCGTGACTGAGGTTGGCTCATCCCGGGAACATAAGGCTGAGCAAGACTTCCTGTGAGATTGCTCCTCCTGGCAATGGGCGCTGGCATTGAGAGCAAGGAGACTGTCTCTCTGGTACTCACAATGCTCCCCATGCTGGCACCCAATCAGCAAGGAGAAATAGGCAACTTGATTCAAATGCAAAGAAACAAAGCGGGGTGGGGCGGGGTGGGGGGGAGAGATTAGGAGCAAATGAATAGGAACAGGGGAGAAGAGGGGTGGGTGAGGAGAGGAAAGGAATGGGAGGGAGGGGTTGGAGAAAGGGCAGAAGCAAAGGGATTGGAAGAAAATAGGAGCAAAGATAGGAGGGAACATGGCCAGGACAGCATACTACAGATTCTATCAGTTTGTGCGATCATTATGTTGTGTTAAAACATTCGTTATGATAAAAGGAATTTGCCCTGGCATGAGACCAGAAGTCTGGTTTTCAAATGATTATTAAAAGTAAGTGGCAACAAACATAAGATATGCCACTAGATATCTTTTTCTTTTAATAAAAGAAATTGTGTATTGCTGTGAGATCCCAATCCAGTCTCTACCAAATTGGCTTTATTGAATGTCAGTCTTGGAATCAGAGCATTTCACAAAAGCCCATGCTGATGTTCCAGGTCAAGCCATGTCACCGAGGGCATTCTTCTGTTTGCTGTCAGGCAGAGAGAGAGAGAGAGGGGTGGGGAGCTATGTCCTTGACATCAGACTAATTCAATTTATACCAGTCATCTAGTCTACACCAAATTCTTGTAGTAGACAATTGTTCACTCAGACTCTCACCATCGAAAAGATGTTGTATACAAGAGACTCTTTTTCAAACTAGATCCAAATTCCTTCCCAACTTGTCTGCCCTTCCTCCCCCTCTCCTTTCTTCTGCTACTTGCCAATGACAAAAAAATCAGTTGTTTGAGGATGGACCTTCATCCCAGACAAACAAATCCGCAACCACTATAGATAGAAGAACAAAGCAAAGGATGTTTCAGACCCACATGAACGTAAATCTTGTAGAAGACTGATTTCACAACACCTCCCCTAGAACAATTGGCTTTGGTGTGTGAAAGACCACATGGGAGAGCTATTGCTGCTGGTGAAAGAGTGGCAAAGTGTGATTAAGATGTGGAAAAAGAAATAAGGGTTGAAAGCAAGAGAAGGACGCAGAACAAAATAAAAAGGGCTCGGCGTCGTGAAATTATGAGACCAAATCAAATACATCCAGAAAAAAAACAAAAAAACCCGTAATTCATACTTTAATGTTTTGTTCAAGATTTTTATTACACATTGCCTCAATCACCTTCAAAAACAAAATCCTGGTTTCAAGCAATTCTTCTAACAATATTAGGGACTAACCAGGCTAATTTATGCTATTACCTTCTGCTTTCTCCCCATGCCTAAGCATTTTCTGCAGACAAGTAAAAACAGGAGACTGTAGGAAATTCATCCATTTTCTATGACAATCTGCTTGTAAATTGTATTAATTTTATTTTCCATTGAGACTCTCCTCTGGCTAACAATACTGCCTCTATAAATCTCTAGGATTGTGTATTGATTTCATAAATACCTCCAGTGATCTGACAAACTGACAGCTTTAATGGTGTTACTGATGCAGCATGGAGAAAAAGTTCAGTGCTGCATGCTTCATTTTATGTAACTGCCCTTTCACAATTATAAGCTTGCCTTTTTGAGATGGTTACGAATAGTGTGTTTATCTCTGTTTGATAACAATATGCCAAATTATTGTTAAGCACCTTTCATAAGCAAGTAAACTACCACCAGATCCATCCAAAACACTTTACAAAATCTGTCTATAATGTATAGAAGCTGAGTTCTAGCCAATTGTTCTCACAGTTTATTTCGTTTCACTTTATTTCATCTCCACTGCTATTTTGTTCCGTAACGAAGGAAGCATCAAAAGCTCTCTTGTGAATATTAACCCAAAACAGAAAAAACAAAACTAGCAAACAAAAAAATGAATAACTATTTGTTAGCAGAAACTATGGAAAAATAGTTAAAATGAACCATCACAAAATAAAAGATTGATTAGAATTTTGGAATAAAAATAACAAATAAATTATTAATCATAATGCAGTCCTGAATCCTTACACAGTAGTTTTTATCCACCTATCTCAAAGAGTGTAACAGAGGGTATGAACCAGAGTCTCTAATTTATAATTTATCACCAAGGAAGTTAAGTGAAATTAATTTCATCTTTAGACCAAAAAAACACAAAACAATCCACACCGTGTAGACAACACATACGGCCCATCAAATATCACTCAATGTGATGGTTTGTGAAACATGAACTCTAAGATGAGCTGTTGAGCCTCTGAAAGCCAGATATTAAACAGCGTATCCTCAATGGGCCATCTCAGAGAGAAAGCAGCAAGACCAAAACCTTAGTGTTTTTGCAGATAAGACGAAAAAACTAGTTAGGAGAATGAGGCGCTTCCCTTAGATCAAGGAAGAAGTGTCTGGACATGCATTCTGTCCTGTACAGGGGCACGTTGTTTAGGAGAGACGGTACTGGACTGCGTGAGGTAGGAATTCAGAGGGGACAAGAACACAGCCAGGACTTGTTCTTGGGACATGTAAGATTGTTTTTGGCCTTTTGTACACAATGCAGGAGTGCACACCACTGGGCTAAATGTGCACCGTGTCACGCTCTAACTGGCCTATTTAGACCCTGCTGGTGCATACTAAATATTCGTGAGTGTGCATTTATGTAGTCCTGTTTCAAACAGTATATTAACACACAGTAGGGAACTTTTAATGCACACCAGCAGGGTCTACATGAACCAGCTAGTGCATGACATATTGGTGCACACAAGAATTTACCCGCTCTTGGCAAGTACTCCCACAGTGTAAACAAGACCTCGGTCTGTAACTAAACTATCTAGGTTAGATTATAAGATGTATAAATTTAGACATGTTAAGCATATTGCTTCTTTTTGTTTTACTCCACCTTCTCCGTTTTTAATAGATCTTGGTTTATTACGAGATCTACTGCTGAATGTGAAAGTTTCACCCGTCGATCCTCAAGAACAGTGGTTCTCAACCAAGGGTCCACATACCCCTGGGGGTACACAGAGGTTTTCCAGGGGGCACATCAACTCATCTAGATAGTTACCTAGTTTTAAAACAGGCTACGTAAAAAGCACTAGCGAAGTCAGTACAAACTACAAACATGAGACATGTTTATACTCCTCAATATACTATACACTGAAATGGGAGTACAAGATTTATATTCCAATTGATTTATTTTATAATTATATGATAAAAATGAGAAAATAAGCGATTTTTCAGTAATAGTGTGCTGTGACACTTTTGTATTTCTATGTCTGATTTTGTAAACAACTGAGTTGAGGTGAAACTTGGGGGTACACAAGACAAATCAGACTCCTGCAAGGGGTACAATAGTCTGGAAAGTTTGAAAGCTACTGTTCAAGGAAACAAACTCTGCAACTTTGAAGAAAAAGTGCTGAAGAGTAAAGAGTTATTGGAGCCAAATCAGGGCATGGGGGAAACCATCTTTTCCCAGCAAAGGGTGTTGCTAAATGTTGAGTAACACGTGCCAGGGGAGAAACTATGAAACCAAGGAAGCAACAAAGGTTGACACGAGGGTTAGGTAACTAACAGCTTTTACCAACATTAATTCTAGCAACACACCCTTGAGGAACTCAGATATTCTCCTCATTTCGCAAATGGGAAAATAGAGGCACATTATAAAGCAGCGTGGCTAAGGTGTACTGTGACTCAGAGGCACAGCAGCTAGCTGACCAAATCCAGAAGTCTAGACTAGACTCAACACTTGGCATGCATCAATACGTTTTTATTTTTTATTTTACTCATAACTTATTAAAATGCTTTGGACACAGATTTACTCTATTTGCAAGCATAATGCTTGAAATAGGAAATGCAAGGGCTTTAATAAAAGGATTGCGGAAAACAAAAACAAAAAAACCCACTAGCATCACTAAGTGGCTCTATTGCCTTGACTAAAGTGCTGTTTTCTAGGTTCCTGCTTTAACACTCCCTGGGTGCATTGAAAGTGCGATTTCAAGTGCCTTCCACAGCAACAGATATCAGGTCTATTTTTTTTTTATTTACTTGCCAACAATGGAAGAATAAAATAAATCAGTAAATTGAAACACTGGCTCTTCACACACTCATACGACAAGATCCTAAACTTAAAC
Organism: Malaclemys terrapin pileata; assembly: GCF_027887155.1. NCBI lineage: Eukaryota > Metazoa > Chordata > Testudines > Emydidae > Malaclemys > Malaclemys terrapin. Next base: position 29,741,419 of record NC_071512.1, read on the forward strand.
TGAAGATCTAAAAAAAATCTAACTAGCTGCTTAAAAAGTAGCATTTACGTTACAATGTCATTGTAAAATAGATGCATGCTGATGAAAAACACATACATTGACATGCTTGGTTTTTCTCTCTCCCTTTTGTTATTTTAATTTTTTGCATGCCGAAGAGTTACCTGCCAACCTTTTCTTGTATGTACAGACACTAACATTAAAAAGACTCATTTTAAATAGAGAACTGACTGAGAAGACATTGGATTGATAAATATTTATTTAATGCTGCTCTTTTACGATTCCTCTTTCTAAGCTGAAGTAAAGGACCCCACCAAATACAGTAACATTTAATAAAGTATCTGATTTGCCTCTTCTGCTTAGAATGCATAGTTTAGATATGCACACACTCTAAATGTATGTCTACACTACAATTAGACACCCACGGCTGACCCTTGCTAGCTGACTCCTGCTCCGGGAGCTTGGGCTGCAGGATTGTTTAATGGCTGTGTAGTCTTGCAGGTTTAGGTTACAATCTGAGTGCTGGGACCCTCACACCTCACAGGGTCCTAGAGCTCAGCCTCCAGCTCCAGCCTGAATGTCTACACTGCAATTAAACAGCCCTGCAATCTGAGGCCCGCGAGCCCAAGTCAGCTGGCACAGGACAGCCACAAGTTTTTAGGTGTAGTGTAGACATACGCCAAGACATACGCCATCAAGAACACATGGCTCTCAGCCCAACATACATCTTTTGTGATCTGTTACTGAGTGTAAACTGAATCATGAAGTTCCAATACATTTAAAAAAAAGGAAAAATCTGGGTTACTTTGTTTTATCCACAATCTCATTGTTCCATTGCAATAAGGCAGTAAAGCCAACATACAATGACACTTTTAGATTGCTGAAATAAAAACCTGAGCCAAACATAGACTGACTGGACTGTAGGTGGGTTTGATAGTGCAAATTAACTAATTCCTCCAATGGGCAAACCACTTGCTTTATTCATAAAGATCACAAAGATTACAGTGGTTGGCTGTATTTCTCAGTGCAAATGATATCATGCGCTGGCTTTACAAAGCATTTCCGGTTTTTGATACAAGTAAATGGAACAGTTGAAACTCAGAAGAACTCATCCCCTCTATACTCTATATTCTTTCCCAGGCTGCATTCTGCAAGTTGATAGGACATCTACTTTCTAATCTCCTGTCTGACTGATAGTGGTAGAAAGAAGGAGAGAAGAAGGTGCCACTATCACGTCCTCCTTGGCTGAATAAAGGTATAAGAGAAAATGGCCATGGAAAAGTGAATCCAAAAAAAGCAACACAAAGAAAATAAATTTTTGACTATTTGTGGTTCAATATATTGAGTAGAGCTGGCTGAAATAATCGCAGAGTTTGTCTTGACATTTTTCTTTCTGTTTTCAATCAATATTTTTATTTTACGAAAATGTTCTCACTAGTTCCAATATTACATACTCTGATAATGAACAATAACTGCATAATTTGTAAATATCATGACATCTTTGTAATTCAGGGAATCAATACAGTGCACTGGTATTAAAGCTTTCCTGATAAATGGGGTGAAATACATGGTGTTGTGTGTGAGAATTATAGTGTTAGTAGATTACAAAAGCAAGAATTAACTATAGCCAGATGTACCATTGTTATCTGGTTAATAATCGGTCATTTCAGACATTTGTTTGTGTGTCTGTTGTAAAAACAAACTCTTTGGTTTTTGTGCAGGCAAAGATCTGCTAAATGTTTGTGACCATTATCAGAATTTTTTTCTTTACATTCCAGACTAGAGACAGGCTGATCTACCTTGGGAAAGATCAAGTACTTCTATAACTTGCTCATGCAATTTGTATAATTTAGAAATACTTTTATATTCTACAGCATGTTTCACATAAACACCATTCCAAAATGCTCTAGGGTATGCCTACACTGCAATTAGACACCTGCAGCCGGCCCTTGCCAGCTGACTCGAGCTCGCAGGGGTTGGGATGCAAGGCTGTTTCACTGCACTGTAGACTTCCAGACATGGGATGAAGCCTGGGGTCTAGGACCCTGTAAGGTGGGAGGGTCCCAGAGCTCAGGCTGCTGACCAAACCCAACATCTACACTGCATTGAAACAGCCCCTTAAGCCCAAGCCCCAGGAACCTGAATCAGCTGGCCTGGGCCAGCCAGGGGGGGTTGATTGCAGTGTAAATGTACCCTCAGAATTAAACAATGCATTTATGGAGTTAAATAGTTACAGACAGAGAAAAATTACCAAGTATTATCAAGGGAGAAAAGGTATGATCTCAGGAAACACATAATAATACAAAATTTGAATCAGCGAGGTGGACAAGGATAAAGGAAGGCTCTTTCAGAAGGCAGAAGCTGCAGAGAAGAGAGTTCTTGCACTCAGAATGTCCAGATTATGAGAGAATAGAAAGGCCAATGTTAGTCAAGTAAAGGGACTGCCGAGAGGGGAAGGAAGGGGGAATGGAAGAGAAGAAAAGATAAGAGAAGGCAAGACACGGGGAGGAAAAGAGAGAGACATTTGCTTGGTTACAACTGTAACAAGTGTTTCAAAAACAAAGATTGACCATTCTTGGCCTGTGGCCTCTACATCCTCAAGAAAGTCTGGGCATCTCCTGAAGATTTTGTTAGTCTGCAACAGATCAAAGTTCCTCAAATCTAGTCTAAATCAAAACCATAATCAAACTCGGCACCATCACGACAGTTCCAGTGTGCACTGCCACTGACTCCATTCTCAGTGCTGCAGTTTCTTCTTGTTCATCAGTCAAATCCTGATTACAGGGCATTGGCAACGCTAGAGCACTGGTGCTCTGACACCCTGCAGCCTGAACCGGCCTCTTTCTCTCCCCCCATTGCAACAGAACCCTTCCAGGTGTAAGAAATAGGGTTACCATATGTCCGGATTTTCCCGGACATGTCCGGCTTTTGGGGGCTCAAATCCCCGTCCGGGGGGAAATCCCCCAAAGCCGGGCATGTCCGGGAAAATCGGGAGGCTCGGCCGGGGCCTCTTTGTGCGGGGCCGGGGGCATGGTGCCCGGCCGGGAGCCGGGCCGGGGGCCAGGCCGGGCCAGGGTCGCAGTGCCGGGCCGGTCCGGGCCCACGGGGCCGGGCCCGCGGGGCTGGGAGCCGGGAGCCGGGCCCGCGGGGCTGGGAGCCGGGAGCCGGGCTGGGGTCGGGGAGCCGGGAGCCGGGCCGGGGTCGGGGAGCCGGGCCGCGGGGCTGGGAGCCGGGCCGGGGTCGGGGAGCCGGGCCGGGGTCGGGGAGCCGGGAGCCGGGCCGGGGTCGGGGAGCCGGGCCGCGGGGCTGGGAGCCGGGCCGGGGTCGGGGAGCCAGGCCCGCGGGGCTGGGAGCCGGGCCCGCGGGGCTGGGAGCCGGGCCGGGGTCGGGGAGCCGGGCCCGCGGGGCTGGGAGCCGGGCCGGGGTCGGGGAGCCGGGCCCGCGGGGCTGGGAGCCGGGCCGGGGTCGGGGAGCCGGGAGCCGGGCCGGGGCTGGGAGCCGGGCTGGGGTCGGGGAGCCGGGAGCCGGGCCGCGGGGCTGGGAGCCGGGGGGTGCGCCGGGGGTGGTCGGCCAGGGCCCGAGCCGACCCAGGCTGGAGCCGCCGGGGGCCAGCCTGGGCCGCGCCGCGCCTCCTTCTCCCTCCCCCGCCCCTTACCTTACCTTACCTGCTTCAGGCTTCAAGCAGGGGAGGGGGCGGAGACTTTGGGAGGGGGCGGAGTTGGGGCGGGGGCGTGGGCGGGGCTGGGGGCGGGGCCGGCCCCCCCGGGAGTGTCCTCCATTAGGAGGCACAAAATATGGTAACCCTATAAGAAAGGAAACAGAAGATTCCAGTCCTTTTTTGTGATGAGTCAGCGAGAACTGTGAGTGAATGGAGACATCACTGACTCAGAAGATGAGTGGGTGTGAGAGTCAGGAGAGTTGGGTAGCGAGTGAATGGTGTGGTGGGTTTCTGAAGCGTATGACAAACAGGTGCTAAGTGTACATTTGCAAGAAGGTCTGTCTGTGTGAGACACATACACAAGCCCAATCATCAAGGTCACATGATACAAATGATGAGGTGTCTGTGTTGATGTTTATGGTATGGATGATTCAGCAGATTTTTCATGGCTGGATGTATTTTTCACAATAATTTCTGCAAGACTGAAATAATACTTAGCACTTTTAACAGCTAGATGCTGTTATTGTATAAACACTACTATTAACAAATCTTCTAGCTCCTGTATGAGGTGGGCAAGCAATGTTACCCCATTTCATAGGTGAGTTAACAAATCATATAGCCAGCTCTTTAGAATAAGTCATATGCTTTTGGCCCCTGTCCTGTAAGCATGCCAGATTTGCATCTGGCATGTAGCATTTTCCAGCTTGGAACAGCAATTAAGGCCAAGTTTGCTTACTGCGACCGCAGTATGAGTGACCCATGGCAAACCCAGAACTCATGTCAGCTCCTTTACCATCAGTGAAACACAATGACTCTATGATACTAATAAATGTCAAGCAAAAAAGATAATAGTTAAGCATCATGAAAAAGCAATTGCACCTGTCTTCATGTTTTAAGAAAGTATGTAAGAGGCTAACTGGTGATGTGGTTACATGACAAGATCTTAAGTAGTACAGTATTGTGACTGTTACTTTGTGGAAGCAGCAAGCATTATAGTGTCACCTCGGCTTTGATGAAGGCAGACAAAACTTGCCATCACTGCCGTAGAGAAAGCACAGACATCAGCAGTGACTCAGATATATAAGACAAGAGTGGGTTCTCTCTCTGGCTTGTACACTGAACTATTAAAGATTATTGTTGTTCTTACTAAAAATAATACTGCTGGAGGGCAACACTCTCTAAGAAACTACCGAGAAAGCCCCATTATTAAAACGAGAGAATATAGCTGCAAGCTACCTAATAGAAACATTGTGACACTTTCACAAATACATAGACATATGCTGCTACTCATATACTACTGCTAAACCAGCGGCTGGAGGATGCACACTAGTATTTCTTCATTGCTGTTGGTTCTATTGTGGCACAATCAATATTGGCTCTATACTCAACATTCACACAATGCTCTACAAAGCATAAACCCAAGGCAGCACACAAGTGCATTCTTTAAGGACTGAAATATTGAATATATACTGAGCTTGGAGGTGGGGGAAGGGATTAACATACAGCCAAGAAAAGACAAATCAAAGGCGCCAATGTTTTTTTCAGCAATAGCCTTCTCCTGCTCCAAGGTCAAATTAAAAAATCATTATTTAATAAAAATCTTTACCCAGGGTTCCAATCTCACACAGGCTTATATGCATGCTTAATTTTACACAGTGGGCAGTGTACTTAATGGGACCACTCAGCACATAATGTTAGAGTTTAGTAAAACCACTGTAGAGTATTAAAAGTGCAATGTTTTAATTTTAGTTTGCTTTACACCAATTATGGGGCTTGTTGATTTTTTTGTATTTTACTCATTTCAACCACAAAAAAATATCACTTGGTTTCGCTATCCACTTCCTGTGCACTAAGGAAAATGCTGCAAATTTTTGGGCTACTAACACTGCAGAGGAACCTCCGATGCATCCAAGACGAAAATAAATTAAATTTTAAATCTACCAAAACATTTGTTATTTTTAAGTAATGTGAGTAAACTACACAGTGATGTCCCTTTTAGGAACCATATTTGTTCTTCATAATTGGCTTTTATAGTTATTCATGAAGTTCTCCCTACCCTTCTCCTCAAATACTACAATAGCAATGAACGCTGGTGAGAAAATACTTTGTACAGCTCAGTCCTTTTAAAGCAATCAAACATATAACTTGTATATTTTGTTACCTGTTAACATTTAGCAATTTATACACACACACACAGCCCTCCACCCCAAATGTACAATTTCACTTTCAATCTATTTCTCTTAACATCCAACTTCAGTGAATACGCAGGAGCAGTAACAGACCATTACCAAAAAACACTGGACTCTTATTTATGCACATAGTGGGAAGTGCTTTAAATACATGGAGGAGAACGGTCCCAAAAGAGATGATACAGACCCTGACCAATAAGAAGCACCTTCTCTTGGCTACTTAATTTTCATGCTAGTTACATCCTAGCCTTATCTATCATGGCAAGAGGGACTTTCCAGTAGCAAAATAGTACACGGTAGTTTTTTGATGTGAACTTTAATAGGAATTTATCCTATTAAGTAAATCTATTTTATTAGTGGTTTAGGCATTGCCATATATTTGCAATAGAGTCACTGTCAAAGCAAAATGAAATAAGGTATATGTCCTAGTTACAAATCACTGATTTCTATTAATGCATTTCCATTACACAGCTTCCTTTGGCCAAGCAAGATTACAACAGAGCTACCTAGTCAAAATAAACTACATTCAGCTCAATGAGCTAGGACCAATGTACTGACATCAATGGGAAGAGAAATAATTTCCCAACACTTTCTAGAAATATTCTATTGCTGGGGGAACAGTAAGAATTTACAGGTCTCTTGCTGCCTTTATGATATTAACATTTAATAAAGAAAGGAAAACCAACAACATAGGTGCTTTAAGTCCTGCTTTCTTTCTCAAGATCATTAGAGGAGTAATATCTATACTATTCAGATGTTTTACTGAATTGTATTAGGGGGAAAAACAGCCTACACTTACAACAAATTCTAAATAAAAGTCAGTAAGCAATATCGCTCTCCTTTGTTCTACATGGAACAAAATAATTCCTCATAAAGCACAGGTTGTATGCTTCCCTTAAAGGGGGGGAAAAAAGATGTTTCATATCTTTTTAAAAATTGATTATTCTTTACTTTTAGGAGATAAGCAGCATTGGAAATATGTTGAATATTAAAATTCAACTGTGTCACCCTTGCAAATCTAATTAGGGGCCCAGTTGTACTTCCATAGGAACAGGGTTGGACCTTTAATTATCCTTTGTTGAGTTGTGTGTCTTATTTTTTATGAAGTTAGCATTAAAATTTTAACAGAAAAGAAAACTGTGCACTTTCATAATATCCTTCAAAGAAATACAGCTCCTGAGTCAGCCATGCCTAATACATATACAATATTCTTCTTTAGTATGGACTAATCTAACCATAATATTATTTCTTAATGTGGATTTAATCCGGATTTCTGTAAACCTTGAATCATGAGACTAGTCTCTTTGAGATCATAGGAATAAGAAGTATTTGCATGATTCACAATCTGCAGGCTAGGCCTCTTTGATCATGGACTTTTTAGGGGAGGGGCCTATCATTTAATTTGTAGGTAAAGCAAACATGCAAGTCTCTGGGATTGTAAAAAAGAAAATAAATAATTATAGTGGACGTAGGGTTGACAGGAATCTGGTTTTCAACCGGAACACGCGGTTGAAAAGGGACCATGGCGGCTCCGGTCAGCACCACCAACTGGGCCATTAAAAGTCCAGTCAGCAGCACAGCGGGGACTCAGGGCTAAGGCAGGCTCCCTGCCTGCCCTAGCTCTGTGAGGCTCCCGGTAGCCTGCAGTCCCTAGACACATGGGCAGCCAGGGAGGCTCTGCGTGCTGCCCCCACCCTGAAGTCCGGCTCCGCAGCTCCCATTGGCTGGGAACCGCGACTAGTGGGAGCTGCGGGGGTGGCGCCTCCGGGATATGCTGAGTCTCACTAGCCGCCCATGAGTCTAGGCACTGCAGGGACCTGGTACCCGCTTCCCGGGAGCCACAGAAAGCGCCACCGGGACCCCGCACTCCAAACCCTCTCCCGCACCTCAACCCCCTGCCCCAGCCCTGAGTCCCCTCCTGCACCCAAACTCCCTCCTGGAACCCGCACCCCCCCAAACACCCTGTCCCAACCCCTCCTGCACCCCAAACCCCTCACCCCTGGCCCCACCCCAGAGCCCACAACTGCAGCTGGAGCCCCCACCCCAACCCCCTGTCCCAGCTATTCTGTGGCAAAAAGGACATCAATATGAGAGGGTTCTACAACAGCCCAATGTTATTACTCGTTATGTAACAGAATTATTTAAAATCAGATGATAACCTATAATACCTTTTGCTGAAGTATCTCAAGTGAACCCTGCAGATTAGCACAGGGACGTTCCAGGGAAGTTACGTTAGAAAGGGTTTTTTGTATCTTGCCTCTGATTTCATTCATACTATTTTGAGAGTCATATTCCAAAAGAGACCACCAGATCATCTAGTTTACCCTCTGGTATATCACAGGCCACTAAAACCATGCAGCACCCACACACTAAACCCAACAATCAAAATTAGACCAATGTATTACAGCTGCAGGAGACTGAACTATTCTAACAGGAGGGACTGAGGTGCACCAATGCCCGCGGCCCCCACAACGGCAGGTAATTAATTGAGATAATCCCAGCAAGTGACCTGCATTGTATGTAGCAGAGTGGAAATCTCCCAAGGTCACTGCCAATCAGCCCTGGGAGAAACTTCCTTCCCAACCCTACATATGACGATCAGTTATACCCTGAGCATGTGAACAAGAACCAGACAGGTAAGACAGGAGAGAGAGTGCTCAGAGCCACCTCAGCGTGCGGGTCCACCCCATCCAATGTCTTCTCTCCAGCTGTGGCCACCCATGATACTTCAGAGGAAGGAAATGATAAAACTAAACAAAACCAAAACACACTGGGGGTAGGAGGGAATCCCTTCCTGACTCCTCCAGTGACCAGCTGAAGCCCTGAGGCATGACCTCTTAGGAACATAAGATAAAAAACAGCATGTCCCCGCAAGGGCTGTTGAGCCCTGCCCCCCACCATCACAAACAATCCTGTCATACAATGCAACTCATAAATTTGTCCAGCTTCTATTTTTTTCTCTCTCGTGACTCTACCTTTACATTTTAACGGCTGTGAATCACGTAGTTCCTGAAAGCTGTTGTGAAATACTGAGCATGTAACTAGATACAGTTCATACTGTAAGGGGAAGGACTGTGTTTGGGGAGGGTATAGCAAATAGTGGGTGCTAGTGGAAACAATTAATACCAAATATGAAATGGTATTTAACTACAAACCTTTCAAACATTTTTGTATTTTTAATCATGCGTTCTATGTGGAGATGATATTTAGACTTAATAGACCAAGATATATGATCTCATGTGGCTTATCCTGTTGGGGGTATTCTCATAAAAAGTAACTGTATAAGGAAGAGATTCTGCTTTCATATGCCAGACAACATTAATTCAACCCTGAGTCTCATATACTACTCAATTACACCCGTTGTAACACAGAGGAGAATCAGGCCTAACATCTGTGCACTCATCACTGAGGCTACATGAACTTTACAAATCACATTCCAATATTTTCACATACATAAGATCAAAGATTCATTGAAGCGTTACCTCAGTCATTCCCTTTCAAAATTACCGAGGCAGGCACAAACACCTTGAGAACTCCATTAGACTCACAGAAAGTTTATCACTCAATACCTCTTGGCTTTTTTTGTGAAGTATAAGGTGTGGTGGAAAAGATTTTCAGTGTAGTATATATCATAGTATAGTACAAAGAGATAGGAGCTCTTTTATCTTGGTATGAAGGATGCCTGAATGCTAACCATCCGTTGTGCTAATGCTTCTTGAAATAGTTCCTCTTTCAGCTTGCACGTGTTTAAAATAATCATAGAACTGGAAGGGACCTCAAGAGGTCATCTAGTCCAGTTCCCTGCACTCATGGCAGGGATAAGTATTATCTGGACCATCCCTGACAGGTGTTTGTCTAACCTGCTCTTAAAAATCTCCAGTGATGGGGATTCCAGTGCTTAATCACCAGGGCAGTTAGGAAGTTTTTTCTAATGTCCAACCTAAACTGCCCTTGCTGAAATTTATGCCCATTGCTTCTTGTCCAATCCTCAGAGGTTAAGGAGAACAATTTTTCCTCCCTGCTCTTTCTAACAACCTTTTATATACTTGAAAAATGTTATGTCCTCTCTCAGTCTTCTCTTCTCCAAACTAAACAAACCCATCTTTTTCATTATCTCCTCATGTCTTCTAGACCATTATTCATTTTTGTTGCTCTTCTCTGGACTTTCTCCAATTTGTCCACATCTTTCCTGAAATGTGGCACCCAGAACTGGACACAATACTCCAGTTGAGGCCTAATCAGCACAGAGTAGAGTGGACAAATTATTTCTCATGTCTTGCTTATAACCCTCCTGCTAATACATCCCAAAATGATTGTTTTTTTTGCAACAGTGTTACATTGTTGACTCAGATTTAGCTTGTGGTCCACCATGACCCCCAGATCCCTTTCTGCAGTACTCCTTCCTAGGTAGTCATTTTCCATTTTGTATGTGTGCAACTGATTGTTCCTTCCTAAGTGGAGTACTTTGCATTTGTTCTTATTGAATTTCATCCTATTTACCTTCAAAACATTTCTCCAGTTTGTTCAGATAATTTTGAAGGTTAAATCTGTCTTTCAAAGCTCTTGCAACCCCTCCCAACTTGGTATCATCCACAAACTTTATAAGTGTACTTTCGATGCCATTATCTAAATCACTGATGAAGATATTGAACAGAACCGGACCCAGAACTGATCCCTACGGGACGCTACGCAATATGCCCTTCCAGCTTGACTGTGAACCACTGATAACTTCTCTCTGTGAATGGTTTTCCAACCGGTTTTGCACCCACCTTATAGTAGCACTATCTAGGTTGTATTACCTAGTTTATGAGAAGGTCATGCAAGACAGTTTCAAAAACCTTACTAAAGTCAAGATATACCACATCTACCACTTCCCCGCTATCCACAAGGCTTGTTACCCTGTCAAATAAAGCTATCAGGTTGGTTTGACATGATTTGTTCTTGACAAATCCATGCTGACTGTTACTTATAACCTTATTATCTTCTAGGCATTTGCAAATTGATTGCTTAATTATTTGCTCCATTACCTTTCTGGGTACTGAAGTTAAGCTAACTGATCTGTAATTCCCTGGGTTATCCTTATTCCCCTTTTTATAGATTGGCACTATATCTGCCCTTTTCCGGTCCTCTGAAATCTCGCCCGTCTTCCATGACTTTTCGAAAATAATTGCTAATGGCTCAGATATCTCCTCATTCAGCTCCTTGAGTATTCTAGGATGTATTTCATCAAGCGCTGATGAGTTGAAGGCTTGTAACTTGTGTAAGTAATATTGTAACTTGTTCTTTCCCTATTTTAGCCTCTGATCCTACCTCATTTTCATTGGCATTCACTATGTTAGAGGTCCAAGAGCTAATAATGCATTTCTAATGCACTTCTCCAAAACTGCAGAAGATAGGTAACAAACTTAACTGTGACCATTTCACCAAAGCAACTGAGAGTTTGCACTAGGTCTTCTTTGCAGTCAAACGTGATGGCTTATTGGTGCTGATACTGGATGAAAGGAAGAGTTTTATTGAATATTCTGTTAATTTAATACTTTGGTAGAGCTTCTATCCAGGAGATATAGTAATATTTAGGGAATGAAGTAAGGTACATGGAAAATCAAGGCAAGTCATCCAAACATTTGCAACTCTCCCAGAACTAACTTCCTTGCCATTTATGCACATAGCAAGTCTAGCTTGCAACTGATGCCTGAGCATTCAGTTACTTATATGAAAAGCTGTGTGAAGGAAAGAGGGGGACAAAAATTAGACACACAAAAAAGTATGAAATAAATCAAATATTATTCTACTATGAAAGCCTTGCTTCCACTTTGTCTCCATTGCACAGTTAAGACTCCACTTTTACATTGGATTCAATAGTTCACATTAGGGTTCCACTCTCCTAATACACACACACACACACACACACTAATTGAAGGAAGATGTACGTGCATATTATTTAAAACAACAAGAGAAGGCTCTTGTTACACGTTTCAAGCTTTAGTCCTGAAGAAGACAAGGAGCAAGGGCACTACTCCGATTAATCAGCAAATGTCTTGCTTCAGAGCTCTTCAAGAGGATTTATTTACATAAAGCCACTTCCAGAAATGAACTCGACTTTCCTCTGAGTCACTGTCAAACATGTTACTGGATTTCAGATTGACAATGTCAGCTCAGAAAATTAAATTAAGTATAAAAGAAGCTGATGGCTGAGTGGGGAGAGGGAGGAGGCCCCCCTGTGTGACAGACTTCAAGAGGGAAGCAGGAGAAGTCCACATGTTCCTGTTTCGTCTTTCTATATTATAAGAAACAACAGGAGAATCACAAAGATCCTCAAGTCCCAAAGCAATTCGATGTCATCATCCCTGGATGGGTTTGAATTTCAGTACGAATGTCAATTTAACTTCCACTCTAGCTCTGTGAGCCTGAAAAAAAACCTACTCATACCAACAGTTCTTGGCTTTTAATTAGCAAAATCCCTGAAGTTAAGAACAAAACTGGTAAATGATCAGCTTTAGTGGCCAGTCAGTCAAGAGGTCCTGCATATAAACAGCAGAAAGGATTGAATGGTTCAAAAGAAAACCAGTGTGTATATAAATGAATGGCTCATTTTACCTTCAAATACACTCTTCTGCACTTTGAAAGAAAAGTGTTCTGCAAATATGCAGCAAGAGAGCTCCCATCACCCCAGATACCAGATCCTTAGGTGCTGGCCAGTTCCAATTGCATGTTAGATTTCAAGAAAATATGAACAATTTAAGCTGTATTGTAGCTGTTTGAGGCAATTTTTAGCCTTTTGTTGGTAGTCATTTAGAGAGTAGAAACCTCTGAACTGAAGAAATTATCCCAGAACATTCTTTCAATAAAATCAATACAACTTCAAAGAGACTCAAAATTATTTTCTAGTTTCTACCCAAGAAGTAAACTAATTTAGTAGGAGCTGTGTTCTCTAAGCTTTGGAAGCAAGGTACCTTGTAGCATAGCTACTTGTAAAATTCAGTATTGTATAATTTTGTCTTCTATGTTGTGTTTGTTCTGTAGCACACTTTTCGTCCTCAGATATATTTTGAACAGTTTGTAATTGGCTTTCTAATCTTATTAAAAACATCCATTAATTGATACTAAACATTTTTAGGATCTTCTGGCTATTGATAAATACATTTGTACTGTAAATATTACCTTCAACTATTATTTTTCTCTTTTAAGTACTTAGTTCAAATATTGAACATACACTTATATGACATTGAAAGTTTTCAGTCTGCTATACATTATCACACCTTTATTTCCAGCTACTCATCTTGAAAGAGAACAGTTAAGGGACAAACTGAAGGATACCTCAGTCAACTGTATGGAGAAAATAAATGAATTAAGGTTGAAATGGTCAACCTTTCCGATGCCAACTATCTACTCTCCTGGCCAAACCGGATGCTACAGGAATTTCTGCACTACTGCTCCATATTTCAGTTAAAAAAAAGTAGAATTATTCAAAGAAGCTGCTCTTACCGGAGCTCTGACACAATCACTCACCTCTTTTGAGAATCAATCTGTGAACTCCTGGAAGGACACCCCAAGAACTATAAACCCACGTCTTACCCACAAGGTGTTTTATTACATAAACCCATCTGACCCTGTGTGTGTGTGTGTGTGTGTATGTGTGTGTATGTATGTCAGTGAGAGAGAGTGTGTGTGTGTGTGTGTGTGTGTGAAGAACATTCCCATTCTGCAGATAGTTTGCATCTTTACCTCAGTCTTTCTAAATCACAACCCATGCAAATGATGATCTGTCAATGCAACTGGAATAGGATTGTGAGGAAATTATCAAAAGAAGGCAATACAATTGAAAATAGGTTTCATGGTGTTTACAAAACTGAGTAAAGTAGTAAAAAGAGGCAATTAAATAAATAAATACATAGAATGGCCCCTAGATCTTTTTGAACATGTTTTATATGTGCTGTAGCTACTGATATTACGTAAAAAGTAACAGAGGGTCCTGTGGCACCTTTGAGACTAACAAAAGTACTGGGAGCATAAGCTTTCGTGGGTAAGAACCTCACTTCTTCAGATGCAAGTAATGGAAATCTCCAGAGGCAGGTATATATCAGTGTGGAGATAACGAGGTTAGTTCAGTCAGGGTGGGTGAGGTGCTCTGCTAGCAGTTGAGGTGTGAACACCAAGGGAGGAGAAACTGTTTCTGTAGTTGGATAGCCATTCACAGTCTTTGTTTAATCCTGATCTGATGGTGTCAAATTTGCAAATGAATTGGAGCTCAGCAGTTTCTCTTTGGAGTCTGGTCCTGAAGTTTTTTTGCTGTAAGATGGCTACCTTTACATCTGCTATTGTGTGGCCAGGGAGGTTGAAGTGTTCTCCTACAGGTTTTTGTATATTGCCATTCCTGATATCTGACTTGTGTCCATTTATCCTCTTGCGTAGTGACTGTCCAGTTTGGCCAATGTACATAGCAGAGGGGCATTGCTGGCATATGATGGCATATATAACATTGGTGGATGTGCAGGTGAATGAGCCGGTGATGTTGTAGCTGATCTGGTTAGGTCCAGTGATGGTGTTGCTGGTGTAGATATGTGGGCAGAGTTGGCATCGAGGTTTGTTGCATGGGTTGGTTCCTGAGTTAGAGTTGTTATGGTGCGGTGCGTGGTTGCTGGTGAGAATATGCTTAAGGTTGGCAGGTTGTCTGTGGGCGAGGACTGGCCTGCCTCCCAAGGTCTGTGAAAGTGAGGTTCTTACCCACGAAAGCTTATGCTCCCAGTACTTTTGTTAGTCTCAAAGGTGCCACAGGACCCTCTGTTACTTTTTACAGATTCAGACTAACACGGCTACCCCTCTGATACTTGATATTACGTAGGAGTTATAAGGAGTATGTCATAGGGTATCCAATTCAAGAGAAATAAGTTGAAGCATTATACATAAATATAATTATGTGTACACACACACACACTCCATTCAGGTATTTTGTACATGTACGCAAGCAGTAGACAGGGTCAGGGTGGTAGTTACAAAATTACAGAATTTGCTACACCAGAAGAGACCATTTTTCCATTTTCTCTCCAATTCCTTGTGATAAAAGAAAAAAAAATCCACACAGCCCAAAACACGTCTAGCCATTTGAAAAGCATAATACAGAGGGAAACATCCATTTCCCACTTCCACATTGGGACAGAACTTCCACTAATGACATCTTAAACATATATTCCATATGAATCCATATACAAAGTGTACATGAATTTTCAGTCCCTTTGGGTTTACAGTATAATGCGGTCTATATGCAAGGTGGCATCATTCATATAAGTTATCCAAATAAGGGCCTCAACCAGCAATATGTTAGGTACTTACCTGCAGAGGTAATACTGACCACAGTCACTATTTGCACAGCAATAACTTGCATTGCAGACAAGGACATTTGAACTTGTTAGAATGAGGAGGAAGGCCACCTATAATACCCAGGGTTTATTATACTTCAGTCAATAACACTCTGAGATGCAATTTGATCTGGAAAACTGCAAGGGACTGGAGCAAGAGAATTCAGTTTAATACCTCATCCAAAGGATGGCACCTCTAACAATGCGGCACTGTGTTAGCACTGCACTGCAGTGTTATCATTGAGAATGAGGACATACAAAGATCTGGTGCTTAAACCCACAGCTTAGTGGCTCAGAGATGACTGTGCCACCATACAAGCCACAGTTATACTGAGTGACACATGGTAAAATATTAATTTATAGCAATTTGTGGTTAATAACCTTCTATTGCAAAAAGTTGTCTTCTACTTGCACACACCTATCTTCTTCTTGCACACTTTTCAACAGCTTTGTCCACTTTTAAAGAGGAATCTGTGAAAGTTAAAACAATAATCATCATACAGCTATTTATGGTACTGCATACTGGTTCCTGAACATATTGTTAAAGAAAGATATGAAAATCCTAATGTTACCTATGGGGACTTGTTTTCTTAAAAGGTCATCTCTATGTTACAGAAATAATTTCAGTATCACCTAAATCAGCAAGAGTTTTTCACTTTTATAACAGAATAGTGAAATAAACATGGGAATGAAAGTTAAATGTAAAGGTTTTAACTAAATTTAAAAACTTCCATGAGCAACTTACTCATAGGCCTTATTTTAAAGGAGGCTATATACTGTTTTAACTTGTATGAGGTGCTTTCTAGAAAGTGAGGAAAGGTGTGTTCAGACCTTTTTATCAGCTTCTTATTTGATAAATCTATCAGTAGAAAATTACTAACACTGTCCCTGGCCATCTTAGACTTGGACTAAGTGTAAAAGTGCCTCTTTTTGGATGTCACATCCCTACAGAAAGGGTAATCATAAATATAGTGAAGGGAGAAGTCAAAGCTGCAAAAAAGATCAGAGTTTATTTTCGTGAATCTTGACAGAAACTAAGTAGAAGGCATATGGGCTGGCTGCACAGGCCTCTTTTGAAAGTCTCAAATTTATACATTGCAAGCATCTTCAGTTAGATAATATAAAATTTCAAGGCACATAGTTAATGTTCAAATAGCACAATATATTGATTCTTTGCCCATCCCCTAGTAGCTTAAGTTTACCCAAAAGACTATTTTATTTAATTAACTTGATGCTTTATTAATATAAATATTCCACTATTGATCATAAGAGAAGCTGACGCATGTTTGAGTCAGGCATACATCAGATCCATTTAATAGAGCCCTACTTAGGAGAGTAGTTGGCCCTAAATCAAGGTAAATGGTAGCAAGTGCTCCTTTGGGATGACAGAGCTTAGCTGAATCTATAACATTTTTACGGAGCTAGTTTTTTTAAAAGCAGAAAGCGTATGGAAATTAGATATGAAAATGGTCTCTCCTTGCACGTATCAATTAAGCATGTCAATACCTTAATTAAATTGCTCAACTTAATGAGATTTATATCAATGAATATGTTTTATAGTTATAATAGCTTTTTTGGCTAGTGTTCAAGATGTCAAATAAATTGTGAAAAGAGGATTAAAAAAAAGTAGTAATTGACATTCTGAACTGAAGCCAGTATTTTTTCCTCTTTTTTTCTCCTCCATTCATGTGATTTTGGAGAACATATATATATATAAGTAATGAACCCTGTAATAGCTTCACTTTTTAAAATGTCTTTCTTCTGCAGTTCTAGCCTTTCTTATCAAATTCTCTGTCTAAGAAGACAGACCATTTGATTTAAGGAGCACTTCATCCTAAATGATTATAGGCACTTTTTCTATCAGACTCACAGTGTGCCTTGTCTCCAAGTCTAAAGGAAGTGACTTTCTTCACAACTGAAAATATAGCTTCTGTATAGTCCTCTCTACCCATATGGGATAGCACAATACCTTGGAACATAAACTATAGTTGCTTACACACACCCACTAGCAAAAGGAGAAATAACAAATCTTGATACTCTGGGCCTGTCCACTGCTTCAGGAAATGGGTTTTTTCACCCTCACATACCCACTTCTAGTCCATCCTCCCTGGCACAGTCCAAATATGCCTCCTCAAGATCTATAGGAGGATTGAAGAAATGATACAGAAAAAGTGTGAGAAAGTACAATTTCCAGAATGGAAACGTTCCCATTTTCTCGATGCTTTCTGTAGTGCTTTAACAAAAAAATATAAGCAGTGCCACCAGTAGAATGAAAAGGAAACAAATTACTAACTCACTGCTTGGAAGATGAATTTCCAATTAAATAAATGCCATACTTGCAAGCTGCTATCTCAGGTCTTACTGAACTCACTGGTCTCCCTATTGAGGAGTCAAGTCAGGTTAGAGACTCTTGCTGTGGTGACACTAAAACAAGGAACTGCAAATTAGACACCACACTCTCAGCTTCAGGTTGATCATGAAGGACTAAAGGCTTGTGATGAGATCATTTATAAAGGTAAGCTGACTACAGGCCAGAATTTGGCCCCATGACATCCAAACAACCTCAACATGTAGCATGTTGGTGTGGGCACTGAAATCTAGTGAACAGACACAATTAGTGTGTGGCAAGTCTCCTGCCCTGAATTCTTAACTCTGCCTCTAATATAGTCCATGCAACCTTCCCAGAGCCTCACTTTTCCAGTATGTGAAATGGGATTAATAATTCATTCTACAGAGATGCTGTCAGGCTTAGTTAATTAATGTTCATAAAAGCTCTACAAGATTCTCAAATGAAAGGTACTATAGAAGTGCCATACGTTATTTCTAGTGAGCTGTCAAACTGGACTGCAGTGCAGTGCAAGTACATAATGTCATTTCCTCTGAATGGAACAGACAATCTGAGGAAAAGGCACCTAGGAAGCAAGCAAGTTTTAGTTCTTTCACGTAATATTTGTTCTGTCACTACCCGTGGGCAGATAAACTGAAGATAACAGGAAGGAGTTCAGAACCATGGTAACATTTCATTTAGAAAAACCCAGTCAAATAACACCTCTAGATGAACACTAATTCTGAAGTGAACAAAGGAATTTTCACATAGAAACAATTGTTTTAATTTAAATGTGCTCAATAAACCACATACTTCACAGCTTTTCCCTCCAAATTCTGACTAAATAAAAAAGTCTGAAGTAACTTTTAGTCAGTTGAATAAATAAGTGAAACAGTAACATCAGAAAAGGCACTTCCTACCAATTCCTCTGGACGACACTGAAGATTAGTTTAAGATGGCCAACTCTTAACAAAACTAGGGAAATGTTGAAATGACAGATCATCTTGCAGCCCTTTGGAAGGTCTCAGAAACTCAGACTGTTAAGTGCCATTGACTGCAGAGCAGAAACCTCTGATGTCTTGCACGTAAGGCAGACAAAGGTATGTTTATCTTTATTTAGTGTAGAGCTGACTATGCCTATGGAGAAGGAAAAGGCAGATTTTGGCACCCTTTCCGATGCACTTTTTCCTTGTCCAAGGCCTTTTAAGGCCCTTCTCATAGGGTTACCATACGTCCGGATTTTCCCGGACATGTCCGGCTTTTGGGGGCTCAAATCCCCGTCCGGGGGGAAATCCCCCAAAGCCGGGCATGTCCGGGAAAATCGGGAGGGCTGGGTGGTGCTCGGCCAGGGCCGGCGGTGCGGGGCCGGTGCGGGGCCGGGGGCATGGTGCCGGGCCGGGAACTAGGGGCGCAGTGCCGGGCGTGGGGCCGGACGGGGAGCCGGGGGCGCGGTGCCGGGCCGGGGTCCGGGCTGGGAGCCGGTCAGCCGGGCCGGCGGGGAGCCGGGCAGGCGGGGAGCCGGGCCCGCGGGGAGCCGGGCCGGCGGGGAGCAGGTCAGCCGGGCCCGCGGGAGCCAGGCCGGCGGGGAGCCGGTCAGCCGGGCCGGCGGGGAGCCGGGGAGCCGGGCCCGCGGGGAGCCGGGCCGGCGGGGAGCAGGTCAGCCGGGCCCGCGGGGAGCCGGGCCGGCGGGGAGCAGGTCAGCTGGGCCCGCGGGGAGCCGGTCAGCCGGGCCTGCGGGGAGCCGGGCCGGCGGGGAGCAGGTCAGCCGAGCCCGCGGGGAGCCGGGCCGGCAGGGAGCCGGGGAGCCGGGCCCGCGGGGAGCCGGTCAGCCGGGCCCGCGGGGAGCCGGGCCGGCGGGGAGCAGGTCAGCCGGGCCGGCGGGGAGCAGGTCAGCCGGGCCCGCGGGGAGCCGGGCCCGCGGGGAGCCCGGGGGTGCGCCGGGCCGCCGGGGGCCGGCAGTGCTGGGCGGGCTGGGGGTGGTCGGCCGGGGCCGGCACCCCAGGGCCCGAGCCGACCCAGGCTGGAGCCACCGGGGGGCCAGCCTGGGCCGCGCCTCCTCCCCCCCACACCCCCCTTACCTGCTTCAGGCTTCCCGCAAATCAAATGTTCGCGGGAAGCAGGGGAGGGGGCGGAGACTTTTGGGAGGGGGCGGGGTTGGGGCGGGGGTATGGGCGGGGCTGGGGGCGGGGCCGGGGGCCGTGGAGTGTCCTCCATTTGGAGGCACAGAATATGGTAACCCTACCTTCTCAGCTATTCCACTCCTGGCACAGGGAGGAGGGGCATACCCATGGCATTATGGCTGATGCCAGCTCCACCTCCTGCAGTATTCCTGGATGGTGTTCCCTTTCCCTCTCTCCTCTGACTTGGAGGGAAGAGGAGCCCTGCTGGGCAGCACTTGTCTGTTGGAATCAGAGACAGAGCTGTGTCTGCTTTCTTCCTTCTCCTCTCTCCAAACAAGGGGATAGGCAGAGGATTGCCCCTCAGGGGTAAGGATTTGAGGGGAGAAGTGCTGGAGACAAAGGAGTAGGAGTTCTGAGGCGAGGTGTCTTACACTCTGATAGCTCTTTGATTGTGGCCCTCTGCTCCCCCACCCACTGTCAGCCCCCTCAGAATCTGAGCCTCCCCCATAGTTCAAGCAGAAGGCATCCAGAATGCATTGCAGCCTGGCATCTGTCCTGTACTGCGGAATCCTAGTTGGGGGTCAGCCATGCTACATGCCAGCTAAGAGACCTCACTGCATATGTGACAAAGGCCCTGCTTTATGGGGTGCTCTGAAGGCAGCTGCACACAACTGTGTCAGTCTTCCCTCAACCGCAGGGCTTCTTTGATCTCCTGTGCACACTCTGAAAGGGATCCCCCTCCTGCTGGAGGCAGAAACAAGTTTAAGGGATGACTAGGCTCTTATAAGTGCTGGAGGAAGATATTCTAAAAAACCTCAAGGAACCGATGTATCTGTATTGGTACAGATAAATGGAGAGAAAAAAAACAGTTCTTATTCAGAAGGTTTAGTTAAAATGATAATGTTAACACTGTAAGGGAGTACACAGGCATGGGAATAAATACTTTACCTTTATATGCAGTTCTAACAAAAACTAATTATGATTTGATCGATTGGTGTCTGTTAATTTCCAAATAAAATGGGATGTTGGTAGAAGGGTACAATAAAGTTGGGACGGAGGCTACTGTGTTCTAGAAAGGCAAGCTCTATAATAAAGGCTGAACGTCTATAAGTTACCAATGCACCTCTGATTATTCAAAGTAATAATCAAAGTCTTTCAAAAATCCATTATACTTCTCAGTATTTTATTCCACTGGTTTTCTTTTTGCCACTCAGCTGTGACAACAGGAACAGCTAGTCAGTTTCACTTTTATTTAATTTCAATAGTCTTTATCCAGTTTACATTTCATGTTCCTATGCATTACCACGAAGCTAAAATGTTTTGATTACAAGGAAAAAAATATTTTAAAAACTATTCTATGACTTGATTGAATAGGAAATATTTGTACTTGTTCTTTGTAAATTTCACATTTTTCCCCCCAATGTCCACTTAAAATAATGATAATGTCCATTTAAAATTGACTAAGACCTCCCCTCAAAAGAACTGTAGTGTCAATAGCAGTATGCCTTTTGTTTTTGTAAATTGGCAGTTCACGCCAGTCACCCCACACAACACTGCATTGTTAACTGATATACTTTAAACAACAGGAGGACATTTCCACTAGACTTTAGTTTCTATCCTTATAAAAGGGATGTAATAGTGATCTAATTTTGTTCCCGTCGTCAAATCAATTTCTTTAGCAGGATATCACAACAGCACCCTTCTTGACAGTGAAGTATAAACTCCTTGATATAAATTAGTTTGCGGTGTTAATATATTAATAAAATGATGGTTGAAATGTCAGGGGGAAAATAATTTTACAGACTCAGTGTTATTTCTCTGCAGCATGCTTACAATATTTAAGTCTAAACTGGATTTCAATTGATTAACACAAACACAAGTTACACAGACTCACACCCTTACAGCAACATTTTATTCATACTATGGTGTTATTATTTTAGATAAAATGTAAAGTAACCTGTTATTTGATTAGACTAACCACCATTTTCTTTATACAGCTGAACTATGACCAAATATTTTTGTTAAATATTATAGTATTCCAGTCAGACTATTAAAATGCCTGCAGAATGTTACAGTAAATCATTTCACTATGGTTTTTATCTCCTTAGCTTTGCCCGCTGACTATAGCGATAAAGAACTACTGAAAATCTATTTGCGATTTTTTGTAAAGTAAATTGCAGTTTGCTAAAAAGTACAAATTAAATGTGATTGTCATGATCTCCAATAAATTATTGTACAGTTATGAACAATCTATTATAATTTGATGGTCTAAAGAAAGTAAAAAAGTGTTTTAATACAAAGTGACATACTCCTCTCATCAGCACTATCTGCTGTGACTCTTCTCATTCACACCGTGCCAACGTTTGATTCAATTACCCTTTTTAATGTATTTTTTCAGCATATACCCAAAATCATTTCATTAGAAGTGCCTTGCTGCATTGTTGCCCATCTTTCTGAAGGTTCATCTCTTGTCTTTATAGCAACATAAAGCAGCTTTGTAATATTCTACTTGTCTAAAACTAGAAATTTTGATAGGTAAGTAAAATATCATTAGATTTTTCAATATCACCCTGGTGTATAGGTTATACGCTACACTAGTGGTGTAGATGTTTTACCTAAAATGGAAAAATTGACTATTTAATCAGTTGCAAATACATTTAGGGGAAAATATTTTCTATAAACTTGTATAAAATCAAATGTAAATCATTCAATATTGCTTCCACCACTTACGCCCTAGTTTGAATGTATGTGTATTTCTCAATGCTCAAAATCACCTGGTTTTTTTTTTCTTTACCTGCAGTGATGGTATTTATATTTGGTTGTTATCTCATGATGTATTTTCATGCTGTATCTCATTTCTCATTTGGGGCCTCAGTTTGAGAACACGCTTGTGGGTTGTATTTCCATCTCTCAGTCATCCTGGCAACTGGGGACATAAGGAGTGAAATTCTGGCTCTACTAAAGTCAATGGGAATTCTGTCATTGATATTAGCTAAGCCAGGATTTTACCTATGGTGCAGAGGGCTGCTGAACGCATGTCATGCTAACATGATTCAGGAGACAACATTGGCTAGGTAACTGCTATCAGAATTTGCTTTGATTTTTAATTTGTTCCTGCCACCTGATACCAATCCCATAGTATAGATTTTTTGGGGATGTCTAAAACTAGGAATGGCAACTAATATTAGGGGGAAAGTGGTTATTATTAGGGGAAACAAAGGAAAAAAATAATGAATTTGAGTTGGGCACTAATCTAGATTACTATATATACTAATCTACATACTATAATTTATCTCCTATTTCCTTCTCCTAGTACCAATCTGAGAAAGTCAGATCTTTGTAGTTTAAATCCAAACAACTCTATGAAGCAATTTGCAATCAGTGTGATGGAAACCCCCAATAAGTGTCAAAACCTGTTGAGCCTCAAGTGACTATTTGGTTGACTATCAAAGGGTAAACTAGGTTTCCCTTCACAGCATTTATTACAAACTTCTTATATCAGTTTGTTACAAAGTGTGCTAGGTTCCTTTTCTTATACAAGGATGGACAAATAGCTACGTGTTTTCAAAGCAGAGCAAAACATCTAATCAAAGGAATGTAGGCAGAACCAAGTCACATAGGTTGTCTCTAATAATCTTAAAAATAAATCTATCAGCCATTCATAAGAGAATCATATTAGAACATTTAAATGTTTGGCTACTTATTTGAGAGAAAGATTGTTTAATTAAATGCTAATGAGGTCTAAAGTTCATGTAGCTTTCTCCAAGTCATAGAAAACATCAACATCTGACGTAGAATAGCCTAATAAGCAGCAGTTTTAGTTCCTACAATACAGTTACTCAGAAGGAAAACAACAAACTGATGAGGTTTTTGTTTTGCTTTTTGCCATCTTTAAATGGAAAACACAACACAATGAAGTTGACTATTTAAATGTCATAACATCCCAGGCAAGTGCCTCAGAAAGCAGTATTCTCTGCAAGTGACAATTCACCGGAAACTATGGCTTGTCAGTGCAGTAACACACACAATGTCATTTTTCTCTTTAAGATCAGCTCTGAATATGCTCCCCAAAGTCCACTTCGGAAATGGAAAGAAAAGGAAATTAAACATCTTTGCCACAAAAGACCCCAACAAACACTTTGCAGGTGCACAGTGAAAGTGGGAAAATAACAAAACAAATAAAATTTTCAGATTTATTTACAGAATAATAAAAATTATAAATTGATTTTGCGGCTAGGGACAATGCACATTCCAGTGATACAAACTGTTCTTCAACACGTGCATGTGTGCGTGCACACACACACACACACACACACACACCCCAGACAGGCATGCATGTGCATACACTACACACTGTCTCAACTGGCCATTTCCTTCAGTTCTACCAGAAGAAAAGATATATGCTAACGAAATACTAAACGATTATTAAAACATTTGCTGGAGGAGAGTAATTCTGTAACAGATTACAATCAATTGTAATTGTACATTATTTACTTATTTAGATTTAAAATAATAAAGATGCTAATCCAAGGTTCTAGGCGCCCTATTACACCACAGTACATGTTTTTTAGCACCATCTGGGATGTTTAACATATCATGGCTAGCTGTGCTTTCATTTAATGAGAATTTTTGTGTGTTAAACAGCAGTTATTCTTACATTTGTTAAAACTAAGAACATAGTTCTTAGTTTATTATTTTGTATCATTAATTCTAAAATAAATTGTTTTTAATCATTATATAAGCCAAGGACTTTTGAGGAGCTGTATATTCAACAGACAGTGTATAAAGACAGGCTCGTTCAAACATCTTCTGCCTTGTGTAGTGTAAACTACTGTGAGCAGAGTGAGGGAAGATAATGGGATTGCTCATAATGAGAAACAGTATCTTTCTGGTAGGACAGCGTCCCAGGTTAGCATATTTGAGACTCTTCAAGCTGCAAACTGACATTAACCTATGCGTGTGCATACTCTTATTAACATTAATGTGATCTGAACACAGGCCTATAGAAAGCAAGAGAGCCCCAAATTAAAGCTTTTTGTCTGCCTTTCTAAAGGAATTGGAAATAATGATTTTGATTCAAAAGAGTTAATTTAGCAATCCAGAGTGAATTAAACAGCACTGTTGACACAGGGTAGTGACTGAAAGAGCCAGTCCAAAGTTCTTAATTCTGAGGGAGACCTGAGAACAGGCAGTAGAGATGCAATTCATGTTAGATAGATCCTGCCTTTTTTGCACAAAGTTCCCACTGAATATGAGTGAAAATTTTGAACACGAAAGGAAAGCAGGATAGGGTCTTGTGAGGAGGAATAAAGACTCGGGGGAAGGGGGTACTGGTAGACCAGGCGCCAGCACCACAGGCTTTATATACTACAGGACAATTCATAGATCATGTAATGGACTCTGGAGCACACGGATATAACAGAGAAAAGCCAAGAGACATTCAATCACATGGAACACATACTGAATTTTATTGTGTCAAATAATGGGGGAAAACATCAAAGGTATTCAGTAATCTGCTGTAGTCGGGGTAGGCAGGAATGGAACAACCGTGTGCCTGTGCATGGCTTTTGAGTACAGAGCGTAAAGAGCTGGACAAAGTTTAACAGGGCCTTACATATGAAACAGAAAATGGTGGAAAGAATCACACGTCAAATGTATGTGCACATACACACATAGAGTGGGATGCAGTCACTGAGATCTTGGTTTGCCCCTTCATGTGATAGGCCAGTGTGTTTTGTTTCCTGCTTTCACAATACAGTTTTGGAATGTAATGCTTCCCAAATGTACAGTACACTATGGGTCTGAACTACAATACAGAAGATTCCCATTTTCATTGCACTAGCGAACAAAACAGGAAAAGTGTACCCATATCATTGACAAATGGATCTGTCCACCATGATAGTGGTACTTTTTATCACACATGGGCAATTAATACAATTCTTAAATATGGCTTTTTAGTCTTGCAAGTAAACTTTTTTATTTACTTTCCTACTTTTATAATTTTACACTAAAAACTCTCCAGCTCTGGAGAATAAAACATGGAAAAGTAGGCAGATAGCCTATAAACTTGGCAGCAAATGAGAGAAAATAATTACATTGTACTCCCCTGCTAAGACCTCATATGTCAGCTGAATTTTGTCCAGCCTCTTCTCCAGCAGCTGCTTTAAAAAACATTTCTACTGGTTTGGAAAAGATTTTACAGGATTTTAGAGACACTTCCTATAAATTACAATGGTTTGGAACATTAGATCACATTAACACAGTCTTATTATTCTTACCTTTGTCCTTCCTTCCACTCCCTCCTTACTGCTGATTCCATTCACTTGTTGTATCTTGTGATAACCTAAATTGTCGGCTGTGGGGGCCGAGACTATATTAGTACAGTGCCCAGCCCAAAGGTGCCCTGATTTTGACTGGGGTCTCTGGTCATGACAGGAATATAAATAATAGAAGTACATATAGGGTTACCATATTTAGTGCCTCCGAAAGGAGGACACTCCACGGGGCCCTGGCCCCGCCCCCAGCCCCGCCCACGCCCCACGCCCCAACTCCGCCCCCTCCCCAAAGTCTCCGCCTCCTCCCCTGCTTCCCGCGAACATTTGATTTGCGGGAAGACTGAAGCAGGTAAGGGGGGTGTGGGGGGAGGAGGCGCGGCCCAGTCTGGCCCCCCCGGCGTTTCCAGCCTGGGTCGGCTCGGGCCCTGGGGTGCCGGCCCCGGGCCCGGCCGAGCACCCCCGGCCCGCCCAGCACTGCCGGTCCCCGGCCCCCCGGCCGAGCACCCCTGGCACCGCACCGCCGGTCCCCAGCTCAGCCCTCGACACCGCACCGCTGTCCCGGCCCCCGGCACCGCCGGCCCGTCCCCCGAGCCGCCAGCCCGCCCCGGCCTGGCACCGCCGGCCCCTCCCCCGAGCCGCCGGCCCGTCCCCCAAGCCCCCGGCCCGGCACCGCACCGCCGGCCCGGCCCCCACTCCGCCGGCCCGGCCCCCGAGCCCCCGGCCCCCGAGCCCCCGGCCCGGCACCGCTCCGCCGGCCTGGCCCCCGAGCCCCCGGCCCGGCACCGTTCCCCCGGCCCAGCCGGCCGCCGAGCCCCCGGCCCGGCACCGCTCCGCCGGCCTGGCCCCCGGAGCCCCGAGCCCCCGGCCTGGCCCCCGAGTCCCCGGCCTGGCCCGGCACCGCTCCGCCGGCCTGGCCCCCGGAGCCCCGAGCCCCCGGCCCGGCCCCCGAGTCCCCGGCCTGGCCCGGCACCGCTCCGCCGGCCCGGCCCCCGAGCCCCCGGCCCGGCACCGCTCCCCCAGCCCAGCCCGGCCCCCGAGCCCCCAGCCCGGCACCGCTCCGCCGGCCCGGCCCCCGAGCACCCACACGGCCGGCCCCGCATGTCCCAATTTTCCTGGACATGTCCGGCTTTTGGGGATTTCCTCCCCGGACAGGGATTTGGAGCCCAAAAAGCCGGACATGTCCGGGAAAATCCGGACGTATGGTAACCCTAAGTACATACATGTTGGTCAAATTTATATTCCACATTTTATTAATTTCTCCAAATACCTCTGACTTCAGTGTTAATATTAGTATCTATTACTTGTAATCCAATAGTACTTAGAGGCCCAAACAAGTTGCTAGGCATTGAACACACACACACACACACACACACACACACACAGATACAGTCCCAGCCCTTAAGAGTTTACAGTCTAAATGGACAAGACTGCCAAAGGGTGGGAGGAAAAGCTGAAGAACAGAGAGGGGAGTGCCAGAGTTGGGAATAAAATCCAGATGTCCCAAGTCCCAGCCTTATGTCCACTGGACCATGCTGCTTCTCTGGAGTCAGTAAGTCTACCCTGGAATAAGCACTATACCTGGTAATACATTTTCGCAGGACTGGGCCCTAAAGCAAAACACATTGCTTGTATATTAGATGCTGCCAATTCCAGTGCTCTCACTTCCGAGTTTAGTGCTAACTAACAGGGAGTAGAAAATTCAGTGGGATTACTCTTGGTAGTAAAACATTATACCCAATAGTGTTGGCACAGCCAAGCTTTTATTCTTCCATAGTCTGTGCTTAAGGAGAGGAAAGTAACAGAGAATAAATGTAGAGTGACCATATGGTTGTGTGTACACAGTATAATATCTATTTAAAACACTACTAGGGTGTAACATTGTTCCCTCCCACTCCAATAATTGTGGATGAACAATCTGCTTTTTATATTGTATTTATCTTTTTTATATGTAGATAATTGAAAACCCAGGGGGAAAAAACCCCTCCAGGAAGCCTATCAAATCAGTGTGTACTGTAGTTAGTTGTGTTCTTGGGAAGAAACACAGTAGGAAAGAACAAGTGGAATACTCTGAGACTGGGAAATTTATTCTTGTAATTGGTCCTCTCTATTCCATTTGTTTATGTTTAATAAGGTATCCATGCACTTTGTGGTGTGGTGCATACACATTTTCCACCCATTCAGTAGCCATGTAGGCTCTGAGTTTTATTATACAATGTTGCCATTTCCTGTTGCTTTAATTCCCCTCCCCCAAAATAGAGTGTATATGAGACAAATATAGTTAGCAGGATTTTATTATTACAGGCCTGCAGTACACAGGCTTGACTTTTATTCTTGTCTGTCTCATGCAGCTATAGCTCATAAATGCCTTTTTTGCAACATTGTTTTGGGAAAAACTCATTTTTGGCTGAAACATCTGTTGGGAGAGAGGACAGCCTAATGATTACTGACAGGGAAGAGATGTCAGGATTTTGGGCTATGTACCTGACTTTACCTCATAACCTCTCTTCTATTAACATTGAATGTTTTTATGCAGTACTACAGATTACTTAATGCACTAGAACTAAAGTAAATCACGCTTGGCAGCCAACAAACCCTCCACATTAAGCTGTAACACGTGTAGAGCTGGACCAATGACACGTGGGCTGCACATAGGGGTTGTTGATGACGACAGTGCCGGGATTCGTTGAGCTGGTGCTCATTGAATTCGGCTCGCTGGTTGGACCATTAGCTTCCCTGACTGCTGTCAGGTACTGGCGGGTAGCACGGCAAGGACACTGATCCATTGCCCCTAATGGCAATGGCAGGTTCGTCGCAGGGTGCTTGTGCTCCAACTTTGCGGACGTCAGCTTGCCATCTCATATTCGGTGGCAGAGTACTGCGCACCAGTTTGGAGTCGATCGTCACACACCAAACTGGTGGATACGCAGTTACATGCCACCATGAGTATCATCTCCGGCACCCTGGTCCGACTCCACTCCCATGGCTTCCAGTTCTGAGCAATATTGCTCCTCCTCATATCAGATGAGAGGTTGCCACTGGCAAGTTTCTGGAGAAAGTATGCGCCAACTCAAGCCTGCCACTGCACAATGACCTTTTAAAATGACCAGCTGCATGTTTGCCGTCACGACGCCCATTATGGTCTCATTCGCCACGCCAGGATGTTAGGGCGGAAACACTCTGGCGAGAGGAATGGAGATCTGTTATAATTCCCAACCAGTCCCTCGTCGCCCACCCCACAATTTGCCCACCTGGTTTTGACCTGCCCTGTCGCCAATGGTCCCTGTTGAACAGGTTCCGGACCAGGCAAGGTCTCTGTGCAGCCAACCAGTATCACTGGGGCCTTTGTGCAGCTGTGCCGCAACACAGACGATGACGCACATTGTCGAGGAATGCCTGCTGACTACACTAAGCAGTGGCCTAGAAGAACTGATCACACCACTGAAGATGCCACTGCTTGGCTAGACGACTGCACACTCTAAAGAAATAAAATACTGGAACTTAATAGCCACCTTAATCAGCTGCTGGAGAAAGTAAAGCCCCATATCTACCCAGACAAAATACCCAAATCCTCACCACCAATATACATCTCCGAGATTGAAAAAAAATGGTGCCTACTCCTGAAGACCTAGGACTGTAAGGAAATAGATCAGCAAAAGGGGAAAGGAAGGCTTTTGAAATAGCACACATGATGTTTTCTTTTTAAATGTTATCTCTTAAATGGTGTGGGAGTGACTTTGTGCCTCGGTTTCCTCACCAGGACATATTATCTACCTTCCTGCTGTAAAGTGACTGATTATATTTAAATCAATTATTTTAATTGCAAAGTCAACATAGTGGATTTAATTTGGAGTATGCGAACAGTAACTATTAAGTACTATAAAATACAGCTTTAAGACAAGGATGCAGAGAAGCATAAATTCCTACTCCTTTTAAATGCCTTATTGCTGATTCCCTTTCCCGTGCAGAGTAATCACACTGCAGATATTGATCTGTGACCATCTCATTGATATTTAAAAAAAAAGGGGGGGGGGGATAGCTCAGTGGTTTGAGCATTGGTCTGCTGAACCCAGGGTTGTGAGTTCAATCCTTGAGAGGGATATCTAGGGCAAAATCAGTACTTGGTTCTGCTAGTGAAGGCAGCAAGCTGGACTTGATGATCTTTCAGAGTCCCTTCTATGAGATAAAATAAATATATGGAGATATACCTATCTGTGACCATCTCCTTGATATACATTTAGAGTGGGACCTTCAGTTGTACAGATCAGAAAGACAAACTTTGATTGTCTAGCTCCTAAAATGGATTGGAAGCTAAGATGGGAGCTGCTCCCTTGTGTTTTACCTCTAAAACTCAAATTTTTAGCATTAAACCAGGGGTCTCAAAAACATGGCCCACGGGGCTATTTCCTGCGGCCCGCGCGCCCCTCCAGCCTACCTCCAGGCCACGGGTGGGCAAACTGCACCCATGGGATTGTCCCCCTCGAGCCCCACGCCGCTCCCTGAGGCGGCTGGCATCATGTCCCTGCAGCCGGGGGGGAGATGGGGGAGAGCAGAGGGCTCTGTGTGTTGCCCTGGTTTCCAGGCACCGTCCCCCGCAGCTCCCATTGGCCGGGAACGGGGAACCGCGGCCAATGGGAGCTTCGGGGGAGGTACCTAGAGGAGCCCTGCATCCCCCCCTCCCACGGGGGCCGCAGGGACATGGTTCCAGCTGCTTCGTGGAGCGGCGCAGGGCCGGGGCCGGGGCAGGCAGCCTACCCTGGTCCCGGTGTGCGCCGCTGCCACACCAGAGCCACTTTAGGTAAGTGGCTTCGGGCCAGAGCCCGAAGCCCTCCTGCACCCCGCTCCCCAACTCTGTGCCCTGAGCCCCCTGTCTGCACCCCAACCCCCTGCTGCACCTCAACTCCCTGCCCTGAGCCCGCTGCTGCATCCCACACCTCTTCTGCACCCCAACCCCCTGCCCTGAGCCCCCTGCCGCACCCCGACCCCTCCTGCACCCCACACCTCAACTTCCTGCCCTGACCCCCACCACACCCCTCCTGCCCCCTCTATGAGCTCCCTAATAGATAGAAAAAGCTGCCAAATTCTGTACACACAAGTCTTAAGGCCAAATTCTATACACACAAGTCTTGGCCTTAAAAAAAACCCTACCACCTCCAAATTCTCTTCGTGTGAACCTTGCCATCTGACAGAAGTTTAAGGATTCAGCAAGTTGGTGATTTCTGGGAGTGTTCATTCAACCATATTATGTGCCAACTCATTTCCATGAGGATGGTGCAACTCACAAAGACTTCCCAGGGGCTAGCATATGGGGAGGCAACTAATTCTGGAGATCACATGGCTCCCAAGAGAAGATTTATTTTTTTCTGGCAGAAGTGGTGGAGGGGCCCTACCCTCATTTGGGGGATACAATGCCTACAGACCTGGCCCTCATGAATACAACGACTACAGAGTTCACCAGTAATGTTTTATACAACCTATAACTTGGGCAATCACTTAGGTTGGTTTAGTTTAGTTATGGAAGGAATATGTAGTGTATAGGGAGCTTCAGAATTGCTCTTCCAGCTTGGAGTTGTCACACAGGCCAAAAACATTTGTTGTGGGACTGATGTTCAGAAAAGCTCCTTTTTCTTTGTGTAAATGGAGGAATATATAGCCACCTTTATTTATGCACTCCAGAAGGAAGCAGGTTTAAAAAAAAAATCAGTAAAATTTAAATGGTATTTTTGAGTTGCCATCAATACTATCTACAGAGTTTTGCATTTTTTCCAGCCTGGTGCTTCATGTGTTTATGGTTTAATTTCCTACCAATGTCAACATTCAGCCTGCATAGTGGTTTGTCAAAAAATTATGACTTGGTTCCGGAAGACTACAGCATGCCTTTGTGCATGAGCAAAAGAAAAGGGAGCTATCGTTGTGTGCACATGCACTATGGGCTCTCCATTCTTCAAGTGTGTTATTATGCTAAACACATTGTTGCTACAGCTAATGCAGTTGGACATTACATAAAACTCACTGACATTGTGACTATGCAGAGACTATGGCTCGGGAAATAAAAAAGGATTTGCACAAATCATTTCAGTGTCAAATGCATAACTTCTCTTTTAGTGTGTAGCTAAAAGAAATTTTATGGATCACATTCAAACATCGTGACTGGGCTCTCTGTAATTTAAGTTTGGTTTATTGTTCCATTTCTGATTGATTTTTTTTCCAAAATACTCTTGCGAGAGAGATTACATAAGCTCTTTTCTAATGGATATCTGGATCTCTCTATATAAAATTTATTCTGTTGGTCATGTTCCCTAATTGAGTTAATTCACATGTTAGCAGAAGGGCCAAGTTGCTTTCCTTTAGTGAACTGGAATAGGTACTTCAGATGAAGCTATCCCAGAACAAGAACTTTTATGTATTAAGTTCGAATTAATTCAGAATGTAAGAGCTGTGTTTCAATTTGGAAATCGATAACTAGGACATTTATTAGGTTTTATAAATGGATCTCATTAGTCAACCTAATGCGGTTGAGGAATGAGAGGACTCATAGGATTGATTTCACCAGCTCCCACAGTTCTTAGAGTCCTAACCAGACTTGTTGCAAGAGGCTAAAAATCAGGAATCAAAAACCAGGGTCCCTTGAGGCAAGAATAATAATTTGCAAGTACTTTTTTTTTCAAGAATTTGTAAATTAATTTGTTAATACTAATAATACCTAGCTCTTACATAGTACTTTTCATCAGTAGTTCTCAAAGCCCTTTACAAAGGAGGTCAGTATCTAATTCCCATTTTACAGATAGGGAAATTGGGATTTACATATTTGCACAGCTACTCAATGGCAAAAACAGGAACAGAGCCCAAGAATACTGATGCCGAACCATCTGTTCTAACCATTAG
Source organism: Malaclemys terrapin pileata (assembly GCF_027887155.1). Lineage (NCBI taxonomy): Eukaryota > Metazoa > Chordata > Testudines > Emydidae > Malaclemys > Malaclemys terrapin. The sequence goes on from NC_071512.1 coordinate 29,774,222, forward strand.
AAAGCAGTCCCTCCAGTGCAGTGCAGTATTAGGCCTTTAAGATGCCCTCACTTTTGAGTTTTCACCAACAAAACAAAAGCTTTTATTTACCAAAGTTTGTCAGTGAATATTAAAAATCAAGAGCAAATAAAAACCAATGCTCTATTATGTTTATAACAGATTGTACTGGTACAATACCATAAAGTCTAATGGGGGTAGGGGGAAATCACCTGATTCCAATTAATACAGTTAAACAGAAGGTCTGAAGAGTGTACAATATTAGCATACCAGGGGATCTTAAGAGTAACATTCTTTCCTTCCCTTTGCAAAACAATTCCACTTGTGTTCCCGGGGTCAAAATATTAGCTAAAACTGATGTTTCTCCCCACCCCCTCCTTAATAAAAATTAAAGTTTACTTTTGTCTTTCAAAATCCAGGCTACTTTGGAATTAGCATAATGCACAAGGTTGTACAGCACGTTTCGACATTCACTTGAAACACTTCTCACTTTCCCACCCACTGAACCCAGAAGGTTGTGCTCCTTTGGCTATACTAAGTGTCACCCAGAACCAAACAAACAGATAAAGAAAAAAAAAAAAAGACGACTACCCAATAACCAGTCCAAAATTATTTACCTAGTATGTCTATTCCACTCTGCCCCTTCCTGAAACATATTTGAGTCAAATGACTCTGAAATATATCCTGATCACCTTTCTCAAAAGAGTAGTCCATTAAAGGCAACTAGACACCTGAATAAAGCAAGCAGAAGTCGGCCCTAAATCTACAAAGGTTAGAAAAGTAAGTTGATGTTAACCTCTAGATATTCGGAGTTTGTCTTTGACAGGAATAAAGAAAAGATGAGTTATTATACTGTGCGCTAAGAGGATTTCCAAAGAAGTTTGATCAGCACTGAAACTACTATTTAGTTTAATTCCACTGGAACCACTAATGCAACTACCAAGCAATGGCACATCACAAAACAGTGTGGAGCACAGTGTGGATGTGCTATGATCTGTGTATATGCATCATTTACTGCACTCTGAGTAGCAAGCATTACATGTGCCCTTCATTATCACTAATGGAATCCCAAAGTCAATGACCAGTCATAAATGTCTATTCTAAATAAAATGTATTGAAGGCACCCTGCCCAATGTCTTTTACACAGGTTTCTGGGGAGACGAGGAGTGTCAAAAATGCAGTTAACCTTTAGAGATAAAAATATTATCATCAATTGTGTTGATTTAGAACTTAATCTGTTTCAATTAAATTTACCAACTGAGATTATATATTTCCTCTGACTAGTTTGTTACATGTTTTATCAATACTATTTTTTTTCTTTAACCCTATAGTATTTCCCCAAGTGATGGTCCCCTACGGTGCATGTGTATGAAACCTTTGTTGGGAATGCTAGTACTGCTATAACCCACCCGCTATGGTATTTTATTTTTGATAACTACATCTTCTCTATTTTTAGTTTGCATTTTTCTCCTTTCTCATAGGGAACAGCTGGAAGGTATTAAGAATAGCTCTGCAACCCTTGTCACATAGGATGAATAATATGTTTGAGATCAGAGAGATCTAGGAGAGGGAAAGAGAGAAATAGGTGAAGAAATTAAGGGGTACATTTGTGTGGTTTTTTTACATTTTCCCTCAGTCTCTCTCCTCCTGCCCCCCAAATCTGAGATGTGAGACTGAAACACAGAGTAACATCAATACACAATAATGACAGACTATATCTGGGCAGAGATCTTTGACCCTAGAACTCATTTCCCGTCTTGCTTTTACAGAGCACTGATTTTGATGAAACTCAGGATGAACTGAAAGACTCATCTATTTTACCAGAATTTTCTGTCAGGGAAGAAAAAAGTGAGAGTGTGGTAGGGTGGAAGAAAAGGAGGAGTTGAACAAAGTTATGAGTAAGGAGGGACAGAATGTGCAAAGGAATGAATAGCCGGTCTGGGTATGTAAGAAACTCTGTCTTTTGGAAATACATACAGAGTGAGCAAATCACATTGGAAACAGAAGAGAGTTGATAACCAAGAACCCAGAGTCTACAGCAGGATCTGAAAACCCTTCTTCATCCCACATATACTTTAAACTACTGATTTAATATGATTGTAGGAAGGTTGACCTGGATTGTGTATGAAGATTTCTATTGGACAACTCTATCTTAAACTCTAACACAGAATTCATGAATAAGGCAACGACTAGGAAGGGGGATAACTGTGCATACTCTACAGACCCTATAATTCATGTCTGCTGTTTGAGACGTTTTGAAAAAACTTTTTCTCAGCAAAATTTAGTACAATTATTACCCTGATTTATGAGCTATATTAGAGGGAGGGGAGTGGAGATTTCACAGAATTTGATTTGACGCCTGAAGTGACAATGGGTCAATTATGTTTGCTTGAATTTATTGAAATATTTTGAGGAGAATAATGTGTAGCATTTTAGTAGATATTATTATTCCTTACAAGGGAATGTGTAAGAATTGAGGGGGGCAAAGGGGAATTCCTTTCCAAAGGAAATCAAATGAAACTTTTTTTAAAGAAATCTTCCAGACTACAGGTTATTCCTTTTTTCATATTTTTAAATTGGTTTATGATTAAATAAATAAAGACTAGAGTTTAGATATATGATGGATATAGGGTGGCCACTCACACACTCCTGGAATACCCGACATTCCGGTAATTCCAGGAACAGTGGTGCTTACCCTTCCCACCATGATCCTGCCTCCCTTGGCATGACCTTGCACACATGGTGCATGAAAGGTTATGTCTCATGAGGATGCCATTTTAAAGAGTGCACCACCCCATCGGCATGACCTCACATACATGGTGTTTGAGAGGTCACACCAGCGAGGGCAGAGAAACATGTTCTTCATTCTGGCATCCCGCTTCTGATACCGGAACAAAACCACATTTAGTTTTGTCTCAGTTCTGGATGAGGGACAAACATTAGAAAATCAGGATTGTCCTGTTTAAAATTGAATGATGTCCTGACTAAATCGATTAGAATAGTCTGCATGTATCTAAATTAAGTCTGCAAAATCCAGTTTGTTTTGTGAACACCATTTTGAAACTGTACTCAACTATATTGGATTGGGATTCCAGGAGGTGTCAGGATACATTTTTGCACTTAGCAGAGGGCTAACAATGGAGAGCAACCAGCAATCATGACCTTGGATGGCCTTCCATTCAAATGAAAGCCTTCTAGGACAACGAGCTGGCTGCAGCCTAAGGGAACCATCTTTTAACAGTCTGAACTGCAAGGGGCCATAACTAAGCAACAAATCACCTAATTAGGGACATGAACTCAATAAGAAGTCACCTGATAAAAGTGTGTGTGTGTGTGGGGGGGGAGGTCTGGAATCTTATAAATGGAAGGATCTCCCACTGGCCATTTTTAAAAAAGAGTTTAGAAGAAGGCAACATTGCACAGGAGGAGGGTCCAGGGACCATGAAAGGACCCTGACAAAAACTTGAAGGGCTCTCAGGGTAGTGGGCAAATAAAGGAAAGGTTTTATGTGAAGGTTTTTGTTATTTTTCCATAGATCTGTATATCTTTTGTACTTTGTCTGTGAGTAAGGGGTGATGGGTCTAGAAATTCCTTTGCAAACTCTATGCATTACTTGCTTTCACTGTCACAGTCTCTTAAAGGGGAAATAGTAATCCAGAGAGTCTGCAGCATCAGTGGAACTCTAAGAGCGTGCAAAAGCTACTGGGAGTCCTGGGTGAGCTGCTGCTATTATCAGGGTCTAAGTATTTGGACTGAGGACTCCACATCTGTCAAAAAGGGGAACTAACCAGAGGATATACACTCCAAGAGTGTGGCTAGAAGGCCAGCTCCAGGACTCTATCCAGCCCCAGCCAGCCTATAAGCATGAAGCCATCCAGTGGGTGGATTCAAGCATGAAAATCTGGAGAACCTCCACCAGGGAGAACTCTTAAGGTAATAACAAGATATATATTCATCATCATATTTGTTATCTGAACTCAGATCACAGGAAGAAGGTAAATTAAGCAGTTTAGGACTTTCTGCCCTTGTAATTCATTGCACTACTAATGGTAGCCATTGTTGGCTAACTAAACCTCAGCATACAATGACTTGATACCAGAAAGGGTTAAAATCTCTGTGCAGGATGTTATTTCTTAAAATAATGGTATTTGCCAATTGTACAGAATTAAGAATGTCCTGAACTAACACAAAGCTGAAGTAATTCTCGAAGTTTTTGTTGATCTCTCTTCTCTCAATGTCCCTTCTCTAAAGTCAACCCTACACAACCAAAATAACCTTTTCCAGCCACTGCTTTCTCCCATAAACACCAATTTAACCCAAAGTCAGTTATCTATAAAGCCTGGATGACAATGGGCAAATGTAAACAGATGGCAGGGTCCCAAACAGAAAGAAGTGGTGAAACATGGCTCTAAGCCATTGGGGTATTCCATCAGTGCATTCTTTGGGCATCAATGCCATCCTTTTCATGATTTGGACCGCCAGGTATGATTATTAATTAAGTTTGAGAGTCACTTTGTAAACAAGTAGACTTTTTCCTCTTCTATATTAATTTCAGAAACCTGCCCACTTTGGGCCATTCTTAGAGATTTACAACTTCTCTAAAGAGGAGATTGAAGACTGCTTTGTTTGTACTGGAGATCCATGAGGTTATTGCATGCAGTGAAAACACTCAACTTCCCTAAATAGTACAATGTGCTCCAGGCTGGAAAACTTGATGAAATACTGTTAGACACTCAAAGCCATTACATATTTTGGGCCCGGGGGGGCTGATTAATAATAAAAAGTATGTAATATTATTTTCAGTTTCAAAATATTTTTCATGCAGAGGAAGAACTACAGACACATTGATAAATACACCAGTCTCCATCTAGCCCTCAAGGGTTAATTTTATGTTATTTTTTAAGCATATTGTTTTCTTCAAATGAGGTACATTAGACAGATGCTACGTTGATACAATAAACAGCAATGCCAAATCTAATAAATTAAGAAAAAGAGAACCACATGCAGAGATTTTCAGATGAAATCAGGTAATGACAGGAAAGAAAAATGCAGATCTGTTAAAATGTTTTTTTAGTTCAATGTTCAAGGTGTAGAGAGATTCTGAGCAGGAGGAAGCCTGACTTTATGCTGCATTCGTTGTACAAATGCATTTGAGCACGGTGAGTTGAATATATTTAATTTTTTTTGTAGAGTCACTTAGGCTTTAAATAAATCTGTATTCCACTATACAACCCAGACAAAGACTCATATGCTGCTGGGGAGTCAGAAAAAAAACTGGATTAATTAAAATATTCAGTACACTGTTTGTTAGAATGAAATGTCATATTTAAGTACTTTGCCGTATGGTTCTCCAATTCACTTACACCAAACTGGCTTACAGAGGCTTGTTGATTACCAACAAGGAAAGAACAGCAAAGAAGATGCATGTGCTCGTTACAGGTGCCACTGCTATTTAAAGATCAAACTCATCTACAAGGTGAAAATGCTGTAATAGTGCAAGCGTATTTCTAACAGGCATTAACTGCACCTCATGGATCTTCATGACATAAGTATCGTGCTGTGAGCCATAGTGCCTGGAGTGAGTTAAATCCCTATTATATCAAGGAAGTCTAGATTCTTTATTCAGGAGAGCTCACTGCTTTCTCAGTTCGTGGTAGATTAAGTTACTGCATTTATTGTGTTGGGTTGTTGGGCTTTTTTACTTTTTAATAGCAGATTGGTTGGAACTGGAGAACAAATAGAATGTGAATGGCTAGTGGAACAGTACATACAAAGAATGGATGTGGGCGGCAATACACATGCACTGAAATATCAAATATGCTGCCACAAACTTTTTTATCTAGATATGTGCCTTTTTGTCATAGGATCCTGACAAACACTGAATGTAGCCAGCAGTCACAGCCACCAGTCTGGGCTGACACAATGTGAGTTGACTGTGAAAGTATAGTCTTGATTTGGACATCTTTGCTGTCACCGTTCTGGAATCTAGGCATGGCAAAGCCATCACAACCACTCTAAATGTTGGGTGGAATGAAATTGATGGCTTTACGGTAAATGATACCATCAGCACATTGCTATCTCCTGTTCCACAAGCTACAGCAGGAATTTAAGCAGGCCTTAATTCATCAAAATATATTAATATGAGCTATTTATTGTAATCTCAGGTCTGTCATTGTGACATGTTGACATTGTGCACACTGCAGATGTCCCTGGTACCTATATCACCCTTCTTTGTTGTGAAAAGCTTCAAGTTATATAGTCAAAATTACTATGAGAAAACACAGATTAGAGATGAATAACATACAAATAACACACATGAAAGAACTGTGGAACAGCTATATATCACGGAGAAGCAATTTACTGAAATTAATAATTTGTAATGAATCCTGGCAGACTGAAATCAAAGGTATTACAGACTAAATGATTTTTTAGATTAATAATAGTCACATTATAGCTGCAAAACAAATATTCAGTGTACAAGTTAGTACACACAGGAAAATAAATTTAATAGCACTCATCTCTTTTACATATGGGGGCTTGGAGACCATGGGTAAGCTCAGAATTTGCTTCCTGAACCGCCTTTCTGTGAACAGCTGTTAGTGCACATGTATCATTCACAGGGCTGGCTCCAGGCACCAGCTTACCAAGCAGGTGCTTGGGGCGGCCACTTCGGAGAGGGGCGGCACGTCCAGCTGTTCGGCGGCAATTCGGCAGACGGTCCCTCACTCCTGCTCGGAGCAAAGGACCTCCCGCCGAATTGCCGCCGCAGATCGCAATTGCGGCTTTTTTTTGTTTGTTTGTTTGGCTGGTTGGGGCGGCCAAAACCCTGGAGCCGGCCCTGATCATTCATAGTTTTTGGGACAGTACTTCTGAGAACCATATTATAACATGGTGCTAAAACATCCTGGCAAATACACTATGGGGAGGGAGAATATTCAGTGAGTATGCAGGGAGAGCAAGTCTCTCTATTTCAGCTTATGTCCATCATCTTTGCAGAGATTGTATGAAAAAGTATTATTTTTTGAAATGCAGGTATTTTATGATCTACACACTCAAGTGTAAATAATAAGGCTAACACTTTCCAGCACAAATCCAGGCACTGCTGTAGTATTGTTTTCATCTTTATCTTGTATGAGGGCTTACCCATTCTCTCTCCTGTATATATACCTAGAGATTGATCCTGCACCCATTGATTCAACGGCAGAACTCTCAATGACTTCAGTGAGTCCCATAGTTTGAGGAACTGCCCTCTTCTTTTTGCATTTAATGGAGTTCATCTGTATCTCAGGGGAAGACATGTAGATCAAGCCTCAAAATTCAAGTAACCCATTAGTAACAATTTCAGGAATTGTTTTAAAAGTTCTTTTAGAATTTCTCTGTAAAATACTATGTCTGTTTCTGACACAGGAAATGTTGTCTTGTCATATGTAGCTGATGATTTCTTTTTTAAGATTATGGGGCAATAATCTCTTTAGTCCTAGCAAACACTAGATACTCAAATGACTGCAAATGCCAGGCAAAAATACCACACAAGATATTTTTGGTTGCATTAAATGGCTTAATCTACAGATAGTCTCTAATTTTCAATATCATTTTTTTCTTTGGGTTTACAATTTTAGGCAAAGATAATAAAACTCAAATCAAAGTAAAAAAATGGAACAGAGATATTAATGAAATCTACACTGGGAATATCTGAAATTTAGAATGTTATGCAATTCTGAAACTTATTTGTGAAGAGGGCTGGCAGGCCATAAATGGATTTTTTTTTTTTAAATGGAATCATGAATTGTTCCTATGTGATCTTCTCACCAATCTTTCCTTGACAACAGCTAATGCTTGAGCTGTTGCTGCATGTTTTGTTATTGCCTGTCCCAGATGACTCTTGGGAGCTGGAGTCGTGCCTCCTTTGCACTGTAAAGTACTGTGTGCAGTTAGGTTGCTACATGCCTGATTTTCTTATTAAGACATAAATAACAAATATTTAAGAAAAAGAAAATTAGAAGAGTGAGACTTTAAGGACCGTGGGAACTATATCACTAGCACTTGTAAATACATGTGAAAATAGAGATACCTGGAGAGAAAATGGGAACATTTTTTGACTCCACTGAAAAGCACATGTGCAAAAGGGTTTTTGGGGGGAGGGGGGGGGAGAACATGGAGAAAACAAACAAATAAGATATGTTCTATCAAAATAAATAGAGACTGTCCCTCGTAATCAGGAAGAGGAAATATGTATGTAGTAGCAACCACAGTAGTTAAAATATTGAACAGAACCTATATACTGAAGTGGAAATTCTCTGTGGAAACCTCTTCCGCTAACTTGCAAAAAAATCTTTATTCACCATGAGATCTCCTTTGCCCTACTATTCTGTGTACACACAGAACAAGAAAAGGTGACTGAATGTAGATGCGACAGATAGGACAAAATGACTCCAAGTACATATCCTCCTATAAGACAGCTTCTAGCTGTGTTTTTACAAGCTCCACTCAGAGTTGTGTTTAATTAAAATAAAGGGTGATACATGCCATTGTGCAATGTTATTCTGATAACTAGTGTACCTAACAATTGAAGACACTAAAGTTCCCGTTTAAGAGAGTTATTTTAGACTGACATAGAGAATACTACATGTGGGGCTTACAGTCTCTTTTACCACTTTGACTACTAATTTTTTCAGTCATTCAACCCTGTTTTGGGAGAAGTTAAAGAAAAACGGAGGCCGTCTTTTAACTTAGCTTCACTGCGAAAAGGAAGAGGAGTCAGTCAAGGCTATCCTTTCAGGGTTTTTAAAAGAACATATACAGAATGTGGGCATATTTGAACCAGCTGGAACTTAGTTAATGTTTGATTTTCTTTTAAACAGATACCAGCATCTCTCTCACGTGGTCGTTATGACCACAACAGAACAGGGGCACAGGGCTGACATGAAAAGCTATTTCTTTTCTAAAGAAGGTAGTTACGAAAAGGGAGCAGAGGCCAGATCAGATATTTACTCTGTGTGCTACTATCTATGCCATACCCCCCAAAAAGGGCTGTGCCACAGAAACTTGGGAAACAGGGGAAGAACACCAGGCCTCCTTGCGGTGACGGTGCAGTAGTGCAGCTAGTGGTTGCCATTCATTTCAATACAGAATATTATTTACCTTTTTTGGTGTGAGGGGCAGGTGATTCTTCTATTTTTATAATCCCCTCTCCACACACACACTCATTTTTATGGGGAGAGAAATGGGGGGATTCAGTTGAAAACCAAGTTACTCCCGCCCCAGCCCTCTGCCGGGTGGAATTAGATGTACCATTGCAGGGTGACAAATGGCCTCATCTGATTGGCAGAATGAAAATAGGGTGGAGCCAACATACATATAAAATATAGTTCCTCTCCAGCAGGGAGAGGAGGTTGAGAAGCTCCTGTGAATCTCTTCTCTGTTGAATCTAATTTCAATTCCTGATTCCTTCTGTCTTTGTAATGTTTTGCATGCAGAGGGGAGGCCTGAAGTTTATTATTTTGTTACTCCCCAGGCCATCTGTATATTAATCTACTTATCTTTAGCAAACCAGACTGTAAATAATGCCCTGTTCATGAGACCCGCATGAATGATTGCATTACGAGACTATTACAGATTGCCAACTATGAAACACAGACTATCCAAACATAAGCTGGCTCCGACCCTCCAGTACCCTGGCCACACAGCAACCTTATAGAGCTGTCACCACCTCAAGGCAGTATAAATGTGTTGAAGTCACAGCTGCAGTTCATAGGTTTGCCAGCCTCCATTAGCAATAGAATGATGCCACCTAGTAGCTATTCTGTTGTATCTTTTACAGAGATGCTTTCTGAAATTGTGAAAGATCACTGCTAAGGGATACAGGCAGTACAACTCCCTCTGACACTTCACAGACACAAAGGGAAGTGTCAGTTAACAAAATACCCCTCTGTACTGACAGAGGCTCAGAGCAGTAGTTCTCAATCCGTAGCCCAATCAGCACACAGTTGCGGTCCATGTAGCTGTACAGATAGAATATATTTTGTGCGGATATAAAGGTAGTGTATGCCTATCTATTTAAATGAGAGAGAGAGTGAACTGCATATACATCTGCACTCAGAGCTACTGCTGAGACAGCCACAGTGCAGCCTCAGACCTCAGGGACGCCATAAAGCAGCAGCAGCAATGCCGATCTAGCTACAGTGTCATTTTAACAGCTTCCTAACAATGTTAAATCTATCCCAGGACATACGCTAAGTAGTTTTTCGCCATCGTTTGCCAACAGCTAATTCAGGATCTCTGTTCTTTGCCACAATCTTCACGGCTTGGTTATTAGGCAATGGAGGATGTGCTTTCATGTAGTGATTATTGTTTTGGTGGCAAATCAACAGTGAAGGTAGATAGTTACCTGGCAAAGAGGGGGGGTTCTCACCTTGCTTTAATAAATAAATAAATCAAATCAAATCAGATTACCATTTGCTGACTCAGCAGATTCTTCAGCTCAAGCCAACACTTGGATGCCCCATTTTACTCTTGTTTGGAAGAGTGTATGTTTATATTTTTATTTTATATGCACACACACATATTTAGGGTTGCCAACTTTCTAATGGCACAAAACCAAACACCCTTGCCCCGCCCCTTTACCCTTGCCCCAAGGCCCTTCTTCGAGGCCACGCCTCCACTCACTCCATCACCCCTCCCTCTGTCACTCACTCTCCCCCAGTCTCACTCACTTTTACTGCACTGGGACAGGGGTTGGGGTGTGGAAGGGGGTGAGGGGTGCAGGCTCTGGGTGAGCCAGGGATGAGGGGTTTGGGGTGCACAAGGGGGCTCCTGGCTGAGGAGTTCGGAGTCTGGGAGGGGGATCCAGGCTGGGATGCAGGATGAGGTGAGAGCTCTGAGATGGGGCCAGGGATGAGGGGTTTGGGGTGCACGAGGGGGCTCCAGGCTGAGGCCAAGGATTTCAGAGTGCAGAAGGGGGCTCAGGGCTGGGGCAAGGGGTTGGGGTGTGGGAGGGGGTGTGAGATGCATGTCTGGGAGGGAATTTGGGGGCGGGAGAACGCTCAAGACTGGGGCGGGGGTTGGGGTGCGGGAGTGGGTGAGGGGTGCGGACTGCAGCTGGATGGCACTTACCTCGGGCAACTCCCAGAAGCGACTGCCATGTCCCTCTGGCTCCTAGGCTCGGGGCGGCCAGGTGGCTCCACGCACTGTCCCTGCCTGCTCCTGTTGGCTGCGGTTCCCCACCAATGGGAGCTGCAGAGTCGGTGCTCAGGGCAGAGGCAGTGTGCGGAGACTCCCTGGCTGCCCCTATGCCTAAGAGCCGGACACGCCGGCCACTTCTGGGAGTCACGCAGAGCCTGCCTTAGCCCCGCTGCGCTGTTGACTGGACTTTTAGCGGCCTATTAAAATCTCCGGATTGCTTTCAATAGTCACCAGGAGATCAATGCCGATTTCAGTAGATTCCTGAGTCTCCCGGCCAATCCAGGAAGGTTGGCAACCCTACTACATACTATATATATGGCAGAATGCGGGTAAAACAGAGCAGGGACATACAATTCTCCCCCAAGCAGTTCAGTCACAAATTTAATTACTGCATTGTTTTTTTTTATATATATATATATATGTATATATATATATATATATATATATTATATACACACACACACACACACACACATATATCCCTATAAAAACAAATCTTCATGTACATACATATGTGCATGCATGCACAGGCGCACACACACACAAAGCTGTTATGAATTTAGTGGTTGTACAAAGGTGCTGGATTGCCAGCCTGGAGTTCTGTAGTCAGGTTTTTATCCACACACAAGTACACCACAGACAGCAGCTGAGGTAGTGTCCTCAAACCTGACATGTGATCAACATCTCTCTGAGTAAGAGAGTAGTTCAGTCTCCAGACCCTTTTATCCCTTGCCCCTTCTGTTCATGTAACAATTACTGGTGGAGGGATAGACACACACACTTTTTTTTTTTTTTTTTTTTTAAGCCAGTGACAGTTCCTAGGTAGAACATATAGGAATGAAGGAAATCTTCATGGAAGGTTTCATGCAGATCTATACATTTTTAAATGTTAGTATCAAGGACAGGTTTGTTGATGATTGTTTAAAAACAGCAATAGAACTTCAAATCCTTTTGAATGGGAGCAACAGAATAGTAGCATCAAACCTGATTCAATAAAACAATACTCAGCTTACTTTAAAAGCCTCAGAGATGCCTTGAAAAACGAACAATAGAGAACAGTTAATCGGCAGATGGCATCAGAGTTCTCAGACTCTTCACCTTGGAATATTATTTTATCTTTTACAGAGGGACATCTTCCAACCATAGGACACCACCAAAGAGTGAAAAACATTTCCATTACCTGGCAGAACTGCATAGCTATTAAGCAACAAACCAAAACAAAACTGTCAAATAATTAACAGAAGCCACCTCGGTACTGTCAAATTAATTAAAACAGAATGTCAATACGGTTGAACTTTGTGACTGCATAATGGTGTTTCAGTGGAAGATAAATGCTGAGAAAAAAAATGAGGTAGACACAGAAAACAAATGAGGAGCTGGAGACAGTTTTCTAGACATAATATATGTTTCTATTGACATTATCATACTAAATGATTTATTTTCTTTAAAAAGTAGGCCAAGGCAGAAGGGCAAGTCCAGCAGCAGATCTGTACTGCTGTAATTTTAGTTTTGAAACTAAATTTCAAAATATTTGATTTAATGTTTTCACTATACTGAAATCTGATGGCAAGTTCTGGGTCAACTCTAGGTTTCCCTTACATTTGTACAGAATATAGGTTCTGCAGGATTTTTCCCTGGTGCTGTACCAACCATGGTGCCTCAAAGACTGATTTTCATGCATCAATCCTTGGCCTTGATTGATAACTGCCAAAAAAAAACAAAGTCAATCAATCAGTACCAGTTGTGGTTCTGATCATGTTTCTGACATTTGTGCACTGGGAGCTGGACTGATACCCTCAGCTGGGTTACTGAACAGTCAACAAATGGCAACAAAATAGTAACAGGTTTTTTTTCAGCTCTTTGTGGAAAGAGGTCAGAAAAAAACAAAATTAGTTTGAGACAAATTTAATGAAAATTCATACTTTTCAGTTCACCTTCTTTTCTGTTAGCCATGTTTCACTTGCCTGAGATTTGTGTATACTCACATTTCTGATATAGCCAAACTATGTGTTTTTAATTGCCATAGTTGTAGAAGACATACAGCCAGATGAGCTAAAACACCTTTTCTTCTAAGTTGTGAAAACTTGTGTGTCTAAAATTTAAATTTTTCATCCCAATCTAAATTTGTTGCCTAAATATGACTCAGCACTGCTACTGATCAGGGTCATTATGAACTGGTGACTAAGAAGTTCCATGTCTCTTACCAATCCCCTGACCTATATAACTAGAGCCCTATGAATTCATGGTCCATTTTGGTCAATTTCACAGTCACAGGATTTTTAAAATAGTAAATTTCATGATTTCACCTATTTAAATCTGAAATTTCACGGTGTTGTAATTGTATGGGTCCTGACCCAAAAAGGAGTTGTAGATTGCAAGGTTATTGGGGGGGGGAGGGGGCGGATTGCGGTACTGCTACCCTTACTTCTGTGCTTCTGCCTTCAGCGCTGGACCCTCAGTCAGCAGCAGCCGCTTTCTGGCTGTCCAGCTTGAAGGCAGCAACACAGGAGTAAGGGTGGCATGGTATGGTATTGCCATCCTTACTTCTGCGCTGCTGCTGGTGGGGCACTGCCTTCAGAGCGGGGCACCTGGCTAACAGTGCTGCTTTCCAGCCACCCAGCACTGAAGAGAGCGCAGAAGTAAGGGTGGCGATACCGCAACCCCCCTAAAATAAACCTGTAACCCCCCCTGCAACTCCTTTTTGGGTCAGGACTCCCAAATGAGAAATGCTGGTGTCCCCCATGAAATCTGTATAGTATAGGGTAAAAGCACACAAAAGACCAGATTTTGCACGGGGAGACCAGATTTCACAGTCCGTGATGCGTTTTTCATGGCCTCTATATATGATCTAAAAAAAACCCACTACAGTAACTCCTCGCTTAAAGTTGTAGTTATGTTCCTGAAAAATGAGACTTTAAGCAAAATGATATTAAGTGAATCCAATTTCCCCATAGAATTAATGTAAATGCGGTTCCAGAGAAATTTTTTTCACCAGACGAAAAACTATATATTATATAGATATACACACAGTATATGTTCTAAACAAACAATTTAATACTGTTCACAGCTATGAATAATTGTGAAACTTGGTTGAGGTGATGAAGTTAGAGGATGGAAGAGGGAGGGATATTTCCCAGGGAATGCCTTGCTGCTAAATGATGAACTAGCAATCGGCTGAGCCCTCAAGGGTTAACACATTGTTGTTAATGTATCCTCTCACACAAGGCAGCACGAACATGAGGGAGGGGAGACAGCATAGCAGACAGAGACAGACAGACACATACCTTGTGTGTGGGAGGGAGAGAGAAAGATGCACACTGCTCCTTTAAGTAAGCTGACCCACTCTTAAGTGCATTGTCTTTTTAAGTTCATCAGGAAGTTGAGAAAGCAGCTGCTGCCCCAAGCGCTCTCTGTCTCTCTTTGTCCATCCGTGTCCCCTCCCTGCTCTATATGGAGAAGCGGTAAGTGGGGTGCAGGAGCAGGGGGGAGGGGAACACCCTGACATAAGCCCTTCCCTTTCCCCCTCCTGCACAGCAAGCAGGAGTCTCTGGGAGCAGCTCCAAGGCAGAGGGCAGGAGCAGCACATGGCAGTGGGGGGAGGGACAGCTGAACTGCCTTGATAGCCTACTGGGCGGCTGCAGCACAGGGAATTTAGGGGATTGGGGAGCTGATAGGGGGAGCTGATAGGGGGGCTGCCAATCCACCCTGATTACAAGCCACCACCAACTAGCTGCAACGGGCTGCTCTTCCTGCAAACAGTGGACAAAGCAGGCGGCTGCCAAATGACGTTAGAAGGGAGCATTGCACAACTTTAAACGAGCATGTTCCCTAATTGGTCAGCAACATAACAATGAAACAACGTTAATAGGGACGACTTTAAGTGAGGAGTTACTGTACCTTTTTCTCATCAGCTTAGAAAGTTCTCCTGTGAATCAACAAAGCGATTACAGCAAGAGTATGTTGATTTCTGTTGAAATGCTGATTCCTGATTGGTTGGTTCCCTGTATATATTTTGTTATTTATTAATATACTTTAATAACTCAACAGCCAACACACAATAAAAAAAAAAAGACATGAACCTGTGATTCCTTATATGATTGGTACAAAGAAGATCACTTACGGTAAGTTAAAATTTGCCTGACTGCCACTCCTACTCTGGCTAATAAGTGGAATACCAACAGCCAACCCGTCTGCGGTTGTTCTCCAATAAAGGATAAAATACTCCAGTTGATGTGTCTGATTTTTAACTTGAATTTGGTTCTCTCTCTGCAGTTTGAAAGATTTTCCCTCTCCTCCATCCCCCCACCCCAATTGGAGCAGGAGTGGCATTCTCTTTCCATCCCTGCCCTGTCCCACTGTGTGGCCTTTAGAAAGCCACTTATCCTCTCAGACTAGTTTTCCACATCCAAAAAACTGGTATCATCATTGAATGAGAGGTTAAATTAATGCACCCAAAACATTAAGAGATCCTCAGATAAAAGATGCTATGTAAGTGCAAACTATTGTTTTGAAGTGGTCCTCTTAAGTATTGCTTGTTTTGAAGCCCGAAAGTTTATTTGTATAAATTATGTTACTGTTAATGAGTGTAACTCATTAAAGAGTGTATTAAAATAAAATTCTGCAGTTAAGATGCTATGCTGAGTAACTCATTGTGACAATTTTCTTTTAATGCCGCTAAGTGCTTTGAAGACCGACAACTTACAGGTATGATAATACAGACAGACAGAGGGAATGTTTACAGTGCCTTAGTTTTGCTGGAACCCACATGAATGTATGCACACTGAGAGTCTGTAAGAAGTTTAAAACAGCTCTTGCTTGTCAGATGGCAGCCAGAATATATCATTAGGCAGGCCCAGTGCCATAGAGCAGTTGGTGGCTAGGGCTAGAGGGGGGCTCACCCTGACCCCTGCAAAAATCTCTCTCCACCTTGTCATTGGCAGGTGAAGTCCCACATCCGGCAGCACCAGGAGGGCATTGAGGAGGAAGGCCCTGGCTACACGACAGATTCCCAGCAGGCGTAGATAGATTCCTCACCCCTGGGAAGAGGTGATGACTCCTGTGCAGTGCTTCTCAGGAAGGTTGAAGTTTGAAAAGTGCGGTTTGCAGAAGGCTTTGCTGGACAGGCAGACTCAGGAGCTGCATCTGGAATGGGCCATAGGGGAAGAAGGAACTATGGTGTCTGGGGAACCCCAGCAGGTGAGTGGGAGAGATCTGTCCAAGTGGAGATCCCGGAAGGTTCTCTATATAAGGAGGATATGAGGCTGGTACGGAGTCCCTGCAGTGGGGAAACTGACATCATGAGGTGACAGGGAGAGGAGGAGAAGGTGTGTCCCAGAGAAGGGAGGGACGATCCTGGGGCAATTGAGGAGGAGTCACAGGGTAGGGAGGAGCTCCTGAGGGGACTGTGTGGGGGGGAGGTGGGGGGGGTGGAGAGACTCTCTGGTATGGGAGGTGATCCTGAAGCCCCATATTAGGAGGTGTTATGGCTAGGAAGGAGATGGGGAGAGCATTGACGAGGGAGGGCCTCAACTGCATGCAGATACATGCGTCAAATGACACTGTGGCAGGCTCCTCCAAATCCATGAGCGGTGAGTGAACAGGCCAGAGCCACGCTCAGCCCCACAGAACAGGAGCTGCCATTACGGGGTGAGTAAGAGGCGGGCTCAGTCACTCCAAAGAATATTTTCACCAGCCACCTATGCCCAGTGTTGCAAATGCTACTAGAACAGAACAATATTCTGATTTATACATTGTCTTTCATACTGAACCTATCCCAAAGTAAGGGATAACATCTTAAGAGCGGGGCAGGTGTTATGCACTCAACAACTGCTCCAAAACAATATAAAAAATCAGAAAGATTGTTGATCGAGAAAATAGCACTATCACCCACTTTTTTGACAAGCCAAACATATTTAGCCACCAGACACAAATGGGTGGGACCTGTGTTATTGCATTTCTTTTCCCCCCTTTCTGTTGCTATGACAGCTCTAGGTACAACATTCACAAACCAAGGGCTGGATGTTCTGATCCTTTATACCATTAAGTGAAAGCATTTTCAAAGTAGACTGAAAGTGGCAACAATAGTGAATGTGCTATTTTAAAAACCACATCAATGTTGACTTTACATCCAATACTTCAGTGTTTTACTATTAAAATCAGCAAAAAGAACAGGAGTACTTGTGGCACCTTAGAGACTCCTGTTCTTTTTGCAGATAAAGACTAACATGGCTGCTACTCTGAAACCTATTAAAATCAGAACATTTGAGCTGAAAAATTTGGGTAATAAAGCTTCAGCACATCTAGCTGGGACTGTAGAATTGGATAAGGACTAGGAAGAAAAGGATCCTTTTGGTCCTTAGGGTTCCTATTGACACAACTGACAATCTCAATTCACAAGTGAAAAAGTATTAGTAGATTCCAGTCCCTTATTCTCTGCTATATCTTTATCCTGTACAAAATTGTGGTTACTTCAGCTTTAATCTTGGAAATACTACACAAAATGTGTAAAAGGAAGGATGGTCCAGCGGCTAGGTTACTAGAATGGGATTTGGGAGACCTGGGTTCAATTCCCTGCTCCATCAAAGACTGCCTGTGACATACTGGGGAAGTCATGTAATCTCTCTGTGCATCAGGTTTTCTTCTGTAAAATGGGGATAAACTTCTCCACCTCACAGGAGTGTTGTAAGGATATATATATTTGTGTATATATATATATATATATATATATATATATCCAACATTGTGAGGTTCTCAGATAATCATAGAACTGGAAGGGACCTTGAGAGGTCATCTAATCCAGTCCCCTGCACTCAAGGCAGGACTAAGTATTATCTAGACCAGGGGTTCCCAAACTTGGTTCGCGGCTTGTTCCTGGCAGCTGCGAGTCACTTTGTTTACCTGAGCATCCAGAGGTATGGCCGCTCCCAGCGGCTGCTGTTCACCATTTCCGGCCAATGGGAGCTGCAGGAAGCGGCACAGGCCGGGCCACCACTTCCTGCAGCTCCCATTGGCTGGGAACGGCGAACTGCAGCCACTGGAAGCTGTGAGCGGCCATACCTGCAAACACTCAGGTAAACAAAGTGTCTCATGGCCCACCAGTGGCTTACCCTGAACAAGCCGCGAATCAAGTTTGGGAACCCCTGATCTAGACCATCCCTGACAGGTGTTTGTCCAACCTGCTCTTAAAAATCACCAATGATGGAGATTCCACCACCTCCCTAGGCAATTTATTCCAGTGCTTAACCACCCTGACAGATAGGAAGTTTTTCCTAATGTCCAACCTAAACCGCCCTTACTGAAATTTAAGCCCGTTGCTTCTTATCCTATCCTCAGAGGTTAAGAACAACAATTTTTCTCCCTCCTCCTTGTAACAACCTTGTATGTACTTGAAAACTGTTATGTCCCCTCTCAGTCTTCTCTTCTCCAGACTAAACAAACCCAATTTTTTCAATCTTCCCTCAGAGGTCGTGTTTTCTAGACCTTTAATAATTTTTGTTGCTCTTCTGTGGACTTTCTCCAATTTGTCCATATCCTTCCTGAAATGTGGTGCCCAGAACTGGAACAACAATACTCCAGTTGAGGCCTAATCAGCGCGGAGTAGAGCGGAAAAATTACTTCTCACGTCTTGCTTACAATACTCCCTCTAATACAGCCCAGAATGATGTTTGCTTTTTTTGCAACAGCGTTACACTGTTGACTCATATTTAGCTTGTGGTCCACCATGACCCCCACATCCCTTTCCACAGTATTCCTTCCTAGGCTGTCATTTCCCATTTTTTATGTGTGCAACTGATTATTCCTTTCTAAGTGGAGTACTTTGCATATGTCCTTATTGAATTTCATTCTACTTACTTCAGACCATATCTCCAGTTTGTCCAGATCATTTTGAATTTTAATCCTATCTTCCAAAGCACTTGCAACCCCTCCCAACTTGGTATCATCCGCAAACTTTATAAGTGTACTCTCTAGGCCATTTTCTAAATCATCTATGAAGATATTGAACAGAACTGGACCCAGAACTGATCCCTGCAGGACCTCAGTCATTATGCCCTTCCAACTTGATTGGGAACCACTGATAAATACTCTCTGGGAATGATTTTCCAACCAGTTATAGTATCTCCATCTAGGTTGTAATTCCCTAGTTTGTTTCTGAGAAGGTGATGTGAAACAGTATGAAAAGCCTTACTAAAGTCAAGGTATACCACATCTACTGCTTCCCCCCATCCTTTCACCCTGTCAAAAAAAGCTATTATGTTGGTTTGACATGATTTGTTCTTGACAAATCCATCCTGACTGTTATTTATCACCTTATTACCTTCTAGCTGTTTGCAAATTGATTGTTTAATTATTTGCTCCATTATCTTTCTGGGTACAGAAGTTAAGCTAACATGTCTGTAATTCCCTGGGTTGTCCTTATTTCCCTTTTTATAGATGGGCACTATATTTGCTCCTTTCCTGTCTTCTGGAATGTCTCCCGTCTTCCATGACTTTTCAAGATAATTGCTAATGGCTCAGATATCTCCTCAGTTAGCTCCTTGAGTATTCTAGAATGTATTTCATCAGGCCCTCGTGATTTGAAGACATCTAACTTGTCTAAGTACTTTTTGACTTGTTCTTTCCCTGTTTTAGACTCTGATCCTACCTCATTTTCACTGGCATTCACTATTTTAGATGTCCAATCGCCACCAACTTCTTGGTGAAAACCGAAACAAATAATGGGATAGAAGACCCTAAGATAGCTAGACAGAATACAGATAATTGTAAAGTCCACTTTCCACAGTAACTAGGGTCCAGTCATGCAGCTAACAGCAACTTCCCGAAGTTCATTTATGTTTTGTACAACTGTATCATGAACTACAGGCCTAATCCTCATCCCACACTGTATACTGGTACCTAAAGAAGAGTTACTCCTGTGTAAAAAGAGAAGAATCACAGACAATTAGATTAGATGCTGATGTAACAAACAGGAAGAAACATAACTAACAGATAATACTCCTAAAGCTCCAATGCTCTGCTTGCAGGGGCACTCCCTCAACTGCATACCCAGAGTGATGTTTTCACAATAGATAAATAAATAAAGATAGATAGATAGATAGATAGATAGATACCTAGATCTTATATAGTGCTTTCCATCAGTAGATCTCAAAGCTCTTTACAAAGGAAATCAATATCATTACCATTTTACAGATGGGGAAACCATAAGGCTAAGAGACAACCTGTCAATGGTGGTAGCGATTGCTGATATTTTGACATGACTGGGTGTCCAAAACAACTTTTTTTAATCACCATTCAGAATGAAACATACTAGAGGTGTGAGAAAAAGTCTAGACAGCTATTCATCAGGACAGCAAGGTCCGTTACAGTGTCAGTAGATTACACACCATTCCTTTAAATGAAAACAAAAGTGGGTGGGGGTTTTTTGGGAGGTGGGGAGGTATTTCTTTCTTTTCCACAAGTCTCAGAGTAGTGACATTTAACCACCAGTTTAAAGAATGAGAGAGGGTATGCTCATTTTTCCTCAGGAAGCACACCGAATTTCCTGCTTTAAGCACACTGTATAATTAAGAACCAACAAATAATGAGTACCAGGATATACAAGTCTATTAGAGTGTTGGCAGTGCTAAAGACTCATGCTGTTTTACTGTGAGCTCCAATTGAAGAGGTGATTTATGGAGGACACTTTTTCATTAAGTAATAGCAAATGGTTTTCACCCTCTCAGTAGCAAGCAATCTTCTGGGAGCAGCACATTGATATTGAAGTCCTTTCCTGGGGAGGAGTGTTTCAAGGACTTTGGGTAGATCATAAAATGACAATCACTTACTCAAGGTCAGTAAAACAAGGGCAAATGCAACCGGAGGTTAAACAGAAGGCACTTGGGATACATAAAATTGGTCTTTTAGAGAAAGAACACAATTGCTTTCAAAGCACACAGGCTGTTTAGTAATACCTTTGTAGAGACTAAAAGGTGGCCAGAGTGTCTCCAGGCATCACACACTGCCACTGCTACTGCTGCATTCTCTATGTTTATTACTGCCTCTAAACAGTTAACTTATTGTCACCCACATCTTCTAGCCTTGCATATTTCCTCAGTTCCCACAGTCACTCTAAATACTCCTTCCTCAAACAGAGCATATACAAAAGGCTTCATTATAAAGCAGCAAAGGCACAAGTAATGCTTGTGTGTCAGCAAACATCACAATAATATTGGTACCTAATCATTTCAATTACCAGCTTCCCTGTCCTCTAGAAGAAGAGCTGAACATAATTACATTGGCACTCTTGCTACTGCATCTGCTTTCTCCTCAATTCTCCATGGCTGATTACCACAGCCTTGTTTCTGCTAAGAGGGATTTCTCTAGTGCAGTGCTGAGCAGGGTGGGAAATATCATAATTACAATACTTTGCATCCCTGAAACACTTGTCTAAGAATCTCAAAATATGTTAAGAACATTTAAAGAATTCTCATGACATTAATGGGAACTACTATTCCCATTTTACAGATGGGGAAGCTGAGTGACAGAAATTAAGTGACTTACCCAAGAAGACATTAAATAATTGACAGAGCCAGGGGGGCGGGAAAACAACCTTGGGGTCCTGATTCCCCAAAATCAATTCATAATTCTCTCAAATGTTTCCTGCAACCATGATAAAACCACCCGTATGCGAAGATGTCATCACAAGGAACCAGTTGAATATGAGGGAAAGTTACCATTAGAGCTTCAGGTTAAGCTCTTCCACATGCCAAGCAAATACTTTGCTGAACAGCTACACACATGGGTCAAGATTCAAGGCAAGCAGACAAAAAAACACTTTTATTTATATAGTGTCTATCTGCAAAAATATATTGATTTACAAGAACTACAGTTCAAGAACCAAGTATGATGGGAGATTAAAATAAAACTTTAAGCCACAATTCAATCCATGTGCTGTGCTGAAGGCCATAACGCCAACTCACAACACCTCAAACACTTTCCTCAACCACTAAAAACTCTCTACCAATTCTTTGATGCCACCTCACCAAATCAAAAGCCTGAATGAAGACATATCTTGCAACATGCCAGAAGATCAATACTCTTGAGACACAGTTCCATAGTTCTCAAACTAAGGAGGAGGGCTGTTCCACAGCGCTGAGACCATAGGCAAAGATATAAAAAGGCCATTCATGCCCTAGCGTCCTACAACAGCCTCAGCAAGTAATATGTGATACGCTGGTAATCATATCATCCACACACATGCCATGCTCTCTCAGCAGACATGACAGGGAGCTGTGTAATAAGTCTTCCATTTTTTTTCAGGTTGAGATAAGCTGGATATAGAAACAAAGCAAGTCAAAGCCAAGCACATTTGCTCAATGATAATCAATTAATGGCTTCTCTTAATTAGTTTCTTCCACTACCTTACATAGTGGGATGCCACCCAAAGAGACACACCACCCCAAGTAGGCAGCCTGGGAGGCTGTCATCTTGGGGCTTTGAGGAGTAACAATTGCTATAGCACTACTGGAGAAGGTTCTTCCTAAGGATTTGGCAAGCTCCAGTATTCGGCTCAAAAGAGTGAGACCACAGGCTTTCCCCATCCCTGATCTCTCTGGGCAGTCTACCACCATCTTTCTTATGGGGACTCCATCAGGAGAAGATCTCGGACTTCAGGCAAGATTCCTTAGCTGCATCTTGGCAGGGTGATATGCTGAATCAACCCATCTTCCATATGCTCTGGTCCCAACAGATCCTTGGCCAGCAGCACATACTTTGAGCAGCACCAGTAGATTCTGGCTCTCAAGAATGGTGGCAGTTGCCCCTGACTTGAGTCCCACAGAGCTCATCACATGTGCATTTTCTGCTGCTAAGTACTACAGCCTGGTTTTGCTGGTGAAATCAAACAGGCCTACAATGTACAAAACAACTATATTGTTATTATAGATCCTCATATGCAATACATGCACTTGGCAGTATCTCCACAGTGAAAACTGGTATGGTAGCCTTTATTTATGCATCTCAAAAATATGGAAGTCACTCTATGTGCAATGAAATGTCCTCTTAAAAAAAACCTGAAATTTTATATTCTTCTCTTGCTCATTTTTCAAGTAATGCCAAGTTTAAATAAACCAGCTTTGCAAAAATCACATTGGTCTCCATCTGCTTCCCTCATTCATCTCCTATAAGAGCCAGGAATTGGAGAGGTGTCAGCTACCACTTTTACCCACACAGGAGCCTCATGCACTCTGACTGACATCAGTCATGTTATGTGCTATGATGCGTCATGCACATCATCAGTCACTTTACGTGAGCAACATTAACAAGCCAGATGCAATCACAGGACAGATACTTCAACATGGGGCATTAGCAAACAAGTACAGTTATACCTATGAAAAATGCTGTTAAAACAAGATGATTTTTCATAACTAGCTCTTCTTATCTTTTCCTTTTTTCAGTTAACCAAACTTTCATCAATGGACTGTTTTGGAAACTGTTACTTATGTTGAGTAGTACTGTACACTCCACAAAACTACTCGGGTATGGTAAAAGCAGGGCTGGCTCTAGGCACCAGCTTGTCATGGAGGTGTTTGGGGCGGCCACTCCGGAGAGGGGCGGCACGTCCAGTTATTCGACAGCAATTCGGCGGACAGTCCCTCACTCCGGCTCGGAGCGAAGGACCTCCCGCCGAATTGCCGCCGCAGATCGCGATCGTGGCTTTTTTTTTGGTGGGCTGCTTGGGGCAGCCAAAACCCTGGAGCCGGCCCTGGGTAAAAGATGCATCTTAAGTAACAGGTAAAGAATAAATCCCTAGCCTGGTCCAAATTTCTAGCACACCTTGGTATATAACGTTACAAAAGGCTGTACTTCAGGGATGCTTGATAGCTTGACAGACAGCTAAAGAGAAAGATATACTACATCTCCAAACATTTAAGTGCCATTTTTAGAAAACAGCTTTACCAGAAGAATAGTTTAAGCTTTACACATATTCAGTACAAAAATAATGTCTTGCCTCCCACAGCAATAGCCATTATCCAAAGAATACAGAATATTCTACCCTAAAACCCAGCAGAGGGCGGGGGAGCACAATAAGTACTAATAATTATACTTACTACTACATGATTTATTTAGTATAGATCACTCTCTTGTGCCTTACATGTCTCAAATTGGTCAATTCAAGATATCAGTAGGAATTCAGATACCACACTTGTCTACACTGTTATCCACTAAATCAAAATGAAGCCCTGTTAATTTTAATTAGAAATGGTCTCCAGCTGTAAAGCTTTCACATGGATCAGGATTTCAAATGCTGCACATTTCAAAAGCATTAGTATTAGGTGTTTGTTTTGGGCTATTATATTAAAAGAGGGATTTATAAAATTCAGTTGTGGGTTCGTATTTCAAACATACCTGAAATTTGGGGCTCTTCTTGTGAAGCCAATCTCCACCCTGAATATTATTTTGAGGTATAGTTAATTTTCTATATAAGACAATGTCTTATATTATGAACAATTATATTAAAATTAGTAGCTAAATATAGTTGTTAAATGCTATTTGCTAATTTTATTATTCACAAACACTTAACAAAAGAGTAGAATGGAAAGTGTGTTTTGATGTAGTCCAGCTAATATTCTCCCCCCAAAATTACATTCTTTCCCAGGAATTCAACAGAAAAAGGGTTAGGAACTGTGAAAATGAATCGGTAAGGAATCCGGCCAGTTTTCCACAACCATATAATCCTTCATTACTATCATTCCCCCAAATTAACATCACACACACACACACACACACACACACACACACACACACACACACACACACACAGAAACAGACAATCACTAGGACATCCATTCAGCAAAACTACTAAGCACACGCTCAATTTTAAGCATGGATTACAAAGGTACATCTACACTTACAACTGCAGGTAGAGAACAGACACTGCATGCCCAGCTAGCATGGGTATAACGCACATCTTAGACAAATAGACCAGACTAAGCGCCCTACATACCTGAACCCCTAGGATATATACACTGTTTGGCTCTCTACATGCCCCAGCAGTACCTTCCATTCTACATTGGTATTTTAGCAGTATAGTATCCCACTGCCTCCCTGCTGCTGGAACCTTTCCCCACCACAGTGAAAGGCTCTGGCAGCAAGCAAAGGCTCCAGCACGGGGGAGGCAGTGAGGAAAGTCTCTGGTGGGGTTGGGGGGCTGCCAGAGCCTTTCACTGCCATGTAGTGCCTGTACTTCACATACCAACATAAGTGTAAGTGTTTGGGCAAAGGCGGAGACTTAACCACACTAAAGTTTAAACAACTAGCTCTATCCCCCAGGATGCCTTCCCCTGTACCCTCCATCTCGCAATACTCTCTTTATGGCCCAGTTTCCACCATCCTTTCCTATCAATTCTCTATGTCCCTTACCTTGTGTCCCTTCTCAACATCTTCTATCCAACTCTATTTAAATCTCTTCGGGACAGATTTTTAAAGGTATAGAGGCAGCTAGGGGGATTTTCAAAAGCACCTAGATGCTTTTGAAAATCCTACTGGGCAGCTAAATACTTTTAAAAAAATTGGCCCTAGCAGCTTTAAGTTTTAAACCTAGAATATTACCAGGCTTTAAAGTTTCATATGAATTAAAGACTCCACCTTTGTCTGTCTTCCACAAAACTTCCCTCAGCTCCCTGTAAAACCTTGCAAGTTTCCCCCAGGTTTCCCTTACTTCCATCTATCAACCCCTAACATCCCATCCCAAATTAACTCCCCTGGTCCACACCAAAGATGACATACCTAAGCCAAGAGACTGGGGAATGGAGAAAAACCGTCCAACAGTATTTTACTGACAATGCAGACAGTACAACAAAATGGTCAGTTTCCAATTTATCCTTGCAGACTGGGTCTATGTCAAGGAAATTCTTGACCATGTTTCTTGGGGCAGGGAAAAAGAGCAACTCATCCTGGACAATCTCTTGGTACCTCTGCTGTATCAAGCCTACAGTTAACCCCTTCCCTGCCTTAGGATAAGCTCCTTTTACTTACACCACTATCCCAGTCCTATCTTACACCCAGCTAACAATTTAAAATATGTATATGCTCTGACCAATCCATTGCTTTGCCAATAATGCATTTATATTCTCCCCACACCAAGGTCACCAGCACACACAAAGTAATCCCAAACCCTGCAAGCTCAGTTAGATAAAGCTATAACAGTGATAAGGACCCGATAAAGAAAATACGTGTTACTAGTGTGCACAAAGAAATGTTCAAAGTTTAATGCTATTACATGCAACTGGTATGTTGCCAAGCTGAAAAAGACAAAAAAACCTAAAAGAAAAAAAGGCATCTAAAACTGAAGTTACAGTGAAATAAAATTAATTATCCCCTGACTGTTAATAGGCTCATCCAATGAGCACTGCCTTTTAATAATGGTAAATTTTCCCATATGTCAAGTGTAATAGTTTTCCATTATCTTCCCCCCTTACGAAGTATAAAATTGTAAAAATGGACATTTACTGCAAACGTTCTAGAAAAGAGTGCAGGAAAACTAACATAATTACCCTTTTGGCTACCAATTTCTAGCAAATAGTATCTGCAGCTCACAGGTTAAAAATCATGGTTTTCAATCAGCACTGGAAACTGAAATGTTTTTCTCCCATATCGAAAACATCAGAATTCTTGGAGTTGCCTAGATCTATCCAGTTTTCTTTGTCATTTTAACTCAGTGGAAGATGTACCTTCTAATATGACTAGTATGCTTCTTTTACCTGTCCATGGTGACATCTTATTTTGAAGAATAAACTCTATGAACTAGCTAACAGCCTTCGGATCCAATTGGGGTTTTCTTGACACCTGAGTGCCCACACACTTCCTCTTCCTAACACACACCAGAAAGCCTCAGATGAAACGTAAGAGAAATGTGTCATAGTACATCCAGAAAGTGCTTGTTTAACAGTTAGCAATAAATGAGAAGAAAATATTGATTTAAAAAAAAACAGGCTTTCCAGAGAAATCAAAAAGGATTTAAAGTAAAATCTTCACTAGTAAAAGAATATTATATTCATGTCTGTGCTTTGCATAATTCTAGAATACTTTGCTTAGAATGAGAAAACCCAATGAGTGTAGAAGTTTCTAATGTGAAGTGAAACAACTGACAGATATAGAGTGAAATCTTGTGTCAGGATCTACTAGCACAAATCCTCAAGCCCTTTTAGAGTCTCATGGGGGCAAGGGGCCCTCATGAGTGGAACCTGGCAAAGCACTGTGGCATTGGTTTTAAACATGCATATTACCTAGGGTTACCATATTTCAACAAGCAAAAAAGAGGACGGGAGGAGCCCCACCCTAGCCCCGCCCCTGCCCCTCCCACTTCCGGCCCCCCCAGAACCCCCAACCCTCCCCCCGTTCCTTGTCCCCTGACTGCCCCCTCCTGGGACCCCTGCCCCTAACTGCCCCCCGGGACTCCACTCCCTATCTAAGCCTCCTTGCCTCTTGTCCCCTGACTGCCCCAACCCTTATCCACTCCCCCACCCCCAGACAGACCCCTGGGACTCCCACGCCCCATCCAACCACTCCCCACCCCCTGACAGCCCCCCCCAGAACTCCCAACCCATCTAAACCCCTCTGCTCCCTGTCCCCTGACTGCTCCGATCCCTCTCCACACTCCTGCCCCCTGACAGCCCCCCCAGAACTCCCAACCCATCTAAACCCCTCTGCTCCCTGTCCCCTGACTGCTCCGATCCCTCTCCCCACTCCTGCCCCCTGACAGCTCCCCCCCAGAACTCCCAGCCCCCTACCCCCCGCTCCTTGTCCCCTGACTGCCCCCTCCTGGGACCCCTGCTCCTAACTGCCCTCCAGAACCCCACCCCCTACCTAAGACTCCCTGTTCCTTGTCCCCTAACTGCCCCCTCCTAAGACCCCCCCCAACTGCCCCCAGGACCCTACCCCCTACCTGTACCCTGACTGCCCAAAACTTTCTCCACTCCCCTCCAAAAGCCCCCACCCGTTTCTTGACTGCCCCATCCAGAACCTCCCTGCCCCTTCTCCTGCCCCCCCTTACCCTGCTGCTCAGAACAGGGTGTTGGGCTCTGTGCCAGCCGGACACATGGCTGAGCTCCCCAGCACAACACAAAACCCGGTCCCTGGCCCTGCACAGGGCTGCTGGAGCGGGCTGCAGGAGGAGGAGCTGCCGGCCGGCTCAGAATGCAGGGGGGTGGGGGTGGGAGGAGGAAGCTGCTCCGGAGTCCAGCCCGGGACTTTCCTGCAGCCCTCCCAGCCGCTCGCTCTGCTCTGCCAGGGGAGGGGGAAATCCCGGACATTGTGAGTGCTTTACAAATTCCCCCTGGACGCTATTTTTAGCACACAAAAGGAGGACATGTCCGGGTAAATCCGGACGAATGGTAACCCTATATTACCATACAGCTGCTATTGCTTTAAGAATCACAAATTTAAAACTTCCAAGTAATCAAGAGGAGGGAATTTAAAAATAATTTGTAGGGTTTTTTTTTAAGAACACTAAATCCACACAGTTTCTCGTCAAGAGACAGCGATAAAACACACACACACACACTCTTATACCTGTTGTCTTCAAGTTATAACTTATTAGGATACAAGAATTTCTACAGGCTGGGTAGAAATTAAGTTGTACATTCTCCATTAATATTAATGAGACTCACTGGGGTAAATCCTTGAATAAACTGCTGGAAGCATTCCTCTTTAAATTGGCACAGGATGCACTTCATATTTACTATTTGCTGTTATTTGTTTAATAGTTATATTCTCATTATGGGAAACAGTATTACAGCAAAAATTTGGACCATTTCTGAAGGATTTCCAGTATTTTGTACAAGTTTTTTTATATATATAAAGGGTCACATCTGTTAATAGTTATCAGATAGCTAAACAAATTCAATTCAGAGTAAACATTCTGATGCTAGGGGAAATAAGACTGCAAGGTTAGGATTATTACATATTAACTCTAAATTCTGCTTTTGGTTTCCTTTTGTGAGGTGCCCAGAAATTGAAAATAATAAAAAAAAAACTGATATAATTTCACATTTTATAATCAGAGAATATGATTTTAAAAGCACAAATGTGAATCACAAAGCAATAACCTGAACAGACCAAAATAATTTATTTTTATTTAATTTTCAGCATTCAACTAAACTGATGCATCTGTTTTAGGTATCCAGCATTGGGCATACCCGATGTTCATAGTAGAGAGGAAATTCAAACCCCTGTGGAAATGGCATGCATCTATGTAACATACCAAACAGATCTCTATGGAGACATAGCTATATCTCCAAGATATCAAGGTATTTAGCAACATCGGAAAAGCAAACTGACAATACCACCATACAGACAGAAAAAAATCCACATCTATAGTGAAACAGTCACAAAGTTATGAAAAGTTAGCCACTCCAATCATTAAAAATGCTTAGCCACCCTTACTAAAAAGATGCTGTTAATAAGAGAAAGAAACAGAAAGAATACATTTTTAATATTCAACCCAACGTTTTTATAGCTCCAGGCAAGCTGGGGTTCATAAGGCTATATAGCAAGCAGATTAACTAAATGGATGTCTAAATATTTCTCTGCATAGTAAGAATTAAGGAGCATAAAGTTACAGTTTGCATTCTAATATCACACAGTAATATAATGCAACACTAAGCTACAAATTAATGTATAGAACCTAATCGGTTATTTCTAAGTCATTAGGTCAAGTTTTATTTAGCTTGTGTTTGAGCTCAATCTTGAAATCTGAAAAGAATACTCTACTTCCTTGTGTAATTGAAGTCAACAGGGCTACATTTTCCAGTAAGCACTGAACTTGGGGGAAGCACCTATAGGCTTAGGATATGTAGTATCTCTCTTACCTGCAAGGACTGGAGCTATATAAAATAATTAAAATCAAGGGTGAAAATCAAGCTAGTAATCAGGATGTTTAAGTGCAACATCAGCTACACAGAGGGACCCTGGGTTGGAAAAGGCTGGGTTGGCTGAGAGTTCATGCATCATTTTTCAGGACTAGTACTGAATCAAGTCAACATAAATTCGTAAGTATTGGAGGAAAGGTTATAACATTTTCTTCCCCTTTTAGATTTTTCCATGTTCTTTAACTTTCCCTCTCTTCCTCTCCCCTCCTCATACCCTAATTGACTAGGAGCCAATTTAATCCTGTCTTGAAAACAGTGCTACTCTTTGTTTTGATGGCTTTTCCTTTATAAATTCAAAGTGTATGGTTTTAAAAGCATTTTGCAAGTGGTGAAAAAGTGTATACATAGATGGATTAAAAAACACTTACGGAATTAATTAGGAAAACAGTACTCAGACTTTTTACATTAAACTTTACTTTTTTGTGACAGACTATTTTAAATGTCACAGTAAATATGACATTGGGTAAAAAACACGTACAAGCCAGGGACATAAAAACAGGAATTACAGTTCCTTTCAAGACATGATGCAGTAAGAGAAAAAAATTACAGCAGATAATCCCAAAGTTAGTTTTTATAATAACTATGTACGATAGGCAAAGCTATATGGAATAACTAACCATTTCACACACAAAAAATCATTATGATTATACATTTCATATAAACATAGCATTAAAACTATGCATGGTTTAAGGAATAAGATTTGGACATCGTGGTTCTGGAGAACTAGTGTGCAATTCAATCATGTTGCAAGCCTAGTTTGAATGGAGGCCTGTGATTTCAATAGCTGGGAAAGTACTATAACTCCTCTGAAATTCATTGCTTGACATAGCTTGTTTCTGTTATGAATTGAAAATTATATATAAAAGGAAAAGGGTCATATCTATTAATTTACTGGGTATTATTCAGAGTGGGCATGAAATCACTGATACCCAATCAGAATGCTCCATCTTTAAAGTCACTTTATAATCCTTAATAACAAATTGTAGGAAGTGAATCGAGCCCTCTAATTTCTTTACTTGTCATATTTTACAGCTATCCAGTATTATATTATCTTATGTGGGAAGGAGTGGAGGTTAGATGGTATGAAATCAGGAGATATAATACATGCAGTTCATGATCTAAAGTAAATCAGTCCCTGAATAGTTCTTCCAGATTTTAGTAGAGATTAATTTTTAAGATAGCGTTTGTTAGTAAATTTCAAAATGTTTACCTCACCAATTAATCAGTAACAATGTAAATGTTCAACTTGCCACAACTGCACAAAATAATTACAACATATTAGCACAGTCACTCAAGATGCCTTTGGAAAAATTACTGAACTGTTGGGTCAAAGCTGTTGAAAAGCTGCAGCCCAGGAGACTAAGCATGGAAACTGGGAGTCAGCAGGCTGAGGTTATATTCCCAATTCTCTAACCTTTCATGGAATCTTGTATAAATCATTTACTTTCTCTTTGCCTCAGTTTAACTCTTCTGCAATAACTGTTACAATGGTTGTAAAGTGCTTTGACTTCCGTGGATAACAAAATGCTTTATAATGTAAATACAGAGTATCAATTATCATCATACTTAGAACAACATAAAAATATCATCTATGACAGAATAAATGATATAATGGCACTGATGGCATAAACCAAGGACAGTACAATATAGAACCACTGAATCTTACTTAAAGCATTTGACTCAATCTCCGTACATGCTCAGAAAACTGAATTTAAAAAGTTTTTTTATCGATATGAAAAAGTGTCCAGCTTCGGGGCTGAATTTTTTCACTGTAAACATAATATTATTGTGAGAGAGAAGGAAGGGAGGAATGAGAAACAGAATTCTGAAACGTCCCAGAATTTATTCGCTCTTGTTCCGCTTCCATAATACTGGACATTTCTAAGTCATCCATTTTCAAAATACCGTACTATCAGAACTGGTGCTTTCAGATTTCATCTGGAGTAAGAGCTTTATACATCACAGTTATAAACTCCTGAAAACAGAAGTTTTAATAGAACCACTAAACAGACGCTTAGCTACAGCTTCACTACAGGGCACTGCCCTAATTAATATTGCATAATACATAAAACACATGCTATCAATTTAGGGATCCCTTGCTGTTCTTAAGCGAATGAATGTGATTTGTCAGCTCCGATCTGCCACTTCCACTTACTGCAGAAGTGTCTACATTTCATATTACATTCTAAAGCATGCTGTGAGAAGTCCATTAGAACTCACATTATTCATACAATGATCAAGTCCCACAGACGTAATCAGTAAATGGGCAAGACAACGCCTCTAAAATCACAACATGAAACAAGAGGAAAGGAAAGGGGGAGTGGGAACACTTGCCTACTAACTGGGGAGTTGCAAGAGAAAATCCCAAGCCAAACCAGCTTTGCCTCAGGCCATTTTTTGCATAACTACCACAGTTTTTCTGCATTTTTCCCAGAAGTTGCACATTTAAAAAAAAGATTAGGTGCAAAGCTTGGCAGAATCTCAGCCAAACGCTTTGTGCAGTTTTAACTTTTCTGAGCTAACACCATAGTGGTAGCTGAAGGGATACACCAGTTTGGCACTTTGGCAACTTATCTAAAAAGAAGTAGCCAAAGGTTGATTTCCTGACTGAAACACTAGACAAAACCTGTGATTCTCATTGCAAGTAACTGTATAATTCCCAAACTACAGACCAATATTCCTATTTAGCAAGAATACAGTTAGCAATTTGGGGATGTTTGCTTATTAACTCTTGCTGTTTCCTTACTTGGCAAAAAATGGAATTGAGACAGGTAACACAGCTAGTCAAAAATTTTCCGACAGAACAGTTTTCCATTAAAAAACAGTGATTTGATAAACCAAAGTGCTTTGCTTTGATTTTATTGTTGCTATTATTATAATAGTTGCAGCACTTCATTTTGATTTTTCTAAAATTCATTTTTTCTCAAATGTTTTGCAGAAAATTTTGAAAGTTCATTCTGATTTGGGATTAAAGAAGATTTTGAACTATCAGAATGTCCCACAGATCAGAAATTTCAAGTTTTGACCAGCTCTATTAGCTAACCTAATCTTTAGAAACAAAAAATTAACTGTACCAACAAATATTAACACCACAGAATCCTCCAGTAGGGTAGTCACTTTCTTACATGTAGAAGTTTCACGATAAATGAAGGTTCACTGAGAGATAAAGTCTTGTTTAGCAGCAACAGCAAAAGACTGGGGGTCAAGACTTCTGGGTTGCATTCCTGACACTAAGGAATGAACCTGAGGAAGTCACTTAACCTCTCTGTGCTGCAGTTAACTTTTCTTTAAGATAGGTATAATACTCAATTTACAGAGTGTTGTGAGGCTTATTGAATATAATTGGAAGGTACTTCCTGTTTAACTGGTAATAGCCTTATCCTGGACTAAAATAATATGAGGCCTAGAAGCTTACAGTAAATCATCTTTGAGGAGAAAACCCAGGATACAGTGACTATTGACAAAAAGAACAAGGAGTACTTGTGGCACCTTAGAGACTAACAAATTTATTTGGGCATAAGCTAAAACCCACTTCATCAGATGCATGGAGTGGAAAATACACTAGGAAGATATATATGTATACAGAGAACACGAAAAGATGGGGGTTGCCTTACCAACTGTAACGAGACAAATCAATTAAAGTGAGTTATTATCCGCAGAAGGAAAATCACTTTTGTAGTGGGGTGGCCCATTTCAAACAGCTGACAAGAAGGTGTGAGTAACAGTAGGGGGAAAAACAGCATGGGGAAATAGTTTTTAGTTTGTGTAATGAGTTCTATTAAGTTCACAGGACCTCAGATTATTATTACTTTGACATGTGTAAATGAATATTAATGTTGCAAATGAAAGAGAAGGGTAAAAAGATTGGGTAAGATGGGTAAATAAGGAAAGAGTAATGTGAGAAAGTACTTCATTCTGATCCTATTCAACCCTAGTGGAGGGATCCTACTGACTTAAATTAGAATATGACTGGGCATTAAGGAGACAAATGGAGTTACATAATTTAAAAACAGTTTTCAAAAACCATTTTCCCTTCCTTACCTTGGATTTTTTTAAAGGTGTTTCTCTGCTTCATCAGAATAAAATTAAGCTTTGGTAATGTCTGAATTTTTGAGTTGTTTGCCGGTGCAGAGGAACTGCAGTAACCAAACTAAAGAGCTGCAAAAGTTACAATATGGTTAATGAGAATGAACTGTAAACTGAAAAAGTAAATTCATGGAGTACGACTGACTAATAATAGCTGTCAATCACAATATTGATACAAATCCAACAAAATGCAAAATAGGGAGAAAGCTGTATGGTTATGGGTCACTAACTTTCAGCTTCCCTGGTTGGATTCAATATTTCCATTTCAGTCTAATGGCTTTTAAAGCTATGAGAGGT
The DNA here is from genome assembly GCF_027887155.1 of Malaclemys terrapin pileata. Lineage (NCBI taxonomy): Eukaryota > Metazoa > Chordata > Testudines > Emydidae > Malaclemys > Malaclemys terrapin. Next base: position 29,808,688 of record NC_071512.1, read on the forward strand.
TCAGATGAAAAGCACTATGGAAGTGCCAGCTGTTATAAGCAGAATAATAATGTGCACACTGCAATGCACTGAAACAATTCAGGACTTTTTTTCTATTGCGCTAAAATTGGAAATTCAAGTGTTCCAGCTAACTGGGTGCTGTATGTTAAAACTAGAGAGAGTGAAGTTGATTAGAGAAGTATGTTTTAGGAGCATCAGTCCTCGAAAACCATCTTATTTTTGAAAACAATGATATTTAGGATTGCCATAATAAAAGTTAGAGGTTTTAACTACTCTGAGTTATTCTATTGTATTTGTTTATTTTATTTATTTTAAATAAATCCAATCCACTTACATTCAATGTAGAGTGTCACAATGAAAAAGCCATTCATTCCCTTCCCCTCTCTCCACCTCCCTGCACACACTCCAGCAAGTCCTGCTAGGTCTCAGGCTGAAGTCTTATTTTGTTATGCTCAGCTCTTATTCTAGAACTAATCTTTTTACAACGAACTTAATCCAGTTAGCTGCAAAGGATGACTAAATGTCAAAGTAATTGGATAACAGCCTGAGATTTTGTAATTAGTTCATTATTCAGGCAGACACTGTTTAAAGCTGTACGCCTACTGACTGGCATCCTACCAGACAATGTTATAAGCAGCAGCCGTGGAGGAGTATTACACAAGTGGCCATTGTCTCCTTTTTCAAGATCACACGTTGTTTCTGACCTCTTGATTTGTGGGAGAACGTGTAGCTGAGAACACTGTAACGCATCTTGTGTTAGAGAAACATCAGCTACTCCATGCACTATTTCTAAATTAAAGTGCTGAATTAGAGCAATGATTAATGCAGAATAGACTACCCTTACACTCAAACCAAATGGTTGGTTTAGCAGCTTTTACATATGTACTAACAAAAATTTCTGTTACTCCATCATGTATTCTGCCCTTCCATTGTAATCCATCCCTGCTATACATCATCCAGCACTGTTGGAGGAGTTTTGAAAGAAAACCAGGCTGGAGTTTCAGACTTGTCTATGGTGCTTTGATGTCCTTCATAGTTTGCCAAAATTTTCACTTCTAGTGGATAGCACAGCTGGAATAACTAGAAATGGAAAAAAATTCCCCTATGTTGTGAGAAGAAGTGATGCTTCATTTGTACAGCAGATTAGACATTTTAAAAACTGCAAAATATAGTGAAACAGAAATGCAGATAGCTATATTAACACAATGGTGTGAATTGACAAAAACATGCATATGAACGTTACGCCCATGTATATAAACATGTAACATACACACATGCATGAAAGCGAACAGGAGGGCTAGAGCAAGATAATATAAATATATCAATGTTGTTATGTGCAACAACAGTGACATCCGGGGGAAAAGTAGTATGACCAGAGATGCTCTGTTTTTTCAAGCATCTCAGATATAGTTGAGCAAAAAGTTTGCAACCACAATAGTAACTTACCCTACAAAAGCAGCAAAGAGTCCTGTGGCACCTTATAGACTAGCAGACGTATTGGAGCAGGAGCTTTCGTGGGTGAATACCCACTTCGTCAGATGCATCCGACGAAGTGGGTATTCACCCACGAAAGCTCATGCTCCAATACGTCTGCTAGTCTGTAAGGTGCCACAGGACTCTTTGCAGCTTTTACAGATCCAGACTAACACGGCTACCACTCTGATACTTTACCCTACAAAATTAACCCTATTCTGTCTGATGAAACACCATGAGCATACTGACTTCTCTCCAATTTATATTAGAATCATAGAATATCAGGGTTGGAAAGGACCTCAGGAGGTCATCTAGTCCAACCCCCTGCTCAAAGCAGGACCAATCCCCAGACAGAGTTTTGCCCCCGATCCCTAAATGGCCCCCTCAAGGATTGAACTCACAACCCTGGGTTTAGAAGGTCTATGCTCAAACCACTTAGCTAAGTCTAGTCTCAGGCTTATCTGCCACTTGCAACATCATTCACTCACTATCATTATTACTAGTGTACTTTACTGAAATGGTGAAGCTACAAACCAGGGAGCATTCTACAGGAATTTAGAACTGAAGGGCCCAGACCCCGAAAACACTTAGACAGCTTTTCCAATTCCAAGAGTAAAAATATAATGAGCCAGAACACAAAAAATGATGAGGTTGGAGAAAATCACAAGATTTAGGAGAGAATATCATTTTTTTGGCTGTCTTCTGGCTCTTGAACTCTCCTTGCCCACTGCCAATGTGTGTGATAATTATAAGGTGGAAACAGCCTTAATGCGCGCACACAAAAAACTGATGGCCACGGGTCCCCTGTGCACCTGCTTCCCAACTGTCCCACACTCCTCCCTAGCTTACTCCACACACACCCTTACCCCGGCAGGCTCCCTCCGCACCTCATTGGCAGGCTCTCAAAACCCTGCACTCCTTCCCTGTAGGCTCCCACAATCCCCCCAACTCCTGCCTGCCTTCAAGGGAAGGAGCTGCCCTGTGCTCCTACCTGCATTGTATTATCTCCCTTCCTGTCGTGGGGTGGAGGAGGGCTGAGGCTGCTCCAGCTCAACTTGTGGCTGGGAGGGAGGGGGGCAGCTTCACTGTGCTACAGCTGCCTAAACACTGGTGGCACAGACACTTCTAGCACACAAAGAAAGGAACTGGAAACAGTGCTGGCAAAATTCCTGGTCTGCTTTTGTTTCCGTCATAGCAGCCCCGCAAAAGTCAGCACAAAATTGTGACCCTTGGAATAATAATTGTGACTGCTGGAAACATTACTTAGGCACCTGAACAACTTCACTCACATAGATAGCACCAGTGACTGTGTCCAATTCTATGAATGTCCCAATATAAAATTAACTAAGACACCTTACATATCTATCACAAACATTTCCAATGCACTAATTATGGTATTTTATTATCAAAGCATATAACTCACGTCAATACAAAAACATGTATGGAACCCTGACATGGGGTTTCCCAGCTTCTGGAGCTCTGATCTGAACCTCTAGGTCTGAACCCTACCAGGACTACAAGTAAGATGGCTACCAAATCCCCCTGATCCCATTCCCAGAAGGGGTGGAGTGATAAGTGGGGTAGAAGAGAACAGAAACCCCCACTGGGGCAAATGGAGAAGTTTCAGCATGAGCTGGATCTAGATGAGCAGCCCGCAAAGCCAGAGCTGGACAGCCCCAGCACATTAACTGTGGAAGGGCAACAGACTGTTGAGAAAGAGTTTAAGTTTGTAAACTGAGAGAGAGACATTATTGCTCAAGGGGTCCCTCATAAAATCCCACTTTACCTGGGAGTTTGTGCCGTTCTGAGACTGGTTGCAGGGATCAGGCAGCTTCAGCAATACAATGATCAGCATCCAGAGAAAGATCAATCAGATTCCAGCACCAACTACTAAGAAGCAGCCAAGATCCCAGAAGCATTCCAGACCACGGAATGGAGAGGACACTGCCCAACCAGGGGTGAAAAAAAAGGTAAGGTGACTTTTATTTAAATCAATCAATGCCACAGAGCTCCAACTCTCCATCTCAGGCCACCACATTTCGGCTAAACCATTCACCTCAGGAAGGCGCAGGTTTGGAAAGTTTGTGAGTGTAAGGAAGTGGAGAATTGGCTTCTTGATAAATGTTTATTAGTTAACCTTAACCACTTCCTTCCCCAAAGCCTATTTTCCTGTTCCCAGTAAAGTCACCCCCACCATTATGCTGTTATTTTTGGTGTGTCATTCCTTTGCTGAGTTGTGTTTCATTTATCCCATGTATGCTGGACTTTACACTCCTTGCCAGACAATAAGGTCACTGATTTCTCAAAGGACAGTACCTCTGTGGATCCGACACAGTGAGGAGTCACTTCAGGTGGAGGCACTAGGTGCCAAGAAGGAACCCAGGACCTGACCCCCATGAGGAGAGGGAAAAAGCAACCCCAAACACTGGTGATAGCAAGCACCAGGAAGACACGAGAAAAGGGAAAAGACTTAAGACACACCTCAGGGGAGGAACAGTTACCTCATCTCTGGTATTTTCCCATATGGAAGTTAGAAGCTTTTCCTGTCTTGAACAGGATGCTAAATTGCTATGTCTGCCTTCTGACAGCTAACAGCCTTCCAGGAGCTCTTCCTCTTTCACAATGTAAAGCTTTTGGGGAAGGATTCTGGCACAAATATCTTACAGAAGTAGGTCACCTTGTTGTCACACTGATTTTTTAATGAGCATTTCCTCAACTCTAGCCATCATTATTCTGCAACCCTTTGTTTCCAGATACATATGTTGGTTTTTCTGCCACACCTACCCACAAAAAGGAATGTGTTACCTCTGCGGAGGGAAAAAAGTGACTGAGAATCTAGGATGCCCAGCCTGCTGGTTTTAATATATCCTATCTGCGGTTGTTTGCACTCATGCTCTCATTGTGACTTTTTATTCCCAGGAGGCAAACTCACATGCAGGAGTTTGCAGAGTCTTGCAGGCAGACCTGACTACTTTTGTCTGCATAAAAATTTGTAGGAATTACTACACAAAGAACATCAAAATCCAGCCCCTTCCAAAGCATGACCCAATACAAAATGTAGATCAATGTGCAGAACTTAAGTACTGCATGTGAATGGACAAACAAAAGAAATCTGCTTGAAATATGTATCATATAAATCTAGGAACAAATACATCTTACTTCTGTATGAGAGAGAGGTACAACTAAGAGATGATAATCGCCTTGTCACACGGAACAAGTCAGACTGCCATAAGCAAAAGAGAAGCCTAACACACACTATTAAACAGCTGTGATTATGCTGTTTTCTCTGAGTCACTTTGACAGAAATGCTTCCTCATGCACAGTGACCTAAGAATGCTGCTGCTGTCATGCTGATATTATACAGTGATCTACAACTAAACTAACACTGACAAAAGCAAAAGTGGTTCACTGAATCCTTCCTGAAGATAACAGTCATAATTACCTGTAGGATTTTTCTCACTTGGATACAAGTAGCAGTTACAGGCAAAGAATGGAGAAGGAAATGAAGGTGGGAATAACTATGCCAATGGAGGGTGGGGGAAAAATCAGCTTTAATTCATAAGTCTGAATAAAGACACTCTTCCAAAAAACTACTTGAGCGAAGTATCTACAAGGCATGTAGGGCAACTTCCTTAACCTTCCATAGCCACTAAATACAAATCCTAGAGAATGTAGGAAAACTATTTCCTTTATGAATCTAAACATCTGTGTTTCGTAACATTGTATGTTAAAAAAAATCTCACTGGATTTCAAGCACTATGAATATAGATTGGGCTCACTATGCTTTAATGAAGTCTGATCCAGTAACTCGGAATATACTCTCCTGTACTACATGATAATTGTAGAATCGTGCCAACTAGTATAAAGAAACTAGCTTTCTATGGTTGTTGCCTGTTCCAAAATAAGCACTCCCCTTCATCAAAAGTACAACAGAGCACACACAGAGGAAAGTGCATGAGACAGTGCAGTGTCAGTTCTGCTAAGATATAAAAAAAGGCAACAATCTCAGTTACATGCAAAATTTACAGCCCTTACCACGGCAACGTGACATATTACTTATTCACACTCCAGACAGATTAGCACTGCACTAATTCACTATGTTGATGCAGCATGTGCACTGCAATTTACAAGGAGCCCTGAAGTAGGGTTGGTAAGGAAATAGCTACCTAAAAACTATCTTAGTAATAATAAATACAGGCCACAATAGTTCAATAGTTAAACCCAGAACGGAGCATATAACTAGTAGAAAACTTTTATTAAATACTGATTACATAGTGACAGATCAACAGTGGCGCGTCTTTAACAAGTTGTATTGCATAATTGATTATATGGAGCTGTGTATTACAAAAAAATAAAATAAAAAAGAAAAGTAAAAAGAAATGTGGAGGTGGCTAGCTGAGACCCCCCAGCCAATGAGGAAATAAAACTTGCCCCTACACCTTTCACTTTGCAGTAAACAGATTTTACAGACTGCTGGCAGGAGAGGCAATTGCACAGAAATCTGTTCACGAACTGATTTAAAGAGCTACCCATGTACTCTCGGGAAGCCATGACTCAGTATAAAAATCTCTATAACAAGATACACCAGAAGAATGCTGACCCCTGGGTTGGTCATTAGATACTGTACTTTAGTAACACTGCAGTCCTGCTGTGTAGTAAAGGAGTAGAGGATTTTTTTAATTGAGTGGGATGACTTTTCAAGTGCTCCCAAACAATTTGAAACTTATTTGATTGACAAATATGCTGAAGAATGCCAAAGTGCTCTTGATAATAAATAAAATTAGGTATTGTGAAAGCCATTGGCAGTATTTTATCTTTATTTTTAACATGAAATGTTGGAACAATCCTAACAAACTTTAGGGATGATGGATCACAGCTCTAAAAGGATAAAATGGACATGGAAAAAAATAAATATAAAACGAGGCCAGGTTTTGATACATCTTTAGTTAAGAAGAAAAAATGAACTTTTCTTTCCACTCTGAGCACTACAGCTGTAACAGCTTTATTCCTGGAAGGAGCTTTATAGATGTTTACATTTTTAGCTGATCGTTGGCATACCAGCCACATCTGGTATCATTTCACTTAATGTAGTACTATTTTCAGCATACTTCCCTCAATCCCTGAGCCTCTCGGGGATTAATGTTGCCTATATCCCTCCCTCTCCTTTTCACCTCTTACCTTTTCCTCCAAGTCTAACATTTTGGTGGCCTTCTCTTCAAAGGAAGAATGACAACATACAACACTTTTTTTCCACTCCTTTCTCCTAGCAGGGAAATAGAGTGCCAACTCCGCATTTTTGTTATTACCTGTTAGCCAGGAACATGATCATAACCTTTACTCTGACCCCCATTCTAGTGAGCCTGGCCAAACACTATATATTTAACCCTTTGTGCAATTAGCATTGCATCCAAATAAACATGTTTTTCCGGCAGGTTTTTCCCTATCTCCTTTATTCACACACACACACACAACATTTTCCCATAAACTGTCAATGAAATATATCTACACTTCTCTAATAACTGCAAAGGTGGTAAAATAAAAATTGCCATCAATTTCTGTAAAAGAAACAACAAAGCAACTGACCAACACACTACAAGCTAAATACCAAATCACATCTGTCAGCTTGATTTTTAAAAGGGCTACAATATTTATGACAAACATTTGTGCCTCTGTCAGCTAAGGTAACCGAATCTTAGGCTACAGAGCATGAGTTTATTGCCCACAGTGGGTCAGAAAGAAATATCCTACCTCAAGTACAGCACTGAATTAAAGAGGAATTGCTTTCTTTTGAAATATTAAGCATTAAGGCCACTGTCAAAGGCAAGATACTGGACTAGAACCACCTCTGGTTTGATCTGCTATAGCATATCCTATTTTTTTTAATCTCAAGTGACCAACCAGTGAAGTCTTTGTGTCTTTTCACATAATTCCAGGTAGTGAAAAGAAAGCTTTTGTCACCATCCTGGCTTTTAACAATCAAATGACTCTCTTTCCTCCTAACCATCTGAAAACAGATTTCTGGGTATTGTTAAGGCTCAGTCAGTTGTTATTTGAAAACCACACATTAATGCTTCAGTAGTGGCTTAGAATGGGTGAAAGGTGGCTCACTAGAATCATGGAAAATTTATTTCACACACTCACTCGTGAACAGGCAACCTGTTACCAGACTAGATCTGAGTGAGGCTTCCATAATTGGAACTAGCCAACAGCAATTTATAGCATTTGGACAGGTGAATAACCAGGAATATCCTAGGATACCACTCACCTGGGATCGTTAGCATCACAAAAGAAATTAGGCTGGGGGATAATTGATGCCAGACAACTATCCTCAAAGGGTGGCTAGGACTCAGCAAACCCTTCAAGACTGGGTTGTACAGGCAACTAAAGACCCCACAGAATTTGCTCATGGGCACTAGCCCACTTCCAATCCTCTGCAGATTCACTACTGACCAAGAGAAACCACCTACCCGCCACCCCAAAACAATACAACCTTGCTTCTGCCAAACTCTGCAACTCCACTGTTACCATTCCATACCACACGTTATGAATCCCTCTTGGTGTCCTGGTACCTTACTCCATGCCTGCCGATGGGCCTTCTCCAAAGTTCTTCAGGGAAGACGGGATGGCTATTCCCACAGTGTTCTTTCTTAGGATCAGCAGGATGTAAGGGAGATTGCCCACCCCCCAATCCTAAAGGGCCGATGGGGGACAGGAAAAGTCTGTCCCTTTCTCCCAAAGCACTAGAAGCACAAACTTGGCCTGCTGAAGCCATCAGCTTTACTGAGCTGGCAGTACAAATATCTTATAGTTCTTAGCCAGCGAACCCTAATAAACATTATCTGGTAATTTGTGTGTGTGGCAGGGAGGTTCCCATCATGGACCCAGCACTTTTGCATTAGGAATATTCCTCCTCTCCTGCGTTTGTTTTTATCTGTCATGGGGAGAGATCCTCCCAACCCCGCAAGACAGCGTTAAAGGGAGCAACCCCCCGGCACTCCCTGAACACATAGAGAGAGGGGGACACTTGGCTCCAGGATGGATTGTGGGGTGATCTAGAGGGGTTGGGAGGCTGTCACCATGACTTCATCTTCCAGAGACATCTAATGTAACCTGAGGACCTGAGCTGGCAGGTTATCGTGGCACCATTAGATGGGCACCGGGGGATGAGGAGGGGTTGTGGGCACAGTAGTGGAGGTGATGGGGGGGGCTATGGGCAGGCACAGGAATCCCATTAGATGGGATAGTAACATCAACCGTCAAGACCTATAACCCTCTCACAAACATGTGTGCTGTCTCCATAAGGTAAGAGCCTAAGCCCACAAGGATTTTTAGGAAGTTCAGGGCTAAATGCCAACCTTTCATATGGCCTTATACAAGGCTCCCAGTTATCTATTAACTCCCCTCTCCACAATTTTCCCAGCAACACATATCATTTATTGCATGGGATAGAGGCTCATAAATAAATACTTTAACATTCGAAAGGTGAGCACTGCTTTCCTGAGTTCCCATGTAGAGGCTTACAATCAAAAGGGGTAGTCCTGGGGGATTAAAGGATATAGAGGTGACACCTTGTGAAGGTTTAGCTCATTAGAGCAGGGGTGTGCTGCCGGGTGTCTTGAAAAGTGGAAGAAGGAGAGACTACTTCACTTGAAGATAAAGCATTTAAATTATTTCCAACTCTTTTTCTGTGCCTGTAATATGGACAAACTTTCATTAAAATGTCAGAATTCCTTCAGATGCAGGAGACCAGGAATGCAAAGATCTTTTTGCCAGAGACTTCTATAGGTTTAATCTCACCAGGAGTACACTATATGAAGGTCTAAGCTCTGACTTTCTACTTACTCCTGCCACATAGTGGCACTCATGATCTTTAAAAGGACAATAGAAGCCAGAATAGTCAGGTGTTTTCTATTTAATTTTGACAAGCAGGTTTTAACAAGATCAATTTATGAGTATGACAGTGTCACCGGTGGTCTGTGTGGTTTTGAAAGCTATACAAATGCTGCCAAAATACATTAACAGATCAATGGGGAAGTTTTTATTTTTTGCAGGTTATACGATTATGCTCATTCTCTGGAAACTAATTTAGCTCAGGGCATTTGAATTATTTCCAGGGCAACTGGAATTACTGTTATCTATAAAGAAAAGCCCTCTATTGATTCTATATGAAAAAAAGTGGATGTAAAAATCAGAGTAACCCTGATTTTCTGTTCCCTTTCATAACAGAAAAACACATCATAAAAGTGAAAATGGCAGCTGTATTCAAAAGACGAGTCTTGATGAAAAACGAACCATTACTTTTGCTTTCCTGACTCTGTGAGTATGTACTAACTAGAAGATTATCACCACCTGTTCAGTTTCCTGGTTTTCCTCCCTATCCTAGAGAGTGTTGCAATTCTTGGAATTCACATATCTATAATCCATTTAATAATCACATTGATGTCTTTTCAACTATATCTGCACCGCGTTACATCTGAGCTGTTCACCTGCCATACCACAGTACTGTATATCCATCATGGAGTTGCAGAATATCAGGCCAAACATTTTTTAAAAGTTACTCTTACCACAGTGATAATGAAAAACCAACCACCCCAAAATGAGCGACCTACCCATAACCCTTTCCCCCACCCCCTTAGGAACAGTATTTACCCTAGTGGGTATTATGAAGAGAATTCTACAGGGCTAACATACCTGTCTAATTAAGACACCACTTCTAAAGGAAGGAAAGACCTTGTTTTTCATGTTTGTAATGCACTGTCTTTAGTCTGTTCATCATCATTTATGCAAATATTATCTCCTATTCTGAATCCTTATAAAATCCTTATTTATAATCAGAAAGAAAATGATATTTTTATTAAAGGTGGGTTTTATGAAAATCCACAGCTTTTCTCAACAGAAGTTATGTAGCAAATTTGCCTTAAAACCACTGATTTTTGCCAAATTTTTCCTATTTATTATTGTCTTCTAAAATATTTTCTCCCATAATTAGAGGTAAACATGAATAAAACTACATGCACCAGCTTTCAGCTAAAAAAAAGTCTTCTTACTCATAGTATCCATCTATTTTTAGGGGGGCTACCACCTTCATATCTAAGCACTAGGGTACATTTGTCGGACTATTTGCTACCAAATAGGCAGAGCTTGCTTAAGATTTCCATGAAATAGAAAAAGCCTTTAAAAACAAGGGAAACAATTATTCATACTGTACAATAACCTAAAAATTATGTTTGCAGGTATAAACCAGGACAAGTAATCCTCACACAAGTTAATAGAACACATGGTACATGTTATTCCATATACAACTTACCGTGTATATCTTTTAGACATCCAAATAGAGGGATACACCAAAAATAATTTTCCCCCAGTCTAATACTACATGTTGAAGATTTTCTGGACAGTAAAGGTATGTATTATTTGCAAGTAATCTATTCATTTGGCAAACATAGGAATGAATCTATCTGATTTGCAGCATTCAATTTTGCATCATTAAGACCTGAGCCAAAATACAGTTTGGATTTTAAAACTGGGAGCCATTTATATTGATTCTTACTAAGAACCACAGGCCTTGCAAGCTTTCACAATTATATGGCACAATTGTTTTTTGTTGTTTTGTTTGCTGGGAAAGTTCTATGAAGGCATCATAATAAAAGCATTCTCAGTCAGTTCCTCAATACATTTACAAAATATCTTTTATCCCAAAGAATCCCCAAGCACTTTACAAACCTATATATGTACAACACGAACAGAGAAATAAATTAATTCACCTTAAAGTGCATTCACTAACATTGCAGTGAGAATAAGGTACTAGAGAAGTTGAGATCTGACTAGGACACCAAAACCGAGACCTTTGCTCTCACAAGACGTGCCCAAAGATCTTTTGTGACCTGAATTGGTCAGAATATTGATTTTGTAGCCGCCACAAGGGCAGAGAAAATAGACCCTAGAGTCAATGAATAAAAAGTGAATTCTTCATTCAGGTTGCTGGACACAATTTCTTTACTTTTTCCTCACTCTCTAGGTCCCCAACTAATTAAATAAAGCTGTGCTTTTTATCTCAACCCTCAAAGCTGAAGTAATTTTGACCTAACATAACCAATCCTGTAAGGAACTGCAATACAAGCGTAACATCTCATTTGGAAGATTGCATCCAGAAACACAGCTTTCCCTTGCTCTGTTTTAGAGCACTGGTCCAGTTACAGACTCAGAATGCCAAAGAATTCATTCCCCAAAGTACCAAGTAATGAACCACCAGCTCCATTACCTGTGCCACCTTAGGTTTTCCTAGAGACCTAGACTATCTCCCATCCAACTGTACTTAGCTTTGGCGATAACCAAAATCTCAGTTCAGGTTGGTACAGCTGCATAAACTAGAGTTAAGAAATTACCAAGTCAAACTCTTTAAATGTACTCGAGGAACGAATAATGTAGCCTAGACACAGCTCCCTTTCACATCAGTGCTTTTTAAAATATTAGGCACTTAAAAAAACAATAACTGAAGTATGTCAGTAGAATTACAGTATATATACAAAGCACTGAAAGTGAAGGGAAAGAAGAACTCTGTTGGGTATTCTGCTTCTCCTGGCAACATCCAGGCCTGTCCATTCCAGAGACAAAACCAGGCAGCCATGTTACAACCTTCCTAGCAGAGGGACAATTGGGAATCTCTGAAAATATGAACACAGCTATGTAATATTATCCAATATTTAAACTTTTTTTCATATAAGTATTAAAAGCCTGTTGTCCCATTTGAGTTTAAAAAGCTCCAACATGTCAGTGTGAACATAATGTTAAGTGTACCTATACTGAAAACTAAATCTTTCATTTTCTTGGCAAAATGCATGCACTAGTTATTTTAAAGTTGATTGTGTCCTATTCCAGTTATGGTAAATCCCTTCCTATATTATAACTTTCAGTTGCCCTGTATCTGATATACAGTGAATTGTTTCAAATCCCTTTAATGCAAAATCGGTGGCCAAGTCTTTAAACTATATAGACACACTTTCACTGGTCCAGTTTTCATAGAGACTAGATGAACGCAGGCCACTAAGGAGAAAAAAATTGACTCTGGAAAAGTGATGAGGTTGGCCTGAGTTGCACATGCCATAATTAATTATTTTTATTTATTGAATGAGGCCTTGCTACTGGCCAATGAGGGAAAATAATATACATGATAAATGGTGGTGAAGGGCAATTAGAGCCTTCTGATGAGAGACAGGGCCAGTGTTCACTTTCTGGCAGTTGGGAGTAGAAATCATGACCCTTCCTCCCGCCCCGCCCCGCCTCCCCCCCCCGCCATGGGAATAGGATAAGAACATGGGAATTCCTGGCTCCCTGAATGGCTAATTTCTTTCAAGCTTTGAGGCAAGAGGAAGCCCTCCTGGTCATAAGACTAAACAAAAGGAAATGACATAATAAACTTTAATCTGGGATTATAAAGCATCTCTTTTTAAAATTCCTTTCCTGTTCTGAACTGAATGCTTTACCTAGCTTAACATTTGTGTATCCAGCAAGGGAATGTGAATATTATACAGACAAACAACATATCTGTGGACTGAGCAATCTAACAAAAATTCAAAATCTGGAAAGCATATTGAGCATGTTCACTTACGATGACATCATAAAGGGCCTGACAATGTGAAACATATGTCAGCAGTTTTTTGCATTCCCCACCCAGTATGCATGAAAATTTACTGAACCTTGATCATTTCAGTGGAGAAATTAGAGACATTTAGGACCTAAATTAAGAAAATACATAACTTGAGCACCAGTTAACCTTGAATTTCAGGTAATAATGTTGTAATATGGGTATACTTTTTAAAAACACAGCTGTATGCTTTACTACAAGCACCATAATTCTGAAGCTTAACGTAACACTTTGAATCTACTTTTGAAGCAAAAATTAGACAGTGCACTTGAGTCAGCAATTTATTACAAAGGGTGCACATGAAGTGATGACAATAAAAAAAATAAAAAAACTCCTTCCTCCAGCACAAACATGCATGAAACGCTGAAAAATCTGGCAAAGGGACTGGCATAAAAACTAAGTTACCAGATGTACCTATTAGTGTGGCTGCCAAAGCTCCCTGAAGTATTCCATCATGCTGAGCAATGATGTATCTTAGGTGTGAGTTGGAGTGTTGCCCCCTTTGAGTATGAAGCATTTCTGAGTCTTCATGCACAAACAGGAGCCATTCACTTTTCCTTCTGTTGTACATATTTGGTGCAATTCATCTGCTTTCACTTTCATCTCTGACACGGTTCAATTCTGCTGAAATTCTGCTGCCACTGGAGTGCCAAGCTAGATATGGCTGGAGACATATTTGAAAAGGCAGAAAATGAATCCCTGACATGTCTCCTGCTTCTTGTATCAAGGCTTTATCATGTCTTGATTTAGAAAACGTATTCGATGTAATACCATCCACACGTATCAGAGTCACCATCAAGAGACATGAAAAGAATAATGCTTGCTGCCCCAAAACAACCTTCACCAGTATTGACAAAAAGTCCTGTGGAACCTTGTAGACTAACAGACGTATTGGAGAATAAACTTTTGTGGGTGAATACCAACTTCGTCAGATGCATGTCCAGACTAACACAGCTACCCCTCTGATACTTCACTAATATTGGAGAACAGAATTTTTTTTTCTTCCACCTCTGTGAGAGAGTACATATGCCACTAATACCGTGTTTCAAGTAAAGGTCTTTCTTGTCTCTAAATTTTATTTAAAAGAACGGTCTATTCAGTCCGAAAGTTAATTACTATCTTGTTTTGATAACAGCACATCTGCGTTTTCTATTGGTGCCTATTCCAGAATTAGGAGTAAAATTCCTGGACAATTTTTTGTTCAGTGAGGGGAACTGGAGAATATACCTGATTTATAATAAAACATTAATTACCCAAATTAAGAAAATTCAAATCTAAATGTCATAAATTAACCTTCTGTCTTCACAATGCTGCCCACCCTCGCACATCCCCACCAGAGATTCTTTCTAGCTGTCACACGAAATTTATGTCTGAGCATGTTAGACTATATGACAACCATACCTACATCATACTAAAGGAAAGAAGTTGTAGCTCTGCAGCTCCTTAGTTGGTTTTGAAGTCTTGTTTTCTTTTAATTCTTTAAAATTACTGAAATCACAAGTTCACATGTCTAAGCTTTCCAGAAGAGACAATCTTTTCGCCATTATGCAGGTATGGAACATCTTGCTGCTTGCAAGGGAGGAGATAGATGCTTAGTATTTTTCATTAGATTATCACCATTCACAGAAAGGAACAGTAAGATCCCTCGAGCGCCAAAGAGCAGTCTGGGTCCCATAAGTGAAAAGATTAAATTGAAGATATGAATCCAAAATTTAGATACTCCCACCAAACCCCTCCTGACGCACTCTCGAGGAAATATAAAAGATTGCTCTTTCAAAATTTATCCAATTGCACTCTTGTCTGAGTTCAGGAACCAAGAATCTAGGCCTTTAATCATGTTTGCAATAATGCTGCTTTAGCCGCTGGAAGACTCTTTCTGCATTAGAGAGAAAGATATTTAATTGGCCTTTGTTTGTCATAAGGCTCTAAAATTTATTTTGAAACACTCTTTTTCAATGTTATTTTATTTAGGGTTATATAATCCATTACAGTTCTGCCGGCAATTGTTGTGAGGCCCCTCAAATCATAAAGCATAAATCAAAGCTTTCTCAATCCCTCTCTGCCAGAGTAGCATGGAGTAGTGCCCTGCTGTCCCACAGGCTCATATACCAATATGAAGGAAGCCCCATGCTTTACCTGTGAGGCTGCAGTCACGTAATCTCACTGTTTGTTCTTGCAAATATCTAAAACATGCTATAGTTATTCATATATTTGTCTTTAACTGGATGCCCAGACATAGCAGCATAAACCCACAGAGCTGGAATATTGCCACAACCGCTATGCTGTTGTACTCGAAATAATTTCCCTAAATATACACATTTCTTCTATACTGGAGCTACTGCTCGCTCTTCCAGTAACTGTTGAGACACTTAATATCCAAACTAATTTTCTATGACAGTGCCTAAGAAGTAAATCAGTTTCTATGAGTGGACTAAGAAGTACAGCGAGTTAATACTCTGCTCTATTGTGGTGTCTGGAGATTAGCATTCAAAACTTGACATATGCCACAAAATGCCCCAATAAGAACTAGATGGGTGAAACCAAAAACTCACCACGCTCTCAAATGAACTAACCCAGAAAAATGATAAAAGACAAAAAACACCATATCACCTGTGAATAAACACTTTTCACAAAACAATCCAGCCACATCTAACTTCTCAGTCCTCGTCCTCAAATAAAACCTGCACAACACCTTCAAAAGACAAGTTTACATTCGTATCTTTGCTAGACATTAAAAATCATGGTATTAATAAAGACACTGAATTTATGAGAGGCAGGGTGGGTGAGGTAATACCTTTTATTGGATCATCATCTGTTGGTGAGACAGACAAGCTTTCAAGCTTACACAGAAAGCTTGTCTCTCTCACCAACAGAAGTTGGTCCAATAAAAGGTATTATCTCACCCACCTTGTCCCTCTCGTATGCCACAAATGAAAATAAGTTTGGTGCTCTCATCTTTGTTACTTGCAAACATTTGTTCGGATCACAAAACAAAAATACATATTCATGAATCCATGAAGATATATGTACATGGATTCACTTTGCAGCCATTAGGGACAATTGGCAGTCGCTCAGAGGACTCTCTGGATTGGAATACCATGTATGTATGGGTCTAGACTGAGGTGTATTAGAAATTTTTTGTGCAAAAGCTAACATAATGTCTGCCCTCATTTTGATTGGCTCCAACCAGAACTCCAACCAGACCCTGAACTCCAAATATATATATATTTTTAAAATGCAAACTATGGATTTTTTTAAAAAGAAAAATCCCAAGTCATCTAAGTTTTAAATGCTCTTTTAAAATACCTCTTCTCCCTTCTACTAAGGAAAATATAAGGTTGCAAAAATCATGAAGCATTTTCATGTGTGTCACCTGAAAGTTTTCTTTTTTTCTACTGGTTAATATATAACTTCAGTCATAAGAAATTGCTACAAGACAGGTGTTAACTTACAACCTAATTCCCAGATGTGAAGGTTAACAGAGTACTAATTCGTAAGTAATGCCAGCAATCTCCAATTTACCCTGCAGCTCTCAGTGGGCTATCATTAATGCTATAACCTAATATTTATCCTGACAAGGAGATTCCCTCCTTAGAAATAAAAAATGATACCTAACATAATTAGTGAAAATTTCATCTCCCAGAGAAGTTATGATTTATACCCCATCTCTCATATTGCTTACACTTAGATAGGACTTTGCTTGAGGTTTTACTTAACCGGAAAGTTGTTTAACTCTTGTCCTGGTCAGTTGATACCCAATAACAAGTCAGGTCTTTCCCCATTTTGTGGTTGTTCAAGGAGAACTAATGTAAAACTTACTTCAGGCATCAGAAAAAATTAGAACAAACAGATTAAAGGTTATCTTAAAGAGCAAAGAATACTCCTTTCTCTTGCTGAGATGCTTCATTTGAACTTTGGTTTTACAAATTAGATTAACAACACAGGTGACGTTCTGCCTTCCTGACAGACTACTGCAAATGCAAAATTGTAAGCATCATTAACTCTAATGCATGATGCATACGTTGGTGCTTCAGTCATAACAGCACCTAATGAGACTGCCTTCCTGAACTGATTGATATAGGTTCCTAACAGACAAATTCAGGAATAAGATCTGCTTAATTTCTCTTCAAGACAGTACAAATCTATCTGTGATAGACAGCAAAAACTTGGTTAAACATTAAATTTAATGAAGCATTTGGGAACCCACTTTTTTACACAATGACTTGTTGAAATTGCGATGTCAAGGGAACATAAAAAAATTAGTAATGGCCTTAAAGAGGGATGCTGCGGAAGAGAATACCCCATTAATTTGACCAAAATAATTGGATGTAGTATTTGATGAGAAGTTTGATCTTATCATATTTGTGGAGAGGGTGGTATACATTGTCTTCCCTTTATGCTGGTTTGAGGTAAGGTGGTGTTGGGACGCAAGATACTTCCATAATTTTGTTAATTACTTTTACCATTTTTGGTGACTGATATAAACACTGAAAATAATTATTAAAATGAATGTCATTTATCAGGACTGAAGGGTTCTAAATTTTCCCTGAAGTGCTTCATAGAACACAGCCCCAGAGACTAAGATTTAAATCTCTTTGGGATGAGTTTGTTAAAACAGGAATTCAATTTGCTTTTGGTATTATTCATTGAAACCTCTATTCATGAGACTAATACATGTTCAGAAATTATGATGAAGCCCAGACTTCATTACTCTTGAAATTGGCTACACAATACGAGAACAAGTGAAGGTCCCCAAAATTGTGACTCATAATGATGTTAATCATTAATGGGTGGGAGTGAATATAAAGTATTAAGGATAGGATTTTCAAAGGATCAGTTGCCATATTTCCACTGACTTTCAAGTAAATTTGGGATCCTAATTCCCAGAGGCTCCTTTGAAAATTCCAGCCGAAAAGCTTAAAACATCTGTATATTACTGAGCTAAAATGTAGAATAATTTTTACTGAGTTCTGGCCCAGTGAAATATAGATTAAGAAATAAGATGTTATTTGAAATAGGGAAGAGTAACTGCTGTCAAAGTCAAGGCTAAAATTATGTTGGTAATCATACTGGACATCCCTGTGTTGAATCCAGACCTAGAGCCAGCATTGTGACCATGTGTATGTTTGTTAATGGATATTAACCAATTTAATTGTTGGTGTATGTGGTCAGAAATGCAAAAGTCACATCTGAAAATTAGGTTAATGTCTGGACACCAGAATATTTATAAATTGTGATGACTGGCAAAAATAGTAAGCAAGTCTGACCTAATTCTGCTAATTCCAGGACACTGGAATTATATATCTATCTATATCTATATCTATATCTATAGATATATATATAAAGGCTTTTACTGGTCTGTGTCAAACTACTTCAGATTGGTCCCAATGATGATTTCTCAGGGACCCTGAGGCAGGTGCTATGTGAAAGAGTGACCAAAATCCTCAGGGATTAAAACTATTTCCACACGTCAAAACTTTACTTTCTGATCCCTCGCACCATGATTTCTGAGCTTCCAGTCCCAAATACCAAAGGCAGATTCAAGTATGGTACCTTGAAAGACGGGCAAACCTGCAGAGACCCAGAACATGATTCTCTTGACATCTCAATTATTTCAAGTTACATGCTTTCAAGAAAGTACATAAATCTGTTTGTATTTATGCCAAAAAGAAGCTTTACATCATTATCAGCATATTTGGGGATTGGTGTGGGATTTATTTATGTGTGTGAATTAAAAGATGTGGCTTTCAAAAGGTAACTTTGAATTGTATTGGTATGTTAAGAAATTAAGTAAGTACCTATCTACATTCTAACTAGATTCTAATGTAGTTATTTGGTTGATTTGATATAATCAACCAAGTTGATCAAATTATATAGCTTGAAAATGGCATTCCAGCTTGCTTGGCAAATAAGGGACCTCATTCAAGATCCATAGTTATATACTAATACAAAATTTATCAATTCAGAATATGCTAAAATAATTAAAAATAAATATATAACCATCTTTGGTTTCCATTCTGTAACTTCCAATATAACCTTAATATTTGTAATAATTGTTATAAAGATATAAGAATCTTGAATCTATACCTTAAGCCAGAGGGCTAATGAATGGGTAGAATTGCAATATGGTGTCAATTAATTACTTAATCAACATACATTTCATCCTTTGTGTACTCTATCGTTCTAATTACAGTAATTAGTGGATCATATATATGAAGAATCCATTAATTTTCAGTGCACATTTTAGTAGTAACTTTTATATTAGTTCAACATAGATTAAAAATGACTGGAAACTTTTTTTTTTTTTTTTTAATTTTTCTCAGGAGTGCTAGTTTCCTGGACTGAGCCTAAATTTTTCCCAAGGTGACGTCATAACTGGTTTTGAATAGCCAAATATTCTAATACATTAATACATTTGTATTTTTGTAACTGGCTGATTTATTGGAACTGCATTGATGACTGGCCTATACAGTAAAACTATTTTATGTAGCGTGTATGTTTTCATAAACATATATATATAAACATAGTCCGATTTAGCATGTGCATGCTTGAAAGCATAATTTGATAGAAGCCATCAGCATGCAATTATAAGAGAAAGGCACACTCTTTGACTATATATTACAGCCAACAGTGACAGAAGACAATGACAACTTCCATTTATATACTCTTCATATGATTCCATACAAAATTGGCTAAATTAATGTCCTCGGCAGGGGGCAAAACAGCTTACTGAATGATCAAAAATATGAAGGGATTAGCAGCAAATTCACCAACAGTGTTTTGGAGAAACTTTGTCCACAATAAATGATGAACAAAAACAGCCTTGATAAGTTGAGAGAGTTTAAACTCTAATAAAATTAGAAATTCTTTAATGGATCGTTAAAGAGCTTTGCGATACCCAAATAAAAGGTGATGTAGAAAGGAGAAATATTGCTAAACTAAAAGGACAAGAAATAATCCAAACGGTTAGACCAAAATATAGTTATTCTAGGTTGATGGGCCAAAACAAAACAAAAAATAAAAAGGAAACTTGCAATTTTAAAATAATTAACAAGTGTGGGAGAGAACAAATGAAATAGAGAGCTTATTTCTAATGCAGCAGCCGTACAATGTGTATAGAATCAGGGGAAAGGATTTAAGGGGTATTGTATGGAAGTTCTTGAAGCAGTCAGTGCAACATGTCTGCAGTACAGAAAACAAACAGGATACTAGGATGCTTCCGTGTGTGGAAATAATACAAATCAAAACATGGTTTGTTCCTTTTCAGAACACTGTCTAGACGTCAAATGATAAAGCATTAAAATTTGGCCACCTTTAATAGAAAAGATCTTTCCATAGAGACAGTACAATATAGCACAATCAGGCCAACTGTGGGATTAAAATATATTTGTAGTGAGGAAAGGCTAAACTTGGTCATTCTAGTTTCAGGGGGAGAGAGAAGAGCTTGAAGTCATCAAATGGAGGAATTGTGGCTGGGATTTTCAAAGATGCCGGGGATTTGGATGCCAAACTCCCCAACACTACTTTGAAAATACCTGCCTTGAAGAATTATGAAAGGGTTTGGCAAAGTGCAGACAAACTCTAGTGCACCGAAAAGGGGTTCAAAAGCCAGGGAAAATAGGAGTATATCATCAGCTCCTAGGCAGATTCCACTAAGAAACAAACATGTGAAACAAATTGCCATTGAAGCCTGTAAGCCAATGATTCTAATTAGAGATAAGAGAGACATTTTTATGAAGAAAACAGGGAATTAGAAGAGATAAAACAGATTTAGGAGGGATTAATGCTCAAGGGGACGAATTCTTCAGGACACAGGGACATTTCCTGTCTAGCTCATTCCTGGGGTCTTGCAGCTTTCCTTTCAATTTCGGTACACTACAGTTAACTGGTAAAACAACTGCAAACAATCCAAACATTAACATTTGCTTCAAAAAAGGAATGAAATATTGGTGCAGACATTGACCGTGTTCTCCTTTAAAAAGTGACTAAATTATTTACAGTAATACTCCAAAAACCAATAATGTACAATAATGATATTACATGTTAGTTGGTGTGAGAGACAAGCTTTTGAAAGCTTGTCTCTCTCACTAACAGAAGTTAGTCCAATAAAAGATACTACCTCACCCATCTTGTTTCTCCAATAATGTTATTAAAATATTTAAGGGGGAAAACTGTATGCAACTGCTCGGTACCTTCTCCAGTTCTTTTTCAATAATCAGAATGTTAGCTAAGAGAATCTGTGCCACTGAAAGTTCACTCACCTGTTTGCAAAGAAGAGGGTTATATGCTCAGCTAGTATAAACTGTCATAACTCCACTGGCTTCAATGGAACTAAGACAATTCATATCGGCTAAAGATATACTCCAAAGCCTTTGGAAGCCAGTTCTGTTACCCAGAAAAGTACTCTGGAAAACCCAAACATAATGAAGTGTTATAATCATTGTCTTACATGAACCTCTTTCTTTCCATTTTGTGCTTTGGTATTCAGTATATATTAATCTTCAAAAGGACCTGGATGCAAGCCTTGAATGTTCAGTATCTCCATAAACAACACCTCTCCACAACAGTCTCCCTTATCTGAGACTGGTCAGAGCTTAGGAAAACATAATGTGCAACAAGTGCCTGAAGATATACTATATTGATCATGAGATATGGTCTTGAGTTTTTATTACCCTTCTGGGGAAAAAAAGGAGCATAAAAGCAAGGAGCTTTGTTCCAGCTGTAAGAGTTTAATACTATTCATAACTGATTAGCATTAGGAACACATGCTTTGAATATGACACACTTGTAAGTCTCCCCAGGTGAGTACTCTATCTTATCTTTGCAATTTCTGTCAGACATTTATATACCTGCTTCTTTTCAAACAGGACACAGATGAAGCTTTATCTAGCAGCTAAATGACTTTGAGAACTTGATTGTATTTTTAATATTTTAATGTATTTAATTTATGCAGCATATCTTCCTCAGGTAAATATTGCAATAGAAAAAAACAAAGTTTCACTGCAGTTTCATCTAAGAGCGTTAAAATAGAAATAGAGTAGGAAGTCATCTTAGGTTTCTCTCCTTTCTTTTTTGAACTATTCTTTCACACAATACTTTTCATATTTACGGTGAATACTATCCTTAACTATTTTAATTTTTCTCATAATTGTTACTTTTAGTTACCATACTGTAATGTTAACTAGAGATGAAGTAACTGGTTGGGGTAACATAAGAACACTCACACAAGTCATCTTCACAAACTAGCCCGATCAAATATCTTCACTTAACGGTACTTTTGGGTTCCAGATAGGAGAAGAATTGTTAAAATACAATAAGAAAGATCATTTTCAGGAGACTTCCAGGCAATTATGTGTTCTAAATATGAATCTTTGGAACTAAGCCTCTGAACTTTGTGAGGGTCTCATTTAAATAAAGCAGTGACTACAGACTATAAAAAAAATCACATTCTGCAACTACATACATGGAGAAATGAGGATATGATACACACATATATAGTTCTGTACAGCGATGCATGTATGAAATCTACCTCAAAGGTAGAATAAAATGTATCTGAAAAAAGTTATTTTACACCAGAGCTGCTGTTTGTGTTTTTCCTTGAAGCAGAAATGATGGAGACCGTTAAATGAGCCTAACTTTAAATGTGGATGAGGAGTGAATCAGTTTTAGGTTGTGATGAATAAATTATATATATGGAGGTTTATTCTCCTCCGCTGACATGAAGCAACTGTAGTGGCTTAACTTCTAAAAGGAGACATTAAGCTCAATACGAACAGACAAGTGTAAAGTATGCTGCTAATGAGCTCTGTGTTCTCCAATTGTTCCACATTTATGATAGTTATTAAATATTTTTATTATAGTAGCAACCAGGGCGCCCAGATTCTCTTTTTACTTTCAATATATTTTAGCTCAGCCAAGGAAAGCAAGAACTATTTTGCCTTTAATTTTTGTACAATCCTATAACGTTTTTTGTCCAGAAAAGAAGCAATGTGCCCATGCCACTTGACAAAGCTGATAAATAAACACATTCACCTGATTTTTCTGACAGTTTACTAGCCGACAGCTTGATAAATGGGAATGAGAGACTCTGTAATGGTATTTGACAGATACAGTTTCTATTAATTTCAAAATTCCTGAATATTTCCAAAAATGATTGTTTCTGCTTTAGAGTCCAGACAGTGATATTTTTGACAGCACAGCCCCGTTAGTTTACACTATGATATTTTATATGCAAATTAATATGAACACATCTGAATAAAATAGATAGATGCAACCGTTATGCCAGGCTAGACTATTTTTCTGACTGAAAAAATATGTTACTGAAAATTAGGCATGGCAGCAAGGCAGTGGCAGACCACAACTAGAATGATCAGTGATACCTTACAATAAGTTTGAGACTTATTGTCCACATGGATCCCACTTCCAGTTTCCATGCACGCCAGGCCTGTGAGATCACATTATTTTGGACAACAGTGTCCACTAGGGCTGCCATTTTGCATTTTGTTTTCAGGCTTCAGGCTCTAATCACTCTATGTAATGATATATATATTAGAGTTGGTTTTTAATTTTATGGGTGCTCTTCCTCACACATCCTCTCTCTTTTTTAAACATTGTCAGCTAACTGGAAGTTATAGATGACACTGCCAGTGATGTAGAGATGCATCGTGGAAGCAACCTGGAAATTAGTGGCTCTATAACCAGATTTGAGGGACTCTTCCTCCCTACCCATAGAACAGCCTATCCCCATTAAAAATTTATGAAATCAAGCTGGGAAAGGCCTCTCTTTTCCCCCGGTCAGCACTGACCTATCCCGTGCATGGTGGAATAGCTTCATCCTTCTGTGACATTCTCCTGCCTCCTAATAGTTATTGCCCAACATATCAAGTTCTGGGGATAACATAGCTTCAGCCTGCTTCTGCTCAAATACTTATCCATAGCAATTATACCATATTGGGAGCGGGGGGGAGAAACAAAGAAAAATTATTATGGTCCCTCTAACAGGCAAGAAAATCCCAACGTTATGAAAATAATTATCTGTTGGTAAGTAAACTGGCACATATTTTACAAAAGCAGATACAGTACAATGGAAATATTCACAAATACATTTTTATTGTGATTCCTTGTTAATCACACAACATGAACATTTCACCATCTATTACTGCATATGTGGCAAAGGAGCAAAAAGTCGTGTATAAGGGTGCCACACAGCTATCATTACTGCATCTGACTTTCGTATATGCTCATGCTGGGTAAATCTTCACAGGCTCAGGGGTAATGTTTGGCTAAGCATTCCAAGGAGGAATTCCTTAGCCATGCTTATTGACTCTTCAAAATTTGGTTGGAAATGCCAAGAGGGCCAGCTCTCATACAAGATTACCCAGTGTGCTCTGGTTCTTGTTTAGAAGAATCATCCCTGTACTCTTTCTTCCAGCTCTGACTGGAGCCAGGAGGTGCAGGGATGCCTGGAAACAAAAACACAATAGCAAAAAATAGTGGGAGAAGTAGAGCTGGTCAAAAGTTTTCCATCAAAACGTTTCTTCAATGAAAAATGGCTTTTCAAGTCTAATATTTATTAAAAAGTTATTTTAGTCAAAAATATTACTTAAAAATGCGGAAAAAAGGAAAAACAAACAATTATTTGTTTTTGTTGACATTTTTCAAGGAACACAAATCATTTCCCGACCAACTCTGGAAAGAGTTCATTTTCACACCCACTCAGAAACTTCAAGTCTGGGGAGACATGCTGGGTTATATATTTCATCCAAGTTGTTTTGTCTATCAACCTCAACACTTCTCAAATTTGTGCTCCGTGGACCCTGGCCAGGCGGTCTGCGGAATACTGGCTGGAAATGCAGCACTTACTTCTCACTGTTCCCAGCTCCTAAACTGCAGTAAGAGAAGCTAAAAATACATTTTCTTCCTTCCCCACCCATAATAACCTTACACAGATCTTCCAGCCAGAAAAGTTGCTGGTGGAGCTCCTTCTCCCAGCAACAAGGCAGAAGTTGCTGCAGTATGATCCAGGAGGTCAGCTCTGCTCCTTCAAGTGGTCTTCTCACTCTTCCAATACCCCACCTGCTTCTTGTTCCGTGTCCCACACCTGACTACCGCTTCCCTACATACCCCTCTCCCACCTTCAATTCCCTGACTGCCTCTGCCCCACATACTCCTCTCCCATCTCTACCCTTCCTATCCCAGGCCTCTGGCTCCTCTCTAATAATTTACTTTGCCTCACTAGTTGTTTGTTTCTGCCTCCTCAGTACACCACCATAACCTTCCCACACCAACCCCCTCAATAGGTTCCAGTCAACTGCTTTCAGGCAACCTCCTCCAAGAGAGTCAATGAGGAAGAAAGAAAACTTTCAAACTACACATACATTAAAGTCTCTCTCCAGAGTTTATCCCAATGAGCATTCAAACATGTGGATTCAAAAATGCATGGGAACTTCTGTAAAACCACAATCTTTATATAGATTTATCCTGCAAAGCAGAAAGCCCTAACTATAGCATTAACTTCTGACATCAGATTTCACCTCTCTTTGACCGTCCACAAGGCTCTCCTGAATAATATTTCATTACTTCTCAATATTAAACATTGATTTTCTTTTGTGTTCCATCATGACACATTTTTATTGTGTTTTTGGGGGCAGGGAACCAGGAGTACAACTGTTTACAATCTGATATATAATAGCATACGCACTAGGCTCGGTACAGATGCAATTACTTCCAGCTTGCCTTACACAGCCTCTTTGTAAGGATGCTCTAGGACAGACTGTGTAAGCTTGCATTCCCCAGAGATCAGCATGCTAGTTAAAAGCTGGAGGGATAAGAGATCCTGGAGAGTATCCAAATCTCCAGTGGGAGTTTGCATAACTGATTTAGGTAATTCTCCCTGGAATTTCTTTTCAATTAGTCTCGGTGAATACCCAGCATGCTAGCAAGCACTAGCTTGACAATTAATTTACTTTTCAATAAAGATTTGCTGGTTTAGTTAAAATGGACCTTTGATCGACTGAAAGGAATTCTGTTGTTATAAATGCATTCTAACACTTTTTCCTTGTTTCGTCCTTCCGTGCTATCTAAAATGCTTTCTCCCTAGGAAAAATTTTTCATTCCCCACAGACATATAGGATTTTAATAGGTAAACAATTCTTCTAAGGGGAGACAGGAACTCTTTCCTCACTTAATCTCAGATATTTATTTGCATGTAGTTAAGAAAAATTGCTTTATTGTCTAAAGAAATCTGACACCTGATTGTTAAAAGAGAAACCATCGAGGTTGACACATACAATATTTAACTAACTGTACCTTAATTATGTAATACATACACTTATGTATATCATAACTGCTTGATTCCCCTCCCCCATCCCTATTTCATAGCAGATGAAATATTGTTAAAAAATCTAATTCCACAACCATCAAATTACCAAAAAACAAGCCCAGAGCAACCACCCTACAAACACACAACATGTGATGTTTGGAGAGTTAGAGAGCAGTGTGATTAAGGACAAAGATAGGAGGAGATCTAGGTGCTATTCCAAGCTTTTCCACGCAAGTCCTAGGTGTGCTTAGCTAAGTCACCTCTCTGTTTTATAAATGAGATATTACTACCTATCTTCTTCAGAGGTGTTGGGAGAATTAATTCATGTTTTTAAGCCATTTGAAATTCTGGATGGAAGTATATTATTCTTATTACCGATGTGGTGTCACTAGAAGCGCAAAAATGCTCACATGTAGGAATGCTGCTAAAAGTTTTCAACAGTACATGTGTACAGAGTACTATTGGGCTTCATGCTCCCTGCCTCTTGAACCTCATGGTTTGAAATATGCTTATGCTAACTAATCTGTAAAGTCAAATTAATGCACAGTTGAAACCCAATAATGACACCCAGGTGGGGATACAGAGGTTAAGAGTGTGCATATGTGCGCGCACGTGCGTGCGCCTCTCACTCTCTCTGGCAATGGAGCAGGAATCCAAACAGAAGAGACACACTATCTCAGTGCATACATGTTCTCTTCCTAATGTCTGACTAATAAGTCAGGGTTTTGTATTTAGAACACTAAGCACATCCTGACCATCTCCTAAAACCTCATCTTAACAAAATTACTCAAAGATAGTTCTTAAGAAGCTTGTTAGTGTGGATGATACAATATTTTTGGGAGACAAAAATCAAGTTACAACAATGAATGTCAAAAAAAAAAATCTGATGCAGTAGCTTTGTATGCCTCTGACGTGGCTCTCTGAGGGAAAAAAAACTACAAAAAGCCTTTTCAGTTCCAGAAACTGAAGCATTCCCATGTTAACTAATCATCTGAAATTCTTCCTATAAAGCAAAAAATAAAACACAGCAGAGCAGCTAATGTGGCTACCAATTAAACAAACTAAAATAAAATAACTAAAGAACGCTGATTCAGCACAGAAAACTTATTTTCATATTTAAAGCTGTGTGAATTAAATACATCATCTGTCTCTTTCCATCTATACATTTATCCCTCTCATTTTTCTATCTATTTTTCAATTTGGAAAAAAGACACCATATAGTATAAATTATTAATTTACAGGTCAACTCCTTCTAACACCAGTTCACTGACCTGCATATACCATTTATTTAACCAATGAACTATCTACAGTGTTATGTATTATCAACTGTATTTGGTCTCTTAAAATATTTCTATGCCAATGCATCAAAAAAATACACTAGCTTTTTCCGTGGTAAAAGGGTTCCCCTTCTGTTTTCATATGGTCTTCAATAAAAGGTATTACAAGTAGTATTGTCTGTTTTTTTAATGCCAGCCAGATTCACATCTGATGGGCAAAGAGAGACCTAATCCGGCTCTCATTGGAATAAACTTCAAAGCACCTATTAACTTAAATTAGGGCCCTAAATATCCTATGTCATGGGACTCATCACAGTGACACACACAGGTAAAAATATAAGGCTTTACTCCTCATGTTGCAAAACATCCTCAGCTCCCACTGAATCCAAATAGAGGGAAGGGGCACACGCTACATTTCACAGGATGGAGCACACAAGTACTAAACAAAAGGATCTTTTAGATTCACAAGGACTGCAAACATGCATTGATTGAAAGGCTGCCATGAAAAGCTGCAAATCGTTTGCTCTATCTCTCACCTAGGGCAACTGTCTTCCACCTGCAGGGAAGAGAAACCCAGCCAGCACTAAATTCTATGCTTTCTGCAAAGTCATTGGATGATTCTCCCGCAAAACAATGCAACAGACCATAGAAAATAATAGCACATGATCAGAAAAGCTAGGAACAGCTTGGTAAACTATGTTTGGCAACACATTATGGTGAAAACAGTACAACTAAGTTTCAGAGGTGCAGGGAATACAACAAAAATCTAAGACTTCACTAAGTATTTTGACATGGAAATTGATTATGTTTCTCTTTGCATTTGTATTGAAAACGCATTTTGTTCTCTAGGATATTGGTTTATATTAAGGTTGAGAAAGTCGAGCGCTTTCCAGCTAACACAGTGACATGGGACTGAAAGGCCTGGCTACACCACAAGAGGGAGGGAAGTACTGTGTCTCAGACTCATAGACTTGAAGGTCAGAAGGGACCATTGTCATCATCTAGTCCAGGGGTCGGCAACGTTCGGCACGCGGCTCGCCAGGGTAAGCACCCTAGCGGGCCGGGCCAGTTTATTTACCTACTGACACGGCAGGTTTGGCCGATCGCGGCCCCCACTGGCCGCGGTTCGCCGTCCCGGGCCAATGGGGGCGGCAGGAAGCGGTGCGGGCCGAGGGATGTGCTGGCCGCGGCTTCCCACCGCCCCCCATTGGCCCAGGACTGCGAACCGCGGCTAGTGGGGGCCACGATAGGCCGAACCTGCCACATCAGCAGGTAAATAAACTGGCCCGGCCCGCTAGGATGCTTACCCTGGTGAGCTGCGTGCCAAACGTTGCCGACCACTGATCTAGTCTGACCTTCTGCACATTGCAGGCCACAGAACCTCACCCCCTTCTGAAATAGACCCCTAACCTCTGGCTGAGTTACTGCAATATGAGTCTATTGCAATGAAACCTGGGAGCTTCTCCAGCTAAACACTGTGTCCGATAAAGCTTTCATGCCACGCATATTCCCAGCTCATCCAGGGATAAGTTTCAACTGATATAATAAACCTGACTGTACCTGAAATGAAAGAGAAAACCTGGAGGTGATGTGATTTTAGAAAATATTTGTTCATTCCTCTTCTCATCCATCTTCTAAAGTACAGCAATGGCAGGATGAATTCTACCCCTCTCCTTCCAGCTGAAACAATGAACCTCTCTGGTTGTGCTTTCTTAACCTTTTCTCGTTTCAAGTATGGGGGTGGGGGTGGGGGAGAGAGGAGGGAAATGACTTTAGAATTTTAAACGAGAGCTGACTGATCCTGCCCAAACACACCAGCAAGTAACTAAACCTCTAGAAATACTTAACTAAGAGCCTCTTAACTTCTGGAAATGAGAGCCTGGAACCAACTATTGTGCTGGAACATTCTTTTTAACAGCTTTGGTATAAGGTTCAAACTGCTTTTTCTTTACAGCAAGGAAGTTTCAATTCAGGAAAGGCATATGTAAAACATTACAATCTTTGAACCTTAATCCGTGCTGCAGATCAAATACACATACAAAAAGTTCTTTAAAAATAGCAAGAGAAATATGGAAACTACTGATTTTTAACACACAGTCAGTCAGTGCTGGTGGGATACAGTGCCCTCTGCTGACCACAGAGTATTTTACAGCCTAAAACAATGTTTGTATACTAAAAAAACATGTTAATTAGTACTGTAGTTATGCTAAACTTTTCTGGGCTGAATTTCTCTTCGTTTATTTTATAATGGGCCAGATAAACCCTCAACGAACTTCTTTGCACCAACGAAGTGCTCTGTGTCCTGGGTTGCATGGACATTCACAGGAGTGGAAGGCAGGCAACATTCAGGTTATGTCTACACTGGAGCTGGATGGTGTAAAATCCAGCTCAAGGAGACACATCCACAGTAGCTGTCCTTGAGCTGGTATGCTAAAAAGAGAAGCATAGCTGCAGCGGCGGGAGGAGCTAGCTGTCCTGAGTGTGAACCTGTCTGAGACCATGGGTATGTATTCAGAGCAGCTAGCCCCTCCTGCTGCTCATGCCACCACCACAGATACACTCTATTTTTAGCACGCTAGGTCAATCACAGCTAGTGCAGGTATGTCTCCCCAAGCTGGAATTTACACCTTCCAGCTTCAGTGGAAACACACCCTTAGATACACTGAAGGAGGCTGCTTTCATTTCCATATGGAAGCCCAGAGAATTCCTGCTGTCAGATGCCACTGAGGGGGTAAACAGAGGAAGCACAGCTCCTAGCTGCCATCACCACTCCTGCTTCTTGGACAGCACTGCCCATGCTTCAAGCAGGGCTGGTTTCCTACAGCCACCTCTGGAACAGGAGATTAAGGCTTTTTGCACTGTCTCTCTTCCCCCTCAGCAAAATACTAGAAGTCCTATCCTGTGGATTAAAACCAGCAGATGGAGACATAAACTAGGGAGAATTTAGCACTCCGTAGCCAATTCAACAACAACGCCCTATACCGCTGATGAGTAAGTATGCACTGCTTGCAGTTTTTATCCACTACCGAAACCTGGGCAAACTTATTACACTACTTGTATCCTGTTGGGTGGATTAAAATCATGACTAAATCTAAAAGCAAAAGAATAAACACGTTTTATGGTCTTACTCCTCTCAGATATTTCACTACAGATACCCCTGCTTCCAGAACATAAAATCAGATATAAACCACTACACTGACATCGCTGAATTTGCCAGTGCAGTCACAACCCATGACCCACCAGAACTGGGCACTTTGGTTTTCGATGACAATGTTTGAACCACTAAGATTATCGGGTTTCTGCTAGAGCTGGAATAATAATTTTCAGCAAATAAGTCATCCAATGAATTTTGCCTCCTTCTCTGTTCACTAACTGTCCACAAACAGCCTAAAATTTGTCCAATTAAATCTACAAATAGCCAGGTTGTGAGCATTTGGCAGAGTATTTTTGATATTTAAAATTTGAACTGTGTCTAGGCCACATGGTGTGATTCTGTTTCCAACTTGATGAGCGTCTCTTTTAGAATCAGGTTTCCAGTGCAAATACTCACATTTATAAAGTATAAATTATCATTTTGGAGACAGTCTCTGAAATTGGCTAAAGATTTGCTGTCATATAAATATTCCCAGCAGGAAATTGACTGTTGGAATATTCATAGGAAGTGAACTTCGAAAGAGGAAGGAAAGTGGGTCGTCCCGCTCCTTATTGCTCAGTTCTACTTTCCACTCTCTGTGGTTGTGCCAGAGATTCCACTCAAACCCTTTCTGGTATCAACTATTAAAAACAAGAAAATTTAGTATATCCTGGCTTGACATTTTGTTCTCAGGATAAAACGTCCAAAAGGAGCAAAACGCAGACAGAAAACAGCTGATATCATAGATGCTGTAACTAGGGGTGTTGCTGCACCCCCTGGCTTGAAGCGGTTTCCATTATACACAGGGTTTACAGTTTGGTTCAATGGCTATCAGCACCCCGACTTTACAAATTGTTCCAGCAGTCGTGGCTGATATGGACAACACATAGTCTATGAAAACCACCATGGGTAGGGCTTGAACTCTCAGTGCATGAGTGAAGCACTGGTTCAACAACCACAGCATGTCACTGTGAACCAGGGGTGAAAGTAAAATTGAGCTCTTACCGGTATGGGGCCAGCTCTGGCCCCCCTGGAAGGGGCGGGGCCTTGGGCGGAAGAAGCAGGACTGGAGTGAGCATCCCCCAGCCAGCCCATCTGCACTGCCTGGCCCGCGCCGCCCTGGGTTCCAGTGGCAATTTAAAGGGCCCGGGACTCTGGCCGCTGCTGCTGCAGTAGGGACCCAGCAGGGCCGCTGATGGGGGGCGCAAAAGGGGCAGCGACGTTAAAGCGCTGCCGCGGCAACGCTTTAGAGTCAGCAATACGGACTAGTATTGGCGGCTACTTTTTACCAGTACACCATACCGGCCCGTACCGCCTTACTTTCACCACTGCTGTGAGCCATCTAGTTACTGTGATAATATCCCGCCTGCAATACATTTGGCTTCAGCAGAACCTTAGTCTTATTGCACATGCACATTTCAATCTCTTAGGAACACTGGTTGAGCTTGTGCTGACCTGGAGTTCCAAACGTTACATGCAATAACTTTTTCAATATTGCTTCCCCCCCCAAGGGCCACTGGGTGCTGGGCATCAACTGAGCTGCTGGGATCAGTGTGTGGGGAGGATCAGAGCCACAGCTTGAGCCCTAGCTATCCCCCGCTCCTCCCCTGGCCCCACCAGGAAAAAATAATAATCAGGTGATTTTCTAAACAGCTGATTTTATGGGGGCTATTTCTTGGGAATCCCTGGCTCAAATGACCCCACACTCCCATGAATTACAGCAAATTTCAAGACAATCTGAATCACCATGAGAATTTTAGGGCATGGTAATAATAAGAATGATAATCTCTAAAACAGTAAGGGTCTCAACCTTTATTGTAGCAGAGCTGTCGCTCCATTTTAATCAGGAAGATATTTGTTCTATTCAACAAATGTTAATATATTGACTCTAAGCAATATAACTTCTGATGCTGAACCGGCATGCTAGCCAGACAGAAACATAGTTATTTACACTCTCTGACTTTTTTGTCCAAATAATCCAGTCTGACAATTGAAAAAGAAACACGTTGGAAAGATGGTACATTCCCCACTGCAGCAAGTCTGAAGTGTATAGTTTATTCAAATCCTTCCAGTTCAAATGCAGTTCATATTTTGTTCCTGTTGACATAATGTGAGGTAACTCTCTGTGTGCTGGAATCTTACCAATTTTTGCCTGAAGTTGGGAGACTTACTTTGTGCTTTTTGAATGCTTGATATTCTCTCGTATACATTTCTCATTTAAATTTACCAAAAACTTTTCAAAAGAAGCCAACATTCATGTTTCCCAGAGTTTTGTGACAAAGAGTAAAAAGATGATGTAGTATACTATCATTTTTGATTGCACACCCTGGAAATATAGAGGGCATTGTTAAAAAGTCAATTTTTGCCAACAGGTACCACAGAGTTATTTTTTTTTATCTCCCACCCGCTTTCTCCACATATAGATGTATACAATACATATACAGCTAAACTATCTCAGATATGAAAATTCTACTCCTTTTAGTGCAAAAGGCATTTACTCACCAATCAGAAGAAATAATCATTAGTATATTTTAGCATCATCAAGGACAGCAAAGAGTGGGCTAGCAGAGTTTGTGCTTCAGCTTTACTGACAATACTGCAAAGATGATAGTTTAAATATATTTTAGCAATTGCCAGTAAAATCGACATAATTTCTATCTTTGCTAGTGAGTAAGGTTAACATGGTATTTGTATTAGTCTCCAAACAAAGTACAGAGGAAAACATGAAGAGACAGTGTGACCTAGTGGATAGAACACTGGACTGGAAGCAGGAGACCTGTGTTCTATACCCGGCTCTGCCATTGGGTTGCTGGGTGACCTTGGGCAAGTCACTGTGCCTCTGTGCCTCAGTTTCCCCATCTGCAAAATGGGGATAATAACGCTGCTCTCCTTTGTAAAGCACTTTGAGATCTACAGATGTGCCACCTACGAGCTAAGAATTATTATAGTAATATTGTTACTTGGAAAGGCAACTGTAATTTGATTTTATTGGTGCTCACTGTACACATCCTGTAAGTGTGTAACAACTGAAGTTTCACATATATTAGGTGTATGGATAGAAAGATTCCTTTAGCAGATCATGTCTGTCTTTGGGCTACCATAATACATTTTCTAATACATTAAGTGTGATTTTTCACAAGCTTCACCCCCTAGCACCCAACCACAAACCATGATGCAAACTCATGACTTCAGCATATTTGTTTTGAAACTGATACACAGAGGGGATCTGAACTACTTCAAACAAGTCACCTAGGAGAATGTATGTCTACAACCAACTCAATGCCCAAATATTCTGATTTCATACATTATATATTTCTTCTAACTTAGCCATTCTAATGTCTTACTTCAGTATCTATGGAGACAGGGAGAAAATGAAAAGTTGGTGTCCAATGCATTCAAGTGTAAAATGATACCACATCGCAGCCTGTTAAAGCTGGATTCTGGCACAAATGAAAGGTAATAAATCCTTGGAAAAATAAACTAATGTCTGTGAAATATTAAGCAACGTTTTCATAAATATTCCAGCAATTACTTATAGATCAATTCTGATTATGGAGACTATATGGAGAAGGCTGCATACTTTGAGACCTTCATTAAATGCCCTGAATTCACATCCGCAAAACTTGCTG
Source organism: Malaclemys terrapin pileata (assembly GCF_027887155.1). NCBI lineage: Eukaryota > Metazoa > Chordata > Testudines > Emydidae > Malaclemys > Malaclemys terrapin. The sequence goes on from NC_071512.1 coordinate 29,843,165, forward strand.
AAAAATTCTATTTTTGGTAAGAAATGTTCTATGCTTGAAGGTGAACTTTCATAAAAAAAGAACTTGAGCAAAATTCCTTCAGTCATTGTTTCCCCTTTTATGGAAGAACTAAACAAAATTGTACTTTTCTATTTTAATGGAATGTAAGGGGATTTTTTCTCACTAATAACACAGCTGAAGACCAACATTTGAAATTTTTTAGGTTGGCTAGTTATCAGGGACAGATTTATTTTATTGTATGAAAAGAAAACTTAGATTATTTCCACAGTAAATGAATGTATAACATCAGTTGTGTTTAATTTTTAAATGATACTCTCCTTCTGTTTATTTCTCATTCACTCTAACTCTGGTACTTCCCAGAAGATGTCTTTTCGTTATCTGTTTTACCCCTGCTGGAAATTAGTCTCTTTACTATGTCCCTACTGGATTTTTAAAAAATATATATTATCTTTGTGGAATAATCTTTTCGAAGATTTAGTCAGAAACGGAGACTAAATTAAGTCCATTGGGAGTTCCGAGTAGAATTTGTAGACAGGTGGCAACCTACTGAATGTGAAGGGGGATGGTGATGTAATTAATTCAGATAGCTACATTTATTAATGCACAATATGATGTCTCTACTGCACAAGGAGAGAAAACTTTACACACTCACAGCTAAATACCTGGACCACCACACTACTGAAAGCAATATTGGTTTTCAATCATCACCTTCCCATTCTTTTCGGAAAAGAGTGAGTGATAAAGATAGAATTCTTTCACAACTTCCGAGAAGTGCAGAGTAAAGGCAGAAAACAGATTCAACCTCAATGATGACTGGCACAACCAGTGTCATGGAAACACTACCCCTGTATAAATCAGATTCTAAATGACCTCACTCAACAAAAAATACATACCATCTCTTATTCCATATTTTACACAAATAATTACACTCCTGGTGTTATACACCTGTGACTTTGTACTGGTGTTTTTCAGTCCTCATAATATAAAATGCACTATAAAATATTATTTTTGTTCTATGTTATCAGTCTAAGTGCTGTCCTCTTTGAAAGAAATAGGTCAGTCATAGGGATGTGTGAACTGCCACATCAGAACAAATTGTCTGTTTAATCTGCTCTCATATGGCATCTTGTCCAGTATGCTTCTTCAGAGAAGAGCAAAAGGCCATTAAGGCAAGCTGGCTAATACCATGGTGATGGTATGTATTTCTTCCAGACTCCAAGATGGTGATCACCTTATCTGTGGAGAATGATAAATTATTATCTTTTAAGACTTAGCTAATTGAACCACTCCTATTTTTTAAAAAAATCTCACTGTCTTTTTTTTTTATTCCTAGGATAAATATCCTCCAGCCATGTGTTCCACATGTTAATTTTACAGTGCATAGAAACACAATACTTCTCCTCCTTAAAACATTAGGGCCTGTTTCTCATTTGTTCTAAGGCCTCTTTGTTCCTAGAGTGTTATAAATGGACCTTAGGTGTTAATGAGAATCAGGCCCTCTGCCTTTAAGTGTCTTTGATTGTCCCACTGTGCTGCCCCTATGAGTCAGGGATAATAGGAGCTTTCAAACTATCTTCTATACAGCTATTAGTTATTTTAGAGTACTTGCACCACCATTGCTCTTATTCTATTCCTTTTCAACTTTACAATGTGAGTCAACCGATTTACTATCTTTGCCAGACCTCCAGATTAATTAGAAACTTTGGGCACTGAGCTCAAATGTTAAACCTCTTCATACATGCACAAGACCCCCCCAAAAAACACAAGCAATGTAAACTCCCAAATAGTTTATCATTTCAGTGCTTTAACTCAGCTTAGCCCATGACCCCCTCTAATGCTGGCCAGTCTGAAGAATGATTTACTGCTATTAAAATAGTTACACTAACTTAAAAATTCAGCCGAGAGCAGGCAAAATTCTTCCCTGTGGAGACAATATTTGTGGGAGACGACAGCATCAAGAGTCAGGATGTCATCTTCTCACTGTGCTTTAAAGATTTTTGCTATTTGAAGAAAAAAAATTAAAAACAAACTATTACTTTGTTCTCTTTTCCCCATGAACTCTCTCGAGGGATTTCTCCTTACTTAAAAATAATGTTTTACTCACTGTAGCTTACGAAGAAACATTGCAAGCTTGAAATTGAAATCTGTTTCTTTCAAATCGTCAACTATATTATTCACCAATTTCAAACCTCATTTATTATTGTAGGGTGGGCCGTAAATGTTAAGATATTGGCACTTTCTTCCCCTCTTCCAGTGAAAAAAACAGCACCCATTCTTTGCTTCTAAAACAAAATGCATACCTCAAAGCATTACTTGGACTAAACATACAAATCTATAGATACATATATATAAAGCTGATTCAAGCTTCTAAAACTCAGGGCCATTTTTGTTTCACTTTAAAAAAACAAAAACAAACACAGAAAAAACTCTTTTTTGTAAGCAGTGTGAGTTTCATTTTTGAGTTTGAGCTGGGTAATGACAATTTATAGTGCTGGTGAAAGGTGCTGGAGACAGTCCGGGAAACTGAAGTAATCTATTTGTCCACAGAACAAGCAATGGCAGCATAAGCTTTTCCTAAGAGCCCAGTTAAATGTGCTGACTTAGAGAGACTACTTCCAGAGATGAAAGTATGGTTCATTTTCCATCTTCATTCAGTCCTTGGCCTCTTCGAAAAGAATGACACTTTACCACCTAGTAGCAGTTCCAATGGCTATTTAGGAATGTGGACAAGAAAGTTCTCTACTATTGTACTGATTCATGTAATAAAACCACTGCACATCCTGTGTTGTCACCAATGTGGCTTGAAGCCTGTGCTAAAAGAGACAGACGAATTTGGAGAAACAAATCCCTTCAGAAAAAGGCAACCTGGAGTCGCTGGAACAATAGCCACGTCTATAATAATATAACAGACACTGCATTACTTACATTTATTGGCTGTCATTCCTTCCAGTGAAGCTGTGAAATTGACAAGGAAGCTGGCTCCTGGCTCCCCAGCCAGGCTGCTGCTGGTCTCTGCTCCAAGCCAGGCCGTCACCTAGGCTCCCCAGCTCAGGCTGCTGCACGAGCTCCCTATTCCCTGTGGGGAGCCCTTCTGCCCCCCAGGGTGCCAGCTCCCCGCTCCCAGTCGGACTGCCGCCTGAGCTCTCAGCTCCCCACCAGACTCTAGGTATGGATCTCCCTGGCGGGAGCCCAGCTTTCCTCCCCTACCTGGCTTTCCACTTCCCACCAGATACACAGCTGCACCTGGCGGAGAGCTTCACACACCTATGTTAGGTCAAATTAAGTTTATAGTGTAGACATGCCTTCAGAGGTGCTAAAATAGGGGGGAAATAAACACAACAATTGGATATGTCTACACTGCAATTAGACACCTGTGGCTGGCCTGTGCCAGCTGACTCGGGCTCAGAGAATGTTTAATTGTGGTGTGGGCTTGGGCTGTAGCCCGAGCTTTGGGACCTCACAGGGTCCTAGAGACCAGGCTCAAGCCAGAGCCTGAATGTCTACACCACAATTAAACAGCCCCTTAGCTTGAGCCTCACAAACCCAAGTCAGCTGGCATGGGCCTGCCGTGGGTTTTTAATTGCTGTGTAGACATACCCATTGAGATACAAAAAAATCCTCTTTAGTTAAAGGTTTATCTGTATTATCCAGATTTTCTGACTATTCTAATCTACTGCTTCTATGTCTATGCTGATGTGGCAATCATCCTTCCAAACACAGGACATCTTTCTTTCAACCAGCCTTTTATTGTCCTACTTTTTCCCTACTACCACCCATTAATATTCAATTTCCATCCATCTTTATCTCCCTTTTCTTCCAAGTGCTCAACTGCTTTCCGTTTAAAGGAGAAAACAAATTCAGGAAATATTTAATATCCTGCATGTTTGTAACATGTCACATCTTTTTCTCAGGACCAAAATGTGAAGCTTGCACACTAAGGACATATTATATAATATAACGTACAGAAGTGAAACAAAGCATCACGTATTTATTTATACCATTTAGATTCAGCTATGAATGACTAAGTTAGAGCTAATTCGGGAAATGGAAATCTGTCTCAGTACACATCTATAGTCACCATATCTCTTTTCCAGTAACTAAATCGGTATCATGAAGTAAGCAAGCACTTTTATTAGTAGAAGAAAAAAGTGACTTTTTACTACTAATTAGGAATAGCATAGCTTGGGTTTAAGAGAAAACAGCACTGCAATAAAGTAGCACTGTGAATTGCAAGTGAAAGTTGGGGATTTGATGAGTCCACCGCAAAAGTGTTGCTATGGAAATTTCTGATTATAGCACAATATTTCATATTTTTATCCTTGTTACCATAGTTAACTTCCCCGAAATGCTATGCTTTCAAACCGAAGCTTTTCCTGATCTACTTTTTATTTCACACCGACTACAGAAAAAAAGCCTTCCAACCTCAGGGAATGCCAACCCACACCTGGCCATGTCCATCCACATCCAATACCTGTGGCTTGAAATTAAAATGTTCAGTATCAAGTGAAGTCCTCTGTTCATTCAAGGGTTTTGCTCTGGCTACCATTAAGGTCATTTGCAAAACTTCCACTGGCTTAAATCGGAACAACAATCTAGCCTCTGAATTACAAGAAGGTAAGGCTTTCATAAGAGAGGTTTGTCCTCCATACCAAGGCCGGAATGGTTCACAAGTGGTGGGTACCCACTGTGCTAGGCTTGGTACAGCACCTTTCTCAGACACAGCGACCCCTCCCTAGTCTGGTATAGCATCCTTATTTTCAACACCACCACAGGTTCATCCAACGGCAAAATCAAATAACGCTTCAGAAAATGAAGGATACCAAATGGATGTGGAAATGATTTCTCTACAGAATTACAGCATCATTTATAGTTAAATCAGGATGAACAGTTTCTCTCGACATATTAAGTTCTTAAGAGACAGAGCGATTGCCTTCCCATATGCACTGCAGCACAAAAAAATGTAAGTAGTAACATTCTCATTGTTGCTACTGAATGAAACCAAAACACGTATAAGAGTGTACACACACACACACATACACACACAAACACATAACATTTTTAATAATCAGCCAAGCTAAAGAAAAGTTCTGCTCAGATTTGAACTTGAGACAGTCACTTTCTCTGTCACTATCAAAAATGGGATCTTTATTATTGTGGGTATCATAATAGATTGCTTAGTTATTCACAGGTAATTTACTATCATCACACTTCCAGAGCCCACTCAGCTTTGCCATATAAATCTCTTGCACCCTATCGTAAATCCCCAATCCTGCAAGTTGATCCATGTAGATGAAACCTTGTGATCATGCAGAGCCAAACAGCATGGAAGGATCCAATTGCAGAGCTCTGCTTTTCATGCTTTGGTTTAGTCAGAAACACAGAAAAATGAACAATTGTTCCAAAATAAGGTGTGCAATAAAATACCTGCAAGTACATTATTTTCTTTAATTATATAAAGCTTCACCCCATATTTTCAGGTAGAAATTTTAAATGGCAAAACCCAGCATTGTGTTTTTCAGCCTAGTGTAACAGCCAGTTTAATATCAGTTAGTTTCCAAACAAGATAAAGAAACCAGCCATTATTAAATTATATGGAAGAGGGTCAAAGATTAAAAATCCTCTGCCTCTCATTATTAGACTTGAGATGACAGATTCATTCCAGAGCACAGAAGGAAATATATTATCCCAAAACAGGATATGAAGTTCAGTCCCAGTAGATTAGTCTCTGTTAAGTAAATTTACCATCTAATCTTTTAACTGTCTCCCTAAAGTGCTGTCCAAGAAGCTCTTTCCTATCAGCTTTAAACCCACTCAAAAACCAGCACTGCCTTCTGGTTGTGCTAGGACTTTGATGGAGCACAAACTAAACAGAAAAACAAGAGGGGGCATGGGTAGGAGGGAAAGGACTGTAACTGTAATCAAACAACTAATAAAACCATGATTTATAGAGTGCAGGAGCTTTTTTGTGTGGGACTGGATAGGTAGAAGACGAGAGAGAATAAAGTGAGCATATTTTGCCTCCTTTGAATAAAAGCTGAAAGTCCAGTTAATGTGTTCTGCTGTGTAGATTTCTCCTTTGTTATGTTTACCTTTTGTTGTAGGTAACATTGTTGTAGTTTAAAGCCAGACATTGAAGAAAACGTGCAAAAAGCTGCATTTGTACAATGGTAATTTCTGAGCAAAATTAAATGCAGCACAAAGCTAGAGGGTACATCAAACAAACAGCAATTTTATCCCCTTCATTGTTTACCAAGGAAGAAGCAGTCTTCCATAGAACGCTACAATTCTAATTCCCTGTTTAGTCTAATTGTAGCTCCATGAAATTATTTGCAAAGACAGGGATTCCCAGCAAATGCCATAAAAAAAAAAAAGATTTTCTAGGCAGTTTTTCCCCTCTCTTAACTATTTGTTGTTGTTGTTGGTTTATTCTGTATATGAGAAACAGAGAACAAGGAATCAGGCCAAGGCAAAAATAATACACTAAAATGAACTAAAAGAGCTGCATGGCCATGGAACCACTACTAGCGTCCTTGATACCAATGAGGAAAAAATACTTCACGAAAACAATTACAAGCAACATCTAGCAAATGCATACTGGGTTGATGGTTCATATTGTAGCTTGTATCTTGTCTTTTGTATTTCTCAGTAAGTTATACAAATACTCCTTGTTCTGTTTCTGGTCTCCTTTTATCTGGTACTTAATCTCTGCACTCCACTCACATGTTTTTCCTTGTGAAAGCTGCCTTGTAGCTTTTTAATTTAATACTCTCAGAAACTGCAATTGACTTGGTTTGACCGATGGAGTGTGCTATCTGTTTGGATGTTAAATCTAGGGTATGTGTGCAAGCATTCAGAGGGAGAGCTTCTATTGCAAATACTTGATTTCTGCAATAAGAAGTTTAAATAGATACCACTCTGTCATACCTAATGTCTAGTTTCCATAGGGACTATTCTAGGACACAATTCTCCGCTTCAGAAGGATTATGGAGGACAGGGTCTTGTAACTTTAGTGCTTGTGGTCTCAAGCAGCAGTTAGGTTTCTTTACAAGCCCTCTTTATTAAAACTAGACAAAATGTTTTAGCTGGAACTTCTTTTTTGCAGGGTGGAGGGTACAAAAAATAAATCAAACAGGTTCAGTAATGCCAAAATATTTTGTTAATTCATGTCAGTTTCTCCAAATTGTTTTGGTCAAAAAACCCTAAACAAATTTTAAAGAACCTGAGATGTTTCATTTTGACATTTTCAGAATGAACCATTTTGATTTTTCAGTTCAAAATGACTTTGTTTTTAATAAAATATAAAATGAAACCAAATCAAAAATGTTTTAAAAAAAACTCAAAATTTGAATGCAACTTTACATTTGACCCAAAACATTTTTTTTCCAACTTTTCTCTTTGCCAGGAAGATTTTGGATCTAACCCAAACTATTTCTTTTATTGTTCAGAATATCCAGCAAACCAAAAAAACCCAGTTATTTGCCCAGCTCTACTCTTCATTACTTTCTTTTTTTGGGTCGTGTTCTACCAGTTTGATCACAAAGTCTCTAAATTAACTATTGTTACGTTGACCAAGGGAAGACTTTTTTCCAGATTCAAGAACAAGAAGGACCTCAGCATGCATTTCAAATGCCCCTCATTTCAGTCCCCAAGTTAAATGAACCCAATGCATATTTAATACAAGTTCACTTATTGTTGGAAACTTACATCAGAAAAAGAATCACGGAACAAAGTAATTGAGAAAGTTATTTGCTCTGAAGAATGGAATTCCACCGCATTTTCTGTATCCTCAATGGATAATTTGACACGCCTATGTTCTTTTTAATACCTTATGCCCCATCTTGGGACCTTGGCAGAATGAGAAGTATGCGTCACAGATACAGTAACTGTGTTACTCTAATATTTCTTGTTTTCAGTGTTGTACACATATTTGATCCCACGTTTCTTGTAACATGTGTTAGCCTCTTATGCTTAAAAATCTGTCCCACCTTGTATTTAGCTGTAACCAGTGGCGTAGCCAGCTTCTCAGTGCAAGGGGAGCAACCATAAAAAAGGCGCCCCCCCCTTGGCTCCTCCTCTGGCCACGCCCCTCCTTGGCTCCTCCTCCGGCCACTCCGCGTCCCCCTCTTGGCTCCTCCAGCCACGCTGCGGCCATGCTGCGCCCCCCCTTGGAGGGGCTCAGTGGGGGGGGTGCGGGGGAAGGGGTGGCAGGCGGGCACTGCTCGCTTCTCCCGGGGGCTGGGGGGAGTGGAGCAATGGGGTGGGCAGCAGCTGGCAGGCAGATCTCCTCTCCCCGGCAGCTTCCTAGTTCCCTTTCCCGGGCAGCCCAGCATTTTTTTCAAAAGCGGAGCCTGCCGGGCCGCCACTGGGCTCCTGCAGGCAACGGGGGGGCAGCACAGCCGGACTCCAGAGGAGCCATTTGGGGAGGCGGCGGGTCCGGCTGGAGGAGCGAAGCGGCTGGGCTCCTCAGCCATCGCGCCCCACGCTCAGCGCGGCCGCCTCCTGCAGCGGCTCAGGGCTTGGCGGCCGAGCACTCCACAGCTGGCGGGCAGATCCCCTCTCCCCGGCAGCTTCCTGCTTCCCTCAGCCCGTAAGCAGGAAGCTGCCGGGGAGACGGGATCTGCCTGCCAGCTGCGGAGCACTCGGCCGCCGAGCCCTGAGCCGCCACCGGAGGCGGCCGTGGCAGCGATGTTGGGGCCGCGCTGAGCATGGGATGCAATGGCCGAGGAGCCAGCCCCTTCGCTCCTCTGGCCGCGCCCACCCCCCCCCCAATGGCTCCTCCAGAGTCCGACAGTGCTGGCCCCCCACTTGCATGCAGGACCCCAGCAGTGGCCCGGCAGGCGCCACTTTTGAAAAATGTACTGAGGAGAAGCAGCTGCTTCCCTTGAAACCCCCTAGCCACGCTACTGGCTGTAACAATTGGGTTACCATTCCAGACCGGAAGAAGAACTTCATGAAGCTCCAAAGTTTGTCTCTTCCACCAACAGAAGTTAGTCCAATAAAAGATATGACCTCACCCATCTTGTTTCTCTAATACCCTTTGTCGATTAATTCTCAGGAATGCTCCCCCTAAGATAAGCAAAGAGGTTTTGAAGGTGCAGAACCATAACATCCCCCATACATTCACTGCACCCATTGTAATCAGTATGGAAATCATCATAAAGAGTGGAAAAAACATAAGAAGGAATCAGGAACCTAGGCAGCCAATCACATTATATGAAATCAATCACATAGTCCTTTCCTTATAGCCTAATTCTGAAAACATTTATACATTGGGAAATTAACCAACAATATGTTTGTTTCATTGTGTTGATGTAAGAGACTTAGCAAGCAATTTACCTCTGTTTCCTGCACTTAGATGCCACTTTGAACACAGTGAGCAGGCTAAAGGGCAACAAGTGGACATGCCAGGCACCTGTAAATCAAACTCACAATCCAGCATAAAAAGACATTTACACATACACATGCAGATTGCAAGTGCCAACCCTGCAGGTGTGCTCAACGGAGCAATGCTGCCAGGGTCCTCTTAACACATCCCCACATTTCCACCTGTAACCCTTGTGCTCAGTAGAACAAATGACATGAGCTCTAACCAGTGAAACTCATGGGTATTGAAAGAACTGCACAAATCCACCGCTAGGCTGAATAATGTAATGTTACTGCAAATCAAACTCAAGCTGACAAATGTAGTGTGTAGGCTCTCAGGAAGTGCAGTATTTATGGATATGTTCCATCAGGACTCAGAATAAAGTCTAATATTCATTTCCACAGGCAAAAACAGAGGAATGGTTTTGGGAGCATCTACAAACGTATATTGTTTTGTAGGTAATAATAATAATGCAGGAAGAAAATGACAAACAGTAAAGGAGCTTATCCTATGAGGGACAGCATATATTGTTATGATACAAACCTAGAACTGATTCAACCCAGAACCAACACCCTTAAATCCTTATCTGACAGATATATTCTTCAAGCCAAAGGAGAATATTAGGGACCTGTTCTGGAGCCCAACGGCATCCATATGGATCACAGATGATGTGCTCCTTCCTCCCCAAGAGCTTAAGGTGGTTCTCATCCCAGAACCAACTGAACTCAACTGTCCTGTATGGTATTAAAAAGCAACAGCAATCACTAACTACTGTACTGGCCCAGAATTTCATGGCTTTCAGGAGCTTTATGCTGTACAAAATTCAAAACACCTGATAAGGTTTTCGGCTATAGTATCCTTTTTCTCCCACAGGTCAATAAACTCCTGCTTAAAACTGCTAAAAAATATATTCTGTCTGTATCTCATTTCTATTTCCTACTAGAATCTATAATGGGTGTATTAGCATTTCCCTTAACAATGGGCAAACCAAACTAGTATTTTTCCTCACAAGTTTCATGAATATTTTGACGAACCATACATTTAAGGCAAGGATTTTCATATTACAAGAGAAAACTCACCAAAATAAGTCAAACTTCAAATTTAAGAAACAGTGAATCAAAAACAACAGAAACTACGTGACAGACATATTGCTTTTAATATCTTTGATTTATACTAGGCTGTCAGCTTTCTTTGTTTAAGCAACATACCCTAAGTCACAGAGGATTATTTTAGTTTTCTGATCATAAGTAATAAGATTTTTTGGTCTGTGTCAAGAGTCTTCAGATAAACATGTACTCGCTGCACTGTTTCATATATGATTTTTGCCAAATTTTAATAACAGCAATCGCATCCAGGATGTGGCTTTTGAAAGTTCATTCAAAATGTGCTTTAATTTTTGGACTTAAAATTAATGATTCGGTCTCCAGAGACACATCAGTGCATTTATACATATTAAGACCAGAAAAGACCATTATATTCATTCAGTCTGACCTCTTGCTATGTATAACACCTCGGCTCCAATATTAAATAAATCTAAACTAAAATAAGGCTAAGTTAGCATAATGCAATAGAATTCACTGATCTCTATTGGCTACAATCGAAGTTGGTATTGATTTAAAAACTCTTCTGCATATAAATAGAGCTTTTTGACCAGAGAAGAGATTCTTACATACATTATTCCCAGCAAAATAATAAAAATAAAAAAAAATCTGAAATTATCTGAAGCTGCAGCTTTCCCCTCCCCCTCTCCACTTCTGTTTTCAAAACAACTCAATGAAGGCTTAGCATTCTGTCATTTTGATTGCAAGATCTGGAGTTCTTTCCTTTGTGGTACATAATGGGCTCACCTCCTCAGAAACTTAAATGTTTTGTCAGCTACTTTGAAAAGATTACAACACACTTTCCTACAACAATAAAGTACTATATCCATAATCCACCTTCATTAAAGTCTTCTGGCTGAAATGATGCCCAGGTCTTGATGACTTGCAGTCATTAAAAAGCCAACCAAATTCTCTGCTAGAACATGGCTGGTCCAACTATATTCCACTTTTCATTATTACACTGTGCCCTTTAGATTTCACTGATTGTGGTATTATTCTTCACTTCCAGCCCTCCACTATTGTGTGATGTTGCTGCATATAAAACAGTAAACATGCTCCACAGAAGACTACAATTCACTGGCCAGTGAAGTAATTTTTGACTCAATGACTTTAGGATCCTACAGGATAATACTAACATGTACTAACATGGTAAATGTACACATGCCACTAGTCCTACTACAAATCAAGAACTTAGTAAAAAGTTAAGATTTCTCTTAGTTCTGGAACTAACTCATGGAAAACTGATTAATTATTATGTTTCACCAATGGCTTCTAAAGACAAAGAAGCAGCACATATCATAGCACTGAATGATGAAAGTATTAATTAAGATGTCAGCTTATTAGTGCTGACTATATTATCTATACACATTCTGTATTTATCTATATTATTCTGAAAAATGTCATTATTTTTGCATTGTATAGTGTACAAAGTTTCAATCCTTAAATGCAACATTCAAACATGACATTTGATTACTGGTATCTAAAACATTGAATAACTTTATATGTTCCATGCTGACTCCACCAGTCATCGTAATAAATAATATTCATGTATTTGAGCAACTTGCTTAATGAAAAGTAATACAACAGATATGGGCAATTTATGAAAAAAAAATTCCATTTGTTTTGGAAAAATATACATCCCCAAAAGAGGAACTGTTATCTTAGTGGCTTTAGATGATGTTTGAAAAATGAGAAGTCCAGTGTCATAATGAAAACCAAAACACACTAAAAAGGCAGTCCAACGTCTTTCAATTAGTAGATAATACAGCCAAACCCATTGGTCATTTCTCTGTGTGCCTCCCATTAATGTACTGTTTTCAGAAGAATTGCTACAAAATAAGTGAAAGAAAAACTGAAAGGAAAACTCTTAGTTAAGTATAAGAGTCATGATTGCTAGCTAACAGGAAGACTCAATTAATAGAGTGTACATTCTACAAATAGTTTTCATTAGGGCAGAAATGTAATATGCCACATGGAACCTCTTAGAACTGTTTATTTTCAAGTCATTTCAATGTATTAATTGGTAATAAAGTCAAGTTTGAGAAGGAGTTTTTGTCTACACTTTATAAACAATGTGCAAAATAAAATAATCTGGAGTTAAAAAACCCACTGAAGCTACGCTAATGGCGATAGGGTACATGTGGGTGGAAGCAGTTTGGGATAGAGAAGAACTGATCGACACAAAAATACTGATTTGGTTTCTTTTGGGCTCAAAGCGTGGCATGATGAGTGTTGCTACAGGAAATATAGAAAGCTAATGTGCAAGCTGTTTGTTTGGGGCATGAAGCCAATGGGAGTATCTCTATACTATTCAGTGGAAGTTGGACTGGACTCAGTGCAGATACAGAAAGCTTTTGGCTTTATTGAGAAGTGTGGATAATGCTCAGCAGCATGAGCAAACCCACACTCCCACAATGGACTCGTCTCTGATGAAAGTGGAATTCATGACAGACAGACATAGGGTGTGTGTGCTTAAATGCTATCTACTGGGGCAAATGATGTCCACTGTTTTAGAATAAAGTAATGTAGGCACCACATGGTACTATGCAAGGTCTCAAACCTAAGTTCAAATACAGACATCAACATTTATCTTGTAAAATCAGCTATTGACCATGAATTCCCAACCACAGTGGTGGTTCTAGAAGGAATCTTGCTTAGGATGTGACATTGCAGAAGTTACCTAAAGTGTTGTACCAAGTAGAATAGCTAGTCTGCCGAAAAACTTTTGGAGTGATAGTTCTCTATAGGGATAGGGTGACAAAAAAGTAAACAAATGAAAGATCAAATACAAAAGGAATTTACGTGACATTTCTTTGCATCAAGTATCTAACTGAACTTTTTTGGCACTCCTATAATTTACAAATGGCCTGATAATTATTGCATTGCATGTTACTCAAAATTAAACAAAGTACATGTGCCTGTGGTGAAACCCATTAAGTCATATTTGGACTAGAGGGAAATTATTTATAGTTAAGTTACATACTATGTAGCTGAAAATGCATCTATGATGGAATAGCTGACAAACTCAACTACAGGACATCAGCATAAATGGTGCCACTATAATTCATTTACTTACTCGGGTGCCAATTTTATCCTAAGAAACATTAATAATGGAGTGAAAGTTGGGGAAAACCAGGTCTCATCAAGGCTTTTCAAGGCTGCTTGAAAAACACTACGAGAGATCTTTGTCTCTGTTTTGGGCCAGATTCTTCCTTTTTAGTGCAGGGAACTTTATGTTCCTCTATTAACTGTTCTTGAAAAAGGGAGATTCACCCAGGCAAGTGGTTGTACTATGACAAGTATTCCTTGATTGTTACCACCAGCGATTTGTGGGTTAGAAAACGGAACAGCTTTAATTTTCATCCAAGACTCCATAGGAGTCTCATTATTCATGGTGTACACTAGGAATACCCTCAATCAGCCAGTCCCCAGAGTCAAGCTTCCTTCCTGGTTAAGACCACTCACTTTTTAGTTGTGTTGCCTAACACAGGGACCCTGGCAAATCCGAGATGGCAGATGCTTTCCCTTGTATATTAGTTCCCCAAGGCCCTCCTGTCTTCCACCATATTCCTGAGCTGATTCTATCCCTCCCTATAATCCTAAACTGATTGTATCCCATACCACTAAAATAAAGTCTTCATGCTCTAAGGAAGGCATTTTAAAACCTGAGCCTAAAAAAATAAGTAACACTCATTCTGAATGAACATTCCCTGTCAGGGACTGAAATACAGTCCTTAGGAGAAACACATCCATTACACACACGAAGGAATTACACTTCATAATCAATCGAGGATTATTTACTAACTATACTGAATTGACAAAACACTTCTTTCTAGTTCCCATGCAGAGAGAATGGTATTGGTGTCTAGTTTCTTCCAATATTTATTTAATAAGGCTATTATAGTCACATTAAAGGCTACAATGATGCATATCTGTTGGTTTACCTCTTTGTCCTAGCACATGGTGACCTGAAATTCAACATGGGCAAAGTACCATCTGATCAAAAAGTGTTCCAAATGTTGGAAGTCACCTGTTTATTACTAACATTTATCACCTGACAGCTATGGATGTCTCTTTCTTTGCCAGAGCCCTCCATGTTCCTGATATATATGTTACTTTCTACATGGCAAACAGAGATGGTGTCTTTTCCCTTAGAATTAGGAGGTTACCCTTGCCACACTCTATTTAGCTTTGGTCACTCTATATTTTAAGTACATTGTACTTCTAACTTGGTTTCAGGAACCACAGCTGATCCAGATGTTTGTGCTGCATAAACTTTATATATAGAGTGCTTTGCTCCAGAAATTCTTTATAAGCCAATAATGAGGCATTAAGCTCCCAGGCACACCAAACACATACCCTGACAAAGTAACTGAGCAATACAATATTGTGTTTGATGCTTTCTGTGAAATTACAGATGTACTATTTCAAGTCCAATATGGGGATTAACTATTAGAAGTAGAGGCAGACGCTCCAGGTTCGTCTTGGCTTTTGCTTTGATACAAATAATTTACTACAGTGGGAAGAGCAAACTCTCCTTGCTAGCATCTAATTTCTTTGCTTTTCAGATGAGCCAACTACGTGAAAGAACCCTAAATAAAGAAATCTGCCAAGCAACTGATGAAACCCTAAAGTATTAGGACACTGGGTCCCAAGATACCCTATGAGAACCTTTCCCCCCCTTTATATTCAAGAAACTAAATATCATTTTCTTGACACTTCCACTCTATGATGGTTATTTTCTATCCCTCAGCCTTTCTAACGAAATGGTTAGAAAGCTGTGTCCAAGTACAGGTTACAGACAGAAAAACTGGGAGGCAAAACTCTAAGGAACATTTTTTTATCATGTAACTAAAAAGTGCACACTTCACAGCCAACTAGGTGGGGGCTCAATCTTATCACACCCACTGGTTTTGTTTTTTAGATGGGGAAAGTATTTCCAGAAATATGTATTCAACATCCCCCCCCCAAAAAAAAACCTGTATTGGAAATAAAAATTCTATTGACTCAAAACCAAAGCATTAATATTGCATCTTTACATGTATGGAAACGTATAAGTTTTATGGTAAGGTTCACGACATACAAAGATGTAATATCAATGCATTGCTTTAGACTACGAAGACTGGGTCAATAGTAATTTTCTATATTATATAAAATAATAGAAGTTTCATGTGTTTAAAAAGTCCAGTTCTCTCAGGGGAAATCTTCCTAACAATGATTCAGAACTATGCAGATTTTCTCAACAGGTGACAAGGTGCAAATAAGCAACTTTGTAATAACTCTACATTTTTGAGGTTCTGTAGAGATCCTTATACAAAGGCAGAGAACTAAAGAATGGTTTCCTAACCCCAGCAAGGGATCTGGATTTCAATTCACTTGGTACTCAAGTAAACAAAATGTCACTGAGAATGTAAGTTCTGAACACTGAAGAACAGTAGTCCTGCAGTGATTTTCAACAGCTAAGCATCCCTCAGTAGGGGCCCAATTCAAATACGATTGAAAACTAAGCAAAAAACTCCATAGACTTTGATGGAAGATGAACCGGCCCTTAAAGCATTCCTATCTCACATTATTTTTCAAGTTCCAGAGCACCACATGCAAGTTCCCTCGTTTTCCCTAGAAATTAAGGGCTTGTCTTCACAGTGCGGGAGTGCAAAAGAGAGGGCTGTGAATTCTAATGCGCACCAGAATGTTGCCTACTACCTGACCTATGTATACCCTGTTGGTGCACACAAGAAGTTCCTTACTGTGCATTTACATAGCCCTGTTTCAAGCAGTACTTCGTTAACATGCATGAGGGAACTTCTAGTGAGTACCAGCATGATCCACATAAGCCAGTTAGTGTGCAACATACTGGTACACATTAGAATTCACACCCCACTTATGCGCCCAGTAGATAAACTATATAGACAAATCCTAAGTGTTCTTATCATGTAAACTTCCTTTTATTTTACCAAATACTAATTTTTAATCTTTTAGAGAACAAATAAATGAAGGGCTTTTCTACATGAACATTCCATTCATGGCAAGTTAGGGTGTGAATCTATCCCACACTAGCCTGCCACAGGAGAACTGTTAATGTGCATCAGCTGGGTCCACATGGACAGTTCCTCCATGGAAGGCTTGTGTGGGATAGATTCACACCCTAGCTTGTCACAAAGTAAATGTTCGTGTAGACACGATCAAAATTGTATAAATGTGTAGTTCAGTTCTCTGCTTTGTAATTTACTCCCCAGAGAGCAGAAGATATAAAAAACTATACTGCTAGACTACTAATATGTAGCAAGAAGCCAAGTGAATATAGGGTAACTCACAAAATATATATAGATTACTCAACACAGCATTGTGAAAAGTCAAGGGGGGAACTAAAATAAGAGATTTTGACACAAAGGATGGATGGTTGCAAAGACCAGTTGTCAAGCTAACAATTGTACACCTTTATAGAACATTGCATACATATTCTAACAACATAATCTAGTAGGTTACTGATTATACACCCCGTTCCATGCAATGTTTTGTTCATGCACATCAGCGTAACGCGCCAAGTGTAATAATCTTTACCCAACACATATGTGCAAGAATACTCAAAAAGTAACATTGAAATTCTTTGATAATTATCATTTTTCAACCTGTTGTACCCTTTTTTTGGTTTTTGGCTTCATCTACTTTCCCAAATTAAGTGCACAGTCAGCCAAGTCTAGACACTACTCTAAGTCTAATTCCAGTCATGATACTGAAAAGCTGTCCCACAGCTACGCCCTGGCTCGCTTGCTTCTTTTGGTAGCAGCATGGTGCTGCAGCCCATCCTACCAAAGATCAACTTTCTGTTTGCACAAACTATCCTCTTCCCAAACCAAAGTCAAATGAACTTGAAGGCAGCATCTACGGGACAAGCCATAGGCAGAAGGCACAGCTTTAAAAGATTAGGAGAAGCCATTGTTTTCATGTCAGACATGTTTTTATAATACAGACCATGTCTATCCTTGTCATTTCAATTTCATCATTATGCCAGTTTTTCAGCAGTCACCCGACCCTTTCCCACACCACAGCTTTAAAGGCTCATAAACATTATCTTATTTAGGGAGATCCAACATTTTAAAACAGATGTGAACCTCCCTCCTGCCAAGAACCTACACACAGTGTGATTCAGTAGGATGTGGATGCTGTAATGCACAGAAGACAAGGCATTTTAAAATTTACAAAACCTTGTGATCAACTCTCTGAAAGCTTATTTTTTGTTCCCCCCAAAAAACCTGCCCAAGAGTTTCTGTATGGGTGTGACAATAATTGAGAAAAATGACCTGTTTAGGGACACTTTTGTAGGGTTACCATATTCTGTGCCTCCAAATGGAGGACACTCCACGGCCCCCGGCCCCGCCCCCAGCCCCGCCCCAACCCCGCCCCCTCCCCAAAGTCTCCGCCCCCTCCCCTGCTTCCCGCGAACATTTGATTCGCGGGAAGCCTGAAGCAGGTAAGGGGGGTGTGGGGGGGAGGAGGCGCGGCCCAGGCTGGCCCCCCGGCGGCTCCAGCCTGGGTCGGCTCGGGCCCTGGGGTGCCGGCCCCGGCCCCCGGCCGACCACCCCCGGCCCGCCCAGCACTGCCGGCGCACCCCCGGGCTCCCCGCGGGCCCGCCGGCCCGGCTCCCCGCCGGCCCGGCTGACCGGCTCCCCGCCGGCCCGGCTCCCCGCCGGCCCGGCTGACCGGCTCCCCGCCGGCCCGGCTGACCGGCTCCCAGCCCGGACCCCGGCCCGGCACCACGCTCCCGGCTCCCCGTCCAGCCCCGCGCCCAGCACTGCGCCCCTAGTTCCCGGCCCGGCACCATGCCACCGGCCCCACACCGCCGGCCCCGGCCGAGCACCACCCAGCCCTCCCGATTTTCCCGGACATGCCCGGCTTTTGGGGATTTCCCCCCGGACGGGGATTTGAGCCCCCAAAAGCCGGACATGTCCGGGAAAATCCGGACGTATGGTAACCCTAACTTTTGCATATAGAAAATCAGACATGATAGCCATATGATTAATGTAAAAGGGAGAGAGATAACATTTTAGAACAGTTGAATTTTAGCCCTTTGCCTGCTGATGTGGCAGCACAGGACTAAGGCAATTTATCTTCCACTGGAAGCAGAAATGACATCACCTGTGCAGGCTGACAACAGGTAAGATTGAAGGGAAAATTCTGCCCATGTTTCACCAATATCTTCACTGGGGCATAACTTGATGGTTCATGTTTAATGACCATGAGTGCTTTTTCTATTAGTTAGTTTCTTCTGGGCGGGAAGCCATTTGAGTTTCCTGCTACCCCCTTTCCCTCATTGCGGTTTTGGTTTTTGCGTGCTTTTGTTTTGTGCTGTACTTCCTGGAATACAGAAGGCTTTTGGGATAGGAAGACATTTTTCCCACAGTGCAAACATGGCCCATCCAGCATGGGTATTTTTGATTACCTTCAGACAGTAGAAGCTCTGTTTTCTTACATTTCAGATAAAACTTTTATGTAGAAACCTTTGTGGGAGTATTTCATGGTGATTCAAGTTTGCAAGGCCCAGCTGCCAAGATGACAGCTTAATTACTGAGGCAATCTGAGGGATTATAATAAACTGGGCAGGGATATGGATCTTAAAGGATTCATGCATCCTGAGATGTTCCTTCATGGCCTAGGAGTGGCAAGGGAATGTGTTTGCATGCCAAATCCCTTGTAACTGGATTACCTCCCCTCTAATGTCTTATGCCATCTAAAACTGTTTTGTAGTAATTGTAACCCCAACTGAAACTTAAGAGGAAGGAGATAAAATGATATTGTTGCTTCCACGGTATCTCTAGAGGATGGTCACAGGCAATACAAAACAATGACACATCCAGAGAAGTCTGACCAACCTGTCAGCTGCATATATTCAACTCCCAGTGACTGCAATGGGAGCTCTATTCTAGTGATGGTAAGATCAGGCCCCAAGTGTTTGGAAAACTAACCTACAACAAACACACACAAGGTAAACATCAATTTCCACGGTTTTTAGATCACATTGTTTTGAAATTAAAATGGTACTACAAGCACTGCTGTTGGCCAGTAGATGGCAGCTACTTCTGCAGCCTCTAATTTAGAAAGCTAATGTAGAGATCATTTTGAAACTTAAATTAGAAAAGATATGACCCAAGCAGCTATGCAGATGGCTGAACACATTCAATTCAGAAAGCAAGCTCTGTGTTATACTATAGCAAGACTTCTGCACAAGTGACAACAAACATGCGAACTAGAGCCATATATGTTAATTTATATTGCATATTTATCTGCATAAAGATGACAGACAACAGAACATACGGGGGGTAAAAAGGCAGACCATCCCTTGAAGAGTTTACAACCATGCCTAAAGAGAGGAATTGGCGTAGGTGGGTATTCACATATATGCAATGTGCAAGATTGTATGTAAAAGAAATAAATATTTCCCCCCTCCACAGAAAGGATAATTTGGCAGCTAGAATTAATGTACTACAAGGCATTATCGCTCAAATTATTGTAATTAACTCTGTATCTGACATCACTTGCCCTCTCCTAAATAAAAGCCAAGCTGTTCCTCTGTGGGTTTGTCTACATTTGGAGCTGGGTGTGTGTGATTTTCAGCTCAAGTTGACATCCCGAGCTAAAGCATTAAAAACAGAGCAAAGCTGTGGCAGCGAAGGCTGCGGGAGGGGCTATGTATGTACACATACAAAACACTAGGCCCTCCTGCTGCTCACACCAACATGGTTATACTCGATTTTTAGTGCACTAGCTTGATTGGAATAGCATCAGGTATGTCTCCTTGAGCTGGGAATCAGACTCCCAGCACGCAGCACAAACATACCTTCTGTGTCATAAACCCTATGCTGTTATCATCTAATGGAAAATCTTTCTTAGCTAAACTGCTTTCAAAGTAAGAGGATATGAATTATATTTTCGCTGATGCCAAAACAGTCAAGTAACCATGGTATGCAGTATAAATAACAATCACGAAGTTATGGATTGGTTTGAGCATTTCACAGAATTGAAGAAAGCAGCAATGTTGGAGGAGAAAGTTTATGTTAGCCCCCCCCCAAAATAAAGCCATAAGCAACTGGGTCTTGAACATTTTGTTTTATTTGCAAGAGTTCACCAACTCCAAAACTTAATTCCACAGCAGTCCTCTGAAGTAGGCAGCTGTACGTGATGCTGTACGGTATACTCCTAATTATCTGAATAGCATGGGGGACGTTGATTTTAATTGGATAAACAGGAGTTGAGATAATCAAGAGGGCAGTAGAGACAGAGGCAGAGCAGGGAGCCCTCTGCAGCTCTGCTGTCATGGTCCCGCTCGCTCACTCCTATGACAGCAGAGTTGCAGAGGGCTCGCTGAGCTGCCCCAGGAGGCATTCAGCAGCAAAATGGTCTTCCTCACTGCCAGCGGTCTCTGCTCTATTATCCAAACTTCAGCATTTTTCCAGATCCATTCCTGGTCCCCCATGCTGGGCCAGGATTTGGATAATTCAGAGGTTTCAATAATAAGGTTTCAGAAAATTGGGAGTATACTCTACTTGCTAGCTGCATTAATTGCTTATTTAAAAGCAAAGTAAACACCAATATAAAAAAATATGTATATAACAAGCTCAGCGTGCATGTTGGGACCTGCCTTGGGCAACGTTTTTAAATTTTCCTGAAAACTTGCATTTTGTTCTTTGGACCAAAGCCATTTCTCCTTCTGCTGGCTCTGCCCCCTCTGGGCCTCGCACCACTCAGCTGAATAGCTGTGAGGTTGCCACTTGCAGGCAAGGAGGAGGGGGGGTTTTACTGGATCACATTTTGTATTTGGAGGACTTGTTTTCCACATTCTCTCCTTTTAGTCAAGTTCATAGAAATTCCACTCAAACTCTGCGTAAGTGCTGTATTGAGATCAAAAGTTCACTAACAGATCCAAGGGTTTCCCTACCAACCAAAAGGGGGAGTGGGCGGGAGAGGAATAAATACTTGCATGGAGCAAATTAGCCAATGAGTTTGCCTAAGCTTGCTCATATTCCTCTAGGGACCTATGAAGACTGATCTCTGAATAGGGCTGGCATATACATACAATCACAGCTTAGATCCTGTGGAATGCCCCTTCAACTATAACAAAAATTCTTTTGAAATTCTTTCTCAGAGCTATGGAGAGGACCAGAAATAAAATTCTCATTACTGTACGTTTCAAACAGAGAGAAAGGAGAGGTTGTTTCGGAGGGCAGGAGGGATGGGGGAAGCAAAATTTCTCTTTGCTTTGTCCTATATCTAAGCAAACTAGTTTGACCCTACCAGTTGCTTTTATCATCTCAAGTGAAGGTTAATAGAATGTAAATCAATGCAGAAAAACTAGCGTTAGCTGAACTAATTCATGTGTTATTTTTATTGGTGTAGTTACAAGCTGTGATGTTTCACACCTTGAAGAAGAATAGGAGATGGGATGAGGGAAGAGGTATCATCTTTTGGTCACTGGTGGGTGGCATTTTGGCACAAAGCAGGGGTGGCTATAAGTACCACACATGTGATGTGAAATTATGATTGTTAAAATCTACATCCTATATAGGTTCACTTGAAATCCCTCACATTACAGGATAGCAGTCTTTCAAAACTAACATACAGGTTTCCTTCTAACCCCCATATGGACTGAGGAAATTGGAGAACTAGAAAAAAAGAAAAAAAGAAACCTAGATTACATTTCTTAAGAGGGATCAAACTAAAGTTCTGTTAAACTGTAACAGTAGGTTGCATAGATGTGTACAATTCTAATATTCAGCTATATGTTTAGCTTCAAACAGTGGCTTTACAACATCACATGCTAATTCAAGTTCTGCATTATAGCACTCTGAATGACAGAAATTAGCTTGAAGGCAAGTTGTCTTGTAATATGAAAAAGCTTTCATTAATCCCTAATTAAATATTTCTGCACTCATAAGAAGTTAAGCATACAAATAAGAAATACAATGAAAACAAAGATTTTCCAGGAACCCAGAGATCAGTAAATGAATCTCAAGAGAATCTAGTTTCTAATTTCACCTTTTTATTGTTCTAACTTTTCCTCAAATCAGATGCTCCTGAATGTTTTGATGAACAGTCCAGTTATTTTTGAATAATTTAAAAAGAAACCCAGGGATACACCAGCACATACTGTGAATTTGAAAAAAAGATCCCAGATGCAGACTTCCACATATACTACTAGTTCTGCAGAACCACAATGAAGGAAAGATTAATTAAAAACAGCAGTAAGTGTCGCTGTTATCTGCCTTAATCAGTAGCTAGATAAGCTATAACATTATGATTTAAATTAATAGAAATAAAAACAGAAAGCAAAACAGAACATAACAGATCAGCATGCCAACCTCTCTTTTCCAGCTTTTATCCTGCCTCTGTTTTACCAGTGCAAACAAGCTATGTTATTAACATCACAAACAAAATTCCCCTCCACTTGAAAGAGCCTAGGAAAAAACAATCTAATGCATAAGTTATAAAGAAGACATACTTTACATTTTAACCTGGTTAGTATTCTAAATGGTTACATTACATAAAAAAAAATTACAAAAATTATTGAATTTTGTATTTTAAAAATAAAGCCAGGCAGAATATGTGATACCTTTGCAGTCTGTAGCTTCAGTCTAGTATCTTATTTTCCAGTTTTACTCACATTTTCTCCTTAAAAATATTGTAGTGAATGATGCTGAGGTTAGTACTGCAGCCTTTATTACCTGGTAAAGCAGTTCATGGTTGCTTTCTTCTGTCACTCATGCTGTTACAAAAAGTTGGCAGACATAATGGTGGTAGCCATGCAGTGATGTCCAGGCTACGGAAACAATTAAAGTAATTTACCTGTGTTTCCACAGAATTAAGATGTTTGACACTTCAAAATTAATTGAATTGAAACCAGTTGATGGTTTCATTAAGAGTATGCGTTGTAAGAATTGGTTCTCCAAAAATGGGGGTTTACTGAAAATATTGTTTTCCGCGGATACCGTCATTTTTTCCCCATTTTTTTAAAGGGAATTTTTAAAACAAAATATAAATGTTAATTTCATTTTAAACGACATTTTTCTTAGTTTTGTTTTGGATTTAGAAAACTTGATTTAAAAAAAAAATCATATTTTCCCCCGTATTCTCTATTTTTCTTTTTGTTAATGAATGTAATATAATGAACGTTCTTTAGCTTCCCCCCACCCCGCCTAATTTTTCTAAATTTCTCCAGCTTTGGAATGGCTACAGAATAGAAAAAAAAATACCCTTTGCCACTCTAACATTTCAAAAGTTGGAGAAAGTGCAGCATTAGAAGGAAAAAGGTAAAGTGGGAGGTGAAAGAAAAAAATGAAAATGAAATGAAGATATCATTCATTTTATTGCACATAGTGGCAAAAAGGGGGAAAGAGGGAAACTAAAATCCACAATATACACATTCTAAAAACTATTTTTTAAAAATTAAATAGAAAAATGGGGGGAGTTCCATTTAGAATCCAGTGAAATGGATACCACATCTGCATTTTTTGTGATATATTTTTATCCATTTTTTACCAGCTGTAGCATAGACCCATGAAGCTCATTCCAGATAGCTTATATATATATACACACATACACACACACACAATCTTTAAAAAAATCGGTAGTTGGCACACAAACCACTTTTTATTAATAAGTGGTGAAAATACGCATTTGTGAAGTAACATCTGGATGGATCATTAGATTATGTTTTCCTTTCACTTTGCAACGTATCTTCAAGAAACTGCACTTTGCGCTGAGAGAAAGCAAGCAACACACAACAGAGACCAAAGGAATAGTTCCTTTAAAAGGGCTACATTTATTCCCACATCACTACCCAATCCATTATATTCAGAGTACACAGGATTCATTCATATGTTTTCTTTACATAAATACTGTCGCACACGTGCACACTTTTGTAATGTGCATCTCTCTCTGACCATAATACTCTCTTAATTAAATACTGAATCTGATTACTCAAAATTATTGCATCATCATTGCCAGATTCAAGCTCTGTATAGTTTCACACACAGTTAAATCCCAGAAATAGCCAGTAGGTGGCTCTACACTACAATTCCCCCCCATTTAATAAAGCTCACAGAACTCCCCATGTTTAAAAGTTCTGCTTATATTAACATATGAGAAACTCTTTTAACTAAATTGAGATTAAGCTCTATGTCTAATCATTAAGACTTGTTAAATCCAATTTAACAGGGAAAGCTAAAGTTGGATAGCCATACTGGTTAGCCTGAGTAAGAAGAGGTTCTTTCAGAGAATTTTAGACTTTAACTGGAAAACATGTATTACGTGAGTTTATCCTCCAGTGTTTATTTAGAATTGTTCCCTGAACCCTCTAGTACTTTTTCCAGTATAATTTTAATATGTTTAATATGTACTGGAGCTTCCATGCACACAACCCACTCTCTTGTCAACAAAACATAGGGCCAAATTGAAAGTATGGACTAAGCTCCCGCAAACTTAGATATGTTCCAAGGCACCACACCTGAATCAAGTGATTCCACTGCCCAATCTCTCTAAGGAACAAGGTGCCAGGTTGTAGACCACCATCCCAGGAAGTAGTAGCCCAACAATCGTGACTGATGATGCTTGAAAGTGCTGCTTGAGTACACACTTCAACATACCCAATAAGATTCCAGAAGCACAGTGGTAGCCACCGTTGAAGTCTTCAGAAATGGCTTATCAAGCAACTCACATTTCCCTGCTATTCCCTATGGGAGATGTATGTGTAGTATATATTAATGCTGCTGAGCTGATCAGTTTTCTATGGCTTAACAGAATATTATTCCAATACACCTGCGCTGCTCTTTATATTTCTAAAGTAACTAGAGATGAGCTTGAATTGTAACTTCAGGAAGGTGTAAGTTAAAATACATCACCACTTACTTTAACTCAAAAAGTTCTTAAGAGTCCTGAAGTGCAAGTAGCATCAAATTAGACTCATAAGGTATATTTACATTAGGGACATTTTTGCTAAATTTTCCTATTTTTGCTACTACCAGTGGTAGTAATAGCGACCACCAGTGTACACACAATGCTAGGAGGCCAATGCTGTTTTAAGCACTACGTTGTGTCAACCTATTCTGAGCAGGGTTAGGTGACAACATACTTTAAACATCCCGACTGCCAGAAGCCCTGTCTACACCATCTGAAAAAGTGCTAGCAACAGTGGGACAGTTTTAGGAGAGACACAACCTTACACTCCTCCCACCCCCAATCCATAAGTGGGTGTAGATAGCTAAAAGGGAGACAAAGTCAAACTAAAGGAGACAAGTTATTCCCAAAGTGGTGCCCAGAAGCAAATTTTTCCATTCTGGTTTCATTACAGTAACAGTCTTCTCACTCTGACTAAACTATGCAGTGTGGTTGCTCCTTAAACAAGACGTACAATTATAAATAAAGCAATACGAAGAGAAAAAGTGTTTGTAAGTGGTTCCACTCACCACTATAGCCCCCCTTGGCATCAGGTTGTGGTGTTGCAGGGGTTCTCATCCCCAATGCCCACTCTAACATCCATTTCTTTGGCCTGCGATGGGCTGTCTCTGTTTATGTCTTTCACAGCCTAGCCCCTCCCGGCCAGCTCAGCCCTCTTTCTCGGGTGACCAGATGTCCTTCTCTGCTCTACAGCCTTACTCCCAGGCATTGCAGAGTCTCTTCTTTGCCCCTTAGGGCTGACACAGCCTCCGAGGGCATTTTCCCTGTAGGCCCTTCTTAGCAGGGTTCCCCACTGCCTTCCCTCCCCTTCTCTCAGGGTGCATCTCCACTGCAAAAAAATCAAAAACACAGAGGCAGCGATTCTGAGGGCCTGCGTCTATAGGCTCAGGGTGGCACTACAGCACTAAAAATAGCATTGCAGACATTCCTGCACAGGCTCCGTCTAAGGTTGCCAACTTTCTACTCGCACAAAACCAAACACCCTTGCCCCACCTCCGAGGCCCCACCCCACCTCCCACTCATTCCATCCCTCCCTCCCTCTGACACTCGCTCTCCCCAGCCTCACTCACTCACTCATTTTCACCAGGCTGGCTCAGGGAGCTGGGGTG
Organism: Malaclemys terrapin pileata; assembly: GCF_027887155.1. Lineage (NCBI taxonomy): Eukaryota > Metazoa > Chordata > Testudines > Emydidae > Malaclemys > Malaclemys terrapin. The sequence continues at coordinate 29,869,684 of NC_071512.1, forward strand.
TGGGCTCCAGCTGGGTGTGTGGGCCCCAGGGTGGGGCCAGATATGAGGAGTTCAGGGTGCGGGAGGGGGCTCCGGGCTGAGGCAGTGGGTTGGGATGCCGGAGGGGATGAGGGCTCTCAGTGGCGGTGCGGGCTCTGGGATGGGGCCGGGAACAAGGGGTTTGGGGTGCAGGAAGGGGCTCTGGGCTGGAGCTGAGAGGTTCAGAGTGCAGTATGGGGATCAGGGCTGGGGAAGTGGGTTGGGGCGCGGGAAGGGGTCAAGGGTGCAGGCTCCAGGCAGCACTTACCTCAGGCAGCTCCTGGAAGCAGCGGCATGTCCTACCTCTGGCTCCTATGCGGAGGCACGGCCACGCAGCTCTGCATGCCACCACATCTGCAGGCGCTGCCCCCACAGTTTCCATTGGCTGTGGTTCCTGGCCAATGGGTGCTGCGGAGCTGGTGCTTATACCGAGAGTTGCATGCGGAGCCCCTCTGATTGCCCCAGCGCCTAGGAGCTGGAGGGGGTACATGCCACTGCTTCCGGGAGCCGCAGGGAGCCTGCCTTAGCCCTGCTGCGCTGCTGACCAGACTTTTAACGGCCTGATCAGCAGTGCTGACCGGAGCCACCATGGTCCCTTTTCGACCAGGCGTTCTGGTCAAAAACCAGACACCTAGCAACCCTGGCTCCATCAAGCCGTGAGGGGGCCTCCTAGCAGGAATATCTAGATGACTATTTTTAGTACCGTAAGCATGAGTCTGAGTCTGTAGACTGGGGCTCTGAGACTTGCTGCTGCGAGGTTTTTTTTTTTTTTTCTTTCCAAACAGTGTAGACATATCTTTACAGACCCTAATCGCAGGGTGTGCACAGGAACCTACTCTGCTCTCTATAGTTTTCTCCAGCCTGCCTCCGCTCGGCCCTCCTCAGAGAGAGAGAGAGAGAGAGCTCCCTTTGCTCCTCTCTCCTGGGTCTTCTCTTCCTGAGTTCTCACTCATTATCTAGTCTTCCCTGACCCTTTCATAGCTGGCATCACTGAATTTAGCCATCTGATCAGGATCAGCTGTGGGATAATAACTTGATCACAGGCAAAGCTGAATCCAACACCCCTTAAAGCCAGCCATCCTATGACAATGTTACTGAACATGGTGGAGTTTTTGTCAACACTGCTGAAATTCTAGCAAGTATGGGACTAAGCTGTCCAAACTGTTGGGTTTGGGGGTTTTATAGGGCTATAGGCCTGCCATTTGGCTACTAGTTATTTATTTATGTGTGGACAGCAAACACTAATGACAGGAAGGCTGAAAACTAGGTAGAGTGCAGAAAAAATCTTGATAATCAGCTTTATTGTTCCACCTCTCCTGCTGATGTGTGTTCCCCCAGGTCAAGTAAATTTGAAACCAACTAAACATCCTGTTGATATAAATCAAGTTGAGTCAAATTAAATCAATCCAATAAAAACTATGGAGTACAAGTGCTCTGTTTATCAATGAGGGATAAGCATGCTTCCAAAGAAATATGTTGCAAGTTATTTTATTCCTGAATGGCTCATCATCATACAGATTTGGTCACCATATAAAACTTTACATGTTGGTGAAACTTATTTCATTTTATTGTCAACCAAGCTAAGAAAGCACTATGCATTTGCATCTGGTCTTCAAGTCTGTCATTGAACCAGACACCAATTTTCAAAATATCTGACTCTTTTATTATATGAATCTATCTTCCTTCTCCTAACAAGTACCTCCATTAGGTGTTCACCTGATAACTGTTAAATGGGTAAAGACTGAAGTGGATCTTTAGAGACCTATGTGATGTCACAGTGCCACTTAATGCAAGCACTTGCAATAGGCAACCAGGGACAACTGAAAATAATGCACACCGACAGTCAAGGTATTATGACCATAAATTCCTTAATGGCACTCAGGGGGCATGAAGGCAAACAAAACCCATTCTTTGTGTGATACAATGTCATTTCTCCATTATTACACAATACCTCTTTTTTTTTTTGTATTAAAGCAAGCCTGAACAAAGGAAGTGGCTTATCCATTTTCATAAGGATGAAGTATCTGGTTTTTAGATCAGACAAGTTCAGGACCTACTGGTGTCAGTGCAGAAAAGGGAAGTGACCTGATTTATCATAGCTTTGAGACGCTAATGTTCTTACACTGCCTGAGAAAGTGCAGAGAAAAGTCTTTCTGGTATAGAGGCGTAAAAGAGATGTCTGATGGACACACTGCAGGTTGCTATAAGTTATAAAATGGCATTTCCTCCAAGCACCCAGAGTCATTTACAAAGAGTTAAGTCAAGCTAGACAAACCTTTCAATCCATTTATTAATGCTCCTGCAGTCGCCATTTCAAGGGAAGTGAAGCAATAGCCAATATTGAGCAGAGGAAGTCATTCTATATCCAAAGACATGTAAATTAATGCAAAGTTAAAGTAAAATTAGAGCTAGACTCTTGGGCCCTCTTCAGCTCTTAAAGTAAGTAAATAGAACTAGTCAAGTTCAAGAAGGGGCACAAACCAAGAAACTACAGAAATGTAGGCTTTGTGCAGTCTGGGGCCATAGCCAATGGAGTAGTTACACTGATGCAACTTACCACAACTTAAGTTGTATTGGTACAAGCTGTAGTTTATGGCAGTGCAGCTACATCAGCATAGCTACGCCAGAGATTAAAAACCCTAGTGTGGACAAGGCCTTTAGTCACAAAACTACTTACATCAAACATTTGCTGTACCCTCTTCCCCACACCACTATCTTAAGGAGAATGGTAAAGAGACACCAAAGGAGCACCCGAGATGGTTGAAGGAGAACCAAAAGGATCATGTACCAAAAATGAAGAGGGCATGATTTGAAGGAGGAGGATGTGCCTGAGCATAAGTAGCAGCAGATAGAGGGTTTCTAAAAAAACGCTTAAGTGATTTAGCAGCACAAGTCCTATTGATTTTCAATGGGGATTGTTCTTCTAAGCCATTTAGAGGCTTTTGAAAATCACATCCAAAGGGTAAAGGAGTATGAAGGTGGATTTTTGTCTGGAAGAACGCAGAGACCTTGGTGAAAGCAGCTTCAGCTGAGTGAAGAAGCTGTGTAATAAGTTTGACCAGAGGGGATTCAGATGATGTTGATGAAGAGGAACTGAAGGCAATGCTCTTGGTGAGTTTGAAGCAAATTAACTGAAGTTTGTCTAATTTCCAAAAAAAATTCACACCGTTTGGAAAGAAACTTTAACAAAGTTTTCAAACAAGCTCTAAAAGTGAGTTTAAGTGAAATTTAACATGTTTGTTTGAACAAAGAGTTCTCAGTAGTTTAATTTTTAAAATTAAAATTCCTGATGTTTGGGGCTTAAATCTCATACAAATAGGAATCTTTTCATTTTACTTTAGTTGGCAGGTTTTGGTTGGCTGTTTTTGTTAGTTCAAGGACATTCCCCTGCAGGGTTTGCAGCCCCAGCACTGCAGTTTGTAGTTAGTTCCTCATCTAGATTATGAATAATCTAGTTTCACAGTTCAAACTCAATGAAAAAGTGAGCTAACAGCATAGAAGAACTTTTTATGTGTGTAGTTTTTATTCCTTTTAGCAGGTTCTTAGTATTCCCTTCTCACATTTTGCCACATGCATGAAAATGCATAGAAACATATTTTCGTTAAAGAAAAGGCCTGTAGAAATTAATATGAATGGAAATATTGCATTCTCATATCATTTTCTACAGAAATGAAGCCATTTGTTTACTTTTTTAAAGACAATCTACAGAATGTTTTGTTTCTATTAGGGCATTTCAGATAGAAAGGCCATTAATTTCTCTGAAAATCAATAATTACCATAGCTTAATGTATAAAGTGAGCATTAATGTATATATTAACATATACTATTCTGTGATCATGAAGAAAAAGAAAGGAAATCAAAAGTTAACTGTAGTTTTATGTCTGGTCTCATGTTCTGTATCTGCGGGAATAGCTTGGTCTGGTTTTAGGCCTGTGATTGCTCTGTCAAATCAATCAAAAGAAACTATAAAGATATAAGAGTCAAGCAGCAACAACTGGGGACTTTTTAAGGACTCTTGCCAGACATAACAAGAGTAAATATGAAATGGCTTCATATTCCAAGAATGAATTAATGTTGGGGTTGTGACCGGTAAACACAAAATAGCTAAACAGCCCCTGACTTACTGACTCTGCAGACTATGGAGCCCATACTCTGACTGGAAGGCTTCTTTTATTGATGGTATCACATGCCTTGCTGTCTGGGAGAGGTTTCCCTCTCCCAGGCACCCTGTAACGAATTCTCACTTAAGCAAAACAGTGGTAAATCATCAGCATAATCCGGGAATTTTTTATTTTTGCAATGTTAGCAAGATTTCATTTTTTTATCTGCTTCTCATTTTCTCTACATGTGCTAGAGCTATCCTATTACTTTAATGTAACCCTGCCTTCAACTCTGTTACCAGTATGAGAAAAAAGTTTGGAAAATTATGTAAGTTCAGGAAGAACAAACAGAACTCACCTAAAATATTTACCTAGGACTTCACAAAAAGCCACGTTGTATTTCTTTCCAGTTGGTGCTGCACGGACTGTTGGAAACATCTCTGTTTACTTTTTGTATAAGTAACTTGGCTTGTCACCTTATTCCAGTTAATGGGTATGTTATCTTTCAACTGTCCTTCATAGTCTGAGATGACCTTCATTTTAGCCACACATTTTTTCTTGGTCCCATACTAATCCAGTTTTCTCACATGGTTGTTGTTGTAAATTATTGACAACAGAAGTCGAATCAAGTAATTGAGGTTAGGAAATTCTGTTTATGCTGAAGAAACAACAGTTTGGTAGGCTTCACTGGAGCTTTCTTTTTATGCATACTTTAATTTTAAGTCTTTCTCCCAGATAATTTGACTCGGGTTGAGACATAAGAAAAAATACTACAAAAATTAGCAAAAGAAAAATTTATACAAAAATGCAGGAGCTAATAAAGATGATATTGGTTTCCTTTACTGATTAAGAAAATAAACGGGATAAAGATGACATAAATCAGTAAAATGTCACTGTAAAACAGCCTGGTACACATATATCCACAGGATTATTCAGCTTTCCACCACTCTATAAGAGAATAAATCATCCTTATTTGGTACCACACTGCCACAATCTAGAAAGCACATTTCTCCTTTTTAAGAAGATCTGAACTACTACCCCACTTAGCTACACAAATCAAGTCCTTATTGAAGTTCTTAAAAGGAAATAAAAGTTGTGTAATGATTTTCATCACTTTGCATCAGAAACTACCGTTTTTTTGCTCCCGCCCCCAATTTTCTCTAAGTGAATCCCATCTAAAATCCAGTCACAAATGCCACATTTTATTACTTCATGAACTACCCCATGCAACTTTACAATGGTTTGTAATAAAATACGCTGAGGAGCTCAATGAATAGGTGCTAATATGGGAGAGTATAATTCCTTGGATTGGGCAGAGGATGTAGCAGCAATGAAGGTTGAAAAATGTAGGATAGATATATTATTTCCTTTACATTAAATGAAGGCACGGCCTTTCAGCCACTTACTTCCACCTTACAGGGGCACGTTCCTGGAAAAAGCATTTATTTTCCATGGGAATTGTACAAATGTTAATAAGTCAACATGTTAGCGGCATCATTTTCTGAGATGCTTAGTACCCTTAGCTCCCACTTTTTCATTGGGAACAGCAGATTATTCAACATCTCGCCGCGGGGGGGACGGGGGGACCCGAGCCGCGCCGCGCCGCGGGGGGGATGGGGACGGGGGGACCCGAGCCGCGCCGCGGGGGGGATGGGGACAGGGGGACCCGAGCCGCGCCGCGGGGGGGACGGGGGGACCCGAGCCGCGCAAGCCGCGCCGGGGGGGGGGGGCAACCCGAGCCGCAAGGGACCGGGCCGGAGCCGGGCCCCGGGGGCCGGGCTGGAGCCAAGCCGGGCCAAAGCCGCTGGGGCCTGCGGGAACGGGCCGCGCCTCCCCGGAGCCCTTCTCCCACCCCCACCCCAGCTTACCTCGTGCTGCTGGCCCGCCCCTGCTTCCTCTCAGAGATTCGCGGGAAGCAGGGGAGGGGGCGGGGCGTGCAGGGAAGGGGAGGAGGGGGAAGTGAGCTGGGGGCGGGGCGGACAGCTGCAGCACGGGGCCCTCTTGGCACGGGGCCCAATTCAGCCGAATCGGCTGAATCGGCCTAAAGCCGGCCCTGTGTGTCAAAGCCCCCTACACAAAGGAACTTTTTGAAAGAGATTTTCAATGTAAGGAGACTGTTTTCCCCTTACTAAAACTCAGTGGGGTGTTTTGGTTGGCTAACTCCCCATGCTAAAAGAAAGGGAAAGGGTCAATGGGAAATCAGGACCCTGAGACTGACAGTCCCCAGAAACAATGGGGAGCGGCCAATGCTTCAGGTCAACCTGACTGACAGGGCGGGCAGGCTAATCAGGAAGTCAGGAGACCAGGGGGGTCCTGTCCTCTGTGTGAGCTGGAATTGCCTGGGTCAGACAGAGTGGGGCCGAGCCAAGGAGAAAGCAGGGGCCCAAGCTATGTGTTTTCCTTTAACCTTTCCCATTTTTTCCTTCTTTTTTTAAATCGATTGCTGTTTAATAAATTGTATTTGCTTCAAACTCTATGTAATGATCAGTGGGTCAGGGAAGCATCCAGTGCAGAGAGAGAACCCCGGAGTGGGGACACTCTAGCCCCTGCCCTAAGTGACCATGACAAGGCTGGGGATCGAGCCCCCCAGGAATCCTTGTTGGGGTTTTGAGGACTCTGCCACACAGGAGAGTTGGAGGGGAGCCCTTGAGGTCAGGCAGGCCTCTGGGTAAAGGAGCAAGGACTCAGATCCTTTTGCTAGCCCATTTCACTGGGGTAGTGTATAAGCCAGGAAAGTTCCCCACAACAGCGGGACCATTCCCCTGCTTACATAGGGTTTTATGTTTTGTAAAGTTATGAATATTAGGGTTTCAAGTTAACATAGATCTTTGTGATATATATTCATGAGAGACAAAACTTCAACAAAAATGGCTAAAAAACCTCTCCTGTAAGTTACACATTCCTATATTTAGTCAAGGTCCATCCCTTTTCTGTCTTTCTTTCTTTTATTTTTGAGCTAGACAAACCAATTCTATATGCAAGACTGGGCTATGTCTTGTATACAATGAAATGGGTTTCACATGTAGACAAAACTTCTCTCAACTGCTGCTGAGTTACCTACATTAAGTATGAAGTCCCTACCTATCAAAGATAGGAGTCCTATCAAGTGCATTTGTAACAAGGAAATCAAGAAGAAGTGGGCTGTAGTCCACGAAAGCTTATGCTCTAATAAATTTGTTAGTCTCTAAGGTGCCACAAGTACTCCTGTTCTTCTTTTTGCAAGATAGGGTAGTAATTAGAGGTGACAAAATTCTGTTTTGATACAATTTTATGTAATTTTACAATTTGTGGTTCATCAATTTGTGGTTCACCTTTTCCAAATTGCATGGGTCAAATTTTAGAAATACACCGCTATCTTGATAGAACGCCACCCGATATAACACGAATTCGGATATAATGCAATAAAGCAATGCTCTGGGCGGGCAGGGTTGCACACTCCAGTGGATCAAAGCAAGTTCAATATAACACAGTTTCACCTATAACGCGGTAAGATTTTTTGGCTCACAAGCTCAACGTTATATCGAGGTAGAGGCGTAGTTGAATTTCTGATATAACAGAATTGATAAATTTTGAGTAATAAATTTAGATGCACACAACAAATTTGGATATAGGTTGGCTATTTTGGAAAAACTTTAATGAATTTATGTTTTTGTTTTGTTCTTCTAGCTGCATATATTAAATTAGAGTCCATTATATCTCAGCTATAATAATTATATATCACAATTACAATTCATGAGTTTTAAAATCTTTGACTACTTCTCCATCGGTGTTACACAGGCATTGTAAATGGCTAGGGAGTACTAGCTATCTTAACCAAAGAGATTTGATAAATTGTGTATTCATACTGTTCATGGTACAGAGACCCAAATAACAGTGCAAGAAACTTATAATAATGGGGATCAATCTCACTACCACATAACATTTCTTAATTATTTTAGTTTCAGGAAGTGGCATTACTGATTTAAAAAAATATAATGCAGTACAAGAGTAAAAGTGAGATAACAATGGGTATGTGTAAACTGGAGTTAAACTAAAGCAAGCTGAGTTTCAGTTATCACAACCATAAAAAACTGTAACAATCAATCAGCTGTACCAAATATGCAAATATATATTTTTAAGTCAAGACCATTACTACCACAATTATACAAAACTTTTAAGCAAAACAGCGCTGTTTTTACAAAATATTGTTTATCCAGAAGCCTCAATCTATGTTATAAAGAAGCATGCACGTCATACAGTTGCAAAATTAAAGCACAGGGAAAAACATAGTTTTTCATTTCAGACCACTTGGAACTGTGCCAAAAGCTAAGCTACAATGTGAAGTAATTAGAACCAGTTATTATTAGGACACAAAGACACTCCCCAAAGTAGCTTTCTCATTTTGCATTCAGGAAGTTTCTGTACTGATAAATTCATCGCATCAGAAACGGAAGAATAATCTGAATTCTTTGGGGTCCCCTTCACTGCTATTTCCAAATTCTCTGCACAGACCTATACATATGTGTTACAGCCATGAAGTATTACGTGAAGGCCGGAAACCAGGAACTATGCACACAATACTATGTTATGGGTTTATATAGTATCATTCTGACATCACTTGGTCTTTTGATGGAGAAAAAATAAGCACAATTACCATCTGTGTGTACTTGAGGCTGCAAGTTCCCAAATTTTGGCCATTAGCAAGCATTTTTTTATTTGGAAGCAGAGAGTGTCTGTCAAGTTCAGTTTTTTTCTATATGAAAATGATGAATTCATATAATAATTTAATTGGTACTTGTTATTTCAGGTATAAACCTAAAATGATCATCAAGGTCTCTGGTAAGCTACATAGATACCGTTTATTATAAAGTTGTTAAAAATAATAGAGAGTTTTAAAGTTCTCAGTTATCAGCATGCTACAAAGCCAGCTCATTTTTCTTCTTTCTAGGAAGCATTAAAAGTATTTGGTTTCCCATACCATTCCCATTGCAAAACCAGCTATTTTCCCCTGATAGTGCCAGATTCAACATTCCTTGAAGCCTCTGAATACTGATTCACCTCTATTTCTTATCCCACACAGGAAAAATGAAATTTATATTAACAGCAAGCAAGGCAATCAGTATATCGGATAAAATTGTCTGAGTGAAAGATAAATAAGAGAGAACCAATATCTACAAGGGACTCCAATTACATTAAAGTAATATTAAAAACTGGACTTAACAATTTTACAAAGCGTATGCATCTGCCTGGTAAACTACAATACAAGAAACTGCTCCCTCGCCCCCATTTCATTTTTGTGAAATCCTGATCTCTGGATGGACTACTAAAATTCCAGAAATCATTTTCATCTCCATTATTTATCTGACCTATTAGTTCCGATACTGCAAAATAAAAAATCATGAGTCAGGCCTCCAAAACCCAAGAGACTGGATTAAAAACCACTACATTTTTTATAAAAAATATACTTTTGGGGTTCTTTTTGCCTTCTGGTGCTGGAACATTTACGGTTCATGTTTACAAGCTTTGATCCACAGCCATAAAAGCCAGAAGCTTAGATTTTCTTTTAAATGAAAGCGGAGTTTCTCAATTAATAATCTGATTCCAACTTAGTGGAACTTTAAAAGAAACAATAATTATTGTGAGACTTGTTAAAATCACAAAAGACGGCTCTTTGTAGTTCTAAAACCCGCCTTTTCCCACTGTACTTATTTCATTGTCAAGATTCATTTATAATTTTGGCTAAGATAGAACGTATCACAACTCCTCTATCCACAGTATGAAGGATTTAAAAGACGATGTAGTTCTTTGGAACTGTAACAGGGACCACCACTGACTTCTTGGGGTGGCCTATACTCTTCCAATGTCCACATTCAGTACTAGAGATTAACCCATCTGCTGTCTCTTTGCTGAATCGTATTATTGCTCATAGGACCAAAGGGTTGATCTCTGAAATCAATGTCCTGCCAAAGGAATCCTCCCAAATCTGCTATTCTTACGGGGATCGCCCTCTTTCTCGCCAATCTTTCCAATTTACTTATCAAATTTCTTCTTTTACCGGGAAATACATAAGGCTACTTGCCATGCTCATTCTACACACAGCACTCATTCGCAACAGTGGGAGTTGCGCAAATGCATCAATGTCAATATACAATACTGTAATTATAAAGATGTTGGGAATGGTGTAGAGGCTACATCTACTAGCTTAACAATTCCCAATACACAAGCTTGTTACAATTAAAGGAATGTAGGAAAAGCTTCATAAAAGAAAAAAATTCTTCCTAGCACCAGAGACATGACATGCATCTTTCACAAGAGATTAAGAAACTATTACTCCAGTTGCATACAACTAAATTGCTGCTGCATCCCAATATCAGTTGTAAACTGAAGCAATAAAAGAGCAAATTGCACATGAGCTGATTAGCCTGATCCGATCTTACTAAACATCTATATTTTTGGTAGACTTGTAGCTAGGAAAGTGGAGGTATGTCAGCTTTGTGGAAATAATCTGTAGTACTGTTATTAACCAGTTTGAACCCTTGGCTCAGACACTGACACTTATGTCATTACCTGGTATCTGTAGCATAGCTGCTGTTTTCCCAGCCTAAATTACTGAATAGTCTGGACTGGCTGATTGCAACAGGAAATGAACATTCCCTCCTCTTTACCAGAGTGAGTGACCTACACAGGAAGTGTCCCAGGAAGGAGAGGTGCCCTAGGTCAAAGAGGGAAGGCTTGCAAGAAAGGGGAGAGCTATTTGAAACAGGCCCTTGCCTGCCACCCTGTACAGGGTAGCAATTAGCTTTTGGGGAAATGTGTTAATTTGTGGTCATACACTTAGTTTCTTCATTGTAATAGTTTTAAAGCACTAATAAATCACAAACACTTGTGTGTGCACCAAAGCATGTGTTGCCAGAACCAATTTTTGGGAAACTTTCTGTGCTTCCCTGACACTGCAGAAATAGGGATTCTTCTCTTGCGAAATCACTGAATCTAACTGTTGGAAACTGCCAGTGCTTTAACACAGATTAGCAACAGACAGACAGATTTGCTGCTATGTGCCGAGTGAATCATTGGTCTCTTTAATGAGATAAAGGGACCAGCGGAGGCAAAAAAAGAGAGGAAATGTACTTTGGAACCTGTTTTTATCCCTCTGTAAATTCAGATTTAAAGTTTTTAATCTTACTATGGATAAGACTATAGTCCAGGGTTTGACACTGACAGTGGGGTCAAGAGCCAGGATAGTAACAATAGGGAAGTGAAACAAAGCACTCCCTCACAGTGGTTATTGCCCATAGAAGAGCTGTCTTTGAGCTGCTAAATTAAAATTCTCTTGGTCTGACTGTCATTATCAGCAACCTATTGCCAAAGGCAAGATAATAGTGCACTAAGTGCCTGCAATTATCCTTACACTGGATAAGGGGTACAGTTGGTGAAAAAAGAAATGTTATGTGGAAAAGGAGGCAGAAGAGAAAACATGAATGGAGTGGAATAAACTTCTAGCAAAAAAATGAGCTTTCAATTCTATTGCTAGTCTCATTCTTCCTTCTTGGCATAATCCTTCTTCCTTCTGATTAACAGCTGGGGGAAGGTAGGATATGCCCTTCGTCTGAAAATTATACACCCATATTAGCAAGGGAGTAGATGGACTAGGGCAGAGGTTCTCAAACTGTGGTCTGCGGACCACTGGTGGTCCATGAGCTCCATTCAGATGGTTCACGGATAGTTCCCTCTAAGGTGCGCACCTGGGCGGCTGCACAAGAAAAAACGAAGGGCCACCTACCTAATTAGTGGAGCCGCGCAGCTGTGGCTCCACTAATTAGGTGCCTGGACCTGCAGAAGACGCACATGTAAGGTGAGGTGGTGGCATTGGGGGGAATAGGGGGTATGTGGAAGGGGGTAGTAGGGTGAGGGGGGAGGGGATTTGGGATGTGCAGGACTGAGGTAGCCAGAGAAAGAGGCAAATTTCCCTAGTTCCAGGGCTGCCAGGGAAAGATGGCCCTCCTTGCCAGCCTCAGTGCTGTGGTGGGGGAGAGACCCCTCTCCTTCCCAGCCCCAGCTCGGGGGCTGCTGCGGCGGGGGAGAGAGGGACAGACCCCCCTCCTTCCCAGCCCCAGCTAGGGGTCTGCCCCGGCGGGGGAGAGAGGGCACATCCATCACATTAGAAAGGTAAGACTACTGATGTTAAAATGTGAGTTGTGTGCTTTTATTTGTAGAACAAAAAAAGTTTATTATTATTAAGGGTTTTTTTATATAGTACTTTTATCTAAAGCGCTTTACAATAGTTAGCTAATGGTACAAACAACATTTGGAAAGATCCTTAAGTGGTCCACCGAGACCCTCAGCAATTTTCAAGTGGTCCACACAAAAAAAGTTTGAGAACTACTGGGCTAGAAGACCCATTTCAGGTTCAAATAGAGCCTCTTTAAACAGCTCATATGTCATACAGGGGCTGAAAAGCTGGCATAACAGCCACTCAGAGCACATCACCAGACTGGCGTCCCCTTACTACCATACCTTGTGCAGTTCCTGAAGTGTAAGAAGGGAGTATGCCAGGACAGGTATGGGAGTGGCTGGAGGTATTTGGGACCTGGCTATTCTCAGACACAGGGCAGCCCAGTGGCATCCATGAGCACTTACATAAATTAGATCTTCCCATTTAACTCAGTAGGAATACTCAAGGGCATAAGTGTTCACAGGATCAGGACTTAAATATTCCACACTGCTAGTGATATTTCAAAATCCCCTATCCATTATGCTGAAGTACCATACATTCCCCTCTCTCCCACCCAGTTCACAACCCATTGTTGCATTCACTGATTAAAATAGTGAAGCATTAATTTATTTTATAGATTCAGCATGCAGTCTCAAGAAGATCATAATTTTTTTCTATCAGCTGAAATGTTTTGAAGCACTTTATATTATTTTTCATAAATTCAAAATGCATTACAAATTACTAAGTAACGGGAACACATTCTGTTCTTATTTATTATGTACTGCCATTTACAGATTTAAGTACAAAATAGAACCAATTAGACGACAAACTGCAGAATGCAAGTCCTTGTCAATTTACTTTATTGTATTTGAAGTTTAGGTCCTTCATTATAACATCTATGGTAGAAGATGTTATAGTTAAAGATGTCAATAGACTTTCACCATAATCCCCACGTTCAGTTATTGCTACTTTTTTTCCCCCTAGAACATTTAATTTGGGTCTGAAAACTTCCCATATTTATTTTCAGTTGAAAGGTTTTTATATAAACTTGAGATAGATCAAGTCATCGGGTCTGTCCCATCCCCATTATTTCAGTGACAAAAATAAATATTCACCATTAGAAATATTCACCAATGAACAGAATTACATTATTATGAAGTATTTATTATTGGTGGGCTCAGAGACCCCAGTAAATCAGTATGTGAACCTCAGTGTGTTAGGACCTGTACATTCATAGCATTTTTCTTACTAAATAGACTATTAAATATTTCTGCTGGTATACAGAATACGTATAATGTTGGTTAATATTACAATCAGAACATGAATTCTACTTGTTATATAGATTTATACTGTTGACAAGGATTTTATTTCATGTGCTAGTTAAATTTGTCCCCCTCATGTACATAACATACCTGATCCTGAAGGCACCTAATTTGCTCTAACTAAAGTATCATACAGGACTTACCCATTGTTGAATAGCACATCCTTCTGGAGAGGAAAGCAGCAGCAATGTTAAACTTCACTTTTTAGAAGGCAGGAGTGACAGCAACCAAGTTACTGCTTCCACTTAAAATTTACTTGGTTATCACAACCAAATAGCAAGTAAACCTCATCCAACCTACATTTAGAAACTCGCTGGGAAACTATGGGTATTTGAAAGTGCTACATGAAATTTAATTTTATCTTATACCAGGTCCTGTTTATGAAAGATACAACAACAAAAATTTAGGCTAACGCATTCATTCTGTGCAAGTTAGATGGAGAAGCCAGAGACCAGAATAATCTCTTTTTACTGTTTGTGGTTCCTGGAACAACATGACTTATTGGTCTGACTACTGCTTCTTTTGTTCATCTTCCCTTTGTCCGTAGGACACCCACTATCAGACAATAAGTTCACTTGACTGCCCAGCCCATAGTAAAGTTGAGCTGCTGACTGTGATTTATGAGGGAGCAAGCTGTGCAAAGTATTAGAGACACTGACCCTTGTGAATTGCCTGTTAGGCCATGGAAAAATACAATGCTAAAGAATGTATGTTAGTAGGAAATCAGCACATCTATGCACTGAAAGTTCAATTGTTGCTTTTGCCATAACTCATTATCATATTTTAAAATGTCATTAGAGAACCAAAGACATGTGGTAGGTAAAAATTTATGCTAGCTGATTATGTAATTACCAATCTTGATACAACTGTTTTTGCAGTTATAGGAGATGTTTGCTTAGTGCACAGCAGGGAACCAGATACACAAATCTTTAATCCAGTAGGAAGCAGAAAACATCCTTCTCCTCTTTAATGAAAACAAGAATCCATGTTAAACCTATTTCATGTGGTCTGAGCAGGAGACTGTCACTGTAAAAACAACACAACATTGTCATGTCTCATTACACTTCAGTTGCCCACCTGAGATTACTGAGACTGACTAGTCTCCTTTGAAACACCAGTGGATTTCATTTCTGATCAAAACAAGAGTGAAAACATAGGGAGGGTCTCTTAAGGGTTGATTTCTGCAAGGTTGCTTAAAGTTGCTGAGGAACAAACTGCAAGAATGCAGAGAATCAAACAAGTATGGAGAAAAATTACAGCCACTTTCTTTATGCAAAACCACTGTTGACCTCAGATACATGACTGCTGAACAGTAGATTGCAATTCCAAATAACTGCCTTTTTGCAATGTGTTCATTTCAGTATCAAGATTTATTTGTAATTTTAAACCAAGCTTGAATGTATCACACGAACATGACTTGCAGCATAAGGGACTAAAAATCAGGCTAACCTGACCTTAGGAAAGGTCAATAGGTAATAATGTAGCACCAGAATTATAAAAAGACCCTAGCTGGAGGCCAACATAGCAACTAGTAACTTGTAAATGTAGAGCTATTACTCAGATTTCATTAAGAGGCTCATTAAAATTTACAACAGTTATAATGAAGACAAAAGTGAGCTTTTGAAAATAGTTTGGTTATTTTTTCTTATTCCGATAAATATCTAGGGATTGAGCTGTATTAAGCAATGTTACTTGAAATAAATATGCTTTAATAATCATTTAAGTTGGCAGAAGAGGACACACTGTAATATATCACATGGAAGTTTACTTTAAGGAGGTTTTGCTAATTGCCCCCACAAAAATGACTTAGCTTATTCATTTCTATGTACATAAACTTCAAATCTGCATATGTTGGTGAATTATGCCCATAAAAATACCATTTTACATACATTATTAAATTAGTTTGTACATGCAAACAGATATGCTCACAATGATTATATTTAAGAATGATTGTGTCTGGGGAAATATCAACGATATGGTCATTACATTATCAATCTAGTCAATTACACGGTCTTGAATTGGCTCTACACATTCAGAATACAGTGACTAAATTTCACTCTGCTATTTATAAAGGTGTCCAACTCTTACTAGGCATTTTCGCCAATGGACATTTTTACCAACAAAACAGATTATTTTGATTTCACGTTTAGAAAATATACAGTATTGTGCAACTCAACAGATCAAAAATCATGAATCAGATCCCCAAAATCATAAGATTAACCCAAAATCATGAGATTTAAAAAAAAATTAAAAATGTATATTGAGTTTTTGGTCTATCTTTTGATTTTTGAATTCTGTCACCCATTCCCAGAACATATTATATATGTGTGTGAGAGTGTGCATGTGAGAGAGAATATACACTGAAGATAGGAGGTGTAATTCCCAGCTCAAATAGTCGTACACATGCTAGCTCTGATGGAACTAGCCCACTAAAAACACCAGTTTGGCCACAGTGGCTAAGGTGGTGGCTCGGGCTAGGAAGGAATTGTACTCAGATAGCTAGCCTGAGCCACCGCAGCTGCACTAGCTCTTTCTACCCAAGCGGGGAATTACACCTCCCAGCTGCTGGGTACATGTACTCTTACTGCTGCCCACTCTCCTAAATTTATTGGGTCAGATGATTTTGGATCCCGCTGCAGGAGTTCTTACCCCTGCATCTGCCTGTCCCCTGCCCAACAATTAATCCTGCCCACAAACTCCAAATCAATCCTGTCCTCCTGCCCCCCATCAGTTCTGCCCTCTCCGCTCCCTTCTGTTTTTCCTGGGGTTCTTCATCCTGCCTCTCTCCCAGGCCGGGGGGGGGCGGGAAGGGGGCAGGGTCTGCAGCAGGTTTCCCTCTTCCCCTTTCAGGCTGGGGGAGCAGCTCCATGGGTTCTTCACACTCTCTCCCTTCCCGGAATGGGTATTGCAAGGTGAGGAGCAGAAGCATTGTCCCTTCACCACTCCTCACAGGAAGAGAGGGAGAGGAAGGAATGGAGCCATTCTCAGCAGCTGGGCTCTTTCTGCTTCCTGTGCCTTCCTGGGAGAATAGTTTGGGGTTGTTGAGGGGAGGGGGAAGGAGAGAGCACTCTGCCTGCAGCAGCTTTGGTGGTTCAGCCCTAGGAGGTGGACAAGTGGGGCAGGAAGCCAAACTGAGTGGATTATTCCTCCAGGCATGGCTTAAATTCACTAGAGGTTCTGGCGTCACAGTAAGACTGGTTCCAACCCCAGCTAAAATCCAGTCACTTGCACACAAAAAAAAAAATCACAAGAGTTGGCAACACTGCACCTATAACCAGAATAGGAAAGCCTTCTAGACAAACTGAAGGGAGTACCGTGAAGGTTCTTGGGGTACCCTGGACTATGAGTCACCCCTGCCTCTAGCGAGAGGTAGCCTTGCCTGAGTTGCCTGGGTGTTAGCTTCTTAAAGCCTGGTAGGCACTTCAGCACTCTACTCTAGGCTATGCCAGACCTGTCATTTCTGTGCAGGTTAACAGCTGCACCCCAGTTCCCAAGTAGCGCTCCACTCTGATACCACAGAAATCCCAGATCCTCTGTCCCCAAAGAAGCAGTGTACCCCAATTTATGAGGTTTACCTTAAATCACTGCCTCTGTAAACCACACAGCACTTGTGGGCACTTACAATAAAACAAAAGTAGGTTTATTTAAGAAAGAATAGAGATTCAACTAGAAACAAGAGAGAGAGGGAGAGAGTGATGGAAACAAATGGTTGCAACACAGAATAAAATAATAAGACATGAACTAGGATTTACACTTATCAATAGTTACCTTTTCTATCTAATAAAGCAAGTTTTCCCCACAAAGTTCATTCTGTTGCAGTGCTGACTTGCTTCACAGGAACCAAGGTACAAACTTTCATGAAAATACCCCTGCTCCTCAAGTTGTTTCCTCAGTGAATAGATACAGAGTGCCTCTCCCCACTCTGTGTTATGCTGAAAGTGTTTTGTCTCTATTCATAGATAGGGTGATCCACTGTCTGTTGTAATGTTCCTTTTTTTACCTCCCAGTGATCTTGATTGTCTATAGTTGTCGTTGATGGTTTTCCATTGATAGTCTTGGGATTGTGCAAAGCTAGATAACTAAACCTTGCATCACATCACCAGCTAACAAAAGAGGGGAGACAACTCCCTCCTGTTTTAATGGGCCATCATTGAGACTTAGCCCCACTGACTAATGTTTACTCCAAGACCATAAAGCATACTTTCAATATAGTTACATTATTTAAATATTACATGTACATTCATCTCGCAGTGATTATGAGTTTTGATAAGTTATAAGCTTTCTGTAGGCACCTTACAAGTTACCCATTATGAATAAACACGTTCAGTGTAATGAAAGTTGTTTGCCAATAACCATCAACTACTTTAACATTTTCTTCTTCATCCACCCCACACACGTTCTATATACATCCACTGCTAGGTACGAATTATGCGTGAATATTGGCTAAGCACACTGATTCTGACTTTTTACGCTACACATCAGGCATTGTGTGTGCACTCAAGATGGGTATGGATAAAGCGTGCTTGCTTTTGAAAATCTGGGCTTATGAGTATGATACTTAGAGAGAGAAAAGATGAAACCTCATATCCAAGCCCTTTGAGTTCTTAGGAAGTGGGAGAGTTGGCTCTGAATCCCTGGATTTGAATCTATTCCTATGATGTTAGGTCAAGATTGCAGCCTAAACTGAAAGGGGGCTACTTTCCAGCTGAGGGTCACATGTGGCCCAGATTGCACCTGAAGATGTTACAAAATTCTAGTACTCTAGAGAAAGAACAAAACGGAGAAACAAATGATTTTGCCTAACATATTTCTGGTTTTGTTTCAATTTGGCCCACTGAATAGGCTCTCTGATCACTTGGCGGAGATGCCCAACACATTCTGGCATTCAAGCCTTGTTTTCTCTATTTGGCTCAGTAATATGGACAGCCTACAAAGCCTGAGGACAAACTGTTTTTTACTACCCGCTCTTATGAAGACTGAGCCAAGAGGCCACTGGTTTCCAACAAAGCAAAAATTCTTCATAGTCATAAATATTAATTAAAAAGCCATTCAGTGTATTCCCATGTAGAGAAAAACAGTTTAACACAGTTCATTATAATTTCTAAACTTTGTAAAGCATGATAAAGACAGAGGTCTCTTTGGTTTTGTAATTAAAACGGAAACACGACCTTTCTTCCTAGAATCTCAACTCCAAGATCAGCTTTCAACCCAAGTACCTTGATGTTTATTAAACCCCAACCTGTCTAATGTATTGAGTTACTCAACATTCAACAGCTGCTTAACCTCTTTCACTTAATTTCTTTCCTAGGTGACTACCCAAAATGAATTAAATGTTTTCTAAATACATGGCCTGGGGCAGAATCTAAGCCAGCTCTATGCTGCAGGCAATAGAGAAAGCTATTGGAGACCTCTATATGAAGAATAAAATGTTCATGAGAGTTAAACATATAACTTTGGTGTCAGAAATTTATAGGAATGTGTAAATATAAATCACTGCAGTCTACAGTTTGATAATATGTAACAGTGAAATCCTTTTATGAAGCTTACAGTGTGTAGGATCAATTACTACACTCCTATAATCTGTTATTTTCATTGAGAAGTTGCTGGTGTCAATTAACAGGTTCAGATAACCTTGAGGTTAAACTGCCCACCCCTCACCTCATGAATGTTTCCATGTTATTGAAGCTGCTCTCACCAGGGTGTCTTATGGTCTCCTCCTGGATAAATCTCAGGGCCTCTACTCTACCATGATCCGCTGACCTCCTTCCTGCTTTTGATTCTGACAATTATCATCATCTTTTTGATGCCTTATCCTCAGTGGGTTTGCGAGATACCGTTCTCTCCTGATTCTCCTAACACCTCCAGCATTTTTGCATGCTTCTTTCCCCTCCCTCTTCTCCTGCTCTCTGTAGGGTTACCCAGAGATCTGCTCCTCCTACGCTTCTCCCCCTTTACAATCTCATAAGATCACATGGCTTCAGCCATCATCAGGATAGTGATGATTTGTAAATCTCTTTCTACATCGCTGAACTGTTTCCTTGTACCATCTTGCATCTCAGCTTCTCTCTACAACATATTCTCTTGGATATCTCTCATCTTAAACTGAATATAGCCAAAAACAAATTCTGTATCTCTCCTTCCAAATCGCCTATTCTTCCCTCCTTTTCTATCATTGTCAATACCACCACTACCCTGTGACTCAGGCCCACAAATTGGGACAATATTTAACTTCTGCCTCTTCCCTTGCACTCCCCACACAGCCAAACCATTTTCAAATCCTATTGCGTCTTCCTCCTCTTAACCTCCAAGATATTTCCTTTTCTCTGCATCACCGCAGACAAGTCTCTTATTTAGGCACCACCATTCTTTCCCTGTACTATCCACTGATTACTGGAACTTCCTCATTTCTGATCTAGCAAATACACACACAGAACCCTTCTTCAGTTTGCATAAAATGCTGTCATCAAACTTATTTTCTTTACCTGTTTAATCTTGTAACATCCTTTTCTCAAGTCCAAGCTCTGGGATCCTATCTGACATATCAAATTTAAGGTTCTTGTCAGTTCCTTCAAAGCCCCATATAAAACTATGCTAGTCTGTATTTATCCTCCCTTATCGAGATTTGTTTTGTCCCCTACTCCGTTTGCTCTGCGAATGCTCCCACCCTTATCCATCTATTTATCAGACTCCATGCAATCACCTTCACACTTTGTTCTATGCATACCCCCTTATGCATGTTATAACCTCCGTAAGTTCAAGTGCAAAGCTCCTATTCTGTCCACAGTGAAATCTCTTAAAGATCCACTTTTGTCATGTTGCTTATAATGAATCAAGTTGCCAGTTACTCCCTTTCCCATGATCTATGCTTTTTTGTCCCTAGACTGTGAGTTCCTCAGAGCATGGACAATCCTCAAATCTATGGAAATTGCCTAGTACACAGTGGATGCTACCACAAATAAATTACAAGCGATCTAGGTCACCTCCCTTGACAATGCAAGATTTCCCTCTACAGTGATTTTCTGGTGCTTTACCTAATAGAATTCATTGTTAAGAAATTGTTCTCATTATTTGGTCTAAATTTTCCTTTTCTTAATTTCATCCATTGTAATGAACTGATGACAACAAACAATAGGCACAATTACTATATTAAACAGACACACAGCATGAGCTGGGACTAGAATCCTGGTTTCTCAGATACAAAATCACAGGCATCTTCCACTGCAGCTACAGGTGAGATACATACTGGCATAGATTAGGCCCCTTATCCTCTCTGTGAGCCAGCCAGTAGAGGACAGTAACACACGTTTTCATATAAAGTCAGTACATTACACTGTGAGCAGTTTTATCCCCTCAGACCAACTAAAATTCCTCTCCCTTCTTGTGCTTATAAGCACCTAAGTAGTTATTTCATGCCACATACTTATATCTGCAGTCATAATTTAGCTACCTCAATTTAGCCACACCAAATAGTTCTTTCCTCCAGTTAAATTAATGAGCTGATTTGCAGTCTTCATCTGTAGTGGGTTTTTTAAAGATATCCAAGCACAATTCATATAAAAAATAAGAGAGTGGGAAATGCCTTCAGTAAGATAAGAGGTGAACAGAGAAAGAGGCATCTGCACACTAAAGTATTTGTAAGTGAGAACAAGTCAATATAAATTAGGTGGTACATATGGCAACATCCCTTGCCAATTAACAAGCATCCATTTGATACACTGGCTTTCTCCATATTCCCCAAATGCGAATCGAGTGCTTTATCTGTACCTGCTTGGTACACCTTTTACTGTCTACTTTGCAGTACATTTTCTATGGGCTGTTATATTAGTGAATCACCACTATATAGCCTCTGACTGGTACACAAAAGATATATGCAGCTTGGAGTAGCATTTTGACATGATATTGAAAGTCTCTCAGAAATGAAGTAAGCATAAACACAATCTAACGGGACAAGCCAACCTGCGGTAAGGGAGACAGTAAGAAGAGCTTGAAACTTATACACAACACAGTCAATAAAACATTTATTCCAACAAAGAGCACATGAAAGAGACCCACAACATTAGTACTAGAAATGGGCCAAATGCACAAAGCTGGATTCTAGCGTAAGATTCAAATCACAATTTTCCCATAGTTTGAACGGTTGTTTTTTTTTTTAAATGAAAGCTGTCAGTTCAAGACCATCTCTAGCACTGACACTATGTGAACTGATTAATAGGAATTCTCCTCCTGGAAATAATGAAGTGGCTGAATTGTATCACAAGCTTTGTAGTCTCATTACTCTCTGAAGCTGAAATCCAGAGCTCCAGTATCTGGGTGGAGGGCTGAACATAAATTCTAAAGATGAGCAGAGCTCATCCAAAGCAGTGAAGAGCTCTACCAGAAGCCACTCTATAGGCCTTCACATGCTCTCCTCTCCCATCCTCCATTTTACCCTGTCCTATGACCTCCCCATGCTATCTATGAAGCTACATCTTTCTGCTTGTGGGGAATGCACATTTATGAAAATTTGAGACAATCTGTTCTTGCAAACATGAAGCACTAGAAATTAAAATCCTATATAAAGGTTCATTATTACTTGAGATGTGTATATTTTTTAACTAAAGTTGCATGGGCATGGAACCTTAGCATGACTGACACTGATGTGCCTGTAGAATTGGTGCAAGAACAAACAAAGCTTACTGAATTTCACACATTACATACAGAATATATCCCCGTAGGAAGGTATAAAGTGTTAATATGATGTATAGGGAATGATCACACATTTCTCCAGTTCCCATGAATAAGTTATGATTGGCTAAGCTCCCAATACATCACTCTGGAAATTTGTCTCAACAGAGGTTCCTGAAACATAATTGCAACCCTGCTTTTAATGTTATGCTCATAGCACTTAAAAGAACATTACAAAGTTTTGTAGGAAATCAATGCGCCATAGTGTGCTATCAGTCACTTCAGTACTGTTAGCTAAGCTAAATGCCTCCACTCATCAGTGAGAATATTAACAGTACCTACCCATATGGAGATGTCATGGAACAAGCAGGGCCTTAAAAAGGAAAAATTCCTCACAGATCATGTCATAGACTGGCCACGTGACTATGGGATGGCAGCAAGATTATATAAATCTGCCTTTCCATAGTTACCAGAGAGAAAAAGAAGAGGCCAGCCTCCTGGGGCTGTGGAAGTGAGCCTGGGAGGAGACCTTAGGACAGACAGACAAACAAGAGAAGGGTGCAGAACCTGGGAAGCGATAAAGCATGTGAAGGAAAAGGACTGCAGCAACACAGTAATGGTGTGGGCTCCTAAACTGGTGTTTACACTGGGGTTTACTTATGAGCCCCAGGTATAGACTTCCACTGAGGGTGGGAGGAAGCTGCACCTTCCTCTCCCCTGTATCGACATGGATGAAATCTGTGACCTAGGGAAGGCCAAGGAACGCAATGATCAGTCCTCCATCAACAGTGTCAGAGACTATTTAGCACTATGTTAACAAGATCAGAGAGTTCATCCCAGCAAGGCCTGAAGAACTACCGCACCCAGGCACACCTCATCATATTACAAAAGGGAGACTACAGACCAGAAGGGAAAGAGGCCTTGCCTAATCTGACAGCAGAGAGGTAAAGACCCACTACACACAGGCAAATCTACATGACATTCTGTAGCAAAAAATTACTATCCAACATCCATCACCTTGCATGCATCCATGTGAAGTTCAGACATATGCTGCATCTCTTAGACAAGGTCACTAACTGATTTGCCTGCAAAAGACATCCTGTGTCAACAGTAAAAATATTTTTACATTTGAAATCTTGACTAAACTGACATATGCCAGCTTATCCAGCAATGTTTAAAACAGTGGGGCAGACTGAGAAGCTTTAGGCTTGCTAAAATCTAGTCTGCTTTTCCCATCCTATATTATGCCCTGGGACATTGACAGCTCTAAGTTAGTGCTACCTGTGGCCATTTTTCACACTGAAATTCCCAACTCCAGAAGAGAACAGGCAAGCAGAGACTTCACAGATTTACACCACAGTACAGTGCTTGTATAATCCCACAAAACACCTTGGAATTGGAGGAAAACCCTGCTCAGAATTGAGAATATTGAGAAGCAAAGCATGAATTTGTGTGAAGAATCATTTCCTACAGAAATAAGATTAAGAATGTGAAGAGAGAGTAAAAGGAAAACTGAAAACAAACAAATCACAGGATCTCTCAAAGCCAAGCAGCGGCGTTGTAGATAGGGTGACCAGACAGCAAGTGTGAAAAATCGGGATGGGGTGGGGGGTAATAGGAGCCTATATAAGAAAAAGACCCCAAAATCTGAACTGTCCCTATAAAATCAGGACATCTGGTCACCTAGTTGTAGATTAGAGGCAAATTACAAGATACAAGGAATACTTAATTCAGCATAGATTTCTAGGGTGAATATCTCTGCTAACCAGGGTAATGATCACTAAAATATTTAAGTATTTGTAATTATTTATATTGTAGTTACTTGTGCTGTTCACTTTTCAAACAGAGGAAGATATTTCCTCTCCCAAAAAAGTGCACACATAATAAAATGTACAATTTAAATGAACATGTTCCATTTTTAAATACCAGAACACCACATCACACATACCAGAAGTCTCATTACAGCAATATAACCTTTGGTATTTGTGATTGCACCGAATAGGGCATTCTGGGATATACTCCCCTAACTAGATAACACCAAGACAGTTTTACAGATTTTTTTTTAAAGGTTTTATTTAAAGACTTGAGCTACTAGTCACATTCAACTGTACTTAAATTTGGCCTTACCTCGTATTTTAATTTTTGCTTTGTATCACCTTTAAGAAAAAACATTTATAATTCTCTTCACTAGTCCTGTACCTAGGTCAGGCAACAAATGTTTACTAACTGGAGGCATATTTCTTTCTCTTTTAAAAGTCAGAAGTGTAAAAGGACCCTGGGAACTGAAGTTGGGCATTCACATGGGAGTAAGATGAGTGGAATGAATTGTGAAGGGCAAGAGAACAGAGTGTTTGTCAATAGGAAACAAACACGTAACTGATAAGTTGCATGCTGCTGACCACTGTGATCACTTGGTTTCTATGTTGTATCTTCTCCTTCCATCTTTTGGCTCTTTTTAGACTGCAAATACTTTGGGGAAAGGGCTTTGCCTTCACCTGTGCTTGGAAAGTGCCCACATGGTTGGTGCTATTGCCGTATAAATAATACATGAGAACAATCATGAAATCAAAGGGGATTGGGTCAGCAGGTGAATGAAAGGAGCTCTCATGCATAATGTGTTGCAAAGAATGGAAAGATCCGAGAACCACACAGGCAACAGCACTATTCTATCAGAAGAAAGTAGCATGGCAAAGTGTTAGTAATCATAAAACAGTTAGTAATTTATTAGTTTATTTAGTAAGTAAATCAGTGAAGCTACCAATGGATGAAATCTGTACATTCAGTATATAGAAATTATTAGGTTTTAATTAAATAGTTTATCCTTGTAAAATAATAAAATTCTAGCAAAGCAAAATAAAATCAAATAAACATAAAACCAACAAAATAAAAATAATAATAATAAAAAAATGAAACAAAACAAAAAACCCTGTATGCATCCATGTTATCTGTCTGGAGCGCTTTAGTACCCCATGGCAATGACTGTCTGACTAAGACATAGAATCGCCTGTTACTAGCCCTAGTGACACACAAGGCAACCCATTTTTCCCACTGCTGTCTGTTCAAAGGAAAGTTTCAGAGTACCAGCCGTGTTAGTCTAATCTGTATCCACAAAAAGAACAGGAGTACTTGTGGCACCTTAGAGACTTACAGCTTATGCTCAGATAAATTTGTTAGTTTCTAAGGTGCGACAAGTACTCTTGTCCAAAGGAAGGTGCTTCATTCCATTGCAAGTTGTCTCCCTGGTGACACCAACCTTTTCAATCATCCTGGGTAGGTTATTCTTTGTCCTCCTCACCTTCGTTTCCCTCCAGGTGGTATCCAAACTAAGATGTACCTTGTGCTTCTGCCATGGGGCAGCCTGATGATGTGGCCAAACTACTTGTGTAGTCTTCTCTGTCTAATTACTGAGTCCGCAGTTTGGTGACCCAGGTGGGGCAACACTTCGACTTTGCTTACACCATCTCACTAATGAATTCCCAAGATTCTTCTTAAACAACACTGGTGGAACGCATTGAGCTTCCTGTTGTGTACCTCCACCATCTGCCATATTTCTGAGATGTACAGTAGCGTTGGGAGCACAACAGTGCTATTCAATCTAATTTTAATGTGTAGATCTATCTTTTACACTTTCAGACATTTGACAAACAGGAAAATGATCCACTGAATTTACCTATTCTTGCCTTCACTTCTGCAGCGAGCTGACCATTTGCAGATATTTTACTTCCAAGCTAGACAAAGTCACCATCTCCTCTGTACTCTTCTCCAGCATCACACATCCACCAGCAAGGACAACATTCTCTCCTATCTCCGTGGTCTTGATCTTCTGAGTACAGATATGAAGTGTCAGTAAAGCAGACTCTGCTTTTATGTTCATAAAGAGTCTTCATTCCATCCAAGTTGCAATCCAGTATGACTGTACTATCTGTAACATCTAAGTCTCGCAACTTATCTCTTGCCCAAACAATACCAGTATCTTTGGCAGCAGCCATCTCTCTTTTCATCACAAAGTCTATGACAATGTAGAAGAGCAGAGGGGACAGTATGCAACCTTCCCTTTCGCCAGTAACAATCTAAACCATGCTCTTTGTCCTGATGCAGCATGAAGAATTGTCATCCAAAGCTTTTATCAAATTAACAATCTTTGCTGGAATTCCGTAGTACCTCAGGATCTTCCAGAGGGCTTCTCTGGGGACACAATCAAATGCTTTCATAAATCAAGGAAGTGAAAAGATATTGTATTTGCAAATCTGTGACAAACATATCTAGTCTCTGGGTTGGTTCTGTAGCAGAAAGCATTTTTGGTTGTAAGTGCAACTCACAACTCAGGAAGATCATGGCAATGAGGTCAGATCATATCCAAGATCTTACTGGAAATCTAGTGAAAATTACTTTAAAACCTCCTAATAAGCCAGGATTACTTAGAATCTAATGGCTCATACAATTAGAATGTCCTAAATATATACCACCCTACTCTTGGGAGGTGCTCAGACAGTCTGGCAATGAATGCCAACATGGGGATTTACAGAGTTGGATAAACAAACAAATCCTTAGGAATTTATTCTGATGGAACTAATAATGACTTTTCCTCCCATGTGTATAAAATGCCAGTTTATTATTATACTATGTACAGGAGTCCATTATATTAAGCATCAATTTCTTCATACAGATTGTACTTTCTTACCGAGGCATTTGTTCTAAAAAAATTGTGAAAAAAACTACAACTGCATATTTGTACTGAGAACAAAAAACAATACATCCAAAATGGTACTAGCAAACTGAAAATGTTCATGTTAGAAATGGTATTAGGAGACCTGATCAGGAAATACAGATTATTTCAGAAAGATTTTTTTTTTTATGAAAACTGAAAAAAAAATTTTTAAATGGAAATTCTCCCAAAATTTTCCATTTAGTCAGAAAGACAAAATTCTGTCTCTAAAAAAAAAAACTGGTGACTGTTCTCCCTCCAGCTCTATGTATCAGTGTGCTGGTGCAATTGAATATCATGATAGTAGCTTACTATAACTTTGGGACACATTAGGTGGGATTCCTGAACCAGGGCAGAGATTGAGAGAAGGCATTTTGCAGCTCTCATATTCAGGGGCTGCTATTATCTGGTGTGGTCCCTGGAAGAATGCTGGGGGCTACTTAAATATGCACACTCCTCCTCAATGAGTCCTATAGGACTTTTTAGGGTCACAGAATTCTGAGCTGACAGTCCCTGTCCACCCCCACTCCTATTACACCCCCTACTATCTACAGTCTAGCCCACCCACACCCTGCCCCACTCTGGAATGATTCCCGCACGCAGGGTTCCTGCAGGAACAGCTAAAGGCTGCCACCAAGTATTGGGCTCCACTGCCCTTCAGGGTGTTCATAGAAAGGGGAAGTAATTCTGCCAGCCTTGCTGGCATAAAAAGACCACAGGGCAATGATGAATAGGGCTCACTATACTGGATGTGCTTGCTATGAAAGATTACTCAAAGTAGTTATTCATATGCTCTAAACTAATGCAGGGTTGGTTGTTTTCTTTTTGCAGAGAATGAAGTGCCAAGCCAGGGTTCTGATTCAGGTGCATCTCTAATTTAAACACAAATCATTGAAATGCTGTAGTGAGCCTCCCTTATTTTATCTGAAATTGACATCCATACATCTGACCTTTCATGCGGTAGATACTGCTCTCCAGTATGCCCACTTCTGCAGGTTGCCAGGCAACAGAGCAGCATAACCGAGTATGTACCTAGATGTGTGCTCCTATTGTACAATTTTTTGAAAAAATGAAAAACTGGTTCAAAAATATGACACTTTTCATTTCCGCAGCATCATTTGAGGTTGAAGCTTCTAAATGCACCAGCAGTTCCGTGGTAATTCATATCCGTAGGTGGACATGTCCATATTGCCATGTCATATTATAAATTAATTTTCCAATCAACAAGGCAAAAAAAAGTGATTGCCATTTATAATTGCAGAAAAATCATATTCAGAGAAGCAGAACAAACAGGAATAGGTGACAAAAATATAGTAACAAATCTTTATGCTGCTTCCTTAAATTCAAATACATGCAGTATGTTAAAAACAAAATTCAGAGCCAATAGTAAATTCCTAGAGGCATATCTAAAGGCATAAAAAAAACTGATTTTTTTTTTTTTGGCTATTTAATCATTCTGTTCCTGTGCCATAAAATGTTGTCTTTGTAACATATCCTGAAGTTGTTTCCTTTTGAGCAATTCAAACTAACTAGTATTGATTCATTTCAAGTAGGAGTAGCACTCAAATATGCTGTACCCATACACTGATATTCAGCACTAACAACCATAAGCATAGTCTCACAATATGTGGTGACTTTCTTGAAGACCCAGTTCCTGGAGTCATGTCATTATGTGAGAATCTCACTTTTCATTTAAAAAAAAAAAATTCTGCCCTCATAGTTACAAAGAAAAGCTGAAAACTGATCCAAATGTACTCTAAAGGCTCAAAAATCATAAGGCAAATCAAGAAAACCTCAAATGTTTTTTGTTTGTTTGTTTGACTCTCATAATTTGTCACTGCATTTTATGCTTTTTGAATGCTTGGGGTTGCCAATGCTGAATTATTTCAGTGTGAATCATTGAATCAGAGAAATGTAAGACTGGAAGAGACCTCAATAGGTCATCTAGTCCAGTCCCCTGCACTATGGCAGGATTAAGTATTATCTAGACCATCCCTGACCGGTCTTCATCCAACCTGTCAATGATGGGGTTTTGTCAACGTCAAAACCTCCATTGACGGAGATTCCACAACCTTCCTAGTTAATTTGTTCCAGTGATTAACTACCCCTACCATTAGGAAGTTTTTCCTAATGTCTAACCTAAATCTCTCTTGCTGCAATTTAAGCCCATTTCCTCAGTGATTAAGGAGAACAATTTATCATGCTCCTGTTTATAACAACCTTTTACGTATCATGCCCCCTCCTCAGTCTTCTCTTCTCCAGACTAACTAGATCCTGTTTTTTTTCCCAAACTTTTCTTGTGAGTCTTGTTTTGCTCTCCTCTGGACTTCTCCAATTTGTCCACATCTTTCCTGAAGTGTGGTGCCCAGAACTGGATACAGTACTCTAGTTCAGGCCTTATTGGTAAGGCTACAATTCTGTCACGGGTATTTTTAGTAAAAGTCACGGACAGGTCACAGGCAATAAACAAAAATTCATGGAAGTCCATGATCTGTCCCTGACTTTTGCTGAAAATATGCTGGGAGAGGGGAAGAAGGGGGGACAAACAGAGCACTGCCGGGTCTTGCAGCAGTTCCAGCCCCACCACCACTCCCAGGGGGGCTGACCCACTCCAGCCGCTGATCCATCTGGCCAATGGTCAGCTGTTCCTGCAGCCACTGCTCCAGCAACCCCGGGACTGACAGCTGCTCCAGCCCTGCCCCAGAAGTAGTTACGGAGGTCCCGGCAGTCATGGAATCCATGACCTCCGTGACAGAATCACAGCCTTACTTATCAGTGTTGAGTAGAGCAGAAAAATTACTTTTGTGTGCCTTGCTTACAACACTCTTGCTAATACATCCCAGAATGATGTTTGCTTTTTTTGCAATAATGTTACACTGTTGACTCATATTTAGCTTTTGATCTACTATAGCTCCCACCACCACCACCACCAATCATTTTCTGTAGCATTCCTTCCTACGTGGTCATTTCCATTTTGTATTTGTGCAGTTAATTATTCCTTCCTAAGTGGAGTACTTTGCATTTGTCCTATCTGAATTTCATCCTATTTACCTCAGAGCATTTCTCCAGTTTGTTCAGATCATTTTGAATTTTAATCCTATCCTCCAAAGGATTGCAACCCCTTCCAGCCCGGTATCGTCTGCAAATTTTATAAGTGTACTCTATATGAAGATATTGAATGGAACCAGACCCGGAACTGATACTGCGGGACCCCACTCGATATGCCCTTCCAGCTTGACTGTGAACTACTGATAACTACTCTCTGGGGATGGTTTTCCAACCAGTTTTGCACCATCTAGGTTCTATTTCCCTATTTTGTTTAGGAGAAGGTCATGCAAAAGAGTATCATAAGTCTTACTAAAGTCAAGATATACCACATCTACCATTTCCACAATCCACAAGACTTGTTACCCTGTCAAAGAAAACTATCAGGTTGGTTTGATACAATTTGTTCTTGACAAATCCATGCTGACTGTTACATATCATCGTATTATCTTCTAGGTATTTGCCTAATTATTTGCTCAATTTTCTTTCCAGGTACTGGAAAGAAATGACTCAAGAGCTTTTGAAAAATTTATCATAGAAACATTGTAATTATAGTCCAGTGGTATAGTGACTGCAACTATTATAAAAAGTAACTGAACAACAGGTTTCCAATGTAACCCAAGCAGGAATATGGTTCTGCTCTTGCAATTATTTTATATTCAATTCAAGGCAGAAATTCAGAAACCGTGACTGAATTCCTTAGCAGCTGCTGGGTTAACTAACATCCAAACAATCTACTTGACACTTCTCCTAAAACTCCTTTATCTTCACAATGTTTCATCAGATGGTGTATATGAAGTGAGTTAGTTATCTCAGTGCAATTCCTAGCGGGCATGTGTCTGTATCACAAAAATTACTACCACAGTTGATCCAAATTGACAGATTCTGGCAACATTAGCAGAGAAGCCAAGTATTAAATAGTCCTGGAAAATATCTCCCTCTTAATTGGGTTGGAGTTGATGGGAGAGAATTATATGGTCGCTGCCTTTGCTATACTTGTTCTGTGGACAGTGGAGGAATTCAGTTTATGGAGCTGTCAAGTAAGCACATTTCACAAGGACCAGAATTCCTTCTAAAACTCACCTCCCCCCGGTATAACTTGTATTTTCAGATATTCAGAACTTATTCTTCCACACAATATACTGACAATTAAAAAAAAAAAAGAAACAACAATCATGTCTCCGCCCAGCAAGCATGCCTAGGTAATTATTTTTTTTAAAAGACAGGTCACGGCATTTCATTTCTCAAAATTAATCTATTTGGGGATCTAGAGCTTTGCTATAATTAAGAAGTGTCTGAAAGCCTAAGGATATTATTTGTTTGGCAAGATTTTTTAAATGTCTAGCTGATTTATATTACTGTAAATATAAACTAAGTGAAAACGGATCTTATCTTAATAACAAGTATTAAAAAATAAGGCTTCCAGGCCAAATACTGCATTGTCAAGATCTCATGTAATGCCATCTAAAATGGCCAGTATTGGAGTCCTGTGTTGTTTTTTTTCTAATGGAAAAGCTGAAACAACTCACAGTGGCACTTCTCCAGAAGCTAATATTTTTGTTTAAATGAAGACTGAATACTTCTCCAGGATTTTTTAAAAAATTAGCTGTCATTTTAGGTCAGTCTCATCTATTCCATAGGCAACAACAACAAAAGTCCTTTGTAAGTATCTTTATGAGCCAGAAATGACAGTTATTCCTGACAGGGATGGCTTAGTACAATCTAGAGAGGAAGATGTACTTCAGAGTCAGGCAAGACCTCCCTCTACTG
The DNA here is from genome assembly GCF_027887155.1 of Malaclemys terrapin pileata. Classification (NCBI taxonomy): domain Eukaryota; kingdom Metazoa; phylum Chordata; order Testudines; family Emydidae; genus Malaclemys; species Malaclemys terrapin. Next base: position 29,901,499 of record NC_071512.1, read on the forward strand.
CATCAGGGCTTTTTAATACAAACACTGAGCACAGTAGATGAAGCACAGGCATTTCACTGAGGATTTAAGTCTTCTCGGTCATTCCAAGTAAAGTGGAGTTTAATATTTTCTATAGATTGCCAAGTAATTCCTGTCAGAAAACCGCACACATTTCAACATAATAAGCAGCCTCTGCTCAGCATCTTTTCTTTGAGGCGGAATTACACACCTCACCCACGGGCAGGGTGGTCCCTTCATGTTAATGCTGAAATCTTTTTGGCAGACTAGCCAACATGGTTGAGTGCCTGGTGTGCAGATAAACAGAAGGAATTCAGCAGCAGTTCCAGCCCCTAGGATTCAGAAGCGAAAAACATTTGGCAAAACAAGCAATGAAAAAGCAAGTGAAAGAAACCTTCTTTCTTGTTTCAGAGTAACAGCCGTGTTAGTCTGTATCCGCAAAAAGAAGAACAGGAGTACTTGTGGCACCTTAGAGACTAACAAATTTATTAGAGCATAAGCTTTCGTGGACTACAGCCCACTTCTTCGGATGCACTTCTTCTTCTTTCTTGACCCTTTCATTTAATGTTTATGAAATTACCCCATCCATATCACTGTGCATCACAGAAACAAAACACCGTATTACTAGGCTTAGTCAGGCAATACCTTGTACGCATTATCATCACTTTAATTGCAAAGAAAATATTTAAATTTAAAAAATGTGAATGGTTTTACTAAAGCATCAGGTCCTGCACACAATAGCTCAAGGGACTGGTAACAGGACAGAGCCTTTTTCCCAGATCTAAGTTGTCAGTTCAAAGCTGAAACATTTGCTACTTTCTGAGGGCTGTTGGGAAGTGTAGAGAACAAGAAATAAATGTGAGGCTCTCAAGCTAGTTCCCCACAAACAGGTGTCCACATCTAACACATTAACTGACAACCTTCTTATCAGTGTTAGCAGAAACACCAAGCCTTGAGCCCGGGTAATGAACTATCCTCTCACCCCTATAGGTGGGTCCTCTCAAGGCAAATGCACACAGGTGGGGCAATGTGTGGAAAATTGATGCTGTTCCCTGCGTTGGATCTGATTACTTGGATAAGGGGCTGCAGCCTCCAAAGCTGCCACTTTAGTACCTTCCACAAACACTAAGCTAGATGGTTGTAGTGCTCTGCATCATTACCAAGTGTTCCTTTCAACTAGAGCTCTGCCCTAGTGGGTTATTCAACTGTACCATTACAAATTTCTCTCATTTGAATGTAACAACACAGACATTTGGTAACGATCTCATTTGTCTACTGAACACAGAGAGCTTGTCGTGCTGTCAATTTGGGTTCAGGTTTAGGAAGTTCAATTTTTTCCCTCCAAATAAACAGAAATTGAACACATTGTATACACACTAGAAGGTGTACTAGAACAGCAGCTCTCCATTGGAGGTCCACGACCCATTTCAGGGGGCCACGGAGCTCTGCAGCTGAAACCCCATGCCCCAAACCCCAATGCTGAAGCCAGGAGCAGTGTGGGGCTGAAACTGGCGCCCCCTCCCCAGTCCCCAAAGCCAGAAGCTACGTGGGGCTGAAGACTGCAAACCTCCACCCCCAAGCCGGGAACAGCAGGGGGCTGAAACTGAGAGCCCAGTGCGTCCCCCCCAAAGCTGGGAATTGCACTAGGAGCCCCCCTTCCCATACACCCCCACACACACCTATACACAGCCCCTAGATACCCACTCCCTGCACCCTGAGCTACTCCCCTGCCTGCACACAGCCCCTAGCTACCCTCTCCCTGTACCCTGAGCGGTTTTCAAACTTTTTGAACTGAGTCCCCATTTTGAGTTACGTTTTTTGGTTGCGTTCCCCCCACAGACAGGCTGGGTGGACTCCTAAGTGAGTCAGGGGGTGAAGGTGGCGCTTTCTCCCTGAACCGTGCTGTGTGGAGCTGGCTCAAGCCCTGCCAGCCCTTGCCCCACGCCAAAAACAGAAGTAAAACTATGCCTATGCCCAAGGCACCCCTTTCCCCCCCCCTCCGCCCTGGCGTTTTTATAACATGTTGAGGGGAGCCTCAGCAAGAAAAAGGGTGGGAACCCCTGTACTAGAACACACATCTTCCACTGCAGGATATATGCTCACCAATACCCGAGCATGGGAGGAGGGGAGAGACACCAAAATTAACCTCCTCTTAGACAAATATTGCTCATTTAGAGGTTACATGGATTTTATTTCTCACTGTGACTCCTCTGACATAAACAACTATATGAGTGAGGATAGAGGACTAGATGGATATTACACTGTTTCAGAATGGAAATGTCCATGTTTACAGAATCTCACTAATAAATATATTCAGTACTAGAGATCAATCCAAATTGCAACCTTAGATCCAAATGTGCCCTTCCCCACCCCCTTTCTTAGAAAAAAAGAACCTGGTATAGATCTAAACTTTCAAGTTAACGCCTGAGGAATGTAATAATATAATTGTACATCCTTCAGCAAATTTGGTTGGGGTTACGCACCTGCACAATACACTAATGGTGGAAACCAAAAATTAACATAGGCATTATCTTCCGCTTGACATTAAAAATGGAGGTCATGAGGCAAAAGAACGAAGGCTGTGCTGGGTCTTGGTTAATTAGGAGTACTTTAAATTAAATAACCCTCTAGCCCCCAACATAAAAGGACTAAAGAGGTTAGAGAACAAAAACAAATGGTGTGTCTTAGACTCCCATTAGAAAACAAAGGAAAAATATGATCAGGAAAAGATTTATAACTGTCCATTTAAGTTCTTTGCCACTTGTAATGTTCCTTAACATTACAAGTAATATTGCTTTTCAAATTCCAGACACAGACACTGCTTTCACCATAGATATTCTCTCTCTCTCTCTCTCTCCTGGTGACTTATTCCTGGTAATTTGATCTTGCTTAGAATCATAGAATATCAGGGTTGGAAGGGACCTCAGGAGGTCATCTAGTCCAACCCCCTGCTCAAAGCAGGACCAATTCCCAGACAGATTTTTGCCCCAGATCCCTAAATGGCCCTCTCAAGGATTGAACTTACAACCCTGGGTTTAGCAGGCCAATGCTCAAACCACTGAGCTATCCCTCCCCCCAAGAAATTACTCTAATTCTGGTTCAATGCCATGGACTCAGAGGGATTCAATAATTCATAATGAATGACTGCAGAATCCTTATAGATCCTGGATTACCAATTGAAGACTATATCTCTGATGACTTTATGCTCTTCCTATTATATTATTAAGCTACTACAATAGCCACTTGCCTCCCCCTTTTCATCATCTTATCCAAATTCAATGCATTCTTAACCTGCATGGAAAAAAAAAACATTTTACAGTTAATCCATAAGTAATATTTTGGAAGGGGAAAACTACGTTTTTGCTGTCAAAAGAGAACTCAATTTAGCGCTCATGTTACTTCATTTCGTTGAAATGAGAGTGATAACTGCTTCCATAGGAAAGCTTTTCATGAATGCCACATGGTACTAGCAAAGGTAGTCACACCTTATTTAATTGTGAGGAATAACTTCATTTTGGATCAGTTTAACCCTAAAATCACAGAGTTCAATAACCCAAAGACATGGTCCACAACAAGTACCGGTATATTCTTGTACTATTGAGAATTCAATTTGTGGAGTGCCAGGTGCCAGACTCTGGACTCCACTGGAGACTTCCATTAACTTCAATATGCTGTGTGAGACACAACTGGAGGAGAGACAGGAATTTTAAAGCAAGGATTACCTTCTGAGAAAGAAGGAAAAATCAGGAAACATCAATTTGAGAATTTTTTTATTTGTGTAAAAAAAATTAAAATCTTACTTTAAAGGATAATAGCATAGCCATCGGGCAACTTAATTTGAATGCTGAACTCTGATTCAAAGGATAGAAAGAAGTGTTAAAATTGCTTTATCCAGTAGAACTATTGCTGAGGTTTAGGGGTTTGTATATCCACACCTTTTCTTACAATAGCAACAGCATATGGAAACCCACTCAGCGAAGAGACACATAAAAAAGTTGGGTCATCTTTATTTGAACCTTAAACATCTGTCTATGTGAAGTTGTGGTTTCCTAATAAAACATTAAAGTTGGCAACACAGACATTTTTATCAGCCATGTTCTTAGGAAGGAAAAGGCAATTAAGAAGACTGAACGTAATTACCCTTTAGTACTTATTACTGCAAAGGCATGCTTTGACTTAAGACTTACAGAAACTACTTAGCTTTCTTTGTTCCGCTACATCTCATGGTGACAAAACAGTGACAGGCCTGTCTAAATATTTAAACATTTCCACTATCGTGTTTTTGTTGTTAGGTCTTCTTACAAGCCAAGGAAAGAAGTTTAAACACATTTCTTCCTATAAATCACATTCCACTTAGGGATAAGGATAGAAAACTACTGACTCATTCTTCTCCAATTCACAGTGTAAACCCTAACATTAGCTAGGTAAAGCTATGGCATTAGATTCCTACCTTGTTCAGCAGCTTCTCTAACACCTGGTTGTCTCATGTCAGCCCCTGTGCTTCCATTCAAAATGTGCCCCATAATTCTTTACAACAATTGAGAGTAAGAGAATGTTAGCTATTCACCTTAGTTCTCCCTTGCCCTGGTAAATGTTCATACTGCACACCCCCAGAGCCCCCAACGATTTATGTAGTCTCATGAGCAAAAAGCCCTGGAAGAATATGAGATATCCAAGGCAACTGTTATTCCATATGCAAATTTTAAACTGCATATTTGTCCTGAATTATTTATTTTTCTATCTCAGCTTAACCAGACATCAAACATCAACAAGAAACAGTCAACGCAACACATGAGATATAGCTTCATTAGTTCTGTCTCAAGTCATATTCACCTTTCCCCACATTACTTTTAATAAATATTACTACTGTATGACCACAAAGCTGCAAGTTATTAGAACAGATTTCAACGAGCATTTCTAGATAAATGTGTCATCAGTACAATGTCACAGCTTTTGAGTAGTTTAAATCTGTTGTCATACTTTTAGGTTTTTTAATTGGACTTGGTCCACTCCAGTCAAAATGAGCTCTTGGATAAAATAATTCTTTTTCATTGTTTATTTTGATACCTTTTAGAGGGGAGGGGAGGGGAAGAGAGGAACAAAGAAAAATAAATCAACCATGTCCAAGTTATTTGCATAAGCAAGAGACCAAGGTAAGGACCACTTCTAGCAACTGCACCTTTGCTTTTTTGTACATCATTATTCCCTTTATTTCTCAATAGATTCAAATGTTAGGCAAGAATTATTTTAAACATTTTTATTTCAGTATCGGTACTTCTAAAAAGTGACCTGGTGCATCGATGATTGATGCAGGCTGAGGAACAATGGTACTTAAAATAAATTGTTCTCTCCCTAGCCACATAATTAGGTCCTGATGTAGCTATACAAGAGTAGAAAGTAGAACGAAGGCAAAAAAACACATGGCATGTTCTCAATAGCATGCTCTATTGTGTATAATCTGAAAATTTTATAATTCTAAACTTCTGACAGAGACCCTGACAATTTCTGAAATACCAACATCACAAGTAACGCTGAAGTATCTCAAATATCATAAGCAGTCCCCAGCATATTTCCAGTTGAAAGACAGAGCTTTTGGGATCATTAAAACTACACCTCTACCCCGATATAACGTGACCCGATATAACACAAATTCAGATATAACACGGTAAAGCAGTACTCTGGGGGGGCGGGGCTGCGCACTCCGGCGGATCAAAGCAAGTTCGATATAACATGGTTTCACCTATAACGCGGTAAGATTTTTTGGCTCCCGAGGACAGCGTTATATAGGGGTAGAGGTGTATGTTTGCTGCCTTTTTCTAAAAAATTTGCTACCTGGCCTATCTTGATCATTTGTGTTGGTACAAGAGGAGCTAGAGCAGAACGGTCATTAGAATGACCTTTAAATTCTAATTAGTTGTCTACAATGTTAATCATTTTTATATAGTTGACTAAAGAGCATGGATGAAGAAAAGGTAAATAAATATACAGGAAGAATTAGAAAGTCTTGGGTGAAAAAGATCTATGCTTTAAATTAAGCAATTATTTTTCTATGCTACTCTTTGTAACAGTAACCACAGTAAGAGTATTTATCACCACCTTGTATATTATTGTTATTCACCCCCATGCGAAAAACGTAATATGCTATCTAATCAGATTCTTAGCAAATAACATCCACTTAGCCCTGGGGTATGTCTTCCTCCCTCCCCCCCCATTGAAAATTAGCCATCTGACATGGCCAACTGACAATAAAACTAGAAAAAACAATCCAGGCTGGGTAACGAGCTACTTATCTGGACCAGCCCTTAGCTACCCTAATCCATTCAGCTGGCTCTGTATTTATTATGACATGCAGTCACTTCTCAGTGCTCACGAGTTTCACCAGCTCTAAGAAACCCTTAGAGCTGCTGATTTTGCAAGCTGTTATTAGAGAATTAGCCCACTGCAAATTCGATCCAACCCCCCAAGTATCCAGATCCTCAGCTCTTCTGATGCTGACCATTAGGTGGATCAGGGTTGGTTCCAGCTTTTTTGCCACCCCAAGCGGCGAAGGAAAAACAAACAAACCCCGATTGAGCTGCCGCCGAAGTGCCACTGAAGATGACAAGAGGGAGTGAAGGACCCGCCGCTGAATTGCCGCCGAAGATCTGGACGTGCCACCCCAACAACGGACGGAGTGCCGCCCCTTTCTATTGGCTGCCCCAAGCACATGCTTCCTTCGCTGGTGCCTGGAGCCGGCCCTGAGGTGGATAAAGAGTCATGATCTCATGAGCTTTCTCCACTAAAAATGAACCCACTCCCCCTCTACATTCTGGTCAAGGAGCACTACTTCTCCTTTCTTGTTAATTCCCACACCAATAAGTTTGTGAAAACATGTTTTGGTCTCCCCATACTATGTGGATACAATGTGGGTTTTGCACACCCTTTGTTCTGTGGTTCCAGACATGCACTGCAACATGTAATTCTATGTGCATCTGAACATAAGAAATATGCAGTTTCTTTGCTTTAGTACCAGTCTTTTTTTTTTTCTTTTCAAATTCAATGGATATTTTTCACATTCCTACCAAAGCCGCTCAGTTTACAGCTTCTTCTCTAAGCAATTTATAGTCAGAAGATCCAAGTCTACCACAGGAAGCTCAGGTGATAGATGTGCTTATAAAAATACTAAATAAAATGGTAAGTTAAGATACTATATAAAATTAACTTAGACACACACTAAGAGTAGTATGATCAAAGGCTACGGGAGGAAAAGATGACAAAATTAGACCATTCTGAAATCTTCCAAGAATACATGATGTTATGACAGAGATTGCTTGAAGCTTTTTTGAAGCTGGTGGGCAAGATAGATGTCCTTCATTCAGGATAAAATCATAGAATTATGGAACTGGAAGGGACCTTGAGAGGTTATCTAGTCCAGTCCCCTGCACTCATAGCAAGACTAATTATCTAGACCATTCCTGATAGGTGTTTGTCTAACCTGCTCTTAAAAGTCTCAAATGATGGAGATTCCACAACCTCCCTAAGCAATGTATTTATTCATTGACGTTCAGTGAGACTTAGGCTGCTAAGTGCCTAAACCACTTTTGAAAATAAGATTAGGCACGGGAACACTGAATGGGACACCATCTAAATACATTTAAAAATCTGGGCCTGAGGTCCTTGAAAGCCTAAATGAAAGTCAAGGGAATAATCGGTTTCAGAGAGGTAACCGTGTTAGTCTGTATCAGCAAAAAGAACGAGGAGTCCTTGTGGCACCTTAGAGACTAAAAAATTTATTTGGGCATAAGCTTTCCTGGGCTTCATCGAATACTTAGTCTTGCCATGAGTGTAGGGAACTGGACTAGATGACCTCTCGAGGTCCGTTCCAGTCCAATGATTCTATGACATAGGCTCCTAAGTCACTAAAGTGCTTCTAATGTGTAAGCCAACTCTGGCAGGAGCTGCAGTGAAAGGCTCTCTAATCAAAGCAATACTTAAAAAGATAAGGACTTACTGAAGATACTCCCTGCAAAGACTAGGAAAGAGACAGCCTGTGGCAGCATAACAAATGCAGCAGCCTGACAAACAAAGTTTCATACTGTACGTGACGCTTTTGACTCCAAACAACTCCTTTGGAACGTAAATATCTTAGGCCTCTCCAAGGGCCTGTCTGATATTACCAATAACAAATTTGCAGGGATAACAGACATCAAAGAACTTTATAACATCTGTTCCTGCTCTATATATGCTATGTTAAATTAAAAAGGCATTATCATCCTCTCTCAAAAACTCGCTATATGGTGTCCAGTTCAACGCAATACATTTAGAGTTTATAAAAATAAAAATACATAATTTTTAAAAAGAAGTTGCTAGAGATCCAAGGAGAGTGCTGGGTTTTAAACATGTGAAGGAAAACAAATCTCTTCTTATGATAGAAATATTACTTCAGAGTAGTTAAAGAGCATTAAATCAGATGTCGGTCAAACAACAGAAAACACAGTGAAATGACTTAATTACTTCTTCTTCCATAAAGAAAACAAACAAAAAAAGCATTTCACTTCTGAATATGGCAGTGTTTTTTTTAAGTGAAATGTTTAAACGGGGATTAGCCACACAACAGGTTATAACTCAATCTTTAGTTTGTTTTGTTTTTCTTGACACATCATGGGGATATTTTGGCATAACTTATTTTTCAGTTACTTCCTCAAAATTAGATTTCCTTAATTATACACAGCTTTTGTAATTTAAAATAAATGCAATTCCTTTCTGTGTTTAATGGTTATTGAAGTACAACAGCATTCACCAACAGCTAAAAGTTCAGCTTTTACTTGCTAATGTCATGTTCATACAAAGATACATGCTGCTGTTGCCAGAAGCCACACATATTACGAAGCCCTAATATTAAGATAGGCATCTTGGTCAAATGAGCCTTTGCAAAGTTGTTTTGACTTCTCTTGAAGTACACTATTACTTTCTGATTAAGTTGTCTGAAGAACACAAAACTTCTGCTCATCTTACATGACTTCAGATGTAATTTGAAAGTTTTGATTCTAAAAATCAAAACTCAGCATCGGAGCAGGAAATAATAATTGTATGGCATATTTATTGTACTACTAGATGACCCTGGCATGCGGTATTCAAAGGCATTTGGGCAGCTACACTAAACACTGTATACTAAGATGTCAGTAAACAAAGTGGGAAAAGTGAACTTTTATACTGAGTCTGCAACTGCAACAAAGCATCAGGCATGTTTATAATAAAACTAATTACAAAAGTGCAGCTGCTGCATTTTGTGTTTATTTATTCATTATTATAGCTGTACAGAACTGTGTTTACATATTTTCATGAGCAAAACATTCAAGCCAGCCAGAGCCACTGAGGACTGGAGCAAGAATTTCTCCAGGACATTCCGATTAACAACCTTACTCTCCCAAAAAACGCTGTGGGAGTATTATTAGTAACAGTAATTTTAACAGGTCTGGATTAAAGTATACGTATTACAGATCCACATCTGGGATCCCAACTCCTGGAGTCATGCAATTACATCAAACGCATTTTAAAAAGTTCTTAGCCTTTTGGGTTGAAGAAATTCCTAAAAAAGTGACCAATGCAGCAATATCTGTCTGTCTGAGTCTGCAGACAACCTGAAACAATACTTCTGAGATGCATGAACTGTCCCCATGCATCTCAATGGTATGTTAACTCCAAACCCCATTGCTCCAGCAAACCGCTGTCTGTATGGCAGGAGTGCAGCAGGCCCAGCCCACCCTAGAAGATACCCACTCCTGCAGTGTAAGACCTGGGGCAACCCCTGCAGCCGCCTTTACTAGACTAGGTATAAGGCATCAATGCCAGCACAGAGTCAGTCCAGGAGATGCCTTTGGAAACTCTCCTCGTTGGTTTGGATGTGGAGACCCAATTAGAAGAGGAGCTAGTAACCCCATGTCTCCATGAAGGCCTTCCATTCTGGAGGTCTGTTCATGCAGCTGGCTCCTAGCTTGAGAAACATCTGTAGTGCCATCAGTGGACCTCAGCTGTATGACAGACATGATAGAGGTCTTGTGGAAATACAGCACGTGCTCATGTAATTAAATGCTGTATTAGAATACAAGGGGATTGAATTAAGGTTGCACAGAGGGACTTAATTCTGGCATTTCCCAATTTTTGAGTGCAACCTAATACTGCTATTTTAATGTAGCTTTTGTGTGTGTGATTTCTTAGTTTTTTTAAAAAATCCAATTGAGAAAAACAGAAATTCCATCATATGGCTTCATACTGACGCTCACATGGACCACCACCGGGGTGGAATCTTTAAATCCACTGCACAGACTTCTCCCACTTGATCTAACAGAGTAACTGACAGCCGTAGTAGTTTATCATCCTCTATGTCAGGGGTGGGCAAACTATGGCCTGCGGGCCATATCTGGCCCGTCAGGGCTTGGATCTGGCCTGCGGAATTGCCACCCTCCTGGCGCCGTCGGGCTTAGGCAGGCTCCCTGGCTGCCCTGGCCCCGCGCTGCTCCCGGAAGCAGCCAGCACCATGTCCCTGCAGCCCCGGGGGTGTGGTGCGGGGTAGAGGGCTCCGTGCATTGCCCTCGCCTGCAGGCAGTGCCCCCCGCAGCTCCCATTGGCCAGGAACAGGGAACCACAGCTAATGGGAGCTTCGGGGGAGGTACCTGCAGGCGAGGGCAGGACGCAGAACCCTCTGCCTTTCCTCCATTCCCCAGGGGCCACAGGGACGTGGTGATGGCCGCTTCCGGGACCGGCGGGGCCCAGGGCAGGCAGGGAGCCTGCCTTATCCCTGCTGCGTGCCACTGCCACCCCAGAGCCACTCAAGGTAAGTGGCGCTGGGCCAGAGCCCGCACCCCAAACCTCTCCTGCACCCTAACTCCCTGCCCTGAATCCCCTGCTGCACCCCTTCTGCACCCCAACCCCCTGCCCTGAGTCCCCTCCCTGCACCCCACACCCCTCCCTGCACCCTAACTTCCTGCCCTGAGCCCTCTCCCACACCTCACACTCCCTCCCACATCCTAACCCCCTAACCCAACCCTACATTCATGGCCTTACATGCAATTTCCCTACTCAGATGTGGATCTCGGGCCAAAATTTTGCCCACCCCTGCTCTATATGGAGCATCACTAATGGGGTATGGGGTGACCAGTGGGCTTCATGGATATTTGCTGACAGCAAAGGAATGGTGAGGCTCAGGAAATGTGGGATCCATTCCAGGCTCTAGAGGGGAATGTGATGTAGCGGACACAGACTGGTCTGCTCATTTCCCCCACTCTTGACCCTTTCTGCCACTTCCACTCCAACATACCACTGTCCCAATCCTCGTCTGTTCCCCACCCCTGGTACTTCATCGCATACTCCTTCCCTCATTGCACCACTGGTTCACAGTCCCAATCCCTTTGCCAGTTCCAGGCTTCTCCCAGCATCTCATCCAATCTCAGTCTTCCCCACCTACTGGCTCCCAGTCCCACTCTCATTTCCCTTCCCTGCTCTTAGTCCCAGGCTCCTAGATCAGCCAATCTCAGTCTGCCCCTCACACCAACTCCCAGTCCAGTTTCCTTCTCCAACAGCCTTTAGTCCCCGTCTCCCACCGCACTGTACTTGTGCCAGTCTACTCTCCCCTTCCCTTCCCATTGTCCTGCTCTTGTTCCCACTGCATTTAAGTCAGGCCACTTCCTCTTCTGTGCTCTCTGGGCACCAGTGGACAGGGGGTTCCATTGAGAGCACAGGAAAGACAGGCTCATTGCTCTGAGTTCAGGTCTCACGATCTAGCACAGCCCACAGGTGCAGCAGTTCAAAGCCGCGATTGCAGGGAAAGCCCTACTCAGTTCTGAGCTGGAGCATGCCCAGTGTGCACAGAATCTTTGGGAAATTTAGCTGCTAAAAGCTATGTCTCTACTGAACACATGCATAATGCAATTTTTGAAAGGCTTATAATTTGGTCAAGTTTGGGCAATTTTCATGGTTATGGCAGAATGAAAATCCCTGACACAAAGGCCATTCCCCTGCCAAATTTCAAGTCCCTTCCCCAAAGTAAGGGGACACTATAGCTTTTCAAGGTAAAGGTAGCCAGAATTTTTAACAATGGCAAAACTATATATATATTTTCCCAGCCTCATTCTCAGAAGACAGCTGAATTGTTTTGCCTGCAATTTTCCAGAAAATCCTGCCTGAGGCATGGAAAATTTCAGCCCAGCTATAGTTTGGCAGCATCATAAGCCACTGAAAACAGGGCCTTATAATGGAAAATGTTGGACTACCTTAATAATAGATGGTGTTTTCAGTCTGGCATATTTTATATATATAAATTGTTTACACATTTCTATTGAATAAACTGATTTTATTAATAGGAAACATCATTGTGATCCAACACTAAATATATCTGGAGCACCTCTATTTGAGTCAGTGGAATCCACCTGTGTACAAATGGTGTGTTAGACCAGGAACTTTATGACAAAAATTGATGCGGCAAGACTCTTGTAAAGATATTTGTGTGCCAAATGCACAGAACAGTGACAGGCACAAAAGATTGGTACTACTAAAATGGTATTTAATATGGAAACTGTTCAGATTTTTTTCATATTTACACCACAAAATATGTGCAAATGGAATGGACCTAAGCCACAAAGCTTGGATGTGGCTCCAGATCAGAACTTTTCCAAATGTCAGATCTGGCATCATGGTTTGATATCATCTCTACTTTTCTATAATGCAACATACCAAATCCACTGGAAAAAAAAAAGTCTGTTTTTTTTGCCAAGTGCCTGATCAAAGCCAAGATAGTCACAATTCTGAATAGCTCTGTTAATCTTAATAGCAATATGCCAGTCTCTGCTCACACGCACACTGCTTTCACAACAAAGCTTTACCTCTTCGTTTTTCCCACCAGGAAACACATATAGAAATGTAAGTTGCAAGAATTTTAAGCAATAATTTCCAAAACATTGTGAAACTGATCTAATATAAAGAACATAACATCCTGAAATGGGAATGAATAAAATATCATAAACTAGTGCACTGTTTCAATTCAAAGCAAATTTAAAAATTGTGGGCGTAGTTTTAATTTTATGGATAGTACAGCAGTATCTGAAAGAACACTCTTTTTTCTCTGTGAAAACACAAACCCAGATCTTTTGTCTTTTTATAATTGTAAGCTATTTTGATTACTGAAATACTTAGAGACAACAAGCCACATCATGGCATTACCACAGCTAGATTTACTACTACTGTCAGCTTTCCACTTTTAGAATCCCTTCATTACAAATATTTCACGCTAACAAGAAATATGGTGGGGTTTAAACCATGATCCAGCAAAAACCTTCACGTTTTGCTGAACCAAGCACAAGAGTAGCCCCATTCAAGTCAAGCGGGCTACTCACATGATCGATCAAGTGATTTACTTTATCAGAGCCTAGGTGAAGTACTGAGCTACTGACCAATTAACCCCTTCATTTCCAAAATTAAAAAAAAAAAGTGGAATGAGGAAGTGGGAAGTCATGGCAACTGGGAGACTGCATGCTGAAAGGGGAGGAATGTCATCTGTCAAGACTGAGAACAGTGAGCAGGTGTGTAGAGGCATCAGGAAGTTAAGAGAAAAGAGTGAAGTAATTCAGAACACAAGGCCGCCAAGATGTAGCTGCAGGATATGAGCCATGCTGCACCAACTAGCAAAGAGATGTAACGATGTATCAACAGAGAAAAGGCAGGCTCAGGAAAGGTGATGATCAATCAGCTCAGGAGAAGTGGGGTCGAAGATCCATTGCAACCCTTGGAAATTTAAACCCACTCCTGACATGCCATTTTAAGATATCACATTCAGAATTTAAGGTATTGTTCTTACTTGCAAACAAGGGGTTTATGCCATTTATCAATTATAGGTGGAGCTGGTAGCAATACATATAGTTAAGGTTTGCCCAATATTTCCCTGTTTTCAGTTGCTGATAACTTTGCCAAAATGTAACCCTTGGGACTGAGATTTTCCATGCTGGCTATCTGCCTCAGACTAAAACTTCTATTTTTAAGTTTTCTGTAAAGACAGTTCAGCCATTTCCAAAAATAGGGTTAAAGGAAAATACCATTTTGCCCATGTCAAAAAATTTCCCATTACTCTTTTGTTTAGAAGTTCTAACGTTTCCATGCTTTGAAGCAAGGTCTTAATATTTGACAGGGTGGTTGCCCGGGTACCAGAGATGTGCCTTTTGCTATTCTCATTAAAAACTTCCCAAATTTAGCCAAGTTATGAGCCTCCACATATTGGATGCACACGGATAATATATTAATTAGGAAAGGGTGAAATTGTTCAAGAGAAATAAGCACAGACTTGAAGCTTTGTACTGAGAATAAAACACTTTTTATCGCAATCAGATATGTGCCAAACTGAAGGCAAAACACACTACAAATCAACCCTCCTATGAAATAAGAGTGGAAAGCGGTCAGAAATAGTAACCTTAAGCACAGTATGTGATTCATATTGTATACTGTATTGATATTGAGTACATATATTTTATAATTGTGTTAACAAAACTGCTCCATCAGATCATGGTTAACTAGAAGAGCTAAAGATAAAATTCTCCCATTAAGCCAATTTACTAAAACAGCATCACTTGGAAAGGAAATATGTTTGCACACTCTGAAACAGCTCCTCCAGTGGTGAAAACTGACATCACTCCATTGATTTCAATGAAGCTATAACAATACCAGCTGAGGATCTATGCCCTCGTTCACATTAACAAGGATTTGAGGCAAGTTCATCTAGTAATTAGAGCAGGAGTCTGGACTTTTGGTTTCTGAACCTAGCACTGCAAAAACAAAAACAAAACAAAACAAAAAAAAACACCCAGCCTTGTCACAAAACTAAGTTTTCTAATGTGGCCACTGATTTTAATATGATTTACTATAAACAACATTTACCAGGAATTATATTAAACCCAGCTCTTCCAAATGTACATAATATTAAAACATACCTTTAAAGGGATCCCATAGGTGTCTCCAGAGGTGCAAGGTATATCAATGATCACCCTTTTGAAGAGAACAGAACAGCTCCATGATGGCATCTTATATGCCCAGACCATTGTTAAGAGAGGAATAAGAAAGTTGATCTCATTACTTGTGTATCCAGATTATTTTACGTTAATAAAACGATACTTGGAAATACAACCACATACACACAATCATCAAATCATATTACAGTTCATTCAATATGCTTGCAAATTAGTCAAGTACCCCCATTTTGGGTTAAAGCAAACACTTTCAGAAGTGGACACTGATTGTCAGTTTCTGGGCACTTAATTTGACAAATCTTGGGCCTGATTTTCCACAGATGCCCAATACCCACAGTTCCCCTTGCAAAAACGTGTAACGTAGCTCTTGGTAAGCACACACTGTGTTTATATTAATTTACAGTTTGCATTGCACCGCAAAAATCATGGCCTGTCAGTTCAGTTTAGAAAAGCCAAACTTTGTTTACAGCTCCAAAATCTCTGTATGCTAGTTCAATAAAGCACTAGCTTATCTAAATAAGAATGTTACTCTTTTATCCCAAAGCACAGACACCCAAGCCTTCAAGAACACTTCATTTTACAAGCTATAGAGATGATCAACAGCATATAAATATTTAGAAAATTACTGGAGAAATAAAACTAGAAATAAACAAGCTGCTGCAACGCTGTTTGATCTCTCTTGCATATTCAGTCTAACATTGTAGGTGTATATTTCCTCGCTATGCAAAATCCCCCTCTCCCTTGACAACTTCATTTCCTGCACACTTTGGGAGACAGGCAGATGAATATTTAGTGTAGAACATGATTGTGATTAAGCTTCCAAATGCATTCTTCATCTGGATTCCAGCTGGTACAGCATCTCAATTACTCCTCCACCTCTCCTATGGGAGAGTGTCTTATTGATGTATTGAGCGTCACATGAAGGTGCTGGATTAAAAAGCTCCAAAGACCTTCCAAAACTTCTGACCTCAATCAATTATCCCTTAATGAAGGAATAGAAAGTTCTTGTGCAAAAAATATTATGGCCATCGCTCAAACTCAGGAACTTCTTATTAAAGCACAACTTTAACAGGAATACAAATAAATGTTTTAAAAGAAATTAAATTGTTTCCCACTAGCTTTGCTTCATTTTCAAAGACAAATTTACTGATCAATTCATGGTAAAGAGAACTGCTAATCAGAAAATTATGAAATTGTTGAGTTTTCCTTACTGATTCTTTTAAAATTTGTTTACTAACCAGCTGTAGCTAGTAGGCTGTGATGCAGGCATTGTCTGTTATGACCTGCAGCCATGCCATCTCATGCCAAGCTCCATCATTAACTTCTCTGCATGCATCCCTGCAGAGGAGCAAGGGATCATTTAAAATGCTTCTAAAGCCCCTTTGGGCAGGCCAGCGAGATCATACACAAGAAAGGAGAGCCGTCTCCACAGGATTGTTATTCCCCGTCCCCTGTAGATGGGCAGAGTCTTAGCTTCAACCTGTCGAACAGTGCAGTTGAATCAGTGGAAAGAGGGAAGTAAATTGCACCAAAAAAAGGACTGGCTCAGCTTACTTCCCCCACAGAGCAAGGGAAAAGCAAGGTCCATATTATGGTTATCAGTCACAATCTGGCTCTTCCCCAGCTTCTGGAACAGCGCACCTAAGCTCTGTCTTTATAAAGCTTGATTGTAAGGTTACATGATAGCTTTTGACTACTGACACCATGACATCAGGCTTTGTGGTTTCAGGTCTGGACCATGTGTGGACCACACAGCAAGAACATGAACTATCTGAGCATGGGAGAAGGGGGGGTGGAGGGGGGGCACAAGGTACCAAAATGCAAATCCCTCATTGTGTACAGGTATCAAGAGGAGGTGGTAATGTTCTTTCTTAAAATCTCACAACTGTCATCAGATGGCTGAAAAGGTCAATCACACTTGCCCCTCCCCCACATTTTCTATCTTTAACACATGCTTTACTTCTGCTACTCAACCATTCAACATATATTCTACCCTCTACCATCCTGCCACTGCCTGGTAGCTTTATTTCCTCCACCCCTGTTCCTGGAGGCAGTGATTGCCTGAGCTCAGCTTTTACTGATCATTAGAGAAAGGTCAGAAATCTCCCTTGAGGCTTGGATTCCATCTGGGATTTTTATGACTAATACATTTTCCAGTCCCTTGCAGAATCCTCCATAAGGAATACCTGTTATGGTCACAGAAGAATGAAGTTTAGCAACACAGTTATTCCATTAAAAGGTTTCTTCGAGTTTGGGGGGGGAAGAGGCTGGCTATAATTTAGTCAGTCAATTTATTTTATGATTGGCCTGCAGTCACAAAAATCCTGTGCAGAACATAAAGCCGGCTAGACACTTTTCCCCATTCCCCACTTGTTCTCTATGAACTTCCCACTCCGAAAAATTAATCATGGGACTTAAGAGCTTCATCCATCCTGTCTTCATTTTCCCTCCTCCTCACTGTCTGTCTCTAACCCCTGTATCTGTTAAAGCTGTCAAGCATTTCCTCCCCTGACACTTTTTCCCTTCACAAGCCCTGATTTCTGCAGTCTCCAGTTATTTTCCTTACATTTGCAGCAATATATCTCTATATATCTGCACTTTTCTCTTAAAGCAATTCATTGCTTTATGGACATACGACAGAAACTTCTAGCCTTTTCAGACCACAGTAACAGTGTGCCAGAGACAGACTGCCCACATACAAGCCAAAGCATGGCCAATCCCATTCAGATAGTTGTGTCAAAATTTGCAGTGAAGCTGTGGTGCAATCCAGTCTAACTTCAAGACTGGGGTTTGGAGCAGCCCACACTCCATTGCAGCACTTCTGAATAAGGCCAGGAGTGGTATACTGGGTCCCCACATAGATTCTCATTAATAAGGGAGCTGCAGCTTAACACACCAATCACATAAGCCTCCAACATGAGCAGGGGAACACATCAGTGGCTGGTAACCACTGTGGTAGAACAGAGTGCAGTTGTTTTATAGAACCATTACCTACAAAGTTTGCTCTGTTTGCCACATTCTTTTCCTACTCTAGTATTTCCATTTGTCTTGTGTTGTTGCATAAAAATCTCTTTGTAGGATGTAATTTAAGCATTCCTGTTTTTTCATCCAAATCAATGAATAAAAAAGGAAAAGTGTGGAATGATTGCATTACATAAAAGTGGAACGTGCCATTTTTATAAGAATCTTTGGACTATTCCCAGCTGTATTAAAACGGCATCTTCAAGAGAAAAACACTGCATAAAATGGGGAAAGAGAGAAGGGGGGAGGGAGAAGAACACTTAAATGATCTTTCTGATTATGGAAGTGCTTAACACAATTCACCCCATACACTTAAAAAATCCCAAGAAGCTAGAAGAGGCTTCACAGTAGCCTAAAGCATTGTAAACTCATGAAAAATTAATTTAATCGTCAAAAACAGGACCAATAAGAGCCGCTCTCCATAACAAAAAAGTGTTCAGTTGCATTATTAAAAACACTGCTTTTGAGAGATCAATTAATCTCAAAGGGCTTGACTTCCTGCATTAGAAATGATCAAAGACAGATTTACTAAAAGGATCCTTTCTATCAAGCATGGAGCCCATCTGCTCTATCTGTGTTCTAATTGCAATGTTTATCATCAGTTTAAGAACCTGTGTGTTCCTTTGAATTTAAACGTTTATGTAACATTCCCTAAAAACCCTGATGGTGAGTGGAAAATGGCAGTGAGGGTGATACCTGCTGCATGTCTTCACCCAAAAGGTCTTTACTAACTTTATTTATAACTCACCTTTTCCTTTTCCAAGGTTCCTTGGTTCTTCAAACGTTAAATATAGAGGTGTCTACCCAGTCTTCTGGGAGCCTAACCCACAAATTAAGGCTTACAACATGAACAGATGTAAAACTGCACATAAATATATTCATCTCAGTCCATAGCTTCCTTGACAGCCTTCAGTAAGGGGAACTTAGAGCTGGAGGTGTGACTCCCAGTTTGGGGAGACATACTGGTGCTAGCTCTAACCAAGCTAGCATGCTAAAAATAGAGGGTAGCCACAGCAACATAAGTGTCAGGAGAGGTTAGGCGTCCCAAGTACGTACATATGCTTGCAAAGTATAACGTGGGCTCTGGAGGACTGACTTGAGGTAATGATTTTGAAGATCAGAGTATGCCCTGCCAGCAACTTTCTCTCATTCATATGAAAGGAGTGTCAACTTGAGTGCCTCTGCTAATCTTAACTATGGCAATACTTCATGAGGAGAGATGCAGCCTTCTACCATGACAATACTTCATGAGGCGAGATTCAGCCTTCTATTGGTAAACAAAGTGGCTTGATTACTTTTTGTTTTGATATTGGAGGTAAAGGAGGAATTCTTAGCACTCACTTCCATTCCCATGAGGGCCAGAAATATTGGACTTTGTTTGGGATACTCAGAATAAAACTTACTCATGACTATTGCATCCAACCCAAACTCCTACTGGTAAAATCTTTGTACTGAATGTAATTATCGGGTATTTTGTATTGCCTGCTTGTTACAAGAAAGCTCTTATCAGACCTTGCTAATAAACTAAATTAATTAAAGATTAGTCATCCACCTGGTCTCTTAACACAACTTAGTAACCCATGTAACAGACGGTCTTCCACTTGGCACAAGAATTTCAGCATTGCCTGGGGGAGAGGGGAAACTCCCACTGTTTCCTTTTTTAAACCAAGCCTATCCAGTGTCCTTCCAAGCAACAGCTCATTTAGGGTGACCAGATGTCCCGATTTGATAGGGACAGTCCCGATTTTTGGGTCTTTTTCTTATATAGGCCCTATTACTCCCCACCCCCTGTCCCGATTTTTCACATTTGCTGTCTGGTCACCCTAGCTGCACACTTTGTGATATAGATTCTCAAATTGTAATGTCAGAATGTGATATTGAGTTCCTTCTCAAGTGAGACTTAAGAATCTAATATTTAGTAGATCTCATTTTTCTTCATCTAACTAGTCAAGGAGATTCTACTAAGAAGCATGCTGTTAGCTCTGATCTTCCATCTTCATGTTAAGTATTGTTTTATTTTCACAGGTGGTACCGTTGAAGTAAGCTTGACTAATGGTAGCTATATCTGGCCATAAACCTACTAGCCAGGATAAGCTAAACTTTCCTTGAAAAAAAAATCTTATTAAAAATGAACAGTAACTCAGAATAGTGAATAGCACACCCGTTAAAGATCCATGAAAGCAACAATGTTTACACCAGGGGTGCAATAAATACCTTTGGAGAGAAAACTAAAATGAGAACTACTGCTATGGAACTCAATTTAAATTGTTAAGATACAGATCTTGCTTAGCAGCACTGAAATCTTTTATCTATCTACATATACTTATTAGTGTAGCACATCAAGCTGATGGAAAATGCTCTTCCATTATTCAACATATCTACTATTAAATCTCTTCAAGTATTCTGAGAAACATTATTATGTGACTCCACTTCAGCCAATAAAGTCAGCATAAAATAAAAGCCTTAGATACTACAAGTAAAAAGAATATTTGATCTTTTGCTTCACAGAATTGCACCAAAACATTACTGAATTCTTAAAGCAGATCTTGAATAACTATTTAAGACCAATATGAATTAAATGTGTTCTATAAACTATGAGGTAGTTCTTTCTGAATCTTCATATAATGAATGGCTAGCTGTATATTACATATTTTTTGTGGACCTTTGGCATGCAAGAAAGTAAGCCTGCTTTACAAGCCTTTGCTTAAGAGCACAGATGACAAAAGAATAAAAAGCATAACTTTCACTGCCCATATTCAACTGCTAAGAAAAGAGTTCACAAGTGAAACTGTTTTGAAAGCTGGAATTGCAACGTAAAGTCTCCCCTTTACAACTTGTTTACAATAGTGAATGTTAGCATTTTAAGATATGATTAAGACCGTTAAAATGACTTATAAAACCTTCTTGGATCCAAAAGCACTTTAACTGGTATGTAAGCATTCCAAGAACACACTGGAATACAAGTCAGTTCAGTCTATAGCGGGTGATTGCCTGTGTGCACATGGACAAACAGAAACAGCATAACTTGTGCCCTCACTTTGGGTATGTCTATACTACCCGCCGGATCAGTTGGCAGCGATCAATCCAGCGGGGGTCGATTTATCGCGTCTAGTCTAGACGTGATTGACGCAATAAATCGACCCCCAAGCGCTCTCCTGTCAACTGCTGTACTCCACCAGCGCGAGAGGTGCAGGCAGAGTCGACGGGGGAGTGGCAGCAGTTGACTCACCGCATTGATGACACCACGGTGAGTAGATCTAAGTAGGTCGACTACATTAGTCACATAGCTGAAGTTGCGTAACTTAGATCAATCCCCCCGCAATGTAGATCAGGCCTTTGTATCTCCTAGTCTGCCAGTGGCCTTGTGAAATCTCTCAGAACCCATTGGATAGAGGACTGTTTCAGGAACTGCAAGATTGGCACTCAGAGGTCATTCCAAGAGAAATTGCTTAAAACAGTGATCGTTTGAATCCAGGGCAAACCATTGGTTCTTAAACCCTTTCAGTATAGCTACCCTGAACAGTTTCTGCTAAAACTGGTTCCATTACAAAACAGTTCATTTTTTTATTTTTGGGGGCTTGAGTCCAGTGTCCTTCCTACACAAGTTTAGGTGGACTATCAGTGATGATTCCGAACTATACAATCTCCTGAGTCTGCAAAGCTGATCGGGAAATATGAAAATATTACCTTTGCTGGAGACTGAAACATATGTACTGTACCTTACTCATACAAACTTTTAATTTGTTTTCAATATCTAAATTCCTGTGCTCACCAGAACTTAGGACTGCTGTTCTTGCATCACAACATCTAAGACCAGTCATTGTCCCCTATGAGAATGGATCAAGCCTTGAAAAAACTCACTCACCAGTGGTAAGCAGAAAACTCTTCATGGTGAGATGGCAGGGAGAAAAGGCAAGGTGTCATTTCTGTAGGAATTACGCTCTCATTTTAAAATAAACAGTTGTATGTAGCTAGCTTTTTGGTTGTGAAATTAACATTCAAAACATTAACTGAATACAAGCCAATGCAATGCTGACTTCCTGAGTCCCCAGACAACTCCAGTGGCACAGTGGTTTGTGCCTTTCCCAGGGGACCAAAATGAAATAAAAAAGATGATCATTCATTTTGCTGCTGATATTCAGTAGGCTGTGGGCACTAGCAAAAACTTAATGCATGGATTTATACCCTGCTGCTGCTTCTTGAGAGGGGTAGGTGGTTCCTTCGCAAGAACTCAAGTTCTTCATATGAAAGGAAACATCTTTCCCCCCATCCCCACCCTCCAAAAAAGATAGGAGGGCAACAAAGTAGTAGAGCCACATCCTCCTCTAATCCACAATCCATGTGTCTCAAGCTCAACATTGTTCAACAGCTCTAACAAATTTCCTGTAATTGGCAAATAATTCCTTGATGGCTGAATCCAGGCCAGGAGTTAGGCAGGTCACATGTGGCATCACTGCACCTCAAACAGAGTTCAGAGATCTATAGAGTCTGGGTGTGTCCAGTTTTCCAAATGAAGAAACCCTTGTTTATTTACTACACCCAAGTCTTGTCTCTTCATTGTCACAATGAACACCGTGGAGCCAGAAGAAATCATGATGAGCAGTCAAGGGAACCTTCATGTTTATGAAACCTATTAGAGGTTTATTTGAAAGATTGGCCCCATGGATGATCTAAGACCTCCATCCTAATAGAAATCCCAGCACCGTATCTCTTTCTAAATCCTATGGAGTTACCAGAAAATACTTTTTCCAAACCTCTCTGAGGAGGTCCCCTCTCATCTTTCATATATACCTCCAGTTAATATGTTTAGTCCTCTGTGTCTGCTGTGTAGTATACTCTTCACACCTTCAATTACGTTACTTGAGCATACTCTGTATTGAGATTTCTGATGCCTGCATAAATATCACAAGAATAGTCCCATCCTTTATAGTTCACCAATTTCACTTCCAATTGTGATGGGAGTCTGGAAGTGCCAATGAATGCCGAATGCATTCATCCTAAGAAGTTGGCAGTTCATCCCTATTGCCAGCACCTTCCCTTTTTCATAGAATGATACCCCAAGAATATAGCTAAAATCAGAATACTTGTAGCATATAGGTCGAACCCCCATCATCCACTGTTCCAATATGGTTATAATAAGCCAAGAGCAAGTTTAAAGGAGACACAAATTACCAGCAATGGGACTAAATCATGCCTTCCCCATTGCACTTGGAAGAGACTAGTCTTCCTAAGTAAATGTGGCAGGTGTTCGCAATGACAACGCTTGCTGCTTGCGTCATTTCAGCTGTGACCATAAGTATAAGATCAAAGTTTCCAACTCCATATAATGTGGTGACAAAGCATAAAGCCATCTTTAACAATAAAGTGGAAAATGTGCTCAAAATGTCAGCTTTGCTTTAGTAAGAGCAGATGGGCTAGTTTGGAGATTTGTGCAAAATGCTATTTACTCGGTGAACTGAATTTCACTGTAGTTACCACAGCCTCTTCTATAAGTGAAGTATAATGTAAGTCATTGTAAAGATTTTACAGAAGATCTTTAATAATGTTACTGTAGAATCCTCAGCCCCTTGTATGGGGACATAGAGACTTTTAGTTGGAAGAGTGAATGAGTAAATATTAGTTATTTGTAAAGAATCTCTTTTTTCTTGCTAAGATAAGGGAGTACTAAGCAGATCACACCCTGCCACAGTTCTCAATCCCTTTCTTCGAGATGTAACTGCGACTTATTTTACAACAGCGAGGGCAGAATGCTTCTAGTTTCCAGAGAAGCTGTCTTTAATTTAATGCTTGCTATCACAATTTACCAGCAGGGAGGGCAGTGGGCAGGCTCCAAACACAACAAGGAAAGGGAAAATTAAAGGCTAAAATGCCCCTCATTAATTTGCTTCCTCTCTGGAACATGCTGCCACGATAAAGCTACTGCAGCTAATCTAGCATATGCCATCACACTTGCTCATGTACCAAGGCACAATCTGGAAGTTGAAGAATAGAATAGAAGTTATTCAAAGGGAGATGTTCTACCCTTAAAGACATCCAATTAACCACGGACAGTGCTTGTATGCTTAACAAACTACATGACATCTCACATCCTCACCTCCCATTGGCCAATGTTTCCTGAGGGAAATTGAGAGTTTCTATGTGATAGGGTGTGGACATTCAGGAACTGACTTCTACACCCAAAGGAAAAAAAGCATTTAATCTTCCAACTCAGGATTAAGCTCCTAGGATTCTGAGCCACTGAGATTTCAGCTGAAACCTAATTTTAAGAGAAATGAGGCCTTGTTTAACTTACTTCAGCCTTTTCAAATTGGTTTAAAATTTAGTCCAACTAAAGAATCCATCTTAAAATTAGTGGGTACTCAGTAGCTAGTGATCATTCCCTAGCCTGTTTTTAATAGCAAAGACTTTTCCATATGCAGTACCAAGGTAAGTGATATATAGGCCAGTAAGTAATAGTAATTTATATTGCACCTGTTAGTGACTGAGAGCCAGAACAGAGTAACCATATATAAGAGCAGAACTTATAATTAAGACCGTCATTCAGGGGAACATTATCTATTTTGGACTACATAATACACATACTACACAATGTGTACAGATTATATACATTAGTATATTGTGGCCATGTCATGTACAGAATATGTGGACGTTACCAAGACAAAAAAAGCCAAGAAAATTTATTATTTTTGTTGTGGATGTCATGATATAATAGGTATACATAAAATCTAGTAGGCAGATCAATCGAAAGTGCATAAAAGTTTCTCTTCACTACACTACTGGAACTACGTTGCCTAAAAACTTGTAGCTATAGAAGTCTGGACCTACTTGTTGCTGTCAAGTATTAAAAAAAATTAATCATGATTCATCACATGATTAAAAAATTTAATTGCAGTGAATCGCATTGATAAACAATAATAGAATGCCATTTATTGAAATATTTTGGATGTTTTCTGTATTTTCAAATATATTGATTTCAATTACAACACAGAATACAAAGTATACAATGGTCACTTTATATTTATTTTTTATGACAAGTATTTGCATTGAAAACCACAAAAGAAATAGTATTTTTCAATTCACCAAATACAAGTACTGTAGTGA
The DNA here is from genome assembly GCF_027887155.1 of Malaclemys terrapin pileata. Taxonomy (NCBI): domain Eukaryota; kingdom Metazoa; phylum Chordata; order Testudines; family Emydidae; genus Malaclemys; species Malaclemys terrapin. The sequence goes on from NC_071512.1 coordinate 29,926,605, forward strand.
AATCTGTTTATCATGAAAGTTGAACTTACAAATGTAGAATTATGTACAAAAAAACTGCATTAAAAATAAAACAGTGTAAAATTTTAATGCCTGCAAATCCACTCAGTCCTACTTCTTGTTCAGTCAGTCACTCAGACAAATACGTTTGTTTACATTTGCAGGAGATAATGCTGCACACTTCTTATTTACAATGTCACCTGAAAGTGAGAACTGGTGTTCTCAGCACTGTTGTAGCCAGCGTCACAAGATATTTACGTGCCAGATGCGCTAAAGATTCACATGTTCCTTCATGCTTCAACCACCATTCCACATAGGAAGACCAAATAGCAAGTGTGAAAAATCGGGACAGGGAGTGGGGGGTAATAGGAGCCTATATAAGAAAAAGATCCAAAAATCGGGACTGTCCTCATAAAATCGGGACATCTGGTCACCCTAATTCCACAGGACATGCATCCATGCTGATGACCGGTTCTGCTCGATAACAATCCAAAGCAGTGCGGACCGACGCCTGTTCATTTTCATTATCTGAGTCAAACGCCACCAGCAGAAAGTTGATTTTCCTTTTTGATGGTTCAGGTTCTGTAGTTTCCACATCGGAGTGATGCTCTTTTAAGATTTCTCAAAGCATGCTCCACACCTCGTCCCTCTCAGATTTTGGAAGACACTTCAGATTCTTAAACCTTGCGTCGAGAGCTATCTTGAGAAATCTCACATTGGTACCTTCTTTGCGTTTTGTCAAATCTGCAGTGAAAGTGTTCTTAAAAAGAACAACATGTGCTGGGTCATCATTCAAGATTGCTATAACATGAAATATATGGTAGAATGTACGTAAAACAGAGCATACAATTCTCCCCCAAGGAGAGAGATTAAATTCTCCCCCAAGGCATTCAGTCACAAATTTAATTAAAAAGAAGAACAGGAGTACTTGTGGCACCTTAGAGACTAACAAATTTATTAGAGCATAAGCTTTCGTGGACTACAGCCCACTTCTTCGGATGCATATGGGGCTATAGTCCACGAAAGCTTATGCTCTAATAAATTTGTTAGTCTCTAAGGTGCCACAAGTTCTCCTGTTCTTCTTTTTGCGGATACAGACTAACACGGCTGTTACTCTGAAATTTAATTAATGCATTTTTTTCAAATGAGAGTCATCAGCATGAAAGCATGTTTTCTGGAATGGTGGCCGAAGCTTGAAGGGACATACAAATGTTTAGCATATCTGGCACACAAATGCCTTGCAATGCCAGCTACAAAAGTGCCATTGAAATGCCTGTTCTCGCTTTCTGGTGACATTGTAAATAAGAAGAGAGCAGTATTATCTCCTGTAAATGTAAACAAATGTGTTTGTCTTAGCGATTGGCTGAACAAAAAGTAGGACTGAGTGGACTTGTAGGCTCTGAAGTTTTACAGTGTTTTGTTTTTGAGTGCAGTTATGTAATAAAAAAATCTACATTTGTAAGTTGCACTTTCATGATAAAGCGATTGCACTATAGTACTTGAATGAGACGAACTGAAAAATACTATTTCTTCTTCTTTACAGTGCACATATTTGTAATCAAAAATACAGGTCTGTCTCATCTTACGCAGGGGTTCCGTTCCGCGGTTAGTGCGTAAAGCGAAAACCGCGTATAGTCAAAATTACATAGAGTTCAATGGCGGGCGGACTCACCCGCACTACAGGTACAGTATTAAAATTGTTGTTTTTCTCTTTTTTTGTTTTTTGTTTTTGCCGACTGTGTAAAGCTGAAATCGCACATGTTAAATGCGCGTAAGATGCGACAGACCTGTATACACTTTGATTTCAGTTACAATACAGAATATAATATATATGAAAATGTAGAAAAACATCCAAAATATTTAATAAATTTCAATTGGTATTCTATTGTTTAAAACTGTGATTAAAACTGCAATTAATCACGATTAATTTTCCTATCACAATTAATTTTTTTTAGTTAACTGCAATTAATCAACAGCCCTAGTTATTAAGTATCTTGATAACACATCCTCTGGAGTTAAACAAAGTGTGATGATTTTCCCCAGTAATCAATATTCAAGCCAGAATGGAAACAATGTTTTCTTCAAGTTTCTCAAGGGAACAAATTTTTAATGTGTTATTTTATTTTCTGATGCATCAAACTTGTTGTATGGAAAGTGTCAATTATGCCTGTCTGTGTTGTATCTGTATTAGTCTATTTAAGTGCTAAACTCTAAGTGGACAAACTGTAAAGAGGAAATGAATTCACAACAGGGGATTGATCCTCCAGGTGATTAGCTTTACCATCAACAGTGGATGTCAGTCATGTTAATTGAAATCAATATACAGGATTTAAGGGGGGCACAGGAATAATTAGGTGAGGCAGAGAGATGGGTCCATCAGTTCTCAAAATAAACTCTATGTTAAGAGCTTACTGTAGTAAATAACAATGCTGTACCACATCAGAATACCACAAGCATCTTCAATGTACTGACTTAATAGGCAAATTAAGGTCAGTTTGCAATAGCTAGTCTGAAAATCTAATATGGGGGTAAAAACTTAGACATAATACAAGTTATATCAAACATAGGCTGATAAAAAGCAATATGAAAAGTAGGAAAGGCAAGTTCCAAATAGTGAGTTTATACACCTGGCACATAATTTGTGAGCCTACTTTTAAGCAGAGTAAAAGTGACATCTGTGCTCTTAGAATCCACTCATATACCATTTGCACATCACAGGTCATAGTTTTAACACACGCAGGGAGCAGCAAATTCACGAAGTTACTTCAAAAGTGTCCTCCTAGGCTAATGCCACAAACTGTAAACAGAAGCACAATATGAAGAATTCTTGCCATTTATGCAAGAGATGGTTGAAGATTTTCACACAAAAACTTAAGATTTTCTTATTAAACATGCATATATATTTTCTTCAATTTAAGAATACACAATGCCATTGCTCTCACTTCACAAGGACTCATTTTTAGTAAAGAAAAGGTCTTTTTTATACTCTATGACAATATGAAAGGCAGAAAATGATACAAAAGTCATTTGGCCAGAATTTCTCTCCCCCCCCCCAGCCATTCCTTTAGGGAATACAATGAATGCCAGATGTTCTAGTGAAATGTCTTCATCACTTCAATTGCAGCAAATACCTCTAAGACAGCCACACTGTATTTTATTTATTATTATACAGGGGTCAAAAGGTATTTAGCAGATTTATATAAAAGCTGCGGCCTTCTATAGTCTTTTATCTTTTCCATTTAAGTTACCCTGGCCAATTAACTGCGAAGATTAAGATCACTGGTTGTTTCCCCTTGGGCCAACAAAGAGCTTGTCAAAACCAATTAAGCACTTCAAGTTTTTTGGTTGTTTTGGTTTTTTTTTTTTTTTTTTTTAATTATCAGAAGAAATCAAACAAAGGAAGGGAGACCAGGGTAACCTCCAAGCAGTAGCCAATCTGAGAAAGAGTAAAGTGACACAAGAGGAAGGGAATTGGAAGAAGTCTCTGTCAACAATCAGTAAATAGTGCAGAATTGCTAAGCAGGCCAGTCAAATCCTCATTGTTCCTTCCTTGCTCTGGTCACCAACCCCAATAATGATCACATTGTACACAGCTCAAAGATGTTAAAGGAGGTTTTTAGCGTAAGGAAAGTGGTCATTTCCTCCCCCAAAGTCACAGATTTCCCTTCTGAGTTTCCTCCAAGTACCACTGTTGAAATACCAAGTCATCACCCTTGATTAGCTTCTTTGGCTGTAAGGGATACTGCCAACAGTATATTGGTCTTACAGCACACACCCACACCATACCTACATTTCAAAGCACAGGAAAGGAGGCGTTCAGTTTGCTGATTCAGAGAAAGCTGCTTTCTCTAGGTAAACCGGCTTAAAGTATCTGGGGGCCCCTCAAACAAAAGTTGTTTAAGACTCACTCTAAAAATAAAGGATTAGTGCTGGTATCACTGCACGCTTTGAAAATTGTGTCTAAAGGGGGAATTTACTTACTTATTGAAAAAATGTTGTGTTGTACCAATAGTTTTTATTGTATTACTGTGTCTTTTAATGCACTTACTGGATACATCCAATGGCTAGGACTTAGAACCCACCCACACCCTATTCATTTCAGCTAAATACCAGATATAAGGTTTGATTTCTGCTGGGAAATAACATTCCCCACCCCACTCCCACTATGAACAAGTGCTACAACTGCTGACAAACTTTATTGTAGAAAGTTATGTTATATGGTTAGTTCTCATTTAGATCTCTGGCCTTTCTTGAAGAGAGAGGTCAGGGCCCTTTTACTTCATTTCAGTGCAAACCTGTTCCTGAAGAAGAGCACGGTTCACTCAGTCCCAAAATCCAGGAGAATTTACACTGTGCCTTCCTCAGAAGGGCTCTTTAAGCATAAGGATGTTTCCATATGTAGGATTGTGTGGTCTGCAGCCTGATGTCAAACTCCTGGGTTCCGTTAAAGTAAGCTGATACCTACTCTGTACTTCAGTTTTCCTATTTGTAAAAATGACACTGCTGTGGGGTGACTTTTAAAAATCTTTGATATGCTCAGATGAAAGGCTGTCTATAATTCTTGTCCAGATATTTACTTGACCGACACCACTGTCATATGCGACTGCATATGACTTCCAGTTGCAACTTAGGCTTGGTCTACATGAGGACTGGCTCCAGGGTTTTTGCCGCCCCAACCGGCGGGGGAAAAAAAAAAGAAAAGAAAAGAAAAAAAGCCGCGATCGCAATTGCAATCGGCGGCACTCTGGCAGCAGCACCACCGCGCCGCTTTCTTCTTTGGCGGGAATTCAGCGGCAGGTACTTCCCTCTGAGAGGGACCCCCCGCCGAATTGCCCCTGAACAACCCGACGTGCCGCCCCTTCCCCTTGGACACCCCAAGCACCTGCTTCCTGGGCTGCTGCCTGGAGCCGGCCCTGGTCTACACTAGCAACTTATGTCAGTATAATTATGTCACTCAGGGGTATGGAAAATCCACCCCCCTGAGTGACGCAGTTATACCAGCCTAATTCCCAGTGTAGACAGCGCTATGTTGATGGAGGGCTTCTCCCATCGGCACAGCTAATGCCTCTCGGGGATGTGGAGTACCTATCCCAATGGGAGAACCCCTCCTCTCAGCATAGGTAGCATCTTCACTGAAGCACTACAGTGGCACAGCTGCATCAGTGCTGCAGTTTAAGTGTAGACAAGTCTTTACTCACATCCCCACTTCGACAACATCACTGTTTAACTGACAACAGTCACCACTTTCCAAGAGGCGACTGCAATGCCAAAGTGAGAGACTTGTCTTTACAGCCGATATAATAAAACTAAATGATTTCATTACCACACTACAGAGTTTTAAAATTCCAGATACCTAGCTAGCATATCAGATATTTGGACACCCCCCAAATATTTGTGTTGAGCACTGGCATGGCTGGTATCTTTTTGATGATTGTTTTTTTAAAAAGTTATAAACGAAGCTTGCTCTGACTTCAATACTCTCTCTGCTTCCAGACGCAGGAGTAGTTCACAAAAGGATTTATTTGGAACAAATACACTGGTTATTGAAGTTGCTTATTTCATATTTTAGCCATTTATATTTAGCCCTGTTTTTTGACTGCTAATGAAGAATTGTTTAAGTTAAAGGTACTGCTCAGAAAGCTTCAACATTCCTTTGGATGAAGAGAAAAGGGGACTTATCCTTTCATCTTGAGGAACAATAACTTATTTTCAAATGCTCTGTGTAACTAGCTTGCTTTTAAGTTCAAAGGGCTCCTGAGGTATCTCACTGGGATGGTATCACATGCAAAGCATAATACAGTCTCTCCTGTAGTCAGCAACTGCTTAGCTCAGAGATAGCCAAAACGCAGCACACAAGCCAATCTGATAGAAATCAAAGGCCAATGTGGCCGATAGTGGTCTTCATCTTTAATACATCGATGAGGATCAAAGTGATAATTAATTACAATTTCTACTCCAGTTAAGCAAATGAAGACGAGGCAATGCGGTGGCATTGAGTCTTCTCATTGAAATAGCTTATTGGATGTTGGTGTGGATGCAATGCAAATTATCTCTAATATTCTAAAGCTTGAGGAAGGGAAGAGGTGTTTTCTTTTTTAAAAAATCATACTTTAATATAATAAAATGACTAAATATTTTTAGAAACACTATTTGCATTTACTGGATGTTTGCTTAGTTTTAAAGAGTGGGGATATTTTTGTTCCACTATTACAACTCGTTTTCATTAAAACTACTATTTTGTTTTACACAGTGCACCAAATGCATCATACCTGATGTTTCTTAAAACTATCCCCACTAAAAATGTGGGGTTCCATTAATTGCAAAAGTTTAATACAAGACATTAGCATTCTTTCCATTATTATGCTAAACACAGTTATGGATATTTCATGCACAATAAAAACAGGTTTGCTTCCACGAGGTTCAATTTAGGCATAGTTAAATCCATCTTGAAGTTTGTGGCAAAGTTGCTGCCCCAACACACACCACTGTGGCTAGATGTGGCATTGTGGCAGGCGTGCCTCAGTTCCCCCCGCCTTCCCCCCTTTTGGTCTCCTCTAGCCATAGGAATATCCTGGCTCTCCGACCAGACCATTCTAGAGACTTCTTCCCCTTCTGGGGCTACAGAGTCCTTTATCAAAGTCCTTGCAACAATCCCACTGTCCAGGAACTGGCATACTCCTCCTCCTCTAACTCAGGGATTCAGGGCTGCCACCTGTCCAGGTTTTCCCATAATCATCTCTTTTTTTTTTGAGGTAGCTGACCTGAGAAAACTAGTAAGAGTGCTCACGACATATCACCAGCTATCCAATTTTATGGGCTCAAGATCATCTGTTTTTTTGTACCTCAGAAGTGACAACCCTAGGCTCAGGCAGGCTATAACTCCTCAGGGTCCCCATCGCCTAGAGTAGCCTGCTTGCTTGAGTCGGCTTCCTGCTTCTCAGCCTCCTTTCAGGCTGCTTCCCAGAGAGCAAGCACTTCCCACCTCCTCTACTCTGGGTCTCCTCTCCCAAGAGACATTCCTCATGCTCACACAACAGGATCTTAGTGCTATAAAATCATGCAGAGTGGGTTTGTACATCAGGTACCAAACAGTAAATATGCTATGGACCCAAAACTGATGGTCTTTTTAAAAAAACCACTCCAAGACTAACAAGAGTCAATAGCTGTAATTTAATAAGATATGCACTAGTTTAGTCAGCAGATAAGTGTTGTCAGGATTTCAGGTATTCCTACAGTCAAGAACATATGCTGTTTCCTCTCAATTCTTTCTGGCATTTTCCCTCAGCCTAATTTAAACAACTAAACAGACCAGAAATAAAGAGCATAAAATATATAGACTGTGTGCATGAATGCCATACATCAGCCTCCATTTTGCCAGCACTAACACTGATATCACCACCTCCGTACACCACACCACTCCATGCAGCATCACATCCCTGCTAACACTTAGGATATGAACATATCCTCACAGAACAGAACAGAACAGAATGGAACAGAACATCTGACCCCTTTATTAGTGCAAGAACTCACAATGCTGGCTTCTGAATGCTCTTGGTTTGCTGGCATGGTTTAAGCAGACTTTGTGCAACACACATCAATTGCCCAGCACACAAATACTGCTGAGGGCAACAAATGATCAAGCAAGGTGGCAAGCCAGGAACCAGTGCAAACGCTCAGGAAAGGGTTGTCCTGGGGTGAGACCGAGAAGCAAACTGAAGCAAGTGGTGAGGATGGGGGAAGTAGTGGGGGAGAGAGGGCAATTCTCAGTTCAAAACTATGTTTCCCTTTAAGGAGCAATGGGTCTGACAGACACCTCCTCTGCATGTGTTGATATTTACTCTATGTTGTCTATCAAATATGTACACAGTTCACTTAGCTGTAGCATTGTGGGAGTTGTACTCACCTTCCGTTTATGGGCACATTTTCTCTGTGAGAGAGTGAGGGATTGATTGCAAAAGCCATGAATCAGAGCACCCTGGGACACAGTGCTGAAAAGCTTTTGACTCCAAAAACAGGATTAGGATTCATGGGAGCCAAGGCATGAACGTCCTGTGGCAGCTTCTCGTCCAAAACCACAGTAATTACTCCTTAGGCCTGAATAGGGAACTAAAGTAAAAAAAAATAAGGCTCTTATCAGGTTACTGGTACACTCATCATCCAGCCATAGCCAGCCTCATTCACCCTACAGCAGCTTTACATAAAGGCCTAAAAAAATTACAGCTGAGAAAAAGAAAGTTTTCAGAATGGCTTAAGTAATCACGCAACGGTGTGAGGTAATTACTTTAACAGCTACAACTCAACTGCAATGTAAACTACTCAGATCTCTACCTGTTTTTTCTTGAGTGCGTACAAGTCAGTAATCAGTGTTTGCTGCTTGTTGAGGTAAATTTTGCATTCCATTATCATAGAATCATGGAATATCAGGGTTGGAAGGGACCTCAGGAGGTCATCTAGACCAACTCCCTGCTCAAGGCAGGACCAGTTCACAACTAAATCATCCCAGCCAGGGCTTTGTTAAGCCTGACCTTAAAAACCTCTAAGGAAGGAGATTCCACCACCTCCCTAGGTAACCCATTCCAATGCTTCACCACCCTCCTAGTGAAAAAGTTTTTCCTGCTATCCTACCTAAACCTCCCCCACTGCAACTTGAGACCATTACTCCTTCTTCTGTCATCTGCTACCACTGAGAACAGTCTAGATCCATCCTCTTTGGAACCCCGTTTCAGGTAGTTGAAAGCAGCTATCAAATCCCCCCTCATTCTTCTCTTCTGCGGACTAAACAATCCCAGTTCCCCCAGTCTCTCCTCATAGGTCATGTGCTCTAGCCCCCTAATCATTTTTGTTGCCCTCTGCTGGACTCTTTTCAATTTTTCCACATCCTTCTTGTAGTGTGGGGCCCAAAACTGGACACAGTACTCCAGATGAGGCCTCACCAATGTCGAATAGAGGGGAATGATCACGTCCCTCGATCTGCTGGCAATGCCCCTACTTATACAGCCCAAAATGCCACTAGCCTTCTTGGCAACAAGGGCACACTGTTGACTCATATCTAGCTTCTCATCCACTGTAACCCCTAGATCCTTTTCTGCAGAACTGCTGCCTAGCCATTGGGTCCCTAGTCTGTAGCAGTTCATGGGATTCTTCTGTCCCAAGTACAGGACTCGGTACTTGCCCTTGGTGAACCTCATCAGATTTTTTTTGGCCCAATCCTCTAATTAGTCTAGGTCCCTCTGTATCCTATCCCTACCCTCCAGCGTATCTACCACTCTTCCCAGTTTAGTGTCATCTGCAAACTTGATGAGGGTGCAGTCCACACCATCCTCTAGATCATTAATGAAGATATTGAACAAAACCGGCCCCAGGACCAACCTTTGGGATACTCCATTTGATACCGGCTGCCAACTAGACTTGGAACCATTGATCACTAGCCATTGATCCCGATGATCTAGCCAGCTTTCTATCCACCTTATAATCCATTCATCCAGCCCATACCTCTTTAACTTGCCAGCAAGAATACTGTGGGACACCGTATCAAAAGCTTTGCTAAAGTCAAGGAATAACACATCCACTGCTTTCCTCTCATCCACAGAACTGGTTATCTCATCATAGAAGGCAATTAGGTTAGTCAGGCACGACTTCCCCTTGGTGAATCCATGCTGACTGTTCCTGATCACTTTCCTCTCCTCTAAGTGCTTCAGAATTGTTTCCTTGAGGACCTGCTCCATGATTTTTCCAGGGACTGAGGTGAGGCTGACTGGCCTGTAGTTCTCCGGATTCTCCTTCTTCCCCTTTTTAAAGATGGGAATACATTAGCCTTTTTCCAGTCATCCGGGACCTCCCCCGATCGCCATGAGTTTTCAAAAATAATGGCCAATGGCTCTGCAATCACATCCGCCAACTCTTTTAGCACCCTCGGATGCAGCGCATCCGGCCCCTGGCACTTGTGTTCATCCAGCTTTTCTAAATAGTCCTGAACTACTTCTTTCTCCATAAAGGGCTGGTCGCCTCCTCCCCATGCTGTGCTGCCCAGTGCAGTAGTCTGGGAGCTGACCTTGTTTGTGAAGACAGAGGCAAAAAAAGCATGAGTACATTAGCTTTTTCCACATCCTCTGTCACTAGGTTGCCTCCCTCATTCAGTAAGGGGCCCACACTTTCCTTGACTTTCTTCTTGTTGCTAACATACCTGAAGAAACCCTTCTTGTTACTCTTAACATCTCTTGCTAGCTGCAACTTCAAGTGTGATTTGGCCTTTCTGATTTCACTCCTGCATGCCTGAGCAATATTTTTATACTCCTCCCTGGCCATTTGTCCAATATTCCACTTCTTGTAAGCTTCTTTTTTGCATTTAAGATCAGCAAGGAGTTCACTGTTAAGCCAAGCTGGTCGCCTGCCATATTTACTATTCTTTCTACATATCAAGATGGTTTCTTTAAAATACAGACAGCTCTCCTGGACTCCTTTGCCCCTCATGCTATTCTCCCAGGGGATCCTGCCCATCAGTTCCCTGAGGGAGTCAAAGTCTGCTTTTCTCAAGTCCAGGATCCGTATTCTGCTGCTCTCCTTTCTTCCTTGTGTCAGGATCCTAAACTCGACCATCTCATGGTCACTGCCTCCCAAGTTCCCATCCACTTTTGCTTCCCCTACTAATTCTTCCCTGTTTGTAAGCAGCAGGTCAAGAAGAGCTCTGCCCCTAATTGGTTCCTCCATCACTTGCACCAGGAAATTGTCCCCTACACTTTCCAAAAACTTCCTGGATTTTCTGTGCACCACTGTATTGCTCTCCCAGCAGATATCAGGGTGATTGAAGTCTCCCACGAGAACCAGGGCCCCTGATCTAGTAACTTCTGTTAGTTGCTGGAAGAAAGCCTCCTCCACCTCATGCCCCTCATCTGGTGGTCTACAACAGATTCCCACCATAACATCACCCTTGTTGCTCACACTTCTAAACTTAATCCAGAAACTCTCAGGTTTTTCTGCAGTTTCATATCGGAGCTCTGAGCAGTCACACTGCTCTCTTTCGTACAATGCAACTCCCCCACCTTTTCTGCTCTGCCTGTTCTTCCTGAACTGTTTATGTCCATCCATGACAGTACTCCAGTCATGTGAATTATCCCACCAAGTCTCTTATTCCAGTCACATCATAGTTCCTTGACTGTGCCAGGACTTCCAGTTCTCCCTGCTTGTTTCCCCAGCTCGTATTTCCTAGCTAAAAAGCAGAGCATCAACTCTAGGTGGGTTGAGCTGGATACAAAGCAATCATCTTCTCTGTACCACTGGAAAAGACCTTCCTTTGCAGTGAACCAAAGCGAATAGAACACACAAAATAGGAATATCCCTGTCTAAATTTGTACAGTTCAGGCCACAGTGAACTTCACTGACAACAGGCAAATCCCAGTAAAAATGTGTTGCTAAAAACATAGAAGTTCATAAGATGGGAAATTCAGAATGAAGATTCCACAGCCAACCCATGCTCCCATCCAGCCAGCACCTGTATCTCCCATCTCCTAAACTACCCCATCAACACACTCCTGGTATTGGCTACAGATCCAGTGTATCTGCTCTAACAGTCGTATGTACTGGCCTCGGAAGGCAACCAGTGCACGCTGATGCCCATTACATCCTTCACTCCAATCTATCACAGACTATTTCTTTCCCACAAATATCTTGGATTTTACTCTTCACACAGGGTCCCAGAGACTACATCCTTCCACCTCGTCCATACAATTTTGAGTGAGATACTCCATGTGTTGTGATCACATTTACATTTCATTTCATATTTAGAGAGACTGCTGGTTCAAGCAATATCCCCTATTTTGGAGTATAAAGACTCTCAAATCTTTCAAAATGGAATAAGCTTTAAGTGGGATGTACCCTTTTAACCCTGCATACAGGCTAGAACTCTCAGTGTATCTACGTTTGAGATCCTCTAGTTTGACTGACTTCATGCTTCAGACTCATGCCCAATATGCATTTAGTTTGCTCACTTTGCACACTTTGGACATACAATGCCACAGCTACTGAAACAAACTGAAGCCCTCCTTTTTTCCCTGGAGATGGGAACTAGCATGATTTTACCACAGTCATATGTAGCTAAGTACATAAAAAGTTTCTCCAGTTTATGGAAGTGCTTTGCTCGTATCCCCATAGTAGATTTGATCCAACTGCCCTACCTCAATAGGTGTAGGATTGGAGTCTAGATGGATGCTGGGCAGATTACTAAATATATATTTAAGTACCACTTAGGGTTTTTTCCCCCAGAAAGAATTTCAGATTCAGTGTATATAAAGTGTATCACACACTATGTCACACTGCAGATGCAAGCAGCCCATTTTCAGTAAGAGGTAAATAAATCTTTCAAATGTTATATTTATTTATTAAAAACAAGCAAATTCTTTTAATTAAAAGGTGATTTTTTAAAATACAGCTAAGTGACCTATTTATCCATTGTGAATTATTGTTTGAGGTAAAGTCACTTACCTGAGATATAAAGCCCTCATTAACTGCCAACAACACAATTGCCAATAGACCCTTAAACTATAGCTGCATTCCACTATACATATATAACTACCTATGGATTTACACTATCAAGGATTCAATCATCTGACTTTGCCAATTTAATTTTTAGTAAATTTTTCATGTTTACAATTAATTCTACCTATCACTAAAATGGACTCAAACTGCATGCAAGAACCAGTGAGATGAACCCAGTGACAGTTTCATGTGTGTGATGTCTTGCACTGTAAACCTAAATTCCTGTCAGTGTTTAAATCTTTGAAATGCAGAGGGAATTTAAATAACGATTCCGTCATGAGGAGAGGTGGTTGTTTAAGTTGCTGGATGTTCATCCTGCTGTTAACAGCTTGCACATTCATATTATAGAACAGAGGTGGGCAAACTACGGCCCGCAGGACCGTCCTGCCCGGCCCCCGAGCTCCTGGCCCGGGAGACTAGCCCCCGGCTCCATCCCTGCTGGCCTGCCCCCGCAGCCTCAGCTCGCTCACTCCGGCACCAGCGCAATGCTCTGGGCGGCGGGGCTGTGAGGTCCTGGGGTAGCGCAGCTGCAGAGCCCGGCCTGACCCGGTCTCTGTGCTGCGTGGTGTTAGCGGTGGCAGCCTGGCCTGGCTCCAGCCGGGTGGCACGGCTGTAGCACCGCCAGCCAGTGGTGCTCCACGCAGCGGGGTAAGGGGGCAGGGAGGTTGGATAGAGAGCAGTTGAGTTCAGGGTGGTGGTCATGGGGCGGAGATGTGGATAATGGTCGGGGGGGAACAGGGGTCCCAGGGGGCAGTCAGGAAGGAGGGGGGGTTGGATGGGGTGGCGGGGGCAGTCAGGGGCAGGGGTTCTGGGGGCAGTCAGGGGACAGGGAGAAGGGGTGGTTGGATGTGGCAGGGGTCCCAGAGGGGCTGTCAGGAATGAGAGGAGGGGTTGGATGGGATGGCGGGGATCCGGGGACAGTCAGGGAACAGGGAGTGTGGATGGGACAGGGGTCCCAGAGGGGCCATCAGTGAACAGGGGTGGTTGGATGGGGCAGGAGTCCCTGGGGGGTGGGAGGGACAGATAGGAGGTGGAGGCCGGGTCACGACCCCCTCTCCTAACCGGTCCTTCATACAATTTACAAAACCCGATGCGTCCCTCAGCCCAAAAAGTTTGCCTGCCCGTTATAGAATAAAACACCGCAAGGCACTTGGAGAAGGAACATAAGGTGTTAACAACTGCTACAAAATATTTCTTTAAGGTATGTTTCCTCCATTTCACATCAACATACATTCTGACAACAGAAAAGCAATATTAATCCATGTTATTGTATATATTTAAAGGCTGCTTTTAATCTACAGGATAATAGGAGTTTAAATTTCAACAGCCAATATTTTCATAGTCAGTATTTAAAAGATTACTTCATCTGCCCTTTTAAGTAGAGGCATCTCATTAGTTTCCCAGTGATGATTTATTTATTCATTTCTATTGAGATATTTTAAAATAGACATATTCTATTTAAATAAACACATACTCTGCAGAAGCACTTCTCCTTTATAGAGTATTTACAGCACATCTTATTCATAGATTCATAGATTCTAGGACTGGAAGGGACCTCGAGAGGTCATCGAGTCCAGTCCCCTGCCCGCATGGCAGGACCAAATACTGTCTAGACCACCCCTGATAGACATTTATCTAACCTACTCTTAAATATCTCCAGAGATGGAGATTCCACAACCTCCCTGGGCAATTTATTCCAGTGTTTAACCACCCTGACAGTTAGGAACTTTTTCCTAATGTCCAACCTAGACCTCCCTTGCTGCAGTTTAAACCCATTGCTTCTTGTTCTATCCTTAGAGGCTAAGGTGAACAAGTTTTCTCCCTCCTCCTTATGACACCCTTTTAAATACCTGAAAACTGCTATCATGTCCCCTCTCAGTCTTCTCTTTTCCAAACTAAACAAACCCAATTCTTTCAGCCTTCCTTCATAGGTCATGTTCTCAAGACCTTTAATCATTCTTGTTGCTCTTCTCTGGACCCTTTCCAATTTTTTTGAAATCTGGTGCCCAGAACTGGACACAATACTCCAGCTGAGGCCTAACCAGAGCAGAGTAGAGTGGAAGAATGACTTCTCGTGTCTTGCTCACAACACACCTGTTAATACATCCCAGAATCATGTTTGTTTTTTTTTGCAACAGCATCACACTGTTGACTCATATTTAGCTTGTGGTTCACTATAACCCCTAGATCCCTTTCTGCCGTACTCCTTCCTAGACAGTCTCTTCCCATTCTGTATGTGTGAAACTGATTTTTTCTTCCTAAGTGGAGCACTTTGCATTTGTCTTTGTTAAACTTCATCCTGTTTAACTCAGACCATTTCTCTAGTTTTTCCAGATCATTTTGAATTATGACCCTGTCCTCCAAAGCAGTTGCAATCCCTCCCAGTTTGGTATCATCAGCAAACTTAATAAGCTTACTTTCTATGCCAATATCTAAGTCGTTGATGAAGATATTGAACAGAGCCGGTCCCAAAACAGACAACTGCAGTACCCCACTCGTTCTGCCTTTCCAGCAGGATTGGGAACATTAATAACAACTCTCTCAGTACGGTTATCCAGCCAGTTATGCACCCACCTTATAGTAGCCCCATCTAAGTTGTATTTGCCTAGTTTATCGATAAGAATATCGTGCAAGACCGTATCAAATGCCTTACTAAAGTCTAGGTATACCACATCCACAGCTTCACCCTTATCCACAAGGCTCGTTATCCTATCAAAGAAAGCTATCAGATTGGTTTGACATGAT
This sequence comes from Malaclemys terrapin pileata, assembly GCF_027887155.1. Lineage (NCBI taxonomy): Eukaryota > Metazoa > Chordata > Testudines > Emydidae > Malaclemys > Malaclemys terrapin. The sequence continues at coordinate 29,941,878 of NC_071512.1, forward strand.
TTGTTCTTCACAAATCCATGCTGGCTGTTCCCTATCACCTTACCACCTTCCAAGTGTTTGCAGATGATTTCCTTAATTACTTGCTCCATTATCTTCCCTGGCACAGAAGTTAAACTAACTGGTCTGTAGTTTCCTGGGTTGTTTTTATATCTGCATCTCCTTAAATGAAAATAATTTATTCATTAAAAGGGCAGCCTTCAGTTTCCACCCTAACATGTCGATCCAACTGTATTTCACCATTGCCCAAAGCATGTGTCCCCTAGGGTTACCATACATCCGTTTTTTCCCAGACACGTCCGGCTTTTTGGTAATCAAACCCCTGTCCGTGAGGAATTGCCAGAAAGCCGAACATGTCCGGGAAAATACCGACCAGGCACTTCCCCTCCCGCGGCTGCTCTGCTCCTCCCCTGACTCTTCAGCTCTGTTTAAGAGCCGAGCTGCCCGAGCGCTACCGGCTTCAGGCAGCCCCCTTGCCTCCGGACCCCAGCTGCCGGCCGGGCACTTCCCCTCCCGGGCTCCAGCTGCTCTGCTCCGGTGGCGCAGGGTCCGGAGGCATGGGGGCTGCCCAAAGCCAGTAGCGCTGGGGCAGCTTGTCTCTTAAACAGAGCTGAAGAGTCAGGGGAGGAGCAGAGCAGCCGGAGCCCGGGAGGGGAAGTGCCCGGCCGGGGGCGCAGGATCCGGAAGCATGGTGGCTGCCCGAAGCCCGAGCGCTACCGGCTTCACGGTTTGCCGGGCAGCCTTCAGACCATGCGCCCCCGGCTAGGCGCTTCCCCTCCCAGGCTCCAGCTGCACTGGGGAAGTGCCGGCCAGGGGCGCAGGGTCTGGGGGCTGCCTGGCAAACTGTGAAGCCGGTAGCGCTTGGGCAGCCCTTTTCGCGTGGCTGGGAGGGAGGAGGGGGCGTTAGGGTGGGGACTTTGGGGAAGGGGCGGGGAATGGGCGGAGTTGGGATGGGGAATGGGCGGAGTTGTGGCAGGCCGGGGAAGGGGCGGGGCCGGGGCCCCGTGGAGTGTCCTCTTTTTTTATTTTTTAAATATGGTAACCCTAGTGTCCCCCCAAATCCCCATTTATGATTGAGGCCCTCCAACACACACATACTTTGGCCAAGAGCACAAATTGTCAGCCCGATACCCAAGCTTTCCATGTTCTGACATGTACAACACGTTTCAGTACAATTTATTCTGTCTCCTTGCTGGAATAACTAACTCTCCAGAGCCTCAAACAATACAGAGTCCCAAGTGGCATGTAATTTTACAAATCTTTCAGATAAATGCCAGATTTTGCATTTTAATACAAGTCAATACTATCGGGTGGAAATTGGGGCCCTCCTTACAGTGATTCTGATCCATACCCAACAAATGGATTACAAGGAGATATAAATACGGTATTACCCAGTATTTTACTTATCTTTCACATAAATATTGTACCGGTTTTGCTCAGCCTAGAAGCCTGCAAGTTAAGAAGAAATGAAGCATCTCTTGGCATGAACAAACGGTGAAATGAATATGACAACTGCATTCCTTACCAACCCTAACTCTTGTTCTCAGAACAACGCTTCCTCAGCTCTCGTCCACTCATGCCCCTTCTCTACCTACGCTACATTGATGACATCTTCATCAACTGGACCCATGGGAAGGAGACCCTGGAAGAATTCCACCATGATTTCAACAGCTTCCACCCCACCATCAACCTCAGCCTGGACCAATCTACACAGGAGGTCCACTTCCTAGACACCACCGTACAAATAAGCGATGGCCACATTAACACCACCCTATACCGAAAACCCACCGACCGCTACGCCTACTTTCATGCCTCCAGCTTCCACCCCGGTCACACCACACGATCCATCGTCTACAGCCAAGCACTGAGGTACAATTGCATCTGCTCCAACCCCTCAGACAGAGACCAACACCTACAAGATCTTCACCAAGCATTCTCAAAACTAGGATACCCACACAAGGAAATAAAGAAACAAATTAACAGAGCCAGACGTGTACCCAGAAGCCTCCTGCTACAAGACAGGCCCAAAAAAGAAACCAACAGAACTCCACTGGCCATCACCTACAGTCCTCAGCTTAAACCTCTCCAACGCATCATCAGTGATCTACAACCCATCCTGGACAATGATCCCTCACTTTCACAGACCTTGGGAGGCAGGCCAGTCCTCGCCCACAGACAACCTGCCAACCTTAAGCATATTCTCACCAGCAACCACGCACCGCACCGTAACAACTCTAACTCAGGAACCAACCCATGCAACAAACCTCGATGCCAACTCTGCCCACATATCTACATCAGCAACACCATCACAGGACCTAACCAGATCAGCTACAACATCACCGGCTCATTCACGTGCATGCCCACCAATGTTATATATGCCATCATGTGCCAGCAATGCCCCTCTGCGATGTACATTGGCCAAACTGGACAATCACTACACAAGAGGATAAATGGACACAAGTCAGATATCAGGAATAGCAATATACAAAAACCTGTAGGAGAACACTTCAACCTCCCTGGCCACACAATAGCAGATGTTAAGGTAGCCATTTTACAGCAAATAAAACTTCAGGACCAGACTCCAAAGAGAAACTGCTGAGCTCCAGTTCATTTGCAAATTTGACACCATCAGATCAGGATTAAACAAAGACTGTGAATGGCTATCCAACTACAGAAGCAGTTTCTCCTCCCTTGGTGTTCACACCTCAACTGCTAGCAGAGCACCTCACCCTCCCTGATTGAACTAACCTCGTTATCTCCATACTGATTTATACCTGCCTCTGGAGATTTCCATTACTTGCATCTGAAGAAGTGAGGTTCTTACCCACGAAAGCTTATGCTCCCAATACTTCTGTTAGTCTTAAAGGTGCCACAGGACCCTCTATTGTTTTTATACACTGCAAGGATCTCATTATGTAGCCATACAGCAATGGTCACTTTGAGCAGTGATTGGTAGTTATGTGTCAAACACAATTACCTTGATCCTTACATTTTGTAGACCAAGGGCATGAATACCTTGTCTACTCAGTTCCTCTCTAACGCTACCGAGTGCTGTTTAGAGCCTCTTAAACTGAGGAAGAAGGGTCACAGGGAGACCCTTTTAAGGCAATACATTCAGATAAAAAGGGCTACTGTTGTCATATACTCCCTTTTCCTCTTTTTAATGATATTGTCTTTACAAAAGTAGCTGGCAGTGAGCTACGAGAAGAGGTAATAGGCTAAGAAGCTTTCTTTGTTTTTCACACCTTGTTCAATTGTGCTCACCTAACACACATTCTATATGTTATATTTCTGATGCCCTTAATGGTTCCTTTTCTTGTGAAGCAGTTGTGATTTGCGACTGACTTGATAAGTACATCTTAAATCTTATAAACCTTTATAAAAACAAAAGCAAATAAAAGTTCTTTGGGGGATTTCTCAAGATACATTTTTTTTAAATTGTATGTAGGTAAATAAAGATTAAAACTAAATAAATGACTAAACCAGTCTAAGCTAATAATGTTTGAAGACCAAGGTCCATAATCCTCTAGTAGGTCTGAAATTGTGGGCATCTGTGAACAGGCACATTCTACAGTCAACACATTAAATCATTAAGTGTGCAAGGGAGGTAGAAAGCACTTGATGAGACCACATCACCCCAGTACCTTCACATTGGTAGGTTAAATAATCAATGGCATGGCAGTAGTAGAATACATTTGTGGAGGCTCCTTCATTTCTATCAGCTTCCGCAATGGAGAACCAAATCCAGTTTCTAAATTAGAGTCAACTACTTCAATATTTTACTAAAACCTGCTGCTCGGATGAGCCAATAAAAATATCTACCTATGCTTCAAGTTTTGTGGAGGAGCATCATGTCTTCCTTTGGAAGATAGAGGGACCCAAACACATTTAGTCATGCTGCAAAAATTTTAGAATTGAGATCATCAGCAAATCTTTTAATCTCTAAGCAAGTAATCCAACTGTTACCAATGTTTTGTCAACATGCTAATAGTCGATATTCTGGTACTACAATCCCAGTCTCACAGCCCCCAAATCTATACTACTAAAACTAAAAGAAAATCTGTAGAAACTGTCAGCTATAGAAATATCATTATATTCTTTCTAAGTGCAATCAGCCAATGGAGCACAACATACTCACATGCAGAGTGCCCACTCCTGCTTCCACTGAGGTTAGTAGCAAAAAACCCATTGATATAACATGGAGCAGGAGCAAGCCCAAAACTAGGTAGGCATGGCCAAAAGAATCCACTGCTTAATCACAACTTATCTAAAAAACAAAACAGGTTTCAAAGAAAATCAACTAAATGGAAAGTTTGAAAGAGCAGTACTCCTGGTGGAATTCTGTGCTAAAAAATTTAAGATTCTGCGCACAGTATTTTAAAATTCTGTAAAATTCTGCATATTTTATTTGTAAAAGTAACACAACATAATCATACCAATTTCATTTATTTTTGGTCATTTATTTCAAAATACCTGTCAGCAAAACACTGCCTATAACAATACAGACAACAAAAAAGATTCAGGAAATGTTATTTGACAAAAACAGATTTCTTACTAGGTATATCAATACAGAACTCTGAGTAATAATTCATTTAAACTACAATACAGAACCATATTTCTCACACCCCTCAGAAGCAGTGCAAAGGCTTGGGGGAGTCAAGGGTAATGGAGGAACTGAGGGAGAAGTAAGTAAATTGTTGGGAAAGAGACTGGGTGTGAACTTGGAAGTCTGGTGGGTATGGGTGGGAAAAGTATGGAACTGTTTTGGGGAGGGTTTTGGGGGAGGCAAGGAGGGATTGTTAGGGAGCTTCCCCTATGCAAACCCCGGCTGACCCCTAGCCTCTCCCATTCAGTCAGGCACATCTGCCCCATCCCCATGAGTCTCTGTGCCCTCACCCAGCCACTCCCCTGTCCCTATGTCGCTCTGCACCCCTCCCCCATCACCATGTGTCTCTGTTCCCACACCCAGCCACTCCCCTGTTCCTATGTAGCTCTGTCCTCCCGCACTAGCCCTTATGAACCCCTGTCTGACCCCCCGCCCAGTACCCTATAGCCCATCTCCTGACGTGGCCTGACAAGTGCTGCAAAGGCAGCTCTCTCTCTTCCCTCGCTGGCGGCGAGCTGCAACTTTGTTCTAGCACCACAGCACTCTCTGATGGGCAAAAGGTAGAACTGCAGCAACATTTTGGCAGAAGCTTTCTTCTGCGTAAAAAACTAGAAATCTGCATGGCTCATTAAATGTGTGTGCGCGCAGTGGCGCAGAATTCCCCCAGGAGTAAAGAGCAATTAAGAAATACAGCTGGGCAGGAAACAGTTTTCCTGTCCCATGAAATTTTTTTAGATTTCAACAATTTTTCCCATTCTGCATCAGGACAAACCTGAGACCTTGCCAACTTTATTATTTTATTTTTTTATTTAAAAAAAAAAAAAAGCAGAGAGAGTGACTCCCCTCAGACTAGCCAATATCCCAGTAGTAGGGGCACTCAGCAGGCTATTGGCTGTTCTTGGATAGGTCTCTCAATCTCTCCTGTTGGAGCTGTTCCGCTTTGTATAAATAATTAAATATTCATTGAGCAGGAAAGAAAGAGAGACTCACAATAGCCTAGTGTGTAGTGAATCAAGCAGAACAAAGACTTGAGGGCTGGGTATCTGACATACTCTGGCTACCAGGTTATTAGCTATTCTGGGATTGGTCTCCCTCTCAAAATTTTATGCTGGACCTGAAAAACCTTTCCCCGATAAATGTTGCACTGAAACATATACTGTCTCATGAAACATTTCAGTTTTGTCAAAAAATTCCTAAACAAGTCTAGTAACGAGCCATTTTTGAGGTACAAAGAGAGGAAAAACATTAAACCTGAGTCAAAATTAAAAAGTATTATCCTGACATTTAATATCAATAACTCAAGAGGTTTGATAATTTTTTTTAAGATCAAAGTTTTTCCTTTGTTTTCAGAATAAACTACGCTGAAGTCAGAAGGGACAAGTTAAATTAAGATTTTAGAAATTAAACCTCCTCTTATCCTTAACTATGGAAAGGTGAATCACTAAGGACAGAAGGGTAAAAAAGAGTATTTGTAATGAAAAAAGTCTGTATAGTATATACTACAGTTAATACGGACTACAAAATGTGTCCCACATGTAGCAGTACTCAGCATTCCTGGCTTGCTCTTGTGGGATGAAGACTAGTGTACATACTGAGTAGCATTCCCCCTTATTCCACAAATGAAAGCACTAAATGCCCATCCTTTGTTATATGCAGGGCCGGCTCCAGGCACCAGCCAAGCACGCTCGTGCTTGGTGCAGCAGATTCTAAGGGGCGGCAATTCCATTCAATCTTAGGGCGGCACGGCTGCCCTATTTTTTTTTTTTTTCACTTTGCCTCCGGGTCTGGTCGCCCTGCACCCTGGGTTTTTTTTTTTGTTTGTTTGTTTTTTTGCTTTGCCTCCGGGTCTGGTCGCCCTGCACCCTGGGTTTTTTTTTTGTTTGTTTGTTTTTTTGCTTTGCCTCCGGGTCTGGTCGCCCTGCTCCCTGGGTTTTTTTTGTTTGTTTGTTTTTTTGCTTTGCCTCCGGGTCTGGCCGCCCTGCGCCCTGGGTTTCTTTTGCTTGGGGCAGCAAAAAAGTCAGAGCCGGCCGTGGTTATATGTCATGCTATTCCGGGTTCCATCTTTCTGCTACACTATATTTTCCATAGAACGCTTTGATAATCTTTTCCCAATATGGCTTATGCACCAGTTACATTAGAAGATTCTTCAGAGGAAAGAAGCAATAATTTTTCACTGAAGTATGTTAGGAAGATTGCCCACCAGGGATCATGGGTTGCTCTTCCTTCATTTCAAATCACCTTGCCAAGTGGCTAACCTTAGCTCAAGGAAGACTTTATATTAACTATAATAAGCTAAATAGTTTCTCAAAATGTACAGACATAGATACTTTGCTTCTTACATATACTCTGAGGAAAGCTATAACCTGACCTATTTTTTCCCCTCTAGCCCCAGCAGTAAAAACAAGACAGTACCTCGAATAGCCAGAATTACACTGAAATTAATTTAAAGAGAGTTAGCAGATTATTTCAAAAAGATAAGTTTATTAGGGCTTTTATGGAACATAAAATCAAGTTTAACGCCTAGGGTGGACAGGGTGAAGGTCACAAAATTCACTGTGGACTCTTAGAAATCCTAAGGGAATTTGGGATGACAGCATGGTCCAGGGGTTACAACAACAAACTAAATACATAACACTTACTTGATAGACAAGTCACTTAACCTCACTGTGCTTTAGTTCTGCCATCTGTAAAGTGTGTCCATCCTTGTAACTAGCTTTGAGAATCTCTTTATGTGTACAGAGTGTTAGTATTTCATTGCACATTGACCAGTTATGGCAGTTAAGTAATTTCTGGACAACAGTGGACAAACAGATCTAAACATGTACTTTCAATCTAAAAGTGGTTTATTTTAGATTAAGAAGCAGTAAAGGAGTAGTTAGTACTGCATCTTTCCATATGAAGTTATATAGAGACATACTCTCGTAATATAAATAAATGAATGGTACAAATATGAACACTGAAGTGTGATGACCAGGCATTACATACCTAGCCATTTTTAAAGTTAACTCAATCAAATATTTTTTGGTAGTAGATTGGGTTTTTACAAGTAATGCCTCCCAAGTTTTCGTCTTATATGTACACTGTAAAATTTCATAGGCCTGAATTATGAATTGTGATATACTCTATTTTTTAATATCTGTATTGTTAGTCCATATGATCATGTGTATTGTCTCAAAGTACAGTAATTCCTCACTTAAAGTCATCCTGGTTAATGTTGTTTCATTGCTGATCAATTAGGGAACATGCTTCTTTAAAGTTGTGCAATGCTCCCTTCTAACCTCGTTTGGCAGCCACCTGCTTTGTACACTGCTTTCAGGAAGAGCAGCCCATTGGAGTTTGCTGGTGGGGGATTGGAACCAGGGTGGACTGGCAGCCCCCCTATCAGCTCCCCGCTCTCTTAAGTTCCCTGTGCAGCAGCTGCCCAGCAGGCTAGCAATTGCAGCTGTCCTTCCCCGCACTGTCATGTGCTGCTCCTGCCCTCTGCCTTAGAGATGCTCCCCGAGACTCCTGCTTGCTCTGCGGGGGGGAGGGAGGGGAGGAAGAAGGGGGCTAATGTAAAGGTGTCACCCTCCCCCCTGCTCCTGCACCCCACTTACCCCATCTTCCATAGAGCAGGGGGGACACATGACAGGGCTCAGGACAGAGGGAGCTTGCTGGCAGCAGCAGCAGCTGCGGTCTCAACAAGCTGATCTAATTAACAAGGCAGTGTACTTAAAAGGGAAATGCGCATCTCTCTCTCTCACACACACACAGTGTGTGTCTCTGTCTGCGATGCTCTCTCCCCTCCCTCCATTCCTGCTGCCTTGTAGACTGTGAGAGTTAACCCTTGAGGGCTCAGCCAATTGCTAGTTCATCATTTAGCAGTAAGGCATTCCCTGGAAAATATCTCACCCTCTGACTCCTCCACCTCAACCAAGCTTCACAATCATCATCATTGTGTACCAGTATTACATTGTTTAAAACTTATATTGTGTGTGTGTGTGTGTGTGTGTGTGTGTGTGTGTGTGTGTGTGTGTGTATAGTCTTTTGTCTGGTGAAAAAAAATTCCCTGGAACCTAACCCCCTCATTTTCATTAATTCTTATGGGGAAATTGGATTCACTTAACATAGTTTCGCTTAAAGTTGCATTTTTCAGGAACATAACTACAACGTTAAGTGAGAAGTTACTGTAACATAGTGTGCTTTAAAAAAAAGTTATATCAACTGTCTAGAAATCAGTATCAACCCTACAGTAATAAACCTCTTTGCACATGCAAGATGGTCCATTGTATCCAAATCCAGCTAATCACCCTTAATTCTCAGAGCAGCTGAAACCTGGAAGAACTAGAAATCTCAAAAGGAAGCCTGGTGACAGAAGATGTTTGAGACTTAGCCAATCCAAAACTCCAAGTGACTAATGTGCAGCACTCACGCTTTTGGCAGTGAAATCTCATCAGCAATACTTCCCAGAAGCTAACTATAGCATCACTTTCCTGAGGATGATCCCTTTCACCACAAAAAAATTAACTGGGGGTCTCCCTCCCACATGAAGAACCCTTATCTACAACTCCATACAGGTGAGGTCATCTTCTATCCCGCAGAATCCAGCTGAGGAACACCCCCATTCCTTATCCAATAACAACATCTCCGTCCCTCACCCAAATGTCTACACAAGTTACTCAACTCTTCCTAGGGTCTTCACAATTATTATTTCATAGAGTGCCCCACAAAAGCAGCGCTGACTTCACTTTTGAGATCGGCTTCTCACAAAGATATAATAGCACACAATACAGGGATTCCCAGATCTGTCTATGCCTTATAGTATGAGCTTGAGCAAGTCATTTAACCTGTGGCACAGTTTGCCCATTAGTAAATGAAGAAATTGACACCCGACTTTCTCAAGTTCTTTTAGCTCTATAGATGTCAAGTACTCAGTAAACACTAAGTGTAATCATTCAATTGTTTTTGACCTATGACTTGCAGAGAGAAACATGGGCAGGTTTCTACTACTCCATTTATAAAAGAGCTGTTTCATTTCTACATAAAGAAAGGATGACAGGCAGTCTTTGGCTGGAAGCCGGTAACATGTAGGAGATCATGTTGTGCTGAAGGACTTAAAAGTAATTATTTAGTTATGATCATTATTAGCTGCTTTTAATCACAATAATGAACTAATACAGTAGTACTTACGCAGAGGAAAGTCAATGGAAATCCATTAAAAAGCTAATTAAAAGACAGTCTTTAAGAAGAGTCATGGCTTATTTATCTCTCTATTAGGTAATATAAACTAGTGAATTGTGCAGCTTGGAAAATTTCCACCAATAGAGCTGGTAAGCACTATTCCCCCTGCAGCTGTAAAACTACAATAAATCCTGCTTTAGGGGAACTTTCTATTGCAAGGAGAGAGGGGGAAAGGCTTTGCTATTCCCTGTGTGAGTAGAATTAAAATGGGAGAGACACTGTTTAGCATGTTAAATCACGACTGGCATGTACACTGTATCTACATTGGCAGGACCAGGACCAAGGATTCACCACCAGAAGAAATGGTTGAAGCTGTAGGGTAGACAGGGCCCCAGAGTTTACAGGACCACTTTTTGAGGGAAAGGACTGGTTTCAATGAAACTTTAAATCAGGAAAGTTTCTCAGGACCAAGATAGGAAAAGGAAGAGAGGGGAGAGAAACTCATCCTGTAATACCCAATAGTCTGGTGCTCAAGGCAGTCACTTGGGATGTGGGAGACATGGTTTCAAGTCCCTGCTCCAAATTAGGCAGAACAGGGTCTTGAACCAGGTCTCCCAAATGGCAGTTGAGTCCCCTGATCAGTAGGCTATTAGTTATTCTGGGGTGAGTATCTCCCTCCCCCATCATAGCCGTGAGAAACCTTGCTGACAAAAGTTTTGTCAAAACTTTCCCTCAAAAAGTTTCAATTTGGAAATATCAGCATTTTCCAACAAATAATTATTTTGTCGAAAAATTCACAATCAGTTCTAACCTTCCTGGTATCACCTAATTACCATTCTTTCTTTAGAACTTACAGCCCATCCAAACCACTTCACCAGGCATGAGGAGGATTTCAAAAAAGAAATCAAGGCAGTGGTTTCAGGATTTAAATATATTAACCCTACAGAATTTGTAAGTGACCTGATAGAGTTTAAGTTTCCTTGAACATTCAAATAGAGAAACAGAAACAAATACCTGGGACTAAATTAAGTTGTTACTTTGAGCAAAAATAGAAGGAAAATAGTGCCTTGAAGGAAAACAAAGTTCATGAAACACTGATTAAAAGCAAGTGGTAGAGTGCTGTGATGAATGACTATTCTGCTCTGGAAATGCACATGAAAAGAGGATATTGTTCTCACCTGTGGACCTTTTCCTTTAGTCAGGGTCCCTAATGAATCCAGGTCCCTGTAGTTCACCTCCAATTCTTTACTTCGTTTCCTTCCAGACTCCACTTTAACATTACTCTTTCCAATATTCTGAGATCAAAACTTAGACGTACTGTTGATTCAAATATTTATTACTCAAACAGGCAGAGAGCATGCTGGAAATATAAGGGATTTAGTCTCTTCTGTATACATTATCAATAATGATTTTTTTTTTTTTTACTTTTATTCAGGAAATATTTATGCTTTTCTATAGACTTTTTTTTTTAAACTTAAGGTTCAACATAACAGGGCAGTCTGAAGGAAATGACTACACTCCATAAACACAAACATATGTTTGCTGGAAGAACACATTTAAATGCTCTACTGCAGTTACAACCATAATTGTGGGGAAAGTAGGTTTAATATGGTATCACTAATGTGAAAATTCAATTTCAAGACATAGCAAACGCTTGACATTTCTTTAAAGCATATTTTACCGATACATCTTTTTCTAAAGCAGTGAATATCAGCATCCCACTGGGAATATTATGCCACACTGGTCTGCTGAACTTCACAACTAAGCAACTGTGTAAACAAGGTCCTACCACAAAGGTGTTTAACCACACCCTAGATTAAAAATCTGTGAAGTAAGATGTCCACTGTAATATTTTTGTGATTTAAATAAACACACACTAGAATGCATCTTCCTAGTTTGCCGTTAATAAAAAACACTCAAGTTTGATCTAAAATCTATATAACAGCACATTTCTTCATTCCCTCCTCACACAACCACTCAACCACCAAGCATCCAAAATATACAAGACACCTAACTTGAACCTCCAAAGAAAGCCCCACTCCCAAATATCACAGTAGCTCTGAAGGAAAACAGGTAAGACAAAGTTACATGTACTGCTTTATTCATGATAATGTTTATTACTATTATTACACTGCTCTACAGCCAAAATGCTTCTGAAATAAATGTAGTCAAACTTTACTAATTCTGGGTCACTGAGACTGAAAATGATGCTTAAAATTGTTGATTGGCTCTAGTTTTCAAGATATGCTAATGGGTCAGTATATACGACTCTTGACTTGGGAATGGCGGAAGATAAGTGAGTTATAAAGGGAAGGGATCTCAATTTAAACCAGAAATTACTAAAATACATCTTTCACAGGATCTATGAATAAATCTATGACTGGGTTTGGACAGTACTTGCTTTTTAGGCAAAACAATGAATGATGCAATCTGAAGCTGGTATTGCGTCATACATAATATGAATTGCATCATGTTATTCCTAGAAGTCATGGATGATGCAATCATAACGAAGCTTACATCACTCTGCTGAACAAATTGCCCTATATCATACAGTGTCGTGCTCTCTTATTTGTCGGTGTTTGATTTTGCAAAGGGACACATTTCTGTTTAGCCAAAGTGAGCAGAGATGCCTCGTACTTGTGTGAACAGTGCAGATAACTTCTGCTATGTTTGTGGTGAAGTGAGTTTTGCATCACAGAAGCGCAGTATAACCACTATGGTTAAGAAAGCCTATCACCTTTATTTTGGCTGCAAAATTGGAGATCAGGACAAGAGGTGGGCCCCACACGTATGCTGCAACACTTGTGCAACAAATCTTCGCTAGTGGTTGAACAGAAAAAGGAAATCTATGCCTTTTGCAGTGCCAATGATTTGGAGAGAGCCAACAGATCATACCAGCAATTGTTACTTCTGCATGGTGCCTCCAGTTGGGAAAGGTGTGTCAAAGAAGAAAAAGTGGACTGTGCATTATCCAAACATTCCATCAGCTATACGCCCAGTACCCCACGGAGAAGGACTGCCAGTTCCTGATGCACCAGAATCATTCTCACTTGAGTCAAACGAGGAAGAGGAAGAGGATAAAACTTCTGGTCCTGAACCATCAATGTCACAGGACCCATATTTTCTCCCATCCTCCTCCTCTGAACACCTCATAACACAAGGTGAACTGAATGACCTTGTCAGGGATTTGGAACTACCCAAGAGTAAGGCAGAGCTGTTGGGCTCCAGACTACAGCAGTGGAATCTTCTGGCAGGTGATGTTAGGGTTTCCATGTTCCGTGACCGTCAAAAGGATCCTGTCCCATTCTTCTTCATGGAAAAAAGAAGAACAGGAGTACTTGTGGCACCTTAGAGACTAACTAATTTATTAGAGCATAAGCTTTCGTGGACTACTTAGAGCTTATGCTCTAATAAATTAGTTAGTCTCTAAGGTGCCACAAGTACTCCTGTTCTTCTTTTTGCGGATACAGACTAACACGGCTGTTACTCTGAAATTCTTCATGGAAGGTGATCTTGTAGCCTGCAACAACATGGATGGTGTGATGGCAGCCCTCAACATCGTTCACGATCCAGATGAGTGGAGACTGTTCATTGATTCATCGAAGATGAGTCTTAAAGCTGTTTTACTGCATAATGGCAATGTTTTGCCATCAATTCCAGTTGGTCATGCAGTCCATATGAAGGAAACCTATGACAACATGAAACAACTTTTGAGGTGCATAAACTATGACCAACATTAGAGGCAGCTTTGTGGCGATTTGAAGGTTGTTGCTCTCTTGCTTGGTCTGCAGACTGGATACACAAAGTACTGCTGTTTTCTCTGCGAATGGGATAGTCGTGCAAGAGACTCCCACTACATCAAGAAAGATTGGCCACTCCGACAGTCATTGGAGCCTGGGAGGAAAAGTGTTCAGCATCCACCACTTGTTGAATCAAGGAAGATTTTGTTGCCACCCTTACACATCAAGCTGGGTCTGATGAAGAATTTTGTTAAGGCCATTGACAAAACACAAGCAGCTTTCAAGTACCTCCGTGGAAAATTTCCAAGGTTAAGTGAAACTAAGAAAAAGGAAGGTATCTTTGTTGGTCCTCAGATTCGTGAACTTCTTCGAGATGATGCATTTGACCATGCACTGCATGGCAAGGAAAAGACGGCATGGAAAGACTTCCAGTTAGTGGCAATAAATTTTCTCGGAAACAACAGGGCAGAAAACTACAGGTTGTTGGTGGAAAACCTCCTCAAGGCATACAAAAGCCTTGGTTGCAACATGTCACTAAAGATACATTTTTTGCACTCTCATCTAGATTTTTTTCCACCGAACTGCAGAGCAGTGAGCGACGAGCACGGCGAGCGATTTCACCAGGACATTGCAACAATGGAGAAACGCTATCAGGGCAAATGGAGCCCATCAATGCTTGCAGACTATTGCTGGACAGTGACAAGAGATGCTCCAGTTAATGAATACAAGAGACAAGCCAAGAAGCGCCGAGTAGACACTGAATAGGACTAAACTATGTACAGAATAGTTTTTTGCCTTTTGTTTCATAATACATTTTATTTATATAACCCTTTTGCTGATTTTTACAGTGTTACATAAACAGGACAGGTGAAATATTATCACGTAAAGCAACCATAAACACATGAAAAGACCTAGGTTTACAATTTATGATTAAACCTCTACTATCTACACAATATACATAGACATAAAATGTAAAAACTTAAATATCTTAGAAACAGTAGCCAATCAGTTGTTTTAATTGTCATATTTGAATTCAGCACATCAAAATACATAATAAATAGCACAGTTTATCTCTGAAGCAGACAACTTCTCAAAAATTGTAGACCAGTGTTATTTGTATTACATTTGATGCCCAAACTGAGATCAGAGTTCCATTGTACTAGACACAAGACATGTCTCTAAGCCAGGTGTCGGCAACCTTTCAGAAGTGGTGTGCCGAGTCTTCATTTATTCACTCTAATTTAAGGTTTCGTGTGCCAGTAATACATTTTAATGTTTTTAGGTGGTCTCTTTCTATAAGTCTATAATATATAACTAAACTATTGTTGTATGTAAAGTAAATAAGGTTTTTAAAATGTTTAAGAAGCTTCATTTAAAATTAAATTAAAATGCAGAGCACCCCGGACCGCTGGCCAAGACCCTGGAAGTGTGAGTGCCACTGAAAATCAGCTCGTGTGCCGCCTTTGGCACGCGTGCCATAGGTTGCCTATCCCTACTCTAAGCCTTCACCATCCAATGACTTGATCAAAGTCACACAGTAAGACACTGACAGGGCTGTGAGCAAAGCCCAACTCTCCTGACTCACAGTCCAATGCTTTGTACTAGACCATGCTGCATTCCAGTTATGTGAGCAATGTAATATTTATGCGACCCTATATTCTAGTTGTATTGGGTTATTATAGACAGAGCAGATAGCACAGCCTATTAAATTTACCCAACACTTGCCATTAGAAGACCCTCTTTTCTTACTTATTACTTTACAACTTTGCCAACCTTTAATTGTTTGGGCTGAGATTTTCCATTTGCTGGGTGTTCGCCTCAGGCTCAATTTTTTTCTTCAAGGTGCAAAAAATGCATTGTTTTGTCCATGTTAAATAATTCTGGTGAACTTTTTCTGAGGAGTTTTAATATACACCAATTTTGGGCAGGGACATGATATTTGGCAGGAAGTGGTCTTTGTGTCAGGAATGTGCCTTTTGCCATTGAAAATCCAATCAAATCTGGCCAAATTACCACCCTCTGGAAAAAAAATCCCATATCACACGTGCTCAGAACAGACTACTTACATTTTAACTGCTAAAATCTCAGAGGATTCCATTTTTACTGATCACACTCAAGCCTCTCACAGCTCTAGTGCTGACCAGCCTGAACATGTATCATTCCCCTCAGAGTGATTGAGCATGTTTCCTCCAGCCCAGGGCTACTGAACCAAAGACAAAGTTTCCTGTAATGGCTTCTCTCAGATACTCAAGGCTGGGGTGGGGCCAGGTCCCAGATTTGGAGAACTTTCTATGACAACGCCCCCAATCGCACCCAGGCATCATGGAGGAGAAGGCAGTGTCATTCAAATTCAGAGGAGGACCACAAGCAGGACCAAGTGGAAGGAAAAGGAGTAGATTGGGACAAGCAGTCTGGTGAGACTGGGACTAGAGGAGGGCTGGGAGAGCAGGGGAGAGAAACTGACTGGGACTAGCTGGGAAAGGTGACTGGGAATCAGGAGTGTGGGAGAGGGAGGCTGGAACCAATGGAGCAAAGTGACTGGGAGCTTGTGAGGGTAACAGAGGGATGAGGCGCAGGGTGCAGGTAGAATGGGAGCCAGTTGGTGGAGTGGGGAGAGAACACTGAGACTGGACCAGGACCTTCCTGTCTCTTCCTGCAGTACCCCGCCTCATTCATCACTCACCTTCCAACTTCCCCAACAAATGCAAAGGGGTCCTACCGATAACAGCCTCCTTCACTGCACAACTCTGATTCTCTACCCAGAGTAGGTACATCCTGGGCATTGAACGAGGCAGGAGTAAAGTGGAAAAACTAGTAAGTGATCATGTAATTAAAGATTTTATCATAATGCATATGCATAAGGGGGCCCAATTACAGTCACATGGGTATTTCTGAGCGCTAACTTTCAAGTTATTGACTTTGCAACCTTAATATACACAAAAAACTATGTTAAAAGAATACTTATAACTTTGGCACTAGGAAGTATATTGTTGTTGTCACTTAGCAACCTTCACTGCTTTCGTTTTTAACAGAATGAAGCCACTACATGAGTCATGTTGCTTCTGTTAAGGAGACAAAAAGCAATGACTTAAGTGAAACATTGAGCCTTCTGCTTTGACGATTAAAAGTTTCGTGGTTTTAAGACAGGGTCTATTGTAATTGAGTTTGGTATGTTTGTGGTAAAACCCCTGGGAGGGGGGAGGGGGACAAATTTGTTATGGAAGCACGTGTTTCAGCACAATGAGCACATTAAAATAGATTTTACCTCTCATATTAAAATAAGTGTTTAGGGACTTTTAATATAAAAATATTCAACAGGAACCTTGTATGCATATCATAATGTTTATAAACACAAGTATTGTTTCCCAACTGTCCCCCATAAATAAAAGCTCATATTCAGGTGGTTTCTTTAAAAGCTTACAACTGACCTGACATTAACAGACCTCTTGGTTGGACGGGCTGTAAAGGCTCTCTATCAGTGAGCAGATCAACCAATGCTCATGCACAGTAAGTACATAACTACAAATTCTAAGGACATATTTAATTAAGAAAGATGTTAAATGTCAGACCTGTTTTCTAAATAAACAATGGTATTGATTTTGTATGTTACCGATATATCCAAAAGGCACTAACTCAACATTATGGTTTAATAAACAGAAGTTGTTCATCCTAAAGATGAAGTCACTGAATGTTTTAATAGCTGAGTGCATCTGCTACTTATACAAATATCCATATGTGCAGTGCGAGGCAATGCTAACTATCTCACCTTTAAGCACTGGGGAAAAAACTAGTGTAGTAGAAAATGAAAATATAGTGTCTTAGGTTAAACACATTTGACAAAGGCTTGGCTCTAAAGACACCACACAGAAGACTAAGCACCCATAACATTCAACAGCAATATTCCCATTGATTGCTCTGATCTGACTTCTCTCTCCACTACACCATCTACCCTGCCCCAAAAGTGCCCACACTTACTGAATTTGAAGCGGAAAAACTGAATTTAATCAAGTTTTGAGGATCTACTTGCTCTCATGGTGAAAATTCCTACAGCATGTTTTAGCCTAGAGGTATTTTTTTAACACTCAGACTCACACCTATGTTATAAACACTTGAAAAGATAGACCTTTAACTCAAGTGGTGCAAATTGGCTTACCCATCATCAGAAACATACAACTCATGTACAGACCAAAGGGAGAAGTATATTTTCACAATGGTACTAACCTCTTAAATCATTATTCTGTATTGAAGTTAATTGGAATTACTGTTTTGCATTTTTAACACTTCTAGCATCTGGAATAGCTTTAGAAAAGGGAAAACCAACCGCAGAACAAAAGCTGTCAATAGAGAGACCCTGCTGTAAGAACAATGCATCACTTAAACTCTTGTAATGGCTGGATCGTATTTCATAACATGCATTAACAGACTGATCTACTTGCTGTGGTTACAGTGTACCGTAGTTTCATTTCATTTATGAAAACTCTTGTTTGCAGATCAACTGATAGGAAAAAAGTTGCTCCTCGTGTCTTTTTCATAAAGTTTGCTTTGTTGAAGTGTTTGTAATCATACAAAATTATTTATTAATTATTATTAATTATTATTATTATTATTATTAAATGTCCTGGGACATCTTAGAATAATTTTTTGACAACAGGGGAAAAGACGTTGTCCTGGTACATTTAAGTTTTGTGTTGCTTTTTCAAAAATTCTTTATAGGATGGGAAGTCTCTATATATTCATTTTAAGTTCATCCTGATATGATGTATCCCAACATGTAAAAATCTAACATGAAATTTATTATATTTTGGGAACAGGCTTCCTACACCTGCAACAATATTGCATCTCTCTGGTACAACACATTTGGTACCAAAGGAAATAAGAAGAGGTTCTTTAAATACATTATGAGCAGGAGAAAGATGAAGGAAAATGTAGGGGGATAGAGGAGGTAATAACTGATGACATCAAGAAAGCTGAAGTGCTTAATGCCCATTTTGCTTGAGTCTTAAAAGGGTAATGGCGACTAGATAATTAATATTAACAACAATAGAGAAAGAATGCAAGTCAAAATAGGGAAAGAACAGGTTAAAGAATATATAGATAAATTAGACGTATTCAAGTCTGCAAGGCCTGATGAAATTCATCATAGGGAATTAATGGAATTAGCTGAAGCAATCTTGGAACTGTTAGCAATTATATTTGAGAACTCCAGGAGGATAATAGGTTTATAAGGAACAGGGAGCATGGATTTGTCAAGAACAAAATCAGGCCAAACCAACCTAATTTCCTTCTTTGACAGGGTTACTGGCCTAGTGGTTAGGGAGGAAATAGTAGATGTGATATATCTTGATTTTAGCAAGGCTTTTGACACAGTCCTACATGATATTCTCATAAGCCACCTAGGGAAATGTGGTCTAGATGAAATTACTGTAAGACAGGTGCATAACTGATTGAAAGTCCATACTCAAAAAGTAGTTATAAATGGTTTGCAGACAAATTGGGAGGGAGTATTTAGTGGGGTCCTGAAGTGGTCAGTACTGGGTCTGATACTATTCAGTATTTTCATTAATGACATGGATAATGAAGTGGAAAGTTTGCTTAAAAAATTTGCAGATAACACCAAGCTGGTACTGGTTGAAAGCACTTTGGAAGACAGGATTAGAATTAAAAATGACATTGGAAAACTGATGGAAATTTAACAAAATGAAATTCAATAAAGACAAGTGCAAAGTACTAAACTTAAGGAAGAAAAATCAAATGCACAACTACAAAATGGGGAATAACTGACAAGATTGTAGTGCTGCTAAAAAGGGTCATGTTACAGTGTAACACAAATTGAATAGGAGTTAACCATGTGATGCAGATGAGAAAAAGGCTAATATCATTCTGGGGTATATTAACAGGAGTGTGGTATGTAAGACATGGGAGTTTATTGCCCTACTCTATTCGGCACTGGTGAAGCCTCAGCTGGAGTACTGAATGGAATTCTGGATGCCATACTTTAGGAAAGATGTGGACAAACTGAAAGAGTCTGGAGGAGAGCAACAAAATGATAAAAGGGTTAGAAAACTTATAAGGAACTATTAAAAAATGGGGCATGTTTAGTCTTGAGAAAAGAAGATTGGGAAGGGGAGGCCTGATAACATTCTTTAAATATGTGAAGGCCCATTATAAAGCGAACAGTGATCAATTGTTCTTCATGTCCACTGAATGTAGAACAAGTAATAATGGGCTTAATCTGCAGCAAGGGAGACTGAGGTTAGATATTAGGGACAACTTTCTAATTATAAAAAGAGTATAAAGCCTCTGGAATAGGCTTCCATGGGAGGCTGTGGAATCCCTATCATTGGAGGTTTTTATGAACAGTTGGATAAATGCCTGCCAGGGATGGTCTAGGACATTCAAGGTCCCTTCCAGTCCATGATTCTTGCACTTCATTTTTGCAAAAAGCCCCATTGTCTTTGCACTTCAGGAAAACTTGATGGCATAAGAGATCTCTCAATACTCAAAAACTAGAAGCTCAAATCCTTTGAGCAAAGCATAATCTGAATTACTAATATTTAGCTCTATAGCAGAATGAATGTTGGGTATTCAGTTATAATAGCCATCACACTTGTACCGGATCACAATTTCTAAAATGCTCATGAGCTTGCTAGTCAAAGTTCCTACATAACCTCAAGAACCAGCATCTCAACACTGCTAACTCACTCACCATATTCAACAATTTACATCCTCTGTTCTGCTAGCTTCCATAGTCACACAGAACAAGGCAAACAAAGTTATGGGCAAAAACAATTAAAAATGCACTTATGAGCAGAGAAGGACCTACTCATCCAGGACAATTATTTCACCTAATCCACAGATATTCGATAACTTCTGAAGAAGCTCTGAGATTTGATTAGTTAAGCAATTAACTAGGATGTTGTCTCTGAGGAGTGCTATGTAAAAAAAATATTGCTGTTCATTATATATGGAGAACAACTGCAACACAGGTAGTTACACTTCCCTCCTTTAGCTTCAAATGGAAGCATTTCTCTTCACTTCGCCTCCTACAAAAGCCTTTTTAGGTTACTGGCGCTGAAGAGCTGTGCTGTTCTACAACAGAGACAGCTATGTTTCAGTGAAGAGCAGACAACCCGCCTCTCCCTCCAAATGCTTGCAAAGTCAGAGATCCTTTCTGACTGAAGCACAAGTAAGTGACAATTTATCTGCCCTTTGCATTTTTTGTGGCTACAGATCAGGTAGCAATTTCTTTACAATTAAACAGAATGGGTGTTTATTTTCCTTTTTTAAGATAATACTT
Source organism: Malaclemys terrapin pileata (assembly GCF_027887155.1). Classification (NCBI taxonomy): domain Eukaryota; kingdom Metazoa; phylum Chordata; order Testudines; family Emydidae; genus Malaclemys; species Malaclemys terrapin. The sequence continues at coordinate 29,962,678 of NC_071512.1, forward strand.
CATTCACTTAATTCAACAGCAAATATTACTACAAACATGGGACAATTAGTCTTTTCAGTTTAAGGCAATTAGGGATGGAATTTTCAATAGCTCCCAAGTCACTTGGGCTCATGCTGCTAAGGCACTTCTAAAAATCCCCACTAAGTGTCTAAAGTGTCTGACAGTTTTTTTTTAACTAAACAAGATCATAAGTGGACAATTTCTCCAGGCACATTAACATCTCAGTAGACATTCATTAAGTGTCATATATTTTTCTTCCCCCAAGTAACAGACGTTAAGATACCTTATATGTACTTATAAAGGTCTCCCATTATCTTTCCTTGTTTCTAAAAAATTAAGATGCTCTTAACAGATTGTGTGCCTCTGTTCAGTGTTGTTTCTACTGTTTCTGTCCTTAATTGCACTAGAAGATTGTACAGCACAAAGCACCATCGCTTTCATGGGGGAAGAAAGTGTGAATGTTGGTAGTGGAAAGATAAACAGATCTAATTGTTAAAGCCAGGATCTATTTCTGGCTATGCCAGTGAATCATTGTGTGGACTTTTAAAGTCATTTAGGGTCTGACATTCAGAACTTCTGAACAGCTGTTGCTCCAACTGCTGTCAACAGGAGGTGTAGGTGATAAGCACCTCTGAAATCAGGCCCTTAGCCTGTGTGTACCTTAGTTCCCTCATTGCCATATATGGAACAAACTCCCTATTCCTATGTGTGTTTTATCAATTAACTCATGTTTGTAAAGCTCTTTGCTATAGAGGAATGATTTACTATGCTATGTCTATCACAACAGTTGGATGTGTTTCAGCAATGTGTAAAAAAGCATCCAAGATTGCTAAGTCAATCACATTGCTCAGTTACCTGAATTTAATCATGCTATTAAAAAAGGAAGATGATCCTGCATTTAATAATAAACAACCAGAGGTATTCCTATTGCTATAGTTGGGGTCCGGGAGAGAAATTTAAATATATTATGACAATTGTATATACACAAATATAAATACATATTGTGTATGCACACATACACACATATTGGTCAACATTTTAAATAATCCTTGCTTTAATATATTAATTTTCACACTAGAAAACATCTTCATAGTTGAGCATCACATCCTCAGTCTTCAAGGTCTCGTCTTCACTGCTTACATGACACTGTTGTAACAAAAAGAAAATGCCCTGGAAGCCTTAGTGTCTAGCACAGCTTTGCATATGGAAGGGTAATACTAATGCGAAATTCAAATCGCTTTCTGACAGCAAGTTGTGCATAGCTGCATTGACAATTTGTTCAATTTGCTCTATTGTTGGAAAAATATGTAGGGGTATTAGAGATTTATAGGCTGCAAGAGCCAATATTGGATGGGCTGACAATTGTAAATTCTGCACTATTATGGAAATTCCAAACGCTGTGTGGGCTTGCAAATGAGTATGATCCTTTTGCAGAGCAATTCCTTCCAAATTTCCAGCTCTGCATTTTAACCCCGTCTTTTCACCATCCACTCACTTTTGGTCACCACTTTATAGCTACACCTCTACCCCGATATAACGCGACCCGATATAACACAAATTTGGATATAACGCGGTAAAGCAGCGCTTCGGGGGGGGGGGGCGGGCTGTGTGCTCCGGCTGATCAAAGCAAGTTCGATATAACACGGTTTCACCTATAACGCGGTAAGATTTTTTGGCTCCCGAGGACAGCGTTATATCGGGGTAGAGGTGTACAACCTAGCTAGGGCTGGACAGGAGAAGAGCCCCCCCAAAGGGAAACATTCCATGCATCTGACTTTGGCAATGACACTGTAGATTGTGTTTGAGGGTTAATTCCGTTTCCCCCATTTAAATCACAATTCTTGGCTAAGTTATTGCACAAAATTCACAATACTTCACTGTCAATTCCCTCAACTCCTATTTATCATGAGTACCAAAGGGGAAAAAACCTAACCCACTGGTTTTAGTTACAGCCGTAATATTTTGTAGAGTCCTTTAGCTGTGAAATACAAACCTGACATTTTATAAATAGCTCGGGAGGGGTTTGTTATGTGGTAAAACAACCTCCTCCCTGGAGTTCAGTCTCCTTTTCAGCCTCCTTTTCTCCCTTCCACCTTTGTTTTAGTTGTTTCATGTTAACGAGGTACCTTTTATTGTCCCTTTTTCATGCCTGTTGGATTATTCTATGTTCTGCACATCTTACATGCATACCATACTTCATTAGAAGATATTTTAGAAACAGAAAAAATAGGATGCCAGTGGCTGATTCTAGACACGTCTTCTATGTGCACTCATTAGGAATGACCTCAAAGCTGAGGGAAGCATTAGTTCAATGTCTTGTGAATTCTATGCCTGTTATTTTGACTCTGCTTCAACCTTGTTTTATTTCAACCTCTGTTGTAGACAAATGCTCAGTTGGTTCTATAGTAATGGCTGAGGAGAAATTTCATTAGATCTCTGTTTCCACTCAAGCAACTTTTCAATAAACTTTTTTTTTTATTGAAACTCCTCCTACTTACTCTTAGCCCAAGGATTATTTTGTTTTGAGCATTCCGGGGTAAGACTAGTCAACCATTCTTCAGTGATACAAACAAAAAATATTAATTTAGATGCTTTGGGGGAGGAGACAGAGGATATGTAACTTAAAAGAGAGCTAATAAAAGATAAAATATTTTCCGAGACAAGAGTGTGATTTTTCTAATGATGGAACCTTTTTAACCCACTAGAACCTACTATTTCTCATTTGTGCAAACTAAATTAAAATAGGAAAATGGGAAAGTTATTCTTATTAAACTTTAAGTACGCAGAGGTTTATTTCATTTTTACAGTATAGACATATCTTTACTTTCAAGGGACCTTTTAATTACAATACAATTTTTTAAGAGTGAGGACTAAACTGTATTTCCTGCAATGACCAGTCTAATGGTGGAATTTTTGTTAGTCTACTAAGTGAGAATTCTTTTTGTGGTCTTTGCAGAGATTAACTTTTTAAAAGTCTGTTTATATTTTTCCTACAGTTATAATTAACATGCCATCTCTACTTCTTTCTGAAATATTAATTACTTGCTATTTACACTGAAATACCAGGATTTTTTTTTTTTTTTTTTTTTTTTTTTTTGTTCATCAGGTTATCATTTTGGTTTTTCAGTTAGAACAAAAATGCAAGGAGACAAAAAGCTTCAGGCATTTAAAGGTGAAGTCTCATCACTACGGTAAAAAAACTGAACAAAAAATGAAAGCCACTTGTTTTAAGTCACACCAACTTGCCCAATGACATTCTCGTTCTGCTTTATGCACGGTAAGGTCAGAAGCATGAAAACATCCGATCTGTCATGCAGTAGCAAGTAGATGATTTAATTTGGTTTTAGCAGTATTCATTGAACTAACCCTGTGAACAAAGTAGGCTGCATGTATGGTATGTCAACATGGCACTACTGTAGTCAAGGCAGAATCAAAATGTCATCTAGTTTTCTTTGAGCACACTTCGTATTTCACAGGATGACCCACAGCTTGTTAGTCTTGTCACTCTGGCTAGCCCCAGCCTGACCTTCAGCTTGTTTCTAACAGCAAGAACTAGAATGGATAATATTGAGGGCTTAAAAAAAAAAAACCACACACTTTCTCACTTGCTGGGAAGAAAAAATCTCAAGCCTGGTGCTGACTTGTTAATTGCCAGAGGGCAACAGCCACCATAGGTTGCACTAAAACCGCAAAGAATGTTCAGGCCACGTTTCAACATCCAAGGGTCAGCCAGGTGTCGTCCACTTACAAGAAAACAATTTTCTACTTCTGAACTTTGTCTTTTGCTCCTGGTTTCTCCTGAGGGGCAGGCTTCCTTTTTCTTTCATTAAAAATGACTAAAGGGAAGGAGACGAAGGAGTAGAACCAAGGACAAATGTGATACAACCAAGAGGTTATTCTGAACTACTCTTGGCAAACATAACCCAAGAAGTTAATAATTCTTCTTAAGAATTAAGAATACACCTTCATTAATTTTGTGAACCTGCCATCTCTACTGAATTCAGCAGGAAAGGAAATATCTGTTAATCTACAGAAACACTGCTGTCTACAAAGTATTTCTGGGGACTGAGGGAGGAATTCTCCTAAGAGGTGTATTACCCAAAAAACAGACTTCTTGCCATTGAGTAATGCAAGTCTTTTGTGATGCATCAGATTCCGCAATGCCGAAAATAAATGCTCACTACTTGAAACATGTATAGTGAGTTCTAAGTTGTTCTGAGCAAATTTGTTTCCTTCTGATATCTGGAGTTTAAAGTTATTTCAACTATACATTTAAAGCATAGTGTTCTTTTGTATTCCTCTAGATAAAGAAATTTTGCTATCCTATTTTTTCTGCCTAGAGGGAAGAATATGTAAAGATCTTAAAAAACACAAGAGGTTTTGGTAGTGGGCCATCTACATTCTTTGATGTTTAGATTTTGATCCTGTTTATAAAGTGCTCATCAAGACTCCATGATAAGCAGCATCTTTGTACACTAAATTATATTCACATGATTAAATTCACAAATTGTCAATCCTTTCAGGGGTCTACTAATGCTAATGTGCTCACATCCACTAGCCACCACAACAAAGTCAACGCTACAAATTCCTTCTTTATCTTATCTTCAGATAAAATAGGGGTAAAAATGTTATTTCAAAATGTGCTAATATAGATAAGTATTTCAGATGCAGTAACCTTGACAGTGCTGCAGAAATTAGTTTAATTTTCTGGTCTCTACTCAAATATAAACAGAGTATTGCTATTGGTGTGTGAATAAATTACTTTGCATTACCACATGGCTTAAACCAATTATCTTTTTTAAAAGTAACTTTTAATAAATTATACCCTGAGCAACAGGAGAGGAAAATGTGTGCTTACATGTCATATTTGCTCAAACAAAAATCAATTGCTGTTGGAAGCCAAAAGGGGGTTTTAGTTAAAGTTAACACACACCTAAACTCCTGAGATTCCATGTTTAGCTTTATCTGAGGAAAAGCAACTAACAGGAAATTGTTCTTGTGATCTCCTAGTCTTCAAAGTAGTAGCCTCTCAAATCTGTTTATTGGTTCAAAGTTTAATTAGCCATCTATATGCACTCAATCTGTGCACAGCAGGGAAGACAAAACACTGTCCAGATTGCACTGAAACATCACAGACTACAGGAGAACACAGAGCCTGTTTACAGCATCCCATCTTTATTGGCAGGGCTGGCATTCCTGAACCATTCCATGGATACCTATTAGTAGCCATTCCAATCCAGATATCCAGCTCCTTTCCCTCAATTCAGATGGCTCTCATGACACAATCTGAATTCCTGTAGTTTGCACAATAACCATCACATCAGTGCAACAGATCATTTCAAGTGTCTCTAACTAGACTACATGAAGGGCCTGTCTACTGACAGGGAAACTGACTGGCACAACCACAGCAGTATAACTGTGTAGACAAGCCCTAACACTGATTGCCAAGCAAGGAGGGTGGAGGCTCTCTTTGAATCGGGGGGATAGAGGAATGGGAAGGAAAGTGCAGTGAAGTCCTGACACTTGGTGGGGGCAGGGAGAGGGGGGCAGCCACTGCAGGCTGGGAAGGAGGCGCATTCCTGCCCCTCCTGGTCCTGTTCTCAGATCTAATCTCAGGTGCCATTGCAGCTGCTCTAGTCTCTACCTCCAGGTCTCACTCCCTGCTCCCCATCCCAACCCTGGGCCTCACAGTGGCCACTCCTGCCCCATGGGTCTTGCTCTTGCCTCCACACACCCCTACCCCCCAGGGCATGCACAAGTTTACACGAGAGCAGAGCCCCCCACAATATTTTCATTGCAGGGGTGCTAGCCTTTCCACCCCTCTCCAGTTCCACCACCTCGGTGGCCAAATATTTAGGTTTCTGTTTATGTTGACCTGCAAGTTTCTGCTCACGTTAGCACTGTCTCTCTCAGATTTCACTGTTTTCTCAGCAGGTGAGAGGGAAACTGCAGCACAGTAGTGTAAATGGAGGATTCTCTAAGTCTTTAAACCATGATTTGAGGACTTCAGTATTTAGCCAGAGGCTAAGGGTCTATTTCAGGAGTGGGTGGATGAGGTTTTGTAGCCTGTTATATGCAGGTGGTCAGACTAGATGATCATGAAAGTCCCTTCTGACCTTAAAGACTATGGGTAAGTATTTGGTAAGTGAAACCATATTGTTACATTTACTGAAGGAAAACTGTTTGAACTTGCAATAGGTTTACTTGATTAAGAAAGAAATGTATAAATATATGGATTCATCCCAGAGTAGAAAGATGCCATGGCTGAGTTTCTTTAGACAGAAGTCTGGTGGCAGATCAATGTTCTGCGTTTGGACTATGGCACGTTTTAATTATATAAACCTCAACTATAGACATGGCTGCACATACTGTTTTCATTTGTATGTTCTGTTCACAGGTATAGTATATTGTAAACTTCTTGGGGCATGGATATTATCTTTATTCTTGTCTTATACAAACCTGAACACGCCCCTAGTACTTAATAAAAAATGTTTAGCAGTCTCATGCTAAAAATGATAATAATCATGCTAATTTTCTTCTTTCTTCCCTCCTTTGAAATGTATTAAGCTGACCAGGAAAGTAGTGTTATATTGTAAAAACTAAATGTAGTAGTATAGATTAACATGCTGTTTGCTCTCAGTTGTACCATAAAAACCAACTAAAATCAGAGTTATTTAGAAAATTAACAGCTGTCAGAGCTAACCCAAAACAGACATTGGTTATCATCATGGATGAGAACTGAATGTTAAATTTCATGTCTAGATGCAGTCTTGTTTATGACTATTTAAAATGTTATCAATTTCATTTATGATCTATCTATAAATTGCATCACATCATAATTACAAGTTTCTGTGGTTCAGCAGTTCTCTTTAATAATCATCAACTGTAAAATATTTAAGTACAATTTGGGATATCATCCCTTAAAATGTCATAAACATTTGCTATTTTCTTATAAATTGGGATTAGCAAGAGTTCCTGGAAACTATAAATCTTATTTCTAAAAATTTTATTTCTATCAGATGTTAAATCAACAAATAACATATCATCTGCCAATGCTTTAATAAAGTGTTTAATAAGGTAAGTCTTGCTTAATAAAACTGCTGTAACACTTCCTCTCAATATTACTAGATTTTCAAACCCTGGATATCTAGATTAGGTATAATAGGTGATAACTGTTCATATCCTCTTGCTTATGTCAGGGATCTGACATCATAAATTTGTTTTAATGACTTTAAAAGGAAGTTACAAATAAATTCTGAAAGAAATAATTCTTATGCTAAAATTAGTGGAAATTACGGTAATTAAGAAAAAATAAAGTGTTGTAATATACAGTACTGCAAAATCACAAATCTTTTCACAAGGCAATGTTTCAGTGGACAGAGAAATTCAGAGTATACTGAAAAAATTAATCTATAAAATGCTGTGATATCAAGAAAGTAGATAAATTGGGGGGACAAAACATTTCCTCTCTAATTTCTGACTAACAGTTTTGTATAGGGTTTAGAACAGTAGATAAAACTTACTCGTGGACAAGTGTAGTTATTAATTTGATGGCATCTCTTCCTAATAGCAATATATGGGTGACAATATAAATCAGTGTATGCACAATATGTGCTATAGTACCAGAAAGGTAAAATCTCATCACCTGCTCTTGTCATCATTTTGATAAACCTGAAGAATGTTACCTCAGCAAAGATAAGGTCAACTCAACTTCAGACCCATACTTAGTAAAAAGAAAAACAAGCTTGCATAGTAAGACCATAGCAGTGTTGCTCTGAATGTGTTCCTCCTAGAATTCCTAAAAAGACTGGTAAAGCAAGTTGATGTTTTCCCTGCAGCAATATTCCTCTCTCCCACACTGACCAACTTCAGTATCTGGGCATCTGGCAAAATAGTAGCGGTCAGTGTTTCCCTGACCCAGTTATGTGCAACACAATAACAAACAGTAAAGCTGAGATTTTTCAAAGCTTCCTAATGAATTCAGAAACCTATCCTCATCAGTTTTGTGAACTGACCATCCCAATTTTTCAGGAAGCTCTTAAAAGTCTCCCATAAAAACCTAGCATGTGTAAAACAAGAAGCAGGTAAATAATACTGGATTTTTAAAATTAATTCATTTTAAATAACGTAAGTTGTTTATAAAGTTAAGGAAACTTGTTTGCTTGAAATACATGGTTTTTAAGTGGACAGCATCCCTCAATTACAATATTTATGTTCCATGTTTGCAGTTTACAGATGATTGGGAGCTTTTTACTTGGGAGCTTAGGAAAACAAAGAAAAGTGTGAAAAGAAAGGGGAGGTGTGATTAGGGCAGCATGAACTGTATAAGAAGGACTCAAGGAGCTGTACACAAACAAAAAATCACTATGAAATACCCACAGTAATGGAGTCTGAGTGGCCCTTGTTTCACTAATTATGATTAATGAAGAGGCATTACAGACTTGTAGATGCAATCATGAAAATGTCTGACTGATAATTTTCCATTTATTCTACTGCACTCAATAACTTCGGTAAAAAACACAGCAACACTGGAGAGAAAAAGGGAGTTTAAAATTACATGCAGAACTAGTAGAATGCTAAGTGAACAGCTGGTAATGTTTCAGGATACTAGAGGTAATCCTCACACCAGAGTAATTTTGCAGGACAAATTGAAGTGAACAGGCTCAGGAAAATACCGATTAAATACTAAGAGTCTTATTGTTAACAATGGAGAAGGGAAATAGACTATGACTTAAAACGTACACATTACTTTCAGTTAGAGAAAGCTAAGACTTGTTGGATCTAGTCTATGCTACATCAATCCTGGAGACAGTGGTGGCCAGTCTGGCCATGGGTGCAACATAAAGGTTGCGCTGGCTTGCAACCATTCCATGTACCAGCTGAAGATTTATTTGCTCACACTAGGGCAGGGGAGGAGATGCTCAGATGCTGGCTGAGGGGAGCTAACAGGTCTGAGGATCTGCATCAATAGCCACTAAAGAGTATTTAGGTTATGGAAACAAAATCTGAATCAGTAAACAACTATTGTCCCAAAAACAAACAAACAAAGCAATGCTGTTGCAAACATTTTACATGCGGAAACAGTAGTTCAGCAGGTATGGAAGTCTGAGATCAATGTTAGATGCTATCAGCTATGAGCTCTGATGCCAAGGCAGGTGAATGTGTTACACCGTTTGTACGTTGCATCTGAACTTCCCTGTTTCACTTTGGGTCTCTCCTCAGCACAGTATTTATTCAAAAACTATTTTGTACATAAAGTGCTTATTTTTAACATAGTGTAGCCGAGAACAAAGGAGAAATACCCTATGGAAACGTATGGCAGCTGACAATCAACTAACTCTTCTGGTTTATTGAATGTACACATACTTAGCATTGAATACATGATTTTTGTTTTTTAGTTAAACAGTTTATGTAGGAAACCAAAGCTGTCCATGCAGAGCTATTACATTTTAATAGCTCCCTAGATATACCAGTAAATTTTTGACACAATGTTGAATTGCAAAAGTTTAATACAATTAGACAACCCTGTGAATATCCCAAAAGTAAGCTCTCAGGACCACTTATGCAATTCACTTGTAGACAGCATCATCATTATGCAATATGGTAACAATGGCAAGGTAGAGCCTTTCAACTACTGCATATGAAAATATTTCACGCAGTCTAAAGGCTATAAGAGTGGACTAGGGTTCTTACAAAGGTAAGAAACAACAAAACTTTTAGCCAAATACCATTTTCACTCACCAACAAAAACACCAGAAAGGAGGTGAATGCTATTTAAATGTATATGCCTCATGAAGCAGTGGTGGGTATGCTTCCTTTCACTGTTCATTGTACCATCTTTGACTGAGATTCTCCATTATCAAAACTCTATGGAAAAGGAAAAGTTTATGCAAAATTCTCTGCAGAAAGAATAAAGATGTGGAATAAGCTACCATGACAGCCACTGAAGCAGACAGCATCATCGTGCAGTATTCAAGTGGGACTGGATCAGTTTCCAAGGAGACAATAGGAAAATGGAAATATTGGAACAAAAGGTCAGATTTGATGGGAACCATAGCCTTTTCTGTTTCTTGTTCCAATGGTTTATCATCTTAAAGTTAGACACTGTTCAAACATATCTTAATTCATACCGATAATTAGCTATAATTCCACTCATGCTTATAATCTCTTAGTAACCTGCTAGCCTATTCCTTGCATAACTTTCACAGGTCTGACAATTAGAGATAACAAAGTGCATTCACCACCACAGTTAATTAAACATCAGTTAAGTTGGTCATAAAATTAGCTTTAGAAGCTAATGTTTTTTCCCCCATCATAACACTGCTGAGTGACTGAGCTAACAGAAGCTCAGAATAGACAGAAAACCCCAATCCTTACATTATGCTCAAAACATACAATTTACTTGTTATATATTTTACCTCCCAGTTACCAGGTTTGCTCTTTTTCATTTTAGTGTATTTTGACTAATCAATGGTTATAAAAGTAAAAATGGCTGCAATACCTAAGATGATGCATTTTAAATGGTCAATTAATTGTACATAGTAATTATAGTAACTTTATTAAATGGTAGAAGACAAAGACAACTGTTAACTCCCTAATAAAGAGCAAAGAAACCCAGAAGATAATGTACTAACCTTTCACCTTTAGAGAAAGAAAGCAAATATTTTAATATGCATTTTAGTGTTTTCTATAGCACTCATCACCATAACAAGTGTTCTGTTTAAAATATCTTTGAAATTGATTTGACTGGTCTCATCTTTGTGTCCCAGCGATGGATGTTTATCCACCTTGTTAGAGAGTAGGACACTATCATCAAATTCATTTTCATAGATAACCTAAAAGGTCACAGAATTCTGAAGGAAATAGTCATTGGCTGAAGAAAAATAATGCATTTTGAGATCACAGTGCATAATGCTTCCTTTTTGGTCACCGATTTTTGTGTGTTTCATTTGGCTATTTAATTTTAAAATGTTCTCCTTTTCCCAAGAGATACTAATACCCTTTCCAAGTTTGAGCCAAAAGCTGCGGATAGGACTGCATGTTCTACTCCCTGAATTGCCTTAAAAATAAAATTAAGACTCAGATTCATTCCAAATACATCGTATCGTTCATAACTTTTACAACACATTTGATTTGTGATTACCCAGCAGAGTTACATTTTTAAGCAACACTGAACAAGCGTTTAGAAAACAGGAAACCCATGAAATGTTAATTCTTTGAAGACTGCAGTTGGGAATATTTTGCAAGTTTAGCAACTGCAGACAGTCTTGGGACTAATGATCTCATTGGGAAAATAAATCACACCTATTGTAGGAAGCTGTAGGAATGAAGTTGTGTCAGTTTGACAGACCATAGTTCACAGCTTTTGGCTTACCACCTCAGATAATGAAGGAAAATATCACCTACCACATATGCCCCTGGCACAAGACCCAAATCTAGTTCCCAAATTGGTCATTTACAGTATCAAGTGCTTGTGTATCTTAGCATTTTGCCAAATTTATTACAAAAACTTACCAAGTTTATAATCTTTAGAGATACAAAACTGAACAGTACAAACATAGATGTGATTCTGTTTTCTCCATATACTATTTTATCCTTCTTTATACCTTCAAGTTATGCTTCCTGACCACTGTGCCTTTGAGAATGGGACTCAATGAACAGCCAAACACATTTCACTGTCTGCAGTTTCTCCAATAGTTATTTCTTATTACATTTTAGCCTTATTTCATTTGGAGAGCTGATTTGTTCTCACATATGTTACATTTTTAGTACAATCATCATAAGCGACCCCATTGGAGTCTTCACACTACTTCACATACTGACCTTCCATCAACACCCACAGAACATCCCTATTTTTCACTAACAGCTGAGCTGAGCTTCATCTAGTTTGCCTGGGAAATTCTTAATAACTGGTTATTATGTACTTTATACTTACTCCACTAACCTCCAAACATGGACAAATATTAAATGTACATACATATTTCAGAAGAGCTGTGTTAGTCTGAGTCTGATGAACAGATATTGAACAGGTGATTGCTTTGGTATACATCAGTGAACATACTGTGCATGACACACAGAGTATAGCACAACACAGACCTTCCATCATTCTCTGATTAAGAATAATAGGAACTTACTTTTAGAAAACAAACTAAGTCCAGAAGCTAGTTTGACAGTCCGCAAATATGCAAAGATGCATTACAGGATTCTTAACTATGAAATTATTATGCCTCTGTGAAAGCAGGTGGGGAGGGGGACGGGAGGGAGGGAGAGAGAGAAGCAAAAGGAGTTTTACTAATTAAATCTCCCAAGTGACTACATTTCTAGCTAAAACTAAACACCTTCATCACTGCTGCACAGCATGCAAAAGATCAAGAGGCAGGTCCGACACTTACTAACCAATATCAGGGCTAAACCATGCAAGCAATTTGCCACCTTCTCCAGGTTCCAAGGTTTGCTAAATTCATAGCATTTTTCAGGTCACCTATGGCATCCTTGGGACAAGGACTAGAAAGCAGAGTGAACTATTCTAGTTAAGTGTTCTCACCCTTCCCACCCCCAGCTGGTTAATTAAATGTAACATGCTTGAAATTGTGTTCTGTTCCAAGAAGTATGTGACTCTCACTTTTCAGGTTATGGTCACACTAAGTAGGTTATACGCCTTGATGCGGCCCAAGGAAAGGAGAAAAGAAAGGATATTTTAAAGTACTTCATCAAGTACTGTAGCTTATGATTCATTTTAATTCTAGCTTAACTTGTGCCTGCCTATCACCAATATGATATGCTAGTTTATAAGCAAGGGCAAAGTAAACAGATGAACCATTATAAAGAAAGCTGATTTTCAACTAGAGTGTGGTTGTCAAAGATATGACTGACCTTTCATTAATACTACTGAACTAGATAAAAGTATTGCACAGCTTCAACCCTACTTATCTAATCCAGCTGTCAAGCATTCCTTTGGCACCTCTATTGTTTTAAATCTTACAGAGCGATGAAGCATAGTTTTCTGTTCTGTGTAAATAAGTTATTTAATAGCTTGTGCAACTCCAAAAAAGAATTCTCTCTTCATTCCACAGCAACTTCAAAAGTGAGACAGCAGAGGATTCTCTTGGATTTGTTCCTGATCTGGATTAGTACTTTACTCAAATGCATCAACAGTCATCTCTCACCTCTGTTCATGCCAGGAATAGCTAACCAGTGGTCACCATTAAAACAGGCACGTGCAAGATTACATTTATTAAGAGGCTCTTAAGAATGTGCCTGCAAAGTGAGTATGTCTAGAAGCTCACATATACATGAGTTTAAGCATGCATTAATCCATGTTCGGTTTTTAAGTGTCTGTTTACTAAAAACCCTACATTAACAGAACAGGAAAATCAGGGTAACAGAGAGAACTGGAGGGGTGAAAGCAGGGAAAGATGCCCGAAAAGAGTTGTGCCTGCACAGTGTGGCACATATTTAGAGGCCTATTTGGAAATGTGAACTAGAGAATCTATTTTCTAGTGGCATATTGCTATTTTGTACCCAGCTTAAGTATTTTTTGCCTGGTTTTGTTCCAAAGGAAAGCTGCAGCCTTTTAACAACAGGAAGTTCCTAATCCTTACTTAGGAATTCTATACAAACCAAAGACCCTTAAAATCCATAGGCATGTTCCCAAAGATAGTCTCTTGGGTTCTTCTTTCTTTACTGAATGCAGAATTCATTGCCAAGGAAGTACTATTTTTTAAGAAGCATAGTCCTTAAATTTTGTACTAGATAAACCATTCTAGAGACCACAGCTGTGTAAATGGAAAACCTTTGAAGATCTAGGAACAAAAAGAAAATCCCTAGAAATGTTCAGGGTCATCTCTCTCTCTAGACATTAAAACCAACCCATTACTATACTATACGCAGAAGGGTGGGACAGCTGCTGTATGCTTAACTGTTTAGTGTCAATTTCGATTCCACATTTCCAATAAGAAGAGCTCCTTGTGCCCATACAGGATGACTATGCCACTGCAAAACACACCTTCTGCTATACTATGGGTTAAGTATTTTTACAGAAAACTGTATAGTCTGATCTATACTGCTATGTGGAAGAAACATTTGGAAAGGAATGGTATATGTATGTATTACCTCGTTCCCCTCCAGAAGTCTGAATAGAGCTTTAGTCATTTGGGGTATGTCTACACAGCAGCTAGGAGCATGCTTCCCAGTCCAGGTAGAGAGAGAGGTACTAGCTCTGCTCAAGCTAGCACACTAAAAATAGCACGGTGGCTGCAATGGCACAGGTGGCGGCTAAGCCTGACCCCTTGGGTATATACTCAGGTGACTAGTCTGAACCGCTGCCCATCCCACTGCAGTCAGATTGCTACTTTTAGAGTGCTAACAGAGCTAGCACATCTGTCTACTTGCACTGGGAAGCACATTCCCAGCTGCTGTGTAGACATATCTTTAAAGGGAAGGCTCAGCTATAGCAATAAGATGACATTCAGTACATTTTTTGCTGAACTAATCTGTTTTTCCCTAGTGTAAATGACCAGGGATAGAATGGAGGCAAAACAAAATGGCTTCTGTTGGCTTAATGTATTGCTTCTGACACAGAATGCAACTAACACTTCATTCTTTTTTTTTAATTATTATTATTATTTCCTATAGTCTAGTCTGAACTCTGAAATGACAGTGTTTCATAACTGGTCATGTATCTTGTTTCACCAGCATTCAGTTCCAAAAATAACATTACCCTTAATATATTATTCTTCATTAAATTGGCCCACAACATGCACTGTACTTAATTCACCTATTATTCATGCTGCTTTTAATTCTTAACATTGACTTTGCAGCCTGTAACATCCAGTTCACTGTATCACATCATTCCCTATAGAACACATTTGTATTATCAGCAGATAAATTACTGGAAAAAAATACACAATGGATAAGAGATTTTTTCCTATACTAATTATTTTAGCCTTTTAAGGAAAACGTTTAGAGAATAAACATGTAGAAGATAATTAATTGTACTTAATTATTTAAGCAAAGAATTATTGTACGCTTACTGAAGTCACATTTTCCATTGTACTTTTGAATCCTCTACAGACATCTTCACCTAAGTTAATATTTTCATTTGTCCAACTGGAAGCTATTAAACTTTCATTAGGCTTCACACATTTGTTAAGTCAACTTAACCTTCGGTCAAAAATACTTTCTAAGTATCAAATATCAGACCTACAAATTAATAAAATCTTTCTGTAACTTCACTTCATAATTATATCTAGCTTGTTAAAAATTGAAAGATCCTATACTCCATGAATATTTCCTAACACAGACGAAGAGTAGTTGGGCCTACATACAAACAGCTTGTATTTCCCCAAAAGGCTAAGTAAGTACGGTGAAACCAACACAAGCCTAACTATAATGGTTACAAATAGCTGTACTTGGTGCTTAACAAGCATGAAAGGCAAAGTCCTTGCCCAAAGAGTTTGTTATGCATTTGTGTTATGCATCTTCTATCTTTGTTTTGGGGAGAAGAATTTTAACTCATGAAATGTATTGGAAAAACTGCCTGAATAAAAAGTTAAAAATTGATCAAATTGATAGTAAAATTGAAAAGTTAAACATTGATAAAAAGTCCACTGTTTATCAATTGAACAAGCACAGCACATACCACACTAGAGCATGTCCTTGCCAACACAACCCTCCCAAATGCGTTTGAACCCTAAACCTAGAGTGACCACTTCTAGCACTTCTCCATGACCATCCACTCCATGGCTTTTGTTTTATTCCCCATCCTTACAGGAATCCATTAGTCTTAAAGACAAATAAGGCAAATGCTCTTAATTCTCACTTTTTAATATAATGATTTACTAGGGTCTCACTGGTTGGAACCTACATTGCTGTGACTCTGAGATGAGAGTTGTCTGGTGCATTCGTTGATTCTGATATCTTTTTCTTATACTCACTTAGCTGCAATACATGAGTCTGTCGTCTTCAGGAAGTTTTGATAATCGCTCAGATAAATGTGGATGTCTTCACTCAGACTGCATCAGTGAACATTTAACTGTCAGAAAAGTGGCAGCTTCCTTATCAGACATGTGTCTGATGATGTAGGTTGCTCAATGTTTTAGCTATAAGTTGCAAGTGAGGTAGCTGTAGGAAAGAATTCAATCTGCAGTTAAGAACATGCACAGTAAAATTAGAACTGTTTGAGAACTGGTGTGTATTATCCAATGTTGATTTTAATTTATAGTGCAAACTCCAAAACTTTCTATTATCTTTTAAAAACAAGCATAGACCCCCCAAAAATTAATTTTAACCGAAATTTTGCTCCAGTTGATGACAGTTTCAGAAACAGAATGGTTGGAGGGGCTGAGATTCTGAATTCCTTCCACTTTTAAAAATACCAATATTGTTCTTACTAGGAATTTTTGAGGGGTGAGGGACAGACAGACACATTTATATTACCTATTTTCACACTCAAATGAAGTTCATGGTTTCAAAAGCTCGACTCTAATGTCCACTGCATTTACACAGGACAGTGAAAGTGAATAGACACTGTAAAAAAGGGAAGGAGGAACAGAGAAATTCTACAAAATACAAGTTAATATATTGTACCTAGGAAACTAGTGCTAGTGCAGGTTTGGAGGTGGTGATCTGTGATATTCTCATTCTACTCCCCCCGCATCTCACCCCTCCTCCCCGCCAAAGAAAATTTGGGTTATTTTTAATCATCTTCAGGAGCAAAAACATGGGGTATACTATGAGAAAGAAATGTAAATGAACAATTCATTTTTCTAACACAAAACATAACTGAGATTTATCCAACCCTTGATCTCCCATAAGTGCTGTGGAGAATGTGTGAGATTTCTGCATTATTTTTATGAAATATTATGTGTGACTCATTTTAGCTGTATAATTTTGTGCTAATTATTACCTGGTCTCAAAGGGTTACATTCCTTCGGCAGTCAGTGAGGAATAAGCAATCAATTATGTATGTGTCACCTAGTCATGTCTGGGTACAGTGAGTGAACTATCAAGATTCACTGACATGTGAGTAGGTTTACCTGGGTAATACAATAGATATGCTAAAGACAGTGGCCAAACCAAGAAAATTGGTTCTACCAAGCGGGCTGGTAACTAGACAATGGATCACCTGGTGGGGGACTTAGATCGCCTGATGAGGTTGATTAGGCGGTGATGTAGAGGTCACCTGACAACAGAGACTGGAAGTTATAAAAAGAAGGGTCTCTCACCAGCAATGTAGATAGAGAGACTGGAAGGATACTGCTTACAGGGGTCAAAGAGAGAGAAAGAGACTCCATGATTTGGAGAAGAATTCATGAGCTGCAGGAGGGATAATCCTAGATACTCTAAAATACTCTTGACAAAATCCCAAGGAATACCCAAGAGTGATGAGGGAACACAGAGGGAATGGCATACAGATGTTCTACCTAGATCTGTGTATCTTTTGTGCTGTCTAAAGTAATGAGTAATTGTGTTAGAAACCTTTGAAAGGCCTGTCTTTCTTCCTGCAACTATCACATATCATTGAAAAGGTGACCTGTAAACCCGAGTGCCCACAAGTTGGAGATCTGGGAAAGGGTGTGCTTATTCAACTAAGGAGTCTGGGGTAGCCAGTTCTAGGCTCAGGACCTAGGCTGTTGGACTATGACATTACAGCTCTCAGATGAGCATGCTAGAAAAAGAACAAGCAACCTAGTAGTGTGCATAGAAACCCAGAACCAGATGCAGTGCTTTGCCTCCGCTCAGACTCAGGAAAGCTTAAAAGCACACAGGTGTTGGGACCTTAACAGTGGGGAAGCTTAACCAGGACAGCGATAAGTGCTAATATATGTAAAGAATAATCGCAAGTAAAGGTGGTGAATAATACCCAGTTTCTTAGAGTGGTTATAAAGCCCTAGGAAGGGATTATCCTGTTTTTATTTATGTTAAGCTATTAGCTGAACCTCATCTTGAGCTTCATGACATGCAACTCTCACTGATGGAACAGCAAACATCTTGCTGTTGAACTGCCTACCATTAAGCGCAAAGATGTGAACATGATTAATCGTACCAGATTTACTTCAGAGATTATAAAGCCATGATCTTTGGCTTTAACACCACATGCAGCTCTTTGACACCCACACTTGAGCAAAGAATCATTATTCTTATACATTAGAAATCAAATTCAGAGAAAAAATATTTCCAATTCTTTTATTTATTGATTGGCATTTTTTATACCACTCATACCAATTTGATCTTTGTCCCACAGTATTCCGGGACAGTATATTTTAGCTTAGTTTATTAAGGGGTACACTCTATCAGTCAAATGTTCAAACTGTTCTACATATATTTCTTTAAAAGAATGTTTACATTCTTCTTCCTCTCCAGAAAATAGTGCCAATCACAAAACAAACTGAACTACACTTCTTGTAAGAGCTATTACCAAAGAAAGATCATTTAAAAGGCTTAAAATAAGAATCTCAAAATACATAAAAGATTCAGCTGACGTTCAATACTCACCATTTGTAAGTCAATATTTACTAAGTTATAACTATTATCTTTGGCACTTCATCATTCACTCTGTACTTAGCAGAGGAAATAATTGTGGTAACTCTTGTAAGCATAGACTTAAAAAACTGTGACCACTGTGGTAATACCAGAAAAACTGCAAGAACATTTTAACAAAATATACTGTCCAAAACAGGGGGAATATGGTTATTCTGAAGGTATAATGGTAGTCATCACGAGAGTTTGATCTGCAAATAATCAAAGACTTGGTTAAAGTGCCATTGGGGGCACTAAGCATCTTCTTTCAAGCTAAACAGAATGAATAATTAAGCTCCTTCATATAAAGAGATAGCTGGAAACAGCAGAACAAAACAGTCCACATGCCATGGCTAATCAGAAACTAAACTGTGTTAGCCGAGAGGTTCTCTGAGCAGGGACTAAGGGATTGTTTGACAAGCTGTGCATATGTTGTAGAAAAAGAAAGAAAGTAAGCAGACAATGAGAGACAGTACATACAGAGCTTCTTGTGGTACCGAACTGACTGGAGGGGCAGACTTGAAAGCAAAGAAACTGCCTGCTTTTTGTTTCTACTGTGTTTAAGGAAACAGGATTTTGTGTACTTTCTTTGTAAATAAACAGGATTGCACCAAAGAAATATCTGATACATATCTATTTGTCCTCCTAACAGAAACAATCCGACAAGGCCCTGAATACTCAGAGCCGCCCGGGGGGGGAAAAGGGGGGCAACTGGGGCAATTTGCCCCAGGCCCCGGGCCCTGCAGGGGCCCCGTGAGCCCTGGCCAAGAATCCCTTTCCTGGCTAGAGGCGGCGGTCCAGGTCTTCGGCGGCACGGGGCCCTTCAGTCTCTCCGGGTCTTTGGCGGCATTTCCACAGCAGGGGGCCCTTCAGTGCTGCCGAAGAGGCAGAGAGAGTGAAGGACCTACCGCCACCGCAGACTTGGACCGCCTCCCAGTGAGTACAAACGCCGCTCCCCAGTTTTGCCCCAGGCCCCTTGAATCCTCTAGGCGGCTCTGTGAATACTAGCTAACTGCTCAGGCCAAGAAACAACAACATGTCAGGAATATACTGAATCAGCACCTAAAGGTATTAGTTCGTCAATTGTCTATCTATTTAGGAACTTTCTTGTTTTTGTCGCTTGAATCATTTTCCACAGACCTCACAATGTTATAATACTTAAGAACATAATATGGTAAAGTAACTTCAATGTTAAAAAGTCATAGCATCTTCCCTCCCACTGTGCTATAAATATAAGCATGCTACCTCTGATAACTTTTACTCAGCTTGGATTACTGCCTCAAAGAAGGAATGATGCTTCAGAGCTTCAGATCAGACTGTCCCTTAAAACTAAAAGTAAAACTCTGAAAGTCTTTACATGTTTATAAATAAAGAAAAACTTGCTGGTTCAACTAATTTCATAAGAGTTTGGCTCCTAAACATGACTCCAACCATAATAGCTGTGAAATTGTTCTTTCATTTCAAGAGGATGTGGGTTAAAACTTTTCCGAAGATTTGTATTCCAAACCATGAACCATGAACATAGTGAATTCAGTGTTATAATATGACCTCTCCTTTAATAGTTTGGGTGAGAAGAAGGGTGGAGTGTTCCCCCGCACCCCATGAATGGAAAATACTGACTCTATAGTCAAATTTATGATCAGATGAAACAAAATGGTTTATATTGAAGGGCAATACACATGTTCCTTACACAGTTGCCAAGAAGAATTTAGGATGATGGGTGCAATTAGATCTAAGTATAAAGGACCTGCGTTATGTATATGCTCCATATCTGCCATTCATTTCTTGGAAGCAGCAGTTGTCAAAATGGAGTTCTGTCACCTCGACTCTGCATCAGAGGAATTGCCAGACAGGATCAGAAACATGGTCCATCTAGTTCAGTATCCTGTCTCCAAGGCGCCACCAGTAGTTGCTTCAGAGCAAAATGCATTACATTTCTATAGTAGGCAGATACAGGTTAATCCCTATTTCCAAAAGAGTATCCTTCATTTCCTTAATCCTACTTTCTACCCGCAGGGAGTATCCTCCTAACCTTTATTAATTAGAGACTGGTTTAAGCACTGAAGAACAAGGTTCATATCACTTGGTGGAAAGGATACTATTTTTCGGATTTTGACTAGGCAACTATTATCCATGTCGGACACTCTGAGATTAGAAACTGTAAATGAACTCTATAGGGTGTACATATTAAGACTATTCCGAATATGGTTGCCTGGTTCGGGACATAGTGCAGAACATAGATACCTAGCCGTTGTGTCAGGCTTCTGTACCAAAAAGTGGTCTCCATCACTTTGAATTATTATTCTTATTATTTATTTCATTTTTTTGCAGTAGCCTTTAGGCTCCAGTTATAGACCAGGACCCCATGGTGCTAATCACTATACAAACGGAACAAGAAAATGTCCCATACCTCAACAGATGTATCCTGGGAGCTCCTCCAAAATGTAGGGAGCAGTATGGGAGAAAGCACAAAGTTGCTCATTTGAAAATGTAACTAGTGGACAAAGAGGGCCCTGGCCCATGATTATGGCTTCTAGGCACTACAGTAATACAAACAACAAATGATCATCTTCTTCCTCTACAGAAAGGAAGTGGGAGTCATTTTCTTGATAGCATGGGGAAAGGCTGTACAGGGCCTTGAAAAGTGAAGATAAGTAACTTATTTTTTGTGATGGAGAAAGGGGAACCAGTGGAGGGACACAAGGGAAGCCATGGAGACCAAAGATATGCTCAAACCTGAAGGAGAGAGGTGGGAGGCAGGAAGAGATTTTCACCATTCCTCTGAATGGAAAGCACTTGGATACACCAGTGAAGGGCAACCTTCCCATACCGCCAAGCACAGAAGTTGAAAAAAGTGTGGCCCAGAATGTCATGAAGTTGTCTTAAAAGTCACAGATTTAAAAAAATTAAGTATTTTGGTTTTTATTTGTATTCTGGGTTTGGAGTCACTAGGGATCACGTTCTGAAGCTTTCCTTTGCAACCATGAGATTTAGAAGGTTTTTTTTTTGTTTTGTTTTGTTTTTTTTTTAAATGAAAGTGGGCATTCTCACTGAATTCAGGAGCACAGCTTTTTAAAACAAATCACAAACAGTCATGAAACTTGCAACAGAGTGTCAAGAGTTGGCACCACCACCTTCTAAAAGCCTGGACTACTTCAAGACAGAAACTCTCCCCGGTGAGGCCGAGGTGAAGAGTACAATAGCAGAGCCATGCCCACTCCTCTGACATGGGGAAAGAAGAGATACCTTAGAGCAGGGGTCAGCAACGTTTCAGAACTGGTGTGCCGAGTCTTCATTTACTCACTCTAATTTAAGGTTTCGCGTGCCAGTAATGCATTTTAACGTTTTTAGAAGGTCTTTTTCTATAAGTCTATAATAGATAACTAAACTATTGTTACATGTAAAGTAAATAAGGTTTTTAAAATGTTTAAGAAGCTTCATTTAAAATTAAATTAAAATGCAGAGCCCCCCATACTGGTGACCAGGACCCGGGCAGTCTGAGTATCCTTCATGCTCACGTGCCGCCTTCGGCGCACGTGCCATAGGTTGCCTACCCCTGCCTTAGAGCATGCTCATAACAGATGTCCCCCCAAAAATCCCGTGTGGTAGCCGGGGATGCCACCCTAAAATTAAAGATTAGGTCAGCGCCAACTGCTCAACTCAAAAGCTGTTAAACAACGATGTAAAAAACAACCAATAATACATTTATGCCTTTATTCACATTTCTAATGCAGACTGGAGTAGTTGTTCTCACATACAGTAACTCCTCACTTAAAGTTGTACTGGTTAATGTTTCGTTGTTACGTTGCTGATCAATTAGGGAACATGCTCGTTTAAAGTTGTGCAATGCTCCCTTCTAACGTCGTTTGGCAGCCGCCTGCTTTGTCCACTGCTTGCAGGAAGAGCAGCCCAATGCAGCTAGCTGGTGGGAGCTTGGAACCAGGGTGGACCGGCAGCCACCCATCAGCTCCCCGCTCCCCCATGTTCCCTGTGCAGCAGTGCCCAACAGGCTAGCAATTGCAGCTGTCCCTCCCACCACTGCCATGTGCTGCTCCTGCCCTCTGCCTTGGAGCTGCTCCCCGAGACTCCTGCTTGCTGTGCGGGGGGGGGCGGGCGAGGGAAGGAAGAGAGGGGCTAATATCAGGGTGTCCCTCTCCCCCCTGCTCCTGCACCCCGCTTACCCCATCTTCCATAGAGCAGGGGGGACACACAACAGGGCTCAGGACAGAGGGAGTTTGCTGGCAGCAGCAGCTGCGGTCTCAGCAAGCTGATCTAATTAACAAGGCAGTGTACTTAAAGGGGAAATGAGCATCTCTCTCTCACACACACAGTATGTGTCTCTGTCTATTTTCTCAATGCTCTCTCCCCTCCCTCCATTCCTGCTGCCTTGTAGGCTGTGAGAATTAACCCCTTGAGGGCTCAGTCAATTGCTAATTCATCATTTAGCAGTAAGGCATTCCCTGGAAAATACCCCACTGACTCGTCCACCTCAACCAAGCTTCACAATCATCACCACTGTGTACCAGTATTAAATTGTTTGTTTAAAACTTGTAGTGTGTGTGTGTGTGTGTGTGTGTGTGTGTGTGTGTGTGTGTGTGTATATACAGTCTTTTGTCTGGTGAAAAAAATTCCCTGGAACCTAACCCTCTCATTTACATTAATTCTTATGGGGAAATTGGATTCACTTAACATCTTTTCACTTAAAGTCGCATTTTTCAGGAACATAACTACAATGTTAAGTGAGGAGTTACTGTACTCTTGCTACAGAACAAATGGGGATAGCGCATATGGCTTCTGGAGCCATGAGTTACATCAAAGTACTAGTGAGCACCAAATACCAGGATTTAACAGAAATCCCTCTCCATCTGGATTAGGGTTATCATTCGTCCGGATTCCCCCGGACATGTCCGGCTTTTTGAGCTAAAAATAGCGTCCGGGGGGAATTTGTAAATGTCTGGACTTCCCCCCCTCCATGCAGAGTGCGCGCGGCTAACAGAGCAACTGGCCAAATGGTGTCACTTACACAGGGCTCCGACAGCCAGAGAGAGCCCCTCCTCCTCTCCCTTGCAGCAGAGATCACTCCCTCCCTCCCTCCCTCCCTGCATTCGCAGATCGCAGTCTGGAACTCCTCCCCTGCTGCCCAGCGTGCCGGGACGAGCAGCAGGGTAAGGGGGCCAGGAGGTTGGAGAAGGGGTAGGGAGGCTCTGGAGTGGGCAGTCAAGAGACGGGGGCGGTCAGGAGTTCGGGGGGGCCTTCTGGTGGGGGTATTGATAAGGTTTTGGGCAGTCAGGATACAGGTAGGGGGTAGGGTCCTGGGGGGGCAGTTAGGGTGGGGGGGCGGTTTTAGGAGGGGGCAGTTAGGGGACAAGGAACAGGGAGGCTTAGGTAGGGGGTGGGGTTCTGGAGGGCAGTTAGGAGCAGGGGTCCCAGGAGGGGGCAGTCAGGGGACAAGGAGTGGGGGGGGGGGTTGGGAGTTCTGGGGGTGGGGCTGTCAGGGGGCAGGGGTGGGGAGAGGGATCGGAGCAGTCAGGGGACAGGGAGCAGAGGGGTTTAGATGGGTAGGGAGTTCTGGGGGGGGCTGTCAGGGGGTGGGGCGTGGTTGGATGGGGCATGGGAGTCCCAGGGGTCTGTCTGGGGGTGGGGGTGTGGATAAGGGTTGGGGCAGTCAGGATACAGGTAGGGGGCAGAGTCCTGGGGGGCAGTTAGGGGCAGGGGTCCCAGGAGGGGGCAGTCAGGGGACAAGGAGCGGGGGGAGGGTTGGGGGTTCTGAGGGGGCGGGGCTAGGGCGGGTCTCATCCCATCCTCTTTTTTGCTTGCTGAAATATGGTAACCCTAATCTGGATAGGAATGGGCACATGAAAAGTTTTGATCTGGAGAATTAAATCCAATTTGAAAACTTCCTTGTAGAGTCTTCTTCGGGCATTATTAACACGGCAAGTAGTTGTAAATGGACAAAATTGTTCTTGATCGTTTATGTTAAACAAACAACTTTTTTCCTTCACAATAATCAAGCTTGGACTAGGAAAAAAAAATGTGGCTGTTTCAAATGCTCTTTTTAAGCCAAATGAAAACACATTGCTCTAAAAGGACAAAAACATTTCACAGATAATGCCCATAGGTAAATTTAGAAAGCATAGTACAAATGGAACTTATTCATGGAGGTGATAGGTTGTTTCCCCAAAAGCTATTATAATGGTATGAGAAAAACAAAATTACAAATGAAAATAGTTACCTTAAAGTAAGTATGAAATTTGAAGTAGCTCCCTTTGTTTTTTATAGCCATCTTACATGGGATGTGTTACAGTTGTCCCCAACAAAACAGTGATTGATCAGCTGAGTGTCTACTTAAATTGTTACTCTGTATGTATGCTAGTAGATATTTGAAAATCATTTTGTATTTTATGTACATACAAATTCACAAAAGCACATACTCACCTTTGCAATGTTACATTGCCCGCAGCACGTTGAAAAAGGAACCTAATTGAGTATTTGATTAATTTTGCACTAAATGAGTCACCATTTCAGAAGTAATTTGGACACATCTTGACTACATGCAGCACAGGATAACTTGACAGATTTCAGAAATGCATTCCTTCATTATGTGCATAGCCGGAAAGGAGTGGACCATCTTTCATTGGCTGGTATTTTCTCCTTCTACTCCGTATGTTCATTTGCGAAGCAGTCATTCTTTCATTAAATGTAAATACTACCACATCCGGGGATGCATATGTAGCTGATGTTCAGGCACGAGTACAGCATTCATTTTCTGCCAGAGCTAAAGTCTCATGCTGTATTTTAGGGAAATGTCAAATTATGTTTCAAAGATGACCAGAACAGAGAGCAGTACTTTATTCCTCCAAATTATAGCCTCGATATACCAGAAATAGTCTTCTGCCTCTAACTACCCCAGCTTGGTGATGGAACAATAAAGGGAACAAACAATCAATGTATGCAGCTTTCTTGTGTGTGTGGTTTCTGATCATAAGGGAGCTTGGTTGCTTGCCTAACCACCTGGGGAGGAGACTGAAAACAGATGAACGTCTCCTGGCAGTACAGACAGAGAGGCAAAACTCTGATTAAGCCACTGACATGACAACTGGCAGCCCCTGCTCCTGGCACTCTTTAAAAGAGAACAATATGGCAATTTTCCAGCCAAATTCTCCCAATTAGGTAGTTAGTGAAACATTATCCACTAGGATAGAGTTGATGATAGGAGTAGAAGGGTTATATTTCACTAGATTAAGAGCCTTAGTAATGCTGTCTATTTTGGCTTTCATGGCATTGGGTACACATTTTGTTATGTAGCTCAGAATTTGTGTAGTATGTTATTTTGTGCTATCCACAAGGTAGAGAAAGGCCTCTGCCATGGAAATGGGATAGGGGACCCTTTATCAACCTTCACCATGTTGCATTACAAAAGGCTTCATGGCTCTCTTGGTCAGCAGTGCAAATGCCAGATATTTTGAAAGCCATTTTTATAAAGCTTTTATCCATCAACACTGCAGAGGATTGCCGTGTACCCTCCACCCCCCTTGGTTTTTTCATTTTTTTTGAGTCACTTAACATTTCTCATTTTTATTTTACCATCTGAAGAACAACTATTCCTACATTTTCCAGACTGGTATAGACAAAATGAAAAAGTTAACTGTGTCTGACAATGCAGCCATAATAGTTGTTCAAAACCTTTCAAGATGTTTCTCCAGGATTCACCACAGGTGTTTCATAAATGTACTGTGTTAACTTTTGGGCACCATCACTCACCATGAAATGTGTTATTTATTTTGTATTTTCTTAGTGAACTGTCCAAGTAACTGGCAAAGCAATCCGAGTGGATAAAGTTATAATCAGGAAGACAATTCACAGATTACGGAACCAAACAAAAGTTCTTACAAGAAACATCTGTCTCCTTCCATCTAATAAATAAAATCACTCTTTAGCGCCTGTGCTACTTCATGGTTACACAAGTGGAGGGATAGTTTTTTGGGGTTGTTTTGTTTAATGTGAAACATTAAGGAATTATCTATAACAGGCAAAATACTTATAATTCTGCCGACAATAGTTGCAGTCTTCATATGAGAACAAGAGCAAGTACGTCACATGGCCAGTCTTCTGTATTGCAAGTAAAAAGCATAGGTGAACAGCACACATTTTAAATAACATGCCTGGCTTCATCTTCAAGCCTATTAGCAGATGTGAAATAGCACATGTCAGCGTAAGTTTCCCATTAGATGTTGTTTCACCGCTGTGTCCAAATTGTATCTGAATATAGTATTTTAAGACTTTTTAATTGAGCTGGTTAAATAATATGAGTCATTCAGCAAAGTGCCATGGCCCAGGCCCAAAAGCCTCTTGAGTCAATAGGAAAGGAAGGGGTCATCCCCGCCTCCCTTAAGTGCCAGTCAACAGAACTGAATGGATGTGAAAAGGGGAAGCTAGCTGCAAGTCAGTAGAGGGCTGCAATGAGTCCCATCCGTTTCCCCTCCTTCCCCCAAGTATAGAGGAGGAATTCTGGTTGAGCCAGAGTTCCTTCCAAGGATTCTTCCTGGGGCGGCAAACCTTACTGCCATCCTTACAGACTCGAGTCCAAGGGCTCAGACTAGCCCTGTATTTAAATAACTTTTGAATAGTTTAAAATAAAAAAACATTACTTTTTAAACTACACACCATTCTAGTTGTAAAGCCTTGTGTGGCATTTAGGTTTAAAACAATTATATGGAAGTGAAATGCACAAAGTATTGAAAAGAACCAGCCCAAAATCTTTACCCATTTATAGAAATGAACTCAGAATTTTCTCTAAAATGGTTAAAAAAAAATTTTGGCCATGTGGTGCTGGAAATACCATAGGAAAGCTTGCCATCATTACATTTACTAACCAATTTTGCAGGCTTAAAGGGATCCAATAAATTTTAAGTGGAGCTTCCACACGCTTGCTAACTTGTGAGATTGCCCTGTCTAATTCATGACAGCTTCGGCTAAATCAGACCACACAAGTTTCAGGTTCTATTGGGACTTAATTAAGAGAATTCTTCTGTCCTCATCACAGAGCTTTATAACTGAAAGTAAATGGATAAACTTAATGTTTGTAGAGCCGCAAGAGATTTATAAAACTGAAGAGCACCATTTTCAGTTTCCTGAAATACCCAGTTGTGTTTTGTGTCTTTAGTTAAAAAAAAAAAAAAAAGTGGCTCAAGACACAACCAACAACTATAGAAATCAACTAAGTTATTTCCTACATTAGTTAACTGTTCCTGCCAATGACCAGGTACAATTTTTCACACCTGCACTTCAGAAACAGAAATGGATACTTTATGAAGGCTGAGCAGAAGTTTGGCAGGAAGAGCATAACTAATGCCAAATAACTCAAATATGGCAAGTAAGTGCAACTGACATCATGTTATGGCAGCCATACACATGGTTTCAAAATGTCCTGAGGCATTTAAGTGTATGTACAACTTGAGTTGCTAGCACTCTGACTACTAAGCAGTACAAACTAGTTTTCACCAATTTTAAGTTTCCTTCTGTTTAACACACTGTTTGAAACCTTAAGGCTGGAATCATATTTACTGAGACTCATTTTCCCAAGGAGACTGAGACACCTGATTGTAAGTTTCTGGTTGACTCAGACTGTTGGTATTAAGCACATGCGCACACAGACTTAAACACACAAAAGAAGATAGAGGAATAGCCTTTTCTCTCATGCACCATTTGAATCTTTAGATAATATTTTTCCATTCACTTAACAGTGCATCAAAAGGAGGCTTTTAAGTCCTGTATTTTGTTTGACTGATGTTCAGGGTTAAGACTTCCTTGCACTGAGCTACTCAGCTAGTCTGGATTTAAGATTTCTTAGATCATAACTGTCTTTGGATTGCTTCCACTGCAAGGACACAGCAGCACTTCTAATGAATGAGCCCAATTTTCACAAGAGCTCAGCAGCCACAACTCCACCTTAAATCAATGGGAGCAGCTCATGATCAGCACCTCACCTTAGATCCCAGAGTAACACACTGCTATGCTCACTAGCACGTTTTGAGCTTCAAGCTACTGGTTTTTAATTACGACAACATTTCTGAAAGGCAGCGCCGGAAACTGTATTTTTTCACGTATCTGAATGATGGGTACAAACCAGCAAGATTCCCATGCTTGTTTCTACCATCCCTGCACCTACTCAGACCCTCAATAATGTTCTTTACTCTGAAAGGACTACCTGAGATGAAAAATGCTTTATTCTCCACATCCTCAAGATCTCTGCTGAGTTAGCTAACAAGAGTGGTAATTAGCAACAGTAACTTTATCAGAGATGAACCTATAAAATGACCCAAGATGGAGACACCGCTGACCTTTAAAGTAAGGATCCAAACCGGAATTTAACATCTTGGGTCAATCTCTAGTTTTCAGACTGCCACCTACGACTGAAACCCATGAACCATTTTGTACAGGCCAAGCATTTTCCCAAATCACCTCCCCCTTTCAGGTTGTTCAAAAGAAGCCATTCCATTAAGCGTTGGAAATAAGGTTCAGTAAGCAGCATGAAAAACATTACAGCAGCAAGACAGCATGGGCAATATTGGGCCTTACCACGCACATGGCAGTGTGCTGCAATGAAGTTCCCATCTCATCCTTGGCAAATTCAGAACACGGACCAGGCACAAGCCAAGGGAGACAGGAGGGTCAGAACACTAGCTAGCTACACTAGCTGCTACCACTAAACCAGGGTGCACAATCCTAAACTCTCCTATTGCACTCACTGGAGTTGCAGAGGGGCACTGGGAATGTCCCTTGGGCAGTCAGACTTCCCCAGGTCCCTTACTCTGGACTGCGCATTATTGGCACGATTGATCTTTAATGTTTAAACCTTGACCATTTACACAGAACCCAGATCCAGTCACAAGAACATGATGAAATTAATGATGTGATCTCTGTTCCCCAAACACAGAAGTCTGCTTAGACACACACACACAGCTATGAGAAAATGTGTATTTCCCATATTCTTTACTAAACTTAAAAAAGGAAAAACTTGACTCTGTAAAACTAATTACCTTAAACTGTCTCACAGGACCGTCTATGCTTCCTCCCAAGTAACTACTCTCCAGTGTGATCACTTATCTGATTTTGTAATTAGATTACTTTAACTCTCTCATTCACGCTGTAATATTCTGGGTTAGATATATCGAACATGAAAATCTTAGGAAGGAACTTAACGACAAGTACAAACGAACTGCAATTTATAAGCAAACAGCATCTAAGTTGGAAAGAAATAAACTGAGTATAGAAAGAGAAAAGAAACTATTGGACTTTAAAACATTTCCTTCCATAATCTGCTCTGCAGCAGTCTCTATCAAAAACGTCCAAGTCTACACTCAGATGCAGATAGACATTAAAATACCTACAATCGAGGGACTGAAATTAAACTGTATTCCTGAAATAAAAGGAGGGAGGGTTTATTATGTAGCCCCTTAAATCTTAGACTTAAATTTGGCATTCAAAAGGCATTTCCAAACTGAGAAGAGATTTTTTTTAAAGAGAAAGACTATAGGAAGGTATTTGGACACTGTTGTGTACATCATCGAACTCAGTTTCAGCTACTGAATTTTCAATTTTCATTAAATCTGGTCATTTTGGATTTAGTTGAGTTCCTGCTTATTTGAGAAAGTGCTCATCCTAAAGGATAATCTTTATTACCGCTCCACTTAAGGCATACACCTTTGATATAGCTAAAAGACACATATGTCTGAAATTAATGCACATTAGGTTCTGAGTAGAGAGAAAGAAGCAATACTAGAAATATTTCAAGTTTTGCAAAATTTTATTGATCAGAAAATCCTGCCCCCTTCCTTGCCTCTAGCATGCTACCAACAACGATGGCCAAATGTAATGTTCCAACTTTCTCTTCAAAGGCCTGACCCAGCAACCATTTACTTCGAAGGATGTTGAATCAAGCCATGAAACAGTTTGCTAACACACACCCTATAGGGCCAGATTTATCCAAGAGACATTTGATAAATTTGGTCCTTAAAAAGCAGAAGGGTTTTTCTTAATAGTGTAATTGAAAATGTGGCTTCAGTAAGTGAGGCATCTGTTTGTGCAGACATCCAAATGGCAGAATTTGCTACCTCCTCTAATTGGTGGCATATTCCATTTTCTTATTGATTTTAAGCTCCTGATTAGAATGGTTGTGGAATAATACTCTGCAAAACAATATTACATCTGAAGTTTTCTTTATTTTGGGTTATGCTGTTACTCATTTTCAAATACAGAGATTCTTTTAAATAGAATGTAAAATGGAGGCTATCAGAAGTATAATTGTGTATACAATCAGGTTCTATTGCATGCTGTGATTACAAAAATGGAGGTCTGAGACCACAATCTTACATGCTGAACTCAGACTGCCTATTTTGTTGCTCTTTAAACTGTCATTATTCCAACCGCTGAAATTAAAACAAGGCTGCCTCAGTAAGGGCTTGGTGTGGTATTTTTGGAAGCTTCCATTCTTCAGGCTCAAGTCATACAAGCACACACTATTGTATCAGTGTTTCCCCTTCTGATGTGTAATCTTTTTAAGCCTACAAGTCACAAGAGAACACCAACTTGGGTCATATGTTCTCTCCTCCCACCATCTTTTAAATACACAAACACTTACAGCATTCACTTAACTGAGAATTTAAATGTTTTTAGAGCTACTTTACTGGGGCTTTCATGCTTTTTAGGGAGATTTTCTTAATCACCATAGGAACAGGGTTTATAATTCTAAGTGTTATAATCCAGGTGAAACCTTAAGAGATTTCAAAACCATGGGAAAGCTTCCCATTCATAAAGTGGAGCTACACAAAAATCAAGATATTATGCCACGAAATTTGGGTGTCAGAAGAAAATTTAAACTACTATATAGCATAGAACATACTTCTCTTCACCCATCTTGCCAGGATTTCCTGTTAAGTTTACTATTTTATTGTAAGAATGGCTTTATTGATGTGGTGCTCGCTGTAAGACCTAATAGTCTGAACTTCTATTCACAACGGTTGGCATAAAGTTGAAGATGACACTGCTTGCTTCCCTCCAAGAGAACCCAACAGTGTGATTTGTGCAATGTTTCCAGCCTGAGGAATTCTTGACAAGTGCATTCCTTCCATACCAATCTATCACGTGGAGAAATTAAGCCTGAAACCAGTTTCTGAAATTCACTGAGCATACCTCTCACTTCCCCATTAGCTGCAGAACATAAACCAAGATCCTAAGAGATTTGCAAATCAGAAGAGAACCACAGTTACTTCTAATTAATTAGTTAATTGCTGCCAAGAAATGTTTGGTTTCACCATGACTTTATTTTAACATCCAGTTATTTAGTTTTATTTGCCTTAATGTTATTTTAATTATAGACTTCCAGGAAAAAATGTATAATACATTTTCAAAGCAGGTACTAGTGTCTTTTTGGAAGCAGTTCATTGTTAACTGCTATAAATTAGTTCAGCTGAAGGAAAAGCACATTTGTTTTTTGGGATAAAATATAGCCCTGTAAAGTAGCATTCTCAGTTCTGAAACAGTTGGGCTTTAATGTCAAATACCCAAATCAACAACAACTGTCATGTTTACAACTGCAGAGGAAAGACATAGTGACTAACCATATTTAAACTACCAAAAGCAAGAAAAAACAGTTTAGAGTGTGTAATTTGCTTCAAGTGTAACTGACGTTTCAGCTTAAAAGCTCCTCACAACCGTCCAGACATCATTCTCTACTCAGAATAAAATAAAAGCAGTCAGTCATAGTCATACATGGGAATCACTCAAACTACTAATGTGGGCTTGTAATAACGTACCAATA
Source organism: Malaclemys terrapin pileata (assembly GCF_027887155.1). Classification (NCBI taxonomy): domain Eukaryota; kingdom Metazoa; phylum Chordata; order Testudines; family Emydidae; genus Malaclemys; species Malaclemys terrapin. Next base: position 29,995,016 of record NC_071512.1, read on the forward strand.
TTCAGAGAGGTATGTGCCTGTGACAGTAAGTACACTTGTCCACATTTGATTAAAAGATGTCCATAACTGCCAATGGACCATCATGGCTGCATATGCACAAAGTACACTTGCAGGCATTCATTCTATCTAAGCCAGACATAGACATTTGAAAATGTTGGGTCTCTCCCAAACGGTAAGCATTTAATATGGCCAATATCTCCTACCCCGAATTCATATCATATGGCAGAATGATAGGAAATGTCTAACCAGTTCTAGGTTATCACCTGTCATACCTCATATGCTGCAGACTAAAGAAGATACGGAACATCAGATTTAATGAAGTGACTTATTTCCAAACTTTTTATATAAGAGGCAGAGTGCCTAATATTGTTTCTGGACCTGTTATGAGCCCTCATTTTCAGTTGCTTATAACTTGATCAAACTTTAAAAATTTGAGCTACTGTTTTCCAGGCTTGGTACCAGCGTCACGGTTTACTTTTTAAAAGTCAGCAGAAACTGATCAGACATTTCCTAGAACGAGAGCAAAAATAGATTGTTTTGTCAATGTTATTTTGTTAGTTATTTATTTGAAGAGCTCTTGTGCCATCGTGATTAGAGCCCTACCAAATTCATGGTCCATTTTGGCCAATTTCACAGTCACAGCTATTTAAATCTGAAACGTCACAGTGTTGTAATTGTAGGGGTCCTAACCCAAAAAGAAGTTGTGGGGGGTCGCAAGGTTATTGTAGGGGGAGGAGAGGTACTGCTACCCTTACATCTGCGCTGCTGCAGGTGGTGGCGCTGCCTTCAGGGCTAAGTGGCCAGAGAGCAGCAGCTACTGGCTGGGAGCCCAGCTCTGAAGGCAGAGCCGCCGCCAGCAGCAGTGGAGAAGTAAGGATGGCAGAGCTGGGCCCTCAGTCAGCTGCCACCACTCTCTGGCCGCCCAGCTCTGAAGGTAGAGTGCAGAAGTAAGGTGATATGGTATGGCACTGCCACACTTATTTCTGCACTGCTGCTGGCAGGGCACTGCCTTCAGACCTGGGTGCCCGGCCAACAGCTGCCACTCTCTGGCTGCCCAACTCTGAAGGCAGCACAGAAGTAAGGGTGGCAAAATAACCTTGTGACCACCCCTCTGCAACTCCCTTTTGGGTCAGGACTCCCAATTTGAGAAACTCTGATTTCCCCCATGCAATTGGTATAGTATAGGGTAAAAGCACACGAAAAACCAGATTTCATGGGTGGAGACCAGATTTCACGGTCCGTGACACGTTTTTCATGGCTGTGAATTTGGTAGGGCCGTAATCATGATTAGTAATTTGGCAGGGGGAATTGGTGAAGTCAGAGAAGTGCTTTTTGCTGTCCATGAAACCTGCCCAAATTACAAACCTCTGAAAACTGCTATTTGCATATGCCCAGTATAGCTTTTTAAAATCTTGCTGCTATAATTGCAAATATTCCACCTACACCAAGCACACACCACAACCCCACTGACCTCCATCTGCACTGAGTAGTCTCTGATACCACAGACTTATACAAATGCATTAGTATAATATTTGTAAAATAGTTTTCTATCACAGGATATAAAGCTCCCTACAGGAATTTGTTGTATTAAATAAACTATGTGAAAGATGCTTGGTGCAGGGAAGCATGTTTTTTGAGAGATATGCTTTGATAATTAACAAATTGGCAATGAGACAAAATTATCATAGTTTGAAGAGCAAATAAAGACATCAATGAGGGGGAATGACACCCAATATGAAGTCCTCAACAATAATACAGAGAGCAAAAACTAAGGCCCATAAAATTTTAAATGAAAATCTGTGGAGGAATCAGCAATTGAACATAGATCAAGTCCCACTTCCCATTTTAATTATAAAACTATCCTTCCCTTCACACACTTCCATCTGAAAATAGTGATTGTGCTATTTGTCAAACTATTTCTATCCCTGTCTGCTTAATGTGATTAAAGTGTTCATTAAAAAAAAGTAATTTTCAACCCTGACCTTACAATTTAATGCCCCATTTATCTTAAATAGAGAACTAAGGAATCAGTCACAACAGGGAGTGACTTTCAGAAAGATTTCATCCCTATCTGACCCTACCTGATCCAAATCAATAGAATAATTGGAAAAGGCAAACTACCCAGTCACTCATAGCAATTATTATGAACATGTGTGAAGGCACCCATCACCATGGTATCTCTGAATGCCTTAAATGATTTAAATTAGATCACTAACAGTACCAAAGCGAGGTGCAATAACACCATCTGCTTTCGCTAAGATATAGAGATGATACAGTTCTGGCCAGTTGGCTAAGAGCCCAGGCTTTCATATCTTACAATCAGTTGAACGCCTAGGCAAAAATGAGTCCAGCAACCCTTTCTGAATATGTCCAGGTTTGCACTTAAACATATTTTCCGCATGGGCAACCCTACTTCTATGGAGCTCCACAGTACGTTTGGGACAATACTAAAAACAAAAAAATACGAATTGGGGAAACCATGTTGCAGCCTAGTGAAAGTAAAACCAGAATAAAATCTAATGGTAAGTCCATAACACATCAAAAATTTTATTTTTCAAAGTATAGTCTTTGTTTCCCTACTTCTTAAATTGACTAATTCATGTTTCCTTCAGACTGGCTCTCATTTACAGACCTCAAGGATATATCCAGAATGAAGAGCAAGCACACTGGAGAACAAGCTCAGACCTTACTGTTAAGCTGAAAGTTGCTAATGCCCACCATCAGGAGTCTTGGATGCAAGACACTCACAGGCATCCTTAAAATAAACGGATGTGCTTTAGCACGTTCCTTTATGGCTAATAGTAATAAGAGCAGGTGAGACTCTCTTGCAGTGCAAAGCAGCTGGGCACAAAGGAGGAGGCTAATGCCAGGAGCAAAATCATGCAATGCCACTAGAGATGGACTTTGGAGTTAGTTCAGGTAGATACCAAAGACATGGGCTGGGTGTTGGTTCCTTGCAATAGGAATGATCTGAAGGAGCTGTAATATGACCCTGGAAGCAGAAAAACAGCCATGCCCTGGGCTCAAGACTTGAGCATGTGTCTTGGAATCTCTGCAGAAGCCTGCGCGCTGTACATTCCTAACACTCTTCCAGGAAACAGGACTTTGTGTGTGTGTGTGTGTGTGTGTGTTCATTCCACTGAAGAGTCTGTTTTTACACTGAGATAGTGATCTCTGTCTCATCGATTTCTCATCCCGACTGAATCAGCCCACAAGGCCCTGAATTTTCACTTTCCGCTCAACCAAAGGGGCAACATTATGCTCTTTTAAGTAGTGTTTCTAGTTGCCTACTATATGAAAAAGTTTGCTAAAATGTTTACCAGGGCTCGAGTTGGTTTGCAAGACCTGGAGACCACTATTTAATACTTAACAGCTCTACTGGGAAGTGTGTTGTATAACTAACCAGTCAACATTAGGCCATGGGGAGTGTGGGGATTAGACTCATTTTTACCTATTTCATATCTTATTTGATTTAACGTTTCTAGAGGCTTAGGAGGTAATCATGAAAGTTATACTCTACTCTTTCCATGCTCTCTTTTCACGAAGACCCTACCATAACCACACATTCCAAGTTCTGTACCCATACTGTGAAGATACAATACTCACAAATCTCCATATGGTTTTAAACATTTATAGACTCACAGCACTGACACTGTCAGATAGCTAAATCTCAATCATCCAAGTAAAAACAACTTTAGCACAAAATGTTTTTGGTTTTATAGCTAACGTTTTCCCAGCATCACTTAAACTTACATTTTCTCATTCTGTAATGTTAGTAAGTTTGAGAAACAGAAGAAGCCATAAAAATGCAATATCAGAACAAAAATATAAATACCCTCCATTTACCAGGGAAAAAAGATGGAAAATAGCGTACTCTAGAGAAACAAAGCAAATTAGTTTAACATTTCAATTGGCTATAGACAGAGAGCAGAAATTCTGTGATAGGTAGCATGAAGGACATAGTCCAATTCTCCAGCTTCTTCATTTTGTGGACCATATTGAGAGACATCTTCAACATGATCCACATCCCCAACAACCTATTCCTTGACTCTCAAAATGAGTTATTCTTTTTATTACCAGGAAGAGATGTGCTGACTACTGGTGGTCAACTGATCTTTACTTTGTGCATTGCTGACCATCCAATCATTTAAAATCTTTAAGCTAAGGTCTTAATAGAAATATTTGGGTGGTTGGAGGAGGGCTTGTTATTTCATTTCCTGTGAAACATCTTCAGCTTGACTTTGTTCATGAATTTCTCTGGAGTTCTTTCCTTTAAAATGTTTGCCAAAAGATAAGATAAGGTTGCTGGATAATGATTGTTGTGGGTGGTGATTGTTCAGACACATATATAAAGTAACATCTACAGGAGATGTGTGTGGTACTATGGGAGCTATAGCTAGTTGGATTTAAGATTAATGGAGGTTTCCCCATAATTCTCACTCATTTTCTGCAGGTTACTCCACACTCCCATCCATGCCCCCTCTAGCTTTCAGCACCCTTTTTTCATGCTTTCCAGGACCCTGCATTCCCTCCTTCCTTTGATTACTTGACTCCACCCATGTGCCTTATTATCTACCTTGGAATATGTCACCCTTTCCATGTCTGCAAGATCTTCTACATCTCCCCTCCCTCCCAACTCACACACATGAACACTATACAATGCCAGGGTCCTTTCTCCCCACCAGCCCAAGTCTCTGGGTGGCAGCCCTCCTATTGTGAAACCCAACAGCATGGTTCTATGCAACCTATTCATTTGCACACTCCAACCCCCTTGCCCCGTAGCAAGCCATGTTCTTTCATATTCATAACCCTTCTACACTCTTGCCCCAATTAATTTCCCTCTATTTCTACTCCTGTTCCCAGTCCATATCCCCGTACTGAATTAAGTAGCTCATAAGGTTATATTTATGAATTTCACAATATTGAGATCCACTTGGATACTCTTCCTCCAGGACTTTACTCCCCCACTTTGAGATTCTAAAAGGCATCATTTTAGCAAACTAAAATGTACTTGGAATTTTCACCAACCTCTTTAACCAATATGCTGAGACCAAAGAACATTTTTTTTTTGGTCTTCTTAAGGACTGATGTATTTGCAAAACACTAACTTTTAAACTTTTCTGAATTTTACCAAATCTCTTTAAAAAACTCTTCTCTGAAAAGATGTAGCATGCAACATTTTTTTCCCATGAAGTACATGGAAGGGATTAAAGTCCAGGGCTCTTGTATTAAGTTGTGCATGCAATTCAACAATGGCACTAGAATAGTGAACAATACATACTATGCTAACTTGACCTGAAAGTTGTGGAATTATCAAAAAATATACTCCAATTCATTATACTGAACATAAAAAGTTGTATAAGTTAAAAGCTTTAAAAAGTTGGCTCATAACAGGAAGCTATCTTCTATTTTAACTTTGGAATTGGGGCAGCCACTGCATAACAGCACCATTCCATATTGTTTTCTTTCCATACTCACACAGAATGTTGATTTTGTTACCTCCAAGACCATTTGGGCCACTGTACAGGTAAACATAGTAATCAACTGCTGAGTGAGGGATAATTTTGATATATCTCTTCTCTCAGTGTATTGCAGCATCTCTTTTTTTACACGCTCTTAATTTTGTTGTTCTTCCTTAGCTGTTACTTGGGCAAGATGTTTCTTGAACAGAACTAACAGGGGAAATTAGCTAAGGTGCAAGTGAGGGCTCTCCTCTCCAGATAAAGGTTCACATTACTTGTCAGAGCCAAGCAGTATCTACCCCCTGCCACCAAGTTTAAAAAAAAATATTACCTGACAAAAAAGTATGATAACCTGCTGCTAGAAACAGTTAGTTCTCCGCTACAGGAAGTGCAGGGTTGCTGCTCAGTCAGGATATTGGTTTTACAAGAACTCTCTCCATTCCACAATGTCTACAGGAACTGTGGACAGCAGCTCCAGAAAGTGTAATTACAAAACAGTCTCAAATGACAACATCAAAAGAGCTTTGGTCATGTAAGCTCACACTAATCCTTTTGTAACAAAAGAAAGGCTTCTATCTGGAGTCAAAGGAAGCAGAAATTATCTCTTCATACAGATAGAGCATTCAAAGGGAAAAGGGCAATAAGTAAGCTGAACCTTCACTGCAGTTACAGTACACCACTGACCTTTAGGTTCCTCAGAGTGTTTTTTTAAGTGCAAAGACAGTTATGATTCTTCATAGAGGATCAAAATGGTGGCTTATTAAAACACACTTCTCCCATTTCCCTACGGGTCACTAATTCTTTTACGAACTACTGGCCCCTTTCTCACACTTTTGAGAGCAAGAGAAGAGTTTTAGCAGAACATGTAAAAACAGAGTCAAAACTCATTCACATTTGCGTGGCTACATACACGGTCTGGTGGATTGAAAAGTGGCTGTATGACAATAAATCAAGGGCAATGTAATACACAATCTCTCAGGTTTAGGGAGTTCCTAGTGACATAACCACAGAAGATATTAGGTTTCATCTCAGATATCTTCATTGGTGATCTCTAACAAGGATGAAATAGCATATAGTGATATTCACAGTTGATACTACGTGGTTAACAGCAATGATGACCAAGTATAAAAACCTATATAAGTTAACTACCTGAACAGAAATTAAAGTGTGTTTCAGCCTGTAAAAATCCGAAGCTAGTACACTTTTGGGAGAAATAATAGGAATGGTGATTCAAGAGAGACACCTGGAAAGCATAAATATTAGAAGTGCTTTAAGGATAACAGACAAATTAAACAAGAACTGAAACGCAGTATGGCAGCAAAACTAAGCCAGTGCAATTGTGGGCAATGTCAATGCAATCTTTGATGTACTGTAGAAGTACAAAATCTTCACATGATATACTGCAATCTTTTCCCATTTGAGTTGATCTTTTCAGTGTTACCCGCTCCATTGTCTTGATCTTAGGTTTAAGAAGCTGTAAGCAATTTTGTGCTATGCTAGTTAAGCTGAAGTTCATTTGATAATAAACAGTCATGCAACATAAAATTAAGATGGTGAGGATGGTCAGTCTTAACATAGTCTCTGAAAAACCATATCCTGACACAGAGAGCTCATTTAAAACTCCATTGACCAAAACAGTCAAGAATACAATGCAGGAAATTTTTCTGACCTAGCAGGAGAATGGGCTAGATGACCTAATGTATTGTTTTTTTCTCTTTAAAGTCTATGTTTAGATGAAAAAATGTGTATTCACTAACATCATTTCAAAAATATTCTCTTTGCTTCACTGTGAGCATAATTAAAATGGTTTTGGCTGAGGGAGCTTGTTTGTCAAAGGCTTCCCTCTTTGAAATAAATAAAAGTATACTGTTAAAAAGCAAAAAACAAAATGAAAACATTTCTCTAGGCTAAACCATTATAGGTTTACCCACATGGCAGGTACTGTGTTTTCATTTCTGTCCCCATAACTGCAGGTTCCCCACAGTGGCAGCTACAATGCTATATACAGTTCTGCTTTGAGGCATAATCTTGTAACTCTAATGATATGTTGATATCTATCCTTAGGTTGACTGTCATGACTAAAAAAAAAAATTAATGATGCTGTGACAGTTTTATTACTTCTTCATTTACAAACTAATAGGATGAATGATCTCACAATGCACACCCAGCATCCTATAATCCTTGTTCTTAAAGTGTTTTTCACACAGCAATCACCACCTTCTGCAAAATAATATCGGTTTCTCGGCTTCAGAGACAGTAGTAGCAACATCCTAAGGCAGATTGAACATCAATTTAAGACCCCTTTAAGTGTTCATGCAGAGAAGTCACAATAGGGAAGAATAGCACGGTATTCAAATAATAGATACAAGCCAGGTACTTGCTTATGTATACTCATCCAATCTGCATGGCTCTTGAAGTTCAGGGTTTTCAACCTAGGTCGTGTATGACAATTCAGCAGTGGCAATTTGCACTAGAAAAATTAGCATACTATGCTAACTTGATACGAAACTTGTGAAAGTATCAGTAAATGTACTCCAATTCCTTATACCGAACATAGGTCCAGTTTGCTTTTCTGCATTGACCTAGCTAATACAAGCTGAACACCTCTGTAGCTTTTTAAGCAGCAAGAAACAGCTGGCAGATAATGCTCAGAATTTTCCTCCTAACTAGCTGTAACTAATGGAGTGAGGCAACAACAAATAATCTCTTTCAAATGATTGTGCTCATGGGAGCAGCTGAATTTCTGTAAGAGAGCCTCTGACAGCTCCATTAAGTGTGCAGGTAGCTTAGAAAAAAAAGAAAAAGAGGATACCTAATGGCTGCCAATAGAATTAACTCTAGAGGATAAAGTACCACTGCCCACTGAACTGGGTACGGCCCTGCAGTAAAATGGCTCTAGGTGGAAATAGTGGAAACTCAAGTGGCACAGCAACCTAAACATATGCTCTACTTGAAAACCTAATGGTTCTGGTGAGGGAGTCTGCCACCATGAATATGAAACCAGTAGAGTTTGGCACTGCACCTGGATGCCTTTCAATTCCTTTAGACTTTCTGAACAAGTTTTGCTGAACTCAAATGGTCAAATATGCTAATAAAATTACTCAATACCATAAAACAGTGATTCAGATTTTGAAATTAATATGGAAATTCATGTTTGATTTACATAGTGGTACTTTAAATTGTTTTAATCATCTCCTACCACTCGGGCATTCTAGCCTCTTCCATCATAACCCAGGAGTTAAGTTTGCAAATTAGTTCAGGCCAATAAGAATCTAAAGTAATTTCCAACAAGGTTTTGTCTTCAAGAGTCATCTAATACCAAATAGTAAGTTACACTCAGGGCTAGTCCACACTAACTCCCCAGTTCAAACTAAGATACGCAACTTCAGCTACGTGAATAACGTAGCTGAAGTCCAAGTATCTTAGTTTGAACTACAAGGTACTTACCGCAGGTACACACGTGGCAGACAGGCTCCCCCGTCGACTCCGCGTACTCCTCTTGTGGAGCAGGAGTACCGGTGTTGACGGCAAGCACTTCCAGGATCAATTTATCGTGTCTAGACAAGACGCAATAAATCGATCCCAGAAGATCGATTGCTTACCGCCGAACCCGGAGGTAAGTATAGACGTACCCTTAGATAGCACCTTACCAACTTTAAGCTTCTCAACAATCATGCAAGGTACTATCCATGTATTACACTTCACCAAACTTTCTGTACCTCAGATCTGTGACTTTCTACCAGGGTCAAACAAGAAGTTTCTTGCACATACTTAATGTAGAATTTCCTACTTCCCTATGACCAGCTGTAACCATTATTGAACACAATTTCCCAAAAAGGCACTGTGGACTGGTGATTCAAGATTGTATTCCCTTTCTCTACCACTTACTTCTCATATGACATTGCACCTCAGTGTGCCTCCATTTCCGCTGCATATAAAATTGATAAATTGTATAAAGCTTTATTACTGTCTGAAGCACTCTGAGACCTCTCACATGAAAGGCAGTATGTAAAACAAAAATTACTATGTTACATTATGGTCTGGGATTAGGGTTTTAATTTACTGTATGGATTTTGAGACTACGGACTACCCTACGTACAGGATTTATTCAGCACACAATATGATCTGAATACAACTCGGTCTTCTGTTGATTTCATTAGATTTTTTGTAGATATTGGTAATTTACTACTTTTTATAGGTTATATGCCTTTTTGGCTTTATTTTTTAAAATTAATGTCTGCACCCAAACTGCTGAGAAATAATCCCTCCTCTGCTCTAGAATTTTATGTTTACTTTTCAAGAAACAACAGGGCCTGTATCCCTCCCCTCGCCCCACAAGTTAAACCATGTTTAAAATACGTAGTTTTACTCCTAGACAGCACAGAAAGGTAATGCTGAAAGTGTGCCCCAAATCTGCCACCTGTTAGAGAGAAAGATGGTTCGATACGTAGAAGCCACTCAGAAAATCAGGTAATTTCCCAAAACAAATAAGTTTCCTTTTACCTTAAATAGAAGAGCAGGTTCCTTAACAGTTTTCTAATGGTTTTGCACCTTCATATAATTGCACTTGAATTCTGCCTCGAATTTCATTGTGGGCTTTCACAATAAATCATGTAACTAACTACCAGTTTACAGATAGATACTGAATATTTGCACGATCAAGATCTGAGGTGCTATTCTGCAGCTGCAAAATTGTAGTCAGCTAACGATCATGCCCTGAGGTCTATTATTCTTAATTGCAAACATGCTAATTGCCATGCATCTTGCGAAATCTGCAAATACACTTGTTACTACAAAATATGAAGTGGTACGATATGTCACAGCAGCTTCAACCATTTGCTTGTTGACTTCTTAACTCACTTGACGTTTACTAATCCTTTGTAATAAAGGTTTCAATTGCTGTTATACTTACAATTAAATTTAGTGCCTCCAAAAAAGATGGCCATTTCTTTGGACTGTGAAGTATTGTCACTGTTATATTCCTAACGGTATTTTAGTTGTCTGCATGAGGATTCAGATATACTGTAATAGCAACTCCAAAACAGCAGTGTCACTAATATGACTGTTTCCATGGAGAAGAAAAAAGGTCTATTCATAATTAAAGGGAAAAAATTTCAACCCAACATCAGTCAGGGTTGACAGGGGAACTCTTCTTTTAAAGACTAAAAAAAATTGTCATCTATGTCAACTGTTTACATTGTGTATTTTCTGCAACTTGAAGGCAATGTCTCAGAGAAAAGCTGTCATGGAAACACATTTTTATTGCAGATGACAAGTTGGCATAAAGATAATGCAGGTGAATAAAGGCTAAGGGAAATAAAGCTACTTGTCAGGCAGTAACAGAGAAAAAAAAGAGAATATACCACACAATTTTATTCCTGTAATTAAATGTCAGATATACACAATGCAAGAAAATAATTAGTACAGCATAACTGATTACCATTCAGCTGGAGCCCCGTATAGTCGCCAAACAATTTGTACCAACACAACACAAGCTGTTCATACAAACTGAATTTTTTTTTAATTTCTACATTTAACAATTCTATTCTATCAGTGCCTAAAACAGTGTTTCATTATTAATACAATGTCTTCTAACATGCTTATGGAAGGTCAATTTGTAACACAGGCATGCCTGAGAGGTTGCAATCTTTACCATGCAATAGTTTAGTCTCGAGATAGTACGCATAATGCACCCCATTTATCTAGGAGCTGGGTGAAGCCTTCAGCAAAAAAGAGATGGCATTCTATAAGAGCATCTGACAATCCACAAGATATGATTACAAAATCTAAGTACTGAAATTAACAATGTCTTGATCAAGTGGGCTGCTTCTGGGAGCCTTCTCTGCTCAAGAGATACTGAGCTCCAGACATTGCTAAATGATTGGGGAAAATCTTCTGATATAATCCAGAACTATGGGAAGTCTGATTGTCTCAATTCTGGTCCAAATAATCCATTCATGGTAGTACTTGTGTATCCTTCATCTCCAAATGGAAACCCCAAGTTTCATATTTTCTCATCTACAGGGGTGCCAGGACTTATTTGGTGTCACAAGTTGTTTAGCTGTGTTTCTGTGAATCTCAGTCTAATTACCATTGTTTTCAATTAAGTTGTTTTTACCATGTAGCTTTTCACACACTGTCACAGCTTGTGATGAATTACTGTACACTACACAAAACCAAAATAGGTGGTGTAAGTAAGTAACTGTGCTCTAGGTGCCCAAATTCTCTTGAGATGGACCACAACATTACATTCTGCAATCCTTACTCAAGCAAAATGTCCCATGGACTTCAATGGAGGTATTATTCAAGTAAGGAATGCAAAACATGGACCTTTGTGATCCATTCTTACAAAAGGAAATACCATGAGATCTCATGGGAAGTCATTTTGGGGGTAATTGTTGCAAACTGCAGCAATGTGATTTTTAAGAAGCTAATCAAAGTGTGTTTGACTTGGCTCTGGCCTCACTACAAGTATTTCTACCACCAGAAAACTTTTTGACACTTTTACTGCTCCTGCTTTTTTTTTTTTAATTGATCCTTATTCTTTTCATTATGCTCAAACTAAATAATCCCATGCCTTGTATATTTATCTCTGATTATATTCAGAACTTGAATCATGTTGCCGCTTTAGTCTTAATCTCATTTAAGGAAAGATTAACCTCCTTTGACCTTTCACATGGAGTCAGCTCTTGAGAATTATGATGTGAAATTATGCATGTGTGACTTCGCTGTGCACCCTAAACCAATAAAGCTAGAATTCAAATGTTCTCACAGATCTGTGTCTGGCTATGCCAGAAGAACAGAAGACACTTAGGCTGCAATTTTATTCGCAAATGTCAGGGAGTACCTGGTAGATAAAAGTATACAGTGCAGGTAATTCCATAATCATTTACATATACTGGGGGTGAGGGAGTGCTGCTGTCAGCCCTCCCCTTTACCCATCTTGGTCCCCAGCAAACCTTAAATGAGGGTTAAGGGAGACTATAAAGGAAGAGGGGTGGTTAGCTCCCTGCAATATCAGTCGTTGGAGCCCCAAAACCCCTCAGCCCTGTGTGTGCTCCTTTAAAGAATACCTCCTTTAAATCTTTTACCAATCCATTTTATCTGACCACCATACACCATATGGAGTACCTGCATGGGACATCTGCCCCATACTCATGTAATGAGTTGTAATTTCACAGCCTAACCCCCATTTCATGTCTGCCACAAGTAAGCCCCCACCCCGTGGTGGAGAAGGCAAAAAACCCAACAACCCACAACCTCACCTTGGCCAATCTCGCAGTGAAGGAAAAAATTGCTTCCCAGCCCTGCAAGAAAGGAGCGACTAGTGCAATGCCCACAACTGGTCATCACAAAACATAGTAGCTAGCTACGTCCATAGGTGGGAGGGTGTGTGCTGCTCTGCCTGGTCCAGGTAAAAGAGGGCTTTTCCCGCACTGCAGAGTGTCCTCCACCCCTCTTCCGGGAATGAGGGAGGAAAAGGAGGATGGGTCAGCATCCCCACACTGACCTGACTTGAAGCTTCCACAGCAAGTCACACTGGCTATCTAGCCCTTAAAGGAGCCACATATATTTTCCTACAAGCCAGACAACAGCACCTACTGCTTAATGCATAGTTAGGTCATTTACAGCAGACTATGCATAGATTTAGGCTGTGTCTACACTAGAGACCTTACAGTGGCACCGCCACACTGATGCAGCCGCGCCGCTGCAAGATCTCTCATGTAGCCTCTCTATGCGGACAGGAGACAGCTCTCCCATTGACATAATTAAACCACCCCCAACGAGTGGCGATAGCTATGTCGGTGGGAGAAGCTCTCCCACCGACACGCGCTGAGCACACTACCACTTATGCCAGCGAAACTTATGTTGGCGGGGGTCTGAAAAAACACCCCCCTGAGCGACATAAGTGGTAGTGTAGACGTGGCCTTAGGAAGTGCCAGAGAGAATTACTTCTACCTAGAGCTTCTGTATTCCATTGGCTTGCAATGGAAAAATATGAAAACAGCTGTCAGAACTGGCTCATAGCTGTCCAGCAGAGGAATATTTGAAACACTTTACACTAAGAAGAGATATGTAAATAGTCCTGTCATAATTAGGACACTAAAAAAAGGAAAAAATCTAAAACATTCAACCAGGGAAGTGAAAACCTGTCTACACAAACTGAACAGTGCCATCAAAGGACAGGATTTCTTAGCCAGCTCCCTGTGAAGGGTGTTCCCAATGGAGTGGTATTCTGAAATTAGGCTACCTTCCTGCTAAACAGTTACAGTCTGGATTGGTGATTCATATGTTTCAAGTAACCCACCAACGTGCTTGTTCCCAACCATCAGTAACAGTTATGCACCTTGACTTTCTTCTCTTCGCTTTGCAACCCTTTTTTTGTGTGTGTGTGTGAGGGAGGCGGATTGAGGAGGGAAGCAGGATTGAGATGAGGAGCAACAAGAGAGAAAACAGTTCCACTCTAATAGATTTCTGTATTAAAAGGCCAGGAATCCCAGCAGTGTATAAACTATTCTGTACAGAGGTCATTCATTTAAGCTTAAAGGGTACTGTAAAGTGTCAAACCGCAGTACTAGACTAGATGGACTACTGGTCTAATCCAACATACCAATTCCTATGTAATAACTGATAATGCCCTAACAAAGTATAAACAAGTTTCTATTACATAAGGCAATTGTTACACAAGGCAATAAGTGCTATTGAGCTGCAGTCTCTTCACCTGTGGCCTCAACTGTAATCAACTAATTACATTTCCACTGGGAAGGGGACTTCCTATTGCACAGAACTCAGGCAATAAACACCAGGATCATTATTGTACAGAGATGTGCATAATACTCTTGTATGCAGGTGGAGCTCATGTCTAGAGTCTGAACACCTTAAAAATGTATCTTTTAAAGTAAGTTTTCATAATGACCTCTGCAAAATGCTTAAATAAATATGTACAAGATGAGATGTCCATTTGTGTTTGGCGGACTTTATCTGCCAGATTCTTTTCTTGGCCAACATTGGTATACTTACAACAGATCAAATTCTCTGAGTGAAATAAACATGCCTTTATAGCAGATTGTTTTTCCTGGACACTTGCCATTCCAATCATTATCATTTGTTAATGATAGAAATGGGATTGGTCAGTGTCAAGTTGCTATTTAACTCTTTAAGCACACAAACAGTGACATTCTTTTGATCATGAATATAGAAACTATACTAACTTACTGAATTGTGCACAGCAAATTCTCAATACAAAACTAAACATTTGGACTTTCAGTGAACTTAATGACTTCTCAATTTTTGGTATTTCATTTAAAAATATCCACTTTTAGAGATCTTATATTTCTACAGAAGCTATCACAGCACTGCTTATGGCTAGTTATCTGAGCTCATCTCATGTTAGAACAAACCCGTGTAGAACACTACGGCACAGTGGTACTGCTGAAGTTCTAACACTGGATCAGATGACTCTCGCCTTTTGTCGGCTGCACCATCATGATGGCCAGTAGGTGATATCGTGTAACTTATGGTGAGGTGTATCACTTACCTCAGACATCTTCCTAGCATTTGCAGTGACTTCAAAATGAGCCCTTAAACTCTGTTTAGAGTAGTATTTTCTTTTTAATCTGATCACACTACCAAAATGCAGGAACATCTCACTTTAGCCCCAAGCTTTGGTTATATAAATATACGCCGTTGCCAGACCAAAGCACAAGCCCATAAAAAAAATTCTAAGATTATTCTCCCTGAACAGCCCATGTCTACATGCATCACCATCATGCAGAAGCAGCTTTCTTTTGCTCTCATTTAAGTCCCCACACATGCCTATTCAGATCCTCTTAAAATAGCATGTTTAGGGATTCCCATCCTGCCCTTATCCACCATGCCTCCACACCTGCCTGTGCTCTCTCCATGATAGATGCACATTTTGCTTTGGAAGTGTCTCCTGGTGCAAGACAGGGCAGACTTCCAAATTACCCATCAAAGCCAAACTCTTGCAAAATACAGAGAGGCCTCAACAGGAATTTAACCCCAAACTCACCACACAATCTCTCCAACAGTGCTCTAACCCCTGTCTAAGATATTCTGCAAAGCTTGTATGTGCATCCCCTCCCACAGTACCTCAGGCATTCAAAAACCACAAGTCAGATCCCAAAAAACCTGGATGTTGGCTTAAAAATCAGAAGGTAAATGAAAAAGCACACACACACACACACACACACACACACACACACACACAATACATATTTAATCTAATAATTTTAAAGCAATTCTCCACAACCATGAGGGCTAGTAACTTGACTTCCTTAGGCAAGCTGTGATTCTTATGTAATCACACGAGGGCTCAGGCTTTAATAAAAATATCAAACAGCTCAAGACAAGATGAGCACTAGTGATCCTATGTGAAGATGCTAACGAGTATGGAAGGGGAAGTGCCAGCAACATTTCAGTGTGATGCAAACATCACCGTGGTAGCAACAGGCAATGCTGCTGCCACAAACATGTATTTCCTACAGTGTTTGCCACCAAAAATTGCAGCTTTATGAGAGCATTTGAGAGCCAGAAAGTGCATACCACTTGTTTTCCCTTTTTGCAATTCTCTCGGCTTGGACAAACAAACAAAGAACAACAGCAAGTGAGATTGTTCTTTCATTTTAATAATATCAAATGTCTTCTACCATAAGACAATCAATTTATTTTAAAGCCATAACTTTTAATGTGGTGCTCTAATTTTTTTTTCCTTTAATTTTTGCTGCATTTAGTGTGTCGGCTCAATACCTTAGCAGAGGATAGTCAATGAAGTAACTCCTACAGTATTTGCTAAGAAACAAACATGGATAGAGCATGGGAATTTCAGTCAGGTGACAACTTCTACTCCTGGCTTTGCCACTGGCCTGCTGTCACACCTTGGGTAAGTCTTTTCATCTGTCCCTGCCTCCATTTCTGCTCTCACTCTAAGTCCATCTTATCTATTTAGACTGAGCCATTCGGGACAGGGACTCTCTTACTTATCAGGTGTTTGTACAGAATCTGCCACAATGGTTTGAGCATCTAGGTGCTATCACAATACACACAAATGAACCAAGAAACAATGCTAGGAAAGACCAAGTGGGACCATACAACATACAGCATACTGAAGAAGCTTGTATCACCTAGTTTGTGGGAGTGCATTCTTAGACAAGTATCAGGGGGTAGCCGTGTTAGTCTGTATCCACAAAAACAACAAGGAGTCTGGTGACACCTTAAAGACTAACAGATTTATTTGGGCATAAGCTTTCATGGGTAAAAAACCTCACTTCTTCAGATGCATGCTTATGCCCAAATAAATCTGTTAGTCTTTAAGGTGCCACCGGCATTCTTAGACAGTTACTCTAGGGCCATATTTTGTCACCCCTGGTTTCCCCTAGCCCCAACTTGTACATTTACACTAGAAAAGTAGCATTAGTTGTATGCCCTTATTCCTGTTGGCTGTAGCCCATGTAGTGCCAGCTTGCCCCTTCCACACTGGCTATCCCTGCCAGATGCTTCAGTACACATGACAGGAAATGCTGATATTTGCCGCTTACCCAGAACACTATTCTCCACCCAGAATTGTCTCTTCTGCAGCTACATTTGGAGAGATTGTAAATGGTTTGAAGGGCTTCAGGGATCTAGAATCTGAGCACAACATTTTCATTCTCTGACCACAGCTCTTTGTGGCCTTTGCATATGTACAGACACCACGCAGAACTTGGTTTCAACACAAACTGCTGGTGGGAAACCAAAGCCATCTTCCAGTTAACAAAAAATCAGCTATGCAGTTACCTGCTTTAATAGGATCAAATGTAAATATTTCCTTCATCTTAGCATAGCTTTCATGCATGGGTTAAAAATGAACTGAATTCCTGGGTTTAGTTCTTTTCAATATGAGTAACTAGCACCCTCCATGTACCACGTGCTTAGCTTCTACGACTCTCCAAGCCTATTACACTAAGTCAGAATGGACTGGTTCTCCCCCTCTTCTGCATAAGTATTTTAAACCCACAGTAGGATACCGAATCACCACTGCAGACTGTATTTGTTCAGTGAAAACTGGTCTTTGGCCTGTCAGAGGCTTCTCTAGATATTCTGTATAGGACAAATACATTGAGTGCTCCCTGTTACCCTCACTCTTTCATTTAAAACATGGAATGACATATATTTAATATATTTACACAGCTTATAATTAACTTGTTGAACCTCCCACTGGATATTATTCAGGTTAATACTTACCGGGATTAATAAATTATTAGGTATTTATTGTTAATATTTGTATTACAAAAGCACCTGGGAAACCATAAGACCAGGACCCCATTGTGTTAGGTGCTATTCAAATATGGGGAAAAAGCAGTCCTTGCCCCAAAGAGCTTACAATCTAAGTATAAGACAAGCAACAACAGTATTTTACAATCTAAGATCTTAAAATCAAAATGTAAGATGCAGAGAGATAGGGGAGTACAAGGGACCAACGAGGCCATATGGTCAACACGGTAGGTTGTTGTCTCTGCACCTAGCAGCCTAACCATTGTCATTGTTATGAATGACAACATCCATAGTTACACTAAATAAAATACAAATACTTATAGGGGATATTAAATAGTTGAGTTTCAAGTCCAGGGTTGGACCTGTGAGCAAGTTATTCTCCATTGTGTGGTTTCCTGCATATTTCCCCCAGGTGTCTGTTACTGGCTATTGTAAAACAGAGTACCAAAGGCAAGTGACTGCTGGTACCAAAGGCAAGTGACTGCTCCAGCAGGTCAATTCCTACGTTTCTATTCCAATAACACTAATGATTATTCAACAATAATCATTTGCAAATACACATTATTAGCTCACTAGTCAGTCAGGATGGAAACTAGTCCCAACAATTTAACATTTCCCTCCTTCCTCTCCCAACTACCTCTGGTGTAGCTGTCAAAAGGGGCTAGGCTGCTTGTATAATTTTATCCATTTAATTAAAGTTTACTCAGTGGTTCTTTAACAAAGACACAAACCTGACAAGATTATGGACCCGTCCCTTTGATCAAAGTAAGGGAGCAGTTATTGAGTGTCACTTAACTCAGCAAATAGCCAGGCAATAGTTTATCACACAGAAATTACTTGAATTAATGCCCCTTCCTGTGAGATGAATAGCAGGGATTTTCACTCAACAAAAGACAAATGTTATTAGCAACAAACTGACATAGGACAGGGTCCTTCTATGTATCCAAACACCCAGTATTCAATGCTATATTTCAGTGTTTCATTAGTTGAAAAGGTCTGTCAGCACCTAGAGATGGGAAAGATTTTATTAAAACAAGTCCTGAATTAATGTTCTGGGAAGAATCTGAAATTTAGTATGTTTTCAAAGAACAAGTAATTTTCACTAACCCCTTCAATATGTTTATAGTTCAAATGAGTCCCCTAAATTTAAAAAAAAAAGTTTCTTTCATGTAGCTTAAAAAAAACAAAACAAAAAATGGGAACAGTTTCACAGGTAGTACAATATGTTCATAACTGAAAGACAACTGTACAACATTAGGATTAAACAGCTGTATCTAATAATTAAATTTGTTTAAAGCACAGGTTGAATTCAGATACTGGCTTATTAGAAATTGGCTTCTCCATTTATCGGGCTGCACCAATCAGACCTCTCATTTAGTGCTGGGTCTTTGATTCTGATTTTTCATTGCCCATTCACATAGCACTTTTCCTTAGGATTTGAACTAAACTGAGAGTGTACTCCATGGCCTTTGGATAGTACAAATTCACATTACAATGAGTGCGTATGATGGGGCGATAGCTGGACTGATACCTTGGAAACAATTTGAATACTTAAATGAATTTTCTTTGACTGTCTTAGTGCTCTAGGTGTCACTGCTTTCTGTGAACGTTCACTAGCAATGATGCTCACAGGAATGTTCATGGAAGCAACTAGTGCTACACTGGTATTGGAGAATGCTTGCAAAAGAGTTATGTATTGGTCAATGAAAAAAATTCTCAACACAAACCTGATTGTACAATTCAAAACTAGCCAGCACTGTTCACATTCGGTATTGCAAATACTAGCAAGGTTCTTCTCACAAGCCACTAGCCAAGCACCACTTATGAGAAGTATCCAACAAATTTCAAATAAATAATAAATTCCCAAAAGCTACTGTCTGCCTGAAAATATTAAATTAATCAATTTTTTTCTGAACTAATTAAAGTAGTAGAAATATTCCTTTTACTTAGTAATGTACTCAATGGCCAAGAAGTTTAGGTAAATGCCATAGGTAGGTCCTGTGACAGACATGCTGACAACCAACATAAAGTTCAATATAATTAAGTAAAGTGAAGTGGCTAATTTTCCTTTAAGCTCTTCTGAGGATTTGCTTAGAGCTCCCAATTTTATTAATGGGAGTTGTGTGCACAGCTGAAAATATCAACTGCTGAACTTCTGGCCACAAGGTAACCTGACAACAAATTGAAAAGCCTATTGCACTTACAAAAAATAAGAACAGAGAAGCAGAATCAGGAAAAAAGGTTGCCAAATGGATTTACTTGCATATTACAGCAAATTATACATAGTATTATATAAATCCATTTACAAAGGAGAGAACATCTGCCAAAATAGAGCCTCATATGGCAGAGCTCATCTATAAACCACCCTATTTGCCTAAATTACACACATATACCCTATTATTTTCTGGCCTGAAACCAAATATACATTAAACTACCATCATTCTTTTTCTTACAACACCACAATTTACAGTCATGTTAGCACAGGCCATAATAACATATGTATTCTTGTTATTGATAATTAACATGCCTCCAATGGTATTTTGAGAAACTGTATGAACCAGTTCTTTACACAGATATATATGCTATATTAGAGAAATACTTTCTAAAGTAACTGAAATCTCATGGGTCACTTGATGTTTAATGTTATATCCATGTTACTGAGTTGGGTTCAGATAAATCACTACCACTTTCTTTTAATGCAGGGGGTATTAAGTTCAACCTCTTCAGGGTCTGCAATCTCTTAAAAGCCTGAGGGTCAAAGTCACCTCCAGCAAATCTCCTGATTGATGTGGACCTCCAGAGCTACTTGAACTTGGAATATTGAGCTAGAGGGCATCAGACGATATTTCTCCTAATTACATAAGGAACCATGCAAGTTCCTCACTATTTTGATATTAAAACCTTCAAATACTATTAAGCTTTGTAACAAGAAGCGAGAATAAAAGCTCTCCAATGATCCATGATGGATTTTGTCCATTAAAATGTCAGAAACTCCCCTTGACAGTGTTCTGTATTTGATCTTGATAATGTGCTGTTCACCTAACAATTCTGACAAGACCAAAATTTTAATCTAAGAACTGATATTTCTGCTTTTCAAACAAAAATCATAGTACATTCTAAGCCCAGCAAATACAGCAGCATTCTGCAAAATATACAATTGCAGAATTTTAGTGACTAGATTTTTTAATTACAAATGCCCTGTGAAACAGAAACTATCTCCACCAATAAGATTAAACAAATAATTAGAGTTATTACCTGCAGTTAAACTAGTCAAAAGTAGCAACTCTTCCAGGTACCTCTCTTAACTACATGAATTCATGTATTCAAATTATGTGCACAGCAACCACCTTTTTTAACAACTTTTGTGGCTTTAAAAACACAAAGATGACACTTGACATTTTAATTGTCAAAATCATGCAACGAGACTTCACTTTTTGAGTAACAAGCAGCAACCCCATCAAAAAACCTAACTGCCCACAATTTTCCAAGATGCATAGGAAAAGAACAAACAAACCTTGCCCTACAGCAGGGTCTGGGGCTTGCAAAAATAAAGGGCATTGGCAGCACATAAACCTTTCAAATAAATAACTGTTCCCCTTTTATTAAGGAATGGACATTTATGAAGTCAAAAGGTTTCAGAGGCAGCCGCTTTTATAGAAGAGAAGGAAAGAGAAAACCAATAGCTTCTAAGAACCAGTCTGTGTAAAACTCCATGTTCTTTCTATTCTGTTCACTGTAATCCACAGGAGTGCAGTCTTTACACACCAAATGATTATGTTTAATCAGAGTCTTTTGTTCTAAGGTTATAATTATCACCATTCCACTCTAAGCTGCAAAATTAATTGCCCCTTAATGAAGCTGTTTTGCAATTAGGAGCCATGGATTTGTAGACAAAGAGGAAGCTAATTTAACATTTAAGGGAAGCAGTTTTGCAAAGATATGCCTCCATGGTGGAACACTTTTTACTCTTCTTTTTAAAATATACTATAAACATATGTTCTATACACACCGTGAGAATGTTCTGAAAACCTTTGGTTTCTTCTAAATTAGAACACAACTCAAACAATGGTCTAAAGAATGGCTTCCTGACGAAAAGCACAGAAGACACCATGTGAAAATCCCATCCCCCCCCGCCCTTTGACTGTTATTTCCTTGCTTTTCTACCCTGACTGCCATTTGGCACCCATCTCCACATTTACCCTTCCCGGTCTTGAGTGTTGATGGTTTCCCTAGACATCTGTGGGCTTTTGCCAATCACTTTATGGTGTTAGGAAAACATTTTTGCCACATGGCAAGACTGATGTATGCTGTGTGGATTGTTGTTTCTATTTGTTTGGTTGGTTTTTTTTTAAACTTCCTTCCAGCAACCAGGAGAGCTGATTCAACATTTGCGTTGAGAATTCTAGCACAAGTCCAATTTGCAAAATAAGAGACAATTAAATGGGGCATGATGGGGCTAAGAGATGCAGGGTGGAAGTGTGGGTCTCTCAAATCTGGCACCGACAGAAGCTCCACCTCGTTTGTGCCTTCACACTTCAACAAGAAAAGGGGGAATGGAAATTAGACTGCAGAGCCTACTATCTATTAGGATGATGTAGGGTGTCTGTACAGCCTCCCCGACTTTGTGATTGAGACTTTTCACGTCGGAAGGGTCAAGTAATTTGAATTTAAACTGGACTAGTTCTTATTGCTAACTCTGAAGGTGATTTAACCTCTTTACTTCTGTTGATTCATTAAGTTTATGGTTCATTTAATTAGACCTTGCTTAGGGTGACCAGATAGCAAGGGTGAAAAATCGGGAAAGGGGGTGGGGGATAATTGGCACCTATATAAGACAAAGCCCCAAATATCGGGACTGTCCCTATAAAATCTGGACATGTGGTCACCCTAACCTTGCTGTACAGTGTCTCATTCCTGAGCGCATGCTAAAGACATCTCATCAATGCAGTTTACATTTTGCTGCACAATAGTCACTGTTGTATTTTTTTTCCCCAAAAGATCCAGATTGCATTTAGCATCACTTTTTAAAATAATTTCAGGCAGGCAAATTAACTATTTTAATTGGTTTTCAGTTCTTTGCTTTTAAAAACAGATATCCCCCTCCCCCATCTTTATAGCAAATTTTCAGCTTCCCTGGAAGGTATAGTAAAAAGCAGGGCCGGCTCCAGGCACCAGCCGAGCATGCTCATGCTCAGGGCAGCAGATTGTATGAGGCGGCATTCGGCCCAATCCTAGGGAGCTGTGGCAGCTTTTTTGCTGTTGTTGTTCCGCTCCGGCCGCCCTGTAGGGGGCAGCGGCGCAGAGGAGGGGAGCGCCCTGCAGCAAGCCCGGCAGGGCAGCCCGCATCCTTCCCTCCCAGCCAACCGCGGCGCGGAGCATTCCCAGCAGGCGGCACAGCGGTTGGAGCCGCGTGGCAGCGCCTCGCTGAAGCCCTGGCCACCCCCTTCTCTCTCTCCCCCCTGCTAGCCGGGGCACCAGCTCAGGGAGTCCCCCTGCACCCTGGCTCCGGCCACGCCGCAAGTTTTTTTTTTTGTTTTTTGGGTTTTTTTTTGGTTTGGGGCGGCAAAAAAGCCAGAGACAGCCCTGGTAAAAAGAGATCAAGACTGCTTTAACTTTATTTATTACTTATTTCCAGTAACTTAATATTAACATATCAACCGTTGTCTCTGAGGTTCTATTTGTTGTCAGTGAGTTTGACAAATATGTCCCATTTAAGTTTCAGGAGATTTCCCAGTCTAAAAAAAACTAGTTAGTGTCAATGTACTTTTTTCAATTGTCTTGGACAGAAGTTATTTCATGCATTCATTTGTTAACAAAAGATACTGAATTTCAAATAAGATGAAATTGGTAAACAGGCATGACATTAAAACCTTTATAGCCATGGCACAGCATCATATATTCCATGTTACTTGATACACAAAGATCTCTTTCCTTCCACCTTACCAAATGGTTGGGAAGAGGATAAAGAGGGAGCTTTCAAGTGTATCTTATATAGATATAAATATAAATGTAACATATGAGTTATACATGTCACTAAGTACAGGAAGGGTGGGAAACTTATCTGCCAATGGGTCAGTTAAAGACATGAAAGGGCTAGAAAAAAGTGGGTATTTTACCAGGTCTCTAGGATTCAGGATTTTTGTTGTCACTTGGCCTCCACCTACTGTACTATGAACAAATTTTCCCAATCAAATGGTGAGATACCACCACAACTATTCTCTTTATTTTGCCTGAAGGCCTATCAATATTAGCTCTTCCTTACACAGCCTGATCTCCAGACAGCTAATGCTCTAAGTCCCAGTCTGGACTAAAATCTGGGTCAATCAAATATCATGGCTGAGTTAGACAATGTTAGTAGGCTAGGGAAAGCATATGGAGGAAGTAGTAGAGAACACCCGCATACTGGATTCAACAAGTTGACCTCTGTCTGACTGACATTTAACTTGGAAATCTTCCCAGGTCCCCACGTAGAGTCAAGAATTAGCCTGCATACGGGTTGCAGGACAGGCATGATGGTAGAAGAGGGATTGGCCAAGTTTGCCTACCATTTTAATATCTTGCCATTTGGAAGTTAAAAATTACACAACAGTTAATCAAAAACAAAACTGTCTTTAAATTGATTTTTAATTAACAAACATTTAAAATACATTAAGTTTAGATACTTGTGATTATGTATTCTTTTTAAACACATAATTAATAAAAATAATACTATTTAGCCATCTGAAAGTAATATCGTTTAATGCCTCAATATAAAAAAAGCCTGTTTATTTCCTTTGATAAAATTATCTCCTTAATAGTTCAAACGTTTGAACCAACTATATATTTGCACAATGGTAAGGTTTTTAAGTTAGAAAAACACACCAAACATACTAAAACCTCCTTTTTAGATTTATATTCTTTAGGATTAATCAGTGCTGCATGCCATTTCATAGCAAAAAATATTGCCCCGATTCTAATGTGATAGGCACAACAGAAGTTCAGACCAATTAGGGCTGGTCCTGATTGAAGTTTTAGATCTGATTTTATCAGTAGAGCTAATATCTAAGGGCTTGTCTTTACCCAGGGTGGCCAAACTTACTAACCCTCTCAGCCATGTACAACAATCTTCAGAAGTTCAAGAGCTGGGGTGTATCTGCCAGGATTTGGGGCTTCAGCCCTGTGGCAGAATGGTGGGGCTAGTGGGTCTCAGGACGTCAGCCCCACAGGGTATGCCTGCTGGGGCGCTCACGGCTTCAGCCCCACTCTCACCCCGAACCCCAGCAGGTACCTCCAGCAGGACTGACTCCCTGAGACCAGGGATTTGGAGCAATCAAATTTTTGAATTGCTCCGCTCCAGCTCCGGGCAAAAACCTACTGGCCCACGCTCCAGCTCCGGGCTCCGCTCCAAAGCCCTGCCTGAGACCCCCCTCCCTGCTGGGCAGAAGCCCCAAGTCCCACCACCCCGCCACAAGGGAGAAGCCCTGAGCTCCCCCAAACAGTCCGTTAGGCAGAGAACATGAGGGGCATTGGGAGCTCCGAGAGCCGCGCTTTAACTGTAAAAAAGTTGTGTAAAAGAGTTTAACTGTAACTCACGAGCCACGGTTTGGCCACCTCTGGTCTATACTTACAGTGGTGCAGCTCATGAGTTACAATTAAACGCATATATTTGTAGTGTAGACCAGGGCTCAGCAATGCAGACAGGCTACTCTGTTTTCAAACACCTTTCAACTTGCTTTTGTCACTCAAGTTTTATTATGCATCTTCCCCACTGAAGAAAATCAGGATTCTGAAATGGAACAAAAATTCCATTCTGCCCATTTCTTTGCAGTCTTTTCAATGCAATTTATCAAATCTTTAAGTTGGTATAGCAAGAGACTACTTATGTATGCTTTAATATATGCATTCCACAAGCTACTTCTGACAGACATAGGACACTGGCTTTACAGAAAAAGGAAAACTCCAATTTTACTCCAGAGGAAAGCTTCTCCAAAATCTGTCCCTTTCCCTGCACCCAGGTTTTAATTCACGAAAGGACCAAGAGGCAAATTTCAGAGGCATGTAGATCCAGGGTTTTGGTTTGGGCCTACATTTTATTACAATAAAGATAGCAAGGTCTTCCACCCCCCACCAACCTCTATAGCACGTCTGTCTGTACTTTGTTTCAATTGGCAAGGAAGGACTTTAGCCACACGAGATATAAGATACTCTACCTTCAACCTCAGCAGCACTGCTAAGAACCCCAGTTCTCATGTGTGTGAGAACCCCAGTTCTCAATGCCAGCAAACTAAGTACATAGCAGGCCTCCAAGAGCTTCATTGCTAGATGGGACCTGTGGCCGGGCAGTTCTGAGCCCTAGTCAAGAAGTTAAAGAGCTCCTCAAGGCTCAGTCAACCCCAAACCATCACAGCCGTAAGGCCTGTCAATCCTGGAGAAGGATATATCCTTAAAAGCGATGACCCTGGCTCAAGCTGGGAAGCACTGTGGAGCAGACAGAACTTCTGCATAGAGCTCCAGGGCCCAAAGAAACACTGACTGTCTGCTGGGGAAACTATTTGAGAGCACCAGCCACCTGAGCCCTCTGAGTAATCAGATGAACCAACTTTTCCTTACTGGGATTCAGTCTTGGTTGTTTGAACACATGAGGGAAAAGGAAGCCAGGCCTCCTTCCCAAAGCCTATTGGCCTCTGCCCTGCATGAGAAACAGGGGATCCAGCTCTTTTCACAGGCTGTGGAGGTATTTTGCCATTTCCTTTTGGACTATTTTAATACCTCCCCTCACCGGAAGGGACAGACTCACTAAAAGACATAGCCGGAGGGCTATACCCAAACCCTGGAGCCCAGACTACAGTCAGGCCACCATCCAGAGAAGGAAGTCTGAGATGAGAGGCACTTGCCCTTCCTCCAAAGGGGCATCAGAGAGATACAAGCTATCCCAAGACCAAATTCTGTAACAACATTTTAGTCTATTTAATGTCTTTAACTTCTACTCTCTAGCCAATATAAATGGCTGTGGTTCAGCTGAAAATACTCATTGACTAAGTTTGTTTTCTAGAGTATTTGAGGATTGTTTTTATGCTGTGCTCTGTGGGAAGCCTGGCTCCACTCCCAGGGCTTTATCTCCCATGACGAAGTTCACCGCTTCATTTCAAGTGACAAGCTCACAGCTAGCTCCAGTGACTCATATTGTGGCACCCAGGGCCTAAGCTACTGTGCTGTTTGCCGCAATGTCCAGCTCACCAGCTTTCACTTGGGCTCCCCCTTTCGCCCTGACTGCAGACTGGATTGCAGCTCTGACTCCTCTCTCACATCATATGGTTGCAATAACATCAACAGACCAAGCCCTAGCAGAAGCGAACAGAACTGCCCACAATATGGAGGCACTAGGCTATCTGCAATATATCAATAATAGTGAACAATTCCAACATTCTCCAACAGGGAACATAAAATCAGAACCAAGTGGGAATCTGATGGAGACGGCATCTGAATGAGAACAAATGAGTGATCCTGCTTGCTGTCTAGGGACAATGGGCCAAAGGCAATCCATTCCCCTTGATGATTTATGTTTGGAACATGGCTGAAGGAATCTGTTAGCATACTGGCCATCTGGATTAAGAGACTTCAACGGGGTACAGCCTTTTGTTCTATCGTATGCTGTTTGTTTGCTAACAGTACTTCCCTGAGTTCCAACGATTTGTGGCTACTGCTACAGATGGTGAATTCTTTGTCTTTAGCAGGTTCAAGGCGAAGGGTTGCCATAGAAAGTCGCTAACAGACATTGTGAACTCTCCTGCTGAGAAGACAGATTGAGAAGCATGACACAGAGTAACCACAATTACAGCAAGGTAGCTAGAGTGAAGTAAGGCTTTGTATTTAAACAGAAGCAGATTTTTCTTGTTTGTAAGTGGCACACTATTTCTGTCTTCAATATATCCATCTCTGAGCCCAGCATGCATTTTCATTAAATGTACACTTTATAGCCAATCTCCCTCTGTGAAATGTAGTCTCTCCTCCCCAATCTCTCTTTCTTTCTCTTTTTTTATTGCCATTTCATTTGTTTAAAGACTCATGTTTTTATTCCTAATATTTCTTTAAGCACACGTCGGCCTCAGCATTTCCAGAAATTAAACGTCACTAGCCTCATTCAAAGACACATGGTTCTGAAAACCTAACTCACTTTAAAAGCTAACAAATAACAAAAAGTATGTAGGTATGGCTGCCATGAAAATATGATCAGAGCTTTTGCAACAAATGACTTGCCTACTAGGGTTTTAGACAAGAGACTGCTATAATCATTTTCCAGCTCTTGTTTTCCTCCTTTTACTGTGACACTTCATTTGATAAATATTGGAATATTAGATTCTCTATTTCAAGCCTGGAAACTAATAAAGGAAAAACTGAATCAGGGCTACAACTTGATAGAGGTAACAGAATTCCATCTTCGGTGGTTTACAAGCTGAGTTGTGCTAGGCAGTTGACCATTCACCACTAACATTAATCTCCTTGATAACATAACTTTTTATTCCTCTTTCCTACCCACATACTCAATTTCAAGTGCTATGCTAAGACTCAAATTGTGTTCAGAACAGGCACAAAAATATCTTACTTATATTAAGATCTTCACCAGACCCGGATTTCTCACCACATTCTCTGCACAATTTCAAATCACGGCACATTTCCTGTAATTATTATCTGAGTTGATGACAGGCTAAGTGCCAATTTTTGCAGGCACAGAAAGATATTGCAAGGCTATCTCACACTGAGCTGTTCACTCAGTTATTACAGGCCTATTCTCTCCTTTTTCCAATCTAAAAATCAAAATATTTCTGACATACAATATCACACAAAAACTACACAATTAAAGTCAACTCCAGAGAAACTCTGCATTCCAGTAAGTATGTTGTTTAGCAAGTTAATGTATGACTTTGGGCCATGTGATTTGTTTTGTAAGACTACAGCAACTATCTTCAAACGTTTTCACAGACTGTGTGTCATATTTCATAACAGAAATGTTACCTTGGATGTCAACAGGGATGAGATGTTTCCTTAATTAAGAAGCTATTTGTAGAGAAATTCAGTCATACAAATCGGATTCTTAAAATTTGTTGAATGTGAGCTACTTGAATACATTTGCTATGTGGCCCTGTTTCCTCTCCATCCCTAGTGTTTGTCCTGCTCCTACTAGTAGGCCCTCCCATAACTTATTCTGCAGTTCCAGAGATTGCCCTCTAACTCTTGTCTACCCATTGATGAATGTTTTTCTGATATGCTCATCAATATACTAACCAAGCACCTTAGTAACCGTCCACTTAACTCCAGCCCTATGCACTTCATCTGCTTCCACACTGGCATCTTGCTGCTATACTCTCCATCCATTCTTTAGGATTTCCAGAATTCTTCTTCAATATCTATGATCTCATAAAATACCAGTCCACAGCAAGGGGCATTGCTCAGATCCAAAAAGTCTAAAGACCGTTCTAATCATAATTCTGTTTACTTACTGTCCTTTTTCTACACCACCCGCACCATAAACACATAAATTGCATGGCATTGTTCAGTACCTTGGTTTCTTGGGCTAGTGTTATCAGACAATCTACCCCAGTTATAAAATGGGTCTAATTTAAGAAACGTAAGTATTTACTGTGGATGTGTTATGAGGGCAATGTGTATGAAACTTCATCACTAACACTGACTGCTTTTTTACATCCCATTCCTACTCAGGCTAAATGGGGCTAGTTATTTCAGCCCATTGATCATGCAATGATACCAAATGAAGATCAATATAGAAGCTTCCCCAAACTACTTTTATATTCTACATTAGTGTTTGTGTTTTAACTAACACAAATGTATTAGTAACATCACCGCGTAGGCATTTAAATCATTTCCTCAAGTACAGTACTTTCTGCTGCGTGTACATCTTTAATTGTTGAATTACAATTACAGTAAGTGCTTTGGTAAACAAAATTCTGGGGGTCATTAACAGACATTAAACAGAAATCAGAAGAAATTATTCTAAGCATTGTGTTATGAGCTGAGTCACATGTGAAATACTACAAGCAATTCTGGCTGTCTTACCAGAAAGAACACAACAGACACACACAACACAACAGACCTATACCGGATTTGGAGGATCTTTTAGAGAAAAGTTTGAGAAACCTAATATTATTTGGGAAAAAGATTAAGTTGTTAAGGGAATAGCAAGGACAGATGCTACTACATACACTAAGACTATTTCCACAAATACTGAGCTAAAAACAAGTATGGACAGTTAAATCTTAGGGGCTTTTTCTGTAAGACAAATACCTATAGTATTTATCATCAAGTAAAAATGGAAGTGATATTTAGGCTTACTTCTTCAGGAATATTGTATTCTCTACATTACCAATCTCATCCATTTTCACACAGGGAGCAATGAAGAAACTGTGCAAGCATACCTACAAGCAAAAAGATCAGTTGAGAGTTTCATCAGTGTGAAACAAAGAATCCCACCAGCTGTTAGTAAGGCATAGTGATTGGTAAGAGCTAAATAAATAAAGAGGATTTTCCTAATTTTTTTCAGGAGGAGTTAGGGAAGCATTACCATTAAAGTCTCTTCTGAATTACTCAATGCGGGCAACAGATCTAACTGGGCCCCCTTACCTTTTCACTCCTAAAATTCCCCCACAACATATCATGTGGGTTTTTTGATCTCATATGTAAAATCACTATGACCCAGTTTTGAGTTTGCAGTTACTCAAATGAAGAAATAGTCACTTTTCAGTAACTTCCAAATCTTCTGTACTGCATAGGCAGTACAGCAAAAATGTGACTATAGCAGTGAGAGTGGGAATGCAAAAATATCTATCCAGTTGTACTTGACAGGGGATTACTATGTTGCTGCAAACCCCTAATTTGCTGATTAACCTAATTTAAGAGCCATCTAATGGCAGCACAAAGCCTGATATTTTTAAATGTGTAATTTAACTGTGACCCCATTCATCTCTGTTGACAGTCTTTGGCTCAGGTGATTATGTCCAGGTGCATATAAAGAGCATCACAAGTTTGAAGAAAAAAGAAATATTCCAAAGAGGGCTATAAAATAAAAACAATTTTCCATCGCACTTCTTAGATCTAATGACTAGCTACAAATGGGGTGTCATAGGGTGTACTAGGCTCAGGGCCCTCCCTCCTCCGATGGAGGTCTCCTGGTCCTACCACACCTTGCCCCTGCAAAAAGCAGTATAGGTGAGTCCTCCCAGCTGCCTAGAGTGGCTGTGGGGAAGCAGCCAATCAGAGCCCATCAGCCTCATACAAAAGGAGATGCTGGACAGAGCAGAGCCAGTTGCTGGCTGGAGCCAGAGGAGCAGAAAAGGTGCTCCTAGCTGGCTGCAGGGACTCAAGAAGGACTTCAGCCCTGGGGTAAGGGTGAAGATGAAAGCACTGGGTCACAGGGAAGTGGCCCGAGAACAGTAGCAGCAGCAACAGAGTAAAAAGGGACATAGCAGGTGGCTGCTATTTGTAGAATCCCTGGGTCAGAATCCAAATCAGTGGGAGGGCCCAGGTCCCCCCCATGAGCCACTCAGGAAATGGCTTAAGCCCTGAGCAAGGGAGTAGCCCAAGGAAGAGAATGACAGCCTAGAAGAGTGACTCAGCTAGGGAAACTGGTGAAGAGTCTTCCTGGAGGAAGCCCTGGGGGTACTGCTCCATTCCAGAGTAGGGATCATTTGAGAGCTAGCCCAGAAGGGGCTGACGGATAATTTGAGACTGAGCCCAGGGAGGGCTGTAGGAAGAGACCAACCGAGGTACTGTGATAGGTCCTGGTGGACTTGTACCCTGAAAGGGGTTTGTTGTTTCACATATGGACTGCATGTGACTCTGCCAGAGGGCAGAGTCGCCAGAGACCCGTTGACACAGATGGCAGCTGGCGAAGGCACCCAGAACAGCTCAAAGCTGGAAAAGAAGAGCAGGCACGTGCATACCTGCTTGAGGGTGCTCACAAGAGGTGAGTGGACCCCATCACATCAGGCAATTGTATTCTACTTCCACATCAAACAAAATTATCCCTATGGTTTCCTGAAAGGGTGGTGGGATCCTTCATTATGCCAACCTACCTCTCATCTAAATAGGTCCAAAATAACAAGTAACAAGAAACTCCACTCTTCACCTAAATTGGACCTACTTTAGGAGTTTGTATAAACCTTTCATTCCCTTACCTCATTTACTCCCTATATATAGACAGGCATCCTGCATGCAGATTAATTTCCATTATGTCAATAGGAGTTAGGCTTAAGTTCTTCACAATATACCCAGAGACTATAACCCATAGCAGTTACAGTTAATTTTACATCCAGCTTCAAAACGAACTCCACATGCTTCGTATCGTTGAGTGAAAATATTGTCAGGGTCGCTTTCACTGAACCTTAACAAAACCAGTAACATACCAAATAGGATTCTAGTACCAAACAAAGGAAATCATACAAAACTTGCCTACTAAAATTGCCATTTCTACAGAAACTACATTTTTAATTTAAGTGCTGTTGTTGAAGAAGGGGTGGGGAAAAACTGTCACTGCTTTTTTATTTTGAATAGTTTTGGAAGACTATTGGAAGGAGGGAAAACCACCCATTTATTTATAGTAGACATATGTCTGAGCAATAACCCTAAAGGCTTGTCTACACTTGAAAGTTAATTCAGATTAAGGTAGAGCTTGAATTTAAAGGACAATAGCTATTCCTAAATAACTCCACAAGAAGTTATTCTTGAATAACTATTCCTTACTGAATAACTCCATGTGTGGGGACACTTATCCCAGAATAAGTGTTCCTGTTCTTGTTTAGCTTAAACAGGAAAAAGACACTCTTATTCTGGGATAAATCCACACACACAGCTATTCAGAACAACTCCACGTGTATATAAACCCTAGATTTAAACAACCTCTCTCCAGAGATTGTGGGAGTTTGTATTCAAATCCAATTATAAATCATAATTTCCTAAATCTGAACCCTCACTAATTTAGCCAAGTGTGTACACTAGTATCATTTATATAAGTGAGCATTGGCATAATTTAGTTATACAAAGTGACTTAAAACCATAGTCTGTTTAGTTTGGATACAACTTTTAATTTAGCTTTTATAGTATAGCTATTGGTAGATTATGCTAGTGATATTGATAGGAAAATATTCTCAAAATGCTTCTCCCTATTCCTTGAATACATTAAGTCAAATCTTTACCTAAGGATCCATAGAGAAGTTATCGTTACTACTACAGCATGTGAATTTCCTAAGAGGAAAAAATCAACGATAACCATGAAGGACAAGTTGAGATCCCACCAAAGACAAGTCAATTAGTAATTAATTTTTTAACGGATTTCCTCGATGCTATATGTACTTAATTTATCCTTCTCCCACCCTCTTTTTTTCTCCCAGCAGTTTACACTGTAACGATGGCATGTCTAACATCAATAGGTAGTAATCAAACAGTCCACTCTTTTTTAACAAATGAAATATGGCAACAATTTGACGTCGCAGCAGTGTTTTGCCCTCCTGAACCCTGGCAATGACCCAGAGGATTTGCACTCTGCTGCTAATCAGAACGCTGGCCATGGCTATTTCCCATGACATAGCTGGAATTCTCCCACTGCTTGCCCTCCCGGCTTCAGTTACCAAGTCATACTGAAACTATTTGTTATATCCCCAGGCTGTCAATCATAGCACCTTTCCCCTAGACACTCCTCTGCAACACCACAGTCTCGTAAGTTCCACCATGGGGGGGCTGCAAACCTTTGTACCCTTTTATTACTGACCCACAACCAGAAGTGAAAACTCCCTCAGCCAAGCCGCATGTCCTAAAGAGCTGCCTTATAAGCAATGATATACCATAGTAAAAGTAGCAGCTGCTCTTGCCTGAACGCACCAATAGCAAAAGAGAAAGCAAGCATTTTATTCTTAAATTGAAACTATTAAAAGTATGCTCTTTAGAAATATCTAAGAGTGAAAGTTTCTGGTTCACAAATTGACAATCCAAAGGGCCAATTTTACTACAATATTTAATCTGCTACTCAAAGTTCACCCAACCTGCCATGACATTCTCTCTAAAGACACACAGAGAGAACTCAGATACGTTTATTTTATCTTTGCAGATAGAAATTAAGATGCCACAATCTAACGTGCCGCAAGAAAATAGCAAAAATAAGAAATACCACAGATGACTGAACCTCCGATCCAGCCATATAATTCTGTACTCCATCATGAAAAAGGGTAGCATGAGGGGTTTCTAAAGAAGGGAAGAGAAATATCATAATGCAATGTGCCATCCAACTTGACCAAGCCTTAGACAAGAAATGCTGTAATCCAGATGACAGGTATCTGCTGTTCACTAACCATATTTTTAGGGGTTCCCATCATCACACCTCAAGTCACCAGGCAATTGAACCTTTGCTGCACTGTAGGCCCTTTGATCAGGAACACACTCTCTCATTCAATTTATCTGTGTTTTCTACTTTTTAAAAACTCATCGAGAATATTTATTTAATCACAATATGACTATTGCTGGCATTTTATTCTCTTAGTTTCTTCCCCTCTCTCAGTTAGATTGCCTTGATTTATTCCCATCGGCCTAATTTTAAGAGTGTTCTTTACAATGTATTTCAGAATGGTTTTAATTATGACTTTTATTTGGTTTACACTGTTCAACTGTGCACTTTTTAGAAGAAAAGTTACCCATCAACAACTAATGGAAACTGATGCCACTAATTTAAGCCTTTTATTTTCCTTGTGAAACAAAGTCTATGTATCTCCTAATTAATGGCAATTTCAAGCTTTATCATTTTAAGATCACAGTATTTAGCCATGCAACTCACTGACCTTCCTAGCCATGGCATAGATAAATTTCTGTACTGTGCTTTAAAGTCATAGTGTGACAGTATTTAAGCATTGGCACTGTATAAGATCAGGATTTACATGATTAATTTTGATCGATTGTACCTGCAGAAACAAAAGCTATCAGAGTTAAGTCATTGAGCCCAGTCTGCTTTGTTTCATTCTGTATCTTTATAAAGCAGAAGAAAGAAATCTCAAGCATATACAAGCATTTTTCAGAATCTACCTTACTGTTCTGGAATTTTCCTTCTAGCACTGCAAGTACCCCAATAGCTAGTAAATATACCTATAATAAAATAGGGGGGAATCACGTACCAAGTTAGCTATTCTATTTTACCTTTTAATGGACTATATTTTATTTTAAAGCATATGCTATACCCTTTTAAACTTCACATTTATACTGTTGTGGTACATACTCCATTCATTTGCTATTACATTTTCTTGAAACAAGTTTTTGTTTTGTAAAAATTATACCCATGTGTTTTCAAAGTTTACCATTGACATCTCATTCTAGGAAGCATATGCCTATTAAAAGAAGAAGAATGTCCTTGCTCATAGTAAAAGGCCTGAAACAAGGAAAGCTATTTAGTGATCTAAGAAAATGCCTGGAAAAAAGTCCTACATGAATGCTGGCCAATTTTCATTCTTCTGTTTGGCAATTTAAATTATTTTATCCAATTATTTAGGACACCAACTCAATAGCTCAAATAAGACAGTTATTTCACCAATTAAACCACTCTAACCATGGCAGTGAAGCTATTGTTCACTATACCCACAAGCCCCTTCTCTCTCTCCTAGTCTAACAATTAGAACTAGCACACTGGTGTTGAGTGCTGCAATCTTTTCTGCTTTGTTTAAAAATATAATCACACAAAATCATTCTCAAAAATGCCACTGCTAGTTTCTGAACAAGTGTATTCTCCGTGAGTTTTTTTTTCCACAAACCACAACATGAGGTTCAAATGTTAGCCAGGGAAGTGGGGAACTTTTCAGTACATGGGCACCTATCCTGAAACCTGGTGTGACAACATTTCATCTGTGCTAGTGGACACACGTCTCCTAACCTGGCCTTTGCACTTAATGACACAATTGCTCTTTAGCATTTTTCCATAATTAGATGTATTTAATTATAGATTCAGTACAATGGACAAGCACATCATACTTCTCTTTCAGGAGTACTTTACCCTTCTGTGTACTACCGCCTGTGTACATACAGGAAATTGTTTAATTCAGTAAGCGTGTTACACGTCTAAAATTTCAAGTATATTCATCATTAATCTCTGGATAAATACCCTGGATTTGTTTTTACACTATTAAGCAACGTAAGCACATTTCTAGGTTTGTGTTACACTTATGAAAACAAATTAATGTTTTACGACATGCCTTTAAAGGAAAAATCTAATTGTATCCAATAACCTTTCAACCATTTCTCCATATGCATACAGCAGGGACAAGAAAATTGAGTCCATTTAACAGTGGGACATTCTAATGATGACCTACAGGATCACAGTAAAAAACATTACATCAGGATCACTTTTCAGGTTAGTGAAATTTGTAAACTACCTCATGATATGTTGGCATATCAAGAGACAGGTAAATGTAATATCTTAATTATGCACAGTATGTATATGCTAAGCATAAATGGGATAATGGAAGAAAGCTTCTCTTGGTATTGCATGCTGCATTTCAGGTCTTATTTGTGTTGAGATTTCAACAATCTTAGCAGGACACTTTATAAAAAATGAATGTACTTAAATTGATCACTTGTATTCCTTGAAAGCCTGAAATAAATTAGTTTTCCAATTTCTATTGCTTTTTAAATAGCCTTTCATTTTGTTAACTGTTTTAAATAATTAGCCACTAATATGTTGGTTATGATGCAGTAAATGTAATTCTGGCCAACAGACAACGGTACGCATGACGAGCAGGAAGCATTCAACTTTGCTATAATAGAGTTAATTTGCGGGGGGGAGGGAGGAAGCAGGCGCAAGGAAGCAAAAATTCCATCAACGGTAGCCCAATCTAACAACCCTCTGTTACCAATAGTTTAAGGCAGACAAATTCCTAAGAGTACCGTCAGAATACAGGGAGGCTTCAGAATGACATGAACCATCAAGCAAATGTAAGGATTAGCCTCCCTTGAGGGACCTCATTGCTGTATTACATGGTTATGCATTGCTCTGAAGAATGCCTTCCACCAAAACTGTAGCAGACAAGGAAGACTGAATAACCATGTTTGTTTCATTTTTTTTACATTATTTGAACAATTTACAAAGTGATTACATATTTGATTTTATAGAAAATATTTGAATTGAATGGATTTTCAATACCACAAAAATAAATCCCCCCAGTATTTTTATATTCATATCACACCATAAATAACAATTAACTCGCTCATTACCTACCATTTGCATTTTCTATATTTAAATATATGCACAGTAGCCAGTTGACTTAGCTAGAGATTTTTATTTGAAAAATATGAATAATCTAATTTCTATGGCAGGCTCACAAGGTTAAAAGCTGCAGTATTTTTATTAATTTTTCAGAATCTTTTTTTTTTTGGTAATATACTCATTTATTTTCTATATGCAAGATTGCCAGATGTATTCCTAGGACCTTCTTGGAGCAAAAAAACAACAACCAGGATTTCAGAGGTTCTTCTGGCATATACATTTAAATCCAACATAAAAGATCCACAATTCATTGACAATAGGGGAAAACTTTTACATTCCGCAGGAAACAGCCACTGGAGAAATACTTTGCTAACTGTATACCTTTCATAAACTCCTCTGGTTGTTAAATCAGAAGTCCTAACTTTTCATGTAGCCTGAAAATTAACTCCATATAGGATATTTGTACATATACTGTGAATTGCTTGGGAAATTTGCATTATAAAAAATAGCGATTGAAGTTTTAGATAGTAAACTCTAGTGAGGGACTTTGTTGAAAAGTCTAGCTTACTTCTAAAACTTTATAAGAAAGCTTGATTTGTTTTACTAGAACATGTGTTCATAAACAAAGTAACTTAGATAATTGCTTCTTAATTATTGTTTGTATTATTTGCATCTATAGGCCATAACAAAGATCAGGAGCCAATTGTGCTAAGCATCATATGTATAAACAGTGAAACACACACATGCATGTTCCTAAGAGCTGACTGTCTAAATAGGCCATATAACCAAACGTTGGAAGGAACAAGAAACTGAAGTGACTTGTCAAAATTACACACAAAGTCAGTGGAAGAGCTGGGAATAAAATCTAGGCCTCCTGCCTTCCAGTCCAATGCCTTCTCCTATCCATAACACCACATTGCCTCTCAATTACTTGTTTGAAACTCACTTTGGGGACACTAACAGGGTTCCAATTTCCTTTCAACCTCAGTTGGATTTATGTTCATGCTCTCATTAAGGCAATGGATATTACACCACTTCCCAAAACTGGAATTTTGCCACAGGCCTCAAAAGTAGGCACACTGGACCCACTGCACATTTAGTTGATACCCATCAATGCAAGAACGCATTTTACGTTTTAATATACACAAAAAAATAAAGTAACACTATAGTATACGCCTCCCCATGGGTATCCTTGCCCTACCACGTCCAACATATACCATTTCATACATTGACTCAGTCCATTTGAATGAAATCATCATTTCCTCTAACCACCACAATCACCACCTGCAGTACAAACCTGATGTTATAATAGCCTGAACCATTTCTGAATTACAGCTCAGCTCAATCAACTCAGAGCTGTGGGTCTCCTTTTACCCAGATTATGATAGCCGGGAACTTTATTAAAATGTATACAGCTTGCTGACACATTGATAAGCATTACCTTAGAAGTCATGCAAATTAACTGTAATACTGAATCAAGTCAGTAGCATCCAGATAAGAAGAGTGAACAACTTTCAGGGCTGCCCTAGTTGCAATACAATCTGAAACTGGATTGTCATACTAAAAATCAAAAGCTATGTCCTCAGAAACAGCAGGACGGACACTAAACTCTCAGTCTCTCATATCAAATATTACCATGTGCTCCATCTCAAGCCTGGATTGGTAGGTGACATTTGCTCTAGTCCACTTGGAGCTTTTTTTCCTTTCTATATTCAGGCAGAACCTCCCCAGTGAGGTCAATATGAGTTCCCACATGTGGAATGGGGGCAGAAGGGGAGAGAAATCCCCATAGAATATGTTTTGAAAGATAAGTTTGATATGTATTTCCAAGTAACTGATCCCTTTTTTCAGACCTGTAATTCCATACTTGTTTGAAAGATTTAATACACAACCTTGCCAAAGGTGTGTCCAAAGGCTTCACTACTGTGTAACAGAGGCTGCTTTTGAGAATTTCTCTACACTTTCTACTTTAATTCAAAGCAACAAAAGTAAATGGTGTATTTTCTCCACAGGAAAAAAGGCAAATGTGTTGACATCAGCACCTTCATAATACTAATTCTAAAAAGCAAGAACATCAGCAGAAAAGTCAGCAGCCATCCAATGGGGTAGTCACTATGACAACTAAGTCATTCCTTTTTATCTACCCTTATGATAAAGTCCTATAGAATTCAGCAAGGATAAGGTCAGTTGTGTTCAATGTAAATTACTCTAAATGTCAATAGAAAATGATATTATTGTTGTATAATTATACAGGGTTGGTTTAAAAATTCTACATAAATGATGTCATTTGCTACTCAACTCTGAAGGTATTTTCCATAAGGGTGGGTATTAACACATTCTTTCCCCTGGTATCCAAGTGTATAGCACTAATAGCTTTGGGGGGAGGGTGGGAAGGGAGCTTCAAGCTGAGTATCTGGTATTTTGATAGCAA
Source organism: Malaclemys terrapin pileata (assembly GCF_027887155.1). Lineage (NCBI taxonomy): Eukaryota > Metazoa > Chordata > Testudines > Emydidae > Malaclemys > Malaclemys terrapin. Next base: position 30,034,407 of record NC_071512.1, read on the forward strand.
AATGGAACGTTTCTGCACAAGATTTGAAATCACTGATTTAACTATCAAGAGCCATCTTGATCAGAGGAGACTATCAAAGTAGGAAAAGCCTGAAGAAGTTTGTTTTGACAGTGTTCTTTTCAATATTTTGTTCAAAACATTGGTCAACACAGGAAGATCTTCCTTACACTCACTTCTACTAAAACAGAAATCTGACTTCTCATTTTCAGGGGCATGCATTAGATTCAGGCTAATTTTTCCAGCTTCCTTGAAATGATTCCTGTGTCTTAGGGGAGAGAAGAGTTCCTTCATTTCTTTTTATCACTTATTAGGAAGAATCCTATTCATGGTTAGAGATATCAAAGGTTTTATACAGGTGTAACAGATAAATCTTTTTTTATAAACATAGTACTGTATATAAACTCCTGCTATCTCTAATTTTCAAATCCCACTGGAGAGTCAACAGACTTGATGTTGGTTTCTAAAAAAGTGTTGCCATTTGGGATTAGGATTGGCAATGAAGGAAGGAAGAAGGGTGGAAGGAAGAATTTGCTTATAGCACTTCAAATATCAATTCTGATGTTAATTCAACTAATACTGACAGACCTCAAAGGGTAACAAAAGGTAACATTTATTGCTGCTCAGGAAATACCGTAGCTTAATTGATTGTAGTACATTGCTTGAAAACAAATACAACAGTCTTGGGGAATTATTTTCCTTGCCCCAAGCAATATCTTTATTGCTATTGCCCCTGCATTCACTCTGTATTTTTAATTTCTCTTTTTAACACCTCTCTTGAATTTTCCCAAAGAATTATGGATGTCGGCTTGAAAATAAAAACCAAACAGACCCACTTTGCTCTGGTGGATTACCACTGACCTCATTCTAAGATGCTGAGTACAAGTAGAAACATACTGTCATGTGCGTCATCCTCTCCAATGACATATCTAATTTAAACCTTGGAACCACAGAGCTGAAGTAAATACTAACTCATTTTGATGAATAATTTGTCTTCTGAAGCAATATTACTATATTAACTGCTTGGCCCTGGATGCACAAGGTCTTTTCTGTAAACACAGCAATTAAAACCACCCCGGTGCCCTCTAACAGTATTTTCCCCCATGCTGCAAGAGACCTGTGTCTGGGAGAGGTACTTGAAGTCTCACTCCCTTGGTGGCAGTGCAGGAAGTTCACATAGCACAACAGAAATATTAGATGGAAAGTGGAGGGGGGAAAAAACTGCAAAAATACTCCTCTCCTTTGCCCCAGAAGAGCAGTACAGCTGCCACTTTGTTAAAAGAAAGGCTCAAATTATTATTTTGGAAGGATGGAGGAGTTGGGAAGGAAAGCAGCTGAGTTAAGAGGCAGGCAAAGATCCTGTTCATCTGAAAAGGTATGTTTATCATGCACACAAATTAGTTCCAGCAGAACCAGCTTGCAGGCTTTGAGGATGGTAATTCTCAGTGCAGCCTGTGACCATCCTTCACTTCCAACCACACAGAAAACAAGTTGATGCAGGATTCTCCTTGATGCTGTCATCATGATCAACGTAATGCCACACAAAAGGTTCTCTACATGAGATTTCCTGGTAGAATACTACAAGAATGTTCTCTCACAATGGAAGCTAATTTGTTTAGCCACATAAAAAAGCGTAAAATATACATTTTGGTTATTTTTCAACATTTTTCTTGCAATTCATGAATCACTTTGAAAGTTTAAATCTGGCATACCAACCATGCAAAAAGCATCAAAATTAACATCCATGAGCATAATTACATAGGAATAGAGCTGTCCATACCAGCTACTTCCTGAGGGTGGATGTCTTTCCATCTGTCTCCAACAAATAGCCCTTTAGGCAATTTATTGTACTGCAGCACCATTACCACACAACAAAGATGGAGGCTGGTAGTTAGCTCAAAAAACATTTCCTTCAGTCACTGCAAACTGTTTGCACATCTGCCACAATTTATTTTCTAAAATCCAGAAAAAGAGAAAAAGAACAAAAGGGCTTTGAGAATTGCACCATGTCTATATGCACAGTGAGACTTTGAGTATTTGAATGGCAGATCTGTGCAAAAAACAAAACACCTATGGTGTTGTAGGACTTGGTGGTGATACGCTAGGGTCCTCTTCCACTATTTTTCTGATATGCAACAAACTGAGATCCTGATAATTTATGAACATATGAGATACTACAGCACATTTTGGAGGAGTAGCAGCATTTACTTAAGAGACCTTTAAATATCTGAAATGCATTTAACAGGAATGTCCAATTATACCAGTCATGTATAGTAAGAAGCTCTAGAAAGTCCAGCCTAAGCCTTCTAACATCTTCCTAAGGCAGGTATTGTACATCTTTTAGTTTCCAGGAACACAAGAAAGAATAAAAACTGGGAAATACTTGGCTGTACATTATTTTATCAAAAATAACTTCTATTTGAAGAAATTACTATCATTGCACTTTCTCCTGCAGAACTGGCTGCTGCTAGGACACAGCAGTCAGAGATCTAGATGGCTCATGGGATTAGTGATGGGAAATGGCCTTTCATCCCTAGGTCATAGTTTTAAATCCAGGCCTGGTTTATGGTGGCCAGAAGTTAGCTCTCTTTGGTAATTCATGAACTCATTCACTTACACAAAATAAGCACCCATATCTCAACTGGCACTAATTAGCATCCTTGCCAGATATCTCCAAAAATGCACACTGGAACAGAATTGACAAGTAACTTAAACTAGCCTTTTAGCTCACTATTATGATGGAGCATATTAGAGAGTGGAGTGAGGTGGAGTGGCCTCCCACGGACCCAAAGGGGGAGGAACCCCTCACTGAGCCCTGGTGGGCGGAGCCCGGCCGGGCTCACCCCTCCCACCGGAAGTCAGTGGGTGGGACAGAAAGTATAAAAGGCGGGTCTGGGAGCTCAATTGGGCTGCAGCTGCTGGAGGAGCCAGATGCCTCCTTCTTGTTCCCAAGTAGGGTGACCAAATGTCAGGTTTTGGACTGCAACACCCAGTCAAAAAGGGATCATGGTGGCTCCAATCAGCACCTTGACTGTCCGGTTGGTGGGATCGCCACACCGCGCAGTGGGGCTGGCAGGCTCCCTGCTAGCCACCATGCAGTATGGCTCCTGGATCGGGAAGCAGCCAGCAGGTCTGCCTCCTAGCCTTAGGGGTGGCCGGGGGTCCATGTGCTGCCCTGCCTCCCGTCCGCAGGTGCAGCTCCTATTGGCTGGGTCAGGGCAGGGGAGGAGTAAGTGCAAGCGCGACTCGCAAGCACTCAGCAGGCGGCTGTTGAGGGGTTGCGTGACGTGTGCCTCTCCCGCTGCTGCCCAGCCATCTTCTCCTTGCGCGACTGGGCTCGAGCTGCAGTGCATGCCCTGTGGTGAACCGTGGTCTCTGTCACTCCATCGCCAGCACCCAGGAGTTTGAGGTATGTGTATCCCCATCTCCGAGTGCTGGGAATGGGGCTGCACCCCCATCCCCCCCCGTCATTGCATCCCTCCCTGTCCCAACCCCCCCTGCAGCCCCATCCCCTGTCATTGCATCCCTCCCCATCCCAAACCCCTGTTATTGCATCCCTCCCCATCCCAACCCCCCCCTGCAGCCCCATCCCTCACATCATTGCATCCCTCCTGGTCCCAACCCCACTATACCTCAATCCCCTTCAATGCATCCCTCCTCGTCCCAATCCCAACACACCCGCATCCCCTCACTGCATCCATTCCCCATGCCGTCCTGTCCTGCCCCCCACACCTACCCATCCTGGCCCTGTATCCCTTACAGCGCTCTCCCACCATCCTCTCCACCTCCCAGAGCTGCCACCCCCATGTCCCTCAGCCGCCACAGCCCTGCACCCCATTCACCTCCATATACTGCTGCATTCCCATTATGTCCCTATACAATAGGGGCGGGCAAATTTTTTGGCCCGAGGGCTACATCTGGGTGGGGAAATTGCATGCAGGGCCATGAATGTAGGGCTGGAGCAGGTGATTGGGGTGCGGGATGGAGTGAGGTATGCAGGAAGTGGCTCAGGGCAGGGGGTTGGGTTGCAGGAGGGGTGCGGCAGAGGGCGCGGGGGGTGGGGCACAGGAGGGGTTTGGGGTGTGGGCTGCGGCCCACCACTGCTTACCTGGAGCAGCTCCGGGGTGGCAGCGGCGCGCAGCGGGGCTAAGTCAGGCTCCGCACCGCTCCCGAAAGCGGCCGGCACCATGTCCCTGCGGCCCCTGGGGAAGTGGGGGCAGAGGGCTCCGTGAGCTGCCCTCCCCTGCGGGTACCTCCCCCAAAGCTCCCATTGGCCGGGGCTCCCCATCCCTGGAGGTGAGGACAGTCCTCTGCCCCCCCCCCCACTCCCAGGGGCCACAGGGACATGGTACCAGCTGTTTCCAGCAGTGGCGCGGGGCCCGCGGCGGTGGCAATCCCATGGACTGGATCCAGCCTGCGGGCCGCAGTTTGCCCACCCCTACTATACACCCCTGTGCCCCCCACATCCTCATGCACCTGTAGCCTTCTGCCTCCCCCTGCATCTCCATCCACCCCACATACCCCCACCCCCTCCTCTCTCCTTCACTGCCCCCTCTCACCCCCACCCTGCTCTCATCCTTGGCCTCTTTCCCTCCCCATCTTCTCTCCTCTCCCCTCCCCCCCCATCTTTTCCCCTCCAGCCCACCCTCCTCCCTTCCTAGCTGGGTGATTTAGGCAGCCCCTGGAAAAGTGTATGAAAGAGTGTCTCTGTGTAGGCAAGTGTGTGCATGCATGCATTGTATGTGCATAAGAAACTGTGTGTCTTTGTGTAGGAAGGTGCGTGTATTGCCCTATGTGTGTATACCTGTGTGAATAAAATTTGCAGCCTGACTTTGACTTTTATTCCTTTTGCTGGCTTGTGCACAAAAAAATTGATGACATAAAATGTGTATTCATTTCATAACAAGTTTTTAAAAGAAAAGGGAACTCTAAAAGAAATCTATTATTTCTTAAAAAGTGAATGTTGTTGACTAGTAATTGCAGAAGAGCCAATGTATCATACATTTCTCCCCACCTTTGTGGAGCTACCTTATAAACAATTTGTTGCAGACGCTCTCTTTTTAAGTGTATGTCCAGCATCTACCATCCTGGAGCCCTGATCTTAGTTGGGGTCTCTAGGCACTAAACAACAATTGCAATATTAAATAATGTGGAAGTGTGTATCTGCATGGAGGTGTGGGAGTCAGTTTCTACAGATTTATTTATATAGGTATCTGGACAAGTGTTCATTTCTGTGGTTGTGCTCTATGGATTTGTATTTGGGCTTCAGGAGTGGGCCTTTAATGGACCCATTGCAGCTGTGATAATGTGTGGTACTAATTTCACACAAAATTACAATAAGTTTAGTGAACAAAAAATATGGAGCTGGTTACAAAAAATGGGAAGAGGGAAGGGAAAGAATCATGAAAACCTTTGGGTAATTTCATTTTTTTTAAATTACGCTTTTTGACTATTTTGCTGCCAGATCCTTTAACAAATAAAACCTGAATTTAGCATAATACATCTGTCAAAACAATACATATGCCTATTTAGACCTTGCAGTGAAAATGAGCACATGAGAGAGGGTGGGGGAGAGGAAGCGACGGAGGGATGGAGTGAGCGGGGCTGGGGCCTTGGGAAGAGGTGGGCCTCAGGGAAAGGGGAGGGCATTAGGTGGGGCAAGGGTGTTCAGTTTTCTGGAATTATAAAGTTGGCAACCCTACTCCTGAGCTGAGAGACTGCTGGAGGCCTTGGGGAGCTGAGGACTGGCCAGAGCCGAATGCTGACCTGACCACGGAGGAGTTGCCAGGACTACCTACCACAGGCTTTTTACCCAGACGATCTGGACAACCTTCTACAGACCCAGGTACACCCCGAGATGGAGTTAGGAAGTGGCCCATGGACAGCTGACCCTAGTTAGCATGTTGCTGTCAGCATGTTGCAGTCAGGATCTCTGCCGATCCAGTGGCAGGTCCCTCTGCCACTGTTAGGGCCCTGAGCCAGGACACAGTGGAGTGGGTGGGCCTCTGTCCCCCCACCACTCCAACCCTGGGGTGGCAGTCTCCCCTTCTCTAGGCTAGGAAGCCAGTGCTTGTCGGCCATCCGCCTGAGCTAGGATGCCCGAAACCCTTTCTGCTCAACACTGAACACAGGCCCGAGTTATAGACACTTTTTGCCCCACCCAGGCCCTCCCTGTACTTGTTGCTCAGCCCTGACCATAGGCCCAAGCTAGAGACTTGAGCTGTAGACTGTCACCCCACTAATTCCCTACGGTAGGCGACGAACAGAGACGTAGTGAGGCAGAGTGGCCTCCCAGAGACCTGGAGAGGGAGAAGCCTCCACTGCTAAACCACTAGAGAGAGCTATGGAGGGGATCCTCGCATTCCACTGCTTTTCTCCACCTGGTCCTCCATGTCTCAGGTCTATCAGTCCAGCATCTTTCACAAACACAATATTCACTCTGTTTTGGTTCAAAGGGCAGCAGATTTAACAGGAGAATCATTTCAAGGGCTAAAATTAACTCCAAGTTCCTATTCTGCCAAAAATCTATTAACAGAGACTGATAGCTATACTTACTCTGCTCTTTCCCTTAACTATGGTGATTAAGCTTTGCAAGCACTGAGTTCACTACTGATTCTAAGCCTGTTTCTATGAATCTTGGTTAGATTTTTACAAATTACACAACTTACTGTTCTCCAAGATGATTTTAGCTAATGCAAAAGTTTCAGAACGAGAAGTCAGCCATGTATCAATTCACTAAAACTTTGTTTATAAGTTTGTTTTTTGCAAACTAAGTAATACTCATATATAGGGTGATCAGACAGCAAATGTGAAAAATCAGGATGGGGATGGGGGTTATAGGAGCCTATATAAGAAAAAGACCCAAAATTTGGGACTGTCCCTATAAAATTGGGACATCTGGTCACCCTACCCATATAGAAACAAACAAATGCTTTCTGACTGCACTGAAATCTACTGGCAATTTGCACAGCTGGTCAGCTACAAGTTTTTGTGCTGCAGAGTTCAACAAAAGCCACTCATGATTTCAACAGATGTGCTGATTTCTTTATAGGCCAATGGAAACAATGCTTCCCCAACCTCAGATTCCCAGAAATAGAAGCCAGAAGAGTCAGAATCCAAGAACTCTGCTTTGAGGGTTTAACTAGCAACATTACAACTTGAACTGATGCTAACAGATGCTAAAGGTCCAAGATCCTAAAACAAACGTATAAGCATGGTGAGCCAATATGCTCACCCACAATTATTGACTGGCAAAATTTATAACTCCTTTTAGTCATATGAAAGCTATATGAGCTTTCCTTCACAACAGGAAACTGAGTCACAGTATTTCCCCTCAGGTTTCCTTGGCACTGTAAGACACGAGCAAGGATGACTGGTAAAAGGAGCACACTTAAGGACTGGTGAGCGTGCATGACCATACTCTGACAATATCTGTCCACTTGTCTAGCTGGTGAGTGGTGACGGTCCTGCTGGAGTCTTCTTTGCTCCTGCACTCTCAGATAGAAGCAGTGAACAAAGAAGCCTCATGCACCAACAGTCGGCTCAGAGACTGCACCCTTTTCTGTTACAGAGGACCCAGTCATGATGATTCATATCTGTCACTTCCAAATGATATTATTGTGGTGCAGTGTATTTGGAGCTGGACCTGAAAGAACTCCGAAGTTACAGATTGTAGCAGTTCAGCTGCTAAGCAGCACCAATACAAATATCATGTTTCGCATGATTCACATAGAGTATGTGCCCAGATATGAGTCCAATCAAAAATCCTCATCTACAGCTTCCTCAAGGAACTGAGACTTAACTATTTCAGTGGTCACCTTTTTGTCTCTGTGACTTGGTATGCCAGCTGTAATCAACAAGGATACCATAGCGGTCACAAGGGATAAACTCTGTAGGAGAAAGCAATGCACAGTTGAAGGCCTGCAGCTACACTACCATTTACTCCAGAGATCAACCTGAGCCTGGGTTTTGTAACATTCTTTCACCTCTTCAGGGAGGCCTTTGCCTAATGGCTGTCCAAGGTGCCCCAGTTCTACTTGGAGACTGATCCCTGAGGATGAACACAATGAAGCTAGTGAGTGAAGAGCTATGCTCCCATCAACGTCACCCATTCCACATGAAACTGTACCCAGATACTAGAGTTGCTTTAAAGGTACAGATGTTAATATTAATGTTACATTTCTGAAATGTATATGGCTTGGTATGGAACCATACCACAGTACAAGTGTAAATCGCACAGGAGAACTAGCAGCATCTCAGATCTTGGAGTCTTATCTGTGGTTCATGTTCATTTTTAACAAAACTTATTTTTAATAGTAGAGTCCCTCTTCTCCACCCACAGTTCTGCAACCTCCTCCCGTCATGGAGCTGAGTACATTGTGTTCCCATTGGCGCCAGCTCAACAAGAGATATGGGATCTGGTATCGAATTTAAGCAAAATCCCTAGCCACGCAACCAACAGCGGTTCCACAATTCTTTAAAAACCAAATTTTGTCATTACATAAGAAAAGCTTAAAAAGAGGTTTGTGACATAGACGGCATATGTTTAGAGGGGTAAGCATAGGATTAATGTGCCTGACAATTTGTTTTACATAACTGTGGTAGCAATTACACTGCCACCCATAGGCAGCTATTAGGTAAAATGGCTTTGCCCCTTCTCCCAAGTAGTTTTTCACTAAAATAAATGGAGGATGCTGTGACGCTGACAGAACAGGTGCCAGCTCCTGCCAAATCCACAGTCCAATTCACTTGTGTATTATAGATCAAAGTGACTGTTAAATGTATATGAGTATATTTGGTGTTTGAATGTCATAAAAACAAGTGGGTTGTTACTTGAATTGTTTCCACATATCTGTATCCCATTATAATGTAGTAGCAAACATTTACATTGTTTCTACCCCATAACTAAATAATCCATCAAATGAGAAAGAAGCCATGTGGAATGCAAATGAAGAACTTTAACACAGAAGAGCTAATTTCAGAAAAGAGCTAATTTCAAAGCAAGTAGTCATTGTGTGTGATGGTCGCAGGTCAAAGACTCAAAATGCATTCCTCACTATCCATCATCAAAGGAAAAGCCCATGTGGGTAGTGACACTGTCAGCTTGTTTTCTGTGAGAAGAAGCTGTAAGTATGGATTCAGGGAAAGAGCCGGATCTCTGAACTTTGAGGACTCTAACAGGGAAATGTACCAGATGCAAAGTGGAGATCCCCAGAGACAATCTGGGTACCCTGAAAAGACTTTTGGGAAACTAGCAGTTTATTATTTCACTGCCACCATTTGGAATTACAAACTGACTCACCTGTGCATATATTTTACCTGCTTTAACCTCTCAATAACTCTCACTTCCTTTTCTTAGCTAATAAACCTTTAATTAGTTTACTATAGAATTGGCTACCAGTGTTGTCTTGGGCGTAAGATCTAGGGTGCCCATTGATCTGGGGCAAGTGACCGGTCTCTTGGGACTGGAAGCAACCTAATTGTGATGTGATTTTTGGTGTAAGGAACCATTTTATCACAAAGTCCAGTTTGTCTGGGTGGCAAAATAGACTAGAGAGTCTAAGGGAACTGTCTGTGACTCCACGGTAACACTGGTATAGTGATCCAGGACTTCACATTTGTTACTCATTTGGTGAAATCTAATAATAGAACACACCACCAGTTTGGGGTGTCTGTCCTGTTTTCTGACAGTCTGCCCTGAGGTAGGCAACTCACAGTCGTGAGCCACTCCAGACAGTGTGACAGATGCTTCTGTCATGTATTAACTGTGGCATATTAGTTGTCTCATCACATGCGGAGAATTTGGGATGCTTCAAGCTATTAGTGTATCACTGGAATGAACTGAAAGCTTTAAGCAGAAGTAATTTATACTAAAAACAAGTAAACAAGCCCCCATAAATAAGCACCACAGATTTTTTTGTTAACCTTGTTATTTTATCTTTTCAGTTATCTAGTATGAAACTCAATATAGAAACTGCCTATGAAGTGCTTTCCAACAAATAATCATCAAATTATATCTAAAAAAAGGCACTGTTAGTAACATTTCCCATGTTGAGATAGGTAATCATGGCTTACAGTTAAGAAAACTACCTTAATTAGCATACCAATTTAGTACTCTAAATCGAAGGCTTGCTAATTGGTTTTAGGTAGCCAGCCAATAAATATGTACAATAGAGAAACAGAATGACACCACCTCTCTGGAGAACTTGTTCCAATGAGTTTGGTATTGTTGAGTTACAAATGAGAGCTCTATGTCTTTTCATCGGAAAATGACATGAAGATAAGTAAAGCAGCCAAAATAAGATACAAAAGGGCAATTTAAGAAAATACTGGTGTAGATTCTGTAACTGAAAGCTGAAATTAGCTTTCCAAAGCAAAGAAATTAAATATAAACATCCTAAACAGTAATCTGGGCCACAATATACACTCCTTAGCCATTTAGGTGCTAAACCATTGCCTAACATTTTCATTGAGTGGCCTGGTTGACTCACTAAACTCTAGTCCCAAGCTAAAGCTGCTAGTGAGAAGGAATTCAAAACTGGAAACAAGCTACATCGTTGGCTGACACACTTAGTTTTTCCTCTTTATTGTTTTATAAAATAGCATGATGAATCTGCTGAGCAATAATAGGTCAGCAGAGAGCAATGTGATAAATCTGCTGCTGTTACTGCTCTGTTTCCAGTCTGGAGTGTGATAGGTCAGCCAAGACGGGAAGCTTTAGTGGCATTTGGGAGGACCGTATGAGACAGAGCAATAGTGGTGAAAACAGCTTTCCTTGATGGTTGCTGAACATAACCTGTGTATGGTTGGGTCTACCTTGGTTGGTTTAAGCATAAATTAAACATGTTGTATATAAGAATATGCAAACAGTGTAAATAAACAAAATTACACCATAATCCACTCCATGATATTAATTTCTGTCTATCAGTGGAAGCTTACCTACTACAAAAGGCCCATAATCCACAACCACTTGATTAAGGGGCACAGTTGTTTGACTTTCTTAGCAGTTGGTAAAGTGTCTCTTTTAATACTTAGCTCTATAATGTTGATAATACCTGTCATTTCTATGAAGCCTGCTAGTTAGTTCTCCACTGATACATCCAGTCAACACATACACTTTATTTGCAGATTTTACGTAACTCTAATTTCCATTAATCTTACGTCTGTTCAACATCAGTTCTACTGTTTTTGCTCTTTAAAGACTGTCAAGAGGAATCTTGGTATCCTAGGCCTAGCTAATTAGATCTGTTTATAAAGCTGCCACTTTTCTCTCTCACTTTTTACTGATGTGAAAGATGCACAAGCAAGTGATTCTTCACAGATTTAGGGCCCCATCCATCATATTACCTCAGCAAAATTAGCCACTTCAATCTCAACTGAGATGATCTGGACATAGTGTTTGTTTTCAACACAATGTAATAACAAGTAACATATCAAATAATAGACTTTTTTCTTTTAAGTATCAGTGTTTTTTAAATGCATAGATTTCTGAAAATTACCAGATGAGAGGTTAGAGGACCAAAATCCTACAGTGGGTTCTGAGTGAGCAGACCTTTGTGCCCATGTGGAAGTGCACTGACTTCACTAAGGGTCCATATGGGTGCACATACACCTGCACTGAAGTCCCAGCAGTCCATTATTTTAGTTTAGTTCATGTTTGAACACTGCATAGAACTCTAGGATGTTATTTTTCATTTTGGAAGCAGGAGCGGTGCCAGGGTTTTTGGCGCCCTAGGCGGGGGTCCTTCCGCGCTCCCGGTCGTTGTCGGCAATTCTGCTGCAGGTGGGTCCTTCTGCGCTCCCGGTCTTCGGGGCACTTCGGCGGCGGGTCACGGAGCGAGTGAAGGGCCCGCCGCAGAATTGCCGCCGAAGACCCGGAGCACAGAAGGACCCCCTGCCGCCGAATTGCCGCCCCCTCCCCAAATCCTGGCATCCTAGGCGACCACCTAGGTCACCTAAATGGAAGCGCCGGCCCTGTTTGGAAGCCTTCCTAGAGTTTGTGTAAAACATTTGGAAAATTAAGGATTCTGAATGTCAGCTTTGCATACAAGACCGAAGAGAAAAGGTTTACATGCTTTGCTTATTCTGCAAGAGTGAATGTACACATTGCAAATAGAGATGAAGAGTGTGTTCTGCATTGCAGTATTTAGCCTTTATACTTTATCTCCTCAAAAGTACATTCATATGCCATTATTTAGAATGTGGTCAAATTTACTGCAAAGAATACTTCTGCCAGATTATTTTCCAATCAGCATCCACAACTCCTCAATCTTGGTCCAAATAGCCTAAGCTTGTTGATCCAGGCCAGGCACAGCATTTTCCAAGCAGTCTGTATGTATCTATGTTTCGGGGACAGGAATAACTTGATGGGAGTTGATGTATAAGTGGGAGGAGAGTTATTGAGCATTGAGTTTTTTGGCATTTGGCCATTTTTACCACAGGCACTGAAGGAGAGCCACCCATGTTGCAAGACTAAAGTGCAAAAAAAAAAAAAAAAAAAAAAAAAACAACCCAAAATACAACCTAAGTAAGCCTACTTAGCCTGCGGTCCTTCGATAGCAGGGCTAGTTGTCCAGCACACTAGTTAGGGGCTCTAATGTTTTTAAATGAGAAACTTCTGCTTAAACCGAGGATAATAAGAAAGCAACCTCTCTTATTTGAAGCCATACAGATACAACCTGGCACTGTATGCTATCATACTAGAGTGTTTTGAAAATCTGAATATTATCTACGCTATCCTTTTTTACATATGGGAAAACCAAGAGACAGAGTAACATGCACAAAGCTATAGAGCACGTCAATGATAAATTAGGATTAAAAATCAGGAATTCTTGGACTCCAATACCAAACGCCAACCGAAAAAACATGCTGCCTCTCTGAAAACAAGTGTGAATATTTTATTGTATTCAAAAACCTACAAAAAAGTCCTGTTTTGCAGCTGTAATGTAAGTCAACAGCATTCTTCCATCAACAAAGTGCTGTCTAGCATCATTTATTGGCGTGAGATATTTCTTCTGGAAATGAACAGTCCTTTGCCACAAACGGCCTTCAATGTTTACACAACTGGATGACCCAATCAGTAGAGAACCTAACAATAGACAGCCCTTACATGACACATGGCCCTGAACCACAAACAAGGTCTCAAAGTACCACCCTCTCCACTGATTCCCTCCACCTCTACCATTCAGGAAACCAAGACATCTGCACAAAGTAGTTTTAAATAACTAACTTCACACAAGTGAGAGACTGGAATCTAAGATGGAGAATCAATTACTTATTTTCTGACACTCCCTTTTTCATTTTCTACTAATGGGTGCAGAAAATATGAATCATTCATAATTAAATAAAAGAAACCGAGCCCTCTGCCTGCACTGGGGAAGAGCAGTGAACAGAGAGTCACAATTAGACTCTGTAGTTAAGGTCACTTCATTTCCAGACATAATGTTGCTAAATGTGCTATTTACCACTACAGCAAAAAAAGCAAGCAATAAAAGGACTCCAGCTTGATTAACAGAATAGATGTCACCCAGCAATCTCCAATATGTGCCTCTGACCTAACGTACATCTTTTCAAACCAGAAGTGCTCCCTAGAGACCAGCAAACATTTATTGTAATAATTTACTGTCTTCTGAACAGACCTGCTGTGATCTACACACACTAAAACTACAATTACTGGATCTGGAAAATACCATAGCAACACCCCATTATGGTCCATACTATTTTGTCATGGTAATGCCCAGTAATTCGAGTTTATTGAACAGCTGAATTGTAAAGGCCAGGCTCTAACATGAAATGATATTGGAGTTTTAAGTCAAGAGTGAGATCTCTATTTTTCTATCTATTCTCGATCTAGTGAGAAAGAAATGAGGACATTAAGAGAATTTATGAACTGGTTGCTTGTTCTGAACACAGCTTCTCCTGATGCTCATTAGCTAAAAGCCTCCAGATTAGGTCAGAAAGTCATAATTTCATTCTTAAAGTTGCATAAGTATGAAGGTGGAATTGGGAATTTAAGGGCTGTATTTCTAGATATTGTCTCTTTTAAAGTCAATTTTTGGTAATCCATAAATGTCCTCACAAGTATCCTGACTACAGTTAACCCATCAGGTACTGTATCCGCCATAGACAAAATCCAATCCACATCACACTTATGTGGACTCCTACCAAAAGACGCTGACCCACTGGGCCAAATTCTGCCTTAAGTTGCACCTGTGAAGAATTTGGCACATTGAATCTAGAAGCTAACTCCACTTTGAGTGATACACTGTCCATTCAATAAACAGAGTGTCAGCTGTGTAAATTCAGTTAATGCTGTTGGAAATTACTTATCTAAGAATAATGAATGGATAACACACTTAGATTTTCACATCAGATACACAACCAAGTTCACCAGAAGGAAAAGAAATTCTGAAGATTAAAACATATACGTTAAATAAAAAGTCAGACTATGACAGTTAAACAGTTGTTTTGAACTTCTAAGTATCTGCTGTAAATTCATTAACATGATTTTGCTGAAGTTTCTGGACCTCTAACAGATCACACATTTGTGATCACAATCATCAGGCTTTGTCACCATTTCCATTATCAACTCTTATTTTCAGGTCCTTTTAATGTAGCAGTGCATACCTTTTGCAGGCTCAATACTAGGAACACTCCAAAAAGAGTATTTCTGAAAGGTCTTCAGAAAATACTTACTATATGTTTAGTTCTGATTTTTACGTGTGGACAAGAAATAGTAGAGAAAATGGAGGTTAATGAAGGTCAAAATGAAATCCAAGCTTCTCAGTTTTTCCTTGACATATTAACAAGTCTGATCACATATGCTCACTTGTTCAAGTCTTTTTATACCCTTCTATGCATTAGGCTTGTATTAGCTAGCATTAATGTGCTGCTTATCTCATCTGAGACTAGACACTTAATAGAGGAGATTTGTAATACAGCGCACAAACTCAATTTATAGTCTTTGAGGAAATTGTTTCCATTTGCTAATAACTTTATACAGAGTAAGCAAACAACCCCATAATAAAAAAGCAGACATTTCTTCTGGATGGGAGAATTTTCATAGTTAAACTTTTGTCTCTTTCCCTTTTGTAAAAGCTTCACAGACCTGTTACAAATTGTATTTAATGTTTGCAAAGCTCTGAAGATTTTTTGATTTAAAGAGGTGTTAATTTCATACATAATAGTCAAACAGCTCTCCTGGATTCCACAATATCATTTGTTGAAGGGCATTCCGAATAGCATTCAGAACACTGGGGCATTCTGATTGGAAGGTGAAGTCAGTTTTCCCCACACTGGAATAATCTATTATATACTTGGCAAGTTCTCACTTTACAATTTGTATGAAAGAAAAATTATTGTATTATTAAGCACTGTCAGCACTTTTAATGATAAATATCAACAAGATAAATACTAACACAGATCTGAATTACAACCAAAGCTGGAATAAATTAGTATAAGTGAATGAAGGCTGTAAGGTTCCCCTCATTGTTATAAAAGCATCATTTCTTGGGTGGGATTGGTGCCAGTTTAATTTCTCTCATCCCTTCCACATAATAACACAGAGGAACAGCACGGTCTAGTGGATTGAGCACAGACTCTAATCTCATTTTTGCAATTAACTGTCTGTCTTAGTCCAATATTCATCTTCTGTTTTCTTCCCCCTCTATAAAAAAAATGGAGATAGTGCTCTTCTCCCACCTTCACATCTATTTTGGGGGCTAATTAATGTTTGTATGGTGCTCTTCGAATGGAAAGCATAATGTAAGTACCAACTATTATTGCTACCACAGTGAAACATCAATGGAATGCATTAGTTTACAGTTGGGTGATTTACAGTTGGAGCTACTTCCTTGTTGCGGGGGAGGGAGGGGAAAGGACAATACGTCTTGTAACTAACATATGATGTTAATGACTGAAGCTCTAAGGCCTTGATTCAACAGGAAAGGAAACGGCATATATATTCTGAACAAAACCTATTTTCTTATACTGAGAGAGGACTTTCACAGCCCAAAATGGATAATGTAGCCTGCTACAATGACTTTACTAGATATACTACATTCAATACACACATTCATGGGCAACAACAAAACAGGTTTCCCATTCAGAAAAACTAAGGCGTTATTAACCATAGATGTGAGAATAGTATTCTCAGACCAATGATTTTATTAAATTATTGTTACAAAAAGTGCTTACCTGCTTTATTTCACCAACTATTGTGAATTATTACCTACAAACTGTTCTAATGATTTTACTAAGAAATTGAAGTGTTCACCCCACAGACCAACTTGGTTGGCAAATTCCTTTTAGCTACAAATATTTGGAGCATGTTACAGACTATATGATGTTATATTCAGTAACCTCTACCCATTAGTATCTGACAACTTTTTGTATTAAAATTAGATCTGGTCTCTCTTCTCAAACACAAAGGAACTGGATTTACAGTATTAATTTTCCAACTGATGTGATTTACCTGCATGTCTTCTCTCTCCACAAGTACAATTTACAAGTGGAAACGACAAAATGTTGGTGCTCGATTACTTGCAATGCTTTACAAGCCTTTGACATTAAAAAGGTGCTATAAGTACTTAGTCAGGCGTAAGTTTTACCTGGACCAATGTATTTCACAATTATAGAATCTCTCTGCTGCCAGGCTGCATTTTAAAATTTCAAGATCTCTGTATTTTAAGGTTATGTCTACACTGTAATAACACACAAATGGCTGGCCCAGGTCAGCTGATTCAGGCTCACAGGGCTCAGGCTGTGGGGCTATAAAGTTGCACTGTAGATGTGGCTAGAACCTGAGTTTTGGGACCCTCCTCCTTCACCGAGTCCCAGAGCCCAGGCTCCAGCCCAAGCCCAAGCCGAAGCCCAAATGTCTACACTGCAATTTATTAGCCCTGAAGACTGAACCCCGCAAGCCCATTGGCTGACCCAGGCCAGCCATGGGTGTTTGAGTGTAGTGTAGACATGCTCCAAGGCTGTTGGTAATCTACTGTCTTCATGTATTCCAGACCTTCTCAATCTTATCTAATCTGGTCCATCCATTTTTCAGAACCTCGCTGGCTTTGTGAATGACAAGCTACTATGGGTGACAGAACACCACAATCAATTGTGAAATCAGAAGTCTAACCAATCATTTGAGCTCATTCGGGTTAGCTTTTTAAAAATAGTTTTCTTCTAAGGCATATTACTTCCAGTGAAGTGCTTTGGGTTAGCCTTGGTCATTTAAAATGTGTCACAATTGAATACGTTTATGTTGTGTTCTTCATACAAAAACATAAGTGCTATGACCATTTCCAGAAGTCACCAATGCATACTGCATGTAGAAACTATCCCCTTACATGCAACCCACAAAAAAGGCTTTTTTAAAAACTGATGGAATTTAGATTCTGGCTTCTCATGTTAAAAAATTCAATATAATTACAAATCAAAGCTTGTTTTTACAGTTGTTAAATAGGCTTTTGTGTTTGTTTTTTGCATATGCACACCTCAGTTTGCAACATACTTTTAAGTTTAACATTATTTTTGTTATCCATTTGTTAATTACTGATAGACTCAACCTCTGGATTTGTCTGGTTGCCACCTCAGTTACTTTGACTTCTGGATTTAGTAAGGTGCCCTCCCCCTACGTACTTATGCACCAATCCAAGGAATTTGACCATTAACTTTAACAGTGATTCCAATAAAGGTATTTATGTTAGATATGAAATTAGTTGGGAGACAGGGTTTAGATTAAGACCTAGGCAATCAAGACAACAGAAGAATGACAATTATGCACACCTGTGCAGCTGATCATGGGACCATTTATCATGAGCATTACCTTGAAACTCTTATCTTCTAAGATAAACCAAATATTAAATCCATGAGTTCCAAAGCCCCACCTTCCAAAGCAAAAGGCTCCATATGTTTTATGCACCAATCTATGAGAAACTCATTTTGTGGGATGTTTCACATTCCACTTGAAAGTTTATTCCTCTATATATTCCTGTGGTAATGTCAACCAGATGTGACAAAGAAGCCTGTGAATAATCACAAAAATTACAAGCATATTCTAATTCTGAGGTACTGTAAAATCATAGTTTGTTCTCTACCATTCCACCTCGTAGAGGGCACCTGCTCATTTTAGAAAGCTTATCAGTTAATGACTGGTTCTTCATCTTACATTAATTACATATTAGTGCTGAGCACGGCGTTTCAAGGTAAATAGCAAGCCAAGTTCCTTTACCTGATGGTTTTACAGTCAAAAATAGATCAGTGAGATTCGTTGAGACAATGATTTAGAAGAGGAAGAAGACACCACTTCATGATGTAGCTTCTAGCACAGAACAGAAGAAAAACTGTGTGCAAAGTTTTTATTATTAACTAATATTTGGAAAAAAAAAGTAAACAAAGCAAGTTTCCACATCAAACAAGGCTCATCACCTCAGATGCGCTTGCTTTTGAGGAGGGATCTAAATAAGAAGAGTCTAAAGCTCTTCCTTCCATGCAAGGAAGTAATTGAAAATCAATGTTGAAATTTTATATACATACATGAAATAGCTTTTTTCATTGAATTTAAGATTCATGTTTTAGTCTTGAACTCTTCCTGTTGAATACAAACATTAATCCAAGAAATATGCTGGATCTGGAAAGAATGGTAAACAACTATAGATTGAGAATGAATATTTCACCAGTAAAGCTGGAGGAGGAATAAGAACAGCTAACTAAACATTAATTGAAATTAACAAAGTATTAAAGAATATCTATATGTATAAGACAAAGCTAAATCTGTTGGTAATTTCTTGACCAAAAAATTCTGCTCATCACATCAAAAATGACTAAATGTATAATATGTGTTCAAACATGTATTTCACTGTGCATGAATATTCTTACAGAAAGTAAGCACCATCACATGGAAACTGAGGCCCAGCAAACACAACATCAGGTATTGCCTACTTGTGGGCTACATATATTAAGTCTGATTTTCAGAAGTACTAGTACCCCAAACTCCAGCTGAAGTCAATGGGAGCTGCGAGTGTTCAGTCAGCACATGATTACATCGGGCTAAGGCCAACAGTAAAAAGAAGCTCTCAGAAACCAAAAATATCTTACAGATTTCTAGGATCCAAAATGAATCTTGTCTTTAGATCAAAGCTCAAATGTTATTTGCCTCTGAAGTTTTATAACACCATAATAGAATTAGTGGGGAAGGGTTTATGTATTTTTAAATAGTCTTCACATAGCACAAAAGCTGTTTTAAAGACTGGGAAAGACCTCTCTTAGACTAACTGGAAAGCTGTGTACACTATCTAAAAAAAATAGTATGTCTTACTAAACTTACAAAAAGTTGCAAGCATCTGATTGGTAATGAAGCACAGAGCCCAGCTTGAAAAGTAACCTGACATTTCTCTGGAGCTGAAGTTTAATGACTTTTGATTTTTAGAGGTGAAATGTGGTTTGAGATAAGTGTTAATTGCTTTCTTTCCAGTTTGAGAATTGTAGAGCTAGAAGAAAGCACCAGATTATTAGATATTTCATCTGCCATCTGCAGTAAAGGAGGGGCCACAGATAAGCATTTACTCAGGCTTTATTGTCATGGTTTGTATAAAAGAAGGTGCCCATACTTCCTTTATTTCGGAGGAAGAAATGTAAGGGTCCAAGTATTTAGCAGAAACACTATTTTTTTAAAGCAGTTGCAAGTGTTACATCAATGAATTTAACTGCTTTCCTACATTTAGTCCATAATAGCCAGTAAAGTCTGTCTAAATATACATGAGTTAATAGAAAAAAATGGCCAGAAAGGAAGGAGTTCTCAAGACCTGGAATTATTTCTCAGCTCCTCTGAAGGGTGAGGTTATTGATTACTGCAGGTAAGCAGCCAATATGCATCCCAACACATGGTGAATTAACTTTTAAAATCATCACCAGTTTTCTCCTCTCAAGCCAAGCAAATTAAAGGTTATGGCAGAGGTATGCATCTTTTCCAGCTCTGAAGTCTGCTATTTCAGACATGTTTGCTTTAATATGCAGTCTTTAATATGCATATCAACACTGGAAAGAATTTTCACTCCCCTCTGCCCTCCAAGTTTCCTATAGCTCAAACAAAACTTGAAGAGGTTCCATTGAAATAAAAAAATATAAATGCACACAACTTTAGTCCTACAGGAAACTAACAGGCAACATTTCAACTCAGACAGGAACAGTTCCAGGCAGGCATGATTTGTGGAACAAAAGTAATTTAAATTTATTTTACAACCTCTGTGACCAATTCTAAAAACAAACACTTTCAGGTATCTGTCGAACTACCCAGGGTAATAAGAAGTGCCCAAGTGTTCACCAGATTGGACCATCTTGTGACACCTGCCATCAATCACAGTTGCTACCAACACCAGTGTTAATAAATAAGATCAAATTGCCAACTCTCATGGAGCTATCACCCAGCTAGGTTTTTTGTATTTTTTCAGTAAAGTTGAGTGGGATGGCTTGTCATACCTTTTCTTAGGGTCCAAAAAGCTGCTGTGTGTCTGTGTGTGTTTGAAATAAGCAGCTGATACACAATGATTGGGCTTTCATGAATGTGTGTGGTTTGTATATTTAAACAGAAGCTCTGCAACCTTATATGCTACAGACCATTTTAGCCCTACTGTTATGTAATTTAGAGTTACAGGCATGGATTGATTCTGGTGAGCTGAACTAGTAACTCACCTGGCACAAATCTAGCAGGTTGTCTATGTTCTAACTTCTACTAAGAGGATAAGCAAAGTGATTTGGCAGTCCAGTGGGCTAGCCTGTGTCAAACTGTGGCAGCCCACACAATACATGTTTGAGTACTGTGCATAACTAAAAAGATAGATAGAAAACTGAACCAGTATTATCATCTTTCCCTTTTTCTTCCATCTCCCTTTATTTTCTTCTCTTTTTGTCTGAGCTCCATTGAAGTCTTGTCACTGTTACTCCTATTCCCGCTTCATTTTTGCCTCACTTCTGTTATTCCCCTTCCTTGCTGTTTTAATTGTTCTCTTTTCTTGTAAGTTCATGCCAGCCACTGAAAAAGAATGTCAGAGCCATGCCCCCTTCATTGAAGTGTTTTACCCAGAGACCTATTGCAAGTGAAATTGATTAGTTTTGCTGGACTCCAGTGAATTTAGCTCACAGCAGGAAAGTGCGAAAAAGCACCTCTGAATTTTACTGTGGGTAGATTCAGAGCAGTTGTGCAAAAATCAGATACCAGTGTTAGCTGTCCAGTTTCCTTAAGTAGAAAAGGGGTAAAAAAAAACAAAAAAAAAAAACTTTCATCCACATGCATCTCAATGATTAGGTTGCTGCTCCGGTTATTCCTGCACCACTGAAACACATGTAGCAAAACTGGCCTATTACTTTTGGAAGCAGCAGTAATGATAAATTGCTACTGTATCTATGATACATGTTTCACTTTAAACATTATTTCAATGTAATGCTTGTACCTTTAAGAGAAAAGACTGCATTCTGGCTAAGCACAGTATGAGGGGATAGATCCCAACTACTACCAATGACTGAGACCCTGGGATCACATCTGCATAACTCACTGGACTGATGAGACTCTTTATTCACTAACATTTATAAAACATTCTGAGGGGAATCACTATAGAAGTGTCAAATTCATACTCAACTAGACCTCTTAAATAATTACCCCACAAGCTTTATAAAAGCACAACTATTATCCTAGTTTTCAAGGACGGTAAACAGTTTGATTATCTGAATAATTAAAGGAACATACTTTTGAATATATTTCATATCAAAATACCTGACTACTTGCACTTTGATTAGGTGCACCACTTTATATTAAGGCATATCTTCACAGAAGTGATACATGGAGATTTGTACTGGCATATATAAAGCCTTTCCATAGATGCTGCAGATAACTGTTAACTGAGATTACGGAAATACTAAACTAGATTATTATACTATACCATTGTTTTACTGTAGGAATCTTAAATGCATAATGGAAGGAGGTCTTGTGCATTATCAAATCGGGATATGATCACTGTACTTGTGTATCATCATGCTGAACTGCAGAAGCTGCTTTAAATCTATTGATAATCACAGAGAGTCTGATAGCTACCTTCTGGAAGAGGAAACCTTAATAGAGATTACGTTATTATATACAGATTAGCTTTGCATAATTTTACTTTAACAAGTGCTGGCACTTATAAAACAAAACAACCCAAACACTTTAGGAGAATGGTTTAAATGGGGTGTGGTGGAGGCCAACTGCCCTATCAACAAGTTATATAGCAGTGTGCAGTTTTGACTAAAGTGCAGTTTCAACATGTGGAAATTACATAAACTTGCACTAAGGATCTTAGAAAACTCAATCAAATACTACTCAGTCCTAGAAAGTCCACTTAATGAATATTTCCAGGGCAGTTAAAAGCTGCAGCAAGGCTAACATATTCCAAGAGCAGGTGTGTCACAGTGGTACTTGAGAGTCTATGGGTAGATTTTGAAAGTAAAGGACAGGTATGGTTATGAGGTTGTGTCTCCAGAACTGTGCTGCTGATCAGAAGCTCCAAGAGTTACACACAAAGTTCTTCACAATGAAATTCTGACAACACGAAGGAGTTTAATATGTGAAAATAGGTCTCCACAATGGTATCAGGACTGCTCCTGGCTGAACATTACCCAATTCTTTCACTTTAAAACTTGGACAAAGAGTCTATTTTTAAAATAGTGAATTGGTTCCCAAATTTAGCTTCACTGTTGCCATGTGTTTCACATTTCCACAGGAAGAAAAATTTATTACATTGCCTAAATGGATAGCTTGATTGCATAAAGAGGTATTAAAACACAATTATCAAAACCCCACATCAATGTAGCAACTTTTTATTCACCCTGTAGTAACTTTAAATTTCACTAGCCAGATCATAAATCTTACTAACCAGCCTCCTATAAATCTAGATGGCCAAACTTTAAAAGAGGTTGACCATGTAACTTCTCTTCTGATTCACTTGCGGGGTTTTGTTTTGGGTTTTTAGAGAAGTTAATTTTCCAGGTTTCAGCAAACTGTTCTAAAGACACTTTGCCTTCTGCTTACTACAGACCTCTTATTCTAATCTTGGTGGTATCTGTACAACCTTACCCTCTGCATGTAAAAGAACTATCAATTCCTCTTCCTTGCATCAAAAACTGGAGGAGGGGCATTATTCATGGTCATCATCATATGTTTCTACTCCACTGAGTAGACTGAGAAAAATATATCACCAGCCAGCTTATCTCTGTTATTCTTCTGATGTGCAAGTTGACTCCAATGCCAATCTAATAACATCTTCAATGCCCATGGAGATGCAAAGCATTACATTTGCCCCATTCTTCAAACAGTAGGAGCCATTGTTCCAGCCTTAACTGTCTCTGAACATTGGCTCAGTTAAAACAACGTGTCTTTAATTAACAGCGAGTTGTGACAAACCATTTTATGCCAACATGCCCATCTTAAATAGCACAAAAATCAACTATTTCTCGGTGGACAGCTTACTACAATGAAAGCAAAAAGTGGCCACTTCTGCACTAATCCTGCAATCCTACACAGGGAATTTTAACTATATTAACTCTGAAGTCATTATTTTGAATCTACTTCAGCTATGAAACAGGGAAAGAAAATTTGTGGTTTCTTTCATGTATGTATTTATTTTCTAGTACATAACTACCATAACATAATGGTAAAATGTCCTCATGAAACTATGGAAATCTAGATGTATCATAAATGTCACTAAAGTACCTAACCAAAATATCATAGCAAATGCACTATCCACATAATGAATCAAGGCACATACACAATAAAAGTAAACTGTACTTACAATCTGGTTAACTTCAGCGTGTTCTGGAAAAGCAGCTCGGGTAAAACCTGTAATTTATTCTTGTTCAGACGCCTAAATAAATAAAGAGAATACAGTTAACACAAAAAAATGCATTAGAATAATTTTCATACTCAGGAGCCTATTCCATCTTCCACAACACATTGAACTCTCATTAAAGGATGTGAAAAGCCATGGTATTAAACTAGTACAGAATGTAGGAGCCTTTGTGTACATTATTAATACACAGGGTCAGTACATCATGCCATGTGTAGACCACCTGGCCAGCTCCTTGAAAAAAAAGATAGAGAAAGCAAATATTAAGTCAGAATGCTATAGTGTGAATGAGTGTATCTGCATGTTAGAGTTGTATTGGATGCTTACTAACATACAAATCACATGGCTCCCATGTTGAGTTTTCAGTGCTTTGAAGAGATTTGCAGAAGGTATCTGGTTTTCATCTTTCTTTCTAAACATGTAGGCAACAATAAGTTAAATATCCCAACCATCCTGGAATTATTTCCAGATTGCCTATTGGGTCTACTATACAGGGTCACGTTAATTTTTGTTTTAAAAAACTGTATATCAAACATTAACTTTGGAAATCTGAGCACTATTGTGAAAAGTATGAAAACACACTTTTAATGGGACTACTGCATCCTTGCAAAGGCTTCTGTGATTGGAAATGCAACCTATTTTACTTAAAGTATCTCCTAAAATTACTTTTTGGGGACCTGTTTTAATATTTATTTTCTAGTTAATTTTAATATATTCATTTGACCAACTTTTGCACTAACTCACTAACACATCCTGCTAGCTGGGAAAAGTTTATTGCCCATCCTGCCCTACATCAACTACAAAAGTATCTATCATCCCGAAGTAAAAATTATCTTTATAACAGTCATGCAAAACTGAAATCATCTTAATGTAGACAAAGCAACCCACTTTAGAAACCCAAGTTAAATACTGCAATGTACAGCGGAAACAGACTTCTGTTCATCCACAAGCTCAGTAAATGTTGCTTAAATGTAACAATTGACCTGAACTCACAGAAAAGACATTCAAAGCTAAAACTAAATATCTGGCTCCAGTCTCCCACAGAATAGTTCCGTTTTGTGTATCTCTATAGCTTAAAAAAACAACACACAGCATTTGGCTAATCTGCCCTGAATGTTTATAACAGTAGTAATGAGTCTGGTTCCATGATATAATGATGGTTACTAGGGTTCTGCTCCCAAAAGCCACATGGGCTCTTTAAGAGAAATACTGATGCTTAGCCTCCATTCCTGGTTTCTAATTTTCTTGGATGCTGAGTACTTCATTTCATTTTCCATGCCTTTCTGGATTTATTCACATTACAGGCCTCCACCATTTTGGCCTGAAAGCTCTTCCTTAGGGATCAGTCTAAGGTCACTGGGACTGAAAGGCTGGAGTTTTCATATGGCTACCATATGAATGCATCCAACAACAATGGAAAAAGGCAACCATATATGTACTTCTCTTCCTGATATCAAGAACAGACAAGGTTGGGTTTGGAAGTTTTGCATACAGTCGGACATACTCGAAATTAAGGACATACCTAATGCAAACAAGTTATAAAATTGGTTCACCTTCCAGTACATTTCAGTAACAAATACCCAAATTAGTTTTCTAGGCAAGTACATTTAATGACTAAACACAGCAATAAATGAAAGACTATCAAAAGCCACAGAACAGGTTTAGTCAGCAGATGGGGGATTCTAAGTCTGAAAATGACTAGCAGAATGAACTATACGGAAAGCAATTATTTTTTGATAGCACATAGCCAAACAGAGTGTGGACAGTTTCTGTCACTTCTAGCATTAACTAGCTTTGACTAACTTAGCCATCAAGTTGTTCTTGTTTTGCTGAAGTTGAAGTGAAATCTGTGTAGACCACATCTAAAAGAAGTTATATACGGTACCTAATGGAAAAATACTCTAAAATACATTATCTGGTAGATAAATTAAGATTCATGCAGATTTCAAGCTGAGATGCTGTTATCTGCAACTATCCAAGAGCTCATAGCAGTTTTCTTATAGTAGTTTGACCTGGCCAGTTTTGGGACCAATCTTCCTCATCCTTCTGCTCTTTTTATACCTACTGGTTAATAACCGCCCGCACCTTCCACCCCCCAGAGATCGAATCATTGCAGTGGTGTGATTTTCACTTTTGGTTCCTTTGTGTGGAAAGGCGTAGACAATGCTACATTTCATACACCAAATACGTATCCATGCTAGTTATTACATCTGCCAGTTAACAGAAGAAGAAAATCTAAGTACCTTAATACCTTTGAGGGCATTTTGCATACCTTTCTAATTTCCTTTAGATAGATTTGTCATCATGGGTGCTTCGTCCAGGACCAGCACTTTGACACCACTATTTTAACTTTATCAAGGATTATACTATTTACCAAAGGCAAATTCTATGGAAAGAGCATCACTGTAAGGAAGTTGGTTTTTGGAATATGCTGATTGACTGATACTTTATGTAGTCAAGCCTCTGGTAACTTTCGGCTCACTTCCATCTGTTTTTACTCAATGTGACATTCCACCCCATAATGCTTTACAGAAATATGCTTATGAGTGTAAATATGACATAACTTGAATAAGTTTTATGCTAGATATGCCATGTAACATATCTTTGCAAAGGTTATGATCTACTGAATATATTCATTCTATTTGTATGCATGTATCATTTTTATATCTGAAGTTATGAACATTGGCTCTACACTTGTATTTAAAATGTTTGCTGTAGGAGGTATACAAGACAGATTTGGTCAACATAGTGGGAAAGGGTTATTCAAGTAATTGGGAGTACTTAACTAACAATGGACTTTGGGGGACGCCAATCCACATCTGAGCTTTCCTGGGAACGTTCAAACTAACACGTAAACAATGGCGTTGGCCTGCAAAAAGCTGAATCATTCATAGACATGTGACTAAGAGGGTGGTAAAGCACTGGAATGGGTTACCTAGGGAGGTGATGGAATCTCCATCCTTAGAGGTTTTTAAGGTCAGGCTTGTCAAAGCCCTGGCTGGGATGATTAAGTTGGGGTTGGTCTTGCTTTGAGCAGGGGGTTGGACTAGATGACTTCCTGAGGTCCCTTCCAACCCTAATCTTCTACGATTCTATGATCAAGTTAAAACAGACAGGTCCAATGTGCATTGTTGCTGACAAATAACTATGGTGGGCAGTCTTTTCTGACATTGACAAGCATTTGAAACAATACTGTTTAAGGAACATATGTCATTTTCGCAAAAAGTTACACCACAACGTACTGCTGTAACTTGGCTACCCACCTATATATGTCCATTTAGTATGTTTCTTCTCCAACTAATTCAAGAAGAAGACTAGAACCCAGAAACCTCAACTTTCCATAGTGAATCTTCTTACTTTGCTACTGCATAGGTCCCTGCCTTCCAGAAACTGTTTAGTAGTCTATTATTCCCTTTTGAACAGGACTAGGGATTTCTTTAATAATTGTTTCTGGGTTTTAACTACCTGGAATTTACTGTAACCAAAACATATTTAGGTCTAGTTGCAACAATCTGGATGCATATCCCAGAGCCAAACTGAAAATCTCAGCCTTCTGACGTTTCAACTACAGTTGCACAAATTTCTTCTCTTTTCCACGCTTCAGTGGTCTACATTCTGTTAGCAACCCTTCAGACTGAAATGTTTACTAGCCATTTTTCCTTTCGTTTCATTAAAAAGGTTAATATCTTTAAATTCAGAATCAATTTGCATCTCTCTCTCTCTCACTGTATTCTCTCCTCTGACTTTAATATCTGGGAGCTAACATGAAGGCTTTCAATGGAGGGTCCTCCACTCAACTTCATTCAATGGGGTACAGTGTATGATCAGTCTATTTACTTAGCTTCTGAGGACAGTGGGACTCATTGAGCCACGTACTGAGCTTTGTTCATGAACTCTGTCTCAATATTTATGTATTTCAAATATATCATTGCTGCTGATAATGGTTAATGAATGGTGTTTTGTTATAAATGTTTCTTCTATCTAAAACATTGCTAGATTTTACTTGAGTTTTAAGGAAGTACAAGAGTACATGAAAAATGTAGTTTGTGCAAAAATCCTCAGATTAGCAACTCCAGGGACTGGAGTACTGTTTATCCCTGGAACTGTCAAAGCCAGGGCAATAGAAGCACAGCCTTCCCAAAATTGCTCCACCAATATGCTTCAGCTCTAATTTTGAGTGACAACTGCTAGGAATCAGAGGAGATTTATCCTGCAGCTCCATTCCTTTCAGCTTCTGTTCAGAAACTACCAACAGTACTTGATTAATGGCAATTATGTTAAGATCATTTATCTATTAGGAATGGAAGAGATTGTCAGTGCATTTTATTTATTCCAGCAAACAACCGTCTGCTGGTTATAACTGCCTCTGATCTGATTCCCGATGGTGTTTTTGAGGTGCAAGAATCCATATCCCATTGCTAATTCCAAGCTATTTATTCTCCTGACTGCTTTTATAATGTATACTAGAACCAGGCAATGGCTATGGAAATTTTGCCATGAATATTCATAGACAATCTTAAGGAATTAACTTTAGTTGAGTTTATACCCCTTGTTTTTGCAAATATAAGAGTCTCAGTTTCCAGAACAGAAAACTCATCAGCACAACATTGAGGTTAATATTGCTGAATGTTCACAAAACAATATATCCCCCCCAGAAAGCAGATCAGCTTTTCAAAGTTAAATACTTTTAAAACTCCATTTGAACAAATCAAATTTCCAATTTTGGATATTGCATGCAAACAACTGTTTGCAAAACACCTAGCACCAAGAATTGTTCATGGTAACAAATAAATTTGAGAAAACTGCTGTCACAAAAGTCAACAGAAAGGCAAAATAGATTAAATCATAGAATCATAGGACTGGAAGGTACCTCAAGAGGTCATCTAGTCAGGGCCAGCTGCAGGCACCAGCCGAGCAAGCTCATGCTTGGGGCGGCAGATTTTTTTTTTTGTTGTTCGCCGATCCGGCCGCCCTGTAGGGAGCGGCGGCACGGAGGAGGGGAGCGCCCTGCTGGGAGCGGGCTGCGCACTCCGTCTGCCCCAGCTGGTGTCAGGTCTGTAGCAAGCCTGGCAAGGCAGCCCGCGTCTTTCCCTGCCCGCCGACTGGAGCGGCGCGGAGCCCTCCCAGCAGGCGGTGCGGCAGTCGGGGCTGCATGGCGAGCGCCCCGCTGAAGCCCTGGTCGCCCCCCTTCTCTCTCTCCCCCTGCTCCCTCCTCCCCCCCCCCCCCGCTATTCGGGGCACGTCTGCAGCACAGGGAGTCCCCCTGCACCCTGGCTCTGGCCACCCGGCAGGTTTTATTTTTTTTCCTGCTTTGCCGCTCCGGCCACGCAGCAAGTTTTTTTTTTTTTTTTTTTGCTTGGGGCAGCAAAAAAGCCAGAGCTGGCCCTGCATCTAGTCCAGTCCTCTGCGCTCATGGCAGGATTAAGTATTATCTAGACCATCCCTGATAGGTGTTTGTCTAACTTGCTCATAAAAATCTCCAGTGACAGAGATTCCACAACCTCCCTAGATAATTTATTCCAGTGCTTAATTACCCAGTTAGGAAGTTTTTCCTAATGTCCAATCTAAACCACCCTTGAGTATTTTAGGATGTATGCTGACTTGAAGACATCTAACTTGTCTAAGTAATTTTTAATTTGTTCTTTCCCTATTTTAGCCTCTGATCCTACCTCATTTTCACTGGCATTCACTCTGTTAGACATCGCTTTTAACCTTTTTGGTGAAAACAAACAAAAAGGTCATTTAGCACTTCTGCCATTTTCACATTTTCTATTATTGTTTCTCCTCCCTCCCCCCACTGAGTAACTGGCCTACTCTGTCCTTGGTCTTTCTCTTGCTTCGAATGTATTTGTAGAATGTTTTGCTGTTACCCTTTATGTCTCTAGCAAATTTAATCTCGTTTTGTGCCCTGGCCTTTCTAATTTTGTCCCTACATACTTGATCTGTTACCTGTTATTCATCTAGGGCCATGTCTACACCAGCACTTATGTTGACAAAATATTGTCGCTCAGCGTTGTGAAAAAAACCACACCCCTAAGCAACATTAAGTTTTGCCTGTATAAGCGCTCATGTGCACAGCACTATGTTCGTGGTAGACGCTCTCCCGCCAACATAGCTACCGCCGCTCATTGAGCTGGTTTTATTATGTCAACAGGAGAGCCCTCTCCCATCGACATAAAGCGGCTATAAGAGTGATCTTATGGCGGCACAACTGTGCCGTTCTAAGCTTGTAAGTGTAGACATGGCCTTAAGTTTTTATGCACACACTTCGTCTGCATGCAGATGAATAGAAATTATGTCCTTTTCATACCCATACAACAGTACTGCATAGATTTTAGTGAGGATGGAGCTGGGTCTGTATAACTTTCTCCTAATGCCCTCCAGGAATCCAACTGCTTTACAGTCAGTTGTGGAAAAGTATTTCTTTTGCATGGAAATCTGAATGCGCAGAACACTAAATAATTATGTGTGTCATATAGAACATGTATTTGCATACTAAAAAAAGATGCTTACATCAAAACTACACTGAAACTACAAAACACAATGTCCATTCATCACTTATTTTCCATTCAACCAAATTCTAAGTTACTCCTTTAAACAACCCTCCCATCAGCATTTTAGTATTTCACCCTGTCTCGCATTGTTACATTTTAACTTCCCTGATAATCAAAGCAAGTCAAGTTC
Organism: Malaclemys terrapin pileata; assembly: GCF_027887155.1. Lineage (NCBI taxonomy): Eukaryota > Metazoa > Chordata > Testudines > Emydidae > Malaclemys > Malaclemys terrapin. Next base: position 30,064,955 of record NC_071512.1, read on the forward strand.
ATGCAAAAACAGCCCATTCAGACCTTCACATTATGATTTGTTGCGTGTAATACGATAAACATGTTTGATGGGCCTCAAATGAAAATTGATTCTGAAAACAGGGAGAAATTTAAATATTTGTTCCCACTATTCCTGTGACTCAGGTGTTTAGTATCTAGGATGCCCTCAAACATCTTCCTCTTTTTGCTCCCAAGTGGTTGCCAAGTTGGCCTACAAAACCCAGCTCCTTAATCGTACTGTTACCTAGAGCCGACTTTCAGAGGTGCTAGTAGAATGCAAATTTCTGTCTGTCTAAAGATCACGTGGGTAGTAAATAAGTTGGATGAATAACTGCTAACTATTAGGAGCGAGTATGCCTAGCATGTCTGAAAATCAAGGGTGCAATAGTGAGTTGTTTCAATTTTGTATAAAGTTCATAAGCAAACAAATACAAGTTACATCGTAAATAAGCATTAATATTCAACTTCAGGCTTTACACTTCCATATTAGATAATATCCCTTCTCTTTCTAATACAAATTTACCTATTGCCTTTAAATAGTTTCCCAGCGTACCCCTTAACCTGAGAGGGGGTATCCAGCGTTAACAGGCAGACTCTCACCTTCAAGACTGTCCCTCAAGTTCTCGATGAAAAAAATCAGTCCAGGTCTACACTATAAATTTACATCAGTATAACTACATCACTCAGGCGTGTGAAAAATCCACACCCCTGAGCAACGTAATTATACCAGTCTAACCCTGGGTGTAGACAGGAGGGCTTCTGCCGTCGACATAGCTACCGCCTCTCATGGAGGTGGAGAACCTACACTGATCGGAGGAGCCCTCTCATCAGTGTAAGTAGCATCTTCACTGAAGCGCTACAGCAGCGCAACTGTTGCTGCTACAGCAATCTGTCCTCAGTTTCAAGCCTCCTTTTAAAAATGTTTTTGCCCCCTTCCTCTCTGTCGTGGCATGGTGACTTATCGTTATTCGAATAGTGAAGACCCCCTCTTAACTTGAGAGCTGGGATGTCTCAATGTACCTCCATTCACTCTAACGGCCCATCATTGCCTTTTCCTGGGTTGTACAATGGATTGTTACTTGAGTCTGGTTTTGTGTAAACACCTGGTTCAGGAGCTGCCTCTCCCTGACTGATCGCTCGCTGCCCTGCTTTGAGGTGGAGCCAAAGTTCATGAGCACAGTCTAAATACATATTTCCTAATGAGTATTAAGCTTGTAACATTTACAAGCTTTCACAAAAGACCTTACCAGACATACTTTTATAATACAATAATACAGTATGCAATCAGTTGCTCATTTTGGGGATTTAACCCTTCTGTTTGGCCCTTGGGGTGTTTGGACCCTGATTGTCACAATGACATCAATAAGTGAGAACTATAAAAATTCCCACGTGACTTCAATCCTTCTTTATTTCACTTTTTCTGTGCTAGAGAGAAAACTTCAAAGCCCTTGCCAGAAAAGCCATTATGAAGATTCTCAACATGTGGAATGAGAGTTCCTTATATAGGATTTAAAAAAAATTAACATATTTTGGAAGATTAAATTGAGCACATTTTTAAATTTCAAAATTTTAAATTTAAAAGAATTATGCTTTGGAAGAATAAATGCTTTAAATGGCCATTTAGTAAAGCTACTTCCTTCAAGCTGACAGGTAAGTGCCTGCCAAATGTGAGTGAACCGTAAATGCTTTTTTTCCAAAACACACCATGTCCATAAGAACTCCACCTCACTGCCACATGGCAGTAGTCTTTGACAATCACAAAGAAAGCTCAGCATAAGCTTTAAGTACAGCTTAAGTACTGAAGCAAATATTAGAAATGCCAGTACAGCGTCTGACAATTCTATCCTTCACCTCTTCACAAGTGGCACATGAAAGCATGAACCGCACATGCTTTGGGTACACAGCACAGCAGCACCATTCTCTTCCCAACCAAAAACGCTCAGGGGCGGGGGGGTTAGAAATTCCACAAGCTGGCTGGAGCCTTTTATCTGCGACAGCATGTCACATCTGCAGCCTTTACTGCCATGCAGCCATTAGGTGACAGAAGAGACAGTGTTAATGGACAAGTTCAGTATGCAAACATTGGCAGGACAGTGCCACTGATGGAGACAGCTCCTCTCTATTTGCACAGGTTTGTTTCACGTAAGTGGACAAGCACATTATACAGTCTGCTTCCTACTTCCTAATTCATTCTCTTTATAAGGCAATGTGAAGTTTAGCAGCTTTAATGACACGTCCCCTCATGCTTGGAAAAGGAGAACTGTGTCTTTGATAACACTTGAACGTTGCTTTTCTATTTATTCTGCAGAAGAATCAAGTTAGTTCTCTCATGACCTATTTAAGGTCAATTTATTTTACAGAAAGCTGTACTATGTTGATATTTCAAACAATGCTAAATGCTTCATTGCCCCGCTCTTTCCTAGAGCCTGATCCTGCCATGTGATACATTCGTCTTGAGTACAGAATACCCTTGACTCCCAAAGTCATGATGTCTTCAAACTTTAGGCTTAAAAATGTACTTTTTATTTTGGGAAGTAAATGAAATGGAATGAGGACTAATATCAAAATCAATGTGACAGCTACTGAGGGTATGTCTTCACTACAGAGTTAGCCCAAAAGATTGGCACCGGGGTCAGAGAACCCAGGTTCACTGAGTCCAGGTGTGAGCAGCCTGGCTATGTGTCACTGTGACTTCTGGGGGCAAATCCATGACTCTTTTGGGCTGAAGTAAGCTGAGACGCTCTACGGTTCTTTCCCAGTTAACTGTGGGACAACTTATCTGTCCTGTGCACACTGGGGAATTGTGGGAAGGCACCAGAGAACTATCAGCACTCATATGATGTAGCCTGCACCGTCGCTATAAAGAGGGCAGGTTGCCAGCCTGAGTGAAGAGTGGAACCCAGGCTTTAACCCACACCCCTCCCGCCTGTGCCAACTAACCTAGGTTGAAAGTACCACGTAAGTTGGGTCAGAGGTTGCCCTATGTGGAGAAGAGGGAGATTATGGGCAACACCCAGGTAAGAGCCTGGGCAAACTCAGCAGTGAAAAAATACCCTTAAAGGAAACTCTGTAGAGTATTCACTCTGCCTAACCTAAGAGCAGGGAAGGTCCCCGAGAAAAAAGTCTTACTATGAATAAAATGCTTTTAATTACAATAAGCCTTTAAGTCTGCTACTGAGTGCAGTCAGCTTGCCAAAAACCAAAGCTATTTGTGACCATAGCGGAGAGGACGCACAATGGAAAGTACAGAACAATATTAAAATCAGCTGCAACGTGGTTTCATGATCATAAAGAGATAATCTGAGCCAAATGTTGATTTTAAAATTATTAATTATGGTGACATTTTCCTTGTGACTACACTGTGTAAAGTAAAGTAATTTAGATAAATCACTACTTTAACTATAGCGGTGGGATATTCAATATATAAGACGACAAGAAGATTTGACAGCTAGAATTAGGAATTAAAGCCTAGTTTAGCATTTCTTATTAACTCTGTAATGGACACAATACATATGAAATGGGAATGACTAAAGCGACAAAGAGTCCTGAGGCACCTTATAGACTAACAGACGTATTGGAGCATAAGCTTTTCTGGGTGAATACCCACTTCGTCAGATGCATGTAGTGGAAATTTCCAGAGGCAGGTATAAATATGCAGGCAAGAATCAGTCTAGAGATAACAAGGTTGGTTCAATCAGGCAGGATAAGGCCCTCTTCTAGCAGTTTAGGTGTGAACACCAAGGGAGGAGAAACTGCTTTTGTAGTTGGCTAGCTATTCACAGTCTTTGTTTAATCCTGAGCTGATAGAGTCAAATTTGCAAATGAACTGAAGTTCAGCAGTTTCTCTTTGAAGTCTGGTCCTGAAGTTTTTTTGATACAAGATGGCTACCTTTAAATCTGCTATTGTGTGCCCAAGGAGGTTGAAGTGTTCTCCTACTTTTGGGAACATTTTTACTAGAATTAAAATCTTCAGTAAACTAAAAATTAAGACAGCAAAGATATCTACTGCTCCAATTAAATGACTGCATCTATAGAAATGGGCACGTGTGTTGAACCAACCATTGGCAACAGTTTACTGGAGTTGTGTATCAGAAATATTACAGAAGACTTATCTAATAGAAATCCACATCTATCAGCATGAACACATTGGCACATAGGTCAGAATTATCTGACTGCTTCAGAAGCCACATTAAGCACAGCAAATATGGGAAATGTATTGGCATGTACGGATCTTATGTATTTTTTCTTAATTTGAGTAAAAACACTAGAATTATAAAGAAGTGCTTTATGTTTGCTCCTGAGCACAATTTATTGCATTTTGAATTTCACACAAAATGCTTTACAAAGTTCAAACTGAAATTAAATATTTTCAGAAGAAAAACATTTGCAAAATGGTGTCCACGCTGATAATGAACTTAGAAGCCACAGTGAATTATTTATCTGTCCATCTGTTCAGCCAGTGACACAGGAGAGTGCTGCTATCATAAACTCGACCAACAATTGCTCTTACAAAGCACATACTTCTAAGTTACTTCCTGTGAAAGACTGAAGAGGTCCCAGCCTGGCTTTATAGAAAAACATTACACCAATCTTCATTTGTTTCCTCCCTGGAATTCTCATTTACTGAGACCTGTCACCTGAGGGGTCCATTCACGAGGGACTGCCTAAGAGAATACGGCACTGCTTGCTGTGTAACCATGGCAGAAGAGTAGGAATAGGGGCTGTTCTAGCCTGGTAATCCAGTCTAAAGTGGAGTGAACCACAGAGTTACACTCTGGGCAATAATGCACGTAGATGCCTGTCCCTAGGAAAGTGCCCCCAAGAACAACTGGGGAGAGATCATGGTATGGCTGTACTGTACATGTAACACATTAATAAAAAGGTTAAAATTTGAGACAAAGTAATGAGAACAAGTTCAAAGCTTATGTGCAACATCTCTACCATTCTTTGTCAATATTTGCTTAACAGCCTTGGACTTCAATTAAAAAAAACTGATTTGGTTTATGGAAATACATTTTTTCGCACTTACTGACTAGGCACCGCATAGTTCAAGATGATTGCAAAAATTCATGTTATTAACCAGTTCAGTTCATCTTTAATAAAACATTACTAACACATTACATGTGGTTTACAGGTGAGCAGGAACCTCAGAAGCACTTCAATATTTTTCATGGTTGGCCCCTACTTGATAGCAATCCCATGCACATAGCTTTTGGTACGTGAGACATGGGAAACACTTTGTTCAATCTCATCGAGAAGCTTCAGCTTGATGTTGAAACTCATATTCACAAACAAGTTTAGTGTAGAGGTCTGTGGAGAATGAGGTATTTATCTGTATTACTTGTTTCTATGAACATCATGCACACCTCACTTTATCTTCTTGACATTATCCTGCTTTACACTCCAAGCAGTTACATCAAAAGAGGCTTTTGGAGGGAAACGAACAGGAACAAAACGAGGTACCATCAGACAGAATACAAAGTCCTTAAAGAAACAATAGAGAAGTGATTAACTGGGGAATACCCACCTGTCTGGCTCCTGTGTGGGTTAAAAAGGGATGCTAAACCATTAGAGTCCCTCATTTAGGGAGGAAGGAGGTTTGAATGGGAACAGCAGCAGCTGGAGATGCATCTATGACAGAGAATGCTGCATCGCCTGTCTGCCTCTCCCAGCCTAGGACTGGGATAGCTGGTCTGAGTGGAACTGACCCAACACTTGTAAGGAAAGAATGAAGCATACAGAAGACCAAACCCTTCATTGTTTTATCCTTTTCCCCATCTTGCTATGTGCTTTTGGGTGAATAAACAGTACTTTAAATTTAAACTGTTTTGAGTCACTTTAATCAGCTGCTCCCAAAGACAAGTTCTCCTGCAGCTGACAAGTAAAGGTGGGGCTGTCATATTTACACAACTGGGAAACTGGAAGGCTGCAGCCCAGACATCCAGTCCAAAAGGGGTTGGACCAAAAAGTCCTCCATTACTGAGAGACGGAAGGAAGCCAAGCCTGTCACCTGATGGGTGTATTCAAGAATGATTGCAAAAGGGCCAAAACACAACTCACCTGGTAACAAACTAAAATAGGAACTTGCCACCCAGTTTCTTGACTCATTACCCCATTCCAATGTTGAAAATAGTTTTCAGTAACAAGTTTTCCTGCTGTGCACTAAATCTAAACGGTACAGCCACAAAGCAGGAAACAAAAGTAACCTCTTCAAACTATGTACCTGACCGGGGACAAGCAATTCCTAGGACATTTGAGGTAAGTTTCCTGTTAGCAGAGTCTTAACAGTAAACAATTCTCTTAAGGTAGAACTAGCTTGTCATCCGCCCCTTTAGGCAAACACGTTAAAAGCCTGAACAGGGGCAGATGGTTAGTTTTTCAACCCTCTTTATGTCATATTCTAAGCCAGTAACTATTTGTACAATATATAAAGGGGAAAATGTAATTTATGATGGCATGCAAGGTCAGTTATACCACAACTGAATATCCCTCCCTCCCCAAGTACTATACCACATATGGAAGCCCTATACCACATGGACATGAGAACATTCTTTTAACAGAGATCTCTGCATTGTTCACCCTAACACATTTTTTTTTTTAATTTGTCATTGGCATTTTCCTCGTAACTGGACCATCCATTGGGAAAAAAGTAATGGTCCACCAACCTTTTGGCCCAGCATACTGTTAGTTAGTAGGCATCCACTTGGCCTACTGAGAGGTATATCTACAGAATCTTTTGTAAGGTACTGAAAACAAAAGGTTTGTATCACAGCATCTGAAATTATGAAGCCCCTGTAAAGTCAGATACATGATTTATGCTGGATTTTGCTGACATTTAACCAAGTTTCTCAGGAAAGAAAAGGACCAGAATTCACAGAAGTCTAGTCTATCTCCTCAAGTGTGCAAATCTATTCCTACTCACATGGATACGTTAAATACTGTGATTTTTTGTATTTCAGAAGTTCCAAGGTGTGACACTCTATAGAATATCTGGGACACTTTATGATATTGTTGATACCAATATTATAAAATTGAAAGAAATCTGACCAGATATGCTGTGTGAGGTATCTGCAAAAATGTTATAAATTTGCCAAATATGATAAGCTTGTTTATATGTTTGTATCACCTTTGTATTATGAGTTATAGGTATGTTTGGTATATCTGCCTTTCCGAACTTGTGCTGTGTTTCTGGGTGACACCCCCAGACAAATTTGCATCAGCACTCGGCCTACTTGATGGCCCATCAAGGGACATCAGCTATACAACAAACCCATTGAAAGGAGCCTACCTTATGAGGCAGCAGCAAATCATGTGGTATGCCTGTGGACAGAGAACTCTAAGGCCTCCATGCTATGTGCTGGGCCGCTTGTGTTTGGAACAAAGGAAATCAGTTGCACACATACAAAATGGGAAATGACTGCCTAGGAAGAAGTACTGTGGAAAGGGATCTGGGGGTCATAGTGGATCACAAGCTAAATATGAGTCAACAGTGTAACACTGTTGCAAAAAAAAAAAAAAGCAAACATCATTCTGGGATGTATTAGCAGGAGTACTGTAAGCAAGACACGAGAAGTAATTCTACTGCTCTACTACCAGGGCCGGTGCTACCATTAAGGCAAACTAGGCGGTTGCCTAGGGCGCCAAGATTTCGCCTAGGGCGCGAAACTTCCTTGCACCCGGCCCTGTCTACTACGCTCTGATTAGGCCTCAAGTGGAGTATTGTGTCCAGTTCTGAGCGCCACATTTCAGGAAGGATGTGGACAAATTGGAGAGAGTGCAAAGAAGAGCAACAAAAATTATTAAAGGTCTAGAAAACATGACCTGAGAGAAGATTGAAAAAAATTGGGATTGTTTAGTTTGGAGAAGAGAAGACTGAGAGGGGACATGATAACAGTTTTCAAGTACACAAAAGGTTGTTACAAGAAGGAGGGAGAAAAACTGTTCATCTTAACCTCTGAGGATAGGACAAGAAGCAATGGGCTTAAATTGCAGCAAGGGAGGTTTAGGTTGGACATGAGGAAAAAGCTTCCTAATTGTCAGAGTGGTTAAGCATTGGAATAAATTGCGTAGGGAGGTTGTGGAATCTCCATCAATGTTGTTTTTTTTTCTTTGTAAGGGATGGTCTAGATCAGGGGTTGGCAACCTACGGCACGCGAGCCGATTCTGAGTGGCACGCTGCTGTCCACTGAGAGGAGGAGGAGGGGTGTAGGGGCCGGAATGCACCACACTGTGAGAAGAAACGGGGGAGGGGGAAGCTTGGCTGCCGCAGGATCAAGCTTCTGCCTTCTGCCCCCACAGGGGAGAGTGGTGGGGAGGGGGTCCCGGTCCCCTGCCCCACTCAGCCCCCCTCTCTCTCCTGCAGGGGCAGGAGGCAGAAGCTTTGTCCTGCGGCCGCCAAGCTTCTCTCCTCCCCCGCTTCTTCACACAACGTGGTGCATTCCAGCCCCTCCTCCTCCTCCCCCTCCTCCCAGAGGAGCAGAGCCGAGCGGCAGCGTGCTCACTGCTCCATAGAGCAGGCAGAGAGAGGTAGGGACGGGCCTGGGGGAAGGGGGTGGAACAGGTCATATCCCTCCCAGCCCCCTGCCATGAGCTGCTCAGGGCAGGGGGCTGGGAGCACCCCCACGAGCCAAACACCCCAGCCTTCTGCCCTGCACCTCCCCACCCCTCTGCCCTGAACCCCCCCCACCCCAACACACACCCATCCCTCTGCCCTGCACTCCCACAGCCCCATCCCTGTGCCCTGACCTCGAGTTGCCCCCAACATCCAGCCTTCTGCCCTGCACCTGCACACACACCCCAGCCCTCTGCCCTGACCTCGAGTTGCCCCCAACACCCAGCCCTCTGCCCTGCATCTCCACACACACCCCAGCCCTCTGCCCTGACCCCCCACCCAGCCTTCTGCCCTGCACCTCCACACACACCCCAGCCCTCTGCCCTGACCTCGAGTCCCCCCGAACACCCAGCCCTCTGCCCTGACCTCGAGTCCCCCCCACACCCAGGCCTCTGCCCTGAACCCCCCACCCCACCCAGCCTTGTGCCCTGCACCTCCACACACACCCCAGCCCTTTGCCCTTACCTCGAGTCCCCCCACATCCAGCCCTCTGCCCTGACCCCCCCCCACACCCAGCCTTGTGCCCTGCACCTCCACACACACCCCAGCCCTCTGCCCTGACCTCGAGTCCCCCCCAACACCCAGCCCTCTGCCCTGAAGCCCCCCCACACCCCGGCCCTCTACCCTGACCTCGAGTCCCCCCCCACACCCAGGCCTCTGCTCTGAATCCCCACACCCAGCCTTGTGCCCTGCACCTCCACACACACCCCAGCCCTCTGCCCTGACCTCGAGTCCCCCCCGACACCCAGGCCTGTGCTCTGAACCACCCCCCACCCAGCCTTGTGCCCTGCACCTCCACACACACCCCAGCCCTCTGCCCTGACCTCAAGTCCCCCCCCAACACCCAGCCCTCTGCCTGAACCCCCTACCCAGTGGGCTGAGCAGGCTGGCGGCATAAGATCAGCATTTTAATTTAATTTTAAATGAAGCTTCTTAAACATTTTGAAAACCTTATTTACTTTACATACAACAATAGTTTAGTTATATAATATACACTTAGAGAGAGACCCCTTCTAAAAAAACATTAAAATGTATTACCGGCACGCGAAACCTTAAATTAAAGTGAATAAATGAAGACTCGGCACACCACTTCTGAAAGGTTGCCTACCCCTGGTCTAGATAATATTTTGTCCTGTCTTGAGTGCAGGGGACTGGACTAGATGACCTCTCGAGGTCCCTTCCAGTTCTATGATTCTATGAAATACAAGTCGCATGGCAAAAGACTATAAAAGGCAGTTGCAACTTCTCCATTTTGTCTTCCTTCCTGCTTCTTACCGCTGGAGCAACTTTTCTACAAACTGAAGCGCCAAACAAAGGGCTGAATGACTCATCCAAGCTGTGGATGTGTTCCAGAGGGACTTTCAAGCCAGAAAACTCACCAATACTGCTAAGAACCTGATATATGGACTTTGTATATATGTGACTGATTTGCCATTTAAAAAACCCTTTCTTGTTCTCTCTTTTTTCTTTACAATAAACCTTTCGTTCTAGATACTAAAGGATTGGCGGCAACATGGTATTTTGGGTAAGCTCCAACTTACTATTGACCTGGCAAGGTGGCTGGCCCTTTGTATAGGAGAAGAGTTTTTAAATAACTCCTCACCTTACTGCACTTAGGTGCTGATTGGGAGCCAAAGAACTAGAATGCAAGAAAGGGGGCTGTGAGATTTTTTTATTATTATTTCTTTATTCTGCTTCTTGATAATCAGTATGGGGGATCAGGAGCATAGTTTGTGACTGTTGAAGAGTGTAACTTGAGTGTTAACCACCAGTTAACACTCTTCTTTTTGCAGCCTGCCCCCCTTTTTGCAGCCTGCCCAGAACTTGGCATTTCCAGAGGGCTGCCCTAGGCCCACCGGGTCACACAAGGTATACAGTAACTCCTCACTTAAAGTCGTCCCCGTTAATGTTGTTTCGTTGTTACATTGCTGATCAATTAAAGAACATGCTCATTTAAAGTTGTGCAATGTTCCCTTATAACATTATTTGGCAGCCGCCTGCTTTGTCCACTGCTTGCAAAAAGAGCAGCCCATTGGAGCTAGCTGGTGGGGGCCTGGAACCAGGGTGGACCGGCAGCCCCCACATCAGCTCCTTGCTCCCCTAAGTTCCCTGTGCAGCAGCCGCCCAGCAGGCTATCAATTGCCGGGCAGTTCAACTGTCCCTCCCCCCACTGCCATGTGCTGCTCCTGCCCTCTGTCTTGGAGCTGCTCCTGGGAGCCTTCTGCATGCTGTGCGGGGGTGGGGGGAGAAGAGAGGTGCTGTCAGGGTGTCCCCCTCCCCCCCACACACCTGTACCCCCATCTCCACAGAGCAGGAGGGGGGAAACACAACAAGGCTCAGGACAGAGGGAACTTGCTGGCAGCAGCTACTGTCTCAACTTGCTGATCTACTTAAAAAGGCAGTGTACTTAGAGTGGGCAGCCTACTTAAAGGGGCAATACACGTCTCTCTATCTCACACACACACAGTGTGTTTGTGTCTCTCTGCCATGCTGTCTCCCCTCCCTCCATTCGTGCTGCCTTGTAGAGTGTGAGGCTACATTAACAACACTGTTTTAACCCTTGAGGGCTCAGCCAAGTGCTAGTTCATCATTTAGCAGCAAGGCATTCCCTGGGAAATATCCCACCCTCTGACGTCACCACCTCAACCAAGCTTCACAATCATCATTGCTGTGTACAGTATTAAATTGTTTATTTAAAACTTAAAACAACTTTTTTGTCTGGCAAAATTGGAACCTAATCCTCACCTCCCTCCTCCCCCATTTACATTAATTCTTATCTGGAAGTTGGATTCCCTTAACATCGTTTCACTTAAAGTAGCATTTTTCAGGAACATAACTACAATGTTAAGCGAGGCATTACTGTGCCTAGTTGCATTATCTTGTGTAGCGTGCAGTAGATATGACGATCAGCGACCCAATTTAGGAAGGAATTCAATTTTAAGAATTGTTAGAAATGTAATTTTCATTATGGCCTAATATAACCATTTTAAAAGATACCTTGTGCACACACTTCAATTTTTGTGCCATGATAAACTAAATTTGTCTCTTCTCCATCAGCTCTGTAAACTTGTGCAAGTGTACATTTAGGGGATTTTTGTTTTAATGTAACGTTGTGTGCATAATGTGACCTCTGAGGCAAAGAGAGATGGCCGTTAAGGAGCTCAGCCTTCATGTGTCATAAGGAAGAAGTGTACATAGAATACATAAAGAGCTCCACTGTAGCCCTTGCCTAGTTGGGCACACATATGGTGAATGTCTGAGCATTCTATTATCAAGCAACTAGTACCATATGAAGTGGTTTATCTTCTTGGTTTAAACCTAGGTAATCACAAACCAAAACTACGTTAGATAAACATCACTACTTTAAGTCAAGCATTCAAAAGTCAAGAAACGTAATGCAACCTTAATTCAGTCTCCTCATGAACAAGTATTACTACCTGTCTGTCAATACGCAGGAACTATTTTTTCTAATGTATGCCTGTATCATTCAGTGTAGGATTAGGATGGTGTGAAGGTTCAAGCAAGGGGCCACAAATTCTACATGAAGGATAATAAATCCCTTTGAAGGGATACCTTGTTCACTAGACACCCATCATCATACATGCTGAATGAGGCAAGGATGTATGGGAATAAGTTATAGACTTCTGTGATGCAAAGTAATATAGGGAAGGAGTTTTAAGTTTGTGCACAAACTTAACTTTGACATATCCTTACCAAGTGCTTCATTTGGAAAGCATATCATTATTTTAATGTACTTTATATGAAATAGTTTTTAATCTACTGCCATTTGTTCACTCCTAGGGCAGGGCTAGAGCATCAACCAGCTTTTTTCTTGATACCATGCTTTTTTCAATACTCCTGCTTCAAACAAACATGTCAGTGAGTCACACTAGTGAACAGAGTAGAAGGAATTCCTGAAAAGCATACACTGTCAAGGAAATAGACTGGATGTAATTTCATAGATCATTATCTGCCATTTTTTAATGGATCATAGGTCATTATAACTTGGACCAAGTGGCTTCTACTTTCATTGCTGGCAAGTTCAAAGAGAATGTCAGACTACCTCACTGACATTCTTCTTTTCCAATAGATCAGACTGCATGTGCATGCAAGAATACATACATACATACACATAAAGATCCTTTAAGCTTTTCCAGACATCCACACATCCCCTGATTTGCAACTGTGACAAATCCCCATGTATAACTAATTAGAGCCTTTCTGCTCCAACCAACTTTTTTAGTATTTCAATTTATGCTACGAAATGAAGATACCCATATTTTGCTACTAACACCCCAGGTCTGAGCAGCTAATTTACAAAGATATGCCACTGCTACGATCAGTTTTTCATTTTGGCTAATTCCTTTCTCAAGTGCAATTTGCTCACATGTAGGTTTTTAACATGCATTTGAACCAAAGTCTGCATAATAGTTTATATCCTCAGCCCCACATGCATTTCTCTATCCACCCGCCTTCCTTCCATCTGAAATAAGACCAGGGTAAGTAGATTCTAACAGAACCAAGCTTTCAAGATTATATCCAAACCTGGTTTCATCTCAAACTAAAGTACAGATGTTATCCTTGTGAGAACTAAATAAATGACCAGCCTGTGGACTGAACCCAATGATCTTCTTGAATAGCTTCCAGGTGTTTCAGCAGCTGTGCCACTATCAGACATAGTGTTCTGTCAAAGTTACCCTGTGTGCTCAGTAAACTTCTTTCTAGACTTATCAGAGATTTCTAAATGATACACAAGTAAACTTAATTGATATCAATCCTTTTTGATTAGTCTACATATAAATATAGAGCAACCTCTCTCTTTCCCATCTCATACCCCTGAAAACCCAGTGTTTACATTTAGTTGCAACAAAACTCACATTTAAGCAAGCATTAAGTTAGATGTCAATGTGCAATGTATTAAGTCATTGTTCTCCGCATTGCCTATAATCAAATGGTATTCAGTTTTAGGAAATAGTTAGCAAGATTAAAATCATATGATCATCAAAAACTGGAACAGAATGATGTTCCTCTGTTTTAAGTATTGAGAAGATTATTTTTTCCACTGTTCTTAGTACTTTATTCTCTCCTCAAAGGAAACATATTGCTCCCATTTCCTTTACATGATAGTGAACAGTAAGAGGAGAACTGACCCATTTAAGTTTTAATCTCTCAAGAAGCAAATCTTAGGGGGCCAGAGCCTGTGATTGTGAATGAGCAGTTTGGCCCTAAATGTGTAGTTCACCAGCACTACCCAGATTTCAGAATGTTTAATATCTTTCAGAACTGAGGCAAATAGGGATTCAGTTGAAGTCTCCATAATAGGTACTATAACTGACAGAACGTCATGCCCATATAAGGTTTATATCCCAGTTGTGGTGCTTTATTTTTCCTGTGATGTGTGTTGATTTTAAACCACAAGAGAACATGTATTGAGATATCTGAGGTGTTTCAGATCAAATGCTCCATGAAGACGCTGTCCAATATTTGGATTTTTAGAGTTTACAGATCACGTTTTATTTTTCCAAAAGCATTAGTATATACTGGCCCCAAGGCAGTGTGACTGGATTTAAAAGCTACTGGGAAATTACTTGTTGCATGTACTCACAAGACATACAAATATATTTTCACAACTGGAGAATGTTATAATTTAGGGTGAAGTGTGGTTGAATAGTCAAAGAATTTTTAGAGCGATAAAATCATTTCTGGTAGTATTGGGGCATAAGCTTTCAAAATAAGATAATTTGATAACAAATCTCCAGAATTTTCACTTTAATGGTTTGTTCTTCCACCTCCAAAACGATTTTACTTCGATCCAAAACTAAGCCAGGAAGGAAAATCAACGCTATCAGCTTTTCTACAGTCTTAAAACATGCTGCATATGAACAAGGCAAATATTATTCAAACTTGAGTTTTTGAGAAACAAAGTTGCCCATTTGAAAGAGCAGAGGACCACAAAAACTTCAAGAGTTCATTCTTTATTACTGCGACTTATTGGTTGTGAAGCTTTGGAGTATCGCTTACTGTCTGTAAAACAAGCTTAACATTAACCTCAAAGGTTTTACAGTCACATGTGTTTAAACAACTTTGTGATCATCAAACTGAAGGTGCTATGGAAGAAATAAAGGACCAGGCCACTACCAACAAGAGAACCACAAATCAAGAAATGACGCAATATATATTCACATACCTACTCCATTCCGTTTCAAATATCATGCAAGTTGTATTATTTGATAATACAGGAAGATTTTATATTATACATCCCTTCTAAAAAATTAAGTTGACCTGTGCAAAATCACAGTGAATCAAAGCTTTAACTTTTTTTAAACAAAAATATACCCCAGGGCTCAATTCTGCCCTCAATTATAAAATTGTGTCTCCCATGGGCTTCAGGAATTTACCCATCCAATTCCCTACGGACTATCCATGGCTTCTGAACTAGATATAAGTATTGTAATTTTGTCAAGATAAAGTTCTCTCCCTCACCCCCACCTCCATCAACTACTATAGCTATTTTAATGTATTTATGGTTATCTGCAAGAAATTGCATTTGAAAGAGATCCAGAGAGATACCTATATCAATACATTTTATCAAGAGTTTTGTCAATAGAAGTTCTTGTAAAATAGCACACAGGTAACCAGTCAATTCAGTACATCTTTAGAACCTGTGCTTGTTTTTCTACTGTTTGAGATCAGTATCTAAATTACTACTTATGGCGGAATCCATGATACTTTTATTTAATTGCAAATTCATTTAATCTATAGTGCTTTTATGAATCTTTCAAGACACAAGAATAATGTTTAAGGGGCTACCTGGTAGTTCAGCTAATGACACCTGGAAGCTTTCCAACAGGACCTTGGGTTTAAGCCATGGCTTGGTCATTTATTTATTTCACACTAAAAACATCTGGGTTTCATTTTTGGGGGTGGGGTACACACACTAGTTGTAAGATCTTGATTTTTTTTTCTTTGTTTTTAAGAGCTGTACTACACTACCCTTAGAGAGGAGCCTCAGGGAATGCAATGTAGTTTAAGCTACTTTGCAAGAGTTGGTTTCAGAACAAAGCAGTCAGATGACAGGCTTGGGTATAACCAAGAAGCCATAAAAATGAAATAGCACCTTATAGCAAAACAGACAGAAGAAGACAGTGGGCTCAGAGGCTCAGAGCCAGCGCTAGGGATAAGCAGACTAAACTGCGTAGCAGTTCAAGCAGATCAAGGGGCCCCCCTATTAATTATTAGTGTGTGTGTGTATGAGGGCAAAAATATTCCTGCTTAGGGCCCCCAATAGGCTAGCACTAGCACTGCTGAGGATTTAGCACATTTTATCTTTTAAAATACTGCATATTTCTACCTAAGAAAGAGTAATCTAGAAGCACAATCATAATTTGTGTCAATGTAATTGCAATGGGAGCATGACAATTCCAATAATTATAAATAGGCATACTAAGGTTATGAATATAATTATTAACTATCTTAGGCACATCAATTTTATGTATTTTTTGTAAGGGATACTGGTTGAAATTCAGTGCCCCCCTGAGAAATAGTCGGATTTGACTATTATATTCTGTTAGAACTCCTTTGCATTACCGCAGTTGGACGTAAAGATTGAGGACATGCGCTGGAATTTCAAGTAGGCTGCCACAAAGGTGGCCACTAGGGCCAAAACCCAGGATTATGGTTTGAAATAAATAAAAATATATCTACTTACATTCATGTCTTAGTACAGAAGCTTTTCCCACAACAGTGAGAAGTGGGACTTTACCTCACTATAATGAGCTATGCTTATAAAAAGGAAACTGTCTACATTGATTAAAACACTGAGATCCCTTACAGATGAACAGATGGGAAGGTCTTGCACAACAGTTTGAAGACTGTGAAAGATAATGGTCTGTGTTAGCTGGACTTCATTAGATGGAAAACCGGGATCTCCCACCATCCAGTGGAGAACCTTTATAGGCACTTACATGCAGCAAGCAAAACAGATCTCTTCCACCTCTCTACAAAGAATTAATATGTACATTGGAAGCTTTATATGTGATTTTCAGTTTTCAATCAGAGTTACCTGAGAATTTCTCAGTTTTTCTGGCCGTCTGTAATATCTTATGGAGATGGGGACAATGCTGGCCTCTGTAGTTTAAGCTCAAATTTCCTTTGCCTGGGAGTAGATATTTTTTCATGGCTTTAGCTCAAATTAACGGTCTTAAAATTCCTGCATTCACCCCCCAAAACCAGCATGTTATGATGGAATATTTATAAGCTTCTCTTGAGCAGCCTAGATGTTTGAATTATGCAGTACAAAATCCAAGTGAGAATGCTGTAATAGCATAAATGTCCGAAGTATTAAGGACTTTGAAGTAATTGTGAAAGATGCAAAATAGTCCCACATCTCACTCTAAGGCTATGTCTACACTTGAGGCTAGAGATGTAAGCCTTATCCCATGCAGATATACTCACACTAGCTCTCATCGAGTTGGTGCACTTAAAGTAGCATAGCTGCAGTAGCACAGGCAGTGGTGGCACAGGCTAGCCACCTTGAGTACCTACCCATGGGGTCCAGGTAGGTTTGTACTCAGAGCGGCTAACCAATGCCTCTGCTACCCATGCTACCATGGCTACACTAGTATTTTTAGTGCAAGTATGTCGGCACAAGCTAGGACTTCAAGTGTAGACATAGCCTAAGAAAAGAAATAGAGGGTTGCAATGAAAACTGAAGAGGGGAATGGATAACAGAAATGTAAGGTGGATGGTAACTAATAACACAGGAACAGCAGCAGAACTGCACAGAATATCCAAAGTCAAAGTACCATATGGTCACAGAGCTACAGTAGATTACAAACGCAGAGGTTTAATTTCCTCCTGCTTTGCCTAATGCCTAATATTGCATACATTAAGAGAGTCCAAACAAGATGGATCACCAATGCACTCACATATCCAGGCACATGTTTGGCACAAGCTGTTGAATTTTATTTGCAATTTTTTTAGTAAGTTGAAGAATTACAGTCTTTTATTTTATAGGATGTAAACAGAGGTTTTTACAAAAAAGACTAATGGTGGCTTAGGAGATGGGAAAGCTCCAATTTTTATCAATGTTTCTGGATGAAAATTCAGTACAGACTGATAGCAACCAATTGTGATTATCACAATGATGGTTCTTCAAAAGCCTATGTGAAATTAATATGTTGGTTCCACTCCAGTTCCCAGTAGATGTGTTTCAACATTACCAAAAAAGGACATTTGACAACTCTTTAATTTCAGCATAGGTGTCAAGGTTAGACTAGACCAGGGGTCGGCAACATTTGGCACGCGGCTCGTCAGGGTAAGCACCCCGGCGGGCCAGGCCAGTTTATTTACCTGCTGATGCGGCAGGTTCGACTGATCCTGATCCCGGGCCAATCGGGGTCGCAGGAAGCCGCGGCCAGCACATCGCTCGCCCGCGCCACTTCTCGCCACCCCCATTGGCCTGGGACAGCGAACTGTGGCAAGTGGGTGCTGCGATCGGCCGAACCTGCCGTGTCAGCAGGTAAATAAAACTGGCCCGGCCCACTAGGGTGCTTACCCTGGCGAGCCGCGTGCCGAATGTTGCCGACCCCTGGACTAGGCATAATCATCAAATTATTTTCTCTTCAGGTCAAGGCTGAGACACAATGAAGAAGCCCAACTGGGAAATTTAACCTGACGCTTCCCAAGCTCTACCTGCTCTGTTTATAAAGATTTCAGTTTGGAATAATCAAGTTGTCCCTTTCCAGAAGCCCTATACTCATGTTAAACTTAAGAAATTAAATTAAATTGAGATATTGTGGCTTTATTTTTTTTCCAGGGAAAACACCATGTATTTTCCAGGTGAAGTGGTTCTATTTAGTAAATCCAAGGCTAACCTGCCAAGCCTGTCCATGTACTGTAAAAAATGCTCTAGTAGCAATATTTGTTCTCTCCACTCTGGGGCTATATGCCATTAGCCACCACTAATGAAATTAAGACAAAGGGAACCACCTCCTTCTCTGTATTGAACTGGATGCTTGACAAAAGACACACCCTCCAGACCCAAACTGGAGAGAGGGAGGAAGTTACTGACGGACACAAATCTGCACACTATCAGCCAGGGTGTCCTATTAAGAGAAAGAACTATGGATAAATAAAACCACCCTTAGTTAGAATAGAGGCAATTCCTATATATTTACCGAGTGTTTTCCATCTACCCTCAGAACCAGACATCATGAATAGCCAGTCATTAATTTTGATATCAATACTAAAACTGGATTAACCATTACTATTAATTATATAAATTAGAATCATGTCTCTATTTTAACACACAATGACACATGGTCTCTCTCTCAATTTCACAATGCCTTAACCTTTCCCCATTATTATTAATAAATAATAATAACAATTTGTATTAATGTAGCACATAGGAGCCCCAGGCATGGACCAGGGCCCATTGTACTAAGTGCTATACAAACACAGGACAAAACCTAAATTACTTTCAGCCACCTCTCTTCTGACCCTGCAAAAACACCACAGTAGTTTGGCCCACAATTTCTGAAGTGCTTAGCACTGAACGGCTCCTATTGCTCAGTGCTGAAGATATTAGGAAATCTGGCCTTTTCATTCTGGTGACTAAAGATGTTCTGAGTTTTTGAAAATTTTGCCCCCATGTGTGGGTTCTGGGTACGTCTGAAAAATCTACACACACACACACTGCAACTACTTCCAAAAGGTCAATGCAAAAGAAGAACAATGTAACTAGCACCCAGAACACTAACAAAGCTCTAATTGCCTTCCCTCCTCTAAAAGCATCTTGGAGATGAGTAAAAAAAAAGATGTAGCAATTACTGTATCACTTTGTGAATCCAGACAGTAACATTAGAAGGTTAAAGGTGAATTTTAAACTGACAAGTCATGAAATAGAGTTAGATTTCATGCCTTGGCAACACTGCATTTTTTTCTGCTCTAGTTCAACAAAGATATTGACAAACTGGAGAGGATACTAAGAAGTAAAATATGATTCAAGGCTCAGGATCTGATCTATGACAGAAAGGCTCAAATAACTAAATATCAGACCTGATGAACAGAGATTTACAACACATTAACTACTTGTATTTCATCATTAATTCTTCATCATTTAATAATTAGGAATAATTGTTTTAAAGTAGATCAAGGAAAATATCTACAAACATCAGGATTAAATTTAGCCAAATTCAAGCACATTTTCCTCGGGCATCGAAGTAGTGTATGACAATCAATTAAATGATGCAATAAGCTCAAGCCAAGAGAAAGACTACCTGTTGGTGATGTTTTCACGTTTCTGAGCCTAAATGAAGCACTTGGGAAGATGACCATATTCATGGACTGGATGCAAATTTACCCATTACTAAGACAAACCCTTGAATATTTTCCATAATGACTACAGTAATGACTGCTAAAACCCAAATGGCAAAATATTCAATCATATTGCTTATGCAAAGCATTCTGTAAATCCCCCTGAAGTACAAAAAAATGCACAGATCAAATAAATAAACCACAGCAAGAATAATGTTTAACATCTTCAATGTAATGATAAACATTAATCTAAAATTCCATATGAATTATAGCTATGCTGTATATGAAACATCATTACTCCATTTGCTCTTACAGTCACCACTTTTGGAAGCTTAGAAATTCTGTGGTTACAAAGCCTCTTGTCTATTTAAGCCTGACCCAAATTTGTTTTTCCTTGAGTTCTTATGGGTCAGTGACCTGCTATGGAAATGTTTTTGATTAAACCAGGTTGGTTTATTATGATAATTCATCAAATTAGTTTATATTCATCAACTAAACTACTTTGTTTTGCAGTCCTGGACAGATGTACCAATTTATTTAGTTTGCTCAAACATGTGTCCACCACTCTTCTGAGCTGCTCTCTCTTCCACTCTTCTTGTGTTTGGATTCCTCCTGTGAAGACCTGTTGACAGAGCTGCTAATGGTTTCCTTTCCAGAAGAGGCACCAATTTTTTGAAAGTTTAGAAAGGAGAGAAAGGTCCACTCTCACATCAGCAATAGCAAAAGTAAAGATTAAAGATTCATAGTAGCAGGGTAATGTAACTATTTAATTACTAACTGTAGACAGGCATATTAAATCATGAATTAAGTAGGGCATTAGTGTCCTTTAATACATAAACAGTGTGCATGATCCACACTATCCAGCTAAAAGAGAGAACCAGAGAAAGGTCATTCTGAATATACAGCAGTTCAGATGAGCCACTACAAGTGGTGGTTATCTAATCTGAGACATGCTGCTTTATTCAGTGTACAGCCCAAAAAGGAGACGGGGAAAGCTATTACACAATTTCACAGTTTGGATCCAAATATTTTCCCATTCAAATAAACACACACTCAGTTCTACAGTCTTTGTTCACTTTCAATTTGACCTTCAATGGGTCATCATTATGCTGTACCTCCAATCCACTGAAGTTATAGATTGAATGTATCACTATTTAGTGTAGCCAGAAATGGAATATAAAAGCCACTTAATTCAGAACCTAAAGTCATAACATCCACATATTAGCAGCTGAGAAGAAGCTGAGATTCACATTCACTCTACAAAACGGTATTGCACATCTGAAGACATGAAATGGGGGACAACCCTAAAATGACTGGGGGGGGGGTGTTATAATCAGCTGAAGAGGCAAGGTGTGACCAAAAGAGTTAATGTGATCTTTGTATGTATAAACAGGGGAATCTTGAGCAGAAATAGAGAGGTTATATCACCTCTCTATTTAGCACTGGTGCAGCTGCTACAGGAATGCTGCATTCTGCTCTGGTGTCCACAGTTTAACAAGGATTTTGAGAAATTAGTAACAGTTCAGAGAAGAGCCACCAGAATGATTGCAGACTTTTGAAAACATGCCTGACAGTGAGACATGGAGTGCAATCCACATAGCCCACAGAAGAGAAGCTTAAGTGGTGACCTAATCACAGTCTGAGAGTACCCACATGGGGAACAAAATTTTAATAGAGGGTTCTTCAATCTAGCATACAAAGTTATAACAACATCCAATGGCTGAAAGTTGAAGCTAGACAAATTCAGACTAGAAAGAAGGAGCAATTTTTTAACTTTGAGGGTAACTGACCATTGGACCAATTCATCAAGGGTTGTGTTGCATTCTCCATCACTGGCACTTTTAAAATCAAGATTGGGTTATTATTTTTTAAATAAAATATGCTATAGTTCAACAACACCTATTGGATCAGAAGCAGGAATTAATTCCAAGAAGTCTTATAGTCAGTGTTATGCTGGAAATAAGACAAGATCATTTTAGTGGTTGCTTCTGGCCTTAAAAATCCATGAATCAATATTCCACAGAGGAGCACAATATTTTCTATTTGTTTACACCGGCAGTTCTCAACCAGGGGAATGTGCTCTCCTGGAGATACTCAGAGGTCTTCCAGGCGGTACATCTATTTATCTAGATATTTGCCTAGTTTTACAATACGCTATATTAAAACCACTAGCAAAGTCATTACAAACTAAAATTTCATAGACAATGATTTGTTTATACTGCTCTATACACTAAAATGTAAGTACAATATTTATAGTCCAATTGATATATGTTATAATTATATGGTAAAAATGAGAAAGTAGGCAATTTTTCAGTAATAATGTGCTGTGACACTGTTGCATTTTTATGTCTGATTTTGTACGTTTTTAAGTGAGGTAAAATTTGGGAGTACTCAAGACAAATCAGACTCTTGAAAGGGGTACAGTAGTCTGGAAAGATTCAGAGCCACTGGTTTACACTGCCCAATTTGATCAACTGTCAACAGACTGGGTCCAAAAGATTGACACACTTTCTTCCAAGTACTGCAAACTAAAAGCAGGATTCTATGCTTCTCTCAAGCACAGATAAAGTCCATTGTTGTTCACTAGTTAAGAGTCTTCTTCTCCCCCTCTGACTCCCACCTGTTCCCTTTGTGATAAATACCCATTTGGAAAGTCACCCAACAATGCTTAAATTTAAATGTTAGCTCTGTATTAACTACCTTGGATGGGAAAAATTTTAGATTGAAGTGACAATTTATTCTTGATTACTATATAATGAAATTAAGTTCAAAAGTAAGTTTTAAAGAAAGCCATTCTCCAACTTCACCCTTTAGTAAGAGGTTCTCATTGACTGAATCCCCACTGCAGTTCTGACAGGAAATGCTTTTATGTAAATCCCAGAACAGACGAAGTCCAAGGTAAGGTGACTCAAAGTATAACTCTTTCAATCTCAATACCAAAAGAGTCAAAATTTAGAAATTACACTCAAATGTCTTCCCAAGTCTGCATTTTACACTCTGGGATGTTATAATGTGGTGTTAGAGTTCAATGAAGCAGTAGAACTATTTTACATTTAGGAGGTTTTGGACTTCATAGCAAGCAGTTTGGAAACTTACAATGCCATGCTGGGTTAAACAATATAATTATGAACATTTCCATTTGTGGTCAAAAGAGAATTATTAAATTAAATATGTAGTGACCATTATCCTGAACTCCAAGCAGTTTGATGCAGTGGATTTTGATAGATGGTGACTACCTTAGAAAGATAAGTTATTTTCATGCTTTGGTTTATGCTTCTTCTGAAGCATACGAGTAAGTTTGGAATTATGATTCTGTAGTCCCATCAGACAAGTAAGCACTTAAAGTCCTTGGAAGAGGAGAGCTATGTAATTATTTTCCTCCAAGTTTCCATTGGAGTTATCATTTATAATAAGAACATAATCAAATCCCAGCTTTCTCTCTTCAAATATGTTTGCACTATTTATGTCAGCTGAAGCTTCAGGAAAGGTAACTTTTCAAATCAGTACCAAATATACTTAGCTACTCTGCCAGTGCACTTCTGTACTAAACTAGAATGCATTTACTTTTCCAGTCCTTGGACTTCAAGTACTGTATACTAATCATACTGCAGACTTCCCAACTGTGGTGGTTTGCTTTTGACTGGCAATGAAATACTTCTTTATCTTATTTAGTTGGTTTCCAATGTATATAGCATCCTCCATCTGCATAAATTATATATTTGTGTCACATGGTGGTTTTTAATTTTAATGCCTGAAGTATTACTTAACTAACTCATATGAATGTTAATACATGATATATACTTCAAGATGAAAACATATCTATATTTAAATAAAAGCTATATTAGCTCAGCATCCCATATGCTGCCTTTGACCCTTGAAATAATGCCAAGTTTAATGGGAGTACAGTATGTGGCTAGAAATAAATATTGTTGTACTGTAGGTATGCAATGCCAAGCTGCTAACAAATTTCTATATGAGAGACACTTTTTAAAATAAATGGTAAACAAATTTTCAATATTTCTTACCACTGAAGTCTTTCTTGCTCCTCAACAAATTAAATCATTTCCAAAAGAAGAAACGTTGACAATTAAATGACAAGATGACTTAAGCCATTTGAAAATTTTAAATAGAAACAACCAGTTAAAAACTGAGCAACAATATGCATAGCCAAAATACAGCATAAGATTCTCTTCATGGCACTACATTTTAAAATTATTCAGAAGCTAAAGCTGGTGCCAAAAGTGGCTGCCTGCCTCCTCAGTGTTGCTTCACCACAGCACACACTATACCAGCATTCCATAACATGCACTCCCATCTGATCCATACCTTTCATCACAGTTTGAAACTCTCTCCCTATAGAGCCTTAATTGACTTGCAAGTTTGATAATGTTCTAGACAGAGAATCCTTCCTTGTGCCAGACTATCACAGTTTCAATCAGCAGAGGCACTCAAGCTCTGTCTCCCCATCTGAAATTGGGGGTGTGGCTAGGATGCTAACAAAAGTTGCTAGGAGGTTCTCATGAGGCTCCTTGATTCTGCAATTTGGTGTTTACTATGTTTTAAAATAGCCTGGATCTGTTAACATTCACGGCACATTGCAAAGCCCATCTCTTGTAGGGAGCATTGAGCCCTCTGTGTGGATAATTTATATACCTACTGGCCAGATTCATATGTAGCTGTGTGGCTACTCTTTAACATGTGGATGTTACATTTAGCTATTAAGACATCTGTTAAGATGCCTGGAATAGTCTTTATTTACACTTACATGGAATCCCACAGGAAACCCCATGGAGTCAGATGACAATAGCAAAAGGTGTCCAAGTTATGGGGGACAACAATAGGGGAACAACAATAGTTGTTCACTTTAAGTAAGAGATGAGAAGTAGGGGTTATCCTAAATCTCAAATTACCGGTCAGTGTTGCATTGAAACAAATATTTTTGAAGTTGCATATTTAAAAAATAGCCTTCAATGTATTTCATATTCTACATGTACACTGCCATCTTTTAAATCTTTATATCACATGTGCTTTCTTTTGCATCGTGCTCAATTCACCACAGTTCCAATAAAACCTTGCATGGTTGGCATTTCTCAAGCAGGAAAGATCCAACATGTGACACTAGTCACAAAACAAACTGGATATTTGCACGACACAGCTTATAACTTAGTTTATTTTCTTCTGTTCAGTAACTGGTCACAGTATTTTGACTCTATATGGAAAAGTATGTAGAAGAGATTTCAAAACATTCCTTTCAAACAACAACTTTCTGGACTACAAGATTTTTTTCCCCTTCCATAATTTTTTTTTTTTTTAAATCCAGCATACACTGGAGTTGTGGGAACAGCAAAGTTAAGAGAAAGATATCTATAAAACATTGATCTTCCCTAACCCTATCTGATATGCAATTTACAGGAAAGAGCAACGCTTCACTAAATCACAGGAACTTAAACAAAACTACTGTGAAATGTCCTAAAAAGGCCACTTAACAGTTCTGACTTGCGCAACTGAAGAAGGCAAATCTGAAATCTTAATCATCATGTCAACAGCCAAGGCGATAGCTTGGGAACATTTATTTTGGCTGCTTGAGCCAATGTAACATCATATAAAGCTCAACTAATGGCAGCAGCACGTTACTCTGGGCTCCCCACCTCCCAAAGAATTATTAACTCAGTGGTTCTATCACCCTAACCATGTAACAGCCTGCTGCTTTAAATCCATTCAAATGTATGTCTCTGGCATGTCCTGATCAATGATTTTATGCTCATTTACTCTGAGCTAGAAAAGGGTTATTCATGTATTATAGGAAAACTGAGGCACATAGCACAATTAAGCTTCTTCACCAAAAGGTCACACAGGAAGGTTCTTACATATAAATTAATATGGCTTACTGAGATGAAAGAACAAGTGTAGTGTCTGCAGTTCCACAATATCTAAATTCCACACTCATCTGGAGAACTAAAATAGTAAAACTCACAGCAAACCAACATGAGCAGGCCATCTACTGTCATCATTGTTACAGTTCTCAGGCTGTTGACAGGTGCTGCCTACTGCATAAACACTGAAAAATCCGTAGGGCATCCCATCTGCCTAAGTATGGATCTCTATGATACAAACTGAGTTAAATTGTCCATTTGTGTTGAAGGGGGTAGGGTTCTTGGCTCCCATTCCCCTAGGCTTTTTGTATGTTCTCAGATTCCCTAACCCCAAAAAGGGTAGAGCATAGTGGTACCAACCGCCTAATCAACTCACCTTGAACATAAGAATGGCTCTACTGGGTCAGTATCCTGTCTTCTGACAGTGGCCAGTCCCAGGTGCCCCAGAGGGAACGAACATAACAGGTCATCATCAAGTGATCCATCCCCCGTCGCCCATTCCCAGCTTCTGGCAAACAGAGGGTAAGGACGCCATTGATGGACCTATCCTCCATGAACTTATCCAGTTCTTTTTTGAACCCTGTTATGGTCTTGGCCTTCACAACATCCTCTGGCAAGGAGTTCCACAGGTTGACTGTGCGTTGTATGAAGAAATATTTCCTTTTATTTGTTTTAAACCTGCTGCCTATTAATTTCATTTTGTGACCCCTAGGTCTTGTGTTATGAGAAGTAGTAAACAACACTTCCTTATCTACTTTCTCTACACCAGTCATGACTTTATAGACCTCAATCAGATCTCCCCTTAGCCATCTCTTTTCCAAGCTGAAAAGTCCCAGTCTTATTAATCTCTCCTCATACGGAAGCCGTTCCATACCTCTAAGCATTTCTGTTGCCCTTTTCTGAACCTTTTCCAATTCCAATATATCTTTTTTGAGATGGGGCGACCATATCTGCATACAGTATTCAAGATGTGGGTATACCATGGATTTACATAGAGGCAACATGATATTTTCTGTCTTATTATCTATCCCTTTCTTAATTATTCCCAGCATTCTGTTCGCCTTTTTGACTGCCACTGCACACTGAGTGGATGTTTTCAGAGAACTATCCACAATGACTCCAAAATCTCTTTCTTGAGTGGTAACAGCTAATTTAGACCCCATCATTTTATATGTATAGTTGGGATACAGGCATACTGGGTCAGATCAAAGGTCCAGTTAGCCCAGTATCCTGTCTTCTGACAGTGGCCAGTGCCAGGTGCCCCAGAGGGAATGACCATAACAGGCCATCATCAAGTGATCCATCCCCTGTCACCCATTCCCAGCTTCTGGCAAACAGAAGCTAGGGACATCCTGCCCATCCTGGCTAATAGCCATTGATAGACCTCCTCCATAAACTTATCTAGTTCTTTTTTGAACCCTGTTATGATCTTGACCTTCACAACATCCTCTGGCAAGGAGTTCCACAGGTTGACTGTGCGTTGTGTGAAGAAATACTTCCATTTTTTTGTTTTAAACCTGTTGCCTATTAATTATATTTGGTGACCCCTAGTTTTTGTGTTATGAGGCTTGCAGAACTTGTCTTACCCAGCCAGTGCCCCAGGGTCGCTGTCTCGTTGTAAACATGGGGGGTCGGGGGAATGGGGCTGGTAAATGGCATTCCTGTGGGCAGTACCCCAAAGGCTTCCGGGAGTCTCCTTTCAGAGCTGTAGAGCCACTGTCTGCTCTGTCCCAGAACTGCCTGGCAGCTGCTGGGAAATTCCTGCTTTCTAAGCCCTTATTCCACTCTTCACATGAGTGAAATAGCCAGCCTTGCCCATAGCAGCTTTTTAACCCCTTCATCACCCTTTATACACCCTTCACAATTCACTAATAGAAAACGACCATTTTGAAACCTTTTCCTGAATAGCTATCACATAAAATAGTGTTTCTTAACCTTTTGCAAACCACTGCTTTGTTACTCTGCTCTATTATTGGGCGATTCATAAACTTAGATTTTTAGGAATATGGAAAAAAATGCACGTTTGCCGGATGTAAAGGAACTCTGCAAACTCTGTATAAACACCATAAGCATAGATCCATCTAGAATGTCACAGGTCTGCAATCAACTTTTGTTTACAATAGTGAAGAACTATCTGATGCATTTATTATTTTACCCACAACTCTGAGCCACTTAGCAATCTTTCCACTCAGCATGTTAATTGTGGAAAATGCTTTTTGTATTACATGATTTATTTAAAGACTATTCAGTCCTAATTGATGAGGTCTAGATTGCAAAGCATCTCTCAGAACAATTTATTCTTCTCCACTAGCATCTTCGGTCACTAATAGTGATTTTACAGTACATTATGCCCAAACAACACACTTTAATGTCATAATCAAACATTTAAAATTCAGCTTACAGAAACATAATACACAGTAGCATCTCTCCAGTTAAAGGTCAAACCCAATTTCCATTTTAAAGCTCTATCGCTGCGCAAACAAGGGTTCTGGAGTTAAAACTTGGCATCCAAATTCTTTGTCTGAGAGCTAATTATTTTTCCGAACATTGGAGAGATTAGAGTTGACTATATTTACAGTTTTTGTCATCCTTTAAAAACAGAAACATATTGTTAGTGTTTTCAGATGTTGAAATCCTTTAGTCTAAGCTAAAGAAACTGATCTGAGGAGAAAGAACAAACTGTGAGCTAAAGTCAACCCTTTTGAAGATAGTAGGGCTATGTGACAATTTTTGGCAGACGGCTATGTAAAAGTCAAGACTATTTAACGTCTTGTATCCTGCCTCTTTATTCTACAGAGATGTATGACATCTGGCTGTGGGAGGGATTTCAATCTGTACTTTGGGCCCCATCATGCCCAGTATCATGAGTTTATCCATTTACTGTAGTACACCTACGTTCTTGATCATGTGTCTCATTTTGTTTGTATAATGTATAATAGCCTTTCTGCTCATTTTGTTACCTTATAAATTTAAGTATGATTGTGTAGCTGAAATGTCAGGGTACAAACAAACAAGCCAATAAAAGATTGTTTTTAATTGCATTACAACCTTTTTATGCCAATATTTCACAGTACTATACATATTAAGCTCACAGTACAAATCAGATCCAGCTATATTGTAAAATTATATTTTTATTCGGATATATTCCAATGTTATGTGTTCTAGAACAGTTAAGGCAAAGTCAGAAATAGTGCATCACATTCGACACTGATTCATCCTGTCTGGGTACTACATCCTGCACTTACAGGGACTGGAGCAGTTTAATCATAAGGTTATAGGAGAAGAGGGAGTTCTTAATCTGACCTACAGGAAGGATCACAAATCTCTAGGATACTTCTCAGTGGAGGATTTTACTTTTGATCTCTTAATTACACCAAATTAGCTTAAAGAAGTATACAAATATTTATTGGCCCCTCATTGGCTACCAGTATTGGCAATTAAAGAGCACTCTGTAGAACACTACATTTCCTGTTCTCCATTTTAGAAATTGTGAAGAATCTTTCTAAAACTTGAAGCATCCATAGCATTTATATGGCACTTCACAATAATCTCCAAATATCTCTTTAGTTAAGAAAGGGCTGGAGTTCATGCCATGGCAATTTTAGAAGGCTTGATTGAAATCAGTATCTTACAAATTGTATCCAAGATTCTATCTTGTGAATTACTCTCTTTAAACAATTCCATGCTCATTGGTGTATGTTTAGTTCATGCTTGCATTCTCAGAACACATCTTTTTAATTTTCCTTAGCAACATACAAAAAGTACTGAAGCAAAAATCTCTGCTTCTCCAAGCTTTCCATCAGCAATGTTAGTCATGTTTAATTAGCCCTACATAAGACTAGCATGAATAACAGTTGACTACATAATTTCATTTTATACAATGAAACATAAATTGAATTAAGGGATAGGGCTGTAATATAAAGGAGCCAGAAATTACTAAGCAAGCGATGCTGTCTTCTGAGATAGTCCATATATCAAAAGGTAGAGCAGTTACCTTAAAATGGTTATAGTACTGCCAGCCAAGTGAGCTGAACCCTGGGGTATCATTTAGAAGATTCTTGGAGGGCACTCCAAATTCTTTCAGCTATATTCATAACTACTTAAATACTTACTGAGCACTCCTACTATTCATAAGGCCTGACACATGAAGTCCTTTAGCTGATATAAGTTCACCACACATTTTGGAAAATCATACTGTACATCTGTGCTATAAAGAGTATGACAGCAATAGCAGTAGCAATCAAACCTGATAGAAGGGTTATACTAATGCTGTTTCAGGGCCTCAGACCTGCAAGCTGTTTCATGAAGGTGGACACCTAAACACTCATGGAGACTCTTAACTTCCATTGGGTACTGCACAAATGTGGAGTTGGCCTATGCAGAGTAGGTTGCAGGATTGGACCTACAGCTGCTGAAGAGCAAACATTTAAGTAAGGCAGACTAACTGCATACATTAGTTTTACATATGTTTTGTTTAAACCATTTTTTCTTTTGATGCTTAGCAACCACAGCAATTGACCCTTTTAGTTCTGGCTTAGAAAGGCATAGAAGGTGGCAATGTTGTAAAAACTAATCCGTGGTGTAAAACCACTAAATAAAGCCTGCTTTTTTGATGTGCTAAAGATCTGTAGCTCCGACTGAACTTAATTGAATTGGAGTTGTAGATGCTCAGCGATAGAGAAAGTAAGACCCTTAAAGAACGTAGGAAGTGCAGAAGACAGCTTGCAGACTCCTTGTCGCGTGTGGGTTTCCATATCTAATGGATATTATCAAAACCCAGTCTGCTTGGAAAGATGAAGTCAAAAGTGGCTTGATCAGAAATAGCTAGTTACTGTCTGCAATATCATTTTAATTACCAAGTCTGCACTGCAGCTACCCATGTTGTGACTTGAATTCAGTGCTTAAGTCAGCCTCACGCTTTCCTCATCTGCCACAATTTTTGACAGAAATTTGCCCTTTGGATGCTCTGCTTGTGTTGCGAGAACTAGCATCCATTCAATCAGTAAAGCTAAGTTATAAGTTTTTAGAGATGATAATGGTAAAAGCAAAACAATTGGAAAGTTGTCAACAAGTATGTTTTTGACATCAATAACTGGAACCTATACAGACATTTAGTTTTATAGTTTTAGACTCATTTAAAGGAGGGAGAAAGACATCACAGGCAATAAATTTCATAAAGAAAACTCTGTCCATATTTTTAGTTAATAATGAGGGGTTTGCTTTGATGTCTAGACAAGTTCAACTACATTAAGAGAAAATAATATTCATTTAGGGTTAATGCCCTTTGAATGATCACTACTGTAAAAAAAGCAATATATTTCCAATGTAATTTTGAATAAGAAAATGTAATGTACAATATTTTGCCAGGAACAAAATTACTCAAGTTTTTAAAAGTCTGACCCACTACAGCTGCTTTGTTAAAAAAGCAAACAATTACTTTTGCATCCACTTTAAGAGATCAAAAGCCAACTGTATTCCAAAGCCTGCAGCAGTGTAAGTGAAATTTTTATTTGTTATTTGAAATAAATTAAATGGAAAAAAGCCAGCTTCTTTTTTTTTAAATTCAGCCATCGTATTTTCTGCATTAACATTTTGTGGTGCTTGACAATAGTTAATAAAATAG
Organism: Malaclemys terrapin pileata; assembly: GCF_027887155.1. NCBI lineage: Eukaryota > Metazoa > Chordata > Testudines > Emydidae > Malaclemys > Malaclemys terrapin. Next base: position 30,096,377 of record NC_071512.1, read on the forward strand.
TTTTTATATTGCCTAAAATGCTGCAATTTAGCCCTTACAAGTTATGCCAGATTTTCCACAATTCCTTCTCCAAAGCACACGAATTCATAGCAAAAGATTAGATTTATAGTCATCTCCTATAAAATGACTTGAGGTGAAGTACCAAAAAAATTGCGAGTTTCCCAATCTCTAATTCATAGTACATTCATTTAGGAAATATTTTAATGACGTAATCCTAAAAGCAAGGAGAGATACGGCGCATGTATGATATAGAGTATACAGAGAGAAAATTTAAGGGAGGCATTCAGATATCACATACTTTAACAGTTACTAGTAGAAGAACCCCATTCTTTTATTTCTGGTTTCACAGAAACGAAAACATAGAACATAAAGAAAAGATCAGCTTTCTGGTTATGCTCATCCATTTAGGTATCCTCCTAGGATTTTTCCCAAATACTCCTTTTAGGTAGATGAGGAATCATTTAAAGCAGTGGTTCCCAAACTTGTTCCGCCACTTGTGCAGGGAAAGCCCCTGGTGGGCCAGTTTGTTTACCTGCCACGTCTGCAGGTTCAGCTGATCGCGGCTCCTGGTGGCCGCTGTGCGCTGCTCCAGGCCAATGGGAGCTGCTGGACGCGATGTGGGCCGAGGAAGGTACTGGCCGCCACTTCCAGCAGCTCCCATTGGCCTGAAGCAGTGAACCACAGCCACTGGGAGCCTCAAATCGGCCGAACCTGCGGACACGGCAGGTAAACAAACCGGCCCGGCCCGCTAGAGGCTTTCCCTGCACAAGCGACGGAACAAGTTTGGGAACCACTGATTTAAATAAATAAACAAATAGTGGGGGAAAGAGGGGAGAAGGAAGTTATTCCATTAAAGCACATATAATGGATGTAAAACTTCAAGACTTAGTGCTGACATTTTCTTTCTAGAAGAACAAACTTTAGCTAAAACCATCGTTATATATAGTGTCAGGTTATGCACTTATTATTTTGTAAGTAACTTTGTTACCATCTGCTACTTCCCAGACGTTTCCCTGAACACAACATACAAAATCACCACCTTTGTATCCTTAACAGTGTTTTATATTTCAAGATCTGTTTTTCTAAGGAGCAGATTACAATCTCAGGGTGAATCTTAACAACATCATTTCAATTTCAAGCACAGTTTTGTAACCCAAGACAAGATATACATTTCTCTTATAAGAGTGAATCCTGAGTCGTCCAAAGATAAGTCAATGTGTAAATAAGCAACTCACTTGTCAATAATTAAGGTAAGGCCTCAGTTGCTTTAACACAGCAGACTTCTTTTTTCTATTGTCTGTACACAAAATCAACTACTCTCCATGCCAATTTAGACAGAGGTGTTTTCCCACCCTATGCACTGTTATACAACAGCAGACCCACTCAACCAAAACAATGAGATTGGGGTTACCGTCATACATAGAATTCTACACAGACCTGTTATATACCATAATAAATAGCCAGTGGCCTTGTAAATGATGGATTTAAGATTATCTAAATCTTCTAAATCCATTTTATTTAAATCACTAACAAAAGCAGAAAACCAAGGGCCTTATTTTCTACTCAATGTCCAATTTTTCACCTCTGGGACTCCACCAATATCAGTGCCATTAATGAGTATAAAGCAAATGTAGCTGTATAGTTAATCTGACACAAGTAGTTCTACTCTCATATGGAAGTGCAGGGCATTTATACTATTGCAGGGTAATTCCCAATAGTGTTGGCTATTAAGACAACCCATCACCATTAATCTAATTAGAGAAGTCATCCTGAGAACTTCAGAAAACAAAGTGAGATAAAATTTAGACCTGACTAACTTTGCCTCAGTGGTTAGCTATAATATAAATTATTTATTGGTGGATACAGTTTTCTTAACAAATTATTGTTAATATTATTTTGAATTACAATAAATCATGGATACAAGGTTTTAATCTAAAACTCAGCTCTGTTTTAAACTATTCTTAACTTTAATTTATGTCAAGTGTCTTGTTCATTCTAGCCACATTATTTCTTTAAGTCATTATATAAACACAATAAAAAGGATGCATAAAATAAGGCAGAAAATCTTTAGTTCTTTAAGTCAACATGTATGCAATAAACATACTTACAGCCGTTCGAGTTGCTTTAGATCCTGAAATGCTCCACGCTCTATCATACTGATGTGATTTTCTTCCAAATGCCTATAATTAAAGAAATACCAGTTGACAATGTGAACAGCACTTTAAATCAAGCAACACCAATTACAGTGATAGACTGATGAAAGCGCCTCTACAGAATGGCAGTGGTTTTTTCATGGTCACTTCTACCACCATCAGAAGATAAAATTTACAGTCCAAAATACATAGCACTGGTAGTTTTTACATGGATGTAAACTGCATCCTGATTACCAGGGCTAGTAACCACATTATTCGCTTTTAGTTTTTATAGCCAAAACCCATTAAAATCTTGCAATTAGTTTATTATAGGCCTGATTCTGCCCCCTTAGTACTTTACTCTTCGCACTTCCAATCATTTTAATTTTATTCAGTGTCAGTAAGGATGGAAGCCCGTAGTCAACATCAGAAGATTAATGCAGGGCAAATAATCCAGACAAAGCATTAAGTGATAAAGTGCATGCACATAAGCATCTGCATGGGATTTCAGACTCCTCCAGAAGCTACTGAGCGGTTCCTATTCAGTGAGACTTCTCCAAGGGTGCAGGAGTGCCAGCTGTTTGTGACCACTGAAGACAGTCAGTCTGCATCACAGGGAATAGGAAAAGCTACCAAGGGAAGTGCTCAGGCAATCTATCCCTTTTTCACATCCCTGTCTCTCATTTCCTCCCATGAGACAAGGCATAGGCGGGGATGAATCAGTTGAAGAGATTGGAGGCAAGTAGAAATGCCTGGAATAGGACTTTATTTACCATTATGTGGAATCCCACTGAAATCCTGTTGGGCCAACCATTTATCACTGAAGTGTTGTACTGAAGGGGGGCAGACTCATTGATGGGTAAGTGGAGCCCCCACTCCACATATGATCTGCAGTGCTGTGATACATGGTCCTGGCACTCTGATTAGCTAGGGGATGGGGGAGACAAGAGAAGAGGGCTTCTCCACACATCACAGAGCCGACTGGCTAGAGGGCTGGCAGGGAATCCTGCCTATATTTCCTGCCGCACCCCCTGGCTTGAAGTGGTTTTCTTCATATCCAGGGTTTACAGTTTGGTTCAATGGCTCTCAGCACCCCCATTATAAAAAATGTTCCAGTGCCATTGGCTGCCACCAGCTCCTTCCCAATTGGAGGATGGGATTGCCATTGGAGAAGGGACTGTGTGGGCAGACAGGGCACAAGTGGCTGTTGCAGGGGCACAGCATGCCAACAATCTGAGCTCAGGACTGTGGGGCAGGCCCATGGAGCAGTTGGGTCTCTGTGGTCATTATGAGTTTGCACCACATGTGATCATCAACCAGAGCCCACAGGAAAGGCACCACCTTGATCGGTGACTGATGGACTGGATGCTAAGGGCATTTGGACTGTGTTTGCTGATCAGTGTGATTGATAGTCACTGAGAAAGGTGTTGAAGAGCATGCTGGGTGAATTCCTGCCTCTCCAAAGTGTCGCTGGGGGGGGGGGGCAGGGGCAGCAGAGGGTGTCTCCCCTCCAAGTAGTTTGAATCCAACTACGTACACATACACACACACACACACACACACAAACGTATGTACGTAACATAGATTATGCCAGATTTTAACTGTATTTAACATGAATAACTCATATGGTACAATTTAGCCGATATTTTGTACAGTACACAAAGCATAGCAGTCAGTAAAAGAAACGTTTACAAACAGTCAGACTACCATGTCAATAAATGTTATTTTAATAAGGACCCCCATAGAAATAGTGAGAGCTGGGATATAAGCCAATAAGCTTTATATGGCTCCAAGCAGCAGAAAAGTCTTGCTGTAGTAGTCTCATCCTGCAGGCGAAGTCAACAAGCAGGGAAGTAAGTCTTCTAATAAATTTGAGATTTTTTTTTATTTAGTTGGAGAATAGTTATAAGAGTTTATGCCATATGTTTTGAAGGAACAGTGGAAGATATTTGTATTTTCATCACAACCATATTAAGCATCTCCCCATTAATTCACAGTGTTAGAAACTTCATGCACTATTTATCTCCTGGGCATCTTGTAGGACTTTAAGGACTAAGATAAATTGTACAATAGGTGGTGTAAAAGCAGTGTGTTAGCTACAGAGGGCAAGTGGGTGAAATAGGAAGATTTTCCCACACTTTAACTTACCTATACCTACACTTCTCACAGGTGCTTATTTGGGGAAAGAGAAAGTGGAAAAAACACCTCTGACCCCCTCTTTTGTGCAAAGCTAAGCACAAGTGGTTTTTGTTACTGGTCACTTTATAGGGCTTTAGCTTGAGGGCAATAAACTAGCTTATAGGCTTCTCGTGCGCTAAATGGGACACAATATGGAATTGCTGTTATCCTGTTAGTTTGGGACACAGGAGCTGGATATAGATTTTTTCTATACATAATACATTGTTACCTTTTTGTGTATATGCCACACAGGCATTTCTGTAATATTACAGATTTTCCAAGAAAAAAAAAAAATCAGCAAGCTAGTTAAAGAAAACCAAATATGAACTCACTAATAAGACTGGTATGGTTATTAATATTGCTCAACTCCAGTTGCAATTTTGCAGTGCCACAGTGCCACTATGATCTGTGATTCATATAGCACCCAATCTAAACCTAACTGAGACTAAGGCTATGTCTTCACTGCTGTGCCGCTATAAGGTATGCCATGTAGCTGCATCTCCCACCGACAAAGCACTGTCCACACCAGCACTTTGTGTCTTTAAAACCTTTGCTGGTCAGGAGGGTATTTTTTTCACACCCCAACCAACCAAAGTTTTAATGACAAAAGAGCAGTGTAAACATAGCATAAAATCAATGGTAATCTTACTATTTAATCAATAGTCATTGGGAAAGGCCGTTACAAGTTGTCTTCAAACTTCACTGAACCACTTTCACTAACTTCTGCGTAGCAGCCGTGTTAGTCTGTATCCGCAAAAAGAACAGGAATACTTGTGGCACCTTAAATTTGTTAGTCTCTAAGGTGCCACAAGTATTCCTGTTCTTTTTACTAACTTCTGCATCTCTTTGTGGCTTATATACCTCCCCTCCATTATTTATGTTTTACTAAGACATGGACCACAAATTATTGGCATTTGCATTAATGACTATACATGCAAATACTGGATTCACACCTCCGTTTCGGCAAAGCTCTGATCTGGACAATAACTTCATTATCTGAGCCCAAAAGTTTTATTAATCTGAAGTTTATCCAGATTATCTGGATTTAGCTCTGGAAATCTGGGTGGGAAATCTTGGAAAAAAATAATGTCCCTTAAATTTTAAGTTCTTCCCAGCTGTCCTGAAAAGTTTTGAAATATTTGGGGGGGGGGCGGGGAGGAGCGGGGAACATGGCAGGAAGGACTTCAGGTTCAGGATTTCATCATTTCTCTTTGGTCCCAGCCAGAAGCAAGAGCCATAGAGCTAACAAACTGACAATTTACTATACATTTTCAAAGTCCAAAGTTAAATGGCAGGGGCACTTATCCCACTCTCATCCAATTATACTTCAATGATGTGTGATTCCTCTACTAAAGTTCTCTCCAGTTATGCGCACTTCCATCTCATCCAAACTATCTATCTATCTATCGATCTATCTAGATAGATAGATATAGATATCCCAGTAATCCAACTACGTCAGCAGCAGTGACATGCTGGTTCTGAAAACTCAAATCACCAACATTTGTACTTTTAGACCTTGCTGCCCAATTTATTTCTTCTCTAGAAATAAATATTTGTGAATAATTACACTATATCTCCTTTTTGGCAATCTTAAAATGAAAGCAAATTAAGTTAATGGTGATAATTTAAAAGTTTCACATCAGGCAAAATAGAACACTGGCTTTCTGTAACAGTTCAGTCTTAATATGGAACTATGGAAAATAACTTCTACCCCTTCGACTGATCATTTCTTTTCAGGAGTATGTTTGGACCCACAGCTGCTACAAGGGACAGCAGTGACTATTGTTTTTAATCATTTACATTCAGCCAGGAGGTATGGACTGTTTCCTTTAGGTGTGACCCTTACAACTGTCAACTATTCCTTAGTCAACTCAAAGTTACGTGGCAGCTGCCCTGTGTTCTGTATGGGAATACACCCTAAACCATCCCAACATGGAAAGAGCCATTTAACAGTGGTTTAATAGTGATACATTGGTTTAACTGAAGTACAATTCATTCTACAGTGCAAAAATAAAAAAGTTTTAATCACAATGTTGATTAAAAGCCAAGCAGAAAAACACCAATGAAATAACACTGATTTTAAATTATTTGGAGTTTCTCTCTTGTACTAAGGCACGGCAGAAAACTATAATCAATGCTTTAGTTATGGAAACTGTACAGGGTCTCTGATATGGATGTTATTTCACGACTAGAAAATGTAAACAATTCTACAGTACATAAAGCATCAGCAGCACACATCTTTCCAGCTTATTTTTGGAGGCTAATGGTCCAATGCAGCATTTTGAAGGCCAAGCTAGTTTTATACTCACAAGACACGGAGATTCTTCAGCCCAGCAAAGTCCATCTTGGTGATTCTTGAGATATTATTTCTGTCTAAGTCCCTGCAAAGAAAAGAAAAGAAAAGAAATTCATGTTCAGGCACTTTAGTAGCTGCACAAAACTCTGTTTGAAGAGAATGCAACTTGTTCACCTGGGCATTTGTTTGTCACAGGGGTTCTCAAACTGGGGGCCGAGACCCCTCAGGGGGTCACGAGGTTATTACATGGGAGGTTGCAAGCTGTCAGCTTCCACCCTAAACCCTACTTCGCCTCCAGCATTTATAATGGTGTTAAATATATTAAAAAGTGTTTTTAATTTATAAGGGGTGGGGTCGCATTCAGAGGCTTGCTAGGTGAAAGGGATCACCAGCACAAAAGTTTGAGAATCACTGGTTTATCAGCACTCAAAACTGTACAAACTAGTTTTCCTATTAAAATCTAAAATGAGTATGAGTATATAAAATGAGTAAAGATTTACTAATACTGATGAATTTTGCTTCCCCCCCCCCCCAAGTGATGCTACTTTTAACTAAGTTTTTTTGGGGAGATGGGGGGTGAGAGGGGAAGAGAAAAGAGTGGGATTTTCAATGCACCTTAACCACATTGCACTCCAATAGGAGGTGAGTGTTTAACTCCCTTAGGCTGGGATTTTCTAAAGAGCTGGAGTAGTTTTTACAACGAGTCACTGCACTGTACCTGACCCCACTCCAGGGATTCACTCAGTGGTTGCGTGCACTAGCCTCTCTTGGTAGTGTGCTCTGTTTGCCACAAAGTCAAGAAGCCACACTGTAGCTACTCTAAACACTGATCTGACTCTAGCTTTAGCAGAGTCCCATGCAGCACTTGCAGTTACTGAAAGGAGTAGAATTTAACAGGGCTAGCAGAATGGAAAGGTACAAAGGCTCACACCACTATCATCTAATTGCAGCCTCATTTCTCCCAAAGCCCTTGTGGGCAGTCCTGTAAAGCAAAAGCCTTAGTGTGCTCCTTGGGGCTCCTCAGACATTCTCTCCAGCTCATCTCTCCCTGAGATAAAAGCAGCACTGGCTTTCAAATCATACTAGCTACAGCTTCCCGTACAGTGTTCTTCGCGGCCCCATCTGCCCTGTACTTTCATCCAGACAGATAGCTGCCTCACACCTCTGCTTGCAAGCCACAGTAACTCCTCACTTAACGTTGTAGTTCTGTTCCTGAAAAATGAAACTTTAAGTGAAACGATGTTAAACTAATCCAATTTTCCCATAACATTTAATGTAAATGCGGGGGGTTAGGTTCCAAGGACATTTTGGGGGGGCAGACAAAAGCATTATATACTGTACAGTACTATACTGTGGTTGGGGAGTGCCCCTGGCTTATCCCACACCGGCACAGCCCGCTGCAGGCAAGGACGCTAGGAAGCACCTTGTACAGCAGCAACGGCAGCTTCCCCCCAGAAGAACAGGTGCCAACTTTGCCAGGGGATGCTCCAGGCCCACCTCTTCCAGTCCCCGCTCCACTCCACTAAATTTGTTAGTCTCTAATGTGCCACAAGTACTCCTCGTTCTTTTTGCTGATACAGACTAACATGGTTACCACTCTGAAAAGAATATCTTAATGTACTTGATGAACAGCGTACACAATTCTCCATTGCTGTTGAGTTTTTATGAGAAATTAAGATAGGGATGGAGAACAGTGTCTAGATATGGTTGGTTAAATACATAAATGTTAAGGGTCATTCTTTAACCTAGTGTGCAAGTTTCCCACAATCCTAGCATATCAGGCTCTCTTAAGAAAACAGGGCAACCAGATCCTTGCACTGACGGGAGTCAATTTGTGGCAGAGAAACTCCAGCTTCGGGGATCAGAATTCTCCCTAGTTTCTGCTAAGAATGTTTGCATTTTTTCATCTCCGAAGTCAAAGTATCTTCTTCTCTGTATTAATACGAGAAGAGACAAGGTGGCTGAGGTAATATCTTTTATTGCAGTGGTTCTCATCCAGGGGTCTGGAGACCCCTGGGCAGCCGCGAGCAGGTTTCATGGGATCCACCAAGCAGGACCAGTGTTAGACTTCCTGGGGCCCAGGGCAGAAAGCCGAACTCCCACCACATGGGGCTGAAGCCTGGGCCCCTGAGCCGTGCCACCTGGGGGTGAAGCAGAAGCCTGAGCAACTTAGCTTCATGGTGCCCCCTGTGGCATGGGGCCCTGGGCATTGCATTAACACCAACCTGGCCTCTTATATGTAGAAAACCAGTTATTGTGGCCCAGGTGGGCCATGAAGTTTTTATAGCATGTTTGGGGGGCCTCAGAAAGAACAAGGTGAGACCCCCTGTTTTATTGGACTAACTTCTAGTACGGGGTGGGCAAACTTTTTGGCCTGAGGGCCACATCTGGGTATGGAACTTGTATGGTGGGCCATGAATGCTCATGAAATTGGGGTTGGGATATGGGAGGGGGTGCGGACTCTGGGGTGGGGCCAGAAATGAGGAGTTCAGGATGCGGGAGGGGGCACTGGGCTGGGACAGGGGGTTGAGGTGCGGGATGGAGGGAGGTGAGGGCTCTGGCTGGGCAGCAGGGGATTGGGGCATGGAAGGGGGTCGGGGTGCAGGCTCCGGGTGGCGCTTACCTCAAGCAGCTCCCGGAAGCAGCGGCATGTCACCCCTCCGGCTCCTCCCAGCCAATGGGAGCTGAGAGGGTGGTGCTTGGGGTGGGGGCAGTGCGCGGAGCCCCCTGGCTGCCCCTACACATAGGAGCTGGAGGGGGGACATGCCGCTGCTTCCGGGAGCTGTGTGAAGCCACGGCACGAGCAGAGTGGGGCAAGCCCCCGACCCCGTTCCCTGGCTGGAGAGGGGAGCTGGAGAGCCGGATTAAAACATCTGAAGGGCCAGATACGGCCCCTGGGCCATCATTTGCCCACCCCTGTTCTAGTATAAGAATACTCTAACATAAGGGCTTAGCAAGTAAACCTCTTAGTAAATTTCTTAGTAAATTTACTAAAGTAAAATTCTTAGTAAACCTCAGGATAATCCTGAAATTCTGAACTGACAATAGGGCACCTGCATCATTTATCCTTTAGAAGGTTCAGTGGGAGAGGAAGAAGACTAATTTAAAACCATATTTCAACCCAATAAAAACTGCTTTCTGTGGAAAAGGTGAAATCCTATTTGAAAACTGAGTTAGATTTTAAGTTAGAGCTCAACATATAGCCATTTAGTGACTGAGATCATGACCATAAACAGGAGAAACCTCTTGCAAAATCCCTGGTTAAAAAAAAAAATTTCATAGTGGAAAAAAGTGATGCTAAGTTATGGGTTAAGCTTTTTTTTTTTTTTCTTAAATCAATTTAAATGTTCACAGTTGTCCAAAATTATGCAGAGATTAGACAACAGAGAGGGGGTCAGAATTATTTATGACAGTAGACACTGATGCTTTATAACAATTAACACAAATTGTCCACATCACATGACAAAACATTAAAAATAAATATCCTTAAGTCAAACTCTGATTCTCAAGCAACATTTTTCATACTTTGCATATCTGTAACTTCAGTTAATTAATTTCTATGGACATATTTTTGTCAGTTTGTGTGTGTGTGCGCGTGTGTGTGTGTGTATGGAGAAATCAATGTTAACCAACTTTTATCAATAAAAATCTAATCCATCCACTCCTTAGCAAAAGCAAATAATATTTTAGCAGGATTTGTAATTGTTTAAGCATTACACCAGAAAGACCACACATTTCTAACATGAAACCACATTCCTTGACAATCTGTGTAATGAATACTTTGTAGTGCCCAAATTATATTGATTCCAATGTCAAGTGTCAAAATGGTCTACTACCAAACTAAAGGAATAACCCGCCTTTTAAGTAGAAATTTTGCATCATAAGCATACACAATATTCTTCAATGGAAGAATTGTACCAAATAGATTCCTGTACTAAAGCCATTACAGTTTAACAGCAAAGCTAGGTGGTGGAATGTGACATTATTGACATGAACTGTGATCGTATAGATCACTGTTGCAACCAAGATCCTATAGTTGCACCAAATCTTGTACAAAGGAGGTCTAGTAAGGTGTCTATAGAAAGATTGTAATTTGCTGGTTATGATTATGCTGTCTGTATGTGTGTATCATTTTTGTATTTGAAGTTATGAATATTGGCTATGTATTTGTATCTCAATGTGTTTGATTCTAAGTAGCCTCAGTGAAGCATTTGGTCAGCTTCTTGAGAATGGGCACTTACTGAGAATAGTTCTATCAAGAAACACTTAACTGACAATGGACTTGGGAGATGCCAATCCACATCTGAGCTTTCCTGGGAACATTCAAACTAACATGTAAGCAGTGGCATCGGCCTGCAAAAAGCTAAATCATTCATGGACATGTGACTTGACCAGGTGGCTACAAACTCCATCTTGTTGCTGTGATTTTGCACAAAAGAACAAAGGAGTTTCCACCCACAAGAGAGAGAATATAAAAGGCCCTGGAAGCCTCTCCATTTTGTCTTCAGCTGGTTCAAGAGATGGCCTCTCCACCAGAAACTGGGACAAAGGACTGTAACTACGGGGGCGTGAGTGATTGCTGGACCCAGGCCATAAATCACAATGTTGGTCTGAAAAGGATTGGGCCCAGACTAGGAAGGAGTCTAGTCTGTGAAAGAAGCTTATGGGGACATCTCTGAGGATGAGATTTACCCCTATTCAGTTTCCTAATGTATTAGGCTTAGACTTGCCTGTTTTGTTTTATTTTGCTTGGTAACTTACTTTGTTCTGTATGTTATTACTTGGAACGACTTAAATCCTACTTTTTTACATTTAATAAAATCACTTTTGCTTATTATTGAACCCAGAGTTAGTAACTAATACCTGAGGGAGCAAACAGCTGTGCATATCTCTCTATCAGTATTATAGAGGGAGGACAATTTATGAGTTTACCCTGTATAAGCATTATACAAAGTAAAACGGATTCATTTGGGGTTTGGATCCCATTGGGAGCTAGACACACTTGCTAAGCCCTTTTCAGTTAAGTCTGCAGCTTTGGGGGCATGGGTCAGACCCCAAGCCTATGTTGCAGCAGATTAGCGTATCTGGCTCAACAAGACAGGGTTCTGGACGCCCAAACTGGCAGAGAAAACAGGCTCAGAGGTAGTCTCAGCACATCAGGTTACAGTCCCAAGGGGGTCTCTGTGACCGAACCCATCACAGTGTAAAGGCATAGAATCATAGGACTGGAAGAGACCTCGAGAGGTCATCTACTCCAGACCCCTGCACTCATGGCAGGAGTAAGTATTATCTAGACCATCTCTGTCTAACCTGTTTAACCTCTTAAAAATATCCAATGATGGAGATTCCACAACCTCCCTAGCAAATTATACCCACCCTGACAGTTAGGAAGTTTTTCCTAATGTCCAACTTAAACCTCCCTTGCTGCAATTTAAGCCCATTGCTTCTTGCCCTATCCTCAGAGGTTAAGAAGAACAATTTTTCTCCCTCCTCCATGTAACAATCTTGTAGCAGCATCTCATCAGTTCCATGACTACAGCTGGATCAATAAAGGGTTATGATTCTGTGAGCTGTTTGCAGGAGGAAAAATGGGGTAAAGAAATCTCTGTGCTTCAAATTTGTCTCAACGAGCAATGTCTCTGATATGATCCAAGGCTTTGGAGCAGAGCCCGGAGCTGGAGCACAGAGCAGCTCCGGAGCAGTGGAGCTGCAGGTTTTTGCTTGGAGCTGGCAGGGCTGGCTCCAGGCACCAGACGAGAAAACACGTGCCTGGGGCGGCACATTGTAAGGGGGGGCATTCTGGCCAATCTTGGGGTGGCCAGCCCAGCCCTGAAGGAGGCACGCACCCCTACCCGCGGGGCAGGAAGTAGTGATACCCGCTGCTCATCGTGCCCCCGGGCTACCCGGGATGCGCCACTCCCCACCGCCTGCACTGGCCTCCGCCTCCCGTGCCTTGAGCCCGGCCCGGCCGAGCCACCTTTAAAGGAGCGGCTAAGCCAGCACCTCCTGCAGCCCCTGGGCACTGGAAGGAGGGAGGGTTCTGCGGCAGCCCAGCAGGCAGCGGAGGCAGGGAGGGAGGGAGGGTTCTGCGGCGGCCCAGCGGGCAGCGGTGGCAGGGACGGTTCTGCAGCGGCCCGGCAGGCAGTGGAGGGGCGGGCTCCACTGATCCTGGTGCCGTTTGCACTGTGCTGAGCCCCGCTGCAATGCCGGCCCCACGCGGAGGTCACAGACCCCAGCCAGCGTTGCCTGTGTCGGCCCCCTTGGAGCCTGCCTGGCCGGGGGAGGCACCCCAAGGCCGGAGGGGGGAGACCCTCTCACCCAGCTGCAAGCAGGCTGCAGCGTCTGGCTGCCCACGGGCGGAGGGAGCGGGCAAATGCCGCCCTTCACCCCCCTGCAAGCCGCCCTGACCGCCCTCCACGTGCTCCCTGCAGCTGCCGGTTTTGGGGGTTTTCTTTTGCTTTGGCAGTCCAGCCACCTTTTTTTTTTTTTTTTTTGCCTGGGGCGGCAAAAAACCTAGAGCTGGCCCTGGGAGCTGGAGCGGAGCCGGAGCATAGCTCCAAAGCCCTGGATATGGAGGTTATTGACCACCAGCTTCCATCTTTCCCACTTGTGACAGAGCTGTAAAACTTCCACTCTCCTTTAGATACCAATCCACCTGGAGATGTTTCCAACATAACTGGGTTTCTTTATCCTCTTCCTGTCTGGCCTGTGATCTTGCCTGCCAGTATGAGTGCTGGATTCGAGTGACTCTGCAATCAGAGCTATCTGTTCACTGAAAGACGGTATTCTTTTACCTAGGGTCTCAAGTAGTTATACTCATTTGAAAATTCAACCTTCTGATCACCTAATGCAAAATCAAACTGAGTACCCTGGCCTGAGCTAATTATGGGATAAGGTCAATTCCAGAACAAAAAGTACCTGCTGGTCCTCTATTCCTCAACATAAGCCCTAGTTGTCTCTCCCATATGCAAGAATAAGTTGTCAGTCTGTTGAATGAGCCTTCCCTTCCCAAGCAAATCCCCTTGGATGGCTGCAATTCCCAAGTCTGTAAACCCAACTTCCTGTAAGCATACACTTGTGTCCCCTTAGTGAGCTGCATCACAAGGTAATCACTGGTGGGCCAGGATGACCTGGCCCTGATAGAACGGGTGAGAAGTGTTAAACCAGAGATAAAACGGTTACTTTGTTCTTCGAGATGTGTTGCTCATATCCATTCCAATTAGGTGAGGCGCGCTGCGTGCACGATCGTCGGAGAAATTTTCTACCCTAGCAATACCCGGTGGGTCGGCTGTGGAGCCCCCTGGAGTGGCGCCTTTATGGCACTGGATATATACCCCAGCCGACCCAGCGCCCCCTCAGTTCCATCTTGCCAGCTACTCCGACAGTGGGGAAAGGGGGCGGGTTTGGAATGGATATGAGCATAGTGAGCGACGAAGGTGTGGACCGATGACCAAACTGCAGCTCTACAAATGTCCTGAGCCAGGAAGGCAGTCGAGGAGGCTTGGGCCCTCATGGAATGGGCGGTGAGGCGTGGCACTGGGACACCAGCCAGGTCGTAGCAAGCACGAATGCAGGACATGGTCCAAGAGGAGAGATGTTGGGAGGAGACCAGTAGGCCTTTCAGCCGGTCGGCTACTGCAATGAAGAGTTGCGTCGTCTTTCGAAATGGTTTTGTACACTCAATATAGAAAGCAAGGACCCTGCGCACGTCCAAGGAGTGCATACGCTGGTCTTGTCGCGTGGCATGTGGCTTAGGATGGAAGACCGGGAGGAATATATCCTGGTTCACATGAAAAGCTGATACAACCTTGGGAAGGAAGGCAGGGTGGGGGCGAAGCTGCACCTTGTCTTTATGGAAGACTGTGTACGGAGGCTCAGATGTGAAGGCCTTGAGTTCAGAAATACGCCTTGCTGAAGTGATGGCTACAAGGAAGGCTGTCTTCCAAGATAGGTAAAGGAGCGAGCAGGTAGCCAATGGCTCGAATGGGGGTCCTGTGAGCTTGGAGAGAACCAGGGTAAGATCCCACGCCGGAACGGGTTGGCGTTGCTGTGGGTAAAGGCGGTCTAAGCCCTTGAGGAATCTGACAACCATCGGGTTAGAGAAGACCGAGGAAGCGTGTTCTCCTGGGTGGAACGCCGATATAGCGGCCAGGTGAACCCTGACTGAAGATATTGCCAGGCCCTGCTGCCTCAAGTACAGGAGATACTCGAGTATAAGAGGAATAGACGCCTGCAAGAGGGGCGTGGCCCGCTGGTCGCACCAACAGAAGAACTGCTTCCACTTGGCTAAGTAAGTGGTCCGTGTAGAGGGCTTTCTACTTCCCATTAGAATCTGTTGCACGGGATGTGAGGATTGTAGCTCTGTCCGATTCAGCCATGGAGCATCCACGCTGTAAGGTGGAGAGATTGCAGGTCGGGGTGACACAGTCGGCCGTGGTCCTGGGAGATCAAGTCTGGGCACAAGGGAAGCGTGATCGGAGTTTGAACCGATAGCTCCAGAAGGGTGGTGTACCAGTGCTGTCTTGGCCAAGCTGGAGCGACTAGAATCACACGTCTGGTCTCTGCGTAGTTTGAGCAGTACCCTGTGGACCAGTGGGAATGGAGGGAAAGCGTAGAACAGCTGGTCTTTCCACGTTAGAAGGAAAGCGTCCGACAGGGAGCCCGGAGATCGCCCTTGAAGGGAGCAGAACACATGGCACTTCCTGTTGGCTTGTGATGCGAACAGGTCTACCTGGGGAAATCCCCACCTCTGGAAGATGGAATAGATGATTTCCGGGCGAATTGACCACTCGTGCGTCTGGAAGGATCTGCTGAGACGGTTCGCCAGAGCGTTCTGGACTCCAGGGAGGAACGATGCCATGAGATGTATCGAGTGGGCAATGCAGAACTCCCACAGGCGAATGGCCTCTTGGTGTAGGGGAGACGACCGGGCTCCTCCTTGCTTGTTGATGTAGAACATGGCCGTGGTGTTGTCTACGAGGACTAACACGCAGCGGCCATGCAGGAGACCGAGAAATGCCTGACAGGCTAGGCGCACCGCCATCAGCTCTCGAACATTGATGTGCAGAGCTAGTTGGGATGCAGTCCACGGGCCTTGGGTATGGTGCTCCCCGAGGTGAGCGCCCCAACCTAGAGATGAGGCATCTGTGACCAGGTGCAGGGAGGGTTGTGGGGCATGAAATGGCACTCCCGCACAAACCGCCTTGTGATCCAGCCACCAGGTGAGAGAGGTCAAGACCGAGTTCGGAATCGTGACCACCATGTTCAGGCTGTCCCGAGAAGGGCGGTACACCGAGGACACCCAGGCCTGAAGTT
Source organism: Malaclemys terrapin pileata (assembly GCF_027887155.1). Taxonomy (NCBI): domain Eukaryota; kingdom Metazoa; phylum Chordata; order Testudines; family Emydidae; genus Malaclemys; species Malaclemys terrapin. Next base: position 30,112,298 of record NC_071512.1, read on the forward strand.
GATGAAGCCAAAGTCTGGCATGCCTGGTTACGTAAGTACAAGAGGCCATGTGACCCAACAGACCGAGGCATGTCCTTACAGTGGTAATAGGGAAGGCCTGGAGTCCGTGGATGATGTTCGCGATGGTGCGAAACCGAGTGCCTGGCAGAAGAGCTCGGGCGAGCGTGGAGTCTAAGACTGCCCCGATAAACTCTATTCTCTGGGTTGGCTCCAGAGTGGACTTCTCTTTGTTGAGTAGAATGCCTAAGTCGTGGAATGTTTGTAGTATTATCTGTACGTGCGCCTGAACCTGGTCTCTGGTGCGGCCGCGGACCAGCCAGTCGTCTAGATACGGGAACACCTGTATCCTTTGTCGCCGAAGGTATGCTGCCACGACGGCCATACATTTGGTGAACACTCTCGGAGCCGCTGACAGTCCGAAGGGAAGGACGGCAAATTGGTAGTGTACCTTGTTTACTACAAAATGAAGGAAGCGCCTGTGAGGGGGGGGTAGATCGCTATATGAAAATATGCGTCCTTCATGTCGAAGGCGGCGTACCAGTCCCCAGGATCCAGGGAAGGGATGATGGTCCCCAAGGAGACCATGCGGAACTTCAACTTTACTATGAATTTGTTGAGTCCGCGTAAGTCTAAAATGGGTCGCAGACCCCGTTTTGCTTTGAGGATCAGGAAGTAGCGGGAGTAAAACCCCTTGCCCCTTAACTCTGGGGGAACCTCCTCTATGGCCCCCATAGAGAGGAGCCCAAAAACCTCCTGTATAAGGAGATGCTCATGAGAAGGGTCCCTGAAGAGGGACGGGGAGGGAAGGTGGGAGGGACGGGGAGGGAAGGTGGGAGGGGGGAAACGAAGAAAACTGGAGGGCGTATCCCCTCTCCACCGTGCAAAGGACCCAACAGTCCGAAGTTATAAGGGACCAAGCACGGTGGAAATGGGAGAGGTGATCCCGAAATAAATTAGATGGATCCTGGGTAGTGGCTGGTGCACCGTCCTCGGGCGCAGCTTCGAAAGTTTTGCCTAGGTCCTGAAGGTGACCTAGGGGGGCCCTGGTTCTGACCGGGTTGGGGTCCGGTCGGCCTCCATCTACCACCTCGTCCCCGCCTTCTGGGGAAGTTCTGTCTCGGACGAGGAGGAGGAGGGTAGAACCTTTGTGGCTGTCGCTTAAAGGTCCTGATGTCCTGGGACATGCATCCCCAGGGAGCTCATGATGGTTCTCGAGTCTTTGAGGCTCTGTAACCTAGAGTCCGTCTTGTCCGAGAACAAGGGGAGGACGGGAGATGGTGGCCTCAGGAACCCTGGGCTCAGAGTGAGCCGAGAGAGAGGCCGCTAGTGGAGCCCCTTGAGCCTGGTGATATGCCCAAGGGGTCCAGAAAGACCAATGCGTAGGGTCTTGTTGAAGGTTGTCTGCCCCCTCCTGCCAATGACCCAAGTCGTCTGCGGCTTGACCCTGAGCAGGGTACGTTGAACAGGGACCCCTTCAGAAGAGTGAGACGCCGATCTCGAGGGCCAGGGGCGGTGCCAAGCGTGGGTGCAGGGAAACGGTGCTGAGCAGTGCCGATCAATCGGCGAGCGGTCTCTGCATGGTGCCGGTGAACGGTACCGGGATTGAGAACGGTGCCGATATGCATGTCGGTAACGGGATCCAGATCTGGATCTGGACGACGAAGACCGTCTGTAACCTCGGTGCCGGTAGTGGCCCTGGGAATGGAAGCGGCACTCATACCGGTGCCGAGAGCTGCGCCTTGACTCCGACCGGTACTGATGCTCGGGTCGGTGCCGAGAAGAAGACCAGTGCCGGGAGGTAGATCTGTGCCACGAGTACAACCGGCACCTAGATGGAGATCGGTGCCGGGACTGCGAGTGGCGTCGAGACCTGCTCCGAGTCCACGCCCGGAGATGGCAGCCGTATCAAGGTAGGCTTGCCCCTGGACTGTACCGTACGAAGGGCATGCGGTGCCGTGGGTTGAGAAGGTGCCGGCTCCGTGAGGGTGATGAGGTCTCTCACCGTGGCAAATGTCTCCAGTGTAGAAGGGAGACAGGGCTCCACCACCTGACGAGGCGGTGAGCCAGTCCGCACTGGACTCAATGGCTCTACGCCCAGCGCCGGAGTCAACGGTGCTGATGATACTTGCACCCTCTGGCGTTCGGAAGTCGGGCGCGGCTCTACCACCGGTGCGGGGGGAGCTGGTGCCTGTTGGACAGCAGCGTCCTGAGTTTTACGGGGTCTTTTATGTCCCGGAGACAGGGACCGGCGCCGAAGGGCTTGCGGCGGACACGGTGCTGAGGGAGGACGGTGCCGTGGCGCCTTTTCCGTGTCTGCCTGCGGTGCAGTACCAGAAGGAGCCGCTGGGGCACTACGCACCGAGGCGCTCGGTGCCGGAACCTGGCGCGCTGAAGGAGGATCCGGGCTAAGTGCCGCTTCCATGAGAAGCTGCTTAAGCCTGAAGTCCCGCTCCTTTTTCATCCTTGGCCTGAAAGCCTTGCAAATCTTGCACTTGTCTGTTTGGTGAGACTCCCCTAAGCACTTCAGACAAGAGTCATGGGGGTCTCCCGTTGGCATAGGCCTAGCACACGTCGCGCACGGCTTAAAGCCGGGAGCCTTGGGCATGAGCCCGGCTGTGCGCCGGAAGGGAAAAGGGGGGAATAAAGGACCCCTTAGCCCCTGCTAACTACGAAAAACTATTTATAACTATTAACAACAACTACTAATCTAAAAAACACAATTAACAACTATCTACAAGAAGCAATGGGTAAAGCTAGGGAGAGTGGAAAACAGCTATGCCGCGCTCCACAGTTCCAACGACCGTCACGGGCGGTAAGAAGGAACTGAGGGGGCGCTGGGTCGGCTGGGGTATACATCCAGCGCCATGAAAGTGCCACTCCAGGGGGCTCCACAGCCGACCCACTGGGTCTTGCTAGGGTAAAAAATTTCTCCAACGATTGTGCACGCGGCGCACACACACCTAATTGGAATCAATATGAGCAAGCACTCGAAGAAGAAGCAGCATTTCTGAAAACAGACATCAGTATTTATTTCACCTGCATATATTTTGTTGCCTTCACTGCTATTACCTCATAAATTTCTCTTTGGTCAGTGTGCGCCAAGTCTTTTTCCTTTTCTGGCAAGTCCAAAGTCACTATACAAGACAAACCCCAGCTTGCATGACCAAACTCGTACCCTTTTCCAGGTACTGCTTCTTCTCCAACTTGGTCCTATCTAGGGTTGCCAGGCATCCAGTTTTCGACCGGAACGCCCAGTCAAAAAGGGACCCTGGCAGCTCCGGTTGGCACCATCGACCAGGCCACTAAAAGTCCGGTTGCACCGGGGGCCAAGGCAGGCGCCCTACCTGCTGGCTCCGTGTGGCTCCTAGAAGCATACGGAGCTTCCCTAGCCACCCATGTGCTTAGGGGCTGCAGGGACCTGGCAGCTGCTTTCCGGGAGCTCCGGTAAGCGCTGCTGGGACCCTGCAGCCCCTCCTGCACCTAAACACCCTCCCGGAGCCTGCAACCCCAGCTGGAGCCCTCACCCCATTCCTGTACCCCAACCTCCTGCCCTAACCCTGAGCTCCCTCCCAGAGAAAGTGAGTCAGGGTGGGAGAGAGCGAACGACAGAGGGAGGCAGGAAATGGAGCAAGCAGGGGGCACAGCCTCAGAGAAGGGACCAGGCTGGGGCGGGGCAGAGGTGTTCAGTTTTGTGCAATTAGAAAGTTGGCAACCCTGGTCCTGTCATCAGTGCCCTCTTCTCTGGAGCCATTTTTCCTGGCACTCCTTTAACAGCACACTTCTCCTCATCCCCGAGTTAGAAGAGTCTGTATTGTATAGCGGCCCAGACCCCACTCAGAAGACTTTGTTAAGGACTAATAGCCAAGGCTCCAGTCCCCCACTAGAACAGTGAGTACCAACAGCTGGACCACTGTCTTCCCTAGGACAGGCACAAAGTGTGGGATTCAAACAGGGACCCAGGCCGACCAATGCAGGGCCTAACTTTTAGCTGCCCTGCCACCAAGTGGAATTTACAGCACTGAGGCCTTGTCTACACTACGAGAGTAGTTCGATTTTACTTAAATCGAATTTTTGGAATCGATATTGCAAAGTCGAACGTGTGTGTCCACACTAAGGACAGTAATTCGACTTTGTGAGTCCACACTAACGGGGAAAGCGTCGACATTGGAAGTGGTGCACTGTGGTCAGCTATCCCACAGTTCCCGGAGTCCCCGCTGCCCATTGGAATTCTGGGTGGAGCCGCAAATGCCTTCTGGGTAAAAAAAAGGTGTCCAGGGTGCTTTTGGGTAACTGTCGTCATCCGTCCATCACTCCCGCCCTCCCTCCCTGAAAGCGCCGGCGGGAAATCAGTTCGCGCACTTTTCTAGTCAGTGACAGCGCGGACGCCACAGCACTGCGAGCATGGAGCCTGCTGCAACCATCACTGCAGTTGTGGCCGCTCTCAACGCCTCGCAACTTATCATACACCTTTCCCTGAGGCAGATGCAGAAAAGTCAGGCGAGGAGGCTACGTCAACGCGGTGATGGCCTGAAGTCTGAGAGTAGCACAGACCTCTCAGAAAGCAGGGGACCCAGCGCCGAGAACATCACGGTGGCAATGGGTCATGTTGATGCCGTCGAAAGGAGATTCTGGGCACGGGAAACAAGCACTGAGTGGTGGGACCGCATAGTGCTGCAGGTCTGGGATGAATCCCAGTGGCTGCGAAACTTTCGCATGCGGAAGGGAACTTTCCTGGAACTTTGTGAGTTGCTGTCCCCTGCCCTGAAGCGCAATGACACCCGGATGCGAGCAGCCCTGACTGTCCAGAAGCGAGTGGCCATAGCCCTGTGGAAGCTTGCAACGCCAGACAGCTACCGGTCAGTCGCGAACCAGTTTGGGGTGGGCAAATCTACCGTGGGGGTTGTTGTGATGCAAGTAGCCAAGGCAATCGTTGATGTACTGCTGCCAAAGGTAGTCACCCTGGGAAACGTGGAGGCGATCATAGATGGCTTCGCAGCGATGGGATTCCCAAACTGCGGTGGGGCCATAGATGGAACTCACATCCCTATCCTGGCACCGGAACACCAGGCCAGCCAGTACATTAACAGAAAGGGCTACTTTTCCATGGTGCTGCAAGCACTGGTGGACCACAGGGGACGTTTTACCAACATCTACGTGGGATGGCCGGGCAAGGTTCATGACGCTCGTGTTTTCAGGAACTCTGGTCTGTTTAGACGGCTGCAGCAAGGTATTTACTTCCCGGACCACAAAATAACTCTTGGGGATGTGGAGATGCCTATAGTCATCCTCGGGGACCCAGCCTACCCGCTAATGCCCTGGCTCATGAAGCCCTATACTGGTGCCCTGGACACTGAAAAAGAACTCTTCAACTACCGGCTGAGCAAGTGCAGAATGGTGGTGGAGTGTGCTTTTGGCCGTCTCAAGGGGAGATGGAGAAGCTTACTGACTCGCTGTGATCTCAGCGAAACCAATATCCCCATTGTTATTGCAGCTTGCTGTGTGCTCCACAATCTCTGTGAGAGCAAGGGGGAGACCTTTATGGCGGGGTGGGAGGTTGAGGAAAATAGCCTGGCTGCTGATTACTCACAGCCAGACAGCCGGGCGATTAGAAGAGACCAGCGGGAAGCGCTGTGCATCCGGGAGGCTTTGAAAGCAAAGTTCCTGAGTGAGCAGGGTAACCTGTGACTTTAAAGTTTGTGTATTGAGAAGCTAAACCTGCCCCCATTTCTTTGCCCAGTTAATGTTGACTATCCTATCCAGTTACATACCCCCTTCACCCCACTTCCAACACACGTTTCAAAATAAAAATAGTTCTACTTTGTTAAAGCACACCGTTTTCTTTAATACTGTATTCGCGGGAATTTTTTAAAACTGGGACGCAGACTGTGGTGCGGAGCGGGTGTACTGTAGTGGCGCGAATGCAGCTTCTAAACTCAAGGATTGACAGGCTCCGCTGCGGTGGGATGGTTGTTTCAACGGAGCCTGTCACCCCTCCTGATAGGGACTGTGTGTATGGGGGGGTCTATGTGACTTTGTGGCAGGGGGAGGACGGTTACAGATCCCCTGCTGTGTGGCTCTGTGATCCTGCCTAAGGACCGCCGCTTAAGATCTGTAACTGCCCTCCCCTGCCACAAAGTCACAGAGCAACCCACCCCCCACCACATAACATGAAAACAACCTCCCAGACTAACCAGGGTAACTAGTCACTGCATCACTGCACTATGTATGTGCCCTGCTGCTGTGCCTGCCCCCGACTATATACCCTGCCAAAGGTGACTGTCCTGTCGAATTACCAACCCCCTATCCCCCCCTCCTGCAAAAGAACATGATGGAAACAGTAGTTAACAGAAACGTATTTTTTATTATCAACCAAACATGGAACTGGGAAAGTGAAACTTGGACGGGGGCTTGTGTCAGGCGGGAAGGAAAGAACTTGTCAAATTTTGGGGAATGAGAGCCTTCTGCTGCTCGAGCTCTCTGCAGGGGTGGAGTGAGAGTTAGCAGGGACTCTGCCGCCTCTCCTTCTGTGCACTTTGGGTGAGGGGAGTATGGGACTTGGTGGCGGGGGAGGGCGGTTAGAGATGGACTGCAGCGGGGCTCTGTCCTCCTGCCTCCGTTCCTGCAGAACATCCACAAGGCGCCGGAGCGTGTCCGTTTGCTCCCTCATTAGTCCAAGCAGGGTTTGAGTCGCCTGCTGGTCTTCCTGACGCCACCTCTCCTCCCGATCCATGTTGGCTTGGTGCATTCGGGTCAAGTTCTCCCGCCACTGGGTCTGCTGTGCTGCCTGGGCTCTGGAGCAGGCTATAAGCTCCGAGAACATGTCCTCCCGTGTCCTCTTCTTCTTATGCCTAATCCGCGCTAGCCTCTGGGAGTGTGATGACAGGCTAGGTTGTGAGACAGTCGCAGATGGGGCTGTGGGAATGGGAAAAAGGGAGTGAATTCCTCAGAAAGATAAATGTAGTTGTGAACAAAGAACATAGTCTTTCTCTGTTAACAAGACCATGCACAGCACCTCTCACATGCGCACTCAGCACAAGGTCGAATTCTCGGCCTTCGCATTCAGTGCCTGGGGTCTTCTACAGCACATTTGAGAAGCCTCTCAGGAGAACGGAATTTCTGTTGCAGGCAGACATGGTAAGCCGTAGACTTGTGGCAGCTTAAAACTTTAATATTAGCAATGGCCTCATTTCACATTGAAATCAATGTCGGTCCCTGCTGCCAGCAATTCGACAAGCAGGAAGTCTGCTCCTGTCCCACACCCTCGCGGCTGTCCCCGGGAACGATCCCTTTCGGCTGCCCCTCTCCCGCCTCCACCGCGTGGCTGCAAACCAGCGGTTACAGTTCTGTAAAGGAACGGCAAAGCAGTCCCAACACTAACATTCCCCTACCTCATTCAAAGCAGGTCATCATGAGCGACATCACCCTCATGAGGATCTCTGACAGCGAGAAAGAGAGAATGCTCCGGGAAAGCCTGCAAAGACCAGGGCCGTATGCCGCCATGCTGTGCAGAGCAATGATTCCAGAGTACTTGATAGTCTCGTGGCGTGGCAACGTGTCCTACTACGGAGGACCCAATAAGGCCGCTCTCCCCAAGAACCTAATGCAGCGGATTTCCAATTACCTCCAGGAGAGCTTCCTCGAGATGTCACAGGAGGATTTCTGCTCCATCCCCGGACATATAGACCGCATTTTACTGTAGCTGCTGTAGCAGTGACTAACCAGTAGAGCGGCTTGGGCAGGACAATCATGCAAAACCGGACATTGCTAGATTTTTTTTCAATAGTTGCACTGCCCATGACTGAACCGTTAAGCTAATCAAACTAATCATGAGAAACCCATTTTTTAAATTGTTAATATTCCTGTTCTGTTACAAATAAATGTTTAGATTTTTACAACACTTACTGGCTGATCCTTCCCCAGATTCTGTGTCCGGGGTAACGGCTGGGGAGGGTTGGTAGGGGATCTCTGTAAGGGTGATGAAGAGATCCTGGCTGTCGGGGAAATCAGCGTTGTGAGCGCTGTCGACTGCCTCGTCCTCCTCATCTCCTTCCTCATCTTCCCCGTCCGCTAACATGTCCGAGGATCCAGCCGTGGACACTATCCCATCCTCAGAGTCCACGGTCACTGGTGGGGTAGTGGTGGCGGCCGCACCGAGGATGGAATGCAGTGCCTCGTAGAAACGGGATGTCTGGGGATGGGATCCGGAGCGTCCGTTTGCCTCTTTGGTCTTCTGGTAGCCTTGTCTCAGCTCCTTGATTTTCACGCGGCACTGCGTTACATCCCGGCTGTATCCTCTCTCTGCCATGTCTTTAGAGATCTTCTCGTAGATCTTTGCATTCCGTCTTTTGGATCGCAGCTCGGAAAGCACGGACTCATCGCCCCACACAGCGATGAGATCCAAGACTTCCCGATCAGTCCATGCTGGGGCCCTCTTTCTATTCTGAGATTGCACGGCCATCACTGCTGGAGAGCTCTGCATCGTTGCCAGTGCTGCTGAGCTCGCCACGATGTCCAGACAGGAAATGAGATTCAAACTGGCCAGACAGGAAAAGGAATTCAAATTCAAATTTTCCCGGGGCTTTTCCTGTGTGGCAGTTCAGAGCATCCGAGCTCGTACTGCTGTCCAGAGCGTCAACAGAGTGGTGCACTGTGGGATAGCTCCCGGAGCTATTAGCGTCGATTTCCATCCACACCTAGCGTAATTCGACATGGCCATGTCGAATTTAGCGCTACTCCCCTCGTCGGGGAGGAGTACAGAAGTCGAATTAAAGAGACCTCTATGTCGAACTAAATACCTTCGCGGTGTGGACGGGTGCAGGGTTAATTCGATGTAACGGCGCTAACTTCGACATAAACGCCTAGTGTAGACCAGGCCTGAGTTAGGCACCCAGTGTATGGGGAGAGACAGATGCCTAAAAAGGGGAAGCTGCCTAAGATAGCCAGAAGGAAGTGCTGAGGAAAGGGGTGTGGCAAAAACCCCTCTCCTCAAAAGGGGATTTGGACCCTAACTCAGAACCAGAGGGAGGTGGCTCCCTTCAGTTGGGATTCACTGCCATGAACTCTCTTTTGGAGTTTGGCACTTAAGTCAGCTCAGCCCTTTTTCCAAGACAAACTGAGAAGGAGCAGGAGAGGTGGTGCCCCTCCCACATTAAGCTCAATATCCCAGTGGCCAGAGCTTCCACTCTGGATGTTTGAGACTCAGGTTCAAATCCTGCTTTTGCCTGATGTGAAGCAGGGAATTGAACGCTGGTCTCCGACCTCCCAGATGAAAGCCCTAACCACTGGGCTATTGGGTATAAAGGGGGGGCACCACAATTACTTCCTCCAGCTGTGGCGTGTGGAGCCTGATCCAGGAGACATGCTCTACGGCCGCTTGTGAGCATGTCTACTGGATCAGACCCTGCAGGAGAGAAGCACAAAGAAATTCCTATGTTGTGAATCCCACTGGGGCTTACACATGAATTAGGCACCAAGCTGCTCAGTGATACCAGTGCTGAGCCAGCTGTGCACATGCCAACAGCAATTTAGATGTCATGGGGACTTTTCCAGTGCAAACTTAGGCACCTAGGGAGTTTAGGCGGCGAGAGGTTAGGCAAACCTAACCAAATCCCAACCAAACTTTCTACAGTTGCTTCCAATCCAGCTTTTCCAAGGATTTGCGTTTTTTCTTCCTTCTTCTCAAGTGACTGTTTACTCTGTCACAATCTGACCTCTGCCTCCTCTCTTTGTACTGTTTCCTGCCTATCAGCTGCCAGAGCAGAACTCTTCCTCCAGGCTTGGCTCTTTTCGCTGGGAGGAACAGTCAGAAACCCCACTGCCCACATGGACCATTTAGTGCTTAATGCCTTAGTACCCTGAGTCAGTCTTCTACACTCTACTGCAAAAGTGGAAGACCTTTGCAACCAATGTTCTCTTTATGCAATGTAACTTTGGGATTCTTAAGCTGTGTTACTGTATGTTGGTGATTTATCAGTTCACGCACTTGAGTTTCATCATTTGCCACGCAACAGTGCGTTCTTGTCCTGCTAGATAAATTCCCCTCTGTAATTCACTGACTTTCATGGACATTGGAGCTGATTGAGTAGTCACACTACTTTTCTTTTAACTGACAAATGATTGTTTTCTTAAACAATTTGTTCATTGTTCAGCCAGGTCTACTGGAGACAAAATTACAGATGTGCAAGCTTTTTGTAAGCAATTGTGCCCAGAAGAAACTCTCCTGGTTTCAGCTTGTTATTACTTTGTAATGGGTTCATCAACAGGATTGCAGGGGTTCATGAGCCATTCAGTTAATTTAGATCACCCTACAATTTCAGATGGCAATTGTTTATTGCTTGCTTTCAATCGCAGCTCTTGAAACTTTGTGCTAACACAGACACTCAGGAGTGATGAACCACTGTCAAAGCCAAATCTAATTAGTTTTTCACTGTGATCCATGGTATGCAACACTATTGCTTTGTAGTGATTTGCTACTTGCATTTGTGGGAAAATAGCATTTTAGGTTTCCTTTATAAAAAGCATTGTTTTAATCCATAGTCAATGACTAACAAACTAAAAAGGAGACAGGATGCACCCCTGCCTTACCCCTGTCTTGATGCTGAATGGCTTACTCAATCCATTTTCCATTTTAATGTAGCATTTTGAGTTGGCATAGAATTCCTTCATAGTGTTAATTTTGTTGGAATTCCATATTGTTCCACAATTTTCCACATTGTTTCTCTGTTTACACTATCAATTGCCTTTTGAAAGTCCACAAAATTGATGGCAAGACTGCCTTGGAATTCAACTGTGTTCTCAATAATCCTTCTCAGGGTGAAAATAGCATTTGTGCACAATCTTCCTTGTCTAATTTCAGATTGTTCACGTAGGATGGTATCCATCTTTCTTTTCATTCTGTTCAGGAGGTCTGCTGCGAATACTTTTCCTGTGACAGATAGAAGTATTACTCCCCTCCAATTTGAACAACTGTTTAGATCACCTTTCTTTGGTAACTTGATGAGAATACCAAGGGTCCATTCTTCCAGCACTTTTTCCTCCATCCATATTCTGTTGCACAGCAAACAAATGACTGATTCCACGTCTTTGTCTCCATATTTAAGCATCTCAGGATGAATGCCATCCAAACCAGGTGCCTTGTTGTTTTTCAGCTTCTGCAATGCTTTTTTTCCCCTTCTTCTTCGATTTTTACCTCAGATACATCAATATCTAGGTCTAATGGTTTATCATTGTTAAATTCCAGTTCTGGTTAGTTTACCACTTCTTTGAAGTGTTCCACCCATCAATTTTCTTGTTCTTCCTGTGTTTTCAAAATTTCTCCTTGTTTCCCTTTCACTGGGACACTTCTGAATTTTGATCCATATCCTGTTAACTGTTTCAGGATTGTGTAGACTGTTCTTCTATTGTTTTTCCCCCTGCTTCTTCAGCTTCACTAGGCCTTACTTTCTATCCAATTTTGCTTATCTTTTTTGCATTGTTTCTTTACTGCTTTGTCAAGGTTCCTGCAGGTATGTTTTGTTTCTTCAGCCGCATGTTCTAGTAATAGAGCCTAAAATGGAACAATTCAAGGCTATTTGATTTATATTTTTCTGACGACATCGCTCATATCAGTGAAGATGCCAATGGACTACAAAAATGCACAAACCAAGTAAAAGTAGTAATGGAGAAGATTGGTTTGAGATACAATGCAAAGAAATGTAAAGTCACGTTAATGGGGACTACAAGAAAAGAAACTGGAGAAGGTGGACAATTTTACGGATCTTGGAAGTACCATCAGCCAAGATGGTACTAGCTCCGAGGAAATAAGAAGAAGAATCGGGAAGGCAAATGCTGCACTTGGAAGACTCAAAAACATCAGGCAACTCAAAAACATCTCCCTCAAGACGAAACTGAATGTGTACAAAGCAACTGCGATCACCATCACAACATATAGCAGTGAGACATGGCAACTTATCAAGAAAGATATGCAAAAGCTGGATGCATTTCATCACAAACGTCTGAGAAGACTATTGGGAATAACATATAGAGATAGGACGATGGATGAAAAAGTCAGAAAAATTACTGGATGAGGCACCTGCTCACAAATAATCTACAAAAGAAGACATCTGTGGCTGGGACAAGAATGGAAAAAGAATGCTTACCAAATACCGCCCTTGAATGGAAGCCAGAAAACACAAGAAGAAAGAGAGGAAGACCGCGAATAACATGGAAACGAACAGTTCTGAACAACATCAAGCATCTCAACATGAAATGGGAAGATTTGGAGAGAAGGGCAGTTGACAGGCAAGGATGTCAAATGTGGAGAGCCCAATGTGCAGCAAAGAATGGGATGGACTAAGGGCTAAGGTAAGGTTATAAAAAGCTTGGTAGGTGACAGTAGGATCACTAGCAGGTTCCAGCTGCAAAAACCTAAACCTTAACCTCTAATCTTCATTGGCTTTCAAATATATCAGTATACCAAAGTACCTTTCAGTGGAAATTCTTTAAATAAAGCCATTCAAAGACACTTGGAAAGTTATACTGCAAGTCTAAAGAGTCTTTTACTTTATAATTAATAAGCTCTCAATTTTTTTTAAGCACAGATTCATGCAGAAAAATATATGCTCATTATGGATGAATATCTCCTCAGGGCAGAAGTCCTACATCTGACTGGCATTCAGGGCCAGCTACAACCCTTTTTCACCATGTTAAATTTCACTCTGCATGAACAAGCCCTGTTAGTATTGTGTGAAGTTACATGTTCAGAGAACACTACCCCATATAACTCATGATACAGGAAAGCTGGCAGTCATGAGCCAAGCTGTCCTCTCATGGTTCATAAGTAGCTCTGTTAACACTACTCACCTTTACCCACAGGAGAATAGATTGAGGTTGTGACCCACACCAATTTTAGTAAGACTGCTGGTTCTTATGACTCTCTGGGTTAATTTATTTTTCTTTTGGCATGCAACATATGAAGCAGGGCTGTATAAAAACACTATTAACTTTTAATATAGGTGTTGTGGGAGCTTTATGCAAACAGAAACAAACAAACAATGGAATGGAATGATTTCCGCTGGAACATAAACATGGATTACAATGGCATGGAATGCATATTTTGTGTGAATACCAATAAAGTAAGCTCACACTGAGCTGTTACTTTAAAGGATGTTTTACCCATAGACGTATCTCCCCGTGCTTTAATAACTATATAATTTGATACATATTTGGTAAATATACTGAAGAATAAGTTACACAATGTGTATACTTATTGCAAGCAGTGAAACAAAGCAATTGGAGCAAACCCTGCTCCAAAGCAAGAATTCTTCAGAGTTGCATAATCCTACATTCCTCTTTGAAGAGAATTTAGTGAACTCAAGCCAGACATGCGAATAATATTTTAAAGTGTCTCCAAGATTCCATGATGCATGCCATAATACATCTTCCAATAGCATTAGAGCTACATACATTTTTCTATACTCCAGCACAGTTTGAACATTTTTTAGTTTACAGTTACTCTTCTGTGCCAGTCAAACCCTTCAAAAAGTAAGTTGCGAATCTGTTCTTCCAAAAACCCTACCCTCATCTTGAGAATTATACAGGCACATCACTGGGGGAAATAGATTCATTTGTCACAGTATCAAGTGTGTGCGCACGCACGCATCTGTATATATACACACACCATAATTAATTAAAGGGAGCAGATTGAAGTCTTTCAGCTTCTATTCCCAATACTGCCTTGCAAACCTGATCTTGTGCAAATAATTTAAATTCTGCTTACCTCCGTAATGTCACAGTACTTTGTATGTGAGGGGTTAGAATTGAGGTTTAAGAAATACTTCAGATGAAATGCCATTCCAATTTCTCATATTATGCAATATTAAACAATAATCAGGAGCAAAAGATGGTTAGAGCTGGAGTACATGACTTAGGGCATGTCCACACTACAAAATTAAGTCAACCTAGTTTATGTCGGCATACAGCTGCCACAGTAATTACATTGCTCATGCATGTCTACACTTCGCTCCTTGTGTCAGCGGTGCACATCCTCACCAGAGGCACTTGTACTGATTGAACTGTCAGCGTGGGACATTGTGGGACGGCTTCTGAAAGCCAGCAACAGTCAATGTAAGTCTACACTGAAGCTGTATCAACCTAACTACATCAACTTTGACTCTACGCTTCTCGTGGAGGTGGAATTATTAAGTTGGTGTAGTGGGTGAGTTAGGCTGGGTCTACACTACCCGCCTGAATCGGCAGGTAGAAATCGACCTCTCGGGGATCGATTTATCGCGTCCCGTTGGGACGCGACAATCGATCCCTGAATCGACGCTCTTACTCCACCAGCGGAGGTGGGAGTAAGCGCCGTCGATGGGAAGCCGCAGAGGTCGATTTTGCCGCCGTCCCTAGAGCGGGGTAAGTCGGCTGCAATACGTCGAATTCAGCTATGCTATTTGCGTAGCTGAATTTGCGCATCTTAAATTGACCCCCCCCCCCCGTAGTGAAGATGTAGCCTTCCTAAGATAAGCAGGAGCTGCCTTGCATCGACCTAACTCTGTAGTGTAGACCAGGGCCCAGGCTGGAATGCAGATCACTAATCCATCCTCACACTGAATGTGTGAAATGTATATATAAAGGAGTATCTGGTACTTCTCCCACCTCTTCGCAAGCACACTTATGGTGGATGCAAAAGGTATGCAAGCTGTTAGCAGACCAATGGGAGCATACTTCCACACATGCCTCCTGTCACAACCTGTTCTCAGTCCCATTTTCTGGATGGACCCCAGTCTGTTGTAATTGGATGCAACAACTAAATCACACATGCTTCTAAACATCCTCAATCTGGGTAGTGACTGATCACTGATCCTAGCTCTGAGCATCTCACGTGCATTTCCAGATGCAGACCCCATGTCTGGACACCCTTCTGGACAGTGGGGCCCTGCAGTTTGTCTGCCTAGACCCTGGTATCAGTGCCTAAGTCCCCAGAGCCCCCAGTTGCTTAAACATATCCAACCCAGAGTCTGGTTTCTTAATTACACCCTTCATGGACAACGTGGCAGTAAAGCAAGGCACATGGACTTGCCCAGGAATTTAACCACAAAAACTTTCACTCTTACAAAGCAGGAGAGTTATAGATCTATGGAAAACAACAAACTCTGAAACACAAACCCACTCAAGTCTGACCTCAACACCTAAGAGTCCTAGGTTTGGTCCAATTCCAGAGGCCAGGCAACCCTTCCTGCCTTCTTGGCTAACAGAGTTCCTTTTGGCAGTGGAATGGCCCTCCTGGCTTAGAGGACATTCTTCTTTTAAAACAGCCTCTTTCACCTTTTCTGCCCATGCACTTCTGCTTAGAGATTTCCAAATACCAGCCCCACTCCCTATTCCCCACTGGCTTCTAGGCAGAGTCGTTCAAAGTCCCTGGCCCTAATAAAGGGCTTTAGAGTGCCATTTAAAGGGAGAAGGCCATAGGTTCCCCCCGCCCTCACGACCCTTCTCTTCCCCTCTCAAGTGCCCCCATTGCCACTATCACCCCAGCAGCCTGACTTCCCTGGCCCAGGAGCCCCTAAATCTAACCCCTCCTCATTTGACTAGCATTGCAAACTGGTACAAACCGGAGTAGTCTGGCGACCCCTTGGGCCAGGTCACAATGCAATTCACAAAATTTGGCCAAAAGTGGCACAATGTCCTGGTGTGCAGGGGGTTGCCCTGGCTGGACCCCCAGCTCTGCAGACTACGGTCCTAATGACAGCAAACCATTAGTAGGACAGAGCCACTGACTCAGTGTTGATGGTCCTTGATTTCTTTCTCTCAACTTCCCAAACTTAGTGTCTCCACTGGATGTCAAGTTCCTGCTACAAAAATCAATTCTCGAAGCCATACTGAAGGTTACATTCAAAATGGAGGTTAAAATACAACATGGCGGTCACAAAACCACAACAACAATTCTTATCCCACACTCTGTCTCATCTCCCACACAAAGCAATAGCAGGTTAGTTTCTGTTTAAATTCAGTCTTGTACAAAACAAGCTATGTAGACATCTGCAATAATGCCAGCCAAACTCAAGGGTTAACCTCTTGCATCTGCCTCTGGAGTGGGATTGCCCATGAAAACCAGAACCTGCTGTTAAATTCTGTCACTGCCATTTAAATTTCTAAGATATTGTCTGGTAGCCATGAGATTAGATTTGTGTCTTCTCCACATTCATATCAGGAGCTCTTAACTAACTAGGCCATTCCTACAATTAGTGCATTTATAATACCATCTTTTAGTAGCACATTTTACTCCTCCTTTTGGAAAACTTCGTTGGACTGCTCAGTATAGTCAATGCTGTTGCTGTTTTAAAATTGAACATGAAGACCGTTTCTGAGCCCCTGTTACTTCATGTTTGTGACTGATTGTACCTCTCAGCATTGAGCACCCTGAGTTCTATAATGGCATAATTTAAGTAAACTTTTCCTGGAAGGAAGCAAGTTACCTTTATTGGTCTGTTTCTTTACACTTTGAGAAGCTGTGATGATAAACTAAAATATACAACACAAAAATAGCCTAATCTCTCAGGATATGAAAACACAAAGGGTGAAAATCCCAAACTTTCTCCAGTCAATGGAGTTTTGCATTGACTTTAAAGTGGGTCAAGTTTCCACCAAAGGTGTAAAGAAGGCACACACAGAGTTTGATAACAATTGAGTGCCAGTAACTTTGTCAGAGGGTCACGATCTTGGAGCACCCCCTTCTGGCCTGGGGTGCTCCTGCAGGTATCCCATCCTCTGTTTCCCCTTCTCAAGGCTCCTCAAGAGTATTTTTCCAGCACTGAAGCTTAGAACTCCCTTGTCACAGGGTAATTATTATAAAAGTCTCAAAGGCATAAACTAAAGTCCCATACTGGAACTCAAAACCCCTCTGGCTCTGACACCTTTTAACACTCTTGACTCTTCTTCAGTCCCCAATCTTTCTTCAAAACGGAGGGCTCCTGGACTTACCTCTGTTCAAAGGACCCATTGAATCAATAATGCAAAGAATGAGTTTAATGAGTTAATGCAAGCAATAAGGAAAGAAGCTAGAACTTGGGGGGAGGGATAGTTCAGTGGTTTGAGAATTGGCCTGCTAAACCCAGGGTTGTGAGTTCAATCCTTGAGGGGGACACTTAGGGATCTGGGGCAAAATCAGTACTTGGTCCTGCTAGTGAAGGCAGGTGGCTGGACTCGATGACCTTTGAGGGTCCCTTCCAGTTCTAGGAGATAGGATATCTCCATATATTAAATTAAATATTAAACTGCATGACAAGGGATGGCTCACTCAATAATTGCCCTGTTCTGCTGGCACTGGCCACTGCTGCAAGACAGGATACTGGGCTAGATGGACCACTGGTCTGACCCAGTATGGCCATTCTTCTATACATATATAATGTCTGCCCACCCTGGGCTCATTTCCACATCCCTGAGTTCTTTCCCCATCTCCCTGACCTTTGAATAGAACAGTGGCAAGAGGACACTTTTCTGCACTTTTCTTCACCTCACCACTCAGAGATTAGCAGGAAGCATCTCCTCAGCATCATGGTACAAACAGACAAATACATAAACCATCTTCATGGTGTCACACATGACAAATTCAAGGGCTAGGGGACATATAGAACACATTTAATTGTTAATTATTCATGTTATGAGCCTAAGTAATAAACCAGAGGATGGTTATGTGTGAAAGAAACATAATATGGTTGGTATTATTAACACTCGGTGGGATGATTCTTATGTCTAGAACAATAAAATTGATGGCTTGAAGTCGTTCTGTAAGGATAGAATGGGAAAAGGGAAGAAGCAATGGTCCTTTACAACAAAGACACACTTTGCCTGTTAGAGTCATAGTTCAGAATTGCAGGACCTTGAATGCTTATGGATTAATATTCTACCTAGTAAAGCTAAAGTAGTAGTACTGGGGGCATCTGTTACAGACCACCTACTCTCACTAGAGAGCAGGATGAACAGCTCCTTAACCATCTGTAAGTAATATGTGGGAAGAAAAAATTATCATGGCTAACTTGAACCTGGGGAACACTTGCTGGACATTGCATGCAGCCAGCAATAAAACTTCCTTAGAGTTTCTAAAAATAATAGATGATGATTTCTTAATACAAAGTCCTACACTCAGCACAGGATAACTCAATAATGGCCCTCACTCTGATTGACAAAGAAGAGTGAATTGCTGACCTAAACATTATCAGTTGTCTAGATACCAGTGATCATGATCTGGCTACATTTACTTCATGCAAATGGAATATGGCACCAGCTAATATGTAAGATGTGTATTTGGAATTTTAAAAGGGCCAATTTTCCAAAGCTTAAAGCAATTATTGGCATAACTGTCTGGGAACATAAATTTAAAGTGGAATGTGTTATTGAAGACTGGCAATTGTTTGAAGGCACTAGAGAAATGCCAAGTGCTTTATAATGATGAAAAATTAAGCCTTGTAACACACCTGCGAAGTAGGGAAAGTAATGAGATTCTCCTGTAACAGGCAAAAAGTCACAAAGTTAAGCAACAGTATCGCATGAGCTGTATACCTGCGTGACATAGGAACTGTGGCAGATCCAGGAATGGAACCCAGATACACCTCTACCCAGATATAACGCTGTCCTCGGGAGCCAAAAAAAAAAATCTTACTGCATTATAGGTGAAACCGCATTATATCGAACTTGCTTTGATCTGCCGGAGTACGCAGCCCCCCCACAGAGCACTGCTTTACCGCGTTATATCTGAATTCATGTTATATCGGGTTGCGTTATATCGGGGTAGAGGTGTATTTTGCTTCCCTCCCTCCTCAGCTTCAGAAATGAAACATTGTCCTTCCTGGAAATCAAGCTGATGCCATTACTGGTTCTTTACAGTATGGCGTTCAAAAAGCTATTCAACAGAAGAAGAGGGCTTTAAATACATAGATATATACAATATATTTAATTATTTTACTGCAGATAGATTTTAAAAGGGCCTAAATAATGTGATGAATAACATACTTTTGCATCTTGAGGTAGAACTACTTGCACCTTATTTTTTAAGGATCAAGCTCATTGCTACAGGGATTAGGGAAGAAATTCCCTCCAGTGTATGGTACAGAACTAAACTGCAGGCCAAAATCTTAATTGGGAAGCAAGATGGGGGTAAGCTGATGAAGCTTCAGGAATTGGACATTGTAGGAGGTAGGATGCTAGACTTCATGAACCAATGGTCTGATCTAGTGTGTCAATATCAGAGTGAAAACTTAAATCCAAATATCTAAATGAGTTGCTCACCTCATAGGTAACAAACCTTTGTTAGTTCATGCCTGAAAATGTAGTTTGTCATGTAGGGCTAGAGGCAGATGGTAGCCTGTATCCATTAAAGACAAAGCAGTTCAGCAGCAAAGGCTTTAGGTAACAAGTAAAATAAAACTATGTGGTGCAGCATGCGAATGGTGCTATACTAATCACCAAAACATTCTTAGGGAGGGACAGACAGTATTAGAGTTTGAACTTGTTTACTAAAGACTCTCTTGCATCAAACTCCACAAATGGTTCCCATGAAATACAATGCAGAGATGTTGACCACTTTGTGCTACTAAATATTCTGCTTTCACAAGCAGGGAACTTACAACTTGAGTTGTTAATCTGCCTTCTAAAATCCCACCCATACCACAGTTTAGGTGCTGCATGTCGGAGTTGATGGTTACCTTGTGGAGCAGGTGGAGGAAAACAGCCAAACAGGAGAAATTTAAAGTGATTATTCACTTGTCATTCCAGCAGGTGGTTTGAATCAGCAAAATCTGTAGTAATGCACTGATAAACAATACAACCTTTGTTCCCAAGAATGTGAGTTGCTTGAGTTATTTGGAGGAAGTAGCCTAATGCACAATTGTGCACTGGGTAGGCCTGATTAGGGGGTCAAGAGATCTATAAGAAGACTTAGGATCCAGGAAGTAAAGAAAAGACTGGCCAGAAGCAGGAAGGCCTGGGTGAAGGGATGTTGAGACATCTCCTCTGCCATTCTGCAGGCTGTTGGCTTTCTTCAGCTTCAATTGTCTCCCCATTTCCTGCCCCTTATATAGGACAGTGGTATTCCCTGCACCTTCTTCTAGTTCCAGTATCAACATCACAAATGCAGCAGCCAGCACATCCCTCGGCCCACGCCACTTCCCGTAGCCCACATTGGCCTGGAGCAGCGAACCATGGCCAGTGGGAGCTGCGATCGGCCGAACCTGCGGACGCGGCAGGTAAACAAACCGGCCCAGCCAGCCATGGGGCTTACCCTGGCAAGCCGCATGCCAAAGGTTGCCGATCCCATGCACTATCATTATCAGCTTGGCTTTTTCTAAAAGAGTAACATGAAGCCAACGGATTTCAGATATCTCACCTTAGGTTTCTACAAAACAACCAATAGGCAATACAAAAAATCTTTGCTTTCTATTAAGAAATTACTGCCCGTCACCCAAACAGTAGGAAAACGTGGGGCTTTACAAGCCAGTTTCTATAGGAGGAATTTCATGTCAGACTCAGCTATAATGGTGTGCTTTTTAGAATTTCACGCTATGTAAGTGAGGCCTATTGATCTGAAACCAAGGTAGATTCAAATGCACCGAGCAGCTCCAGAAGCCTAGCTTGCTCAGTGCCCATCATTAGCAACAGGCTTCTTCCTCCCAGCTTCCCCACCATCCCAATCCAAACATCACGAAACCTGCTGATCTTAGCTAATTTATTACCCTCCAATCAGCTGCCAGAGGAGCAGCAAAGGATTCATACTCAGTGGATTCACCACATTATTTAAGAACACCATACTTAGAGTTTACTGTCACCAAGTGTTGCCAACTCTTGTAATTTCATCCTGAGCCTTGTGATATTTGGTGCTTGTCTCAAAGCCCCATTTCCCAAATACTGTTATTTCATGAAAATCTCAACTTTCATTTCAAAATAAAAAGGTATTAGCCCCTTTATAGTGGAGGAGAAAAGCTTGAAAATATGACCAAACCCTACAGGCTCAGAAACCAGAAAGTAAACAAACCCCAAATTGTTATCTTTTAAAACCTTAAAATTTAAGTTATTCACTTATGGGAGCCTTATTCATGTGTTTTGAACACTTGAGTTTGGCAACAGTCTGTTACCTGAAACTTTGGATTGCATCACGCCCTTTTATTTCCTGGTTATAATTTTTTCTGTATGCACTGCTGACAGTAGCTAGCTGACATAACTGGTCTTTTGTATCACAAGTGATAACATATGGCAGAGTTGTGCTGCCCTTTTTATTCGAGGCTTAATAATAGCAGTTAAAATATTGATTTATTCCTCTTACTGTTCATGGAAGTTACCAGATTTGCCTTGTATTCTATTCCAAAATCATGGTTCTGTCCAAAAACCTAAAAATATTGGGTCTGGTTAATCAGCCAAGGCCTTAGACCACCCATTCACAACAGTGAATTTGTGCATTCAGGGTCACACAAAGCTGCTAAACCCATCCCCTGTCCCACTCTCATGAGACAAAGAGTTTGTCAGACACTTTTTGTAGCTGTCTACGTATTTCACTAGAGTAAATAAGGATACAATTTGTTTAAACAAGTATAATATAAGAACATAAGAATGGCCATATTGCATCAGATCAATGGTCCATCTATCCCAGTATCCAGTCTTCTGACAGTGGCCAATGCCAGGTGCTTCAGAGAGAATGAACAGAATAGGCAAACAGCAAGTGATCCATCCCCTGCTTTACTAGGGCTACATAGTTTCTTCAGAAATGGACATCACTCATCTGTAATAATTAACTCTATTGCATAATGATAAAACTGTACTGAGGAGATACTCCATTTAACATGTTACATGTAATTTGGTGATTAACTGCATTGGAAGGACTCACTCACAGTCTGAGCAAATGAAGGAGCCGTGCACAGCACTGCAACATGCAGTGAAATATGCCAATTCTGTTTACAATTTACAGCAGTTTTCTGGTGGCTCCATCATATTGCCACCCAATTTAAGGCTTCAATTCAAGAAAATTAGTTGATCCCTTGTGGGCGACGGGGCTCAGGTTACAGGCCCCTTGAACTCAGGCTTCGGTTTTGGCCCTGGGCCCTAGCAAGCCTAAGCCAGCCCTGGTGACCCCATTAAAATAAGGTCGCGACCCATTTTGGGGTCCTGACCCACAGTTTGGGAACCACTGCTCTGGGGAATATGTCCCTGGCCCCCCACCTAAGAGCAGTGGAGCTCCAGCTTTGTCCCTCCACCCCACGCAGGGCAGCGGGGCTCGGGCTGGCTCAGGCTTCAGTCCCCCCCCTCTTGGGGTTGTGTAGTAATTTTTGTTGTCAGAAGGGGGTCACAGTGCAATGAAGTTTGAGAACCCCTGAGTTAGATGTAAGTCGGTAGGCCTGACAAAATTCATCCTAGAGTATTTAAGGAACTAACTGGAGCAATCTTGGAATCGATAGCTATTATCTTTGAGAACTCATGGAGGACTGGTGAGGTCCCCGAGAACTGGAGAAAGGCAAACATAGTACCTATATTTTAAAAGGGGAACAAAGAGAACTGGGGAATTATATATCTATCAGTCTAACTTTAATACCTGGAAAGATACTGGAACAACTTATTAAACAAACAATTTGCAAGCATCTAAAGGATAATAGGGTTATAAGGCAGAGTACAGACAAACCAACTTAATTTCCTTCTTTGACAGGGTTACTGGCCTAGTGGATGGGGGACAGCAGACATGACATATCCTAATTTTAGTTAGGCTTTTGACATGGTACCACATGACATTCTCATAAGCAAATTAGGGAAATGCAGTCCAGATTAAATTACTATAACGTGGGTGTACAACTGATCGTAAAACCGTCCCCAAAGTGTAGTTATCAATGGTCAGGACTGGTACTATTCAATATTTTCCTTAATGACTTGGATAATGGAGTGGAGAGTACTCTTACCAGATTTGTGGCTGATACCTGTAAGTAGGCCTACAAACATTTTTTAATGTTTAAAAAACATTTTTAATGCAAACATTAAAAAATTAAACTTTAAAATTAACTCACTAACTCATACAGTTGGTCAAGCCATTGAAAAAAGGGGAGATAATAATACCTTTTGCTGCGAGGTTAAAGTAGTAAACTATTAATAATATGTAAGGCTGTCAGTTTCCCACAGAGGTCACAGAAGTCACGGATTCCTTGACACTGGAATGGGTTACCTTGGGAGGTGGTGGAATCCTTAGAGGTTTTTAAGGCTCGGCTTGACAAAGCCCTGGCTGGGATGATTTAGTTGGGGTTGGTACTGCTTTGAGCAGGGGATTGGACTAGATGACCTCCTGAGGTCTCTTCCAACCCTAATCTTCTATGATGCTATGACTTTCCGTGACCTACGTGACTTCTGCAGTGGCTGGTGCAGCTGGCCTGGGGGCCGCCTGAACAGCTCAGGTGGCCCCTGGGCCAGCCACACCGACCGCTGCTGGGGCAGTCTCGCCCCCATCGTTCCCCTCCCCCACCCCCCAGCAGCAACAGCAGGAGTTTGGGTGGGGGGGCTCAGGGCTGGGGGTTGGGGAAGGGCTCTGGGTGGCACTTACCTCGGAGGGGCTCCCTGGAAGCGGCGACATCCCTCAGCTGCTAGGGGGAAGTGTGGCTAGGGGGCTTGGTGTGCTGTCTCCGCCTGCAGGCACCGCCCCCGCAGCTCCAATTTGCCGCAGTTCCTGGCCAATGGGAGCTGCGGTGCCAGTGCTTGGGGAGGAGTTAGCGCACAGAAACTGCGTGATCACGCCTCTGCCTAGGAACTGAGGGATGTCCCACTTCCGGGGAGGTGCGGAGCCGGGTACCCCCCTTCCCCCCTTCCCCCACACCCGCGGTGCCCCCTGGGCTGTCCACTCCCCAAGATTTAGTAAGAGGTATATAGTACAAGTCATGGACAGGTCAAGGGCCGTGAATTTTTGTTTAATGCCCGTGACCTGTCCATGACTTTTACTAAAAATACCCCTGACTGAAACACAGCCTTAATAATATGCATTCCATACAGCAAACTTTAAAATGAATGAATATATCTGTAAATGCTGTAATTAATTCATTAAATAATGTTTTTAGCAATTACATGCAGTATATATGTTACCAAACTTGTTCTGCACCTAAGAAATAAAGCAGGGGGAATGGTCAAGATTATTAAACATCACACTTATCTAGACCACACTAGTGGAAAAGAGAATTAGGGAGAAAATGTTAGGGAGAAAAATTTGCAAGGCTAGAAAGTCCTGGACCTTGAACACCCATGAATTAATAGTTCAACTGTGCCAATTATATTTGCTAAACCTAGATGGATAGGGAATCCTAAAAACAATGGTGTATGTCAACAGTATAAATACAATAAAAAACAAGACCTATCAATAGCATTATCCCTGTGTGAATATGGCCACGCAAGGAGAAGATGAAGTAAACAGCCTGCTGTAAATGAATGAAGCCAAGATGGTTCTAAGAGTGCTCAGCACAAATAAACCTAACCACAAGGAAGGAAGGAAGGTTGGACCCAACTAGTCATTACAAAGGAAGTGAAGAAGGTGGTACAACTCGGGAACACAGTATGTGCTCTGAAATACCACAAACTTTTCGGTGGGGACAACACCATGCCAGGAAAGCCTAAATGGATTTTGTCTAAACCTCACCCGTCTGACTCAAATTGGGAGCCATGCCCTATGTCCAAGCATGTAGATGAAGGAGCTTGTGTGAGAGAGGCTGTGACAGACACCACCAAATGGGAGTCACTGGTAACCATTCTGTTTGCATCTACACCTCCCTTGTCCATTAATACCACTAATTTCGTACAAATTAAAAAACGACAATTAGTGTCCATCGCCCAACTAACAGCAAATATGAAAAACAAAGGCACTGGTAAGTAGGTAGGCTTGACCTAATATGAGTAATTAAACACGGGGTGGAAGGAAAGGAGTCAGGAGGCCTCATGCTTTGGAAGATAGAATTAGGGAGGTAAATGAATGATCAGGCTGGAAACAAAATGTTTGTGCTAACTAAAATAAGCAAATAGGCCAGGAGGCCAAAAGACAAAATGTCTGAGCCAGCTAAGATAAGAGGGAGAACACTCAGGGAACCATTTACTATAAACAAAAAAACAACCAAATACATTAAAAATATAAAAATTAAATAAAGAGTAGGTCAAGCATAAATAGAACATAAACAGAGCATGCTATACCAGAATTGGTTCCTACAAGGTAACCAATCCAATGTATGTAATATAATGTATAGTAAATGCAATAAAATGTATAAATGTCTATAAAAGGAGAGAGTTTATGTGAAACTTTGGAGCTGTGATATACCCTGCACCCCCTTTCCCGAGTTTGAATCTAATCAACTCAGTGTTGCTGTATGCCAAATAAAAATGTCTAGGTAACAAAATGTAAAATCAGACACGGTTAGAATTCAAAATGATCTTGACAAATTGGAAAATTGAGCTGAATTCAACAAGATGAAATCAATAAAGACAAGTGCAAAGTACTTCACTTAGGAAGGAAAAAAAAATCAGACGTACAGCTAAAAACTGGGGAATAATTGTCTAGGGCATAGTACTGCTGAAAAGGATCTGGGGGGAAAGTGGATCACAAATTGAATGAGTCAACAATGTGATACAGGTGCGAAAAAGGCTTATACCATTCTGGGGTGTATTAACAAGTGTGTTGTATGTAAGACAAGGGAGAGAATGGTCCTACTCTACTCAGCACTTGGTGAGGCCTCACCTGGAATATTGTGTCCAATTCTGGGCTCCACACTTCAGGAAAGATGTGAATTGGAACGAGTCCAGAGAAACGAAACAAAAATGATGAGCAGTATAGAAAACCTGACCTATGAAGAAAGGTTAAAAAAGCTGGGCATGTTTAGTCTTGAGAAAAGAAGACTGAAGAGGGACCTGATAGCAATCTTTAAATATGTTAAGAGCTGTTATAAAGAGGACTATGATTAATTGTTCTGCATGTGCACTGAAGTTAGGACAAATAGTAATGGGTTTAATCTGCAGCAGGGGAGATTCAGGTTAGATATCAGGAAAAACTTTCTAACTATATGGGTAGTTAAGCTCTGGAATAGGCTTCCAAGGGAGGTTGTGTATCCCCATCACTGCAAGTTTTTAAGAACAGTTTGGACAGGGATGGTCTAGGTTTACTTGGTCCTGCCTCAGCACCAGGGACTGGACTTGATGACTTCTCGAGGTCCTCTTCAGCCCTACATTTCTATGATTCTATTTCCTAGGTACAAAGGAAGAAACCATTTTGCAGATTAGCTTGACAGCAAGCTTTAAGACCAAAGCACAGTGAAACATTATAGCTATAGCAGAAACAGACAGCTGAACATGGAGAATCCCAGATGCACAAGTTATCTAAAGTAAAGAAGAGATTGCAGTAATCTGTGCCACTTTAACTCAGGCACCATTTTCTTTCATCTGAGGAACTTGTATAAAACTCTACAGTTGTGTTTACAAGAGCATTGCTTATTTTTTGGCTCCATTTAGAGCTTCATGCTATTTCTTTCCAGAAGTCAGAGTACTTTTTTTAAATTAAGCACTCCTACTTAATTTCCTACAGCAATTACATACTCCCTGTAGGCAACAGCAGCCCCCTCCTCTTCCAAATCCAACATACACCAGCTGGTTTCATGGACATGTAGGTGGTTACTACATCAATCCAGCATGTTTGGATTGAAGCCCAAACAATGGTACAGACAGGAATGTGAGAGATTTGAGTACCTTTGCTCAAACAGGCAACACTTCCACCAGCTATCTGCTGCATTATTTTAGTAAGCATATAGGTACATTTCACAGCTTGTTTCACTTTTTACTTACGGACTTCATCATTAACTTCCCCAGTGACTACGTGAATTCACATATACTCACATGTATTGTATTAATCTCATTTAAGGGTACTTTGTTAGTGAATAAAGAAGGTAAATTGCAGTCAAGATTCAATTCTCTAAGATAATGTCTCTCCACTCCACTCCTCAAAGCATATATGTCTTTTAAAGATAAGGTTACATTACTTACAATGAATAGGACTTGCTTATCCTTCCTAATCCATGTTAAGGATTTGTCAGAATATGTTCAATACTGATGTGAGGTTAACTGTGTTTGCAAGCACAACAATGGGAACAAGGTTTCTGTGCCCAAGAGCTTAAATATAACATGTTGAACAATTCAGTGACATCAAGCATGGGGTTAACATAGAAAGGTTTCTCAAAAGCAGTAGAATTTAAACAGGGACTTGAAGAACCTCAGGAAAGTGCTTGGAACATAAAGGAGAATCCACAACTTGAAGAGCCAGCAAGAAAGGATGGGGCAGAACTCAAAGGATAAGAGGGGTAGAATAGCAAAGTAGAGGCAGGCAGTGGAGGAGTGGTGCACAGCCTTGAGAATGAGAACTTTGAAATTAATGCATCAGGAAATGAGACACCAATGCTTTTTGTGAAGTTAATGACTGAATAGGATGGGTAGAGAAAGGCCTTCTGTGAAGAACTGTAAAGCCATTTTATGTATCTTGATGTGTTGGCCCATTGTATGATTATGAAGAGCATTTCTTTAGCTGCTGCCTTAAGATTTAGCAAAAGATGTAGTTCTGTGTTCCATGGGGCCAACACTTCATCCTTCCCTCTAAGCCTTCATAGCAAAATTATTAACAATTGGGTGCCTAAGTTTAACCCTCAGTTAAGAAATCAGGATCCATCTGTGAATTATACACTAACAAAAAAGGTTCATATTGATGGCTAATAACATTTCACCAGTTGTAGTTGCAATGCCTGTTCAATATTGCATTTTTCAATATGAAACCATCATCAATAAATGAAGATGCTTTCGGTCAACTTCAGGGCTGAGCCTTGGCATTCCCTGACTTTAACCCACACATTGGCTTAGAAAGCTTCATAGAGCACTTGCGTTCATCTCTAGGAGTGCACATGGTTGATATGTCTCCTAATAAGCAAGCAGCTAGAAAACAACTGTCCAGAGTAATGGAAGTGAAGAGTTTTAATAAGTAAATTGAAATGATGAAAAATTCTCTACTAATTTGCCAGTTATTAATTAGAGTAATGCTGAATCCTCATTAATTCTAATGTCTTTCATGTGGCTTCTTCCCTTGAACTCCCTCTGCCCTCCATTTTTGGTTTGGCTGCTTGGTGGAAAGATGCTGATCTGATCTATTTTACAGCACACTTCCGTGTGTATTAAGTCAACTTTAAATTCCACCATGCAACAGAAGTTATTGTAAACAAGATTGGTTTCCCACAGGCTACTTAAATTGCACTCACATTTGGCATGACATGTTATCGTAACCATTCTTGCTTATGAAACTGTTTTGCATTGAGCCTCTGTTCTACATTTAGGGACTACAGGGCAATCTGCATGGAAAGCAATATTTTGTTGTTGTTTGTTTAATTTAAAAAGTAATGGCAGTCTCACCAAAATTTGGAATCACCCCCCGCCTCCCTTCATGAAATGCGAGAGCCCAAAGAGCCGTACATTTTGCAACGTTTCTAGTAATTCACAAGTTCATACAGACAGTTATTCAAAAACTCATTGGAATAAATACAATCTAAATATAGTACAGCAATTTCTATCTTGTGGCATGAAATAATTTAAAAACCACCATGTACTTAAACCTTAAAAATCTTTTGTGTTCTTATCCAAGGGACTTCCACCCACCTCCCTCTTACCTCCCCAATGGTCTTTGCTTCTTGGACCTCACCTCTCTGAACACTCATTTCCATTTATAGAAAAATAACAAGGCTTCAATTTCTATTCTGCACTTCAAGAACTCTGACTCACTTCACTGCAATGACTTGGTCCTGCTTTCTCCCCTCCTTATGGAATTGTCCTCTCTTCCTTTCCCCCACTTCCCTACACAGACCACAGATATCTCCTATAAAGTGTGTTCTTTTTTAGTGTTTCTTCACTCATCAGCATACAATTATCCTATATAAATGTGGCTCCCCCAGTCCTCCAGAGTCTGCTTTCCATTTGAAATACTTACTACGTCACTATCTCTAATCTGCAGCTACCACTTTTGAGGAGCACTAGATGGAATCTGAACATGTCTCCTTCCACCACCCCGGAACATTGTTTAGTACAGCTAACCAACCTGATCTGAGCAGGCTACCTGTTTTACACGGCTAACTAAACAGGGGACTGCTATGGAGCTAGTACCCTGGCCAGTTTTTAAGAGAAGAAAAGAAAATAACTTCAAAAGACGTTGCATCCAGACATTTCAAGTAGATTAAAGCAAAACCTCTCTCCTTCAACATAATAATAATTTAACTTTATGAACAAAGTGACAATTTCATAAGAGTTCCTAAAGCAAGGTCACTGGTATATTGCAATTTAAGTATTATATACACCTCTACCCCGATATAACGCGACCCGATATAACACGAATTCGGATATAACACGGTAAAGCAGTGCTCCGGGGGGCGGGGCTGCGCACTCCAGTGGATCAAAGCAAGTTCGATATAACGTGGTTTCACCTATAATGCGGTAAGATTTTTTGGCTCCCGAGGACAGCGTTATATCGAGGTAGAGGTGTACAATGCAGAACTTGCATTAGGCATGCCAGCTACACAGACACGGGAACGCCCTTCAAAATGAAGTTCTCATATTAATATTGTCCCATGTGTTTTTCAGGTCCCACATGCACTAATTTTATTATGCGCTAGAGTCGCCACATATTTGTGTCATTAAGAAGGATTAGTCAAATTATATTTGCAACAATTTCCTGGCACTTTGTGACAACATCTCTTCTTTATTCCAGCCTTGCTCTATGGTTATCATATAATAAGAATTTCCTGAAACTAGCATGGTGGACCTAGCTAATCACTCACCCTTTGGAGAAAGCAAAGCATTTTGTATTTGTCACTATTCATTTATTGCTGGTGAAGCATGCCTATTGTAAAAGTCCTGAAGACATAAGCTCTCTACTTAGAAAAATATGTACACTCATAATATGTACTCTCAGTAATTTAAATTCCTTCAGTTTTGTCCTACCTATGTTCTAGAACAGAGGTGAACAAACTTTTTGGCCCGAGGGCCACATCTGGGTATGGAAATTGTATGGCGGGCCATGAACGCTCATGAAATTGGGGGTTGGGGTGCAGGAGGGGATGAGGGCTCCGGCTGGGGGTGTAGGCTCTGGGGTGGAGATGAGGGGTTGGGGATGCAGGAGTGTTCTCCGGGCTGGGACCGAGGAGTTTGGAGGGCAGGAGGGGGATCAGGGCTGGGGCAGGGGCGTAGGAGGGAGCCAAGGGTGCAGGTTCCAGGCGTCTCTTACCTCAAGCAGCTCCCAGAAGCAGCGGCATGTCCCGTCCCCGGCTCCTATGCGGAGGCATAGCCAGGCAGCTCTGCGCACTGCCCCGTCCTCAGGAGCCACCCCTGTAGCTCCCATTGGCCACATTTCCCAGCCAATGGGAGCTGCGGGGGTGGCGCTTGGGGAGGGGGCAGCGGGCGGAGCCCCTGCCTGCCCCTATGCGTAGGAGCCGGGGCAGGGGGGAAGAGGAGGGGACATGCTGCTACTTCCAGAAGCCGCGCAAAGCAGGGCAAGCCCCAGACCAGGCTCCCCAGCAGGAGCTCGAGGACCGGATTAAAACATCTGGAGGACTGGATGGGCCATAGTTTGCCCACTCCTGTTCTAGAAAGAGACTATGACTAGGAGATCAGAGTAGTATCATCTATGTAAGTTCAGTGTGAGATTTTCCAAGGCAACAAGGGCAGTTAGCTTTGAGTTAAGCATCCAAATCCTAATGACTTTTAGGGAGAGTTCTATATTTAATTAACTTTTGAAAAAATTCCCACCTATTCTTTAGCTTTTGAGACTACGCACCAACACCAAGCACACCAAATAGTCAACAGTGGCAGCCGTTTTGTGATGTCAACCTCAGTTTTTCCAGGAACATGAAAGTCCTACCCATGTAAGCCCTAAAAGCCATTTAACAGCCAAGCAACAAGTTTATCATTAACTACCTGGGCTCAAAAAAAAATCAGAGGTTTTTCCAATGTGAATCTAGTTCTGTTTGCAGCTAGGCTAGCTATTGATGGTAGATTACATTTAAGTAATCTGATGGTTTTGCACACTAATTAATGTGCATTCAGTTTTACTGACGGGAGAGCTAAGCCAGTGACTGCAAACAGCATATAAGGCCTTTAAATGTGAATATGTGATTAAAAATTCTTGTTATAGCCATCAGCGTTTTACTCATTCATGTCTTAAGGAAAAGGTACAGGGCAACATGTTAATAGATTATACAGATACAGTGATATAACACATCAAGATCAGTTTTATTAGTAATTTCTTACCAGCCATGACAAAGTAGAGGAAGAGGCAGGAAGAAGAAGACTGTGATCAAGAAAAGGCAATCCACCCTCAATGGTTACCAGTATGTGCAAGTACTCAGCTATGACTTTGCTTTCATCATGCTTTAACTAGTTACTTGTTACTTTCTAGTTAAAGTGTTCAGTGTCTGATTTAAATTTATATGAGTGTCCATCCACAAAACTAGCTGACATCTTTTCCCCTTAGAGTAAACTAATGAATCTCCAAGTCATCCAGCCTCAGGGAGTACAGTTCTAAACCACATATTGAAAATTAGAGTTTGCAATGCTGTAACTTTGTGGACTTAAAAGACAAGTGTCTGAAATTTGCTAAAAATAATGGCCCTAACAAGCCCCCTAAAGGCTCTAACAAGTGCCATGCCCATTCTATCTTCCCCTCCTGAGCCCATCCCATGAAGGCCTCAGCTCCCTGCTGCCTCATATATTGGGAGGGGGATGGGGGAAGCTTACTATCTTCTCTAGTGTGATTGGAAGCAGATAGGCAGTCCTCTATTGTCTATTCAAGACGTTTATATGGACAACCTATCTCCAAGCCAGCATCTTCATGAGCTGTCAACTCTTCACACCCACACACATTTAGTAATTCCTTGTGCCATCTTCAATGGCTTTTTTGCCTTCAAGTAGCAGTGGTCTGGGGGCTGAAGCTATTTTCACTGTAGAGGGAGGTGAAGAATAAGGCTGCCTTCTCTCCCTGAAGTACAACAGTCTGACAAGAGAAGAGAAGCCAGTGGGGGGATTGCTGAAGAGCAGCATAAGAGGCTTAAAGTGCTTAGGGTTGGCTACCACAAGCCTGTCTCTCCAGCTCCCTCAGATAGAAAGAGGGCTGTAGATGGAGCTCAAACTCAAGTACCCCAACCAACTGAGGACCACTGAAGAGCATGAACAAATAAGAGAAACTGAGGCTATTTTTTCCACTTAAGCTAGGTTATTTGTGAGGCACTTTCGTCATGTGCTTCATAGGTCTGGTGATATGACATTTTTAGATGCTTCAATGGTTTTGGTGTGGGGGGGGACTGATTATGGCCTCAAAACAAGGCTTATCCACCTCAGCACTCTGGTGAGTATTCTAGAACCATCCCTTTTAACTGCAGGGAAGTTGTATACAAACTGAGGTGTTACCAGAACGGAATTATGTTTGAGGAGGATGCAGAGAGGTGCACAACTTGGAGTTAAACAGCTCAAATCACTGAAAAATAGGAATTTAAGATTATGCAACTCATTTGTCAGTGTGGAATTACAGAGACGAAGTCAGGCAGGAAAAACAAAGTCACCCTTTTTCAGGTGGGCTTTGAGAACTTGGAATTAGTTTTCCAGGTTTGTCAAAATAGTTCAGAATTAAATATTTTCAAAGCACAAGGAATTTACATGAACTTTAAATGCTAAATGAAAGTTCAGTGTTGTCTTCAGCCAAAGTTGAAAAACTAGAGCTGGATGGAACACCCCAATTTCCAGAAATGCTGTTAGGAAGTTACAGCAGAGTAAAAGAGTTGGATAACAGTACAGCTGTGACCAGAAGGAGAGCCTGATATATTTAAGTTGCATACAAGAATTTTGTTTTCCTTTTTACAGGCCTGTGTGTATATCTAGTGAGCCCAGGGAAAAGCCAAGATCTTAAGCAGTGGCTTCCTCTCCTCATCTTGATGCAGGAATGAGAGAAGCTGGATTCCTCTTAAATCTCCTACTCACGAGAAATGGTTGCCATTAGGCCTAGGCCAGCCCAGCTGCTGTTAATTTCCAGGAACCAGGTGCAAAAGCGGGCAGCCAAAGGAAATGAGGCACTCTGGGTAACTGGAACTACGTAAAGGGACCTGGAACAACTAAACCTTGGGTCACTTGAGCTAGCAGCTCCTAGGAGGCATCATATCCTGATTCAGTCTCCGGAACAAGCTCATAAGCTAAAGCGTGTGATATTTGCCATACTAAGACTTAAGCTGTTAAACCCCTGTTTACTGGCTTTTGTTACATGTTTATATGGTGTCCCCATTCCCCTGCCATTATCTGGAAACCTGAGGTTATGTCTACACAGCCCCACAGCTTGGATTACAGAGATGTAATCTGCAGCATGCACTAGTATGCTGTTCTCTGACTATGCTGGGGAGCCAACTAAAAGCACTTATTTCACATTAACGCTGTCCTGTTTAAAGAGTACCAGATTAACATAAATTAGGTACCTTTTAGTTCACACCTGTAATGTCCACAAGGGAGAGTTAAAACACTGCATGCTGACGCATGCTGCAATTCACACCCCCATAGTCCAAATGACAAGGCCATGTAAACAAACACAGTATTTTAGCCATCCAGAAGGGCCATCCGAGGAATACTAATCATGTTGGATGTCAGTGTCAATACCATGATCAATGCTTGAAAATATATAAACATCCCTCGGCCCGTGACGCTTCCCGCAGCCCGCATTGGCCTGGGACGGCGAACCGCAGCCAGTGGGAGCCGTGATCGGCTGAACCTGCCAATGTGGCAGGTAAACAAACTGGCCCAGCCCGCCAGGGTGCTTACTCTCGCGAGCCGCGTGCCAGAGGTTGCCAACCCCTGACTTAGGTGGTCCAAAATGGCGTCCTCTGCATAGTATGACCTTGCATGCACTGCATGTGTGAGGTCATGCTATGCAAAGGATGCCATTTTGCTCTACAATGTGCATTCACAGGCTAGATAGAATTGTCCCAAGAAGTGGATCTGGCCCATGGGCCACCAGTTGGACCATGTTTTTTGAATCCTAGGGCTTGCAATGCATGCCTTTCGTACACAGCCTCATTTTCTCAAACCTGTGATCAAAAAAGCAGCGCATGCACCATTTAAATTATTGGATATGCCTAAAGAAAAAAAGACAGAATAGCTTTCTTCGCAAAGATAGCCTCCTGGCCTTTTTTGCTGTACTTCTTTCAGCAGTGTCTTTGATATGAGCTTAGGTTTAAAAGACTAAAGGGGCTTCAAAACTTTTCAGCCCTCCCTAACAGAGACACCCAAGATGACAGACCACCTCTGATCTGCTGTTGGCATAAGGAGACTATTAAAGTTTCAGCATCTGACAAGAGAGTGCAACAGTTGTGCACATTGCTAAACCATGTAATTACTGATATTGTGGTTGCTACCCTCGTCCTCCATCCCCTTCCATTGTTTAGACAATAAACAACTATAATATAGTGAGACCATGATCCAGCAAACATGCACATGCTTTACTGTATGCACATGAGCAGTCCCATTAAATTAGGAAGGCAAAGACATGAGAGTAAAATTAAGCTAAGGTTTTTGTTTTTGTTTTAATCAGGGCTTTAAATAGTTTGTGTTTAGAAGAACATGCTATCTCCCCTTACTGGCACATGGCCTAGTACAATGGGTCTTGACTGGGGCTTTTGGACACAACTGGTATATACATAAGTGAATAATAATCCTTAGTGGTAAGACTTCTTGAAAGTCAGAATGTTAATCTGACAATCAATATATTTAAAATATTTGCATATATTTTAAAAAAATGCTCTGCAGTAATACAGAAGTATTGAAGAAAGGAGCTTGGAGTAAGTGATGTGACAAACAAAGCTGAGTAGGCTGAAAAGTATTACAAGCCAGTGTGACCTTGCAGTTCCATTCTCTCAGGCCAAGAAAACCGCAATAATATATTTATACAACGGAAACCCCAGACCACATGAAAAAATTCCATAGTATGCTGATGACTAAACTTCCAAATTGCTCCTAAATATCGACATACTTGAATTAGATACTCAAGCATAGTGTAGGAGAGTGATTAGCCTTGCTGCGGAGAGTGAAACAAAAACTTTGCTCTACCAATTCAGAAAAGTAATATGCCACCAAAAAACTTACTATTTAACAGGAGAAGGAGGAGACACTGACTGTTGAGGAAACAGATGTGCTAAAACGTCACACCTAACAGAAACTAGATCTGAGATCTATGTAAATTTTGGCTATGTTTCTCCATCTTAAACATCTTCAGATTTGGAGAAGAAGGGTATTATGTGGTCTAAATGGACCAGTGACTGGCTGTGACATGGTGCACTAGTCAATGCACACGTGCCTCAGCTAGGGTGACCAGATATCTTGATATTATCGGATCCGTCCCGATATTAGGGGCTTTGTCTTATATACACAACTATATCCCTCTTCCTCCCCAATGCCTCCCAAAAAAGTGTCCCGATGTTTCACACTTGTATCTGGTCACCCTAACCTCAGCCTCCTGATCTGTAAAACTGGGCTGACTGACTAATTGTTATGTGCTTTGAAATCATGGATTTAAAGTGCTATAAGAGTTAAGTCTACCGCGCTTCATTAGGTTTCTGTTCTAATTAAGTTAATAAATTCAACACCATGACTGTTTGACATGGTCTGTCCTGAATAGCTCACAGCATCCCAAAGTGATACAGCCGTGGAGTCCCTCTTCACAAGCACTACACAAACAAAAATCACAAATTATACTGTGTAACTAGATTACAAACAACTTCCAAAAACAAATATTAGAAGATAAGTCAGTTCCCTACACAAATGCATGTCAAGAGTCAAATTTTTAGGTTATCATTGTATGATGGTTTCACGAACCTTATATAAAAGGTAAATTAACCATCAAGCTGAGAAGCTAAGGGCATTTTCCAATAAAGCAATATTCACAAGCGAATACTAGCATGCCACAAAACAAATTGGCCTTGAGCATGATTTTATCTGTACAACTAAAGGTTTTAACTATAGAACTATTTCCCTCTTCATAACATGGCACAGCCAGTCAAGATTCCAGTGGAAAAAAAATAGACTATAATATGAAATTGTACATGGAAATGACAGCACTTCCAGAAACTGATTACAGCATACCAGCTCAGTTAATTAAACAAGTATAGTCTTACAGAACATTTTGGTAAAGTAAGATACATCCAAAAAGCTGAATGTGAAGTACATCCTTACATGTGCTATGTAATTTCTAAATAACCAATATTTGCTTAGGTCAATAATCCTTCATCAGAGCCACATATATCACCATTTACTGTTGTCTGTACGCAGTGACTCCTCTCTACAGAAGTTGATCATAATGCTTAGCTACTTGCTAAAGGCTGATAAAATTTTTAAACCAGTAATTTTCTCCATTATTTAGGGTGCTTGTAATGTAGTTACATTCAGTTTTCAGGATTTTGTTATGCAAGTCTGCAAAGACTAAATGTTTGTTTAAATATGTAAGTTACCAGTATGTACTTAAGCCAAGAAACAAAGTAAGATGTTAAGCCACGCTTTGCCTATGCTACTGATATATTTGTTCATGTAGAAAATTTCTTTAAGGAGCATCGGTTAAAAAACTAAAATCCATATTTTAGAGCCCATTTCATTTTGTTGAATGTTCTTGTCTGAGGTTTTGGGTAGAAGGAGAATTACATTTGTAGGTTCCTTTCCTAGTACAAAAGGTAAACGCAACATCTGTTTACTCTGTGCTTCACAGCAAATATTTTCATTTCAACTACCATTTATTTCCTCTGCATTTAGCCATATCTTTGCTGCACGGATACATTACACTGAAATCTCTGCTGTGTTTGTTTAGCTTTGCATACAACACTGCTAGCATAAATTACATTTATACTAGACTTTTAAGGGAAGGGGACTAGCATAAAATGTGCTGACATTATGTAAAATGCAGCCATGCTTATACTCTAGATTTGATACTGCAATTTTTTACAATTTACTATGGAACACTAAATTGTAAAAAGTTTAGTGCAATTTTCCTCAGGATTATATCATCTTGGTGACCACTGGTTGCTCTGCAGATTGCAACCCTTGGAAAGAGTTACCACCACCAATTTTCTTTCCAAGAGAAGCAATTTCCAGACATTAAAAAAATAAAGCTTAAGTTTCACGTTCATTATTAAAGTCACTGCTTTGACAGTTTTTTATCATACTAAAAAACTCTAGTGACTTTGCATTTCTCTTGATACAGGTAGATTTGTGCTAGTTAATTTTAAAGAACAAGTGTAAAGCACCCGTGGAATGCTTTTCTCAAGGTCTCCTTAATGTTACATTTTTAGTTTATTTTCCATTTGGATTCATTTTAAAACAAAATTAAAATAATATTTAGCCTGGCTGCAATAGCCCAAACATTCTGGAAGTTGTGCAAAACCATAATTTTAAGAGCTTAGTGTGGAAGTATTTTAAGTGATGTGGTTAGATCTATTGTCAATTTCAAATCAAAACAAGCTGCAACTGGCATTTTCAGCCTTACCTGGGTGCAGAAAGGATGAAAACTTCCCTTTATACAGAGTAAAGTACAGTGCATACAAATAGCTGTCAAGAAACTCCTGAGAAAGACATTTTCCAAGGTATCTTACAAACCACAGCTATTTGTTTTCTGACCTGGGTGATAGCATTATCATTTCACAGCTATTTAAACTTTTTTTTTTTTTTTTTACTAGTCAGAAGTCAGTATATTAAGCAAAATAGTAGAAAACTACAAATCAATAATCAGAGAGGTAGCTGTGTTAGTCTGTATCCACAAAAACAATGAGGAGTCCAGTGGCACCTTAAAGACTAACAGATTTATTTGGGCATAAGCTTTCGTGGGTAAAAACCCACTTCTTCAGATGTGGTTTTTACAAATCAAGACAATCTAATGTCACGCACAGAATTAGCAGATTGCCATGGAGCACACAGAACTGAGTGATATAATCACTCCATTCAAGTTTCACTTGTCATTTTTCAGGCAATTGGACCCCTTAGTAGGCTCCGAAGTTTAACAGGAAAAGTTAAGATTGAGAGTAACTGCCTAAGGTGGCTCCAAGATATAGTGAGATTCTAACAGCACATTTCAAGCCCTGAGCAATTATTGAAAACATAGAATATTTATGGCTAAGTGAACAGAAAACAGGCATTTATTTAATAGGTAGAAAAACAAGGCATCAGAATGAGTTCCTAGTCTGATGAATTTGGATATCAGATGATATCCCAAAAAGGCCTTATTTCCATCTGTGAATTTCAAGTTCACTTGATAGAGTGCTCCCGTTCTGTTCACTCTCTCTAAAGCATGTCACTTGGCACTGTCAGGGCTAGATGGACCATTGCGCTGACCCACTATGGCCATTCTTATATTCTTATAAGTTAGTGTAATTATCAAATCTAGCATAAGAAAAAAAGTTGGTTTACTATACCAATTTAAATAAGGATTCAAAATAGAAAAGTATTTTGAAAAGGTTATATTTCAGCTGATACTCTAAAAACAGCACAAATGGTTCATAAGATACTATCAGCATCAGTAGAATAAAACATTGAAGAAATAATGGGTACTGGTAGATAGGACGCGGTAATAAAAATATAGACTCTAATATACATCTTCTAGATAGTACTCAAATCTTATTACACTGCAGTCTGTATGCTACTTTCACAAGCTATCAGTTAATACTATGCATGAGTGAATACTGGCAAGTTAATAGTCTGCTATTTTAGAGTCTACATTAATAATTTAAGAAGCTCTCCATTTACACATTATAACAAAGATCATCCGAGATACTGTATTACACCAATGAGATTAATTTTCCACAAAACGGTCTTCAATAGTTTTATTTCTGAGGTATGTTAGAGTCTTCAAGTTTTATCAGCCTATTATAAAAGAGTACATTTGTGGTAAAGGATTAAAACTTTGCTGTTTTATAATCTATACTGGATATTACAACCACTTAGTGTACATCTATAATTTTGCTGTATTAACCACTTGTACATGCATATAGATTCATAGAATTTATGGCCAGAAGGGACAATTGTAATTTAAACTGACCTCTGGCAGAGCACAAGCCATTAAATTTCACCCAGTAATGCCTGCATTAAGCCCATATCTTGTCACTGAGCTAGAATATATATTTTAGAAAAGTCTAAGTCAAGACTGGATATCTTAAGTGATAATGAATTCACTATGTCCCTAGTAAATTGTTCCAAA
Organism: Malaclemys terrapin pileata; assembly: GCF_027887155.1. Classification (NCBI taxonomy): domain Eukaryota; kingdom Metazoa; phylum Chordata; order Testudines; family Emydidae; genus Malaclemys; species Malaclemys terrapin. The sequence continues at coordinate 30,151,548 of NC_071512.1, forward strand.
GGTCAAATACCTTATTGTTAATATTTGCACCTTATTTCTAGCCCAAATTTAACTCATTTCAGCTTCTAGACCTTGAATCTTGCATACAGAATATGCACATCTCACCAAGTTTATGAGTTGTGCACGGCATATGAATTTAGGGTAGTATATAGACCTAGTGTTACTGTTGACGACTCTGTATTCTGCTACTAGGTTGAACTCTATTCTCTATATTCCAAGGCTGCTGCTAAACAGTGTCTCAAGTTCCAGATCAGAGTTTTATGCAACAATAGATGTTAATCATTTTCAAAACACTGACATTCATTTGCTCAGTTGGTGTTAAAATGGTCTGTGTGCGAAATTGCAAAGTATCGCTGAACTGCCATACTGGGAAGTTGTGTGGTTTGTAAGATAACAAAACTGCTATCATTAAAGGGCTAATATTTCCATTATGAGTTGCATTTGTGGAAGCATTAATGACTTTCATAACAATTCACCGTGGGCTGAATCTTAGCCTTTGAGAGTTGAGCCCATGAGAACTTTTTGCTTAGTCACAATTCATCTGCTTCTTTTTTAGTTCCAGGAAGGTAAAAGAGTTTGAGGATCTGAGCTTTCACTAAATAAACTGACTCCACTAGCCAAAATGAAATATGGTAGGCAGTCAATCCCTACATTGGGCTAACTGTGTTATTTGCAGAATAGTTCCAAACCACTGAAGTATATTTCGTATGGGATAGCTAATTTTTCAAACGTTAAAAAACTTAACTACGCTTCAGTTTGGTTATCATTGGCAACTAACTATGGAGCTGCAATGACGTTCTGTCAAATGTTCAGTTCTACACATCTCCATTACATATTGTGTGAAATATCTATATGCCATATGCACGGTAGTAACCAGTGTCAGAGATACATTCCACGTTGCTTCAAGGGATCTCCAGCATTCCATTAAGGGTTAATTTAAGATTGAAAAAGCTGAGGCATTCACGAAGAAACTTTAGCTTCAAGATAGCAATTTAACAGTGCATTTATGGTGTATGGTCACAAAGCCTTAGAAAGCATTAGGGCCCCTAACTCCTCCTGTTGCACTCAGGTATTGTAGCTCATGCTGTCTGAAATACCCCACCACACAGCAGTATCTAGGATATACCATAAGGGGAGTAAAGGACTACTAAGTGACAGGCTTCCCCATAACATTGCCTTGCTCTGTCAGTTTAAGACAGAAACCAGAGATTGTTTTAATGCAATCTATTATCCATTTTACTTTATTTCTGCCAGCAGCTGATGTTTCCATGGGAATGCAGTCACCATGCTGGGAAACAAAGCAAGAAGGAATCAATACTAGTCTCCAGGTGAAAGCACCCAGATTTTTAATCATATGTTAAATCTCCTGGAGTGTTTCCAGTGCTAACCCGTGTCAGTGCCACAGCCAGAGAGTTTTGAAGCCCTTAACAAACTAGATACTGCAAAACCCACCACAGCAAGATTTTAAACTTAAGTTACTGCAAGAAACAAGAACCTGACACATAGGGCTTGATTAGCACAGAAGCAGGATCAGAGCGGCTATAACTTCGGAAAGGTTCCTCCCCCTCCCTCCTGCAAACGTGCTTGATTATTTAAGCTGTTAGGACTGTGCGGGCTCGTAGTCTGCACCGATATGAATCTGCAGGGAATCTCACCAAGAGCGCTCCTACAAGTACTCTCGAAACCTAAGTGTGTGTTACTTACAGTCTCTCTGCATTCCTGGGAATACCCCGCGGCACGGTTTTCAGTCCCAGCCCATGACAATCCACGTTGGAGGCAGAGCAGGTACATTTATTGGGACATCCTCCAACAGGCATCCAAGCCACGGAGCTCCAGAAGCTCAGGATCACTCCCAGCCACAGGGATGCACGACTCCCACCGAGCAACATGGTCTCCGTATCCCTTCCCCAAAGGGTGCAAAAGGATGCAAGGGCAGGCAGTCCTCAGAGGTGGGAAACCCCTGCGGCAGAGAGTGCAAAGGGCTGCGAGGGGTTCTCAGCACAGCCCGAGAGAGCCCACCTCTCCCCGCATCTCCGCTCGCACTCCTGGAGTCCTTGGAGCACCTCCCAATCTTCCAGGGAGATCTGGGGGGAGGGTTATGTTCCGTGGTGCCTTTCAGCCTTTCAGGTTTCCCAGTGTTATCTAACCGGCACCAGCAGGCGAGGAGTTTAGCAGCGCTCCAGCCAGAGGAGTCCGCAGATGAAAGAGGAGCAGGGAGTTAAGGTAAACAGAGCTAACCATCCATCAGGGGTTTCGGCAAGCAGCCCCCCACCCCACTCCGCATCGCCCAACCTGGCAGGGCAGGTAACCGCTGGGGGAGGCGATGGCGGAGATCTCAGAGCGCTCCAGCGGCCAGCTGCTCAGTCCCTGGCTCCTGCACCTTCGCCGCTCCCATGCCAGGCTAGCCTCGCTGGGGGCCACCGCTGTGTAGAGCCGCGGGATCGGAAGGCACTGGACGCGGCTCCCGCGGCGGCCGCCTTCCCATTCACTGCGCGCAAGGCGGCCAGGCAGACACCAGAACCACGGGGGCCACTCCGCCCCCCTCTCCTCCCAAAATATCCAGGCCAGCTCTCATTGGCTGCCGAGCCCCTGACGTCGGCAAAGTTGTGAACTTTGGGGGGAAGAGAGGAGGTGGAAGTGTCGGACTTGGAGTGGCCCCGAGCCATGGCCATTGTCCCGTGCGCTCTGCCGGGCTCTGCGCGCGGGGCGGCACCAGGAGGGCGCGCTCTCTGCAGCAGAGCGCAGGGGGCAAAGGTAAGGGCTCTGCTGCGGCCCCCGCCGGTAGCACTACGGCTTGGGGTCCCCTCGCTGGGAGCGGCCCCGGATCGGGGTTCAGACTGGAACGTGCAGGCTGCAGCAGCGCCCCCAAACCGCCCGACGCTTCCGCGTCCTACCCACCGGCCCCAACTTTCCCCCTCTCCAGGGGCAACTCACCGCCTCCTTTTGTTGCCTTCTGTTCTCTCTCTCGTGCTGCCCTCTGGTGGTGAGAGAGGCGCATAGCGCCTTCTCGCTGCTCGCAGGGACGCCTGCGAGTGACAGGGAATTTGCTCCTCTGCTCAAAGTACGCCGCGTGCAGCAGTCGTGGGGTTCATTCCAGCCCCTGGAAAGGGAGATGGGACTGACCTGTCTGACCTATAGGACAGTGCTCCTCTACTGCTTTCTGCCTTTATCACTCCTTGGTGCCATAGCTAGTGTTTAGGCCATACATGCAGTGTGTTAACCCTGCAACAGCTAGTCTAGGTACTTAAGCTGTATTTCCTGGTATTCGCGGCCAATTGTAGGGGGTAGCAAGCAGAGCAATTGCCCTGGATCGCATGCCATAGCTCTCCTTCCCCCTACCCCAGTTGCATCATATCTACGGAGTGACTGTAGATGCTGTAATACTGGCATTACATGTAATTTCACCTCTAAAAGGAGAAATAACTCACATTAAAGCAGAGGATTTCACACTGTGGGGCCTGCCTCCCAAGGGCGTGGGGGGGGGCCCTGGGGGCTGCGAGCAGATTTCAGGGACTCTGTCAAGCATGGCCCACATTAGACTTGCTAGAGCCCAGACAGAAACCGAAGCCCTGCCACATAGTACTCCAGCCCGGGGCACTGAGCCCCACCACCTGGGCTGAAGACAAAGCCTGAGCCACTTAGCTTTGGGGAGCCCCCTTTGGTGTGGGGCCCCGGCAATTGCCCTGCTTGTTATCCTAATGGCAGCTCTGGCTTTTATATACATAAAAACAGTTGTCCTGGTACAGCTGGGCTATGGAGTTTTTATAGCATGTTTCCGGGGGGCGGGTGGAGAGGGGGACTCAGAAAGAAAAAGGTTGAGTATTCCTGCTCTAAGACACCGCAGCCTCAACCTGCTAAAACTACATCCAGAAATGAATGGGCAGCGAGTGCACACTAGTGTAAAGGAGTGGCCTTTATACAGCTGCAGAAAGGGCAAGTGGATTCAAGTCATGCATATGAGGGATGTGAGCTATGTAAATGCCTAGAGGCAGGTAAGGGACTCAGGCGTCAGCACCTGAGCTGGCTGCTTTGTGTCCCCTCAGCCTGCCAAAGATCACAGAAAGTTGCCTTTGAGAAAGAAAGTGTTCGGGCAGCTCTACAGCACTTATCTCCTACTTCCCAGATCTGTACAGGAACACAGGTGAGGGCAGAGCAGAGCGCATGGTTCTCCGCTTGAACCTCAACTGGCTCTCTCCATGAGGTCACCACAACATACTTGTAACCTACTTCAACAACAGTAGATGGCAGCAGCACAACTCCTCCCATTGTGTGTCTCCTGTAGGACCAAGATCAGCACTAGTTACTGCCATGTGTCACCTGCAGAGTCCTGATTACCCACCTCTTTTCCATGTTTGCTTGCAATGTCAAAAGCTCAGCTGCAGTTTTGTCAGTGACACTCATCTGTATCTCTCCTCCCATGCAAGCCCCAGCACTGGTAAAGTGACAGTCTACAGGAGATTAGCTCCCTGATGAACAACAGCTGTCTCAAATGCAACCCAGGCAGGATTAATGAGAAAAGTGCTCTGAATAACCAGCCAAAATGCTGTTTCCTCCTCACCAATAAGAGCATAGAGCCTCCATTGGTCAAAGTGGTGTGAATTCTCAGGTTCCTGGTTGACTCATTACTGTGCTTGGATGACCAGACAGCACTATCTCAGAATGCCTTTTCACCTCCAGTTGACTAACAAACTTGACCCATTCTTTCCAGATGAGGACCTGGCCACAGAGAAGTTTTCACAGATCACCATCAAATAGGATTATCATATTCACTGTATCTGACACTGAATATATAAATCCAAAGGCCAATACCAGTGTGGCTGCTTTCCATCTTCATGATTTAATCTATTGTGAGCATAACTCCATATGCCAATTACTTCTATTGACCTCCAATCTCCTTCCAACAGCAGTGCAAGGGTTTTGTTCCTAATCTTGAAAGCTATTAGTGGATCAAGCCCCATCTCCAGTAAAAAGCCAAAATTAGGGCAGGGGACTTTAGATGAATTCAGGAGCTGATAACCTTCAGGAAATGCTTCCTCCAATAAATACTTTCCACTGTATCAATTACAACATTAACATCCTTCTATACTCTTCAACCTTCTCCCCCAAAACAAACAACATTAACTCCACAAACCACCAAAATAAATAAAAAACGCACAACAGGACTAAGTAAACCAAAAGAGATGGCTAACAGACAACTGAACCAAAACCCAACTGTTTCTACTCCCAATATAGTTTAAAGAGACACACTCCATCAAAGCCACCAAGAACAGTTACTTTAATTGGGAAGTATTCAGGTACTGTGGGTGACAGTATTAAGCACTACCGTAGTAGTGCTGCACTCTGTTATTTGTGGAGCCATTATTTCTTTTCTCAAATTTTGGGACACTTGAGCAGATTGCAAAAGGTTGGAAAAAAGTATCAATTTCAAGAATTTTAGTACTCTAGTGCGGAGGAAGTGAAGACTTTACCCAGCTGGACTTTTTACTATTGTCAATTGCTAGGAACTGAAAGAAAGGCATAGACCTTCTATGTGGTTCATCTTGTTTAGTATCCGATGTGACAGTGGCCAGGATCACATGCATCAGAAGAAACTGTGAGACACTATACCCTTGTGGCATAATATGGCCAGAAGGGAAGTTTCTTCCTACAGTGGCTGGCATTTCAATAAGGAAAAGTAGACACACATTTTAAGTGAATTCTTTGAAACGCCTGCAGGCTGGAAAGCGCTCATCTAAAAACACGTGGTGTCTAGTACAACAGAATCATGATCCTTGATTGGGGACTCTAGGTGCTACTGCAACAGGAAAAAAAATTAGTTTACCCACTTTAGGAACAGCCCTTGCATAAAGATGGGGATGGACTGAACAAACATCTCTCTCCATGATTTTATCTACTTATTGATTTCAGTTTTGACTTATCTTCCCTTTCTGGATACTTTTGGATTTTCTTTATCTTTATAAAAGTATTAAAGTATAAAAGGTCTAAGTTCCAGAGGGGGCATTTATAAATATACTCTGATCTTAACAACTCAGCCAACATGCTTTGCATTGTGCTCTGAAATTAAAAGTTCATCAGACTCTGGCCAGTGGGGGAAAGGGAGTTCAAATTATGAGTTCATTGGAGAGAAGGAATGTAGCTAGGAATTTGTTAACAGGCTGGCCAATACATTTCTTCCCCCTTCCCCCATCATCTTTAAAGTTAGACGAGCTGTTATACTCATTATGATCACTAACAGTAGGTGCAGGTACAGTGGATTTACTGTATGAGTCTAGCAGAATGAATAAAGAGCTTGTTGATTAAGCTGAAACCACTGGCAGCGTGTCAAAAGAAATATTGCCCAAGTTAATTAAAATTTGTAGGCCTTGTCAAAGATGGCATATACCTGCCTACACCTATGGCAAAGCAGCATCAGTGGCTGTTAGTGTTATGTACAGCGGAAATGTTGGTCCACAAGTTATTAGAACCTATGCCTATCTGGCCTTTATTTGCTTTTCACAAATGTTTGTACAATTTAATTTATTTTTAGTTGAAATGAAAAAAGTAAGTTTGGAGCCATAGCCAAGGTAAGGTGAGTAGAGTAACATTTAGGTCTAAATGAGCAATAGTTACTAGACATGGCAGAAAGTAACGTGTAGCTGAAGTTCTTCGCGCCAGCAATGGTCTTATGTATTTGTTTACATCTTGCGCAATGGGGCAGTGAACTTCGCTGAGGCCTCTCAGCAATATTGTATCGCCAGCAGCAGTCATTTTTCTCTCCACTAGAGAATGGAACTGCCAAGAGACTTAAGGTAATAGCTCCACTTGCACCCCATTATTAGGTGCTGCGTAAACTTAGAACTCTCTACTGGCAGCAGGAGAATCCACCTTTCTAAGGACCTCATCCTGCAGCTTACATGCCTGGGTGGAGCCAAGGCCCATGGATCAGAGTGGGGCTCACATGGATGAGGTTGCAGGATCCAAGCTCTAAGTTTGCAGGACTGTCCCACTTTGACCCCCAACACCCCCACATCCCAGTTAAAATAGAGCATTTCTTGCATTAACTTGGCTACCTTAAATTAGAACCAATTACTACGGATGAACAAAAATACAATTAAAATTGAACATGCAAGTATAGCCACAAAGTTATATTTCATTTGTTGTGTAAAGTCACAACTCTGTATTGTTCTTTTTTAAAAAAAAACTTCCACATTCCTTGTGTTCTTAAAAACCACGTATGCACTTTGACCATCCTGTTGAGAAGTAGTCACACGATTTGAAATTTGAGGAGAAAGCAGCAACAACCAGCAGCAACATGAGGGTGTTAAAACGAGTGAACTGTAGGGATAGAGCTACTGTATTGGCTGTGGAGTTTCAAATAATTAAAAATTAAACTTTAGTATAGGTTAGAAATTGCAAGATGACAAAAAGAACCTCAAACAGCAGCAGTGGCTAACAGACACTAATACTTCACCAAAGGGGGAAAAAATGAAAAGTCTTTAAAAACTCTTGGGAGGCACAGCACCATTTTCTACAAAAAATCAAGATAAGAATTAACATTTGCTTTTTGGGGTATATTGCAGAACTGATTTTTCTGTTTGGTGAATACAAGGATATTTCAAGACATATCATTATAGAGAAACATGCGACCTGTGCCGATGCTGCGACACAGTCAGAATCATTGTCCATTTTCCCCATTCCCCCCCCCCTCTTGCAGGGCCAAAAATGAATGATAGTATAACCAGAGCTGAAGTTTTATTTACAGGATTTCTTTTGGAGCATAACATCCCTCTTGTAACCATGTTAGACTTTTATTCAAGAAAATGTTCCCAGACTCCAAAATTGCCAAAAGCTATGCATGTGCTTCCACAAAAATGTCCCACATTATACAAAGGGCAATCACACTTCAAGAATTTGAAAGTGTACAGAGTGTGATTGAAGGTCATGACTGATATTTTGGATTGGCATTGGACACTAGTTCTGATAAGCTTGTGTTTTCTAATCTTGGTTACATATGAACACCCAGAAACTGACTTTACAGTTACTGAGCTTTTAGATATGGATTCTTGCACACTGAATAACTCTCAGGAATTGTTTGATGCAATCCAGAATGTGCTATCAAAATACCATGTCGACAGGAATGAATATGCTATGTATTCAGCAGACAATGCTGCAAAGATGCTGTGTAAGCACAACAGGCTCAAATGAAAGCCAAGCAAATAAAATAAGGAGCATATGCAGTGGGGTGCTGCCACCTTGTTCACTTAATGGCAGAGCATGGGTTGAAATCACTGAAGAGGAATGTTGAGGATTTGATCATTGACTACAGCTTTCAGAGACGTGTCAAAAAGAGTGGAATCACTGAAATGATTACATGATATATTGCTAGGGTTACCAGATAGCAACTGTGAAAAAATGGGATAGGGGGTGGGGGGGGAATAGGTGCCTATAAAAGAAAAAGTCCCAAAAAATGGGACTGTCCCTTTAAAAATGGGACATCTGGTCACCCTACACGTTGCAGTAACAATGAGAAGAAAAGTGTGAAGCTTCTGAAAAAGTGCTGTCTGTCTTTGGAGAGATCTACTGAATGTATCTTGGCTACTTGGGATGGGCTGTGTTCTCAGTTTGTCAGAACCTTTGATGAGGAAGAACAAAGAATACTGAGGAACTTAAAGAATCCTTTGAAGGTGTATTGTTTAGCAGGCAGTTTTGCCCACATTTAAAGAGTTCAACTGACTCCTCCAAACTGAAGCACCGATGACATTAATCTGTGCATCCAACAATGATGATGCTATGGTAAAATATTCTTTTGGAATTTGTGCAACCCTCCATGGTAGCTGTGAATGAAGTGTTATGGAACTAAATTTACAAGGACTCTTCTGTGCAGTAACCAGTATCTTAAGTGTTTGTGGGCTTTGAGACACAAAACTATGCCAGAAAACTTACATGATCAATACAAGACCACATAAAACATTCTTAGTTGAAGCTGTTCAATTTTTGGGAGATGGGAGTGGGGGAGAAGAACTGCATTACATGAAAAAGGCAATGCTTTTAGAAGACTTTGTATTTAGGAGCCTGGCTTTTGATAATCCCACCAGTTGTTTGTTAGCACCTTTCCATGATCTGCTTTCTGAATTTAAGGATTATCAACTCTTTTATACAATTCCTGAATATGACAGCATTGTGAGAACCAAGGAATTTTGGGATAAAATTTCAAATGAAAGACCTAGTATGTGCTATACTGGCAGAAAAGTCAATACCTTTTCCCACATGAAGCATTGCCAGTGGCAGCCTTTAACTGGAGTTTGCAAAAGGCAAAATCTGCCACATATGCCTGTTTGTCCAGACAAAAGGAACACGCTGCAAAGTAACAGAAGGAGCTTTTATATAGGCAAATACTTATTTTTTCTATGCAAAACAAACAGATTCCAGATTTTTTTATTTTATTTTACTAACAGTCATTTCACAAATTGTCAGTGGTGAAGACAGATAAAGAAACATTTATTGGGCTTAGTCTTCCAGTAGTTTGAACATATTATAAGTGTCATACCAAATCTTCCCCCTAAACATAATTACTGTATTTTTATTGTGTCCTGCTGAGACCACTTAAAATATTGAAAGGTGCAGTGACTGTGGCATGGGCAGTCAGGCCTAATGGTTGGAGCAGAGGGTCAAAACCAAAGACAGCAGCAGGTGTCAGGCCAGGGTCAGAGCTGGAGACAACGTCAGGGTAAGGCAGAGGAGCAGGGGTGTGGAGTAGGGCAAGACAGCAGGGACTGGAGTAGATGGTGATCTGGGATGGGAGGACAGGAACCAGGAGCAGGTTGGAACTCTGGGCTCAGGTAAGCAGGAGAGGTCCACAGTCGCAGCCAGCCAAGGATTCCTCTAGTTGCTCGGACAACTTCCTGGTTTATATAGCGCTCCTTAGCCAATACGGGAGGCTGGATGTTTCCCCATGGGGAGTGTTGGGGGCGGGGTCCTCTGCAAGCTAGCCCTTCACTCAACCCTACTGTAATTAGTCAGATGAGCTGCTAGGTGGCAGTTGTGGTCTGAGCAATGCTTGGGGACCTATAGGCCCAGGTTTGACACCTGTGATCTCTCACAGGAGGATTAAGACAACCTAGATCCAGTTTTCACCCAGACAGTCTGGTTTTTGGCTTCTGTGTCCAAGTGCCATTTAGGGTTTCCAGGTGCCTGGTTTTTGGGTACCTGGCAACCCTAAATGGCACCTGAACCAAAAGTCCCATTATTGTGGGGTGGGGGGAGGTGCCAGGTCATTAACCCACACCAGCCTCTGCTCAGCCGGGGCTGCCTCCTGTAGGCAGGCTCCTTGAGATGATCCTGCGAGCAACAAGGGGAGTGGGTGGAAAGGGGAGAGGAGTGAGCAACAGGGGTAGGGCCTTGGAGGAATAGGCGGAGCAGGAGGTAGAGCCTCAGGGGTCCAGTTACCAGCAATTAGAAAGGTGGCAACCCCACCTAGATTTAATATGATAGACAGACAGGTCTCAACAACTGTGCCATGCTACATTTCTGCGGGTATGTCTACATTACAGCGTCACTCAGAGCGCTGAAGGGAAACCGCTGTTGTGTGTTCACACTGTCAGCTGCCTGTGCAATAGCGGGTTCACGCTTGCATCGGTATTTGGAGTGGTGCACTCTGGGCAGCTATCCCACAGAGCATCTCTTCCTCTTCTGCCATTAAGAGTTGTTGGAAGGCAGAGGGGGTCGCGGGGCATCCTGGGTCCTGTCCCAATGCCCTGTGATGCATTGCTTCGCATCCCAGCAAGCCCTGTGCTTCAATCTGCAGTTGGTGCCATCTTTCAACGGTTTGTGTACTGCACGCCCTGCCTCTTTCAGGCTGCAGGAATGGATCCCGAAGTGTTGACCAATATGCTGCTCGCTCTCACTAATACATCATGAGTGGCAGTGGAGTTATTTCCTTAAACTACAAAGGCAAGAGGAGTTTGACATTGATCTCACCATGCATAGCAGCTACGACACAAGATTACTTGTGGCATTCATGGAGGTGCTGACCACAATGGAACGCTGCTTTTGGGCTCAGGAAACAAGCACAGAGTGGTGGGATCACATAGTCATGCATGTGTGAAATGATGAGCAATAGCTGCAGAATTTTTGGATAAGGAAAGCCAGTCATGGGACTGTGATGAACTGACCCCAGCCCTCCGGCGCAAGGACCCGAGAATGAGAGCTGCGCTGTCATTGGAGAAGCATGTGCCAATTGCACTGTGGAAGCTGGCTACTCCAGACTGCTACCGATTGGTCGCTAACCAGTTCAGAGAGGGAAAGTCGACTGTGGGACGCATGTTGACAGAAGTGTGCAGGGCCATTAATTTCATCCTGCTCTGAAAGACCATGACTCTGGGCAGTGTGCGTGACATTGTGAGGCTTTGCACAAATGGGCTTCCCTAACTGTGGGGGATGGGGGTGATAGATGGCATGCATATTACAATTCTGGCACCGGACCACCTAGCTGCCGAGTACATAAATCAGAAGGGGTATTTCTCAATGGTTCTCCAGGCGCTTGTGGATCACTGTGGGTGTTTCACGGACATTAATGCAGGCTGGTCTGGAAAGGTGCATGACACACGCATCTTTCGGAATACGGGCCTGCAAGCAGGGACCTTCTTCCAGGACCAGAAGATCATGTAGGGGGAAGTCAAAATGCCCATTGTGATACTGGGAGACCCTGCCTACCCCTTAATGCTGTGGCTTATGAAGCCATACACTGAGCAACTTGACAGCAGCAAGGAGCGGTTCAACAGGCTGAGCAAGTGCAGAATGACTGTTGAGTGTGCTTTTGGCCGTTTAAAGGCCCGCTGGTGCTGCCTATATGGGAGGCTGGATCTGGCAGATGACAATAATCCTATGCTTATAGCCGCATGCTGTAGTCTCCATAATATTTGTGAAGGGAAGGGTGAAAGCTTCACTCAGGGCTGGACTGCTGAGGCTCAGTGCCTGGAGGCTGAATTTGAACAGCCAGAGACCAGGGCTATTTGAGGGGTGCAGCGTGGGGCCATAAGGATCAGGGATGCCTTGAGGCAGCAATTTGAAGCTGAAAGCCACTAACAGTTGTTGCTATGCTCGGGAGTGCAGTGCTTGTAATGCTAGGAGGTGATTGGTGCAGATGATGCACTATGAAGATTTAAGAATATTGCCTGTTGCTTTCAAGGGCTCTGTTTGCTTTCAATGACTGGAATAAAGATTGCTTTCAAACCAAAACAATTCTTTTATTAAAAACCAACAACTGGAGAAGAGAGACAAAAACAAACACAGCAGCACTGTGGGGGATGGGGGAAGGGAGGGTTCCAGGAGGAGGTGGGATCCTGGGATGGTTAAAGATTTATGTTCAGGTATCATATGCAACCTTCTCCTTTGGAGTACAGTACCCACTGCACTTCAGCAGGGCTAAACTGCAGAGGGATGGGTGTTGAGAACAGTGGGTACTGGGAGTCCACAAGGCTGGACTGTGATGGGGAAGGAGTGGAATGCAGTGGGTACAGATGGGAGCCAGGAGGTTGATAAGAGTGTGTTGGTGGTGTCTGGGAGGGGGCACATGGGAAGAGTTTTGCAACAGTGGAGGTGCTCAGTTTGCAGTGCTAGTAGCACCTGAAACGTGTCCACTTGGCTCTCCATAACATTTAAGAGCTGCTCCATGGCTTCATTTTGGCACTCTGCATTCTCCTTTCAGTCCCTCTTCTCGCTGTCCCATCATTCCTTCAATTCTTGTTTTTCTGCCATGGAGTGCATCATGACATCACGCAGAAAGTCCTCTTTAGTTCTTCGTGGCAGTTTTCTAATTCTGTGCAGCCATTCAGCCAGTGACAACAAAGAGGGAGGCTGGGCTCCCAAGATCATATCCGTGAAGCCAAAATGCAACATTTTACAGAAGCAATATTGTTTGCAACACACAGACCACTGATTCAGTGATTTAAAACACAGCCACTGTTCACATACCTGTCACTAACTGGCTCACCCCAGGCAAGCACACGAGCCACAAGACCCCCAAAATGGTGAATAACTGCAGGTGGAGACGGGGGATAAGAAGAAAAAAAAGTAGTGTTCCAGGACTGTACTGCGCACTGGGCACGTGGCTCTTGGGGAGAGCCAACACTGTAGGGGGGGGCCTTGTAATCATTAATGTCCCCACATTTTCCACAGGCTGTGTTCATTATGGAAGATCGCTATTGAGGGTGAGCAGGGAATCAAGGGAGGGTCTTCTACAAGACTGCGGCTTCTGCCCTGGCCCTTATGTGGCTTGCTTGTGTGCAGCAATGGTCTGCCCCCAGTAATGTCAGAGTGGCGCGGGAAAGTTACCCTTAATGAGGCAAGAAACAAAGCAGTTCTGCCAAAAAAACCTGTGGCAGTGGATTGCCCAGTATCTGAGAGTTTCTTGGAGATCTCTGAGGCAGATTCCTGTGAAGTGAGTAGTCAATCAATACCCTGTTCTGCCACTCAGACTAGGCATGTGGTAGTACGTGAATCATACATACACAAGCCTGCTTTCTGCAACCCTTCTGCCCCTAACAACTTGCTTCAGCAATTCCTAAAATCAAAGCTACTTACCAGGGGCCTCCTTTCCTGTTTGTGCTTTGCCAAGCTCTGACAGCGTTGACTGGCTAGCCCCCTCTGGGGTAGAGAAGAACGCCTGGCTGTATGCTTCTCTAATCTCCGAGTCATCCTCTGCCTCTGGGTCCCCCTGCACATCCTCGTCCAAGATTTCCTCCTGGCTTGGTTCACTCTTAACTGGCACGCGAGCCACCAAAGTATCCACAGTGGCCTTTGAAGTGGAGGTGGGGTCGCCACCAAGTATTGCGTGCAGCTCTTTGTAGAACCGGCAGCTCCTGGGTGCAGTATCGGAGTGGCGGTTTGCCTCCCACGCCTTGTGGTAGGTGTTCAGGGTGTCCTGGTCATGGCCCCTTCTGTCATGCATCATGAAATCTGTCCATAGGTATCATAATTCCTAAGGCTGGAGCGCAGCTGGGAATGGACAGCCTTCTCTCTCCAAATGCTAATGAGGTCCAGCAGCTTGGCATTGCTCCAAGTGTGGCGGGGGGGGGGGGGGTTGGGAGAAAATCGCCTGGTGCATGGAGCAGGCATGATTACCTGGAAAGATGCACTGAGACCGCTGCATGCATCACTGAGCAAAAAGGAAGGGGACTTTCAAAATTCCCAAGGAATTTAAGGGGTGGAGCTCACGGCTGGTTAGATGAGGGCAGGGCAGCGCAGTAGAGTTCAAACCGATGACCAGAGAGGCGAGAACAGGTATTGTTGGACACCTCCTGGAGGCCAATCACAATGCTGTAATCGACCAGGGTGTCTATACTAGCACCGCAGCGCTGTAGACCCAGCGCAGAAAGCTGTCTGCCTCTTGTTGGGGTGGTGGTTTTTTTTTTTTTTTTTTTTAAACAGTGCTGCAACTGCATAGTTTCTGCTCACTAAGGGCTTGTCTATGCTACCGGACAGATTGACAGGCAGCGATCGACCCCCCGCTGGATCAATTTATCATGTCTAGTATAGACATGATAAATCGACTGCTGATTGCTCTAGTGTTGACTCTGGTACTCCACCTCAACGAGAAGTGCAAGGGGAATCGATGGGAGAGCGTCCCATCGACACACCGCAGTGAAGACACCGCGGTAAGTAGATCTAAGTAAGTTGACTTCCACTACGGTATTTACGTAGCTGAAGTTGCGTAACTTAGATCGATTTCTCCCCCGCCACCCCCTGAAGTGTAGACCAGCCTTAAGTGGCTTGGCAGTGTGTACACCTCGGGAGTTATACCACAGAAAGCTGCTTTACTGTGCAGAAACTTGCTAGTGTAGACAAAGCCTGAGTGTGCAGAATTAATAAGCTCAGTTATGCTGTCTGCAACCACTGCTTAAACCACTAGCCAACTATTCCAGCAGCAGGAATCGACATAAGAGTTTTGATTTTGAACATACTAGTGCTATCACAAGTATTTGTTTAACTCCCTGTCAAGTTGTATCACACTGCAGTCTAGTGGCCAATTAACCTAAGGATAGTTTAGCTAACAGTGACTCCTTTAGGTTATATAAAGTCTTGGCAGAATTCAATTTTTATTTTTTCATAATTTTGATGTCTCTTTATTCATATGCATTTTTTTCAATTTTTATCTATTAAATTTCCAGTTTGGGGAAATTATGGGGAGGTCAGACAATTGTTTAATGAGAGGTTTCAGAGTAGCAGCCGTGTTAGTCTGTATCCGCAAAAAGAAGAACAGGAGTACTTGTGGCACCTTAGAGACTAACAAATTTATTAGAGCATAAGCTTTCGTGGACTACAGCCCACGTCTTCGGATGCATATGCATAGTCCACGAAAGCTTATGCTCTAATAAATTTGTTAGTCTCTAAGGTGCCACAAGTACTCCTGTTCTTCTTTTTGTTTAATGAGAGTACACGTTGCGTTTCAAAAAGTTAAAGCTTTATAACCATTAACACAAATTGTGAACATCACATGTCAAAAATATACAAAGTACATATCCTTAAATCAAACCCTAATAAGTTCACAAGCAGCATTTTTCTTCAGTGTTTATCTGTAAATTTCTGTTATCAATGGAAATATTTTTTCGTCAGTTTGCTTGTGTGTACAGTGAAAGCAACATTTACCAATTTTAAAAAACCCTAATCCTTCCAAGTTTAGTTATATACCAGAGGTCTGCACTGTGGATTGGTTGTTCCCATGTTCAACCCTTATGGACAACCCCTGTTAGAAAAATAATAGCTATTTGATTAAATGAAGAGTTTCACAATGCATATGCATGAGACATCAAAAAAAGTCAGATAGGAAGTGCCAGAATGAAGGTGACCTAGTTTGACTTCACAATTATGTTTTTAATACAATTTGTCCTCCCACATCATAAACTCACCACCATGCTTAGCACTAGCTGGCCAGCTAAGAGGCACTGAGAACTGTACAGGTGATGAAGAATAAACTCCCCCGTTAACTCTAGAAGGTCCCAGTCAGGATTGTGGCATGCCAGTAGGACACTGTGTATAAGCTTGCTGTGCCCCTACCCTATACATACCAAGCTTCATTCCCCACCTTGTCAAGCTGGCTCTGTTTGACACACACATGAGCAATAAAATAAGGGAATACTTCAGAACAGGATTTCTCTGTAGTCACCCCACATGTGCCTCTCGTCAGTAACAAGTACATAATCTTGGAGGCCCATGATTTAAACTTAACATTAAGTGCCAATACACAATATCTATCACCTACTCACTCATTTGTTTAGACAGGGAGCAAATTGCAGCTGTCCTTGAAAAGTGGAATCAAGTTATTCCCATTGACTCATTTCTAATCATGGAGGAGCATAAAACTAAGCCTGATCCTCATTCTTGCCTCTTTCACTCCCCCATCCAAATGTTTCAAGTCAAAATGGAGAGCTAGTAGATTAACATCCACAAAAGACCATGCCCCTTATGTACCTGAAAACATTGTTAAAGGTTTTTAACTTATTGCTTGTGAAGAAACTGAGAAAATGTAGTTTCCCTAAAAGCTTTGCAAATCCAATTAGGTTCTATTGTATTAGATCTGCCTCACCCAGGCAGCACTCCACATCTCTCATTTCCTTACCACAATATGGGTATGAGTCACATAGGATGCAACATATCCCATGGACCATGGAGTGTTAATGCTGTCAATTATTTAGCTATTCATGTCCTGAGTAGTACCCATCCAGCAATAGTCCGCTTTGGCTTTTCATCTTGATTGCACTTAGTCTTGTAAGTAATGCTACTTGATTTCATTTTCATATTATATTAATGAAAGTGGGAAACTGCAAAGTGAGACTTGTGTTTTTGGTACTTGTTTATATTTAAAAAAAAAAAAAAAAGCTTAAGAAACACACATAGTAACTGGACATTTTGATCCAAAACCAACAAAGCCTGCGATCAGTATGCAAAGGCTTGCATGTATTGGATAGTGTTCAATAAGTCTCATTGTCAGTTTGCAAGGGCATCTAGGCTTTGGAGATAAGGAATTGAGCTAGGAGGAAAATCTAAATGGTTTTCAAGTACTTGTGGAAAACAAAGCTCTAAGAGGCTTGTGTTTTGTTAACACTTCATTAACTAGGATAGCCATAATAGTTTTTAGTTGTGCTGAAAATGTGACTTAAAACTGTATTTCTCTTTCAATTTTTGTAATGTTGATAAAGTCTTAGTCTATATCTAAGTGGCCAAATTCAGCATGGGACACTAAGAATTTGTGCTTCTTAGTACTAATTTAAGTCCTGTTGTGTTATGTTCTTTAAACCACTGTGCTGATGACATACCATAGTAGCTCCTCCATTGGAAGTCATGGATTGTTTCCCAAGCATTAAATTTTAACAATATTAACTTAATTGCCATGTATTACCCTGACACAGAATACTTTCTTTCATGTTGGTGGTGGTTTGACAGAGTACTTCTGAAACACTAATATCCCAAGTTATTAAAATGCTGAAGTATAACATTAATGGCTTCTCATCATTAAAATGATGTAAAATGAAAACAGTACCCCTTCCCCTCTGAGGAACTAACTCTTTGTTGAAGTTATAAGAACAAGAGCTGGATGGGCGCTCATTTACCTGTCTTGTGAAAATGTGAGATTGTGAAAAGTTTCCCCATCCCAAATCAGCCTGAAGAGTCAAAGTTGTGAAAACTTTCATGAACCCAGAATCTCAAAAAAGATAATTGGTTTAAGTAAATTGTAACTGACTGTTTTGATTTTTATTTTAAAGGCTTGGTGTGTTGGTTGTTTTTCCTATTCAAAACAACTGTTTAGAAAACAATTGTCATTTACAAAATGTCAAATTGAAATGTTTTAACAATTTCACAATTCTTTCTTCCCCAAAATATTTAATTTCTTGACTCAATCAAAACTTATCTATGCCCTCAGATGTTTTCATTTTTGACAAATTGGCATTATCTCACAAAATCTTTTATCAAAACATTGCAGATACCTCTATTAAGAACTATCACAGTTCTGGGGTTAACTTTGCATCTCTACCTCCTCCATGATCTGCTCCAGGGTGCCCCTTTAAGTTTGAGGTGTCACCTCTCTATTGGCAGGGACTTGTGTCCCTCTCCCTCCAGACCAGGAATTTAGGGTTGAAGTTCTCCTGCAATTCACTGTGCTAATCCTAGCAGTCTGACGTTAATCCAGTGCCTTCTGCTCTGCTCTCTTCCGGGGCTATGACAATGGTTACCAGTGACCAGCCAACTTTCACAAAGCACAGTTCATTTATTTTAAAAATAAGCATTACAGAGAAAACATGTCAAAGCAATCAGCAGCTCACACACACACTAGGTTACCAGCTGTCACCCATCTTTCACGTGGAGATTCTAGTAGGGTCCTTCAGACCCTTCCAGCATGATTTTTGCCCTCTTGGTTACAATCTCATGGCAGGTTTGGCTCAAGATGAGGGAACTCTCAACCAATTCAGGTTGATTATTTTACCACAAGCTCTTTCTTTGTTCCCTGGGTTGCCTGTACCCACTTCGAACCAGTTCACCTCAGGGGGTGGTACTTCTCTGCAGTTGTTTGCCTGTCCCAGGGTTTGCAGTAGTTATCTACCATTGATTGAGTTCCTGGAGGATAATCCTCCCTCAGCCTATAATACAGTCCCTAGCTCTCAAAGATACAACATGTACAGACACACAAGTTCATTACTAATCCTGCTGCTGGAAGAGAGTTGGTTGGAAATGTTCCACTGGAAAGTTTTTGTATCAGAACATTCTAGTGATAGTGATCTCCAGCTTTCACGGGAATGTGTGGTTTTCACCAAACCTTTTTGCCTGCTTCTCCCATCATGGGCTGCCACAGAGCTGGGACCCTGGAAATCCCACGTGCACCTGTTCAAGCCAGGGCTTCTCAGTAACCCGCCAGGAGGGCAGCCCGAGCTATGAGCAGCCTTTGACAATTTCATTTAGAATCAGTCATCATGGAATGTCATTTTGATTTTTGAAACCAAACTTTTGGACTCACCTGTTCAGAGGGAAAGTTTGAAGTTGCCAGTTTTCATTCCAACATGGAAAAAACATCTTTTGAATGGAATTCCAGGTTCTGACCAGCCCTTCTTGGCAATGCCTGTTGCACTGGCAGCTGATACCTTTTAAAATGAAGCATGTGTTGCTTTCTACAGTGAGTTATCCAAAGGACTCTTCAGGAAGGGGCACAGGTTTGGCCTCACTGTGTCACATTCTCTTAAGAGTGTCTTGTAACACTTGTTGAACTGGAAACCCTAGTTTCCTGGGATGACTGGGACTATGGCTGTTGTGCTCTTTCCATACCCTTACTGCCAATCCAGCTTATAAACACATGCTTCCAATGGACACACATTACACTGGTAGAAAAAGGTTGAAAGTGATAAAATACAAGAGAAATGTGCTTTGACTGTTAGCTGAAAATGGTTTGACCCTGGGTTTATAGTTTGAACCGGATGCAACTAAAACATACTCTGCAAAAAAGTAACACCAATCATAACATCATAGATTAAAAGACCATTTGCACCTCTATCTCACAGTCTTGTTAACATTATTCAGAACTGACCAAAATCTTTTATGTTTTGTCATTTCCACTTTCCCACAAAAGAGCTAGTTTAAGAGAAGTGAGGCAGAAGGGAAATAGAAGACAAATGCTAATGTGAGGTTCGAGTAACAGGTTTAAAGTGCAGCAACTGCACTAATCTTTATGTAGCTAAAAAAGAAAATTTAAGAGACTATTCAGAATGCAAGCCTACTAGGCTGGAAATTACAGATAAATGATTCTTCTAGTTTAAGACCAGGTTTCTCAAACGGGTCGCCGCTTGTGTAGGGAAAGCCCCTGGCAGGCCGGGCCGGTTTGTTTACCTGCCCCGTCTGCAAGTCCAGCTGATCGCAGCTCCCACTGGCTGCAGACTTATGCTCAGAGCCAATGGGGGCTGCTGGAAGCGGCGGCCAGTATGTCCCTCAGTCCACGCTACTTCCAGCAGCCTCCATTGGCCTGTCACTGAACCTTTGTGCCTCCATTTACCTTTTATCCAAACTGAAGTAAAATATAGTAGCCTATGTACAAGGGTCCCAGCTTTCAAAAGCTGGGACAAGTTCCAAGTATTACATTTGTCCTACATAATGGAGCCATATTAAAAATGGTGAATTATATTATGCACACTTTATAAATATTCATGGACTCCAAGGCCAGAAGGGACCACTTTGATCATCTAGTCTGACCCTCTGTGTAATGCAGGCCATAAAATTTCCTCCAAGTAATTCCTAGAGCAGATCTTTTAGAAAAACATCCAATCTTGATTTAAAAATTGTCAGTGATGGAGAATCCACCGTGACCCTTTATAAACTGTCCCAATGGTCACTTACTCTCACATAAACATTTAATGCCCTATTTCCAGTCTGAATCCTAGCTTCAGCTTCCAGCTACTGGATTGTGTTATGCCTTTCTCTGCTGGACTGAAGAGCTCATTATTAATATTTGTTCCCCAGGTAGAGGTGTAGACTATGATCAACTCAACTAAAAAGATTGAGCTACTTGAGCCTAAGATATCTTTTCTAATCCTTTTATCATTCTCATGGCTCTTCTTTGAACCCTCTCCAGTTTAATCAACATCCTTCTTGAATTGTTGACACAAGAACTGGATGCAGTATGCCAGCAGTGGTAGCACTAGTGCCAAATACAGACGTAAAAACCTCTTTGCTCTTGTCAAGGCTGTATCCCCACTTTGAACTTTAGGGTACAAATTTAGGGGCCTGCATGAAAACTTCTAAGCTTAACTACCAGCTTAGCTCTGGTCCCGCTGCCACCATTCCCAATGGATTCCCTCCCTGGGAAACCTTGAGAAACCTTCACCAATTCCGTGGAGAATACAGATGCAAACCCCTTGGATCTTAAAACAAGGAGAAATTAACCATTCCCCTCCTTCCTCCCACCAACTCCTGGTGAATACAGATCCACCCCCCTTGGATCTAAAACAAGGAAAAATCAATCCGGTTCTTAAAAAGAAGGCTTTTAATTAAAGAAAAAGGTAAAAATCATCTCTGTAAAATCAGTATGGAAATTAACCTTACAGGGTAATCAAACTTAAAGAGCTCAGAGGACTCCCCTCTAGTCTTAGGTTCAAAGTACAGCAAACAAAGATAAACACTCTAGTAAAAGATACATTTACAAGTTGAGAAAACAAAGGAAAACTAACACGCCTTGCCTGGCTATTTACTTACAAGTTTGAAATAGGAGAGACTTGTTTAGAAAGATGTGGAGAACCTGGATTGATGTCTGGTCCCTCTCAGTCCCAAGAGCGAATGCCCGCCCCCCAAGATTTGAAAGTATCTTGTCCCCTTATTGGTCCTTTGGTCAGATGCCAGCCAGGTTACCTGAGCTTCTTAACCCTTTTACAGGGAAAAGGATTTTGGAGTCTCTGGCCAGGAGGGATTTTATAGTACTGTACACAGGACAGCTGTTACCCTTCCCTTTATAGTTATGACAGCTCTTATTAGAGATTCCCCTGGTTATACTGTTAAGGATCACATTAGCCCTTTTGGCCAGTTTCACATAGGGAATTAATGTTTCATGACTCTGAAAAGGAATTGGGGGGGTCAATGCTTCCCAGGATAGAGTCCCCCATCTTGTAAGTAGGTGTGGTCATCTTATTTGACCATGCTTTATTGCACCACTACAACGATTGTATATTCTTCCTTTTTGCCTACTGTCACTGGGCATGACATCTTGCAATTGCAGAGCTAATTCATGACACCTTGCAGAAGACAGATTTGGGATTTCTCCTTACATGAAACTTCACATTCTGCCTGAAAATAGGAGGGCTGAATAGTTAGAGAAGAGTATTTTTAATGGTGTGTTCAATAGCTATGCTGCATGCTGTAAACAAGGAACAGAAGGCCAATGAATGAGATATTCATCAGTGGCTGGAGACAATGGCTGTTGTATAAACAGCTTTCGTAGGGGGAAGGTCAGGTATTCAGTTAATATTTTATAGTTACCATATGTCCATGTAGAATTTTAACAGGAACAATTGGAAGCTTTGCAAAGAAAGTGGCAGCAGTGAAGGAAAAAGTCAAGTAGTCAATCAAATTTGGCAGAGGACAAACGCACCCATAGACGCTCTTGTCCCATCAGCATGTAACATTTCTATGCTATCGGTATTCATTGAGACATTTCATGGGTCTGTTAAGGATGGCTTGCACACAGGCTTCTCTAGCCCACAGAGTTTGGAAATGAATCTGCACACTAGTTCTTGAATATATCAGTGTAGTTTGTAACGCCTGTTCAGGTTGCCAAGCTTCTACCGTGGTGCTCTACCTTCACTTACCCTCATCATGAACCATGACAACTAAGGGCAGGTCTACACTAACCCCCCCAATTCAAACTAAGGTACGCAACTTCAGCTACGTGAATAACGTAGCTGAAGTTCCAAGTACCTTAGTTCGAACCTACCTCGGTCCAGACGCGGCAGACAGGCTCCCCCGTCGACTTCGCAGTACTCCTCTCGCCGAGCTGGAGTACCGCAGTCGACGGTGAGCGCTTCCGGGTTCGTCTTATCTCATCCAGACAAGACACGATAAGTCGAACCCAGAAGTTCGATTTGCTTGCCGCCCAATTACCGGGTAGTGTAGACCTACCCTTAGTCTAGCATTTCAGTGGGGGGGGGGAGGAGTTGTTTGTTTTTATCTCACGGACCCTAAGCTATTGAACTTTTACCTGCTTGCTTTAGTATAAAACTTTGTTACATGAATAACAGTTACATACTTTATATACAAAGTGCAAACAGCCTTTAACTAGATGTCATCTGCCTTCCCTTTATGATGTAGAAGTAGAAACTTTATTATTATGGCTTCAAGGATAGGTTATATATATTCAATGAAGTATCTGAGTGAGGATTTTTAGGTTTTAAAAAAAAAACACCCACACCATGTTGTACTTCAATGGACATTTCACTTTCTATACACCAGCATTTAAAGGGGCATTCTGATAAGCTTGGTATGCAAGATACTAATTGCCCTTTGATACAGTTGGGCAGAAAAAGTCTACTTAAATAGGTTTTCTTTTACAATGACCTCTATCTGACTTTGTGCCTCTTTCACTCCGTCATGATTGATATTGTTCCTTATAAACATCAGGGAAAGCTGTACTCAAACTACAGATGGATTCAGTTTTCCAAGATGGAGCGTGGAAAATGATCTGTCTTCTGCCATGATAACATCCCCACAATTAAGACTGAAACAGGAATTAATGCTAGTAAAGGTTATTCTTTATTTTCTGTGCAAGTTTAAGGCCAAATTTGAGATTTTTGGCTTTAAAACTACCAAGGATATATGGGGTTGGGAAATGCAGTCCACTACGTCTGACTTTTTATTGTCCACTGGGTATTTTAAATTCAGCTTCTTTCTGTGAAGCTGAAGAGTACAGAAACCAGGAGATGAATAGCCCAAAGTGCTATGTATTGTCAAATCTGTTAATACCAACATATAAAAAAAAAATCTCATTTTATATAGGTTGGTGGGAGGCTTTGTTGAAATCTTTATTAGGACTATTTTGCCAAGTCATAATATTATGGCATGTACAGTACTCATAACATATGCACAATCAATATCAAGTTGTTTTTAGTGCACACAGCTGTTGTATGGCCTTTACCAAGATGATTTTCAATTAAGTTCATATTCTATTTCTTACCATTCATCAAATGCATTTCCTATTATGTTTCTGGCTTCATTACATTTTTAGAGTGCTGGGAAATACAAGGAGAACCTAGAACAGGTGCAGTATGCTAGCAGTGAGACCATTTGGATAATAAGCACTTTTTTGTAGGAAAGAGAGGCCAAAACTTCTCTAGGAACTCACTGCTGATCAGTAGTGGATCTCATTTAAATTTCTCCTGTGGCTGTGGGTGCTGAACATCTGGAAATGGCCAGTTTTTTTACTTCCCTGCACGCTGTCAGCTGTTAACCAACAGTTAAACGCTATTTTCCTTGATAGGGGACTGACTTCAATTCTTTGTTCAGATTGGTTTTCATTGACTTTGCTCTTCATTTCCCCTCAACAAGTGCATGCCAAGAGTCTCAAAACAGGTCTTGCCACGCATCTCTCCCACCCATTGTCAGCCACAACGGTTCTACAGTTTGGAGTATAGCATCTCTCATGAGTGCGTGCTGTACGATAGAAACACACCAAGAAAACTGGGGAAGCAGCTGCCCCAGGGTCAGATCACCACAAATGGCTTGTTTTCACTTCCCATCCAAAGCACCTAGCCCCATTTCTCTATGTTTGCAGCCAAAGACGTAGAACAAAAAGGACAGAACAAGTAGTGATTCCATTACTAGGTTAATGGTCATAGGCTGAACCCAGAAGATGATGACAAGAGGCTAATGTCATGTAAGCCTGAGATCCTTTCTTCCTTGGTGGGATTCCCTGAGACCTTTTCCATTCAGCTTATCCAGAACACCTGACCAGTTCTGGAAGAAGACTTGATCCAGTTGTCTGGGATCCAAAATGCTCAGACTCTGGATTTCACCACTCAGGTTCCTTTATAAGGCATACAGCAAAGCTACACTAAGTTGATCAGACAGAAGCATAGGGGGCTTACCAAACATCCAAAGTTACACAGAAAACTCTTCCTTTTATTTATCTAACACCCGCCCCCCCCACACCCACTACATTGCATTTGCTGTACGTTACACCACACATTTTTGGATTGGATTGGTTACTTTGCAGGATCAAATCCCTGTACAGCATGCTCTGTCCATGTGTTGTTCACATTCCAGGTTTATCTTGTCCATAGTCCCTAGCATCAAGATGTTGCTGCTTATCTTAGCTAGCACACACATCCTGACTCCAGCAAACTGTCAAGCTCTTCTTTACAACTTAACCTTCCATTTATCTTCCCACTTATGCCCACTAAGAAATTAGGCAAGTTACTTATGTCAAGCCAGACCTACACCTCTCTTCATCAATTCAAGTTTCTGATCAAGGTTTCCATCCCCACTCAATATTACTTTAAAAGGTTTTAATCACAGCTCATTGTACCAAAAGGAGGGAAAATGGTTTCAGTCAAAGCATGGGTATCACTTTTCAATGTGGTCTTTTGAAAATGTGCACTCTTGCCCAGCCAACTATTCATCTCTCATGTCCCATTTTAGCACATTTGGACTTGCTTGGCTGAAGTTTTCCAGTTGTAATCCTCCAACCTCAAAAGGTATATGGGTGGAGGAAGAGGGGCTTTGCCTGGTCAAGCAGGAAGAGAGTTTCCCCCCCCCCCTCCTTTGGGTTGAAAGAGGGGAAATGACTGAGCTGGGGGGATTCAGGTGAAGCATTTGCCCCCTGTTCACTAAGGGAGGATATACATATGCCCTGCCCTGCTGGATGGCATTCTCTCTTATGCCTGGATCAGCTGCTCCCATCTATGGGAGAAGAGTGGAACCAAGGTTTTTGTGGTCAGCTAGGGCATTGCACTAATCACTTTTTTGTGGGGGACTGGGAAGGAATTTTTCCCTCACTGCCAGTTGGGTTTTTTGCCTTCCCCAGAGCTTGGGTAGGTCAGGTGGTACGGTTCAAGTTCTCACAGCTTAGAGGGTACTTATTCCACAGGGGATCTAGTTCACTGATTAACCAGAAATGGCCTCAGGAGAATGCATCCCCTAAAAAAGCTGGGGAAAGGGCTCTTAATGTCTGGTACAGTGAAGAGGCAAGCCCCATTCCACAGCATCCTAATCCTTGTACAAGAGGAGGGCAGTAGGGTCCCAGTGGAGAACTTGGGGTAATGAGACAGTTGAAATGAGTGAGGAAGAAATAACTGGCATGGTACAAGTTATTACCAGAAATTTCCCAGATGAGTTAAATGAAGCTGCAACTAATTAAACCACCTAAAAAACTTTTGGTATTTGTGTATGCCCAGGACAAAGCCTAGGTGCTGAAGAGACAATTAAGGGTATCATTTTTAAGGACCTACACAACTGAGTGTTAGGTTTATCCAGTTAGTAGACCAAGTATTGTATTCTGTTTGCAGAATGACAAGTTCTTCATTTTTGACCATGTCTGTTTTTCCCCCTTTGGTAAGCTGCATTTGCTTTTTTTGACACAGCTTTTTCAATGGGAAACTTTCATGAATAATACTTGGTCTTTGCCCTGCCATACTTATTTTGCTTAACTCATTGAATAGAGGTCAATTTTTTAATAATAAATAGCCCTTTCTAATGTTTCGTTATCTTAGAAAAACTTAGCTGTGAAAGGCATTGGTTGACATTCTTACACCTCAGGTGCTTTGTTTAAAAAAAGCAAAAAAAGTGTTATTTGGTCAAGTGTCACAGCCAAGAAACATGTCTCCTAGTTCTACATGTTCTGTTATCCAGACCTCCTTTGCTAGCCACTATCCTAACTTATTATTTTAGTCTATTTTGTACAGCAGACACTGATATGTTTCTGGTTTTCAGCCAATAATGTCACTCCTAAAAAATGTCCAAAATAAATAATTTCAAAGTGATGCTTTAGGCTAAACACAGACTTTAAGGTTTCTAGACAGTGTGGTTGGTATTAGGACATTGGCCTTTTCTCTTAAGCATGCTCTAGGTAACAAGACAGAACATGTCACCTTTTACAATTACAACCCACACCTCAGGCCCTGGAGGCCAGTTGTTAACATGACTATGGGTATGTCTACACTACGGGATTAATCCGAATTTAGATAATTCGGATTTGAGAAACAGGTTGTATAAAGTCGAAATGAGTGCGGCCACACTAGCACAGTAATTCGGTGGTGTGCGTCCAAGTACCGGGGCTAGCGTCGATTTCTGCACCGTTGCACTGTGGGTAGCAATTCCATAGCTATCCCATAGTTCCCGCAGTCTCCCGCGCCCATTGGGATTGTGGGTTAAGATCCCAGTGCCTGATGGGACAAAAAACATCGTCGCAGGTGGTTCTGGGTACAGCCTCACTTCCTCCCTCCCTCTCTCCCTGCATGAAAGCAACGGACGGCAAACAACCATTTTCGCGCCTTTTTTCCTGGGTGGGTGAACACTGCAGACTCCATACCACGGCAAGCATGGAGCCCGCTGAGGTCAAGACAGCACTCATGAACATTGCAAACACCTCGCGCGTTCTCGTGGAGTTTATGCTCAGCCAGGACCAGAAAAACGAGGCGAGGAGGCAGCGGCGGCGGCAGCGCAGCGACAAGCATGATGAGGACATGGACACGGACACAGAATTCAGTGAAACCACAGGCCCCGGTGCTTTGGAGATCATGTTGTTAATGGGGCAGATTCTATCCATGGAACGCCGATTCTGGGCAAGGGAAACAAGCACAGACTGGTGGGACCGCATAGTGTTGCAGGTCTGGGACGATTCCCAGTGGCTGCGGAACTTTCGCATGCGTAAGGGCACTTTCATGGAACTTTGTGACTTGCTGTCTCCTGCCCCGAAACGCCAGAATACCAAGATGAGAGCAGCCCTCACAGTTGAGAAGCGCGTGGCGATAGCCCTGTGGAAGCTTGCAACGCCAGACAGCTACCGGTCAGTCGGGAATCAATTTGGAGTGGGCAAATCTACTGTGGGGGCTGCTGTGATGCAAGTAGCCAAAGCAATCACTCAGGTGCTGCTACGAAAGTTAGTGACTCTGGGAAATGTGCAGGCTATAGTGGATGGTTTTGCTGCAATGGGATTCCCTAACTGTGGTGGGGCAATAGACGGAACCCATATCCCTATCTTGGCACCGGAGCACCAAGCCACCGAGTACATAAACCGCAAGGGGTACTTTTCAATGGTGCTGCAAGCACTTGTGGATCACAAGGGACGTTTCACCAACATCAACGCGGGCTGGGCGGGAAGGGTTCATGACGTTCGCGTCTTCAGGAACACTACTCTGTTTAAAGGGCTGCAGCAAGGGACTTACTTTCCGGACCAGAAAATAACCGTTGGGGATGTTGAAATGCCCATAGTTATTCTTGGGGACCCAGCCTACCCCTTAATGCCATGGCTTCTGAAGCCATACACAGGCAGCCTGGACAGGAGTCAGGAGCTGTTTAACTACAGGCTAAGCAAGTGCAGAATGGTGGTAGAATGTGCATTTGGCCGTTTAAAAGGTCGCTGGCGTTCATTATTGACTCGCTCTGACCTCAGCCAAAGAAATCTCCCCATTGTTATTTCTGCTTGCTGTGTGCTCCACAATCTCTGTGAAAGTAAGGGGGAGACCTTTATGGCGGGGTGGGAGGCTGAGGCAAATCGCCTGGCTGCTGATTACGCGCAGCCAGACACCAGGGCGATTAGAAGATCACACCATGAAGCGCTGTGCATCAGAGAAGCTTTGAAAACCAGTTTCATGGCTGGCCAGGCTACCGTGTGAAATATCTGTTTGTTTCTCCTTCATGAAAACCCTCCCCCTTTACTGACTGATTTTCTGTAAGGAACCCACCCTGCCCCTTCCCCCATCTTTCTTTCAAACCAAATAAAGTCACTATCATTTAAAAATCATTTATTCTTTATTAATAGATTAGAAAAAGAGGGAGGGAACCCGGGTGGTATTTGGGAGGAGGATTGCTGGGAAGGAAAAAGCCACAAAGAAAAGGTTAAAAAAATGACAGCCTTTTGCTTGGGCTGTCTACTGGGGTGGAATGGGAAGGTGTACGGAGCCTCCCCCCCCCCCGCGTTCTTACATGTCTGGGTGAGGAGGATACGGAACATGGGGAGGGGGGAGGGTGGAACAGGGGCTGAAGCGGCAGTCTGTTTTCCAGCAGCCGTTCCTGAACCTCCACCAGACGCCGGAGCAGCCCCAGCGTTGCATCCTTCATCCTCTGGTCTTCCTGCCGCCATCTCTCATCTCGATCGTCTCTCCTCTCCTCACGTTGGTCCCTCCTCTCCTCACGTTGGTCCCTCCTCTCCTCACGTTCACTGACTTCTTTCCTATACTTTGAAACTGTTTCCTTCCACTCATTCAGATGAGCTCTGTCACTCCTGCTGGATTGCATAATTTCAGAAAACATGTCCTCCCGCGTCTTCTTCTTACGACGCCTTATCTGTGATAACCTTCGGGATGGAGGAGGGAGGCTTGAGGAATTTGCAGCTGCTGTAGGGAGGGGAAAAAAGAGAGAATTGTTTTAAAAGCTACATTTTGCAGAACAATGCTTATACTCTTTCACGGTGACCAACACTGTTCACATTACATAGCACATGTGATTTCTGTGCAAGGTCGCATTTTGCCTCTTAATGCTGAGTGCCTGTGGCTTTGCTGCTAGAGATCACAGGTCTGGGCAACAGAATTCGGCTTGCATGCGGCCATGGTAAGCTTCTGCGCCGTGCTTTCCCACATACCAAGCATAGCTTGTAGAGTGCTGCAGAAGCCTGGCCAATCTCAGCCAGTTGGGGGGGGGGGAGTGTGGTGGGGCTTGTCTGGGCCCCTTCAGGCAAGTAGAGTGCTGCGGTTTTTCTGTTAACATTCAGCAGCACCAGAAAACAAACTAACCTCCCCCCCCCCGCCATGAATTCTCTGGGATGATCACGGTACCCCTCCCCCCACCGCGTGGCTGGTATCAGGGAAGATCCCTGCAGGCACCAAACTACCCCCCCCCCCGCCGCCGACCCCCCCCTCGCCATGAATTCTCTGGGATGATCACGGTACCCTCCCCCCACCGCGTGGCTGGTAACAGGGAAGATCCCTGCTAGCCAAACGCGAAAAACTCAGGGCCAATTTCCCATCTGCGCTTGGCTAACTGCAGGGAAGGATTTATTTTCCGCCACAGGCAAACAGCCCAGTAGGAACGGCCACCTCTGTCCCCTTAATTAAGTTCCCATATTTCAACCAGGTTACCAGGAGTGATATCACTCTCCTGAGGATTACACAACAAGATAAAGAACGGATGTTGCTTGAATGCCAGCAAACACCGGGACCATACGCTGCCAGGCTTTGTCAGGCAATGATACCAGATTACTTGCTGCAAGCATGGCGTGGTCAAGTGTCCTACCATGGAGGAGGGAATAAGGATGCACTGCCCAGAAACCTTCTGGCAAGGCTTTCGGAGTACCTCCAGGAGAGCTTCATGGAGATGTCCCTGGAGGATTTCCGCTCCATCCCCATACACGTTAACAGACTTTTCCAGTAGCTACAGACTTTTCCAGTAGCTGAACTGACCGCGAATGCAAAGTCAGGCAAAGTAATCATTAAAAACCGTTTGCTTTTAAAACAAGTTTTATATTTTAAAAGGTAAACTCACCTGAGGTCCCTTCCATGGGGTCAGAGTCTTGGGTACTGGCTTGGGAGGCTTGGGAGGGTACTTCAGTCAGGGTGATAAAAAGATCCTGGCTGTTGGGGAGAATGGAGTGCTGTGTGCTCTCTGCAAGCTCATCCTCCTCCTCCTCCTCCTCCTCCTCCTCTACCCCATCGGCAGAATCCTCAGGCGTCGAGACTATCCCCGACCCAGAATCCACGAACAAAGGTGGGGTAGTGGTGGCAGCCCCCCCTAGAATTGCATGCAGCTCGGCGTAGTAGCGGCATGTCCACGGCTCTGACCCGGAGCGACCGTTTGCCTCTGTTTTTTGATAGGCTTGTCTGAGCTCCTTGACCTTCACGCGGCACTGCTCAGAGTCCCTATTGTGGCCTCTCTCCATCATGCCCTTGGAAATTTTTTCAAAAGTTTTTGCATTTCGTCTTTTAGAACGAAGTTCTGCAAGCACTGAATCCTCTCCCCATACAGCGATCAGATCCAGTACCTCCCTCACGGTCCATGCTGGTGCTCTTTTTCGATTATCAGCCTGCATGGTTACCTGTGCTGATGAGGTATCTGTGGTCACCTGTGCTCTCCACGCTGGGCAAACAGGAAATGAAGTTCAAATGTTCGCGGGGCTTTTCGTGTCTACCTGGCCAGTGCATCCGAGTTTGGATTGCTGTCCAGAGCGGTCACAATGATGCACTGTGGGATAGCTCCCGGAGGCCAATACCATCGAATTGCGGCCACACTAACCCTAATTCGAATTGCTAAAATCGATTTTGGCGCTACTCCGCTCGTTGGGGTGGAGTACAGAAATCGATTTAAAGGGCCCTTTACATCGAATTAAATGGCGTCGTTGTGTGGACGGTTACAGGGTTAATTCGAATTAAAGCTGATAAATCCGAATTAAAGTCGTAGTATAGACCAGGCCTATGTTGTTGTGGGCTCAGTTTGTCATGTCACAATGTTGGCATAATTTCCATGCAAGGAAGGTGGAACAGACACTGTGCATACACATGGTACTCTAGCACATCTCTCAAGCAAGTCTCATTTCCAGAGATGGGTTCATTCTTTGTTGTTTGCTTGTCTTTATATGTTCACTAGGTTCTCAACTTTAGTGATCAAACTTAGTAATGGACATGTACTCAAACAAATTAATTGAACATTGAGATGAGTGGTTCTCTCCTGCTAATTTGATTTTCAAATCCATGTAAGCTCACTCCCACTGGGCCAATGTGTCTTTGTGCCAACCCACCTCACCCTCAATTCTGTGAGCACCTTACTTCAGGATACTGAGGGGGAAATTAGTGTATCAGCTGATTTTTTTCTGGTGTAACCAAGAGTTTTAGCCACTCAGTCACTATTAACTTCAATTGGACATATGTGGCTAAATCGTGGTCAGCTTTGAAAATCTCAGCCCATTGGTTTAAGTGCCTACTGACACCAGTATGATGAACACAGGCATATGTTTGAGACTATTTATCAAACTTTGTAAATAGTCTGTATTTCTGTGAGCCAGATCAATTATTGTTGCTGGCTGGTTGAGTAGAGTTAGAGTTCCCTCAAGGAACTAAAATCAGTGCTGGGGTCATACCTGCTTGGATAATCAAAGTGAAATGCATGGGCCTGCAATTTAAATCCCTGGTCGGGGGGAGGGAGAGGAGAGACATGGGTCTCTGCCAAGTGAGAGTTGATAGCAAGAGGCCTGAAATCTAAGGGACCATTCCTTGAACATACCATAGATGGAGCCCAAAACTGACACCTGCCTTTAGTTGAATTTTGTTATAGTCATTAGTTTAAGGAACTGGGTTTTAATTCTGGGCCCCTTTGTATAACTCTTTAGGTCTTCACTTTTATATTTTAGTTTCCTCTTTTATGGAAAGGGGACAATACCAAAGTGTAGCTTCTGCCTGCTTGGAGTGGCACTCTGTCCCCCCTCTTGTGGTGGCCAGGCCACCTAGAGATTAATGAGCCTTGGCTGAGAGAGAAGTGTATTAGCTCAGGCAGTAGAGGATCATGAATTTAGCTCAAGAGGTCTCAGGTTTCATCCCCACCAGTGAAGTCTGAGGTGCTTGGCACTAGAAGTGGTGGCCCGTATGGGGAATTCAACTGGGAAGTCTCTGTAGCTCACTGTAGAGTCTTTAGGACAAAAAACTTTGTTGTGTGTTAACAGTGCCTAACAAAAGGGAGCCCAGTTCCTGAATGGGACTTCAACTAATGCAGTAGTGAAGTGTTTTTAAAAGCTCAAATGAAAGGTACTGGGTGAATGGCCCCAATTGAAAATGATAAATATAGAGTTTATATAGCCTTTTTCATGAGTGGCTCTGAAAGCATGTTAAAAAGGAGGTCCGTATCATTATCCCCATTTCACTGAGGGGCAAACTGAGGTCAGTGAGAAGAAATAACTTGCTCAAGGTCACCCAGCAGGCCGGGGCAGAGCTGGAAATAGACCCCATGTCTGCAAAGTCCCACTCAGGTGGGATAGTCACCTATCTGCTAGGTCATATATCTCTAGTGGGGAAAACATTACCAACTTAAAAATGTTATTAATTGTGGTCTGGAACTGAGTGACCAATGGTGTACCAAAGTAACTTCTTCCTGCCTGAAAGCCAGTTCGCAACATATGCAGCTAGGATTCTTTAAATTGGTCTTCCTGAAAGCCTGTCAGGCCAGGCTTTTAATACTTTGCCATCTGACTCATCTTCACATTTTGCCAATTGTGATCTAGATGGAAGAACTATTAACTGAATGTAACAGCTATTAAAATCAAGGACCACAAGGAATCTTAAACAATAATCTGGGTAGCAACTCAAACTAATTTGTCCAAATAGTCTACAAAATCTTTATGACAGTTATCTTGAAATGCTGATAGCCTCTGTTAAGGCAAACAGAGATGAGCAGAAGTGACATTGAATGCAATTAATTAGGTTAGAACTTTCACCTCTGAAGGGAACTTCAGTATCATTCCTCATTGTTGCAGGAATAATCCCTGAACAAGTCGTTATATCTGGGAGTAGGAGCCTATATGAAACTATAAAACAGTTCTAATTACACATTTTTCATCAGTGTAGAGGAAAGCATTGTGGAACAGTAGGGTCAGAAGCAAGTGAATGCTATGCCTAAATATTACTCCATTAAACAATGTTGTTATGGGGGCAGAATGGCTCGGAAAACATATCTGAGCTTCAGATGACCAGTTCTCTTATCCAGGTTAGTACATTTTAAACAAAATTTCTTCTTGTTTGAGTCTCAGTAAAGATCGTTTTACAGCAAATTTTGGAATTATTTGGAAGTTCACTCAAGTGAAGTGTTAGTACCTTATCTCATTTACCGGTGTTTACTTGGTGTACAGAAGTGTGCGTAAAGAGTTTTGAAGGGGCTGGATCCCCCCTCCAACTACTAGCAATGCAAAACTGATGAGGGTGGGGCGGGGGGGGACTATTTAAGGTGAGACCATGACAATAATAAGGATGTTAGATTGCTCTTAGATTGTACAGATACTCTTTGTGCACTGCTTCATTTGTTTCCAGGGTGGGATTTAGTTTTCTTTCATGTACATACATTTAAACATAATTACACAAATAAGTCAAACTGAAGCAGTGCACATTTACCAATGTTTTCCATTTATGTTTAAGACCTAGGTAATTAGTGGAAACAATGATAATGGGCATACTACAGTAGAATAAAGTGCATGAAGGAAAGGTGTTACTAATATTATAACATAAGCTGTTGGGTATCAGTGCACAATAAGGCTCAGCTATTTACATTTCAAAATGTTTAAGGCATATTATGCATCCACCACAATATTGCCCAACAAATGACACCAGGAGGTCTGGGTCTTATTTACTGAGGCTAGAGCAGATAAGCGTTCTCATATTTTAACTGAAAGGACTTATAACAAGAATGCACACAGCAATAGAAAATATAAATTCACAGGTGCTGAGAACAAGTGATATTTCTGTAGTTCAAGACATAACAGAACTGTCTACTCCCATACACATGGTAACATGACAAAATAATACCAATGCCAGCCCACAGAAAATGTTATCACAGGTGTCAGACAAAATTACATAAACAAATCTAGGGAGACCTGTGTTCACATGAAAAGAAAGGCAAAACAATGGAAGCAAGCCATGACAATAGAAGTCTTATGCCAAGAATGGGTCAAAACAAGTCTGTGTATATTTTACACATTTAGTTGCAATCTATGTTAACTATATTGTAGTGCTTTAGGAGCATGTGTGCACACTATGCTTGTTTCAAGCTAATGGTCTTAAGTCCCTCCCCCTTCTTGAAGTATTACGTTCACTCAATTGCATAAGGTATGTGTATTTCTATAATTTGCATACTTAACACGTGAACACAGAAGTTAGGGAAAGTGGTGGCACTACATCAGGCGGAGAGAGCATGAACTAGCAAACACAGGACTTGCAAGCAGTACTGGGAACTCTCTAGAGAATCTGGAGCTTGCCAACACCTACCTGGGGTCACTGTATTGATCTCCTAAGGCATCGCCTAGGGTTGGAATGGGGTCTTTGCACTTACCCAGGCCCTGGTCTAGACAGCCTGCTGGGTCTGAGATAGTCACCCCTTCCAGAGTTATCAATGAACAAAAGGAAACAAATACAAATTAACTCTCACAGGGTCATGGAAGGAATGTTTCCTGGTAATCTGTGGGCCCCAATCAGGATCATAGGCCAGTCTGTTATAGTCCCACAATAGTAGTTCAGTTTTGGGCCCTCCCTTACCTCAGGAAAGGGGCTGTCTGGCAGCCATTGGTAGAGAACTTTCTGCTTTCAGCAAGCCCTTCTCTACACATTGAAGACTAGAAATCTGCTCTGCTGTGTCCTCAACTGATCTGTGTTCTCCCCCTTTTAATCTCCTCCCTCCAAGTTTGATATCTCACAGGTGGGGGGGGCAGAGTTGGTTGAACCCACAATAATTGATTAAGCCCATGTTGCCTCCTGTGGGGTTTTATACCCCCCCCCCCCCAGTCATACTGGAGAGTAAGGATAGAAGACTAGATAAGTGCCTGAGGAGGACTTGAACAGACTATGGAACTTCAGTGTAGCTCTCATTAAGGCCAGGAGAAGCAACAAGTACCGTATATACTTGTTCATTAGCCTGTTCATTTATAAGCCACCCCCCCCCCCCAAGCTGGTTAGGTAAAAATAGCAAAGACTGTATGACCCTTTCATAAGCCAACCCTATATTTCAGGGGTTGGCAAACTTTGGCTCCCGGCCCGTCAGGATAAGCTGTTGGCGGGTCGGGAGTTTTGTCAACTTGCAGACACTCCAAGTAAACAAAACTCCTGACTCACCAGCGGCTTACCCTGATGGGCTGGGAGCCAAAGTTTGCCGACCCCGGCTATATTTTAAAAGCTGGCATCACAAAAACTCAAGTTTTGCTAGAATTATTTTAATATAATCTAACGAAAAATCTGTTAAGATAACTGAACAAATATGTATTCACCTTCAAAATTAGTCAATTTAAAATCAGTAAATGTATATTTAAAACAAGTAACTTAGAACAAAATGAGACTTTTAAAAGTCTTAAAATCCTTCAAAGTCTGAAGGCGTCTCTGATTCACCAAATGGTTCATTAGATTCGGCTTAATTCACAGCTGCACCTGCACTGTCATCGTAGATGTCAGCAGTGTTGTCTTCAGAGTCAGATTCCTTATCATCAGCCTCTGTTGTGTCATCATCAAATATGGCATCATGTTTTGACCCGTCGAGTGCATTGCTGATACAGCATTTCCTAAATGATTTTTCTACCATTTCCGAGGGAATGGACACCCACACATCCTTGATCCACTGGACAACCAGATTGATTTCGGGTGTCATAAGATTCCCTCCTTTTGTCAACTTCGCCATGCCTGAGCACATCCATTCAGACTACATTTTGCGTAGCCTGTCTTTAAAGGGTTTTTTCGGGCAGACATCAAGTGGTTGTAGAAATGAAGTTAAGCCTCCAGGTATTACAGCCGAAGTAGTTTTCATATTTTTGGCCACATTTTTCACCTCATCCGTCTTATGTGCCCTGAACATGTCCCAAATGAGCACAGCAGGTTTCTTGAAAAGTGCTCCCGGTCTCTTAATCCACACTTTTTCCAGGCATTCCAGGCATTTCCACTTTTAGCCATCTATTCCTTTTCATGTTCACGTATGATGACACCAGCAGGAAATTTCTTGTTTTTCTTTTAAAAAAAACAGGAGGGAGCTTTGATCCATTTGCCAAACATGATAAAACCACCGTAAACTGGATTTTTTCATGGCCAGTGGTTTTAATTAAAACTGTTTTTTCACCAACACCGGTGCGCCACTTCCCACAGTTCCCATTGGCTGGGAACAGCGAACCGCAACTACAGGGAGCTGAGGGACTCCATGCCTGAAGACGCTCCAGGTAAACAAAACAACAATGTATTAGATATTCAATTCAATGATTCCACAGAGTTTAAAGTAATCAAATTTTGGTGTAGACCCGTTTATAAGCCGACCCTTGCTCTTTGATGCATCACTTTTTTTAACCAGAAATATTTGGCTTATGAACGAGTATATACGGTATGTGAGGATTGGACTAGGGATATTAGGGAAAGATATCCAGGCCTGTGGGAAGCATTGTGGCTAGGGATCTTACACTTTTAAACTTCTACACCTCAGGCAAGTCTGTTGTGGTCGTCCTTTACTGAGGTAAGGTTTATTTAGTTTTTGTATATGCAGTATTCCCCCTGCTTTTTATAAGGAACATACAGGGAGTTGCTGCCAAACAATGAGAGTGTTATTAAACACAATTAGCATGTTTAATTATGTTGTGTACATGTTTGATCAATTATGGCTCTATAGTTCTGTAGCCTCACAAAATTGCATATTTTAGCACAACATTGTGTGGGTTTGGGATAGCCTCCAAACTAAGCTAGGGTGGAACTGCAACTAAATCAGTAAGACCTTTATTCCTCACAATCATATGTTCCATACAGACCACATCTTACACAACAATTTTGTTTTAAGTTCTAAAGGGTTTACTGGATTTCATTGTTACCATTTCTCTACATCTTTTCACTTTTAAAGCCATGGGCTGCTTTTGTACTTAAAATTTATCTTTCTGTAGTTAATAAATCTGTTTTATATTTTATCTAAAACAGTGTGTTCTGGTTGAAGTGCTTGGGAAATCTTAGCTCTGTTTACAAAGACTTGTGTCTGTTCTCTCCACATTGAAGGAGTGGTGAACTTAACTTACACTGGTCTGACTTCTGACCAGTGAAAGACGGTACAGTTCTGGGTGCAAGGCTGGGGAGCTGAGGGAAATTGGCTGAAGCCTTGGTTCATGAGTGGCTGGGAGATCATTCATGTAACTCAGTTGGGTATGTCCCTGCCTGCAGATGTCTGTGTAAGTGCAGTACCTGTCAGAGGTTTGTGGCTTGACGCAGCATCACAGTGAGGGAGGGATAAGCCAGGTTGGTGGAACTGAGTGCTCAGAGGTCCCACCGTCTAGGTTGCACCCCAGGGACCCCATCACAGAACCATGGTCAACTTAGCCCCTACCCTATTTGATGTGGTTTTTCCCTGCCTCCTCCCCACACCCCTTTGACTGCTTACAAGGATGCTAGCTGAACTGTGGACAAGTTAATGAAAAGATTGACTGAGACAGTTTATTTGATGTACTAATCAGCCATCTTCTTCTTAAGACTTTCTGTCAATACTGACACAAGTCAGATTTGGAACAGTGACCTACAGTTAAGAAGTTCTTTATCTTCTTTACAATCCAAATTACTGCCTAGTCCAAAAGCTCTTCACTACCTGATTTTTATATGTAGAAAGCTAATGATATTCATCCCTCAAAGAAAAAGGTTTAAAATCCTTGTGGGTGAATTTCCACTAATCACTATAGCATTAACAAGGCGAGTCTTAGATATCAGAGGGCAATAACCATCCAAATCTTTGTAGCCCATCTGGTAGGTGGTGAAAAGTGGATAACACTTAAGTTTACATATCTAACATATTTATGACCCCACTGCATCCACACCAGCACGAACCTATTTTAGACCAAAGCTGTTTAAGAGTGATCAAGTCATTCAAATATATACTCTACTCCAACCCATTCTTAGAATGATGAATTTTTAAAATTAGGCTAAAAGTCTTAGTACATTACCAAGTATTACATGGAACTGTTGTCAGAGTACAAATGTGTTAGCATTTTGTTATTTTATTATTATAACATTACCAATATATTTATTGCAAACTTCTAGGTCACTATCTTAACGAGAATAGGTGGAGTTTATGAACTGCCATAATCTGTAGAGCTTGCCTACAAACAGAAGTTCCATCACTTTAATTATTCTGGCATAATTAGACTGTACAACCCTTTTAGTTGGGAAAGAGAATAAACTACAGCAGTGTAAGGTACCTGTATACTAGTGTAATAGTTCACACTAGAAGGGTTGTACCGGTATAATTATTTTGGTTTGTAAAAAAACCACCACACATTCCAATCTGAAATAGTTATACTAGTACAAAATTTGGGTGTAGACCAGGCCTTGCGGTGAGGGGGTAGTGGGGAGGCACCTCCCACTGCTAAATTGACTCTGCAGTTTCTACCTATATAAAACAAATGCAATTTCATTTATCGGCATGCTATGTGGGAACATACTAAAGCCTTGTCTATACTACAAAGTTTTGTCAGCAAAAGTTACCTTTTGCCAGCAAAACAGTGAATGGCGTACACACTACAAAGCTACATTTGGCAGCAAAACTCTGCTCTTCTGCTGACAAAATAAAACCACCGATGAGAGGCATAAAACATTTTATGGCAAAGTTAAAGCAACAAAGTATCAGTGTAGACGCTGCTGTTTATGTCAACATAACTGGCTTCTCCCAGTAACCCACAATGCCTGCTGTGACTGCTCTGCTCACTGTTTTGATCTCTGCTGCCCTCATGGGCAGAGCATCACATAGGCACAGCCTTCCTCAGCCTCCCCAAACAGCTTAGCATGGCCCTGCCCTTGCTCCTCCCCAAAGCCTCTTCCTGCTTGCCCTTCCCCCTTGGCCCCAGCCCAGGCAGGCTATTCCTCTTCAGGGAAAGGGGCTGGAGCTGGGGCTAGGGCATCTGGGATTTGGAGAGGGTGGGGACACTGGGGTTGGGGGCTGAGGGGTCACGTGACGCCCGCCCCCCTGTGCTCGGAGGCCATGGGGGGAGGGGGCCACATGCTGCCCACCCTGCTCTTGGGGGCAATAGGGGGGAGGCCATGCACCGCCTGCCCTACCTGTGCTCAGGGGGCTGGCAGCCATGGGAAGAGGGGGCTCCAGCGGGGAAAGGTCCTCGGGTGGTGGGGCAGGATCATGGTTGCCCTGCATGCGCCACTCCCCTCTCATAGCTTGGGCAAGTATCTGACAGCTGAGGGTGCTGCTCTGTTCTGGGAACAAAGAGCAAATCATTAACTGGAATGCTCCTGTTCTGCCCTCCACTAGGCACACAGGGGCAGGCAGACTGCTGCTGCAGGGAGCAGTGTGGGGAGGAGAGATTGCTGTGCTGCTTTGACATTCCTCAGCACAAATAAGCTGCTCGGGATGCTGCTCCTGGCAGCTGAGGAGGCTGTAGCAGAACTCCGAGGGAATCTCAGAGCCGCAGGCAGAGCGGGCTGCTTCTGGGGGTGGAGTGGGGAGACTGCTGTGCAGATCAGAGCCGGGGGCTAACGGGGAGAGTGTACCCCTCTCCCTGC
Source organism: Malaclemys terrapin pileata (assembly GCF_027887155.1). Lineage (NCBI taxonomy): Eukaryota > Metazoa > Chordata > Testudines > Emydidae > Malaclemys > Malaclemys terrapin. The sequence goes on from NC_071512.1 coordinate 30,191,456, forward strand.
CTCAGGATAGGTTGGTCAGCCTGCTGTCTCTACCCCCACTTCTCTCCTTCCCCCTCCCCCATTTCAGTTGAAGAGCCGCTGACGATAACTAAGATGGCCTTGGAATGATGGGATTGATAAACCAGCATCATGCTGTACCTGCCCCATGAGGCATTGCAAACCCTTCCCAAAGCACCCTGCGGCTTGTTGCACAGTGGGATAGCTACCACGGGGCACTGCTCTGTGTCGATGCAAGAGCTGCCAGTATGGATGTACTCTGCCACAAGGAGCATAGTGTGGGCATGCAACAGCAGTTTTTATTAAAGCAGCATAACTTTTGCTGAGAAAGCTTTGTAGTGTAGACAAGACCTAAGTTAGCTATTTACAGCACTAACTTTTGACCAATGCTTCAAATTGCAAAAGTAGAGAGAGATCACGTGGTACATTCCTACAGTTTGCAGCAGGCAGTGTTTGTATCTCAGTGGTCTATGGTCTATATAGTGACTTTTTATCTCAGTTAAATATGAGATAGCTTATTCTTTCAACATTGTATAAGCCATTATCATGCAAGTGAAGACCTGCAGGGAGGTCCGCCTGAGTAGTAATTGCCTAAAAGCGCACCATTTATTGACTAACAGTTTAAATTCTGGCTAGTGTGGGCATAACTAAATTTATGCCAAAACACCGTCTTTTTAAATTATCACTCTGCCAAAACATTTCCCGTGATGTTGACGACATTTTAAAGGATAATGTTTGTGTTGGCTGAACATCGCTATGAGGTAAAGGCGCTTGAACATATAGTTATAGCAATGTATTATTTTACAAAATGCTAAACACAAAATTGATTAGATATGTGCAACTCATTTATTATTCTCACAGGTCCCTGAACACAGGCTCCCATGTCTTCAGGTTTATTAAATAAATAAAATTAATGGAGACATCCTGTCTCCTAGAACTGGAAGGGACCTTGAAAGGTCATTGAGTCCAGCCCCCTTCCTTCACTAGCAGGACCAAGTACTGATTTTGCCCCAGATCCCTAAGTGGCCCCCTCAAGGACTGAACTCACAACTCTGGGTTTAGCAGGCCAATGCTCAAACCCCTGAGCTATCTCTCCCCCCCCCCCCTATAACTTTTCCTTATATGGCAAAACATACCAACCACAACAATTAAAACTCAGTCTACCTTTATTTTATAAAATTATATTTGGCAGAATATGTGATGGAAAAGTCAATGCAACAGAGGTACAATATTGTGATTGTTGGATGTGTAATAGGCTATTTAGACACCCATCACATTAAAAACACATTCCTTTTATGAGCCACTAGTGATTAAATTTGTCATGCTTGACAAAAGAAAAATGCACCCAGTCAAATACAGGAGAAACAAGCATTTACGCCCTTGCTTCCCTGATTTATCAGTTGCCTTGCCATCAGTAGCTTTAATTGGAAGTTCTGTTCCAACACAGAAACAGGAAGTTTGAGGTTGCGAGCTAGTGTCATGTGATATCAACCATGCAACTCGTCCATTAGTACTTAGCATGGTGTTAATGAGGAATACAGCACTTTGAGGTGTCAGAACGGCTACTCAGGTATCACTATGTTTTCTGACTCTTTATAATAAAGTGATACTGTGTGACCTAGGAGTACTGCAGAAAATCTTTAAGACTCTGATCCCATAGGGGAAAGGTAGTACTTGTCCCATAAAGCCCTCATAGGCTTTCCTCCAATCCCCAGAGGAGGAAAGACCTGTAGGATTTCCTAATCACACAGAACTGCAGCCGAGTTCTGGTAGTGTGTTGTGCTTTATGTCAATTTAAAAAAAATAGATTGCATGTGGGTTTATATACATGGCATTGTATAAGAACAATAAGATTGAGACAAGACTGAATTTCTTAATGAAATAAAATTATGTAGCATACCTTCTCCTGTTTTGTAACCTTCAATATGGGTGTTCCTCAATCTTATTAAAACCAGTTCACTAAAGTTTATCTAGAAACACTTCAGTACAAAAGCATTAGGGTTAGTGTTAGGTCGCGTTCTGCAGTTATCAGTTCTCTTACAATTCTTTTCTTTGGTCAAGTTGTTGCTCTCTTCCCCTTGAATTACATGTGGCCCCTTAATTCTGAAGAAGATCTAATGATAGAGACTTCACCTCAACAAAAATAAATGTTGTTTAGTTCCCTTTCTATCTTGTACCCCTGTTCTGGAGCATTTATAGATACAGCAGCAATGAATTAGGCCACTTAAATTATGCTTGTAGTGGAACCATCACTTAATCCAGAGCAAAGTGATGAGAAGGCCACATACTTTTTCACTAAGGCACAGTCATACATAAAAACTAGGCACACCTTCATCCCTATCTTATGTGCAGTCCACAGGCATTAATTGCAAACTCTTGCAGTTGAGGGATGCTTAGAGGACAGTTGGAATATCCCATCTTCCAGCTCAGAACAAGGAGTTCCAGCTCTACAGCAAGGGGAATTTAAATTTTAATCAAGTTACAGGTGCAAGGAAATTGCCCACATGCTGTTACCCATCTGAAGTTATACACCACCCTGACTGTGAATAACCTCTGCACTAAGTGCCACAAAAGTTGGGAAACCCTGGTGTCATGAATCAGGGCCTGCAGCAGAGCAAGTGGCAATCTAATGAGCAACCTTATGACTTATAGGAGGCTGCCTGATTGGCTACACCACATGATTGGTGGGAAGAGTCAGCATACCAGCTCTTAAGCCCAGCAGTGTGGTGGTCGAAGCATTTTCCCATGGTTGCAGTAGCACCTGCTTGTTCCCAGCCTTGCTCCAGTCCCCCTACTGTCTTATTCTAGCCCTGCAGTTGTGCCTGCTTCAGCCCCTCTCCAGGTAACCCAGTTCTGGCTCTGATTCCTGACTTCTGATTGTGGCTCTAACCCTCAGCTCTGATTCACAGCTCCTTCTCCAGTCACTAGACATAACTGCCGTGTCCCAATCTCTGACATCTGCAAATTTTGCTAGCTTCTAAGAAGTTATGCTTTGTTCTTCATGGGGACGGGGGATGGGGGGGGGAAGAGCTTGTTTCGATCTATAGTGAGTCATTCCTTAATATAGTCAACCTTGAAAGGTGGAGCAATTTCACAGCTCTAGTGATTCTGTATCAGAGTCCAGTTTCCCCCTCTGTTGCTTCAACACTTCAAGTTTGGCAACTTAGATCCCATGTGTACAAGTTCACAAAACCATGACTAACATTATGCAACCCTAGAAAGAGAGGGACTTGCAGCTACAACAAGCTTTGCACAACTTTGACTAATGTTTAAGGCAAAGGCTCCCTTTTAGCATCCTTCCTTAAAATGAAACTTTGCATTTGTATACTTCCAAGCCCTTGACAATACTGATCTGCCATCCTACACTGCTTTTTGAAAAGTTGACGATGCCAAATTGCTAGTCAATGTGAAAGCTGGGGATAGAATCCTGGTCTTGATTTCTAGTCCAATGCTCTGGACTTCCCTGTGACTGAGAGTCCCAATTCACATCTCTGCTATAGCTGTATGCAGAACCTGTGCACATGTACTCCAGCCATCAGAAATGGGGCCTGTTAATTGGCTGTTACATTCCAAGGTGTGGCCAATAGTTGGCTGCCAAAATCAGCCTTCTCATTACTGCCCTCTGTGGCCTTCCAGACTTGTCACTTTTTTCTACCATTTCAAATCTGAAGGGTTCTCATAGTCATTAAAATCCACTGGGCATAATCCAAGCACCATTTGTATCTCTAAGATGACTTAACTACATATGTGAAATCTGAATCAATTATTACTGACAGCACAGAGACATAACAGAGGGAAAAAAGAGTGGGAAGCATTCCAGAAACATCGCTGTAGAGCAGACAGAAAATATACATTGACAGGAAGAATACAGTCCACAAAAATCTCTCATTGATACAGAGGGACAGTTATGCTCAAACCATGTTGACCCTTTTTGTGGAGGCAGGCATTAAGTCCCCAAACTCTAAGCTTTCACCCACAGAAAACTAGTTCAAATTAACTTTAATTAAATCTACTTGTTTGGAAGCTAAGTATGACATTTATATCCTCATTCTTTTCAAGGTAGTGTTAACAACAAAAGCTAAGGCTTGGAGAGATTGCTCTTATCTGTGCATGTTTTCAATTGTTTAGCATTTAAATGTCACAAACCCACAAAAAAATTAGTTATTTGAAACTGCATATGATAAACCCAAGCTTTCATGTTGCAAAAGCATATGCATGTGCTTTGCTCAAAGCCCTCATGCAAGTCTTTGCAGGACTAGAGCCCAAGAGAATATCAATTGTTTCCTAACAAGAGAATACTGGAGCAACAATTTTAAATTGCATTGATGTCAACATAGGGATAGATTAAATCCCCCATTATTATTTAATTTTCTGCCTTTGGAGCCTCTTTAAGCTCCCCGAGCATTTCACAATCACCATCCTAGTAAAGTAGTTGATAGTCTATTACTGCCGCTATACTCTTATTGTTCAAGAATAGAATTTCTATCCATAGAGATTCTATGGGAGTGTTTGATTCATTTAAGGTTTGTACTTTGACTCTATTTTGTATTGCAAATATAGTACCACTCCCCACCAGCACAACCTAATCTCATTCTTATATTTTGTATCCTGGTATTATGTCCCATTGATTCATTCTTCCAGGTTTCCATGATGCTAGCTTTTTCATTTTACATGCCAGCAGTCTGGTTCTGTTTTGGTTTAGGTGGAGCTCATCCTGCCTGTGTAGGCTTCTCTTTTCCCCAAAAGTTCCCCAGTTTCTAATAAACCTAACTCCCTCCTCCCTACATCATCATCTCACATCACTAGCTTGTAGTGTTCACAGTTTCCAGGACACCACATACAGCAGGCCACACTGTCATGAAGAACGGCCCCTAGCATCTATGCATTTTTTGTCTTAGTGTATTTGGAATCTGCTTCAATTGGCTAGCTGTGAAGATTAGAATTAATGTCCAAGAGTATATCTAAGGATATTGTCTACACTGCAATTAAAAACCTGTGGCTGGCCCATGCCAACTGACTTGGGCTGGAGGGGCTTGGGGTAAGGGCTGCTCAGTTGCAGTGTAGACATTCTGTCTCAGGCTTCAGCCTGAACTCGAAGACCTTCCTCTTGAGCCCGAATGTCTATACTGCAATTAAACAGCCCCTTAGCCCTAGCCAGCTGGCACAGGCCAGCCACGTGTTTTTAATTGCAGTGTAGACCTTCCCTGAAGGAGCTCTTGCCAGCTACAGTTTAGCAAAGCTATGCACTTGTCCCATACATTTTTGATAGCACAGTTAACCAAAACAAGTTTTAACCCCCATTTGGCAATTATTTCTTTTAATGCTGTTTTATCACTTTTACTACTAGGACTGCAATCTTGTGCTTAGATGCACTATCAGTGTTCCAATAGGGATGCTTGGTTAATTCCCCTTAATATCAGCATAATCATTTCAGACTAAGATATGGTCACTATATAGACTCATGTGTGTAGCAGAACTGAATTATCAGTAGGTGAGCACTAGTTGTCCTCTAGGAAGTTGCTTACATATATTTTTACTTGTACTTAGTGACTACATAGCCACATATGCAGAAGAGTGAGCGGAAAACAATTAGTTCTGTGAAGCTTCCTGTTTCTACCCCCCCTTTCTTGGGGTTCTTAGCCTGGCATGCTCGGTGACAGAGATATGCTGTTCTATTACCCTTAAAAGTTTTGCACTGTGAAGTGAAAATAGCTAATATTCAGGCACTTCAATACAGATTTAGTGAGTTACCTCTGGGCTGAACAATATTCCAGATAAAACCAGCAAATACACCTGTATGGATTGACTTGTCCTGCAGACAACGTCACTGAACACAAAGATGAAGAACATGTGCAAGATTCAGCAACAGACACACAACTGGGACAGCTGTATTCAATTTGGCTTTGATTTGTAGGACCAAGTACAAAGAAATATGTGGAGCTGCCATTACAAACCCTTTATCTGTTTAATGAGTATACTGAATGAATGTCCAAGTTATAAATTGGATGCAGACTGTCTAAAATGCACAACGCATGGAATGTGCTTAAAAACCACACACATACACACAGATAGGAAAAGACTCTACATGTGCATTTTCCCGGAACCTCTTGATGCTCTGCAACTTCTCTTTCTCCATAGATTTGCAGTGCTCCTGAATTTATGCCTACTTGACCAAACCAAGAACACACACAGACCCTTTGATTCCTGAAGCTTCAGAAACCACTTAGCACTAAGTTCTACCAAATGGAGTTTTAAGGATTAAGCTAAGCAGCATTTGGCCCTTACCATTAACCCACAGTCATTTGGAGAGTTAAGTGAGGCATTTATCAAAATAAATGGATTCAGTGAAAGTATTGGTCAGGTTCTTCACTCAGCCAGAAGCTTAGCAGCACTCCAATGTGTCACGCTGCAAATTGTGTGGCAGCTTCAGGCAACTCTAAAAAGGCAACCAATTTCAGTTTGGAAGTTATGCTAGTTGTACAAATAGTGTTCCTTTCATTATGAAGGGAGCTATTTTATGCTTCACCTATTTTTAACATATTATTCTTTTTCTATTCATTACTAGGAATGGGCGTACTGGTGAGCAGAGTCAGAACCAATGTGCACTATTGCCATGAATAAGGTTTTTGTGTTTCACTACTTGGCTCTACCCAGTCAATGCCAGAAGTTATCAATTTACTAATTTTTGCAAGATATACACAGTTTCTTGAAAAATTAACCTAATTGTCTTAAACAGAGGAGGCACAAAATTGTGAAGTGGAACTTAAGTGATTAAAAATGAAATGTAATAAGTTGAGAGAGTTTATTTGTAAGAAATAAAGCTCAGTGGGAAATCATCAGCTTTTCCTTCATCTGAGGCCACTCATCACTACACAAGACGTGTAATGTTCAAATGGTATAAAAAGTTACAATTGTAAGCAAATAGTTTTCCCTTTCTGAAGCAAATTCCAGTACTGGAGGGAAAGCCAGCTGGCACTTGGAGTCGCTTGCTACTTTATATGCCACAATATTTACTTCCTTAACTGCGTGTTGAGCTAATCCACATCACTGACAGTTTAAATTTAAGATGAAAACTAATTTTTCATGAAAAACAGAACTGAGTAATCTTGTTTTAAACATCAAGACTCCATTTAGCAGCACTAGCAATTCATTTTTCACTAAGGAAAGTCCAAAATTGATTTCCCATTTATTAAATTTCAGCATTTTGAAATGCAAGCTAAAGGGGAACAGACAAAGCTCCCACTGACCAGTTGGTTGAAAACTTCCAAAAGAATTGCTTATACAAAAGTTGTAGGAAAATAGTAGCTAGTCAAGATTCCTTGAACAATAGGGTCGCCTTCCCTTTTATGACTATACAGTGAACATCCAAACTTAATCCATTGTCAGACCTTAATAATTTAGGCAGTACTGCTACTTGTTAGTCACCTGGTACAACTGTTGACTGCAAGAGTCAAAAAGCTGTACACTGTTCTCTCTTGCATTATAATTCAGAAGTTTGTGTCAGGGACTTTGTAAAAGTATATATTATGAAGCATATTTTGTTTTGTGTTGAAAGTTTTTGTTATTTTTAGAACTTACATTAGCTGCCAGTAACTTTTTGTACATAGGCATTGATGCTACCAGCATGGTTTACTACCAGCAGGGAAAACTTGAGCTCTTTGAAAACGTATACTTAGCTAAATTTGTTTTTATCCACTGACCTACTTAAATGTAGTGACAGTGTGTAAGTTCAATTGTGGTTTATGAAGTCTAGCGATGCAGCTTCCCTCTTTAACAGAAATATTTACCACTGTCTTTCCGGAATGCATATTTGTAATAAATTCCATTTTAAAAAAGGCAATTGTTAGCTTTGTGGCCAAAGGAACAGAAATCAACATGTTTAAATCAGAAAATTTCCACTGGCATAGTTTAATCCAATCTCTCTCCCAAGTGTCTCTCAAATAGTTGTGAAATAATCTGTTCAAGAAATTACTGATATCCCACTTAAATCTAGAAAACCAGTCCTTTGCTGGAACCCCATCCCTTAGAATGAAGTGGGGTCTCTTGTTTCCTGTATAAAAATTTTTCCCCTGCTGGGAAAATAGAAGCAATTACTTTCCTGAAACTATCTATTTAGTTTTGCCACATAGCCCACATTTAACCAAAAGCAGTATGATCAATTTACTGAAAGGGAAATATTTTGAAGAGGCAAAGGGACAGATTCAAACAATATACAGGGTTTCCATAAAGATATGAAACACATTTAAAGCATATCTAATGGATTCATTATTCAGTTCTTAAAAATGTAAGGACTATCCCAAACCAGCCATCCAGCCCTTATACCCAATAACAACACTGATCATGTTTGTTGTTGAACTCCTTACTGTACTGAATGGACTATTAACAGCTCAAGATAATGTTGTCTTAAAGAAATTTAAGACAGGATCACGACACCATTATAATTTATAATTTATAATCTTAATCTGCTAGTAAAATCAACTAAAATCAATTGGCTTTCTGGGCAGTAAATTGATCAATGTATTCCAGAAGGACTAACTGACTAAGTAGTTTGAGGCCTGAAAGACTGAAAATGCTCATTAAAGCTTCATATTCCAGGAATGAACAGTTTCCTGAATCAGTTTTCAATCTAGTTTCAGACTGGTTCAAGCTAACACAGTAGCTATTTAAGCAGTCTTCAAGAACAGCCACTTTACCCAATCTATTACTGTGAAATGAGCAACATTCAAAGGCAATAATAGCGGTTTTCTACTATGGTAGATGAGGGGCAATAAGAGGGCTATTGACCAAGGCAATACATTTGAGTTGCAAAAGGACCCAAATAGACACATTTCAGTTTAAGTTCTTTAGCAGTTTGACACTTATGGTGCTCAAAATGTCATGTTTGCCTTATGCTGCATTTACACATTGTTCAAAAAAGGAGCTGCAAAACCAGTTCTAATTTAGTCTTGTAACTGTTCCTGGACAAATTAAAAAACTCAAGATGTTAACAAATCCTGACTGTTCCCAACTGCTATATAGTCAAGGTAAATTGCAGAATGTGAGAACATAACACAACTTGATAACATTGCAAACTGTGGCAAAGTTACGATATACATTTATAAAGATACAATGAGAAAGAAACTGTCTCAAGTCAAGACTGAGTTTTCCCAGGCACACCACCCTAGAATTGCCTGACCATATTTCTCTCTTCCCTATTACGTTTTATCTCTTTTCTTCAAATCAGTGAGGTTTATGACTTCAACTTGCACCTGGATTTTTTTAAAAAACATTATTTCATTTTATTTATGCATTACATTTCATTCAGCTCTGCCAATTCAATTTTGCCATAGTTACCACTGTAAACTGTAACCAAAACAGAAAAAAAAATCAGTTTGGACTTAATTAACTCAGTAGCCAATTTAGGCTATTTAGAAGTGCTTTACATAAGTGTGAACTATGTTAATGATCACTTCACTGGCCATGAAAATGCAGCCACCTCTATGTAGTATATAGCAACTGTTAAAGTCATCAGCTATTCAAACTATTAATTTTAAAAGTCTGGGCAAAGAGCAGACAATAATTTAGATGTCAGCTTTCAATGGAACATGGCAAATGGACAAATGCAATTTTGGGCTGCAGATCAGGAGCACAGCAGGAAGGTACAATCCCTCACTACCCAGTCCTAGTGAGAAAGCTGGGAATGCAGTATTCAATTCTGAGAACCTCAATACCATGAAGACTACATTAATAAGTTGGATGGAAATTATAAAATAGCAACAAATGTGATTTAGGAGAACAGTTGGATTATGAGCAAAGATTTAAAAGGACTAAATATGTGAAGAATGATGACTACAGAGAATACACTAATCAACAACAATTTGATTTCTATGAACTGATGCCAGTGGCCTCAGGGCACCTTAATAGAAATAATTCATTTGTTAAAAATTGGTTTTCAGTTTAATTAGCGTGAATTTTACATTGTTAAATTGTATCCCAGTTGCACAAATGGCTGTTAAAGAAGTCAAGTTACAGAACAAAACAGTCAAATCTTTGTAAGTTCCCTTTTACTTTGTCAAATTTTACTTTGTCTTAGCATTAGTTTGGAACAGCTTAGTTTATAAATTAACTCAACCATAAGTCTGCCCCTCACTATAGGTACATGGGGGGGAAAAAACCCATGGCTAGCCCAGGTCAGCTGACTAAGGCTCATGGGGCTGGGGCTCGGGCTCAGGGACTGAAAAATTGCTGTGTACATGTTTGGGCTTGGGCTGGAGCCTGAGCTCTGGGACCCTGTGAGATTAGAAGGTCCCAGAGCTCTGGCTTCAGCCCAAACTTCTACACAGCAATTTTTAGCCCCACAACCCAAGCCCCACAAACTTGAGTCTGCTGACCCAGCTCAGCCGCAACCATGCTTCAGGGCTTTTATTCCCATGTAGATGTACTGTGGCCTTGTATAATGACTAATCATCTTTTGTGGATTGCAACTGAGAGTTCTGTCCCTTACTGGTCTTTTGTCCCATGCAGTATGGGGGAATGTTAGCACCAAGACCATTATGGCAGTCTTTGGTGTTAGACAAAGCTCTTACTCCTAGTGCTTTTTATATATGCTTTAGAGCCAGATTACTCCCTTTTCCTTGTGCCTGGTGACTAGGACTGAGAATCAGTTGAGCTGTCTATGGGGCATGCAACAACAGCTGCTCTGCTGCATATGCCTTACCTCTCTGCATCCTCTGATCCCACAAGGGTGCCTGCTTAGGCGTTCATTGCAGATATAGCTCCATGGATCATGACCCATGGAACACCTGATGTACATACCTGACACCCCTTGAGCCCAGTGGATTTTAATGGGAATTCAGTGCCCCTCAGCACCTTCTATGTCCCGTTGCCCAGGTTCTATGCTTCTGAAAACCTTGCTCTCAGGGAAAAGGGGCATATGTGGGGTGACCAGAAGTCCCATTTTTAAAGGGACAGTCCCATATTTAAGCCCTCCTGCAGAAGTCCTGACATTTTCTTAAAAACGGGCAAATTGTCCCATATTTTCTGCCTCCCTCTCATCAGTACTGGCTGATCCTGCTGCTGGCCAGATCCCTGCTCGCCAGCCACCCACCCACTAGTGGTGAATAGGAAGTCCAGTGGCTGATGATGGGGGTGAGTGCACAAGGCTGGTGGCAGGGCGAAGATGCAACGCGCGGGACCGGCCGCTCCCCCTGCTGGTCCATCAGTTCAGCATCTGCTGCATGCCAGCTATCAGCCAGCAGTGCCCTGTCCCCATCCCGTTTCCAGCTGGCACTGGCTGTGAGCTGCAGTGGCTGGTTACATGTCACCTCTGCTGCCCACCCATCAGCCCTTTACATGCTCCCCCTCTTGCTGTCTTCTCCCTGGTTTGCCCCTTCATCCTCCCCTCAGCCCCGCTGCTCCTCCATATCTCCCCCGGTGGGGAGCGTCCTGCTCCCAGCGCTGTGTGAAAACCAGCCTCTGGTTGGAGCACTGAGCTCACTAACAGCCTTCGCCAGCAGACTCCTTCCTTCCCCCACTGCCTCTGGCTGGGCTGGTGCCCTGGGGAAGCCCAAGACCCTCCAGCCCAGGGTGCTGGCCAGGAAGAGCTGAGCCCTGCATGTGCCAAAGCCCTGAACAGCACTGGCATAGGGAAGCCTCTCTGCCCTTCAGCGAAGCTCTGGAGTGGTGGGGGATAAGTGATTTCCAGCCTGTTCATGCCCTGAACCTGCAGGTTCCTCAGCAGCTCCCTGGGCAGGAGCTTAGCACCCTCTTTACCCCACCCCTGCCTCCAGGGACTGCAGGGCTGCTCTGTCTCCAAGACACCCTCCCCTGCCGAGCCATCTCTCTGGATGGGTTCACTGAAGCCCCTGCAGTCAGGTTCCCTGGGCTCTAGTGCACAATGCATCCTTAGGCCTTAACCCCTTCCTGCCCACGCTGTAGCCAGGGGACAGGAGGTGGCTGGGTTATGTCAGTGGCCAGCAGCAGCCTGGAGGTGTTAGCAGCCTTTTGACACTGTCCCTTTCTGCCCGTACAAGCTGCTTCCAGCCACATAGGAGCAGTGGGATGGGGGGGGGGGGCAGGGGGCGGGAGATGAGCTCTGCAAAGCCAGGTCATCCCTCCCCCCACTGCAGCTGGAAGCAGCTCCTGTCCCTTCCTGCCTGCACAGTGCCGAAAGGCTGCTGCTGGTCACATTCTGGTGTGAACCCTGGTGCTAGAAATCTGGGGACAGGGGGCATGTTATCCTGTGTGCAACCCTCCCCTCCCCCCCCCACCCCAGTGTTGCCTCAGGAAGATGTGGTGCCAGGGACCAGGAGAGGCGGGTCCGTCCCGGGGGCCCAGCCAGGTATGGAGGGCGCAGGGCGGATAGCACCGGGCAGGGAGGGTCGGATTGGTCAGTATCTCCCCTCCCCCATGTGAGAGAGGTGAATGGGAGTGCATGTGTGTGGGGTAGGGGTGTGTGTTACCCCTCCCCGTGTGAACCCTAAAGCCTTAAAGATAAGGTAAATAAAAAGAATCCAACTAGGCAATATTTCTTTTTAACAGGGGCTCAGTCAACTTGATGTTAATTTGAATGTTTGTATGACTGATTACCGTTGAACTCACTTGAATACGAGTTATTTTACCAGGTGTCCCATACTCAGCATAAGGAAATATGGTCACCCGAGGCATGTTAGTTGCAGCTCCATTTCTTTGCAGAGCCTGAAACTTTTATCTAAGCCTGGTTCTCTTAGTCAGTTAGCACCAATACAAATCTTGTACGCTCCATCACCCCAAATCAAGGGTTGGGAACCTATCGGCATGTGTGCAAGCCGATTTTTCCTGGCACGCGGCATGGGTTGAGCCACTCAGCCCCGACGCCACTCTGGAGTTCCCGCTGCTGGCTCCTGCGGGACCCACTGTGGGTCCAACTCAGCACCCGCTGCTGGCCTGGGGGGAAGGAACCCCAGGCTGGCAGCGGGCTGAGACCCCGGCTGGCAGGAGCCTGCAGCCAAAACCCCAGAGCAGGGGTCGGGCTGAGTGGCTCAGCCCGCCCCGCTCTGGAGTTCCTGCTGCTGGCCCCTTGCCAGCTGGGTCCCACCGCTGGTCCCACTCAGCACCCGCTGCTGGCCTGGGTGAAGGAACCCCACGCTGGCAGCAGGCTGAGACCTCAGCTGGCAGGAGCTGGGGACAGAAACCTCAGCCGAGCCAGTCGCTTCTCTGGGGTTCTGGCTGCTGGCTACTCGCCAGCAGGGGTCCCTACTGCGCAGCTCCACTCACCTTGCTTCCGGTTGGAGGCTCCCTTGCAGACAGGGTCCAGGCCTCCAGCCCTGCTCAGGCCTACCAGCCACCTACTTCACTCACCTCAGCTTCCAATCTTGGTTTCCAGCCCTTGCTGAGCCTGCTTTCAGGCCTAGAGTCCCAGCAAGCCACCCTGAATTCTGCTCCTGGCCTTGGATCAGTCCTCTTCAGCCTCCCTGCTGTGGCCCACTGTCCCCAGCCTGGGACAGTGAGGGTTGCACGCCAGGCAAGAGGGTGTGCAGCTCAGCACCCCATCTTAAAATTGCTTATCTTAGACCACACTGCCTTGGACCTTGTGCCTGCCTTCTATTGCCATTTTTTTCCCCACTGAAAGTTGAAGGGAACATTTGACAAAATGTCAGCTCTTAAGAAAGCGAAGCTAGATGTTTGATCATTTCAGCCTGCTTGGACAGATGCATTTGGATTTATTGAAAAGAAGAACCGTGCTATTTGTGCTTTCTGTTATGAAGGTGTTGTTTGTAAAAAAAAAATCAAGCTACAGCAGGAAGTTACAAGATTGCACAGTGCATTGCAAAAAACGGAAAGCCGTTTACAGATGGGGAATATATAAAAAAACTGCCCATCTCTACCAGAACAGTTGAAAGACGCATAAGTGAAATGGCAGAAAACATTAAGGAAAAGCAGACGACTGCATTGAAAGACACAGCAGCGTTTAGTGTTGCAGTTGATGAGAGCGTGGATATAAACGACGTTCCACGTTTGGCAATTGTTGCAAGTGTGATGGGTTGGATCACAGAAACTCCCTTGGGAGCTGTCACCAGATGTGCAAAGATTACCCCTGCTTCTGTTTTCCCTGCCAGCTCAGGACTCCAGCACCCTGTCTTGCTGAGCCAGCCACTCCCGTCTGGCTCTAACACAGATCCAGGGTCTGAATCACATGTCCCAAAGCTGCAGGTTTACCTGAAGACAGCTCACAGTAGTGTGCTTGTCTTTAGCACTCAGATGCTCAACTCCGAATGGGGTCTAAACCCAGATAAATCCGTTTTACCCTGCATAAAGCTTATGCAGGGCAAACTCATAAATTGTTCGCCCTCTATAACACTGATAGAGAGATATGCACAGTTGTTTGCTCCCCCAGGTATTAATGACAGGTTTCAGAGTAACAGCCGTGTTAGTCTGTATCCGCAAAAAGAAGAACAGGAGTACTTGTGGCACCTTAGAGACTAACAAATTTATTAGAGCATAAGCTTTCGTGGACTACAGCCCACATATATATATGCATCCGAAGAAGTGGGCTGTAGTCCACGAAAGCTTATGCTCTAATAAATTTGTTAGTCTCTAAGGTGCCACAAGTACTCCTGTTCTTCTTTTTCCAGGTATTAATACATACTCTGAGTGAATTACTAAATAGAAAGTGATTTTATTAAATACAGACAGTAGGATTTAAGTGGTTGTGGGCTGTAGTCCATGAAAGCTTATGCTCTAATAAATTTGTTAGTCTCTAAGGTGCCACAAGTACTCCTGTTCTTTTTGCGGATACAGACTAACACGGCTGCTACTCTGAAACCAGACAGAACAAAGTAAGTCACCAAGCAAAATAAAATAAAATAAAATAAAATGCGCAAATCTATGCCTAATCAAACTGAATACAGATAATCTCACCCTCAGAGATGCTTTAGTAAGTTTTTTCTCAGACTGGACACCTTCCAGCCCTGGGCACAATTCTTTCCCCTGGTACAGCTCTTGTTGCAGCTCAGGTGGTAGCTAGGGGATTCTTCATGATGGCTCCTCTCCCTCTCTGTTCTCTTCGCCCCTTTATATATCTTTTGCATAAGGCGGGAACTCTTTGTCCCTCTGGGTTTCCACCCCCCCTCACTGGAAAAGCACCAGGTTAAAGATGGATTCCAGTTCAGGTGACATGATCACATGTCACTGCAAGACTTCATTACTCACTTGCCAGCACACACATATACAGGAAGACTCACAGGTAAATACAGCCATCTGCAGACAATGGGAGTCATTAAGATTCCAAACCATCATTAATGGTCCACACTTTACACAATTACAATAGGCCCTCAGAGTTACATTTTATATTTCTAGTTTTAGATACAAGAGTGGTACATTTATACAAATCAGATGATCATACTCAGTAGATTATAAGCTTTGTAACGATACCTTACAAGAGACCTTTTGCATGAAGCATATCCCAGTTACGTTACATTCACTTATTACCGTATTTTCTCTAAAACGGTCTCAGTTACATTATATTGACTTATTATCAAGTTTTTATAAAACCATATAGACTGCACAACGTCACAGCAAGATACTGTGCTTCCGATGAAATCCAAGAGGAACTTTGTTGCCTAAAACCCCTGCATGGCACAACAAAGGGGGAAGATATATTGGAAAGTTTTGTAAACCATTTTGAAGAACGAGGAGTTGACATCAGAAAAATATTTTGCGTGACAACAGATGGTGCTCCTGCCATGGTTGGAAAACAGAAGGGATTTGTAAAGTTACTTGAAGATCAAATTGGCCATCCGACAATCAAATTTCACTGTATCATCCATCAAGAAAATGTGTGTGCAAAAATTTCTAATTCAGAGCTTAATAATGTGATAAATACAGTGGTGCGAATTGTGAATTTCCTTGTTGCTCAATCTGCTTTGACTCACAGAATTTCAAGCACTGCTAGAAGAGATGGACAGTGCTTATAACGACATCCCACTTCACAGCAACATTCAGTGGCTAAGTCGTGGCAAGGTTTTGGTGCGCTTTGTAAACTGTTTTGAGGCAATCAAGGCCTTTTTGTCGGAAAAAGAACAAAACTACCCCGAACTGGATGTTGACAAATGGCTGTGTAAGCTCATGTTCCTAACTGATATCACTGCTCACCTGAACGAACTCAACCTCTGTCTCCAGGGTGCAGGGCAAACAGTTCTGGATCTTTATGAAGCCTGGAAAGCATTTGTTGTGAAACTAGCAGTTTTTTCTAGGTATATTCAAACTTCTACTTTCCGCTACTTCCAACACATAAAAGAGCTATCGACATGTTGCACTGTCAGTGTTGATGAGATTGAAAAGTACATGCAAGAACTGGAATCAGAATTTTCTGACAGATTTTAAGATTTCCAGCGATTTGGCCCAATGCTTTCTTTTCTAATTAAACCTGAAAAGTTCAACGAAAACAACTTGGATTTGTCTGTATTTCAGTTGATGGGTGTTGAAGATTTCGAAATGCAACTCATTCAGTTAAAAAGCTCAGAATTAGGGACATGGAAATTTGTGGATCTGCGGAGTGCACTTGAAGCTACCGAGAGAGATCATGGGGCCTCTACTCTGACCTACTGGATGTCCCTGCCAGTGAAATTTAACTGCTTGAAGAAAATTGCATTTGCAATGTTTTCAGCATTTGGATCCACATACCTGTGTGAACAGGTATTTTCACACATGAAAATTGGTCCTTTGTCCCTCTTGGAGCTGGTTAACAACTGATCACTCAGAAGCCTGTGTGCAGCTTAAAGTATCCAAATATGTGCCAGACATTGGAAAACTCAGCAAGGAAAAGCAAGGGCAAGGATCACACTAAACTGATAAGATCTGCATTTTAATTTAATTTTAAATAAAGCTTCTGAAACATTTTGAAAACCTTGTTTACTTTACATATAACAGTAGTTTGGTTATATATTATAGATTTAGAGAGAGACCTCCTAAAAAGTGTTAAAATGTATTATCGGCACGCAAAGCCTTAAATTAGAGTGTATAAATGAAGATTCGGCACACCACTGCTGAAAGGTTGCCGACCCCTACCCCAAATCCTCTTTTGCCTGAGTTTGCCCAAGATGGAGTAACTTGCATGGTAAATATTATACATTCATTTATCTAAATTATATTAGTTCTAATGAATTCAAATGTCATTTCTTTAAGAGCTATATTGAAATCAAAATCCAATTGTATTAATATATCTAGTTTAGAGAAGTGAAATTAATTTCTGGCAGGGCTATGCACCACTTTTCACAATGAAGAAATGACTTTGTGCTTATATTACTGACTTCAAAGAGCTCCCTTTAGAGACACTGCATTCAGTTTATTTTCTCTGTCTAGAAAATTAGCTCATTAGGCATTTTGATGGAAACATCATTAATTGCCCTCAGGACTGTGCTGGTTATTACTAATTGGTCTTATATGCTACCTTCTGCTTCAGTTAAGAAAAGTCAGTCCAGGAGACAAAGTTGTTTAGCTTAAATAGAGATTTTTAAATGTTAATTCATTAAGTAAGGTTTCAGAGTAGCAGCCGTGTTAGTCTGTATCTGCAAAAAAGAACAGGAATACTTGTGGCACCTTAGAGTCTCTAAGGTGCCACAAGTACTCCTGTTCTTTTTTTCCATTAAGTAAGGTTTCTATCATATTGGATTTGTATATGATAGATGGACACCACACCTTCTAAAAGTTTTCCATAGCAGATGTGATGGACATGGAATTGTTGTTTAATATAAGAATACAGATATATAACAGTTTTTATCAATACTGTACCTGGCATGGTCAGTGAGATTTGCAAACACACCATATGCTATTTACCCTCATGAAGAATGTACAGCTGAATGGGTCACAGAAACGGAAGATAGGAAGCCCTGAGGATTGCAAGGCCATGGGAACCAAAATATAGAAGCAGCTAAGGGAAAACAGCAGGAAGACAAAGTTGCTACCCTCAGTGTGATAGATTAGGGGTTGGACACCTTCCTGTTCTCACGTGTGTGTATTAACTTCTGGGAAAGTATCAGAGAAAATGGCCTTGCATCATCAATTATGAAATACCTCTGTTCATGAAATGTAAATTAGCGACAGGAATTTTGTTTTCTGTCAAGAAACTAATGCTGTACTGCTAAAGTGCTAGGAATGTTGGGGCACTTTTAAATATTGAACCCAATTTTCATACAACTGTCTGAAAATGAAATGATAGTGGGACCACATTGTCACTGATCTTATTATATAGTAATATTTTCTAACACTACAGAAACAATTCATACATCTTAAAAATATATACATACCTGCAGTCATGGGATAACAGGGCAGGTCTTCTCATGAATCAGTAGTTGGTTAAAAGATAGGAAACAAATGGTAGGAATAAATGATCAGCTTCACAATGGAGAGAGGTAAACAGCAGAGTCCCCCAAGAATCTGTACTAGGACCTGTGCGGTTCAATTTATTCATAAATGATCTGGAAAAGGGAGTCGACACTGAGGTGGAACAATTTGCAGATGAAACTAAATTACTCAAGATAGCTTGACTGTGAAGAGTTACAAGGGAAATCTCTTAAAATTGAGTGACTGAGCAACAAAATGGCAAATGAAATTCAACACTGATAAGCACTAAGTAATGCACACTGGAAAAAAATAATCCCAGCTCTCTCTATATATACACTGATGAGTTTTAATTTAGCTATAACCATGCACAAACGCGATCTTGGAGTCACCATGGATAGTTATCCAAAAATTTCCACACAGTGCACAGCAGCAGTCAAAAGTCAGTATGTTAGGAATGATTAGGAAAGGGAGAGAAAATAAGACAGAAAATATCTAATGCCGCTGTATAAATTCCTGCTGCACCAACACCTTGAATACTGTGTCCAGGTCTGGTCATTCCATCTCAAAAGGGATATAGTGGAACTGGAAGAGTTCAAAAAAGGGCAACAGAGTGTGCTATGACAGGTTTCAGAGTAACAGCCGTGTTAGTCTGTATCCGCAAAAAGAACAGGAGTACTTGTGGCACCTTAGAGACTAACAAATTTATTAGAGCATAAGCTTTTGTGGACTACAAATTTGTTAGTCTCTAAGGTGCCACAAGTACTCCTGTTCTTCTTTTTGCAGAGTGTGCTATGACACTTCTGCCCTGGCCCAAGTTTGCTCCTTCAACTCAAGAAGTCCCACTCCTACAGACTGAGCATGGGGGAGGCTTTTACAGATGCAGAGTGAACATACACTTGAGCCAGTGCCTACTCCAAAACTTGTTATTCAGAATCCTGCTCCTCTTAAACACAAACAATAAGAAAGTTAGGAGTACTTGTGGCACCTTAGAGACTAACAAATTTATTAGAGCATAAGCTTTCGTGGACTACAGCCCACTTCTTCGGATTCATAGTGGGCTGTAGTCCACGAAAGCTTATGCTCTAATAAATTTGTTAGTCTCTAAGGTGCCACAAGTACTCCTGTTCTTCTTTTTGCGGATACAGACTAACACGGCTGCTACTCTGAAATAAGAAAGTTGAGTTTTCACTCAAAATTCCATTTGCACTATTTTTTGTAATCTGCATTACTAGAGCTACTGCTCAATTTTAGATGTTTTTAACTCATCAAATTGGGGCTTTTAGCTTCTACATTTCTCAGCTATGATATTCAGATCTTTGGTGTAATACTTCATGTATGCGCTTGCACTCTACATCAAGGACAGACTTGTGAACTGACCATTGGAAGTGAACGAGGCTCTTTTGTAGTGAATACTTGTACACAA
This sequence comes from Malaclemys terrapin pileata, assembly GCF_027887155.1. Taxonomy (NCBI): domain Eukaryota; kingdom Metazoa; phylum Chordata; order Testudines; family Emydidae; genus Malaclemys; species Malaclemys terrapin. Next base: position 30,211,176 of record NC_071512.1, read on the forward strand.
TTCTGACACAGTAACAGTCAGCATTAGAATATGAGGAAAGCCTCTATTATGAGATTTTGTTTCAGAAAATTTCTTCATAATGATAGGATGTAAATGATAAAGGGCAGTGCACATTATCAAAGCCGAACTAAGTTGGGTCACTTTCCACACGGCCAGTCCAGCTCTTGATAGGGAGGGATAGCTCAGTGGTTTGAACTTTGGCCTCCTAAACCCAGGGTTGTGAGTTAAATCCTTGAGGGGGCCACTTAGGGATCTGGGGCAAAATCAGTACTTGGTCCTGCTAGTGAAGGCAAGGGGCTGGACTTGATGACCTTTCAAGGTCCCTTCCAGTTCTAGGAGATAGGACATCTCTATTAATTTATTTTATTTGATTGGCTTTGAACTTTCAAGTTCAGCATGAGGGATGAGTGGTCTGTCATTATGATAATCAATTCTCATGAATATCTATGCCATTAGTATCTTTCCAGGAAGTTTGGGAACTTGATTTTCAGACTAGTTCCTATCATTAGGCTATAGTACATAAAAGGTTGTTACAAGGAAGAGGGAGAAAAATTGTTCTTCTTAACCTCTGAGGATAGGACAAGAAGCAATGGGCTTAAATTGCAGCAATGAAGGTTTAAGTTGGAGATTAGGAAAAACTTTCTGTCAGGATGGTTATAAATCGCCTAGGGAGGTTGTGGAATCTCTATTATTGGATATAATATTATTTTATATTATTAGACAAATGCCTGTCAGGGATGGTCTAGATAACTTAGTCCTGCCATGAGTGCAGGGGACTGGACTAGATGAGGTCCCTTCTAGTCCTATGATTCTATGTTCCTGTGTTATAATACTCCATGTAACCCTGTATTTATGTTATACTAAAACCTAAAGGCCCTAACTAAGAGTGGGGCTAATTATCTAGGCATTGTATGGGATCTCACCACCATATGTTAAAAACCTATAGCATAATGGAAAACTTTGCCTTTAGGTGAGTTAATAACTCATGTAGGGGCAATAGGGATATTTTCCCTTGTGTAGTAGAGGCAGAGTGTATGTTAGTACACACATCTGTATATTCCACTTAAAAGTGGAAGTTCAACTTAATGCTCAGTTTGACTCTTCCTGCAGGTGCCCTAGATTGTGAAAAGATTTAAAATTTTCTCACTTAAAACAGCTTATACCCCTATAAAGAGAAAAAGCGAGGCTTTAATATTTGACAAAAACTATGTCCAGCATGGTATTTCATCTTAGCCATGTGGCTGAAAGGCACTCTGAAAATATTCTAGAGCTTTTAAAACTTAAAATTAATTTGCGATCCACATAATTTAGTTTGCCCAGGTGACTAGATGTTTTTGGCTGTAGTATTTTTGGCTCCACAGAGTTAATCAGCTCTTTCTTAGCAGGTTACATTTAACTCAAGGGTTCCTTTTTCAGTTTGACACTATCATACTATTATCACCTCAGGCATAAATTAATCTACACGACTGAGTCTTTTACAAGGGCTGTAAGAGTTAAGCCTTGCCTACAGAAGTACTACAGCCAACAAATTCCCTGACTTCATTCACACCTACTCATATGTTTACTACAAAGTATAGTTAGATAGTAAAGATTTCTATTAACTCAAGATGCAGTGGTAGCACTTCACACAATAAGAACTTATTTTTGGTTAGTTTCCTGTGGTTTTACCTAATGAGATGTAATTCATTTGTGAATTGCTTTACATAGCTATGTACAACCACTGTATTGACCATTATGCTATACCCAGTGAACTAAGCTATTCCATCTTCAAATATGAATGTACTGAATGCTAATACTGTACAACAATTTCATTTACAAGGGACAGATAAAGTGTATACAACTGTATGTAATACAACTTCTACCCTTGCACTCAGTCTTCTGAGGAATTAATATCAGTGGTAAATCACTACCATTCTTAAAAGTCCTCATTCTACCAGCAACATTTTATCTTGAAATGTCTTAAATCTTAGCTATACTAATTAGTACAGTTGGAGGAAAGTTACTACAGTTTCTAAATACTTTGAAAAAACACAATTGTTTTTGTATATGTCATCTGAAGCTGTTGAAAGATGTTCAAAACTATGTTTTAGAGACTATTTTAATCCAAATTTTAAAAAATTAATGGTTTAAGTCTAAAAGCAGGGTCAAGAGGAATTAATGAATCCACTCTTTAGACATGAGTTAGTCAGGAAAAGTCAAATAGCCAAAAGCACTAGGAAAATATCCATTTAAAATTCATTCTACTCAGTTTGTGCTGTATAGTATCATCTGTTATGATCTCACAAGCTGATAAAGACACTACATTAAAATATAATGCCAGGCTTGGCAATCTCAAAACCATAGCTGTTTGTTCCTGTCTTCAACACAGCTTATCTTAATTCATCCTTGAAATGAAATCTTCTAGGAGGCATGCATATCACTTTTGTGTGCAAACTAGACATGATCAACATATATGCAATCTCTTTTATACTCAACTTCAAACCTACTAACAGGCTGAAAATTTTAAGACTAAATATTGTGGCATTTTTGTCTGCCACTGAAGAAAGGTAGAAGGCACAGAAAAAAGCCAAATGCTTGAACTAAGGTAATCCCTTATGAAACTACGATAATCCCTGCAAAACTATACAATAATGGCCCAAATTACTGCAACAACACTCCTGGTGCACAGGGCAGATTATGAAAAGTAGATCTTTGGATGCAGTATGTTCAACTATGCTGAGAAGACTTATATTGCAGAGTCAAGAATCCAAAAAGAGTGCCATAATTATGGATACCTTTGCAGTCTTAATTCTGCCCCTCTGTGTATCTGTGCTCAATAAGACAGGGTCTGGGGATGATACCGGACTGATCTGAAATTAAAGACCTGACCTTACTTACATCTGACTAATGTATCTTTACCATGAGCACTCTAGTTGACAGCATCTGCCCTCAGATTTTAATATTAATTATTTTCCCTCAGATACTTGATAAAATTACGAGAATGGACAAAAGTTCATTTCTGTGATCAAAGAATAGCATCGATACACATAATCAAGGAGAGGAACACTTTCATTATAGCTATCATAAGACTTCTATAGCTGAAGCTTAGAAATAATGGAAAGTTTGATTTCAAAACCATTGATTGAAAAAAAAAAAGTCTGAAGTCTAGTTAGCCCTGTTTTGGCAAAGGATAGCTTTTGTAAAGATGGTGATTTGTTAGTTTCTCCTTCAATAAAGCCAATAGTCTGTAATTGCACCACTTCTACAAACACCTAATCGTTCCATTACATCAGTAAGTGTGCTTTCCAGGACATCACTCAACTACTGTCAGGAAGTTTAAGGACTCTTTTGTTTTCATTATTTCCCATTTGCTATTTTGCCTATGTTAAGAATAATTGAAATAAGTTTCCTGAGGGATGGTTATTCACAGAGGAAAATCAGATGTCATTCATGTAGCTAATTTATTGGTTAGACTGATGTACAATATGGTTCTTGCACCGCCTGCCAGTATCTGTGCTCCTGTATTCAACAGCTGTAAAATGTTGCTATAACAGACTTGGCTTTACAATTTTCTTGAATGCTGCCTACCAACTTTTTACATGCTAAGTGCTTTAGTCTGTCTAGCACAGAGAGCAGTAATCCAAAGTTAAAGTTCACAGTAATGACACTTAGTATTTGTTTATAAATTTCAGTTTAGGAAAAAGTACCTTTTAAAGTCATTAAGCACTTTGCTTTAAGCACCTCCTTTCCCTCCCCAAATACCTTTAGTGTTATATTTTGAGCCCAAATTTTGACTGCCAATTTAGTGAGTGAAGGTTGAAAGTTTAGTTATTTACCATTTAAATCAGTTGTCACTTCTGAATTACCACCAACTGAAAAAACCTCAGCATATGATTAATTTAAACCTACAGTCAAGTTTATACAAAAGACTGAAATGTCAATTACTTGTAAAAAAAAAGTCTAATTTGAGGAACTGCAGATTTGCTACCTAAATTCCTCTTGCCATTTGGGAGATTTGCCCTTTGGCATCCATGAGGTGGTCCAATCTAGCAGCTAGATGGAGGGGAGAGAGGTGAGGCCTACAGCAGCACATGCAGAACTGCCAATTTACAACTGGAGCAGCTGGTCTGTCCCAAATGGCAAGTCCAGCCACAAGAACAGCATGTTGGAAAAGCCTCTTCCACCTGTTTTAGAGGGTGAACGCAAAGTTTAGCCATGATCAGGCTCTCTCAGTGGAAGGTACTTCGTAGGGATAAGCCAAGTTCTCCCTTGCCTTAGGGAAAACGATCTGGAGTTAAATGCATTTCTAGAGCTGGAACACAGTGTGTCCTTCTGTTTAAGAGGCAGTTGTGCTTATATGCTCTAATTGTTGGGTGCCATCTTCTATTTTATGTTAAATGTGTGCCACCATCTATATGCACTCATCCAGACTTTTGTTTTAAACTGCTGTATTAAGTTGCCTTGGCTTTCCTGACATTGTAAATGTACTCTAGTCACCCTGACAGTTGCAAAATGCCTTGGATAACAAAGGTTATATCTGAAGAAGTGAGGTTCTTACCCACAAAAGCTTATGTTCCCAAAGGTTACCTCGGTATTTCAAGCAGCTCTTAAATATATTGCCTTTCTATGGAATATATTCAATATTTAAACAGTAGGCTTAGTTGACAAGGATAAGGATGGCCACTTTCCTCCCCTTTTAGGATACTAGTAATGCCACATGCTATGTTATTGGTGCTTCACTGGCTGGTACTAGTTTAAGTGAAAGTTTTGGCATTTATTTCTTTAAAAATATAATGTGAGTATTGTAATTTACAAAGCAACATCTGGAGTTGTATGTGCTTAAGGCCAGACAAAGAACTTCTTACCCAGGCAAGGTTTCTATTTAAATCAATGGAAGCTTTGAGCAGCAACTTGAGAGTTTTGTCCATAATACTATTGTTAACCTGAGGCAATGTCATTCTATAATTACTGAGTCAATTTGAGCTACGGTCTGTGAGCACTTACTGGTGATTTGTTAAGGGCTGACTCCACATCATTGCTTTGACACATCCAGGCTCATCACTCTAAATAAAGTTGGCTGCCTGGAGAGAGACAGTGTTCAAGTATGAAGATCCACAAGTGGAGGCAGCTAAGCCAACTCCACTAATGTAGTCTGATTTTGAACAGGAGCTATGCCAGAGTACCAACAGCAGCTTTTACATGTAAGCAATTGCTGTAGTCACCACATGGATATTTTAAGTTGACCCAAGTAGTTTCCATGATTGTGATTAAGTGGGGAAGTGATTCACAAGACAGTCTAGTACAATGTGGTCTACACTTATGGTGAAGTTGGAGAAACTTGAACAACCATCAGGTACCGCTGTTTTGAGATTGACTCACCACCCGAACAAGTGGGCACATAAAGTCCCATGTGGTTTAAAAGACAACTGTCAAAATCCTTGTAGAATTATTTGAAATGTGAATATTTTTAGACAAGAACCTTCAAGTTTCATGCATTAAGATTATTGTAACTTTACCAGATGACCTGAAGTGGTATTGAAGATGTGCTACCAAGTAACAGTTGAACCGTAGGTGTATTTAAACATAGTATTAAAAGGTGAAGGAAGCCAACCTTATGTCTTATACAGTGTTGTTGTAGCCATGTCGATTCCAGGATATTAGGAAATAAAGTGGGTGAGATAATAAGAGATATTACCAAACTTATATCTTGTCTTCTAAGATAGTTTAAATCAATCTACACAACTTTTTCCACCTTCCCCAAAGTATGCACATTTCCTTTCCAAAGGGCTGATATGTTTCAAAGGGCTATTAATATTTTAAGTTTGCCTTTAGATAGGATTTCTAGAACTACTCCATATAGGTGGGAAAAGTTTTGCCTGCCTCCTTCAGACAAGCAGGTTGTGTACACTGAAGAAACTCCCTTTTAATACCTCAATTCTAGCCAACTGTTCCCCAAGCAAGCTCAGAGAAGATAGCCAGAAGGCCAACTATAAGCTCACTTAGTTAAAGATATTAATAGTGTCCAGTTAAAGATGTAAGCAAATTGGAGAGAGTCCAGAGGAGAGTGACAAAAAAAGATGAAAGGCTTAAAAAACTTGATCTATGAGAAAAGGTTGAAAAAAACTGGGTTTTTTTAGTCTTGAGAAAGGAAGATTGAGGGTGGACTGGTTAACAGTCTTCAAATATGTTTGAGGATGGAGATCAATTGTCCACTGAAAGTAGGACAAGAAGTAATGGCTTAATGTGCAGCAATAGATATTTAGGTTAGATTTTAGGGAAAAAAAACTTTTAAACTAAAGATAGTTAAATACTGGAATAGACTTCCAAGAGAGGTTGTGAAATATCCATCATTAGCAATCTTAAGAACAGGTTGGACAAACACCTATCAGGAATGGTCTATGTTCACTTGGTCCTGCCTCAGCACAGGGTGATGGACTAGATGACCTCTTAAGGTCCCTTCCAGCCCTACATTTCTATTGTTCTATCCTAGACCAACCATTATCTTGATTCAAGACATGGGAAAGAAAAATCACTTCAATAGCACTGATGGATCAGCTCCTGATGCCAGTGGATGGTGGGGAGACATCTATTCTCATCCTCCTGGACCCCTCTGCAGTATTTAACACTGCTGATCATGAGATATTGCTGTCCTGCCTGAGAGAGGTGGCAGGAGTTCAAGAGAACATACCAAGATGGTTACAGTCATTCCTAGAAGGACACACCTAAAGAGAAGTGCTGAAAAACTGCACCTCCACTGCTAGAGCCCTCACCTCTGGAATCCTACAAGGATCAGTTCTCTGTCAGATCCTATTCAACAGCCAGTAGATGAACCAATAAGGTGACATAGATTCAAGCACCAGCAATATGCTGTTCACACACAACTCGACTCATCTTTCGCCATATAACAATACCACTGCTACCCAGTTAGCTTAGTGCTTGGATCAGTTCAGCTCATGGATAGATGAACAGCTACTTGCAGCTGAAACTGAGCATGATGGACACAAATCTGGTGGGCAGAGAAGAAGATTATAGAGAGTTTTCAGTCACAGTGCTGTACCCTTTGGTTCAAATTACACACCCAAAATTAATTAATTTGGTCTGTAGTTCAGGAGTGCTTGCTTTCAACTATCTTTTGTTGGCTATGTGACTCCAACTCATCCTAGCAGATGGTGACCTGTTCTCAGTTCTCATGTAGCCTTTATAACCTCCTGTGTGGACTACAGCAAGGCAGTGTATGTGAGCATGAAATCCAACAACTACAGAAGGCTGCAGTGCATCTCCTCAGCATCATGGTCTATTGCAAGTATGTTAAACTGTCCCCTGCCCTCCACACTAGCTTCCCATAGATTGAGTTAAGTTCAGGGTCTATCCTTATCTCAATGGCATGGGCCCAGCATATTTCAAAAGCCACCTCAATCTTTGGGATAATGACTCGTCAGCATTTTGGATCCTCAGACACACTGGAACTTTTTACCGTAAGGGTGAATTTAGTCTGTGCAGCAGACAGCAGTCTACACCACACAGCACTACGCTACATAGCCTGCACAATTCCCCCTAGGGAGAAAGAAGGAAGAAAGCTACATGTCACAGATGTCATGTCAACTAATGTGCTGCTGGAAGGTGCCCAGCTACTATCAGGATGAGGGTGGTATAGAAACATATGTAGAACTGTATAGCTAGACATGGCAACTCACAATTAAAGTGCAAAACATTTTACTGAGCTGAGATTTCTGTAAACTAGAGTAACTAATTTTTCCGGAAAAATGCAGCCAGTTAAGATAACCCAACCAAGAAGCAGGGCTGGGAGCACTGACACATGCTCTTACATTTGTATTTTGAGATGAAGTATCTGGACACCCCTTTAATCACAAAAATTTGGAGTGACGTAGTGGGACTTCACTTTGAAACACTCTTTTAAAGGGGCAACATTTGAGGGCTAACAGATAGCTGGTTCTTTCTGTTTGGTAGCTCCAAACTGACCACCACATTACTAATGGCATACCACACCAAAGACTAAAACGTTGACCCGTTTCTTAAATTGAAACGCTTCCATTTCTGCAAGGACTAGATTAAGTTTTTAATCTTGCTTCTCTGCTCTTAAATAAAGCAGCTTTTTTTAAAATAAACTATTGGCAATTTGACTGCCTGACCTCTTCATTTACCTCTATACAGGCAACTGCTTTATGATCCTCAATCCTTGGAAAGATGAACCAGGTGTGGATAATCAGTCCACAAGCACCTAAGATCTCTGAAAGAACTTTGCTGTCTACCCAAATAGCTTCACTCTGCAAGCAAAGATGGATCTGGATGAAAACCCTTAGGGCACCAGTGTTCTAAGCAGCTTTTCAACTTTGGCAGTCTGATTATATAGGCTCTCAATCTTTAGGATTCAGATGATTTAATTTTTCTATGCTGGGACCCTATAGAAAGTATTAAAAATTAAATATCAGATGGTAAAACAGCTCTTCATGGTCACTGTAGGTAGAATAATTCAAGCTGTTAAGTCATTGCTGCTGTATTCTCATCCTTAGAGACCAAAGGTGTGAGTGGCTGAGCACTTTCAGCTCTCATTTGACTTAAATGGGAACAGAGAGTGTTCAGCACTTGGCCAGGGGCCTACACCACCTTGCACAATCAGACCTGAAAGAAAGAGGTTTAGCTGCAAGCACTTCCATTCAAGTTGCAGACAGTTTGTACTAGTGACTCAGTCTCAGTAGGCAGATTAACACTTGTCATCTGTGTTCTTGTTATTGAACAAGAAGGGTAGACCTACCTATTTTGAAGACCAGCTTGATGGTCTAAGTGCAAGTTAACATAAAATCATCTTTATGGATAGGATGGTCCTGATTTAGTTGGGGTTGGTCTTGCTTTGAGTAGTCAGTTGGACTAGATGACCTCCTAAGGTCTCTTCCAACCCTAATCCTCTATGATTCTGGAGTACCCTTACCAACTTGTATCAGTTACTTCAGTTTTAACCCAAGTTTTCAAAAACTGTCTATTTCAATCCTTTTCCTTCATCCCCCAACCCCTACTCTGTTGGGAATGCATTAGAACTCTTTCAAAACCCTGATTTGACTTTCATTTGAACAGTGTTCCTTTATTAAATGCAGAAGTTAAGGTTTTTTTTAATGTATTCTGAATCTCAATAAAACTTGAATCCAATTTCAGTCTATGTTTGCCTCATAAATCAAGGTAGTATCTGTTCCTAAACCCCAAAAGCCTTAGCCTTAAGGGCAAAATATTTCAGAATGAAGGACTATCTATCTCCAAAGGATTAGCTATCCTGAGATACACCTTAATCCCTTTATGCAATGCAAGAACGGCTACAAGTTTAATGGAGTTGGAAATTATCATGGCCAATTTCTATACTTGTCTCCCCTCAGTTTAACTCTAGTTTTTCTCCTCATCAAGTGAGTTTGACATCTTTAACACGCACCACTTAAACTGAGATTGTTACACCTGGTTAGTGGGTTTATTGGCTGTTTGACAACATTCTGTGTCTAAATTTGACCTTATTGCTTAGCTGCCAACAGCTCCAAAAAGAAACTCATTCTAAGTTGCAACAAGATATGGGCAATTATGCTACCACCCGAACAAATGCCTTTAAGTGATTTCTTAAGTATCTGAGAGGTGAAAATACTGCAAATAATCATTTGTGTAGCAAACAACATTTTATACAGGGACATAAGGACAAGCATTTTATCTTTTGTTGAGTGCTGCACAAAGATTGGTAAGAACCTTTAATGCAAATTCTATAGATGAAAGTTGAAAAATAGCTGCATGTTACCCAACGGCTTTTCATTATCTGCATTTAAATTACTTTTGAAAAATCTGAAAATAGCCACTTAAAGAATGGACCGTAACAATTTATTAAGAATAATTCTATATGTTCGGAAGAGGTTCAGTCTTCTGAACTATTCAAAAGTCATGTACAGGAAGTATATAGATCAGATGTGGTAATCCACATGTACATTGGTGTGATGCTTTCTCAGGATTTCCAGAGCTGTAAGTCACCTTGTTATTTCTCTGCCTCAGTGAGAAAGAGATTTGCTGCTTCTGAACTGTGTATCAGCTCTGACTCTCCGCTCTGTTAATCAGCCCAACAAACTCCTCATGGCTCTGTTAGACCTTTCCTTGCATTGAAGGTAACACTTTGTGCCCCAGTTCCCAAACTTAATGGAAAAGCAGCCTCTGCAGTATCCAGTCCCTGCCACTGGACAGTTACAAAAATATCAAGCCTGATGTCTCTGAAGAGACAGAATGCACATTAGCCTGATGGCTCAGTTGAGGATGCACACCTCACTTTACTGTAACAGCACAGAGATAAATTTATAATGAAACAAGAATAAGTTTAATCAATAAAAATAGAGATTTAAGTAGTACTAAGCAGATAGACTAGAAAGAGAAATGGTTACAAACTAAAGTATAATAAGCTTCTAAGAGACCACATATAACCTTAGTGGGCTCCAATCTTTGTCTAAAGCTGCTTTTTCACTTACAGCTACTTCTGACTATTACCAGCCCACGTAGTTGGGGATCCACCATTCATAGATGCAAAGAGCTCTGACCTCTTTGTTCCCTTAGCGATGGATAACAAAGGGGTTTTCTCCCCTTTATTTTATAATCCAGTAAACCTTTGAAGTATCCTATTTGTGCTCCAGTGAACTGACCATGCTACTTTCAGTTTGCTTTTCCTGTTGACTGACTCAGATGCAAATATAATTTTCATGGTGTGACAAAGTTCCTCCTCTATCTTGGTGGGTCCTGCGTTTATTGGCAGATTTTCTTGCCACAGAGATTCACCATGTGGGTTGGAGGAACAGCCCAGAGACCTTCCCCTCTGGAAGAACCCACAGTTCAGGTCAATTGGGAGGTTGGGGGGAACCTGGGCCCATCCTCTACTCCAGGTTCCAGACCAGGGCCCTGTGGACTGCAGCTGTCTATAGTACCTCCTGTAACAGCTGCATGACAACTACAACTCCCTGGGCTACTTCCCCATAGCCTCCTCCAAACACCTTTCTTTTTCCCAACACAGGACCTTCCTCCTGGTGTCTAATGACACCTGTGCCCCTCAGTCATCCAGCAGCACACTCTCAGCTCCTTGCACCTCTTGCTCCCAGCTCCTCACACTCCCACCACAAACTGAAGTGAGCTCCTTTTAAAACCCAGGTGCCCTGATTAGCCTGCCTTAATTGATTCTAGCAGCTTCTTCTTAATTGGTTCCAGGTGTCCTAATTAGCCTGCCTGCCTTAACTGGTTCTAGCAGGTTCCTGATTAGTCTAGTGCAGCCCCTGCTATGGTCACTCAGGGAACAGGAACCTGTTCAGCTAGTGACCAGTGCGTTTGCCTTTGAACAGACTCCTGTACCCCACTGGCCTGGAGGAAGGGAGGTAGGTAGAAAGCTGCTCCTCCTGTTACTAGGCCCTGGGTTCTCCCTACAACAGCTGTCTGTTGCTGCTGCTCTGGCTACTCCCCTAGCTAGGCTAACCCCCCAGCATCTCTGCTACCTGCTTGCTGGCTGGCTGACTGCTAGACCCCCCCCCACCCTTGGTTGCTGTTGCTCCAGATATAGACCCTTGGGGGGGGGGGGGGGGGCTGCTGACCTGCTCCCCAGAGGAGGGGAGGGAGGGAGCCAGCCATTGCCCCTGTTGCTGAGAACACCATCATCGACACCTGAGAGGGGTCTGTCCTGCTAGCCACCAGACTTCCGCCTAAAGCTGCTGTGTTTGCTTCTGGGAGCTGCTGGAGCCCCGAGGAGGAAGAGAAAGAGAAGAGGACCATTTACCAGTAGAGGAGCGCGTAAGAACAGCCCACCGTGGAGGGGGTTCTCACGGACTGAGTAACTTTTGAACTGTGCTCTTGTGGTGGGGGTCTAGACTGTGTTTGTGGGACACAGGGGGTGTGGTGTGGAGCCTGCCCCCTGGTCCGTCTGTGTCCCCCCCAACCACCACCATCATCGTTATCCCCTCCACCACCCCCACTGGCTACTTACCATCTACCTCAAGCTCCTGCTTCTGGGATTTCAGCTGCTCACCTAGGCTTGCTACGCCCTGTTGTCACCATTGAGCCTGATACAGCAGCCAACTTTCAAGGACTTTCTTTTTGTTGCAAGCGCATGTGGGTGCACGTACCCCCCCCCTTTTGACTGACCCCCTCCCCCCTGCAACAAGCCCCCAGCTTTCCCGCTGCTACCTACCCATTTGCCCCTTGCTGCCTTTTGCACCTCCCCCTTGCCCCAGCCCCTCGCTAGCTCCAGTTTGTTTGCCTGCCCCGCCCTTTCCCTCTGCGGCCTTTGTTTGACCCGCCCCAGCCTCTGAAGCTAGCCCCGTGGTTCCTCTGCCCCATTTCCCGCCTGGTTGCTCCCTTCCCCATGCGGTCCCCTTGCCCTGATTAGCCCCTCCCCTCGTGCGCCCATGTCCCCTCCTATGCGCTTGTGCCACTCCCCGTTTTAGTTTGATTCTATCTCACTGCACCCCCCCAATGCTGTTATATCCTCCCTTCCTTGGTGCAACAAGAGGAGCCGGAAACCTTCCCTGAGTCAGTGACTAACCCCTAGCCCTTGATAGCCCCCCCATCCACCCCCCCCTTTTTTGGCGCCCTCCTCCCCTGCCTACAGCCTAGCGGGGAGGAGTGATCGACCTGCTTCCCCTTTCCCTACCCCCCATCCAGTGTTTGCTCTCCCCCAGTCCTCATTATGGCAGGGGACGAGGAGAGTGAGACCCCTTGGGCAGACCCTGCTGCCCCTCCTCCACCAGCCCCACCGTCATCCCCCCAAGCCTCTACCTTAACCACCGCTGCCGAGCCACCTACTACCACCCCTGCTGGAGCGCCGGCAGCAGTGGGTAACGAGGTGACCTCCGCTGCTGCCACGTCCCTCGCCGCCTCTGACTCTGGGGGAGTCCCCCCAGCCGGCAGGAAGGGCCAGGGCATGAAGAAGCGTAAAGGCCCCGCTAAAAAAGTCAGGCCCTCCATGGCAGGGGGTGCCCCCACTGCCGCGGCCCCGCAACAGGTCGCGGCGTCCCTCCCTGCTGTTCCCTCCACCAGCTCTATGGGTGTCCCACCCCCAGCTCCCAGGGCATACGCCCAGGTGGCGGCGGTCCCCCTGCCTGCCGCTACGTCATCTCCCTCATCCACCACCTCTGCTACCATCTATAGCGGCTGGGGCCCCTTCCCCACCTTGACCAGGAAGCACGGCATCAGTTGCCTCCTGGTACTCGCCTCGCCCCACATGGAGACCTACATGTGGGCGTTGGCGAGGGTGGTGGGGCCCACGGCCATTGTGGCGGCCTCCAAGATGTACGGAAAGGTCGTCTTCTTCCTAGCATCGGAGGCCGCCGCCCAGGAGCCGGTGGAGTAGGGCCTGGCGGTGGGGGGTGTGTACGTCCCCCTGGAACCGCTAGAAGACCTGGGCGCCCAATTGGTCCTGACTTCTGTCCCTCCCTTCCTTCCAAATGCCGCCCTGTTACCCGGCCTCTCTACCCTGGGGAGGCCGATCTCTGTGGTCAGCCCTCTCCCACTGGGCTGCAAAGACCCCGCCCTCCGTCATGTCCTCTCGTTCCGCCGGCAGGTACAGTTACAACTACCGCCGGCGGCACGTGACGGTGAGGCGCTCGAGGGGTCCTTCTTGGTCCCCTACCGGGGGCCCGCTACTGGGTGCATTATTCAACGGGGGAGGCCCGGTGCTACCTCTGCCGGGCGATAGGAAATGTCCGGAGGGACTGCCCTTTGGCCCGGCACAGAGGGACATCAGGGACCCCCGAGCCCCGGCAGGGCGCCGGCCCCGTCATTGCCGGCGCCCCTAGCTGCCTGGCACCCGAAGCCGCCCCTCCTCCTTTCTGGCCCACCAACACTCCCGCTCGGGCCCAAGGGGTATCTCCCCCAGTGCGACTAGACGAGCGAGAGGGCCCCACCTCTGCTGCCTGCGATCTGGCGGGGCCTGTGGAGGAGGGTGAGGTAGGGATATCGCCGGGCATAGAAGAGGGCTTGCCCCAGGGAGAATCCTCCCTCCTCCATGCTGCCCCACCATTGCCTCCCAGAGTCCCTAAGCCTTCGCTTTTGCTCCCTGACCCGACTCCTGTTAGCCAGCCCCTGGATGATGCCATGGAGGGCTGGTCCTTAGTACAGGGGAAGCGGGGCAAGCGGAAGGCTCGAGCTCCGCTCCTTCCATCTGATGCGGTAGCCCCCCGGAAGACCAGGAAGGGGGGAACCGATGCTGAGCCTTCCGCTTTGCCCCCGGGTGGGTTTTGTCCACCATTACCGGCTAGGGAAGACGTGGCAGCATCGGAGGATAGCACTACCCCTCCTCCAGAGTCCCTTCCTATGGAAGCCCCTGATGGAGCCCCTCTCACCCCCTTACAATCTGAAGCCCCTGCACACACCACGGCGAGTGTCGCTTCGGATGCAGGCGGGGAGAGCCCTGGGGTGATGGAAGGTGATCTCCCTTCCATTTATGAGGAGATCGAGGCCCTGGGTCTGACCCTGGTTACGCAGGGGGAGGACGGCCCTCTGCCAGTGGGCCTCGATCTGAGCGACCTCGCCTCGGCCCCCCTTTCCCCATGTTCCGTCCCCCTACCCACTGCTTCCGCTTCCACTCCCGCCTCCAAGGAGCCCTTGGACTCTTCCACCAACCCGGCTGCAGATAGCACCCCGCTAGCGGCCGCCGAGCCTCTTGAGGCGACGGCCAGTGCCATGCGACCGGCACCCAAGTCGCCAGGGGACTCCCTCATGGCTGAGGGGCAGCCGACCTCCTTCCCGGGTGAGGGCCCCATCATTGATTCTCCACCTACGGATGCTGTGGCCTTACCATCTGCCTTGGAGCACGAGTCCGGCATCGCCGAGGGCCCACCTCCCTCCCTGCAAATCCCTGACCCCCTTTGTGGGGTGCCACCACCCCCCACCCAGTGACCTGGCTGCTGAGGCCCCCAATCCCACTATCGCCCCTTCCCCTGTCCCTATTCCTGACTCCGACCCCGTCCCTGTCACCAACCCCGTCCCTGTCCCCTCCACTTTCCATGATGCTATTGCCCCCCCTGGGGTTGTCTCCTTCTATATCCCAGAGGATGACCCCCGAGGAGCGGCCTTTGTTTTTCCCTGTCCCGACCCACCAGGGGCTGCTATTTTCCCTCCGCCGCCCCCCATTGAGCCAGGATCTGAGGCGGGCCACGTGGCGTCGGCCCATCAGATGCCACGTCGAGGGTCTGCCCCCTGCTTGCCCGTCTCGGTGGGCCATGGGGCTGTGACAGGGGCCCCACTAGGGGAAAGCCATAGATCAGTGACCCCACCCCCCCATACGCTGAGAGAGGAGCTACGGGAGTTCCTTGAGGACGTACGTGGCTCCCACAACAAGGTACAGCTTGCACTCCAGCGATGGGGGGATTTCCATCAGATCCTCCGGGCCGCAAGGGCCCTCATGGGGGAGGGTAAGAGGACCAGGAGGCAGGCCGCCGTGGCCTACCAATGGGTCCACCTCTTCCGTGACTCCTTAATCGCTTATGGGGTAGGTCACGGATTGTTGCGTGGCCCGACGGAGGCCGTAGGTGTCTCTGCTAGCGAGGATCCCCCCAAGCCCTCCTCATGGCACCGATCATCTTCGCAACATTAAACACCCGGGGCTGTAGGATGGGTCTCCGCAGGAACCAGGTGCTCTCCTTCCTTCGGGAGCAGGGGCACTCTGTGATTTTCCTGCAGGAGACCCATACGGATCTGGCCGCTGAAGCTAGCTGGCGG
This sequence comes from Malaclemys terrapin pileata, assembly GCF_027887155.1. NCBI lineage: Eukaryota > Metazoa > Chordata > Testudines > Emydidae > Malaclemys > Malaclemys terrapin. Next base: position 30,226,881 of record NC_071512.1, read on the forward strand.
CTGGAGTGGGGGGACAGGGTCTATTTTAGCCACCTCACAGTTCGTACGGCTGGAGTGGCGACACTGTTCTCCCCCGACCTACGGCCCGAGGTGCTGGGGGTCGCCGAGGCTGTGCCAGGCCGCCTGCTGCACTTCCGGGTCCACATGGAGGGGCTTGTGGTTAATCTTGTCAATGTTTATGCCCCAACATTGGGCCCGAAGAGGCTGTGTTTTTATCAGCAGGCGTCCACCTTCCTCGGCACCTTGGATCCTCGCGAGTGCCTGGTCCTGGGCGGAGACTTTAACGCCACCCTTGAGGAACGGGACCGCTCGGGGACCGAGCGGCACCAGGCCGCCGCGGATGTCCTCCGGGAGATCATCTAACATCACTCCCTGGTGGACGTCTGGTGCGACCACCACCCGGATGATGTTTCGACATTCACTTTTGTCCGGGTGGAGGTCCATCGGTCGTACCACTCCCGGTTGGACCGCATCTATATGTCACACTTCCATCTTTCCCGGGCCCACTCCTCCAGCGTCCGGCCGGCCCCTTTTTTCGGATCACCGTCTAGCCACCGTGACAGCCTCTCTCTGCGCGGAGAGGCTGAGGCCAGCCTATTGGCACTTTAATAATAGCTTGTTGGAGGATGTGGGCTTTGTGGCGTCCTTCCGGGAGTTCTGGCTGGCCTGGTGAGGGCAGCGGCGTGCCTTTCCCTCGGCGCGGCGGTGGTGGGACCTGGGGAAGGTGCGCGCCTGGCTCTTCTGCCGTGACTACACCCGGGGCGCCAGCCGACGGAGGGATGCGGCGATAGGACAGTTGGAATGGGAGGTCTTAGAGCTGGAGAGGCATCTGGCCGCCAGCCCCGGTGATCCATCCCTCTGCGGAGCGTGCCGGGAGAAGTGGGAAGAGCTGCGGACCCTCGAGGACCATCGGGCCCGAGGTGCCTTTGTTCGATCCCGCATCCACTTCCTTCGGGAGATGGATCGCGGTTCCCGCTTCTTCTACGCCCTGGAGAAAAAGAGGGGGGGCTAAGAAGCACGTCACCTGACTTCTAGCAGAGGACGGCACCCCCCTCACGGATCCGGCGGAAATGTGCGGGAGGGCCAGGGCCTTCTACGCAGGCCTTTTCTCCCCGGATCCGACCGATCCTAACGCTTGCAGAATGCTCTGGGATGAACTCCCGACAGTCAGCGCGGGCGACAGACACCGGCTGGAGCTGCCTCTCACTCTGGCAGAGTTCTCGGAAGCCCTCCGCCGCATGCCCACCAATAAATCTCCGGGCATGGACGGGCTGACTGTGGAGTTCTACCGCGTGTTTTGGTACGTCCTCGACCCGGACCTTGTCACCGTCTGGGCCGAGTCCTTGCAGGGCGGGGTCCTCCCTCTTTCGTGCAGGTGAGCCGTGCTGACCTTATTGCCGAAGAAGGGGGACAGCTGCGATTTACGGAATTGGCGTCCCATCTCGCTCCTCAGCACGGACTATAAAATCGTAGTGAAGGCCATCTCGCTGCGGCTAGGGTCCGTGCTGGCGGACGTGATCCACCCAGGCCAGACCTACACCGTCTCAGGCCGCACCATCTTCGACAACTTGTATCTGGTCCAGGACCTCTTGGAACTCGGGTGTAGGGATGGTCTGTCGTTCGCCCTCCTGTCCCTGGATCAAGAGAAGGCATTCGACAGGGTGGACCACAAGAATCTCCCGGGCACGCTGCGAGCGTTTGGCTTTGGGCCCCAGTTTGTGGGTTTTCTCCAGGTGCTGTACGCCTCCGCAGAGTGTTTGGTCAGGCTCAACTGGACCCTGACCGAACCGGTCAGCTTTGGGCGAGGAGTACGTCAAGGGTGCCCCCTCTCGGGCCAGCTGTATGCTCTGGCGATCGAGCCCTTCCTCTGTCTCCTCCGTAGGAGGTTGACGGGGTTGGTGCTGCAGGAGCTGGAGCTGCGGCTGGTCCTGTCGGCGTACTCCGACGACGTGCTCCTCGTGGTCCAGGACCCGGGCGACTTGGTGTGGGTGGAAGCTTGCCAGACCATCTATTTGGCAGCCTCCTCCGCCCGGGTCAACTGGGTCAAGAGTTCTGGTCTGGTGGTAGGGGACGGGTGGCAGGCAAGCTCCCTCCCACCCGCGCTTCAGGCCATCCGGTGGAGCGCGGGTCCGCTGCTCTATCTTGGCGTTTACCTTTCTGCCACACATCCGTCTCCGCCGGAGAACTGGCTAGGTTTAGAGAGCAGGGTGTCGGAGCGGCTCCGGAAATGGACAGGACTGCTCCGGTGTCTCTCCCTTCGAGGGAGAGCACTGGTGCTTAATCAACTGGTCCTGTCCATGCTCTGGTACCGGCTCACACTCACTCAAATTTGGCCTGCACAGCATCACCAGCCCAGCTGCGATGAGTGTGTTGTAAGGCTGTTTGTTATTATTCATCAGAAGGTAGGGCCCAATAAATGTATTTTTCCTAGGGGCTCAATGATGAGTTAATCCGTTCCTGCTCTTGGGCATTGCAAATAAGGGATCAATTAAATTTCTTCACATCGGGGTTATCCAGTTTGTTTGTCAGCTAGGTCAGCTCACAATCATTACATTCTAACTAACTGTCTGAAGGTTGCATTTTCAAAAACTCTCTCCCAGGGCTGCATTTAAACCAACCTTCTTACTTCTTGACTAAATGTGGAGGACTGTCTTCCCCACAGACAGTTTTCAACAACAGGCAACCCATAAAACTGGAGACCATTGCCATATGGCTTATTACGACGAAAGCATGACTCATCTTAATTACTCATTTGGAAATCCAGAGATAGCGTGAGTGAGACCCAGTTAGGATTGTTCCCATGCAAGCCAGCCTCAGTGAGGCTGTATTTGTTTTGACAAGTTTATACAAAATAGTTGTGAAAAACTGAAATTGATGGCTGCCCCAGCAACAAGCTCTTATTCTGACCCACAAGTCCTGCACTTCATTTCATGGCAATATCAACATTTGGATCTTGTAAGTAAGAAAGGCCCCACTGCATCTGCCCAGTCAGTCGTGGCCATAATTGAAACACAGAAGTTATTTGGGAAAGCCAAGAAAATATATTTGAGATAAATAATATACTACAGTGAATTTGGACATCTTATACTTTTAGAGTCACGTGTATTCTCCACTTTCCAAAGGTACACTGCATCTATATAGATAACATTTCAAATTCTTATAAGACAAAATCGTAGTTTCCTTTCAACCAGGCAATATCATTTTGTCTTTTGCAATTTGAAAGAGCAACCTGTTGACATTTGTTTATATAAGGATTGTGCTCCATTTAAGACTTGCAGTATCTAAAATATGTAATGATTTCAGCATAAATATAACAGGAAAGGCTAGTTTTAGTTTTATTAAACAAAATTATAACTAAACTCCTTGGAAAATTTGATTCTTGCTTTTCAGTTTTCTGAAAAGCCCTTTTATTAAATCAGGTTTACTTCTGGAGAAGAGTAATCCTGTGTGAAGTGTTTTTAAATGAAGATTTTATAAATAGGTAGATTGCTCTGGACTTGACTTACAATAAAGAACTTGTGACAGGTAGAGAGAGTTATGGTCTGTGAATACCTCAATCATTTTTCAGAGAAACTTGGTTTTTAATCACCTCTTCTGTGTCAACACTGAATTCAGTTCCAGTGTGTGAAGGAAAGTAATTTAACATAAGACTTCATCATTCTCTTAAAAGCCACCATAAGTTCACAGCAGCCCAAAATAAAGCCGTGATGGTATAGTTTTCTTTTGCCTTCAAATCCCAATCATCAGTTATCTCTTGCTTGGGTTCTCTTGGATAGAAGTTTCCTTGGAGCACTCACCAAGAATGTCCATTATTCGTCATCTGTTCAGCTCCATGAACATGTAATGCCAAATGCAGCCTCATTTACTTTAGTTGTACAGGTAAATGGCAATATTTTCTACTGTAGTCTAAATTTTCTGAAGTGGCAACTAATTTCGGTTGTCATGATTTCTGAGTATTTAGCTTGACACCTTTCGACGGCTTCAGGAAAGGCTGAGTACCTGCACCTCTCACTGACTTCAAGCTGAACATGAGGATCAGCAAGTCTGAGCTTCAAGTTGAATGTGCAGAAATGGAAACCTTTAATTTAATTGCCAGTTTTGAAAAATATTTGGTTATATTCTTGTTCGGTGCAGGGATGAGGGGGACAAGAGTGGGAATTTAAGCATGGTTCAATAGAAATGCAATCCTTTGTTCAATTGTAAAGCCTGCCTTTGTTTAATATAGAACTCTTGGTTTTATTTGTATCAGCCTCTGGAGTACTCCATTTCCCAGCTCCAATTAGCAGAGGAACAAGCTAGAGTTTGCAGAGCTGCTTCCTATTCAGCATTTGAAAAGAAAGTTAAATGAGAACATGTTTGAAGGGGGAAAAGGAAGCAATAAAACTTTAAAAAGATATCCACAGGTGTTTTAAACAGGCAATTTCAGAAATATAAACAGCAGCAGAACAGATCAGTTACTTCATATATTTCACCACTAGATGTCCTTGTTTAAGTATAAACAAAACAGTCATTCTGAAAGCGTGTAATGCAATAGCTATGAACGGGTATAATCTCATTTCTGTGATTACTATGATGACTGGGTAGAAGAAATAAGTATGGACGTACAGAGAATCTGGAGATTTGCTGCACCCCTGCACAAGGTTAATTTGCCATCTGCCCAATTCCACCAAGTCAGGTAGCTAGGAACAATGTGATTTTTGTGCTAAGATTAGTTCTTGACTTATCATACTGGCCTTAAAAAGGCATCATTCATAGTAATTGCTGCCCAGTTTCCCCTCCCAATGATGCTAATAGTACCTTAAACCTGAATTGTGGCATTCCCTTCCAGGCTTGGATTTAGATTTAAATCAATTCTGCCAAAAGTTCTAGTGCATGATTTGTGTTATACCTCAATAGTGTCTTGATGTGCTAATTCAGCTTGGTTTCATCTGTGACTTAAATGAAGAGTCCAACTCACATCCTCCACATAAAGGTGAGCGTGCGCTGAAATGCCACACCACTAAGCCTTCATGTGGTGCCTCCTTACGTGAGAGAGAGCACAAAAAGCTCACATGAGAGAATGTCTGCCTGCCCATCATATGCTGTGACCTTCTGAAAGGTCAGGCTATGTTTCTTCCATTAGGGATTTACAATCAAATGCTAACAGTTAAATGTTGAAGAGTGAGGGAAGTAGGCAACAACTTTACCCACCAACACCCAAAAACATCTCATTTAAGTTTACCTCTAGTGTTAAAGTCAGAAATGGAGGCGTTAACACGAGTTTCAGAAAGACAGTTTCCGTTTCACCCTTACAATAAAAGTAAGTAGAAGTACACCACTACCTCGATATAACGTGACCCGATATAACACGAATTCGGATATAACGCGGTAAAGCAGTGCTCCAGAGGGGTGGGGCTGTGCACTCTGGTGGATCAAAGCAAGTTCAATATAATGCGGTTTCACCTATAACGCGGTAAAATTTTTTGGCTCCCGAGGACAGTGTTCTATTGAGGTAGAGGTGCATTCTATATTATCTGCTCATTGTCTCAGCATGCCTAGTATCTCAGGTATTTATTGGCTCAGTCATAACAGGCCTGAAATAGATGCTAAAACCACCTTGCACAGTTAGGGCTCTTGATACTATTTGCTAATGATGTCATAGGCTTGCTATTGACTGAGCCTTTGGATTAAGATTTAATCATCACATTTATATCTATTCAAATACCATTTGGGAGAGTATAAAATGTAGGTATCACAAGCTAATAAAATTAAACAGCAGCTATATCCCTGCTCTGAATCCTCTAAGGTCATCAGAAACCATGGGAGAATGTTTAAATTGTATAGAAACCTATTGGTGTCATTATAATTGTTATAGGACATTTGTTTGAGTTGAGGATGTTTTCACTCTTTTCCCTTAAGTGAATTAATTTGATTCAAATTAAAGCCATTTAAACTGGGCTGGTACAGGATTTGCATTTCCTCCCAGAATCAGTGTATGTCCTAGCCTTAAGGAAATTGTTACAGTTAAGCATGTCAGTTCCATGAAACATGTTTTTAATAGAAAAAAATTCTCATTAACACTAACAGTCTTATCTTCACACCCTTTACATTAGACATGAAATAACCTGTGACCCTTGAATTCAAGTGAATAAACTTCTACTACAATAGAAGGGCTGAGACAATTCATTTTTCTTTGCTCTTTGTTCTAGTGAAGAACTGTTCATGTGTATTTACAAAACATAAAAAGCAGAATTGGTAAGTAAGAATTACATAGAGCTCTTTGAAAATTTCAGTTATGATGACTGAGCATGACCTTTTAGGAGACCATCAGTCTTGCTTAACCTTTGCAGAAGGGTAACTTTCAGAAGAGGAAACAGCAGTTAAAAATGCCATTGCTGATCATGTTTAGGTGCTCCTTTGCTGATCCTATAAAGTAAGGGAAGTCTGACATGAGTCCGCTCTCACCTCTTCTCCAATAGCAAAGGCCAGTAGACTACTACATAGGGAAGCTCACATCTGCATTTCACCAAGCAGATGTCTTGTTAGTTGAAGACAGTTCTTTTTTGTTCTTTTTAAGCTGAAGGGGAGACCAAACAGTGAACTTTTTGCTTCAATGGAGTCTAAGGAAAGGATGACGGACATGTCTAACTACTCACGTATAGTATTGTAATTAGTTATACAGTACACTACTTAATAGCACTGTAATGCTCAGGCACTCCGCCACCTTGCTTATATGCGTTCAAAAAAGTTAAGCTAAGGGATGCTACCAACTAAACATGAAGTTTTACGTTGCATTTTGATTTGCTTCAAGCAGCTTAAACTAATAAACACCGTTTGCGTATTTGAATGAATTCTCTTTTAGGGATATAAGAAAGCTCTTCAACCTAAATTTGGAATCCACGAAGATTCTGAAACTAGTAAAAACCTGTTATACCAGTTACAAGAAAAGGAAGAGAGTGCTGAAGTGTGAAGGAAAATTTCTATACAAGTATTCATGTTTAATGTACAAAGCATCCACATAAGCCAAGCAAGCTTTTGGAGCAGAGAGTTCTTCCACATCTTATAGAGATCTGGTGAAGATAGTGATTTGAGTGAAAACTAGATTTCTGTCAATGGTAGCAAGAATAGTCATAAATGTTAACAGTATTGACTACACATGATGTTTGCCAGTGTTGGAAGTAGGGAAGACATGGCAGTTGGAGACAGGATCTGGCAGCTCTGGGCTCCAATACCTTTTTAAGAGTCTGTGGATGACGGAACTTTTGTTAAGACAGCCTGCTGCCCTGTACTTGTTCATGGAATGACTGATCACTTCTGGGACAATTTAAGCTTGCTTTTTAGAATCCACTTTTCTTCATTTTACAACATTTTAGCTAGGAAACCACCTACCCCTTTTCAGTAAGATGTCTTTGTTTGGTGTTTTCATTATTTTATGTGCTGTTGTGTCCCAAGGTGTGTGGGGAAATTGATCAAATGCATGCTTTACAAGTAAATGAAGTAGAGCCAAAATACTGGAACACCACCTGACTTTGAGGGTGACAAGGTACCTACAGAGTATTGTGCATGGGCTCTACAATGGGCTGAAGCACAGTCAGATATGTACACTGATACCCGGACAGATATCGAGAGGCAAGTGCAAAGTAGTTGGAGGAATGCTTAATCCAACTGCTGTATTGCATTACTAAGCAAAGAACATTTTGCAATTGTCTCTCCTTGAGTTGTTGTGGTGACAATCTGTTATGTCCATTTTGACAGCATAGAGGTCACGCCTGTGCGCCCCCTTTCGCGCAGGTGTGGTGCTGAAAGTGAGCCTTGCCTTACTTCCTTCACCCAGGTTATAAACAAGTCCAGACAGACCTTTTTATCAAAGAGTATCCCCCTTTCGAAGGGTATCATTTATGAAAGACAGCCATAACTGTAAGGAGGAGCTTACTCAGATACACATGGGGACTCGTCACCTCAGGACTCAGTCCAACTAGCCATTCCGTCTCCTTCCTTCAGGAGATTCTACTTTCCTACACCTGCTAATAGTCTGTTTTTGGAGCCTTTCCTGGTTCCTTCTGTGGATTACTTCTTTTCAGTCCTTCCTTAAGCAGGAGTCCACAGCTCTCCTCTTAGGAACTGGGCTATATTAGTTAGCCCCTCACTCTCTCCTTAAACAGGAGTCTCTCCAGCTCTCTTCTCTGGAGCTGAGTTCTGGGTTAGCCAGTTTTGGGACCTTTATCATCTTCTCCCTCAGTGGGCCCCTTTCCCTTAATTAGTCTGCAGGGTGCTGCTGAAGTCTCCTGGGGTCTGCTCTGCTCAGAGAGAAGAAGCACAGATTTTATGCTGGTCACTTCTCCTAGTTCATTCCCAATTGGTTGGGGGAGAAGGGAACCTGGCCCACACGCTCTACAGTGCTCCTAGCCCCAGAACCTTCAAGATACAGTGAAAGGATTTCCTCCCATGCACCCTTCATTGCCAGGGCCACTTCCTCTCTGTCCATATCCCCCTTATGTCCTTTTATATATAAAGTGTATTGGGTTTCAAAGCCACAACATGTGGTGGAGTGCGCTGACCACTAGTCACACCCATTTTTAAATTGAGAAGTGGGTTGTCTGGTTAGCATTTGTGAGTGTTTTCCCTAGACATGGTGCTTCAGAGGTTTGTGGGTTTTTTAGCACAGATAGCAGAAACTGTATTAGCATCAAAATAAACACATTATCTTCTCTTTCCCCATATTGTTTTGAATGTAACCATTTGCCAAGATGTAAAAAAGTTTCATTATTCTACAATATGAAAAGCAATAGCTTAACTGTCCCTACATTTTATAATTAGAGATCTGAAATATTTCCTGCACAAAATATTTTTATCAAGCTAGCACAGTATATTATTTGTTTGATATTCCATGCTTAAGGCACCTTTACTTTAAAAAAAAAATCTTCCTTGAAATGAAATAAGCTTATTTTGATTCAAGGAACAAGATCCACTTCAATAAACAAACAGAAAACTCCAGTGTTTGCATCAGATTTTATAGGAGGACACACAAAGAGCAAAGGTTTCATAGAATTGTTATCACTTGGGTCACCATGAAATTATTTGAGTATTGGACATAAATTTTATTAGTTGCTAACACGAGAAGTTGGCTGCATTATAATTCCCTAGGTTAGTTAGCTTCTAAACTGTGCACAGAGAAGGAGCATACTTTCTGTCTAGAGCACAAGGACTGGAAGATCTTTAGTTCAGTTACTGACTCTCTTTCTAACATGGGAAAGACATTTGGGAGTGTGTGGGATAGTTTTGAGTCCCTCTATTTTGGGGGTCTGACCTGAGACACCTGGAGTTTAACTTTCTGTAGTGCTGAGCAGTGAACTCCTATTTAGGTCAATAGGAGCTAGCTACCCTGAAGGTCTCTGTTTTGAAGAGCAATTTCTAAATGTTCAGCACCCACTGTTCCCATTGATGTCAATAATAATACGACTACCTAGCTCAAAGTGTTTCACAAGGATCTAATCTCTACGAGTCAAGTCCTTAACCTGTGCCTCAATTTTTTCTGTTCGGCAGCATTGATTCATTTCCCAGGGGATGTTTCAAGAATTAACTTCATGCAGGAGTGTACACTTTGCGTGATTAAGGGCTGCAGAACTGGTCCCTTATCAAGTTAAGGTTGAGCATGATTGACTTTTATAATATGAAGTCACGTGCATAACTGTGAACAGCCTTTGCTAGGCGGTATGACCTCTCCCTTGGGCATCTATCAAATGTCCTATAACCCAGCTACATAGAAGCATTTATAAAAATTACTTTTCATTCAAAATTTGTTAGGGGAGAAAAATCTCCAAAAATAATGCAGTATCAAGAATTGATGCAACCAGTAGGTGGCTTAGAAGTAGTAACTCCCCATGATGCATTTTTAGCCTTTTCTGCATGCAGACCAGTAGTAACTGAAAGTTATCAGAAACAAGTGGCTCATGCACTCTAAGTTTAGTTGTTTATCTTGGGTTAGTTTTTAGCGAAGAGGTGTTACACAAAGCTCTAGCACAGCATTTCCACAGACCCCTGGGAGTCCCTGAGGGTAATCCAGTGGGTCCAGGAGCCCCGCTGATCAACTCCTCCCCCTCCCTCCCTCAACTCCTCCTCCTCCCTCTATCTCCCGGAGGCTTACTGAATCCATACTGGGAGATTTTAGGTGCTAGAAGTCCGACGGCGCAGCGATGCTAAGGCAGGTTCCCTGCCTGCCCTCGTTCCGCGCCCCTCCCAGAAGTGGCTAGCACATCCCTGCACCCTCTAAGGGCTGGGGGGGGCAGGAGGTCTTTGCACACTGGCCCCATCCCAAGTGCCAACGCTGCAGCTCCCATTGGCCTGGAACTGCGGCCAATGGGAGCTGGGGAGTGGGTGCCTGCGGGCAGGGGCAGTGCATGGAGACCCCATGTCCCCCCGCATAGGAGCTGCTGCTAGAGAGATGTGCTGGTCGCTTTCGGGAGCTGCCCAAGGTAAGTGCCACCAGGACCCAAACTCCCTCCGAGAGCCCGCACCCACTCCTGAATTCCAACTTCTGCCCCAGTCTGGTGAAAGTGAGTGAGGGTTGGGGAGAGCGAGCGATGGAGGGAGGGGAGATGGAGTGAGCAGGGGGGCAGGAAAATGCAGGGTTGGGGTGGGGCCTGGAGCTGAGTGAGGGGGAGCTTGGGGATCCCTGAAAATTTTTAAATCAAAATGGGGGTCCTCGGGTAGCTAAAGTTTGAGAACCGCTGCTCTAGCCATTAGCTGGTGGTAACTGGCATATTTTACACTGTCTGAGATGGCCAGAAAGATATTTCAGGCTCCATGCTCAAACTATAGTCCTTGCAGAGATGTTATCCTCCAAATGGAGTATGTTAACCAAAATTAGTGGAACAAAATCACTAAATAAGCATTGCCAAGGTCCATGTTTTACTTACGCTGTAGACCAAATATTTCAGCATTCTGAGGGGTCAGCTAAACCAATAGCTCTAGACACAAAATGCTTGCCAGAAACATTCAGTATGGGTGCAAGAACTCCACTGAGGGTTAAGAGGAAAAAAAAAAAGCATATGCTTGAGAACATACTCAATAGTGAATGTGTTGCTTAAAAGGCACTTGCTCTAAGGGTGCACTCTTACTCCCATTAAAAAAAAAATAGGAGCCTTCTATACTGCTGCTCAAATTCCATTATTCCCCATCGTTATCTATTTTAACAAGAGGTTTTTCTATGCCACCTGTTTTTAGACATATGGGACTTCTAACATTAACTGAATGTTATTTCCCTTGCCAGAACTTTATTAAATCTTTGGAAGATTTACTGACTTTGAGAGCTCTACCAAGTTCTGGCCATGCTACAGTTACATCTGTTCCAAAGACAAATGGTGTTCTGTGCACAGATTTTTATGTATTAGTTGCTATGTGTTGCGTTGTTAAAACTAGCAACCAATAAACATGAAAAGAAACTGGCTTCAGTCTTACAGCAGTGGTTCATCTTCTCCCAAACTTAAGTGAAAATCAGCTACAATTCAGAAGTTTTTCTGTGAATTTTAATAGCTATTATAACAGCACAGATTTTTCTGAAAAGGAAGATTAAGTTTAGCAGCTCTGAAAGGCCTTACATTCTCTTGATAGGTGGAGTCAAACAGCAATAAAGAACCCTTGAGAGACTTAATTTGTGCTCTCAGAACACTGGCGCTGATTGTGAAAATTTAACATCCAAGCACATGACCTAACTCAGCTATGATAAGGATTAAAATGGTATAGTATTTAGTGGAATGATCCAGATACATAACATAGTGTTGGTATCTCTCGTGGCCAGGAATAAATGAGTTTGCCAAATTCGATTGAGAAGCAAGAACTTTTGCAAAACACTCTCTAGTAGACATAAAAGGATTGCCAAACTCTACCACTTGAAACACAGAAAGTTGCTATATTGCGCCATAGCCTCTAAACGCTGCAGCTCACTGCAAATGACACTAGTAACCATTATGCAACAGTCTACAGTGACTGTCCTGAGTGGCCTGTAATAGCATAGTCTTGGGAATTGGATATAAAGTGGAATCCAGCAATGTGCACAGTATTTGTGTAAAACTGTCATTGCTGCCATAATTTGTCATCATATAAGCCAGTGTCCTAATTGGTTATGCCTTGTGGAGTTCACCATTGTTCCTTTTCTAGGCTGACCAAACTAGTGTGCGGTCATCAAACTGCCCTTCATTACTGACTTTCTCTCACTGAGATCGAAGACTGTTCCTACAACTGATCCTCAGGATAAAGATTAAATAATTTGTATTAATTGCATCAAAGGTTGATATTTCCAAACCTGTCTACAGAATTAAGAGGAATCTTTGATTAAAATGGATAACGCATCTGGATGAGATGAGTGCTATTATAATTTGCGGCCAGGATATCTGTAATAGAGGTCCGGCTTTACCAATGTACACCTTTCCTTGTATGGTAGTGAGATGTTTGCTGCCAGGATCACTTTTGGTTCCTTTTCTTAAGGAAGGGCTACACTGCAAGTGAATGGGTGACTGATACACTTTAATCTAGCTAGCATGGGTAAGAACAGTAGTAGGCTTTAGTATAGGCTAGCATCCAGAGAATAAGCACACCAGGGACCCTGGGTACATACTCTTGTTGTTAGTCCATGCCAGCCCATTTTCACTACTGTTCTTCCCCATGCTAGCTAGATTAAAGCTAGCCCATATAGGCCAACCCATGCTACAATCTCAGCTTCACTTGCAGTGTAGACATGCCCTCAGAATTAACTTCTTAGTTGGCCATCTGCCCTCGAGCATGCTAACTTTTTGTTGTTATATGGTTTTGCTGAAACTCAGCATTGGTTCTTACAACTCTCAAGTGAATGCCAATGTATCCTGGTTATTCCACTGTAAAGTCTGAGTAGTTTTACCACAGTTTTTTTTTAAATCTGACATGCATTTAATAAAACTGGACATCAGCCTAGCTAACCAAAGTTTCTTTTCAAAGAAACCCAAATCCTACAGTGTTCCCTCTAATTTTTCCTCACTCAGGTGCGGAATGAATTTTGTTATGTGCACCAATATGATGCGTATGTCACACATCACCTTCATATTGGTGCACATAACAAAATTCATGTGGTGGTAGGAGGCTGAGAAGTTTGGAGTGTGGGAGGGGACGCAGGGCTGGGGCAGAGGGTTGGGTGTAGGGGGTGTGGGCTCGGGATGGGGGTGTGGGCTCTGGGGTGGGGCCAGGGATGAGAGGTTTGGGGTGCAGGAGGGTGCTCCAGGGCTAGGGTAGGGAGCGAGGACTCCCCCAACTCTTTCCCCACAGCAGCACCTGGGCTGTGGGGGAGAGGTGACTCTTCCCGTCGTGGGAGCTCTGGAGCTGGGGCTGCAGGATAGGCGCTTCTCCCCCAGCCCCAGCAGGTCCAGGCTAGGGGCGGGCCACCTCAGGGTCCAAGCCACTCCGGCCGTGCCTGGGTGTGGGTCCGGCTGTGGCCGGTCTGGGCCACTCCAGGGTTGGGCCAGGCCGTCCTGGCCGTGCCTGGGCCCAATCCGTCTGTGGCTGGGGCCAGGCCGCAGGCTGAATTGGGGCTGGAAGAAGGGTGCCCCTCCTTAGACTGTGGCAGGATGCTGCGCAGCTGTGAGACTTACGGGAACTTAGCCTACAAACCTTTAAAAGGTGTTGTGCACCTACAGACTAAAACAGCTTTAAAAGCTTTTCCCTTGAAGATGACTACACATCACACATGATAATGCTCATGTAGGCTTTTGAGTCACAGGCAACTGAAATTTTTACCCATTAACAAAGCATATTTATATAGTGGTTACTCTTGTGAAAGTTACTTCAGTTTTGAAAAGTTTGTTATTTTGAGAGATACCCTTTGCTTACAAATAGTTAACACTTGTGGAAATAGTCTCTCTCCTTGTGGTAGATGGAAGAGTGTTCACTATCTGCCTTTACTGGTGGTATGCATATTCCAAACCTAATTTCACTTACATTTCAGTAAATAAGTATTAACTCCATTTTGTTTAATTTGGATCAACTAAACAGCAGTATGACTAAGTTAGTGCAGGATTAGGCACAGCATATTCAAGCTTTTTACTTTAGTTTTCCTCCCTGAGATTTACGTTCAACTTTAAAGCATTTCTTTTAAATAAATGATACACATGAAATCCTAATTTCTGGGGAACTTTAGAGCCCAATATGGTTCCAATGATGATCAATGTGTCAGATTCATACCTTATAAAATGCCTTTCAACTCCTTCAAGCAATTAGATTTGCTGTTGATTTCCAGAGGAGCAAAACTGGGCTAATGTTCGTTAAAATCTTTGGTTTTTGCGGCCATGAGAATTAAGTACTATTTATCTCTGTTCCTGAAAACTTTAGAGTCTTAGATATGGAGTATACTGGATGCAGTGTCTGGATCCTCATTGTTTCCAACCGTTTTAATCAGTTAGTTCTCTTTTCCATTTCGCTCACTGCTTAGCAGCTTTGCTTTTAACATTAAGGAAATTCTTATTCTGGCAACCCCAGAGTTAGGCTAACTATAGCCGTGTCTACACTATAATCTCCTTACAGCAGCATGTAGAGTAGACACACGCCCTAGCACAGGGGCGAGCAAACTTTTTGGCCTGAGGGCTGCATCAGGTTTTGTAAATTGTATAGAGGGCCGGTTATGGGAGGGGGGTCATGGCCCGGCTCCCATCTGCCCCCCCCCCCGGGACTCCTGCCCCATCCAACCCCTCTGTTCCTTGACAGCCTCTCTGGGACCCCTGCCCCATCCACACTCACCCATTCCCTGTCCCCTGACTGCCCCCGGGCCCCCCGCTGCCCCATCCAACCGCTTCTCTCATTCCTGATGGCCCCCTGAGGACCCCTGCCCCATCCAACCATCCCTTCTCCCTGTCCCCTGACTGCCCCCGGAACCCCTGCCTCTGACTGCCCCCTGCTGCCCCATCCAACCCCCCCTCCTTCCTGACTGCCCCCCAGGACCCCTGCCCCCATTCAACCCCGTGTTTCCCCCTTGCACCCCATCCACACCCCCACCCCCAACCCCGAACTCCCCTGCCTCCTATCCAACCCCCCCTGCTCCCTGCCCCCTTACCGTGCTGCCTGGAGCACTGGTGGCTGGCAGCGCTACAGCCACGTTGCCCGGCTGGAGCTGGGCCACGCCGCCACCACCGCTGCCACCACGCAGCGCAGAGCACCGGGTGAGGCCGGGTTCTGCAGCTGTGCTCCCCCAGGAGCTCACAGCTCCACTGCCTAGAGCATTGCGTGGTGGCGGAGCGACCAAGCTGAGGCTGCAGGGGAGGGGCCAGGGGCTAGCCTACCAGGCCATGAGCTTGGGGTCCAGGCAGGATGGTCCAGCGGGCCGGATGTGGCCCGCTGGCCATAGTTTGCCGACTCTTGCCCTAGCATGTGTATATACACATGTAGATGTTGAGGCACTACTTAGGTGAGTTGAGTAAGGACACAACTGAACCACTAGGATATGTACCCCACAGAGCTCTCTGCACACAAAGCAGTGCATCCACATCTACACTGCTCTTTTTAGCCACATAGTATCCTGCTGCTGGAGCCTTTCCCTGTTGCCTCCCCTACACCAGAGGGTTTCACTGTGGCATGTAGCTACAGATTTCCTACAGGTCACCACCAGTGGTGTGCACTAAAGATGTACTTTATGGGTCAGTTCAAACTCTTCCTGGTATACCCATTGAGAGTTCACTGAAGTTCCCCTTCTTATAATTAGAAATCTCAAGACAAATTTAACCATAATAGAAGGAATATCTTAAAGAGAAATCTTTCATAATTACTGCAAGTCTTTTTCCTTTTGTATGAAAATGTCTTACTTTTTAACAGGTCAGAGCCCAACACCCCATTCCCACTTACCCCAACAAGCTTTTGTAAGGAGTTCCTTCCTCTCTATTGAAGAGGGTAGTTTCTTCAGTTGGCTTCTTTCATTTTGGAAGCTCATCTGAGAAGAAGCTCCTCACTTCAGCTAATTACTCTGATTGAGTATCCATGTTTGTGTGTACTTGAGAAGCAGTTGAACTTAGAAGGGTGCCAAGTTCTCCAAATGGAATTTCTTAGATTCAGACTTTGATTTGTTGGCTGAAAAAGTGAATCTCTGTTTCTCCAAAAAATAATTTCAGAAGTCTGCACCTAGTTTCTGTTGCTCTGAAAATTGTTTAAATTTCTCAAGCTATATCAAAGCTAAGGAAAAATGCATTGCTACTATTAAGTTGTATTATTTATGAACCACCAGTTTGGTAATGTGAATGTGACTTTGAGCATTTCAGAACATGTTATTGTACAATTGTACACACTGTGCCCCACTGCATAGGAATTATTTCGGGCCTGCCTTGCATTGAATAAAGCAACAAAACTACAGCAGCTTACATTGTTACCTATAGTTTGCATTTCCATATTGAAGAACTTAGGGTTACCATATTTCTACAAGCAAAAAAGAGGACACTGGGGGGGAGGAGCCCCGCTCTAGCCCCGCCCCTGCTCCACCCCCATCCACTCCCTCCCACTTCCCACCCCCTGATTGCCCCCCTCAGAACTCCCAACCCCCCGCTCCTTGTCCCCTGACTGCCCCCTCCTGGGACCCCTGCCACTAACTGCCCCCTAGGACCCCACCGCTTATCTAAGCCCCCCTGCTTCTTGTCCCCTGACTGCCCCCTCCTGAAAATGCCCTACGACCCTACCTGTCCCCTGACTGCCCCGACCCTTATCCACACTCCCACTCCATATTCACACCCCTGCCCCCAGACAGACCCCCTGGTGACTCCCATGCCCTATCCAAATGCTCCCTGCCCCCGACAGGACCCCCAGAACTCCTGACCCATCCAACCCCCTCTGCTACCTGCCTGTCCCAACCCCTCTCCACACCCCTGGCCCCCTGACAGCCCCTCCAGACCCATCCAACCCCCCCTCCCTGTCCCCTGACCAGGGCCAGCTTTAAAGAGCCCAGGAATCGGGCTGCGCTCCGGCCGGGGTTGCAGAGCTTGGGGCCGGGCCGGAGGTGCTCGGCCGGCGCTGCTGGGGCCCGAGCCGGGCTGGGGGTGCTGGGGCCAGCGCTGCTGGGGCCAGCGCTGCTGGGGCCTGGGCCGGGTCTGGGCCGGTGCTGCTGGGGCCCGAGCCGGGCCGGGGGTGCTGGGGCCCGGGCCGAGTCCGGGCCGGCGCTGCTGGGGCCCGAGCCGGGTCCGGGCCGGGGGTGCTGGGGCCCGGGCCGGGTCCGGGCCGGGGGTGCTGGGGTCCGGGCCGGCGCTGCTGGGGCCTCCGGGCGCCGCTTGGCCAGGGCCGCGCCTCCCCGGAGCTCTCCTCCCCCCCCCGCCCCGCCCCAGCTTACCTGCTGCTGCCGCCGGCCTGCCCCTGCTTCATTTCACACTTCTCGCGAAGCTCTGATTCAGGAGAGCAGGGGGCGGAGCGTTCAGGGGAGGGGGAAGACAGCTGCGGGGCCGGCGGAGTGGTAAGGCTGCAGGGGATGGGGGGAGCCGGGAAGGGGCTTTGGCTGCCCAGCGGCACTTGGCTGCCGCTTTTCGATCTATAAATAGCCGATGGGGGAAATCCCGGACATTTTTAGATTTTTAAAAATCCCCCCCGGACGGCTATTTATAGAACGAAAAGCCGGACATGTCTGGGGAAATCCGGACATATGGTAGCCCTAAAGAACTAGTGTGTGAGAAAAAAAGCTAGCTTCTCTCATCAGTGCATTTACTGAGCATATGTTCAAGCATGTTCGGATTTAAAGCTTGGTTTGTTTTCAAATAATAGCACAACTATGGTTAGGAGATTAAGCATTAAGGAAAGGAAAGCAAAAGCCTCCTTATCACACAGGATCTGCTCTAGGCACTCTGGTGATTATTTAAGGTTGTACCATAAGGGCCCATCCTTCCATTCTGTCAGGGCCGGGCCACAGGCAGCCTGCATGCACTGGTCAGCTACTAAATTGCAGTCATGAGAGATGCAGAGGAGGTGTTTAAGATGCTCCATTTAAAATTAAATTAAAATGCAGAGCCCCCCAGACCGGTGGCCAGGACCTGGGCAGCGTGAGTGCCACTAAAAAAATCAGCTCGCATGCCGTCTTCGGCATACGTGCCATAGGTTGCCTACCCCTGATCTAGGGTGTACAGCAAGGAGGGTCTGGCACAGAGACAACTTATTGCTCAGACAACTCCCGTTGATGGCTTCCTGATTTAAATACTAGCCTCATACAGTCAGCAGGCTGTGGTGACTGCCACTCAGGCTCTGCTGGGTGGTACTTACTGCCAAGCCTGGCTTCATAGGGTCCTCTAGCAGAAAGCCAGCCTAACCTTCCAGTAGTGATGTGGAAGCATCCAAGGCCTAGAACAGGGGTGGGCGAACTACGCCCTAGGGGCTGCATCCGGCCCTTCAGATGTTTTAATCGGGCCCTTGAGCTCTTGCCGGGGAGCAGGGTCCGGGGCTTGCCTTGCTCTGGTGCTCCAACCAGGGAGCAGGGTCGGGGGTTTACCCCACTCTGCACGTTCTGTGGCTCTGCATGGCTCCCGGAAACAGCGGCATGTCTCCCCTCCAGCTCCTACAAGTAGGGGCAGCCAGAGGGCTCCGCATGCTGCCCCTGCCCCAAGCGCCACCCCCGCAGCTCCCATTGGCTAGGAACCAAGGCCAATGGGAGCTGCAGGGACAGCACCTGTGGATGGGGCAGCGCACAAAGCCACCTGGCCATGCCTCCGTGTAGGAGCCAGAGGGGGGACATGCGCTGCTTCCAGGAGCTGCTTGAGGTAAGCGCCACCTGGAATCTGCACCTCTGACCCTCTCCCGTGCCCCAGACCCCTTCCCCAGCCCTGAGCCCCCCCCCCGCCCTCCAAACCCCTCAGTCCCAGCCTGGAGCACCCTCCTGCACCTCAAGTCCTTCATTCCCAGCCCAACCCTAGAGCCTGCACCCCCAGCTGGAGCCCTCATCCCCCTCCCCACACCCCAAACCCCTGCCCTAGCCTGGAGCTCCTTCCTGCATCCTGAACTCCTCATTTTTGGTCCCACTCCAGAGCCCTCACCCCCCCTCCCGCGTCCCAACCCCTAGTTTCATGAGCATTCATGGCCCGTCATACAATTTCCATACCCAGATGTAGCCCTCAGGCCAAAAAGTTTGCCCACCCTGGCCTAGAACCTCCCTGATTCTAGACCTGCAAGTTCTTAGATTCCTTATGAACCCAAAAGTCACTTAAGTAAATGATCAGAGATTTTCTAGAAATTGCCTGTGCAGCTCTGCAATGAGGCATTAGCAGAAGGATACTCTATATGCTGCTCCTCACATTTGTACTTAATAGGAAAAACTAATCTATAGCATCATCAAGATCAAGCCTGCACTTTGTGTCAACATTTGAATCAAGGCAATAGTTAGTTTTCTCTTCATTAAACACAGTTACCTCCACTCATTGGTGCTTTGTAATGGTAACCTATTGTGTAAGGGCTGAGGCCTCATTTGCACAAAGAAATTGAATCCATTTAACTAGAAAGTGTTTATATATTAGACTGGTGCAAACATGAAGATTGCTTTACACCTTGGCAATTTAGCTTGCATTGGTAGTTATAGAAGAGTGTTTTTCACTCATTTAATGAGCTTGATTTGCATGAGTAATTTATGTGGTGGAAGTTGTGCTTAAACCAGGCCATTTGTGTCTTGCAGGCACACTCCTAGGTTGAGTCACTGGAGAACTGAACAGAGATACATTAGACTTGATACTGTACAGAGTTGTACAGGGTGTAAGTATCTGTAATTATCCCAGGTAAGCAGAGGGAAGGGAAGTGTTAGCAACACAGTAGCACTGAACATTTTACATTTGTTCTAGGACAAATGACCATGGCTGCTACCTGCTCAGCCATTAGTACTTATTCATTCCTGTACTAGAGAGTTACTGCACAAGATGTTTAAGTGAAGGCAGAAGGCTTTATCACCCATTTCACTCAGTTAATTAACTAAAGATTTTCAAAGTACAATTATTGAAGCTAGGGTGATAACCCAGGTAACACGGATTGGCTCTGTACCATATTTATGTCAATATTCTCTATATTACCACAGCTGACTACAGAAGGAATGCATTAGAGATTTTTTTTAACCATTACTGTTGTAAGTCATCCCTTTCAAAACTAATGGGCAGGGAACATTTAGGGGCAAGTCTTTCAATCATTATAAAAGTCCAGCCTTAAAAATTCAACAACATCTAAGGACTCTTGTAACTGTTCATTCCAGTGAAGTGAGTGTGGCATAGCAGACTATATTTAACAGCATACAAGAGAAGGTCATTTCCTATATGAAAGTTCTTCTGTTCCATGCATTAAGTAAACTTTTCAAAGTAAGTTTTCATAGCAAAACAATCTAGCTTATGGCAGCAAGTCCTACAACGAGGAGAAAATCTTTTAGCCCTGTCAAAGCTTCATGTATTATGAAGACTGATAGCTCATTGTAAATGTAAATTAACAGTAACAATACTTCTAGTTCTTATACTAGATTTGAAGGAATATATTAAACCTATATAAAAAGCTATGGAAATACCATTATCCTCTATTTTGAATAGATCAATATATTTCAACCATATTGAAGTGAGGACAATATGCAGAGGCAGGCAAGGATTAGAATAGTGGATCATGGTCAAAAATCATAGTGGGCAGTTAATGATCCTGGTTGATGTACAGTTTGACTCTTGCCTCCTTGTTCTGTTTCATTTGTTTGCTTCTCAAGCCAAATTGTTCATCTTCCTTTGCAAAACGTTAAATTGGGTTCACAATTTTTTTTCCCCACTTTAATGAGTATGCATGCCACATACAACATTCAAAAGACCATGGGGAGGCAACTGCTTGCTGGATGGAATTTGCAGAAAAATTGGAAGAGAGTCACCATTGACCGCGGTATGCACACCTGCCATCAGATGCAGGAGGATACGCAGCACAATATTTTGTGTTGTCCTCTTGGATATTTTGCTGTATTTAGGTGAGAGATGTTTAGCTTTGAGAGGTTCAGATGGGAAATTAGTTCTCATAATGGTAATTTTTTGCATATACTGGAATTGCTTGCAAGGTATGATAGTGTATTACAAGATCATATGGAAACTTAAGGCTGGTACCCAAAAGGTGATGTACTTAAACAGAATTTAAAATTAATTTTAATCGGTAGGATTGCAAGACAAGCACGGCAGACTATTTTGTACACGGTTGGGACAGCTAAATACTTCTGTTATATTTGATTGCGTTCCAGACCTCACCTGAACTTAAACAAGCATCTCATGTATTAAGGTATCTTGTGGTTTCAAAAGACAGAGTGGAGGTTGTTGAGAACTTTGCAGATTTCACTGCTAGCCACACCAAAACAGGAGGATCTGAGAGAGGTTATTTTAAAGAAGCTGAAAAAAGGCAGTTTAGATATAGCTGATTATCAGAGACAAACGTGTGAGAGAGAACATGGCTGCAATATACAAAGATGTTCAAAATTGAGTTCTGCAGGTAAAAAGGTATCTTTTAAAAAGTGGAAGTCAAATCCTAGTGAGGTAAATAGAAAGGAGCATAAACACTGCCAAATTAAGTGTAAAAATGTAATAAGGAAAGCCAAAAAGGAGTTTGAAGAACAGCTAGCCAAAAAAAAATCAAAAGGTAATAACAAAATGTTTTTTAAGTACATCAGAAGCCGGAAGCCTGCTAAACAACCAGTGGGGCCCCTGGATGATCGAGATATAAAAGGAGCACTTAAAGATGATAAAGTCATTGTGGAGAAACTAAATTAATTCTTTGCTTCAGTCTTCATGACTGAGGATGTTAGGGGGATTCCCAAACCGGAGCCATCCTTTGTAGGTGACAAATCTGAGGAATTGTCACAGATTGAACTATCACTAAAGGAGATTTTGGAATTAATTGATAAACTTAACAGTAACAAGTCACCAGGACCAGATGGCATTCACCCAAGAGTTCTGAAAGAACTCAAATGTGAAATTGCGGAACTATTAACTAGGGTTTATAACCTGTCCTTTAAATCAGCTTCTGTACCCAATGACTGGAAGATAGCTAATGTAATGCCAATATTTAAAAAGGGCTCTAGAGGTGATCCCGGCAATTACAGACCAGTAAGTCTAATATCAGTACTGGGCAAATCAGTTGAAACAATAGTAAAGAATAAAATTGTCAGACACATAGAAGAACATAAATTGTTGGGCAAAAGTCAACATGGTTTCTGTAAAGGGAAATCATGTCTTACTAATCTATTAGAGTTCTTTGAAGGGGTCAACAAACATGTGGAAAAGGGGGATCCAGTGGACATAGTGTACTTAGCTTTCCAGAAAGCCTTTGACAAGGTCCCTCACCAAAGGTCGTTAGGATACTAAACTGCTCAAGATAGTTAAGACCAAAGCAGACTGTGAAGGACTTCAAAAAGATCTCACAAAACTAAGTGATTGAGCAGCAAAATGGCAAATGAAATTTCATGTGGATAAATGTAAAGTAATGCACATTGGAAAAAATAACCCCCACTATACATACAATATGATGGGGGCTAGTTTAGCTACAACTAATCAGGAAAGATCTTGGAGTCATCATGGAAAGTTCTCTGAAGACATCCATGCAGTGTGCAGCGGCAGTCAAAAAAAGCAAACAGGATGTTAGGAATCATCACAAAAGGGATAGAGAATAAGATGGAGAATATCTTATTGCCCTTATATAAATCCATGGTATGCCCACATCTTGAATACTGCATACAGATGTGGTCACCTCAACTCAAAAAAGGTATACTGGCATTAGAAAAAGTTCAGAAAAGGGCAACTAAAATGATTAGCGGTTTGGAACGGGTCTCATGTGAGGAGAGGTTAAAGAGACTAGGACTTTTCAGCTTGGAAAAGAGGAGACTAAGGGGGGGATATGATAGAGGTATATCAAATCATGAGTGGTGTGGAGAAAGTGAATAAGGAAAAGTTTACTTGTTCCCATAATATAAGAACTAGGGGCCACCAAATGAAATTAATGGGCAGCAGGTTTAAAACAAATAAAAGGAAGTTCTTCTTCACACAGTGCACAGTCAGCCTGTGGAACTCCTTGCCTCTGAGGAGGTTGTGAAGGCTAGGACTATAACAGGGTTTAAAAGAGAACTAGATAAATTCATGACGGTTGAGTCCATTAATGGCTATTAGCCAGGATGGGTAAGGAATGGTGTCCCTAGCTTCTGTTTGTCAGAGGGTGGAGATGGATGGCAGGAGAGAAACCACTTGATCATTACCTGTTAGGTTCATTCCCTCTGGGGCACCTGGCATCGGCCACTGTCGGTAGACAGGATCCTGGGCTGGATGGACCTTTGGTCTGACCCAGTATGGCCACTCTTATGTTAGGTTTCCAATCCTGCCTTAAACACATTAACACAGTCAGATAGGATGTATAAGCATGATGGAGTTGGAGAGAGATTTGCTTTTTTTTTTTGATGGGCAAGAAACTGAAAAGTTTCAGCAGCAAAAACCTAAAGTGGCACACTTGAAACTTAGCAAGTAGCTACCTAGAAGATTTAAACTCAGTTTTGAAAAGTAGATCAAGGTTTTTGCCAAGTGTTGCGAGCAAATATTTAAGGATGACTTGCAAACAAAGGCTCCCATTGATTTCCTTAACTACATTTATGAAAGGTCATTGGATGCGAGTTCCCCTAACACAGAAACAGTACTGCCTATTTTTTGCTGTCTTTCCATAACTGTGGCTGCTAATAAAAGGAGTTTCAGCAAAATAATATTAATCAAGACCCCTCTAAGAATGTCCAAGGAAAAGATAAGCGACCTGGCAGTTATCGAAAGCAGGGAAGATAGATTAGGATGAGCTAAGTAATGAGATTGCTTCAGGGAGGGTTAGGAAGATCCCTGTGTAAGAAATACTTAGTGGAGATTGCAGGTGTTACTCCTGCAGTAGGAGGGCATCGTTTTGAGTCTTTGAACTGAGCCAGGAACACTCTTGTCATGGCACTGAAAACAGTTTCATTACTTACTTCCTGCCAGGTTGTGGAAACTCCATGAAGAACAAGAATGGAGTTTCACAAGCTCTGCCTGAATTTAGGGGAACACCTAAGCAAAGGCACCAACTGACTGACTCAGAATGATCTATTTATGTAGTCCTGCCTTGACTGCAAGGGCCTGGACTAGATGACCTATTGAGATCCCTTCCAATCTGACACTTCTATGATTCTATAAAACATTAAAATTAATATCAAAAGCAGCTGCATGTATATTCATATGGATTACATAGAAATTAAAAGTGAACAGTATATAGGATAAAATATTTTTATTTCCCCTTCTTGAGAATTGGTATGAAATTTCCCCTGTTCTACCATTCATACCATTAAAGGAATTCTTTGCTTTTATAACAGGATTGTTTCTATCCTGAACTACGTGAACCCTGCACTAGTATATTGTAGGTTTTAAATTTCTCAAGCATTTAACCACATTAAGATTCAACTAGTTAATGCTGAGAAATGTGACTTAAGTCTTTGCATGTAAATCCGCACCATAGGTAATGCATAGGCTCTCTCAGGGCCAACTTGATCCTACCATGACCCTGCAGTGTGCGCTGCAACCCTGTCATAGAGGCAAGGTCTCTGCCCCAAGGAAAGTACAATTGAAAGAATAGTTAATGTTCTGTGGCCTACTTGGTCTTAGAGCATGCAATAAGGCCCAGGACTGTGGTACCTTGATACACTATGCCCTGAAACCACACCGCACTCTGCAGGGTTGGAGCGCTGTTATCAATTCTGATGACTGGAATCAGTGAGAGTTAGTGGCTTCCTTAAAGCAACAGCTGCTGCATTCAAGAGATTGCCTAAGAATTTTATCCTTCAGCTCTTCATGGTTTTGGTAAAAAGCTTTACAATTTGAAACAAGTTCAGCCTAAAACTGAAGCCAGCAGGCAAGTGAAGAGAACCTAGTTTATTTAAAAATTCCAAGATCTTCAAGCTGATCTCATATGTGGCTGCTTAGGGTTTGCATTACTAGTGGGGCCGAACGTAACGCTTACTATCTGGTGTGATAGTCGCTTTTATGAAGTGGAGACCTGTCTAGTAGAAACAACACTGAGACTATCAAACCCATTCATTTGTTGTAGAAAAGTCTATTGCTGTTGTTGCTTTTAACTTCATTCATTCACACACACACACACACACACACACACCCACCCACCCGCCCCTCTGTTCTCGCCATTTGATACTGGCATGGCATTGCAGTCTTTGAGATTGTGCCAAGCAACTGCAAGTCCATGCTTTTTCTTCTACAGAACTTCCCCTCTCAAGCAGTACAGTACAAGTGTCAACTCTTAAAGAAGTATTGCTAATGGCTCCATTAAAAGAATAGTGGTTGAACAACGTTAGAGGGGAAAAGAGTAGATTTTTCTCAATGTCTTCCTTTTTCTCTATGGAAAACTTTAATGTCACTAAAAAGTGATTATGGTATACTACATAATATCTGGCCTGGCACACAAGTAGTATTTCTTTAAATTTGTCTTTAGTATGGCTTTTATGAAAAGTCTGATAATATTCAAGATTAAACTAAATGCACTTGCATCTAACCTTTGATCATCAAATGAAATTCCACTGCCTGTCCAGATTTTTCATTTGTTTTTTTTTTAGAAAAATATACTTGTAGATAGTCTGGGTTTATCTTGTCCCACCATTGCAAAAGCCATTTACATACCATTGATTTAAAGTTAATTTGACCTTGTCAGATTTTCCTCCTCCATCAATACAGTAAACATATTTTTTTTGCAAGTGATAGACATAGTCGCCTTCAGGGACAACAGGGTAAATCTGCAGTATTTGCAAGTCTCTTTAGCCTGAAAGCCAGTCTGTTTCAAAATATGAAGGTGATATCAGTGAGGACTAGAACCTCTGCCCCTGTGCAATCTTTTTGCACTCAGACTGGACAAAGGGAACAAGTCACCTGCTGGCGAGTCCCTAAGATGGTGGCTATCAGGCTCCATGCAGTATAGGGTAAACATGCTTTATAACTAGGTTTGGCAGAATTTAAAAAACAATTTTTTTTGTAATTTCAATGGATAATATCAATGTTTAAGCATTTTTTTTATTTAAATTTTCACAATTGCAGGAAATTATGGCAGGGTCAGACAATGGGGTGTGTGGGGAGGGGGGCGGGATCAGGCAATAATTGTTTAATGACAGTAGGTTGTGAAATGCCAAAAAAAGTTACAAAGCTTTATAACTGTGAAAACCCAGGATGTCAAGATCACACATCAAAATATACAAAGTAAATATCCTTAGGTGAAAGTCTAGTGTTTTTTTCAAGCTGACTTTTTCTTACTTTGCGTATCTGCAAGTTCTAGTTATTGATGTAAATATTTTTTGTTGGTGTGAGTACAGTGAAATCAGTGTTTACTCACATTTACTGATCAAAAAGTATAATTCTTCCAAGCCTATGCACAACAAATTCCCACAGTAATTCAGGGAGTTGGGTATGGCATTATTTTAAAATGAAGGTGTGTATATGCTACAGTTACACCTGAACCAAAGCCATGCATGTGAACAACCCTGGTTTGTTAAATCTGGGTTTTACATACAAAACCAAGCTTCCTAGTGGACACTTAGCTGTATTAAATTGAGTTTAACATATGAAGAGTGGTTTTGTCCTGTGTACCTCAGGCTCCTTTTTACTACTATAAGTTCACAAACTCAGACTGACTTGAAGCTGTACTATTATGTACTAGTCTGTAGGGTGGATGGAGGAAAAGAAAAGTGGTTTATTTTGTCCATCCATCAGCCTTGCAGCCAGCGATGGTCTAGTAGTTATGAGCTTTCATGGGAGTCCTGGGCAATCCTCAAAGTTTCACAGGAGGTAGAGTAAAGTCTCAAGGGTAAGGAATCTAAAAAAGCAAGCAAGCAATCCTGGGGCTGTAAGAGGGAATGTGGGCAAATTAAGTGTTTTGGAGCATAAGGAAAGCAAACTGTGCAAGGAATAAATCTGTACAACAATCACCTCATTATTCCAGCTTCATATCTTGTTTTAGTTTAAGGTTTAATTATTGGCCCGCTTATACTTGAGAGCCATTCTTAAATTACTAGGAAGTGCTTTCAAGTGTCCAGGGAGCCTGGTATTTGTTTAAATTTGAAGTCTTAATGTTTGGTTGACACTATTTGCAAACATACAACATTGCCAGTTACCGACATCTTTCTGTTGGTTTCCAAAATGTTTTTCTTCCAAGTTGTGTTTATCTCTAATTTGAGACATCAAGGAAGGGCTTAGTTTTGGCTTCCATTCTTGCCAAAGCAAATGGTTATGTGTAAAAGTTCTTTTCATCAGTGCTTCAGCATATTAACAGTTCACTGTAATGTGTATAACTCTGTATCAGGGTTACAAAAACTTATGCGGAGAAAGGAATTGAACACATATGTTGAAGGGGTAGAGACTGGAGGAAAACACTTTCTTTAAAGAAACCAATTCTTAGCAAAGTTTGAAGTAAGGGGCTATCACAAGATGTAAGGATATGGATGAAATAATGAAAATTGGGTTCTATTGTGCCCTTAAAGCAAGACTAACTTATTTCAGAAAAGTTTCTGCATAAACAATTCTGCAAATTTAATTAGAGTTTGACTTTTGTAGAGTAAACTAACCTGTTCATTAGTTTAAATTCTAATCACTTAAATACACCTCAGAAGTTACACTAAACAGATTCAGAAAGTCCTATGTACAGAACTATAAATACGGCAGTCTCTTCTTGTGTAATTTAAGATAATCATTAGTCAAAGTTAAATCCTTGAGCGCAATGCTTAGCTAGTTAAAAATGAGCTACTTTTACATGAGCTACTTTTAATCCAAAATTTGTTGAAGACCTTTTTAACTGTTCTGGAGGAGATTATGTTACCTCTTCTGTCGTACCCCCAATATAGTTCCCTGCATTCCGGATTGAAATCTGTTGGCAAATGAATGCCTAAAGCCTAAGTATTTATCATGACTATGCTAAAGAACTCCCATAAAGCTCTGGAAAAAGTAATGCTAAAAGATGATATACAATTATTAGCCAATAAAAGCTGAACTGTTAAGTGGAAATATGTTTAATCACATAACTTTTTTATGACCTATCTTTACAACCTGCTTAAAGTTGTAATGGAAACCACAAGAAAAGAATAAGTGGATAAAAACATTATAAAAAGGAAAAAACAAACCATGAAAAGGCAAACATAATGGGATATGACATTTAGTTGGTTAAAAACTTGTTTTGAACCCATGTTAAAGTAGGTCAAAACTGTAGTGACCTTTTGTGTGCTGGACATTTGGAGTATATTAGGACATGATGAAAATCTAACTGTCTAGACAACTGGCTGCAAGGTAGATATATAATTGTTATTGGACTAACTGCAAAAATTGTAATATGGGATAAACATGGGGGAAGGCATCTATATAAATCCTTAGAGTTGTAGTGTAACTTGGACCACTGTAGGCTGGCCGGCCTAGTATCCCAGATTTGGTAGGTTAGCCTTTTCTGTTTATGCTGTTTGATTTCAAATGTCTGGTCTGATTAATAAACCAAAGTCCAGCTTGACCAGATGTCTTAAATCAATAAATAAGCAAAAACCCATTATTTACAAATCTAACATGGCATACAGGCAATAGATTTTGTTAGTCCGGGTCAACATGTTGTTGGGGGAAAAGGTCTTTGACAAAGGGATGACAACTCTTATCAACTAAGATTGTATTGAAATACTTCAGCCTAGACTGTTCTATGAAGAATAGGATCTTCAATTATGCCTCCATTGCTTTAAGATCCTGTCCCTTGCAAAAATGTTCTGCACATTCAGGAACATACATCCTTACCTGCTGGGTTATCTCACAATTATCATGTTCTTTCTTAAAATAGCTGTGCTGTATCAGATATACATTCCCTTATTTTAATAGTGTTACTGTTTTATCCTCAGATAAGAGCTGAGATACTTAAGCAAAATACCATGGAGAAAGCATGGATAAAGTGCAAGTTATCTGTTTTCAATAGTGGCATGGTGCATACTCACCATTAAATTGCCCCTTTCGTCAGTGAGTAATGTTCCTGGGAGAACCCCAGAGCTACAGAGGAGGCTACCCTGTCCCCCTGTGGGTCTCTTCTATTCCCTGTTTCCCTTCTGGGACACCAGATTCAGGACTGCCTCTTTATCCCTTGTTCCAAGGGCCTACCACAGGAGTTAGCACTACTCCTGTGGCTCAGGTCTCCAGCCACAGCCAGTCCCCAAACTGATGGGCCTTCCCCTCTAGAAGAGTCCTGCTTCCTCTTCAGTTTCTCCCCTCACTGAGCTGTGTCAGCCTTCTTATAAGACCCAGTTGCCCAGTGGATCATCACCTAGCTCTGTCCCCTCTGGCCAGGAGGCAATCACCCCACAGGTATGCAGCAGGTCTCATTGTTTTCCCCTCTCCCCCTTCTCTAGGGGGGTAAGGGGAAAACCCATCACAAATAGAAAACATCATTCTTTGAGGCCTTCAATCCACTTTCTTTCACAGGAACAAAGGGTCTATCCCCAAGGTTTAATTATATGCCTTTTACTCCTGGGGGGAATTCTGCAGCAAAAAAAATAAAAAATTCTACACACAATTGTAGTAGTTTTGGGCTGCGGTTCGGCCCTCAGCGGGCCTGTGGGGTAGCCCACCGCCTCGCTACAGTCAGGAAAGAGCCCTGAGCCCCCAATCAGGGTGGGGCAGTACTCACACAGTCAGGCAAATACCCAAGCCCTTAAGCAGGGGCCGGGTCAGGGTTTGTAGCAGCCCAGGCCCTAGGTCAGGGCGGGGCAACAAGCAAATAGTCAGAGGCCCAGGCCCTTAAGCAGGGGCTGAGTCAGGGTTTGTAGCAGCCCACAGCCTCTCTAGGCCAGGGAAAAAGGGGGAGTCTGGAGGGACGCAGGCCCTCCCACTCCACTGCGTCCCAGTCCGGGGCCCTAGCAGCGACGGAAACTCGCTGCTGTCAGGGGGGATCCTGGCCGCAACACACTAACATCGGTTCTGGCAGTGCAGCAGCCAGACTGGGGTCGGCTGCTCCCGGGCTACTTCCACACTCCCCCTCGTATGGTACCTGGGCCGTCTTAGTGTCATCGGTGCTCTCCATCAGCATGGGCTCCTCGGGGTAGGTAGTGAAGGGCAGGCTTGGCTCCTCCTCAGGGTAGCTGGCACGGGGCAGGCTTGGCCAGTCCTCCTCAGGGTACCTGGCACAGGGCAGGCTTGGCCAGTCCTCCTCGGGGTACCTGGTGAGAGGTAGGCTTGACCGGCCCGGTGAGTCAGCAGGCCGCTCGCAGCCTGCGGCTGTTTCCCAAGCGGGCACTCGGCCAGGGACGTCTGCTCTCTCTGCTGGCCTAGCCTCCAGAGAGCTCTGCAGGCGGGCTTTTATACTTCCGGGTCGGGGCCGTGATCTTGGAGGGGCGGGCGCCAGACCCGGTGGCTCCACCCATGTTGGTAGTGGGGGAGGTTCGGCCCTCAGCGGGGCTCTGGGGTAGCCCACCGCCTTGCTACAACAATATTTTCAAATTCTGCAAAATTCTGCATGTTTTATTTGTCAAAATAACATAATATAATCACACCCAGTTTCAATTATTTTTGGTCATTTATTTCAAAATACCTGTCAGCAAGTAGATCTGTAACAATACAGACAACAAAAAAGATTCAGAAAATGTTTTTTTGACAAATAGATTCCTTACTAGGCATATTAAAACAGAATTCTGAGTAATAATTCGTTTAAACTACAATACAGAACCATATTTCACCCCCCCCCCCCCAGAAGCACTGCAAAGGCTGGGCGGGAGTCAGGGGTAACAGAGGAGCTGAGGGAGAGGGAACTAAATTGCTGGGAAGGAGCCTTGGTGTGAACTTGGAGGGTTAGACTCATAGACTCATAGACTTTAAGGTCAGAAGGGACCATTATGATCATCTGGTCTGACCCCCTGCATGCTGCAGGCCACAAAACTGTCCCTACCCTTCCCTTGACTCTGCTGATGAAGTCCCCAAATCCTGTGTTTTAGTGACTTCAATTGGCAGAGAACCCTCCTGCTAGCGATCCCTGTCCCATGCTGCGGAGGAAGGCGAAAAACCTCCAGGGCCTCAGCCAATCTACCCTGGAGGAAAATTCCTTCCTGACCCCAAATATGGCGATCAGTAGAACCCCGAGCATGTAGGCAAGATTCTCCAGCCTGACCCTTGTTAGCCATTATACTATTTACCTGCCATTGCTCGGTATTCCTTGGCTAATATGTTTTACCATTAAACCATTCCCTCCATAAACTTATCTAACTTAATCTTAAAACCAGACAGGTCCCTCGCCCCCACCGTTTCCCTCGGAAGGCCGTTCCAATACTTCACCCCTCTGACGGTCAGAAACCTTCGTCTAATTTCAAGCCTAAACTTCCCCAAGGCCAGTTTATATCCATTCGTTCTCGTGTCCACATTAGTACTAAGATGGAATAATTCCTCTCCCTCCCTTGTATTTATCCCTCTGATATATTTAAAGAGTGCAATCATATCCCCCCTCAGCCTTCGCTTTGTCAGACTAAACAACCCGAGCTCCTCTAGTCTCCTTTCATATGACAGGTTTTCCATTCCTCTGATCATCCTAGTGGCCCTTCTCTGCACCCGTTCCAATTTGAGTTCATCTTTTTTAAACATGGGAGACCAGAACTGCACACAGTACTCCAAATGAGGTCTCACCAGCGCCTTATACAACGGAAGCAGCACCTCCTTATCCCTACTAGATATACCTCGCCTAATGCATCCCAAGACTGCGTTGGCTTTTTTCACCGCCACGTCACATTGTCGACTCATAGTCATCCTGCGATCTACAAGGACCCCTAGGTCCTTCTCCTCTTCCGTTACTTCTAACCAATGCGTCCCCAGCTTGTAACTAAAATTGTTGTTAGTCATCCCTAAATGCATCACCTTACACTTTTCACTATTAAATTTCATCCTATTTCTGATACTCCAATTCACAAGCTCATTCAAGTCTCCCTGCAGAATATCCCTATCCTCCTCCGAATTGGCAACGCCTCCCACCTTCGTATCATCCGCAAACTTTATCAGTCCACTCCTGCAATCGGTTCCGAGGTCAGTTATAAATAGATTAAATAAAATGGGTCCCAAAACCGAACCTTGAGGAACTCCACTGGTAACCTCCCTCCAACCTGACAGTTCACCCTTCAATACGACCCACTGCATTCTCCCCATTAATCAATTCCTTATCCACCTCTGGATTTTCATATCGATCCTCATCTTTTCCAGTTTAACCAATAATTCCTCATGGGGTACAGTATCAAACGCTTTACTGAAATCCAGGTATATTAGGTCCACCGCATTTCCCTTATCTAATAAGTCCGTTACTTTCTCGAAGAAGGAGATCAGATTTGTTTGGCACGATCTGCCCTTCGTAAAACCATGTTGTAATTTATCGCAATTGCCATTAACCTCAAGGTCCTCAACTACTTTCTCTTTCAGAATTTTCCCCAGCACCTTGCACACTACAGATGTTAAACTAACAGGCCTGTAGTTACCCGGATCACTTTTTTCCCCTTTCTTGAAAATAGGAACCACATTAGCTATT
The DNA here is from genome assembly GCF_027887155.1 of Malaclemys terrapin pileata. Classification (NCBI taxonomy): domain Eukaryota; kingdom Metazoa; phylum Chordata; order Testudines; family Emydidae; genus Malaclemys; species Malaclemys terrapin. The sequence goes on from NC_071512.1 coordinate 30,259,383, forward strand.
CTCCAGTCTAACGGAACCACCCCCGAGTTTACAGATTCATTAAATATTATCGCTAATGGGCCTGCTATTTCCCGTGCCAATTCCTTCAATATTCTCGGATGAAGATCATCCGGTCCTCCCGACTTAGCCCCATTAAGGCGTTCGAGTTTTGTTTCTACCTAGGATACGGTAATCCCCCATTCTGTATGCCCCTCTGTCACGGTGCTAGTATCCCTAATACCTTCATTGGCCTCATTGAACACCGATGCAAAATATTCGTTGAGATATTGTGCCATGCCTAGATTATCTTTAATCTCCTCTCCGGCTATAGTCTTCAGCGGTCCCACTTCTTCTTTCTTTGCTTTCTTTGCTTTGTTGGGTATGGGTGGGAAAAGTATAGAACAGGTGTTTTTAGGGGTTAAGGACTGGGAGGGACTGTTAGGGAGCTTCCCTCATGCAGACCAGGGCTGACCCCTTCCTCTCCCATTCAATCAGGCACATGTGTCCCTCCACCCCCACTTAGACACCCACTCTCCCCATCCCTATGTGGCCCTGCACCCCCTCCCCCTGTCTCCATGTGTCTCTGTGCCCCCACCCAGCCACCCTCTGTCCCTATGTAGTTCTGCTCCCCCTTCCCCATCACCGTGTGGCCCTTGCACCTCCACTCCCAATCATCCCCTGCCCCAGTCTGTCCTTCTCTACTAGCCCGTATGAGCCCATTTGACCCCTCCCCAGCACCCCACACTGTCTGTCTCCCCATAGCCCCGTCTCCTGACCTGGCCTGCTGCGAAGAAGGCTCTCTCTCTTCCTTAGCTGGCTGGGAGCTGCTGCTATGTTCTATTGCCACATCACCCTCTGGTGGGCAGAACTGCAGAAACTTTTCAGGAGAAGCTTTTTTCTGTGTAAAAAATTAAAAGTATGCACAGCTAATTAATTATGCATGTGCAGTGGCACAGAATTCCCCCAGGAGTAGCCTCTACTTTCATTTCAGAACTACACACTTCAAACCCTTAGTTCCTGGAGCATGAATGTTAAAATTTCTAGCTCAGGATTTTTTTTTAAGCAAGATATTTACATTAAAATAATATACACACAGGATATTAAGCTGTCAGATAAACACCCAATGCTATTATTGGTTTGGTTCAGAAAGCATTTTTGTAGAAGGTTGTTTGTATTGAAAGGAAACCAGAGTTACATTTAATGACTCAGTCAAGTGTGCTGTTTAATCTATACAGATTAATTTGTACAGCATGGCAATGACCTGTCTAGCCACGAAACTATAGTCTCTCTCTTTCTTCTGTGGTTAAATACTTAGTCACTAGGGCAAAATGAAAAAGAGAATGACTATAGTCCAGTGGTTAGAACACCCACCTGGTAGGTGGGAGACTCAGGGTCCAATCCCTTGGTCCAATCACTTTCATTTTTTAATCCCAAATGGAATAGCTTCTACAGGAGAGAATGAGGGAGGCCCATATCAGAGTATTCCCTAGATCAATGCTTAGAGCACTCCCCTAAGAGGTAGGAGACCCCTGTTCAATCCTCTCTCCATCAAGAAGAGGGGGGGAATTAAACCTGGGTCCCCCAAACTGGAATCAAGTGCTCTTGCCACTGGGATAAAAGCTATGAGGTAGGCACCAACTCCTCCTCCTACCACCACCACTTTTTGTGGAGTGAGGCAGGTGCCTTACTCATTACTCAGAAATGCCTTGGGCATCTAAGGCTGATGACTCCAGAAGAGGGGTCCCCATTTATGGACTGCTAGCAGAGACACACCTCCCTGCAGCCTGGACTTAGGCAACTCTCTCTATGAGAGGAACAGGATTTAGGACAACCCTCCTATCAGAATCTTCCATTGGCTAGCTGGGGCTCATCTTTGCCTAGTGTGCTGCCTTTTGTGGATCATATTCCAAGGCACCTTTCTCCACATTCACTGCACACCTAACTCAATTTGTGGCTTGCAGTATTGTTCTCCTGTGATTTGTAGGTGCCTTAAAGTTAGGCACCATAATGCTCAGCATTGCAATGCCTAAGGCCCTTTGTGGATCTGGACCTAGTAGCCCAACTTACTCTTATTTTGCAATGTGGTCCCAGCACTAGCATCTGAACTGGTAGTCTTGTCACCTGATAGTTAGCTAAACCAGGAACAGGTGAAGCTGAACCAAACTCTTCTAGGGTAAGCTTTTAACAGGTGCAATGGGACACGTTGGCACTACAGGAGTAGGGCTCTGTTACAGGTAGCTTCTGAGTGGTGTCTCACCCTTTGCTGCCCTTAGTAAGCACCACCACAAGTCAGCCACCCAAATACTTTCCCACACAGGATTTAAAAGAAAACACACACACCAACCACAAAACAAGTCTTAGCAATTCACACTATGCATGAATACCAAAAGTTAAGCTTTGCACTAAGCTCTGAAGTTATAAATTTTCCCTCTCGTAGCTTGACAAGCTCACAGCCAAAAACCCCTTCAATGAAACAACCATCCTTGGGTGTTTAAAGGTAGGTGCTGTCTGCTGGAGTGACTCAGCTGATGGCAAACATAAGGATAATGCCCCAGAAGAGGGGAAGGGGCCAAATGCTATTCCCACCATGCGGTACATCTTGAGTAACTCAAGTAGTTTCAGTTTATGCAAATCAGAATATTGTAACCTTCTAGCTTGACACTGATCTCACCGCTTTTTAACCCTAGTGCAATGCCACTAATTTCACTTGAGTTGCTCATGACAAGTGGTGTAAGAGTATAACTAGACCCTTCTCTGCCTATGCAGCCTCTCTAATTGACACCAACTGAACCACACCTGTTAATAGCCCTTAACTTCAATTAGCAGAGTATCAGTGAGGATCTTGTGATCTTTGGCCCTGAACTCAAAGTCTCATGGGAAATATAGTTTTTTAACAGATTAGCTGTTCCATGGCTGGCATTCTTGTTTATAGAAGTGGTTTTACTAAGGAAATTCTTGTACTATGAAATGTCACCTGGCCTGTTTGCAACATGTAGGTTACTGGGCTGGAGGAGTAATTGAATGGAGGAAAGGAATTACTACATGGGTCATTAAGTTTTTGTGAAGGAAGAACAGGGTATAAAATTTTTACTTTTAAAAACTGGGGGTGGAGATGGGGATGGGTAGACAAAAGTACTAAAATTAATGACTCCCACTCAATTTAATGTGGCTGACAGTCTGCACAGAAAAAAAAGGAAAATGGTTACAAGCCAAGTGGATGGAAGCAGGGAGATCTCAACAGTATGATTCATGCAGGAGGATGCAGTACCTTTGAGTTTCCGTGCTTAGCTTCCACAAGCTTTGGTGCCTCTCTATTAGCTCTATTGTTAGAACAAAACATTACTCCCCTGCCACACCCTGATTGGCAAGGGGCTTTGCAAGAGTTTGTCATAATTGTGAATGATGGCCAATAAGATATTATCCCGCCAACAATAATTTGTTGCAGTTTGTAAGCTAATCAGTGCAAAACCAAGGCTCTGTATGTGAGTTGGTATTCATACAAAACTAAAATGATGGAAGTTATGAACAGTAATTGCCTGTCAAGCTGTACTGCTGTTTTACTTCAGACTGAACTGATCTTTTGTGACAACGATTTAAGTATATTCTTTCCCATTTTCTCATGTTTGAAAACTGTCTGTTTCTGTTACAATGAAGCTCCAACTACTGGCTCCATTACCAAAATCACTAGGTTGTAAGAAGCTTAAAAAAAAAAAAGTCTTAAAATTAAGTTTCCAGGATTTCACCAAGTCCTATTAAGCCCTTTGTTACAGAAGTAATGAATTACATTTCAATAATATTGTTGATTATGTGTGGGTATTAATAGTACATCAGTAGGCTTCTTTTATTAAGTCATACATTTATATAGTTGGTTAATTACAGGAAGATATATCATCTCTGGATCAAGAAGTACTGTGGTAGTAGAGGCTATTGTAAGACAAAATTTCTAACAGAATATATCATAAAAATGATTTTAGACCAGTGAATGGGAAGTCCATGGACCAGATCTTCAGCTTGTGTAAAACAGTAAGAGTTCCACTGGAGTCAAGGGAGGCTGAATTTATAGCAGCCTCTTACATATTTCAGAGTTTAGCGCTTAAAACAACATTATTAAACCCACTGCCTTGACTTGTATAGCTCTTGGAGTAAATAAAGCTGTTTGTCACAAGTAACAGTATCACACACACTCACTCATCATAATAAAGTTTTTAAATGTAATAATCTCAGCTGAATGTAATTCTTCAACCAACTTGCTGTATTAACATTGGGAAGGGGAAAATAACTTTCCAGAAAATTAAAGAAAAAAACAAGTCATGTGAATATTTTTTTTCAGATGCCCAATGTGATAAACAAGTGCCATGTCCCCTCTTTATGAAGTCAGTTCATTGGATTTGGCCCCAAGCACTCAAAGCAGCCTTGAACACTGTTCCGGTTTGCCCCTTGCTGCTCAAGGCTACTATTGGACTTGCAGCAGACCTGTGGAACAGCTGGACCCAGGGCTGCTATAGCAACATCCTATGCATGGGACTTGAAGAGGGTGTGCATATATACCCCTAACTAAAACTAGGACCAGGGGGCCCGTGGGTACTGGGCAGGGGTGGCCCAGGACCCCCACTGGTGCTGGGGGGAGAAGGGGTATGAAGGGCTGGCAGATTCCCTATCTAGCTCTGACCGGCATGTCCCTGAAACTCATAGGGGGAGAGGGAGCCAGGGGAGCTCCGGATGCTGCTCCTGCCACAAGCAGTGTTTCTGCAGCTCTCATTGGCCGGGAAATGCAGCCAATGGGAGCTGCAGGGGTGGTGCTTGCGGGCACGGGCAGCGCGTGGAGCCCCCTGGCCCCTCCACCAACAAGCTGCAGGGACATGCTGGTGGGAGCCGGGGAGCTCCCCCGCACCAGGTAAGTGCTGCCCCACACCCCAACACCCTGCCCCAGCCCTGAGCCCCCTCCCACCCCCAAGCTGCTGCTCCTGCTGGCCCAGGGACTGTCTGCCTTGGGCAGCCCCTGAGCCAGCCACACCAGCTGCAGAAGTCAGAGAGGTCATGGAAAATCACAGACTCCATGACTTCCGTGACCTCTGTGACAGACATGCAGCCTTACTTATAGATTCAAGGAGCTTGATCTATTTAGCTGATGAAAGAAGGTGTATGTGTGTGTGTGGGGGAGACAGGATTATCTTTTATAAGTACCTCCATGGGGAATAAATGTTTATTATTTAGCAGCCATACTGGGCTATACCAATGGTTGATATAGGCCAGTATCCTGTGTGTTAACAGTGGCCAATTCTGGATGCTTCTGAAGGACTGAACAGGGCAATTATTGAATGAATCATCCTCTGTCATCCAGTCTGAGCATCTGGCAGTCAGAGGCTTAGAGACACCAATAGCATGGGATTGCAACCCTGATTATCTTGGCCAATAGCCACTGATGAACTGATGCTCCATGAACTTATGTAATTCTTTTTTGAACCCCATTGTAATTTTGGCATTCACAACATCCCCTGGGAATGAGTTACAAGTTGACTGTGAGTAAGTGGGCTCTTCAATCAAGCAGAGAAAGGTATAGCGTGATCCAATTGCTGGAAGCTGAAGCTAATCAAATTCAGACTGGAAATAAAGGCAAAACATTTTTTTCCACTGGAACAGCTTACCAAGGGTTGTGGTGGATTTTCCACTACTGAAAGTTGTGTGAAAAGTATTTTATTAATGTTCATAAAGAAACAAATACAGAAAGGTAAATGTCTTACAACTTGTATATGTTGCCAGATACGACACATTTGACAGGATGGCCAATAAAATTATGCAGTTATGCAACTTTACAACTTGTCAAAGCTGCAAGACCAGACAATACAAAATATGTCTGTGTAAGATTGTCAAAACATAACTTATTAGAGTGGGGGTAATGATAATAGTAAAGACATACACAAATAGGCAATAAAGAGAAGAGGGAACTAGGTAGCAAGGGAAGAGAAAAAGAGGAGAGGTCAGGCGGAATGATGTCTTGCATTATTGGGTTATCTCAGCATTCTTTATCCAAGTGTGTCACGAGACAAGGTCCAAATTTCTTTACGTAAAATATTCTCTTTTACTGTTAACTCTGGTTAGAATACCACTGACAATTTTTAAATCAAAGATTGGATGTTCTTCTAAAAGATATTGTCTAGGAATTATTTTGGGGAAGTTATATGGCCTGTATTATTAAGAAGGTCAGACTAGATGGTCAAAAGGGTTCCTTCAGACCTTGGGATCTATGACTCTTAATCGTATAGGCAACTGTAAGCTTCCAAGCTTTAATATAGAGGAAGGCAATGACTTGTTAGTAATGCTGATGATTATGTTCCTGACTTGCACTGAAGCTGAATTTTATGTAAAAGGATGAGAGTTGTCTTAACAAAGGCTGCGCAGTAGAGATGATGGCTTACCATGAGAGGAGTGGCTAGTTACATACCTTCTAAATAAGATGGATATGAATATTGAAGCAAAGCTGGCATTAAAATTCATGTCGAGCTTTCAGTGACTGGGGGTTGCAGCTCCCATGAAATCACTAATGGACATCCAATTGCTTGAAATAAGACATTTAAGACTTAAAGTTGTCCCTATCTGTATTGCTTGCTTGAGTTCCATCTTAGAAAACTAGTGATAAATAGTCAAAGTAAAAACAAAGCAATTATGAAGTATAAATGTGAGGAACAACCCTTTTTCTGATGAGAACTGAAAAGATGAATTTTTAAGGAAAAGATCTAGTAAGGGCACTCTACATGTAAGGGAGATGCAAGGGTTTGTCTGAATGGATAAAGAATATAAAAAACAGATTTACCTGGTTAATGAAGTCCTTGTATCTGCTACCTCTCAGATATATTACTGGTTCCCAGTAAAAGAACAGGCAGAAGATCCTGCTGGCTTAACCTTCCCTACTGAGTAAGGGATTGGCAGGTAACCCAGTGATATCAGCAGGATTGTCACACAAACTATAATGTCTTAAAGGTACAGGAAAATATTGAGATAGTTAAAGGGCATAATGTACAAATATGGGCCATAGTAAAGTAAGAGGCAAAATAAAAACATAGGGCAAAATTCTGTATGGCCCTTATATGCACAATAGGAGATAATGGCAAAGGAGACTTTCTCCCCCATGCATGGACCCTATAAGAGACTGGCACAATTGCAGTCTTGGGCCCATATCCTCAAAAAGAAAAATCAATGGGAGTTAGACACATAAATACCTTTGAGGATCTGGCTTTTGGTGTTTAGTGTGCCGTGGTGTAGAGAACAACTGTGCTGTTTGGGCTTGATGGTCATCCTTTCTGCAGGGTCCAAATTATTTTGAAGTTCATCTGTTCTCAAGGTTGTCTGGCTCCTAGATTAAGTTCATCAGCTGGCACTCAGGTGAAGCCAAATTTCAACATGGAGCCTATGAAAGCCTTAAAGCTGGGCCCATACTAGTTGGTAATTTAGCACCACTTGTTTTTGGCATAGCTCAAATCCTTCTATAAAAGTTAAGCATAGGGTGGGTCTAAGGAAAAGGTCAAAGTAGGAGGTCCATATGTTACGGGACCATGGTGGCAGGCAGTGATCATATTAAGACTTGGATTACTTTAAATTTAATTGCAGAAGGCTGTTTTACTGAAAGGCAGATGATACAACTGGTCCACTAGACTGTCAAAACATCTGGCCATCAGTTTTTTTTTCCTGTGAAAGCCAGAGTAGTGACAGAAAGATAAGCTTCTGCCTTGCCCCCATTTTAATGAGAGCAGTGTAGTTACAGAAGCAAGAATACTGCTTTTTACCAGGTCTGAGCCCTGAAACAAAGTTCATACAAATTAAAACACTCCTCTCCAGATTGGCCTTTCCTTACTATATAAGAGTTCTTGCAATCACATGGGAGCTTATCACATTAAACACAATCAGTAAGGGAGGATAATCTCTGGAAACAAAAAGTACATGTGCCAGAAATGTTAAATTTTTCCTTTCAATAACTATGGGTGGTCTCCCAAAGAGACTGGTGTTAGCTGGCAAATAAAAATGTGTTCCATCTAAGAGTGTAAGCTCTGCCTTGATCAGCCAGGAGGACTATTTTTCTCTCTAGTTTTCCAGAAGTTTTCTTTACTTCAGTAATTAGGGTGGAGGGAGGAGAGGAATCAAACATGAAAATTAAAGTAAAAATCCGTTAGCTTTGTCTGCTAAAGCACCAGATAATGGGCAACATAAGGGTTATCTTCTGTGACAGCAACATCTCAATGAATTCAAGTGGAGTCTGAAATTAAGGCCAGTTTTCTTTTCTCAAATACAACTGGAATTGCTGTGGGACACTATGGCTAACATCAAAAAACTCTCATGAGTTAGAGGCTGGTAAACCTTGGATTTTTGTTTTCTGCCTACCTAATAATGATTTTCTACTCTAATTCCCTTCTGCATGAGCGCACATAGTGCGAAGAAGCAAACTGTAACAAAAAACAGATGACGTAAGTATTTTGATTTTCAGTTTAGGATTTTGCAGACGAGCTGACCATTTAATATAGGCTAACTATATGTCCCTAGTCCTTCAGCAACTAAACTGCCCAATATTGACTTTTATTTTCAGTTGCTATGAAGTGCTAGTAGAGGTCATTGTTTGTCAATGGGCAGATTATGACTTTATAGTTGGATGACTAATGTGTTTCAATTATTGGTAGACATTCAGAAAACTGAAGGAAGTTGATAAGCAGTCAGTAGACTTCTCCTTTCAGATGGTTCTATGACTTAGAGTTTGTCCTAGAAATTGTAGTGTTTATGTAATTAATGAGCTCTTTAAACTTCTCCTATTTTTAATAGCTTAAAAATACACCTCATTGCATGACTTGTATGTCTGAAGATCTGGTCCCTCATATGCAATCTTCACTGCATACCATGACCACCACCATAAGATTCCTATTCTAGGTCATGAGGAGCACATTAGAAACACAATCCAAAGAAAAGTCAAGCACAGAGATAACTACACATCTTGAGGGATCAGACATTGTTAATTATTTCTAATTGTTAGCACAGATAAACCTATAGTAAAGTAAGACTCTTCTGGCTGGGAAAAACCGCAGGAGATCAAATTGCTACTGATGGTTGAGCTTCAGAGAAGTAGCAACACCTAAGATGACTAAAATACTATGTTAGATATATGTTCACACTGCTCCACATGAGAGGATGCATTGTTGGTCCCAGGGAACATTTAACAGTTACCTTTTACACTGTAATTTGCACAAATTTAACACTTAGGGGAATATCCCAGTGCCAATGACAGGTGGGACTTGCACCAGATCTTCACTAGAAAAGGTCTGCCAATACAGCTAGAATAGGAAATCCTTGTAGTGTCGGAATAGTTATACTAGCATAACTGCATTTGCTGGTAAATTCATACCAGTTTCTCAAGCAAAATAAGTTAGAGGCCAAAGAACTTGTATAATGGTGTAACTGTACATATGTTAGTGCTTTTGCTGGTATAGAAATGTTATAAATAACCCCAATAAATAAATTGCATGCCCAACTGACATTACTATACTGGCAAGAGTTTTTAGTGTAGATCTTGTTTAAAGAATACATGGGTTGTGTGGGGTTACTCAACTGCCACCAGATGAGATGTACCATACCATCTCAGAACAAAAACACCCCGCTGTTTAACTCTGCTTCAGATTAATTGTTTAGGAATTTAAAATCAACTTGGGTCACAGACATCAGTAAGGTTGAGTTCACAGAAATGCTTCAAGCCAGCCTGCAGTCCCAGTGGACAGTGATCAGCCAGGCCATGAGGCAGACTGACATCACCTTTGGAGCCAGTCTCCAGCTGCTACTCAGGCAAGGAGATTGAGACAAATATTCAGATAAACTGATTTTTGGTGACTTAGAGTGAACCTTCAAATACCTAACCCCAAGTAAAGTTTGGATTTCTGGTTCACTTAAAGAAGGTGAAGGGGACTATTTTAAGGAGTGTTTTGAAAGATTAAAACCTGAATTTATGACAGAGACCTTGAAGATGCCTGACAAACAGTAGGTAGGTCAGTCTGCTCTTCCTTCGCCCCACCACAGAATGTGCAATGAATTTACTTAAAGACCACTATTTCACAAGTGCTTTAACACTGCTTGATTTTAAGAGGCTACAATATATAGTGTGTCCATCTACTTCCTACAACCCATACCTTTCACATGAATTATAAAAAGTTGGTTTAAAGAAAAAAATGCTTTCATACAACAAATGACCTCATGAAGCGAAGTATTACTGACACAAACAATGCAACAGAATGGATTACATGAGAAAAACATCTCATTTGGGAAATTCTAACAGGACGAGGCCCTACACTTGTAGGTGGAAACAAAGTATTTTCCAACTAGAAGTTCAGCAGTTGCATTTGAAAAGACAACCCGTGAACATTTATTACTAGCTCAGTACAATATATAGAGCACTGTACAAAACAAAAGATACTGTTCCTGCACATAGGTTTTGCCTAACAGTACAGACTGTACAAGAAAGTATTTGAAATCTCTTGTGCTGGAAATACAGTTAAGAATTTGGAATACTTTTTCATCTAGCTGCATTTACAATGGGCACACCACAAAAAAAAAAAAAAAAATTAAAATGGATCTCCCCCAGTTGAAATTTTTTTGCCAACATGAGTAAATATGCATGGTTGAGTCTCAGCATCTCTGTGCAGCTAGGGTTTTGTACTATAGATGACACAGCCCTGTAATTACACTTGTGAAAATGACACCAATGTTGAACTTATCTGTTGACAGAAATGTAAGCCAAGCCTCTCAAATAAAAAAAGCTACTCTGGTGTTTATTCTTCAGTGCAGCTTGCTAAACTATTAGTTCCCAAAGAGATGGCATCATAGTAGGGTGTAGTCTAGATTTTCAAAGGTTTTTCAAGAGAATTAACATAGCACACAACAATACTAGATGAATGTGTGTGGAAAAATATATCTGCTTAAGTCCACATTGTCATTGAGGCTTATGTACCTGGTATGGTCAATGTATATTTTATGGGGAGATGCCCCTTAAAAGTTCTAATCAATATTGAGTTCTCTACCAGAACCAGAGTTTTTACTGGTTTTACAACTTCCATTATTTGAACAGTACCGTTTACCCTTCTAAAATAAGCCTGTATTTCTGTAGGTGAGAAAACCTTAGAGTCTATACAGCAATAAAAGGAACAAAACACAAGCTCACAAAGGGGAATTGCTAACCCCAGAGACTATTTTTTGGGGTATGGATAACTTACTAAGGTAAACTTAACAAGTTTTAATAAGAAATTTTATTTTAAAGCTCCTGGGACTTGCAAAAGAGTCAAAGAAATCCTTTTCAGTGAGGTGAAGACCTACAGCAGAGAAACTATTTCTCATAAAAAGTCCTCTGAGCCAGAACACCACAATAGTAACTGAGCTACTAGCTGTAAAATTATACTGTCTGAATGCTTGTAAATTAAAATATGTTAACATCAATTTAGACAAAGCACGCAGAGTTTACCAGTCCATAAATGCTGAGATTCAATGGGATTTGAACTCATTGTTAACAGTCAACAGAACTTCTAAGCATTCTACACTGAAGTTTTTAAGGAGCTTTAAAAGAGCTGGCTGAGAAGCTTGCAAATTTTCAGTATGTCTGAACACCAGGGAAGTTTGAGATGACTGGAAGAAAGCTAATGTGCTAATATTTAAACAGGAGGACCTGGGCAATTACAGGCCTGTCAGTCTGACATCAATCCTGGGCATGATAATGGAGTGGCTGATATGGAACTTGATTAATAAAGAATTAAAGGAGGATAATATAGTCAATGCCAGTCAACATGGGCTAATGGAAAATAGATCTTGTGAAATAAACAATGTTTTTGATGAGATGACAGGATTGGTTGATAAAGGTAATAGTGCTGATGCAATATACCAAACTTCTGTAAGGCATTTGATTTGGTACCACATAACACTGATTAAAAATTAGGAAGATTTCAAATTAACATTACACACATTACATGAATTTAAAACTGGCTAACTGATAGGCCTCAAAATGTAATTGTAAATGGGAAATGATCAAAGAAGTGTATTTCTAGAGGGATCCCACAGGGATCAATTCTTTGCTATATGCAATTTAAGATTTTTATTAGTTACCTGGAAGGAAACAAAGTCATCCCTCACAAACTTTGCAGATGAGACTGAAACTGGGGGAAGAAGGGGAGCGGTAAATAATGAAGAGGACAGGATACAGAATGATCAAGGTCACTTAGTAATCTGGGCACAAGCAAACAATATGCATTTTAATATCGTTAAATATAAAAGTATACATCCAAGAACAAAGAATATAGGCCATACAGGATGGGGGACTCTCCTGGGAAACTGACTCAAATAGATTTAGGGGTCATGGTGGATAATCAGCTGAACATAAACTCCCAATGCGATGCTGTGGCAAAAGGGCTAAACAGGGGAATCTCAAATTAAGAGCATGTAGGATATTTTACCTTTTTATCTGGTACTGTTGTGACTGCTGCTGTCCAGTTCTGGTGCCCACAATTCATGAAGGATGTTGATAAATCGGAGAGGGTTCAGAGAAAAGCCATGATAATGATTCAAGGATTAGAAAACCTGCCTTACAGTGATAGGCTCAAGGAGCTCAATCTATTTAGCTCAAAGAGAAGGTGGAGGGGTGACTTGATTACAGTCTATTAGTACCTAGATGGGGGACAGATTTTTTAATATGGTCTTCAATCTAGTAGAGAAAAGTATAACATGATCCAATGGCTGGAAGTTGAATCTGGAAAAATGTACACTGGAAATAAGGCAAAATTTTAACGATGAGAGAAATTAGCTATTCAAACAATTTACCAAGGGTTGTGGTGGATTCTCCATCACTGACAATTTTTAAGTCAAGATTGGATGTTGTTCTAAAAGATATGCTCTAAGAATTATTTTGGAAGCTCTATGGCCAGTGTTATACAGGAGGTCAGATTAGATGATCACAATGGTCCCTTCTGGCCTTCAAATTTATGAAATTAATAGATGGGAAAGTCAACTTTAAGCTGTTGAACTAGAGTGTAAATATACACTAAAGATGCATGATCTTCCACCAAGCATTGATTATGTGCATTAGAACTGGATTGATCATTTCCAAAACAAAGCAATTGTGTGATTCACAAACCATCATTTACTTCAAACCAAACAAGTAGGTATAGGTGAGATCTTTGAATTAATAAGAATATGTTTTTAAATAGTCTTCATTTTCATTTTAATGAGAATTATTTAAAAAAATCAAAATTGGTATTTGTCACTAAAAGGTCTATGATTATGGCTAGAATAAAACCAGCCAATCATGTGTCCTTAATTATCAAGAAGATTTTTTTAAAAGTGTGAAGTACACTATACTTGTATCAAATTTTACTAGTCTATTCTCAAGTTGTAATTGGAGACAAGAGTTGATCATCTGAAACATTAAAAATAGCCCGTATGTTTACAGAGAAGAATGAAGAAGCAAGCAAATGCCAAGATACATTTGTCTAAGCAATTCTGGAGTCTGCAAACTCAACCCAATGTCCATATGAACAGCAGATGTGAAACAGGGAGTTAATGGTAACCAAAGAGTGAAGAGGCAAAGGACTCATTGGATCCTAGCTCCCAACCAATAGTAGACACCTAGATAGAGACAGGAAACCCTGCAGTAAATTTGGTTCCACCTTTCTTTAACGTATATTAATTATTTTCACTAGTTATGTTAAACTTCTCCTTTGGTCGTTCATTCCATTTACATTCCAAGGGGCATATTGCCTCTTTGAGATACATGTTCTTGAAGCTAATGAGTATGACTATTAGACTCTGCAAGTGGAAGCATTAGAGTAATCAGCTCAAGCAGGTATGTGGATAATAGGCTCATCAGCCCAAGTTCTTATTGCTGGTCTCCAACCCTTTAACCTAGTACCATGTGAAACATGCTTAACACCAACCTCTTGGTATTAGCCCTTAAAAGTCTCTGGATCTGCCTAGGAAGAGAAATACTGCCATGGTGAGAGAAATCGTGAGCAATGTAACAGTGCAGAAAGGAGGAGGAGTTTCTCTACTAAACTGTTAAAATTTTAATGTGCTGCAGTAAAAAGGTGAGTAAATAAGCCCACCCTCTCCTAATCATATTGGGGTCCAAAGACGACAAAACTCTTGCTCTGGAAGTACAGGAAGCTAAAGTCCAATAAACCTATTTTAAAATGGTTTAGAAGCCTATACATTTCCCAGTCCATACCAGAAAAAATATGGGGTTTCCAGCAATGGTGGAAGGACTAGCACAAGCAGACAGCTGTGGGAGGTTAATTTACCCTCCTTACTAGAATAGATTAAGTTTCAACTGGAAGTTTAAAGTTCCCACTCAGCCTGAAAAACATTATCTAGTGATAACTTCCTGTTTCCTTGAAGGGAGTCTATCATAGAAAGGCAAGACGACGTTTCAGCCAGACAGGAATATAGCTTGGCTGGAATACAGTAACTTGAGTGCTGTTTCCTCTGCAAAACATTACTTGTAGGTTTACAAAGTTAACCTAAAACATGCCACAGTCATTATATAAATACTACCCTCACCTTCCTCTCATATATCTATCAATATCACACTTGCAAAAGTCAAAGGGCAAGACAGAAGAGGAGGGGAGCTTTACAGGTTTGTAGGATAGGTCAGGGGAAAGTTCTTGTAAGCATCGTTTCCTCCTCTACCTTCATATATACTGCTATCAGTTGTATGAAGTTTGATGCTCAAAAGAGAGCTAACTTTGCATGATTTGCATGCACATAGCTGATCAAGTTATGGCTTGTGAAGCTAGAATCTGGCCCTTAGCTTGCACCCTGGAAAACTGAAATAAGCAGACCACGAAGAGTCATCAGTTGAACTGACTGATTACTTATATTTTGCATTTTGTCTTCTCCATTAACAGGTCTTGTTAATTCTGAGCCTTGTAGTACTTCATGTGGAAGGAATACTGTTCCCAAGGCTTTTTATGCCTGTGCAATTTGCTTGCTTCTTTTGAATGCAATCTGATCAGTCTTCTCTACAGTGAGAAACAGGATCTTCCCACCATTCAGCTTAGCACTGTACCACTCCACCAATGGAGGGAGTGATAACAGACTTACCCTGACATTACTGCTATGGACATCTAGGTGGAGCAGGAGTAGAGGATAGTGGGAACATGAGATGGACAACCTTTGCATTCTCTTTTGTTCACACTGGAGCTAACCTGGGGTAAGGCCATATGTTGAGAGATTGCTTGAAAAACCCTCAGTGTAGATCCAGAAATGTCAAATTTGAATGCATCAACTGTTGGAGTCAGACCACCTCAGTATTAAAGCAGCTATAATGAAAAACAGGCTGCAATAGGATACAAGTGGGTTTCTTAATATAGAGTGGGAGAACTTCCTGGACAGTCTGTTCATGATAGATTTTTAGATACGACCATATCTGATCATATAGAACTGTTGCCTTTGTTTCCTCTGCTTTTTGGTGCCAAAAAAGGGTCAGGCAATGAGTCAAGAGGCCCTGTGTATTTCCAAATGCCAAGATGGATAAACATTCTATCTGTATACATAGAAAAACTAGTGCAGATGGCCCCTAAAATTAGTAGTTACTAGGAAATAGTTTTGAAATGTGTCTCAAAAAAGAGAAGCTTTCTATCCACTGCATTTCAACATTGCCCAGGGACCACATAAAAGCTTCACAAAGATAAAGCCCAATGCACATGGTACTTGGAGTAATATGGATTTAGGTCTACAAGACTGAGGAAGAGTCTAGAATGTGAAAAATGTATGCATTAATCACACAGCAGACTAGGTATGCGCAAAGGCTCGTCAGAGCCTGGCTTGGAAGCGAACACACAGAACAGCTTTGTAACTGCTAAACCTAAATGTGTGTTCTCTAATCTAGTCTAGCAGTAGGATGCCCAGTTGCATAAAAGTTAAGCATTCTCCTGCAGGGGATTAATTGTAGTAAGCTCATGTACAGCTGTGCATTACTAAATCTTTACTTAGACATGAGGCAGAAGCCAGGTGCTTCAAGTTGTTTTCCGTTTAAGGTTGTGACCCTCAGAGCAGGCAGCTTGCCACTTACCAAATTAGCGGTTTGGGTCACCAGGGTTGTTAGTACCACAGAGTGTGGCTACTGCTGCTGGTTTCAGGAGCTTGTGTGCACTCTGCACCAGCAGAGTGTAGCTTGCTGATTATCAAACCTTGATATTATTTATAAAGACAGAGCACAGGCTTGGTTCATGGCAAAAGGTGCTTGGCGAGGTTTATTGTTAATAAAACAGCTCTAGCATCCTGTCCAGCAGGTTACAGGGACACTAACACATATGCCTGTGACAAAGTAAAGGCTTAGTTAACATACCAGGATGAGAAATGAAAGTTGCCCCTTTTATAACTTTTTTTTTAAATACAAACAAGTTATATATTACACTCCACATGTTAGTTATCACCTTTATAGCTTGTCCCTGCTAGTTTTAACAGAACCTATATATTTTTACAAAAATTCAGTGTGTTCTTATACCATCTCAATAATGTGTTTATGTAGTTACTTAAAATAAAGTTATTTTTGTACCATCTGGTCAAAAATGTGCTTATTTGTTTAGCTAATATCTAGTATGATACTATTTTGCCCAGGCCTACTTTAATTTATACTTTTAATTATGCCTAAAACTTCAGCAAGGCCTACAACTTAATAAAGTGAAATCTATAGAATAAGAGGAAACCAACTCATAAGGCTGGAGGAAACTGGACAAGATATTTCAAGACACTAATGATAGGAGTTAAAGAGCATAAGCTAAGTTCTTTCTAAGCCACACAGCCGTGCAGCAGCCTATTAAGCGCCGCACAGGCGCTCAGGGCTGTGGTGGGAAGAGGTGCCCTTCCCCTGGCCCAGCCATGGCCGAGGGAGAAGCGCCCCTCCCCCAGCCACAGCCCAACCCCAGCCCGGCCCTGCCACGGCTGGGGGAGAGGCACCTATCCTGCGCCCTCAGCCCCAGAGCTGAGGTGAGAGGCGCCTTTCCCCCCCTATCCCAGGTGCTGCTGCAGGGGGAAAGCACTGGGGGGAATCCTCTCTTGCTGCCGTAGCCCCAGGGCAGCCTGTAGCCCAAACCCCTCATCCCTGGCCCCACCTCAGAGCCCGCAGCCCCAGCTGGAGCCTTCACCCCCCTACCCCAATCCTCTGCCCCAGCCCTGAGCCCCCTCCTGCATCCTAAACCCCTCATCCCTGGCCCCACCCCAGAACCTTCACCCCCAGCTGGGGCCCTCACACCCCCACCCCGCACTCTAATCCTCGGTTCGAGCCCTGAGCCCCTCATTCCCAGACCCACCCCAGAGCTCATACCCCCAGCCAAAGCCCTCACCTTCCCATGCTCAAAACCCCTTGGCCCGACCCCCGCTACATGCATTTTGTTATGTGCACCAATATGGAGGTGATGTGTCACCCATCACCTCCGTATTGGTGCACATAACAATATTCATTCCGCACATGGATGGGAAAAGTTAGCATAAGTACCATTGATTTATTTTCCCCCAAAGTAACCTGAGCCATTAAGTCTTGAGTGCTTTTAAAAATTCCACCCTTAAGTCACCAATTTTAAAAAGGCTGGGAAAGAAACAGTAAATACTACTATGCAAGAATGGATGATACCAAACAGACTCTGATTTGAGCCTTCATGGACTGGTTTAATGTGCCACTAGTTTAATGTATATCTGTGACAGTCATGGCAATTTTCTGATGTGATCTTGACAAACCTTGTTGAATTAAGTATTTTAGGAGATCATTTTATTAAAAATGCAAGTGTTTATGTACTATTGTGCAATTGTATACAACTGCTTTAGGAGGAGGACAGGATTAATGCAATCTCTGACACTCACAATACTTCCCAAAAGACCATGATATACAATGTAGCAGACCAGGATGATCTTTTGGGACCATACATGTGAAGTGGAATTCCTAGGAACACTTGGGAAGAGGGAACTGCAAACTTCCACCTAAGAACTCAGTCCCTGATGCTTCACCCTGAGAGGAAGTGGGGAGACCATTTGTCCAGGTGATTACCTATTCTGTCACTTTGATTGCCCAAACTCAAAGGAGTGACTCTCAGTTAGGAGAGGGGCTAGTTCTCAATGAAAGCTGTTATGAACAGGTGACCACAGGAAAAGACCCATACTAGATTTGAAGGAGTAATCACAAACTAAAGAGCTTGTTGGAGTGTGGAGATGATCTCTGGTAAGCTTATTAGCTTGCATGTAGGTTCTTTTATTGTTTAATTCATTTTCTCAGTAATGCTTGTACCTTAAGAATAAAAAGTACTTGCTCAGAAAGAACTGTGTGGTAACTTATAACTGTTGGCAATTACACTGTCTACCATCTAAGGAGAGAAGTGAAGCAAGCCTGCTTTGACAGTCTGTCTTTTGGGAAATAACAGTGCAGAGTGGGAATTGTTCAGCCAGTCAAAAGGAAGAGAAACAGGGGTTCACCCAAGAGTGGTAACAGCTGAGGAGCCTGGAGCCCAGAGACCATGTCCTTGTTGGATCATAGATGGGGAATACAGGTGGAGTTGCCTGAACTGTGACAGTATCCAATATATTTTGCCCATACTTAAAATCTTGCTAAATCCCTAGGCAGCACGTCTATCCTCTTTGCACTTATGACCTCACCAAACATTAAGCAACATGGATCATTGTATGGCTTGGAGGGCTAGATAGCCAGAGAGTGACTTGCTTCAGACCAGATGAGTGATGGGATGCTGACCCACTCCCCACCACAAGGTGATTGAAAGAGAGGGGAAATCTATTTAGGTCCATGCCCATGCAGGAAAAGCACTCTTTTACCTGGACCAGGCTGAGCAGCACTGACCCTCCCACCTATGGACGTAGCTAGATACCAGGTTTTGTCATGATCTGCTGTAGGCATTATGCTAATCACTTCTTTCTCAGGGGCTAGGAAGGAATTTTCTTCCTCCCTGCCAGACTGAACAAGGTGAGGTGGGAGATTTTTAGCCTTCCCTGAGCAGGTTCGGGGGACTTAATTGGGGCAGATGTAAAACAGGGGTTAGGCTGTGATGTCATAACTCATTATGTAAGATGGGGCAGATGTCCAGTGCAAGTACTCCATAGGGAAGGAATACTGTGATTAGATAAAATTGATTGGGAAAGGATTTAAAGGAAATATTCTTTAAAGGAGCAGAAATGGGGTTTTGGGGCTCCTATGACTGGTACAGCAAGGGGCCAACCCCCAACCCCTGTTCCTTTTATAGTCCCCTTAATCCTCATTTGAGGTGGGGTGGCAAGGTCCCAGCAACAGGTTGGCTGGGGACCACGATGGGAAAAGGGGAAGGGCTTATAGTAGCCCCTCCCGACTCCCAACATTCATAAGTTATGGAATTACCTGCTCTGTACGCTTTTATCTTCTGGGTACATGCTGACATTTTGGAATAAAGTTGTGGCCTAATAAATCTATATCCACTGTTTCCCGTCCTTCTTCCATCTTAGCTGAACAACTGCTCTTGGTTCACAGTCACCTGCAAACTTAAAGCTAAGGAACAGAGGTTTCAGCATCAAACTAGAGTATAGGCAATATCTCAATAGCCAGACCCTTCCTATTGCATACATGACAATTTACCTTGGTTCACTGTTTGCTGTTATCAACTGACATGACAACTCATATCAACCTAATGTTTAGTTTTGAGCGCAGCTAAATAAAATCTGTAGCTTTGGCTGTACATTGTGATGCAATCCATGTGCTCTGTTAATGTAAAACAGATAATCTTACCAGCATATTAGTCAATTTGGCCCCTAATCGATACGCATAAGGGAAACTTGCCAAAGTAGCAAAACACTCCTTTGGCAACTTTAAATCATCTAGCATTTACCTTAAGAAGTATCTCGTGTGTCAGCTTGATCCTTAAAAGAGAGAATTCTCCTCTACCACTGAAGCAATACCACCAACTTGCAAGATTAAGCCTTTCAGTGTAACTGGCTAGCCTGAGGCAGAAGCCATAAATGCAAGTCCAAAATCATGTAATATTGTTCTATTATGCTGAAGAAACTAATACTGTCAAAATGTGTTATTTCCAGGATTAAACTAAATTGAAAGCCCCAGTGAAGCTGTACACCAAGAATGCAAACGGTCAGTAGTTGGAAATACAAACACTTCTGAAGAAACTGAGTTAGACAGGTTTGATTTCAACATAGAAAAGGGAAAATGCAGGCTGAAGACCAGGAGAATGATCCTGTCAGTGAGATCTATTAAACTGTGGACTAGTCATCAAAGGAAAGTGATATAAGCCACATGAGACAGTATGAGAAACTAGGAAATACCATAATAATAATAATTAATGGAGATATCCCATCTCCTAGAACTGGAAGGGACCTTGAAAGGTCATTGAGTCCAACCCCCTGCCTTCACTAGTAGGACCAAGTACTGATTTTGCTTCAGATCCCCAAGTGGCCCCCTCAAGGATTGAGCTCACAACCCTGGGTTTAGGAGGCCAATGCTCAAACCACTGAGCTATCTCTCCCCCCATCTTATACCAGTAAGGAGACAATACACCTCTAACTTTCATGATTCCATGAAATATTTGAACAAGGTAAATTAGAAGCAAAAACCAACTCTGGCAGTAGACATCCTATAATTAAACAACTAGTACCTTTCTATAAGCACCAACCTTATTATGAATAGACTGATGGTAGGCTAACCTGGTGGTAGAATGTGACCAATATTATCTAAGAAGCATTCATTAAATACAAATATTGTCTTGAGTATTGGTGCCAATTTCCATCTTTTCTACGTCATACACGTTTCATTTAAATTTTTGAAAACTTTGATTAAAAGGTTTTTCATTTGTTTTTTTGACTTTTACTCTCCTCCTTTGTTCCTCTACAAAGTGGGTGGAGGAGGTGAAACAAGTGAGAGGAAACACTTGTGTTTTAAATTGGTACCAAAGTTTGGAGAAGCATGAAACTTACTTTAAGTTACATACCATTTTCCCAACTAACAAAAGTTGGAAGAGAACTAAAGTGGAACAAGCGTATTGTGTTTTAACAATATTGGTGGTTAGTTTCCTCATGCAGAAACATTTTTCCACGGGCAAAGTGTCCAAGATTAAAAGATTAAGGATTTGATTAAAAAGGTATGTAAGCATCTAAAATGCAGAGATGTGCCTAGTGGGAGTAACAAAAGCATCTAAACTGGTGAGGCACCTAACTCCTATTGACTCAAATCCAGCACCTAACTCACTTAGGTGCCTAGTGGGACTTACAAAAGTAAATATCTGCATTTTTAGGTATGAGGAAATGCAGAAACAAGAGGGAGACAAATGGAGGTTCCGTGACCAAGTTCAATTCTGTCATCTGCTAGCTTCTAGTGTAATCTCACTAGATGTATTTGGCTGGTACGTAACTTACTAGGTTTTCAAAAGACAGAAATAGAAATTGCATCCTATGGTTCATCAACAAGGCTGGACTTTGATCTCCACTGATGACCTCAAGCACTTGAGCTAAGTGTGACTGGTGGTAGTAGTAAAAACCTCTAGGTGGCCCAGCCACTGGAGGGAATGAGAAACTTTGCTAGCAGGTTTCACAAGTATGTAGTAGATTTGGGTCTACCATTTTAGAAATCTAAGTTCTATTACTAGCTCAACTAAAAGTGACACTGAGAGTTGTTAGCCCACTTGGAAAGTGAGGGAAGTGATAACTTGTTTCCTATTAAGATAGGAGTATGAGATGTTGTTAAATGGTTGTCATCTTCACAAAACTAACACTCAGCAGAAGAGCTGGGAGTAGAAATCAAGATGTCCAATTGGATCCCAGCCCAGCATATCTTCCCCTAGGTCAGAGCATAGCATTTAAATCCTGGGCATTTTCATCTGTCACTTCGAGCCAGTGAGAAATGGTAATCTTCCCTCTTCAGGGTGCCTCAGAGCAATGGGAAGGGTGACAGAAGGAAGGAATCTGTTAGTATGAATATTCAAATAAAGGGTTTGTGGGACACAGGGGTGACTGGGGAGCTTAGAGAAGCTAGTGGGAATCAGTGGTAGACTGTGAAAGAGCCCAGTGGTCTGACAAGGCAGGAGAGCCTGAAGCTACCTCCACATTACTTTGGTTCAAACCTGTCAACTAGCATGGATAAGTCAGGGTGAATTCCACAGGGATAGCATAAGGCACCTCCCTGCTCCTAGTGTAACATCCCTGCCAAATTTCACATTTTTGCTCCAAAGCAGGGAGGTGCTATAGCTTTCAACAGAACAGACACATAAACTACAGGAATAATATTTTTGGCAGTTTTAACATTCTTAGAAACCAAACTGGAGTGGGTCAATTGGCAACAAAACAGAGGTTGAAGAAGAGAGCCAGCACACAAAATTTCAGCCTAAATGGTTAAAAGTGAGCAAAGGTTCAAGCAAATAAAAATTGGATGAGAGTAAGGAAAGTACTAATTGAGATTGTCTACAAAAGACACTGCTCACCAATAAAGAGTAAGACAACCTAGCCTAGATTCTTAACTCAGTTTCTTCCTGGTAGCATGACTAGTTGATAGGTATTTGTTTCCCCAACTATAAAATTACCTTGGTGCTGCTGCAAAAGAACAGCATTTCAAACAGATGTGACAGTCTAGTATCAAGTATTATTTTGGTAAAGACCAACATTTTCCAATGAAAGTTGCTACGTACAATAAGTAAAGTAAATTATTCTCCACGTCCGGGCTGGCAAAACAATTGGCTATGGATAACAAAGTCCTGAAAGACAACTGACTGATAATATAGGCAGTAAAAACATTTCTCCAAAGATACAATATAAGATGTGGAGCACTTATATTCAGAAGCTAGGCATATCACCACTAAAGCCAGTTTAACTGCCTTGTCTCAATCGCTTGTGGGTACAATGGTTACATAGAGTTTGGCCCATGCAAGCAAACCAATACAATTACAAAGTGAAGGAGGCTGTCTCATAGTCACTTCCTGGTGAGGGAGAGGAAGATACTGGAGGGGTGAAGAGGGATTAGATGGGGTGATATTAGCTTTCAGTGGACTGTCCCAAGATCTGCAAGGTGGGCAGACATGGGCAAAGCCTTTTCTGGGGGAAATGAGAATGGTTGGGGAAATTTTAGTGAATTTAAACTTCTGCCCAGCATTACTTCTCCCCAGTTTTTTCCATGACAGGGCAATTCTCCCACTGGAGTCTATATTCAAACTCACATTGACTTGAAAGGGAGTCTTGCCTGAATAAAAGCCTCAAAATCTGACCCTAAAACCTATTGAAAAATAGGCTTACATGCACCGTCATAGGTTGGCTGACCCTTTAAGGGTAGGTGGACTCAACTATCAGCTTAACTATTCCATAGCTGCACCTGAGTAACAGGCAGGCTTCTGTGGAAGGCCCTGTGTGAGGATCTATAGGAGACTGAAGGGACTGTAGGCTCTATCCCAAACCCCAAAAGGACTGGGAACTGAGCCTAGGGCAGGCAGAAGAGGTGCTCAAGAAAGGAGAAAATACTTTGTGTCTGGGACTTTTGTTTGGACTTGTTAGCCTGAAAGGAAAGGGGATTTAACTCAGAGTGACCCAACCAGGGGGCTAAACGTGGTTATCTTTAGGAGACACAAAACCTGGGTGAGGGGAAACTGAGGGAGGCAGTGTCTATAGTGCCACACTTGGCCAGTAGGGTGTGCTATAGAGAAGGCATGGCCCACACCACACCATTAAACTGCATCTTGTTTAACAAAACAACCAAAATTTCCAAACTGCTCAGTAATTTGGTGCAGTTAGTCTCCCTCTTAAATTAATTGAATTAGTCTAGAGCTAAGTTTCAGCTTGGGTAAAATGAGGTGGGTTCAGTGAAGTCGGTGGAACTACATCATTTTACCCTCACTGCAGCTATGACCTACTGTCTGTATTGTAAAGGTACAGTCACTGCTGTGCTGATTTTATAGCATTTTATGCACACAAACAGGTTACAGAGGTGTAGCTCAGGATAATTCCTTTGCATATAATGGAATCAGAAAAAGGGCTTAGTTAGAAAAAAATGGAAGCTTCCAGGGCAGTAGATATTGTTTTCCTTTATAGAAGTGAGCTAAGGTTTCGTTTCTTGTGCCGGTGATTTTGGCCTGCACCTGATTTTACTAAACCAATTCAGTGCATAAAAATCTTGCATTTCTTTAACTGGAAGAGTCGTCTCACCTGTCAGAGGAACAGGTAGAGAAAGTAGCAGTACTGAGATAAGCTATTTAATAAAAAACACACTATTGACATTGTTTCCGCTGAAAGCGTAAATAAAAAAGCCAATATTGCATTTCAGTCCCTAGCAGACAATCATGAGTTCTCCAGCACATGGTCTAATGTGATGGAGCAGGAGAAAGGCCCAACTCTATCTCTAGCACAATACTCTGTGAATGAAGAGGTGCAAAGAATGCTGTAAGGTAACAGTTTTAAATGTAATCTTCATAAAGTCACAATGCATATTCTGTAGCAAAGATATCTTGCATGGATCACTAAGATTCTCATTTACAACTATTTCACAATAAATAGGAGCCAAATCAGTGAAAGTAACTTCTTCCAGATAAAGCACCGCTAGATTTAACCAAATAGAGTCCCTTTTTGTTTTTGTTTTTTTAAAAGACCGCTGTGAGCCAAGACAATAGAAATGGCACCATCTGCTAATAATCCAATTAGAGAATTTCAGAGCAACATCTAAAACGCTGACTGTTAGTGATTTATTTTTGTAAACATTTTTCAATTACAACACATGGAGGTCTACATTCCTTCTAATTATATTCTACTTGGAAACTATAACAATTCATGGGATCAAGGAAAAAGTTCAAGGTGGTGTAATGGAAAACTAGCTTCTTTCCCAATGACATTTTCGTCTCCAAATGTGACAGAACACATCTCTGGCTTAGCTATCCTTGTGCTCAGTTTCCCTCATGGTACGTTATAGTCAAATACATTTTTTACATGGCTTTGAGCAGTGATCTCAGTGAGGAGCTGGAATACTTCTTTCCACTTGGTTTATGGCTGAAATAGTTATCAGATGTACAAATGCTAAGCCAGTTTACCCACTGTGATTAAGTGCTCTGAGATGCAGAGGGTTAGAAAAGAATTGTGGAACATTGTTTAAACAAGAACATGAGTGTGTGCGCATGTGTGTGGCGGGGGAGAGGGAAAGATGTATGGCTGAAAGGAAAGAAAGAGTCAGGCACTCTGATATGACGTACAACTCTCTGCTTCTCAGGCTCCCTCCAAGGTGCTAGAAAAGCCACAGAAATAGTGTATACTATTGCTGTGAGGAGCTCAAATCACTTCAAACACACTTACCTTCTAGGCTTTTAGTATGGACAGAAGAAGAGGCATAAAGACTAAGGACCAGATCCTCAAAGGTATTTAGGCACCTAACTCCCAAATCAATGAAAGTTAGAGGCCTAAATACTTTTGAGAATCTGGGCCTAATTGATTTAAGGTCACAGCACGTTTCTGGCCAAGGCAGGATTAAAACCCCAACCTATGAATTTAGTACTAGATCACTAGACCATGCTTCCTCGAACACCAGAAAAAATGTCAGCACTTCATAAGGATAGATTTGGTCAGTTAGTTTGGTTTAGTTGACTCTGATGTAGAACATGAAAACATGAGTTCTTCAAATGGAACAGGATCAAAGGCAAAATCTGTCTTGCAAGCGGAGTTTCACTGAGTCTGGTTTTGTTTTAGTATCTGTGATGCCTTCAATATCTTTGTGCATTCAGTATGTTGTTAACTGAAAGGAACTTTCTAGGCTCAGAACAGTCTGGAGAGGACCTGTGACACACACCTGCGAAAACAATACTGAATGGAAGGTGGGAGATAAGATCTATTGAAAATGTAACCTACATCATTTAATACTGTTTCCCAAAACTAAAAGACCTGTCCCCATTGTGCACTGACAGAATTTTATTTCAACACTATTCCTTTGGGGGCATTCATTACCAACAATATAGGAGATAACTGGATGTATTGACTAGCAGAGGTCCATTATAAGAGTATTTATTCATTACATCATATTCAGTACTTTATTTCAGTTTCCAGGATACATTATAGCAGGCTTATGTATTAAAGTACCTCTTCATGTCCTTAGTGCTGGTTTGAGTTTTTATAATGTTGAATTTGATCTGCTTCAAGCGATAGAAAACAAGAAGCAATAGGCAGGAAAATTGCACATGCTAAACTTCACAAGCAACTGTCAAAAGCTTAGTTAAGGTAACTTGTGCTTCGGTAACTCAACCACAAATAAAAAGTCTTACTGGTTAACTTGTGTCCTGCTAGTGATGCCAGCTGATAATCCCAACTTTACATACAAAATGATGGTCTTCTTACATTATCTGTTACCACCCAAGAAAGAGTTCTCGGAGTTACTATGGACAGGTCTCTGAAAATTTCCATTCAGTGCGCAGCAGGAGTTAAAAAGGCTAATAGTATGTTAGGAGCTATTAGAAAAGGAATAGATCAGAAGTTCTCAAACTGTGGTCCATGATCTCCATTCAGGTGATCTGCGATAGTTCCCTCTAAGGTGCACGCCTGGGAGGCCACAAAAGAGAGAATGAAGGGCCACCACTTAATTAGTGGAGCCCCGCAGGCTACCTGGACCCTGGAGAAGACGCACAGGTAAGGTGAGGTGGTGGCCTTGCGGGGGAATAAGGGTTAGGTGGAAGGGGGCAGTGGGGTGAGAAGAGGGGGTGGGTGGAATCTGGGACATGCAGAGCTGCGGCGGCCAGAGAAAGAGGCGACTTTCCCCAGCTCCAGAGCTGCAGGTGCCAGGGAGAGACAGTCCTCCTTCCCAGCCCCAGCTCGGGGGCTGCTGCGGTGGGGGAGAGAGGGCACATCCATCACATTAGAAAGGTAAGACTACTGATATTAAAATATGAGTTGTGTGCTTTTATTTGTTGAACAAAAAAAATAATTATTAAGTTTTTTTCATATAGCACTTTTATCCAGAGAGCTTTACAATAGTTAGCTAACAGTACAAACAACATTTGGAAAGATCATTAAGTGGTCCACCGAGACCCTCAGCAATTTTCAAGTGGTCCGTGAAAAAAAAAGTTTGAGAACCACTGGAATAGATAATACAGAAAATGTCATAATGACACTATATATGTATATCTATCTCCCTGGTGCACTCACACCTTTAAAACTGTGTCCAGTTCTGGTCATCCCATCTCACCGATGTAACTCACCTGCTATGTCAATTTAATAACTCCACCTCCATGAGAGGCACAGCACTTAAGTCGATAAAATTAGGTCTATGTAGTGGCAGCATAGACACTGTGCTGCTTACGTTGACCTAAATGCTCATCGTGACCACTCTGGAACTCCACTGCCCTGCAGCCAGGTACCCAGGTATGCGCCCCTCCCCTTTTAAAGTCCCATGAAGTTTTGAACATGTTCTTCCTCTTAGCTCGGCATGGAGAGCTCACATAGCAATTGCCCAGCTGAGAATGCTGGCTCTATGCAGCAAATGTATTCCTGCCTGGAGTACATGGGAAGTGGTGGATCCTCTGGGCCTCTGGGGAGAGGAGGCTGTGCAGTCACAACTCTGCTCCAGCTGCACAAACTTTGAAATCTAAAGCCAGATGGCTCAGGGCATGGAGGAGAAGGGCTATGATAGGGACACACAGCAGTGCCACGTAAAAAATCAAGGAACTGAAGCAAGCACATAGATGTTAACTGCGTATACATAGGGAAATATAGACACGTTTGCATGGATGTGGAATAAAAATCTACTTATGGAAACCGAATTTATCTTCATTATTCTCCATCACATGGTGGCTGCTGTTAACATTCATAGACAATTGGTGCATATGCATTGCTATAGGTGGGCACACATAGCAATCATTACAAGGTTCATAACATGATACTAACAATGCCAGGCTCAGCACACTACAACACACATAACTGTGGCTCATTGTTAAAATGCTCCTTCAAGGCCTCCCTCAGCCAGATAGCTCATGAAATACTGCAGGATCAGGCACGTTGTGTTCATAACACACAATACTGAAAAGCAGTGCAGGATCCATACTTTGACAGATAGCTGGTGTGCAGGTTACCAGGGCCAGGGCCAGCTCCAGGCACCAGTGAAGGAAGCAGGTGCCTGGGGCAGCCAATAGATAGGGACGGCACTCTGTCCGTTATTGAGGCGGCACATACGGGTCTTCGGCGGCGGGTCCTTCACTCCCTGTCTTCCTCTTTGACGGCAGCTCAATCGTTTTTTTTTTTTTTCCTTTTTTTTTCTTCGCCGTTCGGGGTGGCAAAAAAGCTGGAGCCAGCCCTGACCAGGACAGCTGAAAAGCAGTGTGAAATGTATTAGGATGCCTATGGAACGATGGGATTGAGAAAACTGCATCATGTGATGCTGAATCTGCCCCCATGAGGCATTGCAAACCCTTCCCAAAACACCTTACAGCCAGTTGCACAGTGGGATAGCTACTCATGATGCACTGCTCTGTGTCAATGCAAGAGCTGCTAGTGTGGACGCTCTCTGCTCACATAGGGAGCATAGTGTGGACATGCAACAGTGGTTTAATTACAGTGGTGGCTGTTTGCTGACATAACTTAAGTCGATTTAACTTTGTAGTATAGACAAGCCCTTAGAAAAGGGATTACTAAATGGAGATACAATAGAGATCTGTAAAATCATGAATGGTATAGAAAAAGTCAATAGAGAAGTGTTATTCACCCTTTCCCACATTACAAAAAACAGGGGTCACCCAATGAAATTAATAGGCCACAGGTTCGACACAAACAAGAGGAAGTCCTTTGTCGCACAACGTACAATTAACCCGTGGAACTCATTCCATGAGAAGTTGTGATGGCCAGAAGTATAAGTGGATTCAAAAAAGAGCTGGATAAGTTCATGGAGGATAGGGCCATTAATGGCTATTAGCCAAGGTGGTCAGTGATGCAACCCCACGCTCGGGGCGACCCTAAACATGTGATTTTCAGAAGCCTAATTGGAAGATGGGCAATCTTAGAGTCATACACTCCTACTTTTGTACACCCTCCCTGAAGCTCTGGGACTGGCTACTGTCAGAATATTGGCTAAAATGGACCATGATCTGACCCAGCATGGAAGCTCTTACTTTACTTATCCAGGGCTAATCCTTATGCCATTGAACTGTCATTTTTGACAGATACAAGTAGGTGGAGGATCAGACCCACAGTGCTGTAAGGGAGAAAACAGCCTACTTGTCATCTTAGTGATTAACTTGAGTCCTTCTGTTAACATCAATGTAGGGGTGCTGGAACAATTTTTATAGTGGGGGAGCTGAGAGCGATTGAACCAAACTGTAAACCCTGCATATAATGAAATCTACTTCAAGCCAGGGGCTGCTACTGCACCCCCAGCACCCCTAGTTCCAGCATCTATGCATCAATGAGCCGTGAGGCAGACCTGCAGCATAGAAAGTGCAGGGATAGACACATCAATCATGGCCTCCATATTCTACATAGTGCAGGCACTCTGCATTTAAATGAATTTTATCCCAGAATATATATTACAGCAGTTGCCCTTAAATATAAAAACTTGGTCTTTGTCGCAAATGTTACTAGGATTACTTATATTGAGAATGGTAAAGATTTGGAATATTGTAGTGAACTCAGCTACAGTACAAAGTCAGAAGTAGGGATTTTAAGGAGAACACTCTTCTGTAGATGTATTTTTCAAGTGAAGTTAGAAATAAAGTCAAAGGATTAAAATTAACTGTTTGATATCCTTTAAAAAGCCCAATAACTTCCATAGTGATAAGGTTTCACATATGCACGTGGATCACAGTAAAATAAATGGACTATGGAGAACTTGGATGTTTTAGTTAAGGCTACTGAATTGCAAAAACAATACACTTAATGTCCAAGTTAAGTGAGAAAAGAATAAGGACAGAAAACTTGTTTACTAGATGAAAGAAAATAGAGCTGCCAAAGGGAATTAGAACCGTGCATAGTCTATCCCTGAAATGCTCTGGATATGAATGACAGGAAGCCTTCTCAGTCACCTTGTCTCATGTGCAGGTCAGCATGCACTGTGGATGTTGATATTCAGGAATCCTGGCCCACAGAACTTGCCATATTGGCAGGACTTCATATGATGTTACATAAAGTGTGAAATAATTAGGTCTGGCTTTCAGTTCCGTTGGCTCCAGAGAAGCATATCCTCCTAATAGAATGTGCTGTAGCATCCTGTTTCAATCAAGTACAATGCCTTCCAAGCTGTAGGGTTTTTGATCCAAAGGTGATTTACAGAAAAGAAAAACATGTTAAAAGAAAAAATATTCTTCTGGGAAAGACTTCAATAGCCGCATGATCTCCTGTGGCCAACAGCTGCCAAGCTGTAAATCACATGTCCATCATAAACTGGGTAG
Source organism: Malaclemys terrapin pileata (assembly GCF_027887155.1). NCBI lineage: Eukaryota > Metazoa > Chordata > Testudines > Emydidae > Malaclemys > Malaclemys terrapin. The sequence goes on from NC_071512.1 coordinate 30,289,727, forward strand.
GACTCAGTTTTGTAATTTTGTTTCCTAATCTTTCTCTACCAGAGATAAGTATGTTTGTCCATCCATATTAATGACCTAACATCAAAGGGCACTGAGCACCAATAAATATTAATAGAAGTTGCAGGTGCCTATTATGCACCTAACTGGATGTGGATACCTCAAACTGCTAGTAAGACTGACTTCCTAGGTGGCATTGGATGTCCACAGCCTTGATTGTCCTCTGATTTATGCACTTTCTATAGATATAATGCCAGTAACTTCAGTGGGGCCACTCCCAACATGAATTGGTCTATTGTGATTAGAAAACATGGGACAATGTTGTATACCATATCGTTTTTATATTTCTGTTTTACAGATTCTTTCAATCCTCCTATAGAACTGAAATAAAAGAATCCCTTAAGTAGAAATAGAATTTCCAACCTACAAAAATACAATACTACATTTCAAATATAAAAGATGTTTAGAAAAAAAAAAAAGTACAGTACTGTCCATCTGATTTATAAGAACTACTAAATGACTTGACTACACTACAGGGGCCTGATCCACAACTGTGCTGACTTACACTGGGGTGAAACAAAAAAACCAAAAGTTATTTAGGTGCAAACTTTCTTAGCTGGGAAAAAGCAAACTAACTTTTTCTGCTTCAGTTTCATTTAAGCAATATGTTTGGAAACAAGATCAATGTATTGCACTGTGAGCTTTTTTAAAAGCTAGACACGCCAAACTCCATAATGAGCATTAGATTGCACAAGCAGATAGTTAGGAACCTTAGCTTCTGAATGAAAACAGTTGGAGGTTTTAAAAAACAAAACAAAACAAAGTCTTGCGTTTCCCTGAACAACTGCATTTCAAAGTACCTGCTGGGCCTGGCACTGCACAAAGTTACCCTTGATATATTTTGCCTATGGCTGCAATGTAAATAAGGCAAGCTCAGGCCAAAGAAAAGCCTGCAATGGCAGTACTTATAAATATGTTGTATTTAAGGTACAAACCATTTGTTAAGTGCAATGAGTACATGAAACATCATAGAATTTGGGCTCATGTCCTATTGTGTAGTGGTGGCTGGGGAAAAAGGCACAGATAGGGGCTATATGTTGCTCACATTTTCCATGGTACATGCACATAGATTCATAGATTCTATGAATCTATGATTCACAGATTATAGGACTGGAAGGGACCTCGACAGGTCATCGAGTCCAGTCCCCTGCCCGCATGGCAGGACCAAATACTGTCTAGATCATCCCTGATAGACATATAGATTCATAGATTCATTCATCAACAGTATCAATTAAGTTAATGAGGATATTCATGACAACAAGGACTGCACTAGCCCCTAAAGAAGGGGAGGTTTATCTTGTTTTGTGTAGGAAGCTCTTGTACCTCAGAAGACCATACACAGCAAAAATAAAAATCTATCCTTTTGTTCCTCCTCCACACAATTTCTCACTTTTGATCTCTTCTACTTGCTCCTAGTATGTCTGCAGCCTGAGTTTCATGAGGCAATTAGAAAACATTGAGAACTTCAAAAGATGGCTATCTGAAATTTAAATCTTAACCCTTTTTCTTAGGGTTGTCTTCATCATGCCTGGTTACAAACTACTGTTCGAGCTTTACAGCCTCCTGTTTCCTTCTTTGAAACACAATTCCTCCTTGCCAGGCAGTAACTTACCTTCCCTGGAATGAACCACCTCAGGATATTTTGAGATTACCCAGCAGAAAGATTTTGACGCATCTCTAAGCATGGTCTAAGCACACCAGGATCTCATAGTCCTTCACTCCTCCCCTAAGCCCTCTGGCCCAATGCCTCTCCCAGAAGTATCATGTCATATGCTATCATCAAACTATGGTGCCTCCCTGACATGTCATCTGCTGATTCTCTGAGCAGTATGTTGTAAAGAGCAGCCTGAGGGATAAAAAAAAAAATCTCTGCCTGCCTTTGTACCTTGCAAGGTATGAGGGAAAGTGGAGGAAGGAATATTTTAATTATGATACTGCACATGCTACAAGCTATAAGAACAAAGTGCCAAATGTTGAATTAGGTATGCCCTAAATGAAAGGATGTTTCTCAGGAGCATTATAGTATTGTCATATGTACTTGCCTTTTGTCATTGCCAGTAGGACTAACAGGGGTGCAAAATTAGAGCTTAAGACACCACCACAAATATATGCCATATCTTACATTGCCCCTAAAAGGATAGCATGAGCAGCTGTGAGAGGCAACATGGACTAAGCAGCTTGACTAGATATCCTCAGGGTCTGATGGGTTTGTACTCAGAGTGACTGGCCTTTCCCACCATTTGCTGCTGCCCATACTACACTGTCTACACTACTATTCTTAGCATGCTAGCTCAGTTAGAGTTAGTTCAAGTAGGTCTCCTTGAGTTGGGAATCACACCCTCAGTTACGAAATAGACTCTAACTAGTTACTGCATGGAAATGGGTTGCATTTTATACAAAAGAGGCAGTTGTTGCAATTCTCTTTGACAGAATGAGCAAATTTAATGGCAGCAGAGTTAAGTATTAAATTAATTGGTGATATAATTTCAAGAAATGACAAATTGCTAGGGGAAAGTGAACAAAAAGCTTGATCACTGCTCTCAGTACAAAGTTTCAAACATTTACTAGTGACCTGAGAACATAACATTCCATCTTCAAATTAGTAGAAGTCTGATTTAGTTGTCCTTCTAAATGATTTTTTTATAAGTTTCCTAGTGAAATTCCTGTTTCCAAGTAGGGATTAAAAAACATTTATCTTATTTGCTTGACAAAGGATTTCCCCATACTAGAGGTCAATTGTCATTTGATGTCTTTTTTTAAGCTTGCCAACTTAAGTTCTTGTCCAATAACCAGGACAGAGCAGGATGAACATCAAACATTGTGCTTCTTTTGGCTTGCATCAAAAGAGTAGCTAAACTTGGAAAGAGGCCTAACACGTTGAACTCAGAAAAGTATCTACACAATTACTTCATGAAAAGCCAGCAGTGGTGGCAGCAAGATATGGAGTGTAATGTAGTCCTTCATCCAACTGACTTTCAGTGCCCATCAGCTGTTTCTAATCCAAGACTTGTCTGTCCCCTGTATTACTTTCGAATTGCTTCTTGAATGGATCATCATGCTGTGATGGTTAATGCCTTCCTTTCCTTCCCATTTCTTTATATTTTTGTTCTCCCTTTATTTTTGTGGGAGACAAGGGGAATTAGAAAATGAAAAAAATTGAATAGAAAAATGTGAAACAATGCATATATTTGGTTTATATTCCCTTTTAGTAATCCCTGTCACAACAGTCTGCAATATGCTTTAAAGTAACAATACACAAACAGCACAGTTATTCTTATGCTACCCTCATATAGGGATACCAATATGCAGAGTGAAACACAGTTCTGGCACCACTGAGTGTATTCAGGTTTCAGAATCCTGCCGACAGCACACATGGCTAAATGAAGCAAGTTTGACACATGGTTAAATGACTAATAACTTGTGTGAAACAGGTGGTGTCAATTACAACTGAAGGTTCAGACTTCAGAGTGAGCTAATAGATATTGCTGGTCAAGAAAGTGTTGCTTCGCCTAGCTAAATTGCATTAGAGATCTTTTAGCTATCTTGATCCAAACTAGGGTAGACTGACCCCCTTGACATATGCCCATTGGGCTCAGACAGGGCAGTGTTCTGCCCAACAAGCCCGTGATAAAAGTCCAATCAATGAACCCAAGCTATAACTCAAAGAAATTGCTACATTGCTTTTATTAGTTGTCTTCGGGGCAACCCTCGGGGCAGATGAACAGGGCAGGTGCCTAGGCACCACATCACTCCACCGTGTGGGGGGTTTTTTGTTGCTTCACTGGCGGGGGAGAAGGGCCCTGAAAAACTCTCCTCCCTGGGCACCAAAACCCTATCAAAACAACAAGGGCCAGACCTGGTTGTCTTAAATAGTTAACATGGATAGCATGAATTCAGAGTAACACCCACCTCTGGGAGGCACCTGTCCCTTATAGTTGGAGGTTTAAAGCTACTTTGATATAGATAGATGAATTAATCACATGGATCAGCTCAGCTCCAAACTCTTAAGTGTTCCAAATCAGTGCTTACTTCTTCCTCACTGAATGGTGCTACTTTAAAAGCACATTCCCCCTTGAAGATACATTACAATATACCTCATGCCTACCCCAAACTTGACCATCGAAACCTAGGTAACTCAATGGCAAGCTGGCCATTTGAATTATTAGGTCAGAGTCAGAACTTCTACGGAACAGATATTCAAGAGTAGATACGGGTGAAATTTTTCAGATGGATAGTTCATTCACCACAAAAATGCTGTTTTGGTCAACCTGAAGCAAATCATGAACTTGACACATCCACCAAATAGTGTTGGCCAAAAGAGTTTGGGAGGTTGGATTCACAGACAGACTTAGGCCCCAGCCGCAAAACAATGGCAGGTGCAGGTGTCACCTCCTTTATAGCCCATGGATTAGGGCACTCATCTGGGATGTGAGATACCCTGCTTTAATTCCCTTCTCTGCCTGATGTTGACCAGGGGTTTGTATTTGGGTCTACCACACTGCAGGAGAATGCCCTAAGCACTGAGCTATGGGATATTCTGGGCAGATCTCTCCCACTGAAGCTGTTACACTGTGTATAAATAGTCACTGGAGTAGGGTATGACATATCAGGGCACAATCCAGACCAATAAGTAGTTGTGTCACCCCTGCCCTGTAACCTGGAGTGCCCTTTACAACGCCTTGCTGCTGTAGTCTCCAACCTGGACTGCTCCCAAACAGCCTCCAGCACGTAAGTCACTCCCAGCTATCTCTGTGTGCTGCAGCCAGCCAGACCTTGGTTCTTACTAGCCTTGGGTATACTGCAGGGTGATTCCAACACACCGCCAGTGCCAGGTCTTCCCCCAGAAATATAGGTCCAGTACTATCCAACCCTCTCCTGGACAATGCAAATATATTAAGTCTGTGTGATAAAGAAGCAGGGGTGTGTGTGTGGGGGTGTAACTCCCTTTACAGACCCAGCCAGCCAGTTAGCTATAAACTCCCTCTTAGTAGTTATTCTCTACTTGCTTTACCTGTAAAGGGTTAAAAAGTCTCCCTGCAAAGGTAAAAGGAAGGGATTGGGCACCTGAACAAAAGAGCCAGTGGAAAGTCTGTCTGTGTTGTTCTCCTGGAGAGAAGGGACAGAGTAGCTATGTTGTAAGAGCTTGGACCAGGTATGAAAAATCATCAAATCATATCTAGAAACTACTCATTTAAAACCCCAGATATATAAGTAGATCAGGAAATGTCAAGGAAGATGCAATTAGGTTTATCTCTGTTTATTTTTTTATGGCTTGCGGACTCCTCTGTACTAATCCCAAATGCTTTTGTTTTGCTTGTAACCTTTAAGCTGGACCTCAAGAAGGGTTATTCTTGATCCTGAATTTTTGTAAGTGGGTTTTTAAAATCTAGCAGTAGCCTGAGTTTTCAAATGCATTTTCTTTCTTTTTGTTTTTAATAAAGTTTACCTTCTTTAAGAATAGGATTGGATTTTGTGTCCTAAGAGGTTTGCACACATGTTTAATTAGCTAGTGGCAACAGCTGATTTCCTTTATTTTCTTTCTCGGCTCTTCCCCAGAGCAGGGGTGAAAAGGATTGAGGGTACCCCACAGGAAGGAATTCCCAAGTGCACCTTCCTTGGTTCTCAAAGGGGTTTTTGCACTTGGGTGGTAACAGTATCTATTCATCCAAGGTCAGAGAAAAGCTGTAACCTTGAATGTTTAATACAAGCCTGGAGGGCCAGTATTAATTTTTAGAATCCTTGCGGGCCCCCACCTTCTGCACTCAAAGTGCCAGAGTGGGGAATCGGCCTTGACAGTCTGTTATTCCTTTAAGGGAATAATATGCCAGGGTATTATTTTAAATAGTAAACCTAGCCTTCATTTCTCTTTAGAGGTCGCCAAATGAAATTAACAAGCAGCAGGTTTAAAACAAAGAAAAGGAAGTATTTCTTCACATAACGCACAGTCAACCTGTGGATATCTTTGCCAGAAGATGTTGTGAAGGCCAAAACTATAACAGGTTCAAAAAAGAACTAGATAAGTTCATGGAGGATTGGTCCATCAATGGGATGGGCAGGGATGGTGTCCCTCGCCTCTGTTTGCCAGAAGCTGGGAATGAGAGACAGGGGATGGATCACTTGATGATTACTTGTTCTGTTCATTCCCTCTGGGGCACCTGGCATTGACCACTGTCAGACGCCAGGATACTGGGCTAGATGGACCTTTGCTCTGACCCAGTATGGCCATTCTTATGTATGTTCTTTGCATTGATTTAAAAATGCTCATACATGAATCATGTCATTTCAGAGCCAATGAAATGTTTTGTGTAATCTGATATAAAAATTGCTGACTCTTGATTTACCCAATATTTTTCTGAATTTTTGGTTCAACCTGAACCAAGCTTTTCTTCTTTTTTTGAACTGCAGTGAACTGGAAAATCAGTTATTGTCCCAACTCTAAGTGAGAAGAAAAACAGGGGGGAAATGCAGTTTAAACAGCATAAGCCATAGATGAACCATGCAATAGATGAGCTAGTGCTTTGTGCACCCATAAGAAAAGCCTTTGTCACCTTGGAGCATTCCATTTTGTCCTTAATGTGGCCTCTTGCATACATTTGAGCTTTAAAAGTAAATTCCCTTTCCAGTTTCATTTAAATGAATGGATGTCAGTTCAGTGTCTCTTATCTTTACATTTGACAGTTACTCTGTTCTTAGTCTAGTTTCATTTGTGCTCATTCCTGTACCTTTCCTCTACTGAAATAAAAGTCCTTGTCAACAGGAAAATTGTGTATGAGGAATGGATGACCTAGAGCACAGGTTCCTCAAATTCGAGTGTTGTCTAAAGAAGTTCTCCCAGCTGCAATTACAAGTACAAGTTCTATGCCTTCAATTCACAAAATCCCTGTGGGCAGCTTAAATTGACTAGTTGTTAAATACTACATAAGTACTGTAATCTTCATCACCTTTATAATTGGATTGAAATGGAAGAGCTGGTATCTGGTGTTCAAAAATATCACTTTAGCCTACCCTATTGGTTTTAAAGGCATAAGTGGGAATTGGGCACCACCCAACTAACTGCCACTGCTCCCTAAAAAAAAAATTCCCCTAACTTCAGCTGTTATAAATTGCAAGACTGATTTATGGAGCTATGATTACCAACAACTGAGGTTAGGAACGACAAGCCACCTTTCTGCAGCCCATTAACAGTTCCAGCAGATATAACGGTACATTGCAGTATTGCTGGAATCTTAGGTCACCTCATAAAAGCATAAGATTAAGACCATAAGAATTGCCTGTCAGGAATCAGAACCTGCAGCAGAGCCACTCTCCAGGCAACCTAATGGGTGCAGCTGGCCTGTAGTAGGCAGCCTGACTGGCTACACTGTCTGATTGGTGAGAAGAGTCAGCAAACCAGCTCTAAGGCCAGCAGAAGGCAATGGATGTGATAGCGCTTGCTTATTCTCAGCCTTGCTCCACTCCAAATAACCCAGCTCTGACATCTTACCTCTGGTTTCGCCTCTGACCCCAGGCTCCTATTCCTGGCTACCAACTCCTGCTCCAGTCATTAGGGCTGACCACCCATGTGATGGTTTTTGACACAGCCCTACTGAATCAGATCAGTGGTCCATCTAATACAGTCCTCTAACTGTGGACAGACAGCTTACTCACAGAAAGATGAGAAATCTTGCTGTGGACAAAGAACAAAAGGCAGTTTTCTAACCCCAGTCAAAGGCTGCATTACTGCTTAAAGATTTATATCACTTCCAATACCTCATTAAACATATAACTTACGCATGTAAATAATTTTGTAAAGTTCAATAGCTCTAGGCTTGTGATACTAAGTTTTACAGGCTGACTTGTTTTTAGTTGAGTTCAGATTTTATTTAATGTTTCCCTATTTTGAGGATAAATGAGAATACCTGATCTGACACATTGCTTTTATAGCCTCCTTTACGACAATCCCTCAAAGGATATCTGAAAGTCTAGCCTACACCCACTGGTTCTCCTTTCTCTGTTGCTTGGAAAACTTGCTCCGAATTCTAAGGCTTCTGTATTTTCCTTCACAGAAACTGCTTCAGCATGTCAGGAACTTCAAGTGTCAGTGAAGGGGTGTCTTACTTATATTTGTGATTAGGATGTAGGGCTACTTAAAAGCTGTGCCACTTAACAAGCAAACGTTAGGGAAAGGAAATACCCTCTGTTCACTTTAATTTGCTCCTTCGTTCCTTTTTGTTTAGTGCCTCTTTAACCTGTCTGACTGCAATGTACAAATTCAGTAAGACTGCCACTACTACTACAATGTGCCAGCGGAATACAGTTGGGGATTGCACTCAGTTTCATGGTGCTACTGTCCATACAGTCTATTTCACTTCCTATAGCTCCTTCTGTCTTTGACTGTGGCATGCGGGTCAGACACAAGGATGACTGAGGCCTTGCTTTAGTATTAACTCCTTAGTTCTACTGCTCACACAATAGTAGAATCTTGGGGTCACTGCATGTAAACCTCACTGAAGTTGCCAACACCTCAGTTTTGGCTGTCATGATGTTAAGAGTCAGATTCTTGGTTGGTGTAAATTGGCAAAGTGTTAACTCTAAAGCTCTTCACCCTCCCCAGTAGCTGTTGCTCTTACTCAAAGTACACATGTTCTTCAGGGTCCAAGACAGACCACACAGCAGACTTGAATAGGGTGCAAAAGTCCAGAATTTGAGATAGTTTCTGACATACAGCCTAGGCAGGTTCCCTGCAACAGCCTCTTTTGACCCTTTGGCCCAATAATCCTTTCAGTAGATAAACAAAAGGAAAATTGTCTCAAAAATAGACTAAGTTCTATACCAGGCCTGCCTATTTTCCTTCAAAAGGGCTCTGGCAGTCAGCCACCTCTGAAGAGGCTGTTCCTTTTCTCAGGGAATAAAGGATAAGAAGTCTATTCTCCTCCCTGGGAAGCCAGTTATTGAGCTCTCCTCCTCCCTTTTTAATTGCCCCTTCATTACCTGACAGCAAGTGCAGATGTAGCAGGGCCGGGCTGAGTGGGTGCATATCCATTTGTGAAATCTTGCTGGCAGTGAGGGGTCTGAGGGGTTGGTATACCCCATCAAAAGGTGTTTCTGCTGTTCATACCAAAAAATAACTGCAAATACTCAGATAATTAATAATTATATAATACAAAGTAGAATACTTAATATAGTAAGTCACCATTGCTCCCCAATAAAAATTACTCTTGTTTCATATAGCAAGTGACAGGCCAAAGAATGGCTGATCCTGTCACTTCAGGTTCCAGTGATCTCACACCTTTGTAGAAAAATTCCTGCTAAAAGCAAGAGCGTAGCAGTGCTTCAGGCAGTTTGAATTATACTCTGGCATTAAAATCTCTGAAACAGTTTTATAGGAGGTTCAAAATCCTGCCCTGTGTCACAGTTTCAGGGTAATTGCACCTGTATACCCCCTCCCTGGTCCCTCAAGGGCACCCACTTAAAGTTTCTGGGTCCCAGCCATCACCTCTCTTGGGCAGAGACCCACATCTCTCTCTCCCTCCTGACCAGTGTTTTAATGTTGCACAGTTGCTGCCTTACACTGTGACATCCCCAGCAGCTTGTCTGCCTAAGTGCTTGTCTGCCTAAGAGCCAGCTCCTGTGCTTTGCTCTACCTCTGAAGGCTATGAACAGTGTATTACCACACAGCTCTTTCCATGAAAGCACATTTATTCTTAATATCAAAAGCATTAGAGAGAAAATAAAAGATTCCATGTGCATGCTAAAAGTTTACTAGCGGTCACTCCCACTCAAACATAGGGCTCTGGTAAGTCTTTCAAACCCCACAACTGGGTTTGCCCTCTTGGTTACAAGTTCATGTCAATTTTTAGACCAGGACCCAGACTCTGGACTGGACAATTCAGTTTCTTTTTACACGTGGGCCTTTGATCTCCAGTCTCCAGGAACAGTTAATCACCAGTTGATGACCCTCTCCACAGGGTGTATTTTGAAAAGGCTGAGTTTTTGCTTAACCAGGGTTGTAGCATTTACATTAACCAATCCCCAGGGATTCCCCAGGAAATCTACTAAACACTTACTGTCCCACAGGGCCATGCCTGTCTGGCACATTTAAATACAGCCATTTGAACACCTTAAACTTTAAAAAAATCACTTGCACTAAACATGCCAAGGACTGACATAAGAACGGCCATAGTGGGTCAGACTAAAGCTCCATCTAGCCCAGTATCCTGTCTTCTGACAGCAGCCAACGCCAGGTGCCCCAGAGGGAATGAACAGAACAGGTAATCATCAAGTGATTCAAACTGTCGGCCATTCCCAGCTTCTGTCAAACTGAGGCTGGGCACACCATCCCTGTCCATCCTGGCTAATAGCCATTGATGGACCTATCCTCTATGAATTTATCTAGTTCTTTCTTTAACCTTGTTATAGTCTTGGCCTTCACACCATCCTCTGGCAGAGTTCCACAGGTTGACAGTGCGTTGTGTGAAGAAATACTTCCTTTTGTTTGTTTTAAACCTACTGCCTATTAATTTTATTTGGTGCCTCCTAGTTCTTGTGTTATGAGAAGTAGTAAATAACACTTCCTTATTTAGTTTCTCCACACTCATCATGATTTTACAGGCCTCTATCATATCCCCCCTTAGTAGTCTCTTTTCCAAGCTGAAAAGTCCTAATCTTATTAATCTCTCCTCATACGGCAGCTATTCCATACCCCTAATCATTTTTGTTGCCCTTTTCTGAACCTTTTTTGAGATGGGGAGACCACATCTGCACGCAGTATTCAAGATGTGGACATACTATGGATTTATATAGAGGCAATATGATATTTTCTGTCTTATTATCTATCCCTTGCTTAATGATGCCCAACAATGTTTGCTTTTTTGACTGCTGCTGCACATTGAGTGGATGTTTTCAAAAAACTATCCACGACTCCAAGATCTCTTTGTTGAGTGGTAACAGCTAATTTAGACCCTATCATTTTATATGTATAGTTGGGATTATGTTTTCCAATGTGCATTACTTTCCATGTATCAACATTGAATTTCATCTGCCATTTTGTTGCCCAGACACCCAATTTTGTGAGATCCCTTTGTAGCTCTTCGCAGTCTGCTTTGGACTTAACTATCTTGAGTAGTTTTGTATTATCTGCAAATTTTGCCACCTCACTGTTTACCCCTTTTTCCAGATCATTTATTCCTACCCGTTGTTTCCTATATTTTAACCATTACCAATCCATGAGAGGACCTTCCCTCTTATGACATGACAGCTTATTTTGCTGATGCAAAGAATTCGTTTAGTTTCTCTGCAATGGCCTTATTGTCCTTGAGTGCTCCTTTAGCATCTCAATTATCCAGTAGTCCCACTGGTTGCTTAGCAGGCTTCCTACTTCTGATGTACTTAATTTTTTTTTTTTTGCTATTACTTTGAGTCTTTGGCTAGCTGTTCTTCAAATTCTTTTTTGGCCTTCCTAATTATATTTTTACACTTCACTTGCCAGAGTTTATGCTCCTTTCTATTTTCCTTACTATGATTTAACTTCCACTTTTTAAAGGATTTTTTTTGCCTCTCACTGCTTCTTTTACTTTGTTGGTTAGGCACGGTGGCACTTTTTTGGTTCTCTTACTATGTTGTTTTTAATTTGGGGGTATACATTTAAGTTGAGCCTCTAGTATGGTGTCTTTAAAAAGTTTCCATGCAGCTTGCAGGGATTTCACTTTTGGCATTGTACCTTTTAATTTCTGTTTAACTAACATCCTCATTTTTGTGTAGTTCCCCTTTCTGAAATTAAATTCTACAGTAGTGGGCTGCTGTGATGTTTTTCCTGCCACAGGGATGTTAAATTTAATTATGGTCAGCGGTGCAGCTATATTCACCTCTTGGACAAACCTGTGCACACTGGCCTGTGCTGATCTGGAGAAGCTTGTTTCCTTTGTAGGCTAGCCACTGAAAGGGACGAGGTACACCACACCATTGCCACCTTAGAGCTCATCAGTAAGCATTTAGAAGGGAACTAGTTCTGCACCCAACTCTGGAGCATAAGTCTAGTTCATGGCTAAGGCAGCATCCTGGTATGGAACCAGGTCTTTTGGGGCTATTAAAAAAAATCTGTCAAAAGCACTTCTCCACAGATTTCCACACATTTACTTAGTGCAGTGCAGTGTAAGGCCCAGATTTTAAAAGATATTTAGGCATTGCTGAGCTCAGTGTTGTAACACGTAAATGACTAAGGAACCTAAATCTAATTTTTAAAAGTCAAAGTCTAATTTTATGACAGTCAACAGAATATTGGCTCCTAAGTGCCTGAATCACTTTTGAAAATACTTGGGGTCCTGAGTCAGGCATTGCAATGCTAAGTGCAGGAACATCTAAATACCTTTAACAATGTTGACCCAAATGCCTTTTCCTCAAAATGTTTGACAAGAGAGACAAACTTTAAGTGTGTGAGGTACAGGGAACGGGGCTGCCTTTCAAAGTGAGTAGTAGGAAAATGAGGATCAGTTCAGTGGGAGTGAAGGATCATCATTTTTTGCACTTTTAAATTGTAAAGAAGAGTAAGACTTGAAACAGCACCAATCTGTGGAAGTTGGTGGTGCTATTTTGCTGCTGTTCATTCATTTGGTTCGTTCTCAGGTCCAATAAAGAGTTAGATTTTTGTGTTCTAACTCAGGGATCCCATAAATTACTGGGTGTGTGGCTTCCAAATTATGTGACTATTGTTAAATAGTCAGCTTAAGCTGCAAGATCATATGAGGTAGTGAAAAGAGCTGGCTACAAAAATGAGAACCAAACTCCTGAGAAAACTAAAACCAAGCGGGGGCGTGGGGTGGGGAGGCGAAGTAAGATAGATCGATCGGAACTCAAGTACTTGAAGCACTGTTGTGTTAAATCTACATATACAAAAACCTGAGGTATCTCTTGTAAACTTGTTGAATGTACTGATTTTTTTAAAATCTGGAAAATGGTGGAAGCAGACGTAGCAGCTGCAAGTGAGAGGAAAAGATTTCAAACTGCCTGGTAAATGAGCTTTAACCTGGCTGGTGGCAAATTTCTAGGGCATAAAGAGCAAAGAAAACCCTTAAAATCAGTAAATAAATACTACGAATTAAGAGCTAGGTTTTTGAATACAACCTTACTAGTAACTATTTGAACGTCAGTACAAGGTGAGCTTCAGATCAATGAAACTGCTCCCCCATGTGGGGAATTGCTGTTGCTGTCTCTTGAAAGGTAGCATGTTGGAAATAATTTGAATTTTGGAGACTAGGATCTGGAAAGTCCATGGGGAGTTCTCAGAAGTCGGAGAGGAGCAGCTGTGAGAAACAAAGCTTCAGTTTAACACATTTCATAATGGAGAAACAAGTACCTAGGAGGATGTGCTCGTTGACTATGGCATCAAATAAACACGCAATGAAATATACTGAACCCTATAAGCATAGGCATGCGCACAGTGTGTGCCCAGGCACACCCTAATGCTGGGGTGTGCAAATGGCCCCACTCTCCCAGCGCGGCAAGCCGTGGGGTCCGCGCTCCCAGGCCAGAGTGCCGGACCGAGCACAGCAAGCCGACGACCTCTCCCCTACCTTCCCCCCTCCCTGGAGCCATGCCGCCAAACGCGCAGTGCTCTGGGGGCCGGGGCTGCGCGCTCCCGCGGGGAAGCGTGTCTGGCTCTGTGCAGAGCAGAACATGCTGCTAGGAGCCTCATGGTAAGGGGTCCGGGGCCGGGGGGTTGGATAAGGGGTGGGGGCAGTCAGGGGACAGGGAGCAGGGTGGGTTGGATAGGGGATGGGGGGTGGTTAGAGGTGGGGGATCTCTGGAGGGGGCAGTCAGGGAGCAGGGGGGGTTGGATGGGGCATGGGAGTCCCGGGGTCTGTCAGGGGGTGGGGGATGGATAGGGGTCAGGGCAGTTAGGGGACACGGAGCAAGGAGGGTCTGGGGGGGGCAGTTAGGGTGGGGGGTCTCTGGAGGGGGTGGTCAGGGGACAAGGAGCTGGGGAGGTTGTATGGGTCGGGAGTTCTGGGGGTCCTGTCAGGGGGCGGGGAGCGATTGGATAGGTGTGGGAGTTCCAGTGGTCTGTCTGGGAGCGGGGGTGTGGATAAGGGTTGGGGCAGTCAGGGGACAGGTAGGGGTAGGGTCCTAGGGGGGCAGTTAGGGGCAGGGGTCCCAGGAGGGGGTAGTCAGGGGACAAGGAGCAGGTGGGGGTCGAGGGTTCTGAGGGGGGCAGTCAGGGGGTGGGAAGTAGGAAGGAGTGGATGGGGGCAGGGCAGGGCTAGGGCAGGGTGGGGGCGGAGGTTGGGCGGGGCTCCCTCTGTGCACACCCTAACGAAATGTGCTGCGCAGACCTATGCCTATAAGAGTGTCATGGTGAGAGGGTAAGTGAAGAGTTAGCATACCAAAATAGTGGCATCAAGACTCAAAAGATAGATGTTGAAAAGGGCTGTCAAGCAATTAAAAAAATTAATCGCAATTTAAAAAGTTAACCGCGATTCATCGCATGATTAAAAAAATTAATCATGATTAATTGCACAATTAATTGCACTGATAAACAATAATAGAATACCATTTATTTAAATATTTTTTGATGTTTTCTATATTTTCAAATATATTGATTTCGGTTACATAGAATACAAAGTGTATAGTGCTCACCTTATATTTATTTTTGATTACAACTATTTTACTGTAAAAAAAAAACAAAAGAAACAGTATTTTTCAATTCACCTAATACAAGTACTGTAGCACAATCTCTTTATCATGAAAGTTGAACTTACAAATGTAGAATTATGTACAAAAACTGCATTAAAAAACAAAACAATATAAAATTTTAGAGCCTACTCAGTCCTACTTCTTGTTTGTCTGAGAGATTGGCTGAACAAGTTTGTTTACATTTGCAGGAGATAATGCTGCCTGCTTCTTGTTTACAATGTAACCTGAAAGTGAGAACAGGTGCTTTCATGGCACTGTGGTAGCTGGCGTCGCAAGATATTTACGTGCCAGATGCACTAAAGATTCATATGTCCCTTCATGCTTCAAGCACCATTCCAAGGGACATGTGTCCATGCAGATGATGGGTTTTGCTCGATAAGGATCCAAAGCATTGCAGACCAGCGCATGTTCATTTTCAGTATCTGAGCCAGCTGCCACCAGCAGAAGGTTGATTTTCTTTTTTGGTGGTTCAGGTTCTGTAGTTTCCGCATCGGAATGTTGCTCTTTTAAGACTTCTGAAAGCATGCTCAACACCTCATCCCTCTCAGATTTTGGAAGGCGCTTCAGATTCTTAAGCCTTGGATCGAGTGCTGTAGCTATCTTTAGAAATTTCACATTGGTACCTTCTTTGCATTTTGTGCAATTTGCAGTGAAAGTGTTTTTAAAATGACATGTGCTGGGTCATCATCCAAGACTGCTATAACATGAAATATATGGCAGAATGTGGGTAAAACAGAGCAGGGGACATAGAAGTCTCCTCCAAGGAGTTCAGTAACCTATTTAATTAATGCATTTTTTTTAATGCGAGTGATCAGCATGGAAGCATGTCTTCTGGAATGGTGGCCAAAGCATGAAGAGGCATATGAATGTTTAACATATCTGGCACATAAATACCTTTCAATACTGGCTACACAAGTGCCATGCAAGTTCCTGTTCTCACTTTCTGGTGACATTATAAATAAGAAGAGGGCAGCATTATCTCCTGTAAATCTAAACAAACTTGTTTGTCATAGTGATTGGCTGAACAAGAAGTAGGACTGAGTGGACTTGTAAGAGCTGAAGTTTTACATAACTGCGCTCAAAACCAAAATAATCTAACAAAAAAAATCTACATTTGTAAATTGCACTTTCATGACAAAGAGATTGCACTACAGTACTTGTATTAGGTGAATTGAAAAATACTATTTATTTTAGAGTAGCAGCCGTGTTAGTCTATATCTGCAAAAAGAATAGGAGTACTTGAGTACTCCTGTTCTTTTTACTATTTCTTTTGTTTATCATTTTTACAGTGCAAATATTTGTAATAAAAATATATACTTTTATTTCAATTACAACACAGAATATAATATATATGAAAATGTAGAAAAACATCCAAAATATTAAATAAATTTCAATTGGTATTCTATAGTTTAATAGTGTGATTAAAACTGTGATTAATTGTGATTAATTTTTTTAATCGTGATTAATTTTTTTTAGTTAAATCGCAGGAATTAACTGCAATTAATCGATAGCCCTAATGTTGAATCTAGATTCCTGACAAACTGAAGCATGCCTCTTGGACCCAGAAGAGCATGTGTATTTTGAGTAAGAGCAACAACTAACGTGGCAGAGAGGAGGAAATTAAAAGCTTTAGAGTTAACACTTTGCTAATTTACCCCCAATCAAGGAACTAGCTCTAAACAGGACAGCCAAAACTGAGGTAGGAGAGGAGGACATACCTTAAGACATGACAATGCTCTAGGAAATAAGTTTAAAAAAAAAAACAGGCCCCCTACTCACACATTTCCCCCTAAATGGATAAAGGGTACATGGCTTGAGGTTTGCTTGCAGATGATTGCTTCAGATTCCAGCTGAGGGGAACACCATACTGAAAGGAAGTTTTTCCCCTGAGTCTCTGGATACTTAATTGAATTTCCTCTACCTTTGTTGGCCTAACAGTTGAATTGTTTCCTACTAGTAGTTTTAACTACAGTACATGATTCATCTACAAAAAGAGAAAGAATAACTTTGCATAAAAAAAAATTGGTCAGGAAAATACCTGAAATTCAGTTTCTAAATACTTCATTTAACTCAATAAAAAACTTTCACTTATTTTAAGACATTTCATAAAAGTTTTTAACTTATTGAAATCTAATTGATAATGTCACAGTGTTGTGGTCAAGGTGAGCACCTCAATAATTACATATTCTTAAAATCCCATAACTGAGCTTATAAATAAACCTTATAGCATTACCAGTGCATTGTGATGTCCTAAATAAAGATGAATTCTCCAGAAACCACAAGTAATGGAAATAATTGCCACAGACAATAAAAGCAAATACTTAGATTCTTACTAGAATCTAAGAGATAGGTAAACTAGCTGAGATGCAAGAACAAACCAACCTTCATCAAAACTGAAAAAGCCACAAATGGTTCAAGGCTTAATTTAAACTTCCTATGTACCTCATAGATTCTAAGGTTAGAAGGGACCATTATGATCATATAGTCTGACCTCCCGCATGATGCGGGCCACAAAAGCTGACCCACCCACCCCTGGAAGAATTCTCTCCCTTGACTCAGCTGTTGAAGTCCCCAAATCATGATTTAAAGACTTCAAATCACTGAGAATCTTCCAGCAAGCAACCCCTGCCCCATGCTGCGAAGGAAGGCGAAAAACCTCCAGGGCCTCTGCCAATCTACCCTGGAGGAAAATTCCTTCCCGACCCCAAATATGGCGATCAGCTGAACCCTGAGCATGCGGGCAAGATTCTCTAGCCAGACCCTCTGGAAAAAGTTCTCTGTAGTAACTTTTAATATCCCATCATTGACCATTGTTACTAATTTCCAGCGATGGCACGTTATTGACCTATTGACTAAAACACTTTATCCCATCAAACCATCCTCTCCATAAACTTATCAAGCTTAATCTTAAAGCCAGAGAGGTCTTCACCCCCACTGTTTCCCTCGGAAGGCTGTTCCAAAACTTCGCCCCTCTGATGGTTAGAAACCTTCATCTAATTTCAAGCTTAAACTTCCCGACGGCCAGTTTATATCTATTTGTTCTCGTGTCCACATTAGTACTGAGCTGAAATAATTCCTCTCCCTCCCTGGTATTTATCCCTCTGATATATTTAAAGAGAGCAATCATATCCCCCCTCAGCCTTCTTTTGGTTAAGGTAAACAAACCGAGCGCCTCGAGTCTCCTTTCATATGACAGATTTTCCATTCCTCGAATCATCCTAGTGGCCCTTCTTTGTACCCGTTCCAGTTTGATTTCATCCTTTTTAAACATGGGAGACCAGAACTGCACACAGTACTCCAAATGAGGTCTCACCAGTGCCTTGTATAACGGAACTAGCACCTCCTTATCCCTACTAGAAATACCTCGCCTAATGCATCCCAAGACCGCATTAGCTTTTTTCACGGCCACGTCACATTGCCGACTCATAGTCATCCTGCGATCAACCAGGACTCCAAGGTCCTTCTCCTCTTCTGTTACTTCCAACTGATGCGTCCCCAGCTTATAACTAAAATTCTTGTTAGTCATCCCTAAATGCATAACCTTACACTTCTCACCATTAAATTTCATCCTATTACTATTACTCCAGTTTACAAGGTCATCCAAATCTCCCTGCAGGATATCCCGATCCTTCTCTGAATTGGCAATACCTTCCAACTTTGTGTCATCTGCAAACTTTATCAGCCCACTCCTACATTTGGTTCCGAGGTCAGTAATGAATAGATTAAATAAAATGGGTCCCAAAACCGAACCTTGAGGAACTCCACTGGTAACCTCCCTCCAACCTGACAGTTCACCTTTCAGTATGACCCGCTGCAGTCTCCCCTTTAACCAGTTCTTTATCCACCTCTGGATTTTCATATCGATCCCCATCTTTTCCAATTTAACCAATAAGTCCTCATGCGGTACCGTATCAAACACTTTACTGAAATCGAGGTATATTAGATCCACCGCATTTCCTTTATCTAAAAAATCTGTTACTTTCTCAAAGAAGGAGATCAGGTTGGTTTGGCATGATCTACCTTTCGTAAAACCGTGTTGTAATTTGTCCCAATTGGCATTGACCTCAAGGTCCTTAACTACTTTCTCCTTCAAAATTTTTTCCAAGACCTTGCATATTACAGATGTTAAACTAACAGGCCTGTAGTTACCCGGGTCACTTTTTTTCCCCTTCTTGAAAATAGGAACCACATTAGCTATTCTCCAGTCAAACGGTACCACCCCCGAGTTTACAGATTCATTACAAATTATCGCTAACAGGTTTGCAATTTCTCACGCCAGTTCCTTTAATATTCTCAGATGAAGATCACCTGGTCTGCCCGATTTAGTCCCGCTAAGCTGTTCGAGTTTGGCTTCTACCTCGGATACGGTAATGTCAACCCCCACTCCTTTATTCCCATCCGTCTCGCTTCCACTATTCCTCAGCCCTTCATTAGCCTCATTAAATACCGATGCAAAATATTCATTTAGATATTGTGCCATGCCTAGATTATCCTTAATCTACAGTTTTAAGCAGTCCCACTTCTTCTTTCTTTGTTTTCTTCCTATTTATATGGCTATAAAAGCTCTTACTATTGGTTTTAATTCCCCTTGCAAAGTCCAACTCTACACGGCTTTTGGCTTTTCTCACTCCATCTCTACATGCTCTGACCTCAATAAGGTACGTTTCTTTGCTGATCCCTCCCATCTTCCACTCCCTGTACGCTTTCTGTTTTTTCTTAATGACCTCTCTGAGACACTTGCTCATCCAGCTCGGTGTAAATCTCCTGCCTACGGACCGTTTTCCCTTTCTTGGGATACAGGCCTCCGACAGCTCCTGCAACTTCAACTTGAAATAATCCCAGACGCCTTCCGCCTTTAGATCCCTAAATATGTTAGTCCAATCCACTTCCCTAACTAGTCCCCTTAATTTATTAAAGTTAGCCCTTTTGAAATCGTAAACCTTAGTCTCCGATTTAATTCTGTTAATCTTTCCATTTAGTTTAAACTGAATTAGCTCATGATCACTCGAGCCAAGGTTGTCCCCTACAACCATTTCCTCAACGAGGTCCTCACTACTCACCAAAACCAAATCTAAAATGGCATCCCCCCCTCGTCGGTTCAGCAACTACTTGATGAAGGAATTCATCAGCTATCACGTCTAGGAAAATCTGAGCCCTATTATTGTTACTAGCATTTGTTCCCCAATCCATATCCGGGAAGTTAAAGTCTCCCATGATTACACAGTTCCTATTAGTATTTACTTCCCTAAAAACGTTAAAGAGTTCTCTGTCCATATCCAGGCTAGATCCTGGCGATCTATAGCACACCCCAAGCACTATCCCAGGGGAGGCTCTAGTAGTTCTTTTACCCAATGTGAGTATTGCCCAGACAGACTCCGTCTTATCCATTCCATCACTTATTATTTCTTTACAGTTTACCTCATTATTGACATACAATGCTACTCCCCCACCTTTACCTTTGATCCGGTCTTTCCTAAACAGCACATACCCTTCCATACCTGTACTCCAGTCATGATTACTGTTCCACCACGTTTCATTTATTCCTACAATATCTGGTTTCATTTCTCAGACCAGGAGCTCCAATTCTTCCATTTTGTTACCTAGGCTTCTCGCATTGGTGTATAAACATCTTAATTTATGCCGTTTGGCCTCTCTCACATTCGTTATCCCATTTGGTATGGACACCGTACTGCTTGTATGACCTACTAGTCTAGTATCCATCCCCCTTATGTCCAATCTCTTCCCCCTGGCTATATCTGTTCTTATCTCATCGTCCTCCCTCTCAATGTTATAATCTGGTGTGGAGATTAACTGGACCTCTCCCAACCGTCTCCCCCAAATTCCTCGTTTAAAGCTCTTTTGATGAGATGAGCCAGCCTCCCTCCCAGAAGTCTATTTCCTTCCCTACTCAGATGAAGTCCATCCCGTGAGAACAGTTTTCTGTCCCCGAAAGCCTCCTAGTGGCCATACATCCCAAAGCCCTCTTTATAGCACCACTCCCTTAGCCAACTATTTATCTTCACAATCCTGTCACCCCTTTGCTGCCCTTCTCTAGGAACAGGCAGAATCCCACTGAAGATGATCTGAGCCTCGATTTCCTTAAGTGTCTTCCCCAGCCTGGCATAGTCTCCCTTGATTCTCTCTAGCAAGAACCTGGCTGTGTTATTCGTTCCTATGTGAAGGATGATCAAGGGGTTCTTACCTGCTCCTTTTAGGATCCTTTTCAGCCGCAGGTCCACATCCCGTATCTTGGCGCCTGGTAGACAGCACACCCTTCTGTTCTCTGGGTCTGCCCTGGTCACAGGCCTGTCTAACCTCCTCAGTAAGGAGTCCCCAATCATGCAAACCTGCCTTTGTCTGGTGACAGTGCGATCTACTAATCTAACCCCTGTTCCCTCTAGTTGCAACCCCTGTCCATTCCTATTTTCCCTTATAATCACCCTTATGCCATCCTGTATCCTCCTGGGGTCCTGATTTGGTGTTGTCTCCATCAACTCCTCCCCTCTTTCTATGGGACTAGCCGCTCTTCTCTTTTTCCTCCCCCTCCCCCCTTCAGTTACCACCTGCTGCACCCCTTCCTCATTTTCCAAACACCCAAACCTGTTCCTGAGATCTATTTCTCCTTCACTGGCCTCCTTTTCCTTGGCCTGCTTCTCACCGTCACATGCTTCCACTGCCCTTATTCTCTCCCCGGCATTCCCCCATCACAGGTCTTTGCCCCTGCTTCCACCTGTACCCCTGAGCATTCCCCTTCAGCCACTCCTTGCCTTTGCTCCATCAGTTGCTCGAACTCCCTTCTAAACTCTATCAGGGTATCTACCTGCATCTTCAAACCTCAGATCTTTTCTTCAGCAGTTCTATTAGGCGGCATTTCATGCATACATACCTCTGTTCAGGCACCGCCGCGAGGACCATGTACATACCACAGCTGCCGCATGCAATCATCTGCATTGTGCTTGCTGGATGATATTTTCAGCTGAAATCTTTTTCTACGACTCAGTGCCACAGAAAACTTGTGAATTTGTGTCAGTTTCACTAAATAGGTTTTGACACACAAAACCCCCACAATTTAAATTAAACCCTGAATATTTTGATTTTTTGGTTCAAAGTGAATTTGTTTCAAAGTTTCCTTTAATTTGATTTTAACAAATATTTTTAAATGGTGGAAACTGCAGTGAAACACTGACTGTCACAAATCATTGTTAGACCCAAAACAATTTTTTTTAATTGCCAGCAAACCCCAAAACCTGTTATTCGCACAGCTCTATGGCTAGCTGAAGTATGGGGAAGGGGCACATTCCCAAATGTCCCTCATTGCACTAGCATAGCCAGGTGCCATCCACTGCACAGCTGAGTTTCAGGAGGAGGGGTTCACAGTATGATCTTTCACTCAGCTTTAAAACAGTTAAGTTATATTTCAAAATAGTGCTTAGGCTTGCCTGCAGATAGGTAATGGACTCAATTTCCTGCAGATCAGTCTGCAATATCGAGACAAATTAAAAAAAAAAGAGTCTGATTCTTAGTAGTTTACATCAAAATAAGCCTAATTCAACAGTCTTACTTGAACAGGTGATGAACCATGACTTTCATGCTTTGACTCACTTACTTCGAGTAGCTGCAAATATATATATATATAAAATGGTACTACAAGCACCACACCACACACGCTACTATGAAAGAGGTGCTTCAGCTAGATATAACTTACTGAACAAAAATAACCTGGTAATTCAAAGGTACCTTATGCTTTACATAGTATATTTTGTCTTGTCATAATAACGGTTTATTGCTTGACAGTGCTAAGGCCATCTCTGGAAGACATTGTTTTTAAGTAAGGATATTTCTGAACTTTGGGTCTATCTATCTCCCAATTCCCTGAATGTCTTAGTTTAATGGTAGCTCCTGATGTGACAGTAGCACTTTGTGGAAGAAAAGTTGATCAATTACAGACTCTCTGACTGTTGAGCACAGCTGAGCTGTTGATTCAAACAGATGCTATATCCCTTCCAAATCCAGTGGGAACTTTATGAGTTTCACTCTCCATTTAGGAACAAAAGGCAGCATAGTCAACACATTGAAACACATCACTTGACACTGAATAAAAAGCTAAACCCATCAGTTGTATTGGGACATGAATCCAGGCTGCCAAATGGAGATCCTTGGCAATGTGATACCTCAGGATTAAAACAACCTCACATTTCCTGCTTTTAGCACTTCCACTAACAGTATTCCTGAAATCTGGACTGGACCCTGGACTGCCAGGCGAAAGAAGGGAAGACTCTGAAATCTGACTTTAGATTTATTGCATGTAATGTGCCTATAATAGGAGACTCCATTAAAACTTCTAGTTTGGATTACAACCAGACTGTTTTAAATGTATATTTAATGTCAAATACTTACCTTTATAATACTCAATCTAAACTTTGATATATGTATGGCACTGCACAATTACCTCCACGATTGTTGCTATCTGATAACATTTTGGTAATGCAAGACATTTGAGGGGGAAACTAGACAAAGGATCACTATAAAGTTAACACAAATACTAATATTTAGGTCCATTAATGTGAGGGGCAGTGTTGGAGGACTTCACTTGGGCTGTGCGCACTTACATGCCATTCTCATATTTAGAGTTGTAGGACACAGTTAAGCTACCAAAATATGCTCCTTGATGAATCCAAACTAATGTTATTTGTGAAAAGCAAACCAAGAAAAGAATACACTTAGACAGCTTCGTTATTTTGAGTGACCACCTGAAAGTTTTGAAATCATGATGTTTTATAGAAAGCCATGTAAAAGTTAAGGAAAAAGCGGAGTAAGTTCTGTAGAATCATAAGCTCAAACAAGGAAGTAAAAAAGCTGTTTTGAAGGAACAGGAACTCACAAATACTCTTGGCAAGCAATCTACTGAAACATCAGCAGTATGTAATTAGCCAGTCAAAAAATTGCAAGCCTCATCATTCTCAACTATCAACAGTTCAATCTCTAGTGATTATTAAAACCAATTGAAGTTCATTTTAAACCTAAAAAAATCACTATATTAAACATGTATGACCCATTTCTCAGCCCCAAATTGAAAGGTCACAATAAAATTTTGCTCCTAAGCTATATCAACTTCAAACGAATGTCAACAAATGCCTTCAGGCTTAAAAGTGTAACTTGCTCTCCACTCACTTTTAATTCCAGAAGCCTTGTCAGAAGTAAAGATAATAGGGTGAAGAATAAGGAGGTCCTGAGTTCTAATCTGCGTTCCAATTAGAAGGCAAACTGGACATAAAAACAGATCTAAAATAAGCCAAAATTACTCAAAGCAAAAAGTTAAATATAAACATGAGAGACAAGAAATGTCAGGACAGGCATGGCCACACTATGGAAGTTTTAGTTAAGTATGGGATTTTCAAAAAAGCCTAAGGGGAGCGTAACAGGGTAACCATCCCGTTTTCAGTGATGTGTCCCTTTAAGTCCTTGAACTTTGAAAGCAGTTCAAGACCTGGGGAAGGTAGAGCTAGGTGTTGGAAGAGAGAAAGATGGTCCCAAGGGAATAGTTAAGGAAAACCCAGGCTACTGTTTCTTTAAGGACTGGGACCAGAAGGGTTCCCCTGTTTCCCCACCAATGAGGAGAAGCTCTGGGAAGAAGGGTAAAGAAACACAGGCCCAAGAATTCCTTGAACCCAAGGAGACTTTATTTCAAGAGAATTTGGAGTTAATAAAGTAGAACCCTAGCAGAGGGACTCAACCTTCAAAATGTGTTAGGTTTTTAAGCGACCATGTGAGGAGGAAAACTGAAGTGGGGACTGTAGAATCATGCTTGCCAGCAGTGGGCACTACAGAGGAGGCATCCCATTTGTCAGGGGACAAAATGCCTAACTTTCAACTTCAATTTATTTGAAAATCCCAGCCCAAAGTTTTGAAGAAAACCTTTCCCTGCTTTGCCACTAATTGAATCTCTAACAAAAGGGCATTTTTATTGAAACTTTTGCCAGTCTTCTTTCTGAAAAAAAATCTACAAGTGTCTGAAGGAGGTGCAATCATTCAAAACACTGAGAAAGGAGTAAAATATTCTGGGGACTTAACTTGTTGCTGTGGAGTCTTGAACCAAATAGTAGAGGGTATATTCAACAACTCTCTCTAGGCAAATAAACCACTATTTGTTATTAACTGTTGAATCACTAGATGAATATTTTTCCATTTTTTTAGAAGTTGCCTAATAGTAACTCTCAATTTGGCCTTGTGTTTTCAGCCTGTAAAATAGCTGACCAAACTGACTCTCTCACTAAGGGTGAAATTCACCGTGTGAAAACATTCTCCAAGGCCTGTGGATCACTCAAGTCTCCTCTGAGCACAATCTTTAGGACACGAGTGTAACCTTTCTGCTGCACAGAGGTGACATGGTGGGAGGCATTGTCAGGTAGTAATATCTAAAAGAAATGAACAGTGCAGAAGATTTTTTGGAGGAAGAGCATGTCATTGGGTCATAGTGGGAACCATACTCCCTCTCCTGGTGACTAGATAATACACTGATGGACACAAAGAATGCATACATCTGCATATGAATCTGATTTTAGGGGGATTGTAAAAGTATGCAATTGCAGCAATACAATTTTAGGCATGTTTTGGTATGTAACCTATTAAGTTAAATTTACTGAACTTTATGTGAAACTATAATATAACCCATATGCCAATGACTTGCTGCAAAACTGTTTCTCATTACTGTAGTTAAAAGCTTGGAAAATTCATGTTTTGCATGGAAAGATGTAAAAAAATGGATTCAATAGCCTAAGCTACTTTTTAAGAACTGCACATCCAGTCAATACTGTTGGTGACTCTTATGCCACGTGACGCTAATAGAGCATTGTGTAACAGGGGAATATGTACAGGATAGGGAAGAACAAAAACTTGCACAGAAAAATAGTCCCTTCTTAAGCCTATAAAAAAGTGAAATGATTAAACTTATATATAAGTTCAAAGGCTGATACATCTTGCAGAACTATGCTAAAGAACAAAGGGAGGGCAAATACTTATGGCAAAGCCTGGAAAAATAAGAAGTAAAGGCCACTGAAGTCAAAAGGGATACTGCTAGGGATGAATTTGCTACTTCTTAATTTCTTACTCTTAGTAGCCCACGAAATCTCCTGCATCTTTGGAATGTGGTTGTAATCCCAGTTTTCCTGCTGAAATACTGTAACCTTCAACAGGTAAATTCACATGTGCCCCGTCTTTCCTCCACCCTTGTATATTTAGATTGTAAACCCTTCAGGGCAGAGACTCTTACATATTAGGATCCCATTGTTAGAAGTACCGTTCATACATCAGTTGGGGCTTCAGACACTATTATAATACAAATCATAAGAAAAACAAAGAGCCATACAACTTTTGGGGGGCAAAAATTAATTATCTGTTTAATATTGCCAGCGGGAGAGAATGAATCAAAAGAGCAAATGAATAGTCAGTGCCATATAGCAAGATGACTGGGGCTGGTATTGCCACTTGTTTCAACAAACCCTGCTGGTGCAGCGTGTTAACCTTGAGGATGCGTAGCTCTAACTGGTAGTTAAATGCTAGTTGACTCTTGGCCAAAGCATGTAAGCCAATTGATCTTGATGGCCTGGGGAAAGCATAGAAATCCAATGGGTATGGTTTCTGCCATAAATATAAAGTTACCATGCCCTTGTCCAAGAAGCTCAGGTATGCTTTTGGGTAACTAATTTATCTTAGATCAGATAGCATTGATTACTAAAAGCATCTTTATTTTTATCTGTCCTTGGCAACTCAATAGGGATAATTCCTCTCTGGACTTAGCCTCAGTGGATAACTTTAACCTCCAGACTTGAAGCACAATGCTGTCACCATATGTCACCACTCACAAAACCTGAAACTGCATATTTGCTTCATGAGATTAGCTAAAGGGAGTCTATTACTCCTGTTGATAGACAACATTGCTCCCTATTCTAGTGCCATTCAATGTGTTGAATCCAATCTGCAAAGCTCCATATGGATTGGGTCTTAACTTCTTGAGAAAGCTCATTTGAATTTGTGGCATTGATACTGATCTCCTGCATGACTTTGGGTTAGCCACATAATTTACCCATCTGTTTAATTGATATATTAGTACCCTCTCAAGAGGGTTATGAAGCTTAGTTCATGTTGGTAAAGAACTTTAGGTTCTTGATGTATGATTTAATAATGAAAAGCAGTATTTGGGTGGTTTGGGTCTGATTCAGAAGATGTCCACCAAACATTTCAGGTCTGAGTCAGCATTTGTCTACAAAACTTTTGTCAGAAAATTTCCAACCAGCTCTACTTTTGAGATACAACATGGATTTGATAGGTTTACCTTTATGTATTGTTGGTTTTAAGTATATGCTCAACCATGCATCTAACTTTGAAACCATTATAAGCAGCAAAATTAAGGATAAAGTAATCCCTGAAGTTCAGTTTCAAGATGAAAAGCATATGTCAAACTCAAGACTGTGTACTGTACAGGATGTTAAACTGAAATCCCAACAAGAATGAAAATCTGACTTCAAGATTACTTACATTATTAAACAAAACTCAGATGGATCAGAGAGTGATTTGGCCATTTTGGGTTCTTGTAATGGCATTACAGGACACAAACTCTGACATTGTTTTAGTACCTGGGAATCCATGAAGGAGCAATTTAGGAAGATCCACAGTTGAAGATGTCTGGCCAGATCCTCATCGGAAGTAAACTGGCATAGATCCACTGAAACAACACTGACTGAGGTTCTGACTCTTCCTGGTTTTCTTTAAGTCCCAACTATGTTGAATAGAAGACAGTAAAGGAGAGGTTGATTGAAAGTGATGTCTGCTCCTCTGAGGTTGGTTTTTCTGGTTGGAGACAGAGCTTCAAGCCACCCAGTTTCTAACACTGTAGTAGAAGTTCTAGATTCAGAGATTGGTGAGAACAGTACTGCTAACAGCCCTTATCTAGACAAGTGAAGAAAGCAAACGACTCAGTTTAAACAAACATAGAAAAATAAAACCAAGCATCAAGGAAGGAGAAGAGTGTTTCAGGCAGCTTTTATGAGACTCCAAAAAATAAGAGGAACAGAGCATACCTCAATACCATTAGCAGGGATATAATTCATGAGTAAAACCCAAATGCTGTAGAAGTAATACATAGGAGGAAGAAAGAGAAACATGAGCATGAGACTGAGTGTAACTGAAAAGGCGGAACGGCATTAATGGGTAACACTTTCTGCTCCTATAAACTTTGATATGGGATGGTGTAAATTGGTGCCATTTTCTGTGCTACTTATAGGAATCTTTCACCTGGTCTACACTAAGAGTTTATCTCGAATTTAGTAGCATTAAACCGAGTTAACCCTGCACCCGTCCACACAACGAAGCCCTTTACTTCGATATAAAGGGCTCTTAATATCGATATCTGTACTCCTCCCCGACGAGGGGAGTAGCGCCGAAATTGGTATTGCCATTTCGAATTAGGGTTAGTGTGGCCGCAATTCGAAGATATTGGCCTCCCACAGTGCACCATTGTGACCGCTCTGGACAGCAATCTGAACTCAGATGCACTGGCCAGGTAGACAGAAAAAGCCCCGCGAACTTCTGAATTTTATTTCCTGTTTGCCCAGAGTGGAGAGCACAGGTGACCACGCAGAGCTCATCAGCACAGGTAACCATGCAGTCAGAGAATCGAAAAAGAGCACCAGCATGGACCATACGGGAGGTACTGGATCTGATCACTATATGGGGAGAGGATTCAGTGCTAGCAGAACTACGTTCCAAAAGACGAAATGCCAAAACTTTTGAAAAAATCTTCAAGGGCATGATGGAGAGAGGCCACAATAGGGACTCACTACAGTGCCGCGTGAAAGTTAAGGAGCTCAGATAAGCTTACCAGAAAACCAAAGAAGCAAACGGAAGGTCCGGGGCAGAGCCGCAGACATGCTGCTTCTATGCTGAGCTCCATGCAATTCTCAGGGGTGCCGCCATCACTACCCCACCTCTGACCGTGGATTCCGAGGTGGGGGTAATCTCAGCCATGCCTGAGGATTCTGCAGACGGGGAAGATGAGGAGAAGGAGGAGGAGGAGGAGGATGAGCTCGCGGAGAGCACACAGCACTCCGTTCTCCCCAACAGCCAGGATCTTTTTCTCAGCCTGATAGAAGTACCCTCCCAACCCCCAGACAATGAGGCCATGGAAGGGACCTCCGGTGAGTGTACCTTTGTAAATATAAAACATAGTTTAAAAGCAAAAGTTTTTTAATGATTAATTTGCTCTGAGGACTTGGAATGCATTCGCGGCCAGTACAGCTACTGGAAAAGTCTGTTAACGTGTCTGGGGATGGAGCAGAAATCCTCCAGGGACATGTCCATGAAGCTCTCCTGGAGGTACTCCAAAAGCCTTTGCAGAAGGTTTCTGGGCAGTGCAGCCTTATTCCGTCCTCCATGGTAGGACACTTGACCACGCCATGCTAGTAGCAAGTAATCTGGTATCATTGCATGACAAAGCCTGGCAGCGTATGGTCCCGGTGTTTGCTGGCATTCAAGCAACATCCGTTCTTTATCTCGCTGTGTTATCCTCAGGAAAGTCATATCATTCATGGTAACCTGGTTGAAATACGGGAATTTAATTAAGGGGACAGAGGTGGCCATTCCTACTGGGCTGTTTGCCTGTGACTGAAAAGACATCCTTCCCTGCAGTTAGCTAAGCGGGGGGAGGGGAGAGGAAGGGATCATTCGCTCTAAGCTTTTCGCATTTGGCTGGCAGTGATCTTCCCTGATACCAGCCACGCAGTGGGGGGAGGGGTAAAGCGATGGGGGGGGGGGCGTGTTAGTTTGGTTTCTGCAGGGATCTTCCCTGATACCAGCCATGGAGTGGCGGGGAGGGATAAAGCGATCATCCCAGAGAATTGGATCGGGGGGCATAGTTTGTTATCTGCTGCTGCACGTTAACAGGAAAACCGCAGCACTCAACGGGCTTTGCTTGGTATGTGCGAAAGCAGGGTGCTGCTTTTCTGAAGGCTACAGAAGCTGAAAGACAATGGCTTACCATGGCCACATGCAAGCTGAATTGTGTTGCCCGGACCTGCGTCTGTGCTCTCTAACACCAAAGCCGCACTCAATATTAAGATGCAAAATGTGACCTTGTATCGAAATCACATGTGATATATAATGTGAATAGTGTTGTTCACTGTGAAAGAGTATAAGCATTGTTCTGTAAAATGTATCTTTTTAAATACCTTTTTTCTCTCCCTCCTGCAGCTGCAATTTTTTCAAGCCTCCCTCCTCCATCCCGAAGGCTATCTCAGATAAGGAGGTGGAAAAAAAAGGATGAGAGACGAGACGTTCTCTGAAATCATGGAATCGACCCGCAATGAAAGAGCTCATCTGAATGAGTGGAAGGATGCGGTTTCAAAGTACAGGAAAGAGGCCAGTGAACATGAGGACAGGAGGGACCAACGTGAGGACATGAGGGACCAACGTGAGGACAGAAGGGACCAACGTGAGGAGATGAGAGATGCTCGAGATGAGAGGTGGCGGCAGGAAGATCATAGGAGGCAGGATGCAATGCTGGGGCTGCTGCGTGAGCAAACGGACATACTCCGGCATCTGGTGGAGCTTCAGGAACGACAGCAGGATCACAGACTGCTGCTGCAGCCCCTGTATAACCACCCTCCCCCCTCACCATGTTCCATAGCGTCCTCACCCAGACATGTAGGAATGCGGGTGGGGAGGAGGCTCCATGCACCCTCCCACTCCACCCCAGTGGACAGTCCAACCAAAAGGCTGTCATTACTTTGAACTTTTTTAGTGGCCTTTTCCTTCCCTTCTATCCTCCTCCCAAACCCCACCCGGGCTACCTTGTCAGTTCTCTCCCTCTTTTTATAATCAATTAATAAAGAATAAATGATTTTCAAATAATAGTGACTTTATTTCCTTAGAAAGCAAGCTGTGATCGAAGGGGGAGGGTGGATTGCTTACAGAGAATGAGTCAAGGGGGTGGGTTTTCATCAAGGAGAAACAAACAAAACTTTTACATCGTAGCCTGGTGAGTCATGAAACTGGTTTTCAAAGCTTCTCTGATGCGCAGCGCTTCCTAGTGTGCTCTTCTAATCGCCCTGGAGTCTGGCTGCGCGTAATCAGCGGCCAGGCAATTTGCCTCAGCCTCCCACCCCGTCATAAAGGTCTCCCCCTTACTCTCACAGAGATTGTGGAGCACACAGCAAGCAGCAATAACAATGGAAATATTGGTTTGGCTGAGGTCTGAGCGAGTCAGTAACATGCGCCAGAGTCCTTTTAAAAGTCCAAATGCACATTCTACCACCATTCTGCACTTGCTCAGCCTGTAGTTGAAAAGCTCCTGACTAATGTCCAGGCTGCCTGTGTATGGCTTCATGAGCCATGGCATTAAGGGGTAGGCTGAGTCACCAAGGATAACTATAGGCATTTCAACATCCCCAGTGGTTATTTTCTGGTCTGGGAAGTAAATCCCTTGCTGCAGCCGTTTAAACAGAGTAGTGTTCCTGAAGATGCAAGCGTCATGAACCCTTCCCAGCCAGCCCACGTTGATGTTGGTGAAACGTCCCTTGTGATCCACCAGTGCTTGCAGCACCATTGAAAAGTACCCCTTGCGGTTTATGTACTGGGTACCCTGGTGCTCCGGTGCCAAGATAGGGATATGGGTTCCATCTATCGCCCCCACCACAGTTAGGGAATCCCATTGCAGTAAAGCCATCCACTATGACCTGCACATTTCCCAGAGTCACTACTTTTGGTAGCAGCAGCTCAGTGATTGCTTTGGCTACTTGCATCACAGTAGCCCCCACAGTAGATTTGCTCACTCCAAATTGATTCCCGACTGACAAGTAGCTGTCTGGCGTTGCAAGCTTACACAGGGCTATCGCCACTTGCTTCTCAACTGTGAGGGCTGCTCTCATCTTGGTATTCTGGTGCTTCAGGGCAGGGGAAAGAAAGTCACAAAGTTCCATGAAAGTGCCCTTACGCATGCAAAAGTTTCACAGCCACTGGGAATCATCCCAGACCTCTAACACTATGCAGTCCCACCAGTCTGTGCTTCTTTCCCGGGCCCAGAATCGGTGTTCCACAGCTAGAACCTGCCCCATTAAAAACATCATCTCCAAAGTGCCGGGGCCCGCAGTTTGAGAGAATTCTGTGTCCATGTCCAGGTCCTCATCACTCTCATTGCCGTGCTGCAGTCGCTGCCTCCTCCTCGCCTGGTTTTTCTCGTCCTGATTCAGCATAAACTGCACGAGAATGCGCGAGGTGTTTACAATGTTCATGACTGCTGTCTTGAGCTGAGCGGACTCCATGCTTGATGTGGTATGGCATCCGCAGTGCAGGGTTCACACAGGAAAAAAGGCATGAAACGGTTGTCTGCCGTTGCTTTCCCGGAGGGCGGGGGAGGATTACCCAGAACCACCAGCGACAATTTTTTTTGCCCCATCAGGCATTGGGATCTCAACCCAGAATTCCAAAGGGCAGGGGAGGCTGCGGGAACTATGGGATAGCTATAGGATAGCTACCCACAGTGCAACACTCCGGAAGTCGATGCTAGCCTCGGTACATGGACGCCCACCGCCGAATTAATGTGCTTAGTGTGGCCGCGTGCACTTGACTTTATACAATCTGTTTCCAAAAATCGGTTTCTGTAAAATCAGAATAATCCCATAGTGTAGACATACCCTTTGTCACAGAAAAGATAATGAGAAGGGGATAATAAGTTAGGCCTTACCATTCTGTGATAACTCTTCCTGGTGCGTGACACACTAAACGAGGACAAAAACCATGAGGGTAATGCATTCATGTGACAATCTTGGACATTTCTGTGACCTCTTTTTGTAAGCATGCATTTGTTTTTGAAGTAAGATTGCAGTAAGGAGTAGAAATTAAAACATAATGAACCATTCTCAAGCAACTATTTAAAAGGTAATTGCATGACACCGTAATCACATGCTCATCAAGTGCCAGAAGAGAATAACAAAGATTTCCATTCTGTACCAAATGGAAGACCAAACCATATATTGTAGTCTGTGCCAGCTTAATTGAAAACACATCAGAAACAAACAGATGATATCTGGTTAGCATTGCAGAGAACATAAAGATTTTCCTGTCCCATACCATAACCTCTGCTCTGCCAGGACAGAAGGGGGCTTATGATTTTCTCAGGTCCAGCACTGGCTCCAATGACACTTAAAGCTGCCACTGGGCACCCTGAAGTCCCACAACTGACTTACTCCTAAAAGGACCTTCATCAGTGGAGAGTAGGGGTAGTGAAACTCCACCACACACTCTCTCTTTCCTCCTATTCTGGGGGTGACCCTTGGAATGTGGCTTTTGCACTGCTTGTATTTCGCCTTGAAAAGGCCAGTTGTAGACCTACAATGGGGGCAAAGAACTAACATGTTACTTGATCATAAAGGTCTGCATGTTGCTCCACGGTGAAAGAAAGAGGTATAGTAACTTCATGTATCCTTGAACGCTGCTATGGTGCTTTAAATTTCTGTCAAGGTGGAGGCACTCCTGGATTCATCAATATGATGTGGAATCCGAAGGGAACAGGATGAGTTGCTTCATTCAGAACTTGTAAAGAGATACCTGGCTACACTTGCCCCTTCATCCAAGCTCTGTCTGTCATGGGCAGAGGAGATGCGGGGGTGGGAAGGGAGCTAATTAAGTCTCCTTGATGCTGCATCAACCTGGCCACTATTATGATAGATACAGACTATGGACCTTACAGTCATGGTCAACTGAAGAACAACTACACTGCCACATACCATACACTAGCTTGGGGAGGCACCTGGCCTTTGCCAGATTTCAGCCTTCATAAGGGAAATTCTCCACTGGGTTTCTACAGCAAGAACCTGGCCATTTTGTGTTATCTGACAGTCAGTCAAATAGTGACCAGAGTATTGGAGAACCTGGTCCACTAAATACAGTAGCCTTAATGCCAGCTCTCCATTGATCACTGATAAGCACCCTATATTTGATATCATGCAATTTCCCTACTTCTAGAATGGGAAGCAAATGGGGTATCTCATTCCAAACTGGGGTGTACTTTGATGGTCCATTAAAGCAAACTTCTTAGGTCTCTGGTCTCCAGCTGTCACCTCTGAGTGGGGACCCATGTCCCTCTCCTGCCAGACTGGGAATTTAGGCTTGGTCCCTCTGCAATTCATGTGCTTATTCCAGCAGGCCTTAGTCCAGCGCTTGCCCTTCTGTTTCTCTAGAGGCTGTGATAGTGATTGCCAGTGAGCTGCCAGCTTTCACAAAGCACTGTACATTTAGGAAAAAAGTATCACAGAGAAAACGTCATAAAATGATCAACAGTCCCTGTGCACACTAGCTTACCAGGTGTCACCTTCTTCCTCATAGAGACCCAGGCAGCTCCCAGTCCTTCAAACCCTTCCAGCAGAGTTTTGCCCTCTTGGATACAATCTCATGTCAGGTTTGGATCAAAATGAGGGAACTCTCAGACAGTTCAGCCTCCCGTTTATACCAAGGGCTCTTGAACCTGGTCTGGACTAGGATATGCAATTCTTTCCAGGGGGTGGTACTTTTCTGGAGTTCCTTACCTGTCCTGGGATCTGCAATAATTACCTCCCCCTCCCATTGATTTTGTTCCTGGGAGAAGCTCAGTAACTCTCCCCCTATGAAGCTAAAATACAATCCCAAGCCTCCAAAGATACATATAATATTTATAGACACATAAGTTCATGAATACACCCTTTGCCCATAGTGTCAGGTACATTTCAATATAATAGTTGTTTGAAGTTTCTCTACTTCCAAGGTCTCATCTCTCACAGCACCATTTGTCTATATTAAAATTACAGTGAAGTAAATCAGTCTACACAGCCACTTTTCTCTCACTTCAAATTCCTTGCCTCACTTGAGTGCTTGGTCTCTTTGGCCCTGCAAGAAAATAGTCTAGGCCTGCATATGAAACTTACTTTTCAGTATCAAGTGGGCATGTACTTCACACTAGAAAAATGTCTGGTGATTAATTGTAAGGTGGGCCTTATAAACTACAAAGGAAAAGTTTCTAATTCAACCTTTGGCTATAATTTTGTGGGCTCTGCTCTCTACAGATAAAAGTTCAGGACTTCTTTCCAACCCTGTGAAATCTGAAGTTTCATTTTTGTTTAAAAGTTAAAGACACACTGGGCCAGGTCTATGGAGAAGGTTCTGTATGAAATGTACCATAGTCCAATGTTACCTGGAACACAAATGCTTTTACACATCTATTTGCTTTTCCAATGTGTGAGCAAGTATAAGGGAATGGCATAAATAAATGGTTGTAAATAATTCTCATCGACTGATAACATCTAGTTGGATTTCATATAAAACTGCTTCAACAGCATCCGGTGAGGTTCTGCTATGCTGAGCTGAATAAAAACATTACTCAAAACACATGAAATATTTTCATATCCTCTCAAGTCACAAATGCACAACATAATGCTCAGGCAAATTATTCTTCCATGAATCTTAGATTGGCAGATGATAGCAATCCCATATGGAAAAGGTTTGTCCTTATATTGTTATGGCTTAAATAACTTACTCAAAACTTGAATAGAATACCAAATCTTTAATGGAAAAATTTCCACTAAGTTTATATGGAATTTAAAATATGAAGTATGAAATACAATTAAACATGTAATATATTCTTTTTTCTTTAAATCACTTAATTGTGAAAGCGGAGGTGATATAGTAGGGATGATGCACTAGGTTCACAGCAAGAATCAGGATTGCGATTTTGGAATACAGATTTTGTATTACAGGAGATGCTAAGGTGACATTACTTAAAATGCTAAGCTTATTGTAATTTGAATCTATAAATCTCAAATGAGTAAGCATCAGTAACCCTTTTTACAAGTGACAAACTGAGGCAGAGAATTGACGATACGTGGCATTGGCCACACGGACCATCAGTTGCAGATCTGGGAATAGACACCAGAATCCTTGCACTGCTCTGAAAAGTGCTTTTCTGAAACATTCATGGGAAAGCTTATATTATGTGTCCAGTTAAAATCATTTGAATTCAAGAACGGATGAAGCCAAGGTTTCATGCAACAAAATAGCCAAGTTTAAAAGAGCTGTAGAAAGGGAAGAAGGCTTAGTGGGGGAGGAGCAGGACCCACTGAAAATTTAACAAAAAGGAATTAGCTGCAAGCAGAGATGATGTGAAAGCTCCTGGTCCATCCTCTGGTATCTTCATAGCTGGGGGGGGGGGGTCAGGGAGAACACAAACAGCAGCTTCTATTAAAAGGTCACACTCAGAAGGAGTTGAACCCTATCTTAGATTTGGGAGAAAGAAAAATGCCTGTTACGGAGTGAGAACCAGGGATTGTACTGAGCAGATACATAATGACATGTTGTATTGAAGCTTCCTTATTGGTTCCCTCAGCTTCTACAGAAGAAGTGTTAAAAAAAAACGGCTTACTGGTGACACACGCCTCTCCTATGACCCAAGTAGTGCTGTCCTGATGCAGAAGACAGAGCAACAATAGATACGAACTTCAGTCCTCTAAGTATGGTGTTTAGTCAAAAGCCAAATGACCATTCCAATGTCAACACTATTTGACTTCTAGTCATTACAGCAGAGGTATCAAACTATTCTGGGATTGTGGGTGGAGCTTGAGTAGAGTACTGCATCATTCCCCCCTCCCCCCAAATACCCATGCAGGGAAGGAAGGCTCGAGTTTCACCGTAAGCAATGAGAAGGAAGAGATCCCTGGAAAGCTATAAAAAAGCTATGTACACTGAGCCTTTAATGTCAGAGCCTGACTGTCTCTGTCCAAAACTTCTAACACTTGACCTTGCCAGGATGCTATAGCAGACCGAGCCCTGATTCCAATGCCTTGAGACTGAAGGCAAAGTCTACTCAGTAGAAGGATCTTGGTTGTGGAAAGCAATAGCCAGAGACATTCATGGCACTTTACAAATCAATTTTTTTGAGGTAGACCTTAGCAATTAACCACGCAACAGCATGACACAGTGTCACAGGATTCACTCACCTCCTGCTGGTTGTCTTGGGGACTAGCTTTGCAAGCCAGTCCACCCTCTCCTGGTGGTACTTCAGCCATTGTCATCACCATCTACAGACCTGCCTCAGTCCAAGTTCTGCAGCTTCATCTTCAGGGTTCATCCCTCCGGCTGTGTCATGTCAGTGCCCCCCCTTCCAGGGGCGGCTTAGCCCCTTAATAGTCCAGCCACTTCCCCAGTGGCAAGTGGGGGGAGACCCAGGCCTGCCCACTACTTCGGGTCCCAGCCCAGGGTCCCTGTGGATTGCAGCCTCCTGTTGCACCTCAGCAGCGGTGAGAGGAATATATGTCTCCCTAGGCTTCTTCCCCATGGTCCCAGTACCATCTTCACCCTTCCTCAGGGCCTGCAGCTACCCAGTCTCTGTGACTGGACCACAAAATTATGGCAACCCCTTCAAAGAACTACACTAAAATTCTCTATTTGAAAGTTTACAATCATCTGTTTCTTAAATGGCATAGTGATATGGTACTATTGGAAACAAAGTGATTCCCAGGTAAATGAGAGGAGGAATAGTACAGCCTTTGTGGGTTTCATCAACTGTAGCTCTTCTGCCTTCCGTGGTTGTAGGAAATAGAGTTCCCTCTTTCGTTATTTAAGTCTTACTATTTTTTTCATATTCTATAAAGATTCCAGTAATAGTGGTATAACCCCCTGCTTTCTCTGAGTGGCACTCTGTCCCCCTCTAGTGGTGTCTAGGCCACCCAGAGAATGATGAGCCTGCTATAGCCTTGGCTAACAGAGATGTATCTTTTAGCGCATGCAGTAGAAGTTCATGCATTTAGCTCCAGAGGTCCCAGGTTTGATTCCTGTTGCAGATGCCTGTATGTGGGTCAGCGTTACAGTGGGAAGGTGTGCGCAACGAGCTCTGCAGCAAGCAGAAAATGTAGCCTGACCAGATTATTTTGACTGTTTCTGGGAACTTGTCTGACAGAAGAATCCCTTTCATTGAAGCGGGGCTTCATCCTAAGCTTTGAGCTAGCTTGTCCCAAAGGATGGAAGCTGTCTTGGCAGTTCACGTATGGGATATTCCCTCACTCACCTTAGCAGGTCATGGACAGAAATGCAGTCTGCTGCTGGGTCATGGACTCTAGTGGCTTTAAGGATCAGGCACAAGGATTTGAATTCGAATTACAGGTGGACTGGCAGCTGTCACAGGTAGCAGAGCATGGAGGCAATGCACTATCATTCCATTATCAAAAGTAACTTTTTGTCCTTCAGTAATCAACACCCAGAACTGAAGTAGGTTTTAAATATGGTTTATGCATATGCAGAACCCAGTCCTGGATTGCTAAACTGTGAAGTGTGGGAGATGGGGGTGTGCAGGTAGTCAGTCATCTCATGACTGCAGGATTTATCCTAAATTGTCAATTGAAAGTTTAGTGATAAAAAAACATCCATCTCCCATGTCATTGGTGTCTTATATGCCATGGGACAAATCACACCAGAAAGATAAAATTAGAGCCAAAAAAGCTTTTGAACGAATCTTAAAATTATTTTCCCAGTCAAATTTAAGACCCTTTTTGAGGCTTTTTGTCATAGTTCATAAATGTACAGTTGTCATATTATTTGACAACTATCCAGCTGTTGGCTCACTTCAGCAGATGCCATCACTCAACTGGCTTAGTCAGGAAGAACTAACTATGTGAAATGCAGTGCCACTCATACAACTCTGAAATGGGAGAGTACAATAATTAAAAACTTTCATTTTAAAATATTAAGTTCCATTCAACATGGGACAGTTGGTGCAGTCAGATGAATTAGCAAAGGAGTCTCAAAATATGTCACTCCTCCATGTGGCTGAAAGATTGTAGAGTCGAAAAGTTGCTTGTCTGGCATTCTGGCTAGGTAACTACACCAGGAATAGAACTAAAAAGAAAGATGAATCAAATTTAAAAAAATAACTAGGGCTGTCGATTAATCGCAGTAACTCACGTGATTAATTCAAAAAAATTAATCACGATTTAAAAAATTAATCACAATTAATTGCACTTTTAAACGCACTGTTAAACAATAGAATACCAATTGAAATATATTAAATATTTTTCTAAATTTTCAAATATATTGATTTCAATTACAACACAGAATACAGTGTACAGTGCTCACTTTATATTATTTTTGTTTACAAATATTTGCACTGTAAAAATTATAAACAAAAGAAATGGTATTTTTCAGTTCACCTCATACAAGTACTGTAGTGCAATCTCTTTATTGTGAAAGTATAACTTACAAATGTAGATTTTGTTGTTGTTACATAACTGCACTCAAAAACAAAACAATGTAAAACTTTAGAGCCTACAAGTGCACTCAGTCCTACTTCTTGTTTAGCCAAAGCTTAGCCAATCGCTAAGACAAACAAGTTTGTGTATGGGAGATAATGCTGCATATTTATTGTTTACAGTGTCACCTGAAAGTGAGAACAGGCATTCACGTGGCACTGTTGTAGCTGACGTTGCAAGATATTTACATGCCAGATGCGCTAAATATTCATATACCTCTTTGTGCTTCAGCCAGCATTCCAGTGGACATGCTTCCATGCTGATGAGGCTCGTTAAAAAAATAATGCGTTAATTAAAATTGTGACTGAACGCCTTGGGGGAGAATTGCATGTCTCCTGCTCTGTTTTACCCACATTCTGCCATAAATTTCATGTTATAGCAGTCTCGGATGATAACCCAGCACATGTTCATTTTAAAAACACTTTCACTGCAGATTTGACAAACCGCAAAGAAGTTACCAATGTGAGCTTTATAAAGATAGCTACAGCACTCGAACCAAAGTTTAAGAACCTGAAATGCCTTCCAAAATCTGAGAGGGAGGAGATGTGGAACATGCTTTCAGAAGAGTTAAAAGAACAACACTCTGTGTAGAAACTTCAGAACCCGAATCACCAAAAAAGAAAAACAACCTTCTGCTGGTGGCATCTGACTCAGATGCTGAAAATGAACATGCGTCGGTCTGCACTGCTTTGGATTGTTATCAAGCAGAACCTGTCATCAGCATGGATGCATGTTCTCTAGAATGGTGATTGAAGCATGAAGTGACATATGAATCTTTTATGCATCTGGATCTTAAATATCTTGTGATGATGGCTACAACAGTCCCATGAGAATGCCTGTTTTCACTTTCAGCTGACATTGTAAAGAAGAAGCAGTCAGCATTATCTCCTGTAAATGTAAACAAACTTGAGTGATTGGCTGAACAAGAAGTAGGACTGAGTGGACTTGTAGGCTCTAAAGTTTTACATTGTTTTATTTTTGAGTGCAGTTATTTTTTGTACATAATTCTATATTTGTAAGTTCAACTTTCTTGATAAAGAGATTGTACTACAGTACTTGTATTAGGTGAATTGAAAAATACTATATCTTTTGTTTTTTACAGTGTGAATCTTTGTAATAAAAAAGAATATAAAGTGAGCACTGTACACTTCGAATTCTGTGTTGTAATTGAAATCAATATATTTGAAAATATCCAAAAATATTTAAATAAATAGTATTCTATTGTTTAACAGTGTGATTAATCATGTGATTAATCGTGATTAATTTTTTAGTTGCTTGACAGCCCTAAAACAACATAAGAGCTGGACCATCTTGCCAATTCTATCTTGTAGAGTCAAACAGGGGGACTGATGAAGTGAGTCACAGTTCCATACCTTAAAATAGTATTGTCCTAATACTGTAGCCATGTCAGCTAAGCACAAGGGAGAAAAAACAGTTTTTCCAATTAAAGCGCTACTATATGCTCCAGAAAGCAGAGGAAATTCAGTACCTTGAAAGATAAGGGCCTTATATTTTCCTGACAGCTTGAAATGAAACATTTCCATTGGCTGGGGAAGAAGATCTTTCCTTGGGGGAACTGGTTGACTTAGGTTATAAGAGAAGCTTGGACTTTAATAATGAAATAGCTGGCTCAAGTCCATCCCGGGATGGCAGTGAGTCATTGACTGACAACCATTAATCCATCAGGTATAAATGAAATGAGCTCAAAGTCTCAGTGCAGTTAATTATAGATAACAAAGCTGTATCACATAAAGCACTTGTAGGCAGCCTACTTGGTTGCCTCAGCAGAGAGGCCAAGAAATGAAAAGCCATGGAGATTAAAGTGGTCATTCTATGGTCTCTATAGATCAGGACTAAGGCATGTTATAATGTCGCTTGCTTGTTACCTCTCATCTTCATAACTCTTGATTACACCGGTCTACAATTTTTGAGAAGTCGTCTGCTTCAGAGATAAAATGTGCTATTTATTATGTATTTTGATGTGCTGAATTCAAATATGACAATTAAAACAACTGATTGGCTACTGTTTCTAAGATATTTAAGTTTTTACATTTTATGTCTATGTATATTGTGTAGATAGTAGAGTTTTAATCATAAATTGTAAACCTAGGTCTTTTCATGTGTTTATGGTTGCTTTACATGATAATATTTCACCTGTCCTGTTTATGTAACACTTTTAAAATCAGCAAAAGGGTTATATAAATTAAATTTATTATGAAACAAAAGGCAAAAAACTATTATGTACATAGTTTAGTCCTATTCAGTGTCTACTCGGCGCTTCTTGGCTTGTCTCTTGTATTCATTAAATGGAGCATCTCTTGTCACTGTCCAGCAATAGTCTGCAAGCATTGATGGGCTCCATTTGCCGTGACAGCGTTTCTCCATTGTTGCAATGTCCTGGTGAAATCACTCGCCATGCTCGTCGCTCACTGCTCCGCAGTTTGGTGGAAAAAAATCTAGATGAGAGTGCAAAAAATGTATCTTTAGTGACATGTTGCAACCAAGGCTTTTGTATGCCTTGAGGAGGTTTTCCACCAACAACCTGTAGTTGTCTGCCTTGTTGTTTCCAAGAAAATTTATTGCCACTAACTGGAAGGCTTTCCATGCCGTCTTTTCCTTGCCACGCAGTGCATGGTCAAATGCATCATCTCGAAGAAGTTCACGAATCTGAGGACCAACAAAGACACCTTCCTTAATCTTAGCTTCACTTAACCTTGGAAATTTTCCACAGAGGTACTTGAAAGATGCTTGTGTTTTGTCAATGGCCTTGACAAAGTTCTTCATCAGACCCAGCTTGATGTGTAAGGGTGGTAACAAAATCTTCCTTGATTCAACAAGTGGTGGATGCTGAACACTTTCCCTCCCCGGCTCCAATGACTGTCGGAGTGGCCAATCTTTCTTGATGTAGTGGGAATCTCTTGCACGACTATCCCATTCGCAGAGAAAAGAGCAGTACTTTGTCTATCCAGTCTGCAGACCAAGCAAAAGAGCAACAACCTTCAAATCGCCACAAAGCTGCCACTGATGTTGGTCATAGTTTATGCACCGCAAAAGTTGTTTCATGTTGTCATAGGTTTCCTTCATATGGACTGCATGACCAACTGGAATTGATGGCAAAACATTGCCATTATGCAGTAAAACAGCTTTAAGACTCGTCTTTGATGAATCAATGAACAGTCTCCACTCATCTGGATCGTGAACGATGTTGAGGGCTGCCATCACACCATCGATGTTGTTGCAGGCTACAAGATCACCTTCCATGAAGAAGAATGGGACAAGATCCTTTTGATGGTCACGGAACATGGAAACCCTAACATCACCTGCCAGGAGATTCCACTGCTGTAGTCTGGAGCCCAACAGCTCTGCCTTACTCTTGGGTAGTTCCAAATCCCTGACAGGGTCATTCAGTTTACCTTGTGTTATGAGGTGTGGTTCAGAAGAGGAGGATGGGAGAAAATGTGGGTCCTGTGCCATTGATGGTTCAGGACAAGAAGTTTCATCCTCTTCCTCTTCCTTGTCTAACCCAAGTGAGAATGATTCTGGTGCATCAGGAACCGACAGTCCTTCTCCGTGGGGTACTGGGCGGATGGAATGTTTGGATAATGCACAGTCCACTTTTTCTTCTTTGACACACCTTTCCCAACTGGAGGCACCATGCAAAAGTAACAATTGCTGGTATGATCTGTTGGCTCTCTCCAAATCATTGGCACTGCAAAAGGCATAGATTTCCTTTTCCTGTTCAACTACTGGCAAAGATTTGTTGCACAAATGTTGCAGCATATGTGTGGGGCCCACCTCTTGTCCTGATCTCCAATTTTGCAGCCAAAATAAAGGTGATAGGCTTTCTTAACCATAGTGGTTATACTGCACTTTTGTGATGCGAAAGTCACTTCACCACAAACATAGCAGAAGTTATCTGCACTGTTCACACAAGTACGAGGCATCTCTGCTCACTTTGGCTAAACAGAAATGTGTCCCTTTGCAAAATCAAACACTGACAAATAAGAGAGCACGACACTGTATGATTTCTAGAGCTGATATAGGGCAATTTGTTCAGCAGAGTGATGTAAGCTTCGTTAGGATTGCATCATCCATGGCTTCTAGGAATAACATGATGCAATTCATATCATGTATGACGCAATACCAGCTTCAGATTGCATCATTCATTGTTTTGCCTAAAAAGCAAGTACTGTCCAAACCCAGTCATAGATTTATTCCATAGATCCAGTCAAAGATGTATTTTAGTCATTTTTGGTTTAAATTGAGATTCCCTTCCCTTTATAACTCACTTTTCCTCCGCCATTCCCAAGTCAAGGGTCGTATATACTAACCCAATAGCATATCTTGAAAACTAGAGTCAATCAACAATTTTAAGCATCATTTTCATTCTCAGTGACCCAGAATTAGTAAAGTTTGACTACATTTATTTCAGAAGCATTTTGGCTGTAGATAATTTTCCAAGGCATTCAATCTAGCACCTTTCACAAGCACTGAATTTGTTGGAAGAAAAGATTATCCACTTCAATATTTGTCTTAATCACTTTCTTATAGCCCAGGGACCCTGTAGACAACAGCTGTCCACTGTGTCCCTTTATCTAAATCACGCTGCTGCTTTAATTCCCTGGGCCACTTCCTCTTGGCCACACGCTATCTTCACCCTTACCTCAGGGCCTTGTCCTGATGGAGTCCCAGTAACCAGCTCAAGGCTCCTTCTCGCTTTCCCCAGCTTCTGGTACCACTACCTCTTCTGAGGTCCTGCAGCTTTCTCAGCCAGCCACACAGCATCCACCCTCCTCCAACTCTAGCAAGGAACTGGAACTTAGTCTGGCCCTGTCGCT
Organism: Malaclemys terrapin pileata; assembly: GCF_027887155.1. Classification (NCBI taxonomy): domain Eukaryota; kingdom Metazoa; phylum Chordata; order Testudines; family Emydidae; genus Malaclemys; species Malaclemys terrapin. The sequence goes on from NC_071512.1 coordinate 30,333,606, forward strand.
CTTCCCATACTGACCTGCTGGGCCCTGATTGGCTGTGGCCCACACAGGCATTCTAGGCAGCATGGAGGACCCTCTCAACTGTCCTTGGCTCTCTTTTACTGGCTGAACACTGTAAGACAGGGACTGCAGGATTGGCCTACCCACCTGGTACATGGGCTAGGCTCAGAGTAGATAGGCTTTTGTTATTGTCCTAAGATATGTAACTCTTGCATGCTTTGAGACTAAAAGTTGCTGTGGGTTTAGAAATTCCTGAGCAAAGTCTATGTTCCTTCCTTTACCTGCCATGTGGCCCCACACCAGAGTGCCCATGGAGGTAGGCTCTGGAGGGAGCATGTATAAGTGACTGGGGAGGCTTGGGAGCTCAGGGAACTGGTTTCAGGCCCTAAGGTAGTTAGCTTGTGGAGCCCCACATCCCAAGAAAGAGGCCAAACACAGTCTCTGCCCGCAGACGTGTGCCCTCAAAGGCCCAGAGTTAGAAACCATGACTGAGCACTGCCCAGGCCCAACTGGCTTGCAGACATGTGGGATCCAAAGTTAGGACCAATTAAAACAGATTTGTGACTGTCCACTGCGGGACTCACCCAAGTCTGTAACACCTTAGGCTCAGATCCAGCAAGATACTTAGACACCACATTTAGGCACCTAAATCCCAGTTTTTAGCTCCACTGTGATCCACAAAAGCCCCGCCTCACTGTTACCTAACCTTATAGGCACCAACCTTCACTTGGTCCCTACATTTTCAAGATAAAAGCTCCCTAGGCGCCTATGTTTCTGCCTGTGAGCATGTGCACTGCTGCCTCAGTTTAGGCATCTGGATGCCTAACTCCAACCTATGCCCCAGTGTGATCCATGAACAGAATGGAAATAGAGGCAGAGGCTTGCCTATCTTCCCTGCACAGCCAGATGCAGTAGGCATGCTCTGAGCAGACCATATGGATCAAACCCTGTACACAATCCAGTCAGCAGAGGTGGTGGTGCCCTGCTTAGACCTTTTAGCCCTGGAGCTGGAGCACTCCCCTGGGGTGTAGGAGACCTGGGTTCAAATTCTCTCTGCCTGAGGGTGAGTAAAGATTTGAACTGGGGTCTCCCACACTACTCAGGGGAGTTCTCCAACCAAGGGATAGTCTCATAGGAGGCTCCCTAAATCTTCCCTTTTGATGCTACTGCACTTTGGATCAATAAAGAGTCATTGGAGCTGGGGTGGGGGTCTGGACCCTGTGTCCCACACCTCCTCAGTGGGACTCATAACCACCAGGCTATGGAGTCCTTCTCATGCTCTCTCTATGCCAAAATTCTAATATATGTATATAATCCCCCTTAGCTGCACAAAAGTACATAGCCAAATGTGCTGCACACATCAATGATACTGTCAATTTTTGAAGAATTTTCAGACTTTAGTTCCCAATGCAGTCCCTTCTTAACCCAAACTTCACAGAAAGTAAGAGTAAATGCTGACAAAATGCTTAGAAGTCTGTCATCTTCACTTGATTTCCATATGCACCCACATTGGACAAATTAAATAAAATGAGGTGAGCACCCCACCAAATCAGCCCTGCCATTTCCTCTTTATTTTTGTCCCCCCAGTCTTCTAGCATTATCTGTCTCACTTGGACTGATCTTCAGCCACTAGCTCCCATCAAATCCCCGGCTTCAGCCAAACACTAGGAAAGCCATCTTACAATATCCAGAAGACATTGAAAGGACAGAGCAGAGTACCACCAGCACACAATGGCCCTGAAACTAATGATTATGCCATCTCTCCAGTTGGTGTTGCATTACCACTGGCCAGTGATGATCCTGCAGTAGCCTACATAAGAGAGACCTTGTGATAATTGAGCCATTGCCCAATTCTGCTCTCCTGGAGAGAGAAGAGGGTAGCTAGCCAAGTGCAATAAGGGCCCATAGATGTCATCTCATGGTCAATGATATCAAAGACTGAAAATGCACCTTCAAGAACCATTATAAACAGTGGGAACCACATTCAGACCCGCCACAGGCAATGGCAGCTGTGCCTGCTTAAACTAAAGCTGAAGCTGGTCCTTCACCTTAGTACCTTGCCAGTACAAAATGATCCATCAAAAAGACCAATGCCCTATCCAGGGCTAAAATCAGACTTAAGGGTCAAGGAAATAGGGCAAAGTCAAATGAATTTTCACAAACGAAGATGTTAAAACTGCCAACATACTTAGCATAAAGTATTTTACAGCCACAGGAAGAATCAGGTTTACAATTCATCTAGTCAAATACCTTACCTCTGCTAGGGTCCACCACCTAATGCTCCAGAGGAAAGTATCGCCCCCTCACCTTTAAATATCCATGGCCAGCTGTGAAGTATTAAAATAAGGATGGGCAGCTTCTTCCAGATGCTACAAACTGCATGAGGTGTTTTGACAAATCTAATGTCATCAATTGCCAACTGGCTCACACAATGAATCAGTGGTAGACTTGGGTCCCTCAGCTCCCACTCTCCTGTTCTTTCGACCATGCTGTCATAGGAACGAGTGCCTGCAGAGCATGGCAGAGGTTGCATGCTTAGCCCCTGTGTGGGGATTAAGTTTTCTGTGGTGCTCTCTAGCAACCTGGCATGGGTAACTGAAAGAACAATGTTGGTGAACCATAGATGTCATTCTAGCTCTTCACTTTGTTGAAGTAGTTGCAGGAGTCACTGAAGAGAAAAGGAATATGTGGCAGTTCTAGATTACCTCACATGATATACCTGGGAGATAGAAGATGTGGATTCAGATCTTCTCTTTGCCTGATTCAGACAAGGAATTCCTAGCTGAGTGCTTAGCCACCAGGCTATATTCTTATTCTCACACTTTTTTTTTCTTTTTGGTCCAAGGAATATTTAAATAATTATACCAAGTGGAACAGCTTCACCAGGAGACATCGAGAACTACCCACCCAAGAATAGCCTATAGTCTAATGTTTAGGCTGCTCTCCAAACAGAGGGGAGAGCTATGTTGAAGTCCCTGTTCCCACAGTGGTGGGTGAGATCTAGGACTCCTACATCCAAGGCAAGTGTCCCTACTGATAGGCTAATGGTTATAAGGACAGAAACTCATGGTTCTCTGAATCTGACTGGAATTTTCTGAAAAATTCCAAATATTTTCAGAACTGAATATTTCTTCTGATTTTCATTTTGCTGCCCAAACTGAAAAATTAGTTATTCACCCAGCTCTAATTACAATGCAATTGCTTGTAGATTATTTGCATTAGAGATGTGTCTACCCAGAAAAGTTCACAATCAAAATTTCCTTAATGCTTACTTTATTAAAGCACAAAAGAGTTTTTCTTTAAGCTCTGCATCTGTAAATTGACAGTGACCTCCAGTGGTGCACTACTTAATCACGCTAATGTTTTACTAAGAGTATGTTTCAAAATATATATTTTAAGCCCTATTACCCATCTAAATGTAATCATTTAAATTCATGCTGATACCAACTGCTTAATCAAATCAGTGCACACCTAATTTAAAACAGATACTAGAACTATTAGTGTGTGCTGCAAAACTGTCTGCATATCACAGAAAGCATAGATTCATTGTGATCATAGTAATACTATCCTTTGTTGATGATGTAAATGTTGATAAATTGCATAGTCAATTGCTTGGCTACACTTTGGTTCATTATGAAATATACTCAAGAGACCAAATAACCAATGTCAGTCAGATTTATTAATATGGTACAGGAAATTATACCAATCTCCAAAGCGCAATCCCATGGAGTGATGTCACATTGACCTTAGCAGAAGGCATGCTCCCCAAGTTACGCATTTCAGCTGGTACTATTTACATGATTTTACAAGTTACACATTTCTTTACACATCACTAAAATCCAACCCATCAGTTTGTTCCAGTTCTCTAACTTGTCATTCTGTTCCTTCCTTATCATTGTTTTGGATACTAGCATTCCAGGTACTGATCCATGAAGATACTTCCCTGGCTTGTACTAAGACATAAAATAAATGTATCAAGTTTCCTACCTGCTTATGCCAAATGTTTACTTCAGCAAATACAAGGTGTTATGGGATACTTAGCATAAATGAACAGGATTATGGTATAGGACAGTTTAGGCTACATCACTGTTACAATATTTGTGCTTAATGTTATTGGTGCTTATTGGATACTTATATAATGTGGATATTATTAATATTAATATGATATATATTTATATGCTAACCAGCATATATTGGACAGCATAGAAACAATATAATAGAGGATATGTCTGCAATGACTGGGGTGTGGGTGGTCAGGTCTATGGGTCAGAGCCAAAGATCAGAACCAAAGACAGCACCAGTTAGCAAGGCAAAGGTCAGAGCCGGAGACAGAGTCAGGTGCCGAGCCAGGGGTCAGAGCCAGAGACACCATGCGGGGTAAGGTGTAGGAGCAGGGACTGGGAGTAGGCAAGGGTCTGGGATAGGATAACAGGAACCAGCAGCAGACAGGTATGCAGGACTCAGCAGTAAGCAGTAGCAGCCAGATAAGAATTCCACTGGTTGCTCAGTGTTCCACTGGTTGCTCAGAATTCCACTTTGTGTGTTACTTCCTGGTTCACATAAAACTCCTCAGTCATTGGGGAGGGGGAGGTGCTACATGTTTCCCCCACTCGGAAGCTTTGGGAGCAGGGCCCTTTGTGAGCTAGCACTTTACTGGTTCCCTTCTGGGGTTATGCAGATGAACTGCTGGGTGCTGGTCATGGTCTGAATCCCACCTATGGGACTGTTCAAGGCCTGGGAGCCCACACAATTCACTACCCCTTCTTCCCACAATGTGATACCAAACTCCTATGAATCTTGGTGCTTAAATTGAACTTTAGATGAACCTAATGTGATCAATGATGGATCCTCTTACTCTGACCCATTGACCCTTAGGATATGTGTCCAGATGGCCAGAAAGGGACTACTTATGGTTGATGAGGGGCATATGTTTTCTATACTTGATAATTACCTATTGAGAAATGCTTTTAGCTTATCAGAAATTATTAGATGTTACAGGTGTTTCTGCCATAATGGCTTGAACAGATGTCTTTAGCTTATCAAGTATGTATATTGAGATACCAGGAAAAGAGCTCCATGGGTCACTAGTTGTTTTCTTTGACTCTGTATGGTTTAAAAGGGTACGTAGTGTTGTAGCCGTGTTGACCCCAGGATATTAGAGAGACAAGGTGCATGAGGTATTTTATTTTATTTTTATTTATTTTATTTTTTATTTAGGTAATATCTTTTATCTTCTGTTGGTGACAGAAGCTTTGAGCTACACAAAGCTCTATTTAGTTAATTCTGCTAACTACTTATGCTAAACTATCAGTTTGACTTTGTATTTAGCTGTGAGTACCTTTCGCAGACCTCCAGGAAGAGCTCTGTGTAGCTTAAAAGCTTCTCTCACTAACCAACAGAAGTTGGTTCAATAAAAGATATTACCTCACCCACCTTGTCTCTCTGCTAGGGTGTGAGTTTCTGAGTGTCTGAGAGCTAGTTCAAATAGTCTAATGCTGCTACCTGCTCCCCAGACAGATCTGGTATGTACAACCTTCCTTTCTCTCTTGTGCTGTGTTGATCTTTGATTAATAAATTCCAATTGAACTTGTTTATTTGACCTCTTATTAATACCAGAACTGAACCTAAACCAACAAATATAAGATCAGCATTAATAAAGAATCAATCCCCAGAAAAAAAATTGTTAAAAAAATCCAGTTAGGTTTTCAGGGGCCACTATTACATTGCCAGTGGTCATGGGTACGTAATGTAAGCCTCAGTATTCACAATATTTTCTAGATAAACCCTATAGTGAATGCAGAAGATACTGTAAATATGGAGGTAAACATATCACACTTCTCTTCTGAGCAAACCTGAGGGCAACCTCTGTACTAAGAGGGAAACAGAATATAGAAGAAAGAGGGGAGAATGAAATGTCTTGAACACTACATGGCTGAAAAACTGCAGTTAGTATTAAACTTGTGAAATATTGTTGCTAATACGGATAAATGAACCTGGCATGGGTTTTAAAATACTAATGCCTTGGCTCATTAACTTTACCACTGTCAATATAAATGTACTTAGTGTACCAACTGTTACTTACCGATGCACTTCAGAAGAAAGGAAAATCTCAACGCATACTCGTCCGTCGTACAAATTCTCGCCTTTCAGTATTCTAAAAAGGATCTGAAAGGAACCAACAGAAAGAAAAGAACATGCATTCCTGCCCCATCAAACATATTACTACAGGAAACGTCAGGCATGTGAGTGTATGTAAAGGGGTGTACGGGCCCCATATTGTCGAGGAGAGGGTTAACTGAGGATTTGACTTAATTAGCCCTGCCCCACTCTCCTATATCTGCAACAGATGTCAGGTATGGAGAGGGGAGTTAAAAGGAGAAGATCTAGATGAGTTGGGGATTGACCAAGAAGAGAGTGTTGCTGCTTCCTCTTTAAGAGAAGCCTGATTGCAGCCAGGAGTCATGGAATGACCAGGCCCTAGGAGACAGACCAAAGGACTAGTTGTTTTTGAGGACAGGCCCTGAGTCAAAGGATGGGGTCTTGCCAAAGACTTGTTGGAAGAATCCTATTTTTTCTTATTTAGGAACTTTATTACCCCAGAAGGGATGAGACTATACATGACCTGGCTGGAAGACCAAGTCACTAGAAGAACCAGACAACCCCCAGATGTCAGTGGCCTTCAGAAGCAGGTAACCAAGGGGAATATCCTGCAATGCCATGCCTAGCCATGAGGGGCCGTACTGGCTGGTGAGTCATTCTCCTACATCTTAAAATGGTATTATGTTCCTTTGTATTTCATTGTTGTCATGATAAGGTTGTTAAGGCAGTAAAAGTACAATCCTGTACTTTACATGGCTTTTATCGTGATCGATGGATGTCAATATTGTCTGTCAAGCAAGGTTAACTCTATTGACACACTCTCCCAACATCATTCCATGCCATCACGTGGACATGGAAAAACATTTCAGGAACTCGTTTACCAAGCCACTATTATTACAGGAGTACTTGCTCTGTGCTGCCCTTTGCAGGATGATGTAGCAGTAATTGAGACAATATGAGGGCCTTAATGAGAGTTATAACTGTGTGGATGGAGGGTAAAGGCCAAATCTTAGATGATAGGCAGGAAGAATCGACAATATTTAGACATTGCCAGGATATGCGGATGTAGAGAGTGGAGTTGAGGAGCACATCCAGATTATGGGCTGAAACAAAATGGAGGAATGGGTGGCATTCACAATGACAGGAGGGAGGAAGGAAGGAATGCATGAAGGAGAGATTAAGGGTTTTGTTCTCACCAGGGTGAATTCAGTCTGATGTTTGGACATCCAAGAAAAGATGTCAGCAAAACAGACTGAAGGTTTGGTGAGGACATGAGACTGGTCTGGAGTTCAGAGGTAGGTCTGAGTAGACTATCACCTCCAGGCTGATTGATTATTAATTATTATTATTATTATTATTGAAAATAAGTTTTCCTAGAGGGATAATAGGTAGTCAATGGGCTGAGCCCTGTGAAGCCTCCACAGAAAGTTGGAGTGGAGATAATGAGCCACCAAATGAGGAGAACCAAGAGAGAACTAAGTTACAAAAGCTGATGGGGTGGGGACAAGATTTGAAGGTCTTGTAGCATTTCATTTAACCTTCATCTGTTTTAGATTGTAAGCAGTCGGGGGCCCTGACTGTCTTGTTCTAAGATTTGAAAGCACCTAGACCATTTTGGTTACTACGACAAGAAAAAGAAATGGTGCAACTAGAACAGAGTATAATTGTCTAACGTCTGTCATGATAGATAAGTAATTATACAACATCCTTCCACTGTGAGACAATTACATAGTAGTTAGTGTGTTTATGTACCACGCAACAACAAAGCAGCATATACCACGTACAAAGAAGCAGCTGCACATCCATATTTCTGATGAGCTGAAATAACTGAAAGAAAAAGAATTGCTGCTGAAAAATGTACTTGAACGAAAAGAGCGCTTTCTTAAAGTATTAATAAAGGTATGCAGTGTTGTAGCTGTGTTGGGCCAGGATATTAGAAAGACACGGTGGGTGAGGTAGTATCTTTTACTGGACCAACTTCTGTTGGTGAGGTTGTCCCTCTGACCAACAGAAGTTGGTCCAATAAAAGACATTACCTCACTCACCTTGTTTCTATATTAGTAAAGGTATCAGAATTGAACATTATTCAAAGCCAAAATACTATGTTTGAAACAGTTTGCTCAGTCTGCTATTGGAAAGGTAAAGTGCAGGGCTTACATCAGCAATGGGCGGGCATCTAGCACACTTGCAAGCTGAAAAAAGTAAGACTTACTTTTTTTGCTAGGAGGGAGCTATGGGCTTCTTTATAGAAGGATAAGGTATTAGAGGGCTTGCCTTTTGCCAGGATTCCCCAGGCGTTAGCTAGCAGTCTGGAATGCTGGCTCTTGATGCTCCCACTCCCGCAGCAGGGCTGCCAGATTAAGATGAGGCAGTGGATTTCCTGGCTCCTATTACCCAGAGATGATGGGATTAGGGAAACCAACCTCTCTTTGATTAAACCAGGGTGGGAAATACTGTAGACCATGCGTGGGTGCAGGACTGGGGAGTGGCAGTACTCCACAGGTTGTAGGACCTTTCAGCAGGCAGAATGCTAAAGATGAAGCAACTTTGTATCTCTCTTAGAGCAGCGGTTCTCAAACCAGGGATCCATGAGGGTACTCCAGGGGGTCCACGAGTCATGTCTGGGGCCACCAGCCCTGCTGATCAACTGCTCCCCCCCCCTCCCAGTACCTCTTGCACGCCACAGAACAGCTTTTTAGCGGCATGCAGGAGGTGCTGGGAGGGAGGGTGAGGAGCGGGGACTGGGCACACTCAGGAGAGGAGTGGAACGAGGTGGGGAAGAGGGGGGGGTGAAGTGGGGGCAGGAAGAGGTGGAGCAGGGCCTGGGGCCTTGAGGGAAGGGGTGGAGTGGGGACGGGGCCTGGGGCTGAGTGGGGGGTGAGCACCTCTGGGGAAAATTAGAAGCAAGCTAGGGGGTCCACAAATTTTTTTGAATCAAAACGGGTGTCCTCTGGTTGCTGAAGTTTGAGAGCTGCTGTCTTAGAGGGAATGTAGAGATGGGGCTAAGGCCACTGAAATGGGTTCCCCTGTATGGGGTGGAGGGCTGGTATGATGTGATGAGTACCACCACAGCTAAAAGTCCCAATCTTTCACCAGTGAAGGCTTATCCAAGAGTGTCTGATCCAATCATAGTGTGCCTTAGCAAAGCCACCAGAGATATTTAGAGGACAGTACATAGAAACAAGGAAACTAGAAAGCTGTGATGGATGGAAGGGAGGGCAAAGGGAACAGGGGCACTGAGACTTAGTCAGCCAAGAATAACTTGGATCTGGGAAAGCTGATGTGTCAGCCACCAGACATGAATCTAATTGTGGGGGGTGAGTTAAGGATTGGGGCAAAGAAAGATATAGGGTGGATCCAGGTCCTCTTCATGGGGTTAAGTGTAATCTGGCCTGAGAGACTACAGTCAAGATCCTAGTGGGGGGCTAAGGGAGAGGTGGATAACTATGGTGAACAGGAAGGCTAACTGCTTGTCATGAAATTGTATATTCAATACCTGAGTTAGTCAGGAAAGACGGGGATCTGCCTGGGGATCTGATAGGATTTGGACTGATATTAGGGAAGGGTTTAACCATCGGGGAATCTGTGATGTACTGAAAACTGTTAAAATTGTAAATTACCAATTTAAACTATCAGGGGGTTTCCTCGGCTTGCTTGCCGGGTAGGAACTCTGTAGGGAAGTGAGTGACCTGTGTCCTGAGAGGTCAGTATGCAGAGAGCCAGGCCACAGCAAGGTGAGTTGAGTTTTGCCTCTTTGCCTTAGGGAGCTGCCTGCTCTCTCTCTCTCTTTTTGTCTTGTGTGCTAAGGTTCTGGATGATAAGAAATAAACTAGCATCATGCTGCAACTTTCCCGAAAGATAAAAACATCATATACTGTAATCTCTGTGTGCTCTGTGTTGGGACCCCAACAGGCCAGCAGGAGCAGGAGGCAGCCAAGTGAACTGCTGGCATCTCCTGCTGGCATCTCTCTGTGATAAACCCGAATTGGAAGCATATTAGGAGAAGGCATTTCCCAGAGAAGGTGAGGAACAGGACTGGGGCTTCTAATGTCTGGTACAGCAAGAAGACGGTCCCTTTTTCACAACCCTAGTATCAGGCCAACAGTGGTGGCATCTTGGCACCAGGGCTGGGACAGGTTAAAGGTGCAGCAAGAACGGGTGCTGAGGGCAGCCCTCTCCCCAGGTGATAGGAATTACAGATGGACGGATGACCTGGACTGGGTGAGTTATTGCCCAATCATTTCTCACAAGCTACTTTCTTATATGTTACTTAGTAAAGTTCCAGCCTAATCAAACTACATTCCTGATGTCTTGTTCTTTTTGTAGTATCTTGGACAATACAAGAATCATGAAGTGAGTTAATATACAAGCAACCTTAACTCTGCCAATTATGTATGTACTAATATGTCGTGCCATTACAGGAAAACATTTCTCAATTGATAAACTAGTATGACATATTTCTAGCCCTAGCAGAGGGATTTAATTGTACATGTGGTAATGAAGACTGCCAGAATCACAGCAGAGCAATTAAAAATATAGGATAATTCAGTCACTACCAGTAAATAGAAAACAATCTGGATCTTCCTGGTCTGCTGTCTGTGATGACCCAGTGACTTTTTATTTAAAAGGGACTGTTTAGTGAAACACGAGCTCCATTAACTCCATCTTCACTGATTAAAGCAATTTGACCTAGTTTTGTAACCCCACAAATATGCAAGTACTGTTTTGTTTTTTCTAATCATGCACGCCTCCAGTTAGGACCTGTCACACTGTGATGCTGATGGGTTTTCTCAAAATATGATTGATAAGAATCTGTAACAGCCAGTAGTTACCTTTCAAGAATTGCATTGTACATGGAGATAAGAGCTTTGCATTAATTGTCTATCTAGCAAAAGGATGTTGGAAGGCATCTTTTAAAAGATGAAAGGGAGGAAAGGCTGGATTTTCACAAAAAATAGATGTTTTCTGAAGTCCCTGAACTATGTAGTGAAAGGTGAGCTCTAATATTTTTCTTCTGCAAGACTGAATCTCAGTTCAGGATTAATATAAAGTTCAACAACCAAAGCAAGATTCGAACTGGTCAGTTTTAAGAGTATTGGGAATCTCATGTAACTTGAGGGACTTGTTCTAGAATGAACTGAAAGGCTTGTCTGATGAATAAAAAGAAATTCAGGTTTAAAAATCTCCATCAGAAAAGAACACTGCTGTTTCAAAGTAAGAGCATCACTCTACCCCCTTGGAAAGGATTAAGGATGCACAACAGGTGCTGTCATGACTAACAACTTCACTATCTGGACCTGGGTTAGGGCTTTGTTCTTTGACGCTCACCTGTGGCTGATTTTAAAGTGTCTTTTAAAAAGTAAATTAAGGGTTGGCCATTTAATTAATTATAAAAGGCTTCTAAACATGTAAAGTCTTTTCAAGGATACTGTGTAATTCAAAGAATAAAGGATATGAATTTTCAGTGGTTCTTACTGTCTCCTGACTGAATCTAAGATTTCACAAGGTGCATGCAACCACTGTCAGATTGATTTTCATCAATGAATGAAAGAGGCTGGATGAACAAAAAAGCAGGAAAGGATGTGATTATCAGTGCACATCTTGATAGTGCTGAGTTTTTAAAAATTCTTTTGAGAGCAATAAACCACTTAAGTGACAGTGACATTTCTGGGTACAGTCATTTGAATGAAGAAAGGGAGTGGCATGGCAAACAGAGACTAAGGGTTGAGAAGCTTAGATGAGCTTGTGGGATGGGGTCTATTAGGACTTCTCTATCTTCTGCTTGAGGCATCGATGCCCTGACACAGCCCCACTTAAGGAAATCCACTCAGATTACAAACAAGCCTTGCCCCTCCAGATGCCTAGCAGAGCCAGGAGGAGACAATGTTTAATTAGGAGCCAGCAGGCCTGTTAAGAAGCCATGGCTATTTCCTCTCATGGGGTGTGCTGTTAAGGCTAGGATCAGAGCAGAGCTTCTCAGCCCTAGCCCAGAATTCCAGGGACAGGGCCTTGGTCTTAAAGTGCTATGACCATGCAGTTGCCTTTTTTTGTACATTTAAAAGTCCAAACAGCCAAATTCTTAGTTAATTGTTGTTTGGCTGTTTAAAGACTGACAATGACCCTATGGCATAGGCTGCCCTACACTAGACAGACTGCCACACCTTGTGAACTGAGGCAGGGAGCAGCTGCAGTGCCATGTTTGACCAGAAGGAACTGTGACGGGGCCCACACACCTGTGACAGTGCTCACAAAAGAAGCTGATGTCATCATCAGCACCATTTATTCTTTGAATCAAATAGTTAATCCAGTTCATTTCCTACTTAAATATGACCTATTATGCTGAAAAATAAGAGGAAGGAAACTAGTTGGAGAAAATACTTGGGCTTTAGAAATGCCACCTTGGTTACTTGTTGCCAGAGTGGCATTTCAGCTCCTTTTACACTGAATAATTTCACATCCAGGCAAAAAATATGAGAAATTAGGAACAGACTTGACAGAAAATGAAAAATTTGCATTTGGCTGACTGATTTATGAGCTTCTGTTTGGCATTGTTCTGACATACTACAATGTTAGTGATAAAGTCACCTCTGTAGGAGCTCTATATATTACACACATTCTGAAAGGCTCTGCCCAGATGATAACATGTGAAAAGAAATAGCTTTTAAAAAATGTGAAATGCTTGGTCCCTCACTTGCTTTACAGCAACTTCCTTTTTGTTTAAAGACCTGTGGGGATTCAGAGGCACTAGGCCAAATTCTCCTGGCAGACCTCAATAACACAATGGAGACTGAGCTCAGGGCCGGCTCCAGGCACCAGCGTGGCAAGCTGATGCTTGGGGTGGCCACTCTGGACAGGGGCGGTAGGTCCAGCTATTCGGCGGCAATTCGGCGGATGGTCCCTCACTCCCGCTAGGAGTGAAGGACCTTCCGCCGAATTGCCGCCACTGATCGCGATCACGATCACGGCTTTTTTGTTTGTTTGTTTGTTTGTTTTGTTTTTGTGGCTACTTGGGGCAGCCAAAACCCTGGAGCCAGCCTGACTGAGCTTGAACACAGGTGATAGAGAACAGGGTTCAGCCACTGATGGCTGAAGGACACCTACCTGGCTGCAAGGCAAAACAGACCACAGAATGGGGGGCGAGGAAATGCTCCAAAGTTATCGTCCAGAGACTGAATCTGATGAAATGGACCATTTTAAAAGGTCTGTTTGGGGCTTTTAAATATGTGAAGAAATAACCACTTCCAGCAGGTTAATAAAATACAGCTATTGCTGATGGCAAAGTTCATCTGCCACTGCCTCCTTCTCATTTAAATTATTTTATATGGAATTCCACATGCTCTGATATAGTAAATGGAATCTTCTACAAAGCTGCTTCATGGGGAATTTGTTTCTCCTTCACAACTTGCAATAGTGTCTGTGGTTTTCAGGCAGGGAAGGTCATGCTTCACTAATCTGCTGGAGCTCTTTGAAGACTTCACTGCCATGAGAGATAAGGAAAACTCAATATATTTCTGAAAATCTAAGCATCAGAAAGTCAGGTTTCACATCAGCGATTAAGGCTAAACTAAAAAGCCATAGAACAGGAAGTAACATGAGGTGCTGGATACAACTGCTATACAGCAGGAGACAAAAGAGTTGAAAGCCAGATGGGAAAGCATAAGTGAGACACCAAGGGGAAAGTTTCATGACCTCTATTTATCATACAAAAAATTGATTTGAATGAAGATCCCTAAAACAGTACTAAATTCTAATCCTCTACCTGGAGGTATATCTGTCTAATGCTGAGTTACTCTAGATTCAACATTGGAATACCAGTATAAATGACAGGAGAATTTGGCTCAGGAGGTCAAAGTTTCAGGACTAAATAACACTGGTGATAGAACCAATATGAGGAATGAAACAACCTGACAAAAGGATTTAGATCACTTCAGTGTACAGACCAGTTGATGGCAACTGCAGAAGGTATTTGGGGTCAAAAGGCCAAACTAGGAAATGGAGAACCAAGAGATTAATTGCTTATATAGGGCCTATCCCTATAGCCCCTATTCAGATTACTCACTGTAGTCAAAGGAAGTTTGGCTTTATTAGGGGTACAGGATTTGGCCCATAGCTGAAACTATAAACTACCAGAGGACAAACTAAAATATATATCAGTTTTTCAGCAAAAGTACAAAGAAATCAATGGGGAGCGCTGCTTCAGTTGCATGTGAAAAACGCAAATTAGTTTAAGGCACTTAGATTTGACCCTGGAGAAATGGGGATTGGTGTAGATTTGACCCTGGAGAACTGGAGACTGGGTGAAAATACAAGAAGATCAACTAAAGCAATGAAAGGCAGACAAGCTAAGACAGATCAGAGTCGTATGTTTGTAAACTGTTTTTCAAAAATATTAAGTCTCAATTGGGCAATATTAAAGTCTGTGGGAATTTTGAAACTAACCACGATGAGTATAGGGTCTAGTACTTACAGAGCAGTCATTGAGTTGCTTTAAAGAGATGGGAGGGTTTCTAGTGCTTGCCAGGAACCGTAAAAGCTTGAAGGGAGTGACCCAACAAGTGGTGTTTAAAGATGTTAATCCTATTCAACATACTGAAGGTTTCAGAGACTTTTTTTAATACCATATTTCCTTTGAAAGGCCTCCTATTCAGCTAAACACAGAGAACTGAATTATTACATCTATAAAAGTACAATGAGTTCCATAAAACTTAACACTATTAAACAAACTGTTTTCTCAACTTCATGTATGCAGTTGCTTTGACAATGCTAGGAATGACAAATGAAAGCAAGAGCAGGACTGAAAGCTAAATTAGTAGTTTGAAAAAGCCCCTACTGTGTTTTAAAGCCTCTACTAAACCTCCATTTTAAACCTATTTTAAATTAGGACTGTTTTTCATTCCACATTTCCTCCCCAGTCTCTCTGTTCCTTGGGCTCAAATAAATACTCGAGCAGTGTGCATGCAGTATTTGTAGAATGATGGATGCACACAGCACAGGTTAACTGACATATTTTCAGCTGTTGTAATTGTACCAGAAGTCTTTGCTGTAATATCAATAACCACTAGATGGCATCATGCAAAGGAATATTGACAATATAGCAGCCAGTTAACACAGTTTAAGCAGTTCAGTGTAGTATGTACAACATCGGTAAGTTCAGCAATGTTACATCCAATGTTGTGTAATATGGAATTTCAGTAACAGCATTGTAAACCAATAAAATATTTAATCACTAGGTTTGCAGAAAAAGTGAAGAAGACTTCAAGAAGATTGAAATAACTTGTAATTTGTTGAATAGTTAGGCACTCACCAAATGAGGAATACACTGCTCTTGATCTCCTGTGTAAAGTTTGCTTGAAGCTATTTTCCTAGTAACACACAGGAACTCTGTGGCTGAGGCATGGATAGAATTTAGTTCTTCTGGGTAGCATTCAACTGCCTTAACTGTGAGATCATCCTTTCTCTTCCTGCAAAGCCCTGCCTCATTTACTACTCACCTTCCAGTGTCTGCAACAAATGAGGCAAAGGGCCTGCAGACATCCTTCTTTACTATTTAACCATGATCCATCGCAAAGCAGGTCCAAACTGTGCACTGAATGAGACAGGGGCCCTGTGGGAAAAACAATATATGATCATCAAAAAGAACGAGGAGTACTTGTGGCACCTTAAAGACTAACAAATTTCAAATAAATTTGTTAGTTTCTAAGGTGCCACAAGTACTCCTTGTTCATTTTGCTGATACATACTAACACAGCTACCACTCTGAAATATATGATCATGTAATTATAGACTATAGCATAATAAGATAGAAGATAATAAGGTGACAAGTAACAGTCAGCATGGATTTGTCAAAAACAAATCATGTCAAACTAACCTGATAACTTTCTTTGACAGGGTAACAAACCTTGTGGATCGGGGAGAAGCGATAGACGTGGTATATCTTGACTTTAGTAAAGCTTTTGATACTGTCTTGCATGACCTTCTCATAAACAAACTAGGGAAATGCAACCTAGATGGAGCTACTATAAGGTGGGTGCAAAACTGGTTGGAAAACCATCCCAGAGAGTAGTTATCAGTGGTTCACAGTCATCCTGGAAGGGCATAATGAGTAGGATCCCGGAAGGATCAGTTCTGGGTCCGGTTCGGTTCAATATCTTCATCAATGATTTAGATAATGGCATAGAGAGCACACTTATAAAGATTGCGGACAATACCAAGCTGGGAGGGGTTGCAAGTGCTTTGGAGGATAGGATTAAAATTCAAAATGATCTGGACAAACTGGAGAAATGGTCTGATGTAAATAGGATGAAATTCTATAAGGAAAAATGCAAAGTACTCCATTTAGGAAGGAACAATCAGTTGCACACATACAAAATGGGAAATGACTGCCTAGGAAGGAGTACTGCGGAAAGGGATCTGTGGGTCATAGTGGACCACAAGCTAAATATGAGCCAACAGTATAACACTGTTGCAAAAAAAGCAAACATCCTTCTGGGATGATTAGCAGGAGTGTTGTAAGCAAGACATGAGAAGTAATTCTTCTGCTCTACTCCATTCTGATTAGGCCTCAACTGTAGTATTGTGTCCTGTTCTGGGCATCACATTTCAGAAAGGATGTGGACAAATTGGAAAGAGTCTAGAGAAGAGCAACAAAAATGATTAAAAGTCTAGAAAAATATGACTTATGAGGGAAGAGTGAAAAAATTGGGTTTGTTTAGTTTGGAAAAGAGAAGACTGAGAGGGGACATGATAACAGTTTTGAAGTATGTAAAAGGTTGTTACAAGGAGGAGGAAGAAAAAAAAATTTTTTAACCTCTGAGGATAGGACAAGAAGCAATGGGCTTAAATTGCAGAAAAGAAGGTTTAGGTTGGACATTAGGAAAAACTTCCTAACTGTCAGGGTGGTTAAGCACTGGAATAAATTGCCTAGGGAGGTTGTGGACTCTCTATCACTGGAGATTTTTAAGAGTAGGTTAGACAAACACTTGTCAGGAATGTTCTAGATAATTAGTCCTGTCATGAGTGCAGGGGACTGGACTTGATGATCTCTCAAGGTCCTTTTCAGTTCTACGATTCCATGATTCTATAATGCATCACATCAGGGGGGCAAATTAAGGTTTCACAGACAAACTTAATACTGGCATTTTCTAATGTGAATGCTTGACTTTCATAAGATTGGCAAGGTTGCAATCTTTGAACCAGTAGGTCCTGCTCCTAGGCAGAGGTGCACTAGTGGGGCTGCATGGCTCTCACCCGCAAGCAAGTTCCCAGCCAATAGGAGTGTGGAGCCAGTGCTCGGGGCAGAGGCAGCGCACGGAGCCCCGTGGCCCTCCTGCCTAGGAGCCAGACCTGCTGCTGGCCACTTCCGGGGCGCAGCACGGTATCAGAACAGGTAGGAACTAACTTGCCAGGCAGCACCGCTGATGGGACTTTTAATGGCCCGGTTGCAGTGCTGACCAGAGCCACCGCGACCCCGTGCCTTACATTCCACAGTTTGAAAACCACTGGTCTAGATGGGTACATTACAACCTATTTCCCATAACGTCACCCATTGGCCCACTTTTTCTATTACTCTTGTAACCTTAGTGGCATAGGGTTATTCATAGGACATCCACTAATGTCAAGTGTTCTAAAACCTATGGCCTAATATAGCTAAGCTAAAATCTTACAGGCCTCAGCCTATAGGCCTTGCATTACAGCCATGCATTACTTCTATATCTAATATACACTTATCATTCCTAAATATTTGTCAATCTTATGCTTCTATAATTCTACAACTTAAAATCTATTGAGTATATATTAATTATATATGGAATAGCACATGTGTTGACCATAACAAAATAATAAATGGATGATTAAATGAACTAATTAGCTACACTATCATAACAAATAAATAAAGGTTTAGCAGGCCACAATTAAGCCTTCAGTGCAGTTGTGGAAGCTCATTGTCTTCAGTAAGTTTGTAAATGGGTAACTGAGACAATATAGTTGTTTGCTGTTTTGAAAGCTTGTCTCTCTCACCAACAGCAGTTGGTCCAATAAAAGATATTACCTCACCCACTTTGTCTGTACAGTTAGCAATGACTTAAATTGGAGTTAAGCACATTCTTGAAGATGTAGTCATCAGTGATTTGTCAGGTTGGTTGGAGTTGGTTAGAAATGGAACTCAGAAGCTCTGATTCCCAATCAAATACTGTAACCATTCAAATATTATATAGGAGAAAATCACCTACACTGAAACATCAGCTTACAGAAAAACTGTCAAAAGTGCATAAGAAAAAAATTAAGTCGCTGAACGAGTAGCTGCTGATTTGTGTTTTTCACAAGTTATGGAGAGAGAGAGAACAAAGGGGGTGAGGGAGCTGCCTACAGGAGACTGGAAGCCTGGAGCAGACTTGCTAAATGAGCTAAGCAGAGACACTTGGCACAGGGAGGGAACCTCAAGCAACTGGTTCTTTAGGAGAGCGCTGAAGGAGCTGTTTGAGAGGGCTGTCTCTGGAAAGGTTACATGGGAGACAACTCTAAGCGGGACAGTTACAAGCTGAGCCCCAGGGTGGGTCACCCCTGAGAACTGATAACAAAAGGACTTAGTGAAGGAACACTTTTGCTCACACAGGCTCTGAGGTAAGAGCTATGGCTTAAAGCTGATTTTTGGAACTCTGAGTTTTACTTTTGAGTTCTTTTTCTGAATAAACCCATACCCTGATAAGGATGGTGACTGGGCCAGTAAGTGTGTGGAGTCTCTGTAAAAAGGCTTGGAATTGGGAGAACAAAGGGTGGGGCAATACATAGGCATCCTGCCCATAATAGGGTGCATAATGGTGGCCAAAGAGTTTACACAGACTTATAAATCTCAATGTGAAGATGGTATCTGGAATCTGTCTTTGGCTATTGCCCAATGACAGCTGTTAAAATACCTTGCTGTAGGTTTGTACCATATGACTTTGATTTTTAAAATGTTTGTTTTACAAAAACGTATACATCCATCTATGCACTGTTTATACAGATGGGTTTTAAGCATGGGTGAATTTCTAGGCTTTTCATAACTTACAGTTTGACATGGTACTGTAAATTCCATATTTTACATGAATTTACAACTATAACTCTTAGTATAAAGTGGGTTTCAGGTGTCAACTTCTAAAAATCAACTGTTCTCCTATTGATCTGAATCATTACAATTGCATTTTCTTTAGGCAAAGTATGAAGAGATTTTGTATGCCTAAAATACCAAAGATAATATTTCTAGTCAGATTGGGCTTGAGAGTAAGGTGTTTACAGAGCTTCTTGAATTTCAGATTAATCAAGTTCTAATTTGCTTCTAAGTTATTGCTTTATAATAGTCTTTGTTTCTGAAACTTTTTTTCAATACACTCAAAGACTGAAAAGCTGTAGCCACCCAGTACAGTAAATAATCCAGCACAATGAGTATTAAAGCATATAATATGCATTATTGCATCTAACACAACATGCATTTAACCATGGCATTTTTAGATTGGACCACACACTAATACATCTCAATCCTTCAGGGATGTTGCTGAAGAGTGAGAGCAGCCCTCATCCTCCATTTAGGACTGTTGACCATAGTGCTTCGTTATGTGTCAGAAGAAGAAAATGGAGGGAAGAGGCTGCTACAGGTTAGTAAATTGGGAAGAGAGTTATGTTCCACATATATCAGATAGTGAGCTGCTAGCTGTGAGAATTCTTTGGTGGTAAACACTTGAAGTCTTGCATAGTCAAAAATCTTGTCTCATGACTGCTCCTGCTCTCTGTCCTAAGGCCAGTAAATTACATGTGCTGAAGTGAGCCACAGCTCCTTATTAGTAGGAGTAATTAAAAAGCCTAAAAATGGCACCCACTCACACTTGGACTCAGTTGATTGCACTTATGCCCTGACTCCAACTTTTCTAGTCCATATTATACCCATTCCTCCATCATCATGCTCTTTCCTGTGTGGTGGGGGGTGGGGGTTGCTGAGCACTGTGCTGCACAGCTGATGAGCAATTAGGCCTGGTCTACACTAGAAGGTTATGTTGAATTTAGCAGCGTTAAATCGAATTAACCCTGCACCCGTCCACACAACGAAGCTATTTAGTTCGACATAGAGGTCTCTTTAATTCGATTTCTGTACTCCTCCCCGATGAGGGGAGTAGCGCTAAATTCGACATGGCCATGTCGAATTAGGATAGGTGTGGATGGAATTCGACGCTAATAGCTTCGGGAGCTATCCCACAGTGCATCACTCTGTTGACACTCTGGACAGCAGTCCGAGCTCGGATGTTCTGACCAGCCACACAGGAAAAGCCCCGGGAAAATTTGAATTCCTTTTCCTGTCTGGCCAGTTTGAATCTCATTTCCTGTTTGGACATCGTGGCGAGCTCAGCAGCACTGGCAACGATGCAGAGCTCTCCAGCAGAGGTGACCATGCAATCTCAGAATAGAAAGAGGGCCCCAGCATGGACTGATTGGGAAGTCTTGGATCTGATCGCTGTGTGGGGCGATGAGTCCGTGCTTTCGGAGCTGCACTCCAAGAAACGGAATGCGAAGATCTATGAGAAGATCTCAAAAGCCATGACGGAGAGAGGATACAGCCGGGATGCAACGGAGTGCCGCATGAAAATCAAGGAGCTGAGACAAGGGTACCAGAAGACCAAAGAGTCAAATGGACGCTCCGGATCCCAGCCCCAGACATGCCGTTTCTACGAGGCACTGCACTCCATTCTAGGTGCGGCCGCTACCACTACCCCACCACTGACCGTGGACTCTGAGGATGGGATATTGTCGACGGCCGCTTCCTCGGAGATGTTAGCGGACGGGGAAGATGAGGAAGGAGATGAGGAGGATGAGGCAGTCGACAGTGCTTACAACGCTGATTTCCCCGACAGCCAGGATCTCTTCATCACCTTCACGGAGATCCCCTACCAACCCTCCCTAGGCGTTAACCCGGACCCTGAATCAGGGGAAGGATCAGTCGGTAAGTGTTTTAAACATGTAAACATATATTTTGAGCAGAACAGGAATATTAACAATGGGTTTTTCATGATTAGTTTCCCCTGGGCGCTTAACGTTTTAGTGCTTGGCAGTGCAACTACTGCAAAAGAATCTAACAATGTCCAGTTTATCATGATTAGTTTGCCCTAGGCGCTCTACTTTTTAGTCCTTTCCAGTGCAGCTACTGGAAAATAAGGTCTATATGTCCGGGGATAGAGCTGAAATCCTCATGGGACATCTCCACGAAGCTGTCCTGGAGGTAATTGGGAAGCCTTTGCATGAGGTTCCTGGGGAGAGCGGCCTTATTGCGTCCTCCGTGGTAGGAAACTTTTCCGCGCCAGGCTATCATCAAATACTCTGGGATCATTGCCTCGCAGAGCATGGCGGCATACGGCCCTGGTTTTTGCTGGCTTTCACGCAGCATGCGGTCTTTCTCTATGTCAGAAATCCTCATCAGAGTGATGTCGCTCATGGTGACCTGCTTTGAATTAGGGGAATGTTAGTATTGGGACTGCTTGCCTGTTCCTTTACATAAGTGTAACCAGCGGTTTACAGCCACGCGGTGGAGGCGGGACAGGGGCAGCATACAGGGATCTTTCCCAGGGACAGCAGCGAGGGGGTGGGATGGGGCAGAGTTCATGCTTGCTGGATTGCCGGCAGCAGGAACTGGCCAACGCTAGGAGCATTGCTTTGAACGTGAAAGGAGGGCACTGCTATAATTTAAGTTGTAAGCAGCCAAATGTCTACAGCTTACCATGTCAGCCTGCTACCCAAATTCCGCTGTCCTGCCCCGCTTGTCTGATCTGCACTGCAAGACCCCAGGCACTGAATGCGAAGGCCGAAAATTCGACCTTGTCCTGAGTGCGCATGTGATAGGTGCCGTGCATGGTCTTCTTCATAGAGAAAGACTATGTTCATTGTTCACAAAAATGTATCTTTGTGAGGAATTCACTCCCTTTTTCCCATCCCACAGTTGCAACTGTCTCCCCACCTACCCCGGCATCCCCCTCCCAGAGGCTGGCGCAGATTAGGCGGAGAAAGAAAAGGACACGGGACGACATGTTCTCAGAACTTATGGGCTGCTCCCGAGCAGTCATCTCATTCAATTCAATGACTAATTCATTCAAAGTTAAGAAACCTATTGAAATTTTCAAATAATAGGAAAGCTTATTTTCCACTTCAAATGTATAAATTAAAATGATGTGCAAGAGAATGAGATATACTAGTTGTAAATCTTGAAGGACATGATGACCAGAAAAATCACTTCAAACAACTACAGATAATATTTCTTGGTTTTAATAATCCATTTTAAATGCAAAACATGTTGGATAAGTTTTCTGGTAGACTTTTCTTATGTATCCAGCACACTAAGATAGTTTTATTAAATAAAATAATGCTATTTTTATTAATTTTAAGCTCAGTTTGGATGGAAATTAAATTAACACAAATCACAAATTAAAAAAATTAATCATCTGCAAATAAGACCTGCATCAGTCACTGTTTTCTAACACAATAATAAATGTAAAATTAAGAATTTGAATAAATGTAAATTAAGCTATGTAATACTCAAATGTTTATAAATGTAGTTTATTCTCCTGGTTAATTAAAAGAAGCAAACTTCATGTAAAGGCTATATTTGTTGAAAATCAACATTTTAATAGTTATCAACCTTTCGTTTGTAAAATAATAGAAGTACAAATGCAAAACATCATTAAAATCTATTATTTAAACCAAGGTTTCCTGCTTGCTGTCTTAAATCATGATTAAAATTGGTGATGTAAATCAATCCGCCCTGATGTTTGACTGCCCAGTAAACCAACGGATGGCCTTCTAAGTGGAGAGACAAGAGAGTGGCAGATACTTTGGAAATGACTCAGATATGCCTACCATGGAAGTAGCCAGCAAAAAGTGGAAGCAACCAAAATAATGACTTGTGTTTTCTGTTTTAGTTGTGGCTCAAACAGGAAAGCACTAGGAGATGGGCAAAATACCAAGCACTTTAAATACTTCAGAAACTTGAGTGGAATTTCTATGGACTTTGAAAAAAATGCACTATGGTGTATTTTATTTGTCTAACTATTCTCCACTTTGATAGGTCAAAATTTCACATTTGCTTGTTACAACTGCCAACCAGGAATACATGAAACACAAATGTATTTGCAAAGAAGGTATACTAAAGAAACTCTTTAGAGCCAGCAGAAAGCTGCCCAATGACACTTACACAGAACATAGGGAAGATCTCTTCACTATTTGCCATCCAAAATACTATTACTACATGCTAGAGAATATAAAATTGCTTTGATTCAGGGTATCAGTGCCACAAGACACACTGAGAACCTTCTCAAAGAATTACACATCAGCAGATAATGTAAGGGCGTGAATATCTTACTATGTAGTCAACAAAAGAATGCTTGTTAAACACTGGGCTAGGTAGAAGTTATTTCCTGTGAAGTGAATAGTAATTCGGATACTAGCAGATTATGAACCATTGTCTCAATTGCCAAAGCTAAACAGGATAATAGTTTATTTCTGAGGATACTTTGCAATTGCAGAGATGATGGCGCAGCTTGAAAGTATAACAGAAATAAAAGCAGGTGTAAGCAATATCTGGGTAAGAAGGTTGTAGCGTGTAAGTAATACTGTGACTGTCTTAATGATGGTTCTCAAAGTCTGCTTTCTGACTTATTAAACACAAACATCCTAGACCCCTATCAAACTGGTGCCAGAGCTGTGCATATGCAATAAGGCTAACACTTCAAAATGTCATGGCTTGACTTTCAGATGCTAAAGTTGGACAATGTCGGCTAACCTCTGTACTAAAGACGTTAATGACACTATGATTAAAGCTGTTTGTTTGGGGTCCTTATACTGTCGAATGCAGCTGAAATCCTCACAAAAAATATCCATAGTAGAGATGCTGGGGGGGGGATGGAATTACAGAGGAAAAAGATGCTCCCCAAGGGCTATTGAAGGCTTAAGAGAGCAGGCTTAATCAATGTTAGATGTGGTGGACGTAGCCACTTTTGGGCCCACCCTCAGATTCTAAGCCATGTGGCTGGGGTGGAGGGGAGGAACTTGATTGCCACCAACTCACCCCCAAAGCTCTTTGTTCCCTTCTCCAACATTGGTGTTAAGAATTAACCCTAGAAATAAATGTTTCATTCAGCTATAACACCAACATTTTTTTTTAATCGAAGGGGGCAAAAGCAGTTGGTGAAAGGAGCCATTCAGTGGCCCCTTGGGGGAGTCTCAGTACCACCGCAGCAATAGTCCGATGTACTGAATCCAAGGCTGAAACATAGGGTACTGCTGCCCACACTGACCATTGGAATTGCCTCTCAGACTTGTGCCATGCTGGGGATTGAAGAACTAGCACCTGATACTTCAAATGCTTGCTGATGTTGAGATCCAGTGTAAGCCCTGAATGGTGACCCTCTACTGAGTCAGGCCACTGTATGATCCTGGCTGCAGTTGTGGCCCAACTTTTCCCCTGGGCTGATGCCCTCACACTGGGTCTAGGTTGCATTTAGACCTGGTTACCTCTAGCAGCCACCAAATCAACATGTGCTCCCTGCCCAAACCCTCAGCCTTCTCCCAGTGCCATTCCAGAGCCAATCATGTGGCTTGCAATCAAATCCTGCCCCTCAGGGCAGGATTGAGCTCCCGTGCAGGAGTGGAATTCCTCTCCTCCCACAGGAGGCAGGTTGGCACCTCTAAGTGAAAGGGAGGACTTGCAGTGCTCTTGCCAACCAGGACTCTGGAGTAGGAGGGCCAGCTCTTGGCCTTAACTGCCCCTAATCAATCAGGCTCACAAAGGAATAGGTCTGGCACAATAGATGTGCATGTGGAGTAAGGGGCTGCACTGTCAGGAGTAAGGACCCACAGGCAGCTTGCTTAACTACACTGCAAACAGCTTAATGCCAAGCAGTGTAGCCAGGAGAGCTG
Organism: Malaclemys terrapin pileata; assembly: GCF_027887155.1. Taxonomy (NCBI): domain Eukaryota; kingdom Metazoa; phylum Chordata; order Testudines; family Emydidae; genus Malaclemys; species Malaclemys terrapin. The sequence continues at coordinate 30,358,629 of NC_071512.1, forward strand.
TGCCCAATGTGAGCTGCCTGATGGACTGAAGGGACTAACCCACCTGCTCTTAAGACCAACAGCAGGGCAGTGGCTACTCAAAGCATTCACCCATGGTTGTGATAGCTCCTGTGTCTGCTTGTTCCCAGCCTTAATCCCAGTAACCTGGGTTCTGACCTTCAATGCTGACTCCTGCTCTGACCACTAGACCTGACTGGCCACATCCCAGTCCCTAATATCCACAGATACGGAGGCATTTGATGTCCTCTGCTCTGGCAATGAGCTTAATCAAAGTCCAGATAACCTGGGCTCGGAATGTAAACAGAAGAAAGCGTGAGAGGCTGAGGGAAGGGGGCAGGAAAGAGGAATACCCGAGAGGTAAAGGATGTGTAGTATTGCTAGCCAGAATAGGAGAATGCTATAATACTGCTTGGGCAGCATGTATAGATGCCCAGTTGGGGGGCATTTATTTACCAGACTAGAATCTGGCCCCATGTCCAGTAATAATGTGGGTGGGTGGGAAATATTCTAGCTGTTTCCATTATTCATTCCGAACAGCAAAAAAGATGAGCCCGCTTTACCCACCGCTAAATTGAGAGTTAAAAAGCCCTTAATGTACAGACTTTATTTATCTAAATAATGAAGGCAAAGGACTCCACTTATAACTCAAATGGCACAACAGGTTTTTTTTTCAAAACAAATACATTTCTTGGCTGAAATGTTGTGTGGTAGATTTCAACTTGGAGGCTTTTTATAGCTGAATTAAAAAACCCTGAAAATAAGTTTCTAATGCAAAGTATGACAGACCATTAAGTGCAGTACCACAGTATTCTATGCATATTTATGGTTAGTGATGAATGACATCTCTGTAACTGTGTTTATTCAGTACTATAGCGAATAGACTTAATCAGGCACAGTCTCATTTTCCATATGAAATGGGGCGCCATCTCTGTTTCTATATGCAAGAGTGCCTGTACTAAAACAGATAAAGAGGAAGTGAAAGAAAACATGTTCTTGCAAATAGCGTATCGTAAATGGAGAACTCACAGAAAACCAAAAGAGCAAGAGTCAGCAGGAATTGCAAACGATCTCATGTGTTAAGGATAAGTTCACGTAAGTATACTGTAGAAACCATATTAATTATAGTGCTTAGGGAGATTTTTTTTTCCTGGATACGGGGTCAGGTTAAACTGTCATGTCTAGTAATGTTGGCGCTTAAAAGTCTTTTTTCTATGTTTCTTTTTATTGATCTTGGATGTTAGGTATAATTCTTGGCAACTAGCCATTCCATTTCTGTAGCTTTTCATAATGTACTAACAGCAAGGGCAGCCTGAGTTCTGACACTGTTGGTTTTCCATCACTTGTCAGATTGTTTGACAGCGAGCATACAGTATGGGCCACATTGTGAGCTGGTGACACTACTATAAATCTGCAGCAAGTCCAGTGGAATTGTAAATGGAACTGGGGGCACCACCTAGGGTTAAAAAGTTGCCTGGCACCCCTCTTTACAAAATCATTTTCCCCAGTCTTACAACTTCACCAAACTAAACGTTGCAGCTGAATTATTCCATGCCAGGCATTTGCTGCAAGCTGAGGTCTGTTCCTTTTGGAAATTTTCATATGAAATGATACAGCCATTTCTGAGGACAAAGCTGGGGAAAAACACTTTTCCGTGTGTTTTTAAAAAAAATCAAAATTGCATTGAGAAACGCAAGTGTCTCCATGCTTTAGGGCAGAGACATGAAATTTGGCCGGGGTGTCACAATGGAGCCAGGGAGCTTCCTCCTGCCATCCCTGTGAAAAGTGCCCAAATTTGGCCAAGTTATAAGCCTCTGAATATCTCAGCTCATGTCATTAAAGACTTGTAATGCATATGCACAAGTGGCCCAAATTAAGGTTCTACATGCAATTTTAATTCTGGCATTTCTTATCTTTCCAGTGATTAAGTTAATTATGTTCTTTTAACATCGTTTTTGGGGTTTTCTGCATGTCTCTACTTTCCTAGCTTTTTACAAAAGCAAACTCAAATCAAATTCCATCCTGTGGCATCACTGACAGCCACAAGGGTCCTCAGCAGGGTAGGAACCTTTAGGTCCACCTCTAGACCTCTGCCACTTGAGCAAGAAAGTAACTGATGGCAGCAGTCAATTATCATCTTGTAAATAGACCAGAACTAGAAGGCAAGGCATCCCATTCCCAGTGAGTTGCATGGAAATTGGCTGACTGCAGAGGAACAGGGAGAATCAGGAACCATGGGTTCCATTCCAGGTTTGGTAGGGAAGTGTGCTCCAGTGGGCAGAGATTTTTTTCTGCTGTTTTTTTTTTTTTGCCAAAACTTGACCGCTTCTGCCTCATCCCTGCCAAACTGTCCCAGTCCTGTGTCTTCTCCACCCCCAGTTCCTTGTCCCATTCTCTTTGCCTACTAAATTGCAGCTTCCACTCTCCAGGCTTATCATACCATACTGTCATCCCCCTGCCCAGCTAGTTCTAAACTCCCCCTTCAGGCTCACTGTCAAGTGCCAATCCCAATCTCCACCCTCACTCTCACTGGCTTCCTCTACCCACTCCTAATCTCAGTCCTGGCTGCCCGCTCTCTTCTGAATTCTCTCCCGCAATGGTTCTCAGTCCAATTTGCTTCTGCAGCCTCCTCATCCACTCTCTCTCTTCACCCCCCGCCCCATTTGCCTGGCCAATGGCCATTCATGGTCTTCCTCTCCCCAGTCCAACCTCTCCTCCTTTTAATCCCAGTCTCATCACACTCCTTATCTCAACCTATTCCTTTTCTTCCACACATCCAGCTTTTGTCCTTTCTGCGTTCAAATCTGATATCTTTCTCCTCCACACTGTTTCAGAGCTGGGAGAGGGGGAGGGAGGCTTGAGTGCACAAGAGTGACAGGCTCCTTGCTCTCAGTTCCAGTGCCTGGCCCCAGCCTGAAGCAACAACTACAGGGAAGTTCAGCTTCGCCTCTGTTACCTTGGATTGCTCAGTTACTCTGGAGATGGTGCATCTGCAATTCATGACCGTGAGAAGCTGTGAATGGATGGAGCATGTTCAGTTGCTCCATGGGGATGGTGTAGGCACAGTCAGGTCAGCACAAGGACTTATGAGATGCCTGAGCATGCTCAGTGAGGATGGAATATTGGTATATTTAAGCTGTTAAATTCTAGAGAGTTTTCACTGAGAGAGTGTGGGCACCTCCTATTCCCTTGCCCTGCTCCAATTTATAATTTGGGCATATTTTCATGGGGGAAGCCTAAAGGCATAAATCCCTGACACACAGGCCAACCCTTGCCAAATATTAAGTCCCTGCTGCAAAGTACATAGCGCTAGAGCATTTCAAAGAAAAGGTAATTTTTTTTTCACATGAGTCAAACATTTTTACTAGTCTCACTCTCTGAAACAAAGCTGAAAAACATTCTGGCTGACACTTTCCAAAACCATTGAACAAGAGGCAAATACTCAGCCTGGAAAAGTTCACTTTGCCAAACTTTAACTGTTTAAAGTTATAAGTAACTTAAAACAGGGTTTTATGATAAGATGTGTTGGACAACTTTAATAGGCAGTGCTGCCAGCTCCACCTATAATACATAAACAAATGTTTGCAATCAGTATTAAGAATAGTTTTGAATAACACATTGCACTACTAGGAACATCAGTAGATCAACTGCCTTATACAGGTTTACCCAATTCACTGATGTTGCATATATTTCTATGATGCTATGTTCCCTTCTGTTCTCTTAAAAGGTGATTTCTAAGGCCTGGTCCACACTAAGCCCCCAGTTCGAACTAAGATACGCAACTTCAGCTACGTGAATAACGTAGCTGAAGTCGAAGTATCTTAATTTGAACTTAAAAATACTTACCGCGGGTCCACACGCGGCAGGCAGGCTCCCCCGTCGACTCCGCCTACTCCTCTTGCAGAGCAGGATTACCGGCGTTGACGGTGAGCACTTCCGGGATCGATTTATCGCGTCTAGACAAGATGCGATAAATCGATCCCAGAAGATAGATTGCTGGCCGCCGAACCAGCGGGTAAGTATAGACGTACCCTAAGTCTCCATAGTGTAGCCTCAAAATGGAGACTCCACTTGACATAACCAGAGTCTGAGACTGAGTTTCTTACAAACTCTTCAGAATTTCCTCAGTAAAACAAAAAGGCCAAAAAACCTTAAAGTCAGCATACAGTTCCAGTCTCTGAGCTTATAGTTGATGGTCTCTTCAGTTTTTAGCAAAAGAGGGTAGCTGTAGCCTCTCTCTAAGGTGGAATAGTTATTGGAACAGGTATTAGAATGCAGCCTATACTGATTCTACTGGGTTTTCTCCAGCTCCCATGTTTATAACTCCCTCCCCCCACACCCTGAGCTCTTACTAACACATAAGAACAGCCACACTGGGTCAGACAAATGGTCCACCTAGCCCAGTATCCAGTCTTCCAACAGTGGCCAATGCCAGGTGCTTCAGAGGGAATGAACAGAACAGGTAACTACAGGAAGTCCTCGGACTTACGTCAGACACCACTAATAACGCTTTTTAAATGACTGCCTGTTTCGCCCCAACGGTGCCTGTTTCGCCCCTACAATGCTTGTTTCGCCCTTACAACATTTGATTTGCATAAAGCTCGCTTGAAATCAATTCCTGATTGCGTTATGCTGGTATGGAAATGGAAGGGGTCGCTTCTGATTGGCTTCAAGGCAGAAGGGTGGCTTGTTGCTGGGTAGGGTTGCCGCTTGTTTTTTATTGGCTCCCGGCCCTGGTATCAGTAAATACATTGATGTTGCAACATTAGTCATCTATAATTCATTTGGTACAAAAATCTGGGTTATCGTGGTGAAAATAGTTTATCAAGCCTTGGTTCAGGAATCAATCCCCCCTTCATACCATTAATTCCCTATGGGAAAAGCGGTTTCGCCTTACAACACAATTCTGAGGAACAAATTGTGTTGTAAGTCCGAGGACTCCCTGGATCAAGTGATCCATCCCCGGTCACCTATCCCAGCTTCCAGCAAACAAAGGCTAGGGACATGTCAGAACATGGTTTTGCATCCCTGCCCATCCTAGCTAATAGCGATTGGTAGATCTATCCTCTATGAACTTATCTAGTTCTTTTTTGAACCCTGTTATGGTCTTGACCTTTACAACATCCTCTATCAAAGAGTTCTACATTTTGACTGTGAGTTGTGTGAAGAAATACTTCCTCTTGTTCATTTTAAACCTACTACCTATTAATTTCATTGGGCGAAGGCTAGTTCTTGTGTTATGAGAAGGAGTAAATAACCCTTCCTTATTTACTTTCTCCATACTGGTCATATCATATCTGCCTCCCCCCCACCACCCCCCAGTCATCTCTTTTCCAAGCTGAAAAGTCCATCTTAATCTTTCCTCAGATGGAAACTGTTCTAGAAACCTAATAATTTTTGTTGCCCTTTTCTGAACCTTTTCCAATTCCAATATATCTTTTTTTTGAAATGGGGCAACCACATCTACACGCAGTATTCAAGATGTGGGCGTACCATGGATTTATATAGAAGCAATATGATATTTCCTGCCTTATTATCTGTCCCTTTCTTAATGATTCCCAACATTCTGTTAGCTTTTTTGACTACTGCCACACATTGAGTGGATGTTTTCAGAGAACCATCCACGGTGACTCCAGGATCTTTCTTGAGTGGTAACAACTGATTTAGACCCCATCATTTCATATGTATAGTTGGGCTTATGTTTTCCAATGTGCATTAATTTGCATTTATCAACATTGAATTTCATCCTCCATTTTGTTGCTCAGCCACTCAGCTCTCGCTGCATGTGCAGAACCTGCAAGACTGCTTGCCTTTAATGGAAACTTCCTATAAAGTTTCAGAAACAACTACTGAGTATGGCTAGTAACCACCACACCACTCCTCTACATGTCTTTTGAGCCCTTCTAACTAAACTGCCTGTAGTAGTTCCGGGGTGGGGCTCGTCCCTTCCTGGGGCGCCTGGAAGCCAAGCCGCCCCGCTACAAAGGGAATAACAGTTCTGAGCTCAGGCCCTTTGGGCAGGGGCTGAGCACCCAATTAACAGTTCTGAGCTCAGGCCCTTATGCAGGGGCTGAGCACACAATTAACAGTCCTGAGCTCAGGCCCTTATGCAGGGGCTGAGCACACAATTACAGTCCTGAGCTCAGGCCCTTTGTGCAGGGGCTGAGCAGACAATTAACAGTTCTGAGCTCAGGCCCTTGTGCAGGGGCTGAGCAGACAATGAACAGTTTAGAGCTCAGGCCCTTATGCAGGGGCTGAGCACACAATTAACAGTTCTGAGCTCAGGCCCTTATGTAGGGGCTGAGCAGACAATTAACAGTTCTGAGCTCAGGCCCTTTGTGCAGGGACTGAGCACACAATCAGCAGCTCCGGCCCTGGGTCAGGGCGGGGCAGCACACCAATAGTCAGTCAGTGGCCCAGGCCTTGTAGCAGGGGCTGGGTCAGTTTGGGTTAGCCCAGGCCCTAGGTCAGGGCAGGGCAGCCAACGGATAGTCTGTCAGGGGCCCAGGCCCCTTGGACAAGGAGGAGGAGAGACTGCCACCCGGCGCGGGGTGGCAGGGGGGAACACAGGCCCACCCACTCCACTGTGTTCCAGCCCGGGGCCCTATCCGCAGCAGTCCATCTGCCGCGCAGTCAGTGGGGATCCTGACCGCAACACACTGACATGGGTTCGGGGTCTGCTATCCCCGGGCCACTTCCCATCTCCTCCTCCATGGGTACCTGCTCCTCCTGAGTTCCGTCTGCTGGGTCACAGATCATGGGCTCCTCCGGGCCCCGAGCACCAGGTAGGTCTGTCGCTCCCTCTGGGCCCTCGGCGGGGGGAAGTTCAGACTGCTCCTCAGGATACCGGGCTCTCGGCAGGCTCGGCCAGTCCTCCTCAGGGTACCGGGCTCTCGGCAGGCTCGGCCAGTCCTCCTCAGGGTACCGGGCTCTCGGCCGGCTCGGCCAGTCCTCCTCAGGGTACCGGGCTCTCGGCAGGCTCGGCCAGTCCTCCTCTGGATACCGGGCTCTCGGCAGGCTCAGGTCCGCGGGAGCTCGGGCACCAGCGTCTGTCCTCTCCCGCTGCCGGCCAGCTACTGAGCGCTGGGGCCTGGCCTTTATACTTCCTGTCCCGCCCCTTGACTTCCGGGGGGCGGGGACAGGCCGTGGTGGCTCCGCCCACTCTGGCGGCTTTTCTGGCTCATCGCTTCCTGGGGCGCCTGGAAGCCAGGCCGCCCCGCTACACTGCCCTACCCTACTTTCTGCACAAGTGCAGAGACAGATCGTTCAACTTGCCTCCCTGCTTTTGTTGCTTTCTTTGAACTTAACATAAAATAAACTGCTGCAATATAAACATGGTGAGTACATAGACCAAGCCACAGAACAGACTACAATCCAAAGATCAGTCTATACTACAAATGGAACTATTAGAGAGCCTGCTGAAAACATAACTTCCCCCAAAATTTTAGCATGGCTCAATCTTGTAGCATTGAGGGTACTTAGCCATACTTTAAGCTCCCTGCCCATCCCCAACACACACAATAGTAAAACTCTGTAAATTGGTCACCTGACAGTTGCTTATGCATATGTCCTTATAGCAAGAACAGAGTGAAACTCTCTCTCATATCGGAAGCAACCTTTCTATTAAACAGCAAATAAAATAATACATTACTTGTTTCCCATTTTGTGTAGTTGAATGCTTCAGTTCATCTTTTCCTCTACCTTTTCCAGGATCTGGTGTCCATGCTTTCACTCTTCCAATAATGTTAATAACTATCTCTTTATGTCTTTCTTTGCAAGTGGCATCCTTCCATATCATTCCCTTTGTCTGGATTTGTGCAGAGATGATGTAGTTTATGGACCAGATACCTTTTGGTTATATCTTTACATGGAATCACAATTCTTAAAATGGCTCATGACATGTTTGGAACTGACAAAAATACTAATGGGTCCATTTTCATATAAACGGGCTCATGAGTGTGGTGGCTGCTGGTAGGACAAGTTAAGCGAGGCAGTATTCTTCCTGGCAAGTAAGTCTTTTCAAGTAAGGTTCTTCTTGTAAAAGAACCAGAATGTAAAAACATTAATACGTCTTTCTTGTAAGTGCTGCCATGCATGTGTTGGCCTGTGGCAAAGTGTTCTGATTGGTGTTTGTGTTTGAGAAACTTCCTCACATAGGCAGGGTTTGGTTCTCTACATTTTCAAGCCACTTGAATTGGAGGGAAAAATGTCAAGTGTCCAAAAGTGACTCATGTGATGGGTGAGTGTCAACCCCATCCTTGAAATAACTCTTGGACACTTCGTTAATTTTCTGACAGTTCAAAATTTCCTAATGTCTTGATCACTGTGCCATAGATTTTTGCCTTCCTCTGCAGCATGGAGCATGGGTCACTTGCAGTTTAAACTAGTGTAAACGGTGGATTCTCTGTAACTTGAAGTCTTTAAATCATGAATTGAGGACTTCAGTGACTCAACCAGAATTATGGGTCTGTTACAGGAGTGAGTGGGTGAGGTTCTGTGGCTGCAATGTTCAAGAGGTCAGACTAGATCATGATGGTCCCTTCTGGCCTTAAAATCTGAGTCTAAATCTTGTCTAGTAGGAAAATGACACTTTAAACAAACACCAATATCAACTGAACTACAATTGACTATCCAATATGGGGGTGATGGGGGCTTGAAGAGGTCATGCTTACAATTGGGAAGGGTTGAGACATCACTACAGATGTATTGAAAGAAACTACTATAGTAGAAAAACCACACAAGCTTTCTAATGATGGCAAGAAGGGAGCATCAGAAGTTGAAATTATACTCGGGGGAGGGGCTGGAGAAGGTGGAAAAGTCTGCTGTGCTAGCCCTATGCCAATTAAGGACTCCTTGATGCCAGGGAAATCTCAAGTAACTGGTTAACCTGGCTGCAGTGGTAAAGGGCCGGCCTTAGGGAAAATGGTGCTCTGGACAAACTTTCTTTGGCACCCTTTAAGCACTGCTCCCTGAACAGTGGGTTGCAGCTCGGCAGGCAGAGCAGCGGCAGCGATGCTGCATGTGTCATGCTGCTAGGAGGGTAGAGAAGGGACATGTGTGAGCACCTGGCACCCTGTAGCCCCCTTTATTGCCTCCCAGGTGGCCCTTCTGCAGCCTCTTGCCCATGGTGCCCCCCTGACCCCTTTTCCTGTATGGTTGCTCACATCACCCATCCGTAAGGCCAGCCATGTGTGGCCATGACCTGGCCTATATACTTCTTTTACAGAAGGTAACAAAAAAGTCAAAGTGGAGGTGGGAGAGAGGGGGAAACTTGATACTGTGCACATTTTCTTGGTCCATTTTTACATCCTTATACCGGAGCAGCACTTATCTGTACCCTACTTGCTCATGCTAGATTGATGGATGTATAACTCCAAAACATTAGGGTGAATTGCAGCTTAGGAAAAAACTTCAAACAACTAAAAGACACTAATAGAAATTAAAAGAAAACTAAACCTAGGGAAAAAATTAACTTTTTGCAAATAAGTACCATGTCTGAACTGTAGCGAGCACCTTTTGTTTTACTTGCGTATCCACATTTAAAACAAGTCACAGACTGAACGGCCATGAAGTGCAATCAGAGTGCTATCTTGCAACCATGGGGAAGTGTCTAAGTTCCTCTCAGTATGTGAATATATTTAAGAAGCGGGAAATATGTTTTTACATCTCATTATGTAAACAGATGAGGTGTGAGCTGGCTTGTATTTTAGGTAAGTGCCTGTAAGTTCTGGATATACATGGATTTTTTTTTTAAATCACTTATTTTCAGGATAACTACTACTGTTTGTAAAATTGACTTTATGACTAAGTATACCGGAATCCTAGCTGTGACCCCTTGCTATTCTGAATACCCTATTAAAGTGAACATTTCCTGAACTCTTGTTTCCTGAATATGTTTTTTAGTACTTGAGAGGGGAAATAGCATATTTATAGCAATGGAAGCTCCCTAGTTTACAGCATAGTTAAAACGTGGGGTAGCAATATTGCAGGATTATCCCATTCTGCCCCACCTATGTGCTTCCCCTATGGATCAAACAGTCAGGTAACCTCTTTACCTATTTGTCTTTTCTTCTCTTACATAAGACTGGTAACAAAGCTCCGAATTAATGGTAATTAAGAAAGGGGTTTATGAAATGCACATCTTTTCAGGTAGCTGAACTGAGGCCCCACACATAATTTCATACCAATTACCAATCAGCTGTGACACAGTAAAAAATATCAGTTAGACATGTCAAGAATTGAACCAATGATATGGAGTTCAAAGTCTTAGTAGCCCATTACGAATTCCCTGAGCCATTTAGTATCCCCTACAGAAAGACAGCAAACATCGCTGTGCTTCGTAAACCAACTTTAAAATATGTAGTAATTTATACTTGATATTTACTAGATGCAAAGCACACATTAGGCCATGTTATTGAAAACTTTAAAAACTGCATTGAAAACAAGCAAAAATATAGCTAATTTGGAGTAATTATTAATGTGCATTTCAATTTATTGAGCTTTTAGCATGTTTTGGACACCACTTAATTTGACACTGATTGCCAAGACAAAATTCTTGAAAAAGATGCATATCGTTGCCTTAAATCTGTAGGAAGAAACCAGGAAGAACAGAGCTGGGGAAGCTTCCAGATAGAGGCTCTACAGAGAATTAGAAAGGAAATAGCTATTAGAAAAACACTGCTTTCTTATTGTAACACTGAGCAAGGATTTTATTAGAAGAAATAGACTCACGTTCTTTCAGTTGTAAGGCAGCTCTCATTGGCTTGAGGTGAAAGGGAACTGAGGATGCTCAGTATGTTGCTGAATGGTGGTGCTCTTCAGCCATAAGAACGACTACTTATTTCAGTGCTGCTGGAACAATGTTTACGGTGTGTGGGGAGGGGGAGAGGGCTGAAGGTGGAAACCATGTATTTGGGTTGTTATTACTACTTCAAGCCAGGGGGTGCGGCAGCACCCCTAGTTCCAGCACCTATGCTGTATTTGACTTATAGAAGGCCTGCTCCAAAGCCTATTGTAATCAGTGTAAAGATGCCCATTGACTTCGGTAGGCACTGGATCAGGCCTGGAAATGGCTTAATTTGAGTGTTTCTGATGTACATTACCACTCATATTCAAAAATATTACTTCTAAAAGATTTATAAAATAAACCTCCTTGTAATTCAACTTTAGAGCCTTTACAAAACAAATGCACAAAATGCAGCAGTTCATAGATCAGTAAAATCTCCCATTCACTTAGGATTTGTCTGAATAAGGACTTGAAGATTTGACCCTGTGACATTAAGCCAGATGGAAGAAATACATTTGGATACTTTCAAAAGGTTGAATCCTGTATATGAGGCGACTAGGCCTCACTCAAGTGGTTTATTTTTTTGCTCAGAATAATTAAAGGGCTGCCAACTCAAGCTCCCCGTTAAATCAATAGAAGTATAGTTAATACTTTTCTGGATTCAAGATTTGTTTGTGTTCACGCTGTTTTTGTATAGCAGGCCTCTATAGCCACAAAAGGATTATACATGTTTGTCCTAATTCTAAGTAGTGGAAAAACTGAAAAGTCCCATAATTTTTACAATGAAGCTATCCTACCTCTAATTCATGCCACATTAATGGTAGGAAGTTGAAGCACTGACCTCTCTTTTGTATAAGACTTGAAGCCAAGTGGATAAGCTATACTACACAAGCTTTGTGTTCTGGCTACTTTCCCATACTTGTATATATTATCTTTGGTTTCTCCTAGTTTTGTTACTGTTTTAAACATAATTTAACATCTAATGCATCATTCTAAAACATGTTTACTTGACAAAAAGCTAATGTGTTTCATATGTTTTACTCTTTTCCATTAGTAATTTAAATAAATAAAAGTGGACTTGAAATATTACCTGTTTGCATGCCATCAAAGATATTGTAAAACGTGCCTATTCCACAAGCTATCAAAATATCCGCTCCAGAGGAAGCTGGCAAAACCATGACAGCACCTGTTTATGTTCAACTATTGTAGAGTTTGTTTTTTCTCTCAACTTGTAATGTTATATGCTAAGGAATATGTAAAGTAAAATTACTAATGGTCCCAAAGAATATGCCAATTGTAAAATATAGAATTATAGATCATTCTTGCAGAATGCTCTAGCCTTTTTCAAAATAAGGTTCTGTGCTTTCCGTGCATTCCATTTATAACCGCGGCGTCATTGCTGGTGGAGAAGGATCATCACCACAGTGATGGTTATGGTATAAAACAAAAGTGCCTGGATAGAATGATGGAATTGAGCATCCTAAATTTCAGATATCTTGCTGTTCTGTTCTTGAGGTTTGCAGTCTTGTCCCCAAGATTTTCAACTCTGCTATGAGAACACTGGTTAGAAAACACAGGAAGAAAAGGTGATTTAAAAAAAAACACATTTATGTCCAAAGTTTCAGTTTTAGGTGTAGGCCTACTTGAGTATGTCTAAACTGACTTTCCTATTCCACTCAACTACTAAAATAATTTAATTTGATTTTGATTATAAGAAATTGTTCTGAAGATCCTGGACTAGTCTTTGATCTCACGTATGCTAGTGTAAATATGGATTAACGCTACAATCCTGTTGGGTGGGGAGACAATCGGGATTGAAGAACAGATGAAACTTCTGTATGAAAATTTGAATGTGTGCTTTTACATTTTAGATGATAAAGAGGTACACAAGAGATATACTTCTTGCTTCAGAATACAGGCCAACTACTAACTGCCTCAAGTCAAGTCTGCCCCTGCTTTCCCCCACCAGCATGTTGTAGTAAAACTGTCCATTATGTGTAAGTTTTGTTTTTGTTTTCCTTGGAAACATGCCATACTGGCTGCTGATGGAGACAGGATTTTAGACTAGTTTTAATGACTGGCATGAAGCTTAATGTTTGATGTGATGCATTAGGACAACTGCTATTTGCTTCAGTGGAAAAACTGAGAGTTTACACCAACGTAGTTGAATCTGGTCCTACAATAGAAAATATACCTGCATAATTAAAGCAGAACAACTCCTAGTGTGCATGCAGTTATAAACAAATGTCCTTATACCAATAGAGCTTATACATGTAATGTCCTCACTAAGGGTTTGTACAGTAGAACTTTGTCTTTGGTTTTTGTTTTTAAAAATGACCCAGCTGATGGACATAGCTATACCAGTACAAAATCTGTATGTAGACCAGGCCACACTGTGTGAAGTATGGGAAATAAGAGAATATGGACTTGTTATTATGTTCCTAGCATCAAAAATGGAGATAGAATCATAGAACTGAACTCGAGAGGTAATCTAGTCCAGTCTCCTGCACTTGTGGCAGGACTAATTATCTACACCATTCCTGACATGTGTTTGTCTAACCTGCTCTTAAAAATCTCCAATGATGAAAATTCCACAACCTTCCTAGGCAATTTATACCAGTGTTTAACCACCCTGACAGTTAGGAAGTTTTTCCTAATGTCCAACCTAAACCTCCCTTTCTGCAATTTAAGCCCATTGTTTCTTGTCCTATCCTCAGAGGTTAAGAAAAACAATTTTTCTTCCTCCTTCTTGTACTTGAAAACTGTTATCATGTCCCCTCTGTCTTCTCTTTTCCAGACTAAGCAAATCCAATTTTTTTCACTCTTCCCTCGTATATCATGTTTTTTAGACCTTTAATTATTTTTGTCGTTCTTCTCTGGACTATCTCCAATTTGGCCACATCCTTTCTGAAATGTGGTGCCCAGATCTGGACACAATACTCCATTAGAGGCCTAATCAGAACGAAGTAGAGCAGAATTACTTCTTGTGTCTTGCTTGCAACACTCCTGCTAATACATCCCAGAAGGATGTTTGCTTTTTTTGCAATAGTGTTACACTGTTGACTCATATTTAGCTTGTGGTCCACTATGACCCCCAGATCCCTTTCCGCAGTACTCCTTCCTAGACAGTCATTTCCCATTTTGTATGTGTGCAACTGATTGTTCCTTTCTAAATGGAGTACTTTGCATTTTTCCTTATTGAATTTCATCCTATTTACATCAGACCATTTCTCCAGTTTGTCCAGATCATTTTGAATTTTAATCCTATCCTCCAAAACACTTGCAACCCCTCCCAGCTTGGTATTGTTCGCATACTTTATAAGTGTACTCTCTATGCCATTATCTAAATCATTGATGAAGATATTGAACCGAACCGGACCCAGAACTGATCCTTGCGGGGCCCCATTCATTATGCCCTTCCAGCACGACTGTGAACCACTGATAACTACTCTCTGGGAATACTTTTCCAACCAGCTTTTCACCAACCTTTATAGTAGCTCCATCTAGGTTGCATTTCCCTAGTTTTTTTATGAGAAGATCATGAGAGACAGTATCAAAAACTTTACTGAAGTCAAGATATAACACGTTTACCACTTCCACCCTATCCACAAGATGATGCTGTACAAAACATGCCAGTCAAGTTACAACAGCCTTACTCTTTTAAGTATGCCTATTTGGAAGCCAATGGTAACTTTGTTATAACTGCTGTTAATATAAACAACATATGAAAGAAATAGCATATATGGAGGTATGTTATTAAAACTTATCAAATGAAACTCCTTTAAGAATTTTAAGTTTATAAGTAGCTTTATGGAGGGGAGAGGGATGTCCCAGAACTAGTGTCTGTGGTATGTAAAACAATACATGTTTTAAAAACTGACCTGATAAAGGACTCTTCCCAAAACTGCTAGCGAACGATGATTTAATTCAAACCTGATGGAATTAACCTGCATGGCTCCAAGGCAGGCCTAGCACTTGATTGGTCTGAAGCCCTTAGAGGGAAGTGCTGCAAAGCAGAGCAAGTGAAATTTGGAATCCATAAGAATCAAGTGAAAGGCTGAGAAACCTAACCTTCCTGATCATCAAGCCACACGGGGGAAGACTGATGTTCCAATATCTCCAAAACCTGACTATCTTGGAGAGAGGAACTAAAGATAGCAACAAGTTGGGTACACCAATCTCCCTGCACTTGAAAAAGGTCTGCTAGTGAGAAGTACTATGCGAGCAGAACTTCACTGTCTGACTCTTTCCAGCTCCTATTTCATGAGAGTCCAGAAATCTGAAAGAGCTGAACAGTTTGCAAAACCCCAGATATCTCAAGTACTTTTATTTTCCTTCTCTTTCCAATGGGTTAACCCCAAAGCCTGACCAGCTCCCCCTATTTAGCCTTTTGTTCTCACAAACATGAACCAAGAATGGTTCTAGCAGGGCATTAGTTAATACCGACTAATTTACCACGTTTGGTGTTGGAAAGCAGTACCTATGTCTGGATCAGCTTGGCACCACAAGGTGGAGCTGATGTCCTTGTTTTGCCAAAGGCTTAGCTGCAGATGTCACTCAGCTCTAATGGAGTTCTAGTCAGATTCAAGAAGTACAAAGGCAATACTGTGGTATGGCTGGCAGAGCAGAGGGAAGGACTAAAGCATCTTAGTTAATACAATTCTTGAAAAGGAGATGAGGATGCTACTGAGGGAAGCAGTTTAGTTTGTAAATAAATGAGTTTAGAAAGACTTGGGTTGTTAAACTGCTACCTGTTCCATTTTTTGTGCTGTGTGTGCGGGGTGGGAGAAGGGGTATTTTTGGTTGGGTAATAGTGTTTGCATCATTTTCCATTAACATTTGTCTTAAATTATCTCCCCACAATAGAGAGCCTGGGGCTGTTGCCTAGCTGCTTCTCTCTATCAAAGGAGGTAGGAGGGGGGACACTAATGTAACTATTGATCAATGCAACAGTAAAATCTCAGCGGATGCTTGCTTCCTTGTGTTGGAACTCTGATGCATATGAAGTCAATGAAGCTATGCTGATTCATACCAGCTGAAGATCTGGACTAAAGCTGATTAATTTAGTCTTCTGTTACAGCATTTGTAGTTGGCCAAAGCAGTCAGTGTATCTAAACTGATAGCTGTGAGGCACATATGAATAAATAGAGGGCTCTCTAACAAACTGATAATTAAATTGCTTAAACACTTTTCTACAGAATGGGAAAATGAAAGCTAAACCCATATCAAATTCAGATTAAATAACACTGCAGGTATATTAAATTTAAATATATTGTGTGGGTTGTCAGATACCTTACTGAGTATTACAATTTAGTACTTAAACATCAGTGCAAAATAAAATACAGCATATTGAAATCTCAAACAAAACTTACATTGGAGGGACAATTTGGGCTTTTGTCACAATTAATCTGATAAATGTCCTAATCAAACCATGAATGTTGGAAAGACTGGCTAAGGCGGTATCTTTGGGACCAGATATTGTAAGCAGTATAGACCTGTCATAATGTTATGACAGGTGGTGGGAAGGGCAGGAATGCATTCTCTATCTCAAACTGTAGCAATTTTACAGGACACTGACACTAAATCTATAATTTTAAATCAACTAAGATGCTGCTCCTCATATCTTCTTTGCTTTTAGTTTCACATCAACAACTTTCCCTTGATAGTATCCATTTGTGCTGCAGGCACAGTAGCCTGAGCAATAGCATTGCGATATCAGAGGCAACCCAGCCTGTCATCACCTACTCCCCCCAGTAACTTAACCCTAACCCTACTGCCTACCTTGGTAATCTCTCCCCTTGACAGTACTCATTTGGTGCTGCCGGCAGAGGAACTAAAATAGCAGTGAGAGGGCAAAGGTAACTTCTCTTGCCCGATCCAAACATGATGTGGAGAGTGTCACAGTGCAGAGCTCCAGCCTCACTCCTACTCAACCAATACAGCTCCTGATCTGAAGCAGCCTCTACTGTTCCAGTCCTGGATCCTTGTACCCCACATCCCCAACTCTGCCAAAGCACCTCAGTTCTGACTTTGTTTCATTTGCTGATTCATTGTAACCAATGGGATTAAAATATACAAATAACATGGAATTCGGTGAGTGATAACTGATTGACTTACCTCTGCTATCACAATGCTCTGTTGCCTGCAGCAACAAATAGCCACTGTAGGAAATCAGGCTTTTCTGGTTCACCAAGATCAATAAAGCTCTTCCCATTAAGGCATCAACCATTCCCTGACACTTTTTTGAACTGATGGGACAAACAGACACGAGAAATACCATTGAGTTGAGTATTAAGCCTTACTTCACTTGGCCAACACCATGAGGAGGTGCAGGAGCAGATTATGCTCGGCACAAAAAAGGCAGGAAAAAAATCATACAAACGCAATCCTGGCTTTAATAATAATAATAATAATAAAAAAATCTAAAAAGACTGCTTCCCCACCCATGCTCGAAGGGATGTGTGAGGGGGAGTAGGGATGGGAGGTGGAAGTTGGATAGAATAATAGACCTGGTAGTGGACCAACAAGACCCATAGACAATCCGCAATTAATAAAGGAATATATAAAATGAGAATTCAGTAGTTTCCTCTGCATTTTACCTCTGGCTGTTGGAGTTCACTCAGTGCCTTGTACTAGACAGAAAAATTTAATGGTAGACTCTCTCATTTCTCCCTTGAGCTTTCATCTTTTAATACCCCACCTATTAGGATTATTAGAACATACTCTCATGTATCTCAAATGCTAGATTTCTTCAGAATCATCTTGTTCATTTTGTACTAAGTACCTTTGTTACCCCAAGAACAGATTTAGGGTGCCCCCAGAATAGCTCACCTATTTACCAATCTTTTCTCTGCGTGTATTTTCCAGGGTGACTAAGGAAATACCTGGAGGATTCTGATGGAGCCTTCTGATAAACAATTGACAGACACAGCAGTATTCTTTTCCAAAACAAATAATAATCCCTGACACACTATCAATATTGATGTTGATAAAAACACAAATCCATTATAACAAGTTAAAAAGCACTCCAAACCATATTGCCTTACAATTTGAAATGATTCTAAGTGGCTGCACCCTGCTTCAGATGGCCAGTCTGCTGCAGGTTGCTGACAGCAATTGATAACTGTTCTTTAGGTCTTGCATATAAACATTCCCTTACAAACAACACACATATATACATCTTTATTAACCTACACGTATACAGTAACACTATACTATAACTGACAGGCTTAGTATGCCTGCTGACTTCGCTGCACTGTCTCTCCTGTACACTCTGTCTCTTCTCTTTCTGCTCCAGTGACAGGACTCCCCTTGCTACTTGCTTGTCTGTCAACTCTCAACTCCTGTCAGCTGTCCTCTCTCCTACTTTCTCAACTGCCCACTGACACGCTGACCTTTATACCACCCTGTCAGAACTTTCTAGATACCTCTGCTAATATCTTTCTGTCAGATCTTTCTTGGATGCACACCACATTCTAAATGGTCAGTTCTCTTTTTAGGCTTTTTCCTCAGTGTTATGATCTCCTATTGACACTCCTTTTCCCTGTTAATTCTATTTTTAGTGCTATGTGACCTGCAATTTCCATCTAAGGGTGGAGTGACTCTTGCTTTTTCAAAATGGAAGGGATACAAAATGAATCTGGGGAATTTCCCTAGTATCACCATAACAACCTAGTCTTTGATCTCTTAGCATTTGGTGATCATAGCAATATTGCCATCTTTTGGTCAAATTCAAAAGAAGATTGCTCAAAAGGGCAAGGGAATCTAGCTTCATTTTCTTTTTGCTCATCTTTATCTCCCTTCACTTCTAATAGCTTGAGACTTATTTATTCCCTTTAAAAAAAATTACAATAAAAAATACATGCCTATGTATCATCCACCTTGTGATGACAGAAAACAGTATATGGAAGTGAGATGAAAAATTAGTGCTATTTAAGAGTTAAATTACACAAGCAAAATGGATCAAAAAAATTGGACCCCTAGCTCCTTACCAGAAACTGTCACCATATTTGATTAAGTATTGAATCATCAGAACTCTCATTGGGTAAATATACCTTGCAGACCAGACACTGTTAGTTAGTACTTTCTGAAAGCTGCTGATTTAAAAATTAACTAATTTATGGATGTGATGCTATAGTACTGCAATTGGCTTCCTGCATAGATTCCTTGCTGCATTGGTTACAGTAGTTTGCCTATATATTGACAGCATTACTATCTAGTCCCTCTTCTCTACAAGTGCTGCTGCGGTAGTTGTCATGTTTGCAGGGCTAGCTGCATTTTTGGCCCTGTGGGCCTCTTTGATTGCATCCCCTGCAACATGTAAGCCTTCAGCCTTTACCTTCCTGGAATGGAATACCATTATTCCTCCATACTTTGACTATGTCCCCAGCCTATAGCTGAGGCATATCAACCATGATTACTCAGCGGACCTGACTTAGTTCAACCTCTGCAATTCTTCCCTTCAGGAACTGGGACCAGTGGTTAATACGGTGAGCAGATAGCCTTTTCAAAAGTAAGTATTGTTGAATCTTAACAATAGGAATATAACAAAGCATAAGGGGGAAAGAGGACTTTAAAATGACAAATCTATATGCCTGGCTATCTTTCTAGGGCTTACCACCCCCCTAAAACTTTAGGAAGGCCAACTGCTTCAGACTCCCGCCATGTTGACCAGTAGGTTACCCATATGGAGACAGTGTGTTGCCTTTCCATGAGCTTCCTAACACCCCCACTCTTAAAATAAATGAACATATGCATACAGTAAGCATTTCACTAACCCAATATGGCTATAGAGTAGCTATCTCACTAAACAGATGGTATTCAGCATAGACCATGGAGCTGAGGGAGGAGCACCTGAGCCATGGCAACCACTTTCTGACCTGAGATACTTGAGATGAGAAGAGGAAGATCAGGCAGGGGGAGGAGGAATTTATGCCTCTCCCCACTTTACATGGTGCTCCGCAGCCCTTGATGTACATTATTCATAAACTATTACAGCTCAGCCTCTGGCCTTCAAAATTCTATTTTGGATTGCCAGACATAGGACCGGTACTCTCAGATTAAAGTAGAACTGGAAGACTTTGTAATATGTACTGAAAAGGAGAAAGAACTGGTAGCCCCAAAGTACAATGATGTTGGGGTGGGGAAAATGTTTGAATGTCATCTCTGAAAAATATGATAAATGAGAACCTGCTCCCATCCTAAGTTTTTTCATCTATAGCCTGTTTTCATGTGATAGTCAGGAAACAATACATAGTCAACACAGAGACTGGGACATAGTATAGTTTTTTGTTTCATAATACTAAGTGGCTGTATGGTAATTATGTTGGTTCAGCTATGGGTTTCTATTCAGAAATTGTAGGAAACTGAATACCACTCAAGGCAGGAATTTTAATGACCTATTTCTCAATTAACATGTGTTGGCAAAGAGCCCTTGCCATTGCTTCACTTTTCTCTCTTTGAGATTCCCTGCCATCCCATGTGTACAGAAACAATAGCAGGAGCACCATGTGAGCCATAAATTAAAGCCATTTAATGAGCATAGCTTTTAAATCTTCAGTAATTGAAAACAAACTGAGCCATTCAATTTTGTTAAAAGCCTTTCCTGCAGGTAAGGAAAGGGCTGCCATCAAACCGTCAAACAAATCTGTAATAGCACTTGCCTTAACCAGTTATGTACACTTGGAAAGATTAATTTTCACTCAATTTCTATTCTCTACCTGACACACAAGAATGGTTTATAATACTGAGAGTAGTGCCCCTGATTAAGGTGAGATGCTTAAACACACAAAGCTATCAGCAGACAGCTAGTGTTCAGTCTTGTACATGGCACTCCTCTCCACTGGTGAATGTGGAGCAAGGAGCTTGTTTAGATGTTATGGGTCTTAACCAATGTCCATTGAAGTAGAATGAAAAACCTCCCATTGATTTCAATGGGCTCTGGCTCAAGCTTTTATTATGCAAAGAGCTACTCAATCTCATGCAGTTTTGTTGTATTTCTAGAGTGTGAACAACTGTTTTATTAGGGGACACTTCATTTTGAATTAAATTACTTAGATGTCTAAACTAGAATTTGGTTAATAATTCACAACAAAAACAAAAGACAAATTTTACCTCTTGCATGATGATTGCAAGCAGATGACTTCAAATTGATAAATTTAAATTTACTCATCAATATTTTGGGTTTCTTTTACTATATGGGTTGTTAGTGAACATGGAGCTCTGCGTGCTCAGAACTTGATAGCAGAATTGACTGATCGGATCGAGTAAGAAGTTATTTGTATATAGAGTTGATATCTACAAAGTATTGAGAGGTCACTTTTTAGGAGGGTCATAGCTGCACGTTCTTATAAATTTTGGCAAAACCATCTCTCACCCTTAGGCACCAAGGAGATGTTGCATTTGATCTTAAAGCATAAAGTCATTTCGGTTTTGGTTTGGTTTGGTTTTTTACAGCCCCTCTCACTCAATGCCCTTTGCCTTACATCTTTCTTGAAGTTGCCTTTAAGGGAAGCTGTTCCTCTCCACAAAATATTTCCTTTGCCATCCGCAATTCAGGGGATGGCTTGTTTCTTTCCTGCAGAAAGGGGACAAGGATTTGGCCCTAAATTCATGTATTGGTATTTGTATTCCTCCATGTTTTAGACTCTATCTATACTGCACTGCGCTAAAGGGACAGACTTGCCTGTAACGTAGTGTGCCCTGGGGATTCTCATTCCTAGACCATTATCAAGCCAGTGCAGAAAACTAGAGAGGGTCACACAGTTCATGAATGGAGAGAATGATAGTCAGCAAATTGTCTGCTCCTCTGAAGATAAAAAGCCAGATTCTTCCACCCAATCTGACTCCTGAGTTGTTTATGCAGCACAACTGAGCTGGAATCTGGCTCTAACTGAGCAGATGAGAATTCCCACAGTGGGGACTAGGGGTGCCAACCACACCCATACAGGGGGATTGTCAGGGTGGAAAGAAGCATGTTAGGGTGCAAAGTAACTGTGGTTGGTTAATCTAAACTGCCTTTGGGACTCTTCCTACTTTTGGACCCCCTTAGCTGCTCTAACTCATCAGTTCACAGTCACAGAGTAGTGACCTGATATTTGGTGTGCCCTCCCCCATACTTTTGCATAGGAGATAACAATGCCCAACATGTGTTTCTAGGGAAAAGAAGTCTCCTTTGCCTTTGCCATAGAAGCAATATGGAAGGGTGTGGCCCAGCTAGATACTCCTGAAAACTGAAGGAAAACCTGTCCACTTGAGGTTGGAAACAAGTGGAGGAGAGGTACAATGAAATGAAAAATACCACAGCAAAACTATAATATCAAACATTAAGTCAACTAAATCTTCTCCTCCTGTTTTTTCTGATTTTTAAATCTGAGTAACTTTTATAAATATTTAAGAATCCTATATAAAGAAATAGATCAAGGACTGGCTGCAGGAAAACCAGTAAATTAAAGTTATGCAGAGCCTGAGTAAATACTGCTTGTTTTTTAAAATTAGATATTTCCCATGGTAAAGCTTCCACTGTATTCAATGTAGCAGCCGTGTTAGTCTGTCTCCACAAAAAGAAGAACAGGAGTACTTGTGGCACCTTAGAGACTAACAAATTTATTAGAGCATAAGCTTTCGTGGACTGCATCCGAAGAAGTGGGCTGTAGTCCATGAAAGCTTATGCTCTAATAAATTTGTTAGTCTCTAAGGTGCCACAAGTACTCCTGTTCTTCTTTTTACTGTATTCAATGGCATCTTGGCTAGAGAGTACTGAGTATAAGCACTGCAAGATTTGGCTCTTCTTTAAGTGCATATTCATTATTTAGCCCTTTATATATAGGGCATTAAGGCTGTTCCAAAATAATATAATTTATTATTAATACTGCATTGTTGCAATTATATGAGTGCATGTAGTAACATATAATTGATAATTAAACACTCATTTAAAGAAACAAATATTAACAATGTTGCTCTGGCACAAATTGAGCTGCAGACATGCTGGTAAGCTATTTAATATTCAGATCTTAGCAAATGACCTGTTGTATAGTCAGTGGGATTTCATCCTAAATTGAATTTGGTGGCTAATCCTGATAAACAATCCAAATGCTGACTGTACTATTAAAACTGCAGGATGGCATGTTCTGGCCCATTTCAACCAGTGAATAATGTGACACAATCGTAGCTATTTATTTAAAATATTTATTTTCAAAGTTTAAGATGCTGAGTTCTTTAAACAAACCTTATCCTATTCTGCATCATCAGGAATGCTTTAATTCCCACTGTGATAGAAAATTAGTCTTGCATCAATAAAATATTGTTAGGGCATAATTGCTACAATCTTATTTTTCAAAGACCTTGAATTACTTAATTGGCTATCTCACTGTGATCTACCAATTGTATATGCCAACACTTTTTTTTATTAAGGGAGCAGAAAAAAGCATTTAGAGTTAAAATCTTTGCATTAAATTACTGAATTTTGGGTACGTGAAAACTCAGCCTTGTACAAGCAAATATTATTTCCAGTCAAATTTTGGGTAGTTAGGAATGTCATTGCTTGATTTTTGGGGTACAGAATAAATTCATACATACACTCCAATTTATTACACTAAAGAGGTAAATAGGAGAAGGTATAAAGAAGGTGTCAAGCATTCCCATTAATGATACCTCATAATTAGGGCTGTCAAGCGATTAAAAAAAATTAATCTCATGATTAAACAATAATAGAATACCATTTATTTAAATATTTTGGATGTTTTCTACATTTTCAAATATACTGATTTCAATTACAACACAATATGTCTACAGTGCTCTCTTTATTTTTGGATTACAAATATTTGCACTGTAAAAAAACAAAAGAAACAGTATTTCTCAATTCACCTAATACAAGTGCAATCTTTTTATCATGAATGTTCAACTTACAAATGCAGAATTATGTACCAAAAAAAACCTGCATTGTTTTATTTTTTAATGTAAAACTTCAGAGCCTACAAGTCCACACAGTCCTACTTCAGCCAATCGCTCAGACAAACAAGTTTGGTTGCAATTTGCAGGAGATAATGCTGCCCGCTTCTTGTTTACAATGTCACCTGAAAGTGAGAACAGGTGTTTGCATGGTGTGGTTGTAGCCGGCATCACAAGATATTTACATGCCAGATGCACTAAAGATTGATATGTCCCTTAATGCTTCAACCACCCTGATGACGGATTCTGCTTGATAATGATCCAAAGCAGTGCAGCCTAATGCATGTTTATTTTCATCATCTGAGTCAGATGCCACCAGCACAAGGTTGATTTTCTTTTTTGATGGCTCGGGTTCTGTAGTTTCCGCATCGGAGTGTTGCTCTTTTAAGACTTCTGAAAGCATGCTCCACACCTCGTTCCTCTCAGATTTTGGATGGCACTTCAGATTCTTAAACCTTGCATCGAGTGCAGTGGCTATTATTAGAAATCTCACATTGGTACCTTTTTTGCGTTTTGTCAAATCTGCTGTGAAAGTGTTCTTAAAATGAACATGTGCTGGGTCATCATCCGAGACTGCTATAACATGAAATATATGGCAGAATGCAGGTAAAACAGAACAGGAAACATACAATTCTCCCCCAAGGAGTTCAATCACAAATTTTAATTAATGCATTTTTTTTACAAGCGTCATTAGCATGGAAGCATGTCCTCTGGAATGGTGGCCGAAGCATGAAGGGGTATACAAATGTTTAGAATATCTGGCAGGTAAATACCTTGCAATGCTGGCTACAAAAGTGCCATGCAGACACCTGTTCTCACTTTCAGGTGACATTGTAAATAAGAAGCAGGCGGCAGTATCTCCCATAAGTGTAAACAAACTTGTTTGTCTTAGCAATTGGCTGAACAAAAAGTAGGACTGAGTGGATTTGTAGGCTCTAAAGTTTTTTACAATGTTTTGTTTTTGAGTGCAGTTATGTAACAAAAAAAATCTACATTTGTAAGTTATACTTTCATGATAAAGAGATTGCACTACAGTACTTGTATGAGGTGAATTGAAAAATACCATTTCTTTTGTTTATCATTTTTACAATGCAAATATTTGTAATACGAAAATATAAAGTGAGCACTGTACACTTTCTATTACTACACAGAATACAAATCAATATATTTGAAAATATAGAAAAGCATCCAAAATATTTAATAAATTCCAATTGGTATTCTATTGTTTAACAGTGCAATTAATCACGATTATTTTTTTTAATTGCATGAGTTAATTGTGATTAATCGACAGCCCTACTGCTAATACAACAAGAGGGCAGAAAATAAGATATAAGGGCAATGGATTTTATCAGAATTAATAAAAGTAATAAATAATCTTATAACACCCAAGTGTGTAGGAGATATATATAAAATACTGCCCTTCAGGGTACAAATACAACACTATCAGTTTAAGAGTAGGAAGAATGTTTCCCGGGGGCAGTTATTCCACAAAATTGCCCATTACAGGGATTCTCAAACCATCCTTGAAACATTAGCCACTGTTGCAGACCTGATGCTGCCATGTGAAGTTAGAGAAGGTAATATTTTTGTCTCCTGTGATGTACAAACTCTACTTCATTCAAAAACTTTTGGTAAGCAGAGATACTAGATTGCGTAGATTGCGTAGACTGTCGGTCCTTCATCAGTTAAGACTGAGCCGATCACAATACGTCTTCCAATCTTCTCTCGCTCTGGCCATCCTTCGCCATGTTTGTCCATATCTCCTTGTTAAGAAATCATCCCACCTCTTTGGAGGCTGACCGTGTGGCTGTTTCAGTTCTCACGGATACCACTCAGATATAGCTGCAGTCCATCTGTTGTCACTGAGTCGGGCCACATGTCCTGCCCACCGCATTTTGCTGAGCCTGCTTTCGACAACAACATCTCGGACTCCAGACAGCTGCCTAATTATTTCACTGGGGATACGATCGTGGAGCGAAATGCCCAAAAATGTTCATTCCATTGCCCTCTGTGTGACAGACAGTTGATGTTCTTCAGTCTTCGTTAGCGATCATGTTTCGCTGCCATATAGCATCGCTGGAAGCGCTAGATTGAGTCCCCTTAATTTAAGAGAGGATGATGGGGTAGAAGATCTTCTGTGGGGGGAGGGGCAGCCTTTGAGGTGAAACTTCTGCCCCTGGATTGAAATAGTCTGGGGTTGTTGACCTTCAGAGTAGGCTACAAGGCCCATCTTGTTTCCTGGACTTTCTGAAGAGGGATGATGCTAAGAGTGCACATGATGTAAGTAAGGATATGAAGGAAGGAACTTTGGAGGTGAAAGAACAACCTATTGGATTTTCCTTCGCAAGGAGCTACAGTTATTCTGGAGATTTGATGCTGGTTTAGTCTTTGTTTAGGTTTATATCCTATCAAAGGTGCTCATAGTAGTACATGGGTGCCTTTTTAATGCCATTACACATCAAAAGAACTAATTTACATTTGAGGAAACATATCTATTAATATACTCTGAACAACAGGTACTGCATCTCAGTTTTTCCTAAGAGCTCCTGTTTTTATCGGGGATGACTGACGTACAATGAGATCAAATGACTTGCGTGAGGTCAGAGTCACTAGTTAGTTCAGCTGGGATTAAAAACAAGATATTACTGGCATTCAAGCTGTGCTGTAAGCATGTGGTCTCTTTCAAATTCTAGCAGCATTAATAGCTGTCTTCCTTTTTAGCATTAAACCATGCTGAATCCATGAACTGGATTTAATTTAAAACCAAAACTATAAATGCCTCATGCAAGAAGAACTCTCCTGCTGGTTTCATGCCAATTTAAGAATCATGTAAATAAAAGGTATGAAATCCTCACCCCACAGAAGTAAATGTAAATTTTCCCACTGACTTCAGTGGGGTCAGGATGTCATCTGAGGTTTCAATATGGGGTGAAATGACAAGGTTTTAAATTTGTGTTTAAAAAACATTAACCCTTCATTACATAGGACTGAAAGAAAGGGCAAGCACAGGGGAAACTAATGCTGCAGGGTAAAGGATGGACCCCCCTCTCCCTGCCAACACTTCACTTGCTGTCTCAGCTGTGCCATGGTACTCAAAATAGCTACCAATTACCTACTTCTGGGAAAATTGCTTATAACAAACTTCCCTACTCTCCACTTAATTTGGAGGATGTTATCTCAGAAAAGTGGAGTGGCTGCTAAAATACTTCAGTCTAGCCATATGTTACTAGCAATGCCAAGGCTGATTGAGCTCTTGCCAGGTAGAGATTACACAAAAGCTGTCTTAGTTTTCAATTACCTAGATAAAGGAAACAAATCCACCCACTTGCAGTAATTGCTGTTAAGGAACATTTATGTACTGGCATGGCTAACACTGAGCGGACAAGACAAAAGCTTGTGTTTACATTCTGTACAAGGTCAGCGGTGCACAAATTTGACACAGTAAGGGATGTGTTAAGGGCATGTGTTGATAAAGTCGGTAGCCACAGTTAACTTATACATGCATAAATTGAAAAATAAATGCACAAACTATACTTAAATATAATAGGCACTTCCCAAGGAAGATACAAAAGATCAGAGGAGCAACTGGATTTCTAGATGTGGTACCACAGAAAAAGGTAGCGATTATGGGGATCAGATAGGGAGGTGGGGGGAGAATGATTAGCAAAACCCAAGATGCTAATTCAGCTGTACATGTAGGCTACAAGAGATGAAAATGAAATTTGCACTGAAAAAGAAACACTTAAACCTCATTCACTGAAATGTCAGTCACTAAGATATCTAGCAAGAAGAAATTATTCAGACCAAAATGTTTGATCAGTACATAAAGGCCATTGTACACAAGAAGTTCTGAGGCAATTAGCCTTTCCTGCATTTTCCCTTCACTTCATTACACTCCTTCACAATAATTACAAATTTCACAAATTAAAAATTGTTACACTAGAACAATAAAACAAGATCACAAACATTTTTCCCCTATAGAGGCTTCCTAGTATGGTGAGGTCTAATAGTGATAGAATCTCAATGTTTCTTTCAGTCATAATTATATTTTCACCATTCACAGTAGTGGAAAATTTTATAAATTTCCATAGATGGTCATTCTCCACACTGCAAATCCCACACTCTTCCAAAGACTTAACAGCAATTAGACTCATAGACTTTAAGTTCAGAAGGGACCAATCTAGTCTGACCTCCTGATACAGTGGTCTACACATCTACAATTTACGTCCATGAAGTGTGCTACTGGATCAATGCTTTTATTTCCTTTTCTCTGTAGAAAAGTAGATTATTCTATTTACCTCCTTCCTTATAACTTTTAGGGAGCACAATTTTGTTGGGAAATGCAAGTCTGAAGTACCCAAGTCAGTGTCTTAAAATGCTGTAGCAAGGAAAACCAATTCTGAGGTGGCTAATGGGGAAATATTTTACATCTAAAAATTGACTGATCACTTTGCAGTTGGTACAAATTATTCCTTCATTTGTCTTGGGTATACACAAATGGTATGAGCAATAGAGAAGATTGTTTGGCGATTTTCCAGCCGCTTAAATTTTCTGACTCATGACTTTATGGATATCTAAGGCAGCAGACTGGCTGTACATAATCGTAGAATGACTTTTTCTAAAATACATGCTACTGTTTTGCCTCAGTTACATTAAAGCAACAGTGCACTAAATGTGTTTTGTTAAAACATAAAACATATTTAGTGCACAGTTGCTCTAATGGGCTATTATAATAATACTTAGCCTTTGCAAAGTACTTTATATTTTCCAAGATGTACTAATATTGACAAATCTTTATAATTCATCTGATAGATAAGTAAGGAAGTGATACCCCTGTTTTATGACAAATAAGTTGAGCAATGGGCATTAAGAGCAATTGCTTAGACAGTGAACATGGCAGAACAGGATTAGAACAGAGGATTTTTTGGCTCCTAGCTCCCATTTTAATTAACCTATCCACCCTGCCTCTCTAGACCTGTCTAAATTTAACTTGTTAATTCAATTTCTACTAAAACCTTTGCTTTAGTAGAGTAAAATTCAACATCTTATTTTGGCTCTTTAGTGGCACTCTCCCTAGCATTTCTAACCATATGCTAATAATGCTTTCCAAATTGCTTTGTGGCTTTGCATCTTAAGGCTGCCGAATTTATTTCTTTTCCAGTTGGTCACAAATAACAGACTAGTGTCCATTTACAGTATGGCGTTCACAGCATTGCAAGACACTTTACATCCATGTGCATATTTCTTCAAGCCAGAAATTATACTAAGATACTTCCAGATATTAGGGTTCTTTTATTCTAGTATTTTTGTGGAGGATGCAAAAAGTGGTCTATTGAATGTCTGCTGCTCTCTAACCTGTCTGGTCACCAGTGCTGTGATATGAGAGACTCCTCTTCCACTGTCTTCGATGCACAGCTATCTTTGTACTTCAACCAATCCTGATTATGAACATGGCACACACAAGAATTTCTGCTGCCCTCTCCTTTAAAATGCCAAAAACCCTTTCCTCATCACTGCCAAAATTTTTGTTTGTGATGATATTTCCAAAAGTGCCAGAGAAACTTAGGAAAAGAAGTCTCATTTTCAAAAATGACTGTAATACGATGGCTTACCCTTGAGCTGGAGAGCCTGGGGGCAAGCCAAGGGTATGTCTACACTATGGGATTAATCCGAATTTAAAGAATTCAAATTTTGGAAACAGATTGTATACAGTCGAATGTATGCGGCCACACTAAGCACATTAATTCGGCAGTGTGCGTCCATGTACCGGGGCTGGCGTCGATTTCCAGAGCGTTGCATTGTGGGTAGTTATCCCATAGCTATCCCATAGTTCACACAGTCTCCCCCGCCCATTGGAATTCTGGATTGAGATCCCAGTGCCTGATGGGGCAAAAAACATTGTAGAGGTGGTTCTGGGTACAGCCTCACCCCTACTTACATGAAAAAAACGGCAGACAACCGTTTCGCGCCTTTTTTCCTGGGTGAACACTGCAGACGCCATACCACGGCAAGCATGGAGCCCACTCAGCTCAAGACAGCAGTCATGAACATTGTAAACACCTCGCGCATTATCATGCAGTTTATACTGAACCAGGACCAGAAAAACAAGGCAAGGAGGAGGCGGTGACGGCAGTGCGGCGACGAGAGTGATGAGGACATGGACATGGACACAGAATTCTCTCAAACCACGGGCCCCAGCGCTTTGGAGATCATGTAGTTGATGGGGCAGGTTCTATCTGTGGGACGCCGATTCTGGGACCGGGAAACAAGCACAGACTGGTGGGACTGCATAGTGTTGCAGGTGTGGGACGATTCCCGTGGCTGCGAAACTTTCGCATGCGTAAGGGCACTTTCATGGAACTTTGTGACTTGCTTTCCCCTGCCCTGAAGCACCAGAATACCAAGATGAGAGCAGCCCTTACAGTTGAGAAGCGAGAGGCGATAGCCCTGTGGAAGCTTGCAACGCCAAACAGCTACCTGTCAGTCGGGAATCAATTTGGAGTGGGTAAATCTACCATGGGGGCTGCTGTGCTCCAAATAGCCAATGCAATCACTGAGCTGCTGCTATCAAGGATAGTGACTCTGAGAAATGTGCAGGTCACAGTGGATGGCTTTGCTGCAATGGGATTCCCTAACTGTGGTGGGACAATAGATGGAACCCATATCCCTATCTTGGCACCGGAGCACCAGGGTATCCAGTACATAAACCACAGGTTCATGACGCTCGTGTCTTCAGGAACACTACTCTGTTTAAACGGCTGCAGCAAGGGACTTACTTCCCGGACCAGAAAATAACCGTTGG
Source organism: Malaclemys terrapin pileata (assembly GCF_027887155.1). Lineage (NCBI taxonomy): Eukaryota > Metazoa > Chordata > Testudines > Emydidae > Malaclemys > Malaclemys terrapin. The sequence continues at coordinate 30,389,162 of NC_071512.1, forward strand.
GGATGTTGAAATGCCTATAGTTATCCTTGGGGACCCAGCCTACCCCTTAATGCCATGGCTCATGAAGCCATACACAGGCAGCCTGGACAGTAGTCAGGAGCTGTTCAACTACAGGCTGAGCAAGTGCAGAATGGTGGTAGAATGTGCATTTGGCCGTTTAAAAGGTTGCTGGCGCACGTTACTGACTCGCTCAGACCTCAGCCAAACCAATATCCCCATTGTTATTGCTGCTTGCTGTGTGCTCCACAATCTCTGTGAAAGTAAGGGGGAGACCTTTATGGCGGGGTGGGAGGCTGAGGCAAATCGCCTGGCTGCTGATTACGCACAGCCAGACACCAGGGTGATTAGAAGAGCACACCAGGAAGCGCGGCGCATCAGAGAAGCTTTGAAAACCAGTTTCATGACTGGCCAGGCTACCATGTGAAAGTTCTGTTTGTTTCTCCTTGATGAAAACCCGCCCCTTTATTGACTCATTCTCTGTAAGCAACCCACCCTCCCCCTTCGATCACAGCTTGCTTTCAAACGAAATAAAGTCACTATCGTTTAAAAATCATGTATTCTTTATTAATTGATTATAAAAAGAGGGAGAGAACTGACAAGGTAGCCCGGGTGGTGTTTGGGAGGAGGATCAGAGGGAAGGAAAAGGCCACCAGAAAAAGGTTAAAATAATGACAGCCTTTTGCTTGGGCTGTCCACTGGGGTGGAATGGGAGGGTGCACGGAGCCTCGGCCCCCCCCCCCCGCATTCTTACACGTCTGGATGAGGAGGCTATAGAACATGGTGAGGGGGGAGGGTGGTTATACAGGGGCTGCAGTGGCAGTCTGTGATCCTGCTGCCATCCCTGAAGCTCCACCAGATGCCAGAGCATGTCTGTTTGCTCACGCAGCAGCCCCAGCATTGCATCCTGCCTCCTTTGATCTTCCTGCTGCCACCTCTCATATCGAGCGTCTCTCCTCTCCTCATGTTGGTCCCTTCTGTCCTCACGTTGGTCCCTCATGTCCTCACGTTGTTCCCTCCTGTCCTCACGTTCACAGACAGCTTTCCTGTACTTTGATACCGTGTCCTACCACTCATTCAAACGAGCTGTTTCATTGAGGGTGGATTCCATGATTTCCGCGAACATCTCGTCTCGCGTCCTCTTTTTCCAACGCCTTATCTGAGATAGCCTTCGGGACGGAGGAGGGAGGCTTGAAAAATTTGCAGCTGCTGGAGGGAGGGAGGGAAAAAGGGGAGAGAAGTATTTAAAAAGAAACATTTTACAGAACAATGCTTATACTCTTTCATGGTGAACAACACTATTCACATTACATAGCACATGTGATTTCTGTGAAAGGTCGCATTTTGCATCTTAATATTGAGTGCCTGTGGCTTTGCTGTTAGAGATCACAGATGCAGGTCCGGGCAACAGAATTCGGCTTGCATGCGGCCATGGTAAGCCATTGTCTTTCGGCTTCTGCGCCCTCCTTTCCCACATACCAAACAAAGCCCGTTGAGTGCTGTGGTTTTCCTGTTAACCTGCAGCAGCAGAAAACAAACTAACCCCCGCCCCCATCCAATTCTCTGGGATGATCGCTTTATCCCTCCCCCCACCGCGTGGCTGGTATCAGGGAAGATCCCTGCTAGCCACACGTGAAAAGCTCAGCGCCAATCCCCCACCGCGCTTGGCTTACTACAGGGAAGGATTTCTTTTCAGCCACAGGCAAACAGCCCAGTAGGAATGGCCACCTCTGTCCCCTTAATTAAATTCCCATATTTCAACCAGGTTACCATGAGCGATATCACTCTCCTGAGGATGTTGCTTGAATGCTAGCAAACACCGGGACCATACGCTGCCAAGCTTTGTCATGCAATGATACCAGATTACTTGCTACTAGCATGGCGTGGTCAAGTGTCCTACCATGGAGGACGGAATAAGGCATAAGACGGAATAAGAAACCTTGTGGCAAGGCTTTTGGAGTACCTCCAGGAGAGCTTCATGGAGATGTCCCTGGAGGATTTCCGCTCCATCCCCGGACACGTTAACAGACTTTTCCAGTAGCTGTACTGGCCGCGAATGCATCCCAAGTCCTCAGGGCAAAGTAATCATTAAAAAACGCTTGCTTTTAAACCATGTTTTATATTTTAAAAGGTAAACTCACCTGAGGTCCCTTCCATGGGGTCATGGTCTTAGATACTGCCTTGGGAGGGTTGGGAGGGTACTTCAGTCAGGCTGAGAAAAAGATCCTAGCTGTTGGGGAGAACAGAGTGCTGTGTGCTCTCCGCAAGCTCGTCGTCCTCCTCCTCCTCCTCTTCCCCATCCACAGAATCCTCAGGTGTGGCTGAGTTTACCCCCGCCTCGGAATCCACAGTCAGAGGTGTGGTAGTGGTGGCTGCCCCCCCTAGAATTGCATGCAGCTCAGCGTAGAAGCGGCATGTCTGTGGTTCTGACCCGGAGCGACCGTTTGCCTCCTTTGTTTTTTGATAGGCTTGACTGAGCTCGTTAACTTTCACACGGCACTGATCTGAGTCCCTATTGTGGCCTCTCTCCATCATGCCCTTGGAGATTTTTTCAAAAGTTTTGGCATTTCGTCTTTTCGAACATAGTTCAGCTAGCACTGAATCCTCTCCCCATATAGCGATCAGATCCAGCACCTCCCATACAGTCCATGCTGGTGCTCTTTTTCGATTATCGGACTTCATGGTTACCTGTGCTCCCCACGCTGGGCAAACAGGAAATAAAATTCAAATGTTCGCGGGGCTTTTCCTGTCTACCTGGCCAGTGCATCTGAGTTCAGATTGCTGTCCATAGCGGTCACAATGGTGCACTGTGGGATAGCTCCTGGAGGTTAATACCGTCGAATTGTAGCCACACTAACCCTAATTCGAAATGGCAATATCGATTTCGGCGCTACTCCCCTCGTTGGGGAGGAGTACAGAAATCGATTTTAAGAGCCCTTTATTTCGAAATAAATGGCTTCGTTGTGTGGACGGGTGCAGGGCTAATTCAATTTAACGCTGATAAATTCGAATTAAACTCATAGTGTAGACCAGGCCTTAGTCTGATAACAGTATGATACTTCTGAGGGTATTCTGCACCAAAAAAATAAAAATTCTGCACACAATGTTTTAAAATGTTGCTAATTTTATTTGTCAAATAAATGTGGAGGCTCCAGCATGGCAGTGGTAGCACAGGCCTGCCCCAGAAACATCCCAGGGCCCTGCCCCTCCTTGTGGGCAGGCAAGCTCTGCAAAACAGGATCCAAGTGTGGTGGGATCTAGGTGTGGGTTGAGAAGGGTCTGCGTGGAGTGGTGTGGGGGAGGGATCTGGTTGCACAGGGGCTTGTCGTGGGGAGGGTTCTGGGTGTAACAGTAATGGAACTCTGCATGGGGATCCAGGTGAAGGTGGTTGGGGCTCAGCGGGGGGGGGGGGGGTCTGGGTATGGAGGGACAGAGCTCAGCAGGTATCTGGGTGTGGAGGACTTAGTGGAGGATCCAGATGCTGGGGGAGGGGGGCTCAGTGGGGTGGGGATCCAGGTGAAGCTGGTTGGGGCTTCGTGGGGTGATACAGGGGAAGTGGGGCTCATTAGGGTGCTTCTGAGTGTGGGGGAGTGAGGCTCAGCAGGATCTGGGCATGAGGGGGTCTGAATGCACGGGGGTTAGGCATATGGCAGGTGCAGTTCCCTTTACAGGGATCCCTCCCCATGCAGCTGAGTGATGGGTGCAGGAAGTGTGTGTGTGGTGAGTTTGCAGAGCTTCCTGCAGCCGGGGGAGAAATCTGGGGGTGGGTCTGACCCAGCCCTGGATGCTGTGCAGGGGAAGAGGAAGTCCTGTCCTCCCCACTCCACCCGGGACTAGCAGATGAGTCTAGTGCAGGATAGGAGCCACCAGCTGGGTCTTCCCAGTCCCATTTCCTGCCCCACAGTGATTTATCTCTCTGCTGGCTGCCCTGGGCACCTGAAACATACTGCTGGGGAGGGCCACATGACCGCACTTGTGGCTTCCCTTTGGTTCTCCACCAGAAAGTCATTTTTCTGGTGGGAAGCAAATAAATCTGCAGGGGACATAAATTCTGCATATGTGCAGTGGTGCAGAATTTCCCCAGGCGTAATGTATGAGCCCTACCGCAGGGGAATCAGGCTATTTCCTTTAAAGAGCAGAAGATGGTTCTATTAAAAGGGCAGCTTATGGTGTTGGAGTGAGACTGCAGAGAATGAGACACCCCTGTTGGGAAGACCCTGAGGCCAGGGGAAATGCTCCAGCTAAGAAGGGCTGGGAGTAGCCTATTATAACAGAAGGGACTCTGACCAGTCTGTGTAGGAGCAGGATTTTATAATGTCCCATAAGAATAATTTCATCCTGTCAGCCACCCTTTTTGAATAGCAGAAAGGAATGACAGACCAGAACAATCCTTATGACTGATTATGGTCACCCTTTTGTTTTAGGATAAGTTATAATGTCTGCTATGGTTTCCTATATGTATTACAAATTAGGCACTCTAGTTAAATATACATTTCTTTGTTTTAAGGTTTTAGTAAGTAAGAGACAGGATCTTGTATTGTATCTATGTTAAGGAGATTAGAGGAATGTTGAGGGCCTAAAGCCCCAATGTGAATTGTTTTAGTTATACGATTTAGCAAGGCTTGATTTACTTAATAAATCAGAACCTAAGCAGGGCTCTTGTGATTGAGTGGAAAAAACCATGTGTTGAGTTTGGGGATCTAAGAAGGGAAATTGCGGTGAGGGACTGCAGGCAGGGCTGCCATGAGACCATCAGGGGAGCTGTGATGGGGCCACATGGCTACAGTTACTTAAACACTTAGCCTACTTCCTGGTAACTTTCAATGAGACTTTACCTCCATGGCTTTGTCAGTTTCAAAACTAAAACTTTGGCAAGTTTACATAGTCCTGCAGTTTGGACTATGGGGATATAGACTGCATTGCGATGCTGTAACTCCCTTGGTGGAATGGATGTTGCAAGCATGAACAAGAGTTCCTAGTTCACATTCAAATTGTCCTCTTCAAACAGGACTACATTAATATGAAGTAAGAACTTCAGGACTGCAGTGTCCATATGGGGGAATTATAGTGTGGCACTTTGGTGCACATTGCGATCCACACCCGTCTACAGGGCCGGCTTTAGGACCTATGGGGCCCGATTTGAATACCCAGCGGCGGTCCGGCTTTTCGGCGGCAGGGGGTCTGCTCCGCATCTTCCGTGGTACTGAAGGAGCCTCTGCAGCCGAAATGCCGCCGGAGCGGACCGCCACTGGGTGAACCTAAGGCGTGGGGCCCTCTTACCTGCAGGGCCCGATTCTGGGAAATCGGGGGAATCATCCTAAAGCCAGCCCTGCCCAACTAGTCTGAACCATTTGCTGTGTCCAACACTGCATTTCAGCTTAAGCAGTACAAGAGAGCAGAAGAGGGAATGAAAGGGACAAAAATATATTGCATGGTAGCCAACTGGGCACAATTTTAGTGTGGCGGGGTCCTGTTGTGCACCGCTGCACACTGCTCTCCCCTGGGCTGGAAGCAGGCGCTGTAGCGTTATGTGCATACTAAGGGCTCAGTGCATCGTGCTCCCATAACCCGCCTGCTCCACCTGGGACAGGCGCTTCTAGCGCTGGCTGTGGGGGCAGCTGGCTGGCTGGCTCGCGTCAATTATGTGCTTCGCACATGCGCAATAAGAAAACGTCGGCCTACTGCTATCTTCTGCGCATGCGTACACGCACCTACATGGCGGAGCACACGCATGGGGGGAGCGTGGACGCATGCGTGTTGACGTGCTACGCAGACTGATGGGAGGGGTTGAGTTTGTTATCGCGAGTTTTGTGGGGTAAGCCTAGAAGTGGAGCGGAATTTGAACTCGGCGAGCGGAGCCTGAGCCCCGTTGCGGGCCGGGCCAGGTAAGCGGGAGAGTCCGGGGGAGGGAGCGCGCGCGCTGGCAGGTGGAGGCGTTCCCCGCCCCGGGCCTGGTGGCGGGAGGGGGCTGTCCGGGGCCATCACTGTCGCCTCCGCGCTGCTGCTCTTCCCTGAGGGCTGGTGTCGGCGACCGCCGTTAGCTTCCCCGGAGTGGGGGCGGGTTTGGGTTGTCCCCTTCCCCAGGCAGGCCGGAGCTGGGCACACGGAGCCCCCCTTTCCCCGGGTGGGGGTCGGAGCTGACTGTCCTTTCTTTCGTTCTCCACTCTTCCCTCCGCGGAGGCTGCTGGGTGGCAGCGGTTGAACCTGACAGACTCTGCAGTAGACTGAGTTGTGTGTGTAGAATCATAGAATACCGGGGTTGGAAGCGACCTCAGGAGGTCATCTAGTCCCCTGGCCCCCCTGACCAATTCCCAACTAAATCATCCCAGCCAGGGCTTTGTCAAGTCCAGCCTTAAAAACCTCTAAGGATGGAGATTCCACCACCGTGGGCGGAAGTTTTGTATAATTTTTGGTGGTGCCCAAGTGGATCTGTCCCATCCATAGGACAGACTGGGGCAACTGCCCTGGGCCCTGTGCTCTGGGGGGCCTCTGCTCTTCAGGGGGACACAGAGTCCAGGGTGGGGGTCTGCGGGATTAGCAGGGTGCCTGGTGCCGACAGCAGCGAGCAACCCTGCCCCCACTCTATCTCTTCCCACCCTGCCCCCACTCCACCTTTTCCCTGAAGCCCCCTGCCCCAGAGCAATGCCGGGAGCCAGCGAGGTGGAGCGGAGTGGGCTGGGGCCAAGTCACTCGCTGCTGCCAGCACCAGCCCCCCGCTAACTCCCCAGGCCGCCCTGGACTCCGTGACCCCCTGAAGTACAAGGCAGGGGTAGGCACCACCATGTTGTGCGATGAACACTTGACAAAATTACTGGACTTAGTGACGAACATTGGGGCCGGGGGCGGTATTATGTCATTCAATCATTCAACTCATAAAATAGCACATATTTTGCCACACTGGAAAAAAAAAAACAGTAACCTAGCTAATAATAATAATAAATTCAATTCATGTAATTAATGAAGTGTGTATACTGTATATAGGATTAATGAGAAATGAAAATAAGCTTGCTTTGGGATTTTACAAGGCACTTATATCATTTAAACACATTTGGTACCTTGAGTAATGATAACATTTCTTGCAAATCACATAAATAGGGAACCCATGGTCCCCTTCCCTCACCCCATTGCAAAGGCACAGAGGTTATTGCTGGCTGCCCTAGGGCTGCAGAAAACCCTATGGGCAAAACATATGGAAAGAAGAGGATCAATTTATACAGAGGGTTGAAGGGGACTATCATAGTGCATTAATTAGCACTTAATAAATACATCAAAATTAAATACATGACAGACTTTACTTCATGAGAAGCTCCAGAGAAAGAAGACCCAGAGGGAGTAATGGTAGGGGCAATCCCAGGGAGACCAAAGTCTTCCCCCTCTGCCCTGTGGGTGGAAACACTGATAATTATTACTATAGGAGGGAACAATAGAATGGAATGCCCAGAAGAATGAATGATGTGGGGACAATTTCCTGAAGGGACCCTTACCCTTACAGAGCTTTTCTAGCTCCGACATTTACATTTCTACACAGGGTGGTTTGGCCCACAGAAATAAAAATCTGCGCATCTTCCATGTGTTTTTGGACCAATAGCAAAAACCAGGTACAATTCAAGTGACTTTTAAAATTGCTGAGTTATAAAACTGAGTTAACAAAATAAATGAGCTTCTGAACAATCAGAAAATATACTTCTCAAGTGAAAAAACTATAAATGGACTTCTTTGCAAAGAAATTGTAAGTTTTCTTACAGGGAAAGCCACCAACTGTCTGGAAAGGAAGAGTAGATTAATTTCATTGAGGCAAGTAATTCAAATATCCAGAGAATTGCTGTGGCTGTGGCTTCCCCTCCCCGTACTGTGGAGGCACAGCCAGGCAGGTCTGCAGCTACAAGCAGGCGCCCTGCCTCAGGTGCAGCTCCCATTGGCCTCGCTGGCCAATAGAGTGGGAGCCTCCTGGCCAATGGGCTGGGGAGGGAGGGAGGCAAAGGGGGAGATTGTAGGGAGCTCTGGAGCAGGGGAGGCAGTGTGTGTGGGGGGGAGTTGTCTGGTACAAAGGGGGGGCCCTCTGGAGAAGGGTGACTGTGGCACAGGGACTGTTGGAGCTCTCGGGGGGGGGGAGAGGGTTGTGTGGGTCTCTGGGGTTGGGGGGAGTGATGGATGGAGCCAGCTGCAGCCCAGGTCTTCTCTGCGGGGGGTGGTGTTGTTGCTATAGCCCTCTCAGGAAGCTCCCTCTGTACTGTGTATTTTATGCCAGCCCCGGGGTGCCTATCGCTGCTCCTTTCCCCCGCCCCCGGCTCCATTTTTCTGTCCTCACAACCCCCCGACTGTGTCTGTGTGTGCCTCTGAGAGTGACAGACTTCTGGGGGTCTCTCTGCCTGCAGCTCTCTCCCCCTCCCTGCTGTGGAGGTGTGGCCAGGCAGTTCTGCCACCGCCCTCTGCAGCTCCCATTGGCTGGGGTTCCCGTCCAATTGGCCGGCAGCCGGGTCCACGCTGGGGCCTCTCTGCAGCACGCAGGGACTCCGGAGCTGAGGGGAGCTGCTTGTGGGGAGGCGGGGGAGCTGCCCCCGAGGTGAGAACACCCCATATTGCCGACCCATGGTGCAGGGCCCCCCAAAGCCTGGGGTTTGGGACCCGGAGCCCAAACATTGGTGGAGCTGGGCCCACCTTCATGAATGTTGGTGGAGCATGGGCACCACGGGCCCATATAACTCGCCGCCTATGTCCACCACCTCCCTAGGTGACCCATTCCAGTTCATCACACCTTCCTAGTGAAATAGTGTTTCCTACTATCCAGCCTAGACCTCCCCCACTGCAACTTGAGATCATTGCTTCTTGTTCTGTCATCTCCACCACTGAGAGCAGCCAGTGTAACCAGTGACTATCTTAGAAGAACATTCAGGTTGCAAAGTCGAGCCCTCAGAAGTCAGGGAATGACAGGATTCACGTGCCAATTGCAACTGTAATTCAGCCCTCTTGTGCATATTTATTATTACACAGTTTTAGGTGCCCACATAAATTTTATAAGAGACACCCTTGTCTTATTCAGTGCATGGGATGGGAGGTGTTCCCTGAATGAATTATCTTGGTTGTTCGATGTGTGACCTTATTTACTGCATATTTGCAATTGTTACTATGGCTGCTCAGTGCTACTGGAAGTCAGACCTTAGGGTCTTAAGTTGGGTACCCAGAAAATGAACACACAATTAGTTACCATCTGAAAAGTTTGGTTTAAGTGATTGCCTAGCAAGCAACATGGAGGAACTTAGTGGCAAAAGGCAGGGATAGAATCCAATTTTGTGGACAGCATTCAACTACTTTAACCCTGTGATTATCCTTTCTCTTCCAGTAGTCCCATGCTTCATTCACTATGTCTTCTAGCTGTTGCAACAAACGAAACAGACAACAGCCTCCTGTTAATAATGTTCCTTTAATGTATTTTTTGTGTACTTTCCTAATATGTTAAAAAAGCAAATGGGGGTGGGGGGGGATAACAGATTCCTTCTTGTGGTATCATACTGATATCCACATGGTTAATTAGCCTCTTTGTGGACCCGCACTAGAGAGGAATGGGGCACCTTGACTGTAGTTTTTACAGATGTTTGCTGACAGCAGAGGTGTGGTAAAGACTTGGGAATCTTGAGTTCTATTCCAAACTCTGGAAGGGAGCATGCACTAGTGGACACATTTTTCTGTCCATTTCCCCAAGCTTGACCACCTCTGCCCCATCCCAGTCCTATCTCTATCCCACTACTGGCTCCTTGTACTAGTCTCCGTTTTTTAGCCTTCTGTTCCCAGTTCCAGTCTCCTTGCTTAGTAAGCCCTAGGTTCACTTCTCCATATTCCCTGTCTTCTTATTCTTGTCCAGCCATTCCCAGTTCACTCCCCTGCTTCCTGATGTTTCTTGTGTGCTGCATTCCTTGTCCCCACTAGCTTCCAATCTCCCTTTCCAGACTTCTCATCTTATCTGTGTTCTTGCATGCCCCAGCTCATTGTCCCAGTCTCTTTACCCAGCCAGTCATAGTTCACTCCCTGCACCCTGGCTCATTGTCAGATTTGTCTCCCCTTTCCTCTCCCTCTGGCTCTGCATCTATTCTCAGTTCTCTCCACCCACCAGCTCCCGGTGTTGCATCAATTTCCTTCCCTGGCTCCCAGACCTAGTTTACTGTCAGCTCCTTGTCCCAATCTACTCCTGCCCTGCAACCCCATACACTTGAATCTAATGGCTTTCTCCTCCACACTGCCTGGGTGGGAGTGGTCATAGAAAGCATAGGAGAAACAGACTCTCTGCTGTCAGCTCTAGTGCCCAGCCAAGAGAAGCTATTGAGTGCTTGTAGTGCTAGGCTAGAGGGAGCATAATCGGTCACTCTGTGGGCATGGCATCTGTGCAGTTTTGTCATTTGCTGGAGCTATGAGGAAATGGAGTATGCTCTGTGGTGTTAGGGGGCTTATTCCTTCACCCTCTCACTTTTCTGGTCCTCGCATGAACAGAGAGCAACAATACCCGAAGTCCGATGGTGCAAACAATTCAATGTTTTTATTGGGGTGAACTTCCAGCAAGCATGATTCCAATTTCCTTCCTCAGTGTCCCCCTTCCCAGCTCTGACACCACAGAGCCTTGCCTGTGTCCCTGTTCCCGTTCCCATTCCCACTCCCTTAGCGAAACATGATTCCAATGCCCCCACCCACCCCCTGTTCCCTGTTCCCATTCCCCCCTTACTTCCTGTTTGACCGCAGACTATATAGTAAAACTTGAGTTCTGCTTAGCTATACCTTAACCAATCAATCCTAATATATTATAACATGATTATTAACCAATTATATCCCACCACCTTAATTGGTTTACACCCAACAAAATTAATTATACAGCAGACAGAAACAATCACAGAACCAGACAGAGATTATACAGACAAACAATAGGGAAGTGGAGACTACAGTGATAGAACAATACAGAAATTAGGATTTCACATCCCAGCTATTGATAAGTGAGTTCTTGCCAGACAGGATGCTATCAAACTAAGTTTCCTTTTACATCTTCTAGGCTGTAGTGTGCTGTGACACCCTTGTGTTTTGTCTAATTTTGTAAGCAAGTAGTTTTTAAGGGAGGTGAAACTTGGGGTACACAAGACAAATCCTACTCCTGAAAGGGGTACAGTAGTTTTGAAAGGTTGAGAGCCATTGTTCTAAAGCGGCAATGTCCAATGACTTCCTCTAGGTTTTTGGCTTCCAAGTCAACAAGGCATTTTTGAAAATTTTACTTGCCTTGAGAGGCTGGTAAATATAATTGACAACAGCAGATTTTGTGGGAGGTAAAGCCATCCTATGTTGACTCTTCTGCAGAGAGTTTTGCCTCTTGTCAAATTGAAAGAACTGGTTGGAATATCTGGAGAGCATTGCTTATATTGTGAGTAGAGGTGATATGCAAAAATTAGAAGGAAGTTTGGCTTTGCACTCTGTCCTGTTTTTGCTGTTACCAAGAATGAAATAAATGAGTATGTGGATCCTATCAGTCTTGCACTAACGTTGTAAGGTTCAGGTGTAAGAATCTTTCATTATGTTTTCAAAGAAGCATTACTTCAGGTAAGTAAGTTTACCAAACTTTGTGTAGCTCAGGGGTAGGAAACCTATGGCACACGTGCCGAAGGCAGCACGCGAGCTGATTTTCAGTGGCACTCACTCTGCCCGGGTCCTGGCCACTGGTCCGGAGGGCTTTGCATTTTAATTTAATTTTAAATGAAGCTTCTTAAACATTGTAAAAACCTTATTTACTTTTCATACAACAATAGTTTAGTTATATATTATAGACTTATAGAAAGAGATCTTCTAAAACATTAAAATGTATTACTGGCACGCGAAACCTTAAATTAGAGTGAATAAATGAAGACTTGGCACACCACTTCTGAAAGGTTGCCGACCCCTGGTGTACTTCTAAGAGCCTGTGAATGGGCTTGGGCTGCAGATTTCTTTCCACAGAGCTTGAAAAAAACAGTGAATCATGGGGAGGTGAAGGGGTGGTGGGAGAGAGCACAACGTGATGTCATACAGAGTCAGTTTTTTGTTTAAAAATGAGTTCAGCCCCTTGTAGCTGTGAAAAGAGATGCACTGCTCTCTTCCAGAAACTGCAGATAGAACTCCTGCAACTCAGCTCTGCCAAGTAGCTGCTAAATGAAATTAATAAGAACCTGGTCGCTTTTGTTACTCTGAACCTTGGGCTTGTATCTATTAGCTAACTATAAAAGTATATTAACATGACCTTGAGTAGTTTAGTTAACCTGATGGGTTAAATATGACTTAGTTTAGACAGCGACCTTAATGTGTAACATTTTGTCAGCAGATCATGGGTAAAAGCTCCTAGAACCATCGATGCCAGCTTAAGTGATAAACATGTAGGTCACTGCCTATGCTGTTGTAACCCCCCAAGTAGCAGCAAAATGTCACAATTCTCCCTCTTCCCAGCAGTGAATGTTATGGCAACTGAGCCTTTCATGAAGATGTTGGCCTGAAATATTTTAGAATCTTCTCTTCCCTCCCTCTTAATTTTCTTTGGGGTCTACTAGGTTTTGTTTGCTGGTTATCCTTTGAGATCCTCAGAGGGAGGGAATTAAGGAAGGGGAAGTGTATCAGAGTCAGGTTGAAATTTGCAGATTGTTTGTGTTCGGAGTAGAGCAGAGCCGGGGATGTAGCTTCCTGTTTTTTTACTGACTGGTGCTGGTTACAGAGAATCTCTGTCCCTTGGCAGCCTTGTGTGGTTTTGCTGTCCCTGTACTAGCTGACAGCTGCCTCAAATGGGATTTGAATGGGATTTGCATTTCCATGGGGTCTTAATCTGATTTGCATTTTCAAAAGGCAGCAACAGACCTGAAAGGAGTGTGGAGAATAGTCTGATATGACCAGCTTCAGCTATGGGCAGAAACTTTGTTCATATAAATTTAAATAAAATATGTACATTGAGGATAAAATCTGAATAGTTTAATGGACTCGTAAAGGTGAGTTAGAAATGTTTTTCTCAACCATTTCTAAAAAACTTTTTGATTAAAGTAGGATAAGAATGTATTTCTGGGGTAATTTCAAATTGACTTTGTATTGTCTTGTTTTCCTTTATAAATCCACACTACAAGCTGTTAGTCATAGTTCATTTACTAACATTGAACAAGGCAGAGGGAAAAATGATCCTGTGCGTGAGTATAAAATCTGGTCTGATATTACTGACACAATATCAATGCTTCTTAATATCACTAGTATCACTATTCCTAGTTAGTCCTAGTAGCCTTCTTTTGAGCCGTGAAGAATCTAGAGTTTTAACTACCAAGGTAACATGACATAAAAATCTTACGTTTTAGAGTCCTTCTTGTCTGGCCAGATGTAGAGGTTATAAATGCCAAATTTGGTGACAAAACACATGTTAAGATGATATGCTGATCATAAAGGAAAAGATAAGGAGTCCTGGATTCTGTTTCCAGTTCTGCCCACACTCACTGTGGTAATCTAATTTCTCTACCTCAATTTTTGTGCTGTAAAATGGTATTTATTTCAGAGGAGGATCTGTGGCTTAAGTAGGTACTTGTATGGGGGGAAAAAATGCAAGAAGAAGGGGATATAGTAAAATGGAAAGGCAGCTAATTTTAACCTAATACAAGGAAACCTTTTTTAAGACAAAACTTGTAGAACTTGCTGCCACCAGATTGAGACCAGCATCTTGGTAGAATGCAAAAGAAGAATGACATGTTTATCAACAGCAATGCCATCAGTTAAATTAGGTGTTTAAAAATAATTGTTTAGAGCAGTGGTTCTCAACCAGGGGTACGTGTACCCGTGGAGTATGCAGTGGTCTTCTAGGACAGAGGTGGGCAAACTATGGCCCACGGGCCACATCCGGCCCACGGGACTGTCCTGCCTGGCCCTTGAGCTCCTGGCTGGGGAGGCTAGCCCCTGGCCCCTCCCCCGCTGTCCCTCCTGCCCTGCAGCCATGGAAAGGGAGCCGGGGGATTGGATAAGGGGTGGGAGGTTTTGGGGGGGCAGTCGGGGCAGGGGGCAGTTGGATGGGGCGGAGGTTCTGGGGGGCGGTCACGGATTGGGGGACTGGGAGAGGGTTGGATAAGCATGGGAGTCCTGGAGGGGGGGGGGGCTGCCAGGGGGCGGGGTTTGGATGGGGAATGGGGGGGGGGTTGGATAGGGGTGGGGTCCCGGGGGACCTGTCAAGGAGCGGGGGTGTGGATAGGGTTCAGAACAGTCAGAGGACTGGGAGCAGGGGATTGGATAGGGGATGGGATCCCGGGGGTGGTTAGGGGCAGTGGTCCTGGGAGGGGGTGGTTAGGGGACAAGGAGCATGGGGGGTTGGGTGGGGGATTCTGAGGGGTGCGAGAAGTGGGAGGGGTTGGATGGGGGCGGGGGCTGTGCTGTTTGAGCCTTTCCTACCCGGCTCTTCATACAATTTTGCAACTCCTTGGGCCAGAAAGTTTGCCCACCCCTATTCTAGGGGTACATTGATTTCTTTTATAATTATATGGTACAAATGAGGAAGTAAGCAATTTTTCAGTAATGGTGTGCTGTGACACTTGTGTTTTTATGTCTGATTTTTTGTAAGCAAGTAGTTTTTAAGCAAGTTGATGGTACGCAAGACAAATCAGACTCCTGAAAGGGATACAGTAGTCTAGAAAGGTTGAGAACCACTAGTTTAGAGGGACAAAAGCCTCAGCAGAGACTGGCTTATGGTCTGAGGACACTGATATAGGGGTTAGGAAGAAACTATGTACGGATAGGTTATTCCATAACAGACAACTGAAATTTTTCACAATGCCTATACCAGGGGTAGGCAACCTATGGCACATGTGTCGAAGGCGACACACGAGCTGATTTTCAGTGGCACTCACACTGCCCGGGTCCTGGCTAGCGGTCCGGGGGGCTCTGCATTTTAATTTAATTTTAAATGAAGCTTCTTAAACATTTTTAAAACCTTATTTACTTTGCATTCAACAATAGTTTAGTTATATATTCTAGACTTATTGAAAGAGACCTTCTAAAAACATTAAACTGTATTACTGGCACGTGAAACCTTAAATTAGAGTGAATAAATGAAGACTCAGCACACTACTTCTGAAAGGTTGCCGATCCCTTTCCTATACAAAGCTTTGGTACTGACCACTCTAAAGAACAGGATACTGGACTAGATGAACCCAGTGATCTGAGCTTGCAATTGCTATATTTCCAGGTGCTTAACAGTGGCTGGTATGTACTTCAGGAATGTGGTGAGGGTTTGCTTGTGAGCTAGATTTTGATATGGCTGGTGGGTTTTTTTGTGCGTGTGTGTAGTGGTCAGGAGCAGCTGTAAGCCTCAATTAGGGTTTTAATGTCTTATTACAAAATGGACTGAAGGCCAGAATACTTGTTGTTTATGGTACAAGATGTATAAAAACAAATGGCATTTCATTTGTAAACTTGAGTCAACTGTTAGTAGTTAATTCTTGGTATGTCAACTTGTGATGCTCTTCCAAATGATTATGCTGTACTTAACCTGTTAACCATATGTTTCTCTTATCAGGTCAGCCTATGTTTTCAAAAGCAATTAAGAATAAGCCTCAGACTCAGTAGATAAGTAGACTAAATACATGAACCCTTTTAGAAATAATTCAATTTGTTCTCATTCACTCTACTCCAACTATTCATACCACTCCACCATACCATAAATGTTTATACAGTATTTAGCAGCATCGAGTAGAGTAAAATACACCCAGTACCTGATACCACATATGGACATAATTAACTTCAATAGAAACACTGGAACTACTTGCATGCATAAGTGTTGGTAGAATTAGGGTCTAGGATTAAGCCTTTGTCTCAAATTGTTAGTTTAATCTTCAAGACTGACAGGTCTGTAGTTTTAAGTGGCATCATGCAACAGTATAAAGAATTGAAAGTCTTGAGTAACCTGGCTGAAACATTTAATTACAAAATGAACTATGCCCAAAAGGCATCAATTTGGACAGTTTCTTCAAGAATGAACCGTTGGTGGTAGTCTCTCTATTTTAAACATATTGGGCTAGATCCAATGGAGCTGAAGTGTGTGTATTTAGTCTGAACTATTTTATATTGCATCTTCTGTATGTTGAACTTAAGTTTTAACCATCCAATGATGTACTGTAATTAGTAATCAGGTCTCAGTTCAGAATTTCCCAAGCTTTTCTGGTTTTCTACCTGGAGAACACAATCTTTTATTTTTGGTAGTAGAGAGATATGACTAAGAACCTCCATAGGGTATTTAAATACCCTATGGTTTGAATAAATCTGAATTGAATGCCAACATAGTAAAGAAGCAAAAAATTAGTGTGTGGAATAGCAAAGGCATACTGAAATATTTGTGACAGATGTCTTCATATGTAGTTGAACTCTGTCTCTTGGGGACTCTGCAGATTGCTGTGAGGGAACCAACCACTAGATCCCCTGTGCTTTAAGCAGAGTCTGAACAGAGTCCACGCATAGATCTTATCTTGGGGTCCCTGGCCATACTTTCAGGATGCAGGTCTTCTGTTTAGCACCCATTCTTGACAGTTAAGACCCCAAGTTATAACTGCCTAGCCCCTGGTAGTGCTTACTCTCCCCTCCCCAATAGCTTAAACACACACTCTTTCACAACTCTAGTCATGTGGGCATTCTGAATCCACAGATAAACTCTTTGAGGACAAGTGATAGGTCTAACACAACTTATACACAGACTTTGCACAGGATTCCTAGCCGTTGTTGGTCTTCATTTAACTGCACGAGAACTATGGCGGGCTATACAAAACGAAACTCTACACACCTTTTCCTGCCTCAGTTTCCTCATCACTCCTGAGCTTTCTTTGGGCTAGGGTCAGTTTTCTAACGATGTCCAGTGTCCTCCTGCAATACATTACTTGTCGTCCTAACCATGGAACCTCTCTCATCTGCTTCCTCCTCAGTCAGCTTGCTTTGACCTTTATTGTTCCTGAAGCTAAACTGGATCCACTGTGTTTTTTTTGTTTGTTTGTTTTTTGTTTAAAAAAAAGAAAAGAAAAGCCAAAACTCTTCTATTCCTCTCCTTCCCAGAACTCCCTATGGTTCTGAGTCTTCTCCAGCTGTGTTTCTAGCAGGGATGGGTTCCTGACCCTATGCTATTGAACATTTGTATCAATAACCTGAAGAAAAAAATAATCACAGATAGTTTACAGGTGACACAGAAATTAGGGGTGTGGTAAATTGTGCTGTATCAGTGACCAGTCCCCTTTGCTGTTAGGATCTCTTGGTAAGCTTGGTGCAAGCCAACAATATGAATTTTAATATGGCTAAATAAAAATGTTCACATCCAAGAACAAAGATAAGCTATAATCACAGAATGGGGAACTATCCTGGGAAGCTGTGACTGAAAAAGATTTGCAGGTTATGATCAGCTGAACATGAGCTCCCAGTACAATGCAGTGGCAAAAAAGCCTAATGTGATCCTTAAAGGTATAAAGAGGGGAATCTCAAATTAGGAGTGGGGAGATGATTTTACCTTTGTATTTGGCACTGGTGAGACCACTGCTGGAATAAAGTACCCAGTTCTGGGATCCACAGTTCAAGGAGGATGTTGATAAATTGGACAGGGAGAAGAGCCATGCAAATACTGAAATAATTAGAAAACATGACTTTAAATATAGTGACACTCAAGGAGCTCAGTCTGTTTTGCTTAACAAAACCTTAAGAGAAGGTTAAAGGGGTGACCTGTTCAATCCCTAAATACATAGGTGGGGGACATATATTTAATAATCAGCTCTCCAGTCCAGCAGACAAAGGTATAGAAATAGAAGCTTGAGAAATTCAAACTGGAAATATACATAAAATTTTAAGTAATCAACAGTAGGAGCAACTTACCCAAGGTTGTGGTGTATTCTCTATCTCTGGTAATTTTTTTTTTTTTTTTTAAATCAAGATTGAACCTTTTTCTAAAAGATTCCCTAGTACAAACAGGAATTATTACAGGGAAGTTCTAGGGCCTGTGTTATAACAGAGACTAGGTGGTCACAGTGGTTGGTCCCTTCTGATCTTGGAATCATGAAAACCCATCTAGTGGTTTTATTTATTTATTTCTTCCTCTCCCTTTCCCCCGAAAGGCTAGCATCAGCACCTTGGGGTCTTTGTTCTGTAGTTGAATATTATCTCAACTCCAGACACCAGCACCATATTGAGGGTTTGGGGAAAACTTGTTCTCCCAATTTTTCAAGTAATATCTTCAATCCCTGTGTGTCTCTAATTCAGAAGTTGCTTGACGCTTTCTGGTGTGTGGGAAGAGGGCCAAGACTATAACAAAAGAACTAATTAATTCATGGGGGATAGGGCCATCAATGGCTATTAGACATGATGGGCAGGGATGGTGTCCCTAGCCTCTGTTTGCCAGAAACTGGGAATGGGTGACTGGATGGATCACTTGATGATTACCTGTTCTGTTTATTCTCTTTGGGGACTAGGCATTGGCCACTGTCGGAAGACAGGATACTGGACTTTGGGTCTGCTTCTTTCTAGAAAACTTCTGCCTATAGCATCTAATCTGCTAAATGCAGAAATTTTTGGTTGATGTTCTATGGCCTGTATTAGGCAGGCCAGGTGAGGTTATCATAATGGTCCCTTCTGGCCTTAAAATATGATTGTGGGATTTAATATTCCAGTATCATCTAAAATTAGAACAGTTTGATCCCAGGCTGAGTTTGTGACTAAGTTAATATTAATTTATAGAAATCATAATTGGGAGATAATTATGCAACCTTATTGTGCCATTTTAGTAAGCTTTCAGAGGAGAAACACTTCTAACATAAAATGCCCTGAAACTAGCAGTTAATCTGGCAGCAGTGCTGTTCTTAATATTATTTCTTGCCCTGTCTGTTATGACTTTGGTCTCTACACTAATTGGATGGTATGCACAGTAGGAAACACTGTAGATAGACTAAATGTGAAGTTTGGCATGATTTACAGTATCTCATTAACAGCATTACTTGACTCTTAATTTGTATGCCTTTCTCTTCTATCTTACAAAACAAAGCCACTGAATAATAGTATTAATAAGTATTAACCCAGATACTCTTCTCTGGCCTTCACAGACAGTATTTGCTCTGAGTTATGAGGTGTTCATTCAAACGAATCTACTTGTGAAAAAATGAAATAAACTCGAAGATTACGTTTCTTTAGTTGGACTTAAATTGCAGTATGAATGTCAAACAGAATATTAGAAAAGGTTTGCACTTCAATGCTTAACTAATAACTATAATATTGAAAATGTAAACTTGCCACTAGACACAAGTTTGTCATTAACGTGTCAGAAAAATTAAATGTAATAAAAGCATGGCAAAAGTTGGTGCTAGAAAACTGATTTAAGATAATGGACTCATGGAATGGAAACTGAATATGTACAGAGTAATTTTTTTAGTTTGACTTAACGATAGCAAAAGCTTTCTATCTGAATTTATTATGTAGATGAAAGTTCAACACCTCCAAAGGTTAGAGGGGTTGGGTTTCTACCATGCCTGTACAAGATGAAACATGGTTAGAACTAGGGCTGTCAAACAATTAATTATGATTAATTGTGAGATTAAAATAATCGCAAGATTAAAAATAGAACATTTATTTAAATATTTTTGATTGTTTTCAAATATATTGATTTCAGTTAAACACGGAGTACAAAGTGTACAGTGCCTGCTTTATATTAAATATTTGCACTGTAAAAAGAAAAATAGTATTTTTCAGTTCCCCTCACACAAGTACTGTAATGCAATCTCTATATTGTGAAAGTGCAATTTACAAATATGGAATTTTTTTTTTTTTACATAACTGCACTCAAACACAAAACAATGGAAAACTTTAGAGCCTACAGGTCCATTCAGTCCTACTTCTCTAAGATTGTTTACATTTACGGGAGATGATACCGGCTGCTTATTTACGACGTCTCCTGAAAATGAGAACCGGCATTCACGTGGCACGGTTGTAGACAGCGATGCAAGGTATTTACACGCCAGGTATGCTAAATATCTGTATGTCCCTTCATGCTTCAATCACCATTTCAGAGGATGTGCTTCCTTGCTGATGGGATCTGCTTGATAACAATCCAAAGCAGTGCGGCCGACACATGTTCATTTTCATCATCTGAGTCAGATGCTACCAACATAAAGTTGATTTTTGTTTTTGTTTCTGTTTTGTTTTTTGATGGATTGGATTCTATAGTTTCCAGATCGGACTGTTGATCTTTTAAGACTTCTGACAGCATGTTCCACACCTCATACCTCTCAGATTTTGAAAGGCACTTCAGGTTCTTAAACCTTGGGTCGAGTCCTGTAGTTATCTTTAGAAATCATAGACTTTAAGGTCAGAAGGGACCGTTAGGATCATCTAGTCTGACCTCCTGCACAGTGCAAGCCACAGAATCTCACCCACCCACTCCTCAAATCATGGTTTAAAGACTTCAAGGTGCAGAGAATCTTCCAGCAAGTGACCCGAGCCCCACGCTGCAGAGGAAGGCGAAAAACCCCCAGGGCTTTTACCTATCTGCCCTGGAGGAAAATTCCTTCCCGATCCCAAATATGGCCATCAGCTAAACCCTGAGCATGTGGGCAAGACTGACCAGCCAGACACCCAGGAAAGAATTCTCTGTGGTAACTCAGATCCCACCCCATCTAACATCCCATCACAAGCCATTGGGCATATTTACCGCTAGTAGTCAAAGACAAATTAATTGCCAAAATTAGGCTATCCCATTATACCAGCTCCTCCATAAACTTACCAAGCTTAGTCTTGAAGCTAGATATGTCTTTTGCCCCCACTACTCCCCTTGGAAGCCTGTTCCAGAACTTCACTCCTCTGATGGTTAGAAACCTTCATCTAATTTCAAGTCAACTTCCTGATAGCCAGTTTATATCCATTTGTTCTTGTGTCCACTTTGGTACTGAGCTTAAATAATTCCTCTCCCTCCCTGGTATTTATTTCTCTGATATGTTTATAGAGAGCAATCATATCTCTCCTCAGCCTTCTTTTGGTTAGGCTAAACAAGCCAAGCTCTTTGAGTCTCCTTTCATAAGACAGGTTTTCCATTCCTCGGATCATCCTACTAGCCCTTCTCTGAACCTGTTTCAGTTTGAATTCATCCTTCTTAAACATGGGAGACCAGAACTGCACACGGTATTCCAGATGAGGTCTCACCAGTGCCTTGTATAACTGTACTAACACCTCCTTGTCTCTACTGGAAATACCTCGCCTGATGCATCCCAAGACCGCATTAGCTTTTTTCACGGCCATATCACATTGGCGGCTCATAGTCATCCTGTGATCAACCAATACTCCGAGGTCCTTCTCCTCCTCTGTTATTGCCAACTGATGCCTCCTCAGCTTATAACAATAGTTCTTGTTGTTAATCCCTAAATACATGACCTTGCACTTTTCACTATTAAATTTCATCCTATTACTATTACTCCAATTTACAAGGTCATCCAGATCTTCCTGTATGATATCCCAGTCCTTCTCTGTATTGGCAATACCTCCCAGCTTTGTGCCATCTGCAGACTTTATTAGCACACTCCCACTTTTTGTGCCAAGGTCAGTAATAAAAAGATTAAATAAGATTGGTCCCAAAACTGATCCCTGAGGAACTCCACTAGTAACCTCCCTCCAGCCTGACAATTCACCTTTCAGTGCGACCCGTTGTTGTCTCCCCTTTAACCAGTTCCTTATCCACCTTAGTTTTCATATTGATCCCCATCTTTTCCAATTTAGCTAATAATTCCCCATGTGGAACCGTATCAAATGCCTTACTGAAATCGAGGTTGTCAAGGCTGTATCCCCACTTTGAACTTTAGGGTACAAATGTAGGGGCCTGCATGAAAACTTCTAAGCTTAACTACCAGCTTAGCCCTGGTCCGCTGCCACCATCCCAAGGCTAGTTTCCTTCCCTGGGTAGCCTTGAGAAACCTTTCACCAATTCCCTGGTGAATACAGATCCAAACCCCTTGGATTTTAAAACGAGGAGAAATTAAACATTCCCCTCCTTCCTCCCACCAACTCCTGGTGAATACAGATCCAAACCCCTTGGATTTTAAAACAAGGAGAAATTAACCATTCCCCTCCTTCCTCCCACCAACTCCTGGTGAATACAGATCCAAACCCCTTGGATCTAAAACAAGGAGAAATTAACCATTCCCCTCCTTCCTCCCACCAACTCCTGGTGAATACAGATCCAAACCCCTTGGATCTAAAACAAGGAAAAATCAATCAGGTTCTTAAAAAGAAGGCTTTTAATTAAAGAAAAAGGTAAAAATCATCTCTGTAAAATCAGTATGGAAATTAACCTTACAGGGTAATCAAACTTAAAGAGCTCAGAGGACTCCCCTCTAGTCTTAGGTTCAAAGTACAGCAAACAAAGATAAACACTCTAGTAAAAGGTACATTTACAAGTTGAGAAAACAAAGGAAAACTAACACGCCTTGCCTGGCTATTTACTTACAAGTTGGAAATAGGAGAGACTTGTTTAGAAAGATGTGGAGAACCTGGATTGATGTCTGGTCCCTCTCAGTCCCGAGAGCGAACACTCTCACAAACAAAGAACACAAACAAAAGCCTTCCCCCCCCTCCCCCCCCAAGATTTGAAAGTATCTTGTCCCCTTATTGGTCCTTTAGGTCAGATGCCAGCCAGGTTACCTGAGCTTCTTAACCCTTTACAGGGAAAAGGATTTTGGAGTCTCTGGCCAGGAGGGATTTTATAGTACTGTACACAGGACAGCTGTTATCCTTCCCTTTATAGTTATGACAGAGGTAAATTAGATCCACTGCATTTCCTTTGTCTAAAAAAAATCTGTTACTTTCTTAAAGAAGGAGATCAGGTTGGTTTGGCACAATCTACCTTTTGTAAAACCATGTTGTATTTTGTCCCAATTACCATTGACCTCAATGTCCTTGACTACTTTTTCCTTCAAATTTTTTTCCAAGACCTTGCATACTACAGATGTCAAACTGACAGGCTTGTAGTTGCCCGGATCACTTTTTTTCCCCTTTCTTAAAGATAGGAAATACGTTAGCAATTCTCCAGTCATATGGTACAATCCCCGAGTTTAGATTCATTAAAAATTCTTGCTAATGGGATTGCAATTTCATGTGCCAGTTCCTTTAATATTCTTGGATGAAGATTATCTTGGCCCCCTGATTTCGTCCCATTAAGCTGTTTGAGTTTGGCTTCTACCTCGGATGTGGTAATATCTATCTCCATATCCTCATTCCTATTTGTCATCCTACCGTTATCCCTAAGCTCCTCATTAGCCTCATTAAAGACTGAGGCAAAGTATTTGTTTAGATATTGGGCCATGCCTAGATTATCCACTTCTTCTTTCTTAGTTTTCTTCTTATTTATATGGCTATAGAACCTTTTACTATTGTTTTTAATTCCCTTTACAAAGTCCAACTCTATATGGCTTTTGGCCTTTCTAACTTTATCCCTATATGTTCTGACCTCAATAAGGTAGCTTTCCTTGCTGATCACTCCCATCTTCCATTCCCTGTAGGCTTTCTGCTTTTTCTTAATCACCTCTCTGAGATGCTTGCTCATCCAGCTTGGTCTACAACTCCTGCCTATGAATTTTTTCCCCTTTCTTGGGATGCAGACTTCTGATAGTTTCTGCAACTTTGACTTGAAGTAATTCCAGGCTTACTCCACCTTTAAATCCCCAAGTTCTTCAGTCCACATCTCACATTGGTACCTTCTTTGTGTTTTGTCAAATCTGCAGAGAAAGTGTTCTTAAATCGAATATGTGCTGGATTGTCATCCGAGACTTCTATAACATGAAATATATCGCGCAATGAGCAGAGGCATACAGTTCTCCCCTAAAGAGTTCAGTTACAAATTTAATAAAAACATCATTTTGTAACGAGCGTCATCAGCAATGTAATTGTGGAATCTTCATTTGTTAGTGCAAGACTAGAAAATAATTTGTATTCATATCCCAGGTGGAAGAAACAGCATTAGCAGACTTGTCTGCTAAAATATGGTCTGATTTCTTATCAGAATTTTTTAAATAATTGGCTGCTCCAGAAGAGCAATAAGCTTCAAAGCCTGCTTGCTAGTTACCAGTTCATGTTGGCTACACAACTTCTGAACCTGAGGATTTAGCTATTTTATTTGTTTTATCCCCTTCAACTGATTAAATAGTTTGCCAGCTTTTAAGTAGCATTTGCAGAGTATTGTCACTGCATTTTATTTTACTTGAGGCTGGCTGTCCCAGTGTTACAAAGTGGAAATGTTTATCTTGGTTTTTACTTTCTTAAATGAGCAGTGTCTGTTCTTTAATTTTATTCTTCAAAATCCACTACACAAAGGGTATGTCTACACTACAGGATTAATCCAAATTTACAGAATTCGAATTTTGTAAACAGATTGTATAAAGTCGAATATATGCGGCTACACTAAGCACATTAATTCGGCGGTGTGCGTCCATGTACTGGGGCTAGCGTCGATTGCCAGAGCGTTGCAGTGTGGGTAGTTATCCCATAGTTCCTGCAGTCTCCCCCGCCCATTGGAATTCTGGGTTGAGATCCCAGTGCCTGATGGGGCAAAAAATGTTGTCGCAGGTGGTTCTGGGTACAGCCTCACCCCTCCCTCCATGAAAGCAACGGCAGACAACCATTTTGCGCCTTTTTTCCTGGGTGAACACTGCAGACTCCATACAACGCAAGCATGGAGCCCGCTCAGCTCAAGACAGCAGTCATGAACATTGTAAACAGCTCTCGCGTTCTCGTGCAGTTTATGCTGAACCAGGACCAGAAAAACGAGGAGAGGAGGAGGAGGTGGCGACGGCAGCACAGCGACAAGAATGATGAGGACATAGACATGGACACAGAATTCTCTCAAACCGCGGGCCCCGGTGCTTTGGAGATCATGTTGTTAATGGGGCAGGTTCTAGCCGTGGAACGCTGATTCTGGGCTTGGGAAACAAGCACAGACTGGTGGGACTGCATATTGTTGCAGGTGTGGGATGATTCCCAGTGGCTGTGAAACTTTTGCATGTGTAAGGGCACTTTCATGGAACTTTGACTTTCTTTCCCCTGCCCTGACGCGCTAGAATACCAAGATGAGAGCAGCCCTCACAGTTGAGAAGCGAGAGGCGATAGCCCTGTGGAAGCTTGCAACGCCAGACAGCTACCGGTCAGTCGGGAATCAATTTGGAGTGGGCAAATCTACTGTGGGGGCTGCTGTGATGCAAGTAGCCAAAGCAATCACTGAACTGCTGCAATGAAAGGTAGTGACTCTGGAAAATGTGCAGGTCATAGTGGATGGCTTTGCTGCAATGGGATTCCCTAACTGTGGTGGGGCGGTAGATGGAACCCATATCCCTATCTTGGCACCGGAGCACCAGGGTACCCAGTACGTAAACCGCAAGGGGTACTTTTCAGTGGTGCTGCAAGCACTGGTGGATCACAAGGAACGTTTCACCAACATCAACGTGGGCTGGCCGGGAAGGGTTCATGACGCTCGCGTCTTCAGGAACACTACTCTGTTTAAACGGCTGCAGAAGGGACTTGCTTCCGGACCAGAAAATAACCGTTGGGGATGTTGAAATGCCTATAGTTATCCTTGGGGACCCAGCCTACCCCTTAATGCCATGGCTCATGAAGCCATACACAGGCAGCCTGGACAGGAGTCAGGAGCTGTTGAACTACATGCTGAACAAGTGCAGAATGGTGGTAGAATGTGCATTTGGCCGTTTAAAAGGTCGCTGGCGATTGTTACTGACTGGCTTAGACCTCAGCCAAACCAATATCCCCATTGTTATTGCTGCTTGCTGTGTGCTCCACAATCTCTGTGAAAGTAAGGGGGAGACTTTTATGGCATGGTGGGAGGCTGAGGCAAATCGCCTGGCGGCTAATTACGCGCAGCCAGACACCAGGGCGATTAGAAGAGCACACCAGGAAGTGCTGCGCATCAGAGAAGTTTTGAAAACAAGTTTCATGACTGGCCAGGCTACAGTGTGAAATTTCTGTTTGTTTCTCCTTCATGAAAACCGGCCCCCTTTATTGACTCATTCTCTGTAAGGAACCCATCCTCCCCCTTCCCCCAGCTTGCTTTCAAAGGAAATAGTCACTATCGTTTAAAAATCATTTATTCTTTATTAATTGATTATAAAAAGAGGGAGAGAACCCAGGTGGAGTTGGGAGGAGGATCGGTGGGAAGGAAAAGGCCACTAAAAAAAGGTTTAAAAAAATGACAGCCTTTTGCTTGGGCTGTCCACTGGGGTGGAATGGGAGAGTGTGCAGAGCCTCCCCCCCGTGTTCTTACACGTCTGGGTGAGGGGGGTTACACGGGGTCTGTAGCAGCACTCTGTTATCCTGCTGCCGTTCCTGAAGCTCCACCAGACGCCAGAGCATGTCTGTTTGCTCACGCAGCAGCCCCAGCGTTGCATCCTGCCCCCTCTGATCTTCCTGCCGCCACCTCTCATCGAGAGCGTCCCTCCTGTCTTCACGTTGGTCCCTCCTATCCTCACCTTCACTGACATCTTTCCTATACGTTGAAACCGTGTCCTTCCACTCATTCAGATGAGCTCTTTCACTGCAGGTTGATTCCATGATTTCCGCAAACATCTTGTCTCGCGTCGTCTTTTTCCGACACCTTATCTGAGATAGACTTCGGGACGGAGGAGGGAGGCTTGAAAAATTTGCAGCTGCAGGAGGGAGGGAAAAAAGGAGAGAATTTTTTAAAAAGATACATTTTACAAACATTTTACAGAATAATGCTTATACTCTTTCACGGTGACCAACACTATTCACATTACATAGCACATGTGATTTCTGTGCAAGGTCGCATTTTGCCTCTTAATATTGAGTGCCTGTGGCTGGTATCAGGGAAGATCCCTGCTAGCTAAAAGCGAAAAGCTCAGGGCCAGTTCCCCTCTTCTCTCTTCCCCCCACTCCCCCCGCCGGCGCTTGGCTAACGGCAGGAAAGGATTTCTTTTCAGCCACAGGCAAACAGACCAGTAGGAATGGCCACCTCTGTCCCCTTAATTAAATTCCCGTATTTCAACCAGGTTACCATGAATGATATCACTCTCCTGAGGATTACACCGTGAGATAAAGAACGGATGTTGCTTGAATGCCAGCAAACACCAGGACCATACGCTGCCAGGCTTTGTCATGGAATGATACCACATTACTTGTTACTAGCATGGCGTGGTCAAGTGTCCTACCACAGAGGACGGAATAAGGCTGCACTGCCCAGAAATCTTGTGGCGAGACTTTTGGAGTACCTCCAGGAGAGCTTCATGGAGATGTCCCTGGAGGATTTCCACTCCATCCCCAGACACGTTAACAGACTCTTCCAGTAGCTGTACTGGCCGCGAATGCATTCCAAGTCCTCAGGGCAAAGTAATCATTAAAAAACGCTTGCTTTTAAAACAAGTTTTATATTTTAAAAGGTAAACTCACCTGAGGACCCCCTTCCATGGGGTTATGGTCTTGGATACTGCCTTGGGAGGGTACTTCAGTCAGGCTGAGGAAGAAGATCCTGGCTGTTGGGGAGAACGGAGTGCTGGGTGCTTTCCGCAAGCTCTTCCTCTTCCTCCTCCTCCTCCTCCTTTTCCCCGTCCGCAGAATCCTCAGGTATAGCTGATGAGATTACCCTCGCCTCGGAATCCACGGTCAGAGGTGGGGTAGTAGTGGCGGCGGCCCCCACTAGAACTGCATGCAGCTCGGCCTAAAAGCTGCATGTCCGTGGCTCTGTCCAGGAGCGACTGTTTGCCTCCTTTGTTTTTTGATAGACTTATCTGAGCTCCTTGACTTTCACGTGGCACTGATCTGAGTCCCTATTGTGGCCTCTCTCCATCATGCCCTTGGAGACTTTTTTCAAAAGTTTTGGCATTTCGTCTTTTCGAACGCAGTTCTGCTAGCACTGAATCCTCTCCCCATATAGCGATCAGATCCAGTACCTCCCGTACGGTCCATGCTGGTGCTCTTTTTCGATTATCGGCCTGCATAGTTACCTGTGCTCTCCACGCTGGGCAAACAGGAAATAAAATTCAAATGTTTGCGGGGCTTTTCCTGTCTACCTGGCCAGTGCATCCAAGTTCAGATCGCTGTCCAGAGCGGTCACAATGGTGCCCTGTGGGATAGCTCCCAGAGGCCAATACCATCGAATTGCGGCCACGCTAACCCTAATTCGAAATGACAATATCGATTTTGGCTCTACTCCGCTCGTCGGGGTGGAGTACAGAAATGGATTTTAAGAGCCCTTTATTTCGAAATAAATGGCTTCGTTGTGTGGACGGGTGCAGGGTTAATTCGATTTAATGCTGCTAAATCCGAATTAAAGTCCTAATGTAGACCAGGCCTAAGACGTACATCATACTTGAATGTTGAATAGGAATTGTATACTACAAACTAGGTTTTTATATTGAGCTTTGTTTTTATGTTGACTCTAAATTTGTTTGCTCATCTTGTATGTGCAGACTTCCAAAAGAAGCTGGAGGGAGAAAATAAAATGGAGACGGAGGCAGTTTCTAATCTTCGTCGCCAACTGAAGGAAGCAGAAGATGAGCGGAGAAAGGCAGCACAATATGGCTTGCATATACTGGAGCAACAAAATGAGATGCAGAATCAGTTAGATGAGCTACGGAGTGAATTGAGCATCAAAACTGAGGTGAACTTTCATGTTGGATTTGGCAGAATATATATATATATATATATATATATATTGTAACTTCAATATCATTTTTAACACTTTTATGATTTTAAACTACTTTAATTTTTACAGTTGTGGGCAATTTTAAGCAGGGGATGGTTAGTGCAGCTCTGAAAGCGGGATGGGGCTCCCAGTGTGGCAGAGAAACCCAAGACACTTGAGCACAAGGTGTCTTGTGGGAGACACTGTGTGCCGCTGGCAGAGCAGAGACCTATAGCCAGGGTTGTGAGGAGGACAAGACCCTGGATGTGTGGGGAGGCCACCTTGCTGCTGAACACTTTGTGCCTGGGGTCAGTCCTGCACTTCTGGTTGGTGAGTGAATGAGCATGGCTGTTACAGCAGGACTGCAGAGAGCTCCCTCTGGCTGCTGAGCTGATGGTACTGGATCCCTGCAGGCACAAGTTGTGTGGAAGGTTGCAGTCCTGGTGGAGAGGAGCAGAGGACCCCGGCTTTTCCACCTGGTGAGAGAGTTGGGCTGTGACAGCAGGGCTGCAGAGGGCTCCTTGCACTGCTGCAGGGCTGGTGACACCTAATTTCTGCAGGCGCAGAGAAGGCTGTGGACTGTGAGGAAGATGATGATCCCCTGGCCACAGGGGAGGTCACCCTGCTGTCCACAGGCAGGCACCACTTGGCAGTGGGGTGGCCTCCCCACCTGCCAGGCACTATTCTTTTTTCTTGTGGCCCTGGCTGGGGTCTGTGGCAGGGCAGAGCAGGATTGCAGTGATTCCTGCACCTTGTGCCTGCAGGAATCCAGCATCATCAACCTTGGAGCTGTGCAGGGAGCCCTCTGCAGATCCACTGTTACAGCTTTGCTCCCTCACTCATGTGACAGCAGGGCTGCAGAGAGTTCTCTGCTGCCACAGGTGACACATGATCCCTGTAGGTGGGAGGTTGTGCTTGTGCCAGCTGTTACTGATGGATACTTTTTTTTTTTTTTTTGGTCAGTTGAAATTGACCTTTTCTGATATCTCTAGATTTCAATCAAATTGTGCCAAGTTATATTCGTCTATTCTAGAGTGGTGTTTTTGCCATTCTGTCTCATTAGAGTCCATTGGTTTAGGCTTTTATACAATCCTCTCCTTGGAATATCTTTTTCCAAATTTCCAGCTGAATGAAAGCATAAAATGTAGGAAACTCAAGCTCTCCTTTATAGTTAGCTAGCACACTATTTTGGAAGTCTTGTAATAAACCACTGAGATGGTTCTTCGAACTGAAAGCTGGAATGATAAATGGGACTTGCATCTATTTTTGTCATATGTCTTCCTGACTTTCAGATCAAGTTGTTCAACAGTGAGTAACCATTTGAATAATTTTTTTCTTCCTTAATAGCCGAAACATAACATGTAAGCTAACATTTTAAAATGACTGTTAAATGCTAACACATTCAACTACTTCATGTTGTGGTCATGCTTTTCACGTTAGTTGGATGGTGATGTCACAAGATGGTTCATGACTGACCTGCCCAAATACTAACACAAACTTAAGTACATGGGACAACAGGGGTGGAGGACTCTGCAGTCTGCCTGGAGAATTAGAGCAACATGAGAACTACCAAATAAATTACAAACATTCTGGGTGGATAGCTGTTTCCTGTAAGACAGATATGAAAATCTTCATGAAGCAATTGATGACTTTTGAAAAAGACAGGTCAGCTGGAGTTAGAAATCCTAGTAATTAGTTGGTCTTGGATCTTGAGTCTAAATGCATTAAAATAAACCGATGCCTGAGGAGTCACTTAAAAAGATACAAAGACTTATCAATATCACATTTATTTTTCAGAAATTTGAACAAGACAAGTATTCACTTCAGAGAGAAGTTGAGCTCAAGAATAGAATGTTGGAAAGCTTGAGCTTTGAATGTGATGCTCTTAAGCAGCAACAAAATATGCAACTGGACAAACAGCGAGAACAACTTGAAAGAATCCACGGACAAGAAATCAGTCAACTTAAAGACAAGGTTTGGGATGTAATGAATTGCTAAAATGTTGCTGACATGCATATAAAGGAATGTTTGCAAGATTTGGAAGAATACTTATCGTATATACTCGTTCATAAGCTGAATATTTTTGGGAAAAAAGTGACTCAACAAACAGCGGGATTCCGCTTATAAACGGGTGTACGCCAAAATGTGATGATTTTAAACTCTATGGAATCATTGAATTGAATATCTAATACATTATTGTTTTGTTTACCTGGAGTGTCTGTAGGCATGGAGCCCCTCAGCTCCCTGTGGCTGCGGTTCGCTGTTCGCAGCCAATGGGAGCTGTGGGAAGTGGCACAGATGCTACAGATAAACAAAACGTCCCGCCAGCAGCTTACCCTGACAGGCTGGGAGCCAAAGTTTGCTGACCCATTTATTGATGTTAATACTGCAGCCTTTTAAAGTTGCAAAGGCTTTGTTTAGTGGATTAGTTGGCTTGAAACGGACCTCATAAGTCTTGAGCCAATATGAAAATATAATGTGCAGAATCGATGGAATCACTAATAAAATTGAAATAGCCTGTTATCCCTACAGACATGCCAATTTACAGAGCTGCTTTGAAATAAACAAAGAACAATAATAATTTGACAGTGATAAAGCAGGTGACATTACTATATAAAGTCCTACAAAATCTATAACTATAATAATAATTTATTTTCATGCTAGTATTTAAAATGAACAACGGTGAAATCAAAAGAAAAAGGTCTTATCCTGCAGTGTTCAAACTTTGTTGTTGAATATGCAGAAGCAAACAATTGTGCCACTGCTCGTGAATTCTGTATCAATGAGAAGCAAGTAAGAGAATGGTGAAAAAATAAAACACTAAAAGACATGCCAAGAAGCAAGAAAAAATGCCCAGTGAGGTGCGCTTCATTTCCTGAGCTAGAGAAAGATCTCAATAATTGGGTTGTTGAACGTCGACAAAATGGGTACATTGTCACTAGAACTGGAATTCGTCTGCGTGCTCTGCAAATGTCGAAAGATAACAAATACAAGTCAGTAAAGCCGTTAATGTTTGTCACATCAGCGGGTTGGTGTATTTGCTTCATGAACTGTCATGGTCTCTGTCTTTGTCAGCCAACAAAGATAGCGCAAAAGCGGTCGAGAGATCTGGAAGAAAAGATAGACTCTTTCCAAAGGTTTATTATAAAATATCGAAAGGAATATGCATTTGAACTGTCACAAATAGGAAATATGGACAAAACACCAATGGCATTTGATCTCCCGAACAACAAAACGGTAACTGGGGTTGGTGAAAAAACAGTTTTAATTAAAACAACTGGCCATGAAAAAATCCATTTTACGGTGGTTTTATCATGTTTGGCAAATGGATCAAAGCTCCCTCCTGTTGTTGTTGTTGTTTTGTTTTTTAAAAGAAAAACCTTGCCCAAAAACATGAAATTTCCTGCTGGTGTCATTGTATGTGCACATGTAAAGGGAGGGATGGATGGATGAAAGTGGGACTATTGAATGCCTGGAAAAACTGTGGAATAAGAGCCTGGGAGCACTTTTCAAGAAACCTGCTGTGCTCGTTTGGGACACGTTCAGGGCACACAAAATGGATGTGAAAAATGTGGCCAAAAATATGAAAACTACTTTGGCTGTAATACCTGGAGGCTTAACTTCAGTTCTACCACCGCCTGATGTCTGCCTGAACAAACCCTTTAAAGACAGGCTATGCAAAATGTGGTGTGAATCAATATGCTCAGGTGTGGTGAAGTTG
Source organism: Malaclemys terrapin pileata (assembly GCF_027887155.1). Classification (NCBI taxonomy): domain Eukaryota; kingdom Metazoa; phylum Chordata; order Testudines; family Emydidae; genus Malaclemys; species Malaclemys terrapin. The sequence goes on from NC_071512.1 coordinate 30,421,537, forward strand.
ACAAAAGGCAGAATCTTATGAAGCCCGAAATCAGTCTGGTCGCCCAGTGGATGAAGGACGCGTGGATGTCCATTCCCTCGGAAATGGTACTTCCCGCAGCTCCCATTGTCTGGGAACAGCAAACCGCGGACACTGGGAGCTGAGGGGCTCCGTGCCTGCAGATGCTCCAAGTAAACAAAACGTCCCGACCCAGCAGCGGCTTACGCTGACGGGCCGGGAGCCAAAGTTTGCCAGCCCCTGAAATATAGGGTTGGCTTATGAAAGGGTCATACAGTTTTTGCTATTTTTACCTAACCATCTTGGGGCGTCGGCTTATAAACGAACGGGCTAATGAACGAGTATATACGATAATTTATTTCTTGAAGTAATAACTACAATATCACCCTCAAAAAATCAAATGAATGGTTCAGGCATGCAGCTAGTTTTTTCCCCTTGTACTTGGTATCTATATTGAAAATTTCAGAGTTTAGTTAGCCGTCAATCCTTCTGACCACTTACTGTACTGGAAAGTTTGATTAAAAATAAGTAATAGTTAGTACTTAATAAAACAGTATTGGAGACAAAAGGCTGCTTATGGTAGAATTTCAGAGGGAGGAAAATATCAGCAATATTTAAATGAATATTGCTGATTCTATTTAAGATAAGTATGTTGTTCTGTAGTTTACTCAAGCCAGCTATTTGTTGGCAATGTGGAATTTAGGTAGAATGTTGTCACAAAACAATGCGGTTGGCTTCATGGTAGCCTGTTACAAAACCAGTATATTATGCCCTAGCAGAGGGTTCAGCGTGTTGATTCAGCAGACCTCGATGTTACTCATAAAGACCACGTGCTAGGTTTGGTGGTGAGGGCCAGGTTTATTGTTGACAAAGTGCAGTCCTAGTGCCCTGGCTTAATGGTTACAGGTACACTAAGAGATGTATGCCCGAGGCAGCATAGCAGCTTAATCAACATAATGTAATACAGTAACTTCTCACTTAACGTTGTAGTTATGAAAAATGCAACTTTAAGCAAAACGATGTTAAGCGAATCCAATTTCCCCATAAGAATTAATGCAAATGAGGGTGTTAAGTTCCAGGGAAATGTCTATCTAATTTTACTTACACACACACACACACACACACTCTCTCTCTCTCTCTCTCTCTCTCTCTCTCTCTCTCTCTAAGTTTTAAACAAACAATTTAATACTGGTACACAGTGATGATTGTGAAGCTTGGTTGAGGTGGAGGAGTCAGAGGGTAGGATATTTCCCAGAGAATGCCTTACTGCTAAATTAACTACCGATTGACTGAGCCCTCAAGGGTTAACTCTCACAACACTCTACAGGGCAGCAGGAAAGGAGGGAGGGCAGACAGAGAAGCACACCCTGTGTGTGAGAGAAAAAATGCGCATTTCCCCTTTAAGTAGCCGACCGCAGGCTTAAGTACACTGCCTTGTTAATTAAATCAGTTTGCTGAGACCTGAGACACGCAGCTACTGCCTAGAAGCTCCCTCCCTCCATCCTGTGTTCCCCCTGCTCTATGGAAGATGGGGGTAAGTGGGGTGCAGGGGGGTGAGGGAGACACCCTGACATTAGTGCCCCTAATCTCTCCCCCTCCCCCCCCCCCCCATACAGCACGTAGGAGTCTCTGGGAGAAGCTCCAAGGTAGAGGGCAGAAGCAGCACATGGTAGTGGGGGGAGGGACAGCTGCTGCACAGGGAACTTAAGGGAGTGGGGAGCTGATAGGGGGACTGCTGGTCCTCCCTGGTTCTAACCATCCACCAGCTAGCAGCAACGGGCTGCTCTTCCTGCAAGAAATGGACAAAACAGGCGGCTGCCAAACATTAGAAGGGAGCATTTCACAACTTTAAATGAGCATGTTCCCTAATTGATCAGCAACTTAACATCGAAACAATGTTAACCGGGAGGACTTTAGTGAGGGGTTCCTGTAATGTCCCCTAGTCCGGTACAAGATGTCCTTCCTATAACCTCTTTTGATACATTGATATAAACAATTACACTCCAGATGTTGTTAGTTACCACCTTTATTCTTGTACCTGGTAGTTTGAGAGGTCAGTGCGTTCCTATACCATTTCTTAGGAATGTGTTTATGTAGTTACCTGAGAACGCTGTGTATCTCTGTATCATGCTCTTAGGTCAGGAATAGCTGATACCCAGTATTACTATTTTAGTAAGGCCTACCCTAATTCAGTCTTTAGTTCGTTCTGTTAATTGTGCCTGGGGCTCCGGCAATGCTTACAATATCAATTCTTGCTTAACTACTGTGTTTTTAAGTTGGAGAAGTTGAAAGCAGACCTAGATGAAACCCGACTAAGTGAGAAACAACTAAAGCACAAAGTGGAACATCAAAAGGCAGTCATTAATGCTAAATCGGAAGAATTGCACATGATGTCTGAACGTGTACATGAAACCATGTCTTCAGAAGTGCTAAATCTCCAGATTGAACTAACTGAACTTGAAAGTGTGAAGGTATGTGACTAATACTTTATTAGTGTAAGTTCATGGTATGAACATTCTATTTGAAGACAAATGTCTACCTCTAGTCTCTTTCTGTACTAACACAATTTTAGAAGGTCATGTACAGTACTCTGCATCTTGTGAATAAACTGGAATGCTAATATGGTTCTTCCAAAAGCTAGTAATGATGACTGGGGAAAAACTTTTTACCTTAGTATGATTGGCACTGGAGGGTGAGAGCCTTCTTTTTTGAGTAGGTTACACTGGAAAAAAGTTGGACTGATGCCAGAGTACCTAACTACTGATAAAAAGTAGAAAATACAAGTAAAATCCTTTTGTTGCTACTTGTTTTGGGGACAGGCCAGTGTTGAAGAGAAGATGAATGAATTGCAATACAGTAAAGAGCAACTAGAACTTGCGAACAGCAACCTACGCAACCAGTTGGAACGCCTTCAAGGAGACAAAGAAGAGAGAGAAAAGGAAATAGTTTCTTACTACAATGCATTAGAGGTACTGTGCCTATAGTTTTATGTACCATTTTGAACATGGGGAGTTATTTCTCTTTTTCCCCTCTGTAATCCCATGAAGGTATAGCTTACTGGGGAATGGAATCGCTGTGTGTTTCAGATCTGGTCAGAGACTGTCTGAAGTGCTCCTTGCACTTTAATATGGAGCTAATCTATAATAATAATTAATGGAGATATCCCATCTCCTAGAACTGGAAGGGACCTTGAAAGGTCATCGAGTCCAGCCCCCTGCCTTCACTAGCAGGACCAAGTACTGATTTTTGCCCCAGATCCCCAAGTGGCCCCCTCAAGGATTGAACTCACAACCCTGGGTTTAGCAGGCCAATGCTTAAACCACTGAGCTATCTCTCCCCCCCCGCCCGGGACCAATGGAACAACAGAGGGTTGGAGAGACACCCCTTTCTGCCCTTCTAACTAAGCTCCATTCCCTGGAAGAGCAAAGATTCTTGGGCTCAAAACCAGACAAGAGTAGTTCCCACAACACTGCAGCCTGAGGAGGGGCTTCACATGATTATCAGGCTTCTCTGCATGTCCCGATAGACTCACTGCCCTGTCTCACCTGGAAGCCTGATAGAGAGCACTGAAAGTTATGCTTCTGTGTGAGAGGAAAAAGAGTTTCTCAGGTCAGAGACCTCCTTGGTTGTATAGTCTCCAGCACAATGGAACCCTGGTCTCTTGATGTTGCCTTGATGACTCCTGCCTCAGATACACTAGCGTTTCTTCAGAATGGTTGGCTGGAATTCTATGACTAGCCATCACTGCCAATTTTCTATGTTGATTTGGCAGGCACAGTGGACTCCTCCTGGTGTCGTGATTAAGTGGAATGATGCTAAACAAGCCTGTGGCTGAATTTGTATTTCCCATTATTTCAGAAAGAGGGAGGCTTTGAAATTAATTCCTCTATACGAGGATCACACTGCTGTTGCAGTGAGGAAGAGGTGGTTATAGCTCTAGAAACCTCTAGAAAGCTAGTTCTTTCTACAGTTGCTGGGGAAAAAACTTTCCCATCACTTATGTTATTGTGACCCCTTTGGAAAGTGGCAATGAATGAGCATTCCTAGAAGTTTGAAGATATAACTCAAAGACATGCAGTACACACACAGATTGCACCCTGCTCATCATTCCATCCAAAATGCCAGGTCTTCAGGGATTCCAGTTGCTGCAGGCAAGGTGTTTAAAATCCTTCAGTTTGCATGCTTGGCAATTGGGTGACTATTTATAGAGAAGGAAAAGGTCCCTAGTAATGTGAGGAAAGTGTATGTGGAAGATTTAGTGAGTAGGTTTCCATTCTAGTATAGAGGCATCCTCTAGTGGGGAAGGTACCACTGGTTTCTAATTTTTTAAATTGCAAAGCTCAGGCTTTATAGGGGGCATACCCATTTCTACCTTTTTTCTACTATACTTACAATTCTGCTGCTTCTTCCTGTCCCGTTGCTTGTTTCTTACTCTGTGCTTACTACTACCCAGTAGTGTTTGAGGAGAGAAACTGATGTAGAATGTAAAATTAATCACCTGATAACTTTTCTGCTGGCATCTTTTCTCATTGTATCCACCCTGGTAGCCTGAAAAACTGGAGTGCAGCTTACAACAAACTGATCGATTGTTTTTCTCTAAAGGGAGAATTAGATATACTTGCTTTAATTACAGTTCTATCAAATTAGTTGTTTTATTATTAATAATCAGTTGCTGGAGTATTTTTAAAGAACTCTTCTAATGGCTTGAGCTGAATGGTAAAGCTCCAGCAACAACAGTGAGGCATTTAGCTCATGGCTTGAAAACATTTCTATATAGTTCTGACCTGTAATAGAAACACCCACTTTTTACTGACAACTTGTTTTTCTGGCTTTAATCTAGAAAGCTCGTGAAGCTAACCAGGCACTTCAAGGTCAGCTGGATCATGCACTGGTTCAGGCTTTGGACCCTACCAGTAAAGGCAATTCTCTGTTTGCAGAGGTATGTTATATCACAATTATTGCAGAATGTGTTCATTGGGAGGAGCTATAAATACTTCAATCACTATAAATTTGTACCTTCAGTTACACACTAAATGCTGATATATTTGTGTTCCTGAGTCATCAACTATGACTCTCTCTTCAAAGACTACCATGTTGAGCTATTTGTGGGGACTGAGTAGTAGACCTCTGTTTCTAATCTCTGAAGTGGTGTGGGAGCTAAGTATGGTAGCAACATTAATAAAACTAAATGGATCACTTTGGAAAAAATTGAGGGTTGGTGGTGGTCTTTTGGCTATGGTTTTCATTTAGCTTATTATAGTAAATTGGGAAGGAATATTCAGCTGGATGTTCTTATCTAATGTATTTGGGGAGTTAACTGATGGGACGGTGTCTGACCTCATGTAGGAGCCTGCCTGTAGTTGAGACGTACAAATACTGGATAATCCAATCAGCTGAAGGGGATCAGATCTTTTTACCTGGCATTTATGGGAGTACCATGTTGTAGTTCTGTTCCAACTTCTCCGTAAATTAGTGCAACTGGCATGAGACCTATTTTTGTGTATATAAAAACTTCATGACAACTTGCACTAATGTCAGTAGGGAAATCAAGTGTGTACAGTACTACTAAGGGATTTTAGGAGTTACTTTACTTGTATAACCATAGCACAAGGGACTAAAATCTCCATTGACCTTGCTCCTGGTAGTAAGGCAATATCTCTTCATTTTAGATGCCTTAGAGGTATGTGAAGTGTTTTTGTTGGAGAAGTCACACTTCCAGAAGTGTTACTGGTGATCACTGTAACCTCATATTCTTACCTTAACATCTTAAAAACATCTTAAAATCCAATTGACCATCATTATGATTTCCATAGTAATAATGTGTTAACAATGTTCTATAGGTGGAGGACCGTAGGGCAGAAATGGAACGTCAGCTGATCAGTGTGAAAGTAAAATATCAATCACTACAAAAACAGCATGCATTCACTAGAGAACAATTGCAAAGAATGAAGGTATGACCATTATTGTAATACTCCAGGGTTTCCTTGAGGTCTGACAAGACACTGCTTGAGAAAACAGGTTAGGAATTTGATTCCACAGGCTATAGTCAAAAAAACATACAAGTAGTATTCATGCAAAAATAACAAACAGAATATGTCTGAGGATTTTGTGTGTTCAGTTTAGTATCACATGAAGACTTAATTTATTGTTAAGGATATTTTATTGGCAACTTAAATATCAGTCATCCCAAGAAATCAAACGTTAGACTAAAGCTACTTCATTAGTACCTCTGATCCTGCTGCTTTTACTATGTATTGCTTTCTTGCTCTGCTGATCTGTCATCCCTGTCCCAATACTCAACTCAGTCATACAGTTCACAAGTCATACTTTCCTCAAGCCTTGAGTACTTTTTTTTCCCAACTTGCTTGTCAATTAAAATCATCACATCTAAACATCAAATATTGTGCACCCTCCTGAGTTAGAACATAGTTGTCCCATCTTGCAGGAAAAACTCCAAGGGAAAGTTGTCCACAAGAAACTCTGAAGATAGCCTGGAAGCCAGCATTTGCATTATCTTAAGGTGAAGGGGCCAATTTTGGGTTGGGAAAGAGTGGGGCTGGATGCACAGAAAGGACTCGACTACCATGGTGGGGATGATGATTATGGGTGGGATAGGAACTTCCACTCCCTCCACAGTATTACCTGGATGCAGAAATAAGCTTAAAACAATCCTCTTCCAAAAGATAAAAGAATAGGAAAAAGATTTACTGTAGAAGTTCTGCTTGCTTAGGATAATCATCTGGTGCATATATTCACCCAGTTGAACAGCTGAGATGAAATTTCTTGCTCTGTATTCCCAGCAAACGTTTGAGCAACTAAAATGGCTAGCTAGCCTTCAAAAAGACTTTCTGATATTTCACTATTATAAATATTAGTTTTGATTTTGACTGATTTTTGCATTTTGGACACCTGATGTCTGAATTGTTCATTTCCCAGCAAAGATAAGTAAAAAGCAAAAAAGAAATTCTAAATGTAAATATGAAAGGTAAGAATAGTGACTGTCTCAGTTTCCATGTTTTAAAATGTGATAGTTTTCCCCAATTGTTGTGCTTCTTACCAATATTCGAAATGCCTCTTCTGACAAGCATTGCTTTTGCCAAGATGGATTTATTTCCTTGTCCTTTAGCCATGTTAGTTCTTTTTCCTTATCAGTTTCCTTTCTACTCCACTCTGCATTGTAATGTTGTTCAGTTCTTGCCTAACACTACTACGTTTAACAGTCCTCAGTTGGATTAGCATTGGCTAGCTCTGGAAGAGGAAATCCATATCATCACTACATGCTTTGGGAGCATCCTACACTGCGTGGATACCCACTGTTGCCACCCTCTTTCCCCGCCCCACATAAATTCCAAATGTATTAAGGACTAGCCTGTTCCTGTGGGTCCAGTCATTGAGTGTAGTGGAAAGTTGTTGATTTCCATAACTTTATCACATCTGAAATATTGCTTCCCACAGCCAATTCCTTCCCTTCCTTAGACTGGCAATCAGCATGAGGAGCAGTATTGGGGGCATAGAATCTGACAGTGCAGACTGGCTCTACTCTAAAATGAGTAGAGGAAGTGTGAAATGAGCTTTCTGCCTGCTGGGAGGAGTAAGGATAGCATCTCTCAGGAAAGAGGAGTTGGGAGAGATGGCATTGGGTGGATTAGGAGGAGGGGGAAGGAGTAGGAAGAAGCAGAAACTTACTAGCTCTTGTCTGTTACAAATCTTAAGGATGAATATACTTGACCTCAGAGACTTCAAGGGTTAATGCACTTCATTTATCCATCTATATTTTACTTCTGGTAACATACATGCTTGGATGTAGTCTTTATTTCTATCCCTATCACTTCTATACGGTCTCATTCAATATTAACTGTGTATTAGGTTGTTAAAGCTGTTTTTACTAAATCAGTGAAATACAATTCATAATGCCTTTGCCATAGCATTATTTTCAGCTTGTGCTCTTACATAGAGGATATATGCTGCTATTCCGTGTTGCTTAATTGCATGTTGATTCTTTTTTATTGTACTTCACATACACACATTAGACACATAAATTAAACTGGAGTCTTTTGGATGTAGAGGACAGACCTTCTGACTTTATAGGGCATGTACTGAAGATTTTTTTGGATGGTGCAGATGTTAATTTAATAAAATAACATAACAAAAGACTTCAGATGAAAGCTTTTCTTGTTTTTTTTTTTTTTTTTTTTTTTTTTGTCTGTTACTTTGAAAATCACTTCAAAAGCAAGTCAGTTGAATCCATGGTCTTGAATCCGCATTTAAGTGTTCTCTCTGTTTGGCTACAGCTGAAATCAATCTTTTAATTATTCATATGCCTTATAATAGAAATGGGTGTGGTAGATATTAACGTTTGTTCTTTGAACATGTGGACTGTATATGGAATTTTATTTGACTGTTGACTGCTCTGGCTAAATGACTACACAAAGGCATCTTCTTGGATCTGCTCCCTGTGTGTACTAGATGATTCCTTTTTTACTGCTTTGTTTTTGTTTAGCCATACAAAACAAAGTATCTCATAGCTTTCTTGTGTATAACCAACACAATTGTTCATGAAATTTTAGCTGGGCTTACAGAGGAGTCACTGAGTGTGTAACTAGCCTTGGAGAAGGTCAATAGATAATGCCCAATAAGGACAGCTATGACCATTGAAAACCAGCCCAGGTTGAGTTGCATACATCAGCAAGTATTAAAAATCCATCTTTATTGTATAAGAGCATATTTAATATGACGAGATAACTCAATGCCATTTCTGTACTTGTAGGAGTAGAAAAGTATTTAAAAAAGTATTGTAGTGAATGTCAGCTGCTGAGTTAAGACTGCAGTCCCCAAAGTTTCCTGGGTAAGGATATGAGTACTGAAATGTTAAGACTCAAAGAAAAACCTTGGTATGATTTTTGCTTGATGTTTAGCTACAAATGGCTACGCTGCTTCAGATGAAAGGTTCTCAGGCAGAACTTGAGCAGCTAGAACGCTTGCAGTCAATGTTAGAACAAAAGAATGGTGAAATAGAAGATCTTCTAATGAAAGTGAGGCAACTAGAGAAATGTAAGGTACGTATTTCACAAAAGAAACTTGAGAAGTTTAATTATCGTAATGTGGGACAAATAAGTTCTTCAAAATATGAAAGGAGGCTTTCAGTATAAATTCTTACTTGTAATTCCATATAATCTCAATGGTGCTCACAACTCTTATTTAGGTTGGTAACAGTCTCCATTTTACAACTATTGTGTGCATCTTTTAAGTCCTAAAGAGTCTCACAACTCAAATTTTTATTCTTGTATTTTAAGGCCAGAGGGACCATTCTATCACTTAGTCTGACCACCTACATATCATAGACAATCATTAAATTTCATCCAGTTGCACATGTATTGAGCACTGTATGGCTAATAATATGTATGGCTAAAGCATATCTTCCAGAAAGGCTTCTAGTCTTAACTTAAAGAAATAGAATATCTGCTACTACTCTTGTTAGCTTTTTCAAATTGCTAATTACCCTCATTGTTTAAAGATGTCTGTTTTTTCTAATTTGAATATGTCCGGCATTTGGTTCTTGTTATCCCTTTTTTACTAAATTAGAGCCTTTCGGTATCCTATATCTTTCTCCCCACGAAGGTATTTGTACACTGTAATCAAGTCATTCTCGATCTTTTTGATAAGCTAAACAGAGCTTTATAAGTCATTGACTGTGAAGCATTTTCTCTGGCCCTTGAATAACTTTTGTAGCTCTTCTCAGCACCCTCTAATTTAAAAAAGTGAAAAAATTTGGACACCAGAACTGGATGCAATATTCCATTATTGTCTCAGCAGTACCACATACAGAGGTAAAATCTCCTCTTTTCCCCCTCACTTGCCCCTTTAAAGTAAATGTATTTTGCTTTGTAAAGGCTAGCTGGTCACTGGTTGTGTGTGTGAGAACACGAACACTTCAAGGGCTAGACTAAGGTCAGACCTGCTGGGATAAATGCTTTGGCTTGCAGGGCAGCTGGAAGCCTAAATACTCAGTGTGGAGGAACAGGGATAAAGGTTCCTGCTTGAAGAAAAGTGAGGGCAAAGAAGCTTGAAACATGGGTGGATGCCCTGACAGAGCTGAAGAAGGGGATCCGAGGGACAATTGATACTGTGACTGTCCCAGTTCTGATATCAACAAGGAGACTTTTTTTCATTCTGTTGTTCACTAATCTACAGAATGTTTAGGTAGCAAACTCTATACTGGAAAAGGAGGGTAAATTTTTAATCAAGGCTTTTTGTGTACCTTTGAGACTGGAGGATCTTTTTCGGTTCTGGCTGCTTCTCTAAAACAAAATTTTGAATGAAAACACTCAAATGAAATGAAGTTCTTGATACCTCAAGTTTAAATCCCTTTATAAAGACTACCTAGCAGGTAGCTTTGTCTGCAGTGGTTGTATTAAAATTTTGATGAAACAGTGAAAACTGTAAATAGAATAGAACTAATGCACTTCTGAAAAAAAATACTAGTTGACAATTTTTTGAACTCTTCCCTTGCATCAGAATTTATATGAGAACATGAAAGAATCAAAACCTTCTAGTAGCAGTTCAATAGGTGGAGAATTTGAAGATGGCTATTATACAGATCTGCTTCAAATGAAACTTGAGAACTCCAAGTAAGTGTGTGGGGGTTTAAAGCCTAGAAATAGAATTTTACGTATTTACAATGATTAAAAAATACTTGTAATCTAAATTAATTTACAGCTGTCTTATGCTCTGCCATTTCTTCGTTTGTCCACACGTATTCTGATCTCAATGCACATGGATCCTGGGTGCTCAAAATTGGAATCTTTAGGTCATCAGAGGCTTATGGCCCTGTCCCTTGATATTGAGAGAGGATGTAATAACGAGTTCTTCTTTGAGTGATTATTCATGTCCATTCCAAGCAGGTGTGTGCGCGTGGCGTGGCGTGCACGCCAGCCGGAAGATTTTCCCCTAGCAGTGTCCATAGGATCGGACTTGGCGCCTTATATAGGGGCCCGCTGACCCTCCACTCCCTCAGTTTCTTCTTAGCGCCGGTGACGGCTAGGTGGAACTTTGCTCGCTCTTGCAGCAAGCATAGCAGTGTCCCGTTTCAGTGTATATAATAGTTTCCGCTCTTAGTTTAGAATTAGTTAGTTGTTTGCGGGGGGCTTTCCCCCAAAGTACTCGTCGCCTTGCTGGGGCATGCATGGGTCCCCAGGGTTTAAACTCTGCAAGGACTGCGGGAAGTTTATGCCGAAGAGTGACAGAGAGACCGGTGCAATATCCGTCCCAGGACTCTTAAGGACAGAGAGCAGAGACTCAAAGTGCTCCTGATGGAGGCGGCCTTACGGCCACACTCAGACCCCGAGCTGGTTGATCTGGCGCCCAGCGCCTCTTCCTTGGTGCGCAGCGCCCTGGCACCGGTAACGAGACAGGAGGCCCAGTCCAAAATCTCTAAGTCCCGGCACCGGAGAGAGTCGGAACGTAGATAATCAGCCTCCGTAAGGCACTGATCACCATCTCCGGTGCCCGCTAAAAAGAAGAGGCTGGTGAGGGGCCGATCACCCCACCAGGACCTTAAAAGGCCGGTGGCATCCACAAGTGCAGGGGGACAAGCTGTGCCACAAACTCATCCTCCCATAGCTCTGACTCCCGCCTTGGAGAGGGTGCGGTCGAGTCCGGACCGGTCGAGATCCCCGGACCTCAGCAAGGACGTGTGTCTCCCAGCGATGCCGGAGGTGTTCGAGGTGGTCTCTGACTTATTAAGCCTCCGGTGCTGGCCTCTCCGCACCGGTGGAAAGAGCTGCCGACCATGGCCCTACCCCCAATACAATCAAGGGGCAAGCCAGCCATGATGTCACCTCAGTCCCCGCCCTGCACCACTCCACCGGCACTGGTGCAGAGGGAGCATTCCCCAGCCCCGTGACACCACTCCCCGGCAACAGGGGGTACTGCTTCCCCTAGGTCCTCCTATTAGGAGATCTCAGATTCGGAGGCGGAGTCCTACCACTCCAGTAGATTGAGGAGCAGGAGGTCGGCTTCACAGGCGAGCCAACAACCTTACTCGCCACAGTGGCAGCAGCAGTGGCATTCTGGACTCCCTGGGCTTACCATCAGTCCATGGGACAGGCGTACGGCCCTCGCTCAAGGTCTGCATCGGTCTCCTCGACGTTGGTGGCTCCGGCGCAAATGTCTCCACCACTGGCACTGCCATCCGACAGGGGTGTGCCACAACAAAGTCCGGCACCCCCTAGTCATAGGTATCGGCAGGGACCATGGTTCCGACACCGCAGGCACCACCCAGCATGCCTCGTCGTTCAGTGTCGACTCCGGTACCGGCCGCGGTGCCACATCTCGCGTCCGCACCGGCCGCTCAACTGCAGTACCGTGAGCCTCTGCCCCTGCAGAGACTGAGGGTACAGAGGAAGGCCCTTCGCAGGTGATCTCCTCCTCTTCCTCTCCGGATGAGGCGGTCGCGGGAACTTCAATGGGACCGGCACTAGAGGACAACCGGGTGCTTCAGCAACTACTTAAGCGTGCAGCCCAGAGCCTGGAGATCCAAGCGGTGGAGATCAAGGTGGATGTGGATCCGGTAGTGGACGTCCTGGCCCCCTTGGGCCCATCCAGGGTAGCCCTACCGTTGATCAAAACGATAGCCGATACGTCCCGCGCTCGGTGGCAGATGCCAGCTTCGTTGGCCCCTACGGCCAAAAAGACATAGAGGTGCTACTCGTGCCTTCCAAAGGCCACGAGCACCTGTATGCCCACCCTCCCCCGGACTCTCTGGTCATAGATGCGGCCAACCAAAGGGAGCGTCAAGGGTTCCAAGAGTCTGCACCGAAGAACAGGGAGGCCAAAAAGTTGGATCTGTTTGGCAGAAAGGTGTACTCAGCAGGGGGACTGCAATTATGTATAGCCAACCAACTATAGTGAGCCGGTACGGACACAATAAATGCTCAGCATTGTCTAAGTTCGCTGAACTCCTTCCCCAGGAATCGCGAACAGAGTTTTCTGCTCTCGTAGAGGAGGGGAAGTTAATCTCCCGGGCATCCCTCCAAGCAGCCCTGGATGCGGCGGATGCAGCCTCCCGCACACTGGCGACCGGGCTGGTTATGAGGCGGGGAGCCTAGCTTCAGGTCTCAAGCCTTCCACATGAGGTCCAGCAGACCATCCAGGACCTCCCCTTCGAAGGGCCCATGCTTTTCTCCGAAAAGATGGACAAGAGGCTACCTAGCCTAAAGGACTCAAGGGCTACCTTTCACTTGCTGGGATTACACACCCTAGTCACCCAATGTAGGCAGTTCAGGCTGCAACCGGCTCCGTGACCTTACTAGCCTCAGCACCGCACGGATGCCTTGCGTAGGCGGGGCAGGAACAGCAGAAGGAGGCAACAACAGCCCCCCGGCCAGCAAAGGCCCCTATTGGGGCCTAGACCCCCAATTTGAGGGTACGGTCAGGGCCAAGCTACTGGTCAGGACTCTGGATCCTACCAACCCTACCTTTTTGTCATGTCTGTCCCCCCTTCTATCGTGCCTGGTCCCAAATCACATTGGATAGTTGGGTGCTTTGCACGGTAGAGAGGGGATATTCTATCCAGTTCTCCTCCCTTTCGCCCCACCAACCCCTTCCCCGTCCCTCTTCAGGGACCCCTCTCACAAGCAACTTCTAATTGAAGCAACAGGGGCTTCTACTCCCAGTATTTCCTAATACCGAAGGCGAAAGGGGGCCTCAGACCTATTCTGGACTTGCGGCGTCTGAATAAGTTTGTAAAGAAGCTCAGGTTCCGCATGGTCTCCCTGTCCTCTCATTCCCTCCATGGATCCAGGGGACTGGTATGCCGCCCTCGACTTGAAGGACGCGTATTTTCATATTGCAATAATCCCCCAACACAGGCGTTACCTCAGATTCGACGTGGGCAACGACCATCTTCAGTTCACGGTTCTGCCTTTTGGCCTGTCAGCAGCCCTGAGGGTCTTCACAAAGTGCATGGCAGTCATGGCAGCCTTCCTGCGCAAGCAGGGGATTCAGGTGTTCCCCTACCTGGACGATTGGCTCATCAAGGGCCATGCCAAGGCACAGGTGGTGGCTCAGGCGGTCTTCATCAGATGGATCTTCCTCGAGCTCGGCCTCCTGCTGAACGAGGCCAAGTCCATCCTATCCCCCACCCAGAGGATAGAAATTATAGGGGCAGTTCTGGACTTGACACACGCCAGAGCGTACCTGCTGGAGTCCAGGTTCTGGTCCATATCCGAAATCATTCTCGGTCTCCAACGCTTCCCGACCACCACAGCAAGAAACTGCCTCAAGTTAATGGGTCATATGGCTGCGTGCACATATGTGGTGAGCCCCGCCAGGCTCCGGCTGCGCCCTCTCCAGGCCTGGTTAGCGACCGTATACCGGCCGGCCAGGGACGCCCTAGACTCTGGTGATGCTCCCTCAGACGGTGCTGGATTCCCTCCAGTGGTGGCTCGACCCGCAGGAGTTCTGCGCGGGAGTACCCTTCGCCAGCCCTCCCTATCGTTGGTAACAGATGCATGGGATGTGGGGCGCATCTGGGGAACCTCAGGACCCAAGGCCTTTGGTCACCAGAGGACCTTTCCTTACACATCAACGTCAGGGAGCTAAAGGCGGTGCGTCTAGCCTGTCTGACCTTCAAATCTCACCTGGTGGGCAGGTGCGTTTCAGTCCTCAGGGTCAATACATCAGCGATGTTCTAGATCAACAAATGGGGGTGCACGCTCCTCTCCCCTGTGCTGGGAAGCCCTTGTGTTATGGGACTTTTGTGTTCAGAACTCAATTCACCTGATGGCATCCTACTTCCTGGGGCAACAGAACGGTTTGGCGGATTCCCTCAGCCGCTCATTCCATGGTCACGAGTGGTCCCTTCGCCAGGATATAGTATGCTCAATTTTCTGTTTCTGGGGCTATCCCCAGGTAGACCTGTTTGCCTTGAGAGAAAACAGGAAGTGTCGACGTTTCTGCTCTCTCATGGGGCGCAGTCCAGGATCCCTGACGGATGCCTTCCTCCTCTAATGGGAAGGCGGCCTGCTTTACGCCTTCCCCCCGATTCCCATGATTCACAGGGTACTTCTCAAGATCCGCAGAGATCACGCTCGTGTCATCCTGATAGCGCCAGCGTGGCCGCGCCAACACCGGTACACGTCGCTCCTGCACATGTCCACACGGGCACCCCTCACGCTGCCCCTGCACCCAGACTTGATCTTGCAGGATCGGGGCCATCTCTGCCACCCGAACCTGGAGTCGCTCCACCTCACAGCCTGGATGCTCCATGGCTAAACCCTGTGGAGATGCAATGCTCTCAGCAGGTCAGGCAAGTCTTTCTAGGTAGCAGAAAACCCTCCACCAGGGCCACGTACATGGCCAAGTGGAAGTGCTTCTCCATCTGGGCCGAACAGCAGGGACAGGCTCCATTGCTCGCCCCTATCCCTCTTATCCTGGACTACTTGCTTCATTTGAGACAGCTGGGACTTTCCCTCTCTTCGGTTTGGGTCCACTTGGCGGCCGTCTCAGCGTTCCACCCTGGAGTGGAAGGTGGTTCAGTTTTCGCGAACCCATTGGTTGGTCGCATCCTCAAGGGCCTGGACAGACTGTTTCCGCATACTCGGCAACCAGCACTGGCTTGGGACTTCAATTTAGTCCTTTCTGCCCTCACAGGGCCCCCCTTCGAGCCCCTGGCTACGTGCTCTCTGCTATCTCTCTCATATAAGGTCGCATTCCTAGTGGCTATCACCTCGGCCAGGAAGGTGTCGGAACTCAGCACTGACGTCCGAGCTTCCATACACTGTCTTCCACAAAGACAAAGACCAACTCAGGCCACATCCGGCGTTCTTTCCGAAGGTGGTCTCCCAATTCCACATGGGTCAAGACATTTTTCTCCCTGTGTTCTACCCTAAGCCCCACTCCTCCGGCACGGAGTGTAGGCTGCTTTCCCTAGATGTCCACAGGACCCTGGCATTCTATATTGAAAGAACCAAGCCGTTCAGGAAGTCAACGGAACTCTTTGTTGCCATGGCCGACAGGATGAAGGGACTCCCTGTCTCATCACAGCGGATCTCCTCATGGATCACGGCTTGCATCCGAGAATGCTACAGTTGGGCTAACGTGCCTGCCCCGCCAATCACCGCCCACTCCACAAGGGCACAGGCCGCCTCCGTGGCGTTCCTGGCTCAGATCCCAACACAGGAAATATGCAGAGCTGCCACGTGGTCCTCAATCCACACATTTACATTGCACTATGCCATCATACACCAGGCCAGAGATGATGCAGCCTTTGGCTGCGCAGTGCTCCAATCCGCAGTGAACACCGACCCCACCGCCTAAGATCAGGCTTGTGAGTCACCTGCTTGGAATGGACATAAACAATCACTCGAAGAAAAAACGATACCTACCTTTTTGTAACTGTTGTTCTTCGAGATGTGTTGTTCATGTCCATTCCAGTACCCACCCTCCTGCCCCTCTGTCGGAGTGCCAGCAAGAAGGAACTGAGGGGGTGGAGGGTCGGTGGGCCCCTATATAGGGCGCCATGGAGGCGCCAATCCAGGGGGCGCCAAGGCCAACCCCACGGATGCTGCTAGGGGGAAATCTTCCGGCTGGCATGCACTCGCGGCGCACGCACACACCTGCTTGGAATGGACATGAACAACACATCTCGAAGAACAACAGTTACCTACCTTTTTGTAACAGTTTTTTATCTTAAAATCTCCTCTGCTCTCCATAGGGCTACAGATCCCTTCCATGTTACTGAAGCCCTTTTATCTCATTGGCATAGAGTGCCTCCCCAGGGACAATGCCCTCTAGGATTCCTTTGCAGCCTGGCTTCAGCATGCCCCTTCTTTAACACCTAGAATGCTCATTTTCGTCTTTGTTTTGTTAACCTTTTATATTAGTCTCTCTTGGTCCAGGAAACTGAAATCTACATTACTGATGTGATTGTGAAAGACATTGTGTGGCTTTTACTATTACTCTAGAGTTTTTCTTAGTTTTGATTGTCTTGGATTTTAGTTCTAGAGGTCCTTGGCTTTACTTTCATCCTTAGCTGTTTATAAATTAATGCCATTGCCACCCCCAGTCTAAGGTTACATGTTACACTTATTTCAAATTAAAGAGAAAATTGTGTATCTAAAATATTATTGGGAACTTCCTTCTGGTTTGAAGTCCAGGTTTGATCATACAGAATAACAGCAGTATAGTCTTCTACTAAAATGATCCAATTTGGTACTGTATGCAGAGGAGCAAAGCCTCGGCTTCAGTGGAGCTATGATAATTTAGATCAGCCAGAGATCTGTCCCCCAGTCTTCAGTATTTAGTTCAAATGGACTACTCCCAGACCAGACATTGCAAATACAGGCTCTGAAGTTGAATACAAAACTAAATTTGTATTTGTCCATGCACAGGTTGTTATTTGGGAGGGAGGGTTCTCAGATTAAAGTTGTATTGTATAATTTTCACTACAGTGTTACATAACTGCTTGTTCAAGTACCTTGTGTTCTCCATTAAACTATTCTTCTTATTTGAGAAATGAAGAGATTTCAAAATTCAACTTTTGGGTTGGGATTTTTCAAAGCTTCCTAGAGGATTTGGACTTCCAATTGCAGTTAATTGTTCTAAGAGGGTTTGAGCAACCAAATACTTTAGCTTTGAAAGCTCACTGTAAATTGTTACCTAATTTGACCCTTGTGAATTTCAAACTGGTCAATTCCTTTTCCTTCCCAGTAAGGAGACCGAAACTTTGAGAAACGAACTATCCTTACAGAGGATGAAAGCTTTATATGAGAGCCAGAGGGTTCTGGAGGTAGAAAGGAAGCTTTTTGCCAATGAGAGGCACCTGCAGGTATGCCAAAGTGAGAACATGAATTTGCGAGTTATGCTGGACGAGCTGAAAATGAAGTACGAACCTGAAGGTAACTATTTCTGATCACTAATAAAGTTGAACAAAATAAATACTTGAGCCTCTTTTGCTATAACTACCTTTTTGTTGAGGCTTGAGTTTTCAACCAACTAAAGATTCCTTCAACCTGACCATAAACACTCTACTTAAACAAGTGACTGTAAAACATCCCGCTGTCTTGTAAATTGCTTTATTGAAATGAATATATTGAATTAGTATACTGACTTTTAATTTAACAAGTCTGAAATCTGTGTGCGTGTGTATATATAGTTGTGCTATAGAATTCTGAAACTGAAACATGGAAATTCACAGCAAATAGTGAATAGAACTTTTGAAGCAGGATGCAAACTCTGGATGCTGGCATTTTTACCAGTCCAAGACACTTGGCCTACACATTACTCTGGAGATCTCTGAAGCAGCTCAGACTTGTTTTTGAAAGTGAGGGTTGACCATGTAACTTTCTCCTTTGTTAGAGAGAATCTGCCACAGCCATGCATACAAAGCAGTGGCTTAGCACTCTAACCTTGCGCATTATTATCCCAGCTTTTAAAGGCAAATTTTGTGTTGGAGCCCACCCCTTCCTATACTTCAGGCCCAAGCTCCTGCCTGAGCCACAGCTTGAAAGAGCTGTCTATACAGCTATTTTTAGAGTGCTAGCCTGAGCCAGAGTCTGTTGACCCAGAGTGGGAGGCTCACTGCCCATGGACTGTATAGACCTATCCACTGAGTACGAAATCTTTTGTGGTGCTGTTTACTGAATGGGTTTACCTGTTAAACTCTTTCCTTTTTATATGTCCCCCCCTTCTACTCAATATGGCATAGTTGGCGAACAAAACATTTCTCCTCCACTAGAAAATG
This sequence comes from Malaclemys terrapin pileata, assembly GCF_027887155.1. Lineage (NCBI taxonomy): Eukaryota > Metazoa > Chordata > Testudines > Emydidae > Malaclemys > Malaclemys terrapin. The sequence continues at coordinate 30,440,276 of NC_071512.1, forward strand.
GTGGTCAGGTTGAATCTCTCTTGAATTCACAAAATCTTACCAGAAACGAGTATGTGCTGGTTCAGTCTGACAAGGCTGCCATGTCAGTGCTTGTTCATACTCTAAGCTGGCTCAAACTGGGGAGAAGTCAGAATGCCACAGTAGTTCCTTATTGTGAGTGAATTCTTCCAGAATCTGCCTCACTGAGAAGCCTGTTGGGTGCTACTGTATGGCCACTACAAAGCTTGTGTATACAGCTAATTGTTCAGCTCACATTTAATCCTACAACGGGAATCTGAAGGAGTCCCAGAGTCCAAAGAGAGGTCAGCTATCTCAGGTACTGGCAGGAAGAGAAGTGCAAGCTCAGCTCTCTGCCAGTTCGAGATGCTGCCTCTAAAAAGGAAGCGTTGGTAATATTTTCTATTTTCTGTTGCCTGCAAGAATGTTTTACAGCTAAAAAGGCTTAGCTGTAACTGTTGTCTTGTTTCAGCAGTGGAGCAAAGCCTAGTTCAGTGTGAATGAGAACTGTTGTGATTATTTCTAAATTTCCATTAGCTTCACTGAAAGAGTAGATTAGAGGGCATGGTGGGATTGCTGCACTAGTGTGACCGTGCCATAAGTACTCCTGTTCTTTTAGCGGCTACAAACTGGGGTCACGCTTCTTCATAACCATAAAAAAAAAAAAAATCAGCATTTTTGGAAGTTAGGGAATTGGAAAGCCCTAGGGTCAGGGAGGTCACACTTGCCCACCTAGAGATGAAACTATGGCCCACATGAAGAGTACAGCAAAGATAATAGGCAGATGTGTAGTGAAACAAATGTGGAAGAAGTTCATGGTCATGAAGAAAGGAAACTAAAGTTAGGAAATAGAGTACAGTTTGAGGTAGCTCCTTCTGCCTAAAAGAAGCACCTGCCTTTTATTTGAGCAGTACGTCATCAGTAAGTTTTAGCTACCAGGACATCAGCCCAAATGTCAAAAAAATCAAAAAACATAAAAGGATGTATGTGAAGTTAGGTATATCTGCTTAAAAGGGTTTGGTGAAAGTTTTAAAATAGAGGTGAGAGAACGAAAGCCGAGGTACCAATTAAAGTCTTTTGGGACTCTTAGATGTATGTTACTAAAAAGTCACTGTCTGATAGCTCCATCAGCATGGAGGCAGCTAAACATCTTGATGGTCTGCATTAAACAAATTCTCACCTAAATAGATTCAATGCTATCTTGCTGGTTTCAGTAATTATACGAACATGTACGTTTATTTCAATTACCAACATGTTTCTTTGTATACAAATATAACTATCATTCTTCTCTAGAATTAATTAAAATCCCTAAAAGCATAAAAAGGAGGGAGAAGATTCCAGTGGACATGACTTCTGAACCTGGAGATAGCAAAAATGCTACAGTAGAGAAAACTACTCACTTTTCATCTCAAAATAAGGAAGAAAGAAAGATATGTACCAAGAACTTGGATCCAAGTGATGACCCTCAAAGAAAATATGTACTTGTGGCAGCACCAGTGAACATCACTCCGCTTCCCGCAACACAACAAAGGGCTGAACCCGAGAAGGATAGGAAAAGAGTTAAAATTAAAGAGAACATCAAAGGTTCAAGTGAAAGAAATGGAAATAACTCTCTAACTCCAGTTGCCTCCAGGTCAGTGTCATCTTGTGTGTATGCTCATGGCAATCAGCGCAGACCTGCATCTGTTTTCTTTCGCTGCATGAACTATGCTATCCGCTTCTTTATCTATTTTCTCAGTGTTGCATGCAGTGTAATTCCTCAGTTCCGGCTGCCTACACTCAACTTTTCAAAACCCTTTAAAAAGGCTAAAATGATTGCTAATGAAAATGACTCTTAAAATCATGAACCTGGATCTTGGAATAACTGATATTTAACGTTTACTATTATTCAAAATATCAGTGTCAATTTGTATATCTTTAACTTAACCATGATAGATCAGACTTCATTTGCTGAGGCTTCAAATGAGGCTTCTTTTCATGGGCACTTTGAGGCTGCAACACAAAACTAACTATGGCAGGACTTTAGGGATTGCATTCCAATAGTACGAAAACTTGAGACTTAAAGTAATACATAACCTAAAATTTTCACTTCACAAAAAATGATTACGAGTAGCTTTCAAATGTCTTTTTACTATTTAAGGTCATGTTTTAATGGACTATGTAATAACTTTTGTTTTGAAAACTAATATTTGTCAAAATTACTAAAACTTTCACTATTTTATTCAAAATTTGAGTCATGATTGATAGACATCTAGCACTGTGTACAGAGGTCCAACCTTTTTGTCTTTGTAAAAGGAATGCTATTTTCTGTTTGCTGATGCTCTGTTTTCTGTTCAAGCTAATATTCTCATGTGGGAGCATGTGTGAGAACATAGAAATCACTTGAAGGCTAATATTACACATTTGAGCTCTAATGATAGGTCAAAAAGCTAAGTAAGTAAAAATAATCAGAAAATGCTGGCTATCTCTAGTATTTCAGGTCAGGTTCTGCACACAATAGAGTGTAGCCATGTTGAGAAGATTGCTGAGTGAAGCCGTTCTGGAAGGAGGGTGGAATAGAATGTTGAGTGGAAAAAAGCTAAGTTTCCTTTAAAAAGTGTTCATTTTCCATGAGGTGTCTAGCTGCCTTACTATTTTGCTCTTTACCATGTTCTTGCCTCAGTCTTTCAACTTAGAATGGAATATAACTCCCCATGGGGCCAGCTAGTTTGCCAGAAAATAATTGCTGCAGGAACGTGAGCCACTCCCTCTAACGTTGACTCTGTCTCCTTTATAGTCCCCTGCAGAAACTTCCCCTTTTTTCCCTCACTTGTTTCTGAAATATTTTTTTTCTCAGGCTTCTATTTAGCATTGTTCATGGTACAGCATAATGTTTTATATTGGAACCATATATACTACAATCAAACATAATACAAACTGTTTAAAAAACATATGGAAATCAGATACAAAACTATGCTGAATGAATGTTATGGTTGTGAGGTCAAAGTTAGGAAATGCTAGAAGTAAAGATTCCTGTGCAACCTCTTTATTGCTTCCTTGTGTGGATGTAATTAGAGGCAATTAAAATGGTGCGATCACAATTTTTTTTGCAAATCTCAAGTCTCATTCACTGCACTTCATAACTACTGTTTTATATTTACACTATTTAGAGAAGCTTTAAAATATAAATTCAGAGAAGATCTGATGAATAATAGAGAGAGACACTGAGAAAGCTCAATGGGGGTAACATTGCATCATCACTGGGTTGGAAGAACTTGCAGGTTCCATTTTAATTAGTAGGTTAAATGGACTGGGGGTAAGAAGGCTTTGAATGATGATGGGGCTGTGGCTTAGGAAGTGGGATTCCTGGAGGAATTACATATATGCAGAAGCATGGAAAAGGACTTGGGTGAGAAGAAAATCAAGGTAGCTTCAAGTCTGTCATGAGAGGAACAGAGGGGAATACGGTAAGACAAAATCCGATATTGGCCAGGAAGTGCAGAAGGACTTAATGCTAGAAGATGATGCTTAGTTCTGCTATTTGTTGGCATTAGTTACTAAAGTACCTTTTTAATGGGTGAGAGTGGGCTTAATAACAAATTAAACGGTGACAACTGTCTGTTTCAATGCATGTGGGAAAAGGTCACAAAGGTTCAGTTAAGTGCATGTACAACTTGTAAGAAATATAAGGAACTCAAAGGTAATTATTGGATGCACACTTCTGGCTTCTGTGTTATAATTCAGATATTGAATGTTTTGGTTTGGGGGGCACAATTTTGAGTTTCCAATGTAGTTAGAATAGAATTTCTCCCCTCCCAAATAGTCTTATGAGCTTATTGTCCAACTGATTTTAAGTAAATAGTCCTAAACACTGACTCCACATCCCTCATCTAGGAGGAAGGTGAGGAGGAATGAGCAGGAATGTCAAAAATTGGGAAGGCCCGAGAGGGTCAAATTGGTTATAATGGCTTTTGGAGTTTCGGGCCTCCTTTGGGGCCATCTTGCCTTATCTAGAAGGGAAGGAAACACTTAAAACTGGATGTGAAAGAGTTGCCCCGTATGACTAACTGATGAAGTAGCATCAGCAGGCTTTGGAGAAAGTAACATCCATAATTCATGGGTTAATGGAAGGCAGTTAAAATGTGTACCTTTTTTGAGGGTGAAAAGGTGGATTAGAGAAGTCAGCTGTGGGTTTGAAGGGAGGTTAAAGCCAAGGAGGAAAGTGTGTCTGACAAATGGAGGGTTTGGGGAGTAAAGGAGTGGGGTGGAGGGATGAAGACTAAATAAAATCAAGCAAAATTTCTAATTTATGGGAAGACTTATTTCTCCTGCACCACTTTGTTGGCCTAGATAGCGCATAGATATAGAAAAGAAAAATCAAAACTCTAAAGCTTTTGGCCTCTATAGTATTAAATGTTGGTTTGTTCTCCATGGTTTTCCTTTCCCAGCAAGAGGAAAGTGTTCTGACTCAGCTATTTTAATTTCATTTTAACTCTTCCTTTTGGATTATCCTGATTGTGCCCCCTGCACCTCATAGTACAGACTCATTAGAGAACAGCAAGGCTTTCATTCCTGTTGGCAACGTTCTATAAGCCTGTTTAAGCTCATGATCCCCAGGAGGAGGAGCAACTGCTTTACTCAGTGTCTGTTCTTTGAAATTTGTGATGTTCCATCTTGAAGTTTAAATTGACTTTTTTCCTGAAATATCTTTCTGTGTAGGAGCCAGATTGCATGCTATTTGGCAATACACAGTCCTTCATTTTCTGCTTAGTTATCACTTCTCAGCTCTCTTCCATAAACTCCTTGTTTGTTTCACGATTTACTATAATGGGGCTTGGCAGAAGAAATAATGTGAAGGAGAAAGGAAGTTTACTTAGCAATAACCAGAGTTGAGATCACTTAACTTTCCCTGTAGATACTTGCTATACCATCCTCCTTTTACTTCCTTAGGGTGGAGAAGAACTGATGATGGTTAGGTAGAGAGGGTTTGTATATCTGACTTGTCAGTTGGCTTAATATATTTTTGTTTAGGTGAAAAGCTTAACTACCTGATAATGTGGGTGGGTGTGTGTAAAAAATATGTGAGTCATACAAGATGCAAGTTGATGTTTGCTTCAAGGTAGAAATAGTCTTAACAGAACTCTTGACTTGGGTACATGGTACAGTAACATGTTGCAGCTTGAAACTTGCAGACATATGTGACGTTTTATTATTAGGGCCCTACCAAATTCATGGTCATGAAAAATGCGTCATGGAGCGTGAAATCCGGTCTTTTTTGTGTGCTTTTACTCTATACGGACTTCACAGGGCAGACCAGCATTTCTCAAATTGGGGGTCTTGACCGATAAGGGAGTTGCATGAGGGTCACAAGGTTATTTTAGAGGGGTTGTAGTGTTGCCACCCTTACTTCTGCGCTGCTTTCAGATCTGGGCAACCAGAGAGTGGTGGCTGTTGACTGAGTGCCCAGCTCTGCAGGCAGCAGCGCAGAAGTAAGGGTAGCTATGCCATACCATGCCGTCCTTACTTCTGTGTTGCTGCTGGTGGCAGCTCTGCCTTCAGAGCTGGGCTCCTGGCCAGCAGCCGCTGCTCTCCAGTGCCCGGTTCTGAAGCCAGCAGCAGCAGCACAGAATTAAGAGTAGCAGTATTACAACCTCCCCACAATAACCTTGTGACACCTCCCTTGCCAATCCTTTGAGTTAGGACCCCTAAAATTCCATCACCATGACAGCTCTGATTTAAATAGTTGAAATCATAAAATTTACGATTTTTTAAAATCCTATGACTGAAATTGACCTAAATGGACAGTGAATTCGAATAGGGCCCTATTTATTATTCGTGGAGGCATATAACAATCTTGTAAAAGTTTCTGGCAATGTTTCACCAGGATTTGTAATGTAAGCATACTGGATTTTAATTGGCCTTCTGTGTGTTTTGGCCTTCTACCAATTTTTTGTCAGAAAACTCAGCCATTTTTTATTGAGTGTGTGTGTGTGTGTGTGTGTGTGTGTGTGTGTGTGTGTGTGTGTGTGAGAGAGAGAGAGAGAGAGAGCTTGGATTATGTGTGGAGTCAAACAAAAGCTCAGGCATAGTTTAACTGTTTATTTTTAATTAATTACTGTTCATCTGTTTGTTTACACTATAGAAACCACTGGCTAAACATCATTATCAAGAGATAATGAGCAGAGTAGCACACTTTGAATTCTCTCAGAGGGGCTCATGTACAAGTTAAACTGCCTGAGGGACTTGCAGGTAGTGGTCCAGAGGACATCAAGGGAAGGAGGAGTGTGGGAGCCATCAAGCAGAGGAGCGCTAGCAAGAAGATATTTGGCAAGCAAAGCTCCCAGTATTATAGGAACATAATTGCTTTTTTTAGATGAAGCTCATCAATCTAGCTGGACAGACTCCTTACCCAACCATGAAGTTTGTAAGATGGTTCTTAGAGTATATGTTGCTATGAGTGCATCCACCTTGGTACCATAGTATGTGCCCATGCGCTCTTGATTGGAGACTGGAAAGTAGTGCTCATGGGCCTGTGCCTACACAGAACAACATCTCCTGTTATGCATATCTATAAGAAGATATAGAGAGGTACAAGCCAGCCACCACTCAGTTCCTGCTCAGCCGCCTATAACTTGAGACAAAGTCTTTGCTGTTGGCTGTTTCAGCTTCTTGCCATTTTCACCTTGTGGAAGTCTTTATTCATTATTGTTTGTTTCCCAGTTATTTACTTTGTTTTCTGTGTGTGTGTGTGTGCGCGCGCGTGCGCTTCTGGAGAGGGATTTTTTTTTTCCCCCTCCTACTTCTGGACCTTTATGCCAGAACAAAATTTATGCCTAGCACATGTGTTTAAGTCCTACCACAGGTCTTTTCCCTGTACTGATGGACATTTAAGTAGCTTGCGGTGTTTGGGGGACTCCCATGTCCCTCAAAATGCAAGGTCTGTCTGGGATGTAAGGGCAGGTCCAAAAAAGATGGTTTATAGTTTTACGTCCAGAAAAGATGGGGAGGCTAGCATTAGATAGTTTTAGTGGTGGGATAAGTAACAGTTAAATAGTTATCCCTTATCTTATTTATTTTACCAAAAAAAAGTTCCCCTTCTTTTCTCTGTATCTACCCTTAGTAGGAAGCTAGGTTTAGGCTCCCATAGACTGTCCCCTATTGCGTTTTGGAGACAGACTAATCCGGCATGCCTGGATCACTGGGTTTCAAACTGTCTGACTTGCGGACTTTCTATCCCCGTATCTGACGGACATGCACAGTGCGTCCGGTGTCTCGGCAAGACACATTTATTAAAAGTGTCCACACTGCCAAAACCTCACGGCCAGAACCAGGAAGACAAGGTATCTCAAACTGAAATTGCTCATTATGGAGACCTTGAACCTTGAGTCTCAGACCCTTCAGTCGCAAAGCATATTCGTCTGGCACACTACAGTTCCTCATAGCAAACTGTGCATCTTTACTACCCAGGTACACTCACACTGTCTTTTCAAAGATATCTGAACATATTGACCATTTTCCAGATGAGAGGAAAGAACAGTTTAAAGTCAGAAGGCCACCTCATCGCCAGGGCAGCACTACAGGCCTCACTGGACTCGGCAGACGTGGCTGCACAATCAATAGCAACATGTGTGGTCATGCGCTGTGCATCTTGGTTACATCTCTTTCGGCTTTCCCAGGGAATTCCAGTCGTCAGTGGAGGATCTGCTCTTTGAAGGCCCAAAGTTGTTTGTGGCCAAAACAGATGAGTCCTTTCACACCCTCAAGGACTCAAGGGCAACCTTAAAATCTCTGGGCATCTATACACCTGCAAATAAAAAGAAACAGGGCAGGTATTGTACACAAAGATTCCGCTTAACGCTGTACTCGCAACCCCACAAGCAGTATGATTAACTGCATAAACAAAGATGTCAGCAAAACTAAGATCAACCCTCGACATCTCAGCAGTCCACTCCAGACAACAATTTTCAAGGTGTGATCAAGGGCACAAGACCACCATGCTCTCTAACTCCAGAAACCGAAATAGTCTCCTGTCAATTCGGAGATAGCTTGTCACGATTTTACCAAGTCTGGAACACCATCACAACAGAGAGATGGGTTTTAGAAATTTATCCAAAAGGGTTACTCCATCCCTTTTACCTCTACTCCACCTATCCAGTCTCCCCCCTGCTCCTGCCCCCCCCCCATCCTTCTTCAGAGACTCCTCTCACGAGCACCTGCTGCAACAGGAAATAAATCACCTCGTACAACTCTGTGCCAAGGAACCTGCATTGCAACACCGGGGCGGGAGGGGACGGTTTGCATTGTGTTTTAACACAGAAAAAGACTGGCAGGTGGAGACCCATCCCAGATCTACAGAAACTCAACAAATTCGTAAGAACACAGTGTTTCAAAATTGTAGCACTATCTACAATAATTCCAGCGTTCGAGAAGGGAGATTGTCTCTCGATCTGCAGGGCTCATATTACCATCCACCCGTTGTACAGAAGATTCCTGAGGTTCACCCTAGGGTAACATTTCCAATACAAAGTATTACCCTTCGGCCTGTCCTCTGCTCCAAGGTTTTTTCCAAAGTTCTAGCTCTCATGGCGGCACTCTCTAAATAGACACCACACAGAGTAAAATGGTGAACACAACCAAAGAACGTCTGTACAGAGTCCCATTTGAAATGCATGCAATCACTTGCTATCCTTAATTAAAAACACAGCCATCAGGATCCTCATGGACAATATACCATGCATGTTTTACATAAACCACCAAGGGGGTAGCACAATCATACTCCCTATGCACAGAGGCAATACAACTTTTTGGAATTGGTGCATCAACAACCACATCAACATATCAGCATCCTACCTTCTGGGATTTCAGAACACAACAGCAGATGCCCTAAGCAGAGTTCTCACAAACCCACGAATGGGAGATGGATCTTAGAATTCTACATGCCATATTCAAACTGAGGATTTCCCACCATAGACCTCTCTACAACAGCACAGAATACCAAGTGCCCACAATATTGCTCCAGAGTGGGATTGGGACACTGCTCCCTAGGTGATTATTTCCTCATCTAATGGGATGTGCCACTGATGTATGCATTCCCTCTGACCCCACTCCTAAACCAGGTCATTCACAAGACCAAGGAGGACAAATCCAGTGTCCTTCTGATAGCTCCTACATGGCCCAGACAAGGGCCATCTCTTTCAGATGGCTGTGAGCCCGCCTCGAACCCTTCCCCTAGTACCTCACCTTCTATCACAATATGCAGGACATGTCTGCACTCCTCCTCACAGCCTGGTTACTCCATGGCTGACTGTGGTTGAGGAGGCCTGTTCAGATGAAGTAAAAGATATATTAATGAACAGTCGGAGAGTGAGTACAAGGAAGACCTATATCCATAAGTGGAAATGATTCAGTGTTTGGTGTCAAGATAAATAGATCTTACCAACATCTTGCCCTCTACCAAGGGTCCTGGACTACATACTATAATTTAAAAAAACTGGGCTCTCCACAAGCTTCATCAAGGTACACTTGGCAGCTATTACCTCTTTCTATGACAAAGTGGATTGAGCCACTATATTTGCCCACCCGATGATTAAACGCTTTTTTAAGGGCATTGAGAATATCTACCCCACAATAAGGAACCCTTTGCCCATGTGGGAGCTCAAACTTGTCCTACATGGGCTTATGGGAAAACCATTTGAGCCACTCGCCATATACTCACTCCTCCACTTATCCATGAAGTGGATTACTTATTGCCATTGCATCCGCCAGAAGGCTAGGAGAACTAGGGGCATTACTGGCATACACCCCATACACAACTTTCTTTAAAGACAAAGTTGCCTTAAGACCACACCCCAAATCCCTACCCAAAATCTCCTCCCCCCTTCATCTGAATCAGCCTATCTACTTATCTGTGTTTTTCCCCAAATCAGATGCAAACGGAAGGGAGGCATCATTCCTACATGCTGTTTGTTCATCGAGCTCTAGTTTTCTACATTGAAAGAACAAAACCATTTAGAAAGTCTCCAAGACTATTTGTTGCTATAACAGCTTCTCCTATTGTTCTATCGCAAAATAGAGACTATCTAAGTGGGTATCAGGATGCATCCATCTCTGTTATCAAAACTCTCATGTACCAGTCCCAATGAACTCTACCAGAGTACTTTGGACATCAGTAGCCTTCCTCAATAACGTCCCTATTGTTGACATTTGCGGAGCAGCAACTTAGGAATCAGCCCATGCATTCACGAAACACCATGCCTTAGAGCAACAATCCAGCTTCGGACACTTGCTTTGGATTCAAGGTGTTATCTGCCATACATACTGCAACTCTGAAGCCCCTCTTCTCCCCCCCCAAACCCCCCCAATGAGGGGCACTGCTCAACAGTCACCTAAAGTGGAGCACCCACAGGGACACTCCTCGAAGAAGAAAAGGTTACTCACCTTGTGCTGTAACTGAGGTTCTTCAAGATGGTGATTCCTGTGGGTGCTCCACAAGCCCTCCCTCCTCCCCTCCCTTTAGAGAAACTGCATGAAACTCCAGGGTAGAGAAGGAACAGAGGGATGGTTGACTGTGCACCACTATGTAACCACTCGGAGCACCACAAAATGGCAATGGCGCATGCGCGGACCAACCGGGTGCAGCTACCACAAATCTCCGATTACAAGTGCAGGGCGTGAAGACACCTAAAGAGTAGCACCTGCAGGGACAACCATCTCGGAAAACCTCAGTTACTGAACATCATGAGTAACCTCATTTGCAGAAAGAATGAAGGGCCAATGTATTTCACTGCAGTAGTTGTCCAAGTGAGTTTTGGGTTGTATTTTGACCTGTTGGGAAATAATTGAGGCACAGTCCCCCACTAGAGCTCAGTCCATGTCTACTAAAAGATGTTCCCAGAGCAGAAATCTGCAAGACTGCAACTTGGTCTTCTCTTCAGACCTTTGCCAAGCCTGATGCCACCTTACCTGCTTCCAGAGACAACCCTGCCTTTGGTGATGCAGTTCTCTCAACAGTTCTTGACTTACCTTTCCAGTACCCACCACCTTTTGAATTACTGTTTTGGGAGTCTCCTATGGGGGAGTGCTCACAGAGACATGTACTAGAAGAAAGAGAGGTTACTTGCCTTACAGTAACTTGTCCCTCTGAGAACTCCACCTCCCTCCTTCCCCTCTGCTATGGAGTCTCTGGTTTGTTGCTGTGAAGGAACTGACTGGTGATGGGCTCGCACCTGCCTATTATCCCCTTGTTTGGATCACAAAGTGTTGTGCTTGCAGGGCACACCTGCGCAGTACTTCGCATTTTCCTTTCAAGAGCGTATGAGCACTTGCATCCTATGGGAGGACAAAAACCATCTAAAAATTCAAATAGCTGTAAGATAAGAAATCTCTCCTTTGTTAACTTGAAAAGATTACACAGGGAGCCTAGCTCTTGGCCTGCAGTTTTGAGGCTTATTGAAGGTGAGAAATGAGTGTTTTCAGGGACTTGTGTGCAGCATACCACAACTGGTGAGAATTTTATGCCATTATATTTGGTGTAAAAACTAAGTGGGATGTTTTGCAGATCGATGGGGTCGGGTGAGGACTCTAGAAGTCAGGTTCACGTTCCAATAAAGCTTTTCAAGTCCCCAGAATTAGATTTCCTTACCCAAATGTGTGGATCTTATGCTGTTCCTCCCTTTCCATGGCAAGTGATCTCTGACAACTGCAGCACTTGTTTACATGGGGAAAAATAATAGGAAAACCATTTGCATTGAAAATGGCTATATAGCAGCAGTAAATGAGGGGCCAGCGCCATATGATGGGCAAGACCTATTGGAGAATAACTGAATAATTCCTTATATATGTTGGAAATAGATTACAAGCAATATGACTCAACATGACATGTCTGATGTACTGAAAGTTGATAAGCTTGTAAAAATCAATTATAATCGTTAGCTTAATTAGTTATTATGCAGTTTAAAAACTTGTGTAGTTGTAGCTTGAAGTCTGAGAACCTGTGTCTTAATGGAGGTCTTACACCTTACAGCGTGGCAGCCAACATTCTCCCCCACCCCCTACGTTTAGACTACATGCAAATTAAAAACATAGCTTTGGCAAATTATGATAAACTTTGAGCCCAAATAAGTCAATAAAAACTGATTGAGCTTTCAAGGTGTTCATGGCCATCAGGACAGAGGCTACTGTAGCAGAGAGCCTGGATGGAAATTGGAGTACTTGTGGCACCTTAGAGACTAACAAATTTATTTGAGCATAAGCTTTTGTGGGCTACAGCCCACTTCTTCGGATGCATAGAATGGAACATAGATAGATACACATACAGAGAGCATGAAAAGGTGGGAGTTGTCTTACCAACTCTGAGAGGCCAATTAAGTAAGGGGGGGGGAACTTTTGAAGTGATCAAGATAGCCCAGTACAGACAGTTTGATAAGAAGTGTGTGAGTACTTACATGGGGAGAGAGATTCAATGTTTGTAATGGCTCAGCCATTCCCAGTTTCTATTTAAATTGTACAGAGTTTGGCCCTATATTTTTGTCTGTTACAATACAAAAGTTGAATTATAACTTTGCCACTATATGGTCGTATGTAATGTGCTAATCAGGAACTGATAGGTAGCGTTCTCCTGGAACTTGTGCTTTTCTGTGTGACTTGTGTTCATTTTTTTTGTTCCACGTATGGCATGATATTGTTTCCATGCTGATAACCAGTTACCATCTTCAATCATCAGTTTCAAACTGGTTCAGTAGATCAAACAAATTGGAAACCAAAAGCTTTTTAAAGTGGCAAAGTAAAGATGGGGAACATTGCTATGTGAATTCAAAACAGTTTTGATGTTTTCAAATCTTGTAGTAAAAATGCTAGCTGACCTCACTTTCTCTTGTGGATAGGGCAATTGGTATTCCATTTTGGTGCTTGATCTAAGTTAAAATGAGACCCTCAGCCTTGATTTTCTTCTTTAATTAAATATGTATTTAGAATGGATGCTTTGCCTGTAGGTTAACAGCTGGATCCAGACTTGAAACTGTGGAAAATGAAGACCTGAGTGAAAAAACAATCAAGCCTGAGAAGAAAACACAAAAGAAAACATACACTACGTTATATGTGTCTTCTAAACCAACTCCTGAAACACAATGTCCTCAGCAATAAAACTCAGTTTTTTCCAGAGCAAATCTGGAAACTTAGTCTTGCCTTAAAGATTCTGTTGTGAAGCAATGAATACATAGTGTACCATTTTTAATGTACACATACTTTGCATTTTAAGAAACCTGTGTATCTGCCTTCTGTTTCATGAACAATTATTAATATTATGACTTCTATTATGCAGGGTTCTCAGCATCCCTATTTGGTTAATCTCAGAAGTGCCACAAAAATAAATTCTCTTTTGGTAACTTGACCCAAAATGTTGTCTCATGCTGAATTTTAGTTAAGACCCTAATCATTAGTTGCTTTGGGTTTCCAAAAGTGTAGCTCAGTTCAGAATGACTAGAGTTGACTATGGACATCCTGTGAAGCTATATAATAAATACAGATATAAGCCGAGTAGGACTGCATATTTCTCTAGTGAATAAACTATTGTGACACTGGACTGATGGAAGGGAAGATAGAGAGAGAACAATAAATACTAATGTTAAATTCCTAAAGGTTGTTTTAATTGTTTTAAATGGGCACCTTTCAAAGCTACATTTTCCCCCAGTGTGTAGCAATTTCTGATTTTCAGCACACCCTATATACTTAAATCACACATTTAACATTTTCTTTAAAAGTCATGTGAATGTGGGGTGCATTTGAAATGCTAGGAAGGATCTTATAAATGTACCAACAGTTAAAATAAATCTTGCTTTACTCCTTTTGAAGGTGCCGATAAATGTTGCATTGTATGACAAAGTGCTTAGTTTTCTAAATGTAAAATTCTAAAAAAAAAAAAAAAAAAAAAAAAATCAGGAAATCTTTTTGTAATATTCTGTGTAAAAACTATGTAATAAAAGTTTATTAGTGTTCTTAATGTAATTACTTTGTTCTGTTAATTTTGTTTGTAGAATACAAAACATAAGCTTTCTGTAACAATAAATGGTTTATTGCAACTTGCACTTTGCACTTGGGAATAAATATGCAGATAATGTGCAGGTTAATTCTAATGGATGTTTGTGTTCCCAATTAAGACATCTAAACTACTTAATTAAATTTGAAATATGATCATTTCTACAGTTGCTCTGGTTCCCCCTAGTGGCTAATTCAGCCCATACAAGTTCCTCCCAATAGCCTTTGTACCTAAGATTTCTGAAAGTCTTAGTTGGGAAATGATTCCAGTAGTTTTTTACCCATTGATAAACTTGTTGAGTAAGTCTTTATGCACTTGTGCCCTGATTTTCCCCTAGCCCCTTCCCCGCCTGGCATTAATCCCCTGAAACTTTCATTGAAAACTGTGTGCCCCAAACTGGAAATGTAAACACTCCAAAATGTGGGTGCCTGAAGTTAGGCTCCTAAATGTGTTCAGCACTTAAACCAAAGTGGATCCAAGTTTTTCTGTTAGTTGCAGGTAATCAACTCATTAGAAAACTGAGGTGACTAAAATCAAAGGTAAACTTATTACACAGCATGAGTCTTAGCCAGCAATAGAACATGGCCATTGATGTATAAGTCTGTTGTACTTTCAGCAATTCAATTAATTTTTTTCTTAGCTTGTGTTGTACTGATGCCTCTTTTTTTAAATCACTTACCTCATATCTCAGCCGTGGTAGAGCTGCCACAGTCTGGAGACTGACCAGGCTATTTGTGTCCTTCCACACTGGACCTTGTTGAGCTCTTAATCTTCTTTTGAACTGAGTAGGTGGCATCCGTGTCTTTTTCCTTGGTCTCCCGGTGCACTTCTTGGGCACAGACTGTTACCCTTTCAAAGAAATGGGACCACATTGCCCAGCTGCCCCAGGACCAGTGTTGATTGCCTACTGGCTGCACCGTATGTTGTACCAGAGTTCCAACCTGGGTTTATAGTTCACCTCTTCGGTGATGTGTAATAGGTATAGTATGTAAAACACGGGTTTTGCAATGGTTTAAGTATAATTACATTAGAGTGAGACACAAATAATAAAATCTCTCATTCGTTTCCTTATCCTTTGGGAGCTTTCTCTGGGCTTAAGTCCAAGTCCTTTACAGTGTCCAGGATTCTTCTGTGGATTATAGCTTTTTTTGAATCATGGAGTCTGTCTTCTACAGGTCAGCGTGCTTTGCCGTTGGCTGGTTCCACAGTTAAAATCACTTCCCTATGTCAGAACTATACGCCCCTTTTGTTCCTCTCACTCACCCTATGAATTTCTTGTTTATAAATCCTAACACAATGTCTGGTTCCGATGTTCTGCCTCTGAGAGAAAATTCCAGGCCCCAAACCCTACAGAAAAGTTAGAGAAATTTGCTTCCCAAAGGATACAACCTTCCTATTGTTCCTAGGTGGTCAAATTCAAATTGAACTTCTTCAGGTTCACTCCATTGTCATACTTGAATTTCAGTCCAAAATGGAGGTAAAACAGGAGAAGGCGGCAAGCCCCACATTCAAAATGGACTTCACCACCTTGCACACACAGTCTATCAAACAGAATTCATAAGCTATATATAAATTCCCCAAATTATCATTATGGGCACTTGAACAGTGGCTTAGGGTAGCTTCTTAAAAATAACCTCAGACCATGGGCTAGATCAGGGGTAGGCAACCTATGGCACGCATGCTGAAGGCGGCACACGAGCTGATTTTCAGTGGCACTCTCGCTGCCTGGGTCCTGGCCACCGGTCCAGGGAGCTCTGCATTTTAATTTAATTTTAAATGAAGCTTCTTAAACATTTTAAAAAACCTTATTTACTTTACATACAACAATAGTTTAGTTATATATTATAGACTTATAGAAAGAGACCTTCTAAAAACGTTACAATGTATGACTGGCACGCGAAACCTTAAATTAGAGTGAATAAATGAAGACTTGGCACACCACTTCTGAAAGGTTGCCGACCCCTGGGCTAGATCATCTTTCTGTGGGAGATGAGAATGAAAACCTATGGAATAGGAGACCTGTCTTTCAGATATAGAACCGCAGAGTATATTGCACATAAGGACTGAGATGTATTGTCAAAGCTGTGCTGGTAAGTTTGCATTCACATCACTTGTATGAATATTAAATCCACACTCATTAATTTTCTTTTTAAATCTTAAATTGATTTAAAATTTATAATTAACTTGAAGTGGCTCTAAGTACTTAATCCCTACTACCCCTTCCTACCCTTGCATACTACGTTAGTGCTGCTATTCTATTTTAAAATTCTTGAGCCATTGCCATTTGGGAATCCTTAGAACTTAGCAGGTAAGTGATAGCAAAGAAGGGGAGTGTATCTCTGATGTTGTTTGATAGCAGTAAATCGGTGACTTTAGCTGTCATCAACCTGCTTTTCTTGGTCTTGTACATGAAAACTGTGTCCATGATTTTCACCAAAGGAAATATTGACAACTTTTGGTTTTATTTGACTCTCAAGAGTTCATCCATGTAAAAGCTTAGGGTGGTTTTTTTTTTGTTTTGTTTTTTTTTTCCTCCTGGGGCTTTTCTTTCTAAAATAATCCAAAATTCAGTTCTGAAATGTTAAAATACTGTGTTAAGCAAATATAACATCAAAGGGAGATGTGCTGCCTTAGAGTAGAATTAGTAAAAATATCACTAAGCAGGCAATAGACTTGAGTTGTAAAGTAAGAATTGCATGGATGATGCACAGCAAGAGCTAACAACCGACTTCCAGTTGTAAAGCTATGTCTCTAGTTCATTTCAGTCTTGATCCATAAATGACTAAATGAGTACAGGTTTTTATTGCCCTAAACCAGTGATTTTCAACCTTTTTTCATTTGCAGACTCCATTCACTTTTTTTTTTTTTTTTTTTTTTTGAGGGTCGGCCCCCTTTGGAAATCTGAGATATAGTCTGTGGCCCCCCATGGGTTCATGGACCACAGATTGAAAACAACTGTTCTAAACCTTTCATATTTGAGGTCAAGGTGGGCAGGGCATCTAATTGTTAATAGCCAGAGAAAATGTGGTTTAAAACTACTTGTGTAGCAGTCTATACATACAGAAATATTGGCTCACAGTTTTCTGAATTGTCTATTCAAATAGGCAATCCTTACCCAGAAAAACCCGATAGCCCCCAGAGAAGAGTGACACTTGCAAGGGGTTCCTTCTGTCTCTAATGATTCTGGAATGAACATACTTGAGACTGTTCCAAATATGTACTAAGGTAAACCGTGGCAGGCAAAGCTGGCATGTTACTACAAATAAAGAATTAAAATAGGTTAGTCTTCATATGTGAAGACTAAGTGTGAAAGGCTAAACATACAGGCCTTAAAAGTCTGCATTGGTCAACTGCCTCCAATATTGCTTTCATCATACAGTTTTATAAATTGTCAGCTAGCTTAGTGAATATTTTTGTACTGATATGTAAACAGCAACATTGCTCTTCCCTGACAAATTGATTAATCCAGCCAATAAATTTTATTCCCAGCTGGGCAACTTTACCAAACAGTATTATTTCCAAGCATCTTTGAGTCATCCTTTAGTGTTACTGTTCCCATATTCAAAACTTATTGATTGCCTGACAATTTCTACTGTATAAGGCTTCTTTAGTTTTAGATGCTACTTAAATTGTTCTATAAATAAGTTTGGCCATCTTTTTCGCGATGCTGTCAAAAGTATCACATTCCCCTAGAACCAAAGTTCCAAAGATTTTTTTTTTTTTTTTTTTAATCCGCAGTTCTGGTTATTCAAGTCAAGTGTTACTCATACTGTAGGTTAAGTTTTATGCTGCAGTACTACAGTATAGTGCCAAGCTGATTTGAAATACAAATTAACTTTCACCTTAAATATGTACTTCTGTAACCATAAGCCAAATAGTGAAGATATATAAACTTCAAAGAGGTGGGAAATCTTTCTTGGGATATATAATATTGATGGGGGAAAAAATATTTGTAAATCAGATCAGCTACTTTTTTCGCACTGGAAAGTAATCCTGGTGCTATGTTGTAACAAGTAGCTGAGGAATTGTTCTGAGACAACTACTTTATATTACATTATTTTATTAATATTAAAATCATTCTTAAACTTGTATATGTGGTTTGTTAACTTTAATTTTGAGTATATGTTTTTATCAGTGAGATACTGATCTCTATCTTGACAACTTGGACTTCTAACAAAGCTACAGAATATGAAGATTTTTGTTTAATTTAAATATTTTAAGATTCATTTTGAAGAGGAAATAAATGAGTTTAGTTGATACCAGAAGCAGAACATCCTGACCACAAACAGCTGACTGAAAATCAAGTGGCTCTTAAACTATGAAACTGTTTACTTTTTTATCATACTTACCATGTCACTTTTGAACAAGCAGAACTTAATCCTGGGGATCTTGGATGCCATTATTTATATTGCTATAACCCTTTTTACAGAATCATAGTTAAGTGGGCATGACTTGAAAAATGAAGACTTACTTTGGTAAGCTTAACTTCAGGAGATATTATCTCGTGTGTCTTCCACAATAAATTACAGGAAATAATGCACAATGCTATTTACCTTTATTGCACTCTCACCTTTTAACATACTACAACTACTCAAGACATATAGCATTGGAGCATAACTAGATATTGCATTATATCTCCTTTGTGTATGTCTGAGTTATAACTATATGTAGTTTATCTTAAGTTTATGTAAATCAGTAAGGACTCATGTTCTGACATTTAGGCAAGGGAAGGGAGGAATGGGCAGTAAAACTGACAAGAGGCACGTCACATGTTTCCACTAAAGATGAATTAATTCTCTACAATGGATTTTCATAGTAGTATTATGATGAATATGCATTTACTAGGAAGTGTTATTCTTTTTTATAAGGTGGCTTCTTTAACAAGTGGAAGACCCAGTATCTTTCACTGGGTACTTTCTTAACCCCTCCTCCTGCTGAAGACTGAGTTTTGCCAGCAAAAAAAAAAAAAAGACTTAACGGAAGATGCTTCAGGAGGAAATGTAATTACCATCCACTCATCATTTTCTCCTATTTCTCTTACTACTTGTTCGTTTGTTGGTGATGGGAGCTGTACAATGAGTAGCCAAAGAGAAGAGAAAGAAACATTTGTATTAAAAGTACTACATCTAAAAAGAGACTACCTTAGTCCCATCATAGACTTGAGGAAATCTAACAGTTATGTCAGACAAACCAAGATGCACATGTTGGTTCTGGCTCCTACTAACCTTATCCTTCACCAGAGAGTGGTTCAGAGATGTAGGTATTATACTGTATCATAGCAAGGTTGCACTTTCCAAACATTCTTTATAAGTTGAAGCCGCCTGACCTGTAAATATATATATTTTTTAAATTGAGACATTGTACCCAAACAGTTACTGACTTTAAACTTAGCCCTGGTCTACACTACGAGTTTAGGTCAAAATTAGCAGCGTTAGGTCAATTTAACCCTCCACCCATCTACATGACCAAGCCTGTTTTGTTGACTTAAAGGGCTCTTAAAAATCGATTTCTGTACTCCTCCCCGGTGAGGGGTTTAGTGCTAAAATCAACCTCGCTGGGTTGAATTTGGGATAGTGTGGATGCAATTCGACGGTATTGGCCTCCGGGAGCTCTCCCAGATTGCTCCACTAAGGTATCGCTCTGGACAGCACTCTCAACTAGATGCACTGGCCAGGTATACAGGAACTTTTGAATTTAATTTCCTGTTTGGCCAGCGTGGCGAGTTCATCAGCACAGGTGACCATGGAGTCCCAGAATCGCAAAATTGCTCCAGCATGGACTGAACGGGAGGTACTGGATCTGTTTGCTGTATGGGGAGAAGAATCCCTGCAGGCAGAACTCTGTTCCAAAAGACAAAATGCAAATATATTTGCTAAAATCTCCAAGGGCATGATGGACAGAGGCTAAAACAGGGACACACAGCAGTGCCAGGTGACAGTTAAGGAGCTGAGGCAAGCCAACCAAAAAACAGGATGCAAACATTCACTCTGGGTCAGAGCCCCATACATGCTGGTTCTATGATGAGCTGCATGCAATTCTAGGGGTGGCCCCTACCACTACCGTCTGTGGACACCTGCAAGGGGGGAGTCTCATGCAACAGGGATGAGGATTTTGTGGATGAGGAAGATGAGGATAGCGCACAGCAGGCAAGTGAAGAATCACTTCTCCCCGGGAGCCAGGAACTGTTCATCACCCTGGAGCCAATACCCTCCCAACCCCTGCAAGGCGGGCTCCCGGACCATGAAGTTGGAGAAGGCACCTCTGGTGAGTGTACCTTTGTAAATATAATACAGGGTTTAAAAGCAAGTGTGTTTAATGATTAATTTACCACGCCAAGCCAGTAACAAGTAGTCTGGAATCATTGCACTACAAAACATTGCAGCGAATGGGCCCGGGCTTTGGTGGCATTCAAGCAACATTCATTCTTTATCTCTCTGTGTTAGCCTCAGGAGAGTGATATCATTCATGGTCACTTGGTTGAAATATGGGATATTTGTTTAAGGGGACATTCAGAGGTGCCCGTTCCTGCTGGGCTGTTTGCGTTTGGCTGACCAGGATCTTCCCTTATACTAGCCACGTGGTGTGTGGGTGGGTGGGTGGGTGAAGCAATCATCCCAGAGAATTGAAGGGGGAGGTTGGATTGTGCTGCATGTTCACCCTAAAACCGCAGTTCCTCCTTTTAAATGGCCAACCCAACGGGCTTTGCTTGGTATGGGAAAGGAGGGCGCTGCTGTTTGAAACCGTTCCCACAAGTTATGAAGCGTGAAGAATCTGAAACCCTTTGCCTTACCATGGCTGCCTGCAAGCTGAATTCTGTTGCCCAGCCGAGCGTGTGTGATGTCTCACAACAAACCAGCAGGTACTCAATATAAGAGGCAAAATGCAACCTTTTTCCTCCTGCAGCTGCAAATGTTTCTACGCTCCTCCTATCATCTCCATCCCAGAGGCTAGTGCAGATTAGAAGGCGAAAAAAATATGCACTCGCAACATCATGTTCTCAGAGCTCATGCAGTCCTCCCGCACTGAAAGAGCTCAGCAGAATGCATGGAGGCAAACAATGGCAGCGTCCAGGAAAGCGTTAAATGAACGCGATGAGAGGAGGGAGGAGCACACTGAGAGGAGGCAGGATGCAATGTTGAGGCTAATGGGGGAGCAAACTGACATGCTCAGGCATCTGGTGGAGCTGCAGGAAAGGCAGCAGGAGCACAGACTGCTGCTGCAGTCCCTGTATAACTGCCTATCCTCCTCCCCAAGTTACATATCCTCTTCACTCAGATGCCCAAGAATGCAGGGAGGCTATGGGCACCCAGCCACTCTACCCCAGAGGATTGCCCAAGCAACAGAAGGCTGGCATTAATAAGTTTTGAACTGTACTGTGGCCTTGTCCTTCCCTCCTGCCCTCATCCACCACCTCACCCGGTGCTTCCCTCCTCACCCACCCCTCCCGGACTACCTTGCAAGTTTTCCCCCTATTTGTGTGATGAATTAATAAAGAATGCATGATTTGGAAACAATAATGACTTTATTGCCTCTGAAACCGGTGATCGAAGGGAGGAGGTCGGTTGGCTTACAGGGAAGTAGAGTCAACCAAGGGAGTCGGTTTTCATCAAGAGGAAACAAACAGAACTGTCACACCGTAGCCTGGCCAGTCATGAAACTGGTTTTCAAAGCTTCTCTGATGCGCAGGGCGTGCAGCTGTGCTCTTCTAATCGTCCTGGTGTCTGGCTGTGAGTAATCGGCCGCCAGGCGATTTGCCTCAATCTCCCATCGCGCCATAAACGTCTCCCCCTTACTCTCACGGATATCGTGGAGTACTCAGCAAACAGCAATAACAATGGGAATATTGGTTTCACTGAGGTCTAACCTAGTCAGTAAACTGCGCCAGCAAGCTTTTAAACATCCAAATGCACATTCTACCACCATTCTGCACTTGCTCAGCCTATATTTGAACTTCTCCTTACTACTGTCCAGGGTGCCTGTGTATGGCTTCATGAGCCATGGCATTAAGGGTAGGCTGGGTCCCCAAGGATAACTATAGGCATTTCAACATCCCTAACAGTAATTTTCTGGTCTGGGAAGTAAGTTCCTTCCTGCAGCTGTTCAAACAGACCAGAGTTCCTGAAGATGCGAGCGTCATGCACCTTTCCCGGCCATCCCACGTTGATGTCTGTGAAACATCCCTTGTGATCCACCAGTGCTTGCAGTACCGTTGAAAAGTACCCCTTTTTGTGGTTTATGTACTGGCTGCCAAGGTGGTCCGGTCCTAAGATAGGGATATGCATTCCGTATGTTGCCCCACCACAGTTAGGGAACCCCATTGCAGCAAAGCCATCCACTATGACCTACACATTTCCCAGAGTCACTATCCTTGATAGCAGCAGCTCAGTGATTGCATTGGTTACTTGGATCACAGCAGCCCCCACAGTATATTTACCCACTCCAAATTGATTCCTGACTGACCGGTAACTGTCTGGTGTTGCAAGCTTCCAGAGGGCTGTCTCCACTTGCTTCTCAACTGTGAAGGCTGCTCTCATCTTGGTATTCTTGCACTTCAGGGCAGGGGAAAGCAAGTCACAAAGCTCCATGAAAGTGCCCTTACACATGTGAAAGTTTCGCAGCCACTGGGAGTCATCCCAGACCCGCAACACTATGCGGTCCCACCACTCTGTGCTTGTTTCCTGGGCTCAGAATCGGCGTTCCATGGCATGAACCTGCCCCATTACAACCATGATGTCCAAATTGCCAGGGCCTGTGCTTTGAGAGAAGTCTGTGTCCGTGTCGTCCTCATTCTCGTCCCCACGCTGCTGTCGCCTCCTCGCCTGCTTTTGCAGGTTCTGCACATACTGCAGGATAATGAGCGAGGTGTTTACAGTGCTCACAACAGCAGCGGTGAGCTGAGCGGGCTCCTTGCTTGCCATGGTGTGGCGTCTGAAGGAGAGCAGGAAAGCAGAGTTGCAGTGGAATTGGATGACGACGGATGCCACGAGAATAGATATTTATGCAGAACGACGAGAGGATCTGCGAGGTGGATTCATGGCACCAGGAGAGCAGAGTTGCAGTGGAAGCAGTTGAGGACGACGGTTAGCACTGCATACATTTCCCGAGGAAGAACACACATACCCGGGAGCACATGACGGACAACATGGAGAAATTCGCTATTGAGACAATAGCAGAGGAGCAGAGTTGCAGTGGAAGCAGTATATGACGACGGTTAGCAGTCCTACTGCACCGTCTGCTGACAGCAGCACCCAGGACACAACAGCGGTGGTGTCAGTGAGCTGAGCTGAGCCGGCTGAACGCTTGCCCTGGTATGGTGTCTGCTCAACAAAAAGGCGTGAAACAATTGTCTGCCGTTGCTTTCACGGAGGGATGGGTGACTGACGACATGTACCCAAAACCACCCGCGACAATGTTTTTGCCCCATGAGGTATTGGGAGCTCAACCCAGAATTCCAATGGGTGGCAGAGACTGCGGGAACTGTGGGTTAGCTACCCACAGTGCACCACTCCGTAAGTCGAAGCTAGCCACAAGTGAGGATGCACTCCTCTGACTTAATTTGCTTAGTGTGGACTTACGCAATCGACTGTATAAAATCGATTTCTAAAACTGGACTTCTATAAAATTGACCTAATTTCGTAGTGTAGACATATCCTTAGTGCCTAAGAAAACCAATCCTCTCCAGAGTCTCCTGTCACACTCTAGAAAGCCTATCTGGGAGGACCAATGTAAACAGCCAAATTAAGAATGCCTGGGCATTCAGGTCCAATAAAATAGAGATAGGGGATGGCTGAATACAACAAATTCAGTGAGACACATCAAGAAAATTTTTTATCACTGGTGTAAATTCAAGCTAATGTACGTTAGCTAATGGATTAATTTGCTCCATTAGTCTAAATTGGGGATGATGAGTTGCACACTATAAATGCCTACATACAAAGAAGGGCTAAAGATTTCATTATAGAGGTGGGAATAACAGACTGGTGGTTGCGTGAGGGGAGAATTTCAGTGGCCCAGAATCCCCTTTAGTGTAAATTCCCATTTCTGTATATCAAATGTTATCTTTACTGCTAAAATATAAAGTGCCTTTTTCAAGTTGACTTAAAATAAGTGGTCACTTGGGAACTTCCATCACCCTTCTGAAAATACCTTTTTTCATAAGCCTACACCATATAGCGCTTGAATTAACAACAAAACAAACAGAACTGAAACACTCAAGTTTGCAGACAGGACTGATGTTCACAAGCTAGTACTAAAGATTTGTTGTTGCTCCACACTGTCTTCAGTAAACTGAAGCTTGGATTGGCAGTGTCTGTGCTTGCGTATGTGGTCTGTGGATGAAATGAAGATTGAAATCGCCAGGATTGTCAATGCAGAATGTGATACCAGCATTAGAGCTACTGAATTTTTCAGAAATGTTTAAAGGTAAAAAGTGGGTGCAAAGAAATCTTGTAAAGTGAATTTATCCCCACTGAAAAAGCTTGGGAACATAACTTCATCTAAAATATTCTCTTAAGCCTCTGTCCTTGTAAGACAACCCAAGAGAGAGAAGTGAAGGTGAGGCTTCATGGCATCTTGTATCTTGCTCTCCAACCCAACTTTGAACATCTAGATTATATGATGTTTGCACGTCCAAAACTTAAAGTCAAGTCAATGGGAGTTTTGAGCATGGACTGTGTGGTCAGTCTGTAAGTGGGAAAAATCCATGGTTTTCTTGAGCTGTGGTTTTGTGACATTACAAAGGAATATTAAAGTGCTTCACTATTTTGAACTAGAGGACCTAAGCAACTAGCATTACTGTTTACTACTTACTGCTCTAAATCTTACATGAAAGACTTCAAACCTCATCCATCCTTGGTTGCAGCCACATTTTTGCCCTTGCTATGTCTATGCTGTGAAACTACTCTGCAGGACAGGGCTAAAACATGGCAGTTCCCATATAGTTAAGTCACATCTTGTGGGGCCAGTTGGAAAAATCCAAGGCTGTAGCACAGTATGGGAACTGAGACTTGAACTACAAGATTCAAATGTTCAGTGTTGAGAGCTGCAATATTATAATCAGGTCATACAGCACAGTAGCCTTCTACTGTAAATGGGACCAGGTCCAGAGCTGAAAGATGTGTGGTAGAAGGCTGTGTTTGGCGTGACTCCCTTTCCATCTTGTCTGTTCACATATTACTGTCATTTTTCTGTTGCTAAGACACCCACTTCAGATCACCCCTCCCCCACAATAGGCGTGACTTTTTGGTAATGACTGACTCAGTTGGGAGAGAGTTAGAAAAGAGGAAGGAAGCAGGATCCTCTGTGAACAGCAGCAAAGTGCACAGAGCAGTAGCAGCCGCGTTAGTCAGCCCCAGTTTCCTCCCAGGCCATCAGTGACTAGAGCTGGGTAACAGATTTGACTTCCAAGAGCCTCACTCGCACCACTGCTGCAGTACGCTGCTCACATTCAGTGGCTTTGCTGGGGGCTGGCATCCTCTGGGACCTGGAGGACACACATGCAATGGCGCCCTGGCACAAGACTGAGAAGGAGAGGAGCGGCGTGGGTATGTAACATAGCAGACTGCCATTTGGGTTTTGCCCGCTCTCAGTTTTCAAGCAGGATGTGGGCAGGTATTTGCTGCAGTGCAATGAACTCCCTTCCCTACCATGTTCCTGCAGTGCCTTGTGAAAAAAACAGAAATTCTGTGTTAACACAAACCCAAAGGGGAGCTTGCAGGGAAAACTTTGTGTTGCCTACTTGAGATTTTTTCACCTCACTCTTTGCCACTGCTGGGAGAATCAGGCTGCCACTCTAGAAATGGTAGGGAAATGCTACATCTTCAAAGTGACTACAGCCAGGGTTTTCAGGGTGTCAGCATGCAGTAAGACAAGGAACTATTTAGGGTGCTGCTTGAGGAACGACAGGGAGTTGAAATGGGAAAACGGACTTCCATGTCAGGAAAAGTAATGCATGTGTTTATTGGGGAAGGAGGTGAACTGAGAGTGGTACTAGAAAAGGGGCTAATAAATAAGAATGAAGTTCTTCTGTTGGCTGGAGGGATGACCTCTTCCATCTCTGGTTTCTCTGATTAAATAGAGACTGGCGTTCTTCCTGGAGGTAATAGGAATTTTGTAAGTGCTAAATTAAACTGAAGAAAACCACAATAATCAAAGTTGGAACAGAAGCACTCAAAATTTGTCCCTTGAGCACCTTCCACTAATTAGTAACAAAATATTTCTCTCGCTCCCTTGGGCAGACCGCTATTGATAGCAAGGAACCTTAAGTCACTGTTAAAATACACATTGATGTGTACTTATATATGCAGCACCATAAGGATTTTTTTAAATTAAAAAAAAGACAAACCCAGGAGAGAACAGAGTACTTCGCAGTACACATCATAGGGGCTGATAGTTACATGGAGTAAAATGATTACTTTCCTGGAGGAAATAATAAAAGCAAAATAATTTCTCCTTGTTTAATTTCCATGCACAGAAGTGGTAAAATTGTGAAATCTAAGTATTCTGTACTGGTGGTAATTTCCATTGCAAAACCAAAGGGCTAAGATACTTGATTTTCTGTTTCGGTCGTGAGGGGGTGGGGACAGAAAGCAGAAACATGTAACTTTAATTTTGAACTTCTGTGTTCTGGCAAGCTGATCATCTGCCCTGTAACAGCTGGATTTGTGTAGGATATTGTGTCTTAATGTCCATATGTTGGTAATCAGAGTGTACTGCTTGGGTGAGCTAGAACATAGAATTTAAATCACTTACGTATGAGAAAACAATTTAAGTGCTCAGTCTGTGTTAAGCTTTTTTGTAGACAACACTCTGATTCTGGGCGTGCTCATTTTTTTCTGTGTAATGCTAGTCAGAGTAAATAAAGGCTAATAATTAATAGATTCTTATAAGGATGGAAAAGACTACTAGATCATCTAGTTTAACTGTCTGTGGCCATTGCATTTCACCCACGTACCCTTACATTGATGCCAACAACTTGTGTTTGACTGAAGCATATCTTTCAGAAAGGCACCCAGTCTTGATCTAAAGAAATCAAGAGATGGAGAATCCACTCCTTACCTTAGTGGCTTATTTCAAAGGTTAATGACATTCACAGTTAAAAATGTGTGCCTTGTTTCTAATTTGAATTTGTCTGGCTTCAGCTTCCATTCATGTGGTCACTGAACACGCATTATGGTTTTAAGTGTCGCATGTGACTGCAAGAATCTTTATAATATTTGCTAGCTGTACCATAGCAGCGATTTGAATGCCACAAGCACTGTTCATTATCTGAAATAACATATCCTTTTTAGTACATAAAATAAACAATGCTTTCTTCAGCAAAGGTTTCTGGTTCAATTAATATATTAGTCTGTATAAAAGCTGTATCTTTACTGAACTGATTTATCCACAAATATAACTGCACACAAAATCAATTTTTTTTCAGTATTATCAGTAGGAAGGGTTTCTAATGTTAGTCAGTCTACAGTTGCTCCAAGACGGTTGCTCGGGTTTGTGGTCTGAATATTTAGCCGTGTAACTTTTTGCATAATGAATTAGAATCCCTAGCAACTTACCATCATGAACACTTTATATTGTTTTAGCATCTTAAACGCATTAGCTGAAGTTTCCTTTAGAAAATAACCAAGTCAAGTGACATTTTAAAGAAAAGTACTTTGATAAGGCTAAAAAGTATGTAATTAGTTGTTGTTGAAATTATTCAGTTGAATTTTTTCTACTTTTAGTACAAGAATAAAATCTTAAGTGTCAATTTGACAAAATGAATGTCTACGCAATTAAATTACAGGTGATACAATAATAGGGTGGTAGCTTTCCTTTAGTTCTGTCTTGTATCAACCCAAATAACTAGGGTTGTCTCTGAAAATGACAGAAAATCCTTTATTGCCTAAAATGAAACTTAACACCTGTTAAGTATCACCTTTTTTGAGATAAAGTTGTTGGCTCCTCCTTAAACCTGTTATCTGGGCTCATGACAGGGCTTGGAATTGAAGAAGCACATTAGAGAGGTGAATGATGGAGTTATGGCTGCTTATACTGCTAATCATGTTTGCAATACTCATGAGTCACCTAATTAAAGTCAATGGGATTATTTGCATTGCATGCAAGGTATTCCACAACTTGGCCTTCTATAGGGACCAAATGAGTAAACTGCAATCTTGAGAGTGGGGTGGTGAAGGATGAGTGGGGGGAACACAGTACAGCTGAGAGAAAATTAGTTGATTACTTCTACATATAGTGCACATCAGGGCAGTAACACACAACTTCAGTAAAACAGGGTGAAGATAATGGAAGAATTTTTCGACAAGATGTAGCTATTTCATACTTGAAAGTTTATCTCCAATTCATTTCCTGCTGCAAATTAAGGATACAGTGAGCCAGTTATCATTTGAACTACATCCCAGATTAGTTCAAAGAAACATATTGTTGCAGTTTGACTAAGACAAATTGAGAATGAGGTACGGGAAGGTGAGAATGGCACAGACCACTACCTGCTTATTTAAAGTATGTGAAGGTACTTCACTGGCATTTGGGAGCAGAGGATAAGTGTACTGTACATATAGTTGTTTAAATAAGGCAGACAAGTGCTTTATAGAGTGGTGAAACAGCTGCTGTATTTGCAACTTTTCCCTAATGATAATTTGCAAAGACTTGATTTGTTTATTTGTGCACCCAGAGGCATAAATAATCTTATCAGGAATAGCATAATAGAACATTGCATAAACACTATGCAGCATTGGCTATGCATGATTTTCTGTGGGTCAAATTGCATTAAACCCATTGTTATAGAAATATTTCATCAAGCTTTATGGCCCTGGTTTTAATCCAATGTAACCTACCAGGCAATCAACTAGCAGAATGCTATAGAGCAGTATTATGTCCAACCTTAAAGAGATGAAAACATCTGCTTTGAAACATGGTGTGTGTATATTTGGTATGACTAAGGGGAGGTAGTGTAATATTTGCCGATTAGCTTATTCAGTAATTGGGGAGAATATTGAAATACTGAAATGTCATGCAATAGCATTAACTATATTGTGGTTACCATCTTAATAAGTGACCATTGCACTGCCATGATAATGAGTTGGTCTTAGGCTTCTCATCTGTACATCTCAGAATACCCTACAAAGCATGGCAAGTATGAATAAGCTAGTTTTCCAGATGGGAAAACTGAGGCACAGAAATAAAGTGACTAGTCTTAACACAACAGGTGAATGGGAGATCTGGGAATGTAATCCAGGTGCTCTCCCAGTCTAGTGAGCCCTGCCACTTTGTGTTCTGAGTATATAGTATGCTTTTTCATTAAAATGCTTTATCAATGAAAGATTTTTTTATAATATGGATGGAAAATAGCTTGCTATCATAAAACTGGGTATTTGGATTATATCTTATTTCACAAACTGGACAGGGAAAGACACGATCAGCATTCGTATAAGATGTCCCAAGAATACTAAATACCAGCAGTATAAGCACTCAAAAGCATGCCCCTTGTTTTTGGATAAGATGTCTATCATCTATGTGAAGCAGGAAGAACTTACTTCCCTCTAAAGATGCTACTGGGTAGTGGGTTTCAGTAAAGGCTTTCCTGGTTAATGGACAACTGAAGACCCATAGAAGTTCTGCTAAACTAGGCTTTATGGTGGGTATAGTGAAAGTAGCAGCACCTCTTACTCTCCTCCATAGCTAAGGTTTATGGAGGCTTTTAAGAATTCTTTCCTTCCATCTGTTTTAGCTCACAACTTGCCTGAGCTCACATGGTTCACCCCTGCTGCTAACCTGCTTTCTTCCCCTTCCCTCCTCCTTGATCTGTCACATACTGTTAAACCAAAGAGATGCGAGACTCCTAGAAACCAAGGTGGCAGTGTCTTTCAAATGAGACTAAGTAAGTAGCAGAGATGAGTCAGTGAGGGGCAGTGTTTCATTTTTAGCTTCTTGTTAAGGTACTCTAAGGATGTTTTAGAATTGAAATGGGTTTGGCCTTTTGAAGGAGGAATTTACAGGGAGACAGGGTGGATTCTGACTTACACCTGTAAAAGATGGACTGATTAGGAATTGAGAGATGGGGAGGTAATTGTCACGTTCTCTAACCAGACATCCATTCTGGAGGTAAGGTCCAAGATATGACCAGACACTGTGTGTCCTGAGGTGGAAAGAGTAGATAAGAGATTTGAGGCCATTGAGACAAAAGCGGTGTTAGTATAAACCAGGGGTCGGCAACGTTCGGCACGCGGCTCGCCCGGGTAAGCTGATCGTGGCCCCCACTGGCCGCGGTTCTCCTTCCTGGGCCAATGGGGGCGGCGAGAAGCCGCGGCCAGCACATCCCTCGGCCCGCGCCGCTTCCCACCGCCCCCATTGGCCCGAGACGGCGAACCGCCATGAGTGGGGGGCCGCGATTGGCCGAACCTGCCGCGTCAGCGGGTAAATAAACTGGCCTGGCCTGCTAGGGTGCTTACCCTGGCGAGCCAAGTGCCGAATGTTGCCGACTCCTGGTATAAACTATGAAGTTTCCCAGGGTGACTGCATCCCATTCCATTTATCTTTGAAACCTTTCTGTCTGGAGGCCTATAGATAAGGGTGATGCCCATACTGGCTTTGCCTTTGAACTCTTATTGAGGGGATTTACTCAAATGACTTTCCATTGATCCTGCAGAACCTCTCTGAGGCTGGAAGGGAATAGAATGGAAACTACGTATCTGGTTTTGTCCATTCTGGCATGGTAATGTTGCGGTCAGCCTTGAGAAAAGAAGGTTGTGGTGTCATCCAGCAAGGTTTAAGTAATGTGCAACCCAGAGTGAGGTTCTTGGTAAAGAGAGGAGTAGAGGGTTTCATGTTTTGTTCTGTTTCTTTACTCAGCACATTCCAGATACGTTGGTGTGTGCTGTTGTTCTGAACCTGTGAGGTGGCTGTGATTTTATTGCACGCAGTGCTTAACTTTTGCCAGGGCTTAGCCCTGGTATCTCTAGGCGTAGCAGTTCATAGCCCTGGCACCTCTGGGCTTGTCATGTCAGTTATAAAAGTAAAATAATTGCTTGAGCCCCAGCAGCTCTTTCATTACAAATTAATCACTGATTGTAGGTAGCTAGTGACATACTTTTCAGACATAGGTTTGTCCTATTTGTGTGAAGTGTTAGATAAGACTAGGACAGCAAAGAAAATGTGGCAGACTGTTCCTCTCCCCCCCCCCCCCCTTTTTCTTTCTTTGGTGGCAGTTGGCTAGAAGTGCAACCCTGGGAAGGGGGGGTTGACCTTATGAGCTATTCCCCAGAATGATTGGGAGAAGGTACCACCTTAGCGGTGAGTGGAACACCCCGTCACACAGTGCTTGAGAGAGGGGCTGGTGGTCAATCTTGTTAACATTTATGCCCCGAAATCAGGCCCGGAATGGCTGCACTTTTTTCACCAGGCATCCGCCTTCCTCAGCTCCTTGGATCCTCACGAGTGCCTGGTCCTGGGCGGGGATTTTACCACCACCCTTGAGGAGTGGGACTGCTCGGGGACCGAGCAGTGTCCGGCCGCCGTGGACGTCATCCGGGAGATTGTCAACCATCACTCCCTGGTGGACGTCTGGCGCGACCACCATCCGGACGACATGTCGACATTCACCTTTGTCCAGGTGGAGGCCCTCAGTCGCATCACTCCCGGTTGGACCGCATTTACATATCACACTGTCACCTTTCACGGGCACACTCCTCCATCATCTGGCTGGCCCCATTCTCAGATCACCATCTGGCGTCCGTGATGGTTTCTCTCAGCACGGAGAGACCAGGACTGGCCTATTGGCACTTTAATAACAGCTTGTTGGAGGATGTGAGGTTCGTGGTGTCTTTGTTTGATCCCGCATCCACCTCTTTCGGGAGATGGACCATGGCTCCCGCTTCTTCTATGTCCTGGAGAAAAAGAGGGGGGCTAAGAAGCATGTCACCTGCCTTCTGGCAGAGGAAGGCACCCCTCTCACGGATCCAGAGGAGATGCACGGGATGGCCAGGGCCTTCTACATGAGCCTTTTCTCCCTGGATCCAACCGATCCTGATGCTTGCAGAGTGCTCTGGGACGGACTCCCAATGGTCAGCGCAGGCAATCGAGACCGGCTAGAGCTGCCTCTCACTGTGGCCGAGCTCTTGGAAGCCCTCCGCCACATGCCCATGAATAAATCCCCAGGCATGGACCAGCTGACCGTGGAGTTCTACCACGTGTTCTGGGACATCCTCGGCCCGGACACAGTCACTGTCTGGGCCGAGTCCTTGGAGTGCAGGGTCCTCCCCCTGTCGTGCAGGTGAGCCATGCTTGCCTTGCTTCCAAAGAAGGGGAACCCCCGAGACCTTCAGAATTGGCGTCCCATCTTGCTCCTCAGTACAGACTACAAAGTCATAGTGAAGGCCATCTCGCTGTGGCTGGGGTCTGTGCTGGCAGATGTGGTCTACCCCTATGAGACCTACATGGTCCCGGGCTGTACCATCTTTGATAATCTGTACTTGGTCTGGGATCTCTTGGAGATCAGGTGTATGGATGGTCTGTTGTTCGCCCTTCTGTCCCTGGATCAGGAGAAGACGTTCGACCGGGAGGACCATAGGTATCTCTTGGGCACTCTGCGGGCATTCGGCTTTGGAACCCAGTTTGTGGGTTTTCTCTGGGTGCTGTATGCCTCCACAGAGTGTCTGGTCTTATTTCTGATCCTCCATCCACTCACGCATCCAGGCGGAGTTCCTCTGGGTGGCGTCCACTGGCTCCCTTGACACTTTCGAGGAGCAGTGGGCACTGTCTGGGGTTCTCTGCTTGGTGTCCCCGTCAGGTTCCCTTTGTTTAGCCCTGACACCTCACTCCTGTCCCTGTTGTATCTTTAGTTGTCCCCCATAATTAATTGAGATCCCGGACTTTGTGGATCCTCCCCTTAGGCTGGGGGAGGTCCTTTAGCAGTGGGCGGGCTTCTGACCACCCAATTCCAGCATCCCAACAGGACGCAGTGCTTGAGAGATATCAGCACCTAGGTGAAGAGTAGCTGGCTGAGGGTATAAATCCAGAAGGAGATGAAGATAATAGTAGGAAGGGAAGTGCTTTATTGCCATATCACTTTCTTCCAGTGAGTGCATCTGCCTTGAGTCAATGTGGTCTTCAGCCTTGGAGTTATTCTGGACTTGGGGGGGGGATACCAAAAAAGCTAGGAAACTGCACCCCCATCGCGCTAAACTTGGACACGAGCACAGTGAGTCATGACTGTGTAATCTCCAGGGGTGGTTACTGTAAATTCAAATGAAAATGCCAACTGTGTGCTCCTTTGAAAAGTGACAACATAAAATCTCCCCTTTCTTACTCAGCAGATCTGATCCTGGTGAGCAGTCAGTCACATCAGCTGATATCCCTGACTATTGCAGTTGCTGCAAACCTCAGTCAGTTCTTGGAGACAACTATACGTTAATTTGGTTTGTGCATCATCAGCTGAATTGCTAAGTAAATCCAATCTGCAGGACCCACTATGATATCTTCATATACTGCTCCCCACTGCACCCGTGCAACTACACTGATTACGATTGCCCAAGGGACAGTGAAAACATGATTGAGAACCATAGGATTGTGTGAGCGTAGTTGTCAGCAGCTGGTTTGCACAACCTTTGGTGGGTGGTAGTGTGTGAGCTGAAATGACTTTTGAAATCCTGTATTGAGATGGCACCCTGTACAATTCGGAAAGGCATATTTTTACTTATGTTTCTATATCTAAGGTACTTGTATGGCCTCCATCACCATAGCAACTGAATGCCTCACAATCTTTAATATATTTATCCTCACAGCATTCCTGTGAGGCAGGGAAGTACTATTTCCATGTTACCAGTGGGGAAATGAGAGATTTAAGAGAATTGCCCAAGGTCACCCAGGAAACCTGTAGCACAGCAGAGAATTGTATCCATGTCCCTTTGAGTCTTATGCTGGCAACCACTGCACCATCCTGCCTCAATGAGGTACAATAAATAGGAAAACCCACAATGCCACCTCCACCAAATCACAGTAGAATCCTGCTTGTGAGGAGCTCCAGTTGGTTCAGCGTGCAGCAGCTGTTACATGAGCAACAGAGCTTAAAAGCTCAGTAGACAAGACAGATGTGGGGTGGGGGGAAGGAGTAGAACACACAAGTGGAGTGAACAAGGGGATGGCAGCAAAGGTCATGTTGGATTCCCACCTTTTTTTTTGTATGGTTTTGGTAGGTTTAGTTAGAGGGATGAAGGGAGAGGGATGTCGATGGGGTGAGGTTACGGGGGCCAGGAAAGCAGTGAAGACGGTAAGAGGAATGATGCTGAGGTGATTGAGGTGAAGAGACAGAGGAAGGGGGAGGGGAGGGCTGGAGCAAACAGCCAGTCAGCACAGGGCAGAGACAGTCCAGTAAAAACTAGAAAGTTCTCCAAAGGACCAGAGGTGGCTGCTTCTGCCCCTAGCTGCTGGAGTCTCTGGCTGGATCCTCTGCTGCTTTCTCCCAAGGCTACATAGTGGGGGAGGAGGGGACGCCACTTGGGTCCTAGTGCTCCCAAAGTGTGTGTGTGTATCCTTCCTTCTACAATTCTGGGTCCAGATGGTGCTGGGAGGAGGGGTGGGTGTGTCTGAGAGCCATTCCCTTTGTCCCACCCCCACCCAACATTCCGTGCTGTGGTTGCTTCTGCCCCTCCCCCCCCCGAATCTCCACCTGGCTTCTCTCTACAGAGTTGCACCCTCTGCAGCTGGGAAAGGGGAGAGGAGACACCACCTAGTCCTAGCATCCCTGCGGTGCATGCACCTTCTCTGCACAGTTTTGGGTACATGACTGACAGTTTGTACGCATGGATCAGTGCAACAAGAACAAAACTTGTGAGTGCAGGAGATGGAGCTGTACTGATGTCAGGACCGTGCCTGTGAAAGTAGCCTCTCTAAAACGAGACTAACAATGAATCTGACTGTCTTTAAGTGAAATGTAAAACTCATGACTTCTAACATATCCTTTCCACGATAGTGGCTAGTAATAAAAGTTAACAAACCACCAGCATGGGGTATAGAAACAGGGATCTTTTTGACATATTGTAGTATGTTGGTTTATTTAAAATGAGTTGTGTAGTCACCAGAGGGAGTCACAGCATCAGGGGGGTTTCCAACATGATGCAGGCACTCAGGGTCTGCATGCTCAGTCTGCAAGAGTCATGTAACTAATAGGGTTGTGATTTAAATCTTATATCTCTGGTCTCACTCTGGGTTCTTGAAGTACAGAGGCTGCAGTGTACTCACAGGGAAGGTCCTCTCAGGTGCCTGACTGGATTAGAAAGCATGACAGTTGTACAATTGCTAAAAGGCAAAGGCCGTGCAGTGGGATAAATAGCAGCTGTAGGAAGTGATCTTGGAACACTGATTATATTGGAATGTGACAGGGTAGCTAGTCCTGGTAAATAGAACTGGGCCCATGGTCCCTGTGTCAGAGCTGGTGAGCCCAGTCCAGCCAATTAAGAGGATGGGACACACCTGGGTCTAAAAAGGTCTGCTAGGGGCTACGCACAGGAAGAAAGTGTTTGGGAGAGGTTGTGCTAGGAGAAGGAAAGCCATAATGGACTGTATCAATGGGCTTGGTGCTCAGGGAGGCAGCCCTGGGGTCACTGTTCCAAGAAATAAGCCAAACTAACTAGAACTGGGATACTGACAGGAGCAGGGTGCCAGACTCCTCGGAGGGGTGAGCCTGAGAGCAAAGAGTGAGTGTGAAAGATAACTGCATTCTTTCTACTTGAACTTCTGTAGCATGTTAACCTTATTACAGTATGACTATGCTTAGCTGTTCTGTACTGTTGCTCTGTATTATTTAACAGCAGTTGAATTTTGTCCCCGATTGGAGTGCCTTTATAGCTTTAGTTTCTAATTTATGAAATTTTAGAATGAAAGAAGGTGCAGAATGATTAGAAGGTGTATAATATGTACTCAATTATGATATCAATGGTACAAGTCATGTGAGAATCGTTCAGAATATATTTGGGTTAGACCAATAATCAGAGGGGAATCATTCGTTATAGAATCTAAATTTTCTTCAGAAGTTGAGTATCTAGACCAGAGAGATAGAAAAGGCATTTATATGTCAAAGCAATTTTGTGTCTTTTATCATATTTATTATTGACTGCTCCAGTTCTTTGCTACAATTCCTTAGATGGAACATCTCTGGAGAAGTTTGATTAACTTCACTGTGTATCTTAAAGCACAGTGCAGCACAAATCTGGGAATAAGGATTAATAGCTAACTTGTTCCCTTAGATGGCTTGGTGGCTGCTATTTCAAACAAAAACATATTGTAGCATTATTACACAAGGCACATATAAAGTATTTCTCATTTTTGAGAGTGTGGTGATAGATAATTAAACTTTAAAAATAAGCAGTTTCTTAAAGGGAGCTATAGATGTATTTCCCTCCATTGTCAAATGAAAAGTTCTATTACAGAAATGAAGAGGCAAAATATGCCACTAAAATACAACTGATATTTTTCCATCCAAGTATTATTATTTCATGGTAGATCAATTTTTTCAGTTTAGCCGTACAATTTCACTTCATATCCTTGTAATAAATGGACTGGTGTTCTTTTAAACTATATAGTGGCATTGCACAGCTGTTGAACTTGTACACCAAAAGGTTGTCAACATTTGTATGGTATTAAAGTATTTTGAGATATTCAGTGCTGTGTATAACCTTTGTTTTATTGTACTGAGGCTTGTTCTATGATCAGTTAATTGCTCAGTTCCACGTGGTGTCTGGACTCTAGACTGTCATGGCAAGACAGGATTGAAAATTTTTGTAGGAAATAACATTTTTATAGTGAACCTACTTCAATCTCATTGCCAATATGCAGCCATGGAAAATCTTGCTGTTGTAATCTAGTTAGAAAAAAAGGAAGCTTTTCACTGTTGAGGTGTTGGGAAGAGGCTCATTGACCTTAGGAAAGGTGGAATTTTTTCCTTAACTTCTGTTGCTCCCTCTTTCCTCCCATTGCTTTCCCTGAGCCTTCTCAGCCACGATTCCTGCTTTAAAAAGAGTCTAATACTGAAGCCTTTGGATAGTAGTGAGCTATCAAGTAAAGGTCTAGGCATAGTTACCCCAAGGAAGACTTGGCTCAAGAACTTCCATTCTGTTTCCACTCTGGACTTCAAGCTCTTAATGTATTGTGGATAGGAAAATAATTAGAGTAATTATTATTAGCATCGTTATAGTCACTTGTATTAAGAAGCCCAAAATATCTATTTTTGTTTAGGAATGAGAGAAAATCAGTTCTGAGTCTGTTCACCTGAACTCCCAAGAGTTGTTTATGGTTCTAGGACCCAATGTTGTACACAGCGTGTCTTGCAGGAAAGACACCTTGACACTGAACCTGGTTCTTGAGGGAAAGGACAGACTTGATAGATCCTAGATTTCTTAAATAATATTAAAGCCACCTCCTTTTACTCCAATAACTCCTTAAAATTCTTCTCTGCAATGATGCCTACAAAACATTCAGCACTGGTTAAGCAGCTGGTTTGCTATAACTATGGTATTTCATACCAACCAGTGTCATTTCATTATTTACTTGTAATTCCACAACCTGCGCCTCCTGCTAACTATAACTATAATCTTGCACTGAAATAGTAAGCCAGAGTCACTGTCTATTTGCTTTTATATGGGTCCTTGGCCTCTAGATACTACTAGGGTTGCCAACTTTCTACTTGCACAAAACCGAACACCCTTGCCCACCCCTTCTATGAGGCCCCAGCCCCGCTCACTCCACCCCCACCCCCTGTTGCTCGTTCTCCCCACCCTCACTAATTTTCACCAGTCTGGCTTCAGGCGGTTGGGGTGCAGGGGTGGGGGTGAGGCTCCAACTGGGGGGCGGGCTGCAGGGTGGGGCCAGAAATGAGGAGTTCAGAGTGTGGGAGGGGGCTCCAGGCCAAGGCAGTGGGTTGGGATGTGAGAGGGGGTAAGAGCTCTGGCTGCGGGTGTAAGCTCTGGGATGGGATGAGGGAATTGGGGTGCAGGACGGGGCTCTGGGCTGGGGGGTGGAGCTGAGGGGTTCAGAGTATGGGAGGGGGCTCTGGGCTGACGCATGGGTGGGATGTGGGAGGAGGTATGGGTTCTGAGGTGGGGCCAGTAATGAGGGGTTCAGGGTGTAGGAGGGGGCTCTGGGCTGGGGTAGGGGGTTGGAGTGCAGAAGGGTGTGCAGACATTGGGATGGGGCTGGGGCTGAGGGTTTGGGGTACAGGAGGGTAGTCTGGGCTGGGACTGAGGGGTTTGGAGGGTGGGAGGGGAATCCGGGCTGGGGCAGGGGGTTGGGGCATGTGGGAGAAGGTGAGGACTCTGGCTGGAGGTGCAGGCTCTGGGGTGGGGCTGGGGATGAGAGGTTTGGGGTGCAGGAGGGGGATCGGGGTTGGGGCCAGGGAGGGGGTCAGGGGTGCAGGCTCTGAGCAGCACTTACATCAAGAAGCTCTCGGAAGCAGCTGGCATGTGCCCCCTCTGGACCCTACGTGGAGGCACAGCCAGGCGGCTCTGCAGGCTGCTCTTTCCACAAGCGCTGCCCCCACAGCTCCCAGGCAATGGGAGCTGTGAGGGCGGTGATTGGGGTGGGGGCAATGTGCGGAGCCCCCAACTGCCCCTACTCATAGGAGCCCGAGGGGGGACATGCCAGCTGCTTCCTGGGAGGCACACAGCATGGAGGCTAGCAGGGAGCCTGCCAGCCCCACTGCATGGCACCACCAACCAGACAGTCAATGGACCGGTCAGTGGTGCTGACCAGAGCTGCCAGGATCCCTTTTCAACTGGGTGTTCCGGTCGAAAACAGGACACCTGCAGTCAAAATAGAATTGATTCAATACACTGAAGCAATCTTGGTTTTAATGCAGGCCTCTTTAACTTGTGGAAGCCGTTGGCCTGTTAGTAAGAAACTGTACATATTGGGTTCCGGGAAGTGGGTGGGCGAAGCCCGCCCACTGCTAAAGGATCCCCCCCCAGCCTAAGGGGAGGACCCACAGGGCCTAAAACCCAAATGATTACGGGGGACAACTAATGTAAAAACAGGGACAGGAGTGTGGTTAAACAAGGGTCAAAAGAAGGGAACCTGATGGGGACACCAAGTAGAGAACCCCGGACAGCCCCCACTGCTCCTCGAAGGCATCAAGGGAGCCAGTGAACGCCACCCAGAGGAACTCTGCCCGGATACATGAATGGACAGAGGATTGGAAACAGGCCCCACAGTCAGTAAGAAACTGTAGCTGCTTGGGGGGATGGGAGAGGAAATCCATTCAGCAATGACAAGAAGATCAAGCCTGAAGATTTTACTGGTGTGGAGGGGAAAATGTGCCCTTCATGAATTATTTCCAGGGACTGTGCAGTTTAAAGGAGCCTCCTACTCATCTGACAGTAGTTCAGACTTCATTAGTTAACGTTATCTATCTTTTAGTTTAGAGCTGATTAATTGGTTTTGTGTTTTTCGTTCTTAGCATTAATATTCAGCCAAAATAAAAAGTAAGAAAACCCCCACAAACTATGATGTTCCTTGTGGGGATGGGGAGCTAGGTCTTTGAAAACTATGTTGAAATATGTATTTTATCATAACCAGCTCTGAGAGCTTGAGTAACATGAAAAGATCATGCCGTTCTAACCAAATCAACATATGTTCCTTTAAAGAGGTTCCTGAACTGAAAACTCTAAAGAATCCTTATTAGCCTCCACTGGAGGGCCAACAATCCAGCTTCCAATTTGGCGGGGCAAATATTTACAGGCATAAATCAGAATTTGAAATACAATTAAATGACCTCTAGTAAACCAACTATGCCTATCTTAAAGAAATGCAAACTAGTCTTTGGCCTTCTTGTAATAAATCTGTTGTTTACCCAAAAATGTAGTTCTGAAAGAATAAACCTCCTTTGCCCAGCTCGTAAAAGCTCTTATGGTAAAAAATCAATATTTAAAAGGGAGAAACTGACTCCTCAGTACATTTGCACAGATCAACTGGAGTTAAAATGTAGAACTGCTATGGGACAATTTCAGTTCAGGAGGGTGGGTCACCTGAGTGCCAAACAACTTTTGAACAAGATTTGATCGTTTCATGTTCCAGAAGATGGCGTTTCCTTGCTACAGGATGCACAGTGTGGCAGGAAATGAATTCTCTCTGCAGGAACTTCTGCTTAAAAATAGTTAACTCCTTTCTGAGTTCTTACCTGTTCTTTTCAGATTTAAACATAACTTGACTTTATACTCTGCAGCATCTTTACTACTAGGGCCAGGCTTGAGTTGCATATGCAAATGAGTGTTGTCAAGCATAAGCACAATCTCTGTTTCACGCTTAAATTTCATGCATGGTTACACATACACTTATGTAAATCTGAGGTTGTCTTTTCATTTGGACTTTGTAAATTGATCTTGGAGATATACAGATGAAAAGCACAAAAGAGTAAGTAGAACCGTATTTTGAAAGAGCAAATTTACAGTATCTGCTTGCGCAACCTAAATTAATTTCCATCATTAAATTACTTTGTGCATACAAACGTTTGATGTGATTTGTACAAATTTGTTTGAAAATATTGCAAGTTGATTTGTGGAAGCACCCTGAAAAATTAGCCCAAAGAGTGCCCAAAGAAATGCTTTAGTAACCAGTTATCAGCACAGATAAAAAATATTCTAAACTTGAATTTTTTTTCTATTCCTAAAGCATGTGCAGTGTTAACTAGAATAAATGTAATAAGAGAATTTAAATGGTACTGGTTTCCATGGTTATGTCATAAAAGCAATAGTAGTTTAACTAGTGGGTCAGTCTGATACAAGAGCTAGAATTGAAGAATGCAGTTGATGGAAAATTGAATTAAAAAGTGTGAAAAGTTGATTGGATGACTTACTTTCTTCTGATTATTTCTGCAATAAAAAAATTGGAAGTAGGTAACAGATTGCTGGATCCATAAAGGATTACATTTTCCAAACAGTTTTAACATTTCTTTTGCTAACCTGAGCCCAAGCATATACCCAGGTTGTGTTTGATTTAAATTACTAAAAATAATTCCACTAAAGTTCATAAACGACTATTTTGTATTGCATGTTGGACTTGATAGTCAGTTTCTGTAGCTGAACCACAAAACCCCAAAGTTTTAAGGTATATCAAACAAAAGGAGAAAAGATACTTGTGGCTTTTAGTTTACAAAAGAATCTCCTTAGTGAGTAATAGCTTTAAACAAATAATGAACAGAATTGTGATGTTTTTGGACTGTGGAAATGTGCATGTAATGAAGCTGAGTTCAGTAATATTATCTACTGCACCCAGGGAGGATCTCAAAGCAATTTATGAACAGTAATGAATTAAGCCTCACTACACCTATATGGTAGGAAAGCATTAATAGACTCATTTTACAGATGGGTAAACCAAGACACAACTGAGTTACGTGCTCAAAGTTGCCTAGTGTGTGCAGTCCTGGCTTTTAAAAATGAGCCACTACTCCTTCCTCTCAGACAAGGCCATGGTTTAATTTGTGTTGTTTGTATTACATTTCCAGCTCTGGGCCATGTGATGGGGAGCCTAACTAGTTTTTATATTAGTAGAGATGTTAATCTAGAAGGCGCTGGTAAATTTGGAGTACAGCATAACGTTTGTAATCTTTAAATACCCATGTCTAAAGATGTTGCTTAATAGTTAGCCACCACAGCTTATTTCTGTAATTATTTGTTTCTGTGGAGTTAGCAAATATAACTGAGTTCTACTGATCAAATGGCAGCTAGAGGTAATAATTTGAATACTGTTGAAGTTTGTTTTTACTGACTGCCTTTTTATTCTTTTGGCCCCACTTTCAATTCACTTTTATTTTTGTTCATAAGAAAAGCAGCAGGGGAAAGGGAGAAGTAGCCCCACTTCTTTTCTGATTCTGGAAATGTGGGGACAGCGTGTGAAGGGAGATTATGGTCAAATGGCACTGCAGATGTACAGAATCAGTGTTTGAAGAGTATTCTATCTGTGTATATGTAATTCCTAAATAAGGCAGGAGTGGGTTATGCTCAAGAATATGTATACTAGTTGTTCTGCAGGACCAATAAAATGGGGATTGGAGTATAAATGGACTCTTGTGTCCAGCTCTTAATGATGAGCTCTTCACTTTCATGTCATGGTCACCCTTGCATTGTGTTAATACGTGCTGACACAAACATTGCAATGCATTATCAGCTTGTTCCCCTGCAATTATACTGGTGCTCTCTGCAGCTCCATTTGACAGGTGGTTTTCTAGTTCTTAGTGTGAGAGCCACTATAATAAAAACTGCCTAAACACTGAAGTGGCTATACATCTAAAAATGACTCAGCAATAGAATTGAGTATTAACATGCATCTCCAAAAGTTTCTCAGTTAACAATGAAAGTTTTCCCTCAAACTCAGCCTGAGATACAAAAATCAAGCTGGATTCATTCCTTGCTGCTACAGAGTCTGCAGGCCAACTGGTCTCTGACATGTGTGGAACCTCAGCAGGTTTGCTGGAGCTGCACAGGTGTAACTGAGGATAACCTAATAAATGTAACATCTATTCTTATAGCCGTGACTCAGAAGGGATTCTTAATTCGGGGTACTGGCATGCACTCTCTAGCTCAAGTATCAGAGGGGTAGCCGTGTTAGTCTGAATCTGTAAAAAGCAACAGAGGGTCCTGTGGCAACTTTGAGACTAACAGAAGTATTGGGAGCATAAGATTTCGTGGGTAAGAACCTCACTTCTTCAGATGCAAGAAGTGAGGTTTTTACCCACGAAAGCTTATGCTCCCAATACTTCTGTTAGTCTCAAAGGTGCCACAGGACCCTCTGTTGCTTTTCTCTAGCTCAAGAAACCCAGTTTGTGCAGCACAGTGTTTCCACAGAGTATTTTCCTGTGTCCAGGTCCTTATTAACAGTAATTTCCACAGTAAACAAGGGGAATAGAATGTAGCTCTTGCACTTCATGTGCTGGCTTTACATGATCACCAAGAATAAAAATCAATCCAGACTTATTTTGGCCATAAGTGATGATTGGACTCATGTAGCTTTGCATGAAGCAGTTCTGTTTAGTCAGCGGGCAGAATTTTTACATTCTTTCTCTTAAGAGTAGAACTGCATTTTAAGGAACTTGGATTGGGATTATAGAAAAAGGCAAAATGTACAGTTAATAATTTGT
Organism: Malaclemys terrapin pileata; assembly: GCF_027887155.1. NCBI lineage: Eukaryota > Metazoa > Chordata > Testudines > Emydidae > Malaclemys > Malaclemys terrapin. The sequence continues at coordinate 30,483,400 of NC_071512.1, forward strand.
CAGGCTCAGATTAGACTTCCTATTAGGCCACTGAGAACCCTTTTAAATGCCAAACTATTGAGATGATTTCTAAATGCAGCTTATTTTTCCAACACAACTGTTGAGTTTTGCAAGACAGAATATTTTTAGACCAATCAGTGTTTGAAGTTCTTGATTCAACATATTGGCAAATACAACAGACCTGAGATGAGGTACAGAGCCAGAATCATTCCTGTTATTTCACATTTATTGCAATGAAAGAAAATGGAAAGCTGGTTTAACACAGCTGCGCTTCAGAAGAAAAGTTTGAGAGAAACATTAGTACAGTTTTTCTGTGTGGGGGAGAGCACAGGGAGGAGAGACAGTGAAGTGGAAGGCTGATGATTGATCTAGGTGACTAGACAGAGGGACAAGGCACTAGTAGATGAAATGGTATAAAGGGCCAGATTAGGCACTTGGAATGAAGGAAAAAAAACATGCAGAGGGAAAGATGCGGGTAGTGAGAAAAGGTTAGTAAATTAACTTTGTGCTGAGGATTGTGACTGCAGCCTTTTCGTAGGTCAGCATTCCTGTCGAGATGCACTATTGGTTTGCAGCCTGATTCTAGCTTGCCTTTAGTTCCCTTTAAAGTGAATGAAAGTTTAGGGCAATCAACACCATGCAGGACTGGGCCCTTAAGTTTTTCCTTAGAATTGGTTTCTATGGCGATCCTAGAGCTTGACCCTCACATTTGTCCTTCTCTGCTTAGGGGCAGGGCCTTATAACTAAATTTAGCCAAGTGTTTGAGCTTTGGATTCTGTTGTTTCAAATAATTCTTAATCCAGTGGGTTTCAAATCTTAAAATATGGGTTTCCTGTCTGAATCCCCAAATGACCTTAATTCAAATTTTAGCAAGAATTCTCTGAGTAAATAGCGACTACATTTCCTGCACCCTGTGTCAGTGAGAACCAAGAGAATGGCTGTTGACAGATATAGTGGTATTGTCACTGTGTGCACAAGAATATAGACAGAGCCTAGAGGAGTAGTCTAGTGTTTTTGTTTTTTGTTTTTTTGTGTTTATCCATGAACTTATCCAGCAGTAACAGTTACCCAAATAAGACTGAAAATATAACAGGCTGTTCAGGGGGTTATTCAGTTTCCGTACCCAATGCAGTTTTTGGCTATTTGGTTAAGACATCCAAGAATGCTCACACCATATGCTGGAGTTGGATTTAGGAAGCCCTGGACAGCGACAGACAGCATGCAGATCCTCCTTGTCATTAACGTATGGCCATTGACTGGGTGAAAAGTCACTCTTGCCTCAGGGCATCTCCCATTGGTCACTTAAGATGCTACCTGAGGAGGTTTTCACAGGTCTCATCTCCATCTACTTGAAGTGGAATTCCCAACAGCACTGGGGCTTGAAAAGTGGGCGTTCCTCGTGTCACCAGTCAGATCTGGTGGTGTTTTCTAGGCTTGACTAGAAGCTAATATTGGGTTTATGGTAAATGGAATGTAGTGCTTTAGCTCTCAGTTGAGGTCTGTTGAATGAGAATGGAATTTCCCAGATGGTGGATTGGCGTGGCAATTGGAAGTTGCTAATCTTCTTCAAAAAGTCTGGGAGGGGCTGTAACAAGGTTATGTTAACCAAGTTAGTCTTGACCTTCCATAGGTGTTCATGGCAGGAATGGTTGGCTAATAGGTGACTTTTGTTGTTCCTAAACTCTCACACAGAGTTAATTGAGCAGACTCTTTCTCTGGGATTGGAAAGGGCTTCACTTCAATGTCTCTCACAGATTAAAGCACCCCTTCGCTTGATTGCTCTCACAAAGAAAAAGTGGTTAGGCTGCAGGGGACTTTTATACTGAGCCAAATCTGAGGAGCAGCTGAGATGAGAGGTTAGCTAAGGATTTGTGGGTGGGGTTAGAAGACTAGATTTTGCATATGTCACTACATTGGAAAATGGGTGGTAGCTGTACTCCCAGGTCAAAGAAGGACTTGTTGGTTAAGGTGTGGCCTATGGTTAGACTATACTGACTGTCGATGTCTCATTCACCTAGAGCAGTGATTCTCAACCCATGACCCAATCAGTACACAGCTGTGGCCCATGTGACATCATCAGGGCCCTAGAGATGGCATAAATACAGTGTGGATGTGGCCCACATAGCACACAGAGAGTTGCATATGCGGCCCACAATGGCAAATAGGTTGAGAACCACTGACCTAGAGTGTCCATGCCAATAATGCTAATACTAGTGCCTGGTTAGGTCAATATTGGTTATTAGGAAGCAGATTCAAAATGACATCTAACTTCCAACAGGACTCTGAACACATCACATTGTTTTTAAAATTTAATCTATTCTTTGGGTTCCATGACTGTATAATACCTAGCATAATAGGGTCCCTGATTTGGGTGCTTACGTGCCACCACAATACAATTAATTAATAGACCTTTGATATTTGTAGTTAATTTGAAAAGTGGGAGCAGGGTGCATTAACAACTGTCATGACGTCCTTCCACATTAAGGATACCTCTCTAGGGGAGGGAATCCCGTTATTAGGAGGAGACCAGTAAAAGTAATGGAGGATTCAATCATTAGAAGTATAGATATCTGGGTTTGTGATGACTGGGAGAAATGCATTGCCTGAATTGCCTGATGGGTGCAAAGATTGCAGATCTTATGTGCAGCGTAGGGAGGAGCCAGTGGTTGTGGTACATGTAGATACCAGTGACATAGGGAAAGGTAGGAAAGAAGTCCTGGGGACAAATTTAGGCTACTAGGTAAGAGATTAAAGTCCAGGACTTCCATGGCAGCATTCTCTGAAATCTTCCAATTCCATGTGCATGGAATTGAGACAGACAGAACTGCAGGGTCTCAATGGATGAGATGTGTAGGCAGGAGGGGTTTAGGTTTATTAGGAACTGGTGCACCTTTTGGGGAAGGATGGGCTCCACCTAAACCATGCCAGATTACTGGCATGTAAAATGAAAAAGTTTGTAGAGGAGTTTTTAAACTAAGGGCTTTGGGAAAGCTGACCGCTGATATTCCTTGGAGGAGGATCTATTGATCGTGATTCTCCATGCCCTAGTAAGGAGGAGAGGATAAAAGTTGATAAAGCACTGGTAGGAACTGAAGACAGTCAGTCAAATGAAAAAGTCCCATTCAGTTACATCACATAATTGTTGACAGCTAAACAGTGACAAATTTTATAAGTGCTTGTATACTAATACAAGAAGTTGAAATACTAAGATGGGTGAACTTGAGTGCCTGGTATTAAATGAGGATATTGATATAGTAGGCATCACAGAAAGTTGGTGAAATGACGATAATCAATGGGACATGGTAATAGCAGGGTACAATATATGACAGAGTAGGTCATGCTGGTGGGGGAATGGGATTATACGTGCAAGAACTCAGTCCAATATAGTAAAAATCTTAAATGAATCAAACTGTACCATAGGCTCTCCATGAATAGAAATTCTTATTATTAAAGCATAGAGTATAGCAATAGAATATATGACCGACCACCTGATCAGTATGGTGATGCTAATTGTGAAATGCTCTAGGAGACTAGAGAGGCTGTAAAAATAGTTGAAATTCCCCATTATTGAGTTTTCTATCCCTATATTGAGTGGGTACATATCCCCTCAGGACAGGATGCAGAGATGAAGTTTCTAGACATAAATGACTGCTTGTTGGAGCAGCTAGTCCTGGAAATCACAAGGGGAGAGGCAAATCTTGGTTTAGTCCCGATTTAGTGCCTATAGCTGAACTGCTTGGTAATAGCAATCATAATAGAATTTAATCTAACATTCATGTGTATGTGGTGGTCATGGTGGTGAGGACATACCAATGGAGACCATCTCAGTAGCATTTAACTTCAGAAACAGGAACTACACAAAAATGAGAAAACTAGCTAAATGGAAATTAAAAGGAATAGTCACAAAAGTGAAATGCCAGCAAGCTGCATGGAAAGTTTTTTTTAAAAACATCGTAATAGAAGCTCAAATGTATTCCTCAAATTAAAAAACCCAGAGAACCAAAAAGAGAGCCACTCTGGCTAAACAAAGTAAAAGAAGCAGTTAGAGGCAAAAAGGCATCCCTTAAATAAATCCTATCGAGGAAAATAGGAGCATAAACTCTGGCAAATCAAGTGTACAAGTATAATTAGGGAGGCCAAAAAAGGATTTGAAGAGCAACTAGCAAAAGACTATACACCTCAACCCCGACATAACACGAATTTGGATATAACGCGGTAAAGCAGCGCTCCAGGGGGGCGGGGCTGCACACTCCAGCAGATCAAAGCAAGTTCAATATAACGCGGTTTCACCTATAACACGGTAAGATTTTTTGGCTCTCGAGGACAGCATTATGTCGAAGTAGAGGTGTATTTATATATATTTTTGCTGTTAGTTTTTAAGTAAAGCGGAAGCAGGAAGCCTGCCAAACCACCAGTGGGACCACAGGATGATGCAGGTGCTAAAGGAGCACTCAAGGAAGATGAGACCATCGTGGAGCAGCTAAATGCATTCTTTGCATTGGTCTTCACTGTAGAGGATGTGAGGGAGATTCCTACCCTTGCGCCATTCTTGTTAGGTGACAAATCTGAGGAACGGTCCCAGAATGAGGTATCAATAGAGGAGGTTTTGGAACAAATTGATAAATTAAACAGTAATAAGTCACTAGGAGCATATGCTAATCATCTGAGTTCCTTCAGAACTCTTTGGTGAAATTGCAGAACTACTAACTTTGGTATATAACCTATCATTTAAATCAGCCTCTGTACCAGATGACTGGAGGATAGCTAATGTGACACCAATTTTTAAAAAAGGGTCCAGAGGGGATCCTGGCAATTACAGGTCAGTAAGCCTAACTTCAGTACCAGGGAAATTGGTTGAAACTGTAGTAAAGAACAGAATTATCTGACACATTGATGAATAATATTTGTTGGGGAAGAATCAACATGGCTTCTGTAAAGGGAAATCAAGCCTCACCAATCAGAATTCTTTGAGGGTCAACAAACATGTGGACAAGGGTGATTCAGAAAACTTTTGACAAGGTACCTCACCCAAGGCTCTTAAGCAAAGTAGCAGTCATGGAATAAGAGGGAAGGTCCTCTCATGAATCAGCAACTGATTAAAGGACAGGAAACAAAGGGTAGAAATAAATAGTCAGTTTTCACAGTGGGGAGAGGTAAATAGCAAGGTTCCCCAGGAATCTGTATTGGTACCAATGCCGTTCAACATATTCATAATTGATCTGGAAAAGGGGGTGTCATAACTATAAAGGGAAGGGTAACAGCTGTCCTGTGTACAGTACTATAAAATCCCTCCTGGCCAGAGACTCCAAAATCCTTTTCCCTGTAAAGGGTTAAGAAGCTCAGGTAACCTGGCTGGCATCTGACCAAAGGACCAATAAGGGGACAAGATACTTTCAAATCTTGGGGGGCGGGGGGAAGGCTTTTGTTTGTGTTCTTTGTTTGGGAGGGCGTTCGCTCTCGGGACTGAGAGGGACCAGACATCAATTCAGGTTCTCCACATCTTTCTAAACAAGTCTCTCCTATTTCAAACTTGTAAGTAAATAGCCAGGCAAGGCGTGTTAGTTTTCCTTTGTTTTCTCAACTTGTAAATGTACCTTTTACTAGAGTGTTTATCTTTGTTTGCTGTACTTTGAACCTAAGACTAGAGGGGAGTCCTCTGAGCTCTTTAAGTTTGATTACCCTGTAAGGTTAATTTCCATACTGATTTTACAGAGATAATTTTTTACCTTTTTCTTTCATTAAAAGCCTTCTTTTTAAGAACCTGATTGATTTTTTCCTTGTTTTAAGATCCAAGGGGTTTTGATCTTGATTCACCAGGAGTTGGTGGGAGGAAGGAGGGGAATGGTTAATTTCTCCTTGTTTTAGATCCAAGGGGTTTGGATCTGTATTCACCAGGGAATCGGTGAAAGGTTTCTCAAGGCTTCCCAGGGAGGGAATCCATTGGGAATGGTGGCAGCGGGACCAGAGCTAAGCTAGTAGTTAAGCTTAGAAGTTTTCATGCAGGCCCCTACATTTGTACCCTAAAGTTCAAAGTGGGGATACAGCCTTGACAGGGGGTAAACAGTGAGGTGGCAAAAATTGCAGATGATACAAAATTAGTCAAGATAGTTAAGTCTAAAGCAGACTGTGAAGAGTTACAAAGGGACCTCACAAATGTGGGTGACAGGGTAAGAAATATCAGATGAAATTCCATGTTGATAAATGCAAATTAGAAAACATAATTCCAACTATGCATACAAAATGATGGAGTCTAAATTAGATGTTTATCACTGAAGAAAGATCTTGGAGTTATTGAGGGTAGTTCTCTGAAAGCATCTGTTCAATGTGCTATGGCAGTCAAAAAAGCTAACGGAATGTTAGGAACTGTTAGGAGAGGGATAGACAATAAGACAGAAAATATCACAATTCCACTATGTAAATCCATGGTATGCCCACACCTTGAATACTGCATAGAGATCTGGTCATTCCATCTCAAAATGATGCATTAGAATTGGAAAAGGTTCAGAGAAGAGCAACAAAAATTATTAGAAGAATGGAACTGTTTCCATATGAGGCGAGATTACAAAGACTGGGACTATTCAGCTTGGAAAAGAGACTAAAGGGGATGTGATAGACATCTATAAAATCATGAATGGTGTGGAGAAAGTGGATAAGGAAGTGCTATTCTTTCACGTAAGACAAGAACCATGGTTCACTAATGAAATTAATAGGCAGCAAGTTTAAAACAAACATAAGGAAGTATTACTTCACAGAACACATGGCCAACCTGCGGAACTCATTGGCAGGGGATGTTGTGAAGGTCAAAACTCTAATGACATTCAAAAAAGAATTAGATAAGTTCATGAAGGATAGATCCCTCAATAGCTATAAGCCAAGATGATCAGGGATGCAGTCAATGGCTTTGTTGGTATTTTTTCAAATATATGCAGTTTGCAGATAATTTATACTATGTAATAGGTTATATATTTATGTGTATTTGGGCTTTAAACAGCCCTATATTAAGAATATAAAGTCTTTATAAACTCATTCAATTAAGCAATCAAAATTCAACCAAGAAATCTGTTTAGTCTGTAAGTTTCCACTTACTCATTTAGAAAATGTTTAGCCTGCAAACTAAGCCACTTCCTTTGTCAGTTATTGTGCTTTTTCAACATATTAACTGGTGTTAAAGGAAGCAATTAACAGGAGGCAAAACTAGTTCACAACATGAATTGATGATTGTTAGTATCTATAATGTTTTGGCTTTTATTTAACACAAGGCAACCAGTAGTGGAGGAATGCATATTTCAAGTGAAAGGTGAAAACTAAATTAATCTTGGCTAGGGCTCTGTGTTTGTCACGCAGCTCACGGAAGTCACGGATTCTGTGACTTTCCATGACCTTGGTGACTTCTGGGGGCGGGGGGGAAGAGACGGTATGGTTGACCCCAGGGCCGCCTAAGCAGCTGGCTCTGGGGCAAGCTGCTCAGGAATAAAATGGTTACAGTAAAGTAAAACATAGGCCAATATGACATGCATCATCACAGGCTGCCTCAGCGCACATTGAATTATGTTGCTTTGCTCAGATACTCCTAACAAAAGCTTTTATGTGCAGGGTGGCGGCAGTGGAACACCAGCAATCATAGCAAATTCTTGAGTAGCTCTTAGTTTTGGAGTTGTTGCTAAGCTCTGACAGCTTGGGTATTGTCTTTTAAGTTGTAGTGCTTGTGTAAGGTGTGCATGATCCAGTTGGAAGCCTTGCATAGATAGATTTTATACTCCTATACTCTGTTTTCTTGGCATGATATACTTAGTGTGTTTACAGAGTGGCTAGTGAAAAATGGCTTATAAACTTCCCACCGCCACTCAAAATGTATGTGCAACACTGTGACTGCCCACTTACATGTAGTAAGGACTAGTGACCAGGTGACAGCTGTTCCATGGTGCATCCCTTTTACTCCTGGGAATTTTTAGGGGGGATGAAGACCTAGAAGAAGGGAGAACTAGGAGTTGGGAGAAGGAAGATGGCACTGGGGAACAGTGAAAACTTAGTGAAAACCCAGCCTGTTTCTTTAGGGCCTGGAATCAGGGGCCTTGTAGAGCTGATGTGGCAAGACTGCCCTCTCTCCCAGCCAACTGGAAAAAGCACTGGGAAGAAGGCTGTATATATTCTGTGCCTTCCATCAGGATGGAGGAGACGGGCAGGGGAAAGGACTATCTGTGGACCTCTCTCAGCCCAGGAAGGTAAGGGAAAGAACTACATGGAGAGCTGCATGAAGGGTTCCTGAGGGAAGTTGCTGGAATTATTGAGAGCCCAGAAGGAGGTTTGTACAAGCCCAGAACCTGAGGGGAGAGACTACAGGCCAGGGAGACTTTATTTTGAGTCTGGAGCTGGAAGAGACTTTATATCAAGTTTATTTGGATTGAATAGAGTACAACCCCAATAGGGGAATTGTATCTTTACCTTTGGACTGTATGGAGTTCTTAAGGGGCCCGGACAGAAGGAAATGCTGGCAGGACACTGCAGGTGGCCAGCAGGGGGTGCTAAAGGGCAAGTACACCCTTTTATAGCAGGATGAACTCTGTTTACTTAAAGCTTAGCAATATAACACTTTTTGCTTACACAATATTGTATCACTTCAAACAAATGTTAAATAACATAGTATTAAATACACATTACTATAAATCATTCTAAGAGAAAGTAGTAGGTCTTAAGCCATTTGGGGAAGCAAATTCAGTTTCGTTTTTAGGCTGGAAATATAGGGGAATACCACCTACAAATCAATGACACTAGATAAATCAAAAGTCAGGGAAAATGCCTTTAACATTAAGAGTAAGGGAATGTGGCAAGTCCACAGATCTTGAAAAAATATGGGTAGGACTATGGAATAAGCTTTTAGGGAGAGAAGTGTTTCAGGTGATGGCAGGGGACACTGAGGGAATGGAAAGCTTTCAAAAAGTAATTATTGGGTGCACCATACTGAAAGCAACACAATAGCACTAGCCCAAGGGTTCTCACACTTCATTGCACTGCAACCCCCTTCTGACAACATAAATCACTACATTACCCCGGGGGGTGGGGTGGGGAAGAGGATAAAGCCTGAATCCCACCATCCCGGGCAACGGGGCTGAAGTCATAGCCCAAGGGCTTCAGTCCCAGACAGGGAGGCATGTAATCTGAGCCCTGCCACCCAGGACTGGAACCCTCAGGCTTCAGCTTCATCCCCAGGCGGTGGGGCTTGGGCTTTGTCCCTGGGCTGAGCAAGTCTAATGCCAGCCCTGGTGACCCCATTAAAACAGGGTCGCGACCAACTTTGGGGTCTTGACCCACAGTTTGACGGCTGCTGCACTAGACGATGAAAACATGAGCAAGGAGGTCCATAAAGTATTAACAGAACAGAAGGCCAAATGAAAGGAAGAATTTGGACTACAGGAGATAAGAACTTTAAAAGAATAAAATGGAGTTTCTTTTTAAAGGAGTATGATGGACAGTATTCTGCTGTCAGCTACACCATTGCAACTTGATAGCCTTATGAAAGGCAAAGTTGATCTCAGCAATATATATTTAAGATACAGCTTATTTACTTGAATTCATGGTCCTGTAACAGTAGGCCACAGGTGCCTTTCTGCTGCATGAGTGCAAAGGGGAGCAAAATAGGACAGAAAGGTAATTACGTATGCTGAAGAGAAGCTGTGCCTCTGGATCATGCTCATTTCAGCTACAGACACTGCAAATTTGTGGGTTTGATGTACTCTGTGGTTTTTTTTTTTTTTTTGGGTTTTTTTTGGGGGGGTGAGGCAGGGTGGGGGGGAATAGGGATGTTCTAGGAGGAGAAGAGAATGGAACTAAAAAAAATGACCATTGAGTAATGTGTACTTCAGTGTAGATCAGAGATTCTGCAATAGATATCTGCACTGAAGTTACTTTTGATACAACAAAGGTTTCAGCCCTACAAACATTTAACAAGATCTCTGTGGGATGTTTATTAATTAGCCACACTCTCGCTATGTAGCATGTGCCTCTATCAACCAGCCCCTAGGAGACTGCATACACAAAAAGTCAAACACTTACCCTGCCAGCCCACATCCTGTAGGCCTCAAAGATAATGAACAACTGTTTGAAAAAGCCTATTACAATGTTCTTGAAACCTGTTCCACTTCTCATCTTCATTTCTGTGCTTTGAAACCACATTTGAATTACTTGCTTTTGGTTAGCAAGATTGTTAGCATCTAGTATTTTTGTGGCAATTCAAATGTCCTAAAAACAGTACAACTAGACTTTTTCCGCTTTCTCTGTATTAACCATGATTTTGCTTTAAGATTGAACTCTTTACCTTTAGGAACATTTTTAGCTGCTTGAATTAATAAAATCATAGTCTGCAGGCATTTTTTTTCTATTGTTGCACCTGAACTTCAATTGTGCATATATAATAGCTATTTAGACTTATATGCATGCATAAGTGTTCAATGTGTGCATATATATTTAGAGTGAGTGTTTGGATCATAGTAGGGACCCTAATGCATGCGCAAAATAAACTCTGGATAAAACCCTGACCTAAACCGCTCAATACATTGCATGTTTTGCTTTAACAACTATGTATAATGGGGAAAATACAAGCCCTGATTCAGCAAACACTAAAGCAAGTAATTAAAGTTAAGCGTGTTCTTAAACGCTTGGCTGAATTTGGGCAGTGACCACCAAAGTATTTCCCACAACATTATCTTTAAATTCCTAGTGATGATGATGATCTTTTGAAAATGTATACACAATCCTCTTTTGACTACCAGCAATGCATAGCTTCTTTTTGTCTTTTTTTCAGGTAGTGTTTAGGTTAGATAAGAAAAGAAGAAACTTGTTTGCTGAAATCATAGCCCCATCATATAATTTATAATTTGTCTTGTTCTCCCTAGTCTATTCATTGTGGAGTCAAAATCTTAACATCACTCATAGCTTACTTTTCTATTTAATTGAAAAGTATGACTTGCTCTACTTGAATCATTGAATACTTTGTCCTTTAATTTTGCAGCCATATACAACTTTAAAGGTGCAGGAGAATCACAGTTACCCCTGCAGATTGGTGATGTGGTCCATATATTGGAGTCCTGTGAAGGTAAGTCACTTGCATTCAAAATATAGTGTCTCTTTTCAATTACTTGCATTGAAAACTTACATTTATATCACATTTCCTCATGTGCTTTTCGTCATCAACCAGTATTACATTAACATATTCCTGGGAAAACAGGGCTAATTATTTCATTAATAACAGGTTTCAGAGTAGCAGCTGTGTTAGTTTGTATCTGTGAAAAGAACAGGAGTACTTGTGGCACCTTAGAGACTAACAAATTTATTAATTTCATTAATGAATACTTTTCAAGTCTCAGAATTAAACTAAGCTGTTTCCTATCTGCTTATTTCAGTTGACCATTCAACTTGCAATAAAGCATCAATCGCTTTCATTGGCCAGTTGTCTTTATTTTATTGATTTCAATAAATAGGATGTACTAATGCAAGTCACCTGAAACCTACCACATGATTATGAAGCCAGTTTATCACCTGTGTGTTTGGGAAAAGCCTGGTTAACATGAAAGGATTTAGTGAGTTTCAACTTCAGGTTTTTCATCTAATTAGTGGTAAAGGAAAGGGGGTATTCAACTTATTTTCCCTTCCCCTACTTCCCTTCAACCTGTGAGTATACTGATGAGAGTTACACAGATGTTAAGATGGATTGTCTTACATCTAGATCTACCTGTTCTACCAAGAAGCACATAATGTACTACAACTACAAAAACAACATTTAATATTGTAAGAGTTTCAAAACCAGGATAGGTCCTGCTGTACTTGGTTAGTCTAAATTTGCTTTCTTTGGGTCAGAGTATATTCATCCTTGGACATCTGTTGTCAGAAATATTAAAGTGTATGTGGTTTTCATGCAAAACATTAAGGATGAAGGAATCCAGGTGGATAAAGAGTTGAGGTTGTTGTCAGCCCCACTTAGGTGCACTGTGCTTATCTGATGGAAGAATTGAGTTTTGAAGATAATACATGGGTTGTATGTGTGTGAGGTTTATTGTTTTAAAATTCCCCCTTAACACAAAGAATTTCTTTAATACATAATATTTCACTCTTCTTGTATGTCAGAGCTGCCTTACAAGAAACACTTTTTAGAAATCAAAACATCTCACTCCATTTACCTCAAGTGCCAAACAATGATTATTAGCATGCATTAAATAATGCTGGCCAAAATTTAAAACTAGTTGCACATCATTAACATTGAATGAGTTGCTCCAAATTATTGGTGTATGTGGACAAAGGGTGGAAGTAAGACAGAACTAAGATGGGAAGATGCAAAAAGGAATAACATAAGACTGGAACTTGATGCAAACTGGAAATTGCAGGTGTGTGTGTGTGCCCAATGCACCTGAGTTGAAGATTTTTGCCAGTAGTACCACTAGGTGGCATATGTACCCCAGCTCTCCTTGTCTGCCATCTCCTCTCAGTGAAAGTTGGAGTTCTCTGTGGCTGTTTGCTTTGGTTAGCCAGTGTATTCTGAAAATCTTTGCATGTATAGAACAAAAAAGCAGAGGGACTTTTGTCTAGAAGTTCATCTGATGAAAGAGGAATGTGTCCTGCATTGAAACCAGATCCCAAACATGAGGTGACAGATTCTAAATCCATGAGAAATGTTCCTCCAGCCACCAGCAACTCAAAGCACAAGTCAGGTGAAAAATAATGCTTTTCATCTTCGCCACTGGCCTCCTTGAAGCTTTCTGATGCTGACAAGTGCTCAAAATCTTAATCTTCTCAGAAGAAGCCTTCCAGTAAGTCCTCCAATACTGGTTTGAGGTATCATAAATGTGAGGGTCAGATCAGATGATAAACATTCACATAAAAAAGAATCTGACACATCAGAAAAGGGCAGACAAATAAACAGTGACAAGTTTTTAAAGTGCTTGTACACAAATGCTAGAAGTCTAAATAATAAGATGAGTGAACTAGAGTGCCTTGTGATAAAGGAGGATATTGATATAAAAGGCATCACAGAAACCTGGTGGACTGAGAACAATCAATGGGACACAATCATTCCGGGGTACAAAATATATCGGAAGGACAGAACAGGTTGTGCGGGGGGGAGGGAGGGGGGAGGGAATGACACTATATGTAAAAGAAAATGTAGAATCAAATGAAGTAAAAATCTTAAGTGAATCCACATGTTTCATAGAATCTCTATGGATAGAAATGTCATGCTCTAATAAGAATATAACATTAGGGATCTATTATCGACCACCTGACCAGGACAGTGATAGTGATGATGAAATGCTAAGGGAAATTAGAGAGGCTATCAAAATTAAGAACTCAATAATAGTGGGGGATTTCAATTATCCCCATATTGACTGGGAACATTTCACTTCAGGATGAAATGCAGAGATAAAATTTCTCGATACTTTAAATGACTGCTTCATGGAGCAGCTGGTATGGGAACCTCTAGATTTAGTCCTGAGTGGAGCGCAGGAGTTGGTCCAAAAGGTAACTATAACAGGACCCAAGTATCAGGGGGTAGCCGTGTTAGTCTGTATCTACAAAAACAACAAGGAGTCTGGTGGCACCTTAAAGACTAACAGATTTATTTGGGCATAAGCTTTCGTGAGTCACGAAAGCTTATGCCCAAATAAATCTGTTAGTCTTTAAGGTGCCACCAGACTCCTTGTTGTTTTTATAACAGGACCACTTGGAAATAGTGACCATAATACAATAGCATTCAACATCCCTGTGGTGGGAAGAACATCTCAAGAGCCCAACACTGTGGCATTTAATTTCAAAAGGGGGAACTATGCAAAAATGAGGGGGTTAGTTAAACAGAAGTTAAAAGGTACAGTGACTAAAGTGAAATTCCTGCAAGCTGCATGGGTGCTTTTTAAAGACACCATAATAGAAGCCCAACTTCAATGTATACCCCAAATTAAGAAACACAGTAAAAGAACTAAAAAAGAGCCACTGTGGCTTAACAACCATGTAAAAGAAGCAGTGAGAGATAAAGACTTCCTTTAAAAAGTGGAAATCAAATCCTAGTGAGGCAAATAGAAAGGAGCATAAACACTGCCAAATTAAGTGCAAGATGTAATAAGAAAGCCAAAGAGGAGTTTGAAGAACGGGTAGCCAAAAACTCCAAAGGTAATAACAAAATGTTTTTTAATTACATCAGAAGCAGGAAGCCTGCTAAACAACCAGTGGGGCCCCTTGATGATCGAGATACAAAAGGAGCGCTTAAAGACGATAAAGGCATTGCGGAGAAACTAAATGGATTCTTTGCTTCAGTCTTCACGGCTGAGGATGTTAGGGAGATTCCCAAACCTGAGCCGGCTTTTGTAGGTGACAAATCTGAGGCACTGTCACAGATTGAAGTGTCACTAGAGGAGGTTTTGGAATTAATTGATAAACTTAACATTAACAAGTCACCGGTACCAGATGGCATTCACCCAAGAGTTCTGAAAGAACTCAAATGTGAAGTTGCGGAACTATTAACTAAGGTTTGTAACCTGTCCTTTAAATCGGCTTCTGTACCCAATGACAGGAAGTTAGCTAATGTAACACCAATATTTAAAAAGGGCTCTAGAGGTGATCCCGGCAATTACAGACCGGTAAGTCTAACGTTGGTACTGGGCAAATTAGTCGAAACAATAGTTAAGAATAAAATTGTTAGACACATAGAAAAACATAAACTGTTGAGCAATAGTCAACATGGTTTCTGTAAAGGGAAATCGTGTCTTACTAATCTATTAGAGTTCCTTGAAGGGGTCAACAAACGTGGACAAGGGGGATCCAGTGGACATAGTGTACTTAGCTTTCGAGAAAGCCTTTGACAAGGACCCTCACCAAAGGCTCTTATGTAAATTAAGCTGTCATAGGATAAAAGGGAAGGTCCTTTCATGGATTGAGAACCGGTTAAAAGACCGGGAACAAAGGGTAGGAATTAATGGTAAATTCTCAGAATGGAGAAGGGTAACTAGTGGTGTTCCCCAAGGGTCAGTCCTCGGACCAATCCTATTCAACTTATTCATAAATGATCTGGAGAAAGGGGTAAACAGTGAGGTGGCAAAGTTTGAAGATGATACTAAACTGCTCAAGATTGTTAAGACCAAAGCAGACTGTGAAGAACTTCAAAAAGATCTCACAAAACTAAGTGATTGGACAACAAAATGGCAAATGAAATTTAATGTTGGTAAATGTAAAGTAATGTACATTGGAAAAAATAACCCCAACTCTCACCCTCCAGTATCCAGATTTCTGAAAAAACTAGTCCATGTCTATATTGTCTAGTATCTGACCAAGTACCATCATGGGATCTTAACCTAGTCTTTAAAGGCTAATGGACTCTTTAAAACCCCTAGTAACATCACCATTGTATTTCTGGAGGCAATAACTTCTGCAAGAAGAGTGTCTCAGCTACGAGTTCTGCTAACTAACTGTCCTTAATTTTTTTCCCCTATGAATGAGGACAAGGTTCCTTTCAGATGACACCCTAAGTTCATTGAAAATGTGGTGTCATCTTTCCATCAGAACCAATCTATTCATTTCCAGTGTTTCCCCCAAAACCTCATTCTTTCAAATGAAGAAAGACTTCATACCTTGGATATTTACAAAACTTTGCTGTTCCACCTTGATCGCACTGTTGTTCAGTGTGATCCCAGGCTCTTTATAGCCCATGCAGAGAGAGTCAAAGGACCAATCAGTGATAGCTCAACATATCTCACTGGATCTCTGACAGTATCAAACTTGATTACAATCTTGCAAAAATCTCTTCACCACCAAAACCCCCCCCCAACTCATGCCCCCAGGGCTCAGTCCACTTCCTCTGTATTGTTGAACAATGTTCTGATAACAGATATCTGTAAAGCAGAAACGTGGTCATTTGTACATAACTTAGGCTCTCGAACAGCCGAGCTTCAGCAAGTCAGCATTGCAGTCTCGGTTCAGATAATTCACAATCCTACTATCTGTAAGGAAACTGCTACAGAGGCAGCAGAATGTATATGTCACTTGAAGGAGAGAAATGGATTACTTGCCTACAGTAACTGTTCTCAGATGTGTGTGCTCATACAT
This sequence comes from Malaclemys terrapin pileata, assembly GCF_027887155.1. NCBI lineage: Eukaryota > Metazoa > Chordata > Testudines > Emydidae > Malaclemys > Malaclemys terrapin. Next base: position 30,499,477 of record NC_071512.1, read on the forward strand.
TCCACAACCCTCCCACCTGCCCCACTACTTTTAGACAATAACTTCACTAGAGGGAGATGGAACTGAAGTGGTGGACATGCCCATTTTATGACTTAAGCTCAATGTATGAGGAGAGTGAGGGTGCACATTCCACCTAATAGTACTGCTGGCAAGAGTCTGACTTAAGTGCTTTGGGGGCATGCAAATGCAGTAAAATTATACATGTGCACAACACACCATTAAGAACAACAGTTACTGTAGGTAAGTGTTTGGTTTTTCTCCCCTCATTTCTTCATCATGCAGCTTGTAAGAGACTGGTTCCCACCCAAAACCACAGCTGTGGTGGTTACACTTGCATATACACTGTGAAGGAAGAGAAGTATTAGACAGATGTTTTATAGTGCAAAGATTTAATAAACAAAACTGCTCCAGAGCATCTCGCAACAATGAATTACAACATGGCTTGTGCAAAAGTGAACTCTTTGTGGCTCTACTACTCAATTCCCAATCTATCCTGATTATAGCAGGTAACATTGGGTCTAGTTCTGCTCTCATTGAAACTAGTGGGAGTTGTAAATACACAAGGTCCACAGGACCAAGCTACTAATTCATCCATGATGACAGGTTTCTACCCCTTTTCCTAAAGCTGGCCTTAAATAGGAACTGGAAAACATTGCTACTGTAGTTCAGTGGTGTTTAATTTTTTTCTTTTTCTTGTTTAAAATGCCATCTTAGGACACAGAAAATACAATTAAGAGGGGAAGGCTTTATTGTTCTGCACATTTGTTCAGCTGCTGTTCAGTTATGTAAGTTATTACCAGACGCCATAAATGTGAACACTGCTTCACAAACCCATGAAGCACAAGGTTGCAGCCTGTACGGGCTGGAGTATAATGCAGACAAAACACAAATGAAATATGCTGAGGAATGAAAATGACATCAGACAGTGCTGGAGAGGAGATCAATCTTGGAACGCTAAAATAAACAGGTGGATTTTAATGAGGAATTTGAAGGAAATTGGTGGAGCCATGGAGGAAGATGAAGGTATCTTGAAGTATGGCATGAAAACAAGGGGGAGGCAAAGGGAATGCATGATGAGCAGCTAGAGCACAAATATTTTCACTAGTAGACTGGAGGGTGGCTCTTTAAAAAAGCACAGAAGTACTGACCCACAACCTCCCTAGAACCTGCAAAGTTTAACTATAGAGCTGATGGGAAATTGGAGAAAGTGTGAACCTGATAGTTATTGCACTAACCTGGGATGTGTGAGACCCACGTTCAAGTCACTGGTGCAAGTCTGGTAGGGTAGGAACTACAGCCTGCATCTTCCACATCCCAGGTGAGTGCCCTAAACTCTGGCAATCCTGGGGCTGGCGGTCTCTATTTTGCACAAAAAAATTCTAGGGTCTCAGTTTTCTCCCAGTGCAGAACAGGAAGCTTCTTACAATGAAAATTTTTCTCAGGATGGGAAAAAACGTTTTATTCACAGCTCAACTTGATTGTCCTTTCCCTGCCTGCTTAATTTGAACCAGACACTGTAACCGTGGATGGTAGTTAAAGTGATTTCTTTGTTTTTTCTCGTTTGAAATGAAAAACCAAACACATTCCAAAAATGTTTTAACAAACCAATTTGACATCCTCTTCCCCCACCCCAGTACACTTTTTTCAGCTGAAACTATTTGCTCTATTAGGCCCAAATTAACAAATAGTTTTGGTGCACCAAAAATATATATTTTGCAGCAAATTTACTAATTGACAAAAAAAAAAAAAAATAACACTAGCTCTAATGGTAGATCCACAAGCCTGTTCCAGTCTATGCCTCCCTACATGCCTCCTTGGAATGGATATGTATGAAGCTATCCAAGCCCAACTCATTCCAATGGGCAGAGCTGAACTCTTCTCTGGTTGTACAGGGCAACAGGGTCTTGGGAAAGGATGTTGGTGTATGCACTACTAGTGTTTGGTATGTCTTGATTTGAGGGGAGAAATGTCATTCCTTCTCATCTAAAAAAGAGATCTCATGGCTCTAAAATGGAGTTGAGCAAGGGATGGTGATGGGCCCATTGGGCAAGAAATGCATCCCTCAGAAGTGACTGGGGATGTGACAGGTTTGCCAGAGCCAGTGGAGCATTCCCCCAAAGCAAGCTCCTTTTAACTTTACAGAGTCAATTGATGTCCTACTCAAGGTGGCCACTTGGGCTTTAAATTCTACTATGTAAAACAAAATTTTCAAAAAGTGCGGTCAGAATTAGGGCCCTGACCTGGCTGGACTTCTGGGTTAAGATGGGAGATCTTTCCTTTTGTTGCCACTTCACCCAGAACTGCTCCTGGAGGAAGTAGCCAGTCCTTCTTACCTTGCCTGCCTTGCCAAGATTTACTTCTGCCCACTCCCAGCCCTTCTAGCTGCTGAAGAACAGCTTTGCATTGTTTCCACTAGCCATTGATCCTGGATGGCCTCTCTAGGCAGACTTTGGAGGTCTAAACTTGCTTCTCTTTTCCCCCAAAAGGGCATCAAAATGCTGGGGCATCAGACGTCTGGTAGGCCCTGTCTCAGGGGAAGTGGAGGTAGCCTCCTAAATATCAGTGAGAATCAGGCCTCCTGCAGAAGATGCTTTCCTCAGCCTCCTCTCATTAGTTAAGACTAGAATGGACCCTTTCCACAAATTGTTTTGTATGTGTGTGTGTGTGTGTGTGGGGGGGGGGGGTTTGAAGAATCCTCAGACACATCTGTTTTCTCACCCCCCATGTCCTTTCAATTAACCCTCTGCAGAGAGGTAGAAGGTTCCTTTGGGCTGTGCCAACCTCTTTTAATATTGTGGTGACTGGGAGATAAGGAATTCATTTACTTGAGGTTTCCCCTCCCCCTTTCCTGGCTTCTATTTGAGTGTACAGCAAGGCTTTTTAAAAAAACACAAACACTTATCTTTTTTACAGTGATTTGCCTCATGTATAGTTTAGTCTAGAGTATGTTAATGTTCTGTCTTGCATTCTGTCTGCTGTACAAGGCCCATTAGCAGAACCCGGGAAGCAGTGCAGTGCTATTATGCTGAATAACAAAATAAAACAAAATTTCACAAAGGGTTGTTGTCATCTGTCTGAATAAAATTTAAAATACTCAGCCCTTGACTTGCTGTGAAATTTGTGGTCTTCTCAAAACAGTTGCTCAATGAGGGAAGTGGAATCTTTCATATTGTGTAAGTGAGGAAGTTAGTCTTATTCCAGATATTTTGAAAGGTATGTCCTACTGCAAATTGTAGCTGATAAGCATAAAAAAAGCGTGTGTGTGTGTGTGTGTGTGTGTGTGTGTGTGTGAACAGATTTGTTTACTCTTTTATGTACATGCATCTGTAATGCAGACTTTGCCCAAATCGCATATACAAAAAAGCTCATATGATGGTGTGCAGTCATGGCGACTGTGTGCACCAGTGATGAATGATGCATGAAATGGGGTTTTTGTGCACACTGTTGTAAATGGGCATGTAGATTATGTACAACTACTTTACTCAGTTTTAGATTTAGGGTGGGATATTCATAACTGCTCAGTGTGGGTTTAATTCTGTTTCTGTTGCACTCAGTGGTAAAATGCTCATTGTGTACTATCAGACCAGAGTTACACTGGCACTGAGCACTTATGAAAATCCCTCTTTTGAACCTTTGTTTTAAAAACTGCAACTAAATTGATCATTAGAATATTGCTGCTTCTAATTTTTTTTATTTAGTAGCTTAGTTACAAGAGTAGGAGTGCTGCTGTTCACAACAAGAGTGCTTTATATGGAGATTGGCAAACCTTTCTGTAGTGGAGCATGTGAACTAGCAGCTAATGTGCAGTGGCCCTGATGTCTTTGGTGCTAGAAGCCAATTAGCACCCTTTTGTGACCCCTACTTGTTATGTTCACAGGGTTGTAGGTTAATACATCTTAATGCAATTCAAAACAAGAAATGAAGTACTTGTGGGGAATTTCCATAGTGAAACCAATTTCTATTACATCTTAAGAAAAGAGGGCCAGGGTAATCATTTTGGCTTCATATCCTGGCTATTAACAGCTCTGTGAAATAGTTAACACAGACAATTAGTAACCAACTGTGGCCTGCTGTCTGATGTACATAATAACCAGATAGAATCCCATGCAAATTAGAGGGGATCCATATGAGCGTATGGGCCTGTTTGTGTCAATCAGATAGCAGGATTGGGGCATATTTGGACAAAGCAGCTTTGAAAGCTCAGTGGGCCCAGTTTCTCTGCCAGATATACTATGACCTGTAGTACGCTTTTTGTTGAGGGTGGTGGCATAGATCTCTTTTGTTTGTTGTATACGTTCCAAATTGTATTACAGCATAACATTTAAGTTTCAAACTACTTGCAAAGTCCCATCCCAACTTTATTTTGGTATAAATGGGGCAAGCCCTTTTTTATTACAAGTGCAAGATGAAATTCTGCTTTTTTTTGATGAAAAGAGAATGAGTCTCATGCTGACGAATTGAGTAAAACCTCCATGATGGTCCTGCATTTCTCAAAGCTCTCACTTTAGCTCTATGTATTTGAATCTTCCTCTCAACTATCAGGCCTCGGTAGACTTTTTTAAGCAATGAGCGCACAGAGGACTTGCTTTTTGTACTTTGTTGGGAGTGATTGAATGTTTGAGAGCTATGTGATTAATAGTGGGTTTAGAATGTCAAGATGTTAGTATGCCTTGTATTGCCTCAATACCTATCTCTATTGATTTCTGCAGTATTGCTTGTGTAGTACGTTCTATCATCCTGTTTTGCTTATTTCGTTCAGCTGCATATCAGAAGTCTTCAGGGTTAGTTCTTCTTGCAACAACTACAAAATGTTGATGTTTAACAGTGGGTGGGGCATACTTGTTTCTGTCAGTATCCAGTAACCAGATATTCATAGGTCACATCTTTGTCTGAGTAATGACAAAGGTGAAGCAAATCAAGTCTTGGGAATTGTGGTGACCTAGATTACCTGGTATACTGGGAACATACTAGACTAGACCCACAAGTCTGAAAACTTAATGGGTTGTTTTAAAACTAATTTGTTAGATGAGAGCAGAATGTCTCTATGTACATAATGCAAGCTGCTTTGAGTAAATGCCGATTAAAATTGTTACAAATAGCATTGCTGTAGGCATCAAATAAAGTAAAAGTTTAATAGAGCAGAAATGGGTGAAGAAGGGATCAACAAGAAGAAAGATAGCAGAGAAGAACAGAACAGAACCAGCAATCAAGAGAAACGATGCCAGTAGAAAGTAAGCTTAAGGAGAAGTAGGGAGAAGGCATTAAAAACATTCAGGCATTCACAAAAAATGGTATGAAGGGGAAAAATCTGACTAGCTGAATTTATTTTGTCTGCAACACTAGAGAAGCAGACTTGGAATGGAGGTAGAAGTGAATGCATGTTGGTTTGACACCTTTTGGTTTAATTGTTCTAGCTTGCGTTTGATATATTTAGTACTTCATAGCTTTGTGTTGAGTTCAGAGTTGTGGTTTTCTATTATATATGCCTACATGTAAAGCCACTCCTGAGAAAAGAACAGCTTTTATTCTTCTTGCTCAAAAGAAGCTAAAACTCCCTACAACTTTTTTTGAGTGTCGTCTTTTGCAGATTTTTTCCTTGGGTCATAATTTTCAGTGCTTACATGAAGGGACCATGGGTGGAAATGGTATCATCAATTAAAGACTAAGATACCACAAAGGGATCAGATTTGAAAGTTTTATGTTTAGTTCCTACATACGGGGTAAATGGGCCTTGATATGCTACACTTGGTTATTTACAATAACCAGGAATAAATGGGTTGGGAGTACAGGATGTGTCCTATCCCATAAACACCGGGTGACCAAATATTGATCCAAATTCATACAAGGGGAGTTACTCTAATGGGTGCTTTCTGGCCCACACTTTGGTTTTGTCTAAACACAAGAAATGGAGGGCCTTACGTTTTTAGATGTACTATATTTAATCTTGAACGAGCTTTGCTGTTACTTTCCATGCTTTATTATGTTACACGCAATGATGATGATAAACATCATATGAATTTATTTTTGTGCAATTTATGCAAGTATTCCGTTGTACTGAGTTCTGTTCTCTTCTCGATTTTTCCAGATTGGTACAAAGGATACCTAGTAAGACACAAAGGGTTCGAGGTAAGGCTGTACTTTACATTCTTGTAAGATTTTATGCTAAAAATAAACAACTTCACTTCTTTGTGTTAGTTTATTTCAGAGCTGTCAAAGAATCAAATCCTGATTAAATTAAATTAAATTTAAAAATTAATGGCGATATCCTGTCTCCTAGAACTGGAAGGGACCTTGAAAGGTCATTGAGTCCAGCCCCCTGCCTTCACTAGCAGGACCAAGTACTGATTTTGCCCCAGATCCTTAAGTGGCCCCCTCAAGGATTGAACTCACAACCTTGGGTTTAGCAGGCCAATGCTCAAACTACTGAGCTATCTCTCCCCCCTGATCAGTTAGCCCAACCACCTCATTCTGTTTTAGTTCGGTGGGACTCTACATGGTGGGTAAGGTGAAAAGGATTTGACCTGAAATTTGTTCTTAAATATGAAGAGAAGAGAAGAGAAGATTGTGTAAAACAAATCAAAGAGAAAAGAACGGCTGTGCCTCCAGGTCAAGAGCGCTGATGAAGATGTGACCTGAAATACTTGTTTAAAGTTAATTTGTTGCGAAATTGTAAAATATTGTAAGTGCTTCAGCATTTGTTACAAACATTCCTAAGCCCAGATTCAATATAAATTCCCATCAAGCTTCAAGTTATTGGCTAGGAATGACAGCACAAGTCTTAAACTGTAATTGTTTTGGTGTCTTGCGCATGTTTGTCAACATGGATGTTTCAGAGTTAGAATCTGAGTTCCTCAGTTAGCTTGTAGTTACTGTGTTAACTTCAACTTTCATTGTGTTATGAATTCAAACATAACACGTTTCAGTTATGACTTCCTGCAGGGTTAACTTGTCATTTGACATACTCAAGCACCTGAGTTCAGTAAAAAATACCTAGAGGTTTACTTGATTTTTATTGAATTTGTCACAGAGACAGAAAAGTTTATTTGGGGGTTTGAGTGGAGGATAACACAGATTTTTTTTTTTAAATAAGTCCACTATTCGGATAAAACACCATGCAGACTACTAGGGAGCAGTAGTCAATATCGCAAAAGAGATGAAATATTTGTAAATGTGATCAGCACTACCTGCATGTGTATGAAAGTCTCAGAACAGAGCTATCGCAGAAAATGAATATATCTGAGAAGTAGGACATTCCTAGTGTCAGTAAAGTGATGTTTGGGTCATTTAATATAAATGCCTAACCAAAATCCATGGAGGACCTTCTTAACAGGGTCTAATTCTTGTCCTATTTTCACTGCTTTGAGTAACCTGATCATTATGTTCTTAACAAGTTTCAAAACTACAGTCCCTAGGAGGGGCATGTTTCAGTCACTGGAAACTAATTATGCTGTTAATACTTTCTGTGGATCCAGGTGCACACTAAAATGGCAAACGCTATTATAAAGGAAATCCATAATCTTGTTAGTCTGGGGAAAGGGGACAAAAATCCTGTATAGCCACTCACAGGAGGATGCTTGAGGATCAGGGGATACTTTTAAAAAGTGCAGAAGACAACGTAGCCCACCTGCCCCTGAACAGATTGATCCATGAACATAAGATTCAGCATTGAGCTTGCAGTTTCAGTCAATAAGCCATCTTGATTGGGTGTTACTATGAAGTAAGTGTTCAGTCTATCATCTGTTGCTCTCCTTCATTTACTAGTTAAGTTTTTTGGTATTTGTCTTTGCGTCCGAATGCACCCACTTTTGGTCTAAATCTCACTTCATGTATCCTGAGTCTGCAGCTGGTTTAGCACACTTTCTTGTGACTTCTGGTCAAGATAGTCTGTGGGCAGTAATTTTAGCTATTCTCAGGCAGGGGGAGCCATCAGCTACAATAAGATCAAACTTGAGCAGCATATATCTCTATCCTTTTTCTTCAAATTTGCTGAGAACATTTTGCCCTGTGTTCAGATTAGAATATGTGAATGACGTAAACATTACTGCTACTTGGCTCCGCCAAAACTGGAACAGATTTGCATGTTTGTTACCAGCTATTTACTTACTGCTCTGTGATGTGTTTACATGGACATAATTACAACTTTAATGTTCTTAGATTAAGCAAGGAACTGTTATCCAACAGGCATCTTGTAAATTGTTTTACAAATACCTAAAGAAAGAATCTTAAACTGAGAAATGAATTACTCAGTTGGCAGGTGAGATCCAAGTTGGCAGGTGAGATCCAGGTTAAAGGTATTGTATAAAACTTACCAGACTCCTATAGGTTTGATTTTCTTTTATTAAAGTGCCCGTGGTGTCATGTTTTAAGCAAGTGAGTATCATAGACTCTAAGGTACATCTGCATTGTAATCATCTAATCTGACCTTCTGCACATAGCAGGCCACAGAACCTCACCCCCTCACTCCTGTAATAGACCCCTAACCTCTGGCTGAGTCACTTGAAGTCCTGTATCAGTTATGGTATCAGTGCAAATGATGTTTTCTTTATAAATATGTAGAATCTATTTATTTGTGTTCCATCTGAGCACTAAAAATAATAATGCTAATAGTAGATGTGTAGGCCACCTGACTCCCCTGCTGCCATTACTAGCTGTTGCAGGTATTATGGAGGGCCCTCCAATGCTCAGGTACTGTATCAAGAACAGGAGGTGATGCCTGCTGGTGCAGTAGCAGCACCTCAGCAGAATCTTCATGAAGAGAATAGGTTGCTGTCTGCATGTGTGTTGTCTAGATCAAGGTGAGGAAGCAGAGTCACTCCTCTTTCTCCCCATCCCCTCACCCCCCTTGACATTTGAGCTGCTCCCTTTTTGAAGCTTCTCCTGCCTCAGGAGTTGCTGTTGAATTTGGTCCTTCATGCTGATAATGACTTAACAGACTAAAGTGAACCTGAAAATCTTGCTTTTAAAGTATAGACCAGAACTAGCCACTTACTCATCCTTACCCTTTTTGAAATTCGGGTCAGTGAAAATTTGCATCCAGATGCACTTGAACTATTTGCCTAAAATATTCTGAATTGGGCCAATAATGTTTCTTAAACAATTTGCAAGGTTTTTTTACTCTCTCCATTCTTTGAACTCTCTTGTGTTGAGCGTTATACCCCAAAAGAATTGTATATGGCTGTCTTTCTATCAAATGTTGTACAACTAATTCACCAAAATGTGCATATTAAAATGAATATTCATTAAATTGGGGGGATATTGAACAGTATATTACACACTGCCACAGACTTGCTATCTGATGGGAGGGGGCCATTTATCATAAGACATATATGTATAGAGGTGCCTAACTGAGCTTGCATGAGCTTAATGCTAGCACTTCCTAATATTTGAAACTGAGATCTCAATTTCTTTAATGTAGATTTTTGTATATAACCTACTTTGTAAATTCAGAAACCTGCAAAGTTAAGTGCGCTGGAGACTCCTCTACATAGTATTATGAGACCTTCCCAATGAAACAAAAGGGCCAAGAAACACTGATGAATGTATTCATCCTCCACCACCTTCAAAAAAGAGGTGAACTGTTAGGATGTACGCTGCAGAAGAGGCAGCAGATGAGATTCCGTTACTCAATATGTGTAGTACGACAATCAGGAGGATAACAACTTCAGTTTCCAGCTTGAGCCAATCACTGGGCAAGAGAGCTGTGATATAGAAAGCCAGCACATCATCTTTGACTGACACATCAAATCTAGCCAAATATGTTCCAGAGGTTTAAAATTTAGTAAATCTCCAAGTTGAAATCTAGAGTGAGAGCCATTTGAAATTAAAGGGTGTTGCCAGGAAAGTCTGAAAGGCTTAATTTCTGGAACATATTAGGCTACATTTGATGTGTCAGTCACAGATGATGTGCTGGCTCTAATCCCTTCAAGTCCAAAGAAATCCTAGCTCTGTTACCATATCTAGGCATATCAGCAGCTTTGCTTGCTAACGTGAGGGAGATTTCTTCCTCAAAAGACCAGACTGAGAGAGTCAAAGGTTCCTTGAGGATAACATGCAAGAACTCAGTTGCCGCAGTGCCAGTATGTATCAGATGAACTAACCTTGCCTACTCAGCAGTTGTCTGCAGAGATCAATTGACGATAAGAAAATCAAATCTGTTTTTTGAGAGAAATCCCTTGCTAGAGCATGTGCCTGGCACCTTGCTAGACATTACTGAAATCTCAGTTGTTTGTGGGCACATCTGGTTGTGGATGTAGAAGGCATATGGTCAGTTTAAATGGCTTCCTTTATCCATAAAGTGTAAGGAAGGGACGCTCTTTCAGTTTCATTCAAGAAACCCTGCAGATTCCTCACAGCCTTAGCCCCATACTGTGAGCTTAACGTTTTGTAGGGTGGTAGGGACAGGCTATTTGTCACAAAAGCCATTTATTGGGCAGAGGTGATTGTGTCCACTAAGTCATCGTCTTCCCTTCAGACTGTTGCTCCTTCACTTCAATGGAAGTGTCGATATATACGCTACCATTTCTGTCGTCTGTTTCCCTCAGACCACTAACGTTGCTGATTTTGTCCAGATATGTTTATAGATACAGTTTAAATACTGAAGGGATTGTTGTGATCATCTAGTTTGATTGCTTGTATAACGTGAGCTACAGGACTTGCCTGAACTAGAGCATATTTTATAGAATTAATCCAATCTTGATGTTCGTATCAACATCCTTCCGGAATTGAGGACTTTCAATCTGAACACGTGATTCCACTAGCAGTTGCACCAGTGCCAAATACAGAGATAATATAACCTTCCTGCTCCTACTTGGGATGTCTGTGTTCATACATCCAAGGATCGCATTAGCTCTCTTGTGGCCACAGCATCGTACTGGGAGCTTGTGTTGAGCTGATTATCCATCATGAGAGCCAAGTCTTTTTCAAAGTCAGTGTGTCCTAGGATAAAGTCTTGTAAGGATGGCCTATTTTCTTTGTTCCTAGGGTCTGACTTTTTACATTTGTTGGTCTTAAAATGCATGTTGCTGGAGCCCTGCTTACCAAGTGATTCAGATTACTCTGTGTCAGTGACTCTTCATTATTTACCACTCCCCCAATCTTTGTCACCTGCAAGCTTTATCAGTAATTTGCTTTTTTTTCCAGGTCACTGATGAAAAGGTTAAATAGTGTAGGACCAAGAAGCAATCCCTTCAGGATCCCTCCCCAAAACATACCAGCTTGATAATGATTCCCCTTTTAAGAAAGGCTATGCTGGGTAAGACCAATGGTCAATCTAGCCCAGTATCCAGTCTCTCATAGGGGCCAGTGCCAGATCCTGCAGAGGAAATGAACAGAAGAGTGGAATTTTGAGTGATCCATCTCTTGACATCCAGTCCCAACTTCCAGTAGCTGGAAGTTTAGGGACATCTGGAGTATGGTATTGTGTCCCTGACCACCTTGGTTTACAATTAGAAAAATTAACATGACACATGGAATGGATTGAACACTGGCTAACTGACCTATCTCGAAGTATATCATTCTAGTTGAATCAAAATCTTGTACAGTACCAAGTCAATTGATTTTCATAAATCTAAGTATTCACTTCAGCACCATTACTTTTATCAACCAAACTTGTGATCTCTTAAAAATATCCAGTTGTAACCAAACAATATTTATCAAAGTTCCTATAAATAATGACTTGTTTACTTCTCAGAAGCCTTGTGAGTGTCTTGGGCAGGAGGGGTGACTACAGATACTTAGTGTTTTGCAGTAGGAAGCCTTTGGGGCACAGTAAAAATTGCAAACAACTGCCTAAGGAGCAGCAGAATTGACATATAAAGGGGAAATGTCCATTTATAGTACATCACCATTATGTGTGTACTTAAGGGGTCTATTTTATCTTATTGTTGCAACAAAAGTACCACCAGCTATGTGTTTGAAGTATAAATAACTTTGGACCAAAACCCAGGGTTTGGTTGCCTCATTGGAGGACTTCAAGGCACATTTATGGTCTGCTTTCTATGGTTAATAAACAGGGAAAATGGTAATGGCATGGTGTAGTGTTTTGGAATAACTTGAATTTATTGTTTTAAGAAACACTGGAGTAGAATGACAAATGTGTGTTGTTTTTGGTTTTGTTTCCAATAGGGAATATTTCCTAAATCTTTTATCCACATCAAAGAAGTTACTGTTGAAAAGAAAAGGTATTTCATTGTCACTGTTGCATTTGGTTAACTGACATTATTGAATTTTAGACTGCTTCTATCTAAAATGAAAGTAGATATCTACTTGGTACATGACTCTTCAGTTTATACTGGGCTTTTATTAATTGGGAAGTGGGAATGGAATAACTGAATTGTGAACACACTTGCAACCTCATTAAAAAGGAATAAAACTATCTGATTAGTTTTAACTATACAAGCTAAGGAGACAGAGAACGTAGGTATTAATTGTCATTTAATCTTACTAATGGATGGATCATCACTGTCTAAGAACTAAGTTCTAGGACATTAAGTGAGAAATACTTCACTGTTGGTTTGTTAGGTTTTAGTCATGTTAATTTGTCACTTTTTCCCCTCTCCTTAGAAATACAGAGAACATAGTACCTGCTGAAATTCCATTGGTGCAAGAAGTTACCACTACATTATGGGAATGGGGCAGCATTTGGAAACAACTCTATGTGGTGAGGGGAAGTTTTTGCCATGTTAGCTTTTCCAAATTAGATGGAAGATTGGCGAGAAAAATGCTTGATATCCAGGGATGCTACATTATGCATGTTAAATAGGCTTATTTATATGTATCAAACTGTCATTGTAACTGCCTTTGTTTTATTTCTGGAATACAAGGTGGGATTTGAGAGAAGATTTAATTAAGAAGTGATCTCTTCATCTGAGTTTTTGGGTCAATACATTGTTCTCCAGTAGTATTAAAATAAAAGACATAGCTTGCAATTGTTGCTTAGAAGTAGTTGAACTTCATGCTATTAGATAATTAGTCTCCCGTGTCTGGCTCATTTTGCATAATATATTTGGCCTGTGAAGTACGTGTGCTTCAAGGAGGAGGAGGCAAGAAGATCAGGAAACGTTCAATAAACTTTTTTCGTCTGAAAATGGGAAATTGTCAAAACTGACACTTGTTTGTTGGGAAGGTTTCTCTGGGCCAGGATAGAGCTTTTGTAGACATGGGGAGGATGAGATGGGGAGAGACCAGAATAGCCAATTTTTTAGGACACTCATGTTCGATTTGTGAGACCTCGATTCAAGACCCTCTTCCAAATATCCTCCAAAAAGGCAGTCAGTCTCCACCTTGCCAACAATTCATTCTTGTTATGCCTCTTTGTTATATTGAAGAGCCCTTTTTTAGCATTCAGTGTTTTTCCCTCTGCCCCAGTGATGGTACTTGGACTTCGGCAGGAGACTTGATTAATCTCCTTTTTGGTAAACTAAACAGATTAAATTGCTCAGAGTAGGGCATTGTCTGCAGTCTTTGAATAGTTTTTATGGTTCTTCTTTGCACCTTCTCCAGTTTTGCACTTTAAAATTAAGCTGAACACCAGAACTGTGTGCAGTATTTTGATATTGGTCTAACCAGTGCGGTATACAGATGTAATATCACCTCTCTTATTCCAGTTTTCTAGCTGGGGCGTTCTTCTCCTGCAGAATTAGCTCCCTTTAAATAACACTGTAAAATGCACAAAACAAAACTACTCCCAACCTCCATCCAATCACACAATTACCATCCCCGGGCTTTGAACCCTTAGCAATGTAGAAGTTAAACTATTTTGAATTGAATGCAATTCAATGAAGGACAATGTAGGAAGCTGAAATGAAACCAAGCCCTAAATGTGAACATTTTGTATTTCAGGCAAACAAAAAAGAGCGGTTCCGGCAGGTGCAATCTATGATGTACGACCTAATGGAGTGGAGGTCACAGCTTCTGTCGGGAACACTGCCCAAAGATGAACTGAAAGAACTCAAACAGAAAGTCACATCCAAAATTGACTATGGCAACAAGTACGTTTTTCCTTGTGCTAAACGAGTACTGGGAACAGCTCCTTTATTTTCAGACATGTCACTGGTATAGAGTTGGGGGCAATTTTTCCCTGCTTCTATGTCCCTAGCTTGCGAATACTGGGTACCTACCCATCCTTTTTGGCAGACCACTCCCCTACGATCCCTGCTGCAGCAGCAGACTCCATGTTCCCTTGCAGTCATGGTCATCCTTTCTTGAACAGGGCCATCCAGAATTTTCAGCTGCTCCCCTATTTGGAATCAAACATTTCAGGATGCATGATCTCTGTTGCTTATGCAGACACACAGGCATATTAGAAGGATCAGTTCTAGGTTGGGCAGTTTTCACTCCTATTCATATCCACTTAATATATTCAATCTGAACATGTTCACACATGCCTCACAAACAAAGGCAAGCTCCAGTCCCATTCAAGATACCTGGTGGTTGTAATACCATGCTGCCACCTGAACAAAGGTGCTGAAATGCGATGGTCATAGGTAAAATATAAGAACCTGAAGTGAACAAAATCCTGATGAAGATGACAAGAGAAAAAAATAATTTGAAGTTTCCAGGCCAAGCCCATTAAGATTGAGTCAGTTTGAGAATCTGGTAATACAAGTGAAATATCTGTGGGTTTGATGGTAGCTTCACATGTCACTGGTATAGAGTTGGGGGCAATTTTTCCCTGCTTCTATGTCCCTAGCTTGCGAATACTGGGTACCTACCCATCCTTTTTGGCAGACCACTCCCCTACGATCCCTGCTGCAGCAGCAGACTCCATGTTCCCTTGCAGTCATGGTCATCCTTTCTTGAACAGGGCCATCCAGAATTTTCAGCTGCTCCCCTATTTGGAATCAAACATTTCAGGATGCATGATCTCTGTTGCTTATGCAGACACACAGGCATATTAGAAGGATCAGTTCTAGGTTGGGCAGTTTTCACTCCTATTCATATCCACTTAATATATTCAATCTGAACATGTTCACACATGCCTCACAAACAAAGGCAAGCTCCAGTCCCATTCAAGATACCTGGTGGTTGTAATACCATGCTGCCACCTGAACAAAGGTGCTGAAATGCGATGGTCATAGGTAAAATATAAGAACCTGAAGTGAACAAAATCCTGATGAAGATGACAAGAGAAAAAAATAATTTGAAGTTTCCAGGCCAAGCCCATTAAGATTGAGTCAGTTTGAGAATCTGGTAATACAAGTGAAATATCTGTGGGTTTGATGGTAGCTTCACTCATATTTTGATTGCTTCTCACTGATGCAGAGTCACCACTGCATAGTCCAACTGGCAAGCACAGGGCAATACAGGGGCAGAGCTGAGTGGTGTTGCATTGCCTGAGATGCGAGTGAGAGCTTTGCAAACCAGTTTCCACTGTTGGGTGGCAGACTTTTTGCCTCTGTCCATTACTTGTACCTTGAACTGTTGCAAATGGTTCTGGTAGTGGCAGTTCCAGGGTCTGTGTATGATTGAACATCATGGGTTGTCTGTGGCCTGCATTTACTGTAACTTACATAACCGACACTAGGTGACAGGGAAGTGTGTACCTAGCCTACAGTGATTGTACCCACAGAATCAGGGATTAAATTTCCCTCTGGTTCAGATGGGGGAAAGCTATTTTTTGTAGGGAAAGAGGTGGTTTGCTTTTACTCATGGTAGCTTGTTTTCATTTATGGAGTGAGACACCTGTTCTGATTCAGACACTGCTGGTTACCACTGTACCATGTTTCTGCTGAGTCTACCCACGAGTTTATGTGGGTGTAGCTCTTAATATAAACATATTCAGCAGTTTTCCATTTAGGTCTAAACATGTTAGTTTGGGGAGTTTACATTGAGCTGGATCATCTGAGCTACAATGTTGCATAACAAAGGTTTCAAATTGATGAATAATGGGTTTAATGACCCCTGGGGGCAAATTGTGCATTCACAAGGCTTGAGTAAGCTACACAAAAGTAGAAAGCATGAGTAATTAATGTATGAAACAGACATTTTCACAAATGTATCTTGTGAGCTCTGATTTAATTCAGAGGAAAGTTTTTTTTTCAATTGATATCTTTCGGTTGCTTTTGTCAAAATAGATGGTAGTGTTTTATGTTGACATTAACTGAATTATTAAATGGAGGTCTTAAGACCCTGCCCCCACTCCAGCTTCAAATCCTCTACCATCTGTAGACTCAACGGAAACATGATGCAGGTGCAGAGAGAATATTTTCTTCTTTTCAGTCTGTTTAGCTAGTTCAGTTCAATGACTTGTTCATTCGAAGTTAAGAAACCAACTGGAAGTTGAAAAAGGAGGAAAGCTTGTTTTCTTCTTACAATATATGAATAAATACTAGGTGTAAGGGGATGACATCTAATGGTTTTAAAATCTTGAAGGATATGGTGACCAGACACTGAGTTCAATTCATTAACTCAAGGTAATAATTCCTTTGTATAACCATTTTTAAATGAAAAACATGTTTAAGAAAAAAATACTGAACTATCTAGCACTTTTATGATAGTTTTACTTAACGTTTAAAAATGTTTTTTTACATTTTAATTGAATTCGCATTTCCATCCAAATAGAGCTTAACGCAAATCACAAGGAAGAAATTAAATCATTTAATAAATAAGAAATTCACCATTGTTTAACATAATAAAAATGTAAAAAAAAAGCATCTGAATAAAATAAAGTAAGCTATACAGTTGCCTAAATAAATGTGTATAGATATAGTGTGTTGTCCTGGTTAGCAAAAAGAAGCATCGAATGTAGTGTAAAGACCATTGTTAGTTACAAATAATATGTTTCAGTGATTCCCAACTAATGAGAATCAACCTTTCCTTTGGAAAATAACTAAAAAGTACAAACGCAAAAGCTGATTAAAATCAATAATTTAAATCAGGGTTCCCTGCTTGCTGATTGAAATCACGATGACAATTGATAATTTAATGGCTTGAATTTAAATCTGTTGGCCCTGGGGGTGTTGGGGGAGAAGGGTGTCAGTCTGAGGGGGGCAGTGAGGAATTGTTGTGGGCACAAAAGAGGAGTGAGGAGGTGCTGGGGCAGAATGGGTCACCTGGGAAGTTGCTGGGGTGCCAGAAGAAAAGTGCTGGGGCACAGATTGTTTGTTCGTTCCAAGGAGAGCAGGGCTCTAAGAACAAGCTAGAAACTGGAAGGGGGCAGACTTCAGTATATGGAAGACACACCTATGGTGAGGTGCGTGGAGTCTGGAGAGAGTGAGACCCTGAGTAGAGAAAGAGGGAGACAGTCTGGTGGAGGGGAGAGTCAGTGGGTAAGGGATCTGGAGAGGAGGAGGAGAGTCCCAAGACTATCATGGAAGGACCAAGGAGAATGGAGAGGGTGGGAAATGTTTGGCAGAGGAATGGAATTTGGCAGAAAGGGCAGAAGCCAAATGGACAACACTGAGAGGGTGGAACAGGGTGACATGAAATTGGAGGGGACAGACAGAGATACTTCATCACTCTACTGGGGAAGGTTTATACCCTAATAAGGAAGAAGAGGCAAAGTCTTCATGAAATCTACTAGTGGTTTGGCTGTTGCTCAATTTTACATGATAGGCACTTGGATTCTATAGGGATAGGTGGCAGTATAAAACCCTAATATGGGTCTGTAAAGGGAAAACCAAAGCTTGAAAAAAACTATGGGAAAAGATTTTTTTTTTATAAGTATCTTCAACAAAACAGTGTCATCAGATGTATTACTTAAATTATATATGTCCTCCTTGTTTTATTAGACTGAACTGACTGCTTCAACATTCCAAACAGCTTATTATGAATCCAATTTCAAAGACCGTCAGTTGAATATAATTTGTTCTAGAAGAAAATAACCATGTCTTATGGAGTGCTTCTTTTTTAATCTCCACAGGATACTTGAGCTAGATCTAATAGTTAGAGATGAAGATGGAAATATCTTGGATCCAGATAAAACCAGCGTCATTAGCCTATTTCATGCACATGAAGAAGCTACTAATAAAATTACAGAGCGAATTAAAGAAGAAATGGTATGAACAGTTTGCCAAAATTGGCCCTTTCTTTCAGAAAGTGTTAATTTAGTTTACAAGGTGTTATCTGTTTGTTTAAACTTGATCCTTCTCACAGTAAAACCAATGGAAGTTTTGCCACTGATTTAAAGGAGCAGTTTCTGATCCCTAGTTGATAAATATGGAACATGTCACCTCAGCTGTAAATATTTACTTTGTTTTACCAGACTTTGTCAAAATTTGCCTAACAGTGACTTCAGCTTGTTTCTCCATGCATTGAATAAGATGAAAAAGTGCAACTGTTGGTCTAACCCAACAACTGAAGAATAGACATGAGTGTTAGTGACTGGAACTGGATTAAATACATGGGCCAAGATATCAAAACTCAGTGCCTAAAATAAGATTCTCAAATGAATGGCAAGGCTCCGATGTGGTCTGACTTCTACAACTGCTGGTTTGTAGAATTAGAACATAAGAACAGCCATACCGGGTCAGACCAAAGGTCCATCTAGCTTAGTATCCTGTCTTCTGACAGTGGACAATGCCAGGTGCCCCAGAGGGAATGAACAGAACAGGTAATCATCAAGTGATCCATTCCCTGTCACCCATTCCCAGCTTCTGGCAAACAGAGGCTAGGGATGCCATCCCTGCCCATCCTGGTTAATAGCCATTGATGGACCTATCCTTTATGAATTTATCTGGTTCTTTTTTGAATGCTGTTATAGTCTTGGCCTTCACAACATCCTCTGGCAAGGAGTTCCACAGGTTGACTGTGCATTATGTGAAAAAATGCTTCCTTATGTTTGTTTTAAACTGTTGCCTATTAATTTCATTTGGTGGTCCCTAGTTCTTGTGTTATGAGAAGGAGTAAATAACACTTTCTTATCTACTTTCTCCACACCTGTCATGTTTTTATAGACCTCTATCATATTCTCCCTTTGTCATCTCTTTTCCAAACTCCTCAGACGGCAGTCGTTCCATACCCCTAATAATTTCTGTTGCCCTTTTCTGAACCTTTTCCAAGTCCAATATATCTTTTTTGAGATGGGGTGACCACATCTGCATGCAGTATTCAAGATGTGGGCGGACCATGGATTTATATAGAGGCAATATGATATTTTCTGTCTTATCTATCCCTTTTTTAATGATTCACAACATTCTATTTGCTTTTTTTGACTGCCACGCACATTGAGTGGATATTTTCAGAGAACTATCCACAATGACTCTCATATCTTTCTTGAGTGGTAACAGCTAATTTAGACCCCATCATTTTATGTGTATAGTTGGGATTATGTTTTCCAATATGCAATGTGTTTTTCAGTTGCTGCTCCTATTGAATTTTGGCCACTTACCTGGGATTTAGGAGCTTTATTTAGTTACCAAGTCTTGAAAATACTGGTCATGGGATATAAGCTACTGACAGTTAGTTGGTCTGACTGAGCCAAAACGTTTAATGTGTATGAGAGAGGAAGTTGGTAAATTTAGCAACTCTTGGTATGCTTGCTGATAATGTCAAGGTCTAAATGATCAGAGCACACAAATAATTTGCAGTCACATTTTAAAACATGGTTCACATGATTACACTTCATTGTCTTTATAAATATTAAATGTATCCTGAGAACTATCAAGTGATGTAAGGTTTGGGCTTTTTTTGCTTATTAATCACAATGTAAATAAAATGAGGCATATGTTAAAGAAGAAAAAAACGTTTGAGTGAGTTATGAAATCTCCAAATCATGACTACTGTGAATAATGTATCATAAATCAGTATTTAATACCACATGCCTTGTTGTCAGTCAGAAGCTCAGTTGAACAAACAATGCTCCCCAAATATGGAAGGGTCATCAGTAAGTGATACGAGACAGATTAAAGCCCTGCTAACCTGAGTCACTTCTAGAGAATTGTATTGGTTTTTTTCTTTAAACATGCAGTGATGCAAGGTGCAAACACTGATTAAAACATCAAAGGGACTCATATATACTTACTTTAAGGACAGTCCAGGAACAGATTCGCTGCTCATCATCTTGTTCATACAGGCTGTGTATCTTAGGAATGTTTGGAGCAGTGGTTAGGTGCTAGAAAAGATTGTAAAGTGTGATAAATGTTTTAGGCTAAATTCTACCCTACCATGTTGCTTAAATTGAGAGCAGAACTGGGCCATTTTCAGAAGAACCTTGAGTATAGAGCAGAAAGCGCAGGTCTTGCTGGCATTCAAATTAGTTTGGTCTAATTAATAATTTTCTTCCTGTGTGTAGTCAAAGGATCAACCAGACTATGGAACGTACTCCCGAATCTCCTCATCCCCCACCTACAGCCTTTACGTCTTTGTAAGAAACTTTGTATGCCGAATAGGAGAGGATGCAGAACTCTTCATGTCATTATATGATCCCCAGAAACATACAGTTATAAGGTAGGCTATATTATTTTCCCCTGAAGAATGAATAGTAAAATGAGTTGGTCAAACTGGAGGGGCCAATGCACACACAAAGGGGAAAACTGTACAAAAAGGTTTTTTAAAGGAAAAACCACATGCACTGCTGGAATCTAGTGATGCTAGACTGGCGTATTGTGTAATAGCAAATAAACTATATTGAGAGCAAATGGACCAGATTGTCTTGGCTTGAGTGTGCTTTGAAATCTTAAGTGACTGCTGATATTGCTTCAAAGCTGACTGATTTCTGCATTGTGTGGGATTTCTTGAGCAAATATTAATAAAATGTTAAGTCGGTTTGTTTAGAGTTTGTTCAGTCTTCGTTTGGAATAAACTACTTGCAGTCAATGTAGCAAGTGAGGCATCAAATTTTGTGAGTTCTGTATGACTGGTCTAAGTCCAGCCTTAGCCACTCAATCAAAACAGTAACACATTTGGGCAGAAGCTGAGCTGATTGTTCAAATTTGTAGAAAAAATAAAAGTCAAGGTCACTGTTATCGCTGGTAGGCAGACAACCTCGAGGCAGCTACAGAGATTCAGTAGATGGACAGTTCGCTGCTGTGAAAAATGTTCCTTTGTCTCATTGCCAAAATAGAAGCTTTTACAACAGGCAATGGAGAAAACAAACATCTGACCATCAGCAGCTAAAATGTGTTTGATTATGAAAGTTTCCATCACCTTGACTACCAGTGCCTAGGTGATTAGTATGGAAGAAATTCTATTGATGGGGAAAGCAGGGGATTATGTTTATATGTTGGACCATATAGGAGAGTCAAATAATACTGGATTTCAGGATTAGGACTGGAGCAGTAGAACGCATACGTAAGACGTACACACATGCTCCCTTTCTATTGAGCAATTCTTATATTTGGATTATAAATTTAATCTGACAAATTCTCAGATTTGAAAGTTGCTGTATTGGATTCATTCTTTGACGAGTTGTATGCTTTTGGGAAGAAGTTTGACAAAACTAGTAATTTGCTGTAAACTTGCATAAGGACACTTTCTCCTTTCTGAATGGGAAGACAGCAAACAATGGGTAAAATTTAAAAGGGGCAAATCCCTAACTGCTGGAGTCTGGTGCAGGGGAATCCAGTAGAGTTCCAGCTCTTTGCCCTTGAGATCTTGGCCTTTGTGGCTTTGTAGTGGTGCACTCTGGGCAAGGCCTTCTGCTGCTACAGAGAAGGCGAGAGGGTGGTGGTTGTTGGTAATGGGATAGCACCTTTAGGCCCCTCTGTGCTAGCACTGTAAATGCATGTAATAAAGAAGACAACCTTTAATGCCAACGAGCTCACTGACCAGGCACATGGGGCAACAGGAGGTGAAAACAAACAAATGAGGGCTGAGAGGAGAAAAAAGAAGCACTGAAACTATTATTTTAAGTATAATAAACTGCAGTCATAGGACACTCTCTCGCTAGTCACTGTTCAGAAATTAGTAGGTATTGTAACCAGGTAAATTCAAGGAGAACAATGTAGTAGCATTGCCATTTTTCATTTGGGATTTGTTCCCTATTGGTGGAGTCAGTCATGATTGTCAGGTTTTCACTTATGTGATTTTTCTTAATGTTGTGTAAAAGAAGCTTCAAACTTCAGCTATATCATTTACTAAACTGAGATCCTGAAGAAAAGGGATTGTGAACCGCGAAAATGAAAGGACAGAAGCTATTTACTTCTGTAGGGTAGCTCTTGCAGAAATGCACTAAATTTTCTTTGTGATTTTTATGTTTTGAGAGCAAAATCCATCTCTAAGTGTTATATAGATGGCTACCAGTCAAGCTCTTGAAGCTAAATAAACTGGTGCACATTTCCGATCAGCAAGGTGCCCAAAACACACGTTTGTACTAGATATTGGTGGTTATATCCCAAAGTAAAAAGCAACAGAGGGTCCTGTGGCACCTTTAAGACTAACAGAAGTATTGGGAGCATAAGCTTTCGTGGGTAAGAACCTCACTTCTTCAGATGCAAGACTGAAAGCTTATGCTCCCAATACTACTGTTAGTCTTAAAGGTGCCACAGGACCCTCTGTTGCTTTTTACAGATTCAGACTAACACGGCTACCCCTCTGATACTTGATCCCAAAGTATGTAATTTTCATTGACATGTAACTCTGGGGGAAGGAGGACAACAGAAACTTTGTATTTGAAAAATAGTACAAAGGGAGTGTTAATTTCCCAATTGATATTTTGTAAATTTCTGTTCAGTATATTTCTTTGACATGATTGCTTGTGGCTAATAAAATGAGTAATTTGCCATTTGACCTGATAGAAGTGTGGTGCTACTCTGTGGACAGTGTGTAACAAACAGTAGCTTCTATTATGTATGCAGTGTTGTTGTAATCATGTCAGTCCCAGGATATTAGAGAAATAAGGTGAGTGAAGTAATCTCTTGTACTGGACCAACTTCTGTTTGGTGAAACAGACAAGCTTTTGAGGTTACCCAGAGCTCCTTTTCAGGTCTGGGAAACATTCTGAGTGTCAAAGCTAAATACAAGGTGGAGCAGATTGTTTAGCATAAGTAGATAATTCATATTTCAAGGGACCATTCAAGATGAAGTGGCCCAATAACACTCTTCCATTCGTTGGGCAGGGGGAGAGGGGGTAAGGAAGCTGAGGGGGGTTATAAGATCATTGTAA
The DNA here is from genome assembly GCF_027887155.1 of Malaclemys terrapin pileata. Classification (NCBI taxonomy): domain Eukaryota; kingdom Metazoa; phylum Chordata; order Testudines; family Emydidae; genus Malaclemys; species Malaclemys terrapin. The sequence goes on from NC_071512.1 coordinate 30,522,518, forward strand.
TAAGTCATAAATCCAGTGTCCATAGTCAGTCCACAACTTTTAGGGGCCAGCAAAGTTAGGAATTGTAGCTTCCTTTGGCATTTTGTTCAAGATAGATCAGGGATACCTCCAGAATTGCCTGTGATAAGAGTGAGGAGTCTTAAAATGATGATCAGATTCAGATTTTACTTCCTACATTGCTCTGAAGTGGACCCCTTCCCACTTTAATTTAGACCTCAGTTGATCATGGTAGCATTAACAGAGGTTACTGTTATGCAGCCATACCATGGAGGAGACAGACCAGTTTGATGTTTGGTTCTTCCTTTGGATTATCTGAATGAAATAGCCGCTATACTTCTTGGTGAACATTTTGTTCTTAATGGGTGTTACTCGAGCAGTGCTTTTTAACTTACTATATTTTTGTTGGGCTTAACTCTATTAACTTCTCAGTGGTTGTTATGCCTGGAATAAAATGCTCAGAGAAATTTAGAATTGTAGCATTGTGAGATTTAAGAGTCTGAAAAGTGGTCCTGTTAGGACCAGTGCCATCTAGATGAACTACATACATGTTGAATTGCTTACCTCCAAAATGTTACCATGCTGTATTCTATTCTATTGAATTTATTTTTAAATCTATCTTACATATGATTTTTTGTAGGTTCTATTATATTTATGTATCATAATTCTCCTTTCATTGTGGGGGTTTCTCTGTCTGTCTTAGTCTTATTGTGTTCTTCTCAAACAGCCAATTTTTAACAAAAATCATCCTGGATAAGATTTCAGTATTAAAGATGGAGCCAAATCCGGCTCACCTTAGACAAGCAACAAGCCATTTGCTTCAATTGACTCTTGATGTGAGTAAGGTGAACTCGTGTTTTGGTCTTATAAAGAATTGTCTTTGAGCATTCATCTTGAATTCAGTCACTCTGTAATGAAGAATGACTAAACATTAATTTTGATTATGTTTTGCTGTTGACTTTGGCTCTCTGAGAACAAGAGAATTAGCCTTACCTTAGCCAATACCTTATTCAGCAAGCAGTAAGTTAAAAATGTCAAGGTAATGGAGAAGAGCATAACAAGAACCAATGGCTGGAAGTTAAAAACAGACAAATTTAAGTCAGAAATAAGGCAGAATTTTTTATTCCAATGGTTAATCACCCTCACTGTTAAACTACCGAGAAAAGTGGTGGGTTCTCCATCTCTTGATATCGTCATATCAGGGCTTGGATACTTTTCTGGATGATATGTTTTAGCCAAAACAAGTTATTGGGCTCAATACAAGAGAACAATAAGAAATCCTATTGCTAGTATTATTCATGAAGTTTTACAAAGATGATCGAATGGTCCCTTTTGGGCTTAAAAATGTAAGACTGTAACTGGTGGTAGATTTTTGTGTGTATGTAAGGAGAATTGGTTTTAAAAATATTTTGTTTCATTTTGATGGAGTGTTGTACTATTTGTAGGGTTGAAGGCCAGAAGGAACCATTACTTCACTAGTCTGACCTCATGTATTTCACAGGCCATTAAATTTTACCCAGATACCTTGTATTGAGTCCAATACACTTTAGTCAAACAAGTATCAGAGGGGTAGCCATATTAGTCTGGATCTATAAGAAGCAACAAAGAGTCCTGTGGCATCTTATAGACTAACAGATGTATTGGAGCATAAGCTTTTGTGAGTGAATACCCACTTCGTCAGATGCAACTTATGCTCCAATACATCTGTTAGTCTATAACAGAGGTCCGCAACCTCTGGCACGCGGCTCGCCAGGGTAAGCACCCTAGCGGGCTGGGCCAGTTTGTTTACTTGCCACGTCGGCAGGTTCGGCCGATCATGGCTCCCACTGGATGGTTCGCCGTCCCAGGCCAATGGAGGCTGTGGGAAGTGGCGCGGGCAAGGGATGTGCTGGCCGCGGCTTTTTAGTCAAACAAATTATCTTCCAGAAAGGCATTCAGTCCTGATCTGAAGAAGACTTCAATCTATCCAGAATTCACCACTTCTCCTGGTAGTTCATTCCAAGGGTAATTTGAGGTGGTAAAAAAAAGTGTAATCATAATTACTTCGTTGAAGTAGACTTACTCCATGGAAGATGAAGTTCATTTCTTTGTTTTGGCTTTCAAATGAGAGGTGCTTTCCCTGGGACAGGGGTGGCTCCAGGCACCAGCGCAGCAAGCACGTGCCAGGGGAGGCAAGCCGCAGGGGGCGGCCTGCTGGCCGCTGTGAGAGTGGCAGTCAGGCGGCCTTCGGCGGCATGCCTGTAGGAGGTCCACCGGTTCCACGGTTTCGGCGGCAATTTGGCGGCGGGTACGCCAAAGCCGTGGGACTGGCAGATCACCCACAGAAACGCTGCTGAATCCGCGTGACCGCGGAATGCCCACAGACATGCCGTCGAAAGCCGCCTGACTGCCATGCTTGGGGCAGCAAAAAACATAGAGCTGCCCCTGCCCCGGATATTTCCATCTGCTCTGAAGCAGACATTGGCCTTCTGCGCTTATGCAATCTTGGGAGGTTGGTGGATGTACTGTGATGGATTGGGCTTCTACATTGTTTTTTATTCATGCATTGTTGCAAGGAGTGAGAGATACTAGTTACTTTTTGGCACATGTGCAGGAGCTGGACTTGTCAAAATATGTTGTAGGTTTATGTTTACAAGTGATTAAGTCTTCTGTGTTTTAAACTTATACATTCAAATAGTCAAACAAATATTAAAAATTGATAATATTGGGCTGATAAAGTTTTCATATTTACTCAGATAAAATAGAAATGGATTTTTTTTTGCTTTGTCTTTTAAAATGATTTTGGATCCCTGTTTTTGGGCACAAAAATGGCAGCACAATATTTTCTTTGGGATATGTACTTAAGAAAAAACTTTCAGTGACTGGAACAATGCCAAGAGTGGGGGAAATGGTCAAATCATGCATTATGAATCTAAAGATGTGGTACTGTATGGTATTCACCTATGTGTTGCGTGTTAAGCAGTACTACAGTACTTAATGACACATGGTGAAGAATTCTGTTAAGTGATATTAACAAATTATTACTTTCTCTCTTTAAACAGTGAAAATTACTTGGTGAGATGGGGGAGTAAAGGTTTTCCAAAGGAGATTGATATGCTCAACAATCTGAAAGTGGTGTTCACTGTGAGTAAACAGTCTTCATATTTGACTAGATTTTGAACTTGCAAATAGGATTCTCATTGCTAATGGTCACTCCCAGAATTTTTTTACATGTTGCGGGAAGGCTTGAATGAGCTCAGAAAGGAAGTTAGTCTGAGTAATTCAATGGAGAGGAGCACTTGTAAACTAACTCTGTTTAGTCCTGAGTTCACCTCCTGGTATGTCATGTTTGATTAACTTGTCTTACTACTTAAATGATTTTCCCTTCAAGTCCAATTAAGTTGGCTCATTACAAGTTATAATTTTAAGGTGGAGAATGTTTGTGCACTCTGCTTATGGTTAGATTAGCAAAAGGGTATATGAATGACTTAGTAGGACAGACATAAATTATTTAGATGAAGCTGTTTGGCATTTATTCATGTCTCTGATTTGTCAAATTATTTGGCAAAAGCTAATGTTCATACCATTACTGATGCAAATATCAAAATCCAGTAGAATTTCATTACTAAACCTGTAGACAGATGTTGTATAATAAGCAGGGGGATGTAGATATAAATCAGACATTCATCTTGCAGAACAGTAACCAGTGATTCATACTATAAATATATAAAGAGATGAAGACATCACTAAATCGGTGTCACTGAATATTAATGAGAAAATTTCTAACCACCCTGGGGACCAACATAGTGACTTTGTTTCCCCAATCATATGAACCTGAGGAACCTTGGAAGATCCTTCATATTTGGAAATTCTCCTTACAAGGTTAATGGGAACTTACTAAAAATGATAAACAACCATGCATATATGAGTAAATTATTTTCATGTAATGTTAAGAGTTTAACCTACATAATGTTCATAAATACTCAGAGGTGAAAATAAGTGTTGGATGATGCAGTTGTGGGAGGAGAGAATTTCTGCAATTTTTTGTCTACTTTTAGAACCACATAATTTTGAGGCTCTATAATGTCCCTTCCAAGTGTGTCTCTAGTCTATTGAGAGAGCTGCTGCTCAAACCCTAATTCAGTATCATAACTTGAAGCTGGGGTTAAGGCCAGCTTCACTCAGCAAAACATTTAAGTACCCATGATTAACTTTAATGGGGCCTAATGTGCTTAAAGTGATGTTGAAAGTCATATTGAACAGATTGAAGCCACAAGCAGAGAATATTATCAATGAAGAACAGGCTAGCTTTCATGCTGGAAGAAGTACCACAAAACAGATTTTCAACCTTCATGTGGCATGAAGCTCTCTGGTCAACCATGAAGAAGTACAATGTTGGTTGTAAGCTTATTCTTACCATTAAACAATTGTCTGCCAAGGCCAGCAGAGCAGTTCCCGTCAATGGCACAATAGGAGAGTGGTTTTGCACCACTGTTGGAGTCCGGCAAGGCTGCCTTCTTTTGCTTACACTGTTCAACATCTGCTTGGAGTGCATAATGACTGATGCCCTAGAGGATCACATATGCACAGTCAGCATTGGGAGGCAAATAATCTAAAATCTTCGGTTCACTGATGACATTGATGGCCTTGATGTGATGATGAACTTGCTAATCTTGTGAAATGATTGGATGAAACCTCTGCAAAATACGGCATGGAAATCAGTGCAGAGAAAACTAAGCTGATGACAAACAAACATGACAGGATCAGTTCACATATCACTGTCAGCAGTGGCACCTTAGAGACTAACAAATTTATTTCAGCATAAGCTTTCGTAGGCTAAAACCCATTTCATCATCTCTAAGGTGCCACAAGGACTCCTCATTGTTTTTGCTGATACAGACTAATACGGTTACCACCCTGAAACATATCAGTCAGTGGAGAAGAGCTGGAGACAGTGAAACAGTTCAAGTATTTCACTGATGCCAGAATTTCTGCCTTTGATCTTTCAAGAACTGTGCAAACAGCAGCAGCAGCGGCAAAGCTAAAGCCATTTTGGAGGAATAAGAACATCTCCCTAAAATCCAAACTGAAACTGCTGCATGCATTGGTCATCTCCATTTTTCTGCATGCGCGTGAGACGTGGACCCTTATGGCAAAACTTGAATGGAAAATACAGTGGTAGAGATGATATACTTCCGTAAAACCCTGGGCATCTCCTACTTCAACCATGTCACTAATGAAGAGGTCCACAACATCATCACTCAATGCACTGGGTCACATGAAGACCTCCTGATGACCGTGAAGAAGCGCAAGCTGAAGTGGTACGGCCATGTAACAAGATCATCTGGCCTATCCAAGATCATCCTCCGAGGGACAGTACAGGGGAAGAGAAGAAGAGGTAGACAGAAGAAGAGATGGATTGACAACATAAAAGAATGGACTTCGCAGAGACTCAAGCACTGACACACAATTGTCAGGGGTGGAGACAATTGGTTGCTCATCAATGATGGTGCCAGAAGTAGCTAAGATTTAGTTGGGGTATTTATAATAAATGCCGTGGACAGGCCACGGGACGTGAATTTTTGTTTATTGTCTGTGACCTGTCCATGATGTTTACTAAAAATACCCCAGCTAAATCTTAGCCTTAATTATTGACAACTGAAAAAGTTTGACACAGAATTAGCTATTTCAATGCAAGCATGAAACTTCTAAGGAGCAGAAAGAATGGCTGAGATCTCCTAAAATTATGGGAGCTGTAACTTTTCCATTCTTGTAGTGTTCTCCTTGTTTCTGATGTTAAGGCAATGATTTTACTGCATTCAAATGATATATTATTGCTCATGCAAATAACCCCTGATTTCAGGGAAGGACTGGGCTTCCAGAGCTTTCTAGACTAGAAAGTTCTGATAATTACACTGTGATGTCATAAAGGGAGCTGGCCTTTTAGGGAAGGCAGAAAACTTTGCAGATGACTCTGACCGTGCTTAATGATTTTATTTTCAGTTGGGTATACATTCCCAACTCCCTGTCCCAATTTTTTTTTCCAAACTTGCCTTGGATATGCTTCTAAATTGGAACTGGTTACATGTGGAGTTTCCATCCAGTGAGTGGTAAGTCAGAGATGTCATATTTGGAGAAGAAAAAAGAAAGTGGATATTTTTTCCCCACTTTTGTAGAACTGAAAAATGGCTGAAGAGATTTGGCTTTAAAATGTTAGTTAGGGACCAAAAACATGAAACTTTCAGACCAAAAATGACTTCATGAAAACTTGCTGTGTGTGAGACACGGGAACAAGGATATAAATTCAAATCTTTTGCAATCCTAATGATATTAGTTGCTACCGGGCAACCACTAAACAATAACTGTATCCTCTCCTTTCCTGTTGTAAGTGGAAGTGCAAGAAATCTAATGACTAGGTCTGTCCTCACAATATATCCCCAGTCTTGAAGATTCAGGATGTTTGCATGAGCTTTCAAGCTCTTGGATGATTATCCTGCACCGTTTCTGAAACTTTTCTGACTTGCAGTTCTGTGCTGTGCTGTGAGGATAATTTTTGTAGTTTTCAGTAACATTAGAATACATTGCAAAGATTGCTAATCTCATCAGAAGCAACAAAACTTTATGTTCCATTTCTGACTGAACTCCCAAATTGCAGTCAGGCTGTTTCTCTGGATGTGGCCCAGAATACCATGGTAAATACTTCTTTACAACCTTGTGAGTTGACTACTTAAATGCATGTAGTAAATTAAACCATACATTAGCTTTATCGTAATTGTAAATTAAAGCTTAAATTAAATCAACTCAAACTGATGACGGTGCAAATATTTTACTGGTTATTATGCATCACGAGCACATAACACCAATGCTCCAGAAACAGTGTGGTTTGCCTATTGTTTCTGGCAGAGTTTGAGTTGCTGTTGACCTAGAAAGCCCTAAATGTTTTGGAGACTCTCTGCTGGGGACTGCCTCTCCCCCTTGTAATATTGCCACAACTGGGATCAGTGGAGATCCTCAGTCCTGAGTCTCCTTAGATGAAAGGAGAGGGACTTGAGATCACTCTCCCCATGCCCCTGGATCTGAAATTAGCCCATATTCACTTCAGGGAACACTGCAGAGCCCATCTATTTGCTCAGACATTTGAGGAGGCTTGAGTTGTCTGGGCTTTTGGGGTAGAGGTCTTAAGGAAGATGATTATTAGTGTAACTTTTGGCTGGCAGGGATGTTATATTATTCAGGGTGCTGGGTTAGCAGCTGCATTTGATGGGTTTTACAACTGCCAGTCTCTTTGAATTAATGGAGACGCTTAATGGGTTTCAAACTGGGATGTGTGAGAAAAATCCTGTAATCGGGAACAAAGCAATTTATGTAGTAAGATTTGGCAATCTAATCCTAGGTATATTATGACCTTATCTCAGATGGGGGTATACGGTAGACTACTTTATTTGGAGAGGAGTACACAGCCTAGAAAGTTTGAAAACCACTGCAGTAGAGATTCAGATGGGTGATTTCCTGTTTGTACTAATGATGATAAACACTTCTAGATGGTTCTCTCCTTTATCCTTCCTCCATCTCCTTCCAGTTCTCTAGCACTGGCCTCTTCTGTTTCCCCATACTCATGACTTTTGTATAATATCAGGATACTCTGTTTCCTGTAGCTCTTGACGTGTGGAAATGCCTTTCTCTCTCTTTCCTTACCTTTTCATATCACTTAGTGTCAACTTTGTTTGGACCACGTTAAAACATAGCTTTCCTTCCCTGACTATAGCTTAGTTACTTTTTCTGCTGTTTGTCAATTGGTATTGTAACTAGGGGCCCTGTTGAAATTTTATTTGCTGCAGAATATCAATGGTCATATTTTAATAATTCTCTTTTTTGTCATCTATTTTTAGGATCTTGGAAACAAAGATCTTAACCGAGACAAAGTTTATTTGATTTGTCAAATAGTCCGGGTTGGAAGAATGGATCTAAAAGATAGCAATTCGAAAAAATGCACTCAAGGATTGCGTCGGCCTTTTGGTGTGGCAGGTGACAACCATTTCATTTAAAATTATTAACAGCATTTGCTTCTAATCACAGCCCATTTACATTTATTCTTTTTTTGTAATGAAAAATTTAAAAACTTGATTATTTAAAGGCAGAGAAAAAAAGCATTAAGATGAACCTTAAAATGGAAGAATGCCTTTGATTAAACACCTGAATAAAATATGTAGTAAATGAAAGCATATTTAAATATTTGTAGTAATTACTGATGGAAAAAAATTCTCCAGGAATCTAATGTGTGAGGTATATCGAGCTGTGCAGCTTGCAGCATCTCACAGAATATACACTGAATATGAGCAGAGCACTATATCATCTAAGAACATAAGAATGGTCATACTGGGTCAGACTAATGGTCCTTCTACCCTAGTGTCCTGCCTCCCAACAGTGGCTGGTGTCAGATGCTTCAGAGGGAGTGAACAGAAAATGGCAATTTATTGAGTGATCTATCCCATGTTGTCCACATTAATAGATAGCAGGTTTAAAAACAAGCAAAAGGAAGTAATTCACACAATGCACAGTCAACCTGTGGAACTTATTGCCAGGGGATTCTGTGAAGGCCAAAAGTATAACTGAGTTCAAAAAAGAATTAGAAAAATTCATGGAGCAGCGGTCCATCAATGGCTATTAGCCAAGGTGGCCTGGAATACAACCCCATGCTCTGGGTGTCCCTAAACAGCTTCCATATGAGGCTGTTTTTGGCAGTCATGGGTTTAGGGACACCCAGAGCATGGGGCTGCTTGCCTGTCACCTACAGTGAGATCCGCACTCACACATCCTTAAAGAACAGAAAACATTTACTCTACAGCAACTGTGGTTCTTTGAGATGTCATCAGTATGGATCCTGCAACTTGCTCTCCATCCCTGCTTTTTGGAACATAGGCTTTGAGTCACAAGGGAACTGAGGAAGTATTGCCCTTTACACCTTCATATGGGAGCCCGCAGAGACCGAGAGTTCATGCTGATGCTCACTGATATTTAAAAAAAAAAAAAGCCTTGTGTACATGAGGCTTATGCACAACTACAGTGGTAGCAACGCTGACTAAAACAACTCAAAGAACAGCAAATATTGTAGGGTAAGTGTCCATTCTTTCTGGGTGCTACTGCATCAGGTTTCAAAACTAGAATTAGACATTTTTGTGCCCCCCCAATATTAAAATGAAGAATGAAATAGAAAACTGTACAACTGACAACTTACATATTGGAAAACTAAGCTCCAGTGCCATTGGGTTGATTGGAAACAGTTAATGGGAGAATCAGAATGAAAATAAACCATTTCTACATGGAAAATTATATCATAGCGCCTGGAAAAGGGTTTTTTCTTTCTTTCACTCTCTCTCTCTAAACCAATACACACACAGAGTTCAGCTTATTAGGTTTTAACAAAGGCTTCAGCTTCAATTCCATTCATATTGAAGATCATCTCCTTGGGTAAGGTACAACGTATGGCACCCTAACTGAGTGTAAATAATTTTTTTGGTAAAGATCAACTGTATATTTTACTTTACATTGCTAGCAATAACTGATGAAATACCATTGTATGATACCTTTCCATCTAACCTTGAAAATTGTATCCTAAAATGCATACCTGTCCTGAAGCACAATTTATGCATTTAATGTAGGTTGTGCTAGTAAGAGAGAGGAATAATTTTCATGTTGTTATATATAAATGAATTTTATTTCTACTTTTCTAGTTATGGATATTACAGATACCATAAAAGGTAAAGTGGAAAGTGATGAAGAGAAGCAGCATTTCATTCCCTTTCACCCGTAAGAGTCAAATTTATTTTTTACAATACAAAAATTCATTTTACATGCAAAAATTTCTGTCTATGTCCATGAGCTTGTCATGGATCTTTTCTTTATTACAGATAAAGTGATTTTAAGTGCATTCTATGAACATCAATGTAGTACAGTCTGAAGTATTAAAAAGAAAACAAGAAATTTTATGGGAACATGAGTGAAAAATATTAATAAGATAGCAAACCCCCCTTTCCTTTCGATATTCATAAATGTAGCCACAAGGAAAAAATACTGCAGGATTCAAGCTTATTAACATGAAATGTGACAAAGACATGGAAGTTTTTCATAGGGCATCGACTAAGTATAAACAATTTCAAACTGATGTGTTCACTCCACGCTCATCCAGCATTGTGACCTATTAAACAGAACCAAAGCATATGAATGTACACCAATCCATTCTAAACAATGGGCTCCACGATTGTAGGTGGTAAATACCGTATGTATGTCATGAGTTTGAGGGAGCTGCGAAGTTGGGCTACCGAACAAGTTGAAAGGTGGCTGAATTTTGAAAAAGGAAGTTCAAATTTCAATTGCAATGCAAGGCAATCTTTGACTCTGAACTTGGTGCTCACACATAAATTAAATGGAGATATAGCCTGAAGTATAGGTACCCATGTGAAACAGTTATTGAATGGCATTCTGCATAATACTGCAAGTGTTTGTATGTTCTGTGGAGAATATGCCAGTTTGCCAAGCACTTAAGCATTGGCCCCACTTCACTTTTTTTTTTTAAACAATTTCATCTGTGTGATTTGAGCTGGGTATCAAGAAGAAGCATTCCTGAACTGAATAGTAGAGGAAAGGGAAGGGGAAGGGGGTTCTAATGCAACTCTGGCTTCTGATGAAGAAAACTGTATTGGAAAAGGCACTAATTGAACCCATTAGGATTACCGCACATATCAAAAACATTTGATTTCGCAACAAGGCACAATCTGTACCACGCAGCAGAGTTGGCAGGGGAGACTTCATCTCACTCCAGACAGACTCAGATACAACATAAGGTTTAGCTACCTCCATGAACTGGTTGAGTATAATTTGGTGTACTTGCTTCTAGAATGTTTAGGGGACTCAGGTACAAAGACACTGAGTGTGGTATAATTGCCTGGATAGGGTCACTGGTCTTTAACATCCAGAAAGGACATGGGTCCAACACTATCTTAGTGTTTTATACTCATCACCACAGTATCAAGAACAAAGAGCATGACATCTGGTTATGGACTGCCCTCTTTACTGTCTTGATGGTGGATGCTATTGATGTCTCAGAATGATGCTGCTGTGATAGTTGCTACATCGCTTATCCAATATCTAAATCATTGTGCCATCAGAAGCCATATGCCAGAAGATCATAATAGGTAGTACATAGAGCATAGGTAATGGCCTGTAGCTCCCCAATAATTCTGAGAAACTCTTTGACTGACACTGGCCAAAATATTAAAGGAGAAGCCTTCACATTTGTCTTGCCAATCCTGCTGTGATTCTGCCACCAAAGAACTAGAAGAGTTCAATCTTAAAAATAATTAATTTATCCACATAATAGATTAGAAATACCTTGTTGTGCAATACTAAAGTCTGTAGTTCATCAGCTTTACCACCTTAAACTGTTCAGCAGCTCTGGAATGTGTTGTTCAGGGGCTGTCTTTGAAGACATTTCAGTTCTGTCTTTGACATTATCTCAATATTCATGGTATTACCTATATTAAATGTAGAGGATTGTGGTAACATTAAGTAGTTGCAAATACAGACCAAGAGCGTGTTGAAGGATGATCACTAAGTGCATAGTGATGGGGATTGGTAAATAATAAAGTTGTAAAGAGCAATGACTGAGGGCATTGGCCGTATTGCTTTCTTAATTGTTTGGTATTGTCAGTGCTTACTAGGAATTTTTTTCTATTTTCCTTTAGTGTGGTGGCAGAGAATGATTCTTTGCACAGTCTCTTAGGCAAAGTCACAGCATCAAAAGGAGACAGTGGCGGGCAAGGTAAAGTGGTCTTTGTATTTATAAATCTTAGTTTCATATTTTTTTAGAGTCTGGGTTTCAAATCAGTCCCTGTACTTCAGTCATTGGGCTAGATATACTGTGAAGTGGACAGTGATGAATATAAAGCTTTGGGGAGGGGGGAGTTAGAGGCTATTTAGATAAGCACTTGTCCCACTGAGAAAAGTGGCTTTAGTTATAGTGTAAGGGTACGTCTTCACTACCCGCCGTATTAGCGGGTAGCAATCAATTTATCCGGGATCGATATATCGCGTCCTGTTAAGATGCGATATAACAATCCTCGAACGCGCTCCCTGTCAACTCCGGAACTCCGCCGGAGCGAGCGGCAGTAGCAGAGTCGACAGGGGATCCCTCGATCCCGCGCCGTGTGGACCCCAGGTATGTCAATCTAAGATACTTCGACTTCAGCTACGTTATTCATGTAGCTGAAGTTGCGTATCTTAGATCGATTTCCCACCCCCCCCCAGTGTAGACCAGCCCTAAGTAGTAGCTGTTTTTTGGCTGGGGAGTTGGGAAAAGTGACATGGCTAAGCAATTCTCTAGAGGAGAGAAAAATGGTAACTTAATTCAAAGTAAACTCAAAAGAAGTTAATTACATAATCACACACTTTTTCTATAGGTCTGTGGGTAACTATGAAAATGCTTGTTGGAGACATGAGTCAGATTAGGAAGGACTACCCGCATCTTGTTGACAGGACAACAGTTGTTGCAAGGAAGCTGGGATTCCCTGAAATAATCATGCCAGGTAGGTGGTGATTTGTTCTGCCCTGAAAATAGACTTTCACCTTTTCACTATAAAGCCTAGTATAAATATCTGTAATATTTAGCTTGCAGCTTACTTTAATGTACCCTTCAGAGTGATTTCTAATTTAAATATTACAAGTTTACATCAATCAGTGAAATATAATTACTTAGGGGAATAAATGTAAGGATAAATCATTTAAAACAAAAATACTTAAAGACAAGGAAAGATCAGGGATAGTGTTGGCCTATTGCTCAGTGGAGAAAGTGAGCTGGTGATCGAAGATGATAGGAAGGCAGAGCTGTTCAATGCATACTTTGCTTCAGTCTTTTCACAAAAAGAACATGTGATTGGACGACTAGCGAAATTACCATAGACAATAAATAGGAAGGGATGCAGATTGGGATAAATAAAGAACATTTAAGGTCTTCTGACTAATTTGAATGAATTCAAGTTAGTGGGGCCTGATACTATCCATTGCGGAGTGCTGAAGGAATTAGTTGAAGAAATCTCTGAGCCACTGGCAATAATATTTGCAAATTCATGGATGAAAGGAGAGGTCCTGGAAGACAGGAGGAGGGCTAATGTAGTGCCCAACTTCAAAAAGGAGGAGCAAGGGACCTATAGACCAGTCAGTTTGACCTCAGTACCTGGGAAGCTACTAAAGCATTGTATAAAACATTCAATTTGCGAATACCTGGAGGATGAAGGGGTGATCATTAGCAGCCAGCATGGGTATACTAAGAACAAATCTATGCCAAACCTGCTTGATTACCTTCTTTGCTAGGGTGACTGGTTTGGTGGATAGAAGGAAATGTGGAAATAATATACTTGGACTTGAGCAAAGCTTTTGACATAGTCCCCACATAACATTCTGATAAGAAAGCTGGAGTACTGCAGCCCAATGGAACTATAATTAAGTAGATACATAATTGGTTAAACAACCACAAACAATGAGTAACTGTTAATGGAATGATATCTGGAAGGAAATCTCGAGTGGTGTTTCACAGGAATCTGTTCTGGTCCAGTATTATTTTACATCTATATTAATGACCTGGATGTAGGAATAGAGAACATATTGATCATATTTTCACAGAAAGCGAGGGGTGTTGCCAACACTTTGGAGGATAGAACTAAAATTCAAAGGGATCTGGATATATTGGAGAACTGGGCCATAGATGACTAACTGAAATTCAAAAAAGGCTACACTTAAGGAAAAAAACCCAAATGCATGAATACATAATGGGTGATAACTGGCTTGGCAGCAGCACTGCTGAGAAGGATCTGGGAGTTGTCATGGATCACAACCTCAATATGAGTCAATCATGTGATGCTGTTGCAAAAAAGCAATGCAATTTTAGGTTGCATTAACAAGGGTATAGTATGCAAGTCATGGGAGGTAATAGTACCACTCTATTCCACTCTGGTTAGGCCTGAGCTAGAGTACTGTGTCCAACTTTGGTCGCCAAAGGAAAGGATCCAGAGGCAAACAACAAAGATGATCAAAGGGATGGAATGCAAGCCATATGAGCAAAGGCTGAAGGAACTGGGTATGTTTAGTTTGGGAAAGAGGAGATTAAGGGGTGATGTGATAGCCGTCTTCAAATACTTGAAAGGCTGCCCTAAAAGGATGGAGAAAAGTTGTTCTCTCTTGTGACAGAGGGCAGGACAAGAGGTTCAAACTATACAATATAGAAGATTTAGATTAGATCTCAGGAAAAACTTCCTAATTGTAAGAACAATAGGACAATGGAACAGACTGCCTAGGGAGGTTGTGGAAGCTCCTTCACTGGAGGTTTTCAGAAGGCCATCTGTGTTGGATGGTTTAGACACAACAAATCCTGCATCTTGGCAGGGGGGTCGACTAGATGAGTCTTGCAGTCCCTTCTAACACTATGGTTCTATGATTCTAAAAGTACCATGTTTCTCATAAATTGCTTTCATGATCACTGTGTAGATAAGGAATTATTTACAGCTTTTATTAGTTTGACTTTCATACTATGCTTTTGTTCCAGTTAAAATACCAATATGTATGAAGTCAGGCTATTGAATGTTTATTTAAAGCCAAATTCTTGGTTCAGATTATCCAGACTGGCATGTATGTGGCATTACGGTTTTGATGACATCTCAATTTGTTCATAGGAGGAAAACAAAAAGAGCTGTTTTATAAAGCTCCCATTTGGGGGAAAAACAGAATCTCATATCTTGTTAGTCAAATTGAGCAACAGCATCTTAACTTCACCTCACCAGAAGGTGTCACTGCAGTCTGTGAGTTAGATGAGTTCCCTTTTAGGAAACACATTTTGTCTCATTTCACACCAGCCTATAAAATCTGATCAAATGAAAATATCAAAGCAGAACACTTTAAACTTTTCTTTAGAATGAACTTAACTTCATTTAATATAGTTCAGCATAGTGAGATGAGTATGTATGATTTATATACATATATATTTTTATTCTGCTTTCTAACCTTTTGCATTTCTGTCATAGGGGATATAAGAAATGATATTTATGTTACACTGACTACGGGTGATTTTGATAAGTACAATAAAACAACCCAGAGAAATGTGGAAGTGATCATGTGTGTCTGTGATGAAGAAGGAAAAGTGATACCAGTAAGTTTTGTCTGTCTTTCCATTAGCATTAAACATGAAAATATTAAACCCATCTTAGAAGTAAACTTACACTTCACATGCATTTTGAATAACATTGTAATGTAATATCCTGCAGTACATTTGTGTTCTATTTCTATTGAGTTTTGTCATGCTGGAATTGTTATACTTAATAAAAGCCTTAAGTAATGTACATAAACCCATAAAAGACGTTTGTTGACCTTTTAGCTCTGACTAGCAAGCGAACAGATGATCTGCTCTTATTGACTGTGACTCCACTTTTACTCTAGAGATTTCCTCATGGGGATTCCTGGAAGAGTAAAGTAATTGCTATGTTAACTAAATGTTCCATCTCCATTATACAACAAGCCAATGCAGGAATGGGACACGAAGACTGTATTCTTATCTCTTGGGTGGGGATAGTCTGCTTGAGTTAAGTAAGATAGCAATGTGGACAAGTATGTGTCTGTCTGTACATATGCAACATAAATATTTACAAGTTTTTTCATGGTGTCTGTTTTCTTTTTGTGTATAGCTTTTTTTGTCTCAAGACATTAACAGCTGTCCTACATTTAGGAAGATTTTCTTCCACTTTGTTTTGGGCTTTATGCTGTTCTTTTTGGAACTATGCTGTATTCAGAAGAGTGAAAGCAGTGACATTTCTTAAGATACTGTAAATCTGGAGCAATTAACTGTGTCAAAAGCCTTACACTGGCAGAACTGAGAACTTGGTCCACATTTATCAAACTTCATGTTAATGCATGTATGATGCAACAAATCTTCATTATGGGGCCAAACATCAAAATGTGGCCTCCAGCAGTGAGTATGTAAATTTGCACATGCAAAAACTTGTGTGCACATCAGTCATGTGAAAATGAAGGAGAAAGACACCCCAAAGAGCTTTGGATCTCTCAGTTCTAAGTTCTGTTGCCTGCATCTGCAAGTAACGATGTTAACCCGTAAGTGCAAGTTTGGGGATGGGCAAGTGGAAGCTAGGTAGAAGTCCTTTTGGAAACCTGGCACTATTTTATGTCTTCACTTAATTTTCTGTAACAGTGCCTATCCCAAAGTCTAGGCACCTTCTCATTAATACAGTACTTAATAAAATGAACATATTTAAATGTCCAGAAATAAAATAACATCGTAACTTAAATTTTCTATCCTGCTCTATTCATGCACCTTCTCCCTAATCGAATGAGAAACAAAGCACATCACTGTGTCTATATTTGCAGCTTAAGTCAATTCAGTTCAAGCAATTTTTTTAGGCATAATTCCTTTAAACCTCTTAATTACACAAAAAATCTTATCTGTTTATTTAAGATAAACTTGAGAACACACGATAAACATTGGGAAGATAACTGCACTTCTGCTTTATCTAGATATAACAAAAGCAAAGCTGAATTAGAAATAGTACACGATACAGAACACCAATCCACAATAAACACATTAAGTAGTATCAATTAATTTTCAGTGAGTTACAACAAAGAATTGAAGCATCCATGATTTCATTCTTTAAATAGGGAAGTTATGGCTGAGTTTAGCTATCAAACTAGTTTAAATTGAAAAACTGGCACTAGATTTATTTCTGCAAACAAGAGAGAAGGTTACCTTCTATAAGTAAATGTCACAGAATACATTGAAACAACTCATGTGAGAATGGTGCATTATAAAACACCCTTTGGGGATATGTATTTCTACTAATTTAGATGGACCTACCTAGGCACATGCCTATATTTCCTCAGTAGAACCCAGAAATAAAGCCTCATTAATCCTCTTCAGGTATCAATATTATAACCTTCTTGTCACATGTTTAAAAGAATGACTTCATAAGGTATGAAGTGGTTAGGTTAGACGGTGCACTGCTATCTGATGTTTATAAATGTCTGTCAGCCAATACAATCAGGGGTGGCTCTATGTATTTCGCCACCCCAAGCATGGCAGTCAGGTGGCTTTCGGCGGCATGCCTGCGGGCAGTCTGCTGGTAACGTGGATTCGGTGACATACCTGCGGGAGGTCCACCGGTCCCGTGCCTTCGGCGTACCCGCTGCTGAATTGCTGCCAAAACCACTGGACCGGCGGACCTCCTGCAGGCATGCCACCGAAGGCAGCCTGACTGCCGCCCTCACGGCGACCGGCAGGCCGCCCACCGCGGCTTGCCGCCCCAGGCACGCGCTTGGTGTGCTGGTGCCTGGATCCGCCCCTGAATACAATGTACAAGCTTAGCTTCAGTTGCAGCTACAGTCGAGAACAAGTACTATGCATGTGTAATTTAGTGTGTATTTAATGTGCACGTGTGAGGGATGCTCCATGAGTGAGGGATGCTACATTTTTGATGGGTGGTGAGACTCACCCCAATTAGAAATAGAGGCAGAAGTGAGAGCTTGGCCTATTTGCCCCTCAGCACAGGGAACTAGCTACCCTATGTGCGGGATCCCTGCCTGTACTGTGTGAGTCTTTTCAGGCCATTAAATGGTCTCAGCCTAGAATTTAAAAACCCTTGTGATAAAATGAGTGGAGATGAGCATTGATCAAACTTGGGGTGATTTTTTTTTAAAAGGCAGATTGGGGTCTGAACTCTATAGCTTGTGCCAGTCTGTAGAAATAGCATAGACTGTGTGTGTGTGTGTGTGTGTGTGTGTTGGAGGGGAGGAAATGAGGGATAAAATCAATGAGAAATTTTGGAAAAGGTAAGGTTTAAAATAATAAAGAATGTGAATTAAAATGTTGGAAGGGAAAGTTTTATAATGTTAGATAAATAGAACTAGAATAAGCAATTGTTAGACATATGGGGTGGGAAAGGAAGGCGAGACTAAAATATAAATAGAGACTTTAAAAACTGCGAAGAAAATGTTAAAATAGAGTTAAATATTGATATATTAAAAATAGCATCAAACTAACAAAAGACAGTAGACTGTCATTAATAAAATGAACAACCAGGAAAAAACAAGGCATCAAGAGCTTGATGTATAGCAGGTGGCAAAACCTGGATGTAGAATTGGATCTTTTTTGGGGTGTCGCATTTTCTTCCCCTCTCTGTAAATCATCAATGAGGTATGAACTCAAGGAGAACAGTGACTGCCTTTCTGTGGTTGCTGTGTACTAGGGTGGCCGATACTGTTTGAAAACCACACCCAATTAGCTGGAGCTGAACCTGTTGGAAAGGGGTAAAGCAGACTTGCTGGTGCAAGTGGCATAATGGTACCCTCAGGCAGATAGTGCTAGAGTTTGGAGCAGACAGATCCTGAGAGAACGAGCCCTAACTACAGCCAAACAAGTGAGAAGACTTAAGTTGGGGCAAAGTTACTGTAGAGGCAGTAAAGCCTGCTGAGGCTTAATCTGGAGTTTCCTATAGGTAAATTTGGGAACACCTTTTTGTTAATAAAGCAGTTGCCAAGAGAAGTGGCTCTATTTTTGGACTGAATGAGCACTCCCCTTTGGAGTGGGGTGGGGATGCTAGTGATGTGGGGTTGAGCCCAGCCAGACCACAATGCACTTTGGGCATAACTTTGAGTGTAGAAATGAAACATGACAAATGTAAAAATACGCCCTGAAATGAGATGTATTGTGGTAGGAGGGAGTATCCAGGAGGGGGCCTTATTGTCAGGGGCCTTATGCCCTGCTCCTAGTAGTGCCCCTAGAGGGAAGTCTCACGGAGCAAGACAATTGCCTGAGAATTCTGAGTTAATTCATAGAAGGGATTTTGGAGTCTAAATTGGGAGTGCCTTCCTGAACTGAAGTAATCGTGTCCAGCTGAGCCTACTTAGGCTCAGAACCTCAATAGGGGATGGAATACTTTTCGGAAAGAGAGGCGTGTTACTTTCTAAAAGCCAGGGCAGCGAGTTCTAGAGACACAAATCCTCCCCTAGTTGTATTTGTAGTTTTCTGGCCTCTTAGAGAGGAAATAAAATAAACTGCCTAAAGGAAGTGTTCCTAGGCATTTCTCTAGGATTTTGTTGCTCGTTTTCTTGGAAAAGAGCCCTGTGATATTTGAAACCCCAGAAAAGAGAGGGCTTTGGCATCTTTGCTTTGCTTAGTCCTCCTGGGAAGTTTTTCTCTAGCTGCACAGACATCCAGCTAAACCTCCAAGAAAACTGAAAAAGGCAAGCACAACTTATCAACTTCCCTTTCCCAGACACAAACACCTACATCTCAGCCTCTTTATGGAGCACATTATTTGTTGGGCACTGGCTGCATGCTAAAGGACGTAAAATCTCCTTCTCTGCTCTGGCATACCCTGCTTTTGAAATTTTTTTGTGCTTCAGGGTTGTTCAAGCGATTGTGTTTATGTGGATGTCTGACCCTGGCCTACATTCTCATGTGAAACTTTTTAAATAAATGCCCTCTTGAGGCACAACATGACTATGTAGTGGTACTACACACTATTTCTACTCTAGCTTGTCAATATATGGTCTCCTCTTGAAGTCTTTGCATGTACAAACTCGCATGGATTTCAATGGGAGCCAGGTAAGGGGTAATAGAGCTGCATGCACTAGGCTGAAGATTACTTTTATTGTTCAACTTGGTAGCAGTACAAAACATAAAACAAACAAGAAACACACTGGAAAGCATTAAAAATACCTGAAGAGGAGGCTTGGTGGGAATAGAAGACATTTGATAATATTTTACACAAAGGATGGTTGAAGTTTCTATACTTGAAGTCGATTATAATCTCCTTGGGCCAGAGACTTCCTTATGTGTTTCTACAATGCCTACCACAGTAGGTTGCTGGTCTGACTGGCGTCTCTAGGTGCTATCACAATACAAATAATACAACTTTTTTTGTGTGCAATGAACAGAATATCTTGTGCTCCTTTTTATATGTGTCGTTAAATGTAGCACTGTAGCCTCTAGCTGTAAACAATTTTTTTCTGTTGCATTTAAATTGGAAGATGCTTTTCCATTTAAATTAGGTTGATAGTGTTCTTGGTTCTATACAATGGGCCAAATTCACCTCTGAAATAAACAAATTGAATTGCATTGATTGAGTATAGTGAACCCATGCTCATGCTCATGTCAATAATCAAGTTGGCCTCTGAATACTGTTGTCAGTGTTGCACCCGCTAAAGATTTGGTAAAAGATTGGCACTAGCATGTATTTAGAGCTAAAAAACGTATAAAATGCATTGTGGATGTCTGAAGATTTAGAAATAATCAAAGTAAAATACCACCTGATCAATGCAAGCCCATTAGGGAACTTATTTTGTATGGATTTTTTTTTTTAAAGAATCAGATTAATACATCAGTGTTACAAACAAATGATAAGACTGGTTACCATTAGGGTCAGAAATTTTCAGAATGTTTTATATTGATGGAGTGCTGCTAATATTGGATAATTGTATTCATTTCCTTGTAGTGTTTGACTTCTTTAGCAATCAGAATGTGCGGTGTGAGAGACAGGGTGGGATGTGATCTGATGATCTGGTCATGACTCCCTGCTTCGCTTCATACCTCTGATTTCTAGAATGCTAGTATTTATTGTAGTTAAATAGCTTTCACTTCTAGTTCTTTAGATGAATTTTGTAAATCTGCTATGCTGAAAATATGTACCTTGTTGGAGTGTTCTAAAGTAGGAGAGTTTTGCCTTTTACCCACAGCCCATGAATTATTTACACAAAATAACTAAGTTGCATTTTTTTTTCTCTTTTTTTATGTAAGAATGCAATTTGTTTGGGAGCAGGGGACAAACCTGTAAGTGAATACAGATCAGTTCTCTACTATCAGGTCAAACAGCCACGCTGGATGGAAACATTAAAGGTATGACACAAACATTTTTCATTTATATTTTCCCCTTCAGTTGTCAGCTCCTATCCTTTCTTCTAAAAAAAAAACCTATTACAGTGCAACTCAGATTTTTTGTAACAAATACCTTGAGGTCTTGAAATATAGTTGCATGTATGTCTTACATCAACTATCAGTTAGGGATACATGATAAGTGATGCTTAAAGTTTCAGTCTAGAAAACTGTGTTAAGATTTCTTGTTGTTGTAGCAGCAAAACCAATGAGATCATCTTAGTTTACCTTATGTCCTGAATATGCCTTATTCGAAATGAAACTGTACTGGTGTAAAACGGAGAAAGCGAGAAGCTTGAGTGATTAAACAAGTATGGTAAATAACCTCTTGTAAATTTTAGATTGTTATGGTCTTGGATGTCTGTTAGAGAAAAACTAATAGACACCTATGTAATCAGTGTTTAATTGGAATAGTCTGGAAGGTTCTGAAGGCAATAATTACAAAACATGGCTCAAGGTTATTTGACAAGTCTACAGTCAATGCTTTTTTTTGAAAAGTGCTATGGAAGATTGGCTAAATTATGTCAGTAATCTGTATAATAAATCTGCAACTGCACTAACGTATGTAGTGAGAGTGGAAAGAAGAAGGTAGGTCATCTGCAGCTGTAAAATGTGTGTGTAGTCATGAAAGCACTGACAAATGTATTTTGACATCTTGTTTCCATTTTAAATTTTTGTAGTAACTTGAGCAGATTTTGTATTGAGGGTCATTAGAAATAGTTGTGCTTAAATTATTTGAAAGTTGGGGTTTCAAGTCAGATTAAGGTATTTTAAAATGCTGTGTTGTAGCTAGTGATTTTCAAGATAGTCTCATGTGATTTCAGGAGCCACCACTGTCTAAGCCATAAAGAGAGTCAAGGTGGGTAAAACTGGATCAACTTCTGTGGGTGAGACAAGATTGTCTGTCTGTATTTCATCCACAGAAGTTGGTCCAATGAAAGATATTACCTCACCCACTTTGTCCCGCTAATATCCTGGGTCCAACAAGTCTACTACCATACTGCAAATAGGAATAAACGCAAGATGGACATTGGAATTATATAATTTAAAAATCTGATTTGTGACCTGTCAGATCATGAGAATGTTTTATACTAATGGAGTACTCCTAATATTGGATAATGTATTCATTTCCTTGTAGTGTTTGTGACTTCTTTAGCAATTAGATTGTAAGGTGTGAGAGAGTGGGTGGGAATGTGATCTGATCATGACTCCCTGCTTCTCTTCATAGCTCTGATACTGACTTGTTTTGCAGCTTTGGGAAAGTCATTTAATATTTCTCTACTCCAGTTCATCCATTACCGAAGAGATATGATTACCTCCATAGGGCTTTATGATTTGATGTTAAAGGGCTTTGAAGGGTGTTATATAAATCCATATACTTAACAGTACAATTTCACTTTCACTTTCCATTTTCATTTTTGTTTTCTAGCACATGAACTGTTCTCAGTCCTATAACTGATGGCTTTAGCCATACTCACATGCAAATTGGAAGTGGTCCTGACCAACATTTTCATCCTGGACTGTATAATAGGATCCCAGGCACCCAGAGCTCAGTCCACTTCCTCCTGCTGCAGTCCTTTTTTACACCCTCCTCTATTCTGCTTGACTGTGGTGCTTCTGAATTCATTAGGAATTCCAAGCAGATGATTTCAGGCCTAGCATCTCTTCTGCTTACTGAGGCCAGGCCTAGGCAAATGTGTCTTGTGTATGCAAGGCTTTATAGGGCCAGCATACAGGTGGGGAAGAGTACCACTGATTTTTGCATGTGGTTATGACTGTCTCAAGTTTGGTCAAGTGCCCACTCCCCAGATGGCTGTGAGTAGTGCTGCCAACTTTCTAATTGCACAAAACTGAACACCCTAGCTTCGCCCCTTCCCTGAGGCCCCACCCCCCGCTCACTACATTCCTACTTCCTTACTCACGTTCACTGAGTTGGGGCAGGGGGTTGGAGTGCAAGAGGGGTGGTACCAGAAATGAGGGGGTCAGGGTATGTTTGGGGGGGGTCTGGTCTGAGGAAGGGAGTTGGGGTGCAGAAGGGGGTGAGGGCTCTGGCTGGGGGTGCGGGCTCTGGGGTGGGGCTGCGGATGAGGGGTTCAGAGTATGGGAGGGGGTTCTGGGTTTCTGAGGGGCTCAGGGTAGGGGCATGGGTTTACCTCGGATGGCTCCCAGTCAGTGGCGCAGCAGGACTAAGGCAGGCTCCCTGCCTGTCCTGGCAGCACGCTGTGCCCTGGAAGGGGCCAGCAGGTCCAGCTCCTAAGTGGGGGGCCAGGTGGCTCTGAGCACTGCTCTCGCCTGCCGGACCCACCCCTCAGCTCCCATTGTCTGCGGTTCCCGGCTGATGGAAGTGTGGAGCCGGTGCTCGGGGTGGGGATACGACACAGAGCACCGTGGCCCCTCTGCCTAGGAGCTGGACCTGCTGGCTGCTTCCGGGGTGCAGCGTGATTCCAGGACAGGTAGGGACTAGCCTGCCTTAGACCCGCAGCACCGCCAACCAGACTTTTAATGGCCCGGTTGGTAGTGCTGACCGGAGCCGCCAGGGTCCCTTTTTGACTGGGTGTTCTGGTCAAAAACCGGACGCTTGGCAACCCTACCTGTGAGGAGCCCCACTTCATTGGGCCCCATCCGCTTTAAGCCTCCAGAATTGAACAGAATCCAGGCACTGCCTCTTGTTGGGATGCCTCAACATACTCACATTTAGCACACTCTTCTGAAAGCTGAGATTTTGTGATCCAGCTGCCTACCCCTCATTACCAGTGTTAACTACTCAGACTCTCCTATAGCTTAAACACTCCCTCTTCGAGACCTTCTGCCATCCGGGTGCTCTGCACCCACAGGTTAACTCTTGAAGGGCATATATTTAACACCCAATGCACAGACTGACTTTCACAGGATTCTAAACCACCATTGCTCTTAATCACAAGAAATACACAGCTCTATACAAAAATAAGTCTATATACATTTCCCTGCCTTAGTTTCCTCACCAGTCCAGAGCATGATTCAGGTCAGAGTCCTCTGGGTCTGTCCAGGGTGCTTCTGCTTCAACACCGTGGTTTGTTGTTATAATCGTGGAGCCTTTCACATGCATGCGCGCACGCTCTCTCTCTCTCCAGGTCAGCTTGCTTTGACCTACGTTGGTCCTAAGCGGAGTTTCCCCTGCTATGAAGGCATTCCTGTCTCTTCCCCTCTCTCCTGCCCAAAACTTTCTGTGTGTTTCCAACTCCCTCAAGTTGATATGTCCCATCATCAACTCCTGGTTCCTTTGTCCTGCTGCTAGTAATTTTCCACTCTTCAAACCCAAGTCTACTTACATGCAGGCTGGAGGAAGTGGTTTCTCCCAGCTCTAGACATCCTCCTTCTTAGCATATATACTGAGCAATCAGAGTACAGTCATTAAAGGTAACTACTCTCCATTGTCCCTAGTCTGGAAGAGATGTGCTTACAAGCTTGTTAGCAATATACAGAGGCATTCCTTGATGCAGCAATATTCAGTAAGAACAACTTCACAATATCAACCAGAATTTGTAAATTGCCCAGATTGCATGAGTAGCTAAACCCAGCAATTAAAGGAATGGTGGATATTCATTTCAAAGTAGACCAGTTTAATTATGTGCCATAACTTTTGATTTATAAAAGGTGGCAGTCCCCATTGAAGACATGCAAAGAATACATCTGCGTTTCATGTTCAGACATAGGTCATCTCAAGAGTGTAAGTACAGAATTTTTATTATTTTTGTTTGCAATCAAGGTTGCTGATCCTTTAAAAAAATAACACATGATTTTGTACTTTGTAGCTAAAGACAAAGGAGAAAAGAATTTTGCAATGGCCTATGTAAAGCTAATGAAGGAGGATGGTACAACTCTTCAAGATGGCTCCCATGAGTTAGTAGTATTAAAGGTATAGTAATGAAGGCTGTTGCATAGAAGGAATTATTTTTTTCACTGACATTTTTACTGTTCAGTCTTCTATGATATTCCCAGTTTTCGATGGTCTTCCTCTCATTGTCCTATTAAAGACTTAAATTATGTGGTCCTTCCTCTGAATGGACAAGACTGGATGCATCTTTTTCTAGAGCCAGTCAAGATGACCCCAAACATTCGCTATAGGTAGGAATCATTGTAAAGTGACACAGGATAGTTGCTGTTCCCACATTTTAACCTTTGTTGCCCTGCTTAAAGTTTACTTTGTCCCTACTTCTAGAAGCTTGGGACAAAACTCAAGGCCTGGACTTAAACCATCATTAGAGCATGGAATAAAATTCAATTAAACACTGATTCAGTTAATTTCAGCATGATCTCTTCTGCCTTGTGAATAATCTGTGAACAGCTTGTGACTTCCTTGTATTTGTGAAGGGTTGGTTGGTTTATAATTACAATGAATACTACTTAGCCGTGGATTGTATATGAACAGTCAGTTGCAGGGATTTGGATACCGGACATTTGAACAGTGCTGGTTAGTTCTGATTAGCCACAGATAACACGGTTGACCTTCCCACCACCCCGGTTGGATGAATGATTTTAAACTTGGGTTTCCCATGCAGATACTGAAGACTGGGAATTGGAAATGAATTTCCTGAAAATATAATCAATCCTGTACTTAATTAGCTGTTTCCAAATGTGTTTGGTCCAGTAAACTAGTTTTCTGTAATATTCATGGCAAGCTAAAACAGAGGCATGCACACAACTAAAGCAAATAGTTTATAAATTCCAGTGGAGATTAATGTATTTTTTTAGATATTTGCCAACCTCTTGTTGGTGCTAAAACTGATAAATATTGAGGCCAGAAGGGACCGTTATGATCATCCAGTCTTGATTGATTGTATAATGCAACCCATAAATTTCAGCAAGTGATTCCTGCATCAAGCCCATAACTTCTGGTTAAGCAAGAGCATATAATATTAGAAATGCTAAACTGAGTTGGCACATTATATTTATGGTAGAAGATAGACAGATCATTTCTGACAGAGAAATGCTACTTCTAGAATTCAAACACAGATACACCAATGCTAAGCATTTAAAAACATGAGTCAGGATCCCAGAAATGGAGAGGCTTTAAAAGGTATTTAAAACCTTTTGAGTTTAAAGTTTTTAGGTGTTTTTTTTTCTTTTTTTGGTTTCTGATGTTCAGTCCTTTGGTGTGCACTTGAATCACGTTTTCAAGCTTTTCTCTGAGGGTTAGAAACTTTTAATTCAAAATGAAAGCTGAGACTCTCATCTAATAGGTTTTTTGTTTTTTGTTTTTTTTTTAACACAATTGTGAGACTGATAATATTGAGGAAGCAGGAAACACTTGCCAATGTTCTAGTACATCTTCAACTTCAGAAGTGACCTTTCCACCCTCAATATATCTCTTGATAATATTCAGGCTTTTCCTGTGCTTTGCTTAACTGCAGCTATAGAATGGACATCTCCTCATGGGATGGAAAACCTGTGGTATTTTTAATGCTTTTGAGTGAGAACCTGAACTGAGTTTAGGCATCAAGCCTCTTTCTACATCTTGTCAGACTGGGAAGCATCCCTGACCCCTCTTAGGGATGCATTAGCATGAATTATCTCAAGAATTATATAAAACCATAAAAACTGACACCATAGGTCTGTTTGCACACAGCCCTTCTTTCATAGGCCAAACCTTTTGGAGCTATGGTAAATGTCAAAGAATAAGTCTCCTGAATCTAGAAATCCTGTGCTGAGTAAATTTCAGGTCAGCACACTCTCCTCCACATCTGCTACACTTGCTCTGCAGGCCTGGCAGTTGCACCTTCTGATATGGTCTGGAAATTCAGCTTCAAACCTGAACAGTCATGAAATTAGTTGCAACAGTATTGGGTACAAACTGTGAACTGATAGATGTACTATATGGTGCAAGTAGCCATTCCAAGAGCTGTAGTTAAGTATATTCTATTTTCCTTCCCTAGTACCTACCATTTCATAATCTGACTAAAGTGTAGTTTTTATTTTATTTTAATAGGCTTCTTTTGCTAGAAGCTTGTGTTGGGGAGACTGTTTTCAGTTCCAGTCTTAATTGTCAACTGAGTATAGTTTTCCCTAATTTCTCATTTCTGAATAGTCCCAATGTAATCAAATTGGATTTTATGACAGACTGCATTCGGTCTGTCATAGTATCTGTCCACCCTAATCAATATTCAAGTGCATACAATTATTGAGAAGACTTCTAAAATAATTTTACAGAATACAGATTTACTTTGCCTTTATACAAAATTAGAATGTCATTTTCTTTGGCTCATCACTATTCACAGCCTCTCTTAGAAGGCCAAACACCACAATTCTGTTTTGATTGCCTCTCTATGGAATGTCTTTAAATCAGAAGAAATAATCTCCCATTTTACATCTTGCCAGTTATTCCTGAATAACATCTCTAAGATATCGCCTTTCCCCTCCATCCAGACAGTCCAGATCACCCTCCTGTTGGATCTCAATTACTGCAACATCATCTTCTGTGACCTTGAAAAATGCATTCTTGATCTCCCCACCCCCTTATAGCCATTCAAAATGGTGCTTCAAATTTTTTTTTCCAGGATTCTTGATTTGATCACGTCATCCTCTTTGCATCCCTTCACTGTCCTCTTCTCCATTTCATCAAATACAAACTACTTTGCCACTTTCAAGGCCCTTCATGTCCTATCCCCACTTTACTTGTCTGTGCTATTGAGAGGTCAACTCCAGCCTGCATTCTACCACGGATACCAGCCAGCATCGTCCACTTATTACATTTTCAAACAATTGCCTTTCCAATTTCTTCCAGGCTGTCCTTTGCATATGGAAAGGAGCACCCTTTGAGCACCCTCAAAGTCACCTCTCCTTAAACTTTTCCTGTGGTGCCTAGAAAAAAATCTTGACAGTGGTGAGATTGCTGGTGTGCTGAGACTACAGCTTTCTTGCTGACCAGCATTGTTTGTGTTTACTTGCGCTTGACCTGTTTTCTCTTACCTATCCTTACTTTGTAAACTGTGTTTGTGCAGTGCCTAATGCTTGTCCATGACTGTGATTCCTATGCATTCCTGCAGTACAAATGATACATAACTAATATATTTTCAGGGTGATAGTAAGAAAATGGAGGATGCCAGTGCCTATTTGACTCTACCTTCCTCTCGCCAACATGTGGAGAATAAAGGATTGACCTTAAGCCGAAGTGCTAGCAGTATAGGAGGACTCTCAGTAAGCACACGGGATGCCTTTTCTATTTCAACTCTGGTTTGTTCAACAAAGCTAACTCAAAATGGTATGCAGTTCAAATTCTTGTGTAAGCATTTGAAAAAGGCTATTACACATTCTTAAAGCTTTTTAACATCCATGTGAGTTATCTTCTCTGCAATTTATTTCAGTGGGTTTACTGGGTCTTTTGAAGTGGCGCATGAAACCGGAACTGCTACAGGAAAATTTAGAAAAACTGAAGATTGTGGATGGGGAGGAAGTTGTGAAGGTACCTCCTTTTCAATGTTACATTGTTACACAGCTGCTGTTCTGTTGCTGTTGGAGCTCTGTAAATAGCAAACTCCTGGGTTCCTCTCCCCTTTAATGCTGATTTTGTGAGCCTGCTGCTTCTCTTTTGACAGAGGATAGAACATTTAGGCTTCTGTCAGGCTGTTGTTCATGGCATTCAACAATAGTCTGATAGAGGGGATTATTTTTTTCCATTTAGTAGAGTTAGGTATGCCCTTGTTATTCCAGAACCTAGTCTTCCTCCACACAATGGACAAAATACACCATTCCAATGATTTAGGAAGAGGTGATGCTGCAGAGCTCAGCTGCGCACCACTCTTCCCTGAAATGAGAGATAATTTTCTCTGTTCACATAAAATCATTACAATGACAAAGTTTTGTCATTAATTGTATAAGATGCTCACATGAAACAATTTCCAATATATCTTAACACCAATCTTGGTGAAAGCAAACTACAGTTTGCACACTTATAAGGATTAAGCTAGTGGGACAGGTAAGGATAATTTTTAAATAGATATTCGTTACAATATGGATGGAGAAAATCAATGTAGTCACTATAGGATGGTAACTTAGGATTTCATTACTGTTATGAGTAAGAGTCCTTATATTAGATAGTTTAATGTCAGAAATTCCTATGCTGACATCACACATTGTTGCTTGCTGGGCCACGTTTGAACAAGTGTGCAAGAGTACAATACATTTTTGATGCTATTTGTGTTAGGTTAATTTCATTTGACTCACTAGCAGATATGGACATATAGCCAAAGGTATTTGACCTCTTTCAGCCATACATATAAAATTCATTTGACCATATTTGCAAATTTGAAATACACACGTAGAAAACAATCTAAGTAACAACATAACAAATATTTAGCCTAGATGAGAGTAGATTAGAAGTTGTAATACCAAAAGAGTTATTGGATAAAGCTGAGGCCCTCTACGTTAACAAATGCAAGTGATGTGCATTTACTTTAAAAATCAGTTTATTGCTCCATGTAAAGACTATTTGCAAGGCTGCAGAAGTAGCTAAATCTGGCAGATACAAATCCTCAAGGGAAATGATTTCTGCCACTTCCCATTCCTCCTCCTAAAGGTGCCTGTCTCCAATTTTTATTTTAGTGTTTTTCTGGAAGGTAGAAAGATGGCTTAATCTTGGTTTTTCTCCTTGTCAAATTTTATTCCCCACATGTGTATCTACATCTATCTAGCTAAATATCACTAGCAGAGGTAGTAATACTGTCCTGTAATCCAATAGGTATAGCTCATTTTCTGTCTACTTGAAGCTTCACACAGTTGTCTTCTGGGACACCCACCTTGATTAAGGGAATATTGCTCAGCTAACTCAGAGTCCCATGAATATTCCAAACATAGTATTAGTCTAACACTTGTAGATCCTTAATTCAAAATCTTACTGCTTCAACATGCCTTAGCCAAGGTAAACATGTTATTGTTGCTAGTTTGTGGTGCCATGTCTCTTCCCGCTGCACTTTGTATGTGTTCAAATCATTGAGAAAATAGCTAAAACAACCATTTCCCCCCCGGCATTGGAATTTTACTTTGCACCTGTAGTTTACTCTTCAGGGAACTATAAAACTGACTTACTATGCAAAACAGGTGACAATGGCTAGCACATCTCATACCTGGGTCCCATAAATATTATCTCTGTCTGTGTGATCCAGGCAACTACAGACCCATTAGTCTGATCTCAATATATGCAAGGCTTTAAAACAAATTGTGAAGGAAAGAATAATTAGACATAAATAGGAGATAGTGCAACATGGTCAGACTGTGTCAGACTAACCTGACATCTTTCTTTGATAACTGATTCTCTAGACAAGAGAAATGTGGTAGATCTAATCTATATGGACTTTAGTAAAGCACTTGATAAATGACAATGAAAGCCCATTTAACAGATTCTGGACTGCTATCTTCAACACAACACAGAATTCTTGAATCTTACAGTAACTGTTTAGACTACATGTAGTTTTTAATCCAAGAAATAACAAACATTTGCTTTCAGATATGTTTTTTTTCCTTTCTGTCCTCTCTAAAATGATACTAATGAGAACCTTCCCTGATCTTTAAAGTTTTGAAAGAGGTATAATCTTAAGTGCATAAACGAGCCTCTAATTATAAGGGTTAGTAAGGTACTTCCTTGTGGGCAGGAAACTCCATAATTGTCTACTAAAGAGTTTCTGCCCCTTCCTCCAAAGCATCTAGTGTCAGCTACTATCAGATGATGATGATGAGTACAGATGGGTTTCTGGCCTGATCCATTATGCTTTCTTATTCTCAAGTGGGGTTAAAGATTTATCCATCTGGGAATTTTCTTTGTGCAGAGAATACAGAATTGGGACATTAGCGACAAAGTGGTGCTTTTCACAAATATTCTGACACTCAACCTACATCAGAGCTAAATTTTAATTTTGGGCTTGTCATAGACAGGTGATTAAAAAAAATGATGGAAGAGAATAATAGTAAACATTGCTCACACATAGCTGGTAAAGGAATATTTGCTCAGTTTGTGCTTTCTGCTGCTATCAACAGGTATACAAGAGAATAAGCATTGTTTTTTTATAGCTGGGTTATATATGTCAGGTTTTTTAAAAATGGGAATATATTATTAATGCCCTGCCTTCTTATAACAAATGCAAGGTAGGTAAGAATTTGTGAAAAACTACTGAACAATGTTAATAGTTAATGAAGACATAAAGAGAAGGCACCCAAGTTAGGAGTCATGTAATTTAAATCAACCTTACCTTTTAAGTCTAAAAGCAACTAATGCTATAGTAGCTACCTCTGTTCTATGGGGAGGGGGTGAAAAGTGCAGTACCCACTAAGGATGAGCCAAAGCCAATTCAAATCAACGGGGGTCTCACTATTGACTATAATGGGCTCAGTCTCAGGCTCTAGAGCAGGGATCGGCAACCTTTGGCATGCAGCCCGTCAGGGAAAGCCACTGTCGGGCCAGGCCAGTTTACCTGCAGCGTCTGCAGGTTCGGTCGACCGTAGCTCCCACTGGCCGCGGTTTGCCGCTCCAGGCCAATGGGGGCTGCAGGAAGCAGCATGGGCCAAGGGATGTGCTGGACGCAGCTTCCTGCAGCCCCCATTGGCCTGGAACAGCGAACCGCAGCCAGTGGGAGCTGCAATTGGACGAGCCTTTGGACGCTGCAGGTAAACAAACCGTGCCGGCCTGCCAGCAGATTTCCCTGACGGGCCAGGTGCTAAAGATTGCCGATCCCTGCTCTAGAGGGATAAACATCTTTTGTGCTGTTACCTTTTCAGGATAAAAAGAGCAAATATTGATCTATGTCACTCAAAAAGACAGGAATTGTTTTAATTATATACAAACTACAGATAGTGATAGTTTAAAGTCATAGCATTGATAAAGAACCTAAGTGTATATTATGGACTAACCGATGGGAATCTTCAGGGACATGGTCAAATTCCAGGAACTAAAGGCTATATCCTCTGAGGTGCATCATAAAAAAAGCCCCACAATTTTCCCAGGGGCCTCCAAAAATCCATCTAGAGGAAACCAGGTTCCATTATCTGCAAAATGAGTTCTCAATGTGATTTTTTCCAAGTTATTTTAATTATTTTGTCTTGTTTCATTTTCCATCATATAGTTTCTCCAAGACACTTTGGATGCCCTGTTTAACATCATGATGGAACATTCCCATAGTGATGAATATGACATTCTAGTCTTTGATGCACTGGTAAGAATCATCATAGGAAAAAAAAAAGACTACACTGCAAATAGAAAAAATGAGCAAATGGACTTGAAATGCACTGAAGACACTGCACTACTAAAGAGTCATAAGAGATTCCATAGTATGTATATATACACCTCAAGGAATTAGTGTTAAAATAACAAAACTAGTTGATGAAAAGTTGCCTTTGAGTGTGTCACGCTGTGTGGAGTGGCTTATGACCATAAGTGCCAACCTCAGAGCAGACTGTCAAAAAGGAGAGCAGACATCCCAAACTAGTGATATGTTCTATAACCCTGTAACAAATCTGATCTCTGAAAGTACTATAAACAGTCTTACCATGGAGGCACAGACAGTCCCCTTGGGCATTCCACTCTATCTTGCCACTCAGGCAAACTAGACTAAGTGATAAATGGTCACTTACACCAAAGGTCACAAAATATTCAGGTTGCCGCCAGTCTTAATAGACCAGTCACTTTCCCCAGACGAATTTATAACTCAGATCTCTCACCAAAGACAACACTGGTAGTCAGACCTATAGTAAACTAAGAATGTATTGACTAGGAAGAAAATCAGAGTTATTTACAGGTTAAAGCAGGCAGTCTGTGGTTCCAAAAGGTGTCAGATGTCTACATCTCTCAATTCAAAATGTCTTTCAGGGCAAACCCAGAGTAACCATGGGGACCTCTGCTTCAGTTTAGTGTGTCTGGCCCTGTTTGAGCCCAAACATCAAAAGAGAGATGAAATTTTTTCTGTTCTGTTTTATTTCCTCCCACCAGCATTCAAGCTGATGGTAGGGGCTTTCTTGCATGTAACACACTTTTGTGGGTCAGAGAGAGCCATTAACTAAGTCTTTGTATTGTGATGCTCCACAATGGCCTACTTCGTTCCTATAGTCCTTCTTGATGGGCGGTGGACTAGTCCTTCTGATTGGGTTCACAGGGTCATAGCAAGCAGTCCTACAGTTGCAAAATAAACTTACATATCACCTTATAGCTTGGGATACAGACAAGAAGAGTGGAATTAATACGTGAAGCAACTTAAAAGCATTTCATAAAGTCTAAAAATATTGTTATAAATCCAGTACCCATCTTAACCATGCTAACACAGGTGAGCTGGACTGGTTTCCAGCAATGAATTTGTCAGAGCTCAGCTGAAGCCTAAAGCCCTGGCAAAAACTGGCACCTGATCTGCCAGCATCAGAGTGAATAGCTACATTTGCTGAAACTGTGCATCAAATTGTGCAGAAAGTAAGTTCTTAAAAGTAAACGTTTCAGAATGCTAAATACTTTAGGAACCTGATATTTCCATTTTAATGTTGTGCGCATGGCAAACACTAATTTGATTAATCTCTCTTTAGATTTATATAATAGGACTTATTGCAGACAGGAAATTTCAACATTTCAATACTGTTCTGGAGGCTTATATCCAACAGCACTTCAGTGCAACTTTGGCTTACAAGTAAGTTTTATTCTTTTCTTTTCTCTCTCTTTTTTTAAAAATCCCCCAGTCATTTTTTGAAAGTTAACAAGTAACTTTAATCTCATTAGATGTCTTGACTTGATAAAGTACTACAATACGTTGGCCAAATTGAGATCCTTTTCAGTTTGTTTAGTCCTCCTGCAGGCCAAACTCCTATGGATTTCAAAGAGGACTAAACATGTGTAAGGACTGAAGAAAACCTTAAGGGATTCAGGGTTATGTCCAATATGAAGCAGATTGATTACACCAGGTTTGTGCAAACTCTGGCAGAAAGCCTCTAGCTGTGGAAAGCCTCAAAAGGCAGTCGTTAGCTGTACAGCAATGCATAAACCTCCCCTGTGCTGAGGAGTTTGCAGCCAGATAATCATTACTGCAAAATTCCGCAGCGCTTGCTTGGGATGGTTGTGGTTATGGCAATAAGTAATGAATTCAGCAAATTCCTTTGGTAGCCTCCATTTGCAGGGATCCCATATAGTCCTAAATAAACAATGGAACTTTCCTCCCTATGTGGAATCCCAGGTATCACTACCTCCACTCACTTGCATGTAATGGGTTGGAGTGGGATAGGCAGGTATAGTTGACCAACAAGAGTCAATTTAATTGTGATGCCAGAAGACAAGAAATCTATGTGCTTCATAAACTGGCTCATAGGAAGTTCCCAGCATTTTGATACTGTAATGAAAGAACCTATTATAACTGGAGTTGTCACAAATTTTGTCAATGTTTTTTTGCCAAAAAAGCCAATTTGTCAAAACCAAAACTGTTTGCAAACAGGAGTGGGTTTTCACAACTTGAAAAAATGTAGAGAAAATTTCAAAATAGATTGTTTTGGTTTGGCATTCTTGAAATGGAAAAACTCCAGCTTTTCAATGTGAAACAACTTTACATTTTGAAAGGTAAGCTTAATTGGACTGAGAATGGTTAAAAAGAAAAGTGGGGTGGGGGAAGAGGGAAAAAAAAGGTCAACATCAAAACAAAATGTTTCAATTGACCCAAAATGGGGAGGAGGCTAACAGGAGAGTTTTTTGGCTAATGAATATTTTTGAGATTTTGAATTTGTCCCAGTTTAAGATGTGTGTTGGGGGAGGAGGTCAAACTAGCGTTTCTGGAAATGGGAAACTGTTTCCCACCCAACTCTAATAATGAATCAGTAGGGGTCCCATCAAGGTTGACATGACACACTTCTGAAACTGTAATGACCAAAATTGAGAAACTCAGGGTATGTCTATAGCTGGGAGACTATGTTGGCATAATACCATAGTGTAAACATAGCCTGTACTGGCAGAAGGGGTTTCTCTGTTGGCATAGGAACAACCTCCCTGAATGTTGGCGATGCCAACAAAAGCTCTGTTCTGTTGATATAGCTGTGTCTATACTGGGGGTTTTATAAGCATAGCTGTGTCTATTGAGGATTTTTTCCCACACCCCGGACGTACATAACTCTACCAATAAATTTTTCAGCATAGACCAGGCCTCAGTCTAAGGGCTTGATTCTGCTCCCATTTAAATAAATAACAAAAATCAATTTGACTGCAGTGATAACAGGAGAAAATTGCACTTGCGTGACATTTTTGTTAGCAAGTAATATGCCAGTGCAGCAGAGATTCCTTTCAGGGCATGCAATGAGGAAATAGGTAAATATCGTACATACCTTATATTAGATATTTTATTTGAACAGTCATGCCACTAGTGTTTAATAGTGTTAGAGCACATGCCTACATTTAGTGCTTCCTAATTTATTACGTTTATGGCAGGCAAAAGTCACCTAGAGTACAATGCATATAAAGGATTAAATTTCCTTGTACACGGATCACTGGCACTAAAATGAATGCTGCTGAATCATAGTTTCCAGGATTGTCAGCTCTGGTGCTGACAGTTTCTATACTGGAAGAAACTTATATCATTTCAGAATCAGTTATTTGCTATTCATTCTCATCACATTTACAGGAGTCTTACAATTGGCATGTACAGTAGTAAAAATATTTAATTTGGTTTATTTTTATATCTGCAATTTGAGTCTTGATGTACTATGGAACTGCAGATTAAGAATGTTGAGTAATTTACTGAGACAAAGCTAGTTACTGACGTGCTTTTTCTTTTATCCCTAATTCAGGAAACTAATGACAGTTCTGAAGACTTATTTGGATACTTCCAGTAGAGGGGAACAATGTGAGCCTATACTAAGAACTTTGAAAGCACTGGAATACGTGTTCAAATTCATAGTTCGGTCAAGAACATTATTTTCACAGTAAGTTCTTGTTCTGTAAGCACTTGATTGATTAGTGCTGCAGTGGCACAAAGGTGTAATATTAGTGTTGGTGGGGGGAGGAAGAATTGGGCATACACCTGTAGGAATTTTCTGATCATCTTTTTATTTCAAATTGAGCACAAGAGTTATCAGATACTTGATGGTGTTCTTGGCCTAAAGTTTTAAGGATTAATACTTTATTCAGGTGGTAAATTTTTTCATAATGAAAATTGTCACAAAAAGTAAACATCCACTTTCCATTTCATTCAGAGCACAAATTCCCAATTCCTACTAAGATAATGACCTCTCTTGAAAGGTGATTACCAATGACATCAGATTGTTTTTCCAGCTATTTGGATTGGGCCAAAGAGCATGATAGGTGGCCTAAAGTTTAGATTCTTGCCTTTCAGATCATCTTATTTAGCAGATCAAAGATTGTGCATAGCACAATGTAATAATTTTGGACTAACATAATTGAATTGAGTTTAGAGCTCCAGTTATCCAGTTAAGAATCTGGAGGATTAATTTTAGAGGGAAAGATTAAAAGGAACTAGGTATGTATAGCTCAGTAACATGAGAACTAATAGATGGGGCATTCTACAAGCTTTTTTAAGGTATAGCAAAGAGGGAGGAATTTTTAGAGCGGTAGAAGAGGTTATAAATGTGAGCAATGGAATAAAATGAAAGAAAATTTAGGCTTAATATTGTGAAACACTTCACAGCAGTAAAATCTATTAAAGTGAAGAATACTCTTCCAAGGGATGAAAGCCCTATTGCTTGAGACATTAAGAATGTAAGGGGGGAAAAAAATCTTTAAACCTTTGTAGGAAGGAATTCTGCACTCCCAAGGGAGGAGGGAGGTCTGACTGGGTGACTTAATGAAACTTTTCCATCCCTAACCTCTTTCACATGATTCTATGGTTTTTATCTTCGTTGGTTTTATAAAGGAGCATATTTTTACTCAGGAAAGGTGAAGTATCGTTTTATATTCCAAACATAAGGAAAGTGTCTCACCTGGAGGTAGAATCACCAGGAGAAAAATGCACATTTTACACTTTAAACTAAGACCATTATCCATCCCTTTGGTGTTTAGCCCTTAATGTTTAAAGAATAACAAAGCTCTCTTTACTGAGCATAACTAACTGCAAAAACAGCTCTCTTAAATTATATGGTCCTTAAAAAAAATACTAGTAATTTTTCGATCTTCAAAGGCTCTATCACTTGATGAATCCACTACTACATCATATCAAAGAGAAAAAGAATGATGCAATGAAAAAACTTGACTTGGAAAGCCAGATTTTGCCCTTGAATTTGTACATGGGATTGACTGAAGTCCAGTGAAATCTCTGTTGTGTCCTGAGGGAAGAAATTTCTCCCAGTACTAATACCTCTCCATAATAACCTGATGAAAGAGGTGTTGGGTATAACTGTCATATAAGGTTCTTCATTTCCAGAGACTCCCCTTTCCAATCCATTTAGTCCATGAAGTAGGATTTCAAGGTTACTCATTAACCTATTATTTATTTCTATTACTGTAGTACCTAGGAGCCACAGTACAAAATACTGGTCTCTGCCCCAAAGAGCTTATAATCTAAGTAGATGACAAGAGACAGATGGAAATAGATGTGGAGTACAAGGAAACAATGAGACAATATTGGACAGCATGATTAGTCTCAGCACACTAGTGGCCTAATGGTTATCAAGTTTGGTTACTTTATAGGCATCACAGCAAAGAGAATTTCGAGGAGAGTTTTAAAGGACAGTGAGGCAGATTTGTGGATGTTTATGGGAGTGTCCCCTAAGCATGAGATAACATGGATGAAAAAGCATGAAGGCGCTTGTTTTGAATATTTAACAATCAGGCAATGGAAGCTAACATCAAGGGCCCATAGAAGGGGGAGGTGACATCACAATACTGAAAGATGATAGATAAGATGGAATAGGCCATGAAGGGACTTGAAAGTGAAAACAAGTAGCATATGTTTGATGTGGTAGAGAAAGTGGAGGGATTCAAAGAGAGGGTGACATGGTCAAAGCAACTGATAATACTTTTTGCAGCAAGATATTACAGTAATTATGACATGAGATGAGTGTGTACTAGAATTTTAGTTGTGTGGAGAGACTAGAAAGGCCTTATTTTAGAGATATTATGCAGAAGGAATCTGCAAGATATGTTTCAATCCTAAATGTGAGAACCTTAAGAGTTTTCAATTGAAGATGATTCCCAGGATATGGGCCTGAGTGATGGGCTGGATGGTAAAGGAGGTAGTAGGGAGAGCTTATGGGGAAACATTGGGTTCACTTTTAGCCATGTTGAGCTTGAGCTGATGGTAGAAGAAGAGAGAGATGAAATACAGCATTAGCTCTGAATTGTAGGAGGGAAGAGGAAGGTCATGTCATTTTGACAGTTTTCTCTTGGAAGAAATCAGTGAGATCTGTGCAGAGAGAGAAGGGGAGGGTTTGAGGAGCAAGTCATAGATGGTGAAATGGTGATGGGGATTGCAGGTATCAGAATCCATTAAATTGGAGAAGTAGAGTAGGTTAGCTAGGAAGATGGTGGAATTGAAGGGACTATTGTGCTTCTGTGACTTTTACACTGATGTAGCTATGCCAGTCAGGCTCTGTTGCATTGATGTGACTTAAGATTTTTTGAAAATTGGTTAAATTGCATCAGTACATCTGTAATGGGACAGGGAGATATTCTGTCCTATATGTGTGCAGAGACTGAGCATTCCAACTAAAATCCATGTTCCTTTCTTACTGTTTTTCTCCCTTTCTTTGGGAGAAAGTCAAATGCCATGGTATAAAATCTGTGGGTCTACACATCTACACTGGAGGCTTCTACCAATGTAGCTATGTCCATGTGTACACACAAACCCAAACCCTGAATTATAGAAGCCCTTGGTTTCTCATGCCATGTGCTAACAGCTGAACAATCTACAGATGTAACTTAGTACAAAAAAAGAGGAAAACCAGTAAGGTAGAAATTTTACTAAATGGGGAAGTAACATCTAAGACCGAACAGTAATGACTTTAGCTAAATATTTCAGCCTTTAACTATTTATTTTTTATTATTTGTTTCGACCACTGAAAGTGTGGAGAAATACATCTGGTACCAGAAGGACAGCTGAGGTCTCCTTTAGTTCTGTTGATTTTTTTATAAGAAAAGAGAACTAAACCAAAATGTCTGTTCTTTCTGTATAGCAAAGGACCTTCAGTACCTACACCTAAATCAAACACTAAATGGCACTTGTGTTTTAAAAGTCATAAAGCTCTTTTTTAAATTTTTGATTGCTAGAGATCAATGCTTTACATATTTTTGGCCTACATTATGCATTGGTACGTAGTTATTATAGGTAATGAGTAAGTTTTACCATCAGTGAAAACAACAGTTTGATAGCATTATTTGGTAAGATCATAAATTATTGCAAAGGCATTTGTGATTCTGAATTAAATTTCTAGGAGCAAATTACCAAATGTTTGAGAGATTATTTATCATTTTATTTAGGTTTTTATGCTGCTGCTTTTTTACACAAGAACTTTTACTCTTGGGAATCTGTTTAGTTTTTTATATCTTTAATCACTCACTCTGTCAGATTATAGCTAATTATTTCACAATACCATTAGCTTAATGGAGACCAATGCAGAATATAATATCTTTACTAAAATGTTCTTGACAATATCACTTTAGGCCTCAAAATATTACCTCTTTAATTGTTGCTATTCTGATGATGAAAACCACCACTATATTGCCAAGACTTGTAAAACTCCACCCTTGCAAAACTTGTATTCTTAAAGCCACATTTTTCACACATCCCCTACCATTTTTGCTATTGACTCACTAATTGTGCGAGTTTGGTCTCACAACTAAATCGGTTTCCCCTTCATTAAAATTGCAATAGCCGTTGGCGTTTATATAGTGCTTCTCATCTCAGGATCCCACAGCTTTCTACTAAATATTGCTATGCAATATTGTGCTCTTTCTACAAAGAGACAACAGAAGTTATGTTGCCAGTTTTGGATTGATTGTACATAGCCATCATTCAGGCACAATCCATGAACCTTGTATTGCTAGCACAAAAATACACTAGTATTGAGAGTGGCATTAAACTCAACCAAAGTGGGAGAGGTTGATGAGAATGGGGCTATGCCTGCCCACTCCCCATCTCCTGGCACAGTGAGAGCATGTGATGCATCCTGGAAAATGGCATAGCAGTGAAAACTTCTGTGTATGATCTCCCAGTGCTGCTGGCACAATGGTTCTGGGAACTGCCCCTCTTCACCCAGTCTAGTGTGGCCATTGGCTGAATTCACTGTTTTGTCTATTTAAGGTAAAATGAAGGGACAAGACACATCACCCATAAACACAAATAGGATCAACCTAATGTTGTTTACATAAAGTTACATATTGTGCAGCATCTTTGTTTGACATCAGTTTTTATTTCTGTCCCATATCACTTCTTACCACCTACATACAGACGTCACCCTCCCGCAGCTTTCCAGTAGTAGCTACAAAACCTAGAATACACACTGACTTACAAACTTTGAAAGAAAGATACACAAGATGCCAATGTAATGCTTTCTCAGTTCAACATACTTTAAAAGGTGTGTACTATTTACTTTACATTTTGTAACTTTCCTGACTTGCACCATCAGTGTAGACCAAATACCTAACTGCACCCTTGTACCATTTTCCTTGCCTCTGTAGGATTGTAACGGGATGGCACTCACCTCTCTCAAGCACTCCCCTTGGCAGAGCGTGCATGCCTGGACTCTTTCTCTGCCTTGTGGTGTGTCTTCAGCAACTCACCCTCTGGCCGAGTCCCACAGTCTGTATGTGAAATAAAAAGCAACCCCCTTCTGGGGGCACAAGTGCAACAAGGGGTCTATCTAGGCACCCTCTCTAAGGTCCCTTTATCTGCAGCCCTATCCCTGGGCTCGCTCCTTAATCAGTCCAGCAGGGCCTATTGGTTCGAACGGTCTCTCTGCCCCTTCTGGGATTTCTCAAATTGTCCCTGCTCTGGAATAGAGCAGTGCCCCCAGGGCTCCCTCCCTGGTGGCAATGTCTTTGCCTTCTTCGGGCCTTTCTGGGCCCAGCTTTCTGGGGGGCATCAAAAGTCCAGGCCATTTCCTCAGTGGCTAATGCAGGAAGGGGGGCATCAGGACCACCCACTGCTCTGGATCCCAGCCCTGGGACCCTGTAGATAATACCATCAACTGTGTCCCTTTTAAATAAAATCTCTCCCTCTCCTACAATTCCCTGGGCCACTTCCCTAGTACAATTTTCACCTTTACTTCAAGGCCTTGTCCTGGTTGAGTCCCAGCAGTGAGCCTAGAGATCCTTCTTGTTCCCCACAGTCTTTGCCAGCACTGCTCTATCTGATGTCCTGTAGCTCCCTCAGCCGCCTGGCTCCTCCAGCAAGGAACGGAACTCACTTTGGCTTTGCAGATCTTTTTATACCAGCCTGCTGGGCCAGGATTGACTGCTGCCTGCAGCACCTTCTGATTGGCTAAGTCCCACACAGCCACTCTTCGCAGCTTGTAGGACCCTCTCTACTGCCCTTTTCTGGGGCAGAGTGTGGCAGGGCTGCAAGGCCTCCAGCAGGGGCCTCAGGCCCTAGTCCACCCCATCACAAATATATCCAGCCACTTTCCATTTACCCAAGCAATATAGCTGTGACACATTCTCAGTATCTAACATGTATTCTCTTCTCCTTTGCTACTACAAAAACAGAGCCTCCGAAAACAGCACCGTGCGTCATTCCCACAGACTTTATAGTACAATTGTTCACACTGAATGCCCTGTCAGATTTATTTTGAACACCCACAGAAAATGCTCTTCTGGCATCAAACAGGAATTGTGTATATGTAAACAGCCCTACAATAGAAATACTCTCCAACCTTGGCTATGAGGTTGATTCCATGTCTCCAAAAGTTTTCTACTTCTTGAGCTTGTTAGAGTTGCTGACAACAGTGCATTTACAAGGCTGTCTTGCACTACTTTTGTTAACAGTGAAATTTTAATAATAGAGAAAGGGACATTAGTTTTAAGTTTTTAAATACATTATTTAAAATGAAGTTTAAAGACAAAATAAAAAATTGATAGATCTCCTAAACACTTGCACGATCTTAAGAATTCTAGGGACAAACTCAGTCGTGGTGATATTTCATAAATAAAGAACTGAGGATGAAATGATCTATTCATTACTTCATGCTGATGGGGAAGAGAGGAAACTTCCTCCCATTTGCAATTAAATATTTCTAGAGGTCTGTACTCTTACATTAAAATGTCTTTTCTGTATAGCAGTAACAGGACTGTGTGATTTTCTCTAATGCTGCCACTGACAAGACCATAGAAGATGACATTGTTGGGGGTGAACTTTGAAGATCAAATTGTAGAATACATATGTAGGTTATGGAAATACATATTTTTAAAATTCAGATAACTGAATCAGAGCAAATAAAGGTATAGACTTGGGAGGGGATGTATAACTCCCACAGCTTGTGTAATAGTTATGAATAAAACACAAAGCTGTTCGACATGATTACTATACTTTGTGATGCTCTTCAAATGTACTTGAAATAAGCACTGACTTCTAAATAAGCTAGTTCCAAAAGAACTGAATTTTTTCAGGTATGTTACCTTTTCCTTTTACCCTTAAGGAAACACAGGTTAACTTGTATATCAGAAAGAACTGGTGGTAGCTGTTAGGTTAACTTATAAGTTGTAACTGCTTCCATACTTTAGAACATGTACTCCTCATTGTGCTGAAAGGTTTGACTAGAATTTCAGTGTACATTGCCATTTTATCTTGAGGATGGAGCCATAACCAACAGTTTAATGATGCAGTCAGTGCTCACAAAAGCAATCTTCACTCATCAATATGTCATAGAATCATAGAATATCAGGGGCACTCTGATACCGGCTGCCAACTAGACATAGAGCCATTGATCACTACCCGTTGAGCCCAACGATCTAGCCAGCTTTCTATCCACCTTATAGTCCATTCATCCAGCCCATACTTCTTTAACTTGCTGGCAAGAATACTGTGGGAGACCGTATCAAAAGCCTTGCTAAAGTCAAGGAATAACCCATCCACTGCTTTCCCCTCATCCACAGAGCCAGTTATCTCATCACAGAAGGCAATTAAGTTAGTCAGGCATGACTTGCCCTGAGTGAATACATGCTGTCTGTTCCTGATCATTTTCCTCTCCTCGAAGTGCTTCAGAATTGTTTCCTTGAGGACCTGCTCCATGATTTTTCCAGGGACTGAAGCTGACTGGCCTGTAGTGCCCTGGATCCTCCTCCTTCCCTTTTTTTAAAGATGGGAATACATTAGCCTTTTTCCAGTCATCCGGGACCTCCCCCGATCGCCATGAGTTTTCAAAGATAATGGCCAATGGCTCTGCAATCACATCCGCCAACTCCTTTAGCACCCTATGATGCCATGCATCCGGCCCCATGGACTTGTGCTTGGTCCTGCTTTTCTAAATAGTTCTGAACCACTTCTTTCTCCACAGAGGGCTGGTCACCTCCTCCCCATACTGTGCTGCCCATTGCAGTAGTCTGGGAGCTGACCTTGTTCGTGAAGACAGAGGCAAAAAAAGCATTGAGTACATTAGCTTTTTCCACATCCTCTGTCACTAGGTTGCCTCCCTCATTCCGTAAGGGGCCCACATTTTCCTTGACTGACTTCTTGTTGCTAACATACCTGAAGAAACCCTTCTTGTTACTCTTAACATCTCTTGCTAGCTGCAACTCCAAGTGTGATTTGGCCTTCCTGATTTCACTCCTGCATGCCTGAGCAATATTTTTGTACTCCTCCCTAGTCATTTGTCCAATCTTCCATTTCTTGTAAGCTTCTTTTTTCTGTTTAAGATCAGCAAGGAGTTCACTGTTAAGCCAAGCTGGTCTCCTGCCATATTTACTATTCTTTCTACACATCGGGATGGTTGGTTCCTGCAACCTCAATAAGGATTCTTTAAAATACAGCCAGAAATCCTGGACTCCTTTCCCCCTCATGTTATCCTCCCAGAGGATCCTGCCCATCAGTTCCCT
This sequence comes from Malaclemys terrapin pileata, assembly GCF_027887155.1. Taxonomy (NCBI): domain Eukaryota; kingdom Metazoa; phylum Chordata; order Testudines; family Emydidae; genus Malaclemys; species Malaclemys terrapin. The sequence continues at coordinate 30,566,434 of NC_071512.1, forward strand.
GAGGGAGTCAAAGTCTGCTTTTCTGAAGTCCAGGGTCCATATTCTGCTGCTCTCCTTTCTTCCTTGTGTCAGGATCCTGAACTCGACCATCTCATGGTCACTGCCTCCCAAGTTCCCATCCACTTTTGCTTCCTCTACTAATTCTTCCCTATTTGTGAGCAGCAGGTCAAGAAGAGCTCTGCCCCATTTTCATTGGCAGGTAGTCTCAGTAAAATCAATGATGGAGCCCATAAAACCCCTCCCCCACGATCTTTAATATCAAGAGTACTGCTACTGCAGTACTGAACAGTTTCTTTCCATGTTGCTGTCATTGATCTTTTAATTATGCAATTAGAGCCTGGTGAAAATTTTTGGTGGAACCTTTTTTGTCAAATGCAGATTTGGATTGACCTGAATACATTTTAAATTTGTCAATTACATTGAATTGTTTCAGTCAAAAATAAATTTCTCAAAGTTTTAGTTGCATTTTGACATTTTTAAAATGAAATTTAGATTTTTTTTTACTCTAAATTACTTTAGTTTAAGAATTTACTTGAATATAAAAAATTATGTAACTTCCTCCTCCCATTAAATGAAATGTTTCATTTCAGTTCAAAGAAAATATTTTGTTCAGCCCAAAACACACACGCACACAATTGGGTTGATCTGAAACAAGTTATTCAATTTTTGGGGGTGGAAGGTAATGCAAGCAAACTGACAACAATTATTTGCAGAGATCTAAAAAATGAATAGAGGTGGGCAAAAAAAAAAAAAAATCGCTGAATAGTAAATTCACTGAAAAAAGCATTTTTTGTGATGCTGAAACTATTCATGAATTTGGGTCAATTTGCTGAAAAATACTCATAAACAACTTGAAATGAAAAACAGAATTTTTTTTGTTTGGGTCAAGTGAAACATTTTGTTACACCCAAAACTAAACAAAAAGTGGTGGTGGTGGGGAGAGGAAGTGCTTCTTGTTTGAAGTGGAACAAAACATGATTTTTTTTTCATGGGGGGGTGGGGGAGGAGAGAAAAAATAGTTTCCTATTGAACTGAACTGAGTTTTTATTTTTCAGTTTAGCCCCCAAACTGAAAAATAAATGACCCATTCAGCTCCATACCTGATACCTTTTCTGCTACCTGGATCAGATGTTAGAATTTAATGATGCTGAATGTGGCATGTTATGTTTTTCATTGAGCAAAATTTTTTCCTGCAAAAATGAATCAGTTACATCTCCAGACTCTCAAATAGCTCCTAGTAAAATTACTGGCATATATATTACCATGCAGTGAAAAGAGGAGTGAGTGATGTATCAGTAACAGTCAACATGACTGATGTTAGACTAAAACATGAAGGTCACTTATTGAAGTGAGACCGTGCATTAAAGCATTCAACTGTCAGAAACAAAAGTACATTTAGTCGATAGTTACTCTCCATAGCCTAGCCTGCTAACTGTACTGCAAACACCAAATCTTTAAGAATAATGGAGCAAATATTAACATTTTCTGCCACACAGCCCATCTTGCATTGCTCCCATATGTTGTTTGTGTGTGGGGTCGGAGGGGGGTGGAGAGGACTGGTTGTATATTTTGGAAATCTATTTTTCCTGGATAAATATAGATTGACCTAAAGCTGTTGGAGGAGGAAGTGGTAGGCGTTTTTTTATTGTGGATACACTCATATCTCCCCAAGCAATCATACAATAAAAAGATATTCAAAAGGAATGAGTATAAGAGAACGCTCAGAGACTTATCACAAATCTAGTAAAATTACCTTCCCAGTGACAAAAGCCTCAACCTTGAACTCCTGGCAGTCTAGATGAGTCAACTGTCGATATATAATATATGGCTTTGAATTAGAATTTCAGTATTTTATTTTGAAACTTCTGTTTTGCCCAGCTCTAGTGTTAACGAATGCTTCTGTGCCTCATCAACAGAGGATTTAAGTTTGTTACAGCTATTAGTTCTAGAGCCTAGGTATTTAGTTTGAGTTGTGGAGACTCAAGCATTCAGCTTTGGAGGTTTCTGGTTCAATCCCCAATACTGGCTCAGTTGGCAATTGTCACACAGCAGACACTGAGTATTTTTGCCACTAATGCTAACACAAGATGGTGCAATATGTTGCGCACCAATGTGATTTGTTGACTATATGGCCAATAAGCATAAATTGTTTGTTTATTTTTTGTTTAATAGGCTGCAGTTTTACAAGAGCAAAATGCACAAACAACCTTTAGTACTATCCAGCCATCTGCTGCTGTTTTAATTGAATTCTTCTTAATCAAGTTTCCTATTGCCAAACTGACCCATGAAGGAGAAGGAAGTGTGTTGGGGATGTGAAGGAGGTATTTCTTTTCAGGAGGAGCATTATTATTTGGGCTTAAAAGAATCACATCTCCCTTAAGTAAAGTAATCTACTTCATTGTGTTAAAAGAATTTTTTTTTCTGAGCTGATGTTAAAGTTGAGACCAATTTATTTAACACCCCTCCCCCCCCAATTTATTCCTATCACTATAATAATTTATTTCCTCTCCTAGGAGGCTACAGATGCTTGATTGCAAATTAAAATGTTAATATATAGTGAAAGTGGTGTGGGAAAGAGAGAGATGTAAACATGATTTCTAGAGTTGGCTGCTTAGTCATCCTGGGGGAGAGCTTTTTATCCCTTTCGCAGGCAAACGAGTCACAGAGAGAGGGGCCAAGTTTTGATTTCAGTTACATTGGTGCCACTCTATTGAAATATCAGAGGTTTAACAGAAAGCCCAAAGATTCTCTTAAATCAATCAGCTGTTTGCTAATGGCTAAATTTACAGGAAAGGCATCCATATCAATGTGCTTAAAGCACTGAGTTTTTGCATAGCAGCCAGTGCTGAAAATCTTGAGTCATTAGTTGACCTTGTTGTGTGGGCACAAACCAAATGTCAGTGTTTTTAATATGTACCCTTTGGTAGCTGTCCCATTCACACTCAGAGCCAGTATTTCCGATGGTCAGGGACTAGGATCCAAAACAAACTAATTCTATCTGCTTTGTTAATCTGCTCTGCTAACAAAATGGGTGAGGTAATATCTTTTATTGGACCAACTTCTGTAGCTTGTCCCTTCCACCAACAGAAGTTGGTTCAATAAAGATATTACCTCACCCACCTTGTCTCATTCATATCCTGGGACCAACACAACTACAACAAATCACCTTCTTCTTTGATCTTTTAAAATTTAAACTTTAGGTACTGCTTCAACATTGAATTTATGACCTGTGGTTTGAACTTAGACACTGGAAATGCCAAATAACAAAACAAGATATAAATCTTCTTAGTAAACCACTCAGCTTTTTCTTTCATTAAGATTTTGGCTATGGGAACCCCTTTCCTTTAGTTGTCTTAAACCTCACAAACACTGCTTTGACTGTTCGAAGGCTGCTGCCCTTAACAGTTCATGTTTCAGTGCTTCACTTCTATCACACTTCTCAGCTAGACTAACATTTTTGCATATTTCTCTGCCAATCAGTGTTTGCTTAGCTTTGATGTCCCTTGCAATATCTAAAAGCTTTTTGCCTGCCTCTAGGTTTGCAAAAGCCTTTAGTTTAATATTGAAAAGAAAAGCATATGACATTAAGTCAGTATATAAGCCAGGGTTCTGTGTCTTCTGACAGAAAAGGGACGCATATTTGAGATGCAATATTTATTTCACTAGAACATACTGGTTTTTGGCTTCTGTGGTGGTGTTTGGTTTCCTTCTAGATTATTTTTCCTCCACTTGATTTTTGACAGCTGCTGCATATCACTAATGCAGTGAGTGCTGCTAATAGTTTGTACTGCTGGTACTACTCTAAACCATTCTGATAAACATGAATCTAACCTCCCCCTCCCACTCCACCTACAAGTTGAATTAATCACAGACCTAAAAATTACTGATCGCTAGGTGCAAGTGATCATGACTAGATAATATTTATGTGCAAGCAGAATGAGCTCCAAACCAGTAATATATGTATTGCACTTTAAAAGCAGTTGAGACAAATTAGTTGGGAGAAATAATCTGAATAAAAAATGTGAAAATTGGAAATTGTTTAAGCATATTTAGTAGATGCCCCAAAAGCCAGAATCCCACAAATGAGAGAGAAGGCTACACGGGGTAAAAAAAAACCCCAACATGGTTTAGAGGGGAAATGAAAGCAGCTATAAAACAAACCAACAAAAAACAAATGGAAGAAAGGGAAGGTAATTGTAATGAATATAAATCAGAAGCTAGGAATTGTAGAAAATTGATAAAGGAAGCAAAAGGACACAATGAGAACTCCGTGGATAGCAGAATTAAAGACAATAAGTAATTTAAGAACGTTGAAACAAAATTAATCCTAACAATGATATTCATCCATAACTAGAGGGACATGATAGAAGGTCAATAAGACAGGAAAGGCACAAGTGTTCAATAAATATTTCTGTTCTGTATTAAGGGGAAAAAAACAGATGTAGTCATGGCATATATGATGACACACTTTCATTCAGGGTCCAGTCAACGTAAGGCTGGCAATGCAAGTCCAGCAGTGACTTACCAGGTTGTCCTGCAGAGGTGAAGAATATGCACTCTCGGGTTTTCCTTTCTCCCCTTCCTGCCTGGTACAGTAAGAATCCTAAATGATGAAGGGGATTGTTCACCATAATCTGCATCCACTCCCAGGTTTTTGATATGTGTGGGAGATGAGGATCCACCTAAAGGTACTGGATCTGAGAGTTGAGAGCAATTGCTCTGACCTCAAAGCTTCTGACCCCCTCCCCTTCCCCCACCTTATGAAGTTCAAACCTGTCTAAATTCTGATGAACAGCATGACAGAGGTGTGACTGCGAAAGAGGGGCTTGCTCTAGCCAGTTGTCAGGGAAACTTTCTGTTCAAAATGTTCATTATCATTACGTGTCTCATCTTCCCAGGAATACCAGGGTATTAGAGCAGACTGTTCACACAACCAGCAGTACAAATACTTTATCCAAGGCTCCATCTTGTATTATCTGTTTCACTACTGGTTAGTACCAGTCTCAACAGGGGTAATGCACTTGTGCTCATAGGTGCTAAAACTGGGGATGCTTCCGCACCCTGTGGCTTGAAGTGGTTTCCATTATATACTGGGTTTACAATTTGGTTCAATGGCTCTCAGCACCCCCACTATGCAAATTACTCTATCACCCTTACTTGTGCTTGTGTATGGTTCTCATCCAAGGACAAGCAAGACCCAACATAAATATCTTACTACTTCTCCTGCACCCAGAGCAGGAATTGCTCTATGTGTGACCTGTAATTCCATGTAATTGGGAGGGCATTTGAATGTTGGTCAAGTTGGTACCAAGTTGCTGTCATTAGTTGGAGACTGCAGTTCTGTCATTCCATACTCTGGGTATGATGATACCCATAAATCCTGTTTTCCAAACTACTGCATCTCATGCCTTTGAGTTGAAGTTCAATTCTTCCCTCCCTCCCCCTCCAAGTCTGAAGTTTCTCTGGCTGACAGCTTTACTCTGGATTGCTGGGACTCTGAGTGTTACTGCGAGGTCTAAAAGGTACTGCTGGAAATCAGAAGTCTTTGGTCAGTCAAACCAATTCTGAACTGAAAAATTCCCCATCTGAATAGCTCCTAAGTTGGTGGATCTGAAAATGTCCTAATTAGAGTGTCAGTTTAGTCTTGCCTTTGATATAGTGAAAAACTTGACTTCTGCACAAAAATGTTTGGATGTTATCCCTGTTTCAATCTCTGATACACAAGTCGACAGTCTTCCCTTACTCTGCAATAACCTTATTAATGAGAGGTTTACTCCATGAAGAGCTAGAGCTGTTTGAGGTCATTATTTTGCTGTGATAGCTGCAGAAAAGGAAATTGAATTATCTATTTCAATACTTGGGATGTACTGTGAATACTATGGAAAAATAGGTTCATTTAGCTCACCAGAGAGGTATTACCTGTTAGCATGAACTAAGGAATTGTCCTTATAAAGCTAATAGGCTTGTGTTTAAACACTAGTCAAATTGTTCTCTGTGAAGATATCATTCTTGATAGCCTAGAGAGAGCTAATGAGATACAAGCCTAATAAGAAACATCCTTAAATAAGATGTTACTCTGTCTGCATCTCCGTCCTAACAACTCTAAAAAGGCATCAGTATTTTCTGCTTCTTTCAGACAATTAGCCCATCTCTTTGCTAAGTCATTTATGCTCAAGGAGCAGGGCACATACTTTGCATGTTCTTAGAATTGTCGATATCTTCATGATGCTAGATGCAAGATGTATCTGCAAGTTATCCACATCCTTGAAGATATGGGAGTGAGACCAGGGGAGGCAATTCTTCTCAGTCCAAAAGTCGTCCAAAGGTTTCACAGTTGTGATGAGCTGATGAAGGTACAATCCTTCAGGAATTGTTAGTCATCATGAATTCAAGAATAGCAAGAAGTGTGGTAACTACTGATTCATACTTGACTCAGCATCTAAAGCTGAGGCTCATTTTGGCAGTTGTGTTGTCCTTATTCAGTTAGAACTCCTCAGTCCATCTTCCTGGTGTTTGTACTGCTGGCTAAACTCCCATAAGTGGGAACATGCAGAGGCCACTTGAAGAAATGTTTACTTAGCTGTAAGCAGAGATCTTCAAAATGAGCCTCTGCATATTCACAATATGCCCTCACCTTTTGCACTTCTTGGGAGTTTTAGGTTAGGGATTCCTGAATTACTAGAAGGAACTGAATGGCATTGGAGTCCCGCCTTATGCCTTCAATTTTCTAAGGATGGGAGTGGGAGGGATGAGCGGACCCTATGGACACTGCTTCACAGAAGATTCTGGTGGCTTGCAGTGCAACTGCCTTCATCCCATAAGGTGTGAATATGCAGAGGTTTATCTTGAACTCCAGTTATGGGCAGGTAACTTTCCTTCCATGGAGCGTTATGTAAAATTAAGACAGTAGTAATAGTACTGTGAGACACTAGTGATATGTCAGGTCATTAAATAGTATACTATGTCTAAAAGAGCAGAAAAGTATCAAGCATACAAACTAGGATTTAAGTACTTACTGGAAACAAACTCTTTAAAGCATAACTGCACGCTTGTACACAGGGAGCAATCATACAGATGACTGTTGTAGTGTTTGTAAATGCAATGGCATTATAGACAGTACAGTTTGAGCTTCAAGAGTGCAACTTTTTGTTGGGGGAAAAATAAGCTGAAAACAGGTTTATGTAGATCTAATTGCTAGGGCTTTGCAAAATTTTCCTGTTGAAACATGAATCAAGATAAAATGAAGGCCATGCTGTCCAAAGTTTGCAAATACTTTGGCAAATCTGAGCAAAGTTCCAGGAAGCCTGTGCTGCCTTATGTTTTTGGTAGAGAATTACCGTATTTTGAAGCCTAAACTCAAAGCCAAGCTAAAGAAATGTAAGCCCATTGAGGAAGCCAGGTCTTGGGAGCTGAAATAACAGTTGCATACAGAGGTATTAGTACAACTATCATATTAACAGTATTATCCATTAGGCTCAGCAATAGCGTCTTGTCTCTTAATCATTCATCCAGCCAACCCTCCTCTGAATCCATGCTATTGGAGTACACTTTCTGGCTGTGCGGTTTAGTTGAAACCCTTGTGCATGCATCTCTTTTTTTTTTTTTAAAAGCACATTTGGCATCGTACATTCTTCTACCAAATTGTTCCTAGCATTTTGCCGGGTACAATACGAGGGTCTTGGTCCTGACTTCTTCAATCAGAGCAATTTTTGCCACTTTGCCTGTATTACTGGAGTGATGCTAGAGAACAGGAAAAGTTTTCGCTCTGTGTTAAGATATTCTTTGTCCTTGAAAGGTCAATAACTCTAGTCTCCACTGTTTGAGATTTAAAAATGATCTCTGCAACTTGGCCATTTTTAGTGCTTGGCTTTCTTCAAGGAATACAGAAACTGTTGTGTAAAATGAATCACTAACTATGAAGTTTAATTGCAAGGGTTTATGGATGCTCTGTTCAATGAATTCAGTTAGGTTAGAATCTTCAGCTCTAGCCATTTTTTAAAGCATAACTTTCTGGAGTGATGGGATTGTGCCAACCAATCACCGTGACACATTTTTGCAGCAACATCACCACTTGATACTCCATATTTAGAGATGTTGTGCCTGCAAAATTTGATGTCACAGAAAAAGTACCTTGATCATGATCACAGATCTCTGCCCCCTTTCTCCAAAGGCTGATCCTGTCTTTCTCTCTTCAGTGTCTTGACTTTAAGTGTTGGGAAGCAGATTCTGATGCACATCAGTGATTCTGCTGGCGCTTTTTCATTCACTGAGTGCAGACTTCAGACACTCAATAGCTTAGTTAAATCTAAAGAGTATGAAATGGATCATCACAGTAACTGGAAGACTTAACTAACTGCAGAATTGTTATTCCTTTTCTTTCATTTTTTCCTTTCTTGTGTCTGTTTTCAATACTTTCTTGGGTAACATACAGTAAATAGAATAATTACTGAAACATATGAGCAGATTGTCCTAATAGCTATCCTCTTCCTAAGGGGTCATGCTTCAAAAAGGCAGATCCCATTTTGTTAAGTGCCTTTAAAGCCCACAACTGAATTGTGGCCATAAATCTGAGGAGTTGATGGTACCTGATTGTTCATGGAAAAATGTGTGGTGTCATGTTCTTAGGCACAAATTGCATCCATAAAAGTCAGACTGAGTTTGGCTCCAAATATACCTCTTTGGGAAGTAACACTTTGACTTTGAGTAGACTTATTGACAAACGTATTGGCATTCTGGGTTCAGCAGAGAGCTATTGGCCTGAAATGTGATACTTTTCCATTAAATAAAGATCCTTTTGGTTTTCTCTTCAGTCATGATTACTGCTTGATAATGCAAAGCAGAAATAGCTATCATAGTTTCTAATTATAATTCCATTTTCTGTAGTTTGACTTTCAATGAGTGCACTTTTCCTATCTGTTTGTGATTTGATCATCCCTCTCTATTCCAGGGCTTGGAAGGTCTACTCATTTATTATATTTCAGTTTTCAGAGGTTTAGCACCTGTACACCTAAATATTTTCTATTTGGGGATTTGTGTGGTCTCCCCTTTTAAAATTCCCCAGCCTTTTTTCTATGCATGAAGTATTTCCTTGCCTGCTTTCTTTTATTTAGATTTCCCTACAGTACCTTGATCACTTTATTTTTAATGTCCTTGTCTTGATGAAACTGAAGAATCTTTTTTTGACACATTTCTGAAGACCTGTTGAAGCTTAACTGTCAACTGATGTTAAAGGATTTGTCTCTATCTACCAGATACTGAATCTGTCCATATTCTTGCATTTGCATATTTTTTTTAGAAGAAATAATTATTTTTGTCAGATTTTCCTCTGTTTTGTGCAGGTGGTGTAGATTTGTTTAACTGTATGGACTGAAATGAAGTAGTTAAGACAGTTTCAGTTCTGGTAGTTGATTGCCAAATTTTAAGAGATCTTATTGGGAGAATAGAGGCTTGTTCTACATTGTGTATTTTTTCCCAGTTCCAGCTATCAGTGGAACCTGTGAATTGCATTGATTAAGCATTGCATTGATAACCCCTTGAAACTAGTGAATATACACAATGGCAAATCATAACTTCTCTTGTCCAGTTTGCAAGAATGCAACTCAGTCAGTTGCTGGCTATAGACAACTGAATGGAACTAATCCCAAGTGTAATCAGGGCTTATGACTCCATAATTTAGTTTAATTTTGCTCAAGTTCTTAGTGAAATATGTGGAAATATTCTCTTGTTGTAACACCTTCTTTTTCCAGAAACTCTGGATGTGGCTTTAAACACAGTGGTCCAAATTATGTAGAACTCTGCAGTTTTATGCATTTGTGCTGCAGTTTGCAGAATGGCCTGACTATTTCCTCTGGCAGCAAAAGTAGTGCAGGCAGGAACTTGATGTCAGTCCAATCATCACCTCCAACATCAAGACAAGAGGAGGATCTCTGTCATGAGAATGACTTGGTGTGGCAGAACTCCAGTCAGATGGAGTGTCTCGTGCTGGTGCCAAAATGCATCTGGAAAAAAAGATGCTTTTATTTTTGTTCATTGCAATCTTTGGAAAATTTAAATATTCGGCGGCATCTGCTTATAAACTGAAATTTATTTTTGATGTTTTATAAAAACCCTCAATTTTATTGTAGGGAACAATACAATACAAACCTCAATTATGATCACAAGTTCATGTAATGTAGTGTAGTGACTAGGTCAAGTGATAGAAATTGTACACATAAAAATACAGTGTTGTCCCGCTAGTAAGGAATACAGTTTTGTGAGCGCACTGCCATATGGGGCCAGTCTTGGAGTACTTAGTAACAGGAGACACCTGTCCAAGTATTTGTGATTGACGGACTGTTTTCTGACAGTCATCTACTCCAGTGAGGACACTTTGCAAACCTACATTAGTGAAAAATCTCCAGTGGGTGCAATCTGGTATATACATTCACCTATAAGGATCTAAGCAGAAAGGAATAGTAAGAGCAGTTGCCTGCTTTTGATGGGCCTCTGACGGTTGCCTATGGCTGATGGTGCAGTTTGGAGAACTTTAACTAGGTGGTGCTCCCCTAATAACATCACAAATAAAAAGTTTTCAGTTACATTTGGCATTTCTGAGCATATGGTTAATGACAACCATCTTGCTGAAAAGTAACCTCCTGTCAGACTACAAAGTAAGCTGTGATCTTACATGCAGAAATTGTACGGCAGTTTTCACCCTACTGTTAGGATTGTTTGAGATAATGGAATAACTTGGATATATAAGTAATACTCTCCTACTCTCATTTTTCAGTTCATGGTCCCTAGTTTAGGTGTCTGTGACAGTCACTTCATAGTTCGGTAGAGATTAAATAAAGAACTCCTCCGTGTAAAGCAAACAAAAACTTCAGTTTTTTTCTATGGGGCCTGAAATAGCTGGCTGCCCTGGATCTTTCCACACAGTGCAGTATTCAGTGGTAGCCGTGTTAGTCTGTATCAGCAAAAAAAACCGAGGAGTCCTTGTGACACCTTAGAGACTAACAAATATATTTGGGCATAAGTTTTCGTGGGCTAGAACCCACTTTATCAGATGTATGAAGTAAAAGATACAGGAGCAGGTATAAATACATGAAAGTATGGGGGTTGCTTTACCAAGTGTTAGGTCAGTCTAACGAGATAAAACAATTAACAGCAGGATACCAAGGGAGGAAAAATAACTTTTGCAGTGGTAAGAGAGTGGCCCATTACAGACAGTTGACAAGAAGGTGTGAGTATTAGTATTAGGGAAATTAAGTTTAGGTTTTGTAATGATCCAACCTCTCCCAGTCTTTATTTAGGCCTAATCTGGTGGTATCTATATTGCAAATTAATTCCAGTTCTGCAGCTTCACATTGGAGTCTGTTTTTGAAGTTTTTGTTGTTGAAGAATTGCCACTTTGAGGTCTGTTATTGAGTGACCAGAGAGATTGAAGTGTTCTCCTATTGGTTTTTGAATGTTATGATTCCTGACGTCAGATTTGTGTCCATTCATTCTTTTAGGTAGAGACTGTCTGGTTTGGCCAATGTACATGGTTTGGCCAATGTGTAGCATTGCTGGCACATGATGGCATATATCACATTGGTAAATGTGCAGGTGAATGAGCCCCGGATGGTGTGGCTGATGTGGTTAGGTCCTATGATGGTGTCCCTTGAATAGATAGATGGACAGAGTTGGCACCGGGGTTTGTAGCAGGGTTTGGTTCCTGGGTTGGTGTTTTTGTTGTGCAGTGTGTAGTTGCTGGTGAGTATTTGCTTTAGGTTGGGGGACTGTCTGTAAGCGAGGACTGGTCTGTCTCTCAAGGTCTGTGAGAGTGAGGGATCGTCCTTCAGGATAGGTTGTAGATCCTTGATGATGCGCTGGAGAGATTTTAGTTGGGGGCTGTAGGTGACAGCTAGTGGCGTTCTGTTACTTTTTTTGTTGGACCTGTCTTGTAGTAGATGACTTCTCGGTACCCTTCTGGCTCTGTCAGTCTGTTTCTTCACTTCACCTGCTGGGTATTGCAGTTTTAAGAACGCTTGATAGAGATTATATAGGTCTCTGTCTGAGGGATTGGAGCAAATGCAGTTCTATCTTAGAGCTTGGCTGTAGACAATGGATCATGTGATGTGGTCTGGATGAAAGCTGGAGGCATGTAGGTAAGTATAGCGGTCAGTAGGTTTCCGGTATAGGGTGGTATTTATGTGACCATTGCTTATTAGCACTGTAGTGTCTAGGAAGTCTAGCAGTGTAGAACTTTACATAGTCTCTACAATCTGTCTTGTACTACTTTCTAACTGTCTACCTTGGCTTCTTCCTTTGCACCCAGCAACAGTTCTGGTGCAGGGAAATTCCACAGCCTCACTCTACTTAAAGGCATGATATTTTATTCACCCTGTCGTAAAATGACTTGAACAATTTTGCTTAACTGTTGAATAGTAACTGCAAAAATGTGCATGTCTAGCACCTGGAAATCTTAAAATGTTTTCCAAAAACTAAATTTTGCAAGAAGCCTGTGGAGTAGGTGAGGGACGGATGTATATGGATCACTTCACCTGTCACTGAATTACAGCCCCTGGGGGGGAAAGAAAGGAGCAGATGTGCTCTTCACATTAATTCGTTATAAAAACTGAAAACATTCATTGGTAGCCATTTGAAACTGCAAAATGTTAGACTGCAATTGAGAAGTGTGAATCTAACAACAATGCCAGGTTTAATACCCTCTAAAGAGAATGTCACAAGGTCTTTAATAGCCATCAGTGCTCAGATCTGCATTAATTTTTCAGATGTGACAAACCCAAGTCTTTGGTCTGGTTGAGTGCATCATTTACTAGTACTACTTCAGCACCAAATAATCTTTTTAAAACTAGCATTACTGCAGGGATGGAAACTGGTTTGCTGTCCTTTATATTAATTTCTCAATTGGTACAGATTTTTTTTTCCCATTGGGATTTCCTAGTAACGAACAAAGGTTAAAATACTAGTGTGTATATATATCTTGTGTATATATAATACATATGTATTCCTCCTCATGAGCAACTTCCCTTATCCTTAACTCTGTTATCTGAAGGAGTTTAATATCTCAGCTAATGTTCGACATGGGTGTTTTGAGAAAAGAGATGTTTGGATAATAGGGGGAGTAGGGAGCAGGGGGACATGGCTAGGAATTACATTGGGAGTATCCAATAAAAGTAGGAGGGGTGTAGAGCAGGGCAGCTAAACTCGCCTAGCTAAAGCTATTAAATGCAGAGGCTCAGTGCTGGAGCATTTCAGCTAAATTGGTTAATTCCTTTCAAGCTTCCAAACTTGCCTTCCCACAGCTGTGCCATTCTCCTTTGTAAAAACAGAACATGCTTTGAAGTATGGAGGGCTGCATCTTACCTGAACCATCAGTTACTGATGGCTTTGGATACTGACCGAGACATCTGGATAATTTGCATTGTACAATGCTTTTTTAAGTAGAAAATATAAATACCTAAAATTTGGGGATGTGATGTGTTGGGCTAGGTAACAGATATACAGTTATAATAAAATATTTTCTATCATACATACAAAGTTAAAAGAATATTGAAGTTGCAAAGTCAAGCATTCAAAAAGTTAGAAAATGCCAGAATTAAGGTAGTCTGTGCAAACCTCTGCCACTAGAGCTAATAGCAATCGTAGATCAGCACTAGAGGAGAATGGGACGCCTTGCCAGTGGGTTTCACAATATTTGCTCGCAGTAGGGGAATGGAGGGCCTCTGGTATCTTGGGTTCTATTCCAGCTCCGGGAGGGGTAGTATGAGCTTGCGGGCACAGAATCTGCCTGTTCCCTGTCCCCTCTTGCTTTGGTTCCTCATCTGATCTATCTTCCCTCCTTCCTCCACCCTCACCGCCCCCAATTCCTAGTCTCTTTTCCACATGCCAATTCCCAGTTTCCCTCCATCCCTCTCGTAATCCCTCTGCCACCTGTTGTTAGTGCAGAAGAGAGGTGTTAAGGCTGCTAAATTGCTACTGCCACCAGTGTTACTGTTCTTGGAGTGCCGATGCAGTTTACCTATTCAGCAGACCTTGACGTTATTCATAAAGACCACAGGCTCAGTTCAGAGGTAACGAAACTCAGCCAGGTTTATTGATGACAAAGCACAGTACTAGCACCCTGGCTCAATGGTTATGGGTACACTAACACATGTATGCCTGCAACAATGATACCAGCTCACTCGTACACCAGTATGTTGTCCCCTCGGTGAGTACAAAATGCCCCTAGTAGAATTCTCCTTCTATACATTGATACGAACATGTTATGTATTACACGCCAGATATTGTTCATTACCATCCTTATCCTTGTGCCTGCTGGTTAGAACAAAACATCCTCATCCATTATCCCGTAATCCCATCCTTATTTTATAAGTGGTTGATATGCTCTTGTACCATCTCTCAACAATGTGTTTACATAGTTAGTTACTTGAGAGATCCGTGTGTTTTTGTACTGTCCTCTCCAGTCAGGAATGTGCTTACTTGGTTAGCTAGTCTGTCAAAGCCAGGTCTACTCTCGTTCACAGCCTTTGGTTCATACTATTACTTATGCTTAGGGCTCCAGCAACACCTATGCCAACCTCCAGTTCTGAGTGTGTCTGTCTAACTGGTGCCCCTTACTTAGGCTTTGTCTACACTACGGGGGCAAGTCAACCTAAGTTGCTCAACTCCGGCTACACGAATAATGTAGCTGGAGTCGATGTATCTTAGATCGACTTACTGCAGTGTCTACACCATGCTGGGTCAATGGGAGACACTCTCCCATTGACTTACCTTAAGCTTCTTGTTCTGGTGGAGTACTGGAGTCGATGGGAGAGCAATCTGCAATCAATTTAGCAGGTCTTCACTAGACCCACTAAATTGACCCCAGGTTCAGTGTTGATCTCTGGTAAGTGTAAATATGCATTTAGTATTTGACAACTGTCAGCCTATGATGTAACATCACCATTGGCATGCTGGACGTGACCTCAGACTTCAGTTTAGCCATCAAAACAGTTACAATTATATTTGTTATAATATATTTGGTTCAGTGAAGTTTTAAGTTCTCTATGAACATAAATCCTATGTGACACGAAGGCACTCACTGTCACGGGTGCTGGTTTCTGATCAAAAACTCCATCACAGTTCAATCTTAAGTCAAACTACTTTTCACAGAAAAACTCAAGTGCCAAATGTGAGCATAAACAACTGCCAAATTTAAGACAATGTGTTCTCAATAATATTTCCAAAAGGCAAAAAAAGGTTTAGTAATTTAACAAGGAAATTTTTATAATTAAGATCATTTAGCATCTGACTACCACGTACAGATCTAAATGAATACTACTAGACTGTAGTTTCCATCTTAACTTTACAAGCAGTAATTGTATCATACTCTTCACTGCTAACACATTCAACTGATTTGTTGGACAAAGCAGAGACCGAAATTAATTCCAAACCTATTTGCATTTCAGAGCTTCCATGTGCTGTCATGGGCAGATGGGGTGGAAAGGCTTTCCTAAAGTTTCAGGTTTTGCAAACCATTTTCTGTTTCAGAGAAGACCTCTTTCTGACTGGGCCTATGTTCGGATGACGCCTGATAATTTTGATTTCTGCCAGAAGGATCATCCTGAGACACTGGCAAAACAAATCTATCTTATGTACTATCAAAGGCAACTTAAATGCAGAATTTCACTTATAGTAGATGACACAAATCAGGGAAAATGCCAAAATTTAGTCTATCAAAATATTGCTCCACATCTGATCTGAGATCAGCATACCTAACCAGTTGAGCTTGAGATTGACATAATACCATTTTGTTTCCCCTACCTCTTTTTCTTCCCCTCTCATGATCTACTTGCTCCTCTTCTTTATAAGCCATGTAGGAGCTGGCAACACCCACTATTAAAGATGCCTGACACTTTCTCTTATAAGAATTTGTTTTCAGTTGCTTATAACTTTGGCAAACTAACCATTTTGGGCTGAAATTTTCCATGCCGGATATCTGCCTTGGGCTAAACTCTTTGGGGGGAAAATTTCAGCCAAAACAGTTCAGCGATTTCCAATAACGAGTTTAGCCTGAAAATACATTTTAGCCATGGTAAATTCTGGTGATCTTTTAAAGAAATTCTTGTTCCCCCATGCTTTGAAAGAGGCACCTGAAATTTGACAGGTGGGTGACATTTGTGTCTCAAGGGGCAATAATGCAAGAAAGGTGAACTTGAATATAGCACATAGTCTACTAAGTATTAGGAAAAGTATAACTAGCTAAGGCTGTGCACTTCCATGTAAAATATGGTATAGGAGCAAGGAAGATTGAAAAATTGTCCATCTGGAAAGCCTTTGTGACTTATTTTGAAAGCTGTCAATTCACTCAGTCTCTTATGGGATAACTGCTTCTCTCCTCCATAGCCCTCTTTTTGTGTGTCAGGCCTGATATGAGTTACAGTATAGTGGGCTTTCTGCCATTGAGTATTGAGGGCACACCTAGCTTTGGCACATAAGCAGTGAATATGCGATGCTTAGATCAAAATTTGCTAGTGTAACTCTACTTAAAGTCAATGGGTTGGATTTTTGAATGGTTGATTTTGAAAATTAATGGGAATGGCTACTTAACTTCCTTAAGCTGCTTGCAAGAATTCCATTAGCTGAGATATATCAGGTACGAGTTTGGCTCATTGATTTCATTAGGTTATGCTCACCACAGCATCCATGGGGTGAGTCTTTGTTCGGCTTTCTGGAGGAAAAGGTCCCCTCTCCCCCTTAAAGGTGACTTGACCCCCTCCTCAAAGGGTTGTCGGGGACTTTTTAACCCAGACGGCAAGGTTCGTTGTCTGACCGCAGAGTGAGAGACAGGCAACACCAGCAAGATCCAATACAAGCTCTTTATTGAAGAGTGCACACAACAATAGAGAGCGGCCCGTCTCCAAAGAGAACCAGCCACGATTACAATAACTAGTGAGATTATATAGACAGTTCCGTCGCGTCATAGTTAAAGCAACCCAATCCCCTCCTTTACTAGTTAAAAGCTTCTAATATTCATGCATATCTATGTTCTTTGACAGTACAAACAGTTCATGATTCCTCAGCAGCTTCTTATCAGCTTTTTCATCATGCACTAGAAACTAGGAGAAAGTAGGGAGTTAAGAACAGAAACAGGGAGTGGAGACTGCAAGTCTCCATATGTCCAAACAAACCGTTCCTAGTACATTTGGTACAAGAATATGGTCCCCCCCTTTATCTCAGTCTTTGAAGCCCAAGCAAGCATGTCCTCATGTTTCACAGAGAGACAGGAATGGCCCAGCAACTACAGTTAGCCTAACTTTGGCTAAGCTGGCCAAACAACCTGTTCTATACTCCATTTTCCTTGGACCTAACAGGGTCATAGAGGGGAAGGCGGGAAGTTTTGCCAGAAGCTGGGAATGGACGACAGGAAAAGGATCACTTGATGATTATCTGTTCTTTTCATTCCTTCTGGGGCACCTGGCATTGGCCACTGTTGGAAGACAGGATACTGGGCTAGGTGGACCTTTGCTCTGACTCTTTCGGGCATTCTTATGTTCTTTACAGGGATGGAGCAGGTTAGGGGAGAAGAGCAGGAAGCAGCTTGACCAGATCAGGGGGTGGGGACTGCCCTTCCTGCTGGCTGAAAGAGTTGTGGTAGTGAGGTATTTATACCCTATGCAGTCCCAGAAAAACCCTCTCTTGCTTGGAGTGGATTGGCAGCATCTACCCACCCTGGAAATTTGCAAAAGGACTGGTTTTCTCATGCCCCACTATTTGCATTATGCTACTCTGCCCTTCTCTTTGGGGGCTGGGAAGGAATTGTCCCCTCCCAGCCAGACTGGCTAAAGCAGGATGTTTTTTTTTACCTTTTGCATAGCAGATCTGGGAACCAGTGGGGTGAGGGCAGGGGGTCAGGTTATAATGTTTCAATTTAGTATGAAAAAAACCATGACTGTTATCCAATGCAAATGAGTCAGGTCTCAGTGGAGAATCTGGCATTGAGATTCCCGCTTTATCATCTGAGGGTCTGAGGATTGTGATGCCAAAACATCTCTCTTCAGCTTTATCTTGTCTTTAAGTACTATTTCTCTCCTTCAGATGTTTTTCTGCTTTATTTATGGCTCAAATTTACTAGTTACTATTGGGTTTTCGCCAAGTTGTTTTAAGAAGGTACACGCTCGAGCTCTCAGTGGCCGTAAATCTGTTCTTCCTCCATTAGGCTCATCCCTTTTTTTTTTCCTCATGTAGTTAACTGTGGGAGCCATGGTGTACTCTTGCAATCTAGCCCACAAGGGAAAAGAACAACTTCCAAGAGTTGAAATAAATTCAGTCAACTTAGTTTAAAAAATATTAGTAATTATGGCTTTATCTAAGTATAGGAGAGGCAGGTATCATTTTAAGTTCCTTAAATAACTTCTCTAATTCATGCAACTCAGTTCTGCCCTGCTATTCAAGTTCTAATCCAAGAACATGGCTGCATTGTGGCTTTATGATGTGCCCATTTTACCTTCACTCTAAAAATCCAGAATTGGTGTAGTCAAATGTTTTGATCTGTAGGCGGAGCAGTTTCTGGTCATAAAAAAGTTTTCTGAAAGGTTCCGAGGCCATTCTTGTATCTAGAGTTAGTAATATATGGGGTGAGTGTTATGACGGTGTCTAAATTTGCCAAGATTATGTTCCATTTGCAGATGAATGATTGAAACAGAAAGGGTAGCACAATATTTTTAGATTCTGTGTAATTAAAATAGGGAATACTGAAAGGGCTGTGATCCGGTTTACTTTGGATGGTAAATTTTAAGATTTTAATCACATTTCCTGCATTTTCCTTTTTAATTAGTTGTGCTGTGACCCTTACTTCACCCATATTTGTAAAGTGCCTTGAGAGAACTTAGCTGGCTTAGTGACCTCTCTGAACACAGGGCTATTCAAAAAGCTAGCCGATGGGCAGTTTATTTAGTAGCATTATAGATAATTTTACAGTGATTGAAATTTGAGACATAACCTTGTCTGCTCATTGCCATGATGACAGCATTAGGGCAAATCATGGGGGTGATGGTCAAAACTCCTGGGTTAAAGAGAGAACAATGTAGAATAAAATATATTGAATGCACAAATAAAAATGGCCTGAACAGCCTGAAAAAAAACAGCTCTTAAGTGGTCTAGCTTAGCTTCCAGGTCATTCCTGTGATTTCATTGAATGTTGTTCACTGAAGACAGCTGCATAGAGAGAAGCTTGTTTCCAGAAACAAATGGGTTAAACTAGTCTTGTGCCAATAACTAAATACAAACTATTCTCTTGTTATCTAGCAAAATCTCACCTCTTGCTATACAATATGGCTAACACTTAGATGAACATAAGTGGAAGTTGCTGCAGGCTTTCCTAGCAAACAATTTTTTGCACATAGACGTTCTTATTGCTGCTCAGTCTCTGTTGAAGTGGTTATGCTGCCCATGCTATGATTATTGCAAATATTTTTTTACCTTGAAGAATCCATTTCTGTTACCAGTGTGAATTGTTGTAAGACTGAACTTCTTGCCTTTAGATTTCCTGCAGCTAGCTTAGCAGAATTCTCCTTAGTTCTTGAACTCTATACTTTAATTTAAAATGTTTGTTACTCATACGTAAAAGACTGCATTATGTTATTAAATACACCATATGGGGGCTGTTAAAACTGTTTGTGCTTTACTACCAATGCTTTTAATATAATACATGTAAGCAGCATTATTATTTGCGTGGATAGCAGAATGTTAACTGCGAAAATATAAGCTTCACAATTATGATCGGCTGATTATTTCACCTTCCTAAAGGATATAATGCTTTAACGCGTGAGGCACTTTAAGACTGCCAATAGCAACCTCAATTATGTTTTCGGGCTTGTTCATATACACAGAGGTATGGTACTGTTGTCTGGATTTCCTGATTGACTCCACTGTGACTGAAGGAAAGTCATGTAGGCTAGCATTTTTAAAGAAGTCTAATGGTTAAAAACCTAAAACTCAATGAAATTCATTGGGAATTGGGTGCCTAGCTTCTTTATATGTCTTTGAAAATCCAGGCCTAACTATCCCTCAATTTTTCTCAATGTATGGCATATAGATGCTTCAATAATTACCTCACAAGGCCTCATAAATATGACTTAGGCTAGGTCTACACTACCCCCCTGAATCGGCGGGTAGAAATCGATCTCTCGGGGATCGAATTATCGCGTCTCGTCAGGATGCGACAATCGATCCCCGAATTGACGCTCTTACTCCACCAGCGGAGATAGGAGTAAGTGCCGTCGATGGGGAGCCGTGGAAGTCCATTTTGCCAGCGTCCTCACAGCGGGGTAAGTCGGCTCCGATACATCGAATTCAGTTACGCTATTCGCGTAGTTGAATTTGCGTATCTTAAATCGACACCCCCCCGTAGTGAAGACCTGCCCTTATTAGTTAATGGCCACATTCAGTACATTGGGGCTGAATGGGCAGTAGTCTAGTCCATAAGAGTAAACCATTGTGAAGATGGGATTAGAGCTGAGTGAATAACAGATTCTTAAGAACAAAATAATAATGAAAATCCTTTTGGGCCAAACTGAATGATTTTTTTTTTTTTTAGATTTTTGGTGAATCAAAAAGGTAAAAAGATAAAAAATGCATTTCTTGTCAAATGAAATAGTCTGTTAGCCATTAAACTAAATGTTTAGTTTAGATGTTGAGCATTTTTTAATGTTTTTAAATTTTTAAAAATAAAAGGTAACTTCAAAAGTTTCAAAATGGACGGAATAATAGAAACTGTTTGGAAAATATCAAAATGAAACATTTTGATTTTTTTAAATTGTTTTTGACTGAAAACGTGGTGACATTAACAAGAAATTGTGAAATGTTTTGGTGTCTGCATTTTTTTTTCCTGAAGAAAAGTTTTAGTATAAAATTTTCATCAAGCTCTAGATGAGATGTTGTCCTCTACTTGCTGGTCCACAGAAGAAGTGACCCAGAGCTACTATCAACTATGCAAGGATTCTTGTAGAAAAAGTAATAGAAGTCTGTGGTTTTGGATCAGAGTTCCAAATCCAATTTCCCTAGATATGAGAATTAATATAATTGTCTGTTGTCACTAGAACATGGATTGTGAATAGTGGAAGTACACTTCAGATGCATGTTGTCTTATAACATTATTGAACAATTCTATTTAGATTTATTACAGCATAATCTGTTTAAAAATTTATTTGAAAGTGGAAGATTTCCTTGTATCTGAAAGTTAGTAGAAGTTTGGCTATTGATTTAAATGGCATCAGCACTGGTGAAACATGATTTTTTCCACTTATGATGGGCATCAGCTAAATCCTGATTATCTTCTTATAAATGTAAAGGAAAGTAAGCTATTCAGCACACAACTGTTTTTTGGAAGGGGGTAATGTCTGGTTTTTTTTACACTCACATTTCTTCCATGAAATTTAAATGATCAAATACCTCTCTAGAAATTTCATTTAAAAAAAAGATACTGCTTGCACTGTTGATTTCATTTCCTGGTAATCTTTTTTGTGTAAATTTGCTTGTTTTATTTTTTTGAAGCTGCTTGCTGTTTATGGTAGGGACTTAATCTCTTAATCTGTTGTTTTTCAATTAATCTATTTGTGAAGAGAAAGTTTAGCTTTTATACCAAATCATTGCTGATTGGCTTTTGACCAAAATTCACAAAAAAGCCAGTTTTGGAGAGAAATCAAATCTGGAAAATTTCAGTTCCACAGTTGAATTTTTTTGGATGGAAGTTATGAGTGACTGAAAACAGTCTTACATAGCTTTACCTAGTGGTTGCAGTATTGTCCGAATACTACTACTAGTTTGGTTTTTTTAGATAGTGAGTTGGTTACTATGAAGGTTGGGTATACTGGTTTTACAGTCTATAAAATTAGTGCTGATTGGAAATTTAGCTGAAACTACAGTACCTTCTAGACAGTCATGTTTAACCCCCATGATTTAGATTTGGTTGGGACAAAACAGGTTCTAAAATGGACTTGTAAGCCAGCATGGACATGACCAAACTATGTTACATCCATGTTCTAAATCTATGTTCTAGGGTTATATCTATCTTGAGCGAGAACATGATATAGCTAATGCATTTTTGGCCCTGTGTCCCAATTTACTGGACAAAATGTCAGAACTAGGTTGAAAAATCTGCTTGAACATTTGTGGAGGCTCAAGGAGTTCAGTTGCCTTTTTGTAAATGATTTTATACATCATCATGTTCCCTGGATTTGAATGGAGCTGGAAACAGAAGCATCATTATGCATAGGAAAGGACATTTTGGGCAGAATATTCAGCCCATGCCAAAATTAGGATCTATTGATAATCAAAATGGATTCAAGATGACCATCTGTAAGAAGACTTTGGGAAAATATTTGGGCACTTGGATGATTTAAAACTTACATATTTGGTTATTACTACTAAACAGGCTGTGCGGAGGCCTTTGTGGAATGAAGCTGTTATGCTGTTTGATCAGAGAGACTCTTAACTGGGAAAAACAACTTCAAAAGAAAAGCACACTACACTTTCACACCTACGTTTTCTAGCAAATTGTGGTCTTCAAAATGTGTAACAGTGGCTAATAAATAACGGTCTTGAATTCTGATTAGTTGGCACTGTTTGATTACATTTCTATTTGGTGATCTAGGTGGGTCTTATAAGATACCAAACAGTGACAAAAATCATTTATAGGTGTAGGCTTCATATGGTGTT
The DNA here is from genome assembly GCF_027887155.1 of Malaclemys terrapin pileata. Lineage (NCBI taxonomy): Eukaryota > Metazoa > Chordata > Testudines > Emydidae > Malaclemys > Malaclemys terrapin. The sequence goes on from NC_071512.1 coordinate 30,589,117, forward strand.
AAATACCACCAACCTAATTGAAGACCAGCATGGAGAATACATAGCACCTTGAAAAGATGAAGCTGCAGTAATTCACTAGTGCAGTATTAATGCTTGAAAATGTAGCCTCCAACATGCTACAATTTTCTCCCATCAAAGATAAATTGAAAGGAAAAATATATTGCGAAACTTGTCATTTTAGTCACTTTTAAAGTAAAATTATAACTGTTTGTTCCCAAACCCACTAGTCAGGTGAGATTATTTATGTCTTTAGCACCAGAAAGTTTTATTCCCTAAAGCCTTTTACAAGAAAAAATTAGAAAACTTTATTATGTTGTGTAAAGCTGAAAAACTCTCCTTGGAACAATGGACATTGGGTACATACAATGGGCGAAATATCTATGTACCTATTATTGTGTCATCTTCTATGTATTTTAATTTTCGATTAACATTGGATTGGGAATGGTTATGGGTATGGCAGTTTCTGCTGCTAAAGCTATAACATGAATTTATCTTTATACAGGTTATATGAAGGAAAAGAACAAACAGAATTTGAGGAATCTATGAGGAGACTCTTTGAATCCATCAACAACCTTATGAAAAGCCAGTATAAAACTACCATTTTGTTGCAGGTTGGTACTTCAGAAACAACAATATGTCTTGTTTATTGACATTGGAGTGGTGGTGATACATTTAGATTATTTATTCTTTACCCATTACATATCTATTCCTTCTTAACTGGCAGAGCAAAGTTGGACAGTTTGTTTAATTACTTTGAAGTCCAAGGTTGACAAATTTAGAGGAAGGCACATGTTTGTTTACCTTTAAAGAAGGTAGCTGGTTGAATAGCTAAAACCTAGATGCTGGGATTTTCCAACGATGCTTTCGGGGGTAGGCCCCCAATTCCTCTTGAATTTCAATGGGAATAGAATACCTAACCCTTAGGAAAATGCAAGCTAGAGATCCTTAAGGTGGTGACTCAAGCATATTAATTAAACAATCTGTCCCAACTCAGTTAGCCCAGACACTCTGATTTCCTTTCCCAGACCTGAGAAAGAGCTCTCTAACTCAAAAAGCTTGTACCATCCAACAACAGACATTGGTCCAATAAGATAATGTCTTACTTACCTTTTGTGTCTCAATTTAAAAATAGACATTTTGGTATCTGAGCTTTTACAATGAGTTATCTAGACAGCAGAAACAACTGACTATAGGTTGAAGGCTTTGCAGTCACGTAAATGTCTGTGACTCTTTATCATCCACAAAGACTCGCAGCTGTGAATAAACATAACATACTTGCAAGAAAATCAGGAAGAGAGGGGTTTACTAAGATATATCCTACTCTGCATAAATTATAAATTAATATGCCCCTAGTAGCAACAAAAATCTGAAGTTTAAGTGTGATCTTATAGGAGGATATATTTGTTTTCAGGCAGGATGGTAACATTAGCATTTTATGAACCCTTTAATGCCCCATTCTTCATACTGTTGAGTTTGATTTTTTTGTTTTGCTTAGTTCTCTGTTTTGGTATCTTTGATTTAAAATACAGTGGAAATGGAAGACTAAGCAGAGAAAATTTGCGGCTGTATTTGATTCATTTCAATGATCCTTTTGGAGTTACATTTCCCCTGATGCTTTCCTTAGAAGAGCACAGCGCTATAAAGGAACTAAAAACATAAATCTGTTTTCACCTAAATAACAACGTGCTTCCAATAATGTTAACGTGTTTGAAAGGAATTCAGGATGTTCTATACCTTATATGACAAATGTATAGATGATTTGCCAGGAGCAGGCTAAGTATTTGGAACAAATTGCATCAGAAGCAGGATACTTTTTGGATTCTAAAAATATCTTTGCAACAAAGCAGTATCCAGAAGTATTCAGTGTAATCGTACTTCAGCACTACATAGTGTAATGGGTTGTCCTCTTATAACACACTTCAGAGTAACAGCCGTGTTAGTCTGTATCCGCAAAAAGAAGAACAGGAGTACTTGTGGCACCTTAGAGACTAACAAATTTATTAGAGCATAAGCTTTCGTGGACTACAGCCCACTTCTTCGGATGCATCCGAAGAAGTGGGCTGTAGTCCACGAAAGCTTATGCTCTAATAAATTTGTTAGTCTCTAAGGTGCCACAAGTACTCCTGTTCTTCTTATAACACACTGTTAATGTTAGAATATGAGGGAGATTCCCAAACCTGAGCCATTCTTTTTGGGTGACAGATCTGAGGAACTGCCCCAAACTGAGGTGGCATTAGAGGAGGTTTTGGAACAAATCGATAAACTAAACAGTAATAAGTCTCCAGGACCTCATGGTATTCACCCAAGAGTTCAGAAGGAATTCAGATGTGAAATTGCAGGACTACTAACTGTCATCTGTAACCTACAATTTAAATCAGCTTCTGTACCAAATTACTGGAGGATAGCTAATGTGATGCCAATTTTTTAAAAGGGCTCCAGAGGTGACCCTGGCAACTGCAGGCCGGTAAGCCTCACTTCAGTACCAGGCAAATTGGTTGAAACTATCGTAACAAATAAAATTGTCAGACACATAGATGAACATAATTTATTGGGAAATAGTCAACATGGATTTTGTAAAGGGAAATCATGCCTCACCAATCTACTAGAATTCTTTGAGGGGGTCAACAGACATGCAGACAAAGGAGATCCTGTGGATATAGTGTATTTAGATTTTAAAAAACCTTTGTCAAGGTCCCTCACCAAAAGCTCTTAAGCAAAATGAGCAATCATGGGATAAGAGGAAAGGTTCTCTCATGGTTTGGTATCTGGTTAAAAGATAGGAAACAAAGGGTAGAAATAAATGGTCAGTTTTCAGAATGGAGAGAGGTAAATAGTGGTGTCCTGCAGTGATCTGTACTGGGCCCCAGTCCTATTTAACATATTCATAAATGATCTGTAAAAAGGGGTAACAGTGAGGTGGCAAAATTTGCAGATGATACAAAACTACTCAAGATAGTTAAGTCCCAGGCAGACCGCAAAGAGCTACAAAAGGATCTCAGAAAACTGGGTGACTGGGCAACAAAATGGCAGATGAAATTTAATGTTGATAAATGCAAAGTAATGCACATTGGAAAAAATAATCCTAACTATACATATACAACGATGGGGTCTAAATTAGCTGTTACCACTCAAGAGAGAGATCTTGGAGTCATTGTGGATAGTTCTCTGAAAGCATCCACTCAATGTGCAGCAGCAATAAAAAAGCGAACAAAATGTTGTGAATCATCAATAAAGGGATAGATAATAAGAAAATATCATATTGCCTCAATATAAATTCATGGTATGCCCACATCTTGAATACTGCATGCGGATGTGGTTGCCCCATCTCAAAAAAGATATATTGGAATTGGAAAAGGTTCAGAAAAGGGCAACAAAAATGATTAGGGGTATAGAACGGCTTCCGTATGAGGAGAGATTAATAAGACTGGGACTTTTCAGCTTAGAAAAGAGGTGACTAAGGGGAGATATGATAGAGGTCTATAAAATCATGAGTGGTATAGAGAAAATAAATAAGGCAGTGTTATTTACTCCTTCTCATAATACAAGAACAAAGGGCCACCAAATGAAATTAATAGGTAGCAAGTTTAAAACAAACACCAGAAAGTATTTTTTCACACAACGCACTATCAACCTCTGGAACTCCTTGCCAGAGGGTGTTGTGAGGGCCAATACTATAACGGGGTTCAAAAGGGAGCTAGATAGATTCATGGAAGATAGGTCCATCAATGGCTATTAGCCAGGATGGGCAAGAATGGTGTCCCTTTACTCTGTTTGCCAGAAGCTGGGATTGGGTCACAGGGCATGGATCACTTGATGATAACCTGTCTGTTCATTCCCTTTGGGGCACCTGCCATTGGCCACTGCCAGAGGACAGGATACTGGGCTTGATGGACCTTTGGTCTGACCCAGTATGACCGTTCTTATAATATCTTAATACCTGTATTGCATAGCATTTAGTTTCTGTGTATTCAAGCTTGTTAGATGGAGATCTCTGGAGTTAAGTACTTTTGAGGGATTCATATTGCACAGGGGCTGCATCATGTAAGTACTTAAACCCATTGGTTAATCAATGAAAATGATCAAAATATATATGCAGGATTTCTCATATGATGAATGGAAGGAAATCTTCAACAAAAGGTGTTCTCCTGTGGGATTCTTAATCCTGGCTCTTTTACTTTGAGATGTTAAAAATCACATCTTTTAAATCTTTTGATACTTTCTAACAGAACTTAGGCTGTTTCAATGAAGTTTCTAATAGAGACATGAACAAAATTTTACAGACGTGATGCCTGACAATGTTTGGGGATATTTTTAGTTCTGCTTGAGTGCAAACATTTTGGTTAAAAATGTTCTTTGTTTTCACAAGAATGAAAAACAGGCTTCATGATCAGACTGAACAACTCAAGTGAATTCCGCTAGCCATGGGAAACTTGTCTAGTTAGCAATTTGTGTCATTCCCAAGATAAGCAGAATATCTTTTGTTCCATGTGGAAAATGGATTAGCGATGGGAATAAGGGACCACTATCCCACATTTGATTAATGTTGGGTTACGTGGGATGGGAGTGGAAGTTAAGACAGAATTTGGTTCTGCAGCCAACTGAGTTACTCATAAAAAAAATAAATTAGCCACACTGCAACAGTGATTTAAAAGATATACATAGTAGCAGTAATATTGCCATACATATTTATGGATACATTGTTCATGTTTAAGAGGATGATTTCCATATACTGTGCTGGAATTTTAAAATTGCACCTGTCTGGCAGAAGAGTTGCTGTCATGCAGGGTGAATACCATTGAGTATGGTTTTGAAAATATAAAAGAATATTTAAAAGTTCCTTTCCCTCAGGGCAGGAGGAATTTTAAGGCTGTACAGGTGTGTATGTACTGGAATAAGTAGGTAGTGATATGGTAAACTGATGGAATGACTATCTGTACTCTGTATTTTTATGCTTTTGTTAGTTATAACAATTTTAAGCATTAATTTTGTCTTTTCTAATGAGTTATATCAAGTATGAAAAAGGTATTTTTTTGTGGTAAAGAAACAATTTCCACATATAAACATGCCTTTTGTTATGTTTAATTATCCTCTTCAACTACTGTATGATTCAGAATAAAAATAAATGCTTTTGTTTTAAGCCCAGACAGAGCAAGGCAGATCTGGTTTGGCTGAGCCCCTGATTTTATCAGAACATCATAGATTCAGAACAAAATTGATAGTTCATACTCAGATTATTTTAAAAGATATAGCTGTCTGGAAGGTAGAACTGCCTTAAACATGCCTAAATCCAATAAATAATGATCAATGAATGAATATTTAAAGAACTCAAAGGGAGAGGTTGAGACCCCAAGGAAGAGAAATGCCTTTTAACTCAGGTTCTGCAGCAAGAAATAAAGTACCAAGTGTATATTAGAAAAGCTAGACTCTAGAAGGGAAATCCACAGCAAATGCATACGTGAACTGACTCAAAATTAGATCAGCTGACCACCTGAATGGTAAAACTAGAATATATAATAAAGGGTGTGGGAATACTACTTTAAATCTCGGTGATCAAGGGTGTTAACTTTTGCTTAGATTTTCCCTGCTCGTGAGAGAGGTGGAAGTGTCAGATTTAGCACTGGAAAAGCCAGTGCCCAGGAGAAATTCTTTCTGTAAAGCTATCTTGAGAATATGGTGAAAAAGAATCATTGGCCTTAAGATCACTCTGGTGGTTGGATCAGTTCCAAGAGTGACACTGCTCAAGAATCCTTGTCGCTCCTGACTTGAAAACACTTCCTGTGAAGCAGCAAAAAAGAATCTAGTTTTCCCATCATTAAAACCAGCTGCTAACGGTGGGACCATTCCTACCAAGGGAGAGTAACAAATAGATGGCAGAGTAGTAGATAATGGAACAAGACTTCCAAGTACATGCTTCAGTGTTAGCCAAAGCCCTGGAAACAACCATCCCAGGGGATGGCCATTTTCCACCAGGGGATCTGGTGTCCACAAAAGATAGGCAATACTGCTCAGAAATTATGCTAAGCTGATTACTGCAAGACTCCACATTATCTATATGCTTGGCAAGAGCTTCTATGGCCTGATGCACAAAACTCAAGGGCTGTTTTCTCAAAATTGGGTGGTTGCAAGTGTTTCTAAATCTCCGTAGACTTGTCAGTCATGGCAGTCATCACATTGGAAAACATGTGTTTCTCTGCCTGTATAAAGGAGACTTATAGCTCCACTCATGAAAGCTTTGACACCTTTCTGTGGCCAGTGTCTGTTTGGAGTGATTGTAAAATGATTGCCCAAAATGCAGAGATGATCAAGCACTCACTTCCAGTAATGACAAGATGCATCAGGAAGGATTGCAAGTCAAACAACAAGTCAGCTTTATTTATTCACCTATAGCCACAACAGATTTACCTATAGGATATAGTATTTTGGCCATCACTTCAATATCCTGGTTTCTTTGCTGACATAAAACCTTTCCTACATTATGAAAGCAAGCATGAGGGCTGGAGTTGACCCATCTTTGGAATCTGGGAAACCACTACATCAGATACTCAGCAACTTTAAATACAATGTTCTGGAATGAAGCAGACTCACAGATGACTAAGATGGTGTGTAGTGAAGGTACAGCTGAGGGACGACTTTTAGGGAGTCTCACACATTTCTGTAGTACTCTTCTAGATGAATCATTTAGAAACTGTGCTAAATTGGTGCTTGTTGCACTTGTCAAAGTTATAGCTTTCCAAAGCAAACTGAAACTCAGTATCTGTGATCAAGACCCAGATAATGTTACAGTATTGACTTCTCTATGCCACTTTGTCAATTTCCCCTGTATATCCTTCACCTGTCAGTTTCATTGTCTCCATTGTGCCATTTCATCCATCTAGATGCTTGTGCATAAAATCCAGACTCCTGGAGGTGGATTTCTTTTTTCAGATATACAGTAATGGCCCTAACTCAATGGTAGGAGTGCTCTTGTTTGTGTTTGGGAATGCAGAGCTGTCAAATTCCCTTTCTAATTGGTTGCCAGGGCAAAAAATGACCTTCAGGAGGTGGATTTCTGCGTTTCTGACAAGTAGTAAATATTGAATGATTTGCCCAGGTTTCTTTGGAGCTGGTTCATTGGTATCTCTTTTATACTGTGTGCATGTTTCCCTCCATTATTTACCACCACCCCACCAACCTCTAATTAAAAGTAAGGACTCTGTTCCTTTCCCAAAAGCTATGGATTACTCCTTTAAACAGCAGATCCCAAGTGACCTGCACAGGTCTCAAGGGACATCCAGGTGGATGCCTCTTCGTCTTTTTTTCCTGCTGCTGAGCCCTGCCTGCTGCAGCTGGCTCTTAGATATCATGGTTCTTCCAGCATTTAGGAGCCAGGTGCAGCATTGGAAAATGTCACTTGCTGCTGGCTGCCCACCAGTGGAGCTGCTGTCCCTAGTGGGAGGAGAGGAGTACACCACACAATGAGGTGACTCTCTTCACTTATGTCAGGATGTGGAGTGGAGCATTGGAGCCTAACCATTTAAAAGTGTCCGGAGGCAGCTTGATTATTTGTTTAGGTGCAAATAAGGCTGGAAAAGTGCCAACAGTGGTGCCTGATTTGTGATGTACAATAGATGATGGCATGGTAATTTTGTTAAACTTGCCTTGACAACAAATAAAATCAGCCTAATAAACAGGGCCCAGGTGACTCTTTAAAATGGTCTTTTAATCTTCTGGGTACTTAGGTTTCATGAATATGTATAAAGAATTGTTGGAGATGAGGGTTATTATGAAGCTAAGCTTGTTAGGGAATAAAGATTGTAAGATAAACGTACCGGTAAGCTGGAGGAGTATAACATAAATTTCTGTAATACTGTGAGGTTTTTCTAGCCTGCTGAAAAATTAACCTCTTAGTTCTAAATGGGCCAAATACTTCTTTCCTACCCAGCAGATGCCAATGACTTGAATGAGGACTTGAGGGTTCAGTTGTGTGTGTGTGTGTGTGTGTGTGTGTGTGTGTACACCACATCATTTTGAAGCCACACTACTGCAACAGAAACATGGAGGTGCCAGAGATACAGTCAGGTGTTCACTTCTGCACACTGTCTGGTTTTCCATACTCAGAGTTAATGACAGCTACATCCTCCCCACTCGCAAATTGTGCAGATGCTTAAAGGAAGAACATGGAAGCAGGTCTTCTGGAGAGTCACAAGAGGCCAATATCTGTAGCAAGGGAGAGCTGCACGCCCTATGTAATGTATAGGAATTGGTTAGTATCATTTTAAATAGTTTGTGAGCCTTCTAGTGGCCTCACTGTCTCCTGTGTTTCAGGAAACCCCCAATCCCTGCCATAGTAGCAGTGTACATATGTAGGTAGATGTTGCATGTTGTATATACTTACTTGGATCCATGTGTTACCATGTAGTTCCTGATTGTTGTGTAAAGAGCAAAAAGGACAGACTGCTGGGTTGAAACCCAGTCTGCGGCTTGTTTTTTGGTTACATTTGCTCATGGCTATTTTTGTATTGATAGATTTGACCTGCTGATGGCTGCCAATGCATTTCTGCTGAGTCATGCTGTTAATTTAGATGGCATATATGGCCCAAAGAGTCAAAGGTGTTAACATAACCCAGTGACTTACTAACACTAAAGCGTTTTAAACAAGGTTTGGGATATGGTATACAGAGACCTCAACCTATTTAATACCAAGGCAAACACCCATTAAAAAACTTGTAAACCTTGAATTAAAGATACAAAAAAAGAAGGGCAGAAATCATTTGAAATGTAAAGTATGGAGCCTTTTATTTTATTTAAAGCGAATTTAGTAATGTTGTATTACACCAGAATGGGGTCGGCTCTGGTGGTTACAGTTTGAAGCTCAACAGAGTGAAAGTCACTTCTGCTACTTGCTTCAAATTTAGACCAAGGATAGTGACCACACATACATTTACAAGTATAACTTTAATGAAAGGTTATGATTACCCCAGCATATAGAAATCCTATGAAGACCTATGCAGAAGTTACAAATATAGTCCATACTCACATGCTTAATGATATTTGTAAGGTCTGATGGATGCCTTGCCAATTGATCGTCAGTAGAGGGACGGTTCCTGCTGGGGTTTTTCCAAAGAGAACTCATTTTACCCAATCTGGGAGCCCTCTTTTATCTTGTGACTCTGACTCCACCTAACATTCTGCGCTGGTGCGTGAAGGTGTCCACCCTCTTTTTTCCTTATTTGTATTGTGTCCCTCAATAATATGGGGATACCCTATTTTTCATAGGTGGTTTGTAGTTCCTTTTATTCTCATTAGCATTTGCGGACATAGTGCGCCTTGTGGTTAAGGCACATGTTAGAAAAAAATGTGCCTCTAAGGCATTTTGTGATCCCAAATTAATCTTGTAGCTAATTTGGCCAGGGTGTGTCTCAGGATTAGGATAAAGAAGACCCAGGAGACTGTGGACCTGGAAGCCATGATGGTGAAGCTCACTCTAATAGCCAGTTTATCTCCCAAAGTATCTTTCTTTTAGGGTCCTTTAAAGAAGTGATGGGCTGTTCCACTCCTATTATTTTGTCCACCAGTTAGGCCTGATATCTGACACAACAATTTTAGTTGACTGATTTCTGGTTCCACACTTCTTGTTTATCAACTCAAAGACTGTGTTAAGATTATGCTTATGTCACTAGGCCTTTTTGTTTGGACCATTTCAGTCTTTGTCTCATATTTGCACCTTTTCCTATCAACATTTGTTTTTGTAGGTTACTGTGACATTTTTTGAACCTAAACTTTATACAGTGGCGCTCCCAACTAGGGTAAATTTGTAGACCGAATGATCACAACAGTTATCCCACCATTTTATAGCCCTGTAAGGAAGTGTGTGTTCCCCTCCCAACCCCATTTTGAGGTTGCTAGCATTGCTAGTGTCACTGTTATACCAATAGAATAAAAACCAGCAGGATCCTATTAAGACGGATAAGGCAAAGATGCCACATTTATTGTAAATGTAATGATAAAGCAAAAGATAAAAGTAAACAACGTTGTTTGACTACTTATTCCTATCACTACTTATTCCTTATATACACACACACACACACACACACACACACACACACACACACACACATATATATAGATAGATAGATAGATAGATAGATAGATTCATTCACACCATCATTCATTCAAGTTCTGTATAGATGTTATAGTTACCAGCCTAGAAGTTGCTCATGCCAAGTTACTGGCCAGGTATCTTGGTCATGAGGATGGAGCTGAGTCTGTGTCAGGTGCACCTGATGCTCCTGGAGGCTGGCAGCAGAACCAGAGACTCAAAATCCTCAGTCTTGAGAGTCCATTCTTATAGGAATTAATTCCTATGTTAGTCTATGGGAGCTGTTTCATCCTGCTGTTGCTGACTCTATCAGCAGATGGCACATTCCTGGGCACATTCCTGGTGGCTCCACACTGTCCAAAGTTTGTGTTTCTCATCCTTCCAGGAGATGGGGTAGATCCCAGTTTCAGGTGGTTCAGGTGATCCACTTTACACATTCTTCGGCCGATGGATACTCCCTTTCTAGGCTGGCACCTCCCTAACCATTTATGTACATCAAGCATTCATCAACATACATTCCATATCTTAACCATATTTTAATTTACTATCTCCACCACTTTTGGGGTGTGTGCTAATTCATTTGAGACTCCCGGCCCTTTAATCACAGAGGGTGGGGGTCTGTTCCTAGGAGCCGTTGCTGTTACAATGAAGTGAAAGTCACTTAACGGCTTATAGTGTTTGTTTACATGGTATCAATTACTTCAAGAACAAAGTCAATTAACTTGTTTGTAAGTTTTACATAGTGATAAAGTATCTTTCACAGGACAGATACAATCAATGGTTTCTACAGACAGTAGCTTACAAGTTTTAACAGAAGACCCAAGAGATTTTTGTACTTGGTGAAACTGTTGGATTTTAAAGTGTGGGGGACAAATTATGGGGTGTTGGATTTTAAAGTGTGGGGGACAAATTATGGGGGGGTCACTGTCACTTGGGGGAATCACTGTTAGTACCTTCTTTAATATCCCTACATCACTATCAGGAAGAGTCTTCATGTGAGGGCTTAAAATGTAGTTGATCCCTGCTTGGCACACAAGGCTCCTTTTACCTTGCCAAGTCTTGTATGCATGGTTGAGAGCTGCAATTTGGTACAGCCAGGAGTGGAAGATTTATCTTTAGGTGGACTATCGTGGCTTGATGTACTGTGCAGTCTTAGCTGTGGAAGAAGTATTTCCTGTTGAATCAATACCATCCTTACTCTTCCAGTTGGCTTTTTTAAAAAGAAAGTTGGCCACCATATTAAACTAAAGTCTCAAATGTAAATGAAATCTTTGTCTTTGTGACTTTTAAAAATCTAGATGAGAACTCAAAGGAATTTCTGTTCTTAGTTCTTAGAATTAATTTTTTAACAAGCAAGTTGGTGCTGAATGTTGGCATACTCTGAACTTAAAAGGGTTGTGTTGGGTCTTGCACTTGAGTGACAATATCTCTGCAAAACTGAAAAAGTATTTGACATACATATTTCAGCTTTGAAGCTCAGTGATGTTTGTAGTTATCCAGGGGATAGTAGTCTGCCACAGAGTCCTAACAAACTGTGAATGCTTGTCGAATGACTAGCACAAAGAAACTTCAAAAGCCCTCTGCTCCAGGCCATTTCTTCTTCTTGGGTCTTTGTAGAGGCGGGAATTGAACATCCATGACAATTAATTCCTATTAATGACCATAATTTCATTGTGCTTTCTAGTCCGTGATGGTCTTGACTATATCTTTTTTTCTACAGTGAAAATATTCAAGGGTTGGCTCCCCTCTTACATTGTACATCATAGTGAATCTATCTTAACTGTCTCCCTGCATCATTCTCATACATAAATTTGTTGTGAAAAAGCTGAAATATTGATGCTGTAGTGGGAATAGTGTATATTTCACATGCTCATCTCATATATTTTGCAATGCCCATGCTTAAGGGTATTGTGTCTAGACTCTAATTACGTGTGGGATAGTTAGAATGACTTTTTCCTTCAGTTTGAAATCAGGTTATAGAAGTCTGACAAATGCAAATTCCAAAAGCTGATGTTAGTAGATGCTTTATCGTGTTTGTTTACTAAGGTTCAGTGATTTGTTGACTGCAGACTTTCTGTTTAAGGAAATGCAGTATGGGTGCTCATCTGAATAAAAAGCTGTAGCCCAAAATTCTCTGAACAGTGTTCTAAAATTACACACAATGTTGATAATTTCTCACCCAATATCAGCTGTGGAATGCTCTTTAAAAAGTTTTCTCTTGCTTCTTTTTAGGCATTAAGGGACTGAAATTAGCATGACCACTTGATGTGTTAAACCCATGGAACCTCTGGGAATTGTAGCTGGAGTCAATGCTGACAGTTTCAGCATTATTTTCCACTCCATGCCTTGTAGGTGAATTGAAGTCCAAACGTAGGTAGTCAGCCCCTGGCAGAATTACACTTACCAGCTGTATTGCAAGAGAATGGGAAACCTGAAAGATAGGGCAGATGGACAGATCTCTCATGAAAATGTTCCTAAATTCATAGCATTTCCCTGTGGATTACTGGATATCTGGAGGCCCGTGTTAATCTCCCCTCTTCCCCCAAACCTGTAAACCTCTCCAGTTTCCATCTGAGGAATGATGATTAGGGAATTCTGTGGGGAGCTTATTCATGAAACCTGCATCCAAGTGCTCTCTTGCTGGAGGGAATCATTTAGTTTGGAGTATTTAATTAAAATTAGAGTTCAAGGTACACATCCTAGCTCTTATTCAAATGACACGTGGGTCTATGGTGGGAGATTGTCATTGGTGGACAGCTTGCTGAAGAAGACCATGTGAGCCCAATCCTGCATCAGATAAAGTAACTGAGTTTTACGGCTGACTTCAAGGAATGAATAATCGGACCTATTTAACGTGACAGAAAATTTATTAGCACCCACTGTTAGAAATTGTAATTCAGTTGCCATCTTGTTCTCATAGCAATATATCAGAACAACTTCACCAAAATCTCAAATATTTTGTTTAAATATAAAACGGGTCTGATTTGTGTTAAAGCAGCGTGCACATTGGACTGTGCTCTTGTACCTTTGGCTTAAATAGTGTTTGTTACAAACTGTCATGATTTAGCAAGAAATCTGCTGGCAGCAAAAAAGACTGAGAAGCTAATTTTAATGAAAAAGTTCCTTACCAAACACTTTGACAGTAGGGTTTTCTCCCCCATTCAAATGCTTAATTTTCTGGGTTTACTGAAGTTGTTCCAGCTTTCCTTTAAGTTCTTAAATATAAAGTGCATGTTTTATAAGGAAACAACCACTTAAAACTTTTTTTGTGGCATGCTCAAGTATAAAGAATTATTTTGGATTTGATGTTTATTAAAATGCAATTGATATATATCTGTACATTCCATTACTTGGGAAGCAATGACAAGGACACTGGACTGGGAGTCAGGATACATGGCTCTCGTCCTGGCTCTGCCAATTGACTCCCTGCATGACCTTGAGGAAGTCAAAGCTCTCTGGCCTTGTCAATGCACAAACTTGCATAGGTTAACCAATCCAGTGCAAAACCCTAAGTGGATAATTTTATTTATTTAGTGGCTTATTTCAGTTTAGTTTAAACCTGTTCCTAATCAATTTAAATTAAACCAGAACAAGACTGGCTTAAGATGAAACAAGTGTCCACACAACCTTTTTCTACTGGTTTAACTAATCATTTTAAAATCACACTATTAAGTTTGACTGATACAACTCTATATAGACAAGCTTTCAGTTAACACTGACATCCCATTGGTTCCCCATCTATAAAATGGGGGCAATGTTTCTTACCTTTTTAAAGATAAGTTAAAAAGTTCTACATGAGTTCCAAATTCTCATTATAAAAACACATTCGCATTTAATTAGTTTTATTTATTAGAGTTTAAATATCCACAGGCTGTATAGTTTTCCTAAAAAGTTATGCTTTTAGTTTATTTCAGATTCTGTGCTTTGTCAGTGTAGAAAGTAAGAGTCAGGATGATGTATGGTCAGTCACTGCTTTTATCAAGGTCTGTGCAGACAATGGAAGTCAGACAGGAATGATTGCTGTTGGCAATGTAAAGAGCAGATTCCACATACTTGTGTGTGAAGGCAATAGCAAATGTTCAATAGTACCCTGTTGAGCGGATGATACACTCTATGTGCAGGTTAGGCAGTTGTTTAGTATGTGTCTTGTTACACAGCAGAGTCAACAGTATGCACCTATGAAACCCATGGCTTTAGGCATATGTTCTGACTCCCTTTCCTATAGCCCAGGGCCTACCGACATCTAGAGCAATTTAGTATGTAAAATAGATCTGCATCAGCTGTTAAGACTGTCTTTTGCTGTAACTTGCTTCTCACCTAAATGATACTAGTAAAAGCAACACTTAGGCTATATCCACACTGGCAATTGAACGATAAAATGTTTGTCTTTCAAAGGTGTTAAACCTCTCACGCCCCACCCCACTGAAACACAAAATTTTTGCCACGACAAATGCCAGTGTGAATGAACAGTGCGTTGTTGGCAGGAGAGCTCTCCTGCCAACAATGCAAATGCCGCTCATTGGGAGTGGACGTTTTTTGTCGGCAGGAGAGCCGACAAACAGTAGCTACACTGCCTGAGTTTTAGTGGCACGGCTGTAATGACGCAGCTGTGTCGTCAAAAGCTGTGTAGTGTAGACAAGCCCTTAGTGTTTCAAAATGAAATAATGCCAGTATTGCCTTTGTAGTTTTGTTCAGGAAGTTGTTAGCCAAAATACCACTTAATATACACTTAGTTCCCTTACTTTGGATTTAGTGTATTACACAATGCAAATTACAGTTTGCAGAATTATTACACAAAATGCTGCCCTTAATTTATGATGGTGGCAGAGCTTGTGAATAACCAGTGTCCATGACTAGTGAACATAGCACAATTAATGAGATTTTAGGCAGGTATGAATGCACTTAAAAAATGAAATGCAGCAGAGTTCATACCAGGTTCTTTGCTATAGATAACTATCTCTGACATACACTATCTTTGGATTATTCTTTTTTATGAAGGTAGCTATCTTTGGATGCAGTCCCTCAATAATAAATGGTGTCACAAACACAAAAGCAGAATTTAACCTCTCATAAATCTCTATACTATATGTTGGCTGACAATGTTGGTGGGGTGAAGAGGAGGAGATGAGAGACCAGAGTGGATGTGCTGGAGCCTTGTACTGTACCTGCAGCACTTTGGTCAAGTTCTCCTTTTTTAACAATTTTAAAGTACACTTTAAAATACTCTCTTTTCTTAAACTTAAAACTGTGCTTTTATTTTGAATTTGTTAAAACTACAAAAGCATCTCTCCACCTTCCCTCCAGCAAGAGGACTAGTGCATCCTTTGGGTACGTACGATAAGTGAGAAATGTATGTCTATCACCAGAAACTATAGAATAGGATAGTTTCCATATCTGAAAGATGCACTAATCCTAGGAGGCAGATCTTAGTATCTATTAGGTTAAGAGGATGAAAAATAAAAGCTAATGCCCCTATGAAGCTTTCACTTTTGAATGGTCATGCATGGTGGTCTAATGTTTGAATGTTTCTGCTCTTTATCATGAGCTTATGAACTATGTGTTGCTTTAAAAATATTTGTTTCCAGAGGCTGAGTATATCAAATCCCTCTTGCAGGAATCTTAGGGGAACTGAACAATGTGGGTTTTGATCTTCTCTTCAAGGAAGTTGATGTTAGATGTTGGTGATTACATCAGACATACACTATTGCCCACCAATGTGTGCTATTGCCCACTCGGGAGGGTAGTGTAGCACATGTGTAATTTGTCTCATGACTAACTTTTACCAAGTTTTTATTGCTTGACAAGCAGAATAGAATAGAAATCTTACAAGATGAAATTCACCTCTTAAGTAAAAAGCCTGAGTCCTAGAGCTCCATGTCAGTAAAGTCTTGAAAGATGGATAGGGAGGAGACACAAAACTTCATCCCTTCTGCAGGGTCTGCAACATCACAATGACTGTTACTACAGCTTGTGGGCTGGCCAAACAACTGCAGCTCATCTGTGCAACCTGTCGGGTACACTTGTGGGGGCTGGATTGGTGTAACTGAGGATCCTGTGGCCTCTGGCTTGTGCTCTGCTTGCATTACTGTAAAGCCACCTTCTGCTGTGGCAACATTAGAAACTCTGTCATAGGTGTGCATAGTGTGTGCAGTCCACTCCATGGCTATTGTGCTTCCAGGCCCCTTGCATTATATCACCATAAGGCATATGTGTTACAGAAGGCTTTACTCTGGCCCCCTGCACCATGGAGAAATTCAGAGTATAAAGAATTGACATTTCAGAGCAAGGTAGAGGAAAAGTCCAAGTTCACTTCAGTTCATTGAAATGTGTGCACTCCTTCAGTTCCACTAGTGAAACCATTCTTGGGGAGAGGGTGGAAGGATTTCATTATTGGCCAAAACCTTTGGGTTTCTGAGAGCTATGTATTGCTATTGCATTGTATTAATTGTACCTTGAGGGTAATAGATGGAATTGAGCAGTATAAGAGGACATATACGTACATGTATTTTCACAATTAACACATGATATATTTGTCAATTCAGGTTGCTGCCTTGAAGTATATACCATCGGTCCTCCAAGATGTTGAAACAGTCTTTGATGCCAAGTTACTTAGGTGAGCTGCTATTCAACATCATTTTGTTAGTTGTGTCCAATGTTGTCTGCATGCAAAAGTATCAGTTCTGTCCAATATGGATACCGAGCTAGATTCTTAGCCACTATAAATAGGCATAGCACCGTTTAAATCAATATAGCTATGTCATGTGACAGACCCAGACCAGTGGGGTACAGGATTCTGGTAGAGGGCAAATATACTGGTCACTGGATGAGTAGTTTTCTGTTCCCTGAGTGACCAGAGCAGGGGCTGTACTAGAGTAATCAGGAACCTGCTAGAACCAGTTAAGGCAGGCAGGCTAATTAGGATACATGGAGTCAATTAAGGCAGGCTAATCAGGGCTCCTGGGTTTTAAAAGGAGCTCACTTCAGTTTGTGGTGCGAGTGTGAGGAGCTGGGAGCAAGAGGCGCAAGGAGCTGAGAGTGAGAGGGTGTGCTGCTGGAGGACTGAGGAGCACAAGTGTTATCAGACACCAGGAGGAAGGTCCTGTGGTGAGACTAAGGAAGGTGTTTGGAGGAGGCCATGGGGAAGTAGCCCAGGGAGTTGTAGCTGTCATGCAGCTGTTACAGGAGGCACTATAGACAGCTGCAGTCCACAGGGCCCTGGGCTGGAACCTGGAGTAGAGGGCGGGCCCGGGTTCCCTCCAAACCTCCCAATTGACCTGGACTGTGGGTTCTTCCAGAGGGGAAGGTCTCTGGGCTGTTCCCCAACCCACATGGTGAATCTCTGAGGCAAGAAAATCCGCCAATAAGCGCAGGACCCACCAAGATAGAGGAGGAACTTTGTCACAGTCAGTATTCACCAGTTAAGGATCTAGCTCATTTTGTTCAATTTGAAGCATATTTGAAGTATCTGTCATGTGTTGTTTACAATGAATATAGAATCAACATCATCTCGGCATGACAACCAAGTTCAGGATCTATTCGAGCTGTATCCTCTCCGTACTGTTGTACAATTGCAAAACATGGACACTGTGCCACTCAGACTGGGCAAAACTGGATGCTTTCCACACACAATGCCAACATCGTATATTGGGCATAAAATGGAATCACTTAATTTGTAATGCAGATGTTTACGATTGCTCCAGTCCACAGAGTACTGGGGCCATTGTCTGAAAAGCATAAGATGCTATCTGCGTACATGTAGTGAGAATGCCACAAGATATTTGGGTGAATGTTGTTCTCTGGGTGGCTAATAACATCCGGGATAAAATTCCACCAACTGAGGGGTGAAAGTGGCCCAGAAGCAGACCCACTATTACCTGGGTTCATCAAGTCTGTTCTGATGTTGGACTCTCGGGCTATCAATCCCTGGCCGTCATGCAGGAATGGACCAAATGGCGAACGATCACTATGGCCAACTGTTTAATTAAGTGTTGAAGAAGAAGAATATTCTAGATAATGAGTTGTATCCTTAAGAGTGTATTATAATACAGGTTTCAGAGTAACAGCCGTGTTAGTCTGTATCCGCAAAAAGAAGAACAGGAGTACTTGTGGCACCTTAGAGACTAACAAATTTATTAGAGCATAAGCTTTCGTGGACTACAGCCCACTTCTTCGGATGCATATAGAAACATATTATAATACAGTTTAACATCTAGGCCTACTTTTCAAACATTTGTTCAGTGAGTGGAATTAGCAAGTAAAGCAATGCACTTTTGGAGCATAAGTGGCACTACCAAAAAGGCCACGACTCTGGCTGGCTGACAATAGATGTCTTCCTGATAGATGACAGAAGATTTGTGGGCCAAAAACTGCATTGTATTGTACATGTGCAATGGGCAAAAATGTCAAGTGTTAATCTTTGGGCAAAAATGCCTAACACTTAGTTTTTCCCTCTTAACAGTTGGTCTTTCTCCCCTGATAGCAGTCTTAATACATAACAAAATACAAGGAAATGTATTGAATATATTTGTTAAGCATTAGAGGTATTTTAGTAGTTACTGCTCTTGCTATCTGTCATGTTAGCATAAGAAATTAATCTAAATTGTATTTGTGATATTTCCCCTTATCTGCAGCCAACTACTGTATGAGTTTTACACTTGCATCCCACCAGTAAAACTACAGAAGCAAAAAGTGCAGTCCATGAATGAAATAGTACGCAGCAACCTCTTTAAAAAACAAGGTAAATCCAAATTGCCTTCAGATTTTAAAGTAAATGTGTTTGAGATTGACACAGAAGTTTTTAATCTCTCCATAATTTTATTTTATGTAGAGTAGATTGAATGATAAGAATTATGTAAGTCCTCTATCTGTAAAAGCAGATTGAGGTGGCTTCTGGTTGATCCTTCTGGCCAAGACAATTAGTTTGCAAAGGCATGGTCATTAGACCAGAACAAAGACTTAGCTAGACCTGGGAAGGGTTGTTTGTGAGTGCTTATTTTAGTGGTAAAATGTGAAGATTGAGAAACCTGTTGTGGCTACCATCAAATCCATTTTTTAAGATGTACAGAAATATAAGAACATTTAGAGGTAACATTTAAAAAAATTCTTAAATCACTTCTGCAAATGGGACTTAGGCTCCTAAATCAGTTAGATGCTTTTGAAAAATTTGCCCCAAATGTTTGTCCAATACAGGGATTACAGAGGTCAGTCTTTTGGGGGTGGGAGGCCAAGGGCAGGGGAGGAGAGAGGAAACGAGAGCAAAACCTAGGGTTGCCAGGCATCAGGTTTTCAACTGGTCAGCACTGCTGACTGGGCCATTAAAAATCCAGTTGGTGGTGCAGTCGGGCTAAGGCAGGCTCCTTGCCTGCCCTGGCGTGGCTTCCGGAAATGGCGGCATGTCTGGCTCCTAGGCAGAGGGGTGGCCGGGGGCTCTGCATGCTCCCCCTGCCCTAAGTGCCAGCTCTGCAGTTCCCATTGGCTGGGAACTTTGGCCAATGGGAGCTGTGGGGGTGTCCCCTTGGACGGAGCCGGCACGCAGAGCTGCCTGGCTGCATCTCCGCCAAGGAGCCAGAGGGACATGCTGGCTGCTTGTAGGAGCGACCTGAGGTAAGCGCCATCCTCACCCCTCTCCCCCTCCTGGACCCCAACCCTCTGCTCCAGCCCCGAGCCCCCTCCTGCACCCAAACACCCTCCCTGAGCCTGCACACTAGCCCCCTCCCTCACTCCTACTCCCTGCCCAGCCCTGAGCCCCTCCCAGAGCCTGAAACCCACATCCTCTCCTGCACCCCAACTCCCTCCCAGAGCCCGCATCCCTCCCACACTCCAAACCCCTTGGCCCCAGCCCAGAGCCCCCTCCTGCACACCAAACCCCTCATCAACAGCCCCACACCAGAGCCCTCACCTCCAGCTGGAGCCCTACCCCCTGTGCCCTGACCCCCTACCCCAACCTGAGACCCCCCCCCCGCACTCTGAATCCCCTCACTTGTGGCCCCACCCCAGAGCCCACACCCAGAGCCCTCACCTCCTCCCACACCCCAACCCACTGCCCAACCCGGTGAAAATGAGCGCGTGAGCAAGGGTGCAGGAAAGTGAGCAACAGAGGAAGGGGGAAATGGAGTGAATGGGGGATGGGCCTCGGAGAAGGGGCAAGGCAGGGGTGGGGCAGGGGGCAGGGCAAGGGTGTTCAGTTTTCTGCAATCCGAAAGTTGGCAACCCTAGCAAGACCAATAATCACGTGAATGGAGAAACTTGGTCATGTCCCTTTAAAAGGAGCTATTTGAGAAGGATAACAGTGTTATGACAACATTGATAACACCATAGGGTTGGAAAAAAGTGGGGAGGACACTTCTAATAGACTGTGCTTCTGACATGTGCGCCTGCCACATGTGAGGAGTGATGGGAAAAATAACCAGATATGTGAAATATTCACTTTGATTACCTGCACCAACTAAGCTTAATTTTTTCCTGAGTATAAAACTATTGATGGTTTGTCCCAGGTGTTTTTATCTGGGTTTTTTTCTCTCTCCTGAATAAATCTTCTTTTAATTAGTCTATTTGAGTCTTCAGTGAAATTGAGGTTAAGTCACTGCTGTACGTTCTTTGTTGCCTTCGTTAAAGGGAAAGATATTCTTTGACTTTGCTACACTAGCAAATTTAGCATCTTTAGTTCACCCACTGTGTAGCTCCTCCACAAGGAGGAAGCTACCATGCAGGCAAGGCTCAGTGGCTTTTAACACTGTGTCACGTATCTCTGCTGCAAGCAGGTGTAAATGACAGCGTTAAAAATGCCAGTGCTCACAACAGCCTTGTCAGTGCTAGCACTCCCACTGTTGCTACCACAGGTGGGAACTTTTTGCCAAAAAAAGTATTGTACATCAGGCCTAATTGACTGGCTTCTTTAACCTCAGTGCCAAGAACTGTGCGTCACTATGAATAACAAATAAGGCTCTATTCCGTCCTTTGTAGGAATAGCTGAGCTTTTTGCTCTCTTGGCTTCATATTGGAGCTGAGCAAGCCTCAGTAACTTGGAAAGGGCACCTAGTCTGCTCCAATGGTTTGCTAGTTGCTCAGCGTTTCTACTTGTGACAATTTATAAAACAAATCTGTCATGATCCTGAGAACTTGACAATAACAACAGTGACTCCGTATGGTGTTGTAGAGGAGCATGCCAGAGTGGAATGCTTTTGCTCATCGCATTGTACAATGTTCCCAGAATAGTCATAGGCACAGACTTAAGCACCATGGACAGATGGAAATGCAGCACTGTCATGGAGTTTCTATAGGGTGCATGCTGTTGAGGGCGAGACTTAGATTGTTAGCTAAAATAGTAACAAGATACTTCATCTAAAGTCCATTGTGTTTTCAGGACACTGAGGACTGTTTAACCAAGTTAGCAGTCATGAAGTATTGTATAAAATTTTCAAGTTTTCTATGCAATAATATGCGGTGTTTAATCAGTACTCTTGTTAGTGATTTCATGCACTTAGCCTTTGATTTTTGACTACTAGCTTATAATTAAAACCTTGCATATTAACCAAATCAGCACCTTGTTTGAAGCTATTAAATCTAAGTGAAACAGCATCTAATCTGCAATCAAAGTTTTGTGTACATAATTGAACTGCAGTAAATATGTCTAGAGCAATTTAAGAAGTCGGAGTAGTTACAGACAATTTGCCAGAAACAAAAACTCTTTTGGCTAGAGAGGTTGTACAGAGAGGTACTTGTAGGAGGCTGCAATGAATGTGAAAGTCTCTTCATCATATTTCCAGTTGGTTGCATTATAACTGGTACGTCACAAATTACAAAGCCAAATAGAAAGTGTTGGGATAAAAATGCTTGTGTGGGAAGGAACAAGTAATGTTACTGACAAGCAGTAAGTGGACTGTGCTGGGCTAACTCCAAGAAATTACTCAGTGTAAGTATATTTAATATCTGTGCGCAACTGAACTGAGCATATAGGTGTGAGATACCAGCAAGTGGTACAGCACATCAGGCTGTAAAGATCTGAATTCCTCCTCATCTCCCGGTAACACCAGGTGTTGCCAACTGTGAGACCATCCAGAGATTTCAAGCAGCAGCAGCCTAAATCTAATTCTGATTTTACTGACGGTATTGGTTAAATCTGTTTTCTGCCTAATCTTTATGCTTTTAGCTAAGTTCCATTAGAGTCTCCAGCCAAATATTTCCTTTGCTGGATAAACAGAGCTCTCCATCATTCTATTCCAGCATATTCAGAGCCAGAGAATCAATCCAAGAACTTCACACCTACCGTGCGAGGAGAGTAGCTAACTGACTCTTAAAATAATCTTTTAAAGGGGCATGAGACATTTAACTCCTCTGTATTGGGAGGATTCCTATGGGACCTAGGTATATCAACCTTCTTTTGGGTCTGTTATAGCAACCCCTCATACTCATTCAAAGAGGGGCACTTGATTGAGTATGTGCCAGGAGTAAAAGGGTTAAGGAGCATCCAGCACTGTACATCATTCTAGACAGGATGCGACCTAGGTGTAGCCATGGCCTTACTTTCTATACTCCTCTTCTGTGGCTGTTTGGATGGGAAAGTGGACTGCTGCTCTTAAGCACATGATGTAAGGGCTGCCAATCAGTGCATCTTCGCTCCCCGGTGTGTTACAGGGAATTTGCTTGGGGCACAACAACCTCAGATGACCTCCTCTCCTTCCCCTGCCAACAAAGTTATCCCTGTAGTAACATTAATGTGACTCTTGGTAGTTGTGTGTAGGTTCTACATGTTAAAAACAAACTGACTGTCATCTGCAATGCTTAATTTAAAACAAACAAACAAACAAAAAAATTTAAAACTCAATGTAAGCTTCCCAGAATGGTGAAATCAAAGCCAGCTGTTATAGTCACCCATCAAGTGTATTTAGCCAATTCAGTCAGTCATCTTGAGCACACAGTCCTCTTTCTCAGTGCTATGTTGGTGGTGCTGTTTGTATGAGAGACAAAGTGTTTTGACATTGCTAAAATGAGCTCTGACACAGTGCTCAAGCAGAAGCTTTGATGCTTGAGGCTGGTGAAATGAGTAAATAAAGTTTAACCATGGAGAGAGGATGTTTGTTGTTTATAACCTCAGTTGCCATTTCTTTCCTAAATTAATATTGTTGGTATCACTCAAAACAGCTTTCATATAATAATGCTATGGCAAAAGTAGTAATGGACTACTAAAAAAAGAAGAACAGGAGTACTTGTGGCACCTTAGAGACTAACAAATTTGTTAGTCTCTAAGGTGCCACAAGTACTTCTGTTCTTCTTTTTGCGGATACAGACTAACACGGCTGCTACTCTGAAACCTGTCATTATGCAATGGACTACTAGTTATGAATTATTTATCCAAACACTTTTATACAAAATTCTGCATAAAAAGCATAAAACATAAAGATTCTTGTCTGAATAATTCCATATGGGATGGTGATAATAGCATCTGGATGGTCATTAAGGGCATATCTACGCAGGAACACTCAGGAAAGTTAAGCTGAATGAACCAAAGGTGTGAGTTTAAAGTGCACTAGTTAAGAAGCTTTAAATCCCTGTGTGGATGCTCTAATTCAGAAGTGAAGTGGCCTTAGCTGACTTTAGTTCAGGAGTGGGCAAACTGGAGCCTGCGGGCCACATCTGGCCCACCAGCTGATTTAATCTGGCCCTTGAGCTCCCACCAGGGAGTGGGGTCAGGGACTCTCCGCACGCGTGTGCTGCAGCTCCTGGAAGCAGCGGCATGTCCCCCCTCTGGCTCCTACGTGTGGGGCAGCCTGGGGGCTCTGCATGCACTCCCTGCCCCAAGCGCCGCCTCCACCGCTCCCATTGGGCGGGAACTGCTGCCAATGGGAGCTGGAGGGGCGGTGCCTGCGGACAGGGCAGTGCACAGAGCCGCCTGGCCATGCCTCCGTGTAGGAGCCAGAGGAGGGACATGCTGCCGCTTCCAGGAGCTGCTTGAGGTAAGAGCTGCCCAGAGCCTGCACCCCTGAGCCCCCTCCCACCCTCTGAACCCCTCGATCCCAGCCCGGAGCACAATCTTGCACCCAAACCCCTAATCCCAGCCCCTCTACAGAGCCTGCACCCCCAGCCGGAGCCCTCACACACACACCCGTGCCCCATCCCCTGCCCCATCCCGGAGCCCCCTCCCACACTCCGAACCCCTCGGTCCCTGCCTGGAGTGCCATCCTACACCCCAAACCCCTCCCCCCAGCCCCACCCCAGAGCCTGCACCTACAGCTGGAACCCTCACCCCAGTCCCCCCGAACTGCAATCCTTATCCCAGCCTGGAGCCCCCTCCCTCACCCTGAACTCCTCATTTCTGGCCCCACCC
This sequence comes from Malaclemys terrapin pileata, assembly GCF_027887155.1. Taxonomy (NCBI): domain Eukaryota; kingdom Metazoa; phylum Chordata; order Testudines; family Emydidae; genus Malaclemys; species Malaclemys terrapin. Next base: position 30,613,518 of record NC_071512.1, read on the forward strand.
CAGAGCCCTCACCCCCTCCTGCACCCCAACTCCAATTTTGTGAGCATTCATGACCCACCATACAATTTCCATACCTAAATGTGGCCCTTGGGCCAAAACGTTTGCCCACTCCTGCTTTAGTTTAATTCACACGTGTTAGGCTACTTTGCGTCATTCAGTGATGCAGCCCTCATTTGCCAGTCTTTCACATAGTGCTCCTCAAATGCTTTTGTGCAGGTGTGCCCAGTGTTCAAAAGAACTTGCTGCATCTTATTTCCATCTCTATAGTGCCCAGGTAGGGAGACCCATAATTTAGTCCTTGTATACGCAACTGAGTTAATAGTGCACACAAATATGGCTGAGGTTTTTGCATGAATCTTTGCATAGGCTCTGCCCACAGTTTCAATGTGTGGCCCCTTATGTTCATAACAGTCTGTACAAGTCAGGATAACATGCTTACTTTGATATCTATGGGCCTTCATAGTCTTGTGACTGGAATAGCATCTCTTTTGCAAACTTCTGAAAATCTGGATTAGTCAATATGTCTCTATAAAGTGTAAGCATTTGGAGATGTGAGGAATAATGAGCACTGGCGTGATTTCAAAGTCAGTGCTTTGCTAATTGTATTAAAGATTCAAAGATGTTGATATTAGGCTCACAAAAATAAAATACGGTACAGAAAGAGCATGTGCTCTTGTAGAAATGCACATAGAAAATTTAAGCAAACCTCAGTCTAAGTTGTTTTTGGATATGTTAATCTGAACACTTTGCATACACTGCATAAGCAAGTACCGTAATTTTTTTAAGTACTCATTTCATTTGTTAGTGTCATTTGAATAAATTCCTTTTAACTATTATAGCCGCTTTGATATTTGGAGGTGGTGCTTTTGTCATAAAACTGTGTAATGCTGACACCTTTGGCCTTTTCTTGATTAGGAAAATAGTTGAAAATGTGTTTGCTAACATGATTTTAATCATGGCTTTGCACCCAAAATAGGTATTGTTATTACTCCTTTAAAATGTATTAGTTGGTCTTGGTCAACCCTTGGGTTAATCACAACCAGCTAGCACATTTTTAAAGGAGTAAAAACAATGCCTACACTAGGTGCAAAGCCATCATTAAGATCATGTTAGCTAACACCTCAACCTTGACCTGTTGTCTCAGGGTTTGTAATGGCTGCCCTCATGTACTCCAGAGGTGACTGCATGTCAATAGTGGGTAGGTAACAAGGGCTCTTTAATTCTTCAAAAGGCCTTCTGAAAACTGCTGTCAGTGAACAGCACACTTCTATGCAAGGCATAGTTTTCTGCCTTTTTATTGTCAAAACAAATTTTATAGCTAGAACTCTTCTTTAACTCTTTATTTATTTATTTGCTTTTACATACTTTCTAATAGTCTGGAGAGATGCTCATTATGTATAACAAAACCCCCTTATCTGGCAGATGTTTGAAGTGCATCAAGTGTTTTGGGCCCTTTGCATGTCACATCAGTTTATAATCACTTCTTTTACAATACCTGTACAAGCACTAAGAAAACAGCCTATAGGCTTCATATCGTTTCTGTTCCTTCAGCCTTGGGGAATAATTTTCTTTTTTTGGCAAAGCTACTGTGACTATTTTTACCACCATTCTTCATTTTGGCCTCCTTGCAGTGCATTGGTAGCTTTCCGTTATTTTATTTTTATGTGAGTCCTATAATCCCAATCAGTGCAGTCCTTGAAAAATTGCTTAGGATATTTTGATCCTGGGAATTCTCCAGGTCATGCAAATCTTCAGATAGTTACCTTTCGCACACCATAATCTGCACTACACCAGTACCTAAAATTACATTTTCCTCACGGACAAGACAGCTCTTCTGAGAGCATCAACATGAAGACCCTTCTTAAAGCAGTACTGCTTTTGTTGCACAGCTGATGCAAACACATTTTCCAGCTTGTTATTTTTGTCAATGCTGGACGGTGTGATGCAGAAGTGATAGTGGTGCTTTAGGGAACATCAGCGTAGTTTCCCATCTGATATTGTATTAAAGAGGTTACCCATAGATTTTTTTTTTAAATGGAGGGAATAATTTACATAACACTACATTTTCTGTGCAGGAAAATTGATATGAACTAAAAGCACATATTAACATGAGTTTTATAAATGAAAATTGGTTGTAATTATGGTAATAAATTATATTACTTAAATAGTTATATCCTCAAAGCAAAGCACTGGTTCTTTGAGTGGAGCACCCCACAAATGTAGCAAACTTTAGTGCTCAAAATATTCTTTCCCTAGATAAGAGGAAAATAGTTTTCACCTTACAAAGAAAATAAAAGAAAAATCTTACTGTGGGGAAGTACACGTGCTGTTTTTTGGCAAAAAGGTTGTGTGTAGAATTGCCATAATGTAAACATTAGCTGAGCGCTCTCCCATGCTGCTCCTAACTGACAGTCCTGTTGAATGTGAGCAGTGAACCTGTGCTGTCAGAGCCCATGCTAATTATAACACCAGCAAGAGAATTCTGCAGTTAGGCAAGGCAAGTCAGTACTTTGCTTGGAAAAATCGAAACTTCACTGGTTCCCCATTTCCCAGTGTTACTGATAAAGGTTTTTGTTGACCACATACTGGTATTTCTATTTACCACTTTAACTGTTTGAATACATTTTTTATTGGTTAATATCTAATTTTCTTTGTAAAATAGCAAAGGATTCCTTTGATTCACCTGATAAGATGTATGGCTTTTGGGGGTCTTAACCCAAGAAGCTGACTTGGTTTTGTTTCTTCCTTGTGGCTCAAAAAAGGTGGAAAAATCTTTATTAAGTAAGACTGCAGACAAGGAAACCTAACTTTATGGAAACAGACAACACAGCAAAAGTTGCACAATTACTGGCTGTTGATCCCTTTTAAAAAGACAAATCACTGCCCCTCTCGGCGGGTGAGGGGACAGACTAGATTTGTGTTAGACAATCTCCACCTTTTCAAAGTGTTAGATAAAATCTCCAGCTTCATATTTGTATTAAAGTTTATAGGCCACAAAAACTCTTTAGATTTTCCCCTCAGATAGGGTGACCAGATGTCCTGATTTTATAGGGACAGTCATGATTTTTTGGGGCCTTTTCTTATATAGGTACCTATTACCCCCGACTTCCTGTCCTGATTTTTCACACTTGCTATCTGGTCATCCTACCCTCAGACAAGTATTGAGTGGCTCACAGTCTTGTTAGCATTTGATTCCTGATGACACTGTTTGTCTTACAGAAAAATTGCACATTCATAAACATTTCCTCTTGCTTCAACTTGTCAGTGTTGTTGTGCATGATAAACTAGACAAAGGTATCAATAAAAGGTCCATTGTATCACAGCTATGAGAAGAACATAAAGCTTCTACCTATTTTTTAAGAAAAGTTCAGTTGAAAAACTAATAATTTATATAGGGGGGCTTACTTCATATTGCATCCTGCCATCATGAATTGTTGGAGAGGCTGGGCAATCTGTGGAGGGTTGAGGTTGCGTCCCTGACCCTCTTTGATAATAGCCATTGATGGACCTCTTCTCTCTGAACTTCTCTCATTCTTTTTTGAGCCTAGTTATACTTCTGAACTTCATAACATCCCCTGGCAACAAGTTCCACAGGTTGTCTGCATTTGTGAAGTACTTCCTCATGTTTGTTTTAAACCTATTGCCTATTAATTTCATTGGGTGACCCCTGGTTCTTGTGTTATGTGAAGGGGTAAATAACACTTCCCTATTTGTTTTCTCCATATCATTGATTTTTATAGACCTCTATCACATTCCTCCTTAGTCATGCCTTTTCCAAGCTGAACAGTCCCAGTCTTTTAAATCTTTCCACATATGGAAGCTGTTCCATACCCCTAATCATTTTGTTGCCCTTCTCTATACTTTTTACAATACTACTATCTTTTTTTTAAGATCAGAACTGCATTCAATATTCATCGTGTGGGTTTACCATGGATTTGTATAGTGGCATCATATTTTCTATCTTATCTATCCCTTTCCTAATGGTTCCTAATATTGATAGCTTTTTTGACGAGTGCTGCATATGGAACAGATGTTTTCAGAGAACAATCCATAATGGCTCTTACTTTTTAGACCACCTTCCACATGTAGAATTAGGAAAAGCTGACCGAGCATCATTCCTTGGCTTCCCAAAGCCCACTTGAGCCAATATTGCAGGCCAAATCCTTTCTGTAGGCATGTCCCTCTTGATATTTGAATGGACAATTACTTTTAGAAGTATATGCCAGAAAACATGATATACCGATAAGATAGTTAAGAGAGTCATACTAACTATATATTTATGCCTGAACTGTAACTCCGGGTTTTAACCATCTAATGGTGGGTTTTGGACTTGCTTCTCCTGGGTTTTGGATTCCATCTTTATATGGAAAACTTTAATACAACAGTCTTGTTACCTGAGTATCTTGCATTACTTTCACACAGTACCATGTTATGCCATAGACTCTTGGAGAAAATTGTTCAGAATAACTGCAGTAAAAAAAAAAAAAACAACCTTGTGCCTGGAGAGAACAGCTGTGTGTTGTGAGGAACAGCAGGCAGCAAAGATAGTGATAAAATGGGAAATATAGAGAAGAGATCTGGGAGAGAGGTCGTGGGGAAGTTTCCTTTCCCTGAGAAGGGAACTACAGAGGAGCCTGCTGGAAGGAGCTTGAACCCTGGGACAGTTCCTGAAGGGAGCAGGTAGCTTGGGGATAAGGAGACCCCTACAGCAGACTTGGGAGAAGGGATCGCACGGAAGAAGTCCTGAGGGTCAGAAGCTCAGGAGGAGCCAGACCTCCAGGAGAAAGCTCTTTAACAGAGTGAGGAAGAATTCTGCGGAGTCTGTAAGAGGAGTGAAGAGTCTGCAGAGGATTGATCCTAGGAAAGGTGGAAGAGTTTTTGTTCCTTTTGAGCTTTGAATGTGGCCATTGTTATTCCAGAAGGTACAGGACTCTCGGTGTGACCTGGCCAGATGGGCACGTCATTGCACAGATCTCTGAAGTCTGTAGGAGGTAAGGGAGGCAGAGGGGCAGGGTCTTGGCATAAGGAGGCACTCCAGGATGGTAAGTTAGTCCTATTTCAGAATCAGCTCAGCCTGTTTGCTCCAAATGTGCATTGTTCATCTGTCCTGTGGGCAGTGCCTTTGTATGTTCTAGGGAAGGCTACAGGGTTTTAGATTTATTTTGTTATGTATCTTTGATTTTTGTCTGCTGAAATGTTCTGGTAGAAAGACTTTGACAGGTCCTCGGGAGCAAGCTGAGTTTGACTAAGTAAGCAAGTGGACAGTAGCATTGCACTCATTTTGTTAAGTTTTCAAATGGGTTAAATTGAACTGCCCAGTGTCTCTTATTTCTGTCCTTCCTTCCTTCTGGTCTTACACCTAAGCTTATTCTGCTGCTCTAAAATATGTATTGCAACAGGGACACGTAGCTCTGAAGAAACACTAGAGCAATTTGTAATAAGGGGAGACTACAAATGGAACTGAACCATCACACTGGATCTGAGTTCTCTTGACTGTAGGACTCTTCATGGAGATTCTCAAGTGTGGTTAAAATTTAAAACAAATTAAGTCTATGAATGCTTTCAGGTTCCACAAATCCATCTTCACTGAGACCACATATCAGTATCCATTCTGCCTTTCCACTAACAACCCCTTTATACAGTGCCACCTTGTGGTTATGCCATAATGCCTTTAATTGTCAATGCAGGCCCCAAGCCTTTGCTGATCATTCTGTAAATAGAAATGCTCTTCCTTCTCCCACCGATCCAGATAAGCAGTCTTCTGCATCTATCTCCCAAAAACCAGAGTGACCGATAGCTACTTGATTCTCAATATAAATTCCAGGAGTCACAGCATCCACAATATATTGCAGCTCTAATATCTCCCGCATAAGGCTTAGGTAGTGCATCATGCTGTTGGAGGACATACTGACATGAATTTACAGCCCTAACTCCATTTTATTGAAACTTGTCTGGGAAATATTTATTATTATGGAAAGGCAGATGCACCAATACTTTCCATATAATTTTTCTCCTCACTGAAACACATTATAATCACAACTTTAGATTGTACTATTTACTTGGATTGTAAATGCTTTGGGACAGAGACCATCTTTTTATGGTCTGTGTTTGTACAGTGCCTAGAACAGTGGGGTCTTGGTCCATGACTGGAGCTCTGAGATACACTTGCAATACAAATAAAAAAATGCTTTTGCAAAAATCTTTTATTTTCAGACAATCTTTGGTAAGACAGAGCATTCAGGGACATCTTTCAAATCCAACTGGAATTCCAGCTTACTCTGCTTAGACCCTCTAACCTTGAAAGTTTGCTTTCTCACTCTGGAGCGGGTCAAAGTAGGGAGAATTTCCCCATTTTGTGTGTGTGTGTGTGTGTGTGTCAGTGTGGATCCCATTGTAGATGTGCATGCACCTTATGTGTGCAGTATGAGTCTTTTGAATGGTAGAGTCCATCAGTGTTGCTTATGTACCCTGTGCTGTCACATGAGGGCATAAAGGAAAGAATAGCTATAGCCATCCCGCAGTTCGTTCCCTCTTACCATCTGAGTATCAAGATGGACCAAAAGAAGGGTAGCAAATGCTAATGTGATAGTGGATCCACTATCACATTAGCATTTGCTACCCTTCTTTTCAATGACCTCTTGAAGAATTCATTCATGTCTTCTTTACCACAATATACAGTTGGAATTTTCTTTACATTAAGAAAGAAGTAATGATGGATTAAAAAAAAAACAAGACTATTCCCATATACCAGGGTGAGGTGCTTCACACCAACCACCACGCCTAATGATGGACTCTGATCTTTCAGGATTTGAATCCTGTCTGTCCTGCAATGACCTCATTCACCAAAGCAGAAGCCACAATCCCTGCCTGTTTTGCTTAGCAGAAAGCTACATACTAGACCTATGTTCAATTTGCTTTTTCTTCTCCTTCTGGACCTGTAAGACCTGAGTTGCTCACATTAAACTCTATCTAGTTATTGTTTGTTGTGTTGTAGCCATGCTAGTCCCATGGTAATAGACAAGGTAGGTGAGTTAATATCTTTTATTGGACCAAAATTCTGTTGTTGAAAGAGACAAGCTTTTGAGCTTACACAGAAGAAGAGCTCTGTGTAAGCGTGGAAGCTTATCTCTTTCACCAACAGAAGTTTGGTCCAATAAAAACTATTACCTCACTCACATTTCCTATCAGTTTACCAGAGACCTTGAGAATACAGTGGTTGCCAAACCAGATTTAGTGCTGAACTTATCCTTGACTAGCATCACCCCCTCAAGGAGGAACCCCACACCTAAATCCAGCAGTGGGGAAAAGGCAGCATTGAAAAGGAAATTGGTGCCAAAGACCCCAGCACTGATGACTGGTGTGGAGAGGGAGGGCTGCATGAAATATAAACAGAAGTACAGCTCCAGACACCATTCAGGATCACCTCACAAGGAGGCGCTAACTACCCGTCCTCTAACGACAAACCTTGCAACCCCTCAAGAACCAAGGCTGGCTGCTAGTGCAGTGCAGGGATGCTATGGTGCAGTAATGACCTAGATGCTGACTCTGGCCCCACAGACTTGAGCATTGCTGGTAGGACTCATCATGGTCCCAAGGTCCATTCTGGCAGAGGTGTCTACATCACTTCCTTGAGACATCCTCGGTGCTGAGACTGTCTGTTTCAGCACCACCCATGCTAAGGTCACACCATTCAAGGAAATCCTATCACCTTCACCAAGCCATTCATTCTCATCAGTGTTGAGCAGAGATTAATCTCCCCTGTGAGGGCGGATTGGGAGGAGGTCCCACAGAAAGTACTGGAGCCTGCCCATTTAGAGTGCCGAAACAGCCTAAACACATGTGGCAATGGCAGACCTCAACCAGGCTCATACCTGTACAATGTTCCACCTTGGCCATCCTGGGGACCACCTTCACACATCTGAAAGCTGATCCCTTTCCCACCTGTTGAAGGAGATCTCCTTCCCCCTCGGCATCACTAGCCAGACCTCCCATGCTGGAGCCAAATAATGGTCACCACAAACCAAGTGAGGTGGCACTAGAAGAAAATGAACAGCCTTATTCAACACCTGAGGAATAATCATTGTCACTAGATGAAGCAGTAACAAAGCACTAGATGATTTTGAAGTATTCCAGGACCTATTGGCTTGAATCACAGAAATTGTGGATATCAAGACCTGGATAATCCAGGAAAATTCCCACAAACTCTTTGACATCCTGACCTCTTCAAGTCCAGCCAAGACTGGCCTCCCAATTAATGAGCCAATGAAGGGACTTTGTGAAACTCCAGATACTCTTCTTTCAATATCTAAAAGGACTGAGAACAGCTACGAAGTACCTGACAGAGGCTTTGAACAATTTTATGTTCATCCTAACCTATGAGCTCTGGTGGTATCTGTGATATAAGAAAAATCCAAATCCATAAAGGGAACCCCAAAAGAGATCCTAAAACCACAATTTATATTTCACTCTGTTGGTGAAAAGTCTTCAGGCTGCGAGCATCAGGCATTCCTAAGAAAGTGCTAGGTACCATAGAAGACTTGTCATTTGATGGGATGGAGCTTTTCAGTTTGAGTGGATGGAGCACTCCACTCAAGGATTCTGGGGCCATGCTGCAATCCCAAGTAACCCAAGTAAGGTAGCTAGCTCCTTGAGATGTTGTCAATGTGGATCCCACAACCCACTCTCCATCCCTGCATTTTGGGGTCCTTAGCAAACACTGGCTTTGGACTGTGAAAGAACTGAGGGAGGGTTGCAGCCTTTCACCCTTAGTGCTCTCTCTCAGAATTGTGAGGAAGCACAAAGTATATGTGGCCCCAACAGATACTGCTATTGAAAAGACTCCAGTTTTGCATGCGTGAGGTGCATGTGTCCCCCTGTGGGATCAACATTGACTACAACATCTTGAAGCCCATCAGTTTACCCTAAAATAAGTAACCACTTCTTCTCGGCACAGGTCACCCAGAATCTGCTCAAGGCCATAATCTCAAAGGGACTATTGTACTTTCAAAACTGTTTTAGACTAACATTTGAAATGTTGTCAAGTATCAGACGGGTAGCCGAGTTAGTCTGGATCTGTAAAAAGCAACAGAGAGTCCATGCATCTGACGAAGTGGGTATTCACCCACGAAAGCTTATGCTCCAATACAACTGTTAGTCTTAAAGGTGCCACAGGACCCTCCGTTGCTTTTTACTTGAAATTTTGTAAAATTAGATATCAGACACTTGAGATTATGATGTAGTCATTATTAAGGTTTAAAATCAGCGGCTTGTTAAAAAGAATGTAAAAAATCTGGCCACTCTATCTTCAGAGTGTGTTAAGATCACATTGTACTAGCTGACTTTGCTAGTTCTGCAGCCAGAAAGGATAATTTGATTTGTAAATTAAGACCTGACTCTAGAGCATCTTGTGGAGAAACCTTCACCAGTTTTCAGATATTCTGTACCAGAGGAGTCCTACTGCCCCTGTCCCTTGTAATAATGAATTAAACATAGTTTGTTCCCTTTACTTGGTTTTGAACTCAATCTCAGACAAGCACTAGATAAGTTGCAATGACTTCAAGGGGACTGAATATATGGCTTTCCACTTAATGAGAAAAGAGACTGTAAAGTCAATTTTGCTTTGTCCTAAGCAAGATAAATTAATCTTTCTTGCATTTGTTCATTTTGTACTTCTCTGTAGATTGCACTTTGTAATTTCATTCTAAGCGTTGCTTCAGAATTCAAAATAATATGAAGTCTTCAGAAAATGTTGCTACTGGATACCTGTCCACAGTGTGAGTTTATTGCTTAAGGCCTTCCTAAGATACTTGATTTTCAAGCATTACAGACTATAATGAAACAACCAGAGTGTCTGTCAATACATAACATACTGCAAAGCTTTTGTTGTTGACAAATAAATAAAGAAGTTCAGAATGGGTTGCAGTTAGTTTGTAAATGCAATTGGACCGCTGCTTCCTCTGAAGTCTTTAAATAAGGTTTCTGTAACATTTACCAAGAAAAGTATCAGGAGTTCCGAGGAATATTCATGCTTTGTTTGAAAGTTCTTAGGGTATTAATGATAGGAAAAAAATTACTGAAAGAATTTCCACACGTGAGAGGTGATTTCAACACAGTGTGGGCTGTTTGAATGCTGCTAAAATAGGCAATCCTCTTGGACAATCTAAATGTGCCCAGAGGTATAGGCAATGGGATCATGCTTTTATGAATTTAAGCATAAATAAATAAAAAATATATAAAAACTCCTCAGTGTGAACTTTCCTTTTCTCTAATATCAAAACCAAATAACTAAAAAAGAAAACATAAACACAGCTTAAATCAAATTTTCCCCTTATCTTTGTTATATAAAGAGTTTTTAATTGCTTTGTAGAAAGTGCTGAAAATGTCACTCTTTGCAGTTAGAAACCAATTTCACTTTTATATAAACATAATCAAGATATGAAGTCAGCTGACTTTCTCTTACTCCCATATCTAACGCCCACAGCCCCAGAATCAACATACATGGCTAACGCATAGCTGGCCACAGTGAAGCCAGATATGAAGCAGTGATGTATGTTCTTTTGGTGAGGCAGTTAATTCCTTAGCAGATGTGAAAGAAAAGGGTGTTATGAAGACTCTCTGGCCAGTTGCTTTTTCATTTCATTTGACTTTAGCAAAGTTTTTGATATGGTCTCCCACAGTATTCTTGCCAGAAAGTTAAAGAAGTATGGGCTGGATGAATGGACTATAAGGTGGATAGAAATCTGGCTAGAACGTCGGGCTCAAGGGGTAGTGATCAATAGCTCCATGTCTAGTTGGCAGCCGGTATCAAGCCCCAAGGGTCGGTCCTGGGGCCGGTTTTGTTCAATATCTTCATTAATGATCTGGAGGATGTTATGGACTGCACTCTCAGCAAGTTTGCAGATGACACTAAACTGGGAGGAGTGGTAGATACACTGGAGGGTAGGGATAGGATACAGAGGGACCTAGATAAATTAAAGGATTGGGCCAGAAGAAACCTGATGAGGTTCAACAAGGACAAGTGCAGAGTTCTACACTTACGACAGAAGAATCCCATTCACTGTTACAGACTAGAACCCAAATGGCTAGGAAGCAGTTCTACAGAAAAGGATGTAGGGTTTACAGTGCATGAGAAGCTGGATCTGAGTCAACAGTGTGCCCTTGTTGCCAAGAAGGCTAACGGCATTTTGGGCTGTATAAGTAGGGGCATTGCCAGCAGATCAAGGGACATGATCATTCCCCTCTATTCGACGTTGGTGAGGTCTCATCTGGAGTACTGTGTCCAGTTTTGGGCCCCACACTACAAGAAGGATGTGGAAAAATTGGAAAGAGTCTAGCGGAGGGCAATAAAAATGATTAGGGGGCTGGAGCACATGACTTATGAGGAGAGGCTGAGGGAACTGGGATTGTTTAGTCTGCAGAAGAGAAGAATGAGGAGGGATTTGATAGCTGCTTTCAACTACCTGGTTTCAAAGAGGATGGATCTAGACTGTTCTCAGTGGTACCAGATGACAGAACAAGGAGTAATGGTCTCAAGTTGCAGTGGGGGAGGTTTAGGTTGGATATTAGGAAACACTTTTTCACTAGGAGGTTGGTGAAGCACTGGAATGCGTTATCTAGGGAGGTGGTGGAATCTCCTTCCTTAGAGGTTTTTAAGGTCAGGCTTAACAAAGCCCTGGCTGGGATGATTTAGTTGGGAATTGGTCCTGCTTTGAGCAGAGGGTTGGACTAGATGACCTCCTGAGGTCCCTTCCAACCCTGATATTCTATGATTCTGTGATTCTATGATTTGTTTCATTTATTTTTTAAACGTACTTCTTCTGAAATCTACATGTCGTGACATCTACAAGTCATCCCACAAGTTTCTTATGAGGCACTTAGTATTTTTCTTTTTAGTTTGGCGTTTGTTCCAAATGACTACAGAGCTTCTTGACAGATTTGTCCAATAGACATTGTCAGAGGCCAAAACATGGTTTTCTTATGTGCTGAATGTTCTATAAATTTCAACTTACTGTGTCATAAATAAGTTTCTAATGATGGTGAACCCAAAAAGAATCCAATTATATGTCCAATTGTAACAAAATATCAAGAATGTCTTCCAGCATTACTCAATTGGTTAAGGTTTTTTTGCAGAAAATCCTCATTTTATCTTAATATTGCACACAAATAAATATTATTAAGATGGGGTTTTAAAATACTAGTTTTATTGACATATGCATATTCTGATGAGACTTTCTTACCTTGTATAGAATGCTTGATTTTATTCCATGAAATGCAAAATGTTTGCTCTAGGGAAATATTTTTAGTTGAAGTGCACAGTTTTATTTCCATTGGACCAAAATACAGTATAAAAATCAGATGGAGCTACGCCAAAAACCTTGATCTAAGCATGGCCAAACCTTTGGAAATCTCAGATCTAGGTCCAAATTGCACATCTGACTGTTTTGTAATGTCCAAAATGCTAGTGCAAAAATTAGCATTTAATTGGTTTTAGGAAAGCAAAGCATTTTTCGGTTTCAAACCACATGAAAATTAAAGCTGATTTTTCAAGACAACCACCCACCACCCCGTATTGGGAGGAGGGGAAATTTTTATGGAGATTTTGCAATTGGTTACAAATGTATACCACCAAAGCAAGCCAATTATTTTCTCATGAAATGTTAGGTTAATGGAAGAGATCACAATTTACCCATCTCATTAAAAATTTCTGGCAACACTAAAGTGAGAATTTCATTTTAGTGCTTTGCCCCTGATGGTAACTGATTCTGGCCCCATCCTGCATGAGTTCCATGTATGAGTGGGTTCCTTTGCCAGCACAGACTTCTATTGACATTAGTGGGGCTCCACCTGGGTCACAAGTAGCTGCCTGCATGGAGCTCATTGCAGTATCGGGACGTTTGGAGGTAACGACCTCTTCTGAGGTCAGTGGAGAGACTAAAATTGTTTTCAAAGGGAGCTAGATGGAACACAAAGAGAGGCTTATAGGTTCTGAGAACAATAGTGAGGGTATTTTTTAAAGGACATTTGATGGATTTCCACCTACTTTTTTCTGTTTTTGGTATCTATGCTTTTAGTCAGATAGAAAGGATTGACCCAGATGGACCAGGGATTGTGGGGTATAGTATTGAGTTGCTCTCTTTTCTTGTATCAAATCTTAGATTACTTCCAAAAGTAGAGCTTGTATTTTCTGGGAAATGACTGTGATTTCTCTGGAAGCTGGGCAAGTCTGTAGGAGATTCAGACGTGATTGAATTCAAACTGGAACAAGTGCAGAGAAGGGCTACTAGGATGATCAGAGGAACAGAGAACCTACCTTAGGAGAGGATACTTAAGGAGCTTGGCTTGTTTAGTCTAACAGAATGAAGGATGAGGGGAGATATGATTGCTCTCTGTAAGTACATCAGAGGAATAAACATCAGGCAGGGAGAGGAATTATTTAAGTTAAGTGGCAATGTTGCCACAAGAAGAAATGGATATAAAATGGGTATTGACCAAGGTTTCTAACAATCAGAAAAGTGAAGTTCTGGAACAGCTTTCCAAGGAGAGTAATGGAGGCAAAAAACCTAGCTTGTTTTAAGACTCAGCTTGATAAGCTTATGGAGGGGATGGTATGATTCAACTGCCTAGATGTGATCCATCCATGCCTGCTAATAGCAAATATTTCCAGTGGTTGGAGATGAGACACTAGATGGCAAGGATTCTTACTATAGAGAATTCTTTCCCAAGTGTCTGTTTAATGGGTCTTGCCCACATCCTCATGGTCTAATGGTTGGTAATCATCGAAAGTTACCTTATGAGGCTCTAAGATGCTCTGTCCTTGATAGTACACAGGGGAGCTGAAAAATTATAGGGAAAGCTATAAAATCAGGCAGGTATGTTGTGTGAGAACAAAGCAAGGATAGCTCCCACATCCTTCTCAGACTATGAGTATCCCATGCGTGAAAGTCAGCAGGGTGCGGGGCAGAACCAGTGAACGACTGGTGTATGCAGCATATTTCCCCCTAAATCTCTTGTATTTTCAAGATGAAATTGTTGCTAACAGCTTCAGTATTAATTCCCTGTTTGTTGTTTTTGCCACTGGTGTTAGTATGCAGCTGTGAATGGAGCCCATGGCATCTTGTCTCCTGTGTAAGCCATGGTGTCAGGTAAGAGAGAGTCAATGGGACAGTGGGAAGGAGCTCAGAAAATGAAGTACTTGGCACTTGAGAAAATTGATGGATTGCCTGTATTCCATGTGGCTTGAAGTCTGTACCACTCTTCTCTATATGGAGTACTGAGGGGAGACAGCTTCTGAAACATCTTGAGTTATAACTTGAGCATTTTTCTTTTTCACCCTCAAAGTTTTTCCCACATTAGCATAAAGTTTGTCCATGAACATGTCTAGAATGAATATATATATATAGATAGATAAAAATTATTCATGGTCCCTAACAGTAGTGTTAAAATGCACAGGAAAGCTGTACCATGACTAAGGCATGCTCCCTTTGATGAATAATACTATATGTCCTTTCACAACAAGCAGCAGATTTGCACCAATCAGATACTCCAGACTTGATTCCCTCCATCTGTAATCATAAATAATCAGTCAACAGAACTCCACTGGGCTGCATGCCATAGAGTAAATACTGAGGGTTGTTGCTGCAGTGAATTTAAATTTTTGTGCTAAGAACTAATAATAAATATATAAATGTGATAAGTGTCATGCAATATTACAATTACAGAGCTGCTTTAGTAACCTCCATAGGTCATACAAACTTGCTCATGCAAAGTTTGTGCAATTTATCCAGATATCACTAACACAAGTTTTTTTTTAACCTTTTGCCACAGTAGCTGTTTTACACATTGATCATAAGCATATGAGATTTTTGAGACAAGTCAGGGACTTTGAGACAAACTGTGCACCTAATTACTGGCTGTGTTTGTGGGCAATTGTATAATAGTATAAGGAAATGGTCAAAAATGCAGGCAGTTGTCCAATTTGTGTATGATTTCATGGCAATCACATGGGCAGACATGCTGCAGAATATGGTTTTTAATCCTTTCATTGCCTATATTCTATTTTACTGATCTGTATTTTTAATGCACTCATTACTTTTATATTGAAGCACTACATGCTATTTAGAAAGGCAGTGGAGATATTTTAAAGTGGCCTAAGGGATTTAGATTCATCTTTTGTTAATTTAAACACAACACTTGTATTTAAGACCCTTCCTCTCTTCTGAAAATTTCAGCCAGTATTTTTGTGATTAATGTAATAGAAGAGGTGGAGTATTAAAGAAGCAGCCAGACGACAAACTGTCCTAAGTATACAGGCTTCAAGGACATATGCTCTCTGTCTATCAATTTTTTCTGTTTATTGATGTCCAGAGTTTTAATACCAGAAATATTCATGTAGACAATGATTATAACAGAAGTAGTTTTGTTTATGCCAAAACCAAAAGAGGTTTATAATTGTGTAGTTTTATATCAAGATTGGAAATGCTGCTACATAATCATGACAAGTGCTTAAACCTGCAACCTTGCAAAAATATTGCCGCTGTCATTTTTTTTAAAGGCAGATTTCTTTAATTAGGCAGAAGAATTTAAGCTTATTTACCTTTATATGTTATGGGCAAGTGACCTTATAACTGGGTTTTCATTATACATCTTTCATAAGTCAGGTTTCTTTTTAGTGGATTCCTCTTCATCATATATATTTATGAAACATGTCATTCAAGGTATTCGTGTAAATTTTCAGGACACGTATTTTTTCCTGATCTGGTGTGTATTGCCTGTTGATGTTTGTGATGCTGAAAGCATCTGTCTGTTACCTTTAACTTAACAGGGGTAAAAAAAGATTGTGTGCACAAAGTATTTTAAAAGCCTGAATTAAATACCCCTGTATCTCACCCACAAAGGAGACATGTTTTTATACTAATAATATTAGGTTTAGTCATCTTTATTTTGTTGGATGAATGGGAAGCTTTTGGGATTCTGATGTTACAGTAGAAGTGAATGACATCCTAACTCATCAGGGAAGGAATATTTAGTTAGTCTATACTTTTGTTCTAATTTTAGCACCCTTACTTAGTCATACTGTGCTCCTAGTACACCCATTGACTCTGATGGATCAACTTATAGTAAGGTATTAATTGTGTGAAAAGATGTTAGAATTGGTCAGTATCTTTTTAAAAACAAACACACTCTTGACAAACACAGGGCAGAAAAGTTGACATTGTGTAAGATGCAACCCATTTTGTCCTTTCCATTGCTGGTTGAAAAAGATCCCACTTAATATCTCAAATACTCAGAGAAGTATCTTAGTAGAAACATAGGTTCAGTGTGCCTGATAATTTGTAGAAAATCAAGCAAAAATATTCCCTCCATCTTTGCTTACTAAAAAAAGGCACATCTACAAAGGGAAGCTGTAGTCTGGCTCTGATTCCTGTCCATGTTGGTACAGCATCTAGCTGGCTTCTAAGCACTACAGTTTTACAAATAATAAATAATAATTAGGGCTGTCAAGTGATTAAAAAAATTAATCATGATTAGTCACACTATTAATAATAGAATACCATTTATTTAAATGTTTTTGGATGTTTTCCACATTTTCAAATATATTGATTTCAATTTCAACACAGAATACAAAGTGTACAATGCTCACTTTATATTTATTTTTGATTACAAAAATTGTAAAAAAACAAAAGAAATAGTATTTTTCAATTCACCTAATACAGTACTGCAGTTCAATCTCTTTATCATGAAAGTTGAACTTACAAATGTGGAATTATGTACAAAATAAACTCTATTCAAAAATAAAACAATGTAAAACTTTAGAGCCTGCAAGTCCGCTTAGTCCTACTTCTTGTTCAGCCACTCGCTCAGACAAGCAAGTTTGTTTACATTTGCAGGAAATAATGCTGCACACTTCTTGTTTACAATGTCACCTGAAAGTGAGATCAGAAATTCTCATGGCAGTGTTGTAGCCGGCATCACAAGATACTTATGTGCCAGATGCGCTAAAGATTCATATGTCCCTTCATTCTTCAACCACCATTCCAGGGGACATGTGTCCATGCTGATGACAGGTTCTGCTCAATAATAATCCAAAGCAGCTTTCTTTTTTGATGATTTGGCTTCTGTAGTTTCTGCATCAGAGTGTTGCTCTTTTAAGACTTCTGAGAGCATGCTCCAAACCTCATGCCTCTCAGATTTTGGAAGGCACTTTTTAAACCTTGGGTCTAGTTCTGTAGCTATCTTTAGAAATCTCACATTGGTACCTTCTTTGTGTTTTGTCAAATCTGCTGTGAAAGTGGTCTTAAAATGAATGACATGTGCTGAGTCATCATCCAAGATTGCTATAACATGAAATATATGGCAGAATGAGGGTAAGACAAAGCAGGGGACATACAATTCTCCCCCAAGGAGTTCAATCATAAATTTAATTAATGCATTTTTAATGAGTGTCATCAGCATGGAAGCATGTCCTCTGGAATGGTGGCCAAAGTATGAAGGGGCATACAAATGTTTAGCCTATCTGGCACATAAATACCTTGCAATGCCAGCTACAAAAGTGCAATGCAAATGCCTGTTCTCTCTTTCAGGTGACATTGTAAATACAAAGAGGGCAGCATTATCTCCTGTAAATGTAAACAAATGTGTTTGTCTTAGTGATTGGCTGAACAAGAAGTAGGACTGAGTGGACTTGTAGGCACTGAAGTTCTACATTGTTTTGTTTTTGAGTATAGTTATGTAACAACAAAAAAATCTACATTTGTAAGTTGCACTTTCATGACAAAGAGATTGCACTACAGTACTTGTATGAAGTGAACTGAGAAATACTATTTCTTTTGTTTATAATTTTTACAGTGCAAATATTTAGAATCAGAAATAATATACACTTTGATTTCAATTTCAACACAGAATACAATCTACATGAAAATATATAAAAACGTCCAAAATATTTAATAAATTTCAATTGGTATTCTATTGTTTAACAGTGCGATTAAAACTGTGATTAATCACAATTAATTTTCTTGAGTTAATTGTGTGAGTTAACTGTGATTAATTGACAGCCCTAATAATAATATGCACTTAGAGACTGGAGTGAGCTAAAAAATAGGCTCTTTGAATGAATTATGCTACTTCATAGAAAAGTACAGTTGTTTTCTTTGATCACTCCAATATATTTCTACTACAGAAATAGGACTTCAATAGTACTTTGGGGTTTGTATTATTTGAATTTTTTCTGTTTTATAAACAAGAAGTGGTAGCTATTTAAATGTGTGAAAAAGGTCAAATTAAAAAAGAAAAGTCCATTAGATAAGTTTCAAGTTAAAGAAAATCCACCTTGCCTTGGTCTACACTGGGGAGGGGATTGATCTACGTTACGCAACTTCAGCTATGTGAATAACATAGCTGAAGTCAATGTACTTAGACCTACTCACCGCAGTGTCTTCACTGCGGTGAGTTGACTGCTGCCGCTCCCCTGTCAACTCTGCCTGTGCCTCTCATGGCGGTAGAGTACAGGAGTTGACGGGAGAGCGCTCGGGGGTGAATTTATTGTGTCTAGACTAGATGTGATAAATCAAACCCCGCTGAATCGATTGCTGCCCACTGATCCGGTGGGTAGTATAGACATACCCCTTGAAATAGATACATGAATCAAAATGCTACTAGTGGAACCTTGCTCCAGTCTTTAAATTCCCTATTTGGGGCAAATGGACTAGCTGCAGGGAGGGAACTGAGCTCATTATCATGTTTAACTTGGCATTGGGAATGTTTAACACTTCTGTCTTTTATTTAAAAACCACGCTAGCAAACCTCACTTTTTTAATTAGAACAAAGAAAACCCAATATTCTAAAAGATTAATTTATTTTTATTTTAAGAAAAAAGGTATCAGTCTGAAAAAAATAATAATTGGACCCTTGTGAAGCAACCTGTTTATGTAATTGAAATAGTTACTAGAGATCAGGTACAGTGCAATGCATTTGTTAGTCAAAACCACAAATTAATGGCACTTTTGGTGCCACCTTAAAGGCTGTTCACAGTAAATGGGTCTAAAGTGGCGTTGGATAATATAGATTTTCTGCTATAGAATCCAGACTCTTTTATCCCCATGATTTCCACTGCCTTTAAAGAACCGGCACTACTCTTTGGGATGTTCCTTTAGGCTTTGTCTTCACTACAGACTTTGATCATCATAGAAGAGGACTGTGACTATACGAGTTGGCTAACATGGGGGCTAACCAAGACTTCATTGTAATTAAGCCATGTGTTAGCTAGTCATGGCTAAACCCCAATGCCAGAAGGAAAGTCTCTGAATTGCAAAATATAGTTTGCCTTGTTACCTGATTATGAGTCTGATCCAAAGGCCACTGAAGTAAAAAGAGAAACTCCCACTGACTTCGAGCCCTAAATAAGCTTACTAGGCTACAGCTTGTTTTGGTGGTTCCTAAATAAGAGCTTTGACTGATTAAAGACTGCAAAATCAACCTCTTAATTTGCTGAGAAATTACAACACAAACTAATAATGCTCCTCTCGCTTGACTTTGGAAGACTATATATTAGCAACTTACTAAGCTTTAAAGAGTTGGCTTACATCACTGGGTTATGTAATAACTGATTTAAGATCCTCTTTAGTTATCATAACATACAGTAAATTTGTTAACTCATTTAGGACATCATTCAGCTAAGGCCAAATATTCTCAGTGCCTTAAAACTCCTAATAGTTAACAAGTTTCCAAGCTTCTGAGTATTAAAAAGCTGATTATTTTAAATTACATATAATTACTGGTATTTTTTTATTACCAGATATGTTCTGTTTCATAACGCTAACCAGTAATAAAAGCCTCCAGCAGTAAACATTCTGTACTGTAGAGAGCGCCTCATTTATCTAAAAATATAATCTGTTTTAAAATCTGCCACTTCAATTCAAGCGAATGTAAAACTATAGCAGATCCTTTCTGAAAACTGTATGCATCAGCATAGGCAAGGCAAGGGCATCCCTAATAGAAATGCCATATTAAAATCAATTTTGCAGAACTGTAAAACATGTTCATACATGCTGAAAATGAAGTATAAGATTTCTAAAGGATGACAGCAGCCCTTTCTGGCATGCTCTCTAATTATTACTAGCCTGTTTTTTTTTAATACTGAATAACCCCTTAAATGCATTTCTTTAATAGAAATGACAAATTCACTAAGAAATCAGCCAGGCTACAGCACCAGTTGACATTTTTCTTAAAGGAAAAAAAGTAAATGTACATGTGGCAGGTCAGAAAACTTTCACTGCCTTCCATCTTTGAACCCTTTCAAGGCACTGTATAGACAGTGGTGATTCATGGTCCTGGATGCTTTAACAGCTTGACCTTGGACCATTGGTGTTTATATAGTGATTTTAATTGGAGGTCCTTGGTTTTGACTCATTGATGAGATATGGATCCTTTTAAACATCAGAAAAGGAGATTTGGAAACTCTCAGTAATTGGAAATGACGACATCTAGCTAGCACCAATTCCTGGTTTTCAACCCATGCATTCCCCATGCATCCATTCTCCTTTGCAATATAGATTGAATAATTTCTTGACCTGTCTACTAAATTTTTTGTTGTTGTTTTTTGTATTGGGAAACCAATAATCAGGGCCTGCCATGATTGATTCTTTCTGCTTATACCTTTTTGTAAGGTAAGGAAGTGGGGCTATGCCCAGCGCAACATAGCATGGCCAGAAAAGCTGGCTCATGATGAAGCTCAATGCATGCTGCACCCTACTCAAGCATGCACTGTGATCATACTCCCCAGGAGCTTTTAATTATAGCATGCTGCCCCGTGGAGGGGCGATCCCACACCATCCCTTCTTCAGGCTCTGTTTAAAGGCACAACCTGTCCCTTAATTTACTAAAAAAGAAAATCAGCCTTCAGCTAGTCAATGGGAATTTGGAGTATATAACTGATGTTGTGAGTCACCGCATGAATTGTTTTTCATTTAGACTAATGCATTTTAGCCAATGTGAGTTGAGTATTCACATAGCAAAAATCTCAACTCTTTTATTAGCAGGACAAGGAAAATTGTGAAGACAATACATAATTATTTAGACCATGACTGATGTCTGGTAGACTTTCTGTACTCTAATATTGTAACAGTACACAGAACATAGAAGATCCAAGTCCTTAGTGTAAAGGGTTACTTTGTTTTAAAAAATGATACTAACCATTTCCAGTGCTCAATTAAAGAAATTCACTTTAAGTGAAGGCCACCTGTATTTGTGATGCGGGGAGGGGAAGGGGCATAGTAGATGGGAATCCCTGATGAACTATACTAAACAATGGTAATAAGAATGATTTTCAAGGCACAAACCTATGTGATACATGCAACATTCATCCTTTATGTATAATAAAATAAAGGTCTTTGTTGGATAACATCATAAGATGAAGTTGAAGTTTATCTGAAACAAGTAAGCATTGGCATGAACTAGGAATACGTAATGAAGTTAGACAAATTTTGTCAATTAGAATATAGCCTATTAATGAGCATTTAAGAATTTATTTTTGCCTTCAAGCTTTAGTCTTGCACTGTCATGTAACCGAGTTCATCAAAGCTGCAGTTCATTTCATTGACTTCCATTCCTGACTGTATTATCTGTCATTTTATAATTTAATTATACTTCACATATTGGAACCTTCAGTGTTACTAATGATCATGTACTTCCCTTTTTTAAAATGTATGGACTTCAGTGACATTTTCAAAGGAATTAATGCTGTGGAGGAGGGAGGGAAGCATCTGAAAATGCTGAGAAGGTCTATGAAAATCTACTTTGTAAACAGTTGTTAAATATTAACCTGAAGCACACACAATTGGGAACATGATGTAAGGCTCTGGGCTGAGGTTTCTGATGGCTAGCTTGAGGTCCAACAAGCTTCACTGCAGAATATAATAGAATGTTTTCATTAAATAGGAGGCGCGGTGCTGTCCATGGTGCTGAAGGCAGAGAAAGTGGGATCCATTGCCACAACAGTCAGTCTTCAAAATCCAAATAGTATTACAGTAGTTCCACGAGCTTTTAGACTGACAGATTTCTTGTGGAGGCATCATTCTGCTGTACCCATAATATGGCTATATGACTACTAAACCTGTTTTTGCAATTCCAGTATTTCATAGGTTGAGTCCAGCATCACTTGGAACGTGTGTGCCCTAATGGAGATCAAAGCTTTAAAATGGACTTTGCATTGCTTATGAAGATTTTGCATCCTAATGTTTGTTCTTAAATTTTTTTTCTCATACACATACACCCTCCTCACTATCCGGCCATGAGTTAAGGAAACCTTATAGTCTTTCTTTGCCATTTATCATGACAGATCACCAAATTCAGACACAACATCAAACCTGGTTTCCAAATTGTACAAAAAGTTGAGCTGGGGTCAGAATATTTCTATCTGTCAGCGCTTGACACTTTGATTTGTTTTTCTAACTCTGTGGAGTCTTGATTTGAGGTGATTTAGTTGGGATCTATAAGCATTCTAGATAGAGGTTACTCTCTCAAAGCTTTCTTGCCAGTGGTGAGTTGAAAGTACTCAGATTCCACAGTATAGTGTGGTATAAGTATGCATCATTATTTTGTAATACAGTACAGCCTACAGGTCCCAACTGAATTTGGGGGCAAGGTGTGCAAAAAGATTGTGTAAAGCATACAGAGAGATGCAGACTATCCCCCAAAAGTTTAATCTCTTGATAAGTCACATATATGGTCAGTGGAAAGGCTAGAGTAGATCCCAGGTTCTCTGTGCCCTATTGTCTGTAAATACAGACATAGCGAGCTACACTGTGAGCATGTGCATATAGCTTTGGCTCATTTTTGAAAGGCATATTCCCTTTGCTATGGGTTTGTTGCCAAAGTGCCAAGACACTTTTATGTAGGGAAAAATACCTGCATGTTCCGTGAAAAATGGTGATTTTACCCTTAATTGTTAATGGTAAATGTCATTGTTGTCATTATCAGTTAGTTGTCACTGCAACTGAGGGCAGCCTGTGAGGGGTAAAGTGAAGCTTTTGTCTTAAACATCAACCCTTATTCTTAAATAGGTATATTTTCAACCTCCTACTAAGGCAACAATTTTTTGAGTAGTAAAATTGAATTAAGTAATTCCACCATAATTTAATACAGGAAAATTTGTATACAGGTAGGTTTTCTTAATAGCCAAAGAGAACATTGTTACCTTATTCCTTTTAATAAGTTTTGAAAGTCCTATATTGGTAGATATGGGAAATAAGTCACTTTGTACCTCTGCTTTGCCACTAACACTATATGGCTATGTCTGTACTGTGCCACAGTGTGAATGCTGCAGTTATATTGCAAAGTGTTGCAGTATAACTGTCCTGTATTGACACTGCTGACATGAACTAAAAAGTACCTAATCTGAATTAAAAACACCCCGTTTCAACATAAAAACAACCGGAACAAGTGTACAGTCTCTTAGACATCAGTATGGAATACTGAAAGACATTTCTTTAATCACCTAATCAGACCTATTTATGGAAACTTGTTTGGCTAAAATCCAGTGAATAGAATTGTAGACCTCAGATTACTTTAACCTTCTGCAAACTACAGACCTCATACACAACACAACCAGCTAATCAAAAAAATTTAATATAATTTAAATAAACGGTTAACCTTTAACATCTAAGGAGTGTTGTTTAAGTAGCATTGAAGTAGTCTAAACAAATGGTGAAACTTGATACTTTGGAGTTCTCAGACAGGAAAGGTAAAATTTGAAGTCTAGGATTTGTTCTGTACTCAGTACCCATTAAATAAAAAGTGTCCTAAATTTTCAAGATGTAGCTAAATGGGAATATAAAATTGTCAGTCAGTTACATAGATTATCAGCTTATTATGTCATGGTGCCTTGTAAATATCTACATTGTATTGTTTTATATGTAGTAGCATTTATTCCAGTAATGTGGATATTTCAATGCTGTTAATGCACATTATTGAGGCTGCTCAGGGGTAAAACAGCCAAACCATGAGATTTGCAGCAGATATATTATTCTGCTGAGTTCCTAATTTTATTCTACAACTTGCACTGTAAATTATGCATTTATACAGCATTATAAAGATGTACATTCTGATGCCGTCTCCAAGAAAAATCAGGAAAGTGAAATCTGTTTCAAGAGTTTAGTTAACAATTTTGAAAAATAGATATCTTTGTATTTCAGCTGAGATTAAAAAACTGAAGTGTGGGACTGAATACAGATAGCCAGAGCTGAGAGAGATCTGAATAATATGACTTCTGTTACTACTAATAAAAAGCCTGAATAGCTAAATTAAGGGCTAGGAAGGTTAATTATACATTCTTTTTAGTACAAAAGATTATCAGAAATTGTGCATTAGCTAATTCACACATAGTACTAATGGAAGGGGCATACAAAATTAATTTCTACAGTATCATGTAGATTATAGGCACTTAGTCTTCTATAGCTAACATCCATTCTCTCCCTTATGGTCCTCACTGTGTGTGTTTTTGTGTGTATATATGTGTATGTTGGAATTGGAAATCAGAGAACCATTGAAATATGGGGCTGGAAGGGACTTCAAGGGGTTGTCTACTCCAGCCGCCTGCCCTGAGGCAGGACTATGCATACTTACACCATCTTGGAAAGTTGTTTGTCTAACCTATTCACAAAAACATCCTCTGATGTGAATTCCACAACCTCCCTTGGAAGCCTATTCCAGAACTTAACTACCCTTACGTTAGGTAAGATATTAGGAAAACTTTCTCTGTTTCCTTTACTGCAAATTAAGCCCCATTACTACTTGTCTTACCTTCAGTGGACACTGAGAACAACTGATCACTGTCCTCTTCAACATATTGGAAGACTGTTATCAGTCCCTGCAGCCCTCAGTTTCCTTTTCTCAAAACTACACATACCCCATTTTTAAACATTTGCTCATACATCCAGTTTTCTAAACCGTTCCTCATTTTGCTTGCTCTCCTCTGGAGTCTCTCCAATTTGTCCACATCTTTCTTAAAGTGTGATGCTTCAAAGTGGACACTGTACTCCAGCTGAGGTCTCACCAGTGCTGAATAAAGTGGGACTATTAACTCCCGTTTCTTACATACAACAGTCCGGTTCATACACTCAAGAATATTAGTCTTTTTTGCAACTGCAATTTGCATCAAATTATCCTCATGTTTAATTTATGGTCCACTATAACCCCCAGATCCTTTTCCTGTATTACTACCACCTAGCCAGTTATTCCCCTTTTTGTAATGGTATATTTAATTTTTTTTCTCTTAAGTGTAGGACTCTGCCCTTGTGTTTATTGAATTTAATTTTGTTCACTTCAGACCAATTCTCCAATTTTTCAAGTTTATTTTGAATTCTAATCTTGTATTCCAAAGGGCTTGCAACCCGTCTCAGCTTGGTGTCATATACAAACTTTATAAGCATACTCTCCACTCCATTATCCAAGTTATTAATCATAGAAACATAGAAGATTAGGGTTGGAAGAGACCTCAGGAGGTCATCTAGTCCAACACCCTGCTCAAAGCAGGACCACACCAACTAAATCATCCCAGTCAGGACTTTGTCAAGACGGGCCTTAAAAACCGATAAGGATAAAGATTCCACCACCTCCCTAGGTAACCCATTCCAGTGCTTCACCAACCTCCTAGTGAAATAATTTTTTCTAATATCCAACCTAGACCTTCCCCACTGCAACTTGAGATCATTGCTCCTTGTTAATGAAAACATTGAATAGTAGGGGACCCCCAATAGACATATTTGAAAGTGTAAAAGCAAACCATTGAACACTACTCTTTGAGTATGGTTTTTCAACCAGTTGTGCACCACCTTATAGTAATTTCATCTAGACCACATTTCCCTAGTTGCCTTGTGAAAATGTTGTGCGATTGCCAAAAGCCTTACTAAAGTCAAGATATGTCATGTCTACTGCTTCACTCCTATCCAATAGGATGGTAACCCTATAGTTTGTCCCTATGTAGTATGGGTTATGTTAAGGATACCATTGTAAAAAACAGTTTATAATGTAACATAAATAGCAACAGCTAAAGGAAATTATGATTCTTTGCCACATACATGTATTCCTCTACTTCATAATTATAACAAATATTTTTCAGCTATAACAAAGTAGAGGAATGTACTTGTTGCAAAGATCAACTATTTATTTCTGAATGATGAACAAATTTGCATGTAATTTTAGCAACAAACTGGTAAACAGAAAGATGCTTGAGTGATGGAAAACCTGGAGGGAGAAAGCATGGGATTATGCAGTACCACATAAATGACAGAAGCAAATGCAGCCCAGGTTCTGGTAATTTCATTAGTGTGTTTTTCAACACAAGCAGAATGGTCTCATTGTATGTCGGTCATTCCAGGGCCCTAAAGCAGGGGATCTGCTCTGAAAAGTAAAGGAAAAAGTGGCAGTTATCTTTATGTATTCACTTGTCTGGAATCCTTTATCTTCAACTTGGAATAAATTATTCATTACATATGTGATATAATACACAAGGAGATGCAGGTCTTCCCTCCATAAATAGTACATTACTAGAGTGTCACAGGAAATATGAGTGGCCTTTGATTTTTGCAATGTATACTTATTGGGTGGATCCTGGTCCCAGATGAGTGTAAATTGGGATCAACTTGGTTGAAAACAGTGGAGTTACTATGGAGTAAATGTGATCACAATCAGGCCTGTATTCTTTTTTCTCATCTGTATAAGGCTATTAACAGTTTTGAAAATGATATAATTTTGCTGCCTCTTCTTAACCATTTGTACACACAGTTTTTAAAGTGAGACCAAATGGTTTTGGTTTACCCTCCTGGAGTGCAATATATTGATATGAGTTCTGTCTTTATTTCCTCTCTGTCCACATAGCACACCAAGTCTCAGTTAAACTAATTTTTTTACTTATCCATATTTTATATGTGCCTATTAGCAATGGATGGGACATACCTTACAGGAGCTGAAAGGGGCTGTCATGATTATGGTTCCCCTTCTCAGGTTCTCTAATAAAAGAAGGCTATGTCTGCTCTGAGGTGGGAACCTATGACCTAGAGGAGTTGCCTGAGAAGCTCAAAGGAAGGAGTCAGGAGATGCATCTAATTTCCAGAAATATATATGAATAAGCCAGTTTTTTTTCCTGCTGTCGAGCGGAAACGCCTCACTCCTTGGAAGGGTCGTTAAAAGCATGTACTTTTTGTTTTGTGAATCATTCTTAGAAATAACCAGCTCAAGATACTTTTGCACTGGCTTTTGAAAATAATCAGGCATATTTTCCAAAAGAGGCTTTTCCTTCTAAAGCATCTCCTATTGCTTGTAAGAGTCACCTAACTGGTCTCTGCTACACTAAAATTCACATACAGCAACAACTTTGTTTCCTACTCAGTCACTGCAGATGTGCTTTATCCCTTTGTCTTGGTCTTTTTGGACAAACAGCTAACACATCCATAGTCGGGGACTAATCCCTGCATTTGCAGGATATTCGATTATTTGAGTTGTAGGTCATCTTCATCACTAACTTCTGTGATATTAAGCAATTTTTTATTGTATTACTTTGAGGTGTCATTCAAACTTTGTACTTGATTCAAGGGTCCCTCCTAATTAATGCTTGTATAAAAATAAAAATATTCTTGGAAACTTTATTTTCCTGTACTGTAGAAATTGTTCAAGTTGACCCAGCAATAAAAATTGCAAATGACCGGCTTTGTTCTTAACCCCTACTTGCAGGGAGATACCACATTGGATATGGTACTTCTGCCTTGCTCACCTGGTCGAACTGATTCACTGATTGTATCCAAAGACTTTCATGAACATATTCATAGCTAGCTACATTTTAATTTTCCTTGAACTTGGCTCCATCGCTGATTCTGGCACCAGCCTTCTATTAATGCTGGTAAATAACTAGGCAAAACTATGTATTTTATTGACTCCTCCAGACATCTGCAGACTAAACAATATAAATAAAATGTGTTTGACATTGTTACACCCAGTTTGAATTTGGCCCAACATGCATTAGAAAATCTAGTCAAAATGGAGCAGAGCGTGGTGGCAGTGCCAAATTTTAGGCACTTTATTTTCTTCAGGATTCAGTTGCAATAGTTTTGTAGGAAACAAAACTTGGAAATTTCCAACCACTGGTTGTCATTTTGCTCTGTTTAGAAATTATGGCAAAACTGAGGTTTAAATGTTCATTTTAAAATGTCTGCTTTTACTTTTCCATTGAGTCCCATGCTTGTTTCTGTATTAGGAATAACATTGCTATGACTGTATATTTTGTCCACCACAGAAATCAGTAAAACTGCCCCCATCATTTTTTAAAGCTACAGTCTTTGGATTTAGGAGTTTCCTTCTCTATTCTATTTGCTCTGCTTTTAGCTATTGGGAGACTAAACATGTGTATTGTTCATAAAGTTACTAGAAGGCGGAAATTTGAAATCATCTCTATTGAAATACAAGTCGATTTGTCTCTCCTGTTGGGAGCAACCCAGAGTGGATGAATTCTCCCTTTTTTTATTTTGCTTTTCAAAAAGTATTTAAAAGATGTAACTTACTGTGGGCTGACTATTTTCCTTTCAGAATTTGCATCAGAATTAAGGCTACATTATGTTCAAGGTAGCCTGTTTCAAATTATGTCATTTTATTGCTTTTTCTGCAATAGTGTGATAAAGATATAGACTGTGTGCCCATGTACATAGGTATTTGTATAATTTTGTGGTGACATATGATAAATTAAAGGTATGTGATTCTTCTGCTTATTGGGGAAGAATACAGTTAGGTGAAACAATAAATCCTTAAATTTGGTGGAGAAAAACAGGACAAAGCACTATACAAATTACTTGATAACTTGATTACTTGATACTTCTTTCCTAGTTTATATGGAGATCAGACAATATTAAATTTGCCTTTACTATAAATAGAAAACAGGTCATAAGCAAAAACTAGAGAACTTAGTATGACTCAGATACTTAGGGCATAAAGTTTGGTTTTGCACATGAATTCAAGAGAAACTGAGACCACATGGAGCTATATTCTTCCTTACTGCATTCTCTGTGCTCTTACACAAGGGAGTTCATTTGGTCTGTTTTGAGAGCTTGTAAGACTGACACAGAAGCTATCCATTCAATCAGGCTCACAAAGACCGCCAAGATTGCAGAACTACAAGTCATCTAAAGAGAGACTACAGCACTGAAATCTCATGGTGACACCTTGGCTACAACAGTATCACATAATATTGGACTTTGCTGTGACTGGCTTTGTCCCAAGGTGTGCGTTCAGGTCCCGTGAAGAGTGGGGAGACCCAGTGGCTTCCATGCAGGCATTTCTGGTGTAGCATTCCACTATATATGACCCAGGGTGCCTGAGGTAGCCCTCACTGTAAATGCCAAAAACAGGGCAGGCTGCAAAAGAGAGAGCAGATATTCCCAAAACTGGTGGTTAACACTGAAGTTAAACTCACCAGCCAGTCACAAACTGTGCTTCTGATCCCCCACACTGGTTATCAAGAAGCTGAAAAAAGAAATCACACAACTCCCTTTATTGCATTCCAGTTCTCTGGCTCCCAATCAGCACATAGATCCAGTACAGAGAAAAGTTATTTAAAAACTCTGCTCACTATACAATGTGTTCTTTTGATGCCAAAGGGTTAGCCACGCTACCAGGTCAATATTAGTTTGGAGCTTACCCAAAATACCACACTGCCAGCCAATCCTTTAGTGTCTAAAGCTAAAGCCTTTATTATAAAGAAAAAAGAACAAGAAAAGAGTTGTTAAATGGTAAAGCAGATAAGTACAAAGATTTCAAAGTCCATTTATCAGGTTCTTAGCAATATTGGTGAGTTTGCTGGCTTGAAAGTCCCTCTGGAACAGATCCACAGCTTGGATATGTCTTTCAGTCCCTTGTTTAGAGCTTTATTTGTAGAAAAGTTACTCCAGAGGTAAGAAACAAGATTGAAGACAAAATATAGAATGATGCAGCTGCCCTTCATATTCCTTTTGCCATGTGGCTTGTACAGTAAAAGCTGTGTTATCCAGCCCTGTATCAACTGGAAAGCTCTATAAATCGGCATTTCTAATCTCCATAAAAAGTCCAGTTTAAAGTTCCAGTTGGTGCAGGGCCAGCAGGCTCCCTACCTGGCTCCGTGTGGCTCCCCGAAAGCAGTGACATGTCCCTGTTGCTCCTAGGTTGAGGAATGGCCAAGAGGGGCTTGAAGTGTAGGGGGGGGAGAGTTGTGTGGCATGGGCTCTGGGAGGGAGTTTGGGTGTGGGTGGGGGCTCAAGGCAGGGGGTTGGGGCATGGGAAGGGGCTCGGGGTGCCGGTCCTGGGGGGTTCGCACCTTAGCAGTTCCTAGGCAGAGGCATGACAGGCGGCTCTGCGCGCTGCCCCCGCCATAAGTGCTGGCTTGGCAGCTCCCATTAGCCGGGAACTACGGCCAATGGGAGATGCGGGGGCAGCGCCTGCGAGCGGAGGCTGCATGCACAGCTGCCTGCGCACCTCTGCCTAGGAGCAGGAAGGAATACAATTGATGGTTTAAGTTGTAATGGCCACAGTTGTGAACAGATGTCTCCTTTTGTCAAGAAACATGGGGTGTCTCAGAAGTCTCTCACTGCTGAAAGGATTTTGTTTGCTGATTTTATTTTCAAAGTTGTGCTTTAAATCTATATTCAGGTGACACCTATGTCCCGATTTGTGAGTGGGCATGAAGCCATCCTAACAGATGGGTATGAGTACAGGCCTGCCAAGGATTCAGAATTAGTGTTCCATGGGGGGACAAAGTGGCTTCAAATCTTTATCATCATTTTGATTCTATGTTTAAAGCATTCTGAAATGAAGCCTGAACTGTGATTTCTGCTGAAGGAGACCCAAATGTCTTTACTGTGCTAATGATATTATTTAAATAATAACTTTTAACATCCAGACTTCAGTTACCAGATATATTGGAAATCATTGGATAATTGTTAAAAATCTAAGTCATCTGGAGAAGGGATGGGGTGGAGGGAATAGACAAGAGAAGAAAATGATTTGCAGTTGCTGTGGTAGGTCATGTATTAGTGGAATGTAGGATTTCTGTTCTACCTGACATCAGTTAGGAAGATGACATCAAGGAACGTCTCTTTAGGAAGCAAGTTACTTTCAGTCTGGTTAAATGTAAGGGAATATGCCATTCCTGTGGTGGAGCTTTCTGAATAATTGTGTAAGCTGCTGCAGTTATGATTTAAGTCTTGTGTATTTGAATACAATTTGGCCCAAGAGTAGGTTTAGAATCGTAGACTTCCAGCTATTTTTTTTAAAGAGCCACCCTTGAAATATTGTTACTTTTTCATGGAGTTTAATTGAGGCTGTGAAAGAGTATGCACCTCTATTGTAAATATTCCATAGCAGTTGCATTGTATATTCAGCATAAAAGTAGTTCAGTGGTGTATGTTTTCTTTCCATCTGTATATTTTCTTTCCCTTTTGGGGGTTGGTGGCATTGGTGAATGCTTTCTAGATATGAGTCTGAGTCAAGAAATATTGTAGCTCTAATGCTGACACAAAAGGGAGTGCTATGATTTTACATGAATAGCTGAGGTTTTAGGAACCCCCGGCCAGTGTATTGCCCAGAGGTTGCAATTTTGAGACACTCCCAGTCCCTACCCTTGTTGTCTTGGGTTGTTGTGGTATGGGGGCATATAGACCCAGGAGTCTCTCTCCTGTCTGCATTACAGGTGGGTGCTATAAGTTTATGCTTTAAAGAATTCTAAAACATGTATTGCCTAAGTGTAAAAGGCGTCAAAGTACTATGAATATGTGGTTACAGAAAATTAGTTGCAGTTTGTTGTTTTACTCTAGGGAGCATAGGGGAGAAGAGGTAAACCACTGTGGAAACTTCAGTTACCAATGTTAAGATCATAGCACTCTGTATATGCCTTGGGTTTAAAGGATATAGGGTTCTGTAACATATGTTAAACTTGGTTTCTGTTCTTTGAAGGCACAGGATTCTTTATTAGCTCAGAAAGCACAAATACCTATAACACAGAGCATAGAGAGACTTGTCTCTGTATGGACTCATACTAAAATGTCTCAGCCACAGTTTAACATTGCTGAACAACTTGATTCAATAACCTAATAACAGTAATCCATGTGGGTTCAGTTTTTCTGTTCCTTTACAGTACACACAGTTCTGTTCCTTTACAGTACACACAGTACACAGTGTCCAAACCGTGGCTTCTCTCTGTGTAGATAATGAGATAGGACTGGGAGTCAGGAGGTTTGAGTTCTAGTCTGTGCTTTTATCACAAGACCACTGCCTAATCACTCAGCAAATGTGTTGTCCAAGATCTGTATTACAAGGATTTTATTTTCAAGGATAATTGAAAAAAGTCAGACTCATAAGTTGTATGCAATGTTGTAGCTATGTTGGACCCAGGATATTAGAAAGACTAGATGGGTGAGATCTTTTATTGGATCCAATAAAAATATTTAGTTGATCCAATAAAAATATTCTCACCCACCTTGTCTCTAAGACTGTTATAAATTTCCATAATTGATAAGGTTAATGCATTATTGACAGCCAGTCAGAAAATAGAACTTGGCCTCAAAATTAACACAATTTCCTAAATCAAAATCACACACTATAAAGTTTCTTTGGTTCACGTTGGAAAAACATTATTGAACTACTTATGCACTGTCTACAATGAGAGGGTTATTTTTTTAAACTGCATTTATTCTGAAGTTATCTGACTTAACTTTTGGAGCTTATGAGTTTCAGCCTAGCTTGGCATTGCTTTTACTCACAACTGAATCTAGATGATGCTGGTAACTGAAAATGTGGCATAGACAGACAATCAGTTGCATATTTCATTTTGATAGTCTGTTTGATAGGGATTTGTATAACAGTTTATGTAACCTTAGTAGAGAATGGGAAGCATGACCTAGTGGTTAAAGCACAGGGCTGGGCATCAGGAGGCTGGCAGTTTGCCACTGCCATGGACTTGCTGTGTGATCTTAACCAAAATTACTCAGCATCTCTGCCTCAGTTACCCTATGAGTAAAATAGGGAATCATGCTTGTTTACATCAGAAGGGTATTGTGAGCCTTGTTTCACTAATGTTTGTAAAACACCTGGAGTGGCTTTATACTAGGAAAGTAAAACAAAACCAAGTTGTCAGGGTTTATTTTTTTTACCATGGGGGGGTGGGGGGAAGTAATTAATAAGAGACAATGATAGGGATTTGCTTCTCTGTGATGGTGGGAGTGCAGCAAAATAATAGTTATCAACTTTCATATACATTTGGCACATGGATAAATCTATGTGTGTGTATCATGATAACTAAAATCTCACCATTTGCATGCACAATTTAGGAGATACCTTGAAGTCCTGAATTTTCTTTGATTCATAATTTAAAGTACCCTTTAGCTGAAGTATAAAATATCCCTAGGAAAAAGCCTTTGCTTGTTTTGATGTCTCAATATAGTTTTGAGACAAAGTTCTGTAAGTATATAATTTTGGGGGATTTACAACTCGATTGCATCCTCTCTCTTGCAAGATACCCGAAGGGAATTTTTATAGTTGCTAAGTTTCAGGCATCTTGGGGAGACTGTATTTGGTGAAGCTGAATTTCATTCTTTGGGCCAATCAGTGTAGATGTTTTTCCTGGAAGGTATGACATTTGTTCCTCTGTGTAATGTTCAGGACTCATTTCCTGGAAGTTAAGGGAAGCTGAGATGGTTGAGATAACTGAACAAGAGAATTTGTAAACTTCTATAATTGTATGTACTGAGCAGTCATAGCAGCTGCATAGCAATCACCATAGATTTTGTAACTGACCAAATTGGTTTAATTCACTGATGTGATATTTTTGAAAGCTAGGATTATATATTTTTCAGAACTATTGAATAACTGCCTGTTCAGTTCCTTATACAAGCAAACATCAGTAGACATGTTTACAAGTGTCTTGCATATGCAGTTGGTTCAGTATTTAAAAACAATGTGTATATTACCTGAAATATTTATGAATGAACATTAGTTAAAAGTTAGCATTTTGTAGTGCTTAAATATGTAAACCCAAGTAGCTTTACAATAAGTTTTAAAGAGTAGTTACTGCTGCGTCTACTGCAAAAAGATAGGTAACCTATAAGACTGACCTAAAAGGTGAGAACTGAGTTAAGGTACAGCTAGTTTGCTTGAACCTGTATTTATGGTTACAAAAGATACTATGTAAAAATGGCATTTTCTTACCTGCTGGCAGCAGACATGTTGTGTATGCAGTGACGATTGCATACATCCTGAGTACAGTAAGTTTTAGTCTCAGTCTTTCATGTTTGCCTATTGACTCTGCAGTGCTATAAGCGGGTGATCTGGATTCTTCTCTAGCTGATGCATGATAAAGGGAAAGCATTCCCATTACTTACCTAGGGTGCTCTAGAAGGACTTGGAAGGGGGCAGTGGCAGAAAAGGGGGGAAATTAAATCATTTCATGGTACTGATTGCTTGGTGGAGTAGTGATAGAGACCAGTGTCCTATTAGCCAGCAAATTGGCTTTTGCCTGTCCCTCTTTATAGGACGTATGTGAGGGCTGCCAGATGCAAGGTCAGGCATTGGCTTCCACCTACCCATCCTTGGGGTTGTGATTTTTGTTCTGGGTTATTGATGGCATCAGTGGGGGTTGTTTCTGGGATAGCAAATGTATCAAACAGAGATGGTGTTTCCCAGTGTGGTCTGCACCAAGCTGATTGTCTGTCAGGGTCAGGTAGGAATTTTTCTCTGGATCGCCTTTCTTCCATGTTGTTGGGGCCTCTCATGGCCACTGAGTTTTGAAATAACCAATTTGGACTATTGGGTATAACTATCTGGATAACAGCTGGAAATCACCTGTGTTCTATTCCCAAATAAACTTGCAACTAGTTCATTGAAGGTGAAATTCACATCTTTTTTGCGGAGGGCCAGCACAAGTGCTGTTAACTATCAAAGGGTTGAGCAATTAATGGTCAGTGCTTTGCATTCATACATATTGATTTTCCCCACATATACTGGGTCTTGGAAAGCTAGGAAAAAGCAAAACTTACCTACAAGTATACCATACAGATATTGTTGTGAAGTGGTCGAGAATTCAAACTACATAATGCTGGATGAAGAGGGCAGTTTTTTGAGAAACCCGGCCCAGAAGTTCTGTATTGTGGAGGTCCCTCTGCAAACATGTTTTGAAAAGGAAACTATTTCCCAGCAATTTTAAAAGGGAGACAAATATCTTGGTTTCTATTTAAGTAGCTGTACAGTATTCTTAATCACAATTTGGATTTGTCATTTGACTGAACTTGTCTTTGATCTTTTGTCTGCAACCAAGTGCATCAGTCAAAGGATTGCAACTGGGTTTTAAGACGCTTCTGGCTGTTGTTTCCCTTGCCACAGATGTTACCCTGCTTAGTTTTATGGTAAAAAAAAACAAGCTAAAAGACCACTCCCTGAATCAATATTAATATATTACTGGGACTTTGCTATCTTGTTGAATTTAACATCTGTTGATCTCAAGGCACTTTACAAAGGGGCATGTGAGTGGTAAGAATCAGTATCATCAGTTTACAGATGGGAGAATGGAGGCACAGGTGGTTAAGTGATTTACATAAGGTCCCATGGTAAGTTGGTGGCAGAGCCAGGAATAGAAGCTGGATCTTCTGGCTCCCAGTCCCATGACCTGTCCAAAGGACCGTGCTGTCCCTGCTGTCAGGAGTTGAAAGTTAAATTATTTGTCAGGAATTTCCCATATTAGGCAGACAATCTGTACATTTTCTTAGACGTATGAAATATTGAGGTTTCCTGGGGGGTACCTATGGTTATGAGGCACCTTCGTATCACCTGCCCATAGCATGAGGAGGTCTTGTCTGTGCCTGCCTGGGGGTCAGCTCCCCAATCCCACATGCCATGAGCAACACAAACACTCCCCTCTGGGCCTCGTTGGCCCCACAGTCACTCTACAGGTTAGCGATAGGTACAGTCCAACCCCTGAGCCCTCCAAGCATTCTGGAGTGTCCTGCCCCTGTTCCACTGGACACACTCAGATTTACAGACTCACTGCTCCCAAAGGAACACTACACCCCAGCTTACTAGATTGCCACAGCACTTAAATAAGTTTATAATGAAAACAAGTAAAAGCTTATTTAACACAGTGATACCAAGTAGAGCCTAGACTTATTTAACTACATATGTTCATATCTTACAGAGAAAAGCTCACCCAAAGTTCTGCCAGCATTTTACAGCCTGGCTTGGCTGTGATCTTCTGTTTGTGAGACAAGTCACTCTGTCAGCTTGCCTGCTAGGTGAAAGATGCTGAGCGTCTCTTGGTACCCTTAGAGGTAACAGGACAGTTCTTTGTTCTTTTTCAAGAACAGGATAACCCCTATTCTTTTACTTGTTACCAAAGTCCCCTGCCTTAACTCCAAGACTTTGAGAAGATAATTTCCAGTATAGATACATAACTTGCTAAATATTATCCATACATTTTGCATGTTTATGATGACCAGTGGGTTACTGGCTCATAATAGAGACTTTATATGCCATCTTTTGGTGAAGTTAGTATGTTTTTATCTGACCAAGGGGATCTCTGTAAAATCCTATGCTTCCTCTGGGCCCTCTGCCAGTTGGCACCAAGAGGATTTTGCGTCACAAACACATTTTTCAGTTTAATATAAAAAGTTATGTATGTTAATGGCACACTCAGCTGAGTAGATGATGACTAATCTGTGTAAAACTGCTGTATTCAACTTGGATAGTAACATCCACATGGCAGGGTTCTGTTTTTTTGATTGTTGGAGTACCATGTACTCTAGTTGCACTATGATGCTGACCCAGCAAAACACTTAAGTATGTGTGCTTAATTTTAAGCACATGACCAATCCCATTGACATCAGTGAGACTACTCATGTTTAATTGTCTTGCTGGATCAAGGTGCATACTAAGAGTAATAAACCATGATGAAAATGTCAGCTGATTTGATTTATGTAGTGTAGTTGTAGCCATGTTGGTCCCTGGGCATTAGAGAGACCAGGTGGGTGAGGTAATATCTTTTAATGGACCGACTTCTGTTAGTGAGAGAGACAAGCTTGCAGGAGATAGAGCTTGTCTCTCACCAACAGAAGTTAGTCCAATAAAAGATATTACCTTACTCACCTGGTCTCACTGCTTTGATGGTCTACTATCTTTACTGAATATTAATTTTCAGCAATTAGAAGTTTACGGGGGGTCATGAATATAATGAAGTTATATTGTTACAGTGAAGTTACAAGGTATTGAGTTAAAAAATCCCAACGAAAAGCAAAGCTTTTAAAAATGTGAGTTTTTAATGCACATTTGTTTGAATTAAAAAAAGGCTTCATGGTTTGTTTTGTTTTGTTCATTCAAAAGTTTTCCCTTTCTGGAGAAAATAAACTCATCTGCAAGTAGAAATTAGACATATTCTGAGTGAAAAGGGAAAGCGTGATGAAGAGTTTTTGTTTGTTTGTTCACAAAAACAATTTTAAGGTACAAGGTGTCACCTGAAACAAATTGGTCAAAATTTCAGCTCAGTGTTTCACTGAAAAGTTTTCAACAGGTCTGCACATTTCTTGTAATTCTTTTGTTCTAAACTGAAACCTCTAAAGCTACATTCAGCTTTGATCTCTTGCTGGATGGTTTTTATAGACGTGAGAGGAAAGTGCAGTTAAAGTGACCTCTCCTCTGCCTCATTCACTGTTTCACTACATCCTGTTTGCTCACGTTAGACTCAGCTTTATAATGAAAATAATACTCAACATTATTGATTAATAATTATTTGGTAGTATGTAACATCCAGTCTTTTGGAAATATCCCTATTCTTTACCTGTAGCCACTCAGCTTTTCTTACAGTTGTTTATTTCTAGTTAATGTAGTGCTTTCTCCAAAACTTTCCCAGAAACAGTTCTCCTAGATAAAATATCAATTAGTTTGAGCTGGAGATACATCAGACTTTTCATTTCAGTGGGGTTGTTCAGTTGAAAATGAGGACAGAAATTGGCTCAGCTCTTAATATCTGGAATTTCTGCTGCAGATAGGAGTCTCAAAAGTTTTCCATGTCTGTTGAATGGGTCTCTCTGCAGGGTTCAAATTTACTTAACTTTTGCTATCAAATGTAGATCTCTATTGTTTTTAGCCATATTTTACTTTCTGGACATGTGTGAATCCTTTCATGTCTCAAACATTCCCCTTAGAACAATCATGCTAGAAAAGCAATCTTACTCCTGTCAAACAAACAAATGAAACACACCACAAAAACAAAAGCAACCCAACATCTCAACAGAGAATAAACCTAGACTGATTTAAATACAGCATTTCACTTTGTAAAGAAATATAGGCATTCTTTGCAATCTTTCATACATGGAGTCAACAAGTATTCACAGACAAGTGTCCATGGCATTACACAACACTCCAAACTTGGCTGAAGGCAGGTTAGCATTTTATCTCAACTGGTTTGTCATTTATGTGTGAAGTATATTGGTAAGCAGCGAAGGCATCAAAGATGTTGAAGAGTCCTTGGGGCATGAGAGAGAAATCAAGAAAATCAAGGTGATGGAGACTTCTGCTATTAAAGCTGAGAAAGGAAGAGCTTATTGTGCTTCACTGTTTCAAGGAGGATTTATTTCAAAATAGCATTGACATATTTTTTCCTTTTCATAAGAGAATATTTTACTTTCCAGAATGCAGGGACATTCTGCTTCCAGTGATTACAAAAGAACTGAAAGAATTACTAGAACAAAGGGAAGAGCAACAACTTCAGCTTCAAGACAAGAAGTACTGTGTAGAATTACTCAATAGCATCCTGGAGGTCCTCAGCTATCAAGACGCAGTAAGTATTGGTGAAAATGTAGATGGCTTAAGCCTACCGAGGCTGAGACTATTAAGTTGTAAAATATTGATGCTGATGAATCTCGTTTAAATGCTAAATATAAGTTGATGACAAGTTCAACTCATCTATATTTCAGCAGTAAAATTCTATAGCAGTGAGGGTATGAAAGGTGAAATACTAAAATCTAGGGCTTTTTTTCTTTTCAACTTCTGTTTAATATTCCTTGAATAGTCAGACATTGTAAATCAGTCTCCATTCATACCAACTGAGGCTTGGGCCTGTCTAAATTAATTTGTTGAAGTTCATCTTAGACTAAGGTGGTGAAGTATACTAGAATGTTACCTAATATTTATTCTAAAGTTCATATTTTTACCTATTTATAAGACATCTTCCTCTCTTCTAAAATTATTTTTTTAAAATATTTACTAAATATAGAAAAAGTGGTACTTACATTACATATATTAAACAAAGCTTTCAAAGAAAGATTCAGCTTCATTTACTGTCAATCAGCTTCCTCCTATACTTGGGTGTCACTGGAGTTTATGGTTCTGCTTGTAATATAATGGGACGTTGCTTTGGCATAGGATCTATTTTTCGAAGTTGCTGCTTTTCTGTAATCATTGAACGCTTGTTCTCTAGCTGATTATTAACTCTGCAATATGTTGTTTTCTTATGCACTGTGTGAAGAATGTACAACAGCGAGTTCAGGTTAAAATGTAAGTGGAGGACTGTATCTTACTTTAGCTGTACGTGTACTCCTTAATTAAGAGCACACTTGGATGGGTTCCTTAATGTTCTGCGATGGCTGTCTGGATATACAGGGAGGATTTGCTGTTGCTTTGGAGGCTTCTTATGGAATGAGCACATAGGTACTTGAGTTAGGAGCACCGGAGCCTCCATCTTTATCTTGAAGAGTTGTGAAGTTCTATTAGATTAATCTCTGTAAGGTTACATCTTACACTACATACCACTCGCAGCAATGTGTGGGATTTGCATAGCTACATATCGCAGTAGAAAGCGGGCTGCATCCACACTGCGGTGGGTAACTACGTGTGTCTGTGAAAGGTTCTGGCAGAGGGGATGCAGCAGGGAAAGACTTCAGCCGCTCCCAGCTACCTACCCCCTGTCAGAGCCTTGCATAAAACTGCTGGAGTCTTTCCCTGTATCAGGGAAGGGTTCCAGCAGTGGGGAGGCAGCCAGATCCTGCTCTGCTAAAAATACCAATATGGACGCTGTGGCTTGGGTGAGTAGAGAACCGTGTAGGATAGGTCTCAAGTACTTACCTACAGCTTTCAGCCATGTTTTAACTCTACTCACCTAAGCCGTGCCTTGCTCTCTGCACTGCTATTTGTACCCATGCTAGGGGGCCTACATGAGTATGTACACTACATGTCACTGAAAGAAGCGTGCAGTGTAGATGTACCCTCAATGATACAGTGATGCTTCCTGGGGGCATCCAGGGTCATTAGGTACCTCGCTACCATCTTCCCATAGTGTGAGGAAGCCTTGTCTGTGCCTACTGTGGGTCAGTTCACCAGCCTCTGGCAACACAAGCACTACCTTGTAGGCTTACACAGGCCCTGCACACTCCCTTTACAAGTTAACAATATATGCACATGCCAACTCGCAAGTCCTTCAAGAGTCCCCCTGGAGTGGCCAGCCCCCATCCATTGGACACTTCCAAAATTCCCAGATCCTCTGCTTCCACAGGAACCATACAGCCAGCTCACCAGTTACACCTTAGATCACAGCTCTGCTTAACACATAGCACTTTGATACGTTGACAGTAACAAGAAGAAGTTTATTTAACAAAGAACAGAGATTTGAGAAGAAGCAAGTAGAATGAATGGAATCAAAAGGTTACATATAAAATAAAATCATAAAACACTTTCTAGAGTGTGAGCGTCACTAACATGATATTCCCCGTCTCGTAAAGCTCTCCCAACGTTTCTCTCCCAGTGTTTAAGAGCCAGACTGAGGATGATGATCTGTTCATAAGACAAGACAGCTGGCAGCTCTTCCACTTGGTGAAGGATAACTGGGTGTAAATCTGCACCACACATATAGTTCCAACGATTCATTGTCTTCATTTGTAAAATGGGTTAATCTGCTGCTCCCTTCTTTCTCCGCCCCCACCCGAGTCTCCCCTGGAGACTTTGCAATCACTTGATTAGCATTTTGCTTAGGCTGTAAATAGGTGTTCATTGTGAAGTATACACTACTTTATCAACCTGTCTGTGTACATTAGCATGTCTTGCCTGAAAGAAACTTGTTCATCACCTTCTGATGACCAGCCCCAAGTCACAGATCTTGAGAAGATAATTGTCTGTATATATTGACAACTCCATACATGTTTTCTGTACAAACGTTTCATCATAATCATGAGGACCAGCATGACACATGCTTACAGAAGAGACCTAACATGACATTCTTTAGGGGACTTGTATTGTACATATCAAACCCAGGTCATCCCTGTAACCCTTATGAACTCCTGTACCCTCTGCCAGTTAGCACCAAGAGATCCCTGGGTCACAGATTCTGGGGATAAAGACA
Organism: Malaclemys terrapin pileata; assembly: GCF_027887155.1. Taxonomy (NCBI): domain Eukaryota; kingdom Metazoa; phylum Chordata; order Testudines; family Emydidae; genus Malaclemys; species Malaclemys terrapin. The sequence continues at coordinate 30,654,895 of NC_071512.1, forward strand.
AATTTATTTTACTCTGATTTTACCTTCTCATATTTAAGTGGGGCCATATCCCAATGACACAATCACCACTGTACATTGGTTGTATAGTTCTGTAGTTCTCAAAGTGTGATAGGCATTTTAGGCCTATTTGTAAGGGTGAAGCGTTTCCTATATTTTCAGGGGGTTCTTATTCTCTCATTCTCATTTACTTTGTGGAGGAGCTAAATGATAGTTAATTGGGTTTGTGGGAAAACATGGAATGTAAAGAGGGAGTTATCAAAGGAGATGGGGAAACTTTGGTGGATTAAGTAAAGCAGGGGATTACAGGCTTGTGAAACTCTATGATGATTAGAACACAAGAATGAAAAGGGATAGGTAAATGTTTTGCACAAACTTATTACATCTCAAGTAATATATTTTAAATAGGTTCATTTTTTCAAATTAAATCACTCAGTTTCAGTTCTAGGATGCTGCCATGTTAAAGGTGAACAAATTATGAAAGTATTGCTTAACATTTACTAATATGCCCATTTTCAAAGAGTTTAGGAAATGAGAACTCTAGGGTCACTTGTAAATCCTTTTGAAGTATATGTAGTTAATGCAAAAGCTATTTTCCTCCCTAAGCCTTTTATTTCCTTTTGAAGTAGAGAAATGTTGAAGTATTAACAAAGAAAGGTGAAGCTATAGAACATCTGACTTGTTAACATTGCATTCTGATTTTGATAATAGAGCTAAAATTTCAAAATGGTTTTCAGATTCCTCACTTGAAATGGAGTTCATTCCAGTATACTTTGCCAGAAGCTGGGAATGGGCGACGGGATGGATCACTTGATGATTACCTGTTCTGTTCATTCCCTCTGGGGCATCTGGCATTGGCCACTGTCAGAAGACAAGATACTGCGTTAGATGGACCTTTGGTCTGACCCAGTATGGCCATTCTTATGTTCATGTGCTGAGTAAAAGGTGGCTTTGAAAATTTGCATCTTGAAAAGATCTTGTTTTTGATGTGAAATTAGTATTTTTAACTTCATGAAAATGCAAAATTTGAGGGGTTTGAAAACACTCAAATTTAAACTGATATTTCTGCAGCTGTTCCTAAAACTCAGCACATAAATAAACTGCAAAACTGATTAAACAAATATGTTCTTGTTTCAGTGGAATGCAATATTTTATTCTCTTTGGTTTTCCATGTTTACTGAAACTCTGGCAACTGTGCGTGCTCTGCAATTCTGAAAACCCTTGAAAACTGCTTATTTTAAAGGGATTTTTAAATTAGAAAAATATTTTGGATTTTACTTCAGAATACTTCAGGTCTAAAACCATTTGAATACTAGTGTGCTGCTGAAAGTTTAAAGAGCTGCTAGATTTTTAAGTCTTGCCTTATAGAAAATTGATAATCATGGCAAATTGGTGGCTACTCTTGGCCAGTTTTAACAAGTAAAAATCTTAGGATTGATCACCTTGCATAAGAAGTACCTTGTATAATGTGCACACTGTTCTGCTCCTTAGACCGTTGGATGTGACCTTTGCAGATCCTTGCCTTGTCTACACTGGCAATGGTGTGCAAGGGTATGTGTAGCTACAGTGAAATGCAGGCTGTGTCCACACTGAAATATGTAGCTACATATGATAATGAAAAGCTCTGGCAGGGGGAAGTAGTGAGGAAGTTTCCAGCAGAGATGCTGCCATAACCTTTTCCTGCTGTCTCCTCCCTGCCAGGGCCTTTTCCTGCTTCTGGGGCCTTTCCCTGTGGCAGGGAAAGACTGAGGCAGTGGGATGCTCCACTGCTAAAATTAGTGTAGACAGGGGAAGCATTGTTTGGGCGAGTATAGAGAGCCATATAGGGTATCAAGTATCAGAGGGGTAGCCGTGTTAGTCTGAATCTGTAAAAAGTAACAGAGGGTCCTGTGGCACCTTTAAGACTAACAGAAGTATTGGGAGCACTGGCCATCACCTACAGTCCTCAGCTTAAACCTCTCCAACGCATCATCAGTGATCTACAACCCATCCTGGACAATGATCCCTCACTTTCACAGAACTTGGGAGGCAGGCCAGTCCTCGCCCACAGACAACCTGCCAACCTTAAGCATATTCTCACCAGCAACCACGCACTGCACCATAACAACTCTAACTCAGGAACCAACCCATGCAACAAACCTCGATGCGAACTCTGCCCACATATCTACACCAGCAACACCATCACAGGACCTAACCAGATCAGATACAACATCACCGGTTCATTCACCTGCACGTCCACCAATGTTATATATGCCATCATATGCCAGCAATGCCCCTCTGCTATGTACATTGGCCAAACTGGACAGTCACTACGCAAGAGGATAAATGGACACAAGTCAGATATCAGGAATGGCAATATACAAAAACCTGTACGAGAACACTTCAGCCTCCCTGGCCACACAATAGCAGATGTAAAGGTAGCCATCTTACAGCAAAAAAACTTCAGGACCAGACTCCAAAGAGAAACTGGTGAGCTCCAGTTCATTTGCAAATTTGACACCATCAGATCAGGATTAAACAAAGACTGAATGGCTATCCAACTACAGAAGCAGTTTCTCCTCCCTTGGTGTTCACACCTCAACTGCTAGCAGAGCACTTCACCCTCCCTGATTGAACTAACCTCGTTATCTCCATACTGATTTATACCTGCCTCTGGAGATTTCCATTACTTGCATCTGAAGAAGTGAGGTTCTTACCCACGAAAGCTTATGCTCCCAATACTTCTGTTAGTCTTAAAGGTGCCACAGGACCCTCTGTTACCATATAGGGTACATGATGCTTGGTTCTGGCATGTCTTTACTCACCTAAACTGTGCCTGACTGTCTGCACAGCTATTCACACCTGTGTATGTACTCTCCACACCACCGTAAGTGTGTTATAAAGCCCCTGATACACAAGTGGGTGCTAAGGTTTTTGAAGGCTGGTCCTGTCCTGTTCATTGGCTCTTGACTTCTGTGGCTATTGAGAAGCCTCCCAGTTAGCTATTGCCATTTAATTCTTCTTGGGAGATAAGTGGGATACCTTTAGCAATAAAATTATGTTGATCCAGTTCTCGTTTTGATTCTGAATCCCTACAGAGTTGAGGTTGGGACAATATAATTTGGAGCAGATATACCCCAAGCCCTATCTTCTGCAGACATGTGGAATGATGTTTCCCACCATATAGCCACTGAGCACCTTCTCCATGAATTATTCTGCAATGCTGAGAAGTGTGTGGGTTAAATACACTGTAATCCTAGTATAATTTTTAAAGAAAAATGAAGTGAATGCCTGTACTCAGCAAGAAAGTCTCTACTCACCCATTTTTTTAGTCGTTTAAATATGACCTTGAAGTAGAAACACCATCTTTATAAAGATCAACAATCGATATGTCCTGGAGGCAAACTTAGATACTTGGGAATTTTAGTAGCTACTCCATTTCAGACCTCTGATAGGAACAAAGATTAGATAACAGAGATGCTCTATTTCTCAAAATTGAAAAGTCAAAAATACAGAATCAGTTTTTTAAAAATAACATTGATAGTTTTAGCAATGGGGTTTAAAACTGATTTTAATCTTTAGATACTATTCTAAGGGGTTTTTACTATTTAAGCACTGCCAGTGTTACAAATTAGAGGTCCAATGGTCCTATAACATAACTGTCCAGACAAAAGAGAAAATGTGTCTACACAGTGTATGAGATGCTCACAACAATACACTCAGAGTATATTTTTAAAATAGATTTGTGATAGCATTTTTGGAAATTTTTCTTTTCACACACAGTTAAAATAATGAAGTATGATTTTAATATTAATTAATTGTAATTTATCACTTCTAAGAACTGGCTCAGCCTTCAGATGAGATCATGCCAATTGGAGACATTTAATTATCTAAAAATGGAAACAAAAAAACACCCAAAGTGCCATTCTTTACATGAATGAGCAGGATCCATTAATAATTATCCAAAATAAAATATTATTGAGGAAATACCTGAAAGCGAGCAAAGGGAGGACAGCTTTTCCTTTAAACACTGTACACAAGGTTTGCAGAATTAGCAATATCTATTTTTAAAAAAATATGCTTGATATAAATAAAAAAAAAACAAATTTACCTTACGAAGGATCAGATCCTACAGCCATTGCTCCTTGCTCTCTTTACTCAAACAAGTAGTCCCGTTGATTTAGATGGGACAGTGTCACATTCTGGGATTCAATCCAGACCAGTGAGGGGTTGTCACCACCTGCCCCGCAACCTTGGGTGCCTCACAATGCTTTGCTCTTGTGGTTCCAAAGCTGGGCTGTTCACAAACAGCTAAACAACATGTAGATCACACCCTGAGTGTTTGTGTACAGCTACAGCCCTGGTCCAGCAACCCTGACCCTAGCAGCCTGTCAGCAATACAGGCTCCTTGACCAGTAATTGCCAGTCAACTTTGACACCTTGTGTCAAAGGCCAGCTTGTCCTTTGCCTTTGAGAAATGAGTTTACCTCTTTTGCTGTCCGAAGGACCCTGTTTACTACTTGAGATAAACACACATTTATTTGTTTAGACTGTTTAACAACATCTGCCTAGTCAGGGCTACATGGGTTTGAATGTATGCTAACCTCATGGTACGGGAAATTCATAACTTTACATATAATGTTGCTGCATACGTTTCACCATGATATTATGGACCAGTGAGTTATTAGTTTTCAAATGATTTCCCACAAGGCATATTGTGTTCAAAGAATATTACAATAGTGTGTGGTATTGGGGGTGGGATGTGTATACATGGATGTATTCTGTAACAGACAGTTGACATGGGGAGGACCAATCAGATAAGTAAGGAAATTTTCATTTTAATCCAAAAGCCATTTTTATCAAAAGTTTAGATGGGAAAAAATTGACCAGGTCTAAAACTAGGCATGAATTTGGCTTGATCATTAAAGTGTGAGGTTCTACCAGAATCAAAACACTGCCACTGCTGTCCGTCTAAATTTTCACATAGTAAAAAGGTGAGGTATCCTATATTGTTTGTTTGGTGCTTTGATGTCTGGGGCCCAAGTTAAACATTGTTAGCTATGTTTTTCTTTACTTAGATGTTTGTTTTTACATAGCTACAGTGTTCTGTTGTTCTTTAAAATTAATGTATGCTTATGTATGACCTTAGGTTTATCTTGATGATATTTTTATTTAAGAACACATGGTGGGATTTTTAGAAGTGCCTAAGGGTACGTCCACCCAACCAAAAAAACCCCAGCAGCAACAAGTCTCAGAGCCCAGGTCAACTGACTCAGGCGGGTGATGTGGGGCTCATGCTACAGGGCTAAAAATAGCAATGCAGTTGTTTGGGCTTGGGCTGGAGCTCAGGTTCTGAAACTCAGCAAGGGGGGGGTCGGTCTTGGAGCTTGGGCTTTAGCCTGAACCTGAATGTCTATACTCCTGTTTCTATACTCCCACAACATGAGCCCAAATCAGTTGATCCAGACTCTGAGACTTGATGCCATGGGTCTTTTTTTCGTTGTATTAGATGGACCCAGAGTGACACAAGAGCCGCAGTTCCATTTACTTGGAAAATGGTTTTCAATTGAACTTGTGCTCTTAAGTCACTTAGGCATTGCTGAATCAGTGACACAGTCACTTAGGCACAGTGTTTTGGTTGTTGTAAATACATATCATACAGAGCCACATGGACTGGGACACAAGTGACTTGGTTCTGCTTCCATTTCTGCCACTGACTCACCAAGATCTTAAACAAGCAGCTTATACTGGGATTTTGTAAAACACCTACTGGAGTTGTTATCCAGGGTTTTCAGAACCCAGAGCAGGAGCAACTTACCTATTTCACTCCAGGTGGTGTCAGGAATAAATCAATGGGAACATAGCAATTCTTTCTGATAAGAGATTAAATGCAAGTAAGCGTTCTTTTGTCTAACACGGCAGTTTATTAGATTTAAGCAGACAGACCTAAGCAATAGGTTTAGAACATCCTAGATATTTACCTAAATTCTGGAATAGTACTGAGTAATTAACAGTGGGTTTGCAGTGGCCACTGCTTAGCCACCGGGGAGAAAAGGTGTCCAGAAAAACATCCATCAAGATGGTTTCAGAGAACTGCTTCAAAGTGTACTCTATTATTTAGACTTTTATAACTAACTTCTACAAAACACACAGGTCATAATGACCCCTACTGGATCATTACTTTTTCTAACTTTTAATAAACATCTAATATTAGAAGAGCCCAGACTCAAGGTCTTCCAACCAACAAGGTTTTCAGTCTTACTTGTTTACTTTTCCCCCCTCCTCTTATTCTGATTAGCAGAAACTGCCAACAAGTTTTGACCTTGCATTTAAATGCCAGTCTTCAAATTAACCTTTAACTACGTGGTGTTATATTTTATTAATTCATGGTGGCTGAATGCACATAATCTGGTTGCAATTGGCTTGATGACATTTTGGGATACACCCCCCCTCAAATCCAGGGTAATAGTCAGGCACCCAACTACCACTGACTTTGGGGGTAAGGTACCTAACTCCCTTAGTCCCTTTTGAAAAATCCCATCCATGGATTCTGTGCCTCAATTTCTCTGTCTTTAAAATGGGATATTGATCCTTGTTTTTTTCCTCATAAAGTTACATAGAGATTTGTGGATGAATAGTGCATTGTTAGTATTTTGTATATTTCATTAATAAAAAGATTAATATTTTGCATGAAAAATAAACCTAATCATTACTGAGACAAAAATCCCTTCTACTTCTATCTCTTGGAGGACAAAAATACTAATGCTAACATCTAAAATTAAATTCATTATGTTCAAATATGTTTCCAGCATCTAAAAGGATCAGAAGTTCAAAATCCAGGATTAGGGATATGATGGATGAAGAGCTCCATTTTTGCCTGCTGCTTCTCCTGCTTTGGAATTAATTAATTAATTAAATAAAGGGCAGTAAAAAATGTGACTTTAAATGTTCACTTATTTAATTGAGAACAGCACCACTCATTAAGAAAATTTCGCAGCTGGCTTCAGTTTCTCTGGTTAAAAATTGATCCACTAAAATAGGATTATGCCTAAAAATCTAAACTTTATTTGAATTGCGTGGATGTTTAGAGAATGAAAAATAATGCCTTTCTTGACATCTAAAGTGAAGTTGTTTCAGATAATTAAAGAGTAAACAAGGTATTGATATTATAATACAGTTGCATGTTTCAGCTGCTGTTCTTATCTATTACAGCCTCTGCAGCATATGACTCATAGAGATGCTTTTCCTTACTCTGTTTGACATACTTTTCATGTAATGCCAAATTCACAGTTACGTTTTGAGTATGAAAGACGCATTGAATCTGAAAGATTAAATAAATTGATTGTACTCCCTCACTGCCCTTTAAGGAGCAAGCTTTGTTGTTTTCCTCAGTTATCTTGAAAAGCTGTTGTCTTCTTCCTGCTCAACTGCTTGCAATTGTATATAATTTATAACATTTAATTTGTGCAGTCACTAGGGGTTTTTATAACTGGGATTCATTTTGTTTCATTTCTTTCTTTCATTTTTGTCCCTTTTAAAAGACATACTTTTATTCCATTTATCCCATTTTAACACACACACTCTCAAAACTGGACTTCACAGACTTTTTAAAAAAAGCCAATGTTGATTGTGCTAACAGAGTTATAAATCCCTCCCAGCCAGGGCCAGCTCCAGGGTTTTTGCTGCCCCAAGCGGCAGGAAAAAAAAATCACGATTGGCGGCACTTCAGCAGCAGCGGCAGTTCCACCACGCCGCTTTCTTCTTTGGCGGCACTTCGGCGGTGGGTCCTTCCCTCCAAGAGGGACTGAGGGACCTGCTGCTGAAGAGCCAGACATGCCGCCCCTTCCCTTTGGCTGCCCCAAGCACCTGCTTGCTGTGCTGGTGCCTGCTCCCAGCTCGCACCCACAGATACATTTGCATAATCTCTTTCACATGCAGGTTATCACATGATCATTTCCCCCATTGTGCCATTTTAGCAAATCCATGCACACACTTAGGTAAAGTGTGTGTGTGCGTGCATTCTCGGTATGGGGTGGGAAGAGTAAGTACCCTAGAAATATAGACTAGTCTTGAAAAATTCTAGGTATTCAGCCAGTTAGATGGAATATGATTTTCCCTACTACTTGGGTGTGTCAGGGGCACTAATATCTGTAGCATATCTGCAAATATCTGTTTTATATGCCGGCATCTCAGCGAAGCCATAGGAGGAAAAAAGCTATAGCAGAGAATGTAAATAGCAGAAGGAGTCACAGAAGAGGTTAATACCTTAAATGCTCCTCATCAGCCTATTGTGAAGTCTCTATTCTAAGAAAACTCTCAGTAGTTTTGATGGGGGCCTGAGGGAGTGTGAGAGTGTGGAAGCAGGCCCAAAATAAACGGAACTTATAAAAATAAAGGACACTTGTCCTGTGTCATTTAACTGTGGGACGTTGAGTTGAAACACAGAATTCAGGAAGGCTTGTCTTCCTCTTAGGATCCAGTGACTAAACAAGAAGTGGCAGATGAAGACATCCTGTTCTGGTGGTTGAACAATTTTTTTCAACGAAAAAATAAATAGAAAAATGAGATTTCCAAAACCATTTTTATGGACAAAAATCATTGTCAAATTAGTAATTTTTCAGAGAAATTTCAAATCAAATGTTCAGAGGAAAAAATGAAATAATTCAAAATTTTAGAAATTTTCTTTCCAAATAATGAGGATGACCCATTTTCTCTCACTTTAACTCTTTTTCACTGGGACAAGGTGTGGGGGGAAAGTGAGAAGAAAAACCAAAACATGAGAAACAAAATTTTCATTTAACAGTTGAAAAAAAAATTTAACAAAATGAAAACTGGTAATATTTTTTCTGACACTTGAAATGGAGAAGAAAAGATCCAGTCTAGTCCTTAACCTGGAAGCAATTTGAGGACACTTGAGATGAGTCACTTCATACTATAAATTGTATAGCTTGAAGGTAAAGGGTGTTGTGCACTTCCCTAAAATAACTAGCCATGAGTAATGCTGTCATGTTTTCCCATATGATTTCATTTTTAGAGATGTCCATGTGTATTTGGACTGTGGTGGACCAGGTGGGAGGGTAAATGTATTCCTTGGGAAAGACTGGATCCACGGCACATCTGCCTTGAGGGGGTCAGGAGGGACTTCAAAGATCACTTCAGGTTGACTTTTTTTTTTAATCTCTACTTTGGTTCAGTTTATCATGCATAAAACACATGTCTGGCATTGAGGTTACAAATCACCACCTCTCTCTAATTCCGTCTTCCCTGTTCAGCCGTGACAGATCTGCTTCCCCTAGGCCCCAGCGAGCAGTTGCTATACTCCAGCAGCAATTTCAAAGCTCCTATCCTGGGAACAATGTCCTCCTACCTTCATGATAGAGGTGGGCATATAATAAAATCAGGTGCACTATTATACAGCAGTAATTGTACATATCTGTACTGTATTGCATCTGGGAGCTGCATAATATATATTTAGCTTTTTCCCCCAATTCAGGTGAACAGTGGCAGCTTACAGGGAGCTCAGCTTCCCCCTTTACACAGATTACTAAAATAATTTAAATGATAAAATGTAGTTCTAGAAAAAGACTTAATAGATGAAATCCATCAACTTCCAGGTGCAGGGTTTAATCCGCAGAGAAAGGATGTCACATATAATATAAAATATTAATCTTCTACTACTCTAGAATTTAGATAAAGGGCAAATAAATTCAAATGTAAACCAGTAAGTCTAAATTTAAATAAAGTATTGATTTTACATTAAATTAAAAGAATTTTAAAAAGCTGAAACTTGAAATAAAAAATCAATTCAACCCATCCAGTTTAGAAATTAAAAATAGTTGAGTGTTCTGTTCCATCCTTCTGCCAGTCAGGATTGTTGCCTTTTGCATGCTGTTCTCATGCTCTATTCAGCCTAGTTTTAAATGTCTCAAACAATGGCCCTTTCGACAACATGGAAACAACTATAACTTAATTAACATATAGATATATAGGTAGGTGTGTGTTAATGTTTTGTTAGGAGTAAAGTGTCTAATTAGAGATTTCCTATGAGGCATTTGGGAAGGACTTATCCAAAAATAGATCCAACTTTGCACACACTTATTCAGTGGCTAGGGAAAAAAGCTCATCAGAAGACTCTGAAGGAATTCAGTAGCAACATCAGCATGTGACATGCCCTCTGGAAACTTCAGATGTGCCAGCCTAACTGGGAAGTCTGCCAAACAACCAGATGCTAGTGTTGGAAAGATACCTACCCCAGCATGGCGTCTGGTACTGTAATTGCTAATCAAAGAGACAGGATGAGTGTTATAATGTGTTTAGGTAAGTGACATTAAGTACAAGGGTATTGTTTGTAATTTAATAAAATGTGAATATATTAAATAGTTTTAACTTCTTTAAGGCCAAAGTGGGTTATGATATTGTTTTAGTGCTGGTTCGTTGTTTTATTACTAAACATCAAATTTGAGATAAGTAATTTAAAGAAAAATAGCAAAGCGCAACAAAGGAAAAATGTAAGGATCAAAGGAAAGGAATGTGCATGAACATACGTCATCCTGGAGGCAGCAGATACAAAATGTTTTACCAAGTTGAGAAAGGGCTTGTTAGTGGAGAGGGCATGGCGCTTTGTTACATATATGAGGATTTGGCTCAGCCAGAGTCTTTCCAGACCTCTGGAAATGTCCAGTTCACACTGCTGTTACTCAGTAGACTAAGACCTGCATTAATATTGATTAGGATTGTATAATCTCAATAATATGGGTACTAATTTGGTAACAGCATGCGTTCCAGGAATGGGATGGATTGTGTGACAGCCTGGTGTTTCTAATAATGAAAATAGGTTTAATAGGGGCCAACCAGCTTTTTCTACTAGGTTCTTTAGCCTGATGAGCAAGCAATCCTGGGAGTGCACTACTGTAGATCTCTATGGGACAGGCAGGGCGCAGTCACAAAATTTAATTCATGCATATCCTCTCTATCCATCTTAACGTTAAGTAGTCTGGATTATATTTAATAACAGCATGTCTGTCCCTGTTCAGTGTCTCCATAACAAAGTATAAGTTTAGGCTGATGTGATTCTGGTATAAAGTTAAAACTTAGCATAGGTGATTTTAACATGTCCTATTTAATCTACTGGAAATCTGCTTATTATTGTAATAGCTATAGCTCCTCCTCATTATTTGCATTAGACTAGTGCTTAGAGACCCATAAGGATGAGGGCCCCATTGTTCTAGGCACTGCACAGATAGGAAGACTGTATCTGCTTAGAAAAATTTATAATATAATTAGACAAAAATGGTGAGAGGGGAAACTGATGCACTGAAGTGATTTGCTCAAGGCATGCAGCAGACTGATGGTAGAACACTCTTGGATATCCATAAAATAGGTAGCATGCGTGCTTCCTTCTGAGAACCATTGGATCCCCTAGAGCAAAGAACCTAGAATTCCAGAGTTAAGCAGTAAAATTAAACCTAGAAATAATTGCCGTATAGCAGCCATTCTGCAAGTGAAGTCAGACATCACTAATAAGGCTCTTATAAAGTCTAGTGCCCCAAATTACCTTGAGAACCAAATTGAGTTCAGTCAGCAAAAACTTATTTCCTTGCACCTCCGTAACCTGGAAAAGTTTCAATATATTTTAAATTCTAAACAACTGGGCATTTTGCAGAAATGGGGGCCATGCTGAGGTTGCTCAATCAGGGCAAACCGCAAAGAATGGGGCAGACGATCCCCAAAACCGGTGGTTATTCTAATACTTAGATTCACCAAGGCAGCGACAAAACAGCTTCTACAATACCTTCCTGGTGACCCAGAAGCCAATACACAGTTCTCTTAAAGCAACCCAGCCTATGGACTCCCTCCCAGACAGCCAAGTCAAATATGATGATTATTGAAAATCTTGTTCATCATAAAAGAAGTTCTACCAATCCCAAAGGATCAGACACATTACCCACCAAGTTAATGAATACTTCAGATCTTACCCAAATACACACTTACAGCCAATTCTTAATAACTAAAGTTTATTTAAAAAGAAAAGATCATTATACATACAGATATGAGTTCAGTTCTGAGATCAGTTTCATAGAAGAGGTGGTGAACTTTGGAGTTGCAAAGAGTTCTTAGAATTAGTCCATAGGTTCAGTCCAATGTCCAATAGCAGGGTGATCCAAATGATTTTGGAGACCTCAGTCTTGCAGTTTAATGCTTTCCCTGAGAAAGCATAAGCAGATTTGAGATAAAAAGGAGCAGAACCCAAGGGTCCCCTTCATAGTTCTTTTGCAGTGTGCAGTCCTTGGGTAAACAAAAGGCAATCATTGTGACTTTGAAGTAGACCTATTCCCAAAGCATCACTGGTAATTAGCTACATGGATTAACATAAGCAATTGCCTATCTTCCATCATTTCACAGGTGATTTACCACAAACTTCAAATAAAAATTGACAGCGATATCAGTACATTTAATGTTAAGATAATTTTTTGATCTCTGAATCAACAGAATACAGCATAGACAAGAACTTTTTGGTTACATTGTTAACCTCTAACAATATGTACATAAATACACAAAAATACAGTCATTAACTACTACTATGTCTCTAAATTTTGAATGTGGGTCAGTTAGCATGACAGTTGCTTAACCGTTTTTGGCCCCATATCATAGCTTGAAACCCTAGGGATAGGATATACAAATGTCCTTAGCATTGGCCTAACTCTGCTCTCATTGAGGTTGGTGATAAAAGTTCCATTAACTTAACTGGGAGCAGTTATGCCAAGGTGTCATGCTTTTGGAAATCCTACCCTGGACTCCTGATATGACAGAATCAGGATTGCGCAAATAGTTTTTAGATTCTTCTGTTTAATTTAAAAATTGTTCTGTGTTTGTATTATATGTGAAAATAGCAATAAGACAGGAATGGCACTATTTTAATTAAATCAGACATCAAATGAGTTTTGTAGAATTTGTAGTATGAGGCCTTTAATAATCTGTGAACTTCAGTTGTAGGACAAAGTCACATGCCATGTGTTCATGGCTATGATAAAGATTCACTGAAATGTTATGTAATTATTTTAAAATCACTGACATGTCATTTGACACTCTTTCATAAGATGACTTGCTTCTACTGTAGTCTGTAGTGTTCCATTATTCAATATAATCTATTAGAAGTATCTTTATATGTGCAGGGTTACATGATAAAGTGAATTTGTAAATAAACGTTTCACCTCTGTAGATCTGAATTCAATCTTGGCCTAGGACAGAAGTGAATTGTGTCACAGATTGCATAACACTGATAGCTGGAAGTATCTGCTTGAGAAGCCATTGGTTGGCTTCCCCCAGCTTCCATTGGCTGGGAATCGTGAACTGCAGCCATTGGGAGCTGCAGGTGGCCGTGCCTGCGGACAGTCGATGTAAACAAACTGTCTCATGGTCCACCATCAGATTATAGACAGGCCACATGCAGGCCGCATATTGCCCACCACTGCTCTAGAGAAAGGGTGATGATTGATTTACTACAATGACCTCATTTACCCAGGCTGTTGACCCAAGACTCTTTGAGGCCTATTTAAATAACAGGTAGATGTATCAATCATAACTTGATTATAAACTATCATCTTCAACTATAAACTATGCATAAGATTTCCATGCATTTTAACGGCATGTTAATTTTGAAGCATCTGCATTGTTCCTCTAAAATCATTAGAGATGAAAGAAATTGTCAAGGTTGATTCCCAACTCTGGCACTTTGAGTGCAGAAGGTGGGGGCCTGCAAGGATTCTAAAAATTAATACTGGCCACTCTAGGCCGGTATTAAACTCCCAAGGTTACAGCTTTTCTGTGCCATTGGATGGTAAATGCTGCCACCACCCAAGTGCAAAAACAAACAAACAAACAAAAAAAACCCTTTGAGAACCCAGAAAGGAGCACTTAGGAATTCCTTCCTTGGGGTAACCTCAAGCCCCTTCACAACACTGGTCCCCCCCGGGGGAAGAGCTGAGAAAGAAAACAATGGAAATCAGCTGCTGCCACCAGCTAATTAAACAACATGTGCACAAAAAAACCCCCAATCCTGTTCTTAAAAAAAGGTAAATTTTATTGAAACAAAAAGAAAGAAAATACATCTGGAACTTAGGCTATTGCTAGATTTTAAAAGAGCAAATATAATAATTAAGCATCAAGAATGGTTTTCTTGAGGTCCAGCTTAATGGTTACAAGCAAAACAAAAGCATTTGGGGGTTAGCACAGAGGAGTCCACAAACTTTACAGAAATAAAAGAGGTAAACCTAATCACATCTTTCTAGACATTTTCTGATCTACTTACATATCTGGGGTTTCAAATTGAGTAGTTTTAGGTATGATCTGGTGATTTTCATACCTGGTTCACAGCTTTTTACAGCATAGCTTCAGCTCTGTTGTGCTCTGTCCCCTCTCTCTGGAGAACAACACAGACACAGGGAAAGATTTTTTTCCCAATTTTGAAAAGTTCTAGCCCTCCCATTGGCTCTTTTGGTCAGGTGCCCACTCACTTCCCTTTACCTATGGATGCGGTCAGACTTTTTAATCCTCTACAGGTAAAGCAAGTAGAGAATAGCTACCAAGAGGGATTCTATAGCTAACTGGCTGACTGGGTGTCCACAAAAGGGAGCTACCCTCCCCACTCCCATTTATCACAGAAATAGTTGACTAATTCTACATTTTTTACAGAACCCAGTTGTTTAACTCAAACACTAATAAATTTCCTTGCAAACTCTCAAAAAATTCATTCTGTACTCAGAATAAGTATTGCAAATTCACAAGGGATATGCTATATTTTCATAGACAACAAACCTGGTTTAAGTGCAAAATGGAACTAAGCCTTAACTATGGAGTCATAACCAGCCCCTCTCCTTAATAAGCAATCTTTTATTGTGCATTATTCTAGATAGCATCAATGATGCTGCAGACCATACTGAAATGTAATAATGGGAAGAGATTGGATTGTGAGGACATTTTGTTCAGCTCCCTTCTTTAGGAAAGGAAGCATGAGGGAGAAACAAGGAAAGCATTTATAGTGTCAATTAGTGGCTAACTCTTTTTGCCAGTGATTGATTTTTTTTTTCAAGGAGTAGAATATACTCCAAGTCTTTTCCCTCATAGTTTTTATCAAATCATTAAGTGTCAGTTCGCTATTAGTATATCTACAATTATGATAAAATGTTTCACTATTTCTTCTTTCTGGGTCTCAGCTCTACTTAATTCAGTTTAAAATGTCCTTTTACAGTACATGCCTTGTTGTGGCTTGCCAATTCCTTTGTTTCCAAGTGCTTGCAAACACATTGTTTGAAAATAAACAAAACAAAACCACACTCCCAAAACTAATTGTACAGCCTACAGGTTAGAAATAAATAGAACCCTCTACTGAAGTATTTGCCTCACATGGTTCTAAGAAAAGAGAGCCAATAATTGTAAAGTCCTGTAATTTAATGGACTGAAGATATGACTCTCTCAAGGGAAGCATTCCCAAGTGCAGTAAAATAAAGCATGCCTTTCAAAAAAAGCTGTCCTAAGCATGTGAAGATTTGGAGAAAGTTTAGGTTTTTCCCCCCAAGGATATTGTAGGAAATTTCCATGCATATCACATGGTGATCATCAGTTTTGTAGTATTTCAGTTTTTTCAGACTTCCACCGGAAAGTAAATTTATGAAGCATTATAATAATTCACCCAAGAAGAAATTAAGATGTAAAAACATGGATGGCACAGTGAATACAATAACAAGCTAAAAATAAAATCTTTCATAGATTGAAAATCCTTTTGAGAACTGACAAAATAATTCCTTACATTTTTCTGGAATAAGCAAGAGACAAATTACTACAAAGCAATTTCATATTATATATATAGATGAACAGGGTGGCATGTTATTGACACGTAAGTCAATAATACTGCAGCTTTTGGAACAACTGTAGTTTTGTTAAAGAGCGGTGTGATGGTAGCATTTTTGGATTAGGATTAGTGCCCCATGATAGATAAATAATTAAAATAATGCAATTGATGAAATCAGATTGTTAAAATGTTGAGTTAGGAGTTGTCTGAAAATGTGTGGTATAACATCCTCACACAGGCAGGAGACCTATGCCTAAAAAGACTACCAAAGGAATACAAAAAGCGTAAGACATTAAAGAAGAAACTGCAGTAGAAATGTTAGTAATGCTATTATTTAAAAAAAAAAAAGTCTGGTACCTCGTATGAGAGGCAATGACAGCAGTGAAATTGATTACAGGAGAGGGGAGCTAATGCACCGTAGACCTAAATGTTCCTATATTTCCTTGGCCATTTGAGGCAGTGCTAATACATCAGTATTCCAGGGCTCTCAATATTTAATGTTGCAATTTTTCCATGTAAAAGTATTGAAGTTCAAGAGTGAAGATTTTCAAGCCTGAAAAAGCCTGTATTTTTTTTTTCAAATTATAGTGGTAATCAATGTACTAAAGAGAACTATGATTAATATAAACATCTTGAATTCTAACAGGGGACAAAGCATAAAACACCTCTTACAGAATGGCACATAAAAATTCCAGCAGAATTGTCAGTTTTGAACTCCACGCTCTGTAATTTCATGACAAGGATTCTTACCAGAAGACTACTTAGAAGTGTTACAATTCCAGCAGTGACACAGGGTGTGTCTTCTCTGCATGAAAAGAAAACCATCTATGCAGATTTCATGAAGTAACATTGAACACTTTCTAAGAAATTAACGGATATTTCTCAGGTCTGATATGGGTGGTTATGCGGCCAATGCTCTTAAAGGGTAGTAATTTTGCACACCTTCACTGGAGTGTTAGAAAGCTGCTCAGCAATCAAAAAACTCAGAGATGACATTTCCAGCTGCTGGGTGCAGGGCCAGCTCCAGGCACCAGCCGAGCGAGCTGGTGCTTGGGGCGGCAGATTGTTTGAGGCGGCATTCTGCCCAATCCTAGGGCGGCACGGCTGCTTTTTTTTGTTTGTTTTTGTTTGTTTGTTGTGCCGCTCCGGCCACCCTGTAGGGGGCGGCGGCGCGGAGGACGGGAGCACCCTGCAGCAAGCCCGGCAGGGCAGTCCGCGTCCTTCCCTCCCAGACGACTGGAGCGGTGCGGAGCCTCCGGTCGTGGCCGCGTGGTAGCGCCCCACTGAAGCCCTGGCCACCCCCCTTCTCTCTCTCTTCCCCCTCCCTCCCGCTAGCGGGGGCATGTCTGCAGCGCAGGGAGTCCCCCTGCACCCTGGCTCCGGCCGCGCCGCAGTTTGTTGTGTTTTTTTTTTTTTTTTCCTTTGCTGTTCTGGTACTTTTTTTTTTGCTTGGGGCGGCCAAAAAGCCAGAGCCTGGCCCTGGCTGGGTGTGAGGAGGTGTTCCATAGCCAAGTAACAACACACACTGGTGGATAGGCAAAGTGTGTTGATAAAAACTAGAGTTTGGAAGATCCTTAGAGTCTGCATTGTAAGTTATTTATTTTACTTCATTTAACTCATGCTCTGGGTGAATGTTAGATGTCTTAGCTCAGTGGTTATTTTACTTTTCAGCTGATATTAAATGAGCATTGCTAGGAATAGAGGCTTTTTCAGCTTAATTCCTTTTTTTTTAACTGCATGTTGCCTCCCTGGTCCTTTACTAATACACTCTTTAGTAATTTGACCTAGCAGCACATCTTACCATGGAAAATTATATGTCACAGTGTAGTAAGTCACAGTGTACAAGGATTTTTTTTTCTTCAACAGTAAGTACACACTACAGTTAAAAAAAAACCCAGTGCTAAATCTCAGCACTCTCCCTTTGTACGGCAATATCAAATGCTGTGTGCTTCAAGGCAAGACCTATGGGGCTAAGGGTGAATAACTGAGTTTAGGCATCAATGAGCAGGCAGAAGATGTTGGAATACATTCAGAGAAGGAAAATACCTACAGCGGGGGTTCTCAAACTTCATTGCACTGCGACCTCCTTCTGACAACAAAAAATATTACATGACCCCAGGAAGGGGGACAAAAGCTTGAGCCCTGCCACCCCAGGTGGGGAGGCCAAAGCTGAAGCCTGAGCCCCACCATCCCAGGCAGGGGGCCAAAGCCGAAGCCCATGGGCTTCAACCCTGCTGCCCAGGGCTGAAGCCGAAGCCTGAGCTCTGCTGCCCAGGGCTGACACCCTTAGGCTTTGGCCCTGGGTGGTGGGGTTTGGGCTTCGGCCCCGGGTCTGGGCCCCAGTAAGTCTAATGCCAGTCCTGGCAACCCCATTAAAACGGGGTCACAACCTACAGTTTGAGAATCACTGACCTACAGAAAGGATTGAAAAAGAAGATCACACTTGGGTATAAATACAACAACATTCATCAGGAGCATGATCTGGAGGTTATATGAAAAATGTGCCATGAGGATAGATTATTAAAAGCTAATTATCTCCTGGAATTTAGGTCTGACATTAAAATAATGCTTGTAATTATGCAAAGTGTTGAAGTAAAAGAAATAAATAGGATGCCTTCCATTGAAACAAAGGAGCTGCTTAAAACGGTAGCATATGTAGCTGGCAGATGTTTTCATTACAAGGCTGACAAACAGATCTCTGCATATATTCTCACTACTATTGTAACCTCCATGTATGTTACCAAGTGCTAGCCACATTTATCAAGAGCAGAAGAGCACCATCTAAATTCTGAGTGTGATCATAAGAGAGCAACTCTTTTGAGTTTTCTAATAAATGTATGTATTTAGTTTTTGATTTGTAATATGAAAAGCTTATCACAATTATTAAAATAATTGTACTTCAGGTCTGGAGCAAAACAATTATTCTCACTTTAGTACAATTTACTTTGTCATTTAAACATATTTAGCACAATTTCAATATTATGTAATAAGTTTTCTTTCAGATATGCATACGTATACATTTTCTGCTATACTTCCATATCACAGGAAGTGTCATGCTGCTATGATGTCATTATCAGTCATTGTAGAACAGTGGTTCTCAAACTTTTTTACTGGCAACCCCTTTCACATAGCAAGCTTCTGAGTGCAACCCCCTTATAAATTAAAAACACATTTTTATATATTTAACACCATTATAAATGCCGGAGGCAAAGCGGGATTTGGGGTGGAGGCTGACCGCTCACGACCCCCCATTGTAATAGCCTCATAACTCCCTGAGGGGTCCCGACCCCCAGTTTGAGAACCCCTGTTGTAGAATGTGATGCACTTAAATTAGTTCCACACCCAAAAAACCCTACATTAAGAGAACATTATTAATTCAATAAAAAGCTATTCCATTTTATTAAAGTTGTGTTTCAAACAGTTCATTACTTTTTAGGCTTCCAAACTAGCCAAAATGGTAACGGTAGAAAAAACGAAGATAGCTACTTAGAGTTTGTGTATATAATCTGCATACCAATAAAAAATAATGACTTTTTATAAATGAAACCCTGAAGAGCATTATAAATATTGGAGTTGATAAGCCAACAACTGGAATACACATCTGGTAACTCTGCTCTTGTAGAGGTGTCAGGGATATTGAACAAGTGACATGGAGTTAAGAACATAAGAACGGCCATATTGGGTCAGACCAGTGGTCCATCTATTCCAGTATCCTGTCTTCAACAGTGGCCAATGCCAGATGCTTCAGAGAGAATGAACAGAAGAGCGCAATTTCTCGACTGATTCATCCCTTGTCATCTACTCCCAGCTTCTGTCAATCAGAGGCTAGAGACACCCAGAGCATGGGGTTGCATCCCTGACCATCTTAGCTAATACCCATTGATGGACCTACCCTCCATGAACTTATCTAATTCTTTTTTGAACCCTGTTATAGTTTTGGCCTTCACAACATCCCCTGGCAACAAATTCCACAGATTGACTGTGCATTGTGTGAAGAATTTCTTCCTTATGTTTGTGTTCAACCTGCGGCCCATTAATTTCATTGGGTGACCTGTGGTTCCTGTGTTATGTGATGGGATAAATAACACTTCCTTATTCACTTTCTCTACACTGTTCATGATTTTATAGACTTCTATCATATCTTCCCTCAGTGGTCTCCTTTCCAAGTTGAAAAGTCCCAGTCTTTTTAGTCTCTCCTTGTATGGAAGCTGTTCCATACCCCTAATCATTTTTGTTGCCCTCATCTGTACCTTTTCCATTTCCAATATAACTTTATTGAGATGGGGTGACCAGAACTGCACACAGTATTCAAGGTGTGGGCATACCATGGATTTATATACTGGCAGTAGGATATTTTCTGTCTTACATTCTATCCATTTCCTAATAGTTCCTAACATTCTGTTACCTTTTTGACTGCCACTGCACATTGAGCAGATGTTTTCAGAGAACTATCGATGATAATTCCATGATCTCTTTCTCGAGTGGTGACACCTAATTTGGATTCCATAATTTTATATGTATAGTTGGGATTATGTTTTCCAATGTGCAGTACTTTGCATTTATCAACATTGAATTTCATCTGCCATTTTGTTGCCTAGTCACTCAGTTTCATGAGATTCTTTTGTAACTCCTCACAGTCTGCTTTGGATTTAACTATCTTCAATAATTCTGAATCATCTGCAAATTTTTCCACTTCACTGTTCACCCCATTTCCCAGGTAATTTATGAATTTGTTGAACAGCACTGGTCCCAGTACAGATACTGGGGGGGGGGAGGCGGACCTGCTATTTACCTCTCTTCACTGTGAAAACTGACCCTTTATTCCTACCCTTTTTTTCCTGTCTTTTAATCAGTTACTGATCCATGAGAGGATCTTCCTTCTTATCTCATGACTGCTTACTTTGCTTAAGAGCCTTTGGTAAAGGACCTTGTCAAAGGCTTTCTGAAAGTCCAAGTATAGTATGTCCACTGGATCACTCGTGTCCACATGTTTGTTGACTTTCTCAAAGAATTCTAATAGATTGGTGAGGCATGATTTCCCTTTACAAAAACTATATTGACTCTTCCTCATCATATCATGTTAATCTGTGTGTCTGATAATTCTGTTCTTTACTATAGTTTCAACCAATTTTCCTGATACTGAAGTTAAGCTTACTGGCCTGTAATTGAAAGGATTGCCTCTGGCGCCTTTTTAAAGAATTGGTGTCACATTAGCTATCCTCCAGTCATCTGGTACAGAATCTAATATATGTGATAGATTACATACCACAGTTAGTAGTTATGCAATTTCATATTTGAGTTCTTTCAGAACTCTTGGGTGAATAAGCATCTGGTCCTGGTGACATATTACTGTTTAACTTACCAATTTGTTCCAAAACCTCCTCTATTTACCCCTCAATCTGTGGCAGTTCTTCAGATTTGTCTCCTATAAAGGTGGATCAGGGGTGGGAATCTCTTTCTCATCCTTTGCAGTGAAGATCATTGCAAAGAATTCATTTAGATTCTCCGCAATGGCCTTATCTTTCTTGAGTGCTCCTTTGGCACTTTGATTGTCTAGTGGCCCCACTGATGGTTTGGCAGGCTTCCTGCTTCTGAGATACTTAAATTAATTTTTTTTGCTCTTAGTGTGAGTCTTTTGCTAGATGCTTTTCAAATTCTTTTTTGGCTTGACTAATTACACTTGACTTGCGAGATTTGATGCTCCTTTCTATTTTCCTCAGTAGGATCTGACTTCCAGTTTTGAAAGGACGCCTCTTGCCACTTCTTTTACTTTTTTGTTTAGTTGTCGTGGCACTTTTTTAGTCCTTTTACTATTTTTTTTAATTTGAGATATACTTTCAGTTTGAGCCTCTATGATACCATTCCTAAAAAGTTGCCATGCAGCTTGCAGGCATTTCTCTTTTGTGACTATTTCTTTTAATTTTCATTTAGGCTAGGTCTACACTACCCGCCTGAATCGGCGGATAGAAATCGACCTCTTGGGGATCGATTTATCGCGTCCCGTCAGGACGCGACAATCGATCCCCGAATCGGCGCTCTTACTCCACCAGCGGAGGTGGGAGTAAGCGCCGTCGACAGAAAGCCGCAGAAGTTGATTTTGCCGCCGTCCTCACAGTGGGGTAAGTCGGCTGCGATACGTCGAATTCAGCTACGCTATTCACGTAGCTGAATTTGCGTATCTTAAAACGACTCCCCCCTGTAGTGTAGATGTACCCTTAGCTAGCTTCCTCATTTTTGTGTACTGAGCAATTCAGCTATATTCACCTCTTGGACCAGATCTTGTGCAGCCTTTTTTCTTCGGTGTTTTTTGTTTTGATTTGGGGTGGGGGGGTGTTTATTGGCCTACGTGTAGAGAATACTAATGAGGTGTATCTGGCTCTCAGACTCCCCCTCTAAACTCCCGTGCAAAACAACCCTGTTAGCTGCTCCTGTTCATTAGCTCCTCTGGTAGCTTAGGAGCTAGCTGTTTTTAAACCCCTATTCTCCCTGAATAGCCCTGTCCCCTGGTTAATGGTCCTTAAAGGGAATATTGGTCAAAGCCTCGTTAAGAAGCTCTCAGCCTTGCCTAAAAGGCCACTAGACTCAGCATATACAGGCAGCCTTTTCAAAACAATATAACCATTTATTAGTCACCTGGAGTATGGAAGGTTAGGTTAGCACAGAGAGGCAGAAGTTAAGCCATGGGCCATCCTGGTGAAACCAGTCCCATGATGGGTCAGCCCAGCTATGATGATGGACTCCATCTCTGGCTCCCTCTCTTGTCCTTTTATTCATCCAGTTAGAGTTCCTGTGTCCCTCCAAAAGGGCCGCCTTTCTTTCGAGTCACCTTTACACCTTGTTCTCCAGCTCAGGTCAGAAGTCCCATCTACTGGGGTTTCCTGCTGTTAGGTATAGACTGTTCAGTCTGTGAGGCATCTATTTGTCATGCTGGACCCTCTGTTGATTTGGGTCGGCTTCACACAGTTTTTTTAACGACTCTTCATTTCACCAGACAGCAAGGTGACCGAAGGGCAAACACCTCCTGTCTCCTGTACTGTTCCAGTAGCAGTGTTAATCCTTTTGCACCCACTGGGTAGCAATGCAATGTACAGAGGGAAACTGAGGCATGCTAGGTTTCATAAAATATATTACAGAAAATTCCCATTGTGTCAAAAACATGAACTGAAGAATAACTCTATAGCAGCAAAGTAATTATAGTACAGCAGGATATTATGAGTTTGTAAAGTATAAAAAGCCACAAAATATATATTGGGTTAGTATTAAGTGACTAATAACTCAGAAAAATCAGTGAAATTAACAACAGAATCATATTGCCCTAAACTTTTTGATGAAATTATGTTGAATTGTTTGGAAAGGAAAAAATTTTAAAGTTTTGGAAAACATCTGTTTGAGAACTTTCCCAATTGTATTACACTGCTGATTTCTTTTATTACAGGGTTATAAATCCTATACAAATAGGTTTTGTGATAAAAATACAGACAAATTTATTAGCTGCTGCTATAATTTGACATGTATTTCAGAAACAAAAACTCATAAATGTCACTTGAGACTACTACCAACCATCTTCAGTTTGTAAAATTCCAATGATTACCATGACAGATGTGAAGCTATAGAACACAGTAAAGAGTATGAATGAAGAACTGCAGGCTTACAGCTCTGTTAAATGAAAAATAGGTCTGGCTCATGTACTTGGGAGCTTCTCATACATAGTTACATAAGTCTGAAAAATCTGCTTATATGGTCTGCTGGCAGGTGAAGTCAGTTGTACTGTCTTGAGTGAAAGACTTAAGATTTCATTTCTGTGATTTCTGAGAGTTATGTTTAAAAAAAAAACAAAACCCAAAGCATTACTAGAGACATGACAAAAAGTCTCTTGGTTAACTAGCAGAGTAGGATTAGTGAGGGATCCGGGCAGTAGCTTCCATATTATAGTTTTTTTTAAAACTGCATTTGTCAGCATAATGCTTAAGTACTTTATGAAGAAGGATTACCACCACAGTGGGTGGTGGTCTGGTTGTGAGATGCAAACCTGGAAATAAGGGTATTTTCCTTCACTGTACGATTATTCCTTAATCATAAAACTTTTTTTAAAAAGCAACTTAGTGGCTATTAGCATTTGTAACTGCTTGTGCCACTGTTCAGTTTTCTCTTGGTCATATGTTCTCTGTCACTAGGACGTTATGATAGTTTGATAACCAACCACATTGACTGGAACTAATGTGAGACTAGGGAGAGGTGTTGGCAAGAGAAGGCTCATATTCTGCTTGCCTTACTGAAATGAGTATTCCTTTTGAAATGAGTGGGATTGCTCATGTGAGCAGGGCAAGCAAGACTGGTCCATTACTTCACTCAAGGATGCCATTCAACTATTGAAAGCATCAGTAGTTACTAACCTAATCTTTCTTCTGCTTTAAAAAATACTGAGTTTATGTAAATATTGGCTTCATATTATTTTACAGGAGTCAACCTATCATCACATTCAAGAACTAATGGTACAACTACTACGCACAGTGAACAGGACTGTTATTTCAATGGGGCGAGATGACACCTTGATAGTGAGTAGTATTTTTAAATGATTTTTTTTAAAGTCTTCAGCATGCCTTAAAGATGGGTTTTCATGCAAACCCATTTTATTCCATTTTTTCTACTAATGCTGTATCTGCAATATTCATTCTTGGTGGTCTTTTGGCAAACTGGTTTTCAGGTTTCAAATACAGGGGCTAAATCATGTTCACCCTCTTAACACAAGCGGACTTGTTACAGACAGGATGAGCACAACCCTGAATATTTCCAGCAGGATTTGGGCCTTAGCCACTGTCCTGTTTATATGTTAATCCCTTCCGTGTTGAAGTGAGTTACTGAATACCTGTATTTTAAGAGGAGAATCTACCTCACAGAAAACAGTGTTTCTATTAATTTAAAATGAAAGTACCTGCTTAAAGTTGGTTGTCTGAATAGCTTATATAAAATGATTTTACCTGTAGCCCCTTCAGCATTTCTTCTGCTGAGTTTCAGAGATTTCTTGTTTTTCACAGCATTAGGACATTATCCTTCTTATCAGAAAGGAGACTGAGAGATGACTTGGCTACAGTGTATAAATACCTTCACAGGAAGGAAACACTGGTTACTAAAGGTCTCTTAATCTAGCGGAGAAGGGCTAAGAAAAACCAGTGGCTGGAAACTGAAGCCAGGCAAATTCTAATTAGTAACTAGGTACAATTCTTTAACAGTGAGGGGTGATTAATCATAGAAACAAAGTAGGAAGGGAAGTGGTGGATTCTTTGTCTCTTGATGTCTTCAAATCAAGACCGGGTGCTTTCTGGAAAATATGCTTCGGTCAAACACAAGTTATTAAGCTAAATACAGGGTTATCTGGGTGAAATGTAATGGTCTATGATGTACAGAAAGTCAGACTTGATCTAAAAGTCTCTTTTGGGCTTAAACTTTATGAATCTATGGAACTAGCTGCTTTTTTGGCTCTGTGTCTGGAAGGAAGATGAAAAGTCCATCTTTTGTCAATGACTCTTTACAGTGGGAACATCAATCTCTTGTCCCAATCTGGTGAATGCGGCATGCAAATGGCCATAGTCACTGGAGATGCTAACCTCAGTGCAGGAGATGCGCAGCTCCATGGCCTGGGAATGCTGTGGGGGCAGAGCCAATGGTTTTAGGGTTACTCATGCTGATCTATGATTTAATTTAGGGGCAGATTCTGTAGTGCTTTCTGTGTTTACTCTTATGAATAGTCCCATTGATTTTAATAGTACTACTTGTAGGGAGTAAAAGTTGCAGAATCTGGCCCTGCATTTGTATGTTGTTTGTTGTTAGGCTGGGAAAGTGGCTGCATGGGTCACAAACTTTGTTGAGACTGATGGGTGTGAATGCACCCTTCACTTAATTTAGCTGTAAAGATGAATTAATCACAAGCCTCCACCTAAAACAAAAGGGGTATGTGAATCCACCCAGATTTAGACTAGGGTTACCAGTGTAAGTGGGGGAATGGTCCCGCTATTGTGGGGAACTTTCTTGGCTTATACACTACCTTGGTGAAATGGGCTAGCACAAGGATCTGACTCCTTGCTCCCATTTCCTTTACCCAGAGGCCTGCCTGACCTCAAGGGCTCCCCTTTCGCTCTCCTGTGTGGCAGAGTCCTCGTAACCACGACAAGGTTGGGGGTTGAGCCCCCCAGGAATCGTGGGCCCAGCCATGTTGGTGTATAGCTCTGGAAGAAGCCTGGGGAGAGGTTACAGGTGGGATGCAGGCTGAAAGAGTGCTCTTGGTGCTGTGAGCAAATTAAGCTACTTTGAGACACAGGACGTTGTAGATAAACAAAACTGCATCAAAGAAATATCTGATTACCGCCTATTTCTACCCCTAACTAGGACAATCTGCTAGACCCTGAACTTCTGGGTAGCTGCTAGGATCAAAAGGAGTAACACTGTATCATGTATTTTACATTAATCCCCAGCATTATAAATTCTTATGCTCTTCTGAAAAGTATCTACATATCACTTACTTAAAGGTTGGGCTTGTCCTCCCAAGGCAGCAATGGCTCCTTTTATTTCCAGATGAAGTTCAAGATGTTGGTTTGGATTTGTAAAGCTGAATGGTTTGCATCCAAGTTATAAGAGAGAGTTATTGAATTAGAATGCAAGGGATAGTGAATTCTGCAGAGGGGAAATTGGCTAACAATCCCTCAATTTGAACATTTTAGCACTAGAGCCAGTGTAGGTAAAGTGGGAGTCTGTCAGTTCCAGAAATCATTTCTCCATTGATCCATCAGAGTCCAAATATTTTACCTTTCAGCACTCCATGTAAGTCTCAAATGTGCAGTCAGTTTTTTATGTGTATGTGAGTGAGAGAGAGAGATACAGTAAGGAAGAAGTCAGAAGTGGTTTTAGATGGAGATCTAATGACTCTGAAAGTCAATTTTGGTTGCATATTGGAGGTTTGAAGGTTACTTGTACATGCATGCAGAGGCTCTGGTTTTGAGCACATTATATATATACACCTCTACCCCGATAGAACGCGACCCGATATAACATGAATTCGGATATAACGCAGTAAAGCAGCGGGGAGCCCTGGGCCCTTTAAAGCGCCACCCAAGCCCAGCTGCTGGAGCCCCGGCGGTGATTTAAAGGGCCCGGGGCTCCCCGCAGTGGCTGGAGCACCGGGCCTTTTAAATCACCACCGAAGAAGCTGGTCCAGTCCGTAGCGGACTGAACCTGATATAACGCAGTCTCACCTATAAGGCTGTGAGATTTTTTGGCTCCCGAGGACCACGTTATATCGGGATAGAGGTGTATATAATCTGTAGATGAATATTGCTGAAGTGGTTTTGAGTATGGTGAATGATCAGAAACAAAATCTAAATCACAAATACAAGCTAAATTTCAGCAGGCCTACTAGGATGAGTACTACATCATGAAGATGGGGTTTGTTGCAGTCAGTTGAAAAGGCATGTGGATAAGCAAGTACTTTTACTGTAATTTATGAGTAAGCCTAACTTGCTCATAAAAATTGCACTCAATGTTAAGGTCCAAACCTGGATGCCTGCATGCATCCCATTGTATTCAGAGGTACATGCCTTTCAGATGCACATGCATATTTGGCCTTAAGATATCCTCTATCAAAAGAACATCCCACGTATGAGATGTAGAGCCTGTTAACAGAATTGACCTGTGTGACCAATAAAGAAGAATCTGTTTTCATTTAAAACAAAATAAAAACACCTTCCTTCCACCAAATCCCTAAATCAAAAACAAACAAGCCACTTAGACTTTGTCCTTGAAAAGATAGCATGGAAAATGTGGAGTGGTGCAAACTGCTCACTAGAGTCATCAGGGATGGAACACACTGCTTCCGCAATCCATCTAACTGCTAGTAACCTAAGTACTTGAAAGACTAGAACTGGCAAAAGAAACCAGGGATTACAA
This sequence comes from Malaclemys terrapin pileata, assembly GCF_027887155.1. Lineage (NCBI taxonomy): Eukaryota > Metazoa > Chordata > Testudines > Emydidae > Malaclemys > Malaclemys terrapin. The sequence continues at coordinate 30,682,655 of NC_071512.1, forward strand.
CGTAGAGATCACAGCCACTGTTTCTTTGGGCTGGTGTATCAGAATTGTTTTCATGATTCTTGATGTGGCTAAACAATTTCTGAAAGTTCTGGCTACTATAACTTTTAGAGGTGATCTGCATAAGTATGCAGTGTGGCTTTCTACAGAATGCGTAGATAATCTGAGGTCTACTATAAAAACTATGGTGCTTGAGACTCTAGAAATACAGATAGGATGCTGTGGGATGGCTGAAGCCATTTTTAATTAGTGTTTTCTGTAGAAAATTTTAGTTTTGATGTTGGCTTGCAGCTATCATTTGGACAGGTGTAAGTTTCAAATTTAATTGAAGTTCCTTCTGAGTGTGGAAAGCAGAAAAAAAGTAACCTCAAATAACTTATGAAATTCTTTAGGAAGGGCTACAATCCACCATCTCATCTAAATTATTGCTGTTCTATGTAATGTACTACAACTATGGAACTTGAAATGATGCCTGATATGAACTGCTATGACAGTTACTATAACAATGTCAACTTAGCTTAAATCTAGTAAACCTAAAGTAAAAAATAAATTTGAAGTACATTTGATGCCAACTCCCTGTGCTGCTTTTGGATTTAATATATTTATCTTTTTTTAAGAGAGTTTGTTTACAGTGTGAAGAACAGTACAAACAAGAGAAATTGACTATACAGGGGAAGTACTCAAAGTGATTCTACCGAGTGACGCCATTGCACAGAGGGAACAAATGGGGAAAGCCATTTTCTTTTTCACTAATCTCTTTCAATTACACTAATTAAGCACAGCAAGTTAAAACATTTCAGACAGAAGCCTGAGTAAGCCAACGGTATCCCTTTAGATTTTGATCTCAACTTTGGAGGGAAAAAAAGATGAGTAGACAAGTTTACACATTTTATTTAAAAATGTAATGAATGCAATAAAAATATCTAATGCAGTGTTTGAAACAGCTACATTGCAGCATAAAGAAATCAACTGTGAAACAAACTATAAATGATCTGAAAGTGACTTTATTCTCTTATGTGCATTTTTCTGAGCTTGGTCACTGAAAATAAAAGAGGAAAAAAAGGGTGATGAGGAAATTGGATTTGAATTTTGTTTTGGTGTAACAAGGGTGTCACTAGTAGCATTTATCAGAGGGGTAGCCATGTTAATCTGAATCTGTAAAAAGCAACAGAGGGTCCTGTGGCACCTTTAAGACTAACTTCTGTTAGTCTCAAAGGTGCCACAGGATCCTCTGTTGCTTTTTACTAGTAGCATTGTTAAGGATATTAGTTTACTTGCACAATATAATTTTAGGTGAACAGTGTCGCTTTAATTTTGTAGTCATGGAGCTCCAATGACCTAACACCAAGTGCAGTGTGGACACTTCCTCCTGTAAATGTGCAGAATTACTGTGACACTAATATTGCTAGTATTATGGAACTAGGAAGACACCATTTTAAGTGACTAATTTTGCCCTGATATTCCTAGTGTCGTAATGAACCAAATGAAAGTCAGTCATCACAGCAAAAATTGATGGGAATATAAAAAGTTTAAATGCTTCCTGGTTCCCTTGTCCTTGTGTGCAGAGAATGTAAATTCTTAAAAAAAAAAAAAAAAAAAAAAAGTGAGAACAAGTAAAAAGCTTGTTAGAAACTATTTGTGACAAGAAATTGTCACATGAAGAAATTCAATGGGAGATTTTAAAAGGGAACATCATGTTATTTTAAAAGAAAATATTAAATGCTGTTAATTAAAAGAAAAGATTTCATTATAGCAGATGTAGATGTAGAGGGATGCTGACGGTTATGTCCAAATGTCGTTCTGTGAAAGACAAACAGTTGCTAAAGTCTAACACTAAAGAAGATGAGTAAATCTTTAACACTCAGATTTTTAAAAGTATTTAGGCATCACTGCAATGAGCATTGCAATGCTGAGTTAGGGGTCTAAACTCCATCCACTGTCAATGTGATTAAGAGCCTAAATCTCTTTTGAATATGAGATTTTTGACTCCTTTGACTCCTCTTTTTCAACAACTCCTAAATACCTTTTAAAAATCAGGGGTCTACATCCTTCCTTTTAAGGCAAAATTGTCAATGAGAGTGAGAGCCTCAGTCAGGAGTGTAGGATTTTGCCTGGGAATGTTTTGATGTAATTTAAATGAAAAAAAGTTTTAGATTTAAACATTGGCTACCTCTGTATGAACCCAAATGTGACAACATCAGGCTGGTGTCCCTCCAACAATAAAACATGGAATTAGAAATGGATACAGGCCCCTTTCACTATCCATGTTTAGATAAATTGAAAAAGTAAACCACACAAATGTGGAAAATATAGATTTAACAATGCCCTTTGGATCAGTTGTATCCTAGGTTCAACTTGATTGGGTGTAAACGGAATTACAGCTAGGATGAATTTGTCCCTTTTGCTTTAAATTTAATGGGGGTGATAACAGGCTTGTAAGTGATTTTTTACTTGAAAAATGAAATCTGCTTTCAAAGCATCTTCAGAGATCAAATAGCCTGCAGTATAAATGCATGGAGTATGAGTAAAAAGGGTCACTATTTAGATCAGACACAGACTTATTAAAATGATTTCTGGTTGCTTTTGTAGTCTGGCAGCTAGAATAAGGTGAGTCAGACACCATTTGCTGTAGATTTTGTCTTTTTTATTAGAGGTTGGTTGCTAGTCAATCTGCGTGACACTTCCATCCCTACTGGCACCTGTAGTATTTGATATACATAGAGCCAGATACCATAAACAGTGTCTGTGGGGGGACACGCAGGTGAGAAGCTCCTTCTATCAGGTTGTCTGCTGCCCTCCTAACAGGTTCAAACCATGAACAGAGAATGCTTGCTCCTAGGCATATATCGTTGTACCGTTCCTGAGAGAACACAATGGAATAATTTTAGAATGCATCTTTTAATTTTGTGTCTGAGCCTTAAATAATGTTAGCTGGAAAATTGGAGAGACACAAAAGAGAAATTGAAATATACTTAAAACCTTAAGATGAAAACCTATCAAGAGATCTGACACCTTCCATTCAGTAAGTCTTTTCATGAAAATGTTCAGATGATGTTAATAATACACCTTGTGCACTCCTTGAAATCTAATACTCAGTGAAAAGCTGGCATTAACTCAGTTTGACTCATCAGACTGACGACATTATGGTACCAGCAAACAAAAGCAGTAGGCTGGTAGCCATGGACACAATGGATAGGCAAAAATAAACCCACGAAGTATGTAAATGTTATTGTGCTAGGAACAAACTTGAAAACAAACATCTACTAAAAGTGGAAAATTAAATGCTCTGGACTTCTCATTGTTATCAGGGCTGGCTCCAGGCACCAGTGCAGCAAGCAGGTGCTTGGGGCAGCCAACGGAAAGGGGCGGCACGTCCAGGTCTTCGGTGGCAATTCGGTGGCAGGTCCCTCAGTGCCCCTCAGAGGGAAGGACCTGCCGCCAAATTGCTGAATAAGCGGTGGAGGTAGAGCTTTTTTTTTTTCCCGCTGCTTGGGGCAGCAAAAACACTGGAGCTAGCCCTGATTGTTATTGTAACACACCAATGTTTTTTAAAAAAGTTTTTCTTGGAAGTGGGAGATAGAAAACTAAGTCGCTCTCTAGTTTAAATAAAGAGTGAGATCAATGAGTTTCTATGTGTTTTTAACATTAGATCAATGGTTCTCAACCTTTCAGGAGTCTGATTTGTCTTGCGTACCCTACGTTTCACCTCACTTTAAAACATATAGCAGATGGTATAGTGCTTACAAAAGCTTTTTTTCATTTTAAGCTGGTAAGTCTGGAACTCAAAGCTTTCTTTGAAAAAATTCTACTGCCCGCATGCACAGGGTGTTTTGTCTTCAAATATTGTTGCAAATGTGCTAGCTTCATGCTGTTATTTGATTGAATTCCTCCTCAAAGGAAGCACAAAGCTTGAGATGGATTGCTATTTGTAGATGTGAATCCAGAAGCAATATATTCCTTGCAGAACCTACTATGGTTTTATTTTCAGTCATTTTCAATTACACCTCTACCCCGAAAAAAACAAACCAAAACGGGGCGCCATATAACACGAATTCGGATATAACGCAGTAAAGCAGTGCTCCAGGGGGGAGGCGGGGCTGCACACTCCAGTGGATCAAAGCACGTTGGAAATAACGCGGTTTCACCTATAACACAGTAAGATTTTTTGGCTCCTGAGGACAGTGTTATATCGAGGTAGAGGTGTACTTACAATTTTGAATGTTGCCACTACCGCTGCTTTCAGCTCCTTGTTTTAAAGATCTATCCATTCTTACATTGCAACCACATACACACCATGACAGCTTCAATGTCATTTACATGCTTGCATGCATAAGTAAATGACCTAGAATGCATGCCTAATACAGTGCATATACACATGGCCGTATAAGATAGTATATAGAGCAACATAAATAAGTAATTTGTATGAAATTTTAATTTGTACTGACTTCACTGGTGCTTTTTAGGAAGCCTGATGTAAAAATAGGCAAATATCTAGATGAATTGACATAACCCCAGAGGCACGCGTACCTCTACTGAGGGTACGTCTATACTTACCTCCGGGTCCGGCGGTAAGCAATCAATCTTCTGGGTTCGATTTATTGTGTCTTGTCTAGACGCGATAGATCGATCCCGGAAGTGCTCGCCGTCGACGCCGGTACTCCTGCTCCGCAAGAGGAGTACGCGGCGTCGACGGGGGAGCCTGCCTGCCGTGTCTGGACCTGCGGTAAGTTCGAACTAAGGTACTTCGACTTCAGCTACGTTATTCACGTAGGTGAAGTTGCGTATCTTAGTTCGAAGTGGGGGGTTAGTGTGGACCAGGCCTGAGAACCACTGCATTAGATTACCCACCACTATTTTTATTGATTGTTGCAGCAAATAGATTTACAGGTGTAGTTTTTATTTTAATCTGTTGAGTCTTTCCTGCCTGTATCACTTACTTGTTGTGGCTGTTAGTCTCTCTGTGCTAATGTTTGCACATGGATAATAATACAGTGTGTCCTGCCTTTGTAAGGTGCTTGGAGAGTTATAAATGAAAATTAAGTTTAGAAAAATATCATCTTGCAGTATACAATCCCATATTGCATGATCCCACATTATGTTTCATTCATTCATTCATACATTCATTCAGTGCACAGGATGGACCTGATCGGGGGTGAATCAGGATTGTGTAGTGAAGCAGTCTGTTGTCTTTGGGATTCCTGCCTCATTGGTTACAGAAGTTAGAAGGTCTGTAGTGACATGAAGCAGGGGATTGCAGGACGGGAAAGGATGGTCTCATGGTTAGGGCAATTGAATTCCTCCCTAGAAAATTGGATTCTATCCTGCTTCTGCCACTAAGTTCCTATCTGATGCTGAGCTAGTCTCTTACACTAAACTTTTCACAGTTCGTCACTTTGCATCTAATTAAGGGCTACATCATAATGCATATGCATGAGGGACTAAATCAAGTTTGCATGAGCATTTCTTGTTCTGACATTTCCTATCTTGAGTGCTTGACTTTATAACATTTTAATCCTTAACTTTGTATTTCTTTTTTATTGTTTGGTTTGATGAGAACAACCTTAACTAATGCTAAAGCAGGTATGTTGTTTGGGAATTTCTTGTGAGCTAGAAAATATTTGTTTTCCTAAATCACTCACTTGTCCTACAAAGTGGGTGAGGTAATATCTCTTTTGGACCAACTTCTGTTGGTGAGAGAAAAAAGCTTTCGAGCTACACAGAGCTCTTTTGCCTGACCTGAAGAAGAGCTCTGTGTCAGCTTTTCTCTCTCACCAAAAGAAGTTGTTCCATCCAATAAAAGCTATTACTTCATCCACGATGTCTCGTTAATATCCTGGGACCAACATGGCTACAACATCACTTGTCCTACAGCATGCAGTGCTTTTGGCATACAAGGAAAAGAGATGACAGCCTGAAATTACATTTTTGGACTGCCGATTTTGTCATGTACACTTAACATTTTAATAATCGTACCATTCTCTGTAGATAAGGCCCTTTATTTTCATTTTTTTCTGATTTTTATTCCTGGGTTTTGAAAAAGTATTGGGTTTTTCATTAAAAAGCAACAGAGGGTCCTGTGGCACCTTTAAGACTAACAGAAGTATTGGGAGCATAAGCTTTTGTGGGTAAGAACCTCACTTCTTCAGATGCAAGTCTTTTCACTGACTTTCACTTCAATTTTGGATCACTCAGGTACATGAAAATACCGATTATGTTAAGAAAATCCAACACATTACATTAGGTAGGTGTTTATTAATAATAAATTAATTTAATTGGAAAATGCGAGGTTATTTGAAGTAAGGCAATGTAGTGGAAGATGCCCCACACATGTGCATGGTAAACTAAAGTTCATGAAATAAACCACAACATTGAACTGCTTTTACTCTCAATACTCTGACCTTATACATCAGACTAGAATTGAAAATGTATTGAAACAGGACCTTTTAACCTCCATAATCTTAACATGAAACAATAAAGTAGTTAGCGAAGTTCATAGAGCAGTTCACTATGCACATCAGATTTACGTGGGAAACACTTAAACTACGATCAGGGATGTTAATGCAGAATCCTGAGTATACAGGACAAGCTGAACTTCAGTCACCTTTTAACCACTTTTGTTTGGCAAGGGTTTTTAAATGCTTCAAATTCTGAAATTGGAAAAGTTTTAACCAACTCCAATTCTGAAGCAGTACAGAGCTGATTGCTCCTTATATAATCTCTGCTCTGAAATATTTCCTTGGTTAGAAGTACTCCATTCCTTGATGTCATCACTGCTCTTCCTGCTTTTGAACAATTATGATCACATAATAAAAATCACTACCATCAGACAGAAGCATTTACTAAACTAAAATATTTAATTTTTAAAGGAAATTTTGGGTATGAATTACAATACATAACATTATAGAGCTCAAACACACTTCATAGGATGTGTGGATATGGTTTAGTTACTCTCTAACTGACCCAGGTGTAGTCTGTGCATGGTCCGGGGCTGGAGCTATTCACTCCTGTATTTTAATCCTGACTCTGACCCTGACCCACTATGTTGTCCTGGACATTTCTCCTAACCAGCCTGTTTTATTTTTCCCATATTGAAAATGGGAATAATACTTATGTCACTAGCGCCTGTTTGCAAAACATGTTGAAAACATTATAAAATGGAAATACCATCAGTAATTTTATTTCCAGCATTTGACATAAAATTGTTGGAATTTGGCAGATTATATTCCCCAAATGAATACCAAGAAATACAAACACAGCACAATTACTACCATTTTTAGTTAGTCACTGTAAGAAATAGAAATAGCTACTATAGATAACTAGCGGTCTTCTTCCAGATATGGGAATATTTTTGTTTCTGATGCTGGTCCACTGGAAAAAGTCAGTATTAGTGATTAAGGTTGATTGATGCTGAACAAAACACTAAGCAACACACTTCTCTTACCTGACCACACATAAGACAAATCCTTGTATTACATGTGTTAATAGTTCAAAAAAAGAAAGCCAGAGACATTTGCCATGTGGAGAGCAAAAAGGAAAAATATATTTTACTTACAATCAAAAAACACTTTGCAAACGTTTGCCTTGATCCCATAACTCTGGTGCACAGAATTCCCTTTGACTCTAATGGAGAATTAGGCAGTGTTTTTAACTGACTCTGTGGATCCAGGACTAAAGAGTTGAAACAATAACTATGATTTATACAATATAAGTAGAAAGCAACTAAAAATTATACCTTAGTCAACTTACTGGCTCTCAGTGCATCTGAGAGTCACATCTGTTTACTGACAGACAAATTCTTACTCCTGCAGAGTTAATAGCCATATGAAAGAGTAAACTGGATTTTATTCTGTCATCCACAAAATTGTCAGCTAAATTTGACTTTCAGAACCTTTGTTACTGGTACAGATGCATAGGGCAGAAAACACAGCTTGGTTTTCATATTCCTGGTTAGGTTCGGAGAACAAACAGTTAAAAATAATCTTCTGACCTATTCTGTAGACTGAAAGAATTTGACATGAACACAATTAATATGGAACTAAAATAATTTGGTAAGGGAGAATTAATAGGGAACCCTACTGTGTCCATTTTTCTGAGTCACTTTTTCTTCTAATAATTGCACCTTAAATGTAGCCGTTAAGCTGTATGCTGAATGGTAGGATTCTAAGGCCATTCTGTATATTAATTTGCCACGAAAAAGAGAGAGAGCAAAGTTGCAGAGTACTTGAAAAATATAGGCAAATGATTTGTCCTCTGCTTCTTTTTATTTGAATATAAGTGATATTTGGATTTTAATATTACCCTTTCTACTTCATAATGTACCATATATAGTTAAAAATAAGTCATTCACGATATGATAAACACAATGCAAACATTGAAACATTCAAAGCCAAGCATAACCCTGTAAAATTCACAGTGGCTAGAATTCTGCAGGGGTATGGAATTACAACATCCCACAAACATTTTTGACAGGGATGAAAGGGTTAATGTTCTGATGGTGTGGCCCTTTTGGGGGGAGAGGAAGGGGAGGAGTATGATAGCTTTAGGCTGATGTTTTTTTCTTATTGTTCCTTGCCCACTGTCATTCAAAGAGTAAGGGAAGACATTGCCTTGAGTGTAAGACTAGCTAACTGCATGCTGTGAGGTCCACTCAAGCGATTGCGAGAAAAAGTCAGTTTAGATGGAGGGAAACACTCCACTCAAGGGAAGAAGATGATGAGGGAAATTTGGTTTGGCACTCCACAGCTCTGCAGAGAATTATTATTTAAATACACAAGACAGCTTCATTGTGAAGTTATGGTGGTGTTGATCCTTGTCAGCTGTTTGGTAGCTCCACCCGTAAACACTGAAACATGCATGAAAAGTGGTTTGAAACTTTTCATGATAGGGAAACATGGTGTGTGATTTACTCTCTATCCTCTAAGTCTCTATATAAAATGCAGACCGCTTTCTGCTTGGAAGTATATAATGGTGCACTGAAAGTGCAAATGAGGGAAATATTGAAAGACCACACATTGACCTTGTTTAACTGAACAAAAAAAAGGTAGCCTTGAATACCCCCATGTACATTTTAAATATTTCATGTACAGAACTACTTTGTTTTTCTTCACATTAAGTAATAAAGACCAGGTAAAAGTGGGTATATTTTATAGCAGGGTCTACAAACTTCCACTCTACCCCAAACAGAACATTGGCAGTAGTCCTAATAAAAATGGCATCTTTATGTCATGCTACCGCTAGCACAGTCCCCAGATCTTTCTCATTTTACATTAATTCAGTGTTACATCTGTACTGAACTGCTGAAAGCCACTACTTTGATATACAATTCAGAGCACTACAAACATTAGTATTACAACAAATAATGTGACAGGTTTCAGAGTAGCAGTCATGTTAGTCTGTATCCATAAAAAGAACAGCAGTACTTGTGGCACTTGTAGCGGTCCACTTCCTGGACACTACTGTGCTCATAAACGATGGTCACATAAACACCACCCTATACCGAAAATCTACTGACCGCTATACTTACCTACATGCCTCCAGCTTCCATCCAGGACACACCACTCTATCCATTGTCTACAGCCAAGCTCTAAGATACAACCGTATTTGTTCCAATTCCTCAGACAGAGACAAACACCTACAAGATCTCTATCAAGCGTTCTTAAAACTACAAGACCCACCTGCTGAAGTGAAAAAACAGATTGACAGAGCCAGAAGAGTACCCAGAAGTTACCTACTACAGGACAGGCCCAACAAAGAAAAATAACTAGATGCCATTAGCCGTCACGTTCAGCCCCCAACTAAAACCTCTCCAGCGCATCGTCAAAGATTTACAACCTATCCTGAAAGACGATCCCTCACTCTCACAGATCTTGGGAGATAGACCAGTCCTCACTTACAGAGAGCCCCCTAACCTGAAGCAAATACTCACCAGCAACCACACATCACACAACAAAAACACTAAGCCAGGAACCTATCCTTGCAACAAAGCCCGATGCCAACTCTATCCAAATATCTATTCAAGTGAAACCATCACTGGACCTAATCACATCAGCCACGCCGTCAAGGGCTCGTTCACCTGCACATCTACCAATGTGATATATGCCCAGCAATGCCCCTGTGGCATATACATTGGGCAAACTGGACAGTCTCTACACAAAAGAATAAATGGACACAAATCTGACATCAGGAATCATAACACTCAAAAAACCAGTAGGAGAACACTTCAACCTCTCTGGCCGCTCAGTAATAGACCTGAAGGTGGCAATTTTGCAACAGAAAGGCTTCAAAAACAGACTCCAACGAGAAACTGCTGAGCTTGAATTGATTTGCAAATTAGATACCATTAACTCTGGCTTGAATAGAGACTGGGAATGGCTGAGTCATTACACTACTTGAATCTATTTCCTTATGATAACTATCCTTATACCTCTTGTCAACTGTCTGTAATTGACCCATCTTGATTATCACTACAAAAGTTTTTTTCCTGCTGATAATAGGTCATCTTAATTAATTAGCCTCTTAGAACTGGTATGGCATCTTCTCTGTATGTGTATATATATATACTCTTATTATACATTCCATTCTATGCATCTGATGAAGTGGGCTGTAGCCCATGAAAGCTTATGAACAAATAATGTGACAGACTTCAATATTGCTTTATATGGCAAATTTCATTCTGAGTTAACGTTTTTCACAGACCCAAAGAGAATGAGAAGGTACCAACTAGTCCTGCTTGCATGTAATAGAGGAAACGATTTAATCAAGACAGAGCATCCAACATCAACTGAGGAGTTGCAGGTGTTCTAGCCCTGGTTTGGATGAAGAGTTACTACCTCTATTATGTTTTCTATCCAGGAACTTGGGATGTGCTTATCATTTAAGCATCTAGGTATGTTTTCACTCTATCCAGGTTTAAAACCCTAGTTCTGAATGTGAAGTGGTCATTATTGTTTCTTTTCCAAATAACACTTCATCTGAAGTGCATAAGACCGGGGAAAACATTCATTATAGCTTTGCTGTTGACCAACCACCAAATGATTAGCAAGTCTTTGTTAGACATGTCCCTATCCACATGATAGCTGTTGCCAGTCCAGCAATCAAGGTTTTGATTTTTATTACTAATTTCAGGTTAGTGGAATGTCATTTTAAACAGTTCAGTTTCATAACTCATTCATTTTCATATCTCTGGTGGTAACCTCCCTGAAAACCTCATGAAGTTAGTCAGTGAGCATATTTCTCTTATGGTCTTCCCCAATCTTACTGAATACTGAAACTCCAGAGGAGAAAAAAAAGGTAAGTAAATAGTTATCCAAATAAACAGGTTATCTATTATACATTACCTATCACCTCCAAGTTACCTGAAGAAATGAATTTCTCCAACAAACAGCTGTTTATGAAGATGTTCAAATGCCTTTGGTTAGTGACATTACAGAGAGCCTATGTAAGAATCTGAAACTAACTGTCCAAGTTGCATCTGTTGAGAAGACAACTATTTATCGGTAATAACTTACCTGGACAGTCCCCTTTCTATGTGGGTTTCAGCAATTAGCATGTCTGGAAGTAAGGATCCTGAACAAAGTGAGGCATTGGCATGTTATTTAAGGAGTTCTCCCTTTTTTCTTGGGTGGAGAGGGAAGTTAAGGAGAGGATCATGAGAGAGCAAAACTTTCCAGATCTTTTATTTGGAACACTGTTGACCCATACGTCCTTCTAAGATTTGGTGGCCTTTTGCATTTCACCTAGTTCTTTTGGTGCAGTTGTAACCCACACACCTTCTGGGTATGGTGTTCTGTCCCCTCTATTGGCAGTGAGACCACTTAGAGATTAACGATTCTGCTACAGCCTTAGCTAGGGGCCATGTGGCTTTTAGCTCATACAGTAGAGACTCATACACTAAGCTCCAAATGTCCCAGGTTCGATCCTGTCCCCTGACAACTGGGGCGGTGTTATATGGTTTCTATCATCCCATTATTTCACACCTTTGCTTCATACTGGGAGATCAAAAAGGTGCATTCTTTAGAACCATAATATGATTGGCATAGTACACATCACTGTTCACAAGTTATAACCAGAGCAAGAATTTGCAAAGCTAAAATGATTGATAATACAGTGTGATATATTTTGAAGTGTGAAAATAAACCACTGAGAGTTGAAATTCTCCTTCTCTACCTGGAGCAGTGGATCTCAACCTTTCCAGACTACTGTACCCCTTTCAGGAGTCTGATTTGTCTTGTGTACCCCAAGTTTCACCTCATTTAAAAACTACTTGATTACAAAATCAGACCTAAAATTACAAAAGTATCACAGCACACTGCTACTGAAAAAATGCTGACTTTCTCATTTTTAAATTATAATTATAAAATAAATCATTTGGAATATAAATATTGTACTTACATTTCAGTGTATAGTATATAGAGCAATATAAACAAGTCATTGTCTATGTCAGGGGTCTCAAACTCAATGTACCTTAGGGCCAGTGCCAGTCCTCAAATCCTCCCAGTGGGCCAATGTCACTCATGCCACCCAGAACCCCCCCCCCAACTCTGCCCCCACTTGCCTGAGGCCCTGGGACAGAGTTTGCGGGGGGAGGGGGAGAGGTTTGTGGTAGAGGATTGGAGTGCACTGGGAGGGAGTTTGGGTGCAGAAGGGATGAGAGGTTGGGCTCTGGGAGGGAGTTCGGGTGGGGGAGGGGGTCTGGTATCAGGCTCTGGGATGGAATTTGGGGGCTGGGAGTGTGTGGGGAGGGGGTGCAGGCTCTGGGAGGGAGTTTGGGGGCTGGGGTATGTAGGGAGGGGGTGCAGGCTCTGGGAGGGAATTTGTGGGCTGGGGTTGTGGGGACTGGGCGCAGGCTCTGGGAGGGAGTTTGGAGGTGGGAGGGGGTGTGTGGGAAGGGGGTAGGGATGCAGGCTCTCGGAGGGGGTCGTGGGTGCGGTGTTTACCTGGAGCTCCAAGGCGGGGTGGGCCGGAGGGTCTCTGTGCGCTTCTGCCCCCAGACACCACCCCCACAGCGTCCCATTGACCGCAGGGGCACTCGGGCTAGGGGCAGCGCACAGAGGCACAGCCCCGCACCACTCCTGGGCCACAGGGAGGGGCCGGCAGCCACTTGAGCAAGCAGGCAGATGCTAGGGTTACCATTTGTCCGGATTTACCCGGACATGTCCTCCTTTTGTGTGCTAAAAATAGCGTCCGGGGGGAATTTGTAAAGCACTCACAATGTCCGGGATTAGCAGAGCGAGCGGCTGGGAGGGCTGCAGGGAAGTCCCGGGCTGGACTCAGGAGCAGCTGTAGAGGAGCCGGATCCGCCCTGCATTCTGAGCCGGCAGCTCCCTTGCAGCCCAGTCCAGCAGCACTGTGCAGGGCCAGACCGGGTTTTGTTGTGCAGGGCCAGACCGGGTTTTGTTGTGCTGGGGAGCTCAGCCACGTGTCCAGCTCGGCTGCACAGAGCCCAACACTCTGTTCTGAGCAGCAGGGTAAGGGGGACTGGGGGCAGGAAGGTTCTGGAGGGGGCAGTCAAGAAACGGGGGGGGGCTTTTTGGGGGGAGTGGAGAAAGTTTTGGGCAGTCAGGGTACAGGTAGGGGGTAGGGTCCTGGGGGGCAGTTGGGGGGGGGTCTTAGGAGGGGGCAGTTAGGGGACAAGGAACAGGGAGTCTTAGGTAGGGGGTGGGGTTCTGGAGGGCAGTTAGGAGCAGGGGTCCCAGGAGGGGGCAGTCAGGGGACAAGGAGCAGGGGGGGGGTGTTTGGGAGTTCTGGGGGGTGCTGTCAGGTGGCAGGGGTGGGGAGATGGATCGGAGCAGTCAGGGGACAGGGAGCAGAGGGGTTTAGATGGGTTGGGAGTTCTGGGGAGGGGGTGGGGAGTGGTTGGATGGGGCGTGGGAGTCCCAGGGGTCTGTCTGGGGGTGGGGGTGTGGATAAGGGTTGGGGCAGTCAGGGGACAAGAGGCAGGGAGGCTTAGATAGGGAGTGGAGTCCTGGGGGGCAGTTAGGGGCAGGGGTCCCAGGAGGGGGCAGTCAGGGGACAAGGAGCAGGGGGGGAGTGTTTGGGAGTTCTGGGGGGGCCTGTCAGGTGGCAGGGGTGGGGAGATGGATCGGAGCAGTCAGGGGACAGGGAGCAGAGGGGTTTAGATGGGTTGGGAGTTCGGGGGGGGGGCTGTCAGGGGGTGGGGAGTGGTTGGATGGGGCGTGGGAGTCCCAGGGGTCTGTCTGGGGGTGGGGGTGTGGATAAGGGTTGGGGCAGTCAGGGGACAAGAGGCAGGGAGGCTTAGATAGGGAGTGGAGTCCTGGGGGGCAGTTAGGGGCAGGGGTCCCAGGAGGGGGCAGTCAGGGGACAAGGAACGGGGGGAGGGTTGGGGGTTCTGGGGGGGCGGGAAGTGGGAGGGGCAGGGGCGGGGCTAGGGCGGGGCTCCTCCCGTCCTCTTTTTTTCTTGCTGAAATATGGTAACCCTAGCAGATGCCGCTCAGCTCCACTGCGCTGCTGGGGCCCCTGAGGGGGGAGCGCCCAGGGGCAGCAGGTGGGGCCAAGGGAGAGACCCGGCCCCAAAACTGCTGGAGTCCCGAAGGCCACATTAGAGAGGCTCGTGGGCCACAGATGGCCCATGGGCCAGGAGTTTGAGACTCCTGGTCTATGTGAAATTTTAGTTTGCACTTACTCCGCTAGTGCTTTTTATGTAGCCTGTTGTAAAACTAGTCAAATATCTTAGGGTTACCATTCGTCCGGATTTACCCGGACATGTCCTCCTTTTGTGTGCTAAAAATAGCGTCCGGGGGGAATTTGTAAAGCACTCACAATGTCCGGGATTTCCCCCTCCCCTGGCAGAGCAGAGCGAGCGGCTGGGAGGGCTGCAGGAAAGTCCCGGGCTGGACTCCGGAGCAGCTTCCTCCTCCCACCCCCCCCCTCCCTGCATTCTGAGCCGGCCGGCAGCTCCTCCTCCTGCAGCCCGCTCCGGCAGCCCTGTGCAGGGCCAGGGACCGGGTTTTGTGTTGTGCTGGGGAGCTCAGCCATGTGTCCGGCTGGCACAGAGCCCAACACCCTGTTCTGAGCAGCAGGGTAAGGGGGGGCAGGAGAAGGGACAGGGAGGTTCTGGATGGGGCAGTCAAGAAACGGGTGGGGGCTTTTGGAGGGGAGTGGAGAAAGTTTTGGGCAGTCAGGGTACAGGTAGGGGGTAGGGTCCTGGGGGGCAGTTGGGGGGGGTGTCTTAGGAGGGGGCAGTTAGGGGACAAGGAACAGGGAGTCTTAGGTAGGGGGTGGGGTTCTGGAGGGCAGTTAGGAGCAGGGGTCCCAGGAGGGGGCAGTCAGGGGACAAGGAGCGGGGGGTAGGGGGCTGGGAGTTCTGGGGGGGAGCTGTCAGGGGGCAGGAGTGGGGAGAGGGGTCGGGACAGGGAGCAGAGGGGTTTAGATGGGTTGGGAGTTCTGAGGGGGCTGTCAGGGGGCAGGAGTGTGGAGAGGGATCGGAGCAGTCAGGGGACAGGGAGCAGAGGGGTTTAGATGGGTTGGGAGTTCTGGGGGGGGCTGTCAGGGGGTTGGGAGTGGTTGGATGGGGTGTGGGAGTCCCAGGGGTCTGTCTGGGGGTGGGGGTGTGGATAAGGGTTGGGGCAGTCAGGGGACAAGAGGCAAGGAGGCTTAGATAGGGAGTGGAGTCCCGGGGGGCAGTTAGGGGCAGGGGTCCCAGGAGGGGGCAGTCAGGGGACAAGGAACGGGGGGAGGGTTGGGGGTTCTGGGGGGGGCGGGAAGTGGGAGGGGCAGGGGCGGGGCTAGGGCGGGGCTCCTCCCGTCCTCTTTTTTGCTTGTTGAAATATGGTAACCCTTTTGATGTACCCCTGGAAACCTCTATGTACCCCTCAGGGGTACGTGTACCCCTGGTTGAGAACCACTGACCTAGAGAATCTAATTAATATGAATTTATAAAGGATACTATGTCCGATCCTTCCTCCTTTCTCAAGAGCAATCTTTCATTTCCTCTGTACTCCCCCTAAATGTTTATTAATTGAGTCTTGAAACCAAAAAAAATAAGTTAGTTTATTGCAAAAGATAATATCCCATTAAAACAGTCTAGAAATTTACAAAACATTACATTTGATTATTACATTTCTTTAGGAAGGTGCTCTGTATTTGAGCTAGCATAATTACCAAGTCTTGTGACTGTTCATAGGACAACTATATTTTTTATTGAACTACAGGCGGGGAAAAGCTTTGTAACCTATGTCATACCAGATTCAGGATTCTATTCATACATTTTGTTTTGTTTTTTAAAAAAGAAATAGATTGACTTTCTCTGTAAAACAGAGTAACTTCAAGTACAGTAATTTTGGTATATATAATGTCATATGCTGTACAGTATTTTACAAAGAGCTTGGTGTATTTCTCACATAAATATGGCAAATTTTTCATAACAGCCTACTTTATTTTTGTATACCAATGTTATCAAATGGGATCATTCTGTGTGTGTGTGTGTGTGTGTGTGTGTATTTTACTCCTCTTATGGGAGCTACTTTGAAACACTACACAGTAGACTGTTATGGTGTAAAATCTTTTCTGCCCAACATTACTAGTTTTGTTATCTACAAATCTATATATCTGTAGTCTAATCCTGATGTTACACAACTGAGCAGTATGTCTCCGGAGCCATCTGTTCTCCTTTTTCCTATTTGATGCACTGTAATGGAAAGTCACACATCACATTTTGTTGTAGTTGTGTCACATATGCCCATTGGAGGATCTAAAGTACCTATTTGTAACCTGGTAATATGTTTTATTTATGTTGTCAATTTCTATGTTCAGGCTAAACAAAACAGAGAAAATAGCAAAGGAGCAATTTGAGTGACTTAATATCTCTTTAGCTCTTTTCTGTAACATCAGATGTAGCGGATGTATCTATATGTCTGACACTTTTCCAGTGTGTTCTCTAATAGAAATCACCCTTTTGAGTGTAATGCTATGTAATACTATTGCAATGTAGGAGCTGAATATATAATTTTACAAAGAAATTATATGAAGCGTAGACTATGTAGAAGTTTGTGTACAGTAGATGTACACATGCAGTATTGTGCAATTTTATTGCACAAATACGATGCCCGCTAAATTCTTTAGTGCAAGAGAAGCTTAGTTCTGCAGCTATATTTTTTTCTGTGTGATATGTACAATTATATGATTTCGTCCTTCTTTTACTGTGAATTGTAGTCAAGCAGTGCTTGAGACAGGTGTGGAATTAAATGGGCTAACTTAATATACTTAATCTTAACTTCTCCTGTACCCCCAGATTGAGTGCAGAAAACACTATTCAAGTCTAGAATGATGACAAAGAGAACCCCACCACAAGCTGGCAGTGCTAGCACACCCTGTAGAGAGGTTTTGATACTGCTAGGAAATGGTTAAGTGGCTGCTGTTCACTCGCTGAGACAGTTGGTGCTTTACACCATCCTCATATAATGGAGATGGGAGTGATTGTTTAGAAAGAGAGTATCTATGGGATGAAAGATCATTAGGGAGGGAACCCTAGGAGCAACCAAGCCT
The DNA here is from genome assembly GCF_027887155.1 of Malaclemys terrapin pileata. Taxonomy (NCBI): domain Eukaryota; kingdom Metazoa; phylum Chordata; order Testudines; family Emydidae; genus Malaclemys; species Malaclemys terrapin. The sequence continues at coordinate 30,700,154 of NC_071512.1, forward strand.
GAGGAGAAGGTGTGAGCTGAACTTTATCGCTTTTATGTTAAATTCTGTGATGATCACACCATACCTCTTGAATGGCCGAGTTTGGACTCAACAAAATGTGTGGACTGTGCTTGAATGAAAACTGGGAAGGAAATTGGTTCATTCTCTCCCTCAGCAGCAGGCTGCAATAGGAACTGCTGCAGGTACAAAGAGCCCACTGGCCAAGATAAGAAGCAGATAATTCACTATGGTACTGTGTTTATTATTTTTTTAAAATGTACATCTTAAAGAAAAAAATTAACAAAGATTGAAACACATCCCGAAGGGCTGGCAAGTGAAGATTAATTCCTTAGTAGAGGGGCTGCTTCTTCATTTTATGCTGGTAAAGAAAAAATAAACTCTGGGAGTGGAATATAGGACTGGTGATAGCTAAATCTAATGACCTTCCACCAAAGGTGCTAAGAGCCATGAAAACAGGAGAGTGGGAGAGCATTTTTTAGCCTGGAGAGTTGTTATAGCTTTTGATACAGCTCACGGATGTCCCTTTACCATGAGACACTCAGCGTTCAAAACTAGTTGGCTAGAAGGAATGCTATTGTACATAAATAGACCGTTCTATATCTCTGTTATATAGACACACTGATACACAGTCAGTATGGAAGAATACTATAGGCGTGCCAGCATATAAAATGTGTATTTAAATGGGTGTGATAGTGGTGTACTCTAACAAGGGCTAAATTCTGACCCTACTTACCTCTACAAATCCTTATTGAAGAGGGCTTATGGGTATAACTAGGTCACAGTTTTGTTACTAGAATTTAAAGGGAGGTTTTCCTCTGAAAAAGGTTCCAGTGAATGGCATTGTGGATTCATTGTCCCTCAGTGACTTTCATATCTAATGTGTTTAATTCTTTCTAATTCCCATTCCTGAAAACTCTCACTCAGCTGAGTCATGCTAATTTCTTTACTTTCCATGCCTCATCACCTCTAAACAAAGACCAGTTACATCTAAGCAAGCCCTATTGTGCTATGGTTCTGCCCTTAATGACTCCTGTGCAATCTTATTACCTTCAGTGATTTTTTGCAGGTATAATTGATTGTCCTTAATACCTGGAACTTATTAAATGGTTTTGCTGATGTACAACAATGAACAAAAGCTAACTTGTCTTCTTTCTTGGCATTGCACACTAATGTAAAATGAGTAAAAGAAACATGAGCACTTTTGTCACTAAAGTAATAAGACTATACGTCCCCCCGAGGAATAAATCAGATGAGTAAGAATGTGCCATGTTAGTATATTAAAGTCTCTTTTCAGAGTGGGACTGCCCTATACTCTGCCACCTATAGTACTGTCAAGGCTTTAATACTTGGCTATTAAATTTACTTTTCTGAAACTTTTCCCCTTTTTCTAAACATTTTTGCATGGAAAACAGCTATTTTTCTTGGGAAAAAAAAGTTTAACTTTTATATCTAGTTTTGACTAGTTGTCATAGCTATTTTTCTAAATTTTGAAAAATAGCTAAATTGAAATCTGCTCTACATTAACTTTTCTTAACATTTCCCTTAACACTAATCTGTATTAACATCAAAACATCAAAGTGTACAACTGGTTTGACACCCTCTGGGATGCTGTGAGTATGTTCTGTTGGATCAAAGAGGCACATGTTGGGACATTTTGATCTTGTGTGAAGGATCTTAGTTGCACAATGGTACAGAGATAGAGATGTTTTATAAAGTGATTGCTTTTTAGGAAAGGATGTTAATAAATATGATTCTCCCCCTCCCTCAACTGCAGTAAAATAATTGTTAGTTTCTGAATAACACCAACCAAAAAAAAAAAAAAAAGGAATCGTGTCCAGTCTTGGATGCTATAGATTTTTAACTCTTACACTAGTGTAACAAATCAATCACTTGTGCTATATATATATATCCATTAAAACTATATATATATATATAATTTTAATGGATTGTCTCACTTGGAGAGGAAGTTTTCTGAAAATCTGTGTCCCACCCCACAGTTTTTGGTTGCACCACTGGGGACAAGATCAGAGAATGACTTTTAGGCCATTTTGTTTGAAACTAAGCATAATGTGGGAATGCATATGGGAGCGGCTTCCTTTACTTTGATTGCCCTTGTTTTTATCAATTTAAATCACAACTTCAGCATTATTTGAAATTAAAAATTTTGCCTTCACAAAGCATATGAAGATGTCTTTTTGAATCAAAGAGAGAGATTGCATCCCATTTCAAAATACTCGTGTCTTTATTCACTGAGCTTGTTAAATGAGTAAATTCCATTCTAAGCTTTTGAGTTTTCAAATACCTTCTTAGACATTTTTTAGTTTCCTGTTTGTGATTTCACAGTTGTACATATTAAAGCCTCTGTATATATGTTTTAACATCTTCTGAAATGTAGTCCTTCAATTCTGTATGTCAGCTAAAAGACATTCACATCCACCAGAAGCATTTCTTTTTCACCTTTTTTGTTTTTCGTCTTAATTCCTGTTTCTCAGGAATTGGATGGTCAGGTGGTAATTTGGGGGCTGGAGCCGTGGCAGGTGTTTGCTCCACTTGATCCAGTGTTTTCAAAACCTGATGAAATCTGCCTTCTTGTTGTCTGAAGTCATATTCCACACTATGGAATACATGGGGAAAATAAGTTAGTAAGTTGTAAATTACCAATTACAAGGAGAAAAATATGGAAAATATTTTTAGACTTTGCTGCAAAGAATATTTCCTCTTTCAGAGTTGACATGATAGAGGCTGACTCAAATTTAAACAATTGTAGGCTGTGCTGTTATGATGTGGTCCTGTGTAGCAATTGTTACTCAAGTGAGTCATCTTTACTCACATGAGGTGAAGGTTGTGGGATTGGGCCCAAGGTCATTCATTCAGAAATTAAGTAAATGCACAAACAGGAATATCCCTAAAAACCAAACCAGGATCAAGCAATCACAGCTGGGAGGTCTTACTCAATACAATTAGGCAACATTTTACTTCATTCCAATAACTATTCATGCATATGCTGCTTCATTCACCCATTTTTTTCCTTCTCAGATTATATAAACAAAAAAGAAAGCAAATTTGCCTACCATAGGTAGATACATTTATCTATATGTGTGTGTATCTGTGTATATATAAACATTTTCCTAGAACAATTTAAAAATTACCATAATAATGAAATTGACCCATACAATTAATCTTCAGTATGCTATTTAATTCATGGTAGCCCAAATGTTCCATAGTATGGAAAGGTTGCTAATGCTGATTACTTTTTTATTACAGTGTAAAATGAATTGTCACATAAAAGCCTGTTTAAACTGTCAGTGAGTTAAGTTTTCTAATGGTGTTTTTTTTGTTTAATAGAAGATGTATTCTTGCTCCTGTGAGTGGGTGTCACTTGTCTTCAATGATTCTGCCTCATTGGGCTGCATTATTATTGATAAAGATGTCAAGGATCACCTGCATGCATTAATAGTAAACAGCTTAATCATAAAACAGAATTGCTTCAACTTTACTATACTTTTCTAAATAAGTCATTTCTTGACTGACGTTTTTCTTCCCATATTCATTGGTAGATAAGAGTAGCCATTTGATGCTGGTTGTCTTGAACACAAATGCCATATGTTAAACTTAATGAGCAGCATACTAAATATTCACCAAAAGAATCAAAATAACCTGTTTTATCATCAGTTTGTTGATTTAATACAACAGTATCTTCAAAAGGCCTTAATCATAATTAAGGTTCTATCATGCTAAGTATTATAAAAAAATAAATTACATGCTATGGTTTCTGCCATGAAGTGTTTACATTAAAATCTAGAGACCAAGCACAACAAATGAATGTTACTAAAATCAGAGGGGAAGGAGAATGAGGATGAGGGTAAAAGTAATGAGAGCATGGGTTTCTGTAGTCAGTGAGAGTTAGTTTGTGGTTCCAAACCAGTTAAAATCTATTTGTGGGTGTATGTTTCAGCTATTCCCAACTGGGAATTACCTGTAAATGTTAAGTTAGAAGAGGGTTTTGAGGAAGAATTTGAATGAGTATAGGATAGTGGCCTTGCAGACTAGTTCAGGGAAGATGTTTGTTTTACATAGGGAGTGCAAAAGAAAACACACATGTCCTGGTAGGGAGTACTGGACATAGTCAATTCTGGTATCACTGGTAGAGTTGAGGGAGTGGGGGATGAGGATATGCAATAAGGCAAAAGAATGAATAAGAGAGTGGCATAGCTGTGGATGCATTAAAAGTGAGGAAAAGAAGACTGCACTTGTGCAGGAGAAGAGAAGGAGCGAGTGGAAGGATTAAAATGGGCATAGGGAAAAATCTAATGGTCCAAACCACAAGTAACAGATGATTTTAGTAGTTCCTATTCGAATGGTCAGGAGGGGGAACCATATGGATGTTGGGGAGAGAAGATGACTTACAATCTTTTGCCAAATTGCCCTACAATCATGGGTGCCTTACAGTGCCTTGATACTGAAGGTCCCAGGGATGCTCACAATCAGCCCATATGCATGCAGGTCATATCCTCAAGTGTCTGTGTGCTAGACAGCCCTGGTTCAGCATCTCTGACTCCAGCAACCTGTCTGCAGCCCCTGGTTCACACCAGCCTTGGTTACAAGCAGCAAGGGAACCCCAACACACTCCCAGTCCCAAATTTTCCCAGAACCATGTGCTTTGCAATGTCCAACCCTCTCTTGGAGAGGTCAGGGAAATAATAAGGTTCTTTTGTTCCTTAGACAAAAGAACACCACAGCTTATTAACTGGGGTAAATACACCCTTACATTTACATGAGTTGGTTTAAAATAAAAAACAAAAACAAATTCATTGACAATAGGACACAGGTTAAGGGATGTCAAGTAAAAGGAAGAAAGTTAGAGTTACAAGCAAATAAAAGTGAAAACATTAAAAAGGCTAAAATTTAATCTAGCTAGGTACAAGCTTTGTTCAAGATGGTTTCTCACCTATACTCAGTTTCCAGAGACTTCAAACCCCCCTGCTTGTTGAAGGCTCATCTTTCTCAGTTTGCAAGAGCTCTGTTCACTTTTGTCTGTGTAGTGATGAATGCCAAAGATAGCGTCTGTCTTTGCTTATATTTTCCCACCATCAATGACTTTGTTTAAAGAGGCAGGATTATCTCTTGCTGTTTTTCCCTTCCTGGGGGCTTGCCATTCCCCTGCCGATTTCTTTGTAAATAGAGCTTCCTTTGTTACTGATCACACTTTGCTTAATTTCTTTGTAGACAGGCAGATAGCTGCCTTCCCTCCTGTTTGGGGGAAAGCCTGTTTTTCCCTTGTTTGGTCACAGACTGGAAGCATAATGCCATTAAGTATCCATATTTTCTTCATAGAGTGTTAATACTACATTTCACAATAATAGTGATCACCGGTGTGTGTCATAAGCTTTCTGAAGAGACCTCACTCTATACACCTTTATAATACTGTAATATTGTATACAATTAGTTGATTCAATTGCCTATCGCTTGAGGTTCAGACCCCCTGTCTTTCTTGACCAGTAAACCTTGAAAATGGATTCTTCTGAGGGTTACCCCTCAAAGGAAAGTTTATTCAAGCTGTAAGGAAGGTGACATGGAGCCTAGTGATGAAGGAAGCTCCGTGCTCTTTCTTTCCCTGGGTGTTAGATTAATTTGTCCCCCTCTTCCTCCCCCCCACCAATATGTAAAAATGGACTTTCATTGTCTTTGCCCTGGAGATAGGGCTGGTCAGAGAATCAAATACACATTCCTTTGTCTAAGGCAAACCTGTTTACCAACTTCCCCTGACACGCTTGGTTTAAAAACACTTTAGTTAGAATTTCAGCATCTATTATAACTTTTTGTACACACCCTGTGCATACCTCCTACAAAAATAATAATGATTAGTGAGTTGTTTTCAAATGATACCTCACAAGGTATATTTTGTACCAAGAGTATTACTGTAGTGTGTATGATGTGAATACAGGGGTGCTTAGTGTCTCAATGGTTGGCTATAGTCAAGGCAGAGTCTCTGTTCTCCTGTGATTAAATCTTTGTAGTTAGTCCTGGAGGATTCCTGTAGCTATAGAGAGAAACAACCTTAAGTGAATGTCTAGCAGCTGTTCAGGAGCCCTGCAGAGTGGTTCCCAAAACCGGGGTCTACCTGGCTAACTTAAGACATTTATCAGGTCTAGAGAAGGAAGCATTTAACGTAGCATCCAGATTTTGGGTCTAGGTGCTGGAGAAGATGGTTGTGACGTCAGCAGTGACAGAGAGAGTGGGGAGTGGAGGTTTCATGAAGAAGGTGAGGGTGGTGGAAGTGGTAGCAAGGAGTCAGAAGTGGTGAATAGAGGACTGAGATTGTGGTCACATGGGTCACTGAGGTGGGAAAAACAGAGCTGCTCGATTAGGAATATGGTAGAAATGTTGGAGGAGAGAATAAATTTGTAGTGGAGGAAGCCAGTGTTCTCATGGGACTTGATCCCTCTAGGGCCACTCAGTATCATGGGCACAGACATGGAGGGCATGGATATTGTTGGTGAGCCAAGGATAGGATTTTGATGGGATGGTCCTGGAAGATGTAGAAAAGAGTGAAAGTCAAAGGTGATAGATAGAGCAGAGTTGAAATACTCAGCAGCTGATTCAGTTGAGGAGGTGAGTGGGAAGAACAGCACCATGAGAACTAAATATTTCATAATGTACATTTTGACATGTACTGGAGAAATTTGGGGGGAAAATGTTGCACAGTATGACACAAGCAAACCTACCGAAGAACATCTGGTGCCTATATGCTCTGTAACTATGTCTAATTCTGCAACCTCTATTCACATGAATAACCTTTATTTATGCTAGTAAGCCAATTGACTTCAACATGTCTGTTTATATAAGTCATGGGTTCAGTCTAGATTAATGGGACTATTCATGTGTGTACAGGCTGTAGGAGCAGGCCCCCAGTTATCTTTCACAGGGAAAAAATGAAAGAAAAAGCTATCTTAATTAGAAAGGACCAAAGAAGTTCCAGAGGAGTTATTAGTCATGCTTTTGTAAGCCACACTATCACTGATGTTCATGTAATTTGGTACACTTCTCCAGTCAGAACATGAGATCATCAAATCAGTTCCATATATTGTGTTTAGAGCAATCATTAACAAATTTCCTTCTGTGACTAATCTGGACTGTTATTTGAAAACCAAGAAGATTAGCAGGTGTACCTTAACTTCTTGACTTAATCTCAGGGCATTGTGTACCACAGGCTATCATGATATAATATGGTGAATTGCACAATACCTTCAACTTGCTTGGAGTTACCATAGAATTTATCACAGAATCAGATCAACCTCTAGGAGGGAACATATCAAGCTAGAGTGACCAGATGTCCTGATTTTATAGGGACAGTCCCAATTGTTGGGTCTTTTTCTTATATAGGCTCCTATTACCACCCACCCCATCCTGATTTTTCAGACTTGCTGTCTGGTCACCCTATACCAAGCCAAGAGGAATGGGGGAGAGGTAAATTCTGCCAGCTTATCGTCAGAGTTTGCATAGGATAGGGTTTCCATAGAAGCAACTGTCTCACTGATGTCATTCCCGTTGCCCAGCAGCACAGCATCTCCCCGCATTTGCAGGTCAAGTCTTGATCAGCCCCTTACAACTCTGGGCTGGCACATGCTCAGTGCAGAGGGAATCTTTGAAGAATTTAGCTGCCTAATTAGAACCAGTCTTTATTGAGCATGTATGAATTAAGATTTTTCCAGGCTTTTAATTTAGGCAAATTTGGGTAAATTTTCACAGAAACAGCAAAAGCCCGATCCACGACAAGCCAGTCTGATCCCCCCTGCCAAATTTCAATTACCTGATTTAAAGCAGGGAGGTGCTAGAGCTCCTTGATGAAATAGTTATAAGAATTGTTTTAACATGGGCAAAACAACATATTTTCCCCTAATCCTGTTCTTGGAAATGGCCGAACCATTTTAGTTGAACCTTTCCACAAAAGCCTGAGGCAGATACATGGCATGGAAAATTTCCACGCAAACGATTTAACTTTGCCAAAATTTTATGAGCAGTTAAAAACAGTCTTCTCATGGAAGTGTCAGGCAACCTTAACCATACACAGAACTACCAGCTCCTCTCATAATAATAAATATTAAGTCTACAGAGTATGTAGATTATAACGATCTGCATTCCCTCTTTCCTGAACAGACAGAAACAAGTTGCAAGTGCAATCTGGCTACATCTTAACTAGAAATTTCATAGTCTATTAGAGGTCTCAGAAAGGACGCACATTTCATAATAAGATATTATGATCCACTGGTCACTTGGGAATTAAGCATAGACATAAGCAAAATACCTAGACTTCTTCCCACGGTCATGCATGATTAATAACCATAAAAAATGAGTCCTCAAGCAGCTTGTTTGTCACATAAACTATTTTCATTCTATATTGGAATCTAAATGTTAGTCAGACTCCTTGTTGTTTTTGTAGATACAGACTAACACGGCTACCCCCTGATACTTGCTCAAGCAATATCCATGTGATCACCAATCATGCAGTGGCTTTTCTCAGTAAACATGCTTCAGAATTCGTTGGTCTTCCATTCTAATAATGACTATACCGAGCAAGCTGCCGAAACTGTACTATTGCTGATGGAGGCAATTGCTGGGGTCACCTTTGAATATCCAGAGTTCTGATTTGAAGTGTCCTTCAAGTATCATAAAATGCAGGCTGTATCAGCTCCTTTCTGCGGTTGAAATTTAATCTAGAAAAAGAAAATCTTGATTCCTTTTCACTTTAGACATTTGGCAGTGACCGCTGAAAACTAAAAGGCCTTACAGTGAGGTAACTGTAGATTCTGTAAGATTCTGCAGTGAAAAACTTTCTTTTAAAACATTTGTACCCAGAGTAGCTATAAACTGTATCCAAATGTCACATATGTACAGCTGGGTCTAAAACATACAAAATGTATAGCTTCCCGTATGAGAGAATAAACCAAAACCAACCTGTCAGCTTTCTTCAGACCTTTAGTTTGAGCATCTTGGTCAATCCACTATCAATATCCCTCTGTAATTCGGAAATTTAAATAGCAAATTCTCCCCTGTTTATACTAAGCGTAATTACAAGTCTTAAAGTGTAGTCTCCCTTCTCACTAATAGAACCAAGAGAAAAATAGACACCATTTTTGTTTCTATGGAAACTTTTGACCCTTGCAATTTTCAAATGCTGTGCAGCAAATTCAGCTTGATGAATCATATTAAAGTCCACAGGAGTTGTATAATTTAGAGTATGTAATGTGACTTGACTTAGGCTATTCACCTGGCATTCAAAACTATTACAGAATAACATAAATATGACAATGAACCAGATTATTTTTTAGTTCAAAACAATGTATTAATCCAAATAAAACATGTCAGTCCAGTCTGACACATTTGACAAACTACTGTATTTTCTTGAGCATAGGCTATAAAGAAACTGTATTCCCTTCAGCTATTGTCACTCTGCAAATGTGAGTTAGTGTGTTATACCATTTCAGTGATTTCCACACAACTCCTATTAATGCTGACAGGAGTTCTGTACCTCGGAATACCTTTCCCAGACCTGAAGAAGAGTTCACAGACTTTAAGATCAGAAGGGACCATCATGATCCTCTAGTCTGACCTCCTGCACATTGCAGGACACAGAACCTCACCCACCCACTCCTGTAATAGACCCCTAACCTCTGACTGAGTTACTGAAGTCCTCAAATAATGATTTAAAGACTTCAAATTACAGAAAATCCACCATTTACACTAGTTTGAACCTGAAAGTGACCCATGCCCCATGTTGCAGAGGAAGGTGAAAAACACTCAGGGTCTCTGCCAGTCTGATCCTGGGGACAATTCCTTCCTGACCCTAAGTGTGTAGGCAAGACCCACCAAACAGATACCTGGGAAAGAATTCTCTGCAGTAACTCTGGGCTCTCCCCATCTAGTGTCCCATCACCAGCCATTGGAGACATTTTCTGCTAGCAGTTGCAGATCAGCTACATGCAGTAAGGAAAGAGTAGGCAGTCTCATCATACCCATCCCCTCCATAAACTTATCAAGCTCAGTCTTAAAGTCAGTTAGGTTTTTTTGCCCCCAGTGCTCCCCTTGGAAGGCTGTTCCAGAACTTCACTCCTCTGATGGTTAGAAACCTTCATCTAATTTCAAGCCTAAACTTGTTGATGGCCAGTTTGTATTTATTTGTTCTTGTGTCCACATTGGCGCTTAACTTAAGTAACTCCTCTCCCTTCCTGGTATTTATCCCTCTGATGTATTTATAGAGAGCAATCATATCTCCAGACTCTTTGAGTCTCCTCTCATAAGGTAGGTTTTCCCTTTCTAGTAGCCCCTTTCTGCACTGGTTCTAGTTTAAATTCATCTTTCTTAAACATGGGAGACCAGAACTGCACACAGTATTCTAGATGAGATCTCACCAGTGCTTTGTATAATGGTACTAACACTTGCCTATCACTATTAAAAATACCTCATCTGATGCATGCTAGAACTCCATTAGCCTTTTTCATGGCTGAATCACATTGGCGGCCTCATAGTTATCCTATGATCAACCAATGCACCCAGGTCTTTCTCTTCCTCTGTCACTTTCAACTGATACTTCCCCAGCGTACAGCAAAAATTCTTGTTAGCCCTAAATGCATGACCTTGCAAACTGCACTATTAAATTTCATCCCATTTCTTTTACTCCAGTTTACAAGGTCATCCAGATTATCTTGTATTATATTCTGGTCCTCCTCTGTATTGGCAATACCTCCCAGCTTTGTGTCATCCACAAATTTTGTTAGCACGCTCCCACTTTCTGTGCCAAGATCAGTAATAAAAATGTTAAATAAGATTGGTCCCAAGACCGATCCCTGAGGAACTCCACTGGTAACCTCCCTCCAGCTGACAGTTCACCTTTCAGTATGACCCATTGTAGCCTCCTGTTTAACCAGTTCCTTATTTACCTTTCAATTCTCATATTAATTCCCATCCTTCTCCAATTTAACTACTAATTTCCCATGTGGAACTGTATCAAATGCCTTACTGAAATCTCTGTATAAGCTCGAAATCTTGTCTCTTTCATCCACAGAAGTTGGTCCAATTCATCTTGTCTCTCTAATATCCTGGGACCAATGCACCCACACGGCAAACATGAGTTCTGTAAGTGCATTGCCAGTGCAATATACTGATTGTTTTTGTAATGCATAATCTGCTGAGTTTGTGTTTTAATAATTGAAAGGATGCTGGTGTCTGTTAGTTCATGATCATATCTCTGAGATAATTCAAACTATCGCTAAGTATAAGGATTTCACAATGTAAATCAACACTCTGTATGAGTTGCTCTTTAATTAAAAAGACTGGAATTTCCATACCTAATCTGGCCATTAGTCAGTCTAGCCTGATGAATGTGCAAATCCTTAAATGTGAAGAACTCGGGGGTGATGGAGCAGAAATGACATGAAACCCTTGAATAAACAGTGTGTGATTGATATGGAGCTGCTCTGTAAAATAATTTTATGAATACTCTATGTTCAGCGGACTATTGGGATGTTTACTGCATGTTGGTGTAGTTTAATAGTGAGCTATTAGGAAACAAAGGTAGGAAGATTATAAGGCTCAAGATAAGACACCCCTCAGCAAATGCTTGAAGATTGTGGGACAAATGAAGAGTCTCTGACTTTGAGGAGTGGGGCTTGACCCACTGCAGAGGCCACTGAACACTTTTTTAACAAGCACAGCCAAAGCCTGAGAACTAAGAAGACCGAGAACTTCTGGCTGGATAAAAAGTGATTCTCTCCCTCTCCAGGGTGAGGCATATTCAGACAGATACAGACATCTGCTCGGGCGTCTGAAGAAGCTAGGCCTCCCCAGGCTATCACTGGGTGATGATAAGCCTATAGATAAGATAGACATGCAGGTAGACTGTTTTTGAAATCCCTTCCCCAGTGCTACTGTAAAAAGTCTATCAGATGCTAGGTGAGAAACATCTTAGTGTTCTGGTTTCTTCTTCACTCCTGAGCGGGAGGTGGTTATCTTGAGCACAACCTGTCCCACAGTGCTGGCTGACTGTAGGGAAGCTAGTAAACTTGTCTTTGCCCCCTCCATGTTTGGAGAGACCAGGAGTACTGAACATGGCAGTACAACCTCTGGCGAGCATTGATTAATTGATTAAATAGGATTTTACTTTAGTCACCCAACACTCCCAAAGTATCTTTTTATTATTAACAATGAAAGCGGGGAAAGGTGGCTGTGTAGGTGGCTGGCTGGCTGAGTTCCTGTTGAAATGATTATTTAGTGTTGCTGGGATTTTACTGTGGTGTCAATTATGTTAAAGTGCCTCGAGCTTTGAATAGGCATCTTTTTATTATTTTAAATCTCAATAAATAAAATGGATATTGTATTAGAGATTTTATTAACTTTCTCTGGAATCAGGGAAACATAATTAATGTGTGTCCTAGGAAATCTAGAGTCTCATATCTAATAGTATCATCCCCAAACTGCTTTGGTGACCTGTAAGCTAATGCGGAGAAACAGCTGGTTTAAGAATAAATAGTTAAGGGTGAGAGGGAAAATAATTAAATCTCTCACAAGGAGTCTCCTGTGGGAAGGAGCCACTCTGATGAGAAGCAATTTGTATCCTGGAAATGTTGCATGCAATGCTGGAATGTAAATTCAACCTAGAAAGCTTCAAAAAATATATATAGTGATATTAAGTTCGAGTTCCAGGAAGCCTCGAGATGCTGGGTAAAAAGCTGTCACAATTTGCAGTTAATGGAGTGTTAGTTTATCATGTATTTAAAAACAGAACAAATGTACAATATTTTGTTTAACTTTGGAAGACAGAAGCAAAGACTCTAAAGTATGAATTTATAATTTTGGGAGTACTGCAAGAAACCAACTAATCTCACTGTGGCATTTTGGTAGGTCTCCGAACCATTTAAAGAAACCTTATAAAGGGCTTATGGTCAATGTCATGTATATGCTGAGCTTCTGCGTTTGTTGCTTACCTTACATTAGGGACACATGTTCAGTTACAGGAAATCAGTTATTCTCCCATTTGTAAAATCTAGACAGTCAAGCTGTATTGAGGACAAGTGGGGGAAGAAGTTGCATAAGGTTTAATTTAAGTTGAATCAGGGTAAAACAGATGTAACTTTCCCAGTTAAAACTTATCTCCTCTCCAAAAAAAAATCTTTATTTAACTTAATGGTAAACTTGGCTTAATTTAAAACTTTTTACACTCCATTGCATAACCATTAACAAACCTTAAAAATACTGCATTAATTCTACTCTGATTTACTTGTGCTTAACTTTGTGTGTGTGTGTGTGTGTGTGAGAGAGAAGTCTCATTGAAATTGGGACGACTCATGCATAACGTTAAGCATGTGCATAAATCTTTGCGGGATTGGGGCCTTACTCCTCATGTGTGCCTTCTGAAATCTGTGAAGTTACATGTGGGGTGAAGTGCTACTCAGTGGTAAGGGTTTCAGAATCTGGCCTTCTTATGTATTTCATCATGTAAGCAGAAATTATAATATATCAGCACCAAGGTTGGTGGTTATTAAAATGCAAGAGCTAAAATCCAAAGGGTTAGGGTTAAATGTAATAAGTAGAATGTCAGGGTTAATTAAAGAAAATACTAGTCTTAATTATCAGCAGAAACAGAAGAAGGTTCTGGTTTTTAAAGATGCTGAGTCTCGCAACTCTCACTTGAGGTCAGATAAGAGCCTGGTTGATTACTCACTTTGGAAAATCAGGTGAAAAATATGCATATAAATGAATCATAATGAAAATATGGTTAGGTAAGGGGTTAAACATAAATAATAAAACTAGAGAAAAAATTGGAACTAACCATGTGGCCTATCCTGACCCTGACTATTTGCAAGGCTAATTTGCAAGGCTACTTGCACACCTTTCATATCTCTGTATCTGTTTTTTGTTTTTTCAGATGGTCAGCTCTTTGGGGCAGAGTTGGTGGCTTCCAATGGGTTTGTACAGTGGGTGGTACAATCAAGTCCTGATCCTGATTCAGGCCATATGTCACAGCTGAAATATATATATTAAATTAAATTAATCAAATTTGTTCTTCTTACAAGGGAACTTTTCAGGAATGATCTTAAATTGGAAACATATGGTAGGCGAGAAGAAACAGCAGTGGGTTATCTAAAACCATAGTGGAAATGGGGAAGGTTCTCAGGGAAAGGTGGTGATATGCAGTTAGTTAAATGAGGATAGGAAGGTAAAATGATGTAAAAGGGACAAGGCACCAGTCAACAGAGTCACTTTAAAAAACTGAGCTTAATGATAGTCCTGAGACTGAAGATTTCTATTTACAGAACAGCTACAGTAAGGGAAGCAGCTATTCATGTTCCTGCCCTTTGCCAAAGTCTCTGAGTGGCTTCCTGGAGAAACTATCTCTGGGGGCAAGAGGGTGATTCAGCCTCTATCTAATACTTGACCTCAGTATTCTCAGAGTGCCCATTGGTGTCAGTTGTGAAGTTATTTGTAATGTTGACACCTGTCCCCTGGGAACTAGATTGAAAGCCTCGGACCATTTAACATGGGCGGTTTAGTAGTTATCAGAGGTTAACAACTGCTGGTCACTATGGAGCTGGGCTGACTTTGAACTGGCAATGTAGGGGTGAAAGGTTCTTTATCCCAGTACCAGTCAACATAATCACCACCATAATCAGACTTGGTTGGACTTGAGAATAGCTACACAGATGGATTCAGGGGACCACTCAAACATATGCAATGGAAGCTATTCCACTGGCAGTACCTCAATGTATTGCTTTGGGAGTATCCAGGATAGGCGAGGTTCACCAAGGGAAAAGTAGACTAATATGTGAAGCAAGGTTTATTGAGCAGAGGCTCAATATGTCAGCAATTGGAAAGGGCAAAGCATGCATATTGTACCTACAGATTACATATAGTGTGCATAGTTTGTACCGAAGAAAGAGATAGAAGTGTTTGTCTCTTTCAGATTTCTGAAAAGGAAAGTTTATCCCAGGAGAGTATAATAGTTTTGTACTGCAACTGCTTTGATTGCTTTTCTCTAACCCCTCCATAATGAGATACCTCCCTGAGAAGGATATGGGCATTACCTTCCAGCTGTTTTGTTTCTCTATATTGGAAGCTGTTCAGGCTGGGAGTCTCTCTTACTGTATGTATAGTTGGGGCACATAGGCACCACTCTAATACAAAGAAGGAAAAACAAGATCCAGCATTCTGCTACTGCCCTCCCTTCCTCACTGCAAGAACCTGTAACATAATTACTAAGAGCTTCTTTGTTGCATAAGGTGATCAGGTGAGGATGAGCCTCATAGTTGGCCCTTGGCAAGAAGCTGTACTACAGAATGCCCAATTTTGCATTCTCATGGCTACAGGTGAAGGGTTACTCTTATTTCAGCATAGGGAACAGCCTCCAGTGCTAGAGAGGCCAAGAGCCCTGCATAAATTCTTGGAGCCCAGCAACCTCTGAGGCTTTTTTCCCTTTTCTATAAGAGAGGCCTGATAATAGGATTGGGAACCAAAGGGACTCTTCTTAGTGTGACAAGGTGGGTGAGATAATATCTTACTGTGACAGAAATGGCAATTATCTGCAATATCTTTGGGAGATCTTACTATATTCTGTTTATGTATCATTGTGGGTCAGGGATTGTATGGAATTTTGTGGGAGCAGGGGTGATTAGCAAATTCACTCAGGACCAGTACCACCGCCTGGAGACACTCACATATAGTTCAGACTGGATTCTCCAAAGACCAACAGACAAAGAAAAGACTTTTGAATAAATAGTCTGAGTTTAAACTGACTCAGGGCCTTATTTCTCATCCAGCAAACAGACAGGATCTTCTGCCCAAGTGGGGGGTGGGACTCAATCCTTCCTGGGAAGGTTTGGAAGGACTTTGGCTTACTGAGGCACCACGAGACTGATGAGTTATCTATATGGTAAGCTTTTTAACATGCATGTAGGTTCTTGTATTGTTTTTAATGTGGTTTTCTCTGTTATGCTTTCATTTAAGAATAAATATACTTGCTTGGAAGGGATGTGTGGTAAATTATGCCTGCAGGCAATCATGCTTTTTACAGCCGCTGGCCTGTCTAGGTAGTCTGGCTTGCTGGGAATATCATGGTGTAAGCAGGGAACTGTTCAGCCTGGAGAAACCCATTCTGGAAGAGGAGAGATGCAGGTCTCTGCCCAAAAGAGGTGACAGTTGAGGAGCTAGGAGCCTGGCTTGAGGGACCACAGAGAGGGAAAACAAGTGCAGTTACCCTGAACTATGGTGCTTAGACTTCTTCTATGGCCTTGGGCAAGTCGCATGACTTCTCTGTGCAACTCCTTCCCATGTGCATAGGAGGGTGATATGTTCCTGCTTCGCAGGAGAGATGTGAGGATTAATGAGTTGTCTGTAAAGCACTTTGAAGCTGATAAATATCAATTTGGTTATCAGGAGTCCTAGTACTTCACAATTGAATAAGCCAGTGGTTCTCAAACTTTTGTACTGGTGACACCGATCACATAATAAACCTCTGAGTGCGACCCCCCTTTATAACTTAAAAACACTTTTTTGTCTATTTAACACCATTATAAATGCTGGAGGCACAGTGGAGTTTTGGGTGAAGGTTGACAGCTTCCGACCCCCCATGTAATTTCCTCGCGACCCCCTGAGGGGTCCCAACCCTCAGTTTGAGGACCCCTGGAATAAGCAATTAATTTAGCAGTATGTTTGATACACTAAAGAATGAGTTACACACTACATACAATACTGAATTTGTGTGTGGAATTTATAGACTGTTGTGTAATAGAAATGCTTTTCAGAAAACAATGTTATATCAAGAGCACTTGGGGAGTTTATCATTTAATTTAAGTGTATATCCATAAACAATTCTAGAAAGTTAGGGCTGTTATAAGGGTGTGAAATTAGTCTTCTATCAGATTTCTTGAACTAAAGGCAACCTTTTTAAAATTCTGCTAAGATATTTGTTGAGCCTACTAAAATGTGTTAATAAATAGGCCTCACATATCAATGTGCATAGGTGGCACAAAACAGTGGATTTTTTTAGATCCAATTCATGGCCAATAAATCAAAGGTATTCTTGAAAGGATTGTTTTAAATAGATAATGTAAATGTTTCTGGAGCAGTTACAGCCCCTGAAACATGCTAGATTTTTTTGACCTGATGGGAAAGGTTTCCCTGAAATATGCTTCTAATTAAGTTTTGTTCATTATTTATGCAGTGTAATTTCCATCTGCACCACTCTTCACATATCTGACTGGCAAGTTCATCACTTTCCAGAGTGCATCTGCATTTTGATTAGCCCTCAGAGAATTGCAGGTTTACTGTGGCCATAAATAAACATGACAGCACTTCAAAACCATCATGCCTGTCTTTGCAGTACAGCTAGGTTTAAATTCTGCTATAGTGGACTGGAGAAGCTTACATGATAATCAATCCTGAAAACAATTAATAGTTAAAAAAACATCAGATAACAAAAGATGTATTAAAAGGAATGTAGTCCGAGAAGCTAATGTTCAATGCAATATTTTTTGTCGGGTGTCCTAGGTGTTTGGAGAGGGATGAAGCTATAGCAGGAATATAGCATAGGTAGAATGGGGGATTCATTCATTGTGCTGCTCTGATTGTATGGCTGCATTTGATTCAGAGGCTGAGCTCATTGGACTGGGCTTGTTTTTTCTATGTAATGTTTTAATTGATGTACGAGCACCTGTGGCTATTGGATTAGCCCTTTGGGTCTTGGTGGCAACTGAAATAAATGAATTAAAGAAAAGATACAGAACCTTCATTTTCTTTGTAGTACAATTTGGCATAGAAAACATTAGTATTCTTGAAGACGTGCTGTGCACTGATTATGTAAGCTGACCATCATGATAATGCTGATATTTTAATATGCTAATAACTTTAATGAACTGTACTACTTTTAGCCCTCAGCAGGGAAATATTTTGTGCTGTAATGAGTTTTTAACTTCAAGGAAAAGTTGTCTCTTACCAAAATAAATAAATAAATAAAATCCCCCAAACCAAAACCAAAACCCAAACCCTGCACTTTGTACTGGTTTTAACAAATTTGCTTTCCTGAAATTTATGGATTAGTAGTCATGCAAAATTTTCAAACTCTGGCATATTTGTAAATACTGAATTTAATTGATTTGCTCTTTTCCTATATTGTATCTATAGCTCTGCTTCCAAGTATTTATTCCTTTCAAACATAATTCTCTGATTAATAACTAGATCCTCTAGTAGTTTAATCAATGGGCAGCAAGCTAAACAAAAATAACCCTACAATATATTGCTTAGTTTTAAGGGATGCTTACTCCTGTGAATCAAGCAAGTTTTCACAGAAGAAACATGTGAAAGTTATTTTTTTTTCCTACTAGGATAGGTATTTCATTTGGAGAATTATTAATCTGCTGTTAACTTTTGTTTCCTGGATAAAAATAGATTTTGCAAAATAAAACATGGAGGATTGATATAAAAATTGCCTGATTTATGAATGTTAGAGCCAGGCTGCTACTACATGTGGTTGAACTGAGCAAACATTACTGGCTTATTCTGTGCTTCTTGATATGTGATAGTAGTACATAAAAAAACCAACCAACCAAACAAAAAGCCAAAACCCACATTTACACTCTCATGGAAATTCATTTAACATTTCCATAACTTACTTTGAAATACTATGGCAGCACAGCCCATTTGATTATTTTCATTTCATATTTAAAATAATAGAATACAAATTGTGTTAGGTAAGGGAGAGAGATACTAAAATATTAAATCTCTTATTTGAAGGTTGTGTCTATTTCTTTTAGATAATTGAAGTTATTTTGTTTTGAGTATCTATAAATATGGAGTAAGTACTGCACATCGCAGACAAAATACTTAAAGTGAAGATTCTTGCAGTAAGCAACATTCTCATTAGAAAAAATACATGGCAGTAATTTTATTTTAATGCTTAGATTTTATTAACTCTCAGTGTAATAATTTAAAGTACTGTCGATAATCACATTCTGTAACAACTTTGAGCCATAAGACAGTTTTGAAGCATAACACTAGACTTCACTGGTATATATAGACAGTTTTATTGTTGTTTTTGTTTTTAAGTCTTAAAGTATTTTCAAAACACATCGGAAATATATTTTCAAAGGGTCAAATTCATAGCCCAGGTTTTGCCTCATTTTGAGGAGACGAAAGAGACTAAATTGGTAGATGAATGGAGTAAATTAGTGTTACCCTTGCTAGCCACAAAGTGCCTGTAGTGAAGGTTTCATGTCCTTTCAAAAAAGAGCAGTGCAAAAGGCAAGCATGAAAACACCAATCTTATAGTCTCCTTAGTCTAAATTTACCCTGTCCTCACTTCTTTAATTAAGGCCCATATTGGTACTTTATTTTTCAGATGTTTAAAACTAAATCTTCCACCCATAATTTCTTACATTATGCCTGCATTGCAATTAGACACCTGTGGCTGGCCTGTGCCAGGTGACTCGGGCCCATGGGACTCACACTGCGAGACTATTGGCTGTAGATGTTCCAGCTGGCCTGCAGCCCAAGCTCTGGCACTCTCCCACCTTGTCTGATCCTAGAGCCCAGCCACCAACCTGAGCCCAGAAATCTATACTGCAGTTAAACAGCCCTGCAGTCTGATCCCAGCGTAGACATACCCACAGTACTCATAAGGCCCTTGGGCTCAGCATTGCTGATGATGAACCAACATGGGCCAAGTCAAAATTATAGCAGTGAGGGGGTGTGCAACGGTTACGTATTACTGATTTATTTAATAGTCTGAAATTGGAATTTAATAAGACATATTATCCATTAGAGAGGTTTCAAAAAGCATGTGTTGGCATGTTTGTTGTTCAGTGGCTTAATTAGTTGCAACTAATAATGTAAACTGCAATATAAAATATAAATTAGCAAAATGAAGTTTTTGTTTTTAGGGCTTTTCTGGCATCTCGAGCACCTACTCTAAATTGCCAGCTGTCAGATAGCTTTTTCTATTTTTGCTTAGCGTGGGTTGTGTTATTACCTGGTAATTTAAATCTGCTTAGCACTTAGTTTGTTTACATTAATCAGTTGATCCTGGGAATTGCCCTTGCAACATAACTAAGTATGATCATCCCCATTTTACAGATGGGAAAACTGAGGCAAAGATAATTTAAATGATTTTGCCTGAGGTCACATATTAAGGCAGTAGAACAGCTAAAATTTAGGAGCCACTAGGACATATTATATCTGGTGCATGGATAAGAAGGGCTGTTTCATTTGTCCTCTGCAGTACTAATGGCATTGGGTGTACAAACCGTTCTTATCCACGTGGAAATGGAAGGCTGCTGCCAAGATACGTTGTTTCTTTTCACTTTTGTATTTGACATTTGGTAAGAAGATCGCTGGTGGCCCCGTAGTCTCAAACTTCTGTATACTGTTTTCAAGTTGTTACTTGGACTAGTTATGCTACATTTTCTCTTTGCTTCTTTAATTTCAGATTTCTGTCATTGGGTCTGTGATAAATGAGAGGGGGGATCGCTCCCTTTTGTGGACACCCAGCCAGCCAGTTGGCTATGGAATCCCTCTTAGTGGTTGTTCTCTACTTGCTTTACCTTTAAAGGGTTAACAAGCTCAAAGGTAAAGGGACGTGAGTGGGCACCTGACCAAAAGAGCCAATGGGAGGGCTAGAACTTTTTAAAATTTGGAAAAAACTTCCCTTTGTCTATGTCATATTGTTCTCCGGACAGGGAGCAGTTATGCTGTGAGAAGCTTTAAGCCAGGTATGAAAAGCCATTGGATCATACCTAAAGATTGCTTATCTAAAACCCCAGAAATGTAAGTAAATTAGGGAATGTCTAGGAAGACGCGATTAGGATTATTTTATTTTTTATTTTTATTGGCTTGTGGATTCCTCTGTGCTAACCCCAGATGCTTTTGTTTTGCTTGTAACCTTTAAGCTGAACCTCAAGAGAGCTATCTTGATGCTTAATTTTTATAATTGTTTCTTTTAAGATCTAGCAAAAAGCCTAAGTTCCAAATATATTTCCTTTCTTTTTGGGTTTAATAAAATTTACCTTTTTTAAGAACAGGATTGGATTTTTGTGTCCCTAAGAGGTTTGTGCATATGTTATTTAATTAGCTGTTGGCAACAGCTAATTTCCTTTGTTTTTTTCTCAGCTCTTCCTGAGAAAGGGGGATGAAAGGGCTTGAGGGTACCCCACAGGAAGGAATTCCCAAGTGTTCTTTCCTGGGTTCTCAAAGGCGGAGGAAGATTGCATTTGGGTGATAGCAGCATCTACCCTTCCAAGATCAGAGAGAAGCTGTGACCTTGGGAGTTTAATACTAGCCTGAAGTGGTCAGTATTAATTTTTAAAATCCTTGCGGGACCCCATCTTCTGCACTCAAAATGCCAGAGTGGGGAATCAGCCTTGACAGAGTCTCTGTGAACTTGCATGTTTCCCTGAATCTGCAAGATCCCAGGAGTTGAAAATGCTTGACACCTTGCAGAATTAGGCCATCGGGGGAGGGAGTTTGACCAAGGTCAGAGACTGAGTTGCAATTTCAGTAGGAGTCGAGGCTCTCTGAGTACCTCTCAAGAGTGGCTCTGTATTATCTATTTTCTCTTAAAACCAAAGGTTAATTATGATGGCCTCTCAACATATATCACCTTTAGAAGGGTTGATTGTGATGGTAAAATAAAGGCAATCTTACTGTGTGGTGGAGATACCTAAGACATGTTACTGCCTGCAGGTAATGCAGACCTAAGGTATCTCTTGTAGAAAACAATTTTGCTGGCTGAAGTTGGTAAGGTGCTTTTTTTCATTCAGTATGTTAATTTCTCAGTTGAATACAATGGGACTTTAGCAAGAAGGTGACTGAAACAAGATAAGTTTGATCTTGGCTGTTTCATATCAGAGAACGCTTTCTGTTAAGATTTGATAAGCAAATTATAAAACTTTCAATCTATTTTGGATTAATGTAAGGCATTTATTTGTTCAGGTAATTTGTTGGCTTCCTTATTAGCATTTGATGTCACTGAAGTCATAATTTAATTAAAAATAAGGTGATTAAGGAAGGCTTAGCTAAGTAAGAACTATGGGGGGAAATAGCAGGTTTCAAATATTCATATTTTCCTAATCGTTTGTTTAATTTCGGATTATAAAGTGCATCCAATGCAACAGTCACTGAGCGTACCTACAAAATTAGAAAATGCTTCATAGCATGTTAACAAATATGCGGGAGAGAGAACCCTGTCCATAACATAAATACTCATCCCCTCACCTCGTTTATTTAGGGAGCGAAAGAGAGCTGGTATCTGAAATAGACTTTGGTTTTGGTTATTAGACTGTTGGGTCCAGTGTCTTAACCATGTGCCCATCATCCTGCTTTGACTAAGTGTGGGTGAACCCCTTTAATATTTGGGGTAAACAGCAACCTCTCCCTTTTTTCAAGTTATTTCCCTGTAATTATTCACATCACTTTGATTTTGCCTGATATGAGCTATAGCTACCCCAGACTTTTCCAGTATCTTGACCAGGACCTGGGAAAGCAAATAGTCTGCACCATTGGGTCCAGCCAAAGTCAGAGATGTGATAGTCACCTGCATATTGAGATTTCAACTTTATCCCCCAGTGACTTTACATCCTTTTTAAGCAAAAGTGACCGAATAGAACCCCCCTCCCAAGGTACCACCCATGAGAGAGCCCTAGGGAAAAGGAGCCAAGAGCTCAACATCATCCACGGACATCTCTCAGAAAGGGAAGAACAAAGCCACTCAGGCAGCTTACCCCAGGCAGGATGTGCAGGCAAGGTGTGGTCTGTGATATCAAGATTATACTCAGACAAGAATAAAGGACATTTACCGGAAACATTAAGAGGACAATAGAAGATCTACACTGGGGAGGAACTGAGCTGAGGGTCTTAATGGAAGTGGGTCCTTACCTGTAGCCTAGCCTGTGTGTATGTAATACACACAGTATATCTTCTACTCTTAAACATATTTTGGATACACTCTAGGACATGCAATTCTTACTAAAATATTATGTTTACCTTACCTTGTATAGCCTCCTAAGAATAACTGAGTAATAAGCTTGTAATACTGGTTTAGTGATTGCAACACATGAATACAGAGACATATAATCAGTCACATTTCTGCACACTATGTTCAGTGTGAAATTCACCATAGCAATTTATCACAATGCAACTGATTGCTTAACTAAGCACAAGGAAGTCTCTTATCCCTTCTTCATTAGCTTATTAGACCTGCTTACAAGTATATCATATAAGCCTTACTATAATTTGAAATGTAAAATGACAGTTCTCATCAGTACCATTGCTGTTATGTAATGTTGTTTTAATCTTTCTTCTCTTTCATCAAAATAATTGCCTTTCTCTCCTAATTATTTGAACATTGGAATGTAGGTAGCAGGCAGTAGTGTAGTTTGAATAACAATGAGGAAAAATATGAATAAAACCTCAGTTTCATATGGAGGATTTCAAAGACAAATGTTAATAAATAATCAGCACATTAAGGTTATAGATTGCTGAAAGTTTTGTTAATTATACTCAAAATATGAGAAAAAATTTGTATAGTGGCATTGTATTTTATGCTGAAGGAAGACTAGAAAATGAACAGATGAATAAGTTTCTTGTTTAGAACCAGAAAGCATGGAGTTCGGTGGGAAATGTATGTGTCAGCTTTCTTTTTTTAAAGGTATATTGTAGGTAATGTGGCAAACTCATCCCACATGTAACTGTAACGTAGGTTTTGTCTATGCTGTGGAGCCTATGCTGGCATAGCTATGTTGGCATAGACCTCCTAATTTATACGCAGCCTACCATGACAGAAGGAGTTTTTCTGTCAGTGTAAGAACACGACCTCTCCAAACAACATGAGCTACATCGACAGAAGCCTACTTCAATCAACATAGCTGCATCTACACTGGCTGGCTATTTTTTTCACACCCCTGATACAGCTATGTCGACATGACTTAAGTGTAGACAAACGGAAACCAGGATAAATTGAAATAAGGAGCTGACATGCTTATAACTGAGTTGGTAATCTGGGTCACTGACTTTACAAAGTATCATCTTCCCAAAGTTTTGTTTCCCTAGAGACCTTTAGATAATTTAGGTTGTATACTGTGTACAATGTGACTAATAATTCTTATGCCTATTGTTGCCTCTTGGTGCACAGAGGGATCACATATGTTGCTCCACGTGCATGGCCGTGAGAGAACTTACTCCATGCCTTAGAGTTACCACCTCAGAGGACAGAATTGTATGACCCACATGACTAACCAGGCAGCCAGAGAACCTTTTTGAGTTGGGAGGTAAGGTATGTGAACAAGTCCCTTGAACTCTACATTCCACACAATTGGGGTATAAATACCTTGTTCCCTCAGTTTCTTTCTGTCTGAGTGGTTATGGGCCCAACCTGCCTTTTTCTCCAATAAGTTACTTTTACATGAAGAGTTATGAATAGCTCAAAAGTAGCTTTCAATAGTTAAAGACAGTATAGACACAAATCTTAGTTTGCTTTCTTTTGCAGTGTTTGGCTGATTTGTTGACATTTTACTGTTTTGGTGATCTACTTGGGCTTTATACAAGATGAGAGATCTGTCTAGGAAAACATGATTGAAGCTCATTGGTGAGCTGCTCATTGAGTGGACGTGACAAGTATTTTTTGTGACTTAGCAAATGGGAGACTGTGCTTTGGGCCCATTGCTCTATGATGGGTGTGTTAGATATGTGTATGAAGCTTAGGGTACATCTACACTACAGCGGGGAGTCGATTTAAGATACGCAAATTCAGCTACGTGAATAGCGTAGCTGAATTCGACGTATCGCAGCCGACTTACCCCGCTGTGAGGACGGCGGCAAAATCGACTTCTGCGGCTTTCTGTCGACGGCGCTTACTCCCACCTCCGCTGGTGGAGTAAGAGCGTCGATTTGGGGATCGATTGTCGCGTCCCGACAGGACGCGATAAATCGATCCCCGAGAGGTCGATTTCTACCCGCCGATTCAGGCGGGTAGTGTAGACCTAGCCTTAGAGTAAGGCCACTATGGTCTGTAAAGAAATGGAGATAAGAAAAACATCCCAAAATTTTGGGGAGAAAGGAAATACATGATCCCATATTGACAAATTATTTGAATCTTTCCTTACATCTTCCAACACCCAGTCCTCAGTTGATGAAACCTTTTTCTGTCATCTTAGCTGCTGAAACCCATTGCCAAACTTGCACTTCACCACAAAACCCATGCCTCAGGAGCAACCTACCCTTGTCAGTGACAAAAGCCTATATCTTTAAAACTGCCAAATAATTCCAGGACTAAATCTTGCAGCATGACATTTCTGAAACAGTAGAAAATAACTGGAAAGACAAACAAAACCAGAGTTTTATTCAATTAAATATACAAATAGTAACACAAACTATACCAGACTGCCTTTCATTTCAATTCCTATTGAAGTTTAAAAAAAAAAATAACCA
Source organism: Malaclemys terrapin pileata (assembly GCF_027887155.1). Taxonomy (NCBI): domain Eukaryota; kingdom Metazoa; phylum Chordata; order Testudines; family Emydidae; genus Malaclemys; species Malaclemys terrapin. The sequence goes on from NC_071512.1 coordinate 30,725,618, forward strand.
AAGAACACCCTCCCCACACATCCCAAATCTCTAGTTTTGAACACACATGCTCTGTCCAATTCCCCACCCCACCCCCCGCGCAGCAATTTCACACACAAACTGCAACCCCTTGTCAAATTCTATACAGATATACCACAGAAATCACAATATTTGGTGCATTATTTAAATTCCACCTATCACTTTAGAATTAGGAGCCTAGTTACTGGATATATATTGTAGTAACACTGTCCGAGTTTAAGATAGGCATGTTTAATGCTAATCTTGCTGCACTAAGGGAGTTAATTTTGCATTCCACCCTGGCAGTTCTAGCTGCCTTTTTGCAATCATTGACTTCCTCCTCCAATCCTCCCCTCCTCTTGGTTCCACTCCTCTCTCTGCATAGAATCTCACCAATTTCTTCCAAGAGAAAATTGACAAAACACAACGTGACCTTCCCCCCACTTCCTAGCCAAAGGTCAGATCCAATACTATAGCCTCATCTTCCTTGACCTGTCAGCTGCATTCAACACCACAGATTGTTCCCTTGCTTGAAATCTTGTTTTCCCTTTGCTTCTGTGACTGACCTCTCCTGGTTCACCTCTTATCTCTCTAATTGCTCCTTCAGCCTGTCCCTTAAAAGATCCTCATCATCCCGCACAACTTTTTCTGTGGGTTCCACAGGGCTCTGTCCTTGGTCCCCTTTCTCCCTCTACACCTTCTCTGTGGATAATCTCATCTGTAAATGCAAATTCAACTACCATCTCTGTGCTGAGGACTGACAGATCTACTTTGTTCCAGACCTGTCTTTCTGATCGAACTAAAAACTTGGTCTGCCTCCTTGCCATCTCCTCATGGATTTCTAGCCGTCAGCTCAAGCTTAACAGAGCTAAAACAGAGCTCTCCCCCCACCCCCATCCCACCTCCTTTCTCAGTCACCGTAGACAACACCATCATCCTTGCCTGTCACTCAGGCCCATAATCTGGGTGTCATCTTTGATTTGGACCTCTCTGTAGGTCCTCACATCCAAGCTATGTCTAAGTCTTGCCAACTCTTTCTGCATAATGTCTCTAAGACAACGCCTTTCCTATCCATCCACACAGCTAAAACTGTCATGCAGTCATCCTTGATCAGCCAATGATGGCAGCCTCCATAGTCCACTTGTTAATTTTTCAAACAAGCGCCTTTTTGATTTCTCCCAAGCTGCAGCTGATGCTTGGGAGGAGCTCCTCATAAACATCAGTAAAAGCACCTAGTTATTTTCCTTCGGATTCCTTCTTAAAACTCTTCTTTGCTGTGATGCCTACAAAAAACAACTTGACAATGGTTAGGCAGCTGCTGTGCTGATTGCACTGTCTATCGTGATGACCAATATTGTCTCATTGTTTCTCTGTACTCCGCCACATATTTGTTTGTAGTCATCTGTTCTCTCTTTTCTTAGACTTAGATTACAAGCTCTTTGGGTCAGGAGGTATATTTTTTGTTCGGTGTTCATACAATACCTAACACAATGGGGTCCTGGCCCATGACTATGACTCCTAAGTGCTATGGTATTACACATAAATAAATAATGTGTCTTCAGTTCCCAGGCACCAAGAGATAGGTTCCCACTCTGTTGGTGAGATACCTTTTATGACCCTGCGTGTTTTATTCATGCACATGTATAGCTTCCAGAACACACTGCAAAGTTACTTGGCTATAGCAATTTTAGCTAAATGAAATGGCAATCTCACTAAGAAAATTGTTCCTTGAATTGAAATGTGAGTTCACTTGTGTTCTGTGCTTGTCTACTTTTTACGTGAATTGCAGCTATAACTAACTTGAGTCTGGAGGAGGATTGAATCTTCACCTTTTCTGAGATCTAACTTCATTACAGAAATACCCAAAGGAAATACCACTCAGCAGAGACTGCTTCAAATAATTTCAAAGCATACTCGTGAAAACGTGGCAATATCACGTCAATGGATGTTTCTAGTTTAATTTTCTTTCTTTCGAAATAATGCCAGTCTTGAGAACTTTCTTTCTATGCCTTAAAAGAACACAAAATAACTTTCCACTCTTTTATTAATGATTTACAATAGAAGAACTATAGGTGCAAGGGAAATATTGTATTGTACCCTGATGAGATCTATGCATACTATACCAAGTAGCAGGTGGTACCTGTAAATGATACATGCAGTGTTCTGGCAAGTGCTGCAGTTGTTGAGGTCTTGGCCAGTGCGGTAGAAGTTGCGCCTGAAATAGACAATAGCTGCTGTAATTTATATAAAAAAGTTGTGAACTGAAAAGTTAGAACTCTTATAATAAACCTAACTCCTCTTTCCAGGCATTTTAAGTATCCTAATCACAAATTTAACACTGAAATTTGTTGCTAAGAATCTGGTTTAAAACCAACCAAAGCACATAAATTTATCATCCTGAACCTCTGCCCTTAAGCTCATTTAAACTGTGGTGCCAATATTGTATTCAGGGGATTCTCTGGAAAGCAGGTGATTTTGTACAGCTATCTCTTATAAGAATATCTTTACAAGAACACTTAAATGATAAGAACACTTTTTTGATTGGAACACATTTGAACCATTTGCTGTGCTTTCTGTACGTCACACTATAATCCTTTTTTTTTTCCTTTGCTTTCTACTTTTCCATTCTTTTCTTTTGTCCCTTTCTTTTGAACAGAAAAGCAAGGCAGCTAAACATTCTCATTGAATAGTGCCACAAAGGCAGACTGACATAAATGGCTGTGTCAAAAAACAAGTAATTTTGTGGTTTATCCTATTTATCCTATGTACCTGCTAGACAATTCTTTGTGTATTTGAAAATTAATTTAAGAAAACAAACACTTCTCCTTGTAGCTACTATGAAAGTTGACAAAACGAACAAGCTGACCAGGCAGGTTGCAGAATTGCTGTCACTGGAGATATTCAAGGCTAGGCTTGACAGTCATCTGTCAAGAATGAGTTGGGGACAACTGCAGTAATTTAGTCATGCTGTAGATGTATGTACTGGGTGATTCCTTCCATCCCAGGTGTCCAATCCATTGAAGTCAATGGCAGCTTTATCTGCATAAAAAGTGTATGATTATGCCCAAAATTCTTCTCTGATTGCTTTTCTGAGAACTAATCTCAGTCTGTTCTTTTCAATAGCGGTAGTGGTGCTACTCACAAAAGCAATGGGGATAATTATTACACAGTTTTACTACCATAGTCAACACAGTCACCCAATGATTCTAAAAGATAGATTGAAGCCTGTCACTGAGGCTGAAACAGAGCCAGCTGAAGAGCTTTGCAGTAATTCAGTTTCCAACAATGTGGTAACAGAATAAAAATGAAGAACAAATGTAGCAGAATGGTCTGCATTTCACTTTACAATGCTGCACCCTTCTGGAATACTCAGATACATAATCTTCAACCAGGCTTTTGTCAAATGAGGGCAGACTCTATTTTTGTTGTGTTTGTTGAGGAAGATATCTTCCTCCTTAGAGGTTCCAGAAAATTAGCAGAACTACTCCATGAAGATTTCACCACTACATACCCTGAGCTATCTCCATGGCCCTAGAAGGATCTCTTTGGCAGTAGGTCATCCAGCTACAACGTGCACCTCTCTTGTTCACTCCCTGCATCTTTCTGTAAAGACTCAGGCCCCAGATCATGAGCCCAGGCCCTGCCCATCTTCTTTTGCACTAGAGCCATGCTGTTCCTGCTGCCTGGGGACCTTCTGCAAATGTGAAAGGAAGTGCCAGTGATAAGGATTAAATACTGCTAATGTATATGGCCTGAGTTTAAAAATGTGCAGTTATCTTATTTGCATTTTGTTATTGGTAATTATGAAAGCAAATTATGTGTGCAGTTAAATAAGTTTTGCAAGTGCTATTGCATGTAGCTGTTTTTAATCTTATTTTAAATGCACAAAGGATTGACTAATTATATGCAACATATTCTTAAAAGCTAGAAACCGTCTCTAACTATTGTGTTAGTTTCAAAAAGAGTTCTGAAATATATTCTCAGCAAATATGCTCCAAGTCTGAGCCAGTGGTTTAAACTTGGTGACATTCTGAACCCTGTAAAATGGTATATAAATGTTTTGCACATGTTAGTTTGACATTTTTAATAGTAAGGTGCCTGATCCTGCCACTGTTACTCATGTGTTGCAGTTGCAGACTTGTCCCATTGAAGTCTGAAATCTAATGCGCAATTTGCATTCCTAAATCACATGAGTAATGGTTGCAAGACAGAGCTGGTGATTGGACTGATAACATATAAAGCATGAATGTGGATCATGGACTTTTACTTTCTGTATTGGTAATAACAGAAGAGAAAGCAATAATTCTAAAACTTCTGCTGCCATTTCTTCAAACATGTTCTAGTTAATGATTTTAATATGGTATGTATATAGTACGTACATGGGTCCAAATTTGCAGCCAGAGAGAATGAAGGTCCCAGCTAACCTGCAGAATGTTTACAGCACAGGTGGTGGAAGTGCAAACTTCTTCACACTGCCCTAACAATGTGCCTTATTTCTGTTCTTAAGACACCACCCTAAGAAGTGAGAGGGGCGCTCAGTTTTCATGTTTTTTTCATATGTCCTGTCAATTAGTGCGATTTGTAACCATGCTCTTTTCGTTTTTTTTTTTTTTGTTTTTTGTCACATAGCAACTTGACCCCTTTTAACTGGATTGAAACCACCAACTCATAGGCCATGTGATGTCTGCTTTCTGACACCTTGGATCTGAACCAAAATTATGGTTCAGATGGGTGGACAACATAGATAAGCCTTAACTGAGCCGATGCTTTGTAAGCTCAGTGCTAATTAATGCCAAAATGTAAAGATATTTGCTTGCTCTTTAGTGGCTCAAGTCTATAAAACAGTAGAGAGAATATGATTTTGCAAACATTTTTTTAAATATTTCAAAGGAAGATTTTGAGTAACAAAGATTAAAAGAAAGTAAACAGCCATGTCTGACTTTTTGATAAATTACTTAACAAAATAGTTTTTTTAATATTAAAGTACACCATACCCTTCACTGAGGGCTCTGGCTTTTTCCAGGTCTTGAATTACATTCAAAAGGACTTTAATCTTCTCCTGGTTTGAGTGCAAAGATTCCTCTATGGACTGCAGCCTGCCTTGTAGGGCACATAGTTCGCCATGAGCCAAGTGAATTTGATTAATGTCTCTAATCTCTTTGTTGGTTTCTGGTTTAATTTCATTCCCTGGAAGATGGGACTTTATGTGAAAGTCTTCTAAATAATTGCTATACTCTGGAACATATGACCGTGTAGAAGTTTTATCCATTTCAGTGTGACACGAGGGAATAGATTTTGACTCATTACTGCTGGTCAATGATGTTATTCCATGATTATCATTAGTCAGCACCATACAGTCAGAATCTGTTTCAGGCTCTGTTAGCTGTTGATGCTCTCTAAGAAAGCAATGTGATGAACTCTGATTCGACAGAGGTGATAATGGAGTGTTTTCATTAGTGCTAGTGTCTTTAGTGGATACAGGTAACTCCAAAACACTTTTTGCTTCACAAGAGTCATAATGTGGATTAATTTCATTGCAGTTCCTGGTATTGTTTAAGCAGGAGGGAGATTTTCCTGATTTGGATGGCAGTGTATAGTTTTCATTGGATTGCCTCATAGTAGTAGGAGAACGTACTGAATCATTTAAATCCATGGCCATGTCTGAAGCATAAACGGAAGCACTGTTGTCCTGTGAAGAAGTCAGATGTATGTATTCAGGCACCTGTGTATAAACAGTTGCCTTTTCCAGTATTGCGGAAGTATCTGAGTCTGAGTGGATAGGCCCATTGCTTTGTGCTTTACACTCTCTTTGAAATAACGGATTGGATGTCTTGGCTGTTCTAGATCCATCTTCCAAATGTTTAGTTATTCTTAAATAAGAGAGGTCCAAAGACATGTCTTGTTCAGAAAGATTGCCGTTGACTTGGACAGAGCATTCAGGCTCGGTTGGCATTTCCATTAAAGACTTACTTGTTGTCAGTTTTTTCTTTTTAAAAACTGGAAAATGCTTCCTAAGGCTGGGAGAAGTTTGAATAGCAATATTCCGATGCCCCTTCTGAGCCCTTGGGAATGAGAGAGAATAGTTTGGCAGGTTATGGTGCCTAGATATTTGTGCCTTTCCAATCATGAGCGTTGTGTCTTTGGCAGGTTTAGTGTCCATTTCAGTGACACCAATCGGCTTCTTGTTTGTACCATCATCTTTGAATCGGACTTGCTGAGATTTGCTCCTGCGGTGGTGTGGCTGCCTCATAAAATCAACTGAATCCAGGCTATTCCGTTTGAGTAAAACAGGGCGCATTTTCTTGTTTTGCTGGGCCATTGAATCGCAGTTTGAGGCCTGCAAGTAATAAGTTTCTCTGCGACCCATTTCATTAGGCCATTCTAACAGCATCTGGTGGTTATGCCCCAGATGCAAATGAAGACTTTAACTATTGATTAGGAAACTAATTATTTTCATTCTGTTGGTTTTTATTTATATTTCTAGGTAATCTATTCCATTTGAGATAGTCTTTCAATTTTTCCTCACATTTACCAATAATATTTTGTTACAGAGAAAATTACTAATTAGACCAATCACCAAGATAAACTAAATAATTTAAATATCCAATCAAAGGAGAACATTAATGGACAGAGAATTTGGAATTCTTAAGGTTTACATTCTGAAACTAATCTTGATTTCTCTTACAACAAAAATATAAATTACACTAGTCAAGGTATGTTAACTGTTAACTATTGCAACGATAAATTAGTCAACCACTTTTTCTAATGCCTACTTAGGTAACAGTTAACCCTCCGCAAGAGATTCAAGTTTTGAACTGTGGACCACTTAAATATTTCTTATTTGCATAGAATGTAAATAACATGCATAATAACAGTCTTGGGCAATTGCTTTCCTGATGCATATCTTTGCTGTAGGAATATACCCATTAATATCGAACAGAAATTCTTCCTGCGGTGGTGGTGTTTTTTCTTCTTGTCCCATCTTTCTACTTTAGCAGCTGAAACTAATCTCCTCAAATAGCCAAACAAAGCCAGTGGCTTGTGACCAAGCAAATGTATAGCATCAAACAGGATTCAGTAATTGATGTATGGTCCTTGCTCTAATTCATGCAAGTACAAGACTGAGCATGTCTGAAGGACTGTATCATTCAGATGAGATCTGTAAACACTTTGGCCCCAGGAGAGTGGTCCAGACCAGATAGTCAGCATTTGCAGAATAGCAGACAAGTGTTTTCTGAAAATAAAAAGACAACAGTTGCAATTGAACACTGTCGAATACCATTGAAAAGTCTGTTGAATACTATTATTTCTTCCTGCTGTCTATAAATATTTTTTCATCTGCAGTACTCATGTGAACATTTTAGTGGGATGTCTTAAATGGGAAACTGAAAGATGATATTTCAACTTTGTGAAGCACATAGATATTTATCTACTGTGAAATATCTGAACACAACCAAATGTATTTTCAGAATATTTATTCAATAAAACAGTTTTATTTCCTTTGGCGGTGTGCTCAGGATTGCACATTTATGCTAGGTATGGATCTGAACCTGAAATTGCAGATATGGACCTCCAAGGACTTTGGAGAAATCCAGTTCCAGATCTGAAATTGACTGCTTGAGCTTGTTATGTTTGCAATGGCCAGAAGCTGGAAAATGCACACGAAAGCTCTTCAACTTAGAGCAAGTTCGGGTTCAAATCTAATTCTGGAACTCTATTTTGCAACTCAGGTGCATTCTAAAATATAGTTGTGTGCATATGTATATAGCCTGGGATCCACCAGAGACGGTGATGGTGGATCAAGTTAAATGTTGCAAGTGGAGCCTTTTGTAGGCTTGTGAAATTTCTCTCCTGTGAAGTATAAAATGATTTGTATTTATAAATAAAGCATGCCTAGGGTTACCATACGTCCTCTTTTTCCCGGACATGTCCGGCTTTTTGGCACTCAAACCCCCATCCGGGGGGAAATGCCAAAAAACCGAACATGTCCGGGAAAATGCCGGCCAGGCACTTCCCCTCCCACGGCGTCTCTGCTCCTCCCCTGACTCTTCGGCTCTGTTTAAGAGCCGGGCTGCCCGAGCGCTACCGGCTTCAGGCAGCCCCCATGCCTCCGGACTCTGCGCCACCGGAGCCCGGGAGGGGAAGTGCCCGGCTGCGGGCGCAGGGTCCGGAGGCAAGGGGGCTGCCCGAGGCCCAAGCGCTACTGGCTTCACGGTTTGCCAGGCAGCCTCCAGACCCTGCGCCCCCGGCTGGGTGCTTCCCCTCCCGGGCTCCAGCTGCGCTGGGGAAGCACTGGCCGGGGGCGCAGGGTCTGGGGGCTGCCCGGCAAACCGTGAAGCCGGTAGCGCTCGGGCAGCCCTTTCTGCGTGGCTGGGAGTGGGAGGGAGGAGGGGCGGAGTTAGGGTGGGAAGGGGCGGAGTTGGGGTGGGGAAATGGGCGGGGCCAAGGCCCGTGGAGGGTCCTCTTTTTTTATTTGTTAGATATGGTAACCCTAAGTATGCCTCATATACACATAATTCTCTCTTCCAAGAAATGTGCCTACATCTGTCTGTTCTATTAAGCTACATTTTATCACTTTTCTTTCCAGTCTCATAAAATATCTATAAACATTTTGGTTATACAGTAAGCTTTACCTTGCTGAAAAATTGTTAAGACAATAGTGCAATCATAAGCAGAAAACAATGTGTCTGTTATAAGTAGAGATATCAGTTTACTATGCACAGAAGTGTTATAACCTTGGGAAAAATCCTTTTTCTGCAGCCATGAAATAAATTGCCAGCTATTATCAAAAATGTTTACTTCACGCTATTAACCCTTTCTCAGCTACACTTTCACCACTGGGCTATGGTATCTGCCTGGAATCCGCAACATTCCAAGCTTGGCAGAAAATTTACGATAGCCACTATATTAGTTGTGACAATAATTTATCACAAAAATAACATTTTCCTTTTCTTTCCCCAACAGTATTCAGAGTCAGATGAAACAAGTAATGAACTTTACAAAACTGAAGGCCAGGCTTGGCTTTTGTCAGTCCTAGACCAGTGATAGTTTTAAAATTTGCTTTCACTCAAGCTGCCAGGGTTGAAATTGTATGTTGATATATACCAGGTTCATGTCAAGAACATCATGCTTCACCTTGGCAGCATGTGTACATGCATACTGTACATTCTCTTTATTCACCCACATACTGAGCAAATTTCAAACACCAGGAAGGCTAAAGTGAGATCGTTTTATTGTACATCCTGCTCTTAAATAATAGTTTCTATCCTCATCTCTGCGCATCGGGACACAAATCTCAGGAATCTATTGGCTTTGCACATTGTTCATGATAAAGCTACTGGAAAAAACAGTTCTGGACACATTAAGGGAGAGCTGTTCTGAACCTTTATTTTGGATTTTAATATCTAAACCACATTGGGTTAGTACTTTCTGTTCAAATTGTCAAAATACTCATGTTAGTTGTAGAAAAGCCATTTGAAAACAATTAAAATAGAATGCTACTGTTAATGTTTTGGTAAAGGAAATTTAAACTCTGTTAAAATGGATTACATTTTAAAACTTCATCTTTATAAGCACTTACTAGGCTAAACTTATTTGAATGTGAGCCATGATTCCCGGGTTCTGTTAACAAGCCAGTAGAAGATCTAATACATTAATTCCTCGGGGAACCCTCAAGGGCTAATTTTTAAAAGGGCTGGAGCTCAGTCTCCCTTTTGTGGACACAGTCTTCACTCTCAAACTGAGGGCAAAGATCAGAATACTTGAGCTATCTGATTTATGCCTGTAATCAAGTGGTTTGACAAGAAAATGTCTGGAATCCAGTTACAAATTCTGCCACTGTGAATTATACTTGACAACAGGAGAGCTCTCCATCCTCACCATTCATATTCTGTGTCTGAGCTTCTCCATCTATAAAATGGGGAAAATAATACTTATACAATATGACAGAAGATAATGTCTGATCTAATATTAAAAGGGAGGTGTGTGGCAACCCTACTCCAATTATCGTGCTGCTGTAGAGATTGTCTCAACCTTAGCTATTTTGACATTATATTTAACAGTTATTATGATGTACTTGCATAAATATAATGGCTTCTTGACATCTGTGTGAGTTCTTACTCTCAAAAGTAAGCTTGTATAGAGCACATGTGTGTGAATATACATGCCATGTGGTGGTGATGTCATGTGATAAAATAAATGTATCACGTGCCTTTGGTCACATATTTATCTCCACCCTCTCTCTTCTGAATTTTCCAATCTTTTATGTGGCTTTTGATAGCTACCCATTTCTCCCTCCCCCCACCTCCCCCCCAAAAATGACCTGTCAGAAAAATGTTTCCTTCTTGCTCCTAAATGTGAATCCCTACCAAAAAAACCCAGTTAAACGAAGAAAAATACATTGGCCCAAGGCCTGAGATGTGCAGTATACAATCCTGAACCAGTGACCAGTTTAAAATCCAAAACAACCTAAACTTTAAACTGAGCTTTAAATTTTTATTCTGTTAATATATGGCATATGCAGACTACATGATGGTGTGCTGTGATACAGTCTGCTAAAGCCAGAAGTAATCGATTACTTCAGGATAAGGAATAAAGGCTTATACAATGTAAACTATAGAACCTAGGGCTAGCCAGCATTACTCATGTGAAAAATTAAATGAGATATTTAATGATCCTAATTGTTAAAGGGCTTGTTCTTATGTCTCATGTGAGATGAGCCTTTAGCTGTATCTCCTAAGAACATGATGGAGGTAATGCTAACGTGGATTGGAGTTCCATCTGCTGACTCATTAGCATGACTTCCTGTGTCACCTAAGTACTGCCCATGCTTAATGTTTAGCTTATGAGAACTTATGAGAGAGTGCAATAGGGTGTGTCACAAGATGCAAGGGACACTATTTGGTCCTTGGTGATCAAAAGGTTAACTTGAGTGCTACTTATCTCCTCTAGGAGAGGCGCTATAAGAGTAGCTGCTCAAGAGAAAGGGGGAAGGAATACATTTGGGAAAGTCAATCCCCACCATAGCTCACAAAGGTAGGTTTAACCTTTGAGGGCAAAATACCTTGCTGGTTGTCCTTTTTATTCCCTGCTAACTCTCTCCACCAATTTAGTATATTTCTCAGCTATTGGGTGCCATTGGATGACAGATACAGGAAAGTCTGCTGCCTGATGTGCCCCGCTAGTACAGAGATGTACACTCTGATGTTAATTTTTGCTAATGTAATTTTAGTCTTTCATTCTGTATAGATCATTACAAAAATGAAAACATTTTTTTAGGAAGAGTTTTATATAACATTACCTATAACATTACTGGAATGGGTTACCTTGGGAGATGGTGGAATCTCCTTCCTTAGAGGTTTTTAAGGTCAGGCTTGACAAAGCCCTGGCTGGGATGATTTAGTTGGGGATTGGTCCTGCTTTGAGCAGGGGGTTAGACTAGATGACCTCCTGAGGTCCCTTCCAACCTTGATATTCTATGGTATTCTATGATTCTACTTCACTGCAGGGAGAAAAAAGAAAAACTCTGTTCCATAGGGCCAACATCAGAGAAAAAAAAGATTGCATTAGTTCTAAATTTCTTTGTGTTATGGTAGCAGCTAGAAGCTTGCATCATGGCCCCTCGTGCACTATACCCACACTCTCACAATGCATACACTCTCTTACGTACATGTGCACATGTATATACACGTATACACATGCTTGTGTACACACATGCACCAAATCTCTGCTGCAATAAAGGTAAAACTATAATGTCCAGCTTTGATATCTCCCATCTTCCACCAGTTAATGATTTTATTTATTTCAGTTCTTGTGCATAAATAATCTTTAGTTGCACATACACGCCAAATCTTGCAGTAGCATTACCCACTTCCTGTACCCATCTGCTATGCTTGCAGGCAGTTGGGCTGTTTTAAAGTTATTCTTTTACAAAGAAATTGAAATGGGAGCAGTAAAGGTAGAGCTTTTTAAGTTGTCAGCAGAGCACAGCACTTGTGCTAGAGGAGAAAGCTATGTCAGATGGCAATTATTCACACTGATTTGTACCTGAATCTATGAGAAGCCACATGATGTGGGTACTGTTTAATCTAGCGCTAAATGATCTACTGCCTTTGTAATATTTGGGCTTTGTTACATTGTTTATAATAATCAGAGTTATGAAGTCAATGAGAGTTTTGCTTATGTAAAGATCACAGATTTGGGTCCTAACCTGTAGTAGAAAATTATTTATTTTAAAAATCTTTCTTTCTTAGTGTTTTATCTTCTCTGTACTGTCTTTCCTTTTCTCCCACCTCCATAATGGATGGAGTTGCCATCTATTATGTACAGAAATGGTATAGTGATAAAGCTGTGGAAATGTCATACATTCCTTATTCTGGCTTTATATACAGAGAGGCTCAAGACGCAAATGAGATCCTGATCTGGATTTCGACCTCCCCAAAATTCAGGAGGTGTTTGAATCTAAATTTAAAAGCTAGTTTAATACTGCCAGAAGTGGTCCATCAAAACCTGTTCTGGACAAGCATGGTCCAAACCGAAGTATATAATATCTCTTCTTCTTCCCAGTAATAAAGCAATATTTTGATGCTTTTGCACTACATTTCACGTGCTGAATGGAACATAAATCATTCTCACTGGCTATTTTATAGAAATGTGCTATTTGTACCAAATTAAACCAGATCACGCATAACAAAATCCATACAGCCACTTTTACATTTTAATCTTTTAATAACAATAATGACTTTGGTGTAAGGCATTTTCTGGGGATTAATGACTGCCAAGGGTTTAATGACCTTCTAACTTGCCTCAGGCCATCAGCTCTCCTCTTCTCCCTCATTTCCTGGCCAGCCATTCATTAATCCTCAGGAAATGCTTTGTGCTTCAATCGTTATTGCTTAATTAGCACAGTGGCTCTGTTCCAGTGTCTTCATGCAGTAGTCACTGAAGCAAATGGCCAGTTTGATGGCTAATGGTTATTGTTAATCTCTGTATTAATAACAGCTGTTTATTTCATACTCTCCTTGTCATTGAATATAGAAATCTCATTTCCATATTTTATTTTTAATGGTTATTGGATGCAGTTACAGGGAATTAGGAGTCCTTTTTGTTTCTGTACTTATCAATATTGAACTTTGTGTCCTGTATATTCATGTGAAACTGAGTGTGTAGGTGGTGCAGTTTATTCTTGTTTAATTCACCAATGCACGTAGTTGCTGTGTATCTAAGATCATGTTTTATAATGTATGTTGTCATGACTACAGGGCTTGTTGTACCTCTGATCCTTGTTCTGGTCTCTCTGAGGCCTTTCTGAGGGTGGAATCACAAGATTCACCCACTCTTAGACTTATAAAGGGCCCTGGACTGTGATTTCTCTGCAAGTTAGGCTGAATTTGGCCCTGGAAGTTCTTTACAAGGAGAGTCTGTGATGAACAGTATATACAATGATCAGACAGCCTCCTCCAAGCAAAGCATTGTTTTAATACCACAGTAGGAGCAGAGCAGAACATGTGAGAGAGGGAAAAAATAAAAAAATGATTTTTAAAACCACAATAGGCCTACATATATGCCTCTTACTTTGAAACTTGCCATGCCCTGGCATAGACCCTAGGCAGGTCCCTTTTTACTCCAGAGCAGAAGTTCCCAAACTATGGTATGTGAGCTTCTTGGAAGTGGTTTGTTCTTTCCCTTTAAGGGCAGTGGGGCCTGAGGCCAGTGAACCTCTGTTCAATGACATGGCCCCTTTAAAGCAGTGGTTCTCAACCTTTCCAGATTCCTGTACCCCTAATGCCCTGCTTGCCACCCCCTAATGCCAGCCCGGCACTTGCAAGCCCCTTAAACCAAACCCGCAACCCCCAGGTTGGGAAGCATTGATCTAGATGCATTGAAATAAAAGTAAATGGCTCTAGATCGTCCCTTAAGTGGTGGTGGATGAGCAACTATCTGAAGCCATTGTTCTCTTCCGTGCCTGCCTCTAGATAGACAAGGTGGGGGAGGTATTGTCTTTTAATGGACAAACTTCTCTTGGTGAGAGAGACAAGCTTTTGAGTTTACATAGAGCTCTTCTTCAGGTCTGGGAAAGAGAGTCAGAGCTAAATACGAGACCGAACAGATAGTTTAGCACAAGTAGTTAGCACATATTCTAAGAGACAACTCAAGGTGAACTGGCTGTAGGAAGACTGTTGATTTACCCCAGAGAAAACGTGGGTGAGGTAATACCTTCTATTGGACCAACTTCTGTTGATGAAAGAGACAAGCTTTTGAGCTTACACAAAGCTCTTTGGTAGTTCTGTGTAAGCTCAAAATTTGTCTCTTTGTTGGTGAAAGTTGCTCCAATACAAGATATTACCTCATCCACCTTGTCTCTCTAATATCCTGGGACCAACATGGCTACAACAAAGGAAGATATTAATTTACTCCATACACTCACTCAGTAAACACATAATTAATCAATAATTAAAATAAATTGGCAAAGTGTTTCCTTTTCCTCCTTTTCTTTGTATGATGTTTGTTTTTGTGGTGTTATAGTAAACATTAATCTAGGTAATATGCACAGGCACTGACTTTCCAATGTGCCGGGGAGGGTGAGGGTGCTCAACCCGGCTCTGCCCCAGGCCCTGCCCCCCACTCCACCCCTTCCATGAAGACCCTGCCCCCACCGTGTCCTGCCTCTTCCTTCCCCCTCCCCCAAGCACACCGCATCCTCGCCCTTCCACCTCTCCCCCCTTAGAGCCTCCCGCATGCCTCAAAACAGCTGATTGCAGAGGGGGGGGGTGGTACGGGGGTGGGGAGGCACTGATCAGTGGGGCCTGCTGGCAGGCAGGAGACACTGGGGGAAGGGGAAGATTCTGATGGGGGGCTGCCAGTGGGTGCTGAGAACCCACTATTTTTTCCCCGCGGGTGCTCCAGCCCCGGACCACCCATGGAGTCGGTGTCTATGCTAATATGTCTTTTGGTTACTATGTGGAAGCACCAAAACTTGGAATCATTAAATATGTACTATAGTGCAGCTCTTGATTAAAGTTGTAACTCCGTTGGTTTAAGAGGTATTATACAGATATAACTTTGAGTGATTTTGGCCTCTAGACACTCTTTGATAAACAAATGTAATTCCCAGTTGTGTTAATATCAGTGATATTCAAAGCAGAGGGGAGAAGATACCTATCGATATATAATTTTAAAAAGAATTTTAGAAAGCAGAACATATTTGTTTAGACAATCATGTTGTAATACATACTGTATATATTACGTCCATTTAAATTATTATGAAAAAGGACATGCTTTTAGTCAAAGATCATGCTAGCTATTTAATGCACTTTTTCCCCCCGCATACCTTGCCTTCAATCAAGTTTTCTTTGCATGTGTGTGTTGATTACACTGAGGGCATTTATAGTTATAATTCTGATATTCTCAAGACCGGGTTGAGAATGTATGATTGGCCATGTATTCATATTCCTGAAAGAGCAATAGATTTCTATATAAACCAAAACCTTGGATTTATGCTCAATAAAATATATTATTTTAAAATAGGTATTTTTGTCCTTACTATGCTACAACTTTAATTGGCCTCTGTTAGATTTTCTCTGTTCATTCAGCATCACATTCATTCAGCATCCCCTCTCAGCCAATAATACTGGTAGTGCTAATAGTGGCAGTTATCAAAGATAAATGCAAGCAGATGTTTTGCACAGTTTTTGTAATTCCTTCCCTCTCCAACATTTGTTTGCTTAGTATATTTCTGGGCCTTCCTCTTGGTGCAACTGAGAATGCATTTTTATTTACGGTTAGCATGAAATGTATTTTTGAAAAAGAAAGAGTTATTGCTACTTTTCTCAGCAGTGTCATGTGAGCCAGGAAATGTGCTCCAACTATGGCAATAAATATAGAAAAAATTTAATTGTCTTACATAATCCTGCTCCCCCACTTGCCCCAGCAAGAATAAACAAATTAATTAAATACATTGCTCAGTTTCTAAGTAGAGTATTGTGTGCTAATGCTAATAGGGTCATCATGTCTCAGTGGATAGTTTTGTATTTTTTTGATGACACAAACTATAGCTAGTTGGACAATGATGTAAAAGAATGTTAGCTAACATGGCTCTTAAGCTAACTGAACAAGATAAAACGGTACCATAAAGTGCTGTAGATACCTATCAATTCTTAAATATTTATATAGATATTAGCAATTGCTTAAGATGCTGTTCTATGCCAGTCTTTTACCTGTGTTTCACTGAATTTGTAAGGTAGTGAAGTGCAGCCTCTTAAGTGGTATGTTAGTTATTCCTAGTTTAGAATTTATCAAGATACTCATATCCCTGTACAGAATTATCATTTCAGAGAAGCACTGCCCACTGACTACACACTGGCTATTGATAAATCCCCTCTGTAAATGGGGGATAGTGATACTGACTATGTAACTTTGTAAAGCACTTTGAGATCTATGGATGAAAAGTGCTATATAGAAGCTAGGTATTGCTATTAGTAGTAGTATGACACTTCAGCCAGTATTTCTTATAAATAAGTTCTTAGCTAACAGTAGCATTTTACTCAGGTAAAATGGCATCACTGGTAATAACTTTTGTAGTTTAATATCATCATCCCCATGAGGACCTCAAAGTTCATTTAAAAGCATCAATGAAATACATATTTACTATTTATTTTTTAGGCAGTATTAATAGGTTTACAAATCCTTGCTGTGTAAATGTCAGAAACAAAACAATAATCATTACAACAGGGAGCTTTTGTTTAGGGAGACATTATACAGTAATACAATCATAGATATTTATGCCCATTTTACAGCTGAAGAAATTTATACATGGCTGAGCAGATCTTTAAAGGTATTTAAGTGCCCTACAGATGCAGATAGGCATGTTGTGTGGTTTTCAAAAGGTAGGCACTCAGGCAATTTTGGAAATCCCGTTACAGCCCTATCTGCACCTTTAGGCACCTAAATACCTTTTAAAATCTGGCCCAGAGAGATTAGGTGAGTTAGCTAAGGTTGATGGCAGGGCTGTGAATAGAACACATTTCCTGGATAGCACTGCTGTGCTTCAACCATCAGCCTATCCTTTCAGATATGGTTCCTTGTTGAGAATCTAAGAGAGGAAAACATGTGAAGTCTGAACTATCCTCTTGCCCTTTGACATTATCTTTCAGGACAGGGTTGAGGCATTTGGATGGGAAGATGTAGGAAGCTTATGTATTCAGTACTATAGTCTCCAAGGCTAGTCATTTAGGAATCCTTCATGTGCAATTAATTCACTTGGGGAAAAAAAATCAAACAGTATAATATTGGCTATTTCCTGACAGTGCTGGCAGCTTAATATGTCTGCAAACTCCTTTGATTTAGTGCCTGATGTTAGCTGGCAGCACCCAGAGCACTAAAGGTGTTTTAGCAGATAGCATTCATTGCAAATTGATTGGTATCCTTAATGTGTCTTTATGGAAATGATAATAGTAGTTACTAATAGCACATTAAATAGTTAATAGTTTGTTTGCAATAGGAAATTACTAATAGATACTAATGTACCCATTATAGAAATAGTAAAAGAACAATGTCTCCTAAACCCAGACAAATATGACGTGATTAATGTTTGGTTGTAGCCATATAATCCATTCCTTGCATGACAGTAGGACTGCTCCCTAGGATTTGCTGTTGCTGGTAACTGGCAGTTGTTTCTATTTCAGATATGTGGTTGGTTCCCCTTGTTAAAAAGACTCCTAGGTGTGCCAGATATTTAGTCAGTCTGTGTAATAACTTGCTAAGGAGGGCTTTTACATCTCTGTTTTGAATCTGTGCAGACAGCTTACTTAGGAGCTCGATATACTGGAATTCCATGTGAATTAGGAGAAGTGGAAGACCTACCTTGTTGCTGGTACTTGTGTACATCTTAATTATCAAAAGCAATTTTTTATATTGGTCTTGAGATATAAATGAACTATGTGGCAAACAAAATTTCAGATGTTTTTACAGTTTATGACATTTTCACATTCACTAGGAAGTTGAAGTAAAAGTATTGCATTGAAAAATTCTGTCCTCTATTGAATGCAATATCACCTCTGCAGATGTCAATTTGATTGTCTTAAACACTAAGATGACTAAAACTGACAGAGGTTCTACTTTAGCTGAAATGGTTGAATGCTTAAGCTTTTGGTATAGAGGTCTGGTTAGAATTTTCTGCCTCATGAATCATAAAGTTGGTGGCCTTTTGCCGTGGAAATGATGACCCTGAATTTAGAGTTGTAATAATGTGTGAGTTACAGTTTGCATGTTGATGCCACCTCCTCAAACAAAAGAAGTTTTACTATTTGTTTTACAAATTCTTGCAGACTTTTCCGCCTAGAAAAATGTAAAAACCGTGGAGCCATAGCTACTCCCCACCTAATGGTCATCAGCCTCTAGCAACTATGCTGTACTATCTCCAGAGCAAAACCGAATTGTTCATGTCAAGTTTGGTTCACCTTAGCTACAATCACAGAACAGTTCAATATAGGAGACCGGAAAGAGCATGGGGGGAAAACAGCGTGAACTGTTGAGAGAAACTCTTTTAACATATATTGTATGCCCTCATGGCCAGAGCCTCAAGAGGTCTCTCAGTAAACTTCCATTAAAGTCAGTGGAACTACACCAACTTTGGGTGCAGGCCAGGTGCTACGTTTGGGGCAGCTGAGAATCTGGTCGATAGTCTTCAACTGCCCACACCCAAAGTTGCATTTCTGTCTCTTTTTATATCAATGGAAGAATGTGAATCTTATTACTCTTCACAAAGACCTGTTGCTGTTTGCCACTTACTTACTCAAAGCAAGCATAATAGCTCTGTGTATGTATATGTTGGATGAAGAGTTCACATGTGACTGATTATCTAATTTCAGTAACATTACTTCCCTGCCTTCATTGCTTTCTGAAATTTCATTTAATCATTTAACCTGTTTCCTTTAAAATGTGTGTTTAAGGGCTAAGCAGTTAAATAGCTATGATTTTTATTATTGATTATTTCATTTTAATCTGCGTGCTTCTTAGACTGAAATATTGTCATAACTAAAATTGTGCTCAGTGCTGTACAAAACATAAAATAGATGTTCTCTGCCCCAGTGGAGTTACCTTCCAGAGGATAGCTGCAGAAGAATAGGACACATAGGGAAACCCAGCGGTTTTGTTGTTTTGTTTGTTTGTCTTGTTAATTTATTTTTAAAAAAACTTGTTTGGTGAGCTTCTGGTAACAGTTTAAAGGAGTACAAACTTGGGGTCTGATCCTGAGAGATGCTGAGCACCTGTAGCTATAGTCTTTGGCCTTTTAAAACATATTCATTTAAATTTCTCAAGTTTAATTTATATATTTTGTTTTTGCTCCTTTTTTGTTCCAGATTACTCATTATTTGGGCATTTAACAATTTCACATTAGTAGGGTATTTTGTATGCCCCACTCTGCCAGACTTCTACCACTGAAGGCAGAATGCAGCCCCAAGGTTATTATTTGTGGACATTTGGGAGTGTGCGACACAACTATTAACATGTTGGATTTAGATACACATTTCTGAATTCTAAAATTTGAGGGCATCTCCCCAAACAAAGGAAATAGCTTTCCAAGCAGCATGTATTTAATTTCCTCTCTGATTTTGGATCATTAATTGAAACTAAGAGGTGTTCTTTCCTGACACTGAAATGAGCATTTACTGACAAGAGGTGGAAATAAGCTAGATTTATCTTGCAAAATTGTGAATTTTTACAAATGACAAAATGCTTTCCTTGGACCAAATCTACAGGAAAAATATTATACCGAATAGAGTCAGATAGGTGAGATCAACGTGACTCTGATTAGGCTTATTAAAATAATGAATAATTGGGTTGTTTAAGCTCCCTTTAACCCCAATTTCTTTATATGTACTTTTAGTAAGGACTTGGATGCAGAAGAAAAATCTTTGACATCTTCCATTGCCAGTTATTGAACAACTTAAAGAATAGAATCTTGAGTTGATTGGTGGTGCTGGTTTCCCATCCCAAAACAACTAAAAGAAATATATGTTAATGTTACAATGTCAGTTGCTAAACACTTTTTGAGCAGCTGAAAAAAACTAATTTGTTAAAATCAAGAAAAGCATGGGAAGAAGAAGTTACATCACAGCAAACTAGGGTGACCAGATGTCCCGATTTTATAGGGACAGTCCCTATTTTGGGGTCTTTTACTTATATAGGCTCCTATTACCCCCCACCCCGTCCCGATTTTTCATACTTGCTGTCTGGTCACCCTACAGCAAACTGTTAATGTTTTTTTTTTCCAGTGTAGTGTTAGTCTCAATTTGGATACACTGTGGATTAGTACATGCCTGTAACTACCAAAGAAAGACTACTAATAAATCCAAACATGGCATTAGACAATCAGAGTCACATCCAAATGTTGCTGCCTAAACTGCCCCTAAGATTTGTTTTCACATACTCATTAAGACAGATATTGCAACCACATGTAGTATCTTTGGGGGAACATATTGTATGAAGGTTGTCAATGCTTTATATATCACTGTGGGCCAAGAATTGCGTGCAACTCCTGAGGGAGAGGATTGCTTTTACCTCCTCCAGGAACCAAAAACATGAGGGGCTGATTAAGGTAAATCGGGTGGTAATCATCTCTAGAGAGATACCATCCCGTTGGGGAAGTTTGCATATACTGTTTCAAATTGGGTTTCCTAGAAAACAACAAAGAAAGGCTTTTGGCATAAAAAGGTGGAATTCAACCTGACCCCAGGCTTCTTTCTGATTCACCCAAATAGACAGGAACTTCTGTCCAAAGGGTCACCAACCTGAGAGAAAAATTTGGAAGAGTTTGGCCTACTGGGACCCCATAAGGCTGATGGGTGACCTCAGTGAAGATTTTAGCCTACACATAGGCTAAAATCTTATTGTTTTTTACATATATTTTTCCGTATTGGTTTTACCTTAAGAATAAATGTGGTTGATTAGAAAGAGCTGTGCGGTAACTTGTAATTACTGGCAATTCCCTGTTCATAGCCCTTGAAGGGAAAGCAAACCACAGGCCCGGGCCTTCAGGAAGATGGGCTTATTGAGGGTATATTAGTGTAAGGCATGGAGCTCTGCAGCACTAAAACCCAGGAGGGACGGGGAGAGAGAGACGTGTGAGTCTCTGACCAAGAAAGGTGAAGCTGGAAGACTTAAGGGTGCCCTTGAAAGACCATGGAGTGGGAATACAGGTGCAGTTAGGCTGAGACTCTGGCACCTGTTTCACCCTGTGATGGAAAGTGGAGTTGCTCTGCAATGAGTCCTGTATGTTGGCCTGATTATTGAGATGTTTACTGTATGAATACATTGGTGTAGTTTAATGGAGGGCAGCAAAAAAAAAAAAAAAAAAGAAACAAAGCAGAAAGGAAAGAAGAATGGTTCAAGATGAGCCATTTCTCAGGAAACTCTTGTGGGATAAGAGAGAATGCCAACACAGGAAAAGGACTGGAAAGCAGAAAATCAAAATAACTCAATGCACTTTAAAAAGGGGGGGAGAGGGAGGGAGTTGTTTCAGTGGCTGTTCAGGGAGTTGTTCAAGAGGAGCTAGACTGACATGGACACCCACCCATTAGGGATGTCTAAAGAAGTTAGGCCTGCTCAGCTTACCATCAGGGGAGGTAAGAATTTAGGTAAGATAGACCTGTATTTATACTGGGGTTTTTAAATCTTTTTTTTCTCCTATGCTTTATTGTTAAAGTAAAGACTACTTTGGTTGCAGGAGGGCTGTTGGTCACAGACTCCTGGTCACAGACTCCTGAAGGGAAGAACCACAAGTGGCTGCTTATCTTCAGGTTAAGCCCAGGTCCCTGGGCTACATTACACTGTGTAAGAGTGGGAGAATGCAGCTCTGTAATCCTGACACACGGTAGTTGCATGTTCAAAACTGCAGACACAATTAACATGACCAGTCTTGAAAAAATTAGACCTAGCATTCATGCCTGCCTTTGATATCAGTTTGGGGAGATAGTTGCTTAAATACCATAAGTTAGGTTATTGCTAAATGGTTTATCCCAGAAATTACTGGCTTTTGAAATTCTGGGTTTTGTATTTGGACCATGGTAGAATATTCTACCTGAAGCATCTTTAAAATGTCTTACTAATTTTATTAACAAAAATGCAAACTTTTCAACTATTAAACAGTTCAAAAATAAAACCAATATGAAGCATAATCTCTCTCTCTCTCGCGCGCTCTGTGTATTGCTCTTTATGGAGAAAGTGATCTTTTAAAATAAAGGATTCTAAGCCACAGACATAATGGTGTGGTGACATCTGTCAACAAATGACATCTGTATGTGCTAATCTCTATGAAATAAGGAAAGAGGGACAGGAGTGTAGTGTAGCGAACAGAGCGGAAGACTGAGTGATACCTCACTATCACAGCACTGTTGAGGCTTATATACTTTAAGATCCTTAGGTGAGAGATGCCATTGAGGTACAATGTATTTCTGTTACTATATATGAAACCACAATTTAATATTTGTGCAGTTATACCATCTGATTGACAGTTACATCTGTTTCTTCCTTTTCTGAATTAAAATCAAACCTAATTCTCTGGTTTACTAATTTGTAGATGGGTAATGAATCCTGTTTCCTTATGCTGCTTTATGAATAGAGTGATGCATATTTATAGGTATTTTATGCTATTCTTATAAACATAGAAGCCAGTAGTTCTTGGAAGAAGCATTTAAATTGGCTCTCTAAATGACCACACCACACCTGAAGTGTGTGGGGGGATATTGTCTGGGCTTTCCAGAGGAAAGTAGAAAGGCTTTATGGTAGGGGTGGGAGAGGAGGACAAGAAGGAGGTTGGAAACTGCTGCAAAAAGGTGGCGGTGGCCAGCTTTTTGGCGCTGACTCGCCCCCTGTGAATGTAAGGGAGGAAGCCTTTAAAAGGACGACCCTGGGTGTTAGAAGCCTTTTCTCCATGCAGCAGGCAAGGCAGCACCTGCCCTCCCTTTTGTCGAGGTGCGAATATCAGGTTGGTTAGGACCTGCTGTGGGCATTGCACTAGTCGCTCCTTTGTAGGGGGCTGGGAAGGAATTTTTCCTTCACCACTGGTGGAGTGGGGTTTTTTCATCTTCCCCACAGCGGGGGTCAGGGAGGACCTATTATGGTGAGGAGAATAGTAGTAAGGCTATATGTCACAACTTATTTTGTAAGTGTCGGGCAGATGTTCGGTGCAGGCACTCCAGAGGGAAGGCATCCAGTGACCAGATAAATGGCCTGGTAAGGGACTTGAAAAGGAGATGCTAGTTAACGGAATGGGGCGGCAAGAGGTTGTGGGGGGTTGTGGCTCCTATGATTGGAATGGGAGGGAGCCAATCCCTCCTTTCTTATAGCCCACCTTAACCCTCCTATGAGGGGAGGAGGGGTGTTAGGGGCTCCTATGATTGGTACAGCAGGAAGCAAGGCCCCTCTACCCCCCTTCTTATGGCCCACCTTAACTCTCCTATGAGGGAGTGTGAATGATAAGGTCCAAGACACGGGCGGGCTGGCTGGAAAATGAAGGGGGCTGGTGGAAGCCCTGGATAGTTATTTGAATGAATATGTACTGTACACTTTATCTGCCGGGTAGTCCCTGACATCTAATAATAAAGTTGTGGCCTGATTAAATCCATTATCAAGTGTCTCCTGTCCTTTTGGTATAACTGGACAACAGGATTGGGCAGCTGGACACTGAACATATTTTGAGGTGTTTTGCAGCATGTTGGTGAAAAGTGTAATCCATGTTCCTGTGCTTATATAACAGATTACAACCTGTAGTACTTTTGAGCAACAGCATTCTTTTAACTTTGGGAATCATTCCAAACAGTTTGTGGCCATTTCTAGATCACATTTCACATATCCACAAAAGATAGGGTGACCAGATAGCAACTATGAAAAAACGGGACAGAGGGTGGGAGGTAATAGGTGCCGATATAAGAAAAAGTCCCAAAAAACAGGACTGTCCCTTTAAAAATGGGACATCGAGTCACCCTAACAAAAGATAAACAATCAGATGAATGCATAAGCAAGAACAACAGCAGTAGATAGAAATTTACTGGAAAGTTTTAGTATGCCTTTTATGATTTGTATTCTCTTCCATATCATATAGATGTCCTAATAATCAGCATTTATATTGGCACAAGAAAAAAAATGTAGGCTTCACAGTTGGAAAAGGTCTTTAATATTGAAATATTAATATTTAGGAATGGCTGGTGCTCATGAAAGTGAACATATTAAGTAGTTTGATAAAGAAAAGCAGACTTCTGAAATGGAAGTGTTGTCACTGGAAGAAAAAAGTTCAAGTTAATAAATAGAAAGGAAGGATGGGCATGTAGTTAGTGCACTATATGGGGTCTCAGTTGACTTGGGGTTCAGTTCCCATCTCTGTTATGGACTCCCTTTGTGATCTTGGACAAGTCACTTAATCTGTCTATGCATCAGTTCCCTATGAATAAAATTGGGATAATATTTCCTAAATTTTCAGAATACATTTGAATTTGTGTATAAATTTGATAAAGCTTTTCCAGTGCTCAGATACTAAAGTGATGGCCGATGATACTAAAACTGTCTGTCTTTCCCCTTTTTGATAATACGTTCCAAATAACAATTGAACTGTTATTTTTTCCTTAAGTGTAAATGTAAGCAGTGGTTTGAAGTTGACTGCTTACTGTCTTCCCAAAGAATTGTCTGGCACTTGTTCAATGTGCTCTTTCATTGTAATGTACCTTTTTTCCCATGCAATGCAAGTTTTAAAACATTCATGCCTGCAAAATGCTAACGCAGCATAGAATGTCACACATATTATGCCGGTGAGACAAAAAGCTTTTATAAATGGGGTGAAAACTGCTGTATCCCAAGTGGGAGTAATTTTTTAAAATATAAAAAGTATTATATAGTAATTTAACAATTTCATGGTTATGTAA
The DNA here is from genome assembly GCF_027887155.1 of Malaclemys terrapin pileata. Taxonomy (NCBI): domain Eukaryota; kingdom Metazoa; phylum Chordata; order Testudines; family Emydidae; genus Malaclemys; species Malaclemys terrapin. Next base: position 30,750,529 of record NC_071512.1, read on the forward strand.
CACAGCCAAAATTCTTAATTTCAATATGCTGTACCATGCAAATAGCACTAGAATAAAATGTCATTATCAAACAGTTCCTTTGTTCAGCATTCTCTTGAAGGTAACCTACAAAGAGACAATCTCAGTAAGTCATTCTAGGGTGGATTTTAATGAACAACTTAAACTTTCATAACATAAGAAACCCCGAAAGAGTTCAGTCCTATTTTCTGCAAAGGTTTAAGTTCAATAAGGCCAGAAATGATCTCATTACAATTTGATGGGCTGCAGAACAAGTGTTAATAACTTCAACTTTAATTTGTCAGCCTTTATTTTTATAGCAGGCCCTTTTTGTAGCAGGTTCAATTTATTAAAATGTATTTTGTAACAATCTAGAAAAATCAATAAGGTGTGCACTGTATGAGGATGTTGTAGTGTTCTGTAAAAAAAAAATCACATTGTAAAAAAAAAAAAAAACAAAAAACTGACAAGTAATAAGAAAGTAGGCAGCATGTTGGGCTGATATAATTGAATATGCATTTTTCTAGCTAGGGGCAATCCGGAATCTATACCAAGCCAGAGACTCATAATTTAGGTGTTGTTAACATCTGTTTTTAGGCATCATAAACACTTACGGATCTTTCACACTCTTGAAGCTTATGTACGTCGCATGAAGTGAAATTCTTACCAGGGGCTTTAATGGAATTACCCCCAGATTGTTTTCACCCATTCTTGTTCCGATGCAGTCTGTACTACAAACTCTTTTGTTGCCTTGGGTGGCAACTCCTTGCAGTGAACCTCAGAAACGAAGTGTTAAAACTATATATTTTCAACTAACTTCTCTTTCTCCAAACCATTGTCATACTTTCCTCCAATAGAAAATGGAAAAGCTTGAAACTTATTTTTGACTAGCCTACCTCTCTCCAAATTTCTGCCACACCTATCTCCCCAGATTTCTCTCTGCAATGATTTTAAATTGACATGTATCTTTTTCTATGTAAACAAAATTATATATTCCATATATTAAGGGTATGTGTACACCTCAATTGGGAGGTGAGATCTCAGGTAGGTGAAAGCTAACTTGGTTATGTCTACAAATGCTGTGATCATACATCCCCATTACTGTACAGACATACCTAAAGTAATCATAAGCAATGATGAGTAAGGCTACTCATGGAAACGTTTAATAAATTTCACTGTATAGGATCTGGGGGGCAAAACCCAGAAAAGACTAGGGATGCGGGGATCCTGCGTGTGTGTGTGTGTGTGTGTGTGTGTGGTGGGGGGGGGGGGAGTATGGGGTTGGAAGGCAAGCTCACCTTGCAGCGATGACTCCTGTGTCATAGGACTGGCCTCTCTCACTGCTCTGGACATTGCGACCTGGTGCACATGATCATAACGCCACTTACGTTTGATGCATGTATTCCTCTGTAGATGGAAGGGTGGATGCACCAAACCTGAGTGGCACTCTAAGTTCCCTCTAAGCTGCGCGGCCACACAACATGCTATCAAGGGCCATGCAGATGAGGAGAGGCGCCCCACCCCTGATCCGGCCCAGCCTAGCCCCACCAATGCTGCCGCGGTCAGGGAGAGGCGCCCCTCCCCCAGCCCGGCTTGGCCCAGCCCAGCCGGAGCTGCCGCTGCCGGGGAGAGGTGTCTCTCACCGAGCCTCAAGCTGCTGCGGTGAGAGAGGGCTGGGGGGAGTCCTCTCTCCCCTCTGCAGCCCTGGGGCAGCCTGCACCTCAAACACCACATCCCCAGCCCCACCTCAGAGCTCATACCCCCAGCCACTACAACTTTCTGCTCCAGCCCTGAGCCCTCGCCCGCACTCTGAAACTCTCAGCCCCAACCCTGCCACACATCCCGTCCCCTGCACATGGACGTATGAAATTAGAGGCATCATTGGTGGCACTGTGACCATATGGGCCAAGTAGCAGTACCTGGAATGGGGAGCTGGGACCAGCCCCATGGCTGTGGTGTGGAACACAGACTTTTTATTCAAATTCACAATTACTATGAATACCCTGACCTCCATGCCAAAATAGTAGCTTTTCTTATGAGGCTCGAGAACTGTCTTCTTTGTAGCCTACCTAGCCCCATCACTGTGGTGTTCTTCCGTTCTGCTCAGGCAACATTTTTTTTTTATTCAAAAGATACCATGTGACTACTCCTGCTGTGTCAGAACATTGCCCACAGGCCTGGCTCCTCCCACTGTGTGTAATAATGCTCTGCCTCATTAAAGTTACTTCTGAGTACCTGTGTTCAGGGAAATTACTCACAGTGGGAAATATTTTCATGCTGGAAGGAATGCTTTGACATTTGTAGGGTGAAGTACATGAAGGCTGTAGTACATTTATTATGATGATTAAACAGCAGTGTTCGATCTCTTCAGTGTAGGAAGGATCTCTTCAGCGTGTTACTAATTGTTTGTACAGCACATAGTACACTGGGATTTCTGGGCACTGTTGAATTAGAAACAACACAATCATCATTTAATTATAACAATTAACATTAAACTTGTTGGTATTTGTTTTGAAAATGGGGAAGATCTGAGCTCAAATGCCAGATATATTTGGGTACTGTAATGCACAAAACTGCCCCAATACGCCTATTAAAATACAATCAAATGTTAACATTGTATATGAATGCTGTATGTGTTGAGGATTATAATAGATTGAGGAAGAGGGAAAAGAAAACAATCTCTTTGTCTGAATTTTTGTTTCTATAATTTATTTTCCACATTTCCTTCCCCTCAACCTACCATAACTAGTAATAGATTGTTATGCTCTTGAAATCAAATATCATCAAACTGTCTTTCTAACAGAATGTTAAACATATTCATACTGGCAATACGACTGGAATGGGATTCTCATCCACTGCCTCTGACATATATGCTGTATTTATTTGGGACCAAACACCTCTGGAACCATTAATATTTTTTAAAAAGTCACATTTGTCGCACTGTGTTCAGATCCTAATACAGGGGCATAAATACACAGTTGCCAACTTTCACGCAGTACATAAGCACCCCGACTTTCACATTAAGCCAAAAATCAAGCTAATTCCATTTCAAAAACAGGCCAAAACAAGCCAATCCCTAAAAACCCCAACACTCTATGTGACAACATCCCCCCCGGTGTGCAGTATGGGCCCGCTATGCACTCCTGACTCTCTCCCTGCCCTTGCCCCTGCTTGCCAGGAGCTGATCAAAACAAAGAAGCTACAAGCCAAAAACTAGCCAATAAGCAACTCACAAGCCAATGAAGCCAAAAACAAGCCCAATTTCTGTATTTTTTTTTTTTTTTTTTTTGCGGGTTTGGCATGTCTGCATAAATATCTAGTATAAAGAGGGTGGGTTTTCTGTGTTTTTTTTTTTAACTATTTTGTTTGGATGATTTACTTTTTGTATAAAGAAAGTTCCTTATTTTTCATTTTTTGTTGAAAGTATAATAGGAAGAAATGAGATATACTGGTGGTAAGTGATGTAAAAATATTGATCAGAGAATAGAAGAGAGAAGAAAAATATTTTTGTCTTACAAATACTTGGACAAGGTCAGCACAAAGTCATTTAAGAATCAGGATCAAAACATGTTCATAGGATAGCAAATATTTTTTTTCCACTGATTTATTGCCTGATCTTATAACTCTTTTAAATGATCAGCAGATTGATTGTGCAACTTGCAGTTGGAGACATGATTACTTGTTCAGAGGTTTGCTTTAGAAAACATCTTTGACCTATTTTTGTCTTTATTCCTTTTCTATGTAAAGTAATCTTTGCTGAAGTTCATAAAACCACTTTCTTAGCATGTATAAATGCATTCTTCTTAGGCAGATACTGAAATAGGGCCTGAAGCTACTGCAGACAAAACATTCTAAGCTTCAGGATAGAAAAGCCACATAATCAACCACCATAAGCTTGCCGTGTCTGGCACTGGGATTTTTTTCAAGTCCTTATGTAGGTCCCTGGAACCTGAAATTTGATGGCAAATTATATAGTTTCTTTGTATATCAAGGATCTCAAAGCACTTTGCCAAAAGGAATGAATGAAACTCATAGGACGCTCATAAGGTAGGTGTTGGAGCTGGGCAAGAAATAATGAAATTTTTTTGCAAATATTCTCTTGAAATTTTTAAAAAGTTTTGACTACTTCTAATAAGTTCTATATACCCTCTATTTTACACCTGGGGAAACTGTGACAGAGAATGTGTGCCTTTCTGAAGGTCATAGAAAAGCTGTAGCAGACATGGATAAAGTCTGAACCCAAAACTCCAGACTCCTCAGTCCTATGCCTTAAATACATGACCATTTTTCTCCTCTGAGAAAATATAATATAACCAGAATAGTACTTTGCAAATAGGAATCTCAAAGCAATTTACCTAATCAAGCCTTTCTACTTCCCTGTGCAGTTGATAGGGAATACATATGAACTACTTCACCTATCACTGAAATACAGCTACTTCAGGGTTTAACACTGACATGGCAACTGTTACAGGGCTAACAACAACACTATAAAATACTTTGGAATATGAAGCTGAGGATTTTATATCCTATTGTAACTGAAGGGATAATTTTAGGAGGTGGAAGATATTTACTCAGGTTGGAATTAGGCTAGGACATCAGGGTTAACATCCCTCTGAAAAGTGGCACTGGATGGTTAATGGTGGCCCAGGAATCAAGGTCTCGGTTTTATGTCTCATTCGGAAGATGATATCTCCAGCAGCTAAAACACCTACTATTGCCGTGCTATGACTTTGACTCAATACTGATTCAGAAAGAACAGTGATACTTACTGAATCACAGCTTACTGAATAGTGGGTAGTGTCTTTTGGGCTTGTGCACCGCAATAATAAATTCCAAAGTATGTTAGTGGTGATTCATGTGTACATTTATTACTTTGGATCCTGTGAATTTTTGAACAAAGAAATATAGCTGCCCCTCTGCACTAAGAACTATACCTATGTTTGGGGGGCAAGGTTGAAGCCTCATTGAATCAGGCTCAAAATATATCTGAGATACATAAATGGTCCTGGTAATTCGAGAGAAAATTAAGTTTAATCACATTCTCTCAAGATACTGCCTAGGTTTTTTTTTCTCTCTCCCCTATCCCAAAATCAATCCTAGGAAGACAGGAGCATTAGATTAATTAAAAAGTAGCACTTTTGGGTTCAGGTGGGAGGAAGATTCTTTTGGATAAAGGGACTCTGTGTGGGAATAAGTTTCTGTACTGGAAACCTCAACATTATGGTGCATTATGGTTCAGTTACTCTTAATTAGAGTTGGGGAATTTTTTCAGATGTAACTTTTTTTACTAAAAAATACAGATTTGGGTCAACTGAAACATTTTATGAATTTGCATCAAATTTGCCAATTATTTTGATTCAGAACTAAAACAACCAAAAATTCCAAAAAACTCAAAATGATTTGTTTCAACATTTTTGAAACAAAACGTTTTGACTTTTTGATTCAAAATGACTTTTTGTTTAGAATTGTATTTGTCTGTTTATTTGTTTTGTAGGAGAACTCTAATAAAATGAAACATTTAGTTCCCAGTTGCACAGAACATTTACTTTAGCCAAAACAAATATATTTAATCTTTTTTGATTGATTAAAAATTTGGAAATTTTTCAATTTGGATTGACATAAATTAATCCCCCAGATTGATTTTTGGTTGGCCACTGTACAAAAAACCGCAAACAATTATTTGATCAGTTCTACTCCAATCTGCTTCTGCTGTTAGGGGGGGTTCCTTATACCCTCAAAATTCCATGAGCTTTAGCAGGAATTGGGGGGTTGTGCTAAAACAGTAGGTTTGGGCCTGTATTATTTTAGAATAATTTTTCTGTAGTTTCTTTATAATTAAATATTATTTGTATATTTGAAGCCTGTTTACAGGCTTTATTCAGATGGTTTCAATGGGAGCCTGGTACATACTTGAGCCCTTTACTGCGCAAGGGCTGGAATTTTCAAAGGTGTCCAAGGGAGTTAGATGCCTAAACTACAATTAAACTCAATAGGATTTGGGTGCCTAGCTCATTTAGGCTTCTTTAAAAGTCACAGCCAATATGTTTTTTGTATTTTACTTAGAGCAGGTCTATTGGGACTCCAAAAGTTTAAAAACCCCTCATTGCTTTAAACAGTTGGGACACTTTAATTGAGAGCTGTTCATTCAGAAACCTGACGAAGCTGAGATAAAATTATTCCACTTTGAGTTGCTTGACCTCTTTAAAAGTTCTGTCTATGAAGTACAGATTTAATTAATCCACATGTGAGTTAGTCAGTCTCTGATGGTTGGTGAAGTTGATGTGAACTAAAATGAGTCAGTCTAAGATGATAGTGTTATGTAAATGGGGCATAGAAAACCATTTTATCCTTTTATCAAAACAAAAATGGAGAACATTGGGATATAGCGAATACATGTTAAATGAATATACTTGAACAGTAATTTCATTCTTTCAATAGGTGAATGCCTTCATTAGGTTTTCATTTGGGTTTAGTGTTGCAATAAATTATTGCATAGTCAATTCATTAACTGAACCGGAATATGTTTTTTAATTTTAATGTAATAGTTATTTCTTCATCAGGTATTCAGTTTAATTGACTTTATATTATTTACAGACACTGTCATAATAGAAATTGCTGCTCCTAAAATATTCTATCTGACCAGCCTTTTTCTTATGACAGATGTTTGTTTTAAAGCATAATTTGGTCCCATGAATTTCTTGAATTATATTATACAGTGTGTAAAAAAAGGTACAGTACATGGTCTCTTGCATATACCTATGGTTTACCAAGGAGTTTTTCTTTTTATTGCTTAGCCATAAGATGTCCTGTGAGACAAATTAAGGTGAAACTTCAAGAGTAATTAGATTTCATCAGCATTTTTCAAAAATGTCCTATAGGATTAATTTCATGAGAAATTAAATAAACGCTAATATTAAACCATTTTAGTTGAGCTTTAAATATTCTAAGGGTTCTGAAAATGTCTGGGAGAAACTGTAACACCAAATTAATTAGTTTGTATAGTGTGTACTGCTTCAGAGTATATAGAGTAGTTAGCATAACTGAATATTATAATCAACATTGTGGAATGTACTAGTCTTGTATTAATAATTCCTGGTTCAAACAATACTTATTAGCAAGTAGAAATGTATCTATAAGTAATAGTGTTAAGAAAATGTATTTCAATAGTAAAATATATATCCCTTTAGTTACATCAAAGAGTCCGCATTTACCACCAGCTACCTCACTATAGTCAATGAAAGGCTGTAGTATTTCCATATGCTTAGATAAGGCTTCCTTATGGTATCTCATGTACTGTGGTGTGCTGCATGTATGTAAATGTTGACTTTTTAAATGACATGTGCGAGGAGGCTATTAAAGTCTTTAATGTAATTGAGACCTAATCAAATAAAATGAGAAATCCAATTCACTGGAAGACAAAAATAAAATAAAATAACATACGTAAATATCATTGTGTGAATAAAAGAAAGCACTGTGATAAGCCCTAATTAAGCATATACTTAAATGCTTACTAACTTGGGGCATTAGTGAATATGCTTTTTCATTCTACTCCTGGCTGTAATAGACATATGTACTGTTTGCACATGGTGAATACCCTTGTATATTGTTTTTGGAAAAGATTTTTATGAACCATTACCTTTGATTGGCTTTGGTGTTTTGATTAATGGATATATAGAGAGAGATTATCCAAAAATATTTGACTAGGTTACATAATTCAAATGTATTTTCTTTTCAAAAGTTATTTTTTAAACCTGACAATTTAATTAGTAACATTTTGGTATAGAAGTTGTTTAAGATTTTTTTGTGATATTTAGCTAAAAAGATAATGAATTGTCCTTGAATCCTAAGGCTTTCCCTGGTATTACTACTGGCAAAATCTATTCCTTCAACCTATTTGGAATTGTTGCTGAAATCTATATTTCTGGACCAAACACTGTTCTTAATTAAACATTGGTATCCCCATTAAAGTTAACAGACTTGCAAAAGTGTAAATAAGGGTCATGGCCATTTGGATCAAAATGAAGGCCTCTCTGTCAGTTCAAGCTGGCCCTTTAACCTCAGCTCTTTCTTTGTCTCTTAACTCTTCTGAACCTGATGCAATATACCCAAGGATCTGGTACTTCTCTGGAGCTGCTGATTGTCCCAGGGACTGCAGTAATTATCTCCATTGATTCTAGTTCCTGGATGGAGTTTGATAATCATCCCCAACCAGCCAGCATTCAGTTTCTGGCTCACAAGAGATATAAATAAACATTTACAGACAGTATTCATAAAGTTAATACCATATTCACCAAAGATACTCTATGTGATTTCAATATTTGGCACAAAGACAACCATTCGACAAGGGCTGAAGCTCAAAATCTTGGCCCAATAATGCACCACTGGGCAAATGACAAACACTTTAATTGCCAAATTAGAAGGAAAGATCCTTATTAGGCTGGCAGGGAAAAGCTGGTGAATACTCCTTTGAAGACAGGCTTGTTTTTATCATCTAACCATGCATTTTGCCTTACCAATTTTCTTGACTGTCTTTTAAGCTAGAATATTTATGGTCTAGCCCAATCACACATCAGTGTGTACAAATGAAAGTTTTATTAGAAGCTGCCACAAGATACAAAATATAGAATAGAATAATCTTATTTTCAGAGTGACTCACTCTAAAACTATAGTCAAATAAAGTTCCTTGAAGATTGCTAATGATTAGTGTTACAATATAATACAGAGTGTTAAATGTATTCGTTATTTTGCCTTAGGAACACAATGATGGATATTGAACTGTACTGTACATCAGAATGCAATAAACACTTTATGACCTTTTCCGTTCTCAGTAAGACTCATTTCTGCATTATAGTCAAATCAGACTTCATTTGAAAGTGAACACTTGCAGAGTTTCAATTAGATGTAACATATTGTTTCCTATGCAATAAAATGCAACTGTGATCTCTGTTTCTGTTGTTTGGATGAAACTCAAATAAATAGATTGGAAGAGTCTTTTCAAATGTAGACGTGTTTCCCAACCTTTTCATCAGTAGTAGTCTCATCAAGATGAATTTAAATCTTTAGTTTTTAATAAAACAGTAACAAAAAAAAAAAGTGTGAGGGGGCTAACAGTGATAAGAGGGCTCTGAAGCATATTTCTCTATTGTTTTTCATAATACAAGACAGTTTTACATTGTGAATCTGCATTTTCCTCACTCTTAGATGCATCTGTGCCTGTTACTGCAACTAATTGACCTCAAAATAGAGAATTACACACATGGCTACCAAATCTTTCAAATATTGTCTTCATTCTGAGAGATTTCCTCTTGCCTTGTCCTCACATCTACCAAACTGGCCAATTACAACTGATCAAATATTCTTTTTTAATGGGAGATTGTTTAATTTTTTAAATTAGGTAGAATATCTTGTTTAGATTTTCTTTACTACTAGCCTCTTTGTAATGGGAAGCTGACTAATACCCCGTTAATTAAATTATCACCAGAATTCCTGACTGTTAAAATAAATGCAAAGTAAATTAAGTGAATATGACTAGCTGACCGGTCAATTAGCCAACCTGCCACCCTTAATTATACTGCCGATTAGTGTTCTGGATTTAATTTGGTATGTAGAGGAATATCCACTTTTCAGAAGCATCTTTGTGAGTGTCATGCTATTTTAAGGCTCGAAACCAAAACACATTATACCCACCTTTAGCTGATGTGAACATAACTTAATTTTTGCATTTTTTTTTCTGCATAGCACCAATAACTTAATTGCAAAATAGAAAATCATTTTTCTTCACAAACTTTTAGAAAACACTGGGAAGTACCGGCAGTTGGAAAGGATTTTTCTTCCTCTGTGAGCATTGAAGGAGGAATAAATCTCTTTCACTCACAAATGAGAGTGTGGTGGTCTCAACATTCAATCACATGGAATTCTAAATATACACAGAAAAAATACTTTTTAATATATAGGAGCAAACTCTTCCTGTTTACAGTGGAAACAGACTGATTTCCCAGTGAGAAACAGCAGGATTGCTTCAAAATCCAGATGTTTATGCAACTGTAGATGTACAAAAAGAAATTCTTGCTGTTAGTGGAACTGGTGAAAAATTGTGGTGGTGTAGTTTAGCCAACATACTAATTATAAGTACTACAGCACTTGAACTAGCAGTCCTTTTGGAGGTATGGCCTAGTATGTGTTTCACATTTGTTATGGTGTGCAGATGATTGACCGTGAAATATGTTTATGCAATAACTAACCCTCTTGTGTTAGAAATCTAAGGTCTTGTCTTCACTACCAAAAAAGATGTATTCTTAAGTCAAGTTAGGTGATTTGAATAAACTAATTTGAGGTAAAATCTTCATGGAGACAAGACAGCTTGCAGTTTTCACATGAGTTAGCAGGTCAGAATAAAGCCTGTGGGAGAGCCTAGTCTTCAACTCAGCCTGCTAACTCATGTGAAAACTACAAACTGTCTTCACTAGGATTTTAACTGGAGTTAGCTAATTCAAGCCAACACACTGAATATAATACCCAATAGGGCAAGATTGGATGGGCCTGCAGAATGAGCTGCCTTTTTGCCTTTAGAATGTTCCCTCAAGGTGGAAGTGCATTGACTGGACATTGTGGGGAAGCTTGCTTTGCTACTGGCTGTGCTAGGACCGCTGTATGGCTCAGTAGAGGTCCTGAGTCTCCAAGACCATCACTAACATTTTTCACAAACCTTAGATTCTCGATTAAATTACTGAACATTTTATGCATGCTCTTGGAGTTCCAGGACTCAGCTATGGCTTTTAAGAGCCTGAGCAACCCTGGTGAGAGAAAGTACGGTAGACCTTACAGTGTTACACAGGCCAATGCCAGTATAGCTTTTCTGGTGGGTTGGGGAGAGAGGAGCAGAGGGAAACTCTGGCCAAATATACCTTTTGGACTGCTAGTGCCAGGATCGTTAGCCAGTCAACTCTTCCCAGGCCTCCCACCTCCTGTCCCCAAGTATTAGGAATCAGGGTATAGGAGGAAGCAAGGAGACGATGCCTGTGTCCATCCTACCCTCATCCATGCTCAGTGCATAATTTAACCTATATAATATGATTCAGACACATCCTGACTGCTCCTAATAGATTCTGGATACTGTCTGTGCTTTTGTGACACAATTTGAAGAGTTTTTGCATAGATAGCGGGGGATATGAATGACTATATATAGATGAAGTAAAAATGATTTATATAGTGAATGCAATGTAGGTTATCCTACAGTAAATACAATTGCTATTTTTATATGAACAAAGTAATTTAGTCATAATAATAAACAAAAAAGCAAATCAGTTACGCACCATTCAAGCTCTACCGTTTATAAGAAAACAATATTCTATGATGACATAAGTGAACAAGTAGAAAATTACAAAATCATTTCATTTAGATAAATCAGCATTATAAACAACTTAAGGAACATATTTAATTCTCTCTTGCATAAATGGTTTTCTTGGTAACTTACAAGCAGCTACCCTAATATTTCTTACAGAATACTATTGGCAGATAATTTCTTGTAATGGAGGGCAGTGTTTCTGTACATCAGTAAATGTACCATAGCCTCTACGTGTGGATCTGAATATTTTCTGAAGCTATGAATTGGAAGTTATTGAAGAGTTCTTTATGCATATAATACTAAACCTGAGTCCTACAGGACATGTACACTGCATTCCAATGGGATTTTTTTTCACTTCAGGACTAAGTCTGCATTCTACCTAGACCCAAAGCTCCAACTGGAGGCAAGTTAGGAATGCAGAGCCAGGCTCTCTGCCTTTTCCAAACATAATCTTATTTTATATTCTTTTTTGGCCTATGACTGCAGGGGTGTTAATGAGCCACTTCACCCTGAATGGTCCCTTAGAATATGTGTTAACTACTTATGATAAACAATCTGTTTCACCTTGTATTTAGTTGTGTCACTGAGTACCTTTCTCAGACCTGAAGAAGTGCTCTATGTAGCTTGTCTATTTTGTCAACAGAAGTTGGTCCAATAAAAGATATTGCCTCACCCACTTTGTCTCTCTAATATCCTGGGACCAACATGACTACAACAACATGGCAAATAATCTCATATTCAAATTATATCCAAACCACTGTTAAAATTGCCAAATCAAGCACTCAGTTAGGAAGTGCAAAAATTAAAGGTCCCTTGTACAACCTTAATTCAACCCACCAGTTTATAAATTCTGATAGTCTTTAATTAAATGATCCCATACTTCTTTCCACAGGATCCCAGCCTCATTCAGTGCATAGAATGGACAGCACTCACTCAACTGACAACTATTCAATATTTCTCTAACTCCACTGTTCAAAGTGTGGCCCCATCCCTTATTCACTGCATACTATTCAAGTCATGTTCTGAATACAGAATTATTAATTTCCTCTTGTGCATTTCTGTGGTGCTTCTCATACAGAGTCGCTTCACAAACATTATTGAATTGATTTTCACTTCATTCTTGGTGAAGTGAGGTGACATTATTATCCCCATTTTACATTTTCCACTTATGGAAAAAGTTTTTGCAGTTTATTAATAGTCTTCTTTCTAGCAGATGCAATTTTCATTTCTTTGTAAGTGTCCCAGTCATGTGACCACTCTAAAACTCAGTTAAGAACTACACTCATTATATCTGGTATCCCAGATGTTTATACTCTGCCAAGCAGCAGCAGATTTTTAGAGCCTCATAGGTAAGTTTCTCTTTTGGAGTAGAAATTGGTGACTCGGTCAGGGCATGTTCTCTGTGTAATTAGAAGAACAGGAATACTTGTGGCACCTTAGAGACTAACAAATTTATTAGAGCATAAGCTTTCGTGGACTACAGCCCAATTAGTTTATTTACAAAATGTACAGGAGCCCTTTTCCTTGAAGTCAGCATGGTCATAGATGGTGTTCAGGCTATGCCTGTGGCAAAAACATCTGGACCTACCCCTCTGCCCTGTCCCAGGAGATAGCTCTGTTCCTGTGACTCTCCAAAGGGACCCACAAGCCCACACTGACTGCTTCTACTTTTCTCAAGCTTCTGTTGACTCATTTCCACTGCTTAAACACACATGGAAATAGCTCAGGCTCTCTTGAACAATCCTTGTGGCCAAAGCAGGGAACGAGGCTATTAGCTTCACAAATCCTCTTAAGAATCCTTTGATCAGTTACCTGTTGTTTCTACCCTTTCTACAGCGTGTTTCTCCTATCTCCATAGGAGACCATTAAAGTACAGTTACTTTATATATAGCGTGTTGAAGTCAGCATATTGCTTATTTGAGCAGCACGTGTTTTTCCCCTCTAGTAGGCTCCATCTGTACAGACTTGAGGCAAGTTGAAAAATATGCTATTTCAACATGAGTAATCAAGATCTTTTTTGATGAAAATGCACTATTTTATTATTTTTGATGCATTACCATTTATTCCCCCAAGTTCATTGGAAAAACTGTTACAAATTGTCACGTCTCATTATTGACTAGTGCCTTAAGATTGCTTAGTTTGCTTTCTTCTAAAATGCTGTTGGATGTATTTAAAGATTTGATTTCTCCATCATACACAAAACCTTGGCTAGGGCTTTCCATTTTGACAGTATGATGGGTATTGCAACTAGGCTGACCAGATGTCCCAATAAAATTGGGACTGTCCTGATATTTAACCCTTTGTCCCATGGCCCAATCAATGTACTATGGGGATGCCATTTGTCCCGATATTCAGGTAAGGAGCCAAGTGGGTTGGAGCACCCATGGGGAAAAATTGCAGTCAAGCTTCCCCCTCCTCGCCTCCTTCTCCCCACCTCCCCCCAGTGCGCCGTGTCCCCGCTCCTCCCCCCCCCCCAGCGCTTCCTGCCACCAGCAGCTGTTTGGCGGCACTTAGCGCTTTCCAGGAGGGGGGGGAGGAGCAGGGATGTGGCGCGCTCAGGGGAGGAAGTGGAGAAGAGGCAGGGTGGGGTGGGGATTTGGGGGAAGGGGGCGGAGTGGGGGCGGAGCTAGGGCAGATGCTTGGGTGGGAAGAGGCGGGGGGTGGGCGAGCACCCACCCGGCAGAGGGAAAGTCAGCGCTGTAGGGGCGAGTGGCGGGCAGGAGGGTGAAGAGGGGAGTGGCGGGCGGGGACGGTGAAGAGGTGAGCGAGTAGGTGGGCGGGCTGGATGGTGAGGAGGTGAGTGGTGGGTGGAGGACTGAGGAGGGATGCAGCAAGCCAGCAGGGGGCCGGGGATGAAGAAGGGCATGGGGGGCGCAAGCGGGGAGGAGGCAGAACCTGGGGCAGAGTGGGGGCGGAGCCTGGAAGGAGCGGGTCTGGACTGTGGGCGAGGCTGACGGCACCCCAATGTGGCCCAATGTTTTAGTGTTGTGATCTGGTCACCCTAATTGCAACCACATGCAGTATCTTTGGGGGAACATACTGTATAACATTTATGTATCATCCTGGGCCCAGGATTGTATGTATGATTGTGTTCTATTTCATGGGGGATGGTTATCACAGCTACTCCAGGAACCCAAAACAGTGGGGGGGGGGGAGTGGTGATTAAGGTGAATCATTCAAGGTTTTAAACACCTCCAGAGAGGTACCTCCTTCTGGGGAGGCTTGCGTATACTGATTCAAACGTTTTTTTTCCAGAAACCAACAGACAAAGAAAGAGCTTTTGAAGTTTAAACTGGCTCAGGACCTTCTTTCTGATTCATGACATGAACTTTTGTCCAAGGGCGCCCCAATCTTGCTGAAGTGTTTGAAAAACTTGGCCTAGTAGGGTCCCATAAGACTGATGTGTAATCATGCATGCATATGGGAACTTCTGTTGTGTTTTTTAATGTTTTCTCTGTAACGCCTTTACTCTAAGAATAAATGTATTTGGCTTTTTGAAGTCTGGTTGGTAACTGGTATACGCTGTTGTAGCCCCTGGAGAAAGGTTAACCACAGGTGCTGGATCCTGGTCAGACCAGCTGGGAAAATCATAGTGAAGTGCAGAGGAACTGCAAGCCTGAAACCCTGGTATGGAGGGGGTCTCCCCGGAGAGAGGTGACAGCTGAGAACCTAAAACCTTAAGTGGAGTACCCTTGAAGAAGACCAGGAGAGTGGTATTAGCAGGGCCGGCGCTTCCACTAGGTGACCCTAGGTGGTTGCCTAGGGCGGCAGGATTTGGGGGGCAGCATTTTGCCATCCTCGGCGGAAATTTGGCGGCGGGGGGTCCTTCCGCTCCGGGTCTTCGGCGGAAATTCGGCGGTGGGTCCTTCACTAGCTCTGGGACCCGCCGCCGAAGTGCCCCGAAGACACGGAGTGGAAGGAATCCCGCTGCCAAATGCTCAGAAGAGGAGTGCTGCTGCGTAGGGCAGCAAAAACCCTGACGCCGCTCCTGGGTATTAGAGGTGCAGTTAACCCTGAAACTGTGGCAAGCAGATCACATGCACATTGGAAAGGATATTTTAAGAATTGAATCGGAAAAATAATTCTCTGAAGCATAGTCTCCAACACTTCATTTGTTTTAAAAGATTTGCTTTGTTACATACTTTCATTCAAATTTTCTGTAATTTCTGTGTCTGAACTTAAAGTAACACAGTAAAAAAAAAAAACTTTTGTAGCCTTTAAATAAAATAGGGTGTAACATAGTGGATGAATAAGTGGAAACAAACCAGAGATACAATCTGAAAAAGTTTTTTTTTTTTTTTAAGTATAATTGCAGACAGAAGTCCAAAACATCTAACATTAGCAAATAAATAAATAAAATCACCCCAGTCTGGAATTAAACACTGGGTTTGAAGCCCTGCCTTCTTCTTGATAGTCTTTTTGTCCTCTGTCTCCTAAGTAGCCACATCAAACGGAGGGAAAAGCTGAGTTGCGTTACTCATTAGTGACATGATACTGCCCTTGCACCGCATCAGATGATTACATCACAATTAATTCTTTCTACTGATGGGTGGCCAAACCTTGAAAAATTTGGGTCCTGCTATTGAATATAAAGGTCAGAAGACCAGAATACAAACTAGGATAAATTCCTGATATTCTGAGTTTATGTCCAGATACTTTCCCATATGGTTTCTCTTCCCCATACTGTTAAGATTGTTTCCTGGAGCACAGGCCTGTTCTGGGCTTTTATGATGGATAGCATCGTGACAAAAAGATCTAAAATAGGTAATCTGAACTCAAACTTGAAATGCTGAGATTAGGTTCAGCAGATGTAAATGCTGCTGGGTTGGGTGGACTAGAATTTCCGATTAAAGCTTTTGCTAGGCCTATTTATTTTACTCTGTGCTTTCATAACGTATATATTACTTTTTGTTGATGCATCTTTACATTTTAGAAGTAGTATTCCGTAATTTAGTCACCTGACTTCCTTAGATGCCCCACAATAGTTATTGTTAGGTCGCTTATCCTTACAACAAAGCCCATTGCCAACTCTGTCCACATATCTATTCAAGGGACATCATCATAGGACCTAATCACATCAGCCACACCATCAGAGGCTCATTCATCTGCACATCTACAAATGTGTTATATGCCAGCAATGCCCCTCTATCATGTATATTGGCCAAACCGGGCAGTCTCTACGCAAAAGAATAAATGGACACAAATCAGACGTCAAGAATTATAACATTCAAAAACCAGTCGGAGAACACTTCAACCTCCTTGGTCACTCAGTTACAGACCTAAAAGTCGCAATTCTTCAACAAAAGAACTTCAAAAACAGACTCCAACGAGAAACCGCAGAACTGGACTTTGCAAACTGGACACCATTAAATTAGGCTTGAATAAGGACTGGGAGTGGATGGGTCTTTACACAAAGTAAAAACTATTTCCCCATGCTAATTTTCCCCCTACTGTTACTCATACCTTCTTGTCAACTGTGGGCTATTCTGATTATCACTACAAAAGTTTTTTTTCTCCTGCTGACAATAGCCCACCTTAATTGATTAGTCTCATTAGAGTTGGTATGGCAACACCCATTTTTTCATGTTCTCTGTATATCTTCTTGTATTTTCCACTGCATGCATCTGGTGAAGTAGGTTTTAACCTATGAAAGCTTATGCCCAAATAAATTGGTTACTCTCTAAGTTGCCACAAGTACTCCTCGTTCTTTATCCATCTGATGTATTTATAGAGAGCGGTCATATCTTCTCTCATAAGAATGGCCATAATAGGTCTTCTGACTGTGGCTGGTGCCAGATGCTTCAGAGGGAATGAATAAAACAGGGCAATTTATCAAGTGATCCATCCCCTGTCATCCAGTCCTACCTACTGGCAGTCAGAGGTTTAGAGACATCCAGAGCATTGGGTTGCATCCTTGACCATCTTGGCTAATAGTAATTGATGGATAATTATCCAATTATTTTTTGAATCTAGTTACACTTTTGGCCTTCACAACATCCATGAGTTCCACAGGTTGACTGTGTGTTGTGTGAAGAAGTACTTCCTTTTGTTTGTTTTTAAACCTGCTGCCTATTCATTGGGTGACCCCTGGCTCTGGTGTTACGTGAAGGGGTAAATAACACTTCACTTTCTCCGCACCATTTATGAATGTATAGACCGCTATAATATCCCCCCTTAACTGACTCTTTTCTAAATTGAACAGTCCCAGTCTTTTTAATCTGTCCTCCTATGGAAGCTCTTCCATACATCTAATCATTTTTGATACCTTCTATGCACCTTTTCCTATCCTAATATATCTTTTTGAGATGGATGACGAGAACTGCACGCACTATTCCAGGTTTGGGCATCCCATGGATTTATACAGAGGTATCATGATATTTTCTGTCTTATTATCTATTCCTTTCCTAATGGTTCCTAAAATTCTTTTAGCTTTTTTAGACTGCTGCTACACATGGAGTGGATGTTTTCAGAGAACTATCCACAATGACTCCAAGATCTTTCTTGGAGTCGTAACAGCTAATTTAGACCCTAACATCTAGTATGTATAGTTGGGATTATGATTTCCAATATGCACTACTTTGCACCTATAAACATTGAATTTAATCTGCCATATTGTTGCCCAGTCAACCAGTTTTGTGGCTTCTCTTTGTAACCCTTACCTGTCAGCTTTGGACTTAATTTAGTAATTAGTAATTTAGTATAATTTGCAAACTTTGCCACCTCACTGTTTACTGCCTTTTCCAGATCATTTATGAATATTTTGAATAGCAGAAGTCCCAGTACAGATCCTTGGTGGACCCTGCTATTTACCTGTCTCCACTGTGAAAACTGACCATATATTCCTATCCTTTGTTTCCTAACTTTTAACTAGTTACTGATCCACGAGAGGACCTTCCACCTTATCCCCGACTGCTAACTTTGTTTAAGAGTCTTTGGTGAGGGACCTTGTCAAAGGTTTTCTGAAAATCCAAGTATAGTACATCCCCTGTATCCCCCTTGTTCACAGGTTTGTTGACCACCTCAGAGAATTCTTCTAAATTGGTGAGGCATGATTTCCCTTTAAAAAAGCCATGTTGACTCTTCCCCAACATATTGTGTTTATCTTATCTGTTGTGTCTGATAATTCTGTTCTTTACTATAGTTTCAACCAGTTTGCTTGGTAATGAATTTAGGCTTACTGGCCTGTAATTGTGAGGATTGCCTCTGGAGCCTTTTTAAAAAAATTGGTGTCACATTAGTTATCCTCCAATCATCTAGTAGAGAGGCTGATTTAAGCAATAGGTTATATGCCAGAGTTAGTAGTTCTGCAATTTCATATCTGAGTTCCTTCAGAACTTTTGGGTGAATACCATCTAGTCCTGGTGATATTACTCTTTAACTTATCCTACTGACACCTCAATCTTGGACAGTTCCTCAGATTTGTCACCGAAAAAGAATGGGTTGGGTGTGGCAATATTGCTCATATCCTCTGCAGTGAAGACCAATGCAAAGAATTTGTTTAACTTCTCCCCAATGGCCTTTCCTTCCTCCACTGCTCCTTTAGAACCTTGATCATTCAGGAGCCCCACTGATTGTTTGTCAGACTTCCTGCTTCTGAGATACTTAATTTTTATTGTTGTTAGTTTTTTGTCTTTTGCTAGTTGCTCTTCAAATTGTTTTTTTTGGACTGACTAATTATGCTTTAAAAAGACAAGATCAGTGAGGTAATATCTCTTATTAGACCATCTTCTATTGGTGAGAGAGACAAGCATTCAAGCTAACACAGAGCTCTTCTTCAGGTCTGGGAAACTTCCTCAGAGTGTCATAGCTAAATACAAGGTGAAACAAATTGTTTAGGGTAAGTAATTAACACAGATTTCCAGGGATCATTCAAGGTAAAGTAGCCCGTTAACACCCCTCCAGTCATAGGGAGGAAAGGAAGTGGGAGAAGAAGCAGCTGGGGCGGGGATTGTAAGTGTGTTATAGATTGTTGTAATAAACCATAAATCCAGTGTGTCTATTCAGTCCATGATTTTAGTACCTAGCAAAGTTATGAATTTAAGCTCCTAGGCTTGTCTTTTGAACGTATTGTGCAGTTTTCCTTTGAGGATGAGGGTTGATAGGTCAGATATGGAGTGATCACTTTGTGCATATAATATACTTCTACATTTGACTTGCCAGAGTGTATATTCCTTTCTGTTTTCCTCAGTAGGATTTGACTTCCAATTTTTAAAGGATGTGTTTTTGTCTCTAAATGCCTCTTTTGTGAACCATAGTCCTTATTCCAGAGCTTCAGGCAATCTTTAGATAGTCTGGACCCCAATCATTGAGTGTCCGAAGTCTCCACGTCTGCAAATGTAGTATTGTCCACTGCTAATGACAGGTCACTGGACTAAACACACCATTGGTCTGATCCACTACAGCAATTCTTGTGTGGATCTCCACTCATCAGTCTGCTGGTAGCAGAGAGGGTATATATTAGAGTCCAGAAGAATTACATTTGCACTTGTCCTGCAGGGAAGGAATGGCCTATTTTTACAGAAACACTGTTAGTTTCTAGAACAGAGGTGGGCAAAGTGCGGCCCGTGGGCCACATCCGGCCCACGGGACCCTCCTGCCCAGTCCTTGAGTTCCCGGCCAAAGAGGCTAGTCCCAGGCCCCTCCTTTGCTATGCCCCCTCCCCCGCAGCCTCAGTTCACCGTGCTGCCAGTGCTCTCGGCGGCAGGGCTGCAAGCTCCTGCCGGGCAGCGCAGTTACGAGAGCTGCCAGTCTGCTCTGGTGCTCTAGACTGTGCGGCAGCCAGTCCTGGTGCTCTGAGCGGCACGGTAAGGTGGCAGGGAGTATGTGTGGGGGGGTTGGATAAGGGGCAGTCAGGGGACAGGGAGCAGGGGGAGGTTGGATAGGAGGTGGGTTCCCGGGGGGGGGCAGTTAGGGGCAGGAGTGTGGATAAGGGTTGGGGCGATCAGAGGAAATGGAGCGGGGGGGTTGGATAGGGGTGGGGTCCTGGCGGGGGGGCAATGTAGGGGCAGGGTGGTTCCAGGAGGGGGCAGTCAGGGGACAAGGATCAGGGGGGTTGGATGGGTCGGGGGTTCTGAGGTGGGTAGTCAGGGGGCGGATAGGGGGCAGGGGCCAGGCTGTTTGGGGAGGCACAGCCTTCCCTACCCAGCCCTCCATACAGTTTCGGAACTCCAATGTGGCCCTTAGGACAAAAAGTTTGCCCACCCCTGTACTAGAATTTACCCTGTACAGTAATGGTTTCCCTAAAATAGTAAGGGAGCATCTGTTGGTGCACTGAGGAAGGAAAATATCCTGAAGCCACTGCTTCCAGTCTCCATACTTCCTGACTCATTTCCTCATAGTTCACTCCCCTCTACCTACATAAGGAGAGCGGAACATCGGCCCTTAATTTGTTTAGAACAGTATTTTAAATATTCTTACTCCAAATAGCTTTTTTTTTTTTTTTTTGCAAGGCTCAGGTCAATGTTTTCAGTTTACTCACATTATAGAAAAAAAACACTAATCTCTCATAATCTGTTTCTTCCTCTCCTGTTACTGTAGCTGTCAGCACCTTCTTTCCAGTTAGAAAGGAAAGTGAACAGCTACTTTCACAACAGATGCTAATGCCCTTCTTGGTTGATTGGCAGGTGCTGCTGATGTGGTATATTATTACATACAATACTTGCCTTTCTTTTGAAAGAAATTGAGTACTGTAGATGATCTCTATAATATACCCTTCCCAGACAGCTCAGATCTATTACTGAAGTTAGCTCTGTGGTGCAACCTAATGTCTTTTGCATGGGTAATATACTGTGTTTTCCAGATTTTAGATAAATACATTTTTCCTCAAATAAATTTAATTTTAAATTCAATCACCATTTCCTTTTTTATTTTCCCTCTGTCAAAATATAGAATTTCCTCTGCAAGGAAGCTAAATTAAGTTTGCAGATATTATTTTATGCTGTCTCAAAATATTTGTGGGTTGTGAAAATGTTTTGTGTTTCCTGTCTGACTCACTAGGAATACACACCTGGGGCAGGCAAAGGAAGTAGTGTGGGGGATATGCAGGTGGGCATTGCATAGAGGAAACAACTGTGCAAAGGGTATGTGGAGGTTTCAGTTCCTACTGGCAACCCCTGGATAAACTGGAACCTTTTCTAATGGAACTCCATATGGTCTATAGTGTTCAGGCAGAGCTAGTGCTAGGCATAAGCAGACTAAGCAATTGCTTAGGGCCCAACGCAGATCAAGGGGGTGCCCTATTCACTTTCTATGTGTGTGTGTGTGTGGGGGGGAAATATTCCAGCTTACGGCCCCCAATGGCTTAGCACTGCCTCTGTTTTGGGATGGGGTGTGCTTTTCAAAGTGAGCTTTTCTCCATGGCATTCTCCCTTCTTTAGGTGGCGGACAACTGCTTGGATAAACTGACATTTCTTGAAGCAGAATTAAATGAATTGTGCCTGCAACTCCTGCCCCTGTCAGGAAGGTTGAGGGGGTTTTGCTCAGTGTGCTTAATCAATGGCAGAATTAAGCTCTGATGCCAAATACTGGGCACAGATATACAGCACAGAAGATTTGCTTTTCCACAGGATTGTCTCATTTTCCCAAAAACTCTGATACCCACACTGCTTTTCCCAGGAGAGAAGATTTACAGAAACTCAGGAAGGTTAATGGTGTGGAGGTCTGCTGTGTTTCTCCAACAGGAGAGTGAGACTTGATTTATATCTTTAACTGAGAATTATTACTGTACTTTTTAGTAGTCACACTTGTGTTTTTATAAGTTTTTCAGATGTGCAGACATCACTTCACACAGACCCTTCTTGTGACAAAATGGGTCTAATTAATTCTTATGTCACTTGGCTTTTTTCATTCTCATCCTCATCTAGAGTTACAGCACGAGGACAGAAATCTGTCTTCTGATGAACAGCAACAGAGTTTCTTATGCTTAGGCCCCTCGCTTGTTTATTTCAAAATATCAGCTTTGTATATGGGACTAGAAGTCAAGATATTTACTTATTCAACTACATTTGAATTTGTCTAGCTCTGCCAGTCAGAACTACTTAGTGTACTGAATAAAACAGTCAGTCTGAAAAGCCCAACCTTTTTGATAAGTTGTAATGTGATGAAGCTACGTAAGTAGCAAAAATTTATAACGTGGTGGTCAGAGTCCCTGTATCATTTGCATTCGTGTCCATATAGTGCTCGAGAGGTCCTTGCAAAAAAACTACCAAGGGGTTTGGTAAGCCGAGGCTGGGATGACTAGAAAGCACATTTCTGGAGGAACTACTTCCTAAATTTAATCTTGGCACATCAAAAGTCAGCATAAAGCTAGTCCTTTATCTTACACCATTCTTTTCAGACTCTTATTACTAAGGCAGCTTCTCTCAGGGTATACATGAATCTGCTATAGATCTATATAAAGTTACTGTCTTGTAATGTTGTCCCTCACTGGAGTTTCAGTTTAGTTAAACATAAGCTGTGGAGTTTATATTCAGAATTGGTTCAGAAAATTAGATTTATGTAAGTTTGGAGGACGTGTTGGTCATATCCTGGTTTCTGGCTTGGACCTATACCCAGATTTCCTCAGAGAATGGCAACACCATGCAAAGCTCATTTTTCACTTACAATTACCCATCAGAATGATCTTAGACTATGTCTTAATCAAGGCTGATCTCTAAGCCTATGTCTATACTATTGACGTGGCAGCGGCACAGTTGTGTGCTGTAAGGTCTCCTGTGTAGCTGCTCCTTGCCAGCGGTAGAGAGCTCTCCTGCTAGCATAATTCAGCCACCCCCAATGAGTGGTGTTACCTGTGTCAGCAGGAGACCCTCCCCTGCCGACATAGTGCAGTCCACACCAGCACTTTTGTCGGTGAAACTTATGTCAATCGGGGTGGAGGTTTTTTCACCCCACTGACCAACAAAAGTACTAGTGTACACAAAGCCTAAACAAATCACTAAAAATAAGTGGAATGTTTTAGGAAAGTATTGGTAAGTGGTGAAGTGGTCCATTAGCACCCTAGTAGTCAGAAGGGAAAGTGGGGGGGAGGGTGTTAGTGGGTTAGACATTAAAAATCCTGGTCTTAATAAAAACAACGGATTTATGGCTTATTACAACAATCTGTAACCCCCTAATCCCCCCACCCCATTTTCCTATGATGACAGGGGTGTTAATGGGCCACTTCACCTTGAATGGTGCCTTAGAATATGAGCTAACTAGTTTCTGCTAAACTATCTGTCTGATCTTGTATTTACCTGTGATGCTCTTAGGCCAGGTCTGTGTTAGGAAATTAGGTCCACACCCCTGAGTGACACAGTTAAACCGGCCTAACCCCTGTGTAGACAGCGCTATGTCAACAAGAGGACACAGCTACCAGCTCTCGTGGAGGTGGCGTACCCATGCGGGCAGTAGAAGTCCTTCTGTTGGAATAAGTAATGTCTTCAATGAAGTGCTATAGTGGTGCAGTATTTTAAGCATAAACCTACCCTTGGTACCTTTCCCAGACCTGAAGAACAGCTCTGTGTCACTCGAAAACTCTCTTTCGCCAATAGAAGTTGTTCCAATAAAAAAATATTACCTCACATACCTTGTTTCCCTAATATCCTGGGCCTGACATGGCTACAACAACACTGCATACTACTAAAGTATATCATACGTTACAGAAAATAAGCAACACACAGTTCAGAAAAAGGATTCATAAGAAGGTGAAATTTGTTTTCAAACTTAATGACTATTAGTTTGGTGGTTTAAGATATTTGTCACAAATTTACCAAAAAGAGGATTTATGTCCAGATTTTAAAAAGAGTTTGTGCTTTTTTACATCCACTTCAGTTTTGTGTGAAAAAGGCCTTAGGCATACAAAGGTGTAGTCTATGTGCATATGCGTATCTCCAACAGACAGACACTTCAAGGCAGTTAGGGTGAGATTTTCAAAGCAGTTTAAGGGTTTTGGAAGCCCAACGCAGCCTTGCACAAACATGCATTCATATTGTGCATATGCTTCTACAAGTTTGGACCTCACAGTCTATTCCAGATGAGTAATAGTACTGATTCATGGAATTACACAGCAACTTCCATCCAGTATTTTCAGCTCTTTGTGGGTACGCAGTGTTCTTTTAGAGTACTCTAGAAGAATTGCACCAGTTTATTTAACAAATATAATTCTTAAGTGAGTCATAATTTCTTGCTATATATTCTGTTTTTTTAAAACTTCCATCATCCATGCAGAACCAATACTGCTATGGAGAAGGCAGTTGGGTTATTTTCTGACTCGTGCAATAGCGACAAAATTTTGTTTATTTTGCAGAATTTTTATTCCTGGTGGTGATATATGAGCCATAAAGACAGATCTTGACTTTCAGATGCCAGGATCAATTTGCAGGGTTGGTAACTACTTTAATTAAAAAAAAGAAGACCTCAACCAACCAACTCCCCACCTTCTTTAAATTTAACAGAATATATTTGATCTGGAAAAAACTGAGGCAGTAAACACCATTTTTAATAGTTGCTTTTCATAGCATAATAGAACTACCTCATTTTAAATAAGAGGAGCACTGTTTATCTAGGTTAGGCCCTCTATCTTAGTAACACATACTTTGTTAGATAGATTTCCCCCCAAAAAAAGTAATGCACCTCTTTTGAGAGAACATTCTGCTAGCAATGCAGGTCTCGCCTGTGAACAATCCAATGGGGATTTTAACTTTATTTTCTTCTGCTGTGTCTTTTCTTTTCTAGAGAAAATAGGGAGGTGCTGGTATGTTTGATACATATCAGAAACATGTAAAGAGATGTACGGATGTGTCTTAAGAGGGTGCCCTGGCTTTTCTGTTGACAGAGTCTGTTATCAGGTGCTGAAACTCTAAATAAAGCTGCTGAGATTCTACTGACTCATTGTGGCATGTCTGACTTGTTTTAGTACACCTGGGTTATCAGGGAGATTCTAGTGGCTCTGTAGGGTGAAATAAAATTTTTTGAGTAGATCTGGAGCAAGCTAAGGTTCATGTTGTACTATTGTTTTTACTGGCAAGTTTGGACACTGACTCAGGACATGGATTTTCTGTTGAGGATAGTATAAGGATTCAGCCAGTTCACAGTATGGTCCCCCAAAAAGATTGTAATGAGAGGGAAACAAACTCTTGATGCTTAGTGGGAGGAAAATATTATATACTAAATAAAACTGTCCTGAGACAATGTTATGACTGGCATGAACAGAGAACATCTGCTTTAGAAACATTGAAGGCTTTTTTGCAGCCATAAATGATAGTCCTAAAAATATCCTCTTCAGACAATTTCACCTTCCTTACAGTAATTAGACTGTGCCACCAAGGTGTCCTGTTTCCCATCACAAAATGATGCTAACTCCTGATGGTTTTTCCCCTATGACATCTCCAGAATTAATCACTTCCTCTCAATCTTTACTGTTGCCAAAGCTTTGGTCCATGCTTTGATCATCTCTTGCATAGCTTGCTGCAGCCTCCTTGTTCTAAACCTCTTGATTTTCCCATTGTATTCCTCTCAGCTGCTGCTGAAATCCTGTTCCACATTGCTATGTGTTTTGACCATGCTACTGCTGTCCTTGAGAACATGCATTAGCTTGGATGTCCATCTGTATTACATTGAAACTCCTCCTCCTTTCTCGCCTCTCCACTGATTTCCTATTCCCTCCCTCCTGACATACACTATAAACCCAGTTTATTCTTTTCTTGCTTTTCTCCCTCAAGTGACTCTACATCTTCTCTCCTGCTGCTTTTGTGCCTGGAACATCCTCCCATTGTGCAGCTGCACCCTTTCCCCTTTCAAAACATTTCCTAGGACTCTTAATTTCAGTCAGTCTTTCACAGCTAAATTCCATCCAGGACAATACACAGAAACCCTAATTATTATATTGCTATAAATAAATTATAATTGCACACACAAAAACTACATTAAAATAACATTACAAAGGTTGCAAAATTAAGCCCTCAGAATTTCAGAAATTAAAGTTGTCTATGCATTGTTACCTTTTGTTTTTGTAACCTTTGTCACCTCCTCTACCCTCTTCACCTCCCCTTGCCGTGATCCCTTGCTGTGATTCGTGACTAATAAACTGTAATAGCCTCAAGGCAGGGCCCTGTCAGTTTATTAGTTTACAAGGAGCTATGCAAACCTTTGACACTGTATAAATAAAATAATCTAATCCTAGCCCTCTGCCTTGAACAAAGTCTTCCAGCCTCATAGCTCCTGTCACACTGAGCAGATTTTCCCAGCCCTGCCCCACTGTTGCTGCCTCTAGGGCCCTCTCTCACACTCCCTACTTTGTTGCCTTGAGTAACATCTTCCTTTGTGCTATTCCCATTAGATTTTGTCTAACTTATTTTTGAACACTTTAAATGATGGGAACTTGGCTACCTCACTCGATCTCTTATTCTGTTGCCTAATTTCCATAACTGTTAAGAAATGTCTGCTTAGATATAACCTGATTTTATTTAATTTTTAATGTTAGACCATTAGTTCTTGCTCTCCGCTGTATAAAACTGCCCCTTTCCCTCTCCCTTCTATTAAAACCTATCTGGTATTTTTCTGTTTTCATATATCTGGTAATCACTTATCTAGACTGCGTTTAAAAAAAGATTTCATCAGTCTCTATAACATCATGTTCTCTGGGTCCTGCTGTCGTTTTAACTATATCTAATTTTTCATTCCATCAATGCTTTCAGATGAAGTTCACTATACATTAATATTGCTCTATTTTATAAGAGCCCAGTTACTTGTCCTAATTTGTGGAGTATTGATATTTCAGGCTGCAAAAGGGAATATTCTGAATAATTTTAATTACACATTGAATGCAGTGCACATTTATTCATTATGAGAGTATTTGTCAAACACAAGTTTAGGGCAAAATTCTGACTGCCCTGGGCAGGTGCACAGGGAGAGAGAAGAGAGAGGAGAATGCCCCTTCGCCATTTCCAGTTCAGGACTCGCTCATGAGCAGAGTAGGGTATGGATTTAGGACTGCCTTATTTTGAGCATCAGGTAGGAGAGCCCACATAATGCACATATGAATTTTCCGTGAGTCAGAGGTAAGGTTCCCAGCCATCTGTCAGCATTTTGCCTACAACAGCAAATGCTGAAGTGGAGTGCATACCTCTCTTTTTTGGAGGAAGACTAAGAAATGTGATAGTGTATTCTACCCCAAGTCCCATTAAGCTCTTCTGGCTGAAGCAGGCAGGATGACTTCAATGATTCTCTACTATTCTGCTACCCATCCTACTCCTTCCTGCAAGTCCCTGAGGCTCAAGTTTAAGATGCCTACTAACTTTTATTCCCTGGTGATCATGTCCTTATCATGGCGGTACACTTACAAAAACATATTGTCCTGCCCTCTGTTCAGAATAAAATCACAACAGATACGTTCACTCTACTTTTCCACATCCGAGCATTTGTAGCTGGTTCCACGTCTGGTGGTGTGAACTGTGACCACTCTATTCAGTAGGCACTTGTGAATGTGTTTTTGCAGTCTCATGTTTCTTTAACTGGGCTCTCTGTCTCTTGCAGTCTCTTTAGGAGACACCATTGGCAGGTTTATGTCTCAGAGGATGCAATGATTCTGGCCAAGATCATCTCAGCAGGATTTTTTTTTATCTGCCAGGCCAAATAATTGCTATTTTTGTTGTAGCATAATATATAATTTACCTCCTTACTTTAATCCCCTCTCCCTCAGTCTGTATGTCTGTATGTTTAATTCCTTTTGTACTGAAATTTAGGCATGACACTTTAATGTGTTTTCAGTCTTTCCCCTTCATTTTCCTTCTTGTTCTCTGAAGAATTGCTATTAATTTGAAGGACAAGGAGTAAGCCTAGACATATTGTCATTCTTGTGCCATCATCTCCTCTCCTTGTGAGAAGATTACATTGTCAGGCAGGTGGAATTGATCAAGACTTTGATTTCATGTAACAACATCCAGTTTAGTTAATTAGCAGGGTTTGAATCTGGGACTTTAGTTCACATGGTAGAGGTCTGTGACCTGGTGCTAAAGGAATAATTCTAATGCTCTCCTTTTAATTTGGTATTTAGACTGTATCCATCACCAAGGTGCCTAAGAACCTTAAGGAAGTGCTAGTGAATATATAAAGGTCTCCAGTCTCCAGCTCAGTAGAGTTGAGTGAATAATTGATTTTTTGGTTCTCTGCCTGGGCCAAAAAATCTTTTAAAAAAAAAAAAAAGTTTAGTTATGTTGCCAAAATGAAAAACCGAAAACATTCCATTTGGGTTGAAGCGAACACCATTTCAAAATGAAATGTTGATTCAAATCAACATTTGCAAAACAAAACATTCATTTGAATCAAAGCAAAATGTTATGATGGTTCTTTCTGACTTTTTCAAAAAAAGCCTTTATTTTTATTTGTCCCAAGCTATTTGCCATATTCAGCTCAAATTGGTGAATAGCTTTAGATACCCCGAAAGTGCATTCTTTGGTGAATTTACTATTTGTCTGGGGAGGAAAAATGTTCACCAGCTCTATCACTCAGTAGAAGGTTGGGTGGTTTTTTTGTGTTTTTTTTTTTTTTTAGGTCAGGAACCTAGTTTGAAGTGATTTCTGAACAATTTTACTCTTTTTCTCAGTTTAATTGGAAATATGTTTTAATGGTATTAGTGTTAACTTTATAAATCCTTCTTTAGGCTTGAGGTTCTATTGCAAGTTCAAACATCTTATTTATTATTCTTGCTTAGCATTTTTTCTTTTGTGAGAAAGCACAACTTGCTTATTAGCACTTCAGGAACACCACTCATACAGCCCATTTTAGTCTGCAAGCAAACTCTAAGCTAGTCTGTTGGGGGCCTAATACGTTGCAGGTGTGGTGAATTAAGCACATGGGATTTCTCATCTTTACATTAAAGGAGAATATTTAGACTTTTAGACTGAGAGAATGTAAAGATGGAACCATGTCATTTAAAATGCAAAATATTAGCAAGTGTCAGATAATGTGAGAGTTCTTTAAAAATTAATGTGGTTTACTGTTAAAAGCTAGTGAATCCATTTGTGCTAAATAACTGCAGCTATGGATGAGTTATTCCCAACAGACAGCAATTATGTTTTGGCATTATGCCCTGATTATTTACTACAAGTCATTTTTCCCCCCATTGTCTGTGAAATTCTACCCTTAACCTTTTTGGTTGTGCCATACTAAAGGCTGGACATTTGCTAAATTACAATGTTTCCCCTATTACAACATATATTGACAACATATGTATTCTTGCTTTCCTCACGTGCCATAAACATTGAGCAGTAATGCAACATTATAGTTGTGAAATTAAGCCCTTTAAAGTAAGGAAATACAAATATTATGGTTGCTTTGGCAGTGTTCTGTATCCCTTATGGTTTATGATCTACATCAGTAACAAAGAGCAGAATGTTAAGGCTTACATTCAACAAGGGAAAGAACAGAATACTTCCTTTGAGTAATGTGTCTGTTAATGTTGCCAGAGCAACATTTTGAATTTCTGACTTTCCTGAATGATCACTATCAAAGCCTTTATATTGCATTAATGCTAAGAATATTTTCAGTTAGTTAATTTCCTAATTTCTTTTAAAAGGAAAACATGGGTGGAAAAAGGACTACCTTATCAGGTGCTGTATGTACTCAAAGTAGCTCTCGGAGCCCGTAGCGCAACTACTTAAGAGTATCTTTATAATAAACCATCCATTTTCTTGTTTATTGTACTGTAATCAATATTGTGGGTGTAACACACAATACTTTAGCATTCAGAATTTGGCTAAATAGTGAATGTAATCCTAATATATTAATTTTGTGAGTAAGCCAGCCTAAGGTGAAGTGTTTTCTAAAATTATGTGTTCTCTCTCTTTACATTTAGCCTATGAAAAGACTAATTTCTGATTAAACTAAAGAGATTGGTGGTAAACTTATTATTGGGAAATTCTTCATATATTTTCATATACACCTTTATCCCGATATAATGCGACCTGATATAACACGAATTCGGATATAACACGGTAAAGCAGCGCTCCGGGGGCGGGGGGGGGGAGGCTGTGAACTCCAGCAGATCAAAGCAAGTTCGATATAATGCAGTTTCACCTATAACGCGGTAAGATTTTTTGGCTCTCGAGGACAGTGTTATATCGAGATAGAGGTGTATTTTCTTCATGTTACCATCGTGCTTTGGCAATGAGATTTGCTGTTTCCTTGATGCCACCTGATTTTTTTTTTTTTTTGAGGGTTCAAGTCAGTAAAAGTTTTCACCAGGATAAGGGCTGCAAGATCAGACCTGATGTCTTATGAAGGTTGTCGGTTTCACAGAGCACTACATTTTTCATTTGAAAATGAAGCTTGTTTTTTTCCCTAAGTTTCCTGCCCATTTCACTGGGTTTTCTCCTATTAAAGTCAATGAAAATTTTGCACAAAAATCAAATCAAGGGTTCACTATATACCCTTAGTCTACATGGGGCACAGAATCTATTGTGTTGCAGGAGGAATAAAGTTTGCATAGAAAATACATATACATATGTAGATCAAAGTTCTTCCACCTTATATACATTCTGCAGACTAACCACAGAAACCATGTGTGCAAAGATTTTGAATCATGACTCAGATTCTGTCTCCAGTGCATTACAGCGTGAAGACATCAGTGAATGGAAAATATTCAATAATTGATTATTATGAAGGAATTTTAAGTTAATACTGCTTCCAGTTTGGTTGCTATACCTGGCATACTGTCTTCCTGTTTGGAAGGTATAATTTTAATTAGGTGCTCATTAGGTAATATAAAACTGCTCCTTTGATTAAATAATTACTATTAAAATAGTGATTAGGACACTGGAACACATATGACTAATGGCATGTAGCAGCAAGTTGTATCTATTCTATTTAGTTTCTACCCATTCCATTCTACTTTTTGTGAAGAAGTGATATTTTAAATGTTAACGCCTTTTCAACTCGCAAACATTTCCTATGTACATGCTAAGTAGGAATATGTTACTTTTTTTTCTGTGACTAGCTTTGCACAGTGGATCTACACTGAGAACTAAAATATAGGACTTAAGCAGTGGGAGGAGACTGGAAAATAGCATATTAACTTTAACTTTAGAACTTCACCATAGGGCATGTTCCCATTTACATCTCTATTTTTTCCATTCGTTAGTTTATTTTTCTAAGATTTAAAAAAGCGTCTTGCAATGCCACACAGAATTTGCGTTTCCTAGAAAATCATAGTCTCCCATCAGGATTGCTGTTTCTAGAAGTACTAATTAAACCAAGAAAGATGTTTAATGGCTAAGGCACTGTATATCTTTCAAAAGGTGAAGTTACGCAGCATGACTATGAGTTTGAGTCTTGACAGACCCCACCTGACATTCCAGAATCTGGGTAGTTTGACAGTACTACTTTCTGTCCACAATTTCAGGGATGCAGCTGCACTCTGTGTAGATGCTTAGGGATGCATAAATATGGGGAGAAGAATGGTGTTCAAGGGCTGAATCCTTACCCTGTCCTCAGAGCATAATGTCCAAACTAGTTTCCTTCCTTGTGTTTGGTTTAATTGGTAACTGAAACAGAACATACACACACTTCAGCCTAAGCTTTTGCCTTGAGTTTGGCTGACCATGGAACTCTGCTCTGGGGCATCTTCTACCATCTAAGGTCTTCAAAATAGGTGTAATAATGAAAATTAAAGCTACTGGTTAAAATGATTTTTCATTTCATTTTTTTATTTTCATGAGTTCCTAGCCCGAATATTATGTCTTAGAGCTTCTCCAATCATGCAGAAAACACTGATTTCACAGGAGAAATATGGGTTTTCTAAAAATATCAAAAGTCAGATATTTTCACTTAAAACTCTTCATTATAATTCAAAAGAGGGATAGATAAATAGTAATTAGGCATGCCATTTACTCAACTAAAAAACTGCAAATTGTCTGCCATTTATCCCTTTCATGGAGTCAGTTCTCTGATTCTAAACATGACTAATGAGTGGTCAAAAGATGACAGGATACTGCTACCTCAGAATATTAACTGGTGTGTGGCACAATATAATAAAGTCCTTTTTCTGTCAGAGCTTGCTGCCAAGTATTTTGATGAATATAGTTTTTCCCACATTGGGATATTACAATTTTTCACAGCACCGTCTTTGGTGGTCTGTGTGTATGTTTGTGTGTTTTCTCTTTCTTTTTTCTTCTTTGTAGTTACTAAGTACTTTTGACTCAACAGTGAATAATTATCTATTGTAGGTGGGCACCTACAATAGCAGGCTAGCTTTGGGTAGGAAAAGTGAGCTCACTATATAATTCTACTACGCTGATTTTGATGGGCCCTCTGGAATGATGTTGCACCCAAACCCTACTCAAGTCAGTGAGAGGGGTTTGGGTACTCAAGGAGTTCTGGAATCAGACTTAAAGGGTATGTCTACACTACAGCTGGGAGTGTGCTTCCCAGCTCAGGTAGACTGGTTCATGCTAGAGCTGCTTGAGCTAGCATGCTAAAAGTAGAAGTATAGACATTGCGGCATGGACAGCGGCTCAGGCTTTAATGTTTTAAGTAGAATGATATTCCAGGAGCTATGTTTTCTTTTATGCTATACATATGATACTTATCAGTGGAGTTGATCTTCTGTTGAGTAAGTGGATTATACGTCAAACCTGAAGTTATGGGTGAATTTCAGTTTTGGGTGCAACAAAATGACACCCTTTTTTATATCTGTTTTCAACTTTATAAATTCCAAGTCATAAAGTACTTCATGATCCTAATTTTATGATTTACAAGATTTGAAAATAGAAGTTTATAATATTTTTGTGTCACACTTCTTCCTAATTGTGAAATAAAAATTAAGTTGACTAATTTGCATGTGCAAGCAATTTAGAGGGAAATAGATCAATAGTTTGTGTATCCCTACATTTTATTGATATTTTCTTTGATGTCAAAAGAGTACAATTTATTAGCAAAATGTCTACAACTGAAAAAGTCATTTGTCTAGTAAATCTACTTTAGAGCTGAATGGTACAAAATAAAATGTCATTCTATTAAAAAAATCTTTGTCTTCACTCTCAGTTTTTATAATGACTCATTGAAGTAAAGAGAGTTTTAAATAAAGCCCAAAACAACCTACCAAAGAAAAAAAGAAAAAAAAAAGCCAAATATTCATGACCTTTCAATTAAGGTAATTAACTTACAAGAAGTTCATAAAGATTAGTCAAATCTAAAGATGAATGATAATATGGATGCTTTGATTTTAAGATGATTTATTACTTGTTCATAATAGTTCATGCACACAGTCATGAACTGCACAGATGTTGAAGTGGAATGATTTTAGGTATTTGGAAAATTACCATCAATTTGAACTACTTTGCAAGAATACATTTACATATTTTAGCAAAGCCAATCATTTCTGTGTTTGCTTTCTAGAAGTACAGGAGTTCCCTAGTGATTCTCAGTTTTTAAAAAATGTTTAATATAGATTACAGTGCTAGAATCATATCTGTTGTCAGATCAACTACCATGATTTCCTATGTCTTGCAAAATCTGCTAATATACTTTGGTTAAGTAGCTAATATAATTTGCACTTACATATTGACTTTCATCCTAGAATCTTTAAGCTCTTTACAAAACTGGGTAAATACTATTTCCCTTTAATAAATGGGGAAATGGAAGCACGCCGATGTAAAGTGAAATGTTCAAATCTATACGGCAAGTGATGTTGATTAGGGAATAAAATAGATTTCCTGACTCCCAACATTCCAGTTGCTAGGCCATGCTTCATGATGCACTTGGTAGAGTGCCCACCTATCTGAACTCTGAAGTTCATGAATATCCAAACCTTCTTTGAAGCTGGAGTGCTAAATGAACGCAGACAAACTTTACCGTCAATTTTCTTTAAATGTTGGAGTAAGAGATGGAAAGAATAGTTGAATTACATACTTAGAAAAATAAACCTAATATTGGAATATCCCCACTACAATATACTGAACCATTGCTCTTTAATGTGGCTGTAAAAGATGATTAATTTAGTTGAAAGGAAACCAATGGGCTTCCAAATTCCTTTGTCTCCAAGGAACACAGCCTACTATGCCAGTGTTTCTCTTTTTCTTTCTAAGGCCCTCCAACATGCTATAAAAACTCTACAGCCCAGCTCAGTTGCTCAGGCTTTAGCTTCAGCCCTGCTGGGTGGCAGAGCTCGGGGCTTCTGCCCAGTGGAGAGGTGGTGCCCCAGCCAGTCTAATGCTAGCCCTGCTTGGAGGACCCCCTTAAACCAGCTTGTGGCCCTCCAAAGGGCCACAGACCCCTGGTTGAGAACTGCTGTGCTATGCTATGTACTGAAAGAATCATCCACAGTAAGAAGGCAGATTTAAAATACCCAAGAATAATACACGTAATAAACAATTACGTCAACAAGCACTCGACCATGTATTTTCCCCATTTCCCAAAGATGGAAACACAACAAGAGCCAACAGTCAAACCAGGAAAATGCCAATTACATCTCAAGACTCCTGGAATGCAAGCCTAAAAATGCAATTTAAATGCTGCAGAAAGTGCAAAGATAACTTAATTGCCGTGTTCAATCAGGAAAGCCAGACTCAAGAGAAGTAGATTACAAAAGAAATATTTAAGAATGTTCAAGTCCACCATTTAGTTCCCCACCATCTAGATCTTTACATAAATATTATAGGAACCTCCAGCATTCTAAAGACTGAAGAATTCCCTTTATGCTGCAGGAGAGTTAACTTGGATACTGGCTTGTAACCTTAATATTTGCATCTAGGGAACTTTGATAGAAACAAATATCTGTGACTGTATCAGGAATCAAACTATAAGTCTCTATCTGTTCTATTACATTTTCATATTTCCTGAAGCTTTCAGAGCAGTATTATATACCAATATCAAAGGGTTTGACAAAGTACAGAAGTAATCATTCCTCACTAATATTATCTGACACAGCTGTACCACATTCTTCAGGAAGCTGGTACTCCAATCATTCTAAAAGTTATTTACCAGAAAAAGAAACAGTATATCAATTTACTTCTCACTGGGATGCTGGCTAAAGCAGATGAAATTATTTTATTGTCATCAACAAACTGTAGTCATGACCCTAAAAAATATTCTCCACTTTGCTAACCCTTTGGTCCATCCCTGATTATCATTTTGGTTTGGTCTTTTGATGGACTCCAGTGTTACTCCCAGATATGTGGCAATGTTCTACATAGACAGTTACTTACATGCAGCAGACCTGACTCAATTTCTAAATGTAACCAGAAGCTTGCAGAAGCAGGTGGTTCTACTTAGAGAAGGCGAGAAGACCCGTTGGGTCATCTAGGCCATTTCCTTGCAGGGTTTTACTACATTGTATATTTAGTAGTGTGTGGTCCAGTCTTGTCTTACATTTTCCAGGCAGTAGGGCCACTTATAACTTGATGAGCATGGATGATGTGCTGAACACTACATTGAAGAGTCTAAATTATTTCCATGAATTTCCTTCGGAGATATTTTAACATTATACAATGTCTTGCTGTCAAGAAGTTCTTAATAGTCAACCTAAATTTTCTTTTCTTTTTCTTATTGTATCACCTTCTGTTATGCAAAATAATTCCTCTCTTATCTTGATGTTTATAACCTCAGCAATGAAATGGCAGATGAAATTCAACGTTGATGAATACAAAGTAATGCACATTGGAAAACATAATACCAACTATACATGGAGAAAGTAAATAAGGAAGTGTTATTTGCCAGAAGCTGGGAATGGGTGACAGTGGATGGATCACTTGATGATTACCTGTTCTGTTCATTCCGTCTGGGGCACCTGGCTTTGGCCACTGTCTGAAGACAGGATACTGGGCTAGATGGAGCTTTGATCTCACCCAGTATGGCTGTTCTTATGTTCCTTTATATTGTTATCTTGTCGTTACCATCAGTTGTTGCTTAGCCAAGCTATACTTAATACAAGTACTTAAATCTTGCCTTTAAATCTACCCATACAATGTCAAACCACTTTTGTTTCACCAGTTTGTCAGTATCTTTCTAGTAATGATGTGCTCACCAATAAAGACCTTACTTCAGATGTTTCAACCAGAACTGCATATACATATATATCTATACACACACACACACACACACACACACACACACACACACACACACAATAGTACCCCCTTGTTCCATGATCTGATTCTGAAAAGGCAGCCCAAAGTGTAGTTTGCTGTTTATTCCTGAACGCTTGCTTTAAAAACTCTTGTATTCTTTTCTGTCTGCTACCTCTCCAAATCTTTTAAAATTACTGCTATCTAGGTTTCTCTGTCCCATTAAATATCTGTGTTTTGAATTATTTTTCCATACAGAAATTAGCTAGCATTCCTCCTAGATAACCCTAATTTCTTTCCTGGCTATTTCTATATCCTTACTACCATCGGCATTCCACTGAGTTTAGTAACACCTGTACATTTCAATTAACATGCTTTTTACTACTACTTACATATAATAAAAATGTTAAAGGCAACAGGCCTTGACATTGACTCAAGCAATGCCTTCCCACAACTCCATATCTTGCTTTGAATTATGAGCCTCAGGTCTTGTTTAACTTAAGGGAAAGACTCCCATTGACTCATTGAATCAGGGCCCTATAAACCATTGTCTACTGTCCTTCTCATTTTGAATCAATGACCATGAGATTTTAGAATATTTTAGAATATCACTGACTTTATGTGTTCGTAGCCAAGCCAATTGAAATTAATTTTGAAAGTAGGTTTTATTTGAAATGATGTCAAAATACATTATATTCATCGTTTCAACCGCCAACTTTGTTTTTCTGTAGAATTACAGTCAAGATTCTTTAGCAACATATATGATCTTTATAAACATGTGGGGGATTCTCAGTCTAACTACAAACTCTCTGCTGCTGTGGTAGTGCACAAAAGCTATAAAAGACCTGGAACTGGTCAGATTTTCCCTGGCACAGGTTACAGGTGGTGCTGCCCTACAAGCCCTGAAGTGGGGGAAGGAGAGGGTGGACCAAATCCATAGGGCTGCCCTGTGAGGCTTAGGACAGCTCTCTGGGCTCTCTAAATGACA
The DNA here is from genome assembly GCF_027887155.1 of Malaclemys terrapin pileata. Lineage (NCBI taxonomy): Eukaryota > Metazoa > Chordata > Testudines > Emydidae > Malaclemys > Malaclemys terrapin. The sequence continues at coordinate 30,787,892 of NC_071512.1, forward strand.
TTAGGGGCTGCTCTGACCCTTGGGACAGCTCAGAATAGGGAGTGCAAAAAGGTGGTTTAAAAGCCATGTTTGCCTTTGCTCCCTCCTTCCCCTAGGGCTGTGAGTTCTGTGCTGTGCTTGCTAGAGGCATAGACAAAATTTAAAACAACTCCTCATTGTTTTTGCTGATACAGACTGACACGGCTACCACTCTGAAACTTTGGGAATAGTTACAGACAGGGTAAGTTTCATAGACCTCCTTGAAAACATGGAGCCCAAAACTAAAAGAAGTATGAAAAGGAATATCAGCTGCTGACAGAACTTCTTTTGGCATCTTTTTATGTTGCTCTGCATGAATGCCTAACTTCCTCTTTTGAAATCATGCATAATAAATAGAACCTCAGCCTTTTCAGAAAAAAAAAAATCCGTGGTAAATGAAAAATTCCAACAAACAGAAGACTTATATTTCTTGAAGTGGATCCTTTGTAGTATGAGCAGAGCTCTAAATCTAATATCTTCATGTCGTTGTAGTGTCTTCATTCACAATTCATTAGTTAATCGAATCTTTAAAAAAGGTTTGCATGTTTATTCAGTTAAGGGCTTCAGGCTTAATTCCAAAATATTAAATTTCAAATATGACAAGATTTTAATATTTAGTAGAATCATACACTGTCTTTTTGACAGTTGGGGGTAGACAGTGGCTTTATTTCCAACTTTTTTTCAAGGTACAGTATAAATCCTACTTATTAAAAAGTTGCTTCATCAGCAGTTTAAGCTGAAACAGATACTGACTTTACACACAGATAGAGACATGAAATACCCTATTTCCATATTTTTCTATCAGCATTGTTGCTTTATTTTTTGTGTGCCCAGAAAATACCTTGGAGCATTACAGAACAAGTAGCGGCATAGTCCCGTTACTCCCCTCCCCCCACCCCTACACCCAATAAAAGGTAACATTCTAAGGTATGATGCAACAACAGATGAATGAGCACAGGCAAACAAAGCGGCTGGGGAGAGGTAGGGCAAGGGCTGTACATCTATTGTGCTAAAATAACAGGAGTACTTGTGGCACCTTAGAGACTAACAAATTTATATGAGCATAAGCTTTCGTGGGCTACAGCCCACTTCTTTGGATGCATTCTTCGGATGCATTGTGCTGTTAATCAAGGCATAGACAAATGTTGATGGTTCAAATAATAACTACATTATTTTTTTCTCACTTCTCATAGACAGTGTAGCAGAAATAAGCTTTTTAAGAAGGACTTGCATGAGCACAAGGGAAGTTATTTGGAAAACAGATTTTGGGAGGGTGTTCATTGACTGGGGGCAGCATATAAAAATGTCAAGGCAATTGTGTTGGAAGGAAATTTCAGTGTGGCTGAGGGTGGTATTGTTGGCAGACTAAAAAGAATAGAGGAATGCAAGGATAAGGATTGATATGCAGGTGTGGTTGATTGTTATAGACCTTAAAAACTAGAACAGAAGATCCAGTTAATATGTAGTACAGTGGGAAGCTAGGAAAGGGATTTGAAGAGGGGAGTGGGGACGTACAGGTGTGGAGCAGCTGTCACTGGCCATAGCTCTGAGTCATATTGACCTGTGCCCCACCAAAGATTTGAGATAGAGCTGTTTCTTAAAAAACTAGTATGTTTATTACAACAATAGACACAATAACTTACAGGTAGCCAGTTCCCCAAAATGCTTAGAGATGATGCTGACCAAAGTTTTCACCAATATATCAGCTTGGCCCTACCTGTATATCCCCCACAGGTTCTCTCTGAAAGTCCTTTACACAGCAATTCCACAACATTGACTGAAAAGTAGAAGAGCCTGCATTATAAAGGAGCCCACACTCTTCTCAATCCTTACTTGCTGTGCAAAAAGAAGATTGATAGGCAGGTCTCCCTTCCCCATTTCTTTGAGTAGAGCAACTCTATTCTGCACTGTGGTCTGAGACCATTCTGAAGGGAAAGACAAACTTCCCAAACCCTGCTTCTTGTCCCGTCCCCGCCACTAAAATCTGTCTGATGACACTGGAGGAGCTGTGATCCACCCTTCCCTCAGGGCCTCAACAAAGAAAAACAGGGACACAGCATGACCTTCTCTTTTCTAATTCCTGGTGACAGCTTGCTCCTTGCTTGCATGTTGGCATCTGTAAACAGAGAGATGAATTTGGCTTTGGTACTGTAGGAGATGATTCATGCTTAGAAAAGGGATGTACCCATCAAGATGGAAAGGAAGGACAGATTTATGTCATGTATGGAAGAAGAGGTGATAGGGTTTTGTTACCACCTGGATGTGAGAGGTAGGATTAGAAGATGACATCTAGGTTGTGGGCCATGGGCACAGAGAAGATGTTGGCATTATTAACAGCAATGGAGAGTGTTTGGGGGGGAAATATATTAATTTAGTTTGGCCATGTTAAGCCTGAGATGATAAGCCATCCAGGATGAAACACTGAAGACACAGTGAAAGATGTTGAATGTAATAAAGAAACAGGGTTCTGGTATTTATTTCTGAAGATAAATTTTTAATATATTTTGTCCATGTATACATTCAACTGTAATAAAATATGCAATTCCAAATATCTTATTCAATATAAATATGATATATTTCATTACTGGCCAAGGAATTAAGGATTATGCAAAAGCTTATTTCTGGAGATTCCTTAAGAGCATATATCAAGAGTAGTTACTAGAGGGTTCACTGGCAGGAGATAAAACATTCTCTCTCTCTCTCTCTCTCTCTCTCTCTCACACACACACACACACACACACACACACACACACACACACACACACACACACACACTTTGCAGATCAATAATAAGCAAATAAATTCAGTATATTCTTTATCCATAGTGTGCATGTATATTTTGCAATGTCAGTTTGTTTTTGCAAAGATAAATATACTTAACACTGAGAAATTTTAATGGTCAAGTGCCTGGAGGGAAATGGAAAGTTATCCAATGTGACAGGCTGGTGAGTTGGAAAGTGTTCAAATAGCAGGTTCATAACATAGAATTTCAACACTCTTTAAAGCATGAACCTGTTTTTTTAATAGTGTCTAGGCATTGATCAACTAACAGGATGTATGTGATGGAATTTATATGAATCTCTATGTATATGTATATAAAATGTAAATGATGTATACTAAATAAGTAACCCCCCATATGTCAATATATATGCACATGTACCCATGTACATATATGTGGGTATATCCTGTTTTTTAGAAATACTGAACACCTGTATCTCCCGGTGATATCAACAGGCATTTAAGGGTGCTTAAAGGATGTGAACTAAAGGCTGGGGGAAAGCCAACAGGTACGGAGGAGTACATGGTTTGGACAGAGATATCCCTTAGGGGAGGATCAATTAATGGAGATTCTCTACGTCCTAGTAAGGAAGAGAGGATGGAAGATGATAAAATTCAGGTAGGTTCTGATGAGAAAGATTCAAATGAAAAAAAGTCCCATTCAATTACAAAATGTAATGGCAAACAGCTAAAAAGTGACAAGTTTTTAAAGTGCTTATATAGCAATGCTAGAAGTCTAAATAATAAGATGGGCGAACTAGAATGTCTTGTGTTAAATGAGGATATTGATATAATAGGCATCACAGAAACTTGGTGGAATGAGGATAATCAATGGGACATAGTAATACCAGGGTACAAAATACATTGGAAAGACAGAACAGGTTGTACTGGTAGGGGAGTGGTACTATATGTGAAAGAAAGCGTAGAATAAAATGAAGTAAAAATCTTAAATGAACCAAACTGTACCATAGAATCTGTATGGTTAATAATTCCATGCTCTAATAAGAAGAATATAGCAGTAGGGATATATTACCGACCACCTGCTGAGGATGGTGATAGTGACTGTGAAATGCTCAGGAAGATTAGCGAGGCTATTAAAATAAAAAACTCAATAATAATAATAATTAATAATTAATAATGGGGGATTTCAACTATCCCCATATTGACTGGGTACATGACACCTCAGGACGGGATGCAGAGAACAAGTTTCTTGACACCTTAAGTGACTGCTTCTTGGAGCAGCTAGTCCTGGATCCCACAAGAGGAGAGGCACCCCTTGGTAATAGTGACCATAATATAATTAAATTTAACATTCCTGTGGTGGGGAAAAGACCACACCAGCCCCACACTATAGCATTTAATTTCAGAAAGGGGAACTACACCAAAATGAGGAGGTTAGTGAAACAGAAATTAAAGTGTACAGTGCCAAATGTGAAATCCCTGCAAACTGCATGGAAACTTTTTAAAGACCCCATAATAGTGGCTCAAATTAAATATATACCCCAAATTAAAAAAACATAATAAGAGAACCAAAAAAGTGCCACCGTGGCTCAACAACAAAGTAAAAGAAGCAGTGAGAGGCAAAAAGACATCCTTTAAAAAGTAGAAGTTAAATCCTAGTGAGGAAAATAGAAAGGAGCATAAACTCTGGCAAATGAAGTGTAAAACTATAATTAGGAAGGCCAAAAAAGAATTTGAAGAACAGCTAGCCAAAGACTTAAAAGGTAATAGCAAAATTTTTTTTAAGTACATCAGAAGCAGGAAGCCTGCTAAACAACCACTGAACGATCAAGATGCTAAAGGAGCACTCAAGGATGATAAGGCCATTGCAGAGAAACTAAATGAATTCTTTGCATCAGTCTTCACAGCTGAGGATGTGAGGGACATTCCCAAACCTAAGCCATTCTTTTTATGTGACAAATCTGAGGAACTGTCCTGGATTGAGGTGTCATTAGAAGAGGTTTGGGAACAAACTGATAAACTAAATAGTAATGTCACCAGGATCAGATGGTATTCACCCAAGAGTTCTGGAGGAACTCAAATGTGAAATTGCAGAACTACTAACTGTAGTCTGTAACCTATCATTTAAATCAGCTTCTGTACCAAATGACTGGAGGATAGCTAATATGACACCAGGGCCACCCCAAGCAAAAAAAAAAAAAAAAAGGCCGCTCAAAGTGTGCCGCCCCAAGAATGGACGGAATACCGCCCCTTTGGATGTGCTGCTCCAGGCATGTGCTTCCTCCGCTGGTGCCTGCAGCTGGCCCTTTGTGACGCCAATTTTCAAAAAGGACTCCAGAGGTGATCCCGGCAATTACAGGCCGATAAGCCTGAATTCAGTAATGGGCAAACTGGTTGAAACTATAGTCAGGAATAAAATTTTCAGACACATAGATGAACATAATTTGTTGGGGTTTTTGTAAAGGTTTTTGCCTCACCAATCTGCTAGAATTCTTTGAGAGGGTCAACAGCATGTGGACAAGGGGGATCCAATGGATGCGGTGTACTTAGATTTTCAGAAAGCCTTTTACAAGGTCCTTCACCATAGGCTCTTAAGCAAAGTAAGCTGTCATGGGATAAAAAGGATTGGTAACTAGTTAAAAGATAGGAAACATAGGGTAGGAATAAATGGTCAGTTTTCAGAATGGAGAGAGGTAAATAGTGGTGTCCCTCAGGGTTCTCTATTGTGCCCAGTCCTATTCAACACATTCATAAATGATCTGGAAAAAGGGGTAAATAGTGAGGTGGCAAAATTTGCAGATGATACAAAACTACTCAGGATAGTTAAGTCCCAGGTAGACTGCAAAGAGCTACAAAAGGATCTCTCAAAACTGGGTGACTGAGCAACAAAATGGCAGATGAAATTCAATGTTGATAAATACAAAGTAATGCATATTGGAAAACATAATACCAACTATACATATAAAATTATGGGGTCTAAATTAGCTGGTACCACTCAAGAAATAAATTTTGGAATCATTGTGGATAGTTCTCTGAAAACATCCACTCAATGTGCAGCGGCAGTCAAAAAAGCGAACAGAATGTTGGGAATCATTAAGAAAGGGATAGATAATAAGACAGAAAATATCATATTGTCTCTATATAAATCCATGGTACACCTACATCTTGAATACAGCGTGCAGATATGGTCATCCCATCTCAAAAAAGATATATTGGAATTGGAAAAGGTTCAGAAAAGGGCAACAAAAATGATTAGGGTATAGAATGGTTGCCATCTGAGGAGAGATTAATAATACTGGGACTTTGCAGCTTGGAAAAGAGATGACTATGGGGACATATGATTGAGGTCTGTAAAATCATGACAGAAAGATTTGTAGAGAAATTAGACAAGGAAGTGTTATTTACTCCTTCTCATAATACAAGAACTAGGGGTCACCAAATGAAATTAATAGGCAGCAGGTTTAAAACAAACAAAAGGAAGTATTTCTTCACACAACGCAGTCAACCTGTGGAACTCTTTGCCAGAGGATGTTGTGAAGGCCAAGACTATAACAGGGTTCAAAAAAGAACTAGATAAATTCATGGATGATAGGTCCATGAATAGCTACAAGCTACATTTGGGCAGGGATGGTGTCCCTAGCCTCTGTTTGCCAGAAGCTGGGAATGAGCGACAGGGAATGGATCACTTGATTACCTGTTCATTCCCTCTAGGGCACCTGGCATTGGCCACTGTCTGAAGACAGGATACTGGGCTAGATGAACCTTTGGTCTGACCCAATATGGCCATTCTTACGTGATTAATAAAAAATGAAAGGAGGATAATATAATTAATGCCAATCAACATCAGATTATGGACAATAGATCCTGTCAAACTAACTTAATATCTTTTTTTGATGAGATTCAGATTCGGCTGATAAAGGGAATAATGTAAATGTAATATACTTAGACTTCTGTAAGGTGTTTGACATGGCGTAACACAAAATTTTGATTAAAAATAGAATATAAAATTAACGTTACACATTAAAAGAATTAAAAACTAGCTAACAGATAGGTCTCAAAAACTTATTGTAAATGGGGGGTCATCATCGAGCTGGCGTGTTTCTAGTGGGGACCCTCCAGGACTGCTTCTTGGCCCTTTGCTATTTAACATTTTTATCAATGACTTGGAAGAGAAGATAAAATCATCACTAATAAAGTTTGCAGAAGACACAAAAATTCGTTGGAGTGGTAAATAATGAAGAAGGCCACTTACTGATATGGAACAATCTGGATCTCTTGGTAGGCTGGACATAAGCAAATAATATATGTTTAAATAGAGCTAAATATAAATGTTTACATCCAGGAAAAAAATGTCAGCCGTACTTACAGGATGGGGGACTCTAAACTGGGAAGCAGTGACTATGAAAGAGACTTTGGTGTCATAGTGGATAGTCAGCCAAACATGAACTCTCAGTATGATGCTGTAGCCAAAAGGGCTAATGCCGTCTTCGTATGAATAAAGAGGGGAATCTTGATTAGAAGTAGACTGATTGTTTTACTTCTGTATTTGGTACTAACGTGAGTGCTTGCTGGAGTACTGTGTCCAGTTCTGATGTTCACAACTGAATAAAGATGTTGATAAATTGGAGAGAGTCTGAGAAGAGCCATGAGAAAAATTAAAGGATTAGAAAACCTGCTTTATAGTGATAGACTCAAGGAGCTCCATTTGTTTAGCTGAACAAAGAGAAGGTTAAGGGGTGATGACCACAGTGGGCTCTTCAGTCTAGCAGAGAAAGGTGTAACATGATCTAATGGCTGGAAGTTAAAACTAGACAAATTCACACTGGCATTAAGGTGTGTACAGGTTAGGGGAGTTTACCACTGGAACAATTTACCAAGGGTCGCGGTGGATTCTCCATCACTGGCAATTTTTAAGTCAAGATTGGATGCTGTAGGAATTAGTTTGGGGAAGCTGTCTGGCCTGTGTTGTACAGCAGTGCTCCTCAACCTTTCCAAACTACGGTACCCCTTTCAGGAGTCTGATTTGTTTTGCGTACCTCAAATTTCACCTCACTTAAAATCTACTTGCTTACAAAATCAGACATAAAAATACAAAAAGGTATCAGCACGCTATTACTGATAAATTGTGGAATGTCTCCATTTTACAATATAATTATAAAATAAATCAATAGAATATAAATATTGTACTTGCATTTCAGGGTATAGTATGTAGAGCAGTATAAACAAGTCATTGTATGAAATTTTAGTTTGTAACTTCGCTAGTGCATTTTATGTAGTCTGCTAAAACTAGACAAATATCTAGATGAGTGAAGTACCTCCTGGAAGACCTCTGTATACCCCCAGGGGTACATGTACCCTTGGTTGAGAAACACTGTTGTACATGAAGTCAGACAGCATAATCACAGTGGTCCCATCTGACTTCAGAATATCTGAAAAACACCACTGAAAAACAGGCCTGTACTATGTACTTTGAGAGAATAAACAATGTGTTTTTCTGACTTCTGTAGACAAGACATTAAAATTGAAGGCTGAGCCGGTTTTTCAGTAGCATGGCCATTTAAGAAATGCTGGTGCTAAGGTTGGATATTCAGCCTTTATTTATACATCTTGGCTTTTGAAGGTTTCAGTGTGAATATTAAAATGACCCTGCCCAGAAATATTCGATGTTTAAAAATGTTTTATTTCCTCCTGCTGCTCACACAGCCTGAAATTCCTTATCAGAAAAGTGGTTTCCATTCAGTACACAGATGTGTTGGTTTGCTAATGTAAGGTTTTTTATTTTTATTGCATTTGAATTTTTTAAATGTGCTTTTCTAAACATAAAGGGACATATGTACAATATTCGTATGAAAAATGAAGGTATCATTAACTAAAAAAAATACTCAAAACAAATTAAATACTGTCCCATCAGTTTCCCCACTCAAGCAAAAGCTTCACCTGGTTCTTCACCCAGCCATATGCACTCAGATGTTTTCCTCACGTGCCCCCGCAAATGATCTCAGTTCTACTTCTTTGGTTTATTGCCCAGTCCCTTAAAATTGCTGTTTAAATTGCAGAAAATGTACATTCATAATCAAATTATGGGGATCTTTATATGGTGAATTCCTAGTTTCTATGGGAATTTTAGCTGTTTAGCTGCGAACACCCATTGTATGATGTACTGGATTTTACAGTGAAACTTCTCAATGAATCAGCGGTCTCTTGTGATATCACTAACTTCATTATTCTTAGACTTTGTTTTTGTGGTAATATTTTCCCTTTCTGCAGGTCTCTCTACTGGGAAAAGCACTAAAGAAAATATAACATATATAATATTGAATACATATTTTCTAATGCCCCTTCCTATGCAGCCACAGTAAATCCTAGATTATACCTCCATCCCATCTCCCCTCCTAATCTAATAATCTTCTGCACCTCCTAATTCGCTGCATTTCTTAGTAACTTCCATTCCCTTAATTTTGCCTCCCCACTTACTTCCTGACACCCCACCTGCCACTCTTGAGCTGCATCCATTCCTCCTTTCATTTACAAATTCCAGCCTGTCATATATATCAAGACTCTTCTCACACCTCCTAGCCCTGTTCTCTCCTGAAAGCCTCTCCCCCACCCCATATTTCTATCCTGTTTGCTCACAGAGGATCCACTGCTTCCTCCCCTGGGATATGGGTCTGAATCAAAATCCCAGATACCAACAATCCTAAATGTTGGGAGGATCTTTCTTCAGATCTGCACTTCAAGGTGAGCCCTTATCATTGTGAGGGGCTGAGGCAAATCCCTGAATTGGTGTGGAGGCAAAGAGACCTGAATTTTGGGGAACTCTGGACTCAGATCTAAACTCTATACCTTTAGTCCATTTCTAGTCTCATGGTCTCTAGTAACACAGGATCTCTCTTTGTAACTTTTATCCTGGGCTCTTAACCCCAATTCCACCCTTACTTTAAAGCCCTCTGTGTAGCAGTCTTTGAGGGAGGAGATGTACATCTTTCACAAATAGGAAGTGAAGAGAGAAGGGCTATATCAGGATGTCTCTTGCAATTTAATCCCATCTCACCATTGTGCAAGACCTCTCCTGCTGATAAAAAAAACAAAAAACAAGACAATAATCCCCACTGTCTGTGGTTTTACAGCACGGCAGTAATTTTATTCCAGAATTTCATATTTACTTAAATGTTTGGCCTATACACACGCTGAATAGCAATGCTACATTGTGTATAGATTTGCAGTCTTTTCACTGATTTGCAAGTTCAGCCACAAAGGTGACAAATGGATAGTCTATAACAAAATACTAGCCTACAAAATACCAGCACCATCTTTGTGAACAGACAAACAACAAAAGGAACCTAGGCTGGGTCTGTTTCATTCACTTTCCCCTAGCCAATGCACAATACAAATTTAACTTCTGTTTCATAGGCTAATGAGGAAAATTTATTTTTGATTTCGTTTAAACCAATGTAAACAATTAGACACTATTATTTCTTATTTGGAATTATAGTATGTTCATGTAAAAGACTCTTTCTTTGTAAAGGAAATGCAATCTCTGCTTAACATTTATGTAGGGATGGTTATGCCCGATGCTGCAGAAATCTGCTACATTTCAATTTGCAGTACAGTTGAATGGCTTCTTTAAAACTGAAGATTCAGATGACACCAAAAGAGTTTTACATGCATTGTTAAGTTTCAACATGGATCATTAATGAAATGTTATGATGATGGGACAACGTCCTTGAAAAGGGCATTCATGCAGTGTGCTGGAGGGTTTCCAGTGTATTATGTAGCTTGCTGCTATAAATATTTCTATTGATTGCAGAATTCTGTTTTGTTTTTATTTGCTGTATTTTTGGTTGGGTTTTGTGAATACCATCACATGCTAGGTGATATTTTTTTAGAGAAAGTTTGGTCGTCTGAAATTACACATTTTCCAAAACATTGATTTTGTTCAAACTGTAAAAAATATTGAGAAAGCTTAGTGAAAGAAATAGCACACCACTTGTTGCCTGACCTTTCATTGTGCATATTTCTTTGCAATGTAGTTCAATGTAACATATTGCTTGATACATAAGTTAATAATTTGGGCTCCATGTAAACAGGCTGTGGAACGGAGGGGTGCTTTCTCGGACTCTATGTGGGAATGCAGGGATCTTCTGCTGAGTCCTCCTAATATCAGGTGCTAAGACCTCGAATAAAAATGCAGTCAAAGATGGAGGTTTTGCAATGGAAACCCTAGGGACAGCCAAGTTTAGGAGAAACTGTAGGCTAAGGTTTGTTTTGTTGTTGTTCTGCATTAATAACAAAGAAAATGACAGGGAAGTGGAAGTTGGGACTGTTACCAGCATCAATGTATGTGGTTCAGGGCAGGGAGAAACTCCACCTGCTTGCAGGTGGAAACTTGTTTTTCTGGATTGGTTGATCTGCATTCAGAACGCATGAACAGCTTTTAAAAACATAACTACATTTAGCATACAAACATTAGCATTGATGTTAGCTCTCTGAAGAAACTTTTCTTCACCTCTCTTCCCTTTTGGATTGTGTACAGCCCTTTCACATACTAAAACAATGGCTTGATAAATAAACTAACAAAGCCTGTCATTTTGGGGAAAGTATTAGTTTTGTACATTGTAAGAAGAGAATCATTTTACACTGTTTTTTGTTTAAACCACACATAAATTGGAATTATGTGAGAAATTTGAATGATAGAAAAATCAGACCCTTGCTTTTTTATATTTACTAGAAAAGGAATCTGTCACTGGAGAGTGCAATAACTTTCAGACTTATTTAGAGATGTCTTCACAATGACTGTACGAGAATTGTTTAAAAATAATAGTCTCTATGTTCTACACTATACTGTACAGCATCTTGGCTTTCAGTTACAGTGTTCTGAATTATTGTAGTCTGTGCTCCCTTGAATTCTTTGGCACTGCAGAACAAAGAGAGTGATGAAGCAAAGTTCAGTAAATTCCCAGACACTGATAATATACAGGCTTTTGCTATTCTGAACCAGTGGCTATCACTGTAAGCTGCAGATTTTCAGTTCTGATTCTTCATGGTCTCCATGACAATAGAAGTTACTTGGCAATTTTGGTATAAGTAGGTGAGCAGCAAATGTGGGAGGAAATAGACAGATACTCTTGTTTATATTCTAACACTACCAGAGATATTGGGGCAGGGGCGTGGGGGAGAGATTACAACTAGTTGTTGCTGAAGTACCTTGTGCCACAGCTTGTATTTTGCCCACTGAAATGCTAAAGGGTCTGTAGAAAAATAGTGCTAGCCAGATGCACTGTAAATGGAGCCGTTTTTTTTTTTTAAATGGGATACTTGATTCTCTCGGCTGTGCTTATTCAGCTCAGTGCATGACAACAGTAGTAGAGGTGACAATATATGCTGCCATTGGAAGTGTGTGTGTGTGTGTGTATATATATATATATATTCATATTCAGTGGCTTGAGTGTACCATTGCTATGCTGACTAAGGCAGGTCTATCTCCTTCTATCTGCTGACTCTGAAATACATTTAGACTAGGAGAAATTGTGTTGTGCTGGTTTTGGGATTGGATTACAAGAAAATGGCTGAGACTAAATTCTGGAAAATCTGAAATTATACTAAGTGGCTAGGCAGCAGATACGTAGATAATTACATTTCCTATGGCTCCCTATTTTTGGTGAAGAGATGATACAGCAGATAGAGAACATGAGCGGGCTGGGGTTTGATGCTTATCAGTAAGGCTATGATTTTTGCATAGACATTTTGAGTAAATTTTATGGCAGAGGTGTGGAGGGGAAAAACGGTAAGGCATGGATAAGTCAGCAAATGATGTAGTTTTTTCTATATCAGCATACACAAAATATAGTGGTGGTTCTGAAAGCTGAGGTTGGGGGAGAAAGGGCGGCTCCATCCCATGGGGCTTGGTCAGCCTCCTCACTCGAAGCTTGTGATCTGGCACATGGGGTTGCAATGCCAGGTTTGGCCCTGGCGCCCTTCCTTAGATGAAAATAGAGGGATGGACGGGCTAAACCTCTTGTTCCAGGTCGCAACCCCAACTCTGGGTTTGGGGGCCTAATCAAATGTGTTTTTACAGCCATTTCCAAGATTTCACCGAATTTATTCAGAATTCATTATTTTTGTGACCTGCATGGCAAAAACATAGCCCTAATCATCAGCAGAAATTAGGTATCAGTAGAGAAGAAGTTTTTCAGTGGAAATGTTTTCCAGTGAGTAATGCAGATTCAGCAACACTGAAATGTTTAGTAAATTCATGTCAGCTTCACCAATTTGTTTGTCAAAAAAAAAAACCTAACAAAAATTCAGAAAAAAATTATATTTCATTTTGATATTTTTAAATAAAACATTTTGATGTTTTGGATCAAAATGACTTTTTATGTAAAATCATCTTTAAATTTACTTTTAAAAAATTTTTTACAAGTCTTGAAATTGAACCAAAAATTGTTTCAGTTCAGGTTGAATGAAGTGTTCTGTTTGACTTGAATGAATTTTTAAAAAAAAATTCGAGTTGTCGAAAATGTCTAAAAGAATTTGTTTTCGATTCAAACCAAAATGTTTTTACTTTTTTGGAATTGCCAGTGAATTCAAAAATCTATTATTCTCACAGCTCTGGGTATCACTCATTATCACAGCTGCTTTTCATTATATCGGGAATATTATCAGGCTCTGCCCTTGCATCTTGCGTTCTGGTCTGTTAATATATAGCACCCTAATAAGATAACGTGTAATCTGTAGCTGTTTCAGAATGTGGTAGCAATGTGCCCATTGAAGGTGGGCAGTGGCAGTAAGGATTTTGCCTACTCAGTATTTTATGTTGTCCATGGGCTAACAAGAATCACTTTTTTGGGGGTGGGAGGGAGGACTGGCTCTGAGGACAAGATGAGTCTTTGGGATACAATCAAACAGAACATAAAAACAGCCATACTGGGTCAGACCAATGGTCCATCTAGCCCAGTATCCTGTCTTCTGAGAGTGGCCAGGGCCAGGTGCTTGAGAGGGAATGAACAGAGCATGCAATCATTGAGTGATCTATCCCCTGTTGTCCACTACCAGCTTCTGGCAAACAGGTTAGGGACACAGGCCATGGTGTTGCATTCCTGCCCATCCTGGCTAATAGCCACTGATGGACCTATCCTCCATGAATTTATCTAGTTCTTTTTTGAATACTCTTATAGTTTTGGCCCTCACAACATCCCCTGGCAATGAGGTCCACAGGTTGACCATCCATTCTGTGAAGAAGTACTTCCTTTGGTTTGTTTTAAACCTGCTGCCTATTAAGAAGAAATATGATAAATTCTGTTTGAGGCAGAAATCTTTGGGTCCTCTGCCTCCTACTGCAGAAGCTTGTTCTCTTGAATCTTAGCAATCAGTTTGTGTTGGTTTACATTTCTGAATCTATCTTACTCTTTGTTTAAAATAGTAGCTCAGCTTCTCATTTACATTTCTAATAGTCCCATATCACAGGGACATGTAACTGCAGGCTCTTTGAGACCCAAATGCAATCTTGCAGGATGGGGTATCTTTTGGCACGTAAATTGCATTTAAACTATTAGGTTTTTTTATTATTATTTAGGGTTCTTAACAGACTGGCATGCATTTGGCACCTCAGGGGCCATGCATTTGACACCTCAAGGGCTTGCCTGCCCTCAGCAGTCCTCTGGCCTGTGCAATGGCCTCCCCTCCATAGCTGAGAAGTACCATGGGTTTAGCTTGTTTCATGTAAGTTCTGAAGACATTTTCATTTGAAAATATATTCAATCTGGTGCACTGATTTATTTTTAACTCTTAGTGATTTTATCTTGTCATGTTATAGCCCTTTTATCTGCTGTATATTTTAATATTTTATGGTTCTGATGTTTGTGAGGTGTCTAGATTGCTACAGCAGACAGGTATCTTAAAAATAAATTATAGTATCATTATTGCCTGGCCTAGCTCAAGTCATCATACAACTTCTGAAGCTAAAGAGGAGCTTGTTTTTCAAAAAGACTGTTGCTTTGCTAAGAGAGGATTTTTCAAAAATGTTTCAATAAATTATTGGTAGCCTAGAAAAGTGCTATACCTGGAAGATGATTCCCACCTGCCCTTAGCGATGGTTTCTGCATGTAAGGATTGACACATATTAACAGGTTGGCATAGGAAGAGCTTGCACTGCTGCTGTCTATAGTGTGTACCTGCTCTTGTGAATAAATAGAGGATGTCAGTATCTTGGGCTGCTGATCTGACATTTTTCTCCAGCTCTTAAATTCAGTTTTTAAATATTTATACAAATAAAATGAAATGCTAAAGATCTGACAAGCTATCATTCAACAGTCAGTTCTAAAGGCAAGGAGCAAAGTAAGTATAAGGCCTTGTAGCTAACATTGCATGTCAGGACCATCAGGCCAGCAGCATCTGAACACGAGATGTAGTGAGGAATGTGTGATACCTTAAGCTTAGTGGAGTAAGGCGCAATGAGTCCAGGGAGTGCTTTAAATATATGCAACAAGATTATAAAATCAATGTGATATTTAAGTGGAAGCCAACGTAATGTCAGTGAAATATGAGAAGGCCTTTTAGTCTGTGTAAAAATTCTGGCAAAGGCATTTAGAATCAATTGTAGCCTGTTCTTAGTCCCTGCTGGATGATTTCCAAGGGGGAGAGCCACAATAATCCAGTCAAGATATCAGAAAAGCATAGATAAGCATTTCAGTGTCCTCTTGGGAAAGACAGAACCATAACCTTTGCAGTGTTTCTAAGATGATAGAACATGAGTCTTATGATGTGATCATTAAAGGAAAGATTAAAACCCATGCTTGTATTGGCTGAAGGAATTAACCATGTCTTGCAATAGAAGGCAAAGGCATGTCCCAGTGAAGTTGGGAGTGAACCAAAAGCCAGTCTCATTTCCTGGTTTTGAGACTCAAACAATCCTGAGACAATTTGTAGCTGCTATTATGACTTATAGGACAGTTAGGCTTAGCTGTAAAGTTGTTAGACGATTATACCAATTGATAGTTAGAAAGAGCTAAATATGCGTGTAACATGTCTGCATTGCATTGTATAACATATCTGCATATAGCTGTTGATTTTCATTAAGTATATTTTGTTGTCTTTCGGTATCTATTTAGGCTTGTATTTTTGAAGGAGTCCAAGGAAGTTAGTTGCCCAAATCCCATTGAAGTGGGGAGTCTATGACCCTCAGGTTCTTTGAAAATACCACTTTAATGTCTTATGTGTTGGATCCGGTCTCATATGGGTCAGGGTAGTAAACCTCAAGGACAAAAGAACACAGTACACCTCTACCCTGATATAACACCACCCGATATAACATGAATTCAGATATAACGCGGTAAAGCAGTGCTCCGGGGGATGGGGGCTGCGCACTCCGGTGGATCAAAGCAAGTTCGATATAATGCGGTTTCACCTATAATTCGGTAAGATTTTTTGGCTCCCGAGAATAGCGTTATATCGAGGTAGAGGTGTATATATCTGTCGGGCTATACATGTGAACAGAAAGTCCTGATTATCAGGTGTCCCTAGCACAATGATGTACTTAAAGTTAGTTGCATACATACTAATAATTTTTCACTGTGCTGTTTAGCATCCCTTTGAAAGTGCAAAATGGACATTATTGTTTATGGACTTGCTCATGGAGTACTTTTTTAATTGTGCACACACAGTTATTTGCTATTGAATAGTTTCTCATGAGTGCAACAATGCTGGTATTGATATTTTAATTCTTGATTAAAACATTCTACAGGGTATACAAAACAGATTAGGAGGTCAAATTTTGGTCCTTTTATTGTATTAAAGCTAAATTAAATGCATATTTCACAGACGCATATTATAGTTTGGGGTTGGTTCCTTGTGTAACTTTATGCTGTAATGTGGCATCTGGCACCATTTGTAGCACTGGGTACTTGTCTTGTACATGTGTAAACTAGTATTCTAGTGGAATTTGCCTTCTTCGTTTTGCAAGGAGTGAACAGTATATATAATTCACCTTTTGGGTTTGGTTTTGCTTTTATGGTCAGCCACACTGAAGAAGTATTTCTAAAGGATATGCTCAATCAACCAAAAGCTGTTGCACCTGATGTAGGAGTTACTGGGTGAATTGCAATAGCTGTTTTATGCAGATCAGAATAGATGATCACAGTAGTTCCTTCTTGCCTTAAAATCTATTAATTTATTAAATTCCCCAACAATCGAGTGATTCTTCTGTTCTTCATAGCTTAGATTAGTAGGAAGCCTGGGATTCAGACTGTTTAATACAACAATTTAAATGTACCACACTCCCTTGCTTAAACCAAAATCTGGCCTCTTCCATGCATGAGCAAACCCACTGCAGGCAATTTTCATATCTATTACATATGTCACCAAAAAAGCCAAATATTGTGACCCTATGTGGTTTTCCTACTGGGGACTTGGTGCGATCACAAGTTCATACTTGCATATTTTCTTACTACTTTTACAGAGGGTGGGAGAATTTGTCCTTTCTACTCTTCATGAAACTATGCACTAAATCCGTGGATTTCAATATACCTATAGGGATAGAATAGATCTTCCACTTAAAACCTCTACACAGCTCTCTAAATTGTCCCCATATCAGAGAGGCAGCATAGCTTTCACAGGATGCTTGTTTTGTGTGACTCTACCAGTGACACCCGCCTCCCCCACCCCACATGCTTAGAGGCTGCAGATAGTAGTGGAATTATTGAAGATTTAACATACGATAACTCCGGGGCAGGTTTTTGCTTGGGAATCTCCCCTCACCCTGCTTTGACTGGAGCACAGAATAGAGAACAGCTGCTCCTTGTCTCCTTGCTAGGGTTGCCAACTTTCTAATTGCACAAACCAAACACCCCTGTCCTACCCTGCCATGCCCCTTCCCAGAGGCTCTTCCCCTTCTCTGAGGTCCCGCCCCCACTCACTCCATGCCCCCTCCCTCCATTGCTTGCTGTCCCCCACCCTCACTCAGTTTCACCAGGATGGGGCAGGGTGTTGGGTTTCAGGCTCTGGGGTGGGGCCAGGAATGAAGGGTTTGGGGTGTGGGAGAGGACTCCGGGCTGGGGCAAGGGGTTGGGGTGGGGGGGAAGGTATGGGCTCTGGGCTGCGGGTGCAGGTTCTGGGTGGGGCCAGAAATGAGGGATTAAGAGTGTGGGAGAGGGCTCAGAGTTGGGGGAGAGGGTTGGGGTAGAAGAGAGGGTGCGGGCTCTGGCTGCTGGGTATGGGCTCTGGGGTGGGGCTGTGGATAAGGGGTTTGGGGTGTAGGAGGGGGCTCCGGGCTGGGGCAGGGGGTTGGGAGTGTGTGGGGGAGGTGAGGGCTTTGGCTGAGGGTGTGGGCTCTGGGGTGGAACGTTGGAGGAGGGTTTGGGGTACAGGAGGGGGCTGGGGGGTGTTGGGGAGAGTGTGAGGTGCAGACTCCGGGAAGGAGTTTGGGTGTGGGAGGGGACTCCGGGCTGGGGCGGGGGTTTGAGTGTGGGAGGGGGTTTGGGATGGCGGGTCACAGCGATGCTTTTTGCGACTTGCAGGAAGCAGCCACCAGGTCCCTGAATCTCCTAGGTGCATGGGCAGTCAGGGAGGCTCTGCGCACTGCCATTGTGCCTGCAGGTGCCATTCCCGCAGCTTCCATTGGTCGCTGTTCCCAGCCCATGGGAGCTGCGGAGCCAGCCCATGGGGTGGGGGCAGCACGCAGAGCCTTCCTGGCCACCCAGGCATTTAGGGGCTGGCGACCGCTTCCTGGAGCCATGAGGAGCCAGGGCAGGCAGGGAGCCTGCCTTAGCCCTGGGCCCCCGCTGCACCGCCAAGCTGACTTTTAATGGCCTGGGCGGCAGGGCCAACCATAGCTGCCAGGGTCCCTTTTTGACCAGACGTTCTGGTCCAAAACCGGATGCCTAGCAACCCTACTTCTTGCCCACCCCCTCAGAACCTCCTGCTTTGGCATGTTACTCTGACCTCTCTAATCTTCCACAGTTTGCTCCCTTCTGCCCTCTGAAATAGGAAGTTTCATGTTGCCTTGGGTACTTCTCAGAGGGGTTTTCTTCTCAAAATTGTGCTGAAGTTTGTTATTCATGTGGTCATTGAGGATAACTTAAGGGAGAACTTATATTCAGACATACTGGATCAGTAACAACTTAGGTAAGCGGAAGCCTGAAATTTCTCTCTATACAATGACCATGTAAATAAAATACGTAATTATAGACGTTTGTCCGGGTACTCCATAAAACTTCAGATCCTTAACCAAGCATATGCATCCGAAGAAGTGGGTTGTAGCCCACGAAAGCTTATGCTCTAATAAATTTGTTAGTCTCTAAGGTGCCACAAGTACTCCTGTTCTTTTTAACCAAGCAATAACACTTTCATATATTCTCTAATAAGGTGCAAGCAAAAACATTTCACTGTCAATTGTAGCAAAATTGGGAAAGACAAGCTTACCCTAGAACTTTTTAAGGCAAGTTTAGGACATTTTGTATTGTATCAGTCATGATTGGTTGGGGGAGTTGATCCTCATTTTGTTTGGTTTTATATATACTATGAATAAAATTTAAAATTTAAGAAAAAATATCTTTTAAATGTGCTTATGGCCAAATTTGCAAAGTATTATAGATCATAACATTAAGCATGTTACTGTTTTATTGTTCCAGTTGTCAGTCTTGGCTATGTCAGACTACCTAGTTCATGTTAACATGGTCCTCTTTCAAACAGGACTATGTTGATGCAAACTTTTCGGACCTTTTAGTTTGAGCCAGCAGTTAGAGCACTTACTCTGGGACGCTCTAATTCACATCCCGGTAGTCTATACTGTAGCACAGTATAGACAAGCCTAAAAAAAAAGCCAGCTCATGAGTTAAGGAATAGGAAACTTGTACTCCAGGATAACATACCAGGCTATCCCTAATATCTCCACAGTGTTGACAGTACTTTGTTCTTCTGGGGTTGTATCCAAAAGATTCCAAATGATATAGAACTCAGTTGATCTACTCAGAACCAAATCTGGCTACCTATTGGCAAGATTGACCACCCTTACAAAGAATGAAGAGCTGAGGAAAGCCTTACTGTGGTTCAAACTTCTAGTTCCAGGAAGACTAGACAATCAAATTATTTGCATATGCCAACAAGACACTCCTCACAGTGATCTCTATCCCTCTTTTTAAAGATCTTTTTGCAGTTTGTTTTTTCAACATAGATTCTCACTTGTCAACTCATCTCCATTACAAGGTACTGTGCATCAGTCATTTCAGAGTCAAATTTATCTTTGATCATCACATTTGAGAAGGTCTTCCATTCAGTGTTAAATTACTGACATCAGAAATTAGACGGTCAAATGGCACAGATAGAAGAACCTGAATAAAACAGAATAGCAAAACTTGAAAAATAAAATGGCAGGAAGCTGCTTTTTCCACTATGTGTTGTCTGTCTAGAGTCTTGGCCCATGGTGTAACCTTGCCCTACCAAGCTGTCTGTGCCACCAGGGGAAAATACCTAGCAGATTCATGTGG
Organism: Malaclemys terrapin pileata; assembly: GCF_027887155.1. Taxonomy (NCBI): domain Eukaryota; kingdom Metazoa; phylum Chordata; order Testudines; family Emydidae; genus Malaclemys; species Malaclemys terrapin. The sequence continues at coordinate 30,808,126 of NC_071512.1, forward strand.
ATGATACAAAGTGCTGGGGCAATGCTCTGTTTTCTTAACATGCCACTGTAAATCAGTCCTCAGCTCACTCACATTTTCGTTGTCCCATGTGCAGATGATGTGTTGGGTTTTCCTTGGAGTCAAGCATTCAGACATGTTATTGCAACTTTCCCTTTCTGCATGCCCTTTCTCAGTAAAGCCATGTTTTCATATGTGCTCTGTGTGTGTGTGTGTGATACTCTTCTGGGACTGTACATTGTGATATTTCCCAATTGCTGGTAATAAGATCTGCTGTTGCCCTGCCTTGTTCACACTAGGAACAAATAATCTCATTCCTTTGAACAATCTCATCTAGTTTTCAAGGGAATGTCCATATTTTTTCATTACATCTCTTTTGACAGACAGGCTAGCAGGGTCTGTTATCAAATACTATCCATTGAAAAACCGATGGGCCCCACACTGGCTTTGGAGTGACAGTTAAAATAGCAGGGGGTGCAACAGCAGAGAAATCCACTTGAAAAAAGGCTCCTTGCCAGGGCCCTCACTTTATTTCCATTATAAACAAAAAAAGTCAAAGTACATGTGGTGTGACGTTTTTGAATTGCTTCTAGTCAAGAAGGTTTTGATCTAAAACATGTAAAAAAATACACAGGCAGAAAACTTAGTTTTGTCAGGCGGATGTACCTTGAGAGACTGCCTGCCAAATTATTGTTCAGTAATAGAACAAAAGAACATAAAAATTGCCATTCTGAATCAGAGCTGTGGTCTAGCTCATCCACTATGACAGTGGCCAGTGAGTTGTAAGAAACTTTGAAATACAATAATGTGCTCCCCATTCATGTTTCATCCAAATCTGTAACAGAGATCTGTTTAAAACTTGAAGTATAAGACTTTTATAACCCTTCCAAAACCTTTTTAAAGCATTAATTAATATCACTCTAAGACTAACAGATTTATTTGTGCATAAGCTTTCGTGGGTAAAACCCCCCACTTCTTCAGATGCATCACTTCTGGATATGCTTGTTATCCATATAAATGCCTTATCCCTATTTGAATGTTGCTAAATTCTTGGGCCCAGCAACATCTATGTCAGTGAGCTCCATAGTCCAATTGCACATTGTGTGAGGGGAACACATTCTCTTTTATCAGTCTGGAATTTGCCACTTTTCAATGTCATTGAATGTGCCCTTGTTCTCCTGTTATGAGACAGAGAGAACAGGAGCTCACAATCTACCTTCTCTAGACCATTCATTATGTTGTGTAATTTTATCATATCCCCTCTTATTCATAAGATAAACAATATAAATCTTTCAATCTCTCTGCATATGAATTTTTCCATGCCCTTGTGTATTCTCCTCCTCATTCACTGAACACAGTCCATTTCTCCAGTATCTTTTTATTGAGATGGGGAGACCAATACTGTATGCAGTATTCCAGATAAGGGTGATCCATTGATTTATATAATGCCATTATAGTATTTTCCATTTTATTTTCCATCCCATTCCTTGTGCATCTTAACTATGAACACACTGTTACTAAGGGTATAATGCTTTGAAATTGATGTTATAGTGGCTGAGTGTATTATCATTTATCCCCACATTTTCATTTTAGCTTGTATGCTATCTATGAAGACATGATGCATACCATTTCTTCCAATGCACACAAATAAAACATGCTTTGGTAAAACCCAGTTAATACATGGGTAACTGGGTGAATTCTATGGCCGGTGTAAAACTGGAGGTCGGGCTAGATGATCTAATGGTCCCTTCTGGCTTTAAAATCTATCACTCTCACATATGAGTTGAGTTTGAATTTACTTGCAACATGTAATCCCAACTCATGCCTGTCATTCAGGAGCACGGCACCTAAGTTAGGTGCTCACAAAGTATATAATTGCTGTCTGAGACAAAATGTCCTAATTCATAGTGAGTACAGAAATATCTGAGTGCTGAGATGAAGATGTAGTTGTTCACATAGCATATCTGGCTGATATTGTTACAAATCTCCCTAGTTGTTTGTTTTGGGCTGGGCAGGGGTTGTTTGTTTGGTTTTGAATAGCAGAAGAAGACACTGATTAATTAGATGACTAGAGCTACTTTGGTTTCAGTTTTTCTTTAGGTGTAACAAGCTGTGCTACTGTAGTAAATAGTTGTGCTAGGGTAATAACGTCATTATGCATTTATACTGATTTGTGCAATATAATATTAAAGGCCTACTCTATCAAGTGCCCGTATAGCCTTAACTTCCACTCCTCCTCCCGCACTGGACATGAGTAACTTCCACGGACTTGAGTGGAAGTCACCTGTATCTTGAGTGGGAGTCCAGTGAGTTCTTTGACAATTCTTTGTGCATAGCATGTGCTGGAACAGGTGCCTACTGTTTAGCATCATAAATGAAGTCAAAAATCTTTTATTTGGTATTAAAATTGGATTATGGCCCTTCCACAAATGTTCTCCAAGATCATTAATATGGTAAGAGCATTCTGCTACATCAGAGTAGTGCTGTAAAGCATCCCAGCTCATTGCTTTTAATTGAAATGCCTGCATAATGCTCTTGCAAAATCCAGACAGTTTTCAGAAGGATAAAAGCAAAGTGTGTCCTGCCAAATGTTGTGTTTAATACATATTGTTAAATAGAATCCAGTTCTTTATTTCAAACAATAATATTTATTTCTGTTAATTTTCTTGGATAAAATATTGATTTTCCACAGTCAGATGCAGTTGTATTACCTGAAATCAATTTCTCTGCCTCAAAAAGATAGTGCTAATTCTTTTATTCACTCTGGAGGCTATCAAATGAGACCTGGGAATCATCTGTAAAATACATTCGTAGCTAAGAAGAGCTGGTGGCATTGTAGGTTATAAATGTGATAGACCTAAGAAAAAGGTAAGCTATTGCTCAGTGATGTATACAAGACAAGAGGCAAGACTTACAGTCTTAAAACGCATCAGTCAGCACTGAAAAAGAAGGACAGCACTGGCTTAGCAACTCATTAAAATATTTTTTTTTAATTTAATCAAGCCTATATATTTGCTGTTAGTGGTATGTACAAGGAAAATTATCTTTCATGGTTAGAGACAAATTCAAGGATAATTCTTTTTAAGGGACATTGAGAGATTAAGGTTAAATATTGTTCCATTGTTACCTTTAGTCCCTGGCACTGTCAAATCTTAATGTGAACACTAGTCTAATGGGGTTATACTGGTTTAAGTCGAAAGAGACTCAAAATGTGTCTCTAAAGCATATGATAAAAGTGTGGTGATTTGTATGCATTGAAGTTAAGCTGGTTAGAGTTTTATAATAAGATGTTGCTAATTTTTCAGAATATGTGATGAAACAGCATGTATCCAATGTACATCTTAGTCTTCATAGTTCTATAGAGCAGATTGTATTGCATATGTTAGCTAAAATAAAATAACATAAAAATTACTTGATATAAATATTTCATGTTTCCTTAGAGGCTGAGTTAATAATTATTTTGCAGAATAGAGTGAATAGTGTAGTTTTAAAAGTCTCTACAATTAAAAATCTAATCACGTTACTGCATAAATGAAATTAGTGGTTTTATCCTCTACAAAAAAGTATATTTACTGTCTTAATCATAATCTAATGTCTCAGCTGACTGATTTGAGATAGAAATATATTGATATGCTCACATACAGTGCAATATTACTTGGTATAATAAAGATAAATAAAAGAACCCTATAAAGCTGTATTAGCAGATACTTGCACAAAATACCAGTGAAATCACATTTTTATTGTAGTTTTTTACCATGCCATCTCTGGCCATTTTACCTCATTCCCAATACTGCCTATAAAATCTGAGAGTGACATCTTTGTTTCTTTCTTCTGGGAGTATAGTTTCCCTCAGTTCCATCAGAAAACATTATGCAAAAGGTATCTGCCCTCTTTCATTCCCTATTGGCCTGTTCCAGGAGAAGATTATAGTGACCAGTAGTGAAAAGTCACAGCTACTGGCTTCTCAGCAAGGCAGTCTAGTCAGGCAAAATCCTAGCCCAGTGAGAAGGACAAACGCAAACCACCCTGCATATTCTGACATTATGAAACACCACAGGGGAAGGACAACTTTCTACTCTTGTGCGTGGATGTTCCCCTTCCTGGCAGGGTTTCCTACAGTCTGATGAGCAACCCCGCAGTTGTATGAAGCTCCAAGACCTCAAAACGGATGAACGGCTGGTCTGACCCGTCCTATTAGAAACTAAAAATAAAATTTCATAGTGTGTGCATGTGTGAGGTTTGTGGGGCATCCCTTCACCTTTCATTTGGGTGCTGAGAAGATTTGAGGGACACCAGTCACTGTTGTGGGAGGTATATGTTGCCCTGTTTGAAGTGGTGTGTAATCACCATTTAATGTTGGGGGAATTGTGTGTAGATTTTTGGTCCCTGTGACATTGTTTTTCTTGATAAGTTCCAGACTTGGAAGTTCTAAGGCATAACAGGCATTCATTTTCAGAAGGAATTATTTCCAAGACAGCAAAAGCATCTGCTTTGAGTGGACTGGTTAACATTGTAAAAAGAGCATTTGTAAAGACAGGGAATATGACTGTGTTTAAATAGGCTACTTTTTTCTGGGGGAAAATTAACACTGCTAATTAGTCCAAATGGAACAGGGAATGTGTTATACGATTGGAGGCTAGTGTGTGGCAGAGGTCACGGAGGCTCCCCTAATTCAGGCTGGTTCAGAGGTAGAGCAAATGGCCAAGGCACATCATGATAAAGTTCCTAATATGGAAGGGGAATGTAATGACTGTTGCACTAATAATTTTACATTCCTTTGTCATATGGAAAGGGGAAGGAGGCACTCAGTATAGAGAACATTCAGTACTCAGTTTGGGTTTATCAGATCATCCCAGACGTTAAAGGAAATGGGAATTTTTCATGAAGTGCATTGCACATTCAGCATTTCCCCCAATAACTTTAAATTTGTTATTGTTCAGGTTAGTTCAATGAACTTAGATGAACTAAAATGAAAAATTTTATAGTACCTTAAAAATACTGTATAGTCTGTGCCTTAATGGGATAGATGTGTTTCCCTTCCTCTTAGAAAACAAACACCCCCACACTCTTCTGTCACAAATAAAACCAACCAACCAAATCCCAATACAGGACGCAATAACTGAAAAAGGCTTTGTAAATAATAATGTTAAATAATAGCAAGTTCTTACCATAGTGCTTATCCATAGATCTCAAAGCACTTTACAAAGGAGTTCAATATCAATATTGTAAAGCATTGTCAGTTTTTTCCTCCTATGAAATAAATGCCACACTCTACCCCAGGGTGGCACATCAGTGTCTGAACATCTTTTCAGTTCTGAACTGTTACAATGCATCTGCATTGAGGAAAATTGGTACACATTCTTCAGCAACAATGCAGCTGTACTAGTGCTCTCATAAATGGGGCTCGGGCATTTTGTCAGGAAAACCTACAGGCTGAGTGAGTTACGCAGGTTTTCCTGGCAGGTCAGTAAAAAAAAAAAAATTCTGGGCCCTTGGTATCATAAGTGCATTTGAACCTTTGCTGCAAAATTTTATCTATTGCTCTTAGTGTAGAGAAGGTCTTTGTGGAATCCTTTGAGGTCACCATAGAACTAATTCAAAAACTTTGCTAAATGTGGTTGAAGTTTTGTGCTATTGATTCCAGAATTTTCAGAAATATAATGTATATTGACTCACATTTTCTTTGCAAAAAAATTAAAGGTAGAGGGAAATTTTTCAAAGTTGTTCAATTTCCACTGAGTGTATTAGGAGATATTTTGATAAAGCCCTGTGCACTGCTTTGACAATTCAGGGGTAGATTTATATTAAGCCTATCTGTGTATGTGCACTTCAGGTTTTTAATTTGATTTTTCCTGCTCTTGTGTGCAGTCAGTGTAGCTGAAAGACAATAAAACTGATTAAAGGGTGATTGACTTCTTGGAATACAAGAGTTAGTTTTGTTTTGTTTTTAGTTTTTAAATAAATGAAGCAGCTGTTTAAGACATTTGGCCTTCACGATATCTGGAAAGCTACAGAGGACTACACAAAGATAAAAGATGCCACCTCAAGCTTGTTTATGTAATCACATCTTTGTTCCTGTGTATTTCAGAAGGAAAACAAAAACTAAATTGCCGCTCTATAAATGATTCCACTAGGCTTTGCTGCTGACCCCTCTTATCTCTACTGGTGTTTTCCTTTGTAGCAAATTCTTAGACAGTGTGCTGTTTCCTTTCAGCTCTTTTTACTGTTGGATATTACCTTTCATTCCAGATCACTCCCACTGCTACTACCCTCCCTTTCTAGTTCCCAGACCAGCTTCCAACCCCTTTCTCTGCAAGAGACTGGCTGAACTTCACCAGAGGAAAATGACTTAATTGGTACTAAAATAAACTAGAATTAAGAGCATTTAAAATAGTTTCTTTGTATAGTTGTATTTTGTGCTTTTATAGTTTCTGCAGAATGTTAAGCTGCTAGTTGTCTTTAATGTGGAGGGGAGTGTGGTAAAATGGCAGCCTTGGCTAAAAGAGTAAGGAGCTTATAATGCTTTTAATATTAAGTTAGCCACATCCCTGCTAGCCCAACTGGTCCTTAACTGGTCAGGCCTGGCCCAGGGTGGAATGGGTACAAAGAATCACAGCTGCAAACAAGAAGCTCATGGAAATAAGCCCCCTGCCTCCTTAGGTAACTTGGAGATTTTGAAAGGATGGATGCCCGTTGCACTGGATGGGAAGTTTATGTCAGATGTCTAAAGCAGCCTCGAAGAAGGCATGAAAGCAGGTGTGGGAGAAGAAGTTGATTGTAGTGGAGTGATTGGTGAGGTGTGGTAAGAAATGAGAGCAGCTATGTAAGCAAGAGTAGAATTGCACAGATACTAGAAGGTAAGGATGAAAGCTTTAATTTGATACAGCAGATGAGAAGAAGCCAATGGAGGGTTTTGAAGTACAAGGCAGATGTGGTCTAGGCAGTAGGTTACAGATGATTTTAGCTTCTGTGCTTTGGACAGAATAAAGCGGAAGCCTTGCAGTGAATCTTCTGGCGCAATGACTGTTCATTGTAGGTGATTGCTCTGCCATTGGAAAGTAGATAAAGAATGTATATTATACTTTATGTGCATGCAGGTGTATGAATCTTCTAAGGAGGTCACTATGTAAATATGTTCTGTACAATGTAATGGGACAGATTCTATCCACTGGTTCTTCACTATTTTGCACCGGTGTAAAGAAGGACAAAATCTGGCCCAATTAATATACTTCTGTGATAAATCATTTACAATGCAGTCATGCTCCTTGTTAGATTTTATCCTGGGAAATGCTGGGCAGGGAGAATGGGGGGGTGATTCTAGTACTGAACATACACACAAAAAATTAGATTGTAGCGAAAGAATACCACTTTTGTGGGATGGGAGGTGCTTCGAATGTTGGTTTTTAGACCCCCACAGATAATTGTAAGACTAAGACTTGTAGCAGGGCATAATACTTCTGTTTTTTGGAGAAATACCATGCTATCATTATATCTGCATTAGCTTTAAAGGAACAATTTTGAGAGAACCTTAATTGTATAACCTTTAATAGACTTTTAAATCTGAGAGGCTGCTTTTATTCCCATATCATTTCTGTTGTAAAATTACTCACATTTTCCCATTAATTAATCCAACATTTAGGTAATTATCCTTCTGTGTTCAACTAAACGCTAGGCTGTACTAAATTTTACCTACTATGGAAGGTAAACGGTGGAATAAGAATACAGCAGACTGGGATGTTTTTAGTCAGAAACTAAAAGCTGTCAGTAAGATGTGCAAATAGAGTACCAAGGCTTCAGTTTAGTCATCTATGAAAGACAAGAAGACAGGTCCAATGAACTATAAGACATCAAACATAAATGTAAAAATAGAACCTCAAACCTAGTACAGCAGAGGATGGATCTACTTTATGTAAACAAACAAAAAAACACCCCCAACCCCCCACCCCCAAATATTCAATGACAAGCTGTGATAAATGTATGTGGGGTGGATCGGTTTCCAAATTTCAAACACTGTGTACACATTTGATAAGCACAATAGGCTGTTACATAACAGCTTATTATAATCTTTATATTTTTGGTCTAGGCCTTTATACCTAGGCACATGGCTTGGAGGAGTATAGGAGAGCACGTGGCTTGGAGGTGAATTATATTCCTCTGAGAAGACACAAAACTACTACATAAGGAATATCTGATTCACCACTTCAAATTCAGTTTATACCTTTTTCAGCACAAAATGCTGCTGTTCAACATTTTTCATAATATGATAAAGAAGTGTTGTGTTACCATCTGTATCGATATAGACATGCACTAGAGTTCTGAGGGTATATTGTTTTTCTGAAGCACTGTAAGCATTACTATGTGTGCCAAAAAGCTTTGAACTACTGTCACTCTCAATGGCATCACAGTGCATTCCTTAGCTTTTATTTACAAGAATTGTCACATTGTGCATATGCTCAACCTAAGCAGGTGAGGTTATTTACTCATTTCATGAATGTCCAGAAGATCTTTCTGTATTGCATTATTACAATATAGAATTTGCTAATATGTTGGTGATTTTTAACATTGTAAGCAGTATTCAGATTACAAAAAATGCTCTCATGTATATTAATGATGTGACTTATATTTGTATAATACCTGTTACCCAGAAAGTTCCCAAAGAACTTTCCAGACTTCACAAACTATGGGTCATACTTACACCAGTTTTGCACTCCACTCCATTGATTTCAGTTGAGTTAATGTATGACTGATTTGTACTGTGAAAATTAGCTCAGACTCAATACGTAGTGTGATCACATCACCCACTACTGAAAAGTAAATTGTTTACATGTTATTTATATATATTATAAACACATAAACAAATATTATTCCAATTACGCCTTTTGAAACATCAGGTAGACTTGTTGACTTACTGTTAACAGTTTGTACTCTTTTTAGATAAAAGTAATAGTTTAAAACTTTAAATATTCTGCTAATGGCATGTCTTTAACTATTGCCTTTCAAAAGCCTTAGAGCATTAGTATTTAAATTTTATTTTGGTCGCTTTTTGTTGACATGTATGTGGACATATATCGTGACACACGAGGATAACTGTTTAATTGGCCACATGAACCAAATACCTTCCACCCTCACTCCATGTGCACACTTCCCAGCATGTAAAAAATACCCACAATATAACCAAGTGAGTGTTTAACTTATACTAGATTAATATTGAAGGATAGTTTCATTCTACATCATTTGCTATTTTTTCTCTAGTGTTTTTGTTTTATTATTGCTTGTGGTTCTTGTACATTATTTGAAGTTACTACAGCAACCTGTCACCATCTGGTATGATAAAGTATGCTGGGATTAGGGTTGTTGGGGCTGAAGTTTGTCATCTTTCTCCTACAACCCTATCACTTTCTTAATAGTTCTTTTCCCATCAGTGCTACACATGCAGCTCATGAAAAAAGAACAGGAGTACTTGTGGCACCTTAGAGACTAACAAATTATTAGAGCATAAGCTTTCGTGGGCTACAGCCCACTTCTTATGCATCCAAAGAAGTGGGCTGTAGCCCACAAAAGCTTATGCTCTAATAAATTTGTTAGTCTCTAAGGTGCCACCAGTACTCCTGTTCTTTTTGCGGATACAGACTAACACGGCTGCTACTCTGAAACCTGTCATGCAGCTCATGGACATTGACTTTAGTGGGAATGGGGCAAATAGACATCTCCCCTCTCCAAGGCTTACAAAGCCACATTTGATTTCTTGATTGAATATCTTATCATTGACTATGTGGTTTGTTTATACTAAATCTGTAAATAGGATAGTTTCTTTTTAGCTAACACTTTGCAGTATCTGTACTAAGACTGCAAGACGCACTCTACAGTTCTTTGAAGTTTGATGGATCATGGTGTTTTCTTTACTGTTCAGGAGTTTTGAGTGTTTACTGGAACAGTGGGTTTCCTCATCTGTATCTCATTGCCCTTTGACATCCTAAGTGATGCTTTTTGTTCCTGCTAATGATATAAGCAAATATTCTAACAGCTACCTAATTTTTTTTCAGACTGATGTATTTCATTTTTCCAAGTGCTGTCAATTATTTGACACTGCTTTGTTAAGAAGTTATATTGTCAATCTGGTGTGAAGATGTTTCTGTGCATGAAGGTGGTAAATTAATGTACATAATTTATTGCAACTTTTCATAATAATGTATTCTAAGCAGAAATCTTCCTGTTAACATCATTTTAAGTATTCCTTCATCAGTCAAGTGTTCACTGTGATTACACTTATTTTTACACATGTTTGACCTAGTTTCAATCATGCATCTCTCCTGTGATTCATAAGATACATCTTAACAAGGCTAAGCACAGCTGAAATGACCTGTCAAGTTTATTTGGATAACTTCATCTTCTCTGCAACTTGTTTTATTTGCATTTAAATATTCAGTTCCCTACATATAGTGCTTCTTTAAAAAAGAAACTTCACATCATCACAGTCAACTAGCATGTTTGCAGGATGTTCCTGATTCCAAATGTCTTATGCCCAAGTTATAAACATACTAAGTGAATTTAAAAACTGATTGCTTAATTTGTGGAGTTTACTTTATTGTGAAGTAGTTAATGGTTCTTAAATATTATAAGATTCTTAGACAATGTAGGATAATTTAGATGAATATACATATACTTGCTGACAGAATTGTGAAGTATACTTAAGTTCTAACAGTGTGAGAATGGTGATGTTGAGAATGCCTGAGCACTTGTGAAATGAGAGGCTATACCTGTTTCTTGCTGGCTTTTGGAGAGGGGGGAGAGCAAGTTTTCAACATAAGAAATCAAGTGGTTAATTATAATACTCAAGGTTGCTTCATGTAAATGATTAAAGGTCATAAAAAGTTAATATACCAATATAAATTTAATATACAGTTCAGTCTTAACATGATATTGGGAAGTGGAGGGGGGGTCGGATTTTTGACAGAAAACCTGCTGTGCTGGCACCTTCCATTTCATATATCAATCAGTCACACTGCTGTGAAAGTTGACAGGTTTGCTGCCGGAAACTGTCTGACAAAATTGTGATATTTATTGGTAGCAGAACTGCTTTCATTAACCAACATATGTCATCTGTTAATTTCCACAATTCCCATTTACAAGTTACTAAACACAGGCACTCATGCTAGACTGTAATACTATACTGCTAGACAGATTTTAAAAGTTGCAACAAATAAATTAACATTCTTAAAGTCATTTTGGCTGAACAGCAAGATAGTACATCTACTAGAGTCTAGTACAGAGAGTGCTTATCTCAGCAAATGGTTACTTCAAATTAGTGGGAGAAAACACATTCTATAGCATCTCTTAAAGCTTCTTAAGGAGAAAAATACAACACATGCTTTCATGTGTAATATTCTGTAATTTGTGTTGGCAGTTATTTCTTTCAAAATTGAAATCAAGACATTGGAAAAAATTAAGTCTCACCACTGCACCCACTGCAGCTTCCTGACAGTTGTGGATTTGAGTTCACAAAAGAGTCTAATTTGAGCAATACCTGTAAAAGTAAACTACTGTAGGACAGAAAATCAGCATTTCCTTTTAGAAGAGCATCAGTAACCAAAACCATACAAATCCTTACCTGAAAGCTTTGGGATTACCCGCAGAAAATGTATCTTCTTAGGCTTACATAGTAGGCAAGGTTCTGGCTAGCACTAATGTTACTCCAAAAGAAGGTATAATAAATCCTTTATATTGGAATTTTCACTGTTTATATGCAAGAACTGTACTGGGTCTGCTCACGTAGGAATAAATAAAAAAGCAGTACAAACTGAACAGCAGCTACCATATGAAAGTAAAAGACCTCTAGTGGCCATAATCTGAAGTTAAGAAAGGTTTCCCTTTTTTGCAGTATGTAGTAGCCAAAATGGTTGGGTGGGATAAACTGCAGCTGATACTTTACAGTAATGTGTGATCTTGTTGAATTTATGATGGTAACAAAATATAAAGTCAATCAGAATTAAGAGAGGAATCTGATTTCCCAAAACCAGTTTAAATTAGAAATGAACTTCTGGATGGAAAGATCAGGGACTCCCTTGTAAACTTATCAAACACAAAGTTTTGAGTAAATCTGTCAGAAAACAGTTATTTTCAAGACTTGCCTCTGCTTCATGTTGTTCTTCTTTTAGAGAAATCCAAAGATTATTTTGAGTTGCTCGTTATCAAAATAATTATTGTAATTTTTGCAACATAAAAAGTATCAATAGGAAGAGATACTGTGTTCCTCAAAGGGAAACTTCAGTCATTTAGCCTTACCCGTATATCCTGAAGGTTTGGCAAACAAGAAGCACTTCTGTAAAATGAAATGGAAACCTAAGATTATAAATTACTTTCCATTTTATTTCAATTCTGTTTTAAAATTCAGAAGAATATAGTTTTACAGAATTTAATAGGGATGAAAACAGTTGGATCCTATACACATTTGATAGGGTTCAACTGAAGTTACTTGAAAAATCTAAAAAAATTAAGCAGATATTTTCTCTCTCTTTTTAGATTTTCATATCCTTCCTGTAGAATTCTGTAGCAGGGATATAATTAATTTTTTATGAATATTCAAAAGGATCTTATAAAAAGTTTTCATTTTCTATGAATCTGTTATGCAAAAGTCCTATGGAATATCACATTCATTTTAGGAATTTTAAACCACATACAAATTCAGGAATTCTGTAGGAAGTTGGATTTACTGTCTCTCACACTGAATTCCCTTAAGAGTGATACCACTTTTGCAACAAAGAAAGTTGCTTTGAGTAGTATCCTCAGTATTGCCAGTTGTAAGTTATTGTTAAGTATATTTTACAATGTATACACAGTGAGAAGAACTTCTTACCTTTTGAAAATTCACATTCTTGGGCTGGCACAGGTTTTGTTTGTTTTTAGTGATATAGTGATTTGGCATTGCAGGATGTAATCCATTATTCTCATTTCCTTCTAAATCAACAATCTAGATGTGCATTTCCTTACTATTTTTTCTTTTTTTGTTTTAGAGTCATTTTGTGGCATGCATGACAGCAATCTTAAACCAAATGGACAACCAACATTACTCCTTTTACATTGAAACCTTTCAGACAACTTCAGAGCTAGTGGTAAGTACAAAGTATCCACATTTAAAGCTGGCAAATAGACAAATGGCTCTCAAATATTTCATATTCTGCACTGGACTACTCAGTACACATGATTCTAGTAGCCATAATTGTTTAAGAAGAACAGATGGCTTTACCAAATACTAGTCATTATTTCTAAATATGGAGTATCGTCAATAGGCTGATACACATTTGTTGTATATATCTCTTGCCCCATAGTCCCTGCAAGTTTACTTTTGCCCTGAAGAGTGCTCAAATGATACCTGGAGTTGGATGCTACCTCAATCAGAAGCTTGCAAAGATATAGGGGTTGCTGGTGTAGGTAGATCGTTGTCTTGCTCTATTTTGTCTTCCCTATGTGTTGGGGAGGTTTGTTAGATAGTTGGCTAAGAGATGACTCTGCTAAATGGTACATAGCTCTTCAACAATTTTTCTCCAAAGTGCCTAAATTAATATGCTCTCTACTGTGACTTTTTTCTATCCATTCATCTATGGCTTATTTTTGCTCTACAGCTCAGTGTAGTAAGCCTTTCACTATTATTTCTAGCCTACAACTGCTATTTTACAGGACTTTGGTCCTAATTCTCTCTCCTCTTTATCTCCATTAACAACTCCATTGTTGACCCAGATTGTATTTTTTGTGCTGAGCAGCTACAGTTGTCTGATTTTCATGGTGCATCTGGGTTTGCCCCAGTTTAGGCTAAAAGTGCCTAGGAGCTGCTCTAACATGCACCAGCTGACTCCGTCCCCTACATTATTACAGCAGTTCTCTGACCACACCCCTTTCCTTGTCCTCTCTGTTCTTGAAATGCTCCTTGCACCCAGGGTCAGGTGTGGGCAGTGATGCAGCTGCTGGATAAGACCAGTTTTTTGCCAGCTGAAAGCTCCTGTAGGAAAATTCTCACATTGCCAAATCCAGCTGCTTTTCAGATCTCTGTACCATCACAGAGTCCAAATGGTGCAGATCATGGCAGATCCAAGCCTAGCTAGTCTTACTTTTTGCAATTTTCCAAATGAGTCAGGCTATCTGGTACCATGGGATATTTTGGTGTATTGTCATCTTCCAGGCACTTTGGGTGCTCAGAAATAGTTTATATTTAGCAATTTTACCAAAGTCTATGTAGTGCAGTAATCCCTAATCTACTTGAGCAAGTCAAAGGAAAGAATTGTAAAAAAAATGATGTCAGTATGCTTATTTTTTTCTGCTTTTTAAATATATTGATTTGTTAACACTTCATTTTTTCTCAATAGCATAAAACTAATGTCCTGACAATGGAGATAATAAAAAATTGTTTCCATATTATGCTGTTCAGAGACATTGTTCAATTGGTTACCCTTAACCAATTTGACTGTTAAGAAAGAGCCAGATCTTCTGGTGAGTGTCACTTATGTGGGATCAATGGGAGTTGATGGCACTTTGAGTGATTGGCCTCACAATTCAGTAGCTGCCTCTTAAAACTCATTACAGAAACGTTCGTGGGGGTAAACCTCCATATATCAAACACTTAATGATAAAATAATTGTGTTAATAATTATTTTCCAATAATCTCTGTCTCTTTGATAAGTGTTCTTTAGAAAAGAGAATTGGTTTTGTTTTTTGTATGAATGGTTGCATGTTATAAGTTTATATGAATAATTTCTGGATATAACTTGCACTCTATCTTTAGAAATATGTATTTTGAAAAAAGCTAAATTTAAAAAAAAATCAAATTTTCCAAGAGATGACTCTTCTAAATGGTATACAATTCTTCAACAATTCTACTCCCAAGTACCTAAATTAATATGCTGTTTACTGTGAATTGTTTTTCTGTCCATTCATCTATGGCTTATCATTGCTCAAAAGTTCAGTGTAACATGCCTTTAACTTTTATTTCTAGCCTACAACTGCTATTTTACAGGATTTTGGTCCCAATTCCACTGCCATTGATGTCATTGGTAGCTTTGCCATTCACTTCAGTGGGAGTAGGATGGAGCCCTCTCCTTTGGTGCTTTCCACAGAGCAGAGAGTTGGCTTTGAAATATGAAGTTTGCAGGATATAAAATTATAGTTGTATTGTGTTTTATTGTTCTAGGACTTTTTGATGGAAACATTCATCATGTTTAAAGATCTCATAGGAAAGAACGTTTACCCTTCGGACTGGATGGCAATGAGCATGGTGCAGAACAGGTAAATACAGCCCTCAGAACAATTTAAAGGTTTCAGCAGTTTGAAAGGGAGCTTGGTGCTAGCGAAGTGAACATCTTATTCCATGTTTTAACACAAAAAATAGGCAGTGTTCCCTGTTCCAGATGCCTTTTCAGTTTTACTTCATATCAAAAATATTTACACTATCTGAGATAATTGACTTACATGATGCATGGAAAAAACTACCTGTGCCCTTGGTCCACTTTTCAAAGACTGGCAAGCAAGAGGAAATGGGTTTCTAATAGACAGGTGTCAACACCACAAAGAAGAGTCAGAGTTGGTCTCTGTGTTGACAGACTCAGTAAAGAGGCCCAGGAGTGAATAGAGGCTATCTAGGTCCGGTCTATGAGAGTGCCTTCCAATACTGTGTCTGTCATGTGTGGTTTGTTCTCTGTCTCTTTAACTCTCCAGAGGGAGAATAGTGTGTACCAGCCTCCCAAGAAAGCTCTGTTTCCTATATAATTGAGCTTTACCCTCCTGATGGAAAGTTCCTTTGTTCCAGAGGAGCAGAGTTGTCAGCCATGGCCTCCATTCTAGACCTTTATGCAATATTTTAGACATACTGGACCAGGCCATTGAGGGCCCTGAAGATAAGGACCCAGACTTTGAACTTGACTTCATATTCTTTGAGAAGTCAGTATAGAGTGTAGAGGACAGATCTGATGTGCTCGCTGTAGCCTGTGTCACTGAAGAGATGTGCTGCAGGTTTCTGTACGAGTTGGTGTTTCCTAAGGGTTGATGGCTTCATGCCCAGATATATTACAGGTATAATCCAGGTTGGAGATAATGAAGGCTCATATAACTAAGGCATACTGTGGTTCCATAAGACTGCTGGCTGACCCCTGGTAACGTTCTGTTGTTTTTTATGTTTTCTCTGCAATGCTTTCACCTTAAGAGTGAATGTGCTTGCTTAGAGAGAGCTGTGTGGTAACTCTACTGGCAATTACAGTTGTTCATAGCCTTTGAAGAGAGAGCAAAGAGCAGAGGTTGGCCTGTTGAGGTATTCTGGCTTGCTGGCAGTATCACAGTGTAGGCAGAGAACTGTGCAGCCTGGAAAAACCCCAGTCAGGAGGGAGGGAAATGTAGGTGAGGGGACAGCTGGGAGCAGAGGCCTAAAAGTGAGTGTCCTTGGTGAACCACAGAGGGGCAATGCAGGTGCTGTTGCCCTGAATTGTGACAAAAGTGAAGATTCCTTCTGTGAATGAGGCATTATCTATTTCAGTCATAAGTGGGTACCATGACACTTCTATTCACAGCTCTGCCACTGACTGATTTTGTGACCTTGGCTAAGTCACTTAACCCTTCAGTACCTCTTTTTTCCCCCTCTCACCCTTTCTGTCTTGTCTATTTAGATTGTAAGCTCTTCAGGGCAGGCACTTTTTCATACTACATGTATATAAAGCACTTAACATGATAGGATCTCATTTGGGGTCTCCAGGAACCACTGTAGGACAAACAGCAATGGTAATGAATAGATGAATAAACTGATGTGCCTCCTCACAGTTATACAAAATCCCTGTGCTCCCGGATTGAGTTACATTGGGAAGGCAATATGGGAAGGCTCAATATAGATGTATCATTGTTTCTATACACTTTGGGATATTCAGACTGGTTAATATTTGTAGTCCATGACTGCGAGAATAGGGCAAGGGGTGAGGTGAGGTAAAGGGAAATACAGCACTGCTCTGAGTAGCTGTTAATTAATCCCTTTCACTTCTCCAGTTGTTGGATCGACATAGGAATTGGAAGATTCTTCTTTGTCTTATGTGACAGATGGACTCTTGGAATGTTTTTGTGGAGGGGCTGTGGCAGCATCGGCCCAGAGTAGGAGAACTTGTACAAAGCCAATTTTCCCTTCCATGTGTCCCATCCTGACCTATATGTTTTCTGACCAATATTTGCACGGTTTTCACCCCTTAACACCATACTTTGGAGGGAAAGTTAAATTTCATGGTAATAAAATATTTGAAATATGTAAGCAATACCATTTTCCAAAGTTAACTTGTCCCTAAAAGCCTTAAATTTGTGTCTCCAAAGAGAGTGGAAGCTAACTAAATTATTAATTTTTGGCATCATCACATTGAGGCCACCCCCTTATGGGACTATATAATTAATAATGTAAGATGTAAACTTTACAATGTGAATTTTAAGTAGCTGTATATTGTAAGAACCATATGTCTTGTTTATAAGTGTCTCTAAACTTAGCCAGCTGAGCACCCACTAACTGCCAAATTCTGACATCATTTGAATAGATTTGCCTATGACAAAGTGTTTGGGGCAGATCCTCGAGTGTTGATGTGCTGAGCAGAATATTTACAGAATTCATACTCCAAAGCAGTGGTGCTCCAAAACATGACAAATCTAATTCCTATTTTAACTTCTAAAAACTTAACTGAAATCAGTTGCAGGAAGGTACCCATTGTTAGAATAATTCCCTCATCAAAAATCAATAGTCACTAGGGAGATGGCTGGATACCTGCATTTTATCGATATCATTGGTGATAGACAGGTTCCTTTCAAACTTCCTCATTCAAGAACATCAGGACATCTGTTTCTTAAGTGTAATAGCAACATATTGGCAATTTGGCACAGCTGTAATCCTGCTCATTTGTTCTTCATGTTATTTAAGGGGATCGACAGATTTTCTCCATTCTTTAGACATGTAATGGGCTGATCCTGATTCCATTTGCCATTCAAATCAATGGAAACAGGACTGGACATTCACAGTGATTAAAATTTCTGTAAATGACTAAGCCAGTTGTGTTAGAACAATACACTCTTAAATGTCAAAATAATCACATTGTCAATTTCTTTCAGACTTACGTCCGATATAGAAATATTTTACTTGTGGGGACATTGTCATGAACAAATCAGAGTTTAATAAGCTACTTTTTTAACTTATTGTAATTCTCTGAAATATTTCATATTGTTGGAATGGAAATAGTATGCGTGTGTGCCAAAGATACGCACAGTGTATACTCATATCTTCAGAATTGTTGTATTACAATTTGTGTGCACGATTGCCATTCATGCTCATCCATGACCATGACCAATACTGACCATTTTTTAATGCAAATTGCTGTTAGTGTGGGTGAGTCAGCACTGCAGAATTAGCCAATGGTGATCAGCATCCAAGGATGCCTAGTCCGGCTTTAAGCATCCCCACTGTAAAGCTCTAACTGTGTCACTGTGTCCTCACTGTTTCTGCACTCACCTGTGTGTGAGTGAGGGCAAAGCCCATGGTTGTTTGTGCTGGGACATACTGATTCTTTCCTAGTCAATTTTGGGACAATTTGTCTGTCTTTCAGGGGACAATATGAAAAGGCACTGGAGGACTATCAGTACTCCAATGATTTAGTCTGCATCACTCACTGCAATACATGGGTGGGTTGCAGACCAAGTTAAAGCAGAGACTGGGCTCTATATATCTTCCCTTCCCCCCTCCCCCAACTGAATAAGGTAGCTCAGGCTTAAAGCACCTCCAAACCCGGGCAAAATGTTTGTATGTAGATGAGGCAGGACAGGGGTTGGGCTAAAACTTGGGTAAGAGTCTGGCATTACCTCTGCAGTGACGGTGCACCCAAAAAGTGTTTTGAGAACTTCTAGAATGAACCAGGCAATACAAATTATCGATTGTTACCTTCCTCAGTTTTTGTCACAAATTGGCAGTCTTGGCCCACTGTGTTAACCTAGCTAATCACTTGAGTACTCCTCCTTGTCAAGCATGAGCTCCTTCAACTGAGCCTGAAGACCAGCTAGCTCAGCCTCCAGCCAGATTAATTAGCTCAGCTGGGTTAGGGTATGACCCCCTGACTGACTGGACTGCCTGACTGGTTGAAGGAAGCCCCTAGGCCTGCTTTTAAGGTCATTGAGCAGCGGCAGGTCATTGGCTTCTCAGTGTGTGTGCCTGCAGCTGCAATCACTCTTGTGGTTTCCTAGTTCCCAGCTAAGGTGACCAGACAGCAAGTGTGAAAAATCGGGACGGGGATGGGGGTAATAGGCACCTATATAAGACAAAGTCCTGAATATCAGGACTGTCCCTATAAAATCGGGACATCTGGTCACCCTATTCCCAGCCTTGACACTGCCTTGTTCCTGTCCTACTCCAGTCCACTTCAGTCTTGCTTCTGACTCTGGCTCCAACCCATCGCTCTGGTTTCTGGCTCCCAACTCCTGCTCTAACCACTAAGCCTGATTCTTGTTCCAGCCATTAGGCCTGACCACCCACGCCCCAGTCATGACACTCCCGCACTCCTAGTGCTATAGCTAGACTTCTCAGAACTGCACAGATCCAGGAAATGAAAATGGAAATCACTTTCTGTACTGTGTTTGAGAGGAGAGGCTGGTATAAACAATGTATCTGATTTTTTAAAAGTATATCTTAAGGCAAGAAAAAATACTTAACAATGCACAAGATGACAATAGGCGCCTTAGGAAAACCTAGCTAGGTAGAAAACATGACTAGAAGGTGTAGAAGCATGCTAATTTTTTTTCTTAGTTGTTCTAGATATTAGCCACATTAGTACTTCCGGGTCTAGTCTACTGACTGCACACACACACACACATTTAACATTCAAAACATCATTTGAAAGATATAATGCTAGAAAATGTGTTTACAATAAAGCAAAAAAGGAAGGAAGGGGGAGAATGTATGAGAAACAGATGGCATTTGTGTTGTAGTGTGTGGTTTGCCTAATACCATCTTGGTTTTCTCAGGTTTGAAACTCCTCTTGTCCCACTGGGAGAGTTTCAATTAGGGTTGACAACCCTCCAGGATTGGCCTGGAGTCCCCAGGAATTAAAGATTAATCTTTCATTAAAGCTTATGTCATGTGATGAAATCTCTGGGAATACATCCAACCAAAATTGTAAACCCTAGTTTCATACCTTCCATAGATGGGGGGGTTGTTTAGCTCTTCCACTTGGTGGTGGATAATAGGATGTCCTCCTGCCATTATTTGGCAGTGATTTGTCTGACTAGGATAAGGATAATCAGAGCATGTTTCCAGAGCCCGGGTGGGATTAGATTGCCTTTGTTTAACCTAGTGGTTCTCAACCTATTTACTGTGGGCTCTGGGGGGAGGAGGGTGTGAGTGTCTTCTCTTCCCACCCCCCGGCTGTCCTCAGGGGCAGAGAAACAGGAACTGGGTTGTCATAGGGGTTTCTTTAACTCTCTACTCCTGGGGGAATGTGTGTATGTATATATATATATATATATATATATATATGTGTGTGTGTGTGTATTGTTACAGGCATACTCGCTGACAGGTACTTTGAAATAAATTACCAAAATAATTGAAACTGGCGTGATTATATAGTGTTATTTTGACAAAATTTGCAGAATTTTAAAATATTGTGCACACAATTTTTAATTCTTTGGTACAGAATTCCCCCAGGAGTAATTATTGGAATGGAGAGGGCAGCGTGTAACTGATGTAGTTGGTATTTGTGGTCCTCCTGGAAGAAGTGAATCTTTAGGAAAAGACTTGGTTAAGCCAAATTGAACTATTAAGCTACCAAATTCAATTTTGAAGATGTTGATGGGGCTTTTACCTTGAATTTCAATGGAATGGTGTTTCCAGAAGAGATCTGCTGTTTTTGTGTTTTGTCACTCAAATGTGATTTGGTTTATGCTGACAGAAATTAGGCGTCAGAGATGCCTGGACCTTGTTTAACATGTTCTTAGAATCATGGCTATATAGTTATCCCTGGCTGTCCTCTTACTCCCTTTCCTGGCAGGACTGGTGGAGTTGTTGTCTAGGCACATTCTTGCTGATCATTCATAGTTGCTCTCAAAGTAAGATTCTATGGACAGCAATTACTACCAGGTTGTTTCACTGTCTGAGGCGGGTTTAGGTTCATAATGAGCAAATCTAATTGAATGAAAATTTCTTCTACCCTCTTGTGCTTCTTCTATTAGCAATTACTTTATGTGTACAGGAGATTAATCTGAAAAAAGCAGCATTTTAGTACTTTGATAACTAATCAATCCCTTGTTTATTTGCAGGCATATAAAACTTTTCTTGTCTAAATTGCTCTGCACATGTAGGAAAACATATCAGCTTCTGCATCATTCATGAATACAGTATTTTTAATTCTACAGAGCAATAACATGTCTATCATTGCTCAGATCGTATTCCTTTGGGGATCATCCAATATCTACATTGCATCAATTGATATTAGAAATTCACTTGTGATATTACACTTTGTCCGTAATGCCCCCTTATGACTAATAATTCTGTGGGCCAATTTGATCCAGGCAGGCTTAGGGTTTATATTTATATTGCTATAAAGCTTCCATGTTCCAGCCAAATGAAAATGTTTAAAGAGATGGTCAGATTAAAAATCATAGATTGTAAAGAAATGTATTTATCAGTGCTGCTAACAACACCTTACATTATTTAACCATGTACATTTTGCCGCTCTCTGAGCTTGGCTGGTGAAAATTATTAAGTCTGTTTTACTTTCAAGCTCTTAATGCTGTAATGCTGGGCAGGGCCGGCGCAACCCATTAGGCGACGTAGGCGGTTACCTAGGGCACTACAATTTGGGGGGGGCGGCGACCGGGGCGGTATTTTGGCGTGGGACCATCCGCCGCCTCTGTGGGGGGCGGCATTTCGGGGCGGGACTTTTCCGCCGCCTAGGGCGGCGGAAAAGCTGGCAGCGCTCCTGATGCTGGAGCATACACTGCTGCGGGGAAAGGTTGTTGTCATTGGTGGTGGTTTTGTTTTGTTTTGATTGTAGAATCATTTCCGTTGTTCTTATATCTTTAAAAAGCTAAATTTCAAGCTGTCAAGGCTGCTTCCCCACTCTGAACTTTAGGGTACAAATGTGGGGGCCTGCATGAAAACTTCTAAGCTTAACTACCAGCTTAGATCTGATCCGCTGCCACCATTCCCAAGTGGATTCCCTTCCCTGGGAAGCCTTGAGAAACTCTTCACCAATTCCCTGGTGAATACAGATCCAAACCCCTTGGATCTTAAAACAAGGAGAAATGAACCATCCCCCCTCCTTCCTTCCACCAACTCCTGGTGAATACAGTTCCAACCCCCTTGGATCTAAAAACAAGGAAAAAATCAATCAGGTTCTTAAAAAGAAGACTTTTAATTAAAGAAAAAAGCTAAAAATCATCTCTGTAAAATCAGTATGGAAAATAACTTTACAGGGTAATCAAACTTAAAGAGCTCAGAGGACCCCCCCCCCAGCCTCAGGTTCAAAGTACAGCAAACAGAGATAAACCCTCTAGTAAGAGGTACATTTACAAGTTGAGAAAACAAAGTAAAACTAACACGCCTTGCTGGCTGTTTACTTACAAGTTTGAAATATGAGAGACTTGTTTAGAAAGATGTGGAGAACCTGGATTGATGTCTGGTCCCTCTCAGTCCCGAGAGTGAACTACTTCTCAAACAAAGAGCACAAACACAAGCCTTCCCCCCCCCAAAGATTTGAAAGTATCTTGTCCCCTTATTGGTCCTTTGTGTCAGATGCCAGCCAGGTTACCTGAGCTTCTTAACCCTTTACAGGGAAAAAGGATTTTGGAGTCTCTGGCCAGGAGGGATTTTATAGTACTGTACACAGGACAGCTGTTACCCTTCCCTTTATAGTTATGACAGAAGCTAAATTTGATTTCTCAGAGTGCCTTTTTAAACACTTAAATTACCCCCGACCAAAGTGGTGATAGGAAAATCTTGGGGAGTGCAGGTTGTTGTTTTTTAAGATGATAAGAAAGGGTTGATAGGTCCAACATTGCATTCATAAGCATTCATCATACTTAGAACCCATTTTTACTGTGTGCAGTGGATTATTTATAGGGCCTTTTAAACCTCTTAGGGTACTTTTTACCCAGGAAAGCCCCCATTTCCGAATTTGGAAAAATGTAAATGACAGATTGTAAGGCAGCTCTATTGAGAAATCTAGCCAATGGCAGAGTGATGCTGCCTCTCTATAGCAAAGCCTGACAGCTCTGCGAAATGCTCGTATTCATTTTTCTGTTGTTTTGCATCCAACAGGAAAAGTGCTGATTGTAGCAGTGGAGTGTACTGATTTTTTCTAGTGCACTAGGATATACTGCAATATACAAACATAAAAACAGAATGCATGCAGTTCGAGGCAAAAGGAAGCAAAGTGTAGATAAGTTGCACAAGCTTTGTCCTGCCTGTAGCTAAAAGTGGTTCATTATACTGCACATGGTGTGTGGGACTCCCTGACCAGTCTCACTCACATGCCCTAGATGGGAGTGTGAGTGGTATCACAGCTACTTATATAAATTAGGGATGACCTCATAAATAAAGACTGTTCGACTGGAGCCATGAGTGGGTTACAAAATGCAATTGTTTTTGCATTATATATTGGCTTAAATTTTACCTCTGAATTTGCTGTGCTATCTGTACAGAGTTTAGCTTTGCCCAACTTGGATGTGTTTTGAATTGCCTATGAATAGAGTTTTACTGACTACCCAACAGTTAATCCACTAAAGGGGAAAAGTTCCCTAGTCTAATTGAAGGGTCTGGTTGTCACCCTGCATCTCTAGTGACACCCTTTATTTCCTTCTCATGTCAGTTTTTCCTGCCTTACCTATTCTCCTACTTCTGAGAGTTGCTGCTGGTCTGTCATAATGAACAGCTCCTCTTACTGGTCTAATAAGGAGCTATACTCCCCACTGTAACTTTCCTTTCATATGGCACACTCAATTCAACAATTTTTAAACGGACTTCTCATAGGATTACCACTGTACTCTCCATGAACAAACCCCAATACCAAAAATATGGCTTCATTTGTCAGTGGCCTTAAGCACGCTTTTAAGTTGAATAGCACTCATGGATTCTTGGGTTTCCCCTGCCACTTAAAAATTGTGACAAAGTTCCTCCTCTATCTTGGTGGGTCCTGCGCTTATTGGCGGATTTTCTTGCCTCAGAGATTCACCATGTGGGTTGGGGAACAGCCCAGAGACCTTCCCCTCTGGAAGAACCCACAGTCCAGGTCAATTGGGAGGTTTGGGGGAACCCAGGCCCGCCCCCTACTCTGGGTTCCAGCCCAGGGCCCTGTGGACTGCACCTGTCTATAGTGCCTCCTGTAACAGCTGCATGACAGCTACAACTCCCTGGGCTACTTCCCCATGGCCTCCTCCAAACTCCTTCCTTAGTCTCACCACAGGACCTTCCTCCTGGTGTCTGATAATGCTTGTGCTCCTCAGTCCTCCAGCAGCACACCCTCTCAGCTCCTTGCGCCTCTTGCTCCCAGCTCCTCACACTCGCACCACAAACTGAAGTGAGCTCCTTTTAAAACCCAGGTGCCTTGATTAGCCTGCCTTAATTGATTCGAGCAGCTTCTTCTTAATTGGCTCCAGGTGTCCTAATTAGCCTGCCTGCCTTAACTGGTTCTAGCAGGTTCCTGATTACTCTAGTACAGCCCCTTCTCTGGTCACTCAGGGAACAGAAAACTACTCATCCAGTGACCAGTATTTTTGCCCTCTACCAGACTCCTGTACCCCACTGGTCTGGGTCTGTCACAAAATGTTACAGGGAAATGTTGTATGCAGTGTTGTTGTAGCCATTGGTCCCAGGATATTAGAGAGAGAAGATGGGTCAGGAAATATTTTTATTGGACTAAGCTCGGTTGGTGAGAGAGACGACATTACACAGAGCTCTTCTTCAGATCTGGGAAACCCAGAGTCTCACTGCTAAATACATTGTAGAACAGATGGTTTAGCAGAAGTAATTAACACGTATTTCAAGGGACTGTTCAAGGTGAAATGTTGTCAGACGTGCATGTATCCTAATGCATGTATTAGATCTAGTGAATAGAGGGCAAAAAATGATGAAGGGGGGTGCAGATAATAACTTTAATTTTAGTGTCTTCCTCACTGTATCCCCAAATGCTTTGAGATAAATAATCCAACACAAGCCAGTGGTATAAATTACAAAATGCACTGGTGTAAAAGATCTTTGCAAACGTATCATGAAAATGTGCTATCTGGGGCACAAAATCCTCTTTCCCATTTCTATGATGATAGTCATGGAAAAAAATATCTTATTGTTCTATCCAAAAGGATTATTTGCTGCAAGTAGAATATCTTAAGTCTGTAGTAATGACATTGTACAAATATTTGAATAAATAAAAGCATTTAGCCACAGGGGTAATAGAAGAAAAGGATGTATTTTAAAGTAAAGTTTGAGAAGAGATATTAACTCTGAGACTGCGACACGCTTGGCAATGGTGTTCCAAGTGGCAAGAGTTGAAGAGAAGACTAATATACAACAGTAGGTGACCTTCTGAAAAGCAGGGGGGGAGGGAAGATGAATATTAGATAAGCAAAGAGGAGAGGATCAGAGAGCAACATGCAAGATCATGGAGAGTTTTAACCATAAGGAAGGCATTTTAGAACTGTCATTCAATATTTGGGAGGCCAGTAGACTCATTTGAAGATGGGAGTGAAAGTGTTACTGAGGGCTTTCAGAACCCAAAGCAGTGGTAACTTAACTGTTTCTCTCCAGGCAGTGTCAGGAATAAATCAATGGGGGTACAACTCATCCGTCTGATAAATGATTGATACAAGCAAGAATGCTTTTACCTAAAACTACTTTCTTCTTAAATCTCAAGCACACACACACACATCCTGTCGCACTAAGGTTAGAGCATTTCAAAACATGGATATTTACCTAAAAAATCTGAAATGACTTCAAGGAATCAACAGCCAGGCTTCCAGGGGGCTGCTGGGGAATTTAGCTATGAAATCCTTGCCCAAAGGAAAGCTTCCTCAGACTGTTCCAAAGCACACTTTATAACTAAACTTTTGGATACATTTTCTCTGGAAAAAGTATATAACTCATAAATAGCCTCTATTAGGCTGACAATTTCCCTAGCAACAGCCAATAACAATTCATTATTCTCCTTACCAGCAAAGCATTTCTGGTCATAACAATGACAACATGTAAGTTAGAGCCACCTAAAACCAAGGCTGTGCAAATATTCCTTCTATTTTCATGGAACCTTAACTCCCTGTCCCAACCTCCCATTCTGATAGCAACCCTGCAAGCATTCAGTTATATGGCCTTGTCTCTCAAGTTCCTAAAACTGTCTCTAGTTCTGTGATGTTTGGGTTTCAGTGGTTGAATATACAAAATTGCTGGCTGCGGTACTGTCAAGTTCTGGTTTAACAAAAGGGCCACACACATTCATATGTGAAAGTTGGCGTGGAATTGGGGGAAAAAAACATGGTGGTACTCTCTCAAGTTCTGCCCTCAGACAAAGTGCTATCTGCTTGAAAGCAGAAGCAGCAATGTGAGCGGGCCATGTTGCAGAGATAGTGGCGGGCAGGTTAACAGTCATAAGAGAATTGTAGGAGGGAGAAAGACAGATTATAAAGAAGAGGAAAATGGGAGATGTAAGATGAAGAGGGAGAAAATGGCATTGAAGTAACCTTTCAAAATGTTCCTTTTCTGTTTTGAAAACAAATTAGTTAAAATACGCTTATTTGGTAAACACAGTGTGTGACTATGGAGGAGTCTTTGGTTTTGAATGAAAATAAACCCTGAATTCAAATTTCACCCATTTGTAGATTTTTCTTTCTTTCTTTAACCGGGGTGGAAGGGAGCATCAAAATGTACCAAGAGGACAGGAAAACAGCATTATGAAGAGCTAAACATACTAAAACTAGCAAGGAGCTTGGTTGGCAATGTAGAAAGCATCATGATCAATAGTCCATGTCACAGAGAATGGTTGATCCTCCAAAGAGTTTTGGTTGTTTACATAGTATTGACTCTCCTCTTTATTTCCAGTTGCTGAAGTGCATTAGAAGACGCTAAAAGTACATTATTTACATTACATTTGATGGGAAGGGAGGAGTATCCTGTCAATTTCTCCATTTAATTGTGGTTCATTCTTTGAAAACTTTGAGAACTTTGTTTTAGACTGAAATTCCAATCAGTTGTGTCTATGGTCTTGGTCCTTTTGTGTCATGAACTTACTGACATGAATGAAATATTTCTCAGGTTGCTCAAAGGAAGTTTATTAACACTGATAATATATACATATTATATGTTATGAACTAAAGTGTGTGTGAATATAATATATGTATATATATTCACAAACAATGGTCACCATTAAAAACCTAATTGTCTTGGACATTTATTATTTTTAGTATTTGCTGTTCTTTATATAATAAATATAAGAAATAATGGTCACTTCATGTCTAGTTAGCTTAGGCAAAAAATGGTAAGGGTGACACATGCACATGGGCGCACACACACACTTCTTTAAAACAATACTGTTATAATGCATAACTAGGGATGGCATTTATGTTTTACACTACTACCCACTACTACCTGCAATGCAATGCACTCCGTCCCACATCAATCAGAATTCCATTCAGTGATGTCCCGCAGCACTTTTATTGCTATCATTTATGGAAGGTCTTGAATATTCTTATACTGTACAAAAGCTCTGGTGATTTATTTTCATAGTTCATCTGAAAATGAAAGTTGTGTCATCCACAAGATAGCTGATTTTTTTTTAAATATTTTTTTAATTAATTAATCACAATGAAAAACTAATATTTTCAGCACAGGTTAGTTTCTATGACAAGTTGTTATGCAAGATATTTGGTTTTATGGGCAAGGGGAATGCTTGGGTAAAAGTAAAATTGCTAATGAACAAAACTAGTTGTTGACAATATTAATAAAGTATCAGAGCATAATATTTATGGGTTTCTTTAATTTAATACCACCAACCTGGTTTTAACAGCCAAGGGAAAATTGTATTTTGTTGCCTTAAAGCTTATATTAGAATTTATGTTCCAATTAGAAGTGTTCTGGTGTGTTTTTATTTATTTGATTCATTAAAAAAAACAACCAAGAGCATAAACCTCCATACTTTTATATTCAATTGGTTTAATTTCCCAAATCTGTTTTGCATTGGGTAACTGAGAGATGAGCAGCCCAGGTATAAAATGTTAAAACAATGCTAGTTCTTAAAAATCCTAAAAAAAAATTTCCCCAAAATCCCGGTGTGCAGGTTAGACCTGCTGAGGAAATGGAAAGGGAACAATGAGCAACCACTTGACAAATAGGCTATTTCTCATATGCAAAGTACACAAGACATTTTAAATGATTTGGGCCTGGTTTTCCACTGCTTTATAATTCGTGCAGTCATTTACGTGTACTTTGTAAGTTTATAACAGACTACAAAATGTTCTAGGTGGGGAGAATAGGATCAGAGAATCACAGGCCATGTCTTCACTACGGAGACTATCGCAGCATAGCTACGGTGCTGTAGCTCTGCCAGCATAACACTGTTGTGAAGACACAGCCTATAGTGTGATGGGGAAGGGGTTTTTCCATTCCTGTAGGAACTCCACCTTCCTGAGTGGCGGTAGCAACCTAGCTGTGTTTGCACTGGGAATTAGGTTAGCATAGCTATGTTGCTCAGAGGTATAGATTTTTCACACCCCTGAAAGCCAGACCTAAGTCAGCCTACGTTTTATGTATAGACCAGGCCATAGAGTTCAAATCTAGTTTGGTCTCTTGTATATCAAAGTCCACCAAAAGAAACCTGCACTTGCATGCTAAACCCAACAACTGAAATAAGATCAAAGTATTACAGCCCACAGGAGATTAGATTATTATGGTGCACAGGCTCTTGATCTTCAGATTATTTTTCTGCAACAAATTATATTTTATAATTTTGGTAAGACATTTTGTTCTGTGAATCACATTTCCTTTCTAACATTTCAAACATAGCCATTGACCATGTGCATTGTATTAGAGGTGGGCAAAATATTTGTAATGAATCATGTACTTTTCAAAATGGGTCTGAGTTCAAGAAACATTCTCAAAACTAAAGCAGTTTCATAAATTGTTGCAGTAGTAATGTTTCACACATGCATTTGCTATTAGGCTGACAGAAGATTTTTATAGCCAACTCTTCTATTACTCTTAGAATTTTGAGGTAAGTTGGTTGGCTGCGATAGGTCACATAGGATACAAAGTATTCGTACACATTTCATAAATGGCAGGTATACTTGATATGGTCAACAGGCTTGTAGAAACTATTCTGACTCCATTTTCTCAGAATGGCTGCAGTTTATGTGCTCTCTGATCCAGTTCAGAAGATAGAAAACTGTCAGCAGTAATCTTTAGTTCGATTGGAACTCTGCCACAGGGACTGTCTTTTTGTTCTGTTTGTACAGTGCCTAGCACAGCAGGGACCTGGTCTGGGAGCAGGGTTCCTAGCCACTAGTACAATACAAATAATTATAATTTTTGTGCTGCTCAGTGCTGTAGTGTGCTCCCACTTCCAAGACATCTCAGGATTTGGTAGTAGGGTTGCCAACTTTCTAATCTCACAAAACTGAACACCCTTGCCCTGCCCTTTTCTCCACCTCTCCCACCCCCCCGTCCATCGTTCATTCTCCCTCACCCTCATTCACTTTCAATGGGCTAAGGCAGGCAGGGGGTTGGGATGCAGGAGAGGGTAAGGGCTCCAGCTAGGGGTGCGGGCTCTGGGGTGGGGCTGGGAATGAGGTGTTTAGGGTGCAGGCGGGGGCTCTGGGGTGCAGGAAGGTGTGAGGGGGTGCAGACTCCAGGTGGTGCTTACCTCAGGTGGCCGGCACGTACCTCTGGCTCCTGGGGGTGGGGGACGGGGGCTCTGCGTGCTGCCCGTGCCCACAGGTACCGCCCCTGCAGTTCCCATTGGCTGGGGTTCCTGGCTACTCCTGAGCCTAGGAGCCAGACATGCCAGCTGCTTCTGGGAGCTGCCTGGAGCCAGGCAGGCAGGGAGCCTGCCTTAGTCCCGCTGCACTGCTGACTGGACCAGGTGCTCTAGTCCAGAAATGGATGTCTGGCAAGTGTAGACACCAGGGTGACAAAGGTTCCATCTGCCACTGAGAACGGAAAAGAGAATCAGGCTATTGGTTTTCTTCTCAAGAAGATGACGTAGGAGTGCAGTTCTGCAGGGCTTGCTGAGTGGTGGACAACTTTGTGGAATTAGATTGTGGAGTTCTCAGCAGAACTGAATAAGCATCTAAACTGATTTTTTTGGGAGTTTTCCTTCCATGCTAGATTTAATTAGTTAATTAGTTTTTGTTATAGTGAAGCTGGTTTAATGCATGATTTTTACAAGTCATTAGGGTTTGCATGAGCATTTTATTCCCCTTCATCGGCACACAGCAGCGAAATGAGGACAAGGCATGTGGATGGATTTTAAGCGGCAGGCTGCAACTTTCAT
The DNA here is from genome assembly GCF_027887155.1 of Malaclemys terrapin pileata. Classification (NCBI taxonomy): domain Eukaryota; kingdom Metazoa; phylum Chordata; order Testudines; family Emydidae; genus Malaclemys; species Malaclemys terrapin. The sequence goes on from NC_071512.1 coordinate 30,838,635, forward strand.
TAAACTTAACCATAGAGGAGGGATGTTACCTACCTATCACCCATACTCCAATACCAGGCATTTAAATGGTTTCAGTGCTGGGGTTACACGCCTCCTACTTATAACCCGTAATTCAGGGTAGGCTCTTCTCAGCCTGACCCTCAGGACTCAGTTTGCTTTGAGTTCTACCAACCCTGTGAAGGGGACAGAGGGTGCAGAAGGTTGGGGACTTCAGCCCCTGAGGGCCATCCGTGTCTCACCCTATCCTATGATCTCAAGGCTTATCACCAAAATCCTAGCTCTTTTACTTCTGGTGTCTGTTCATTCCCTGCTCTGAATCTTACTGGGAACTGGCAGCAAGCTGTAACAATTCACCCAAGTACCTCAGTTAAGTGCTAAGCACATTCCTGCTTAGCTCACTGTGGCTTGAAGGTGCTGCAAGGAAAGTGAAAAATCTCTCCTGTCCTCTGCCAATTGGTTCATGGGAGAAAATGTATCTCCTGACCTCCAAATGGGTGATCGGTTAGACATGCAGCATCTGTCGGGCTGGATTCCCATTACTAGCACAGTGGGGCTGCTGGACTGGAGCTGAAAGAGCCTCCACTCCAGCTTAAATCCTTGGAGCTGGGAAATGCTGGCTAATCAGCACCCCTCTCCCCCTCCCAACTGGCCAATGGGTGCCAGAAAGTGGAGGAGGAGCTACTTGGTGTTCTTCACTGAGTGTCCCCCTCCCTCACTGCTGGGGCTGTCCCCTTTCACTCCCAGCCCCTTCAAGTTCCCCCACCCATTGAGGTGGGAGAATGGCATTTGTAGTCATAGGATATAAGTTATTAGAAACTGTAATTTTTATGTATGTGGTATGAGTATAGAGAGAAATAAGATGGCTTACGGACTGCCACATCATACTGATATCATTTTATATTGTACCTCTCACTCATATACCTCTCAGCTGCTCAGAAGGCCACTTTAAAGGTACACATGTCCTCTTGGCAGCCTCCCAAATCCATACAGATAGTATGGAGTAGAGAGGAACAGGAGGTGGGGGACAGAGGAGAAGCCTGTTACTGGGGGTGCAGCAGAAGAGGTGCTTGTGTTTCCTCTTTCTGCTCACGTGGGCTTGAAATGGAAACTGTCAGAGAGATGGACTTTAATTGACTTTATCCACAATAGTACAAGAAATCATCCTTGGTTCAAGTCCTTGCCATGATTAATCAGTGTGGTTTTTTGTGTTCATGAACTAGCTAGCAATTGAACCTGATTTGAACTTTCTTGGCACTACCCAGAGATCTAAAAATACTGGGGAGCTGAAATTCAAGTTACATTTCAAGCTGAGTCCACATTTGCTATCTATCCTTTCTTCCAATTAAACACCATGCATGCATGACTCATCCAGCTCAAACTTGTTCAGTTTGCAGTGAGATTTAGCCATTGAATAAAACAGGTTGTCCATAGTTTGTACAATTTCAAGGTTTGCAAAGAGGTCCTGAGTAAAATGTTTCCCAGCCTTTTTACAGCTAAAACTTGGAAGGCTTGGCTCAGGTCTAACTACAGGTGTTTTAAAAAAAACAGATTGGGAAGTTGCTGAGTTTATTCATTATAGCTGCTGTAAATAGCTGCTTCTCTACTAAGATACTGTTTTGTAATAGTTTGAAGACTTCCAGCTCCCACATCTCGCATACATTGCAGCTTTATTACAAAAGCTGAGGCAAATAAAACTTCAGATTAGTATAATCCAATACCATCACCATCCGAGGAGTGCAATACCAAGCTGGCTAAAATAATGTCATAGGCACGTGTGCTCTGTCAGTATCACTACTGCATTGGTTGGTCAACTAAACAAGTGTAAAGGGGTTTCTCTCAGCTAACAATATAAAAATAGTCTTTTTTAATTTTAAGGAAGCAAATATTGAGACTCAAAATAGCCAAAACCTCCATCTTTGGTCCAAGGAAGAGTTACCCCTCCTAGCTCCTGTCAATGGCTGAACCTCCATGGGGCCTGGGTACCCAGGTGCAAGCAATATGGCAAGAGTGCTTTACACATGTGGCCTGGTCTACACTCGGGGGGGGAGGGGTGATAGATCTAAGTTACGCAACTTCAGCTATGTGAAGAACGTAGCTGAAGTCAACGTACTTAGATCGACTTACCGTGGTGTCTTCACCGCAGTGAGTTGACTGCTGCTGCTCCCCCGTCAACTCCGCCTGCGCCTCTCTTGGAGGTGGAGTACAGGAGTCGATGGGAGAGCGCTTGGAGGTTGATTAGACTAGTCGCGATAAATCGACCCCTGCTGGATCAATTGATGCCCACCAATCTGGCGGGTAGTGTAGACATACCCATGCTTGCCATCAATTGGTTGTAACTTAGAACTGGTTGAAAAACCGAATAGATTTTTTGTCAATCTGTGTGATTGTGATGAATATTTTTGACCAGCTCAAGTGTCGAATAGAAAATATATCCTCTCTGTGGTAACTATCTTCTTCCACTATTGCACCTTGAATCACAAGAGTAATTGCTATAGGTGCTACAGCAAGGGTGGACTAAGCGCTTATGGGTGGATCCTTTAGCAACACTCCACATGACAATGCCATTTATTGCTGGGACCTATTTTTATCCTTCTCCAGTATTGTCGCAGCTCAATAAGTGAGAGCACTAACCCATTCTACACTGACACCAATAAGTCATGCTTAAAGCATGTGCCCCAGGCTGCCTTGGGGAAATATTAGTTTGGGAAGTAAGGGTTATATTTTGAGGAAAGGAGTATTTGACAAAGTGGCCAGGGAGAGTGGAAAAATTGTTCTCTCAAACACAAAGTTAAATTTCAGTTGTAGTGGGAGAAGTGAAACGAAAGGGATGTATTGCTTAAAAGGGTACTGTCAACTTGAAAGCTAAGAAGTTTTTTAGAAGTGTTGAGTAGTTTCATTTACCACACCTTCCCCTAAGCCCTCCTGTCTATCTCTGACTTTTTTAAGGTGGTCTTACTACATTTTCTATTCTTTTAAAAATATTCTCTTCTCTTCTGTGTTAAAGATGCACAGGAATAGAGTAAAGTGAGTATACAGAGGAAATAATGAATCTGACTGCATAAAGTGCACAAAGAGAACACAATGGGGAAAGAGTATACTTTTTCTAAATTTAGCAGTACTGCAGTCTGAGGTTTCACTTGTAACAGTAGGGGGATTTTTAAAGTGACATTATCCCTTCATTTACAAAAATATAAAAAGACCTGAGAAAAGATATTTAGGTCAATTACATGTAACAATTTCCCTTCTGTATTAAAATATGGAAGTAACTTTGGTTTATTCAGACAAGCTTGTGTGTCAATACTTGGCTGAACTATAATCTATTTTATTACTTTCTACAGTATATAAAATTATATATCACTTTATTAAACCTAAAGTGTGGGTTAAAATGGAAAAAGAAAGTTGCTGTAAGTTGTAAATATTTCCTTTTTTATTGCTTTTAAAAGAAATGTTAAAGAGGTTAAGATATATTCATTTGATAGAAAATTGTGGAAATATGGTTTGGTGATAAAGATGTAGGTGAAGGAATTTTACTTAACTGAAGACAGCAGCTGTGGACAGAATTTAGAAGGCCAACCCTTCACATACAATAATGTCAAGCTAATGTTCAATAGTTTTTCATTCTATTGATCTGATTTTCCTCCAAAAGCTTTTGATTGCCCTAGAGAGAGATGACAGAAACAAACAAAAAAACAATTGAATTTCTAACTGCTTGAACTTTCTAAAGGGTCAAAAGGTCATCTTCATATAATGGCTTATGGCATATTGCAGAACTTTGCAAATTTAATCTTTAAAAATTTTCTTAAACAACAGGTACAGATGATCATTAAAAACACAAATCTCCAGAAATAAGGAATTGGAGCTGTTCTATTAAATTCAGTCACTTTCCACTGCTCACATGCAAAATTGTAACCCTGGCCTTCATCCTTGGATGTGGGTTTATGTAGTTCTGATGTCACTATTATGTGACAAAAAACACAGCAAAACAAAAACAATTTTCTTGATTAAATGCCATTATTTCTCTATTATTGCAAATGCTCTTTCAATGCCAAAGAATATATATATTCCACAATGGCTTTTCCTTGTCATTTTCCTGAAAAAAGTCTCATAGGTAACAGTGTGTCTGGCAGTGTTGGTGGTGGTTGTGTTGGAAGATTTGATTGTAGTTCTCAAGCACCTTCCATGTGAATTTACACTTGAACACCTGCTTTATGAAAATGGTGAGATGCTTTAATTCAGGCCTTACCGGACACCTTAGAACTGGAGAACTAAACTGCTTAGCTCAGAAGCAGTCAAAGGTGGGTAGGACCTTGCTGAAAAGCCCAGATCCACCCTGTCTCCAGCAGTTGGGAAGTGGGAGTGTGCTGGGATTTCCATAACATGGTGCTGCTCCGGACCATGCTTGAGGGCTCCATGTATCATATAACTGGTTACTCTTCTCCCTCCGTCCACTCCAACTCTTCTCCAGTTGTTGGAAGGGAGAAAAGAGGTGGTGTCTGATACTTGACCCTTCTCCTAAGCCCTTCTAGTTGACAAAAGGAGGGGATGGTCTACAGAGCCATACCCTTACCACTACTCCCCCCCACCTTTTTTTTTTTTTTTTTTGCATTTGCATTTGCATTTGCATTTTCCTCCTTCACGATTAACTCCAGTGCCTGCTTTTCAGATCCTTCCCTGGTAGGAACATCAGGAAACTAATATGCTGCTTGACAGTATGCCAGAAAGCACTAACGGCCAGGAAACAAAACAGAAGTTTAATGTCTCTCTGCTGCAGAGGCAGTCAGCTTTCAGACTCAGGAAGACAGCTCTCCATCAATTTATATGTGGCCGTTTCTTTGTAACCATCTTTGTAAGTTAAAGGTTAAATTCTGAAAAAGAAAAGCCTACTGCCCTCTTCCCCCCCCCCCCCCATACACCCTTACTGTAAGCCTCAGGTCTTACCGGGAAAAGCTTCCAGTGTGTTATGGATGAATAGATTTTATATATCCTGATTTAGTTTATTAATAAAATATGCTTTAACTTTCATGTTACATAAGGCAATTAGCCTATAAACTGGGACCTAATAGAAAACACTCATGCTGGCAGGATGCCCTCAGATATATTGAGATTAATGAGTATACTGTTATGCACAAACACAGTGAGTCTTCCAGTCTGTTATGTTCCAAGAAATGCAATCCTGGAAGCATGGTGCTGCTAGGTATGATATCACACATGCACTACCAGTCAAGTTTGAGTGTAATGTCTTTTGGGAAGTAACAATATTCATGGTGGCAGTACCCATCATTTTGGAAGAGGGACAAAGAAGCTAAACATTCAGCCAGATCAGTCTCTTTTCTGGTTTGCACCTCCATGCAAATATGCTTTAAACTGTTAAATAGACTTGTTGAAATATCCATTTTAAAATGCGTAAAGACAGTTTCATTATCCCTGTTGAATTTTGCATGAAGCCCCATTTAACAAGGTTCTAGCTCCCAGATTTTTGCTTTCTTTTTTTTTTTAAAGTAGATGAGTTGCATGTCAAAAAATGCTTTCATTGCAGTGACCTTGGTAAGCGAGGTTTAAAACACACACACACACACACACACACACACACACACACACACACACACACACACACACACACACACACACACACACACACACACACACACACAGTTGCTCTGCATAACCCAAGGAGGCCTTCTAGGCAGCCTATGGACTTTATGCTGGTTCTTTCCAAATGACATTCATATACTGGGAATCTGGTTGAATATCAGACTGGGACTTTCCTTGTATTACAATGCAGGAGAAGTAAATAGGCATTGATTGGGATGTAGAATGTTTGGCTTGATTTTGTTCTTGCGCCATTTTTACATCAGTGTACATTCATTGACTTTTTAGAGATCCCTCTCATCACTGTTATTCAAGGTGTGTATGTACAACACTTGGGGAGATACTTTGGTCCATGGTGTCACCAATAGTAGATAACACTCAGGCCTGGTCTACACTAGGCGTTTATGTCGAAGTTAGCGCCGTTACATCGAATTAACCCTGCACCCGTCCACACCGCGAAGGTATTTAGTTCGACATAGAGGTCTCTTTAATTCGACTTCTGTACTCCTCCCCGACGAGGGGAGTAGCGCTAAATTCGACATGGCCATGTCGAATTAGGCTAGGTGTGGATGGAAATCGACGCTAATAGCTCCGGGAGCTATCCCACAGTGCACCACTCTGTTGACGCTCTGGACAGCAGTACGAGCTCGGATGCTCTGAACTGCCACACAGGAAAAGCCCCGGGAAAATTTGAATTTGAATTCCTTTTCCTGTCTGGCCAGTTTGAATCTCATTTCCTGTCTGGACATCGTGGCGAGCTCAGCAGCACTGGCAACGATGCAGAGCTCTCCAGCAGTGATGGCCGTGCAATCTCAGAATAGAAAGAGGGCCCCAGCATGGACTGATCGGGAAGTCTTGGATCTCATCGCTGTGTGGGGCGATGAGTCCGTGCTTTCCGAGCTGCGATCCAAAAGACGGAATGCAAAGATCTACGAGAAGATCTCTAAAGACATGGCAGAGAGAGGATACAGCCGGGATGTAACGCAGTGCCGCGTGAAAATCAAGGAGCTGAGACAAGGCTACCAGAAGACCAGAGCGGCAAACGGACGCTCCGGATCCCATCCCCAGATATCCCGTTTCTACGAGGCACTGCATTCCATCCTCGGTGCGGCCGCCACCACTACCCCACCAGTGACCGTGGACTCTGAGGATGGGATAGTGTCCACGGCTGGATCCTCGGACATGTTAGCGGACGGGGAAGATGAGGAAGGAGATGAGGAGGACGAGGCAGTCGACAGCGCTCACAACGCTGATTTCCCCGACAGCCAGGATCTCTTCATCACCCTTACAGAGATCCCCTACCAACCGTCCCCAGCCATTACCCCGGACACAGAATCTGGGGAAGGATCAGCCAGTAAGTGTTGTAAAAATCTAAACATTTATTTGTAACAGAACAGGAATATTAACAATTTAAAAAATGGGTTTCTCATGATTAGTTTGATTAGCTTAACGGTTCAGTCATGGGCAGTGCAACTATTGAAAAAAAATCTAGCAATGTCCGGTTTTGCATGATTGTCCTGCCCAAGCCGCTCTACTGGTTAGTCACTGCTACAGCAGCTACAGTAAAATGCGGTCTATATGTCCGGGGATGGAGCAGAAATCCTCCTGTGACATCTCGAGGAAGCTCTCCTGGAGGTAATTGGAAATCCGCTGCATTAGGTTCTTGGGGAGAGCGGCCTTATTGGGTCCTCCGTAGTAGGACACGTTGCCACGCCACGAGACTATCAAGTACTCTGGAATCATTGCTCTGCACAGCATGGCGGCATACGGCCCTGGTCTTTGCAGGCTTTCCCGGAGCATTCTCTCTTTCTCGCTGTCAGAGATCCTCATGAGGGTGATGTCGCTCATGATGACCTGCTTTGAATGAGGTAGGGGAATGTTAGTGTTGGGACTGCTTTGCCGTTCCTTTACAGAACTGTAACCGCTGGTTTGCAGCCACGCGGTGGAGGCGGGAGAGGGGCAGCCGAAAGGGATCGTTCCCGGGGACAGCCGCGAGGGTGTGGGACAGGAGCAGACTTCCTGCTTGCCGAATTGCTGGCAGCAGGGACCGACATTGATTTCAATGTGAAATGAGGCCATTGCTAATATTAAAGTTTTAAGCTGCCACAAGTCTACGGCTTACCATGTCTGCCTGCAACAGAAATTCCGTTCTCCTGAGAGGCTTCTCAAATGTGCTGTAGAAGACCCCAGGCACTGAATGCGAAGGCCGAGAATTCGACCTTGTGCTGAGTGCGCATGTGATAGGTGCTGTGCATGGTCTTGTTAACAGAGAAAGACTATGTTCTTTGTTCACAACTACATTTATCTTTCTGAGGAATTCACTCCCTTTTTCCCATTCCCACAGCCCCATCTGCGACTGTCTCACAACCTAGCCTGTCATCACACTCCCAGAGGCTAGCGCGGATTAGGCATAAGAAGAAGAGGACACGGGAGGACATGTTCTCGGAGCTTATAGCCTGCTCCAGAGCCCAGGCAGCACAGCAGACCCAGTGGCGGGAGAACTTGACCCGAATGCACCAAGCCAACATGGATCGGGAGGAGAGGTGGCGTCAGGAAGACCAGCAGGCGACTCAAACCCTGCTTGGACTAATGAGGGAGCAAACGGACACGCTCCGGCGCCTTGTGGATGTTCTGCAGGAACGGAGGCAGGAGGACAGAGCCCCGCTGCAGTCCATCTCTAACCGCCCTCCCCCGCCACCAAGTCCCATACTCCCCTCACCCAAAGTGCACAGAAGGAGAGGCGGCAGAGTCCCTGCTAACTCTCACTCCACCCCTGCAGAGAGCTCGAGCAGCAGAAGGCTCTCATTCCCCAAAATTTGACAAGTTCTTTCCTTCCCGCCTGACACAAGCCCCCGTCCAAGTTTCACTTTCCCAGTTCCATGTTTGGTTGATAATAAAAAATACGTTTCTGTTAACTACTGTTTCCATCATGTTCTTTTGGAGGAGGGGGGGATAGGGGGTTGGTAATTCGACAGGACAGTCACCTTTGGCAGGGTATATAGTCGGGGGCAGGCACAGCAGCAGGGCACATACATAGTGCAGTGATGCAGTGACTAGTTACCCTGGTTAGTCTGGGAGGTTGTTTTCATGTTATGTGGTGGGGGGTGGGTTGCTCTGTGACTTTGTGGCAGGGGAGGGCAGTTACAGATCTTAAGCGGCGGTCCTTAGGCAGGATCACAGAGCCACACAGCAGGGGATCTGTAACCGTCCTCCCCCTGCCACAAAGTCACATAGACCCCCCCATACACACAGTCCCTATCAGGAGGGGTGACAGGCTCCGTTGAAACAACCATCCCACCGCAGCGGAGCCTGTCAATCCTTGAGTTTAGAAGCTGCATTCGCGCCACTACAGTACACCCGCTCCGCACCACAGTCTGCGTCCCAGTTTTAAAAAATTCCCGCGAATACAGTATTAAAGAAAACGGTGTGCTTTAACAAAGTAGAACTATTTTTATTTTGAAACGTGTGTTGGAAGTGGGGTGAAGGGGGTATGTAACTGGATAGGATAGTCAACATTAACTGGGCAAAGAAACGGGGGCAGGTTTAGCTTCTCAATACACAAACTTTAAAGTCACAGGTTACCCTGCTCACTCAGGAACTTTGCTTTCAAAGCCTTCCGGATGCACAGCGCTTCCCGCTGGTCTCTTCTAATCGCCCGGCTGTCTGGCTGTGAGTAATCAGCAGCCAGGCTATTTTCCTCAACCTCCCACCCCGCCATAAAGGTCTCCCCCTTGCTCTCACAGAGATTGTGGAGCACACAGCAAGCTGCAATAACAATGGGGATATTGGTTTTGCTGAGATCACAGCGAGTCAGTAAGCTTCTCCATCTCCCCTTGAGACGGCCAAAAGCACACTCCACCACCATTCTGCACTTGCTCAGCCGGTAGTTGAAGAGTTCTTTTTCAGTGTCCAGGGCGCCAGTATAGGGCTTCATGAGCCAGGGCATTAGCGGGTAGGCTGGGTCCCCGAGGATGACTATAGGCATCTCCACATCCCCAAGAGTTATTTTGTGGTCCGGGAAGTAAATACCTTGCTGCAGCTGTCTAAACAGACCAGAGTTCCTGAAAACACGAGCGTCATGAACCTTGCCCGGCCATCCCACGTAGATGTTGGTAAAACGTCCCCTGTGGTCCACCAGTGCTTGCAGCACCATGGAAAAGTAGCCCTTTCTGTTAATGTACTGGCTGGCCTGGTGTTCCGGTGCCAGGATAGGGATGTGAGTTCCATCTATGGCCCCACCGCAGTTTGGGAATCCCATCGCTGCGAAGCCATCTATGATCGCCTCCACGTTTCCCAGGGTGACTACCTTTGGCAGCAGTACATCAACGATTGCCTTGGCTACTTGCATCACAACAACCCCCACGGTAGATTTGCCCACCCCAAACTGGTTCGCGACTGACCGGTAGCTGTCTGGCGTTGCAAGCTTCCACAGGGCTATGGCCACTCGCTTCTGGACAGTCAGGGCTGCTCGCATCCGGGTGTCATTGCGCTTCAGGGCAGGGGACAGCAACTCACAAAGTTCCAGGAAAGTTCCCTTCCACATGCGAAAGTTTCGCAGCCACTGGGATTCATCCCAGACCTGCAGCACTATGCGGTCCCACCACTCAGTGCTTGTTTCCCGTGCCCAGAATCTCCTTTCGACGGCATCAACATGACCCATTGCCACCGTGATGTTCTCGGCGCTGGGTCCCCTGCTTTCTGAGAGGTCTGTGCTACTCTCAGACTTCAGGCCATCACCGCGTTGACGTAGCCTCCTCGCCTGACTTTTCTGCATCTGCCTCAGGGAAAGGTGTATGATAAGTTGCGAGGCGTTGAGAGCGGCCACAACTGCAGTGATGGTTGCAGCAGGCTCCATGCTCGCAGTGCTGTGGCATCCGCGCTGTCACTGACTAGAAAAGTGCGCGAACTGATTTCCCGCCGGCGCTTTCAGGGAGGGAGGGCGGGAGTGATGGACGGATGACGACAGTTACCCAAAAGCACCCTGGACACCTTTTTTTTACCCAGAAGGCATTTGCGGCTCCACCCAGAATTCCAATGGGCAGCGGGGACTCCGGGAACTGTGGGATAGCTGACCACAGTGCACCACTTCCAATGTCGACGCTTTCCCCGTTAGTGTGGACTCACAAAGTCGAATTACTGTCCTTAGTGTGGACACACACGTTCGACTTTGCAATATCGATTCCAAAAATTCGATTTAAGTAAAATCGAACTACTCTCGTAGTGTAGACAAGGCCTCAGCTCTGTATCCCCTTTTCATCAAACCCGGATATTGCTATTTCTATGTCTTCCTAAAGGGAAGTGTTGCATTAATGTAGATGGAAGAAATGCCCCCAGAGGGTCAAAGGTGTTGACATGATCCTGTCACTGTCTAACATTAAAGAGTATTCAACAAGTTTGAGGTTTGGTATACGGAGACCTTGGTTTTCTTAGTTCCATGGCAAACATACTATTAAACATCCCTTTAACCAGTTATTTAATGTACAAAAACAGAAGGCAAAATAGTTAAAGAATTTGAAATGGAAAGTAAGGTTTTCATTTTAACAATTTCTCTTATTCCCCTTTCCTTTAGCTGTGGATTATTTTTAAAAGGAAACCCTCCTCCCATTAGACATTCTCTTAGGTGGCATCGAAGATGGTAATAACTGTCCTTTTGGGGCAAAGAGGAGTGAGTGAGTGAGTTAGAGCTGTTGTGATTGTTGTTAAACTCATTCCTAGACGACAAAACAAGACAAACACAAATGAGGAAAGAAGAGACAAGCAAAGACTGTCTTTGGTGTTGACTTTTATTTGCTACCTCACAGCTGGAAATCACAAGCACTGCACGTGGGTTTGTCAGACACTTTGGGACCTGGCTAATGTGTAGTACATTGGGCTGTGGGGGACATCGCTTTTTATCTACCTCTTTGGTCACAGGCTGACACAGTGATGCAAAACATACAGTCTTTGTTGGCTGAGCCAGACTTTTTCACTGGTCTCTCTCAGGCTGGGCAGAGCAGGATGGGCCCTCTGTCCCATTGTGCTGGCACAATTGACCACAGGATCAAATGGAATGCTGAGAGCGAGAGAGAGAGACAGGACAGGAACAATAGTGGGGGCAGAAAGGAACACACAAGGAAAGAGGAGCTAGAGTCAGATGTCTCTGGCTGAAGTTTCTGCTGGTGCAGCGTCGATGGCTGGGTCTGGGCTTCATGATGATACAATGACTTTCAAAATCCACGAGTGAAGGATGAATTCCCCAGACTGAAGCAGAAACCTTCCCCCTCCTCCAGGAATTCCTCAGTTGGAGGGCCCCACTCAAAGTCTCTTCTTTATTTTAAGACCTCTAAATAACCCATCCTCTCATTATTTTATCCACAAATCAGGCTAATTTCTGATGCATGAATTTTGGTTCATTTATTTCCAGTACCACATTTTTCTTGTTTTACCAGACAAAATCTTCACGCCATCTTTGAGTTCTATCAGTAGGCCTTTTTATCTGGACTAATTCAATCTGTTTCCCTTGTGCAACTTTTCCCATCAGCATTTATTTTTATATGTTGTTGTGACACTTTATAAATTTGTATCCACTTTTCCACAGTTAAGCTCACATGTGGGGTAGGCCTACGAGGCTTCAATTATCAGTACAGGAGGTACTTGGAAAAGACAAAATTGGCTAAGTTTTGGCCTGGAAAAGAGTATGCTGATGAATAGCAACTAGAGGAATAAGTGTGGTCTGTAAGTCCATCTTAATGCGTTGCTGTTCTTGAGTCACAGGTGGGAACTGTGGCATATGATGGTTCTTTCATCTATTGGTGTTGTAAGTCTCCAATTATTTCTCCATTATATGAGCCTGGCTACAATAATTTGTAGCATCAAACACTGCAGTGTTCTTTATTTCAGCTTCTTTCCTATCATATACAGCACTCATCCCATCATGTTATCTGATCACCTGCTTACAAAGAACCCAAATCCATCTCCTTGCAGCAGTTCACCTCTTGAATGGGGTGAGCTGTTATATATTACATAGCCAGTGCAGAACATGGCTGTATTAACTTCTGGCTGCAATCCAAGGTATTGGGTTTTATGTAAAGCTCTGAGAGAAATCTCCCAGAGACACCTCTTTTCACTGACAAACATCCTGTCTTTGTAGATGACATTTGTTGGGATGCCCTTGCTGTTAGGTCTTGGGGTTGAACGTCTTAGTGAAAGATCAACTTCTGGCAACTGCTCTAGTGGTTAATCAGCAGCTGAGTTTGTCAAGCTGTAAAAACAAAATATTATCTTTCCATGCAGGCCTCTGCCTTTACGTTTAATAATTCTAGCAGAAGACCTACAATCTTTGGAATGTAGTTGATTTATTTTAAAAGGATGACATTTTTGATATATTGGCTATCTTAATTGGTGTAAAGCACCCTGAGGTCTTTATTTGCTATTTGCCAGTCTTCAGAAATACAAATATACAAATATACACAGACATCTACAGACACGACCAATAAATAATTAACAGTCCAAACCAACAGATACATGTACCTATGCCTGCAAAATGTCTCACCACAATAAAGGACTCAAAAGCTAAGTGATTAGCAATGTCACTTTCCATAACTTCTCATATACGGTAAATCTTGTAGAACAAGTCTTATGTAATTTTAGCTAATTAATTACTAACTGGATCATTCCTCCCTGAAGTTTTAGTGCAATGTTTTGGATCAGTGCTTCAAACACAATATCTTAGTCTCCAAGAAATGAAGTGATCTATAAATAGTTTCTTTAGACCCATATAGTGTTCACAGTCCTTTGGAGGCTAAAGTATGATGGTCATATTTCCATATAGGATTCTCATTTACAAAGAAAGCAGCATCCTAAGGACAATTGTTAGACTTATTATGCATCTGACACTTGTCTTTTTAGTGAGCCATAATCTGCTGATTCACTATAACCTCTTTTGTGCTACCACAATATCTGCTGTGAAGTAGTTAGCTTCTAGCTTCCCTAAGCACAGTTCTCTCTGTGCCTCAAGGTGAAAAATGAAAGCTAACTATTTGCAAGCTCAACACTTTCTTTTTATCGCTTCCTTTTTTTTTTTAACTAGCAAAGTCAAGTGGATCAAGCACCTTCTTGCATGAACCATAGGTGAACAAAAAATACAAATGAGGAAAAGAGAGAAACATATGTGCTTGTAATCCTTTATATTCTTATCAGAGAGGATGCCTTCCCTGAAGGGAAACAAATATGTGACACTGATATATTTCAGGATAAAATTAAATAAAAATAATAGAATAGTATAAAAAAGTATTTCCCTTATGCTTTTTGTATATAATCTATATTTACAAAAAGCTCAAGCAGTGAGATATTGAATTACCAGGACTGAGTCAAACTGATTTTTAAAAAAATCACAGATATATGTGCATTTTCAATGCCAGTGAAATTTCAAGTGACATTAAAATGACTTCTAGGAAAGCCACTGACTGGCTTTTTGCTTATATCTATAAAGTGTTTACAAACGTTAAGTCAATACCTCCACTTCACATTGGGAACACTGAGACTCCGAGATGCTGAGTGACCCAGCGCAGTCATGTAGCAGTTTAGCATCAGAATCCAGATCTCTTGGCCCACGGGCTGATGCCTGATGGAATATAGTGACCCCATTAATGTTGGAGCAAGGGCAAGCTGCAGCAGGTGCTGAAACCCAGGGCCGGCTCCAGCATTTCTGCCGCCCCAAGCAATAAATAAATAAATAAATAAAAGCCGCGATCAGCGGCGGCAATTGGGGGGGGGGGAAAAAAAGCCGCGATCAGCGGCGGCAGTTCGGCTGCAGGTCCTTCGCTCCTAGAGGGAGTGAGGGACCTGCTGCCCCCGAATTGCTGCAGGTGCCGCCCCTCTCCCTTGGCCGCCCCAAGCACCTGCTTGTTAAGCTGGTGCCTGGAGCCGGCCCTCCTGAAAATAGTGGCACAGAGCTCTGTGTGAATGGCTGTGGGTGGATCCACAGGGTATAGGGGCATAGCATGCTGCTTTTCCTCAAAGGGCTAGCCCTGCTCCTTCCCATGCAAGCATTCAGAGGAAACGCCACAAGGGGAGACCCATAGAGTGTCTTACTCCCCCTCCCCTGGCTCCCTTTCTCTGGGTATTTCTATCAGAAGGAGCAGTCCAAGCCTTTGTCAGGGTTGAAAAGTATGGGCCAGGTCTCTGGCTGGCATATATTAGCCTAACTCCATTGAATTCAATGAATCTACATGCATTTATACTATCTCAGGTTCTGGCCCTATGTCCCTTATTTTCTAATTTTATCTGGCAACAGCAAAAGGCACTGTGTGATTTCTAGGAAGGGATTCACTCAAGATGTCCCTAAAACATAAACTGTTAGTAGGAGCATACAAAAGACAGGAGCACAGTGGGGTGGGAAGGGACACAGTATACAGGTGAATAATTGAAAATGCCTATCAAACCACATTAGTTGCTCCATGGCTTATTATGATAGCTTCCTTAGGCATTTATATTTTCAAGTTATCAAGCTTCTTAATGCACAGATTTTCAAAAGAGTTCAGCACCAGTGTGAGGAGCAGTTTTGCCACCTTATTTTGGTGTCTATAAGGGAGATAAGCTGTACTGAAAATATCACTTTGGGTAAATATTAAAGGAGAGTCCACAAACTGAGGTGGTGATGGTAAAGCAAAGAAATTGTTAATAGAAGCCTCCACCTTTTGGTTTTTGTAGTTTTGCATCAAAGCAGTCACTCATCTTGGCTTTCTTTAGGCACACTTTGTTGTACTGCTGTCAGATTACCTCTGGTTCATTGTAGAGTATAGATTAGTTTGGCTGAATTTGCAAATAAGTGCTCTACTAATAATCTAGAATGAATTGTACATAACAAGCAATTTATAGCAGAAACAAATCACAGAAGTAGGGTAGATGATATTCTGACACTATTCTTTTTTGACTAAGCTATTCAGACAGAATTTCTTAGGCCAGGTAGAGCCAATGTGAATTTAGGAAACTGACAGTTTGCAGTATTAGAAAACTACTACACTTCTGTCTATTCAAATACTAAATTGAGACAAAGGGATAAATACTATTAAGAGATAACATTTTCATTGCCTCAAAAGTTGTGTATTTAGCAGGTAGCAGGGGAGTGGATTAGCCCACCAGGAAAACAGTCCATTCAAATGCAGTAATTTTATTCTCATGACAAGTGTTGCCAAAGTTGATAAATCAGTCATCTGTGTCTATATGGTAGGTTTCACATTCATAGCTATGTGCCCATCTTGTACTGCTGTCTATTTCTGATTCGGTGGCAGGCTGTTGTCAGCTGGTTGCTGCCGTCATCTCCCAAAGTTTCTCACAGTTTTTTTTTTCTTCATCTCACTTTTCTCTGAGTTTCTCAGGTTCTTTCCTACTGCTTTGTATTTTGTCCACTGAAGCAGTAAATGTCTGTTTTAATCTCCCCTCTGTCACACTGACTGCTTATTCATTCTGTATCCAGTGCACCTTCTAAGTTCCTGTTTCAATTTGCTTGCTGTTTGTGATTGTTGTTTCAATCACTGACCATGATAAGCAGCTGGGATTGGGGCTGGGTCAAGGGTTTTTTTTAAGCTCCTGGAAAAGCCACACGTGCTTTACCCTGGCTTTGTAAAAGGACACACAAGAAGGCAGTGGAGGTATGAAACAGGCAAGTGAGAGTATAAATTAATCTTGTAAGATATTTTTCTCTTTCACTGACCGTGGGTGAAGAATATAAACCACTTATGCACATGTGATGTGTGACAGGAAGAGGAGTTGCTAGCCTCAATGCAACAATTTCTAACTGGCTTCAAGACTGAGGTTGATAAGTTTATTGAGAGGATGGTATGATGAGACTGGCTACATGCCATTGTAGACAATCTGTGACTGCTAGCAGCAAATATCCGCAATGACTGGTGATGAGACTGGTGATGAGATAGGCAGGGCTCAGAGAATTCTTTCCCCGGTGTTTGGCTAGTGGGTCTTGCCCACATGCTCAGGGTCCACCTGATCAGGATCCACCTGATCATCAAATTTGGCATCGGGAAGGAATTTTCCCCCCAGGTCAGACTGGCGAAGACGCTGGGGGTTTTCATCTTCCTCTGCTGCATGGAGCATGAGTCACTTGTAGGTTTAAACTAATGTAAATGGTGGATTCTCTATAACCTGAAGTCTTTAAATCATGATTTAAGGACTTCAGTAAATCAGCCAGAGGTTAGGGGTCTATTACAGGAGTGGGTGGGTGAGGTTCTGTGGCGTGCAATGTGCAGGAGGTCAGACTAGATCAGGATGGTCCCTTTTGATCTAAAAGTCTGAATCTGAGACTACTTTTTTGAACCCTGCTTGTTTCTGATCTATGTGCATAGTCATATTGGTAAGGTCTCATCAGCCAAAGCTCAAAAGAAATCCTCAAAATAGCAACCTCATTGAACCAAGTGAGCATGAGCATGACAACTCTCTCCATACCCACGTTGGCTGCTAGAGCTGGGATTAGTTTGATGAAAGTGCTGATTGGACAGCTTTCTGCATTTGCAGTCAGCCAAATTAAAGCTACCAAGACTCCTTTAAAATCTTTTTTTTTTTTAAGCTTGATGTATACTCAGTCTTAATATAACAAAACTTATCTTGATTTCCTAGGCCACACGAGTCATCGGGAGAAAAACATTATGGTGTGTGCCATGCACAAAGCCAAGTGCTCTTTATGATTTTGGTTTAAGCAGACTTGTCTGGACCTAATATGGGTCTCTTCCAGAGGAATGTGATTAAGATCTTCAGGAATGAGCCCTGTGTTTTCAAAGTATTTTTTTTTTTTAAGTCTTCAGTGGGTTTTCAAACTCAGTGATAACAAAAGTCTTCCAGCTTCTTTATATGATCTTTTAGTGAACAGTACAAAAAGAACATTGTTTCCCCTCGCTCAGATTATCCAGTACGTATTGCACCTGATTGCCAATACATCTACAAAGATCTTTGTATCATTATAGATTACACAGTTTGGTAAAATACAGCAAAGTTTGATACTAATAAATACTGAACTGAATGAATTCAGCCTGTGTCTGGGCATCGAGGTTGCTTATTGCAGAATGCAAACAATGGCCTGAAGAAGAGCTCTGTGTAAGCTCGAAAGCTTGTCTCTCTCACCAACAGAAGTTGGTCCAATAAAAGATATGACCTCATCCACTATGTCTTTCTAATATCCCGGGACTAACACAGCTACAACAACACTGCATACAACAATGAACTCTCCAGTTCTAATATAGGTCTGCTAACTTAAAAACACTTGAAATATTAACTCTAGCATGGAAGCGGACCCCACTAGGAATGGAGTATGTTTACAAAGGCTTGATGAGTGGCAGGCAGAAATCCCTTTCCAGTCTTTAGTAAAAGTATAAAATCATGTCTCAAGTTTGGGGATGTTCTTAAAGGAAATATTTAGATGTGGGCCAAGATCTTAAAAGTGCCCTAACTTTCAGCTTTTAAATCCCTATACAAGCATCTAAATAAGTGGCTTGATTTTAAGTAGTGTTAACCACGGGAGCTGGTGGGTGCTCAGCACTTTGAAAAACCAGTCCCCTTATCTAGTTGCCTATGTATAGACTTCAAGCTGAACTTTAAAATTCTGGCCATGGCCTTGTATCCCAGAAGCAAGTTCCAGAAGTGGAAGTTAAGAGGCTGACTCTGCCAAGCTGCCTAAAGGTGAATGATAACCATTAGAATAATAGGAGTACTTGTGGCACCTTAGAGACTAACAAATTTATTAGAGCATAAGCTTTCGTGGACTACAGCCCACTTATCCGAAGAAGTGGGCTGTAGTCCACGAAAGCTTATGCTCTAATAAATTTGTTAGTCTCTAAGGTGCCACAAGTACTCCTGTTCTTCTTTTTGCGGATACAGACTAACACGGCTGTTACTCTGAAACTTGTCATTAGAATAATTGGATTCTCATATGCATGATTTACTCTTCTAAAGATGGGGTTATGTTCAGATTTTCAGATTAAATGGAGATTCTTCAGCTTCTAGTAATAGCTTTAGAGTACTTTGCATTTTGTATTTAGTTGATAAACAAAGTGGTGCCTATAAGTAGGGAAATATTCCTTTGTTCCTCTCAGCCCCTGTGTTCCAGTTTCTGTCAAAGACACACTCTGAAATCAATCTTTAAAAGAATTATAGAGTTTCAGGCTAGTCCCTGGTGTTGCATGCAGTTATTTGCAGATCCAGTTTAGGCCATTTAGGATAGACATCTCAGTATCTGATGTGCAGACTCAATTGTGCTTAAATATCTATACATTATTCTTTATAATAAATAAACCACTTATTAACTTCACAAGTCAAATGTTGGAAGGAAGGAGCAAAAGGTGCATTGTTACAGAGGTCTCAACATATGACTATCATTTGATTATGTGTTTAGAATATTTATGTCTTGCTTAGAGAGGGCTATTAACATTTAGGGCCAAAATCCTGCAGTTAGAGAGGTCCCCAGACAGAGCACACAGCAGTGGGGAAGAAAAGGGCCATTGTGTGGTAGATGTGAATCCCCTGCCTGTTCTACAACACTTTGCCACTCAGAGTTCAGGAGGAACATAGATGAGACCAATAGATCCAATGGTGTGTGTATCTACCAGACATAGCCATTGCAAATTGGGGATGCAAGAGCAGCTGGAGCTACTGAAGCTTCAAGGTGGCAGAAGTAGCTGAGGAATGACTTCATTGTTACTTTACAAACTGAGGGTCATGTATGACACCCTGTGCCTTGGGGGAACACCCAGCACCCCCGTGTTCATCCTTGTAAAATGATTGTGTGGTATCCAATGCAAAGTTTGTCATGCTGGGTGTCTTTAGAAGGCTGATGGTGCACTGAGAATTGTTGTTACAGTAATGTTATAGGTTACAATTTCATGTATATAGTTATGAGGCTGAAAATGTGTCTTCATGGCTTGAAACAAGCCCAGGCAAAAACTCTCCAAGAGCAGAGAGGCAGTTCACATCTCATCAGGGCATGTATGGGACAAACCCAGCCCACCCTCACAGGAACATAAGTCATTGGCCTAGGCAGCAACAAAAGGATCTGTTGAACTCTCGAGTGAGTCACTCCCCTTCCTTTGATCAGTTTTGGACTGACTCTGAAGGAGGGGGGGAAAGCCAAGAGGGAAGAAAATACATGATAAAAGGGAGAGATTTTGCCATGCTCTTCCTCTCTGCCACCTCCATCTACAGACATCACCACCAAGTGACTGAAGCGCTGATCAAACGGGAGAGCATGGCTGAAGGGCAACCAGCCAGCCTGTGGTGAGAAGCATCTAAGTTTGTAAGGTCACTGAAAGTGTTAAGATCAGCTTAGAATGCGTTTTGCTTTTATTTCATTTGACCAGATCCAACTTGTTATGCTTTGATTTATAATCACTTAAAATTTATCTTCGTAGTTAATACATCTGTTTGTTTATTCTACCGGAAGCAGTGCATTTGGTTTGAAGCATGCTAGAGACTCCCCTTGGGATAACAAGCCTGGTACATATCTATTTCTTTTGTTAAATTGACAAACTCATATAAGCTTGCAGCATCCAGAAGGCATAACTGGGCACTGCAAGGCAGAGGTTCCTAGGGTTGTCTCTGGGGCTGAAGATATTGGCTAGTGTCATTCGGCTGCACAATCCAAGGAGCAGCTTACATGCCAGAGTCTGTGCGTGAACAGCCCAGGAGTTGGGGTTCTCACAGCAGAGCAGGGTATGGCTGGCTCCCAGAGTCAAGGATTGGAGTGACCTAGCAGCTCACTGGTCCAGATAACACCACAGAGGAACATCAGAGCATGATTCTTCCCTTCTTATCCCCTGAGTTAAGCTCAGCTATTTGGCTTGGTGCAAAGGAAAAATTTGGGCCTTGATGAAGGTCACCCACAGGCCTGTAGACCTAAGTTGTTGATATGAATTGTAATGTAGAAGCGGTGTCTTCCAGGGTATGGGAGAAAAATTCTGGAAATATATATCTATTCTGTCAGTGAGTAGAGTCTTAATTAGCCATCCTACACCAAAACCATTGAATACTGTCAGGAGCATGTTTCATAGCTCTCAGATATCTATGGAGAAGTTATTGTACATAAACACTTCCAAGAACAGTTTTTGTGGATCTGAGTGATGAAAATCAGTGGAATCTCCAAAGAATTTAAGAGTCTGAGGGGGAAGTTAATAAGGAAAAGTCATTTCAATTAAATGAGAATCCTGCTTCGGTCCTGGGGGGTTCTCACCTTAGCAGTTCCTAGGCAGAGGCATGACCGGCCCTTTGAGCATTCTCAATCCTGAACGCAGACTTGGCGACTACTGATCCAGGTTCTGAGAAGAGAAGAGGTGCAGTGAGCAGTCAGGGAGGCAGAGTAACATGAGTTATGGTAGGGTACGACTTTCTTTTGAAATTATTTCTGAATTCAGCTAGTATGAAGTGCATTTTGAGCACTCTCTAATTCTCTGTATCTTCTCTCTGCTGTCAGTTAAAATAAAGCTATTTTTTTCTTTTGTCTGGATTGAATTTGACTTTCTCTTCACTTAGACTTAAGGTCAATCCATTAGTCCACACTACACTGTAATGCAATATACTGATAACAATAATTAAAATGATACTTGCCTCTACTATCAGATTTGAGGATCTCAGAGCATTCTACAAGCATAAGTTTAGCTTCAAATGAACCCCATTGGGGTAGTTAAGTAATATCTCCTTTTCTGCAAAAGGAGAAACTGAGGCATTAGACATTCTTAGTTGCCACAGTTCACACAGTGACAGAGCCAGACATAGAAGTCAAGTCTCCTCACTGAATGCCAATAACAGAGATACCCTCAAGGCAAAATACAAATGTATGAGAAGTATTTCAAACTTGACAGCATGAAGATATTGCATATTTCCTGCAAATGTGTTACTCCAATGTACCAGATGAAAATGGCCCTGAGTGTGAAAGGGGTGCCCTACAAAAGAAAACTGATGAAGAATAGTCAGAATATACGGTATAAGGCCTTGTAACTATGTTACTATAATCAGGTAGTTTTAATTGGTTAATAAGTACCTCACAAACCATTTCTAGTGTATCTTTCAGACACTTTCCTTGTGTTTTCCTTTACATCCCTAGCCCTTCTTAAGCATTGTTAAACGATTGATAAAAAGAAAACAAGCATCAGCCAACAGTCTTGTCAAGCATTTTTAAGTAGATTATTTTGATGGCTATCTTGGTTAGTTAATTAAGTTAGACAGCATGACAATTTTAGTAATTTGCCTATATGCAATTTATTAATTTTGATATGATTCAGAAACAACTCTCTGAATGTTTCATCCCCTATTTTCCTTACTGTATTCTTGCCTCTTACTCCTTGTGCTGAGGAGACAGGGAGAGGCTCTTGAGCACTGTCTCTGAATAGGGTGGTCCTTAAAGACCATCAACATCTGAATAGATCTTGCCTGAACTGAACAATGGGTTGGCTATAGCTAAGTGAAACAAGATTTCTTCAATTTGGCTTCAGAGAACTAGGTTTTGAAGGAGTGAAAAAATACCCCGAAGGGAACAAAGATTTGGAGGTATCAGAGCAGTTGTTAAAAAACACAAACGTTAAGAAGTTAGGGAGGGACTCAGAGGGACTAAAAAGGGCAGATTTCCTGATGGAAGGAAACCTTTTTGACTGCTGGAGCTGAAGGGTACTGACTGCAGGGACACCCTTTATTCAGAGAAGCCCTGAGCTGGAATAGAGGGGATGCAGAACCCTGAAATAACACTGATCCATATCTCAAAGAATGCTCAACAGTGGTGTGGAACTGGGGCAGGGAATGATGTAGCTGATGTTCATTGTTTTACTTAGATCTGTATATCTCTGTTTAAAATAAACAGTAGTGTTTCAGAAGTCCTTGTGCAAAGGCTGTTTGATTGCTTCATATGTCATGTGTCCCTGTTGAGGTAAACTATAAACTAGAGTGCCCCACAAAGTTGGCAGTATGGGGCAGGTATACTTGAGCTTCTGTGAAGGCATGAAGGGGTTCAGCATTGGTCTTGGGTCCTAAGGCAGCTGGGCTGCAGAGTCCCACTTCCTGAAAGGGTACTAAACAGAGTCTGTGCCAGAAAGTGTGCCAGACAGGCTGCCAACAGAAGCTTAAAGGCACATGGGCCCAACATGCAGATCCACACACTGTTGAGTGTTCCGAAGGGAGTTCTTGACCAGGATGCCTGTGACAGCTAGGTTAGCTAGCTGATGTGAAAGGGAAAGGGAATTGTAATAATTCAGACTGCACCATCCCTGCAAATCCTAAAGAATCATAATGCACTGGACTCCAGTAGGATGCCCAGAATGCCACCTACAAATTGCAAAACCCCACCAACATTAGGGATGGCAGAGTGAGAGGGCTATATTTTTGCATGATAGTAAGGGTCAATCTATGCCCTATATACCTCCCCAAGAGGTCTGTAGCACTCCTACTCGCAAGCCCTTTGCCTTGGGAAAGGATGCAATGGCCATCAATTCCTAGAGAGAGGGGTTCTGGCCAGTCAAGTTCAACCCTAATAACAAAGACCACAGTCTTTGTACAATAAATGCACCTTGAAAATGCATTTCTGTTGTTCTGAGCAAATTGTCTGCCTACAGTTCTTAACTAGTGCTGCTAAAAGCCCATCTTGGAGTGATCTGGTGCCTACCCCGAGTCTTGGGCACCTGCCCGTCAGCCCTATGGTCCTGCAAGATGCTTTCTGCAGGTTGCTCCACAGCAAAACCATCCATAATAGCTTGGACGGTGGTCTAGGGAGTGGGAAATCTTTCCTGACCTCAAACACTGTGATTATAATTCCCTTTCTGTGTGCAAGAGAAATCTGGTCTGTATCATCACGAAACAATAGCTACATAAAACTGAAAGAACGACACTGCTTTTAACACAAATGACTAGGTACCTCGTCCCCCGTCAAGCCCCAATGTCAGGCAGTGAACCCTGTAGACTGTCAGCAAGGGAGTAAGAATCAAATAAAGACACTGTTCCTATAATACTTTTAAAGTAGTAAAGGTTAACTGCAACCCAAACGTTGCTGCATGACATCACTAAAATGACCAAAAACTAGGTGTAAACTAAAGTCAAATAGATTACTTTATTTTCAAATTCCAAGCTGAATGAAGTGCATAAAATAAACAAACATCATAAATAATGAGAGGTACAGTTGACTGACTTTTTAATTTGAAGGTTTTATTTGTAATCTACAGAGATAGGTAGGGAAGTTTGTTTTCCAAATATGACTTTTAACCTGGCATTGTACTAGGAAAAGGTGCTATGTTCCTAGCTCTTCGAGTTATGACCTAGTGTGCAATAACAGATTCTGACCTTTGTGTTTCTTGCAAAAAATAAAATGTATTAAGTCAATTTAGAGTGTGTATTACAATCTACCTGCAGAAGAAACTGTGAGGAAGCATGAGATTCTGTAGGAAAATCAACAAGCTATACACTGTATATTTTAATTAGGAAAATATACCTTATATTCTTAATGAGCTAACCACCTTTATAATCACAAAAGGTTTGAGTATTTCTGGCTGACAGATCAATGAAAGGAAAGCAATAACATTTCTGTAAACAAAGCATAGCTGTCACATAGAAGGTAAATTGTGTATGAAAGATTTATTATACTGTGTGTTTTCTACAGTTCACTGTAATGTTCAGCAGAACAAAGAAATAACATTGTCCAATTTTTTATATTGAAAACATAATTGAGGAACCTTCTGACAGTCAAATAATGAATGAAACACTTTCACAAAGTATAATGTATTTTAAATGACGTGCTGTTCCAAGGAATGAAGTTTGTGGTATTTTGTGGATGTGTGACTTTTGCTACTTCCAGTTTTGTCATTCTTTAAATAAATGAGCTTTTAATTGCTATCAGACATGATTAGGCTATCATTCCAAAGATTACATCCATAAACTTATTCCATTGTTTTTGTCTTTTTAGAGTGTTTTTGAGAGCGATCAACAAATTTGCTGAAACCATGAACCAAAAATTTCTGGAGAATATGGATTTTGAAGTACAGGTATGTACTTAACTACCCTTTTGTGGAGCAAGATTTCCTTAAATAGTGGCTTTCCTCTGAGGAGTGATTATGTACAAATAGCACCTAGATGTGCTTTCTGAATGTAGTCATTGTCACATCTGTTTGGTTTAGTAACTAAATACCCGTTCGTTATATTTTACTTGTGTTACCTGTGCTGAACTGACACAGTTAGGAGAGAGCCGACTGGATTCTGTTTCTTCTTGTGCAATGTCAATGGAATTGGTTAATACATTCCACTCAGCTGCAATTGTGGAAACCTATAAAAGAAAAGAGGACTTCACATATGTGTACTTAGGGACATAGTTCAAAAGGAGATGTGATTACACAAAGGTAACTAAGGGCATAATTTGAAGTGATGCTGCATAGATATAAGGGCTGGATCCTACGCTCATTCATATCAACAGCAAAATACCTATTGACTACAATGGTGCAGGCTTAGGCCTCCAGTGAGGAAATAATTTAATCTGAAAATGTTATTGGTGATGATGCATGGGAAGTAAATATAATTCCCAGCATGACTCTCAGATCCCAGACTGAGTTTTCAGGAATGGTAGTTAGAACATATTTGTCCATGAGAGCTGAACATATTTGATGTGGAAATCATTGAGGCATAGTGATCGTGGAATGTTGTGGTGTGCCACTTTACTAGACTTTCAGAGACAAACCACACTTCAAATCTGTTTTGGTTCCTAGACTATTCCAGCAATAGACATTTATTTTTAATCTTTATTCTTACACTAACCTGATTTTTATTTCTTTTGTTTGGTTTCCAGCACTGTCCTTTATTCTTTCAGAAGCTGCTTTAAATACAACTTGTTTTAATATCAATTAGTCTATCTAAATTTTTATATCTCACTCATTCATTTTAGTATTTAAGCACCTTTGCCTTAGTGCTGTAATGGTGAAGAAGAAATATTAATGTAATTGTTATTTTTATGGCTGGTGACTTTATGCATAGTACTGTACTGTATGCTTCATCTTGCTTTCTGGTGGGGCAAATAAACAGGTTTATGGGGTTCCAAACTAACATTAAAGTATAATTAAGTCAGCACCATATGCAAATGAATGCTGCATAATAAAATTTGATTCTTTACATAGACAGAAAATCCCTTAAACGTGGAATTGACTACAGCTTTTAAAATTTATTACACTTGCACCTTCTTTGTATTAAGTGGAGTTGTAAGTAAATGCCTGTGTGCAGAAATTATATATAGTTATAATGCTGCAGCATGCTCATTGACTGATTGGCAGCATAATATGGGTTTCAGAGAAACCTCCATGCTCTTTCCTCAGTGTTTACAGGGCAGTGCATTTTAAACTTGCTATTAATGTTGCAAGGTTATGCTTCTTGGTGATTCTGGTCTCTAATATTATATATAGGTGCCAGTTCCTGCTTACCAATTTTAGGAGTTCAGTGGAGTGTTCTTCCCTGCTGGAGGAGAAGCCCCCTCAATCACAATTAACTACTAAGAGGAGGGATATACGGGTACGAAAGTGCATGAGAGGGGTATAAAGGGGTATATTAAGGGTGAAGGAACCTGATCCAGGTTGACACAGCACTGTGTGGAATGAAGGTTCCATGTCTGCATACAATAGGCAAGGGCCAGCCCTAGGGTAACTTAAAACAAAGTAAATAGAGCACCAACGTGGAAGGGACACATCACAGGTTCAGCTCTGGTAAGCCCTTAGAAAAGTCCTAGAGAATATAATAAAGAATAACAATTATAATAAAATGTTTAAAATAACTCATACAAATATTTGCTTATTACAGTGATGGCTTCTATGAGCAACTTTAGAGAAATGGAATTCTATAGCAGGAATCAAGTATCAGGGGGTAGCCATGTTAGTCTGCATCTACAAAAACAACAAGGAGTCTGGTGGCACCTTAAAGACTAACAGATTTATTTGGGCATAAGCTTTTGTGGGTAAAAACCTCACTTCTTCATGTGCATCTGAAGAAATGGAGGTTTTTACCCACGAAAGCTTATGCCCAAATAAATCTGTTAGTCTTTAACGTGCCACCAGACTCCTTGTTGTTTTTATAGCAGGAATACAATTCTATCACCTTGGTAGTTTTATTCCTATTACATTTAATAGGGCTTTTCCAGGTGGGAATATCTTTATCTCATTACTTATTATGTATCTCTGAAAAGCTCTAGCTTACTACATGTACACATCTGTGACATTAATACAGTTCCTGACCACTGATATAATAAGAAAAGTGTGTTCTTCCCACTAGCCTAAATGTTTCATTTTGTTAGTGAAAATCCCTCTCATGTTTGACCCAACATGAAACCTATGATCTAATCTTCCTAGTGGCACATCAAGCTACTACACTAATTTCAGTTTGTAATTGATCATTGCCACATCACCTGATTAATCTGTGGCATATATTTGTTGCTTACTTTGTCAGTTCTTCCTAAAAGCAAATTAAATATTTGTGACAGATTGCAGAACATATCAGGGGGCAGGGGAACTCCCAAAATAAACAGACTATGAAAACTAGAGAACAGAGCATCCATCAACATTCTGCTAAACTACACAGTTGCATCTGTCAAATGTGAGAGCACTAAAGTCAAGCCAGTAAAAACCTAGTAATCTCATTTCATATAAATTCCTTGTGGCAATATTGTACATTCCTGGATCTTTTTAATAGCATTCTGACTGTATACTTCAGGGACCATATTACTCCCGGGGGAAATCTGTGCCACTGCGCAATGCAGAATTTCACAGAATTCCCTGTTCCCTCCCACAGAATTGGGGCTGCAGAGCTGCTGTCCGCCACTAGGAGCCGCTGCAGAGCCCAGCTCGCAGTGAGCAGAGCACACAGCCTGGCTGGGCTAGAGGCTGCATGCTCTGCTTGATCCTTATTCTCCCGGGGACGGGAGAGGGCTTTGGAGACCCTGGTCTGGCAGGACAGTAAAGAAGCTGGGGGGAGTAAAGGCTCTGAGGGTGCTGGTGTCTGGGCCAGGGAATGCCTCATGGCTGGGATCTGGGGGTGGGAGGGGAGTGGTGGTGTCTGGGCCAGGTGGTGCCCCGTGGCTGGGCTCAGGGGGCCCCACACAGCCCCCTCCAACATCCCCCCACTGGAACTGGGTTGTCATAGAGGTTTCTTGAACTCTCTACTCCTGGGGGAATATTTTTTTGCTGTTGTCTGTATTGTTAACATACTTGTTGACAGGTATTTTGAAATAAATTACCCAAACAATTGAAACTGGAGTGATTTTATATTGTGTTATTCTGACCAATAAAATATGCAGAATTTTAAAATATTGTGCGCATAATTTTTATTTTTTTGGTGCAGAATCCCCCAGGAGTACCATATTAGGGCTTGTTTCTCTCTGATTACTTATCAGATACCTGGAGGCTTTGTATAGATTAAACAGAATTATGGTAAATAGTACTTTGATTCTTTTGAATATCCTATACATCAGTGTTGGCACAAGTGGCTTAGAAGTGGAAACCTGAAAATTACACAATTTATTTTTGTTGGCAAAGAATATAAGCCTTACAGCAGATTTAATAGCACCCCACTACATACTGTGTATAAAAATATATATTTTTACTGGAGCTGACTGAATAATGGGGGTAATTATCTCTAATATTTTCATGATTCACTCTTATTCATGGGATCTTTTGTTAATTATGTGTGAATATTGGGATGATTACTTAGTATCCATGAAAATGTTCAGGGGTCCTGAAAGTTTCACTACTTTCTACAGTTTTCATCATTCATCGTTCAGATCTGCAATTTTAAAATTTTGTTATGCAATCAGGGATCAGAATCAATATTTTGTGACCAATCACATGCCAAAAATAATTAATTGTAAATACTTGAAGTGAACAATTCCTGACCAACAACTAGTGTGAATTGTTCACTGAATTATTGCAAATACTGTGTATATTTGCATCATTGGGACTGATTTATATACAACATGCAAACCTTAAAAAAAGGTAACATTGTTGAGTATTTTGTGACTAGCATTTGTGGCATTTTTCCATTCTATTATTTTTCCAGAATAAGTCATAAATGGTTAAAGTGAGGAAAATATTTTACCCAATGATTAAACTATTGCAGTCTTTTTCTTTGCTTTTTTCCCATTCTTGAGAGTTATCAAGATACCTGTAACCGGAAGAACTTTGTACTTAAGTTTTTCTTTAAGTGAATTTAAAGCTTGTGGAAATGTGCCAATCTGACGTTCGAGCTCCGGAAGTTCACTGCTTATACACACAGCACGCACAATACAGGTACTCAAACTCTCCTGCTCTGCCTCGCCCAATGTGCCTAAGCTCTGATCTAGAAAAAAACACCTTAAATGGGAATAAGAGGTTATGTCTGTTTCCATTTAATCTTTGACCTCTCTAATGAAACTACTACTAAGGAGATTAATTGTGGTGGTGCTTTTGTCGTGGAAGGTTGTTGTTTTTTTGAGCCCATTCTACCTGCTTGAATTGTCCATGAACAGAACTGGCATTATAGTAAGGATATGGTTAGTTAAAGTAGGTCTCAGCCTCACTTGAAGAATCTGGCCACACACATGAAAAAGAAGCAAGCTTCTCTATTTTGACCATCAGCACAGATGGGGAATGGTGTACACACAAAACTGTGACACTTTCCTATCTTGGTATAACATATTTTAGAAGATCCCTCTGCAGCTGTCATTGTTTTTAGATTTAATCTTTGGGGTATTTCCTAGATTTTTTTTTATTGTTTATTCAGCTAATAGTTTGTTCATTGTGTTCTGGTTTCAGTGCTGCATGTTTTTGCTTTAGTATTTAATTAATCAAGTAACATCAGCAGGCTAATTAATCATAACACAGCATCTGTTTTACAATGAAAAAACTCAGATTTTTCTTTTAAAACTTCCTGTCATTAGTCATTCATTAGTTCGTTGTGCTTTGTGCTGTTTAATACACAACACTGACAAAAAAACTAAAGCTAAAAATTATTCCCTCCCCACTGTATAGTATCTTTTATCTGAATGTATCAGTATTTGGCTTAACTTTTGTAATTCTTGTTGTAATTTAGGTAAATATTGTGTTAATTTTACTGATGAATAAACTGAAGCAAAAAGATATTAGATGACATGAGCAAAATCACACAGTAAGATCAGTGCTGAAACTGGGAATAGAACAGCTGGATTCCTGGTTCCCAATCCTTAGCTAAAAACTATATGCTATCACCACCTTAATGCAATAGATATACAAACTGGTGTAAAATCAGATACAGAGAATTGGGCAGTTGATTGAAGTCTGACATCAATCAAGTTGGTTATCCCCAAGATTTCAAACAAGTTTTAGTCAAATAGTTTTCATTAGCATCAGTGGGAATTGTTATTACTTCTGGGGGAATTCTGCACCAAAATTTTAAAATTCTGCGCACAATATTTTCAAATTCTGCAAAATTCTGCATATTTTCTTTGTCAAAATAACAGAATATAATCACACCAGTTTCAATTATTTTGGTAATTTATTTCAGAATACCTGTCAGCAAGTATGTCTGTAACAATACAGACAAAAAAAATAAGATTCAGAAAATGAATTTTGACAAGTAGATTCCTTACTTAGCATATTAATACAGAACTCTGAGTAGTAATTCATTTAAACTACAATACAGTACCATATTTCCTGCACCCCCCAGAAGCAGTGCAAAGGCTGGGGGGAAGTCCGGGAGGAGCTGAGGGAGATGGAAATAATTACTGGGAAGGATCCTGGTGTGAACTTGGAGGGTTGTTCCAAGTATGGGTGGGAAAAATATGGAACAGGGTTTTTTGCGAGGCAGGGAGGCACTGTTAGGGAGCTTCCCCCATACAGACCCTAGCTGACCCCTAGCCTCTCCCATTCAGTCAGGTACATGTGTTCCTCCACCCCCACTCAGACATCCACTCCCCTATCCCCATGTGTCCTTGCACTCCCTGTCCACATGTGTCCCTTCACCTCTACTCAGACACCCACTCCCCCCATCCCCATGTGCCTCTGTGCCCCCACTCACACACCCTCTCTCCCTATGTAGCTCTGCACTCCCCCCATCACCATGTGGCCTTGCACCTCCCTTCCCCCTATGGACATGTGTCTCCACTCCTATTCAGACCTTGCCCCAGTCTGTCCTCCCCCACTAGACCAGTCTGACATCCCCTCCAGCACCCCATGCTGTCCGTGTCTCCATAGCCCCTGTCTCCTGACCTGGCCTGCTGTGAAGAAGATTCTGCAGGCTCTTTCTCTTCCTCTGGTGGGTAAAAGGCAGAACTACAGCAACTTTTCAGTAGAAGCTTTTTCTTCACAAAAACATTAAAACTATGCACGGCTTATTAATTATGCCTGGAGCAGAATTCCCCCAGTTTCTCTATAAAAACACAGGGGGGAGGGAAATGTTTTGCAGTAAATAGGGAATTAAACAAAACTCAATAATGGGAAATACATAGATGTTACTTTGAAATTTTACTTTTGCATTTTTCCAGCTTTTTAAACAAAAAGAGTTTGAGTACAATAAAGTTTGGGTGTTACTAAATTAGGCATGGGTGATACTATCCAGTAGCAACACACTTCTGCATCAAAAATGTGAATGCACTTACTGTATATATAAAAAGGAAGTTGTAAAGTCTGCTAAAAATGTTGCTGATAAATAATGTTCCTTGTGCAGTATTTGGGGATGGGAATGAATAGGCGGAAGAGGTTTGTAAATAGCATAACTTTTGGTATTTATAAACCAGTCAGCCACAGATTGGTGGCATTATGAGTAATTTTGGATAGTACTGTCACAGTTTCAGGGTTAACTGCACCTTTGACCTTCCCTCACACCCCAACACCAGCCAGCTCTTCCTCGAGTGCACCCACTTAAGGTTTCAGGCTTCATAGCGATCACCTCTCTCAGGTGGAGACCCTCCCTCCAGACCAGGAGTTTAACCTTTCAGTCACTCTGCTCCTCAGTGTGATTTTCCTAGCAGGTCTGACCAAGGTCCAACACCTGTGGTTAACCTTCTGCCAGGGGTTGCAATAGTGTATACCAGTTACCGAACAGCCTTCATAAAGCCAAATACATTTATTCTTAGGGCAAAAGCATTAGAGAGAAAACATTTATTTAATAAAGTTCCTACATACTTACTAATAGCTTACCAGGGATCACTGCCAACTGCAGCATAGGAGGTAGGTGTCAATCTTTCAAATCTTTCAACTGGGTTTAATCTCCTGGTTACCAGTTCATATTGGGTTTCAGATCAAGAACCAGAGCCACATTGGGACAGTTCAGCCATTTCTTTACATGGGTTGGGGTCTTTGACCTCTGCGTTCCTGTAACAGATCAATGGCCCTCTCAGAAAGGTGTGTGTGTGTTAGTGCATAACCAGTGTTATGGGATTTGCATTAATCATCCCCTAATCTTTTTCCAGATTCCACAGGAAACCCATCCCTAGGAACACACAAATAGAAATCACCTGTATTGATACAAAAGGCCATTCTATAGCTCATACTGTCTGGCCCATCTCAACGTAATGGCTTTCAGAGGTTTTCATGCTTTGAGCATAATATAGAATGTGGTCCCGAAAGATGCTGCATGTGATTGCAATATGTCACAAGTACATTTTAGTTAGCAGTTCAAATTATGGCATAATCTTCAGAGATACAGAAAATATTCTGATCTTTATAAATGCTGTTGTTGACATAACATGTTTGATACAATTTTTTTAGCAAGTTGCATTGAGGTTTATTTTATAAATGATGCCCAGCTGTTGCAATGAGTTTTGAATAAGTAATAGGATTTGTGCTTCAAGCTCTAACCCACCCCATTTGAGAGTTTGAGTGGCGGAGTTACGTAATGGAAAGACTAAAAACAAATAAAAATATAAAAGTTAAACCTTTGTGTTTTTGAGAAACAAAATGTATTCCTATTCTGAAAAAAACCTATCCCTGTTTGTTCAAGGGTCAGAGATTTAGTACTCGGTAGCTCCTCTGCAAAGCAGTCTCTTGTATCAGATGTGTGTGTCTTGGCAATTTCTGGTTTCAAAGAGAAAGGGATGAATAAAGTTCCAATTGAAGTATACAGGATTGAACATGTGCGGTGTGATTAGATTAGATTCGGGAATATTGGGAGCCAGTATAAAAGCAACTAATGTAATATCCTTAACAGAGCATTATTAAAATTACCCAGATGGAATAAGCTCAGTAGAGAAAATAGAAGATTGCATGTGTGTGTGAAGACAAAAATATGGTACTATATTATTTATAGATGTATCTATAAGCTTTTTGCAAATAACATAAGTATCTTATTAAATGCTTTGGGCTGTTTGGAAGGCAGTGAAGGAGGAAGATATCTCTATATGAAGAAAATAAGATTTGTTAGTCCTTCAAAAAAAGAGAGAAAAAAGGGAGAAAGTCCTTGTCATTTAAACGCACTGTGCAGTAAAGTTGAGAATTTTTCATAGACATGACTATGTGGTAGACCATCTAACCAAATGGAACAACTGGACTGTGAAATGATTGAGCAAACAAAAAAGGCTGTTAAGTCGAGAGTGAAAGCATTGGGGAGAATTCCACTACTGAGATATAGTCCATTAAATGGAGGAAATAAGGTTGCTGGTCTTTTTGTGAGATTCAAAGGCAGGATTGCATTTTAACTGAAAATATGCATCCACCTGCAAGGCAGGAAATGATACCAAAATTAATAACAATGTATATAATGAAAGATGTAAAAGGGAGTGATGTATCTAGGGAACAATGATTAGACTTTTTAAAGTTTAAGATTAAAATGAAAAGGCATGCAGTCAAAACCAAAAATATTACACCCTGCAAAGACAAACTTCAATAGGATGCACAACCTAGTAGTGATGTGCTTCTTATATTCTATCATGGGGTTCCCAATTAAATTTCCTCCCTTAGGCTGTAATAAGTTCAGTGCCGTGGGTACACATGCTTACAGAGTAGAAGGCTGAGGGATTATGAATCAATTGTTTTCCCATTTAAACCCACACTCATTCGTAACCAAGGACGGTGGCAGCACCACCTCACAAACAAACTTATAAAATGTAGCACTTTTCTGGATATATTACCCCTTTTGATCTTTAAAAAACAACAACAACAACAACAACATTGGGACACAATCAGCACTGAGTGTAAGAATGGGCAACCCTACTGAGTTTTGGGAACTTAGGCCTCTAACTTCAATGCTGTTGCAACCACACCGTGCCTGAATTTTGTCCACTGCATATATTTATGATAGGACATATCACTGAAGTTTTGTGAATTGAAGGGGATGATGAAGACCTGGCTGTGGGGTCAGAGATTGAGGTCCCCTTCTCTGGGACTTCTATGAAAATACCTTCAACTTAATTTATTTTTCTGTTTGGAATAGAAAAATGGTAGTAATACAAATAAATACATGCTCTGAAGAAGCATTTATGTTTGCATCCCAGGGATAAGTCATCTGTTACATCAGAGGATCTGTTTAGATTGTCTGCCCTCAAAGGCTTTTACAAGTTGTTGAGTTACAGATGGTTTGGAGGAATAAGGTATTGTGGACAGACCACTTCATCACTAGTCTGTTGGATCTTCACAATCTATTGTCCTTGGCTCTGAATACAGTGGCCCCCTAAACAGTCAGATGATCTGAAATTGATGAATAGGAGTGAACCTGACCAGATCCCTGTT
The DNA here is from genome assembly GCF_027887155.1 of Malaclemys terrapin pileata. Taxonomy (NCBI): domain Eukaryota; kingdom Metazoa; phylum Chordata; order Testudines; family Emydidae; genus Malaclemys; species Malaclemys terrapin. Next base: position 30,872,879 of record NC_071512.1, read on the forward strand.
CTGAATGTAACCAACTATGACTGAGGTTTTGAAATCTTACACCATAGCTGTGCAGGAGGCACCTATCTTGTTGGTTAATCCATATGAGGAGTTAGAAAGGTTGTCTTGGAATTGCACAATTCTGTTTGTGTGATGAGCTATCTTCTTGGTTATCTCAGGTTGTTTATATTTGGTATTTTCCAATTATTTTGTGAATAAGGTAGCCAAGAATTAGATAATTGTCTGTATAGAAGAGACCATGTATAGAAGAGACAAATAGACTTTTCTGCTTGAGGTTCTAGCATTGTTGGGGACTGGTGTAGTCCATAACATATAAGTTGTATTCAAGAGCATCTTGTCTGGTGAAAGTCAGTGAGAAGGTGTTGGCTCCATTATTTGAGTCGAGGGGCAAGATGACAGCTTTTTGGAAAGAAACAAATATTGAGCCTTCATGTAACACCAATCAAAGTTCATGGAGTTTTGCATGAACAAGCACTGCAGAATTGAGCCTGAAACCAAATTTGGTTTACACACTATGTATTTGGGATCACTCAGTTGCCATGGAAATACAGGACAGATTTCAATGGGGAGGCATGCAACGTGCATTCTGCAACAGAAGTAACAACACAACAGAGTTAGAAGAGATGGGAAAGAATAGTTGCAAATGGGAAGATGGAGTATATATCTTTATAATGGCCAAGTTTGTTGATAACACAACATTGTCAGCCCCACAGCAAACACACTATAGAGAAAACAAATTCAACGTGATTAGGATTGATTAGGTATATGAGGGGATCATAAAGTGCAGAGTGGGAGAGAGTGGGGACCAAAAACATTCATCAGATCTAAAGTCCAGAAACCAAACATAGACAACAGGACAAAGATTGTGAATATACGTTAATTCTCTTTGTTCAGTATTGCAGTTAAACTGGAAAGCAATGTGTTTATGCACAGAAACATGAGTTTCCGGTAGAAGTTATGGCATTATATAAATCACTACCCCTCTGAGTTTAGGAAAATATATTCATTTTTGTATTATTTGAGGTACACTAATGAGATGTGGTGGGGGGAATCAACAAAGAACAAATCAAGTGATTTGGTTTGAACATGGGGGAAGGTATAACAGTTTAGGAAAGGTTACATGGAATTGGCACATACAGAGGGAGACTAAAAGCAGACTCTTAGAGAATGGTATGATATGATATGAAAGTAACTTGTAGGTTAGATACAGCGATTGATAAAACATATGACAGTATATTTCATAACTGAGTTTAATATTTTAACTTCTTGCTTGACTCTCCTGCATTTTGAATGTAATCATGAAATTCCTAGTAGAGCGACTGTAAGCTGCACTATATTCAGCATCTATAATTTTCTTCTTTTACTTTTTTTTTTTTTTTTTGGCCTTAGCATTCAGTTCTCGTTTTCTGTGATATGTAACTCCTGTGAATGAAATATAAAAGCATTTTTAAATGTCTGAAAAGGTACTTCAGTATCTTAAAGAAAAGATGGATTGCATCCAACCAGTCTGAAAACAAGCAGTCATGGGCTGGATGAATGTTGAAGAAACACATTTCAGGCAGAAATACAAATCATCAAAGAAATTAGAGCTGGAAAACAGCTATTAGCTCAACCAGCTTGTTCTCATTTTTTTCACAAACAGTTGTTGAAATATGGAAGTAGACTGGGTCTTGGGAGATGTGAATTCAATTCAGAGCTCTGCCACAGACTTTCTCTGTGTCCTCGGGCAAATCATTTTGATTCTTCCATCCATCCAGTTCATGAGCATTTGTTTTTATAGTGGTTGGATAAAATCCACTTTTACTTAAGATATTAAATGCTATGTGATCCACACTGTATGTTTGTTTGAACAGGTTGCATCCCCAAAACAGATACCATTAGCATTACTTTCTTCAGGGTGACTTGCAGTTTAGTCTGAACCAGTTTAGCGCTGATGTAAATGGCACTAACAGATCAGGGGTTAATCTTTCTTTTTCCTCAGCTCCATTTGTTCCATTTCCTCAGTTTCAAATGAGGATAGTAATATTTCCCTTCCATTGATGGTTTGGTCTGGACAGGACATCTTTCAGGATCAGAATGAAAACCCAGTAGTGGTCCAGTAGATTCTTGCATCTGAAGAAGTGAGGTTCTTACCCACGAAAGCTTATGCTCCCAGTACTTCTGTTAGTCTCAAAGGTGCCACAGGACCCTCTGTTGCTTTTTACAGTAGATTCTGAGATCCCAGGAGATAGGTGGGGTGGCAGCCACCATGGTAAAGCTTGCTGCAACAGTGGTTGGCAGACAACACCTTCTTCTCTTTGATTCCCCCCCCAAGTCTTTTTAATGACCCCAAAAAGGCAGTGATGGATAGATTTAGTCTATCCCTCATTATTTTGTTCACCAGTTAGACCCAATTTCTGGCACACCAATTTTGGTCTCTTGATTTCCATTTTCACACTTCTCCTGTTTTCCAGGCATGATCTTAACACAGCCCTTGAGTTATATCAGGAGGCCTTTTTGTTTGGACTAATTCAGTTTTTCTTTCTCCTCTTTTCACCTTTTCCCACCAACATTTATTGTTATAGATTATTGTGAGATTTTACAAACTGTCACTCGCTTCTCACAGTCAAGCTCACAATTAGGGTGAATATGTAGACCCAATTATTACAACTGTCCCCAAATTCAAGAGGCAGCTGCTCAGGTCTAAGAATCTAATGGATTTGCAGACTAGGTTCAGAGAGGTCATTATAAACTTCCTGCTTCTGGTGTTTGGGTATAGTGTAATGTGCTAATGTCATTCCCAGTGTAACACCATTAACAGTGGAGTTCTTTGGACATAGTTAGGAAACACACAAGGAGGTATCTGACTATCTATACAAAACTAGTAACAGAAGAGTCCAAAACTGGATTGGAGATTAAATAATGTCTTGCAGATCACAGTATTTGCTGTTCATTTTCTTGATACACACAGCCTACAATACTCTGTGTGCACTGCTTCCCTTTTAAAGCCTGAATTTCACATCATATTTTGGTTGGAAGAGACAAAGGCTGTGCACATCTTAGAAACTTCAGTAAAGACAAATGGCTGACAGGCAGGACTGAGTGGAAGTTGAAATATCATTAATATAATGCCTGGTGTTTCCATTTCCCAACTGATTCCACAGATAGATCTTCCAGTGTTTTCAGAGGTTGCAGGTCTAGCTCTTCTGGCACTGTAATTTTCAAATATTTTCTTTGAATCTTCACTATTGTCTCTTTCAAATACATGTTATAACTCTCTTAGCAGATCCCTTCATCTCCAAACTGAATATCAGCCAAACAAATAAATGTAATGCCAAGTTATGTTTGCAAATGTATTCCCTCTCTAGAAACATCACTACAGCAAAGTTTAACTGCCTCCATTCCCTTTTATCCTTTCACTGGCTTTCTCTTGCCTTCCACATCAGAATTAAGCTCCTTGTCTTCAAGGTCCATTGTACCTGCTCAGTCCTCTACTCTCAGTTTTCCACTTGACCACTACAGCAACATGACCTTAACTTTCCTCTGGCTTTCATGCCTTTCCCCTTCTTCCTCTTTATACATGCAACCTTCTTTTTTTGGCTGGTTTGCAATGGCCCGACATTCTCTTTCAAATTCATCCTTACTAAACTTCCACAAGGCCTATTAAACCTTGTCCTCCCCACCTCTGAAATATAATTCATAAAACATTAAAGCAAAACATCAAGGTTGCGCAGTTAGTCAAAGTCAGGGGATATAAATATAAGGTCCAGCATTAATATTCATAGATCCATGTTGCACAGACTGATTTGTATTCCTGCTTTTGTGGTTAAATTTGAAGCTTACTGTATTGCCCTCTATGTTGTAAAATGTTAACCCTGAAATATACAAAGTAGCTGAGTTGATGCTCGTGCATGAAGGTTAACTGTTGTTTTACCTGAGCTGGTGAATGTGTAACTGTAATACTTCAGTTACACAGTTCTCCAAAAATGATTGAAGAAGAAACCCTGTGGTGGGCTAGTGGGTTGAGAGAGAAGTAGAACTGACCCTCCACATGCACAAGTTTTGTATTTTTAAAAATATTTATTATAAGAAATCTCTTGGCAGGGGCAATAGAAATAAAGGATGAAGCTACACATACAGAACAATCACAGGCACTTATAGGCCAGCTGTGATTGTTAATGAAATATCTAATCTGGGCTAATCTTCAGATTTGAAATCCCCTTAACCTTTTACCTTTCAGTCTAGTTAGCATAGCCAGGACAGGCTTACTTCATCTGGATCTTTTGCTTTTCAGTTTAATCTTTTCTTGCCACAGTGGCCCACTAGCAACATTAGTTCTAGCCGAGGGGGGTAGGGTTTAGAACTCCTGCCTTTCTTCACATTTCCAAGTTTGTTATTAAAATTCACATTTCTAACCTTATTTGTATCATACCTTGGTACTATATGGTAATAAGAGGACTTTTGTCATCTAATATACACATTACTACAATGCACTAAACTCTTTCTACATATGATTACCCCTCCAATATTTTTTTTTCTGATCTTTAATTGTTAAGCATGGAATGAGAAGCCATTTATTAACTTGTGGAACCCACCTAACTTGGCAATAACTGCAAATAGTCTTTGAAACGTAAGCTTGTAGGTATGTTCTTGTCTTGCTTCTCCTGACAAAGAGTTTCCTAAAGTTGTAGCTCAGAGATGAGATTGTTATTTATTAGGTTTACACCAAACACAAAAACCATGGCCAAATATGGTACATGGGGTAGCCTTTGCTCAGCAGTAATACAGAATAGCAGTTTAACTGCTAGTCAAGATAAAGGTCTTACTGGCAGTTCTAGGTAGGGGGATTCATACATTTGCCCTCATTTTGCTATAACCAGTGCTGTCTTTCTTTCACTTCTTAAAATGAATGGCAGTGAAACTTAATTTTTATCTTGGCTTGCTATCCTGATACAGTTGTATTTTAAAATATTTTGATTATTCTAAAATCTTTTCCTCCTCTGAACTTGTAAAGGTAAAAATGGATTGAATCGGAATCTTGGGTTTAAAGTACTGTCTTTCATACTGAAGGATCTCAAAAATGGTTCACAGCACCACAATAGCACAGTACCACTGACATGAAGACAGCTCTAGGAAGGGAGAGTGGCACACAGCTGGCACCAGGGCACTGCACAACAGTGGAGAGGAGGAGAAATTTTGACTAAAGACACCAGGACAAATTTGTACCCTTGAGATAAGTGCCATGGAAACTGTCATTTCCCTGCAGGTCTAAGAGGATACAGCTTAAGAACTCCTTCACATTCATAAGGGTTTCATTAATAGAAAACAAACTCATAACTATCTCATCAACTACGTATTTCTAATGTAGCCAGCACTGTGATATATGAGCACCAGCTGAGCTGCCAAACATCACTTTATTAAGAGGAGATTTTCCCTATTTCTTGATGCTTTTAAAATGATTTCCCTTTCCTGAGGTAGAATTGTTCAGTTTGTTTCAATGAGATGCTTAAAATCTCATTTAAAAAAAATCTTCTTCATTCTGACTATTAAGGCTTGAGAGTCCAGCAAACTCATTTATTTAATAAAGAATAATAATTTCCCTTTCAAATGCAGTCATGGCAAGTGATCTCAGATGTGTTCAACATGCTGGATTTTGCTGCTGAGTATCAAGAGTTAATTTTGTCCATTTGAGACTTTAATGGATAGAAACTCATTGCTTAGTGTGTTCAGAAAGGGGCAAATCCCATCCATAGCAGCACAGATTTCAAAATATAGCAGAACCAATGCAGTTCCTCTGCATGGTGGTACAGGGATTAGGGAGTTAAGGCAGTTGCTGTTCACTCCAGCTCTGTAGAGGATCCTTATGCATTTACATGCAACATGACTTTAGAAGAGGGGTAAGTAGTAGATGAGGTGGTCACTTGGTAGTGTCTTGCCTTCCACCAACCTTAAGTCCGATATAGCAACTTCAGAGCACATAATCTGCAGTTGCCCACCCAGCCTAGTGTTTTAGGTTGGACCAGTGGTTCTCAACTTATTTACCATTGTGGGCTGCATATGCAGCTCTCCATGTATTATGTGGGCTGCATCCACACAATATATATACTCCCTGTATGGCCCTAAGGATGTCACATGTGCTGCCAGCTGCGTGCTGATTGGGCTGCGGATTGAGAACCACTAGCTGAGAACAGGATTTGATACATTGTTCTGTATTTCTGCAATATAAGTATCTATGGATATCTCTAAAATATTTTGCTATATTTACAGTAAATCTGCCAGTCCCAAACTGCCTAATTTTGGATAGTCTTGGGACCATTTAGTATTTGACATTTAGCTTCCAAACAATTCCAAAGGCAGTTGTAAAGTTGTATGGTAACTGTCCAATCTTCTTTGATCAAACTCAAAATTGATTGAATTTTCTCCAATTGAATGGTCACTTATGTTGCTGTATCCACCAGCAGGCAGTCTAAATATATTTAACATAGCAAATATTTGTGTGTTCAAAACTGCCTTTATTTTACTCTAAAGAATGTAACAGCTAATTTATAACTGCTCAGCTGTTAGTGCTATGAGCAGAGATTTCTAAGACAAGCAAATGGTTATTGGTAATAGATTTTTAGGAACGAGAAACATATATCCGTGATAACATATGTGAAAAGATATGCTTAAATGTTTTTGTAGAAAAGAAGCAGAAACATGTTAAATAAGTTTAAATGTAAATCACCATTTCAATAATTCATGAAAAAATAATTTTACAGGTCTACACAGTTAACAAAACATGTCTTAATAATAATCCACAGTTCTACTATCTCATCTTTCTGTACATCTCAAGATCTAGGAGAGAGATTTATTTTATTTTATTTAGGACCAGCTCCTTTCAGTCTCCGAAGTCATTTACAGTTTTTCTTTCTTCATTTTTGAAAAGAACAGTGTTTGGTTTTCCAACTAGGTGTTATTATGAAAAGAAAAATGAATACAGGAGTAATAACTTCTATCATCTCATCTTTTATTTCTATTTATTTTTATGTATGCCCTGCTGGGGCATTGTTACATTTTACTTTTATAAACAATGGGCATTTAGAAATTGACACTTGCTTTTTTCTCCTGCTAGTCACTTATGTTAGCAATCAGACATGACCTTGGGATAGGGGCACTGTCACTGTCAGTGCATGGCTCCATCACCTCAAGGTCTGGAAGGAGCCTGTTATATATAGTCATTACTTCTATTCAGTGACTGAACACATCAACACTATAATGCAGTCAGCTTCCACACCACTCTAATGCCAGTTCATTGCTTGAAATGACTTTATATTTGCAGCATTCTTTCTGTAGTCTTTCTGACTGAGGGTGACAACTTCTGACATTTTAGGGACAGGAGAGATGGTGCTACTAGAAACCGTTTTGTTGTGTTATTTGTAGTGAAATATAAAAAAGAGCATCACCTGCAAAACTGTCATGCAGGATTCATCCCCGTCGACTCCTGTTTTGCTGCTTAACAGCCCTTCTTATAGGACTTTGGGAAGGGAAGGGACGTGTATACTTTTATTGGTATCATATCAGTAATTCTGTGCTCACCAGCGATAACCCTACTACAGGATTTTGTTACAAAATATATAGACACCTGCACCCAACTCTCACCTCATAATGCCAGGATAGGTTCTCACTTTAAGGAATATAAATACTGCATGTTTTTCTATCTTTCTCTCATTCATTTACCATTCACAGTTATTAGTTCTTGGAAGCTGAGTATTATTAACTCTTGGAACTAACTAGCTGAACCTCGTGTTTTAGCATCACTATAGCACAATAACACAGCTTAATATAAATGTCTACCTTAAAGTCTCTGCTAAAATAACCCTCAACATATTCTACATATACTTAGAAAACAGAGTGTTTATGTACTATAGTGATGGGCACTATAGAAAACCCCGAGAGAGAGATGCTGCAGAATGTAAACAACAATGAATGTTCTACTCAAAGGATAGAAAAGTTTAACCAATAGCATATATTTGAAAGCATGAATGTGTACACCATAGCATACATTTCAATGCATTTGGGCTACTGTGTTTTATTTCTTCCTTATACATTTTATTAACACATTGCTAGGTCTCTCTAACTGCATGTGGTATTTGTATTTCTGTAGCACCTGGTCATTGACCAGAATGACTGCATTACCAGTTCTCCTTTGTGAGTCTTCTGTGGCCAGAGTGGAAGGAAGTAGTCTCAATTTGTTATTCTACATTACTCTGGAAATTGATATTTATATATGGGACTCACATGTCCCTTATCATTCCTAAGGCCTTTGTCACATATGGATGGACATATATTTGTGTACTACTTTCACCTCATGTGGAAAAGTCCTTTAAAGCTTTAAAGGGAGGACACCAATGGCATTATATAGAAATGTTATAAGGTTCTAAGAAATTACAATACCCTTTTAAAGGAAAGAATATTCAGTAAGTTTTATTTAATTATATTGCACATCTATAACTATTAAAACTTTGGGATCGTAAAAAAAAAATCTATAGAAAGGGTATTATATCAGGATTTTTCATGACAGACATCATAACTTTACCACTCCTGTGCTTGCTTCTTCTTATGTGCCTTTCAACCTGCTGTTGTAGAATTTTTGCATTTGCGGGGAGGGGTGGTTTGAGAAATTGTGTTGCTTGAACAGCATCATTAGACATGAAGCAGACAGCAATGCAAAGGACTGGAAGAGGGCTACTTCGTTGAATCTTTGAAGGCTTAAAAATTAAGCAATCTGTTGTTGACCTATAATATGTGCTTAGTTTCTTCAAAGCTTCTTTAATAACCTTTTGTTTTCATTAACCACGAAAAATGTCTGCTTCGTACTATCTGCACAGATTCAGAAACAGTGTTTTGCAAAGAAAATAACTTGGTAGAAATCCTGCAAGGTTTTGCTAATTGTTTCCTTTGAAATGATGCTGAGTGCGATTTACTATCAGTGACTTCAATGAAAGTTGGAAGTACTCAGCAAGTCATAGGATTGAGCCCCAAAAGGTTAACTTCTAATCTCTAGACTTTCTGAATGAGTTAAGACTTTGGAAGGCAAAGTGAGTTTCTTTGTCTCTGCCTATTTAAACTCTGCTTAACTAATAACAGAAGGCATATTATTTATAAAGCTAGAATTTCTATCAAATGGAATGAAGTATTCATGATAAAATGCTGACTGGCTGCATGTTATAACCACAATGAATCAGGATGGCTAATTAGGTGCATCTGTATGCATGTCCTATGGCTGATTTGTACTCCAATTTCGTTACCCTTCTGCACTCTCTATCCCCTTTCTATCCATACTATGATGTCTTAGCCCGTGTAGGTAACCATTTGTATGCATGGCCTATCTGTGCCATGAAATATTCAAGCTAGAATGAGCTCAAGAATGGCATTCCTGGCAGAGTGGAGGGGCAGCCAAGTAATTCAATAGGAGACAGGTGGATGAATAGGGAGAACAGAACTGTGAAGGGCCTGGAAGAAGAGGACAAAAATATTGAATGTGATATGGTGGAAAGCAGGAGCCAGTGGAGGAATTCAAAGATGAAGGAGGATACCAGGCTGGAAAGATTATTTTAACATCTGCTGTTGATTGGATGTAGAGGGTGCTGTATGTCAAGGATATTGGAGAGGAGGAAGCTGCAATATTCAAGATGTCAGGTGGTAAGAGCTCAACAACAAAAAAGCTGTGTGAATAGTAACAAAAGGTTCGATTTTGAACATGTTGTGGAGGAAGAACAATTTGGATACAGGCTGAATGGGTGAGGCAAAGGAGAGGAAGGGTCAAACATGAACCTCAGATGTTGTGCCTGCATGAAGAAATGGATGGCAGTGGTGTCAACAGTGACCGGATGTAGGAGAGGGGGATGTTTGAGAGGACATCCAAGGTATTAAATTTTTGACCATGTTACATTTAAATTGAAGGTAAGACTTTATGGATGAGGATTCAGAGGGGCAGGATGAACTGAGACACGACAAGAGTGGAAATAAAGATTTGTGCCTCATTGGCATAAAGATGGTAGCAGCATCCTAGTGAGTAGATGAAGCAATAGTGCCTAAGGCAGCTAACTTGGTTTGGTCTCTTTCCCAGCGGACAAGTGTGCTTATCACAAAATCATCACTCTACTTGGCCCTAACAAGCAGCTGTAGTTTAGAGAATTTGATGTGAGACCAAAAATAAAAATACCTGGGTTCTCTTTCCAATCCAACTCTACCATTTACCAGCTGAGAGACCATGAGCAAGTCCTGAGCTTTCTGGCACCATTACCACATGTTCAAAAATAAATAAATCAATAAAAATAAAAAGACCATGTTTACCAGTCTTTTGTAATGCACTTTGGAATATATGGGTGAAAAAGAGCTGCTTTAAGTGCACAGGGGTTGAAAGTCTCAGGGGAGAGACTAAGGATTGAATGTGCCAAAGAGTCAAGCCCTCTAAGTCAGGATTGAGGCCTTTTGGCAAGGCAGCATGGGGAAGCTATCACTGCTATTATCCATCCTCTACCTGTTCAGTGAAAATATAGTGGACATGAGTTTCAAGAGTGCAGCCTGGAACTTCTTATGAGCACTGTGTTCACACACAATTAATTAAAGCTTTCTGCAATTTGTGCTTTCCTGCTTTTCAGTTCAAAATCAGAAATCCCATTAGATCACTTTGTCCCTTTTGCTTGTCACTTCTAACGTGTTGCATTGTCTGTAGGTTTGAACTTTTAGCTCGTATTTATTAAGCTCTATTTCTGTGCTTATACCTCTGTTAGTAACTTTCATTTTTCTAGTGCAACATGTACAAGAGGTGGTGAAAATTTTAAATTATTTCTGTGAATATTGATTCAACTCATTACACTAAGCTACTGGGACCAAGTTTGTATGTTTGTGCACCCCTTTTGCATTTGGTTTCCATCAGGAGTCTCACAATTGATCGGCATGTTTTTGGTATGAATATTTGTCCCAGTAATCTTCAAGTTAGATGTTCAGTCTTTGCATAAACTGAATTTTAAATTTCCACTCACTGACATTGACAATGAAAGTTCTTGCATGCTCATCCAATCAGAAAATGGAGATACTATATAATATATTTTACCAGGAAGAGCTAAGCAATGCTGCTTGAACATCAATATTTGTGATAAATCTGTAGAGTAAAAAAAATTTAAAAAGGACATTTAAAAAATATCCTGGCATTCATAATATTGCTTATGGCTAAAATCAAAGAATAAAATATTCATTGTAAATTATTCAGCTGTAATGGGTATAAAGACAAATATATGTGAACATGGGCAAAATTATTAGGAGGTAAAATATATTGTGAATTAAACCAAAACAACCCCCCTAAAATCTATCATAATCATACAATGATTATTTAATGTGATCCTTTTCAGTTTTCTGTGACATCTAGACCTCTTTTGTTGTTATGGCTCATGATCAATGTTCCCTCTAATTTTTGACAGGCCGTATCCGCAAAAAATTTCTTCTGTGCAGAAGCAGAGTTCAAATTTGTGCGCCATGAGGCAAATGCGCTGATGTAGTATTTCATTTTTTGTGCGTGCCGTGTTTCGCCGTGTGCGCGGGGTTTAGGATCTGTGTGCGCGCGCACATGCACACAGCTTAGAAGGAACAGTGCTCATGATCACATGAAATATTTTATTTAAAAGATATGACCCATTTCTCTACAAAATGTGTTCAAGAGCCCAATACACATTTGAAATTTGTTACATATTGCAACTGATTCAGGTGCCACTGTCCTTTGCTCGATCCATAATGCACGAAGGAGCAAAGACAACTAAAAATATACCAGTGAAATGGTATAGTAAATAGAACATCTATAATTATTTCTGTTCTAAACTTTAATGTTTATTACATTAGTCAGAAACTTGGTAATCGAGTTTTCAATCCAAATGCTATTTTTCATGCAGTAAAAAGCTAACTAGCCCCTTTTTTATCCAATTTAAAATACACTGGACATTTGCCATCATATTTAACCTTTCTTTCACTTAAAAATGAAAATCATAAATCAATCAACATAAATCAATTTGCCATTCCCAATGTAATGTCAAAAAGAATCAGACTGTTGGTCAGTGAGTCTAAGCAAGTATACTAATTATTTAGCTACAAGGGAAAATAATGTGTGAACAGTGCATGTAGGTATTAGAGAATGTGTGAGGCATTCATCAGTTTCAAAGGTTTGAGGAAAAAGAGGAGCACCTTAACACCTTGCTGCAGTGCTTTCTTTTGCTGGTTAGCCTGATAGAATCAGAGAAGTCAAAACGAGCCAGATTTCCTACTCCTAATGAGATTGTTGGAAGCCTGTTGTGGGATCCTCCAGTTTCCAACTTGGCAATTGATATGTATTCAAGTGTGCGTATAAATTCTGTCAATGCCTCTGTGCTCTATATAAATATGCTACGAGAACTTGCTCTCCATTAAGTCCATTTAGTTTTTTTACCCATGCAGTTGTATTTCCAGATTAGGGAAGTTCTGAGGAAGCACGGACTATGGTTTAGAGCACAGCACTGGAAGTCATGCAGTGTGGGTTCTCTTCTTTACCAGTGGGGTGTTTGACTTCTCCTTGCCTGCATTTCCCCATCTATAATATGGAGACAATGCTGTACCTTGCACAGTGTTGTGGGGTTTAATTCCGTGATTAAGAGTTTGAAGGTCCTTGACTAGCATATACTCTAGAAATGCAAAATACTGTGTTTCCTACTCCACAGTGAATCACTTCAGGGGAGGATGGGATTGCATTTTACAAATAGAGAAATTGAGGGAGAGACATTAGGAACTTATTCTAGACCACAAAGGGGCTCAGTCCTGGAATTAGAGATCATGCATCTCCAGGCCTATTGGTGGGCAGGGATTTGTATGAGAAATTCCCACTTTCACCAATGGAATTTACCTGTTTATGGTGTGTTTCACATTCATTTATAGATACAGAACCCCAAAGTCTTCAAAAGCAACAAAGTGGTTCAAATTACTCTGTCAGATATTTTTAATAAGGGAAAAATTCGAGTTATTGAACCTGAATAATATTTATCTTGGGGGGAAATGTCTTCAAGTATTCTCCATTGCTATATACTGTCAAAAATTAGATTGGGGTGTGATTTAAATACTGGTAACAGACAAGATGCTGTCCTGTGTTGTCTTAATATCCAAATGTTGGTTCCAATAAGATTCTGATTTGTCAGGATCAGTTTAGGCCATCATTGAATTGTATAATCCAGGCTAAATAAAACCCTGGTGTAATTCAACTGAATTCTGTGGAGTTACACCAAGGATGAACATGATGTATGGATTGTAGAAACTTAAAACAGGAACAAAACCATTACCATAGAGTCCTTCCATAAGGTTTTTGAATAAGCGAAATCTGGAAAGGAAAATTGTAGAGAAGCAGTGGGGCACCAAGGCAGGAATATATTGATCTTAATGCAGCAGCTTTTTGACACTGTGGAAAGGATTTGAAGATTTTGTTTACTGCAGGAAATGTTCCTATTTTACTCATATATATTTTGTTGGATGTTGGTATCTGTTCCGGATAATTTTAGGTTGTGCACAAAGAGCTCTTCAGATCTCAAAGGGTGAAACCCACTTACGCTTTTAATGCAGGGCTTACACGATATGTAGGGTTTTGTTCAGGCCCTCTGCACTGGGGTGAGTTTCTCTCTATCTAACTAGTTGGGAATAGTTTGTAACAGTCACATGCATTTTGTTTAATACTTTTAAATAAGTGCTGAATGCATTTACTGTCTCCTTTAAGCTATAGCATATCACAATAATCATCTTAGCCATTTAGATATAATTAAACATCTTTTTTAAAAAAGAAACCAATTGGAAGCATTTCTTACTATTTACAAGCCTTTTAAAGTAGCATTTGCTTTAGCTGCTCCTGGGATGGCCAGCCATTCTCCCAATGGGAAAACTCTCCTACCGCTGCAATATATAATCCTTTATCATCAAAGCATGTGGGAAAATTTCCCAGTATTTAATTTTGGTTATCAAGAGAACAAAGCAATCTGCCGTCAGCAATAAGGAAGGATTGCACACTTAAAATATAGAGGTTATTCTCCTCTCAGTGCATGTGCATGACTCATCATTAATGGCAGGTACACAGGACCATATTTTGCCCTTGATTCCCTTCAGAATAAATGGGAGTTTTGCACAAAAACTGCAGTGGAATATGGCACAAAGAGGCGAGGCCCTTGTTAAGGAGACACTCAAATGTGGCATAAATGCATTGGATGCCTCTGGATTTGGTGAGTAGTGGGATGTACTGTATTTTACCCAGCCCTGCTATGGTTTGTGGTTTATTGTTATTACCTAATGATCCCCACATGAATCTCCATTAGCACTATTTATTCAAATTCTGTTATTAAGAGCAAATGCAGACCAGTGGTTATAAAAATCCATCTCTCTTTCCTTTATGCTAATTGTGTAGTAGTAATGACACACAACTTTGTATAGTAGTAAAACGTCATGTTGTTTGCATCATTTTCCTTCATCAATCATTCAGATTTACACATGTTTTTAATATTACTTCTCATGTTAGTTCAAAACCATTATAACCACCTAATATTCAATTTACAGCTGTGGAACAACTATTTTCATCTGGCAGTGGCTTTTATTACCCAGGATTCTCTGCAACTAGAACATTTCTCCCATGCAAAGTACAATAAGATCCTGAATAAGTAAGTATAATATCAATATCTTAGATGGTATTTCCTTTACTTTCATAATAAAACATCAATAAAACCAGTGGTTTTTCCTTTTTCTCTTCTAGATATGGGGATATGAGACGTTTAATTGGCTTTGCTATCCGTGACATGTGGTACAAACTTGGTGAGTAACTATACAGTCTCAAGCACATCTGTACCCATAGTGCCCCCACTTCTCTTTGGAAAGAGTCTGTGACATGATTCAGGAATTTTAAATAGATCTGATTTTCAACACTGTCAGATGTTCTTCCTTTGGCAGCCCAAGCAGATGCTGCCACCAGCAAAATCACTTCATCTGCATGGTGTCTGTTATACATCTGAAAACTCACAAGCTGTTCTCTTAAAATTTAAGAAAGGATTCTCAGAAGATTTCAGCAATATTGTCTAAATCCACACCAGAATTAGTTACATTTTCCCTGCTGTGGTTTTGTATTCAAACTAGATGTAGGATTTCAGATAGTCTGAAGGTTAGGGGCTGTTTGGAACTACGTTAGTTGTGGGCCCATCACTATTATTACACCCTGCATACAGCCACGTAAGAGAGCAGTGGCAGAACTTACATTGTGAGTCCCAAACTGAAATGATGATGATGATAATCTTCTTCTCCTCCTTAAATTATTCTCACCCTGCTTTTAGGGATCTGAGTGGAAGACTATATATGCAATCAATACCTGTGACTATATGGTGATAATGAGACCTGGAAAAGTCTGGAATTTAGTTCTGCTAATCACCCAAAAGACTAGATCTTTTGGTCTTGCTATCTGAATCTGTAAAGGTCAAACCCTCTGTCCTCTTACAAACTCCATCATAGATTTTAATGTCAGAAGGGATTATTAGATCATCTAGTCTGGCCTCCTGCATAACATGTTTCAGCCAGTTAACCCTGTATTCAGCCCAGTCATCTGCATTTCACTAAAGCATATCTTCCAGAAAGGCATCTTGGTTTGAAGACATCAAGCGAGGGAGAATCCATTACTTCTCTTGATAGTTTGTTCCAATGGTTAATCACGCTCATTGTTAAAAATGTGTGCCTTATTTCTAATTTGATTTTTCTTATGCCTTTCTCCACTAGATTAGAGAGACTTTAAATACCCCATATTTTCTCCCCTTATACTTGTACACTATAATCAAATTACCCCATTATCTTCTTTTTGATAAGTTAAACAGACTAAGTTCGTCAAGTCTCTCACTGTAAAGCTTTTTTCCAGTCTTTGAAACACATTTTGGTCTACTCCTGCCTCGTTCCAAAATCCAGGATTGTCTTCAGGGGAGGGATAAACAACCTCTCTCATCTAGACCTAGGAAGCAGGGAGCCATTCCCTGTTAACTGCTGAAGTGATCTGACACTTGCCAAAGAGAACCCCCACCCTCCACTGCAGGGCAAATACAACAGGATAATGGTGAGCTTAAAAATGCAGTCACTTCACCAAGGAAAACCAACAAACATGGCTTCTGCTGATTCACCTGAGTATCTGGGGCTAGGCTGAATAAACTAGGGGCCTGGAAGGAATGCAATGAGTCTTATATAATTTGTCCAACCACATCTTGAAACTTTTAGCCAGAAATGTACAATTAAAAGGTATCTTGAAATGTTCACAGCTATCCAAGGGAGGAGAAGTTCCATGGACTCAAAAATAAGCAAATTTTGTAGGTTTATTTCATGGAAAATATTTCATGTAGCTCTATAAGAGATGGGTGTGTTTAAAATATAAATATTATATTTATCTTCCACTGGTTAGATTTCTGAACCTGGTATATGTTTAAGCTTTGTAATAGCTAGTTTAAATTTAGTCATGTGTCTGGTGTCTGTTACCTCCACTTTAATTATGCTACTGCCTTAATCCCAGGTTATTTCCATTCTGAACATATGCTTATTTTGCTGAAATGAAATGCATTTTTTCCATTGGCACTTACAGTCATAATTCAGTGGCATTGTATTATAGTGAAACTCTAATAGAGGAAAATGCTAGTTGAACAGATGTGGTTTGGTTTTATCAACATTAAAAAAAATAAAAAGTTAGCAGATCTGTCTAGGGATTTGTGAACAAAGTTCAACTAGCAGAGAAATCTTACTCCTGGGTCAATGTCCCCTAAAATATTAAATCACTGGCTAAGCTTTTCTTCTTCTTATTCTCATCCTCCTTATCTCTGTCATCTGTGGGGCCTGTTCTAGGCTTTCTCCAGTGAGTTGCTGTGGATTGGCTAGCTCTCTGTAGTATTGAAGATACATGGTAAATCCCATTCTTCCCAAAGATGCCAACTCCCAAATAGGCCCTCTCTTGCATTTGGAGCATTCAGTCCCCTTTCCAAGGCCTATTATAATGAAATGTGCTTACACTTCATTTCTATGTACACCAGTCATAGAGACTAAGGCCAAGGTATTAAAAGGCATCTAGTGGATTTGAACGCTGATTTCCCATTAAAATTAATGTGATTTGGATGGCCAAATATATCAGGCAGCTTTGAAAATCTCAGCCTAAGGGCCCAGTCCTGCTTCTGTTGAAGTTATCCTATTGTCCTATCCAATTGTTCTAATTACTTGAATGTGAGCAGACCCTAAATATTTTGTATTGTATGGATAGCTACCTTTTTCATACTCCTCTAAATGATTATATGAGAGAGAAAAGCATTGTGAAGTAGAACCCAATCTCGAACCATGTTCTTTAGTTTCCCAAATGGTATCCCTTGCTTTTCTGTGTACTAACCAGTGAAAATTGAATGCAGGGGCCCATATTAAGGAAATAGAGAGGAAAATATGTCTGGTTACTTTAAAATCATGTTGACCTCTGAAAAGAGAGCAAAAAGCTACAGTATGAAAGATGTCAGCTCACATTAAATTTGTTCATCTTAGAGGTAGAGCTCAGAAATGACAAATGTCCTTTTTGGTTACGGAACATGTAGCTCCAACCTATCAAACAATCATAGCTTCAGTTACAGCCCCGGGGGTCACTTTCTTTTATGTAAGGGGAGATCTAAAAGTCTAAATGGATTGGGGATGAACATAATTTGTTCTAAAGAAAAAATCAACAAGTCATGAGTAGAAAATACAGGGTATCATTAAAGGCTGCTGCATACTTAGCTTTCTTGCCATTTTGTTGGTCTAAGGGTATTCTAGGCAAATTTAATTATCTACAAATGAGCCATTTTCAGCTGTTTGCTCTACAGTAAGCAATGACAGACTTCTGTTGAGTATCAAACATGAGTACTGCCTATCCCATCACTTTTTTGTTCTTTAACATGTAGGATAACTGTGGAAAATGCAGGGTGTCTGTTTCCTTCACACATGTAGTATCACATTGTATTGATAGGTACAAGATTCTGTAATGTATTCACCTTTCTACCCAAGACTTCATTGTGACAAGGATTCCTTACATCAAAACATTGTTGTAGTGTGTCCTTTTTCCTGAATTTTTGCATCAATACATCTTATTTGAGGGGAATGAAATTTTCCCCTTACAGTATGTCCAGATCTTCTTAGGTTTGTATTTCCCTCACTGAAGTTAGGATAGACACCGGAAGGGAGAGAGTATGTAGAGGCAGGAGTTATCTGAGCCTCAGAAGGCAACACCTGAAGCAGACAGTTGCTGAGGCTGTTATAACACCCTATACTATGAAATCAATTATACTTTTCAAATATGTACTGAAAGGGGCTGTGTTAGTTGCATAAAGACATGGAAAATATTCTTTTCTGCTAAAAGACTTGTTTGGGTCTCTTTCATGAAGAGCACTGAGATTTCTTTGATATCTATATTTCACTGTGCAGTTGCCCAACTGACCCCGATGTCAGTGCTTGCCTGTGCATTTTGAATGTTTGCACTCGTCCTAGTGATCAGATACTCTGTGGTAATGTTTATTTAAACCCTGCAAATTCTTAATTTGAGACTAGAGCGTTTCTTTGCTTTTAGACAGAGATTTTAATGCAACAAATATTATTCAGGCAAGTCTGGTTAAGGCTTACTATTTTAGCATATTGATTGTTTAGATTTCAAAGCAATCATTAAAAAAAAAAAATCTGCCCAATTAAGAGCAAAAGAAAAAGAAAGCCTTTAAAACCACTGTCGTCATTCTCATTCTTTAGTGTCTGGTAGCAGTAGGTGTGCCTTTTAAGTTAATCTCTTTTCCCAAATCAACCCTTGCTTTGTGAACCCAAAAACATCTCCACTATTATTTTTCTTAAATCCAGTAACATTGCAGAACATCTCTAGAGTCATTCCATTCACTCTGTATTACACTGCCTGTATGAGGGTCGTTCTCTGCTTCTACTGCCCCCCCCCCAGACCTAACAATCTGTGCCATAGCAACAGCCAGAAAAAAGGCCATCTTAGAAAATTCAGACATTATCAGTGTCATAACCATCATTTGATATTAATTCTCCTCCGATTTATTTGATCTAATTTCCAAACTGCTACTGTCTAAAGAAAAAAACTTCATAACAAAAGTAAATACCATAAACCATACACAGACCTTTATAACTTAGATAAGAGAACATGTCATATAGCTATTGTAATACTCTCTCCAATTGATTGGTTTGGGGGGAGGGATGTCTTAGAGCCTGATTACTTTTCACTGCAAGCATTTACAGTAGGGTATTCAGTAAGATGTGAAAAGCTGAAAAATTGAAAGGATGCCAAAGTGTGAATTCATTCAGCTGGCATAAATGCTCATTTCAAGTAGCAAATGACCCAGTACCTTGAAATGAGAGTATATCCCTCAACATGCCTTCTGCTTCTGAAAAAGAATTAAGAAAGATGTGTAACTAACTGTGAGACCATTACTGAAACAGATAGTTATAACAGTATTTTAATGGCTAAAAATCTTAGATTGTTTCTTACCAAAATGGTAGTTTTCTTCTCTTTTCCAATACTCTTTTCACCATTCTGTTTTAGGCCAGAATAAAATCTGCTTTATTCCGGGGATGGTTGGACCGATCTTGGAAATGACTCTGATTCCAGAAGTTGAACTACGAAAAGCCACGATCCCAATCTTCTTTGATATGATGCTGTGTGAATATCATAAAACAGGAGAATTCAAAAAGGTAATAGAAAGATACATAGGATTTGTTTTAATAGCTACATTATTCTTAAGGACTCTGAATAGAGCTGGGCATCTGCTTCAAAAAGGTATTAAGCATTTGTTAACATTTAATTGTGAACTGTATGCAGTGAGTTTTCTGTTTGCAGAAAGTGAAAAACCCAGGAAATTTTGTGTGACGATGTTTGGGTGCAAGTGCAAAAAAAGTGACTTAATGTAGCCCTCTTTCCGCTTTTAAACAAACGAGTCATTCAAACATGAAACGGACACACTATCACGAGATGCAGAATACCTGAAGTAATAGTTATAGTGAATAGTTTCCAATACATGAAATATTATTAGAGTTGGTCATAAAACCCAAACTTTTCCCACAGAAAATTTCACAGGAAAAATCCCATTTCAAAACTTTTGAACCAAAATGTAAGATTTTCAATGAGAATTTTGTAAATGAAAAAAAAAAATGTTAATTTAATCTTAAAATGTTATTCAATTTTGTTTTTCAGAAACTGATTTTTTTTAATTTGTTCTTTTATTCCCCCTTTCTCTCCCTTTTAAAATCCCTTCCCACTTTCTTCCACTGGAAAAAGCAGGGGGGAGTGGAGAGGTAAAAAAAAGGTTAAAAAGTGCAAAAGTGATTAAACACCCGCTTTTCACAGATCTTTGCTGTTTTATAACTGGAAAAACTTTGAAAACAAAAGTTTGTGAAAGTCAGGTTTTATTAAGGAAAATGCTTTCCATCCCCCTAAAATTTTCCATCTGGAACACAGAACATTTTTGTCTACATAAATTTTGATAAAAACAGGAAAATAGTAAAAAAAAAAAAAGTTGACCAGCTCTAATGTTCATAGAATATTTGTCAAATAAATTCAAATAACAAACAAGTGTGGTCCAGTGGTCGGGTCCTGCACTAAGACTCAGGAGACCTGGATTCTAGTGCCAACTCTGTCACTGACCTACTGTGTCCCCTTCGGCAAGTTGCTTTACCTCTTTGTCCTTTTGTTTCCCTTCCTGTGTATCAGATAGTAAGCTCTTTGGGGCAGGATTGTCTTAAACTGTGTTTGTACAGCACCTAGCATAATGACACCTCTAGGTACTGCTGCATACAAATCATAAATGATAACAATCAGCCTGCATATTGATAAATGACAATACATTAAATTAGTATAAAAATCGGTTACATTTCACTATCTACAATGTTAGTTGACAAAAATTGAGTACATTACTAATGTATGCACATGTATATCTGTGCTTTAGTTTATATGGGACAAAATTTTTCTATTAGCTGAACACGGAACAAAGTGGCAGATGAAATTTCCAGTTTGTTTAGTAGTTTAGCACAAGTCTTTTGGTTTAAGGCCAAGATTAAAAACCACTTTGCCTCTGTGCATCTGTTCTTTCCATGTCCTAATAGTTCTATATTTACTTTCTTAAAAATGTTTTCCTATTCTTGGCTTATACTTCATCTCTTGGGATAGATGCATAGACCTACATACACCAAAAAACCCTGGAAACACATCAGTCAAACTGACTGATTTTCAAGGACAAAAGCTTAAGGACCTAGAAGATGCCAGACACCCACATGACCCTTACATTATGCAGATATAAATATGTTTCAGGTGATATTTTTCTTCAGTGTAGAGGAACAAAGATGTTCACTTTAGTATACTTTAAGAATAATTGCCTAATAGTTTTCATTGGATAGTCACTTGTGCTGCATTATTATTTTATGATGTTTGTTATACTTCATTGGACTCCATAGTGTTGCTTTTGAAATTAAAATCATTTTTATGAGTTGAAAAGCATGTCTCCTCTTTGCCTGCAATTGCATTGGCATGATTAAGATAAACTTTTTAAAATTCACAGTTGAAGTTTGGACTTGGAGAAAAATACACATTGGGTTGTAGTAATTTAATAATTTTCACCTCATGGATTAGTAAAGTTAAAGAAGAGACACTAATGGAAAATAAAGCATATTTATACATAATATGCAAGCATTGAAGCTCTAGTATTTGTTAAAGAATAGTTTTAAAGTGGACAGTAATATTGTTTGTGAAGTAAGATATTTTCTTTAAAAAGATGAAGTGTAAAATTTTCAAAAATGAGTTGGGCACTTAGGAGCCTTCCAATGAAACTTTAGTCTTCTGTGTGCCTAAGTCGCTTTTGAAAATGGGATGTAGTCTTCTAAATGTCCCAGGTGATTTTGAAATTCCCCCCCAATTCAGTTAAGGATATGAAGATTAGCTACATTTATCAAATACTATTGTACTTCAGCCATTCTTAGAAGATATCTTTATAATTATTTGGTGCTGTAACTTTCAGGAAACAAACAGCGGGTGGAGAGGAGAAACACCACCACAACACCCAATTACCACCATAGGGGTGCCTATTGATGTATTGTAGTTCTAAGTGCACAATATACAAATATTTCTTTTGGGAACTATTGCCTGTAGTATACACGTGTAACTCCCATTGACACATAATAGAAATTATACACAGGCATGGAGGTGATTTGAACTGTAACAAAAAAAGTATAATGATCAAGAGTATCTGTAAACCATTCTTGCTGGAATGTACCAACAAGACCTCCCAATGAAAAGAACATGATCAGAGTGGTAAGCCACTAATATTTGCTATAACTGAGCTGATAAAACATCAACCAAAAAGAGAGATGCAATAAACTCGCTTCTGAAAAACTTTTTTCTAAGAACAGTAAGTAGTGTACCTCTTTGCACAGTAAATGAAAACATTATTAAAATAAACATGGATTTAAGTTAATCTTTACAAAGATTTAACTTTGGCTTATGAAAGATTAATTCACATGTAATAGTATTTCCATTCAAGTAAGCCATGTCTATTCATGTTTCCATATCTTCATTTAAATCCTTCACTTATTGCAGCCATCTGTGGACATATTCTAAAACTACTTTTCTTTCCTGACAGTTATTGAAAAAGAAAAAAATAACAGTGCTGACTAACGAGGACACAATAATAACTCTCACTAATGAAGTGTACTTGCAGGACTAGAGGGTGGATATTTACTCATATTCAGGCTATAGAAGTCATGTATCTTTCGTAGCTAATAGCTGTAGAAGGTCACTAAGTAAATGAATGGAAGTGGTTTCAGCAAGCTCCCATGCTCAGGACTCCTAGTTCTTGAAATCTTAATAGGCCCAAGGATTTAAAGGAAATAGAACTGCCTCATTATCAATAGTAAGGAGCATTTCAATTTACAACCCATCCAAAAGTTGCATGACACTTCAAACTCAAATCCACCTAACCAAAGCACAGACTGCAGACTGTGTGGTTGGTATTAAAGTCTGCTCAAATCTTTGAGGCTTTTTATTTCACTAGAAAAATACAGCAAGCAGTTTTAAAGCCATATTGGATCCTGTTACAAGCAGGCATCACTCCACTGAAGTCGATGGAGATACATCTTTATGTACTAGGGCTGAATTTTGCACTTAAACTTTAGGAATCAAAGGCTTCTCCTGTGAATGTTTGCCAGCATCTTTTATTTATTTTAGTTCAAGCAACCATCTGCTTTTGACAAACTGCCAGTGCATGCAGTTAGTGTTGTTACAGGGGAAAGAAAAGGACTTATGAGGGCTGAAGAAATCAGTTTTAGTAGTTTCTTCTTCCCAATTCTTGGTTTTCTTTCTGGATCAAGCAACGTGGAATTATCACCTCCTCTTTAGAAATGAAATCCATTTCTTACCAACTGCTCAGTACATACTAGGGAGGATTTTATTGGTTGATGATTTGTCTTAAATAGTGGCTGACCATATGCTGCCCTCACACTTCTGCATATTACTATGGCAAACATTCAAACGGGGAAATCTTGATAGTCTACAGGTCACAGCTCTACCGAGCGGCTCAGAATGCTACCCACCCACCTCAAGAGGTGGGAAACTTGATGGGGCTGGCAGTGATTGGGACAGATGCAGCTGAAAGAAAGAGGAGAACACGCTAAGGGAACGAAGGGCTGCTCCTCCCCTGCTGAGTTTCTAGCCACTCATTGGCTAACTTGAGGAGGAAAGAAACTGATTGGTCCATCACGCTCCCCTTTTGTTGATTTAAACCCTAGTCCAAACCATATGGAGCCACTTTTTGCTCCATTCCAGCAGCCCCACCCTCCCCAACCTGTACTGGTAACTTTGAAGCTGTGTTTTGTGGAGGCTGTGAGTCTGACCAATCACCTGTTTTGGGTTAACTAGGAATTATTTCTTCCTATAGAGGCTAAATTAACACAGGGCTGGGAAATTTTTTTTTTTTTTTTTGCCTTCCCTGCAGCATCCTGGAGGCATTGTTAAGTTAAATAGGAATAGGATTTAATAATTAACAATAGTAAACAGGTTAGTTTGTCACAGTTTGCTGCCAGTCTCCAGTGCAGTTAAAAGAACCAATCTTCAGAAGAAAAAGACACAGAATTTTACTGTGGGAACTTGTGTTCCTGAGATAGGGGCAGACCATGTGGCCTTCACAGGCTAAGGTGCCCTCTTTTAGTACCTCCGTCCCTCTTGTGGGAGGGTGGGTAGTTTGACTCAAATGAGTGAGTGGAATCTGTGGGGTAGGCTGAGGAGAGTCTATCCTGAGTTATATGGTAGAAACCCTGTAACTGCCTTTCACTGGAATCACTTAGTCTTCTGGTAGGTGAGAGTATGGGTCCCAGGGTGGGTAGCCCCCTTCCCCTGTGTTAAGTTCAGTAAAGTTGTGGCCTGCCGCTTCAAACCCAGAGATGGATTTCTCCTCATTCAATGCCATTTTCACATCAAACACAACACCATCTGTTTAACCTTGTCTCATGTTCTGTGCATCTTTTGCACACACAGCAATCCTGTACTTTGGTGATCCTCCAATTTGCCTGTGCCTGAAACGATGGAACTTTGCTACTTCCCACTTTTCAATATCTCTGCCATATACAATGCAGAAGGCAGTTCTTTTGATCAGAATGAATCATTTAAAATTACCTTAGCTCTGACATTAGGTTAGTATTTATTACTCCACTGACCCAGTTTGGAGCTGCTGGTACTCTGATTACAATAAACCGTGATGGAAACAGGAGCACCAAAATGGATGGCGGTTCTTTCATTAGGTGCTAAACTACTACTGGGGCGCACAGCACTCTGTTCATCACCCCTAACCTGCCAAAACTGTTTATGGCCTCTTCAGCGAGAGATGCTCCCATTTCATTTGGGATTCATGCACAAGAAATTAAAAAAGAAAGCAAAGGTAAGTATCCTCCTTTTCCTCCTGTCCAAAACAGGAAATAGATTTTCAGTCCATTTTGTCCAACATTGACCTAATTCTTAAAGTTGCTGAGAGCCTTAGCTCATAAGAATGCTTTATATGTGAGCCCCTTATGAAATTTTCCTTATAGCTCTGTCACATGTATTAGCTGCATCAGTTTGGAAGCCTTTCACAATCTTCTAAGTATGCCACAGTGTTAAAAATAACAACAAAATACTTACTGCAAAGTTGAGTTATGTTCTTATGTTCATTTCTGCAGTACTTGCTAATATGCCGATGTTACTGTTTTTCATAAATGTAGATGCTGCACATGCTAGCAAAGTGGCATTCAGAAAAGATTTCAGAGTAGCAGCCGTGTTGGTATGTATCGCAAAAAGAACAGGAATACTTGTGGCACCTTAGAGACTAACAGATTTATTTGAGCATAAGCTTTCGTGGGCTAAAACCCACTTCATTGGTTGCATGCAGTGGAAAATACAATAGGAAGATATCTATATATATATATATATATACTGTGACAAAGTTCCTCCTCTATCTTGGTGTGTCCTGCGCTTATTGGCAGATTTTCTTGCCACAGAGATTCACCATGTGGGTTGGGGAACAGGCCAGAGACCTTCCCCTCTGGAAGAACCCAAAGTCCAGGTCAATTGGGAGGTTTGGGGGGAACCCAGGCCCGCCCTCTACTCCAGGTTCCAGCCCAGGGCCCTGTGGACTGCAGCTGTCTATAGTGCCTCCTGTAACAGCTGCATGACAGCTACAACTCCCTGGGCTACTTCCCCATGGCCTCCTCCAAACACCTTCCTTATTCTCACCACAGGACCTTCCTCCTGGTGTCTGATAACGCTTGTGCTCCTCAGTCCTCCAGCAGCACACCCTCTCAGTTCCTTGCACCTCTTGCTCCCAGCTCCTCACACCACAAACTGAAGTGAGCTCCTTTTAAAACCCAGGTGCCTTGATTAGCCTGCCTCAGTTGATTCTAGCAGCTTCTTCTTAATTGGCTCCAGGTGTCCTAATTAGCCTGCCTGCCTTAACTGGTTCTAGCATGTTCCTGATTACTCTAGTGCAGCCCCTTCTCTGGTCACTCAGGGAACAGAAAACTACTCATCCAGTGACCAGTATATTTGCCCTCTACCAGACTCCTGTACCCCACTGGTCTGGGTCTGTCACAATACACACACACACACACACACACACACACACACACACACACACATCATGAAACAATGGGTGTTACCATAAACACTATAACAAGAGTGATCAGTTAAGGTGAGCTATTTCCAGCAGGAGAGAAGGGAAAAAACAACAACTTTTTGTAGTGGTAATCAAAACGGCCCATTTCCAGCAGTTGACAAGAAGGTGTGAGGAACCGTAGGGGGAAAAAATAAACATGGAGAAATAGTTTTACTTTGTGTAATGACCCATAAGTCGCAATATTACACCCAAAAAATGTCAAAAACCGACTCCAACGAGAGACTGCTGAATTGGAATTAATTTGCAAATTGGACACCATTAAATTAGGCTTGAATAAAGACTGGGAACGGATGGGTCATTACACAAAGTAAAACTATTTCCCCATGTTTATTTCCCCTACACACACACACACACACACACACACGGTTCCTCACACCTTCTTGTCAACTGCTGGAAATGGGCCATTTTGATTACCACTACAAAAAGTTGTTTTTTTTTTCTCTCCTGCTGGTAATAGCTCTCCTTAACTGATCACTCTTGTTATAGTGTGTATGGTAACACCCATTGTTTCATGTTCTCTGTGTATATATCTTCCTACTGTATTTTCCACTGCATGCATCCGATGAAGTGGGGTTTAGCCCACAAAAGCTTATGCTCAAATAAATTTGTTAGTCTCTAACGTGCCACAAGTATTCCTATTCAGAAAAGAATCCTTGAGGGCTGTTAACCCTGCAGACATATCCTATATTAACTCATTGAGCACCTAGTCCAAAATAAGAAAACACCTTCCCTTTTCCCCCTCCTTGCTCTGCTCTTTTATATATAGTTTGAACAGTTCTAATTTCTCATTCCCTTATCTTTACAGCTCCATAATATTTTCTAACACCATGGCATATTAGATGATTCTGAAGTGCTTCCTAAAATGATCAATACTGTTTTGAGCTGATGGAAATGTTAGTCATTTTCTCTTTAATGAGTGCATCTTTATCAACATTCATTCATTTTTCACTTCTTAAACTCAAACCCGAGTAGAAAACTTGAATCACAGAATTTCCTTTTTATATGCCCAGGAAAGTGATGTAGTAGCCCACACCTATTGTTCTAGATCAGTGGTTCTCAAACTTCATTATACCGCGACCCCCCACTGACAACAAAAACTACTACACAATACCAGGAGGGACGGGCCTGTCGCCAGAACCCTGCCATCCAGGGCTGAAGCCCTCAGTCTTCGGCTTCAGCCCCAGGCAGGGGGGCTTGGGCTTTGGCCCCAGGCCCCAGCAAGTCTAAGCCAGCCCTGGCTTAGTCACGACCACAGTTTGAGAACTGTTATTCTAGATCAAATTAATTCTTCCAGTATTCCTTAGAAGTCACATATGGGTATTGAGTGAGCTCTGCTCAGGAAAGGAAATCTGAGAAACTCAACAGTGAATAGCTCAACCCTAAAAGCCAGTTCAACATTTGTCTGTTAAATTAAAGCTGTGAATCTCAATACCACATAAATTTTTCTCCTACAGCTTTGAAGGACACATCTCAGTATGTTATATGAGGACTTCCTACAAATTACATAGCTTATAAGTGTGTTCCTCTTCTGAGGAACACCTAATTGGAACTATTGTACTAATTGCAGTATTTTGGCTATAAGTGGCAAAGCAGTTTGGCATAATTATCATTTCATACTCTGAAAGAATTCTGTTGGTCTTTGACATCAGTTGGCCCTATTTAGCCAAGTCCCAAGAGAGAAGCAACGACTGTCTAGTTTTCAGGAGGAGCATAATGAATGTCTGAACCTTAATTGTTAATTAAATGGCAGACTGATGTCAGAAACTTCTGACCGAAGAATTTTTAACCTGACACATTGAAAGACAAAATGTACAATGAAGTGTCTCCATACAGGATGTGGATTTGCCTGTAACTGAAGGAATTGTCAAATATATATATAAAATCTCTCTCCAAAGTAGCAACATGGGATTCCAGATCCTTCCCAGTGCTGTAATGGCTGAATCTGTGGCAGACCTTAGACTAGCTCCTTCACCCAAGACTGGAAGTGTTGGAGAGGATTACACTTAGTCCCTGGAGAGTGGGGATACATTGTGTTCCAATCTACTAAGCACCTCAGATCAACATGGTATGGATTGTCTCTAGACTGAACAGCCTCAGGCTTTCGTTGGCTGAAGGGAGAGCCCTAGACCCAGATCCAGCAAAGCACTTAGCACATGCTTAACTCTGAAGTGAGTAGGACTATTCATGTGCTTAAATTGTTTGCTGCATTGGGTCCAGTGTGTATAAAGCAGCACTATATACTTGGAGCATATCATATACATATCTATACAGAACACCACATATTTATTTCTGTTGTGTTTGTCTCAGCTGTCTAATATTTGTTTTTTTAGACATTAACACCTAATAAAACACCCATAATGAACTTGATGGCTCACCAAGCTAAATGCTTTTTAATACAATGAATAACTAATATGTGGAACTCATTGCCACAAGGTATTATTGAGGCAAAAATGTTGATCTGGGTAATGAGAACATCCACAGTTAAATTAGATAGGATTAAAAAAATTACCATAAACCTCTAATCTTCTGACAAAGCAAAGAGACTACTCACACAACAATACCACCCTATAGTGGTTTTTTTTCTGATTAGATGTTATAATTACTTGGATGAGAAATAACAAAGAAAACCAAGGAGCTGCAAGATGAATTTGAGAAAACAGGTGACACTTCCCCTCCAAAGTCTGTTTGGATATGGAAGCATAGTGAAAGGAGAGACAGAAACAAGTTTTGGCTGATATATAAAACTGAGGCCCTAAGTACTTATCTTTAGAGAGGCCCCATTATGTGTTGCACACAAGTATATCTGGGGCCTGCATTATCTGGCTGAATGTAGCAGTAGTATTAAAATGTATAATATGTTCTTTTGTCTTAATTCTCCCCTATAGTTTCAACTGGATACCACATTTTCTATGTACTCTGGGGAAAACAAATAGTGCTCTGTTTGTGTGTATCACATAAAGACTGCTACTTTTATACACCTAAGAGATCTTTGTATATATTGAGTGAGGTGATCCTTGTACAGAGCAGGTACCTTTTAAACTGTTGCCTTTTTACCATTCTAAGGAAAGGACATGCCAGGAATACCATAAACACCTTGCGTAATGGTAAAAGAAAATGTCAGCCCATTAAACATTCAGACAA
Organism: Malaclemys terrapin pileata; assembly: GCF_027887155.1. Lineage (NCBI taxonomy): Eukaryota > Metazoa > Chordata > Testudines > Emydidae > Malaclemys > Malaclemys terrapin. Next base: position 30,902,248 of record NC_071512.1, read on the forward strand.
TAATGGGACTTTTGGGTCCTTTGATATAAAAGGAGTCATATTCATGTATTTAATATTTCCAAATACTCCATTTCCAGAACTTAATGCAATCTACATAATGTACTGCATTGTCCTTGCCAAACTAATTATTAATTATAAACTCTTAAGACAAGAATTTAAACATGGTAGGTTGACTTAACGGTTCCAAAATGACAAAGCAATTTCCTTTATACAATGCACTGTAAGAACTTTTAAATGACAAATGCTACAGCACACAACTGCTTAGGTTACTTAATTAAATCTTTTGGCTGATTCCTTTCTAAGATTGCAAAGGGAGAAAACATGTCTAACTACAACAAATTTTAATTCCATTGTTATATATATTTCTGATTATTTTTGCTATTTTATATTTTACTCATTCCTAGTAAAAATGTACAGTGGCCTGAGAGTAACCAATTGTATGAAGACATTATATTCTATAAGGTTGTTCATTCAGAGTTAATCTGGAATAAAATAGTTCTGTTTCACTTTGAAGTCCTATATCTCAAGCTAGGAAGTGGTTTGCAAACCTATAATGCAAATACTTCAAAGGTATCCTTCAGGCACTATAACAATTTGTGCTTGGAAAAAGTTATTTAAAGATACTCTGGAGAGTGTTATTTAACTGGAAATTATTCTTCCATTTAAGCCTGAAAAATGTGATGTTTTTGTCATGTCACTTTAGGCTTTATTTGACCTGTGGATATCTTGATTTCTCTTACTTGAATTTTCTTGTTGTATGTGTATTGTGCATTATTCTTGTCTTTTGTCAAGACAAATACATGTGTTTTGTCTTTTTCCCTCCCTCAAGTTTGAAAATGAAATAATTTTAAATTTGGACCATGAAGTGGAAGGAGGACGTGGAGATGAGCAGTACATGCAGCTGTTTGAGTCAATGTAAGTAGTGTGTTCATGAGACAAATACCTAATGACCCATTTCCTTATCTTTTTCTACCCCCAAAAGAGGTGATTTCATTGAGAAATAAATCCATTACACAGAATCCAAGTAACACTGTATGAGATGAGATTAAAAATGAAGCACAGAGTGCAACTGTTTTAGTAAAACTTAAATGGTTTTGCCCTTTGAAATGTCAGTGGGTTGATTTTTGGTATATTTTCCAACAGCTTAATTTCTAAGAAAATATAAGTAGTTGGCCACTAAAAGAGAGAGAATTGTTCCTGTTTAACTCAAACGGATCTGCATACCCTGGATCAAGGATATTCAAGAATCTCATGGGTGGTTTTTTTTGTTCTTTTGCATTCCCTTTCCTGTGTTTATTTCACATTTTCACATTGTATATTTTATCTTTGACAAGGCATTCATGCATGCCCAGCAAGAACAGGGCATCTCAGGCTATCTTCTTACAGTTCTCAATATCATACGGGCACTGAAGGAGAGTATGCTTAGTATTTCCAACATTATGCTGTGATTTATAATGGCAGTGACCATAATTTGCTGCAATTTAATAAATATAGTTCCAGTAACTTGTCATGCTTGGAAGTGCCATCCATATATATTTACTATCTCAAGCTTGGGACATTTTGGGTTTCTCATTTGAGCTGCTCAAATTCTGTTTCAAACATGCATAGAATTTGAGTCATAATTATTTTGAACTGCTCTTCCTGCAGTGCCTTACTTTCACTATTCATAGGTGTTCTTGAAAGTACGTCTACTGCAAGAAGCTTCTTCCATGCATGTATTTCATATTTAATATGTGATTGTGCACTTTGTGAACTTTTTCTGAAGTCTATGTTTTGTACAATGGTTTCCTTAGAAGCAGGAGCTCATTTTGCAGGTCAGCTTCCAATCCATGTGAGTTTGTATCATCTGAGAACTTGGCCTCTGTTAATCTCAAAATGTTTCAGTACTGGTTCTCCAGTGACAACATTTTTCCCCCCAAACACTTCTCATTTAGTGATCAACCCAGTATGTCCTATATTCTCTCCAAGCAGCATTCTGAATAGAACACTTACATCTGATGAATTTGATAGGATATTGTAACGTGCCTCTAGATCTCTGTGAGGCTTCCTTGTTTGGGAATTCTTCCATTACTACGTGGGGGTCCAGCAGAATTCCATTGTGTGTCCTATGTAACTAAGCATAGTCATCATTTGTGTGTGTTCAATTTAAGGCTCTCATTTTGTATAGCTTTTCTTGTAGTGTTGATTATTTTCTCTGTATGTCTGCTCATCAACAGTTACTGCCACTACATGCAGATTCACAAAGATCTGAGGGAATGTTAAAAAGAAGTAATTTAAACTTGTATACATCACAGCAGGCTTTGAGAAAGAAGAGGTTTTGCTTTTTCTCTATAGAATTGAGCTTCCCAAAATTAAAAATACTTACGCATTTTGAAGTGTGCCTAAACTGACAACTTCAGTATGTAGGTCTGTTACCTATGGTCAATAGTCTCACTTGAAAGCTGGGTTTTTTTGTAAAGAAAAGAAACATTTCCCAAGTGACTTTCTTGTGTACACTCCTGAGTATTCTTGACATTTGGAATGACTTTGTCTAGCAGTTTGCAATCCCCTTCATGACCCCACCACTGTAGATCTCCAGTGCCCCTGGATTTACTGCAAGGCTGATTTTTCCTCCCTTATTACTTTTTCCAGAAAAAATTGTATGGGTTTCAATGACCTCACTGTTATGGTCCCTACCAGTCTGAGCAATTCACGTGGCTTCCTTTGTGCTGTTTAATCAGAGGTTTGACTTTATTCTGAAACCAGGTGTGATATGTAATAATGTTAGCAAGAGACTGATTTTTATTTACGGGCCCCCAATGTCATGAGATGGGTCAGAGTTACAAGAAGGTTTTATCCATTACATATGGTAGGGATCAGTATCCACAGCTGGTATGGCCGTGTGACTTGTCTGTCCATCATGATTCCTTATAACCAAAAAAGACAAGAGGAGAGAATTAGTAACAGGGGTTTGAGATCTCCTCTGATGCCACATTCCAAAACTCAACAATATAGTGTGCTTAATAATTAGAGATTAATTGTTCATAGGGCAGCATCAGGTGAGGAAGGGAAAAGATGGCTATGAAAAGCTCACAAATTAAAGCTAGTAAAATCTGAGTGTTTACATAGAACTTTTAATCTGGGGATTTCAACACAGTTTACCCATCTGAAAAAGGGGAAGAAAAGCAATGTGATATCCACGTTAAGTGACTTGCCCAAGTAAGATGACTTCATAGGAACAAAGCAAAGGATAGTATTGGAGAAACCTGACTTTTAGTTGCCTTATTCAATCACTAGCTGATATTCCTTCCCATATTTTGGAAAACTACAGGAAAGGAATTCATTAATGAAATAACTTATTTCAATGATTGAGCGGTCATTTTTCTTTTCAATTAAAATATTTACTTTAAATTTTCTTATTTAAGCACACCTATAAAATACTTGTGAAAAGCTTTTGAAAGTGCTCTAGAAAGAATTCCATATTCTACAAAGGTTGTAAAATAATAACACTTTGAAAAGTATTTAACAAAAATCTAAATTTCAAAGGAGCTCTCTTAGTTCCAGTATATAACTCAAAACATTATGCTTTATGCCACATCCAGAACTTGGAAACCTGTACTGTAATTAACACAGTAGACTAGTCATTCTCAAAGACAGAAATTTTTAGAAAAAGGTGACTGTTTCTGTGAAGATATAGTAGATAGTAGTGACTAGATTAACTGATATTTTGGACTTTGATAATATATGGATTTCTAGAAAATGATAGAGCATTAAAATATTTCAGCAGGACATTTTTCAAAGTGCTACAAGTATTTTATGATCTGGCTGAGCTTCAGGATTAAACTCATCAGGTTACAGAATTTTGTCTAAGTCTCTTGCTTGAGATTTGGGATAGGCCAAGATAATAATTTGGGAATGTGAACCAAAGTTTGCCATAAAGATTCCCTGGAACTTTGTGCAATCTAAAGGACAGAGGGTTTCACACAGATCTAGTGCTATTAGTTTTCCCAGAACTCAATGCAGCCAGCCTGGTTCATTTATTACCTAACCAATAAGACCACGTTGTTTCAAACTTCAGTATTTTTTTTAATCTCTGGGATGGTAAACAGTACTGATTCATCACATGATTTTTCCAGCATTTATGATCCAGGAGTAACGTCTGTAATCAATAGTTATTAGATTGTGGGTTATGTGACAAAATCAATTCATGCTTTGAGTGTAAGATTTAGTGAGCATAATTCTGCTTTCTGTTTCACCAGTGTAAATCCAGGGTCACTTGTAGTAAATGCTGGCTAAGTGCAGAATTTGGACAACTATCGAAATCCCTTATTTAGGAAGCCTCAGAGCATATTTTTTATCAAATCTAGAATTTAAAAGTTGAACTATACTCATCCCTTCATCTGAGTAAGAGCCCACTTCTTCCATCACTCACACAGCGTGCAACTTACTTTTTCTTAGACGTTAAAAAATTGAGCTGAGTTTTGATCTTGAAATGGCAATCAGTTGTGACATGCACATTTTAGATGAAAAATACCATTCTGTTGTTCAAACAGCGGTGCCTGTAGTGTTTGCTTCCACTGACACAAAGCATTGTAGAAGAGAGAATGAAGGGCATGCTGGGTTCCGTCCATTTTTGAACTTAAGAAAATATCAGAAATATTACAAATAAACATTTTAAAACAAAATAGCTGAAAATCCCTACTTTCTCACCTATCAGGAAGTGACTTTAGGGTTCTCCCACAGCAAGAATTGATGATGTCACTAATATCTAAATAATGGCAGGGAGATTAATTCCTTTCTTTTATTCAGATATTAGTGACGTCATCAAGTCGGTGAACCACAAAATCAAAAAGTGTAGTCTTGCAGGTAAGTGAAGGAATCATTATTTTGCTTTAAAATATTTCATAGTAACATTTCAGATGCTGATTCAATGAAGCACTTAAGCTTACATCCTATTACACGTGCTTAAAATTAAGCATGTACTCTAAGCTCTTTGCTGATTCAGGGCACATGTGTTTGCAGACACTAGTAATTAACATCCTGTTTTGTAATGTGTTTAAGATCTTAAGCAGTTTCTTGTAGTTGTTTTCTGAAAGCATTTCAGTTAATCTTTCAACACAATCAGTTCATACCAGTTATCCAAGTCTCCTCCATCTCTTTCTCTCCCCACTTCCCACATTGCACAAGGTATGAGTATACACATACACAGTGAGTGGGGTAGAAACAGAGGGAATAGCCCATTTTTGACTTGTTCTATTCTAGATAGATTTTTTTGTAGGAAATCTGTGAAAGAACTTTTAATATGAATACGTACATGTGTAGAAGTCTTGATAGATCTTAAATAGCAAAAGCTCACATTGTCATTAACAAGAAATGTAATAATCTGTAATGCCGATTCAAATGCTGCATTTTCCAAAGAACAATAATAAATTACAGAATACCTTTGTTTACATATAAATTGAAATTAGCTAATGAAACATTGAGAGATCAAGAATAACACATGGTATAACAAGGAAACAGCTCAACATAGGCACACAATGTAATTTCAGTGAGGATTCTGCAATTGCCAATGTGTTTTCATAATTTTCCAGTGGAATTTACTGTACTTTCCAAACATTCAGATATGAAACCATTAATGGAATATACCAGATAACTATGTAACTACTCAGATATAAAAAAAAAGTAGAACATAATGGAGTGAAAAAGAGAAACGGGGGGGGAAATAGAATGCCTAGGAAAAAAGTCCTTAAACAACAAGAGAGAAAAATCTTCAAGACAATAATCATTCCGTGGCTGGAAAAACAAAAAGTGACCACTAATCAATGTCTTCTGCTCCTAAGTCATTTAGGCACTTTTGTAAATAATATAGGACAACTTGCAGGTTTAATACAATTTGGGAAATGCTGGTGAAAACTCACCTATCACAAAAAAAGAAACACGGGGAAAGAGTTAAATCTGCAGCAGTCAAGTCCACAGTTATTCTCATTTTTTTAATTTTGTTTTTATTTACTAATTAAGGCCAAATAGCAATGATGAAGTCTTGTTAGTGAATTGCCTTATTTTTTGTAATGTGATTTCCAATTGTTATTTATACTGGTATGAAAATCCTACTAATGTTTAACTTGAAAACAAAAGAAAATAACTGCATCTCCTCAGAGTAGTTAGATTGGAGAAAAAAAGACTTGAGATCTTCGGCCATCTCTTAACACATTTTTAAAATTGAACTGCAAAATGAACCCCCAACTGTCCTATGCCAAAGACAAAACTGAAGTCAGATCACTGTGTGAATTATCCAACTTGTATTTCTCTCTTTCTTATGTACAAACATATCACCATGAGAGCATGAAGCAGGAACTGTCTCAGGTTATGTCTACACTGCAATAAATACACTGGGTCTCAGAGGCTGGATCAATTGACTCAGGCTCTCAAGATTCCGGGCTAAAAATTGTAGAATACGTGTTCAGACACGGGCTGGCGCCCAGCCTCGGACACCTTCCACCCTAGCAGGGTTTCAGATTCCAGGCTCCAGCCTGAGTCCAAACAGGTACACTGCAATTTTTAGTTCCCCAGCCTGAGCCCTACGAGACAGAGCACGCTGCGGCCATACTGCAGATCTTTTATTGCAGTGTAGATGTACCCTCAGAATGCAATATATAAATATTTTTGTGCGTGTGCCTGTGTACGACGCCTTTATAAGTGTTAAGTTTCATGTTGCTTCCTATTACGTATGCTTGCTGAAAATTTTGTTGTTGTTTTACTTTATCCCCAGAAGTTTGTGTATTTATGAAATCCAAAATGAGGTGTACTTCTAAAGTCCTCATGGAGTATGTTACACACCTGTAAAATGTCCTTATGGAACACAGGATAGAGCTGGAATTCTGGTTTGGTGTCTAAATTCACCCATCCAGCTGGTGGTGGTGTGGGTGACACTATACTCAACTGCCACAACACCCTCCAGCAATCCTTTCTGGCTGATGTCAGGACTCATGTAGAGGGAGGGTTTTTGTAACACACTGACTTTGCAATTAGTAAAGGGGAATGGAAATAATGGGACCCCAGCAAAGCACATATGTACACACCTGCACCCTTGAAATTGTAGTTGTTTTCCAGACAAGAAAAGTAAACATTCCGTTCTTTGTTTGGACTTGCTCCCCATCCAACTTTTAGATGTGTAGATTATCAAGCCACAAAGGGAATCTCAAATACACTCTATGCCTGTTTTATGATCAATACTGTAATATAGTTATCATCATTGTAATATAGTGTTTGCCCCAAAGCATCTCAACTCAGGGTGCAGCTGTTCTAACATAGCTGTAAAGCAATTTTCTCTCATTGTTTGCAGACTCATGGAATGTTCTTCAGAGTATCGTGACATTTCCAAGACAGTTGAAAATTTTGTAAACCTAGTTAAAGGGCTTTTGGAAAAGCTGCTGGATTATCGAACAGTAATGAATGATGAGAGCAAGGACAACCGCATGAGCTGCACTGTCAACTTATTGGTATGTGTCTCCTTGCAAAATAAAGTATAAAACTAGAAAAGGGCTTCAAAAATCTTCTCACCAATGGCACGTGTAAAGCTTGCCCAGGAAAATGAGTGACTTAAGACATCAATTTATGTTGTGGGGAGAGCCTTCCAAATCTGAATGTATGCAGTGTTGTTTTCCCTAGTCTGCAGACAGCTCAGTGCCACTGCTTCTGCTCTTAACTTTGCCAGGAAGCAGCAAAATGAAATTCATACTACTTTGGCCTGTCTAGAAATATTAGTGAAACTCATACAATGCTACTCTTGCTGCTGCATGGCAAAACTCTGAGCAGCAGCAGCAGGAGGCACTGGAGTTATTCACTGGAAAAATCCACTACACTCTCAACCCTCCCCCACCCCAGTTAGGGAACAGATCAAGTATCAGAGAACACTTTCTTCTGACCTCCTCAAAGCAGCCAGGGACTGGTGTGATAGAGCTGTGAAGACAACAAAGAAACAAAGAAATAACCCTACAAAACACAACCTTAACTGAGTTAAACAAGTATTTTTCTAAACAAAACAATCACTAGAAAACCATGATATCAGCAGTGAAGCCCACCATCAATAATCTCCAAAGCAGCCTTCATTTTCGGGCCTCCCCACCCATATACATAAACACATGAAGCTGAGGAGCTGGAGTAACAAACTCCCTTCCTCTTCCAACAAACAAACATTCATAATCTGCACGTCTGATTCTTCACATTCACATACCCTGAACTGCACCCCTATCCTCATTCACAGGAATTACCAGACTGGATCAGACCTGATGTCCATCCAGCTCTGACAGTGGTCAGCAACAGATGCTTAAAGAAACCCCTTAATCCGCAAATATGGGATAATCTGCCCTGGGGAAGGTTTCATCCTAATGCTTAATAATTAGACACTGGTTTAAATTCTCAAATACGAGGTTTTATATCCAAATTTTGTTCCATCCTTCGCTGTCCTTAAACTCTGATGCAGTGTGCAGAACCTCACTGCAAGGCAGAACTGATTGGAAAATGAAAAGCCTTTGTGCAGAAAATGTTGCCATTTCTTCCCTTCCATGCCCTTTTTCTCTCTCACACACATTTTTCAACAAAACATAAGAAACTCTAGTAGGAAGACTCTCCTGAATTCATCTTACATTTCCTGTGCCCAGCTTCATTCTGCTATACCAACTTTGACCCATCCTAAGAAAATCTCTCTCTTCTTGGTGTTTGCCCCCTTCATATATACAGATAGTTACCACATACTCCCTTAGTTGTCAATTAGCCAAGGATTGTGTATCCAGAAAGCAAGCACATCTTTGATCATTAATTCAGCCTTTAATTTGGCTTGTGGCATGTTTTATCCATTTGCTCTCTTGACATGTTTTAGCAGTCCACTATTCAGATTTTTTTTTACTTGTTTAGACACTTTATTTCCCTTGAGATCGGGGATGAGGAGAGTTCTTTTGTATTTTCCCCCCTTTTCAACTCCTCCTGCAATGCAGGGCTCTGGGGAAGAAAGCATCCACCCACTAGACTGGCAACTACATGCAGTTTGCAAGTCAGAAATGCTGTGTTTAAATCATCAAGAGGGGAGAGAAGCCAATAAAATGCACTGGTAGTAAGGGACCAAGTGTCTGAGCTTGATGAAGCTTACTCATGAGAACAGTCACACTGAAGTCTCTGAGTCTGGTCCCAGGCTACATTCACCAGTCATTAAGTCTTTTCTTTGGTATAAAGGGGTTGGATAGTAGCAGGATTTCTTCACCAGGCAATTTCTCCAAAAGCATAGGGCTGATATAACGACCTATAACTCAAACTGGAACGGGTGCAGAGAAGGGCGACTAAGATGATCAGAGGAATGGAAAACCTGTCGTATGAAAAGAGATTAGAGGAGCTTGGGTTGTTTAGTCTGACAAAGCGAAGGCTGAGGGGGGATATGATTGCTATCTTTAAATATATCAGAGGGGTAAATACAAGGGAGGGAGAGGAATTATTCCAGCTTAGTACTAATGTGGACATGAGAACGAATGAATATAAACTGGCCGTGGGGAAGTTCAGGCTTGAAATTAGACGAAGGTTTCTGACTGTCAGAGGGGTGAAATATTGGAACGGCCTTCCGAGGGAAACGGTGGGGGCGACGGACCTGTCTGGTTTTAAGATTAAGTTAGATAAGTTTATGGAGGGAATGGTTTAATGGTAAAACATAGTAGCCAAGGAAAACCAAGCAATGGTACGTAAATAGCATAATGGCCAACAAGGGTCAGGCTAGAGACTCTTGCCTACATGCTCGGGGTATTACTGATCGCCATATTTGGGGTCGGGAAGGAATTTTCCTCCAGGGTAGATTGGCTCAGCCTCTGGAGGTTTTTCGCCTTCCTCCGCAGCATGGGGCAGGGATCACTAGCAGGAGGGTCTCAGCCAATTGAAGTCACTAAAACACAGGATTGGGGACTTCAACGGCAGAGTCCAGGGAAGGGTCTTGTGGCCTGCAGCATGCAGGGGGTCAGACCAGATGATCATAATGGTCCCTTCTGACCTTAAAGTCTATGAGTCTATGAGTCTATACCACCACCCCCCAATCCATTGGCAGTCTCCAGTGAAGGGCATAGGCAGCAAGGGAGCTGCTGTGGTTGGAGTGTACAATATTCCAACTATTCTCTAACTAGTCCCTTGAAAATCATTTCTAACATGGGCACGTTAGAGCAGTCCTAAGGGCTGCTTTAACGTACACTGGAAACCAAAGTGGCCCGCAACAGTCTCAGATGTGCAAATCCATCTTTGCCGCCCTTCCTGAACTCTGCCTCCTTAGAGAAATAGCTCAGAAGTATTTGTTAGATCTATCATCATCAGAAATCCCAAACCCCTTTTAGTAGCTAACTGGTGGAGCATGTAACATCAATGTTCGCCTTTGGATAACCCTTTTCCCCCTTTACAAAGAAAAGAACCATCACTAATAATTGTAATAGTGAACTGGAAGATTTTATATATGGTTGTGCTATAAAGGAACTAAAATATTGTTTGAAGCAGCCATATTATCGGATTTTAATTGAGAATGTTTTGTAAATAATGCATATCACAAACTGTGATATTAATAATTTAAGTTTTAAAATTTTAATGACAAAATGAGCCAAAATACAGAATTATGTTCTGTTTTCTGCACTGTCTATACAATTAAAAAAGAAAATAATACTTAGCATGAGTAATTTGGTCCTGAAAAGTATTTTAATAACCGAGATTGAAAACTAACACTGTAATTATTTCCCCCCTCTAGAATTTCTACAAAGACATTAACCGTGAAGGGATGTATATAAGGTACGGTAATTGCTCTATTGATTTTTGTTTGAAGAGTGCAGTAATATTCCTTTTATGCACACTGTCTTCAGCATACTATATGGGTTTGTGTTATGCCCTTGGTTGCTCATCATCCACAATGAGTCCATAATATCCTTAGGCTCATTTATACTTTTTAATCTATTGTTTGCTTAGCTTTCAGAAAGTTGGAATCTATTGTACATATTCATCAACAGCACTTTTTTCCCCTAGAACAAAGTTTATTTGAATGAATCATTGCATTCTCTTTAATGAAGAAAATATAGTTGGATTTGAAGTTGGAGGCAAATCATATCATATATTTAGAGAGAGACAGAGAAACATTTTCCAGTTTTGTAGTATGTGCTCAGACTACAGAGCATGCTAAATATGCAGCACTATATTCAACTTGTAATTGTATGGTTTTCTGCTGGAGCTATATCACACACACACACACACACACACACACACACACACACACACACACACACACACACACACACACACACACACACACACACACACACACACACACACACACACACACACACACACACACCAGCAAAACTGTTCTAGCGTATACCTGACTTTATGCTGTCTTTAAGTTTACTTAGGGCCTTAATCTGTCCCCTGTGCAGGGACAATCACTTCTTAGGTCACACTTCCCCTCCCTGTAGGTGGAGGAGATATGGCTGGGCCATGGTTATACCCACCTTCATAATAGACCCTTGGGGCCATTGGCAGTTGGTATATAATTTAGAGCAGCCTGAAGGCTGTTCTAACTTATGCTAGAGGCCGTCTTCATGATAGCCAGGTCAGGATTGGAGTAAGCCACGTGCACACCACCTCCATGCTCTTCTTTGATGTACTGTGTTATGCACTCCTCAACTATAGCTGAGGAACTGGAACAATATTTTTTTTTCTTCCTTTAGTCTTATCTGTAGCATTTACATGGGTAAAATGAAACATCCACATAAAATTAGGGCAAAATAGCACAGGAGAAAACAATTAACAATTTATATAACAATGGCAGGTAGTTGGCAGCAGTCAAAAGGCAAACTATTTCTGATAATACTCCAGAGTGCACCAGGGTTTGGAAAATGTGGAGTAAATGTGTTTGTTGCACATCTCAGTTTTACCCGCACAGGTGCAGGCACGGCAGTTACTCTGGTAAAGTTGGCCTGATTGTTAACCCTGCTTTTCTGCAGATGCTCCACAACACAAAGGAAGCTCAGACCAATCTAATGGCCGAGACAAATAAGAGTTAATTAATAGCTTCCCTCCAAATAACCTTGAGATCTCTAAGGGTGGTTACTCCATTACATCTTTCATTCTTTCTGTGGAGAGTTTCACCGTGGGTGCTTGTGGGTGCAAGCCATTAATGCATTTTGCCAGAACTCTATGTATATTTTTAAACTCTGATTTTCTTCCCTTGTAACAGATACTTGTATAAATTGCGAGATCTTCATTTAGATTGTGAGAATTACACAGAAGCTGCATACACCCTTATACTCCATACCTCGCTCTTGAAGGTTAGACTACTGAGTTCACATTTGAATGTATATAATGAGCTGTCACAATTTTCAGATTTAGAAATGTGTGTGTGTATATATAATCTGTTTTACACAATAAATCAAAGACTTTGTATTAATTATTTCATTGGTAGCAGTCTAATTTCCTGGTAGTTGAAAATACTAAGACATTTAATAAAAATTAGAGCATACTTACTGAGAAGAAATATTAGATGTTCTCAGCTGATGATTTAAAATTATGTATGGGTAATTAAAAATTGTGACAAAAATAATATAAAGATAGGATATGTGACTTTTGGAGCAATTAGCCCTCCATAATTACTGCATTTTTTCTGACCTTACTGTACTCACAATTTCCAAATTAGGGCTAGATTGGAAACTTACATATAATATTGGGCTGTAATTAAATTTGCCCCTGGCAGCTACTGCAATATGGGTATATTAAAATGTTCATTTTAAATGACGGGTCATATTTTCAAATTATTCCCTCTGCCTGTTTTCTTAACTGATGCTTATTTTCACTACAATCTAGTTAAGTAGCTGATGTGACCAATAGAGCTGGTTGGAAACTGTAATTTCTGTTCTGTGGGATATTCTATTTTTTGTTTTTAAGTTCTAAATTGGTACATAAAGCTCAAATATCCAGAGAAATGAAAATTCTGAAAAATTGAAATTCAGGACCAGAAAAACATTTGTTTCAATAGTGACATTTCAATTCATTTTTTGACTTTTATATTATATTAATCTATATTACGTATACATAATAAATTAATATCTTAATATGATAGAAAAATAAAAAAGTTGAAAATCTCAGAACAAAATGTTTTTACTTTTCCTCAGAGCATTTCATCAGAATAGACACGATTTTGTATTACCTGCATTTTTCAACAGAAAACTGTTCCACCCAAAAAATGTTGACCAACCCTAGTTACCAACATGAAACAGTTATTCAGGAACATGTTAAAAAAATTGCATCCTTGCCATGGTATTCCCCTACTCTCTGGGAAATACAGAAGAAACTTAACATTTTTTTACTTTGCCTCCAAAAGTATGTGTTTTCTAATGTTTTTTCTCACAGTGGTCCGATGAACAGTGTGCACCTCAAGTTATGCAAACAGAATTCCAGTATTCACAGACCCATCGACAGTTGAAAGAGAACTTGTATGAAAAAATTATAGAATACTTTGACAAGGGAAAGGTAACTGTTTTAACATTCCGGCTGTGTTACGTTATGCACCAGTGGCCTTTAACAATCATTTTATTATAACAAAACATCTGTTTGGCTATTGGGTAAAATAATTTTGGAAATGTGGAAAATTTAATCTAAAAGGAGATTCATTATAGACAACTCCTTTTTAATAAATTTGTCATATAAATAAATATACAAAGGAAGAAGGCTAATGTTTGTAACTGACATCCAGTCTGGTTTTTTCTTAGCTCAGGCAAAACAATGAAATAGTGCATGTTGCCCAACATAAATAAAATAATTACAGACATGCAATGAATTTTCCATTAACAAGAAACTGATACAGTTAATTCAGTTCTTATTCTTCCATCACATTATCCTCTTCCTCAAAATACACAGGATATCTCAGAAAGACAGATGTAGTTTTAGACAAGCGGTCAACACACAAGTCATATATAGGCTACTAAATACCTTTTTATGGTCTTGATCCTGCACCTTTTGATGTCCAATAGTAAAGGTCCCTTTGACTCCATGATAGAACCTGTCTTGGGGTGCTTTGGGGATTAGCTCTTGGGGCAGATGCCCCCTTCCCCGGTTTACACACCATCCCTCTCCCTCCCTCTCGCTCCAGAACCCATAGCAACCTCTTTGTGATTTCCAGCTAGGTCACTCAGCCTTCTCCCTTCCCAGTTACCAAAGTCTTTCAATATCTCTCTGCACTAGCAGTCTCCCCATTCACTGCCATGGCCTCAGTGGCTTGTAGGGGAACCCAGGACTGCCCTCTACTCCGGGTACTAGTCCAAGGGCTTTCAGCTCAGCAGTTCTGGGCTTTCCTCTCTCACCCTCACTACTCCTTCCCTGGACTGCTTCCTACACTACTGGGTCCCCATTCTTCCTCTGGGTGTACCAGCCCCAAACCCTCTTCCCAGGGAGTGACTGCCCTTACCCAGAAGCAGCCACCTGGCTTTATAGGCCCCACCTGTTCCTGACCAGCCGTGCCTATTTTCAGTTAGTTCCCTGCTCCCTGGCTCCTCCTCCAGGTGCATCCTGTGGAGATAATTGGCCTACCTGGCCATCTCAACCCCTGTCAATCCTGGGTGGGGTGGATACCCCATCATAGAACCCTTGAAAACGAGAATGAGCAAATTACTGGACAACATACAGTAGGGAATAATTTTGCAGTGGAAAACACTGAACATGGTGCCCCTGTAAATCTTTTCTTATTCTATGTCTGGTTGAAGCTCAGCTGATGTATGGCAAATACCATTTCTGACCTTCAAAAGAACATCTTCAATCCCACCTGTTGAATACTGCAGTTCACTTACAATGACCAAGCATTGCTCCTTTACTTTTTCTTGTTCCACTGTTTATCCTTAGCTGGTACCAACTTGTTTCCCCAATGTTAGCCTTTCGGACAGGAAACTTCTAGTGCTTCTGCACTATCTCACTACTGTACTGTAGCACAGACAGTGCAGTGCTATTTAACTGTTATCTAGCAGTCTGTCTATATGCATTTGAAATAGTGACAGTGTAGCAATATCTCTCCATGCAACATAACCCTAGATACACAATAGCTTTAATTCTCCACTTCAGCCAAGCTCTGCTTAGACAGATTGCTGCAGGCAGCTGGTAGCACCTCTCTGATTCAGGGCTGCCCAATCCAAGTGTAGGTTACAGATGTGCAGGACTGGCCCCAATTCACGAGACTGGCAGTGACCTTACATCAGTGGAGGATCAGATATAGCAGAGCTCTCCCTGCCATCCCATCCCCAGCATGTTCCCTCCTTTCCCTTGTCTGGGCTGGGGTGTGGGGTGTATGGTGCAGAAGGCAGCGAAGCCAATGTTCTGCTAGCAAGCAGTCTTTCTGCAGAGGGGGAGATGTCCACCCGCGGTCTCCCAGCTGCTTTAAAATTACTGTGTGAGGCTTACAGCAGACTGGAAAATCTGGCTCACTATATCCATTGTAGCATGCCTTCCTTCCAGTGTTTCTTCTTGAGACAGAAATTATGTTGTGAGGAATGAAATAAGCTGCTGTCTCATGGGCAGGCAGTGGTTTGGTCTCAAGATCATTTAGCTGAAAAGGACATTTCACCTGATCAAGGACTACTTATGGGAGCACAAATTACAGGATTGGGCCCCTAGAAAGCACAATATAATGTGCATGGAGTTTATGTCTGAGCCCTTGGAGATGCTGTACCTATGTTTGGAGGATACTGAAAGGTCAGATGATTTTTGGTGGTGTTCTTGTAACTGTAATGGAAACTCACTTGTTCCTATCTATAATGAACCATAAAATATTTTTACTCTGCACATTAAGCTGCTCTCCTGGAATTATGGGTGCCTTGAGTCTTCCATTCCATATGTGCAGTTAATAGATAACTGCAGCTTAGAGATAGCCTAATCAATAAGGATACATAGTTAAACAGTGGTTCCTGTTCCTTAAAACCGTATTTGTTGGTATTCGATTGTACCTGTGTAATTTTACTTTAGAATTTGTGGTTACTTTGCAGATGTGGGAAGAATCAATATCCTTATGTAAAGAGCTAGCAGAGCAGTATGAAATGGAAGTTTTTGACTATGAACTTCTAAGCCAGAACCTGGTAAGAACATACATGGCTCTCTAAAACATTTCAGGAACATAAATAAATATTTTTGAACTCTCAAATGGTAGATAGGTAGACAAGTTTTTGAAGAGTCCATAGGAATTTGTGATCCATATTCATTTTTAGATCATTTCACATTCTTTACTTTGTCAGCGATCATGCCCTGAAGTTTGACAAATTAAATAATAAAGTTCCTGTGCTAAAGAGCCTTATAAAAGTGGTTAATTATTATATATGTATGTATGCATATTTAATCATTTGACACTATTCTAGAGATAAGATTACATGAGACAAAGCAAATCCCAGGAGTGATTACCTTGCATTAATTGACTTGCAGGGTTTAAAAATTACCTAAAGGACATAAAATAGCCTTGTGCCCCTTTTTTGGTTCTTCTTTATGGTGTAGAAAGAAAGGTTTAAAATATCCCCCCCTCCGCCCCCATATGCTTTTGACATTAGAATTTCAGATCCTGTCAAGCCTGGAAGAGTCTGTGGTGACTGGAGAACTAGTGAAGTGGTGCCATCACAAAAGCCAATAGAATGAAAGCTGAGAAAATGAAAGCGGAGGGGATTTTTAGGCCGGCTGTTTAAACACTGTGTGTTTTGTTTTTACTCACACATATTTATCCTCAATAACGAATCCAAATTTTGAATAAAGGAGGCTTTTTTGAAGATTCAACACCTTTGCCATTTCAGTGAAGGTGTTAGAGCTCAAAATGAACACATACCCGAACCTTCCAGGGGAGTCAAAACTTGAACTTGATATTCCTGAAATGTTTAAGGTGAAAAACAAATCTGGAGGAATCCTGACCACTCCTCACACTTGCACTTTTTTCAGACTTCCTCTATATGTCATAAATCAAAAGATTATAATCCTTATTTTAAAAAAAATCTCTTGCAGACTACATTTACATAGCCCAGACTAAATGCAATGTTATACCTGAGAACACAGTCAATAAAATGAAGCACTGTTCTCAACTCAGTATAGCATACGTACGTCTGCCCCTCATTCACCACTGCTACCATTATTCTGAACAGCTGGCCCAGTCCTCACCAAGCTACATTAAGGACATGAAACATTTTCAAGCTCATTATCTCACTAACCTTATCAATGAAGTTACTTACCAACTATGGATCCTACCTAGTATAATTCTGAGGTGTTTGATAGCTTGTTTCCAAACTTGTTAGTTAGGGATTACCTGACTTTGCATACATTTTAAATTGTTTGACCCCATTTAATTTTGCTGTGTATTATGCTTACATAAACAATTTATAAAACAATGTGGCACAAGAAAACTGTGTAAAGAGTGACTGAATGCTGTATTTTTTAAAAATTATCCTGGTAATAATTTAAATATAGAAACCATTTTCCTTGAAGTATTATGATTCTGAAACAACAAGACTGAGATATCATTTTTGATTTCAGATTCAACAAGCTAAATTTTATGAAAACATCATGAAAATTCTGAGGCCTAAACCAGATTACTTTGCCGTCGGATATTATGGCCAAGGATTTCCCACTTTTCTCAGGGTAAGTCTCTACTTCGTATATTACTCCTTCAACTATATTTTTCTATACTCATAAAAACACCACTGCACTGTACTAGTAAAAATGTACTTAGTCACTGGGGAAAACTGATCTCCATTTAATCCTGCATTGGCACCAGATTTCACAATTATCTGAAGTATTACTTGTTATAATAGCACATTAAAGCCTTCCCGGATGGCAATGCGTCTAAGTTGATTGTGTCGTTATTCTGATTTCCCTTGTAGACTAGAATACCTTCATAGTAGTAGTGATGGAGTAAAAAGGCAGCATGCTGAATCCTTACAAGATATTATAAGTAAGCAAAGGCTTCCCAAATGTTACATATTTCACAGACTAATGAAGGTACAGGGTACCAGGAAGCAATGAAATGACATTTGAAGTTCCTATCAAACCTTAAAATCTAGTTCATTTTCACACACATTTGTAATTTTTGGTAGCTCTCATTATGAGCGAACAAAAGATGACATCTGAACTGCTCCTTATCTACACCTGAAGGATGCGTGTCCACACTTCTGGGGGCTTGTCAGAGAGACGAGATGGAAAGCTTAGGTTAAGTCTACAGTGCTCTAGGTTGCTGCACCTACCTGGTCGTGTGGACCTTGCAATTACACACTAAGAGTATATCTACACTGCAGCTGGAAACAAGCCTCCTAGCCCATGTAGGCAGACTGGTGCTAGCTCCACTCAGGCTAGTGCGCTAATAGCAGCATGGATGTTGTGGCTCCAGGAGAGACTTGGGCTAGGGTGAAATACACCCTCATGTTTGAGTAGCAATGGAATGCCTCCCTTCACCAGTTCAGCCTTACAGTCTGATTTTACGTGGAAGACATTCAGTAGAACGCCTGCAGAGGAGAGAATTTCACCTTATTTTTAGGTTTTAGGTGTTAGGTATTTAGGTTAAAGTATTTGACTACTCACCTTAATTTAATTTAATAATAATGAATTTTCCCCCTGCTTCAAAAATTAACACTCAATGAGTGTGTTTCACATATTTATAAGAGCAACTGCTTCTTCCCTTCCCAATCTCGTCACACCACGTACGCTGAACGATGGACAAGAACTCCTTGGAATTGACTGTGCAGTAAATGAGAAGTTTATAATACTGGGGGAGAGGGATGGAGAAATGAGAATTTATACATATATTATAAAGCATGTTTCTTTCATAAAGGGGAAAGAAGAAAAGGAATTTTAATATTTCACCCACCTCCCCATTGCCTGTTTAATTACTACTGTAAAGGCACATTCTGAATTCAGCCTTTTTTTCCTCTTTCTGTCTCACAGCATGAAGTATTTTCTTTGGGGAATCAGTGACACTTTCCTGGAGCTAGTGGAAGTGGGTTATAAGCAACTATTATATTTCTGAAACAATTAGAGGCCACTATCAGGTTCAGAAACCCCACAGTGCTAGGCCCTGTACAAACACACACACAGGCCCTGCCCCAAAGACTTTCCAGTCTAAGAAATCTAGTATTTGTCTCTTGCAGAACAAAGTGTTCATTTACCGTGGGAAGGAGTATGAGCGGAGAGAAGATTTCCAAGCACAGTTGATGAGCCAGTTTCCAAATGCAGAGAAGATGAACACCACTTCAGCCCCTGGAGAGGATATGAAAAACTCTCCTGGTCAATGTATCCTTAAAGACAGGAATTTACAGAATAAGGAAAAACTTGTTTTGTCAAGGGAGTCTGATAGCAACACTGTTGAAGTTCATGGTTCCTGTGAATTATGGTATACAGCGATGGCAATCACTGTTACTGAGGTTGGCTCTAGGGGACTTGATCATTCAAAGTTCTGAGTGTCTCGTGAGGTGCGGAGCATCCTCAAATCCTCTTAACAATGAAAAAACAGAATTGAGCTGCTTTGCTTGCCTGTAGATGTACTTGGTTCAGAGAAAAAGGGATTTTGCCAGTATTAGTAAGCAGATGTGGCTTCAAGACATACAAGGCTGGATGGAGAAAAGTTGTTCTCCCTTGCCACAGAGGGCAGGACAAAAGGCAATAGGTTCAAACTGCAGCATAGCAGATTTAGATTGAATCTCAGGAAAACCTTCCTAACTGCAAGAACGGTAGGACCATGGTACAGACTGCCTCGGGAGGTTGTGGAAGCTCCTTCACTGAAGGGTTATGAAAGGAGTCTCATAGCTATCTATGTTGGGTGTTTTAGACACAACAAATCCTGCATCTTGGCAGCGGTTAGCCTAAATGACTCTTGCAGTCCTTCTAACCTTATGATTCTAAGGTGGAGTTATGTTAAGCAGGAAGGTGCCTACAGACAAGGGGCTCCTGTACAGTAGTATGGTGTAAATCTGTCGATTGAGGCAGTGCAGCACTGTGAACTAAATCACTATAAAATGATTTTATGGAAAGGCATGTATTCAGCATGTGTGTGCAGTACCATGTACAGTACCTCCTCACTTCAAGTTGTGGTTATGTTCCTGAAAAATGTGACTTTAAGTGAAACAATGTTAAGCGAATCCAATTTCCCCATAAGAATGAATGTAAATGGGGTGGGGGGTTAGGTTCCAGGGAATTTTTTTTTTTGCCATACAGTACAGTACAGTACTATAGCTGGGAGGTGCCCCCATCTTACCCCAGACAGGCACAAGCCCACTGGTACTGGAGACAATGAGGCAGGCAAGGTGGTGTAGGCTAGGAGGTGCTGTAGGCTAGGAGAAGCACATTGTGCAACAGCAGCGGCAGCTTCCCCTACTCTGCAAGCACCAGGGGCGGGGTGCTCAACCCTCGGCCCGACCACGCCACCCCTTTCCCCAAACCCCCATCCTTGACCCGCCTCTTCTCCTCCCCCCCCATTTAGTCTGCACACCGCGTCCTCGCACCTCCGCCCTCCCTCCCGCCCACGGCAATCAGCTGGCTTGCGACGTTCAGAGGGTAGGAGGGAGGGGGAGCCTGCGCGCCGAGTCCTCGCTCCTCTCCCTTCCCTCCTGAACGCCGCAAGCCAGTTGATTGCCGTGGGCAGGAGGCAGGGGGAAGAGGGGGAAGGCGCTGATCTGCGGGGTCTGCCAGCAGGCTAGAGGCACTGTAGGGGGGAGGGGTGTAGGGGAGCTGATAGGGGGGCTGCCATCTGTGGCCAAAGCAGGCAGCCAAACAACGTTATAGCGAAGTATTGCACAACTTTAAATTGAGCATGTTCTGTAATTGAGCAGGGACATAAGATCGAGAGGACGTTAAGTGGAGAGTTACTATACACAACTCCCATTAATGTGAACAGCAATTGTATGTCTAATTCCCTTCACATCATGCTGAAAACAGATTGTGTAAACTTTTTGTGGGTTGGACTGTCTCTTACTCTGTGTCTCTACAGCACCTAACACAATGTGCTGTTGTGGAACTTCACACTGCAATCAGGGCCGGCTCCAGGCACCAGCCGAGCAAGCTCGTGCTTAGGGCGGCAGATTCTAAGGGGCGGCATTCCGACCAATTTTAGGGTGGCATGGCCGCCTTTTTTTTTTTTTTTTGGTTCGCTGCTCCGGCCGCGCTGCGCCCTTGTGTTTTTTTGTTTGTTTGTTTGTTTTACTTTTGTTGTGCCGACGACTTTCAGTGCGCCCCTGTAGGGGGCGGCGGCGCAGAGGAGGGGAGCGCCCTGCTGGGAGCGGGCTGTGTGCTCCGTCTGCCCCAGCCGGTGCCAGGTCTGCAGCAAGCCCGGCAGCCTGTGTCCTTTCCTCCACGCCAACCAACAACTTTCAATTCACCTGCAGGCGGGAGCGGTGCAGAGCCCTCCCGGCAGGTGGCGCGGTGGGAGAGGCCATGTGGCGAGCGCCCTGGCTGCCTCCCTTTTCTCTCTCCCCCTGCTTCCCTCCCCCGGCTAGCCAGGGTGCGCACTCCGCTGCCCAGGGCATGTCTGCAGTGCAGGGAGTCCTGTTAGCCAGAGTGCACCGCCGCCCGCCCAGAGGCTTGCCAGCGCAGCTGTGGGAGGCAGCCACGAGCCACCAAGTAAGTGGCACCGAAAGTTTGCACCCTGTTTATTTGTTTGTTTGTTTTTGCTTGGGGCGGCAAAAAAGCCAGAGGCGGCCCTGACTGCAATCAATGGTAAAACTCCCATTGGTTGCAGTAGGAGCAGAGTTATGCCAACATTGATGGTTCTTAAAAATCCTACCCTAGAACTTCAAAAGTTTTGGTCTGATTTTAGGAAAACAAAAATCTGTAAATATTTGCAGGTACATATGACCGTTGGGTTTTTTTGTTTAAACTGGCTAACTTGCCTAAGTACACTGGTCTGAACTGGAAAAGCAAAAGGAAGAACAGTGAGGGATTAACTAGAGCAGGGGTTCCCAAACTTGGTTCGCGGCTTGTTCAGGGTAAGCCCCCTCCTGCAGCTCCCATTGGCTGGGAATGGCGAACCGTTGCCACTGGGAGCTGCGAGCGGCCATACCTGCGGATGCTTAGGTAAAGAAAGTGTCTCGCGGCCCGCCAAGGGCTTACCCTGAACAAGCCGCGAACCAAGTTTGGGAACCGAACTAGAGGATACAAATGGAAGAAAAATATATTATGTTCTGAACTGGTAATAGATAGAAACTGCATTGAACTTGAAAAGAGGGTGAGACTAGCAGTCATAACCTGTGTGGAACAGACAAAATAAGATGGGCATGATGTTCCACTGACAATTATTAGTTTAGTCAAAATCTGGAACCTGCATTGCTAAAATATTCCTACATTCCTCACAGGACTGAGCGCCAGCAAACATTGTTATTTTTTTCTGGATGTGCAACAGATGCATGGTATGACCTTGAGCAAGTTGCTTCCCCTTTTTGTCCCTCAGCTGTAAGAAAGGAGAGTAAGGATTTTTTACCGCACAGGAGAACGGTGAGGATGAATTCCTATTGTTTGGCAAGCACTTTGACAGGCTCAGTGGGAGGGCTGTCAGCGCAAAGTGTTGTTATTCAATACAATTCATGCATGTGGTCTGTCTGTAACATCCAATGTTATGAACTGCTAAATTTAGTTAATTCATGTGCTTTCACACCATATTATCAGTATTATTTACAACTTTCCAATATTTCTTGGTTCTTTTCATTTCCAGGATATTTCTGAATTATAAGATAAGGCAATATTTTATTGAAACATCATAAATATAAATGTTTCACTATTCAGTTAGTTATTTTGTACTATGGTTTTTGATGGCCCGACTCACTTACAGAACATGCACTTAAAGTCTTGTAACCATTATGCATTTCTTTTAAGAATACTTCATAACAGGTTGTCGAGATATCATCTGTTCCTTTCTCGGTCCCCAACACTCATGGGGGGGTGGAGGGGAAGCACTTAAAGAGAAGCTCTGATTATACTTAATTTATCCTCCACCCTCTCTTCAAAAAACACACTTTAGCGTATAGATGTGATAGCTTTTGACATCCACCCCGCCTGTTGCTACCTGCTGGGCATCATTTCAGAAGTCTATTGTAAGAACCAAACACTCTTCATTTTTATTTGAACAGTATATTGTAATTGTCCTCAAAAGCTACACACAACAATGGTCAGGGCTACATCAGCTGGCTTCCTAGAACTGCTTGTAAATAAATCATGCACATGCTTTTCTAACACTTGAAATCTAAGTTTAAATCTACTTAGTCACTGACACATGTCTTGTCTCACCAGCTTGGGTATTTTCTCTCCTTCTCAAAAATCCTTTGCTTGTGTTAGAAACACCCTGGTGGCACAGTGACATAATTCTGAACAATACTCCCCCTTCATCCCCAAAATGCACCTGTACTACTGCATTTAGGGCTTGGCTACATAATTAGTTATTGCTCACCAGCATGTTGTGCATTAACTTGCCAAGTGGAATCTGGTGTGTAATAAAAGTGTGTGTTGATGTTGTCCCGTGGTACTATGTTAACACATGCTAGGAAACTTGTGCTGCACACCAGCAGGGTCCACACAGGCCAGTTAATGCACAACATGCTGGTGTGCACTAGAATTTCTACCCCAGTTGGTGCTGCACTAACACATCTTGTAGACGAGCCTTAATGTTTGAAATGCCTTTGTTGGACTCAGGGTTGGCTCCAGGCACCAGCTTAACAAGCAGGTGCTTGGGGCGGCCAAGGGAGAGGGGCGGCACCTGCGGCAATTCAGGGGCGACAGGTCCCTCACTCCCTCTGGGAGCGAAGGACCTGTTGCCGAACTGCCAATCGCGACTTTTCCCTCCCCCCCCCAATTGCCGCCGCCCATCATGATTGCGATCACGGCTTTTTTTTTTTTTTTTTTTTGCTTGGGGCGGCAGAAATGCTGGTTCGACTTGGGGTTTTTTTCTGTTTGTTTTTTGTTTTGATGAAAAGCAAAACTAATGAGCAAACATGAATATATTTGAAAACTCTGGAGGAGGCGATTCACCAGAGTTCAGCTCTCCAGAGCTGACAGGGCGCTGCGGCACCAGCAATATATGATGGAATTCAGCTTCAGAGAGTGATAATTTCATAAAAGTGATGAGCAACTATTTACATGACACCTCAGTTTCCAGTTTCACATATATAGGCTGTTTCTCTTCTAAAGACTTGTGTGCCCACCCTCTCCTCCCCCCGTCCTCCCCAGTTCTGGGGCACTCTGCCTATTTTAGTCTTCTTTCAAGTTCACACACACTTTACCTTTACCAACTTGGCATTGTAACAACAGTGGTGAGCAATGGCATTGGCTAACTTTAAAGTGGCATTCCTGTCTTTTACAGGCTTTTCATTCAAGACCTTCATTAAAGGCCACATGCATGACTTCCTTGAACACTTGTGATTGAAACTGCCCTTGTACACCACCTGCCCTTTATAGAGCCCACTGTCATTCCTTATGTCACCAGGCAGTGGCGCCATGGCTGTGGGGGTTCCTAGCCTTTGGAATGTGTTAAATCATCAAATCCAGCTCAAATCAGCATTCTCCACTTTATTTTGAAAAGGACTTAAAGATATTTTGTTGTTTGGAATGTTCCTGGTAGATCGCTCACTTGTCGTCTCCTTTTCCTCATGTTCTAATCTGGACCATTAGAGAGCCACTGATTTGGATCCGGGTTCAAAAGTCCCCAGAATTCACTGTGGGGAAGCAAAGGGTAACCAAAGGATCAGATATTACAGTTTAAACCCAGGATTATTTTTATCTCCTTTTTAAATCTGTGTATTTATTATTTGTAGGCTTCCCTATGGCAGTCATCGTTGTAGTATCTGAGCACCTCACATGCATTCTTGATCTTAACACTCTAGTGAGGAAGGAAGTAATATTACCTCAATTTTACAAATGGGGAACTGAAGCACAGAGAGACAGACAGACTTGCCCAAGATAACACTGGAACCCAGATCTCATGAATCCCAGTCCAGTGTCTTAATCACTATATTTCCTCTCTAAGGGTCAGAGTCTGACATTCTTGCTCAGAATAAAGAGCAACTTACACCTAGGTAGTCCCATTTAAATGAATGGGACTAGTCACAGAGCAAGGCACTACTACACATAAGGAAAGATGGCAGAATCTGACTGTTAGTGCTTGAGTGAAATGTGTAAGAATATGATTTATGCCCACGCAATATTCTATTGAAACTAAGCACCCACCTATAAAATGGAAATCTGAGACACAAGTGATACTGTGGCAGGGTGGACTAGGTCTGGAGGCTTCGTGGCCCTGCATCACCCTGCCTTAGAATAGAGCAGTGAGAAGTCCTCCAGGCAGCCTAGAGGGGCTGCTGGAGCGACCAATAAGAGGACAGAAGGGCCAGATAAAAGGGAAGTAGCACAGCAGAGCCTTCAGTTGCTGTGTGGACCTTGATCAGAGAGGACCAGGTGCCTGGCTGGCTAGGAGACCAGCAGGACTGCGGATAGCTCACTGCAGAGAGCTCACCTGACACAACTGGGCCCAGCAGAGGCTGCCAAAGACCAGGTGCCTGGCTGGATGGATAGAGTAGCAGCAGGACCATGAAAAGGTCAGTGCAGGCAAGCTGAGCCCAGGGGATTGATCCCAAGACCTGGCCAGACCAGGTGAGGGGAACTGAGATGGGTCTTGCTCATCTGGTTGCAGACTGAGCCCAGGGAGGGCTGCTGAAAAAGACACCAGCTGAGGGTACCGAAATGGGCTCCAGCTGGGTAGATGAAGAAGGCAGTACCTCGGGGAAGAAACCTAAGAACTATGGCGCCATATCAGGGCCATGATAAGAACTCAGGACTGTATACCTCAGAAGGGGGGACAGCATGTATGGCTCAGCCAGAGGGCTGAGCTGCCAAAGCCTAGCCAAGAGAACCAGCGGCTGGGGTGGGGTGCTTGCAAGAGGCTGGCACCACCCTGATGTAAGACCAAAAATGAAAAGCAGGCTCACACCTAACCGAGACTAAGGGGGCCATCCTCGAGAGGTGGGGGCCACCCCGTGAAAGAACTGTGTTTGTGGGCACTATTGGCCAGAGAATAGGGGCCATGCACAAGAGGCAGGTGCTGACCCCGTTATAGACACACAGTACTTTGGACAAAGATCTAAAACTTTAAACATCATGACATTTTGCCAATTGATGCCACGTGCTATGCCTATGTCAAAGCTAAGTAATGAAAATATTTGTATCAAATAGTCTTTGTTTTGTAATACAATAAACTGTGCAGTGTGATAAATTAACTCACAGGCACTCTAACCTAACAGTAAACCTACTCAGATAACTGATACCGTATTGTATATATCTCAAAATTAGTCTGTTTTTTCAGTGTTAACGCCAAATATTTCCTCTCTAGAATAAAAATCTTAGGAAGATTGCTCTTGGACAATATGTTCTTTGTTTTCCAGGCTACATAATATCTTTCATTTGTCCTTAACCTGTGTGATTTTAGACATTCAGTGCTTTACTGTGCAACCAGTTTTGGAGGAGCATACCAGATTCAAAAATAAGCCAGTACCCGATCAAATCATAAAGTAAGTTTATTTTTGTTGGATAAATGTTACCATAAAAGGTGTGAGAGTCTGGGTTAATAGTCTAAGGAGAACTAATTAGTTTATTAATACAGCCAATTTATTGGTGAGCCAAGGTGCATTCACTTATCTCAGTTACTAAATTTATTTTTCCTGACATTTCAGAGAATCTCAGCAGCTATTTAAACACTACCGTCTGCTTACAGAAAAAAGCCCAACTTACTCTGGCTATGCAGCCAAATTCTGTTCTAATATATACGCACTGCAGCTTCATTGATTTCAGTGGGACTGAACGGTTGTGTGCCAGGGTAGTGTTTTGCCACAGTCTGCTTTTCTTCTCCCTAAAACACAGTTCTCAGCCTCTTATCCCTGTTCCCTGGGGAAATTGCAGGGGATGGAGGATGTGTTTTTTTTCTAGAACAGAACATGAATTTGTATACTTGTCTGACCTCCAAATCAATGCTACTGTTTTTGCTAATACACTTCCTCACAGCCTACAGGGTGAGGTGCAATGGGAATCTGAAGCAAGCAAGTGTTAGTTCTTTCAAATTCTCTCCTGATACTGCTTATTTAAAGCATTGGCTAAGAGCAGCAGCACTAGGGATAGGTTTAGATTAAAAGAAGATCTACCTGGCCTAAACAAATAAACAAAATAACCACCTAAACAAACACACACAGGTGAGCACTGGGGGCAGCAGAACCAATATTAGTAGAGAGCAGAGGCAGGTCCGGTTTAAAAACTACTTTATATGCCATTGTAGCCTCAGGGGCAATGCTCCTCTCCTTCTCTTCCCAGTGATGTCACCTCTGGTGGTTTCAGCAACACCAAGACAGCATCTCTACAACTGCTGCCTTTCTGTTCTTCCATCATGCCTAATTCAGAGAACCCTGGAGTTCCAGGAACAGTGACACCCTCATCCAGCTTGCCCTTCCTGCCTGAGACAGCTACTGTCACCTCTGAACATTAAAACTCACTAGTGTTTGCATGGCACTCTCTTATTTTCTATAATTTTTCCAACATGTCTACTCCTAATTATTTTTTGGGTCCTTCCTAACACCTTCCTTCCCTGCTTATCCTCTCCTAAGCAATACTCTCATCTGGCTCTTCCCTCAGAAGCCTGCTCCCTGAGTTCATAGACCGGGGAGGGAGAATCCTGCTGCCACCTGGTGTCCGAGGGTGTGTGGCTCTTCCTCCTAAGTCCAAGTCTGGATTGGATTCACGGGTCTCACCTCCCTCCGTACCCAGTTGCACAATGCTCCTGGGAAGTCTTTTGTTCCCGGGGACTGGCTCCATCCCCCAAAAACTCTTTCTTCCCAGAAACATATCTGGGTCCTGATGTCCCACATGTTAATAATCATCTAGCTGATCCAGTTTCAGATCTCTTATTGCTACTAGTAGTCCTAGGAAAAAGTGGTCAAAACTGAATTCCCTTTTCAATGTGCTCTTACTATTGAAGTAAGGCAGATAATGGTAAAGCTTAGCTTATCGTAGAGGTGAATTGCTGGTGTTCCTTGTATTGGTTTAGAAGGCTTTGATTCAACAGGAAGAAAAATGTATATCTTTAATGGGGTAGAAATATGCTAGCTTGGTTCAAATCTGCTCTCAGGAGCAACTTCACCCAACCTATTCAGCTGTCATATATGGCAAGGATATTAGCACTATACATGCCCTCCTTGGAACTGATCAGTGATAGGTAACATCTTTCTTTTCAGGAATACACAGATAACAGCCAATTATCCTTATCTTTTTAGTCTAATCCTGTTCAGGCAGCTTAGCAGAAATATAAGACTCAGTGATATCTTCTTAGTTGAATAAAAGGGTCTTGATTCTTAGCTAAGAGAATTTTCTGAAAGCAATGTGAGGCAGCTGCATTTTGCTCGAGAAGGATGTCGTCACGCAGTTCCACATTTGAAGGAATGTGGGGGTTACCTTTAACAATATTGGCATTAAGTCTCTTCAGAAAGAAGGCTGAAAGTTCAACAGCTTTTTATTATCTTATTAAATACAGTTAGAATCCATTGCCTGGCTCTTTCTGATTTATAAACTGTTCCACGGGCTTTTGTTACATTCAGAATGGATTACTGCAATTCTTTGTCTGCAGGTTTGTCAGTAGCATCTTTACAGCTATTGCAACTAGTCCAGAATGCAAAAGCATGAATGAGCCACCTAAACTAAAAGGATGGGAACAAGCATATTTCTCTTATTTTGAGATGAAATGTAATTTGTTGCTCCCAATTTCAACCTGAATTTTTTTTATAAATGGTGACTGACAAGCACCTTAGTGAATCTGTCCCTCTTTCACTGGACTTTAAAGTCACTGCAGTGCCAGCCATAGTTTGAACTTGGTGACTGTAAGACTCTTGAAATCCTCTACATAAAGGAAAATCTTTTGCCTTATGTAAGATTTTGAAATCATGTCTCAGCTGCAGAACTCAGCCAGACTGCATTAAATTTCTTCCACCAATAATAGGAAGGATTTATTTTTGAGAAGACTACTTGTTTGTAACTATAATTCTTATTCCTAAGAGATAATTTTAGTGTATTCGTTCTAGTAAAGTGGTTGAAAATTTCTGTCCTAAAAGGGGTTATATACAATTATTTGAATTGATATGCATCTTTAATCAGTGTGCTTTATCAAAGAGGTGATTTCAATGGTTGTCACCTAGTTCAGGAATCATACACTCCCAATAATGAGCAAAATGAGAGTGCTCTTTGGCCAGACTCGGCTCTTTGTTTTCTAAGACTACTCTGCCAAAATACCAGATCATTTTTGAAGTTCTTTCTGGAAATATTTATGTAAGTTGCACCTAGACCTATAACATTGTTTTTGTCCTGCAAAGTCAATCTCTGCTTGGCTTTGCTTTACATTGAATTCCTATAAATAAATAAAGTCTCTTGGGCAGTACAATATTTAAAGGGCCAGGACTGTATGTTTTGTGTTCTTTTCAAGTTACCGCTCAATCCTCTATAATAGTATGGTAAAGTGGTTGGGGTGGGGGGCGGTGTATGTTCCTCTTGTAGTGGAACAGTAGTTGAAGATTATTTTTTAGCTAAGGAGATCATAGTATGAAGATGCACTGGGGGGAGGGATAGCTCGGTGGTTTGAGCACCTACTAAACCCAGGGTTGTGAGTTCAGTCCTTGAGGGGGGGGCATTTAGGGATCTGGGGCAAATTTCAGTCTGGGGATTAGTCCTGCTTTGAGCAGGGGGTTGGTCTAGATGACCTCCTGGGGTCCCTTCCAACCCTGATATTCTATGACTCTATGCTACTGGTGTATTCAACCTTGCTATTCCATTTTTATTAGATTTTATTCAAAATCCATCCATATGTGAAAAGAAATAGTTGTTTATGGCTTCACATGTTTAATAAACAGCTATTTTGCTGTGTTGTAAGCAGAATTATCAGGAGATCTGATCAACTGATTTGGCATGGGATGTGTTTGAACAAGCACACATTTAAGTCCAAAACAAAATATCATCTGCTCCACTTGGTCACTTAGTGTTCTTAACAATATACAGTGCTTTATGGGTCAATCCATAAAACATAATTCAGAGGTGGGTGTCAATAAAAGCAAAAACCTCCTCTACAGCTTCCCCTAAGTATTTCATCCATATTCTGAAACGCCCACATCCTCCAGGTCACAGTTGAGGCACATCAGTGATGAAACTTAGTGCTTCTGTCCCTGTTTGGTGGATAAATGTTTTCAGTTTTCCATGCTGTTACTGCTGCGCTTTTCATGAACACTAAATGATACTTAATTTAAAATCAGACAAAAAGAAAACCAGTTACTTTGATGGTGGAATCCAGCTGTGCTTGAATTATGCTTTTTACATCTTCTTTAAATCTTTCAGCTTTTATAAATCCAACTATGTTCAACGATTCCACTACTCAAGACCAGTCAGGAAAGGATCTGTTGACCCTGAAAATGAATTTGCTGTAAGTAATTTTTTGACATGGCAGCATCTTTGTAAAACATGTTGGAGTTGCTGTGGTTGTGAATTCAGAGCTTAATCCTTTAATAGTCATGCCCAGCTGCCCCACTATGGAAGGCCTAGTTTCAAGATCTGAAACGACCTATTTTCATTTCAACTACAGTACAATTTAAATCTAGGGCTTCTCTATTTCTACATTACTCTAAGTACTTTTCAACATATTCTCATTTTACATTTCCTGATTTGTACCCTAATTTCCCATTTTATTATCGTAATACTTCATTGTTTGAATTTTAGGTAAAACCTCTCAGTTAAGTAAGTTAAATACAGTTTGGTTATGCAGAAAAGTTCTCTAGTAAAATTTTCTATTGTTAAACAAGACAAAATGTAAATACATATCAATAAAATGCATCACCACTAGTACTTAATAACTGCTCCACTCATAAGCTACCAGTATGGGCTAAGGAGTGTAAATTGTCTGTTTTCATCACTCATGTGAAGTGCTGAGTACTGTATATGCCATATTGACTCACATCAGCTGTTCAATAATGCAACAACTACAAATAATGTTTATAGTTTTAATACACTTTGAGATCTACAAGTGCTATAAATTATATGATTTTTATAATGTCATATACAGCAGTGTGGTAAGTTTTCTTACTTTAGAGGAATAAATATATAAAGTTTTATTATATCATAAAATTGTACAGTTGAGTGCTGTCAGAGGTGGGTGGGGAAAACAACTTAGGTTTTCAGATTTGTAAGAGCACCTTATTTCAAATTGTATGAAGCACTTAAATTATGTGTATTGTTCTGATCAGTGACTAACAGCACTAGCTAGTGATAGGTCTTGTGTGGACAGGGACTGTACACACTGTCCCAAACCCAGAGCACATGACACTAGAACTTTTTAACATCCTGGCATGGTGATGTGGAATGGGTCTGTCTGAGAATCAGACACTGTAGTAACACATGGTACTTTTTGAGGAAGGTAAATATTAGTATTTCTGTTTTACATATGGGGCAGTTGAGATAGTGAGTCTGTATCTGCATTAGACCTGTTGTTAAAATTTCCCACTGTTGCTACCACCAACTTGGCTCCCCGTGGTAACAATAATAGGAGGAACATTAGGGTAGGCAGGCTGTTAGCAGTTTAATCCACCACATTGACTAACCTGCTTACAGCAACAAAGTGGTTAGAATTCTGGCACTCGGATACAGAACTCCTACTGCTGGTAGGACCAGTTGTTTTCCTTAAAGTTTCTTAATTCAGAGTAAAGAAGGCCAGAGTAAGTGATTTACCAGAGATCACACAGGCAATAGTGGCAGAGTTGGGAATAGAAATTTGAGGGTTCCTTACCTTGTATAGACTGAGAGCTTAATGATGACCTAGTTTTGAAACAATAAACCACAAATTGCTGTGCTGGATTCCTTTTGCTGCATCTTTCTATGCACAAATTATTCTGTCATTTTTCTACCTAATCTTTTATTTTGCAATGTAATTTCTATCAACTTCTATCCTGAAAAGACTAAGGTTTCAATCCTGTATTCTCTCTTTTTTAAAAAAAAAAACAGTCTATGTGGATTGAGAGAACATCATTTGTTACAGCTTACAAACTTCCTGGAATTCTGCGTTGGTTTGAGGTTGTCTCCATGTCACAGGTGGGTATTTACATGCTAAGTATCCTGATATACAAATTAATGTATATAAATGTAGTGTAGCAGTTCTAACACAGACTGATTTTGAGATTAAATGGTTCAAATCTTTTTTATCTATTTATTTTTATTTTCTAAATCTACTCACAAGACTACTACTCTGTACATTTTAGTTTTTTTGTGAAATCCCTGCAAGCTACATGGAAACTATTTAAAAACATCATAATAAAACTCAAACTATATGTCTACCCCAAATAAAAAAAAAAATGCCACCATGGCTAAACAGCAGAGTGAAAGAGATGGTTAGAGGCAAAAAGGCAATCTTTAAAAACTGGCAGTCAAACCCTATAGAGGAAAAACAGAAAAGAGCATAAACTCTGGCAAGTCAAATGCAAAAGTATAATTAGGCAGGTCAAAAAAGAATTTGCAGAGCAACTAGTAAAAGATACAGAAACTAACAGCAAAAAAAAAAAAATTAAGTACATCAGAAGTAGGAAGCCTGCCAACAATCAGAGAGGCCACTGGGAGTACATCTACATGGGATTAAAAGACCTGCAGCATGGCTGTGGCTGGCCCGGGCAGCTGACTCAAGCTGCCAGGGCTTGAGCTTTGGGGCTCAGGCTGAAGACTGAGTTCTCACAGCATCCCAGAGCTCTGGCTCCAGCCCAAGTCTGAACAGATACATAGCAATTTTTCAGCACTGGAGCTCAAGCCGCACTGGCCTGAGACAGCTGACCCAGGCCAGCCGCAGGTTTTTTATCCCTGTGTAGACAAACCCTGGATGATCAAGGTGCTAAAGGATCACTCAAGGAAGACGGAGCTGTTGCACAGAAGCTAAATGAATTATTTGCATTAGTCTTTTCTGCAGTGGATGTGAGGAAGATTCGCACACCTGAGCCATTCTTTTAAGGTGACAAATCTAGGGTGACAGATTGAGATGTCAATAGAGGTAGTTTTGGAATAAATAGATAAATTAAACATGAATAAGTTACTAGGACCAGATGGTATTCACCCAAGGAATCTGAAGCAACTCAATTATGAAATTGCAGAATTAGCAATGCTGGTATGTAACTTATCACTTAAATCAGTGTCTGTCCCAGATGACTGCAGGATACCTAAGGTAATGCTGATTTTTTTAAAAAGGCTTTAGAGGAAATTCTGGCAATTACAGTGTGATGAGCTTAACTTCAATACTAGGCAAACTGGTTGAAACTGTAGTAAAGAACAGAATTATTAGACAAATAGATGAACACGATATGTTGGGGAAGAGTCAACACAACTTTTGTAAAGGGAAATCATGCTTCCCTAATCTTTTAGAACTCTTTGACTGGAGTCAACAAGTGTGTGGACAAGGGTGATCCAGTAGATATAGTGTTCATGGATTTTCAGAAAGCCTTTGACAAGGTCCCTCACCAAAGGCTCTTCAGCAAAGTAAGCAGACCTGGGATAAGAGGGAAGATCCTCTTGAGGATCAGTAACTGGTTAAAAGATAGGAAACAAATGGCAGGAATAAATGGTCACTGTCATGAGATAGGATACTGGGCTACATGGACTCTATGTCCATTATTATGTTCTTATATTTCTGGGGTAAGTGGTGGTTAGTTTTTTACCAGTGGCTGGTAAAATATTGACCAATATTTGTGGAGTGCAGAAGTTGTCTCTTTCACCAACAGAAGATGGTCTAATAAAAAATATTACCTCACCCACCTTGTGTCATGGAAAACATTTTGACATTTTATTGCAAATGAGTAAAACATCTATGTAAAAGGTAGAAGATAACCATCTATCTTGCCTGACAATTTTTCTACCAGATTTTGACAGAATCTCTCCTTTAGTATTATCATGAAATATTAGGGTTGGAAGAGACCTCAGGAGGTCATCTAGTCCAATCCCCTGCTCAAAGCAGGACCAACATCAACTAAATCATCCCAGCCAGGGCTTTGTCAAGCTGGGCCTTAAAAACCTCTAAGGATGGAGATTCCACCACCTCTCTAGGCAAGGCTGGCTCCAGGCACCAGCGCAGCAAGCAGGTGCTTGGTGTGGCCAAGGGGAAGGGGCGGCACGTCCAGCTCTTCGGCGGCAATTCGGCAGCGAGTCCTTCGGTCCCTCTTGGAGGGAAGGACCTGCTGCCGAAGAAGAAAGCGGCGCAGTGGAGCTGCCGCCGAAGTGTCGCTGATCATGATCGTGGCTTCCTCCCCCCCCCCGCTTGGGGTGGCAAAAACCCTGGAGCTGGCCCTGTCCCTAAGTAACCCATTCCGGTGCTTTACCACGCTGCTAGTGTTTCCTAATATCCAGCCTAGACCTCCCCCACTGCAACTTGAACCCATTACTCCTTGTTCTGTCATCTGCCACCATTGAGAATAGCCTAGCTCCATCCTCTTTGGAACCCCTTTTCAGGTAGTTGAAGGTGCTATCAAATCCCCCTCCCTCTTCTCTTCTGCAGGCTAAATAACCCCAGTTCACTCAGCCTCTCCTTGTAAGTCATGTGCCCCAGCCCCCTAATCATTTTTGTTACCCTCCGCTACACTGTCTTCTATTTGTCCACATCCCTTCTATAGTGGAGGGACCAAAACTGGATGCGGTACTCCAGGTGTGGCCTCACCAGTGCCGAATAGAGGGGAATAATCACTTCCCTCAATCTGCTGGCAATGCTCCTACTAATGCAGCCCAAGATGCCGCTGGCCTTCTTGGCAACAAGGGCACACTGCATATCCAGCTTCTCATCTACTGTAATCCCCAAGTCCTTTTCTGCAGGACTACTGTTTAGCCAGTCAGTCCCCAGCCTGTAGCAGCACATGGGATTCTTCCTTCCTAAGTGCAGGACTCTGCACTTGTCCTTGTTGAACCTCATCAGATTGTTTTTGGCCCAGTCCTGCAGTTTGTCTAGGTCACTCTGGACCCTATCCCTACCCTCCAGCGTATCTACCTCTCCCCCCAGCTTAGTGTCATCTGTGAACTTGCTGAGGGTGCAATTCATCCCATCATCCAGATCACTAATAAAGATGTTGAACAAAACCAACCCCTGGGGCACTCCGCTTGATACCAACTGCCAACTAGACATCGAGCTGTTCATCACTACCCCTTGAGCCTGACAATCTAGCCAGCTTTCTATCCACCTTATAGTCCATTCATCCAATCCCATACTACTTTAACTTGCTGGCAAGAATACTGTGGGAGACCGTATCAAAGGCTTTGCTAAAGTCAAGATATATCACATCCACCATTCCCCATAGCCACAGAGCCAGTTATCCCATCATAGAAGGTAATCAGGTTGGCCAGGCATGACTTGCCCTTGGTGAATCCATGTTGACTGTTCTGATCACCTTCCTCTCCTCCAAGTGCTTCAAAATGGATTCCTTGAGGACCTGCTCCATGATTTTGCCGGGGACTGAAGTGAGGCTGACCGGTCTGTAGTTCCCTGGATTATCTTTCTTCCCCTTTTTAAAATATGGGCACTATATTTGCCTTTTTCCAATCTTCTGGGACCCTCCCCTGATCGCCACAAATTCAATACATTGAAATGACTGACAGCTCAGCCCTGCAGTGGTTGAAGATTACCACTCATATGGTAAGGTACTGTCCTGAGAGTCCCTGACAAAAGGATAGATAGTCTTAAAAAATACATTCAAGTGACCATGGGCAAGCTTCTTGGCTTTTGGAGTGAGGGCTTAGTTACACAGACCCACAGTGTGCAGCAAGCCCGAGTGTACATTTACAGCACACTAGCTTTCCAAACACTAACTGGCTGTTTGGACCCTGCACTAATCGTTCTGTAGTGTTAGCACAAGGTAGCAGGCTCCTCCAGATTTACATCCTGGCTTGCCGCACATAAAGTGTCTGTATATTCAAGCTCTGAGGTATTGTTGGTACATGATGGGCCAAAGAAGTGCTGGCAATTGCTAGTACAAAAATAATTTGAGATTCCTTCAGTTTTACTGATTCTGACCTTCCTTGTTTTGAGGAGTTTGTCTATATTATTGGTACTTTATTTCAGTTTTTATCTGCTGTAATTGCACAAAAGTATCATTCTCAACATGATATTTATTACAGTCCCCTTGAATTGACACTGGTGATCTGAGATCATCTGAAGGAAATCCCTGTGGTGGTGACTTATCATAAAATGTGATAATAGTATCCCCTTTGCTAATATGAAAATTATAAGTTCTCAGAGGTATCCCTCTGATATTTTCATAAAATGCACAGAAAACTTACCATTTATGGCCACTAAAAGAATTTGGACAATTTTTAAAATGATTGTTCAGATACCGCTCATGTTTTTGCCTTTACTACACAAGTGGTTACTTCCTTTCTTCAGGAGCCACCTCTAT
Organism: Malaclemys terrapin pileata; assembly: GCF_027887155.1. Classification (NCBI taxonomy): domain Eukaryota; kingdom Metazoa; phylum Chordata; order Testudines; family Emydidae; genus Malaclemys; species Malaclemys terrapin. The sequence continues at coordinate 30,938,688 of NC_071512.1, forward strand.
CAAAAAATAAAAAAAGAATAGAAGGAACAATAGGCACCTCTTACTCAACAGACTCCTTGTCTTCTTGTTACTTGCAGTGAACCAGTCTGGGAAATGGGGAATTAGTTCAGTGCAGCACAGGGAGCTTCGCCAATCCCCACGAAATGAATACACGCGCGATTGTCCGGCTGAGGCTCTGGAGCCGCAAGTGGCTCTTTAATGTGTCTCCTGTGGCTCCTTGCAGCACGTGGTATTAACCCGCTGTGTGATTTAATTATTAACCAATCTAAGTCATCAACTATTCAGGATGCTTTTACTATGTTATTAACCAATTGTAGAATACTTGCTCAGTCATTTTGCTGTGAGAATAATATATATAAAATAGTAAATGAAATAATGAATTCACACGACTGTGGCTCTTTTAGGTGATGTTGATCACTAATTTGGCTCCTGAGCATCACTGGAATACACACATGTAGATGCACTAAAAGAGACAGGACCATTAGGAAATATCTGACATGAAGCCTGAAAAAGCACTTGGAGGGGTAGAGAGTTGCCCCTCTTCCTAACCTGCTGCCTTAACAGTTTTTTTTTTTTTTAATTTGATCCATTAAAAATCCCATTGACCATAAAACTAAACATCACTTCAGATCCAGGATCTCAAATGTGCTGCTAAAAGAAATCTGGCCTACGAAGGATATAAGAGCTTGATTCAGGGGAAAGGAACATCAGTCCATCCCACAGAAGGCCTGCTCAAAGCCAAATGGAAGCCCTGATTAATACAGCCAGCTGCACAGAAATGGAATGTGAAGTTTTTATTGCTGCTTCAGACCCATATTAGAACGATCACAGCAAGTTAAAATCTTTACATCTTGAGTGTTCTATAAATTTTATAAAGTACAACTCAGGTGGTTATTAACAGTCAGGAATTGGAATTCCATTGCTTAGCCAAGCATAGCTTTTATAGCCTAAAAGAACACAGGAGATTTAATACTTGGAAAACCTATGGACCCCAAAGTCTGGCCAGCTTCATTGAAAAGTTTTAGCTGGGGCTCAACTCTAGACAAACTCATTTTTCAGTAGTGCAAAGGAATGGCTATTTATTTTGAGATGGAAACATGCAGAAAACTTAGTGATTTTGTTTGAGTTGCAGCCCTGTGAACTGTAAATAATTTGACTAAAATAATTTGAATGTAAATGGCTGAATTTCACAGAACTCTGAATGTACATTTCAGAGTATTAAATTTAACTATTATATACTGTATATAGGCCAATTCTAAATATTATCTGGTTTCCTTCTTATATGTCACATTCATCAACATATTAGGATCATATTGTAAAATCCCCACAAAGGTTTTGCCTTCAGGAAAAACTGCATTTTAAAAATATTTCCTTGGCAACTTATATTTATAACCAAGTATAGAGATGTGAGTATGAGACTGTCAAATTAAAATTCATTCTTAAGAAAAATTTCCTTATGTATGTTAATAGCAACACCCTAAAGTATTACAAAGAAAAATAAAATCTAATTGCCTTTACCATTTATGGAGGGCTTTTTTTTTTTTTTTTGGCATGTCATTCATTTTTGAGAATAAAAATAAGATCATTAGTTTCTTTCTTGGTTTTTATGCATAAACTGCAGTATTAACATACCTCCCAGTATTTCATGTGGCTAAAGCAGGACACAGCACCACTCATGTTTGGCCTGTCTGCCCCTCCATAGATGGAGATGGAGAAGCTGATGGGCCAGACTTGAGTGGCACTGTGACCCCGTGCGCCAGATTGCAGTGCCACTCAGTTTGGGGACCTTCTCAAATGGAGGGCCTGGGGCAAACAAAATGGCTCCTTCCCCTAGGCAGACTTGAATGTGGGAAATTTTCACTTCAACAGGCACAGGGGGTTCTGGGGCTGACCATGGGACAGTGCCATGAAAACTAGGACTGTTGGGAGATCTGATGTTAGGGGTTCAAACCTGTATCTAATTAATTTTTCCCTAAAATTATTTCTATTCAGAGCTTTTACCAAAAAAAAAAAAAAGAGAGAGAGCAAATATATTTTATCCCCTATTACCTGACTCTAATCTCCATTTTCCACATCGCTCAGGTCCTGTGTGCTACCCATTCTCCTCTTTAATGCTCCCCTGGTCTGCTCCACACCAGTCCATCTTTTTTTAACAATCCGTCCTGTCCCCGGCACAGCCTCCCTTTCTTCCTCATATCCTTTATCAAAACTCCCTTGTTAGCTTTCCATCAGTATCATCTATTCAGGTACCACATGGTCTTGAACCCCATCATTGTTTAACAACCTAAAGAGCACTGAACAAAGCCATAGAAATGACCTGAGTTCTGTGAATACTGATGCCCTCCCCAAGAGCAGTTTTGCTTTTCTCTTTCTTTTATATGGTCTCTTCTCCTTCCCCTTCCTCTTGTCATCTCCCATTGTATCATTTGTCTACTGGAGGCTTGAAGCTCCTTGGGGCAGGGACCTTCTCTTTTATGTGTCTGTGAAGGGTCACATATGCCTATGCCATTATACATGCAACACCACTCTCTTGAAATTTTAAGGCTTAAATCAACATTAAGTTAACTAAGGGCTTGTCTACACAGTACAGCAATGAGCACTAGAGGGGTTGAATTCTAAAGCACACTGCTGTGTTGCATATTAATTAGCCCTTGTAGACCCTTCCAGTGTGCGCTAAAAATTACCTAATGCGCATTAACTTAGTACCGTTGAGAAACGGTATGCATCCAAAGAAGTGAGGTTTTTACCCACGAAAACTTATGCCCAAATAAATCTGTTAGTCTTTAAGGTGCCACCAGACTCCTTGTTGTTTTTGTAGATACAGACTAACACGGCTACCCCCTGATACTTGATACCGTTGAGAAAGTTAGCATTTATCTAACAATCTGATCTCACTGAGACAGTACTACACTAATGCACACTGGGGAGCTTTTATGCACACCAACATGGACTACACAGACCGGTTAGCATGCCAAAATGTTTGGTACATGAGAATTTAATCCCTCTAGTGCACTTAGCTACACCATGCAGACAAGCCCTAAAAAGCAACTATTTACTTTGCAACTGTTACAGTACATCTAAATTACCAGCAGGAGAATACTGTGGGGGCTGGACAGAGACCCAAGAGGTTCCTAAACTGGGATTTGTCTTAAGCATTAGCACTTCATCTCCCATATACTTAAGGTTAAATAGCTATTTATACCGATAGTGTTACTTTCTATACAACCAACAAGTGGCTAAAGGAGCAAAGCATATCTTGGTGGATTTTTACTGCTATGATAACAGATAACCCCATCTACATTCTGATCTTACACGGGAGCACAGTGCTGTACCATATTTACAAGGGGAACATGGTACTGTGTGATCACCTATTTCCCTCCTTTCTTCTCAGGCAACATGACTATAAGTGCATCTCTGCGCCTCCAGTCCCACTTTGAGCATTGGCACAATGTCTATCTTTTTTCTGATGGTAGCCAGCTCTCCCACACACCCTGCAACAAGAGAGAAAACAGATGTGCTGCTGGCTATAAATGAGATATAGAAAAATATCAGCTTTTCTCTTACTCTTCCCTGTTTTGACAGAACCCAATTCACTGCCACATGAATGCAGTCAATGACAGATCTTGTTCTGAGAGACCTGATGCTGTTACATTAGTTCTAGCACAGACATCAAACCAATTATGTTTTTATCTAAGAAATGAAAATGACCAAGGAGGGGGAGAGTGTCAACAGATGTTAGAGAAATTCATCATCTATGATACAATATGATGTTTGTTTTACTCCCTTGAATATTTCATTCCTCAGTGCTGGGAGCCTGCATTTCAAAAAACCATGTCCTGCTAGAGCAAGAAATCACTAACGAGTTCTACTTTATTTTTTTTTCATTTTCTTATATTTTCTTTTCCCTTGTTCTTGATTACAAAAGACAACTGCATGAAAGCAACATCTTGGTTTCCTAGGAGTTCATTTGCTCCTGCTGCTATTCTTCAGCTGAAGTCATAATCTTCTGTTTGTGACATTTCATTTGGTTACTTTGCTATTGATTATAATTTCAGAGGCATATACAAGGGGATTATGAATTCAGAGGTGGAATATGCAACAGTAGTGGAAGTATTCTTTAGAAACCCTAATCCTGTTTTTTATTCAGATGTCCTGAGGAGAGAATTGCATAAAAATACACAAAAGATATAGAAGAATGATTTTTTTCTCAGAGTTCTGCTGTGATGGGTTAGTTCTTCACTCCCCTTCACCTCTCCTCTACACACACATTATTAAAACTGTTCACTTTGAAAAATATTTGCACTTCCTCAGTGGTCACAGAACAAGAATAGAAAGCACAGGAGATATTACACACTATATCTGTGCAGCATTCTTGAGAGCTGGCTGAAAAGCACACCTGAGCCCTATGTGGAGTCATCTAATCCTGTTGGACACTGGTTTAGCAGAAGGCCAAGGAAGTTTTAGAAGTCAGCATGAGTGGTTAAATTAAATCAAATAGACACATTAAGCATTCCTCCTCTTATTTCATAGGCAACCATTAGTCCACTGGAGAATGCCATTGAGACAATGTCCATGACAAATGAGAAAATTTTGATGATGATTAACCAGTACCAGAGTGATGAAAATCTTCCCATTAACCCTCTCTCCATGCTTCTGAATGGAATTGTTGATCCAGCCGTCATGGGAGGCTTTGCTAAATATGAAAAGGTAATGATTTTAATAGCTTTAAGATAATCTTCATAGATTTTTCTATTCTCAGAAATGATGATAGCTCTGTTTCTGCTTGCTTAGTGATTGTCAAAAACTGTGGTGGGAGATAGTAGGATGGGGACAAAGAAAGGATGAACCTCATTAATTTGAAGATCCTCAGAATCTGGTCACGTCTGACTTAGTCTCCTTTAAAAGTTGACTCTAACATGGATGTAGGACTGATGCTCAAAATTAATTGCAGGCATGGGGGTTTCCGTGTAAGTGTGATATGGGAGGATATGATTACACATGTTCTAATGAAATAGCCTTCCATGCCTCAACTGGTTTGGTCTGGGGTAAATCATCGCAAGTTCTTCTTCTAGCAGTCTAGCAGACTCAGAGTTAGTAAATCTCTTACCTTGTTAACTACTTTTTCCAGTAACTGCAGCCTTTTACAAGGCAGTTTTTGTTGTAAAGAAATGTATTTTGTTAGAACAGGGTACATGGAGACGCAGCCCCTTAAGGAACTCAGTTATTGAAGACAATAATTCCAAGACAACCTCATAACAAAAATTTTGGAAGGGATATTAAATCTCACGCATCAAGGCTTAAGACAATCTCTATTAGAGAAAACAATGAGACTTAATTATCACATATCTGTGGTGCTCTTGCACCTTCATGTGAACATCTAGTGCTGGCTTCTATCAGGCCATCTAGTCCAGTATCCGGTCTCTATCTTCATATATTCCCGAGCAATCCAAACCTCTCTGTCCAAACCTATACATGTCCTGGAAGGTCTCTAAATCATTTAAAAAAGGCATTCATCGGCATTATATTCACCAGACCTGCAGTGAGGCAATCTGTCATAACACTGCTGCTTGTTTACTTACTACCTTTACTTTGGGCTCAGAAAGAGGTGCTGTGATACATGAAGGGGTGGGAGTAGTTCCCTTTGAACAGACCAAGAGGGATTTTACAGCTAACTGGCTGGCTGGGTGTCCATCAAAGGGAGCTACTCCTCCCTCCCCCCCCATGTATCACAGGTGCCGTGAGTAATGGCTAAAGTTATGAATTGCATCTGTGTCCTATAGCGGCAGGTGGAAAAGTTTAACTCTTATCTAACTGATCATCCAGGAGGTGCAATTATGTTAGCTAAACAACAAAAAAGGGCACCATTCATTGATGGATAAATTATGGCACTCCAACTACGTGGTACCCCTAACTGAAGTAAGTGTTAGTTAAACTTGAAAACAAGAGGTTGGCTTTTCAAGATGGTGGTCCTGAGATCAAATGCATTAAATGGACACTGAAAATATTTGAACAAATAAAAATGCCCTTTGATCCTCAATTGGTTTACTAATAAAGCATCACCACAAGCGGCTGCTCTAGAGGAAAGCAGATGTCTTATCATTCGATTAGAGATAGAGTTCTATAGTGATCAGTGACTCACGCTGGAGAAAGCATTGATTCCTTTTCGTGTTAAGGACTGAATGATTTACATGCCCCTTGCAGGCTTTCTTCACCGATGTGTATGCCAAAGACCATCCAGAGGATCAAGAGAAGCTGAACCGACTCAAAGACCTGATTGCTTGGCAGGTAATGGCATACTGGCAGCAATTTTCTGAGGTTTACCTGGTTATTCCTTTTTTCCATTTATCAGTTTTCTTTCCATTGGGAGAGTGTAATGTGACTTAAATGGGTCTATCATTTTTATTTGTATGTTTCCCTCTCCTGCTTTTTTAAAAGGAAAAAAATCAGCATTATAGCTAGAAACTAACAGATTGGCTTGGTGCTACATTACCAAAGATTTTTACAATGGATTCCTACTAAAACAGTGTTTCTCAAACTGGGGTTACCGCTTGAGTAGGTTTGCTGCTGCAGACCAATGGGAGCTGCTGGAAGCAGCGGCCAGTAAGTCCATTGGCCCACGCCGCTTCCAGCAGCTCCCATTGGCCTGGAGCAGTGAACCGCGGCCAGTGGGAGCCGCGATCTGCCGGACCTGTGGACAGGGCAGGTAAACAAACCAGCCCAACCCGCCAGGGGCTTTCCCTACACAAGCGGCAACCCCAGTTCGAGAAACACTGTACTAAAATGTTCCCTTTACCCTGTGATAAATCTCCTGTCCTGGGGACATATGGTATTGCAGAGAGGAGGTATGAGAGGAATTAATTTGAACCTATTCAGGCAAAAATGCTCTCTCAAACACAAAAGGAGGCTTACACCACTTGGCAAATGTTAACATATATACCTGGAAATCTGCTTTACTGACAACTTACTGAGATGCTGGATCAAATTACACAGCCAAGAGTTGTTATCTTCTGAAATGGAGTGGTGCAGATAAAACTTTGTAGGGGATCTAGAGATAGTTATTTAAAAAATAAAGAAGAGGCTGTCATTTTTGTGAGGTTTGATCCATTCCAAATTGAATACATTTCCTCCTGCAGAGTACTTTTTTATTTTGAGGAGGGACTGGTTAGCAGTGTCTGGAGAGGGGTGGGTGAAACACCACCAGACTCGGAGAAATCACCCGACAACCTCCATACAGGTTGAGGGCAAAGCTTTAACAATAGGCCACAGAGCTACCCCCTCTAGCATATCTCTGGAATTGTTTGCATAAAATTCTCACAAAAGGAGCTACCCTTATTGCTACTGGGTAAGATCTTAAACTCTAGCAGACGACCCTGGAGACAAAACTGAAAGTGTAAGAAGACCATAAGGGGCTTCACAAGTTGATTGGAGAAGGGGAACCTATAAATGTTAGAGAACAGTTCACCTTCATTTTTAGCTTTCCTCACTCATTTTAAACATTCATTGTTTGTCATACTTTTTTTGGAGTCAAAAACTTCAATGGAATTTTGTGTTGCTTAGGGGCCTGGCAGTACATGCCCCATATCATGTGCATGATTGCTGCTGCACATCCTTATACAACACTCAGCTCCACAAACAGCATAGAAGAGTGGTAGTCAATACTTTATAAGGTTGATCTCTCTAGAGAAAAGACAGAATATTCTACCTGCGCCAGCTACATTCCAGCTATTTCTTTCTTATTTTTAAAGTGTGCTTTGATAAGCTACCCAACCTGCGGCTTCCCCTTGTTCTCAAAGAATAAAACACATCTACTGTAGACGGTGTCACAAAAGCAACATCAGTTTTGATGAGATTCAAGGGAAAATAGTTCTCTTTATTGTCCTAAACTATTTGGTGCTACAAAGAGGAGGAAAAAAAAAACCATGACTTCAGGAAATATCAGAGCTATTTTTATGATCTTGTCAAAACAGTTAATGCTGCTACAAAACTGTATCTGGGACACAGAGTGACTGTGGGATAGAAAAGCTTCATTTTAAATTTCTCTGCCAATCTATAACCACCGTTATTTGTGAACACCTCCCCTCCCTGCTCTGAAATGTAAACAACATGAATGAAAGAGAAATATAATATATTTGCTATGAACAGAATAGGCATAAAAATCATTACATTAAGTTCATGCGCAATATTAAAATATGCTAGTTATTCTTAAATGTCTCAAATCCTACCACTGGGTTCCTTTTTTCCCCTAACGTGGATGGCTGGGAAATATTATTCGTTAGACAGGAATCCTCTCACCAGTAATGCGTGACTCTAGATTTCTTTTGATATGTCCTGTATATCCCTCTTTCTACTATAGAGCCTGCCATATATTTCCCATCACTGTATTATCAGAACAGCTCACACGTGTTCGTGAAATGTGGTTCATAACACCCCTGTGAGGAAGGGAAGCATTACCTCCATTGGACAGATAAGGAGGCAGCAAGCCTTGACTATCAGTTCCTGTCTTTAACCACAAATGAAGCTTCCAAATAAGTTTCCTCCACTGCATCTTGTTGAATTTTAATTGCTCTGGTTTTCGGGCTTGCCATAACTGATGGTCACCAAATTTCACAGATTTGTCTCCTGGATACCCCACACCATCTGCACAGTGTTCTTCTCCCTTATTGACAGTCTGAAACACTTAATGGATGCCCCAGATTGCACTACAAAATTGCAGCTTTTGTGGTTTGTCTTTATTTAATACAATGCCCTTAGGCCCCAGATCTGTGATTCGGATACTTCCCTGTTAGTCCCCCAGGACAGGATCAGCAGATTGTCCATAACAGAGGTACTTCTAAGGGGCAGGCTGAGAATGAACTTCCATAAAATATGAGATCAATAAGGATATGTTTATATATATTAATGCTATTTACAGAGTCATAACACAATACATGAAACCTAAAAATGTAAGTGGATAATGCAAAAAAACAATGCATTACTTAGAACTAGCTATAAGGTTTTTGCCGCATTACCAATAGATTATTTGCAATAGGATAGTTAAAAGTATAGTGAATAAATCTCACAAATAGCCTTCTTAAAGTACTCAGGAGCAAGTAGGTGCCCTCTCAGTTGGGGAGAAGAGTGGGCTAGTTTCACTGCATGGCTATACTTGTTTACTATTGTTTATATATAGGGCCCTACCAAATTCATGGTCCATTTTGGTCAATTTCACGGTCATAGGAGTTTTTAAATCATAAATTTCATGATTTCAGCTATTTAAATCTGAAATTTCACGGTGTTGTAATTGTAGGGGTCCTGGCCCAAAAGGGAGTTGTGCGGAAGTCACAAGGTTATTGTAGGGCAGTTGCGGTAGTGCTACCTTTACTTCTGCACTGCCGCTGGCACTGGCACTGCCTTCAGAGCTGAGCAGCTGGAGAAGGGCAGGTGCTGGCCGGAAACCCAGCTGTGAAGGCAGAACTGTCGCCAGCAGCAGCACAGAAGTAAGGACAACATGGTATGGTATTGCCACCCTTACTTCTGCACTGCTGCTGGCAGGGTGCTTCTTTCAGAACTGGGCGCCTGGCAAAGAGCTGCCACTCTCCAGCCACCCAGCTCTGAAGGCAGCACAGAAGTAAGGGTAGCAATACTGCAATCCCCTTAAAATAACCCTGCGACCTCTCCTGCAACTCCCTTTTTGGTCAGGACCTCTAATTTGATAAATGCTGATCTCCCCCATGAAATCTGTATAGTATAGGCAGGGCCGGCTTTAGCAAGAGCGGGGCCCGATTCCTGGGGGCGGGGCTTGCTGCAAGCCCCGCCCCCAGGACCCGAGCCGCGTGGCGGGGGGGGACGGGACGGGGGGACCCAAGCCGCGCCGCGGGGGGACGGGAGACGGGTGGGACCCGAGCCGCGCCGCGGGGGGACGGGGGGACCCGAGCCGCGCCGCGGGGGGACGGGGACGGGGGGAGCCGCGCCGCGGGGGGACGGGGACGGGGGGAGCCGCGCCGCGGGGATGGGGGGACCCGAGCCGCGCCGCGGGGGGGGAGACGGGGGGACCCAAGCTGCGCCGCGCCGTGGGGACAGGGAGACCCAAGCCACGGGGGGGGAACGGGGGGACCCGAGCCGCGCCGCGGGGACGGGGGACCCGAGCCCCGCCGCGCCGCGGGGGGGATGGGGGGACCCGAGCCGTGCCGCGGGGGGGGACCCGAGCCGCGCCGCGGAAGCCGCGCCGGGGGAGGGGACCCGAGCCGCAGGGACCGGGCCGGAGCCGGGCCCCGGGGGCCGGGCTGGAGCCAAGCCAGGCCAGAGCCGCTGGGGCCTGCGGGAACGGGCTGCGCCTCCCCGGAGCCCTTCTCCCGCCCCAACCCCCACCCCCACCCCAGCTTACCTCGTGCTGCTGGCCCGCCCCTGCTTCCTCTCAGACTTCCCGCGAATCAGAGATTCGCAGGAAGCAGGGGAGGGGGCGGGGCGTGCAGGGGAGGGGAGGAGGGGGAAGTGAGCTGGGGGCGGGGCGGACAGCTGCAGCATGGGGCCCTCTTGGCATGGGGCCCAATTCAGCCGAATCGGCTGAATCGGCCTAAAGCCGGCCCTGAGTATAGGGTAAAAGCACAGAAAAGACCAGATTTCACCGTGGGAGAGACCAGATTTCATGGTCCATGACACGTTTTTCATGGTTGTGAATTTGGTAGGGCCCTATTTATACAGTACCCAAAAGTGTGCCAGGCACTTTACAAAACAGCTAGAGATGAGAGATACAGTCCCTACTCTGGAGATCATATAGTCTAGTGTAAGAATGTAACAAAGAAAGTGGGGAGGCAGAGGAGAAGGATCACAGTAATAAGATGATGTTTGCTTCATTCTGAGCACATTTAGGTAGTATATTTAGTATTTATTTTCTGGTAAAGTAACTTGCTATGTGTTGCGACACATAATTTAAGGGATTTCATGTGGGATTTAAATGAAGAGAGGATGTTGTCTTGGTGAACTGGGATGGAGAAGCCTGTTTATCTCTGAGAGAATGGCTGCCTGCATCTCTCTTCTTCTAACTGAACAGATAGACTTAAGATCCCCTGGCTTAAATCACTGGTAGTCCCAAAGACACAGAATGATGGGTTTTCAAGAAAAGTCAGGATTTGGAAGCTTGGCGTCTGACAGCCATTTAGATCAAATGGATCAACCTTTCTGTCTACACTCAGTCATCAAGAAATGGCAAGTGCCTTTGTTAGTAGATGGATTAGTATTTGAGATAACCAAATCTCCCTTTGACAAGTCCCATGAGTGCACAGAATTGAACTCTCAATGCTGTTTCTGTGAGCAGAGCCAGGGATTTTCTCCGATTCTTTCACAGGGTATATCCAAATCTCAGAATATGGAGGAAAAACAAAAACAAAAACCTCCATCACCATGAAGTAGCCCACTCAGACAGCCTGCTCCAACAGTTTACCCAGCAAGCTGGCTTTTCAGAAGCCCTCTCCAATTTGTAGCAAGCTTCCTACCTGCTTCTCCCAGTTCCTGGGGCTGACAAATCTATTCCAGTTAACAAATCTATTACAAGTCTCAGTAATAGTTTTACAGTTGACTTGGCAGATTCTGTAAATGGAGGGAGGGGGCTTGGCAGATCCAGTTTAATATTCTTGCTTTTTATTTTATCCAAGATACCTTTCCTTGGGGCTGGAATTAAGATTCATGAAAAAAGGGTTTCTGATAACCTTCGTCCTTTCCACGACCGTATGGAGGAGTGTTTCAAGAACTTAAAGATCAAAGTAGAAAAACAATATGGAGTCAGAGAATTGGTAAGGCTCTCTATTTATTTCTCTCCTCTCTGCTTCACTTGCCCTTTATTTAGTGTATGCCCTGTACTTTTCCTGTAATCAAAAGTGCCTCCTGCATATTTGTTACTTAGGGTGGTCCTGTGATGTGAAGGCACCATGACCTGAATCTTACAGTCAGAGTAGTTTATTAATTCCCTGATGCACCAAACATCCCCCATTCTGAGATCTGGAATCCTTCCCTATCTCTGTTAAACTTGCATTTCTTTTTCATATTATAAAGAAACAAGCCCTCTGACAACATGCCATTACACATTTTTTTCTCTTTGGAATATTTTTTAGTAGCTCTGATCCACACTTGTCCATAGATAGCTCCCTGCCCTTGTCTGATTCCAACCATGTGACTCTACTTCTATTCCCAGATAACTCTGGGAGCAAAACAAGTCTAAATATCTGAACATTAGTTCAGTTGTTTGTTGGTGTTAGAAAGTAGAGCCCTGTCATTTGGGGATTGAAATTGTGCTGCTCCTGCTATATATTCATTTTTTATTTTTTACATGTTGATTCAATTGTTATACTGGAAAAAAAAAAAACTTCTCCCCTACAGCCTGGGCATCATCCTATGGTATATTCCCGAATAATGCCAATTCCAGCCATTTATGACAATATCTTTCCTATAATTCAGTCAACTGGAGGCAGACTCAATGTGGAAAGAGATGTAACCCAATGTTCACAATCTAGCTAAATGTTGAAACCTTCAACAGCCATTTAGATCAACTTTTGTAAAAGTAAAGAATAACCTATGTATGATTTTTATTTGACAAGAGCAAGAATAGAATGTACTGCTTTTGTGACTAACTCCCTCTTCTTCTCCACACTAAGATTTCCTTTCCAAGCCTTTCATAGTTTGACAGAATCCCCGTGGCCTACACCAGGGATCGGCAACATTTGGCACATGGCCCACCAGGGTAAGCACCCTGGCAGGCTGGTCCGGTTTGTTTACATGCCGCGTCCGCAGGTTCAGCCGATCGCGGTTCCCACTGGCTGCGGTTCGCCGCTCCAGGCCAATGGGGCAGCGGGAAGCAGCGGCCAGCACATCCCTTGGCCCGTGCCACTTCCCGCAGCCCCCATTGGCTTGGAGTGGCAAACCACAGCCAGTGGAAGCCGCGATCGGCCGAACCTGAGGACGCGGCAGGTAAACAAACCAGCCCGGCCTGCCAGGGTGCTTACCCTGGCGTGCCATGTGCCAAAGGTTGCCAATCCCTGGCCTACACAGTATACAGTTATGATAGTTTTCGGGATGCCCAGCATGGAGAGTCAATTGTTTCCCCCTGCCTCCAGTGAGAGAGATACTTGCTTGTGCTTAACTGGGTGTCCACTCCCTGGCCCCTCCAGTCTGTTAGCCACCCTAACAATCTCCTGTGGGCTATGCCAGCTTTACTTTGCCTTGCAGGTTAACAATAGGTGCACCCCTGTCCCGGAGCCCCTTTGAAACATCTCTCTGTAACATTCAGCCCCTTATCCACTGAATACTCACAGTGATACCAGGTATATGGTCTGCAATGGAACAATATACACACCAACTTGAACATATCAATCCAGGGCCAGCTCCTTCAATAATACCACAGCACTGAGATATGTTTACCGTGAAAACAATCATAAATTCAGTATCAAGATTTAAGAGATAGTGAGTAATGATAATGGAGACAGAAAGGTTACATAGAAAACAAAATCACAACACGCTTTCTAGAGACTAAACTTTCAGTCTAAGTTCAGCTCAACCGAAATGTCCTTCTGCAGCATTTCCAACCAAGGCTGGTTGGGATCCCATTTTCATGAATGTAAATGCATTGACCATTTACTTCCTAGGTGCAGGATCAAGGGATGTCTTTTTGCCTTCCTCTTAAATTCCCCAGAGATAGGACAACCATTTCCTTGTCTCTGTTGACTTTGTATGTAAATAGAGCTTCCATTTTATGGGCTTACAATGCTTAATTTACAAATGAACCAAGATAGGTGAAAATACATAGTGTGTCAACCCTGCCTTGATCCAGACTTTTGGGAACATATTTTCATTATACATATATGAAATAGCTCTTTAAATGCAAATCTCCCCCTTACTCATTCTGGGCTGCCTTCCAGAGCTGAGGTTCAGCATGTTTCAAAATTATGTAATGTGCTGTTACAAAATACAGTTCTATTCAAAGATACGCTATGCAGCAAAGCACATTATTTTATCACTGCTCAAGAAGTTTCTCATAAATTAATAAAGTTGGTGGATAACAGTATTTCATCCATTTTATCACATACAGAAAAGCCAGTTAGTTTGAAATGGAGCGCCATTTCAGTGTTGTTATCCCTAATTCTCTTTCAGGCTGCTAGTGCAAGCTTTTTCTATTTAAAAGGTGGCTGCACCCATTGTGTGTTATCACAGCACTCTGGGAGCTCACAGGATGAGAGGCAATTCTCACTGCACATAAACTGTGAAAAGTGTTTGAAAATAAACTTGGGAACTATAAATGGATTTTCTGGTCCTCTTGCTGGAGGAAACTGTCTTAGTGAAAAGCGATAGCATCAGAAACCAACAGTTGGGGAGTCTAGCATATGAGATTATACACCAATTTTCAAATGGATTGAACATTATCTGAACAGTCAGAAGAACTTTATTATGTAATTAGCAAACATGGTGGGTCCTCGGATTTATTTTTAAAGTTATTATTGTGTTATTAAAACAGGATGGAAAGTAGTTCACAATAGATATGTGTTGGGAAATGCTTCTCAACCTGTGACATTACAATGAAAATGGGGAATGCTCACACTTACAAAACTCACTCGAGGCAATATTTCAGCTGAGAAAGAGGAGGGCACATCTGAACACACAGTTTCATTGTGGATCCTTGGATCCAACCCTCAAGAATGGGAGCAGACTCTGCTGTTTAGACTTATGTTGGGAATTGGCCAAGAAACATGGACCTTGCTGCTGCTACTACCAGCATGAGGATCCAGAAAGAAGGAAGTCAAAGTCACTGCCATGGAAACAACAAGGAGTCTGGTGGCACCTTAAAGACTAACAGATTTATTTGGGCATAAGCTTTCGTGAGTAAAAACCTCACTTCTTCGGATGCAGCTTGCTGCAGCCCGAGCACAAAGAAGAATGATGAGTGGCCAATAGCCAGTTCAATTTCCCCATTGCATTGACCAATCTTGGCTAATAAGAGAGACTTGGAGTCATGTCCCCCTTCTCATCTCAGGCCATGTCATTTGCATGATTTAAAGGAATGGAAATGGATGGAGCACCCAGCATGACCATAGCAAATCAAGGTGACCAGATCTGATCTCACTGGCAAGCCTGTCATGCTGCACCTGTTTTCAACCTGCAGGTTACAAGGAGGAGAGGAATCTGAGCCAGTCAACATGAAAATATCAAGGGGGGTGTGGGAAAGAGAAGCTTAAACATAGAGAGGAGGCAGCATCTAGGCTTGGGACAAGAGAAATAGTTTGGAGTGAGCATTGGCCAGAGCTATTTGATAAAACAATACACGTGCTTCCCTGCATCATGTCTGAGACTAGCCAGTGCCAAAACCTGTGTGTGTGTGTGTCTCTCAAATATAAAACAAACTGTCTCAATTCTTCTTACCACTTATTCTCACTCTACCACTTAGTTTTAGAGTTCCCAGGGAGAGTAAACAAAATCAAGGTAATGAGGTTACACTTCTTAGTTAATGAACTGTTTCCTCCAAATCCACTCCTAGAACATCTGTGCCATCCTCATAAAGTGTGCATCACAAAAATTGTTCATGGTATATTTTTTTCTTTTCTGTCTCATAGCCGGATTTCGATGACAAGAGAGTAGGTCGGCCGAGGTCAATGCTGAGATCTTATCGCCAGATGTCAGTTATTTCACTGGCTTCCATGAATTCAGACTGTAGCACTCCAGTCAAAATGGCCTCAGAAAGGTGGGTCGTTAATATCACACTAAATGCCTCCACCACCACATCTTGTTTTCATCCAGTTACATATGATTAAGTATAAGACCACAGGAAAACTATTCAAGGAGTCAGATCAATGGCAATTACTTTATATATGTCAGCACCATCTTTGTATTGAAGTTAGGGCTACTCCAGATAGTGAGCTGTACTATTTCACATAATGTGCCAGGGAAAAACACAATATACTCTAGAACAGAGATGGGCAAACTATGGCCCACGGGCCGAATGCGGCCCGTGGGACCGTCCTGCCTGGCCCCTGAGCTCCCTGCCCGGGAGGCTAGCCCACAGCCCCTCCCCTGCTGTCCCCCCTCCCCCACAGCCACACGGGCAGCACGCTGGGCAGCGGAGCGACGCGCTCCTGCCGAGCAGAGTGGTAGCATGGCTGGGTCCGGCCAGGTGGCGCGGCTGCCAGACATGCTATTCTGAGCGGCATGGTAAGGGGGCCGGGGGGTTGAATAAGGGGCTGGAGGTCCCAGGGGGCAGTCAGGGGACAGGGAGCAGGGGGCGGTTGGATGGTGCAGAGGTTCGGGGGTGGTGGTCAGGGGACGGGGAATGGGGGTGTGGGGGTGTTGGATAAACGTGGGAGTCCCGGAGGAGCCTGTCAGGGGGCAGGGGTGTGGTTAGGGATCAGGAGATGGGGAACTGGGGGGGGGGTAGGCATGGAGGTTCCGGGGGGCCTTTCAGGGGGCGGGGGTGTGCATAGGAGTCAGGGAAGTCAGGGGACAAGGAGAAGGGGGGGTTGGATAGGGGGTGGGGACCTGGGGGGGGGCAGTTAGGGGCAAGGGGTTCTGGAAGGGAGTGGTCAGGGGACAAGGAGCAGGGGGTGTTGGATGGGTCAGTGGTTCTGAGGGGGGCACTCAGGGGATGGGCAGTGGGAGGGGACGGATAGGGTATGGGGGCCAGGCTGTTTGGGGAAGCACAGCCTTCCCTACCCGGCCCTCCATACAGTTTTGCAACCCCAATGAGGCCCTCGGGCAAAATGTTTGACCACCCCTGCTCTAGAAGGCCCATCTGAGATGAAGATGAGAATGAGAATTTTAAATACACTTACGTGATTTTTGAATATCATTACACAAATATTTAACAGTTGAAGGTGTTATTTTATTTGTAAATGCTGCATCATTCTGAAAAATGATGTTTGTAAGTTTGATTTATATTTTTGTTTGTAGCCCCTCCCCTGAGGTGTGGCTCAAGTCTCCTCCATTTACTTCTCTCCTCTTCTCACATGGGTTGGGTGCTGGGTTCTTTTTCTGGTGCCTAGTGTCTCCTCACTGTGCCAGGCATAGAGGTTCTGTCTCTTGAGGAAATCAATACAACTAGCTGGCAAAGAGTGTGTAGCCCATTACACAAGGGGTAATAAAGTACATAAACAGAAACCCCAGCAAAAGAGTGACACTACTAAAATAATGGCATAACAAAGGGTGACTTCATTGGGATCGGAAAATAGGATCTGGGGAGGGGGAAAGACTTACAGTTAACTAATAAATATTAGACATTAATAAATAAACCAGTCTCCCACCTCACAACACTGATAACTTGTCCCAGCCACCAGCTCCATCCCTGGCATCTTCTCAGGCATATGGCATGCTGAGTTTGAGTCCTAAAACAGAGCATTGCATGACTGTAATTGTTAGCCAGCATAAACAAAGGGTCCTCTTACTATGTCTTCGTTCCTGGGTGGGGCAGAGTTCTCTTCTGGCTTTTATCAGGCTCACTGGCTCCCTGGTCTAAAATACTGTGGGGGTCTTGATTGGCTCTTGATAGCCAGTGCCAGGTTGGATCTCTCTCTCTGCTGGATGCTGGTCACTGCAGTGCTGGAATTCCCTGATCCATACTGCTAGATCTCACCGCAGTGCAAAGAACCCCTTTTTGTGGGGAGTGGTAATTTAGCAAGGTACTCCCTGTCTCTGATTTGTCTGGGTCAGCTTCCAAAACCAAAACAAAAACTCCCTGAGTCAGGCTGTCCCCTAGCTAGGAGTTCTGCAATCCAGCCAGTGGATTGCTTGTCCAGATTACCCTATGCAGAAGCTTCCCTATTGGCCTCAATAGGAGTTTCTAGTTCCTCCTTTCCCAATCCAGGACTTCACACATGCTGGGAAATGGTGTCAGGGGGCTCTGGTGGCTATTATAGTTGTCCTTTTGGGCAGGACCCAGCTCCAGTTGACAAATTTGGGGGTGCTCTAAAAACAGCTGTTTGGACAGCGGAGTTGCTCCAGTCCAAGCTGCAACTTCAAAGTGCTCTCTACACGGCTATTTCTAGAGTGCTAGCATGAGCCTCGCTAGCCCAAGTCCATCAACCCAGGCTGAGATGCTTGCAGCCACACACTTTGTAGCCATACTCTTGGAGGCGGAGTGTAGAGCTCCAGAAGCTGCCCATCTCCAAGTTGGAGGTACATGTGGGAAGGGAAGTTTTAAAAATGGTCAGATAGGAGATGAGGCTTCTTTAGTAAAACCTCTCATCTTACTAGAATAACTCTTACCCCATCACGCTCCCTTAAATGTAGTTCTTGTCTAGTTTCTCTTTTAGACTTTGAGTTATGCCTAAAATGAGAGCTTTTCCATACACAAACTTGCTGCCAGTTTCAGATCTCTTTGTATATTATTCTAACCTTTGGGCTTTGAATAGGTTATTGGTTACACATGGTCACTATTATTACATTGTTTGTTTTTTAAAAACAAAACTAAGCGACCGAACAAAAAAACACCACCACCTGGAGAATATTGTCAGGACTCAAAAATGCATCTGTTTAAAAGACACTTTTACTTCTTACAGGCTCAATTCCCAATTTGGAGTTTAACTCTAAAAGACTTAATTAAAAATAATCATAATAAAATAAAGTAATAATACCTGTTAGCAACTGTGTGTCAGCCAGCTCACTAGCACTTTACCTGGCTTTCTCTGTTTGCAAACACTGATTCAGAAGTCACACATTTAATCTGAGGAAGGTACATTTTTGTACCAGAGTTCAAGAGGGAAAGTTTAAGTCCACCTATTATTTCACAAGCTGTTTCTCTCAATGAAATGTGGCCAATGTTTCAACTGTAAACATGGCTTGGCTGTGCCACCGCATTCACCCTCCTAAAGATTGTAGGGGAGTTCGGCTCATCACCATGTACCTGGTTACTCTGCAATGGACTGAAGAAATTAATCCCAGAAGCCAGAGGGGATGTGTTTACATCCTGAGGCATGAGAAGGGATGGCAATACTCCTGTCCTAAAGTGCCCAGCCACCAGAGCAACATATTTTGCTTTCAGCATCCATGTAAAATACACAATGTGATGTTAGCTCGGTCCCTATATAATTTAGGTGCCCTAGAGCTAATTCTGCAACAAAAAATGTGAAGTGCTCATTTTAGATTAATATTTAACAACCTCTTGGACATTAAGACATGTTGATGTCTCCTGTGAGGCAGATGTTAGTAGACAGTTGCCAGCTAGAACACAGTGCTGTGCTCTTCATTTGCCAGTGATCTGCAGTACAGTTCAGAAAGTCAGCACAAAGGATGACTATGACTGCATTTATGTGTCTCAGGAAACCACTTGAGATCTTCGGTGGCCTTTATAATATAATGGAGCATGTTTTGTTTCTATTTTCTACAGCTTTGAACTGGAAGTAGCACCACGAAAACCAACCAAATCAGAGTCAGAAGAAAATGTCCTGCAGATAAGCACTCAACCTGAGGTTAAATTGAGAAGATCCAAGAAGAGAACAAAAAGAAGCAGCGTGGTATTTGCAGATGAAAAAACAGCACCCGAGCTTTCCGATATGAAATGTGTATGTTACCAGCCTAGAATGTATTCTAATAATCCTCTCATTGTGGGTGCCATTTTCATTTTCAGCAGATGTCTTGAAGACATTGTGTCCTCCTGGAAGTTAAAATAAACAGTGCATTTTATTAAGGCCACTCACAGCCAGTTTTCTGAAATACTCATCACTTTGCCAGAAAAGAAAACCTGCAAGAGACTGAG
The DNA here is from genome assembly GCF_027887155.1 of Malaclemys terrapin pileata. Classification (NCBI taxonomy): domain Eukaryota; kingdom Metazoa; phylum Chordata; order Testudines; family Emydidae; genus Malaclemys; species Malaclemys terrapin. Next base: position 30,958,390 of record NC_071512.1, read on the forward strand.
GGCCAGATCCTCAGCTAGTGTAAATAGTGTCTTTCTACTGACTTCACACCAGCTAAGGATCTGGCCCTGAAGTTCCAGACTTTTTATGCCTGGCCAGCTAAAGATCGCATGCTTGGTGCGAGGGTTAAATTAGCATTCCTGGGGAGAAGCGAGTGGTTGTACTGGCCATGGTGGTACCCCCGCTTCCAGTGGGGATTATGTCAGAAGTGATGAACCCTGCACATTTTGTACCTTATGCCAGAACATGGGAAATAGCAAGTTTGCAAACTGTTCCTTAAATGGTGCCAAATTTGAGCATATAGGCATTGACTTCTCTCTTGTCCTATATATCAGCCAGGTGCCTTTATCAGACTAATGGATCATCAGAATGACTTATATGACTTACACTGTGCAGTTTTTTATAAGATCATCTTCAGGAGCAAAATGTTTTTGAGTGTAAAAAAAGATGCAATTTAAAAGCAAAAAAACTCTCAAAGGTTTAGCTGGAGAAGCCCTGTCTAAATTCAAGTGCTAGGCAATCACTGAGCTGAATAAGGAGGTCAGAGTATATGTCATTTGATAAAAAAATCTTTTGGACGAATCATTAAAGACAAGCAGAATTATTTCCCCATATGGATAAAGCTGTTTAAGATTCCTCTCAGAGACATAGGCCTAATTCATTGCTGCTGTCACGGATCTGACTAATGGAGCCCCACTAGGGATGAATTTGTTTTTTTACACGTGCACTTAAAAATGACAAACACCTACATTTTAAAATCAATTAATTAAAAATTGTTTCCTCCTTTATTCATTTGCTGGAAGCCAAGTTCTGTGTTTTGGCACACTGATGATACCACTAGAAGCACACACTCTGCATTCCAGATGAGGATGTGCCACACTATAAAGGTGTAAAATGGGCATTTTGGCCTCAGCTTCATTAACTAGAGAGACATAAGTGATAGAGATAACCACGAATAGTCACCCACCTGACCATAAGCCACACCTTGAATCTTACCACATATAGCATTATAGGCCTCCCTGATGGCTATCTCATATATACAATCCTGGTGGGCAGAGATACAGAAGTTAGGATATGACCTACCCTTACAGAAAGAGGCCTGGTCTAGACTGCACAGTTAGGTCCACATAAGGCAGGTTATGTTGCCCTAATTATGTCAGCGTACACACTACAGCTTTGTCCCACTAACGTAAGTGCCCTACTACACTGACATAGAGCTTATGTCGGTGTAGTTAGGGCAACACAGTGTCTGTGTTCCTTACATCACTGGGGGCTGTCTTGTCAATTTCTGAAGCTGTGAACTTGAAGAAAATCAGGTATAAGCAAAATCTGTACAAGAAGATGACAGCATGTACATTTTTATCTGTACAGGAAGAATTAAAAACTCAATAGCTTAGTGCCAAAAACAAAAGCTGACAGCATTGCTTCTTGCACCAAAGTTAACAATCCCTGGTAATGCTTCCTCCAAAACTTGGTTAAGTAGGAAATGTTTCCTAGTAGGAGCAATAAGGGAGCACTTTAGAACAGCAGCAGCCGTTAAAAATAGGACAAAAATAGTCTGGTTTTGTTGCACAGGTAATAGCAACAGTATTTGCAGCAGAAACAGAGAACCCTTATAATTGTAGTCTTGGTAGATGCAAAGCTTTTCAGTGCACCATCAGTTTTGGTAATATAAACAGACAGTGTTTATTTGGCGGGCAAAAGAAAATTGCCTTTTTTCTATTTTCTTTAAGGACTGGTCAGGGTGGGGGATGCATTTCCATTTTTATGCTCTTTCACTTCAGAATTATTACCTTGAGAAGAGAGATCTTTATAGCGGGACAGAAAGTTTTAAAAAGAAAAAAAATATCTACAGCTACAGTGCCTTCCCCTCAATAAACTACAAACTGTAAAGAAGTGGTCACTGCTCATCAGTGATGGAATAATTCATCCCGTGAAAAAAGTCTCTTTTTTGTGTGAAAAAATGGACCTTTTGTAAAATAAATACATTTTTGACTCAGGTTATAAAAGCGGCATGTCTCTTCTAGCACCTAAACTGACGGCATTAACGCTGGAGGGAAAATAGTTCTTCACAGTCTCATTTTACTTTCAGATCCTTTTCTGGGTTAATGACAATATTATTCCATATATGGTAGGAACACTATCACACAATCCTATATAGCCTACAATGTATTGAATTGTCAGTTTTAGGGGTTTAAATCTCTTTTCTCAGTCTGTGGAATAAGCAGATTATTGACTATAAATCAGCTTCAGAACATTTACTTAGGAAGTTGTACCTTTCATAGTCTCCACGGGCCAAATTCTGTTACTTTATGAATAATCCCACTGAAATCACTGTAATAAGGTATTATTCACTGTGAGTAATGGTAACAGAACCAGGCCATGGTTGTGCCTCGCATATAAATTGTTAATTTATCTTAGCTCACCACTATTAGTTATATCTGCGTTAAACACTGATGGTAACAATTTTGTATTTGTTAATATATAGCTCTCAAGGAAATATGAGTTTATGAGCGACACCAACCTCTCTGAACATCTGGTAGCACCTCAGAAAACATCTGTTCTCAAGCAAATGAGCTTTGCCAGTCGTTCTATGCCAACTATACCAGGTAAGCTAATTACAGTAAGAGAATTAGAGTGCTGCACTGTTTGCCTGCTATTCATTTAGATTAAAAAAACAAACATGAGTTTTTGTTCTTCGTTCTATGGAAGCATTTGATTTTAGAAAGCTTTTAGGGTTTGAAATAGAGTTGGCTAGGACAGCACTTAAATGCTATTCCATAGTGATACAGGCCTTAAAACAGAATAACTCACTCTCATTATGCTGATGAAATATTATGTAAATTCTGGGAAATGTAACAACTACAATGTAAAGTATTAGTTTGAAAAATCCTCAGGGGCCCAGCCTCCTTTCAGATAAGGAAAATGCCTCCTCAACTTTCAATGCTAATCTAACTCTCCCAGATTATGCCTGTTGTTGTATCTAAATGGTGTAACAGAAAAAGTCTCTGAGGACATAACTCCATTTATGGCATCACAGGGGAATTGCCTCAGGCTGAGTCTGGAATAAGTCCATTGGCTAAAAAAATTCAGTGCAGAACCACAGATGTCTTATTAAATTACCATCTGACTGCACCATAAAGGGCTGAAAAGCTGAGCACTGACTAGCACTAGTTCCTCTCTTCCTGCACAGCAGCACAATAAGGAACCAAACCTCCAAGAAACCTTGTCTTCCAAGGTTCCCATGGAGCCAAGGTCCATTGACTTTCCCAGCTGTGTGCGCCCTTATTTATGGAAAGGAAACATATCCACAGCATGTCCAAGAGCGGAATGCAGCAGGAATCAAAAAGCGATGAAAGGGTTGCTCTGTCCCCTGCTTTTGAGGGGGAAAAAGCCAACGATCAATAATAGTCAAATAATCAAATCAATAATCAAAGCCAAAAGATCAATAATAGTGCCCAACACAGATGCAGCATCTCACAGATGGGGAAGATGGGTGTGTCTGTGTAGAGGCCCAAAAGTGAATATAGCCCCTGCTATTGACATCTGAGGTGAGATTCCCCGAGGGAAATGAAGAGGGAAACAGCCAGTGGCAGCCTGGCAGTTGAAGAGAGTCTCTCTGATAGTTGTCTGGTAGGCAAGACCGACAGCCAGCAGTTTCATGAGCGGGGTACCATCACAGCACTGTGAAGTCCTACAGTAATGGAGAGCCAGAGCAGGCCCCCCTACAGTTGCTACCTCTGAGGAAGTCAGCAGGGAGGGAGGGAACAGACACCCACGTCTGTTCTTTGAAATAGGTAGGCAGAAGATGAAAAGAAAAGCCACTTCAGCCAAAATTTGCCTGTACGGAGGGGAAAGGGACAAACAAATGAATCAGTCACACAGGGGGAATTAGGACAACAGCATAGCTTCACTGTCTGTGAAAACTAACCATGAGCCTTTGCTCTCCTGCTGCAGAGAAGGGCTGTTGCTAGATACGCTCCTCCCTGCAAGGGTTGGCCCTTTGAACCATCACTGTGGTGAGGAGAAGGGCAATGAGGATTGTGCCTTGCATGCTCCTCAAGGCCCCTCATTCCCAGCAGCATTGATTGATTTATTAATCCTGGCCATTAGGGCTGGGCCACTACCAACTCCAACCATCACATGCAATGCGAGGGTCAGAGAGAACAATTTGCAGTTGCATGTGATGCACAACACACAATTCTGGCTGCCTAGTGAAGAGTATCCCCTTCTGGTAAAGCTGGGTGAAAACCTGAATGAAATAGTTTTTTTTTTTTAAATAGTATTAGGACCTATCTGCAATGCTCACTTCCATTGGACTTACTTCCCCATGTTTATTTTTCATTTTGATCAGATTTGTTCACAGCACAGGTGAACATTGCTCCCGCCAGCTCCTGACTGTACCTTACACTTCACACAGAGACCGCATGTTTGTGAGGCTGGTTAAATAGACATGACAGGACCCTCTGGCTGGCTAAGGCCTTATCCTGGCAGGTGCCCAGGAAAGCTGGTTGAAAAAAGTCAGTTATTTTGGGGGGAAATTTCTAAAAAAAATAAATAAATAAATAAGATTGTTTCCTTCCAAATTTTCTGCAAACATTTTTTCAACAAAAGGCCAAAACTAAAAATAGGTTTTTGTTTTTCAGAAACAGTTTCCTGTTAATGCTGGCATTTCTACCCCCGTTTTCAAATCCTGTACAGAACTAATCGAAATAACATAGTGGTAGAACAGACTAACTCTCCCATTGCTGCAATTGACGGTGGAGCTCTACCAGTGGTAGCAACGGTGGGAAGTTTCTCCGGAGTAAAGATTAGTGTAAACAAGCTCTTCTTACTCAGCAGTTTACAGTGTACATTCTGCCCCCTCATCTCTTTGCTTGAAGAGGTAGAGGCTTTGGGTCTGGTGAATTCAGATGTGTTAGTTTATTTAGCCCATGAGCAGACCCTGGAATATTTTCCTTAAATAAAGCATAATCTTTTCCCAGTAATCCTGACTGCCTATTTAAAACGTACCCACAGGAGGAACTTGCCTTCTCCCTGCGGAAGTATCTTAGAATAGCGACTCTCATTCTTCCATTTGTACCAGAGCAAATCAGGCGGGACTCAGCCGCAAGCAATAGAGTTACAAAAATCAATATAGAACCAGTGTTAGTAAAAGCAGATCCAGGCCCAGTGACTGTTCTATAAACAGTTTAAATGTAACTGTAACCAAACCCAGCCCCAGGTAAGCTAGTTTCCCCTTATGCTGCATTTCAAGAGTTATGATTAGACTAAAACATTTTACCTTTCCTTTGGAATTGTAAGAATTCATTATTGTAAGCTCTGCCTTGTGTCGCACTTTGTAGAAGTCTCTTTCCTAACAACCAATCATTTGTTTCTCTTTCAAGGGTTAACTCTGTCAGTAGTCTGTACCCCAGCTCCTGATGAAATAAATGCATCACAAAGGCTAAGCCAGCAAATTTTTCCCTCTACCTCAGAGGGAGATAAGAAGACCCTGAAAAAAAAGAGAGTGAACCAGTTCTTTAAAACAAAGGTAAGTGTTGTGTATGTATGTGTACAAAAAGGAGGACGGATCACTTTTCTAAAAAAAACCAAAAATGCATTGGCATAAAAAAAAAAGCCCAAATAAATTCCAAGTGTGAAAGTAAAATGTAACAAAGGGGTTTAAAAGCAAGAGGCCTCTGTGGAACAGAAACTTACCCAAAGTTTTATTTTCTCTTACTTAAATTTCTGACATCCGTACATTTTCCAGGCTAAAGGGGGAGTGAACGTTTCCCTATAGGTACCAAAGAAAGCGTATTTTTCTGCATTTTCCATATCTAGATACAGTTTATTGCGAGGTGAAGTGCTCTAGCCATACCACAAGAGGTCTCATTTGATCTACAGCTTTTTTCTAGTCTTATTTACACAACATCCTAATGGCAAAACTATTATCTGTTGCATTTTTAAACTTAAATTGGGCAGCTGGCTCTTAACAGCACAATAGTTGCTAATAGCCTGTAGTGCAAAGTATGTTACCATACACAGGATGGGTCAAAATCTGACCTCAGATACGTACCCATCTGAAGGTAGAATTTGTCTCTCACTAAAATCAGCCAAGCTCCCTGAAGCAACTTGTGCTCAAACCCCTATTGATTTAGGAGAGGTTTGAACAATTAAAAAAACATAATTTGGCCCAATGTCAGTTAACTATAAAATATTTTATATTGGGTGCAGACACTAAGATCAGAAGTTTTGAAATTTGCCTTGAAAATGCATGTGCCCTGTAAAGGAGTCTTAGAGATGTCAGAAGGTTGTATTTGATAGAGGTGCCAGAAGCCATTGATATTCATAGTGGAGGAGCATTTTGTGACATCTATAATATTTTACACCCATCAGCTCTCTGCTGATACTTTACAAAGAGTGTGTTTGTTGCACTGATTTCATTTCCATCCTTTTGTTCCTACTGTGCTTTAAAAAGCCATAATAGCTTGCTGTTTTCTGGGAGAGTAATACAGCATCGGAGAAACCCGTGTTTAAATGTTTTCTAGCTTATTTCTTCCTGATAGGAGTAAGAGTAAAATAACTTAATTTGGAGCCCCTGGGGTTTTGTTTATATTAAATTTGTCTCACAAAGGCAGAGTACTGTACATGTGAATCAACTTTACATTGTGGTCTCTCCCAAAGTGAAAAGAACAAACAAACAAACAAACCCTGTTTACAAGCCCAGTCAGGACTTAATAAAAGTGTAGAGCTCCATCCTACAATGACTTAGTCATGTCTGTAAAGTCTTGTCAAGGGGATCACTCACATGAGTAAAGTTATGCATGTGCTTAGGGCTTTGCACTATGGGGGCCTTATTAAAAAGAAAAACCTTCAGAATTTGGCCCACGATTTTTCTTCTGACTTGAATGTGATGTTGTACCACTGCTGAAGCAGGCAATGCTGAAAACCAGATTAAAGACACAAGCTAGTTACTGTATATGCATTCAATGGGGTCCAAGCAAAACTGCCTTTTAACATATGACATTCTCTTCCTCTTTTATGCAGCGCATGTCCAAACCACCTGAAGATGGAAAGCACTCTGGAGAGCGCCATTCTGAATCCTTATCCACAGAACTGTGAATTCTTTCACTTACAAAACAAATCATTTCCCAGCAAAAAAACAAAACAAAAATCCCTAAATGAGACTGTTTTTGAGCACTCTCCTTTGAAGAGAATGGCATTGACACAGTATTTGGATGATAGAGAATACATTCAAGTGTAATTCACACCTAAGGCTCTGTATAATTAATTAATTATAATATGGATGTTAGGAGAAAATGAAAACACATAGCGATCATGGAACCTGCTGCAGTATAGTGAAAGGTATGCGTTAAAAATACTACAGTGATCCTCTTTATTACAGAAGTAAAAGGCAAGGTATGCTCAATGGGGATGAAATTCACTCCAGTGGAGAGAGCTGCTTGTGGGTCCTCACACACCCGAGTGACGTAAGTTACACCAACCTAAGTGCTGGTATGGACAGCTCTATGTTGGCGGGAGAAGTTCTCCCACTGACATAGCTACCCCCTCTCCTGGTAGATACAGCTGCACCACTGTAACCCTTCTAGTGTAGACTAGCCTTTATTTAATAGAAGGACTCAAAGATTCAGTCCAGTCCTATTCAAAGCACATGGAAGTTGCACCATTTACGTCCATGGGAGCAGTATCCGACCCTTCCTGCAACACCATATGCTTGAGAGTTTTTTCCAGAATGGCCTATCTGTTTTGTATTGAAAACATTCCCCAAAGTTTATATACACACGTGAGTTTATGTCAGATCTGACTGTATGGTATAAGCAAAGCTGTATTTTCTGCTGTTCAGCAATAAAATGTTAAAGGTTTCTTTTATTTGCCTTGAATGTTTCTGATGGGAATCTCTCCAAATGTCCTAGTATAATATGTGTTAATCGTTTCTTACTGACAACAGCAGGAACTCTGCAACTCCGAGTCCCATTCTTTCCAAATGTAATTGATTTTCTGCCTCTCTGACACTCATGCGATAGAGTTCAAAGATGATTCTTTGTTGCAATGAAACTAGCCAGCAGTGCAGTTCAGCATCTATCTTTCTTATTAACTGCATTTCCCTTAAAAAAACAGGTGTCTCAAACACAGAATAAATTAGGCTGCTTAAAAGTTTTTTTTCCATAAACTTCTCTTATGAATTTTTCATTTGCCTTTATTATTGTCCCTGTTTGTTCCACACAACTGTCTAGGAAGGTGTGTGCTGATTAAATAAAATGTGTTATGTGGGATGGGGCAATGGGAACCCACCTTTGCCATGATTTTGGTTTGTTATAGGTAAGGGGAAAATGGGTGGAAATCAGTCAGTCACTCCTTGCTTACTGCAAAACTCAATGGAAGGAATCCCTTATTTTTTAAAACCTCATGAATAAATTAGCATGAATATAGCCTCTTTCTGACGCAAGTTGTCAGCGAGAAACTGTTTTCTCAAATATATTCATTATTGAAATAATGAACATTTGGTTTCTGTGAGAATTCTCCAATATTTGCTGTTTGTGCTAATATTCCTGCAAGTAAAACCTACTCAATAAAATCATCATAGACAGCAAAACTAAAAGGCTCCCAGCTGTAGCCAATTCATTCTTTATCAGCAAGAGTATTTGCAGTATGGTTTAGCTGTGTTTGCCTAGCACTACCGTGCAGTACAGCACTGTATCGGAGTGAGGACAAAGAGAGGGAACAGAATGTTCCCAAAAGGAACCAATTCAGTCTAATGGGCTGCTCAGTGTATGTGTGTGAAAGAGAGGGAAGAATGAATAGGAAGGTGAAAAGAGTAGGGTACGTATTTGAACGTCATCCTAGCTTAAGGCGTTACTTGTTTTTTCCTTTTATACTCTTTGCAGATGAATTAAATAAACCCTGATGGGATAAATACAGCTTTAGGTACACAGGTATTAATTTTAGTGTCCTTTGCCACAAAGTAGAATACATCTTTAAAAGCAAAATTCTGGTTTTATTCAGGGTGGTGGGGAGGGGTTATTGAGCATCCGTAAAGATACCACTTAACAGGACACTTCCTTTTCTCATTGTATTGCAGTGTATGTTAGTGTTTGTTCTCAAAGGGCTTCCTGAGGTAAGGATGCAGCTTTTTCAACTAAGAAGAGCTGGGTATGAGAGCTTTAATTAAATCAATAACTAGATGCCTATAACAAAAACACTGTGATTTAAAAGGAAAAAAACTGGAAATTTGCAGAAGAGCTGAGGGGAATAGAAGAGACTAGAAACAAAGAGCTTAGGAGGGTTTGAAGCCAGATGGAGTTTGGGGTTCCACTGAGTATTGAGCGGGGAGTGCAAGGTTCTGGTTAGGCTTTGGTTTAGGGTTCGTGTATTCACCTAAATTTGGGTTATTGCTGATTACATACTCTATGTATCATATAACTTTTAAATACAAACTTTGTATTTGTGGATAATCTAAGCACTATACCCAGATGTACAGACACTCATCTCTCAACCTGTGTATTACCTCATTTTTTTAAACATTAGCTTTAATAAAAATTTTAACTTGGTTTAGGGGTGTGGCACTCAGCTTGAACTTCAGTAGGATTGGAAATGGGTTTAAGCCAGGATTCAGTTGTGGTTCAAAGCCGAACTAGGGCTGCTAAGTGCTTGGTTTAATTTCAAATGGACTGTAGTATTATGCAGTTTTGATCCAGAAGAGCATAAATCTCCCGATTGTCCAGTTTCACAGATTTTTGCCATCTTTGCCAAACAGACCTTGGATTTTGGCTGTGTCTCAGACCTAAAACCATTGGGGTTTAGTTCTGAGTGCTGGTTGAAGGACACTAACCAACACAAACTAAGTCACAGTTAACTGGAATTGTAAAGATATGGTGCATTTGGAAACCAAGCTTCAGCCATACACAAGTATACAGACATAACACAGACACCTGACATTTAGTACAAGTAGAAGACATGATGCGAACAACAAGGGACATCCTGGGATAAGAAAACATAAGTGTGGCCATCTGGCAGCTGCTGTTTTAAAATGTAAATCAGTACTGATTAGAGCCATTCCTGTCACAGGCAAAACGAGCCTCTAGCATATTGTGCTGGGGAAAATTCACTCAAAGGCCAAGTCACTGGGCTTTATGAGGTGAAGTGCAGAGAGTTTGGGGAGCAGAAATCCACCCCCGACTTGGCCAGGCTGCAGAACTGTTACTCCAGTGGAAAGAGTGGCAGCTACCTCCTCTCTTCCCTACTCCTTAGAACAATGGAGCCCACAGCCTCTGCCTCAGTCCATCCCCCAGATATCTGTGCCATCCATATACAGTGAAAGGTGAACATTTGCACTTCCACATGCAGCCTAGCCCCAGACCCCCAAATACAACCCCAATATAGGCCCTCTGCACTACATGGATTTTCACCCCAGTAGACATCAAAAATTGTTGTTCTTCTAAACAGTACCAATTTGGCATTCATAGAGTTTAAGGCCAGAAGAGCCAACCAGGTCATCTAGTTCAACCATACAACATCACCTGGCACCCGCATGCTAAACCCAACAAGGGAAATTAGACTAAAGTATTACAGCCCCTCAGGAGGCTAGACTATGATGTGTCACGAGGCTGGAGAAAGTAGGAGGGATCGAGGTCCTTGCAACAGCAGGGAAATGATTAAGTGAGATGTACACAGATAATCCTGGCAAGTGCAGGGGAAGGCAAAAAAAACCACCCAACAACCCGAAGTTCACTGCCAAACAGAGGTGGGGGGGGAATGCCTTCTCGACCCCCATATATGGCGATCAGTTAGACTCTGAGTATGTGAACAAGAACCAGCCAGCCAAGCACCTGAGGGAGACTGCTCAGTGCCACTTCAGAGCACTAGCCCTCCACATCCAATATCCTATTTCCAACTGTAGCCATCCCTGATGCTTCAGAAGAAGAATGTAAAAAATCCTTCCAAAATACATGGGGGGAAGGGTGGAAGGGATTCCTCCCTGACCCCTGCTGATGGGCAGCTGAAATACTAAAGCATGAGCTTTAGGAACATAAGATGTAAACCACATAAGCCTCAGGGCTATTGAGCCCTGCCCCCCACCATCATAAGCATCCCTGACATACAGCTGCACTCGTAAAACTGCCAGCTCTCTCTTAAAACTAATTAAGTTGTTTGCCCCCACAACTATTGGAGACGGGTCCAGAACTTCACTCCTCTGATCATTAGAGCCCTTCTTCGAATTTCCAGTCTGAATTTCTTCATGGCCAGTTTACATCCATTTGTTTTTTTGTGCCAACATTGTCGTCTATCTTAAATAGCTCTTCACCCTCCCTAGTATTTACCTTCTCCCCCTAATGTAGATACAGAGATCAATAATATCCCCTCTCAGCCTTCTTTTTGCTAGGCTAAACAAGCCAAGCTCGCCAGTCTGCCAATAACTTAGTGACAAAATAAAGCAGCACTGCATACAGTGTTAGCAGATTTTCCTGGACACATTGCTAATACAATTCATGAGCTGTAATTAAAGCAGTATATAAGCCTTTAAGTGCCTGAGATATGGCCTAGCATGGCTCTCCCATGTTTACTCTTATCGGCCAAGTAATCAGGCTGCATACTAGGTATTATGTAGAGAATAGAGCCCATTAGAATCAACAGAATGGAATAGTCCTCTGCCTTTCCAGTGTTGTACTTTGAAATGAAGAGGCAAGTATACGCCCACAATTGCCAATACAAGTAGGTTGACAGTGAATAATCTGGGCAACCTGCCTTAATCCAGATGCCAGCAATGAGAAAAAATAGAGATGTGGAGGTTTTGTCACCTCTTGCTGCAGCCAGTACCCTGCTTTAGTGCTCGCAGGCATCAGCCAGCCACAGGACCGGCCCACATTTTGGCACTTGAGGTGGAGAGCTCAAATGACGCCCCCATGCCTCCTCGCTTGGGCCAAAACTTTGAAAGGTCTCAATTCTGCCTTCTTCCTGTTCTACTCCTCTCATGGTACTGCTTTGCTACCTACCCCATTATCTTAGCCCTGACCTCTCAGGTCAGCTATCGCAATTCCCATATCTTCCAGCCTTTTAAGAAGCACATTTGTCATACCAGCTCCTGTAGTATCGTCAATCTCAATAAATTATAGAAAATGCTCGCTGACAGTCACCATTGCAGGGACATTTTCACTAGGTTCTGTTGTTGTTACAAAACGCACCATTACAGTCATTTGTTCCGTATGGCTGATGTCAGGTGTGCAGTCCAGAATAACAGAGTAATAACTTGCTGACTTCAGATCTGCCACAATCTTCTGTTTGACTTTTGTGGCCAGTAACTGTATGATCTCATTTTGAATGGTTTTTCCAAGGTAGTGGTGTGTATACATTTCTTGGGTGATGACTCCTCTTAGATGATCCTGGAGTACAGCATCAAACTCAGCCATCAGCTCCACAATTTTAAGGAAGTTTCCATTGTTTGGCACCAGGACCAGCTCTAGGTTTTTTGCTGCCCCAAGCAAAAAAAATTTTGGCTGCCCCCGCTCCTCCCCCCCCACCAGCCCTGGTCTCTCTCTTCCCCACCCCAACTGCACCCTCCTGCAGCCCCAGCCCTGGGTCACTGGTAACTCGCTCCCAGGGCGGGTCATTCAGCAGGAATTTTGGATGTGCACAGAACACAGACAGGATTGGTTCCCATATGATTATAGAACTGCAGTAAAGTGGAACAATTTTCAGCTTGTGTGATTGAAGGATATCTGGATGCATATTATAAGACTGTCCTACATAAATGAGGAAAAGTTGAGGTGCCTTTATTATTCTTTTGTTCCATTCTTTGTTTCTATGGGGAATTTGCCAATGCAATTTCACTGTCTTCCTTTCAAACAAATAAAACAAACTAAAAAAAAAAAAAAAAAAAAAAAAAAAAAAAAAGCAGTGGCTGTTGAAAATAGCAATTCCAGTCCTAATAACCACTGGGAAGCATTTCTTGCTCAATTTATTCTACTTTTTCTACAGCAAGTTACAGTGGATCAGTATATTTGATTTGGGAGAAATGAAGTAACAGCTGCCCAAATTGAGCTTGAGCACTCCTGAATTTTGAGGGTGTTCAAATCGGGAAGGCAGGTGCTAGATTCCCTTTCTGAATATTAGCTAAATCTGGAAAAGAAAAGTCAATTTCTGCTTCCATGGCTCAGAAGTGTAAATCCTTCCGTGTGCCTTGTACTGTATCTAAAGCTGCCCAGGTCCTAGTAGAGCCTCCCCTCCCTTATGTTTCATTTTAAATTCTAGTGGGATCCACATACCTCCCTTGCTAGGCTTCAGATAGAAAGGTGCACTGTCCATTTAGTCCACCCAATTCTTTCTTTGGGGGAGAGCCCAAGGCTGGGGCGGCAGGAGGTGCGGGGGGGGGAGGAGTGAGTGAGCCCAGGGTTGGGGCGGCAGGAGGGGGCCAGAGCAGGGGCAGCAGGGGGTGCGGGTGTGGGGGAGGGGGGAGAAGTGCCCAGGGCTGGGGCAGCAGGAGATGCGGGTGGGGGGAGAGCCCAGGGCTGGGGCAGCAGGGGGGTGCAGGTGGGGGCCAGAGCTGGGGCAGCAGGGAGTGTTGGCAGGGGAGAGTCCAGGGCTGGGGCAACACGGGGGTACAGGGGGAGCCCAGGGCTGGGGTGGGGGCGGCAAAAAACCTAGAGCTGGCTTTGTCCCTACCATTCACAGCAAGCTGCAGCATGAGGTTTCAGTTCCACACTCCTTCCGCCTCCCTTTCCTGTTAATTGTGGCCGAGGGAATGCTGGGAAATGTAGTTCTTTCCCTGCTCCAGGGTTGGCTCTATAGGCAGGGAGCTAACCAAGGAACTACAGCTCCCAGGGCCCCCTTTTGGTTCTCAGCTCCCATGCTGGATTCTTGTGCCCCTGCAAATTTGCCGCCCCAAGCAACTGCTTGCTTTGCTGGTGCCTAGAGCCGGCCCTGTTTGGCACATACAGCTGATCTGAAGTGCCACGCAGTGCTAGGTTTTGGGTAGCAAGCATTCTCACAATGGCAATGAGCCTTTTCAGAACATTTTGCCAGTAAAGAGACTTTGATGCAATCTTCTCTTGATGCTGATCATCTATGGTTGCCTTTAACCTTAGTCTCCTCTCATACTCTTTCCACCTATGGAATGCTCTCTGGTGGTTTGCTGCCTTCTTATGGCATGCCAGATTTCTAGCCAGATTTTTCCAGTCCTTTGTTCCTGTAGAACCCAATGTGGCTGGAACATTAGACTGGAAGAGTTTGCAACAAAAACAATATGCAGCATTCTGGGGTTTTGAGTACATACGCCATGGCCTCTCCAATTTGTCACCATTGGGGATTTCATGCCAGTAATGTGTTGGATGGAAACTTCTGTTTTCATTGTCTTTGGGGAACACGAAGTTTTTCACTTGCTGTGGCCCATGCAGTACAAGGAAGTCCCTCAGGCTACTGGGTCCACAGTCCTGGATCACCTAGACTTAAGGAACTAAACTCAGCAGCAGCTGTTTCTTGCGCCTCCACCACACTTTTCTCTGATCTACACTTTTCTTCAGAAATGTGCATGGTTACATCCATTTGAGATGGAGATATGGATGCTACAGTAGCTGCCAGGTCACCTGCACTCTGACTAACTGGAAGATCTAGGGTTACCATACGTCCTCTTTTTCCCGGACATGTCCGGCTTTTCAGCAGTCAAACCCCCGTCCGGGGGGAATTGCCAAAAAGCCGAACATGTCCGGGAAAATAGAGGCTCTGCTCCTCCCCTGACTCTTCGGCTCTGTTTAAGAGCCGAGCTGCCCGAGCGCTACTGGCTTTGAGCAGCCCCCGTGCCTCCGGACCCTGCGCCGCCGGAGCCCGGGAGGGGAAGTGCCCGGCTGGGGGCGCAGGGTCCGGAGGCATAGGGGCTGCCCAAAGCCCGAGCGCTACCGGCTTCATGGTTTGCCGGGCAGCCTCCAGACCCTGCGCCCCGGGCTGGGCGCTTCCCCTCCCGGGCTCCAGCTGCGCTGGGGAAGCGCCGGCCAGGGGCGCAGGGTCTGGGGGCTGCCCAGCAAACCGTGAAGCCGGTAGCGCTGGGGCAGCCCTTTCCCCGTGGCTGGGAGTGGGAGGGAGGAGGGGGCAGAGTTGGGGCGGGGCTAGGGTGGGGAAATGGGCAGGGCCAGGGCCCGTGGAGGGTCCTCTTTTTTTATTTATTAGATATGGTAACCCTAGAAGATCAGGCTTCTCCTCACAACCCACATCCTCACTGGGGCCAGAAGGCTCACCCTGAACATTTGTGTCTACGTATCTCAGGAGAGCTCCTTCCTGCTTAGATAGAAAAGCTTCCTTTGCTTGCTTGCTTTTTCTGAATGCTGCCCCAGAGGGGTGTTTTCTTCTTTCACTCATGACTGCTGTTCTGTGCCAGCTATACTGGCTCTCAACACTCAACTGAAGGGGACAAATAAGCAGGCTGGTAGCAGGGCCTGAGTGAGGGAAGATCAGCGTTTTAAGGGCCTAACTGGCTCCTACTACTTCAGTTGACTGCCTGTTCTCCTCAAGTGGGTTCAGGGAAGCAGCAGGAAACAGGAAGCTCCCTGAGAAGCTGGTGTTAATCAGTCCAGGCTCCTAGGGGTGCTAGAGAGGTACATAAGAGGCTCCTCCTCCTCTCTCTCCCTGTAGCTCCTGCTGCTTTCTGTTATTCCCTCTCACCTTTTCTCCTGCCTGCCTGTTATGTCTTGTGCCCTCCTTCCTCCAGCACAGCACTCCACCATCTCTGTGCACCCCCACACATACACATACACACAGTCTGGCACCTGAGGCAGCCACCTCAGTTCGTCTCATGGTAAGGCCAGCCCTGGCCAGCCACTTCACTGTTAAAATTGATTGGTGAGCAGTTTCCAGCCTGAGCTGTCAAGAGCCAATAGGCCTGCCTGGATTCTGTTTCTAGTTTTTGGGACAACAAGGAATGACTGGACAGTCAAATGCTTTTGTGTCATGTTACAAAAGCGTTTGAAACACTACCAATGGAATCAACAAGATGTACTTTTCCCCCTACTTGAGTTTGCATTTGCAGCTTTTCCTGTGCTGCCTGAATTGGCTCTTGCTGGAGATAAGGGACCAAATCTTTCCATTTGAAATCAGTCAAAGCTGCATGTGTGGCCCCAAAGGGCAGCTGTAAACTCATATCTCCTCTTAGGGGCTGATGAAAAGAATTGCTAGTAGAAGGACAGATTCTCTCCCTTTTGCTCCTCTGACCTTTGTTGCCCTACTAGTTCAGGTGTGCTGGCCATTTCCCCTCTCCAACTTTTCTCTGTTACGCTGCCTTTTCCCTCTCCTTTTGGTTTGTTTGTTTAACCTCATGATCTTTTACCCTTTTCTCGGTCCCTCTTTTCTTTTAATTTGTATTAAATTTCTGATAGAAAAAAAGGGCACAAAACGAGGAAAAGACCATGGCAGGGAGGTGGGGTGCAATTTAGATTGTCAGCGGTTTGGGGCAGGAAGTATTTCTTTGCTGTGTGTTTGTACAGTGTTTAGCACAATGGGGCACTGATCTCGGTTGTGCTAAGCACCGTGCAACCACACAGCCCTCCCTTGCCAAATAGCTGACAACCTTACTGGACAGGACAAATGAAGAGGTGGGGGGAGAAGGAGTGTTATTACTCCCCTTTGACAGATGTGGAACTGAGGCAAAAACGATTAAGTGAGTTACCCAAGATCATGCAGGGAGCAGTCTGCACCAGATCCAGCAACTGAACCCTAAATCCCTGAGTCCCAGTTCAGAGCTTCAGCCACAGGAACATCCTTCCTTCTCTTCTCTTTTTCTAGCTGAGTACCTTCTGCTCCCCATGCCGTGAATGATTCAGGCCAGCAATGAAGAAAGCTCTTAAGCATCCTCAATCATGTGGACAGTACAGAGCATTCTTGAGCTACCTTAATCTGTTTGTGCACGTGTTTGTTCAACAGCAAAAACTACAGAAGCTGAGTTCGGCTTGCTACCACCTTGCCACGCTGGTAAAACAGCTCAGGGAATGTCTAACAACAGCTGGGTCATGCAGCAGCAGGTGGGGGTGAAAGAGGGACAAGCCAGCCCCCTAACCCTGCCACACCCTACTGGACCTTGATCTGGCCTGGATTACTATGAAATGGCAAGATTAGGGTGATGTTGGGAAGATAGTGGGAATCCAAGGATCCCAGGTGGATATGCATATGCTGATTTGAACAGGACATTTCTTACTCTAATCAACACTAAAGGTTAGTGTATACTTGGGAAAAGCCCCGATACACCAGGTGGTCGCTGGTAATTAGTGTAGTGCCTGGAGCTGACCCCTTTGTCACAGGAGGGCTACATCCGTTGCACTAAACAAGGTAAATCTGTGCTTCCAACCATGATGAGCTCAGATAATTACAGCTATGAGAGGAGGAGGAGGAGGGCTGCTCCCCAGTGCAGACACCAGGTCTTTTGTTGCACCAGCAGGGGTCAGTGTTGGAGGAGGAACTATTTGCTGGTTGCTTAGAAGAAATCCCAAGTGACATTTTACTGTTTGGAGCTAGTCTGTCAAAAGGGATGGCAGCGGCTTTAAAAAAATAACCTTGACTGTGTCGCTAACTCACCAGTGTTTAAAGTACAGACTCCAGCATGGAGGCTGCCCCCTCACTGAGGAGACAGGAAGTTAGCTTCAGTGAAGATGAAGGGAGTGTTTCTCCCATTCATTTAAATGGAAGAGGCTGTTGAAGGGGTAGGTAAAATAACTTGGTGGGGCTGGGGAACAAGGCTTTGTCTGAAATTCAATTGTTTATTTACAGTGGTCTGAGGTCCAAGATTTGTATGGAAGCTACGCCAGCAGCACTCCCTGGAGAGAGGTCCTCACATGCCCTTCCCATTTAGTTGCAGACCTTCTCCCTCCAGGGATTAGGGGTTCGGAGTAGTTTCATGACAGCTAAATTCCTATCTCTTTATTCCAACACCAGACATGCTGTAATCAACAAGAGACATTTCTTTCTTAGAGACTGATCCAAAGTTCTTTGAACGCAATGGGCGTCTTTCAATTGATTTCAGTGGCCCTTAAGGAAGGAGGACTGAAAACAAACTTCTGAGATTAATGCAAAACAGGACTGGGACATTCAATTTAAAAGTACAAATATAGTCTTCAGGAAATGGGAATGGAGGCACAGGGTAGCTAATTTATCTCCCTGTACAAACACATGACCCTTTCTACTTAGAAATAAACCAGGCTAAGTTAATTTAAAGCAAAATATAATTTTCTCCTCCCTATGTCTTGAAACTTAGTTTGAACAAATCATTCAAGGGCTCCTTTTCAACTCTGATTAAATGAGAGAGGGGGGAATCTCTTTCCAACAAACTTCCTTCCCCTTCCCAGAAACCTGGCAGCCTTCATGGCGTAAGCACAAAGCCATCCGCTGCCACAGGTATTTATTTATTTATTTATTTATTGCCTTTCAAAAGTGAGTTCTCTCTTGAGAGGACCTGGACTACTTTAGCAAGCATTTCTAAGATGAACACTGTGCAAAATCAAAGTCTAACCTGGCCTCCCATCACCCTAGATCTCTACAGAATACCAGTGTTACAGTATTTGCTCCTCTATAATAAAAAGAGAGGCTGTTCTGTTCTCTATTGACTCAGGCTGTTACAATATTGTACTCTGATTTACTAACGTGACACCGAATGTGCTAAAGATTAACACTTTAAAAGAATAACTGCTCAGCAAACAAAGCCGGGATAAGTCACGGCTTTTATATACTTGATAATGCTGGGCGAAAGCTAGCCTGAATTCTTGACTGGAGCAAATAGAATGGTTTAATCCAGTTGCTCTTTGGACAGAATCATCACTAATGTTCCCTTGCAGTTGATTTTTTTCCAGGAGGCAGACAGCACTGAGCCACAGTGTGCCATGAATTGTCTTTCACACATAAGGAAGGGGAGTTGTTTTCTATTAAACTGGGGCTGTACTGTATGTATAGTATCTTTGCAAATGATTTCCTGAGCTTTAAAGTCAGATCTCTAAGTTAGGGACATGCTGTCACATACATACAGTTGTGCATACCTCACTTATAAACACAGATATCCAAAATCTACATACTAATCAGGTATCTCCATATTAGGTACATAACTGGGTATGTACATTCAAAAGCACCTCATTTGCTTGCATGTTAACATGAACAAAACAGGGTGTAGGAGTTTGGCTGGTGGTAGGTTGTTATTGGGATTGATGCCATGTGGTGAAGTGACAGCCTGTGGTGGGGAGGGCACAGGGAAGAGAGTGTGTGTCGGTAGGGAGTCCCTGTCCCTAGGCAGCAGGCCCACAGGCAGCAGGCCCATAGCCAGCCAAATTAACGGGTATGTGGGAGTGCGAAGTGAGGAGCAGTGCAAGGGAAGGGCCTTTGGGCTCTTCCCTGGCTAGTGACTATGGAACTCAAGGCAGGGAGGGGGAGCTGACAAGGATATTCTCTTTCCTCTAAGTTCTGGCTAAGGGAGAAGTTTCCCTTCACCTGTGGAGGAGAGAGAAGCAGCAGGCTTCTCCTTTCCCCTCAGGCCCCTGGAAGGAGGGGAGGCAAGGTCACATCTTCCTGTAGTAGAAAGAAGGCAGATAAGGGGCTTCTTGCAGGGAGAATTGTTCTCGCAGGGCTGCTTTGCCTACTGGTGGGAAGAGCCAGAGCCCCCCAAACGCCCAAGCTTCACCCCCTGCAGATTCTCTCACCTGTTGCATTCTATATCACCAGGCAGTTAATAGGCAGGAAGGCAGGGAGAGCTGAGCTCCCTTAGGCCCATCAAGACAAAGGTGAGTTAGTCTCTGTGAAGGTGTAAATAGTACTAATAGGACAGTCTATCTCTATCCCAAAGTGGGGGGCTTTATCTTCTCTGGCCTGACAACGTTTAGAAAGCCAGGAGGTATCTATTCTCCCAATCAAACCATTACCTCTGCTTATAACCAAAGACAGAAGGGACTAGCCCAAGGCCATTGAGGGAATGTGACTCAGTGCTGGATTATCACTCATAAATCTACTAGCCCATGCTAGGTCTGTTTAATTTCTGTGGCCTGTAACTTGTAAATAAGCCTTTATGGAAGGTTTTTCTGAGAATGTCTGGTAGAGCAAGTGACTGTTTATTTCCATAATATTTGTAGTTCAGAAGGTAGCAGGTGGTAGAGAAGAGAGATCACTTTTCTGACTGATGGAGTTGCATTGTATATACAATTCAATGTTAGAATTTTATGTCCTGATTCTATGAGTCCTTATGTAGGAGAGTACCTTTATGCATGAGACTTCAATTGCACTAAGCATGTGCATGAGCACTGGCTGAGCCAAGTCCTGAGATTGTATAGAATCTTTTATACAAGCTGTAACTTAAAACTCCTTATAGTGTTAAGTAAATACTCTTAGAAATGAGTAACAGCTAAGGCAGAGAGAAGTTAAGAGACACAGGCAAGGAAGAAAAGATGTTGTAGTCTCCAAACACACACACACACACAGCTCTGCCCACAATTTTAAAACAAATGCTGGATTTATGACCTGGCATCAAGGACAGCTGGAAAAGTTTACGCACACCGGATTGCTATTTATAAAGGGCTCAATCCTACAACTATACACATGCACAATATTACTCAGGTTGGACTACTTGCCTGAGTGAAGTTTGATTTAAGTGCAATTTACTTCAATACATTTTCAGATGTTGCCACTAGAGGGTGATATTTAGCCACAATATTAGCCACCCTTGTATTAGAGCAAATTAGAGCAAGCAAGTTATTTTTCAAATATTGTGGCTCTGCAGACAGAACATAAGAAAAGTAGAACTTTAATTGCTTGTTTTAAATGCATGCAACTATTTTGCTGCATTTTAGAATGAGAGATCCATTTAAGTTTTTTTTGGGAGGGGGGAGGGGGATTGTTTTATTTTAATTTACATGCATAGCAAATACCCGGACAATAAAAACCTGTAATTATTACAGTTAGCATAAGAGAGTTGCTTGTGGTGGCAATAAAATTACCAGTGGATTTTTCTTCTCTCTCTAAATCTTGCTATATAAAACTCATAAAAAAAAAAACATAAGGCAGTTTAAAGGATCTTGAAGGATTTCTGGCTAAGAATGAAGATGTGTACAGATTAATTTACTCAGGCAGCACAGTTAATATTTACATAGATGCTGTAATTGATCTTAGCACTGCTCGTCTGAGTAGTCAACAAATATTAAGAGTGGCAGGCGTACAAGCGTGATCAAATATTCTGAAACAGGCAATCATTTCCCCTTTTTGGAGGTGGCAGCCGCACTGAGGCTGTCAAAGTATGATGGAGTGGAATATTCAATATGCACATTAATTCCTTCTAATTAAGAGAGTTTAGATTATACCCACCAGAAAGAGGAAAATCCACCTGGGAACTCCTGGTAGAATATCATGTACCGGAAGAGCAAGTTTTCTCTTCCCCATGAACTGACTACAGTTCCATCCCTAAATCCAACTGATCTAATGGGATCAAGAAGTAGCCAGCATGAGGACCTGAGTTACTGGCTTTGCAGCATTAATAGACCCCGGGATTACTGCATGCACCATGAATTTCATTTTTCAGCACATGCATTTCTGGGAATAATGTTTTCAGGTTTCTTCATCTGTGGTATTTTATTTTACATTCACCAAGTCTTTGATGGTTTGCAATGACCTTGAGATGCACGTGTTTTCTTTGGCTTCTCTTACTGATTTTTCTTTTGATGGTCTAATATGTCTCCTTTGTGTAGACACTTGCTGGAGGATTAGTGGAATGCTATTCCCAAACAAAGGAAAAAGAGCTTTAAAAAAGTGCACAGCTGTATATCAGATAGTTGTCTTTAGATAATGAGACAGTATAGAGGGATATTATATTCTAGGGACATGCCTTCTAGAGTGCAAGGAGTCCCTAAATGCATCTGGAAAATGCTGTATGGCCCAGTACACTGAATTGCAAGTTGTTTTGTTCTTTTCTTTCTTTTCACACCTCTTATCTTTTCCCACGTCTTTCGTCTGTGATGGTATTTTGTAGCCTTTGCAAATTCATTATTTAACAGAGCATTGAGTTGTGATGATAAACCATGCTTAGGGTTAGCTTTATTATATTTACTTATGTGGAGACTGAGACAGCCTGAATGTGCATTCCTTCAACTTTGGCATATTTCCATCACTATATTTAATCATTTTTAAAAGACGCATTGGCCTAAACATCTCAATTCTAAGTTGGGTTAACTAAGCTCCTGTTACATGCAATCACTTAAGCTAATATTCATATTCCAATACTACCAAAGGCTACGTCTACACAGCAAAAAAATTACCCATGGCAGAGAGTCTCAGAGCCCGGATTGAGTGACTCATGTCACAGGGCCTGTGCTGCAGAGCTAACAATAGCAGTGTAGATGTTCAGGCTTCAAATTTCCTCTCAGACTGCAGGCACATTATCCACCTGAGCAGTGGCTGCATTTCAGTAGTACTGAATGTAGAGCTTCAGGATGAAATGCCCTGTATGTCAGAATTCCAGTTTTAAGGAGGTTTGTGGAAATATGCCATATCTTAGCATCATCAGGAGTTCAGATAATCAGGGATGTTCGTTACAGGCAGCCTGCTCAGCAAAAGGGGAATGTTGGGAAGCTTTGGACTAGCAGAGCACTGAAGTTTGGCAGGATGAGAGAAGCGGGGCAGGAGCTGAGCTGCAGGCCTGTGGAATTTAGCCACTCTACAGGAACTTAGCATCAGCCCTGCAGAAGTTAAGAGTATCATTTAAGATAGCACAAGAGTGAAGCTTCCAAGCACAACCCCTCCAAAGCACCCTTTGGTTGGCCAGGACTTTCAGTTAATTAGGGTTTGAACAATCAAGTGCATTCTACTAGTAAGAAAACACTTGTTATATAAAACATGACATGTTAACCGAGACACTGCATTAAAGCTTAGTGCATTGTGATTTTTAGAATCAACATCAACAATGCTGTAACTCTATCATCTACCCTTAGGCCATGTGTACATTAGGAGCTCTTGATGGGTGTTGGTATGCTATACCATGGCACTTGTACATGCTCAGAGCTCTAGCTTATAGCACATACCCACAAATGAAAGACACTATACCAGTAAAAGCACAGCTTTGCCAGGATAATTGCATTATGCTAGAAGGGCTGTGCCGCCACGGCTATTTTAGTCAGAGATCACCTCTCATCACAGATGGTATAGCTATGCCAGCAGAAGTCTGTACTGTAGGCATCACCTTAGTGCTACGGGACAGCCAGGACAGTATTTGGACTCTCATCAGGCTTTTACTTTATTTGCTTTGTACACTGTGATACTTCGCTTGCTTGCTCACACGTCATATCAGGTTAAGCTCACAGGCAAGATCCATTCTCGGCCAGCTGCAGCACACTGGGGTTCTGACCTTGCGGCAGTGCGCTGCCTTGCAACTTCATACAGCTTAGTTCACTGAAAGTTTTACAACCTCCTTGAGTCTCTGGTTGCACAAGTGACTTTTTTCTTTTCCTGCAAAGCCTGGCATCGTTTCAAAGCATGTATATGCCAAACACTCATTTCAGTGTATTTAACTGTAAATAAGCACACAACACTTCAAGGACTAAGCAATTAGAAACTGCTCATCACAGCCCATAGTACAGCAGACTGAACTTTTACTACCTGAAATGAAAAACCCAAAACGTTTCAAGTCCTGCATGCAGGTACAGTAAAAGAATTAGCAAATTCTTCACGTATTTTGTAGCCATAGGGTAATTAGTTTGTAGGGTCTAACATTTTCCATCTATTTCGCACTAGATCTTAAGTATTGATTAGTTTTTAAAGTGGCACTCGTACAAGCAATCCTTTTTCCAGCACTCAGTTGTGTGAGTAAGGATTGTTTGTAGGATAAAATTTGTGGGATTGCAGGAGGACTTTTAATATATATTTAGACATTACTGGATTCACCAGGAAACTTGCAAGCATTTTTTCTCAGCATTTTACCAGGGATATATTAGGATTCTCACAAATTGAAGCTTTGTTGCTAGTTAACTTTGGGAACATATATAATTCATAAGGACAAGTATTCACTTTTTTCCCCTCACTGAAAATGGCTTGCTGTTTCTTTTTAAATTGAGCCCACTCCTCTTCTGTACTGCCAGCCATATAGGAAAGTCTGAGGACTACCCCATATCTGCGGTGAAAGTTTGCCTGTTTTGTGTGACCTGTCCCATGTTTATATGACTTCTTATCCCCCGGCAAGGTTCAATGCAACTGTTCAAATCAAAATATGGACTTGTTTGTCAACGCTTGCTCCTATTGGGAATGGCTTAAAAATAAAGGCCAACAGTGTAAACAAATAAAATAATAGGCCCATTCAAAAATAAGTGATGCTGCTGGACCAGAAGTTTGGCTTGCCCTGCATTATTGTGTATTCCTGTATTCTTCAGCTAGTACTCTGCGCTTCTCTATTCACTGCCATCGAAGCATTTAAAAGCTCTTTACAAGCATTACATTAGTGAAACTTCCCAACACCCTTATGAGGAAATGGAGGCACAGTAAGTTAAGTGACTTGGTCAGAGTCACACAATATATCTGTGGCAGAGCCAGGAATTAGAAACGAAATGTCAAAGGCCAGATTTCTCATTAATCACATGAACCCAGTGCCATCTAAAAGTCATCTTAACACAGCATCCTTTAAATATGTTCTTTCATTAATAAGGACTTTCACATGTCTTTGAATCAATCAAGTAATACATGCATTACTCAGGAGGACTATATTTCCAAAGAATGTGGGTAGGTTTCTGTCAGGTATTTGATGAATACATTTAGAGATCAGAAAAAAAATCAAAATCTTATTTATTGCTTAGTCCCTGGAGAGAAAGTACACTTGGGGTTTTAAGCAATTTAAACAATCTAAGGGCTAGCCACACTCTGGCAAAAGAGTTTGGGGGGTGCAACTCTATTCTTCCTTCTTTGTACATACAAGCTGCCAATTAAGATTTATATTTTTTAACAATTTCTGATTTTAAGGGACCAGTTCTATTTATAGAGTTCTAAATAAAGCTCTTTAAATGTATGATGTAATAGGAGCTTTGTTGAAAAGTGTCTCTTCTTCCTGGAATTTCTCTTAAGGGTGTTCTAAGGGCAAATGATCTCCTGATCAGATAACACCTGATCCACACAGGCCAGATCCTTGACCCCATGCAGTTCCGCTTGCAGAATCAGGCCAGAGAAGGTAGTGTTATGGAGGAAGCAGCAAATATTACTTTCAACCACTGCTCACCTAGGGGCAGTTATAGCACAAGGTTTGCGTAGTTTTTACTCAAGTCAGTAATCCCACTGAACTGAGTGAGACTGCTCACATGAGCAAGCACTTGCAAAACCTGTCGTTTTCTGAGTGCCTGTAAATCTAGAGGGAATTGTACAGTAGCGTGCTGTTAAAACTTAAAATTACAAAGGCAAAGAAGATACGACCTTTTATGCTGTACCTACTGTTTACTGCACAGTGAAAATGCCTTTTGCATCTTAAAGTGCTACTCACAGCTGGACATAATGGTTGTCCTTTAAAGGAGACGCACTACAAGCGAATATTGTATTGTAAAAGGGTAGGAGAAGGTGACTCTTACTTCGGTTATGAACTTTAACTTCAAAGCACCTTAAACTTTTTTGTGTCAGTCATATTAGTGGAAAATTCCTCCATTCATTTAAAAAGATAAACAGTTGTAACTTTCAAATTTGGTTGATGTGACATAAATTACTGGCCTGGACTGCCAACATTCCAAAAAGGATATCTCTCTAATCTCCAGCCAGTCAGGGCAGACTGGGCGGAGCACGGAACACAAACCTAAACATTTACAGGTGCATAAGTACTTGAGGAAGGGCACGGGTGATGCACCTGTCTTCGGGAAGGACTAACACAGGTGTGTTGTAACTGGGTAGACTGCTAGTGCTAGATTATGAGCTCATTTGATCTGCAGACACACTCTCCACCACGCTGCAGCCCGCAATTTCCAAATATTGGCCAGGAGCCTCCCGAGATGAACATCTATTATGAAAACTTTTTCCATCCACAGAACGTTCCTAGCCCACAACGACCAACAAACTTTGAATCTGGGGACTACAACACCACTCCCAACCCTTACCTCTGGCTAAATGGACCCTCCATTACCCCACCATCATACCTACCAGGATCCAACACCAGTCCTTTCATCCCTCAGTCCTATGGGATGCAACGGCAGCTCTTGCCTAACATGCACGGTTTGGGGGGTACTGATTTGGGCTGGCTTCCTCTCCCTTCCCAAGAGGAGCTGATGAAGCTGGTGAGACCACCCTACTCCTACTCTGCGCTTATCGCCATGGCCATCCATGGAGCACCGGAGAAGAGGCTAACACTCAGCCAGATCTACCAGTACGTGGCTGACAACTTCCCCTTCTACAACAAAAGCAAGGCAGGTTGGCAGAACTCCATAAGGCATAACCTGTCTCTCAACGATTGCTTTAAGAAAGTGCCCAGAGACGAAGATGACCCAGGTACATTTTTGAAGTAGTTTCTCTCTCCCCTCCCCCTCCCCCGCATGCTTGTATATATTTTGTAAAAAGACACAATGGGCCAGATTCTGGTCTCACCTCAGTGTAAATCCAAAGTAATTCTGCTGACTTTGGCAGAGTTGCTCTGGAATTTACACCCATGTAGCTGAGATCTGACTCTGACCCATAGTGTAGCTAATGAAGCATGCCCGGCACAGAAGGCAATTCTCCTCTGCTGTAGTTTTTCCTGAATATTGATCAGTGTGCAGAGCACACATGGCTTAACAAGCACGCAAGCAGTCTAGCTGAGGGAGAGACATTCAAAAGCCATTTGGCACATTGTATGTGAATCAGTAATTAATGGAAAAGTATTAAGACAAAAGGAAATTGTCAAGGAAAATTCATTTGCTTTATGGAGTCAACAACAATTCTCAAAAACAGGGAAGGGTTTTGTTTGTTTGCTTTGCTTGGTTTAAACAGTCAGCTTTTAAACTAGAAATAGTATCACTGCTTGCCAGTCCCCAGCCTCTTGGCTGATTTTTTGACAGTGCTGTTCCTTTATTTATTGTTAGCCAGCAACAGCTATTGGGACATATGTGAAGCCAGCTGAATGACTGTGTGTGTCACTGTGAGGCAAATCCTGCTCTGTCTAGCAATCAATGCTATGCCACTGACCCTATGGGGCTGCAAGGATTTGGTCCCTGTGCTGCCAACACAAAGGGTGAAGTCCTGAAGTTTATACTCAAGTAAAATTCCCATCAACTTCATTAAAAGTTTTACCTCAGCAGGAACTGAGGAGGATCTGGCCCAAAGCTTCAGCCTTTGCTGGGCTTGAAGACCAGGGACTTCTTTGCAGGGTATCAAACAATTGCAGTTTTTTAATATTATTTTTTGTAAAGCAGAAAGATTGAGATTAAACCCAGGGAATCTACTCTTTGCTGCCTGTGCCTGTCTTTCGATTTAGAATCTGCTGGTCTCTTAACAGGAAAAGGGAATTACTGGACTCTGGACCCAAACTGTGAGAAGATGTTTGACAATGGAAATTTCCGTCGGAAGAGGAAAAGGAAGTCTGACATTGGGTCCAGCACAGCATCTCTTGCATCTGAGAAATCGGAGGACAGTGCCTTAAGTGGCAGTCCCAAGGCTGCCGAACACCAGGATCTCTTGGAAAGCTCCTCACCTGGAACTGACAGTTCACCTGACAAGAGATCTTCTCCGCCATCTTCCAGCAGTCCCTGCCTCAACAACTTCCTCTCCAGTATGGCCGCGTATGTTAATGGCTCTAACTCGGTGAGCCGATCAGTGCCTCTGGGACTCAGCGTTGAGCCCACTGACAAAATGGGACAGAATATGGTAGGATTCAATTCATACGCTACACTTTCTAATATCCCCAGCCATAGTGGGGCAGAATGGTCCAATTCAATGCCTTCCAGCCATCTTGGCTACAGCAATTCAGTTCTCAATCAATTTAATACCCATTTCTACAGCAGTATCGGTGCAAATAACACCCTGTATCCTAGAGAGGGAACTGAGGTTTAAACAACAAAGGAGGAAAGGATAAATGTGTAAGAGAGGAAATGGTCAGTTGGTAGAGGGCTGCTGTTAGCCAGTCATCTCTGAGACCTACATTACAACCTGCCTTAGCGGCTGAAAGTGAGAACCCCAAAACTTTTACCTAGGAGACTTCCTCATATCACAAACCACCACATCTTTAGCAGCTCCACTCATGACAGGCCAGGGACTGGAACAGCAAGGGTGTTTCAGGTGAGCTCTGTGGGGCTCTGTCACACACAGCTCCTACCTTGCACTATTCAATGGCCATCCTTAAAGAACTGCCAGTTGTCTTAGGCCTGGTCTACACTAGTAACTTTTACCTGTATAGCAATATCACATAGGGGTGTGATTTTCTTAGTGACATTTTAATATCTGCAAAAGCCCTAGTACAGATGCTGTTATATAAACACAAAAGTCCTTTTCTTAGTACAGCTTATTTCATCTGGGGAACTGGTATAAGCTATACCAACACAAAAGTGCTTTTTCAGGTGTGAGCAAAAGGTTTAACAAGACCTTGGTTAACTAGACAATGTTACCTCAGTATTTGTGCTATTCCCTATGTAAATATATGGAAGTACTACATATGCTGAGGTAGCTATTTAAGGACAACCACTGTTCCTGCCTTCACCTATAGCTAAAGCTATTGGCCAAATTCTGGCATCCTTTCATGCCCCAATGGGGCATACAGCCAGGTATGAAGACAGAATTTGGCCTTTACGTCCGTGGGCAGACAATTCATCCAGAAACAGAGAGGAAATAACAAAAATTAGGGATGTTTACAGTCAGATTTCATGTTTTCAGTTTTAAGTACATGCGTAGGGTCAGACGCTGCTTATCTTATGGTCTCGCTTGCAACCTAATGTCCATGGGCCTACTTACGTAAGAAAAACAGGATTTGTGCCATGCCATCTATTTTACATACCTGAGTTTTCTGGAGAAGAAAACATGTTTGTTCCAGTGTAACACTAACGTTTGTACTGAACAAGCATCTGAACCTTGAGTGCTTTTGTATAGAAAGTCTAACATATCACTGAGCTTCATTTCAAAGACTGCATCTTCCCCATGAATTGATTGCAGTCATTGGGGGGAGGTAAAAACTGTTTACTGTACATTTGTGTTTTGTAAAAGTCAATTAAACAATTATGTCCAAGTGTAAATATTATTGAATAATGCTTCTTTTTTCTCCTGATCTCTTAAAATATTCTGTGTCTACAGTAGTCACACAGAAAAATCCAAAGATTAAATAAAGGTTTTGCAAAAGTTCCACAACTGTATATTGTAATATACAAAACTGAATATTCCTCAACACAGACCTCTTCAGCTATTTAGTTATGCTCTGGCAAACCTTTCAAGATGGCTGAGAAGAGATTAATTTTCAATTAATATATTGTGACAAACACCCTATTGTGCCTTGATTTTTTTAATATGTACTTTCGTTGCATTTTCATTATGGGACACCCACGGAAGTATTTTCAATAATAAAGCATTTGTATGTAAGTGAGTGTGTGTGCAATGTACTTAATGAATTTCAAATGCTAGCCTAGTAAAAATCAACAGCCAATAAGGGGAAAGTGAATTATTCTGATACTTTAAAAATTCAGCGTTATGGTGTTTTAACTTGTGCAGTTTAGCTTGAGAAACACAATATAACAGCCTCCATAAGGTCAAATGGTTAAACAATTGTATGCCTAAGCAACCAAAATTTGCATGCCTGAAGTATTATGCAAAGAAAGGCCACACAGAGCCATTACAAACAAGAATTGCTCTTTTAGCTTCTGCACTAGAGCTAAGAGATGCTAATCATTTAAAATTATATAAATTGCACTTATTTTCCCATATACTAATTGTCCAAAAAGTTACCCAAATTATTATTTGTTTTTAACATTTTTAGTTTGATTCTCTGTGGTATTATTTGCATTTTTGTTTGTTTTTTTAATAATAGGTTCAATTTTGCAATCACCGTGGTGAGATTTCACTTGGAATGAGCCACAGTTAAATGCAACATTAGCATATTGCAATCCAATGCAAATAATATGTCCTGAAACAGCTGTGGGCAACATTTCCTACAGAAATCATTGGTCTCAGGTCTGCAGTTTTCTGCAGAATCATTCAGCACACGTGAAATGTGTTGGTGTTAGCACTAGGTTTTGGGGAGATGTTGCATCATACAAACAGTCATCCAGAAACAGTCTCCACTACGCTCTTCATAAAAATGAGAGGGAAAGGATTCCCAGGGAGTGTAAGATGGGAAATGTAGGGCTTAAAAAGTGATAGATGTACAAAAATATGCAGAGGCAGCATGATGATCCTGTTGGGATCCAGGAAGTGGGCGGGCGAAGCCCACTGCTAAAGGATCCCCCCCAGCCTAAGGGGGGGTCCACAGGACCTGGAGACCAAAAAATTACGGGGGACAACTAATAAAAGAACAGGGACAGGAGTGAGGTCAAAGGGTCAAATGAAGTAAACCAGATGGGGACACCGAGCAGAGAACCTCGGACAGTGCCCACTGCTCCTCGAAGGCGGCAAGGGAGCCAATGGATGCTGCCCAGAGGAACTCTGCCCGGATACGTGAACGAACGGAGGACCTGAAATAGGCCCCACAGTCACAGGAGACTCCATCGGCTAGGCAGAAACAAAAGGAAAATTCCAAGCCAGAGTGCCATTCATTTTTATCAATCTGCATTGTCTAAAGTAAATGAATGATTTCATATAGCGCCATTAGCCTCTGCATCATCACTGCCTCAAATCTGGCCCAGACTGGTATTAACCAAATATCAGTTGTTATCAGTTGATGGCTATTTGGCCTATTTGTAGTGAGGTAGTGGTGTCAGCAGTACAGTTCCTTATGGACAGGAGCCTGGCTGCATCACAACGGAAACCCTTGTTTGGATTAGTAGAGCGGGCTCAAATCTGAATGCCCTCCCTCGTGTAGAAATATCAGGTCAGATGTTGAGGTATGATGAGCAGAAGGAGGCTATGCAGGGGACGTTTGAACCACTGCTGCCCTAAATGTACTCACTTTATGAAGGAATAAATAAAATAAAATAGTTCACTCTCACTGTAGATCTATTTTTTTTTTAAGAGAGGTATAAGAATATTTGCACTGACATTGTCAGCCTGCAGTACTGAGATGCTCACAGGTCTATTGAATTCTTAATCAACAGCTGAAACACAGAGGAATGTGTTAATAGCGCCAGGCAGGTCTCATCTCACAATGATAACAGAACTATTAATACATTTCACTGCTACTCATAAATATACATTGCCTGCCAAAGTAAAAGCTGTTCTATTACTAAGTGGTGATATTAAAAATACCAGGTTTTTCCAACCACATTATTACTGACACTGCTCCCACCCCCCCCACTCAGAACTCAGATTCCCCATCTCCTCAGATTCCGATCCTATTTGCTCCTGTAGGAACACATGCAGGCATTTGTGTGACTCTGGGCAAAGGGGAGGATGCGAGAGAGGTTTGCAGTGGCTTTGGTTTCATTTATTTGCCATGTTTGATCCTGCTCTAAAGTGTGTTTTCTGCTGTGAAAAGTAAGTTTGCGTACACAGTATTGTGAGCATTCTAGTTTTTATGGCCCCTGCAACAGTTTCTTCTTTGTTTACATGTAAAAAAGAGAGTTTTCCTATTTGCTGTCCGCCCTGAAATCCTGGGCTTCAGCAGTCAAGTTTCCAGTCAATGTCTCATCATTCCCCCTCCCACTGGCCAGTGCTGCATTGCTAACATTCATACAGGCTTGGGTTATTCACTGGGTCCTTTCTGTGGGCTGAAAGTAGTGCAGAGTTTTCAAATGCTTTCAGAACTAACTCTGCAAACCAGTTATTTCATCATCCAGAGAATCAGTACAAGTCTTCCTTGCATCAAGTCAATATGTTTTTTGAGGAATCATTTCCAGGGTCTAGGGCTGGAAGGAAAAGGGAGAGAAGAGGCTGTTGGACACTCAGGGGTAGGGAAGCTAATTAAGGAAAATGCATCTATGAGGATGAAATGGGCAATAATCGTGGACAAACAAAAATATTAGGATGCTTGTCATATCAGAGAACCTGGAGTCAAGTGTCCTGATGGATGTCTCTTCACCCTATGGTGCTACCGCCACAAATGTTGCAAATCAGCTTGGTATCAGCTGTTCTACTCCTGGCTCAGTGTCTATTCCATCAAAAGGTGTGTGTGTGGGGGGGGGCACTCTGCAATGCCTCTGCAGCATATACAGTACTGTACCAGTTACTCACTGCTCCTTTGAAGCACACAGCAAAATCTGCAGGGATGCTTAATCAAAGTCCAGTATTATGGTTAGGAATTCAAGGATTTCTTCCCTTCCTGCCTGCAATCCTCTCTCTCTCATATTTTATATATATATAGAGAGATTTTCAACACTTGCCAGAGTTAAGCAGCAAAAGGGGGAGGGATAGCTCAGTGGTTTGAGCATTGGCCTGCTAAATCCAGGGTTGTGAGTTCAATCCTTGAGGGGGCCACTTAGGGATCTGGGGCAAAATCAGTACTTGGTGCTGCTAGTGAAGGCAGGGAGCTGGACTCGATGACCTTTTGAGGTCCCTTCCAGCTCTATGAGATGGGTATATCTCCATATATAAAAGTCACTGTGAAGGTGCACTTCTCTGTCCAGCCAAACTTGGTTCATCAGCCAGATGATGGAAGATAGCTGATGACTGGAGGCTCCAGAGGATAGAGCTGTGATATTCTTTACTAACAAAGACTTCTTAAATTGCCTATGACGAAATCAAGTAGTAGTAGTAGTAGTCGTCGTCAAGCCATCCAAAACTAGTGCTGATCTCAATATTGGGAAAATGTATTCAAAGTGTCAATTTATTGTGTGTTGCTTATTTGTTATTTAAAGTACTAAGTTTGTTGTGGAGCTTTTAGCTGGAGTTGGCAAGGATTATTTTATACTGATATTTGCTTTATTGGAGGTAATGTTTTGCATAATCATGAGGGTAACTTTTAATGCTAATGAGAGAAGAATCCTGCTACTTGGTTTTATGATTTGGGACACATCAGTTCTTTGTAGGTCAGATTGTCCCATGACGGTTTTGAGTAAAGACTACAAAATCTGGCACAAATATACAGATTAGGACCCTAGAGGTTTTTTTGCTCGGCAAATGCTTGTGTGATTTTTGGCCTTTCCCCTGTAATGACTGGAAGTGATCAGTGCTTAAAGATGTTGGCCACACACTCTCTGTAGGGAAGTGGAGAGACAAATGAGGTTGTGAACTTCCAGTGTAATGACTATTTGGAAATTGGCATTTATAGTTGATTTCTAGAAACAATGAGAGACTTTTGGAATTTGTGTTGCCATACTCTGGACTACATCTAGAATGCCTAATAAATAATTTGGCAAATATGTGCCTCATTAATTTTAAATAGCTTTTCTAATATGTTAGGGGACCCCCTTTCACTCCTCCTGGATACATTTCTTTTTTTTAATTGCAAGACAACATGCAACATGGCAGAAAAATCCTCTGCAGAGGCCGTGGGTTCTATCCATATCTGTCCTTCAATGCAATGCTCAAGTGTCCAAGAATGTAATATCCCTAACAAAGCTAAGGAAAGGCCAATTGAAGTAAAAGATAGGCCAATTGAAGTAAACTTCTGCTGAATGAGGGCTCTCAAGTGAATGTTTAAGATTTGCATTTACCTGTAGGACATGCTGCAGAATGCATTGCTTTTCATTACACACAAAATGGGGAGGAGCTTAAGAACTACTCTGTTTAAAGGAGACATTGACAGTGCAGTGTAAGTACCAGAAAAGGATCATAGATTTTCAGCTCTGCAAACATTCAGGTCACCAGCAAAGAGCAATAGGGCAAAAGTATTCAGAATTACACTGTGTAGCATTTTTCTATGGATGGGATACGTTATGACATTTCCAATTGTCTAACAGTTTATTCAATGCTTTCTTCGAAGTTTCATGTGACAAACATTTCTGAGTTACAAATATAATTGACTTCTTCCCCCTACCTATTACAACCAGCAGCATTGCTTGCACCTGACAGTTTATAAACATCCTTGCACCTCTTTCAATGGGAGCTGAAGGTGGCTGAAGGGAGCCTGTGTGATACTTTTCAGTTCTTCCCAGGCCCTTCACAGACTTGTTGCTGTAAGTACAAATAATGGCATGTTGTGTGATGCTGGTTACCTCAGACACTGTTCTTAAACATCACTGAAAGAGTCTGTATTACTATAGTATTGGAAGTTCTGCTTCCAAATCCAATATCATAACTGGCACCCACCACAACCCAGTAAACTGGGATGTTGTTAGCTCCACCTCCTACATGGACAGACACAGCAAATTTTCCTGTATACACCATAGGTCCAATCACACAAGGTGCTGAGGGCCCTCAGCTACTAATGAAACCTCTCAGGAGGCCCTCAGTGCTGACTATCTGTCTAATGCATTTATAATGTACTAATAGCCATAGTACACCGCTACCTCGATATAACGCGACCTGATATAACATGAATTCGGATATAACGCGGTAAAGCAGCGCTCCGAGGGGGTGGGGCTGGGCACTCCAGCGGATCAAAGCAAGTTCAATATAACGCGGTTTCACCTATAACCGAGTAAGATTTTTTGGCTCCCGAGGACAGCGTTATATCGAGGTAGAGGTGTATTTTGGTGATCTTGCAATAATAATTCTGCATCTGCAGTCTCAACGTATCTAGTTAGTTCTGTGACCCAGGACAGTGTGTGGTAATAGCCAGTTGCCTACAACAACAACAAACCCACAGAAGTTCCTTTCCTGAATATTTCCCCAAATTTGCATTTGATGGAATGTCTGATCTGCCTTGCAACCTACACACTATTCCTTATCCTTTATTTAAAACAAAAAATAGAACAACATGAAAGCACCACTTGCCTGATCTAGTTGCACAAGACATAATGGTAAATCCTGAACCACTTAGTAATGCAGATTTTCAGAGTATGGAATTTAATTCTCTTTATTGCTTTAAACAGCAGCACAATTCTTTGAACCTCGTCCACTTCAGGTGGTACTAGTCCTGGCTTCTAACAGAGACTTAGCAATGCTGCTCATCACCTATTTTGCTAGAAGGGCCACTTATTCTATTCCATGTGTGACTGCTGGTCATTCCTTTGTTAAAGATTCCTGGGAAAATATTCTCTCATGCAGGGCAGTGATCCTATGACGTGCCACGTACCCCTAACTCCTGTTATGGAAATGGGGACGCTCCGGTCCTGGAAAGATCAGGCCAAGGTTGACCAGTTACTGCCCTGCAAACTACTCCATGAAGGCAGGCCCAAGAGCCTGCATGGAACTGCATTGACTTCAATGGAGCTCCACCTATGAATAGCAGTTTGTTGGACTGGGCCCTGAGGCAGTGATTGCCTGGATTCACTGCTGGATGATTTTCATGATTTCATTTTAGAAGAGTCTTAGTTTACACTCTCAGATGCCTCTCTATCTTACTGGGCAGCTCTCTCTGCCCAGATAATCACTGTCTGTCTGGCCTGACCTTCCCATTCGCACATTTTGTAGCCTGTTGCCCTTTAATGTCTATTGCTATACATTACACTTTCCGCAGGGAAAGCAAGAAAGTTGATTTTACATTTTGCAGACAGAACATTACTGGATCTCTATAGAGTTTTAAGCTAGTTGTGGGGTGGTTATGTAGACTTGTACACATTAATAACACCATTTTGTCTTCACAGGGTCCGATTTCCAACCCAACCTCCTTTTTTTATTCGAGCAGTTTTTGTAGATTAATAGATTCCAAGGCCAGAAGGGACCACTGTGATCACCTAGTCTGACCCCCTGTATATCATAGTCCAGGAACTTTGCCAAAATAATTCCTAGCGCAGATCTTCTAGAAAATAATCCAATCTTAATTTCAAAATTGTCAGCGATGGAGACTCCAGCATGACCATTGGTAAATTGTTCCAGTGGTTAATTATTTTCACAATTAAGAATTTACACCTTATTTCCAGCCTGAATTTGTCTATCTTCAGCTTCCAGCCATTGGATTGCATTACACCTTTGACTACATCCACAGCTGCAGACATAATTTTGTGCCTGCAACTGATGTCAGATACCCAGTATTCTTACTGTGTCCACATAAACAGGCAGAGATGTAACTCAAGCGAACTTTGCAGGGGGGAAAAAGAAGGAAAAACCCATGGTTTAAAAATCTGGCTCTCACAGTTATTATTACTTTTAACATCAAAACCAATTGGCTATCACTATTGTTTAAAATGTTCTTATT
Organism: Malaclemys terrapin pileata; assembly: GCF_027887155.1. Lineage (NCBI taxonomy): Eukaryota > Metazoa > Chordata > Testudines > Emydidae > Malaclemys > Malaclemys terrapin. Next base: position 30,994,623 of record NC_071512.1, read on the forward strand.
GCTGTGGCTGAGCAGTAGGAGCCAAGCTGATTTTTAAGTGTAACAGTCAAGGTTATTTATGTCGCAGCACTGTTGTCACGGAAAGCAGAAGTTAAGCGCACTTTCCCTCGTTTGATTTATTCCAGGATTCCTACATTCTTCCAAATTACAACGTCCTGAAATTGTTTCCCAGTTTCCTTTCAGAGCCTCTGCTTGGTCTCATTTATCTCCTAATGTTACATCTAACTATGGAAGTTGGATCTATGGAAGTTCACTGTTGCTAAAGTGTTCTGTTATGAGCTATTCAAAGCAAATTCTTGTGAAGACAGGCAAGTGTAAGGAAGTATAAGGAAGCAGAGCTATGCAGACTCAAAACTGTAACCTTATTATTGGAGCTAGCATATAAAATTTACTTGCAATCTGTTCAAATCACCCATTACTGTTGGACCTGTCTCTTTAAAGCCTTAATTGGTTCTTTTAGCTGCTCATCAGATTGTACCTCCAGAGCAAGTTATTGTTTAATAAATTATTATTCATTTATTACTTTCCAAACCATAATGGACCATACCATCTACACTTCCTTCAGGGTTTCTACATCATATGCTATAATCACAAGAGATTTCACTGGCTAAGGTTTGGGGTCTACACCGCTACGTCAGTCGGGGTATGGAAAAAACAGACTCCTAATTGACATAACTATGCCAACTTGGCTGTGGCTGTCTTGGGGGGTAAGTTGATATACAAGTGTTTCCTTCACTGTAGCTATTGTTGTTCAGAGAGGTGGTATTCCTGTACTGAGAGATAAGTGGGTAGGCTGCGTCTATACTATGGGGTTATGCCAGCATAGCTGAGGCAACATAGCTATGCCAGTACAGTCTCCATAGTGTAGACATGCCCAAGTAGGAGTGGGATGGATCCATGCTTGTAGTACAGACTTGAGAAAAGATGCCATAGGAAGTGACAATGGTAAGTCAGCAGGTGATACTTTTCTCTCCAAGTCAAAAATGTCAGTGTGTGAGTGTTGGAGGATGATATTTTAGACTGTTGGAGGTGACCTCTGTTAGAAGAGACGTAAAACTACATTCCTGATCACTCTCGGTCAGGGCCGCCCAGAGGATTCAGGGGGCCTGGGGCAAAGCAATTTCAGGGGCCCCTTCCATAAAAAAAAAGTTGCAATACTATAGAATACTATATTCTCGTGGGGGCCCCTGTGGGGCCCGGAGCCTGGGGCAAATTCCCCCCCCCCAGTGGTCAATTAAAAAATCCTGTGGCACTTAGAGTGGAGTTATTAACCAGAACATCCTGGCCCAATTCCAGCTCATTGAACTGCATCCTAGCTACCTACATTCAGCCTGCACATTCAAATGGATACAATATTCTTCTTAACTTCCTGTTCTAAAATGGCAGGCAGCATTGCTTTGTGCTGTTTAATGGCTGATGAGATGGCAGATGAGGTGAGGAATATGAATTACTTGAATGTCATAGAAATATAGGAATTGCCAGACAGGATCAGACCAATGGTCCAGTCAGTCTGGTATCCAGTCTCTGACCGTGGCTAATGCCAAATGCTTCAGAGGATGGTGCAAGAAACTCTGCAGTACCATTTGTAGAATCATCACTGTCAGCTTACACCGTAATATTTTGGGGATACTCTGAGATAAAAAACTCTATAAATCCTAGGCAAATAGTTTCCACAAACTACATAAACAAAACTACTTGGTACGTGTTCTAAATACAAATTGTTTCGTAATATGAACAAATACAGACCAGTATGAATGCCCATTCCCCAACCTGACCAAGGCTCTGAAAGGCTGGTAAGTCGTCCTCAATTCCTATTACCGCACCTGCGGGTCACTTGTGAAGAGTCCAAAAGGTGTTTTGAAGGGAGCTGACTGACTGCAGGATGGCAGAGTTCTCCTCTGCTAGGGAAGTTGCCTGAATTTCATGTTTTATGTTTTTTATTTTACAGAGCACACAACTCACAGGGCAGATAATGAAGACAGTGTCAAGCCATCCAAATCCCTCAAATGGCCAATATGCTTTCAAGCAACACAATGAAAAAGTCAGAGTAGTCTTTCTCTCCTTAATCTACGGTTAGGTCACTGCCCTGAACCATAATCAGATCGTCTCATTCAATTCTTCCCAGCCAAAAAATCTCTCCTGCCTTCTTGCAGGTACCATCTCCAGACAGGGATCTCTGTTCCTCCAATGGAGCTGTGGCAACTCCCAAAAGACTCACCTTGCATTTTGCTGTGACAATGGGAGTACCTTTCCCAGACCTGAAGAAAACTCTAGCTTGAAAGTTTGTCTCTCTCACTAACACAAGTTGTTCCAATAAAAGATATTGCCTCGCCCACCTTGTCTCTCTAATATCCTGGGACCAACATGGCTACAACACACTGCATATAGGTCGAGCAGCCAATACTCAGATGTTGAGGTCAAATCCTCAATGAATTGTCTTAAGCAGTAAACAGAGCTCACATTTGGGGTTGCTGGTAGTTTCAGTCTATAGTAGTCAGCAGAGCTGCTGTAACTGCATGCCATACTATGGGGATGGTTCTTTGCACTTGAGAATCTGGTTTGGTGACTGTCAGTGTCAGCAAGACCAGCAGTTTCTCTTCTTCGTGGGATGTCAAGACAGTAGCTAACCCACCAGCAGCAGAAACAATCTGCTCCTTGCTGTAATGACATAAGCTTTCTGGCAACTTCACGCTGACAGCAATAAGCTAAAGACATTCAGGAGCTGTAATTGTGCCATAAGGGAAACCCTTTCTTTGACTCAACAAATGTCTCCCGGACATTACTTCATGTTAACCTGGTGCACAGCTTCAATATATGGCTAGATCCATCCCTCTCACAGTGCATGACCACTGATATGCAAGCCACTCTAGCCATGGCATTCTGAATGCAGAACAATAAGAGATACAAAATGTTACATTCATTTCTCGCCAAAGCCTTTGGAGAGATTTGGGTTTTCTGCTGCAAAGTGTCGCACACTCTCTGAAGGCACATGAGGGAGCCATCTGATTAACCAACTGTGCAGACTCTGGTAAGATAATACCTTATGTATCAATAGCTTTTTTATGCTGTTCTTTGAATCAAGTGTTCTGACATAAACAGCTTATCGTTCCCTAATTCGTGCCAAGATGTATATGTATGCAGACTTGCATGCAAACTGGGCTAATTTACTAGGTTTTCCTCCAATGAGATGGGGGAGCATTCGGTTATGATTTAGCTGTACATTTTCCTATGACTAGGTCAGCTATTAAATGATTTATGGAAGCAGTGCTAAGAATGCAAACATGATAAAAAAAAAGTTCAAAAAGGTGGAGCAATATCCCAGGTTCCCCATCAAGTTGGGGCCTGCTAGTACAGATATGTTAGTGGTCATTTTCTAACAGGACTCAGGCCATTATTCTGGCTGTTAAACTCCTTTGGCTGGTTGTATTACACTGCACAAGGGCAGTGTTTCAATTGTAGGTATAGTCATAGGATCCAAAGCTGAAGTCTCTGTGCTGTCAACCATCAAAATGCACAGTCCAGATCTCACAGCTGAAGAGAAGGAAGGGTCAAGGTGGCTTTAAGTCACTTCTCTGCCACCCACTTCTGGGCTGCTCCAGGGGTCAGAGCAGCCCCCCATAGTAAACTAGGCTGCTCTGAGAGCTGTTCTAATTAGTGCTGTTCCCTCCCTCCGTGGGCTGCTCTGCAGCTTTCAACAACGGCCTGGTCTACACTACGGGTTTAGGTCGACTTTAGCAGCGTTAAACCGAATTAAGCCTGGACACGTCCACACAACGAGGCCCTTTCTTTCGAATTAAAGGGCCCTTTAAACCGGTTTCTTTACACCACCTCCGACGAGGGGATTAGCGATAAAACCGGCCTTTGCGGGTCGGAATTGGGGTAGTGTGGACGGAATTCGATGTTATTGGCCTCCGGGAGCTATCCCACAGTGCTTCATTGTGACCGCTCTGGACAGCGCTCTCAACTCAGATGCACTGACCAGGTAGACAGGAAAAGACCCGCGAAGGTTTGAATTTCATTTCCTGTTTGCCCAGCGTGGAGAGCACAGGTGACCACGCAGAGCTCATCAGCACAGGTAACCGTCATGGAGTCCTCCCAGGATCGCAAAAGAGCTCCAGCATGGACCGAACGGGAGGTACGAGATCTGCTCGCCATATGGGGAGATGAAGCAGTGATAGCTGAACTCCGTAGCAGTAAAAGAAATGGAAAAGTATTAGAAAAGATCTCCAAGGCCATGAAGGACCGAGGCCATAACAGGGACACACAGCAGTGCCGCGTGAAAATTAAGGAGCTAAGGCAAGCCTACCACAAAGCCAGAGAAGCAAACGGAAGGTCCGGGGCAGAGCCGCAAACTTGCCGCTACTACGCGGAGCTGCATGCGATCCTAGGGGGTGCAGCCACCACTACCCCAACCGTGTGCTATGACTCTCTCACTGGAGAAACACACAGGGAAGACGGTTCGGGGAACGAGGAAGATGACGATGGAGGTACTGTAGGTAGCTCACAGCAGCAAGGAAGCGGAGAAACCGGTTTCCCCAACAGCCAGGATATGTTTGTGACCCTGGACCTGGAACCAGTAACCCCCGAACTCACCCAAGACCCTCAGGGCACACAGGAGACCTCTGGTGAGTGTAACTTTGTAAATATTTGTAAACATTACAAAAAAAAAGCAAGCAAGCAAGTCTGTTAACATGTATGGGGATGGGGCGGAAATCCTCCAGGGACATCTCCAGAAAGCTCTCCTGGTTGAAATGGGGTGATTTTATTAAGGGGGACATTCAGAGGCGCCCGTTCCTGCTCTTCTGACCAGAAATGTTCCCCGCTGTTAACCACGCGGTGGGGGGGAGGGGTGAAGTGATCATCCCAGAGAATCGTGTGTGTGTGTGTGGGGGGGGTGGTTTACTTGTGTTTGTGCCGCATGTTAACCGGGAAACCGCAGCCCCCTCCTTTTACATTGAAACCCCATTTTAAATGGACAACCCAATTCATCCTTGATATGGGAAATGCGCTGCTGTTTGCAACCTTTCCCGCATGTTAAGAAGGTTAAAAAAGCCAAAACACTGTGGCCTACGATGGCTGCCTGCAAGCCGAAATATGCGACCTTGTAATGAAAGAGTGTACCCATTGTTCCCTAAAATGTGTCCTTTTTAACCACCTCTCCCTTCTCCTCCACCAGCTGCAAATGTTTCTCCTTCGCAGAGGCTCGTGAACATTAGAAAGAGAAAACGTAAGACGAGGGACGAGATGTTCACGGAGCTGCAGATGTCCGCCCAGGCTGATAGAGCACAGCAGAATGCGTGGAGGCAGTCAATGACGGAGATGAGAAAAGCCCAATATGAACGAGAGGAGAGGTGGCGGGCTGAATCGCGGGAAGAACAGAGCAAGTGGCGGGCTGAAGACGATAGGTGGCGTCAGCTTGCAGACAGACGGCAAGAGGCAATGCTCCGTCTGCTGGAGCATCAAAGTGATATGCTCGAGCGTATGGTTGAGTTGCAGGAAAGGCAGCAGGAGCAGAGACCGCCGCTACAGCCCCTGTGTAACCAACAGCCCTCCTCCCCAAGTTCCATAGCCTCCTCACCCAGACGCCCAAGAACACGGTGGGGGGGCCTCCGTCCACCCAGTCACTCCACCCCAGATGATCGCCAAAGCATCAGAAGGCTGGCCTTCAATAAGAGTTAAAGTTTTAAAATGCAGTGTGTCCTTTTCCATCCCTCCTCCCCCACCCATCCCAGGCTACCTTGGCAATTATCCCCCTACCTCTGTAAGGAACTAATAAAGAATGCATGAATGTGAAAAAACAATGACTTTATTGCCTCTGCAAGGGGGAGGGGAGGGTGGGGTGGGGTGGTTGGTTTACAGGGAAGTAGAGTGAACCGGGTCGGGGGGGGGGGTTGGAGGGTTCATCAAGGAGAAACAAACAGAAGTTTCACACAGTAGCCTGGCCAGTCACAAAACTCGTTTTCAAAGCTTCTCTGATGCGCACCGCGCCCTGCTGTGCTCCTCTAACCGCCCTGGTGTCTGGCTGCGCGTAATCAGCGGCCAGGCGAGTTGCCTCAACCTCCCACCCCGCCATAAAGGTCTCCCCCTTACTCTCACAGATATTGTGGAGCGCACAGCAAGCAGCAATAACAATGGGGATATTCTTTTCGCTGAGGTCTGAGCGAGTCAGTAAGCTGCGCCAGCGCGCTTTTAAACGTCCAAATGCACATTCCACCACCATTCGGCACTTGCTCAGCCTGTAGTTGAACAGGTCCTGACTCCTGTCCAGGCTGCCTGTGTACGGCTTCATGAGCCATGGCATTAAGGGGTAGGCTGGGTCCCCAAGGATCACGATAGGCATTTCAACATCCCCAATGGTCACTTTCTGGTCCGGGAAGAAAGTCCCTTCCTCCAGCTTTCGAAACAGAGCAGAGTTCCTGAAGACGCGAGCATCATGTACCTTTCCCGGCCATCCCACGTTGATGTTGGTGAAACGTCCCTTGTGATCCACCAGGGCTTGCAGCAGCATTGAAAAGTACCCCTTGCGGTTTACGTAGTCGGTGGCTTGGTGCTCCGGTGACAAGATAGGGATATGGGTTCCGTCTATGGCCCCGCCACAGTTTGGGAATCCCATTTCAGCAAAACCATCCACTATTGACTGCACGTTGCCCAGAGTCACTACCCTTGCTATCACCAGGTCTTTCATTGCCCTGGCAAATTGGATCACAGCAGCCCCCACCGTAGATTTGCCCACTCCAAATTGATTCCCGACTGACCGGTAGCTGTCTGGCGTTGCAAGCTTCCACAGGGCTATCGCCACTCGCTTCTCAACTGTGAGGGCTGCTCTCATCTTGGTATTCTGGCGCTTCAGGGCAGGGGAAAGCAAGTCACAAAGTTCCATGAAAGTGGCCTTACGCATGCGAAAGTTTCGCAGCCACTGGGAATCGTCCCATACCTGCAGCACGATGCGATCCCACCAGTCTGTGCTTGTTTCCCGGGCCCAGAATCGGCGTTCCACGGTATCAACCTGCCCCAGTGACACCATGATTTCCACATTGCTGGGGCCTGTGCCTTGTGAGAGGTCTATGGCCATGTCAATTTCCTCATCACTCTCGTCGCCGTGCTGCAATCGCCTCCTCGCCTGGTCCGGGTTTCGCCTTGGCATGTTCTGGCTCTGCATATACTCCAGGACAATGCGCGTGGTGTTCATAGTGCTCATAATTGCCGCGGTGATCTGAGCGGGCTCCATGATCCCAGTGCTAGCTATGGCGCCTGGTCAGAAAAAAGGCGCGAAAGTAGTATCTGATGGACCAGGGGAAGGAGGGCGGGAGGGAGGGAGGGAGGGAGGGAGGGCCAAGTGACGACATGGCGTACAGGTACAGGAACAGGGAGAAACACAAACAACTGTCACACAGAATGGTCCCCCCAAAGATTAAACTGGAAACCCTGGGCTTAGCAGGCCGTTGATTTCACGGAGGAAGGGGAAGCAAATGAACACAGAATAAATCTATTTTTTACATCTTAAGGTGGCAGCCGACGCTGCAGCATGAGTGACAGCCATACCAGTATGATGATGATGGGTACCAATCATAATATACCATCATCTGCCAAAAGGCAAGGGGCTGCTGCTGTGTAGCAATGCAGCCCCATGTCTGCCAGCCCCACGTCCGCCAGCACCCAGCATCGCCCTCGGCCTCTTCTGGGTGCTTAGCAGACAATATTGGGCAATTGGCAGAAAATAGTACATTATGACTGGTAACCGTCATCATCGAGACAGTAGCATGTCTGCCCAGGTGGCCATGATTGACAGCCACTCCAGTACGACGACGACGGGTACCAGTCATAATATACCATCGCCTGGAAGGGGCTGGTGCAATGCAGCCCTACGGCTGCCAGCCCCACGGCTATCACTCATGCTACACCGTCTACTGCCAAAAGGCAGTTAGCAGCTGCTGCTGTGTAGCAATGCAGTCCCACGTCTGCCGGCACCCAGAGGACATATGGTGACGGTGAGCTCAGCTGTGCTGAGCGGGCTCCATGTTGTCTGCACAGGTAACCCAGGTAACCCAGGTAAAAAGGCGCGAATCTATTGTCTGCCGTTGCTGTGACGGGGGAGGGAGGGGCCTGACGACATGTACCCAGAACCGCCCGCGACACTGTTTTGCATCATCCGGGCATTGGGATCTCAACCCAGAATTCAAAGAAAAGGCGTGAACCGCTTCGCGGCTCGAGCTGTGGCGCAAACGTAGTATCTGACGGCCTAGGGGAAGGAGGGAGGGGGGCCGAGTGACGACATGGCGTACAGGCACAGGGAATTAAAATAAAGAACGGTGGCTGTGCATCAGGGAGAGACACAAACAACTGTCACAGACTGGTCCCCCCCAAAGATTAAACTGAAAACCCTGGGTTTAGCAGGCCGTTGATTTGACGGACGGAGGGGGAAGCAAATGAATACAGAGAAAATCTATTTTTTACATCTTAAGACGACGGTGCAGCGTGACTGATAGCCCTCGGCATCTTTCTGGGTGCTTGGCAGCAAATACGGGGCGGTGTATGACGATGGTCTTCAGGCCTATTGCACGAGCTGCTGCTCAGGGAAGACTCTGCTAATGTGCGATGACCCGACTTGTAATAGGCCGGCTAACAGTCATAATACACCATTTACTGCCAAAAGGCAAGCCCCACGGCTGCCAGCACCCAGATCGCCGATGAAGGCTACCAGTCTACTGCACCGTCTACCGCCAAAAGGCAGTTAGCAGCTGCTGCTGTGTAGCAATGCAGTCCCACGTCTGCCGGCACCAAGAGGATATATGGTGACGGTGAGCTCAGCTGTGCTGAGCGGGCTCCATGTTGTCTGCACAGGTAACCCAGGTAACCCAGATAAAAAGGCGCGAATCTATTGTCTGCCGTTGCTGTGACGGGGGAGGGAGGGGCCTGACGACATGTACCCAGAACCGCCCGCGACACTGTTTTGCATCATCCGGGCATTGGGATCTCAACCCAGAATTCCAAGGGGCGGCGGAGACTGCGGGAACTGTGGGATAGCTGTGGGATAGCTACCCATAGTGCAATGCTCCGGAAGTCGACGCTAGCCTCGTACTGTGGACGCGGTCTGCCGACTAGAGCACCTAGAGCATTTTATTGTGTGGACATACACAATCGGCTGTATACAACCGATTTCAATAAAACCGGCTTCTATAAATTCGAACTAATTTCGTAGTGTAGACATACCCTGAGATCACCATAGCTGGCTCAGACTTTGGACTCTGCCTATGTCAAGGCAGGCTGGGGTCCTTGTTTCCCACACAGAGTAGATTCTCCCCTGGCCCAATCTGCAGGCTCTTTACCTCCCAATCCAACACCGTATGCTTACGTGATACTCACTCCCCTAGAGTAATACAGAAAATATAAAGTGAATAGAGATTTGTATCCTTGTTATAGAATTCTAGAGGCTGATTTAAAAATAAAGACCTATTGCATGGATCTCATTTTCTGTGAAATTCTAAAATACTGGTAAAAAAATCCAATAAGTTTTTATTCTCAATAAAACTCTATTGGTTTCATCTGATCAAATGTACAGAAAGCCATCTTGTATGTATTGATTTACACTTCTGAAACATGTCACACAGATCACATGAGTGTCTGGCTCCCATCTCATACTGTGAGCTCTCTTACAAACATGTGAGGTGAGCATCTCAGGGTATATCTACACGGCATGCCCAGGGGGTGATTGCAGTTTGCGTAGATGTACCCAAACTAGCTTTAATCTAGCCAGCTCCAGTCCTGAAGCAGTGAAGCAGCAGCAGTATGGCCTCCACCATGGTCTGGACAAGCCCACCCAGAACCTTCAGTAATTACCAGCAAGGCTAGCCCATGCCTGCTGGCACAGTGTCACTGCTCTGGTCCCAAAGCTAGCCAGATTAAAAGTATGTCTACATGAGCGGGAATCAAAGCCTGTGATTGCAGTAGAGACATTCAGTGATTCTATATAATAACTAACAATAAACTGGTCCCGTCCACCAAATAACCAATTCCCCAATAACAGAGAAAACTCAGACTGTTCTATCTGCGAAGCTTTCCTTTCTTCAAATACCCTCCTCCCCCAGTCCCTGGGAAAAAACATCTGGACATGCTGCAAGGTCCATCTTAACAGATGTGGGTTCTGGAAGAGCAAATTCCAAATGCAAGACTTCCTGGACAATGCTCTGACAGCAGCCCATTATTAGCCGGCTTTTGCACCGAACTCACTTGTGTCCAGCATGGCATGTGGAGAGAGGTAGACTCTCAGGACACCAGCTTGTAAACCATTTGGGGATTCAATAGTCAAAACAAGCACTGAGTTCACTCAGAAATCCAGTGCAGCTCTTGTAATGCTAGTGTTATGGTTGGTTGGTGGAAAACTGTGTTTAATACGGGCACAGATGCATACTATGCCAGGGCCCTGATTCAGCACAGCACTTCAGCATGTGCTTAGCTAAAAGTACATTCCTAAATCCCATTGACTTCAGTGGGACTTAAGCAATTGCTTAATTGCTTTGCTGGGTAAGTGCCTCACTTGTTTCCAAGTTGTAGCCTCCAGGTGGAGATTCTGTTGTAGTTATCTAATCTTGAAATGAAAAAGGTCTAGGCAAACCTCAGGCCATCAGGCACACATGCCAAAGTGTCATTTTTGTCTACAGGGACTACAGAACACCCTCAGGTTTAACTGTACCCATGACCTGTGTAGACCCCGCTGTTAACCATGCCAAATGCCCCCACAGACAGGCGGGCTGATATGGTACTTACCACCTTTCCTGGTTCTTTTCCCCATACTACTGATATCATGTGCATCTTATCTAGATTGCACTTCTCTCCAACTAGCTCTCAGCCCAAACCCAATGTCCAGCATGCAGTGCATCATCTATTCTACTGCACTGGCAAAGTCAGGTGCGATAAAGGCACTATTTCTTCCATAGTGTTTTTCATCAGTAGATCTCTACATACATTACAAAGGAAATATCGTTATCCCATTTTACAGATGGGGAAACTGAGGCACAGAGCGGGAACGTGACTTGCCTAAGGTCACCTGACAAGCCAGTGGCAGAGCCAGGAATAGAATCCAGGTCTCATGAGGCCTACGCCAGTGCTCTCTTCAACATGCTAGATGCACCTCACCCCACATTTCTCTGTTACTCTCAGCATATACTCACTGACCAAGAGCTTGCGGCCTGGTCTGCATACAAAATGGGGCTAGTTTAGCCAATGGTAAGGCAGCCAGTGTTCTGGGCCCACTGCTTTTCATGCTGACTAGCATCACCTCATTGTTACCTTGTGCTCTCCCTGTTTGCTGTCTCCACCTGCAGTCCATGGTCTTAGATTGTGAACACATCAGGACAGGGGTTGTCTGCTTGCTGTCTGTTTGTACAGCACCTAGCACAATGGGATTCTGGTTTATGACAAGCATCCATGGGGGCTACTATACTAATCACACTTGTGGTGAAACCGGTGCAGCTTGGATGTAAACAAGCCTGGAGAGATACAGCTCTTTCGCCCCTCACATGAGATCATGGACATACACATACGCACACACAGCCATGTCTTTTGAAATCTGATCACTAGCACCTGACTAATTACAAAATAAATTTCCTCCAATCCAGGCTGACCAGTTAAATGAATTCAAGGTTAAATTCACTTTTACTGATAAGCCTGCTCCTTAACAACCACTGCACTCATTGTGCCATCATCCCAGTCTGCCCTATTTCCAAGGGCTGGCAGCCAGCTGCTCGGAATCTGTTTAACATGGAACTTAGTCACACACTGTCCATCATCAGGAAAATACTGTCATATTAAGATGAAAATTTCTCATAGAAAGAAACAAGGGCTGCGCTGGACGCATACTGGAGCCAAAGAGACACTTAACAAATGGCCCTTTTCCAATCACAGCTGCCAGTTCTCTCTGAGCTTTGATACGATCATAAACACTACAGTACATAAAGAGCGGAGGGGGTGGGAGTGCGCAAGGGACACCTCACCCATGCACCTCCCAAGATCTGCTTCATGCTACTGTGCTGTAGACTCTGCCATCACACTATCTTTACATATTATCTGAGAACAAAGTAGCTGTGACATTCCTATGTGCCAGATGAAACAGGGCATTGTGGCTCAGAGGTATGCTGTTCAAACCTCCACTCTAAAGTCCTGGGCCCATTGCAATCAGTCATTTGCCATGAGCTTCAGGGGGCGCATGATTGGTGCCAAATACACTGTAAGAAATAGATGGTGCTGAATACAAGCAGCTCCCATTCATTCAGTGGGACTGAGGGATGCTCAGAACCTCCGATAATCGGGTCACTTTTATCTAGGGCTATAAAGATGGATTCATACATTTTGGGCATCCCTGTTTGAAAACATTGGCCACCATCAATTCCCTCCTCCTTTCTTCCTCCAGTACATTACAGTTAGATTACCTGGCAAAATCCAGAGAGGAAAACAATATGGTTGGGAGGTAGGTATCTGGCAACAGCATAGGTGCAGTATTACTACTGAAGTACACTATCCTGTAGTTCTTGAGAACTGGGATTTGCCTATGTCCTCAGGCTAGAACTTCCTGTTCCGTGGCCTATGTGACACCCAGCTAATTTGCCCAGTTTATATCCTGATGCATAGTGAGAGATAGAAGAAGAAGACCAGGCTCTGCATCACAGTTATATTTTGTGTATCCTTAGTGGTTCTGAGAGGTTCCAGTACACACTGGATGCAGTGGAGCTTGTACAGAAAGGGGATGAACAACATTTGACCATTGCAGTTGGACAGCATTAAAATCCATCTCGCTGTACAAGTTACATAAGGACAAAACAGATCAACTGCAGGTCTTTATTGCAATAATCCATTTCTATTTATCTATTCTGTAAGAGATGAGTGAATGCAAATATTGTAACTGTGTGCATTTTTGGATGATGGTATTTATGCAAATAAAGATGCAAATTAAGCACGGCCTTTTGGCCCCTGGCAAGTTACTAATACAGCCCTGAAGAGTTGGAAACCTTCAATCTAAAGTAGATCTGGACATTTTTTTTTTTTTAACCAAAAAGTCTATTTAACATTCCTTACCCTGTACAGGGAAAAAATAAAAAGGTCATAGCTGTGGCAAACCTTTTGATGATAAGTGATAATATGAAAATGAGGCAGTTATGAAGGCTGCAGAAAGTGCAAGTCAGGCCATCTGAACAAAGGCAACGAGAGATCCAGTGTCCAAGCTCAAGGAAATTCTGGAGCATGAGGGAAAGAGAAGATCTTGGTTGTGTACAGATTAATCCTTTAATGCCTGCTATTATTTCCTTGTTGCCATGTGGGACAAGTGAAGCTGATCCTCTTAGTACCAGTGGACTGTTAACCCAAATAGTAACTACTCAAGTGGAAACAACAAAAACAAGTGGGCCTGAACCAAAATCAGGGATCGAATTCAGAGCTCTAACTTCTCTCTCCTCCAAAAAAATACCACAAAAATGCCCCACTCTGGAGTTTCCTAGGTTTGTTATAGTTTTTCTCCCCGCCTTTTGTCTGAGTCAGGGTCCCACAAATGAGTGACACTAAGTGAATTCAGCTACTTCCCGGATGGTTCATCAAATTTGGGCAGTGTGAACGTTCATTTTAAAATTAAAGTGCCTTCTACCTGACCGGGATAGCAAACCCTGAGAGGGAGAGAAGAGGTCAGTTTCCATACTGACTGCCACTTTTTTCTCTCTGCTGTGATTGCACAGTGTAGTGATGTGTTTTTAAATGTCTTTTTATGATTTGTACTGAGGCCACCAGTACATATCTGAGCAACTTCATTATTAACCTCAGAGCTGGAGTTTGGATCTTCAGACCTCACATGGGAATGACATTTCCTGCTTGTTGTGCTTGGGGGTCAAATTTCAATGGGCCTGTGTTTTGCCCCTATAAAATACCTGCATCTATTTTGGGTGCACAAAACCTTGCATGTGATTGGGGGGTACATTTTGCAAGCAGTCTCACCCACAGTCAGTGAAGCACTCAAGAAAGTGATTACCTTTAAGCAATCACGATGTTCCATTGACTTCAGTGGGTCTAATCACGTGATCAAGATAAAGCACATGGTTAGCTAGATGAAGGTAAGAGTGTTAGAGCCTTGCAGGATCCAGCCCTATTTACACAAGCAGTTTGACATTTATGCATACTAGTCTATCCAAATGCACAAAATACCATTACTGTTCCTCAGCAAACCTGGAAATGTGATTTGATTCTTTGAGCTGCAGGTTAAATTCTTTGACTGAGGATTTGGAGCATACAGATTTGGAGTTGATAGTGGCAGTGACTGGGGGCTCACCACAGAGGAGAAAGTGAGCCAGTACAGCCAGATTAGACCAGTTTCTCTGGTGGTGATTTAAAGGGCCCAGGGCTCCAGCCGCTGCGGGGAGCCCCGGGCCCTTTAAATCACCGCCGGAGCTCCGGCAGCCAGGGTCGGGTGGGGATTTAAAGGGCCCGGAGCTCCCGCAGCAGCCGGAGCCTCTGGCCCTTTAAATAGCTGCCGGAGCCTCAGGGCTCCTGCAGCCAGGCTCGAGTGGGGATTTAAAGAGCCTGGTGCTCCTGCAACTGCAGGGAGCCCCGGGCCCTTTAAATCACCGCCGGAGCCCTGCCGCCCTGGGGTAGTGGCGGCAGGGCTCCTGCGGTGATTTAAAGGGCCTAGATCTCTGCAGTGGTCAGAGCCCCGGGTCCTTTAATTCGCCCCTGAGCTCTCAGCCGCCTCTGCAGCTGGTAGCTCTGGGGTGATTTAAAGGCCTTGGGGCTCCCAGCCACAGCCGGAGCCCCAGGGCTTTTAAATCATGAAAGGCCCTGCCTCTTTTGGTTGAGGCCATGCCCCTGCTCAGGACTCCAGCATACCTGTAAGTCCTTTAAGTTACTTTCACCCCTGGCTCACCAGCAACAGGATCACACCACTATACTTTACTCTCTTTTGGCACAAGTCAGTTACAGTGCTTCCCTCCAGCCCCTTGTATATCCAAGCTACACAAGGGCATGCGGTTTCACCCTCTCATGTAGGAAGAGCAGGATGTTATTCCAGCTTGCAAGAGCTTGCCCCTGAACCCCAAGCCCTTCCTGAACGGGCTGACGGGGAAGCCGGTGATGATGAAACTGAAGTGGGGGATGGAGTACAAGGGCTACCTGGTGTCTGTCGATGGCTACATGAACATGCATCTTGCAAACACAGAAGAATACATAGATGGTGCATTGTCAGGACACCTTGGTGAAGTTTTGATAAGATGTAATAACTTCCTGTACACTAGAGGAGTAGAAGAAGAAGATGGAGAAATGAGAGAATAAGTTTGTATATTTCTGGAAAATAAAGATCAGTTTTTCACACACAACAGCTGTAGCAGGATGTATTAGCATTAACATCATATTTAATAGTCATTTATTGCTGCCTCTATGCATTTTGTAAATAAAGCTACAGCTTTTTTCCCCTTTCCAGGGTGTGAAACTGATTCAATCACTTTAAATGGGGATGCTATTAGCTCAGCCCTTTCTACGTGCATTTGTGACACATAGAACCAAAGTCCAAGAGAAACCCAGCAGCACCTGGCCTCTCTGTAAGGAAACTCTGTAGTACCCTCTAAGTGACTTTGGAAGAAGACATTGCAAAATCCAGCTATTTTTGTTGCTTCTAAAACACAGCTGACCATAATATGGTTTCCAAGATGACAGCTATTAATATACCAGGTTTCAGTAAATCCTGTTTAGGCAAAACTACTGTGCTCTGCTTTTATCCTTTTCTGATTGAACAAGACACTTCCTGGTAACCATGTAACTGGCTGTTCATATATAGTAGCCACGAAAACCAATTCTAATCTTTCTCTTCATTTAACAACTCCACAATGGTTGATTCACATGTGATGCAACTAACTAGACAATTTATCACCATATTTTAAGAGAAAACATTCACATTCTTTAATAATTACTCCCTCACAAGGAAACATGCCTACAGAAAATAGTGACCCAGCTATTAGGACTACTTTTCCCAGATCACCACAGGTCAAAGGTCACAACACATGCTTAGGTATAAAAGGCACCAGTTTCTGAGCAATCATTATGTGGAGCTGCTAACTCCCAAGAACATACCCAGGACAAGTCCTAGCTCTCAGTGGCTATTTTATTGTAAAGCAGCTTACTACAACAAGCAATGAAGTAAGATATCTTTCAGCCCTCACTATTTCTGTCTGGGATACAATGTACAAGTAACCTTGCAAATATTTATTTTCCCCTAGAAGTCACTCTCTTTACTTTTAAGGTTCTCCTTAATGCTACAATGTACTCTCTGACTCAGGGTGAGGCTTTCCTGTTGGAACACTGTCCAGAGCACCCCCAAACCCCCAAAGAGATACTTGCCATTAGGAACAAAGCCTCGTGCAACAACTCACACAGAGTGGCCTGTGCTTCTTATCCCATGAACCCATCTCCCACCTTAGCCAGGCAATTGCTGGACATGATACTCATAAACATCCCTTTTAAATCTCTATTTAAGACCACAAGGTAACAAGGCTAAGGGGCTTATTTGCACCACCCTGACCAGCAGAAAAGAGATGGCAATATCTCAACCACGCATCCCATAAACTTGTAGAAGCAGAAAGAATTCATTTGTAAAAATGGGGTAAACAAATTCAAATAACTGCCCGACAAGTGGCAAACTCAAGCAGTAAAGAAAGTTCCCTCCAACTTGGCAGCATTGCTGAGGGCACTCTCCCCAGCCCAATGAGTTCTTAGAAGCTTTTTGTATGGACTCCTGTCCAAATAGGCTGTTCTTGAACATCATCAAGGTTGTTAACTTCTTCTCCCCTCCAATTCTATCTTTCAGACTCTAATACCAAGAGAGGAAAGAAAAGGTGGATGATTTTGAGAAATCATGCTTGACAATTCAGCTTTAAAAAAAAAAATAAAAAAATCAATCAATCAATAGGAGTTCACTTGACTGGCAAACCCAGGATGAGGGCAATTAGGGTTCCACATTTGCAACTGCTTAACTACCTGGAACCATTCTTGCAAAGTTCAGTGTTGTTTCGTTTTCTGCTATGTGCTTTGTTCTTACATTTTAAAGGGATTCTTGTGCATTGATTATGGAGAACAGCAAATGATTTTTGGTATGTTATAAATGCAGTCTGATATATTGTACTTTACATGCAAGGATACGAAAGCACTTTACATAGCTTACTTTAAGATTCCCTGCCAAGCCCCCTCCCTTATGAATTATGCATTTCACTGATGTGAAGATTGAGGCATAGTGATAGTGACATACCTAAAGTCACAGAGTAGGTCAGTGCTGATTCTTATGACAGAAGTTGTTCAAAATACAGATTAATAGGATCGTATATTGTCCAAATTCTCACATGTTCAATTAGTTAAAAATAAATGAGGTCACAACCTTGCATACTTTAGTCCTATCCAAATTCTCCATGGTTATCAATATGGAAACATTGGATCATGGTGTGATACCAAGAAAAAAAATCCAGACTTCTTTTATATGCTCTGCTATTACTGAACAATCAAAATTAAAAATCAAATCAATGTACAATTAGACTTTCCCTACATGGTGTTAACCTTCAAAGCAGCAGAACGTTCTTGTGCTTTTACGTTTCGGCCATGCCTACACTAAAGAGTTTACAGTGGCACAGATGTACCAAGGTAGCTGCGCCTCTATAAGATCTCCCGTGTAGCCATGCTGTGCCAATGGGAGCATAATTAAACTTCCCCCAATAAACGGCAGTAGGGTGATCAGACAGCAAGTGTGAAAAATCAGGACTGAGGTGGGGGGGGTAATAGGAGCCCATATTAAAAAAAAAAAAGCCCCAAATAGTGGGACTGTCCCTATAAAATCGGGACATCTGGTCAACCTAAGCAACAGTAGCTATGGCGGCAGGAGAGTATCTCCCTCTGACATAGCACTGTTTACACTGCCACTTTTGTTGATGTAACTTATGTCACTCGAGGGGGTGTTATACCCACAAAAATGCTAGTGTAGACACAGTCTCTCTTGGTAGAGATCTCTTACAGGATGGAGCAAAAAATTGCACAATTGGATCAAGTTTGCCTCTTAGGTCATTATATGGTATACAACTTGGGTCAAGACTCATTGTCTTTTAGTGGGACACTGTAAATAATGCTAATTTTCAATTATTTCCCACTAAGCATTTAAAAATCCAACCAATGTGTTTCTGAGATTTAAAACAAACGTGTTGGCACCAAAGTAGGATGCAACTTTAGACAAAAATCTATGCTAATGGATTATGTAACAATAGAAGTGAGACTGGTGTCTCTAGATGAACACTTCTTATAATTGGAACATTGCCATTATAGTGTAACTTGGTAGATCTTCACTCAGGACCACTGTGAGTGAATTGAGTTGGAAGACACTTAGTCTCGGAAACATCTTTAAAAAGAATTCACGTTCTGACTCTTTTGCCAAATCACTTAATCAGCAAATGTAAGAGGGAGTGATTGTGCACTGTGGTCAGTCTGTCATGGGCCTATGAATCTCTGCCTATGTAATAGTGGTTAATGAAGTAAGGAGAAAATAAATCTGGGGAAAACACCCCTTCTTCTGTTTTTACATTTTAATGGCATTGCTAAGAAAGGGCTCAAGGTGGATCATTGCATGCAGCATTATTCAGCAGGTCACCTCTCCATATTAAGAATAAGAACAGCTGGGGTCATTTTGTATAACTCCATAAACCACATTTGACCCATGGTCTGAGCTCTGTTAACTTCTGCTTTATAGACTAAAAGGCTGAAAAACTCGACTTTCTTCATCAAGTGAGCATTACATCTTTGCCTTCAAACTCCTGCATCCCTCCCTGCTTAGTCCCCATTCTAATCCCCTCCTTCTGCCACCCATCCCAGTACCCCCTTCCTATTCTTTTCCTGTGCTCATCTCTGTGCTTTTTCCTATGCTTCCCCTTATGTAATATTCTTATGTATGTATTTGGTGTCAAAACTTTTCCATTACAAGGAAATAGGGAGGAGGGGCCCACAGATTTCCTATAATGTGCAATCACAAAGTCTAACAATAAAAAAGGAAGGGGGAGGCAAGCAGCTGGGTGTGTGTGGGGGGGATGTTAGTGGGTTAGACTGTTGTAATAAGCCATAAATCCAGTGTCTCTAATCCATCCATGATTTTCAGTGTCTAGCAAAGTTGTGAATTTCAGCTCCCAGGCTCAACTTTCGAAGATGTTGTGCAGGTTTCCTTTGAGGATGGGGACTGATAGATCGCATACAGAATGTAAAGTGTTCACCCACAGGTGATGTGGTTTCTTGTCTTTTATCATTTTCCTATGTGAGTTCATTCGAGAGAGTAGTGATTGTCTGGTTTCACCCACACAGGTACTGTTGGGCATTTAGTGCACTGGACGAGGTACATCACATATTGCGATAGGCATGTGCAGGACCCATCTATCTTGAAAGGTGTGTTGTGGGGGGAGGGGGAGGTGCTGACCATTGTAGGAGTAGAGTTATGTTTGCAGGATTTGCATCTGTTGTTCTGGCAGGGTCTAGTGCCACTTTGAAGGGTGTGTTCTGGTCTATGGGGAGCTTACTTCTGATGATGAGCTTGACGAAATTGGGTGGGGGGTTGAAGGCTAGAAAAGGGGTTCAGGAAAAATTTCTTTCAGGATGGGGTCCGCATCAGATATGGGTTTTAGTTGTTTGGTTTTTTTTTGATACCCTGCATGGGTTTCAGTGTGGGGTGGTAGGTGATAATTAAGGGGTGTGTGATCAGAGAGGAGGGGGTTTTAGTTCTGTACTGAAGCAGCGTATGACCTGAATGTAACCATGGATGCTGATAAACTAACTGAACAAAGGGATACTAAATCTAGTAAGATTTCTAGTGAGTGAAAGCTTGTAGAATAATGTATGAATGTTATTTAGTAATGGCATTATTCACTTAATATATTATTTCATTAACAGTATTGAGCTAGAGCTAATAGACAGATCATCGGGACAGAAAGTCTGTCTAAGACACTTCCTATTGTGGCAATTATGTTCTGCAATGTGTTTGGCCAGAAAACCAAAACCCTTTTTCTAAATGTCACAGAATCATCATCTAAATATGATTCAAAAAGAGGAGATTTCTGGGTTTGATGATGTTTAATACCAGAAGGTAAAGAGTAGGCTGTATAGTTTGTGCTAGGAACTCAGTGGTTTAGTATGACTTTACTGCTTAGAGTGCATCTGAGACCTCCTCCAAGATTTATTTTCTAAAACTAAAATTTCATTCCTGTTTTACGCATGAAGAATCTAATCAAACTGATCAAAACTTTGGCTCCATTCAAAATGTATATTAGGTCAAGAATAAAAAATCTATAACTGAGGTGTTTGCATTTGACATGTAAGATGAGTAATTAGTCTTTGTGACAACTCTTTCTTCTGGAAAAGGCAAAAGTATAGAGGGATTGGATTTGTGTCATGATCTGACACTATGAGGGGCTCTCTTGAATTCAAAAATGTTAAAAGAAACAGCCCATTATCACTGTAAGTTCTGTTTAACATGGTATCTGTGCACTCACATAATTCCATTCTCCTGGAAATTCAAAATAATTTAAATATATCAATTGCTCAGGTCTAACACCCCGCAATGGGGATGTTTCATAAACCTTTAACAGGCTGATATACTGAGACACACCTACAAAGCAAGTCAATGGCAGAGCCCTGAATAGAACTCAGGATTTCTATGCCCACTTCTGGTCATGGGACGACACTCTGCTGAGACACTCTATTGTGGTCCCCACCTCTATGGGCCCCATCCTTTTACTCTCACATAAAGAAAATAGAGTTCTTACACTCCTACACTCATGGCTTTTTGAATAGGTTGCAGTTTCCTTTGAAATATCACTTGATAAAAAAAGCAGAACTATATTCAGCACAAAGACACACACATTTGACACACTCTTCTTGGGTAAGTATATTGGGCCTGTGCAAGACCAGTTTCTTAATGAAAACAGCTGACAGCGAGAGAGGGGACAACAGAAGAGGGAGTTTGTTCAGTGAGTTACTGGGCACTCGGTTTAGAATCACAACATAATGCAGTCCCACCTAGGCTAATAAAATTCACATCTCTCAGTCAGAGGAAATAGTAATACATACAAGGAAAGATTCATACTCTTCTACACCTTCTACTGGACAGACCTGGTTTCATCTTACAACATGTAATCATTTCCATTGCTATGGTCCCATTTCTACTCTCCACTTCCCAGGAACCAGCATCCACCCTTAGCATACAAACCTGTAAACATTTACTACATGAATAGTCCTTGTTAGTGGGAATATTCTCATTCCAGGGAATGTGGCTAGTTTTTTAAAGTTTTACAGGTTTGGACTCTTAGTTATGATGAATGAGTTTCAAGGATTGCAATGAGGGTTTTTAAGCGGCTATGAGTCCATCTTACTGAGGTGGTTCCCCCCCAACCCCTCCCTCCAGTTCAACTCATGGATACAAACACCTATGACCATAATGGGACAGATTCTCAGAGATGCTGAGCAGTCTGCAAATCCTGTTGACTTTGATAAGGGATGTACAGCATCCTGGTAGCTAGGCTATTTCTTCTCATTATTCTAATTACTGCTCCCCATAGTTTCAAAGTCTAGAGCACTTTAGAGAAAATATAGACTCTGAATCAATTTGTTTTGCATAATTGTAAAAATAGGGACTGAAAAGAATGGATGTACCTAAACAGTGTTAGGAAAGTCCCTCTATGTCTGTGATGCGAATCTGTAAGTGACATCAGTTATTAGGGCAGGTGATATTAACATATTGGCCTCACGCACTGTCAGATTGAATTTTCCTATTCCTATTTCCTGTTCTGTTGGCACGTTTTCATAGGTAGATAGTGAATGGTGCATACTGTGAATATATTATGTTGCAGTTTTCTTTTTGCTCAATATTGTTCAAATGAAAGATAGCTTTTTTCATTAGGCTTTAAGATTTACATTGAGATGAAAATGCTCTTTTTTACTGTCTCATACATAAACAGCATCACTGAAACCTAGAACACTAATGAATGTAAGTAAGACCCACAGGAGAAAGTGACTACTTATGCCAATAGAAGAGTATATTAATGATCTTAAAATGTGGAAAATTACAGTGATGCAATTAAAAATCAACATTTCCTTTCTTAGTTATGCAAAATCTTCACAATAAAGATTCCTTTATAAACCTGTACACCTATTTTCTACAAGAGCTTACTTTTCTTCAAAGTAATTTTTCATCTGTTTACTAATAAACAAAAATAATCATTCTTTTACTATTAAAAAAAGTTAACATTCCTGTTACAGTTCCTTGTCTTCCGTGTTATGTCTAGAAGACATTTTAGTTCAAGTTATCAGAGTATTCAAGTCAATCTCTGAGCTTCTGTCTGCAATCTTATATATGGAATTTTTTCTCCGAAATTCTGTGTGTGCACAGATGCCATTTTGTCTATGTGCAGAAATATAAATGTCAGAGCAAAAACTTGCCCCCCTCTGATTTCAGGTGCAAGTTTGGAGGCTGCTTTTCCAAGATTATCCCTTGAAATTAAATTGAAAACAAATTATGAAAAGCACCCGAGAACATGATTTTAGTATAGCATACCAGCAGTGCAATGATGATTGGGATTGCTGTGCTGGTTTTAGTTTTGAATTAAACTGCATATAAATCTCATCAGCTTGAGTCTCCCATTTATTGTCCCACCTGCAGCCTTTCTGCAATGAGACCGCAAAGGTAATCACCTTCAAATCCTTTCTGAAGTTTCTGAAGCTATAAATTAATGTATTTGAAAACATGGAAGTACTTTTTTCTATGAAAGTAGGTAGTTCTGAAAAAAAAAAATCTAGTCTCAGATATTGTTTGCAAGTAAGATGCTCAGATATAAGAAGTCCTATGGTGCATAATATTTCAGTTCATAAGAACTCAAAAAAACAAACATAAGCACTAAAATGGGTTGGTGCAAGACTGGCAAGAACAATTACTCAGCAAAATCTTATGGCTACTCTTTCTACCTTCAAACTTAAATATGACGGTATTGAAATAACATCCCAAAAAGCTGTTTAACATACCAGACTGATCCAACAGAACGAACGCAGCTCAAGAGCTCTGTTACATGGCAGCTCAGCAGTTAGCATGGAGAAAGCAATGCAACAATCAAGACCAGATGGGTCATTCAGGTGGCAACAGATGATCCTGAAGAGAAAATGGGGATGTAGAGAAGATGCCACATTAATAATGGCAGCCTCAATAAAGAAATTGTTCACAAAAAAGAATCAAAATGTTTATTATACAGAAATGCAAACAGGGATGTTTGCGTAGAACTGGCTACAGGAGGACAATTCCATTTTGTAACAACCTATAAACTTTAGAAGAACCAGAACCTTTTGGTCATTTTTATTAAACAGAAATGTTTGGTTATAGAAACAAAAGGTCAAATTTTCTATTAGTCTGTCTCTCTCTGTAGTCAGAAGGGCGAGCCTTGGAATTCAGAAAATTTCTCATTGAAAACTGCATCAGAACTGATACATCTTGATGAAACAGCCTGTTTCACCAAAAATACATTTTGCTGAAAATGTTCTCACCAGCTTTACTTTGTACCATCATGTAGAGCCCTTATGACATAGGCAAGTTCACTATACAGTATGAATTTATAACAAAACAAATACATTGGGACAACTTAATTCCTGGTGGAACAGCACAGAAGTAAATGGAGTAGCATCGCGCATGAATTTAACCCTTAGTGTTTTATCCTATGATATATTACTCTTGGAAGAATGATAGACACTTTTGTTTGAAGTTCTGTTTGTAAAACTGCATTTTCAAAACAAGAAAAAAATAACGGTATTTAGAAAAATAACCTTCAAGGGCCTGTTACTGGTTTTGTGCTTCTCTGATAAATCAGGGATAAGTCTGTCACATTAATGTAAAACTGGTATAAGTGAGGTCAGAATCAGGCCCTAAATAGAAAAAACATGATGTACCTGTTTTTGTAATATTTAGCAATAAAATTTACAACCCTGTTATCTGCTAGTGATGTAAAAACAAACTCTCGTACAGGTGGAGTGTGTCACCTGTTTATACATAAACAAATGGCCTACTCCTGCCTGAAGGCATTGTAATGTTACAGTGCACAAAGCTCAGAAGGGGGTGGGGGTGAGGGTACGGTTGGTTGGTTCTAGTGAAAGCAGTCAGCCCAGGAGAAACTTAATTTGTCTAAGCCATCTGTAGGCAATGGAAGGCCAAGTTCCAGTCAAAGCTAAAGTTCACATATCTAAACAGACTGTCTGTTGATTTGGCATAGACTACGGCTGAGTGAACAATTAAAGCAGAAATCTGAGCCTGCCCAAACCAACCACAGGAGAGTTCGGTTTGGGCAGAGCTTTTTGTTATGGTATCATAATATTTTGTCACCATTTCTTGACACAAAACAAAGGCAGCTTGCTATCCCTGGAATAGGAGGAGGTCAGGTCACTTCCCGATTCCAAAATCTTGTGGTGCCCTGAATTATGTGGCTTTGACTCTGCCCTGAAGTGTTGAGAAGAGAGGGCTGGCGACTTCCACATTATACCACTGGCCCAGAAAAGACCTTCACACTGGGCCCTATTGTCAGAGCATGGAGTTGCGGATTGTAAAGAGCCCATTGCCTCTTGATGTGTCCAGCCTACAGAAGCTCCATGATCGGGTAGCCTATTCCTCGGGTGTCTCTAGAAACTCAGGTTCTTAGAACTTTGTGGGCTTCAGAAAAATGCAAAGTTCTCCTAGCCATGGACCTAAGTCATTCATAAAATAATGACCCATTTAGAAGGTACTATGAGCAAACATCACACACTACATTTGTAACTCCATAAGATTTCATATTAAGTATAATAAAACTGCATTTCAAAGGTATTTGGTACACTACACAAGTCTCTTTGAATGTCTGCACAGGTGGATGTGCATGTATTAGATTGATTGGCATAGAAAGGCTGCAAGAATTGTTACCTGGCCCTTATCAAACAAGCTTTAATGAGGAGCATTATCAAGATTGACAATCAATGCTACATAACCAGTGGGTTTGACAATTAACTTAACAAAAAGGCTTACTGGTATTTTGGCTACTTTTGTTGGTGGTGTTCATGTTGTACAATAGAATGAACTCAGGTCAACTGGAACTCATTTATCAGTTCCCTAAAGGCTAGTCCAGGAGGCTTTGCAAATTTTGATCTGTTTTCACTGCTGAGTTAACTTGGGTGATGGGCATCTGGGTCTGAACTCCTGGGTAAGCCGAGCCTGAGTAGCTGTACTGCAAGGCCATATTTGAGTAACCACTCAACTGCGTCCACGCTGGCTCTGCGCTCCTGTGAGACATTAGGTCTTCTGGGGGCACATACCACTGTTCTTAGTCCTGCAGGAAGCTGAGCTGCTCTGTGGTTCTTTCCTAATGAACTGTGGGAGAACTGTGTGGCCTTCTGGGCACAGAAGGGGAATTGTGGAAAGTCACTGGAGAACCATCAGCACTCAAGTGGCTTAGACAATGTTGACATTGCAAAGTCAGCAGGTTACCAGCCGAAGTGCAAACAACTCTTGGTCTTTAGCCTGTATTCCAGAGTGGGAGAGCTGGTTGGGTGTAAAGTTTTTAAATGAGAGGGGGGTGTGTGTGTGTGTGTGTGTGTGTGTGTGTGTGTGTGTGTGTGTGTGTGTGTGTGTGTGTGTGTGTGTGTGTGTGTGTGTGTGTGTGTGTGTGTGTGTGTGTGTGTGTGTGTGTGTGTGAGAGAGAGAGAGAGAGAGAGAGAGTCAGGTTGGAGCAATACCTGAGTACAAGTCAGAATTAATTCTGCAGTGAAGAAAAACCCTTCAAAAGACATCAGACTCAGATTTTCCAATCCATTCAATTATAAACAGAGAAGCAGAAGACCTTGATCAAACAGAAGTTGGCACTCTTGCCCAATCACAAGACAGCCAAGTGTTTTGCTAATTGTCCTAATACTATAAAGAGGGAGTGTTATGCAATCCAGAATGAAGACAGAAGAGGAGAAGCAGTAGTGAGAGTTTCAGTGGTGCAGTTAGTGATTGTTTTGGTTGACCAGTGATATACTGGCTCTCCAATCATATGCAAGTGTAACAGAAACTTGCAGATTTCATAGTATTCTGCATAATCATGTCTTTCTTTTTTCAAGAAAAATACACACCATTTCTAATTCTTCTGGTGGCAGAGGTAGTGTACTCTCCTGTTTTAAAACATGAGGCATTTTAGGAACAGTAAGATGACTCCACTAGAAGGAATAAAGCAAGTGTCTTGGTCTGGGAAAGTCAGCTTCAAAGTCCAGTTCTGACTACTTACACCTACATTTCTAGGGCCAGATTCTCCATCCAGTTACATCAGTGTAGTGGAGTTACACTGGTGTAACTGAGTATGGAATGCTCTAGATCAGGCTGATAGTCTATATTAGAATTTGATGTGATATGTCTCAACTGAAGCCTATCAAATATATTGAAGGCCTGTGTGCCCTATTTATTATTCCCAACAACAAGCCTGTGTGATGTTTGGAAAACCTTTGTGATGCCTAGTGAAGTGAACTCTGAAGAAATCTATCTGTATCAATAAATAATTCTGATAATTTATATTTCTTTAGAGGGAGATGAAAATAAATGTGTTTCCCTCACTTGCATTAATCAGAAAGGTAATATTTGTGTACAACTAGGTTTCCCTCTCTTCCTAATCTCAAACATGTCCATGGGGATGGACATGTTGAATTTGTCAGGAAAAGATGTGATTTTTTTTCCCAGCCAAATCTCTCTCTTCTACATAGCTAAAAATGTGTTTATTGACAGCTATAGCTATGTATTTAGAAAGTTTTCATAGGCTATTGATATGTGCAGCATAGAGATGAATATGGATCTGTGGTGTTAAAATGTTAACTGCCTTTGTTAATACATTAAACAAAAGCAAAACAGCTAAAAGATACCATACTATTTATTTTTATTAGCAAGAGAGGAATAAGTGTCAATTTGTGAAACACACATAATATTATAAGTGTGTATTTGTATCTATGCTTATCTATTGGAAGGAACCAGCACTGTTCAACTGTGTGTCATAGACCCCAGAGTATTTACAGCTTAAAGGAAAAGCTTCTTTAGTTCATGTAGCAGAGACCTGTGGTTCTAGAGTAAATAGTTCTCTGCCATCACTTACAAGCATGAAGTCCTATAGGTAGAGATGGATTTGGTACAATATGAAGATGATTTGGTATATCAAAAGAACATGTTCTTTATACAAATCAGTGTTGGCCATTTTAGATACAATACTACAGTTTGGTTGAAAAATGTCATGCTTCTTGTGGTTGGGAGTGATAAACATTCCTATGTGAAAGAAATGTTTTTAAAAACTGCTGGAAAAATATGCCTTGGCTCCTCATAACTGTTTAAAGCCTAAACACAGCAGGTGAGGTTGTGCAACGCATGCATTTCCAAAGCCTTTCTGACTATATGCATGACCAGGTGGGTTACTTCTCCCCCATTTCTTCACCCTAAATGAGTTTCATAAATAGTTCTTTTTACTACCATCCTACTGTTCTTCAAAGTCTGTAAAACTGAGTGCAAGTTCCCTGTTTACATCTCTGCCTCTAGTGTCTTCAGGACTCTCTCAGTATATCTTGATTGTCTTGTTAACAAGAGATTTTTTTTCAATCCACTGAAGGCTTAAAAAATTACTGCAGTATTACATTGTGACAGGCAAAAATAATCAAAAGGCAAAACATATGCATAAAACCTTAGCTAGAAGCAATAGCCCAAGGCCTTATGAAGCTTGCAGATCATGGCTACTGTACATGTGTCTCTAAGCCATGTGAAGACAGACATGTGCACATCCAAAAAGTTATTAAGAGCCACTATATTACCATTTGAAAACTGCTGACAAACTTTAGTCTTGTTTGTTGTTGCCTGATTCTGAGAAGCTTAAACATGTTTTTATTAGAGGTAGTTGGGAGTTTTTCAACAAAACAAAATTTTAGTGGGAAAAACATTGAAACTTTTTTGCACAAACCTATCAGTATCTATGAAAATGTAATCAGGAATGTTTCTCAGGCCCAGGATAGAATTTCTGCTATAAACCGGTGTGAGAGAGAAAACCCAGAATAGCAAGTAGCCTGAATCAGGCAGAGCAGGAACTTGAACCTGAGACTCCTACATCCCAGATGAGTGCTTCACTATTTTAGGGTCTTTTTTCTTTAACTTTTTTCACATTTCAGGATTTAGAGCACTCAGAGAGACTAATCAAACACTGCATTAAGTCCTAGACATTATGTTGCCTATGATATAGAATGTGCATATTTTCTTCAGAGCCCCCAAACCCAGACACCTATAAAAAAAAAAAAAGTGTATACCTTGTCATCTAAGACTTCATAAGAGCATGCGCTAGGTTGTACCGTTTTAAGTGAACAGCAAACTGCACTTGCGTGCATGTATTATGAAACATATTATTAAAAGGACATGTTGCTCAAGAGATGAAAGAATTCCATTAAGGTGAGTGAGACACAGAGCAAGTGTCATTCCGGATATGTTTGCTTCTGTAAGACAGTCCTGGACACTATGAAATAGAAAGTGCCAATGATTGTTCTACAACTAGTCTTTATTTCTCAGGTAACATATTGTGCATATTAAAAACCAGGAGCTCCAGTCTTGAAAGCCTTGCACACACTTGGAAATCCATGGTGTGGAAAGCTGTGAAAGACTGGACCTTAACTGACCTTGTTTTTACACACACACGCAAACACTTGCAAAGAGAGAGTACTGAAGCATATCTTAGTTCTGATGTGATAAGGAATAAGTAGTACCGGTAATTATTCCAGGAGCAATATTTCTCATACTTCCAGGTACAAACCAACTGCTTTTTCTTTACATTCTATAAGTTGGTGGTTAAACTGGTAAAACCTCTTTGAGAATCTGTTTGTAGAACTTGAACAATATGTACATATCACTGAGTGAAATCCTTTGAAAGTTAATCACTTCATTCATGTCCCTTGTTTATTAATATATTTGTTAAAAATCCTTCAAAACTAGTAAATAGTAGCCATTGTATATAACCACTATAAACACCACAAATACTATTTGCTTTAAATTATGATTGCTACTTAACATTAAAGATGGACTGTATAGCAAGTAATGTTACGTGTTTGGGGTTTTAACAATAAATATAGAGATGTATAGTGAAAGGAAGATCTGTAAATACACAAATATACACACAGTTCAAACTTATCTCTGCCCCCCGCCTATCACTATCCAACTTATATAGACAAGGAACTCGCATACTCCCACCCACCCTCCATCACACACATTGCCAACATGGCCCACAGACACTACCCACAGATCATCCTCAATGTCGCCCACCTGCTATGGGTCAGAAACCAAGATTTCACTCTCCATGACCACATAAAAGACTCAGCCCCTACATCCCTACTATAGACAAGAGCTGGCCACATATCACACCTTAAGTCTCCACATACAGTTCAGAAACAGCATCTTTCTGCATTCACCATTCCACTGTGAAGATGAAACTCCAATCTACAACCCAATACATACTAGAAATCACCCTATAGTGTCCATAGACACTTGGGTTGATGGGGAGAGACCTTACTTTCCAGATATAATCTAATTAATCATCTTTGCCCACTCCACTCACTTATAGATGGCAGACCTCAGAAAGACTCATTCAGGAAACAAGCTACATCTGTGGAATGTGATACTTGTTCATTGACTACAAAAGATTCCGGAAGCTCTGAGGATTAGTAGTTATAATGGATAGTGGAGTGGGATGGCAGATAGAGTTACAGTTAAGTGGGGGTTTTTCTTTGTTATGCAATGCAGTGCAGTATAAGTAGTTATGATTTGCCCCCCCCCCCGCCCCACACACACTTGACAGCATCCTCTTTAAAATAAGATAATGAGAGGTTTCTTGTAAGCCTAAAAATGTAACTAGATTAAGAAAATGCAGTTGCCATGAACAGTACACCAGCAATGGACTTTCCATCTCAAGCAGTCAGAGGTAATTTAACTGTCTCCTTCATAAGAACGGCCATACTGGGTCAAACCAAAGGTCCATCAAGCCCAGTATCCTGTCCTCTGACAGTGGCCAATGGCAGGTGCCCCAAAGGGAATGAACAGACAGGTTATCGTCAAGTGATCAATGTCCTGTCATCCAATCCCAGCTTCTGGCAAACAGAGGCTAGGGACACCATTCATGCCCATCCTAGCTAATAGCCATTGATGGACCTATCTTTCATGTATCTATCTAGCTCCCTTTTGAACCCCGTTATAGTATGGCTTTCACAACACCCTCTGGCAAGGAGTTCCAGAGGTTGACAGTGCATTGTGTGAAAAAATACTTTCTTGTGTTTGTTTTAAACTTGCTACCTATTAATTTCATTTGGTGGCCCCTGGTTCTTGTATTATGAGAAGGAGTAAATAACACTTCCTTATTTATTTTCTCTATACCACTCAAGATTTTATATACCTCTATCATATTCCCCCTTAGTCACCTCTTTTCCAAGCTGAAAAGTCCCAGTCTTATTAATTTCTCCTCATATGGAAGCCTTTCTATACCCCTAATTATTTTTGTTGCCCTTTTCTGAACCTTTTCCAATTCCAATATATCTTTTTTGGGATGGGGCGACCACATCTGCACACAGTTTTCAAGGTGTGGTCTTACCGTGGATGTATATAGAGGCAATATGATATTTTCTGTCTTATTATCTATCCCTTTCTTGATGATTCCCAACATTCTGTTCACTTTGACTGCCACTGCACATTAAGTGGATGTTTTCAGAGAACTATCCACAATGACTCCAAGATCTTTTTCTTGAGTGGTAACAGCTAATTTAGACCCCATCCTTCTATATGAATACTTAGGATTATGTTTTCCAATGTGCATTACTTTGCATTTATCAACTTTAAATTTCATCTGCCATTTTGTTGCCCAGTCACCCAGTTTTGTGAGATCCTTTTGTAGCTCTTCGCAGTCTGCCTGGGACTTAACTTAACTTCCTTTGCAAACTACCAGGCCAGCTCATCACATGTACCATAGCTCTAACACAGGCTGCACCTAATCCTTCCTTTCGTGATGGGCCACATCTTTAATACTTGCTTTAATTTTATCATCTGTAATTTTACATCAAGACTAGGGTAAGAGATGGCTGCATTTATTTGTATTCACAAGTTCCTTTCAGGAGCAAATCTCTCCTGATAAAAGCAATAACTCTTTTTAAGCTACAGTTTTCTAGAATCCTGCTAAATTTCTGGCTCATGAATTACTCTGTAGCATGTCATGTCTGGGCACATCAATCAAGACATGACGAGACAAGAGCAATGTCATAGTTACAACAAAATCCAGTATGGATGGACCAACCTGACTGATGATCAATTGAAATGCTAGGACTCTCAGTTGGAGATAAAGTGATACAGACATAAGAAAAACATAAGCTATCACTCTATCCTTAAATATGGCTGTGTTAACAGGGTTTCTTCTTTCTTTTCTGTTGCATTTTGAGTTCCCATTGTATTTCCAGGGACAAAATGTTATTGCACTATAAACCAGTTGAGCCATCTAGCCCACTTGTAATGACAAGACAGAAACCAATAGTCTCTCTTTCAAATGCAGTAGAACCGCTGCCATCTTCTTTTGTTTTGAAGTTTACTGTAGATCAGCATCTTCCATTAGGGCAGCATATTTTATTTCAATATAGCGGTAAGGTGAAAATAGTTCAATTCACTTAATGAAACAGTTTGCATTTGGAGTGCGGGTACAGAATATATTGCTTCAAAGCATTTTTATGCTTCTCTTTAAACAGGTGTTCTATATAATTCAGGGCAGAAAAGGGTGTCATTGGTGCATTCAGTTCTATGACTTCAGCTGTCTCCACTGTAAGCCCAAAGGAATATATATTACATAGACTGAAGGTGTATCATATTTTGCTGTGTTTACATATAGAGTACGGCTTTTAAGGTCTCCTAAGAGTTATAGCATTTAAGGCCAGAAGGAGCCACTAGATGATCTAGTCAGACCTCCTATATATATCACAGGCCACCAAAGCAGCCAGCACCTGCATAATAAACTCAACAGAAATGAGACCCAAGAAAATGAGACCTATAGAAGACTAAACTTTTGTGTGCCACAGGCAGAGAACAGGAAGGACTGAGGTGCACTGGTGCTTGAGGCCTCTGCAGTGTCAGGAAAATAATTAAGTGAGATATACCCAGATAATCCCAGCAAGACATTTGGATGCCTGAGTCCCAGTAGGAATTAGTGGAAATTATGCATTCAAATGGAACCCAAAAACGTATTGTAAATCTCTACCTGGGGCCTCTAAGTAGAAAGTCAGTGTGAGCCTTGGCACACAGATGGAGCCCTATTGAAGTCAATGGGTCTATCCACTGTGATTGATACAAGACAGATCCAGACAGCTGATGCAATGCAGATGCTGGCTACACCTGTGAAATATTTCATCTATATAGAGAGAATCCAAAACAGTGTGTGTTTGATATTTCAAACACATGGTGGGCACGATGCATCTTGCAAATACCTCAACATCCCTGTGCTCCACATATAAATGTCACAAAGTGGGAGAGAAGTCACCTAAAAACTGCTACATTTGTACTGGTATAAGCCCTAATGTGGATGCAGCTACAATGGTACTGAAGGTATCTTACATTGATATCATTTATTTCATGTCCCTACCAGAATAAGCTATCCTAATATAAGCATTTTTATACGGATATAAATGTCTCAGAATTTGGTGGGGGGTTGTTTCTTAAACAGTTCTTGCTTTTATCAAGAGTGATTTGCTCCTGAAAGGAATTTATGAACAACAACTATACTGCTATAAAATGGCAAAACTTTGTAATGTAGACAAGCCCTTAGTCGGGATGGATTTGGCCATTAGACAGTTTCACATCATTTGCTATCCCAGTGTCATGCTGTGGAATCATATTTGTTATACTAATGTTAGACATTTCCCACACAATGCGCCATTATCCTATATTGTAATGAAAATCTTTTAATATAGTGCAATGCCGAATGCTTGAGGCAATGCTTGACCTAACTCCAAAATCGTTTTTGAGTAACTAAGAGCCACATCCTGCAGCTCATACTTATGAAAGACTCCTATTGACGGCAGCCAAAGTTTTTTCCTGAGAAAGGATTTGTGCGTTCTCCTCCTGTATGGAACCTGGAGAGGAACATTAGGATCCTGAGGGCAGAATTGGGTTAGGATGAGGATTTGGCCCTAATTTAGAAGTGAAATACCAATCCCAAATTAAATACATTTAATTTTTTGGTTACCTGCAGTTCCAGAGCTGAATTTTTTTTGCACTCCATAGATCTGCAGTAGGCCTGTCCCCACCAACCCATTTACCCAAGAGTATGTATTTTCTTTAATCGATTCTGCTTTAAATAAACCCTGTCCTAAGAACAATGAATCTCTCTTTGTGCCATCTATTCTCTGGATAAACATCTACCACCTCCGTAGCCTAAGGTTATTTTTCTATTAAGATGATTGTTAACATTTCTGAGGTTGTCACATTTCAGGAAGTGAAACTGATGTCACAATCAACATGAAGTTATAATGATCATTTGACAGGATATTCTGAACCACCAAACCTGCATGCCCCCAAAATACCACTCAAATTCTCAGGCTGTACAGGCCCAGCCTCATTTAAACACAAAAGTAAATGTAACGTTTTATTGATTCTGAAGCTTTGCACAAAGAGTTTGTCTCACCAAGCATTACACTTTAAAAGTCGTGCCACACAGTCCATTATTCTACTTGGATTTGTGCCAAGGCATAACAGGATTTCAGTGGATAATCACCTAAAATGTCCTATAGTAAACATTCAAGAGACCTTTACTTTGGTTTTCAGAAGTAATGTAAAACAGTCCTGGAAGTTCCTTAGCTACAAACTCCAATTCTTGCCCTAAACTGTTAAATGCTCTTGCTGGTGACTGACACATACTGCATCACAGTGGCTAATTTCAGCCACCGGTGAAATTATCACCATGTATCTTTTCCAAGTTGAAGTTAGCCAACTGAAATCCTTTAGGATAAGAGGTGCTTTACAAATTCACAATACGGTTGTCTAGCTCTAGTCCGTCTGCAAACATGTTTCTGAGATAATTTTTCTGTCTGGTCTACCCACCATTTTAAAGAGCGTGATAAACAGCAAAGGTCAATAAACATCAACTCCTCAGTTGCTCTGCCACCACAGAGCTGCTTAGACATGTTTGGGCAGGATAAGTTATGTTGTCAGAGAGATACTGTAGGTGGCTTTAAAGCTGTAGCTATTTCTGGGACAAAACTAAACAGAATCCAGGTCAATGGAGATTTTTTGTTGAACGAGAGGCAGCAGGAGTTTTCCAGGAAGTCTGACAACAATGTGACTGTGCTACAGAATCACAAAATACCAACTTGGATGTCCTTTAGCCTTTGCCATCCTCCTGAGGAAAATTTCAATTAGTTTAGAATCAAAACAGAAGTCTGGTTTAGCCAGCACTGGTCATACTAATCCTTCTCAAGCAGCAATTCTGCTCCGCTCTTTCTAAACAGCTATAAGCCTGGACATTAATTGCAGCTCCCTTTCTAGACAGTAAAATGTATCTACTCATGGGAACTCTAGTGTAGCCCAAGAGCATATATGTACAACTATGAAAACTAGCAATAAATAATTCATTGTGCATGGCATGTATGTACCAGGAGCAGGACGCAAAAGGGAGCTCAGGCAGATGCACTCTTTCCATTGTGTGTTGCAAATTTGCCATGTCTCTTTGTTCGTGATATTAGTCCCTGATAACTAATGTTGGGAATCAGTTACAGATGCCATGAGTCATATAAGGCTGGTTCTTATATTATTGGATCCAGGTTTCCCGTTCCTTTTGGGGGACCTGTTTATACTTCAAGATATTTATGTAAAAGGAATGGAAATTCTGAGCCCTGGAAGAGAACTCCATAGAGCAAAAGAGACAGCAGGTGAGGGCCAGTTTTCAAAAGTGCTCAGACTTTCAGTTGCTCCACATCCTTTTAGCCACCTATATAAGGACCAGATTTGCAAAAGTGGTCCGCCCCTAGCAGCCTCCATTGGGGACAACTAGGGCTAGATCAGGGATCGGCAACCTTTGGCATGTGGCCCATCAGGGAAATCCGCTGGCAGGCCGGGACGGTTTGTTTACTTGCAGCGTCCACAGGTTCGGCCGATCGCAGCTCCCACTGGCCACAGTTTGCCGTTCCAGGCCAATGGGGGCTGCGGGAAGCAGTGCGAGCTGAGGGATGTGGTGGCTGCCGCTTCCCGCAGCCCCCATTGGCTGCGTGCCAGGGGTTGCCGATCCCTAGGCTAGACTGTCACAAGAGTTAAGCACCCGATGTGCTGAGCCCTTGTGAAAATCTAGCCCTGAGTACCTGAGGGGAGACGCGTAGTCCTCACAACTTAAGAGAGACATGTATAGGGCCCCAATCCTGTAAACTCTTAAGAATGTGCATAACTCAACACGAGTAGCCCCAGTGACTACAGTGGGACTGCTGATGTAGGCAAACCACTGCCTGTGCTCAGTGTTTGTAAGACTGGAGTCCTTGAGGAGATTTCAGATACTACAAGGCCATCTCTGATCTCTCATAGTTTCCCCCATGATTTCTCTGAATTGCAACATTGTTTCCATGATTCCTCCACCTCCCTCCCCACAAAATTCCCCATGACAAATCTACAGCTTGAATGATGCCCAAGTCATATTTATTTGGGCAATGCCAATAGCTCAAACAATAGCGTGGTTATTTAAAATTATAGAAAAAAGTTCTTGTCTTAAAAAAAAAAAAAAATCCTATTTCTGTGAGCGGCTGCCTGGTAAATGGTTGGGACACTGAACGGTTTGTTCTGAAAGGTCCTGGAGCTGCCTCCCAATTGTAACAATGTGTGTGGGAGAAATTTCCCTGCAGGTGAAGAGGAGCTTTCCCAAGGTGTAACCTTCCTCTCCTTCAAAAAACCTTTCAGTCTGGGCAATTGAAAGCACTAGTCCACCCAAAAACAATATAAGGGGAGGGGCGAAGAGAAGATAAACCCCTTGATTCTCCCCCAAGACCAATCAGTACTGCCCTTAAGCCAGACACTGTAACCACTAAACATGTGTTGTTTTAAAGCAGGGGTCAGCAACCGTTCAGAAGTGGTGTGCTGAGTCTTCATTTATTCACTCTAATTTAAAGTTTTGCGTGCCAGTAATACAATTTAACATTTTTAGAAGGTCTCTTTCTATAAGTCTATAATACATAACTATTGTTCTATGTAAAGTAAATAAGGTTTTAAAATGTTTAAGAAGCTTCATTTAAAATTCAATTAAAATGCAGAGCCCCCTGGACGGGAGGCCAGGACCTGGGCAGTGCGAGTGCCACTGAAAATCAGCTCACGTGCTGCCTTCAGCACACGTGCCATAGGTTGCCTATCCCTGTTTTAAAGCAATGTTGTTGTTGTTGTTAAATTAACAAAAACAATTTTATCTGCCTTTGGATTATTCCTTATTGGTGAAACTCACCCCCGAGCAGAAAGCCTGAACAAGGCCTTGGCACCACTTAATGGGGTTGAAGTAGTGTGTAAGTGGGCCCTCAAGTAGTGTGTAAGTGGGCCCTCTGCACTGGGATGTGTTTCATCCCATAGCAGCAAGTGCTCCTTTCCTATTGAATACTCATTAAACAACAATTGCTACTTTGCAGCAACACCATGGAAAAATGTGAAACTTCCATTTTTGTGTGGAACTGGGAGTCCCTTTGATTTCATTTCAGAAACACCAACACAGCAACGCTCTGCAGCTGCCTCCTAGATGGCTGACCTGTGGAGACCCTGGAAGCGGGGACCCTGGAAGCCTGGGTTCCCCTGTAGTCCACCACGTGGGCTGCCCAGAGGGCAGGGAAGTGAGCAAGCTGGCAGGGAACCAGGCAGGACTGGAATCCTGCCCGGTTTCTGCAAAACTTTTGTCAAAATAGGCATATTCCCATGGGAACGTGTCAACTTTTATAAATCATCATTTTCCAACAGCAAACCACTCCAGTGTTTACGAAGCTCCAGGTCGGATGCCTGTATCCTAGGAGCATGTCTGGAACCAATTCATTTCACCCAGCTCATCAGGCAGTTGTCAGTTTTCAGTGACTTTGGGTAGCTGGTGACTTGGACACAAAAGAATTCATAACCATCACAGATTCCTGAGCTATGCAGCGGTTCCAGTGCTGACTTCTGCGTCAGGTTACCACTGCCATGTCAGCCACACTGTACTGCATTTTGCTGCATGCAGCAGAATATAGCTCCTGTGTGGCAATAAAGTGAATAAAGGTAACAGCAGCTATAATTAAGGCTAAGACTTTGTCATGGTTATTTTTAGTAAAAATCACAGACAGGGCACGGGCAATAAACAAAAATTCACGGAAGCTGTGACCTGTCTTTGACTTTTGCTGCTGTGGCTCCATGGTTTCCCCCGCCACCAGGGTGGCTGAGAGCTGTGGGGTTCCTCCTCTGCCCAAGGTGGCTGGAAGCTGCAGGGTGACCATATTTCTCAAAGAGAAAACGGGACACCCCCAAGCGCTCGCCTGAGGCATCCCCCTCTTCCTCCTGAGGCTGTCGCCCGTCACTGGAACCCTGAGGAGGCCCCCCTCAGGAGTCTGTCACCTGTCACTGGAACCTTGCAGGGGCCCCCCTTGCTGGAACCCTGCCAGGGGCCCGCTGGCTGCCAGCTCTAGAGGCTCACAGCCCATAGGCGCCAGCTCCATGGGTGCTCCGGGACTGGAGCACCCACGGAGAAAAAATAGCGGATGCTCCGCACCCACCAGCAGCCAAGCTCCCCTGTCCTTGCCTCCTTCTCCCCCGTAGTGCACCACGTCCCCACTCCCTCCCAGCGCTTCCCGCCCCCCCTGCCACCTAACAACTGTTTGGCAGCGCTTAGGACTTTCCAGGAGGGAGGGGAGGAGTGGGGACGTGGCGCACTCAGGGGAGGAGGTGGACAAGAGGCAGGGCAGGTGCGGGAACTTAGGTGAAAGGTGTGGAATGGGGGCGGAAAGGGGGCAGGGCTGGGGTGGGGACTTTGGGGAAGGGGTGAAATGGGGGTGGGACAAAGGCGGTGCAGGGGTGGGAAGAGGTGGGGCATGGGTGGGACCAGAGGCGGGGGGCAGTTGAGCACCCACTGGGCAAAGGGGAAGTCGGCACGTATGCCACTGCCCCTGGGGCTCAAGCAGAGAATGTGACTTTCAAGACCTCCGTGGCATAAATGTAGCCTTAGCCAGTGATGAGCTCCCAAAGTCCTAAGAACCGGTTCCCTACCGGGTCCTCAGCAGCATCTCGGCGGTGGCGGGGGTCTTCACTCGCTCCGGGTTTTCGGCGGCAGGTACTTCACCCGGAGCGAGTGAAGATCGCCCCCGCCGCCGAAATGCCACCGAAGACCCGGTAGGGAACTGCGCGATGAGTACAAGCCCCACGTGCCTGAGTCCCCCCCCATCCAACCCCAACCCACGTCCTGCCCCCGACTGCCCCCCTCAGAACCCGCAACCCATCAACCCCCCCCCCGCTCCTTGTCCCCTGACCACCCCCTCCCGAGGCCCCCGACCCTAACTGCCCCCCAGGACCCTACCCAACTCACCCTGCTCCCTGTCCCCTGACTGCCCCGACCCCATCCACCACCACCTCAACAGACCCCTGGAACTCCCACACGTACCCACCTCCCCACCATTCCCCATCCCCTGAGTGCCCTCCCCAGAGCCTCTGCCTCCTCCAACGGCTCCCTGCTCATTATCCAACCTCTCCTCCCAGCCCCGGCCCGGCCCCCTTACCATGCTGATGTGTAAGGATGCTGCGCAGCCACTGGAGCTCGCAGCCCCACCCTCTTACCATGCCACTCAAAGCGGCAGGAGCTGCAGAGCTGTCCAGAGCGCTGGCGCCGGCAGTGCAGCCCGCTGGGGCTCCATGGGGGGGGGGCAAGCGGGAGAGGGGCCAGGGGAGCCTCCCCAGCTGGGAGCTCAGGTGGGCCGGCAGATTGGTCCCGCGGGCTGGATGTGGCCTGCGGACCGGAGTTGGCTCACCCACCCGCCCCTTTAGGAACCG
This sequence comes from Malaclemys terrapin pileata, assembly GCF_027887155.1. Taxonomy (NCBI): domain Eukaryota; kingdom Metazoa; phylum Chordata; order Testudines; family Emydidae; genus Malaclemys; species Malaclemys terrapin. Next base: position 31,033,693 of record NC_071512.1, read on the forward strand.
GTTCTACACCAGCTTCTAAATTTAACAACCGGCGACCAGGCTTCAGCTCACCACTGGCTTTAGCTATAATGCATTGGTAGAACAGTTAGGAAACAATGCTAAAATTCTCTAGTTCTGCATTGGCAGGGAGATGGCCTAGATGACTGGCTCTTCACCCAGGAGTCACGACCCTTCCTTTCTTAATGACTAGATGAAAAGGCCTGTTCGTAGACATTGCTGTTTCAACATGTAGTCACTGTCTGGAAAAGCTTGGAAAGGAGTGACCCAGATAACCAGCCAGGTCTTTTCCTTCTCGAACATCTAAGATTCAAATCAGTCTGGTAAAGCCCTAAGGGCCAGAACGTCAGCTGGGTTGTGCAGTAGAGCCTTGTATCAGAATCTTCATTCTGGGGACAAGGAGGAGTCTGTTAATTTGCTACAGAGGACTCCCCATACCCTTTTGATATTCGGCACAACCTTTGTGCATTGTTCCAGGCATTGACCTTGCCTAAGCAGTATCACAGAATGCTACAGCAGGACAAAGGCTGTCTTTCTGTTCTTTTTGTATAGCACCTTGCACAATGGAGTCCTGCTCCGTGACTGTCTCCCCGAGGTGGTATGAGAATACAAATAATAATAGTAATTTGTTTTGTGTAAATGGATATCAATTAATCATCATGTTGGGGAATTCATCCTAGTTGAGGGGAAAAAAAGATCAGACTGCTCATGCTAGACAGAAAACCTGCCACATGCCCAGTCTCCTTGGGTTCAGAAGGCATGGATATAGTGGATTTGCTGTGGTTCTGTTCCGGGTTAGGTTTAGGGTTGGCCTGGAAGTTGTTAATGACTGCCATGACCCGGGTCTTTGGTTTATAGACAATTATAGACTTGGTTAAAGCTGATGGTTGCTGTTAAGCACCCTTTATTCAAGCTAAATGGAAGGAGCAGTTAAATGATGTGTTTCATAGTTGTAGCTGAAACAATAGGAGGCTACCTCCCAAGGCACTAGGCCGCACGACAAAGCCTGAGTAGAGTGAGCTGTGTGGTCTGAGGGGTTTCCCTGGGACTAATTGCACATGCAGGGGTGAGGGGACTGCTTAGTTGCTGCCTTGTGAGTTAGAGGAAAGATAGGGTTACCATATTTAGTGCCTCCGAAAGGAGGACACTTTAAAGGGGCCCCCGCCCCCTCCCCAAAGTCTCCGCCCCCTCCCCTGCTTCCCGCGAACATTTGAGTCGCTGGAAGCCTGAAGCAGGTAAGGGAGGGGTGGGGGGAGGAGGTGCGGCCCACCCCCGGCCCCGCAGGTCCCCAGCCCGTCGGCCGAGCCCCCGACCCGGCACCCGAGCCCCCGGCACCCGAGCCGCCGGCCGAGTCCCCCGAGCCCCCAGCCCGGCCCCGGGCCCCCCGGAGCACTGCCGGCCGAGTCTCCCGAGCCCCCGGCCCGGCACCTGGCACCCGAGCTGCCGGCCGAGCCCCAGGCCCGGCCGGGCCCCCCGAGCCTCTGGCCGGGCACCCCGAGCCCCCGGCCCGGCACCCCGAGCACCGCCGGCCCGGCACCGCCGGCCGGGCCCCCCGAGCACCGCTGGCCGAGCCCCCGGCCCGGCACCGCCGGCCGGCCCCCCGAACCCCCGGCCCGGCACCGGGCCCCCCGAGCACTGCCGGCCGAGTCCCCCGAGCCCCCGGCCCGGCACCGCATGTCCGATTTTCCCAGACATGTCCGGCTTTTTGGGATTTCCCCCCGGACGGGGATTTGGAGCCCAAAAAGCCGGACATGTCCAGGAAAATCCGGACGTATGGTAACCCTAGGAAAGAGCCAGCAGGCAGCAAGAGCAGCGGTGGTAAGAATGGCCCTGGGAAAAGAAGAGACACAGAGCTCCTTTGGGGCATAGCACACACTGGAAATGCAGACTTGGATTTCTGAGCAAAGAAATCACCCACTGTTGTTTGTATCTACTGCATTCCTGGAAAGAGCACTTTGTGTACATTCTGTGTAAACAAACACTGCATTAAAGAAAGGCCTGACTTGTATAATCACTGTCTCCTCCTAACACAACCAACCCATTGAGGCCCTGAAGAGTGGCTAACTGCTCAGGCCAAAAGGGGCAATAGGTAGGATTCATGGAGTCCACAAGTGTGGATTTCCTGATCATTCCCTCTCTTGGAAGGGAGGTGCTGCAGCATCTCCTTTGTCACCTAATTGGAGGAGTCTTTGGGTTCCCAGCAAATCCTGGAGCTGAAAGGATCTCCCCAGCTCAGTCAGGTTATGCCACAAAATGCAGAATATTAATTTGAATAACAATTTCTGGACCTCTGAGATTCAAGTCTTTCCTTTCCCAGGTTACATGCTTATTTTCAAGTTTCAATATGAAAGTAAAAGGAATATCGGGAATAATGTTATAATTTTTCTTCTCTTTTCAAACCCATCCATGTCTTAATGTTTTGTGCCCTTAAAAAAAAAGTTTCAATGTTTTTCCCTTTTCCCCCCAAGTCAAAAGAGTGATAAAGCAGCCCTTCAAAAATAAACTAGTGAGCAGAACCCAGCAATAGTGAAACCTGAAAGTAACAAATTGGCACATGCAAACTATGGAAGAAAATGTCAATAGAAAGCAGCTTTGTTTCAGGATTCTGACAGGATAATTATTGGACAAATAACAGGAGGAGGTAAAATGATTGAGAACTCAGCAAGAAAACCCTGACTGTGTCCTTTTAAGAAGTTTGTTTCTGCTTAAGTTTTGAGAGTGGAATTCTTACAGAATGAGACTCCAGTTGTAATTAGCAGTGTTGCATCTTGCTTAATGACATTCCTGAAGTAATTCTTCAGTGGCTGTGAAATGCCAAAATCCTATTAAAAAACAACTCAAAGAAAAATGCCCATTTGAGACTCAAAGCACCCCCACCCACGGTCCAGTTACCTAAATTGAATGTTCCAAGGATTCATTTTCATAGTTCTTAGCTTTAAAAGATGCTGTCAATTTAAAGAACACAATGAATGTTTATGAAAATGCAGTGGTCCATTCAGGGGTGTACCCAGCTCAGTGGTTCATGTACAGAGTGCAGCAGGTATTACTGATTACTTAGTTATTTTGGTGCAAGTCCCTTGTGTGGACACCTTCAAACTGACTTGAGAGTGCCATGTATTGATTTAACTTAAGCACAACTTATTTAGATGCTGTGAATAATTTAATAGGGTAAATCAATATAAGGCACTCTTAAATCAGCTTAAAAGTGTCCATGTGTGAGGGATGCAGTTAAGTGAATCTGTTTCTAAACCTTCTTCACTAAACTGGCACAACTTGTAGGTAGACATGGCCTTAGTGTTCCTTAGGAAAAGAGGAGAGATTTCCTGAGCTACTATGAAATATTATACTGAATAATCTCTTTATAAATAACATACAGTAAGTACAATTTTTTTTAGTTTCTGAAGCAGTTCAGATTCAACATGCACAAAGAATAATCCTTATCGTATAATAGCCCCAGGTAGAGATCAAGCCTCGATGCATTGGGCTGACTACCACTTTCTATAATATATTTCAAAGATACTTTCTTCTGGAAATAACAGATTGATTTGATTAAATGAATAAGAAAGCATCTCTCGCAGCCCTAACAATATACATTTAGTATTTGCATATGGTCTGAATGAAGGTTGTCAAAATCATGCAAACTAGGAGGTGAGCAATAATGTTTCCTTTTAGATAGAGATCTTGAAATATAAGTTAAAAGGTAACAAATATAAACTGACACAGTCTTACTTTGGCCTGATCTCCATGACAAAGTTAAATCAACCAAAGTCCGCTTGTTTTGACATAGTTTTGCATGCATCTACACCTAAATCTGACTGCTACAGATAAACGCAATAACATGACCACCTCCTTAAATGACACAGAGCCACAGCAAACATACCTGTCAATGTAGTGCAAGGGTAGACACCACATTACCTGTGTCAACCCTAACAGTTCTCTAACAGCTCTGTCACAATGCCCCAAACCCCACAACAGTGGTTGTTTCAGACACAACTTTGAACTCCACTGCCCCTGGGTCACAGACACTGGCAGCCCCCACACCAGGGTGTTTTTGAAGTGACTTTTCATGATTGCCTACCTTGGTGAGCACACCTACTAACCCATCCACCCATGCTGGCTCCACACATGTGCCAGGCAGCTACTACATACACTCCTACCTGGAGCAGGAAAGAAGTCATGGGTCTCCTTGGCCTGTGGGGAGAAGAGTCTGTGTAAGCGGAGCTAAGGAGCAATTGAAGAAACAGACATCTAGGTGCAGACTGCACAGGGGATACTAAAACTGGGGCACAACAGGGATGAGCAGCAATGCCAAGTGGGGTACTTTAGCAAGCATACGAGAAGTGAAGGAGGGCAACAACAAATCTGGGCCGCCCACAGGCCTGCCACTTCTACACTGAACTGCGTGCCACACTTGGCAGTGAGTCAACCAGCACCCAGAATGTGACTGCAGATGCTTCACTAGAACCTGGCACAGAGACCCCTGCAGTATACAGCCAGGGTGGAAGGGGGGACAGCACCAGACAGACACAAAACCCATGTGGTGAGCCAGGAGCTGTTTGTAACTCTGCTGGAGTCATGCCAGTCTTGCCAGGCAAGCATAGATGAGCCTTTAATCAAGGGGAAGGGACTCTGGTAAGTGTAAATGCGCATTATTCCTCATAAGCATTTTTTACCTTTTTGGTGCCCAAAACAACAAACCGCCTCTCCCTTCCCCACCTACTCTTCTTCCCTGTTTAAAAATGGTGCCCATCACATCTGCATATTTACAGAACAAAGGCATTGACTTTGGATCTCACTTTAAGTAAAAAATAATCAGGCAGTGCAAATTACACAGTAGGTTACTGTCCGGTGCTCAGACAGAGATGACGAGAAAAAGGCAGAGGAAGCATTTGCTTTTGCTTTCCTTGGTTTACTGGGCAAGGTGGGGGGCACAATTCTCCCCATGCAGAGTACTTTGTTTTTCTGAACAGGTATGTCCCTTTTATCCTCTTGAGCCATCTCAGTGGAATTCTCATGGAGATACTCTACAGTCCTCTCCCGAACATTTCTAGGGATGGCAGCTTTGTTTCTGTCCCTGTGATACGAGATATCTCCACATTACTCTGTGATGAGTTCTGCTGACACCACTGCAGTAAACAGGCTAGCAGCATACAGGGCCCTGGGCAGTTTCAGGATGCCAGTATCAGCTGGGGTCTTTGTCACCCTCAGGAGTGAGATATCAGCCAAAATGACCACTGCCTGTGAAAAAAATGGCACTATTCACTGCACTTTCCCTCTCAGCATCTAATCTTTCCATGCAACACAGTTCCCCTTTTCCACACCTCTCCCCCCCTCCCCCAAACTAGTCTGGTATGCACCTTCACTTGAGCTGCAGAGGGTGTTTCAGCAAGGTGCTCCAAAGCTAACGTGACAATAAACATTTCTTATTAAAGGCCTTTATGAGAATACGTAAGTGAATTTTGAGACTTCTCTTTCCCTTTCCATTGTGACTTTGCATCTACTGCTGGTTTTTGTCTGTTTTAATCAACAGCCTCTACCATGGTAGCCTTGAGAGATGCTGGCTCCATGCCTGCTGGACATCTGTTCCTGATCAGGAGAAGAAAGAAGCAGACTTGGGAGGATGTGTTCTGCAAGATCCTCTACTGCAGCTGACCATGAACGCAGGGATTGGAGGAGTGGAATGGCCAATAGCAGGGTGAAAGGCCAGGAATGGAAAGAGTGGATGCTGCAAAAGAGGCAAATGGACAGAGAAGTGCAGTGGTACGTGCCGCAGGACATTATGGCTTTGCTCAGGCAACAAATGCAGGTGTTGCAGAACATTATTGTGCTGTATGTCCAAAGACCCCAGACACAGCAGCTCTTCCAATTCATGGAAAAGTCCATGCTTGCTGTTCCCTATACTCCCCAATGGGCTGCAGTATGGCATGAACCCTTACCTCAAATACTTACTCCACAGCATGGGAAAACTAGGAGAACCATGACTACACTTATGATGACCTATATTAACTACAGGATCAGCCACCAGGTACCATGCACTGCATGTTTTGTAACATGAATTAAACCTTTTAATATGTATGCCTCTTTAATGTTGATCTTTAAAAATATGAGCCACCATCTTACAGTGCTGCTACTATGTTTAACTTTAACTTTGTTTCCTGTTTCTATGGACACAATACAGTTATTTTATATATGTTAAAATGTTCCTGTAAGGCCTCTGTCAGTTGTAAAACTCCACAGTTGGCTCTTCTAATAGCCCTTTTGTCTGGTTGCTCAAATTTAGCAGCCAGCCAGTCCACCTCACCCTTCACCCTTCCAGTAGCGTTTCCCCCTTCGTCTTACAGACATGTAGTAGTACACAGCATGCAGCTATAATAGGAATGTTTTGCATTGCTGAGATCCAGTCTAGTCATTAAACATTACCAGTGAGCTTTTAATTGACCAAAAGCACATTCAACAGTCATCCTGCACCACCTCAGCTGGTAGTTGAATCTTTCCATGGTGCTGTAAATGCAGCTCTCACCCTAATGTCCCTGTGCTGGAGGAAGCTTGGCACACACACAAGTAGGAAAGTGGCTTTTTATATCTGAAAGTTCTGCAATCAGTGATCATCATTACAAATCTGTATTACGAGGTACTGATTGGTGGGATCACCAGTTTCTCAGGCCCAGCAGCCATGATCCACCATGAATGCCAGCAGCAACCTGACATTTTAATTTACTGTGTCCATCAGCAACCAGATTGTTGTCAAACATCTCTTCCTCCTTACATACCCAGTTGTAGTAGTACCCACTGATAGTCCACAAATACAGTACAGTAAAATCTCAGAGTTACAAATACCAGTGTTATGGACTGACCGGACAACCACATTTGAAACTGGAAGTACTCAATCAGTCAGCAGAGACAAAAAAAAAAAACCCCAGACTGTACAGGCTAGTAGAGTACTATGTTAAACATAAACTACTATATATATATATATATATATATATATATAAGGGAACATTTAAAAAAGATTTGACAACTAAGGTAAGGAAACTGTTAATGTGCGGTTTCATTTAAATTAAGATGGTTAAAAGCAGCATTATTCTTCTGCACAGAAAATTTCAGAGATGTATTAAGTCAATGTTCAGTTGTAAACTTTTGAAAGAACAATGCTAATATTTTGTTCAGAATTACGAACAAGCTCCATTCCTGTGCTGTTCGTAACTCTGAGGTTCTACTGTAGAACCATGTGTCCTGTATTAGCAATGGCCATGAGAATTATGTTGAGCTCCGTAGGGTCCATGCTTCTTGCAGAGAGATGGTAGAGACTGAAAAGTATCACACATGACTGTGGAAGTTTATACCAGCATGAAAATTATGGGGGGGCATCCTGAACAAATTGTTTATATTCCACAAAACACTGGAAAAATGTGTCACAAGTCATTGTGCTGGACAGTGCCATGCCGCATGCTGGCATACCTATCCATGGTACACCATATTTTCAATCGACGCAAACACTTGTGGTGAGAATGCACAGCGCTGATGCAAGCAGCTAAGTTTGCGTGCATCTGAACAATATATAAAAGTGAGTGGCTGTATGCTGACGTAAGTTATGTTGACCAAACTTTGTGTAGCCACAGGCTTCTAGTGTATGATACAGAGTCTGCATTTACACATATCTGTGTTTAGCCTACCTTCCTCACAGCGTACTTAATCCCATCAGAAAACCTCCCCTGCCTTAATAGCCATTATTCTGCTATCATGTAGAGTAGGTAACTCTATAGTACCATAGTTCCTTACTGTTTAAAAACAGAGAGGAACATTTCTTGCTCATTATCGAGCACTTGTGTTGTGTATACACTCAATATACACACAGTAAATAGACAAATCTATAACAAATCATAAATGATCACAGATGGCACTGAATTCTTGATAAGGATTGTGTATATGTCCTTTAGACTGTGCATCAGATAAACAGCATAACTTGTATTTTCAACAGGTCCCAAAGGAATTAGATTCCCCTGAATTTCAATGGAAGTTGCATATCTAATTTGTTTGGGCTCATACCAAACTCGCAGCATATACAGTTATGTATAAACTTTCCAGCATTAACATATTTCTAGCAGTATCTTGCAATTTTTAGAGCATAAATCCTGGACCAGTGTCATTACAGCTTTCTATGAATACTACTACAGGGAAGATAATTTTTTTATTAAAATTCAGAAATAGAATTAGGCCTGACATATTTTAAAAAGCAGCCTTCATTTCTGATGACACAATTAACTATGACTGCAAAAAACTATCAGTTAAACCCATGAGGATCTCATTGTGCCTGTTAAAATAGAAGCCAGGCTGAGGACTTCAAAGGCACCAGGTCCTTTATTTATTTTAGCCAAATATGAGGCATTTAAGCAACATACAAAATCCACAGTTCAAAACCTTGAATAAAAAAAAATTTAATCAAACCCAACCAACCTAATTATTTAGCCCAGGCAACTGACATTACATTTTTGAAATCATTTTATCATCTGATAAGCAACCAACCATATTCTGAAATGTTTGCTTTATACATAGGGACTAATACATTCTGCTTTTCCATACACAACTCCCATTGTTATACCCTAAGTTCAGGGGTACATTCTGCAGCTGGAGCCAGATTTTTAAAGGTAATTAGACTCCTAAAGATGCATATAGTTGCCTAATGCTTTTCAAAAGTGACTAGGTTCCTGACTCTCATTGATTTCAATAGAGGTTAGGCACCTAGATGCTTTTGAAAATCTCACTAGAGGCCTATCTGCATCTTTAGGTGCATAAATACCTTTAAAAATCTGGCCCTTGGTCTTTAGTTGTTAAACAGAAAAATTTCAGCAATAAACTTGATTAATGTAACACTACAATTAAGAATTTGAACAGATAAAGCTGAAACATATACAGCAAAATCCATCGCCCTTCCCGCTCCAAAAATAAAGCAAAGCCTCATCCTTAATACCAAGAACAGAGTACATTCATTCACTAGTAGGCAGGAACCAGGGATAGTCCAGTTTTACAGTGGTCTTTCTTCAGATCTTCTAGCCTTCTAGAATATTTTACAAAACAATTTTAATTAAAAAAAAAAAAGTCTATTCTATGTTCCCATCCCTGTGGCATATGAACTCTTCACATACATGACACAAGTGAACACACTCACAACAGCCCTATGAGGTGGGCATTCTTCTAGTGCAGCTGTGAAACATGTCCCCTAATTCTGGTACCATATAGCAACACAAAAAACTACAGTTCTTGGCCTTTTTGTAGGTTATACTTAGTTCCTTAAATGGATATTTAAGAGAGTTGCAGTCTTCATTTGGAGACAAATTGTTTTTTCAAGATAAGGGGGCATATAATAATAATACTTAATAAATATATTAGAGAGACAAGGTGGATGAGGTAATATATTTTATTGGACCAACAAGATATTACCTCACCCACCTTGTCTCTCTAATATTCTGGGACCAACAAGGCTACAACTACACTGCATAGTTCTCATATAGCATTCTCCCTCCATACATTGTGAAACACTTTATTAGGGTCAGTATCATTATCTTCATTTTACAGACAGGAAAACTGAGGCACAGGGCGGTGAAGTGACTTGCCCCATCATCAGCAAATGAGTGGCAGAACCAGGAATGGAGCCCAGAGCTTTGGGTCCCAGTCAAATGCTCTATACCCTAGCAATACTGCTACTTGGTAGACTTTAATAAAAACAACAAAGCTGTATGTGTTTCTTTACATTATTCCAGCCTAGGCCTCTAGAGCACCAGCTCAGCAGGGTAAGGGAGCAGTTATAGTACTGGCACAGTCTTCTGTGGATAAAGCACCATGTTACTCCCATAGCTTTACATATATAAAACATACTTTAAACCAAATAAGAAACAGCCTATCAGGACTACAACGAATTATTCTTTTTAGCTTGCTGTGAACAGTTCCCTTTACTGACCCTTGTATAGAAATTGGTTAACTACTAACCTCTCTTCTCCACATCCTCCTTTAGGTCTAAAGCCTGTTTTATAGAACTCCTTCCTTTGCACATCTAGTTTAGGAAAGAACCCTCTGAGCTTCTAATTACCCCTTCAGCCAGCACTTGCAGCCTTGCTTCATTACCCCCAACCCACTCCACCTGTGAGAGAATAGAAGCATTAGGAAAGGAATTAACTCCTGGCTTGTTGGTACGAAGCTGGAATTGTTTCCCTCATTCACAGCTATGCTATCTGTTTGTAGATGTTTAAAGACACTCTATCTTAAAAACTGGTTGTCACCAGGACACTTTCACAAACTCAATAGAGTTCAGTACAAACTCAGTAATGGTAGTATCAGGGGGACATTTTAATGACACTGATTTGCAGTTATTCAGACATTACTAGTGTGACCCTATTCCTGGTCTCAGGAAACTTCAGATAACTGAGGCTTCAAGATGATCTGTAATTATAATACTAGTAACTAGAGGTGAATGGTGTTGTGCCTTCCAGATACAGAGAGCAAAGTATATGATTCCTGTCTAGATGTCTTTAATTTCAGATAAGGAAAAAAGCCAAGGGAGAACAAATACAAGGTCTCCCTATGAGAGAGAAAGATGACTGTGTGTCTATGTGTAAGATCCTCCTCCATCTTGAATTCCCTCACATCCCAGCCCAGAGCAGACAAGCAGGCAGCCTTCTTGCATTTAAAATTACAGAACTCAGAATCATAGCTATAAACAGTAAAGGCCACAAAGAAATTTGAGTTACGGTAATTCCTGATTGATGTGCTGAATGCTCCCACTAACAAAGGCAGAAGAGATTGGGGTGTAGGAAGGGAATCCAGCCAGAGGTGACATGGGCAGGGTCAGGTCACCTCTGAATCAAGCACATAAATGTGTTTGTACTAACTTTAAAAAAAAACATATTTTGCTTTCTGTGAAATCCTCTGGCATTTGATTCACTGAAGATACCACAGAATTAATTATTCTGACACATTGCTAATGACCTGGGGATGCCACATATGGGATGGCACAGGATGTCCCATTCTGAGACAGTATCACAGAAGGAGAATTGCTAGGAAGTGCATGGAGGGGGAAAATATATTATTCAGACAAACTTTTGTAAAGTATTTCTGCATGGAATGCTTCCAGGAGCTTGCTTAGTGGGATGGAATCAGCTTTCTTTCCACCTTTGCAGTTCACCTTTGAACACAATTAAAACCTCGGGGATTTTACAGAAGAAGTGGGGGGGGGGATTTTTGTTTGTTTGTTTGTTTATGAGAAAAGCAGGGAATTTGCCAAGCCTCATGACACCAGTACCTGGCAGAGCCAGCACAATGGGTGTGGTAAAGCAGCCAGAGCGTAAGCATATTCTACTAAGTTTTGAGCTCCTTTTTATTTATTTTAATGGACTTTTTCAAAAGCTGCTCTTTGCACCTTTCCCAGTGAAATCCAAGTTAGTGTGTGATTGCATTCTCATGCACCTACCAAGTGAATCCAGGAGACTTCACTTCTCTCTCTTTCTCTAATTTCCCTCTGGGTTTCAAGTGTAACACTTACTGATCACCCAGATTAAGGATTCATTGCATAGTGAGAAAAACCATTTCATTTCAACATAGCTTGTAGCTGCCAACTTGCCCACTAGCACTTGAATCATAATTCCCTTGTCTGTGATCCAAAGCCATAATTAAGATGCTCAAATGTTTCTCTCATATATTGTTCCTGTTCCAGGACTGAAGTTGCACATTGCAGTTCTACTGGGCCTTTTATTCAAGGATCTCAAAGTGTTTTTCAAATATTTAATAAAAACCTCTTAACACTGGTGATTTTGCATATAGGTAAACTGAGGCATGGGGCCTTCATGACTAAGATCCTGCTGCTACTGAAATAAATAGGAAATCACTTATAAAACTCATTGAGAGCAGGACTATTGTGTATGCAAATCACTCGACATCTCTCAGTGAGGTGGTAGCATAGCCATAAAGCAGGAATGCATGAGTTCCAGTCCCTTGCTCTGATCAAACAAATCATTTCTTCAATCTCTTGCATGCCACATCTCATGGCGCTTGAGGTAATACAATATAAATGAGATCTAGAAAGTCCTAATAAAACTTTCCTGTTCCAATTACACAAAATTAGTCTTCAGTCTTCTGAAATAAATCTTCTCATTTGCATTATAACAACGGACAACTTTTGTTTAGTCCTACAGCTCAGTAGAGTCAGGGGTTTCTATCATTGCATTATGTATGTCTTTGCACAGAGCAAAATCTGAATCTGCTTTGTTGTATCTAAAGAAAGCCTGGATGAATAACTTTGGGATTGCATACTGACCAGGCTCTAGCCACGTGCCATGTTAACATGTTTCAAATATTCTTTTCCTGAATATGATGCAGACAACACACTTGTTTCTCCTAAGCAAAACTTTAGGAGCTGGGCGGGGCAGAAAAATAAATAGAATGTGGTAGATACTGTAGCCAAAGAAGCCAGAATGTAGCCAGAGGGGTATTATGCAGTACTAAGAGATGCTGCAGAAGCTACTTCTCTTTACCGATAAATCCATCCTTGTCTGTATTTCTTTTAAACAGCTAAAGCCAGAGTTTTCATGTTTACAGATTGCTATGCATAACCTAAATGAGACTTTAAAGGCCCAATCCCGCAGCCCTTACTCAGTTGAACAATCCACTAAAGAAAGAAATTGTCTCACTGACTTCAATGGGATTCTCAAGTGAATACAGGTTTCAAGATTTGGCCCTAATTCATACGAGTCACAATAATCTATTGAAAGCAAGATCAGCCCCAGAAAGATATGCTCATTTCCCTAACTGCATTTCCTGTTAGTGCATTATAGAAAAAGGAAAGAAAAATAAGAAAACTCCCTTGCTTCCCCCTATTTGATATGAGTTATAGATTTCTTATTCTCTTTCTTCATTAACTGTGAAATGACTGCTATAGCATTTTAATTGTTGCCTGAGGGTAGATAAAAATAGGAATACAAGACACACATTATTTTATACTCTGCCAACAGCCTTAAAATGAAATTGTATTTTATGGCACTATAGATCATGTTGAAAAATATGATCAGTAGCAGATTCCAAGCAAATCAAGATTGTTACTTGCTTGTCTTGCAGCGTCGGTGCTAATTGTTTTATAACTACATGATCTGCACAACACTCTTTGATTCATGTAACTGATAAGCCAAAACATTTGAAACACAGCTGACAACTCTGCAGTGCTGTAGATAGAAACAGATATTCTGGACACTAGCAGTGGGTATGGATGCTCATGGCATAACTCAGAGTTATAAATGGGTTACATCATGCCCTCTTGGGGGCAGGAAGGTCACAGGAAGGCTAAAGATACTTGGAAATTTCTACTGGTTGATACTTAAACTTTCTGAGGTATAGACTCATCAGGGAGGGGATGGAAGGAGAAGGCAGAATTCTCCTAACTAGGGAGCAGATAGGGAGGTGTACACAAGAGGTCACTAAACTGATCAGAAAAACACTCCCAGGAATACAGCAGAGGCCCAGTAAACTCATCTATCGATGCAAGAGAGGAAAAAAATGGGGGTCACTATCTCACCTTGCAGTAGTGATAGGGAGACTATTCTGGGCTAGCTCTGCTAGGCAGCAGTTGATGAGGTGAGAAGCCAGAGGTGCCAGGAAACAGGTTGTGTGACTCCTTCAGTTTGGTGTCCTGATTTCCAAATGTGCTCAGTACTTGCTACCTCCATAAAATTATACCACTTTCTTGGTGATGCAGTGTGGTCCGGTGAATAGGGTCACTAAGCTGCTATTGGCCATTTGTGTCTGTTTCTCCTCCCACACTGGTCTATTTAGACTGTAAATTCTTTGCTGCAGAGAGTGTCTCTCACTCTTTTTTTGTACAGTGCCTATCTCAATGGGGTCCTGACCTTCATTGACACTGGTGGGTTCTATTGTAATTAATAATAAATGCATAAACATGGATTTAGGTGCATATCTTTGAGTACCCAAGGGTAGGGCCAATAGTTTCAGGAATTTTGTGTGGAAATAGGTTTCAAGATGAATGAAATTATGCAGAACATTTAGGAGATATCTGTGCATGGAACAACATTCCAGCATCCTCTGGGATTTGCAGGATGATGTCATGAGCTAAGGCGAAGCATTTTTTTGTGAATACCTCTGCATGTGGCATATGTTTTTTAGTGTATGTTAAATATTGTTATGGTTAAGGTTAACTGAGGAAAAGGCAAGCAGCCCTATGTTGTTATTTGCTGTGAAGTGATTCAACAAATGTTTGAACAGCTGTTGCCGGATAGGCACTATTGATATAACCTTTGTAGGAGAGCACATGGCCGAGGATTAGGTATGCTTGTGGAGAGGAGTTGTAATGTATGATGTCAAATCCAGCTTGGCCGCTTCAGTGAGCTTTGTACAGGCATATGGTTTGTGATGCTCAAAATATGAGTATGTCTACACAACAGCTGGAAGCATGCCTCCAGACATGATATACACTAGCTCCACTTGAGCTAGTAAGCTAAAAATAGCAGTGTGAACTTTGTGGCAGGCATGGCAGCAAGGGCTTGCCACCTAAGCTCAGACCCAGGGGATCAGGTGGGCTTGGACTTGAGTGGGTAGCATGTGCTGCAGCCCAAGCAGCAATAACTACACTGCTATTTTTCAGCACACTAGCTCAAGCAGCATTAGCATGTGTCTGCTGACACAGGCTGGGAGGCATGTTCCCAGGTGCAGTGTAGGCATACCCACAGAGTTTAGCCTGATTGAATAGGGACTAGCAGCTCTGGAACTATTCAGGATGGTTGCTAATTTTACACAGGTCCCTTCATTTATGCTTTAGTTTTCTGAGATTTGTTCACCTGCTTAAAGTTACTGCCCCAGCACCATCTTCTACTACAAGGACAGTTATAGTAGTTGGTTGATCAGTGGTGGAAAACCGGAAATCAGCTCTGCTCATAGTATATTATCAATAGCTTGTCATGGAAGAGAAGTGCAATGTTGTACTAAAAACAGATGGTTGCTGTCATTTTATTAACAACCTGGTAGCGCAAAGAACCAGGGGCTTACAGTGATTATTGGGAAGAGCAAGAGTCAGCACTTCAAGGCTATCCGGTGTGCTGAACAGATGGCAGTAGAAAATAAGGCTGAGGGATTTGGACACTCAGTTCTCATTAAAATAAAAGGGAATTGTGCATCCCAATCCCCAAGGCAGCTTTGAAACTTTCAGTCTGGGGAGAGATTGTAAAAGAACACAAGGACGGATTTTTAAATGATCAGCACCCAAAAATGGGGCAAGATTTCCAGCTTATATTCTGGCACCTAAATAAAAGCTAGATTTTTCCAATGCTTTAGCACCTAGCAGCAGCCCAGCATTTTGGCGAGCCTTTGGCAAATCCAGTCATCAGTTGCAGTGCCTAAATGGCTGAGCCCTTCTAAAAACCTGGCCCTTAGGGCTCACGTTTACCTCCAGAGAAGGAAACCCATGCTGGGATGGGGAGGAGATACACCACTTGCAAAGATGGGAAAGTGGGGAAGTAGCCCTTCTGCAGTTATGCTGGGGGGTAGCAGGGATGGGAATCCCCCTAGATATGCTCCGTTGGGTTGCTAAGCTCTGCAGAAAGATCAAGGATGGATTAGTCACAGGAGCTGAATGGCTCTCCTGTGTGTTTCCTGTAGGAGACAGGTGAGGCACAATGGCAAGTAACTGCCAGTGTACCTGATCTGTGGACAAAGGAATTAACGTATGTGGAATAAAGCACCCTTTGTTGCATTCCTCCACATTCTGAAAAATCCCTTTGGAAACCAACAGCAGGGGCCAAATAGTTCTCTAGGCTAGTACATGGAAGAAATAAGTTGCACACATACAAATATTTTTTCTTAAAATAATTGTGTATAGTCCGTCCGTTCAATGATGACGTTTTCATGCTCTCTCTTTTTGTGGATTCTGGAGTGACTCTGAAGTCCAAAGTGTGACGCGCATGTTCGTGAGTAGATTGGGCAGGCAAAGTCATTGGTGAGCGTCTTGGTAGCTGTAGCAATGGTATGACACTTTTCCCTTGCAGCTAACAATTGATTATTTCTGTCCTCTTTAAAGGCTTGGAAAGCTCTGAGTGTTGTGTGTTGCCCTGCTGATCTATTTAATGCAGCCTTCTCAAGATCATCCGGTTTTATTGCACCAAAGTGTATGCCGTTCTTGATGCTGTCCTTGTAGCACTTTATGGGGCAGCCTTGATTCTGGAATCCTTGTGTCAATTCTCCATAGAAAATTTTTCTGGGGAGTTGATATTCAGGCATGCTAATGATGTGTCCAGCCCAGCGTAGTTGGGTTTTTATCAGCATGGCCTCAATGCTTATGGCATTTTACTTTTGGAGAACCTCCAGGTTGGTAATTTTGTCCTGCCAGCGGATCCCCATAGTGAGCACAAACCACATATGGATGGCCTCTAGCTGTTTGATATGCCATTTATATGGTGTCCAGGTCTCACAGCCGTAGAGGAGAGATGTGAGCACAAAAGCATTATAAAGTTTTATTTTTGTTGAGAAGCTTATGTTGTGGGATTTCAGGACTTTGTTACATAGCTTTCCTAATGATTGAGAAACTTTCTGAATCCTGTTCGTGCTCTCTTTGTCAAGAGACCCATCATGGGAGATGTTGTTTCTGAGATAGGTAAAACTGTCAACTTGCTTTAGTTGGTTTCCACTAATGGATATGCTAGGGGATACCAGAACAGTCTTCTTATGCTTGGGAGGGCAATCCCTAAATCACCGTCAGTTTCCACACTTCTGGTTACCTTTGCCTGGTTTAACCTGCCTGCCGAGGCAGTTTACCGGCATGTGGCTACTTGGAGCCACAGGTGAGAGCTGGATGTACAGTGAGGACCACAGAGGAAAAGAACCACTCAAGGAGTGCAGCAGTTCAGATCACTCAAGCAGGTTAGCAATCAGAAACAAGAGTTTAACTGTGTTTGATTTGAAAACTGTTAGAATCCTTTATTGGTGCCTGCTTGGTTATTCCATAGAGCTCGGTTTTTCAAGGGCGAATACAATACAGAAGAAGTAGCATTGGTGGGTGAACAGGTCTTGTGCTGTTGTTCAAAGGGAGCTGCCACCCGATGTGCAAAGACTACCCCTGCTTCTGTTTTCCCTGCCAGCTCAGGACACCAGCACCCTGTCTTGCTGAGCCAGCCACTCCTGTCTGGCTCTAACACAGATCCAGGGTCTGAATCACTTGTCCCAAAGCTGCAAGTTTACCTGAAAACTGCTCGCAGTAGTGTGCTTGTCTTTAGCACTCAGATGCCCAACTCCCAATGGGGTCTAAACCCAGATAAATCCGTTTTACCCTGCATAAAGTTTATGCAGGGCAAACTCATAAATTGTTCGCCCTCTATAACACTGATAGAGAGATATGCACAGTTGTTTGCTCCCCCAGGTATTAATACATACTCCGAGTAAATTACTAAATAAAAAGTGATTTTATTAAATACAGACAGTAGGATTTAAGTGGTTCAAAGTAGTAACAGACAGAACAAAGTAAGTCACCAAGCAAAATAAAATAAAATGCGCAAATCTATGCCTAATCAAACTGAATACAGATAATTTCCTCACCAGTTCCAGAGTGCTCCCTTTTACAGGCTAATCTCCTTTTAGCCTGGGTCCAGCAATCACTCACACCCCCTGCAGTTACTGTCCTTTGTTTCAGTCTCCTTCAAGTATCCTGGGGTGGGGTGGAGAGGCTCCTTCTTTAGCCAGCTGAAGACAAAATGGAGGGGTCTCCCACAGGTTTAAGTAGACTCTCTCTTGTGGGTGGAGACCTCCCTCCTATGCAAAGCCCAGCTCCAAGATGGAGTTTTGGAGTCACCTGGGCAAGTCACATGCCCCTGCATGACTCAGTCTTTGCAGGCCAATGCCATTGTCCACATGGCATCTTGCATGTCTCCAGGAAGACTTCTCATGTGGATTGGAGCATTCCAAGATGCATTGTTCCTCAAGTGTCTCCTGATCAGGTACTTAACCTGGCGCATTCCTTCCTAAAGAAGCTGACCAAATGCCTCACAAAGCTTACTTAGAAATCAGGCAAGCATACAGCCCATATTCTTAACCTCGAGTAGAAAATGATATATATGTACAAATAGGATGAATAGATATAGTAGATCATAACCCTTGCAGAGATATGTTACATGGCACAGGCAGCACAAAACATATTCCAGTTATGTCATACATACATTTATAAGCACCCCCTCCCCATAAAGCCTTATGGGGTACACTGTCACAGGTGCCTGCTTGGTTATTCCATAGAGCTCGGTTTTTCAAGGGCGAATACAATACAGAAGAAGTAGCATTGGTGGGTGAACAGGTCTTGTGCTGTTGTTCAAATAGTGACTTGCAGTATGATTTCATAATTGTTCTGTGGTGGATGGCAAGCTACCAGTGCCATATACTTTGTGCTTGTTTAATTTATACAAAAAATACCCAGTACAGGTGATTATTCATTAGAAATCACCCTGCAACACTAAATTAGAAATAAAACAAAGAGCAATCTAAAAATGTTCTGGGCTCTTGGTGTTTTGAATTAGTATTGTCTATTTCTAAAATTTTCTTTAAACATTTTGAGGCATCCCTGGTTAACTTTACTTTTTACTTCATGACTTTGGTTTAGATTACCATTTGTTCTAATTAACATTTGGCCTTTTTACTGAGCCACAAAAACTAGTTACCTAAAGGAGCAACAGGAGAATAACTGATATTAAGAGAAGTAATGACACACAAACCTCATGAAACTCTAATGGTTCTGTAATCATTTCAATAATTCTTTCCCTAACAATTGAAAGCTGGCATCTGGGCAATGAAAATTAAAAGGTTGAATAGTGCAATTGTCTTTCTTATGTTAATTTAGACCATAATAGATCTTAAGCAAACAAAACCAAAGCAGGAAAGGGACCTGTGATCTAATTTTAATTTAATTTAAATTAAAATAATTTCTAAAAATTATTTCATTCAACATTGGGCAGCAAGGAGGACTTCAGAAAGCTCATGCACTCACATGGAACAGTGTTTCATATGAGAAACACTGAAAGCTGGCAGGGACAATTTATTTACCTAAACTGTTGGATGCATAGGGGAATATCTCTCCATTACCCCCGTGGTTAAACCTAGTCCCGCCTTTAAATTAACACAGTTTTAAAACTATGGGTCCAGAGCAGTGGTGGGCAACCAGCGGCCCACGGACCGCATGCGGTCCATCAGGACAAGCCGCTGGCAGGCCACCAGACCATTTGTTTACATTTGCACGGCCGCCCGCAGGTCCCAGTAGCTGTGGTTCGCTGTTCCTGGTCAATGGGAGCTGCAGGTTGCCCGCCACTGGTACAGAGTCTCAGCTAAAGTCAGTGGACCTCATTGATTTCCACCAGCTGAGGCTCTGGCCCATATAAAGTATTTGACCATGGCGTATTATACTGCCTCTCGAATCTCACCATCAGTGTGTTAGGTCTCTTATGTGCCATGCTATGAAGTTTTGTGCATTTGGGGTGCGTTGCTTGAATCTCTCTGGCAGGTTCAGGACAAGCTCAAGGCCACTTCTTTTAAAATGAAATGACTGAAGAGACCTCACATTTCAGTGAAATGTCAAAGCCTTAATGGTTATGGAGGGAAGCAAAATGTGACCCCATGTGACTCTGTTGAATTCTAATGTATCTATAGATGTTGGAAATTATTGTGATTTTGTGCTCTACAAACTAGTAATAGTATTTGTTCAGATAGTTGTTATGCAATTTCCAAGGCTTCTTTCAAACCTGAGTGAAAAGATCTTCACATTAACATATCACTTTCTTGCACAAAACTAAAAGAACATTATTTTGGCTGATCTCTAAACATTCAGGATACCTGACTGATAAAAAGTAATAGCTACCATACCAGCAAACATGTTTTTCCACAATTAGAACATAGACTTATTCTATAATTAAGCACTGGCCTTATAGATAGTTAATAACATCCTTGTGTAGTCCAGTCATAATCCCTTAAAAATAAAAACAGCTGTCAATGTCTGTAATGACTGGTTTGTAAGAGTGATAGCTGACCTTGGGTTTCACTCCTGTCACTGTCTGACAAATCAATTATTGCTTACAGACAGCCACTGGTTTCTTTAGGATTTGCGTTTAATTAAATTTTACTTGGAGAAACTGACTCATTCCCAAGCAGTTAAAATATAAGATACAGTTCCTTACCACTTATGACTTGTCTCTTACATTACTGCCCAAGTCACCATAGGCATATATTGCTTGTAACACCCAAGAGGGTAGCAGTCAGATGCAAAAATTACCAGCTCCATCTAATCATTACATTACATTACATTACATTCAGCACTTCATATGAGAAATAGCCAAAGCTGCCAGGAACAATTTATTTACCTAAAATGTTGGGTGCATAGGGGAATATCTCTCCATTACCCCTGTGATTAAACCTAGTCCTGCCTTTAAATTAACACAGTTTTAAAACTATGGGTCCAGAGCAATAGTTGAACTGCAGAATTTGATCAATTTTCAGATGTCAATTTTCTTTGGGAGCAAAACTTTACAATGGGCATTTGATCCGATAAGTAAACCTAACTGCATAGTTGTATACAGGCTAACAAAATACCCGATTGTCAATCAAACATGAAGTCTGGAAAAGTGAAATCTAACTACTAGCTGCCCAACCACGAAGCTTCTGATCTAGCTTCGCTAAAGAACTTGGATGCATTGACAGTGAACCACGGCCAGTGGGAGCTGCGATCGGCCAGACCTGTGGACGCGGCAGGTAAACAAACCGGCCCGGCCCACCAGGGGCTTTCCCTACTCAAGCGGTGGAACAAGTTTGGGAACCACTGCTCTAGAGCTTGGTATTTAATGTACATTAGCCCAGAAACAGCAGATGATGGAAGAGAAGATGAGAAGTGAGAGTCTCAGAATTTGCTAGTTTCTGTTTCTGAAAGCTTGAGGTTTCATAACAGCCATTGTTGAAGGCAGGAATTAGGATTCACTGCAAAAGTGCCATTTTACATAATTCCTCTCATATAGTCATCATAATTATCATATCATAGTACCTGAATGCCTCACGATCATCAAGAGATTTTATCCTCTCAACACTTTGTGAGAGATCCAGACCAGTGGGGTACAGGAGTCTGGTCCTATTGGGATCCAGGATGTGGGCGGGCTTTGCTAAAGGATCCCCCACTGCTAAAGGATCCCCCCCGCCAGCCTAAGGGGGGGTCCACAGGACCTGGAGACCAAAAAATTACGGGGGACAACTAATAAAAGAACAGGGACAGGAGTGAGGTCAAAGGATCAAAAGAAGGGAACCAGACGAGGACACTGAGCAGAGAACCCCGGACAGTGCCCACTGCTCCTCAAAGGCGTCAAGGGAGTCAGTGGACGCCGCCCAGAGGAACTCTGCCCGGATACATGAATGAACGGAGGACTGGAAATAGGCCCCACAGTCACAGGAAACTCCATCGGCCAACCTCCTCACTCTGGTTTTATAAATGGCCAGTTTTGCTAGGGCCAGGAGGAGGTTGACCAGGAGGTCCCGTGACTTTGTGGGGCGATGGATAGGGAGTGCATAAATAAAAAGGTGAGGGGGAAAGTGCAACCAAAAACGTAACAAAACATCCTTGAGGAGCCGGAATAGGGGCTGCAGCCTGGCGCACTCCAGGTAAACATGCGCCAGGGTCTCCCTCACGCTGCAAATGGGGCAGGTGTCTGGGATAGGGGTATACTGCGCCAAGTGCACGCCTGTGCTCACGGCTCTGTAAAGGAGCCGCCAACTTATGTCCCCGGTGGGCTTCGGGATCAGAGCAGAATAAAGGCTGGCCCACTGGGGATCCTCACCCTCCAGAGGTGGCAGAAGGTCCCGCCACTTCGTATCGGGGCGGGACGCGAGGGTGAGGACATGAAGAACATGGAGCACGAGCGTGTATAGATGTTTCCTTGGCGCGGTCCGGAATAGAACCGGCTGCATATCGTGCAGCCGGCTCATGGCAAATGGACGGGGAGGGGGCTGGTTGGGTCCACGGGGCAGGGGCCCGATGAAAAGGTCTGGAGGGCTCGGAGTGGAGGGTGGGCGGGGCGTGCCCTCTCGGAGGACCCAGTCGAGATAGTCCCGAGCAGCAGGCGGCAAGTACACGCCGGGGAGTACGAGGTCTGGAGAGCCCCAGGCGCTGAGCAAGCGTCAGGGGATCCAGCCAGTCTCCCCGGTCGTAGTCCAGGAGGTCTCCGACTTTGGTGACTTCTGCTAGGACCAACCTCTGGCGCACCATGGGGGGACTCTGCCACCTGCACACGAAGCTGGGGGTTGTGTAGCAGGGGCTCCGCGAGGAGATCTGCCCCCACGGTGGCCGCCATGGACCTGGTCACTGAAAACAGTTTCCAGGTCCGGAGGAGGTCCTGGTAGAAGACCGGAAGCTCGGAGAGGCCTCGCAGAAGACCTCTCGGATGGAGACAAAGGAGCTGCCGGTCATATCGGAGCCCTCGGAAGCGGCGCAGGAAGGCGTGCGCCAATACGCTCCATGCCAGACTACCTGCACCATAAAGGAGCCTCTGCAGGGCCTGGAGGTGGAAGACGTGGACCTGAGCGTGCAGACACTTCAGGCCCTGCCCTCCCTCCTCCATGGGGTAGATGGAAAACCCCCGCAGAGCCCCAGTGCAGTCCTGACCAAAAGAACTCCAGAATCAACGTCCGGAGGGTGGTCAGGAAGCCCGGGGCCGGGACCAGGGCGTTGAGCCGGTACCAGAGCATGGACAGGACTAGTTGATTGAGCACCAGTGCTCTCCCTCAAAGGGAGAGACACCGGAGTAATCCTGTCCATTTCCAGAGCCACTCCGACACTCTGCCCTCTAAACCTAGCCAGTTCTCTGGCGGAGACGGATGCATGGCAGAAAGGTAAACGCCGAGATAGAGCAGCGGACCTGCGCTCCACCGGATGGCCTGAAGCGCGGGTGGGAGGGAGCTCACCTGCCACCCGTCCCCTACCACCAGGCCAGAGCTCTTGACCCAGTTAACCCGGGCGGAGGAGGCCGCCGAATAGATGGTCTGGCAAGCCTCCACCCGCACCAAGTCGCCCGGGTCCTGGACCACGAGGAGCACGTCAGCAGCGTACGCCGACAGGACCAGCCGCAGCTCCGGCTCCCGCAGCACCAACCCTGCCAAACTCCTATGGAGGAGACAGAGGAAGGGCTTGATCGCCAGAGCATACAGCTGGCCCGAGAGAGGGCACCCTTGACGTACTCCTCGCCCGAAGCTGACCGATTCGGTCAGGGTCCAGTTGAGCCTGACCAAACACTCTGCGGAGGCATACAGCACCTGGAGAAAACCCACAAACTGGGGCCCAAAGCCAAACGCTCGCAGAGTGCCCAGGAGATACCCGTGGTCCACCCTGTCGAACGCCTTCTCCTGATCCAGGGACAGGAGGGCGAACGACAGACCATCCCTACACCCGAGTTCCAAGAGGTCCCGGACTAGATACAAGTTGTCGAAGATGGTGCGGCCCGGGACGGTGTAGGTCTGGTCTGGGTGGATCACGTCCACCAACACGGACCCTAGCCGCAGCGAGATGGCCTTCACTACGATTTTATAGTCCGTGCTGAGGAGCGAGATGGGACGCCAATTCCGTAAATCGCGGAGGTCCCCCTTCTTCGGCAATAAGGTCAGCATGGCTCGCCTGCACGAAAGAGGGAGGACCCCGCCCTGCAAGGACTCGGCCCAGACGGTGACAAGGTCCGGGCCGAGGACGTCCCAAAACACGCGGTAGAACTCCACGGTCAGCCCGTCCATGCCCGGAGATTTATTGGTGGGCATGCGGCGGAGGGCTTCCGAGAACTCAGCCAGAGTGAGAGGCAGCTCCAGCCGGTCTCGGTCGCCCACGCTGACCATCGGGAGTTCATCCCAGAGCATTCTGCAAGCGTTAGGATCGGTCGGATCCAGGGAGAAAAGGCCTGCGTAGAAGGCCCTGGCCCTCCCGCACATTTCCGCCGGATCCGTGAGGGGGGTGCTGTCCTCTGCTAGAAGGCAGGTGACATGCTTTTTAGCCCCCCTCTTTTTCTCCAGGGCGTAGAAGAAGCGGGAACCGCGATCCATCTCCCGAAGGGGGCGAATGCGGGATCGAACAAAGGCACCTCGGGCCTGATGGTCCTCAAGGGTCCGCAGCTCTTCCCGCTTCTCCCGGCACGCTCCGCAGAGGGATGGATCACCAGGGCTGGCGGCCAGACGCCTCTCCAGCTCTAAGACCTCCCGTTCCAACTGCCCTATCGCTGCATTCCTCCGTCGGCTGGCGCCCCGGGTGCAGTCACAGCAGAAGAGCCGGGCGCGCACCTTCCCCAGGTCCCACCACCGTCGCACCGAGGGAAAGGCATGCCGCTGCCCTCGCCAGGCTAGCCAGAACTCCCGGAAGGATGCCACGAAGCCCACATCCTCCAACAAGCTATTATTAAAGTGCCAATAGGCCGGCCCCGGCCTCTCCGCACAGAGAGAGGCTGTCATGGTGGCTAGATGGTGATCTGAAAAAGGGGCCGGCCGGACGCTGGAGGAGTGGGCCCGGGAAAGATGGAAGCGTGACATATAGATGCAGTCCAACCAGGAGTGGTACGACCGATGGACCTCCACCCGGACAAAAGTGAATGTCGAAACGTCATCCCGGTGGTGGTCGCGCCAGACGTCACCAGGGAGTGATGTTCGACGATCTCCTGGAGGACGTCCACGGCGGCCTGGTGCTGCTCGGTCCCCGAGCGGTCCCGTTCCTCAAGGGTGGCGTTAAAGTCCCCGCCCAGGACCTGGCACTCGCAAGGATCCAAGGTGCCGAGGAAGGCGGACGCCTGCTGATAAAAACACAACCTCTCCGGGCCCAATGTCGGGGCGTAAACGTTGACAAGATTAACCACAAGCCCCTCCATGCGGACCCGGAGGTGCAGCAGGTGGCCTGGCACAGCCTCGGTGACCCCCAGCACCTCGGGCCGTAGGTTGGGGGAGAACAGGGTCGCCACTCCAGCCGTACGAACTGTGAGGTGGCTAAAATAGACCCTGTCCCCCCACTCCAGCCGCCAGCTAGCTTCAGCAGCCGGATCCGTATGGGTCTCCTGCAGGAAAATCACAGAGTACCCCCCCTCCCGAAGGAAGGAGAGCACCTGGCTCCTGCGAAGACCCATCCTACAACCCCGGGTGTTTAATGTTGCGAAGATGATCAGTGCCATGAGGAGGGCTGGGGGGGATCCTCGCTAGCAGAGACACCCACGGCCTCCGTCGGGCCGCGCAACAATCCGTGACCTACCCCATAAGCGATTAAGGAGTCACGGAAGAGGCGGACCCGTTGGTAGGCCATGGCGGCCTGCCTCCCGGTCCTCTTACCCTCCCCCATGAAGGCCCTTGCGGCCCAGAGGATCTGATGGAAATCCCCCCATCGCTGGAGTGCAAGCTGTACCTTGTTGCGGGAGCCACGGACGTCCTCAAGGAAGTCCCGTAGCTCCTCTCTCAGCGTATGGGGGGGTGGGGTTATTGATCTATGGCTATCCCCCAGCGGGGCCCCTGTCACAGCCCCGTGGCCCACCGAGACGGGCAAGCAGGGGGCAGACCCTCGACGTGGCATCCGATGGGCTGGTGCCACGTGGCCCGCCTCAGATCCTGGCTCAATGGGGGGCAGCGGAGGGAAAATAGCAGCCCCTGGTGGGTCGGGACAGGGAAAAACAAAGGCCGCTCCTTGGGGGTCATCCTCTGGGATATGGAAGGAGACAACCCCAGGGGCGGCAATAGCATCATGGGAAGTGGAGGGGACAGGGACGGGGTCAGTGGCAGGGGCAGGGTCGGAGTCAGGAATAGGGACAGGGGAAGGGGCGATAGTAGGATCGGGGGCCTCAGCAGCCAGGCCACTGGGTGGGGGGGGTGGCACCCCACAAAGGGGCTCAGGGATTTGCAGGGAGGGAGGTGGGCCCTCGGCAATGCCGGACTTGTGCTCCAAGGCAGATGGTAAGGCCACGGCATCCGTAGGTGGAGAATCAACGATGGGGCCCCCACCCGGAAAGGAGGTCGGCTGTCCCTCAGCCATGAGGGAGTCCCCTAGCGACTCGGGTCCCGGTTGTGTGGCACTGGCCGTCGCCTCAAGAGGTTTGGCGGCTGCTAGCGGGGTGCCATCTGCAGCTTGGATGGTGGAAGAGTCCAGGGGCTCCTCGGAGGCGGGAGTGGAAGCAGTGGGTAAGGGGATGGAATACGGGGAAAGGGGGGCCGAGGCAAGGTCGCTCAGATCGAGGCCCGCTGGCAGAGGGTCGTCCTCCCCCTGGGTAACCGGGGTCAGACCCAGGGCCTCGATCTCCTCATAAATGGAAGGGAGATCACCTTCCACCACCCCAGGGCTCTCCACTCCTGCACCCGAAGCGACGCTCGCCTTGGTGCGTGCAGGGGCTTCAGATTGTAAGGGGGCGAGAGGGGCTCCATCAGGGGTTTCCATAGGAAGGGACACCGGAGGAGGGGTAGTGATTTCCTCCGATGCTGCCACGTCTTCCCTAGCCGGCAATGGTGGACAAAACCCACCCGGGGGCAAAGTGGAAGGCTCAGCATCGGTTCCCCCCTTCCTGGTCTTCCGGGGGGCTACCGCATCAGATGGAAGGAGCGGAGCTCGAGCCTTCCGCTTGCCCCGCTTCCCCTGTACTAAGGACCAGCCCTCCATGGCATCATCCAGGGGCTGGCTAACAGGAGTTGGGTCAGGGAGCAAGAGCGAAGGCTTAGGGACTCGGGGAGGCAATGGTGGGGCAGCATGTAGGAGGGAGGATTCTCTCTGGGGCATGCCCTCTTCTATGCCCGGCGATATCCCTACCTCACCCTCCTCCACAGGCCCCGCCAGATCGCAGGCGGCAGAGGCGGGGCCCTCTCGCTCGTCTAGGCGCACTGGGGGAGATACCCCTTGGGCCCGAGCGGGAGCATTGGTGGGCTGGAAAGGAGGAGGGGTGGCTTCGGGCGCCGGACAGCTAGGGGCGCCGGCGATGACGGGGCCGGCGCCCTGCCGGGGCTCGGGGGTCCCGGATGTCCCTCCGTGCCAGGCCAAAGGGCAGTCCCTCCGGATGTGTCCCATCGCCCGGCAGAGGTAGCACCGGGCCTCCCCCGTTGAATAATGTACCCGGTAGCGGGCCCCCTGGTAGGGGACCAAGAAGGACCCCTCGAGTGCCTCACCGTCACGTGCCACCAGCAGCAGTTGTAACTGTACCTGCCAGCGGAACGAGAGGATGTGACGGAGGGCGGGGTCTTTGCAGCCCAATGGGAGAGGGCTGACCACAGAGATCGGCCTCCCCAGGGTAGAGAGGGCGGGTAACATGGCGGCATTTGGAAGGAAGGGAGGGACAGAAGTCAGGACCAGTCGGGCGCCCTGGTCTTCTAGCGGCTCCAGGGGGACATACACGCCCCCCACCGCCAGGCCCTTCTCCACTGCCTCCTGGGCGGCGGCCTCCGATGCTAGGAAGAAGACGACCTTTCCGTACATCTTGGAGGCCGCCACAATGGTTGTGGGCCCCACCACCCTCGCCAACGCCCGCACGTAGGTCTCCATATGGGGCGAGGTGGGTACCAGGAGGCAACGGACACCATGCTTCCTGGTCAAGGTGGGGAAGGGGCCCCGGCCGCTATAGATGGTAGCAGAGGCGGTGGATGGGGGAGATGACGTAGCGGCAGGCGGGGGGGCTGCTGCCACCTGGGCGTATGCCCTGGGAGCTGGGGGTGGGACACCCATAGAGCTGGTGGAGGGAACAGCAGGGAGGGACGCCGCAGCTTGTTGCGGGGCCATGGCAGTGGGGGCACCCCCTGCCATGGAGGGCCTGGCTTTTTTAGCGGGGCCTTTACCCTTCTTCGTGCCCTGGCCCTTCCTGCCGGCTGGGGGGACTCCCCCAGAGTCAGGGGGGCGAGGGACGTGGCAGCAGTGGAGGTCACCTCGTTACCCACCGCTGCCGGCGCTCCAGCAGGGATGGTAGTTGGTGGCTCGGCAGCGGCGGTTGAGGTAGAGGCTAGGGGGGATGATGGTGGGGCGGGTGGAGGAGGGGCAGCAGGGTCTGCCCGAGGGGTCTCACTCTCCTCGTCCCCTGCCATAATGAGGATGGGGGGAGAGCAAACACTGGAGGGGGGGGTAGGGAAATGGGAAGCAGGTCGACCACTCCTCCCCGCTAGGCTGTAGGCAGGGGAGGAGGGTGCCAAAAAAGAGGGGGTGGATGGGGGGGCTATCAAGGGCTAGGGGTCAGTCACTGACTCAGGGAAGGTTTCCGGCTCCTCTTGTTGCACCAAGGAAGTGAGGAAATAACAGCATTGGGGGGGTGCAGTGAGATAGAATTAAACTAAAACGGGGAGTGGCACAAGCGCATAGGAGGGGACATGGGCGCACGAGGGGAGGGGCTAATCAGGGCAAGGGGACTGCAGGGGGAAGGGAGTAACCAGGCGGGAAATGGGGCAGAGGAACCACGGGGCTAGCTTCGGAGGCTGGGGCGGGTCAAACAAAGGCTGCAGAGGGAAAGGGCGGGGCAGGCAAACAAACTGGAGCTAGCGAGGGGCTGGGGCAAGGGGGAGGGGCAAAAGGCAGCAAGGGGCAAATGGGTAGGCAGCAGGGGCAAAGCTGGGGGCTTGTTGCAGGGGGGGAGGGTGTCAGTCAAAAAAGGGGGGGGGGTACGTGCACCCACGTGCACTTGCAACAAAAGAAAGTCCTTGGAAGCTGGCTGCTATATCAGGCCTAATGGTGGCAACAGGGCGTAGCAAGCCTAGGTGAGCAGCTGAAATCCCAGAGGCAGGAGCTTGAGGCAGATGGTAAGTAGCCAGTGGGGGTGGTGGAGGGGGCAATGATGATGGTGGTGGTGGGGGTCAGGAGGGGACACAGACGGACCAGGGGGCAGGCTCCATGCCACACCTCCTGTATCCCACAAACACAGTCTAGACCCCCACCACAAGAGCACAGTTCAAAAGTTACTCAGTCCGTGAGAACCCCCTCCACGGTGGTCTGTTCCTACGCGCTCCCCTACTGGCAGATGGTCCTCTTCTTCTCCTCCTCCTCGGGGCTTCAGCAGCTCCCAGCAGCAAACACAGCAGCTTTAGGCTGCAGTCTGGTGGCCAGCAGGAAGGATTCCTCTCAGGTGGTGGTGGTGGTGGTGGTGGTGTCCTCAGCAGCAGGAGCAATGGCTGGCTCCCTCCCTCCCCTCCTCCGGGGAGTAGGCCAGCAGCGTCCGTCCCCCCCCCGCAAGGGGCTGTGACTGAGCAGCAACAACCAAGGGGGGGTGTCTAGCAGCCAGCCAGCAAGCAGGTAGCAGAGATGCAGGGGAGGGGGCGTTAGTCCAGCCAGGGGAGTAGCTGGAGCAGCAGCAACAGACAGCAGTTGTAGGGAAAACCCAGGGCCTAGAAGCAGGAGGAGCAGCTCTCTACCTTCCTCCCTCCAGGCCAGTGAGGTACAGGAGTCTGTTCAAAGGCAAACACACTGGTCACTGGCTGAACAGTTGTCTGTTCCCTGAGTGACCAGACCTATTGGGATCCAGGAAGTGGGGTACAGGAGTCTGGTCCTATTGGGATCCAGGATGTGGGCGGGCTTTGCTAAAGGATCCCCCACTGCTAAAGGATCCCCCCCCCCCCAGCCTAAGGGGTGGTCCACAGGACCTGGAGACCAAAAAATTACGGGGGACAGCTAATAAAAAAACAGGGACAGGAGTAAGGTCAAAGGGTCAAAAGAAGGGAACCAGACGGGGACACCGAGCAGAGAACCCCGGACAGCGCCCACTGCTCCTCGAAGGCGTCAAGGGAGCCAGTGGACGCCGCCCAGAGGAACTCTGCACGGATACGTGAAAGAACGGAGGACCTGAAATACGCCCCACAGTCACAGGAAACTCCATCAGCCAACCTCCTCACTCTGGTTTTATAGATGGCCAGTTTCGCTAGGGCCAGAAGGAGGTTGACCAGGAGGTCCCGCAACTTTGTGGGGTGATGGGATAGGGAGTGCATAAATAAAAAGGTGAGGAGAAAAGTGCAACCAAAATCTTAAGAAAACATCCGTGAGGAGTCGGAATGGGGGCTGCAGCCTGGCGCACTCCAGGTAAACATGCGCCAGGGTCTCCCTCACGCCGCAAAAGGGGCAGGTGTCTGGGATAGGGGTAAACCGCGCCAAGTACACGCCTGTGCTCACGGCTCCATGAAGGAGCCGCCAACTGATGTCCCCGGTGGGCTTCGGGATCAGAGCAGAATAAAGGCTGGCCCACCGGGGATCCTCACCCTCCAGAGGTGGCAGAAGGTCCCGCCACTTCGTATCGGGGCGGGACGCGAGGGTGAGGACATGAAGAACATGGAGCACGAGCGTGTATAGATGTTTCCTTGGCGCGGTCCGGAATGGAACCGGCTGTAGATGGTGCATCCGGCTCATCGCGAATGGACGGGGAGGGGGCTGGTTGGGTCCATGGGCCCGATGAAAAAGTCAAAGTACAGGAGTCTGTTCAAAGGCAAACACACTGGTCACTGGCTGAACAGTTGTCTGTTCCCTGAGTGACCAGAACAGGGGCTGCACTAGAGGAATCAGGAACCTGCTAGAACCAGTTAAGGCAGGCAGGCTAATTTGGACACCTGGAGCCAATTAAGAAGAAGTTGCTAGAATCAATTAAGGCAGGCTAATCAAGGGACCTGGGTTTTAAAAGGAGCTCACTTCAGTTTGTGGTGCAAGTGTGAGGAGCTGGGAGCAAGAGGTGCAAGGAGCTGAGAGTGAGCTGCTGGAGGACTGGGGAGCACAAGCATTATCAGACACTAGGAGGAAGGTCCTGTGGTGAGAATAAGGAAGGTGTTTGGAGGAGGCCATCGGGAAGTAGCCCAGGGAGTTGTAGCTGTCATGCAGCTGTTATAGGAGGCACTATAGACAGCTGCAGTCCACAGGGCTGGAACCTGGAGTAGAGGGCAGGCCTGGGTTCCCCGCAAACCTCCCAATTGACCTGGACTGTGGGGAAGGTTTCTGGGCTGTTCCCCAACCCACATGGTTAATCTCTGCAGCAAGAAAATCTGCCAATAAGTGCAGGACCCACCAAGTTAGAGGAGGAACTTTGTCACAACTCCTTTGAGGTATCCCCATTTTACAGATGGGGAACTAAAGTACCAGGTAGATTAATGGTTAGGGCCCAGATCCACTGAGGTATTTAGGCTCCTAACTTCCACTAAAATTAATGCAGAGAGAGGGCACCTCCCTCTGGCCCCAAGTTAGGTACCTGCCACTCCCCTCTAGTCAGCATTTCCTACCGATTCACATAGGTTACTCCCTGTACAGCTTGCTGGCTTTTGTGGATCCTATTTTTAGGTACGTAACTCTCCCCATGCATTGTATGGGGAGCCTGGGAATCTAACTTGGTGCTGAGGATCCGTTAGGTGGCAGGGCACCTAAACATTAGACATTTCAATATTAAGTCCAAGATCCCTTGTGGTAGAACCTTGTGAACTGACGGGCCCTGACTGCAAGTGTCAGGTGCGAGTCAACTCCTCTCTGATTGCTGTGTGCCCCGCTCCTGCTGGCCACTGCCGCCACCTCACTGTGCTACGTGTGCTGCACTGTGAGCATGCTGACGACCCTCAGTGCCTCTCAGCAGTGGCAGTTGGCAGGAGCCGGGCATGCAGCCGCTGGTGTGCTGCCCCACAGATCAGAGATGGTTTGTGGGCATGGGGCCTGGGCAATGGGAAGCCCAGACGTGGCTTGCCCCATGGACGAGGCGGTGACATTGTGATACAGGTTTATGGGGAGGCTGCAGGTTTGAATTGAGTCTGAAAATAACTTGACACTCTCAGCATAGGGCTTTAAAATTAGACCCCAGCAAGCCTCTGCTTTGTTTCTAGCACCAAGTGAGTTGCCCAGGGTATGCTGGAAGCCTGTGGCTGAGGCACTAAACCCATGGGGCCTGAGCGCTAACCAGTGCCTCACACACTAGATCATTCCTCCTACTCTAGGCATGCACTCTAACATAGCTCCAAGCTTCCCTTTGTGCTGGGTCTTCACTTCATTACACAGGCAGCTGGGTCACTGCCCAGCTTTCTCTTCATTGGAAACACAAGCTGCTCCTAACCTCCCTCATGCATTTCACATTACCCTTCTTTAGGAGATACACCTGGTCAAGCCAGGCTGTCTGTTTCCTTAAGGGACAGGTTTGTTTCCTGTCTAGCTGGGAGCAGGGCCTGCGAAGCATGAGGCTAAGATGCCTCATTTACTGTGCAGGGAAGTGGGAGGAGGGGCAGAGGATGGGTGTGTAGCTGGTGTGTACAGTGTGTGCAGCAGTGGTGGATTATGTAGTTAGCCTTGGTCCCTTTCCTCCCCACTCCCTTCAGCAGTCCTACACCTGCTCAGCTGCCCTACCTCTCGCTGTCCCATTTCCCTTGGGCAGGCCTCATCTGCACCTACTGCTGTTTCCCCTTCCCCTTCTTCCCCCCCCCCCCCCACAGTGACTCCACTGCACTGCCTGCTGCCACTGAGCTCTGACTCCAGGAGGCAGGACCACCTCCTGCCCAGTATTTCATACAAACACAGGAGTGTGTCTGGCTCCTGCAGCAGCTCCTCCACCTTCCCTCCCATCCCCTGTGCTGCAGAACAGCCACAGACATCAGGCTACAATGCTCCCTTCCTCTCTTTGAGAGGACAGGGAGGAGGATCTGCTGCCCATAACAACCCTGGCATGCTCTCAGCTGTTCCTGCTGGGGTTTAAAGACCTTGCAGCTCTTCATAGGGCCAGGGGGAGAAGTAAATGCCAGCAAGGCTGAGGTAATGGTTGGAAAGTAAATGAATGGGGCTGGGCAGGGGTTGGTAAGAATAGAGCTGGGGGTAGAGCCACAGGTTTTGTTGAGAGTGATAATTTTTAAGGTCATTTCTAGAGATGGCAGGGAAAGGTAGAAGGGAAGCCATAAAAAGGGTCCGAAACATGCAGCTGGAGGAGACTAGAGCAATGTCATGAGTATATGACAGCGGAGATCATAATACTAAGCAGAAGGGGAAAAACTAATTCACTGGCTGGAGACTTATGTTTAACCAGGAAACATAATTTAGAGGAGGGTGGTAACTTCCCTGTCTTTGCTCCTACAAATAAATCATTGACTAACACCTGTTGGCTCTGGCACAGCTGTGCCACCAGCTATGCCCAATGCACCCTTGAACTGCCGGGTGCTGCGCTGGGTATACAAAAAGCAGGATTTGATCTGGTGTTTCCTCAAGATTGGCAGTTCACGTGAATATTTTTTGCCTCCATCTCCTTACTCTGGGATTGTGACAAAGCTGAAAGTTTTTAAAGGGCCAAATGAGCTTTTCTTGCTTTAAACTTCCTGAACCTGAAACTTTAAAGTTTGCTCTGAAAATTACACTTTATGGGCAAGGCTGGCTCCAGGCACCAGCCTGGCAAGCAGGTGCTTGGGGCGGCCGCTCCAGAGAGGGGTTGCACGTCCAGGTATTCGGCGGCAATTTGGCGGACGGTCCCTCATTCCCGCTCAGAGCAAAGGACCTCCCGCCGAATTGCCACTTTTTTTTTTTTTGGCTGCTTGGGGCAGCCAAAACCCTGGAGCCGACCCTGTTTATGGGCCTGTCCTGCACCATGGAAAAAACTTTGACTTCAGTGGGAGCAGGACTGGGTTGTAACATCAGGTCCTGTGGATCTTAAGGTTCTGGTTATTTGAATTATTTGTATTACAGTGCCCTCTGCAGTTGGGCCCCATTGTGCTAGATACTGTACAGAAACTTAGTAAGAGAGTCCTTGCTCCAAGCAGCTTTCTGTTTAAATAGACAAGACAAAAGCTGAGAAGGAAAATGATTTGCCCAAGGTCACACAACAGGTCAGGGGCAGCTTTGGGAACACCATCTATTGCCATTTCCAACATGTATCTAAATGCTGTATCTATTTTGATGGCTG
This sequence comes from Malaclemys terrapin pileata, assembly GCF_027887155.1. NCBI lineage: Eukaryota > Metazoa > Chordata > Testudines > Emydidae > Malaclemys > Malaclemys terrapin. Next base: position 31,067,544 of record NC_071512.1, read on the forward strand.
CAGTGTAAGCACCGATTATGAGCTGATTTCAGAGTTGCTGAGTGCCTATGGCTCTCATTGGTTCCAACCAGAGATTAGCACAGTCTTTTGATGGGTTTCTAGTGCAGAGAGAAGAGGAAAGTAGCACTCTTAGTGCACTGTTATTGAAGGAGGCTTCGGGGTTTTAACTTACTATGGAAGTTAAACATTTTCATTTTTGTAGATGATACAAAAATCCTTATGAAAGCAACAGTGAAAGCAGATAACTTCTTCAAAACACTTGCAGGTCCTATTGAAGGCAAGTGGAACTATAAAAAATGTTGATCAAAAAATTACTCTGTATCATAAAGGATTCTAGTAAGAAATTATGAATCTGTTTAAATGGCACAGGAGGGTTAATGCAGCTACTTGTCATGACAAGAGGCCTGGATTCACAAACTAACCCCTTCGCCAAAACTCACTGGTCATACAAATTTAGAAGACGCATAAATCAAACATGTCAGTGTAAAATGCTATTGCCTACTAAACATGATCACTGATTTGGAAATAAATTACTTGTATTTAACTATAAAGCACTTGCCAGTGATTTTCTTCCGTGAATTTATTTTTATGCATGCTTTATTGGAAATGTGGGAAATACTGTTACAGTTAGTTCCTGTCTTAATGGATGTTCTGATAATAAATGTCAAGAGCTTGATGGTTCTCTGTTCTCTAGGGAGTTTTTCAGAGTAAAGATCTTTTGGCAGCTATTCTATCCAATCTGTTTGAAGCTTCTTTAGAAGGATGAAATGGTATTATTTCACCTAAAGAACAAAATGTCTAGACTTTATTTCACTCAGGTTACTAAACTGATTAGGTTTTGGACAGGATGTTGAGAGAAAATTTATTTAACATTGTTGTCAACCCTGATAACCTTTACTCCCACTCCAACTAATCTCTTCTGTTTACTCTTTCTGGTCTACACCATAATGGATTGATATAGAGTCAGATGAGCACTTTGACATCCACATCCTGATTGACAGAGCATATTACAACAGAGAGAACACATCTGAAATAATCCTGCCTATTCCACAACGTTTCTTTGCAAATTGGAACAACCATATGCTGTGGTTTAAGTGAGGAGCATGAGTGAACAAATTGAAAAATATTCAGTTGTTATCTTAATTTGTGATAATTCAAGGTACTACCGGGAATCTAACTGAAGATTACTTAGCTGATGGCCAGCTTCTCAGTATATTTCTCTAGCTGCACACTGAGTTTTCTGTGGAATGGTATTGGTAGGGTCTCCAGAGCAATGGGTTTTGAAATTAAGAGCCATTTGAAATGCCTGGACAGCTCACACCTTTCAGAGCTATTGTGTGAGGCTGTCTGCAGACTCGGGCAGATATTGCTGATTAGGTTATGCTCTGTGCATATTATCAAGTTTTTCTTCACAATCATGAGAACTAGACACTCATTTTTTGGAATGAAAAATGAGATTTGGATGTAATCGCAGGACTCCAAGAACTGCCTATGCCTATACTTAAGTGTGGCTGTGCTGCACACCTGGACCCAATGAATGGGTAGTTCACGAAGGACTGTGGGAGTATGGGGTTACTTCTTCCCTCTTACCCCCTTCTGCAGGTGCACAGCGCAAGTCACTGTACGTGTATTGCATAATTTTGTTCATACATCTGAGGCTTTTAAACACTTTATGAACAAACTTACAATGCACAGCACATTTAATTATGGCAATAACTCAGTATTGTGAAAAAAAATGACAGTTTCATCTAGGAATGCCTCATTTCAAAACTCTTAAGCTCTGGTGCCAGTTTACAAATGATATCAGCATTACTAGTATAACCTGTTTAACGGTCAAATGTAAATGATTACAAACAATCCATTTTCAGGTGCTCACACTTGGGCTGGATTTCAAGTTCTTTTTCAGAATAAATCCCATTATGTATATTTTTCTGGCAGACAGTACAGTTCGCTGGATTACAGTACTGGAGAGCTGGGTTCATTTTTCATCTTTGGGCTGCTGGAGGATACAAGCTTTACATTTTTTCTCCAGTATATATCCAGAGATGGGGGGTGAACACTGCAGAGCAGATGTCTTGTCTTGTTCTCTAAAAAAAGCTAACTGCTTAAAAATAGGATCATAGCAGTTTGTGAATCTCTGGCCCTACAGTTAGAGCTGATCATGAATTTTTCAACAATGTTTTTGGTTGAAAAATGTAGATTTGGCAAAACCAATTTTTTATGAAATGGAACAGTTTCGACAAATTTCCTGACCTGAAAATGTTTTGAGAAAAAAAAAATTAAATTGTCGATGTTTTGTTTTGACATTTTCTAAATGAGATTCCAGTTTCCAATTCAAAATGATTTTCATTTAGAAATTTAAGACTAATTTTGAAAAAGTTCTAAACAGAAGAGAAATCAAAATGAAATGAAATGTTTCAATTGCCCCAAATCAAATGGGGGGAGGAGGGGGTCAGTTCTCAAAAATTTTAATGATTTTGACTTTTTCATCCCGATTTGGAATGGGTAAAAAATGTTGAAGTCTTGAAAATTTTCACAGGATGGGGAAAACCATTTCCTGCCCAGTTCTACCTATAGTACATATTCTTCCATAACTCAACAATAACTTGGACTGTACATGCCATAGGGATAAATTCTTTAGTTTTTAGTGGAGCAAAACTCCCACTGATGTTAATGGGAGCTACTGGGTGCTCAGTGCTTTTGAAATTTAAGTCACCTCTTTAAAAGCTTGATCCTGCTGCTGTTCAAGTTAATGGTAAAACTCCCATTGATTTCAATGGAGCAGGATCAATCCCTAAATTCCTAAATATCAATTCAGGCACATGCTTCTGAAAATCTTGTCCACTGTGTATCAAAAGTTATAACTATATTGAGCTATTATATTTTAGCATTAAATCAGCAACAATACTAGTGAAACTCTTTTTAACTGTTATTCAAAATCTTTCTCTATTTAAATCTATTTCTTATCTTCCAATAATTTTATCCTATTTTTAATTTGATTAAACTACATGAACAAAAATATTTGCATCAGAATTAATGTAAACTGCCTCCTTTTCTAATGGGTATCCTGGATTCAATCCAGTTGCCATTTAACTAATAAGGAAGGCACCAAAGTTTTGAATGAGAGCGAAGAAAAAAGAGCAGAAGTAAACCTATGAAAATAGATGACTATTATTAAAAGCTATTAATTGAAAGTTGTTTTGACATTATTAACTATGAGGATGAGATTGGTCCCCTAATAAGATAATGGAGAAATTTTTTCTTCAACTAATCAGAATTATTCTGAAGTGTTTAATCAATAATGAATCTAATTATATAATTAGTTAATATTGTTATTCTGGCCAAAATAGCCAAACTTGGCAAAAGTTTGGCAATTTTTCAAAAGGTAAGCAATTTTAAGCACCGGAATACACATTTAGGCACCTAAATAAATCTGGCCTGGTTTATAGAGAACCTACAGTTTTTTTTCCACAGAATTGAGGAATTAATCTTGTCTTAAAACCAGTCTACTAGTTTGGTGCCTAAATATGGATTTAGGTGCCTAGATTTTGGCACTCTAATTTGGAAATTTTGACCTTAATATTTATGAAATACAAAGTAGATCAAAAGGACTCTGTTTGCTGTCAGTGATGCCATTAGTGATGCCATTTTGGAAACCTCACAAAGTCTGGTTTAGCTTTCTAGAGCATTGAGATACCCACTCTAGGAACTGGATTATCATCTTCAATCTTAGTAGTAGGCCTGTTGGAATTTCCCTCCCTCCTCCTTCTCCCCCCCCCCCCCCAGTACTATATTTACCCTTCCAGAATTTTTTTTTTTTTAAATTCAGAACAGGAAATTCCATGGGACAAGAACATTTACTATTTAATCCTCAATGTATTTCATCCAACTCATGCATGAATCATAAGGTGCCCATCTGTAATTTGTAGTAGTCTTATTGCTGCATGATATACTGGTAAGTCTTGCAAAACATCTAATGGGACTGAAAGCAATTTGTAAACCTAGTGTGAAATTTTTGAGGCACAGGAAAGATTACATATTTTAATTGTTTTGCCCACTGGTCAGTGATCACATGATCTGAAACTTTTTGGAAAATCTAAAAGGTTAATGGAGCAATTTATTGTTCTGTACAATCGTTTTAAGCCCACCTCTTTAGTAGCTTAATGGTTCAGCAGGCCTGGTAGTGATGGCGGTGGCATGGTCTAGCAAAATGAGCACAGAACAGGGAATCCAAAGATTCTCAGTTCTAATTCCAGTCCTACCACTGACTTGCTGTGTGGCCTCAAGCCAGTCACGTAGGGCCAGATTCTTCTCCCCCTTCAGGCAATAGCAAAACAACCATTGACTTCAATGGGAGTAGGGTTGGATATTTACTCTCGTTGAGCCCAATTCTGCACTGCTTACAAAGAGAGGTGTTTCCTCACAATTGTAATCTCATTGAAGGTGAATACAACTGCCTAGTGACACTGAAGCCAATGCCACTACACACATAAGTACTTCTCAACATGAGTAAAGGATGCAGAATCAAGATTTTCATGGTAGCTTCCCCTTCTGTAGAGTGATACTTACTCACCTAACAGTTATAGTGAGGAGAAATTAGTTAATGGGGGTACAGTGCTTTGAAAAATGGTACATAGTAGATGGTAAGCATTATTATTGAAGGGCATAAAATGGCCCGCAGTGATGCCCAGGTCTTTCTTCTGAGATGATAGTTAACTGAGAGCCAAATAAGGTATGAATAGTTCACTTTTTTTCACCTCAAGTGCATGTCCTTGTCAAATATAATCCTTCACGAAGAAGGAAGAGAGTATCAAGAGGCTCAGGAAGAAAAAGCACAGATGAATTATCATTTATGATTTCTAAAAAGTTTTTTTTTTTTTTTGGGTCGGGGGAGGAATCAAACTCTAAAAAACGCCCCAGCTGGGTGTTCACATGGTATTCAAAAGTAAAAGTTCAAGGCTAAACATGCTGCTAATGAAAAGCCATTTCAAAAGGCTTCTGATGTGTGTCACAGACAATTCCCTGGAGCCACCTCATAAAAGCCCTGATAAAGATCAATTGGTATTGAACTGATCTGCAACCCGGAAAATACAGGTTGAACCTGTTGTGCTACTGGCTACAGTGTGTATCAGTGTGCATGTGTGTTCATTTGTGTTTGTATGTGAGTGGAGGGAAGAAGGATCTGTAGTTACACACCTTTTTTACAATAAAAGTCTTTATCATTCTTCAACCTTTCCTAACAGTTCTCTAAATGTAACTGTTTTTTACATTCTCAGCTGTGAAGATAAACTAACTTTATGCAATTACATTTCACTCTCATAGCAATATGGCTATTCATATGAACAATCAGTGATCAGGAGTCATATTCTGAACGAACAGGCTCTGCCCCTTCTAGGGTTAGGGAACAAAATTTATAAAGAATAGTGTATAAAAGACTGTGCACAATGAAAAGTCAAAAATAGGACCACAAATTTGCAATACTGAATGCAGATTCCTTTTTCATTACCAACATCCTGTTCTCTAATCCCTACATTTTACTATGAGCTGCTACTCAACCGCTCTCCTGTTCCTTGTAAGGACAGCAAATGGACCATTTCTAATTCTAGTAACAGCCTTTGGCCACATCAGTGAAGATAATAATGCGTGAGGGTGGGGCAAACTGCATGACAGTTCTTCAGGGAACTACTAATGATCAAAGGACTATGCCATAGGCCACAGGAGATATATCAGCAATCTAGACTTCACACGTAATAACTCTTGCATTTAAAATACATGACTATTAGGCTCAGACCCTCACAGGCCTGTAGGTGCCCAACTCAATGGGAGTGCAATAGCTAAATACCTCTGGAGATCTGGGTCTTAGCAGACTCAGAAAGTGATGATATTTCACTGTTGTCTTAATAGTACTCATTGTAGAAGTAAATCCTGCCTCAAAACTGTCCTGAATGTAGATGTCCCTTGACATGAGAACATTGCCCTTTGTGGAAAGGGGGCCAGATGCTGCAGGGAATCTTGAGGGCTGGCCCCTTGACCAACTCTGGGGCAGCTTTAGTGGCTATGCAGCCTTTGGAAGGAAGATTCTCCCCCCCCATCCTGTTACATTCCACAGGTCCCCAGTACCATGCCTTTGTACTTCGGCTCACATAGTGATCAAGATGAACCCCTCTGTTTTCAGCAAGGTTCCACTGGCATTGAAGTCACCAGGCCCTCTTTAAATAAACATTTGTTGGTCTGGTTGCCCTGATAATAGACAAGGATTTTTGCTGCAGTTATAACTAAGATATTATATATGTGGGGCTGATTTTTCCTGGAAGCATGTGAACCTACAGGAAATTCAGTGATGCAAGCTAAAATATTGTTCCTTAAAGAACTAGTGCAGGTAAGGCTGAGCCTAGCTGGCAGCAACAGATAAAGCTGATTTATGATAGAAACAGCACAATAGAGGCAGTCTATCACAGGCACATTTTCCTCATCTTCCCAGTAGCATAAATCAAGGAGGTGTTATGTGGGGTAAGGAGTAAAATATCTTTGCACTCACTTCTATGCTCACTATTATAGGAAGAGGAGAGAGGGGATTGTATGGTATTAGCCTGGTATTACTCTTTGGCTGATATTGGTATTCTTTCTAGCATCAGCTACAATGGTTCTGTAAACATAGGTTGCAAGAATGGGAATCAGATGCGGTTCATTACTAGCAGGTTTTGTAACATAATTTAGGGCCAAATCCTATAATCCTTACTTGCATGAGATAATTCCATTGGCTGCATGTAACTATTCACATGAGTAAGAATGATTCAAGTGTGTAAATGTTTGCAAGATCAGGATCTTGTCTGGTAAACACAGTAAATAAAAATGGCTGTTTGTGACCTGCCATGATCATGGCAAATTTCTATTAAAAATAGTTATGTTAGGTCTTGACCCATTGCCTGTTCAAGCAAGGACTTTTAACTCTGCTGTCTGAATGGAAACCTATAACCAGAGTTACTGACAAAGCAGGATCAGATGTTGTTGTATGGCTGGACTTGTTTTGTAAAAGAAAGAACTGAGAAGCAATTAACTTGTAGATCTCAGTATAGTGTTTACGCTGAGCGAATGTCATCTCTCACTATCCTTACTTATCTAGCGAAACCCCATTCTTCCATCACATCCACAAGGCAGGTCTGAAAAAACCCTCAGTCCCTGCAGTAGCCAGGGCCGGCTCCAGCATTTCTGCCGCCCCAAGCAAAAAAAAAAAAAAAAGTCGCGATCGGCGGCAGCAATGGGGGGGAGGGGGGAAAGCTGTGATTGGCAACAGCAGTTCAGCGGCAGGTCCTTCGCTCCTAGAGGGAGTGAGGGACCTGCCGCCCCCGAATTGCCGCAGGTGCTGCCCCCTCTCCCTTGGCCGCCCCAAGCACCTGCTTGTTAAGCTGGTGCCTGGAGCCGGCCCTGGCAGTAGCACAGAGACACCAGGCAGTTCTGTAGCCATGTGTCCCTACGTAATTAAAGATTACCCTTACTAATCTGTTTAGTTTTGTTGATCTAAACCACAGCTTGAAATCATTATCAAAACATTCATATCAGTGTAATCTACCTCATCAAAATACACCCAGTCCTTCAAACTAGCAATGTATTGGTATCCGCAAAGTCCCCACAAGCCAGCCCAGTTGATAGCTGTTCTTTCGGTTTGGAGAAGGAGGCTAGGAGTGTGTTTGCAATAAAAAAAATCAGAGACCAGGTTTATTGATACAACATCTGATCTGCTGTTTTGGGGACAACAGCTACTCCAAGAGGAACTGATGAGCAGTAAGAGTTTTATTTTACAGCCTCCCAGACTCTAGGTTTTATAATCACAAATGTCTGTAGAATGAGCCCTATTTTCAATGTTTACTGAAACTGAAACTTTGGGGAAGCAGAACATAATTAAAGCAGTGTTGACCCATGATCTTCCAAAAAGTATCATGGGATTCTCCATAAAACTCATGGTTATATTTCATCCAAAGCTCTATCAGTAGGACCATCTTTTTGTTCTGTTTGTACAGCACCTAGCACTGGAGTCCTGCTCCATGACTGGGGTTTCTAGATGCTACTGCAATACAAGTAAATTATATTAATACTTCCACCAGGAGAGAATCCTTAGATGAATACCAGGACAATGGTTCATTCCTGAGAAAGTTGTCCCGTAGCAGAGGGGTGGCCATATTAGTCTGTATCCACAGAAACAACGAGGAGTCTGGTGGTTAGTCTTTAAGGTGCCACCAGACTCCTCATTGTTTTTGTCCTGTAGCAAATCACTAACTCAACTACCTGTAGCACCCTAGGTAACGTACTTTGAAATGCTCATATGAAAAGCTCATATTTAATAGCAATTTAGCATCTCTTAAAAAATAGTATTGCTATAATGCTGTGAAGATGGATTTAGTAAAGCAGGCTTAATGGAAGCCTGGGATACTATATAATATGTGATTGGTGCCTAAATGGTGAGTCATACCTACAACTGTTCTTTCCCATAAAGTTTAATTATGGAACAAAGAGAGACTCACTTAAGAAGCCTTTTATTTGACCTTTAATAATAGAACTTTTAATAATCTACTGGAATAAAATTGGCCTTCACAGCACAGGTGAAATATTCTCAGTTAAATATTCCTGCTGTGCTATTTTTATGAAAGTCCAAGTTATGGTAATTCTTTTTGCCCTCACTCTTATCTCTTTCCCTCTTAATAAAAGAACATTCTGTGAACATTGCTAACACAGGCTCATTAGATAAAGTGAGTGTTAAAGAAAGGTAACAATGAGATTTCCAGGGCTTTCAGCTGAGTCCAGACGTGATGGGAGATTTATTTTGTTTAAAATAAAAAAACCAAAAATGTTCAAGATGAGAATTTCATAAATATTGAATTGATATTAAACACTGGGGAAATGATTGGATCTGCTTTATCCTAGGAGCAATTAGAAATTATGGGTTACCTCTGAAAAATAAAACAGTGCACCAGGCTTCCTATGTTTGGGAAAAAAAGCACTAATGCCTTGTCCCTTTAAGAAAACTATAGGGAATCACTGGAACAGAATCAATGACAGCTAATCAGTTTGACCAGCATTTTTCTTTCACGTTAGAGGGAAAAAAATGTAAAGAGTCCAGACTATAATAAATTGCTACTTAATAAAGCCAAAAGTAAGTCTTCCTTTCTCAGCTGATTCTCATTCAGCTTCCCCAGCTATAAAACACCTATTAAAGAAAGTTTAGCAGCTATACTGCTCTCTGAGGCATGAAAAATCTAGATATGGGTCTCTTTATCCCTGAGTCAATGAAGCACAAACCATGATATGCTGAGGCCTAGGGAAGAGGGGAACTAGATTCCTACTCTACAATGTTTCCTGCTGACCAATCCACAGAAAGACATTTGCTTTGTGCTCCAAAAGGCAGCTTGCTAGACCTCCTGCCTATAAGATGAGCATTATGTTATATGTAGCTATCTACAAAGGAGGGAGGTGAAGAGATGCAAGGAAAAAGGGGTGGCCAAAAAAGAAAAGGGGTAGGCTATTTGCAGTATCCTCTTTCTAGGCTGGGTTTTTGTCAAAGCCAGGCACACCAAGGGAAGTGTGTTTCTGAAGCAAGAGCTTTCTGAAACCTTGAATAGTATTTTTGTGACTATTCTTTCTAGTCTTCAACTGTTGATTTTGAGACCGGCAACCCAGTTGCCTGTTATCTAGCCTGGCTCTTATTTCTGTGGGTCTACAGTGTGCCCTGCTTAAGACTTGTTGGCATAGAAGGCAGGAGAGTGCTATTGTTTAAATTTACCAAATTATCTACAACTGAATAGTTATCCTCCCTGCTCCTTTCCCCTCTTTCCATCCTTCACTTAAGAGGTTACAGTCTATTAATACAAGAATCTAAATACTAGCCATCACTTGGCAAAAAAAAAAAAAAAGAATCTTAATAAATCAACAAACTATGCCCAACATCTGTGAGTCAAATAATCTGCCAAAAGCCAACTGCTTTTTCAGAGTGTAGGGCAAGATTATGGCCACTTTGATATCTTGGATGTTAATTATTGATGATCTATTGCCAATAAATTGTTTTCTGTATATGATCAGGAACTGCTTTTTTGCGTCTTTCACCTCCTGATTTGTCTGTACTACTTGCTAGGAAAATTGACCAGTAGTTACATGAATTGACTGGCTTACCTTGTGGAAACCAGAATAGATTTGTCTGTACTACTTGCTAGGAAAATTGACCAGTAGTTGCATGAATTGACTGGCTTATTTTGTGGAAACCAGAATAATTCACACTTTAGGTTACACTAAAAAGACTTTCTAGATATGTTTTTTTTTTCATTAACAGTAAAATATAATTTCAAATAAAATTAAAAATACACAAATGTAAATATATTTGAATTTAATTATTAAAGCAAACTATTCAGCAAGCAAATATAAGAATCTTAATATAATTTAAATTAAAGGACCAACTTTTGCTCTGAGTCTCACAGGCAAAAATCCTAAATACATTCATTGAGATGAGTAGAAATTTATTCAGTATATCTGTATAACTTAGAGCAAAGTTCATACAAAGCCATCACTTTTTATGACTATTCTGTAACTTAATGTTAATCTCAGTTTGCAGGCATGTTGCTTACCCAGACACAAATAAAATCTTAGGGTATGTCTATACTTGCCTCCGGGTTTGGTGGTAAGCAATCAATCTTCTGGGATTAATGTATTGCGTCTTGTCTAGATGCGATAAATCGATCCCAGAAGTGCTCGCCGTTGACACCGGTACTCCTGCTCCGCGAGAGGAGTACACAGAGTCGACGGGGGAGCCTGCCTGCTGCGTGTGGACCCGCGGTAAGTACCTTGTAGTTCGAACTAAGATACTTCGACTTCAGCTACGTTATTCACGTAGCTGAAGTTGCGTATCTTAGTTCGAACTGGGGGGTTAGTGTGGACCAGCCCATAGAAGTTTTAGTATTAGTATCTTAAGGCCTGCTCCAAAGCATTTTAAAGTCAATGGGAGTCTTTCTCTGGACTTCAACATCTTAGATATTATCTGAAGCATTTGTATGCAGCTAGATATATTTCTTGGATTGAATTCTGTTCTTAATTACACAAGTGTAATCACACAGAGCTTGGTAGGTTTGGACCAGTAGAGATGAGCAGAAAAGGCCCAGTGACTTCAGTGGAATCATGTCCATGTATGCCAGGGATGAATTTGGCCTTTTGTTGTTACCATGGTGAGTGGTGGTGGGTGACTTGCAGACCTGTCTACTTTCTCTGCTCTCCAGGAGATTGGTAAACTTTGCTTCAGGATTGACCAGTCATGTCATCTCAACTTGCTTCCAACTCAGATGTCAACTCAAGAAATGTCACCCTCCCTAGCCCTCACCCTCGAGGTTCTCTTGAGATGCTATTAGCAGCTGAAATTCAGGCACTGAAGGGTGAGGCTAACTCTGCAGAGGCCCCTGTGAACTCTGGAACCCCTTTCACTCTTTTAGGGAGTATAACCGGGGGAGCCACAGGTGGGAGAGTCCTGGAAATGCCCTGCCAGGGAGCTGGAAGGAAGTTGGGGCAGTTGCAGGAAGATTCTGAGTCAATTGTCTTCAGCAGAGCAGAGATCCACTCATTCTTGGAACCTCACCCCTGGTCTATTGCCTGAGAGCAAGGGGACGGGATCACCCTCATGAAACAATCTGGGGAATAATCATAGCATTATCTTCATCACTTGACACTTTTGCTTAGTTGTTTCAGCAGGGAGGTAGCCATGTGGCCCCATTAACCACCTTCCTTACCCTTATTTAATGTATTTATATCTAGAATTTAAAAAAAAAATCAAAGCTAGTCCAAAAACAACAACCTATTTTCATGCTGGTCTATTAGAAATTACCTGTCACTCATGTGCTATAATTTCTTTCCCCTAATTGTTAAGCAATTATTTTCAATGAGGGGCTACAGTTTCTGGATTTCAAACTTATCACCCTGCATGGCATATAGACCAGAGGTGGATCACATGCAGCCCATCAGGGCAATCTGCTGGCAGGCAGCCAGCCAGTTTGCTTACCTTTGCATGGCTGCCCACCGCTCCCATTGGCTGGGAGCAGCAAACTGCGGCCACTGGGAGCTGCAGGCAGCAGTACAAATGTAAACAAACTGTCTGGCGGCATGCCAGCGGATTACCCAGATGGGCCACATGGAGCCCATGGGCCACAGGTTGCCCACCATTGATAGAGACAAAGGAAACATGGCACAAAGAACTTGGGTGCTGAAAAGATCCTGTTATTTGCACAAATTGTTGATATATGCACACTTCTGTTCTGAATTTGTTTTCATTACTCTGTTAGCATAGCCTGTTAGATTAATTTTGTCTGCTCTCTTTTTGTATTGTGTTATTGATGCCACAGAAAACTCTGGGGTTTGGACAATCCTGTGTGATTCGAAGGCATAAAACATAGTGTGATGTTGGTCTGCGAGTCATTTGGGTACAAAAGTGTTTGATCGGCAACTTTGGTAACGAGAATTACATGGATCTGTATTCAAGTCTTTCTTACTTGACTTTTTAATATATATATTTTTTGTGTGTTAGGTATGGAACCTTTAATTAGAGCTGATCAGAAACTTGAGGTGGCAGGGGAAAAACTTCATAGAATCATAGAACTGGAAGGGACCTCCAGAGGTCATCTAGTCCAGTCCCCTGCACTCGTGGCAGGACTAATTATCTAGGACTAATTCATGAAAGCTTTCATTTCTGCTTTTCATCAAAATTTTGTTTGTCATCCTTTCACAAAAATTGAGTATACTGCATTTGTTTTTAGTCTGTTGTCATTTTGTACTGACAGTCACTCACTCATGCCCGTCACCCCAGTCGGGGTATGGGCCGCCAACCACAGATCTCCAGAGTCCTTTATCCTGGGCCATTTGCTCTAGCTGGTTCCAGGTATAGCCCATTTTTTTGCTATCAGCCTGAAGGTCGCGTCGCCAGGTGTTTCTTGGACGGCCTCTTTTCCGCTTGCCTTGGGGGTTCCACCGCAATGCCTGTCTAGTGATGTTGGTTGGCTGCTTGCGTAGTGTGTGTCCTATCCAACCCCACCTTCTCCTTCTAATTTCTTCCTCTGCTGGAAGTTGATGGGTCCTCTCCAAGAGGTAGATGTTACTGATGGTGTCTGGCCAGCGGATCTGGAGAATCCTTCTAAGGCAACTATTTATGAAGGTCTGGATCCTCCTGGTGGTTGTTTTAATTATCCTCCAGGTTTCAGCTCCATACAATAAGACTGATTTCACGTTGGAATTGAACAGTCTAATCTTTGTTGCCAAAGACAGCTCTCTAGAGCTCCAGATGTTCTTGAGCTGTAAGAAAGCTGCTCTTGCCTTACCAATCCTTGCTTTGATGTCTGCGTCCGTGCCACCCTGTTGGTCGATGATACTGCCTAGGTAGGTGAAGGACTGCACTTCTTCCAGAGGGATTCCATTCAGTGTGACTGGGTCATTACTGATGGAGTTAATCTTGAGGATCTTGGTCTTGTCCTTGTGGATGTTGAGGCCAACCTGTGATGACATGGCTGCCACTACGTTGGTCTTCTCTTGCATCTGCTGTTTGCGATGCGAAAGGAGTGCAAGGTCATCGGCAAAATCCAGGTCATCAAGCTGGGTCCACAACGTCCACTGGATTCCGTTCCTACGCTCATAAGTGGATGTCTTCATAATCCAATCAATGACAAGGAGAAAGAGAAATGGTGACAACAAGCATCCTTGTCTGACTCCGGTTCGCACCTGGAAGCTGTTTGTAAGCTGCCCTCCATGGATCACTCTACAGTGTATGCCATCATATAAGTTCTTAATCAGGTTGACCACCTTTGCTGGGATGCCATAGTGCCGAAGGAGCTTCCAGAGAGTCTCTCGATCCACGCTATCAAATGCTTTTTCATAGTCAACAAAGTTGATGTACAATGAGGAGTTCCACTCCATAGACTGCTCGACTATGATGCGAAGCGTTGCTATCTGGTCCGTGCATGATCTATTTTGCCGGAAACCTGCTTGCTCATCTCGTAGCTGTGGGTCGACGGCATCCTTCATTCTCTCTAAGAGAACTCGGTTGAAGACCTTCCCTGGCACCGACAGAAGTGTGATTCCTCTGTAGTTGGCACAATTGCTGAGGTCTCCTTTCTTGGGGATTTTAATAAGATATCCCTCTTTCCAGTCTGCTGGAATCACTTCTTCTTCCCATATCTTCTCAAAGAGGGGGTACAGCATTTCCACTGAAACATCCAGATCTACTTTCAGGGCCTCTGCTGGAATATCGTCAGGTCCAGCCGCCTTCCTATTCTTCATCATAGTGATGGCTTTTCTGATCTCATCTCTGGTTGGTCTATCACAATTGATTGGAAGGTCTTCGTTGGCTGGGTCAATGTCTGGTGGATTTAATGGTGCTGGTCTATTCAGGAGTTCCTCAAAGTGCTCCGCCCATCTATTCATCTGTTGTTCTATTTCTGTTATAGACTTTCCCTGCTTGTCTTTGATGGGACGCTCTGGTTTGCTGAACTTTCCAGACAGTCGCTTGGTGATGTCATACAGCTGTTTCATATTACCGTTGTATGCTGCCTGCTCCGCTTCTGCTGCCAGTCCATCCACATAATCTCTCTTATCCTTCCTAATATTCCTCTTCACTGCTCTATGGGCTTCAGCATACTCTTTTTACGCTTTAGCCTTTGCTGCTCTAGTCCTGCTGTTATTAACTACTGCCTTCTTCTTCTTTCTATCTTCTATCTTAGTCAAGGTCTCTGCTGTGATCCACTCTTTCTGCTGATATTTCTTAATTCCAAGCACTTCCTGGCATGCTGACCTAAGTGTCTCTCTCACTTTCTGCCATCTGTTTGGATACACTGTCTTCCTCTTCCTCAGACCGATCCTGTAGTACTGAAAACTTATTCTTCAGCGTCAGTCCAAAATCTTCCTTGATCTTATGATCCTTCAAAAGGCTAACGTTGAACTTCACTCTTCTATCTGGCGCGTCTATCCAGTTCTTCTTCAGTTTCAGCTTCAATCTGGCCACCACTAAGTGATGGTCGGACGCTACGTCTGCTCCTCTTCTAACTCTAACGTCCTGCAAAGATCTTCTGAACTTCTTGCTAATACAGACATGATCGATCTGGTTTTCTATCATGCCTGCTGGCGATACCCAGGTACTCTTGTGGATCCGCTTGTGAGGAAAGATGCTACCTCCTATGACCAAGTTGTTAAGTGCACACAGATCCACAAATCTCTCTCCATTCTCACTCATCTCTCCCAGAGCGTGGGTCCCCATGACTTGTTCATATCCTGTGTTGTCAGGTCCAATTTTGGCATTAAAATCTCCCATAAGGATGGTAATGTCTTTGTCTGGGAGAATCTCTAATATTTTCTGAAGTCTATTGTAAAAATAGTCTTTGTCCCCCTCTTCACTGTCATTGGTTGGAGCATAGCACTGTATAACATTCATCTTAATCCTCTTCATTTTAGTTCTGAAGGATGCTGTGATGATCCTGGAACCATGTGCCTCCCAACCAATCAGTGCCCTCTGTGCCTGCTTGGACAACATGAAGCCTACTCCCTGTGTGTGGGGTGCGTCACTCTCTTCATGTCCGGAATACAACAACAGCTCTCCTGTCAACAGTCGTCTTTGTCCAGCTTGCGTCCATCTTGTCTCGCTAATGCCTAGTAGGGTCAAGTTGTTGCTCCTCATCTCTGCTGCGACCTGTGCCATCTTTCTTAACTCGTACATGGTCCTCACGTTCCATGTACCAATGGTAATCCTCCTGGTTGCAAGAAGGGTAATCAGCTTAGTGGCTTCCTCACGACCTTCACCACCCAGCGTCATGCGTCTTCGAGTCGAAGACCCTTCTTTTTCCAGGCTAAAAGTCTCTGTTATCTCTATTGTTGGCGTTTCTATAGCAGGTTGATTTTTTTACGGGGTGGAGTTGCTAGCCCCACGCCCAACCCTCCTCCTTTATCCTGACTTGGGACAGGCAGATGGCCCCAAAGGACCTCTCTGGTGGAGTTGTACTGACAGTGGAAGGATTTTAAAAAAGCCTCCCAAATGTAATTAACTGCTATGCTGTTCTGATGACTATTCAGTAAGCTTTCCTGCCATTTCTTCTCTAGCAAATGCAAGCTTCCCTCCCTCTGATTGTAATATATAAGGTTTTTAAAAAAAAAAAAAAAAAACCCTGAAAAATCCAGATTAAACAAGAACTTTTAACTGTTGTACAAGTTTTGTTCCCCTTTTTCAGTAACTTTCAGTCATCAGCTGCAATTGCCAAAAATCTAGCAGGAGAAAGGGTCAAACAGATAGATAGGTGGAACAAAGCCATTTGACCAAAAATTGATTTGAGAGATAGTAGTGTATAAAATAGGGAATCATGGGAACAAGCATTCTGTATGATTAATGGCAGATTTGTTAATGAGTAACTGACAAAGAACAGTTCACACCTCTTCATTATGGTTATTTAGGAAGTAAATTGGTTTACTGAAATCATAAGACTATTGTCTTTTATTTGCGTAGCCTTGTCTGATTTACTAAAAATCACTTGGGTGTTTTACAAGTTTTTTTTCTTTTTTTTTAAGCGGAGCGATTGACTCATGCTTCTTAATCCGTATGTACACACAAGCACAGGCTGTTATGTGCACACAAGAATACACGTTTGGGTGAAGGTTCAGAAAGAGTGGAGTTGTTTCAGATTCACACCCATGTAAATGAGAGCAAAATATGGCCTTTTGTATCTTACTACATTTAGTACAGTATTCTGGAACCTTGTCTTTTAATTACTAAACTGACTGTCATTTCACTATGTCCCTTGGGTGGCGTGCAGAAATTTTACAGGCATTAATTGGCATTCTTACCCCATGCCTTTTTGGTATTGCATTATTGCTATTTTGTAATTAGGACTAGTTATTCCATGGATAGTGCAGGCACACATTTTCTCCCATGGTGTCAGTCCACAGTTTTAATATGTACTAGGTGGTCTAGTGGGCTGGCTATGAGCCATTCTGCTGGGTCATGTGGACCACCAATTTCCATGGCATATTGACTGATCAACCCGATGGCATGGTATCTGTCAAGATGTTAGCTTTCGTGGCTCCACTGCAGAGTATTTTAGGTTGCCTTTTCTGAATATGTTCTGCAAACAGTAGTGAAGGTTCCTTAGATTCATGTTGGTCAAGTGCCAGTTGCATCCAGGCTCTTCCTTCCCCTTGTTTGTTTGTATGTTGCTAATGTCATAGAATCATAAAAATATAGGGCTGGAAGGGATCTCAAAAAGTCTTCTAGTCCAGTCCTCTGCATGGAAGCAGGACTAAATATTCCTAGACCATCACTGACAGGTATTTGTCTAACCAGTCCTTTAAAACATCCAATGATGGGGATTCCACAACATCCCTTGTAAGTCTATTCCAGTCCTTACCTATACTTATACTTAGAATGTTTTTCATAATATCTCATCTAAATTTTCTTTGCTGCAAATTAAGCCCATTACTTCTTGTTCTACCTTCAGTGGACATGGAAAATGATTGATCACTCTACTTTTTGTAACCGTCCTTAATATATTTGAAGACAGTTATCAAGTCCCCCCTCAGTCTTCTTTTCTCAAGACTAAACTTGCCTAGTTCTTTTTTAACCTGTCTTCATCAGTCAGGTTTTCTAAATCTTCTAACATTTTTATTGCTCTCCTCTGGACTCTTTCCAATTTGTCTACATCTATCTTAAGGTGTGGGGCCCAACACTGGATGCAATACTTAAGCTGAGGCCTCATCAGTACAGAGGAGAGCGGGACAATTAACTCCAGTGCCTTGTATATGATATTCCTGTAAAAACACCCCATAATGACATTAGTCTCTTTTGCAGCTGCATCACATTGTTGATTCATGTTCAATTTGTGTTCTACTATAGCCACCAGATCCTTTTCAGCAGTATTAATACTTAGTCAGTTATTCCCCATTTTGTAGCTGTGCATTTGATTTTTTCCTTTCTAATTGTAATATTTTTTACTTGTCTTTACTGAATTTCCATCTTGTTGGTTTCAGACCAATTCTCCAATTTTTCAAGGTCATTTTGAATTCTAATCTTTGTCTTCCAAAGTGCTTGCAACCCCTCGTAACTTGGTGTCATCCACAAATTGCATAAGCATACTTCCCACTCCATTATTCCAGTCATTAATGAAAATATTGAATATTACTGGACCCAGGACAGACTCCTATGGACCCCACTAGATACATCCCCACATTTTGACAATGAACCATTGATAACTATAACCATTGAAAATATGGTCTTTCAACCAGTTGTGCACCGACCATATAGTAATTTCATCTAGACCACATTTCTCTAGTTTGCTTATGAAAATGTCATGGGGGACTGTGTAAAAAGCTTTACTAAAAATCAAGATATATGACATCTACAGATCCCCCCCCCACCCCCTTATCAAGGAGGCTAGTAATGCTGTCAAAGGAGGAAATTAGGTTAGCTTTGCATGATTTGTTCTTGACAAATCCATGTTGGCTATTACTTATAAATCCTGTTATCCTCTAGGTGCTGGCAAATTGCTTGCCGAATAATTTGTTCCAGTATATTTCCAGGTATCAAAGTTAAACTGAGTAGTGTAAAATTCATAGGTCCTCTTTGTTCCCCTTTTAAAAAATAGATACTGTGTTTGCCCTATCATCTAGTCTGACTCTCACCTCCTTCTGGACCTCAGAAGAAGTGTATATATTCTTGATGTATTATACAACTCCTCCTCCCTTTTTTTCCTTGCCTGTCATTCCTGAACATTCCCACCTAGTCTCTGTGATGCCAGTTGAGTAAGAATATATCTTATGGACTAATACTTCCAGTTCTTCCTGTTACTTCCCTGTATTCCTTGAATTTGTGTATAGACATCTAAGACGTTAAGCATTTCCCCACACTGTTATCCCTCTTTTTTGACCCTATTATAATTTTCCATTTCACCTAATACATTTGGGTCTCTGTTAATGACATCTTTTTTATATACTTCCCTGTGGGCTTTTGTCAACTGTCCCCTTTGACCTTAGGTTAAAACCTTCCTCACTAGTTTGGTGAGTCAGTGTGTGAAGATGCTCTTCTCCTTCTTGGTTAGGTGGACCCCCCCCCCCCACACACACACACTTCCCAGCAATCCTCCTTCCCGGAACAGAATCCAGTAGTAAAGAAAGCCAAAGCCCTCCTGTTGAAACCATCTGTGGAGCCATTCATTCCTCTCCAGGATGCTTGTGTCTCTGTTGGGATCCTTACCCTCAGCTGGGAAGATGGGCGAGAACACAACCTAACCTCCTGACCCTTCACCCTTGGTCCCAGAGCCCTGTAGTCACTGCTGATCTCCTCAGGGTCATGAGGCTTAGGAATCTTTCTGTAACATCATGGATGCAGACTCCAGGCAGACAGCACACTTCCTGTGACATCATGTCAGGTCAGCCTCCTCAAAAGGGAGTCCCTGATCACTATCACCCTGCATCTTCTCCTCTTGTGTGTGATTTTTGGGCCTGCTAGCCTTGGAGGCAGGTGGCTTCTCCTCAGCCACTGAGAGCTGCACCTCTCCTCCTATTGACAGTGGTGTGTGACCTCGATGGAGAGGCAACTTACTGTTTGTTTTGTTTTTGGTAATCTAATAATTTGATGTGCTCATCTCCACTGTCTCAGTTCTCCTTGTACTGTCTGAACTAATGGAGATCCCATTAGCTCATAGGGTGACCAGATGTCCCGATTTTATAGGGACAGTCCCGATATTTGGGGCTTGTTCTTATATAGGCTTCTATTACCCCCCACCCCCATCCCGATTTTTCACACTTGCTGTCTGGTCACCCTATTAGCTCACCAGTAGAGAGGCTGGTACTTCTGCAACCAATGATCAATAGAATCTTTTCTCCAGGTTGCATGTAGGTTATTCTCTGGGTGACTGGCTGATCACCATGGGGTGTGTGTATATATCTGCATATCAGGCCTGGCTCTAGGCACCAGCAAAGCAAGCAGTTGCTTGGGGTGGCAAATTTGCAGGGGCGCAAGAATCCATCATGGGAGCTGAGAACCAATAGGGAGCCCTGGGAGCTGCAGTTCCTTGGTTAGCTACCTGCCTATAGAGCCAGCCCTGGAGCAGGGAAAGAACTACATTTCCCAGCATTCCCTCAGCCGCAATTAACAGGAAAGGGAGGGGGAAGCAGTGTGGAACTGAAACATCATGCTGCAGCTTGCTGTGAATGGTAGGGACAGAGCCAGCTCTAGGTTTTCTGCCACCCTCCCTCCCTCCCCAGCCCTGGGCTCCCTCCTGCACCTCCGTGTTGCCCCAGCCCTGGACTGTCATCCGCCCCGCACCCCCTGCTGCCCCAGCCCTGGGCTCTCCCCCTATCCGCACCCCCCTGCCGCCCCAGCACTGGACTGTCTCCCACCCACACCCCCTGCTGCCCCAGCTCTGGCCCCCACCTGCACACCCCTGCTGCCCCAGCCCTGGGCTCTCCCCCCACCCGCACCTCCTGCCGCCCCAGCCCTGGGCTCTCCCCCCCCCCCCTGCACCTGCACCCCCTGCCGCCCCAGCTCTGACCCCCACCCACACCCCCTGCCACCCCAGCCCTGGGCTCTTCGCCCCCCCTCCCCCCACACCTGCACCCCCTGCCACGCCAGCTCTGGCCCCCAACTGCACCTCCTGCCGCCCCAGCCCTGGGCTCTTCCCCAAAGAAAGAATTGGGTGGACTAAATGGACAGTGCACCTTTCTATCTGAAGCCTAGCAAGGGAGACCCCACTAGAATTTAAAATGAAAAGTAAGGGAGGGGAGGCTCTACTAGGACCTGGGCAGCTTTAGATACAGTACCAGGCACACGGAAGGATTTACACTTCTGAGCCATGGAAGTAGAAATTGACTTTTCTTTTCCAGATTTAGCTAATATTCAGAAAGGGAATCTAGCACCTGCCTTCCAGATTTGAACATCCTCAAAATTCAGGAGTGCTCAAGCTCAATTTGGGCAGCTGTTACTTCATTTCTCACAAATCAAATATACTGATCCACTGTAACTTGCTGTACGAAAAAGTAGAATAAATTGAGCAAGAAATGCTTCCCAGTGGTTATTAGGACTGGAATTGCTATTTTCAACAGCCATTGCTTGGTTTTAGTTTTATTTGTTTAAAAGGAAGACAGTAATATTGCATTGGCAAATTCCCCATAGAAACAAAGAATGGAACAAAAGAATAATAAAGGCACCTCAACTTTTCCTCATTTATGTAGGACAGTCTTATAATATGCATCCAGATATCCTCCAATCACACAAGCTGAAAATTGTTCCACTTTACTGCAGTTCCTTAACCATATGGAAACCAATCCTGTCTGTGTTCTGTGCACATCCAAAATTCCTGCTGAATGACCCGCACTGAGAGCGAGTTACCAGTGACCCAGGCTGGGGCGGCAGGAGGGTGCAGTTGGCGGGGGGGGAGAGACCAAGCCTGGGGGGAGGGGCCAGCCAAAAATATTTTTGCTTGGGGCAGCAAAAAACCTAGAGCCGGCCCTGCTGCATATGCATGTGTGCTTATATTGCCACAGTTAACAATCTGGAAAAATTGAGTTGATTCCAACTGAATTACATTAGGGATGGATAAAAGAAAGGAAACATGGAACAACAATATAAAATAATAATCCTGTTCCCCACCTTATCTTGTGGGGTTCTCTGGCATCTTACTAGCTAGGACTTTCCACAGCCTGAGAGGCAGGAGCTCCAGCAGCCCTACTTGCCCCTCTAGACCTCTACTGTAGCTACAGGAGAGCTGTAGTAAGTAGGCATGTAAACATGCCCTTAGTATTAATTGTTTTGAGTGCCTCAATATTTTGGGTGTGCAACTTGACACACCCTAAAGGTGTGATTCTCAGCAGGCAGGTGCTCAAACTTTCTGAAATCCAGGCCCTTGTTAGGTGTCCCAAGTTAAGCACCCAAAATCACAAGTCACTTTAATGATTTTAGCCCAGGCCTCTTAATACTGAAAGTCCTGTGTTCAGATGCTGCAGATAACCCATGATGCTTGTTATATTAGTGCTACAAGCTTTCTGAGAGATCTAAATATCAAATTCAATGGGACTACTCACATGAGTAAAGTTAAGCATGGGCAGGTTTGCAGGATTGGGGTCTTAGTTAGCTTTTGTTTGTTTTAAACAGCAATGGTTCACTCTGAGCTGGATTAATCTAGTGTGTGAAATGAAGAACCAATCCACCTATATTCACCGTAATATTTTTTTTTTACACTAAAGAATTGACCAGTCCACCAACATTTATTGACATTCTAATATCTTGTTCCTGTACTCCTGAATTGCAACATACACACATTTTTAAAAGAAATATTTGTTCCTGAGTTACCTCATGTGCCAAATTTTAGACCAGAGTAGTCCATTTATCAACCCCTGAAAATTCAGATACAAAACAGTCCCCCTTGCAGCACAAACATCACCTCTATAATTACATCTGTAGTAGTTTCCATTCCACAGAAAGAGTCCTATTGAACTGAAATGATGAAGCAGTACTTCAGGTTGAAAAATGCCAGTCATGACAGTGCAACAAATGGCTTATTCTCAAACTAATGCAAACTCAAGTCAAAAATTAAGTCTCCCTCTTACTGTAACATACAGATAAAAAGCAAAGTCTGTTTGTCATAGGCATTTGTAATATGCTGTTCTTCACTGTGGACTTAATCTTGGAAAGTTCTGGTGCAAACAGAAAAGCACTGAAACATTTGCTTATATGTAAACAATTGAGGGGTCCCACTGATGTCAATGAGATAGTTTAAGTCTTGTCCAAATGGACATTGGATCACGGGCTGCATCCTTAAAGTTAAGAAGGCATGTAACAAGGCGGTCTTTCCCATTAAAGGCAAATGGAGAGTAACCAGGGAGTAACCAGCTCTGTCCTGGAAAGGACCCCAGCAAGCAGGTTCTTGGAATCATCCAACCCAGGTGGACAACATTGAAGGAATGAGTCTGATTGTCAGCTAGGGGATATTAATGAGGTCCCCAGCTCCCAGAAGGATTCTGGGACCAGGAAAGGGAAGGGATTCTAGGTAAACGCTAGGGAACTTAAAATGCTCAGCAGCAGGATCCACACAGACAGTTATTGCACGGCATACTAGAGCACTGTAGATTTACTCCCCAGCTTGTAGACATGCCCTAAGTCTGTACTACCTGAGCTAAACTAGTAACTCTGTTATCTGGTATCAGCAGTAGGCTCTTATCCTCTATGGACCAGCCAATAGTGGACACAACACTCTTAGCTGTATAGTCGTATTGGAAGTTTGAAATATTTCCCTTAGACTGAGAACTCACCCCTTTCCACAAATGCCTGTGAAATTTATTGTTTAGTTTGATATTTTCCATGTGGAAAAGGATACACTTACAAATTGTTCAAGAACAATTAATAGCTTTAAGGCCAGAAGGGACAACTGTGATCTGGTGTGTTCTCCTATATGACACAGGCCACAGAGCTTCCATGAATGAATTCCTGTTTGAACAAGATCATAGCTTTTAGAAAAGCATCCAATCTTGAATTAAAAATTTCCAGTGATGAACAATCTACTGCAACCTTTAGTAAATCATTCCGAGCATTAATTACTCTGTGTTAAAAATGTTCACCTTGTTTCCAGTCTGAACCTATCTTGCTTCAACTTCCAGCTCTTGGATCTTGTTATACCTTTGTCTGCTAGATTGAAGAGCCCATTATCAAATTTTTGTTCCCCATGTAGATAATTATAAACTGTGATCAAGTCACCCCTGACTTTCTGTTTGTTAAGCATGTTTTCCAAGGCTTTAATCATTCTCATAGCTCTTCTCTGAACCCTCTCCAATTTATCAGCATTCTTCTTGAATTATAGACACAGGATTCTAGGATTAGTCACATCAGTGCCAAATACAGAGGTAATATAACCTCCACACATCTATTCAATATTCCCCTGTTCATGCATGCAAGGATTGCACTAGCCCTTTCCGCCTCAGCATCACTCTGGGAAATCATGTTCAGATGATCATCCACCATGACTCCTGAGTCTGCTTCCCATGATCGAGTCCTTCATTTTTTAAATATGTCATAAATTCTTTGTTCCTAGATGTATACCTTTATATTTGGCCATATTAAAATGCATATGCTCGCACCCCGCTTACCAAGAAATCTAGATTGCTCTGTTTCAGTGACCTGTCCTCTTCATTATTTACAAGGATAGGGGGACTGGTGTCATCTGAAAACTTTATCAGTGATGATTTTATGTTTTCTTTAATGTGACTGATAAAAATGTTAAATTGTGTAGTGCCAAGAACCAATCCCTGTGGGACCCCATTAGAAACACATTTGCTTGATAATTTGCAATTACATTTTGAGACCTGTCAGGTTTTAATTCATTTAATGTGTGCCATGTTAATTTTGTGACATTCTAGTTTTTAATCAAAATGTTGTACAATACAAAGTCAAATGCCTCACAGAAGTCTAAATATAATACATCAACACTACTAAATTGGTAATCTTGTCCAAAAAGGATTTCAAGTTAGTTTGACAGGATCTATTTTTCTAAACCCATAGGTGGCATGTAAAGGAGGCTTGGGGAGGCTAAGCCCCCCAAACCTCACTCTGCCAGGGGGGTGGGCAATGGTAGATTACCGTATGCCCAGGGACCCCCCGCCAATTTGGGGTCCCCAGAAAACTCCCCCCTTCCCCACTATGGCAATGGAGTGTCTGCAGCAGGAGCACAGAGCTTTTCTGGTCTTGGGTCCACAGCATGGGAGGAGGAGGTGGAAAGGAGCAAGCATGGGGCAGAGTCTTGGGGCAGAAGAGGTAGATGGGGGGAGGAACTCCAGGCTCAGAGCTCCGGACAGGGCTGAGAGCTCCGATGTGGTCCTGGTTGGGGTTGAGCTCTCAGCCCTCTCCCCCCTGTGGCTCCAATCAAGCTCCCAGTCCACCCACCCTCCCCCCAGCTGGGGCCACAGGGTGGGCTGAGACAAGCAAGCAGGGGTGTGGCATTGGCTGGAAGAGGCTGGGCCAGTGAAAGGACGTTTCGCGCCCTAGACGAAACTTCCACCTTGCACCACCCCCGTCCCCGAGCCTCCGCCCTGAGGTGCTCCCCCTCATGGCAGCTCCCCACCCCCCACCCTGAGGCATCCCCCCGCCCCAGCTCACCCCTGCCTTGCCTCCTCCCCAAGCACGCCGTGGCTGCTTCACTTCTCCCGCCTCCCAGGCTTGCGGCGCCAATCAGCTTATTAAGTCAGGGAGCTGGGAGGCGGGAGAAGTGAAGCAGCCACGGCGTGCTCGGGGAGGAGGCGGGGCAGGGGTGAGCTGGGGCGGGGAGTTCCCCTGCGTGCCGCACCTCCCCCTTGTTGCAGGCGGCCCTCCCCGCACTCCACTGCCCCAGCTCCCTCTGCCTAAATGCCGGCGGCGACCGGGGCGCCCAAAGATCCGGCCACCGCGGTTACTGCCGAAGAAAATGGCACCCCGCAAATCCTAGCGCCCTAGGCAACTGCCTAGATCGCCTAAATGGTTGCACCAGCCCTGGGAAGAGGTGAGGCAGGGGGTTAGCTTCCCCAAGGGGAAGCTTCACCCACCACCCATGCATAAACCCATATTGATTGGCAATAATTATATTACCTTCCTTTAATTCTTTATGATTGGATCCCATATCAGCTGTTCAATTATTTTGTCCAGAACGAACATTGGCTGATTGGCCTATAATTACCTGGGGTGAGTGGTTTACCCTTTTAAAATACTGGAACAACATTAGCTTTCTTCGAGTCTTCTCTAACTTCCCCAGTGTTATTGAACATTCACAGTAATGGTCTAGCAAGCTTCCCAGCCAGCTCTTTTGAGCTCTTAGATGCAAGTTATCCAGATCTGCTAATTTAGAAATGTCTAACTTTACAATGTCTAACAATAAAGGCAGACTTTTGAAAATATGGCTTTTAAATTGAGTTAATCTTACATTTCAGTGACTCAGTATTCACTTAATAATGTGGCAGTTGAGTAGAGTATTATAGTTTAATTTTATTTAAAACAAATAATATGGTAATTGTCATCCTCTCACCCTGTGAATGGAAATTCTGTATCAGAGTGAACTACAAGGCAAATTTGTAAATAACTACTCAGTTTTTCTAGGGTCAATTATTTTTAATCAGATGTGAAATATACAAGTTTTTCAGCTTAGTCAGCTAAAGTAAATCATTTCATCAGTAACAAATAGTACAGAATTTGTCATCACTATGAAGGAATTTCTTTACTACACTGACAGCAGCTAACCACAAAACAATTCAGTTCCAGTGAAAAATGTATGAAAGTTAGTTTTAGACTTAGCAAGGAATTGTTTTATGATAACCCACTCTCCCTTTTCTGTTCTTAAAAATTATACAATGTGAAAAGAGAGGCCCAATATTTCAGCATTTGTATTCGTCCAATGGACTGCATGTGCAATCATATGGGATTTGCAAACCATTCATGTAGAAAGAGAATGAAATGAAATCTTGCCAGTTTGCTAGCAGGTGCAGCTGTTACTGTCTTATAACATACACAATAAACACACTCTTAGGCTGAACCCACAGGACAGAGGAAAGCCAAAATATAAAGTGGAGAACAAATGAATAACGTATATACTGCACGCTAATTCATGTTTACACCAGTCAGAACTGACTCCTTGCTAGAAAAAAACCTGATTTATGCAAGAGAACCCAATACCCAGTGGACAGATTTTAACTTAACTGCCAAGTAAGCACAGTTAATAAATGTCTGCATTTTCTATAAACTAAGAAATATGTTGTACCATGCCTCTTAATGTGGCCAAATTGTCTGAAATAAGACTTTTAAGCCTGCGATCAATCATTTCAGATGCAGTGGAAACAAATTTATACAGAAAATAGTATAAATTTGCAACACTTGCCTAAAAAGAAATCAAACATGATCTGTCAATCCAAACCATCATGTGCAATTTCATTTAAGATGTGGGCAAGTAGAGACAAACTTTGAATAAAAATGGGGTGTGTAGGTTAAAAATTGTATTCCAAAAGGAATATGGAAAAATTAATTTGCATAGTAAGTTTAGAATCTGTACTTAGTTTGTTACAGAAATTAATGAAGAAACAAGCATAAATGTGACTTCTCTTAGGAATTCAGAAGCATTGCTCAAAAGGGAAAAATGCCATACATAATCAGGCACAATTAAGTATCTAGTTTTATAGTAGCATCAATTATTTTAACCTGGTAGAATCCTTGTCAGTATTTGCACAAACCCAACATTATGGTCCTCAGCCAGACTCATACTTATCTGCAACATGGAGAACAGAACTTTTGATTGCAGAAATATGAGGGAGAGCTACATTTATTTTGGTGTAACTCCAATGAAGTCAAGAGCATTACACCAGGGTCGTCTATGTTCCATTTAAAGAAATGAAGAAATTATGTCATGCACAAATTTACATGATCAGCAGAAGACATTAGAAAATAGCTAAAGTTTTATGGATCCTACTTTTCAGGCTGGGGCTTCCACAAACACATGAATTGCCCTTTGACAATTTTCTGTGATTTACCCTCCAGAGCAGCTTCTTGATGGAAAATAGGATTCAAGGGCTAAAATGTGGCAATATGAAGGTCCAGATTGCCAGCTAGAGCAGTCATAGCTCTGCTGAAGACATCAGAACTACATTGATTTACACCAGTTGAAAATCTGGGCAAAAGCATTCATGTATTCTTTATGTATTATAACAAGGCACCCTCTTGAGCCTACGCCGCTCTTCCCTAGCTAGAAGTACTAGCTACTATATGGCCGCATCCTTGGTGATATGATACACTAAGATCCCCCTTCAGAATTCTTGCTGACCTCGCTCCATTGTAGCAGAGCAAGAGAAAGCTCAGGAAATTGGTAAGATTTCTTCCCCAACAAGCCCAGCCTCTGTTGTTCCAGCCAAATAAATGACTCTGGTGACTTGAGCTTCTCTCTCCTATTTAGCGTCATGGAACTTGACCGCCAGACACTTGGTCAGACCAGAACACACATTACTGCTAAAATAGAGAGACCAGCCTGGTCTGAGCACAGAGCTGAGCAGCTGGGACTCTTGAGTTCTGATCCCGGCACAGATACTTGAGGCTTTATTAGTTCATATTTAAAACACGTATTGAGGATAAACTCTCTGGCTCTGAGCTTGCAACTGGATCCACATGAGCAGACCTGTGTCCATGCAGCATCCTGCTGAAGTCTCTGTGCACAGGATCGTGGCCTATGTCAATTAGTTTTTTAGTCCCTTCCATTAGGGATGATCCAAAGCCCACTGAAGACTGTGAAAAGATGCCCACTTACTTCAGTTAGATTTGGATCAGTCCGTCTGGGATGTACAACAGTATAGGGAGACTGCCAGCCTGTTTAGAACTCAAAATATACCCACGAACCCTTCCAAAAATGCCACTGTGCCCAAACACTGCAGGAGCAATGTTATAAACTGTAGAAATTTTAGTTTACTATGATAGAAGGCAAAGATATTGATAGAGATGGAATCCCTGGAGGATACCACACACAGTGTCTTTAAGCTATTAAAATAACATCTCTCTCGCTCTCGGTAATGTACATCCTTCAGGACTGATACATGATTATTTCCCCTTAAGAAAGGCAGTGTGGCCTGCTGGATAGAGCATGGAACTGAGGCTCAGAAGACCTAGTTTCTAATCCTGATTCTTTTACTAGTCTGTTAGGTCACCATGGGCAAACCACTTCACCTCCCTGTGCCTTAGTATTCCCACTTATAACATGAGGAGGATGCTACTGGCCTCCTTTGTAAACTGCTTTCAGATGTACTGATGCAATTTTCTATGTACGAACTAGTTGTATTATTATTAAGGTACCTGTGGTGGCCTAAATCCCCTAGCATTGATCTTTAATTCTCTTTAGTGCAAAGAATTCTACTGCCTTTATGTGAAAGCTCATGTGGCATGATAGTAACCATGGAATCTTGCTGATAAATATTCTTATAAAATGCTACAATATTCTATAATAATTTTTCAAAGTGCTACAGTATCCTACAGTAAGAATCCTAGTGATTGGGGGCTGTTCGATGGAAAGTTGGAAAATACAGGAAGTAAATACCCATGAGTAATGAGGCCCTGATTTAAAAAAAAAAACGATAAAAAGGGGCCAGAGGCCATTGTGCATTTCCATGAGGCCACCACAGCTCCTTGTGCAGAAATACTTTCTATAGGTGTGTATGTATATTGAGTATGCATGTGTGCAAGTGGGTTTAAAATACTGTCAGACCTTTGGTCTCCCCCATTTTTTCGAGGTTCTTCTTACTAGGCCCCAGTGTAGAAAAGCATGCAAGTACAGTGCTTTGCATGGGGAACAAAAATGTGATGATGAGGAAAGCCTCAAAATATACCATATTTAAAATGTTACCTTCAAGCAATGAACAGCCAATTCACACACTGATCTGCAATGCTTCTGAAGTTGTTCTAATGCACATGAATAGTTGTCAAATGCTTTCTATATGCTATTAGCAATGGTAAGGATATGTGGTTCCATTAGCTGTGCTCTATTGCAATAGGAGTTTGAGGTTTGCTAGAAGTGGCAGGTGTTCACTGATGTCTTTATTTTTTAACATGAAAATGGTTCCCAGATGAAGTTTGGTGCTTGCAAGGCATTCTCTGGTTATCAGGAAGTTTGACCGTGAATTTAGAGCTTTCAAATGATGACAGATTGGCAGTTCTTGTGCCTAAAGTTCTCTAATCATCTGTAGAACATGTACACCCAATTGGTTTGCCAGTGTGGCTTACTCTGGCCAGGGAGAGCCACATCTAGGGTTATGAGATCATTAAGTCTCCATGTGCAATCAGCCTTTAACTTCTTTGCTAAGACTGCTTACAAGGGCATTAACTGATGTGGTGATGGGTTGGGTTTGGTGTTTTTTTTAATAGTGAGGTTACTAGGAGTTGGACCAAAGACTGCAAGCTCATTTGACAATGCAACCATCACGTTAGTGCCTTTGTGTGTTTATTGTCCCAACTGGACTCTGAACCACAAGCAAAACAAGGGGTTCCATATCCCACTGTGAATCCTCAGAAGCACGGGCAGCACGTGACTCCTGCATTTGGGGAAGCTGGGTATGCACAACAGAAGCTCCCTAGAAGTGGGGGGACCACTGATGCCTGCACCATGGCCCCGCCCCCTGCTCCATCCTGAGGCCTGCCCACGCTTGGCCTCCTCCCCCTCGAGACTCCACCCACGTTCCAATTCCACTCTGCCCCTCTCCCGAGCCTGCTCCTGCCCGCCACTTGTACCTCTTTGTCCCCCTCCCCTCAAGGGAAGAGGTGGAGCAAGGGCCATATCTCGGGGGGGGGGAGGAGGAGAAGTGGAGTGAGTGTGGGAAGAGGAGCAGTGTGGGCAGGGCCATAGGGGAAGAAGATGCGCAGGAGGAGGGCCTTGGGGTGGGGCGCGGGCAGGGCTATGGCCCAGATGCCCTTTCGGTGGTGGCGCTCCAAAGGCAGCAGACCAGCACTCCTCCAGAGGGAGATGCGCCGCATCCTGTTTGGGGAGGCTTAGCCTCTCCAGACCTCTTACACCCGCCATCCATGCTCAGAAGGCATTCGGTCTCCTATCAGGGCTTTAACATGGGGCTGGGATCATGTGCCATGGAACAAGGTCAGTAAGGAAAGCAGCAGGTTGTACTTAGGTGAAGTACAGAAGTTGCCAGAGAAGCAGAAATATTGTTTTCCCTCTGTGCTGAATGTGCTCAATAAAGGTGTAGCATCTGCTGCCAGTTTTCATTAACAAATAAATGAAAAACAAACACGCGTGGTAGGCAGCATGCCTAGGGATGGCTTAAACAGGACTGATCTGCTTTAGATTTCAGCTATTTTTTTCAGGACAACAATGTGGAGCACTTTCTTGTTTATACGATAAACACAAGGGATGAAGGCAATCTGTGTAGCACACGGGAGTGGCTGCCAACCCATAACATTGTGCAGAATGCAAAAACTCCATGGTTCGCTCCCTTTGGAGTTCTACACTGCAATCTTCCTGCATATTGGTTTCAGTGTAAATAACAGTTAAAACTTCAGAGCAGACAAGCTGCCAGTAAAATGCTGAACAAAGTATTTGTCCATTTTCCTGCCTTTGCAACAAATATTAAGCAAACCAGAAGACCAGTTTCAATGTCATTCCAGCTGTAGGGTGTAAATTACACAGGCAGTATTACAAGAACTGAAAATGTATTGGCTGTTATGGAAAGGCACTGGTCCCTGCATGGTTGAGGTTGAAACTAGGACTGTCAAGCGATTTAAAAAAATGAATTGCGATTAATCGCTCGATTAATTGCGCTGTTAAACAACAATTGAATACCATTTATTTTAAATATTTTTGGATGTTTACTACATTTTCAAATATATTAATTTCAATTAAAACCCACAATACAATGTGTACAGTGCTCATTATATATTTAAAATATTTGCACTGTAAAAAACAAAAAAATACACTTTTCAATTCACCTCAGATAAGTACTGTAGTGCAATCTCTTTATCATGAATGTTGAACTTACAAATGTAGAATTATATACAGAAGAAAACTGCATTCAAAATAAAACAATGTAAAACTCTTGAGCCTACAAATCCACTCAGTCCTACTTCATGGTCAGCCAGTCGCTCAGACAAACAAGGTTGGTTGCAATTTACAAGAGATAATACGGCATGCTTCTTGTTTACAATGTCACCTGAAAGTGAGAACAGGCGTTCGCATGGGACTGTTGTATCTGGCGTTGCAAGATATTTACGTGCCAGATGAGCTAAAGGTTCATATGTCCCGTCACGCTTCAACCACCATTCCAGAGGACATGCTTCCATGCTGATGATGGGTTTTGCTTGATAATGATCCAAAGCAGTGTGGACTGACGCATGTTCATTTTCATCATCTGAGTCAGATGCCATCAGCAGAAGGTTCATTTTCTTTTTTGGCGGTTTGGGTTCTGTACTTTCCGCATCAGAGTGTTGCTCTTTTAAGACTTCTAAAAGCATGCTCCACAGCTTGTCCCTCTCAGATTTTGGACGGCACTTCATATTCTTAAACCTTGGGTCGAGTGCTGCAGCTATTTGTAGAAATCTCACATCGGTACCTTCTTTGCGTTTTGTAAAATCTGCTGTGAAAGTGTTCTTAAAATGAACATGTGCTGGGTCATCATCAGAGACTGTTATAACATGAAATATACGCAGAATGCCATTAAAACAGAGCAGGAGACATACAATTCTCCTCCCAAGGAGTACAGTCACACATTTCATTAACCGTTTTTAATGAGCATCATCAGCATGGAAACCTGTCCTCTGGAATGGTGGCCGAATCATGGAAGGGGCATATGAATGTTATCTAGCATGTAAATACCTTGCAACGCCAGCTACAAAAGTGCCATGCGAATGCCTGTTCTCACTTTCAGGTGACACTGTAAATAAGAAGCAGACAGCAGTATCTCCCATCAATGTAAACAAAGTTGTTTGTCTCAGCGATTGGCAGAATAAGAAGTAGGACTGAGTGGACTTGTTGGCTCTAAAGTTTTACACTGTTTTGTTTCTGAGTGCAGTTATGTAACTAAAAAAATCTGCTTTTGTAAGTTACACTTTCAGGATAAATAGATTGCACTTCAGTACTTGTATGAGGTGAATTGAAAAATACTATTTCTTTTGTTTATCATTTTTACAGTGCATATATTTGTAATAATATAAAGTGAGCACTGTGCACTTTGTATTCTGTGTTGTAATTGAAATCAATAATAAAAATGTAGAAAAACATCCAAAAATATTTAATAAATTTCAATTGGTATTCTAGTGTTATAAATGTGATTAATCACGATTAATTTTTTTAAATTGCGATTAATTTTTTTGAGTTAATTGTGTGAGTTAACTCCGATTAATTGACAGCCCTATCTGAAACAGCTCCCCAGAAGCCTGATTTTTTTTCAGCTTCACCAAACCAGACCTATCCTTCTGAAATGTCATGTGCCACATCTCATCCCAGGTTAGATTTTTTTTTTTTCTGAGCAAGCCTGGAAAAAGACTTACAAGGAGTTTTAAAGATATGAGGCTAGATACTTAGCTGGTTTCGATCGCTGCAGCTCCACTGAAGTCCATTGAGCTATATCAATTGACAATAGCTGACAATGTGGCTGATGTTGTTTTCCAGATTTCAATGTTCATTTTAAGTATTCTCTGTTTCTTGGGATCCTTGTATTACAAATTCTGTTCTTTAAAACAGATATGCTAGGGTTTGGGGTTTTTTTTTAATATTACAGACAAGTATGCTTCAGAAACAAGGAAGCTCTAGAAAGATGGGTATGTAAATATTCCTAGAGTCCTCCACACTGAAAAAGTCCAGGGCTTAGCATTGCAACATACAAAACACTAAGCAGATAAGTTAGAATGGTAATTCATTGCAATGCTAATACATGAAAAGCACAAGCCTTGAATACCATAGAGTGAGGGAGGTAGTGGAACAGTAACAGCCAGCCTGAGAATCCATGAGTCGTCCTAGGTCACAGGGCAGAATGGTTTTTGGGAAGTGGGGAAAATGTATTTAGCATAACTCCTGACTGCTACTCTCAAGGAGTACTCCCCCTCCTGCCCAATGGTGATGGCAGTGTATACCTAGGGCAGTGCACATTTGGGTAAACCATTAGCTTCACTGGCACTGATTTTACATTTGCCACCAACGTGCTAGAATGGAAGACCAACGAGCATGTGCAAAGGAATGCTGCTACACAGCCAGCAATCATGTGGGTGTCAAAAGCTTTGGTGGTGCAATAAGATTGTCAGTGATAGACATAAAGTGAATATGCAGCCAGACCACCTTAAGCCCCTTGCCAGAGACTGATCAAGGTGGTGCTCGATCTGCAAGAAGTTTATAGCCCTTTGGTATTTGCTATAAGGACAAGGATGAGCTTCACTGGCTCTATTAGCCTAGTCCCTACCTTCAATAGAACGAAGTTGGAATCCAAACGGTGGCGGTAGGGTGCTGTTCCTACAGCCTCATACTTCCATCTGAAAGCATAGCATTTTGCCCAAAAGGGAAAGAATAAACTAAATCTAAAGGCTCACATCACACAGGATAAACTAAGTAGTATCAGCCGTGTTAACATATATGCACATACCAGATACACATGGACAGAGTTACAGTTTTCATTGTACATACATACAAACTTTGCTCTCATTTAAATCTGTGTAACCACACACGGCACAGAGCTCCCTGGGCACTGAGAGCAGAATTTGGCCTTCAGTCTTAATGTACTATAGCATTGGCACACAAATACCATTATTTGCTGCTGAGCAGATTACCCAGTATCCTGTAACTGCACCACATTTTTGGCTTTTGCTTTCCTGCCAGGATGTCTCTGCTCTCTGTTCTCCCAGCATGAGGCAGTGGAACTTGTGTGCATGTGTACAGAGTGCTGTGCTGAATGGGTACTGAGCAGGTATAACAAAGGCCAATGCAGTTCAGCTGAAAGGAAACTGAAATACATTTTAAAGGAAACGTTCAAATCCCTTCTTGTTTGGTTTCCAGGGCGATGATGATTAAGTACAATCAGTGTAAGATAAGAACACTTAGGACAACAAGATCAACAGCCTTTATTATATAGTGAGCAGGATCCACTCTGGTTTAAGCTGGCTTCTGGTGGTGTAAGCTAGGGAACAGAGCCTGTGGCAGTGGAGAGAACACCGGACAAGAAGTACTGGTGCTGGTCACAATGGTACACAGGCCATACTGATTCATGGCAGCCTCCACAGGCTGGGCTTCTGTGCAGTCCCTGGAGGATATTAAAAATGCCTTCTCCTGTCAGAAATGCCATGCATATGGGACAGTGGAAATACTGCATGCCATCCTCTGGGTGTGAAATATGCCCCGTTAAAGTGGGGGCCCCTAGTTTAGGAAGGTGCAATTGTGCACTGCTTATGCCAGGCAGAGTGTGTCTAGTGCTGCAGGAGCATTGTGCAAGCAGGGAAATATATCGTGATTAAAATGCCGTTGTGCTCAGAGCCTACATTTTAGGGGCAGAGCTCAAACCTTGGACCACCTGATCCTGGGATCAAGGGGGTGCAGTGGGTCAGTATATATTGTTCACCTTAAAACTATGGTTAGGCCAAAGAGTGAAGGTAAGTTTTTGGTGCTTTCATCTTTTGTGTCTCTGTTTACAAAGCCACCACACACATTGGTACAGCTGGCAGCCCCAGCTTGGGGCTGTAAAAGCTGTTGTGTTCCAGCTCATAAATTGGGGTAAGATGGTAGTGCTGTGTGATGAGGCTTGCAAAATGCCTGCCCGGACTATGCCTGGCTCAAAGCATTTATCCCTCACTTTTATGAACACTAAATTCATCACCTGCCCACTTCCCAACTTTTATTATGCAAAGGAAACCACTGATTTCATGCGGCAGAGTCAGAAACGCGTGGCCAGATAATCTCTGTTCCTGAAGATGTATTACAGTGAAGCAAAATCATCTCTGAGCTGAGGGTCACATTGCTCCGTTACAAGATTCCTCACACCATTGAGAACCAAATGAGTTTCTGGCCCACGCATTCCTGCTGTATCTCATTCTTACTACAGTTCATGTAAATTATTAACATCAGTAACGATAGAAATCTTTGCACATGTTAAATAAAAGAACTTCCACATCATTTCAATTAGTCTGTATAATTTTGTCCCATGACCCTCATTTTGGAACATGCACACTGCAAAAGCAACCCCTCCCCAATCCTACCTTGAGACTCCTCCCAGGGCTGGCATATACTGGATTGGCATGGTGCCACCTCCTTGGTGAGCAGAAAGTGCAGAGGGCCTCTTGCCCCAATGCTCTAGTCATGCTTTCCCTACTCCAGACAGGAGTATTGTCGATCAAACTGCAGCATAGAGATTTAGATTAAATCTCAGAAAAAACTAGGAAGCAAGAACACTAGGATAATGGAATGGGCTGCCTCTGGAGTTTGTGGAAGCTCCTTCACTGGAGGTTTTCAAAACGAGGCTGGATAGTCATCTGTCTTGGATGATTTAGACACAACAAATCCTGCATCTTGGCTGGGGGTTAGACTAGATGATCCTTGCAGTCTCTTCTAACCCTGTGGTTCTATGATTCTGCAATGCAGACAACCTTGCACGGAGCCTCTGCTAATGGGTCAATTTTACCCTAAAAGAATATTAAGGCTGAGAGAGAAGCCAGTAGGAACCTGGAAGCTGATAAGCTGACACCTCCTTTACCCTACCAGGTTATGTGCCTCATTTGGGCATATTAAGGAGCTAATCAAGGGTCCACTAACACATCAACCTTACATATGAATTTCTTTGTTATGCTTGGCTTGCTCACTGACTTAATGTTCTTCAATGAATTTTGGGGCTGGTGATGCTCTTTTACTGTTTGTCAGGGTAATGGACACTACAATGTTATAAAATTGCTAACAAACTGAACTTGTAATTATATAGATCTCTGGGGGCTCTAGGCTGTGCTCCTTCTGCACTCTGAGCCGGGAGCGAAAACAAGGGACCTGATTCTCTGGCATGCTGTACTCCATTGGCGGTGTCAGGCAGCACAAAGTGGTCAGTGACTATTCATAACTCTCCATCTGGGGATGACCCACAGCATGGACAAGTCCCCAGCAAACACAGCTAATGCAGCCAGCCCTCCTGCAGATCCTGGCATAGCAGCTGAGAAGAGAAGTATCTGGAGCTCAATGTGTTCCAGTTATCACCATTTAAAGGATGCTCCCTTAAGTTCTGTCCACCAGCTAGCAAAAGTCAGAGCAGCCTTCAATCTGCTTTAACTTCTGTTGGGGCCAGCACCGGGGCAGAAAATCAGAGAGTCCTAACCAGTTACTTGGCAGCCTCAGCTTGAGCTGTACTCAATAGAAACTTGGTGCAGCAGTGAATCTGTCCCAAAGTGGGTCTGAAATGTGCCAGGAGTGCAAAACTGGACTCATAGTTTGTAGGGTTTTCAACATGCAAACAATTGAAATGATCCTAATTGGCTAATTATGCATGGTGTGTTTTGCTGGTGTAATATTACTGACATGTTTATTGATAGGTCACCATATCTGTTTTCACTTTGCATAACTGACCAACACAGGCCATCTAGAATATGGGAATTTGCTAGAATAAAGCATAATAAAAACCTCAGAAACAGCTTCTGTAACTAAAATATCTTAGCCATTTCACAGTTTATTTTTTTATTTCTAACATTTCAAATGTGATGACCCTTTATTTTGGAAACTCAGTGCCTGTTAGGTTAAGGGTATTTTCTCCTCCCCCTCTGGCTTCCCCCTGTCCTTCTGAAATTGAAGGGGAAAAAAGATTTAGGGGGCCAATCCTTTGAGGTGAGCGTGAGCGTACTTCAACTTGCTTTGCAAGAAAAGCCTATAGGAGCATGCTCTAATCAACTCTGAACTGGACTTCCCCGAGGAGATGAGCTTCAAGATGTCACTGACTGGCTTTAGACTGCATCTCTACAAGCTGTATATTACAAGAAGGACCAGCAGAGGTGAAATTACTGGAGCAAACTAATGAGCCATTGTATCTGCTGTCTTTAATCTCACTGGAAATAAACTGGGGGTGGACTTCAGCAGGGCAAAAGAACAATGTGGATCAGTTATAAAATCTACCTGTCCCAAGCATTGCCATGCATCTAACACTCCTTTTATTCTTTTGTAAAGTTGCTCAGCACAAAACTTTTTTTGAGTTTCTTTGGTACCACATCCAAAGATTAAACCACCTAATAAGAGAGACCCTCTGCCAGCAATAAAGTCTGGCCAGAATCACTGTTTTAAATGTGGAAATATTGGAATGGAATAGAATCCCAAACAAACTAAATAAAAAGGGACTAATTGTAACCAAACCAATAAACAAGGAAGCAGCAGCAACAGGCATGTGGGTATGACTACACGGCAATAAAACACCTGTGGCTGGCCCATGTCAGATAACTCAGGCTGTGAGGTTATAAAATTACAGTGTAGACATTCAGACTTGAGCTGGACCCCAGGTTCTGGGAACCTCCTGCTCTTGCAGGGTCCCAGAGCCCAAGCTCCAGCCAAACCTTGAACATCTACATTGTAATTGTATAGCTTCGCAGATCTAGCCCCATGATCCCGAGTCAACTGACATGGGCGACCTGTGGGTGTTTTTATTGCAGTGTAGATGTACCCAGTGTGGTTGGTGTTCCCTGCTCACATGCAGAAGGATGAATCAATTGCCAGATTTGGGTCAGGAAATAATTTCAACCATGGCAGTGACTATGGGAGATATTGTACCCACACATAGTTCCCTGCACTAGGATAAAATTCAGATCTATAGTGCTTAGTATGATACTGGTGTCAGCAGCCATTGGTCCTGGATCTGAATTTCTAAAGATTTATTTTACTGCCCCTCTTTGGATTGGGACAGTTCCACTACCAGAGCGGTGCCTCTCCAACCCCATATTAGGGGGTTGGTACTAACACAGAAGAAAGACGGCAACCTACTGAATCATCAGTGCAAATTCTTGCAGCTCTCTGATGTTACCTGGATCTCTCTCATTCAGATATTTGCACAATCTGACCCTAATGAACTTGGATGGCAGCACAAGGTAGAAAGCAGTACAAGTTCTGATAGAATGGATATGGTTGCAGATTTACATCAAATAAATCTAAGGGCTTGTCGTAGGAAATGTTACCAGTTATACAGGTATAGTTATGCAGACCTAACCATCCATTTGGACAATATTATAATATGAATATCGCTTTTTTTTTTTCAGTTGAGCTTAAACCCCTTCCCAAGCAGGGCCGGCTCTAGGTTTTTTGCTGCCCTAAGCAAAAATATTTTTGGCTGCCCCCCCCCCCCAGCCCTGGGCTCGCTCTCTCCCCCCCCCCCCAACTGCACCCTCCTGCCACCCCAGCCCTGGGTCACTGGTAACACGCTCCCAGGGTGCGTCATTCAGCAGGAATTTTGGATGTGCACAGAACATAGACAGGATTGGTTCCCATATGGTTACAGAACTGCCGTAAAGTGGAACAATTTTCAGCTTGTGTTACTGGAGGATATCTGGATGCATATTAGAAGACTGTCCTACATAAATGAGGAAAAGTTGAGGTGCCTTTATTATTCTTTTGTTCCATTCTTTGTTTCTATGGGGAATTTGCCAATGCAATATCACTGTCTTCCTTTTAAACAAATAAAACTAAAACTAAAAAAAAAAAAAAAAAAAATAGCAATGTCTGTTGAAAATAGCAATTCCAGTCCTAATAACCACTGGGAAGCATTTCTTGTTCAATTTATTCTACTTTTTCTACAGCAAGTTACAGTGGATCAGTATATTTGATTTGGGAGAAATGAAGTAATAGCTGCCCAAATTGAGCTTGAGCACTCCTGAATTTTGAGGATGTTCAAATCGGGAAGGCAGGTGCTAGATTCCCTTTCTGAATATTAGCTAAATCTGGAAAAGAAAAGTCAATTTCTGCTTCCATGGCTCAGAAGTGTAAATCCTCCTATGTGCCTTGTACTGTATCTAAAGCTGCCCAGGTCCTAGTAGAGCCTCCCCTCCCTTACTTTTCATTTTAAATTCTAGTGGGATCTCCCTTGCTAGGCTTCAGATAGAGAGGTGCACTGTCCATTTAGTCCACCCAATTCTTTCTTTGGGAGAGAGCCCAGGGCTGGGGCGGCAGGAGGTGCGGGGAAGAGAGCCAAGAGCTGGGGTGGCAGGAGGTGCAGGTGGGGGCAGAGCCCAGGGCTGGGGCGGCAGGAGGTGCGGGTGCAGGGGGGGAGAGCCCAGGGCTGGGGCGGCATGGGTGTGCAGGTGGCGGCCAGAGCTGGGGCGGCAGGCGGTGTGGGCGGGGGACAGTCCAGGGCTGGGGCAACACAGAGGTGCGGGGGGGAGCCCAGGGCTGGGGAGGGGGAGTGGTAGAAAACCTAGAGCTGGCTCTGTCCCTACCATTCACAGCAAGCTGCAGCATGAGGTTTCAGTTCCACACTCCTTCTGCCTCCCTTTCCTGTTAATTGCGGCCGAGGGAATGCTGGGAAATGTAGTTCTTTCCCTGCTCCAGGGCCAGCTCTATAGGCAGGGAGCTAACCAAGGAACTATAGCTCCCAGGGCTCCCTGTTGGTTCTCAGCTCCCATGCTGGATTCTTGTGCCCCTGCAAATTTGCCGCCCCAAGCAACTGCCTGCTTTGCTGCTGCCTAGAGCCGGCCCTGTTCCCAAGTGACATAAACTAAACTGACAAAAAACACTGTTATATCAGAATGAGTGAGGAGGGGAAAAAATGTATATACTGGTATAACTAAATCGGTTTAAATTCATACCTTAGGTTGTATTGAAATAATATATAGAGAGAGAATATATACTGAGAACATATAATGACAGTGAGGAATCTGGAAGCAGAACAAGGAGCTGAGATATATTGACTAATATCATCACTAATAATGACATCTGACATTCTTCATGCTACCATCTAGTGATGGAACAACATGGTGATTAACATAGTGAATTTAGCTTATTACTCTTGGGGCTTGTCCACACAGGGAAGTTAATTTGGATTAAGGTAAAATATGGATTTAAAGCAGATTAGCTATTCCTGTTTAAGAAACTGTGTGGACACTTGAATGTCAGAAGGAGGCATTCATATGCCAAAAAAGCACATACACAGGGAGTTAATCAGAAATAGTTAATCGGGAATAACTTCCCATGGAGACGAACTTGAAGAAAAACATTGAGGGAAACTCGAGTCCCTCCCTGAAACATATGTATCTTCATGAGACCAGAATTGTCCCTGGCTCACTGCATGGTGTGAAACAAAGATAGCGATCTGCAAGAGCGGTTTTTGTTACAAAATAATTCTGCCCATAATAATGTATGTATTGAAACATTTAAAAATAACTCTAAACTCATAAATCCCACTGACCTCTTTGGCATTATATAGTCCCAACTGATCATTCAGCCAAATAATATTCAAATACAAGTATTGCTTGTATGAAGGGCAGATAATGGAGATAAACAAAAAAGCATAAATAAGAAGTCTAAACACAGTTCATTTCAGAGCTCTCTGCATTTGATTTTTAGCAGATTCTTCTTGTTTTGCCACAATAAAGTTATTTGCCTCATGAGATGTTCTTAATATATACACACTTCTAGCATAATATGCTCAAGTGTGTCTGGATAAAGCAGAATTGCAGATTCCAAGTTCATAAAGTTGCTTTTTGACTAAAGAGAAACTTTTTTTCAGTTTAGACAGTGCAGAACTATAATTGGCAAAAGTACCAATAAGTTACCCGTTAGATTCCCATTTCCCTATCTCTTGCTACTGTCAGTAAAACATTTTCAACAGACCTTGTCTTACACTTGTAGAATTAGGAGAAGAAACATGGAAATCTTCCTGACAAATTTAAACTGCATAAATCAATCAGACAGCTGAAGTCCAAGACTATCTGAAAGCCATGTACACAATGGTGCTGGAACAATTTTTATAGTGGGGAAGCTGAAAGTGGAAACGATGTATTTGGGTTGTTATTACTACTTCAAGCCAGGGGGTGCAGCAGCCCCGGTAGTTCTAGCACCTATGTATGTACATAATCACTTTAGGAGATTCTGCAAGCCCATTTGGGTTCCAGTGTCATCAGTGTTGTGCACATTATGGTGGCTTGCTGTGCTCTTCACAATCTTCGTGAAGCTGAGGTGTGCCATTTCCCCCTGAATAGAACAATAACAGTGATGGACTGCTGAACCAATATGCTCAGCCTGGAAATGCACCTATAGTGCTTTGTGCTACCACATTATGGATTTGCATGGCCCAATGGAAGAGGGAGAATAGTACCTTTATGAGAGAGTGTGTGTGTGTGTTAATGCTTGTGGGGAGGAGGGTTCAGTGCTTGGGGGTGTGGGTTTGATAGCCATGCAATGTTCTTATAGCATCACTGTTAGGTCCCATGCTGGATGCTGGGGTCAGCAGGTCACTATTCCAGCTGACCAGGTCATCATGTGCCACTATTGTCTATATGTTTGGTGAAGTACTCAGCACCTGGTCAAACTCCTCATGAAATGGGTATGACGTTGGCGAATTGCCCATGGTGCAGTTCTGGTGCTTGGTTTTCCAGTACTCAGTCTTGAGACACTTAATCTGTTTCCTGCACTGGTCACCATTCTGCTAAATTTCCAACACTGCCAGCTTCTTTGCTTGTCGATGTTACGATCATTCCTGGTTCTGCTACTAAAGTCCTTTGTTTTGCAGGCCTCGCCTCAGAGATCTACCAAAATCTGTATTTCTTCCCATCACAAAGAAGCAGCATGCTTTGCAAAGGGCTTCTTCTGCTCAGTCTCCATTGCAAACACGGAAACTTCTCTGAAGGTGTGTTTGCAACTTTGGTGGTCAGAAAACAATGGAAGGGTTAAATGCTGACTTACCAAGCTGGTGCATTATAAGGAGGGTTGCTTCCCTTTCCCTGGAGTTTATTGGCGATTCTTGTTGCTTTTTACAGATTCAGACTAACACGGCTACCCCTCTGATTCTTGGGATAGGGAGGACAAAGAAATTGGTCATGAGATTGTTGGGATACTTTTGGCAGACTCCCAAGACTCAAATCAGGGCTGGCTGCATCTACATTGTAAATCAATAAGGCTTGAACCCTAGGTTCTGGCTTGATTCAGGCTCAAACCTTCCACCCCCTGTAAGGTCCTGAGACCCTGATTGTAAGACTGAGAAATTTGTGTTTAGGCAGAAGAAGGGTTTGTGCTGAAGCCTGAGTCTGAGTCCACTGCAGTGTAGACATACCATCTGTGTCTCCTGAGCCTGCATGTGGGATCTTATGTCAGGGAAGATGTATCTATATTTTGCCCAAGTTCCCTCTTGTACTTGTTATGAGCATATTGTAGGTGTACCTACAGCACATCTGAAATGATATCAAGATACAGCTGAGCATGAAAAAGGTACTTTTGTTTGAAAAGAACATAGACGCTAGTGATTGATGTTTACATCACAACATACTAGGCTCGTGTGAGATGGAGGTGGCCAGAAGGCTGAACTTTGGGTTGATGAGCCGGTCTGTGTGGGAGGAATAGTTGCTTTTATTGACAGTGCATTGGGTATGCAGCATATTTTGGTGAAGTGTCATGTGCGTGCTACTAACAGTGTCTATTGAATGGAATCCAAGCACCATAAAGCTGAATACAAATGAAAAAAACAAAAGCATTAGGCCAGGGGTGATATAATGTTTTAAATGTTATTTGGCTAAATACTATAGCTGGAGCTATCCTTTCCAAATCCCAACCTACAAAGCTAACATTTCTGTTTTGGTACAGCTGTTTCTTGAGTCTGTCACTGTAGCAAAATGTTGTTACTTAACTGCTCCTGTCAATCAGCGTCTGTCCTAAGCAAGCTCCAACGTGCAGTATTTATAAAGAGATCTATCTTGTTCCCTTTAAACTTATTGGGAACTTTGCCATTGGCTTAAGTGAGGGCATGATTGGGACCAAGGTATGAGATTCTAGGATGAATTGTCATGTGTCGTAAGTAGCTCATGAAAAGAAACTGAGAGCAGGAAAAAATAGACTTTTAACTGCAAGGTGACTATATGCTATCCCCGTACATGAATATGTATAGGTTTGATTTTCAAAATATTTAAGTTTTTCTACTTAGAATCATAAGAATATAATGCCCAGACACTACTCACATCTGTGAACAAATAATATAATATTGACATAAGAATGAAGATACTGGGTCTGATGAATGGTCCATCAAGCCCAGAATTCTGTCTTCTGACAGGTAACAGATAATTTAGACCCTGTCATTTTCCATGTATAGTTGGGATTTGTTTTCCAATGTGCATTACTTTACATTTATCAACATTGAATTTCATCTGCTATTTTCTTGCCCTGTCACCCTGTTTTGTGAGATCCCTTTGTAACTTTTTGCAGTCAGCTTTTGACTTAACTATCTAGAATAATTGTGTATCCTCTGCAAACTTTGCCACCTCACTGTTTACCCCCTTTTCCAGAGCATTTATGAATATGTTGAACAGCATTGGTCCCAAGACAGATCTTTGGGGAACCCCACTATTTACTTCTCTCCACTGTGAAAATTGACCATATATTCCTACCCTTTGTTTTCTATCTTTTAACCAGTTACTGATTCATTAGATGAGAACCTTCCCTCTTATCCCATGACTGCTTACTTTGCTTAAGAGCCATTGGTGAGTGACTGTGTCAAATGCTTCCTGAAAGTCCAGCTACACTATATCCACTGGATCATGCTTGTCTACATGTTTATTGGTCTCCTCAAAGAATTCTAATAGATTGGTGAGGCATGATTTCCCTTTACAAAAGCTTTGTTGGCTCTTCCCCAACATGTTATGTTCATCTATGTGTCTCCACTGTGGCCTTGTCTTCCTTTAGTGCTCCTTTTACTCCTCAGTCATCCAGCAGCGCCACTAATTGTTTGGCGGGCTTCCTGCTTCTGATGTACTTTAAAAAAAATGCTGTTAGTTTTGATATCTTTTGCTAGCTACTTTTCATCTTTTTTTTGGCCTCCCTAATTATACTTCTATACTTGACTTGCCAGAGTTTGTTCCTTTCTATTTTCCTCAATAGGATTTAACTTTCAATTTTTAAAAAATGTCTTTTTTGTCTTTAACAGCCTCTTTTACTTTGTTGTTTAGCCATGGTGGCAGATTTTGGTCCTCTTTCTTTTTTTATTTTTTTTAATGTGGGGTATACCTATAGTTTGAGCCTGGTGTTTTAAAAAAGTTTCCATGCAGCTTGAAGGCATTTCGCTCTTTTGACTGTTCCTGTTAATTTTCATATAACTAGCCTCCTCATTGT
Organism: Malaclemys terrapin pileata; assembly: GCF_027887155.1. Taxonomy (NCBI): domain Eukaryota; kingdom Metazoa; phylum Chordata; order Testudines; family Emydidae; genus Malaclemys; species Malaclemys terrapin. The sequence continues at coordinate 31,112,315 of NC_071512.1, forward strand.
TGTGTAGTTTCACTTTTTTTGAAGTTAAATTCTGCTGGGTGGGTTTCTTTAGTATTTCCCCTCTACAAAGATATAAAATTTGCTATTACCTAGCAGTTCAGCTATATTCACCTCTTGGACCAGATCCCATGTACCACTTACAAATAAATAAAGAATAGCCTCTCCCCTTATGGGTTCCAGGACTAGGTGCTCCAAGAAGCAGTCATTAAGTGTGTCTAGAAACTTTATTTCTGCATCCTGTCCTGAGGTGACATGTCCCTATTCAATACAGGGGTAGGTGAAATTCCCCATTATTATTGGATTTTCTGGACTTTCTAATCTCCCTGAGCATTTCACAATCACCATCCTGGTCAGGTGGTCAGTAGTATATTCCTGCTGCTATACTCTTATTATTCAAGGATGGAATTTTTATCAATAGAAATTCTATGGATGTGTTGATTCATTTAAGATTGTTACTGTATTTGACTCTATGCTTTCTTTCACATATAATGAAACTCCCCCAACCAGTATGACCTACTCTGTCATTCCTATATATTTTATACAGTGATACTACCATGTCCCTTTGATTATCATTGTTCCACCAAATTACTGTGAGGCCTATTATATCAATATCCTCATTTAATACTAGGCACTCTAATTCACCCATCTTAGTATTTAGACTTATAGCATTTGTATCCAAGCACTTGGTCTGTCCAACTTGTGTGTTCCTTTGCATCTGTCGGCTTCCTCCCCAGCCCTTAGCTGACCTTAGTAGCCCTCTATGACCTTTTTAATTTTAATGCAAGTTATTGGGTTTCATTTGGGTTAGGTGGAGACCATCCATCCTACATAGGCTCCTCCTTTCCCAAAATGTTACCCAGTTACTAATAAACCTAAATTCCTTCTTCGAATACCATCATCTCATCCACTCATTGAGACCCTGCAGTTCTGCCTGTCTAGTTGGCCCGGCGCATGGAACTGGAAGCATTTCAGATAATACTACCATGGAGGTCCTGGACTTTTAATCTCATACCTTGTAGCCTAAATTTGGCTTCCAGGACCTTTCTTCTGCCTTTCCCTATGTCACTGTTACCTACATGTATCACGACCACCAGCTTCTCCTCAGCACTGCACATGAGTCTGTCCAGATGTCTTGAGACCTTTGCATGTTGCAGGCAATTCACTTTGCAGTTTTCCCAGTCATCACAAACCCTACTATCTGTATTTCTAATAATTGAATCCCCCCATTACTATTACCTGTCTCTTCCTAATTATTGGGGTCCCCTCTCCCAGTGAGGTATCCTTAGTGGGAGAAGATACCACAACATCATCTGGAAGGAAGGTCCAAACTATGGGACTGTTTCCCTCCATTCCAGCTTGATGTTCTCCTTCCCCAAGATTTTCATCCGTCTTGACAACACAGGCTGTCAGACAGGGACCATGCTACTGTGTCCCACAAAGTCTTGTCTATGTACCTCTCCATTTCCCTTAGCTCCTCCAGTTCAGCCACTCTGGTCTCAAGATACCATTCTTGGTCTCTGAGAACCATGAGCTGCTTGCACGAAAAACACATATGCCACCTGCCCACAAGGCAAGTAATCATACATGCTGCTTTCAGTGTAATAAATTGGCTAGCCCCCATTCTGCTGCTAGATTTCTGCCTGTGTTATTTGTACTTTTTCAGGGTCATTTGTTTGTTTGTTCTTTGGTGGTGGTGGTGGTGGGGATGTTGGGCAGGTGGTGGTTATTGGCCAAAGTTTAGAGAATATTTATTAGGTATATCAGGCTCTCATGCCCCCTCTCTAAACTTCCTCACAAAACTCCCTGTTTGGTGCTCCTCTTCATTAGCTACTCTGGTTGCTCTGGAGCAGACATTTTAAACCACTTTTCTCCCTGAGTAGCCCCTCCCCACTGGGAACTGTGGGGGGCCGTGCCTGAGGATGGTCAACGTCAGAAAATGTTTCGTGGCCTGCAATCAGATTACCCTGATGGGCCACATGCGGCCCACGGGCTGCAGGTTGCCCACACTCGTCTACACTGCATTATGCAGGCCTGAATCCAGCTACCCACATTCCAGACTTCCTAGCGCCCTCCCAAAATGTGGCTGCTGTAGCCCTTTGTTCATGGTGCAGTATGGGAAAACTTGATTGTCCAGAGGACAAAAGAGAGTCTGCTCATGGGACTGTGGAAAACTTTTTGATGGACTCCCAAGTCCATAAGCGATCTGTCTTTGGTGCGAAGCAAAAGTACTTGAATCCTGAGTTTTAGCTTGACTCAGGCTCAGACCCTCCACCCTGTGGGGTCCTGAAAACCTGGGTCCGAGCCCTGGGTAAATGCTATTTGTGTGTAGATGGAAGGGGAGTTAGGCTGGAGCCTGAGGTCAGACCCTGGGCTTACATTACAGTGAGGGCATACCCTCAGAATCCTTAAAATATTTACTGATCTTGCCAGCACTAAATCTATCATCTAGCAGAACTATGATGGCTTGCATGTGAGAGTTTCATTATCATACAGCTGATTGTCCTTTACATTAGAAATTGTACCTTGAAAATTATTAACTGCTTGGTTCCAAAATGCATTGAACTGCAGGATAAATGCTTTCTTTGAGCACTATGCTATTGTACAAACTGCAGCATATAAGAACACATTGCCCCAAATTGTAACCCTGCACTCATCTTCTGCTGAGTATCAGATGTCCTAAGGTGCATTGCAACAAAACAGCTGAGCTAAGAACACTCTGATAGATGGCTCACAAATGTCTTCCTTCTACTTGTCTTATATCTCAGTCTCAATGTTATGTTGCCACTAAGATCTGCTGTTAGGGTATGGTAAAGTATTAACTTTTGTCTAGGTTGTTTCCTAAAATACCATGCTGCCCTCTAGAGTTTGAATAATATAGTAGATCCCTTTAAAAACAAAGGCAGGGGGAGGAGGGTGTCACTGTTTGAGGAGATTCATATTTGAATGATGTGAGCAGTTTACGGGTGAGATTTTCAAAGCTGCCTATGCAATTTGGATGCCCAGATAAAGGGGCATTATGGTTTTCTGCTTCCATATAAAAAAAACTTTACAATGGGAATGGGAGCAAAGTGTTACATATCTCTGCTATTGTGGTGTTAACATACAACACGGATAAGGGCCCAATCCTGCCCTGGCTAACACTGGCTAATGCTAAGTTGCATTCTCCGCTGCAGGGATGTTGCTAGCAAACAGTTCCTTCCAACAATGGTGTCTCTAGGGGTAGGAAGAATTGATTTACAAGGAGAAGTTAAAAAAATTAAACACATCCAGTTAGGCTAAACAATGACTAAATGGGATAAAATAACTGACTGCAAGTGTTTGAAGAGGATAAACACAGAAGAAAGAGAGAAATTGCTTTTGGTACTACTGGGAATACTAGGGTAATATTAAAAAGAGAGATGATTATCAGAAACCTAATATTTAACTTAGTGCAATAGTCTCTCTTAAATGAATTGTTTAAAATGAGACTGGACAAACAATGGTGGTGATGCACTAATAGAGAGATGGACTAAGAAGTCACCTAATAACTCTTTCCATCTGTAGCTTCTATGAATCAATAATTTAGTCTTCAAGTTACAGTGTGATGCTGTCAAATCTGCAGACAAACATATCACAGAAGTGAAGTCACTTAGGTCCAAGTTGGCAAAAATGGTCACCTTCTTTGGGTGTCACTCTTTTTGGATGTCCAACTTGATAAACCTCGGGCCTGACTGTGCACAGGTTCTGAAGATCTGCAGCTCCTGCCAATTTCAAATTGAGTTGTGGTTGCATAACACCTCCAGAAAAGCAGGCCCTCAGGTCCTGATTTTCCTCTGAGACCTGTTTTATATTTGTGGTAGCTTTACTAACTTCACTGGAGATATTCTTGACTCTCACTGGTGTAATTAGAATCAGGATTGAAGTGTCTCAAAACTGGGGACATGCCATATTTAAGGTGAAATTTGGATCTTAGTCTCTGTCCGTGATGGGGAAACTTTTTTCTGCAGCAAATGCTCACTAGCAGGTCCTTGAGTCAGCATTAATGGAGTCTTCATGGCAAATGCAGACAAGAAATGAACAAAACAAATCTCACCACAAAATCAACTCTTCATAATCTATTCTGCATCACTCTAAGTCTTTGGATTTGAAAGGGTATGTGTGGAAACTTCTGGAAACCCCTCTCCTCCTACCCCTGAATATTGACCATGGCATTCCAAAGGGACCCTAAAGATGGAGATTGACAACAGCTGGAGGGAAATGTAAAATATGCTAACTATGATTTCCTGTTGAGAACAGCTTGTCAGAGCTCCTACTGGCTTGACTAAAGGTAAGGCTCCCTTTTAGTTCATCTGGTATTTTTGCTGCCTGTGGGCCACAAGAATTCATTTCAAGCCTCAAGCCTCAGCTATGTTAACAATAAGTAGGATCCACAGTTAGTCAAGTGATGGGTTGAACCTGCTGTAGTCTGGCCAGCATATTTGGCAGACGCCACTTAGTTGGGCAATGGGGGCAGGATTGATTGGCGGTTGCAATAGCCGGGCCAAAAGACTCCTGAATGCCAGCCTTTGAACTAAGCCCCTTCAACTCCAGCTACTCAAACAAGGATCACAATCTCCAAAACTTCATCTCTGCTCACCATGCCTGGAGTCTGATTATGGTATCTCTGCTAGGTCTGTGACCAGAGAATGACTAACCTGGACACCCTCCTAAAGGATTTACGGAGACCATTGGGCTTATTGTGCATATTTTTAAAATCATATAAACCTCTGTTTTGGCTCTTTGACACACTTTAAATCTAATCTTCCTAGCACCTCATAGCCTTGCCTGAAAACATTGTTGAATAGGCAGTGAGGCATGCATGTGAGAGGAAGGCTGGTGTAATGATTAGGGCAGTGGTTCTCAACCCAGGGTATGTGTACCCCTGGGAATACTCAGAGGTCTTCCAGGGGGTACATCAACTCATCATGATATTTGCCTAGTTTTACAACAGGCTACCTAAAAGCACAAGCAAAGTCAGTAAAAACTAAAATTTCAGTTTTAAACAATGATTAGTTTATTCTGCTCTGTATATTATACACCAAAATGTAAGTACAATATTTATATTCCAATTGATTTTTTATAATTATATGGTAAAGATGAGAAAGAAAACAGTAATAGTGTGCTGTGACACCTTTGTATTTTTATATCTGATTCTGTAAATTTTTATGTGAGGTGAAACTTGGGAGTACACAAGACAAATCAGACTCTTGAAAGGGGTACAGTAGTCTGGAAAGGTTGAAAGCCACTGAGTTAGGGCACTAGCCTAGAACGTAAAAGAGCTGGGTTTAATTCTCTGCTCTGCTACAGACTGTCTGGGTGACCTTGGGTAAGTTACTTAGCTTCTCTGTGCCTCAGCTCCCCATCCATACAAATGGGGATAATTTCTCTGCATCACAGGAGTGTTGTGAGACGAACTATACTAGACTATTAAGTGTTCTGAGATCTAGTGATGAAAAGTGCTACATAAGAGCTTGCTATTATTAATTTTCCCAGGGTAAATATAGATGTTCCTCCGAGAGCACAATTGCTGAAGCAAAAAAAAAAAAAAAACCTCGGGGAACGCCGCCCCTGGAATTGTGCCACCCCAAGCACGTGCTTGGTTTGCTGGTGCCTAGAGCTGGTCCTGTTTCCAGATATACAATATTATAATTCTTGACATTTATAGCCTAATATGTAGCCATGCTGTGTGTAATGCTTGTCACATATAAAGAGTAAAACAACAAAGCAGGCAGCATAAACTGAATGGGAGTGAATTAAAAGTGTATGTAGATGAATGTGAAAAAGAACTTCCAAGTGCATGGCTTGCCTGTTTGATATCTGAACAGTTACACTGAATACATGAAATCTCAAATGACTAAATGGATATTTTCAGCTGAGGGTGTGCATAAGAGGGCCAGCAACCCTGGATGGAAACTAGAAGAGCTTGAAAGACTTTTATTTCAAGTAGAGAATAATGGATTTGGAAATAATTTAAGAGGCAGGATGTTGATGCAGACACACAAGATTGTTCATGGAAACTGGATCCGACTTGCACTCTCTACTAAACAGAATTTGCATGACAAGTAAATGTAATTGACTGAAATTGCACCACTTTCCCTAATGTATAATAATAGTCAAAGCTCCTTTCACCTAGCACCATGCAGCTGCAGCCCCTTTTCTGCCCCGATCCAACTTGCTTCCATCCTCATGTCCTTAACATTTTTCTTCTTCAAGGAGGCCTGTAATCTTATTATCCTAAAATGCTAATGCACTAACAAATAATGAATAGGACAACAAGACATGTGTTTAACCTCTCCTGTATTGCCTTTTCCATAACCTCCACTTCAACTGTATGTTGACTATTTAGATTGCAAGCTTTTGGGGATGAGATTTGACTTTTTTATCTGTCTCCAAACCATTTAGCACACTTGGTGCCCTATAAATAATCAATACAATAACCAGTCTTGCTACATTGTAGGTAAAAACAAACAAACAAACAGCTGGCATGCATAGAAGCCCAAGAGTGCACATCAGCAGGGAGAGATGCTGCTTCCATACACTGCAGGGAATCAGGCAATCAGTATGCAGTACATCAGAATCAGCAAGCTATAATATGTACATAGCAGCTATTCCATTAATGCTAGAGAATCTCTATTTCTCCTACACAACGCTTCTCCATGGTCATGCCCCCAGGTTGGCCATTGCATCCAATAGGTCCTATGGCTAGCCATAATTCTTCTTCCCTGATGTTTTCATAAATAGAGTAAGCAGTGAAGCACTCCAAGGTATTTTTTATGGGCCCATTACTGTGCACATATGGCAGTAGAAGGATTCCAGCTTGGTTTCTCACAGTGCACCCCAGGCACCTATTAACAATTCCATTAAATGTGCCTCAATAAGCCATACTTAAGAATAAGATTTTGAAGACTTACAAAAGCGTGCTGGTGCCACACAACTTCCTACGAATTGAAAATAATTATATTAGACTATTCAAACACACAGAGATAGGAATACATAATAGTAGAAGATTCAATACACATCTAGTGGATAGAACACTGGACTGGGCTTCCAGGAGAGCTGGGTTCTATAATCATCTTTGGCACTGGCATATTGGGTGAGCTTTGGCAAAGCTCTGAGCCACTCCTGTTTCTCCATCTGCAAAATATAAAGTGCTATACAGTATAAGAGGTAGCTGGTATTATTATTATTTCTTTATAATGTCTGTGGTTCTAGTCCCTAACACTGGTTCTAACTGGTATCTGAACATAGTGGGATACTTTTTTGGGGAACAGTCTTGCATATTTTGCTTCCAAAATCTTCTTTAAAAGTTATTTGAATAAATAACTGTGTGCTGTGGAACAGCATACAAACTGTACTGGCAGAATGCCGAAGCTGTCCTACAGTGGATAAATAATGAAAGAAACACTGTGCCAGAGAGAGCAAACAAACATCAGGATACTATAGCTTGGTAGTTAAAGCACTCATGCAGGGGACCAAGGCTCCAGTCCCCCCTATTCCAATGATTTTTTAAATTATCCACAGTAGTACAACTTCAACCAAAGAGACCGAGGGAGCCCTACCTGAGAATAGCCTATAGCCCAGTGGCTAGGGCACTCAGCTGACATTTAGCAGATCCCTGTGCAAATCCTCTTTCCTCAGTCAGTATTGCCCCTTCCTATACTTTTACCGTGATGAATTTTCCCAGTGAAAAGCATCTGAACGGGGTGTGTGTGTGTGTGTGTGTGTGTGTGTGTGTGTGTGTGTGTGTGTGTGTGTGTGTGTGTGTGTGGAGAGAGAGAGACAGAGAGAGAGATCTTGATCTTTAGTATATATTTTATTACCTATATCCTATACCTGCGTGGTAACTTCCTGATTAAAAAAGACTACTGGCTTATTAGATATTACAGAAAAGCCCAGGCTTTTGTATTCAGTAGAAACATGCAGCAGTAAGCAATGGGCGCAGATGTGAATTAAGTGTTTATGAACTGTACTGTGTTATACACATCTTAATTTTTAAATTAAAACTATGCATAAAATGTGACTTCACCATTACATTCAGTTCATTTTGTCTGCAGCCACATCTCCTTGGGCTACAACCTGGTCAGATCTCAGGCTAAACAGGGTAGCTCTGGATCTATATTTAGATGGGAGACATCAAGGAAAAAACCCTGAGTTGCTACAGGAAGTGACCTTGGTAATTCAATAAGGGACACTCACCCCCTGAGTCAATACAGAACATGATGGGAATGAGAAGAAAGCTACTAGAGGCACTGTCCGAAATGTGATTTTATCATATGCTACCTTACTGTGAATAGCAAATCAAACATCTCTTCCTTGGCATTTTTTTCATATCCAAAATTCAGAAATGTATCAGGATCGGAAATAAATGAAATCTAAAGCGAGATTAGTTGCCCAAATTAGTTGGGAGTTGAGTCTCTTCAGAATAGTGTTATTCTATACAGTTGACGTTCCTACTAGTACAGGGAGAGCAGATAAGAGTGATAATGGTGGTAGATATAACATACAGAAAGCAACATCACCACTACAAATATACCTCTCCTTCTTCCTCCCAGCCTGGGGCCCACTAGCGAAGAAATGATGGAATTTCTGTGGGACTCTCCACTCCTTGATACGGGTACCACTTAGAGGCTAGGATGAAGGGACAATCTGGAAGCATCCATTTTTGAAAGAAACTTCTGCACAGGGAGACAGAGAGAGAGAGAGAAAGAGAGGCTTCTAAGGACAGCCTGGGTCCATCCTGCACAACTGGGCCTCGCCCATCCCTGACTTGACTGGGCCTTGCCCGTCCCTTCCATTGAAGGAAGATTCATGGTAAAGATCCTGTCCAGGCTGCAGACGCACAGCAGCATACATAAGGGAAGCACCCTGCTGCTAGGCACTCACTACATGTGCCTTGGTCTTGTACTGCACCAATGGAAGTTATGTTGCTGTAGAATGGTTTAAGATGATGTGTTCTTTATTTAATTTATATTAACTATATAACTATATTTATATTTATATTAACTATTATATTAATAACTATATATTATTTAACTTCTCAAATTCCAAGTCCTTTCTCCTTTCCCACTATTTTATAATGAATGTAACACCTTGCACACCAGCACTGAGTAATCCAAGAAATCAAAACCAGCTCTGCCTTCTGACTATTAGTAGATTCACAATTGCTTTTTTTGGGATGGGAATCATTTCTGTCTTGGAGGTTTCCAGTGAGAGGTACCTGATGTTTAAAATCTAAACCAGTGATAACTTAAATCTAGGCCACATTCTTTAAAGAGTCACTTTTCAGAATAGATAACAAAAAGTGATTAACCCTACAGTAATAAACCCATTTGCTTACCCAATGTATGGACCAAATAAACCACATTTAATTGAAGAGTAGATTAGATAATGAGTAATGAAACCCTTTTCAATTTAAAATTCTAAGCATCATTATAAACAAAAGTTAGAGAAAGAGAAAAGGCTTTAAAATTTAAAATGCCTAGACTTGATGTCAGGACTTTCTCTTTAAATGTTAAAATTAATCTTTATTTTCCAGTTGAAGCAACATCTCGGGGTGATCTTTTGAAGGTCACAGTGGGGGGGAACAGGCTTTAATGGAGTGTTTTGGTAACAATCATATCGCTAACAACTGGAAAACAGAACAAACTGAACTTTTATACACATTACATCAGGCCTATTGTAGAGATAACACGTTTGCTAAACTTCTCAGAATCAGCTGACCCCACAAGTCATCTCCTTCTGATGGAATTGTTTCCTGCTAGGACTGGATAGTGGAGCAGTATATTATGTTGCCCAAAATACTAAAACTATGAAGTGAGGCTCTCTTTATTTTGTGTAAATAAGCACATAAGATTTCTCCACTTGAAGGGCAAAAAGGTTGTTTGCATATGCAGACAGTGGAAAGTACCTGTCGACTAGTCCTAGAGACATTTGAAATTACTGCTCTGAAAAATGAATGTCCTGTATTTTTTGAGATATGTGCACGTATTGTGTTCATAAGTGCAAAAAATAAAACCTTCCAGTGTTTCCAGCCAGCTACTCTACCCAGGTTGAATGCACTGTAGTTGGGCTTTGATATTTAAATAAGCTCCTTCCCCAGGGCTGCCCAGAGGATTCAGGGGGTCTGGGGCAAAACAATTTTGGGGGCCCCTTCCAGGCAGCCCTGTCCTTCCCTAACTGTAAAAGAAAACACAACGTTCCTAAATTTAAAACAATGAATTTTACAAATTCTGGAAACTTAAAGTCAGTGTTAGCCTGGCAGCTGGTGCTGTCCAGTCCCAATAAACTTGGTGCTTCATAATTTAAGATAAGGGAGCTTAGTATTGTGCAGGAAAATGGGCTTATTTGGGTATTTCACATGCAAAAGATAGCTTCACTTGATTCTCCAACATCATCTCTTGCTACAGAGCCTGGGAGCAGCTTTAGAGAAAAATGGTAGAATGTTAGAACACCTAACAATAAGAGAACATGAAGAAAGTGAGATAAATTAATGAACAATGAGTTACAGCTCTTGATTGGGCTTCAAGCTAGCAGGATAATTTAGATCAGTGACACCTTGTTGTGCAATATTTAAAACTATTAAAAATAATGTTTTAACCCTCCAGAAATTTGTATGTAAAAATCAGATATAAATAGATTTTAAATGCAGGAGGAACTATTATGATCATCTAGTCTGACATCATATTAATCATCATAGACTCCGAGAAGTTAATAATACTACTAATAGTGAAAGTTGTTAACAATACTACCACCACTCCAAACAACAAAACAAAACACAACAAAAGCCAAACAAACCCAAGGGGCAAGGAAATTTCTTACAAAGAGAAATGTAATTTATTCTATGTCTTCAACACGCACAATGGAACACATTAAAATGAGACTATTCTCTGCTTAATAAACATGCATGGCATCCTTTGATGTGAAAAGGAGTTGAACATATGTAACAGAGGGAAACTCTCCAAAGAGCAGCACCTGTTTGTGGATAATTGTGGAAGTCATCTGGCAACTAAAATTTCCTTTTCTTCAATTGGTTTTGTGGCACAACTTGAAATCTATCTTGGGAAAGCAAAATATAGTTTGTTGTCTAAAATATGGCCAGGTGGACAAAACTACAGTTCACAGATATAACCTAGCCTGCTGCTGTTGAAATCAAGGCTGTTCTCTATGTGTGAAGATAGCAGGCCTGGGCCCTTATGCAATGGAGCAGTTTAGTAATGAGCACATGGACTCAAATACAAGTGGTTTGTGGATCACTGAATTTGGGAGCTGCAAATGCTCTCAGTCATGTGAGTAGTCAACACATGATGGAAACCTGTTTATTTTTAAATAGAATAGGCAAAAAATGTATTCAGGCCTGAATGAATTCATTGTTAGATTACATTCTGTTGTCATTTTTTTAGTTAAAAGCACAAGAGAGAACACAAATAAAGCTGTAACATCTCAAAACAGATAAGCTTCCTGACCAGTGTCAGTAATTTTCCTATCAAGTTAAAATCTTGTTTACCTTTTAAAATTAACTGCATTATTAGGATATCTCCTAGAAATGTTGACACATGATTATCTGTACCATCAAAAATGAGAATGCAATACCTATATTTATTTGAAAGGCAATCAAAATGATGTCAAAATATTGATTAGTTAAAAAATACATTCTACTTATCCATTTTTTTTAAACTATAGGTAAATTTCTCTTTGTAAGAAATTTCCTTGCCCCTTGGGCTTGTTTGGTTTTTGTTTTTTTGGGGTAATGGTGATATTGTTAACTACTTTCACATTATGTTTGCCATAGACTAGTATTTGGTGAATTGTATTAGTTCTTGGAGTCAGTGATTAATATGAGGCAGACTTTTCCCAGAAAATATATTCTAAGAAGTGCTGAGCTTGTCACACTAAATTATATTGCAGAAAAACAAGAACAAGCAAAATGTATATTTAATGTAGCTCTATATCTATCATTATATATTGCAAATGCCTCCTTCTATGTATGGAAATAATAATAATTCATAAGAATAATTCATAAAAATCAGCTCGGTATACCATCTGGATGTGCTAGAGTAGCAGGTGTCAGTTTGGCAAACAAACTAACAGACTGGCCTGAAATGTAAGAGATTATTGGCAAAGAAATTTCCAAATGAACTTGAGTCATCTCTAAGTAAAAATCTGCTTTTCTTGGGATCTGAAATCAATTAATTAGCTTTGACTATTGTAGTGACTTTTGGTTACTAGACGGAACTAAGGAAGACACCATGAAATACATGAAAGAAATGTCTGAATCAGAAAATTAAATGCACACAGCCAAGTTTGCACTTGGACATAGGTATGAGGGGCTCTCATTGATCTCAGTGAGAGATGTGTACTTGCATGTGGGGTAGATTTCTGCCCATCATCTGTTAGTTATTTTCTTTTTATGTGTGTGTCTTATTGTCACGAGGCTATGCTGAGCAGTACAAAAGGGAACGGTGTTCTGTGCAAGGACAACCAGAGCAGGCTAAATTCAGTGATCTGTTACCTTTGGCAAGCATCACTGAAATGAATGGTTTTACAGAGGGTTAACGGGCAGAATATGGCCAATTCATGTTAGGGTCCAAAGCAGTGTACATTGAAATAAATGGGAGTCTTTCCACCAAAGATGGATCAACATCTTAAAACTGAAAACAGGAAGTGAAATTGACTGTATTCTTTTCTGAAGCTATAGAGCTTCTGAAACCTTCGTATTCTTTTCAGAAAGCTTCTGAGAGATTGCACTCTTTTCATATGCTAAAGAGCTTCTATGTTCTTCTGAAGCAAACATAAATTACTAACTGCCACCTTCTTCTCCAAACAGAGGGAACAGAATGATAAACTATTAAATCCTTCACCCTGTGTTCTTTTATTTCAGTCCTTCCAATATGTATTGTTTCCCCTAAACAAACTTAGGACTGGATCCAATTTCCTTTGTTTTCAATGGAACTTGGATCAGGCTCTTAATGTTTTCTATTGGAATTGTAAGGAATGGAGGAGGCGGTTTGTTTTAAATTATATTACTTTCCAACAGCTAGAGAAATTTTTTAAAAATTAAGAAAAAAATCTATATTTATTTGACCATTTTGATTTGAGACAATTATACAGCCACATTACATTGTCAAAATTGTAACAAAATAAAATTTAATAGGCATAACTTCCTAGACAAACTGGATTTTTCTATCCTCAGTGCAAAAATCACAAATGTATGGAATTCTATTATACTTGCCTTCCTTGTCACTAATCAATCACTAATTACTTAAATTCCTCTTTCTAGTTATAAAGTAAGATTACTCCAATTGCTTTAAAAAGTCTTATTTTTGGACAAAAATTGTTTGCACTTTGTAGTGCAACCATTTCCTTTTATTCAAGAGTGATTATTAAACTGATATCTAAGTGTACTGTGGCAAAAATTCCCTTTCACATTATGAGGAGCTGCATGTGTAAAACCAAAAAACTATATGGCAATAAATTTTTAAAGTCACCCGAAAACTGTGTCACATATATAAGAAAATTAACTAAAGGTAAAGGTAATCTTGATGCACAGATGCATCTCAGTATTCTCTTCCAGCTGAGAATTTCAAAATATTTTACAAACATCAATGCAGTAAGCCATTCAACACCCCTATTAGATAGGTAGGTATCGCCGTAATTTGCGACACAGAGAAATTATATGATTCGCCAAACATCTCATAGGAAGCCATTGTTGAAGCTGACAGCAGAGTATTAATCTCCTAACTCCCAATTCTGTTCTTTTACTGCAAGGCAATTCTTCCACAGGTACCATTAATGAATATAGATAGAAGTTGTGTATGCATCCAGAGAAGGTCAAACCCTCTGTTATCAAACTAAAGCCTGTGCAGACTGTGGATGCATTCCATTATACTCTCTCAACATGCTTCACACATATAGCTAAATATTCTAACCAGAATTAATACCCATAATTAGCCAATTTTTATAAATATATCTGATTTATTTAGTTAAGTTTTCCTAAAACATTTTAAAAATGTTAATTATGGACATGAAATATTAATTTTAAAGACAAAGCAAACATTTGGGTTAAATGTTCCTTAATGCATTTTTCTTCTGCAGAATATGCATTTAAGTATTTATTTTTCAAACATCATTGTTCCACGCAACACAGTTGGCTAGTATAGACACCCACAGTATGCACATAATGAAAATGTGTTATAGGGAAGGAAACTTCCAAGGCCAAGAGTTTCAAATGAGGCTACTGATTGTGGGTGTCCAATTTGAGATACATTAAAGGTGCCTGATTTTCAAAGAGTGATGAGCAGCCATCTTCTGAAAATAGGCTACCTTTAAGTGTCTCAAACTTATTGAAAATTTTGGACCAAAGCAAATAGTCAACTTTGTTTACTAACTTAAGAGCGATCTGAGAGTCCTCATGCTCTTTACATCTATGAACATGGCATAAACCTCCTTCTAGTGAGTTGAAAAGAAAACCAAGACCAAGATTTTTTTCTCTTTACGGAAATTTCCTTTTTGTTTCTTGTTCCACTTCCTCCATTATGACATTGGAACTAAAGAAATTATCCTAAAATAGATATTCAAAATCACCAAGAAAACCTCCAGCAACTAAATATTTTACTCTAATATTGTATGAACCAGTCCTTTTTTATTACTCAGATACTGTATATGAAAGGTTTGTTTCTATGGTATTAAAAGGATACAGTTTATATATTTTTAAAACATCCATTAAAAACTCATCCAGAAATAATTTTTGTCCTTCAGACATAGTGAAGAATGAGATTAAATGGGCTGACAGAAATAAATTAATGCCACTGGTTTCAACATTCTTAAGTGAGAGGAGACCTTTACAAGAGCAACATTAAATAACTTAAAGTTACTAGTCAAGTTGCATTAACTGGGATCAATATTTCCATAAATACTGAATTAACAATGCCTCGTTTCTTGATAACCGGCTCAACATGGATGCAAATTGCTAGCTAACCCTGTCCTCTGTATAAATAAAACTTAAAACAAATAGTTGAGGTAGATCCCATTCATTACAAACACATGCCTTCATTCTTTAGGAAACATTTATTGATAGTAAAGACAAATACCCAGAAGATTTTTTTTGTAAGTTAGCAACAGGGTGTTTTTTTTTTTTTCTTGCCAGTTTCGCTGCTATTGCATGTGTCATAATTGTGGCTCCCCACACAAAAAAAAAAGAAAAAGAAAGAAAAGAAAAAAGAAAAAGAAAAAGAAAAAAAAATTGGCTAATAGATTTAAAGTACCAATGCAACTAAAATATGTTGAGATCATTCTGCAATATGAATATTCAGCCTAGAAAATTATTTATATTAAATAATTCAACAAGAAACCAATTAAAAAAATCTTCTTGACCAGCACTCCATATACATATCCACAGTATTTGTTGAAAATAGCTTTTTTGGATATTTTCACCCGATAATCCATCAGCTCAACATAGTACAATCAGCAGTGACAGTGTCCAGTGCCATCCTGAAAAATTCAGCTCTTTTTCAAAGTGAAACTTAGTGAGTCCTTGCTCAGGGATTTATATAAAGCAATAAAAATCAACAAAACACAGAGATGCAAATATATTTTAAAATATAATATTAGCATTGTCAACACCAAAGATTTTATTTACTGCACAGAAAAGAAAATATTCGGAATAGTGTCATTTGTTTCGGGGAATGCACAAAAAAGTTTCAACAACACACACTGTTTCTTTGCAAAATAGCCCGTTGCATGATGCCCAAGCTGAAATTGTTTGTCCCCATTCGCACTTGTATTCTTGCAAACAAACCTGTACAATGCTAGGGAAGGTCATGAGCTACAATTGTGCCTGCTTTTTTTGCGTTACCTATCTTTGTCTTTATACAAACCAAACCAAAAAACAAAAACAATGATAGGCCTGTTAAATTGGACTAGAGGTGACCTGGTCCTGTGGCACCTTTAAGACTAACAGAAGTATTGGGAGCATAAGCTTTCGTGGGTAAGAACCTCACTTGCATCTGAAGAAGTGAGGTTCTTACCCACGAAAGCTTATGCTCCCAATACTTCTGTTAGTCTTAAAGGTGCCACAGGACCCTCTGTTGCTTTTACACAGATTCAGACTAACACGGCTATCCCTCTGATACTAGAGGTGACCTGTCATTGATCTTCACATTTTAAGGAGAGATTTTGAAATAACTGTTACTAAGTCTCTCTCTCTCTATCATTTTCTCCATCTGTAAAATAGTAAAGACAGTTATTATTTATACGTTTAGCACCAACACTATGTTTGACATTTTACCAAGTACAAAAATGAAGACTGAATCTGCTTTGAAGAACTAACAATCTAACAGGTACACCCACAGAAAATGGGATGCAATGAAAAATCATGAGCTGGGGACAACTTATTGTGAGTTAAACTGCGTTAAAGACTCTCTTCTTATGAGCCCCATGGAACCAAGCACATTGGGGCTGGAAATTATTGTGACACAATAAAAATGGAGCCCCGCACTACCATTTTCACCATCTTTTTGGAGCAGAAACACAGTCCGCAGCATGGGTAGTCATTGTGCGTGGAAGCTGTTAGCGAGCTTAAGAATCACAAGCAGGCAACTCTGATTCTTTTTGTGCATATGAGTAACCAGTGCTTGTCTAAATAATCAACAAATTAATGTTCTCTTTCCCTACTTTGTTCATTTTGATGAAAAGACCTGGAATAAAATTCATTAATTATGATGCACCATAAACTCACAACCAGCATCTCCTAACATTAGTTTAAGCCAGTGTTGACTGTCAAAAATAACCCAGCACCAGAGAAATAATCGATCTGAGCAGCTTAATACGGATGTCTTTATGGGACTGACATAGGCTTAAAAGCAAACTGAGTTAGATGCCTAAATACCTTTGAGGATTTCACTGGAAGCTTGGAGCCTAACTACTTTTGAGGGTCTGGGCAAAGGGGCCCTTTTTCATGGATTTCAGAGGGAGTAGGAGCTGGTCCAATGTGGTGTTTTAAGTGATGGTGGCCTAGAGCTTTCATCCACCTAAAGCTTTGATAAGATGAGTGATGCTTGAAGGAGGGAGCAGATTACATTCTTCAATATCTTGTGTTAAGCACTTGGATCTCACTTACGTCACAGTAACTCCAGTGGCTTCAGCAGAGTAGCCCCCTGCTTCACACTGCCAGGGCCACACAGAGGATTCAGGGGGTCTGGGGTCTTTGGCAGTGGGTCCCAGAGTGAGTGAAGGACCTGCCGCCAAATTGCCGCCAAAGACCTGGAGCGGAAGGAGCCCTTGACGCCGAATTGCCACCAAAAACTCTCGTGGGGGCCCCTGAAAACTCTCGTGGGGGCCCCTGCAGGGCCCGGAGCCTGGGGCAAATTGCCCCACTTGCCTTCCCCTCTGGGCGGCCCTGCACACTGGTGTAAGTCAAGCCCATGCATTCTGTTGGAAGGAAGGATATTTCCTGTTAATGTCATCATGAGTTGTCGTTTATTCTGGGGTTTGTTATGCTAGGGGGTCAGGCAATCACACCAGCTCACTGCAGCTATGTGGTGTGACAGCCCCCTTCCATTTAGGCTCAACAAGGGAGCAATTAACTGTCGCTTAATGATAGCTGAAATAATGGTAAACCACTGTTCAATTACTAGACTTCATGAAAACCTGGGCAGTGACTGGGCTGTGCAGCCCAAGGGGTTTCCTAGGTGTCTGATAACTGATGCAATGGCAGAGGATTGATTTGTTTGCAGCTGCATATCTCTGTGTGAAAGAGAATCAAAAGAAACACCTCAATAGTAGGCAGGGAAGGCAGCAAGGAAGCTCAGGCAGCCAAAGAAGCACCTGTAGTGTGACTGAAAAAAGGCTAAGAGGGTGAGAGCTTTTGGGTAGAGTGCTGGCTTGGAAAAAAAAAAATTGAAACTGTAAGGAAACAAACTGTCTTCTGCTATTTGATCCTATTGTGTTCAGAGAAACAAAACTTTATGTACATTCTTTGTAAATAAACAGAAATGCTTCAATGAAATACCTACCAGCATCATCAATTTCTTGTCCTGACAGAAACAACCTGCAAGACCCCAAATTTTGGCTGAGTACTGAGATAATGGCTATTTTCCTTATTGTACCTTTCTTATCTTCAAGTACAAAAATAAATATATATTTTATTTAAATATATTTGAAGTACATATATTTATGAACAAAGATTGAATTAATAAATTCTGGATTAATTTCCTAAATGCTTTCTGGGCAAACAGCTCTAATTTCTAGTGAAACTAGCCACTGAAGGTGCAATCTAAGTCTTTTAAAGTACTTTTTACTCCTGTTCAATATGAAATAGAAATTGGCAAATTCCTAGACTAATCCATCTAGGGAAATGTAGTGTTTGGAATAAGCCTTCCTTCATCCCTTTATTTCACTCTAAATATCAGCACAGAATGAACTATATGAGAAACAGCAAAGACATCTTACAAGCATAAAACAACACCAGTGACAAACTCTCCAGGAACTTCACAAGTGCAAAAGTCAACTATATGTTAGTGGAAAAATTTTTGCTGCAAACTATGCATGGCAGACCTGACTTTGCTGTCACCCACACAGTGCAAATTGGGAGTAATTCCCATTACAAGCAACAAAATTAAAGTGGTGCAAAAAAAAAATCAGACCCATTGATTTCAGCCTGTAGAGTTAAGCTCTCTTGAACTCCTTACAACATTTACTCTCATTTGAAAAGGAATCAGAACAGATTCAAGCTCAATAGTTATGTATCTTATTTAACCAAAGATAATGGCAAATCCAAGAGCTTATAATATTTTATCTGAAAACAAGTTGTTTACTAAATAATTTATGAAGAATGGGTTTTACTTTCTTAATTTTTGCAGTTGCTTCAGCTGAAAATTCATCCCCCTTAATCACTCAAAGTGTCTTTGCCTCTTAACCTTAACCTCTTAACGCCCCACGGCTCACTCTCCCTCACCCTCACTCACTTTCACTGGGCTGGGGCAGGGATTGGGGTATGGCAGGGGGTGAGGGCTGTGGGCTCCAGGGTGGGGCCTGAAATCAGGGATTCAGAGTGCAGGAGGGGCCTCCAGGCTGGGGCAGGGAGTTGGGGTGCAGGAGGGGGTGCGGGTTCTGGGCTGGGGGTACGGGCTCTGGGGTGGGGTCGGGGATGAGGGGTGCAGGAGAGGCTCCAGGCTGGGGGGTGGGCTGAGGGATTCAGAATGTGAGAGGGGGCTGTGGGTTGAGGCAGGGGGTATGGGCTCTGGGCTGGGGGTGCAGGCTCTGGGGTGGGCTGAGGATGAGGGGTTTGGAGTGTAGGAGGGGGCTTCAGGTTTGGGGAGGGCTCAGGGCTGGGGCACCTGCTTAACTCAGGTGGCTCCCAGTCAGAGGTGCAGTGGGGCTAAGGCAGGATCCTTACCAGTCCTGGCCCCGTGTTGCGCCCTGGAAGCAGCCGGCAGGTCCAGCTTCTAGGTAGTGGGGGGGAGGGAAGGTATTCCATGTGCTGCTCTTGCCTGCAGGCCACTGCTCCCCAGGTCCCATTGGCCGCAGTTCCTGGCCAATGGGAGTGCAGAGCCAGTGCTCGGAGCAGGGACAGCACACAGAGCTCCGTGGTCCCCCCGCCTAGGAGCCAGACCTGCTGGCTGCTTCCAGTGCGCAGCGCGGTACCAGGACAGGTAGGGACTAGCCTGCCTTAGCCCTGCAGCACTGCTGACCAGACTTTTAACAGCCCGGTCGGCACTGCTGACTGGAGCCACCAGGGTTCCTTTTCATCTGGGCATTCTGGTCGAAAACCGGACACCTGGCATCCTTACTCCTAACCCCTCAAAAGTCCCCCCACCGTTTTATTTTCCAAGCACAATTTAGTTTCCAAATATACTATTCCTCACTAAAGTAGCAAAGTATTTGTGAGTAAACAGTTCCTTCTGCATTTCTTGCATCACATTTTATGTTAGTCGAGCCAGGGTTCTTACACCTGCTGAGATAAAAAGCTGCACAGGAGATTGAGGGAGGAAGAAAGAGAATCTGATGAAATTGCCTACCCTAGCTGGAAGGGGAGAAAGGGGAAACTCCACTTGCCTGAAGTATTCATGTTTCTAAATTTCTTTTTTAAATAGAAAAGTTGTATAATGTAGAGTTGTCCCTTTAGCCGGGGCCTTATGTAAAAGACAATCTAAGGGAAGTTCAGCAAAACAGCTCCCCCTTCTGGCATCATTGAGCAATTATTACTTATTACTGTACTTAAAATAATTTGATTTTGAGTTTCATGTAGGGATATTATGGCACCTTCTCCTCTGCCTCACTCCAGAGGGCACATTGAATATGTCATTATTACTCAGAATCTAGATGAATCAGAACCTTGCCCAAGCCACTGTAGCATGCCATTTAACTGCATTACTATTTTTCTCCTAAGCAAACTGATTCTTGGATCTTGTAGATAATTTATCATTAGAAATCAAATCAAATCAACAAGACTTGTTATTATGGAACATAAATGCTTCTTTACTCACTGTGCAATCTTAGATCATATTGCTTTATACAGTATCTGATTTCTCAACCCCTTCACCATATTATCTGAGTATTTTATGTTTGTAACAATCAGCAATATTAATAAATCAATGAGCTGCTTTGTGTGTGGACCCCTGTATCTTTTAGTTTGGGTCATTTACATTAGTGTACAAAAGACATCTGGATAAAATGCTAATCTATGCTGCATTTTCTGAGGCTTGTGACAGGAGGAGTGTAGGAACCCATGGGCCTAAAACTGGGGAGTGTGATAGACACTGTTTCCTCATTACCACCCATGGGCCTAGGTAGGGTTGCTACCAAGAAATACTGAGAGGCTAAGCCCTGCAGAAAGTCCTGCCCTCAGAGGCATGAGTGACAGCCCCCCAGGATTCCCTGTTTGACTGGCACTCCCCATGTAAACTGGGAAGCCATTTCTGGGAGTTGGCTGAGAAATAAAAAGCTTCAGTGTGCTTTTGAGATGGACCCTGTCTTGATGTTCTACACTGCAACTCACCTGGATCCTAGCATCTTGGTTCTCGACCTGACATGGCTCCTGACCGTGATCTTGATTTACTCTCTTTGGTTTTGGACCATTGCTAACCCCAGGGCAAGACCTTAGCTTGGCCTGACCCTGATTTTTGCCTCGCACTCCCAATTTGGCATCAGACTCTGACTTGTGATTTTTAACTGGCCTGGGCCCAGGCTTATCTTTGACCCCAATACTGAGCAGTTTGTTCCGTTCCCTCAGGTGACCCATGACCTGGCCCTGACAAAGAGCCTGGGGAAACCTTACTTTCAGTGTTGCTTGTCTTTCTAACTGATATTCTCTATTTGAACCCCACATTATTGGGGTTCAATGCCTGAATAGCACTATGCAGCAGACAGATGATCATAATGTTGATTTCTGGCCTAAAACCTATGGTTGAGGCTCTGTGCTGCACCACTCAGAGGTGCAGCCAAGAACTCGGTCCAAAGTGATGATGGGCTAAGGTGGCTTTAAGCCTCCTTTCCACCCTCCTGATCTTGGGCTGCTATGGGTGTTGGAGAGACCCAGGGCAGAATTGGGCCTGCTGTTGGGCACTGCCTAAATTACAGCAACCTGGGCTGACCTATGATCTGCTGCACTGCCCAGATTTTCCTCAGAGCTACATACTTCAGTCTCATCCCTAACATACCCTTTCTGCCCCCAGACCTACCTTCAGTAAATCTCCCACATCAGAGCTTGCAAGAGAGTCCTCTGCAGATAGTCTTACAGATATGTCCGCAGTGCCTGTGCCAGGGGAATTTTCCCTGGTCTAGGTATATGGCTTTTAGGCTCCCCTTTCCCTCCCCCATGCCCCGTTTATACCATTCTGATCTTTCTACCTGGTGTAAAGGGGGTGAAGCGGGGGGGAGGATCTCACCTCCTGAGTCTAACATCTCCCCTAGTGCATCCATGATTTTCCAGAAACTGAAAAGTTAAAATGTGGGCATGTGGGGGGGGGAGGGTCACTATGCAGAAGGCGCCAACATTTAACTAGAATCTATCTAGCAGTTACCAGCCTCAACCAAAATCATATGTTACCCCTCCCTTTACCTCCAGAACAACACAATGCTTTGTACAGCACATCCTGCATGCTTTAGGAACCAGAGTAGCAAAACTGCTTACCAGATTTGGTTCATAAAGCAACAATGACATATGCTGTTTATTTAAATACATTCCCAAGAGCACATATCTGGCCTGTGCATTTCCTCCTGAAGTGTAGAGCATCAGAACCCAAATCTAAAACAATCACATTTTTATCGTTCTCCCTGTTCTCCAAGGTCATAAATCAAGGGCAATAATTGTTGGTTTGCATTGTGCCACTGATATGAGGCGAGTCTGCCATTCTTCTCACATTCTACTCTAATGGTTAGGATTGGTTGGGGTGTGTGAACTAGGAGCCCCAGATTTTCCATGATAGATGGTAGTTGCATGGCTTTTCATTGAGAGTCTTGGATTCTGGAACTTACATTCCCCCTCGCACCTCATTCCAACACAGTTGGAGTTTGTTGATCTTAAGGCCTATAAATAAACCTATCTATTTAGGTCTGAGGTTCTTTTTTCTTGGGGTGCATGTTTAAGTCCTTTAAGTGGCATCAAGTTACCTGATCAATTATTAATGTTGTTTAATTAGCATGTGTCTTGTATTATTATGTATGTGCTGAATGATGTAGTCAGTTAAAAAAACAACTTAAAATGAATCTCAGACTAACTAAATGAAGAGGTTGTAAAGTTGCGATGCAAACCTAAACAAGAAATTGCACAGTTGAGAAGGAAACAAAGCACATTCTCTTCAGTATCTCCTTAGTAACTTGATAGGCCACATGTTCCCAAGATAGTGGAGGATATGGATTGACTGGTTCTATTTCTTCTATACTTAAGGGGAAATCCTGTTATCTCAGATACTGCAGTGTGGCAATGGGGGCACAGAGTGATGTATTGATAGTGGTCACTTTAAAGTATGGTGATGAGTATGCTGTACTCCTAACTCTTACTGATGCCTATTGAGGCAAGAGGGATAAAGCTGGGCATGAAAGGGAGTACACTTCCACTGACATTTTCCCCACTCTAAGCATTGGACTAGTGTGTTATACCCTCCCTTCACAGTGTATAGTTTGTAGCTTTCAAAATGCAGTTTTCTTCCCTAAAGTGACTCTAAAATGTGGAGTTCCACATTTATTATCTCTCAGGGACTCCATATCAAATATGTTCATCAGTCAGAAGCTGGGATTGGGTGACAGGGCATGGATCATTTGATGATAATCTGTCTGTTCATTCCCTTTGGGGCATCTGCCATTGGTCACTGTCAGAGGACAGGATACTGGGCTTGATGGACCCTTGATCTGACCCAGTATGGCCGTTCTTATGTTCTTGCAAGTAAAAACATTGTTTTCTGCGCACCAGCCCTGGAAACTCTGACTGGGAAATGAGAGTCAATGTGGGTTCTTTTTAGATTGCACATCACCAACAATAAAGACTCTACCATTGGAATGTAATTAATAATTCTGTTGGTGATGCACAAATAAACCCAGCTACTGTGCTGGCCCTGCAGAGAAAAAAATGTAATAAAATGTATTTTAATGACTAAAATGAGCAGATATGACATTGAGTAACTACAGGGAGCACATCTATTGAATAATAAGGTGCAATCTTTGCAGAATAGAACCACGCTTTAAGGGAGTTTTTGTTTGTGCATAGTCATTTTGGATGCCTTGCTGTAACAGGGTTTTAAAAAGTATAATTAACTTCTCACGGTGCCACTAAACATAATGCAGATCCTTTTCATCCTTCCTTGCTCTCTCCCTTGAAGAGACAGGTTGAGTGATCACTATTATGTATGTTCTTTCAAATAGAAGCATGCTAAAATAACTAAGGAGTCTGTTACCATAACCTTCTCTTTCACGAGTGCATAATTAATAGTCTCCCAGAATGATTTAAGCCCACAACTCAAACCAATACCGTATCTCAACCTTCAACAAGGGTCATAATTTGCCCAAGCTATTAATTTTCATAATTTCTTGTGTTCTATTCAATCTACTTTCTGACCAAAATATGGGCGCTTGTATAGATATGCAGACAGAAACGGTAAGGAGAACAGTTCCAGCTGCAGTTAAATGAATTCTTGAGCTGTCCAGTAACAGTGCTTCCATTTGCTCACATTTGAGACCTGAAACAAAAATTAGCAAGTTAAAAAATATATTATGGAATTGTTTATGCATTAAAGAATATGTATGATTGGGTAATGCACAACATGTTGATTTATTATATATAAAATAACCTCATGCCAAGATTTTGTACAAATTCCAAATTCAGGCAAATAAGTGGAAATATCTTTTCTTCATCTTTACTTATGGCTTCCTCCCTCAGGAACCCAGGACTACCACAAACCTTACCACCTTCTGTTCCAAGCACAAGGTGCATTTCTTTGACCCTGCTTTCTCTGACATAAACACATAACAACATGTATATTTTTTAAAAAGCCTATCAACACAAAAATTGTCCACTACACATGCATCTCAGCACATGATAGATATTAGCCATAATGCACGACTGGAAGGTGCTCAGATACTATGCAGATGAGCTCTAATGTCATTTCATAATACTCAATGAGTACATTAATTCCATCATTTCATTTTCTTTCACCTAAGAATCTGTTATTCTTTAATTCTTTCTGATATGTCTTATATGTCTTTGGCTTCTGAAAATCAGAGCTGCATTGTACTGGCTAGCTACAAGTATTCTATAATCAGAGCTGTCCCTTGGGTAGGGCAAATCAGGGCAACTGCTCTGGGCCCCGCGCTTTGGGGGACCCTGCGGGCCGGTGTGATTGGCTGGCGTGATAAGTCCCAGAAGAGATGAATCCGTCCCTTCTGCCCCGCGCCCCGCACTACCCTAGGGATGGTCCTGCTAGTAATGAAGTGATAATTCCTCTGCATTCAGTAAAATGATTTATTATTAGTAATATTAACCTCCAGGTTGCTGCTCAAATCTTAACCTCATTGGTAGTATCCAAAATTACCACCCATCTGACAGCTGTACAGAGGTCTATGTGAAATGAATGTGTGTTATCTGTCTAGTTTCTATGATTGTCCATTTAACACTGGGAACCCAAGATATGATGGCAAGCTAAGCATAGAGCCAAAGATGGAATACTCTCAGGGACTGAACTACATATCCTCTCATAGTGATGGTCCCAACTAGGGGAAGCACATTGGAAGGAACAATGAAGTGGCTCCTGCCACTGCCTTAGCTCTACTGGGTCTGTGGATAAATAAGACTTGAATTTTCAGTCCTAATCAAAACCTTTGGAAAGCTGTAACTGGTCTACGTGCTATAGCAGCAACAGAAGCAGTTGCCAATGTATCACCTTTAACATTAATTCCCTCAGAAAATATATTTCAGACATCAAATCCTGAATGTCTTACTTAGACAATTAGCTACAAAAAGTAGCCATTGAAACAAGGGAGATGGACTGGAAACAGCTGAAGACAAAACTATCTTCATATACTAGACAATACAGAGGCCTTAAAAGGTTAAAATATGATATTTTTTTCTTCAGAAAGCGCTCTCAGGCCTTTTCAGTTAGAACCCTCACTCCTTCTATTTGATAGACAAAGTGCATTGAGTCAATAAAAAAAAAGCGGGAAAATGATAAGCAGAAAGCTGGGATATTTAAATTGCTGAGATTCAGTGATAAACTCTTAATGATAAACTCTTAATACTGAATGTAGCTAGGAAACTGGGAGGAATACGATAAAATGGGCTCCATTTTCCCAGCCTTTTCAGCAGGACTTCATGCAAAGAGACTGAACTTTGTAATTACATTGGGTATTTCTGTACTGAGAGATGTGTAATGGAACAAATATCAGTCTGAGGATATCAGAGCCTGCTTCTTAGCCAGAGGATATGTGTAGCAAGATGCAGTCTTTGTGCCAACCCCCTTGTGGTATGGCATAATAC
Source organism: Malaclemys terrapin pileata (assembly GCF_027887155.1). NCBI lineage: Eukaryota > Metazoa > Chordata > Testudines > Emydidae > Malaclemys > Malaclemys terrapin. The sequence goes on from NC_071512.1 coordinate 31,138,293, forward strand.
TGCAGAAACCCAACCTCTGTTTTCTCTCCTGGGTCTTCAGTGATCCACACAGCTTTCATCACTGTTCAGTTACTTGAGGGACTTAACCCTCCAGACAGTCATGTAGCAGTCCACCCCGCTTAGGGTGACCAGACAGCAAGTGTGAAAAATCGGGACAGGGGGTGAGGGGGTAATAGGAGCCTATATAGGAAAAAGACCCAAAAATTGGGACTGTCCCTTTAAAATCGGGACATCTGGTCACCCTACCCCGTGGGGGTGTTAGAGTCCAAACAAACACAAAATGAAAAGACTCTCCCCTGATACTGGGCTCTGCTTAGGTTCTCCTACCCTTGTACAGAGTGCTGACTCTGACAGAGGCCATTTGTCAGGAATCAGGGCCTGCAGCAGAGGTAATCTCCCCAGGCAGCCTCACTAGTACAACTGGCCTGCAGCAGGCTGCCTGACTGGCCATGTCACCTGACAGGCTGGAGGGCCAGAAGGCTGGCTCTTCAGCCAGCAGTAGCAGCTGCTTGCTGGCTTCTCAATGCTCATTCCCACCTCGGTGCCTGCTCCTGCATTACCTTGTTCTTGCTGCCTCTGACCTGCCCCTGCCTTGGACTCCTCCTTGCCTGCTACCCTGCTTGCTACAGTCCCGGTCTTCCGGTTTGACCCTTGGCTCCAGTTTCTGACTACTGGCTCCGTCTCTGACCCTAGTCCTTGGGTCCTGACACCGCTCCAACCACTAGGCTAGAGCACCCTTGTTCTGGTCATCTGACACACCTCTCCCTGAAGTTCCTCCCCAGTTCTCCCAGTCACCTGGGCTCTGACTTCTTCATGGCTTTTTACCAGCAAGAGCTGCTCCTCGGGCTATTACCTCATTTAGTCACCATTAGTATCTCCTCCACCTGGGAGCGTGGGGGAGCGGGGGAGCCTTAAGAGACCAGTTCACCCTGTGACAGTATGTGAGAGTGGTTTCATTTTGATGGGCCTAGTGACATTGCATTGATTCTTTTAACACCATGTTAGACCAGGGGATGAGCAGTTGGGGCTATATGTGACTACTTTCACTTTAATTTTGAGCATACTGTGTAGGGAATTCTGTCTGGCAAGCGTTAGATGGAGGGCTCACTTTATGTCTGCCAAAGCTTGTTAAGAGGGAGGAACCAGATCTGTGTGCTTGGTTGACATACAAAAATTGTTGGGACTTAGAAGGATAAGATCTTTCTTTCTGGAAGTCATACTTAATCACAGTATGCATTGTTTGTGTGATTTCATTTAAGAAGGAATCCAGTATGTATAGTCTCCCTAAAGGAAAAAGGGGGGGAAAAAAACGGATTACCTGATATTGGGGGCGGAGAGTGGGGGGAGGGCAGTACTTTCACAGCTGTTGTTGCCGTCTTCCAGAAGTTTCAAGCTACTAGTTCGTTTTACTTTTGCCATCACCAATTCAGTTGTTCCTGCTTCCATACACTGGCAGATTAATTGCTCATTATATAAGGACTAAGTGGCAAGAAAAGGTAACAAAGTTTCACAGAAGTGTATGAAAAAGTATTGAGATGAAATTAAGAAAGATAAAACTTTTGATGAATATCAGAAAAGCTTCTGAGGAGCGAGATGTGTTACTTAGTGAAATAGTCCCATAAAGTAATCTCTTGGAAGTCTAAAAGTAGGTTGGAACAAAAACTGGTCAAATGTGCAGTGAAAATGGATTCAGCACTGTCAGGGAGCCGGATTATACAATCTAATGGAGATGCAAAAAAGACTATAGTTCTTGATCCTATAGTCTTCAACATGTACCATAATAACAATCAGCAGGTTCAATATAAACAGGAAAATGGGAATCATTGGCCAGTTAGAATCCCTTAAGATGATTATATGTTGTATGATATCCACACTACAAGGGTCTACAAAGAAAACAAACTGAGTATCTCAAATCAAGATTAACTAAAATAATAATAAAAAAACCCATTAATCTCCCTTTTTAAAGGAAATATAAATAAAAATATTTAGTAATAGATTAGCCAAAAAAGTAAATATTTGACATGTAAAGAATTTGAATCTCATAGGTCACTTTGTTTATATAGATGTAGCTCTTACAGTTATCAACTACAAAAAGCTATTACATTAGTCACAAACTGAAAATTAATTAAAAAAATATTCTTACTATTTCTGTTTTGATTTAATTTAAATACTTTCATTTAGCTTTAGGAGGAAATTAACAGAGATTTACATGTCCCAGTAGTGCCAAGAGATATTAACTGCAGCATGTGTAGTCATACCCAAACTAGCTTTGATCTATCTAGCTCAAACAATAGCAGTGAAGTTGTGGCAGCACAGGCTGTATAAGCCCACGGGCCCCTTGGTGTGTCCTCTGGCAGCTAGCCTGTGCTGCTGCACCTTCTCTTCTATTTTTATTTGAGCTAGATAGATCAAAACTCACTTAAGAACATCTACACATGTTGCAGTCACATCTCTGAATGCAGTGTAGGCATATCCTCACTCTTAATATCTTGACCAGCTTCAGACATCGTGTAGTTTACACACCATCTTCCACCCTTTTTGCCCAGCATATAATTTATGATGCTTTTGGAACATATATATGCTTTAAGCTCACCTGTCAATTTGTCATTTTCCAGATACCCAAACTTAAGAGGAGAAACTCTAAATACATTAAGCAGGACAGCGGTATGGGTGTTCCAATGAGTGACACAAAGTCCCAGATATCTGCTGCTGGTGTGGTAACCTGAAGCACACCTTTCTGGGCAAGCAAGCTTCATATTAAGTGGAAGATCAGCAATGAGAATATTCATAGTGTAACCCACCAACCACGTCCACCAGTTGTGGTTTGATTTTGGTGGCTTTCTTGGTATGGACATATTATTAGGATGTAAGACCAATGAATTATTAAGTGCATTTACCAAGAACCACTGCTACATGGTTGGTGAGACTGGTTGGGGAGCAATGGCTAATATACTGATGTGGCCAGTGATTACTGTAGGGCACAGTTTCTTGCCCTTCTGGAATCTCAAATGGCTCTGGTACCATGAATGTCCAGGGAATGGATCAGAGGAGAACAGTCCATGGATTCTTAGGATAACATCATCATAGTCCATTCAGATTTGTTTAAGACTCCCTCCACCTTCACTAAATGTAAAAAATATCAGGAAGGGAAGGAAAGACCATGGGCCTACCAAAGGTTAGACCCCCCCAGGAGGAAATACCCAACCTCCTGTTTCCTGGAAAAATGGAGACGAAACTAATTACTGACTCAGATTCTGACTCAAAGCAACCAGATCTTGTGGACCAAACCCCTACTCCAGAACCAGGGACTCATATGATTTGGCTGTGGAATGACACAAAGATGAGCTGTTCCAGGAATAAGCCAAAGGTGGCGGTGAATGTAATTATGGCTCTGGAATGACTGGGTCACTGATTTACCCATTTTCAGTTATGGAGTAGACTGGCTCCCTCAGACAGAGTAGTGGGCCAAATTATTGGTACCTAAACTGGTGCATAATGCACTCTTAAACTGGCCTATTCAGTACCCTCAGTGGTTCAACTGAGGACCAGGGAATGTCTCAATAAGAGGCACTAATGCAATAGCCAATTAATTTGGCTCTAGTTATGATCGATGCCACTCCCAAAATTCTTAATAAGCATAATGATAAAGGATCTTGAGACCTTTCTCTAGGTAAATGTCACAACAGCCTAACACATCCATGTGAAAGGAAGTGGATATTGCATATAGTCATAGGTCATTACAGTGTGCTGCATATACATCTGCTTTGTCTGCTCTGTTTTGATGTGGTTTTAAGGAGATCTAGAAATGTCATGAAGCACTGTTGTAGACTGTAGACAGCTTAACAAGAGATTTTAGCTGTTTAGATTTTAGAAGAGGAACCCTCAAACTGAGTCCAGGAACATTCTGTCACATTCTCCTTTGTGCCTTTTTTGTTTTGCCCTTCTACTGCATAGTTCACAAAGCTGCAATAGACAAGAAAATACCATTTGACCACGAAAAAAGTCTTTCTAACAATTTTGTTGGAGGGAAAAAAATTAAAGCAACAAGATTTGCATAGACTGCATCTGACCAAGATAACCAAATTTTGAAGATGAGCACAACCTTTGTATTAATTTTTACTTTATTTAATTTGTTGGCCATAATTTAATTGTTTTAGGGAATTGTATTAGCATATTGCAAATATTATAAAAATATTGCCAATAAGTATTTTAATTACTGTCTTGACATCTTAGATTGTGAAGAGACCTCAAGGGGAGCTTAATTGTGACACGTTCAAGCATATATTATATGCTTATCTCTACAGTGGTGCTCATCAGGAAAGTTTAGAATATTGGTAAAATGTTATTAATACCATTAAGTTAGCTTGTGTATCAGCTATACTTCTGAGTAGCTAATGAGCTTGTCTATCCTTCTTTGCAAAGGAATTAATACTTGATTAGACTCTTCAGTATTTGAAAGGTCTCTTGTGTGTGTTATTATGCTGAGCTTTCCATTCTCATGTTGAAATCCTTGCATAGCTAAACAATTTGGCAGACTGCATCACTCAACATACAACTATCAGACATAACTAAGTTTTTCACAAGTGATTGAAGTATCTCTGTACAAAGAATACTGTATCACCTGTGAGAGAAAAATGAGTCCTCACTCTGACTTTGAAGCAACAAGCCAGAGGTAGCTTTATTTTCGAGCAATTGCAAATGCACGGGAGAGTACGCACGGGCAGAGGTTCCCCTCCCGAGGCAGGTAGGTAAACAATTAGGCAAGCTTTTATACCTTTCATTACATACAATAATGAGCAACAAATGTATTTTGTAATACATTTTCTTCCTCATATCTCACTTTTCTCATTAATTTCTGCCACAGTCTACATTCCATTCTTATCTAACACAAGGTCAAAACAGTATCTCTTACAGTCTGTTCCCATTCGATTTCTACTCGCGTAGGCCTTCAAGTCTCGCGTTATTAGAGTCAGTGTCAGCCTGACTTTGTTAGCCTGACTCTTGCTCTATTCCTAGAGACTAAGATCTCTATGTTCAAATTCCCTTTCTCCACTTCCACATCCCTTTTCACTACTCGTTACCTAACTTCCTCTGTCGCTCACTGAAGATGTGTTTCTGACAGATTGACTGTCTTGTTTCTACTAATGTTATAACTTGTACTTTCATGTACTATATTGGCTACATGTTAACAATGAACCATTTATATTTCTCCTGGCATTACGCCTACCTTTCTTGAGTTGACTTGACTACAACATTACTGCAGCAGTGATGAATTCAGAATATAAAAGGATCTATTGAAATACATCTTATAAAATCCTAGTCTTTGGGTTTGAGCAAATGCTAACAAAATGATCACAGCTGTATACTTAATGACTAATTTCAGATTAAACCAATGTGTGTGTATGTGTATATATAAAATGTTAAACTAGTCATCCCAGTGGCCAGCTAATGATATAATTTCACACTATATACTGGAGAAAGAACCCAACACTTTGGCTATGAATGATGCTATAGGTATGTGGCAAGAAGGCAAAAGGGAAGATTTAAATGCAGAATGGCACCCCCTGAAACCAGCATACTCTGCAACCACAGATCCTGATGATGTTTGAGGATGATACTGTCTTTCTCCCAGGAGGCGATTTCTTCATAGAGACAGAAAGAACTGAACGGGGGTGCAACTGCTAAACATGACATTTTTTACCAGTTTGGGAGTCCTGAAAGCCCCTCTAGAAATTTTGATTCCTAGGCATGATGTAGTTTCCTCGGCTGAATAAGAGGAAAAGCCATGGGAGTCTGATTTTCAGCATTTAAAGAAAAGGAGATCATAACAGGTAGGCACACATTTCCCTGCAAACAATAAATAATATAACATCACTGAATAAGAAGCAGATAAGATGGTCCTAGTACGACTTTGCCACTACTTAAATCTGATATTTATTACATACTTGCATAATTTCACATTTGGAATAATTCCCTACATGTTTCATCCAAGCACATTCATGTTGTTCAACTTGCTATTACTCAATACATTGTAATTATGGGATAAAGATCCTTTAGTGGCTTTTCTTTTGCTATTCAGCAGTTCTACCATTCATGTTTTCAGAGATCACACTACTTGCTGAGAGTGCATGACTTGGAATTTGTGACACTGTTTTATTTACACAGCCAGATTGAGTGTAATTGCAGAGATTAAATTTGGGTTATATTGTAAATTTATTTATTACTCCCAGTTTATGAGAGATCCTAATTAAAGGAAATGGCACAAGGTAATTGCTGAGGAAGAATTGCTTCAGTATCTCATGTTATGCCTTCTGTTGGATATTTTATCATTTTACCAAAACCAATTATTCTGCCACTATGGCACAAACAATTACACGTGTAATTTAAAAATCATACTAGTACCTTCTCACACAGAGTATTAAAACATTGTTCATTTTAGACAGATTGCTACGTGTACTTTTTAATGATTCAGAGTTATGATATATGTCCTGAAGGGTGTAGGGCAGTGAATGAAAAAGTCATGTAACAGCTGGAAGTTTCTGTTCTTTACAACCTGCAATATATCCAGTCTGTCGTTAGCCATTAAGTACATGGCATAAAATGGATTTTAGCAAAGAGGGAAACACTTGCAGTGAAACCATAACTCATTGCATCGACCCTAGCAAGGTCCCCTACTTTCTGCGGTCTATCAGTGAATATGCTATTATTGCCATGAATACAATATCATTATAATGAGAATACTATAATAATTGGGAATAGGGCAAATCCTGAAATGTCCTCAACTCTCTTTGAAGTCCACTGAACTGAGGGGCATTCTGTGGCCACCAAGTGCCATGTGGGATCCAGCTGTAATTGTAGACAGCTAGATATATGGATGAAAGCTTAGTATGCAGATGAAGGGCATTAAGTAAGATTTCAATGTGATATAAGAAAAGATCATGGTTCAAAAGAGAACTAGAAGCTGTGCTATTAATTGAACCATGTGGCAATGCTTATTACTTTCCAGAGAGCTGAATTCAAATGGTTGCAAGACCTCATGGGACCTGCAAGATCTCTTCCAATAAATTTATTTTTATTAAAGGTATGGGAAATAATGATAAAATTGTTCAAAATTTACTCATTTTTGCTGATAAACTCCAGAAATTATGGGGGGAAAGATTAACCCCAAGGGGGGGAAGTCTCTTCATGATGGCTATCCACCACTTAGTCCTGGCACCATGACTCCCAAATGTATCTGAACTTGACTCAAAAGAACATGAAGTTGGAGTTGTGCCTCCAGATTCAGTGGGCAGGAATTGTGCAATAGACGTGCAATTTCTGTTTTCCCAAGGCCAGTTAACACTTACAGCCTGCCACAGGAAAAAGGGACGTGGCTAGGATGTGATCTTGCAACATGTTACTTTATGTATGCCCTTGTTTTCTGACCTTAATAAATACAACAGTGTCTCAGTAATCAGAGAAACTGCAAATCCACTGTGAATTTTCATTCTGACTTCACAGCCAAAGAATTACAGTGTTCATGTGTATTTGGACAATTTCTGGGTATTTGTGAAAATGTTTGCAAATTCTGAAAGTTTTCAGAATTCCAACACTCATGATTAAGGCCACATCTATACTACCATTTATGATGGGATTACTTATGCTGCTCAGGGGTGTGAATAAGCCACCCTCTCCTCCCCCCCACCCCCGCCCCGAGTGATATAAGTTACACTGACCTAAGTACCGGTATAGACAGTGCTATGTTGGTGGGAGAGCTTCTCCTGCCAACATAGCTACAGCCGTTTGTTGTGGGGTGGATTAAGTTGATGGGAGACCTCTCTCCCCTCAGTTTTGAGTGGTTATACTAGAAAGCTTACAGCGGTGCAGCTGTATCGGTGCTGCTGCACTGCAGTAAGCTCTCCAGTGTAACCATAGCCTAAGTATCCAAAATCTCATTCTGTGGGGTACCTTGTTGGTTATTAAATGTTCTGTTTAAAAAGTCTGTCATCTGATCAGGGAGCAGAAATAATACTATGTGACTTTGCTAAACAACTAAACAATATGAATAGTAAATATCAAATATCTGAAGCAAATAGCCCTTAGCCTGAAAACTGTTCATCTAAGATATTCAAGAGTACTTGTGGCACCTTAGAGACTAACAAATTTATTAGAGCATAAGCTTTCGTGGACTACAGCCCACTTCTTCGGATGCATCCGAAGAAGTGGGCTGTAGTCCACGAAAGCTTATGCTCTAATAAATTTGTTAGTCTCTAAGGTGCCACAAGTACTCCTGTTCTTCTTTTTGCGGATACAGACTAACACGGCTGTTACTCTGAAACTTAAGATATTCAAATTCATTCTAAAAACATCTAAAAATTTGTGGGCCACAAAAAGAGAGCTAAACTTGTATTAATAACAAATAGTTTTGCCAGTTTTCATTTTTAGCACTAACATAGCTCAGGTCTGTCTATTATTATTCTTATAGCATTGCCTAAGGACCAACCAAGAATGGAGCTCCATAGTGCTTGGTACTATAGAAACAAAGAGTAATAGATAGTCCCTGCCCCAGGGAGATTACAATCTACATAAACCAGACACACACAGGATGGAGAAGCAGTAGAACACAGCAGCAGAGTGAACTATATGAAGGCAGCAAATGATAGTTCAAGGATTTCTTTGTGGGCTGGATTTAGTTAGGAGGCAATCAACTACATGGAAAGAAAAGGGAAGGATGAGAGGACATTGAAGGCAAGATGAAAGGGTCAGAAGAGTAGATATGGAGTGATGCTGAGGTGAAGAGATGGTGGGGGAGAGTTGGACCAAACAGCCAATCAGCACAGAGGAAGTTCAGTCAAAACTACAAACTGAAATGCCTTTGCCAGTGTAAAAACAACAAGGAGTCTGGTGGCACCTTAAAGACTAACAGATTTATTTGGGCATAAGCTTTCGTGAGTAAAAACCTCACTTCTTCGGATGTTTTTACTCACGAAAGCTTATGCCCAAATAAATCTGTTAGTCTTTAAGGTGCCACCAGACTCCTTGTTGTTTTTGTAGATACAGACTAACACGGCTACCCCCTGATATTTGCCAGTGTAAAGCTTCATTGTGTTTAAGAAGAAAGGGTTAAAGTTAGTGGGAACCAATCACATTTGAGAGCCTAAATAATGATTTAACTATGTCTATGGGTTCAGTGGAAAAATAATGTATAATCTTCCTTGATATGGAAGTGCTTGAAGAGGATTAGAAGGGACTAGGGTAGTGAACTCCAAAATTGAGTCCTTTCACAAATATTCTTTAAACAGAAAAGGATGGGGTGAGAATTGTGTATCTATTGAGGGATTAAATATAAATTTAGTACATGAGGGTTTCTTAAAGCTATTTTATCCTTTCAATATCTTCTGCTAAATTTAGTGACTTGTTAGAAATCATTAATCTTGTTCAAAAGCAAGCAAAGACTTCCTTACAAAACACTAAGTCACATCTTTTTTATTATTATTATTATTTATTTTGCTGAGATTATAGTATAGACACAATTTCTCTGGTGCTGCACAAGTGGAATTCATCTGGTTGGTGGAGAGGTATGAATGTAACACAACATACCAGTCTATGGAGTTAATTTCAGAGGAGTAAAGTGCTCCTATTGCTAAGGAAACAAAGCTTACAGTGGCTTAATACTAAGATGGTTTCCTGTGCAGAATATACTATACTTCTTACTAATCATGGTGAGCCATAGTTGCTTGCCTGAATTAGTACAAGGTAAAAATGAAGATACAGCTAGCAATGCTACTGCAAAGTAAGTGAAATTATTTCTGTCCTATATAATTTTGTGCAGTGGGCAGGGAAAATATTAGTAGGCATTTTCAACTGAAGATTACACCCATAGTTAAATATTACATCTTTCTGTCTTAAGATGCATTAAATATTTACACATTTAGTGCCAGATATTTTTGAGCCTAAATTACAATATACCTAAACTGAAAAGTACCATTTAAAATATAAAAGCGACTTCACAACAGCTTTATATGCAACTGTTGAGGAATCCACAGACTACAGAACATAAACCTATGGGGTTGATACTGTTTAAAAAATATTTTCATAAAAATGAAAACAGTCAACTGTAATGCAGACACAGGATGTTTCTAATGCAACGTGTTTAGGTGGAGGTGCGGAAGTAAATGAAATTGCTACTGAGATTGTAAAGCCTGTGGGCTTAGAAACCACATTTAGCCAGACAGACCGCATTAGCCAGACAGTATTTGTCTAACAGTGGCCGGGTAAAGGCTTTGGACAGTCATTTACATGTTTTTTCACTCACTGGCTACAGCATATTTTACTAGTTGTTTGTTTGGTCATATCATTCAGATATCAAAATAGAGTCTCAATATACTTCATCATATACTTCTCTGTTATTGTTCATGGTCTCCTCAAAAAGCAGTTAATGTTCAAACTGGCTGGCAATTCTCAGTCTGAGGTTGAGAATTAGAACTTTTAATTGACAATTAGCAGTCTAATTATGAAGATAAGCACCTGGTGCTTGATTTCATTGATCTCAAAGTGAGTGAGGCACCTAAGGCCTTGGCTACACTCAGGACTTCCCAGCGCTGCCTCTCTTGCAGCGCTGTAAGTACTCCACCTCTCTGAGGGGAATAGCTTGCAGCGCTGTGAGCGAGCGTGCACCACTGCAGGCTCTGATTACACTCACACTTTACAGCGCTGTACTCGCTGCGCTCGGGGGAGGGGGGGGGCGTTTTCACACCCCCGAGTGCAGCAAGTTGCAGCGATGTACAGTGCCAGTGTAGCTAAGGCCTAAGTAACTTTGTGAATCCCGTCCTTCATGAATAAATGGAAAATCCAGCATGATCTAAACAATTTGTTTTCTAAAAGGGAGCGCTTCATGTCAGTAATTCATAATAGCAACATGGGCATTAATGTACCTTCATTTTAATTATGTTGCTGCATTGAACGTATCTGTAATGCATTTTACTCTGGAAGTGGAATGTTTTCAAGTTCAAGTTTTTAAATGATTTCTGAATGGATTATTATTAGAATTAACATTTTCAGCGTTGTGCTATATGTCTTGTTAAAGGAAATATAGCTGTAAACCATTAAAGGAAATTTCAGAATCCCACAACACAAATTTGTATTGTATTTGAGGTTTTGCTCACTGAAATCCTCACACATTTCATTTGCACCTATATTTTCTTTGCACACACTAGATTGCCACACTCACGGACCCTTCCAGAAAAATCACCAACTTATATAGAGCCTGAGATAAGGAGCTGTCTTTTTCCTTACAGATCCACAGAAAGGACAAGACTAATTCACTCACACGGGTGTTTCTGTGGGAACTTTGAGGACTTTATAAACTGCAAGATTGTAGTACCGGAACTGGTGTACGTGTGAAGTGTTTCCTCTTTTGCATTTCTCAGCTTCAAAGAAACCTCAGGCTAAGCAGTATAGGGTGTTGTTTCTCTCAGTTACAGTAACAGTTAACTTGCTCTTCAACACAAAGAAGTGGGGTTCTAACCTGTACTGTATTTTAGCTTTCACTGCTGTCATGAAATGTTAAACCTAGGGCACTTTCATTCCAAGTTAAAACTTTGTGTAAACATACAGCAGAAAGAGGAAGAGAGAGAATATAAGGGTAAATAAACCGCAAACAAACTGCCTTTTCCTCTCATCCAATGTCTATTTACTGTATACACGAGAAATTCCACAGGCTCAATCTCCTCTGAGGTGCCTATGATCCCTCTTGCCAGTAATGCCCAAGCAAGAAGCCTGAAGTGAAGATGAACATTGATCAGCACTAGTGCCTGACATACATTGAGCAATACTGCTAGCAACCATTCCTCTTCAAAGTGATTGTGCAGTGTCACTGGCCACAAGTACTACACAGCCGGTGTTTACCTGTTTTTCAGAGAACAGCAGCCATGAAAGGATGAATCCCTCTATACTTAATTTTGATTATTGATTGAATATTGATTGAACCCTCTTTGCTCTGTACCTTCTGCCTTTGTGTGTCTGTGTTAGCAATTCTTGCTGTTTTTGGTGGAAGCCAGGTATTTGCTATAATAACCAGTGTGGATAATGTAGCAAAGTGCCTTCTTTGTCCTACTCCAAGCCAGGTCCTTGAGAAGGTCTGAAATCAGTATAAATGAAATCTACACACCTCTGTGCATATGTAGAGAGGAAAATAATTAGTTATCGCTAAGGAGTCAGCTGCTGTACTGTGCAACAACTTCCAAATCTCCAGAGACCAGTCTGGTTTTCTGTATAAATAATGTCTCAATACGATGAAATGAATCCTTTTCAGTAGACATCAGTCTTAACACAGTTCTTTAGTTGCCACCTCTATCCTGTTTACCTTTCCCCCTCCCTCTTTAATCCTCCTGCAAAGCTTGTTATTATTTCCCTCCTCCCCAGCCCCTGTAAAACCCCATCTCTTGGAGTCATCTGATTTAAGTGAAAATTTCAGGTTTTATTTACTTAAAAATAAATGTCTGGCCTTCATGGTTGTAGAGAACAGCTTGAAAAGGTGTCCCTTAAAGGCTGTGTATGTAGGGCTGTGTTTGGACCTGGCACCAGGTATAAACAGGGTCTTGTGCAGTTTTGGGGAGGGGCAGCGCAGCTTCTTGGTGCCTAGAGGTCACCAAAACTGCTGAATCAGCTCCCCAGGGCTGTCAGCCAAACTACAATTCCCAGCATGCCTTGCTTTGGGCTCACAGGAAGCCATGGCACTTCCTGTTTCCGGAGGCAGCAGGTTTATCTCGCTTTGTGAGGGAGGAGGGGAGGCCCAGGCCTGCTGGGGAGCTATAGGTCTCCAGCAGGGTGGACAAAGGAGTGCAAGTTCCGTGGTGGAGTGCTGAGGGGCCCAGCACTGCCACTCCCGGCATTTACTTGGTCTGAACTGGGCTCTCCTCAGGGGCATGACGTTCAGGCCAGAGGGCTCCTGATTCTGGGGAGCCAGCCTTCAGGGCGTTGTGCTGTTCCTAAGGTTTTGCATGTGTGAGGTGGGGCTGTGTCTGAGTTCCCTGCAGCTGCACCTCACTGATTTCATTTGTATCCCACAGTCCTGACTAGGAGACCGCCAAACCAAGACCATACAGGGGGACTCTCTTCAGGCAAACATGGTGTTGGGGTTTTTGTGTTCGTATTGAGCCCTTCTGCAAACACTCCACTGGGCTCTCATCTCATTATTGCCTGCTTCTTTGACCACCAAAATAGGGCTGTATACATTTTGGCTGCTCTGCGCAGATCAAATCCGGGTCCTTTCAACATGTACAGCCTTTGTGAATCATATAGGCACCTCATGAACATCAAAACAGGCCCATTTCCTGCCCACAAGTTCATGAAACTTTCCGTTTCCAGTGATGACACAAACTTAAATGTCAAAGTGAGGGAGTGTTGTTTAGTGGTTAGACCAGGAGGCTGGGTATGAGGAGATCTGGTGGTTATTCCCAACTCTGCCATGGACTTGCTCTGTGACATTGGGTAAATTACATATTCTCTCTGTGCCTTAATTTACCCATCTGTAAATTGGTGATAATTACCCATTTGGATAAAATGTTTTTAGATTCTTAGATGAAAGGTGTCATATAAGCACAGACTATTAGTGTTTTATGATTTTGTAGGAGGAATTGAAGGCCAACCTTCAGAATGTTCATAATTTTGATCTCAGTGTCCTGGCTGGAACTACTGCAAAGATACCTTTTCAGTAGTTTATAGTCAGTCCTTAACTCGTAGCACTTTAAAGGAAGGCAAAATTAGTTAATAGAAACATTTAGATTTAGACAAGTAAAAGATTTCTTACTTAAAAAAGGCACCCACTCATTTGAAATGACACTAATGAAAATAAAAATGTAATCAGTGTTACCCAGTCCTACATTTTAATTTGTGTCTGCAATGCAAGGATATTTTACTTTACTGCAAAAGTATGAGGCACACTTTCCCCCTTCTCTTTAGGATCTCCTTTGTCTCTAGTTAATGACATTTACATGATAACAACCCCCCCCCCCAGCTTGCAGGAATAAGAAACTGGACAAAACATCTATGTTCAAGGTAAGTTTGATTTTATTGTTGCAACTTATCACCTAAGAATGCTTAGAGGCATAAACATATTGCTCATTTAGGAAACTTCCCAGAGCTTTTCCAAATAAATTATTACACATTGTTACACTTCCAAGGTGATTCTCACAAACGATATATAAACTTAGAATGACAAGAAAAAATCGATGCATCTGAAATTTCTTTTTGTGTATATTTTTCTGGAAGCAGCTCTGTTTAAAAAAAAAGTACAGGCAGTTAAAAATTGGAACAACCTTAAAATTTGCTACTTACTTTCAAATGGTTTAATGCTCTTGTTGCTCTTATTCGCCCCACCCCCACCCCGAAACTAAAAAAAGAAAAAAGAAAAGTTTGGTCAGGAGATGAAAAATGAGTAGTAGGATCTTAGCAATAAAATTGTCAGGATATTTATATGTATTAATAAGCATCTGTCATATGGTATAACTTCATTAATATATTTAATTTCTCTTTCTATATTAACTTTGTAATGGCTCCATCTTGTGGCTAATATGTATAATTGAGGAATAACTTTCATTAGAAGTTTCAGAGTGCTAGCCGACTAGTCTAAAAAAACCACCTCAACCACGGGCATAGCTCCGAGCCTGGGGCACTGTTTACACTGGCGCTTTACAGCACTGCAACTTGCTACGCTCAGGGGGGTGTTTTTTCACCCCCCTGAGCGAGAAAATTGCAGCGCTGTTAATTGCTGTTAATTGCCAGTGTAGATAAGCTTGTGCCCAAATAAATTTGTTAGTCTCTAAGGTGCCACAAGGATTCCTCGCTGTTTTTCCATTACAAGCTTTGCTTTCAGTGTATTAAGTATCTTTTGGCACTACATTTTCTCATTCTTCTTTTATAAGTTCACAATGGGGTATTTTTAAACCAGACAAGTGAAAGTGAAAACCTCATAAGAATCTTGCTGATTTTTAGGTGTTTTTTCTGCTAAGCTGCTTTAATTAAAATAATAAAAAGGGGTATTTTTTTTCTGAACATTTAAGATAACTCCATTTAGGGAGAGGAGAGAGAACCCTGGACAATTTTCATTCTATTGCATGCAGTTGTAAAAAGGAATAAAAGAAAAAGTGGTAATGCCTGATGGGAAATAAAAAATAAAACTGACATTTTTGGTTTTTATGAAAACTTGAACATTTTAAAAAAGATTTTTGCATGTCGCTCATTTTCAAAAATGCACTTTTTAAAAAAAATTCAAAACTACTAATGCTCAAAGATTGCACATATATAATACCAATTCTGATGTTATTTGTGTTTCCTATAGATGTTTAAGAGTGATGTTGCTGACCAGCAGTTTAGCCTGGAAACTGCAATTAAAAATATTGATAAAATGTCCAGTGAGTTGAAGAAACTAAATGGTAATTCTGACTGTATCTATCATCAAACTAAAGGGGAAATGACTGAATTGTTTGATGCAATGTTGTTGTAGACGTGTCAGTCCCAGGATATTAGAGACACAAGGCGGGAGAGATAATATGTTTGATGGGACCAACTTCTGGTGGTGAGAGAGAAGCTTTCAAGCTTACACAAAGCCCTTCTTCAGGTCTGGGAAATGTACTCAGAATGTCACAGCTAAATACAAGGATTGTTTAGTGGTATTTAACACATATTTCAAGCAACCATTCAAGGTGACACCCTGTTAACACCCCTCCAATCATGGGTGGGAAGGAAGGGAGGGTTGAGGAGGGATGTTGGGGGGAGAAGGGGAAGTAAGGAGCTGGGGAGGGGTTATGGCTTGTTATATCCAGTGTCTCTGTTCAGTCTTTGCTAGATACTAAAACTCATGAACTGAATAGAGACACTGGAATTGTGGCTTTTTATAACAATCTGTAACCCACTAACAGCTCCCCCACCCCCGCCCCAGTAGCCTCCCCCTCTTCCTTTCCCTCCCATGACTGGTGGATTGTTAATGGACCACTTCACCTTGAGTGGTCCCTTGAAATATATCTATCTACTTATGATAAACAATTTGTTCTACCTTTTATTTAGCTCTGAGTACATTTCACAGCTGCTAATGAACTCATGCAGATTTTGTGATTATGTTGTTCCTTCTATATAATGAAACAAGAATTTGTCCTCTTATGGTGAAAAATTAATAAAATCATACTTACTGTACAAAAAATATGACCATATTAATCAAACATGGAAAAGTCCTGCTAGATAACAATTAATTTCTTCAGCAAGTACATATTATAGCTTCCTAACAAAAGATATATAGTAATACACTAATAGCAAATTGTATTTAAATGCGTTGGAGAAATGCTATCATCCTTTTAATTTACAGAAGAGTTAAATGTAGAATACTCTACATTAAAAAAAATCAAACCTCTACAGTAAATTGCCACCCATAAAATACCTGTTATACAGTAAATGTTCATGATTGTATACTGTACTTTTTCTAACAGTGAAAAGCCAACTGCTGCTCTGTGACCTTACTTTGAACTTCAGTCATCCTGTGAAGACCACAGTTTCAAGGGAGGTAGAAGAAAAGAAAACAGATTTTGAGGAATTACATAATTCCATCAAGTTCCATGCTGATGCTTCCATTAACAACTCTTTGAGCCATTAAAATTTCAGCATGGTTTTCTACTCTGGTTGAAATTTTTATAATATGACATTTTGTGTTATCAGAGTATGAAAAGTAGTATCTGAAGAATGCTTCAATGTGTGAAAAACAAATATTTGAATAACTCAGAAACAACTAAAATAATAAAAAGGCAAATAATTGGTCCATAGTCTATACATTTTCCAAAATCTCCCTTTTTATTAAACAGCTGAGGTTGCTGAGAACAGTGACATGGGAAACTAGATGGCTCAGGAAATTGTTTATGAGATATAACGTCTTTCATGTCAAGTTAACTGATCTGAATCAAGACCAATTGGTAACAATTAGAAGTATTTACTACCAGCTAGATCATTGTTTCCCAACTGGGAAAAGTGATGCTAAACCCAGATGAGCTCAAGGGCAAGAAGACAGCACCGGAAGGGAAGAAAATGGCATGACTCTCAATTTGCCCCACTGTCTTCCTCACTACAAACCTATAGCTACGAGTAAAAAAGCCATTCCTCTGCCTGTAATGACTCCCTAATGCAGTCAGCTACAAGATACTAATGGAGGGGTAAGGCTGACAAACTTAGATGGAAGACTCAAACCACACACATGCCAGAAAATTGAATTAAATATAAGATCTTAGGCAAACAATGGGACCACTCCTGTTCCTTATTAAGTCAGTCTTGGGCCTAATATTTTTAACTCATTCTGAATTACAGCTTATATTTTAAGACAGAAAATGCCAGTGTTTCATGAAGAATGTGGAATAGGCACCTATCCCAGGCCTATCAGCCCTACCCTGCTTAGTTATCTGCTTCCTGGGTAATGAGTTTGAGTGTAAGCCTGTGGCTTGGTCAGGTGACTAAACATCACATGATGGTAGCCGGGGGTTGTACTTTATATAAAAGTGAGTCTTCTCAGGGTGGAAGGAGACAGACCTCCAGGAAGGAGGTGCTTAAAGGGTACCTAACAGCAGAGGGACCTGGGTCTGGGTCTGCCGCACCAGCTAAAGGTAAAGGCCTTACTGGAGCTACCTGCACTGAAGAACAGAAGCAAAATTCCTGAAGAGGGAATTAGGAGGTTCTGAGGAAGGGTAATCCTATAAGAAAGTAATCTGGACAGGCCAGTGCAGGTGGGTATTTGAAGGGAGATGCCATTTGCACTTGTTTAGGGGTCCAGCCTGTGGCTCCTACTGATGGTCAGAAGAAGTTCATTTTCTCTTGACCTGCATCAAGAGAGTACAATTGGTGGCTGAGCCATGTGATCTCACTCCCCGATCAAACAGGGTAAGACCTGATGCTAGGCGTTGGATGTCTGTCTTTGTTTGTTGAGCTGTTTTCATGTACTGGATCCTGGGAGGGGTGTTTATTTGACATGCACAAAACTCAGGAACAGTTTTTCAGAACTCTGAGAGTAGGGAAACTGAGATAGAGACAGGGTCTATCACCAGATGAGGTGAGACCCAATTACACTGCCATTTTCAGAGCCTGTTCTTTGCAGAAAGGAGTGGGTACAAGGTTATGCGTTGTTGGGACCCAATATATACAGGGAAAGATTTGGGAATGGAAGTTGTCTCTAGATGATGTAGAAGAGGGAACATATACCGTATAGACCATTAAATTAACAAGTCACATAGTTCCTACCATTATAATAAATGTAGCCAGAAAGTGCAGGTCTCTACTGAAATGTGGACTGTGACATATGGCATTTTTATTGACTCAATTTACACAAGATTTTTCTAATTTTGTATCAACTTACATAAAATATATCAAAGTAAACAATACAATCTTTCAATACGGATAACAGTCACTAGAAGTTACTCTGTACTGTACAAGCATTATACAGATATTAATTGATTTCAGTTTGCAGCTTAATGTAATTGGTACCATAACCTTGACATGAACAATAGTTTGCATAGTTTTGCTTTATAAGAAAGCAACGTAATTCTCTGCTATGTAAACCACATGTAATCCTATAATATGGAATGGAGAACACTTCACATGCGAGATGGATGTTGAAAAATGACGTCACTCACATGAAGAGTTTTCATGGCAGTGTATGAACAATGTAGAGTAATAAATACATTGTAGAAAGTATTTTGCAAATCTGTTTTTTAAAAACACACTTTAAAATGAGAGAATTATATTTTTTCATTAAAATAAAAAAAATTTAATTCATAATTTCAGTTCATTGAATACAAATGGAAATATCATGAGGTTTGTATGCTCTTGTAGACCATTGATCCCAGACATTAAGCTTTCTTCTAAGTAGATCCTGCAGCATATGTTAACTTGCATTGGTTTCTTGAACCTCGGTCTTTTCCATCAATCAGCAGAAGGGGTGTTCTTTGAAAGTAATCAATAATATCTGCCACTGAAGAAAAATCCTGTGGATTAAAAACAAAGGGGGTGGGAGGCAGGTGTCGTCAGGATTCTCACTACTTCTCAGGGTAAAGTGATAGTATTTATTTAGACTGTGACTATTTCATGCTCTCTTGTGACTAAGTTTTGGATGAATTGCTGTACTGGAATAGACTATGAGGTCATCTACCAGTGCATCAGCATTTGCTTCCAGTACTGGTTTTCCCATCTTGGATATTTCCATGGAACATTCTTGTCCAAAATTTTACCCACCCAATGAATTTGTGAGGTATTATAAGGCAATCAGTTTTTCTTGAATTTGAGTCACTGGGCCTGATTCTGCTCTTCACTACACCAGTTTGTATCTGGAATAGCTTTAGTGAACTAAGTGACATTCTTCTTGGTAAAACTGCTGGAGACTGGTAAAGGGGGAGGAGGTGATGCAAAGAAAGAAACATACTTTACCTCTTTTCCTTTCAGGCCAGTTCCTAACAAGTACACTTGATTTTGCTCCTGGTAACGAATCTGAATATTATATACTTTATCTTTGTATAATACCATCAGTACGTATGGATGTGTATTCGTTTTTCTTGAGCTGTCTCTCACCAAGAATGTCCCGTCCTAAAAGAATGCACATGAAAATCAAATCTATTTTTGACCAGCCACGTCAAAGTGTAGAATGCTGAGTTTGTTTCTAAATACACATTCATTCTGGGTTCTAATTTTTCAGAAAGAGCACAATTGCAACCACAGCTTTGAAGAACTTGTTAGACTTTCTTAAAGAAAGAAGCAAAACACAAACAAAGCCTTGCAATCTGCTATCTAAAATGTCCCATTTCAAAGGCTAGTTCAGATGCAGTAATAGTAGTTTTAGAGAGAAAAAATACTCTAATTTTGGGACACTTAGCAAAATGTTAAGGGTGAAATTCTGGCCTTAGCGAAGTCACTGGCAAAACTTCCATTGACTTCAGAGAGACCAGGATTTCAGCCCAAAAGGTGAAACCCATTGGTGTTTTGGGGACTTTTGTACACAGCTGAAAGGGATGCATGCAGTCTGCTACACTTAGAGGTTTAGACAATCTTGGCATGTTCTAGCCTGCTGCATAAGGGGATTGGGGCCTACTCTATCAGAGTGACTGGGAGGGAAATGGGGAAATGAAATATGCCCCTCCCAGTGAGTGCTGGTTTAAAATATCTTTGGGAAAAGTGGATTAGCTAGAGGGATGCAAGTTTCTTACATAGATGATCTTGCCTCCTGGAGACAAAAGTTTCTATTGAGCTCCCTACCACGTGAAGCTCTCCCCTCATTACTCCATCTTATATATACAAGTTATATTACCACTATGGTCCCCATGGTCTGTGCTGTTTCCTGCAGCTCCCATTGGCCGGGAACGTCGAACCGCAGCCACTGGGAGCTGCAGGCGGCTGTGCCTGCAGGTGGTCAATGTAAACAAACGGTCTCACAGCCCGCCAGCGGATTACTCTGACAGGCCGCTTGCAGCCCACAGGTTACCCACCACTGATCTAGAATAAGGGCTTAATAATTCTTAGGGATCAGCTGAGCCTGGATCTGAGCTGATCTGTGTTGTTTTTTGTTGTATTCTTTGTAATAAGCCACACCCCCAAGAAGTTCAGACTTTGGTATGTGTGAACTGTGTTTTTAGAATAGTTTAAGAAAGGTACCTATTTGTGCTTAGTCTCTTCTATACTGATCCAAGTTTTTAATAGCCCTCTGGTAATGCACTGCCAATCTGAACACTGTATGCTTAATCAGTCTGTGTAAGTACCTTTTTGTTTTTGTGTGTGTGCACGTGCACACACCACCACTACCTCTCCCCGCCACACACACATATAGGATGTGCCATGACATTTTGCAGGCACATTGATAGTGGCCTGGAGAAAACCTGGACTAGAATCTCTTTATGTAAAAGTTGTGTTCATTCACTTTTTCTATATGAATGCAAAGATATATATCAGGACAAAAACCATTTAAACAATGTGCCAAGAATTTCTATATCCATTTAAGGGTAACTGCTAACACTGTACCTTATTTATATTCCTAAGAGCTGCTTCTGCTTCCTGCCGGCTGATGTCTGCAACATACCACTCTTCATTCAGTGAATCTTGAAACTTTTGTTTTATTTTTTGGGGGGGAAAGAGGAGAAAGTTGGCTGTCAGTGAATTAATTTATGTGATGTTATAAACATACATGCACAGAAGTAGAGAAGAATTTAAATGGGGGAGGGGAGAGGGAAGTAGTGTATGTCCAGATGCAGGGATGAGCATTTTTAGTTTATTTAATGATTCCAATATTTTCTGAAGGTGTTTGCACATGCTGCCACCTTGCAAACCAGAGAAGTGAGGACTCTAGGGTTTTGGTAAACATTCTATTTCCTGTGACATTTCTTTGTTATGTCCAGATGAGTTACAGACATCTTAGGTCTCTCCTATTTTTACCATCAGCTGAGTCTAGAACTGTGGCTTGCTGTGGGCTCTCAAGTACTAAACACACACACACACAAACCTGTCTTACATGACTATTCAATGCATTAGCAAAAATCAGGTGCTAAGTGGAGGTGGTCTTCAAAGAAATATGGAGTAAAACTGTACTCAGAGACCGAATTTTCTTTTCTCACCCAATTTAGGTTGGTTTATTTGAGAGGAGAATTGAGTCCAAAGCATCTGAGGGTACTTCAGGGCAGCTTTGCAAGACAGAAAGTGGTCTAGTAAACTTCATTGTACCTTCTGACTGTTTCACTGTACATGTTTTGCTGTATTTTCACTCCTCTTTTGCTTGGTGAAGACCAAGTAAGGAACAAAGGTTGGACATCACAAGGGAAACCAACAACAAATGCAAGAGTGTATACCAAAGAATAACTGCTGACTAGAAAACCAATTTAGGAAAAAAATTGTCTCACATTTAGTTGATTTGCTGTGCAAAGTGATTAGGATTATCACGATTCATGCCTCCCCATATTGGGGGCCACAGTCTAAAGGGGATGACATGTGACTGCCCCACACGTCTCCTCTGGCCAGCGAGCCCCCCTGCCCTGTTCTCCCTGCTCCACCAGAGTTACCTGACCGGGAGCGGGGGAGGGTACTCTGTCCTTCTCCCTCTGTGCCTTCCCCCAGGCATGTTCGACTGCTCTCTTTGGCAACCAGGCCCGGGTGAGGAGCAGGATGGAGCTGCTTCTCACGTGGCTGAAGCCAGTCGCTATGGGTCACTGCTGTGTGCAGCACGGCAACTGCCTGAGAGACAGCCCATCTGGGAAGTGGTGGCAGTGGTGGGTCGCTCCCTGCCCAGGCTCAGCGCTGGGGGATGGGCTGAGTGAGCCAGAAATGGGCTGTGGGGAGAGGGGCTTTCTCTCAGGCAGCCATACTGCACAAAGCAATGAGACCCT
This sequence comes from Malaclemys terrapin pileata, assembly GCF_027887155.1. Classification (NCBI taxonomy): domain Eukaryota; kingdom Metazoa; phylum Chordata; order Testudines; family Emydidae; genus Malaclemys; species Malaclemys terrapin. The sequence continues at coordinate 31,160,660 of NC_071512.1, forward strand.
GAGTGGCCAGTGTGAGAAGTGGCTGGTCCTGCCTCTTCTGCTCCTGGCCTGGACTGGCTCTGAGGGACAGGGGCTGAGCATGTCGCAGGGCAGGTACAACAGGAGAAAGGAGCCCCACTTCCTCTCCCACCAAAGGCCAAGCAAAATCTGGGGAGGGGACACTTGACCCCATATACCACTCCCACCTCTGAGTCCCATTATTATACCTCGTCTTCCTCCATGCTTGGTGGCTGCACAATCTGCCTGTTAGGAATTGGTAATGGAGGTCTGCCATCTGCTGGGCCTTTTGAAGGAGCTCTATTGATGTTACCTTTAAAGTTCCAGAATAAATTTAAATTAAAAACAGAAAGATAAAACTTAGTCTATGCAGCAGATATTAGTGTTGTTTAGGACTTTGATTCTTAGTTGTATCAAGGCCTCTTTATACCACTCAGGCAGCATAAGGGGCCTTAAAGTGGGTGAAAATAATACTCACACTCAGTGTAATTGAGAATCTGACCTAGATTTCTTTATGTAATGGGACAAATTCATCCTCAGTATACATGAGGGTCACTCCCATGGACTTTAAAGGAACTTCAGTAGCTATGGATGCCTCAAAGGCAACTGTATTTGAAATAGGAATTACAGATGATGAACTGTATCTCAGTTATTTAATTATGACAGTATCTTCAGTTACCCTAATTACAGCTAAGCTTAACTTCTACAGTTACAAACCACAAGGTCGCCCTGCTAGAAGTTTATAAAATTGTATTGGACAGAGAAAAAAATTGCTCATTTTTTTTTCTCTCTCTTTGTGGAAACCCTGAACAGTTTAAATGGTAACAGCTACCAGTGTTGAACATTGTTGAATGTTATGCCAAGAGATTATGATTTTCAATGTTGCTTATTTTTAATTACAGTATTTTTGCCAATTAAATATGTAGCTGAGATAAACTTTATTTCACCTTGGAAATGTTTTTCATACCAGCCAAGGTATTGGTGTAATATTATTCACCCTACCATCACACACATCATTATTGGAATGATATAATCACATGGGACCTTCAGAATGAATGTAGTCAATGGATAGTAATCTGAGACTAGTGCTTTTAAATTTTAGCTCTAGTGAAGCAAACACTTATATCAAATTTTGTCGGTGCCTTAACTAAATAGACAGCAGTGTCAAAATTTAACAAGGAAAAAAAAAAACCCCCATCTTAAACATAGACTAAATGAACTAAAGAAGTTAACTAACCAATGCTTAAAGTGCTCTGAAAAAGTTAGGGGTCTATCATAATCTGGGAGTAGCAGTTCTGGTAAAATGACGCTTTTCCCTCCAGAGACCCTTGTGGTGCTGCTGCTGCTGCAGGAGTAAGGAGACAGACCAGAGCATCTAATATGCAAATAAAATGCATTCTTTACTCCTGGTGGGGTGGGTATGTGCCTCCCCCCTCACCCACCCACTTTAAGCACTGTACTTGATAGTTTTTTTATTGCTATTAAATTCAGAAGCTGAACGTCCATGACAGATATCATGCGCTGCAACCATAAGACTTCATTACATTTGGAGTGGAAATACAGGCTCACAGAATACAAACCTAGCTGAAAGCGTGGTGGTAGTGATCCACTTGAAGAAAGGCTGTTAGTACTGTTAAAGAAATCAATGAAATTGAAGTTTAACACACATAGGGTATGTTGCTATAATTATATTATTTAATGTTTTATACTGTGGCAGCTCCCAGAGGCACAGATCCATACCTGGGCCCCTTTGTGCTACATGGCGGTACAAAGATGAAAGCATACATAGTGCATGTCCCCAAAGGGTTACATTCTCCTTTCTTTTTAGCACCCCTGGCAGATAACGATATCCTAGTCTGCCCCGTATGAAAATTCAGATGGTAATTAAGGTCAGTATTAACTCTCCTTGAGGCCTGGCACTTGGAGATAAGGTGCAGAGGGGCAGGGGACAGTCCATGGCACTACTACTCCTATAGGGACCATTTCAGGATCAGTACAATTGGAACCTAATTTCCCTCTAGAACCTATATCTCTATTGAGTTTCCAGCCCATGACCCCTCCCAAGCCCTTTCCTCATAAGGGGAGTATATGAAGCAAAATTACAAGCTGTTACTGATTCTGGAATTTCCCCCAAACTTCCCCCCTTCTGTGTTTTCTCTCTCCCCCCCGCCCCCTTTGGCTGAAGAACAAGCATCACTCAAACATTCAAGTTCCAGGAGGTGCAAAAACTTGACAAGAGCTGTGCCAGTGACTGAGTTCACACTTCTAGTCTCATCTATACTTAGTTTGTTTGTTCTGCTCTTGCTGAACTATTCAGCCCCTCTTTATAAGCTCTATAAAGGCCTTTTCAGCTTCCTGTTAGAAATTTCTATAATTGAAACCAGCTCTCTTGGAAGTCCCAAAATGACAGCAGCCAAAGGCAACAATGAGTTTATCAGATCTTATCTCTTTTTCCCCGAAAAGTTTCACCTCACTAAGAACCCACCGCCACGGGCTCCTCTTTTCCAGTGTCCAAATGAATTTCTCTTTGGATGTACTGCAAAAAAGGCTCTGAGTAAAATGTATATCACCATAGTGTCTCAGGCTCTTCTTTTAAGAAGAGGCATCACATTTTGGATGTCCAACTGTAAACACCTAAAGTCTGACTTTTTTTTTTTTAATAGGGGCTGAGTACCCACAATTCCAGTTGAAGTCAATGGGAACTGCAAATGCTACAGTAATGCCTAGAATCCCCCTTCTGGGATCAGGACCCCATTGAGATAGGCACTGTACAGATATATAATAAGACTCTGTCCTCAAAAGAGTTTACAATCTCAATAGATAAGGCAGACAAAGAATGGGAGAAATAGATAAATGCCTTTAGTGGGGCACTCAAAAATTGAAGGAGCCAAAATTAGAGCCTAATTGTAGTTCATACCAAAGAGGTCCTAATATAGTCCTCTCTTAATGTAGAATTAAGAATGTATCCTAGTGTATCTGATATGTATTGTCTGTATCTTTGGATTATATAGAGACTTAAGGTCTTGAGTATGATGGCTTTACAGCATTGGGGGATTCCCCTAAAACGGTGGAAACAGCCCAAAGCAAGCAGAGGGGAGCTAAGGATCTGGCCTGTAGATATTAAGCTCCTTGGGTAGTAATCATGTGTTCTTTTGGGTCTTGTACAGCACCATATACACTCTTATTCCTTAACAAGTAATAGATCAAAATAAGTGAGACAATAACTAGTGCAACAAACCTTTCTGCATATGATCCAGGCATACTGTTGGATCCTGAAGGACTGTGTTTAGGTGGTGGCTTGACAGACCTTGAAGGGAATGTGTTGGAGCTGAAGGGGGGCAAAGATAGCTGCGGTGCTGGTCTCTGGGGGATTGCTGTGAAGAGGAAAAAGTAGAGCTAGCTAAAAATATTAGCATGAGGTTACCATGGGTACTCATAAAAGCAGGTTGTAAAGAGGGGTGAAGTGAACTAATACTATCACACTGCAGAGGGCCGTCTAATCAGATACAAGTAATGGAGCAATCTGTTATTAAAATGCCCTTCAGAACAATATACTCGGTCTTGGAATATGAACTTACTGATGGAAGCTGGTTTATTCTTGTGTGTTCATTTTAGAGGTGGAAAATTCAGTAGAAAATTTCCAGTTTTTTTAATCCTGTTTGCTTCTGAAACATTAAATAAGCTACAGCCCAGCTTTAGAAACCCCATTAACTAAAATATAACATTAAAATTAAAGACAAAGTCCCCTAGTCAGCTTTCTCTGCCATGGCATTGCTGACCATTGGATTTGAGACTTCTCTATTGCGCATATTCCTAATCAGGGATTTGTGTTCTGACGCCATCTTCATTGTATAGGTCAGCAGACAATTGGGCTACCACGCCAAAGATCCATAGCATGAGAAACTTGCTCTCCTTTGTCATTACTCTCAGCCTGAGTTGAACTGGCAATAAGGGTGGAGGTTCAGAATGTGAATTCAGATCAGAATTGTGTAAATGGCCTCAATTTTTAATGGGATGAACCAAAACTCTGATATAGTCAACCTTAGACTTTGGCATGTTGAAAAGCAAAAAGTGAATTTTGCAGCTTTAGTTCATATCCATTATTTTTGTTTTAAAGCATTATATAGCATCTCAGGGACTGTGAGGTGGGGTAACTTATACATGCTGTTATTATTATTTGAGCCAAATACTACTCTCTTTGCTCACGAGTCATTAGGACTATCCTCACATGAAGTTGATAGTACTATATGTTGGAAGAATGCAAGCAGGGTTTGGCCAATTATCTTATAGTAGATCAAGAGGTCACTAGGTTTTCATTCCTGCTTTTTAGGTGCTCAATGGAAATAACTGTACAGATATATACTAAGTTCATGGTTAATAAATTGCTAATATGCTCCAACTTCCTGTTTTTTGTGGCTTCATTACTTAAGTTTGTATGAGATTTTTGACGATTTCTACAATCTGTCAAGTTATGCAGTGTTACCTTTTTATTTTATAGTAGTAACTATAAATAGATCTTCTCAGTGTTTCATTTGAGCTTTTTAACAGAGAGAGAATGTAAAAGAAGTTTTTAAGTACTTACACTCATCATCTTCCTGGGGAGAGAGGGGAAAAAACAACAACAATGAACATTAAGAGGTTTATAATATCATAACTCGTAAAAATTATCTCTTTATAAAAGCTACAATAGAAAAGTCAGTGATTTTTGAGTATGCAGGTAATTCAAGATGAGTTTCCTACATTTACCTAATACATTGATATATTTGTCTTTGTGAAACACCAAATTAATTTTTAATTGTGGAACTGAGGCAAGGAGATCACAAGTCTAGATTTTCAAAAGTGAGTAATAATTTAGGTGCGTCAATTTTTGGGTGCCTAACTTGAAACAGCTTAAAGAGATCAGGGGGCAGAACTTCAGCTGAGGTAAATTGTCATAGTTTCCAGAGCAGATGTTCAGCACTCTCTGAAAATCAGGTTCCTTTAAGATATATCAAATCGGAGAGCCCAAAACTGGGGTATACAAAATCACTAGTAATTTAAAAAATAAAAATCTGGGCCTTGACTCTGCCTTTTCTTTATAATGCCTCTAATATCTAAAATAACATATCCAGGGATTAAACTGTCCTGGAGCACATTTGTATGGAGGAAACTGATTGAAAGTGAAGCTCTGTGCTAAGAAGGAACTACAGGAGAACCTCAGTTACAAATAGCTCAAGAATGGAGAGTTGTTCATAACTCTGAACATTTTGTAACTCTGAACAAAACATTATGGTTGTTGTTTCAAAAGTTAACAACAGAACATTGACATAATACAGCTTTGAAACTTTACTATGCAGAAGAAAAATGCTGCTTTTAACCACCTTCATTTAAATAAAACAAGCATAGAAACAGTTTCATTACCTTGTCAAATCTTTTTTAAACTTTCCCTTTATTTTTAGTAGTTTACATTTAACACAGTAATAAACTGTACAATATTTGCTTTTTTTGTCTCTGCCATCTGATTGAGTACTTCCGATTCCAAATGAGATGTGTGTGGTTGATTGATCAGTTTGTAACTCTGGTATTCGTAACTTTGAGGTTCTACGGCATGAGTATTTAAAGGAACCAGTCCATGTTAAACAGAACTACCAGCTTACCAGCAAATTTTATAATTCTATTGTAACACATTAAAATCTTCTAACTGTAAAATAGTGTTTGCTCTGAAATATACTTACATCATATCTTCTTTCTGGTGCCCAACCTTGCCTAAAATGAAGTAGATGAAGAAACCAAATGTGAATTTTAGATGTAGAAAGTGTGAAAGAATGACACTTTATCCATATGAATAGTGGGACATGTTTTCAGCTGAGACTTAAGCTGATGTCAGTTTTTGAAGACAAAAATAAATATGGGTATCAGTTTTAACCAGCAATTTCTTTTAATCGTTTATATATAAGTTTTTGATTTGCAGCCACAAGAAGGTACTTGGATGTCCAAGCCCTGAACCTGTAATGAGCTTTGCAGAGATTCAGGGGTCCATCTGTGTGGAATTTATTGCATGGTTGGGGCTTAATTGATCTACATTTCAAGTGAAATAGTGCACCTGCTGTGTTCCTCACACAGAAATGGAGTTTGAATATCTGGCCTTAAACTTCAACTGAATGATGAAAATATTAGTTGTTGCCATGGAGCCCTTAGCCACATTGTCATAGCTGAGGGCAGGCTTCCTAGTATTTTGACTGCTGGTTGGTTAGCAGACCTCAGAGTATGTTTCTTTTATATGGTGTACAGCCCTATCAAGAAGCTGTCTAAGAAAGGCCAGCTCTTGCTAAAGGAAGTTTTTTGCCAAGAATTCAGGGATTTGCAGGGTGACCAAGCTGGCCTAGCTGTGGGGAAGAAATGAAAGCTTTCTCCCTCCACCATATCATAAAAGGGATATGGAGGTGAGGGTTGAGTTTGGTAGTCAGGATAATGAGAAAAAAAGCTTTCTAGGAAGAAGGCTAGAGCTGATGGGAGAATCATGGATAACATTCCTTTTCCCTTCTAGAACTTGGCTGAAGTGAGCCATACTTTGGGCCTTAACTGTGGCCTTTTGGGTGAGGCAAGCCCTGCTGTATTTGTGTTTGGCCCTTAAAAAGGCAGAGCTTTTTCACATTACAATAAAGTGGACATCACTGCAACACTCTTAGGTAGTGGTGTCTCTACTGACATTGACTAATTATGTTTTCCAGATTGTTGTGGCAAATAGTTAAAAATAGTTGTGTTAACATTTAAAAATAAATGTTTACTTTACGGGTGGTGGCTTCCTTCCAGGGACTGTATTGCCTCTTTCATGTTTATCGGCTGGTGGTATGGGAGGCTTTTGTATCTTTGCTAACTGTTCTCCCAGAGATCTAAAATACAAGAGAGAGGTGGTGCAGCAAAGGTCAAATGCTCTTTACTGCAATATAATTTGGTAACACTGATAGTGTATGTCACCCAGAGGCTAATGTCTTACCTTAGTTGTGGTGCCATGGGCTGTAAAACATAAGGAAAAGTTACAAGAACATATAAGTATGTTTTAAAATAGATCCAGGTACAATAAGAACCAACCAAATGGACTCTTACCTTGTCAGGAAACACTGCCCTCTTCCCTGAAAAGAATAAAAAACAACACTTAATAATAATAAAAAAAAACGTAGATAATTCATTATAAGTTCTGTGAAATAGTGGAGGCTCGCCAGGCCTGGCTTTGATACCTTTTCTGGTGCAAAATGAACTTAGCATGAACAGATACTGACCTGCTGCTGGGCTGTCTCTTTCAAACGTTGGCCCAGGACGATCCAGTGTGGGTTTTGTACGTCTGTCTATAGAAGGAGCTGGGGCTAAACATAAATACTGTGTAAAATATTGTGCTAATACAAGTAACACACCTTTATTTTGTATTGTATCTGTCACAATCTGGTATCCCTTCTCAGAGGTGCAAGCAATATCATTAAGGCTCATAAATAGTTAAGGCTGGCTGAATTTTGTGTTTGCTTTTTTATAATGTTGATGGACGATATCAATGTTTTAAAGCATTTTAAAATATTTTATTCTAAATTTTCAGTTGCACAAAATTATGGGGGATGTCAGACAATGGAGGGGTCAGACTAATTATTTCATGATGATAGACACTGACATTCAAAAAGTTAAAGCTTTATAGCCATTAAAACACAAATTGTCAAAATATACAAAATAAATATCCTTAAATCAAACTTTAAGTTCTTAGACAAAGTAAGAAATTCTGCTTATCTGTAAATGTTGATTATTATCAATGGAAATATTTTTTTCCCATTGCTTTTGGGGAGTCAGCAAGGGGTGTGTCCACCTCACACAAGGCCTGAAGGGGTTAAGGTGACCAGGTAGGCCAATTAACTGCCTAGGCTGCACCTGGAGGAGGAGCCAGGCAGCAGGGATTAATTAGAGCAGTGGTTCCCAAACTTTAACTACTTGTGAACCTCTTTCACTAAAATGTCAAGTCTCATGAACCCCCTCCTAAAAAAATTAATATTTCCAGGGATTTTCTCCTTTACTTGAGTATAAAATATAAAAGCAGTGATCTTGGAAATATAACATTTGTTTTATGACATGATTATTACACATTATTTATTATTATTATTTATCATTGCAGTATTTTTATTACATTATGAAAATGGCAACACTTCCAAGATCTCACTTTCGTAGCTTGTGTCACTTTGAATGAGCCTGTTATAAGACAAGGCTCCTATGTTTCATCAAGGAGTATCAGATGTGAAACAGCATGAAGGTATTTAAGAAGCCAACTCAAAGAGTTCCTCCTACACAAGCATTCAGGTCTTGAGGAGTCCAGGCAAACAACGCACATTACAACAAAGCCTAAACTTGTTCTTCATAATAATTTTAAAAACAATACTAGCTGCCTATTTAATTTTAAAAACAACAAAAAATATCCACCTCCCTTTCCATTTCTTATAAAGAATCTTGAAGTTTTAATCTCCTTGCTTTGATCTGCTTAGCTCTTGGAAGTCCAGGGACTCCGGGCCGCTGGCCCTGTGCTGCCTGGGATCCCTAGGGACAGCTATGTCCACCATTAGGGAATTTTTTTCCTGAGATCCCCCTGTAACATTTCGCGAACCCCCCAGGGGTTCACGAACCCCTGTTTGGGAACCACTGAATTAGAGACAAGACTCAGCTGGGCAGGAGCAGGAGGAGCCTGTATAAAGCCCAGATGATTGGGGCGGATTTTGCAGGGAAGTAGTTTGCAGTTACTCCCTGTGAGGAGGGAATTTGGGCTGGCAAACCAGAGGGGCGTCAGAAAGGTAAGAGAGGCTTGGGGGAAAACAGCATGGTGTGGGATAGGGCATACATTGGCTGCTGATGAGACGACCCCTGGGCAGGAACCTGGAGAAGAAGATGGGATTGGGTTCCCCTCCCAGCCACTGAGGAAGTGGCACAGACCAGGCAGTAAAGAGCGATCTGCCAGGGGCAATTTGTGCTAGAAGACTTTGATACCCCAGAAGAATAAGCAGGAGCTCCTGGAGCCAGAGGGGGGCTGCCGGCTAAGAGACACAGAGTACAACTGCAGACAGGGCATCGGCCTGGCAGAACAAATTCCCAGCACTACCAGGAGGCGGTGCCATCCAGCAGTGAGTAGAGCACCCCATCGCAGGGCGATAGAGATACTAACACAGCTCTAGCTGGAGACCATGAAAATATGCATTATGCCATAGCTTAAAAAAACACAGACAAATATTTTCACTTACGTTTTAAAGACTTGGCACTTTTATCTCTATTCATATCATTATTGCTTGATGGAGGAGGGTAAGGTGACATCTAAAACAAATGTTTTTTTTCAAATGATTAAAGTCTTCTCTACATGTACAGAGTTCAAGGATTTTCATCTTATCCTCTGTGGCCATTGAATACATTACCAAAATCACCTTGCCACAGCTGTCAACCTGTGCATCTGTTAGAGCCCGAAGGGCCATTAGGGTGTCTCCCCCCCCACACACACACACCCATTGCAGAATTCTATCCAGGTAAAAGGCCTTTTCTGGCAACTGCAGCATTGGCTTTGTCATCTCTCTGCCCCTTTGCAGGAAACCCTTAGTGCAGAGTTCATTCCAGGGCGGGTTGGGAGTATGTCAGGGGCAGGGAGGAGTAGCTAGAATAGTCTTGCTTAACTCCTGATGCAGAGTTTTGTGCATATAAATTCAAGGTCAAAAGGGATGAGCAGACTAAGGAGAGCACGGGAGCCTAGTCTTGCATTAAGGAGAGAGCTGCTGTGTCAGGGGCTGTCAAGTTCCTAGTGGCAGGACTGAGACCAAAGAGAGGAATGTATTGCTGAGTATTTCATGAAAACGATGAAGGTGATTGCACTTAAGCCTGTGTTTCTTCAGACACACCTGTTCTTGCCGGAGTTTCATTATATGGACTTCCAAGTAATGGAGGCGAGAGGTACAGCAGACTTCATACCACTCAGTAGGAAGTTTGGTGCTTACTGATTAGCTTTACTTGTATCCATATATAGCTTTCATGCACATTTGTGCTGGAATACAGAGAGTTTGTATAACCAGCTCAGTGCTTGCAAGATGATGATCAAAGCCTTAATCTGCCAAATTAGGGAAAGGGTAGTTCTGTTAACCCAATGGATGTTGACAAATTCTGAATGTATCTAAGAAAACTATCCAGCCTTCAGCAGGGGAGGACAATGACACTTGCTTTATCCTTAACTTTGGTGAGTCAGTTCAGTGCTCTTACCTTTTCATCTCATTCAGCGCCAGATCCTGTAAACCCTTTCCCCTCCATGGAGTGCTGCCAAATTCAATGGGACGGCCAATGGAAGTGAGGGTTTTCAAGATCAAGCCCTCTTGGGGAAAGCTGGAGTACTGCTAAGCAAGGTGTTCAAAGGCTACAATTTTCTTGAGAATTGGCTAATGGTCACTAATTGCCAGTGTATATGGCAACATTGCAGTATGAAACAATTTCCATATATTTGTTTCACAAAAAAGAATTAATCATTTTAGCAAAAAATAATTATTCTTACAGCCAAAATAATTTTCCTCCTCTTTCTAAACACACAATCATTATGTTGGACATGGAATTATACTTGGGCCTTCTAGGAGATAATGCAAAGGAAACAAATGAAGTATTGTTTAAGAAAAGAAACATACAGGAGTGCCTCTACCCGGATATGCTGCTGGTACAGGGGATGGGCCAGGTCGCTGTGGTGGAATAGGAGGCTGGGGAGATGGTCTAGCAGTTGTGGGTCTATCTAAAAAAATAAAAATAAAAATCACAAACTGAACAGTTAAACACACAAAAAAGGTTATTTTCTTTCTCTCTCATTAGATCTTCATTCTTAAGTTTAGTTTATGGTTATGTAATTTTACATTACATGAAAAATCCAATTTTGCTGTGTTACATCTCTGTAAATCCACAGTGACTCTGGCAACGGTTGTTTTACTTTCTTTGTCCTTTTTATGCCTGACGACTTGAATGTCACTCTGGTATTGCACACACACATACCGGGCTCAGTTCTCTGTTGGCCTGCACTTTATGTATTGATTCACACCACTGCAAAGTAAGTATAAAATACACCAGTCCAGATGGTAGTGTTTTGCACTGAAGTAAATGACCTCACAAGTGTAGGCCAATGTAGAATCAGAACTAGAAAATGACAAATGTATGCATGATATGCTCTGGGACCAAGTCAACTCCACACAGAAGTGGTATAAACTTATAATATTTACACCTATTTTCACAGTATCTTGCACTAGTTACATAGTGTAACACCATACTAAATGGGGGGAAATGTGTGTTTATCTTGATGCAGATCCCAAACTAAAGTCCCAGCCTTGATCCTACTGAAGACCAGGGCAAAATTCAGTGACCTGTTTGGTTGGTTGGTTGGTTTGCTTGTTTGTTTTAAAGAGAAACAAACCTTCTGGCATTTTTCTTTCTATGACTCATTTTTTAGCATGTGCTTAACTTAACATGTATATTCATTAAGACTGCTCATGGGCTTAATTGCTTTGCCTACAACTAATAAGGCCTCTATCCAGCAAAGTGAACTCCTAAGCTGTCCCTTCAATATGCCTAAACGTCAGTGTGGTAAGAGCAGAAGTTTAATGCTTTTTCTCTTAGTTGCCAGTCTCAGAAGACATCCCAGAGTTTCCACAAATTTGTATTTTTCAATAAAAAGACATTTAGAAAATCCACAAACAGGTCTAGTGAAAGGCTCTATATTCTATTACCAATTCCCTAAAATATCCCATCCCTTCCAAAATTACATTTTGCACTAGTTACCTATGTACTCAGTGTTGCTTGGAATTGACTTGGCAGGAAATATGACATTATGGGGTGCTACATCATTGTTGGATGGAGGAGGTTCATAATCATCACTGTCATGTCCTGGTTCATCAGTTGGTGATTCATAGTCGGCGTCTTGTTCCTGTTCCTCATCTGGGCTTTCATAATCATCTTCTTCTTCCTGCCATATGCAAGTGAAAAACAGACAATGATTATATACTACATAACTTAATGCAGTGAGCTTGTGTTTTTTATATGGTAGTGTCTTTCATCGTGCAGGATACCAAATTTTATCACCGGCACTCAGGGATTGTTTCATCCCTTCATCAAATGAAGTGATGGAGTGTGTCAACAGTTACACAGAGCATAACACAGCACCGCAGTTTAGGATAGGAAAGGAATATCCTTTTACAATAGGAACTCCAGAGGAAACTTAACAAGAGAGAGAGTTACTTAGTTGATTTTTTTTTCTCTCTAGACTCTCATACCAGAGCCAACTCCCAAGCCACTAAGATTAAAGAAAGTCACAGGGGATGTACAGGACCTCAGTTTTATATCTCATCCAACCGATGTTAAAAGGTGCCTCCTAGCACCAAGCTGGGGCAATCATTCAGTGGTGCACTCTTCCTTAATGCTCCTTCCTGTGAAAGCAGGTCTTTGTTAGGGGCTTTGTAACCCCTAATGCAGGCAATTATGTGGTTCTGACCCAGCCCAAATAGGTATAGTTTGTGAGATCTGATAGGACAGTGATGGGCAACCTGCAGCCTGCGGGCCACATGCAACCCATCGGGATAATCTGATTGCGGGCCACGAGACATTTTGCTGATGTCGACCGTCCACAGGCACTGCCCCCCGCAGCTCCCAGTAGCCGGGGTTCTCTGTTCCCAGCCAATGGGAGCTGTGGGGAGTGGCACCTGCAGGCAAAGGGGCCGCGGGGATGTGCTGTCCCTGATCTAGAACTTGTCACTGATCTGTAAATGGTGTAATATTCAGTGTAATTTCTCACCAACCTAGAGGATGGAAGTTTCAAAAATGCTGAGAACTGGGCTAACTCTGCTCCCACTGAAGTCCATGATAAAACTCCCATTGACTTCAAGGGTGTAGAATTAGGCCAGCACTGAGTGCTTTTGAAACTCCCAGCACATTCTCTTCTTTCCCCTTCTGTTGGGAGTGTATAGCACAGGAATTGATGGAGCTTAAGGGAACAGAGAATCTGCTTTGAGTGTTAAGTGATCTAAAACATGATTCTTACAAATGAAGACCAGCCTTCTTCCTCTTCTTGACAGCATCCTGTGTAAGAAAACATAACCGTGGACCTGTTAGCACATGTTGGCTTCAGAGTACCAAAGCCTCATCAGGTAAAAAGGCACTAAGTTTCACAAATAGCGACCATTAGAGAATCAAAATAACAGACCAGTTTGCCCAAGGAGAGGGATGTGTCCAGCTCCCATGGCAGCCAACAGGAATTATGTGCTCATAATTTCTGGTTGAAGGGTATTAGTTGAACATCCCATGTGTGTCATGATTTCTGCTGTGACCGAGGCTATGTCTACACTGCCAAGTTTTTTCGCCAAAAGTTATACCACTTATATTAAAGTGCTTTAATTAAACCACTGTTGCATGTCCTTGCTATGCTCCTTGTGTCACTGGAGTGCATCCACACTAGCAGCTCTTGCAATGACACAGAGAGCAATGCACTGTGGTAGCTATCCCACTGTGCATCTGGTCGCAGGGTGCTTTGGGAAGGGTTTGCAATGCCTCATGTGGCAGGTACAGTGACACATGATGCAGGTTTCTCAATCCCATTGTTCCATGGGCATCCTACTAGATTGCTAGATGCTTTTCAACTGAAGTGTGTGGGGGAGAGTGTGTGACAGGGAGTGTGAGAGTATGGAGGGGACGGGGAAGGAGACAGACAGTGTATGTTGCCGGAGAGTGAGTGTGTTAGTCTCTAAGGTGCCACAAGTACTCCTGTTCTTTGTGTCAGAATGCTGTCTCCTAAGTTCAGACAGCTGTCGAAAGCAACCTGTTCTGAGGCAGGGGGAGGGGAAAACCCTGACATCAGCCCCCCACCTCTCTCCCTGGCTCTGCACAGCACATAGTATGTGTGTGTCTGTCTCACACACACACACACACACACACACACACACTCTGTCTGCCTGCCTGCCATTATGTTCTTAGTGGGGGAGACAGCAGGAGCATTCCATGTTAATCATTTGCTTTGTGTCCTGCAGCAGAGCATCACAGCACACCAGCTGTCAGAATGGAGCTTTGAAAGGGGAGGGGCACATGCCTTCATGGCTGCTGAGTTCAAAACAATGAGCAGAGCGGTCACTGCAGGCATTGTGGAACACCTCCAGAGGTCAATTACAGTGATAAAAGCAAGCAAGGTATTTACACTGGCACTTTGGGGATAAAATCTTTGGACATGCTCGTCGAGGGGGTTTTTATTATAGCGCTTTAACAGGAGTTTCCTCGCAAAATGTGTACACCTCTGCTGTTTCATGACCAAAAGCTGCCTTTTGGCAATAAAAAACTTGGCAGTGTAGACCAGGCCTGAGATGTGTCCTACCCTTCAAGATTTAAATGCTAGTTGAAGAATAAAGCATTCAGAACTGACTCAGCTGTTAACCTCTCATCCCATGCTTTATCTTGTTGCTAATATGGAAAGTTTGGTGCAGAGCTGGGCAATTTTTTTTATTCAAATACTAGTTTTTTCAACTGAAAAGCATTTTGGGGGGGTCTCTGTACATATTTGTGTATTCTGGTCCAATCTGCAAATAGTTTTGGCTGAAGGGAAAAAAAACTTCAAGAAAATTGTTTATTTCAACAAAATGAATTTTGACTTTTTTATTTAACAAAAATTTTGAAGAAAAATTTAGTTTCAGTTCAAATCTGAATGGAGTTTTTTCCAGAATTTTTTCAGTTTGGTCCCTGAACAAACAATCCATTATTGGCTCCGCTCTAGTTAACCCATTTTCAATAGGACCAATGGGGGAGTAGTAACCCGTGGAAGTACAGGTGCTCTTGGCCCAGCTAGTAAAATGTTTAAAATGGAAGCTCAGTGCAGGGAAGCCATGTGGAAGCTGCTTAGCCCCTAATGAAGTCTAGCTGCAAAGAGAGGAGGACATTGTGCCTTAGAGGTTCAATAGTCACATGAATGCTCCCAGATTGCATCTCTCTCTCCCCATTGTTCCTCCATCCCTGCTATTAAAACATCTTTTTGTTAGCTCTCCAGCTTGATGTTCAAGGGGAAATTTGGAGCATCCCCTTGCCAAGAAAACATATCCAAGGACTTTTCTGGCCCAACTGTACCTGTTTACAGAACCTTGTTTTACTCAGTCTAAGAACTTTATTGAATTAAGATATCAACTAGTGTAATGTTCCTTATTTGGTAACAGACACAACCCAAGCAGTTCTAACATGAGATTGCATCATTCTGCACACACCCCACCCACATCCTGCTGGCATGTGCTACTCCCAAGTCGATTAAAGGCACCATCTACAATAGCCTCCAGCATTTGGGTGTGTTTGGATCTGAGGTTTTCCTTCATACTCATCTCTAATATCAACAATAATTTAGCTCATTAAGTTGCAGTTAATCCTGAAAGTTCTTGGACAGATGTATTATCCAATGTAGAGCTAAACTCAAGGTAGATGAGATCTATGAGCATAAATATTTATAAGAGAATTTTTGAATGAAGACAGTTGTATGGCAATTACTGTAAATAAACCGTACAAGCAGCTAATTAATATTTTAATCTTTTCAAATACTATGTGTATTTAGATAGCAAGTAGATATTTACCTGTATTGTCAGCAAACTTCTGCGTCTGGGTCCTGTGATGACATTACAAATTTTTTTCACATTTTAATGATTATGAACTAAATATGTCTACGTTTAGTAAAAGCTATAGCATAATTAGAGTTGAAAATAGTCTTCCATTATACAAGTGAGCTTGATTTTGACCCTCTTCCCTACTAACTTTTGCCAAAAAGCTAAAAATAAACTGCCTGAAGTTTCATAAAGCTGATCCTAATCCAGGCTAGATTATTTTGAAAAAAGTTTGAGGCACATTAGTGTGTGTGTGTGTGTGTGTGTGTGTGTGTGTGTGTGTGAAATGTTTGAGAATTTTGGCATCTCATCTCATTTTCTGAGCCTTCGTCTATGTGGCCCATTAAAGTCAGTGGGAAATATTCACTGTCATACAGTTAAGTACGTAAGTGCTTTCAGGAGTGGGGCCTACTCTGGTCATACTTAATTTTGATCAAGTTTGGCCTAAAAACTCCACAGCCTTGCACCTGTGGTCAATTGCACAAGTAGTTAATTACACATGTACAAAGTGGTTGTAAAACCATGCTACCCAGATCATGATGATGATGCTCTATAGTCATTTTGCACCAGTGGCAATCAGGGCTAGCTCCAGGCACCAGCCCAGCAAGCAGGTGCTTGGGGCGGCCAAGGGGAAGGGGCGGCACGTCGGGCTGTTCCGCAGCAATTCGGTGGCAGGTCCCTCTCGGAGGGAAGCACCTGCTGCCGAATTCCCGCCGAAGAAGAGCTGCCGCTGGAGTGCCACCTATCACGATTGGGATCGCGGCTTTTTTTTTTTTTCCACTTGGGGCGGCAAAAACCCTGGAGCCAGTCCTGGTGGCAATGACTACAAAAGGCGTGGGGCAATGGGAAGCCAGGGGACTCCAAATGTGGGATTTGGCAAGGACCAGTGCATTTTGCTAATTTCAACCAAGGTTTATAGGATAAATAATTTAGTTAATAGTGGTTATGTTTATATTGTGGTGCCTACTGCATTTATAAAATCTGTACTGTCTAAGAGGGCTCAATGTCAGGGGCTACTCTCATCAGCTGGGGAGCAGGAGGGAGACACCCACATATAGGGTTGAAGGGGTTAGTTTGGGGATTAAAGGGTCCATTGTGAAGTCTGGAATTACTATTTTAGCTATTGTAGCATGGCAGTTGTGTTTTCATAATACTCCTTTCTTTATGGTGACTCCAGTACAAAAGGTTCCTCAAATGACCCATTAAGAACCTTTTCTTGAACTCTCCATCCCAAGAATCCCATCATGGATGTTTAGGGACTGGTGACTTGAAAAATAAAATTCAGAGAGAAATTCAGCCAAATTTATCATAGTAGCTGAGATATTTTTCAGAGCTCTGTAGAACATTTTGACAAATTATCAATTAAAAATTATCTATTAAATCACCTGAACAGCTTAGAAAACTCTCAAGCAATAATGAATGAGAGATTCCGTATTTTATTAAAATAGAACACAGACCCTCACTATATTAATAACTTTGCTAATTTTTGAACCTGCTGATGCTCATTCAAAAATATTCAAAATAAATCTAAAGCAGTCTCATGCCTTTTCTTACCAAAGATGTAATATCAACATCCTCTAGAGACATCTCCTATTAAGGTTTTCTTAATTTTATCCATCTGAAATATAGTATACTGATATACATTTACTTGTATATTACAATGTATTATAATTTTTATTTTGTTTTATTCTTTACAATTTGTCTTTAAAGCACACCTCTGATAGGAGATTTACATTAATATTAGCACTATAAACAGCAATAAATAATTGTAATTAGCTTAACTTGCCAAAATATGGCCCAGTGTTATAAACACTCATGCACATGAGTAAATTTGCTCACATGAGCAGTGTGACTGAGCTCAATTGGATTACTCAATCTGAAAGTCCTTGTAGGTTTGGGCTCTTAATGAGGTTGTACTGTATGAATAAGAATAGAAAGAAATTGAAATTCCTTTTTATCATGTTTTCTGAGACTGATTTTGCTATTAAATAACACTGGAGATCTTCTGTTAGCTCAAATGGAAAATCATTCTGAAAAGTTTTGTCTTAATAGTTTGCAAAAGAAAAAGAGGACTGAAAGGTTTACTTACCGTTTTGGGAAGAAACTTATTCTTCCCTCGTTCCTATTGATTTCTTGACTTAACTTACTTAGAATTCTGTTTAAAATAAACAAACAAAAAAACCTCTTATACAAAAATGATTTCCTTAATACCTATCTCCTCTTCTTTTAGTTCAATGCTGCTTTAATTGTTTTTTTCACTTATTTGCTTTTTCTTTTCTTTTTTTAAATTTTATTTTCCTTCCCCTTCCTTTTGGGTAAATAAAATCTATGAATGCAGTGTAGCATACTCTGCTGCATCACTCGGGTGGTTGATATCTATTCTTATCTCTATGCCTAATGCATTATAATATTTTCATTGTCAAAAACAAAATGGCCAAAAAAATTGAAACGTTGGGAGGGAGCACACATCAGAATGGGATGCCATGTAACATAATGCTGATTGGTTAAGCATTATCTCACTTGGGTGATCCATGAAGAGGTGAACAGCAAATGCTTCTGCAGAGAAACTTGTGGAGGGGACCCTGGGGCACAGTGGTGGAGTCTTGGAAGGGCTTTCAATGGACCAGAGGAAGTAGGGGCTGAATGAAGGAACTGCTGAGGCTGGTGACATCACAAAAGGTGGGGAGCCTCTGGCAGGAGTGGTTGGTCCAGGTGAGAGATGGAGAGTGAATCTCAAAAGAGGGAGATTTGGGAATGGTGATGGGGCATCATAGGGAACAGGGAACCAGAGGGTCAGAAAGAAGGTCTGGCTGGACTTGCCTGGGGGTAGGGGCTACCTGAGGAAGGGTGGCAGGGCTTCAGCTTTCTGCCCTGGGCCCTAGTGAGTCTAATACCAGTCCTGCTTGGTGGACCCCCCTGAAACCTGCTCGTGGCCCCTAGGTGGCTTCGGACCCCTAGTTGAGAACTGTTGACCCAGATTACATGGAGGTACCTTGAGTTCTGCCCCCTTCTGTCAGGGGCCAACCAAACAGAGTCTTGACTTTTTACAGTCATAATTGTTATATCTGACACACCTACATGAAAAAAAGAACTAGAAGTAGGTTGGATGTTTTTAATTATGTCAAAATTCAAGTCTCAAAAAGTGTTTTCAGCATTTGTGGGACTTTCCTAAGGTTATTTCCTGACCAAAGGCATAAGGTGAATTAAAAATAAGACCATGACTCATCACAACTGTACAACGGTCTTTAAAGCAAAATAAAATATTCAAGGGCAGGTTCACTACTGACGTTAGCTAGCACAGCTCTGTTGACTTTAGCAGAGTTGCATCTGCTTACATTGGTGGTGAATTTGGCCCTGAGTCTCAGGGTAGCTCTCGCAAAGGCAGCGAGTAAAAATTACTCTCTTGGCTTCCATGGATTCTTGGGTTATTGTTTACTTTACATCATGAGCAATATTTGCATATCTGCTCCCAGGTAAAATGTCACTCATGTGACCCATCCCTAATGCTTAGCCTTCAACCCTGGGTGGCAGGGCTTCAGCTTTCTGCCCTGGGCCCCAGTGAGTCTAATACCAGTCCTGCTTGGTGGACCCCCCTGAAACCTGCTCGTGGCCCCCAGGTGGCTTCGGACCCCTAGTTGAGAACTGTTGACCCAGATTACATGGAGGTACCTTGAGTTCTGCCCCCTTCCCTGCTCACAGTGCATAGTTGCCAAGTATGTATGTGGCAGCAGTTCACCAGAGGGGGAGCAGGTCCTCACACTGTCGAATAATCACTCCTAACTCTTCTTATCCTGTCCCTTTTCAGCCAGATTCACCTAATCGGGATCCATTCCACGAGCAGAAGCAGACAGGATAATCTGGCCTATGTCATGTCCAGCATTTGCAGGCTGTGCCAAAAATATTCATATATATATTCAATATTTTGGGGGCTGAGACACTATGACATATGTAATTTTTCAGTAGTGCATGTGTGCAGCATTAGGGATGGGTCACATGAGTGACATTTTACCTGGGAGCAGATATGCAAATATTGCTCATGATGTAAAGTAAACAATAACCCAAGAATCCATGGAAGCCAAGAGAGTAATTTTTACTCGCTGCCTTTGCGAGAGCTACCCTGAGACTCAGGGCCAAATTCACCACCAATGTAAGCAGATGCAACTCTGCTAAAGTCAACAGAGCAAGTGTCAAATAGTAACTTAGGATAATTAATATTACTTTATCTGAAAAATTAGAAAATGGAGTCATTTGAAGTCATGGACACCCAGCTAACCACCCTGCTACAGTGGGGAAGTGTGTTGGATGATGCCGGAAAGCATTAATATTTTCAACCTTCCTTTTCTGCAAGCACGAGTTTGGAGTTTTCTGATTTTTGTGCAGATTTAACACTTGCCCTTTTTAGAATCCCACAAGCAATATCCTTGTTTAAAAGGGATTTGGGTTGGATATGTCTGACATCCTCCCTAACACAAGCTCTAAAAAGCAAGGAAATACCAAGTTTCAGAAAACCTCTTAATTGTGTCAAACAGCCTGTCTCCATGGAGCAACAGACTCTTCATCTTCACAAACTACTTCCTTCTGCTGTAACTGATAAGGAAACTGACTGCACCCAGCCTTCTCCTCACCCTTAGCATATAACACATACAACTTTACGCACAACCTCAGCAACTATTCCAGGGTAATGTATGTAGACAGGGAAGATATGTTGTGTGTTTGCAGGGAACAGGATTTGAAAACTCATTAGTATGGCAAACTTTTTCTTTTATGAGCAGTTCTCTTTTTTTATATATACTCTCTTTGGGAGCAGTTTATATTTTCCATTTCTTTTCAGTTTAAGTAGCAAAACAAAGCATCCAGTCTAGCTCCAATAATCTCTATCTAGTCAGAACATCAAAGATACTGGGATTTCTGGCCATGGAGCGCTTGCAGCACTGATCCCCACATTGGCTGCAGAAGGAATTTTCACCGAGCAAAGATTGCAGGACTTGGTGAGCAGTTTGCTCATCTCATCTTGCTGGAATAAATTCATTACTTGCTGCTTCAAGCACTTCCTGCTATATCATTCTTCTCAGATGAAAAATGTTTTTCCCTAGATATAATATTGACATGATCTTTGCTTCTTTCCTTGTTTCTTTGTAGCCCTCCATCTGTCTGTATCCATCTGCTGTTGTTGTATACTCTTTGAGGTAGGGACAGTCTTTGTTCTGCATTTTGTACAGTGCCCAGCACAATGGCCTCTTGGTCCATGACTAGAACTCCTAGGCATCGTAATAATAGAAATAATTCATATATCACAAGCCTTCAGCCAAAGCTTAGCAATGACATGAACAAAACATTGCTTGCTTGCTTTTTCTGAGAACCATGTGCCCTTAGCAACAAATGTTTTTATAGAACATTCAGGCACAGAGACAGCTGGGTCTGCAGCTAGGTAAGGAAGGAAGTATCAAAACCACACTGCTTTTTGAGATGGGAGTAGTGGGTGATAGGACAGGATAAGGCCATGCAGCAACACTTGCAGAAAATGTTACTCTCAGACCATTCTTTCTGCCTTCACCACCAGCCGCTCATCTTAGAATCGGAAGGAAGTTGAAACAAAATCCTCTCAAACCAGCTTGTTTGCCTAATTAACTTCAAACGTTGTGAGTATAAGCAGAGTCCAGCCCAAGAATATTGGGGCCAGAGGTAGGAAGATACATGAGGGAGCTGGGGGCAAAGTCCTACACTCTGGAAATCCCATTCCCTGGGCACAGTGAAGAGAGTATCTGACCTTCTGCCACCTGTGCTCTGCCCCTGGATAACAAGTTCTGCAGGGCAGACACAATAACATTATATTGCGTTCAGAGTTCACTGAAACTCCCAGCTAAATCTATTCTGTTTCTCCTGCTTCTAGTGAGCATACATGCACGTTAATCCCAGAACATCCATTTTAAAAAGATTGGTCTTTTTTGGTCCCTCAATTTTTGGCACTCAGCTTGAGACCATATGCTTTGATGGACAGTCAGCACTTTCTGAAAATCAGGCCACTTTAAAGTTTCTCAAGTTGAGCACCCAAAATAGAGGCATACAAATATGAATTCACATAGGTGAAGACCTTCTCAGGAATTCTGAAGGTGCCATTGGATTCTGTATGCATTAATTGAGAAGAGACCAAGCTGCAGACTTCAAATCTGGGTTTTGATTCAGCCTAATATAGGGACATCAATTGCCACCCCCCCAGCCTCTTTGTTCTGTATAAAATGCAGCATATCCTCCCCAGTCTTACAGTACCTACTCTGAGTAAAGAATGCATTTTCTGAGTGTTTACAAGTAAATCTGCCAGTTTGTGTTTGAAATTAATACAAAATTTTTGAATAAACCAATTTTATATCTGTCAGAATAATGTGAATTATCTTAAAAAGAAAATAACACTTCAAATGTCCCTATAATTAAAATTAATTGAAGTGTTTATGCATAGCGTATATTCATAGAAATTACTTTACAACTGAGCAAAGTTATTAATGATTGATTTATGTAATTGTTAGAATTTTACAGGCTACAGACAGAGGTAAGTCGACAGCTTGGAAAACTCTTAAGTAGGACCATCGTGACATCATTGGCAATTGTTTGGGTTACCTCTCTTCCTCTACTGCTGATTTGCATACAACAGTTCTATTCCTTGTAATGAGTCAGTGGCATGAGGCAGACAGAATATGTAGCAAGAGTTCTCACAAGCACATGACTTGTAGCTGACAGTTACTTCTCCTTAAAGGTTCCATGGCTGCATGCTAGCTTAGACCATCTCCCAGTGGCACTGATGCCTCAGCTTCACTGCCCATTGAGGCACTTCTGCAAGATAAACTGAGGCAGGACAATAATGGAAGACCTTGATGCACAGAGACATTTTAACCCAGGGACTGGTCTCCTCCTAATCTCCTTTCACTTAATACTGGCCTTTACAACATAGTCTTATATACCACTTGGTTGTCTTCCACTATTCTGGTGTACCATAGAATCTGCCCTTAAAAGTTAACATTTTGAAAAATGATGTAAAGTTGATACTCCATAACTTCAAATCATTAAAAATATCACATGCAACATTCTCTTGGGTTTCTTGCTTAGGGTTCATGTATGATATTTTTGAAAATTATTAAAAAGCCAATTAGACAGCAAATTACATTAACATGTGACTATACAAAGGTAACAAAATTATAATTGTATATATACATTGTAATGTCCCCAAATTGAACGTTATACTCTGGAAATTGAGCATTAAGGTTACATATAAAAGACATCTAAATATAGTACAGTATAGAAATGCACAGTGAAGGCATCCAAACAACTTTTGCTCTGCCATGTACTAAGGGGGGGAGGGGGAATATAACAATAGCTAATGTCTTTAAAAATTAGTTTAATTAGTTTAATCAAATCTGGGACCACAAATAGTAAAATACCTTAATCATAATCACATAGTTATTGCATGACATAACTGCAGGGCAGAGTTAAGGTTATTTGGATGCCTCAGCTGTACATTTCTTGCTTTAAAATGTTTTGGATTTCTTTTATGTGGAACCTGAACTCTCAATATCCTGTTTGTAATACTTGATTTAGGGATGATTACAACATCCCTGTAAATTTTTTTTTAACTGTTATGTTACTGATATGCACTCTCAACCAAGTCAAGTCAGTCACAGATTCTCAGCAGAGAATTTTCCCTCTTTGTAAAGAGACTCAGCACTGCTATAGAATTGGCAGAGGCAGCTTAGCCTTCTCCACCTGCCCAGCATGAGGTTGGCAGGCCTGGAGGAAGTTACCAGGATCAGAGACCTCCTGGACTACAACCGGGAGGACTGGGTGGATCCCTATGGGCGTGGCTGGTGCACGGGGCTCTCTGCCCTTGGAACCCCCCGGCGTGTACTTCGGGAGGTGGAGGCAGCCTTATTGCCCACTTCTCGGTCTTTCCTTGAGTGAGTCCTGTGAGAGGGTTTTGGCCTCTGACCCCCACACTGGTTCCTGTTTTTTTCTTCGTTGCCCCACATATTCAGTTGAGCACTGGGTTCAGTAGCTCCTCCCCAGGCTGGGGGAGGGGCCTTTAGCAGTGGGTGGGTTTGCGCCCGCCAACTTCCCGGTTGTCAGGAACAGATGTGGTGGATGTGAGCACAGCTACACCCAATCCTCTGCAGGCATGCAGAACCTTATCCTAGCAGCCTAAATTAGAGTTTTGATTCAAGGAGCACCTTAGACAGATCAAAAAACTAAGGCATGTGTGTCTATGACCAGGAGACAAAGGGCTTTTAACAAAGTTAGCTTTTCTAAATCATAGAATCATAGAATATCAGGGTTGGAAGGGACCTCAGGAGGTCATCTAGTCCAACCCCCTGCTCAAAGCAGGACCAATCCCTAACTAAATCATCCGAGTCAGGGCTTTGCCAAGCCTGACCTTCAAAACCTCTAAGTAAGGAGATTCCACCATCTGCCTAGGTAACCCATTCCAGTACGTCACCACCCTCCTAGTGAAAAAGTTTTTCCTAATATCCAACCTAAGCCTCCCCCACTGCAACTTGAGACCATTACTCCTCATTCTGTCATCTGGTACCACTGAGAACAGTCTAGATCCATCCTCTTTGGAACCCCCTTTCAGGTAGTTGAAAGCAGCTATCAAATCCCCCCCCCCCTTCTTCTCTTCTGCAGACTAAACAATCCCAGTTCCCTCAGCCTCTCCTCATAAGTCATGTGCTCTCCAAGTCAGGTTTTACAGTAACAAATATAATAGGCTTCAGGATTCTGCAGGGTCCTAAAGTCACTTGATTTTACATTGACTTAAACTAAATATTCCATCATTAGAAATGTAAATACTTTGAAAGCCAATATATATTGGTCTAAAATATGGAAAATTTGAGGTTATCAGCCCAGCAATTCTTCCAATGAATTACTCAGTATTGCGTTCATACAGTATAATTTGCTTTATATAGTGCCTTTCATACTTATGGTGTCTTATATCATTTTACAAAGCATGGAGTAAGATACTGGCAGTGGGGCAGCCATAGGTTTGACAATACTTTACAGCTGACGATGGGTGTTAGAACTTGCTGTGCAAAGAGCTACAGTTTTAGCCAGGATGTCTTGGTTATCCCTCGCATACACAAATACCAGGACTATCTTTAATTTTTCCCTGAAGAGCCACCAGGGACAGGTAGAAGGACTTTACTAGAATAGTTCTCCTCTATCAGTGCATCCGCCAGTTGTACAATGGTTTGATAATCAGGAGCTCAAAGATCTATTTTTAAAAAGAGCCTAGATACAGCAGGAAATAACAAATATTAAATACCACTTAAGAAGCCTGCAGGGTTTTCAAATGAATAATGCTCTTGTGTGTTGCTTTGTTATTTTAAGTTTGTCTAGAAAAGAAACTTTTTGGGAAGAAAACCAGAATTTCTTACACAACCTTACACATAATGGGCCAAAAAAGTCTTTGCTCCTTTCAGGGACTAAAGGAGGAATGAAAACTTTATTGCTCAGGTACTCCGAGTCATTCTGTCTACACAGGGTGGGATCCCTCAGCAAGCTTGCTGCATAGTGCTCCTTACACCTGCCAATGAAAGGTACTTTGCCTAGTCATTGCTGTCAAACCCTGGCAGGCATGCAAGGGGGTTGGATGGTGGTCTGGTGAACATCCCTTGAGGGAGGTGGACTAGCCAGCCCATTTAGTGCTCACACAGTCTGCTGCAGGTGCATGGGGAAAAAACCTGCACCCTCTTCCCCATAATGCTCCAGCTGGAATTGGACTCACACAGTGACCTATTGGTACCAGTCACTTATTTGTGGCTGAATATTTTAACAAATCCTTGACCACCTAAGGCTGCAAACTTGTCAGTACACTGCACACTATGGCCATTAGGAATGTAACATGACAGGGGGTCAGAACCGTGCTTCTGTTCCAGAAGCACAGGCTCTTAGCACTCGAATGAAAGGAGATCTCTGTTAACACTGTTTGCAGAATAGGGGGACTAGGAGCTACAGTTGAACAATTTCAATTCCATCCAGTAGAGCACAGTGGTACACATACACACTAGCCAATAGGGTGCATAAGAGTTAATATATATATTTACTAAATAGTTTGTTTCATAAAACTATTTTAACAAGCTTTATTTTATGTTTGAAGATGGGGCACTCGAAGACACATGAAGATGTGCCTGGGTGACACAGGAGGTAGATGTTGTTCCCCAAAATAAGAGATTGCCTTGTAACCAGTTTCAGTAAATTGCCTGTCATATTCTGTAAGTGCAGTTGTGACCTATTTAGCCACTGCTAAAGTTACAGAAATATCCCGGAGTAATGACCTTGTAACTTTCAAATTTGAGCATGTAGGTTTCCTAAAATGGGTATATTTAGAAAAACCACATGCTCAGCCCATTGGGTTTCTATGGCTGTGGCCTGTGGGTGACAAATGTAGCACAGTTACGAGTGTTGGGTCACATTCACTGCTGGTGTAATTTGGTGTAGCTCTGTTGAAGTTAATGGAGCTACCCGAATTTTCACCAGCTAAGGGTCTGACCCAGTACATTTAACTTTAGTAGTATGCTTACAAGACTGTAGACTTGCAAAAATGCATGCTTCATTTAGTGATGAGGCAGGTCAGATTTATATTTGTAGTACACTAATGTGCATTTCTGTTGTACACAGAAAAATAAGAATACTTTACTTTAAAAAAATCCACAACTTCATCCCAGTTTTTAAAATGGTAATTATCTCTGCTTCCACTACTAAACACCAATGTCCAGTAGTAAATTGTTGACCTCAACTATTCTGGATTGGTCTGAAATCAACAAAATGAAATTCAATAAAAATAAGTGAAAAGTTGCCATACTTAGTAAGGGCAAAATTAAATGCACAAATACCAAATGGGAAATAACTGGTTAAGCAGCAATACTGCAGAAAAGGATCTGGGGGTTGTAGTGCATCACAAATTGAATACGAGTCAAGTGTGATGCAGTTTCAAATAAGGCTATTATCATGTGGGGATGTATTACAAGGAGTATTATATGTAGGACATGAGAAGTAAGTCTTCCACTCTACTCAGCATTGGTGAAGCCTCAGCTGGAGTATTTTGTCCAGTTTTGGGTTAAGAAAGATGTGAACAAATTCGAGAGAGTCCAGAGGCGAGCAATAAAAATGATAAAGGATTTAGAAAACATGACCTATGAGGAAAGGGTAAAAATATTGGGCATGTTTAATCTTGAGAAGAGAAGGCTGAGGGGGGACATAACAATAATAATAATAATTAATAATAACAACATAACAATAACAGAAAATGTGGAAATGGCAGAGGTGCTTAATGACTTATTTGTTTCAGTTTTCACCAAGAAGGTTGGTGGTGGTTGGACATCTAACGTAGTGAATGCCAGTGAAAATGAGGTAAGATCAGAAGAGGCTAAAATAGGGAAAGAACAAATTAAAAATTACTTGGACAAATTAGATGTCTTCAGGTCACCAGGCCCTGATGAAATGCATCCTAGAATACTCAAGGAGCTGACTGAGGAGATATCTGAGCCATTAGTGATTATCTTTGAGAAGTCATGGAAGATGGGAGAGATTCTAGAAGACAGGAAAAGGGCAAATATAGTGCTCATCGATAAAAAGGGAAATAAGGACAACCCAGGAAATTACAGACCAGTCAGCTCAACTTCTGTATCCGGAAAGACAATGGGTCAAATAATTAATTAAGCAATCAATTTGCAAACATCTAAAAGATAAAGTGATAGGTAACAGTCACCATGGATTTGTCAAAAACAAATCATGTCAGACCAACCTGATAGCTTTCTTTGACAGGGTAACAAGCCCTGTGGATAGTGGGGAAGCAGTAGACGTGGTATATCTTGACTTTAGTAATGCTTTTGATACTGTCTCGCATGACCTTCTAATAAACAAACTAGGGAAATGCAACCTAGATGGGACTACTATAAGGTGGATGCAAAACTGGTTGGAAAACCGTTCCTAGAGAGTAGTTATCAGTGGTTCACAGTCAGGCTGGAAGAGCATAACAAGAGGGGTCCCGCAGGGATCAGTTCTGGGTCCAGTTCTGTTCAATATCTTCATCAATGATTTAGATAATGGCATAGAGAGTACATTTAGAAAGTTTCAGGATGATACCAAGCTGGGAAGGGGTGCAAGTGCTTCGGAGGATAGGATTAAAATTCAAAATTATCTGAACAAACTGGAGAAATGCTCTGAAGTGAATAGGATGAAATTCAATAAGAACAAATGCAAAGTACTTCATTTAGGAAGGAACAATCAGTTGCACACATACAAAATGGGAAATGACTGCCTAGAAAGGAGCACTGCAGAAAGGGATCTGGGGGTCATAGTGGACCACAAGCTAAATATGAGTCAACAATGTAATGCTGTTTCAAAAAAAGCGAACATCATTCTGGCATGTATTAGCAGGAATGTTGTAAGCAAGACACGAGTAGTAATTCTTCCACTCTACTCTGCGCTGATTAGGCCTCAACTGGAGTATTTTGTCCAATTCTGGGCACCACATTTCACAAAGGATGTGGACAAATTGGAGAGAGTCCAAAGAAGAGCAACTAAAATGATGAAAGGTTTAGAAAACATGACCTATGAGGGAAGATTTAAAAAATTGGTTTTGTTTAGTCTGGAAAAGAGAAGACTGAGAGGGAACATGATAACAGTTTTCAAGTATGTAAAAGGTTGTTACAAAGAGGAGGAAGAAAAATTGTTTTTCTTAACCTCTCAGGATAGGACAAGAAGCAATGGGCTTAAATTGCAGCAAGGGAGGTTTAGATTGGACATTAGGAAAAACTTTCTAATTGTCAGGGTGGTTAAGCACTGGAATAAATTGCCTAGGGAGGTTGTGGAATCTCCATCCTTGGAGATTTTTAAGAACAGGTTAGACAAATACCTGTCAGGAATGGTCTAGATAATTAGTCATGGCATGACTGCAGGGGACTGGACTAGATGACCTCTCGAGGTCCCTTCCAGTTCTATGATTCTATGATATAACACATGAGAACAGTCTTCAAATATGTATAAACAGGATGAGGATGATCATTCTCCATGTTTGAACCAATTACTTCCTGTCCTACCCTCGATCTGCAACAAGGAAGATGATTTTAATATTGGAAAAAACGTTCTAATTTTAAGAATAGGTAAGTACTGGAATATGTTGCCATCGGAAGCCTGTCACTGGAGTATTTTAAGAACAGGTTGGTCAAATATCTGTCTAGGTGAACCCAATCTCGTCTCAGTGAAGAGGGTTGGACTAGATGACCTCTTGAGATCCTATCTAGCCCTACGTTTCTCTGATTGTATGAGGCTTCCTATGTAGCCCATCATCCCATTCCTCTGGTCATGTGGACATACAGTATACAGGGCACTGATGGGAAAGCAGAGGACAGGTACAATAGGGGATCTATGAGTAGGATGAGAGGTGAATCTGAATAATCCAGTGGAGAGTTTGGCCCCTGCTGCCCTGCCGTCTCTTATGTTGGTCTCTCTCGAGGTCAAACTGCTTCATTATAAATGGCAGCATATTACAAATTCAGTTCCCTGCTCTGCCCTGTACTTCCTGTGACACCTTTGGCAAGTGCCTCAGTTCCCTATCTGTAAAATGGGGACAATAGCACTGCCCTACATCAGAGGCATGCTGTTAGAATACAAACATCAAAGATTGTGAGGCAATCAGATATCCCAGTAATGGGGGACATATAAGTAACAATGGCAGAGAGGCATAGATAGATCTGAAGTAATTGCTTTTGATCTCCTTTGTTTTAAAAGCCAGAAAGATTTTACACCATTTAAAATGCCACTCAGGCTAGCCTATGGGATTGGCAATCAGAGTTGATTATAATCTACGAGATCTGCTTTGCGATTAAGATGACTAGAGCTTATTGTGTCCTTGCAAGATGGAGATTTAGAGTGGGGGGGAGGGAGAAAAGGAACTATGGGATTATTTTTAATTTTTATTGTTTGCATAGTCTACTAGGCATTTTTACAAACAGGTAAGAAGGCAAGGCCACAAGGGATTTGTAATCCAAACAGACAACAAACTAATGAAGTTAGAGTGAAAGAAAGCAATGGAAAGCATTATGGCTGAAATACAGAAATGTAGGTCTGGAAGGGACCTTGAGTCATCCAGTCCATCCTCCCATTCTGAGGCAGGGATTCCATAATGTCCCTTGGTTATATATTCTGGTATTTACCTATCCTCCCAGTTAGAACAATTTTCTTAATATCTAACCTAAATCTCCTTTTTTGCTGCAGATTGAGCTGATTACTTCTTGTCCTACTTTCAGGGATATAGAGAACAACTGATCACTGTCCTCTTTATAACAGCCCTTAACATATTTGAAGAATATCAGGTCACCGCTGTCTTCTTTACTCAAGACTAAACATGCCCAGTTTATTTAACCTTTCTTCAGAGATCAGATTTTTCTAAACCTTTTTTTTTTCTAAATCATTTTTGTTGCTCTTTTCTAAACTCTCCAATCTGTCCACATCTTTCTTAAAATATTGGACACAATACCCCCAAATGAGGCCTCACCAGTGCCAAGTACATCAGAACAACCAGCTCCTATGTTTTATATACAACACTCCTGTTAATACATCCCAAATGATATTGGCCTTTTTTTGCAACAATACTTTCTGCAGTATTTCTGCCTAGCCAGTTATTTCCCATTTTTGTATCTGTGCATTTGATTTTTTTTCCCTTTCTAAGTGTGGTACTTTTCACTTCTCTGTTAAATTTCATCTGGTTGATTTTTACCAATTTTCCAATCTATCGAGATCCTTTCAATTTCTAATCCTGTCCTCCAACATGCTTGCAATCCTTTCCAGCTTGGAGTCATCAGCAAATTTTATAAGTATACTCTCCACTCCATTATCCAACTCATAATGAAAACATTAAATACTACTGGGTACAGGACTGACCCCTGTGGGAACTCACTAGATAGGACCTCTCAGTCTGACAGTGAATCATTGATAATGACAGTGTGAATATGGTTTTTCAGCTAGTTGTGAACACACTTTATAGCAGTTTCATCTAAACCACATTTCCCTAGTTTGAGAATGTTAGCAAGGATTTTGACAGAGTCCCACCTACAATCAAGATATATCAAATCAACTGCATCCCCCTATCCACTAGGCCAGTAATCCTGTCAAAGAAAGAAATTAGGTTTGTTTGGCATGATTTGCTCTTGACATATCCATGTTGGCTATTGCTTGGGGAACAAAGCTACTAGAGCCTCCCCTGGGATAATGCTTGCTATAGACCACCGGGATCTGATTTGAATATGGATAGAGACCTCTTTAATGTTTTTAATGAAGTAAATACTAATGGGAATTGTGCGACCATGGGAAACCTTAACTTCCCAGATATAGACTGGAGGACAAGTGCTAGTAATAATAATAGGGCTCAGATTTTCCTGGATGCGATAGCTGATAGATTCCTTCACCGAGTAGTTGCTGAACCAACAAGAGGGGATGCCATTTTAGATTTGGTTTTGAGTAGTGAGGACCTCATAGAAGAAATGGTTGTATGGGACAACCTTGGTTCGAGCAATCATGAGCTAATTCAGTTTAAACTAAATGGAAGGATAAACAAAAAAATAGATCTGTGACTAGGGTTTTTGATTTCAAAAGGGCTAACTTTAAAAAATTAAGGAAATTTAGCTAGGGAAGAGGATTGGAATGAAGATTGGATTGGATCTAAAGGCAGAAGAGGCCTGGAATTACTTCAAGTCAAAGTTGCAGAAACTATCAGAAGTCTGCATCCCAAGAAAGGGGAAAAAATTCATAGACAGGAATTGTAGACCAAGCTGGATGAGCAAGCATCTCAGAGAGGTGATTAAGAAAAAGCAGAAAGCCTACAAAGAGTGGAAGATGGGAGGGATCAGCAAGGAAAGCTACCTTATTGAGGTCAGAACATATAGGGATAAAGTGAGAAAGGCCAAATGCCATGTAGAATTGGATCTTGCAACGGGAATTAAAACCAATAGTAAAAGGTTCTATAGCCATATAAATAAGAAGAAAACAAAGAAAGAAGAAGTGGGACTGCTAAACACAGAGGATGGAATGGAGGTTAACGATAATCTAGGCATGGCCCAATATCTAAACAATACTTTGCCTCAGTCTTTAATGAGGCTAATGAGGAGCTTAGGGATAACGGTAGGATGACAAATGGGAATGAGGATATGCAGGTAGATATTAGCACATCCAAGGTAGAAGCCAAACTCGAACAGCTTAATGGGACTAAAATGGGGAGCCCAGATAATCTTCATCCAAGAATATTAAAGGAATTGGCACATGAAATTGCAAGCCCATTAGCAAGAATTTTTAATGAATCTGTAAATTCAGGGGTTGTACCGTATGACTGGAGAATTGCTAACATAGTTCCTATTTTTAAGAAAGGGGAAAAAAGGTGATCCAGGTAACTACAGGCCTGTTGACATCTGTAGTATGGAAGGTCTTGGAAAAAATTTTGAAGGAGAAAGTAATTAAGGACATTGAGGTCTGTGGTAATTGAGACAAAATACAACATGGTTTTACAAAAGATAGATCGTGCCAAACCAACCTGATCTCCTTCTTTGAGAAGGTAACAGATTTTTTTAGACAAAGGAAAGACCATGGATCTAATTTACCTCGATTTCAGTAAGGCATTTGATATGGTTCCACATGGGGAATTATTAGCTAAATTGGAAAAGATGGGGATCAATATGAAAATTGAAAGATGGATAAGGAACTGGTTAAAAGGGAGATGACAACGGGTCGTACTGAAAGGTGAACTGTTAGGCTGGCGGGAGGTTACTAGTGGAGTTCCTCAAGGATCGGTTTTGGTACCAATCTTATTTAATCTTTTTATTACCGACCTTGGCACAAAAAGAGGGAGTGTGCTAATAAAGTTTGTGGATGACACAAAGCTGGGAGGTATTTCTAATACAGAGAAGGACTGGGATATCATACAGGAAGATCTGGATGACCTTGTAAACTGGAGTAATAGTAATAGGATAAAATTTAATAGTGAAAAGTGCAAGGTCATGCATTTAGGGATTAATAACAAGAATTATTGTTATAAGCTGGGGACACATCAGTTGGAAGTAACAGAAGAGGAGAAGGACCTCGGAGTATTGGTTAATCACAGGATGACTATGAGCCACCAATGTGATATGGCGGTGAAAAAAGCTAATGCGCTCTTGGGATGCATCAGGCGAGGTATTTCCAGTAGAGATAAGGAGGTGTTAGTACCGTTATACCAGGAACTGGTGAGACCTCATCTGGAATACCATGTGCAATCTCCCATGTTTAAGAAGGATGAATTCAAACTAGAACAGGTACAGAGAAGGGCTACTAGGATGATCCAAGGAATGGAAAACTTGTCTTACGAAAGGAGAGAGACTCAAAGAGCGTGGCTTGTTTAGCCTAATCAAAAGAAGGCTGAGGGGAGATATGATTGCTCTCTATAAATATATCAGAGGAATAAATATCAGGGAGAGAGAGGAATTATTTAAGCTCAGTACCAATGTGGACACAAGAACAAATGGATATAAACTGGCCATCAGGAAGTTTAGACTTGAAATTAGACAAAGGTTTCTAACCATTAGAGTAGTGAAGTTCTGGAACAGCTTTCCACGGGGAGCAGTGGGGGGCAAAAGACATATCTGGCTTCAAGACTAAGCTTGATAAGTTTATGGAGGGGATGGTATGATGGGATAGCCTAATTTTGGCAATTAATTGTTCTTTGACTATTCGTGGTAAATATGCCCAATGGCCTGTGATGGGATGTTAGATGGGGTGGGATCTGAGTTACTACAGAGAATTCTTTCCTAGGTGTCTGGCTCGTGAGTCTTGTCCACATGCTCAGGATTTAGCTGATCACCATATTTGGAGTCGGGAAGGAATTTTCCTCCAGGGCAGATTGGCAGAGGCCCTGGGGGTTTTTTCCCTTCCTCTGCAGCGTGGGGCACGGGTCACTTGCTGGAGGATTCTCTGCACCTTGAAGTCTTTAAACCACGATTTGAGTACTTCAATAGCTCAGACATAGGTTAGGGGTTTGATACAGGAGTGGGTGGGTGAGATTCTGTGGCTTGGGTTGTGCAGGAGGTCAGACTAGACCAGGGGTCGGCAACCTTTGGCACACAGCTCACCAGGGTAAAACCCTGGCAGGCCGGGCCAGTTTGTTTACCTGCTGCGGCTGGTAAACAAACTGGCCCGGCCCGCCAGGGTGCTTACCCTGGGGAGCCGCATGCCAGAGGTTGCCAACCCCTGGACTAGACAATCATAATTGTCTCTTCTGATCTTAAAGTCTATGATTCTATGATCATTTAATATTGCTTCTTTGAGAAACTCCTAGCTTTCCCGACCTCCTTCCATCCTGAGATTTTCTTCCAACGGGACATCAGCTGCCCACGTTTTAGCCTGCTTTCTTTTTTAAGTCTGCTGTCCTTATTCTGTTGCTTTCACTCTTTCTATTATGAATCTACAGTTCACAGTTAATTCTACAGTTTTGGTTTGGATTTATTATTTTCAAGCATTTTTAGAATCTACTTTACTCATTTCTCTGAGCTTGAGCACTGGTGTTCACAGCTCTTTTTCCATTGTTGCCAAATTCAAGTCCTTAGTGAAAAGCACGAAGTGATCATACAAGACAAGTTTGCTCACATTCTACCACAGGTAAAGTGGAGAAAGAAAATACAATGGACATAATTTATCTTTTTAAAATCAATAAAGGTTAGGGGGATCTGGCAATAACTCCTATATTTAGGTTGCCTATGTATATTACTCACATAAGACCCTAATATATCTGTTTGTATATATCTCCATTATTTTTTTCAAGTCACTCTTAATGACTAATATTATTTGAAAGAGAATAATCCCAAAGCCCTAAAATATAAAAAATATGTAATTAAAAAAAAACAAAAAAACCCCAAGACGAATGCAAGCCTAGGGAGAGATCATCAAATAACTGAAAACTATTTATTTCACAAGACCAAAAGAATGAGGGGTATCTTACAGAACAGGCAAAGAAACTTTTATCTTTCATGGTGAAGTCTTGCACACAGCAGAACTCACTGCTACTCAGTGTTAATGTAATGCAAATATAATTTTAATCAATAACTTGCTATGATGGATGGAAAATATATAAATTGATTCAAATGCCTTCCAATCATCTACCCGCAGCTGCACAGGAAAGCTATTCCAGTCTTAAGTCTGATTTATCTTTAATAGGTATCTAAACATGGTGGGGCATAATGAAAAACATTCAAAAAGGAACTACATTAGATGTAGTGTTCAATTTGACATATTTCATATGTTTTCAGGATGGAAGTCCTCTTTCCAACTAAGCAATGAAATCATACTCAACAGGTGGTACTTTCAAAAGCACTCAGCATTGGCCTAACTACATCCATTGAAGTCAGTAATGAGTTCTGTCATTAACTTGAATGGGAGCAAGGTGAGGCCAATTACAAAGATTTCTGAATATTTCCCCAATGGGTTTTTTAATCTGTATCTAGTTATTTTCCACACAATGACAAATGCCATGTTTTCCTCACTTGTTTTTTTCTCTAGGAATGTGTCCTTTCCTTTCCTGAAACAACACAAACAGCAGGTCTCTAGATCAATGTTTTAAAGGCCTCACCATCCACTTGCCCTGTGCTTGTCCAGGAGTTATATCTCCAACCCACTCAACATATCATCCATTTTGAAAAATGAGATTTGGTTTGGATTTACTTACGGCACACTCAGTTTGGGAAATTTCTGAATATCATTTTCAGACATGTTCTGGAACAGAAACACACATGCTATATGTTACAAAATTGTCCACGTAACAGCTTGGGAGATAAGAAAGCTTTAATATTCTTTCATGTATCAAAACATTACAATTAACAGGACTGCATGATAAGTAGAAAACTAATGAAGAACAGGTACAAACCTAAGCCCCTGTTCAGCATTTAGGATTCGATTCAACAAAATATTAAGCATGTGCCTAACTTTAAGCACTATCATGAAGTCAATGGCACTACATATATGCTTAAACTTAGGTGTGTGCTTAGGTACCATGCCATATTGTGTTGTAATTGGGTCTCTGCTGGTGCTATGCTGCTCCGTTGACACTCTGTGTTACTGTGGGCTGAGATTTAAAATGTTGACTTGCTGTACCTAGGGGCAATGTAAAAAACCTTTCCTCCAACAGCCTTTTCCCTGTAGCTTGTCATAGTTACTGGAATTATATTGAGCAAACAGGCAAATTTCAAGCATACACAAGTATGCATTACAAACTATAACCACGTGATCCAAAAGCTCATCCCATGGTCCCTAGGGAAATGTACAAGCAGCTTAAATCAGAACAAAGATGGACACACATTTTAATGAAAAAATTCTCTATTAGTTCTTCTGCCTTCCTCTCTCCCTTTCTCGCTCTCTCTCTCTCTCTGCTTTGCCAGATCTTGATCCTCACTTAATGTTGCCCAAAGACTGGACACATCTAGCCCACTGATTAATAAATCTCTGTTGTCTGTGGTGCCAAGGAAGTGAAATATCCTTTGAGATAATACATCCCATCTTTATGCACCAATTCACACAGAAAGTGGAGATCCACCTCCCCTTGAGATCTAACCATGATGACAGACTTGAACTCCAAACACAGTTCATAGAGTCTACTGATGTCTTCACCCATGGCCATAACACTTCTGCTGGCAATACATGAATTCTCTGCTTCTCTCAGAGAGCCCTACAGAAAAAGGTGGGTTTTTTTCCCCAACATTTTTTTTTAAAACAGTTGCCATTTCAAAAGCAGTGTGCGTGTGTGTTTAAATGAAAAGAGCTGTTCCTGGTTGTGGGAGGCAGAAGTGGGCAATGCTCTGTGGTTTTGGCTCTCAAGAGTTCTCTGATTCACATTGCGTTCACACGTTTTTGTTCTGCAATGAGCCTAGGTTGGAACCAACTCAAAAACTCCAGGCGGCACTCCTTTGAAATCAGCCAGTTTCTCCAAGCTGCACAGCAAAATCATCTGAAACTGTAAACTTCACAGTGTCAATATGAAACCATAAAATGGGGGCCAGGTTTTCTTGACTGGGTCAGGAGTCCTATGCTGGCAACACACTCTGAAGCCAGGCAAGTTTTGCACTATGGTTTTTCAATGAAGGTTTTACACAGATATATTTGTTACCTGCCATGACAACATGCTTAGCACAGTCCTAAGGGCACCATTGGTATCATGTGTTTGGAGGACTCCTTGAATGTGATGTAATAATGATGCAAAATAATAGCATAGTGTTGGTTACACAAGGAAATTTTAAAACGTATGCAGGGGCTTAAGGTAAAAACTCATAATGTTTTGCACAAAACTAGCTGATTTTTAAACTCTTTTCTTTTTTTTTTAGGGAAATGAGCTGATGGATTTTTTTCATATACTTACAATTAAAGGGCTATCTTGTCCTTGCCTAGCTCAAATCTCTGGGGGGCGGGGGGGCAGGGGAGGGGACGGGCACAAGGATCCTTGCCTTTGCTTCTTTGCACACCTTGTGCAAGGGCCAGTGACTGTCATAGAAACAGCTCCCTCCCTTAAATTGTGCCAAAGAGGGTAGAGAGGAAGTGAAGCGATGTCTTCCCCTCCCCCAAGGAGCTGGCCTCCTGCACCAGGAGAAGCAGTTGCATCTTCCTGAAGTGCCCATCCCTCCCATCAGGTGCAGTTCCACGTTACCTCCAACAGGGTCCAGTGTATCAATGGCATAATTTGGCTCAATATGAGGGAAGTGAAAGATCTGCATGTTATATGTGCTTTTAAAAGGACATGGTAAACAACTTCAAAATGGCATTGTGGGATTCCATAAATGGGTGTCAGCTTCAGACCATATCTGATCAGTTTTGAAAGTAAAAATGTGTTTTTAAACTGCCAGCTTTCAAAACTCCTCTTGGAACCTGAAAGTGAGGCTGGGATTTTCCTGGTTCATTTGAGAAATAAGTGGTCTCTAATTAAACTTGGTCAACAACTCTATTGAAGAATGTTCAGTCTAGAGCAGAATCAGGCTGCTGTCCCCAGAGGTGCCCTTGGCTCTGGAGAGCTAACATTAGTGAAATGTGGTAAAATATATATTTCTCTTAGGGAAACATCCTATAGAATCATAAAATTTAATAATACATTTAAACCAACCCTTAGAACTCTATTAAAGGAATGTGATTGTCTGTTAAATTCAGTAGCTTGGTTTAAAAATTCTGTAGGAAGAACATGTCTCTCCATTAAATTCTACAGAGTTTTAATGTCTAAAGAATCCTATTGCTTTAATTCCTAATATACTCTGTAGGATTTTTCCATGCAGGTAGTCAGCAGAGTAAAAATCATTACTCAAACCAGGGAGTGCATTCGTTGGGATGGCACCATTTTTTCATTGTCATGTTGCTTGTATGGCTTTTGAGTGAACATGAAACCCACAGACATTCATTCTGAACAGTATCGGGTTATCCAAATGTAATTTGGCAGTTTCTACATCTTACAAAAGTCATTAGAAAGACAATTACCCTAAAGAGAAGCAGTTGATTTCTTACACATTGCTCTGCAAGCTGCAGTTTTCCTTGTCACTTCTTCCCCACTGTTACACTTGTGCTTTGCATCTGCAGCAAGCAGAATGTTTTCTAGTATAAAATGGCCAAGTAGGCAAAAAGTTAAAAACAAACAAAAATTATATTGGGAGAAATGAGGAAGCAGCAGCTACTGGCCTGCCTAGTAGAGATCAACCACTGAATCTGCGAGGCCATTTCTGCAGAAAAACATTCTGAACTGGTTATGTATCATAAGCACTTGGTAAACAATGCAAGAGTCAAAGATCCTTGGCCACGTAGGTATTTCAGAAATGGCATTATGCTGCCCACCATGATGATCACTGAGGACTTCACAGTGACAGCAGAGCTAGAACTCAGATCCTCCTTTTCTTAAACACAGGTGTCTAGTAGAGCTGGTTAGGAGTTTTGCAAGGAAAAGGTTTTTCATTCATCACAAATCTTCTTGGGGCCAGGATGGAATGACTAGTTCTGATTCAGAGCAGGGGCTTGAACATGTGTCTCCCAAAGCCCAAATGAGTGCCTGGCATTCCAGATTCTCTTTATAGCAGGTGTCTTTCCATATCAAACCAGTCACTAGAAGCTGCCAAATTATGTTTGGAGGAAAAGACATTACTAATGGTGAATGTCTGTAGGTGTCACGTTCACTCACGTAGCCGTACAAAGAACCCGGAGATGCAAAAATGATACCATGTTTCTCAACAGATCCAGAGTCGTGTTTCTCAATTTACAGACTTATCCTTATCCGACATTATAAGATATTTGGATTCTATATAAATTACTCTAACCATTGGACGATAGAGTTATTTATACAAAATGCAATAGCTTCAGCAGGAACGACTGTGAGAGATCCACCCCAGAACAAGCAATAGCCTGGTGGTTAGGGCACACATCTGGAAGATGACTCAGAGCAGGAATTTAAGCCTAGGGGCTCGTCTACATGGTGTGTTAGTGCACACCAGCTGGGGTGTAAATTCTAGTGTGCACTAATGTTGTGCATTAAAAGTTCCCTAATATGCATTGACATAGTCCCAGACTACATCAATGTGCACTAGTGCATGCCAGCAGGCTCCACATTGACAGTTAGTGCACAACATGCTGGTACGCATTAGAATTTACACTAAAGCTGGTGTGCACTAGTGCATCATGTAGACAATCCCCGAGTCTTCCACATTGCAGGTGAGTGCCCTAACCATCAGGCTGTTGCCTATTCTGGGTGGGTTTTTTTCTGTTTTTATTTTTATTTTTATTTTTGTAATGAAAGAGTTTGAAAGGTCTCAGTTTTGTTCTGATGCACACAAAACACTTGAAATCTTGAAAATTTTCACAGGATAGGAAAAATGTTTCCTGCCTAACTCTAGTTCTAGTACTCGAGCTGAATAAGACCTATAATGTACAGTAGAGCAGTTTTCATTCTATCCAGCAGAAGGTGGTATCCTGGTGGAATACTCTTTCATTTTTAGCAGACATGTTTTGAATTGCAAAAATTTGATGGATTTTCAAAACTTGACATTTCAAACAAACAAACAAACAAACGAGAAGCTGGGAAGAATTGTAATGAAATTTGTGTGAAATTTCCTCCTTCTTGACTAATTATAGAGCTGGTCCATAATTAGAATTTTGAGGGGGGGAAATGAAAAATGTTCAGAGTGAAAAATTGTGAAATTACTTCCCTTTTTCTCAATTAGCTCTAATTGTATTCAGTTTATTACTTTGTGTACATATGTATATATCCTCACACTGATTTACAGGACTCTGTAATTCCACTTAATGACAGTGAGTAATTATTAGGCTAATAAATCTCTGTGTGGTACAACGTATAAGGCACTGAGTAAGTTACAGGAGACAGAAGTTCTATTCCTGGCTCTATCACTGAGCTACTTTGGGTAGGTCACTTCCCTTCTCTGTGCCTTCGTTTCCTTTTCCATCCTTTATCTGGCTTGTCTGCTTAGATTATAAACTCTTTGTGGCGGGGCTGTCACTAAGTCTTTGTGACAATTATCACGTTGGGGCCTCTAATATACATAATTTAAGGTACATTTCCCTAGAACACCAATCTTATACTAATGTTCAATACCCCACATAGAGTGTAAAATTTTTTCTGCAACAAGGTTTTTAATAAGAGCCAGATCCTACCACCAGATCTGGACTGTTTATCTCTGAAATTTGAAATAACGTATGCACTTAGGGGACTGAGAACAGCCCCCTTGTTTAATGACTGACCCGTTAGGATTCTGCCATTTCTAGAGAGTGCAGATCTCATCCAGATAATTATGTTTATGATGGGATCAGATTTTCAACAGTGGAGAGACCTACGTAGATTATGTTGCTTGAGGAAAAGGCACAACTCTCTAATGCCACTCTATTTTACATTAGGGCAGTCACAGTACATGGATAAAACTCTGTTTCTCCTGGCTAAAAACTGGGACCTGAATCCTGACTACCAGTAGGATCTGTGCATGCGAATATGCAAACATTCAAAGGACAAAATTAGGTTCTGATTCAAGGTTCACTTGCAAAGACCCACTGTACTTTGTGAGTCCTGTGCTCTTTTCCATCAAAGACAAGGGCAGATCGTGCCTTAGGATCATTTCCAAGTTGAGTTTTAAAGATAATTATGAAGTTTTTATCAAAATAAAAATGTCAACCTACATGCTGTCAATTGACGTGGAATTAAGACCAGATAATGGCAGCTGTACAAATGAGAAATATGGGTTTGTTGAGCCAGATGAATTGCAGGGATAAATCAAAGAATATCTATTAATTTCAGTGCAGCAGCACTGAATTATATCCCTGGTAAATTTGGCCTGCTAGTTGTGGTGATTTTAAATACTATTGATTACACATATAGTTTCAGAAAACAATATTTTTTTATTCATGGGGCTTAAAATGGCAGCCCTTGGCATAAATAGTCTCCAGCAGAGGGTTAGCTTTTACAGGCAAGTGGGTTGCACTGTTCTGCAAAGGTGGGTGGGGAAATCTGACAAGCTGTAGGTTATTGCTAATACATGAAAAACAAGCATTTCCTATAAATGACCAGAAAGAATGTAAGCAAATATTGCTGCTGTGAACCTTCACTTTCTGTTTTAAAAAACAATGTAAAATGGATTCAAGCTAAATGTGGCCATGGGGGTCCTGGTGTTCAATGTCCAGGTTTTAAAACAATGATCTTCGGTGTAAAACCAGGATGTAGATCTTAAGCCCAGATCCTTAGAAGTATGTAGACATCTTACTTCCATTGATGTCCGTAAGAGTTAAGTGCCTAAATGCCTTTTTGAATATCTGGGCCTTAATATGTAAGCAACTGTGTAGCGGCACAAAGAACACAAGGAATGTCCTTAATTGCAAACCCCAGGGGAAGACAAGTGACAATTATATTGTGAATATGGAATTTTATTGTTGCACTTACCAAAAATCTTTGTCCACTTATGCTGTGTTTTCTGACGACTTTTTCACAGTCCTTATACTTTAACTGTGAATGGAGAGAAAAAGATTGTTGTTACACACTTGGTTAAATCTAAGAGTGATTTAAGGCTTCAATTCGGCAAAGCACTTATGCACAAGCTTAGCTTTAAGCATATGCTTCAGTTCCAAAGCAATCTAGTACATCTTGAAGTCTGCACAGCCATGTCTAGAGCTTTTAGCTAGACTGTATTAGCTATATTTATGTCCTAATCAAGACAAAGCCATCAGGGCCTGGCAGAATTGCAGCCCCTGTCCTCTGCTGCTCCCGCTTGCATGGTGCAGATCTAGGCTGCCCCTTACTATGGCCAACACACCTGGCCCCTTATTTATTTACTAATTTATTCTTCTTGAGAAATGTATGAAAAGGCCCCATCAGACAATCTCTGCACACATATTTAAAAAATACACCACACCTGCCCTTCCCTGAAAAGAAGATGAACAAATTCCCTGCAATCACCATGTGAAACAAAAGCTTTGGAAAACAGATGAGCTTGACACTGTGCTTTCAAACTGCAGATATCTTGGACTAGTATGGCGCGATATGTTCAAAGCCAAGGAGTATGGAACAAGGGTGTCCTGCTCCCAGCTACTAGACATTCAGAATTGTTATAACTAACACGTCTCCTCTAAGCTGAAATGGCACACCTGTAACTTTGTACATGATCTGTTAACTTTCTTCTCTTCATTATTAAGATTATTGGTAATAAGGGGTCGTCTCGGGGCCCACCTAGAATGGGACGCCATTGTGGCAGTTGCATCCACACACACAATGAAAATGCTGCCCTTGTCTCAAAGAGCGTGCAAATTAAATATAAGACAGGAGATTCCAGGTTAACCCAACAAACAGATGGGAGCACAAGGTCACAGAGGATTATGATTATAATCATCAGCAGTTGCAGCTGCCTAGCCATTGTTGAGTGTTTTGTAGACATCATGGAAGAGGAGTGTTTGAGGCAAGATTTGAAAGAGGAGAATATAGTGGCTTTGTGGATGTTTACAGAGAGCTCCTTAAAATTTGTATTTGAACATACCTGGGATAACATGAGAGAACAGCGTTAGGTTTTACATGTCCAAAGAGTTAATGCTCAGTTTTAGTTACAGAAGATA
The DNA here is from genome assembly GCF_027887155.1 of Malaclemys terrapin pileata. Classification (NCBI taxonomy): domain Eukaryota; kingdom Metazoa; phylum Chordata; order Testudines; family Emydidae; genus Malaclemys; species Malaclemys terrapin. The sequence goes on from NC_071512.1 coordinate 31,203,400, forward strand.
GGAGACTTTCCATTGACTTCAATGGACTCTGGATCAGGTACAGAAGTGGTAAACCTCAAGTTGGGGAGCACAAAGGTGGCTTTTTGCTGCCTTTGCACACTCCAAAACATGGTTTGGCTAGGGGCTTGTCTGGACTGCAGTAAGACCCCTGAAGTTGTCTGCTTTCCATAGCCACTTATTCTGCCCCATACCACTAGGAGAACACTCCTGCACTGGTAGATTTCCCCAGGGAGCATTCTATCTCCTTTATACTGCTCCAGAACAGGGAACGTGATCTAAGCTTGTAACTGTGTATTGTTTTAAGGGCTGATCTTGAAAACACTTATGCATATGAGAAACTTTACTTGCATGAGCAGGCTCCAGTTACTCATGTGTTTGCAGCAATGGACCCTAACTCTGGAAATAATTTTGGGATTCAGGTTGTATTAAAGACTTTATACAAATGAAGGACCCAATTCTACAAATAATTCCTCCCTGGCATAGTACTTACTACCATGACACTGGCTGCAATGGACTGCTCATGGCAGTAAGTGCTACACCTGGTAGGAAGTGTTTTGTATAACCGGGACCTAAGTTGGTTTTCTTTATGATTTTGCCAATGGGTGAAAATTCTATTTTCTGGTTTTAAGTGAATTTAGAAATTTACAATTGTGAACTTTCTTCCTTTTTCTCAAAGTCTGAGAAATTAGTTGTGGCCCTTTATCGCTTCCTTCTGAACACAGGATGTTTTGGGGAAAGACTTTTAGTTTAATAGCCCTATTGATCAAAAGCTTTAAATGTGGTAGAGAGTTACGGAGTCAGGAGACCTGAATTTCTTTCTGTTGACCTACACTCTGTGTGGTCATTTACACTGGAGGAAGTGATTTTATCTGGATTTGGGATTGCTCAGAGCCTTTGAAAATCCTCCCCATGGTATCTCCCTTTTGGCAGAGAAAATTAGTGGCCGCTTTTGAAAATGTGGATCTCAACCTTTGGAACTCACTGCTGCATGATATTTTGAGGAAAATATATCAGTAAGATTCAAAAGAAGATCCACACATTCCTAAGTATAACAAATAGCATCCTGAATTACACTCTATATGATACAAATTGTGAGGGAGTATCCAGTGGTGAGGGCATCGGATTTGAGATACTTGGATTCAGATCCATGCTCAGAGTTTGTGTGACTTTGGGCAAGATCCTCTGCCTCAGTTCTCCATCTGAAGAAGGGAATGTCATTGAGGATTAATAGGCTAAAGAGAGTGAGGTTCTCCGATATTACAGTCATGGGTGGCCATATAAGTATGAAAGAGATATATCATATCATTCCTTGCTCCTCAGAGCATAAACTGATCAGTAATTCATACCAGGAACCCATTTCATCCCACTTGATAGTTTCCAGTTAATGGTGATATAAAACCCTGTGCACCAGTTAAAAAGTGTGTTTTCCTTATTAATCTGCTGAACTTGGATTTAAATAATGTAGTTCTCAATAACAATAAGATCTGTCTCATTTAAGATATCTCAAGATATCAAGTTTCATTCTACTACACAGCTAAGCAGGAGCAAAACAGTTGGAACTAGAGTACTGCAAAGTTGGCGGTTTCACTTCTCAGGCAATCCGGCAAACGTTTGCTTTGGCTTTGATCTGTGCACCTTTGCTACCCATGAACTTCACTTTGCATTTTGGTTTTGAACTTGTCCCAACTCCCTCAAACGAAACCCAGTGAAAGCTGTTGAAACCATGAATTTTGCATGATTTCAATAGCAAAAATTAAACTGGCCTAGGTTTCTTTTACATTAGTCCCATATCCACTTGAAACTGGTTTGCTGGAATGGATTGAAAGCCTTGGCAAACCTTTTGGGTTTAAATTTCTAGACTGTAATGAAGGTTTTGGAATTTGTTGTGAACATGCACTATAGCCAGAGTGGAAACATAGGGAGGTATTGCTGATTATTTAAAAACCTGGGGGAAATTATGGAAAATATATGTACAAGTGATTAGATTTAAGATTCAGTAAAAATGGACCAAACTCAGCATTGCCATACATCCCTTTGCAGTTTTCCTAGCATCAGTGAGGTTGCAGGGTGTAAATCAGCACTGAGTTTTGCCTATTCTTTTAAATTTGTCGCCCACCCCCACCCCCAGTGTGTAAAATCCTCCATTCTGCAAAATGAAATTTAAGAGCTCATCGGGGGTGAAGAGGTATCAAAAGGTGTGAAAGTCCCAGCAATGTCCAGGCTAGTGTGTTAGGGGAAAAGCTACAGCAGGTGAAGGGGGGATGTGTAGGAAGCCTGATGAAACATCAACCTCCTAAGCAGGGAAGAAGAATGAGGAAATTAGATGGGGAGGGTGAGGAAGAAGGTCAGTTGGGTTCCTGAGGCAGGGGGAGGCAATGGGTAGCAGGATCACTTTTTATTTAAATCTGCCCCTCCAAAGAATTATTATCACTATTTATATTATTATTGGCAAATGCTTTTAATTTCAAAGACAAGGTGTCAACATGGGCATTCTACAAATAGGAGCAGCTGCTAAGAGGTGGGGGAGGGATAATATTCTATACATTGTATTTATTTTGGAGGAAAGAATGTCTATCATTTCTCTCCCTCCATCTAGCCCTCTGCTATACCCTGGAGTAATTTTCCTTAGGCACAGATGCTGCCCTCAACCCTGTGGAATGTCCCAAGGAAGTCTTTGGCACTGTTTATGTGAGTTCAGACAAAAAATCACTCAGGCCTCATTTTCGGGCTAGCATGGGAGCTCAGTTCATCACCTCCCTTCAAAAGGCCTGATGTGGGGTCTAAGACTCAGATTTAAGCACCCAATGCTCATTGAATCTGAGCACCTAGCTCCCTTTTTAAAACCCCAACTCAGATGCTGAAGAACACTTTTGTGTGTCAACCTAAGCAAGTTTTCATAGCCCTTTTGCTCGAACATCCTTGTTCAAAGATTGGCGCTTATGAGGTGATCTGTAGATTGAGAATCTGTTTTTCCCTTCTACTAAAGACAAGGTACTGTGGATTCTAAACCAAGCCCTGACATATAACAAGCCTTTGTAACACTAATTAGGAAAGCAATTCAGTCCAGATCAGAGATCATGTGTGCATCTTGATTAGTAAGGATCTTTAATTTTGAAAGTCACAGGAATTATCTCATTCGAGAGGCCTTACAAGACCTGCATATAATGCTTTTCTACCTTAAAAAATAGATTTAGCATCCTTAACTTTTCAGATCCAAACCGAATGTTACATCGGCAAGACATTGGTACCAAAGATAAGATGATTTTTCTGAGAAGCCATCACTTTCTCTTCCTATTGATTTAGAATACATTTTTTCAGGATTCGTCAAGGGCTTCAGGGTACGTATAATCCCTTTCTGAAGTGGCATCTGCTGTGATTATTCAAAAAGATAATTTGATATTATTTATGCAACAAATTCTGCTCTTAGTGTAAAAGAATATTCATTCATTTATTTATTTATTTTAGCACAGAAGTGTTACAGTGACTTGCTACTCCACCATACTAGGACAAAACACAGCAAAACTTACTTTTTTGAAGTAGTCTGCCAGGTCATCTGGGCTCCAAGCAACCACCACTGAGCGATAGGGAATGTTTTGTAAATCCATTTCAGCTCTTTTTTTCTAAGCAGTTACAGAATTTTCATGCCAGTAGTATTAATGAAACAAGCAGCCATAGATTTTCTGCCTATGGCTACCTGCAGCAAATTCAATAATCCACTTGCCTAAGAAATGCCCAGATCTTTTGTTAAACCGTTTTGCTTTTTATTTCTGAGTTATGGTGCAAGAATATCCAAGAGAGCAAGTGCTTCCTCTAAGTACAAAATGGTCTCTTCTCAGAAAACTTGTCAGCTATTCAGCCTTACCACTTCCTTTATCTGAATCTAAATAAGTAAACAAGGAAGCACAGCAACATGATTAAAGTATTCTGCCTTCTGTGTGTAACTGTAATCCTTATGAGCCCTATTTAACAGTATTTAAACTAGGGAGACTGTTTATTTACATGATATTTCCATGTAACCATTGGCAATATTTAGATAGACTGGTACATTGGCTGCATAGAATTTTGCGCGTATGCGCACACACATGTGCATCTATATTCCCACCACCAAAAAAGTTGCTGGTTTTGAATTAAGTTTGATTACCTGCAAATCTAGCTCGTTCAATCCCTGAAAACCAAGAAAATGCCTAGTTAAGAAAACCTTTAACATATCTCAGGGCCCCATATGTGATATTGATTCCTGACACTGAAACTCTCCCTTACACTGCTAACATATAAAAATAATACAATGCACACAACAGATTCCTCTGGCTGCCACCCTTATGCAAACTTTTAGCAATGTCTGTGCAACATTCCCATGTATTTGCTGCGGTTCTATGGTATAAGGTATATGCAGGATGTCTTACATGGGGAAAGTATAAGGTTCGTGCTAAGGTTTTGCATTAGAGTATATGCAGGAACTAAAATTTAACTATGGAGCTGCAGCCAGCACCTGCCCCGTATATAGGTTGGGGATTTCGGCTAGGTGAAATTTCAAAGTTCTAAATTTAGGTTTAAAAAACTACACACACCCAACACTCCACCCCCCAAAAAAACTTTAATTACATTTTCACTATTCCATTTCCCCATTTTTCATTGGATCTAGTGGTGATAAATTCTAAACTATGGAACTATGAGATAAATGAGAAAACCATGTAAAAAACCAGAGACCATAAATTGCATCTATTATGCACCTTTGACTAGTTTACCTGCATGCTGCCCATTAATCCATCTCTGCCGAGACTACTTTCAAACTTCTAGCAGCTTCAAACACTTAACATTAAAAGAGAACTTGACAAATATTTCCTTTGTCCTCCCACCCCACAAACCTAACATGGAATTGACCTCCCGCCCTTGGAAGTTATACCCATGGGCAATATTCAGTTCTGGTTCAGAGACAAGGATAAAGTTTAATAGTTTGTGGACTTTCTAGATTAGAAATAGTAGCTCCATACCACTAGAAAGGGGAGTTTCCCATGTTTCCAATGTGATATACAGCCCCTGTAGCTTTTAGCCCTGTTTCAGAGGTCATTAATATAGATACTGTATGGCACTGATTATTAATCATTCTTTATTTGTTTGACAGATCCCGTGATCACAAGAAAATATGGACCATGATGACATCCCACACTAGAGTAAGGTGTTACTATAACTCCATAGTATGCAGAGACAAGGTGGGTGTGGTAATATCTTTTGTTGGACCAACTTCTGATGGGGAGAGACGAGTTTTCAAGCTTACACAGAGCTCTTCTTCAGGTCTGGGAAAGAAAGAGGGGGAGGCTGCTGTGGGGAGCGTTGTTAGTGGATTACAGCTTGTTGTAATAAACCATAAATCCAGTGTCTTTATTCAGTCTTTATTCAGATTTTTAGGATATGTCTACACTACTAATTTGTGTCGACAAAAGTGGTGTCGACACCCAAAAGTTGACATAATAATAATAATCGCAATTTCGTATTCACCATAATCAACAGTGTGATCAATGCACTGTGGGTACCTATTCCACTTCTGTCACTAGGTGTTGTGGGAAGGCGGAGCGGATAGTAGCACATCTTGGGACCAGGCTCAATGTCCCATAATGCATTGATTTCTGTCCCAGCGCTCCATAGGCTTCCGACTTTCTTTCATGGCATTTTTAATGGCCCTTCTTTGCTGTGCACCCTGGCATCTTTGTAAGAAGGGATGGATCCCGCACTGCTCACCTATGCGCTGTTAACTGTAATGAAGACATTTTTGCGGCTGGCAGTGCAATTAATCATGAAGTTCCTAACTGAGGAAGACTTACAGGCATCTGACATTCTGTGTGATAAGGATAGGAGCAACTTTAGATTGCCATTCACGGAGCAGCTGCATAGAGTAGACTGTCACTTTTGGACTCGGGGAAACAAACACTGAATGTTGGGATCGTATCATCATGCAGTGGTGGGATGACAAGCAGTGACTACAGAACTTTTGGATGTGGAAAGCCACCTTCCTGGAACTGTGTGCGGCGCTCGCCCCAGACCTGCAGTGCAAAGACACTAGAATGAGAGCTGCCCTCTCGGTAGAGAAACATGTGGCAATTGCTGTGTGGAAGCTGGCAACTCCAGACTGCTACTGGTCGGACGTGAATCAGTTTAGAGTGGGGAAGTCAACCATTGGGGCTGCATTAATGCAAGTATGAAGGGCAATAAATCGCATCCTGCTACGAAGAACTGTGACTCTGGAAAATGTGCGTGAAATAGTGGACGGCTTTGCAGAAATGGGTTTCCATTACTGTGGAGGGGTGATAGATGGCACACATATTCCAATTTTGGCACCAGACCACCTTGCAATAGAATACATCAATAGGAAGGGATACTTCTCCATGCTGTTGCAGGCACTTGTGGATTACCATGGGCATTTCACTGATATCAGTGCAGGGTGATCTGGGAAGGTGCATGCATGTACAGAAAGCTGCAAGTGGAGACTTTCTTTCCTAACCAGAAGATTACAGTGGGTGATGTTGAAATGCCCATAGTGATCATAGGGGACCCTGCCTACCCCTTACAGCTGTGGCTCATGAAACCTTACAGGGGACATCTGGACAGCAGTAAGGAGTGGTTCAACAACAGGGTCAGTAGGTGCCAGATGACAGTTGAATGTGCCTTTGGCAGATTAAAGGTCCTCTGGCAATGCCTTTATGCCTGGCTGGACCTCACTGAGGATAATATTCCTATGGTCATAGTTGTGTGCTGCACGTTGCATAATCTCTGTGAAGCCAAGGGTGGCCGGTTTGCTCAAGGGTGGAGTGCTGAGGCAGACCAGTTGGCCACTGACGTTGAGCAGCCAGATACCAGGGCTGTCAGAGGAGCCAAGAGGGGAGGTATTTAAATCAGGGATGCTTTGAGGCAGCACTTTGACAATGAGCACCAGTAACATACATCTCTGTCCTAGTTGTTTCAATGTTCCATGACATAGTTTTCCTAGGGGGAAATGATGACATTTGGGGCCCTATATTCCTGTAATAAATGCCTGTGCATGTATTGGCAGTGCCTGCAATCTCAACTTGTAGAAAAAAACAATAATGATTTATCATTATAAAACTTTGCTCTTATTGCACAAGAAACAGCATACGCAAACACACAGATTCGTGACAGGAAAGGAGGAATCAGGGAAGGGCAGACTTTCACAATGATAGCTGGACCTATATGCAGTTGTGAAAGTTGTCTGAGGGGGTGAGTGAAGGGGAAACCGAGAAGTCCTGGAAAGTGAAAAGGAATGTGCAGGCAGAGCTTGGGTGGGCACGGAAAAGAGTTCTGAATGTGCTGCAGTGGAGGTCGAGTACTGATCTGTTCAGTCTGCAACATTATTAAGGACTTCAGCATCTGCGTTTGCTCCTCCATTACTTTAATCATCCGCTCAGTTGTGTCCTTAATAAACATGTGATTCTCTTTTCTGTCCTGCCGTTCAGCTTCCCAGCACTCCTTGCGTTCCCTTTTTTCTGCATTAGAGCACTGTAGGACCTCCAGGAATAATGTCTTCTTTGCTGCATCTTGGGTGCTTTCTTATCTGGTGGAGATGCTCAGCCAGGGTGCATGGGGTGTTCCTGAAGGCCACATCTGGTGAAGCACAGGGGACAATGCACAGAAGTGGGATTGTTAAATTCACGCACAGCATTGAAACTTTTCTGTTAAATACACCTTTTGCAACGTTGACATCACTTTTTCACTGACCCTCGCCAGGCACACATCTCTGCAAACACCCAAAGCCTGGTGAGTGTTGGCAGGAGCGGGGGGGGGGGCGCTCCATATGGGGGGAAAGAGCACACACTCTTTGCAAGGGTCATGGTGCAGCATTCCAGGGAACAAATACTAAAATTCTCCCATACTTTTCCACAGGTGGGGGTAATTCTAGCAGACATCTCACTGCTAAGGGTAAGCAGGGAAATGAGGGTACATCTACTCCATGCTTGTGGCTTCCGCCCTACTCCCTATGCTGCTCACCTATGTGCCGATTTGGTCCCATAACAAGTGATTGCCAAATGGCACAGGAAAATTTCCTACAATGGGGGAAGGAACAAAGCTGGTCTGCCACGGAACCTTCAGCAGAGGATTAGCAAGTACCTCCAGGAAACTTTCCTGGAGATCTCTCTGGATGATTTCCGTGAGATCTTGGCATGCATCAATACCCTGTTCCACCGTACTGATTAGCTACACAGGGAAATGTCCAACTCACAGAAACACAGCCAGCCTCCCACATTTCTATGCCCTGAACCCACCTCTGCACTACATAAGCCACAGCCACTTACCAGGTGTCTCATCTCCTGCTTCTTGCTCGTCGGAGAGCAACTGCTCAGACTGGCTAGACACCTCTGGGGTGGAGAACGGTTCCTGGCTGCCTGCCCCACTGAGCGGCCAAACCGGGAGCTGCACATCCTCAACTCCACCTCTTCATCAATAACTTAGTCCTCTGGGTTAGGTCCTCTTTCCACCGCCTCTGTACCCCCTGAACTCTTGGCAATGGAGATGGGGTCACCATTGAGGATAGCATCCAGCTAAGAACTGGCAGATCTTAGGTGAAGCACTTGAGTGACGGTTTGCCTCTCTTGCCTTATGGTACTCCTGCCTCAGCTCCTTTATCTTCACTCTGCACTACAGTGTGTCCCGATCATCCCCTTTTCACACAAGCCTTGAGAAATCTTCCTGTAGGTATCCCAATTCGTACGGCTCAAGTGCAGCTGGGACTGCACAGCCTCCTCTCCCCATATACTGATCAGATCCAAAAGCTCTGCAGTGGTCCAAGTGGGAAAGCATTTGCTGTGATAACCCACCATGGTCACCTGGGAAGATGCGATCAGACTGCTTCACGCCAAGCCAGCAGGAAATGGAATTTCAACAATTCCTGGGCTTCTAAGGGGGAGGGGCGGATAGTTGTTTACCTGGCTGCTGGGCAGTGGAGTCCAAACTGCTAACCAAAAAGGTCAAGATGGACATTGTGGGGCACCTCCCAGTCCCAGTTAGCAAGAGAGGAGCTTTGAAGAGCATTGGAAGGGGGAACTGAGTTGATAAGACATGACCTCAGATCTCAAATTGTGGGTGTCCCACAAAATGAAGTACACCGCATATGCCTATTGCATTGGATCATACTGCTGAAGGTACAGTCCATGAAATCAGTGGAGCTATGTTTATCTGAATGTGTGATGCTCCCTGGGTACATGCAGTGTTGTGCCTGTTTTGTGTAACACAGATTAAAGGAACGTTCTGCGGGGACCATGCTCAGAGTGAGTCTGCGAATTAGGTAGAATTTAGTTACATGTCTCACTAGATTTCTTCAAAAAAGTTGTGAGGGGCTGGACAAGAAGTGTGCATTGGATGCACCAGAAAAGGGTTCATTGTCCATCCTGGAGACAGAGACTTAAATCAGCCCTTCCCCACAACACCGGCCAGACATATTAAACCAGGAGGGAGGCGTCTCCACATGGTGTTTTGTAATCAGGAGGGAACAGGTTATAAAAGGAAGGAGGCAGGACTCTAAGGTGGCTGTTCTAACTATAGGAGCATCTGTTCCTCTTTCCAGGGCCCTGGCTCCCCAGGCTTGGTGACTACAGCTAGCTGGTGAGAGGAGGGCCTTACCTTGGGAAGGAAAGGCTCAATTTAACAGACTGTCTGATCACTGTGTGAATGAGAGAGAAGGACCAGATCTCCACGAGCAAAGAGAAGGCCTAGAAGTGAACTAGATTTTGTTTTTTATTCTTTCTGGAGCTGACCCCAGACTATGCCCAGTTTGGGCAAGGATATTCTATTGATTGATTGTCTCTTTTCAATAAAGGCAAAGTGCCTTTTCAATACCACCTGGAAATGCATCCATTTTGGCTTGTCTATGCTCAATGGACATTTTAATGAGGGGATAACTGCATACGTGTCAAAGGTGCTAGGTCCTACTTAAGGCTGAGCCCCTGGTATTATACTTTTCTATATGTGGGAGGAGCCATTGGACACTTTCAGATCTAAATAACCTCCATCCTAAATTATGAGAGAAAACAAAACACAGTCTTCATGAGAGGGCAACACAAGATACATCTCCTCCATAACACACCGTGTTGCATTAGCTCTGCCTCACATAATGGCAGCTGAAGACCAGCAGACCCTAGAAACATGGTACACAGAAAATGGAATCATAACTGTTCTCAGATGTACACACCATGCTTTGTAACTTTTTTGTAAAAAACAGAGTCTGGGGCAGCTGGTATTTCTACTTCACATTAAAGTGTGACTCTTTAAGCACTTGAAAATAAGGGCCAACAATAAAACTGTCTTCTCATTTTGTAACTTCGGTGTGGTTGATATTACTCGAGACTTACAGTTTGGGAGCTGACAGTTTAGAAAGGAAGCACATGCTGCCCACACACTCCAGGGTTAAAGGAGCAGCAACACCTTCCACCCTCTCTGCACAGCAGACAATTCCATCCACTGTGCCACCTTCTATGTGGGAGGAAGGAGTCATTTCTAACTGCTTTCAGAATGATTTTTTTTCTCATAATAGCTTGCTTTTCATTTCCACTTTCCTAGGTCCATGTGACTGACTACAGTGCAAAACAAAGTTTGTAGAATCGTGGAAACAATCTGAATTTTGTTTTGAAGCCTCTCCCCTTCCCAGTGCAGATGTGTTCCCCATGCTACATTATCTAGTTGACAATTTAGCTTTAAAAGTCCCAAGTAACAGAGCTTCCATCACTCCTCCTCTGGGACTGTTTCATATTCTGATACTATCTGACTAGATTCCTTCTTAATTTCATCCTTTTACCCCTAGCTATCCAGCTGCATACAATATTAAAGAATCCTTGGTATTTACACCTTTCAAGTATCTGTACACTGTTCTGATATACGTTTGCCCATCCCTTAATAATCACTAAGTCACACTTTGTGCATATGCCACTGCATTCAACTTTCCTTATTTGTGAATTCGTTCAGCATTCCAATCTCTTGTGTTGGCCCCTTCTGAGCTCTGCTGTTTCTTGATACCTTTCTGGTAATGTGATACCCAGAGTTGAATACAAAATATCAAGGAGCCCAAACAGTCCAGCAGTTGGGTCATGCAGTTCCCATTGACTTCAGTATGCACAGGTGATAGGCTAATTAAATTCCAGGTGTGACATAGATGGTGAATGGGGGTCTACATTTTCTCCATTGTATATGCGAGCTTCACTGTAGATTGCGATTATATATTTTGCTGCAATTCCTTACACAGATTTTGTGCAGCCTTCAGTAAAACAGTAGAGATCTGCAGTGCAGATATCGGTGAGAATTTTGCTTGCTTTCCTTTTTGGGAAAAGGACTGTATCCTCCATTTACAGATGGGGAACTGGGCAAAGAAAGACTGGCTTGCCTAAGGCTACACAGGAAATCTGTGACAGAGCAAGGAACTGAAATCAGGTCTTCTGTGGCCCAAGCTAATACTCTAACTACTATACCGTTCTTCACTTTAGCATCAACATTCAGATTCATCATCTGAAATGTGAAAATTCCTCCTTTCACAAGACTTTGAAGGTAAAGTAGCCATGTCATTGAAATCATAAATCAAGCAACATTTTCAGGACCTGTGAGGTTGCACAAAATACTAGTCTTAGAGTCCCAGATAAGTTTAAAAACAGAGTTTCATACAGCTCTAGTGTGTGTGTGCGTGTGGGGAGAGGGGGTTGGCTTACACTCCACTTGGTGGCCAAGTATGTAGCAGCCTGCCACCAAACAAGAAAACCGATACTATTATTTTGAAGTGCATAGCTGCCACATTGGATTTTATTTGAACATATGTAGATTTTAACATGTATAAGGTTGGTGTATAGCACCTTCACAGATAATGTCAGTGCTATGCACAACAGAAAAAGCATAATCTTCACTGCACAAGAAGATAACGGTTAAAATTAATTTGGTGTATTAGATATTGACTTCATAGCCTACTTTGCAAAGAATTCTGCAACTTGTTTAGTATTTAAGTGCAACAGAAACAAAGATACACAGACCTTGAGAAGCAGATTTTTCATTGCCAGTGATTTAGATTAGAACCATTCATTTTAAAGCAATTTAAAATCTGAAGTTGCTAAAGAGTGGATGAATGCTGGATGAAGACAAATTGCTGAAAGGATAAAAAAGGTTACTTACAATTGATACTGTATGTACAGATAGAAAACAGCAAATACAACTGCGACACATGGCTAGAAAGGGTTAAACATCCTGCAAAATAAATAACCCTCAAAAGACATGTGGGGAGATAATATGTGAGTAGGGTCGATAATGTAATCAACAGTCCCTGTCTATGCTGTATTCTGATAATTCAGAGATCAAAAGAACATCCTAGCATTTAAATGAATTGTAAACACGTGATATTTCTGTATTCATCTCTCTTTGAGATGTATAGAAAATAATCTGTGAATGGTGGAGGAACAAGCAAATGGCCTTATGTTAATTCTATAGCTAAGTACTGGTGATGGACCTCCATCAAAGTCATGCTAATGACCTTTTGAACTCCAACTTTTCAAAAGGGATTGGATCAAAGATCCTTGGGTCCTGATTCTGTTATCTCAGATCTGTTTAGGCTTCATCAGGGGACGTTTGAGTCGCAAGACTGAGGTCCCAGTTATGCTGGTACGCCCCGAATATGATATTTGGACATTGGACTATAACCTATGAACTATTTCTAAACGAACTCTTTGCAACTACAAAGCTCACCATCTCTGTTATGAATCTGAATCTAAAGAATTGAACTCATGTCCGTTTGTATATTGATCTTTTAACCATACTCTTTCTTGTTTTTTAATAAATTTGAGTTTAGTTAATAAGAATAGGTTGTAGCGTGTATTTGGGTAAGATCCGGAATATTCAATAACCTGGGAGGTAATGTGTCTGATCCTTTGGGATTGGTAGAAGCTTTTCTTTTATATGATAAAATAATATTTTCAGAAATCATCATATTTGACTTAGGTACCTGGATGAAGGCCTGAGGCTGGATCACTTTAAGGGAACTATGTTGTTTGGACTTTTGAGTAACCAGTAAGGTAATAAAGAAGCTGTTTTATGCTGGCTTGGTAAATCTAAGTATTGGAATATCCACCAGCTTTTTGCAGATTGTCTGTCCCATTCTTTGCAATTCACCCTAACTGAGTGACCACAGCTGGCTCCCCACTAGGGTCCTGGTCACAACAACTTACAGATCATATTGCTGAAAGAGTTAAAGGACTGGGTTTTCCCAATATGGGATGGGGTGATGGTTGTTGTTATTAATGCCAATTAATAATATTTATTATTTATTTGTATTATGATAATGCCTAAGAGCTCTGGTCATGGACTGGACACCATTGTGCTAGGCTAAATATAGATTATTTTCTATACATCTCAAAGAACAAAAAGGGGGTCTCTGCCCCAAAGAGTTTTTATTCTAACTATAACTAAGCAAACTTTCTGCTCTCATCCACATGATACACATTTTAGATGCAACATGGTATCTTTTCATCTTCATTGTAAAGATCTATTATTAATTGGAGCAGCTCCTTGAAAACCCACAGAGCAGCGGGACACAATAGGCACTAATACTAGTATTCTTGGACTGGGATTGGAAGTGATTTAAGACGTAGTTTTTGATCCAAAATGTTGACAATGGATGGTTGATTTTTGGCAGGATGTGACACAGGCCATCCTCTGTAATCAAATGTTCTCCCTCTGCCCAAATAAAAGAAAGCCTAGCTCAAATGAAAGAATTGAGGGGTAGGAATCTGAGGTCTTAAACATCAATCCTATAAAGTGAGCAATCCTAAAGTATTCAGTTTATAACCACCAGAGGGCCCCTGAACTCTATTCAGTAAACAGTGGCCCAAATACCTATTTGAAATTGCAAATATTGTGTCCCTCTCTCTCACTCTCTCTTACACAAACACACACACACAATCAGTTGGAATACAAACATATAAGGAAAGGTGCAAAGGAGAATAGGGGGCTCATGAATAATCCCCCAGGAATTATTTCTCTGCCTGATGGTTCTGTTACTTACATTTTTTCTGTGCAAATATTTTAACTTTGAATACACTTAGGGTCATAGAATACCTTGCCATTTCTTTGTCTTTTATTATTAATTATTATGATGATTATTTACAAAACTTCTATTGCCTTCAGCATGTTTAATTCCCTGAATAATGGCAGAATATGGCATTTAGGGTTCATTTCTTTCTCTGTCTGAAATTTAAGATTTACAAATAGGAAGGAAACAAACCCTCCTGTTTTTATGTGCATGATCAAAAAGGTTGGGTGCACTCTTCCATGGACATTTTTCTCACACAATTACTGTAAGTGTAAGTAAAAATCAAGAGACGGTGCACGCAAGAAACTAGTTACACACCCAACTGGCCATTAGCTTATGCAGTTACCCAGTTAATATGTTCATGCAATTTATTGTGCTTTCACATACTAGGTCCACTTTTGCACATTAAAAGCCTAATTCACTGTTGTGAAAGTTAAACCCTATGAACCAGATCCTCAGCTGGTGTACATTGGTGTAGCTCCATTAACTTCACATAACTATGCAGAATTACACCAACAGAGGATCTGGCCCGAATCATTCTGTCTAGAGATTTGAAATATACATTGTTTTCCCTCTCTCAAGTTAAATGTAATATTTGGCATATATATAGAATTTTATCCATGTAGCTAAGTTTCATGAGCTGTTAGAGATGTGGCTGAGTCCCCAAGTGGATGGTCACCAATCTGTTGTAATTGGACCCAACCTTTGGATCACATGTGCATCCAAGCCAGCTGGGTCTGAGCAGCGTCCAGTCACTGTTTCTAACTCTGAGTCTCTAAGGGTACATCTACACTGCAATAAAAGAATTGCAGCTGACCAGGGTCAGCTGACTTGGGTTTTCAGGGCTTGGGCTGTAGGGCAATAAAATTGCAGTGTAGACGTTCGGGTTATCAAAATCAATAAGATCTTGTAGAAAAAAAAATGGTTTTGTCAAAATGGTATTTTCCCATGGAAAACTGCTTTGATGAAAGAACAGGAGTACTTGTGGCACCTTAGAGACTAACAAATTTATTAGAGCATAAGCTTTCGTGGACTACAGCCCACTTCTTCGGATGCATATAGAGTGAAACATATATTGAGGAGATATATATATACACACATACAGAGAGCATGAACAGGTGGGAGTTGTCTTACCAACTCTGAGAGGCCAATTAAGTATGAGAAAAAAACTTTTGAAGTGATAATCAAGCTAGCCCAGTACAGACAGTTTGATAAGAAATGTGAGAATACTTACAAGGGGAGATAGATTCAATGTTTGTAATGGCTCAGCCATTCCCAGTCCTTATTCAATCCTGAGTTGATTGTATCTAGTTGAAAATTTTCTCACCAGCTCTAGTCCTTAGGCTTAGTCTGTGTTAGGTCCATAGGTCCCTCTGGCTTGTATCTTCTGTTGTCTGGAGGTGATTATATGGGAAGAGGGATCAAAACTGGCCAAATCTTGGCTTGAAAAAGGTTTCAAAGAGGTTTCCCTCTGTCATGCAACTACCTGACCATCTTCGGCATCCCAGTCACATAGCTGAAGTCCAAGCCTCCTTAGAGACAACTGAGAGAACCAGTTTCCTTTAGCCTGTTCGTTCTCTTTAGCAAGCCCATTGTTCTGACACTCACCACCAATGACTTCTGTGGTATTCGCTTCAGGGAGGTGTCTGGTATTACAATAAGATGTCTTGGTCTGCCCTTTACCTCCATAAGGGCTTGTCTATATGTAAAAATTAATCTGGTATAAAGTAGGGTGTGAATTTAAAGCAGATTAACTATTCATTGGTTTAATGACTTTGGCAAATTTGGAATAAGGCATTCTTATTTGGAAATAACTGTCCATATCGAGTGAGTCAGGATTCGCGATGCCTGATAAATTCCCCATATAGGCGAGCCCTAACCAGTCACAGCTACACACGCTAAATGCAAGTCAGTCTTCAAAATGGTGGTTACTGTGTCGAGGGAAGGTCACAATTTGTTACAGGTTTGTACAGAGATATACCAATCTGTCACACCTCATTCTCTTAAAATGGAAGCAAACTAAAGCTTTTTCAAGTGCTGAGCAATTGGACTACAAAAGATAAATCGCTGAGCTGAATAAACTGTCTTATTGCTTGGATCATAAATAATTGTCACCCTTTCCTTGGGGCTATGAAAACACCTTGTACAGTTGCATGGAGTTGCCTTTTAATTATGTAAAGCATTGTGCAGTGTTGGACTCTTCTCATTGCTTTCTTACTCCATAAACGCCTCCAGTTATCCCTCCCTGAAAAGATAATATGCGTCACTATTCCTTTCTAAAGTTATTGCCATGCATCGCTTGTGATCATTTGTGATGGATTGTTCTGCTTTGTTGTATAACAATTTGTGACTTTCATCCTGGTGGAAGGAGCTAGATGGCCCTGAGGGATGCCGTGCTATACCTGTTCTGTGGAGGGTAGAGAAGCAGTGGCAGCATAAGATTCTGCACACTGAACTGTCAATATAGGTGAACCTTAACCAGGTTGGGAATCAGCTGTAGGGTGATGAGGTAGGTTAGTCTCCACACTGACTCCATCCTTAGTTTCCCTTTTGCTACTGCCAGTTAGGATGGGATTTGTGGTATGGACACACTTGTCTCCTCTGGAAATTGACTGAAGCCACTAACCTCTTTAGAACTTGTCAGAAAGCAACACATTTTTTTCCATTTCTGTTTGTATTTGATTCTCCTCAAATTTCTGACCAATAGTTCCTTTGTCACAGAGCCTTTTAGACCCCCTCCTCCACTATTAGATCACACCACCAAGGGCAGGCTAAACTGATGGAGGTGAGGTGGGGATTTAGATTAGAAGGAGGTGTTATGAGGCAGGCCTGGGGTGCATTAGGAGATTTGTGTGTTTGGGGGAAGGGAGTCACCCATAACTGCAACATGAGGGGATGCCGAAGGTCTGGTTTGAGTTAAAACCTTCCCTCCAACTTTCCCTTTTGCCCTCCGTTTCACCCCCCTACTGACAATGTCTTTTATAATAAAATTCCTACCAGTACCAACATAACCTGCACAACTCTTCATAGAAATGCTGCATGGTGAAGGTACAGATCCCCCTCTTCCCTTTCCTCATGCACATTAGAGGGTGGAAAGCAGACCTCCTCATATCACAATAACAGCTCTGTCACACTTGTCCTCATATCACAAACACACCTGTACCAAGCAGGCCCAGCTACCTCAACCACCAGTTAGTGTAGGCCCACCTAACACACTGACCACATCTGATGTGTACCCAAATTATTCCTGTTGGCTACTGCCAGCTCTAGGGGAACAAAAGGAAGGTGTCATGAACAACCTTATTTTTTTCCTTTGTGTCCTTTAATTGTGTTAGATAGAATCCTGTGGGAGAGAGTGGATGTGCTGTAAAGGGAGGTGATGAGCTTGTACATGCCAGCAATGGTGGGGTTCGCAGAGTAGACGTGTGTGTGTGTTAATAGGCATAGGGCCATTGCTGAAAGAGGGCAAAGTTAAGGTTGCATGGGCATCCTTTACTCTGCGTTTCCTGGTTTTCAGAACTTTGAGTTTTGCTCAACTCAGCATTCTGCAAGGGGACGACCTACCACCAAGCAACCTTAACTCTGCATTAACACAACTTTTTGCCATTGAATACATTATAGCTACTACCAAGAGCTAATGCTCAATCTTTGCCTTATGTGAAGCTCAGACTTCCTCCTTCCAGCCTTTTTTTCCTACCCTGTCCCCTGCTGGAATGGCTAGGGATAGCTGGTTAACTGGTGTCCTCTCTCAGGGTCTAATGGCATGTATCCAATGAGCCCCCTCTCTTCAGTCCCAGCATTTCCCAATAAATATCACAATTCTCAGTCCCACACCAAAATTACCCATGTCTTAGTTACTCATCTACTAGCTCCCCCACCTCAAAAATTATGGTTTCTTCCATCTCCCCTAATGGGTTGTTTGTTCTAGTTTGGGGCAAAAACAGAATGGTAATTCCAAAGCCCTCTGCATTGACAGCCAGATTCTGGCCAGTGCTACTGCCCTAAACAGGTAGCTGAGGATTCCCCTGGGATGGAAGAGCCACCTCCTCCGCAACTTCTCAATGTAGCGCACATGCTCCAGTGATTGCCTAGGTGGTTAATGGCCCTGGAGGCTGTTACAAATTGGCATAAACCACAACAACCCCAGGGCTGCTGTAATGTATACAAGGAGCTGCCTCAATAGCACACCACATCCTGCATTGAGCAGAACTCAGCTGGCTTTGAAGAAAGAAGCCAGGGTGGGGCGTTCCTTTGCTCTAAGGCTACATGTACAGTATGAGCCAGGAGTGTGTTTCTCCGGCTCATATACACATATTCGCGCCATCTCTCATTGAGCTAGCGCAAGTAGAAATAGCAGCGTAGCTGTGGTAGCCCAGGTAACAGCAGCATCACCAGTTTCAGAAGGGTTTGTACATAACATGGCTGAGCTGTAACTCCGCTGCTGCTACCCGTGTTACACTGGTCTTTATACTTGTGTTGGCTAGCATGAGCAAGTGTACACAAGTAGGGGAATCACACCCTTACCTCACTTAAACTATGTCTATGATATGAGCTAGATTAACATTAAACCTCCTATGAACAAATGATGACCTGCCATGATAAAAAGACCTGGGACTGTCCCATGCAGGGCCATAGAGCCACTCTGGATCAGAGTAATTTGTTCACGTTCTTCCATGGTATGAGGATAATTACTTGAGGAGGGTCTAGCTCAAAGAATTTGGAGAATTTATGATTCTTTGCCATTCAGTTAATTCTGAAACAAACATTTAAGATTCCAGTTGGATACTTTGGAAACAAACAGGAGATGAGAGCTTCAGTTCATTACTGGTTGCTAGAAATAATCAAGAAAATAATTTGTCACTATAATTTGGAATGCAGCCATTATGGGCTCCAGCAACCTATCCCTCAAAGGTCTTGGATTTTTTTCCATGTGCCTAAGTGCTTGGAAGAAAACAGGATGTAAAGATTATTTCAACAGAACAGAATGGGGCAGATTCTGACCTCCGTGACCCTAAGAAAGCATTCACTCTACAGTTACTCCTGATTTGCACTGAAGTTACTGAGATCAGAATGTGGCCCAATGTAAGCAAGTCAGCATTACTATGGAACTTCATTTTTATTTATTAGTATCCCAGGATATCATAAAAGGAATAACAGATCCCAGCTTTACATACTATATAGGTGATTGCAGGGGTGTGGTTAAATCACACACCATGAGTGTGCTGCAAGAGGCTCTGTTTCCCAGCGATTAAATTAGATTGATTATATTGGGGTGTTAGAGGTATGTTGCACATCAAAAATCCATTAGAGATTGCTAACTGGGGCCGTGATTCTGCAATTAGATCCATGCAGGTGGACCCATGTACTCTCATGGAACCCCACCTCCATGGATAGAATAGTAGGGTCAGGCCCTGGAGCCAAATAACACATCTGCAAAACAACCAATAATCATAAAACTCCTGGTTTAAGAGCTGGTTATGGAATCAAACCAGTTTCACCAATATCAAGAAAGCTTTCAAGTAAGTGCAGTTAACAAATTTGACCAATGTGTGGCTTAAAATAATGTAAAATTCAGTTTTGCTGTGACTTTTAGATTTTTTAAAACTTCAAAATGAAAAGGGAAATGTGGGGTTTCAAATCCAAGTGTACAGAAAGTTAACAAATGTTTGCGTGAACCACTGTGAAGTTTCATACATCTGTAATGCTCACTTCCATTTGTAACAAGTGAAAGGTTTTGAGTGTGACTGCTTTAAGACCATTAGATGGGGCTAAACTCCAATGAATTTTTTCTATTTGTTTTACTTTATTTTTTTCCCTCCCGGATGTCAGTACCCAAAAGAAAAGTGCAAGGAATGTTGATAGTCAGCTGAGCTGGCCGAATAATAAGAAACATATTTATGAAAAAAGTATTTGGATGGAATATATTTATTTAATAAATAATATGCTTAATATTATCCAGCCATCTATAGAGCTGATTGAATGAGGTCAAAACTATTTACCAATAATTAATCTGATAAAAATGCCAAAATGTGCCTAATGAATTATTCATGCCAAAAAAATTGACCAGCTCTGGTGATCAGACTATTAGAGGATTTCTTGTTTAATACCAATAGATGGAGAGGATTATTTTCTTATGTAAACAGCCTTCCATGATACTGTGGCACTGTTTAAGTTCTGTACAGTTGACTGATGTCAGATGCTGAACATTCTACAATTGACAGTGAAGGAGTTTGTAATAGCCACTAACTCTCCACAGTTTTGCAGCTGTGGACAGGAAGGAAGAAAACAGTTTCAATTGCAGTCAAATTTGAAGTCTCTTCAGCTGTCTCAATGCTGCAAATGCACACTAGCCTGTCCCTGCATTAGGGAACATGGGTTACTGTCCTAGCATGGTTTCAATTCTCTAAATATTTAAACAGCTTGCTCAGCAATACAAAGACATTAATGATTTTGCAATGCTGCAAAAAAAAAAATTACTCAACTAGCTTACAAAAGTACTTTTGTATCTGACACCTGGGCATTCTGGAGTCTTATGGAAATCCCCTGTTACCAGCCTTAAAGGCTCCACAAGTCAACTGGCCATTCATCTCACTTGCAATGTGGTACCTGCAAGAGTGCTTTGAGGAGAATAGTAATGTTTCCACAGCAGAAGACGCTGGCTTTAAGGCATCTGAAAGCAGCTAGAGTCCTCAGTGCAGCCCATTCCTGCAGCCTTCCCTACCTGGCACAGTCAGAACTCACCCTTAGGGAGAATAGGATAACTGGGATTAAGATGACTTGTATCTCTCTCTTCTCTCCCCCACCCTGCAACAAATTAATAGTTGAGACAAGTAGGATCCCCCATCATTTGATGTCTTGGTTGACTGGGTTTAGGTTAAACAGGGTTGTGGTATCTGTAGGAAACAGCAATATTGTCTGTTGCCAAGTGCTACCATCAGACTACTTGTGGTTCTCCAGACACTCATGCACCCGTGACACAAATAGCAGCAAGAGGAAACACAGCCCTTGGGGAAAGTTTTCAGTGCTGAAAGGGGTCTAGAAGGAAACCTCATGGTGCCCTGGGAATATGGAGTGCCCACCTCCTTTTTTTTATTTGGGGACCATTCAAGGAATAGTCCTCACAGTACTTGACACCCATTTAAGGGGCGTGTTACTGGTCCAGCAGTTTGAGAGGTGGCCTGGTAAAGCATAGCCACATCTTCCTTTTCAAGGGCTCCAAATTATCCTCTGCTGCTCCAGAGGCACTTCAGGAGCTCAGGTGATCCAGGGCAGAAAGGTAAGTAGCAAATGAGGTCCAGGAACCTAGGTGGAGAGGCTCCTGGTGAGAAGATGGGCTTCTGTGAATGTGGTGCCACCTCTTCACTCATAGATGGGGTGAGTCTAGAAGCCTCTAGAACCAGGTAATCTGGAGGCACAGATGTCCAGAAGAAATAAAGAACCACAGCTGACAAAGGGCCCACCAGAGATGAGGCTTTTGCGACCAGGGGCTGCTAACAGGGAGTTTCGCAAGGGAGTTCTCCAGGTGAAGGAGGAGCAATACAGCACCCTTTTGGGGTAAGTGACTGTCTGTAGTGTGTGTTTGTTTGTGTTTGAGGGTTACTTGCTGTGTGCTGAGCTTGTGTTTGTCAGTCTGTTTGTTTGTTTTGGTTGTTTGAAGGACCGTGTGCTGTGGCTGGCAGTTGGAAGCTGTGCGCTTCAAAGGAAGGTTTGAAAGCTAGAAGCCTCTGGTAAGTGGCTGAGCCTTAATCAGTGGGCGGGGCATTAATACAGGCCAGGGCTTTATAAAGCAGCGCACAAGCGACCAGGGAGCTTTTGCGACCAGGGGCTGCTAACAGGGAGTTTCGCAAGGGAGCAGGAAGGGGGCGAGGGTCCCTTGCCGGTTCTATCTGTTTTCCCTTTATTCCCCTTAATACTTATAAACCAACTACATTCAAAACTTCTTGCTTAAAGAACCCTTTCAGCGGACAGGGGGCTGCAGACAGGAGTGTGACAAAGGGAGGCTTACGATGGTTAGGAAGACCCGCAACACCTGTGCCAGCACTGTTTCTGTCTCCTCCACCTGTGCCTGTAGCCAGACAGAGCACCTGAGCATGGATGCTTCTACCCAGATCCTGGTGTGGTTTTGCAGAGACTGTAACTTGCAATTTCCACTTACTGATATCCAGGCTGGGGGGACCATCCAATGTGAGAGGTGCCTGCTGGTGGAATCTCTCAGGCAGCAGGTGGGAGAGCTACAGGAGGAGGTGGCTAGGTTGAGGAGCATCCGAATCCACGAGCAATTCCTCGACAGTGTCCATGTGGAGACAGCTGAGGTAGCTGAACCAGTACACAGGACTGCTGATACACCACTGGTGGAGGAGGAGATGGCTCAGGGAGGACACTGGCAGCTGGTTACTTCTGGCAGCAGGCAGTGCTCCACCCCTGCTCCGAACCCTCCTGCCGTGGTAATAGGTAACCGTTATGCTCTTCTTGATACAGGAAAGAAGGAATCACTCCCTACAGTAAAGGAGGAGAAGCCTCGTACCCCTAAGGCTGGGAGGTCTGCTGCCACCACTGCGAATAGGAAACGTAGGGTAGTGGTGGTCGGAGACTCTCTGCTGAGGGGGACGGAGGCGCCCATCTGTCGCCCTGACATTTCATCTTGGGAGGTATGCTGCCTGCCGGGAGCCGTATCCGAGACGTTACGGAGGCATTGTCGAGGATTATCCAGCCCTCTGACTACTACCCCATGCTACTCATCCATGTGGGCACAAATGATACTGCGCGGTGTGACACTGAGCGGATCAAGAGTGACTACAGGGCTCTGGGAGTACGGGTGAAGGAGTCTGGCGCGCAGGTGGTATTCTCTTCAATTCTTCCTGTCAAAGGTAGGGGCCCGGGCAGAGACAGATGCATCATGGAGGTGAATGCCTGGCTGCGAAGATGGTGTCGCCAGGAGGGCTTTGGCTTCCTAGACCACGGGATGCTATTCGAAGAAGGACTGCTAGGCAGAGATGGCGTTCACCTTTCGAGGAGAGGAAAGACCCTATTTGGACACAGACTGGCTAACCTAGTGAGGAGGGCTTTAAACTAGGTTCGACGGGGACAGGTGAGCAAAGCCCACAGGTAAGTGGGGAACATGGAGACCGGGGAGATGGGTCGGAAACGAGAGGGAGTGTGGGCTATATTGTCAGAGAGAAAGGATGGTCAGGACAAAACTGGGAGGAAAGATCAAACCAGTATCTTAGATGCCTATATACAAATGCGAGAAGTATGGGCAATAAGCAGGAAGAACTGGAAGTGCTAATAAATAAATACAACTATGACATTGTTGGCATCACTGAAACTTGGTGGGATAATACACATGATTGGAATGTTGGTGTGGATGGGTACAGCTTGCTCAGGAAAGATAGACAGGGGAAAAAGGGAGGAGGTGTTGCCTTATATATTAAAAATGTACACACTTGGACTGAGGTAGAGATGGACATAGGAGACGGAAGTGTTGAGAGTCTCTGGGTTAGGCTAAAAGGGGTAAAAAACAAGGGAGATGTCATGCTAGGAGTCTACTACAGGCCACCTAACCAGGTGGAAGAGATGGATGAGGCTTATTCATAGATTCATAGATTATAGGACTGGAAGGGACCTCGAGAGGTCATCGAGTCCAATCCCCTGCCCGCATGGCAGGACCAAATACTGTCTAGACCATCCCTGATAGACATTTATCTAACCTACTCTTAAATATCTCCAGAGACGGAGATTCCACAACCTCCCTAGGCAATTTATTCCAGTGTTTAACCACCCTGACAGTTAGGAACTTTTTCCTAATGTCCAACCTAGACCTCCCTTGCTGCAGTTTAAACCCATTGTTTCTGGTTCTATCCTTAGAGGCTAAGGTGAACAAGTTCTCTCCCTCCTCCTTATGACACCCTATTAGATACCTGAAAACTGCTATCATGTCCCCTCTCAGTCTTCTCTTTTCCAAACTAAACAAACCCAGTTCTTTCAGCCTTCCTTCATAGGTCATGTTCTCAAGACCTTTAATCATTCTTATTGCTCTTCTTTGGACCCTTTCCAATTTCTCCACATCTTTTTTAAAATGCGGCGCCCAGAACTGGACACAATACTCCAGCTGAGGCCTAACCAGAGCAGAGTAGAGCGGAAGAATGACTTCTCGTGTCTTGCTCACAACACACCTGTTAATGCATCCCAGAATCATGTTTGCTTTTTTTGCAACAGCATCACACTGTTGACTCATATTTAGCTTGTGGTCCACTATAACCCCTAGATCCCTTTCTGCCGTACTCCTTCCTAGACAGTCTTTTCCCATTCTGTATGTGTGAAATTGATTTTTCCTTCCTAAGTGGAGCACTTTGCATTTGTCTTTGTTAAACTTCATCCTGTTTACCTCAGCCCATTTCTCCAATTTGTGCAGATCATTTTGAATTATGACCCTGTCCTCCAAAGTAGTTGCAATCCCTCCCAGTTTGGTATCATCCGCAAACTTAATAAGCGTACTTTCTATGCCAATATCTAAGTCGTTGATGAAGATATTGAACAGAGCCGGTCCCAAAACAGACCCCTGCGGAACCCCACTCGTTACGCCTTTCCAGCAGGATTGGGAACCATTAATAACAACTCTCTGAGTACGGTTATCCAGCCAGTTATGCACCCACCTTATAGTAGCCCCATCTAATTTGTATTTGCCTAGTTTATCGATAAGAATATCATGCGAGACCGTATCAAATGCCTTACTAAAGTCTAGGTATACCACATCCACCGCTTCACCCTTATCCACAAGGCTCGTTATCCCATCAAAGAAAGCTATCAGATTGGTTTGACATGATTTGTTCTTCACAAATCCATGCTGGCTGTTCCCTATCACCTTACCACCTTCCAAGTGTTTGCAGATGATTTCCTTAATTACTTGCTCCATTATCTTCCCTGGCACAGAAGTTAAACTAACTGGTCTGTAGTTACCTGGGTTGTTTTTATTTCCCTTTTTATAGATGGGCACTATATTTGCCCTTTTCCAGTCTTCTGGAATCTCTCCTGTCTCCCATGACTTTCCAAAGATAATAGCTAGAGGCTCAGATACCTCCTCTATTAGCTCCTTGAGTATTCTAGGATGCATTTCATCAGGCCCTGGTGACTTGCAGGCATTTAACTTTTCTAAGTGATTTTTAACTTGTTCTTTTTTTATTTTATCTGCTAAACCTACCCCCTTCCCATTAGCATTCACTATGTTAGGCATTCCTTCAGACTTCTCGGTGAAGACCGAAACAAAGAAGTCATTAAGCATCTCTGCCATTTCCAAGTTTCCTGTTACTGTTTCTCCCTCTTCACTAAGCAGTGGGCCTACCCTGTCTTTGGTCTTCCTCTTGCTTCTAATGTATTGATAAAAAGTCTTCTTGTTTCCTTTTATTCCCGTAGCTAGTTTGAGCTCATTTTGTGCCTTTGCCTTTCTAATCTTGCCCCTGCATTCCCGTGTTGTTTGCCTATATTCATCCTTTGTAATCTGTCCTAGTTTCCATTTTTTATATGACTCCTTTTTATTTTTTAGATCGTGCAAGATCTCGTGGTTAAGCCAAGGTGGTCTTTTGCCACATTTTCTATCTTTCCTAACCAGCGGAATAGCTTGCTTTTGGGCCCTTAATAGCGTCCCTTTGAAAAACTGCCAACTCTCCTCAGTTGTTTTTCCCCTCAGTCTTGATTCCCATGGGACCTTACCTATCAGCTCTCTGAGCTTCCCAAAATCTGCCTTCCTGAAATCCATTGTCTCTATTTTGCTGTTCTCCCTTCTACCCTTCCTTAGAATTGCAAACTCTATGATTTCATGATCACTTTCACCCAGGCTGCCTTCTACTTTCACATTCTCAACGAGTTCCTCCCTATTTGTTAAAATCAAGTCTAGAACAGCTTCCCCCCTAGTAGCTTTTTCAACCTTCTGAAATAAAAAGTTGTCTCCAATGCAGTCCAAGAATTTGTTGGATAGTCTGTGCCCGGTTGTGTTATTTTCCCAACATATATCCGGATAGTTGAAGTCCCCCATCACCACCAAATCTTGGGCTTTGGATGATTTTGTTAGTTGCTTGAAAAAAGCCTCATCCACCTCTTCCACCTGGTTAGGTGGCCTGTAGTAGACTCCTAGCATGACATCTCCCTTGTTTTTTGCCCCTTTAAGCCTAACCCAGAGACTCTCAACACTTCCGTCTCCTATGTCCATCTCTACCTCAGTCCAAGTGTGTACATTTTTAATATATAAGGCAACACCTCCTCCCTTTTTCCCCTGTCTATCCTTCCTGAGCAAGCTGTACCCATCCACACCAACATTCCAATCATGTGTATTATCCCACCAAGTTTCAGTGATGCCAACAATGTCATAGTTGTATTTATTTATTAGCACTTCCAGTTCTTCCTGCTTATTCCCCATACTTCTCGCATTTGTATATAGGCATCTAAGATACTGGTTTGATCTTTCCTCCCAGTTTTGTCCTGACTCTCCTTTCTCTCTGCCAATATAGCCCACACTCCCTCTCGTTTCCGACCCATCTCCCCGGTCTCCATGTTCCCCACATACCTGTGGGCTTTGCTCACCTGTCCCCGTCGAACCTAGTTTAAAGCCCTCCTCACTAGGTTAGCCAGTCTGTGTCCGAATAGGGTCTTTCCTCTCCTCGAAAGGTGAACGCCATCTCTGCCTAGCAGTCCTTCCTCGAATAGCATCCCGTGGTCTAGGAAGCCAAAGCCCTCCTGGCGACACCATCTTCGCAGCCAGGCATTCACCTCCATGATGCTTTTTTTAAGCAAGTAACAAAATCATCCAAAGCCCAAGATTTGGTGGTGATGGGGGACTTCAACTATCCGGATATATGTTGGGAAAATAACACAACCGGGCACAGACTATCCAACAAATTCTTGGACTGCATTGGAGACAACTTTTTATTTCAGAAGGTTGAAAAAGCTACTAGGGGGGAAGCTGTTCTAGACTTGATTTTAACAAATAGGGAGGAACTCGTTGAGAATGTGAAAGTAGAAGGCAGCCTGGGTGAAAGTGATCATGAAATCATAGAGTTTGCAATTCTAAGGAAGGGTAGAAGGGAGAACAGCAAAATAGACAATGGATTTCAGGAAGGCAGATTTTGGTAAGCTCAGAGAGCTGATAGGTAAGGTCCCATGGAAATCAAGACTGAGGGGAAAAACAACTGAGGAGAGTTGGCAGTTTTTCAAAGGGACACTATTAAGGGCCCAAAAGCAAGCTATTCCGCTGGTTAGGAAAGATAGAAAATGTGGCAAAAGACCACCTTGGCTTAACCATGAGATCTTGCATGATCTAAAAAATAAAAAGGAGTCATATAAAAAATGGAAACTGGGACAGATTACAAAGGATGAATATAGGCAAACAACATAGGAATGCAGGGGCAAGATTAGAAAGGCAAAGGCACAAAATGAGCTCAAACTAGCTACGGGAATAAAGGGAAACAAGAAGACTTTTTATCAATACATTAGAAGCAAGAGGAAGACCAAAGACAGGGTAGGCCCACTGCTTAGTGAAGAGGGAGAAACAGTAACAGGAAACTTGGAAATGGCAGAGATGCTTAATGACTTCTTTGTTTCGGTCTTCACCGAGAAGTCTGAAGGAATGCCTAACATAGTGAATGCTAATGGGAAGGGGGTAGGTTTAGCAGATAAAATAAAAAAAGAACAAGTTAAAAATCACTTAGAAAAGTTAAATGCCTGCAAGTCACCAGGGCCTGATGAAATGCATCCTAGAATACTCAAGGAGCTAATAGAGGAGGTATCTGAGCCTCTAGCTATTATCTTTGGAAAATCATGGGAGACAGGAGAGATTCCAGAAGACTGGAAAAGGGCAAATATAGTGCCCATCTATAAAAAGGGAAATAAAAACAACCCAGGAAACTACAGACCAGTTAGTTTAACTTCTGTGCCAGGGAAGATAATGGAGCAAGTAATTAAGGAAATCATCTGCAAACACTTGGAAGGTGGTAAGGTGATAGGGAACAGCCAGCATGGATTTGTGAAGAACAAATCATGTCAAACCAATCTGATAGCTTTCTTTGATGGGATAACGAGCCTTGTGGATAAGGGTGAAGCTGTGGATGTGGTATACCTAGACTTTAGTAAGGCATTTGATACGGTCTCACATGGTATTCTTATCGATAAACTAGGCAAATACAATTTAGATGGGGCTACTATAAGGTGGGTGCATAACTGGCTGGATAACCGTACTCAGAGAGTTGTTATTAATGGTTCCCAATCCTGCTGGAAAGGCATAACGAGTGGGGTACCGCAGGGGTCTGTTTTGGGACCGGCGCTGTTCAATATCTTCATCAACAACTTAGATATTGGCATAGAAAATACGCTTATTAAGTTTGCGGATGATACCAAACTGGGAGGGATTGCAACTGCTTTGGAGGACAAGGTCATAATTCAAAATGATCTGGACAAATTGGAGAAATGGGCTGAGGTAAACAGGATGAAGTTTAACAAAGACAAATGCAAAGTGCTCCACTTAGGAAGGAAAAATCAGTTTCACACATACAGAATGGGAAGAGACTGTCTAGGAAGGAGTACGGCAGAAAGGGATCTAGGGGTTATAGTGGACCACAAGCTAAATATGAGTCAACAGTGTGATGCTGTTGCAAAAAAAGCAAACATGATTCTGGGATGTATTAACAGGTGTGTTGTGAGCAAGACACGAGAAGTCATTCTTCCGCTCTACTCTGCTCTGGTTAGGCCTCAGCTGGAGTATTGTGTCCAGTTCTGGGTGCCGCATTTTAAAAAAGATGTGGAGAAATTGGAAAGGGTCCAAAGAAGAGCAACAAGAATGATTAAAGGTCTTGAGAACATGACCTATGAAGGAAGGCTGAAAGAATTGGGTTTGTTTAGTTTGGAAAAGAGAAGACTGAGAGGGGACATGATAGCAGTTTTCAGGTATTTAAAAGGGTGTCATAAGGAGGAGGGAGAAAACTTGTTCACCTTAGCCTCTAAGGATAGAACCAGAAGCAATGGCTTTAAACTGCAGCAAGGGAGGTCTAGGTTGAACATTAGGAAAAAGTTCCTAACTGTCAGGGTGGTTAAACACTGGAATAAATTGCCTAGGGAGGTTGTGGAATCTCCATCTCTGGAGATATTTAAGAGTAGGTTAGATAAATGTCTATCAGGGATGGTCTAGACGGTATTTGGTCCTGCCATGCGGGCAGGGGACTGGACTTGATGAGCTCTCGAGGTCCCTTCCAGTCCTAGAATCTATGAATCTATGAATCTATAAAGAATTATTTGGAGCCGTTCACTGTATCTACCTGCCAAAGATGAGTTCACTAGGTGGTAGCTACTCCTTGAGCTTACCAGAGTGGTGCAGGCCAACACTCTATTTAGGATGTTTTATTTTTTATGTTCTTCTCCTGTGATTAGCTAAGGCTTTCCAGAGAGGTGACTAAATAGCTATTATTGCTTGTCAATATTGTCTGGTAACTTCCTTTGCTGATCTAGTGGCACCCAAATAAAAAGTAGTAGTTTCTCCTTCTTAATAGGATCTCTTCACTGATTTTGGACCTTTAATACATTTAATAGCATTACTGTACATGTAAATGACTCCTTTTAATCTTATGGCTAATTAGTTTTGACCCATTTGGTCACTTTCACTTAATTACCCAGATTGGAATAGACCTCGTCAGATGGCTGTCTCATTCCAAGCTATATTATAAAGCCAACAAAGAGGAACTCTCTTGTCGATTACTTCCCACCCCCAGGAACTACTTGACTTTGGGCCTGAAGCTACATGCTGCTGCTATCAGCTGGCATTTGGGGGCAGGCAAAATGCAGGATCAGCCCCTTTAAGAGGAAAGCCTTTACAACTGGAACTTCAATTTTCCCATTGCAGTACAGTGAAGCAATTTGGGGCTTTCTTTTGCTTTCCTTCAAAAGCAGGTTCCATTGGGCCAAACAGTTATTCCTATAAATATGTGAATCCCTTTCATTTTGAGAGTGAGGTAGCCTCATTCTTCTACTTCTAGCCCTCAACAAATCTTTAACCCTCTTGTTTCAGCCAACACAGTCTACCAATATGTCTCATTCATAACTTACATTAACATGTTTTAAACACTGGGTAAAATTTTCAAAAGTGCCTGAGTGGCTTAGGCACTTAGGAGTCTGAGTGTTCTGAGTGAAAAGTCTGTTAGGTGCTTTTGAAAATGTTACTCATTCTCTTTTCTCTTTAACTTACAAGGGGCAGAACTTAAACCTCAGTTATTGGTGACCATTAAAAGTCAATTTTATTATTAACAATGAAGAAGAATGGAGGCATATGCTCAAATTACTGAGCTGTGGTTGTTCCTTCTTACCCCAGCTCTGTCAGAGCTGAAAAGTTCCTACCTAATATCCATCTGATCTGCACCTTTTCCACAGAATCTCTAGTTGTTTCACATCCCCAAACATAGCTCTTTTATTCCTAATTTAACTTGGACACAAAACGTCTGCCTCTACATTCAACTCCTGGGCTGTTTGCACTGGTCCTGTTGGTATCCAGGAAGTGGGTGGGCACTGCTAAAGGACCTCCCCCCAGCCTAAAGGGAGGATCCACAGGTCTGTGATACCAAATAATTACGGGGGACAAGTAATGAGATAATAGGAACAGGAGTGAGGTCACAGTGCTAAATGAAGGGAAGCTGACGGTGACACCAAGCAGGGAATCCTGGACAGTGCCCACTGCTCCTCAAAGGCGTCAAGGGAGCCAGCGGACCCCGCCCAGACAAACTCTGCCCGGATTTGTGAATGGATGGAGGAGCGGAAATAGGCCCCACAGTCACAGGAAACCACGTCGGCCAACCTCCTCTCCCTGGTTTTGTAGATGGCCATTTTGGCCAGGGCTAAGAGGAGGTTGACAAGGAGGTACCGTGACTTTGTGGGGCCACGGATGGGCAGTGTGTAGATGAACAGATGAGGGGGAAAGTGCAACCAAAACCATAATAATATATACAATAATATATCCAAGAGGAGCTGCAATAGGGGCCGCAACCTGGCGCATTCCAGATATATGTGCGCCAGGGTCTCCCTCACGCTGCAAAAAGGGGCAGGTGTCCGGGAGGGGAGTGAACCAAGCCAAGTACACGCCCGTGCTCACAGCTCTGTGAAGGATCTGCCAGTTGACATACTCGGTGGGCCGCGGGACCAGGGTGGAATATAGGCTGGCCCACCAGGGCTCCTCACCCTCCAAAGGTGGCATAAGGTCCCGCCACTTCGTGACAGGGCAGGACGCGAGGATGAGGACATGAAGGGTGTGGAGCATGAGCGTGTACAAATGTTTTCATGGCGTGATCTGGAACTGGACCGTCTGCAACTGGTGGGTCCTTCCTAAATTCCTTCCTAAAGAAGCTGACCAAATGCCTCACACAGCTTACTTAGAAATCAAGCAAGTATACATAAGGTTGAACACACAAATGGTGCCTGCATACAACTAGGATGAACATAACCAGTAGATCATAACCTTTACATAAATATGTTACATGGCATATGTAGCAAAACCCTATTCCAGTTATATCATACATACATTTATAAGCACCCCCCCCATAAAGCCTTATGGGGTACACTATCACAGTGTGCTCCACCAGATGGCCTGAAGCGTGGGTGGGGTGGGAGGGAGCTCACCTGCCACCTGTCCCCGATCACCAGGCCAGAGCTCTTGAACCAGGTGACCTGGGTGGAGGAGGCCGCCGAGTAGATGGCCTGGCAAGCCTCCACCCGCACCAAGTCACCCGGGTCCTGGACCATGAGGAGCATGTCATCAGTGTACGCTGACAGGACCAGTCACAGCTCCGGCTCCCGCAGCACCAACCCTGTCAGCCTCCAGCGGAGGAGACAGAGGAAGGGCTCGATCGCCAGAGCGTACAGCTGGCTCGAGAGGGGGCACCCCTGACATACTCCCCACCCGAAGCTGACTGGCTCAGTCAGGGTCCAGTTGAGCCTGATCAGACACTCTGCGGAGGCATACAGCACCTGGAGAAAACTCACCAACTGGGGTCCAAAGCCGAACGCTCGCAGAATGCCCAGGAGATACCCGTGGTCCACCCTGTTGAACGCCTTTTCCTGATCCAGGGACAGAAGGGCAAACGACAGACCATCCCTACACCCGAGCTCCAAGAAATCCCAGACCAAATAGAGATTATCAAAGATGATACGGCCCGGGATGGTGTAGGTCTGGTCTGGATGGACCACGTCCGCCAGCACGGACCCCAGCCACAGTGAGATGGCCTTCGCTGCGACTTTATAGTCTGTGCTGAGAAGCGAGAAGGGATGCCAATTCCAAAGGTCGCGGAGGTCCCCCTTCTTTGGAAGCAAGGCAAGCATGGCTTGCCTGCATGACAGGAGGAGAACCCCGCTCTCCAAGGACTCGGCCCAGATGGTGACAAGGTCCAGGCCAAGGACGTCCCGAACATACGTTAGAACTCCACGGTCAGCCCGTCCATGCCCGGAGATTTATTGGTGGGCATGCAGCAGAGGGCTTCCAGGAACTCGGCCAGCTCTAGACAGTCTCGGTCACCTGCACTGACTGTCGGGAGTCCATCCCAGAACACTTTGCAAGCGTCAGAATCGGTCGGATCTGGGGAGAAAAGGCTTGCGTAGAAGGCCCTGGCCCTCCCGCACATCTCTGCTGGATCCATGAGGGGGATGCTGTCCTACGCCAGAAGGCAGATGACATGCTTCATGGCCCCCCTCTTTTTCTCCAGGGCATAGAAGAAGTGGGAACCGTGATCCATCTCCTGAAGGAGGCGGATGCGGATCGAACAAAGGCACCCCGGGCCTGATGGTCCTCGAGGGCCTGGAGCTCCTCCTGCTTCTGCACAGTCTGCAGATGTATGGATCCTCGGGGCTGGCAGCCAGATGCCTCTCCCGCTCTAAGACCTCCCGTTCCAACTGCTCTATCGTCGCATCCTTCCGTCAGCTGGTACCCTGGGTGTAGTCGCGGCAGAAGAGCCGGATGCACACCTTCCCCACCACCACCGCGCTGAGGGAAAGGCGTAAGTCTGTCCTTGCCAGGCCAGCCAGAACTCCCAGAAATACACCACGAAGCCCACAACCTCCAAAAAGCTGTTATTAAAGTGCCAATAGGTCAGCCCCAGTCTATCCGCGCAGAGAGAGGCCGTCACAGTCGCTAGGTGGTGATCCGAGAAGGGGGCAGGCCGGATGCTGGAGGAGTGGGCCCGTGAAAGGTGACAGCGTGAGAAGTAAATGCGGTCCAACTGGGAGTGGAGCTACTGATGGGCCTTCACCCGGATGAAGGTGAACGTCGTCTGGGTGGTGGTCACACCAGACGTCCACCAGGGAGTGATTGTCGACAATCTCCTGGAGGATGTCCGAGGCGGCCGGGCACTGCTCGAGGGTGGTGTTAAAGTCCCCACTGCTTGCACTGATGAGGGGCTCTTCCTCTGGCTATGTGAAGAAATAGATCTGTTCATGTTTGTACTTCTAGCTTCCTGCTGTAGCGAGAATCCACAGTTTGTCAATAAAGTCAGATGCTGTGGATAATTGTTTCTTTTCTCACCTCATTACCAATCTTCTCCCTCCTTGCAAGTCTGTGGCTTGTTCTGAGTAAATTGGGGCTTTTCCAGTATTTATCCTGAGAGCTTTAATTAAGGCTTGGTCTACACTAAACCCCCAAATCGAACTAAGGTACGCAACTTCAGCTACGTGAATAACGTAGCTGAAGTCGACATACCTTAGTTCGAACTTACCCCCGTCCAGACCCGGCAGGCAGGCTCCCCCGTCGACTCCGCGTCCTCCTCGCGGCGAGCAGGATTACCGGAGTCGACGGGGAGCACTTCTGAGTTCGATTTATCGCGTCCAGACTAGACGCGATAAATCGAACCCAGAAGTTCGATTGCCTGCCGCCGAACCAGCGCGGTAAGTATAGACAAGCCCTAAGAGACACAATTAAAATCCCCCTCCTCTATGTCTGCTGGCTACCCTGGTGGTGGCACCATCTTATTGCATGCTCACTTCTCCCACAGTTCAGTCCTATATGTAAGAGCTCTGTGCTCTTTATTTCTCACAATAGAGCGCTCTGTGTCATTATTTTCTCTCCCTGTTCTTTAAATTCATGTTCAGAGCACACTAGTGGTTCCTGCAGTGTACCCATGATGCTTTTTACAGAGTGGGAAATGCCCAAACTTGTCAAAAGGACCAAAAACCTTTCCCTAGATGAGAATTTACTACCTCTATAGGTATGTCTGTGGGGAAACTTGCTAGCTGACAGTACTGAGAAGTTAACTTACCTGTTGTTTCCAGTTGGAGTGGGAGTATTTCTCTTGGTGTTAATCTATCTGGCCAAACTGAATTCCTTGGGATTAAGGAGCTCTTATCTTTCAAAAGCACTTAACATGCAATAATTGATATTGGGCATCTCTGGGCATCTCTGCTGGGCATCTCTGCTCTCCACAGCAGTTCGTAATGAAGCTGTGTTAGTCCTAAATTCCTCAGTTGAATGTCATTAGCGGCGTTTGTCCTGTTCACTGTGGCATGCAGGCCTGAATTGGCTGATGAGTCTTTCATTACTGGGTTTTTATTCTCTGTTTCAGCTCTGTGATTTGGAGAAGCTGGGAGGGCCTGAAAACGTAGTTTTATTCATTTGAGATTGACTTAGCAGCAGCTGCTGTCCAACACTTCCTGATCTGTTGGCTGTTTCTACCATTATTTTATTTTCACACCTTAACAATGCGGTAAGGCTAGGAGATTCACTTCTTTTCTTGTAATATGAATCCCATCAACTCCTTTTCTAGATCATAGAAATGTAGGGCTGGAAGAGACCTCGAGGTCACTTAGTCCAGTCCCCTGTAAACCTAGACCATCCTGGACAGGTATTTGTCTAATCTTTTCTTAAAACCCCTCAGTGATGGGAATTCTACAACCTCCCTGGGAAGCCTATTCCAGTGCTTAAATATCCATAGAGTTAGAAAGTTTTATCCTAATGTCTAATCTAAAAATTCCTTGCTGCAGATTAAGCCTGTTACTTCTTGTCCTACTTCAGTGGATATGGAGAACAACTGATCACATCTTCTTTATAACAGCCCTTTAACATATTTGAAAACTGTTATCGGTATCAGTCTTCTTTTCTCAAGACTAACTATGCCCAGTTTTTTTTAACCTTTCCTCCGAGGTCAGGTTTTCTAAATGTTATGATTTTTCTTGCTCCCTTCTGACTCTCCAATTTGTCCACATCTTTCCAGAAGTTTGGCACTCAGAAGTGGACACAGTAGTCCAGCTGATGTCTCCCCAGTGCCAAGTAGAGTGGGACAATTAACCTCCAGTGTCTTACATATGATACTCCTGTTAATACACCCCAGAATGATATTAGCCTTTTTCACAGCTACATCACATTATTGACTCATGTTCAATTTCTGATCCACTACAGCCCCCAGATCCTTTCCAGCAATATTACCATCTACCCAGTTATTCCTCAGTTTGTAGTTCTGCATTTGATTTTTCCTTCCTAAGTGTCAAAGTCATTTTGAATTCTAATACTGTCCTCCAAGGTGCTAGTAACCCCTCCCAGCTTGGTGTTCTCTGCAAATTTTATAAGCATACTCACCACTTCATTATCAAAGTCATTAATGAAAATATTGAATAATATCGGACCCAGGACAGACCCCTGAGAAACCCCACTGAATATGCCCTCCCAGTCTGACACTGCATCATTGATAACAACTCTGAGTAGGGTCTTTCAACCAGTTTTGCACCCATATTCTAGTAATTTCTTCTAGACTATATTTCCTTAGTTTGTTTATTATGATGTCATGTGGGACTGTCAAAAGCCTGCTAAAATAAGAAATATCACACCTATTGCTTCTTCCCTATCCACTGGGCCAGAATTAGATTGATCTGGTGTGATTTGTTCTTGACAAACTATGTTGGGTATTACTTATCATCCTATTAGCCCCTAATCCCTTTGATTACTTAATAATTTGTTCCAGTATCTTTCCAGGTAGTGAAGTTAGGATGACTTGTCTATGATTCCCCAGGTCCTCTTTGTTTCCCTTCCTAAAGATAAGTAATCATGTCGACAGAAGAGATGTTTCCATAGCTGTAGTTAATTTATCTCTCCAACTGGTGCTTTAGCCTGTCTGATTTTGTCCTTACACATTCTCGTAATAGAGATACTTGCTAGAATAACAAATTCCTTTGTAGACTTGAATTTAAAAATCTTGAAGATTGGGGGAAAAATTCTAAGATTTGCTCAAGATCTCCAACTCCAGTTCAAGGGTGGGGGAATTGCAGGTGCTCACCACATGTCAGCTTTTGGCCCTAAGAGGAGAATGATTTAAGAATCCCAGTGAGGTCAGAAATTGGGGTGCAGGATTAGCAAATGAACTTTCCTGTTATGAATTTCCCATCCCCACTTCAATTGTTCTGCTTCCTTTTTGTTTTTCTCTCACCTGTGATACATATTTAGAAACTCCTCCCAAGTTGAAGGCTGTGCATTTTTGCTTCTGCTACAAGGTGCAGAGAATGAAGGGATAAGACATCTTTCCTTTTTAATTTTATTTTTGTCATGTATTAAATAGTGTGCATAGGAGTATAGTCTCCATTAGATTAGCATTACAATGGGAGTAACAAATAAAAATACTTGCAGGAGACTACACGTCTTCATGTTTGTTGAACTAAGTTCTTTATTTAGTACTTCTGCCCACTTTTTGGTTGTTAACAGACTTCGAGAAAGAGGTATGAAATAGTTCTGGCACTGGGAGATTTCACTCAGAGAAACAGAATTCTCTTTCCATGGAGATCTGTGCTATTAAACTTGTGACCAAGGTTTGATGCTGCTTTCTGTGCGCTTCAAGGAACTGTACTTTTTCTCTTCACTGTTGATAAAGTAATGGGACTGAACCTCAGGTGGAGTAAAGTACTGTGCTGAAGCAGATGGTGCTACATCAGTTTACACCAGCTGAGGATCTGGACTAACGAGTATCATTTGCTAGTTTATTAAGTGTCACTACCTCAGTTTCTCATGGGATGAAGGTATTTGGAGCATTGTTTGCCAGCACTTCTGTAGCATGTTTCCATTTGTTTTATAAATGAGGGTATGCAGTGTACGCACACCATCATGCATGTTGCTTCTAGGGCATTTAGGAGATGATTCTTCAAGCAAATGTTTGAGCATTTGTAGCCTTCTCCTGCACACAAATTAATGTGCATATAGTGTCTCTTGGCTGTTGAATGCATTCCCATCTATTAGAATGGCTGCTCATAAACTGACTTTATTCGCAGCCTAATGCATCAGGCCATGGCAATAATAGGTCTAGCTAGGCAGTTTGCATAATATTAAAAATGTGCTTCCTTCTACCAGATGTCTTTCCCCTGTACCAGTAGTGAAGGATTAGCATTACGTCTCACCTTAGACTTGATAATACTGTTCATACTTGCATGTCCCCAAAAGAGAAACTGAAATATGGAAAATATGGCAGTTTACAGGTACTTTCAGTGATTGGCCTAAGACTTGCCTGTATCTCGGAAACCCTATCCCAAGGTAAGAGGCACAAAGGCAAACCCACAGCAGACAAGGCAACCCAGAAAAAATCTGGCTCCTAAAGGTGTGTAGTAGTAATATTTGTGGTGAGGGAGTGCCCAACAGACCCAAATCAGGATTTGGTTCCAGTTTTGTCCAAATACAGAGGAAGACAAGAGCCCTTGGGTTTACAGTCTACAAAAGCAAGTGGTCAAGTTGATGATTGATAAGCCTTGGGTATTTATGGGAGGTCACTTTATGGGGAAAGTCACCCTCTCTTAATTGTTTTGTGTGCATTTGCTATCCTTGGCTTCCTCTTCCTCGATCTTTTGTATGTTATTATTTTTGGTGATGGGATAGGGCTCCATTCAAGGGCTAAGGGATGTCTCTTGAGGCAAGTTCCCATTTATTTGGACAGACTTGGTCCCAGTGACTAATTGAGAATGCTTGGGAGTTTTTTGAGTGAGAAGCCTTACTCATGAAATGAGACAATAATCCCAAAAGAGCAACCATTCTCTGGTCTGAGAACTACAAACCCTCAAATCCTTTCCTTTTTTATTTTATAAATAAGGCTTCACAGCTATAGAACTAGATGCTGCTCTCAGTACAGCTGTGAACCAAAGTCACTGTTGCATAGGTGTCATTCAGAGCAGAATTTGGCCCATTGTTTTTTCCCCTTAACAAAAGCTTGAGATTATTTCTGTCAAAGACTGCACACTTTCAGTGCAAGTGAAACAAACCCTGACTTGTCTCCGTGCCATGTATTTTAGAGTATGAATGTAGTCCCCTTGGAGTCAAATTGCTTGATGAGAATTTGGCTTCAGATGACTTGCTCTGCCCTAAGCCCTAAGCCAACCAAGACTGCATTGATTAACACAAAGAGAGTGGGCTCCAAGTTTCCACTGTGACAGGGTAAACCTTTTGGAGGCTGATTTGGTTAGGAATCTTGGATTCATTCGACCCTGTCCCCCAAGGATCTCATTCTAAGGCAAATTATTTCTGTTCAGGTGTGATGTGGGTTCAAGCGAAAGGTCTTCTTTAGGTGCAGTTCAGGTCATGAGTCATTAAACTGCACAGCCACCTTAGCTGGGTACATATATGCAACAAAAGCAGAAGTGGAGGCAGTTGGCACATGCTGACTTAGCTGAGACCTTGTGTATCCTATACACACCTGCTAAGCTGCAGGCCTGTTCTTCTCATGGATATACACCATTGACTATTCATGATTGCTTTATTTATGCTTTTGCTATCTTTACTAGCAAATGTTTTAGGCAGGAAAATCCATTTGCTCAAATGAGCTCAGGTTTCCATTCACTCACACCACCATGTCATGCCACATCAATACATCAATCTCTTTAAAAGTGAATATATAACCACACTTTCCCTCCATAAGAGACTGCATTAATTATACACTATAGTAATAATGATTTCAGTCTTTCCTGGGTCCTTCAGAGTTCAGGCTGCAATTTTTTAACTAACAATCTATCGAAGTGCTTCTTCACAGGAGCTGCAGATTAGTAAAATAAAAGCAATCGACTCTAATTGTTTTGTAAGCGTATTGCTGTGCACACTCAGGCTCTGGTATTAGAGCACAAATAAATGCTCCCTCTATCCATCTGTGAAAGGAACCCTCTATGTGAGACTCTCCCAACCCTGTGCAGCAGAGAGATGGGGGACAGGTATCAGCAGGCATGGGCGAGGAGTGGGTGAGCAGGCTGGGGGTGAACAACACACATCATCTTCTTGTCCAGCATTGTGGAACCTAGAAGAAAAAGATAATACAGCGTGGACTATTCCTAAAGACAGCTATGGCCAGAGGGGGACCCTAGCAGTGCAGCTTCAATTAAGCTGTTTTGCCAGGGCTGGGGTGGGAGTAGACAAGCCTAGGTAGGAGTCACAGGTATTCTTCATAAATGAACCTGCCCTGCCAGTGATCCCTGGGGTTCCCTGGTGTTTGCAGACAGGCCTATGGGCTCTTTTGTTGTGGTGGGAGACAAATCCCTCCCTAACTGAATGTGAGAGAAGGAACTCTATACGGGAGTGGAGGGGGGGAGAAGGGGGATAGGATCACAATGATTTCCCCTCCCTTAAGCCATCAGAGGGATAAATATCAGGGAGGGAGAAGAGTTATTTAAGTGAAGGTAACCAATGTTGGCACCAGAACAAAAGGATATAAACTGTCCCTCAACAAGTTTAGGATTGAAATTAGATGAAGATTTCTAAACACTGGAGGAGTGAAGTGCTGGAACAGCCTTCCAAGGGGAGCAGTGAGGGCAAAAAACCTAACTTGTTTTGAGAATGAGCCTGATAAGTTTATGGAGGGGGTGGTATGATGAGACTGCTTATGCTGGCATGTAGCCAATCTGCGATTGCTTGCAGCAAGTATCTCCAATGGCCGGTGATGGGTCACTAGATGGGGAGGGCTCTGAGTCACTACAGAGAATTCTTTCCCAGGTGTCTGGCTGAGGGGTCTTGCCAAAATGCTCAGGGTCTAACTGATCACCATATTTGGGGTCAGGAAGGAATTTTTCCCTGGGTCAGATTGGCAGAGACCCTTCGATTTTTTTGCCTTCCTCTGCAGCTTGGGGCAGGGGTCACTTGCAGGTTTAAACTAGTGTAAATGGTGGATTCTCTGTAACCTGAAGTCTTTAAATCATGATTTCAGGACTTCAGTAACTCAGCCAGAGGCTAGGGGTCTATTTCAGGAGTGGGTGGGTGAGGTTCTGTTGCCTCCAATGTGAAGGTCAGCCTAGATCAGGGATCGGCAACCTTTGGCACGTGGCCCATCATGGAAATCTGCTGGCAGGCCAGGACAGTTTGTTAACCTGCAGTGGCCACAGGTTCAGCCAATCGCAGCTCCCTCTGGCCGCGGTTCACCGGTCCAGGCTAATGGGAGCTGTGGGAAGCGGCGTGGGCCAAGGGATGTGCTGGCTACTGCTTCCTGCAGCCTCCATTGGCCTGGAATGGCGAACCGCAGCCAGTGGGAACTGTGATCGGCCAAACCTGCGGATGCTGCAGGTAAACAAACTGTCTCAGACCGCCAGCGGGCCACGTGCCAAAGGTTGCCAGTCCCTGGACTAGGCTGACCTTCACATTGGAGGCAACAGAACCTCACCCACCCACTCCTGAAATAGACCCCTAGCCTCTGTCTGAGTTACAGAAGTCCTCAAATCATGGACTAGATGATCATGATGGTCTTTTCTGACCTTAAAGTCTATGTGTCTATGAATCTGTGCTGCAGGCTCTACCGCATGAGGAGATCATCCAGGGCAAAGCAGAGGCTTGGACAAGCTCCAGGGAAATGCAATTTGCTGAAAACACTCACTAAGAAAAAGTGTTAGAAATAACAACTTTGTCCAGAAAATACAATGAACTTTATGCTGTCCCCTGCCAGCTAAGGTCTGCTATAAATTATTGAGCTAGACAGGCCAAATGGGGAGGACAGATAGACTGGTATGCAGTGCTGTACTGCTGTACCCAACTGATTTTTCAAAGCCCAGCTCTAGGTTTCAGCTTAATATTTTTACGACGACTCTGAAAACTACTTCCGCATTGATTTTAGCAATTATATGTTCACCTCGCTTACCTGATTCCCTCACTTGTTGGTCTTTCCATGAAAGAGACTAAGGACCTGATCTAGAGCCACTGGACTGAATAGAAAGAGTCCTATTGAGTTCAATGGCCTTTGGAGCAGGCTCTAAGCAACTATCGTTTTCTCAAAAGGAATTAAAAAAGCCGAACGGTCTGGAAAAAGGAGTAAATTGCCTCTCACTTTCATGTGTCCAGTGGTTAATAAACTCCCTCTGCCAAACTGGTCTGGTGGAGGGATGTTTGCGGGAAGGACTTGCAAGGAGCTGATTGTAGGCAATAGACCAGGGGTTGGCAACCTACGGCACGCGTGCCAAAGACGGCACGCGAGCCGATTTTGAGTGGCATGCAGCTCCCTGCCGCGGTCCTGGCCCTCAGCCCCACTCAGCCCCCCTGCCCACCGCTCTCCCCTGCGGGGGCAGGAGGCAGAAGCTTGGTTCTGTGGCAGCCAAGCTTCCCTCCTCCCCCGCTTCTTTCCTACCCCTCCTCCTCTCCTTCCCTGCGCCAATCAGCTGATGGCCCTAGTGAGGGGGAGGGGGAAGAGCAGCAGTGTGCACACAGCTCTGTAGAGGATGCACAGAGAGGTAGGAACGGAGCCTGGGGGAAGGGGGTGGAACAGGGCATATCCCTTCCAGCCCCCTGCCCTGAGCCGCTCAGGGCAGGGGGCTGGGAGCACCCCCACGAGCCGAGCTCCAGCCTTCTGCCCTGCACCCCCCACCCCTCTGCCCTGAACCCCCCCACCCCAACATACATCCAGCCTCTGCCCTGCAACCCCACAGCCCCATCCCTCTGCCCTGAACCCCCCCACACACTCAGCCTTCTGCCCTGCACCCCCCAGCCCTCTGCCCTGAACCCCCCCGCACCCCAACACACACCCAGCCTTCTGCCCTGCACCCTCACACTCCCCAGCTCTCTGCCCTGAACCCCCACACCCCAACACACACCCAGTCTTCTGCTCTGCACCCCCACACACCCTCATCCCTCTGCCCTGAACCCCCCCACACACTCAGCCTTCTGTCCTGCACCCCCACACTCCCCAGCTCTCTGCCCTGAACCCCCCCGCACTCCAACACACACCCAGCCTTCTACCCTGCACCACCCCCAGCCCTCTGCCCTGACCCCTGAAACACTCCTCCCCCAGGTCTGGGGTCCCGGCCACAGGCCCTGCTCAGCCCGCTGCTGGCCTAGGTGAACAGAACCCCAGGCTGGCAGTGAGCTGAGCAGGCTGGTGGTGTAAGATCAGCATTTTAATTTAATTTTAAATGACGCTTCTTAAACATTTTGAAAACCTTGTTTACTTTACATACAATAGTTTAGTTATATAATATAGACTTATAGAAAGAGACCTTCTAAAAACGTAAAAATGTATTACCGGCACGCGAAACCTTAAATTAGGGTGAATAAATGAAGACTCGGCAAACCACTTCTGAAAGGTTGCTGACCCCTGCGATAGACAGATGAGCAGCAAGGTCCCCTTCACCCATGGATTTGGGAGGCATGTATTTAGTTGGAGAAGGCAAAGGGACAAAGAAACTGACATTCTTGTGCTGATGAGAATCACCCAGACCTACAGCAGGAATATATAGAGAGTAGGGCAGGTTGTGGGATAAAGGGAGCCTGCTAGTCTATTGGTTTCCATTTCACTACTCTCTTCTTGGAAAGGAAGAGATGGTTTTAAATGGTTCTTTAAGTTGTAAAGACACTAGCTGATGGAAAACAGCATTACATTGTAGGCAGTGTAATATCATTGGCTAGGAAGTCTGACAGAACACTGTTAATCCTTGTGACTTATAGGGGAACAATTTCATCCTAACTAGTAAATTTCAAAATAAATTAAATTTGTGAAAAAAATAGTAACCAAGCTATAGATTTTGAGGTGAACCAAAAACAAATCAAATCGTAATTTCAGGAAATGCTGCTGCCTACACAGTTAGTTACATTCCTGTCTTCACACCTTCCAGCTTTTGGTTTTAGAAAGAGCTCAGAGGCCCAAAGGGAAAAGCTGAATATTAAGGAGTGAAAAGATACCCATAATGGAGGGGAACAAATAAAGCAATTGCTCAGTTCCATTCCCCGCAGGCTGCCCATTGTTCGCTCAGTCCCAGTAGTTAATATTCATAAAGTACTTTGGAGATGTAAATCACTACACAAATGCTAAATTCTATTGTCCATCTAACTAACTAATGGTAAATTACCTCCCTGATTTTTAAGCAATCAAATCTGATCTACAATGTTTTCTCTCTCTCGTTTTCAGACCCCTGTTCATTAGGCCAATATTGTGCTTGAATTAAAACAGGTTTGATTAATGAGCTGGCTCGGAATATGTATACCTAGCTTCTATCACACATACTGTACTCACCACAGCTTCAAAAAGCAAGTTGTTGAGAACAAGGCTTATATAATACAATATGTATATAGTCCCTGAATTAGTTAGTTCTGAAATACAGCATGTTGCATTTTCTCCAAGGATCCTACTTGCAGAGAAAGCAAATTGCTGAGATTATTGCTAGTCAAAGGTCAAGCAACACTGAACTTTACAGGGAGAGGAAAGTGTACAGCTCAGTGCCCTCTTCACATAAACAATGTTCTTCATTACATTCCTTCCGAGCTCTGCATTATGGATGGAGGAGGTACATCTAAAGATAAGAGGAGTATGTCTTGTTCCAGCTAGCACTGAAGAGGACTTCAAATTACTACTCTTACTATTTATGTTTCAATACTGCTTTGATGTCTCACCCAAGATCAGGACCCATTCAGCTAGGTGCTACACAAACAGTAAAAGCTAGCTCTTCCAGGCAAAGACTTAGTGTCTAAAAAGACTACGCACCCGAAGGAAGGATATATTCTTACTCCCATTTTACAAATGAGGGACTGAGTTCTAGTCCCAGGCTATGGATTGAGCTTCGATAGGAATTAAGGACCATTGTAAACATCACCACCATTTCTTTGACCTCGCCCTTCTCTAATGTAAAGATGTAGCTG
The DNA here is from genome assembly GCF_027887155.1 of Malaclemys terrapin pileata. Taxonomy (NCBI): domain Eukaryota; kingdom Metazoa; phylum Chordata; order Testudines; family Emydidae; genus Malaclemys; species Malaclemys terrapin. Next base: position 31,247,523 of record NC_071512.1, read on the forward strand.
TGTGTGTGTATTAAAAAAAAAAAAGAAAAAGAATCCCAAACAAAACATTTTATTTTACACAGGACACCCAATCAAACACGTGTTAAATATTAGTCACATTTCTTAATGTGCCACTGAAAGGCACTCAGATGCTACAATGATGAACACAGGACAAGAACCTATATAGAACAGAACTTGCCCAAGGTCTCACAAGAAGTATGTGGCGGAGCAAGTTTAACCCAGTTCTCCTGAGTTGCAGTCCAGCGCATTAACCATCAGGTCATCCTTTCTCTTTGGTTGTCTTTATTGCTGTCCTGTGAGTTCTATTTATTTGTCAATAAAAGTATGGCAAACCTTTTCTGTTCCTTGAACAGTGGTTCTTGTGGGGACCAGGACTGCTACGGGTTGCCAGCAGTTATCCAGGAGAAGGAAGAGGGTGATGAGTTGTCCCTGTTCCGTCTTTTGCCTCTTTCAGAAGAGAATCTGTTCAGTCACTTGCCCATGTGGATTCACAAAAGGATTGGACATTCATATGGAAAGCAAGACCATGCAAACCTCATTAGCAGGGATCCTAGAAATCTGTTTGCCATGGAAAATGGGGGAAAACACTGATTTTGCATTTTTACAGAGAATCTTTAGTTTTTACATTGTGTGAAAAAATAAAAACATATTAACTATTAACTAAATTTTACTGAAAGCACCAGTGTCAATTATTCCCTCCTGTGGTTGATTTTTGAATGTGTTTTATATTTACAGTGGAACCCCGTTTACCCAATCTGATTGGGACTGGGGCCAGATCGGAAAATCAAAAATTTGGATAATCAGGAGAACTGGCAAAAGAGCTTTCTATCCCTTATCTTAAAATGGGGTGGAGGCTCGGACGGGGACTGACTATTTGACTCCAGCCACTGTCAGCTGTAGACGGCTGCTGGTTTGGTTGATACAGTGAGCTGGACAATGGCTAAACTTGGTTCTACTGTATATCAATAAAACATTGTGTTCAGCTGATACCTATATATTGTGGCTAGGGAAACTGAAGTTCAGCCTTTCATTTTAATTGTGGAAAAATGCAGATTTTAAATCATGAAAAACTAGGATCCCTGCTCATTAGAAAGGATGGAAAATTACAAGTGAGATATACCTATCTCATAGAACTGGAAGGGACCTTGAAAGGTCATTGAGTCTAGCCCTCTGCCTTCACTAGCAGGACTAAGTACTGATTTTTGCCCCAGATTCCTAAGTGGCCCCCTCAAGGATTGAATTCACAACCCTGGGTTTAGTAGGCCAATGCTTAAACCACTGAGTTATCCCTCCCCCCAAAGTGCTATAAACACTTTGTGCTTCAGAGTATAAATCAGCAACTAGTTGGCTGGGATTAGGATGAAGCCTCCCACACTAGTAGTTTATTACATAATTATCCTTTCTGGGAGTTTTACAACTTCTTATGAAGAATCCACTGCTGGTACCCATCAGACAGGACCACAGCCTACCTGGATTAATCCTGGACTCTTAGTGGTTTCTCTGAGGTCATGGTTAAGTCAAGTTTTTGTCCCAGTTTTGGTATACAAGGAATGGGCTTCAGGTGGGCTCCTCTACTCTACTTTGGAGTGGGTAGTTCTAACAACTGTAGAGGTTAGGTCAGTACACTGTGTGTGCATATTTTAGTCTGGTAACATTCAAATGAATTTTTAAGCTGTGGTTCATCCCAGGATGGAAATAAGGCTGAAGGGTGTATCTAATTATTTGAGTCTGAGCCAGGGAGAGGCTAAGCTGAAATCAATAAGAGGTGAGGGGACTCTGTACATCCCAGCATGCTGCATGATAAGGCCCCCGAGGTCCATGGAAGTTAAGGGTGCTCACTACTTTGCAGGACCAGACCCTTGATAACCACCTCTCTCCCCCTCCCCAAGGCCTTATGCATGTCCACGGTTTCTGGTTTTTGAAGAACACACTCTGCATTCAAATTGGTGGAGAAATGGCAGGTCTTCAGAATGCTAATACATGCTTTATTGTTTGCCGTGCTTCATTCTGGATTCCTGTTTAGTTTTCATGTCCTTCCCACATCCCCACCTTGATGAAATGAAGGATCCATGTGCTACAGTACATTGAATAATTTATCTCCACTAATTAAATAGCCTGATTATCGAGTTTGTCAGGACTATTTATTTATTTCTCAAACACAAAGGGCCAGATCCTCATCCAGTGCACGTTGGTGTAATTCCATTGACATTACACCAGCAGGGGATATACAGCGTAGTCGGATTTTGAATGTGGAAGTGGCTTCCGATAGGCCAGGTTTAAAAGGAGTTCAAATGACATATAATTCACCTACATTTAGCTCTCACCTTCACAAAAGAACAATTCTGAAAAGCAAAATATGCTAAGAAATTGAATTAGGTGTCCTGTTGCTGGAAGCTCATGAACTGCCGCCCTAATGTACTGTAAGCCTGCTAATGAGGATGGAGTGCAATACTAGTGAGGCCTTGACATTAAAGAGGAAAAACAAATGATTCTGCAAGACTGCTGGTGTTGTGAACAAATGATCTGTATTCAAAAGAAAGCATAGAGCAAACATTAAACTTTAATGGAATAATCTCATGGGGGAGGTTATTTTCATGCAGCCGAACATTTTTCTTATTAACATAACACATGGTCACTTTTGCAACATGCATAATATGCTGTTCATCATCCAGTTGTTTTCTGTAAAGGTTAAACCTATTTGGAAGGGTAATCAAGTCAGTCAGGTGTACTGTTCACTTTAGGGTGAAATCTGCCCATGGGCAGAGGGCCGGCTTAACGTCTATGAATCACTGAAATCCCATTTCAGGCCACAAATGATATTTCTAAAGATTCAGAAAATAAAAAGCAGCCTTAATGTTTTGCATTAGCAGCATGTGTTTGGGGAGCTCAGAGTTCTCAACGTATATTCATGAATTAAGCACCATAATCCCTTGTGAGCTAAGGTGGAATTCTCATTCCATTTTACACACTGGAAAAGATGAGACAGAGAGAGGTTTAGGCCCAAAATTTCAAACTTTGCTGCCTCAAGATAGGCACCTCAGTCCATAGCTAGAAGTCCAGATGTTATGAAGTCAGGGGGTGCTGTGCATGCTGAACTCCTCTGAAAATCAGATCATTGCCAGTAGTTGCCTTGCTGTAACTTGAAAATCTTGACCTAAGGGATTGGCCATGTCACACGGGGATAGACTGGGATCCTACCACGAGCTGTGAGCAAGGGTGTTTTGCTGTTCCAGGAGCAGATGAGGACCATTGTGACCGAGTCACAACATGGCCCCTTGGTTCTCCCCTTATTCCAGGGAGAAGTAATCTGACCCAGCCCCTTACTTAGTGCAGGTTACTGCCATCTCTGCACTGGGTTAGTCATGCTTCTGGCACACTGGATGGCAGAGTTCAGGCTTTACCTGCCCCTCGTCTCTGCCCATCCTCTCTCTGCCCATCTATGTGAGAGGGCGAGTAGTGGCCCCACAAGGCTGGTTCCCCATTACATTATGCCCTGCCACACAGGTGGCCCATACAGAGGAATTCAGTTGGTCAAAGGTAAGTAGCAAATGGAATAAGAAATCAGCAGGTCTGCTGCTGTGACCACTAGGGGCTAGAAGTCAGCCTAGCTCCATTATACTGGTGTAAACGGGGGAATGGGCTCACAATTGTGGGGAACTTTTCTGGCTTCTGCACTACCCCAGTGAAATGGGCTAGAGGAAGGATCTGAGACCTCGCTCCCACTTCGTTTACCCAGAGGCCTCCCTGCCCTTGAGGATGCCCCTTCCACTCTCCTGTCTGGCAGAGTCCTCGTAAACCCCGACAAGGCTGGGCCCAGGATTCATGGGGGGCTCAACCCCCAACCCTGCTGTGGTCACCTAGGACAGGGGCTAGGGTGTCCCCACTCCGGGGTACTCTGTCTGCACTGGGCACCTCCCTGACCCACTAATCATTACATACGATCTAAAGCAAATACAATTTATTTAATCAGCAATTAATTTTAAAAAGAATAAGGAAAAATAGGAAAGGTTAAAGGAAAGCACATCACCCCGCTCTGTGGCAGGGAACATTGCAAACAGTGTCTCTGGAATGTCAGGGCAATTCACAGCCTGTTCCTTGTAGGTCTCAGGCCTCCTTCTCAGGCCATGGCTGTGAGGCAGGGATGCTGTGGGTTGGACACTTGCTCTGGTGGTGGCCACATACCTCTGGGCTTTGGGTGGTGGGACCCTTCTTTCCAGTGTCAGGGGGGTTAAGATCTCCCTCCCAGTCTGGCCTGCAAGGACCCTTGGCTGGGGGTGCGCTGGGCCCTTTGCCCAGGATCCCCTCCTTGGTGGCCCCAGTTGCTCTCTGCACCGGGCTCCAGACTGCTCCAGCTCCAGCTCCACCGTTCTAACTCTGGCTCTACTCTGCCTCAGCACTGATGCTGCTGCTCTGCCTCCAGGCCCCTGGGCTGCTTCTCTGGCCCCTCTGGCTCTGTGGCTGCAGCCCTACTCCCAGCACAGGATCTGCTGTCCCTGGGCTGTGTCTCTGGCTCTGTGGCTGCAGCTCTGTTCCCAGCACAGGATCTGCTCCCTGGGCCGCTTTTCTGGGAGTGCAGTTCAAATGCTGGATTTATGCTTCCACCCTCTTTCTCTCCATGAGAGGTGTGTTTCAAAGTGCTGGTTTCAGTCTTTTAATGCTGATTTCATACTTCCCTTCTTACCTCCATCTCTGTCACTCATGCACGCAGGTAGGGTGACCAGATATCCCAATAATATTGGGATTGTCCCAATATAAGGGACTTTGTCTGATGTATGCAACTATACCCTCCCCCCACCCCCAAAAGAAAAAAAGTCTGGATTTTTCACACTTGCTATCTGGTCACCCTACATGCAGCACAGTTTGTCCTCAAAAGACACAAACCACACATACACAGGATGGTCCTCTGAACACAGGAGTGATAGGGATGTATTCTGCAAGGAGCTGAATATCATCAGCACCTGCTCAAGTCCATTGGGGTCTCTAGTTTTGGAAGCTACTCAACCCCTCCCAGGAGGATTGAGAACCTTGTAGGATCTGATTCTTAATTAATGAAATGTGCTATATGACTACACAACACTTCACTGTTGTTCATTATGCAACATAATATATTTTCATTGCTCAAACAGGCTGTTGCTAACACATTTGTGGCTTTCCTGCTTTATGTCTGGGAATTACAGATGGTAAGTATATTTTTTGTCAAAACAGTTTTCTGTGAAAAATGCTATTTCAGAGAAACTGAATTTTTTCAAAAAATTGTATCAATTTGACGAAATTTTGCTTCATAAAAATGGGATGGGGGTGTTAATCTTGTTTTTATACTTCTGGTATGAAAAGTTTGAATCATTTACTTTTAGATAACTTTGTGTTTACAAATTTATTTTATATTTTTTTAAATGAAAAAATAAAAAGGATTGAGCTCAAAATGAAACATTTTGAATTTATGAAATGAAATTATTTAATTGACTTGAAGTGAATTTTTTCTGAATTCCTTTTTGCAAAAAATTGAATTATTGTCTTTTTCATCATGAGGCAAGGATGAAAATAATTTCAAAACTCCATTATCTGATCAGCTCTTCTGGTAATGCTATAGCAAGAGTTTCATTTTGTGCAATGAAAAAGACCCACAGGGGGTGAGATTTGCAAATGTGCCTAAAGCTCCAGCTCCTGGAGTCAGGTGATTTCAATTTCAGCTTTCCTTATTTATTCAGGAGGGTTAATTGATTTTTCATAAAGAAACAGGCAAAGAAAAGTACAAAGCTTGTATGTTTCCAAATACCCCTCACTTCATGAGCTCACTCATAGAATTATGGAATTATATAATTTTATATCTTGCTAAAGCTGAAAGACTTGACAGTACAAAACCACACAGTACTACATAGACATAACATGTTGGGGTGGAGGTGATAGTAATAAAATAGGAGAAAACATAGTTGAATAAGGAGAGGAGAGGATTAAAGTTGTAACCCTCAAGGCTGAAGAGAAAAGCACAAAATTGGCTTAGGCTTTAATTCGGCAAATCACTTAAACACATGATTAAAATTAAGCACTTGATTAATTACTTTGCTTAATAGTGGCCTTAAATGTTAAACCTCTCCTAGGCTGCATTGAGGACTCCTTAGCTACCTCTGAGGATCCATCTCAGTGTGTGTGATCTGCGTTTAGCCTTTACTTAAGTGCAGAGTGATTTCTTGGTGTCTGAGACAATGAGATCTTTCCTTCCAATCCTGTTTGAGAAATGAGACTCTAAAAATTGAAAATGCCAAGTGACTGATTGTCTCCCCGTAGTTAGTATGGTATCTCTTACTTTTAGCTATGTCATTAAATGAAACCATTACAAGCTGAGGAATGTTTTATAACATCATTATTCTTCTGATGGAGGCGCACATTCAGAACACTGAAAATAAACTGAACAGCAGCGGTAGATCTCGCCATACCCTGGTCCTGCAGCTATTCATTTACAGAGAAGTTACATGCACTTTGACTCACTTTCTATTTTAGCTGCACAGAAAAATCAGTCGTGTTGGGTCACATCCTTGGCTAGAATAAATCTAAGTACACCTCTACCCCGATATAACACTGTCCTCAGAAGCCAAAAAATCTTACCACGTTATAGGTGAAACCGCGTTATATCGAACTTGCTTTGATCTGCCGGAAGGCGCAGCCCCACTGCCCCGGAGCACTGCTTTACAATGTTATATACAAATTCGTGTTATATCGGGTCGCGTTATATCGGGGTAGAGGTGTAGCTCTATCAATGAAGCTTAGGCTTTGTCTACCCACAAAATGTAACAACATAATTAAATCAGTGAAACTTTTTGGGATAACTAACAAAACCTTAGTTGTTCCATCAATGATGCTAGGCTCATATACACCAGATGAGAATCTGGTCTATTGTATGGCCACCTGTTTAACCTGAATGAGAATGGAGTTTATAGCACACAATAGGAAACTCATGCTTGGAGGCATGTCACAAGGCAGGGTTCCCTCATCCTGGATTCTTACTGCAAACAATCCTCTGCACACCAGTGGCAGGTGCAACACTAAGTCCTTTATTTACAGTGTGCTTTATAAATGTTTCCCCCCCACAGCTTATGACTTTTCCCCAAATCTTTGCGTACTACCAAGGCACAAGGCAGATGGGAAAGTGAAGAGATTTCCTCTCTCTGAGATCAAGGCCCTTCCTTCCAGCCTTTGTCCTCTCCCATCTCTTCCTATCTCTCTTTTAATCATCCTCAGCTGAGGAGCTGAAGCCTTCTGTTGATTGGTCAATCACCTGGTACATAATTATTTATCTCATCACTTTGGCTCATGTGGGGATGCTTACTAAAGACACACAATGGCAAGTCAGATGTAGGCTACTCACGCTCTGTCACAAGGCACAATATTAAAAATTAGAGCAGAAAGGAAGCTCAGCTAGTCAGTGGTCTCTAAGCAAATGTTCTTTTAAAGATGAGATGCTTCATTAATATGTAAAGGTGAATTTCATGTGAGCTTTGAAACAAAGTTCAGATTTTTATGTTCTGTTCAGGTTAAATGAAGTTAACAGAGAGGAAGAATTTGTAACATGTACTGGCTTTAAGTAGAGAATTAAAAATGTACCTACTGTATTTAGAACACAGTCCTGTAGAAAGGTCGACATAGTCTTGACTTTTAAAGCATGGATTATTTGCCAGTTTTAAAATACAGTTTATTAGGGCTTGTCTACACTTGAAATGCTACTGTGGTGCAGCTGCAGCTGCTGTAGTTCTTGAGTGTAGACACTTCCTATGCCGACTGGAGGAATTCTCCCATCAGCGTAGGTAATCCACTGGGGGGGTGGGGGGGGGCGGGGTAGGTTGACTTAACTGTCACTCAGAGTTGTGGATTTTTCACACCCCAAGTGACATAGCTGGGTTGACGTAAATTTTTAGTGAAGACCAGGCCTTAGTCTGTACGATAGTGGTACAAGTCACATTGCTAACATTGTATAAAACTAAATTGGACAAACCACTTATCCAGTCCTGTTCTGTCCATCCTGCACTGGTAGTGTGATGAACTTTCCCATCTCTAATTTCTATGATCCTCCAAGATACTAAAAAGGACCTGTTCCTCCACGTCACTAGGTCAAATGTGGCCTATGTCAGTGGTAGTAAAAAGTAATTACTGGAAGGTGTCTGGTTGGATGGCCTATGTGAAATTTTCTGGATGTGTGTCAGTGAACTTGCTAGTGATCAGGAGTCGATATCATTTTGTAACAAAGGGTGTGATTTCCCCTTTACAGGTTTATACTCCAGTCTCAGATACAGTATTTTGAAAGTTTGTGATTGCTGCCATTTCTGGCACCTACCTGATTTCAAAACGGTGTGTAAATGTACATGAAAATAAGTGAATGGTTGGAGGGAAAGTAATGTTTACATTTGATAATTATGGGGTCAATGTTTCAAGGTGCTGGGGATGTAAAACAATGGTTTGGATGGAAACATTGTAACATAGTAGCCATGTAAAGTGGGCCCCATAGTAATTTTTGCAGGTGTTGTAGTAGTTATTGCAGTTACACATGGTACCTGGAGCACTGAATTCAGAGTATCTAATGGCACCTTCTCCATGTGTACCACTTCCCTCTTCTGGATGGAAGATGACCCACTCAAGTGAAAGTGTCATCCTGTAGGGAGGATGTAGGGCCTACAAAGAGGATATAATTTGCCCCGCTTCTATTAGTAGCTAAAGGAAATTGTCATTTAGCTGAAGAGGTATTAGCCTGAATTTTTTTGGAGCAGAAGGTCTGATTATATCATAAGTGAATAGATGAGGGATATGTGCATTGTGTCAGGATGTATACAAGCAAGGATTCATTGCAACAAAATAGCCCATTTAAAAGGCAGTGTGATGACCTAGAGGATTTATTGGTCTTCCCCATCTCTAATTTCTATGATCCTCCAATATACTAAAAAGGACCTGATCCTCCAGATCTCTAGGTCAAATGTGGCCTCTGTCAGTGGTAGTAAAAAGTAATTACAGGAAGGTGTCTGGTTTAATGGCCTATGTGAAATTTTCTGGATGAGTCTCTGTGAACTTGCTAGTGTCTGTTAGGGCTCTTTAATATCTTGTAACAAAGATAAAAATAACACAGTGAAGAACTGGCAAGTGCAAATTGCAAAATGAAATTAGATTTGCAAAAATTTAAAATGGATAAATGAGTTTCCTCATCAAATTTACTGATTCCTAATTATACTCCCAGCAAGAGAGTAACAAGTTAGATCCAGCTAGCGTTTTTTAGCTAATGAAAATTACTAGCCCAAGTTTCTGTGAAAGGAACTCATAAAGTGGGAAAGAAAAATGACATCCTAAAATTTACTTCATACTTCAAATACAATATTGGAAGAAGAATGTTTGTACCTTAATATACACCTCTTCCTCAGAGTGACCTTACTATGACATTGACTGAAGGCAACTTGGCATGTTCTGTCAAGTCCTCTCGAATGTCAGCGACTGTCCTCATGTGATCAGATTAGCATGGATTCAATTTAGTCTTCTGAATTTCTTAAGTACATTTATTTTATTGATAACATACACTCTAAATCAGTGTTTCCCAAACTTGGGACAGCGCTTGTGTAGGGAAAGCCCCTGGCGGGCCGGGCTGGTTTGTTTACCTGCTGCATCCACAGGTCTGGCCGATCGTGGCTCCCACTGGCCGCAGTTCGCTGCTCCAGGCCAATGGGAGCTGCAGGAAGCAGTGCGGGCAGAGGGATGTATTGTGTGCCGCTTCCCGCAGCCCCCATTAGCCTGCAGCAGTGAACCGCCGCCAGTGGGAGCCGCGATCGGCCGGACCTGTGGACGGGGCAGATAAACAAACCGGCCTGGCTCGCCAGGGGCTTTTCCTACACAAGCGGTGTCCCAAGTTTGGGAAACACTGCTCTAAATTAAAAAACTTTCTCTTTACTGTGATCAGTATCTCCACTAATAATGAGGGACCACCTTAGTCACGCATCTCTATTGGTGCATCTCAAGCCTTACTTTCAACATCAGTCCTGCGACCTCTAACCTTATAGCTCCTTTCTCCCTTCAAGTAGACTCCTCCCACCCTCTCTCTCCCTTCCCTAAACTTTAGTGGAAACCTATATCTGGGGCCTGATCCGACATACACTGAAGTCAGTGGAAAGACTCTTCATTGACTAAAATGGGTGTTAGAGCTGATGTTGCTTTTCCTCACCTCTGTTATGCTCCATTTCATTAGTTAGCTGTTCACACTTGTCATCTCATCAATAGCACCCCTTAGTGGTGCTGAGTTGAGTTGTTTTTTGGCTTGTTGTGTATATCATGCACTGGTTCTATTTTGTATTGAAATTCCATTTTGTTTCAAATGGTTTAAAACTGAAAATGCTGAATACAGCATAACCCTATGTCTTTTGACCTGTGTTTTCCAATACTGCATATTGCTGTCTTAGGGCTTGTGCCAGCTCACATGTAAATCAGTAGAAAGATTCCTGATGATTTCAGTCAGAGCTGGAATGGGCTTTTGTAAACGTTCTTCTTTTGCAAACAAATCTAAATTAAAGATTCAACAAAATGACCTAAAATTTTAATAATTTTGGTACTTATGAATTTCAAGGATGTTGTTCCAAATTGTGTCACTTCCTGGACTCTGTGCTTTTGTTTGAACAAAGAAAGAGAAGAAAAAGAACGCTTACTTGTATTTAAAAGCAACATTGATTGAGAAGTGGGCTGTAGTCCACGAAAGCTTATGCTCTAATAAATTTGTTAGTCTCTAAGGTGCCACAAGTACTCCTGTTCTTCTTTTTATTGATTGAGAGTGTTAACTGAAGTTAATTTCCAGGAAAGTTTTAAATTTTCATATTTAGATGCATACCCACTTGCACAGATCATTTAAAAACATGTCAAAGAATAACATCACTAACCAGTACACCCTTTTCCTTTGCACTGAATAAGCCCCAAAAAGCACATACAAATATTACTCTTATAGCTGACCAGGGGCTTGATCATACTCCGATTGAAGTTAATTGCAAAACTCCCATTGACTTCTGTGGTACAGGATCAAGCCCCAGATGATCCATCACAGAGATTAAATATAGAGGGCCAGATATTCAGTTGGTGTAAACTGCCAATTTACACCATCTGAGTATCTGGCCCATAATGCATTGCTTTAAAAAGAAGGATAGTTATGAACCATCTGCCAAAAATCAGGAAATCATTATATCCCTTTATCATCCAGCAGTGACTACTTTACGATTGCATGGTAACAAGCTGGAAGTAACATAAAATCGTAATGTATGTCCTTAAATTACAAAGCAGTGCAGAGCTCCTACATTACCAAGCACTCATTTTTCTGTTATAAATCAGTCCACGTTAAGGGCCAGAGATAAAGTGTTCCTGGGCAAGGGTTCTCGTTTATGGACGAAGCTACTGGAGGAATCAGGACCAAGAGCATGTTTGCCAAAGCCTTCCTATTATCACAGTAGAAAATGAAATCCAACATGGAGGGTAAAAGTAGACTGCAAGAAGCTGGGTGAGGGCAAGTCTGATTTGTGGATCTAAATTACTGTATTCAGTGCTTGGTTACCACGATGATAGGCATGACCGAAATTGGTACTGCATATAGTCATATAATTGGGATAGTCCTAAATTTGCTTTAGCACCATACAGATATGGAACATTGCTATACAGTGGTATCTCTACTGCATGTTATTCATCACTTTTCCATCTTACTCTATTTTTCCTCTGTTTTAGACTTTCTCAAATATTACTTCTGAATTGTGAATATCTGTTGGTTTACCCTTTAGCTATAGCTCCATTTCAGAAAAGCATTTTTTCTGAAATCCATCCATCCAGCAAACCTTTTAAGCATGTGCTCTAGTCCCACTCACTGAGTTTAATGTGGCTTATGCATATGCTTAAAGTTAACCATGTGCTTAAGTTCTTTGCTGACTTAGGATAAAGCATGGCATAATTGTATTCCAGCAGTACTTTACACCATACTATCCTAGTCCTTGTAATTCAATCCATTTTGCTAGGAATAAAAGGTCTGGTAAATCTGTTTTTTCTTTCTTTCTTTCTTTCTTTCTTTCTTTCTTTCTTTCTTTCTTTCTTTCTTTCGTGAAAATGTTCTGTATTGCAACTTCCGTAGCTTCTGGCTCATGACTTTTCTATTGTCTTTTAGGAGAGACATGGTGGTGTGTTTTTTATTGCCAGCACTTAGAACATTTAGCCCTGACTTATTTAGATTCATTAAACTTTTTGACGGTTGGCACAGCTGTAGTCATTCCCACACCACCTAATCCAGGAGAGAGTACACCCACTTAACAGCCCTATTATCAAATGGAAATTTTCTGCCTCTATGAAATCTTCAAATATCTCTCTAGTTCTATTAACATCAGCGAAAAACAGGTCAGCATCTTCAGTGTTCGTCACTCTCCAGTTTTATGACACAGTGTGTAAAGACAGGGTCAGTAGGAAATGTACTGATTTCCAGTGGTAAATTCACTGTGTGATTGCAAGGCACTTACTGTAGATCTATTAGCGGCACCATGGTCTGACAACAAACTTACAATACAGGATGACTCCGATGACAGGCGTGTGAATGTGTGTGTTTACATGGGTACTTTTAAGTTGTAGGTGTTTCAGGAGCTGCATATGTCAGTGGCCAATCCATCATTTTTGGAAAGGATTATGTTTTATTGAAGAACTGTGGGGTCAAATTCCTAACCCCTGTTCCATCTGCAGTAGCACAAAGCTACTGAAGCATGCCCCTGGGAGAGGTTATCATCGTCTTTCCACACCTTCTATGTAGGGGACATTTGGGGGTGAGTAAGGGCAGAGAAGGGGGTATGCCAGAAGCAAGGTGGAGTGCATTGCACTCTACCACATCCTCGTGCAGCAGCTGACTACAGCTTGAGTAAGGGCTTGTTTACCTGTGCAGAGCTACAATGGCGCTTTTGTGAAGACACTACTATGCCAACAGGAGAGCTTCTCCTGTCGAGATAGTTAATCCCGCTCCCCAAGAAGCGGCCGCTATATTGATGGAGGGAGCTGTCCCATCGACATAGATCTGTCTACATGAGGGGTTAGGTCAGTATAACTACATTGCTCAAGCTCAGGAGTGCAGATTTTTCACACTACTGAGCAACATAGTTATACCAATTAGACCTACCTAATAAAGTTAGGCTGGGAGCTGATTCAGACTCTGCCTTGCCCAGGATAGCAAAAGGTATCTTTAGACTCTCCTTTCTGCCTTGCCTCCTCACTACAGCTACATGAGCGTAAACTCTGTGCAGCTGGGGATTCAGCTCTGCGCTTCCTACAGTAAAGCAGAATTGACTGTTGTGGTGATGTGAGAGTTGTGTCTTGCAGGGAGACTATCAAGTATTTTTATTCATAGATTAACAGTTTATGGTTTTTCACTTTCTCTTTCTTTGTAGCAACCCCTTAGATGTTTGAAAGCAGCAATTTCCTTCTGGAGTTTTCTCCTTTTCCATTGAACAAAAAAGGGATTGGGAGTCTGGACATCTGTGTTTTTATTTTAGGCTCTGGCACTGACCGTGTGCAATCTGGGCAAGTCACTTTGCTTCCCTACCTCTGTTTACCCATCTATAATATTTACCTTGGTTCAGTTAATATTTGCAAAGCATTTTGCAATACTTGGATACATTATACTATTGATAGTGGTCCCAATTGTGCATTTCTCACTTAACCCTGCTTACAAAGGCAAAATTCCCCCTGATGTCTCAATTGTAATACAGAAATAGGTTAATAACAATGTTATAACTAGAGTATTACAAAGGATAGAAATTCTGTTTCATGAAGGATTTTGAGTTTGTGGAATTTGTTTTTGTTTTGATTCTGAATGACATCCAGAAAATATTTAAAAAAAATTGGTTTGGGATTGATCTAAACAGTCATTTTAAAATGAAAAATCAAAATATTTCATTTTGGAGGACATGCTTCTTATCATCTCATGTCCTCTCCCCTCCGCCCTGTGAGTAACACAAAGCAAAATGAAAGCAGACAAAATGCAGAACACAAGCTAACATTCTGTGTGACAAGCAGCCTGAAAGAGCCATCCTCTAATGGGGTCACTTTCAGAGCCAGCACTGTTAACCCTAGAGCTGGGCCATTTTTCAAGATTCTGCATTTTGCAAATATCAAAACAGGACATTTCAGTGTTGTTTGGACTTTGTTCCTGGTTTTGCTCCTAAACAAAATTTCAGTGAAATCAACATGATTTCATGAAGCATTTCAATTTCAAGGGAATGCATTTTCTGATGGGGAAAATAGTTCTATCAAAGTTTTCCCAACTAGCTCTAGTTATAGAGGTTTGCAATAACCTCTTAGAACCTTCAGAGGGTTAAAACTAGCATTTCATATCCCTTCTAGTTTGTCCCCTTTCCATTTGACAAACATATCTTGACTGATGTATTTCTAACAAGCCCATGTGCTTTGACTGCCTTATTATTGTATCTATCAGTCATTAGGTCAGCTCAGTTCTGGGAAGTTGGACTTGTTGGTTAACGTGCGCCCCCTTTGCTAACTGGATGGCTCCTTCTGCATCAGCAGAACCACTGCTGGAGAGTAAGATATTAAGAGCCAAATGCTAGAAGTGCAGAGCACTCCTGCCCCTCCCCCCCATCAGCTTATGGTTAATGGGAGTTGCAAGTACTCAGGAGGTGCTCGGTAACTAAAATTTTGACCCTAACAATGGCTATTGGGTTTTAAATTTTCATTTCTTGGTGACCCTACAGCTTAACATTATCCATATTTATAATGAAATAAGGTACCGCTTCAAAAATCTGCTTCATAGTGTCTCCATAGTATGTATTGAGTCCTTGTAGACATCCCATTGGGAAGTATCAAATCAGTGGTCAATAATCACTAAAGCTTTTGAGCACCTCCAGTACCATGACACTTCCTCTCTCTGAGATCTGCAATAAAGATCGAACAATGGTATCTGGGGGCAAAATTGAAGGTTTGAACAAGGAGGTATTGAAACTTTCCATATCCTTAAACAACTGCTAATGAAGCTTTTGCAAGCTTTAAGAATATCTATAGTCAACTCTTAGCCAATAATGCAAAGGAAGAGCCCTCAAGAACCTTGCATCTTAATTTTCAGGGGGAAAACTTGAGACACTGTCACAGTGCCTAACTATCATATTGTCCCTTCAATGAGAAATTTCTGGTCACAGGGCACCTGATAGACATCCAAAGTTCACCCACGCTGCTCTGTCACTCACAAGTAATGTGGTCAGTTTAAACTCATGTCAAAACCATCCTTATAACTAGAGTTGGTGAATAACTAATTTTCAGTTTGGTGGTAGTTCTGAAAATTTGAAAAAAAAATGGTTTGGATAGAACTAAATCCAAAAATGCCAAAAAAAAATATGATGAATTGAAAATGAAAATGAAATATTTTATTTGGGTATTTTTGAAGGCATTCTAGATTAACAAAATGGCTGAAGGAAGAAGGGTGGTGCCCACCTTATAACTTTTGACCCAGTGGTTAGGGCATTCACCTGGGATGTGGGAGACCCAGGTTCAAATCCTTCCCCTCCCTAACCACTGGCCTATGGGATATTCCCTGGTGGGACTTAGCTGTTCCACTTTGTATAAGTGATTAAATATTCACTGGAGTAGAGCCTTGAACTTCGTGTCCTCTCCTTGCAGATGAGTGCCATAGCCAAGATGCTAAAGAGTCATTCTCTTTTTCTCTGCCTGGTCCCATGACTATTTAATTCTTACCCACAGGATGGGTTAATGATCTAGATGTGGGGATTTGATTTGGAGGGGATCATATGGTAGTTCACTTCACATGTTAATTGTCAGAACTTTGTAGTGATTACTTTTTAAAATGTTGTGTAGTGCTAACAGTCTGAGATGGGTGCTATGACACTGAAATAAATAGACTTTTGGCTAACCCATCAATATTGGTAATCATGGCTCCAGCTCTGCTCTCTTATACCTTCAGCTCTTTATCAGCATCAAGTATCTCATGAGATTTAATATCAGAACCATCAATCATAATATAACATTGTATTTCCCTCTATTGCTCTGTGTCTAGAATGCTATATGCATATAAGATGCATAATGAATCAAATCTAACTCCACTGAAGTCAATGGGAGTTGTGGAATGAGAATTCATTGTTAATTAACCAACAGGGAAGTCTCAACAACCAGGAATCCAAATAGCAATATGAGTGAATGTATATCTGGGCTTTTTTCCCTGCTGTGAATTTGGATCTAGTATTACACAGATATAATGTTGCATTTCATACTACCCAGCAAGTGGAATTATATCGAGGTTTTACTGTATTTATAATTATAAAGCTTTTGTGCAGGGTCAAGTGGTTTCCCACTGTCTTGTAACGTCTCATCAACAGAACCAATTGTGTGTATTGTTGATTTGACAACTACCTGCATTTTTAGGATATATACTGATATAGTATGTGCACACTCCAGTTCGGTGAAGGGGTTACACAAACTAGCATTGTCCCAAGCCACACAATGATGTTGAAATGTATTTCTTTCTTGGGTTGCTCATAATTAATATTTTAAACTTCAAATCCTCATAAAGAATCTTGAGTTAAGATGGATTTTTTCTCTCATCTTGTGAACTGTGATGTCTACATAGCCTTCCTTTGAAGTCCATTGTGTTAGGGTTACCCTCCATAATAGGGATTTGTAGATGCATGTCATTAAACTCAGCCAATCACTTGTTTTATTGGCACTGGATGCAGTGAAAATATTTCAGCGACTGGAACACTGAAATTCAAGACAGAATGGAAGTGAATAATTGATGGGATGGCATGCTGTACATTCAGCCACAGAGACTGCATATTCCTAAACCCTCTTCAGCACTGAAGAATGCAGTGTGTTTCTGAAAGGAACAGCATTCATCCAGAAGGACTGTAAAGTGCTTCACCAGCTAACATACCTACTATGCACAAGAGATCACTTTCGAATTGTAAATGGCCAAGTAAAAGGGGAGAGGATCTGGTGTTCTCCCCAGAACATTTTCAAAGAGAAAGGATGATCTTTAGAGGACTGGACTGGGAGAACTCGTCGTAGGTCCTGGCTTGGCCACCAACTTATTAGGTGACCCTAGACAAGACACAAATGCCTGGTCTACACTTACACTTTTCCCAATATACCAATTTTGGTCAGACGTGGGTGCTGGTTTTCTTTCAAGCCCCAGTGTGAATGCAGTTACACTGGTATAAAGAAGTCTTATACCCACAAAGTTTATTCTCCTTCCTGAACAGAATAAGCTATCCCCATATGAGCACCTTTTATAGTGGTATAACAGTGTCCAAACTGGGGGAGGAGGGGATTGGTGCTTTTTTATCGGTATAGTTAAAGCAGCAAAACTTTCTAGTGTAGACAAGACCTTGGAATATTTTAGGGCAAACTCCCACTGAGCTGCATGTATGCTGCAATAATTAAAGCAGTGCAACTTTCTATTGCAGACAGGTCCTTTGTTCTTGTTCCATTGAAGTCCATGGGAATTTTACTATTGGTTTAAAATGGAGGCAGGATTTCACCCTTAATCTCACTTTACTTCCATTTCCCAATAATTCTTCCTTGTCTTGCCTATTTAGACTCCAATTCCTCACAAATGTAGAGCCCTGTGGACTTCAGTGGGACTCCATGTCTGCACAAGGATCTGCCGCATGTAGGAGCCTGGAGGATTGGAGGCCTAGATGGTAACTCTTGGAGGCAAGGACTGTCTCTTACTGACAATTTGTCCTGCACTAGGATGGTGTTTCTAGGTGTTACCTAGGTATAAACAGTGCTAATAATAATAATAAACAGTTCTGAAATGGAAGATGCAGTCTCCTGCCTCTTAAATTATTTAAAATGGGAACAAAAAATGTTACACCAAGAAAAGGAAGACCATTTTGGGAATTGCTTCCTGTAGCCCATCGCTTCTCCACAACCAAATCTTCCAAGCCTTTTTAATACTGTGTCATGAAGTCATGTCGAGGATCAGTCTTAGGATTGTGGAGGCCCAGTTTCAAGGAAAGAGTTTGGGGTCCATAAAAAAGCATCAACATTATAAACATGCAGAAATCCTATATTATCACAATGAGCTAGCAGCAGTGAAAAATGCATCAAACACTCTTCACTAAGACAGGTTATTCCCTTTGCTCTCATCCACAGTGCTCATTCCGTCACAAAGCAGTACAGAATAAAGCTAGGCAAAATTTTTTGACTGCACCTTTTTTGCGGGGAAAAAAAGCAGATTTGAGTCACCCAAACCATTTTGTGAATTTGTGTCAATTTGGGCATTCTATCCAAGCTCATGCAGTAGCTCACAGCATCCTCCTGAAGCGTGCTTGTTTTGACACAAATCAATATTTAATTCAGCATCTTTCAACATAATTGACTGTGAAAGCTCTTCAAATCATGGAATCATAGCATTAGAAGGGTCCACAAGAGTCATCTAGTCTAACCCCCTGCCAAAATGCAGGATTTGCATCTCTTGCCGTGAACTTTATTCTATGCTATGATGTTACAGTTAACTGTGTGCAAAGTGGATTCAATAAAAATCCCCCATGCAACCTGTCACACACAAAAAAATATTGTTTACATGGTCAAATTAGGTTAAGCTGCAGCCAGGGCTATATTGAAGGGCGCAGTGCCCCAGGAATGCCCAGGCCCTGTCTCCTTCTCAGACAGCACCACTCATTTTTAGCACTATTTTGATTAGCTCTAGGCTTACCCCAACTTGTAGTGGAATGGGAATAATAAGTGTCTTGAACCCATGAATATGTCCTCTCCACTTGCAAGGGGCATGTTTCTCTGTTCCCCTTCACCCTCTATTGTCACTTACACCAGAGTGTGCCACATCATTACCACTCTGATTTAATGGTGTTCTATGACCACTTGGCAGTGGGGTAAGTGACTATACAAGGTGCAGTGCAAAATAGACTCCATCCCACACACTTTAGACTAAGTTCTTGCCACTAGGGGGAGTAGAGTGCAGCCTTGGGTTATGCCAGCCAAAGCCCTTCTGCAATAACATAGGCGGAATCACACCCAGTAAAGTTCTTTTCAAAAAAGTCTCATTTGGAGCAACTACAATAACAATCTAGCTGAAAGCTCTCCATGTGTTTCTCATTGATTTGGTCCGTATAAGCTTAACTTTGCCTATTGAGCATCAATTCACATTTACTTTTTTAAGCCCCAAACTTTCACATGCTGCAGTGCTGGAAAAGGGCTGATGCAGAAGGCAACAGCCTACAGAGACTGAAAATCCAAATGGGATGGCACAATGTCAGTACTTTAATTAGGTTTCTCTGTAGATTCTGTTAGGTTTGTGGATTTTTTTTCTTTTCAGAGTCGATGACAGCTCTCATATTTTACCCCCGACTGATTCTTCCAGCTGGTCAGAAAGTCTTGGCTCTTGGATTAGGAGTAACATGAAAAGAAACTTCCACAGTCCCTTTCTAATTGGATTTTACAGCCAAAACCCTGTGTTCAGGCATGTTTTCCAGACTACTTTTTACTGAGGAATAGCTGCAGTCCAGTAGATTGAACAACAGGGTAGAGGTTGGGAGACCCAATTCTATTCTTGTCTCAATGTGTGATCTTCAGCAAGTCTCTGTGCCTTAGTTTTACCACCAATAAAAAAGAACAGGGTTTATATACATGCAAAGTATTACTAGTGAGTCTCTGTGTTCAAATGTGTTGCTGAAAGTGTGATGCTGAACTGTGAAGCAATGAGGTCAGGGAAACTACTTGTCCTGGCATAGTTTTGTAGTGTACAAATGCAATGCCTCATGGCTATTGACTGGCTCTGGACATTAAGAGGTTTCAAGGCTAGTGTCTGCTAAAGGAAGGAGAAAGCCAGTGGTCAGCCTAAGACTCATGGTTTGGGCAGAATTTAATTTCTGGATTTGGTATCTCACTGCCCAAAGCCACCCACGAGCCTGACTTTCTGGTTCTTAGATTTTGAGAAGTGAGGTTGTTTAGGGTTACCATATTTAAAAAATAAAAAAAGAGGACACTCCACGGGGCCATGGCCCCGCCCCTTTCCCACCCCTAGCCACGCCCCAACTCCGCCCCTTCCCCAATGTCCCCGCCCTAACTCCCCCTCCTCCCTCCCAGCCACACGAAAAGGGCTGCCCGAGTGCTACCAGCTTCACGGTTTGCCGGGCAGCCCCCAGACCCTGCGCCCCTGGCCGGCGCTTCCCCAGCGCAGCTGGAGCCCTGGAGGGGAAGCGCCCAGCCGGGGGTGCAGGGTCTGGAGGCTGCCCAGCAAACCGTGAAGCCGGTAGCGCTCGGTCTTCGGGCAGCCCCCATGCCTCCAGACCCCAGCTGCCGGCCGGGCACTTCCGCTCCAGGGCTCCAGCTGCTCTGCTCCTCCCCTGACTCTTCAGCTCTGTTTAAGAGCCAAGCTGCCCGAGTGCTACCGGCTTTGGGCAGCCCCCATGCCTCCGGACCCTGTGCCGCCGGAGAAGAGCAGCTGGAGCCCGGGAGGGGAAGTGCCTGGCCGGCAGCTGGGGTCCGGAGGCCCGGGGGGCTGCCCGAAGCCGGTAGCGCTCGGGCAGCTCGGCTCTTAAACAGAGCCGAAGAGTCAGGGGAGGAGCAGAGCAGCCGCGGGAGGGGAAGTGCCCGGCCGGTATTTTCCCGGACATGTTCGGTTTTTTGGCAATTCCTCCCGGACAGGGGTTTGATTACCAAAAAGCCGGACGTGTCTGGGAAAAAACGGACGTATGATAACCCTAGGTTGTTCTTTCCAGTGATGGCTCCTAAACCCCAGATGAGAGGGCTGGGGGTGGGCCAACTGGGAAATATTTTTTCTCTCTCATTCTATTAAGACAAGAGTAGGAAGCAGTCAGAACAGTGATTTGGTTCCTTCTGCCTCCTTGTGTGGCTGGGAATGCAGCCTTGATACCCTGAAAGCCACTGCCAGTTGCTGAAGCAAACAATGGCCTCAAGGCCAGCTGTGGATACAAATTTAGAAGGCATAAAAAAGCTGGAACAGAAGATGGACTCAGATGCTCTTCATCTGAATCATCAGAAGGCCATTTTGGGAAAATGGATGTATCCGTTAGGCAGCTGTCTGACAAACTGCAGGGTTTTCAGCTAGAATTAGAAAGCACTAAAAGCCGTGATGCAGCACATGTGAAGGACACTGGGAACCACCATAGGAAAATTGGGGAGAATAATAAAAAAACAGTAAGCAAATGCTACAAGATCATGAGGACACCAAGTAACTCAGCCTACTGAACCATGGCCAGCCATTTTTTAACATAAAATAAATAAGAAAGTGGATTCTTCCTCCCTTCCTCCCTCCTCCCTGCTCACTCAATTTATATCAAAAGTTTTCTGAATCCCTCTGAAATTTTGCACTAATCTAATTAGTGCAAAATAGGGTGTAGCTCCCCCATCCCAAGCAGTTGCTATTCTAGCTGGTGCTGGAATTTACAATGAAACCATGGCACTGGTAGGTACTTTCTCTCACTGGCCTTTGACAATGTGTGTCATTTCATTGCCTCTCTGATAAATCTCAACAGCTATAATTCATTTTAAAAATAGAAATTTCAAAAATAGGATGAAAACAAAAACACAGCACCCCATGCTTCCTCTGTTAATCACGGACTTTCACTCAGAGAGCTGCCAGCAGCAGTGATTGCTATGACAATACACAGAGGAACGTATGTGGATTGAGTCCTATAATTTACCAAGGGAGGAGTTGGATTTTCTGTCACTCAAAATTTTAAATCAAAATGGGATGTCTTTATAAATTATGCTCTATCAAGTTCACAAATTATCGGACTGAATGGAGAAATCAGTGGGTGAAATTCTGTGGTCTGTCTTATGTAGATGATTGCTGGGGTCCCTTTTGGCCTTAAAAACCTATGCAAGTCTTTCCAGTGACATCAATACAACTCCTCATATGAGTAACTGCATATTTGCGATCATTTGTTTTGCAAGTCCTCCATACTTCCTAAGATGCAACTGGAGGAAGGAGATGTTGGAAAGAAAAGATGACCACTAGTGACTTGTGCAGGAGTGCAAGGCGCTTTCAAGTTAAGGCACAGGCATGTGGATAAATTATAACATATTCCGAATGAGGGAGGCTACATATACACAATGAGCTAGTGGTGTGATTCACATGCTCACGCTAGCTCGATGAGAGGTGGCATGATTATAGATAACAGTGTAGCCATGGTAGCATGGGTGGGGCCCCCAGAGGTATGGCTGGTTTGCACTGTACATATTGCAGCTACCCTGCTACTTATATTCACATTAGCTTGATGAGGCCTAGTGCAAGTTTGTGTCCATGAGAAGGAGAATCACACCCCAAGGTCAATGTTTTTGTCCCTTGGAACCATTATTTAAGGCTGTAAAGTGAAATTTCAGCAAAATTCAGATCTCAGCTGCAAGAACTCTTTGGCCTTGCAAGAGCAGAGCTGCCTGACAGAAGATGCCTTCCTAGACTTCTTTGAGCACACCACCCGGATTGTACGTGTATCAGTGAGGCACTAATACTGATGGGGTTTGAGAATATGGGGGCACCATGCAATACAAGTGATTAGTTGAACAAATTGCAAAAGGCAAAGCTTGTCTAGCTGGGAGGACACCTCAATAGAGACAAAACAGATTACTTGTGTCACTTTTTAATTGTATAGGTAGGCTGTAGTGGCTATGGATAGCACCTCAAGACACAAAAGAGTGTGTTTATTACTCCACTAATAGTTGCCTGGGGTGTGTTGTGAAGTAATTTGGACCATCATTCCTTCCCAGCGATTCATTAATCAGAAGAATCACT
Organism: Malaclemys terrapin pileata; assembly: GCF_027887155.1. Classification (NCBI taxonomy): domain Eukaryota; kingdom Metazoa; phylum Chordata; order Testudines; family Emydidae; genus Malaclemys; species Malaclemys terrapin. The sequence goes on from NC_071512.1 coordinate 31,270,288, forward strand.
ATAGCTTAGATCTAATTCATCAGCCTTAGTGTAAGGGGACTGTTGCCCCCTTACTAACATTCAGTGGGGTGTTTTGGTTGGCTAGCTCCCAGCACTAAAAGGGGAAGGGTCGATGGGAAATCAGGAGCCCGAGATTGACAGTCCCCAGGAACAATGGGGAGAGGCCAATGCTCCAAATCAGCCTGATTGACAGGGCGGGCAGGCTAAGCAGGGAGTCAGGAAGCCAGGGGGGTCCCATCCTCGTGTGTGAGCTGGAATTGCCTGAGTCAGACAGAGTGGGGCTGAGCTAAGGAGAGAGCAGGGGCCCAACCTAAGCTGCTGGGCGCAGAGCTGCAGCCCCAAAGCCAGAGCACAGCCCAGAGAGAGCAGATCTGCCCTGGAAGGAGAGCTGCAGCAACCAGAGCCAGAAGGGCCAGACAAGCAGCCAGGAAGCAGGTCAGAGCTGGGAGCAGAGTCACAGAAGCAGCCTGCAGAGCCGACCTGTCCTGGGAGCAGAGCTATAGCAACCAGAGCCAGAGAGGCCAGAGAAGCAGCCCAGGCTGCTGAAGGCAGAGCAGCAGCAGCAGCCGGGCTGAGGCAGAGTGGAGCTGGAGCTGGGGCTGGAGCAGTCCGGAGCTGGGTGCGGTGAGCAGCCAGGAAGAGGAGGGGGACCCTGGGCAGTGGGCCCAGCACAGGGAGACGCCTCAGCCAAGAGGCCCTGCAGGCCAGACTTGGAGGGGGATCATAACCCTGACCGGGCACGGGCAACGCTGGGAAAAAGGGTTCTGCCACCTAGAGCCTGAGAGCGTGTGGCCACCGCCAGAGCAAGTGTCCAACCCGCAGAATCTCTGCAGCACAGACAGGGCCTGAGAAGGAGCCTGGGACCTACAAGGAACAGACTGTGACCTGCCCTGACGTTCCAGAGACACTGTTTGTGATGTTCCCTGCCACAGAGCAGGGTGATGTGTTTTCCTTTAACTTTTCCCATTTTTCCTTATTCTTTTTTTTAAATTAATTGTTAATTAAACAACTTGTATTTGCTTTAAATTGTATGAAATGATCAGTGGGTCAGGGAGGTGCCCAGTGCAAAGAGAGTACCCCGCAGTGGGGACATCCTGGGTGACCACAGCAGGGTTGGGGGTCGAGACCCCCAGGAATCCTGGGCCCAGCCTTGTTGGGGTTACGAGGACTCTGCCAGACAGGAGAGTGGAAGGGGCATCCTCAAGGGCAGGCAGGCCTCTGGGTAAAGGAAGTGGGAGCGAGGACTCAGATCCTTTCGCTAGCCCACTTCACCGGGGTAGTGCAGAAGCTAGGAAAGTTCTCCACAATAGCGGGACTGTTGGTGTCACTAGGCATAGCTACCAGGTAACTCGGGAGAATGGAAGGCCAGAAGTGCCGATAAAGCTCTTCTGCTCTGGGCCTACCTGAACCACAGAACCCCATCTTGTGAACTCTCACCTACTTTCATGCTAATTGCCTTGATACTGAAGCAGAATATGTAATGGTCAACTTTTCTAGCAAATGGCTGCAGTTTCACTCACACTAGCAGAAATAGTAGAGATAAAGAGATGTGGAAAGGAAGGGCGTAGTTAGTTTGCAGGCGTCTAAACCCAAGGTCACAAATATGCATAAGACTGGAAAAGTTTTCTCACAAGCTTATGTAGAGCTTATTGTAACTGTTGTCTAAAAGGAAGGGGGAAAAGCCAGACCAAAAAATGTATGCAAACAGTTTGGAGTATAAAAGGTAAAATGTGTTTGTATTTGTTGCTTTTGATTTGAGACATGCTGGTCTCCTAGTGCCTTTTCAGAGCTCTGAAATAAACTTGGCTTGCTTTCTCCCCTCGGTGTCTTTATTGGTGCCAAGCACATCGGGCAACAAACCGCGCTGTTTGCCTCCTCGGCCCTTTGGGCTGGCAACAGGACCATTCCCCTGCTTACATTAGAAAGCCTTCAGCCTAACCCGATAGGGTATGTGCACACAGCCTGCGGCAGCGAGCCTCTCAGCCCAGGTCTACCAACCCAGATTAGCAGGGCTCACACTGGTGCTAGTGTACACTAAAAGCAGCTGTGTAGACAGCGCTGTGAATGTGTGCTCGTGCTGGAGCTCAGGCTCTGAAGCCTATGGAGAGGGGTATCTATACAACTATTTTTTGCGTGCTAACACGAGTCCTGCTAGCCCAACCCTGTTGACCCAGGCTGGAAGGTTCACTGCTTTGGGCTGGGCAGACATAGCCATAGGGACCTGAGGAGAGGGTTTGCTTGGTCGTGAGGCCGTGTGGTCTAATGGTCCTGGATTGGGAGTTAGGAGGCCTTCATTTCCCTTCTTGATATGTGACCTTGGGCAAGTTGCTTTGGCCCAGATCTTCAAAGGCACCTATGCCTAACTCTCATTGGTTTCAATAGGGGTTAGAAGCCTAAATAGCTAATAATCTGAGCCTTCATTCTCAGTGCCTCCTGCTTCTCTCCTACAATGGATCTTTCTTATCATGCATTGCGTATAACACCTAGCGTGATGGGGCCCAATCTCATTTGGAACCTTCAGCGAACAATGCATAATAAAAGTCTTTAGTAGTGATGGGTGAATAGCTGAGAATGATCAAAGCATATTTTCTATCAGTTAGGAGATGTAAATAATGTCCACTGATGTTCCTTTTGTTTTCCAAATCCACTTCTGGGGACTCTAAAAGAGCTAGTGACACCTGCTTGGAGGGTAAGCGCTCCCTGTTTCTCACTCCAAACCTTTCACAAGCTTAAGAGAGTTTAAATAAAATCAGTGGAGAGATCTTGGAGGGACAAAGGAAGCTCTTAACAGTATTATTATTTTGGGCTCAGAGTCTCTTTCCTTGTCTGGTTACATTCACTCTGACCTGTGTAATTCATGACAATGCTGATGAGCCTGCATGACACACTCCATTCATACTGCATTTCAAATAGGCTTTATTCAGTTAGCCTAGAAACAAAACAAACAAACAAAAAACCCAGCAATTTTCTGACCTCAAACAGCATTCCCTCAGCATATCGCCCTGATTGAGGTGGTTCTAAAACCAAACACTATCTTGCTTTGGGTTCAAATTAGGGTTACCATATGTCCTCTTTTTCCCGGACATGTCCACCTTTTCGGCAGTCAAAACCCCGTCTGGGGGTGTAGGGATGCATAGCTCCCGAATCGCCAGCCCACGGGCGCGGCAAACTGCTCCCATGGCTACGAGGCAGGAGTGACCTTCAATCCAGCATTTGTGTTTGGGAAACTTATTTGGCTGATTTGATTGTACCCTCGCAGCTGGTGTTCACGCGCTCAAGAGATGGGTTCGTTATCTTATGTGCATGTATGCTGCCTGGCTTTTCTATGCGCAAGAATGTAACCACTAAGAAGAGTTGTAAACAAAGCAAGGAGAGAAATAAAAACCCCAGGAAAGTTTTCCTGGGAGGCTTTTTGCAAGAGGCTTGTAAAGCTCTCTGGCTACCAACAAACCTGGCGTTCTGTTTCCTGCGTCGTCACCACAGCTGGTGACCCCGACGTGATGCCCCTCTACTCACCGGCTGGATACGCCGAGCGCGCCCGCGGCTGTTTGCCGCCCCTTATTCGTGAGTATGGGGGGGAGACTTTCCAGTGCCCAGAAGGAGCACGCAAGAGAGTTACAAAAGATTATAAGGCAGCGATCATGTGTCGTTGTCTCGGTCGCTCATATTGAGGACCTTCTAAGGGAAATAGATCGCCAGTGCCCCTGGTATCCGGACTGCGGGTCATTACAGCTTTTTGATTGGATACGGATTGGGATCACCTTGTATAGTGAACCCCGTGCCCCAGTTCAGCACCTGCTGCTCTGGCAGCATTGTAAGGAGGCGCTGGAGGGGTTCGGCCCCGATGGCCTTAAGCCGGTTTCCCCTTTGCCCCCAGGTGATGGGCCACCCCCCTCCTGCCCGCAGCTGACCCCCCCTGCGCCGCCGCCCATGGCGGCGCCCCCATGCCTACCGGTCGGGCGGGGGGGCGCTGTCGCCGCGGCGGTGCAGCCAGTGCGCAAGGCCGGTCTCTTGACCGACAAGGAATCCAAGTGTGGGTTCGAGGCGTTCCCCGTCTCTAGGCGGGATAATGGAAACGAGGGCCGAGTAGTGGACTGGGAGGCTCTCCCCTACTCGGTTCTGCACGAGCTCCGGGGGATCTTGAAAGGTGTGTCAAACGGTTATCACTTGCTCCCCCAAGATTGGAAAGACATGTGTCGCATGGTGCTGTCTCCCGTGCAATACATTGTGTGGGACAGCGAGTACCAGCGAGAGGCGCTTGCGGCAGCAGCACAAGGTGGGGGGGCTTATCTTGCTGAGCAGTTATATGGCACAGGGCAGTTTTCGGGCATCCCCGAGCAGGCGGTGGGCATGCCCCAGGTAGCTTTTCCCATCATTGGCCAGTGTGCCCGTCGCGCGTTTCGCAGGGTCCCCACTGCGAGCGAGTCCTCTAAGTCCTTCGACCCTGGCGGAGTTGCTGCAGGCGTGTACTGATGTAGGCACTCAAACCCATCAGATGGCCCTGCTGACAGCTGCCCTGCACAAGGGGCAAAAGCCTCAGGGGAACTGCTTTAACTGCCACCATCCATATTGATGATTAGGTGTACGGCCCTCCCCCTCCGTTGGCTCACTGATGAGCCCGTATGGGTTGCGCAGTGGCCGCTTTTCCCCAGAATATGTGCAGTGTATATTGTAGCAGAGGTAAAGGAAATGCAAACCTACCAATATAGGTTGTGTTGTCTTGTTCAGATCACTGTGTGTTTGAAAGCAGGAGTTAGAAGTAAAAGGCAATCAAAAGACTGGGAAAGTTAATTGTGTCCCTTTTAAGTAAAAATCTTTAAGCTGTAGATAGCTTTGGATTTGGAAGCAAGCCAGAAAGCATTTGTATTAATGCAAGTTTCTAACTAATAAGGTAGAAGCCACTAAAATCTGGGCTGCCTATGAACAAATACAAGGAAACATTTTAAGCAATGACTGACTGCCCAAAAGGGGTAGACCTCTGTTCTTTTGTTTTTCAGATCATCAGAGAAAACGGATGCCAGCTGAACAGCATTCAATGTACCATGCATTTACTGGCACAATAGGGATTATTTTTGTGTTTTATGGCAAAAATTGTTGTTAAAAATTTGCATACCAACAGTCTTTGGAAGCAAGGACATGGAAGGTTAACCCACTCCCCATATTGCCCATGGGATCCTTCTGGCTACCTCAGATTTCTAGCCAGAGGGCTGGGGAGGGAGGAAAGCAATTAGACACCTGAGGTTGTACCGAGTGCACTCCTCAAAAGTGGGTGTGCTTGTCCCGGTTTGTTGCTCCAAAGCTCTGTAATAAAGTTATTTTACTGGAAGAGTGAAGGTTTCCTTTGTAGGTTAAAAGAAGCCGAGAAAGGGAGAAGAGGAAAAAGCACAGAATGAGTTAACTGAGAGGAAAATACAGCTTGCAGGCTCATCCAAGGCCACAGCCAAAACTTGGCTGACCCCCAAGACAAGGGGGGGCTTAAATGTGCCCGAGCAACTATGAGATCTGCAAAACACTGCCAGGCATTAATGAAATGTGTTAGGTTTCTTTTCTCACAGGTAGAAAAGTGCTACCCAAAGATCCTAGCAGCCCTGCCATTTATTAAAACCAGGAGACTGAGTCTATGTAAAGTCCATCAATGAAAGACTGCTTTGGTTCCATGCTGGAAAGGCTCTTTCCAAGTCCTGTTAACCACCAACACCGCTGTGAAGTGCCAAGGACTGACTGCCTGGACCCATGCTTTTCACTGCAAAAAGACCCCTCCACCTCGGGAGGACTCTTTGACTAATGATAAGCCTATTTCTTCTTCTAGCCCTGCTGTGCCTCCTGGACAGCAGGGAAAGAGAACAAGGTGAAGTGCTAGTAACCTCTCCCTTGTCCACTGACAGACCTACTGTTGCTTTGAATTTTTCTAGAAGAAGCAAAACCATTACAGGGTGATGTGCTAGTAACCTCTCCCCTGTATGATGCTAAACCACACTGTTTCAGGAAAAGAGAAGAAGGAACACTTGCTTCCTTGAAACCACAAAGTCCAGGAATTCCTGACTACAAGAGACATTAAGAACTGACCCTGGTGAAGAAACAAAAAATTATAACCTGGAAAAAAAGAAACTTGTGGGACCCATGCTTGGGAACGTGGTATTGATTGGATTTTGGGGTTTATTCTACAGGCTGCGCCCTGTGTTTTGAATAAGTCCTTCAGTATGTATTGCCTTCCCTAATTGGATTTTAAATGATAAGTACCAAAAGCACCTTGTTGCCATTGCCCCTGCTATCTTCTTTATTACACTATTACCCCTGTAACACATTCAAATACAGACAATGACCCAGAAGTTGCTGACAGAGATGGTATTGAATATCACTGAGGCTGGGAAGGCATTGCAGTGGGATCTAGCATGTTCAGGCTTGGCCCACTGCCCTTACAGACACATCAGGAGTACCATCTGATCTGTGGCCATGGAGACATACTTAGAGACTTTCTGGGTAAAAGTGCAAACGTTCTCAATGCTCCTTCCAAGCATATGGACCGGTTGAGGGGGTGTGGCCTCCCACATACCGAATCCTGCTGGGTCCATGGGGAGGATGCATGTGGGATTGAGTAATTCACCAAGACATCTGGGAAATTAAACTACCTGGTATGCCCAGTTAATTTTAGTTAGTGCTCCTGGGATTACACCTGACAGGACGCTTACTTTTTCAAGTTAATGACAGCTGTGTGTATGTTAATGACACCACATTACAAGACATTTGGGTCCACCTGGCACAAGTATTGAATCAATCTGATTCCTGCCTGGCCGTTGCCCCGAAAATGCAAGGTCTGTTAAGTACTTGCCTTGTTCCTGTCTGCAAACCACCCAGCAACATCTGGGGTGTGAGACAGTAAAGGAAATGTGTTGTTTTAAGCTTACTGATAATAGTAATTGCATGTAATAGTAAATTGATATGCTAAAATGTTATGTTTAAGTTATCCGCTAGGACGTTTTTCCTCCTTGGTGGGATTATATCTAGTCATAGCCACCCTTAAAGTGGATAAAGACCCTCTTATAGTATGGGGTCTTAGTTTTAGTTTTTGGTGTTTCATTTTGCTGCTTTGTTTAGTGTATACCCAATCTAGTGGCATTGTGCATGCTACCCTGCGAGAGTGTTTTGTTTAAACACTGCATCTATAAAATAAAACAGGGGGGGATGTAGGGATGCATAGCTCCCGAATCGCCAGCCCACGGGCGCGGCAAACTGCTCCCATGGCTACGAGGCAGGAGTGACCTTCAATCCAGCATTTGTGTTTGGGAAACTTATTTGGCTGATTTGATTGTACCCTCGCAGCTGGTGTTCACGCGCTCAAGAGATGGGTTCGTTATCTTATGTGCATGTATGCTGCCTGGCTTTTCTATGCGCAAGAATGTAACCACTAAGAAGAGTTGTAAACAAAGCAAGGAGAGAAATAAAAACCCCAGGAAAGTTTTCCTGGGAGGCTTTTTGCAAGAGGCTTGTAAAGCTCTCTGGCTACCAACAAACCTGGCGTTCTGTTTCCTGCGTCGTCACCACATGGGGGGAATTGCCAAAAAGCCGAACATGTCTGGGAAAATGGCGGCTCTGCTCCTCCCCGACTCTTCGGCTCTGTTTAAGAGCCGGGCTGCCCGAGTGCTACCGGCTTCGGGCAGCCCCCGTGCCTCCAGACCCTGCACCCCCAGCCGGGCACTTCCCCTCCGGGCTCCGGCGGCGCAGGGTCCGGAGGCACGGGGGCTGCCCGAAGCCGGTAGCGCTTGGGCAGCCCGGCTCTTAAACAGAGCTGAAGAGTCGGGGAGGAGCAGAGCCGCCGCGGCTGGAGGCTCTGCTCCTATTCGGCTCTGTTTAAGAGCCGGGCTGCCCGAGCGCTACCGGCTTCGGGCAGCCCCCCGGGCCTCCGGACCCTGCGCCACCGGAGCCCGGGAGGGGAAGTGCCTGGCTGGGGGCGCAGGTCCGGAGGCATAGGGGCTGCCCAAAGCCCGAGCGTTACCGGCTTCACGGTTTGCCGGGCAGCCTCCAGACCCTGCGACACCGGCTGGGCGCTTCCCCTCCCGGGCTCCAGCTGCGCTGGGGAAGCGCTGGCCAGGGGCGGAGGGTCTGGGGGCTACCCGGCAAACCCTGAAGCCGGTAGCCCTGGGGCAGCCCTTTCCCCATAGCTGGGAGTGGGAGGGAGGAGGGGGCGGAGTTAGGGCGGGGAAGGGGTGAAGTTTGGGCGGGGCTAAGGGTGGGGAAATGGGCGGGGCCAGGGCCCGTGGAGGGTCCTCTTTTTTATTTATTAGATATGGTAACCCTAGTTAAAATGTTTGTTATATGCTAATATTTGATTGGTGAGCAGAGTTGAGTGTATTCTCACACTGTGCTAATCTCATCATTCCGATGGGGATGCAGAGAGATGCATCTTTGAGGTACAAGCCTTTAGATCTTGTTCAGAAGTACCACTGAAAAGGGTACTGTGTGAGTCTCACTCTTTGGGGACACACTGTATTTGCATTAGCAAAGACAGCAGTGTGCAAAAATCTTCCTTATTATTGCTGAGTGAGTGCACTCTAAGAGAAAGCCAGTCAAGCTTCCTCCTAAGAGAAATAGAGCCTCATTCTTCTGTCTAGCCCTCTCTGTTTCTTCCTCTGAGCATATTTATTGGTAGATCTGGGAACTCATTTGAGGTGAGATTTCCTTGCTCCAAAATCACATAGGCATTCTTGAAAATCTCACCCTTGCCCGAAGGGTGAGGTCAGAGTGTATTTAAAGTGTATATAAGAAATTTAAATTATTACAAAACAAAATGTAAATGCACATTTATTAGAAGAAGAAAATGCATAATGCTCTGGCCCAGTGCACATACCACATTGCTGCAGTGTTTAGAAGGGGGCCATCGGCTTCAGTAACCTGGAAATAGGGTATCTGTTTTTCTAAATTTATTAAATTAATTTTCCAGGGTTAATTTTAAGCAATTTAATTAAGTTTTATGTAGAATTCCAAAAAATCAGGGGAGTTTTGAGGCTTTCTCTTTGTCTATACTGTAATGAGTATCACATATTATACACATTACTCATTACAGTAGTAAATACTTTAATGAGAAATTTCTTTGTAAATGTTCCCTAGTGCACTTTAACGTAGTATTGTTTCAAAGAGTACTACATTAAAGTGCACTAGGGAACCTCTAGTCAGTAGCAGCAGGTTCTACATAGACCAATTAATGCGTAACACCTTAGTGCGCTTTGGAAATCACACCCCTATAGGCCGCATTACTGCTCCATGGATGCAAGCCTTTTGATGCAAGTAACCATTTCTGGTGTTTATTGGATAAACACTAATTTCATTTTTTTTCTTACTAGGGGTACTTTTCAGTTAAAACAGAAACTCAGAAGCCCTACCTAGAAATTACTAGCAAGCAATTTCCCAATACCTGATTCCCAGGAGCTGTGATTAAACTGCCCACCATTAACAGTGAGGATGGTCAAATAAACCATGAAACAAACTTCACACTAAAAAATTACATTACTTCTGAGGCTTTGATCATATACAATGAAGGATCTCATAAACCAGCACTTTCACTACAAAGGGAGCAGGTCCAGCAGATAAAGCACATGACTGAGAGATTCAATAACATGCCTTTTAGTTCCATCTCTATCACTCAGTGGGTCCTGGAACAGGTGAATTTACTTCCTTGGGCCACAGCTTCCTCATCTATAGAATGGGAACAAAAATACCTACCTTGACGGAGCGTTGGCTAAGGCCTAACTTGTTAAAGTTTGTGAAGGATGTACTTTAAGATACTTGGTGTATTTCCAGTGATTTCAGCGGAGAGATGTGTTGATTTACACCAGAAGAGGAACTGGCTCAAATTTTCAAAAACAATAAATAATTTTGGGAGCCCAACTTGAAGCACCTGAAATGGGCCCGATTTTCAGAAAGTGCTGAACACCTGGGGCCAGATCATCAACACATTGCGGCACCTAACTCTTACAATTGGAGTTAGGTACCAACCTCTGATACCCTAAGGTGTCTCTAGTTGCCCACCAAATTCAAAAGCTGCTTTTGAAAATGCAGGGTTACAGTGCATAATGGATATATCATCACCCAGTTATGCTGAGCCAGATGGTCAGATAGCGGGGTGCTCTTGAGGTTTCTGAGCTGCACCAATAGTAGCTTGCTTGACAGAAACTGAAAGGCTGTATCAGAGATGACCACAGTGCAATTGATTTGCCACTTTGGTTTGGGGAAACGATACTGTTCTGAGGTTGGGCCTACACACAATTTTTACACAAGGGTAGACAAGCCCTGAGACACAATATATCTGTACAGAACTCCCAGTCAGGATTCAAGCTAATTTAAAAGACTTCTCAAAATGAACCAATTTTTCATTTTTCAAAATTTTCTGTGGAAATCAAAATTGCCCAGGAGTTTCAGAATTTAGCTTGTGACTGAGGAAAAAAGAATTAATGATGGGGGAAAAAAATAATCAAGAAAGATGACTCATGCTACCATATCCTGTTTTACTGCATTTCTGCAAGTCCTCTTGCCTTGACCAGAATTTATTTTCAGAAATAGAAGTATAAGTTATTGGAGCCCATTCAGATGAGTAAGTGGATAGCTCTCTCACTGTTTTCAATGGAGCTTGATCTTTGTCTCGTAAATTAACATGCTGCCACCTCACGAATGGATGAAATGTAAAATAGAGTGTGAAGATTAGTGAATATCAGCCAGAGGTGAGGAACATTGGTGCAGGAGGTTCACTTAATCATAGTGCATATGACTAATATGAAAGTAGCTCTCCATAGACTAGTCATATGCCAAACCATAATCCTGTTTTATTAGAGTAAATGGGTTCTAGGGATGCAAAAAACTGTAAAACGGTTACATGTTATTAACATGGATTCCACAGATCAATTTCATTTAGATAAAAAGAGATGGAGAGAAAATATTTGACCAAGTTTGTTGATAATTATGGCAGTTTAAAAAAGAAAATACTTTGTATAATCAAGACATATATCAGGCTCTCTAGACAGGCACATTATTGGATAATGTACAGAGCTACTGAAACACAACTGATATATTATCCATTCTCTTTTTTTTGCTTCACACACGGGCAGCTAAAGCTACCAAGCATATATCACTATTATTAGTTGTAAGTAAAATATATATGTATAGATGCAGATCTATCTGTAAAAATAGGCAAATACAGGAAAGAGGGGGTGGTCCTGGGGAAAAGTGTGTGCTTGGGGAAAATCTGTACTACTCTTCCTTTAAGGGCCCAGGATCTTCTGGAGAGGGCAGGACAAGGCTTCCCTCTCCCCCAGCTAAGCAGGAACATCTCTGGGAACAGGGACTATGTAAATTCTGCCTCTTCCCTCAGACCAGGGACTAGACACCAGCAGGGGAAGTTGTTGCCTGCTGAGATCTCCCAGCCTAGGGAGAAAAGGAGTAAAGTAAAGATGGGCCAACTGGGGAGAAGGTTGGAGGACACAGTGGGCCTGAGTTAATGAGCACAACAAGAGGGAAAAGCCTGACAGGAAATCCTCTGAGCCCCACAAAGGAGAGCTGGGAAGCCCCCTTTATCTAAAGGTGAACTCTTTTGTGGTAGAAGCTGCTTAAACAAAACAAATTAGACCCTAGCATCGGGGGAGGAAATTGTTTAAAGACTTTGGTGGCAAGTGGCTTATTTCTGAATCCCAGAAGAGGGAGCTGAGGTGAGTGGGCCTGCAGGGCCATATTGTGCTACAAGAGGGTGTGCTGGAGAGTGCTGCTCTGCCACAATATGTTATACCAGGGATTGGCAACCTTTGGCATGCGGCCTGTCAGGGAAATCTGCTGGCAGGCCAGGACGGTTTGTTTACCTGCAGCATCCGCAGGTTTGGCTGTTCGCGGCTCCCACTGGCCGCGGTTCGCTGCTCCAGGCCAATGGGGGCGGCGGGAAGCGGCGGCCAGCACACCCCTCGGCCTGTGCCGCTTCCCGCCGCCCCCATTGGCTTGGAACAGCGAACTGCGACCAGTCGGAGCTGCGATCGGCCGAACCCGCAGACGCTGCAGGTAAACAAACCAGCCTGGCCCACCAGGGGATTTCCCTGAAGGGCCGTGTGTCAAAGGTTGCTGATCCCTGTGCTATACACGCACACACAGACACACACAAAACATGTTAAAACATTGTTAATGTTACACAGTCAAGCCCACAAAAGTTAGGGAATGCCAGAATTCAGGTTACCTGTGCAACATTAATTCACCCCACTGCACATTATGATATAGTCTTTAATTACATGATCAATTACTATTTTTTCCACAGGTGTCCTGCCTCATTCGCTGCATAGGATGGATGGTACTCACTGAATGAGCAGCTATTCAATATTTTTCTTCTCATAGTTTAATGTGTGGCCCCAGGCCTTATCTACTGCACACCATTCAAACCCTTTTATGAAGACAGAATTAATAATTTTCTCCTGGGCTTCTCTCTGGTGCTCATCACTATGGCATCTGAGTGTTTCAAAAACATTAATGAACTTATCTTCACAAAACTCCTGTGAGGGGAGTGGGTGGAATTATTCCAATTTTACAAATGGGGATCTGAGTCACAGAAATTAAGGTAAAAAATCATAGAATCATAGGAGTGGAAGGGACCTTGACCTAGTCCCAGTCCCCTGCACTAAGTATTATCTAGACCATCCCTGACAGGTGTTTGTCTAACCTACTCTTAAAAATCTCCAATGATGGAGATTCCACAACCTCCATAGAGAATTTATTCCAGTGTTTAATCACCCTGACAGGAAGTTTTTCTTAATGTCCAACCTAAACCTTCCTTGCTGCAAGGAAGCCCATTGCTTCTTATCCTATCCTGAGAGGTTAAGAAGAACAATTTTTCTTCCTCCTCCTTGTAACAACCTTTTATGTACTTGAAAACTGTTATCCTGTCCCCTCCCAGTCTTCTCTTTTCCTGACTAAACAAACCCAATTTTTTCAATCTTCCCTCATAGGTCATGTTTTCTAGACCTTTAATAATTTTGTTGGTCTTCTCTGGACTTTCTCCAATTTGTCCACATCTTTCCTGAAATGTGGCACCCAGAACTGGACACAATACTCCAGTTGAGGCCTAATCAGCGCAGAGTACAGTGGAAAAATTATTTCTCGTGTCTTGCTTACAACACTCCTGCTAATACATCCCAGAATGATGTTTGCTTTTTTGGCAACAGTGTTACACTGTTGACTCATATTTAACTTGTGATCCTCTATGACCTCCAGATCCCTTTCCACAGTACTCCTTCCTAGGCAGTCATTTCCCACGTGTCTACTAATTTTGCATGGACAATTTCAGATGTAAAAAGAACAGGAGTACTTGTGGCACCTTAGAGACTAACAAATTTATTAGAGCATAAGCTTTTGTGGGCTACAGCCCACATATTCAGATGCATATAGAGTGGAACGTATATTGAGGAGATATATATACACACATACAGAGAGCATGAACAGGTGGGAGTTGTCTTACCAACTCTGAGAGGCCAATTAAGTAAGAGAAAAAAACTTTTGAAGTGATAATCAAGCTAGCCCAGTACAGACAGTTTGATAAGAAATGTGAGAATACTTACAAGGGGAGATAGATTCAATGTTTGTAATGGCTCAGCCATTCCCAGTTCTTATTCAATCCTGAGTTGATTGTATCTAGTTTGCATATCAATTCCAGCTCAGCTGTCTCTTGTTGGAGTCTGTTTTTGAATTTTTTCTGTTGTAAGATAGCCACCTACAGGTCTGTCATTGAATGGCCAGACCGGTTAAAGTGTTCTCCCACTGGTTTTTGAGTATTATGATTCCTGATGTCAGATTTGTGTCCATTAATACTTTTGTGTAGAGACTGTCCGGTTTGGCCAATGTACATGGCAGAGGGGCATTGCTGGCACATGATGGCATATATCACATTGGTAGATGTGCAGGTGAACGAGCCCCTGATGGTATGGCTGATGTGATTAGGTCCTGTGATGATGTCACTTGAATAGATATGTGGACAGAGTTGGCATCGGGCTTTGTTACAAGGATAGGTTCCTAGGTCAGTGTTTTTGTTCAGAGATATGTGGTTGCTGGTGAGTATTTGCTTTAGATTGGGGGGTTGTCTGTAAGCGATGACAGGTCTGTCTCCCAAGATCTGTGAGAGTAAAGGATCCTCTTTCAGGATAGGTTGTAGATCTCTGATGATGCGCTGGAGAGGTTTTAGTTGGGGGCTGAAGGTGACAGCTAGTGGAGTTCTGTTATTTTCTTTGTTGGGCCTGTCTTGTAGGAGGTGACTTCTGGGTACTCTTCTGGCTTGGTTAATCTGTTTTTTTCACTTCAGCAGGTGGGTATTGTAGTTTTAAGAATGCTTGATAGAGATCTTGTAGGTGCTTGTCTCTATCTGAGGGATTGGAGCAAATGCGATTATATCTTAGAGCTTGGCTGTAGACAATGGATCGTGTGGTGTGTCCAGGATGGAAGCTGGAGGCATGTAGGTAAGTGTAGCGGTCAGTAGGTTTCCGGTATAGGGTGGTATTTATGTGACCATCGCTTATTAGCACAGTAATGTCCAGGAAATGGACCGCTTGTGTGGATTGATCTAGGCTGAGGTTGATGGTGGGATGGAAATTATTGAAATCATGGTGGAATTCCTCAAGGGCTTCAGATGTGTAGGCCCTGATTTTTCAGAGTTCTTAGCCTTTGGACTAGACCAGTTTGCCTCAAATAGAAGATGTTTTTCTGGGGAAGAGTCCCCCATTTCCCTCTCATTCTTCTGCAAGGTCAAGATCATCACCCCCAACTCTCCATTGCCAAGCTGATCATGATCACTGTACTCAGAATGTTTTCCACCAACAAACTATCAACATTTTCAGTATGTGCAGCTTAATATATGTTTACCCAGTAGTGTCTCTGTCCTTGGTTGTGCTGAGGAGAAGAGTGTTCTAGGCAGAATGAGAGAACAAATGAATAGATTCCTTAGTTCCTCTCTCTCCTCTCTGTAGCACACCCACCATCTCAGACAAGGGCTTATCATGGGTTAAGGAGGAATATTATTGTGTGAACATGTTAAAATATCAGCAGTACCACAGTGGTGCAAGTGTGTTAGTTGGGTTTGAATTTAATGTGCAGATTGCTGCGTTGCCATCTAGTGGATATATTTGCTTCCCTCCTGAATATCCCTTCAGAGACTCTGCGCTGCTCTGTGTATCCTGCTACTTTTAATCTCCTGCTGACACGTGTGTATGTGATTAGGACAGACATAATGGCAGTGAGGACATACCACCAGGGCATTGCCCAGCCTTTCACAGCCAAGAGCTGTGAAGCTGAGACTGGTGTTTATTTGTATTTATGGTCTCATTTTCCAGGATAGGAGCTGAGCTATGAAACATTCAGGCATGCAGGATACTAACCTCTGGTTTTAGACCTCAAGTTGGTTCAGTTCCATCTGGAGGTCACAAGTCAGGAAGAGTCTAATGTTCTCATTCTAATCTGAATTACAAAATTGCCCATATAGTTTGGCAAGACTTGCAAGTTTTTTCTCAAGAGAAGCCGAGGACTGTAAGTGTGTCTGATCTTTGACCAAGCGGTGTGTGGGAACATTGCATGGCAAGTACCTCCAAGTGCTATGCTTGCCTCAAGAAAAGAGAGAGACTATTTCGGCACTGATCCTCCATTTTGCTCCATGTGGACAAACACCTTGGTGGGAAGTAAACGGAGCTCTGAAGAGGCATAGGTCTACCTGGGTGGAGGGATGTCCAGTGTTGGGATGTTGGTCAGTCATACAGAGATATACTGCATTTGATGTACCACATTTGCGTGTGTGTTTTAGATCCAGAAGCTTTGCTCACAAACCCTGGCTTCTCCTGAGTTATCATCTCTGGTTTAAAATTCCATTTTTGGCCATTAATATAACTATTTCCCCATGTGCTCTTTCATTCCCTAGACTTCTGTACAAACAACTGCAGTCATATATGACATACATGACAGGCAGGTTATTACATAAAAAGACCATCCAATGACTGCATACAGCTTGGAGAAAAGACTGATAAATAGCAATCCACACATGCCTCTTAGCTGAGAAGCATTGTCCAAGACCACAGATAACTGTTGTGCTGTAAAAAACAAATTCAGTAATACAAAGAATGCTCCCCTTAATGTTCAGATGAGTCCGGGCGATAATTCTGAATAAAATGATAGATTGATTGATTGAAAATGCAGCATGTCCATTATTTATCGACCTGTCTAGGCTGCTTATACCGTGCTCATGACAGTTCCAGCACTGCCGTCTCCCCCAATCCCTGGCAGCATGGCTGCAATGGAGCTGCATTAGTAGTGCTTCCCCTGCCTCAGGGACTGTCCTTAAAGGGGGCGTGAATTCCTTCGCATGCAAAGGGGGCTGCAGAAAAGCATGCAAGTTCCCAGCCTGGTTTGCCCATCCCTAACCCTGAGCTTACTCTCTAAGGAATCTGCTCTGTAGTTTAAATTGCAGGGATCAAATTCTGTCCTGATATTAGGGTTACCATACGTCCGGATTTTCCCGGACATGTCCGGCTTTTGGGGGTTCAAATCCCCGTCCGGGGGGAAATCCCCAAAAGCCGGGCATGTCCGGGAAAATCGGGAGGGAGGGATGGAGGGCTCGGCCGGGGCCGGTGCGGGGCCGGGCCGGGGGCATGGTGCCGGGCCGGGCGCGGTGCCGGGCCGGGGTAGCGGGGGGTGCGCCGGGCTGCGGGGCCGGGCGGGGAGCCGGTCTGGGGTAGCGGGGGGGTGCGCCGGGGAGCCGGTCCGGGGTAGCGGGGGGGGTGCGCAGGGCCGCGGGGCCGGGCGGGGAGCCGGGGGTGCGCGGGGCCGGGCGGGGAGCCGGTCCGGGGTAGCGGGGGGGGGTGCGCCGGGCTGCGGGGCCGGGCGGGGAGCCGGGGGTGCGCGGGGCCGCGGGCCGGTCCGGGGTAGCGGGGGGTGCGCGGGGCCGGGCGGGGAGCCGGTCCGGGGTAGCGGGGGGTGCGCGGGGCCGGGCGGGGAGCCGGTCTGGGGTAGCGGGGGGGGGGGGTGCGCGGGGCCGCGGGGCCGGGCGGGGAGCCGGTCCGGGGTAGCGGGAGGGTGCGCGGGGCCGCGGGGCCGGGCGGGGAGCCGGTCCGGGGTAGCGGGAGGGTGCGCGGGGCCGTGGGGCCGGGCGGGGAGCCGGTCCGGGGTAGCGGGGGGGGTGCGCCGGGCCGCGGGGCCGGGCGGGGAGCCGGGGGCGCGCGGGGCCGCGGGCCGGTCCGGGGTAGCGGGGGGGTGCGCGGGGCCGTGGGGCCGGGCGGGGAGCCGGGGGTGCGCGGGGCCGCGGGGCCGGGCGGGGAGCCGGGGGTGCGCGGGGCCGCGGGCCGGTCCGGGGTAGCGGGGGGTGCGCGGGGCCGGGCGGGGAGCCGGTCCGGGGTAGCGGGGGGGGGGTGCGCCGGGCTGCGGGGCCGGGCGGGGAGCCGGTCAGGGGTAGCGGGGGGGGTGCGCCGGGCTGCGGGGCCGGGCGGGGAGCCGGTCCGGGGTAGCGGGGGGGTGCACGGGGCCGCGGGGCCGGGCGGGGAGCCGGTCCGGGGTAGCGGGAGGGTGCGCGGGGCCGCGGGGCCGGGCGGGGAGCCGGTCCGGGGTAGCGGGAGGGTGCGCGGGGCCGTGGGGCCGGGCGGGGAGCCGGTCCGGGGTAGCGGGGGGGTGCGCCGGGCCGCGGGGCCGGGCGGGGAGCCGGGGGCGCGCGGGGCCGCGGGCCGGTCCGGGGTAGCGGGGGGGTGCGCGGGGCCGCGGGCCGGTCCGGGGTGGCGGGGGGGGGGTGTGTGTGCGCGGGGTCGCGGAGCCGGGAGCCGGTCCGGGGTTGCGGGGCCGGGCCGCCGGGGGGTGCGCTGGGCCGCGGGGCCGGGAGCCAGTCCGGGATAGCTGGGGGGGTGCGCTGGGCCGCAGGGCCCGAGCCGACCCAGGCTTGGGCCGCCAGGGGGGCCAGCCTGGGCCGCGCCTCCTCCCCCCACACACACCCCCCTTACCTGCTTCAGGCTTCCCGCGAATCAAATGTTCGCAGGAAGCAGGGGAGGGGGCGGAGACTTTGGGGAGTGGGCGGGGCTGGGGGCGGGGCCGTGGCCCGTGGAGTGTCCTCCATTTGGAGGCACAAAATATGGTAACCCTGATATAAGCATGCTCAGCTACTCTAGAAATAAATAGAAATTGTAGCTGCTTAGGCCGAGGTTGAATTGAGCCTGTATTCGGTGAGTCTTTTATATACCCAAAGAGCCCTTCCTTTCCTCCTGCGACCTCACCATGATCCTTATGAGCAGTTTGGGAATGTACAGTTTTCTACACATTACAATTGTTTTATGTTTCCTTGCAATTAATGTTTATATTGGGCTCTGAGATTTTACATGCAGAAAACTAAACTAAGCATATTTGTGTTATATCCAAGAATGCTGTGTCACTGTACTACATTCTGTTATTAAATATGTGGAAAATCAATGTAAAGGAAGTTAAAGGATTCATTCTCAGTATTCCCTTGGAGGTTATAACATCAAAGCCATCAGGGCAAAATACCCTCTTTTACGCTGTAAACTTGCCTTTAAATGTCCTTTAATCTCATACTGACCGCCTTAAGCCTTTGATCAAATAAGGAAATGTACAGTGTCCATATTTGGCTTCTCAGTAATGGAGTATTGCACAAAGTCCAGTAGGAAGATAAGGCCTTAATTTCTTGGAGATATTAGTAGCTGATCTTTGGAAGACTCTTATCCTCCATATTTGAATGGAGCACTGCACACAAGCAGCATGAGCCACCTGGAGCTGATGAAGTGCCTGCATCTGTACTGTACCATTCCTATTGTGGTGCTTCACCAGTGAAATCAGCGGAACAGTCAAGTGGGGAATTCAAGGCCCTACTCCCCACAACCCCCCACACCGTACCTATCATTTCTCATTCACTACAATGACATTGACTCCTGCCTCCAATTGGCCACTGCTACCAGCCTTCATCATCCACTTGATACATTTTCAAACAAGTAGCCTTTCTTCTAGCTCCCATGCTGCTCCTAGCACCTAGAAGGAACTCCCTGTAAACATCTGAAAAACTACCTCAAGTCATCAGCCTCCTTAAAAATCTCCTTTGCTGTGATGCCTACAAAACCACTGGACAACAGGTAGGCAGGGCTGTTGAGAACACTGCTTCCTATGCTGACCAATACTGTCGGATTGTTTCCTTGTGCTCCCCGTCTGTCTCTGTATGCACTATTGTCTCTTGCTTTATGCTTAGATTGTAAGTGCTTTGAGGCAGGTGCTTTTTGTTCTGAGTTTGTATGGCATCTAGGGTCCTGACCTGTGACAAGGGTTCCTGGGTGCTGCGGCAATACAAATCATACTAATTCCCTTTGCAATGGGGAATGCTCAGTGGGAACAGAGCCGGTTTAGCAGCTCTGCACCACCTGCCTCTCAGCCCCATATGGAGGGAGTGTGCCTGGGGCAAAAGGAGCCTGACCGGAGGAGCATTCTTATGCTCCGGATATTGCTACTATGTGCCCTTCGGCCCATTGGCAATGGGGCATTTGTTTAGAGAATATCTAGGCTGCTCTACCTTGTGCTGGGAGCCTGTTTAGTCCCCAGCTGGCCCCCAGAATTGTGGAGCTGTAAAGATGAAATAAAGCCTCCCCTTTCCCTCCATCCAGGCCCTGAGCCAAGGGCAGCTCTTGCATCCACAGGAGCCTACTGGTCATGGGGGATCCAGTGTTAGTATGTAATTGACTCCTTAGGATCCACTCTCCCTGCACAGTGTGGAGCATCATATGCTCCATGCAGACATCTCTGAGATGATACTTTTTGCCCTCTAAGGAATTGGGGCATCCCAGTGTCTATAATGGCTCTGGCTTGGGGCATGCTGCAGGTTCCTTCCTCTTCAGGTTTAGCAGGAAATTTCAATGCACTGTTCCCCCAGCCATGCACTCCAGTTCTGGGTATGCTCCATTATCCCATCCCCTGCCTCTCAACTGGCATAGCTTTGGAGATAGCAGTGGGATGGGGGAGCAAGTTGCACATGAGTGTTTTGCCCAGTAGCTATAGTGGAACCCCAAACGAATGGCTTTCTAAGCAGACCCAGATTTGCTCAGCCCAGTCCTGAAGTTAACACTGGATGCACAATGACACACTTTAATTTGTTTTAAAAGTACATTGACATGTTGGATGCACCATCAAGATTAATGTGATATCGTCTCTTGATGTCAGTGGAGGGCTGGTCTTTCACAGCCACTGGCTTTGGCCAGGATGCTAGCTCTGGTATCATAATACAGCACCTTCTTTTCAAAAATAAGCCTGACAAATTGTATCACAATCTACATAAATGCAATTAAACATGCAACACATCTGCGATACAGAAATAGGCTAATTAACGACCTGCTGATTCCTTGATTTCCCTGTTGTGGTTTTATTGCTTTATTACAGCTTTTCTCTTTTATTGTTTTTATTTTGAAGAATTACAGGTTTGCTCTTCAGCCCTTCAAGCAGATTGCTGCTATGAAGCAATCGCCGGGTCATGGCAGGGAACAGGAGCCAGGAGAGTTGGCTTGTAATCAGGGCCGGCTCTATGTTTTTTGTGGGCAATCCGCTGGTCACGCGGATTCGGTGGCATGCCTGCGGGAAGTCTGCTGGTGCCGCGCCATCGGCGTCCCCACCGCTGAATTGCCACCGAAGCCGTGGGACCAGCGGACCTCCCGCAGGCATGCCGTTGAAAGCTGCTACCTGCCACCCTCACAGCGACTGGCAGGCCGCCCCCTGCGTCTTGCCACCCCAGGCACCCACTTGCTGCGCTGGTGCCTGGAGCCGCCCCTGCTTGTAATCCTGACTGCATTAAAGATTCACTACACCTCCTTCAGATAATCCCTTAGGCCTACTCTTTGAAAGGTTTCCACTAATTGTTGCTGCCTCGGTTTGTGGGTGGGGTAGAGGACGCTCTAGAGGACAGGGATCTAGCCTGGAGCTTGGGATACTGATGTTTGAATCTTGCTTTGCATGGACTTTCTGTGTGCATTTGGGCAAGTTATTTAATCTCTGTGCCTCAGTTTCCCATCTGTAAAATGTGGATAATAGCACTTTATTACCACACAGTAGTGTAGTGAGGATAAATATATAATAGATTCTATGATAATGGGGGCCATACAAGTATTCTAGATAGCTAGAGAGAACCTGATTTTTGGGGCTATGAGCTGCCACAGCTGCCACTAGAGATGATCTGTGCAGGTGTGTTAGAAACCAGGAGAGGACATAGGGAGACCTTTACCTCACCCCAATGCACCCAAAGAGTGAAGTCTGGCTAGCACTGTTAGCAGAGCTTATCAGTCCAGGGGATATATCTGGGTAGTCTGAAGATGTTCTGTGTATTGGACAGCACTGGGCTGCTACTCAGCTCATTATCTCCTGCCAATGTCTCCCTGCAGTCAAAGAGCAATTTAGAGACTAACAAATTTATTAGAGCATAAGCTTTCGTGGACTACAGCCCACTTCTTCAGATGCATATAGAATGGAACCATATGCATCCGAAGAAGTGGGCTGTAGTCCACGAAAGCTTATGCTCTAATAAATTTGTTAGTCTCTAAGGTGCCACAAGTACTCCTGTTCTTCTTTTTGCGGATACAGACTAACACGGCTGCTACTCTGAAAAGAGCAATTTGCCTTTTGTGTACCTTGGGCCAGACTGACTGTTAGGGTTAGGGTCACACCAGGAATAATCCCACTGAAGTCAATGGAGCCACATGTGGAATCAAGTGCAAGTCAATGTGATTAGGATAGCTCAGTGGGGGTTTGGTAGGATTCCCTCTGGCACAGCTGCAACACTATAGGTTCTTCTCTCACTCAAGTACTCCAGGGGCTCATATGTCCCTAAGCTGCCCATCACTGAAATGCAGCTGCTTCTGCCATGGAATGCATCACTCACTAAACAGAACAGCATTCCAGGACTAGAAGTGAAGTGATCAAGTTGATCCTACAGATACAGATACATTTTAAATAAACAGAATGCAATTTTCCAAGTCAGAATATGAAGGGGAGGGACATGGGACCGAACAGCCCTACACAGGGGGATAGAATAATGATGGAATTGTGACTACTTATGGTGTTATTGAACAGTAGTATGCTTGGTTGTAAGTGTTTACAAGATTGGGCACTTAGACAATTGCAAGATTGTTGAGTCCATTGTGATCTCTGAATTAAAGACACTATATAAATGTCAGTATCAATATTCCCTTGAGGGAAAATCCAGTCCATCTGCTAGACACTTCAGTTTAAATATATATATTTTTTTAATATAAATATACTTATATTGAAGGGAGAGGTTTTTATGTGAGATAAATTACTTTGCTGGCTTCATCTGTGTTGTGTAAAGTGTAATGGAGGAAAGACTGGGTGCTTTGCTGAAATATTGTGTGGAATTTGTTTGAAATGTTGAATGTAAATTCCTACATAGTCATAGACGAAGATTTGTTTATTTGCAACATCAGAGGCAATGAGCTTTAAAGAACATTCAAATGCAACTGAAACATGTGACATTAATACGAAAGATCATCATTGTTTGGGGAAAGCAATCAGCACCTGGCAAATAGAAATAGAAAAGAGAATGGACTCTTTGAGCAATAATGGAAGAGCAAGTGTTTTACATAACATTAACTCCACTATCTGAAGAGACACTGTATTATTATTTTATTATCACTTATCAGATTTCCATTTTGAATGCACCTTCATCTTTTTGCATTTCCTTGAAACCTAGTTAGTGCTGGTAAAAGGAGCAAGTCTGACAGTGCTCAAGAAGTCTTATCAAACAAGTGCAGCAGAAACACAGTCCCCCAGTCCATGGATTCTCCTCCTCCAGGAGCACCACTTCTAGGACTAAGAGAAAAGCTCAGTTTCTATTCCTACACAGAACTTAACCTCTCTGCTCACACTGCTAGCTAGGGCCATGATTCAGCAAGGTACTCTGTGCAGTTGTGTCTAGATCCACAAAAGGACTTAGGCACATACCTCCAAAATGTAGGTGCCACTGAGATCCTCACAACTCCCACTCAGCTGCCACTTAATAAAAGTCCCATGGCTACTTAAGTTTCTGCTGCTGGGCATGCATACAACACCTAAGACTAGGCACCTGGGAGTCTAGCTTATACATAAACCCTAGTAGGATCCTCAAGCCAGGTGAAGATAGATGTTCCCCTACCTATCTCACATACAGAACATAAGCTGCCAGACAGTCTCAAAGCATGCTTGGCTTGGCTCCATACAAATTCAGGGGAGGAGATTTTCCTTTAGCTCCAGTGGTTAAGGAACTCACCCAACATAGAGAAGACCCTGGTTCAATACCCCACTCTTCTTGACAAGGAGAGGGGATTTGAACAGGGTTTTTCTACCCCTCTCTGTCTCTACTGGGCTGTAGAGTCATTCGCTCTTTCTCTATGGCCCAATTCATATTTAATTATATAGACAAAGTAGAATGGCTTTAACAGGAGAGATTGAGAGAGACCCATATCAGACTATCCCAGGGGACAGCAGTGAGGCTCTACTGAAGAAGATAAGTGATTATGATGTAGGGATTACTTGGTGAGCTTGTGCTAATATAGTAACAGCAGTTTGTAAGACCCTAACTTTTCTGTTGTCTTTCTAATTAGGGTGTTGAAAATAGGGATTATTTAAAAAAAAATCTAAGGATTTAAAAAAAAACCCACCTCTAATGCAGACCACTGAATAGCCATCAAATGGTAATAACTTGTAGTCCCTAGAAGTCAGGCCTGTCTTTGAGCTAATGACCTAGAACTAAAAGTTTCTACTCTCCACTATGAAACTATGGACCTAGCCTCAAACCTAATATGCTTCCTATGTCCTTAAACGTAGTGCTCTCTTCTGGTGGGGTAAACCTAGCTTGCACCTATCCAGGCAAGGAAGGGTTCGTGCAATGAGTAGAGAGGAGAGACTGAGCTGGCAATCCTGAAGAGGGAGGACCCTTCAGCTGGACCTCATTAAGGAGCAGGGACAAAGGAATATGTCAGTGGGAGGCTGGAATTTCAAGTGAAGCAAGCACAGACTCTTGCTCTTTCCTGAAGCAGAGATGAACAAGTTGGTCATGTCCTGAATTCTGCCTGAAAGGGAATTTCCGCTACACTGCAAAGTCATTTAATGTTCCCTGAGTAAGAGGGATTATCTTTATTCCCTGCAGTGAGGAGCCATCTTTACATTTATTTCCTGGTGAGAATGTAGGAGTATGTTGTTTGATAGTTGCAGATGAAGGTTTGCTTTCAGGTAGATTCCCTGAAAGAAAGGGATAATTTCATTATCCCAAGTGGAAGAATCTGGGTGGGAGCAGGTGGCTAAGGCGATGCTCTGTATAACACCCACCTACCCATGGAGATAAGAAGACACTCTTAGTTTTTTAAGCCAGCAGGAGGGTTTAAGCATTAAATAAACCATAATGATGCCTGAGACTACTTAAGTGCCCTGGTGGGTTCTGAGCTGCTGAACTGTGCCACCTCTGGACAAGCTGGACACAAAGCCTGTTTATCCCTAAGTATTTCAGGCACATCAGAAATAATTGGTTGACTCAAGGGAAGCAACCAAAGGAAGTGGCTGTTGCTGATGAATACACCTGCCATTCAGATAAGTGGGAGGCTTGCTAAGAGGGGGTGGAGTTATATGCTAAAGATAATACATAGCTCTAAAACACCAACATCCTATGCAGAGTTCTAGCAGGGAGCAGTTTAATTTCTGGGAAGCTGACTGGCACACCGTTGCATTTTGAATAGTTGGCAAGTTTAGGTAGGCAGAAGAAAAATCTGCCTAGAGACTTTTCTGGGTGCACTGTTGCTTTATTATTTATAGCAAGTTCAATAAGGAAATCTCCACTATCCTGAAACTCATGCGCAGCAGAGTACAAACCTCTCAGCTTTGGTGTACGGGGAGGCTATCTGAAAGGAACTGTACCTGGCTCTGATGAAAATAAAGTCAATAAACTTGCATGAGATTAGCACAAGAAAGAGAGATCAAGCAAAAAGAGATGCACTTTAAATAGCAGCCTTTTTGTGCAGCAGTCACCATCCTTATGACTCCAGTATTAATTGCTGCATTACCACTGCCCTGTAAGACAGGCAGCAAAGCTTGGTAAAGCAAACTCCTCCTCTCTCTTGCTCTTTAGTGAGGTTTGCTGGGTGCCTGTGCTTATCAAGTTCCATTAGGGCACACACATCCACAGGGCATCATATAAAGTATATGCACATGCAGGGGAGAAGCTGAAGGGAAGAGCTATACCTTTAACGAAGACAATACACTGTTTCATCCTGTAATCATCCTTGAAAGCTTTATAGAAGCAAATCTCAATTCAGAGGCTGTTGTTCTGTGTCTGAGCCTAACACCAGAGTTTTGTGCATTGCACAAAGTGCCATCGAACTTGTAAAGAATTCTGCTTTTTTGTGTTCCTGGACTTTGCAAGAGATAAGATCCTTCCTCCACATTTGAACCATGAGTGGCTGTTCAAAGAGATGTAAGCATGGGATTGTTAAATTTGCCCAGACCATCTTTAAGTTCATCACAGGCACTCTCAACAAAGGTAAGGAAAGCAATTTCCATTCACTTAGTTCTGCTTTGCTGTCAGCTGTGACGGGTGATTTCTTTTGCATATTAGGAGATTTGCTGTTGAGATTACTGGGATGTTCTGCTTCATTTCTGAGAGGCAATTGCTTTTAAGGAAGTTGCTGTGTGCAGTGAGCAATGTAGTGATGCTGTGTAGCCTGATGTAATTGTTTCCAACTTCTGAAATGTAATTTGTAGTCTGTTTCTGTATTGGTACAGCCAGACTACTGCATTCTAGTATAGTGTCAGTGTATCTTTTTCTAAAAGCAATTGTGTGCAGTTTCAAGAAGTTAATGGTAGACAGTATTTATAAATAACAGGCTTTATGGTTAGTGATGGGTCAGTCTTTCACATGTCTAGTTAATTTCTGCTTGGTTGTTTATAATATGCTTGTCCTATAAGCATTTAAGTAAGTTCTGTGGTTCAAAATCTAGGTCACTGCTTATCTCACACTTTTTAGCATCTTTAGCTTAGACATCTTTACTTGTCTTCTTTTCACACCTGACCATTCGTAAGTGGAGCGCTAATAAAGCTATACTGTCATTTAAAAAAAAAAATGACCAAATTCATCCCAGGTGTAACTCCAATAACTTCTGAGGTGTTGCATTGGTCAGAGTTATGATCTGGCCCCTACGGGGATATTTGTCCCACTGCTCCCCTTCGCTTATTTAAATTAGCCACAGTCATAGGTTATTCATACTTTTTAACTATTCATACAGGGTTTCTGCTCATGCTTTGCTTGCTATGTATATCTTCAGTAACTTGGACATGCACCTTTAAAAGCACAGTTCATGACTTCTCTAAAGCTTTTTTGCATTGGGATAGTGAGTTTAGACCCATTTTAAAATCAGGTATGCTTGTAATTTGGTGATTCTAGTATTAAGAATCTGTACAATTATCTGTTTTTCTGTATAAATGTCTGAAGCTCTTTTTGATCTCTCACATAGACATGGAACAGGGACATTATAAAAGAAGTACTCATTTAGTTTTCAGATAATTTTAGAAACCTTCAGATGTGTCATATGGTTTTGGTTTTATTTGGAAAAATGTGCTCCTGGATGAATATTTGTTTCAGTTGTTTATTGGGAGAAAAATGCACAGTATTAGATGTTTTTTTAAATTAGTGTGTGCGCCAAACACCAGAAACTGAACTACTGCTGCAGCTTTGTTTAGTAGGGGCTGGGGAATTTATTCATTCTGCTCTTTATGCCTATGACAAACAGATACAAAAATCTAATAACTTAATCAAATTAAATTACTGGCTTTAGAAAGCAATCTGCACAAAACAATACTCTGTTTCAACACCATAGCATGCAGTGTATTGCTGTTTAAAATCAGTTCAGCTGAAGTTTACCTCTTTCCTTTCTTTAATTGCCCTCCTGCCATTACCTACTTTCCTAGGTCTGAAGACTGAGCATCAAATTTCAGAGAAAAGAGATTAAAAAAAAGTAAGCCTGTCACAAATAGCTGTCAGACATCAGCTGTAACTCCTGATTGCTGCCAAGGTGCCCTTATAGAAAGGATTCTTGAAAAGTTTGTGGAAGAAGGGATGTGGTCAGAAAAGTCAGATGTTAACGTTCCTAATGCTGAGAGAGAAGTGATGGTGCAAAACTTGAGTGAGCTTTCCCCACCGAATGAATTAAAACATCTGGGTTTATGGTTTACTTTCTAATCTGTATTTCTGTTGAGGTAAAGGAGGTTTCCATATGGGTCTCAAAGTCTTGCAGCATAAGCCATTGACACTTGCCAGTTGTAGTCCCCAAACTTTGTGTCATTCACCTTGAGCTGTCTTTCTTCAGGACAGCAGGGGTGAGAGATGATGAAATAGAAGCTTTACTCTGATAGCATATTTCCTAGCAGCTGATCTGGTGCAGCTTATCTAAAGGGAACATCTCTAACAGCCCCTGTGCTTTTACTGCCTGCACAGTTTTGGCAAATGAGTAAATCAACATTAGTGAGTTTAAGCAAAACAACTTGCCCCCTAAACAAATGGGACAAATAACAGTAGAAGATGTAAGGTTTTTTTTTTCTAAAACCAGCAGCATTACTATCACTCTGCTTTTCTCCAGTGTAAAATGATGGTAACGCATTTCTATTTTACCCACTTTTTTCCTATGGCAATGTCTCATTTCAAAGCTTCTCAGACTAGATATTAATGATCCTTGAGTATTCAAAGAATTAAAAAACTTTAATCATGTATTTTCTTTGATGCTGCTGCATGAGTTTCTGATTGGAAGATGTAGGCTCGGGAAGGAATAAACAGCGCGAACAAGTTACTTTACATGGGTATCGAAGATCTGGTATAATTAAAGCTGCACATTTCCATATCATAAGCTAGAAAATTCAAACTAAAAAGAAAATGATTATGAAACTGGCTCAGAAGTTTTGATTGTCTATGTCAGCACTTAAAAAAACAAAAAAAAAATCTTGGAAGAAAACCACAGTATTCCTACCAACCGAACATGATCATGTAAGTAGAACCTAAAATACATATACACACATTTCCTCAGCTTTCTGATTTTAGTCCTTCATTTTCTCCTATTCAAGAAAAGCATCCTGTGTTATTGTGCATCTCTTCCCTGCTTACCTTCACATTGTTTTAATGTTTTATTTATTCTCAACAGCTTGTACAAGCAAGCGTTCAGTGACACTGTGAAGCATTCCCTCCTTCCCACACACTTGCTCCACAGGAGCATTCTATAGGCAATTGAGAGGGCAGAGGACATTACAGGGCTCATAAGCTCCATCAGTGGAATTTAGTCCCTAGCTATCTGTCACTTCTGTTGTTGGTTTTGGTAGTAAGATTCTTTTCCTGACTGTCTGTGTTGAGAAATGCTGCCCGAACAGCTGCTATACAAGCTTGTAACCCTTCCCCTGTCAATACGGCCTGATGGGATTGCAGCAACACCTGGGATTGTGTTTTTTTTACATTCAGAGTAAGGAAACAGGCATGTTTATTGCTATTGTGTTCAGGTCTGGTAGGGAGGTAGTTCGTCAGCGTAGCCCCCCAGCCCAACCTGCCTTGGTTTTGGTCCATGACTATGAACTTTTAAACTCCAAGCAGTCTCCAGTCGGTTGGAGCGGATAGCTCTGAAGAGCAGGGCTAATGGGTCCCCTGTCTGTCACCTTGGAAGAGGGTTCTTGTAGGGAGGGGTACTACTGACACCAAGCTGCCCGGCAGATGGCTGTGTTGGCAGGGAGGGCCTTCTTGAACCTCAGCAGAGGGGTTTGGGTGTGGGGACCCATGGGTTAAAGTAAGGGGACTGTGTGTGTGTGTGTGTGTGTGTGTGTGTGGGAAAGCATGTCCCCTGCCCCATTCATCTGCTGAAAGCAGAGGGAGAATTCCGGGTTCTCTCCCTGGCGTGATACCATAGGAACCTTTGTGGGATTGGTCTCACGATGGAAGAGGCACCAGGAAGCCAGTCTGCTTGCATGTGGCTTGAATGCCAGAGGTACTTGTGGCACTCCTGTAAATAGTTGTATTAACAAAGAGCCACTTCAGTTTTAGAAACACGGAGTCCTCTCATGTTCTCACCCAGCACACTGTTCTTGAAATAGTGTGAGATCCCTCTCCATCTGCTTCAATCCTTGATGGGGGTGAGGGGATTGTGGCATGGGGGCCCATTTCCACCAGCCTACCAGCAGGACCGGCTCTAGGCACCAGCAAAGCAAGCACGTGCTTGGGGCGGCACAATTCCAAGGGTGGCATTCCGGCCATTCCTCCCCCCTCTCCCCGTTTGGGGCGGCAAAAAACCTAGAGCCGGCCCTGCCTACGAGAAACCCCTGCCTGGGTCATGATGTCACTGTCTCTTTCCCTTCTTCCCTTGGGCCATTTGCTGGAGTGATCAGGAGCTCCCCTTCTGTCCCCTCTCCCAAGCCCTTTTTTTTTTTTTTTTTTAAACAGTAGCAGCGACCATCACAATCTGCATGTAATCTGGAGGGAGAAGCCTGGGTTGCAGGCGGGAAGAGCATGAAGGAGGCACCAGGTGATCAGTCTGTGTGCATGTGGCTAGGAATGTTAAGCTCTATGCTTCTAGACACTCTGAAAATTGTTTTTTTAAATGATACAGTTTAATTCAATGAGAATTGAGTCATCACATGTTATTACCCAGCATGTCCTGTGTGAAACAGTGGCCAGGACTCACCCTGTCTTGGGTCACTTGAGGATGGTGGTGTATGGTTCTTGTAGCCCAGCATCCCTGCTGAGAGCCAGGACTGGATCCCTGAAGGGTTTTCTGTGGAGCGGAAGGGCTGTGCAACAAGTGTCCCAGTCCATGTCTGTTCCACTGGCTGTACATGAAGACATCGCTGACATCACTTGGCCCAGTCGCAGATGTGTGCTGCTGAGTGGCCTAAAATGAAGCTGAAGCCAAACTGGGGGCTCTGGGATTTCTATTAGAGTACTCTAATTCTTCTCACACAAGATGTGAGATTGTTTTAATGCCTGACGTGTCCAAGATTTCCTTTGTAAATGTAGATGAACTACTGTATGCTATCCCCCCTTCAACCCTCACTCCCTGATTGCTCTTGTTTGAGCCTTGCTAAAGGCTCTCATTTTTGTTTTCTTTCTTTTCCCATCTCCATTCTGCAGTGTAATTCATCTGAATCTGGTAATTCGTCCACTTTTCATAGTTTTAATTGCCATATTATCTGCTCCAGTGCAACGATAAAGTCTTCAAACAGCTTGCTCTCCTTGCAGACTTCCCCCACCAAGCAAATGCAGTCTGAGAAATTCACTACCACAGTGTATGCATGCACAGTCAACATTTTCATCCTATGGTGTGTTTTTCCCCTCTCACATCCAGGTAGTGGTTGCTCTTCTGAGAGGATGTGAGGGGCAGGTAATGGTGAGCAAACTGCCCTACACATATGTACCCATGGGCTGTCCTTCCCACCCCAGGAGCCAGTCACAATCCTGGTGGGGGACACAGATATTTTGCAAGGTTAGGCCTTAGAAATTGTAAGCTGTCACTTTAAACGCACAGAGGAGTTTCAGGCAGGAGGCCCTGTAGGGAAGCATGCAATCTGGGGCTAGCAGCAGTCAGTCTGCAGACAGACAGCCTAGAATAAAGGGAGGAGGGCAACTTGTGCTTCTCTCTTTTAGGGAGCAGCCTGTTTTGTTCTCTCTGGTTTTGGATTCTTATGTGCTATCATTCTGAATGCTAAGAAAGAAGGTAGTATTACATTGCAACCGTCTAGCATGAGTATTTTATGTTTTTATTGAACTTCTATGTGTATGTACCATGAAGATAACGCTTCTGACCTCTGAAAAAGGGGGCTAGCTATCGTAGAGGCTTGGCATGGCATGCGGGAGATTGCATGTTCCACCTGTTCAAAGTGTGACAGAGCTCCAGAACCACTGGAAAAATTCTGTCTGCCTCAGCAGAGTTCTCTGCATTGCTGTTGCCGACCCCACCCTCTGCCCCTCACTGTGGTTTTAAAGCTGCAATCTGGCCCTTGAAATAAGGTTACACTATTTAATATGTGATATCCAAAATATGTCCGAGCCCAGTTAAATGTAGTGGCTTCAGAGCTTGCTAATCTACATAGTTCTATGGAAATCCTCTTCCTCCCTTATTCAGCATTTCTACCTCTACAGAGAGGAGGAGATCTTTCAGTTTATTGTTGGTTAGCTGTTTGTGGTGGACTACCCAGTGTTTCTATGCTGCCCTGGAGCTGGGAGGGAGTGTGAATCCCATTGGTTAAGGAACTCCTGAAATAAGTTTCGGAGAAGGATCAACAAAAAAATGTGTGGGATAGGAAAGAAGAAGGAAAAAAAATTGATAGTGCCCCTGTCCCATAGCAGAGCCAAAACACTTAAGTAGAAGCAGCCTGTGCTTCAGAGAGCAATAGTAAACACGCTATTGTGTCTTCTCACTCACATTAATGCTGCACTTTTTAACCCCTTTTGTTCTTCAAAATCCTTACAGAAAGAAAGTGGATCCAGAGATCTTACGAATAAAATGCATTCCAGATGAATATTACTAGAAATGCATGGGCAGGATCTAACAGTCCTGAGAAATAAACAATCTATTTCTAAAAAGAATAGTTCATTGATTCCTGTATGTGATCTGAAGGCAATGAATGCTAATATTTTAGAAGAGCTCTCAGTGAGAGGGAGAATGGCAGTCTCCAGTCTGCATGTAGTCCTGTATGTTAAGGAATTCAATAACTTGTCCATGACTTGTGCAGGCTTCATTGCAGCTGTGACTGAGCCTAGGTCTACTAGATGACTCTTCATAGATAGATGGGGCTTGATTCCATTCATCCAGTTGGTAGAAAACCCTACTCAGCCTCTTTCATCTATCGAATGTGGGGACTGGGTGGAACACTTCTCCACCATACAATCAGCCAACAAATCATTTGAAATGTCAAAATTTGGTCATAAGCCTCACTGCAAAACAATATGAAAGCAGTGTCTCCTTCCTGTGGTTGACTAGTAGGCATGGTGACCACACACACAACGCTCCCACTTGCTTGTTCCCCACAGTGTGACATGTATTCCGATAATCGGTTCCATCTGTTTCCTTGCAGTTTTTTCTTAGCATTTAGGAAGCTTGTGCCTTATGTCCACAGTGCAAATAACAGCTCAGCTTCCCCATATTCCTAATAGTGACAGTCACACTGAGCCTGGGACTAAGAGTTACAAATTAGGGCTGCAATTTAAATATGAAACAAATTAACAGAGAAGGGTAGTTGGTGGGAGTTTTAATTTCACCGTTTGTCACTTAAATTACTTAATCTGAAAAGATGCTATTGTATAAATAAAGTCTCGTTTAACTTGAAATTGTTTGCCAGTCAAGTAAATGTGCTGATCTTTGTGTAGCTGACAAGTTTATCCACAGATACTCTAATAGAAAACAAAAATTTGAATACGAACAATAAAACAGTTCTAACTGTGCTACATTCTATAGTTCTGTGCCAATCTACTGTGAATATTCAATGTCCTAGAGACCTTTTTTAAACAGTGCAAAGCACACTGCTTAGGTGTGAGCTTAGTGTTTCTGCAGGGATTTTTTTTTTTTTTGTTTACCCAAAAGCCATTTGTATTGATGTGTTAATTTTTCTTTTAATCTATTTTATGTCTGGTATGCTTAAAGTAGGACATAGATGACATTGAACATGCTACAGTTTAAGTGGGCCTATGGTTACTAAAAGGAGGTTCCCATCTGATGAATGGCTGCAGGCACAAGTAGATGACATTTTAAAAAATTACTTGCATTAACTGGGTAGTGTAGTGAATACACTTTAAAAATTCAAATAAACCTACCAAAAAAAATCTGTAATTTACCTGTAGAGAGAACTGTAGCTTCAGTTATAACACAATATTTAATTCTAAAACTCTATTGCAAACTTAAGGAAAGTTACTTTTCCAGTGGAAGGTCATGCCAAGAGAGCACCTGGGTAGAAGACTTTGCATGAAATAAGGTGACTGTAAGGTTGTGAGTCTCTAGAATTGCAATGCATTGCTACAGTGAAGCTACAGTAAAATGTGCAGCAGCCTCTCTCCTATTCGTAAAGATTGCAGAACAGAAAGTAAATTTCTAAAACGTATTTGTTGTCTGAAACTGTACATGCCTCTCTTTAGTAAATTATTTTTGTGCTGGAAATTGTTTGCAGTTTGTTTCAAAATACAGTAGAACTTTTGATTTTATGAATACCATTCTTATGAATGACCAATTATGCAAACAATTTTTCCCAATGGCAAAGAAATCACACTACAAAAGTGATGATGATGAAGAGCAAAGCAACGTCCCTTCATATTCCAATGCCTTCCGTGCATTGGAAAACACTTTTCAGTGGTCTGAAGGACAGGATGCCGTGCACCATGCTGTACTTATGCACTGTGCCAACTGTAATTTTGAGTTGCTCAATTTTATGAAAGTTTCACTTTTTATTAACTCAGTCCCCAATTAGTTCATAAAATAGGGATTCTACTACATTCCCAGTGTATGGTGTTAGTTGCCAAAGTCATGTGGTGGTGGTTCTGATCCATGATTGCAGGACTTGTGAATACTGTGGCCAGATATGCAACTGAAATTCTCTCTGGGTGCATATGTGAGTTTAAAATTAACATTTTGTTGAAATCTGTGTTAACAGATTTGACCGACCCTAATGATAGGAGAAAGTGGATGTAGAAGGGTCACATATACTGTGGAATCCAAACTCATGATCTAATTGGAATGAATATTCTTGTACAACTTCTTCCAGTATTTATTGAGCATTAATAAAATCCAATAGCATGCATATAAAATTGTGGATAAGTCTCCAGAATTTGACTTTCATTCCTCAGTTGATTTTAACTTCTAATTTAATTCTGTGTAATGACTGTTTCTCAACATTTCCTTTTCAGGGCATGTGGATGGAATACCTTTAATGCTGATGACTAGGAGTTAAGTAATCTGAAGTTTAAAATAAGAGTGATTAATAGGGCTTTTCTAAATGGGAGATACGGTATAATAGCCTTATTACAGAGCGAGAGAGAATCTGTACCACAGTCGTCTTGAGGTGCTAATCTTGTAAAGCCAAACCAGAGATGCAAGAGCATAAAAATAAAACTTTATGTGATTTACATAATTGCATCTAGGAGAAGTTAATAAAATTTTCATCTATTGCAATTCAAAAATTGTCGCTAACATTTTAAAATCTGTTGAGTTATAGACACTTCCTATATGTTTGAAATTCTGAAGATCTCCTTCAGCTGCTGTGCAAAGTTATTTGGCAAAAGTAGAAAAGTGGCGCTGTTTTTTCTAATACTTTCTCCCAGTGGTCTTTGTTTTCTCCTCCCCCATTCACACATAGTTATATTAATTTATACGCTCACTTGATTCTATATATTTTCAGTATTCCATATAAGACTTCAGTTTAAATGAAATAATTCAACAAACAAAGAACAAATATAAGGTCTCCATGAAAAAGCACAGTGTGTGTGACTCTTATTGTGTCAGCAACCTCTTTACAATGAGGCTGCCCTCTTTGAATGAGGGCATAACAGAAGAAAGACTGCTTAAAATTACTGTTTCCCCTTCGGTTGTGTTACATCACTACATACTCCATGACTTTTAGTTTTGGCTGGAATCATTTTATTCAGCCTTTTAGAGCTTGCTCTGCGAGGACTGGATTCTCCTGAATGATTCAAGAAGTTACTTTGCTCTCCTAATTGGTTTCAGTAACCATGTAGTCCTGCCTTTGTTTGATCTATTGGCAGCACTGGATTCTGTCTTTCTCGATTTGGTTCACTTATTTCTTGTTTTCCTGACTGAATTTAAATTTTGTCATCGTAAGAGATATAGAGAACAGATATGCCTTGAATGAGTCCTCGAGACTCTCAAAAATTAGAAAGCAACAGAGGGTCCTGTGGCACCTTTAAGACTAACAGAAGATCTGTTAGTCTTAAAGGTGCCACAGGACC
The DNA here is from genome assembly GCF_027887155.1 of Malaclemys terrapin pileata. NCBI lineage: Eukaryota > Metazoa > Chordata > Testudines > Emydidae > Malaclemys > Malaclemys terrapin. The sequence continues at coordinate 31,305,263 of NC_071512.1, forward strand.
CTCTGTTGCTTTTTACAGATTCAGACTAACACGGCTACCCCTCTGATACTCAAAAATTAGAAAAGCTATCCATCTCTGTGTATCTCCAAACGGGAAGTAAAGTCAATATGAAAATGGTTCACATCCTGTGAAATGCTTTTTCTAAGCACGAATGTGGTCTTGTTTGAAGAGGACTATGTTACTGTGCACTAGGACCTTTAAGTTCGCACCTGCAGCGTCCATGTAGGGGCGATACAATGCAGCACTTTGGTGTATGCTGCAATTCACAGCCCCATAGCCTGAAACTTGATGCAGTGTAGACATGCCCTAAAACTCAAATAGGGCAAACTCCCTGTTATCCCAAGAAATCCACATTTTCACAACAAATTTATAAACTATACATTTGTTTGCCTTATAAATCAAATATACCATGAATAATCTGTTGTCCCATCAATATGTCCTTCCTCCCGAATTAGAAGCTAAACATTTGTTTGCCTTGTGAGTCAACTCTACATCTCTCGATATGTGGATAGTGTCTTGTATAGTGTTGCAAGCCCTAAATAATGTGAAATTCTTATGTACAATCAGAAAATGTATGAAGTATGGTCATTAGATTTGGAAGATTATCAGGGATTTTGTTGGTTTTTAATTGTAAATAATTGCACTGTAGAAGTAATATAAATTGTATGGCACATGGAAAAAGGAATATGAAAAATATAAATCAGAGTATAAATTTGGATTATTAAAAGAAATTTCTTAAAAAGGGGTATCCCAATTAATAATGTAGGCTAATATTGAAATACAGTCCTTGAAATTAATCAGACATAAAAAGCTTCCGATAAGAAAAGAACTGAAGAAATCTGTTATACACTGGTGCCATCTACTGGATTCCAATGGAAGCACCAGAGAAACACTGATCTGAAATCTGAGCACTCTGGCACGTGTCCAGTAGAAATCAGCAAGTGGCCCCCTCCAACAAGCTCTGTAATCAGGATATATAAAACTGAGGTCACCAATTGGATGGCAGGAGAGAGATCACTTGATCATTACCTGTTAGGTTCACTCCCTCTGGGGCACCTGGCATTAGCCACTGTTGGAAGACAGGATACTGGGCTGGGTGGACCTTTGGTCTGACCCAGTATGGCCGTTCTTATGTTCATATGTTCTTAATTTGGACCCAAATTGACTGAACCCACAAGAAAGCTGCAGAATCCCCCAGTGCATCGGATACTTGGACCAGCTGTGTGGAGAGTACTCTCCCCACATCCCATGCTTAAAAGGATAAAACAAAGCGATATGATTTAATTTCAAATATTATTTCTCCCTCTGTTCTTTAATATAAATAACTGAAAGTTATTTTGCTAAGTCTACACTCTAGCAATGCCTTGAGTAACCACAGTAGAGATTTTAACTGTTAAATCATGCTCTCCTTTACATAAGTCATTTTATATTCATGCTCTCCTTTATACAAGTCAAAGTAAATTGGCCTAAGAGAGATTTGAACCATAACTTTAAGCAATTGCTTTTGATAGTCTAAACTTGTACCTTTTGGACCAATCCACTCCAGTAGCTGTCACCAGACTTTTAAAAGGTCCTTAAAGACAAGTACATCCTTACCCCTTAGAGAAATACTGGGTGGATGAACAATGTGTTGGGTAGTAAAGAACTGATGAGTAAAAGAAAAGGCAATAAATCTTGGTGATTTGCATTGGTCATTGGTGTAACTAAGTGGTGGGCAACCTGCGGCCTGGGAGCTGTGGGAAGTGGCACGGGCCGCAGGGATGTACTGGCTGTCGCTTCCCGCAGCTCTCATTGGCCAGGAACGGCAAACTGCGGCCACTGGGAGCTGCAGGCAGCCGTGCCAATGTAAAAAAACTGTCTGGCGGCCCACCAGCAGATTACCCTGACGGGGCGGCAGGTTGCCCACCAGTGGTGTAACTGCTGAGCCTCAACCCTAGTCTTTCACAATTTCTGCCAAGACTATATTGATGTGTGCTGTGCATACCTAGAACATTGGTTGTATCTACATTTGAATGGTGAACTATTGATTGTATATTGATGTGGTTCTGGGTGAATTACAAAATTGATTGGTTAAGAATAACCAAGTCTCCTGATTTGAGAAATACTGTTCGAGTTAAAAGTAACCGGAAAGTAACTAGTGTTAAAGTAGTAAGCTAGTTCTCCCTGGACTAAATAAAAACAGGTAATCCTATAGATTCCATTCTAATATTGGCTATAACAGTCATCAAATTAGCAGTTCTAATTTTAGATTTGAGCTCTAAAATCTAACTGGTACCTCAGCAACTTCACAAAATTGACCCCCTTCTATGCTTACCTCGCCACTGATGATCTTCTACGTTTTAAAACAGATTGTTTTGACTATTTCAATGTATTCCACGTCTATCACCTGGTGTACAGTTAAAATATAAGAGTTGAAAGTAGCCTCATATACAGGATCCAAACTAAAAATAGAAATATGCATGTGATTTGCTGGGGATGCAATTTCTAGTATGCATGTGAGGATTGGAATGACCATTTGTTTGGCCTAATTTTTTTTTTATATTGTCTGCATATTAAATCAAGATGTAATGATGGAAGATGTTGTTTGGGGGTATTACTGTTTGGTGTTAATCCTTAAATAGCTCTCCTGCTTCTATTGATTTCCCCTACTGAAATCCTGAAAGATGCTGTCTGCTCCTGATCTGTGTGTGCAACTTATCTTGACCTCAACAGGACTTGGGCTTGAGGACTGAAGGTAGCATGTTCGTGTCATTGCTGCTGATGTGTCAGATACTCCTGTAGCTTCCCGAAATCTCTAAGCCTTATCTCTGATCAAATAATAACTCCCTGCTTTTTATTTTCAGACATAATTATCCTCTGATCATAAGAAATGGAAGGCAGCAGGAGGGCACACTCTCCTTACCTCACTAACAAGAAATTGGGTGGTAACTTGTATTTATTTTCTGTTCTCACTTATGAAGGGCAATGAATTCACATCACTATATGGTCCCTATATATTTAACTGAACATTGTTAGTTTTTACCCTTCTCTCTTTCAATCAAAACTCCAGGAGGTTATCCATGAAATCCCATTTTGCTATCACATGGCTAGGCTAATGCGGTTTTCCATTGGCTGTCTTCCATATTCCACCTATAGTGGTCCAAGAATTGCATTGGCTTCCAATCAAATGTAACTGAATTTAAAATAACTCTTTTTGTTTGATTAGATACCGGTATTTATGTAGGGCCATAGGTGTACATAGCTCTTTATAGGAATAGAGAGCTTAGCCTAATACATATAAACTATGGATCTAATCATATAATTCTTTGTGTTGAAGGTATTGGGAATTGAGTTTGAATAAGGTCCATGACCTTGGTTTGGCCCATACTAAGGGAAGGAGAGGCGTTTTTATACTAACAAAACTGGAAGGAAAGGATTTATATGATACTATTCAGTAGGTTTCATCACCTTTTTTCCTGTGTCTTGTGAGTGTTCTTGTGAGTTTTCCTGTGATACTCTGGGTGGCTCTTCCATGATTTGCCATGTTCTTTACAAAACAGGGGGTATCTTTTTCATTAGGGTCCATCCAGTGTTTAATTTGTACTAGGACTTGCCAGGTTGAGCCCTGTCTCCTCTAGGCTTGGCAGTTCATAGCCCGGGCACCCCTGGGTGGCTTGCGAGTCACTTTTGAAAGTAAAAACATTGCTTGAGTCTCAGCATCTAATTGCTTGAACCCCAGGAACCTCTTTCATTACAAATTAAGCACTGGGTCCAGGTCTCGAAGAAACTCTTGTGTGAATGGCAGGGAACTTGGCATTTCAGTTTTGAAAACCAAGTTAGAAAGAGCTGAATCTCGCTTTTTAACTCTTGGTTTGTGTGTCTGTGTCCATGCTCAAAAGGGGCTTTATTTGACAAGATTTATGTCAAAACCTTGAGAATCACTGCATGAAAGACACTATAAACATAATCCACAATGCAGATCTGGTAATTCAGGATGCTGTGCTGATTTCAATCAGCAATATGGCGAGCTAAGATAACAAAAGTATTTTTTATATTCAAAAGGCCTGGTGCATGGAGTCCTGGTGATTCTAATCACCCCTGCAAAGGCGAGGGAAGAAATGCTACTTGCAACCAGAACACACTGGGTGAGCTTGAGTTAGAGGCTTTGTTGCCTCCTGCTAAACGTTGTGCTTATCACACAGTTCCTGCATTCTTCTCCTGTTTTTATTTTTTACAAGTAGAAACACTTGCAAAATCAACACTGCCTCTGCAAAAGCCTCAGCCCAAAATTGTGTAGCTTAGGCATTAAGTGGAGGAATAAACAGCAGGATTATGTGAAGTTACAATTCTCCGCTTGTGCCATTATAATTAGAGAGATGGGCCCCACTGCTGATCAGAATTAGTTGTTGCAGAGATAACTATGATTCCACAAAAAACAGTGTGTCTGATGTCAGATGAGTAATAAATGGCACGAATGGTTGAACTTCAGTAGCAAAGAGCTTGTTTATTGAAATGTCCTTAGTAATGGCAATAAAAGAGGGTAGAGCATAGAGAGAAAACACTTCCTCTGAACCTGTTACCTCCCTCCCCTTCCACAGAACAATCAGCAGATTGGTTTCTAAGTGTTTTTGTTTTGATTGTCATTATAGCCTGTAAACACAGCAGAACACAATTCACTTGTATGGATAATTGTCTATTCATGCTGAAAATATCACTGCAAGGAAACTGGCTTTAAATGTTTACCATTTTCTACTTGGATCCACAAGTAGCCTTATGAGAGGGAATGCAGCAGCTGGGGGTTAAAAAGCATGTGAGTGGCCCCTGATATTGGTCTCCTGGAACACATTCTGTATGATCAGTGTGCCGTGATTAGGATGAGCCAGGGGGAGCAGGAGCCAGGTGGAGTTGCTGTGGGCCAGATTTTCAGAGATGTTCAGCACTCTGCTCTTGTGGTGAAATTTTTGGCCAGACTTTCCAAAGAGCTGTGCCCCCAATGTGCACAGTTCTTCTGAAAACCTGGCTCTTGTTGTAATGCTTTAATTGGAGCAGAGCTCATGAAAATCAAGGCCTGTGTGTAGTTTGCTCTTCTGGCAACTTCTGCATTAGATTTGACTGAATTGGGCATATGATGGGTGGCTGCCCCTGAGCAGTTACAGTCTCTGTCTGTCTTATCCCCAATGCGTGAATGGACGGGGAAAGATAACAGGTGTGGCTGTATGAATGTAGGGTCATTTTGCTACACAGAGATATGAGATGTGGAAGGAATGCAATGCCTTCTCATGTAGAAAAGCTTGGGCTTTGTACACCTCTACCCCGATATTACGTGACCCGATATAACACTAATTCGGATATAATGCGGTAAAGCAGCGCTCCGGGGGGGGAAGGGGGGGAGGGCGGGCTGCGCACTCTGGTGGATCAAAGCAAGTTTGATATAATGCGGGTTCACCTATAACGCGGTAAGATTTTTTTGGCTCCCGAGGACAGTGTTATATCGGGGTAGAGGTGTATGTTCTCAGTGCATCTTTTGCACAGTCCTGCAATGTTGGTAACCCCACAAAGCTGCAAAAGTTTGGGTGTCATGTTCTGCTGTTCCAGTAGGCTTATCTACAAGAAAAATGCATGGGACCCTGTTTATAATTGAGCATCTACAGTATAATATCACAAACTGAATTACCCAGTGTTCTCACTTTTGCTTGTATTTGATTTACCTAACTTTGAAACTGTCTGTTCATGCATGGACCTGTACAGGGTATTTTAGAATAGTCATTTCAGAAGCTCTTTGTTTTGACAATGATAGTGAGACTTCATTAAGTCCTATCGAATGTTACATATTGGGGAATAATAGAACAGATTACTTTTTCTGCCATTTTCAAATCGACAATTTTTCCAATACCCAGAAATACAGTGCACTTGCTGCTTGAGCAAGTTAAGGACAAAAATCTGACCTACAGCAAAAAGTAAGCAAAACTACATATGTGATACTAGCATAACACAAGCATTCTGCTAGATAAAACTGTCTCATAGTTGTAACCATTTCATAATCTATAGTGGTTCTCATTGCTTTGCAGCTATACATTGTTTCCATTTTTGTTTCCTGTGCTTTATTTATTTACAGTCCTATGAACTAAATTTCTAAGACTTTTATATTTTAGCATAGGTAATTCAGGTGTACTGTTAAAAAAAACAACAGTGTGTGTATTTTTTTTTATTGAGAACTTAAACCTATGTGACCAGTTCATCCTTAATATAAGCCTGTTGACTTCAGAGGAGTTAAACAAGCAATGAATTTTGGCCCATGGTATCTGTTTATTTCTAGTACTTCTAGTATTTCATAGAATATCAGGGTTGGAAGGGACCTCAGGAGGTCATCTAGTCTAACCCCCTGCTCAAAGCAGGACCAATCCCCAACTAAATCTTCCCAACCAGGGCTTCGTCAAGCCTGACCTTAAAAATCTCTAAGGAAGGAGATTCGACCACCTGCCTAGGTAACCCATTCCAGTGCTTTACCACCCTCCTAGTGAAAAAGTTTCTCCTAATATCCAACCTAAACCTCCCCCACTGCAACTTGAGACCATTACTTCTTGTTCTGTCATCTGGTACCACTGAGAACAGTCTAGATCCATCCTCTTTGGAACCCCCTTTCAGGTAGTTCAAAGCAGCTATCAAATCCCCCCTCCTTCTTCTCTTCTGCAGACTAAACAATCCCAGTTCCCTCAGCTTCTCCTCATAAGTCATGTGCTCCAGCCCCCTAATCATTTTTGTTACCCTCTGCTGGACTCTTTCCAATTTTTCCACATCCTTCTTGTAGTGTGGGGCCCAAAACTGGACACAGTACCCCAGATGAGGCCTCACCAATGCTGAATAGAGGGGAGTGATCACATTCCTCGATCTGCTTGCTTTAGCTTAAGATATACACTGTGCAAAACCTCTTTGATATGTTTCACCTTGGTAGTAAATGGCATTAGAAAATCTTACATAATGACTTGCCAATAGTCATAGCAACAACTAAGAATAGCACCAGGAGTTTTTTCTTTGTCGCATCACAAAATGTATCCGTATCACTAAAATGGACCTATTCCCCCATCAGAAAGTATGAACCATGACCTAACATTTCTCTGACAATGACCTAATGAGCAATTTCTTTGTATGAAACAAAATAATATATATAAAGACCGCTTTTATAATGTACTGAGAGTTTCTATAGCCAGAGAGATAATTCTGCTTATTATGGCCTTTATGTAGTTCACTTAACTCCACTCCACTTAAAGGTAACTGTGTATAGAAACAGTAGAAGTCAAAATGTAGAACAATGGTACAATCTAGGCTTCTCTTCCTCAATTCTTCAGTCTTCTTCAGTCCTTCAGACAGCTGAATTTAGGGACTGGGTAACACATTACATTAAGTATCTATTCCAACAAGGAATCAGGTTTTCAATAATTTGGCATTTTAGTTCCATGTACATTTCTCCTAGACAGTTATTGACTCTTCATTTTTCTCATGTTTTCTGGAGCAAGCTGATTATTGGACCAGCAATCCATCTGAGTTCTAAACTAATAACCTCTTACTCTGTAGACCCTCAAACAATTTTTGCTGAAAATGGACTAGATCCTCAGCTGATGTAAATTATATAGACAGTGATAGACCTCCCCCCCCCCCCCCGCAAATGGAGAAGGTGGCCCAATTATTTTTTACACTCTTCTTTTGATGTGACTAGCACTCTTTCTGTCAATGTCATCGGAGTTGACTTCTTACCACCTTCAGTAGCTCTTTTAGGATTCCTTTAGTCTGGCATCCAAAATCACGGGTTGTCTTTGAAAACCTTAGCCTAGAGGAAACGGAATGGGTGAAAAAAACATCTGAGACATGCCAGAGGAGCTTAGATTATACAAAATATAAACATGAAGTGTATTAATTAAAGGTTTAATCAAATCTGGTGGGAACTTCTGATTCAGTCCTGTACACAAATTTAAGCAAAATAGCTAAGTACATTTTGTATGTTAATGTGAAAATCATTAGCACGTGTGATGTTATATCAAGAAATTCTAATGTTTCAATGACTGTGTCTAAAGTAAGTAAACAAAAGAAAAAATCTTCTTCCTCTGTGTTCCGGTGCTCAAATATACTGTATAGATTTGTGTTCCACGCTGATTTCTGGAGTGTTCTGATTCCCAAGATAAATTAGACTGATGAGCTCTACTTGAAAATGATACAGCCAACTCAATTGTCCTGCAGAGTTCATGACTCCCTGAATCTGCTCAAATGTTTCAAATTAAAAGCAGTTGAAAATAGTCCAGCTCATAAACACAGTGGGAATCTGCAGGGTCAGATGCTACTGAGTGATGCTCATCCTGGGCAAGACAAGGCTTATAAACAAAATAGTCAAACCTTCCCTTTCTGGTTTGAAAAAGTTCTTTCTGATAAAGCCGAAAGAATCCTGTCCCTCCCACCATCTGGCCCAAGGCCTACATGTGCTTCCCTTATTAGGGAACAGTTGATTCAAGTATAGTAAATGTCCCGTATGTAAAATAAGTCCTTTGTGCTGAGAAACAAAAATGGCAAAGGGTCTGGAAAGTAAATTTAGTTGTTAAAATCTGCACTGAATAGGGACCTTAGTAGATACATGGTCCCTCTTCCATCTATGTAGGAGGCATTCATAACTTTTGTTCTTAACTGGGGAAACCAATCAGTGTTGCTTACAACACACTACTCCAAGGGGCATGTCTGGGTGAGGAGGGGGAATAGCCAAGGCCCTGTTCTCCTGCACAGCAACCAGCATCATACAGTCTGCATGAGGGAAGAATTGGTCATGTTCCTCTCTGAAGGTATAGCTAACTGCTACTCTTCCTTCCCCAGTGCATAGTGTACTTCATGTTCTCCATTATCATAATGCTTCCTTCCACAGTGCTCAGGTACTGAATGTGTACCGACCCCTCCCTTCTATTCACACCTTCCTCCCCCAAATATTACCGCATTCCTCCAGTTGTTGAGCAGTAATTTAGCCCCTGGAATTCTAACTTTGTGTTTCATTTAGAGAATGGACAATCAGATGCTAAGAAATATGAGAGAAATACACTTTTTTTTCTCCCCTGCATGTCTCACTCAAAAATGGCAGCATCAGTTCAGCTCAGATTTAAACCAAATGTTCTCTTCTGGGCCAAGACTAAATGTGGAAAGCTTTAGCCTGAAAGGAAATTGAGTGAAACTATTAATAAGCAACTGGAAAAAAGCAGTTAGAATCAAAGCTGGAAATCCAGGTTGACCTTCAGTGTGTTCTACCTACAGAGGCTATTATGACTCCATCTAATATTTTATTCCTAAGGTTTCTAGAGTGTGCTGCAGACTGTCTTTTCTTCCTATTAAAAAGTTGCATTAAATTCAAAAATATTAATTTAGAACAGCCAATTAAAATGGGCCCATTCATGAAATCCTTATTTACTCAAAACACCCTTTCATGTTGTACAATCTAGTATTCATATGAGTTTGTCACATGCAGTTGTACAAAACTATTTGACTGCAGACCATTGACTATGAACCTCAGAGCTCTGTGTAATCAGGGAACTTGTGCAGTTTGCTGTTTGTGTGGTCTAGCTGTGTTGTGGCATCTGATTGTAAGAAAAGCACAGCACCCAACATGATCTCTCTTGAAAATCTGGCTACTTGGTGCCTAAATGGAGCTGAATTTACTTGAAAATCTGGTTCACAGAACATAGCACTAGTGATAAAGGCTGATTTTTTGGAAGCTCAGAGTCCCGGGCTGTCTGTCCTTGCATCTGTTTATGGGCTGGAGATGCATTAAGTTGATCCACAACTGTGTGTGGATTCTCTCCATAGAATTTGTTTCTCTTGTTTTTTACCTTTTATACTTGGGAAGACAGTGTTCATTACATTCCCACTGATGTCTCTGATGTTACTGTAGTGCAGGACTATTCTCTGCACTTTCATTTAGTATCCAGTAGGGAGATCCAGGTGTCTTAGCCTTTTCACATTAACTTTAAAAAAAAAAAATCCACACATGGTAATGCACAGGGAATGTCTAAGTAAATCTGCATCATTTCTCTATTAAAAAACACTCTTGATAACAGCCAACGGACAAGGACTGGTGGTGTCAGGATTCCTGTATATGTTTTGAGTACTGATGTATTATATCTGATTAGCTGGTGCTCAAACAAATTGATTGTTTCAGAGACACCCACAACTCAAACTTTGGTCAATTAATTCTTCCTTCAGTATCAACACTTCTGACTGGAATTCAATACAGTAAAAAATGCATGCACTATTTTGACATTGGTTAATGTCATCATAGGAATGCATGATTCGGTGCAAATAGAACAGAAGAGGTCCCTTGGACAAAGAGCTTGAAAACTAGGTGAGCTACAACAGGCAAGGTTCAAGGGAAGACACTGAACACAGGGGAAGGGAAAGGTATCTTCACTTCTGAAGCTTATCCAAGGCTACTCAGGACCTCAAATCCTGGGCTATTCAGCCTTACTGCTGAATTCAAGACCTTAAGTCAGGAAAATAGGTTATAGGCTTGTGACTCACCCCAGAAGCAATAAAATTAAGACTGAAAAATTAAGTGACACTAACGCATTCTCTCATAAAGATGACTTAGCATTCGCAGCCAGAGAACAGTTTGTACTAAAATTCCTTTTACTTATACGGGTGTTTGGCATTAGTGCATGGTTTCATTCTCAGGGGATTAGGCTAAATCAAATTTCAGCCATCACGGTAACATAATGGAGACCATGCAGAAATGGCTCTCAGTGTAAATCTTAGGTACCATTGTTCAAAAGCGGCAAAGCCACTTGGGCGCCCAAGTCTCTCTGAAAGTCAACAGGCCTTAGGAGAGCGTAAGTGCCTCTTTGGAAAATGGAGCTTAGGCTTGTTTACATGGTGTGCCAGAGGGGGGTAAATTCTCATCCGCACTAGCATGTTGCACACTAACTGGCACGTGTGGACCATGCTGGCACAAGCTCAAAGATCTCTAGTGTGTGTTAAGTTAGTACTATTTGAAATGAAACTGCATTAACTAGGGAACTGTAGTGCACACCAGCAGGGGCAGTCACATCCCTCTGGTGCAGACAAAGCGCCATGTAAACAAGCCCTAAGTCACTTAAGGCATTTTTGAACATTGTACCCTTTATCAGAATAGTCATAAAGTGAGAGCCTTATTAGGCACAGTGTATCCAAGCTCACATGAGCTGCTCAGGCTGAGGAATCTGTCAGGATGTGAATCCAGAGCTGACTAACCTAGTCAGGGTGGCATTCGCCTGTACCCTAAGCATAGGGTGCAGAGACTTCAGGGGGTGAGAGAGTTCTAGACAGGAAACCATGAAGAAGTGCTGGCTGGCTGGTATGTATTGGTGGTGCCCCTTTTGGCCTGAACAGTTAGCCAATATTTGGGGCTTTGCTGGGTTGCTCCTGTTAGGAAGGGATATGGATGTTATGAGTCAGATATTTCTCTGGTGCAATCCTGTTTGTGTGCAAAGAATGTACATACAGTCCTGTTTCTCTGAACACAGTAGAAACAAACAGCAAGTGGTTATCCTTGCCCCCAATTTCCAAGCCTGCCTTTCTAGTCTAGTCAGTCCTGTGCCCAAAGAGCTGTCTCTCTGCTACCTCTCATGGCCATACTAATGACTGCGTCTCTTGACTTGCGTTGCTTTCCATGTCTGGCATCAGTCCCCAGGGAAAACCTTACTTTTCCTGAGTTAGGTGTTGTTCAGGCCTTTCCATGTAGACTGTGTCTTGGGCAGTAGCTTCTGTTTCAGCTATCTTACTCAATAAAGGAGCTTATGTATTTCTTCCATTTAGTCTGAATGAAGGGTGGCTAGTATGCCTATCTGCTCTAATGAAGTCTGTGATCACCTGTAGATCAGGCATGCTTGATGGCAGCCATTATCACTTTCTAACACAACCGTATTTAACAGCTGTAGCTGTACCAGCTGACTAAAGTAGGCTGTGACACACAGGGTCCTGACACCTCAAAGAGTAAGCAATTAAATCGATAGTATATGTTATTATTGTACTATAAAACTGTATCCATTAAGGTCTTTTGTGAAAGCTTGTTATGTTCTGAACTTGAGGGTCAAAACTAAGGTGATAAATCAGTGGATTTATGTATATAGAATAGTATGCTTGTGGCTGGTGGTACAATTTCAAGAACAACTCAGGAAAGCAAGGGGCTCAAAAAACTAAGAGTTTCCATCACAATAGTTGGGGGGGGGAAGGTGATGGGCAGAGAACCCTGCAAACCCTTAAAACGGAAGTGGTTTGATGTGAAGGACATCCAGAAACCAAGGGCCATCACTGAGGCGGGATGCTGTTCATAAAATGCTGGATCCCCGCGAAGACAGAGGGCATACTAGGAAACTGTTCAGAGGCAATAGGTAACTTTTCTATTAGAAAAGGGAATTCATCTAACATAGACTGTGAAGCCTAAAGCTGCATCTTGTTTTCTTGTGTCGTTTGTATGTGTTTGCGTATCCTCACTGTTTCATCTTTGGATCCATGTTTTTTTCTATTAAACAAACTTTTGTTTATTTTTACCCCAAGCAGGTCTCTCCTGGGCAATCTGTGTGGAGTGTATCTGCAGAAGTGAACTGATAGCTGGGAGCTCTTTTCACACCTTCAGGGATAATGAACCAGAGATGAAAATTCTGAGTGTCTGGTCATAAAGAACTCAGGGTAGATGGATTTGGGGACCAGAAGGACTGTTGGGGTCACCCTGCAAGGAGTAACTGGGCTGGTGGAAGCCAGGGTGAGATTTTTATGCTTGTAGGGTGGCTACTGGTATCAGGGCTTGGAGCCATAGCAGCATGGCATTAAGTCACCCAAGGTTACATGGCAGGTAGTGACAGAAACCCTTACTGGGCTGGGTGATCCCCCAAACCATCATAGAGACGATGCTGGCCCTTGACAATGAAGGATTGGTATGCTAGCTTAGCAGGGCAGGAAAGTACGTTAGGAAACCTAAGGGGGCAGAAAGGAGGAGACTGTGGGGCTTGGAGAGGAGCTGCTGAGCTAACCTAGGAACAGACTGCATGCAAAGCAACAGCTGTGCATGGTAGGAGTGTTGCATACCTTTGATTTCTGTGCTACACCACTCCAGTGGCACATCAGTATTGCATGGTGGAGTATGGGGATTATGGGAGCCCTTCGTGTATGCTGGTCTTGGATGTATTCAGATGGTTCTGCCCATTGGGGGACAGCAGTCTTGAACGTATACAGAAGCAAGTAGGCTTAATCCCCTTGGAACTGGGAGCAGTCTCTATTGGTTGAGATCCCAATACTACCCGTGTAGTTTGTGTGAGCATCTGGTCCTGAAAGCTGCTTCCAACTGAATCAGGGCCCTAATGAAATATACAGCTGTTGCAATACTGTTCTCACTATTTTTCTTCCCAAGTGTTCCTGCAGAAGTATTTTTCAATGCATCAGATGACTACATCAGCTTTCCTTTCTGCATGAAAGTGCAAGTACTGTATGATTCCTCTCCATTCCCTTTTCTGTTCTGGAATTAAAGTTGTATTCAGTGTTATTGTAGCCTTGTCTGCCGCAGGGTATTAGAGAGAGAAGGTGGGTGATGTAATATCTTTTGTTGGACCAGCTTGTGTTGGTGAGAGAGAGAGAAGCTCATCTTCAGGTCTGGGAAATGTACTCAGTGTCACAGCTAAATACAATGTGTTCCACATTGTATAGCTGCTACAGTGTAAGTAGTTTCCACATATTTCAAGGAACCATTCAAGGTGAAGTGGCCTGTTAACACCCCTCCAGTCATAAGGGGACCCCCCCCACAAAGCTGGGAAGGTGGTTAAATCAGTTATAGGCTGTTGTAATAATACATTAATCCAGTGTCTTTATTCAGTCCATGATTTTAATTATCTAGCAAAGTTATGAATTTCTAAATTTACCTACCTTGTTTCAGGAATTAAAGTTGGCATTTTCCTAATGGGAGCATCTGTAGCTCTTCAAAAAGCAGGGGATGAAGTCTCAAAAGGCAGTGTTCTTTTTCTTACACAAGAAACCCTCTGATTTCTGGAGAGTAGGCACAAACTATAAATCAGTATAATCTTTGTTTGCTGCATTGAATTAGTGTATTGAAAAAAACACCAGTATATGGTGCAGTATTTCAAGCCCACACAATACAGTACTTACAGTACCAACATATTATGGTTGCACGAGATGTATTCATGCTGCTGGAATATTAAATGGTGATATTAACTTGAAGGTATTGTAGAGGCGGAGGCAATTAAGCAATTTTGATATCACTGCATGAATTTTATTGAGTGAAAAACCTGATATAACCAAAAGAATGGTCCCTCAATTTATTCCTCAGTTTCAAACTCTTTTCAGACAAAGATAATGATTCCCTAGCCATTTCCCTCGTAGGTGAGTGCGGACACAGTCATTCACTTTCTTGTTACTATCCCTCCTTGGCGTTCAGATTGCAAGATCTCATCTTTTATCTAAAACGAAAGATTCATATCAGCCTATTTGCATATTTTCTTTCCTAAATTCATTAGTTAGGTCTTTAATTTTGTCCTTGCTGAGTTTCCAGTAAAATAGCTTGAGAAAATAATAAGTTATGGGCTGGAGTCATTTGTTTAAATGAATCAGTATTAATGCCACCAGACCCATGCTTAGAACTTCCCTGGTGAGAAGCTTCTAGACTCAGAGGGAAACTTGCGCCATCCCATCAGGCAAGATTTAGTTATAATGAATATGAAGGGGAGCCCTTATTGAGGCCACAGGACACAGACTGTAGTTCTCTCTTGCTCTCTAGGTCCCAGACTAACTGAACAGCCTGTTTGATCTAGGCTCACCACACAGGGTCTCCCTAAGTCCTGGTCTTGACTAAGCAGTAATGGAAGGACCTGCTCATTTATGCTAGACAGCCATGAGCAGAATGGCCATTGTTAGAAGTGTGCACAATTTAAGATGCCCCTAACCTATGGGCTCTCTTCCCTGCACATACCAGTATAAAATGTCAAATGCCTATGACAGCTGCTGGTCTTTGGCATTATTTTATGTTTATGTACCCAGCAGATGTGCTTGTGGAAGAGACATCAGTATCAGCTAGTCGGTGTTCATTGTATATTCGTTTTCTTTCGGGAAGTGGTATGTGGGTAAATGGCATCCAGCTCATGACTTCCCCCTGCCCCATTCTCAGTATCCCGGTATTGTTATGCTACCTGATGATATAATACGTGAGCAGCCAGGTGATGTCACACTGGATACTGCTCTGTTTGTTTTGACATTGTTTTCTGGGTGAAATTCACCCCAGGGTGGAGGGCCTATTTTGAGGGATTACGTGGGACTTTAAGTGGTGTGTTGGCTGTGTGCTGGTTCTTTGTAGAGGGTGAAATTCACCCTCTGCAGAGCTGGCTGTGAGTGAGATCTCCACACTTGTCCTTCTGCATTAAGAATTCACATCTGAGCTTTCTACTCCAGTTCTGACCAGATGTATCAGACTAGCACTTCGCTGGGGATTAACATTACATGAGAAACAAATTTACAGGAAGGTCTTGACCCTACGTGTTGTGACTCCCTAGGCAAAGTGGAGCAACCTTCCAACTCCCTTCTCACCTATGATGACCAATTCTTTCCACCGACACATACTTGTGCCCTGTCTGTGACCTCTCTCCAGCTGTGGCAATTCCTTGCTAAGTTGTTTGCAAAACTCTGTGTGTCTGGTGAGCTGCAGTCCTCAAAGCTGTATCAGGGATCCGGCAGTACAGCCTTCCCAGTGAAGGGAGAGTCATTAGTGAATTCAGCTTCATTTGGTCCTGGCCCACTGTCACTGGGATTGCACAGAGACTAAGGGATAGCTATGTGCATATGATATGGGGTTTCTGAGAGTATGTGATCCTAAGGCCATCACTGTAGACATAGCCAAAGCCGACACATTGTAATGGGCTAGCCTTCCCCATTAGCTGGGCTGCAGGTGGGAGTAGTTTGAGAGAGCAGCTGAGAGATAAGCATTGAAAGAGTCTCTTGTGGTGGATGGTCGTTCCTGTCACCTGCTCTCAGGAAGTGTCAGACATCTGACTGCGTTTGGATGTTTAGACAATGTGGTTGCATCTCATTCCTTCGGATATCCCTAATGTTACAATATGAAGTGGGGTACCTATAATATAATTTACCTCCAATTTCTCTTTTATTCTTGACTGTTCCAAGCAGAAATATACACTCTACCGATACATTATTATGTTCCTCGTTATCATTTTGCTGCAGAGGTTGTGGTGATTTGTGGGGTTTGGCATCCTACTCAGTTTTATGGTTGTAGGATACCTGGCTTCACTAGGGTGCATATTCATGCTCCATGGAGTGTTCCATTTCCTACTGTGTTATTTTGCATGAGACATTTCTCCTTCTGTGGTGTTCTCTTTTCCATGAATGAGTTAAAGTAAAACTGCTTCTTTAGCCCAGCTCACTGATTGCTCAAACAACAAAAACGCTTCTTGGCAAAAACAAATTTTGTGCTGTATTTGAAAATTAAAGTTCAAAATTACAGGGAAGAAAAATAATGCTATCATCAACCATTTTATTTTCCTCCTCTAAAGCTTTACCTTCAAATGTCTTTCACATTCTCCTCAGGCTAAGAAGCGTTTCTTACCTTTTGAACGCTGACTGTTGAGCTGAGGAAAAATCGGATCGCTTTTTCTTTAAATAATCTGAGAAATATTGGAGCGAATTTATCCGTCACAGATGAAAATGCAATGTTTGTCTCTATTGTAATCCATAAATTGGTTTATGGATCCAAAGTCCTTCAGGGAATGTCACAAATCCAAATAATGCGCTGGAGTGTTAGATTTTGCATTTAGAGCTGAGTTAGCTGAATGATGTCTTTAAAAAAAAAATTATGCATAGCCAGGTTGTTCAACACTGGCTACACATCTGAGGCAAATTAACAGTTGCAGTTATTCCATCTAGGCTAGAGTGTAGAATAAATTATACTCAGGACATTTGTTGCAGACATGCCTGTTTTTAAATAGCAGAATAGAGATGTTGTGATGCAGCTACAGTCAACTTGACCCTGAAAAAGATTTAGGGGTTGTTGTGGATAATCAGCCAATCATGTGCTCCCAGTATAGCACTTTGGCCCAAAGAGCTAATGTGATCCTGGAATGTATAAACAGGGGCATCGCGAGTACAAGTAGAAAGGTTATCTTACCTCTATATTTGGCACTGCTTTCACCGCTGTTGGAATAACGTGTCTAGTTCTGGTGCCCACAATTCAAAAAAGATGTTGATAAATTGGAGAGGGTTCAGAGAAGAGCAATGAGAATGATTAAAGATTAGACAACATGCCTTATAGCAGGGATTGGCAACCTTTGGCACGCGGCCTGCCAGGGTAAGCCCCCTGGTTGGCCGGGCTGGTTTGTTTACCTGCTGCATCTGCAGGTTTGGTTGATCGCGGTTCCCACTGGCTGTGGTTCACCGCTCCAGGCCAATGGGGGTGGCAGGAAGCAGCGGCCAGCACATCCCTCAGCCTGCACCGCTTCCTGCCACCCCCATTGGCCTGAGACGATGAACCGTGGCCACTTGGACCCACAATCAGCAAGTTTGTTTACTTGCAGACATGGCAAGTAAACAAATGGGCTCAGCCCGCCAGGGTGCTTACCTGGCGGGTTGCATGCCAAAGGTTGCCGATCCCTGCCTTATAGTGATAGACTTGAAGAGCTCGATCAATTTACCTTAACAAAGAGAAGGTTAAGGGATGAATTGATTACAGACTAAGTCTCTACATTGGGAACAATTATGTAATAATGGGCTCTTAAATGTAGCAGAGAAAGGTATAACATGATCCAATGGCTGGAAGTTGAAGCTAGACACATTCAGGACAGAAATAAGATGTACATTTTTAATGGTGAGAGTAATAAATTGGAACAATTTTCCCAGGGTCATGGTGGATTCTCCATCACTGTTAAATCACAATGGGATTTTTTCTAAAAGATATGCCATAGGAATTATTTTGGGGAAAGTTTTATGCCCTGTGTTATACAGGAGTCAGAGTAGATGATCACAATTTTCCCTTCTGGTCTTAGAATCTTCAAATCTTCTTGGATCTGTGGGACCGGATTCCTTACTACACTGCTCCAGTTTTACATTAGTGTGCCTCAATTGATTTCAGGGGCATTATGTCAGTATAAAACTGGAATGTCACACTTTTTTGGAGGACTGCACATTTTTTTGGAGGACTGCAGAACCACAGGCATTAGAGGGGCTAACACCCATTTGACTGAAATACCCATTCACTATATAATTCCGGATCAGATGTAGAATTGGGATTACAGGCACTGAGAACTTGCTATAATTACAATAATTGTGCGAGATTCAAATATTTACTGTTGAAATAAATGTTTTTTACTTAGATTGTAAGTTCTTTTGGGCAGGGACCATATTTATGTTCTGTTTGTACAGCGCCTAGCACAACAGGGTCCTGGCTCATGACTAGGGTTTCTAGGAACTACTGCATGTAAATACATAATA
The DNA here is from genome assembly GCF_027887155.1 of Malaclemys terrapin pileata. Taxonomy (NCBI): domain Eukaryota; kingdom Metazoa; phylum Chordata; order Testudines; family Emydidae; genus Malaclemys; species Malaclemys terrapin. The sequence continues at coordinate 31,323,734 of NC_071512.1, forward strand.
ATTACAATGAACAGCTAATATTCTTTAGGGCAACAACCAGATAATGTGTGATATGGTCATTCACAATTTTAGGAATATGCCTAACAGGCAGAATCCCACTAAAGATAATCTGAGCCTCTATCTCCTTGAGCGTCTTCCCCAGCCTGGCATAATCTCCCTTGATTCTTTCTAACGAGAACCTAGCCGTGTCATTCGTTCCTACATGAAGGATTATCAAGGGGTTCTTACCTGCTCCTTTTAGGATCCTTTTCAACCGCAGGTCCATATCGCGTATCTTTGCGCCCGGTAGACAGCACACCCTTCTGTTCTCCGGGTCCGCCCTGGTCATAGGCCTGTCCAATCTCCTCAGTAAAGAGTCTCCAATTACATACACCTGCCGTCGCCTGGCAACAGTGCGATCTAGTAATCTAGTCTCTGATCCCTCTAGTCCTGACCTGTGTCTGTTCCTATCTTCCCTTATGCTCCCCCTTATGCCTTCCTGAATCCTCCGAGGGCCCAGAATTGGTGCTGTCTCCATCAACTCCTCCCCTCTCTCTCTCGGACTAGCTGCTCTTCTCTTCTTCCTCACCCTCCCACCTTCAGTCACCACCTGCTGCCCCTCCACCTCGTTATCCAAACACCCAAACCTGTTCCTGAGTTCTATTCCCCCCTCACTGGCCCTTCTTTTCCTTGGCCTGCTTCTCACAGTCACATGCTTCCACTTCCCTTGTTCTCCCACTTCCATTCCCCTCTCGCTGTCATCTACTACTGCCTCCTCCTGCACCCTAGAGCATTCCCCTTCAGCCCCACCTGGCCTATCCTCCATCAGCTGCTCAAACCCCCGTCTAAACTCCACCAGGGTCTCTACCTGCATCTCCAGCCCCTTAATCTTTTCCTCCAGTAACACTATAAGGCGACACTTCATACACACATACCTTTGTTCCAGGTCCCCTGCTAGGACTATATACATACCACAGCTCCCACATGCCGCCATCTGCATTCTGTCTGCTGCTGCTGCTTGGCTCATGGCTGCTGCAGTCTCTGCCCACAGCACCTGGGGAAATAGAGCACACACCACACCACGCCCTCCTGCCTCCCCCTTTAACTCCCTCTCAAACTCCCCTGTTAGCCGCCCTGTTTGCTGCCTCCGGTGCCGCTTCATTGACCTAGATAACGTAAATGTTTACTATTTGTATAATCATAACAGGATTTTTTTAATATAAATGCTATTGCCTCCTTTTTGCACTCACTGCATGATGTTAGAATAGCAAGGAGAACATGCTAACAGACATGACTGTATCCTATCCAAGAGTCAGGACTGGTGCAAGAAGTTTTCCTACTCTAGCAGTTATTGGGCTTGAGCAGATGAATAGGTGGACAGAGATGCACTGGCTTTCAGCCTCTGCTATTAGTATGGGAAGGGTGCCCTATAAAAGGGAAGGAACCTGGAATGCTGTACAGTGGTAGCGGCACCTGGCTGCTGGTTTGGGCCATACTTGAAGAAATAAACAAACCTCCCTTCATCCCAAATTCTACATCTGATACGGGGCAGCCGGGGAAGTGGGAGTGGCTGGATTTTGGGTGCCAAACAAAAAAAACCAAAAACACACCCTAGCTGGCTGCCTGCATGGTCTGTGCTGTTGAGAGCATTGCTGGACTTGACGAATATCCCCGAAAGACTCATTTGCATACCATTCTCTTTCAGAGTCAGTGTGGCGCTATTTAATGGCAGTCATGACTGGAACACCGGTATGGAGGGGTATGCGCTGTTTAGGAAAGACCGGGACAAAGGTAAAGGTCGGGGGGTGGCATTGTATGTCAATAGTGAAATAAGCTGTAAAGAAATAATAGTGGATGGAATGGATAACACAGAGTCCGTCTGGGCAATACTCACACTGGGTAAAAGGACTACTAGAGCCTCTCCGGGGATAGTGCTTGGGGTGTGCTATAGACCGCCAGGATCGACCCAGGATATGGATAAGGAACTATTTAATGTATTTAGGGAAGTAAATACTAATAGAAACTGTGTAATTATGGGGGACTTTAACTTCCCGGATATAGATTGGGGAACAAACGCTAGTAGCAATAATAGGGCTCAGATGTTCCTAGATGTGCTTGCTGATCAATTCCTTCATCAAGTGGTAGCTGAACCGACGAGGGGGGAGGCCATTTTAGATTTGATTCTGGTAAGTAGTGAGGACCTCGTTGAGGAAGTGGTAGTAGGGGACAACTTGGGTTCCAGTGATCATGAGCTAATTCGGTTTAAACTAAATGGTAGGAGTAACAGAATTAAGTCAAAGACTAGGGTTTATAATTTTAAGAAGGCCAATTTTAACAAATTAAGGGGACTGGTAAGGGAAGTGGATTGGGCAAACTTATTAATGGATCTAAAGGCAGACGAAGCCTGGGATTACTTTAAGATAAAGATGCTTGAGCTGTCAGAGGCCTGTATCCCCAAAAAGGGAAAAAGATTACTAAGCAAGAGATTTAGACCGAGCTGGGTGAGCGACCGACTCAAAGGGGCGATTAGGAATAAACAGAAAGCGTACAAAGAGTGGAAGAGGGGAGGGATCAGTAAGGAAACTTACCTTAGTGAAGTCAGAGAATGTAGAGATAGAGTGAGAAAGGCCAAAGGCCGTGTAGAGTTGGACCTAGCGAGGGGAATTAAAAGCAATAGTAAAAGGTTTTACAGCCATATAAATAGGAAGAAAGCAAAGAAAGAGGAAGTGGGACCGCTGAAGACTATAGCCGGAGAGGAGATTAAAGATAATCTAGGCATGGCGCAATATCTCAATGAATATTTTGCATCGGTGTTTAATGAGGCCAATGAAGGTATTAGGGATACTAGCACCATTACAGAGGGGCATACAGGATGGGGGATTACCGTATCCGAGGTAGAAACAAAACTTGAACGCCTTAATGGGACTAAGTCGGGAGGACCGGACGATCTTCATCCAAGAATATTGAAGGAATTGGCACAGGAAATAGCAGGCCCATTGGCGATAATATTTAATGAATCTGTAAACTCGGGGGTGGTCCCGTTAGACTGGAGAATAGCTAACGTGGTTCCTATTTTCAAGAAAGGGAAAAAAAGTGATCCGGGTAACTACAGGCCTGTTAGTTTAACATCTGTAGTGTGCAAGGTGCTGGAGAAAATTCTGAAAGAGAAACTAGTTGAGGACCTTGAGGTTAATGGCAATTGCGATAAATTACAACATGGTTTTACGAAGGGCAGATCGTGCCAAACGAATCTGATCTCCTTCTTTGAGAAAGTAACGGACTTATTAGATAAGGGAAATGTGGTGGACCTAATATACCTGGATTTCAGTAAAGCATTTGATACTGTACCCCATGAGGAATTATTGGTTAAACTGGAAAACATGGGGATCGATATGAAAATCCAGAGGTGGATAAGGAATTGGTTAATGGGGAGAATGCAGCGGGTAGTATTAAAGGGTGAACTGTCAGGTTGGAGGGAGGTTACTAGTGGAGTGCCTCAAGGTTCGGTTTTGGGACCCATTTTATTTAATCTATTTATAACTGACCTCGGAACCGATTGCAGGAGTGGGCTGATAAAGTTTGCGGATGATACGAAGGTGGGAGGCGTTGCAAATTCGGAGGAGGATAGGGATATTCTGCAGGGGGACTTGAATGAGCTTGCGAATTGGAGTATCAGAAATAGGATGAAATTTAATAGTGAAAAGTGTAAGGTGATGCACTTGGGGATGACTAATAACAATTTTACTTACAAGATGGGGACGCATTGGTTAGAAGTAACGGAAGAGGAGAAGGACCTAGGGGTCCTTGTAGACCGCAGGATGACTATGAGTCGACAATGTGACGTGGCGGTGAAAAAAGCCAATGCGGTCTTGGGATGCATTAGGCGAGGTATATCTAGTAGGGATAAGGAGGTCCTGCTTCCGTTGTATAAGGCGCTGGTGAGACCTCATTTGGAATACTGTGTGCAGTTCTGGTCTCCCATGTTTAAAAAAGATGAACTCAAACTGGAACGGGTGCAGAGAAGGGCAACTAGGATGATCAGAGGAATGGAAAACCTGTCGTATGAAAAGAGACTAGAGGAGCTTGGGTTGTTTAGACTGACAAAGCGAAGGCTGAGGGGGGATATGATTGCTATCTTTAAATATATCAGAGGGATAAATACAAGGGAGGGAGAGGAATTATTCCAGCTTAGTACTAATGTGGACACGAGAATGAATGGGTATAAACTGGCCGTGGGAAGGTTCAGGCTTGAAATTAGACGAAGGTTTCTGACCGTCAGAGGGGTGAAATATTGGAACGGCCTTCCTAGGGAAACGGTGGGGGCGACGGACCTGTCTGGTTTTAAGATTAAGTTAGATAAGTTTATGGAGGGAATGGTTTAATGGTAAAACATAGTAGCCAAGGAAAACCAATCAATGGTACGTAAATAGTATAATGGCCAACAGGGGTCAGGCTAGAGACTCTTGCCTACATGCTCGGGGTCTTACTGATCGCCATATTTGGGGTCGGGAAGGAATTTTCCTCCAGGGTAGATTGGCTGAGCCTCTGGAGGTTTTTCGCCTTCCTCCGCAGCATGGGGCAGGGACCACTAGCAGGAGGGTCTCTGCCGATTGAAGTCACTAAAACACAGGATTGGGGACTTCAACAGCAGAGTCCAGGGAAGGGTTTTGTGGCCTGCAGCATGCAGGGGGTCAGACCAGATGATCATAATGGTCCCTTCTGACCTTAAAGTCTATGAGTCTATGTATCTTAATCTGCCCATTAAGCACTATTTACTTTCTTTGGTGTTTTATCCATAGCTTTATAATACATTTAAAACCTCTCATGGGTTCTATTTTGGAAGACTCAAAACACTCTGGAAAAAATATGTGATTTTTCAGATTTCCATCTGACTTTAAGCCATTATGTTCAGATCATGCCCACCCCCATATAAAGGCGAGCTTGCATTCAAATGTACAGTTTTAATCTATATTGTGCAGCGGCAGTGTTTTTACAAGGCAGGATTGTGTGTAGTTCATTGAACCTTTACAATATTGATGGTGAAATCTTGATGTATAGCAGGCATTGAAGTACAATTCAGTGGTGTGTGTGCTGTGCAGAGCACTCTGTAAATACATGTCAGGACAGCTGATTACACACCACCTTTCCAAATAAATTAAAAAGTAAATTGTTGAGGATGCCAGACAGCAAGAATTGTCTGGATTGATGGCTGGGCTTTTTATTGTTTGGCTTTGTAAAGAATCAATGTGCTTATCTATTAGATGACATTGGGTTGGGAGGCAGCTTTCAGTGAGGGAGACAGAATACTGTCTGAATGATATCTCTGCTCCAGACCGCAGGAAGGGCCAGATTGATCAGCTTTGTTCGCTGTTTATTCGATTAACAATAAATGTCTTCTTCCAACTTAAGCTAATTGTTTTTTTGTTTTTTGTAATGCCTGTATGTGGATAGAGAGATCTGCAGGCCCTTAACTTCCCTAATCAATCTAACTAAGGATAAGAGTTGAAATCCTGTCTTTGAATGCAGAATAGATCAGGCTATGACCAGAATCTCTCTCCACTGGCAGCAGTAGGGTGACCACCTGTCCCGAATTGGGCAAGACAGTCCTGAAAGGAAGAGTTCAAGTCCTGGTCCCGGGCTGAATGACCCTTGGAGAGCATTTGTCTTGGATTCCCTGCGGCACCGCTCCATGCCTTTCTGAGGCTCAGGGGCCGCACCAGCCTCTTCCTGGTGGGGGAGGGGAGAGGTGGGCCTTAGCCCCCTTTGCTATGAGGCCCCGACCCCTGCTCCTCCTCCTCCACCCTGAGGACCCACACCTGGCCAGGCCAGAACCTGGAGCCTGTGCTGCTGTGGGGAGCACTGGACCCTGAACCTACCCTGGACGGATGGGCCAAGTGTTTTTTCTCAGGCACCCCACCCCCAGGGCAGGTGGAGGATCTGGGGCTTTACACAGCAGCCGGGTGGTTCTTACCACAGCCTGGCTCTGGCTTCTGGCCTGGTTTGAGGGGGGTGGGGCTCTTGCATATGTCCCACTTTTTTTGCCTTTTGAAAAGATGGTTGCCTTAGGTAGCAGAACAGTTAAAATCATATAAATAGCCAAGATTAAAATCTGGGATAAACTTGCAGGGATGCCACACTTAGATCGGGCGTAACCCAAACTGAATGTAGAACCAAAACATGCTCCAGATGGAAATGGAGACCATGGAAGGGTCCAGTCTTTCACCACTTGAGTAGTCCCTTTGACTAGGGGATTATTCAGGGGCTTCAAGTTAAGCATGTTCTTAAATGCTTTGCTTGACTAGGGTTCCAATCCTTTAGGCACTACAGGGACAGAACTGCCTTGGAAGTCAATGGAAGCTGGGCAGCTGAAGCATTAAAGTAGCATGTGTGTAGGATGACCAGATGTCCAGATTTTATAGAGACAGTCCTGATATTTGGGGCTTTTTCTTATATAGGTGCCTATTACCCCCTACCCTCGTCCCGATTTTTCACACTTGCTATCTTGTCACCCTACATTATGATAAATATGATCTATGAAGTTTTAAAACACTTTAATAGTGCACAAGCAGCACTGAATGCTATAGTTAAGGGTGCAGAAAAGTTTCCATTCTGGACTGCAGCTCAGCAAAATGTTATGGGCCTGATGCAGGAATCACTTGGTGAAGTTCTCTGGCCTGTGTTATGCAGGAGGTCAGACTAGGTGATCATAGTGGTCCTATCTGGCCTTAATATCAATGAACTCTCTGTTCAGTCATGTGGTAACTTTTTGAACCTTTCAGGTTTTGGGGATGAAAATTTGTATGATGCATCTGTGTGTGAATGTTTTGTTTTAGTTTCAGCACAATGGTTCAGCGATCTTTGCCCATGAAGAGTGTGTGCGCGCGCATACGTGTATCTGGGGAGGTACTTCACTAAATATTTAAATACACATACACAAAACTTAATCTCATTTTGAATAGCTGTACAGAAGAAAAGGTCAGTGTTGGAAGTTGAATTTTAGCATGAAAATAGCCAAGACAGAAAAGTGCCTATGCTTGTTCCAGTGAACATTGGTTTTTAGTTTCAGTTTTATGAGTCTTTGATAGTTATGTATTAAGCAGGGGCAATAGTTGTTTTTTCCCCTGCGTTTACCAAAATTTAATAATTTTGTCAGATGATAGGAGTTGGTATCCAGGCATTTTGGTAGTTGCTGCAACATGCATGGATGCATAAAGAACCGAGGAATTATGGAACTGTCTGCCAGGGACTCCATTAGCTTGCATCCTAAAGTGGTCTTGGAATGGGGTGGGCTTTCTTGTCTTTCCCTCTTTTTGTTTTTTATTTGTTTTTTAAAATGTGGCTAATGGGTGAAAAGTTTCACATGATATTTAATTTTATACCATTTTAATTTACTATGTAGGGTTTTTTTGTTTTTGTTTTTCTCTTTATAAATTTGCAAAAGCAAGTATTTGAATTTGGGCTGTGGCTGAAATTTTTCCACAGCAGCTTTACTTTCCATCATTGACTGGTACCCGTCCCATCATCTAGCTACACAGAACTTGGTAAGGAGGTGAATTCTGATTTGGTGCAACAGGTATGAGTTATTAAATTGGATGCAAAGTCATGTTTTGCTGTTACTCATCATAAGTGAAAGCTTATGTGCTTTGCCCCAAAATCTGATTGATTGGGGATGAATGCACATGAAATATTTTCCATCAGGAGCTGCACTTTTGCATCAGATTTTATCCTAAAATGGGAAAAGGTGCATGTGCAACTGCTGATAGATGTAATCTTCTCTGACATCAGCTTCACTTCTAACTTCTGCCTTTGTCTAACACCCCACATCTGCTTAAGCATTAATTTGTGTGTGTGTGTGTGTATGTATGTAGCATTTGGGGTTGCTATATGCACACCACACGTAACACATATTCCCCACATGCAAGAAAATAAAAGTTAAGCTATCTAACAACTTATCCCTTCTACTTCACCACCCACAAGCACACAGCTACTATTACCCCAACTACCATACAACACGGATTTGGTACCATAACCTTAACTTAACCCCTATAGGGATACCAGCCTTCCACATTAGCCTCTTTAGCTGTTCTTCTGCACCTACCTCTTCACCAAACTACGTCTTCTTACATGACCAACTAGTGTACCAAACATCCTCAAAACTACTAGTGCTGCGGGTAAGATCTTCTGGATGGATGTGGGATGAAGGGGGCAGAGTTAAGCAGTCTATAGCTTTCTGGCGAGTGGAAAACAGAGCAAAGAAATTAGAAAATATGTGTGTGGGAAACAACAAACTCACAACTCCACAAAATAAAAAGTGAGAGAAAATAGAACAAATGGAAAGAGGAAAACATGTACAGAACGTGATTGTTCCCCTTATTTAGGAAAAGGAGAGACTCCATGCATGTTTCTGCCAGTGCTGCATTTAAACAGCAAAAATCCAAACAGTTTTATGACTCTGTCATTGTGCAGGACATGTTTTCTATTTAGAAGGAGAAATCAACATTAGTTCTTGATTTCCTATACTGTGCCCAAGCCAAACAGCAATAAACCGGGGAGAAAATAAACTCAAATTAAAGCCAATCAAATACACATTACTACACATCTGTGTCTTCTGCTGGGAATGTAGATCATTTTTTCCCCATGTCTAGTTGCTGCGTACTGTGTTTGTATTCAATACTTGGTCTCACTTCACTATATGTCAGATATCTTCGCTATGGGAAAAGATTACCGTTCAAACAAAACCATTGAATTGTGTTATCTGCTGAATATGCTCTAACAATTGCTTAACCCACTTGGCTCTACAGCAGTACTTTCATGTGTACTGTATATTCTGTTGCAAGTGCTGATGAGAGCACCAATTTGCATATATACAATGTCACAATAGCTGACTGCAGGTGTTGATAAGTGTGAGAATAACTATTAAGAACTGATAACTAAAGGTGAATTGTCAATGAAGAGTTAAACTTGTTGACTAAAAAATGCTTATGAGGATCTCTAATCAGTAACAAGCTCAGACTCAACAAGCAATTATTAAACATTTCTTTATCATGTAGAAATGTAGTGAAACTATTTAATTTCTCATGGTAACCATGCCTCACATTCTATTTTGCAGGATTGCAGAATCTATGGAACTTTTTAATGGTCTTCGTTACATTCCCTCTAATTTATTCTTTTTGGCCATATGTCTTTGAGAACATCTGCTCCATTTGACTTCAGCAAATGAAGCAGAGTTTTGGCTTGCACATGATTGGATTTGTTTTTAAAAATGTACAACTACTACTTACTCTTAGTAGAATGTGCAGGGTGGAAGGTCCTTGGATGTGCTGGGTAATATTTCCAGTTATAGAGGTTATGAACAGGAGTGAAATGAATATAACTAGGTATTGCCAATTTTCATAATTACAAAACAGGACCAAGACTCTTGGAACAATGTTTTATAAAGTTTCATTTAACAAATATGTCAATTTCTAATGACACATACAAATGCCTGATTTATTCAATGCTAAGATAGGGAATATATAAAGGCAAACGTGAAGCATAACTGTGGGCAGCATTTGATTAACTGATCAGTAAAATAAATATTATGAGGGATGAATTCTTTTCACAACAAACACAAATGAAATAATTCAGGAGAAAGCCCAACTAGGCTTTAGGTCTTTACCCTGAAATTGTATCTCAAAATGTGAAATATTGTGGAAGCAAGTGATCACGAGCAAAACTTGATCCAACTCTGATGCTGGTGGTCATATCTGAAAGATGGCAAAATGGCCTTCTCTCCCGCTTCCAATAGGAGGTGGAAGCTGCATTGGTGAATTTTCCACTGAGTTTTTCTCAGGACTACTCTCCAACTTTCCTTATTGTTTGTATTCTGATACCACCCGGAGGTGCCAGTCAGGCATAAGGACATCATCATTATATTAGGCTGTGTGTGTGTGTGTGTGTGCGCACACACAGGGAAATGACTGTGAATTGCTTTTCCTTATCAGACTATTCCTGTTTTCTCTCTGCAGTTCATGGCACATTCCTCCTCAACCCCTGATTATTAATTGTGGATACATTTGCTATATCAATGCTAGTAACATTTTTGGTGGTTGTCACAGATCGTCTGTTACCAGTACTTCAGCAGGGACTGAGTGTGGTGCTCCCTATAGGTCAGCCAGGCTAGTCTGGAGTTGATGGACATGCGGTATTTTGGAGTTGTAGCCAACGGCTTGGTGTTCATGGCATGGAAAGTAAATTGGCAGGAGTTACCATAAGAGCACTTCACAGGAGCATATTTTTTCATTTGTTCTGCTATAGTTATACAAGAGTGCTTAGAGGGATTAAAGGAAGAGCTCCAACAGTACATCTGCACATTACTGACATGCCTTTGTTTCTTTTTTTGGTGCTTTACAGACACTTCACAATATATTGTTCAGCAGTGTCGCAGTTCTATGCTTGTCGTGAATTTAACTCGTATGGCTTTTGATCTTCCTTGTAGACTCTATTTTCTCCATTCGCTGTTTGTTGCTAGCTAGATGGAGCATGTGGTGGATTTTGTTTTAAACGGCACCACTGTCAGCCAAGTAAATTGTCAGGCTTTTGTTTTTAATGTTTGCTGGTTCTCTGACAATCTTCCTCCTAAATGAGGCAAGAGCATGGCCCCCCTCCATGGGTGGATTCTAAGAGCCTTGTTTATATCTGCAATGGTGAGAGAGGCTGACATGGTCTCAAGTTGAATCTGACACATCAGCCCTTAATTAGCCCTGTTTGTAAGGGGAAGGACAATTTAGTCCTGAAAGAGGCAGTTGGGAAACCAAGGAATGAGCAACCAGGTTTCGTTGTTCTCAGTTTCACCCTTGGTAGCTGACTGGAATCCTAACCCACTAGTTCAGTATTGTGGCTGGTGCTGACAGATGCCATGTCTCTCTCTAAGGGTATATCTACACTTACCGTGGATCAACACGGCGGTGATCGATCCACGGGAGGTTGATTTAGCGGGTCTAAATCGACCACAGATTGCTCTCCCCTGACTCTCTCACTCCACCGGAATGAGAAGCGAGAAGTCAGTGGGAGAGTTTCTCCCATCGACCCAGCACAGTGTAGGTACTGCAATAAGTTGACCTAAGCTATGTCAACTCCAGCTACATTATTCACATAGCTGGAGTTGCGTAACTTAGGTCGACTTAACCCTGTAGTGTAGACCTGCCCTTGGCAGAGTGAGGTGGTGCTGGAAAGAGAGGGTGACAGAGACGTGTAAGGAAGTGCAGCAAACACAGGATTGCACCTTACATCTATTTCTCTTGCCTTATATTCATTTTGCTGCTGTCCCTGGACATACAGTTTTATTGCTGTATTCATAAGTCCATTACTGTAAATGAATACTTTGTTTAGATTTGAGATCAGGAAGTGCTATCAACTAGATGCTTTGAATTTAATTTCCTCTTGTCGTGCTGCCTCCTTTTATATTCTTGACATTTTAAAGCCACATAAAATATTCGCTACCATCATTGAATGAGGAACTCAAATGTCTTGAGGGATGATTTGCTGCATTTCTATGTAGATACATTCTTCTGAGTGCAAAGATAATCAGTGCTGATTTGTGTAAAATAACCGAAGAATCACGTTGTTAATCATACCCTGGAACTGCACTTTTGGCATTTTACTTAAAATTTTGGGGGAAAAAATCTTCCTGTCAGCAAACTGAATGATCCATCCAGTGCGCTGGACTTTGCTTTTTGGCATATGCAGCAAGCTTTCCAGAGCAGCTGTTTTGAGAGTTTAAAGGAACGCCTAACTCATCAGGCTTAAATTTTCAGAAGTGACCAGTAGCTTTGAATACTTCATTTATTGGATACTTCGCTTTTGGGACAGCTGATTTTTAGAGCATACTTTCTAAATATCAGACCCCTTACGTGTCTTCAACTGAGGACCCCAAACCATTAGTCACTATGAAAAATTTAAGCCCTGATTGCTTGTGTGATTTGTGTCTTATGCTTCTTGCCATCATGATTTATGTGTGCAGTAAGCCTTTTATACTGGGGCCAAGATGTTGACTTTATACTGAAGTCCATTAGTGAACGTGTTCCTTGGCAGAGTCACCAATCTCAACCAGTAGGCCAAGGTTCTGGCTACTGAACTGCTTTCTTTAGTGGTGGGTTTTGACTGTGTACAACACACCTTCCGCTCAAGCTGAGCAAATAATTGCCTAGGATGAGACTGAACATCATACAGGAGGGCTTTAATTTTGGTGGTTTTGGCACTTACAATGTGGTCTTAAATTTTAGTTGAATGTTAATACAGAAGTTACTGCTATTTATTATTTGTATTATGGTAGCACTACCGTGTGCTAAGCACTGTCCACACATCAAGGAAGATCCATGTTCCTGCCCTGAAGAGCTCAGAAGCTATTACTAGAAACTGAATGTAGCCTAAGACGGCTACCCCTCTGATACTCATCTCCCAGTACTCTTCCTCAACTCTGATCTGGGCGCGGGGGAGAGGGTGTGGTCAACCTTCTGGGTACAAGGTGAGATCAGTCCTTGTCCTCTCTGCTAAGACAGCCAACAGGGTGACACTACCTTTTGGGATGTGTACACACTGAGAACACCAGCTCACTGCACCTTCTCTACTGAATAGCTATGAGAGCCTTCCTTTTTTTGACATGTCCAATATCTTACACCACAAGTTAGACTAATGCTCTAAAGATTCTGAACTCCTCTCATTTTTGGAAAAAACACATATATGCATTGCTTTTCATAATCTGGGGCTTGAAATGTGTGCCCATTAACTTTAAAGTTTGACCAGCTGGGGGAATATTTCTTAACCCAGAAGTTTTTGTTAAATTTTGTCGTCTTTTAAAAAATAAAGTTTAATTGTTTTAAAGAAAGCTTCTTAGGCCCAGAAGAACCAGGGAATTATCGTTGGTATTCCTCAACTCTCCCACCGCCTGTAAAACCCCATCCCACGAGGTGTTTCCCCCATACCAGCTCAGTACATTCAGTAAAGTCTCCCTTGTGTTTAGCTTTTAGTGGGCTACATATTTTTGTATTTCTAACTAGATTGTGGGCATGTTTGGGTACAGAGGAGCAAGAAGCTGCGTTTGACAGCTGGCTAGGGAACAATGGAGGTTTTGATACCTAGGAAGCCCTGGAGGGTGGTTTTGTGTTTTGGAGCCCAAGAAACACACAATGGTTTTGGCACGGAGTAGGCAGATGTGGTGGTGATTTTAAATTAGTGATGGGGGTGGTTTGAATCCCTTGACTCCCACCTCAGCAACCCTTGACAGAAATGAACTGCCCTCCAGCACTCCTGCCCTGTATCTGCCACTACATCTATCGACAGTGGGTAAATACAATAGATAATGTGATGCTGCTTCTGAAATTCAGCAATGAAACAGTTGACGCTGTTAATTTTTTTTTTTTTTAATTGCTGTCACTGGGTTTCAGCGTTAATACTGAGAAAAGTGGGGGTATTGATGCCTCTCGGCACTGTTGTTTCAGGATGTTTGCAGACAGCATTGCACCATTTTATATTTGGATCACTTCAGAACCATAAGGGCAGAGAATTAATTTCCCATCTGTCTCCAATGGCAGAACCACTCTCTAATATGCTTTGCCTCAGTAGGACTCCAGCTCTCTCTACGTTGATGTTAAAATGGCCTGTAATTAAAATGCAGGCTTGAGCACACATCCTGAGCTGTATTTATGCAACAAATGTGCAAGTGCCCCTTGGATTGGCAGTTTTATGACTACAGAACCAGCGTCTACAAATTGCTATTTTAATGCTAAGTGAGATTTTCCTTAGACTTGCTGGCAGCATGGTGCTGGGAAAGACTTCTTGGTGCAGAGTTAATCCAGCTTTGCAGGACAGACCCTGACAGGAGCAGAATGGTGTGCTGGGCAATTATTACAGATAAACTTGTACGTACACTAAAATAAGTTTTCCTCAAGCAGTAATATTGTAAAGTTTCATGGGCCAGCAATCTTAGCAAATGCAGCCAAAGGGAAGGTTCTCTGTCCTGAGCATCAGTTTGCAAATGTGTAGATCACAAACTCATATTCTAACAGCACTGATTCAGCCGTTCTGAGATCAGCTGTCATTTGCACTGTTTGTATGTTTGCACAAGAATTAAAAAATGGGAATTCTATTTGTTCGTAAGGGTTTCCATGTCCTTTTCCATGGACATAGGAAATTGCTCTGGCATCTGCCCTCAACTGCCCCCTTTTTCCCCACCATGATACCCTGGCCACCAGTCTCCATCTCAACATTTCTGAATGTACTGTACAGAGGGTTCTATCCTGTTTAGTTCTTCGGACCTTTGGTACACACTGATGACAACGGAAGTTCAGCCCCCTCCAGGAGGTACTCAGCACCTTGCAGGACTGGGCCTATAGTTTGTGAAGCACTTTGTGGTGGAAAGGTGTCATGTAAATGTGAAATTACAGTAGCATCTAGAGGCCTCTTAACCAAAATCAAGACCCACTGTGCTAGGTACTGTACAGACTCCCAGTGCAGGACAGTCCCTGCCCTGGGCGAGCATGAAATCTAAATAACAAGACATGTGAAGGGTGGGAGAGGGAACAGAGGTAGAGAGGGGAAGTTATTTGCCCAAGGGCACCCAGCAGGTTAGGGATAGAGTCCTATACAGTGCCTTGTCCACTGGGCCATGCTGCCTCACAAAGGATAATGCCAGTCAGCCCTTTCCTCAGGCTGGAGTGTATTTTGCTTTGCATTGTGCATTCCACTGTTCCTGGGAAGTGGAGACAAAGGCAGAGCCCACTTAATCAATTATTTGTTCCTGAAAGCTCTGCTCAGGAGGAGCCTCTGAGTTCTCATCCTTTACTCAGTTTTTCAGCTGGGGTGTCTAACTCGCCAGGAGGTCAAGTGCCTGAACTGAGGTTACAGTGTGTCAAGGCTCCTTCCCCACTCTGAACTTTAGGATGTGGGGGCCTGCATGAAAACTTCTAATCTTAACTACCAGCTTAGATCTGGTCCGCTGCCACCACTCCCAAATGGGCTAACTCCCTTCCCTGGGTAGCCTTGAGAGACTCTTCTACCAACTCCTGGTGGATCCAGATCCAACCCCCTTGGATCTTAAAACAAGGAAAAATCAATCAGGTTCTTAAAAAGAAGGCTTTTAATTAAAGAAAAAGGTAAAAATCATCTCTGTAAAATCAGGATGGAAAATAACTTTACAGGGTAATCAAACTTAAAGAGCCCAGAGGAACCTCCTCTAGCCTTAGGTTCAAAGTTACAGCAAACAGAGGTAAACACCCTAGCAAAAGGTACATTTACAAGTTGAGAAAACAAAGATAAAACTAACACGCCTTGCCTGGCTGTACTTACAAGTTTGAAATATGAGAGACTTGTTCAGAAAGATTTGGAGAGCCTGGATTGATGTCTGGTCCCTCTTAGTCCCAAGAGCGAACTCCCCCCAAAACAAAGAGCACAAACAAAAGCCTTCCCCCCACCAAGATTTGACAGTATCTTGTCCCCTTATTGGTCCTTTGGGTCAGGTGTCAGCCAGGTTATCTGAGCTTCTTATCCCTTTACAGGTAAAAGGATTTTGGAATCTCTGGCCAGGAGGGATTTTATAGTATTGTACACAGGAGGGCTGTTACCCTTCCCTTTATAGTTATGACACAGTGCGAGGATGGATTATCTAAGATTTGAACTGAAAATCCTTCTGACACTGTCTGACCTTTCCTCTACCTCCTGGCTCCCTTAATCTGTTTCTGTCAGCATTCACTGTGTGTTTCCTACGCTGGGATTCCATATCTCAGCTTTATTAACTAATTATCTTGGCTTATTTTACTACTTTTATTTTGAAAGAACACACATTTAATTTCATTAAACTGGCACCCACTGTCCCTCTTTGGCCTGCAAGAAATGACAGATGCTAAGGCATATCTTTATCACTTTGTTCAGCTGCTCTTTGATATTCAGCTGGCATTTATATTTCATGCAGGTGAAACAGTCTACAAATGTATCATAATAAGCTTTAAATGAGGTTGAAGATGGACTGGAGGTTTGAACTTAGTAAGACACCATGTTTGCCAGGGAAGGAATTGCAAGAGAGGAGGAGGAGAGAAATTCACAGGGGAGAAATCTAGAAAGTAAGAGGAGTAATAGCACTAGGGTATATTTTAGCTTTATATCCACTGCTGTAGTTCAGATTCTGACAGCCTTTCCATTGTATGCCTCAATGCTGAGTGATTTATAACGGCCTCCTAATTGTTCTGTGCTGTAACTTTTTATAAACAAGTTCACAGCCTAGACGCATACACAACAGCAACAGGGAAAAAGAACAAAATAAACCCTGGCTGATTCTCCCTTTGTTGCGTTAATATAATTAAGTTCTGCTGATAGATTATTTAGGCGCTTCTGTGTGTATAACTCACAACCAACTACATTCTGCAAAATTACCCTTTGGTGGCACAATATGCAGCATTCTTGGCCCATCTGGTATCTTTTAAATAGTGATAAACTTGACAGTTTTTGTATTACACTTGTTTTAAAAAGGCTTTTGAACATGTTTTTGGATCAGCACTCTGTATTTTTAATGGTTCCCTTAGTCCAGATTTTCTCATTGTGGTTTCAATGGAGTTGTTACAATCTGTCTGGTAAATCTACATCTGCATAATATTAAAAAAAAAAAAAACAAAAAACAAAAAAAAAACAAGCTATAAAGCTAAATCCTCTTCCCTATGCCAGCCCAAGAAATCAGGTCTGGCACAGTGGGGTGGAGTTATGCAGAGGCTGGGGGGAAGGACTCTTTATTCCTAGACTTTGTGCAACTGCTATCACAGTGGCCAGTGGATCCTCTTTCTCACCCTGGCTCATCTCTGCCCTACATTCTGAGCATGGCTTCCCAAGGCACTCTGGGAACCTCTGAAGATCTTTGCTTTGCATATGTGGCACCTGCAACTTCTGCAGAAGTGCACTGGTTCTGCTACCTTTGTGGTTCGCATCAGGCCCAGGTAGGGTTGCCAAGTTTTGTTGGACGTATTCTGGGAGGTTTCATCACATAACGTAATCTTTAATTAAAGATTAATCTTTTAATTCCTAGAGATTCCAGGAGGATTGGCAACCCTAGGCCCAGGGGAAGGAGAGAGGATTTGCCTGTAGTGTTCGTGGTGGGTTAGGAGGGCAGCTCTGAATACCAGGCTGCAAAATATTTCAAAATTACATAAAAGGCAAAAGTGAGAGAGGTTAGTTGCTGGGTTGCAGCTCCAGAAAAGACCCGTAATTCGTTTAATGCATGCTCACTCTGTGTGTATCCATCAAGCCAGCATGTTTATTTAGGAAAAAAAAGCATGACATCTTTATATAGTGCTACAAGCCTTCTTAAGCACTGCTGAGTGCTGAGATCTTCTTTCAATATGCAATAGCCTAGCTTCTTAATCCTGTCCCACCAATGTGCTTCAACCTTGTCATGGAGATGCCACCTATGGGAAAAGAGGGGAATTCATCCTCTGTCCCTGTTCAGTCATTGGGCTTTTTTGCTAAGGTTGCCATCATACATGCTAATTGTCAAGGAGTAGCTGTCCACTAGGAATGGGACTGAGGCCACTGATTCACTTCATGCAGCTAGTAGATAGTAACTGCTGAACTAGGCAAAGGCTGAAATTGTGGAAAAGCAACATCATTTGCCCCATAACCTCAGCCATGCTGAACACAACGCCATCTAAAGCCTCAGGAACAACTCTGACATCATAATCAAAAAGGCTGACAAAGGAGGTGCTGTCATCATCATGAATAAATTGGAATATGACCAAGAGGCTGCTAGACAGCTCTCTAACACCACATTCTACAGGCCATTATCCTCTGATCACACTGAGGATTACCTAAAGAAACTACACCGTCTGCTAAAAAAAACTCCCTGACAAAGCACAGGAACAAATCTGTACAGACTCATGCCTAGAACCCCGACCGGGGTATTCTATTTGCTACCCAAGATCCATAAACCTGGAAATCCTGGGTGCCCCATCATCTCAGGCATTGGCACCCTAACATCAGGATTGTCTGGCTATGTGGACTCTCTCCTCAGGCCCTATGCTACCAGCACTCCCAGCTATCTTCCTGAAGAAACTACAATCCATCAGTGATCTTCCAGAAAACACCATCCTGGCCACTATGGATGCAGAAGCCCTTTACACCAATATTCCACACAAAGATGGACTACAAGCTATCAGGAACAGTATCCCCGATAATGTCACGGCTAACCTGGTGGCTGAATTTTGTGACTTTGTCCTCACCCACAACTATTTCACATTTGGGGACAATATATACCTTCAAGTCAGCGGCACTGCTATGGGTACCTGCATGGCCCCACAGTATGCTAACATTTTTGTGGCTGACTTAGAACAACGCTTCCTTAGCTCTCGTCCCCTAATGCTCCTACTCTACTTGTGCTACATTGATGACATCTTCATCATCTGGACCCATAGAAAAGAAGCCCTTGAGGAATTCCACCATGATTTCAATAATTTCCATGCCACCATCAACCTCAGCCTAGATCAATCCACACAAGCGGTCCATTTCCTGAACACTACTGTGCTGATAAGTGATGGTCACATAAATACCACCCTATACCGGAAATCTACGGACCGCTATACTTACCTACATGCCTCCAGCTTCCATCCAGGACACACCACACGATCCATTGTCTAAAGCCAAGCTCTAAGATACAACCGCATTTGCTCCAATCCCTCAGATAGAGACAAGCACCTACAAGATCTCTATCAAGCATTCTTAAAACTACAATACCCACCTGCTGAAGTGAAAAAAACAGATTAACCAAGCCAGATGAGTACCCAGAAGTCACCTCCTACAAGACAGGCCCAACAAAGAAAATAACAGAACCCCACTAGCTGTCACCTTCAACCCCCAACTAAAACCTCACCAGCACATCATCAAAGATCTACAACCTATCCTGAAAGATGATCCCTCACTCTCACAGATCTTGAGAGACAGACCTGTCCTCACTTACAGACAACCCCCCAACCTGAAGCGAATACTCACCAGCAACTACACACCACTGAACAAAAACACTGACCCAGGAACCTATCCTTGCAACAAAGCCTGATGCCAACTTTTTCCACATATCTATTCAAGTGACATCATCATAGGACCTAATCACATCAGCCATGCCATCAGGGGTTCGTTCACCTGCACATCTACCAATGTGATATATGCCATCAGGTGCCAGCAATGCCCCTCTGCCATGTACATTGGCCAAACCGGACAGTCTCTACGCAAAAGAATAAATGGACACTCAGTAACAGACCTGAGGGTGGCAATTTTGCAACAGAAAAGCTTCAAAAACAGACTCCAATGAGAAACTGCTGAACTTCAATTGATATGCAAACTAGATACAATCAACTTAGGCTTGAATAGAGACTGGGAATGTCTGAGCCATTACAAACATTGAATCTATCTCCCCATATAAGTATTCTCACACCTCTTATCAAACTGTCTGTACTGGGCTATCTTGATTATCACTTCAAAAGTTCTTTCTCTTACTTAATTGGCCTCTCAGAGTTGGTAAGACAACTCCCACCTTTTCATGCTCTCTGTATATGTGTGTGTGTGTGTGTGTGTGTGTGTGTGTATGTATATCCTCAATATATGTTCCTTTCTATGCATCTGAAGAAGTGGGCTGTAGCCCACGAAAGCTTATGTTCAAATAAATTAGTTAGTCTCTAAGGTGCCACAAGTACTCCTGTTCTTTTTGTGGATACAGACTAACACGGCTGCTACTCTGAAATCAGTGACTAGAGAGGATATTAGTCATATCAATCCTCCAAGACTGGCAGTCCCCTTGATTCTGTGATGTTTATGCAGGTATCAGTGATATCATCAAGAATGGATTCCAAATTTATAGCAAGATTATTTCCAACAGATCCAGGTTGATATTTGACCTACCTATACAGAGATCGCTCCAACAGAAGAATAAATTTTAACAATGGGATGCTATAGCAAAACAGCCATGTACTCATCCAACATCTGTTTCTTTCCAAACATTTATCTTGCAACTGCTTCTGAGACATTCCTTTGGTTCCTTGTGCAGTCTCATTGGGCTTCTAAAGTACTTGTATGAAATTATTTTTTAAAGACTAAGCAACACATTCAGAGCTGCCACATAACTCTCATAAATTTGATTGCATTTAGCAGTTCTGATTACACTGCTCTACAGCCAAAATGCTTCTGAAATAAATGTAGTCAAACTTTACTAATTCTGGGTCACTGAGAACAAAAATGATGCTTAAAATTGTTGATTGGCTCTAGTTTTCAAGATATGCTATTGGGTCAGTATATACGACTGGGAATGGGGGAGGATAAGTGAGTTATAAAGGGAAGGGATCTCAATTTAAACCAGAAATGACTAAAATACATCATTGACTGGATCTATGAATAAATCTATGACTGGGGTTGGACAGTACTTGCTTTTTAGGCAAAACAATGAATGATGCAATCTGAAGCTGATATTGCGTCATACATGATATGAATTGCATCATGTTATTCCTAGAAATCATGGATGATGCAATCATAACGAAGCTTACATCACTCTGCTGAACAAATTGCCCTCTGTCAGCTCTAGAAATCATACAGTGTCATTCTCTCTTATTTGTCAGTGTTTGATTTTTGCAAAGGGACCCATTTCTGTTTAGCCAAAGTGAGCAGAGATGCCTCGTACTTGTGTGAACAGTGCAGATAACTTCTGCTATGTTTGTGGTAAAGTGACTTATCCGCCCTCTGTAACACTGCTAGAGAAAGATGCAAAGCTGTTTACTCCCCCAGGCATTAATGCTTGCTCTGGGTTAATTAATAAGCAAAAGGTGATTTTATTAAATATAAAAAGTAGGATTTAAGTGGTTCCAAGTAATAACAGACAGAACAAAGTAAATTACCAAGCAAAATAAAACAAAAACATGCAAGTCTAAGCCTAATACAGTAGGAAACTGATTACAGATGAAACCTCACCCTCTGAGATGTTCAAATAAGCTTCTTTCACCTACTAGACTTCCTTCTAGTCTGGACCCAATCCTTTCCCCTGGTACAGTCCTTGTTCCAGCTCAGGTGATAGCTAAGGGAACTTCTCATGACTGCAGCCCCCTTTGTTCTATGCCACCCCCTTGTATACCTTTGGCACAAGGCGTGAATCTTTTCTCTTTGGGTCCCCACCCCTCCTTCTACATGAAAAAGCACCAGGTTTAAGATGGATTCCAGTATCAGGTGACATGGTCACATGTCCTGTGAGACCTCAAGCCTTCATTCTTCCTGGCCTGATTCACAGGAAGGCTTGCAAGTAAACAGAGCCATCTACTGTCAGTTGTCCTAGTTGATGGGAGCCATCAAGATTCTAAACCACCATTAATGGCCCACACTTTGCATAACTACAACAGCACCTCAGAGTTCTATTTTATATTCCTAGTTTCAGATACAAGAATGATACATTCATACAAATAGGATGAACACACTCAGTAGATTATAAGCTTTGTAATGATACATTACAAGAGACCTTTTGCATGAAGCATATTCCAGTTACATTATATTCACACTCATTAGCATATTTTCATAAAATCATATGGAGTGCAACGTCACGAACCCGCTGCCAACAACCCAAGCAACTCAAAGGCCTCACATTCATACAGTTCATCTCTGTTTATAAATGCTTGTGGGAGAGTGCATGTGGCAGATAGATTTGCATTGCAGTGAGCCGTGAAGGTCCTTGGATGCCCATCTTGTACCCTGGTCCTCAGCTTCTAGGTAACTTCCTCTGTGCCCTTCATCATGGGTTGCTACCTGAGAACAGCTGCCTCCCTTGTAGATCAATCTGCATTCCCCTGTGTGAATTCTGTGTCTAGTCTCAGAGTAACAGCCGTGTTAGTCTGTATCCACAAAAAGAAGAACAGGAGTACTTGTGGCACCTTAAATTTGTTAGTCTCTAAGGTGCCACAAGTACTCCTGTTCTTCTTTTTGTGTCTAGTCTGTCTCACTCCAGCGCACCACTACCCTACCCACCATATTCCCATCCTTTAATACCAAATGTGGTATTTTCTGTCCATCCCCTTTATCAGAAAGCATGATGGCAGCCACTGGAAACAATTCTTTCTTTCTCTCTCTCTCTCTTTCTTTTCTAACCTCAGGACAGGAACTGAAACAAACCTGAGGATTTTGCATCTATTATCCTGAGTGCCCAGCACTCTATATAATATAGATTGTCCTGTGGGACCTTAGTATTTAGATATGAAATAGACTAGAGCCCTAGATTGGTCCCAGCAATTTTTACCTTTCCCTTACTCCTCCTCCCTCTCCCCCCTCCCCCGAAATCATCAGTTTCCAAAAACAGAGTAAAGATACTGTGTTGTCATGCACATTAGCCTTGTGCTATGCGTAATCTCCAGGTAACTGAAGTCTCCTCTAGGCTGGCTGCTTTTAGTAGCTGGCAGTTAGATAACACCTACTGGTAAGATTAAGTCTGTGATAGAAGCAGCCACTGGCAGTGTGCTGGTCCCCTCATAGCTAGCTTCCTACTAACTGAGTATCTCCAGGGTTCCCACAAAGAAGGCAGCACTGTTGCTTTTTCTATATTGCAGGATGGTATGCTGAGTTAAAATGGAGTACTAAATATTCTGTATCCAAAAAGCATTTCTAATGTTTACAGAATGAGCTGTGCTTTAGACCCCTTCTCAAGTGCACCTCTCAGGTGACAGCATAGCTTCCTCCTCCTCTCAGGGGTAGAACCCTGTGATCCAGCCCCTTTTGGACTGGATCTCTGGGCTGCAGCGCTCCCATTTTCCAACTGTTTAACCACGACAGGCCCAACTGTATGTGGTGCATGCCAGAGAACTTCTCTTTGGGAATCTATGACCAGTGGTTGATTTAATGTGACTCAAAAAAGTTTTAACAAATGAAGTGTTAAATTCCATGTGCATTTTATATAACAACCTGGTATATGGATTGGGCCAGCTCTTTTTCAGACCCAAAGTCCAGAGTTTAGTCTGGAGACCAGAGGCCTAGCTAATAGTGATCAGCTAAGAGAAAAGCTGGGGTAAACAAGATAACATTGCCTTTGCTAAGATATGCTTGGTCAGTAGAAATGCCAGATGTTGAAGCAATAACTGAATAATTATGTTTCATCCAATGTTTCAAATTGAACAAAGGATCCCTATTCCTACTGTGTTTCTCCTGAAGGGAAAACAGTCTTCCCACAGATCCAACCTTGAGTTTATGAAAATTGGCACATGTCAGTATAATGATATGGCATCCTTTCACCTCCCTTCCCAGGGACCAATACCCTGCCTTAAGACATAAAGGAGACAATCTGTATTACCATATCCTTTCACTGTTTCTTTGCTTTAACCCCTAGGAATATACCTATTGGACAATCAAAGGAGTTGCTCCATTCCTATGGACCCCAAATCGGAATTCAACATATATATTTTATACTAATAACATTTTATCAAAGTATTAATTAAATGTTAACTTGCTAACTTGAGACCATGGGTGGAGAAATTATGTAACCTTTTAACCATTGGCTAATGTGCTATCTTGTCTTGCTTCAAAACCTATCCCGGAGTGTGGAACTGCCTACCCCGTCACTTTCCCCCGCCCATGGAAAATCTATATATTTCATTGTAATCAATCGATTGACAGTGTCTCTGAGCCTAATAAGCAAGGTGACACTCCGCCAGCGCTGGGTGTAATAAACTCCTATGCTTGACCTCTACACAGTGTGGATTTATGTCCTTCAACAAAGTTACTGTTTATTCCCCCAAAGGAACATTACAAGCTGAGAAAAGGATTAAAACAACAAAGGCCTATATACCAGGATCTTAGCTAAAGCTTATCCTTTCTTTGCAAGTGTTTGGTAGGTTCCGCTCAGTCCTGGATCTCTACTTCTGGACTGGGAGGAATAGACTGGGCAGCTTCTATCTATCAGTCTCTGGCAGCCTCAGCGCCACTCTTCTTTGCCCCCTGCCTCTCTAGGCTGGGTTTTTTAGCAGTTTAGTATCCCTTTGACCCAAAACTCTGGCTTTAGGAAAATAAATATGTTAACCTGGCTGGAACCAGGTAGGTAGGCATTTTCCTGGTTAATATCCTCTGTTGTTCTTGGGATTTTCTCTTAGAGGTATTTATTTCTTTTAGTTTTGTTTCCTGCTTGTTTTCCCTAACTGTTTCCTTTGATTTAACTCTATGTAGTCAGGCAGAGCAATATCACAGGTGTCAGCGCATGATATTCATATGAATAATAGATGCCCATCTTACTCTCCACCATGTTAATCAAGCTCATTTGGGATTTTCTTTTAACAATGAATCTGAATCAATATATATCATGCGATTGGTTCAGGTCGTTGCCATTATGCGCCTGCTGTTTTGCTAAGCAGCTTTTCTTGGCACTTACAGCATCTTGGTTTTTCCAGTTGGCACTTCCCACTTTGAATTCATTTTCCCAGCTGAACTGTGAATTATTCACTAGTCATTAAGAGTCAGTGAGGAGAGGTGCCCTTGTAAGCAGGCTGCACATG
Source organism: Malaclemys terrapin pileata (assembly GCF_027887155.1). NCBI lineage: Eukaryota > Metazoa > Chordata > Testudines > Emydidae > Malaclemys > Malaclemys terrapin. The sequence goes on from NC_071512.1 coordinate 31,348,225, forward strand.
GAAAATATCAATGCGCAGTGTCTTATTCACTGCTGGCTCTATCAGGACTAGCTCACTGATTGTTAAACAAATCTTTCTAGGGATTAATTCTGTGGGGCTGTCTTTTTCAGAAACCTTAAAACAGAGAGGTCCCATCTTCTCTATATGGAAAACTTCAGACTACATGTTTCCTTGGTCAGTGTTCCTTCCCCCCACTGTTATGCACTGTCCTGTGTCAGCTATTGAACTGTATCTCCCATTGTTGCGTGCAGTGTTGTTGTACCTGTGTCGTTCCCAGGATATTAGTGGGACACGGTGGGTGAGGTAATTTCTTTTATTAGACCAACTTCTGTTGGGGTGTGTGTGTGAGAGAGAGAGAGAGAGAGAGAAGCTGTCTCTCCCAGACTATCCACCCTGGGAGTGGCTATGTTTCAGTGCTGCTGTGTGTAGACAATAGAGTTGGACCAAAAGTTTGTTCAAAAACCTGCTGATATGCTCAGCCCAAATAAGAGGCCTTACCAGGCTCCTGGGGAAAAGTGGCCTGTTACATTATCTCCCAAAGACCCAGTCCAAGAGTGGTTGAACCACAGGGGAGTGCTCAAGAGGAACTGAAGCACAGCTCGCACTGTGACCGTGACACCATTACTCCCAATGTTATCAGCCTTTCTCCATGGCTTGTAGTTTTTTCATTACTATGCACATTCCTTGAGAGATGCATAGATTATAAAGCCAGAAACGACCATTCTGATCATCTAGTCCGACCTCCTGCATGGCACAGGCCATAGGACTTGCCTGAGATCAAGGGAAAGGAATTTCTTCATTGTTATATTGGGGCTTGCTGCCACTCATCCACTTTTCTGTTTCAAAGCCCTGGTATCTTTTAGAAATGTAACAAGCCATGAGAGACTCGTCTCCTTCCCAAATGCTAATCATATAAACAGCAATGCAAAACAATACCTGTTCATGTGAACTTGAAATGTGGAGTTTTGGTTACCGAATTGGTGACCATGGCCCATATTTATAACAAAACCTCAAATCAAGCAGGTTTCAACTGGTATTGGCTTTTGTTATGAAGTTTCTCCCATCCCTGCTATGTAATCTGCTATTTTCTGGATATACCTCCCATTGTGTTTCTGCTCCTGTCATGGAATGGTTTATCTTGCCGCATTAGTTTAATACTGAAATGACGGATATATGATTAAACTAGAAATTATCCTTGATAGAGAATTTATCATCTGTAGTTTTAACTAATGTATGACTGACTTATTCTTGCATAACTGCCTCCCAGGAACTTAAGATGAGATTATGTGCCTATTCCAAATTTTCTTCTTCCTTCCACTTCTATGCATTGTATACCTCCCCTGTGGTGCTTTGTTCTGCAATGATTGCCTCTGTATGTGGTTATCCTCTTTATGTCCTCTCCTTGCTAATCCTGTCACCTCATTCTTAGCCTTAACAGTTTTTTGAACGTGCAAAACAGATTGTTTCATGCTCATTTATAGGTTGAATTCGCTCGCTTGTGCAGTCTCTCAGAGCTGTTGGCAAGCTCCACTGTGTGATGTAAAACACACTTACTTGTATTGATTTTGGGCTAATTCCGAATACCAGCTTGATGACATGAGAGCATTCTTGTTGTGGATATTTCCTTCCCTTTTTAGTGACAGGTCTCAATGTAATAGTAAATGCAGAATTATCATTCAAAGGCTCTCTCTCTAGGGATTACTTCTTGGCCTTATTCTATTTATTATTTTTATCAGTGACCTGGAAGAAAACCTAAAATCACCACTGCTAGAGTTTGTAGAGGGGAAAAAATGTGGGAGTGGTAAATAATAAAGTGGAGAGATCAGTGATACAAAGTAGTGTGGATTGCTTGGTAAGCTGAACACAAGCAGACTCGGTATTTTAAAATGGCCAAATATAATGTTATACGTCTAGGAACAAAGAATGTACACCATGCCAATAGGATGAGGTCTCTACAAAAGACTTGGGTAGATGATCAGCTGAATATGAGTTCCTAGTGAGATGTTGTGGCCAAGAGGGTTAATGTGATCTTTGAATGTATACACAGAAATATTGTGTAGGAGTAGGGAGGCTTATTATCTCTGTATTTGGCACTGGTGTGACTGTTGCCAGAATACTGTGTCCAGATTTGGTGCCCACAATTCAAGAAGGATGTTGATAATTTAGGGTTCAGAGAAGGGCCACAAAAATGATTTAAAAACTGGAAAACATGCTCTCGAATGATAGACTCAGGGAGCTCAGTCCATTCAGTTAACAGAGAAAAGGCTAAGTGGTGACTTGATCACAGTCTAATACCTACATGAGGAACAAATATTTGATAATGGGCTCTTGAATCCATCAGACAAAGATATAACAAGTGGTTGGAAGATGAGGCTTGACAAATTCAGAGTGGAAATAAGGCACATTTTTAATAGTGAAGGTGATTGGAACAATTTACAAAGGTTTATGGTGGATTCTCCATCACTGGCAATTTTCAAATCAAGATTGGACGTTTTCCTAAAAGATATGCTGCAGTTCAAAGAGAAATTAATTCAAGGGAGTTCTATGGCCTGTGCATAGAATCATAGGGTTAGAAGGGACAGCAAGGGTCATCTAATCTAGCCCCATCCCAAGATGCAGGATTGGTTGTGTCTAAACAATCGAAGGCAGATGGCTATCCAGCCTCCTTTTGTAAACCTCCAGTGAAGGAGCTTCCACAACCACAGGAGGTCAGACTAGATAATCACACGGGGCTAGGGTGACCAGATGTCCCGATGTTATAGGGACAGTCCCGATTTTTGGGTCTTTTTCTTATATAGGCTCCTATTACCCCCCCCACCCCCTGTCCTGATTTTTCACACTTGGTGTCTGGTCACCCTACACTGGCCCTTCTGACTTTGTAATTTATGAATTTTTTAGGGAAGGATTCTACAAAATCTGTGAAATGTAGCTCTGTTTTTATTAAAGTGATTGTGGACTTTGCAGTAATAAGCCGCTAATGTAAGAGGCCAAATAGCCCTAGTGCTGTTGCAGCAGAAGGCATAGAGATGACTGTTGTGATTCACTGGAGAATAAGAAGCTACAGCATCATAGCTGTGCAGAGGGTAGAAAGATGCTTACAGAAGCTATAATGTAACTAGATAACTTGTCGATGTCTTATAACACTTCCAGTTTCCACTGCAAGGCTGGTGGAACAATTATTAGGCAAAGAAAATGAACATCTAGATTTTTCTAATTAAATACTAACTTTGAAAAATAACCCATGCATTTCACTTTTGCCAGAATTATTTAAAAATAAGAACAGACTTCTATGATGCCATAAACTAATTTGTTTTTATGTGGCAGTTTATCGGGTTTCCATTTTTTAAATCTGATCTGAAATACTACACCCTAAAAAGCAAAAGCCCATTCTGAAAATGGATGAGAGGCTGTAAATTGGAGAAAGTCCACCACTAGTACACGTTAGTAATTTTATAGTGAGTAGGAATGGATGAGTAGGCTGGTTCAGATGGAATCAGAACCAACCCAAACATCCACCCTAATCTCCAGATGAGCACAAAGGAAAAGGTTACGCAAAGTTGGGCTAACTCTGTGAGGATATGGATACTATATATGTTTTCTTGCATCTTTGTACTTTCTAATTTCAGTTACAGCACCTCTATTGAGGCCTTGCTGTGTGTGCATATGGGGGTGTAATGACGGAAGAGAGAATTTTCTCATGTTACAGTTCTTTGTCGTTTGTCTAAAACAGATTAAAGAAGCATAATTGTGATGATGAAATTAATATCCCCAAATGCCTGGCCAGAATTGGAGAATGCAACTAAACGATCTCTCACATGTTAATTTTCTGGTGGTGAGGAGAACATCTGGAAAATGAATTCATCTAGGCACCAAATAGGTACAGTCTGGCAGAGGCAATGCAAAGATCTTCCACATCCCCCTGACCTGGAGTAAAAGTAAGAAACAAGTGCATTTCATCTTGACTTCCCCTACTGAGAATGCCAGCAAGGGTGTTAATTGCAGAGGTGTGTTTTGTGAACACTTGTCCACAAGGACTTGAACTAAGATGCCCAACTCATGGTATAAACATGAATAAAGAGCTGATGGTGCTGACTTGTATTCAGCTGGTCTGGTTTTGAAGCAGTGTCCTAGAGATGAAAGGCTTGTATGTGGTCTCTGATTGCTTCCTGACCGTGTCCTCTTGTCACTGATCTACCAAGAACTTCAGAAAAGATATTGAACAGGGTATAATCTGTGGAGATTTTTTTTTTATTGTTTCAGCATGCATCTTGTACAGCAAACAGTAAGGAACTTTACATTTGAGTGACAGTGGGGTTATTTTTTTCCGCTGGTGCTTGATGGTCTTAAAATCTGCAGCCTAGTTCTGATTTATTTTTTTTTCTTGTGATGCTGACATATCTGTTCACAGAATACATGATGAAAGGACCAGTGCTTAGGGTTGCCAGACATCCACTTTTTGAATGGAATGCCCGGTCGAAAAGGGACCCTGGCTGCTCCAGTTAGCGCCGATGACTGGGCCATTTAAAAGTCCAGTGGGCAGCGCAGCAGGAGTAAGGCAGGCTCCCTGCCTGCCCTGGCTCCGCACAGCTCCCCCAAAGCGGCCGGTGTGCCCAGCTCCTAGGTGCAGGGGTGGTCAGGGAAGCTCCATGTGCTACCCCCGACCTCCAGTGCCATCTCCACAACTCCCATTGGCAGGGAACCGAGGCCAGTGGGAGCTGTGGGGCTGCGCCTGTGGGTGCGGGCAGCATGCACCACAGAGAACCGCCTGGCTGTGCCTCCACCTAGGGGCCGGCCACTTCCGGGAGCACTGCGGAGCCCAGGGAGCCTGCCTTAGTCCTGCTGCGCCACAGACTGGGAGGTACCTGAGGTAAGTGCCGCCTGGTCGGAGCCTGCACCCCAAACCCTCTGTCCCAGGTCACAACCCTCTCCTGCCCCCTAACTCCCTCCCAGAACCCCCACCCACATCCAATCCCCTGCTTTATGTCGGAACCCCCTCCTGAACCTAATCTCCCTTCCAGAGCCTGCACCCCAGCCCTGAGGCCCCTCCTGGAGCTCACACCCCTAACCCCTGCCCAGGTCAGAACTCCCTCCTGCACCCTAACTCCCTTCCAGAGCCTGCATCCCCTTCCGCACCCTAACCCCAGCTCTGAGCCCCCTCCCAGAGCTCACACCCTGTACCCCCTCCTGCACTACAACCCCCTTCCCCAGCCCTGAGCCCCCTCCTGCATCCTGAACCCCTTATTTCTGGCCTCACCCCAGAGCCCACACCCCCAGCTGGAGCCCTCACCACCTCCCTCACCCTGGACAATGTAAGTGAGGATGGGAGAGACCGAGTGATAGAAGGAGGGAGGAGGAGTGAGTGTGGGGCAGAGGCAGAGCCTTGTGGAAGGGGAGGGGCAAGGGTGTTCAGTTTTGTGCAATTAGAAAGTTTGCAACCCTACCTGTGCTATCCATATCAAGAGAGCTAGTCAAACACAATACACATGGAGTACATTGGATTCCAATTGTATATTGCAGTGAATGGGAAACTGAGTGGAGAGCAACAGTCATTTTCAGAGAATAGGCCATTAGTGTAGGCATCAGAGCAGTCCCAAAAGCCTGGACTCCAGTTCCTAGACCTTTCTTTGCTGATGCTAAGTGTCTTTGTAAGATGTGCGCTCTCTCTCTCCCTCCCTCCCTCCCCACTCCCACAAATCTCTTAAGCTCACATGAATTCACTGTACTCCTTCTCTACAGCACCAGGGGTCACACCAGTTGCTGATTGTTTTAAGTAAACAATCTTTACACATTTTTATCTTCTTTGGTTTGAGTTTTTAACATTATATGTCAGATACAGGAGGAAAGAGAGCACTTTAAAAGGTAAACCTGGCATCTACTTTAAAAACTAAACCAAAGCAGAGATATAATTCCACAGGCTAGTCTTTACAAAAATTCTGCACCTTTAAAAAGTACATATATTGTTTGCGGAGTGTTTAGAATCCTATAAAGTAAATGCTAATGGCTTGATTTTTCAGAAGGGTGACAGGGTTCATGCACATTTCTGCACATATCTTTGTGTACTGGGTGCAATCAGCCCTTCTTCAAACTCAAGTAAAGTATGCTGCTGTGTATGTACATACAGCGGCGTATTATCACCTAGGCCAACAAATTTGCAGAGGCGGCAAATTTGTTCGTGCCTCCTCCCCTAGGCGTGCCACGCTTCCCTCCTTCTACTTCCCTCCCAGGCTTGCAACGCGAAAGCGCTGGGAGGGAGGGAGAAGCAAGTAGCGGCGTGCTCGGAGGAGGCGGAGCAGAGGTGAGCTGGGGCCCGCGGGCATGGGAAGTAACCTGGGGGGGGCGGGAACCACTCCCCGCCCCAGCTTACCTCCGCTCCACCGCTGCCATCCCCCAAGCACACCGCAACTCCCCTTCTCCCCCCTCCCTCCCAGGCTTGCCGCGCGAAAGCGCTGGGAGGGAGGGAGGGAGTGAGTGAGTAGAGAAGCGAGTAGTGGCACGCTCGGGGGATAGCGGAGGTGAGCTGGGGCCGGCAGGCGCAGGGAGTAAGTAACTCTTGCAGGGTGGGCAGCGAACTGCTCCCTGCCCCAGCTCACCTCCACTCCACCTCCGCCATCCCCCGAGCGCGCCACAACTCCCCTTCTCCCCCCTCCCTCCCAGGCTTGCCACGGAGGTGAGCTTGGGCGGGGGGGGGGGGGGGGGGCGAGGAAAGGGGGCAATTTTTAGAGGACATAGGGGCGGCAAATTTGTTAATCCACCACTGTGTACATAGTTCCAGTAATTATGTAGGTAAAGTTGTTACAGAAGGATGCATTTAGATGTCTGGCCTCAACTTTTGGAAAATCGGACCCCCAAATGTGCATTATGCTCTTTTTCAGCAAACTTGAATGCTGAATTTTTAACCTACTTTCTGTAAAACAAAAACCATTCAACCCCCCCAGGAAATTGACTGATGCATGAAAACAAACAAAACAAAAAAACACCTCCAAAAAATCTTTGAATAGTTCTCATGCAATCCCTGGGAGCCCACATATCTGTTTTATTTGATATCTAACTCATGGTAATCCATGGTATATAAACTCAGACAACATATCTCTTCTCTAGAACTCTGACCACTGAACATGGTACATTTTAAGAATAAAAAATACAGACTGAGAAGGCAGAGTGTGGGGAAAAGAAACTTTAGCTTGTTTTTTTGTGGACCATTATATGTTTGTTTTGTATTGCCAAGCAGAAAGTACAGAAACATATTGACTGACTTTCACCATGATGATAATCAGAACTCCACCAGTCAACATAAGGGAAGGCCAGAGGAAAGCGAAGAAAAGGCCCTTTGGAGGATATAGCCTTATTAAAATGACACTTGTCTTTCTTCGTTCTGGGTCGTAATAACAAGGGAAAGTCTGATGCTTTCGGAAATTTTCTGCGGCAGTTTCTATTAGCGTTTTAACTTCTTTGTCGTTCTTCAAGTCTCGTGGAATATAGGAGCACTAAAATGAGAAATCAAGATACTTGTTAGAGCAATTGTTCTACTGCAGGATGTGCAGTGATGCGAGACCTTTCATAAAACATCACTTAACTAGTTCAAATAAAAGATTACGTGCACATATGAGAGTATCTCTAAATACTGTCTTGCCGTTATCTTGTCCATCCCCCACCTATTTGTTGTTGTCTCGTGTCATACACTGAGCCCCCAGTCCTGCAAAGGGTTACACACACATGTAACTTGATGCATGTGAATAGCGATTTGGAGTTGGGATGGAATTTCCCCCAAGGTCAGATTGGCAGGGACCTTTTTTTTTTTTTTTTTTGCTTTATTCTGAAGCATGGGATGTGGGTTGCCTGGTAGGATCATCTGGACATATCTCACCTAATCAACTCTCTACCATTGCAGGGGCATTGGGCATTGGGAACACCTCAGTCCCTCCTGTTGTCTGCCTACAGCACACAAATAGTTCAGTGTCCTGAGGACTGAGAGGCTTTCATCTAACTAAAGACAGTGGGTTCAATATGAGGGGTATCTGGGTGAAATTTAGTGGCCTGTGGAGGTCAGACTAATGATCTGTTCTAAAGGTCTATTCTGGCCTCAAGCTCTATGATTCTATGAAAAAGTTTTATTGGAGCCAATGGGACAGCTCCTGCTCTTGGAGTGAAGCCCATGCATAATTTTTTACAAAGCTCAGGGCCTTATATTTTAAACATAGAGACAAGGGCTGTACTTTTTCTCTGAGTACACAGCACCTAGCTCTATGGGCCCTGACTGGGGTTTCTGTCACTACCACAGTACAAATACATTAGTTGTACAGAAATTCCTAAATGGGCTGGGCTGGAAGGGAGCAGAGACAGTGGAACAAAGATATTTCACTGCTGATAGTGCTTTCACAGTCATGAGTTAGTCTACCACTGCTGCCATGGAGCACCTATCTTGCGGTCCTGGAGTAGGCTAAATTCCAATTATCCAAGAGTGTACGGCCAGTATTTGAGTTACTTCAGCGTGAGCTTCTCTCTGTAATTAGCGAAAGATGATGACCTACTTTTCCACTGGGGGAGAGAGTATTTTTAATTGGTTACACTATGAAAAAACTTTGTTGCTCTCTAGTGCAGGAAATAGGTAGTGATCAATGTTATTTTATCTGTATTAATGTAGCACCTCTGGGTTCTAGATGTGATTTAGTACCCCATTATGATAGGTACTAAATGCGCACACACCCGGTGAAGGATAGTTCCTGTACTGCAGAGCTTGCAGTCTAACTAGGTGAGACAGAAAAGAGCTGAGAGGGGAAATGATGTCAGAGAGGTGCATTTGCTTTCTCATTATAACACAGGAGTTCAGTGACAGAGTAGGGAGCAGAGCCCCATTCTTCTGAGCGTCAATCCATGTTCCTATCCATTGGGCTCACACTGCCTTTCAGAGTAAAGGTGTTGCTGGATTCTTAATTCAGTTGTCTGCTGAAAGCCATTCTTTAGCCTCTGTAACTGGCTAACTTAATGGACAAGGGGAGAAAGCAGAGATCAGCTATCCAGTTGTACCTTCCTCATGGACAAGCAGGGGGCTTTCAAATGTAATTGAGGTCTGGTCTATACTACCCGCCTGAATCGGCGGGTAGAAATCGACCTCTCGGGGATCGATTTATCGCGTCCCGTCGGGACGCGACAATCGATCCCCGAATCGGCGCTCTAACTCCACCAGCGGAGGTGGTAGTAAGCGCCGCCGACAAAAAGCAGCAGAAGTCGATTTTGCCACCGTCCTCACAACGGGGTAAGTCGGCTGCAATACGTCGAATTCAGCTACGCTATTCACGTAGCTGAATTTGCGTATCTTAAATCGACTCCCCGCTGTAGTGTAGATGTACCCTGAGAGTCTATTTAAAGAGGCATAAAATTCATTCATTGCTCTTAGAAGACAGCTTGGCAAAAACTGTGCTGACAGGCTTAATTTATTGAAGAAATTTATACTTCCGTTCAGGTTCACAATGTTTATTGCACCATTTCATTAGCACCTATTAAAGTGGGTTGGCTAAAATAAGAGTCCTTTACCCAAATCCCAGCTATTAGTTTGGAATGCTGACATTAAATTGCTGGAAATGCTATTTATTTCGGAGCATTAATCCGCAGGCCATTTTGAAGTTCTCGCAGTACTACTTTTTTCCATTTCTGTCATCTTTTTTCACCTTTTGAGCAGATAGTGTTTGTTGATCAGTTTAACCTAATCTGGCAGTAATTTTAAAATTTCAGCTGTAGAAATGCAGAAGCTTTATCCCAAAACCGATAACCTAAACAAATATAATGTAAACAAAATCAGATTTTTTTCCCCAAGCCAACAGTGACTACAAGACATTGAAAACCTGAAAGAAAATCCTCTATGTGCAAAAATAAAATTGACCCCATAAAACAATAATATTTATCTCACTGCAAATGAGATGTTTCAGGACTGCCCTTTGATAGAGCAAGGCCTGAAGAGGAATTCCAAGTTCATGTAGACAGGCTGAAACTAACCCCTGTGCAGAGATTCACCTTAAAGTATATGTACCATTAAAGGTCCAGGTAATTCTCATAATAGGGCTTAACTGGGGTTTCTCTGGTGCATAAGGACTTGTTCTGGCCTCCTACAGAGGGATGAGTATCACTCACTATGCTGAATATTGGACCCTAAGAGTCAACTGCTGCCCTTGAACTTGCTTTCACAGCCTGCCTTATGGAAAGGAGAGTATTCAGTGCACTGTCTCTAAATGTCTGAGATTCCCTATAGTTGGAGTTTCACAGGGAGCAGAGAAATTTTTTCCCCAAAGCTAAAGGTTTTGTATGTTTACTTAATTTTTAATCTTGACATCTTAAATCCACCTCAAATCTGTGAAAAACATTTTAATATAAAAGCTAAATTGGCCACATTTTCAAGGAAGCGTTGACCAAGCCTCTACATTTAAACACTTTTTTTCTTCTTGCTATCACTTGTGTGCGCAGCCCCTGTAATTGTGCCTGCGAGTAGCAATTCTGTACAACGAGATACTACGTGTAGCTTTTCTACAACACTGATCTTAGAATTGCCATATGTTTGAACTATATAGGAATATAGACCTTGTATTTGCAAAGCTTGCAACAGCCTTTGAAGATTGACCCTCCACATTTCTAAGCTCCAAACTATCTGCATGTTTAAATCCCATAGTGCTTCATAATGTTTAATATATATTCTTCAGTCTTGAAGTGGACTTTGAAGTGATGATTGACCCAAGCTGCTAAATTCAGATATGGAATTTCCCAAACTCTTCGAAGGGTCAAGGGCACCTGGCATTTTGGTTTCGGTCCTTCTCTTATTTTGATGATATGCCAAGGAAATAAAAATCTCCTAAACTAATCCTTACTGTTTTTTCTTATGTGCACTCTGTAGTAGTTCTGTGCTTTTAACATTCAAAACTCACTCTACTCACAACACTCTATTTCTCACTCAAAAGCAAGTACAAGACAGCATAATGGACTGAAGGCATATCTACAGCAATCCTACACTTTCTCCCCACATCTCACTTTCAACCATTCTGCAATGTATGAAATGTCAGTCTTTCCATGAAACTGGCAGTTCATTCACATACCGTACATTCAGACCCAGGCATTCTCACACACACACATTTTTTGCTTCCTATCTTATTCTCTGATGGAATTGTTTATTCCCTCTTAAAGCTAGCTTGCTGAGTGAGATTATGAATTTTAACTTCACATGCAAGAAAAATTTCAGTGAATGTTCAGGAATTCGCTGCAGGGTGATATTTTGCTGTTTCTATGGTTGAAAATGTTTCCCTCCCCTTCATTGAAAATGGTGTAATTCTGGAGGTTTGGTTCAACTTGCTATAAAGATGGGGACAAATTGCAGAATTCAGGTCTATATTCTGGTTTGGGTTTTGAACATCCTAAAGTTCAGGAATGCTTGGATCTGAACATTTTGGTTTGCACCTGCCCCTTGAGAGGCGAGAGCTTGTTTTTGCGAAAAAAGCAGCCACTGAAATCTTCCCCATATTCAGGAACCAACTTCAACCCTCATCATCTTAGCTGTTCTGAAATGGTTTCTTCACTTCCAGTGGCAGGCTGGGGGTCCATGATAAAACACTATAAGAGTTGATTCCAGGCAGGTGCACAAGTGGAGGTATTGGAAATGACATGAGGACATGTTTTTTTGACTGCCATCCCAGGTTTGATCTGCCAAGATATTCAAGACTTTGGACACTCCCTTGAAGTGAAGCTGAACTCCCAGCTGTCATGGTTCCCATTGCCCTTACTGGAATGGAGCTCCACCACAATACATGGTGCAACCTCTGCACAGGTTTTGTTTCAGTAATACTCCCATCTATTCAAGGGTATTTCCAAGCCCAAGTTTCTGTTGTGACAGTGGGTAGAAACAGTTGCAGATTACACCAAGAACAAACCCAGCTGCTGGATTGGGTGCCCACATTCCCAGTTTATTGGCTTCTACCTGACGTGTACCAAACTCACTGGTGTTTCACGTTCCCAAAGGCTCTGGGACTCCACCTTTTCCTCCTTCTACCTCCCACCTTATTTTCTGCACTCCCCAAATGGCTCTGTGTTTTTAATCAGGGCCACATTTAACCTCAACCTACCCCAGGGTTATTCAACAAACGCTTGGGCAAACCACATATGTTGATCTATTCCTCTGAATTGTGCTTTAGCTTGCAGAGATGTATGTATATTTTATGCTTATAAATGTTTAATAGTTATTTTTGGTTGATGTAATTACTTCTCAAATATTACCTTAAATATGTCTGATACCGCATTTATAATACATGCTAGAGATGTCCTCACTCTGAATTTTTTAACATTTGCCTTGGTCTAAGCATAAGCATTGCCATGAAAAAAGACTAACAAGTCTTTGCTCTACTTTCAGTTAATTCACTAGTGCTTTGCTTGGTTATAAAAATAACCTGCTGAACCACATGTGACAAATATGGACAGGGATTCTGATGAATACATTTAAATCCCAGTACCTTGGGATTTCTTTCCTGTGTTTCTTCATTATGATAGAGCATAACCTCTTGTCCTGAGAAGTTCAAATCAACCAACACCTCTAGACAAGGATACTGGAAAATGTTTTCGTCACCTGCACCATTGTTGAACGAGCATTGGACTTTGTCCTTGATGTTGGTTTTGAGCAGTTTGCATGTAGTTTCTTTGGTCCAAACGCTATAAAACAAATCATACTGCTTTTAAATGCTTTGTTTACAGCTTTTTCACAGCGTGACTCTAAGTGTTGTTGACAAATTTTCCACCATGGTGTTGTTTCATGTGTCATTAAGCCGTCAACAATGTGGTGGACTGCGGATGTGGATGGAGTGTGTATGCAAGTGCTCTGACCCAAACCTAAACAGACAGATAGCATGGGTTGGGGTTAGAGGCACTGCAGGGAAGATATGGATTTTTACTCTCGCATTAGCCATTCATTAGATGGATTTAGAGGTAGATTTTAACTCCCATGCTTGGATGTGTTGGAAGTTGGCACCCCCAAAAGAACAACAGAAAAATTAGGGCGGGTTTGTGTGAATTCTAATATTTGTTGGTAAATATTTTAAATGTGGATGCATGTGTTTTTATCTATGAACTTGTAGAGACCTGAATGAAAATTTGACCTATGTTCTGAAATATAGTTTAGCATATTAGAGCTTTAGATCAGAGGTGGGCAAACTTTTTGGCTTGAGGACCACATCTGGATATGAAAATTGTATGGCGGGCCATGAATGCTCACGAAATTCGGGGTTGGGATGCGGGAGGGGGTGAGACCAGAAATGAGGAGTTCAGGATGTGGGAGAGGGCCCCGGACTAGGGCAGGGGATTGGGGTGCGAGGGGGGGTGAAGGCTCCAGCTGGGGGTGTGAGCTCTGGGATGGGGCTGGGGATGAGGGATTTGGGGTGCAGGAGGGTGCTCTGAGCTGGGACCAAGGGGCTCAGAGAGCAGGAGGGGGATCAGGGCTAGGGCAACCTTTGACTAATGTTGGGCACAGGAGGGGATCAGGGGGTGCAGGCTCTGGGCGGTGCTTACCTCAAGCAGCTTCCAGAAGCAGCGGCATGTCCCCACTTTGGCTCCTATGTGGAAGCGCTGCCAGGTGGCTCTGTGTGCTGCCCCATCCGCAGGTGCTGCCCCTGCAGCTCCCATTGGCCGCAGTTCCTGGCCAGTGGGAGCTGGAGGGGCAGCGCTTGGGGCGGGGGCAGCATGTGGAGTCCCCTGGCTAGGAGGACGCGTAGGAGCTGGAATGGGGACATGCTGCTGCTTCTGGGAGCCACGCCATGTGTGGAGTAGGACAAGCCCCAGACCCCGCTCCTCGGCAGGAGCTCGAGGGCCAGATTAAAACATCTGAAGGGCTGGATGTGGCCCCCAGGCTGTAGTTTGCCCACCCCTGCTTTAGATGCTTCAGAAAAATAAAAAACCTTTGACTAATGTTGTCTGGTAACCAGGGCCGATGAGAGGGGGGAGAAGCCGGTACAAATTACTGGGGCCCGGTGGTCCGGAAGGAGGCCCGGGGCCCGGTTCCCCTCCCCCCCCCATTGGCCCTATTTAGCCGGTCCACCCTTGCTGGGGGGCCCAAAAAAATTCTAGGCCCAGCTTCCCCCCTCTCTCGTTAGCCCTGTTTAGCCAGTCCGCTCTTGCCCGAAAAAATTTTTTCATCGGGGCCCAAACCCACTTTCGGCGGCCCTGCTGGTAACTCTCAAATCCTATATTTACTGGGGGTTTTCACTTCTTTGTCTTTCTATTAAAAGGGTCATTTGCATGATTGAATACACAGGAACTTTGCACGAGGCTTTCAGCAGCTTTTTTACTAAGCATATCACTGAATGTTAACAGCTGTGGCAAGCTAGGAACTTCATGGCTATCATTATGCTGCACGCTGTGGCCACTCAGATCTTCACGGTGACAGCAAGGATAAAACTTTATCAGCTTGATCCAAAAGCCCAAGCCCCCTATACTGGGTGCTAAAAGAGGATCCTAGCAACAGAGGACTTGTGTGTATGTGTATCTATGGATATAAATCTACTTACACAGAGAAATCTGTCCATTAAAAAACAAAAATACACATGCTTACTGATATGATAGATATCAAATTAGGAATTGAACTGGGGACCTCTAGACCCGAGCAGGGACTGCAACGAGCTTGTATCCTTTGCAGATTGATTGTGCATTTTTCCATGGTATGTGTTTGGGAAGAGAACCTGTAATTAGCTCTGATGGGTGGGCTATAGTAGTTCATTACAAAATGTTTCCAGTCGTTAAAGAGTTAAAGCTCAGGGCTGTGGACCTGGCTTATTTGCCAAAGGTCATACATTCTTGCTAGGGCTAGTTTGAATATTTTCATCTAAACTTTTTTTTTTAAAGGAAATATGGCTTTTGGATACCACACAACTATTGTTTCTATTTTTGTTGAAGATTTGCAGCGTTTTTCATTAAACTGAAAAATGTTTGTTTTCAAAACCCAATGCAAAAATGTTCTCAGTGAAAACCCTGAAAAAATCCGTGAGAAACATTGACCAAAATAAAAGGTTTTTTTTCATTTTTTTCCCTAAACTTTTCACAGAAAATTAAAATGCATTTCTGGACCCGCTGTGATTCTAATCCTGAAAGGATGTCTTGCTGTGTCAGGTGCTTCCCCATAACTTTATTAACTATTCATGATTAACAGCTTCCCTCTCCACTTCATGCTATCTAAAATTAGCTTGTAAGCTCTTTACGGCAGTATCCTTTGATTTGTTCTGTAAAGCACCTAAGGCACTTTTGGACTCCACAAAAATAATAGCCAACAACAGAAAAACACAGGCTGATGTTTATAACAAAAAAAAAAAAAAAAAAAACAGAAGTTACCTGTTCATGTAGGATGGCATAATTGTGATCCCAATAAAAAAGTACATCATCACTGAGCATGCAACCATTCCTAGTCCCAGGCATAATGCCCTGGTCTCCCCTCGCTTCTGTGAGGTCACCAATTTTTTTCCCAACATGATTTAGTGTTATGGATTCTGAAATTTCTCGTTCTGAAGTGAAACATAAAAACAGGAGAAAATGCAACCAGAATCATCATAGATTTAGTATTAATTTAATATAAACTCTTAAGAGGCTTTGATTCAAGATATTGCAAATCGTGAGGGGTTTAGTGAAACCTGATCCATTACATTCTTATTCTCATTAAAATTTAGAAGGCAGTCAAGTAAGTCCAGTAAAAGAAAATACTGACTCCAATTTTTTTTAAAAAAGGCTCCAGAGGTGATTCCAGCAATTACAAGCCAATAAGCCTAACTTTAGTACCAGGCAAATTGGTTGAGACTGTAGTAAAGAACAGAATTATCAGACACATAGATGAACACGGTTTGTTGGGGAAGAGTCGAGATGATTTTTGTACAGGGAAATCATGCCTCACAATCTACTAGAATGCTTTGAGGGGGGTCAACAAGCATGTGGACAAGGATGATCCAGTGGATATAGTGTACTTAGATTTTTGAGAGAGCCTTTCACAAGTTCCCTCACCAAAAGCTCTTACGCAAAGTAAGCTGTCCTGGTATAAGAGGGACGGTCCTCTCATGGATCAGTAATTGGGTTAAAAGATAGGAAACGAAGGGTAGGAATAAATGATCAGTTTTCAGAAAGCAGAGATGTAAATAGTTGTCTCCCACAGGTCTCTATTGGGACCAGTACTCTTCAATATATTCATAAATGATCTGGAAAAATGGGGAAACAGTGAGGTGGAAAAATTTGCAGATGATACAAAACTACTCAAGATAGTTAAGTCCCAGGCAGACTGTGAAGAGTTGCAAAGTGATCTCACAAATCTGGGTGACTGAGCAACAAAATGGCAGATGAAATTCAGTGTTGATAAATGCGAAGTAATGCACATTGGAAAACATAATCCCAACTATACATACAAAACAATAGAATCTAAATTAGCTGTTACCACTCAAGAAAGATCTTGGAGTCATTGTGGATAGTTCTCTGAAAACATCCACAGCAGCAGTCAAAAAAGCGAACAGAATGTTGGGAATCACTAAGAAAGGGATAGATAATAAGACAGGAAATATCATATTGCTTCTATATAAATCCATGGTATGCCCATATCTTGAATACTGCATGCAGATCTGGTCATCCCATCTCAAAAAAGATATATTGGAACTGGAAAAGGGACAGAAAAGGGCAAAAAAAATCATATGGGGGTATGGAACAGCTTCCATATGGAGAGAGTAATAAGACTGGGACTGTTCAGCTTGGAAAAGAGATGACAGGGGGAGGGGGGGATATGATTGAGGTCTATAAAATCATGAGGGGTGTGGAGAAAGCAAATAAGGAAGTGTTATTTACCCCCTCTCAGAACACAAAAACTAGGGGTCACCAAATGAAATTAATAGGCAGCAGGTTTAAAACAAACAAAAGGAAGTATTTCTTCACACAACGCAGAGTCAACCTGTGGAACTCTTTGCCAGAGGATGTTGTGAAGGCCAAGACTGTAACAGGATTCAAAAAACTAGATACATTCATGGAGGATAGGTCCATCAATGGCTATTAGCCAGGATGGTCAGGAATGCAAAACAATGCTCTGAAGTGTCCCTAGTCTCAGTTTGCTGGAAGCTGGGAATGGGATGGATCACTTGATTACCTGTTCTGTTCATTCCCTCTGAAGTATGTGGCATTGGCCACTGTTGGAAGACAGGTTACTTGGCTAGATGGACCATTGGTTTGACCCAGTATGGCTGTTCTTATGTATTGTACTGTGTGAAATACCCAGTTTGACAAATTCAGTGTTACAGGGGGTCATGGACTATGTTCCCTCTAAGCTGTACAGTTGGACGTCCGCCCAGGAGTGATTCAAGTGCCAGCAACGTGTGTTAAGGTGCCCCGACCCCTGCTGCCTTGCAGCCACGTTGCTCCTGCCCTCTGCCTTGGAGCCCTTGCTGCTCCTGGGACCCTCCTGCTGGTTGTGCAGAGCAGGGGGAGGGCTATGCTGATGTCCGGGTGTCCCCCTCCCCCTGTACTCTATCTCTGCAGAGCAGGGGAGAGGGGACAGGGCTCAGGACTCGGAGCAGGAGAGGGTCTGAGGTCTGAAGGAGCCTTCTGGGCGGTGAGTGAGTGCCTTAAAGAAACAGCACAAGGTCTCTCAGAGACTTCCCCAGGAGCCAGCACACACAATCTCTCTCTCTCTCCACCCCTGCCCACATACCCCACCTTGCAGAGCGGGGGAGGGGAGACAGGGCTCAGAAGCAGCAGAGCTTTCAGTGAGAGTGCCTTAAAGAGACAGCACATGCTGTCTCTTAGAAACTTCCCCAGCAGCCAGCACACACCCTGTTTCTGTGACTCACTCACTCACCTCCCAACACATACTTGTATTATTGTTGTTGTTACTTCTTTGTACTTCCTGCAATGCACATATATTCTGGGTAATTTTATTCTTTCAAAGTGCTGTTATTTTAGTTTTTTGACTGGTCTATGCATTTCATAATTTTTATTTCTCTCTTACACTTAAATTTAATTATTTCAGAAGTGAGTTCTAAAATGCAGGGTTTTGGAGCGGAGCCCGGAGCTGGAGCCCGGAGCAGCTCCGGAGCAGTGGAGCTGCAGGTTTTTTCCTGGAGCTGGAGCGGAGCCGGAGCACAGCTCCAAAGCCCTGCTAAAATACCTAAGCTGTCCTGGTTGGAGTAATTATCCCTAGGGGTAACTTTTAAATATATATATTATATCTAGTTTTTTTTATTATTATTATTTCTACTGGTAGCACACATCTGCACATTGCCTCAATACACATAACAAAATTTATTCTGCACATGGATGGAAAAAATTAGAGGGAACATTGGTCATGGAGGGTGTATGTGGATATATATTCTAGGGTTGTATGAACTATTGGCAACAAAATGTGGAAACTTCAGAAAGAATCCATGGTAATACAAATAGTAATGATGATGGTGGTGGTGGTAATGCTACAAATAAGCAGTTAAGATTGGGATCTTATTCTAAACAAGAAAATAAATCTAAACCATGAAGAATGCAGTGAAGATTAATATTGATTATTAGGAATAATGGTGAGGTAGGAATAGCATCATGATGGTCAAGGAGAAGGGATTCTGCTAGGGCCAGGTAGTAACCATGGTTCTATTTAGTATTTGTGTCAAAGCACATTCACCGCTTAAATACAGTTGCCTGGTTTAGTTATTTGGTACAGTAACTTGCAAACCGTGAAGCCGGTAGCGCTCCAGCAAAAGACGCTCGGGGGACCCCGAGTGCGAGTGGCTGCAGCAAAACTAACAACTTGCACCGAGATGATGTCACAGCGGGCGACCCCCCCCCCCAAAATTCGGAGAGCCTTAATATAGTTGAAATACACTGAACTGCAGATTTTTGGATTGACAGAATGGAAAAAATAGTAGCTATTTTGCTAAAAATTAAGGACAGCTGTTAGTGTACAGCTGTCCTGTTCTGGCACTGCATTTCTGACTATACCACTGCCTCATTCGGTGACCCTGGGCAAGTCACTAAGGCCTGCTCTACACACAGATTTTGTGCCAGGATACCTATTTTGGTTAGGGGTATAGTGTTTTTTAAACCAATTTCGTTATCCCAGTACAACCCCAAGTGTGGATGTAATTCTATACTGGTACAAGCACTTTGATACCAAGTCCATGCCAGGAAGTTGTCCCACTTTCATTATACTGGTACTGTTAAAATGAGAGAATTTTCATGCACCACCAAGGCCTTACACTCGATCTGTTTCCACCTATTTATGATTTTCCACTTACCGCTTTGTGATGCTCACACTGAAGGAGCTCTACAAGCATAAAGTATTTTTATGGCTGTGTATCACGAGTGGGGTGTGTGGCTAGGAGCCTGACCTTTGCCTCGCCTCACAAGATATGAAGGTGCAAGACCTGGGTAACGTTTTCCCCTGGGTCATGGTTTACGGACAGGGCTAACAGGGCATGCAGCAGCCCGATTGATTTTCACCAGTTCCATTCAGGAAAATAAACGGAGACACGGGAGGGGGCGAAGGGGGGGATCCTGCCCCGCAGACACACCCCAACAACATCCTCCAGGCAGCTCAACCCGACTAGTGGCTCCTCTCATGCCCCTGGCTCGCCAGCCGCCCCGGCCCCCCAGCTTGCCCCGTGACTGGTGCCCAGGGCCGGGGGTGCAGCTCCAGCCCCAGGGGATGCAAATCTGGACAGTGCCGACTCCCCAACGAGCTGCCAGGTGGTACCGCAACGTGCTGGAGTCCACAACCCCCCCCTCCCCCTGAGGGCGCCACCCAGCCCAGCGCTGGCTGCAGAGTGGCGCCCAGAGACACCCCCCACCCAAAGGACCGGGACCCGCACCCCCCCTCCCCTGAAGGCTAGCCATCTATTTACTATCTAAAATGTTAACTCTTTAACAGCCATCTGGTTTTATAGCCCTTGGAGTACTCTTATTCTGGCCTGCATTAAAAAGAGAAGTGCCACTTTCCCTGGCCTCCTAGGAAGAGGGCTCCATTTAGTGACCTCAGAGAGATTATTGCCAGTTTATTGGTAATGCAGTCATGCATAGAATAAATAACAGGTAAATAAGGAGAGACAATCTGTATAGAATCATAGAGCCATACATTCAGGTAGTTTGGGGGGGGGCGGGGTGTTTAACTCTTGACAGCAAAGCTACAGGAGCCTGTACAGTCACCAGCATTTTGAAATGGAATTATGGACCCATAATTCAAAATTTGCTCTCTTGTTTTTAGTTTATAGATTTTTTTAAACCAGTTTGGATCCTCTTTCTTCCAGGTACTGGCATTTCGCCTCCTCTGACCTCCTGCCCTGCTCCCCACCTCATGTCTTGTGCAGCTTTATGTGGTGTGTCCTGGCTTGCGTATTTGGACTGATGTTCAAGATTTTGGACTGATGTTCAAATTTTCCTTTCCCTATTTTTGCATCTCCAAGCCCTCTTTTGCTTACTAGTCACTGTTAGGTGGTTTTGTCCATAATATTGAGAGTCACAGCAATCCCCATTCCTGAGAGACCCAATTATAACCCCTTGAAATCGAAAGTAAAAATATTACGAGAAAGCAAATGAAGTTTCTGATCCCATTCTGTGTATCTGGTATTTACAGTAAAGAGTGATTCTGAACCAAAGGAGAAAAGACATAAAGTTTTACATCTCACCACCATATAGGGCTCCAATCCAGAGACCTGGGTAGCTATACCACTACTAGTTTATATCACGTTTGACATACATGGGATGTAAATTTGATCATGTGATTAAAGCATTGTTCATATAACAAAACAAGACTGGAGGAAAAAGCTGGATATTTTTTATGTCAAAAACTGTAAAGTAGGAGTGAGATGTCAGAGAGTAACAATTGGCTCGCTTTGATTTCTAATGCTTAATATAATAATTTGAACAACTGTTCTTATTCAGTCTGGTATCTCTAATATATTTCTAGAGTACTTCTTCTGAACACTCCCTAATATGATACTGCACCCTATTTGGCCATTTGAGACTGGGATTTTAAAAAAGTCTGAGAGAGGTGCCCAGTTACCTTTAAGGCATCCAGATCCCTTAAACTCTTTGAAAAGCCCAGTCACAGTGCTCCTGAAGCTAAGGACATTTGCTAATGAGTACTGGCCCCGAAAGAGCAGCAGTTTCCCCACTTTGTGTTGTTTACAAGCTATTAGCATCATGCCTATTGAAATATTCAAGTAACTTTATGATGTATATCTGTGAGAGGAAAACTAGATAACGACTTCCCCTACCTTAAAAGTTAGCCGTGTGTCTAGAAGTGTTCCTGTATATTTATAAAAGCTGTTTCTTCTCAAAAGCCAAAGCTGTCCCAGACATTCCTAAGGCAAAACTTTCTCTCAGTGATACTTACGGTCACTGGCGAATGCTGCTCTTTCGGCGTCTTTAGCTCATGACATAGTTTCTGTTGTTTGACTGATCCTGGTAGGTGAAAACCTTTCCACACCAGTGATGAAACAGCAAAACCTAGAGTTAAAAACTTTCCTTTCCAGGACTCCTCTGGGTTTGTTTTGCTCTGGCTGAACTCTGAGCTTATTTCCTTATTATGAAGATTCCTATTACCATAAATGGTAAGGTATGAACGGATGCAGTCCTCTTAAGATTAATTGCTGAAAAGTAGAAAGCCACAATGTTCAGAGGCTTGACTCTCCTTTCCACTACAGCTCCTTTCCTTTCCTGTGCTCTGGAAGTGTGAAGGTAATTCAAAGCAGGTCTGCTTAAGTTCTCTTTACACTGCCAGGGCACTAGAAATTGACTTTAGTGTAAAAGAGAATCAGGCTTTGTGTTCAATCTAAAAGCAATGACCTGCTACCAATGACAATTAAAAAAAAAAAATACATTACACACATGGGCAAGAAAAGTAAAGTAAGCAACGAGCATGGATTTAAAACCTTTTCTGAACTTATATTCACTATTCGGAAGTTAGCTAACTGAATTTAAGTTTTATTTTTGGAGTTAAAGGAGCCTGACCTTTTCTAAAGATCAAAATGCCAGGGTGGTATGTAAAAGCTGAGCACGTGATTACCGTTGCATATGCAATCTATGCTTCAGAGGTAGATGCTTATCTGGATCTCTACATGCATAAATTTAGATGCAGAATTGCAGTACATGTGTATTTAATATGTCACACAGTCATACTTAGCCTCCTGATATTTTGAAAATCCGGCCTTCAGAGAATTTAGACAAGTAATAAGTAACAGATTGATACAGAATGAAACTAGTTCTACACAGAACCAGCATAATGCAGACAGCAATAAAACCAGCATTCCTTTCCAATGTGCCTGAGTCTTAATCTTGGACAGTCATGCTGAGTTGAAACTTTCAGGAAGAGTGCTTTAGTGGCAATAGTGGAGGAAATATTCTTTTTTATGTTGACACCTTATTGTCAGTAGGTCTTGAGTTAAGTCTGACTGTTCTTTCCATATAGGCCACAGAAAAGTCACCAGATGTTAATCGTTTTTTGTTTCCATTGATTTTGGTCAGAGTTGAGCTAATGGACAATGGAATTGCAGCAGTGTAAATCAGAACAGAGTTCTGCAAAATCAATTTTTTCTTGTAATGCTTTTATCTAGCTCCCAGTGTGATGCTAAAGGACGAATGTGAGCCTTGGAAATATAAGCAGGGGAATATTAAGTAAAAGCAGGAAGGTGGTGTTACCTCTATATACAGCTTCATTGAAACTATTACTGGATTACTGTGTCTAGTTTAGGTGTCCAAAAAGATGTTAAAAAAATTGGTTCAGGAAAAAAAGCTTTAAAGAATGAGGTCTAGAAAACATGTTTTCTAGTGACAGACTAAAGAAGCTCAAACTATTTAGTTTATCCAAGAGAAGTTTAAGAGGTGACTTGATTATGGTCTACAAGTATCTACATGGAGCAGAGATTTCTGATGGTAAACTACTCTTTAATTTAGCAGAAAAAGTCATAACCTGCTTCATAAAGTAACAATCCAGTGGGTTGGAAGCTGAAGTTTTACAATTTGGACTAGCAATGTGGTGCAAATCTTTAACAGTGAGGATAAAGCCATTAGAAGAAACTTACTTAGAAAGATAGTGGATTCTCTATTTACCACTTCATATCAAGACTGGATATCTTTCTAAAATACATGGTATAGCTCAAATAGAAGTTAAGGGCTTGATGCAGAAAAACATTGGGTGAGGTTTTTTCCTGGTGTTTTGCAGGAGGTCAGAGTAGATAATCACAATGGTCTCTACTAGCCTTAAAACAGATGAATCTTCATTTCTTGCTGTCCTTTCTCCTCATCCCAATCTCATCATGTCTACAGACTAATGCACTCAGGTTGATTTTAGTTAAAGCATAGATTCACAGATTCCAAGGCCAGAAGGGCCCAATGTGATCATCTAGTCTAATTTCTTGTATAACACAGGCTATAGAATTTCCCAAAAATTATTTCTAGAGCAGATCTTTTAGGGGGAAAAAATTCAATCCATACATGAAGGTGTTTCACTGCAAAAGCAATGGCAAAACTTGTGCACTTCCCAGGCAAAATACTGCTAGAGTGAAAAACCAAGATTCCACTCAGTGTAGTTGGGAATAGATACTCTTAGCATTTGACTGTTTAACCATGGCCACAGCAGCCTGATGCTAAAGTTGACGCCTTAGACTTGAACTATGCTGATGCTCCAGTTCCATTGTTAAAGGCTCCCTGTCCCCTCTTGCTCATATGTCTGTGGTTGTTACGCAGATATTCATGTATGGTACGGTCTCTCTCTCTCTCACACACACACACACACACACACACACACACACACACACACACACACATATGCATTTTCCTATCTCGGTAGTACTATATCTAAGTGCAAGTAGGCATTGGAGACAGTATTGGAGCAAACAAAAACAAAAAAAATCAATACTGGAGAGCTGGAACATGTGATGGGATCAGAGATTCATGTCTGATAAACATTCCAGAGTTGGGATGCTTCTCGGAGACTTTATGGGGACTATGCACATGGGCAGACTGCTGTATCTGTGTGGAGTCCCGTTGACTTCAGTAGTGCTCCTGGCAGGCACAGCCAGATCAAGCTTTTATCAAATCTGATCTGAACCTTTTTGGGACTCGAGAATTGGACTGGAAATCTCATGAGATTTTTGTAAGCAACTGGCTCTGAGCTGGCTAGAAATACTGTATGAGGTCATTCCTGAGGCTTGCTGACACTTTTACTTCTGGTCCTGGCTGTAACTTGGTGGTGTGGAAGAAGCAAAAATAACCAAACAATGGGAAGAAGAGTTGTCCAAACTTTCCTGAACTTCCAATGTTCATTTTGGGTTCAGCTCAAAACTCTTGCCAAGCTTCAACTCAGTTCTTGTTTTATCCCAGTTAATTTATCCCCTTCTAGCCGGAACAGAAAATGGGAGAAACTGGATGAGCTTGGATTGTTGTGAATTTTTCTAAAAAAAATAACTCCAGCTGGAATGAGAAAAACATAAAGCCTTAAGCTACTGAGGGATCTGAATTTAGAAGTCACCAGCTCCAGAACCCTAATTAGTTAACTGTCTAGTAAAAGAGAATTAGGTTAAAGATTATATGGGGAATTATTTTCACTACACTGCCATGCTTGGAAGTTTAAAAGCTGTTCAAAGGGAAAAGTGATGGAAGAGAGAAGGTGTGGGTGTTTGGATCAAAACTAGAGGAAGGAGGAAGTGCATAAACATTAGCATGAAGGGATTTGTTTAATGTAAATAATGATATGATTGATTGGTCTATCAGTCTTACCTGGCCAAAGGAGGAAGTGGCAGAGATGGGGAAAATAGTAATGGAAAAAACTTGCTTTGCCAATATTAACAGCTTTTCGCAGAGGGCAAACTCGCAAAGCCTTAGAGTGTACTGCCTTTGATCCAAATGCTGACTTCCCATTGTAACCAGTGGGAATTCCCTGTTCCTGTCAAAGGTGCCATGTGGCTCAGAAAACTAAGCTAAAATAAGGTGGATGCAGCCTGATCCCGTGGGATGCTGAGTGTATGAATCTTTAACTCTCTTTAGTGCCCATATATTACAGTTATAATTACATCAGCAATACAGGGGAGTTGGGCATTTTTAGCAAACACATATTTCTATTTTCTTTTGATCCCTTAACATCTAAACGAGCTGGTTGAACCATTCATTTTGGATGGTATGCATTAGGAACGGAGCTGCTTATTTAGTGTGTCAATCTATCTGAAGCTAATCTTTACTTTTGATTTTTATTTGTGTTTGCTGAGTTGTTCTGTGGAATAACTTTCAGCTCAGTGGTTGCCTGCCAAGTGTTGCTTTCCTTACTTGTGGTGTGTGATTGATCACTTGTCACATGGCATTGGTTCTGCTCACCTACAGGATGACTGAAACTTTTTAAGCAGAAAAATAATATCTGGTTTGAATTTTCATATAACCAAAAAATACTTGTGGTTAAAATGAATTAAACTTTTGTGATTCATGAATGTTTTGATGGAGAAAATTATTATGACCCCACAAGTCACAGTGAACCAGAGCTGGCATGGTTATTTGCAAATATACACACACTTTGGTATTCCTATTATATGGTCAGCTTTAGCATGTCTGTTATGCCAACCTCATCTCTTAACACTTACCTCATTTTATTTTACATGTGATCATAATCACACACTTGTTGATGTATATATTGCACCATCACACGCACCATTTACATTTCACCTGGTTTAAAAGGAAGCACAAGAGGAAGTGCTGAGTAACAAATTTCTTTTTGTTTTTCTTTTGTTTATGATTGATTCTAATGCCTTGTTCTGCATGGAATTTTTTTGTGCGGGGGGAGGGGTATAAGCGATGGCAAAATTTTTCAGTGTCGTGAGTCTTAGGGAAGAATTCATTGCTGAGTGAGGGATATTGTATGCCTTGTCTTGGGCCTGATCAAGTGACCTAATATACTATACATCAGTGGTTCCCAAACTTGTTCCGTTGCTTGGGCAGGGAAAGCCCCTGGCGGTCCGGGCCGGTTTATGTACCTGCCACGTCTGCAGGTTCGGCTTCCCGCAGCTCCCATTGGCCTGAAGCAGCGAACCGCGGCCAGTGGGAGCTGCAATTGGCCGGACCTGCGAACGCAGCAGGTACACAAACCAGCCTGAACCATCAGGGGCTTTCCCTGCACAAGTGGCAGAACAAGTTTGGGAACCACCGCTTTACATTATAATAAATTAGTGTGCAGTGCTGGTTGTTAGTCCTGGTTGAAGTACATAACTAGTGTCTAAGGACCAACATAAATGTAATAGGTGTTCCATAGATAGTACGGCAAGAGATACTTGACTTAGTTTACTATCAAGAGAATAGTACTCAGAAGTAAAGAAATGGCTCAAGTTGATAAGAACTGCCCATTCTTCCAAGCTGACCCTCCTAAAGAATTGTTTTTACATTGAACTGTAAGAACAGCTAATGTCTGTGTGGCAAAGACTTTTTAGTAAGTGTTACAGTTTATTTACGGGAATTTTCCTAATGCCGCTGAAGCGTCAGTGAGCTGTGAAATGAGAACAGTTGTTCAAAGCTTCATGAAGCCCTGTAAAGTTATTCGCTTTCCCCCTCCTAACTGAAACACATTAATAGACGGGGTAAAGAAAAGGAAAATCTATGGCGATTGTCCAAGGAACATTCAGGCAACTTGAAAATGATCACTTAGTTGCTGGAGGGGGAAAGTGTTACCTTATGCACAGTCATGTCTAGATCAACTGTAGTAGGCCAACACTTCTAACCCAGACGCATAAGGTTAAGCATCTAAATAAGTGAGTTGGCTTTCAGAGTTGTTGAGCACCCATAATTTCCCTGGGTTCTATGGGGTGCTCTGCACTTCTGAAAATCAAGCCACATATTTATGTGCATAAATATAGATTCAGGTGTTTATCACTCGGGGCCAAAGTTTGGAAATTTTGGCTCCAATGTTTTAAAGATAGTTCATGTAAAGGTAAGATAACTTTGTAGTGATGATCTTACTTTGTGTAGATATTGTACTTAGAAGAATGATATTCTCTCACTAAGAATTCACTTCTGTGTGACGGGTGCTGAAACAATTTTTTATAGTGGGGGTGCTGAGAGTCATTGAACTGAACTGTAAACCCTGCATATAATGGAAACCACTTCAAGCAAGGGGTGTGGTAGCACCCCTAGCTCCAGAACCTATGCTGTGTGATCATCTAAAATTTGCTGTACTGAAACAGTTGGAGGTACTCACTTTCTTTCAGGATCCAGGCCCACCCTGAATGTACATCACACCTCAAGTCACAAATAAAATGCACACTAGAGCATATACTGGGTCTGACTCCTCTCTTTGTTTGTACACCAGTGTTATGTTACCTTTGGCCTTCAGTAGCATTACTCCTAGGGTTACCATATGTCCGTTTTTTCCCGGACATGTCCGGCTTTTTGGTAATCAAACCCCCATCTGGGGGGGATTGCCAAAAAGCCGAACATGTCTGGAAAAAATACCGCCGGCCGGGCACTTCCCCTCCCGCAGCTGCTGTGCTCCCTACCTTGACTCTTCTGCTCTGTTTAAAGCCGAGCTGCCCGAGCGCTACTGGCTTCGGGCAGCCCCCATGCCTCCGGACCCTGAGCCGCTGGCCGGGCACTTCCTCTCCCGGGCTCCGGGGGCTGCCCGGCAAACCGTGAAGCCAGTAGCACTCGGGCAGCCCTTTTCGCACGGCTGGGAGGGAGGAGGGGGACGTTCAGGGGAGGGGGGGGGAGTTAGGGCGGGGACTTTGGGAAAGGGGCAGAGTTGGGGCGGGCCAGGGGTGGGAAAGAGGCGGGGCCAGGGCCCTGGGGAGTGTCCTCTTCTTTTTTTATTTTTTAAATATGGTAACCCTGATTACTCCTCATTACACTGGTATGAGTGAGAAGAGAATCAGGCCCTTTATATACTACTAGTAATACCTAGCTCTTATAGTACTTCTTACCTGTAGATCTCAAAGCATTTTACAAAGAAAGTCAATATCCCCATATTACAGGTGGGAACCCGGGGGCAGGCACAGAGAGGTGAAGTATTTTCCCCAAGGTCACTCAGCAAACCAGTGGCAGATCCAGGAATAGAATTCAGGTTTCTTGAGTTTCTGTATTGCTTTGTCTACTTTGTGGGGAGGCAATTGCTCTTTGAGCTCATGGGCCTGTCTGGATTGGTGCTTTGTGGCTTTCACCATGATACCGAGGCAAGGGTATTGTCACACCTTGGCACAATATGTCCTTTCCCATACCCAAATGGCACAGATTTCATGTCCCTTTCGCTACCATATTCCCAGCTGCACTGACAGTAACACAATCAGTCTTTGTAATAAATTCTTAACACAGGAATAAAGATAATGTTGCTTTGGTTTGAAAGTAGCTGTGTATCTTAGGCATACAACATGCATTTAAATATATCAGAATGCATCAAACTAAACTGAAGGGCATATGCTGAACTTTTACTGATGTTGGTGAGAGTTTTGTACAAAGACTGAGGGCAGTGAAAGGCTCCAAATAAGCAAAAAGCTACAAAGAAACTACAGTGTTCATGTGACTTCAGCTTTTCACACACACCGCTACTGGGATATTACTTGCTGAATACAAAATTCAGCAAAGCACTCTAGGGAATTTAGTGTGTGGCCGCAAGGTTCACACAGACACTTAGCGCAGTGCAGGCTAGTGCTGGGTAAATTTAGACCCCAGTTTGCCATGAACTAAGTGTTTGTGTAGACAAACCCTAAGACTGTTTGCTTTGTTTTTGTTTTTGGTTTGTTTTTGTGTTGGGATTATGACCAGTTTAATCTAAAGAGAAGAACTAGTTATGGACTGATTCATTACAACTCAGCCTTTGGTGCAGAAACATTATGAATGTTTGGTTCTATTTTCCGCCTGCTAAAAAAATTGTTCCACCTGACCTTTCAGAAAGGAAAGGTTTAGAACTGTTTGTGTTATGAGGCAAATAGGAATCTGTGATTTACCTTGTCTATTGCTTACTATGTCACCAACAGGCAGTCTCCATGAAACACTCGGGTGCTGCAAGAAGTGATGTGACTTTCCCATCTGAGTTCAAAGGAATAGATGACCTTGTGTGATGTTGGAGGAGGTACTGCTGAAAGTGGCCTCTTTTGGATGAGAAATAAAACCACAGTCCTGACAATCAGTAGTCATTAAAGACTTCATGGTGGGACTTGCAAGAGGACATAGGGCCCTATCTCCAATATTCTGTGTAAGCCGTCGTCATATTGACAATTATATATTGACCCTACTTTTTCAAACCAGATGTCGCATTAATCTGCCCTTCCTGTTCTAAACTGTAGTGTATCTGGGGTAGGCCCAGCACAGCATATGCATCATTTATTTTCTTTTCTTTATAAATAGCTTTAATTTTGAAATAAAATTAGAAACTGGGCGGATAGGGGTTGGGGGTGAATGTATACACAAAGCTGTTGTGTAGTGTTGCTGTGTGCTGTTAAATAGCTGCTGTATTCAATTCCAGAAGTGTCATAACATTATGTTGGTGGGTGAGTTGTGGGGCCTCATTCATCCGTGTATGTGTTGATTCAGTAATCCTGGACCTGATTTTTCATTTTTTATTATTTTTTGGGCCTCTCACCTTGTTGCCCAAATTTTTGAAGAAACTAATAAGGTGTATTTTTATGACATCTTTTCTGTTATGTTGGTATACTGCCTAGCACAGTGGAGATCTCATCAATGACTGGACCTTCCAGGCACTAACACAATATAAATAATAAATAATAGTAATAGAGCTTTTACTGCAGTGGTTTAGCTAGAGAGGAAGGATGGGTCTTGCAAATGCAGCATTTTATCAGAAGGTCTGAGTTCTATTCCTGGCTCTGTCACAAACTTTCCAGGTAATTTTGTGCTCATAACTTAATTTCTCTGTGACTCAGTTCCTCATCTGTAAAATGGGGGTGGTAATTCTCCCTTTCCTCATAGAGTGTTTGTGAGGATGGATCCATTAACCAAATGTAATATGTTAATGTGGATTTCTCATGATTTGGTGAATAGCTCTACAGCACAGCCAATAAATAATGGCTTGCTTTCACATATTGGGCAGCTAAACAGGTAAGTGCTATAAAATGTGTTTGCAAAAATGCAAGCAGGAAACAGAGGGCCAATTTGAGATTCTTTGGGAAATCATTACTTCTAGAAGTAACAGAGTATGATGTTAGTAATGTTATTTCTGATCAATGGAGTAGACTGCTTTCCTTTGAATTATGTAACAGAAAAGATTAGAGCATTATAAGTATAATAAAATTATAAGTAATATTAGTTTGATGCCTCTTTGGTTAAATACAAGTTCCATACCATGTTTCACAGTTGCTACAACAAAGTGTGTTACACACAGGGAAAAACATCATCTAATTCTCCAGGAAAATTCTACTCTGGGGTGGCATTTGTTCCTAGTCCAGTGCCAAGTTCCTCCAAGATGAGGGCTGAAACGTTGGCAAAAATATAGTGTAGGGCACTCTTTGTTCTGATGGTTCAGTAGATCAAAGGCCACAATGTTTTTTATTTCCTGTCTTTCATCAGCACTTAAATTGTTGAAAGAAATTCAAAGGATATCCTTTAAAAAAAAGTTCCTTTTTCACACAAGGTAATGAAAATGTATGATTGTCATTCATAAATAATAACATTGATCTTGCATTCCCTGGAGCAATAAATTGACTTTCAATGTGAAACCTCATTGTACAGGCTTTTTAATTGCCTTATTACACATGTCTCACAAAATTAATAAGATTTCTTTGAGCTGTCTCTTCACCACTGGGAGTTGAAATCCAATACAAAGATAGCATTGCCCAAAAAGTTAACGGCAGAGTTCTTTTGGAGCTTATGACAGAACTTCCAATGTGACTGCAAACTGGAATGCTCTTCATGAAACAGGCAATGAAGGTGATTCATTTCACTCCTGTGTGGATGGCCAAATAAGGCCTAAGACAACAATTATACCATGTGTTGAAGCTGCAGGTGGGGACCACCAGTAAGCAGTCAGGTCTTTTACTCCTTTGCTCCCACATCCCATTGATTGGGTCCCTGTGTTAGTCTGCATAGGGCAGTGATGGGTGGCAGCCCAGGAAGAAGCCTTGTGCTCCACATTTATGCAGGTACACTGGCTCTAAGTCACAATGAAAAGGTTGCAGAGGGACAGTGGCTGCTTTTATTCAAGGTCATAAGATAGAGGAGTAACCATTGTCTTAGGCTGCTGGTAATAGAAAAGAGGGTCAGTCACCTATAAGACACTGATCCAAGTCTAGTCCCGGTTGGCACTGACCAAAGGTGGCGTTTTGGTTTAATTCCAAAGATGGTGTCTTTGTTACATGATTGTATGGTGCTTAGCACCATGAGGCCCTGATCTCTAGGTGCTGCTATAATACAAATAACAACTCCTGTTCCTAGTAGAAACCTGTTTTGTATTACAAGAACGCAGAACAATTGTTAATAGCTGGCCACCATTGTTGGCTGCCTTGGTGAAGAGGACAAGGATCAACAGTGACTGGGCACAGACTTGAATCATCCTCTCACCATAGACCTGGGTCCTCCAAGCAAGTTTTCAGCACATTGGTGGAGCCTCTGTCCACTGGAAGCATCAAGACAACACTCCATCCTCAGCACTCAAGCGAACATTATGGCAATGTCTGGGGAGCAAGTTTACAGTACCGTCCACTGGACTTGGATCATGGAGGAGGCCTGCTCTGTCATCTAGATGGCATATCCAAACCCCACACTCGGGGAGTACATTTGCTGTCGATATTAGACCATGCTGTTACTTCTAAGGCAGGAGAAAATTGAACCCAGCAAGTTGCCCCTACCCCACCTCTGCAGCCTGCCTTGAGCCATCTTGCCTTCAAACTGCAGGATGGCTGTTGTCCCAGACATGTAGACAAAACTGCTCTGCTCATCACTCCCACTCTTGTATTTCCCCCTCAAAGAAGAGCAGGATTTTGTCCTTGTGTTCCAAGGAAAGGTTTCCTATCAGCTATCCAGGTCAGCCTGAACACATAAATAAAACTCCGAGGTTGGGGAAAAGACACTGTAAAAGCACTATTAAATTTTGGTGCTTCCAGGGGAAAAAATTTGAATTCCTTCAAATTCCCTGACTTGGATATTGCATCAAATAATAATTGCTTTGAAAAAATACATAAAATGAACTTTTAAGGTTCCTTGCTTTAGTTATCTCCTCTGTGAACCTTACTCCTAGTAACTCTGTTGAAAATACCATTTGCTTGTTAATAGTTGGATAGTTTTAGATGTTTGTGGTGGGGCGATGACTCACCGGCACGGTGCCTCCTGCTGGTCATCCTGGGAATTAGGTCTTCAAGACCGGTGTCTCGCCAGCCGCTGGCCCCCATGTCCCTCCCGGACTCCGGTTCCCCTCTACGTCAGGGTTCTGCTCCAGCAGTAACCCACAATCTGGGTCTCCCCACCCAGGGGAACCCCCAACCCTCTATCGCCACCTTGTCTCAGTGGCTACTGCCAGTCACCATCTAGCCCCTGCTCACTGGGGCAGACTGCAGTCTGTAAACCACTCATCATCGGTAAGGGGGTTAGCACCTGCTGCCTTTGCCTATCTCTGGGCTGCCCCTCTGCAGCCCCAGTACCATTTGTAGGCCTTTAACAAGGCCTGCAGCCTGGGGTTTTCTAGGCTGGAGTTCCCCAGCTCCCTCTGCCTTTCCCCAGCACTGCTCCACCTTAGGTACCCTTCTCAACTCCCAGGCAGCCTGGTCCTTCTCTCTCCGAAGCTAGAGAGCGTGTATCTTCCTTTTTTCAGCTCCTGACACCCAGCCCTCTTATAAGGGCCAGCTGTGCCCTGACTGAGCTGGCCACAGCTGTAACTGCTTCCCCAATCAGCCTAGCCTTTCACACCTGCAGCCCTCTCCAGGGCTGCTTTTACCCTTGTTCTGCAGGAGTGGGCCAGCCACCCCACTGCAATGTTCAAATATATTTAGTCCCTGTTGCAGAAGGAAGCATGACAACATCCTTGTGCAGAACTCTTATGGACATGGGTAGGAGTTGCGTGCCCATGCATGGAGAGAGTGCAGAATACTCCATAGAGAGCTGACCTGTAGAGTGGAGACATTTTGTCATGTATTTAATTTCATTATCCCTGTATAATAATGTAAAACAATAGTGAAGGTGGGGTATTAATGTTTTTGCTCAGTGTTTAAAGGAGCCTGTTGCTGGTAAGCAGAATGAAAAGATGCTTAATTCAGGAAAAATATTTTTGTTATCTCCCAATTTAAAATGTGGAAGAATGAAAGATGTACCCAACTTTTGGTTTTACCACATCTTAAAAGTTTAGGCATGGTCCTTGTTTCATAAATGGATGTTTGTAAGCATAGAACTTCAGAGAGAATGTTTAAAGTGGACTGAATAGCTTTGCCCAGCTTTATGTGCCTCTAACCATGGATATGAGAATAAGTGTGGATAATATAAAGACATCCTGCTGTGTAAGCCCAGACTGAACCTTATTTCAGGTTCAGAAAGTTCTGGTAAACATTTATATTCTTGTGAATCTCCTCTTTACCTGTGAGAACAGCAGCAAATACTTGGAGGAAAGATTTTCATTGGTGTATTTCTACTTCAGGGGTCGGCAACCTCTGGCATGCGGCTCGCCAAGGTAAGCACTCTGGTGGGCTGGGCCAGTTTGTTTACCTGCCGTGTCAGCAGGTTCGGCCGATCGCGGCTCCCACTGGCTGCGGTTCGCCGTCCCAGGCCAATGGGGGCAGCGGGAAGCCACGGCCAGCACATCCCTCGCCCACGCCACTTCCAGCAGCCCCCATTGGCTTGGGACGGTGAATCGTGGCCAGTGGGAGCCGCGAACGCAGCAGGTAAACAAACTGGCCCAGCCTGCCAGGGTGCTTACCCTAGTGAGCTGCATGCCAGAGGTTGCCGACCCCTGTTCTACTTGATCAAAAGCAGGAAATACTAGAAATCTCATGTGTTTGAACTCATGGGTGGAGCTATGCAGAAAAATAAAGAAAAAAAAATCATTTCAGGTTGACCCGAAATGAATTTTGTTTGAATTTTTTGGTGAAACAAAATACATTTTATTTCATGTCAACCAAACTGCTTTAGCTGACTAGGATCAAAATCTTACTTTCCAGTTTTGAGGTTTTAAAGAGTTTTTTTAAAAAACAATTGAATGAAATTGAGGGAAATTCTAAAAGAAACCATTTTGAGATTTCAGAATATTTTTTACCGAAACACTTTGCCAAAATCAACCGAAATTTGTGAATTGTTTTAGCTGACACAAATATGCATTTTTTTCAGTGAAAAAGAACTTTTAATGAAAGTTTTGCCAAGCTGTACTCATGAGATTTCTAGCCCAATTTGACCGATAAAATCCCTGATTCTGCAAGGTGCTCCATAAGGGAGAGGACCCCTGTGCCCATGCAGGGCCCATTTGAAATCAGCGAGACATCACATGAGTAAAGCCTGAGCTTTGCATAAGCCTTAGGAGAATCGGGGCATAACAGCCTGTTCCTTCCATGGAGGTTTTTAAAGTTTTGCCCACCTAAGGAGGGAGATAAGATTAGGGTGACCAGATAGCAAGTGCGAAAAATTTGGACACTTTTTTTTTTTTTTGTGGTGGGGGGGGAGGGAGAGAATATAGATGGGTATATAGGACAAAGCCCCTAATATGTGGGCATCTCATCCCCATGGATAAGGTGTTGAATATTTAATGCTATTTCTTCTTAACTGTCTTACTGTCTACTGGATTACATGTAGAGGATGCTTAGGAATGAGCTATATTTCCAGCAGTTTTTTTAGAAGGGAATGTGTAAATTGTAAGTTTTCCTTTTTCTACACATGAGCTCTCAGTGCAAGGTTGTTCTTTTTAGAAGGAGCATGTGAAATATCCAACGTTTAGTGCTGCATTTTTAGTGATCCCAGGACAGGCTCTATTCAAGATGAACTTAAAAATCCTTCCCTTAATTTTAATAGTTTTATTAATGGCATTTATGGCTTTCACGAGAAGCTGGTATGAGATTTTGTTTTTTAAATCTCCTGTGAAACTCCATGGCTCACTATATCAGGGCATTTTAGTGGTGAGAAAATTATTTAATCTTCATCTCTCCGTGTACTTGTGCAGCGGTTCTGCACTCCTCCTGGAGTTCTTTATGTTCTCAGCAACATTATTTTATCCCCCTCGAGTTTTTTCAGGCCACTGTTGTTGTTTTAATTTAATTTCTTCAATGAAAAAATTATTTTCAGACTGAATGGAAGAACACTGTGAAGGATGAAAAGCACTCTCTAAAATCCTTGAATAATACATATACATGAATTACGGTGAATAGCAGTGGATAGAAAGCTGGCTAGATTGTCGGGCTCAACGGGTAGTGATCAATAGCTCCATGTCTAGTTGGCAACCGGTATCAAACGGAGTGCCCCAAGGGTCGGTCCTGGGGCCGGTTTTGTTCAATATCTTCATTAATGGTCTGGAGGATGGCGTTGACTGCACCCTCAGCAAGTTTGCAGATAACACTAAACTGGGAGGAGTGGTAGATACACTGGAGGGTAGGGATAGGATACAGAGGGACCTAGACAAATTAGAGGATTGGGCCAAAAGAAATCTGATGAGGTTCAACAAGGACAAGTGCAGAGTCCTGCATTTAGGATGGAAGAATCCCATGCACTGCTACAGACTAGGACCGAATGTCTAGGCAGCAGTTCTGCAGAAAAAGACTTCGGGGTTACAGTGGACGAGAAGCTGGATATGGGTCAACAGTGTGCCCTTGTTGCCAAGAAGGCTAACAGTATTTTGGGCTGTCTAAGTAGGGGCATTGCCAGCAGATTGAGGGATGTGATCATTCCCCTCTATTCGGCATTGATGAGGCCTCATCTGGAGTATCGTGTCCAGTTTTGGGCCCCACACTACAAGAAGGATATGGAAAAATTGGAAAGAGTCCAGCAGAGGGCAACGAAAATTATTAGGGGCTAGAGCACATGACTTATGAGGAGAGGCTGAGGAAACTGGGATTATTTAGTCTGCAGAGAGAAGAATGAGGGGGGATTTGATAGCTGCTTTCAACTACCTGAAAGGGGGTCCCAAAGAGGATGGATCTAGACTATTTTTAGTGGTACCAGATGGCAGAACAAGGAGTAATGGTCTCAAGTTGCAGTGGGGGAGGTTTAGGCTGGTGTGGCAGAGCTCTGACCTTGTCCCTGCGCTTCTAGGCGGTATATGCTAGCCTCAGTGGCTCTCTGTGACCCTCCACGTAGCCCTTCTCTCTCTAGAGCCAGTCTACTGAGCCCTTTTCATCATAAGCCAGCAAGGAGGTTGGTGAGAGAATTCCCACAGTCTCTGTTGTCCCTAGGGGTTTGTTTTAGAACAGTTTAGCCTCCTGTCCTGACAAGGGCCTGACTTCCCCTCCCAGGAGGTGTTCCTGTAGTGGTGGGCTGGGGGGGACCCCGGGCCCGCCCTCTACTCTGGGTTCCGGCCCAGGGACCCTAATGGTAGCAGCTGTTGGTAGCCAACCTTTCACTGCCAGAGTTGCTACATTTCCCTGGGCCACTTCCTCAAAGCTCTCCTGTTTCTCCCTTACTTTAGGGCTCCCTTATCAATAACTTGAAGGTGTCTTCATTAACCAGCCCTTCAGCCGCACTTCCTCTCCTTTGGCTTCCTGGTTCTCCTCCGCCTGACTGGAGTGAGCCCTTTTTATAGTATCAGCGGGGCCTTAATTAGAGTCAGGTGGTCACATTAGCTTAATGCCCTCACCTGACTCTTTGCAGGTTAATTGGAGACAGGTGTTCTCATTAGCCTGGAGCAGCCCCTGCTCTGGTCAGTCAGGGAACAGAAAACTTTTAATCCAGTGGCCAGCATATCTGCCTTCTATTATTCTGCTGTACCCAACTGGCTTGGGTCTATCACACTGGATATTAGGAAAAACTTTTTTCACTAGGAGGGTGGTGAAGCACTGGAATGGGTTACCTACGGAGGTTATGGAATCTCCTTCCTTACAGGTTTTTAAGGTCAGGCTTGGCAAAGCCCTGGCTGGGATGATTTAGTTGGGGATTGGTCCTGCTTTGAGCAGGGGGTTGGACTAGATGACCTCCTGAGGTCCCTTCCAACCCTGATAGTCTATGATTCACACAGGACTGGGAATTTTGGGAAGTCTTCAGTGGACTTTGGCTCAGGCCCTTGGGGAGCTATCCCAATTTTTAGAATTTCCTGGGATATTGACAGACAGTTGGATTTCATGGAAGTAAGGCGAGCAGGATTTGGCTCCAAAGAGGAATCTAAGAGTCCATCACCTGTTACAGCAGTGGTTTAACTGAAAGTTAAACAGAATGGGAAAAAAAATCAAGAGCTTATGGTACAAAGACATAAAACAGGTCATACAGATCAATGACTATAGTAGCTCTTCTCTGACTGGCAGGTGTGTGAGTAGCTTTTGTCTTTGTGACTGTAACCAAAGGCAAAATTAGAGCAAATGGACCACATTATGCTCTGTTACACCAGTCTGACTCCACTGTGTGTAAGTAGAACTTGGCCTGCTGTAACCGCTGACCCAATGTATACATATATGCCAATGTATAACATGAGAGACAAGGTGAGTAAGATAATATCTTTGGGCCAACTTCTGTTGGTGAAAGCAACAAGCTGTCGACCTACACAGAGATCTTTTGTTATTTCCAATAACTAATGAGATTAACCGTGTATTTCTTCTGCCCTCTCTGGATAAGAAACACCCTCTGCAGATGGCATCCCATGACATGAGCTCACTGTTTTAACAAGAGCTATACATTTGCAATCTGTTTCACCGAAAAAAAAATTCCTTAACTGTGCCATTTTCTGTGCTACCATCAGCATCTTTCTTTTGCATTCATAACATCGTAGGTTTTAAGGCCAAAGGGACCATTATGATTCTGTAGTCTGACTGTATGCATATCACGGGCCATAGAACTTCACCTGGAGATCCCTGCATCAAGCCCATAGCTTCTGGTTGAGGTAGAATGTCTCTTTTAGAAAGACGTTTAATCTGGATTTAAAGACTTCAAGTGATGGAGAATCTGCCACTTCTCTAGCTAAGTTGTCGTTTTCTTCTCTGATACCAGCTTGAGCCACCCAGCCTAAAGCTGTATCACTCTCTGATTCGTTTGCTGTCTCTGTCCATTGATACTGAGAAGACAATGCAGCACTATGCAGTGGTCCAAGAAATAAGCGGGTCATGTATTTAATAGAAAACTTGATGAAGGCAGCAGGTTTCTGTAATTTCTGTAATCACTTAAAATTTGCCTTTTGTCGGGCTCCAATATTTTACCTGCAACTTAGGACTGGTCAACACACAGAAATTGCACCAATTTAACTAAACTTATTTAGTAAATCAGAAAATTTGATTTAGTTCAATAGTATAATGTCTGTGGGAATAGACTGCACCTAAATTAGTATGAAATGGTTTCACTTTGAAGCAGGGTAGCTGAAGTGAGTGGAGTAAAAGGGAAATATGTGGATGATGCATAGATCTTGGAGGGAGGAACACCGGGTGCAGTACAGAAGGGTCTGGTGGAGACTCGAGGAAGCCTGTCTGTGTGCATGTGGCTAGAACATGGAATCATAGTATCATAGAATATCAGGGTCAGAAGGGACCTCAGGAGGTCATCTAGTCTAACCCCCTGCTCAAAGCAGGACCAATTCCCAGACAGATTTTTGCCCCAGATCCCTAATTGGCCCCTTTAAGGATTGAACTCACAACCCTGGCTTTAACAGGCCAGTGCTTAAACAACTGAGCTATCCCTCCCCCAGAGATACAGCATCTCTGTAACTACTTCTCTTAATAAACATTCAGTTTAGTTTTAGAAATATGGAGTCCTCTCATGTTATTACCCAGCACAAAATACAGGAAACAGATGGGATTTAGGAGGAAAACAAGGTGGCTTTGGAGACGAGAGTGTTGGATCAGTACCCATCTCTTTGCTCATGAACAAGGGTCTCTGGAGGCAGATGTACTGCCAAGATAATTTTGACACTTGCATCCTTCTCTTTTTGTGGACATGCTGCATGGCTTGTACTTTCTCACCATGGTAAGCAGTGTTACTGGGCTCTCGGTTTTCAGAATCCACTGTTTCTTTTATGTATGTCATATTTTCTCCTTTCATTTATTTTAGTGCAGCTGATCCCTTCTTGGCTGAAACTGACACCCTTTATGGGGATTCTTTTCATAGACACATAACTCTGGATTTAGTTCCTATCTTTAGGGAATGGAAACAAAGATGCATGTCATACTGCATGTCAAAACCCAACAAGATATGGCGACACATTGTTCATGACTGTAATTGCTAATATTATAGTGGTGCGGCAGCAGAGTTAGGGTTGCTTGGTGGTACGTCATTCCCTTAAAGAACATTGAGTTGAGCAAAACTCAAACTTGTGAAAACCAACAAATGCAGAGATAGGGTTGGCCATGCAACCTTAACTCTGCCCTCTTTCAGAAATGCTCCAATATTCCCCATTAACATACATACCTTTACTCTGCCAATTCCACAGTTGGTAAAATATACAAGCATTTCAGCTCCTCTTATAACCCATTCACACTCACCGACAGGATTCCATCCAACAGTGCTAGTAAAGGACCAAAAAAAAAAAGGGTTGCCCATGCCAAGTTCCTTTTGAGGACATTGTGACACGGGGCCCATTGCTGGTTCGTTATTATATGTCATTAACTTTTGTCAGGTCTGACATACTCAGTGTGTCCCAAATTATACTCTGCTTCTAAAAGGTGTCTTTTAATGTATCATTGGAAGACTAATAACTCTCTGATCATTAATATTCATGTGTGATGTGTGTATCTTTGCAGTGTGTTCTAGAACTGTGAATTATGATATGAGGAGGTCTGTGTTTTGCACCCTCCAAAGTGTGTGAGCAATAGGAAGAGCAGCATCTCTGCCTTCAGGGTCTAGTACACATAATTTCAGTGCAGATCTATGCACGTTCTATAATTAGCAGGACACAGGAGTTTTATTACAGAGGGTATTGTCAATAGGAGCTTGGATAGGAGAGCAGTCTAAGTATGTGTTATCTGCATGCACTCCAGGTAAAGTGAGTGTGGCAAGTGTCAGGTGTAGTTGTACTGAATAGTGGAGGCAGTAGTTGGGCCTGCTCGGTAAAGGTTTGTTTGTGATATGAGAATGTGTGTGGATTGCTTTGAGGTGTGTGACAGAGCTGTTGTTGTGATGTGAAGAGAGCTGTTTCCCCCTCTCTAATGTGCGTGAGGAAAGGGAAGAGGGGCATCTGTACCTTCAGAATGCAGCATGCACCATTTTAGTGCAGAATTGTCTAGGTTATGTCAGTAGCAGAGCATGGGGCTTTTATTACAAAGGATGTTGTCAGCAGTGAGGTGGAATATGAGCAGATGCTAATACTTTAATGATGGGTAAGTAGACATATAGCTTGAGCTGGCATCCTGTGCGTTAGTGTAGGGGAGTTCTAAAAGGCACTGAAGTGATTCTTAAATTGTACATATTGTGGTGTTCCTCCTTGGGAGTAGGTTAACTGTGAGTGTACATCGGGATCTGGAACTGCCTGAACCTTGCGGTGCCAGGGCTCCTGTGAGTATGTGCACATTGAGGCATTGCTCAAAGAGTGGCATGGATAAACTTTTTGGGTGTTTCTTTTATTAGTGTTAGATGGAATCCTGGGGGTGATTGTGAATGGGTTGTAAAAGGAGGTGAAGAGCTTGTACATTTCAGCAGCTGTGGGGTTGGCAAAGCAAAGGTGTGTGCATTAACATAGTATATTGGGGGCACTGCCTGGGCAACCTTAACTCTGCATTTCCTGACTTTCAGAAGTTTGAGTTTTGCTCAACTCTGCACTTGAAAGGGGATGACATACCACCAATCAAGCTTAACTCTGCATTAAAGTAGATTTTTGCCATTGAATTTACCATGTACTGTGCACTGAAGATAAAAAGCTCATGGGTCAAGTCCCTTCTCCATGTCTCATGTGACTACATTGAAATTGATTGGAGTCTTAATGGGTGAACTTGGCTCAGTGATGCGTTTATATATCCCTTTTCAAACAGAAGAACCCCAGACTCTTTACAGACCAGGCTGGTGTTATGGCAGCATACACCATAAGTGGTATCTCAGTGAATCTTCTTGTAAGTTTTTTTGTGAAACATACTTTATTGCTAATTAACACTTCCCAAGAGCATATCATACCAAGTCTTAATTTTTGGCATGAAAATGTTTTTGCTGTTGATGTGTTTCTAGCAAAAATAGTTATGGATGGTGATAGCAGTTGCATATGGGAACATCTCCACAATTTATTCTGGGCAGTATGATGGGGGGAATAGATAAAAACATGCTAATTAAGTCGTCTAAGTATCCTTCAAAACCTGCACAGCTTGGCAGGCATCGTACCTTGAGGAATAGACAAATTTTTTTTGGCAGGATTCTACAGTCTTTACAACCCCTTCCTGTACAATTGTGCAGAGATATAGGGGTGAGTGAGACTTGGAGGAGTGTGATGGGCTAGTGGATTGACATATGATCGTTATGGCTTTGCAGTGATGATCTGGGCATAAAAGCCTAAATATACAGCAGTTGGCTGTACCTGGAGTTTGCCCCATAAGCCCCATCTAGAATGCAGAGAAGAAAATGGCATGATTTCATGATGTCCTGTGGCTTCCTTTCGCAGCCCAACAAGGTAACATGTCCAGAGTTTTTAAAAAAATCTGGACTCAAACTGCAAGTGCTCATGGGCACAATAATAAAGAACCTGGATAGAATGAGGGACTGGAACTCTGGCTCTTTATATGCTGATATTATGTGTTCTTATGGTATCAGCACCAGCTGCTTGAACATATTGCCTGAGATACCAGCACTATGCTATCAGTAGATTAAATCTGGCCTTTTCCAGTCTCCTTATGCTGAGACCATATTGTGTCACCTCAGCAGGTGCTGCAAAAAGGGAGCATTTGCCATACTTATT
This sequence comes from Malaclemys terrapin pileata, assembly GCF_027887155.1. Taxonomy (NCBI): domain Eukaryota; kingdom Metazoa; phylum Chordata; order Testudines; family Emydidae; genus Malaclemys; species Malaclemys terrapin. The sequence continues at coordinate 31,390,127 of NC_071512.1, forward strand.
GAGCCCTCCTCTTTCTTCTGAGCATTAGTACGCAGACTCCTACTCGATGTAGTTACACGTCTCATTCTCCACAGTTGTGCCTCATTTTATTTTGCCAAACCAATATTGTAACAGTTACTACTATGAACTTGTCTACATGAACATTCAGTTTGCGTCAAGCTAGGGTGGAGAGATGGAAAGAAACTGGCATGTGTCACTCGCAGCGTCATCCTCTTCTTTCATCCCAGTGACCGTTCCAGAGGTCAGCAGTTTGGGTCTTTGATGACTCTCCACCAAGAGTGATTGATGATAGCCGCTAATGCTGGTCATAGGAAATTGATGGGGTTCCAGGAAGCTTATGTCCAGCCCACATCTCTCTCTGTGCCTATTCTATTCACTGAACCTTTGAATTGCTTTCAGAAGTGGAAGCTTTCCAACTGGTTGTCCCACCCAGTTGATAGACATTACGCTTAAATCACTCATCAGGACGTGAATAATTGTCATATCACAGTTTGCTTGAGTGAGGTCAACTGCACTCCAGGACATGGCTGATTTCCCTGGTCCTCTCCTGACACTATTTTGCTGCAGCTCTAAAGCATATGGAGCATGTCGACACTGGATTGATCAACCCTTGGAATGCAAGTGAAGCACGTTTGCTCTCTCCCCTGCAGTTGGATGGAATAGCCATGGGAACTACGTAGGTTCTGGAACTGTACTGATTGCAGCTTAGCCCTACTCACTTCTGTTGCTCTAAGGGACCCCTCCAAATAGAGCTTCTGTGAAGTTGTGGCCTGTTGCTCCCTCATATGCCTCAGAGGGGTGACATGAGATCCTAGTGGGCGCTGACACTCTACTGGTGTAGAAGTAAAAAGGTTCCATTAAATGAGTGGTGTTCTGAATAAGGTGAAAACCCGGTGGAAATGAGACCCGCATCCTCTGCCTGTACCTGAACAGTCAGTGCATTTGTCATTGTGGAAGAGCTTCTCTTGTATGTATGCTGGTGACGTGAGGGGCCTACTTGGTTAACTTGCCCTGAGAAGCGAGTGACTTACAAGACTTGGTTCATTCTTAAAACGTGGCAATGTTGCTGACTGCTAGTGCGCTCTGGGGCATCTCAGTACATAGTGCAGTTACAGGGCAGCAGCAGGATGAAGAGGAGTCTTCTTCACTGATTTAGGAAGGGCATGTGCTATTGGGAAATAGACTCAATTTACTCATCTTTCCTAGAAGATGCTCAGGATTTAGGTGGGAGGAGACCTAATGGCAGACCTCAAATGGGCAGTAGCAAGCCACACAGTTGACCCCAGAAGATGAGTGAGGAGAGAAATAAGAGTGGCACAGGGTCTTCTCCCACCCCAAAGACTGTTAAAAGTAAACGACCTATGGGGGATCAGATCAATTAACGCCTCAGTTAATCAGCAATGCTCACAAAAGACTTCAATTAGCATCAACAGAACTAGCAGTCAGAACTAGAGTGAGTTGATTGGGGGTGGGGAGGGTGCTTTTACATAGAAAATAGCATTCTTCAAAAACAAAAAAATGCTGCAAAAAATGACCTGTTAAAACATTTTAATTTTTTTTGCAAAGTATTTAATTAAATTTTTATGAAACCCACTGTTCAGTAAATGAAGGTTGTATACAAGTATTGATTAAAAAAAGTAATTGTTTTAGATATCTGTTTCAAACCCATCAAAATGGAAACCACTTCCGAATTTTTAGATTTTTAATTACTTTTTTTTTAAACCATCTCCAACAAAAACTATGTTGCTTACTATGCAATGCACTGTGTACAGTATGATACAGATGAGGCCCCAGATGGCAATGTTACTTATATGGGCCCTGTGGCAGGGTGATGACTCACTGGTGCGGCGCCTCCTGATGGTTGTCCAGGGAATTAGCTCTTTTCCAGTTCTGGAGCGCCCTTTACTGGCTGATATCTTGCCCGCCGCTGCCCCGCATGTCCCTCCCGGACTCCGGTGCCCTTCTGTATCAGAGTTCTGCCCCCACAGTAACCCACAATCTGGGTCTCCCCACCCTGGGGAATCCCCCAACCCTCTATGCCCACCTCATCTCAGTGGCTACTGTCAGTTATCATCTAGCCCCCGCTCCCGGGGGCAGACTGCAGTCTGTAAACCACCCATCATCAGCAAGGGGGGTTTGGACCAACTGCCTCTGCCTGTTTCTGGGCTGCCCCTCTACAGTCCCAGTACCCTTTGTGGGCCCTTAACTCGGCCTGCAGCCTGGGGTTCTGCTAGGCTGGAGCTCCCCAGCTCCCTCTGCCCTTCCACAGCACTGCTCCATCCTAGGTACCCTTCTCAGATTCCCAGGCAGCCAGGTCCTTCTCTCTCAAAAAGGCTAGAGAGAGAGTCTGTTGTCTCTGGCCCTCAGCCCTCTTATAGGGCCAGCTGTGGCCTGATTGGGGCGTGGTCCCACCTGTGGCTGCTTCCCCCAATCAGCCTGGCTTTTCCCCACTGCAGCCCTCTCCCAGGGCTGTTTTATGCCCTTCAGGGCAGGAGCGGGGTGACCACCCTGCTACAGGCCATCATCATGCCACTCTATTCACATGGGCTTCTGTGAATTTTTCTTTATTGCCTGTGACCTGTCCGTGACTTTTACTAAAAATATCCATGAAAAATCTTAGCTTTAGTTATGCTGAGTAGATTAGGTCCTACAGGAATGTTGCACTACAGAACAATATCACTTTCACCTAAGGCTCTTGAGGTGCTTGATAATGTCTGACTGAGGCAGCACAATACTCCAGGGGGGTGGGTAGGTGGCTATCCCCATTTTAGAGAATAATACTTGCTTGGGATCATAAATTAAAAAAAAAATTAAATTAATGGAGATATCCTATCTCCTAGAACTGGAAGGGACCTTGAGTCCAGCCCCCTGCTTCACAAGCGGGACCAAGTACTGATTTTGCCCCAGATCCCTAAGTGGCCCCCTTAAGGATTGAACTCTCAACTGTGGGTTTAGCAGGCCAATGCTCAAACCACTGAGCTATCCCTCCCCCCCAACTCGTCCAGTGAGTAGGTAGCTGGGCTGGGAGTAGAACCTAGGAGTTCTGTTTCCTAGTAACCAGCTGTCCCCTCACAAGTGTACTGCATATGTGTAAAAATACACAGGGACACTTTCAGAAAGAAACGTGTGGGCCTGTCTCGGCTCTGCAGTCAGCACCAAGTCATAGCCCTTCCATGCCTATCTGCTGCTGTGCTGCACAGGGGTCACTTTCACTCTGCCCCTGATTCCATGAGTGCAGGGGCTTCCCACAGCATAACGGACGGTGTGCCTTGGATGGGGCTCACACTGCATTAGCCCCATAGGATAGGAATGCAACCTGAGATCCACCACTGAATGATCTCCCATCCTCCTTCCTGTGGTGAGACATGTTGGGAGCCATTAGGCTGGGACAGATGGCACGGAGCAACTCCACAATCTTGGGTATGGATTCCTTTGTCTCCCTTTCCTGACCCTTGTGCCTCTCTTTCTTCCTCTCCCCTCATCCCCCCAGCTTTTCAGGCCATTTGCTATGTAAAAGATTTTAATCTTTCTGCAAAGGAGTTCCCAGTGCAAAGCTCCTTCTCAGTGAGGGTGAAAGCCACTCTGATTACAGCCTGATGATTCACTTACTTACCTCTTCATTGTCTTAAATGTGGTATAAGGGCACATTTCCCTGATTCATGCAGACAAATGTACAGACAGCTTTAATGCTCTTCCTTGGAATCTAACTCTTTGCACAGGAGAGGACTGGTGAAACACAGAGAGGCTGGTAAAGTTTTGCAAGTCAAGCCTTTTAAAAACAAGATTTGAAAAAATTCCAAAACAGAGCCTGCAGGGATCCGGCCCTTTAATCTATACTAATTTTCTTTAAACCTCAGCAGCCCTTTTAAGTAGTGTCATATATTTTTATGTTCAGAAGAAGAATCTGCCTGCCAACTATGGGTCAAAAGCCTTACTCATGAAAAATGCATGGTTAAAATTAATCTGATTTTTTTTTCAATATTGCACTGTCTGTAGTGCATGTTGGAACTTAACAGAGAAATTCTGGCGGCATTTTTACCTTAGTTGTTTCGTTTGCTTTTCCAACACCCAACTTCCACTGCCTCACCTACACATTAGTGAAATTTATTGGGAGTAATGGGTGGTCTCTGCCTCTGTAATGCAGCATCTCTGGAGTTCAGCACTTTTCCACCCCCCTCCCCCCAATTGCCTTTAAAAATATATTTCTGCCTCGTTCTCAGAGATGCTGAACATCTGCAACACTCATTGACTCCCAATGGGAGTGATAGATACCACTGACAATTGGATTGCATCTCTCCTGTTTATTCCCTGGTTTTCCATATTAGAATATTTTTACCTTTGCACAGGCTGAATATTTTTTAACAAACTTTGGAGTTGGTGCATAGACACACTCTAACTGGGTCATTCATTGTGGTGCTTGTATGAGGGAATAGCTCATCTAGTTCCTCTCCTGGTCACTCACCAGAGTTTGGGCTCATGTGATGCTGATAATTCAGGGTAACTAAGGATGAAGAAAGTTTGCACTACTGACATGCTGGACCATATCAGGGACTAAGTTGGCCCACTGATGACTGGCCTTGAAAAATCAAAGACTGTATCTTTTTGGCAGCAATTTAGGCTTTTGGAGAGAAATGTGGGCAACTTTATAAGGGTAATAACAAAATACTTGAAATGAGCTTATCATAAAATACTGAGTTCATTTACTTGGAGATTGGCCTACTGATTTGAAAACTCAAAAGGCTTAGGGTTTTTGAAATCTGAACCTAGTTCTGCACTTGAATTTTGAAGATGCATTTTTTATAACGGGGATTACTCAAAATAAGGGATTTGTGGACCGCTGAATTTGAGTGTTTCTAATCTGAAACTTGTAAATTTGGGCTTTATGTATAACTTTAATATGCTACTGGGAGATGAGGAAAAATACTCAAATGGTGGTGCAAAAACTCCAAATGCTCTTAATAGCTGGCAAAATATTAATCTTAAAAACCTTTTTATGCGGTCCATAGGTTTATGGGGAAAATGCAAACACTGATGAGATTCTTGATTATACCAAGTATACTGAAACTGCACTTCTAACCATGCAAACGATACCAACATTTTTAATACCACTGCTGCATGGATAATTGCTGTTAACTTTTCTTCACCTTTGCTGGCATCTGAGAGAGACTTTCCAAGGAGATGCTATCCAATGGCTTTCAGAATTACAAAATCTAATTTGAGACACTTCCTGCTTCTAAGGAATATTTATTATCAATTGTTGATGAGCAAAAGAACTGGAATAAGACTATTTGGGTTTGGTGTATTTGTCAATTTCCTTACAGTACATATGGTAAGCTGCACCTTGTATCCTATGTTAGTGTCTTCAAGCAAGTGGAGAAGAAAGATCAACTACAATTTGTAAAGAGAGATGTGGATGTAAAATTCAATAGTGATAACAAAGGATCAGGCAGGAACTAGAAGAGTTCCAGCAGTATGGGGGAATGGAATAATCAACTGTAATACATTGCATATAATGAATTGTATTCTAGTATCTTCAGGGCAAGTTCACAGAGTGCTTAGTGGTGGCCAATAGAGAGCTGTCTGGTCGCATGGCGCTGGCTCTACTGCCTTGCTTCCAGCTGCTAAATTACATTAAATATGGTTAAAACATATTAATATTTTCTTAATACTACTTTGCCACCTGAGCAAATGCTGTAGTTCTCACCAAGATGCCATGTGATTGTGTATGGATGGAGAGGCACTAAGGGATTCTCACAGATGGGGCCACCCTGTTAAAAACCCTGAGAACCTCCCACATGTGCCTATCCTATTCCTATCCCCAGGCTAGTACAATGACACTTAGTTCACCTGTTTTCAGATGCAGTGGTGCTTCTAATGAGAGAGACAGTTACTGTATAATTGTGGAAGAACATCTCTCAATCTTCTTATTTGGGGAATAGAGGGGAGTGTTGTGTACTAAGTCTACCAAGCATGTTTACAAACTGCCTCATTTTGTTAAGGATTCAGCTAAATGCTCTTTCATAAACCCAGTTATCAACTGGAAGAATCTAAAATATGCTGATGGTTTTTTTTAAAAAAAACATCTGAACACTGCAAGCAGTGAAGGAAGAAAATGAGATTTGTGTGTGTGTGTGTCTATCAAAAGGAAATAATACCAAGAGGATGAGCTTTCCTTTGAGAGCTCCCCAAGACTTGTTCAAGCAAAGATAACCTTCCACTGAGACATTTTTTAAGATGCTTTACTTGTTTGCTCTAATGCTGATAACTGGATGCTTCTTCTATAGTATTGATTTCTTTTTTCAAATGTGTTCACTGTACCATTCTCAAATTCTAAGTGCACTGCAAAATTTAGCTGTCTTAATGAAATATTAAAATATGTGATGTTAGACATGAAAAGGTATTAAATAAGGCGAACAGAAATACTGTGTCCAATTACCTTGAAAAGTATGAAATGTGTGGGGAAAAAGAGGACTTGGTATCATCTCTCTGATCCTTCTCCATCACTTTTTTGAAGTGCCACTAGGACCAATCAGATATCTAAACCAACACCTTTTCTTCTTTGTTTTTCTGCCTGTCTTGTATTTCTGTATATTCTTTATCCTGTTGCAATTTCTTTGCTCTCCTGATTAGGCCTCAGCTGGAGTATTGTCTCCAGCTCTAGGTACTACATTTCAGGAAAGATGAATAACTTGGAGAAAGTCCACAGAAGAGCAACAGAAATGATTAAACATGTAGAAAACATGACCTCTGAGGGAAGATTGAAAAAATTGGGTTTGTTTAGTCTGGAGAAGAGAAGACTGAGATGGGACAGTTTTCAAGTACATAAAAGGTTATTACAAGGAGGAGGGTGAAATATTGTTTTCCTTAACCTCTGAGGATAGGATAAGCAGCAACGGGTTAAACTGTAGCAAGGGAGGTTTAGGTTGGACATTAGGAAAAGCTTTCTAACTGTCAGGGTAGTTAAGCACTGGAACAAATTGCCCAGTGAGATCGTGGAATCTCCATCATAAGAACAGCCATACTGGGTCATAGCAAAGGTCCATCTAGCCCAATATCCTGTCTTCTGACAGTGGCCAATGTCAGATACCCTAGAGGGAAGGAACAGAACAGGTAATTATTAAGTGATCCATCCCATTGCGCAAACCCAGCTTCTGGCAAATAGAGGCTAGGTACACCATCCCTGTCCATCCTGGCTAATAGCTATTAGCCAGGATGGACCTATCCTCCATGAACTTATGTAGTTCTTTTCTGAACCCTGTTATAGTCATCACTGGAGATTTTTAAGAGCAAGTTAGACAAACACCTGTCAGGGATGGTCTAATTAATACTTAGTCCTGCCGTGCGTGCAGGGGACTGGACTAGATGACCTTTTGAGGTCCTTTCCAGTCCTGTGATCCTATGAATATCTCTGAATACCAAATAGCTGCCTTAATGTAATTTGGCAAGAAAATCTTAGCAAGCTCCAGGCAATATTTTAAAAATTGTTTAAGACTAGTTACTGGAATTTTCTTCACATTATTCAGTCCGAGTTCTGAGTGCTGCATCTAGATTGCAAGGTCTCAGCTGGGAGAAAACCTCTTGCCAGGTCAAAAAGGATCTGTTGTTCCACAGGGTGCTGTGTGTATCACTGTATGTCCATCTTACTGTTAGTATCATCTTACCATGTATACTTTAGGTACCCTGCTCTTTGGCACCATTGAAGTACACTCTCCATAGAGAGAGTTTGTGGTGAACTCAACACTGAACAAGCAAGCCTGAAAACCACCATTCAGGCAAGTATTTACCATGCACTTCTATCCAATAGTATTCACCAAAACACTTAAGCACATACTTAAGCATGTTCTCAACTTTAAGTTCCAATGACTTTAGACCCTTTAAACTAAGCATGTTTTTAAGTGTGTCTGCTGAATAGGGATTCTTTGCTGGACATTGGATTAACACGCCAACCTTACCTACACCTGGCAAATTTCTTTCTATTTTCTCTTCCCTTCCCTTATATTTGGAACAAAGAGGTGAATTATTCAGTCTTTAATTGATCAGAATTTTCCATGAAGCAGATACTGAGTTAAGAATCACAGGATTTGGCTTACAGGCTTTAGGGACGTAGAGGAATCACACACTGATCATCACAAATGGCCCTTCTTGTATGCGATCTCAGCAGAAACCAGGCATTCAGTGGATCATGGAGGAGGTGTTCCCTTCTTCAATCCCATGCAGGTGATCCTTTCCAAAACAGGATTGATGCACACTACAGGGACAATGTGTGGGAAGACTGCTGTTGCCGGTGCTAGGGAGAAGCAGAGAATGGCAGATTTTTCCACATACAAGCAGCTGTACTAATTTCAGTCAGAGACACACACAACAAACAGTGAGCAAGTCTGGTGTGAGTGTTCTTCCTGTGTAGCAGGTATGGCAGGCTGAATTTTTTAGTCCGGTGGCAGTTCTGAAAAATTGAAGAAAAAATTTGGTTTGGGTCAAACAGAATCTGAAAATGTTTGGAATGTTCGGTGAATTGCAAAAAGTCCATTTGGGGTTTGTTCCAGAGCGGAGATTCAAACCTGTGACTTTCACATCCTGGTTGAGTGCCCTAACCACTGGGCTGAAGTTTAAAGGCATGTGGAAGATGGGGGAGCAGCAACAGCATGTCCACCACACTTTCCTCCTCCTCTGGCCATTTTGTGACTGGCCAAAACTATTTATATCAAATTCACAGTCTCAAGTCAACTCAAAAGGCATTTGATTGTCAAATAAAAGATTTCTAGTAGCAGGCTTTGTCTGATCACAAAGGGGCAGCTGCCTCTGCACCCAAGACAGGGCTTCAGCATCTAAGGGTGTAGTACCCAGAAAACAAGCCGTAACTGATAGCAGCTGTGACAGTTGCAGGGTTGCTAGGTGTCCAGTTTTTGACTGGAACGCCCAGTGGAAAAGGGACCTGGCGGCTCTGGTCAGCACCTCCACCTGGGCTGTTAAAAGTCCGGTCAGCCATGCTGCAGCGCTAAGGCAAACTAGTCCCTACCTGTCCTGTTGTGCCCCAGAAGCGGCCAGCAGGTCCAGCTCCTAGGTGGGAGGGTCAAGGGGCTTCACGTGCTGTCCCCGCCACAAGCACTGGCTCCACACTCACAGTGGCCAGGAACTGCAGCCAATGGGAGATGCGGGGGCGGTGCCTGTGGGTGAGAGCAGTGCATGGAGCCTCCTGGACCCCCCACCTAGGAGCCAGATCTGCCTGCTGCTTCTGGGGCACAGCACGGAGGGAAGACAGGTAGGGACTAGCCTGCCTTAGCCCTGCTGCGCCACTGAAAGGGAGCTGCCCGGGGTAAGCCCGTGCCCCAACCCTGAGCCCCAACTTCATGCCCCAGCCCTGAGCCCTCCCTAACCCCAGACCCCCCTCTTGCACCCACAGCCCTCTCCCGTACTCTGAACCCCTTGGCCCACCCCCAGCCTGGAGCCCCCTCCTACACTCCAAACCCCAAAGCCCTCACCCCTCCCACATCTCAACCCCCGCCTCAATTTGCAGCCCCCTCCCATAGTCTGAGTGCCTCAGCCCCAGCCTAGACCCCCCTCCTGCACTCCAAACCCCCTCATCCCCAGCCTCACACCAGAGTCCTCACCCTCAGCCAGAGCAATTACCCCCTTCCACACCCCAACTCCCAGCCCAGAGCCCCCTCCTGCACCCTGAACCCCTCATTTCTGCCCCCACCCCAGAGCCCAAACCCCCAGTTAGAGCCCTCACCCCAACCCCCTGCCCCAGCCCAGTGAAAGTGAGTGAGGGGGAATGTAGTGAGCAGGGGGTGGGGCCTTGGGGAAGGGGTGGGGCAGAGGGAAAGGGCAGGGCTAGGGTGTTCAGTTTTGTGTGAGTAGAAAGTGGGCAACCTTAGACAGTGAGATATATCTGCACCAAGTTATGAACTCCAGTTTATATCGTGCCTTTCCTAGAAACATAGATTATAGTTCAACACCACTTGGTTTTAACCAGAACTCTCAGGGTACAGAAATAGACAGGACTTAAACAGACAAACTTTTATTGAATTTTACAGCTGAACATTGCAGATACTCAGGCTCTGTCACTGGAACCAAAATAATGAACTAGAGTTATAAAGGCTCAAGAAATGACATTCTATTGAAATGAGAGTGGGAAGGGCCTCGAGAGGTTAAGTTAGAATTCACTGAAGTGTCTGCTGCACTACACGCTGTGCAATTTAAACACATGGGTGTGCTGCACAACTGCATTGCAGCAGGAGAGAGGAGTTCTGATCCCTTTTAATCACCCTTTGAATATTGCTTCTGGGTTCCATGGCATATAAGAAAGGCAACAAATTACATTATACCAATACTTTTGCTTATGGATATTATTTTATATGAATTCTGACCCCCTTGTGCTAGGCACAGCCTGAACATACTGTGTTCCCACACTCGAGGATGGACAAAGAGTGGGGGGCACCAAGGGATAAAGTCATCTCCCAAAGTTGACACAAGTTCAAGCAGAGCAGGGAATAGGTCCCCGGTCTTGTGGGTCTCTGTGCAGTGCCCTATCTGCTAGACCTCGCCACTGCTTGGTTAATAGGCCTCCTCGTCTCATGATCCAAAATTACAACAGTATTTGAGAGGCCTCTGTTTCTCCCCACCCTCTTGCCACGTTGTTGCATTGTTAAATTAAGCCTGAAAATATAACCTCTGCCCCAATGTGATTTTCTCCCTTTATACATATCTAAACTCATAATAATTGTGGTTGTGACCCAGCTCATTAGTGAAAATATTCCCATAATGATGCTGGTTATCTGACCATGCAGTGAAGCCTTTACAAAGGCATGAGTCAGCTATAGATTCATTTACAGAAACAGAAAAAAGTCTAATGGCACAAAATCCCTTTAGTGATCTGGGTTTTGTCATCCTGTGTCTTCACCCATCTGCTCGGGTGAGTTAATGTCTGAAATTCATTGCTTAGAAGTTGTGAACATCTCTGAAGGTTTTCTTTAATCCTCCCCCCACCCAGCCATGATCTTTAAAATTATGCTTTTAAAAGATGCTGAAATGACAGTGCTGGTACTCAAATTGCTCTGTTTATCTGCAGAATAAATATGGCACAAGCAGTAGCTGTGTTGCTAAAAGTATAGCCAATTGATTTTGACTACACTTCCAGTTCAATATTGACAATGTTCAAAAGACTGAATTACCAAGCTCTGCCATATTTAATGTCTTTAAACAAAACAGTTTGGTACCGAAAAGACAAAGTAACACATCACCAATGTGTCCGGGAAGTGAGCTGTCGCACCATATTCAGTTCGCCTTGCACCAAAGGAATACCCCCTAAATATGACACCATACCCACTTGTGTCTCTAGCAGTGGTTCTCAACCTGCAGTCTGCTTGCTGCACGTGTGACCCAATCAGCACATAGCTGCAGCCCATGTGATATCCTCAGGGCCATACTGGTAGTGTGTATATATATTGTGTGGGGATGTGGCCCACATAACACAGAGAGAACTGCTTATGAGAACCACTGATTTCTAGCATAGTTGCTTATAAGTTAGACAGCACTTTATATGTAACCTCAGATGCAACACACCAGCTTGTACCAGTTCCTTAACTTCTTGTTCTGAACCTTTCCTTATCTCTGGTTTAGATACTATGTTTTAAATCAGTTGCGTGTGTTGGTGTTAGACATTAGGATATGGAATGAATGTCTTGCTTTTGACAGGCTTTATATTCACGAAGGCCAAAAGCTACATTTAGCTTTGCAGAGCATTGAGGGATATATCTCCCTTGACATGAGTGAGCATAATCTAATTTAAAGTTACGCTAATATAATGTATATAATGTTAATGTGATGTGTAATTCAGATTAATCTGGTGTGCAATATAACATATACATTGGCTAACAGCCATACCATTCCCCAGCCTGCCAACGTCCTTCAACCATGTTCTTGAAGGGCCATTTCTTAGCCTCTCTGCTGAGAATGACAATTTGTGTGGTGCCGACACCAGTCTGCCAGCAAATGGACTGAGACCATGAATTCACTTCACATAGTTCATCAGCTGGCTGTTAAATGGATGATGAATTTTGGTCACTACTGACTGAGGCCTCGATACATGCTGGCAGATCATAAGACCCACATACACTCCCACTTAAGTTAGCAGTACTCCATGTGGGTTATGGGGCCTGAGGCTTCATTTGAACTGGTTTCTTATAGATGAAAGACACCATCTACAATAGGCAATCCTGGGAGCCAGCACCCTACCAGAACTTTGTCAAATGTGCAACTGATAGAGCTGTCCCTTTGGCTTGACACATCATTCTGTTTAGTAAGCCAAAGCCTTTCTTTGTGTGAAGACCAGCTTTGCTTTAGCAATTAACCATCTGTGAAGCCATTACGCTCAATCCATCATTAGTTCACAGATTTACGAAGGTTTTAAAATGATGCCACAGTTTCTAAATAACCCTAACTTCAGAGCTGAGTGGGAACACAGGCCCTCCCATATTAGAATAGACCCAGAGTCTGTCTAGACTGTACTTTAACAATGCTTTTCTAGGAGGAGCCATCCTCCACCCCATCCTGGGCAGAGAGCACCGACCAGTGAATGAGGCACTGGAGTGGGAGTTGTTAAACTTGTTTTCTATTCCTGGCTTTACTACTGACCTGCTGTTTGAGTTGTCATCACTTCCCCTCACTGTGCCTCCATTTCCCCATCTTAAAATGGGGATATTGCTACTTGTCTTCCTTTGTAAAGGGCTTTCAGTTCAATGGGTGAAAAGGGCTATATTAGAGCTGAGTGTTACTGTTATTGCAGATTTTGGCAAAGCAAAGTGGATGTTGGGGATATAATGGTCTCTGTACAGTTAGTGTCTTCTTACATTTCAGAATGCATTTAAAAAAAAGTTTTGCAATGAAATTAAGAAAAAAATAGTTCTGGTTGAACTTCTCCAAAGGTTTCCCTACATTTACATTCTGATGCCAGGCTGATCTTGGGATAAGAATCCAATCTCTACATTCCTCTTGGGAATGTCTGGGTCTTCCAAGAACAGACTCAACAATCGAGCAAAGGCACAGCTGATCACTGGTCCACTTGTTAGAAGTTAGTTCAGTCTCCATGCCCTATCTAGGCAAAAAAAAGAGAGGTGTGTTATCCAAATTTGTCCAAGCTCTTATCTGACTTTTTACACACACAGATCTAGGGCACCAATGTGCTAAGTTACTGCTTTGGGAACAGAGAGGTATTTTTTTAAAGACATTTCGGGAATAAAGTAAACTCGCTCCTCCATTTGCTGAATCTGTTTAGAAGTGTCTTTGCCATCTCTAAGTAACGCTTTTAATAGAGTTGGAAAAGAAAGAATTCCAAAGGTAATAGTAGTTAAGTGGTAGTTTGCAAGAGCTGCAGTGGAAACTACAACCTACTGCCAAGTAAAAGTGCTAAATTCAAAAAGCCCATGCGGTTCCCCCAGCTTCCTTAAAGCTATGTGTATACTAACCTTGGTACCTCACCAATCTCCACCACTGTGTTACACCACCCTTACCCCCCCACACACACACTGAGCAAATCTCCTGCCTAGCAGCATTACCTCTTCCTTACTCAGGTTAAGTCTAGTCACACCTTTTACATCCCCATAGTTATTTTTCTCAAGCTGTGGGACAATAATGGTGCTGCCTGAATGTGACTTGAAGTCAGACCTCAACATGTGAAGGCTTCAGTACGTGAAGGTTTGTGCACTGAGGTCAGACTGCTGGTGCTTCTCTTGGTTCCCCTTAGGGAGCAGCAGGCTCACCATGTGCTTTTTAAAAATTGCTATTATTATTCCAGGGCAACCTCTGCTGAAGTTACCTATTGATGCTCCACAAGTTTCCTGGAGAGGGAGAGATGGGGAGAGAAGCACAGTGCGGCTGTGGCTGCTGTCTAGTGGTCTGCCCTTCACTTTACTTTCCTTCCTTTTGTTTGGCCAGAGCTACAAACTCCTCACACCCCAGGGAAATAGGGGAGCAACAGGCAGAGAAGACTTCCACTGTGGCCTACTTCTGCTCAATGGGTCTCTGCTTCTGGTCTGACTTCAGCCATAACATCTGATGCAATGATGCCTGACATCACTGACCTGAGCTATATGTGGCGAAACACTTAATCTCATCAGAAAGCATTTCCCAATTAATTCTGAACCCACAGGGAGTGCTTGTGAATGACTAATTCATCTGAACATTGAATGGGGTGAACCTCTGTGTTGCTGGAGCTGTTTGTTCCTAGCCAGCCAGGAATACATAAAGTAATTAATAACTTTCTTCTTAGGACAATTAAAAATCATCCCTCCACCCATCGTTTCTTCGGCACTTCTTTGGAAGTACAACTTGATTGAGTAGTTCGAAAGCCTAACCCTAAGGCGTTTGGAAGCTAGGAAGGTATGAACAAAAGTTAGGTTCTTATTTTACACCTTAGAAACTGTTTGATTTTGCTTAAGTCCAGCTGAGTTTAGGTGCAGATTCACCCTGCAGTATAAGGGCTGGTCTATACTACGGGGGGGAGGGAGAGGAATCTAAGTTATGCAACTTCAGCTACATGAATAATGTAGCTGAAGGTGGTGTACTTAGGTCTACTCACTGCGGTGCCTTCACTGCTGTGTGTCAAGAGGAGCCGCTCTTCCGTTGATTCCTCTTGTGCTTTTTGAGGGGCTGATCCCTGACTGGGGCCTGCAATACAAATAATTAATAGTTTTGGTTTATCTTTTTTCTCTGGGACTGATTTCCCCAGTGAAATCGCAATCATGGGCCAGACTCGCTGGTGTGTCCTGGCTGCTTTGCACCACTTCTCCAATCTCATTCATCTATAAAAATGGTTTTGCCAGCCAATTAAGTTAGGTTTATGGCCGCTTTCTATTGCCTTAGTAGCACACAGTAGCCAGAAGTGTACTGGTGAAATTAGCTTTGCAGAAGCAGGAGACAGTTAGTCCAGCTGGGTATTACTCAACCTGATTGGTGAATTATTGATCAAATATTGGTTTATTGGGTTGTGTAATATGCAGATTGTTCAGGGATATAGAGCTTAGATGAAGGCATTTAAAAACTCATATTAATGACTAAAGCAAGCACTGGATAAAGGTCTTAAATTGTATCCACTCTTAAAAAGCCAAATTTAAATAGATCAGACTCTACCTATATGCATCCAATGAATAATCTTAATCTTACGGTGACACTGGCTTATCTTTGTTTTGAGCAAAATTCAACTCTGCTGCCAGGAAGGTTTCTAGGATTAGATTATGATATAAGGGCTGTGCCCATGTGGCAAGGGTGAACTAGTGTTTATATGTCTCAATATATTATCTGCAGGGTTGTTGTAGCCATGTTGGTCAAATGATATTAGAAAGACAAGATGGGTGAGGTAATATTTTATTGGACCATCTTCAAAAGCTTGTCAGTATATTGTGGTGCCCATTCCATAATGGGGCTAGATCAAAATGGGTTAAGGCCACAGACAGACAGCAAAAAATACTTCTCTTTGTACTAGATTTTATTTTACTAGTACAAAGAGAATACTTCTCTTTGTACTAAAAGAACCCAAAGGGGAGGTGCCTCCCCCCTCCCCTTTGGGTTCTTTTGCCCGTTTTGAAGAACTGAAAAGGAGAACAAATGGGTTAAGATGCATCATCTACTAATCCTCTGCTGAGTGATTAGAAGTCTTGATATGTATGCTCTTATGCTTAATACCATTTTATAGCAATTGCTTTTTGTGTATGAATATTTTATATATCCAAATTGCATTCTGTAGTGGTGTGTGGAAGCCGGAAACCAAATGTCAAATAAATAGACTCTGTTCAGCGACGTTAATGCTGAGGTTCAAATTTAAAAAAAAAAAACCTGAGTGAGTTTGTGTTTTAAAATATTCTCTGTTGATCATCTTGACCTGAAAAACATAACTATTGGAGTATGTGGCTGGTATGCCTTCAATTGGTAGGCACTATTGTCAGTTTCTAGGGTCAAACTCCCCTTAAACAAGGTTTAACTGCCAGATCTAGTGTGTACAAGACTAGCATGTCTTATAAATTCTTTCCCATAAAGTGTACAACCATTTATGTCCTAATTTTAACTGTCAACTTCATTCAAAATTGCATATTGGGCAACATCAGGTGAATGTCTCAGATTCGCAAGCTGTGGCTGAAATTTCATATGCACTAGCTTTTGTGCACAAAGATTGGGGGGATGAACTTTTTTAGAGCGCCTAAATTTATATATATATATTTGCTATCCACACAAATAAACTTGCACATGAAACTCTTGGGTAAAAAACCCACAGGTGTACAGAAGTGTGTATAGGAAATTACAAGTGCAATTTTAGAGGCTGCTTTTAAAATGTCTTTTTGTATTTAGTTTTTTTTTGGGGGGGAGGGAAAGAGCTCCATCTATTGTCATGTGACCATTCTTACTACTGCACTAGAAGAGAGAACAAAAATGATGTTCATGCAGTCTTGTGTGAAGAGAGCTCTATCAGCTTCCCAATTTAGTACGTATTAACACATGGAGTAGTAACTAAACTGCTGAATTTCAATTCAGCGAATCATTCTGAAGAGGATAACTGATTACTTAGCTTATTGCATATACAAAAAGATACAGTAATGCTCAAATAGTCCGTTGATTCCATCTCACAGTGTGTTCTTTGCTGGTGTAATATAGGGGGGTTTGCTCATTTCATGGACATGCAAAACTGGCTCTTCTAAAACTTTCTTCCTGCATTTATTTATTTACATTTCTCTGAAAATGTCACTGGTGCCTGTAGTTTTAACATGCAAGCAGCACAGTAAAATTAAAAGCAAACAGATCAATGTCTAGGAACAAATAGCTCAAAAGGAGTCACTTTAACGATGAACTGCATAATTCTGCAATAAGCCCAGATTTCAGTGCTGAATGGCCCTGCTAACCTGGCAGCAAGAGGTTTTCACTGTGGAAATAGCTCCGAGCTGTCATTACTTTGTTTCTGCTTCTATGAAATCCTCTTCGTGCTTCCTGGTTCACCGTATGTGCTCTATATATTGAAACGAATAACTCAGTAGGTGCAGGGATGGCACTTGGATATCTAGTGCTTTAGACTAACAAAATGTTCAGAACTGTTTCCAGGCGCTAGCTAACCCAAATTCTGTGCTCTCAATACACCTTCCTCCATAGCACAAACCAAGCCCAGAGATGGGTAGAATTGCTGGTCGGGTATCTCTCAGAAATGCTGAGGGATTACAGGCAAAGACTGAGATGCCTTGGAAGAGGCAGCTGCAATGGAATTTGCCAGTGAAGCTGACCATTTCATTTGCTAATAAAGCCGCCAATCAAAGCCTTCCCCTTTATTTAAAAAAAGAAAAGGGAGGGCGGGGAGTTCCAGATGGTGGCTGGCTTTTGTGAAGGCGCATGGAACGCGAGATGAGCAGTGCAAGGCACCATCACCCCATGCGAGGGCTGGTTATAGTTGCTGTTCCAACACTCTTAAACACAGCAACTTCACCCTGGTAGAACCACAGCTCAGCTCCCAGAGGGAGTGGGGAGGAGACAAAGCCACAGACCTCCACTTTCCTATCTTCACTACCAGCAAATATGATTGGACACGGGGGATGCCCACACACCCTCCCTAGTAGCTGCGACATGTGACTGTGCCCAAATAGGCACATTCTTTCCTGCAACTCTCCGGTTTGGCTTTGGGTGAAATTCTCCCACTGCAGCTCCACTGCGTGGGCAGAGGTAGGCTGTGGAGCAGGCATGAAAGAAGCTTCATTCATTTTATATATGGTGGCACCAGACTCTGCATCGGTTCTGCATATAGCCCAGCATAGTGGGGCAGGGAGCTTTGGGACAGGCCCAGGGAGGAGATGGGTGAGGTCTGCAATTATAGTAATACCAAGCTCTTATAAAGTGCTTTTCATCCATAGATCCCAAAGCTCTTTACAAAGGAGGTAAATGCCATTAGCACCATTTTACAGATGAGGAAACAGAGGCACAGGGAGGTGAAGTGACTTGCCAAAGGTTACCCAGCAGGCCAGTGACAAAGTGGGGAATAGAATCCAGATCTCCTAAATCCCAGCCTTGTGCTCCTGTCTTGCTAGGCCATGCTGATTCCCCTAGTTATACACATTCAGGGCCACAAATCTATGCACAGGAGGGATAGAGGAGTGGCCCCAGCGAGGCTGTGGAGCTGCCTTGTGCCTTGCTGGTGAATCTGGAGCTGGCTTCTGTCCCTCTGTGATTGTGTTAAGACAAGAGCTCCTTTATTCAAGTTTTGTGTAAGTGAATGTGTGTGGATTTCATTGAGAATAAAAGCGCTCATTAAAAGCAATAACAATGAACTCCTCAATAACTCGCATCTGAACGAGGGACAGTTAGAAGGAAATTGACTGTTACACTGTATAAGCACTTCCAGGTTGCAACATACCAGCAGGAATATCATGATCATAAAGTTAGATGCTGTAGTTAAAAAACATCCTCAACTAAATTTACTTCCGGCTCTTCTGCCATGACCTGTCAATTATCCTTGCAATGCTACAATAACAACAGATTGCATTTTTAGAAACTGATCTCATATAGAGGAATTCTGATTAAGCTATTGGGGAAACATACAGAACATTCTACATACAGAGGGAGAGAAACTAGCAGGGCAGCCTAGCTGAATTAACCTGTGTGCAGGGGCAGCTCCAGGCACTAGTGCAACAAGCGCGTGCCTGGGGCGGCAAGTTGCAGGGGGCGCCCTGCCTGTCACCGTGAGGGCGGTAGTCAGGCTGCCTTCGGCGGCATGCCTGCAGGAGGTTCGCCGGCCCCGCTGCTTCAGCAGCAATTCGGCGGCGGGTACGCTGAAGGCGCGGGACCAGCGGACCTCCTGCAGTCATGCCGCAAAAGGCTGCCTCACTGCCGTGCTTGGAGCAGCAAAATACATAGAGCCGCCCCTGCCTGTGTGTTTCTCACTTGGAAATTTACAGTACACTTGGTACTGTACTTCAAAGCTTGCTCCTTCTAGAGACCTAAATTATCTCTTCAGTAAAACATTTTTCAGCTCTTCATGCTGTTTTAGGCTGGGGAAGAAAAAATCTTTTTGCTATTGTAATTTTCTCCTCCCCAAAACGAAAAACTTAAACACAATCAATAGACAGTTATATTGTATCTCAGGAATTGGATTTGTGTTGCCCTAGGGACAAAGGACCAAACACAACAACATGCACTCTAAACATAAAAACAGCAAGCCTCAGCCCATTGCACCAGGGATGGCTTTATTGATTTTTGCAGCGCAGTACGCTGAATCATTTGCTATCGTGCTAAGAAGAAATAAATTTCCTGACTGTAGCAGACCTGTCAGAGAGCCCAGCGGGCCACTGACCTCTGTAATGTGGTTAGGAACTTAAGATGTATAGGACTTAGCATTACTAATGTGCTAATTCCTCACAGCCATCCTAAGGAATGTTATCCATAGTAAGATTTTTCTTTTTCTCTTTCTCTAAAGAACAGCTGAGTGATTTCAAGGCAGACGAGTTTGAAGGCCATTTCATTCCAGTGTTATCTTTGGATTGAAAGTCTTTTACTGAAAATGTCAGGGAAAAACTCACTCTAGGTTTGATCCAGCTGGGGTTTGATTCTGTTGCTGCTAGTCTCTGGGAGCTCTCTAGGCCTAGATGGGAGGGTCATCCCAATCACAAAAGTGGAATCCCCTCCTCTAGAGGCTGTATTTGGTTTTCTGTGCTGTTCCCTTGCTAGAGGCTGAGAGCTTGACTGTAGCAAGCTCAGTTCTCCTTGAAAATGATAGGGGGTTACAATGAATATGTTCAGCCAGTGCTCTGCCATTCTAACAGAAATTGGCTGTAGAAAGCTATACTTAATTTCAGACATGGAGTGAGACAGCCTCTAGGCTAGTATTTTCAAGCTAATAGAAGGTGGTGGTGGTTATTATTTATTACTTGTTTGGCATTTTAAAAGCACTTAACAAATGTTCACAACTCCTCATGAGGATTGGTAAACTAAACCGAAGCAGTTAAGTGAGCTGTCCAAGACTGCACAGTTGGTGCCAGAGCTGGAACTCGACTTCCTCAATGCCCCATCCTTTGCTCTAATCACTAAACTATTTTGCAACCCTACTAATGTGAGGGCAGAAGGCATATATAAAGAGACAGGCTCTCTTCCTGATGTTACAAGGAACAACTGGTTTAGGTACTTGTTGCTGAAGACATCAGAAATGTGTAACACTGAACACCCAATTCAGGCAGGGTTTTTTCTGGGTAATATTGTTCTGATCATCTATTTTTCCATTAGTCCTGGAAACTATAGCCCAGGGGTAGGCAACTTATGGCACGCGTGCTGAAGGTGGCACGGAAGCTGATTTTCAGTGGCACTGACACTGCCCGGGGGCTCTGCATTTTAATTTAATTTTAAATGAAGCTTCTTAAACATTTTAAAAACCTTATTTACTTAACATACAACAATAGTTTAGTTATATATTATAGACTTAGAGAAAGAAACCTTCTAAAAACATTAAAATGTATTACTGGCATGCGAAACCTTAAATTAGAGTGATTAAATGAAGACTCGGCACACCACTGCTGAAAGGTTGCCGACCCCTGCTATAGATTATATTTATACAGGTATTTGCTCTCCCCTTCAAAGTGAGAATTTTTTAAAATTAATACAATGTTTAATTCCCTGAATATTCAAGTAATATGTGATTGAGTTATTTTAGAGCAAAGTTTCTCAGTCTGTATTTTATTAGAGTAATTTTAAAATATATGAGTAGACAACAATTGTTTTTGCTAAATTTATTTTTTTTAAAAAAAAAGCTACAAACAAAAAAAATTTCCGGTGGGATTTTCCAAAGTGCTCAGTATTTGCCCAACTCTCCCAATAATAGAACTACTGTTAATTTCAGTGAGACTGGAATTAGGCTAATGCTGAATAAGTGTGAAAATCTCACACTTAGAGTATAACTTCTGTATCTGAAATATTTCTGTGAAGTCCTAAAGCTTACAGAAATGGAATCTGTGCAAGAAATATAAATAAAAATGTGTGTCTATGAGGGTATGCAAATCTGGTTAGTGTGCACAAAGAACTAGCTACGCAAATGTGCAAAATGATTAGCACTTGAACCAGTTACTATAATTCCCACTAACGTGCCTCAGCTGTCCATGTCCATGTGTGTTGTATGTACCACCAATTCTTATTTTATTATAATACTATAGCACCAAGAGATTTTAACTGCGATGATGGCCTTACTGTGGTAGGCATCCTATGTGCACATAATGTTATACTAGCTATTTAGTTCTTTATTTTCCTTCTAGTTATGATGAATATGATCCCAGGTAATAAAAGGCTTAAGGAAATGTAAGTGTGTCATCAATTACAGGTTAAGATGTTTTATTTTTTGGTTTGGCAATGCTTGGAAATGAACTGACAGTAATAGGCAAGCACAGGGCCAGATTATGACATTCTGAGGCCCTAAACTATGTCAAGTGTAAGAGGCCCCATATCATTCAAAAAAGAATTTTATTATTTTCACAGAAAGGGCATTGTAAACAATACAATATAAAAATACAAAATAAAAAACCCCCACAGTAAATAAGACAATTTCTTCTTCAAGTAGTGTCCCTATGGGTGCTCAATTGTAGATGTACGTGCGCCCCGGTGCCTCTGATTTTTGGTAGCTGTGTCCATTAAGCCTGTGCATGTGCTCTCCCTCCCTCGTGGTCTGCCTCCAGGCTATCTAGCACTGTGCAGAACCCGCTCACTTCCTTCTCAACTGCCTTTGGCCTGGAACAGAGTGAGCACTGGTCCCTTCCCTCTCTGTCATTCGCATAAGTAGTAGTTGTTTTTGTTTCTTTGTCTTTTCTTTTCTCCTTTGGGATTTAAAAAAAAAAAAAGAGAGAAAGAAAAAGAACTTTAGTTTCCTGCCCTGTCTGGGGGCATTCCCCCCTCCCCTGGGCATTTAGTAGACTGTTTTTTCAGTTAAAAAAAAAAAAAGGAAAAGAAGAGGAGTAAAGTGGGGTTCCCCAGTGCAGCCATCTCAGTACCGAGGGCACCAGCAGCTCTGAAGCAGGGTATCCAGAAGGGAGCCTCTGCTGCTCCGCTCTGCGGCCTGGAGAAGTCAGGCTCTGAGGCAAGGCTACTGCGCCCTAAGGAGACAGACAATTACCGTACCATCTCTAAAAGAGCAGCACAGAGAAACCCTTTCGTACCAGGTGCACAAAACTCCCATCTAGGGAGTGCTCTGCACCTTTCCAACCATCGGTACTGACAACATACCACAGACACTCCTCTGCAATACCAAGTGAGCCCACAGTACTACATGAGCTCTGGGACCCTGGAGACCTCTGACTCTGGTATCGAGGGAAAGACAATTACTGTACATCTCTAAAAAAGTGGCACCAATAAAACTTTCTGTACCGGCACCCGGAATTGCTCTTGGCGCCAGGCTGGGTACCACCAATACCCCAGTCAGTGCAGCCCTTACCCAGTGATGAGTCTGACAGTGGCCAGGAGGAGGTCATTTCCCTGGCCCTCAGTCCATGCTCGCCCTTCCTCCCCCCCATGGATATATTGCAATCCTTTGGTGACGTATGATGTAAGCAGAGTCAGGATGAGCTCTACCCTGACATCTGGTGGTGAATTATGGCGAGTGTGGAAAAGAACTCCAGGGGCTGATCTTGTTTGCATAGGCACACCCACTCGCCTGGCAGGAAACAACAGCAACTCAAAGTGGTTAATTTGGCTGGTGTGGGATCCCCAGTTTCTCTGTTATTGGGGCAGGAAGAATAAAGTTTTGTTACCCTGATTCTGTGAATCAAGGCCAGTGGAAGTGGTGTATGACAGAAGGACTGAGTGAGTCATTCACCATTACCTAAGTAGCATTTGCTTGTCAAGGGGCATGGGTTACAAAACCCAGTGAATTGAGAGAGGTTGGGGACAGGTATTGGTACCTGGTGGTGTGGGTCCCTTTTGTGGGCCTGAAACACCAATTGCACCTCCTCCTCTCTCCACTGTTGAATGTCAGAGCTAACTTTGATTCCCTTAGGAGTCTAGTTACAGACTGCTGAGCTGAGTTCACTTTGGGCCAATAGTGCACCAGCACTGGGGCTCCCCTACTACTAGCTGAAATCACTAAGAGCTGAAATCACAAAAAAGCTAAAGCTATTTAAGAGCTGAGATCACTGAGGCTGTGTTAACTAGTGGGGGAGCCTGAAGCTATATTGCTAAGCTAACTTAGCTTAGCGGGGGGCGAGCGGAGCGGCTCACAGGTCGGTGAGCGGAGCGGCTGGAGGAGCAGCTAGCAGAGCAGAGCCTTGTGGGAGCGGCCCAAGGGACGGCTGGAGCGGAGCAGCGCGGCTCACAGGTCGGTGAGCGGAGCGGAGCGGAGCGGCCCGGCTCACAGGTCGGGGAGCGGAGCGGAGCGGCCCGGCTCACAGGTCGGGGAGCGGAGCGGAGCGGAGCGGCCCGGCTCACAGGTCGGGGAGCGGAGCGGCTGCCAGAGCACTTCGTGGGACGGCAGGAGTGGGACTGCGGGTGGAGTGGAGCAGTTCGTGGTAAGGCTGCGGTGGAACCCCACGAAGAAGCAGCCGTTTGGCCTCGGATCACGTAAGGTGCCCCTTAACACCCTGCTCACCCCCCCCTTTGAGCTCTGGGGCTGCACTGATCAGGGACAGAGACTTTGGGGGGTTGTCGGACTTTTGGGACTTTTGTGATTCTTGGGTTGCTGGACCCAAGAGACTTTGGGATCGGTGAACTTTTGGGACTTTGGTGATTCTTGGGTCGCTGGTTTCAAGAACCAACGGGAGAGGACACGGCCCAATTTGCTGGGGTGGGTCTTTGCTCATGGTTTGGTCTATGAACTCTAGTTGTGGTGTTTTCCCAATTTAATGCTATGTCGTTTACCTCATGTTATTAAACATTTTCTGCTACACCGAGGCTCTGTGCTTGTGAGAGGGGAAATATTGCCTCTTCAAGGCGCCTAGGGGTTTGTGTAAGATTTTCCCAGGTCACTGGGTGGGGGCTCGAGCTGGTTCTGTGTCACGCTGTTGGGAAGGGACCCCTATGTACTGAACCCGGCCCTTGCTGCTATCAACTTGGCCTGGCAGAAGGGTTACACACACGTCGTGGCCGTCAGGGGTCTCTCAGAGAAAGTCCACCAGACAGTCTCCTACAGCCTGGCTGTCCAGAGTGCCTGAGCCGAAGTGGAAGAAACTTTTTCAGAACAGGAAGAAGGACTCGAAGGGGAAGCTACCCCTCCAGCGCACTTCTCCTTATCTTCAGACTGTATTGCCTCCCCCTGCACCATCGCTAGGTGACGGTTTTAAGAACTTTCGGAATCTTTCCAAGAGGGTGGCAGATGAGCTGGAGATTCCCCTACAGGAGGTGGCAAGTTGGTGGATAGTCTGCACACCACCTCCTCATCCAGAACTGTCCTCCCAATTAATAAGGTGATTCTAGATCCTACGAAAGTCATCTGGCAGACACCAGCCTCCATCACACTAACCAGCAACAGACCCAAAAATAAAAACAATTAAAAAAAATACTACATCCCTACCAAAGAAGCAGACTTTGTTTCAACATCCGCAGCCCAGTTCCATCATAGGGGATGTGGTTAATGTACAAAGCAAGCAACATAATGCTAAATCAACCCCATACAACTGGGCTTGACAAGATGGTGTATTTGTCGGTGACATTAGTGTTTAGAATCAAGAATTACCAAACTGTCATGGCCAAATACAATTTTATTAATTATGGGAAACTCAGTGCATTTCTAGAACATTTACTGGAGACACAAAAGGAGCAGTTTCATACCATTCCTAGAGAGAGTCAGTTAATAGCCAGACTGATGCTAGAGATAGCACTGGATGTAGCTGATACAGCTGCCCGCCCGGTCTCCATGACAGTGGTACTGAGGCAGGCTTCTTGATTACACCTTTTTGGATTGTCCAAAATGCTGCAGAAGACTTCCAGTTTGAAGGGCCCAAACTCTTTGCGAAGAAGACAGATTCTTCTCTCCACATCCTGAAGGATTCCCACCGTGGGACAGAAGAGAAAATATACCACTCAGCCACAGCACAGTTCACAATCTCCTCAATACCCACTATCTCAATGCTGTTACGAGCCACGGTGTAAGAGGACCAGGACTCAAAAATGGAAGCAGTCCGCACCGCAGTCTGCGACCTCTCAAACCGCCTCTTCTAAGCACTTTTAATGTGTTGCTCGAGGGCCTGAACAATTATATCTTGCAATATCAGCTGCCACCTACACACCTGTCACACCCCACTCAGAAGTCACCTGGCCCTATTTCATAGCAGTTGGGAGAGTATCACCTCTGACAGATTTGTCCTGGAGATAATTTTGAGGAGTTACACCATTCAATTAATGTTCCTCCTCCATTGCAACCCTCCTTCCCTGTCCCCCTTCAGGAACCCTTCTCATGAGAACCTATTTCATCAGGAAATATATCATTTGCTATTCCTAGGGGCCATTGAACCAGTCCTGGTGCAACTCAGGAGCAAGGGGTTTTACTCTCATTATTTCCTGATCCCCAAGGCAAAGGGAGGTTGGAGGCCCATTCTAGATCTAAGGGCATTAAACAAATATGGGAAGGCTCAGACATTCAAGGTGGCGCCACTAACAGGCATTATTCCAGCTCTAGAGTAAGGACATTGATTTTCAGCCCTCAACCTGCAAGATGTGTACTTCCATAACTCAATACAGCCATCGTGCAGGAGGTTTCCTACGGGTTACCTTTGGGGCAGGACCATTATCTGTACAGACTGCTCCACCCAGGGTATTCTCCAAGGTTCTCTTCATTGTAGCAGCGCACTAACCCCGGTACAGCAACTGGAGTTTATCAGCACCAACCTTGATGCAGTACAAGTGAAAGCATTCCTCCCGCTACACAGACTCACCACCCTGGGACGGATGCCTCCTTAATAGGCTGGGGAGCTCACATACACAACCACAAGGTTTGGGGAAAATGGCCTTCCACAGAAATGATCTTCCATATCACTCTTTGGGAGCTAAGGGCTGTCAGGAATGCCTGTGCACACTTTCTGCCTTTCATCAAGAACCACCCACACAAAATTCATGATGGACTTAATATAACCCATATGTTTTACATAAATCGCCAAGGGGGTGCCAGATCTACCTCCCTCTGCAACGAAGCACTCAAACTTTGGAATTGGTGCATCCATCACAATGTGCTCATCTCAGCTGTCTATCTAGCAGGGATACAGAATGTGACAGCTGACAGTCTGTCGGAATTTTTGTCACAACCATGAGTGGGTACTGAACTCAGAAGTGCTTCAAGATATATTCGCCCCTTGGGGAACCCTGACTATGGATCTCTTCACTACTTAACGGAACAAGAAATGTCCTTGTTACTGCTCCAGGGCCAGCCTGGGGAAACATTCACTGGGAAAAAGAACAGGAGTACTTGTGGCACCTTAGAGACTAACAAATTTATTAGAGCATAAGCTTTCGTGGACTACAGCCCACTTCTTCGGATGCATATAGAGTGAAACATATATTGAGGAGATATATACACACACATACAGAGAGCATGAACAGGTGGGAGTTGTCTTACCAACTCTGAGAGGCCAATTAAGTAAGAGAAAAAAACTTTTGAAGTGATAATCAAGATAGCCCAGTACAGACAGTTTGATAAGAAGTGTGAGAATACTTACAAGGGGAGATAGATTCAATGTTTGTAATGGCTCAGCCATTCACTGTGAAACACCCTTATCCTCCTATGGGAAGGGGCCCTTTTTTCCCAGTTTCCTCTTCTATCCAAGGTCCTGTTGAAAATTCAATTAGACAAAGCGAGAGTTTTCTGTTTGCCCCTCCTGGCCATGACAAGTCTGGATCCCTTACCTGACACAGATGGCCATGTGCCCTCCTCTTACACTTTGGCCCATTCAAATGAATGACATAGTAGAACTGTTAGAATGACATATACATTTCAGTATACTTGTCAGATTGTGAGGCATGTAAGAGTGGTGCAGTCCAAGAACAGAAATCTGGCATCCTTGTGATGTAACCTTTATTAGAAACCAGCAGGCAGTTAACAGAAAGGGGAACAGATCATGGAGAGAGATTATGTGAAGTATATCACCCAATAAATGGTACAATAAAGCAATAAAACAGTTTATCTGAGAGTACACCTCAAGTGTTGTATGAATCCATTTGGGTCTGGATATCAAGCAATTTGGATCCAATCCCATAACAATCTTGGCAGCCTATATACACCAGAAGTTTCATGTTGCTGCTAGACTTAGAATCACCTTGGGTATAAAACATTCTTTAACAAATTAGATTTAATTAGAATTTAAATTTTGACACATATCATGTAATTAAAAAACAAAGGGGCTGATTCTCAGCAGGTGTGTATTGGCATGGCTCCACTGGCTTCAATGGAGCTGTCAGGACTGAGATCCCCACTTTGAACTTTAGGGTACAAATGTAGGGGCCTGCATAAAAACTTCTAAGCTTAATTACCAGCTTAGCTCTGGTTCGGCTGCCACCATTTTCAATGGATTCCCTCCCTGGGAAACCTTGAAAAACCTTCACCAAATCCCTGGTGAAAACAAATCCAACCCCTTGGATTTAAAACAAGGGGAAATTAACCATTCCCCTCCTTCCTCCCACCAACTCCTGGTGAATCAAGATCCAAAACCCCTTTGGATCTAAAACAAGGAAAAAATCAATCAGGTTCTTAAAAAGAAGGTTTTTAATTAAAGAAAAAGGTAAAAATCATCTCTGTAAAATCAGTATGGAAATCAACCTTACAGGGTAATCAAACTTAAAGAGCTCAGAGGACTCCCCTCTAGTCTCAGGTTCAAAGTACAGCAAACAAAGAGAAACACTCTAGTAAAAGGTACATTTACAAGTTGAGAAAAACAAAGGAAAACTAACACGCCTTGCCTGGCTATTTACTTACAAGTTTGAAATAGGAGAGACTTGCTTAGAAAGATGTGGAGAACCTGGATTGATGTCTGGTCCCTCTCAGTCCCCGAGAACGAACACACTCCCAAACAAAGAACACAAACAAAAACCTTCCCCCCCCAAGATTTGAAAGTATCTTGTCCCCTTATTGGTCCTTTAGGTCAGATGCCAGCCAGGTTACCTGAGCTTCTTAACCCTTTACAGGGAAAAGGATTTTGGAGTCTCTGGCCAGGAGGGATTTATAGTACTGTACACAGGACAGCTATTACCCTTCCCTTTATAGTTATGACACGCCCCCCAAATCACAGATAGTGTTGGATGTTCGGTTCCACACTGGCTGTGATTTCTTCCTGGAGTTTAGGAGAAAACAGAGTTAATAAGACACATGTACCTTTAGACATACTACTGATTATATAAAAACTAACAATATGTTTTATTCCAAAAACAATTGTTAACCAGTTAACTCTGGGAAACTTTCCCGGGAGAGTGCATCAGCCACTTTGTTAGAAGCTCCCGAAATGTGTTGTATTTCAAAATCAAAATCTTGGAGAGCTAAACTCCACCGAAGAAGTTTTTTGTTATTTCCCTTGGCGGTATGAAGCCACTGTAGCGCAGCATGGTCTGTTTGTAGTTGGAAACGCCGTCCCCAAACATATGGGCGTAGCTTTTCCAGCGCATACACAATGGCATAGCATTCCTTTTCGCTGATTGACCAATGGCTTTCCCTCTCAGACAGTTTCTTACTGAGAAATACGACAGGATGGAATTCTTGATCCGGTCCTTCCTGCATTAAAACTGCTCCCACACCTCGCTCGGATGCATCTGTGGTTACTTGGAACGGTTTGTCAAAGTCTGGGGCCCTTAGCACAGGGTCAGACATGAGTGTTGCCTTAAGCTGGTTAAAGGCCTTTTGACACTCATTAGTCCACTGAACTGCATTTGGCTGTTTCTTTCTGGTTAGGTCTGTCAGCGGGGCGGCGATTTGGCTGTAGTGGGGTACAAATCGCCTATAATATCCAGCCAAGCCTAAGAAGGATTGGACCTGTTTCTTAGACTTTGGAACCGGCCACTTTTGGATAGCATCCACTTTGGCCTGTATGGGATTTATAGTTCCTTGACCCACCTGGTGCCCCAGGTAAGTCACTCTGTTTTGGCCTATTTGACACTTTTTAGCCTTAACAGTTAGTCCTGCCTGCTGGATGCGCTCGAAAACTTTTTCCAGGTGCTCCATGTGCTCTGCCCATGAATCAGAAAAAATGGCCACATCATCGAGGTAGGCAACTGCAGATTCTCCCAATCCCGCTAGGAGACCATCTACAAGTCTTTGGAAGGTGGCGGGTGCATTTCGCAACCCGAAAGGGAGTACATTGAATTCATACACCCCTGCCTGGGTGACGAAGGCTGACCTTTCCTTAGCGGGTTCATCTAGTGGTACTTGCCAGTACCCCTTGGTTAAGTCTAAAGTAGAGATGAATTGGGCATGTCCCAATTTCTCCAATAGCTCATCTGTGCGTGGCATTGGATAGTTGTCAGGACGAGTTACAGCATTTAGCTTACGGTAGTCCACGCAAAAGCGTATTTCCCCATCTGGTTTGGGAACTAGAACCACTGGAGATGCCCATGCACTCTTAGAGGGGCGGATTATACCCATCTGTAGCATGTCCTGGATCTCCCTTTGTATAGCAGTTTTGGCATGAGGTGACTCCCGGTAGGGTGGGGTTCTAATAGGGTGAGCATTACCTGTGTCAATGGAGTGGTATGCCCGTTCGGTCCATCCTGGAGTGGCTGAGAAAATTGATGCAAAGCTTGTGCACAGCTCCTTGATCTGCTGTCGCTGCAGACGTCCAAGGGTCATGGAGAGGTTCACCTCTTCCACGCCACCATCCTTTTTTCCTTCGTAGTAGACACCTTCAGGCCACTCCGCGTCATCTGTTTCCTGGGCTGTAAACTGGCAAACGTTTAATTCTCTGGAATAAAAGGGCTTAAGAGAATTAACATGGTATACTTTAGGCTTTATGTTGGAGGCGGGGGAGGCTATGAGATAGTTAACAGCTCCTAGGCGCTCCTGGACCGTGAATGGTCCTTCCCACGACGCTTCCATTTTATGGGCCTGGATTGCCTTTAAGACCATGACTTGGTCTCCTACTTTGAAGGACCGTTCTCTGGAATGTTTATCATACCAGGCCTTTTGCTCTTCCTGAGCATCCTTTAGGTTTTCTTTAGCAAGGGCCAAAGAATGTCGGAGGGTGTTTTGTAGGTTGCTTACAAAGTCTAGAATGTTTGTTCCTGGAGAAGGCGTAAACCCCTCCCATTGTTGCTTCACCAACTGTAATGGCCCCTTAACCTCACGGCCATACACAAGTTCAAATGGTGAAAACCCTAAACTGGGATGTGGTACAGCCCTGTAGGCAAAAAGCAACTGCTGCAACACTAGGTCCCAATCATTGGAGTGTTCATTTACAAATTTACGTATCATGGCCCCCAAAGTTCCATTAAACCTCTCCACCAGGCCATTGGTTTCATGGTGGTAAGGGGTGGCAACCAAGTGATTCACCCCATGAGCTTCCCACAAGTTTTCCATGGTTCCTGCCAGGAAGTTAGTTCCCGAATCTGTAAGGATGTCGGAGGGCCAACCTACCCTGGCAAAAATGTCTGTTAATGCCTGGCACACACCTTTAGCCCTGGTGTTGCTTAAGGGTACTGCTTCCGGCCATCGGGTAGCAAAATCCATGAAAGTCAGTACGTACTGCTTTCCTCTGGGTGTCTTCTTTGGGAAAGGACCCAGAATATCCACAGCTACGCGCTGAAATGGGACCTCAATTATGGGTAGTGGCTGGAGAGGGGCTTTAACCTGGTCTTGGGGTTTTCCCACTCGTTGGCACACCTCACAAGACCGGACATAATTAGCAACGTCCTTGCCCATTCCCTCCCAGTGGAAGGACTTCCCCAACCGGTCTTTGGTTCTGTTCACCCCAGAATGGCCACTGGGATGATCATGGGCTAAGCTCAAGAGCTTTACCCGATACTTAGTGGGAACTACCAACTGCCTTTGAGGATGCCAGTCTTCCTGGTGCCCACCAGAAAGAGTCTCCTTGTATAAAAGTCCTTGTTCTACAACAAACCGGGATCGGTTAGAAGAGCTGAGAGGCGGTGGGGTGCTCCGCGCCGCCGCCCAAGCTTTCTGAAGGCTGTCATCTGCTTCCTGCTCGGCCTGGAACTGTTCCCTTGATGCTGGAGACATCAGTTCCTCCTTGGACTGTGGACTGGGGCTTGGTCCCTCTGGAAGCGATGCAGGTGCTGGGGCTGTTTCCATTGACTGTGAACCGCTGTCCGCTGGTGCACTATGTGGTATCTCAGGCTCTGGCTGAGCCTCTTGGGTAGGGTTATCTGCTGCTTCTGCCAGTTCAGGCTCGCTGGTGCCCTCTGGCGTTGGAGTTGTAGACGGGTTTGCAAGGGCTGGACTCAGGGCTGGCAATGGTTCTGGTGCTGGTTGCGTTGCCAGTTCCGGTTCTGGGACTGGCTTTGGCTGGGTCTCTGGGATTGGATCCACTACGGCTGTTGCAGTCGTTGGCAGAGGATCCAGTTCCACCACCTTTGTCTGGGTCTCCGGTAACACAGACGGGGCCCTGGTGGACGGCTCAGGAACAGGGATGGGGGTGAAAGCTTGCTTAGCCTGGCTGCGGGTGACTATTCCCACCCTCTTGGCTACCTTCACATGGTTGGCCAAATCTTCCCCCAGCAGCATGGGAATGGGATAATTGTCATAGACTGCAAAAGTCCACATTCCTGACCAGCCCTTGTACTGGACATGCAACGTGGCTGTAGGCAAGGTTACAGATTGTGACACGAAGGGTTGAATTGTCACTGTAGCCTCTGGGTTGATGAGTTTGGGGTCCACTAGGGATTGGTGGATAGTTGACACTTGAGCCCCAGTGTCCCTCCAAGCGGTAACCTTCCTTCCGCCCACTCTCAAGGTTTCCCTTCGCTCCGAGGGTATGAGAGAGGCATCTGGGTTTGGGGATCTTTGGTGTGATTGGGGTGTAATGAACTGTAATCGGTTGGGGTTCTTGGGGCAGTGAGCCTTTATATGTCCCAGTCCATTACATTTAAAACATCGCCCTGCTAAGGTATCACCGGGACGAGGTTGGTTGGTGGAGACTGGTGTGGTGGGGTGAGAAGGCGTCTGGGGTTTCCCTTGGGATGTGGGTGGGGCCTTGGGTTGTCCCCGGTGGTAAGGTTTTGTTTCGGCTTGCCCCTTCTGATATTCGCTCCAACTGCTACTAGTTTTTTTCTTTTCTGCCACCTCCACCCATTGGGCTCCAATCTCCCCCGCCTCAGTTACAGTTTTGGGCTTCCTATCTAGGATGTACCTTTCTATTTCCTCAGGAACACCCTCTAAAAACTGCTCCATTTTTACTAGGGAAAGCAGATCTTCCAGAGATTTAACATTTGCTCCTGATACCCAGGCATCACAATTTTTGTCAATGTGGTAGGCATGACGGGTAAATGACACATCCGGTTTCCACTTTAGGGCTCTGAACCGCCGACGGGCATGCTCGGGTGTTAGCCCCATTCTGAGTCTGGCCTTGTTTTTAAAAAGTTCATAACTGTTCATGTGTTCCTTAGGCATTTCAGCCGCCACCTCTGCTAAGGGTCCACTGAGCTGCGGCCTCAGCTCTACCATGTACTGGTCTGCAGTGATGCTGTATCCAAGGCAGGCCCTTTCAAAATTTTCTAAGAAGGCCTCAGTATCATCGCCTGCCTTGTAGATGGGGAATTTTCTGGGATGGGAAGTGGTACCTGGAGGGGGGTTGTTAGCATTGGCTGGTGCATCCTGCTTAGCCTTTGCTACTTCCAGTTCATGTTTCCTTTCTTTTTCTCTCTCCTCCATCTCTTTTTCTTTCAGCTCCATCTCTCTCTTGTGGGCCCTCTCTTTGGCTTTTTCCAGCTCCATCTCTCTTTCATGGGCCTCCTTTTTGGCTTTTTCTTCTCTTGCTCTCTGCTCTGTCTCGAGTTTTGTTAATTGAAGCAGTCTTTGATGTTTTCTTTCATTTTCTTCTGCTTCTAGTTTGGCCAGTTCTATTTTGTTAGCTACTTCTTTGGTAGTCATTTTCCTGTTTTCTTGTGCTGGGTAACCCCCTTTGCAGTTGACAAACTGGGAAGCTCTCAGCTCTGGCTGCTGCAGAGTTAACAGTAACTTTCTAACTAGCTACTCCAGAGGATGTAAAAAGAAAAAAAAAACAATTCAGCTTGTAAATACCTTTTACCAGTCATTTGCTAATTGAACCCTTCTCTTAACAAAGGACCTGTAAAAAAAACTTAACACCTCTGCCTTCAGGCAAGGAGAGATAAGATATGCATCTATCTACTTCCAGCTCCGCTTTCCAAGCAGCTAGAAGGAAAAAAAAAATCACTGGCTTTTGGGTTTAAAATGATCCCACTGCTATTCACCATGTCAGGACTGAGATCCCCACTTTGAACTTTAGGGTACAAATGTAGGGGCCTGCATAAAAACTTCTAAGCTTAATTACCAGCTTAGCTCTGGTTCGGCTGCCACCATTTTCAATGGATTCCCTCCCTGGGAAACCTTGAAAAACCTTCACCAAATCCCTGGTGAAAACAAATCCAACCCCTTGGATTTAAAACAAGGGGAAATTAACCATTCCCCTCCTTCCTCCCACCAACTCCTGGTGAATCAAGATCCAAAACCCCTTTGGATCTAAAACAAGGAAAAAATCAATCAGGTTCTTAAAAAGAAGGTTTTTAATTAAAGAAAAAGGTAAAAATCATCTCTGTAAAATCAGTATGGAAATCAACCTTACAGGGTAATCAAACTTAAAGAGCTCAGAGGACTCCCCTCTAGTCTCAGGTTCAAAGTACAGCAAACAAAGAGAAACACTCTAGTAAAAGGTACATTTACAAGTTGAGAAAAACAAAGGAAAACTAACACGCCTTGCCTGGCTATTTACTTACAAGTTTGAAATAGGAGAGACTTGCTTAGAAAGATGTGGAGAACCTGGATTGATGTCTGGTCCCTCTCAGTCCCCGAGAACGAACACACTCCCAAACAAAGAACACAAACAAAAACCTTCCCCCCCCAAGATTTGAAAGTATCTTGTCCCCTTATTGGTCCTTTAGGTCAGATGCCAGCCAGGTTACCTGAGCTTCTTAACCCTTTACAGGGAAAAGGATTTTGGAGTCTCTGGCCAGGAGGGATTTATAGTACTGTACACAGGACAGCTATTACCCTTCCCTTTATAGTTATGACAGGAGCTACACTAATTTAGACCAGCTGAGGGTCTGGCCCATCATTTGTAAACGGAAGATATTAAAAGACATTTGAACTGGAGATTGGCCATTGCTGTAAAACTCTCATCTGGAACTGGATTAAGAACATGCTAAACATGATCATGGGTGTGTTTGGATACAGGCTTTTAGTTTAGGTCTCTACAAAATCTCAATAATTTTGGTCAATTTCTGGAGCCTATTGTTCCTTGGTCAATATTTTTGTCAATGTAGTTTCTTCTAATTTGCAAATGGAATAAAATAACTCATGTTGCAGAATATTTCAGCTCTATATGTAGTTTAATTGTGTATACTAATGTTCCATCTTAGAAGTTTTTTTCTTTTTCTGATCCCTTAAATGAGTGGAACCTCCTACTTACCCTCCCCCAATGTTACCTGGTATAGATTATGTTGGAAGTATGGCAATGTGATAACCCATTGTAAAAGCGGGATTTTCACACTAAATTTCTGAGTTGGTTTGTATTTTCTTTGGAGTCAATTCTACATGCCTGAAAAACAAAAGCTTACATGGAGTATAAAACGAATTCAATTCAGAAGCTGGTTTTTTTCCCCCCTTTCACCCATTTCAAAACCAGTAATCTTTTCAGAATTTTTATCAGTGATTTACTGCAGGTTGAATGAAAATATTTATAATGCTTTTAAAATGAACCTCTGTTCTATTGCTTCATCTCTCTGTAGTCATTCCCTCCACCCTTGATCTCTCCAGGGTCAAGTTTTTTTGTTTAAAACGCAATAATATTTTTTATGCCAACCAGTTCAGCGTAATTGAGAATGCTACTTATTTTCGTTGTGTATGAACTGGAGAATATGTAACTGGATTAGACTTGCATCTGAAGAAGTGAGGTTCTTACCCATGAAAGCTTATGCTCCCAATACTTCTGTTAGTCTTAAAGGTGCCACAGGACCCTCTGTTGCTTTTTACAGATTCAGACTAACACGGCTACCCCTCTGATACTGGATTAGACTGAAATCTATAGGATTACCCACATGAGCAAAACTACATGTCTGCCAAATGATCTCCTCAACTACACCTGTTCAATCCCACTACTTCAGATTATGCCCTCCATGACATATGTGTCCCTGCTGACATCTGTACAAAGCTATGTAAAGCTCATTAGATTGCAGAGGCTGCACTGAGGCAAAGAAACGAAGTTAGATTAGTATGCAGTCATGTTGCTGAGGAACTCCAGGGTGATGAGAATTCCTAGATGACAACTACTGAACCAACCTTTGAAAGACAATCATAGTAAAAAGCTTTGAAGACTGAAAAGCATAATGGTTTGAACCAATGATCTTTTTGCTTTCATGTTTTCAGTCTGTGGAGTAAAGGAGGGAAAATGAATAGGAGCACAGATAAAAATCAAATAGAACTTTTAAAGAAATCTCTAATGAATTAAACAGTCTCATCTAATCACATGGACAACTGGAAATGGGAAATAGTTTGGAAGAGATTGCTGAAGATTATAAAGAAAAAAAACTCACCTTATTTGTAGAGCATTAAGTAGCTTTCCAGAAGAGAACAAATGCTAAAATTATCGCCAAAAAAGTAGACTATGGGAGAACTGATTGATTTAAGAGATTGGTAAAAGGGGCCCCAATTGAACAAATAAATTAAGCATGAGCTTAAACTGTTTAGATGAATTAGTCTTTAAACTATAGGTCACCAGTTTGATTTACAGATGCTTGGCTAGAGACTTTGTATTAGAAATTGACATGCTAGTCATTAAAGCAACCACATAAAATAGATCTGGAGGTAAGTGAGAAATAGCCTTCTGGAAGAGGCGACAGGCATTTAGAAAAATATTCATTTGTAATTTGCAGGATGGAAGAGGGTCTTTTGTAGGCAGTTGTCTGGATCTTTTCCATGAAACACTTCTGGGTTCCTTTTGGTAGCAGGGGTTTGCAATAAAAGCCAGCTCCACAAATAGATTAAATTAAAGTGACAAATCCAAAATCAATGTCTCCGCTTTCTCTCTTTTTGCTGTTCTTCCATTTCTTAAGCACCTTTCTCTGTCTTTGTCTCCAGTTCCTTTTAGTGCTGATAGTCTGGGAGGCATAAAAGTAATTCCAGGTCTTTCTCTTTCCCCTGCACCTGCAACCACTTGTGCGCACACGTTCTCCCACTCGCTCTTGGAGAGATTGTATGAGGATAGTGAGAGCAAGAGAGGCAGGGCAGGACTCCGAAAAGGCAGAGAGGAAGACAGAGCTGTGAGGTGTAGAATGGCTGAGGACAAGGAATGAATGAGGTAGAAGAGGAGGGAATGAGAGATACTGTTAATAGGATATAAATTTGAGCTCAGAAGGCATTTGTTTCACACACAAATGAAGAGGCCCTTTGGTCTCCACCCTTTTACTTTCCCTTCCTGGGGCCTAAGAAAAAGGGAGTCTTAGATGTAATGAATGCAATGGTGGCCCCACTCTCTTCATGATTTTTAACAAGTGCATTTCTTCTGCCCACAGAACACTTTCTCTTTGGTTCAGTGCTATCTATCAACCATGCCAAAGAATGGTAATAAGACTGGAGACCAGACCTTGTGGACAAAATAAAGTGTCCATTTACGGCTGGTGTAAAAGATGCAAGGTTCAGGGGGACAAGTCTCACCAGAATTTTTTCCAAGTGGGATTGGGCCATTTCAGCTCGGTCTCTCCCTTCTCCAGCGTCACAATTCCTCTCTGACAAAGGATTCATCAGGAACCTATGTATTGACATCCAGGGACACAACAATGGTCTAGTCTAGTGTCCTTTATCAGACAGTGCTGATATCAGAATTGATGACACTAGTGACTCCTAGAAGCCACAGATGATATTCTAATTGAGAGAAATCTCTTATCGTCCCCATCAAATTCAATAAGCTATTTGCTGGAGGGTTTTTTTTTCTTGCTCATAAGGACTGGATGGCTCAGGGAACAGAAATAGTAGCAGTATTCTCTCTTTTCACCATCTACTTGTACTCCAAGCCTCCCATTTGAGACTTGGGTTTGACAGAAGGCTAAATATCTTGACCATGTTCTGGGTCATGGTTGAAATTTAGAATGGGAAATGGAGATTAATCTGCCATTAGCCATCAGCTGTGTGTGTTGCTCTAGGTCAATAGACATCCTGCTACTAATTGCAGCTTGTCTTGTTGTTCAGCTCAATTGTTTCCGCAGTTCACAATAATACAAGCTTGCTGGAAAGCAAATTCCACTCTCATTATGACCAATTAATCGTTGCCTTTTTCCAAATAGATTCCTACTAGATTTTTCTCAAAGCACTAAATAGAGCTATTGTCCAGCTGCAGACCAAATGTCAAGCTATGAAAGAGAGCCAGATGTGTAGTGCACAAATAATTCTGCAGATCCAAGCACTTTCCTCATATTTTACACTCATCCAGATTACACGTTTTTCTCTCACTCTTATTCATACTAGCCAAAGTTACTTCTAAGTCTCAGGGGGCTGCTTCTGCTCCCATTGAAGGTACGTGAGTTTTGTCTTTGACTTCAATGAGAGCAGAAAACCATCATGGTTTTTAAACTGACTCATGTGAAGAATTTTCCAGGGATTTCTGTTCAGAATGTGTTTTATCCTAAAGTGATGTGACCCTTTGCTATCACATTTATGTGGATAGTCTGCTAGAATAGATGAATGAGGTGTTGGGGGTAATATCTTTTATTGGATCAATGTCTGTTGGTCAGAGAGACAAGCTTTCGATCTTACACAAAGCTCTTCTTCAGGTCTGGGAAACTCTGTGTACATTTTCTTGGTCTTACATTTGGTAAAAATATATTTTACTAATCCCAAATTCTAGGCCATATTATATTTGCTAGTGTCACTCAAACAGATAGTGTGTTCATTGCATTGGAAGAATGGTTTCATAGGTACTCATGCTGTGTAATATATATGGAGATATACCTATCTCATAGAACTGGAAGGGACCTGAAAGGTCATTGAGTCCAGCCCCCTGCCTTCACTAGCAGGACCAAGTACTGATTTTGCCCCAGATCCCTAAGTGGCCCCCTCAAGGATTGAACTCACAACCCTGGGTTTAGCAGGCCAATGCTAAAACCACTGAGCTATCCCTCCCTCTTATTATTAATAAATAATAATAACGCATTGACTGTGAGATCAACACTCTGAAAGACACAGACGGAAGACACAGTATTTGCCCCAAGGAGCTTCCAATTCATGTTGTAGTGTATGAGTTTGACCATCAGTATTGAATGACACATTTAAACAAGTGAAAAATGATTATGATGAGAAACTTTAATCACCTTGTTCCTTTTGCATGTTGCTGCTATTCATTTTAAGGGTCTTTCTTCCACCCTTACTCATGTTACGTAGAAACTTACTCTGTGCGTAACTCCTTTAAAATCAATTGGATTGCTGGGGATTAAGGTATTACTCCACTGTTCTCTGCTTTGTGTAGTCATTTACACCAGTGGAAAGTGGGTGTAAAATGCCAATAGTTTATACTAGTGTAGATGACTTCGCTACAGGGCAATGGGATACCAAACTCAGCATGAGATGGAGATGGTTCTCTCCATCTTACAAAGTTACCGTATTCCATATTCTCTAAACTTTTGGGGTTGTGGGTAGTATTTAGCAGATTTAGAGTGCAGTATTGTGACAGCTATCTAGAAGACGTAGTCCCTTCGCTTTCTGTACACAACAGTAGTATGCCTGGGTTCCCCCATATCTCATAAAAAGTTAATTATTTGACTCAAACACACTGTAATTGATGTGGCCTCAGCACAGAACTAGATTTTTAGTTCAGAGAAGGCTTCATGTTAAACTTCTAAAATGTAGTCTGTTATGAGCCTGGAGAGTCAGGTGGACAGTGAATATGTGTTGATGGTTTGAATTCCCTGACTGTAGTGTATTTGAACCTCTTATTTCTTGCACCGAGTACTCAGCAATTTAATATCTACTGTTCTGCCATCCCTTCAGAAGTTTCACACTATAACCATGTTTCCTTTCCAAAGGGCACGACAGACAGACAGCGTTCATATATTTATTCCTGTCTTTTAATTCCTGGCACAAGAGGGTATTTACTTGTTGAAGGTTGCAATCTCCGACTCCACAGACAGAGTTTTATATGATTAATGGTTCTCTGGGAAAAAGTACCAAATAGATGCAGGGAAAGTCAAAGGCAAAGCCCAGTTAGTCTTTCTAATCTGGTGTCTGTTCTAAGCAGAGCCTTTCCTGTGCCTCTCTGAACTATCCTATCTCTGAATTCGTTCCCTGGTTGTATTGTCTTAGGTTGTTCTGTCATCTGAAGACAGGCATACTTTCTGTGAAGGGGGTTGAGGGATGTTTTATGCATGAGTTAGGGTGCTGGTTGCCAAATTTACTAAAATATATTCTGGAGAAGAGCAGACTAGGTAGGCCAAAGGGTTAGTCATGATTGTTTATGGTGATGTAAATTCAGGGATGTACTTATGCTATTTGCCCCACAAAGGCTTTTACTATGCCTTAGGGGATGCTGTGACTTGTACTTGAATGTGATGGCTATCAAGCCAGTCATTTGTTAGAATAATTATAGATTTTTATAGAAGTTGTTCTACATACATGTAGAATCAACAGGGGATGACATGTTTTTAAAGAGTTTTTGAACCATGCTGTGTAATTCTATAGCAAGAATATAATCTCTAATAAATATTATAGGAATTTTCAAAATGTCTGTGGAAAGGTTACAGAGACATGATGGGTCAGGTAATACCTTCTATTGGACCAGCTGCTGTTGGTGAAAGACACAAGCCTTTGAGCTTACACAGCTCTTTTTCAGGTCTGGGAAAGGTATTCAGAGTGTCACTGCTAAATACAAAATGGAACAGACTGTTTAGCATAAGTAGTTAATGCATATTGTAAGAGATCATTCCAGGTGACATGACCAGTTAACACCTCTGTTTTCATAGGACAAAAGGTGGGGGTTAGTGGATTACAGATTGTTTTAATACACCATAAATCCAATGTCTTTATTAAGTCCCTGATTTTTAGTGTCTAGAAAAACTATGAATTTAAGCTACAGGCTTGTCTTTTGAAGGTTGTGTGGAGCTTATATTGAGGATGAGGACTTATATTGAGGAGCTTATATTGAGGATGAGACATCAGATTGGAAGCAATCACTTTGTGAAAAGCGTTTGCCCTGGGTGACATGGTGTTTTTGTCATTTATCAATTTTCTGCATGAGTTCATTCAAGAGCATAGTGAGTGTCTCATTTCACCCACATAGTTGTTCCTGGGGCATTTAGTGCACTGGATGAGGTACATCATGTGTTGAGATAGACATATGGAGGACCCATGGATCTTGAAAGGTGAGTTGTGATCATCATAGCAGTGGAGATACGTCTATAGATTTTGCATCTGTTGTTCTAGAGAGGTCTGGTGCTGCTTTGAATTGATGTGTCTTGGTCTGCAGGGAGTTTGCTTCTGATAATGAGCTTAGTAAGGCTGAGGCTTTGATTGAAGGCCAGAAGACGAGGTTTGGGAAAGAATTCTTTCAGGATGTGGTCCCCATTGAGTATGGGCAGTAATTGTTTAATAATACTACATAAGGATTCTAGTGCGGGGTGGTAGGTTGGTATATGGTTGGAGGGTTGTTTGTTGGTGGGAGTTTTTCTCCCTGTATTTGAAGCAGGTTCTTTTGGGGGTGTTTGGATGGCTTGTTCCATGATAAAATCTACTTCTGTGGTGGAGCCAGGGGCACCGGAATGGGGTATATGTGGCACCATCACTTTAAAAAGAGCTATGCTCTTCCACTTTTTACCAGCTGTAAGGGCAAGCAATGGGAGGGAGGGGGTGGAGAGAAGAAAGCTGGGGGCAGGGTCTTGGGGAACAGGTAGTGAGGGAGTGGGCCCTCAGAGAAAAGGGGCAATGCGGGAGGCAGGGCCATGGTTCGGGTGCCAGTGGCCCCAACACACTTTTGAGGTGCTTCTGCTGCTCCTAGGTGGAGCATCCTTGTTTGATGAAGGTGGTTTTAAGTGCATCAAGTTGCATTCCAGACTTTCTTCACAAAGCATTTTCTGTGGTATGTGAGCGCATGGCTGTAGATAACAGATTTTTTGGTGTATTTGGGGTGGTTACTAGATCTGTGAAGGTAGGTGTGGTGATCCATGGGTTTCTTTTGTATATTTTTCTGTAGGGTTCCATTGTTGAAGCTGATCATCGTGTCCTGGAAGCCGATGCTGGTGCAGTAGTGTTTTAGAGAGAATTTGGTGGATGGGTGGTGGTGGTGGTTGAAGTTGTGGTGGAAATCTCTGAAGGAATTTAGGTCATGTGTCCAGAGAATGAAAATATCATCTATGTATTTTAGGTATATGATTGGTTTCATAGTGCATTTGTCCAGAATGTTTCCTCAAGGTGGCCCATTGAAAGTTTATTAATTTCTGTTTAAGTCTATGGGACTTTTCTTTAATAGTTAACGTGAGATCATTGACCAGAATATCTAGTATTCCAATGCATAAAGTAGAGCGTAATTTAGAAGTTAGCAAAACTCCAAAATGAATTAAGCAGGGGGGGTGCTCATTTAGCTCTGTACTGCCTTTACACATTATCAAAAGGATTGGTTGAGTTGCAGTTCTTTCTTTGGTGTCATGATAAACATCCCTACTTCGGCTCTGTCACATTTTACTGCAGTATTTTCCAAAATGAAACAAGAAGACATGTAATGTAATGATTGTGGGCTGTATTCTGGCCACTCTAGAAGCTACTCCAGTAGCGTATAGGGATCATAAAGGAGACAAAATGGGCTGGGGAGAATCCCCTGGGAGAGGTGCAGCACAGGGCTGGCATCAGTGGCTCATGTTACTGCTTTGCAGTCAGCAGTGTAAGGGGAATATTGGGATGGAGGGAGGTTGAGGAGATGTGCTGGTGTGCTTGTAGACTAGCTCTTGGCACTATGGGAGTTCTGGACTGCAAAACAGACCATATCTTACACGGAGGGGTGTTTCAGCTCCTACAGCAGCCCATAATCTGGATGACATACAGGTGGCTCAAATCCTATGCCCCCTCTTCCTGGACTGCACCATCCTTGCTAGGTGCCTTAGGAGATGCAGCACAGGTATCTAGCTTTGGTTATAAAAATCTTCTGCCCATGAGTGAATGCTGAAAGTGCAACTGATTAAAAGGGAGTAAAAAACATTGTAAACCATTGAGTTAATACAGATCTAGGCTTCTTGAAATGAAGCCCAATGCTTTAATAATATTAGGTTGTTAAATAAGCTTGGGTTCAAGTAGATCACTATTAACCAGAGATTAAAATTTTACAGGGCATTTTCAGTGCTAAGTAATCTATTGATTTTCCTTAGGATGAATGATACAGTCAGAGACCATCCTCAGTGCATTCCTCCACTTGCTGCTGTATATACGCACCTTATTTATAGTCCTTCTTGCAAGCAGAGACTCTTTTAGAGGCAGATAATATAATTAAAAGGCAATATACTAAAATCTGATGATGTGGTAGAGCTAGGGCAACCAGATGTCCCGATTTTATAGGGACAGTCCTGATATTTGGGGTTTGGTTTTATATGGGCTCCTATTACCCCCCACCCGTCCCGATTTTTCACACTTGCTATCTGGTCACCCTAGGAAGAGCTGAAAGTTAAGGTTGCTGGGCTTATTACAATTTAGGGTCAGTTTGCCCCTAAACAGAGCCTGCAATAACTTGAGATTAAAAACA
Source organism: Malaclemys terrapin pileata (assembly GCF_027887155.1). Classification (NCBI taxonomy): domain Eukaryota; kingdom Metazoa; phylum Chordata; order Testudines; family Emydidae; genus Malaclemys; species Malaclemys terrapin. Next base: position 31,432,984 of record NC_071512.1, read on the forward strand.
TCACTGCAGTGGTTTTCTGTACATCAGCAAAATGTAACTACATTTATTTTATAAGTTTATTATAATGTACTTTATTTGATTGCTAGCATAACTGGAGCTTGTAAGAAAGTGGTTGCAAATATATTGGTCTCTGGAATGTGGTACTCATTTCACTCCTGTTCTTTTCAGTGGGGAAACTGTGAAATGCAATGAGTAGTCATGTACAGCTTTACTGAAGAAAGGTCTGTAAAACGCACAGGATACTGGCATGAGAAGGGAGATTCACTGGTCCCATCTATGCTTTTCTTAGAACTGTTCCCTGAAGTGGTTATAAACATGGCCTAGGGTATTTAACGTGATTATATATGAAATCATTGGGCCTCCCCTCCCCTGGCTCATCCTTTGTACCCCCTAGAGAGGTGCCACTACACTTTGGGAAATGCTGTTCAGTAGGATTTGCTAGAGATGAGTCTAGTAAGGTACCATAGAGAGAGTTCTGAAAAGCTATTAGATGATGTGAAGGAAAGATAGGAAGAGTAGTAAGAGGCCATCATGGTTCCATCAAGAGCTCCTTAGGTACCTGACAATCAAAAAGGAATTGGAGAAAAAGTGGAAATATTGACAGATTTCAAAGGATGAATAAAAAAGAATAGCACAACCATATAGAGGCCAAATCAGAAAGGTCATGGCACAAGATGAGTTAAATCTAGCAAGGGACATCAAAGGCAATAAGAGTGCCTATAAATACATTAGGAGCAAGAGAAAGATGAAGGAAAGTGTAGATCCACTACTTAGTGAGGAAGGAGAGCTAATAACAGATGACATCAAGGAGGCTGAGGTGTTGATGTAAAGGTGTATATAGATATACAGTATGAATTTGAAAAGCACCTAAGCAAGTTAGGTGCCTGCCTTAGGTGCCTAACTTGCTAAGGTTCTTTTGGAAATCCCGGTAGGTAACTAGCTGAATCTTTAGGTGCCTAAATATATTTGAAAATCTGTCCCTACGCCACTTTTGAAAATGAGATTTTAGGTTTGTAAGTCACTTAGGGACCTTTGAAAATTTCACCCTCAATCTTCAGCTGGTGTGAATTGGCATAGACCCTTTGGCATAAACAGGGGTATGCCAATTTTCTCCAGCTGAAGATCTGACTCAGCAATAAGGAAGAGGTTGTCTCTGTCAGAGATGGCTGAATTCAGAGAGGAGTAAATGCCTTCAAAGACTGGGAAGTTTTACCCCAACCTTTTTCAATTTAGTGATGAATCTTTAACAAGGTGCTTTCAGAAATGCCATACAAATTTCTCCTTTGCATGCTTAGAGTAGCTACAACTCAAGCTCCATTGGGATTGACGCTGATCTAGTAACTAAAAGGAGGTGCATTTGCATTAATAACTAAGTCTGGGAAGAAAGGAAGGGACCTCCTTTGGGATCTGAGGCTGCTGAGAAGAATGTCTCAGAAAGTCTCTAAAGAAAATCACAGTACTGTACTTAAAAGATGGGAGGGGAGCTACTCCAAATTCTCAGTGCTTAACAGAAACACAGCTTGATAGTTCTGTGAATGCTTTCCTATTCCAGTGTGCTATAAGAAGGATGTGCTGTTATGACTAAGGATTTCATGTCTAATGCAGCCTTGAGGATCTCTCCCCACCCACATCTGTATTTTCTAAGGCTTACCATAAGCTGAATAATATATCGGGACAGAGAAAATGGTGATTATAACCCTATTAAAATAACAAATCCCTTCAGCTTCCCAGTGGAGTTGACTAGTCAGTTTAAATATTGGTTTGGAAAAACTGAAAAAAGTGCTGAGGTAGCAAAGTTCCAGGCATGCTGCATGCTCTGCTGACAGTGTCCCCAAATTAAGGAAAGTAAGCGAGACCTCTAGAAATGTGCAATCAGAATAAATAGACTGTGGCTGTATTTTCTCTGCGGCTGTTACTTTTTTAATTAACCTGCAAGCTTGCCTGTCACCAGACTGGAATGGAACTAGTAGGTGAAAATGTAATATCCCTTTGGATGTCAGTGTCCCTGTCTCAAGGGAGTCTTTGTGTGGAGACATTCAGCTTGATCAGAGTTTCAGTGCTCAGGATGTCGATGAAGAAACAACTTCCTCTCACTGCTGGAAACTCTCTCATGACAACTTCTTGAACATTTTGCTTTATCGAATAACCATTGACCAGAGGTACAAGGAGCCATCTTGCACATTTAGGCTGAGATTTTCAAATACACCAATGGGATTTGGACAGCCAGCGTGGGATTTTCAAAAGTGTCTAAGTGATTTGGGGATGAGTCCTAAAGTGAGATTTTCAAAGGCACAAATCACAGTTAGATGCATAACTCCCATTGACAGTCCGTATGTGCTCTGTGTGCCTTTGAAAATCTCCCACTGACTTTCAATGGGACTGTGTGCCAAAGTCACTTAGATGCTTTTGAAAATCTCAACCCCTAATTCCCATTGAAATTCTTGGGACCTGAGTATCCAAATACCCTATGTGGCTTTGAAAATATCAGCCCTAAAGCCTGGTTCAGCTAAAGCTACATCCATAGAGTAATATCGGACTGATCCTATCTCTATACCAGGCAAGACCCAAATCAGACCTCTTTAACATTTAGGCCAGATGTGTTCTTTTGTCCTTCTGCAGCACATCTTTGTGATACTGGAGGTGAGTTCACACTGTATGCTGGGCTAAGGTCCTGATCAGGCTAGATCCCGAATCCCTATTCCATTCACATTTAAAACTGTTGGGTGTTGGGGGATTCCTGTACCTCTGAGGAGCCTGGTCCATCACTTGGAACTGATGCAGATGTCAGCAGGAAGACCACTGTCAGGTCTAGGCAGTGGGGTTTGTGCCTTTTCCCTGTTCAGCTTTGAACCAGGCTGCCTCTTGGAATTTAGGATCTCTCCTGTAATCCATGCTGCTACACACTATACACTCATTCCATGTGGAGTGCAAGTTCTGCAGGTGGAACAATGTGTGATGGAGAACTTCAGTGTGGATCAGAGAAAATGCCCTTAGTCTTGGCATTTATAGCCCTTGGCAGACATAATTCCTTAGTGTGCACCATCCCTTCTTATATGCTTTCTCAGGATAGAGGGATTTTTAAAAAAACTATTTAGGACATTTTAATGTTTACACGGCAAGGATTTGTAAACTTGTTAGAAACAAAACAATCATTACAACAGTGAAGTTTTCTTTACAGAGACATTATACAGGACAGGGCTTTGGAGCTGTGCTCCGGCTCCGCTCCAGCTCCAGGCAAAAACCTGCAGCTCCACTGCTCCAGAGCTGCTCCACGCTCCAGCTCCAGGCTCCACTCCAAAGCCCCGCAGGAATATAGTCATCAGAACTTTCTGTTTAATCGGGTGTTACCATATTACATAATGAACATCATTACAACACCTATCTTGTTTCTAGTTATTTTATTAAATTGAGAGAAATCTCTGTATACACATATTTAACACACCACATATGTCTATCAAGTGTTAATATTAAAAAAAATTGGACAGGTATGCTAGTTTTTTGGCATGTGACCATACTTTGTCTGAGTACTGAATAAAAGGTAACCAAATATCTATCTGTCTCCTGTCTATTTTGCTGGGTACGTAACTGGGTGTGAATTTTTCCGTAACCTCAACCTGCCATTTATTTATTTATTTATTTAATGATTCCGCAGTGGTTGGGCTATTTTTCTTTTCCCAATGAGAGGCTACCAATGGCTGAGCAGCTACTAGCAAATGAGAGATTAATTAATTTCCTTCTGTGTGACTATTTCCACTAGGAAGCCCCAAGAAGATTACCAAAAGATTATTAGATTATGGATTGAATCCCAATACTGTCTATGAGTGGACATGTCCACCATATGCACATAACATCTCCTCTTTCACCAAAGTGAAAGTGATACATCCCCTGTCGCCCATTCCCAGCTTCTGGCAAACAGAGGCTAGGGATGCTACTGATGGACCTATCCTCCATGAATTTATCTTTATCTTTTTATTTGAACCCTGTTATAGTCTTGGCCTTCACAACATCCTCTGGCAAGGAGTTCCACAAGTTGACTGTGCGTTGTGTGAAAAAATACTTCCTTTTGTTTGTTTTAAACCTGCTGCCTATTAATTTCATTTGGTGCCCCCCTAGTTCTTGTGTTATGAGGAGGAGTAAATAACACTTCCTTATTTACTTTCTCCACACCAGTCACGATTTTATAGACCTGTGTCATATCCTCCCTTAGTTGTCTATTTTCCAAGCTGAAAAGTCCCAGTCTTTTTAATCTCTCCTCATACAGCAGCTGTTCCCTATTCCCTAATCATTTCTGTTGCCCTTTTCTGAAACTTTTCCAATTCCAATATCTCTTTTTTAAGATGGGGTGACCACATCTGCATGCAGTATTCAAGATGTGGGAATACCATGGATTTATATAGAAGCAATAAGATATTTTCTGTTTTATTATCTATCCCTTTCTTAATGATTCCCAACATTTTGTTCGCTTTTTTGACTGATGTTGCACGTTGAGGGGATGTTTTCAGAGAACTATCCACAATGAGTCCAAGATCTCTTTCTTGAGTGGTATCAGCTAATTTAGACCCCATCATTTTATACGTATAGTCAGGATTATATTTTCCAATGTGCATTACTTTGCATTTATCAACATTGAATTTCATCTGCCATTTTGTTGTCCAGTCACCCAGTTTTGAGAGACCCTTTTGTAACTCTGCAGTCTTGAGTAGCTTTGTATCATCTGCAAATGTTGCCACCTCACTGTTTACCCCTTTTTCCAGAGGGATCTCTCTCCATTCTGAAAACTGACCATTTATTCCTATCCTTTGTTTCCTATATTTTAACCAGTTACCAATCCATGAGATAATCTTCCTTCTTATCTCATGACTGCTTACTTTGCTTAAGAGCCTTTGGTGAGGGACCTTGTCAAAGGATTTCTGAAAATCTAAATACACTATATCCACTGGATCCAATTTGTCCACGTGCTTGTTGACCCCCTCAAAGAATTCTAGTAAATTGGTGAGGCATGGTTTCCCTTTACAAAAACCATGTTGCCTATTCCCCAACAAATTATGTTAATCCGTGTGTGTGTCTCAATTTTGTTCTTTACTATAGTTTCAACCAGTTTGCCTGGTACTGAAGTGTAATTGCTGGGGTCTCCTCTGAAGCCCTTTCAAAAAATTGGCGTCACATTAGCTATCCTCCAGTCATTTGGTACAGAAGCTAATTTAAATTATAGGTTACAGACTACACTTAGTAGTTCTGCAATTTCACATTTGAGAAACTTCAGAAGTCTTAGGTGAATACCATCTGGTATTCATCTGGTCCTGGTGACTTATTACTGTTTAGTTTATCAATTTGTTACAAAAACTTCCTTTAATGACATCTCAGTTTGGAACAGTTCCTCAGGTTTGTCACTTAAAAAGAATTGCTCACATTTGGGTATCTCCCTCATATCCTCAACCGTAAAGACCGATACAAAGAATTAATTTAGCTTCTCCTCAATAGCCTTATCGTCCTTGAGTGCTCCTTTATCATCTTGATCATCCAGTGGCCCCACTGGTTGTTTAGCACAGTGGTTCTCAAACTAGGGCCGCTGCTTGTTCCGGGAAAGCCCCTGGCGGGCTGGGCTGGTTTGTTTACCAGCCGTGTCCACAGGTTGGGCTGATCGCGGCTCCCACTGGCCGCGGTTCGCCACTCCAGGCGAATGGGGGCTGCAGGAAGGGCAGCCAGCACATCCCTCGGCCCGCGCTGCTTCCTGCAGCCCCCATTGGCCTGGAGCGGTGAACCGCAGCCAGTGGGAGCCATGATCAGCCGAACCTGTGGATGCGGCAGGTAAACAAACCGGTCCGGACCGCCAGGGGCTTTCCTGGAACAAGCGGCGGCCCTAGTTTGAGAACCACTGGTTTAGCAGGCTTCCTGCTTCTGATGTACTTAAAAAAATGTTTGCTATTATTTTTTGAGTCTTTGGCTAGCTGTTCTTCAAATTCTTTTTTGGCCTTCCCAATTATATTTTTACACTTCATTTGCCAGAGTTTATGCTCCTTTCTATTTTCCTCATTAGGATTTAACTTCTACTTCTTAAAGAATGCCTTTTTGCCTCTCACTGCTTCTTTTACTTTGTTGTTTAGCCACGATGGCTCTTTTTTGGTTCTCTGATTGTTTTTTTTAATTTGGGGTATACGTTTAAGTTGAGCCCCTATTATGGTGTCTTTAAAAAGTTTCCATGCAGCTTGCCAGGATTTTACTTTTGGTGCTGTACCTTTTAATTTCTGTTTCACTAACCTCCCCATTCTTGTGTCGTTCCCCTTTCTGAAATTAATTGCTACAGTGTTGGGCCACTGTTGTGTTTTCCCTGCCAGAGGGATGTTAAATTTAATTATATTATGGTCACTATTACCAAGGGGTCCAGCTGTGCTGATCCTGTGCTCCATTTAGGATTAAATCAAGAATTGCCTCTCTTCTTGTGGGTTCCAGGACTAGCTGCTCCAAGAAGCAGTCATTTAAGGTGTCAAGAAACTTTATCTCTGCATCCCGTCCTGAGCTGTCATGTACCCAGTCAATATGGGGATAGTTGAAATCCCCCATTATTATTGAGTTTTTTATTTTAATAGCCTCTCTAATCTCCCTGAGCATTTCACAGTCACTATCACCATCCTAGTCAGGTGGTCAGTAATATATCCCTACTTCTATATTCTTATTATTCAAGCATGGAATTACTATCATTAGAGATTCTGTAGTACAGTTTGGTTCATTTAAGATTTTTACTTCATTTGATTCTATGCTTTCTTTCACATATAGTGTCATTCCCCAACCAGTACGACCTGTTCTGTCCTTCCAATATATTTTGTACCCTGGTATTGCTGTGTCCCATTGATTATCTTCATTCCACCAAGTTTCTGTGATGCCTATTATATCAATAGCCTCATGTAATATGAGGTACCCTAGTTCACCCATCTTATTATTTAGACGTGTAGCATTGGTATATAAGCACTTTAAAACTTGTCACTTTTTAGCTGCCTGCCATTACATGATGTAATTGAATGGGACTTTTTTTCATTTGACTGTTTCTCATCAGATCCTACCTGCTTTTTATCATCTTCCATCCTCTCCTCCTTATTAGTATATAGGGAATCTCCATTTATAGATCCTTCCCTAAGGGATGTCCGAACCACATGGTTCTCTGCACCTGTCGACTTTCCCCCAGCCCTTAGTTTAAAAACTGCTCTACGACCTTTTTAATTTTAAGCACCAGCATTCGGTTCCATTTTGGTTTAGGTGGAGCCCATCCTTCCTATATAGGCTCCCCTTTTCCCAAAAGTTTCCCCAGATCCTAATAAATCTAAACCCCTTCTCCCTACGCCATCATATCATCCACACATTGAGACCCTGCAGTTCTGCCTGTCTAACTGGCCCTGCGCGTGGAACTGGAAACATTTCAGAGAATGCTACCATGGAGGTCCTGGACTTCAATCTCTTACCTTGCAGCCTAATTTTGGCCTGCAGGACCTCTCTCCTATCCTTCCTTATGTCATTGGTACCTACATGTACCATGATCACTGACTCCTCCCCAGTACTACACATAAGCCTATCTAGATGTCTCAAGAGATCCGCAACCTTCGCACCAGGCAGGCAAGTCAACATTCCGTTCTCCCAGTCACCGCAAACCCAGCTATCTATGTGTCTAATGATTGAATCGCCAATTACCTAATACCCGTCTCTTCCTAATAACTGGAGTTTCCGCCCCTGGAGAGGTATCCACATCATCTGGAAGGAGGGTCCTGACTATGGGATCATTTTTCTTTGCTCCAGTTGGATGTTCTCCTTCCCTGAGGCTTTCATTCTCCTCAACAGCACAGAGGCTGTCAGATCGAGGATGGGACCATTCTACTTTGTCCCGGAAATTCTCATCTATGTACCTCTCTGTCTTCTTTAGCTCCTCCAGCTCAGCCATCCTGCCCTCCAAAGTCTGTACACGATCTCTGAGGGTCAGGAGCTCCTTGCACCGAATGCACACATACGCCACCTGCCCATAGGGCAGGTAATCATACATGCTGCATTGGGTGCAATAAACTGATGAACAGTCCCATTTATGTTTATGGGATTACTTTCTTGCTTAAAGTTAGGCATGTGCTTAAGCCCCTGGCTGAATGGGGTCTCTGGACAGCACCTCCCAGACAGCACTGCAGAGAGAATAACCCATGAAGGAACCAGAATCAACAGCACTGAGCTCCCATTGACCAAAAATAGTGTTCAGCATGGACAGCATCTCTGAATTTGGTCCTGTGAGTTAAACCCTCAGCTGGTGTTAATCAGCACTGACATGCATTGAATCTCAGTGATTTACACCCGGGGAGGGTCTGGCCCTTGTTGTTTGTGGTGGAGCAGAACATTGTTAAAATGCTTACGTCAGCACTGGCAACCACATTGATTCTTTTTTTCTCTAAAGAAGCAAAATTGAGATCTTTTAAAAATCAGCAGTCATGGTAGGCTGCTGCTGTGCATTCTCTGTTAATTTAATTAATGTGTAGGGTGGCTAATGAACAAAACAATAGTGAACAAGCAAGCAAAAAACAAACTTCTCTGTTTCATGCTGGGATATCAGTATTGGCATCACAGCAGTTAGCAACTTTCTTAAGCTATGGGTACAGTAGAGAGTTTTCAGTAGCACAGCTGCACTCCTGTCGACATAGTGCTGTCCACATGGCCGCTTAGGTTGGTGCAACTTATGTTGCTCCAGGGGGTGGCTTATTCACACTCCTGAGTGACATAAATTATACTGATATAAGTGGTAGTGTAGACATAGCCCTTCAAGGCTCTGTAAGTGAACATTGTGGACATCTGCCTGTGCTCAGGCATGGGGCAGAGTTTGCTCTGAGACAAGGAGGATGGAGGAAGAAACGTTTTCTTTGTTACCAAATGCAGATTTCTGCAGGTAGACTCAGTGTATGTCTACATTGCAGTCAGAGGTCTGACTGTAGTATCTGTAGATTTACTGACCTAGCTTTGATCTAGCTAGCTCATGTACCAATAGCAGTGAAGTCATGGCAGAACAGATTTTAGCATGGGCTAGCTTACATACCCAGGCTCCCTAGCAGGCTTGTTTCAGGTGGCTATCCCACGCTGCCATGACTTCACTTGCATTAGTACCTCAGCTAGCTAGATCAAAGTTAGCTTGGGTAGGCCTACACATGCTGTAGTCAAACATCTAGCTGCAGAATCGGCATATATCAAGTGACTGATTTTTGTAAAGCACAAATGCTGTCATGGAAGTCACCAGGAAGAGAGGTTGCCATGAATTGAACTACACTTTACATTGTATGAATACATTAAAAGGTGATCAGAGCACTACCTGCAGCTCTGGCAATTGATTAGCCAGGTGAAATTCATATTGCAAATAAACAGCACACTCCAGTGGAGCAAGTATGCAGTTCTTCAGAGGCACAGCACACAAACTCCCACCAGCGCTCTTTATGAAAAGGTGTCTTAGTTTCCTCCCCCCCACAACCTGCCGAGTAGCAGTTATTTGTCTGCTTTACAGAGAGATCTACTTGTCTCTTTTTCAATATTATTGAAGTCTCAAATAAGATTAATGGAATAAGATTCTCAGCTGTCTGTTCCCTTTGCCTTCCAATGCCATTTGGCTTTCATGTACATCTAAACTTTTTTCAGTTGTGGTTACTGATGATTATTCCTTTTTACTCACCTACACTGTGAGTGCAGAGAGGAAGAGTCGGGATAGAGGAGGAAATATGAGCTGAGGATCCTTTCCCCTTTATTTCAAACTGGAGGTGAGGTCACACTGCTATATTTCAAGCCCCATTCATTAATAATATTTTGAGCTGGTGTTTTGACTTGGTCCATTACAAAGACATGGGGCTGCCACGATCTGCTGATCCCCAAACTCCTGTGGTGTTGCTTGTGGATCTTCTTTATGTTATGGGGGAGACCTTGGTCTAAGGACAAACTCTGCCTATCTTTCAGACGCAGAGGTTTGGATGAGTTCAGCTGAACTTTGAATGGACTTTTGAATGCTTATCTGAAATGCACCAAGAATTCTGATGTCTGGCCATCAATAGTTCTCATTTGCAATGATGTTCCCTCTAATATTTATTTCTAAAACAGGCATATTAACACTATCTTCCAGGTCTTCAGTAATCAAACGCCACAGGCAGCCTTCCATTCCTGTTTCCTCTGCAGCTACTTGGCTTACTGAACTAGGAATATGTCTGGATTTTCTTTAAAAATTAAGTTGGCCCCTGTAAATTGATCCCCTAGCACCTCTCTAGCCGCATCCCTGAGCATAATGCGGACAATGCTGAAAAGCGCTATATAACCGACCACACACTGTGAAAGTGTCACTAGTCCCTATGTTGAGGTATATAATTATTATTTATATTATGGTAGCCCTTATGAGCCCCAGTCATGGACCAGGACCTCATCGTGCCAGGTGCTGTACACATGCGGAACAGTAAGACTGTCCCTGCCCCAAACTGCTTACACACTAAGTCCTATGTTGATAAGATGCTTAAGAGTGGAGAGGAGATGGTGCAGTTTGAAATCAACCTTCCAAGTGTGAGGTTTCTGAAATAAACTGGTCAGCAAGTTATGGGGGAAGGAGGTTCCAAAATATTAAATTCAGATTATTTGGAGGACTCAGAAGCACTTTAGCTCTTATTTTAAATATTTTTAGTTTATAATTAGTAAGGCATAAAGAATGGGGCCCACAACAAAGATAGAGCCATAAGTGGATCCTTTGGCCAGTAAAGTGGTGCTGGGGGCGGGGTGAGTTATATTCACTGCAATCCAGGCCTGGAACAGAAATGGTCCATCCTATACCCTCAACCCTTCTTGGTATCCTGTTCTGCCTGAAGCATTAGAGTGGGGAATGGACTCTCCAAACTGTGCCCCTCTGCACCCTGTGCCCGTATGCCTGCGCCTCAGAAAGGGGGAGGCATTGCCAGGAAAAGTGGGGGCTGTGATGTGACAGCACAGTGAGCATCACTCCACACCGTGTGGGAGGCTGGAGCGGGAGAATAATCAGAGAGGTGGGGAATCAAGATCTTTCTTTAACTGTCTGAATACGTAATGCACCAGTCATTTTGGAACCTAGGACCATTTTCCCCCTCTGAGGTTTTGTAACATGCATCTTCTGTGGAGAGAGAGATCTTTGGGAGGAAGAAAACTCAAAACCCTGTATGCTTCCTGAGGGAGGCTCATGTTGTGAAGAACAAAACTCTCAGCATCCTGGCCTGTGCTCTCAGCAAGGGGAGACATGAGCTCATCTGAGCCAAGAAATGCCAGTTGGGCACCATCTCCATAGATCCCAAGAGCTTTTTCCTGGGTACCGCCATCTACGTTGTCCCCATTAAAACAACGAGGAGTCCAGTGGCACCTTAAAGACTAACAGATTTATTTGGGCATAAGCTTTCATGGGTAAAAAACCCACTCCTTCAGATGCATGGAGTGAAATTACAGATGCAGGCATAAATATACTGACACATGAAGAGAAGGGAGATACCTTACAAGTGGGGAATCAGTGTTGACAGGGCCAGTTCAATCAGGATTGAATAATTGGTGAGGAGGTGTGGGCCTTCAGGTAGTTTGGCTCTTGTCTGCTGACTGCTTAGATGAAGGGGACCAGTATCTTAAACTGAATCTGGCATTCAATGGGAAGCCAATGCAGTGAGAAAAGCACTGATGTGATCAATTCTCTCTTCTATCCAGGAGATGGCCTCTTCTGCACTGGGCTAACTAGGGAAGTGGGAACCCTAAAGGAGCATAGACAGACCAAGGAGCATGGAAACAGCTGATAGACCATGAGGGAGAGGGCCAGGAGGGAGGAATGAACAGGATGAGCCGCTTAGCAAGGTGAAGGAGGTACCAAGGGAGACCCAAACTGAGGGGAAGAGGAGAAGAAGGGAAGATGAAGAGAGCAGACATGAGGGCAGAAAAGAATAAAACCAAAGAGGAGAGCAATAAGACCAGACATTATCACTATAGAGACCTCTCTAGATGTCTGCAGCTACCTATCTTCCGCACATCCTAATCTGCCTATACTCAGAGCCTGATCCCTATATACTCTCAGTCCGCTTTACATCTCCCTTGTTATATAAAGGGGCCTTAAAACATGAAAACAGCCCTCTGAGAATAGCTCTTGTGCAGGGCCTGTCTTGGGCCGGCACAGAATTGTCATTAGGTTTCTGTTCTGGCTCTGCTCCCAGCCCCAGCATAAGGATCATAATGGGCTTTGGAAAACAGACCATAAGTTAGAGCAATCCTGAAGCTGCTTTAAACTTACACTGGGAACCTGGCAGGCTAGTGGCTGCTCTAGAATACACCGAGTGTAAAGGGGCCATAAATCTACCGCCACCTTCTCCTGACTCCGGCCCCATCCCCTGCAGGGATGTAGTAGCAGAGAATTGGGGCCTAAGCTTCTAATGGCTATGGAAATCCTATAAAAGCATGAGCTACTAGTAACTTTGCCCACTGACTGCTCGGCAAGGTTTCACTGGCTTCCCCAGAATCCTTCGCCATGATTTGTATTGGAAATGTCCTCAAAACCTGGCATATATATTTAATGGTAACCACGGGTTGTGATTTTGATATATGTGATTTGCAATAGATAAACTATTAAAGCCTGAACATCTGGATTTACACAGAACAGAAGCCTTCACCCTAAAAGATATTGAAACCAGCAGTCATCGATATGTGAAGGGAAGCTCCTGCATGTGGCTTCACTCATCTCTTCTTGTCTAATGGTGATAGTGGAATTTGCATCATTAAATAACCCTTTTAGTGGAGCGTAGGAGCCTCACTACCATGAACCAAGAGTAAATGTTGTCCCTGGGTTATTTATTGTGAATTTAATTAGAAAGGACTGTATATAAAAATGGCAAGGTGCCACGGAATATCATTTCCGAGAGACAACATTGATTACTTAACTCATCCATTTTTTCTCATTAAAATTCAATGTGCTCTATGGGGATAGGTTTGTAGACAAATCATCATTGGTTGAAATGTGGATGTGGAGCTGGAACCAACATTCAGAACAGACACAGCTTATTCCTGCTCTAGTGTGGAGTAAAAGCAAGTGCACTTGGAGTGGGTATTAGCTAAGTGGGCCAAACTCTGGACAAAAATGGCTAGATTCTGGAAATGAGAATATGTAACAGCCTAAGGTTTTGTCTACACTAGCACTTTGGATATAAGTTTTATCAACGAAAGCGCTGGTGTGGACAGTGCTATGTCTGTGGGAGAGCTCCACCGACATAGCTACAGCTGCTCATTGGGGTGGTTTAATTATGCTGGCGGGAGAGTTCTCTCCCGCCGGTATAGAGTGGCTACACAGGAGACCCTGCAGCAGTACAGCTGCGCCTCTGTAAGGTCCATAGTGTAGATGTAGCCTAAGGCTAACTAGTAGATTTAGCATTTGAGGGGGAGGGGTAAGAAACTACCAAAGAGATTTAAATTATACCTTTCTTTAGGACAAATTTTGAAATTTGCCCTCAGTTTTACTCAGGCAAAACTTTCTCTCTGAGTCTGAGACAGTTTTGGCCATGAAATGAGTGAGATTCAGGATTTGGCCTTCTATGAATTAAGTGAATTTAGTACTGGCTTGATGATGATAGAGACCGAAGTGCTCTTCTTGATCCAGACTGTGGGATCATTACACCCTTGTTTTAGCCCTCGGTTCTTTGTTGCAGAGAGCCGCCCCCAGAATATCACCAGGAAGTGAACCAATGCTAAGGCAAGGCTGGGCAGTGCTGCCATGGCAATGGCAAAATTATTTAAATATAAATCTTTCGAGATTCCTTATTGTGGAAAAGATTGACTGTCCTAACAGACACCAGCACGTTAGTACTGACTCTAATACCTAATGTACGCATCTTAGTGAAATCCCATTAAAACTCCTCCTAGGCATGATTGTTTAAACCCCTTGGCTGCTTTTTATAGATTTATAGGTGGAAAGTTGCTTCTCGTTTGAACTACAGCTGAGATCATCATCATCATAAACATTTCTAAAGCAACACCAGTCCACAAAGCACTTCACAAGCTGGTACATGTGCCATTACATTTACCCCAGTATGGGTGACTCTAGTCTATGATGGGGCTAGCACCCTAATTCAGGAAAGCAGTTACACTTGAAGCATGCTCACAAGCCCCGCTCATATCCGTGGGGCTTCACCTTGTATATTAAAAAGTAAGCCCATGCTGGACTGCTTTCCTGAATCAGGGATGCAATTAACGGTTGGGATTTTTATCCAAACATCAGCCATCATCTTTAGTAAATTGGCCTTTGCTCCTCTGAGCCATTAGTCACCATTGCAAAGAATAATTTTAACACTTCCATTTGCCCCGTGCTGCAAACCACTAATTTGATTTAAGGCAAGGCAGCCATCTGTTGCATTTGAATGTGCATGATGGCTTGCGATAATCTTGCTGCAAGCATAGGTCCATTCTCAATGGCAATTGAGCTCAACATTGTTGATTTATTAAGAGTTTACTCGGCTTGAATATTCTTGATAAATAGAAGGTAAATTAAAAAGTGATTAATTTGTAACACTAACATCAGTCATGGTAAAAATAATTATTAAAGAAAAAAAAGCACCCACTCATTTCTGGCAGTTTGGCAGTATCATTAATTACAATAAATCAACATGAATGCTAAATCATGGATTTACTTTTTTGGGCTGGAAATGGGGCTAAAATGCTATCTCTCTTTTTTAAAAAAAAATATCTTTGGGCGTTTACATGGAGCAAAAACCATGATTTTGCACCATGTCATGGCTTAGAGACAAAGGATTTTGTTGAACTGTGTTGAGCAAATAAAAAAAAATAGAATGTAATGACTAAAGTAATTAATAGTAATTAATTAAACTTGTGAAATCTAAATAATGTTGATTGGGAAATTCACATTCAGCTCTTAAAACTGATATGGGGAGCTTCTGGACACTGATTTAGTTGGGGTTGGTCTTGCTTTGAGCAGGGGTTGGACTAGATGACCTTCTGAGGTCTCTTCCAACGCTATGATTCTATGACTGGTGTATCCTAGAAGGGCCTTATCTTGCGCCCCCGTGAAATTGGGAGGGAGGGTAAAGGTCTCTGGGCTCTCCTTTCTCACAAGGAAGACCACACTTTCCATACCAGCTTCTTTACCTCTCAGAAGGGGAGCCAGGATCTGGTGGAGCAATTTCCCTACTATGCTGGAGGAAGTAGATTTGAATCCCAGCTGTCAGGCAGGAGGGAACAGGTGGAGACTAGTCATCAAAGGAGATAGGGAAGGAGGAGCTGCAGAGTTTGCTTGGGGTACTTTCCTCTTGTACCCCCATCTTAGGGATATGGCCATCAGAGAGAGAGAGCATGTTGAAGGAGTGGATGGGAAGTTTGCCACAAAACACTGCAGCACTCCAGCTATTCATGCCAGATGGTAGACAGTCACACGTTAGACCACCTCCAGGTAGGGTTTAACTTATACTGTCTCCAGAACTGTAACTTAGGGGGGTCTGAAAAGGACACCTTGCCCTCCCACTATCCTCAAGGTTGCTCCACGCTCAGGTTTGTGGTCCCTGGTTCAGCACATAATATTCATGGTTCAGTGTGAGACACATATAGGGCCTTATCTACACTGCTCTTTTCCCCCCTTGTGTTTCCCAACACTGCTACCACTGGTGCTGCTTCTCTTGTAACAGTAGGCATGGAAGCACTAGAGTAACAAGCCACCAGCAGC
This sequence comes from Malaclemys terrapin pileata, assembly GCF_027887155.1. NCBI lineage: Eukaryota > Metazoa > Chordata > Testudines > Emydidae > Malaclemys > Malaclemys terrapin. The sequence goes on from NC_071512.1 coordinate 31,448,687, forward strand.
AGCCACCCATGTTTTAACCTACTCTGAACTGAGTTAGAAGACACAGGGCTTAGGAACACCACTGAGGATCTAGACTCTGTCTCCCCTCGCATTCCCATGGGTGGAGGCATTGGATGTAGAACTGATGTGCTGCGTTAGGGTGAAGAAACTAGATGATTCAGTTTGTAATGTGTTCATTTCAATATGCAACATGTGTGATGCATGCATTTCTGTGCAGAAGGTTTTGAATAATGTCCCCAACAGCCCCTTGTCCTTTAATGTCTGCTACAGTACACGTTTCTACTGTTGTGGTAATGTGGCCTATCTACTTACCCTAATTGTGAGTGCGACTGTAAGAAGCTCATGTACGTTTATAAGATGGCACAATAACCTATGGAGGCAGAGTGAATTAGTCCAAACAAAAAGTCCCCTGATATAATTCAAGACTGTTCTGAGATCATTCCTGGTAATGTGAGACCAAAAATCAATGAACTAAAATTGGTATGTCCAATATTAGGCCTAATTGGTGGACTCAATAATGAGCGGGTTGGCTGTTCTGCATGTCACTCCCTTTTGGAACCCTTAAAGAAAGAGACTTTGGGAGGAGACTGCAGGAATGAGTTTTACCATCACTGCTGCCACCCTCATCATCTCCTGGCACCCTGAACTTTGTGTAACAGTTTCATGTTTGACAGTGACTGGGTTATGTGAACACCTTTAGACCACGTATTCCATCTAACTTAATACAACCCTACTCACAAAGAGTGCCAAAATAAATTAAAATCTCCGGACCAAATTTTCTTTTCCGTCATGCCAGTGTAAGTGCAGAGTAACTCGACTGTAGGGAATGGTTTTATTTCAATTATATACTATTGTCACTGAACACAATTTGGCTGGGCTCTCTATTTGTTGATACAATGTCATCTTTAACAAAATTTATAAAATGCATCAAAACTACTAAGGCAGAACAATATACGTATTCTACACTTTTAGGCCAGGTCTACACTACGGACTTATATAAGTACGTGGCTCCGGGGTGTGAAAAAATCCCTGCATGATGCAGTTATACTGACCTGATACTCCGTGTAGACAGCGTGATGTCGACGGGAGAGTTTCTCCTGTCGACATAGCTACTGCCTCTCACAGAGGTTGATTAAGTACACTTAATCAGGAGCAGCCCTCCCGTTGGCATAGGAGCGTTTTCATTTCAGCATATGCACCGATGCAGCGTTTTAAGTGTAAACCTGCCCTTAGAGTGAAAACTAACGGAGGAAGGCTGGGACCCTGGAGACCTGGGTTTGATTCCTTGCTTCCTCTATTAACTTGTGCCTTGGTTCTCCATGTATAAAATGGGCTTATAACATTTTACTATCTCACAGGGATGTTGTGAGGATAAATATGTTAAAGATTGTGAGTCACTCAAATACTGTAATTAAGGTGGGCATATAAGGACCATAGATAGATAGCATGACCCACTGTGTTCATGGGAGGGCAAGTTCAGTTTTTAACTGTATGCCCAAACTATGCCCTTTGGGGCTGGATGATAGTCCTATATTGATTTATAAGTACTTTACATTCACCATGTAGTGATTTGTAAAGGTGTTCTCTGTGTCTGTCTGTGAAAGTGGAGATACTGCTGTGATGGGATCCCCAGGGTACGACCTGGAACTGGGGTACTGCTGTGCCGCCTTAACTCACCTGCCTGGGCCATCTCTCACAATGCTTTGCTAGTACCAAGCAGCAAACCCCTCTGGATGCTGTTATCACTCAGCACAACAGCAGGTGGAGCCCCACACCCAGATAGATTTCAGGAAGGGACCCAACACCTCTCATGAATCACACAGAGAAAGGCACCAGGCAATTCCCCCTACTCCCCACCTTGCATCCCCGAGCTGTACCATCATGCCCTGCTCAGAAGTCTGACCAGTGTATGATTCATAGATTCATAGATTCATAGATTATAGGACTGGAAGGGACCTCGAGAGGTCATCGAGTCCAGTCCCCTGCCCGCATGGCAGGACCAAATACTATGTTTATAACCCAGTCTGCCTCTCCCTCAGTGTGGAGAGAACATGCACCAGTTTTTGTTTCTGAGCTGAGGTTTCACAAGCACTTCTAGCAAAATACCGTTTTAGGTAAAATATAAAACAGGTTTATTAACTACAGAAAGACAGATTTTAAGTGATTATAAGTGACAGGCATAAAAGGACAGAGATGGTTACCAAAGAAAATAAAAATAAGCACACAATCCAATCTTATTACACTAGGCAGTATTTGGCTCAAGCAATTTTCTCACCCCACTGGATGTTATAGTCCTTAATGCACAGACTTCCTCCCTGAACCTAGACCAATCTCCTTAGATGATCTTGGTCTTCGTGACATCTTGGTTGTTTTCAGCCTAGGTGGGGGAGGATAAAGGCCAAGACATGCTGCAACTGCTCCTTATTTTATACTCTTGGCCCATGTGGCTGGCAGACACTAGCCCAGGCATGTACTGGTGGGCTATGCTGAGTCACAATGAACAGGCAGCCCCCAAGTCAGAGTGATCAAGCAGTTGCCATTGTGTGGTGCTTGCATAGTAGTCATACAGCTGGTTAATGGGTGGTCAACACTACCTGGGCAGGGATCCTTTGCCTGCCACTAGCAAACTCCCAGCATATTTCAGTAACAATCAGAGAGCACAATCTCATAACTTTATACACACTAATGATGTACATGTTTGGAGAGAACAGTGGGTTTCAGCAGATCGTGATCTTTCATATGATACCTTACATTGCATGCTTTGTATAAAACGGGTCAGCAACTTTTCAGAAGAGGCGTGCCAAGTCTTCATTTATTCATTGTAATTTAAGGTTTTGCATGCCAGTAATACATTTTAACGTTTTTAGAAGGTCTCTCTCTATAAGTCTATATTATATAACTAAACTATTGTATGTAAAGTAAATAAGGTTTTTAAAATGTTTAAGAAGCTTCATTTAAAATTAAATTAAAATGCAGATCTTATCAGTTTAGTGTGATCCTTGCCCTTGGTTTTCCTAGCTGAGTTTTCCAATGTCTGGCACGTATTTGGATACTTTAAGCTGCACACAGGCTTCTGAGTGATCAGTTGTTAACTGGCTCCGAGAGGGACAGAGGACAGATTTCATGTGTGAAAATACCTGTTCACACAGGTACGTGGATCCGAATGCTGAAAGCATTGCAAACGCAATTTTCTTCAAACAGTTACATTTCACTGGCAGGGAGTTCCAGCAGTTCAGAATAGAGGCCCCGTGATCTCTCTTGGTAGCTGCAAGTGCACTCCGCAGATCTCCAAACTTTGATACCCACAATTCTGAGCTTTTTAACTGAATGAGCTGCATTTCAAAATCTTCAACACCCATCCGCTGAAATACAGACAAATCCAAGTCGCTTTCTTTGAAGTTTTCAGGTTTAATTAGAAAAGAAAGCATTGGGCCAAATCGCTGGAAATCTTGAAATCTGTCAGAAAATTCTGATTCCAGTTCTCGCATGTACTTTTCAATCTCATCGACACTGACAGTGCAATGTGTCAATAGCTCTTTTATGTAGGTCTTTTATGGAAGTAGCGGAAAGTCAAAGTTCAAATATCCCCAGAAAAAAACTGCTAGGCTTCATAAAGATCCAGAACCGTTTGCCCTGCACCCTGGAGACAGAGGTTGAGTTCGTTTAGGTGAGTGGTGATGTCAGTTAGAAACATGAGCTTACACAGCCATTTGTCATTATCCAGTTCGGGGTAGTTTTGTCCTTTTTCCGACAAAAAGGCCTTGATTGCATCAAAACAGTTTACAAAACCTTGCCATGACTTAGCCACCGAATGCTGCCGTGAAGTGGAATGTCCTTGTAAGCACTGTCCATCTCTTCTAACAGTGCTTAAAAGTGTCTGTGAGTCAAAGCAGATTGAGCAACAAGGAAATTCACAATTCACACCACTATATTCATCACATTATTAACCTCTGAATTAGAAATTTTAGCACACAGGTTTTCTTGATGCATACAGTGAAATGTGACTGTTGGGGGTGGGGGCAATTTGATCTTCAAGTAATTTTACAAATCCCTTCTGTTTTCCAACCATGGTAGGAGCACCATCTGTCATCACACAAAATATTTTTCTGATGTCAACGCCTCATTCTTCAAAATGGTTTACAAAACTTTCCACTATATCTTCCTCCTCTGTTGTGCCATGCAGGGGTTTTAGGCAACAAAGTTCCTCTTGGATTTCATTGGAAGCACAATATCTTGCAACAACTGCCAAATGTGGAACGCCGTTTATATCCACGCTCTCATCAACTGCAACGCTAAACACTGCTGTGTCTTTTAATGCAGTTGTCTGCTTTTCATTAATGTTTTCTGCCCTTTCGCTTATGTGTCTCTCAACTGTTCTGGCAGAGACAGGAAGTTCTTTATTCTAGATATGATCATATCTTTATTTGGCAAATCATTGAACAAAGCATCTGAACTGCTGAGAAAAACTTCTTTTATATATTCCCCATTTCTAAACGGCTTTCCGTTTTTTGCAATGCACTGTGCAATCTTGTAACTTCCTCCTGTAGCTTAATTTTTACTTACACTTAAGCATTTAAAAACACTGCTTTGCTTCTCATATCCTGCTACTGCTGTTTTGATCAATTCAGTCTTGTCTGCTTCATCAAGAAAGGTTTTCTTGTGCTTCATTTCAAAATGTCATCGAACACTTGATGTGCGACAAACAACATGGTCCTTCATTTGAATAAATCCAAATGTGTCTGTCCAAGAAGACTGAAATGAACGGACATCTAACTTTGCTTTCTTAGAAGCTGACATTTTGTCAAATGTACCCCATAATTCACAGTGGCAGGGGGAAATGGCGACAGAGGGCATCCACAACATCAAACACAGTGCACTGTTCCACGTGGCCTGATATAAGCAGCAAATCAGGACTTAAATATATTCCGGGGCGCAGGAACAATTTTTAAGGTGGGTGCTGAGCTGTGGCCCCTCTTGCCCCTGTCTGCATCCCTCACTGCCCCAGGCTGGGGCCAGTGGGCCACAGCTGGGTGCGGCTGCAGAGTGCTGGGCCGAGGCGGCAGCGTGCTGAGTGGGGCCGGCAGCTGGTATACCAGACCGGCAGTGGGCTGAGCGGGGCCGGCGGCCGGGACCCCAGGCCAGCAGCAGAGTACCACTGAAAATCAGCTCGTGTGCTGCTTTTGGCACGTGTGCCATAGGTTGATGACCCTTGGTATAAAATACCATAACCATATATGAATGATGAATATAGGGGTTACAGGGTGCCATTCTGAGATACAGTGAGTCACAACTGCATTAGCAAGAGACCTGTTGTCATTTTCTTTTCTTGACTCCCTTCCTTGCAGTCTCAGTAGAAAGGCCAAGTAGCTAAAGGGGCTTCAAGGCTGAACTGCCCTCTCCCATCCTGAAGGCCAGTGTCAAGGCCCAGGAGTGTGGAAAGCTTGCTCCATGATGCTCTGCTGTACCTATTCTTTGAATAAAAAGCAAAATGAAGAGTTTGATCTCCAGACCTGTCAGTCCATCACTTTGCAAGAGCACAACATTCTTTTCATAACATTTTTAAGACCAATAAATATAGTGATGTAAAGAAAATGCAAAAAAAAATTGATTGTATGTGCCATTTAAACTGACATTAAAAGCTGATGGTTTGGTCTAGCCTAGTCAACTTACTCCCAAGAAACTTGCACACATGACTACAATCTGTGGTAACAGGTGAGCGGCAGACATCTGTGCTGTCTTGAGGGAAGTAAATCTAGACGCACATGTTGAGGAGTAACATGGCTTAGTCATGACATGCTATATTTTGCCCAATTTTCTGTCCTGTTGGGATCTGTTTAGCTTTTTGATGTTTTTGTCTGCCCAAAGGTTATAGATGATGGTGTTTAGTCTGTGACTTAACTATTGCTTCCTTCAAGCATGCATGCAGATGGATGTATCCTGCTGTGCCAAGTTATATAAATTTTTAATTGTCACAGTAAAAATATTTGCTTTGAGTGGCTTTGAATGAGCTCCAGCCTCTGGAAAAGTGCCACTCTTCATTCTAATGAGGAGAGAAATCATCTGATTAAATCAAGCTCCCTATAGTGTGCGACCACTTAAATAAATGTTTCATGTTGACTGCATGATGCTTTTAAAATGTAACAGCTGCTTATGTAACCATTACATGGGAAATAAATAACCAAGATTATTTATGACCATCAACACATAATTATTTCTTGCATTTTTATTACAAAAGATTCCATAAAAGTCACTTCTTGTTCCCCAAGTATATGTTTGGAAAGAGCTCCAGGCCATGTATGCACTGGGAAATTTAGAGCAGTTTGAATCCATTCAGATCTATTTTATATCCTGAGATGCGCAGGCTGCTTCTGAATTTTTTATGGAGAATTGTGAACAGACTCCTCCATGTGAATATTCCAACTCCTTTTTGGTTTTGATCCCAGATCACAAGTTCCTTCCATGTGGGGAATGCAGTTAATTACAAAGTAAAGGGATTTTTTTATACTTCACCCATGAGGCCACATTAAAGGAAACTGTGCTGATATTTTTGACACCTTACTGGCCTACACAAAAATGACCTTAGATGAGAGAATTATAAAGCAGTAATAAAAATATATGTCGCTGATCCATTGATATGGACTGCGAAGTGATGTAATTTCTGGGGACTAGCAATTAAATGATAATTCCAACAGGAAATACAAATTAGCTAATGTCTCAAGGGATTAACACTTTGCTCATTATAGTGATATCTTAACATGTATGCCATGAGGAAGCCATACAGTACAGTGTAAACATGGAGATCTAGGTTCTAATCCCAGTTTTGCCACAGACTTGCTTTTTGACATTGGGCTGGTCACTTAACCTCTCTGTGCCTTTGATTCCCCAACTGTAAAATGGGGATGATGTTCCTTCTTCCTTTGTAAAAAGCTTTGAGAGTTATAGATGCAAAGTGCTATGTAATAGTTGTGGTGTTATTAGAGCTAGTCAAAAATGCTTCCCCCCCACACTATTTTTGCAGGAAATTTGGAGCATTTTTAGATTTTTAAAAAACAAGCAATTTTTTCTGTTGTCCACCAAAAAATTGAAACCAAACAACAACATATTTTCAGTTTTTGAGAATCATTTCTAATTAAAGTTTTCAGTTTTCAGTATGGATGCCCTACGCTTCATAAAGTTCCCTAGCGGGCAAACATTTATGCATGTATTCATCAGTGCGACTCCTCATGGTAGTGAAGTTAAGCACATATAGGATTAGGACCAAAGGCATATCTGATTCCTAGTCCTTGGGCCCTCAGATCCCTTCCTTCCAAAGCGATGATGATGCGGGAACCCAAGCACTGAACTCTCCTAGAAAGTTTTTCCCTTCTCTGGGTTTTTAAGGGAAGGATGGCTTAGTGCTTATACCAGAACTTTTTTTCTAGTACACAGCCTGAGAGCAGTCAGGCTAGTTGTGGGAGAATCGTCCAAGGCTGAGCGGGGAAGAGCTGAGCCTGTGTGCTGCTTAAACAACTCCTACACTGGGGAATTGGGTGGTTGGATTGTTGTAGTGGTAGATTCACTGGTGCCCAATTCATTCCGCCCCTCTCCAGGTTCATGCCATGAGTTCTGCAGCTTGCAAGAGGTGTGCACTACCTCTGTGGGCTCACCAAACCCTGCCTCTTTGCACTGCAGAACTGCACTACAAGAGCAATCTGGGTGGCTGCAGGAAAAGAATGGGATTTAGACCATAATACTCTTCTTGGACTTGCTGGGTGAGATTTTAAAGCTGCTGCTTAAATAAGTGGTAAAACTTTTCTTGACTTCAATGGGAGCAGTTAGACCAAAATACAGCACTTCAAAAATTCCATCTTCTGTTTCTCCCATTGCATTGGTTAACTTCTGACTGGGATACCCTTGGTTGTTTTATATAATTGCGATCAGCCTAGAAAAAAGAAACTAAGATTAGTGGATACAGTCACAATCCCACTCTTTCTTCAGACATCACCATCTCCAAGTATGAATAGTACTGCTATCTGTAGAGAAAAGTAAATATTGTCCTGGAGTGATTTCAGTATGAAAGACTTAAAGCTGTGCTAACAGCCAGTAACCATTCATGGCATGGATTCACCTGATGTGTTGTGTTGCAGTTTTGTGAAAATCATTTGATATGCTGGCATAGAGTGCCAAAGTTATAAATGCTAGCAGGCTGCACTAATAGAGCTTTTAGGATTCACCCTTTATTCTAGATAATCTTCTGCCTCCTATGAAAATTTTCAAGTACTTATATAAAGCTGCTTATGCCAGATAACAAAAAAAAAAAAGTCATAATTGCTTCTGGTTGTGCAGGAACATTTTCCTCTGCAATGTCTTTGTTAGTCACTAAGTGATATTAGTATTTTCCCCTGAGCGAAACAGACTGACTATGTTGACTCAGGTTTTAAAAATCTCAGAGCTAGTCAGTCACTGGCTAATCAGGTCAAAGTGTCTCGTCTGAAGGCAGCTCACAAGAGCACACTCTTATTTGTTAACTACAAGGGCTGTGACTAACTATAAATATAAGAAATCTTTAATATTCCTTTAACCTTTGTAACATTTAATGTATTTTAGGGTTGTGAAAGGTGCCAGATCTGACAGACATCTAGCAACAGGACAGTCACAGAGGCCATATGAGCCACCCAAGCTGTGCATTCAGCCCTCAACTGACACCCATGTTCATGACTGGGAGCCTCTGACCTTATTGGAAGCTTTCCCCTCTATTATCCAGCACAGTAAAATAATAACAGTACCACCTCGCTCTCTTCATCTGTAGCTCACAAGTATGTCAGCATCATTTTACAGAAGGGGAAGCAAGCCCAAGGTCACACACCAGTAGCAGAGTTAGAAATAGAACCCAGGCCCCATGACAGCCAGCATGTTGCCTAGTCCCCTGGGTCATATTGTGTCCTGAATAACAAATGACCCACGTCTGCTAGCCAGGGCTCATCACCCTCTTTATGGCCCAACTAGCACTAGGGGGAGACAAATCACCAAAGTGAGTGATTGAGTGTGGGTTACACTAATAACAATGATGATAACAACAACACAGAAGTCAGATTTTAAGAGTTAGAGCTCTGGAGTTGAATATATTGCTTTGGAACCAAATTTGCCTCTGAGCAGTAGAACAGTTGAACATGGATGCTTCTTATCTGCTTGCGTTTTGTTTATTATCCGTTTTCTGCTAACCTCCTCCCTAACCCCCCCCCACCCTCCCCACACACACAGACAGAAGAAGCTTGAAAGAAAAGCAATGTAATTAATAATCACTCCCACAGTTAGGCATGACAGTCATTCAAGAGTATTATTAAATTACTCCCTTCACATGAGCAGCAATGTAGCAGTGCTTGTATGGTGCCACATCTTTGAATTCATTACTGGACCCCTAAAAGGAAAGCTCAGATGTGTTATTGGTGAGCCCAACTGGTGGAATTTTGTGACACTGACCTTCTAAAGTTGTATAATTTTTTACAGGCAATGATTGAGACTATAAATGACCATAAAAAGTTTATAATGTGCTCAGCAATGCAGTTTTGATGTTGCTTAAAAACAAAACACAATAAAAGCCCGCAGTGCATTAATATTTCCTTGTTTATTCTCTCTCCCTTTTACGCTGAAGAGCAGGTGTGCCATGAGTACTAAGCAATAACAGTGGGGTCTTTTCATGCTCTTGTACCTATACAGAATATTGCTTTCTCAGGATGCTCACTGGTCAGCTTGGGTGGGCCAAGAATTAAGAAAAAAATCCTTAGCCCACCCTGTCTGAGCCTGCAAGACTGAATAATATTTTCAAAGCTTTGGGGTTAAGATATTCATCTACTCTTTCACCTCTGACATTCAGTCAATCTATCTATCTTAAGTATTTACATGGCCTCCATTGCTATGGTATCTGTATGTCTCACTATCTTCACTTATTTAATGTCACAACATCCCTGAGAGATGGGGAAGTGAAGACCATACCTTCCTCGAAGAACTTAGCACTCATTCGGGGCAAATCTTGGTAGTGGGAGATTTCCTTCTCCATTTGAAGGCCAGTTTTCAGAAGTGACCTGACATATCTTTAAAGGTGTCATATAAATCTAGATACTGTCTTGCATGACCTTCTCATAAACAAACTAGGGAAATGTAACCTAGATGGAGCTACTATAAGGGGCATAAAAAAACTGGTTGTAAAACCATTCCCAGGAAGGACATGATGAGTGGGGTCCTGCAGGGATGAGTTCTGGATCTGGTTCTGTTCAATATCTTCATCAATGATTTAGATAACGGCATAGAGAGTACACTTATAAAGTTTGTGGACGATACCAAGCTTGGAGGGGTTGCAAGTGCTTTGGAGGATAGGATTAAAATTCAAAATGATCTGGACAAACTGGAGAAATGGTCTGAAGTAAATAGGATAAAATTCAATACGGACAAATGCAAAATACTCCACTTAGGAAGGAACAACCAGTTGCACACATACAAAATGGGAAATGACTGCCTGGAAAGAGGTCTGGGGGTCATATTGGACCACAAGCTAAATATGAGTCAACGCTGTAACTGTTGCAAAAAAAGCGAACATCATTCTGGGATGTCTCAGCAGGAGTGTTGTAAGCAAGACACGAAAAATAATTCTTCAGTTGTACTCTGAGCTGATTAGGCCTCAACAGGAGTATTGTGTCCAGTTTCGGGCACCACATTTCAGGAAGGATGTGGACAAATTTAAAAGAATCCAGAGAAAAGCAACAAAAATTATTAAAGGTCTAGAAAACATGATCTATGAGGGAAAATTTGAAAAAAAAATTTGTTTGTTTAGTCTGGAAAAGAGAAGACTGAGGGGGGACATAACCATTTTAAAGTACATAAAAGGTTGTTACAAGGAGGAGGGAGAAAAATTGTTTTTCTTAATCTCTGAGGATAGAACAAGAATCAATGGGATTAAATTGCAGCAAGGGAGGTTTAGGTTGGACTGTAGGAAAATCTTCCTAACTGTCAGGGTGGTTAAGCACTGGAATAAATTGCCTGGGGAGGTTGTGGAATCTCCATCCTTGGAGATTTTTAAGAGCAGGTTGGACAAACACCTGTCAGGGATGGTCTAGATAATATTTAGTCCTGCCGTGTGTGCAGGGGAGTGGGCTAGATGACCTCTCAAGGTCCCTTCCAGTCCTCTGATTACTATTGTATCAGTGCAGGTCTCATGAGAGAAGAAATCCCAATTTCAGTGTCTAAGGAATAAGAACTCTGGCTCTTGGCAGATTTGCCAGGTAGGACAGAAGGAACTCCCCTGAGCTAAAAGACTAAGGCCGGGATTTTCTGTGGGGCCTTATGGGAGTTAGAAATCGTATAATCATAGCAACCAGTGGTGAGAAAAAGCTGTTTTCCATTTTGTTCATCCCTCTGTCACTTCATGATTGCTCCCTGCAGTTTATTTTCAGGTGCTTTGTCTAGTCAACTTTTAGATGTCTCAAGTAACGGGGCTTCCATCGCTTCCCATGGGAAACTTTTCCATAGTCTTAATGGGTCTTTTTTCTTGTCGTCTTGGTCTGTACGGGAATGTGCTCATTGAAAAAAGATCAGCAAAACAAAAATGTATCCTGGGCCTGGTCTCTCTCTCTCTCTGGGCTAAGGGCCATTTCTTCTGGTGGGGTTTTAAATAGCTGAGTTGTGGAAGAAGTGCCACTTTGACCCTGGAGGAGTTTGTGCCGGTATTCCCCTTGGATTCCATTGATGTGGGGTCCATACCTATGTGATTTGAGTTCTGGCCTTGAATAGCTTGGAAATCTCAAAATGAAGCTCAGTTTTATCTGGTTTTGCAGTGATGCCATGCAAGCCTGCACATTTCAAGTGATTTTTGCGGCAGGGGCAGCTGGGAAAAGAACTCAGGTTGTTAACTGTTGGTCAAGTTCTCTCCCATTTCTTTTAGGGCATTCTTTACCTATTGTGAGCTGATAACTCAACTTGTACCACCTAGCACCTGCTTAAGATTTTGGACATTAACAGAGCTCCAGTTCACAATGACTTTTAACAGGTTCTCACTCCACAGCAGCACACACCTGCTGAACAATGGAGGAGCTCACACTAGAGAACTAATTTTGACACCTCCAAAATGTGAACCCAGAAGAACGTTTGTGCTGCTCAGTTTAGGATTCTGGTGCCCTGCAAGGAAGCTCCATGTCCAATTTCTGTGCTGCCTAGGCAATGAAAGCATCAGGAGAGGTTCTTTTACCAGAGGAATTGCATAAGTAGCTAACTACTCCTTTATAAATCTAGAGTTAGGGCTATGTGGACATAATAAGAACCTCCCTGAGACTTTGTTCATTGATAGAACTGAACTAGCTAGAGCTGAGCCCAACACCAAAACAAATATTTTGCCTCAGTTTTTAATGAGGCTCGAGAAGAGCTTTGGGGTAATGAGGTAGAAATTACCACATACGAGATGGAAGTCAAACTCGAGCACCTTAATGGGACTAAATAAGGGGGCTTGGAAAATCTACATCCAAGAATATTAAAGGAATTGGCTCATGAATTGCAAGCCCAATAGCAAGGATTTTTAATGAATCTGTTAACTCGGGGGTCATACTATATCACAGGAGACTTGTTAATATAGTTCCTATTTTTAAGAACGGGGAAAAAAGTCATCCAGGAAACTACAGGCCTGTTAGTTTGACCTCAACTGAAACAAATTTTGAAAGAGAAAGTAGTTAAGGACAGAGGTGAATGGTAATTGGGATAAAATACAAAATGGTTTTACAAAAGGTAGATTGTGCTGAGCCAACGTGATCTCCTTCTTTGAGCAGATAACTGCTTTTTTAGGAAATTCAGTAGATCTAATCTACCTGGATTTCAGTAAGGCATTTGACACAGTTCCACATGGGAAATTATTAGTTAAATTGGAGAAGACGGGGATTAATATGAGAATTGAAAGGTGGATAAGGAACTGGTTAAAGAGGAGACTACAATGGATCATACTGAAAGGTGAACTGTCAGGCTGGAGGGAGGTTACTAGTGGAGTTCTTCAGGGATCAGTCTTGGGAACAATCTTATTTAACATTTTTATTACTGACCTTGGCATGAAAAGTGAAAGTGTGCTAATAAAATTTGCAGTTGACACAAAGCTGGGAGGTATTGCCAGTATGGAGAAGGACTGGAATATCATACAAGAAGATCTGGATGATCTTGCAAACTGGAGTAATAGAAATGGGATGAAATTTAATAGTGCAAAGTCATGCATTTAGGGACTAACAGCAAGCATTTTTGCTGTAAACTGCGGTTTGAAGCAACGGAGGAGAAAGATCACAGAATGACTATGAGCCGTCAATGTGATGTGGCTGTGAAAAAGGCTAACGCAGTCCTAGGGTGCATCAAGCGAGGTATTTCCAGTAGAGACAGGGAAGTGTTAGTACCATTAAACAGGGCACTGGTGAGACCTCATCTGGAATACTGTGTGCAATTCTGGTCTCCCATGTTTAAGAAAGATGAATTCAAACTGGAACAGGTGCAGAGAAGGGCTATTAGGATGATGCGAGGAATGGAAAGCCTACCTTATGAGAGGAGACTCAAAGAGCTTGGCATGTTTAGCCTAATCAAAAGAAGGTTGAGGGAAGATATGATTGCTCTCTATAAATACATCAGAGGGATACATGCCAGGGAGAGAGATGTGTTATTTAAGTTAAAGGCCAATGTGGAGACAAGAACAAATGGATATAAACTGGCCATCAACAAGTTTAGGCTTGAAATTAGGTGAAGGTTTCTAACCATCAGAGGAGTGAAGTTCTGGAACAGCCTTTCAAGGGGAGCAGTGGGGACAAAAATCCTAACTAGCTTCAAGACTGAGCTTGATAATCTTATGGAGGGTTGGTATGATGGGACTGCCTACAATGGCATGTGGTCCGTTGGTGACTGCCACTAGCAAAAATCCCCAACTGCTAGAGGAGGGACACTAGCTGGGGAGGGCTCTGAGTTACTACAAAGAATTCTTTCCCAGGTATATGCTGGTGGGTCTTGCTCATATGCTCAGGGTCTAATTGATCACCATATTTGGGGTTGGGAAGGAATTTCCCCCCGTCAGATTGGCAGAGACCCTGAGGGTTTTTGCCTTCCTCTGCAGCATGGGGCATGGGTCACTTGCAGGTTTAAACTAGTGTAAATGGTGGATTTCCTGTAACTTGAAGTCTTTAAACCATTACTTCAGTAGCTCAGCCAGAAGTTAGGGGTCTATCACGGGGGGGGGGGAGGGGGGGTGAGGTTCTTTGGCCTGTGATGTGCAGGAGGTCAGACTAGATGACAACGATGATCCTTTCTCACCTTAAAGTCTATGAGACCTTTCTTTCACCTCTGGTTTCTAGTCAGGTGGACTAGACACTGAACTACTGAAGTCCCCCACGGAAGTCTGTCTTTGAAGTATTTCCAAGGAGGACTGAAAACAGAAGTGTCAGATCGCTCCTTAAAAAAAAATGTTTCCCCCTGGATTTCCAGCCATACCTTGCAGACTCTGAAGGGGGCAGAGAACTCAGACAAGTTTCAGTGAAGTAGCTGATTTTTTGGAGGATTATCTGAACATTTTTAGGTTCACTCATCTCTTTGTAGAGCTTCTTTTGGGCTCTACTGTGCCTTTCACAAACAAGGGGAAAGGAGACCAGGTGGGTTATTGGACTAATAACCAGAGGCAGTCTGTATACGCTGCTCCAAGGTGGGGAGAATGCCTGAGGGGAATGCTCTCTGAGGTGGCTTCCACACCTCTGTTTTGGAGGTTCCATCTACACAATCCCCTTTCCTCCTTGCTCTCCCCATTCCCCACCCCTTTTGGGGTATCTAGTGCTAAGACTTCTGGGATTCTTGCAATGCAGGAGTCCTAAGGCTTGGATCACGCCTACCACCTGTGCAGATGGGCAAAGGAAGAAGGCTCCTTGTGCCTGAGCTTTAACCCCCACATGCAGCCATGCAGGGCTAGCCAGGACCTGGTTCTTGGAGGGGATTGCAGTCATTATTATCAGTTCCCAGTATGCTCTGTTTGATAGCTGTAAGAAACTTAAAAAAAATCTATAGTTATAAGCCAGATAACACTGCACTCTGCTGTCCATACATTGCATTTGTAGGGTTATGATAAACATCTGACATTTATGTACAAAAAGAAAGTGGTCTCTGCAGGTGAACAGGAAGGAAAAATGAGGCACCCAAAATTAGCAGACACATGTGAAAGATAAGGTCATAGGATGCACTTCAGCAGCTGTTACTTTATAGTCCTGTTGGGGCAAATCTTGGGCACCAGACTCAGTTTTTATTCAGTCCTCACCCAAACACATTCAATTTCTTCCTCAGAATCTTCTGAGAATTAAATACCTGGGGCAACTCATTTTTTGAAGTGAATAGGAAGCTAAATGCAACACAAGAAAAATTTTAACAAAAGAAGAGTAAACACACAGGTGAAGCAAAATATATCATTATAGTGTAGTAAATAAGCAAACCATTTAAAATATTTAATCAGTTACCATGTAAAGAAGCAACAGAGGGTCCTGTGGCACCTTTGAGACTAACAGAAGTACTGGGAGCATAAGCTTTCGTGGGTAAGAACCTCACTTACCCTTGCATCTGAAGAAGTGAGGTTCTTACCCACGAAAGCTTATGCTCCCAGTACTTCTGTTAGTCTCAAAGGTGCCACAGGACCCTCTGTTGCTTTTTACAGATTCAGACTAACACGGCTACCCCTCTGATACTTGACACCATGTAAAGAAGAACTCTAAACTTTTAAAAAAATATAACTGCATTTCAATAAGGGAAAATACTAGTGTCTCAAAATCTAATAATCACACAATTTGGTGAGTCAGTTTTTCAGTAAAATATATATGGCTACCCCAGAGCTATGTTGTTGATACACTGCCCATGATGGCCGCTTGAAATGTGACAACAACAGCAAAGATGGAACTCAGAGCTGCTGCTCCGAAACCACAGGCTTCTGCTCTTGAGCTAAAAGAAAATCCCTAATTATTCCTGCAGTATTGGGACCAATGATATGAAAGCAAGCAATTTGGAATTCATCCAGTAGAGGGTAGTAGCATATGTATCTGTAGCCCCTTCATCAGTGTGTATTACAAGGCCTGGTCTGTGCCTGATTCACAGAGGATGCAAGTCTGTTACAGCGCCTGCTAAAGAGCCTGACTTTTTAGCTCAAGCTCTAGAGATTTATAGTTTCAATTTTGGATGTTCTTGGTTCAATCCCTAGCATTTCAACCAAGAGGGCAACCATCACATATATGCATTAGCCATTCATTTTAATATCTTTCCCAGACTTTGTGTAAACCCTAAGAAGGTCTCAGAGACTTCTCACATCATCCACTGCTTTGATAACATGTTACTAAAAGTCTCAGTTACAGCATGTCACTCACAAAAGTCAAAGTTTCGCTTACTAAAACTAACTATGCAATTGAGCCTTCAGGGTGATTTGGATTGGTGTGAAGAACTCCAATCTTTGGTAGGGTATCTGGACAGGCTCTAAGCTGATATATAATGGACACCGTCCTTTCTGCTCGAGAGGGTACCTTGTTGTATACTATATACAATAAGAACAGCAATTTGTAAAGGTTTCTTTCGTAACTTGTCAAACATGTTCCCCTCAAGTCACAAAGTAAACAGAAGGAAAAAATGTGCCTGCTACTTCTGGCAAATCTTGTGAGTAATGACGTTTTTCAAACCCGATTGTATTTGTTCTACAGTTCTTGCCCACTACATTTATATGCAGAGGAGAACCTGTGTGTGTTGTTTCGTTTGTTCATTCACCCCCACAGCACCTTGTTCTCCCTTACTTTTGACCCTCCACAAAAGTCTGAAATCCGTGCAGGGCTGGTGGAGTGGAGACTGAGTGATCAGAAAGGAGGAGTTGGTGGGGCCTTGGACACACATCATTCCTCATCTAGCCCTGTGGAAACTAGGTGAAAAAGACAATATGACCCTAGAGTGTGTGCTCTTTTCTACATAACCCCTTCCCTTAATTCCCTCCCTCCATATCTCCTCCCCCAGGATTTAGGTTGCAGCTGCAGTCAGGGAAAAGCTCTGGGACTATGACTCCCATGGCAGCCATGCTGTTGCCTCACTTTGGCCATTGAGGCATAGTTACCATGTGGATGGCACTTGCTTCCCTGCAATCTGTCACATTTGGACATTTTTTAAGCTGGGTGGCAAACTCCTCTTCATCCCACCCCCAAGACAGGCTCAGTAGAGAAGAAATTTGTGGGTGATTCCTTAAAGGTCTCCTCATTAGAGTTCCCTTCCACTAGCTAGCCTCTGGGACAGCGTGACCTGGACCATTCAGGAAGGAAATTACTTACTTCAGTACATATTTACTTTAGTACATTAGTGCTGCTTAAACCAGGGTCAGGATTTGCACCATCTTGGTCACTGCGGTCAGTTGGCACAGGGGTGGGTTTTCCCCATATGCTCTGCGAGGTAGCTGGTTCTGCAGATCCCAGTAAAACTACCCAGAAACACCACAGACTCGGTTCAGTGGTGAAGGTGCTAAGCATGGTTCTAACACCCCCTAGATTCTACAGGTACACTAATGCATGCCGGTGACTGGAGTCAGCTCAGTCCACAGTGGGACTTTCTGCTGCTCCCTCCGCTGGACAGAGGTGCCCCTCCTATGATTTCTCTTATACATTGAAACAAACAAATTATGTATCACGCTCCTGATGTGGTTAGTTGCCAAACCTGCACCTTGTACCCGCTGTTTCAAACAAAACATCCCCATTCATTATTCTGTCCTCCCATCCTTGCCTTACTCAGGATCGGTGTGTTCCTGTACCACTTCCCAGGAATGTGTTTACATGACTATCCAGTACCTAGTACTTAGGAGTGCCTGTGTTTTAGCAACACTTGCCGTACCTTTGCCAAGTTCATGTACTGGACAGTGAACTTGTAAGCAAGCGTCTGCTTTATGACAGGGCCTGACTTTGGCTCATAGCATGGCCTGACTTTGCAGACTGTGGTTCAGACCTCAGGCCTTGCACCAGGCCCAGTGCTCCAATCTGTCTCTCTCTCTACTACAGTCAGCAGTGCAGTTTGCCTACATGTTTCAAACTGCCATGGAGCTGTAAATTCTTGTAGCAGAAGTGTTTTACACACCTTTGCCATTTCACTGCACAATCATTCCAGAGTACAAAAATATATTGGAAGGACAGAACAGGTCATGCGGGAGGGAGGTGCACTATATGTGAAAGAAAATGTAGAATCAAATGAAGTAAAAATCTTAAGTGAATCCACATGTTCCATAGAATCTCTATGGATAGTAATTCCATGCTCTAATAAGAATATAACAGTAGGGATCTATTATTGACCACCTGACCAGGACAGTGATAGTGATGATGAAATGCTAAGGGAGATTAGAGAGGCTATCAAAATAAAGAACTCAATAATAGTGGGGGATTTCAATTATCCCCATATTGACTGGGTACATGTCACCTCAGGACAAAATGCAGAGACAAAATTTCTTGATACTTTAAATGACTGCTTTTTGGAGCAGCTAGTACAGGAACCCACAAGGAGAGAGGCAATTCTCAATTTAGTCCTGAGTGGAGCGCAGGATCTGGTCCAAGAGGTAACTATAACAGGACTGCTTGGAAATAGTGACAATAATATAATAACAATTAACATTCCTGTGGTGGGAAGAACACCTCAACAGCCCAACACTGTGG
This sequence comes from Malaclemys terrapin pileata, assembly GCF_027887155.1. Classification (NCBI taxonomy): domain Eukaryota; kingdom Metazoa; phylum Chordata; order Testudines; family Emydidae; genus Malaclemys; species Malaclemys terrapin. The sequence goes on from NC_071512.1 coordinate 31,467,361, forward strand.
CATTTAATTTCAGAAAGGGGAACTATGCAAAAATGAGGAGATTAGTTAAACAGAAATTAAAAGGTACAGTGACTAGAGTTTCAGGGTAGCAGCCGTGTTAGTCTGTATCCTCAAAAAAAACAGGAGTACTTGTGGCACCTTAGAGACTAACAAATTTATTTCACTCTATATGCATCCGAAGAAGTGGGTTGTAGCCCATGAAAGCTTATGCTCTAATAAATTTGTTAGTCTCTAAGGTGCCACAAGTACTCCTGGTTTTTTTGAGTGACTAGAGTGAAATCCCTGCAAGCTGCATGGACATATTTAAAAGACACCATAAAAGAGGCCCAACTTAAATGTATACCCCAAATTAAAAAACACAGTAAAAGAACAAAAAAAGAGCCACCATGGCTTAACAACCATGTAAAGGAGGCAGTGAGAGATAAAAAGGCATCTTTTAAAAAGTGGAAGTCAAATTCTAGTAAGGTAAATGGAAAGGGCATAAACACTGTCAAATTAAGTGTAAAAGTGTAAAAAGAAAAGCCAAAAAGGAATTTGAAGAACAGCTAGCCAAAAACTCAAAAGATAACAACAAAATGTTTAAGTACATCAGAAGTAGGAAGCCTGCTAAACAACCAGTGGGGCCCCTGGACGAATGAGATACAAAAGGAGCACTTAAGGATGATAAAGTCATTGAGGAGAAACTAAATGAATTCTTTGCTTCAGTCTTCATGGCTGAGGATGTTAGGGAGATTCCCAAACCTGAACCGTCCTTTGTAGGTGACAAACCTGAGGAATTGTTACAGATTGAAGTGCCACTAGAGGAGGTTTTGGAATTAATTGATAAACTTAACAGTAACAAGTCACCGGGACCAAGTGGCATTCACCCAAGAGTTCTGAAAGAATTCAAATGTGAAATTGCGGAACTGTTAACTATGGTTTGTAACCTGTCCTTTAAATCAACTTCTGTACCCAATGACTGGAAGATAGCTAATGTAATGCCAATATTTAAAAAGGGCTCTAGAGGTGATCCCGGCAATTACAGACTGGTAAGTTTAACGTCAGTACCGGGCAAGTTAGTTGAAACAATTGTAAAGAATAAAATTGTCAGATACATAGAAGAACATAAATTGTTGGGCAAAGTCAACATGGTTTCTGTAAAGGTAAATCAAGTTTTATTAATCTATTAGAGTTCTTTGAAGGGGTCAACAAACATGTGGACAAGGGGGATCCAGTGGACAAGGATTGCACATTGGAAAAAATAACCCCAACTGTACATATAATATGATAGGGGCTAATTTAGCTACAACTAATCAGGAAAGAGATCTTGGAGTCATCGTGGATAGTTCTCTGAAGACATCCATGCAGTGTGCAGTGGCAGTCAAAAAAGCAAACAGGATGCTAGGAATTATTAAAAAAGGGATAGAGAATAAGACGGAGAATATCTTATTGCTCTTATATAAATCCATGGTACGCCCACATCTTGAATACTGCATACAGATCTAATGCCACTATATCTCAAAAAAGATATACTGGCATTAGAAAAGGTTCAGAGAAGGGCAACTAAAATGATTAGGCGTTTGGAACGGATCCCATGTGAGGAGAGATTAAAGAGGCTAGGACTTTGCAGCTTGGAAAAGAGGAGACTAAGGGGGATATGATAGAGGTATATAAAATCATGAGTGATGTGGAGAAAATGAAGAGGGAAAAGTTATTTACTTGTTCTCATAATATAAGAACTAGGGGCCACCAAATGAAATTAATGGGCAGCAGGTTTAAAACAAATAAAAGGAAGTTCTTCTTCAGGCAGCACACAGTCAACCTGTGGAACTCCTTACCTGAGAAGATTGTGAAGGCTAGGACTATAACAGGGTTTAAAAGAGAACTAGATAAATTCATGGAGGTTAAGTTCATTAATGGCTATTAGCCAGGATGGATAAGGAATGGTGTCCCTAGCCTCTGTTTGTCAGAGGGTGGAGATGGATGGCAGGAGAGAGATCACTTGATCATTACCTGTTAGATTCACTCCCTCTGGGGCACCTGGGATTGGCCACTGTTGATAGACAGGATACTGGGCTGAATGGATCTTTTGGTCTGACTCAGTATGGCCTTTCTTATGTTTATACTTTTACTGTGAAACAGATTTAACATGTTATCCCTTTAAATCACTACAACAGTACTGAGGTATGCCTTTCAATATTATACAGACCACACATTCACTCATAGAATCCCTATAGCACCTATAATGAAACAATCCTCCCTATAATCAAATTTTGTTTTGTAAATCATTGTTTTCAACTAAGAATAAACCATTCTACAAACAGCTTCACCTTTAAAGACACACAGTCTCCTAGATGGACAAGATAAGATATGCATGATCCATGCAGCAAAAACTAATTGAAATTAACCATGTAATTAATGTCTTCCACAATTTAGCCCTCTCTAGTGAGTTGCTCTGAAGAATACCACAGGCACACAGCAGAGTGCAGCAGAGTTTCATGTGTACAGCGTGATTTCTGGCTCCTACCCAATAGAATGCAGTACAGCATTTATCTGCCAAGTCTCAGGATAGAATATACACAAAAGAAGTCAGACAGGCAAAATAATAACACTTCTCAAGAGGCGAGGCTATTTTAACCGGCAAAAGCATCCACATTGGCAATTGGCCTTTGGAGATCTGGTAATCACTTCCAGATGGTTAAAGGTCAGAGTCTCATGAGCATCCTTCACTGACTTCCATGAGATAGACCCTTGCACCTTAAGGATCAGAGTTTGGTCCTTCATTTGGTCACTGGAGGAAACTGACCTTGCCAAAGGCTTAGGGAAGTGGTATTATTGAAAGGTGACTCCTACATTTGCAGTTCATTTAAAAAAGAAAATCAAGCCAGTCTGATAATGTTTATAACTTAGGGATGGAGAGATAATATTCTGCATATTGAAGCCTGCCTGAGTTTTCCTAGTTAATGTGTGAGCTTCAAAATGTTTTTAAGAGTCAATGTGAATAAGGTGCCTAATGTGCCCATTCTCATCCTGTGTCTTTTCTCCATGCCCCATCCATCTCTCTTCCTTCTCTTAACACAGATCCACTTCTCTCCTTTTGTCCCAAATCCTTCTCTTTCCTGCCACTACTTTGTGCTGGATACAAACAGTCTCTCCCTCACTCTCCCTTTTCCCCACACCTTTGGCCCCTATTACCTTTTCTACATAGCCCTCACTTTATTCCCCCCTCACTCCCCTCTGATCTAGTTTCAACTGAAGCCAGGGGAAAGCCCTGGTAGCATGACTCTGTTGAAGTGGCCTCATTTGGTCACATTCTGTCAGAAGATGTGGGGTCAGGAAGGGATTTTCCACCCCAGTACCCCATGGTAGAACACTTATGCTACACAATGTGCAGGGTTGTTTTGCCCCTTTCCTCTGAAGCATCAGGCATTAGCCACTGCCTGAGAATATGTCTGACTAAATGGACTCACGATTTGATCCTGTATGGCAAATCATATGTTTGACAAGGGTTTGGCTTGGTTCTTAGTTTATCCAGACCACTTAACCCATCCCCAGTTAGACTGTTCCTGTCTAATCTCCAAAGCTGCTAGTTTGTTATCAGAGGGCACCCTAGCTATCAGCAAGATAGACATCTGACTATGGTGCCAGGTCATAGAATCATAGAATATCAGGGTTGGAAGGGACCTCAGGAGGTCATCTAGTCCAACCCCATGCTCAAAGCAGGACCAATTCCCAACTAAATCATCCCAGCCAGGGCTTTGTCAAGCCTGACCTTAAAAACCTCTAAGGAAGGAGATTCCACCACCTCCCTAGGTAACCCATTCCAGTGCTTCACCACCCTCCTAGTGAAAAAGTTTTTCCTAATATCCAACCTAAACCTCCTCCACTGCAACTTGAGACCATTACTCCTTGTTCTGCCATCTGGTATCACTGAGAACAGCCGAGCTCCATCCTCTTTGGAACCCCCCCTCAGGTAGTTGAAAACAGCTATCAAATCCCCCCTCATTCTTCTCTTCTGGAGACTAAACAATCCCAGTTCCCTCAACCTCTCCTCAGAAGTCATGTGCTCCAGACCCCTAATCATTTTTGTTGCCCTCCGCTGGACTCTTTCCAATTTTTCCACATCCTTCTTGTAGTGTGGGGCCCAAAACTGGACACAGTATTCCAGATGAGGCCTCACCAATGTCGAATAAAGGGGAACGATCACGTTCCTCGATCTGCTGGGAATGCCCCTACTTATACAGCCCAAAATGCCGTTAGCCTTCTTGGCAACAAAAGCACACTGTTGACTCATATCCAGCTTCTCGTCCACTGTGACCCCTAGGTCCTTTTCTGCAGAACTGCTACCTAGCCGTCCCTAGTCTGTAGCTGTGCATGGTATTCTTCCGTCCTAAGTGCAGGACTCTGCACTTGTCCTTGTTGAACCTCATCAGGTTTCTTTTGGCCCAATCCTCTAATTTGTCTAGGTCCCTCTGTATCCGATCCCTACCCTCTAGTGTATCTACCTCGCCTCCCAGTTTAGTGTCATCTGCAAACTTGCTGAGAGTGCAATCCTCCTGATCATTAATAAAGATTAAACAAAACTGGCCCCAGGACCGACCACTGGGGCACTCCACTCGAAACCATCTGCCAACTAGACATGGAACCATTGATCACTACCCGTTGAGCCCGACGATCTAGCCAGCTTTCTATCCACCTTACAGTCCATTCATCCAGCACATACTTCTTTAACTTGCCGGCAAGAATACTGTGGGAGACCGTATCAAAAGCTTTGCTAAAGTCAAGAAATAACACATCCACTGCTTTCCCCTCATCCACAGAACTGGTTATCTCATCATAGAAGGCAATTAGGTTAGTCAGGCACGACTTCCCCTTGGTGAATCCATGCTGACTGTTCCTGATCACTTTCCTCTCCTCTAAGTGTTTCATAATTGATTCCTTGAGGCCCTGCTCCATGATTTTTTCCAGGGACTGAGGTGAGGCTGACTGGCTTGTAGTTCCCCGGATCCTCCTCCTTCCCTTTTTTAAAGATGGGCACTACATTAGCCTTTTTCCAGTCATCCGGGACCTCCCCCAATCGCCATGAGTTTTCAAAAATAATGGCTAATGGCTTTGCAATCTCATCCACCAACTCCTTTAGCACCCTCGGATGCAGCGCATCCGGCCCCATGGACTTGTGCACGTCCAGTTTTTCTAAATAGTCCCGAACCACTTCTTTCTCCACAGAGGGCTGGTCATCGTCTCCCCATACTGTGCTGCCCAGTACAGCAGTCTGGGAGCTGACCTTGTTCGTGAAGACAGAGGCAAAAAAATCATTGAGTACATTAGCTTTTTCCACATCCTCTATCACTAGGTTGCCTCCCTCATTCAGTAAGGGGCCCACACTTTCCTTGACTTTCTTCTTGTTGCTAACATACCTGAAGAAACCCTTCTTGTTACTCTTAACATCTCTTGCTAGCTGCAACTCCAAGTGTGATTTGGCCTTCCTGATTTCACTCCTGCATGCCTGAGCAATATTTTTATACTCCTCCCTGGTCATTTGTCCAATCTTCCACTTCTTGTAAGCTTCTTTTTTGCGTTTAAGATCAGCAAGGATTTCACTGTTTAGCCAAGCTGGTCGCCTGCCATATTTACTATTCTTTCTACACATCGGGGTGGTTTGTTCCTGCAACCACAATAAGGATTCTTTAAAATACAGCCAGCTCTCCTGGACCCCTTTGCCCTTCATGTTATTCTCCCAGGGGATCCTGCCCATCAGTTCCCTGAGGGAGTCAAAGTCTGCTTTTCTGAAGTCTAGGGTCCGTATTCTGCTGCTCTCCTTTCTTCCTTGTGTCAGGATCCTGAACTCGACCATCTCATGGTCACTGCCTTCCAGGTTCCCATCCACTTTTGCTTCTCCTACTAATTCTTCCCTGTCTGTGAGCAGCAGGTCAAGAAAAGCTCTGCCTCTAGTTGGTTTCTCCAGCACTTGCACCAGGAAATTGTCCCCTACACTTTCCAAAAACTTCCTGGATTGTCTGTGCACCGCTGTATTGCTCTCCCAGCAGATATCAGGGTGATTAAAGTCTCCCATGAGAACCAGGGCCTGCGATCTAGCAACTTCTGCTAGTTGCCAGAAGAAAGCCTTGTCCACCTCATCCCCCTGGTCTGGTGGTCTATAGCAGACTCCGACCACGACATCACCCTTGTTGCTCACACTTCTCAACTTTATCCAGAGACTCTCAGGTTTTTCTGCAGTTTCATACTGGGGCTCTGAGCAGTCATACTCCTCTCTTACCTACAACTCCCCCACCTTTTCTGCCCTGCCTGTCCTTCCTGAACAGTTTATATCCATCCATGACAGTACTCCAGTCATGTGAGTTATCCCACCAAGTCTCTGTTATTCCAATCGCATCATAGTTCCCTGACTGTGCCAGGAGTTCCAGTTCTCCCTGCTTGTTTCCCAGGCTTCTTGCATTTGTGTATAGGCATTTAAGATAATACATCGATCGTTCCTCTTTCTCAGTATGAGATAGGAGTCCTCCCCTCTTGCGCAATCCTTCTTGTGCTTCCTCCCAGGATCCCATTTGCCCACTTACCTCAGGCCTTTGGTCTCCTTCCCCCGGTGAACCTAGTTTAAAGCCCTCCTCACTAGGTTAGCCAGCCTGCTTGTGAAGATGCTCTTCCCTCTCTTCGTTAGGTGGAGGCCGTCTCTGCCTAGCACTCCTCCCTCTTGGAACACCATCCCATGGTCGAAGAATCCAAAGCCTTCTCTCCGACACCACCTGCGTAGCCATTCATTGACTTCCACGATTCAACAGTCTCTACCCAATCTTTTCCTTGCACAGGGAGGATGGACAAGAACACCACATTTGGCCCAGCTACCTCACAGCTATGCAAGCAGGGAAGGGACTTCGCTGTTATGCCACTTAGCTCCGATCAGGGATTAAGAAGGGGGAGTTGGCCCCTCTGCCCCTCCCCCTATTTTGCCCCTACCAAGTTCAGGTTTTCAAAAATGAGGGTCCTGGCTCACCATTTAAAAAATGTTGGGGCCATTCCAAGGGAAATCCTTCTGAGCCCTCAAAGCCCTGGGTTGGAGCATGCTCAGTCACTTTGTGGAAATGGGGCAAATGTAGGGAGACCAAATACCCTGATAATATCAGGATTGTCCTGATATTAGGGGCTTTGTTTTATAAACAACTATTTCTCCCCACCCTTCTCCCCTGTGGCTGGGCGACGACTCACCAGAGCGGCACCTTCTGCTGGTTGTCTTGGGAATTAGCTCTTTTCAGCCCAGAGCGCCCTCTGCAGGTCAGTGGCTTGCTTGCCGCTGGCCCCCTTGTCCCTCCCGGACCCCAGTGCCCTTCTACTTCAGGGTTCTGCCTGCAGCAGCAACACACTGTCTCTGAGTCTCCCCTCCCAGGGGAACCCCCAGCCCTCTATCCCCACCTTGCCTCAGATACTACTGCCAGTCATCAAGCCCCTGCTCACTGGGGCAGACTGCAGTCTGTAAACCACTCATCACCGGCAAGGGGGTTAGGACCTGCTGCCTTTGCCTATCTCTGGGCTGCCTTTCTGCAGCCTCAGTACCCTTTTGTAGGCCTTTAACTAGGCCTGCAGCCTGGGCTTTTGCTATGCTGGAGCTCCCCAACTCCCTCTGCCCTTCCCTAGTACTTCTCCACCCTAGGTACCCTTCTCAGCTCCCAGGCAGCCAGGTCCTTCTCTCTCAAAAAGCTAGAGAGAGAATCTCCTCCAGTCTCTGGCCCTCAGCCCTCTTAAAGGGGCAACCGTGGCCTGATTGGGGTGTGGCCACATCTGTGGCTGCTTTCCCCCAATCAGCCTAGCTTTTCCCCCAACCCAGCCCTCTCCCCAAAAAACCTGTCCCAATGTTTCACGCTTGCTATCTGGTCACCCTAGATATTTGCAGTCTCGTCACATGTATGAGCTGTGAGGGGATGGAGCATCCTCAGTGAGGACAGAATCGTCAAAATTTTTAGCTGAAGCTCTAGCATGTCTCTACTGAGTATATGCAAACAGGCCAGATTTGGGCAGATTTTCCTGGGGCTGACAGAAAGCATATCCCCATACACAAAGGCCCCTGCCAAATTTCATGTCCCTGATCCAAAGTACATGGGCACTAGAGTTTTCCAAAAATATCACCAGAAATTTTTAACATGGGCAAAACAATATATTTTCTCCTAGCCTCATTCTTGGAAATGGCTGAACAGTTTTGCTGAATGTTTGCCTAAAACTTCCGCCTGAAGCAGATCCCTGGCATGGACGATTTCAGTCCAAACGATTAAAGTGTGGCAAAGTTATAAGTAGCAGAAAACAAAGTCTTAAAATGGGAAGAGTCAGGCAACCTTAATAATAGTGCTAATAACCTCAGTAGAGGATGATTTAGTGCTGTGTGGTAAATTCGAGCTGCTGGGTTTAAATTTACTACATGTCTGGTACACTGCCCACATTGAGGTATTGGTATTTATGTGGTAAGTTGTGACTCACTGGGTAGATTGCTGGAAGCTCATACATTGTTGAACAATACCATAAATTGCAATTTTTATGCACCTTTGATTGCCTCACCCACCCTTTGCTGACTCCAACATCTCAACTGGGAGTACTTTTAAGATTCCAAGCCTCTGAGCATCTTCAAACAACTGCCAGTTGAAAAACAATAAAAATGACCTGTCAGAAAAATGTTTCCATCTCTTTCTTCAAAGGTGGATGCATCCACCCAAATTTTCCCTAGTTTGAACAATATTCAGTGCTGGACAAATAACAGGTCTGGTAGACTGTAACTTAGCCGTCCTACAAACAGTAGGTTTATAACATTAGAAAGTGGAGACTGACATAGAGCTCTAAATTCAGTAGCTGAAACCTGTCAAATTTCATGTTCCTATCTTTCAAGAAAATGATATTTCTTTTCTTTCAATATAAGTTAGCATTTTACTATTATTAATTATTATTTAAGAGTTTATTTATCATTTTGACTCATTAGTATGGAAGGATTTGCTCCATAACAGAGCAAAAACTAGTACCAGTCAACACAGCAGCATCATAAAAGTGTCAGTTTAACATCAACAGCAAAAGTTCTGTGTATGTGTCTGAAGTCAAATATCTCAAATTTATTAATGAATTGGCAATGCCATGATTTTGAGTAAAAAATTCCTTCCTGACAAAACTCCATAATCTGAAATCATCTCTAAATACCTTGTAATTTAGTAGGAAATGTATATGTTATCAGAATGATGCTGTATTTAGCAACATGTGTCACAGAAGATTAAAACGCTGGGTTTTGATGTAACAAATTCATCTGTCATGAATCGAGTTCTGGAACTGAACTGGAATGAATTGTCATGAATACTCCTGCAAGTATGGATTTGCAAAAATGCTCATACTATGAACTTTGTTCATGAAATTTGTTTCTTCACCATCATTTAGTGTCATTGCTTATCGTCATATATTATTATTTAAAATCAAACCATGAAATTGTATTTAGATTCTTTGAGCCATCAGGGGAACTATATTGCCTTAGAGTACCCATGTATTGGAGATTTTAAAAATAATCTGTGGATGCTTTGCAAATCAAAAGAAGTATTAATACTCCAGTGTCCAAATCAAGTGGAAATTCTACAAGGTGAGACTTTTTGAGAGCTTGGATTAATCTGTTTAGGAAATGGTATTGCTAAAAAGTAGAACTTTGTTTTTATCCATGAAAAAATAATTAAGTTTTCAGTGATATGAAAAAGTTACCACATCGATTTAATCCAAGAGAGCATGATTTCCCCCTGTACTTTGGATATGCAATAGCTGCAGTATCTCAGGTACCACAGATTTGTATTTGCTTAATTTACATCCCAACTGAGAGACAGGTGAATAAGCACCTTTTGTCTGACAGAAAACCTGTTTCTTCACCTCAGCTGATGACTCAGACCTTGATAAAGACTCTAAGAACAAGTTTTCATTATATATGCATAGCTTCTTACATAGTATCTCTACATACATTTCACAATGACATTGCATACCAGTGTGACCCTGACTTTCATTTAAGACCTCACATGGCATTCTTGGGTGAAACAGAATGTACAACCTAGAATCAGGATATTCTGGTAACCCTCTTGCCAGTTGGCGTTAATCTGTTCTTGGGTAACATTCCCTCCCTTGACTTTCTGAGAGGCAGGATCAATGGCATGAGCCTTATGCTTCTCAGTAGCCCTTTATGAGCAGCATTACATTTTCTTTGAGTACTTTCTTCCTGATAAAAGAGAAAGTGTTGGGCAGAAAGGCAAACGGAGCTACCTCCCTCTTCCTCTAAAAGAAAATATGGATTCATTGTAGCAGAGAAGGGAAGTTCTGTTCTGTGACTGACATCTTCTCTGTTATGGGTATTGCACCTGACAGTGACATTTTATATTAATTGCAATATAGGCTCATGTATAAGATTAGTGTATGTATAAGAACTGTTTGAAAAAAAAATCTCTAGCAGCTTGCAGAGATCTCATATACAAGTTAGTGAATTATGCGTTGGTCTCTCTCTCTCTTCCACCTAGGCACTGGCCTATTGGGCAGCAAGTGCCATTTCCATCTTCCTGCCCACTGACAGACCAATACAGAGACTGTGAGACCCACCTGAGGGACAGGAGGGACTTTGCTCAGAGGGAGCAGATTGTTTGTGTCAGCTGTACATAAGTACTGGGATAGTCCATGTGTGAAGAATATACTATGAACTGCAAGCCGTATATAACATTTTACTCTTTAGATTTCCTATATTCTTTAAGAGAGGGAGCATGTCTTTTTATTTGTCCATAAAACACATGGTATGCAGTAATCCACTGGTCATTAAAGATTCCAAGCCACTTTTTCTAGGGCTAGGTCTACACTACCCGCCTGAATCGGCGGGTAGAAATCGACCTCTCGGGGATCGATTTATCGCGTCCCGTCGGGACGCGACAATCGATCCCCGAATCGACGCTCTTACTCCACCAGCGGAGGTGGGAGTAAGCGCCGTCGACAGAAAGCCGCAGAAGTCGATTTTGCCGCCGTCCTCACAGCGGGGTAAGTCGGCTGCGATACGTCGAATTCAGCTACGCTATTCACGTAGCTGAATTTGCGTATCTTAAATCGACTCCCCCCTGTAGTGTAGATGTACCCTAAGATTTAGGATGATAGTCTGGTGTCCAGATCAAGCTCCAACTTGGCTGATCTGTTTTGCCCTTCTAAATTCCTGCTGCGTTTCAATTGGATATGGAATTCTTCAATTCTGGTTGTGTACTTTTTTGAGAATTGCTGTGTGCTGTTAAACAGTTATTGCATTGCACAACAGATGTTGGGTGCATTTCAGTGGTGGATGGAGAGATTAAAATATATGAAATGCAAGAAAAGGTTGTAATTTGTATTTAAGTTCCCAGATATATGTGGTCTGTTTTTTTCCCCAGAAGATCAAAAAGTCAATGAGAGCAGCAAATGCTCAACAAGTCTAAAAAATAAGGCCACTTTTCTTTAGGCGGGCTAAATGTGAATTTTGGTGTGAACTCTAGGAACTTTCAATTGAAAGTCTTTACCTAGGTTAATGCATGCTAAAGTCGCACTTAAAATAACAGCATTAGAAAATATTAAGGTTTCAGCAGCAGTGTTAACTTGGGTTGACTGCGTGCACCTATATTTTATGGTGTGTATATTTTATGCCAATTGAAGAACACAATTCAATAAATGCCACTGGAAGAGAGAGAGAATATTATTGTATATGGGTCACCAAACCCGGCAGTGGGATTGAGACATTGTTCCTAAAATGCCGGCAAGAATTGGCACTAATAAAGTTTATGAAATGTAGTGAATAAAGATATGGGCTCTCTTCATAGCAAGGTCTGCACACACACACACCCAAGTAGTTAAATGCAGATTAACCTCCCCCACCCAGTTGGGCCTTGGAGAAAGGAGAAGGAGCCAGCCAGAGGGCAGGGGCAGAAGCAGCCAAAGCAGGGAATTCTGGATATTGCTATAGTTTTGACTGGACTTTCTATGCCCTGTGTTGATGGGCTGTTTACTCCAATCCTCCCTCTCAATCTCTTCACTACATACCTCCCCTTCTTACCTCCTGCTCCCGTCTCCCTCACCCAGCTTCCCCTTCCTTTTCTTTCTATTTAACTGATCCCTTCTTAAACAAACCCAAAAAACATTGTGGAACTACATGACTACTAGGAACTACTGTAATAAGCATGTGGGGAAAAAAGAGATTAGGAGGTGCAGCATTCAGTGGGCAACAGGAATGCAATTCAGTGGCGGGACTTCCCCCGTTCAAGATACCACTTCCAATGCCACCACCTCACTCATAGAATGTGTGTAACCTTGAAGAGCTTCAATTTCACAATTATATTCTCCAAAGGGCCTGATCCAGCTCCCACTGAAGTTAATGGATAGAATCCCATTCACTTCAGGGGAAGCTCAATCAGGTTCTAAATCCAGAAAATTTAGAAACATCTTTTCAAAATGTTCTTCTTCTCTGCTCTTCTGAGACATAAAATCCAGAAAGATCATTTACCAAGTCAGCCACAGTCTCCTCTGAGCATGAAGCAATGTACATAAGTGTGTCTTGGGGGATTTACCAGTAATATAAGTGCATGGTCTAAGCTTAAAGATGAAAGGAAAACCTGTGAGGAGGCTGCAGGTGGATGTACAATAAAAACTTGCAAATTATGGATGACCTCATTGCATGGGATTTCAATTAATGTAATAGGTCTGCACTATTCTCAATAGCTATTTGCATAAAATAACTCTGCTGTTCTTTGAGATGTGAGGTTGGGCCAGAAAATATTTCCAGTTAATGTCTTTTGACAGTTCAATTTTCTACTGTATTTACCTTTGGGTACACTGAAAAATTATTTTTTATTTGCCTTTGTCAAGTATCCTTTTAGGATTTGATTTTTAACCTATTTACATGTGCAGTTGCACCTGAGGAAGATAAATGCCAGGCAGCTGTGTGCCTAATTTGCATGTGAAATATACCACCATTATGTGTAAAACTATGCTAAATTCATGTGCAGTTGAAGTTATTGTGCACATGAATGAGGCTGACATGCATTGCTTGATAATCATTATACTTGTTTGATAACTAAGCCCTTGAAGTGGATTTTCTTGTTTGTAGTTATAGATGTAGCTCTGCATATGGTTAGATTTCCTGCACAGAATAGGCATTCTCTTAATAAGTGAACTGTTTTAACAGGTATTCAGCAGTCACAATTAAGCCTTTTATTGTTTTAGGACCGTATGATGATGTTGACAAAATGCCAGCTGCATCCTGTCTTGGGATGATATCTTGCAGAACAAGAAGCCCTGTTTCGAAAGTACTTGAGTAGCTTTCCAAACCATTAAGTGCAAGAGAGCATATGGAAATATAAAATTAATTAATTTTAATGAGTCCCTATTCAGCATGTACAAGATGAGATTTTTTTCAGAGACTTATAACTTGGTGAAATTTCTGTGTGTTTTCATGGGAATAGCAAAAGTCACATCTCTGACACAAAAGTCACTCCCTGCCAAATTTCATAGATGCTGCTACAAAGTATGGAGGTTCTGGAGCTTCTCAATGAAATGGTTGAGAAGACTATTTTTTTAACATGGCCAAAACAATGTATTTTTCTCCAGCCTTGTTCTCAGAAACAGCTGGACCATTTTGCCTGGAAAATTCTAAATAAATTAGCCTGAGTCAGACACCTGGCGTGGAAAATTCCAGGTCAAATGGTTAAAGTTTGGCAAAGTTTATAAGCAACAGAAAACAGAATCTTGTAATAAGAGATGTTTGGCAACCATAAGTACAGGTGGCACTACCAGTTCTGCCTATAACGGCTTACATAGAAAACAGATAATTTATTATAATATATGTAATATTATAAGATGCTATTTGTAATATAAGGATATTTTTAGGGGGAGGGGAAACCACCAAAAAAAAAAAGCTCCCACCTGCCTATGTTCCTTTAATGTTTAGTTTTCGACATTACACTGGGATTTTTCAAATAAACCTAAAGCCATACCCTGAGTGAGAGAATTTTGTTACCTAGGGCATGTCTATACTACAATCTTACACTACAAACTTGATCTATGTTAAGTCGACTTAGAGCCACTGCAGTAATTATTGTGGTGGCTGATGTCCACACTACCCTCCTTCTGTTGGTGGTGTGTGTCCTCACCCGGAGCGCTTCCACTGACTTAAGAGGGGAAGTGTGGGGGGGCTGAGAGCCAGGGTGCTCAGCTCTGTGCAGCTCCCCACTGAGAGCCCAGCTGCGCTCCCTGCTCCCAGCCGGGATACCAGGTGGCAGCCTGGCTTTGAGCGGAGACCAGGCAGCAGCCTGCCTGGGGAGCCAGGAACCACTTTCTTGTCAATTTTCACAGCTCCAGTGGAGCCATGAAATTGACAAGACAGCCAACAGCCGACGTAAGGAACATATATTAATAGATTCAGAGATTCTAGGACTGGAAGGGACCTCGAGTGTCTGTGTAGACACTGTCAACCTACCTACACCTCATAAGCCCTATGCCTCTCGTGAAGGTGGAGTAGTTAAGGCTGTGTAGTAGGGCACTTACATCGGTAGGAGCAAGGCTGTAATGTAGACACTGACATAGTTAGGTCAACAAATTCCATTCGCCTCCACTGAACCCTCATCATTGTCCTTCTCCTAAGACATTTCCCATTCATGTAGCTTTTGCCTCTGTGCCATACTAGAAGCATAATCCAGCTGATACAGTGTATTTGACTTTTCAGAAAGTCTTTATACACTGTGGTCCCTCACAGTGGGAAGGAAACTAAGGAGCTATAGGATAAGAGGTAAGGTCCTCTCATGGATCAGTAACTGGTTGAAAGATAGGAAACAAAGGTAGCAATAAATAATCAGTTTTCATAATGGAGAAAGGTGAACAGCGGGGTCCACTCAGGTTCAGTACTGGGAGCTTGGCTATTCAATATATTCATAAATGATCTGGAAAAGGGAGCGAGCAGTGAAGTGGCAAAGTTTGCAGACAAAACAAAATTATTCAAGATAGTAAACTCCAAAGCAGATTGTAAGGAGTTAGAGAGGGATCTCACAAATCTGGGTGATTGGGCAACAAAATGTCCGATGAAATTCAATGCTGATAAATTCCAAGTAAGGCACTCTGGAAAAAAATAATGTAGAATCCATTATTGTATATGTATAATTGTGATTAGTTGTTATCACCCAAGAAAGACGTGATGGTTCACCATGGTTAGTTCTCTGAAAACTTCCACTCAGTCCAGAGCAATGGTTAAAAAGGCAAAGAGTATGTTAGGAACTATTAGGGAAGGGATAGAAAATAAGACAGAAAATGTCATAAAGCCACTATATAATTCCCTGGTCCACCCATATCTTCAATACTATGTCCACTTCTTGTCACTCCATCTCAGAAAGGATGTAGTGGAACTGGAAAAGGGCAACAAGGATGATCAAGGGTATGGAACTGCTTCCGTATGTGAAGAGACTAAAAAAGTCAGGGCTTGTTCGGCTTAGAAAAGAGACTATCAAGGGGGGTGTATAATGGGGTTGAACACACCTCTCACAAGCGCCCCCTTTGCAAGTGCATGTGCCTGCACTCTTCTCTCTACCTGTTTGTGGTGGGTCTTCACTGACTCAGCTCTCCGGCCAAGTCAGACACAGTCTGTCTGTGAGATAAAAGCAAAGCAAACCTCTTTCAGGGTACAAGTCCAACACGGGCCTCTCTCAGTGCCCTCTGTGATGTCTCTCTCAGTTTGTCCCCGCTCCAAAATAGAGCAGTGCTCCAGAGCTCATTCCCTGGAGGCAGTGTCTTTGTCCTCTCAGGGTTTTTCTGGCCCCAGCTCTTCAGTTGGGCCACTGCAGTTCAGTTCCCCTTCCAGGGTGCCTCAAGGTCCAGGCAAGTTTCCCAGTGGCTGGTGGGGGAGGAGGGAGACCCAGGCCTGTCCTCTACTCTGGGTCCCAGCCCATGGACCCTATAGATAGCAGCCATCCACCATATTCCTTTAAATAAACTGTGTTGCTGCTACAATTCCCTGGGCCACTTTCCCATGGCTCCAGCACATTCTTCTCCCTTACATCAGGGCCTTGTCTTAGTGGAGTCCCAGCAGCCAGCCACACACCATCCACTCTACTCCAGTTCAGGCAAGTACAGGATAAGTTCCTGGAAGATAGATCCATCAATGGCTATTAGCTAAGATGGTCAAGGATCCATCAATGGCTATTAGCTAAGATGGTCAAGGGCGCCTCCCCATGTTTGGGGTGACCCTATACTGAGTGGCAGCTGGGCCAAATGTGCCACCTAGGCCTGTGAGGAGTGGGGTGTCATGCTGAAGCTTTGACTAGGGTGGCAGATTGCCTTGAGTAGTCTCTGGAGATGATTTACACCATCAGGGTGGGTCTGACTCTATAACTGCAGGCCCTAATCAAACCATAAATGGCCACATCTATTAGTGGAGTTTAATTGACCCATTGCTCATTGCAGGACATAATAGATATATTTTAAAACGGAGAGTAGGACAGATAAAAATGACAATACCCTTCAAGTTCTTTTCAGCATTCCAACCATATCCAAAAAGAACTCAAGGGACTGAGGCCTGGTCTACACTAGGAGGTTATGTCGAATTTAGCAGCGTTAATTCAAATTAACCCTGCACCCGTCCACACAACGAAGCTATTTAGTTCGACATAGAGGTCTCTTTAAATCGATTTCTGTACTCCTCCCCGATGAGGGGAGTAGTGCTAAATTCGACATAGCCATGTCGAATTAGGGTTAGTGTGGACGGAATTCGACGCTAATAGTTCCGGGAGCTATCCCACAGTGCACCACTCTGTTGACGCTCTGGACAGCAGTCCGAGCTCGGATGCTCTGACCAGCCACACAGGAAAAGCCCCGGGAAAATTTGAATTCCTTTTCCTATCTGGCCAGTTTGAATCTCATTTCCTGTTTGGACATTGTGGCAAGCTCAGCAGCACTGGCAACGATGCAGAGCTCTCCAGCAGAGATGGCCATGCAATCGCAGAATAGAAAGAGGGCCCCAGCATGGACTGATCGCGAAGTCTTGGATCTGATCGCTGTGTGGGGCGATGAGTCCATGCTTTCCGAGCTGTGATCGAAAAGATGGAATGCGAAGATCTACCAGAAGATCTCAAAAGCCGTGACGGAGAGAGGATACAGCCAGGATGCAACGCAGTGCCACGTGAAAATCAAGAAGCTGAGACAAGCGTACCAGAAAACCAAAGAGTCAAACGGACGCGCCGGATCTCAGCCCCAGACATGCCATTTCTACGAGGCACTGCATTCCATTCTAGGTGCGGCCGCCACCACTACCCAACCACTGTCCGTGGACTCTGACGATGGGGTATTGTCGACGGCCACTTCCTCGGAGCTGTTCGTGGATGGGGAAGATGACGAAGGAGATGAGGAGGACGAGGCAGTTGACAGCGCTTTCAACGGTGATTTCCCCGACAGCCAGGATTTCTTCATCACCCTCACGGAGATCCCCTACCAACCCTCCCAAGGTGGTAACCCGGACCGTGAATCAGGGGAAGCATCAGTAGGTAAGTGTTTTAAACATTTATTTTGAATAGAATAGGCATGGTATGTTAGCAATGGGTTTTTAATGATTAGTTTGCCCTAGGCGCTTAACTTTTTAGTCCTTGTCAGTGCAGCTACTGGAAAAGTCTGTTAATATGTCTGGGGATAGAGTAGAAATCCTCCAGGGACATCTCCATGAAGCTCTCCTGGAGGTAATGTGAAAGCCTTTGCATCAGGTTCCTGGGGAGAGCGGTCTTATTGCCTCCTCCATGGTAGGAAACTTTTCCGCGCCAGGCTAGCAGCAGGTACTCCGGTATCATTGCCTGGCAAAACATGGCAGCATACGGCCCTGGTGTTTGCTGGCATTCATGCAGCATGCGGTCTTTCTCTGCCTCCGTAATCCTCATCAGAGTAATATCACTCATGGTGACCTGCTTTGAATTAGGGGAATTTTAGTATGGGGACTGATAGCCAGGCAATTTGCCTCAACCTCCCACCCCGCCATAAACGTCTCCCCCTTGCTCTCACAGAGATTGTGGAGCACACAGCAAGCTGCAATAACAATGGGGATATTGGTTTTGCTGAGATCAGAGCGAGTCAGTAAGCTTCTCCATCTCCCCTTCAGACGTCCAAAAGCACACTCCACCACCATTCTGCACTTGCTCAGCCGGTAGTTGAAGAGTTCTTTTTCACTGTCCAGGGTGCCTGTATAGGGCTCCATGAGCCAGGGCATTAGCGGGTAGGCTGGGTCCCCGGGGATGACTATAGGCATCTCCACATCCCCAACAGTTATTTTGTGGTCCAGGAAGTAAATACCTTCCTGCAGCCGTCTAAACAGACCAGAGTTCCTGAAAACGCGAGCGTCATGAACCTTGCCTGGCCATCCGACGTTGATGTTGGTAAAACGTCCCCTATGGTCCACCAGTGCTTGCAGCACCATTGAAAAGTAGCCCTTTCGGTTAATGTACTGGCTGGCCTGGTTGTCCGTTCCCAGGATAGGGATGTGAGTTCCATCTATAGCCCCACCGCAGTTTGGGAATTCCATCGCAGTGAAGCCATCTATGATTACCTGCACGTTTCCCAGGGTCACTACCTTTGAGAGCAGTAGCTCAACGATTGCGTTGGCTACTTGAATCACAGCAACCCCCACGGTAGATTTGCCCACTCCAAATTGATTGGCGACTGACCGGTAGCTGTCTGGCGTTGCAAGCTTCCAGAGGGCTATGGTCACTCACTTCTGGACAGTCAGGGCTGCTCACATCCGGGTGTCCTTGCACTTCAGGGCAGGGGACAGCAACTCACAAAGTTCAAGGAAAGATCCCTTACGCATCTGAAAGTTTCACAGCCACTGTGATTCATCCCAGACCTGCAGCACTATGCGGTCCCACCAGTCCGTGCTTGTTTCCCGGGCCCAGAATCGCCATTCCACAGCATCAGCATGACCCATTGCCACCATAATGTCCACGGTGCGGGGTCCCGTGCTTTGTGAGAGGTCTGTGCCCCTCTCTTACACTTAATGTCCTCACGGCGCTGCCGTAGCCTCCTAACCCGATTTCTCAGCATCTGCCTTTGAAAAAGGTGCATGATAAGGCGCGAGGTGTTGACAATGGCCATAACTGCAGTGATGATCACAGCGGGCTCCATGCTCGCGGTGCTGTGGCGTCCGTGCTGTCAATCACCAGAAAAGTGCGCGAACTGATTGCCCGCCGGCGCTTTCACGGAGGGAGGGCGGGAGTGAGGGTTGAATGACAACAGTTACCCAAAACCACCCTCGACACATTTTTTTGCCCCAGGAGGCATTGGGGGCTCAACCCAGAATTCCAATGGGCAGCGGGGACTGCGGGAACTGTGGGATAGCTACCCAAAGTGCACTGCTTCCAATGTCGACGCTTGCCCCGTTAGTGTGGACTCACAAAGTCGAATTACTGTCCTTAGTGTGGATACACACGTTCGACTGTAATATCGGATCCACAAATTCACTTTAAGTAAAATCGAACTACTCTCGTAGTGTAGACATACCTTGACACTTTGAGATATGGGATAGATATAGAACAATGTCAGTCTTCCTCAGCATGCCACTTAATTACAGTTTAGCACGTTTTAAATGAAATCCCAAAGTCTGCTCAGAGCGGTGAGCCCCGATAACTTTTGTTTCAGTTTTTAAATACATTGATGATAGTTACTGTCAATATTAGAAAGAAAAAACATGTGATGGCTGATGGAGGATATATAGATCGATCGATAGATATTTTCCCCTGCTGGTAGGAAAGTAAAATTCTTTAGTCCTGGGAATATTTCCAGCTGGAGTGATCTATCACTGTCCTATTCCTGTTGTTCATGGTAGATTTCCATCTTTCTTCCATAAACTGTGGTATGAGCTTTCACGCTGGCAAATGGATTTGTTTGTATGTTCAGGGATAATAGATTTGAACTCTAGTCCTGGAACACAGTAAATATTGGGCTATGCCTGTGCAAATACTTTTTTGAGGCTTTATCATTACTTGTGTCATGCACACAATCTCTGTAACAAAGCTTTATCCAACCTGAGACCACAGCATTTATTTTAGGTGTCTGGTGGTTTAGCCTAATAGACTCTGTTGCTTCTCCTAGCAGTAAAATACACCTTATCATGAAAAGTGGGTCCACAATTAAATAGTGAGAGAGAGAAAACTGGGGGCCCCAATCCTGGAAACACTTCCATGCCTGCTTTACTTCATTCTCATGGGTACTCCCATTGAAACTGATGGTGTTCCCCATGTGCAGAAGTAGTCCCACTATCAGGGCCTAATGGTGGAGCTGGATCCAAACACCTCCCAGCTTTAGGTGGTGTAAGGGTTGCAGACTCTGATTCGTATCTGGATGCAGATTTGACTTAGTTTACTCTTCACATCTTTCTCATAATACCAATTAAAAATAATGATTTTGACAGATATGAATGTATGCAGTGTTGTTGTAGCTGTGTTGGTCCCAGGATATTTGAGCAGCAAGGCAGGTGAGGTAATATCATTTATTGGACCAACGTCTGTTGGAGACAGAGACACGCTTTTCAATAATATGAATGTTTATTTTTAAGCATTTTTTAATTTTTATCAATTTAAATGTTCATAGTTGTGCAAAATTTTACAAGAGTCAGACAGTTATTTAATGATAGTAGACAGTGAGATTCAAAAATTTCAAACTTTATAAACTGTTAAAACACAAATTGTTAACATCACTTCACAATATATAGAAAGTAAATATCCTTGAATCAACAAAGCATGCTTGTTTTTACTATTCATTCACTGGTCCATTTGTAGCAGGCCTAATTCAAAAGTCTAAATCACGGGATTTTGACATTAATAAATTCTCAAGCAGCATTTTTCTTACTTTGTTTATCTGTACATTTTTATTATCATCAATGGAAATACTGTGTCTGTGTGTGTATGCATACAGTGAAATCAACATTTACCAATTTATAAAAACCCTTAATACTTTCAAGGCTACTTATAAAGGGCCAAACCAAAGCCCAAAATTCAAACTTCACTGAATGTCTTGGCTGTGGTTTTGTGTCTCTTTTTTTGCGAGTGGGAGATAGGGAAGGATGTCAAATTTTGAATCAAATTTTTGTGGCTCTGTCCCCTTTCTAGTTACCATGTCGGTTGCAATGTTTGACGTACAGACTGTACGGGCACTGAGTTCAGACTCTAGAATGTAGCTAAGCATTTTGAATTGCACTTTATTACAGAGGATTAAAATGCTCCCCTTTTTCTACAGCAGACCCTGGCGATTTCTCCCCGGTTTTTCACTAGTTCATTTTGCATGATTATTGCACAGAGGAGAATGTCCATGTTCATGATATTATGAGCAAATGAACATTTTTTCACAAAGAAGCATGAGAACCACTGTACAGACACTTTGGTGTAGAAATGCACACTTGAAAGATTCCCTGCTTGGTCTAGTGGCTTAATCACAAGACTAGGAGTCAAGAGTTTCAAGTTCTAGTCCTACCTCTTTGACCGACTAGCTTTAAGACTATGTTGCACTCATATAGCACTTGTTAGAAATGTTGTCTAGAGCTGAGTGAAAATCCATTGGGAAATCCCAATATTTCAACAGTTTTAATCCCAAATTGGGATGGAAAATTGAAATATTACATTTTTTCCTGGATTGAAATATTCAAAAAACATTGATTAGGAAATGACACATTTATTTTTTGCCATATCTGATCAAAACAAAATATTTCAGTATTTCCACTTCAAAATGTTTTGTTTTGTCTTGTTGAATAGACATAAAGTGCTTCATTTTAAGTTAGCGAGTTTAACTGCATTTCCCTATGGCGGCATTGCCTCATGAAATTTGTAGTTGGGGAGCCTGAGGCCCCCGTTCTGCTCCATGGCTGCTCCCTAGCTGGGCTTCATCTCCAAAGATGCACCTGCAGTCATGCGATTCCCATGATGCATCACACACCTTGGTCAGAGAGGAGTCTGTGTTGTATCATAGGAGAAACAGGGGTACTGAGAGGTAATGAGCCATAGTTTAATGGAAAGACAGTTTAATGGGTGCTGCCCAGCTATCTGTTCCGACACCGCGCTGCGTCCTGGAAGCAGCCAGCAGCAGATCCATCTTCTAGGCAGGGGGGCCACGGGGCTCCACGCGTTACTCCTGCCCTGAGCACTGGTTTTGCATGGCCAATGGGAGCTGGGGGGGTGGGGCAGTGCCTACGGGAGAGAGCCGTGGCGTACCTCCATCTAGGAGCTGGACCTGCTGCTGGTTGCTTCAGGCACAGTGCGATCCATGGTGCCAGGATGGGCGGGAAGCCTGCCTCTGCACCCAGGCTGCACCGCTGAATGGGAGCCACCAGAAGTAAGTCTGTACCCCAACCCTGCACCCCAATCTCTTGCCCCAGACCGGAGCCCCCCAAACCTGGAACCCCTTCCTGCACCCCCAGACCCTCATCCCCAGAGCCAGAGCCCTGACCCCTTCCCACACCCCAGCCCTGAGCCCCCCCAAAGCCCTCATCCTCAGCACCACCCCAGAGTCCTGCACCCCAGCCCTGAGCCCCCCCAAACCCAGAGCCCCTCCTGCACCCCAAACCCCTCATTCCCAGCCCCACCCCAGAGCCTGCACCCCCAGCCCAGAACCCTGAACCCCTCCCACACCCCAACCCCCTACCCCAGCCCCCTCCAAACCCAGAACGCTTCCTGCACCCCAAACCCCTCATCCTGCCCCCACCCCAGAGCTTGCACCCCCAGCCCAGAGCCCTGACCCTCTCCTGCACCGTAATCCTCTGCCCCAGCCCGGCGCCCCCTCCCACACCCTGAATCCCTCATTCCCAGCCCCACCCTGCAGCCCACATCCCCGCCCACTGCCCCAGCTCTGAGTCCCTTCCACACCCCAAACCCCTCATCCCCAGCTCCGTTGAGTCACAGGCATCAACAATATTCTTCAAAAGTTTTAAAACCACTGCACTAGACTGTACCATCCCTCAAGACAAGAGAGGGGTGCTATGTTTCTGGGCCTCACTTCCCAAATCTTTAAATTGGGGTGCACGTTAACAGCAGGTGAAATCCCAAACCATAAGGGGTGAGAGTCTGTGCTGTGACTCTTGGAGGTGCAGCCTAAAACTTTCTGCCACCCTTTGCACCCTCTCTATTCTGGGCTTTTGGGAGCTGAAATGACACCTCCAAGAATCCCTGGACCAGTGGCATGTCCCAAAGTGGCTCTTATCCTAGGGTCTGAGTGGGCCTATGTTGGGCTGTATATGGCTGTGGTGCAGAATGTCTGCACCAGAGGTATTCTCCCCAGCCTAACTACAGGGCTTTTATGTTCCCATATGTTTGCACTGGAGACAGGAGACATTCCCTGCCATCCAGCTTTCCTGACCCTTGTCTCTGTTGTCACCACCTCCAGTGGTCTGTCTGTGCCTGGCTTAGGAAATGCTATCCTAGTAACAGTACTGTGAGCTGTATTGCTTTTGACCATTATTGCAGAATGGTATGACACAGCATGCCAATGGTATGACAATACAAGTATGTATTGTCAAAAGCAATGCATACTTTATGCCATGATCCTTAAGCTAGGGAATGATCCAAGCAGCCCTTTATGACATTCACTTTCATTTCCCTATCCTTTCCCTTTAGTCCTAACCTGCAGGGAATAAAGTATCTGGGAGTAACAAGTAATGTCCTTCCCAGCCAGCTGAAGGCTTACGACCTCCTTATCAGCAGAGGTTGTTATAGTTACGCTTGAAGAGTGAGTGACAGTGTCTGACTGGAAAAGGGGGGGAAAGATTAGCCATCCATCCATAACGAATGCTGGGATGGGGGGGAGATCAAAGAAATAAAGATGATCATAAGGGGACAGCAGGCCTTAGTGGAGAGACAGCTGTCTCCTGCATTAACTGCAGGAGAAAGTCTACCAGCTGCATGTGAAGAGTGACTTGACTTACTGCAGACTCGTACCTCTGTTGTGATTGAACACAGGGTTTTAGAACCAAGTACTACTCAAAAGGGACAGCTCAGGACTGTGTGGGGCTGGGTATTGTTGGAGGAATAGTACAAGCCGCGAATACAAGCCTTAGGGCTGTGTCACAATGGATGGATGTCCACTGTATATATTTCTTTTGCACCAAATCAGTATAATATATAATTAATTTAAAAATTCCTCTGCTGTCATCTCCTTGTATATTTTCTGGAATGTCCTTCCTTGGGGTAGGACTGAGGTGAATTGTTCTTCAAGGGCAGGTTCAAAATATGAGTACAGTAGTTGTTTAAAAGTGTAGCCTGTTTGGCCATGGAATAATGTGGCTGGATCTACAGAAGGCCATATTTTGAAAAGGAAATCTGCCCCCCAGAATTATACTTAGTGTGGTGCAAACATGTAATTGCATATGTAAAACACAAACAGGCACTGAAGCTGTGGCACTGCTAGGACAGATGTAGCATGAGGAGAAATAAGAGACAAGATCTGATGACTAGATAGGTGTGGAGTCGTTCAGGTCCTTATAGGTGAGGATAAAAAGTTTAAACAGGATACAGTGAGAAACACCGAGCCAATGTAGAACTCCCAATGGAGGGGTGGTGGAGACATGGTCAGATAGGGCAAGGAAGATAGTTTTAGAAGCTGTGGTTTGGTGGGCCAGAAGTGTATGTCTGCATGGGGGATGATACAGTCATCAGGTAAACCAGAAAGGAGAGGCTGTAGTATCAAGACAAGATATGACTAGGGAATAGACAAGTATTGAAGCCATTTGAGTAGGGAAGGAAGGTTGGATTTTCCAATACATTGTGGATGAAGTGGCAAGGAGGAGGAAGAGTATTGATCATATTCCATGAAAAAAATTGTCTTATTTTCTCTATTTGGTTTCAAGGAGTTAAAGGAATGAGTGTTCAGATTCAGTTGAGTATTCTAGGAATCCTGCAATTTGGGACACAATTGAAAATAATCTGTCTGTAACAGATAGGTGAACCGTTTATTGGTTTGGACAGGTAACAGACTGAATTGTGTCTTGTGTACTGATTGCACTGTCTGTCACTGACCACCCCATCCCTGCTGAGGGATAAGCACATGCCACCCCTGCAGAGGAGATGCAGCACTCGGATCTGTGAGTAAGTTGTTACAAGGCAATACCCACACTCTTCTGGTTGATTGGCTGAGAGCAGAAGTCCGAAGAAACCAAACAATCCAATCAGAAACAGCTGGAGTAGCTTAAGAGGGAAGAAGCGGTGAACCATGAATAGTTGTTGACAGTTTGGAGTTTTGCCAGGTTTTGTGTGTGGAAGCAGTTTTGGGAGAGTAGGAACTGTGTGAGCGGCAGGAGAGTTTGTGCTCTGCCTTGTGCTCTGATTACACATCATTTATGTGACAGATGCTCCCTGGGAACTTGGCATACATATGGGCTGAGATTCTTGGAAGAAGAGATTGTTGTGCATGCTGTTTGACCACCTCATTTCAGAACTGATGTATATGTGTAAATAAAGTACATTACAATTTGAATATGCCCAGAATCTGCATCACTAATTTCTCCTCTGTTGAGAAGCCGTCTTGCAAGACCCTGAATATCAGCTGCCCCATGGCAGAGTGGCAACACAGGTGTAAGAATGGGACACAGGTGCTATAGGAAGGGACATCAACATTATCTAAGGTACTTGTATGGGTCCCCACTACTCTGATATCTGTGCACCTCAAGTTCTATAATGTATTTATCCTCACAACAAGCCTGTGAGGTAGGGTAATGCTATTACCCCCATTTTACAAATGAGGAACTGACGCATAGACAAATAAAGCTTATGTCTAACCTGGGGTGCTACAACAGCACAGACACGGTGCTATACTGCTGTAGTGCTCTAGTGTAGACACTTCCTATAACAACAAAGGGATTTTTCTGTAGCTGCAGGAACTCCACCTAGTGACAGTAGCTAGGTCAACAAAAGCATTCTTCTATCCACCTGGCTTGTGCCTATGCTATGTGCCTCACATCCCTGAGCTCCATAATTATGTTGGCCAAACTTTTAAGTATAGACCAAGCCTTAGTGCCCAAGTTCGCAAAGGAAGTCTGCGGCTGCACCGGGCTTTTGTCCTAACCCCTGGACCAACCTTCTCCTTTAGGATGTGTGGTCCCTCTGACTATCTATTGTGCTTGTTGAACGTGTCATTGCTATTTGCCATTTGGCTCGCCTTAATTACTTACTAGCATGATAATTCCATTATCACGGTAATGGATCCTTCACTTTGGGTGTGAATTGCTATTCCCATCCTTTCATCAGTACAGTATTTATCTCTTACGTTTTCCTCCTAAAGATGGTGCTATATTAAAGGTGAAAAGTTGGCACAATAATGGTGAAGACTAAGTGAGTCTTGCTCACAGGTTACTGAAGAATGCATTTGCTCAGTCACATGATTATTTTGGGGACACTGCATTTCTTCAGGATTTCCCTAATAAGAATAAACAATAACCTAATGAAAAAAGAACCACACAGTCTATTTCCACTAAGCCAGACACTACCCATGAGCTAAAAGAGGAAATGGGTTAATTCTCCCCCCACCCTCCCAGTAAACCACTTTGCTTTGCAGGTCTCTATTTGGAAAAAAAAAAGTTACTCCACCGACAAGTATTTAAATGTTCTCCTCTTTCTTTGATTGGGTTCACATTCTAAACTTTTCAATATAGGAACAATCTCCTAATGTTCCCATTCTGTGCTGTGACGCTGATTGTGTGGGTGTGAGACTTGTTATAGCAATTTAATATATAATCTGCTATTACCAGTATTTGGGCCTTAAATGGCAAACTTGCAATTTAAATAATAACTCTTTGAAGACTAAGTGGCAATAGGGAAATCAAAGAGAATTGCCTTGAATACATTAGGTAACTATCCAGTAAAGGCACTTAATTTTTTCCTTTAGTTGTGGAATTATTTTTTTATAATTAAAATGTAGACCTTAGCCAGATATCAGACTTTACCCAGGGTATCTTGCACTATGGACTTTTGGGACTGGAATTCAGTAGAGTTTTCACCTGGAATTCACTGGCTTATGCACAACCTATACACACACACACATGCATCTGCACATGGCACTTTTTGCATAATACCTAGGAAGGCTGTTGCTAGCACCTAAGACCTTCACATACAGGAGTTGCTGCAGGAACTAACCATGTTAGTACAAGTGTGCATAGCTTATGTGGAGCTGGTAGTCTGAAAATCAGTCCCTTTGGGTGTAACAACTGGGCACAGAATAAACATTCCCATCAACTTTGTAGAAGAACTGTACCAAATGTGGAAGGTGGTGCCTACTTTTGTGGTTTCTTTTATAATTAATTATATTTTGAAAACATATACACTGCAGTTTCTGACTAAGAAATTAAAAATGAGTCATATCCACAGATGGTTTTATCTTGTCCTCTGTCACACAAGATCCAGGTTTGTAATGGGAGCATCTTGATAGGATGTTCATATCTCTCATGTGGATGTTAACATTGGCATCCAGACATTTAAAAGGGACATTTACCTGCCTAACTCCTGGCTTCTGCAGCTTGATGTGAGGTTTGGATGCTGTATTCGAACCCCATGTTTAAAAATGAGACTCTCAACATGTGTTACTGCAGATCTGGAGGTTCTCTGGTAAATTAAATGAGCAAGATGTTTAAATTATCACAGGCACATAAGATTATTCCGCGCTCTCTCTCTGGGAGTTAAATGTGCATTATGGCTCTCTCCAGAAGAAGGCTTGTTCTTATGCTGAGTCGACTCTACCAAATATGGGCAAAGTGTGGATAAATGAAACCATTGGGAAATAGAAGGAATGTTTCTCCTCTTCACCCTTCTTGGGAAAAAATATCCAGGTGCATGGCCAGCAGCTTTAATTTTCAATGCT
The DNA here is from genome assembly GCF_027887155.1 of Malaclemys terrapin pileata. Taxonomy (NCBI): domain Eukaryota; kingdom Metazoa; phylum Chordata; order Testudines; family Emydidae; genus Malaclemys; species Malaclemys terrapin. The sequence continues at coordinate 31,495,204 of NC_071512.1, forward strand.
AAATAATAAGAATATGTCATTGCCATCTATATAATATCCCTTATATATACAGTACTGTAAACAGTATTATGTTTTCCCTGTCTTTTTTACTCTAGTCTATACATTCTTAGTTCCAATAAGTTCTCATAAACACAGTCAATCTCATATTCCAAATCATTTTTTGCTCTCCTATGAACTCAGCTAACTTCTGTTCTCAGTTTTTCCAAGATCAGGGCATCAAAAGCCAGTCATTTTAATTCCTACCTGCTCTGTTGGAGGTTTGAGCAGTGCAAAGCTTTGGCTACATATTCCCAGAAGCCATGCGACGCTCACCTGGTTTGGGATTTTGTTCGACTCCAAATTCAGATTTGTTTAAAGACTGAGAACTGTACCTATTCATGGTTTTGCATTGCATCCATGGGAAACTTGATAAATGAATCAACTTAAAACTAAGTTTTGCTCTGACTTTTTGGAATGTGTTTTCTAACCCCAACTGAATTAAAACCAGAGCAAAATTAGAGCAAACACCTTTAAATTATTATTAATTATTATTCAGTTGTGCTTATAATAATATGCATGCATGCATTTTAAAGACCATCAAAATCTCTAAGGAGAGCAATTAAAATCTCCTCCTCTTGATTTTAAAGATAATTGCCCTACAGAAATTAAATGTGGGTGGCTGCTGACAGGTTCAATATTGCTTCAGCGCTTCCACTGTTAAAAGCCTTGGATTTACATATAGCTCATGGTCTTCCCCATTGTCAACAAGCATAGAATGTCCTTTGGTGGTGAGCCAGTGGGATTCTAGACTGCTGTTCCCACAAATGAGTAGATTGTTGAATTAGTGGGAGCAAGACTTGACCTATCCTGGGAATATCATTGAAGGAAAATGATTTAATGATGGGTCAAATTCAGCACTAAATTGCACTGATGAAAATCTAGATGGTGTGGTATCAGTGGATTTACTCCGTAGTTACACATACATAACAGAAATCAGGATTTGACCTTATAACTTTAGACCAAATTTTCAAAATGGGCTCATGCTAGGCATTGCATTTGAGCATCCAGTTGGCCCAATTCAGGAAAGCACTTCATTATGTATTTAACATAAAACTTGGGTGGGAGTTCTATTGATTTTAAAGTTAAGCAGAGGCTTAAGTATTTTCCAGAATGAATAGGAGTCCTAACAGCCTGTCACCTAGTTTTCACGGTACCAAATTTTCTGGGAATCTAAATATTTGATGTGTATGCAGCAACTGCATTTGAATGTTCTGATCAAGCTGAAAGACTCACCCATTTTTTAATGCACAAATTTGATTTTGGGGCTGCTCCAGAAAGTTAGGAAACTAACACTGGGGCCCCAAAATTACAGATTGCTTTCAAAATTGTAACGACAGATAACACATTTCAGACTCATTATACTCTCAGTCAAGCAAGGCCAAAAGTTTCCTTTTGGATAGAGTATACCCTTTGCTTTAGGATTAGATTTACAGAATTGAATTTTTCAATATTTTATGGGAGAATCTAGTGTTTTGTTCTGTTTCTCTTCTGAACACAATGCATTCATGGCCTGATACTGCAAAGTGTCAAGCAATCTCAAATTCTGCTGAAGTCAATATGGTGATATATGCATTAGAAATGCCTTGAGACTGTTACATAGAAGCTTGCTGGTAGCATTCAGAAGCTCACAGTACCTAGCCCTTGGTTTTGCTCCCCACCTTTTATGTTGGGAGCACATGAGAACGCAGAAGTAAACAAGGAGTGGGATGCATCATGAACAAGAAAAGAAGAGAGGTTAGGAGCAAAAATTAAAGCTAGTACAGATGAGTCTATCAACAGAACATACAGCTTTATTTGTACTGCATTTCTACTTCCGTGGTTTTTTTATTTCTCTCATTTTTCAGTATTTCTTGCAGCAACTGAACAAGAATACAAAAGCTGATACAGTGTTGATCCCGTCTCATGATCGCTCTTGCAAAGGCATCTATGTCTTTGTCCCAGTGGAAAGGATTGGATTTTGTAGCTATCACCACATGGCAAACATAAAACCATACTGAATAGTGTTTGCCATCTCTTCCTCCTTAATATGCTATTGAGTATATTTGACTTCTTATGATGCATTCCATATTTTGCTGTAACTTTTTAAAATTATTTTGTTTCATTTTCAGAAAATAGAGGGACCGTTATGTTATCAGTTATTTATATGAGTGATTTGGTGATGAAATTGTGAATATAATTGAATTTCCTGGAAACCATGAATTCAAATGAGGGAACAATAGAAGAAGCAGAGTGATTAAGGAATTGGGATTCATTCGTTGTACATCATTACAGCAGAGGCTTTGTCGCTGGATTCCATGCAGATGGAGTCACTGAACTATAATTATATTTCAGAAAATGAAAGGGGACAAATATTAAAAAGCAATAAAACAAATTAGGCGATTTCTTGAGGGACAGGATTATTACAGACTGACTATATTTTGTTTTGTATATGTTCCAAAACTCTGGCAGTTTAAATTGCACATCCATGCAAACGCAGTTCTTACTGGTATCAAAATCTTTATTATTTCACTGTTGTTATCACATTCCCTTTGAACTTCCAAATTGGCAATTTAGAAAATTGTGATTTCTCATTTTATTTTAATAAGGAGCTTTTAAAAAACCTTACTGTGATAAGGCAGTCCTACCTGGAGTGCTCTCCTGTGGTACGCTGTGGCATGCCATGTGCACCTGCCTCAGTTTCCCCTTTCAGATATCCCATGGCTCCACGACAGACTCTCCTGCCTCAATAGTGCCCATCCTAAGGAATTTTATTCAAAAACATTATAGAAATACAGATGCAAATCATGGAGACTGGAGCAAGTTGCTGTGGATGGTAGGAGTGGGAAGTGAGTGGATGAGGAGCCTAGGAAGGGATACCAGTACTGGGAGCTAGTGGGTGGGCAGGGGAGAGACAGATTGAACAAAGAGCTTGGAGGAAGGAACCGGGACAAGCTGGGCAAGAGGACAGGGGTCAGGAGCCAGGGAGTGTGTAGGGCAGAGACTGTGTATTTCAGATCTGATCATGGGATTAAAGACATTATCATAATGCATATGCAGAAGGGGGCTGAATTAAGGTTCCATGGGCAACCTTAATTCTGGCATTTCCTAACATTTGAATGCTTGACTTTGCAACCTTAATAATATTGTTCTAACGAAGTTAAACATATATCAATCAAGGGCTTTTCTGTTCCATAGTGGATGATTTGAAGTTCAGGTTGCCTTTTTTTGGTGAGAAGGTGGGAAAGCCTATTTGCATATCTGGGGCCATTCAGCTCTCAAAGGGAAGGCTGTATGAGAATGAGTGGAGCACAGAAGTGAGGAGTGGCTGCTTTTCAACAGAGGCACATTAGTGTTAATCCATAGCAATCTGACTTAGTTTATAAAACCATCCCAAGGCACCATGGTGCTGTTGGTAAAGAAATGCCAATCTTTGCAACCTTCTTGGAGTTACCACTCTCCTATCCTGTGGGGAAGAGAATATTGGACTGCATGTTGGGGATCTCAATACAGTAGCCACTCTGTTAGTGGTACGAAAACACTGGCTGAACTGTAGCAGAAAAGGAACTGGCCAGTGGAGCACAGGAGTTCATGGAAGTCCTGTTTGTTACATGACTGAATGACTCCAGAGCACAAGAAACCTGGGCACATGTGAAGCACAAGCAAACAAAGGAGCACCAGTCACTGAACTCCGATAACCATCTTCCACTCATTGAAGTGGTCATTTGGAAAGTCATTGCTGATAGCACATCTAAACGTAAAATGAGTTCTGCTCCTTCTCTGGTGTGAGCGCCTCCTGTCTGAACCATAGGAAAACGCATTAAAAGCAGAAAAAATGCTGGCTCTGGGTTGAAGGAAATGAAGAACATTTAAAAAAATATTTTGTAAAAATATGTGTGAGAGAGAGTGTGAGAGATTTTGATAGCAGAATGCACATGATAATGCTGTCTTTGGACCAAATTAATCTCTGGCCTAACTCTTTAAGTCAAGGGAGGTACAGCAGGATTCGGGTTAGCCCAATATATTACACTGGCCTATTTTGCCAATCTATCTCAGTAAACGCATTGCCGGCGTGAGACCCAATTGTCGCATCCAAAACTAAGGCAAAATGATTGCAGCCAAACTTTGTCAAGTATATTACAGGTATTTCATTTTTAAACTTCATGTGAATATTGCGCTGGTGAAAGGTGCTGGCTGGCCGGTTTTAGAGATGGAGGTGGTCTCCTCTTTAGCACAGCATGGTGGTAGCATGGAAAATGCAGGGAACTATTGCTGTGGCAGATGGAGCTGGCCAATTTTTTAAAAATCTTTTTCCTCCCCAAAATGCCCCTTTTTTCAAAGCTGAAAAGTTTTGCAGAAGAAAAAGTCTTTTGAAATTTTCCATTTTCCCCAATAAAACACAAACATTAGAAAATGAATGTTGTTTTGGTTTTCCTTTTCCCTTTTTCTTCCTTTATTTCCCCTTTTCAGTGGTGAAGAGGAAAAAAAGAAAAAGAAGCAGGGAAGAGGGAGAAAAAGGGTAGAACATGACTTTTAATGAAAATGTTGACAGAAGTGTTCAATCATGGAAAATAATTTCATTCTGCAGATTTTTAAAAGGAAAACAACTTCTAAATTTTTCCTGGAAACCTCTTACTTATTTTTTAAACCTGTTCCAATGGACAGAGCTGCAGCTTGTACACCCGTGGCTACTCCCCAAAGCCCTCTGATCTAGCAAGCAATCTGGAGGGCCTGAGCAAAACTCCCAGAAGCCTGAGATCAGACATGTCTGTTGCTGGCTGGTCCAGTCAGGAAATGGTTAGGAGTGTTGATCAGCACCCATCTCCACTTACCAGCATTACAATAATTGCATGAGCGCATTGTTGCCACAAAAATACCTGTGAGGAAGTTATTTATTTTTATTCATGTTTATAGCATCCAAAATGTGCATGGTGTTTTAAGGCTACACACAAGATATGGTCCCTGCCCCGAAGAGCTTACTATTGAGGGTTATAAGGGCTCAAGATCCTAATTACAAAGGAGAGACCAAACCCTTTAAAAATCAACAAATAGGTAAGAAAAGACTTAAATGAACAGCAGATTTTTTGCTTTGATTTTTTTCAGGTACATTTTACGTACTTTAAATGTAAAATTAACTGAAAACCATGATGATTCATTGTTCTTTGTTTTTTAATGAACAAAGCACATTGGTAACATTTTGAGTTCATGGTTTTATTGAACAAAGAGACCATAGTTGGAATAGCCTCGCAGCATCCCGATTAGCACTCTGTTTTACCCTGAAAACGACCTGGCCTCAGTTCTCACTCATGACCTAAGAGCATCAGTTAACGGGTCTCCTGGGTGCCAGCATACGGTTGGGAGCTACTGTAGGTTTGGATGTGGTGCTCTGCACTATGAAGGAGTTCAGGACTTTTGTCCCCAACATTGTCACCACAGGGCCACCATAGTCCCACAGGACTTTTGTCCCCAACATTGTCACCTTTTGTACCATCAGGTGAATGCTCCGATTAAAGATATACGTGGGTCAGCTCCTCTGCCAGTGTTGCTCCATTGTCACCAAGTCAGATTTTGAAGTGAACAGAGCCGTGCTAATTTACACTAGCTGAGGAGCTGACCCAACATGTTCTGTGAAAACAATTTCTAGGTTTGAAGCTATCAGTGGCATTATCAAGGAATCATTCTCAAAAGATGTTGCTCTGGAAACAATTTTTAACTCCTGCCCGCAAGCAGCGGTGTAATAAGAATGTTAATACAGCTCAGCGATCAGGTGGAATTTTGAGAGTACTGCATTGTGACAGTGCAATTAATATTTGATTGTATACAGCTCCTAGAGCCCAGAAGGGAATCATTATTTTGAAAAGTGGCAAAGTGATCACAGCCACAATTATAGCATATTAAGCAGCAAAGGGGCTCCAAAGATGTAGCTATCTAGATTCAGAAAGTTTAAAGGGAGCTTTAGGTCATATTTGGCAATTCTTAGTGGGCTGGCTGATAGCGGCTGGCGGACAAAAGCTAATTAAAGAGGGGTTGTATGTTGCTTCTGTATATTAAGCTTGTGCTTAAACAAAACAGCTGATTACAATTAGGGGTCTGTTGGCCTTCTGATGTCTTGTCTCTTAAACTTAATGGGATTCAGTGATTAATTGTATCGAGGATAATGTGTTGGAAAAGAGGACTTGCTGTGCAAGATCAGGCTATTGGTCCATTTAATGCTGCATCCTACAGCATGCAGTGGCCAATACCTGATGCCTCGGCGAAAAAGGAAAATGTAGCTAGTTTTGCAGAGCCGTACACAGTGGGTATAATTCCTTCCTGACCCCCACAAGTCTCCCCCCTACAATGTATCCCTTGAAGCATGACATTTCATTAACCTTATTACTTCAGCATGTGTAGCTAGCTATGGCAGCAGCTATACAATTATCCAGCCCTTTTAAAAATCCATGTCTGACGATTTGAGTCAATAGACCTTACAATGAACTTTATAATCCTTTGGGGAATAGCAAGGTTAAGAATTTGCTAGTGAACTATTTTAAATAGCTAGGTATGTTAGCTTGACAAAGAAGTAGATTAAATACTAGCTAGCTTGCTTGACTGTTTCTGTGATGGTGGTGATGGTTTTCCTGATGTCTGTACTTATACCTATTGGTGGTGATGGTTTTCCTGATGTCTGGACCTATTCTGTAAGGTTTCTATAGCTGCAAGCTTGTTAGCTAATTAGCCCCTTTTATCTTCTAGTATTTAGATAAGCCTGATGTTTGCACAGTGTCCTTGCTACAGTTGAGATACGAAACAAGCATATTTCCTCTTTCTTCCCCAAGAGCTACTAGTTTCATCCAGGAAGTGCGTACGCTGGAAACTGCACACAGCTCAGATTTAGACATAGATGCCACGAAAATGGGTGTCGCATCTGCAAGATAAAATATGGTGGATCCTCTAAAAGAACAAATTATGCAATATAATTATGCCATAAACTCTTATGTAAAGGTTTGAGTGAACCAAGTTTCTAATCAGCAAGACATAAAAGGGATAAAGTTTATGATAGCAATTGACATAGCTATTAATGGTGATCATATAAGGGAACCACTACCATTGTCAGCTAACTACAATATAGTGTGTAAATAATTATGTATTTTGCACTGCTTGTTTCTAAACACTGATCACGGGGGGAAAAAAGGGGCATCTGGTGCTCAAATGGCTTTTGGTGATGCCAATGGGAGTTAGACATCCATTGCTTACTGCATGTGTTCCATTTTTAAATGCATGGAATTCTGATGTTTTTGTGAAATGAGTTGGGTGGTCTCTGTTCATTTCCCAGCAGGAAGTTGTCCTTGTCATAAATCATCATCTTCATTGTTGTCATCAGTCTTGGCCTGGAGGTCAGGAGCTCATTGCTCCATGAAGACTGAACTGCACGCTCACACTTAGACATGGTCCATCTTGATCACGGTTGAAGAACAGTATGGGGACATGGTGCCTCTTCTTCTGGGTAGAAATAGACCCCGGAAGTCTCTAGGGCTGTCACCAAGGAATCAGAGAGAGGATGATCTGAGGAAAAGAAGAAAAATTGTGACTGGCTAAATGGGTCCGATTTGTTCCTGGAGCAAAATATCACTATTTTCGGTTCATTTTCAGGTAGAAGTGACAACACTTTGAGCGAACACAGATTCACAAGTCATAGGGACAGATTCTCAGCGGGAGTAAATCAGCATTGAAATCAATGGAGCTACATCAATTCCCAACAGCCCGGAGACCAGGCCAGTAGAAATTTACCAAGTTAAAAATGAATAATTTCCCTGGCTTCTTTTCTAATGTCAAATCCCTAACCACTGATGCATTTCCACCTACTGTACATGCTACGCATAGAGAGCTAATATAAAAAACCCTGAGGCAATCATCTCTAGGCAACTGATCTTCTGCATTCAAGCTAGGTGCAGTGATGTGTTCTGTACATGTGATTTCTTAATTCACATTCTTTGACTCTCTGAGGAGTCCTCTGGTCGCCAAATGGGACTAACACACCCAGCGTGCCTCAGACATGGCAGCAGTTTTCTTTAGACATCTCCAACCTCCCCTCATCACAATCCCTCCCTTCAGAACCCTGATGGATGATCAAACCTCTCGCAGATCCTCAAGGAACACCCTCTCTACTCACCTCTCTCACTGAGCTGGGGATTAACTGGCCTGCTGGGCTTTCTCTTGTGCAGCTGCGATGGGTTGTTTTCTGAACAAGGGCTGTGTTCTAATATGTTGTTAGAGTTTCACAGAGGAAGGTCGCACCGTTTCAAGTCAATAGAATTACAGTGGGGAATCTTTCTCTCTCCTACAGTTTTTCTCTGTTTATGCGTCATCATGGAGAGGACCACCCTACTGAGTAGAATTGAAGGAATAAGATAGCTGTAAATAGCATATGGATGCCCGTGTAGCCTGGTGACATCTGAGAGTGGGTAGGCAAAACTGACAAGTGAATGTGCTGCTCAAAGGCATTGCACAGCAGCAGTTAAAGTTCAGACTTCATCTGACTCACAAGAGGGCCTGCAATGCTTTCACCAAGGAGCCTCCACTCATGGATGGAAAATGTCCGCATCTCTTCCATTTTACACAGCACAACTCTGGAGGCAAGAGTACAAAACGGAACTGCTGCTTCATCACTCTTCATTGTATCTAGGCACTACAGTGGGGGAGGATGGTGGGGGAGTGGGAGGAGCAGTTAAATTAACTTCCCTTCTGCTGCAAAGGAAACAGATTAAATCGGAAATATGGGGTTTGCATGGAAGACTTAAAATTGTTGCAAAAAAGCAATGAAATGGTAGCACCCAGCTCCAGTTACCACCAAAAGTGTCACATTCCCCATTGCATCTGGCATAGTCATTTACACCCGTGGGTGTAAAATGCTACCAAATGAGACAGGGAGCGTTTTACACCCTTTTGCATAGGTATAAATGGTTATACAAGATGAAAAGTAGTAGAGCATCAGGCCCAAAGAGCCTAACTTTAGCTTGGTCCAGTCTCTAACGCTGCAGAGATCCACTGCACACAAGTAGCAAAGGGGTAACGTTTGCTTGCAGATTGTATGAAGGGTGTTGCATCCTCTAGCCTTATGACACAGAGCTGTGAACTTGTCAGTGATCTCACAAGGTAACTAGCCCCTGCCCTGGTCCAGGGCCGGCTCCAGGGTTTTGGCCGCCCCAAGCAGCCAAAAAAAAAAAAAAAAGCTGCAATCGAGATCTGTGGCGGCAATTCGGCGGGAGGTTCTTTGCTCCCAGCGGGAGTGAGGGACTGTCCGCCGAATTGCCGCCGAGTACCTGGACGTGCCGCCCCTCTCCGGAGTGGCCGCCCCAAGCACCTGCTTGCCAGGCTGGTGCTTGGAGCCGGCCCTGCCCTGGTCAGCACTCTGAGAGGAGATCTGTAGGGAATAACTGAAGTGCTGGAGGGGGTGGCTCAATAGCTATCACTCTTTCATTTCAGTCACTACTCAGTTGGTTCCACAACCTGGCGTTAAGTGAGACCTTGCGGCTGGAAGTGCCAGCTTTCGGATGGCATGGAGCACTGAGGTCAATGGCAATTTTGGCAAAAGTGATGGGTATGATTTTTTGTCCAAGCCATACTCTAATTCAGGCAATTCAAATCTGCTTTTCTAAATCCCCCCTTCAGTTTCCGCTGGCTGCAGTATCCTTCACTTCGTGCACCTAAACTGCTGGGTAATGTTGCCGGGAATCACCAGCAACAGATTGACTGCTGCTGTCCAGCGTGATCTATGATGGGGTTACTCCTTTTGAGATTAGTCACTGTATACATGTTAAGGCACAAAGGCTGAGTCATAAATAGTGGCAGATTCAGCAGGCACACACTGTAATCATTTCCTCGATATCAAATTACATATGGACTCGATGCCATTTGCGCATCGGCATCTTTAGCCACAATCCTACTCACAAGGCATAATACTGTCATCAGCATTGTCTTCATTGACGAAGGACAACCACAACTTTATGCACCTCAACTGCTGTGTCATGTTACTGTGCATTGTTAGACAGCCACCCCAGAGGTAGCTGCATTTCAGGACTTATGGATGTGCAGAATAAGTTTATCGGTTTACTAGTGGCTAGATAGTAGGCAGAGGAGTAAGAAGCCAGGCTCCCAGGGGATTCAGCAGCATTAGCACCATTGCCAGCACCCCTCCCTAGAGCTCCAAGGGCTTGTCTATGCTTGAGATTTTGGGTATGCTGTAATTTGAGCTCACTGACTTCTAGTTTACTCACATGCTAATGCAGACACTCACCAAGTTTGAAAATGCTAATGTAGACATTCACAAACCTTTGCCCCTGGCCCTGGTTCACCCTAGAACTCTGACTAGGTGAATCCATGACCAGAAACAAGCATTTCTTTCCCAAACCAAACATTTGTGGAGTGTTTATGGTCTACGCTTACAGGTTTTGCTGGTATATCTATGCCGGCAAAGCAAACCTAACCTAGACACAGCTTATACCATTGTAGCTACACCAGCAAAACCCCACCTAGCATAGATGCAGCTCATACTGGTGTAGCTACACCAAGAAACCCCCTCCTAATGTAGACGCAGCTATACCCGTAAAGTGCTCCTACAGATCTACACTGGGAGTGCTTGGCCAATATAGCTGTACCAGTATACGATACTGACAAAGTGTGGATGGAGCTTATAGTGGTAAAACAGTGCTAGTGGCACTATACTTTATTCCAACCCCTCTGCTCCCGAGAGAAACTAGATATACTGATAAAAGTGAAGTTTTGCCTACATACCTGCTTCTACACTAGGGGCTTTTCCTGGCAGTTAGGGATCACACCTCTTCATAGCCCTGACCTACATAGTTATACTGGTAGAAGTTTTAGAACACATATGGTCCTAGTGTAGACATGGCATATGCCAGTATAGCTATAGCAGCAAAACCCTCCTAGTGTAGATGCAGCTTATAGTGGCAAAAGAGTACTTTGCCAGTACAGTATATACCAATTTGGCAAGAAAAATAAGCTATACTGGCAAAAGCACTTTTACGTCAGTGTAACTGGGGTGTACACTGGGGCTTTTGCTAGCATAGAAATATCATTAAAAAAAACCAACATCTAAGTGATGTTACTATACTGGCAAGAGTTTCTAGTGTAGACCTGGCCAGTGCTAGAATTCACAGTCATGTTAGTTAGCTCAAGTTAACAGGCAATCACTGAGCTCGAGTTACAGCACAACCAAAATCTCTAAAATAGGTACACTATTTTACACCATGCCTCTCAGAGCTCCTTCCTGACCAGCATGCCTCGGCCTAGGGTGACCAGATGACAAGAACAAAATATTGGGACACCGCCACCGAAGCACACCAAAAAAAAAAAAGAGCGCCGCCAAAGCCAAATATCGGGACAAATGGCATCCCTACCACACATCCGTCAGGACACGAGACAGACAGATGAATATTGGGACAGTCCCAATTTTATTGGGACGTCTAGTCACGCTACCTCAGCCCCAGCCCCAAAGCAGAGCTGTAGTTACAGAGCCCAACCCCAAGTCCCTGTGATACTGAAGCCTTGTTCACACATCACAGTGTTACTGCTTTAACTATACCAGTGTAGTCAAAGCAGCAAAATGTCCCTAGTGTGGCTGCAGTTATATCAGTATAAAGGTACTTTATATTGAGATATCTGTTCCCATTTGGAAATGAGAATAAGCAGCACTGGTATAGATCACACACAGCCCCTCCCAGAAAAATTATAACTGTAAAACTTCTCAGTATAGGCCAGACCTTAGTGATCCTTTGGGGTGAGATGTGTTAGGAACATGATCTGCTATACAGCCTGTTTAAAAGTTCATATGGAAAATGAGTTGCAAATTATCAATTGCCGCTTCTGGTTTTGAGGTCTGTCTTGGTTTGTTGTCTTTCTGCTTCCGCTGCTCAAGGCTCTATTTAGTCTCTGTGGCATCCTCCTCTTCTTTCTCCCTGTCTCCTCACTCTGTCCTTGTTTCATTTACCTGGCAGGTGTAGCAATTTCCAGTCCATCAGGGCATTATCTATCAGGGATACAATTGAGAAGGGAAACCATTTCCTTAGCCTCTTAAGGTCACTTTTCTGTCAGCTAGTCTTAGCTATGATTCACAGAGTAAGAGCTCATGCGCAAGACCTCATGGATGCAATGAAGAAGATGATAATAAGTGTCAGAAATGATTAGTGTCAAAACATCTTGGAAGCCAGGATGCAATAAAAGTATCAGGAAACACAAGGCGGGCTTGGATCTGTGCCAAAACCCAGCTGCTTTTATTGGCATGGGAATTGCCCAAACATTAGTTAGTTTTGATCTGCCTGGTTTTCAACCCCAGAGATTTGCTTTTGAATTGACCAAAACATCAAAACAGAGCTCAGGTGAAACTAGTAAATCTAACCTGATAATGTGGAACTGCAAATTCTATGTGGCTTCTGTATAAAATCATACTTGATCTCAGGGTTGTTCAAAACTTTGCCCAGGTGTGTGAACTTTAGCAAACCTTTCTGACAATGATTATCTGAGTTTTGGGTCTGTAACGAAACCTGAGTTTCACATGGCATTGAGTTTTGCCGTGACTATTTCAGCACAACTTTACTCTCAGGGCTTCTTATGCCAGGGGGAAAATATTTTATCCATTGTAGTTTGACTTGATATTTCTCAAGAAAGATAGCTCTGGACTGAATGTAGCTCAAATGCTTATTCACATCTCTATATGGTTGAATTTTAAAAACACGTTCATGAACAAAAGCACCACGAAAGCTCAGATCACTGTTATTAGAGAGGCCAAATGATCAGTTTTTCCATCTTCAGGTAACTACTTGTGTAAAGTTTAATAAACCATCAAAAGTTTCATGAATTCATGTGAAAATTTACATTAAAATACATTTGTTAATAGTTTTTAATCCCAATTTCTCGATTGTTTTTCTCTAGTTCTAAAAGTTTGGTCGTCCAATCAGGCAACCGAAAAAATATGGTCACACTATTAAATGACCAATCACACCCCAGAAATGATTAATAATAGATGTCAGTAGTTTGCCAACAGCAACCCATTGGGTGGAAATTGTTCACCCAAAGTATTCAGCAAAACTTGTGAACGAGTAGAAATCACATTTGACTTTACAAGCAGAAAACATGCACTGTGACTATTATTCTACTGAATCAACTAACTAGCTCTCTTTACCTTACTCAAACCTCCCCCATCTGGGCAGCAAATTGCACGAGAATGGTGGTTTTTGGCAGTATGTTTGTGATCAGGACAGAAGTGCGATAGCAGCCTGTAATTCAGCACTTCGGCTCCAAACTTTTAGTGGCTAGGTTTTCACAAGATTTTCTCTCTCGGACTTGACTTATTGGGAGAAGTGTTCATCAATGGATTGTGTCACCCCACAGCAATTCTTCCACAGTGGCGGGGGGTGGGGAAGGGGGGAGTAATTGACAAACAGGAGTATGCTTGGTGCATAAACAATGGGATATGCATGGCTACTGTGGCACAGGTCGGTGCCACCATTAACTGGCAACTACCGGTAAATTAGGACTCAGAGGCTTGGAGGTGAAATACACTCTGAATTACCAATGTGACTCTGACAGCAAGCTGACAGCAGTGAGGTGACAGCTGCCTTGCTCCTACCGCAAGTTGACAGCAGTGAGTCACCCCTCATAACCTTTGATAAACCTAATGCTCCATGAATGCTTCATACTGAAGAGCTGTTCCGATCCACCAGGATGGAATATCGATCTGTGTGCTGGGACTGACAATCTTCTTCCCTGCCACTATACACATGTCCGGGGTGGTGTGACCATATCCAACCACTCTTCTGTTTGCTTCTTTTGGATGAGAAGCAAAACTAATCTTCTGGCACTGAGAGGCACTAACAATCCAATGCAACTTTCACCTTATTAAAAGTAAGGGGTGTTAACCCTGTGTCCTGGTCAGATTTAGACCTGGCTTATTACATTCTCCCTATTTATTGTTTTATTGGGTATTTGGGGGAAAATGGAGTTGTTAGAGGGTAGGGTGAGAGGTGGAATATGGTATTGGTTAGCCACTGTGACTGGATTACAACTTGACATTGCGGTTCTAAGGTTGTGTGTGATTGTTATGTAGGTATGTAATGGCAGGGCAATCTTTTGCATGGGCACATTTTCATCATTTTATAGAGTCAAATAAAGAATTAAATTATCTGTGTGTCTTTCCCTCCTTTAAAAAGGAATAAAATCATAGATATTTCCCTCCAGAGGTGTCTGTGTTTCAGTGGTGGGTAATTTTATGTAGGTTTATGTATTTTAGCATTCGCCATAGCTCAGACTGCAAGTATACATGTCCATGTAGCGTCAGGGTTTTCAGAATATTGTTTGAATATTTCTATACCTAGTTGGCACTTGCAATTATACCATGTCCATTCATTTGCATGTGTGATTACCATGACTGCAAAGGTAATAATGATGATTGTACTCAGAAACTAGTTGCACAAATGCTCATGCTGTTTTGCACGAACGTTTAAACATTGAGTTCAGAAACATTTTCTCTTACTTCAGTCAGTAAAGTCACTTTACTTCAGGATTATATAAATCTGAGCTCCTACTATTACAATCTTTGGTGCACAGCTTCAGTAAAACTGGAATTGTCTGTTTCAAAAATAACTCGTAGGAGGAACATAGTAATTGAGGTCAGATGCAGCCGGATAGTTGATGAATCATATGCTAGGAACTGCATTAAATGGACAACATCCATCTGGAGATGAGTTTTGCAATGTTTTTATCTCAAGCCTTTGTTGCTTAGTGATTAACTGTGCACACTATTTCAGGGAGTGCCTCTTGCCTTCTGAGAAGATGCAAGCAATTTTCCTCCAAAAGGAAGACTCTGGTGAGGTTATTTTATGTTTCATAAAGACATTTTTTCACTCTTTTAGGCTGCGAGTTAGTTAGGGAGAGGGCGGCATTTTGATAAAAACTCGGACAATGCACGTCTCAGTAGGGGTCCCAGATTCTCACTAGCCTATTGCCTCTAATCAACCAGTTGGTGTGGCTAACTAAGAAGATACACTACATGATTTTTCATCATCTTCTATGGAGAAAATAGGTTTGTGAGCCAAGATTAATTCACTCTTTTGAATGTAGGCAGAAGACATAAGACACTTGCTTGAATGTGTCTTTAGATGACCTGTCATGTGTGTGTATGTTTTCTTCTGAATGGCACCCAATTAGAAGGCTTTTTGTAACCAAATCCCATGTTGTGTAGTTTTTGTCTAACAGGTATGTTTCTAATTGGTCCACAGCACCTCATAATCTCATTTTAAATACATCTACCCACAGCTGTCTTTCATATAGTGCTTGTTGGTGTCTCAAAGAAAAATCCATCACTTTGCTCAACTCTCCTTTGGAAATGCTGGTTGCCTTTCTTCTGCACATATGCAAAGCCAGAAAAATGCTGGTCATCTTTGTTTATTTATCATCAGTGTATGGGTGGAGGGACTGGAAGAAGAGAAATGGGTTTTACTAAAGAAGAATGGTATGTGATAGGCTTTCCCTTTGCTGATGGGTACCAAAGCATATCTGGCCAACCTGGTACATTGATATAACTAAATGTATGTTGTTGGGTACTGTAACGGGGCAGGACTCACCAGCGCGGCACCTCCTGCTGGCCATCCTGGGAATTAACTCTCATTTCGCTGGAATGCCCTCATCTAGTGGTGTCTCGCCCATCACTCTCACCTCCACTTCTAGGACCCACGTTGCACCCCGGACCACGGCGTACTCTTCTGGACACAGTCCTACGACTGTGCCCAACACGGTTCTCTCCCCCCTACCGGGGGATCCCACAGTCCTCATCCAGCCACTTGGCTTGGTGGCAAATGCAGTCTCTGGTCTAGCCACTAGCCTCACTGGCAAACTGCAGTCCATGCACTGGCCACTCCCCTCAGTGGCAAGTGGGGGAGCAAAATGGGGGGGGGAACCCGGGCCTCCCCGTTACTCCAGATCCCGGCCCAGGGACCCTATAGCCAGCAGCCACATACTCCCCCTACTCTTAGTCCACCGTTTGTTCCCCGGGGCCACTTCCCCACAGCCCTAGCACCTTCTCCGCCCTTGTATCAGGGCCTCAGTCTGGCAGCCATCAGGCTGGAGTTCCCTTGAGCTCCCTCTTGCTCCCCTGCCCCTGCCCAGCACTGCTCTGTGCATGGTGCTGTCTCTCTCAACCCTCCTACAGGGCAGCCAGTCCTCTCCCCTTGGCCTCCAGCAAAAGACTGCTTCTGTTCTGCTCAGCAACCCTTCTTATATGGGTCAACCTGGCCCTGATTGGCTGCTTCACTAAGTCTTCTCTCTATTGGCTGGCTCAATAAGCTATCTTCTAATTGGCTGGATTCTGTGCAGCCTCCCCAAGGCTGATTTAACTGTGTACACTGAATGGCAAACCCAACTGCTAAACTGCAACTGCACTCATTTTGCAACATCTGAGCTGACGCAGTCTCCTGCCTGCATGAGTTTTGCATAAGCCTTATTGGAGTTTTAGTGGACTCTGCTCGTGCTACTGTTCTTTGTCTTCAGCTGTTATATAACACTGAACAAGACAGAGGTTCCTATGGGCTTTAGATATTCTCTGAGATGGAAACAATTAAAGGCCTCCAGGCTGAATCCCAGGAGACACGCAAAATCGGAATCTGGCCTTTGATACATTTCTCTTTACTCTTCTTACAGTTGTAAGATCTGTGGATGTTTTACTTTTCTTTTGTGGTGGCAAAGAAATTAACCGAATCAATAGTAAAGATGCTTTGCTTTACCTGTTTGGTTTTTTTTTGGTATGGCAATAGTAGTATACAGAGTTAGTTCTATACAACTGATTCTGCTTGTCTAGTGCTTGTTTGCAGTTCAGAGGCTGTACCCAGAACTCACTGACTGGTGGCTGGTTACAGAGACAAGAACTTATACAAGCTTGTAATTTGAACCCAGATCTCTGATATGGCAGGCATAACTCTCCACCACTTAGCTACTGTGGGTATGTATATTCTGCAATTAAAAGCCTGCAGCTGGCCCAGGCTCATGGGGTTGAGGCTAAGGGGCTGCTTAATTGTGGTGTAGACATTCAGGCTGGGCCTGGAGCCTGGGCTCTAAGGCTCTGTGAGGTGGGAGGGTCCCAGAGCTGGAGCCAAACCCTGAACATCTACATTGCAATTAAACAGCCCCTTAGCCCAAACCCCACAAACCCAAGTCAGCTGGTGTGGTCCAGCAGCAGGCTTTTAATTGCAATGTGGACATATGCTGTCTCTGAGAAATCTGCCAAATCCTAGATACTCAGCTATGCTGTGTATAAAATGGAGCTACTGAAACATATTGAACCCATTGTGATCTACTCCTCCGAGTGATTGGTCTGCAAAGGATAACAGCCCACTTCTCATGTAGTTAGTGTTTCAGCTCAGGTGGCATGGAAGTATGCTGCAATGCTGAAGTTTTAGGACTGAAACCCTCATAATATTGCGGGGGTGAAGTGATTTTGTTGAACTGTTTTTTCTTCTATAAAAAGACTTAGGAAATTGCACACAATACATTTCTTCAAAGAATGTTTTTGAGATTGCAAAAGGATGTATGTGCAACTTTAATTGTGCCCCCCTTGTGCATATACATTATGATACTGTCTCCAGTTACATGATTACACACTATTTTTTTCCCACAGGATGCTATTTAGTGAACTGGGAATGAGGCAGCTGTTCAATATGTCTGTTTATCCTCTTTATATAATGTGTGGTCCCAACCTTATTTACTGCATGTGATCCAAACCGTGCATTGAATACAGAGTTATTAGTTTCCTCATGAGCTTTTCTATGTTTTTTGTGTGGGCATACATGGATACATGGGCACATGCAGACTTTGTGTGTCAGCTTGTTAGAAGAAGTCAGGAAGAGAATACAAGAATGATAGAGTCAGTGATTTTCTGCTATAGACTCAATAAAATCTGGTTTACATCTTTCTCTCTGTTCAGGTAATTTGCAAGTGGACTAAAAGGGCTAAATCCAAGGAATGCATTGTTTGCAGTAGCTCAAGACAACTCTATTCACTGTCCTGATGTAAAATGCTTCATGTGTCTAGACAAGAGTTAAAATAGCTATTAGACATAAAGGAACTGATTTGGAGCTTAGAGACCAGGAGTAGGTTCAGCAAAATATCTCAAAAAGCCTTTTTAACATCCTAATAACTAGTGGTGATCAGCCGAGTGCAAAAGGAAACCCTTTATATATCAAATATACTTGAATCTCTGCCATTGTTCCTGTTTAGGGCGAGGGGCAGTCATTTCTGTGGCTCTCATTGAGTAGAGGGGACATAGCCCAGTCAGGAACATAGTCCATGTTAGATATTCCTCACCAGCTGTTATGACTATGGTGGCCATTATGATTTATGGAGTCCCAGCCAAGTTTTCAGCTTGACAGTTAGTTATCTACACTCAGAGACATGGGATAGTAGTTAGAGAAGTTAACACCTTGAGAGATTTTGACAGTGAGGGAAAAAACCTAAAGTTTTTATTTTTGTATATTTAAGTGGGAAGATTGAAGGTTACTTATCTTTACTTCTAACCCTGATGCCAAAATGGGGGGCAGGGTGACTCTTCCAGTTCCTCTCTGTTCCTTCTGCCCCAGCAGTGATGCCAACCTTGATGCCTGATTCATTGTCTCTTTCCAATGCAACTCCATGCTGCCCCCACACATGGAACCCCCTCTCCTTAGTTAACCAAGCTACCAATATGTCTGAATTAAAATTCCTCCTAAAGAATCCTTCTCTCTTCCAGCAGGAGTTAGAAGAGAAATGTAACCGTTCCTCTTGGCTTCCCAGTATGTCCCATCTCCTTCTTGGGTCGGACTATAAATTCTTTGGGTCAGGGATTGTCTGCATTTGACACCCCTTAAAAGCACTCAGTCCCAGGCAGCTAATTGTCATTAAGGCTAGCCCTGGTTTGATTGCCCATCTTTATTTTTTAATTGCTAACCAAAGTGAAATGCCATGTCTCCACTTAGAAAGAAAACCATAAATCAGCTTGGTGGGGGGAGGATGGTTGTTGGGTTTTTTATTTTGTTGTCTTAGCAAAGGGTTAACCGAGAAAATTCGCAAGGCGGGGAAGGCCGTGGAGGGGAGAGGTTAATTAATATAATTTTTTGTGCAGTCTGGATTTGGCAGGGTAATTGAAGGGAGACGCACATTGGACGTAGCTGCATGAGTATGCACCTCCGCAAAAGTCAGCTGCTATTGCTGAGAACACTCTGCCTGCCAGCTCTGGCTTCTCCGAGAGATTGCTTTTAATGGTATCTCCTGCAAGGATAACAATTAAGACAACATCCGATGAATACCTCTCATAGTTTTCTCTCTTTTCCAACTTCCTACACATTTAATTTTCTTCTCGGGAAATGTCACAGAACTAGGATTACGTGTGGAAGTGAAAGCTTCCGCCACAGGACCTCTGGCCTTGAAGGGACCGTATGTAGGGTTAAGAAGACAGTCTTGTCTATGCACACTCAGACCTGGGCTTCTCATGCTGCTTAAAAGACAGAATGCGGACAAGTGGCCAACGGAAACTGGAGAGTAGCTGTGATGGTCACGGCATAACCACAGAGAAAGTATGCTGGTCCCTTCATGGTTTGGAAGTTGTGCTACTGCCATCTCTGCCATCCCAGCCTTGATGCACAGCTCTCAAATATACCAGATCATATGAAGAAGAACAGGAGTACTTGTGGCACCTTAGAGACTAACAAATTTATTAGAGCATAAGCTTTCGTGGACTACAGCCCACTTCTTCGGATGCATATAGAATGGAACATATATTGAGGAGATATATATACACACACACAGAGAGCATAAACAGGTGGGAGTTGTCTTACCAACTCTGAGAGGCCAATTAATTAAGAGAAAAAAAACTTTTGAAGTGATAATCAAGATAGCCCAGTACAGACAGTTTGATAAGAAGTGTGAGAATACTTACAAGGGGAGATAGATTCAATGTTTGTAATGGCTCAGCCATTCCCAGTCCTTATTCAAACCGGAGTTGATTGTGTCTGGTTTGCATATCAATTCTAGCTCAGCAGTCTCTCGTTGGAGTCTGTTTTTGAAGTTTTTGTGTTGTAATATAGCCACCCACAGGTCTGTCATTGAATGACCAGACAGGTTAAAGTGTTCTCCCACTGTTTTTTGAGTATTTTGATTCCTGATGTCAGATTTGTGTCCATTAATTCTTTTGCGTAGAGACTGTCCGGTTTGGCCAATGTACATGGCAGAGGGGCATTGCTGGCACATGATGGCATATATCACATTGGTAGATGTGCAGGTGAACGAGTCCCTGATGGTATGGCTGATGTGATTAGGTCCTATGATGATGTCACTTGAATAGATGTGTGGACAGAGTTGGCATCGGGGTTTGTTACAAGGATAGGTTCCTGGGTTAGTGGTTTTGTTCAGTGATGTGTGGTTGCTGGTGAGTATTTGCTTTAGGTTGGGGGGTTGTCTGTAAGCGAGGACAGGTCTGCCTCCCAAGATCTGTGACAGTCTCTACGCAAAAGAATTAATGGACACAAATCTGACATCAGGAATCAAAATACTCAAAAACCAGTGGGAGAACACTTTAACCTGTCTGGTCATTCAGTGACAGACCTGCGGGTGGCTATATTACAACAGAAAAACTTCAAAAACAGACTCCAACGAGAGACTGCTGAACTAGAATTGATATGCAAACTAGACACAATCAACTCCGGTTTGAATAAGGACTGGGAATGGCTGAGCCATTACAAACATTGAATCTATCTCCCCTTGTAAGTATTCTCACAAGAGGAGGTACGCTAAGTGCTGCATTAGGGGGGCTGTGTTGGTGGGCCTTGAGTGGGCCTGACTGGTATATAAGGGCAGTCAGCAGCGAACCAGCTGAGCGGCAAACAGCAGAGGCTAACAGCAGGAGTTTGCCTGGGAGCTGTCCAAGAGGAGGTACGCTAAGTGCTGCATTAGGGGGGCTGTGTTGGTGAGTATCTGAGTGCCTGCTGCTGGGACAGTTGGTCAGTTTGACCGTGTGCTTGATTGCTTGCTTGTTTGTTTGAAAAGTGTGAATTGGGAGTGCTTTGTTCCAGGTGGGCCTTGAGTGGGCCTGACTGGTATATAAGGGCAGTCAGCAGCGAACCAGCTGAGCGGCGAACAGCAGAGGCTAACAGCAGGAGTTTGCCTGGGAGCTGTCCAAGAGGAGGTACGCTAAGTGCTGCATTAGGGGGGCTGTGTTGGTGGGCCTTGAGTGGGCCTGACTGGTATATAAGGGCAGTCAGCAGCGAACCAGCTGAGCGGCGAACAGCAGAGGCTAACAGCAGGAGTTTGCCTGGGAGCTGTCCAAGAGGAGGTACGCTAAGTGCTGCATTAGGGGGGCTGTGTTGGTGAGTATCTGAGTGCCTGCTGCTGGGACAGTTGGTCAGTTTGACCGTGTGCTTGCTTGCTTGCTTGTTTGTTTGAAAAGTGTGAATTGGGAGTGCTTTGTTCCAGGTGGGCCTTGAGTGGGCCTGACTGGTATATAAGGGCAGTCAGCAGCGAACCAGCTGAGCGGCGAACAGCAGAGGCTAACAGCAGGAGTTTGCCTGGGAGCTGTCCAAGAGGAGGTACGCTAAGTGCTGCATTAGGGGGGCTGTGTTGGTGAGTATCTGAGTGCCTGCCTCTGGGACAGTTGGTCAGTTTGACCGTGTGCTTGCTTGCTTGCTTGTTTGTTTGAAAAGTGTGAATTGGGAGTGCTTTGTTCCAGGTGGGCCTCGAGTGGGCCTGACTGGTATATAAGGGCAGTCAGCAGCGAACCAGCTGAGCGGCGAACAGCAGAGGCTAACAGCAGGAGTTTGCCTGGGAGCTGTCCAAGAGGAGGTACGCTAAGTGCTGCATTAGGGGGGCTGTGTTGGTGGGCCTTGAGTGGGCCTGACTGGTATATAAGGGCAGTCAGCAGCGAACCAGCTGAGCGGCGAACAGCAGAGGCTAACAGCAGGAGTTTGCCTGGGAGTTCGCGTGGGGAGAGCGCACTAAGGCTTTCATCTGCAGGTTTCTCCGAGTAGTTCCTGCAACAGTTGAGGAAGCTCCTAAGAGGACGGTGATATGGAAGGTGAGCGATCAGCTGTTGTAACCTGCACAGGTTGTGCCATGTTTGTCTTTCTTCCGCAGGACAGAAGTGACTTTGTCTGTACAAAGTGCAAGCTGGTCTCCATATTGGAGGAGAAGGTTCGAGGGCTGGAGAAACAAGTATCGACTCTGCGTTGCATAAGGGAAAATGAAGATTTCCTGGACAGACGTCAGGAGATGCTTCTACGGCCACAATGTTCTGAAGATTCAGAGCAGGCGCAGCAGGGACAGAAGGATTGTGAGGAGGTTTGGCAGCATGTGACCTCCAGAAGAAGAAAGAGGAGCGTCCATGCACCAGAAATGGAGATACAGGTGAGCAATCGTTTCCATGTTCTCTCTACAGGCGCTAATGCGGAGAGTGGACTAGATGGCCCATCTGAGGGAAGGGAGCAGAAGGAGACTCCACCGATTGGAAGGCAAAAGATGCACTGTCCTAGGGATGGGGGTTCCACGACCACCACTCCCAAGAGGAGGAGGAGGGTGGTGGTGGTCGGGGACTCCCTCCTCAGGGGGACTGAGTCATCTATCTGCCGCCCTGACCGGGAAAACCGAGAGGTCTGCTGCTTGCCAGGAGCTAGGATACACGATGTGACGGAGAGACTGCCGAGACTCATCAAGCCCTCGGATCGCTACCCCTTCCTGCTTCTCCACGTGGGCACCAATGATACTGCCAAGAATGACCTTGAGCGGATCACTGCAGACTACGTGGCTCTGGGAAGAAGGATAAAGGAGTTTGAGGCGCAAGTGGTGTTCTCGTCCATCCTCCCTGTGCAAGGAAAAGGCCGGGGTAGAGACCGTCGAATCGTGGAAGTCAACGAATGGCTACGCAGGTGGTGTCGGAGAGAAGGCTTTGGATTCTTCGACCATGGGATGGTGTTCCAAGAAGAAGGAGTGCTAGGCAGAGACGGGCTCCACCTAACGAAGAGAGGGAAGAGCATCTTCGCCAGCAGGCTGGCTAACCTAGTGAGGAGGGCTTTAAACTAGGTTCACCGGGGGAAGGAGACCAAAGCCCTGAGGTAAGTGGGGAAATGGGATCCTGGGAGGAAGCACAAGCAGGAGAGCGCAAGAGGGGAGGACTCCTGTCTCATGCTGAGAAAGAGGGACGATCATTGAGTTATCTTAAGTGCCTATACACAAATGCAAGAAGCCTGGGAAACAAGCAGGGAGAACTGGAAGTCCTGGCACAGTCAGAGAACTATGATGTGATTGGAATAACAGAGACTTGGTGGGATAACTCACATGACTGGAGTACTGTCATGGATGGATATAAACTATTCAGGAAGGACAGGCAGGGCAGAAAAGGTGGGGGAGTTGCGTTGTATGTAAGAGAGGAGTATGACTGCTCAGAGCTCCGGTATGATACTGCAGAAAAACCTGAGAGTCTCTGGATAAAGTTGAGAAGTGGGAGCAACAAGGGTGATGTCGTGGTTGGAGTCAGCTATAGACCACCAGACCAGGGGGATGAGGTGGACGAGGCTTTCTTCTGGCAACTAGCAGAAGTTGCTAGATCGCAGGCCCTGGTTCTCATGGGAGACTTTAATCACCCTGATATCTGCTGGGAGAGCAATACAGCGGTGCACAGGCAATCCAGGAAATTTTTGGAAAGCGTAGGGGACAATTTCCTGGTGCAAGTGCTGGAGGAACCAACTAGGGGCAAAGCTTTTCTTGACCTGCTGCTCACAAACCGGGAAGAACTAGTAGGGGAAGCAAAAGTGGATGGGAACCTGGGAGGCAGTGACCATGAGATGGTCGAGTTCAGGATCCTGACACAAGGAAGAAAGGAGAGCAGCAGAATATGGACCCTGGACTTCAGAAAAGCAGACTTTGACTCCCTCAGGGAACAGATGGGCAGGATCCCCTGGGAGAATAACATGAAGGGCAAAGGGGTCCAGGAGAGCTGGCTGTATTTTAAAGAATCCTTATTGAGGTTGCAGGAACAAACCATCCCGATGTGTAGAAAGAATAGTAAATATGGCAGGCGACCAGCTTGGCTAAACAGTGAAATCCTTGCTGATCTTAAACGCAAAAAAGAGGCTTATAAGAAGTGGAAGGTTGGACAAATGACCAGGGAGGAGTATAAAAATATTGCTCAGGCGTGCAGGAGTGAAATCAGGAAGGCCAAATCACACTTGGAGTTGCAGTTAGCAAGAGATGTTAAGAGTAACAAGAAGAGTTTCTTCAGGTATGTTAGCAACAAGAAGAAAATCAAGGAAAGTGTGGGCCCCTTACTGAACGAGGGAGGCAACCTAGTGACCGAGGATGTGGAAAAAGCTAATGTACTCAATGATTTTTTTGCCTCTGTCTTCACGCACAAGGTCAGCTCCCAGATTGCTGCACTGGGCAGTACAGCATGGGGAGAAGGTGACCAGCCCTCTGTGGAGAAAGAAGTGGTTCGGGACTATTTAGAAAAACTGGACGTGCACAAGTCCATGGGGCCGGATGCGCTGCATCCGAGGGTGCTAAAGGAGTTGGCGGGTGAGATTGCAGAGCCATTAGCCATTATTTTTGAAAATTCATGGCGATCGGGGGAGGTCCCAGATGACTGGAAAAAGGCTAATGTAGTGCCCATCTTTAAAAAAGGGAAGAAGGAGGATCCGGGGAACTACAGGCCAGTCAGCCTCACCTCAGTCCCTGGAAAAATTATGGAGCAGGTCCTCAAGGAATCAATTATGAAACATTTAGAGGAAAGGAAAGTGATCAGGAACAGTCAGCATGGATTCACGAAGGGGAAGTCGTGCCTGACTAACCTAATTGCCTTCTATGATGAGATAACTGGCTCTGTGGATGAGGGGAAAGCAGTGGATGTGTTATTTCTTGACTTTAGCAAAGCTTTTGATACTGTCTCCCACAGTATTCTTGCCACCAAGTTAAAGAAGTATGGGCTGGATGAATGGACTGTAAGGTGGATAGAAAGCTGGCTAGATCGTCGGGCTCAACGGGTAGTGATCAATGGCTCCATGTCTAGTTGGCAGCCGGTTTCAAGTGGAGTGCCCCAAGGGTCGGTCCTGGGGCCGGTTTTGTTTAATATCTTTATTAATGATCTGGAGGATGGTGTGGACTGCACTCTCAGCAAGTTTGCAGATGACACTAAACTAGGAGGCGTGGTAGATACACTAGAGGGTAGGGATTGGATACAGAGAGAGCTAGACAAATTAGAGGATTGGTCAGAAAAAAACCTGATGAGGTTCAACAAGGACAAGTGCAGAGTCCTGCACTTAGGACGGAAGAATCCCATGCACTGCTACAGACTAGGGACCGAATGGCTAGGTAGCAGTTCTGCTGAAAAGGACCTAGGGGTCACAGTGGACGAGAAGCTGGATATGAGTCAACAGTGTGCCCTTGTTGCCAAGAAGGCTAACGGCATTTTGGGCTGTATAAGTAGGGGCATTGCCAGCAGATCGAGGAACGTGATCGTTCCCCTTTATTCGACATTGGTGAGGCCTCATCTGGAATACTGTGTCCAGTTTTGGGCCCCACACTACAAGAAGGATGTGGAAAAATTGGAAAGAGTCCAGCGGAGGGCAACAAAAATGATTAGGGGTCTGGAGCACATGACTTATGAGGAGAGGCTGAGAGAACTGGGATTGTTTAGTCTCCAGAAGAGAAGAATGAGAGGGGATTTGATAGCAGCCTTCAACTACCTGAAGGGGGGTTCCAAAGAGGATGGAGCTCGGCTGTTCTCAGTGGTGGCAGATGACAGAACAAGGAGCAATGGTCTCAAGTTGCGGTGGGGGAGGTCCAGGTTGGATATCAGGAAAAACTATTTCACTAGGAGGGTGGTGAAACACTGGAATGCGTTACCTAGGGAGGTGGTGGAGTCTCCTTCCTTGGAGGTTTTTAAGGCCCGGCTTGACAAAGCCCTGGCTGGGATGATTTAGCTGGGAATTGGTCCTGCTTTGAGCAGGGGGTTGGACTAGATGACCTCTTGAGGTCCCTTCCAACTCTGATATTCTATGACTTCTTATCAAACTGTCTGTACTGGGCTAGCTTGATTATCACTTCAAAAGTTTTTTTTCTCTTAATTAATTGGCCTCTCAGAGTTGGTAAGACAACTCCCACCTGTTTATGCTCTCTGTATGTGTGTATATATATCTCCTCAATATATGTTCCATTCTATATGCATCCGAAGAAGTGGGCTGTAGTCCACGAAAGCTTATGCTCTAATAAATTTGTTAGTCTCTAAGGTGCCACAAGTACTCCTGTTCTTCTTTTTGCGGATACAGACTAACACGGCTGCTACTCTGAAACCAGATCATATGAGACATTTTGCAGGTCAGCTGGATAAAGTATCTTATGGCTGCACAATCAAGCAAGGCAATCTTCCGTTGGTGAAGGGCGAGAGGTCCTCCCTCACGGGATACTCTGTAGCAAAGGGAAGAATGCACTCAGCTCTGCTGACTATTGTTTACATTTCTGTGCACAGCACAGCTTTTGTTACTGAGTAAAGCTTCCCATCCTGCTCTAGAGGACCGATCACATAGTAATCCCACATTTTACAAGTCAGTTAACTACGAGGTTGCACAGTGCAACTTCTGGCAGAGCTGGGAATAGAAACCAGATCTCTATGGATACAGATCCAAGTCACAACTTGCGACTGCATAATATAGTTAAGAAAAAAATGCTGACCCTGGGAGCTACTGTGCAGGACGTGGGTGTAGCAGAGGCCGAGTCATGGCTCCACCCTCCCACATGCTGGCCAGCAGAGCATGTGGCTATACTGGGGTATGGGGCAGGGCGAGGTAAGGTACTGAACCCATTAAAAGGATGGTTCAAACCACTTCCCCCTCTTCTCCAGTGCAGAAGGGATCTCTGAGGGTATTGCACCTCTCTGAGAAATTTCCCTATTTTAAAGGTTAAAGGGCAAGTGAAATATTTATAGAGAGGAACAATTGAAATAACCAAAGATGGACATGTCTCTTTAATTAAATTCTGGCAATTAGTCAAAACTCTTTCATCATGAAATTTAGACTGTTTACTGTTCTCAAAGGAGGGAGGAAGGATTTTTTAAAAAAATTATTCCAGAAATGTTCTTGCATCAGACGCTTGGAGTAAAATGCCCGATTCCCTAGCATAATGCATTTTAATTTCAACAAGTTGAACTCAGATTTTTTGTACCAATTAGTGAAAATTCAGATTTTTTTCCCCTTTATAACATCTCCTCTGTACCTCCCTAGCATGGTCCAGAAATGTATGGACTTGGTTTCTGTTTTGGGTGTTTTTTTCAATCTCATTAACACCAAGACCTCCCTCACCTCCAGTCGTTGAGAAATCATCAACATCTCTAAATCTGGTTTTTCAACAGGTGTTCAGCCACTACCAGTCATTAATAAAACATTAGAATTGTTTCTTGCCCAATGTCTTTCAAATGTCCCAGTGATCATTAGATCTGTAGTCTAAATCCTGGTTAGATCAATAAATGAAACTTGAGTGAGTCATGCGTAACCTTCACAAGGAGGTTCACTGAAGCATGGTCTTGTGGTTAAAGCACAGGACTAGGAGCCAGAGCATCTAGATTCACCAAAGGATCATTTGGGATGTGACTTCAGCCATTCTGGCTCATCGGCTTGGCAGCACAAAGCTAAAGGAGAAACAGCTTAATCCCTTGGTTTGGGAGTCCCTAGTATAGCTTAGAGGAAGTTGTGACTTTTCCTGGTGGGGGCATCTAGCTACCACCTGCCTTCAGCCTGTGAAGAAGCCTTGTCTGTGACTGCTTTGGTCAGCTCCCCATCCCCACAGGCCATGGGCAACACAAGCCACTCCCCTCTAGGCCTGCACAGGCCCTGCTGTCTTTTTGCAGGTTGACTATAGGCATGTTCCAACCCCACCTTCCAAGCATCTGCCTGGAGTGTCCAGCCCCTCCTCCAATGGACACTCACAGTATTCCCGGATTCACTGCCCCCAAAGGAACAGTACGCCTCAGTTTACCAGTTCCACCTCAGATCTCTGCTCCACTTAACACACAGCACTTAGATATGTTTATAAAAGGAAACAAGCATGCATTTATTTAACAAGGGATAGAGATTCTAGCAATAGCAAGCAGGAGCATTGGAAACAAATGGTTATGTGTAAAATAAAATCATAACACATCAAGCCTACAGTTAATTAACAAAATACTCTCCTGTCTTATGGAACATTGCTCACCCAAAGATTCTTGCAGTTATTTACAGCCACTTTGGCTGTGACCTTCCATTCATGAAAACACACGGTCAGCTTGCATCCTTAGTGAAGGACCCAGTGTCCCTGGTTGTACCTCTAGATAACCTATTTGTGGAGTGTCACCTCCTGGTAACCTGTCTCAACTCCAAGGCTTTAAGAACATAATTTCCAGGATAGATACATAACTCCTTAAATATTATCTGTGCATACATTTTGAAAAGACTATGATGACCTGGGTCTCGGTAGAGACGATACAGACCACCCTTTGGAGAACTAAGGATATATGCACATAACTGACCCAGAGGATCACTGTAAAACCCTGTGCATCCCCTATGCCCTCTGCCAGTTGGCACCAAGTGGTCCCTGGGTCACAGAAGTCCCAGCTGGCTTTCTCACTTCCACTCCAGTCATGGGGTTGTATCATGTTCTGTCTGCTCAATTTGCACCAGAGCAAATTGGCCCATGGAGGGCTCCAGAATGGGTGGAAGTGGGAGGGAAGAGTGTATAAGTGCATAAAGATGGTGCAAAGCCACCTGTGCTGCTTCCTCTCATTGCACAAAGTAGAACTTGGCCACAACTGACGATTTGACCCCCAGTATGCAACCTTGAGTAAATTACTTAGTTGCACCCTTCTGTTCCAATCTGTAAAATGGGGATAATACACTTCCCTCTTTCATGGGTGTATTGTGAGATTTATCTTACTGATGTTTGTGAAGCACTCTTTCAACCTTGGCTGGAAGCTATTCCAGAGATCTCTTCCTATTAACGCTCACACTTTATATTGTCAGTTATGGGGGCAGAGGGCAAGAAGAACTACATGCTACACCCACAAACACCTAGGCACTGTGGGATTTAAGCCATTAAAGTAGGGCCATTTTTCAGTTCTTCCCCAGTCAGATGCCAGGACTAATGACATGAGAGAGGGCCCAATCTGGCAAAATCATCACAAAAATTTACTAGCAGCTGCACAAAATCTGTTCACATGCCCTTTACCAAAATACTTCCTGATAATGGAAAAAGCCCGGTGTTTTCTCTTATCATTGTAAAAGGTTCCATATGGTAGGCGAGTGGTTGAACAAGAGTATTCGTTGTCTGACTGGGCCCATAATATGCTACACCAGTCCTTCCTTTCGGGAGGTAGGTGTCTTCCATCTCCCAGCATCACTTAATAAAGCTCATGTTGAGATTACTGTGTGATCTCCTGCTGTGGGAAAACCCATGATGGGCTGAATGGGAAGAAATCTGCATGGGTTCATTCCTGTAAAGGTTTATTCCTGGTTGATATGTAATGGTGGGGGCTTCAGGAGCCAGCCCACAAAGCTAGCAGATCTGTAGGACCAAAGAGGACAGGACAAATTTGCAGTGGTTCTCAACCTATTTATTATTGTGGGCCACATATGTATTATGTGGGCCGCATCCAATACTCCCTGTATGGCTCTGAGGATGTCACATGGGCTGCAGCTGTGTGCTGATTAGGCTACAAGAGGCCGGCGGGTTTAGAACCACAGGTTGTGGAGACTCTGCGCCCTTGGAGGCTCACCCTATAGGACCCTTAAGGTGGGATCTTTACCACAGATGTGGCCTAGCCAAAAGATAATGCTTTGTCCTCTAATCTTCTTGGTACTGCTCAGTCCATGATTTGCTTCTATCAGGCCTTTCCCACCCATATCACTCCCCATCCCCTGCTTGGTTAAAGTTCTCCAGACCTATTCAAAATCCTTTTCAAGATCCAAAATAATGAGAGAGTTGCAGGGACACCCAAATCCCCATTCTGTATAGAAGGGGAAGGTTGCAGCTCATAGATCTGTGCACGGCTCAGGGTGCATAGCAGGTCCTATGAAACTACCGTACATCCTTACTATGGCTTATTTTCTGGCCTGGGAACCACATGCTTTTCCCATTTACTTTAGTGGGGGCCAAGTGTGTTTGCATTGGAGAGACCTGGGTTAAAGAGGGGCAAAGTCTGCCCTCAGATGCAGAGTTATGCAGGAAAATATTGCTAAAGGTGAATGTGTTTTCCAGCATCCAGAGATGCTTGGGATGATCAGGCAGCAAGATGGCACAAAACTCATAGGAGACTGACTGTCAATCCCTGAGTCTCAATTTCTTAAGGTCTCAAGAACACTCACACCTGTTCTTTCTCAAGTGCTCTTGTCTGAGTCATTGTTTCTGTATGCCAGTGTAGGTATGGGTACTGCATAGTTTGATCAGCAAACTTCCAAACAGTAGAAAACAAGCCTAGAGCACTGATTTATTTTCCTGCCCCTCATGCATGTGACTTCCATTAGTGTGAGTGGCAGTAGCACATGTGTGGGGAGAGAATGGACCGCTTTGTTGTTTTAGTCTCTGCAGGAACCTGAGTTTCCACGGTTTCCATGGTTTCACATGATTGGCCTAGTGTGCTTAGTAGAGGGATCAAAGAAGAATTCAGAAGATGCCCACTTATTTCTTTGTTTTTTTTAAACCATGGTAATGCATTTCCTCTAGAAAAAAAAAAAAAAAGAAGCACACTTCATAAGCAAAAAGAACTTTCAGAGCTTTTAGGTATCGGTTTGGTTTCAAGGTGGAATCTCTTTTCCACCCTGGCACGTGCGAGGTGATGGTTGTCCCCTTCTGGAATCCTAAGTCTGCATAGAACTTGTGTCCGTGTCCCAAGAGATCTTGCTGTTTCTCAGTTGATTTTTCAACTATTTCTAGTGTACAGATTTTATAGCCTGTCAAACTACGAGCTAGCCAGGTGAAGCAATTTGTCCAGGGTCACTAAGAAAATCATTGACAGGAAAGAAGAGGACTGAACAGTCTTTAATTCTCAGGGTATAGCTCCAGGCACTGCCCCATGCTGGCACTACAACATAAACATTTATTGCGATAAATCCAAGGAAATTCCCACTCCCTCGTGGTGGTGGTGGTAGTGGTTTGTTGTGTTTCACAATATCCAAGGGAGCAGATGGTATGATGGACTAAATAAAATCAGTGTCTACAGCCCCATCCTATTGCCATGGAAATCAGTGGTAAAAGTTCCCATGGATTCTATTGGGAACAGGATTAGACCTTTACCATATGTGTATGTATATGTGTGTATATATATATATATATATATTAACAAATGCTACCAGTGAAGATGAGCAATGGGTAATTAATGATTTCAAGGATCAGGGGCTTTTTCCTTTTGTGATGGGAACTGATTTTCTTCATCTTGGCATGGAATACCCCAGAAGCTGCCCTATTTAGCTAGAGTGCACAAGGCAGCATATAGGGCATAGCCATGACTAATTCTTCAGTGTTGCATGAGGAAGCCAAACCAGTACAGTCTAATGAAGATGGAGGCAGCTTCTCTCTTATATGTATGGAGAGATTATGACAGAGAATAGGAAAATAAAAGCCTCAGCAAAGTAAATGCTTGCTCGGGGCGTCAATCATTTGATGTGTGAAATCCTTTAGCAAGATTGGCTCAGAAAATCTAGGATTTAATGACACCGGAGGAAAATATTCCTTCTCTCCTTGTGTGATTCTTTCTTGTAAGATTTCCTGGTAAAGAATATCACATCTTGCACAGAGGAGTTAATAGCCACTTTTCAAAATCCTTGCAGATAAGAGGTGTGAGCTTGAAATCCGCAGGGGAGGGGTTCTTTCAACCTCTGCTTCTTTGTTGATTGTTTAATCAGAAACTGTCTTCTGTCATTGGTTACTAATCACTTATCTCTTGGGGAAAACCTGCCACAACTCCCAAGGACAAAGAAGTCTGCGGGGGAGCAGAAAAAGCAAGGTTTCAGGACACTTGCAAGGGAGAGGCTGCTCTGAGGAGCCCAGTTAAACATCAATCTGGAACTGTGTTTGGGAGCTGGTCAAGAGATAGGCAAGTGTATTGAGAACTATGCAGATCCATCAGCCATTCCTCTCTGCAGAGAAGGGACACAACATTCAGCTGCACTATCAGAGCCTTCGTGTCTAGGGCCCCACCAAATTTCCGGCCGCGAAAAATACAGCACAGACCGTGAAATCTGATATCCCCCATGAAATCTGGCTAATGTAGGTGTAGGGACAGGGCTGGGAAATCTTACCCTATGCCAGGCTCCAGATGCTATTCCCAGCTGATCTGGGGAGGGGACGGGACTTCCTCTTCACCTTCAAGGGCTGCTCCTGGGGCCGGGTCAGACCCATCCCTGGGAGCTGCTCACTGCAGCAGGAAGCTTTGTAGCTGCTGGCGGGAAGCCCACTCTGAAGGTAGCACTGCCAGCAGCAGCAGCTCAGAAGTAAGGGTGGCAATACTGTGACCCTCTACAATAGCCTTGCGATCCCCTCCCCATGGCCTCCTCTTGGGTCAGGACACCTGTTGTTACAACACCACAAAATTTCAGATTTAAATATTTGGAACCGTAAAATTTATTACTTTTAAAATCCCATGAATATGAAATTGACCTAAATGGACCGTGAATATGGTAGGGTCCTATTCATGACACAGTGTTTAAAAATATCATTGCCCACTCCCAGCCCCAAATAGGAAATTCTGACTTTCTTGGCCAAAAATCAAAAACTGAAATATGTCAAAATATGAAAATTTTAATCTGAAAACTAAAAACATGGACTCAGAAATGCTGCTGTGATACCTCATGGGAGCTGCAGGTTGGGTGCATCATGCCTCCATTCTTTTGTCTGGGTTTGGCTGTCAGTCCAGATGGCCAGTGAAGCACCAGAGTCTTCCCTCTGGTCAAGCTGCTGCCATGCATCATAGGAATCCTGTGCCTGCCATGCATCATGGGACATGTAGTTTGGCCGAAGGTTCTGGTTTCAATTTTTGAGTGTTCATTTTTTGGCCAAAAGTCAAATTTTTCCATAGATAGGAGACTATTTCCATGCAAATATTAATTTAATCAAAAAACAGTTCGGGGAAAACATTTTTAAACAGCCCTTTTCTCCATGATCTGCAGAGGGAAGGTTCCTCTGCCCAACCCATGGAGCTCTTCTCTGCATGTAGCCCACAAACTGAAGCATGGCCCAGGGAACAGGATTTTCCCCAGTGTTCAGATTCTGATTTTAAATGCTGTGGAGGCTGCTGGAAAGTGGTGCAGGTAATTTCCCAAAGTCTCTTCCTCATAAGCATACCACCAGCAGCAATGTGTATGTTTTTGGGAAGAGAAAATGCCATCTACATACTGTGCATTCCAACTTCAAGACACTACTCAAAGCATCTATGAGGCACATTTGAAATGGCTGGTCAGAAACATGCAATATTTGCTAACCTTGTGTGTTATATTTGGATTTAGATGTGCTTTGAATTCAGTATCTTCATCCCTGGAGCTGTGTGAAGAGCAGGGCCTTGCTGGATCCCTAGGCACGGTTAAGAACTAGGGCTGTCAAGAGATTTAAAAAAATAATTGTGATTAATTGCGCAATTAAAAAATTAATCACGATTAATTGCATGATTAATCCCGCTGTTAAACAACAGAATACCTTTTATTTAAATATTTGTGGACATTTTCTATGTTTTCAAATATATAGGTTTCAATTACAACACAGAATACAAAGTGTACAGTGTTCACTTTATATTTATTGTTGATTACCAATATTTGCACTGTAAAAAGCAAAAGAAATTGTATTTTGCAAGCCACCTAACACAAGTACTGTAGTACAATCTCTTTATCATGAAAGTTGAACATACCAATGTAGAATTCTGAGAACAGGCATTCGCATGGCAGCCGGCGTCACAAGATATTTATGTGCCACATGCGCTAAAGATTCATATGTCCCTTCATGCTTCAACCACCATTCCAGAGGACATGCACCCATCCTGATGATGGGTTCGGCTTGAAAAGAATCCAAAGCAGTGCAGACTGATGCATGTTCATTTTCATCATCTGAGTCAGATGCCATCAGCAGAAAGTTTTTTTTTTTTTTGGTGGTGGTGGTTCGGGTTCTGTAGTTTCTGCATCAGAGTGTTGTTCTTTTAAGACTCCTGAAAGCATGCTCCACACCTCGTTCCTCTCAGCTTTTGGAAGGCACTTCAGGTTCTTAAACCTTGGATCGAGTGCTGTAGCTATTTTTAGAAATCTCACATTGGTACCTTCTTTGCATTTTGTCAAATATGCAGTGAAAGTGTTCTTAAAATGAACAACATGCTGGGTCATCATCTGAGACTGCTATAACAGAATGCAGGTAAAACAAAGCAGGAGACCTACAAATCTCCCCCAAGGAGTTCAGTCACAAATTTAATTAATGCATTATTTTTTTAATGAGCATCATCAGCATGGAAGCATGTCCTTTGGAATAGTGGCCAAAGCACTATCCTTTTGGTTTTGAGTGCAGTTATGGAACGAACAAAAAAAAAAAATCTACATTTATAAGTTGCACTTTCACGATAAAGCGATTGCACTACAGCACTTGTATGAGATGAATTGAAAATACTATTTATTTTATCATTTTTACAGTGCAAATATTTGTAATAAAAAATAATAAAATAAAGTGAGCACTCTATACTTCGTATTCTGTGTTGTAATTGAAATCAATATATTTGAAAATTTAGAAAAACATCAAAAATATTTATAAATTTAAATTGGCATTCTATTGTTTAACAGTGCAATTAAAACTGTGATTAATTATTAGTTTTTTTAAGTTAATCTCATAAGTTAACTGTGATTAATCGACAGCCCTAGTATGAACTAAAGTAGGCCTGGCCTTGGCAAACTAGTAATGGACCAGGTATTATTTAATCAAGTAGGCACATTCCTGACCGAACAGGATTGTACAAGAACACACTGACCTTTCCAGTAACTATGAAAACAAATTCCTAAGAGATGGTACAGGGTGTGACAAAGTTCCTCCTCTGCCTTACTGGGTCCTGTGCTTATTGGCAGATTTGCTCGCCTCAGAGATCCACTTTTGCTAGCGGCTCAAACCTGCTGTTCACTCAGCTAACCTTATCACTGGCCAGCATGGGGAAAGGGAGGAGAACAATCCCCACAGTGTCTGCTGACCCATCTAATGGGTCGAGGGACAGGCTAGGGACCTTCCCTTCTGGTGGGACCCATAGTCCAGGTCACCTCCTCTTGTATCAGATAGGGAGTTGGGGGGATGAGGGGAACCTGAGCCCGCCCTCTACTCCAGGTTCCAGCCCAGGGCCCTGTGGATTGAAGCTGTCTACAGGATTTCCTGTAACAGCTGCATGAGAGCTATAATTCCCTGGGCTACTGCCCTACGGCCTCCTCCCAACATTTTATTTATGCTCACTGCAGGACCTTCTTCCTGATGTCTGATGACACTTGTACTCCTCCAGCAGTATGCCTTCTCACTCTCAGCTCCTTGCACGCACCTCACTAAGGCCGTGGCTACACTCAAAACTTCAGAGGGCTCCCGCGGCAGCACTTTGAAGTGCGAGTGTGGTCCCGCGCCAGCGCTGGGAGAGAGCTCTCCCAGCGCTGCAGGTACTCCACCTCCAAGAGGGGATTAATTTACAGCGCTGAGAGCACAGCTTACACTG
The DNA here is from genome assembly GCF_027887155.1 of Malaclemys terrapin pileata. NCBI lineage: Eukaryota > Metazoa > Chordata > Testudines > Emydidae > Malaclemys > Malaclemys terrapin. The sequence goes on from NC_071512.1 coordinate 31,530,953, forward strand.
GTGTTTTACAGCACTGTAACTTGCTGCGCTCAGGAGGGTGTTTTTTCACACCCCTGAGCAAGAAAGTTGCAGCGCTGTAAAGCACCAGTGTAGCCAAGGCCTAACTGAAGTGAGGTCCTTTTTAACCAGGTGCCCTGATTAGTCTGCCTGTCCTAATTGATTCTAGCAGCTTCTTAATTGGCTCCAGGTGTCCTAATTAGCCTGCCTACCATAATTGGTTCCAGCAACTTCCTGATTGTTCTGGAACAGTCCATTATCTTACTCAGGGAAAAGGGACCTGCTTAATCTGGGGCTAATGTATCTACCTTTGATCAGCCTCCTGTAGCCATCTGGCCTGACCCTGTCACAAGGGATATACAGACCTCTTGTAAGATAAGGATGGTGGGATAACGAATGAGGATGGCTTGTTCAAATTAGCAGGTACAAGGTACAGGATAATAAGAAAAAGCATTGTAATACATAATTTGTTTGTATTGATGGAGAAAAGGAGAAGTCATAGGAAGGGCATCTTTGTATCTTGGGGCACCAGAATAGGGGAGCACTCTTTACCAGCTGTAAGGGCGAGCGATGAGGCGGAGGGGGCAGAGAAGAGTGAGCAGGAGGTGGGGTCTTGTGGGGAAGAGACAGTGCGGGAACGGGACTTGGGGGGAAGAGGCGGCATGAGGGCAGGGTCTTGGGGGAAGGGGCCTAGGCACAGTGTGGGAGCAGGGCCACAGTTCGGGCACCAATGGCTTCCCCACTTTTAGGGAGATTCTGCCGTTCCTGCAGCATCTTGGTACTATACGTTGACTGAATCCAGGGACGGTGCAAGGAAGTTTTGCTCCCTAGGCGAAACTTCCACCTTGCGCCCCCCGCCCCCGTGGCAGCTAACCCCGCCTACTCGCCCCTCCCACCCGAGGAGCCCCCCTCCGCAGCAGCTAACCCCACCTGCACCCAAGGAGCCCCTGCTCGCAGCAGCTACCCCTCCTTGCAAGCCCCCCCTCCACGGCAGCTAACACCGCCCGGGGAGCCTCCCCCCCCCGCAGAAGCTAACCCCGCCCCCCTCCACGGCAGCTAACCCCGCCCAGAGAGCCCCCCCGGAGAAGCTAACTGCACCCCCCTCCACAGCAGCTAACCCCGCCCGGGGAGCCCCCCCCCAAGGAAGCTAACCCCGTCCCCCTCCGCGGCAGCTAACCCCACCCGGGGAGCCCGCCCAGCTCTTCTCCGCTGAGCACGCCTGCACTGCTCTAATTCTCCTCCCCTCCCAGGCTTGCGGCACCGATTGGAGGAAAATTAGAGTAGGGGCTGTGTGCTCAGCGGAGTAGGCAGAGTGGAGGTGATCTGGGGCGGGGAGTGGTTCCCCTGTGCGCCCCCCCCGTTATTACAGGTGGCCCTCCCCACGCCCCCTCCTCTGCCCCCAGCTCACCTCCACTCCACTTCACCTCCTCGCCTGAGCGGGCTTTTGGGCAGCTGCCTAATTTGTCTAAGTGGTTGCACCGGCCCTGACTGAACCTTTACCTTGTCCCATGCATGCATGTGTTAGCATCCCTGTGACCCGCTGCACAGGATGCTAGTATCCTGCTTTGCTGACAATAAACATGTCCGAGTGCCTTTGCCAGTGAATCAAGCCAGCAAGCTGCGCTCTCTGCTGGGGCTGAGCATGCAGGAGCTCCCAGAACCAGGAGCAATAGCAACACTCCGCAGCAGAACAGCTCAGCAATGCCTGCCTACTTCGGTTTTATGTTTCAGTTCTATTTAAACAAACTGAAAACAACAGACAGGCACAGAGGGTATCCCAGCCTATGAGGTTAAAAAGCAGTGTTCAAATGACACACTTAACGTTAACATTTAGGAAGCTCATGATTAAAAGAGAAAAAGTGATTTCCAGTTAACTAGCTCTCAATTGGTTTTAGAAATAGATCATCAAGTTCAGTGACATTGTCCATCTCTCTCTGTAAGTTACAGATAGCTTGATGTTCTAAGGCACTTGAATCGCCTTTGGTTACTCGGGACTAAATTAGAAGTATAATTTTCTTACACATTATATAAGAGAAAACCACACATCACAGATGCAAGTCATGTCCCTTAATGCACTGTTGAAAAGCACTCACATAACAGGGTGCTGGGGCACTATATAAGAACCTGAATAAAACATTCAATATGTAACCTTAATAATAAAATTAATAAACAGTCCACTGTTAAGTTCCTAGATGGTGAGCTATTGAATTACAGGGGAAGTTAATCAGATGAAATGCTCATTAGGCAAGTAGAGAGGCCTGTAAGGGTTGCACTATAAAGACAGACATGGTAAAGTTAAATTATTTCCATCTGTCTTTATTTTATTAGCTTACAATATTCATCAGAACACCACCAATAAGAGGATTAATGGGGAGGAGTTGGTGGTGAGACTTCAAGGTTCACATCTGAAGGCTGTGAGTTTAAGCTAAAGAAGCCGACACAGCAGTTAGACATAATTTTACCCATAATTATGTATATTATCAGTTTGATACTTAGACCAACATAAACATTTATATTCCTATCAGGTCAGTTATTTGCTGCAGGTCTTTTTTTCAAGCTAGTGTAAAAATGAATAATTGTGGTTCTTTCTCAAAATCTGTAATTATCTCCATTAATGACTGATTAATTTTATCTATAACATGTAATGTGAGTGTTGGAAAGAATAATTTTAATCATGGCTTTAGTTACCTGACTCAGTCTTATGAGAGAATCTCCCGAGAGTATTACTGAGCATTTAATTAGCGTAGCTTGCAGTGTGGTCCTGTGTTCAGAAGATGAGGATTAGAAACCAGTAGGATCCTGGATTCTGAGCCAAACATGACACTTCGGGCCAAATTTTCAAAAATTGCCACCTAAGCTGCATCTCTGCTTTTTTGCATAACTCTGTGTTGCACCTGCAAAATATGCATTAATGTGGGGTTAACCAAACACTGGTGCTTTTGTGTGTGTGTGAGTGTGGGATTTGCTGGTGTGATTTGAGCCATGCACTTCACTAGAAAGTGAACTTTGTGTTATGTGGGGAAGTGTTTGGTAAACCTAAAGCTATTTGTGAAGCATGAGATCTTATGGCTGATCAATACAGGAGAAGGGGACAATATGGAGGAGGGAGAATGAGTGACTTGGGGGCACAACAGAGGGAGTCATGGAGGGGCAGAAAGGGTGAGACCCTTGGGTGATAGAGGTAGCAGTAGAGAGCTAGAAAAGATGACCTCTGAGTAAGTAACATTGCTTTGTGAAAGGAGAAGGTTAGAGGACCCAAGATGACAGGAACTGAGAGCCTGGATTGGGTATGGGCAGGGTAGTCCATGCAGAAGGGTAGAAAGACATCTGAAAGAGATATGAAACCATAGAGAAGGGTTACTGGGAAGCCAGGGGAGCCAGGCTGGGGATCAGAGAGGCACTATGAAGAAACTACAGACACTCCTGGGGGTGGTAGTGGGGGGGCTTGGAAGAGCAATGGAGGGGTCAAAGTCTGCAACATGCAGAGAGATAGAAGGAGAGAGCAGAGTTTGTCAGTTGGGGAGAGAGATATGGGCAGGTGGATAAAGAGAGAGAGCAGGAGATGCCAGCAAAACTTAGGGGAGACGAGTCTGGCATTCCATGGTGGCAATAGCAATATAAATGCACAGACAGAAGGTATGTGGGGATGAAAGACACCAGGACAGAGAAAGGAGGGGGTGAAAGTCTGCAGGGGAGGGAAGAACCTGGAGTGGGGAGGGAGAGGCTTGTGGAAGCAGCGAATGGGACAGAGCTGGGGCAATAGAGATGGAGAAGGGGAAGGGGAGAAGACAGGAGAGGGATGGCTAGGAGAAGAGATTTCAAAGAAGGAGGAGCAGAAAAAAAGGCTATTTGGGGTAAACAAAAGGATTGAGTGGAAAATAGGCAGGCTGGGAGAGAAGGAAAGAAGAAATAGCGGGCTATGAAAGAGAACAGAGCAAAAAGGGTGGGAGTCACAGTGAATACGTTCTCCTTAGTGATTTTGCAGAGAGGTAGGTGCCAAAGCACATGTTATAAATTAAACACCCTGTTTGATTTCATAGTTCAAGGGAAGAGGATTCTGCAGGGGGAGTAGGTTAATAGGGAGACATAGGACCTGCCACATACATGGGAGGGCCAACCCCACTTTGCTTCTGTGCATTCACACTATAGATGGTAAAAAGCAACAGAGGGTCCTGTGACACCTTTGAGACTAACAGAAGTATAGAGAGCATAAGCTTTCGTGGGTAAGAACCTCACTTCTTGCATCTGAAGAAGTGAGGTTCTTACCCACGAAAGCTTATGCTCTCTATACTTCTGTTAGTCTCAAAGGTGCCACAGGACCCTCTGTTGCTTTTTACAGATTCAGACTAACACGGCTACCCCTCTGATACCTGACACTATAGATGGTAGTGTGTGTGCGTGGCCATGTGTACCCCACTCCCATTTCTACATGGCGCTCTGGCCCCCTCTGTTGGTGACTACAGAAGTTGATGAGTCTGCTACTGCTCTAGCTAAAAGACCCAGTCCTGAATAAGTTATGGGGGGAGGTCTGGGAAATAGGTGTAAGGGGCTTGGGGGCCATTGTTGTTTGGATGTATGTTTATTGGTATGGTCAGAAAAACATAATCTACCACACTGGGTAAAATGTGCCCCACTGAAGAGGGCCCACAGAAGGACCTGTGCGTCATTTCTGCATGCAACATGGGTTTAAGGGGCACAAATGATTCCGTGCAGCATCTCTGCACTAGGCATGATTTTCACCTGTACAGAGTTCCAGGAAAATACCAGGGAGCCAAATGAGCATTTTTCAGAGTTGATTTGCAATAGGTTAAAATAATCCTCAGCGTAGGACGTTGCACCTGGTGTCTGAAATAATCAAAGGGGACCAATGGACACCTGCCTCTCCATAGTGCTTCACAGTCTCTCTGCTTTTGCCTGTCTGGCTCTGGGGCTGTGTCTACTTAGGCCACACTGCCAAAGTTGAGACCAGCAGGGGAACTGAGCTGGAGCCCCACTCATGAGAGAAGGAGCAGCTGGCACTGAGAGGAGCCCTTTGCCTTTGGAACTTGCTCCCTCCCCGGTCTTAGAGTCCTAGTTTATCAACCTGCAGGGCACACTTTGAAGCCCATTTGCCTTCCCCAATTGCATGTGATTGGGAGGATTCCAGTAACAGATTGTAAAGACTGGTAAAGCTGCTTGGTTCTGATGTGTTAATTATTGGGTATTGTAGGGCTTCTGGAACAGCCTAGTTGTACAACTGCATTTTTAAACATGTCAAGGAGCACCTAGAGCCAAGGGCAGAGGGATCTTTTTATGGAAAAACGTTTTGTAAAGTTAAAGCTTGGACTCTGTGTTTCATCAATGTCACTTATTCCCATGACGATGTGAGGGGAAACACCCAGCTTTGCTTGCCTCATAAAAACCCAGGGCCAAAATTGTACAGGTTATGTGGGAGGAAAAGGTGCCATTGCTAGCATGGCAATGCAGTTGTGATGTGATCGTTATGCAGGTTCCTTGAACTCTCAGCACATTGCATAATAGATGCTTGTGTTTTTAGTTTGTATCTGGTCAGCAGGACGTGTCTCTTGGCTAGCAGGCAGTACTGAAAAGCTCTCTGTACCAAAACACCACACTTCAAATATAAACCCTCTTTCACATACTCATTTCCCATCATCTTTTCAGCACTGCAAGGCATGATGTGTCAAGAAATTTCATATTCTTAATCTAAATAGAATTCTTAATTATTAGGACAGCTAGTCAAGTCAAAATAGATTTAATGGCCCATTTTTAATATTCCTGTTAGAGTCCTTATGAGGCAGGTGGAACCATTAGGAAAGTATAAAGTAAGCATATGTCAGCAGCCTGGATTGCAAATCAGGTCCAAAATGATTAATAAAAGAAATCTTCTGTAAGTCTCCCCTAAAGTCCGATGGCCGTAAGATTCTTTACATAAATATGTATTCCACCAACCCTAGGGATCAATGCATTTGCAAAAAGCCAGGGCCAGCACTGAGTTAACAGATGCTATGGGCAGTATTCCAATATTGTCGGACAAAGCCATTAGTGGCACCTGTTGTCAGTAGCTACTGATGTGGTGCTCTGCTCTTGTTCGATGATTATAACAGTCGGCTGCGTGCATGTTCCCTCTGTGTGGTGCCCCAGCTCTGTGCAGATAGCTGACACAGCAAACCCTGAGAGAGCCCCCAAAGACCACAGACACTAGTAAGGTACGAAGGAACCTGAGCCAGGTTTATTGTCAAACGAAGCACAGTAATAGTTTCCTGTAGACTCTACCAGACATACTACGAATTTGTGCCCCCTGGCAATGGACCGGCTCAGTCAGTGGCGGGACTTTCCACTGCCCCCTAAGCCAGACAAAGAAGCGCACTCCGGAACCTACTTTTATACAGTTAGGGGACAGATTACTGATCCCTACTGACGTATTGAGGTACGGCCCTTGGCTCATTAGGGTGCTGTCTCCCACTTTGATCAGACAAACAGATCTATCCATCATGCTGTGGATGGATAGACCCTGTCTTTAAGATGCACCTGCCTGTTCCTTGTTATGTCTACGGAGTGTCCTTGTATCGGGCTGTCCAGGTGCCATCTTGGCACAAGTTCCTCTTATTAGCACTTATATGTGAATGCACCTGCTTCTAACAACCCTCTTCTCGCCAACTTCTGTGAGTGAGGCCTGCCTCTGGCTCACAGCCCATCTTTTGCTTAGCAATGCCTGAAAGTTCTTTGGTTCAGGCTTTAGACCTCAGACTGGGCCTCTGACACAACAGTTTATGTTTCAGGGCCTCATCTTACCTACAGCACCCAGTTGGGAACTAACCTTGCTTTGGGATGTGTATTCTTTCATAGTTTATACTGAAGGCTTATATTGCTTTCATACCCTGTGGGCTCTTGGGTGAGGACAGAGCCGGGTAGGCTGATGTGAGATTTACAGATGCTATAGGATAAGTGCTGAGGTGACAGACAAGAATGTTTATTAAGCACCCATAGCATGATTGATTTAGAACTGAGGGAGATTCAAGGTGCTTGCCCCAAGCAGAGGACAAACTGAACACCACAGTAGTGTCTTTTATCTGTGCATTTTTCAAATAAGAATTAAGCCCTGTAACAGATCATTCTACCGATGGGTAAACTGAGGCCTAAGGAGGTTAACTGAGATGTCAACGGTCAAACAGCATCCCTGCCAGACAGTGACAACTGCAGAACTTGGGAACCCTGGCTCCCTGTTCCTTGCTGTAACCACTAGAGAGGAGAAGAACATTGGACCTGAATACCTGTTAGTCTGCTTGCTCGTGCTCCAGCATCAGCCATGCCGTGTCTCTGGATTGGCTGCTTTCCTCTACCCTCTGTGCAGTGCTGACCATTGCTTTCAGTGGTCAGATGGTACCTCTGATCCCCTCCCTTTTGTTGTCCGCATCCTTTTCTTCTCACCATATCTTCTGTGCGGTGACAGTAGTGAGACATTCAGAAACTCCTTCCTTTGGGTGGTTTCTCTGTGGTTGCAAATGGGCCCTCGCCCTGGAGTTTTGCCTTTTAGAACCTGATTCAGCTCAGGAACTTTGATGTCACCTTTACTTTCTCCCATTCCTGAGGCTGCCAGCCTGGTCCCGCTGTGTAATGCAGAGCAACCCAAGGGATTGTTACAGCAGCTTGATGAGGCTGGGGCTGGGAAATGCCCCTGCAAAACACTTGCTTCCCAGTCACTCCCCTTTTACAGAGGATTGGGAGATGAGTCCTGGAAGACCCGCTACTTGAGTATTTTAGAACTAGATAGGACAATACACTGAAATAGATGGTAGAGAACGATCTTGCGTTATCAGGATGATGTCAAAGATTATTTCATAGGTGTTTTATATCTCTAACTACTATGACTAATAGTTGTAGTAGGTTGTATCTTCCACCTGAAGATCTAAAATACCAATCAATTAACCTCCCTCTGTTTCATTTTCCCCATCTGTAAAATGGGGTTTATGATGCTTAGCTCAGTTCCAAGGGTGCTGTGTGAGGCTTAAGTGATTTGCTCAAGACCACATAGTCTGTTGCAAAGCCAGGAATTAAATCCAAATTTCCTCACTCGGTCTGGTTTCTTGACCCCATCACAAGAATTGGTTGAATAGTTTATTGAAAAGAGCATTTGCAAATATGGCAATTTCTTCTTTAGGAAATTAATTGTGATTAAATGTTTTCCTTTCTACTAGCCGTGCACAAATATGATCCTTCATCCCCAAGGGGAAAAGGAAAATTCAAATTTAATTTGTGTTAAGATCTAAATATAAACACAATAAAAACTAGGACATTCAGTTAAGGCTGCTAAATTGCAGCACATCAGCTTGTGTATCTGAGGTTTTGCATTCAGATAGCAGCATATCTGATAATTCTTCTAGAAATAAGGTCTGTGCTCAAAATGGCCTTATTATGGACATATAAACAACTCAAAGCTCTCGAGTGCAATTTCTATATTTCCTTTCCTTTTTTCCCCCCTAAATGGTGCCAACTTCCATTCATTTGAATAGCATCATAATAAGTTTTAAGGCACAGGACCTGAGATCATTACACAGTAGCTAGGTTTACTAGGGCATTCATGCATTTTATTTAAATAATCAGTGGTACAATATTTCAGATAACTACAATCCTATGAGATACTGAGAACTCTTAATTGCAATTGATGTCAATCAGAATCGAGCCCTAAATCTAATACTACTTTTCAATTATCCATTTCGGAACCATTCTCTAATATGTTTTCTAGTCAGCACATGGACTTAGTTCACTTAAATGCTAGTAGGGGTCCAATAGACCCAATTCTGATGTCACACACTCTATTGCAAATTGGGAGTTAATGATTAAGTTACGGTAGTGTGACATCACAGTCAGGCTACAGTGAAATATTTGTATTAAAAAACTTATTCTAGATTAGAACCCTCCAAAGCTCAACCTAATTAACCTTGGGTTTTTTTTCATATTGATAAATGGCAAGTTCTAAAAGCATGGTTGCACTTAAAATAAAACTGTCCAGCAATGAAACACACAAACATAAAACTTCCTATTTTCAGTTCCAAACTGTTAATTTCTTTGTAGGTTTTATTAAAATGTTAATGATACAGATTAATGTAAAAAGCCAATGATTTAGCCTGAATGGCCTTCAGGGATTGCAGTTTAGTGTTCACTCCCTTAAAGAGCTAACTAGATCAAAATCCTCTTTATAAAAAAGTTGAAATGGTGAGTGTGTGGAACACTTCATCATAAAGTCTGAAAGAATTTTTAATTCTTTCCTGCCACTACTTATGCAATTTGTTATTTATATATGTATTGTATTTTTTACACCTTGCACAGTGAAATAATTAGTTTTTCCTAGAGGAGATTTTTTTTTTTTTTTAAAGAAAGAATATGTCTGGTTACAGCCCTTGACTAAGACCATGTCTACACTATGGCTGCTGGCACAACTGCCTTGTGCAGACACAGCATATACTGGCCGAATGAGTTCTTCTGCCAGCATAGTAACACCATCTCCCCAAACTACGTCAGCTATGCCGACAGAAGCAGGGAAGGAGGTTTTGTCTGCATAGCTACTTCAGGTAGGGGATGTGATTTTTTTCACACTTGGAGAAGACATAGCTATGCCGGTATAATTTTGTAACATAGCCCAAGCCTGACTATGACTCTGGTATATGTGGCTAACTCCAAAGTCTCTCTTTTAGGAGAGGAACCTTCAAGTTCTTTGAACATGAATAGAGGTCCCTGTAAAGAGCTGCATGGAGGAAGCCATTTGCAGTTCACAACAAGAAGGGTTTGGGACCTACAAAACCCAGGAACAATGCTGCATATTCTTGAGCACCATCCACTGGCACTTTATTAACTAACTATATACAGAAACAAGTACCTTTATTTCATTCTGTCTGCAAATTCAGTTATGCAGGAATACAGTTCACATGACATATGATGTTGAAAACCAGAAAGTCTAGAAACTTCTCTGTTTAACCACAAAAGCTTAGACTATAGAGAATTCTGAAGAAATTATTAAGGAGGCTTTAGATGTTAAGAACGCACTATCCTTATAGCTTTATAGTGTCCAACATTGAACAGATGGTGTTGTCCCAGCACTGAAGGCACTAAGGAAAGCCTGAGGAATACAAACAAGATCAAAGAAATATGTGTTAGTACTTGCTAGGAGCTATTTTGCTGTTTTCCTGATGACCCCGGAGATGATATTTGTTGTTTCCTGCACAGACTGGGGATGATTAAACTTTTAATCAGCTACACCATTCCTGGAAGATTTTAATTCAATGTGCTCTTTCTAGGCTACTTTGATATCAAGTGAACTTTTTAACAAGCAACAATTATCTACAGAACTGAACACGAATTGAAATTATGCCATGCAGTTTTGAGCTGACATTTTTATAATTACACACAAGAAGCTGCATGAAAATACTATTCAAGCTGAGCCATGAAGCCCCCAGCTATGGAGATTCTCTAAGTTTAACCCTTTGCACTTGATATTACTACAGAAGACTCCTGTGACAAGGCTGACCATGGGCAAAAATAAAGGTGCAGTCACTGTGTAGATGCCATAGTTGCAGCTGCCTCTACAAATACTACTGCTTGTTGTTTATTTTTGAGAGCCCTAAAATGTACTAGGCACCTGACAAAAAAACAATTAAAGGCCTGGTCACTTTCCCCAAAGAACTTCCAGTATCAGTTCAACATGACCCAGTAAGTGAGGATCACAAAGAGACTGAGAATGATTCTGCTGGGAAGGGAGAACTTGACAACGCTATGATCATGTGGTTATTCAGTAAGGCAAGCACACATGTTGGATGGTTTCGTATTGCTTCCATTATCTCACGTCGGTGATATACACTACTGTATACACCATAAACATACACTTGAGGGGCAAGTTTTGCTAATGAAGAGCAGAACAATGGAAGCTTGATCACTTGGCTTGTTCCTCTTCCATCAAAACCTGTCATATTTTTGTTCATACCTTCTGCTTCTCTGGTGATGTCCCCAGATCTCAAGTTGCCTGACGTTTGCCTAGACAAATTAGAGGATTGGGCCAAAAAAAACCTGATGGGGTTCAACAAGGACAAGTGCAGAGTCCTGCACTTAGGACGGAAGAATCCTATGCACTGCTACAGACTAGGGACCGAATGGCTAGGCAGCAGTTCTGCAGAAAAGGACCTAGGGGTCACAGTGGACGAGAAGCTGGATATGAGTCAACAGTGTGCCCTTGTTGCCAAGAAGGCTAACAGCATTTTGGGCTGTATAAGTAGGGGCATTGCCAGCAGATTGAGGAACATGATCATTCCCCTTTATTCGACATTGTTGAGGCCTCATCTGGAGTACTGTGTCCAGTTTGGGTGCCACACTACAAGAAGGATGTGGAAAAAATTGGAAAGAGTCCAGCGGAGGGCAACAAAAATGATTAGGGGTCTGGAGCACATGACTTATCAGGAGAGGCTGAAGGAACTGGGATTGTTTAGTCTCCAGAAGAGAAGAATGAGGGGGGATTTGATAGCTGCTTTCAACTACCTGAAGGAGGGTTCCAAAGAGGATGGAGTTCGGCTGTTCTCAGTGGTGGCAGATGACAGAACAAGGAGCAATGGTCTCAAGGTGCAGTGGGGGAGGTCTAGGTTGGATATTAGGAAACACTATTTCACTAGGAGGGTGGTGAAGCACTGGAATGCGTTACCTAGGGAGGTGATGGGATCTCCTTCCTTGGAGGTTTTTAAGGCCCGGCTTGACAAAGCCCTGGCTGGGATGATTTAGTTGGGAATTGGTCCTGCTTTGAGCATGGGGTTGGACTAGATGACCTCCTGAGGTCCCTTCCAATCCTGATATTCTATGATCCTATGATTCTATGCCTGCCAGAAGCATTTGCATGTACAGTAATTAACATGAGATGGTAAGTGAGAAAATCTATTAGCCTACCAAATCAGTGGTGCATAATACAACAGGGTCCCATAAGTTCTGTTCTTCTAATTGTTATTTTTAGTATCAAAATAGCCTTCATTAGAAGAACAGATCTTATAGACAATATTGACAATGAAGAGTGCAACAGGTATGTCTGCAATACACCAGCATCTGTTGCACCCTCTCACACCAGAATTTTCACTCTCATTACCACTGCAGTAGTCAAAGAGAAATGTTTTCCTGTAGGTCTGATTGTTTAATTAAAAGCTAACATTGACTCGGCATATGTGCAGTAAAGTTGGTGGTTGAGGCTGTTAAAATGCCAAAGTAATATTCCACCAGTGTTACTCTTGCTTGATTCTCACCGTCAGCAAAGTTGCAAATAAATATTTGTAAAAAGAATGCCACAGCTTTATATAAAAATGAAGGTTCCCAGATTTGCTGTTGAAAAGAATTTCAAATAGATTTAAGGACTAAACCTCCAGCTGGTTAATGGCAGCATTATGGCATGTTAATTCAAAAATGTGAGTCCAAACTGCTATCTAATAAAGCATAATAAGCTGTCACTGTGATCTAATAAAGCCCAGAGCAGCTGCACAATGTGTTCTTAGAACATATTTATGTTCCAAACTTACATTAACAGCACAACATTTCTCTGTTTATTGCATGTATCAGCTTCCTGTTTGTTTTTTCTCCTTCATTTTAGTTTCTTCCCCCTTCATATAGTTTAGTACTCATGGAATGTCCTTCAGTGACAGGTGCAGTGAGAGATTTTTCCATTGTCCTCTGAAGAGGTAGAATGTATGTCTGCTAAAGGTAGATTTCATTATATCAAAAGTTTCCTTATCATTATCCCACATTGGTAAGTAATTTCCAAAACTCATCTCTAAACAGGATTGGCTATGGATAGGGTCCTACCAAATTCATGGTCCATTTTGGTCAATTTCATGTCATGGCCATAGTATTTTTTAAAAATACTAAATGTCATGATTTCAGATATTTAAATCTGAAATTTCATGGTGTTGTAACTGTGGGGGTCCTGACCCAAAAGTGGGGTTTGAAGGGGTCGCAAAGTTATTGTAGGGTGATCATGGTATTGCCACCTTTATTTCTGTACCGCTGCTGGTAGTGGCGCTACCTACAGAGTTGGGCTGCTGGAAAGCGGCAGCTGCTGGCCAGGAGCCCAGCTCTCTAGGCAGCACCACTGCCAGCAACAATGCAGAAGTAAGGATGGTATGATACGGTATGGTATTGCCACCCTTACTTCTGCGCTGCTGCTGGTGGGACACTGCCTTCAGAGCTGGGCATCTGGCCAGCAGCCACCGCTCTCTAGCCATGCAACTCTGAAGGCAGCGCAGAAGTAAGGGTGGCAATACCACAACCCCTCTACAATAACCTTGTGACCCCCTGTCTCTAGTAGAGGGTAAAAGTACACAAAAGACTAGATTTCATGGTCCGTGATGTGTTTTTCACAGCTGTGAATTTGGTAGGACTGTAACTATGGAGTAAATACAGCAGGGGTGGGGAACTTACAGCCCGTGGTCTGGATCCGGCCCACTGCTTCATTTCGTCTGGCCTGCGGCAAGTCTCCACACCGCGGGCTGGAAGCTCCGAGTCTTGCCTCCCTACCCGCTCTCCCCCCCCCCCCCCCCGACCCCCTTCAGCGCTGGTTCCACAGCTCCCATTGGCTGGGAACCATGGCCAATGGGAGCTGTGGGTGTGGTGCCTGTGGGCACAGGCAACGTGCACTGTGCAGAGCCCCTGGGCCCCTCTGCCTAGAGGCCGGACATGGGTGCCGCTTCCGGGAGCAGCGCGGAGCCAGGGCAGGCAAGGATCCTGCCTTAGCCCCACTGCGCTGCCAACCAGGAGCTGCCTGAGGTAAGCACCGGCCGGCTGGAGCCCACACACTGAACTCACTGCCCCAGATTGGAACCCCCTCCCGCACCCAAACTCCCTTCCAGATCCTGCACCCCTACCCACACCCCACCCCCTGCCTGAGCCCCCTCCAACACCCAAACTCCCTCCCAGAGTCCACACCCTGAACTCCCTCCTGTACCCCAACCCCCGGTCCCAGCCCTGAGCCTGCTCCTGTACTCCAAACCTGTCATCCTCAGCCCCATCCCAGAGCTCACAACCCCAGCCAGAGCCCTCATACCCTTCCACACCCCAACCCCCTGCCCCAGCCCGGAGCCCCCTCCCACACCATGAATCCCTTATTTTTGACCCCACCCTGGAGCCTAGGGGAAGCCCCGAGGCTCCACCCTCCCCATCCCCCCCAAGCAGGGCTGTGTGTGGCCTGCAACTGATTTTTTCCTGTGGGTCAATGGCCGCTGATAGAAAAAAGGTTCCCCACCTTTGAAGTACAGGGAGGTCCATGCATGGTGATTTCAGTGTTACAGAAAACAAAGGGGCTTCAGGCCTTATTTCATTAGGGAAAAGCTGCTGATCATGTTATTTGTTAAACATTCTCCTTCGTCCTTGCCCTGTCAGGCACCCATATTGAACTATACAGATTTTTTTCTCTAATGTTGCTTGAATAAATAGGCCAGCAAATAATGTCATCCATTTAAAAGCTGATGTCATTAGGACAAGGGATCTGCTTACTCTGCATTGGAAAGCTACCCTGTCTAAAGTAGCAAAACACTTTCTTATCCTCTTCAATCTCTCCTTCAAGCCTATTTTTGATGTGACACTGACAAATCACTACTCTGGCATGGTTAGGTTGCTGATCACCTCTGCACCTTTCTTTGCCATTACCTTGTCCTTCCAATCACCTGCCCCATTTGTTTTCTTATTCACTTGTTGCATATTGTGAAAATCCAAGTTTGTGAGCTCTCTGGGACAGGGATTATCTATGTTACTTGTTTGTACAGTGCCTGGTACACTCTGAGACCCTGATCCCTGTCTAGGATCCTCAGGTGTACTGCAAATGTAATAATAATATCTTGATTATATATTGAGGAAAATGAGATCAGACCCTTCATTCTTCCTTTCAGCCTGGTATGGTTAGATGGCAAAGGAATTTCAATGTTACATATACACCCAAGATTAATTCAAGAGGGAGAGAAAAAGAATGGGATATTTATACTCTGGAAAGCAAATTAACAAAGCATGAGCCTTTTATTTTCATATAGTTGTAAGAGTTTCCCTTTCAAATGATTCATTCCAAACATGTCTAGGCTCAGAGTTACCTGTAATAACTTGGAATCAATATCACTGGAGATTTTGCAATGAAATCTGAAGTTTTAAAATTATAGAAGAGAAAATAATGTAGCTACATTTTGTGGGTTTGTTCTGTCAATGAAGCCATGATGCTACATGTAGGTAAAGTCTTCCTGCTTCTCCTGGGAAATAATTAGAAAAATGTTGTAATGCGAGTAACTTTTTAATTCTTTTGAGTAACCATCAGGAAATCATGATATTAAATAGTTGATAATATGAGCAATCAAAAGGAGATAGGACTAGTCACAGCATTAATAATAGCAAAAACAATAAACTACCAACAATAAAGTATCCAATAAGATGGGTTTCTTCCACTAGTGACCCGGCACCCTTCGAAGAAGGATCTCTCAAGTTAAATGACAGCATGGAAATGTTTGAAGTGTGCAGTCTCTTTTCCCTAATAGCCTGCTCCTAGAAAGAGCGAGTGTCCAAAGAGGTGAGATGAATATACCTGCCAAGACAGGCACCCTCAAGAGCTCTCATTTGTATGTGCAACACAAGTGGCCATTTGCATAGGTGTTCATTTGCAGATGCTGTAAGCAATTAAAGAATAGGCTCTGTGCAAGTGCACTGACTGATTGGTTATGTGACCTCCCACTGGACTTGTTGGTGGATCAACACAAGCAGGCCCAGTCCCAGGAATCAAAACACAGGCATGAGTTCAGCATTCAGCTGTTTATTAGCAGAATGCCACTCCCTACTTGCTAAAACGGAATGTTCCCCTGTCTTCCACAAGGAAGAGCAAGATGCCTCCTTGAACTTCCTCTCAGCATTTCCTGCCAGGGCTAAGGGGTCCTTCCCCTATGAAAGAGCCACACCCTTTCAGAGCTACACGTGCATATGCCATGGAACACTCGCTTACCCAGGCAGCACAGCTTTTGCACATTTCACTTCTGGAGGCACATTCATTACTCCCTCTCTTAGGCCATGTTTTCACTCCAGACTTGGCTTGAGTTATCTACACTCCAGGTCAAAGCCTCTCAGGTTAGTCTAGTTGAGAAAGAGCAGCTACACTGAGAAATTACATTCAAACTACAGAGTGACTGGATTAGCTGCACTGTGTATGTGTTAGCAGCTGACGAGTTGTGCTAACTTGAGATGTACCCTAAAAGGCCAGCCAACATGAATTAAAAGCACCACCTCACTTTCACTCTCACTAATTAGGAGCAAAGCATGAGTTATAACCAAAGTTAACTCTACAGTAGGGCTGACAATTAATCGCAGTTAACTCACGCGATTAACTCAAAAATGTTAATCGTGTTTAAAAAAATTAATTGTGATTAATTGCACTTATAACAATAGAATGCCAACTGAAATTTATTAAAGATTTTTGGATGTTTTTCTACATTTTCAATATTGATTTCAATTACAACACAGAATACAAAGTGCACAGTGCTCACTTTAGATTATTATTTTTGATTACAAATATGCGCACTGTAAAAATGATAAACAAAAGAAATATATTTTTCAATTCACCTTATACAAGTACTGAAGTGCAAACTGTTTATCGTGAAAGTGTAATTTATAAATGCAGATTTTTTTTTTGGTGACATAACTGCACTCAAACACAAAACAGGGTAAACCTTTAGAGCCTAAAAGTCCTTTCAGTCTGACTTCTTATTCTGCCAATCGCTGAGACAAACAAGTTTGTTTACATTGACAGGAGATACTGCTGTCTGCTTCTTATTTAAAATGTCACCTGAAAGTGAGAGCAGGTGTTTACATGCACTTTTGTAGCTGGCGTTGCAAGTTATTTACATGCCAGATATGCTAAACATTCATATGCCCCTTCCATGCTTCGGCCAGCATTCCAGAGGACATGCTTCCAGGCTGATGATGCTTGTTTAAAAAAAAAAAAAATCCATCAATTAAATTTGTGACTGTACTTCTTGGGGGGGAGAATTGTATGTCTCCTGCTCTGTTTTACCCGCATTCTCTATATATTTCATGTCATAGCAGTCTTGGATGATGACCCAGCACATGTTCATTTTAAGAATACTTTCACAGCAGATTTGACAAAACACAAAGAAGGTACCAATGTGAGATTTCTAAAAATAGTTACCACACTCGACCCAGGGTTTAAGAATCTGAAGTGCCATCCAAAATCTGAGAGGGATGAGGTGTGGAGCATGCTTTTAGAAGTCTTAAAAGAGCAACACTCTGATGCGGAAACTACAGAACGCAAACCACCAAAAAAGAAAATGAACTGTCTGCTGGTAGCATCTGATTCAGATGATGAAAATGAACATGTGTCAGTCCGCACTGCTTTGGATCATTATCAAGCAGAACCCATCATCAGCATGGAAATATGTCCTCTGAAATGGTGGTTGAAGCATGAAGGAGACATATGAATCTTTAGCACTTCGGGCACATAAATATCTTGCAGCGCCAGATACAACAGTGCCATACAACACCTGTTCTCACAGGTGATATTGTAAACAAGAGGCAGTCAGCATGATCTCCTGCAAATTGTAACCAACCTTGTTTGTCTGAGTGATTGGCTGACCAAGAAATAGGACTAAGTGGACTTGTAGGCTCTAAAGTTTTACATTGGTTTATTTTTGAATGCAGCTTTTTTTGTACATAATTCTACATTTGTAAATTCAACTTTCATGCTAAAGAGATTGCACTACAGTACTTGTATGAGGTGAATTGAAAAATATTTTTTTTTACAGTGGAAATATTTAATCAAAAATAAATATAAAGTGAGCACTGTACACTTTGTATTCTATGTTGTAATTGAAATTATTATATTTGAAAATGTAGTAAACATCCAAAAATATTTAAAATAAATGGTATTCAATTGTTGATTAATAGCACAATAAATCACAATTAATTTTTTTAATCACTTGACAGCCCTACTCTACAAAGAAACCAAGCCCTGAGGCAGCTTAATCTTAAAGGTCAAAGGGACAGATTCCAAAAGCACATGTTCATTTTTATACATATCTGATACGCATGTGGATGCATTCAGATGCCCAGGAGGTATCTTAACACTGAGCAAAGGAAGCATACATTTTCCACTGTACACCTTCAAGTACAGTTTTATTTTTAAAAAAATCCTGTATTACCAACAACTTAGATTGTTTAGAAAGAAAGAATTTAAAAAAAAATCACTTCCTTATTACCCTTTATAGGGATTGTTTGTGTTTTGCACTTTGCTCAGCCTGGCCAATCAGGTCAGTATTAATTAAAACATAGTGTTTGGAGGGTTGGTTCACATCAATTTAACTCAAATTTCTAACAGACACTTAGGAGGTTTCTGTTAAAAATTCAGCAGTCTTGCTTCATCAATTGACCCCAGCAAAATCAGGGAAGTACCAATTTGATATTTCTACAGTAAAAATAAATCAGAAAAATATCTTTGTGATGGGTGTAGGAGAAAGGATGGAAATTTTGCCCCTCCAAAACAGATCACCAAAAAGGGCCACCAAAAAAAAATCCTTATAGGTCACTTCTAGAGGAAGTCCTTTTGATCTTCACTGGAAGCTGCTGGCATCCAAGGATCAAGTTTGCCCCTTAAACTCTCCATTTAATTTCTCACCGGCTGTCACATTCCATTTGCCTCCAAGGAACCTACTGTAATTTAAATATGAATCAGAATGGAAATGGAAGAAGTTCAATTTCCACTCCCATGGTTTAGTGTGAGCTATTAAGAGTGTTGTGCCATTCCTCTCTCTTCAGTAAACTCTTTCAAATAATTCCTTACTCAAATCAACTCTGCATGCTCCATATACAAAAGAATCTCATACATGTTAAACAGACCTAAGTGAAAGAGAACACCCTTCATTCCCTTAGTGCAAATATCTTCTTGCAATTCAACAAAGAGGAATAAGATCAGTGAAACGATACTGTCAGATCATTCTCCTAAACATTCCATTATTTGCAGTAAGTAGGGCTGGCCAGAAAACAAGAATTCCATTTCATAAAAAAATCTTTCTCTCATTTTGGTCAGAAATTCTATGTTGGACCTGAGAACTCTTCCTGATAAAAGTTTAATCAAAACAGATACACTTCCACAAAAGCTTTTGGTTTAGATAAATAAGCATTTTCTGATGGAAAAAATTTAGTCCAAAAGTTCCCAGCCAGCTCTGATAATAAGATTTTTAGAAGCCTAACATTAAATTCTTCCACCTTCTGTGTATATCTTGTCATTTGACAGATTCTGATTTTTCTTTTCTTCCTTCGCTTTCTAGTGTGTACCCATGTTGGCTTGGCAGCACAGGGAAATGTTCATTGCTTCTGCCAATGTGTAGTGCCTATTCTGTGGGCTACAGAGTCTGGGCACTTTTTAAAAGCACTAGTTTTATGGAAATGTAATAAAGCATGAATAGTAAAAAGCAATTGGACACGGAAATACTAAGTGTTGAATGAGAGACTGCTGTGTTCCCATGAGTTAGATGGCAAAAAACACATTCAAATTTCTTTAAAAGTTGCTGAGAAAAGTCAGAATGTAAAGGCAGGCTTACAGAGGTCTAGCTGAGTGAAGGCATTAGATGTAATTATACAGGAAGGCTAGGAAGACTAAAGACTAACACTGAGCAGAGTAAAAGAAAAAACTGCAAAGCAAAGCAGGAGTAATGAAAAGAAGATTGCACAAGAGGTTACAATAAATAAGTAGAAATCCTTTAAGTACAAAAGGAACTGGAGGTGAGGGAAGAATTTCAGCAGGGTTTCAGAACCAATTTATTGACAAAAGAAGCAGACAGTCCTAAAAAGAACGGATGCATTCTTAACTTCAGTGAACACAGGGAAGGTGGAGGACAGATGCCAGACACAGATAGAAATTTCCCATGAAGAAGAGAAGAAATGCTAAAGGAAATCAAGGCCACCCAGTGATAAAAGAAATGGGACTATTTGAAGCCTGGCAAAATTCTAGGAAGACAGGCTACTGTTTGGGCAGGTCAAAAGCTCCCAGAGATTAAATCATTTCAAAGAAGAAATGATTTATTATTAATCCTTTCTCCCCATTCTTTTCTTTCCCTTTCTCTTCTCCTCACACTTATTCAACCCAGTCTCCATTAATGTGTTTTCAGCATTTGGGGCCACATCTGCTTGTATCCTCTGCACACCTGTCTTATATATGTGTACCATTTTTTCGGTGTGCACTCTGAGGTGCCCACAAATGTTGTAGAAGACAGAACTAGAGGAAGTGTGACTGTAACAGATCTTTTGTGTTATCTTGTGCACCCAAATCCTCAATTCAGATGCCGCAACTCAGTCCTGTTCCTGCCCCCATTCCCATTCCCATCCACAGGGCCGGCTCCAGGCACCAGCCCAGCAAGCAGGTGCTTGGGGCGGCCAACGGAGAGGGGCGGCACGTCTGGCTCTTCGGCAATTCTGCGGCGGGTCCCTCGCTCCCTCGGAGCGAAGGACCCGCCGCCGAATTGCCACTGAAGACTGAAGCGGCGGCGGTAGAGATTATGATCGCGGCTTTTTTTTCTTTTTGCTGCTTGGGGCGGCAAAAACCCTGGAGCCGGCCCTGCCCATCCAGCTGCCCTTTGCTACTTCTTAGCTATATTACTACATCTGTCCTGAGTATACAGTATGTTTGCAGCCCCCTAAGTAGGATAAGTACCAAGTATGGGCTCAAGGCAACAGTAGAATGATCAGTAGCTGTCACTCTGAGCAGATGGGATTGGTCAAGAGGAAAATGAGGAAAGGATGAGAGGAGGTAGATTGATAGGATGCCAGGTAAGATAGGAGTTAGGGGTTCTAGACTGGTATGGGGAAAATCAGATGAGTCATTAATTTTGGAGCAGAATGTATCCAAGACCTCTTGAGGTTTGCAGCTTGCAATTGCTCACCAACCCTGCTACCCTGCAAGAGTTTGTGTGCTGGAACTGACCCCATTCTTCCTCTAACCGCTGTGCTGTGTTGCTGCTGGGCATCTTGCAGTGATAAAAGATGTTAACCGTTCTCTCTGTGTCACAGCTTTTGAAGGCAGCATTCCTCAGCAATATACAGTAATCTCGCCATCCATTTAAGATGCAGACGTCCTTTGTCAATGAATCTTCAGTAACCCAATAAAATGGACAGTTGTCCACCCTCCTCCACCCGCCTCCAAGCAATGAGTCCTTCCCTTCATTGATATTAATAGCCTGGGCTTCAGCACACTCTGCTTCTGACACCCCTTTCTAAACAGTATTAATGTCAAACAGATTGTACCAAGGAGACCATTTCAGATGCATATACTGATCTGTTTTGCATCTTCTGTCTAGACTAGAGCAATTGTTGTGCACATATGAATACTTATATAGTATGTAAATTCAAGCCTAGTTAATATTTTTGGAATATCAATGAAAGTAAACAGGAATATTGAATGCCAAAGCCCAGATTTTGAAATGTTTTGTGCTATCACAGGAAGGTACCAAAAATAGGGGAAATAATTTTGGCAAATAATTGTTATCAAGGCACAACAGAGAAATTGCTTTTGAATGGCAACAGAACAAATAGAACACAAGACCTATGTTTCAGTCTTGCAATATGTCTCTTCCCCAGACAGAGTGGATTTCCAGCAGGAAAGGTTTGCAGATTTACCAGCATCAAAGGAAATAAATTTGTAGTGAAAGGTTTTCATTATGCTGGGTTTTTTTTTCTGCCATAAGAACGTGTAATGGTTATGTTGCATAACTTATCCTGTTTAGCTGACATACAACCCAGAGTGGAAAGAATTTTTCATAATGAAATGCACCTGGGTTTGATTCTCATTTAAGATTGACAGTTTAAACAAAGCATCACATTCAGCCGTAAGGTGCACTAGGTTTGAGTTTGGTACCATATATCCCTGAAGAGTCTCCAAAGGGTAGTAAGCTGTCCAGGCAACTCTAGATCTATTAATACTTTTAGCATCAAAATCATTTGGGGCTTGTGGTTTCCAGGAGAGGCTTTTTTTTTTTTTTTTTTTTTAAGATTTAAGAGTCATTCAAACTTGAACCGCAAACTGAAACTTGGGTCTGTGAAATACACAAGGAGTGAAACCAACATAAATATTCATATGAATCCTTGCAAAAGAAAAAGCAAAATTAGACCGAGGAGCATCCCATGCTGGCATCCAACGAGAATTGTTGGCTTATACTCCACTGCAGTCCAGGAATAGGGGGTAAAGAGAGGGTGTATGGCCAGAATTTCCATGTGCTCCAGCAATCCTCAGCTGCCAGAGGTCCCTTAGGGGCTGTGACCAGCTGACAAAGTTTACAGTAACCTCCAGGCCACTCTATTCTTTGCTACATCTGGCACAGAACCAACTAAAGAATCAGGGCGCTGTAATTAAATCATTGGCAACTACCCTGCCCCTATGATTCACTGAGTGGAAACTAGTGTGAGCAGAAAAACTGCACCCAAGTTAGCACAGGTCTAATATATGCATACTCCAAGCATCATAGCAGATAGTCGAAGATATAAATAGTCCAATGATGAGAGAGAAATTGTAGTTGTCATGTATGACACAGATTGCAATAAAATTCATATTTAGAAAGGTCAAAATATCCAATGATTGGGACTATTGGTGAGGAGGTGGATGAACATTGAGACTTGTAGGAGAACAGCCCATAGGACTGGATGTTGTTAAAGAGCCAGGCTCTGAAGCATCCCTGCAAGGACACGCAGGGCAGACTGGGGGGGACTCAGCAAGTGCCACTTGCAAGCATGAGATCACCAGGGCCATAAAGCAAAGCTAGGAAAGGGAAACGAAAGCATCAAGGCACCACTTTAACATTTCACTACAATGTTTGTGGGAAAAAATAGAAAACAGACTGTCTACGTAGAAACAACAGCTTTCTTATGCAGACACAAGGACTTGAGAAACTTGTGTTCAGTTCCTGATTCTGCCATCAACTTCCTCGGGCAAGCCACTTTGTGCCTCTGTTTCTCATCTGTAAAATGAAGATAATACTTCCTATGCCACCCACTGTCTATTGTTTCTGTTTAGGGCCAGTTTATGAACCCTGTCTATCCTGCCATGCAAGGGAGTAGGGGGGCATAAGGAGTTGAGAGCAGCTTCTGCGGGGTTGCTAATCCACTTTCTGTGCAAGGTGGGAGTGTGGGGGTGATGGGAAGTAATCTGTACCAGGTGTATGGCTGACACAGACTACTTCCTCTGTCCTCCCTAGGAGCAAGAGGGGAAACCATCCATCTCTGGGTCTGCTCCTGAGGAACTGAAGTTGCATTCTGCCCCTTACTCAGGACTTGTGGCATGGCCACAACTGAGTCCAGGACAGGGACTGTCTAACTATGAACAGTGCCTTGCATATGGGGATCCTGATCTCAGCTGGGACCTCTAGCACTACTGTAATGCAAATAATTATTGGGGAGGGGGTAGCAACTAAGATGCCTATGAGTCATGTAGTACCCCTAAAATATATTAAAAATAAAAACTGAGGTTTGATTCTACTAAGGCACCATGGTTATTATAGAACACATCTAACTTCTCCATAATTCTTGTCCTAATTTCCGTGTTTTATGAAACTATCATGACTTCTCCCCCCCCCCAAATTTACTACGACAGACTTACAGCCCTCATTCTGAGAGCTCAATCCTGGGACTATATGCTTCTCTCTAGTCCATGAACCCTCTTTTTTCATGTCACTGGAAATGGATCCTGTTTAGAACATGACACTTCTCTGTTCACATTGTCAGCCATATCTTAGATGCATGGGAAAAATCAGTGCATCTTGCTATCTCTTTTATGGTAAGCAGTCAGGTGAGTCTCCAGTTTATGTTCTCTGTGTGCTGTGATACCCACAAAAGGGACAAAGAATGGTTTTCTTTAAATCTTTATTGCCATTGCAGTTTACAGCACCCTAGGCAGGGGACAGTATCAAGATTTAAGGTCTGGAACACTGTATCCAGAGGCCCTAGAAGTTTACTTGATGTTCCAGTTTCTTTCTGGATGCTGTGAGGTGAATTTGGAAACCTTAGGCTTTCCAGCTGAGAGGACAGAAAATGTTAGGTTGCTGGAATTCTTTTAGCCATCTGAGTATTCCTCAGATAGATAAGAGAGAATGTATTTTTAAATGTTTTGCTCTGAAAACTATGGGGGGTGGTATCTTCACAGGCAGCAACATTTTCCCTTGTGTTTATTCAATCAGATCTGCTTATTTCATAAAGGCCAGATGCTGCCTCTACCTTCCCTCCCACCCAGCCCCCCTGGTTTTATTTGCACTCTGGAGCACAATGCTGCACAAGCAGGCACATTCATTTCAATGGGATTACTTTGGGAGTAAGTTACTACTCTATGAGGAAGAATGGCAGAGTCTGGCAATGCGTTACTACTGATGTTTATCCAATTACCAAGACAAAGCCAGCACAGCCAAGAAAGACAGAGTTTGATTCCACTCTGGCTGATACATCAGCAATAAAATTACTAACAATCCATGAAATCAGTGGGGAGTTCTGATTTAAAACAAAAAAAACAAGAGTGTCATGATAGGGCCCTTTGTTCTAAATACAGATATGCCATATGCTGCCCTGAGTCACACCTGTGCAATCTCAGCTCGACTGGGTTGTAACCATGAAGCTGACATACATAAGAAAGCACCACAAAAAAGCAAGGAATTATCCTTGACTAACAGTATCCTTCATATTTAACTGCTTGTGATAGTCATGGGGCTGTGAACATTTTTGTGAGCAAATAGAGCCTTGAATTCAAAGGCTGCATTTGTTATATTCATTATGTCTATTTGATAGTAGGGCCTTTTCTGCTGTGTTAATGAAATTCTCATGGCACTGTTCATAGCTTGAAAGGGAGTATTGCAAAAGCCCTGCCTCCTGTGATTTTGATAGTCTGTTCTTTTATTTTCATTTCTTTGACAAGAATTACATTTGAAATAAAAAATTACTCTTCTGCATAAGTCGTATTGAGGGAATCAGAAAGGAAAACAAAGAACAGTCTGGAGCTTTGTGATCTACATCTGCCAATGATTCAGTTGTTCAGCCAGAAAATTAGCAATGTCAAAGGAAGGACAAGTGTGGTCAGGCTTCCTAACGTGAACTTCAGATTATGACCAAAGCTTTGTCTTTCTTCCCTCCTTCCTTTCCCATAAAGACCCTAACAGATCAGTGGTGTTTAAATGTCCCTGCGGATGTATATGTTCTCCTCTGCAGTCCATTCCTTCCTTCTTGGTTTCACTTTTTCAGTGTTGAATGTTCTGTTGTGAAGGGGACCTGTGAGAGGAGAAGGCAATCCTAAATCCACTGCGAAGCGCAGAATTAAAACAGGCTTACACACCTGAATGCTGAGCTTCTAAGACTATGAACTGCCTCATAAAAAAATGTGCTAAGGGGCACCAAAAGTCCATGCACAACATTAGTGTATCATGGAACTGAAGTCGGAGGGTCCTTGTAAGTAACTATACATGTAGTTGCAATATCCAACTTGGGTGTACTTCTCAGGCCTCTTCCTACATTTGGAAATGGCCTAGTACGCTCTGGATGTTACTGGAAATAAAATAAATAAAGACATTTCAATATTGTGCACACCATTGTGAGAACTGCACTCCCAGCTGGACAGTGGGTATCTGTCTTAGGAATGTTAGTTTCTGAGCTAATCTCCTCACACAATTCTAGAACGAATTAGACACTGCCTACTATCCACAAATGTCTTTACCTTTAATGGGAAACCTTTCTTTTCTCCATGTTTGTTTGCTTAGGGGGTAAGCATTAAGTTTGAAACATTGAGAGACAGATCCTCAGCAGCTGTACAATCAACATAGCTCTATGGACCGCAATGGGACTACAAGCATGTACATCAGCGGAGGCTCTGGCCTGTGACAGCAGGATCAAATCTTGGCAAGGATGACTCTGTCCTTCTGCCTTCTGGGGCAGATAAACCATGTTGCATGCAGTGCGGGTCTCAGATTACACCTTATAAGAGAAACTAAGTTCCACTATAGCCAAACGGCAGAGATTCTTGGATTTGTGCTCCCTCTCTCTTCGTGACCAAACGTAAACTCCAGTCTCAACATCCTCAAACTTTGGTTTCATTTGGGCCCATCTTTTTTTAAAAGTCAAGCTTCTGCTTCTTTGCAGGAATATTAAAGATGTCTTTGCAATGATAGCCTGACTTCAGCCCCATTTTTGGCAGTGTGCTGTTCCCCAGCTATATGCCTGGCTGTTCCTCCACCCTAGAGCTGGCTGCATTTTAAATTGTTCTTTGATTTGCTTATGAGCCCAGAGACAATCGTGATGACTATGTTTAACACAATTTGAAAATAATTGTCAGTGATGATGCACATATGAGATTCATCAAGCAGTTCAGAGTCCTTCAAGATGAATTACTATACAATTGTAGTAATAATTCAGTCCACCAGCCAATCTTGTATTTACGGCATATGTCCCTTTTATTGGAGTCATTCTTCATCTTCTGTTGTCCTTAATGGAATTCTTTTATAAACTCTGCTAAAGTTGAGTGACAGTTGAGAGTTTATATTTTTGACTTAGAGTGAAACACATTATAGGTATCTTGTAATTACTCCAAAACCAAGTAAAACTAATCCAGGAAATTAACAACTCCCTATTTAAGATTTTTTTGGTGTCTCAATTGTGCATTTTCCATACATAAACTCCATCTCATAGTGCCACCCTGCGGTAAGCAGTCCCAATTTAGATTAAACTGTTTTTTTAAAGACATTGGATTTTTTTCATATTCTTTACTTTTTGATTTCTTCTTCTTTTGGTTTATTTGTTCCTGTTATTTTCATAACTTGATGGTTAGCTGTCAGAAAAGTCTGGTGAATAAAAGCTCCTCCGGAGATGGTCACAAAACAAACCCCTCTTTCAAAGTGGCTGCCATCTATTCTTCTGAATAGAACTGAGCAGACAGCCTGTTTCCAGATACATGCCCTCTTTCAAAATGACAACTATCTCCCTCTTGCTGTTATAAATGGGACTGAAGCAATAAGATGTCCTTTAAAAATGGGTACCACCTCTAATTACTCCCAACGGGAGCAAAGCCAAGCTATTCTCAAGGAAGATGTCCTCCCACTGTGCTGTCAGTAGGTGGAGAGGAGAAAATGAAGAGTGAATGGGGATCTTTGGTAAGATCTAGATCCCCTTTCAAATGGCCACCTAATTGAGAGTAGTCTAAGCCTCAGTACCATTGAGAATAGGAGATGGCAGCCATTTTGAAAATGAATGGTTCTTCATGAAATTATCTGACTATTATTCTTCAGCTGCTACTGAAGAAACTTTCAGCTATAAGGAACAAAGGCAAAAATGACCATTAATCCTTCAAACATTTCTTCAAATGTAGCCTATGGATAAATTCTCAGTGAGTTTTAACTCTATGGGAAGAACGAAAGGTCTGTGTTCTTCTATTAAGATTGTTAGAGACAGATACACACAGGGACAAAGGTCTTAGACCGGGTGCTAAATTTCTTAACTTGTGTGGTGGCAGGCATGGACCCCTATGTAAGGAAATTCCAATTTAAGGATCATACCATTCTGCCACCTTCTCAGGCCTCACTCTATATCTCTCTTGCATTTGGAGATTTAAAATGGAATCTAGCTCCTCTGGTGTCATTTATCTTCCATTCTTATTTGGTAGGCAGTTCAGCTGTTTGTTGTTGCAGGTGGCAATCCCTGCATACCTGAGAACGCTTAGAGGAATCCCAGGGGTGTTGTGTGTGACTCTCCGTGATTGCTGCCTGCTCCTACACCACTCTAGGGAGTTGCAGCTTAGATCTGCTGTTCTGCTGACTGTGGGTTCACATGGCAGGATGCAGAGACATGGCCTTAGCCCTGCCCAGTCCCACCCCCTTTTGGGCACCATGCATAGCTAGGGGAGTAGGGAGGGAGCACGGGGTCTGCAATTGTGCCTATCTCTTGTGGACCCTGTAAGCAGGGAAAGAGGCTGCTTCCCTCAGCCCATTGTGCAGCAGCATAACCTGCCTTTAGTATTAAAATAAATTCTATATCTTTTATTTGAAAATTGTTCATGATTGGATCACAGCAGAGGATCATATTCTCTGACTCCCATTTAACTAAGCCATGCGTCTGTGTATGGCTCTATTTATTATAACAATCAAGCAATCACCGCATTCCTGCACAGTATCTATCCCACATAGATACTAACTTTGTCACAGGGACCTTTGTCACAGTGTGTCTTCAAAGCCAAATTATTATTTATCCCAAACAGGCCATAAGGCAGAGCTTCTGCAAGTATGTGCTGAAAGGATGGACTTCTCACTGGCTCTTTTAGTGTGCAGAACATCCTGACAATAATAGGTTCTGATGCTGATGTTTAGGGGAACCTGCAAAGTTGACCTTAGTTTTAGAGGATTGTTATATCCAGCCTGATCATCGCAACAAGCCTGTTGCTGGAACTTTTTTATCTCTGGATTTTTTTTCAAATGGGAAAGATTAAGATGCTGTGAATCAATTTCATAATCTGCAGTCTTCATTAGTAACTCCATAATGAAGGTTGCATTCAGTTTCAGATAAAGCAGAGTTAAATTAGTAATTGGAATATAAGAAAATGTGACCTTACTGAGACTCGGACTTAGCCAGGCGTATGTTTAAATTCTTGGTCTTGCTTGCATCCTTAACAAATTCACCACAAAACCAAACAAATGTACAAATACAGCCTCTCTTGTTTTTTATCTGATGTGATTTACCCTGACACTAGGTGAAGCTACCTAAGGGTGAATAATGGCCATTCTAGTCTCTTTAACAAGACCCTGTGGTGAGAGGTGAAATGTTGTTGTGATGAAGCAAAAATAGAAAGTTAACTCTTCACAGTACTTACAAACATCTATTCAGTGACCTGCACTTCTCTTTCAAGGGCATTAAGGCAGGAATACATGCCAGAAAGAGATCACTTGAAAGTGTCCCCCTCCCTCTCTGCCTGTAACCCCACCCGAACAAGCAAACATAAAATAGTTACAGTATTTCCAGTTATCCAAGAAAGCAAACATTGTCTCCCCCCCACACACACACACACCTCCCAACTAGACTTCTTGGCCTTTAGCTTACGGTGTAGGCAAGACTGAGTTATTAACCCTGATCAACATTTAATGCTCCTATTTCTTATGTCGTTTTGACATATCTTTAGAACTCCTCAGCTGCTTGTGTCTTCTGTTGACGGCTGAACCCCCCCCCCACACACACACACACAAAACATGGATTCTTGCCTGTCAGTCATGTGCATACTATGTGGAAGTACAAATGGTGCAGAGATTCAGGTTATTCTCAGCAAGTGTGTGTTTGCATGTGCACGCACACACATATTTTCTCTCTCAACTCACATATGAGATGACTCAGGTGTTTGGTAATGTAATCTTGTGTCTGAAGTGCAGGACTGGGAATTGATTGATCAGAATTTTCCTGGTTTTGACATAAAAATCATGTCACTTTGGGCTATTAATTTTAATTCTCTGCCTTGGTTTCCTCAACTGCAAAACAGCAGTATTTCTTCCCTACATTACAGCTGTGTTGTGAGGATAAATCCATAAATATTTAGGGAAGACTCAGAGAATCAGTGAAGAGTGGCATAGAAATGCTTATAAATAAATAAAGTTACATCGTTTGTTGCAGTCTAGTTTAGGGCTTTCCTGTCCAATCACCACTACTGTTTGATACCTGCTAGGTGATGTTTGGGCAGCTTCTAGCAGACAAGTGGCTACCTTACAGAAACCACCATCACAGTTGGCAGTTTCAGCAGACTCACCCAGGACTGAACAGGTACACAGAGACTGAACTGCCATCTTTCCCCTAGAGCTGGCCGGTCCTGAGGCACGCTGTGTGTGGCACAGTTTACACTATTGCTGCCCCGATCTATTCTTGGTAAATAAGGGGTTTTAGGATCCACTGTTGTACCTCATCTCCCAAAATCCTCTTAAACATCCCTCCGCCACTCTCTTAGGAATCTGTATGAGTTCCCTATTGCCTATGAGTGGTATTACCTGGCAATAGCTTCTTGGTGCTACTAGCACCTGATAATGTGGTGGCAGTCACACTTCTCCAGCATCCTGTGCATTATCCCGAGCAAAGCCATTATTTCAGATTGTTTCCTAGTTTAGAATCAAAAGCCTCTTAAAAAGTAAAGGAGGCGGAATTTGCGAAAAGGCTTTGTACAGTGCTCAGGTAGATTTCAGGGGATACCAGAAAAAGCAGGTTTCACTACTCAAATGTGAGCCCTTTCCTTCCAATGCATTGCTTCAATGGCACTCTGGGAACAGCGGTGGGATGAAAAGGTTGCAGGTCTCACCTAAAACTGAT
Organism: Malaclemys terrapin pileata; assembly: GCF_027887155.1. Classification (NCBI taxonomy): domain Eukaryota; kingdom Metazoa; phylum Chordata; order Testudines; family Emydidae; genus Malaclemys; species Malaclemys terrapin. Next base: position 31,561,292 of record NC_071512.1, read on the forward strand.
CATCAAGACAGAACTCCCACTTTTCCCCATTGCTGCCAGATGGTACCCTCTGCTCAGACACACTGATCAAAGCCCTGGTATCACGACTGACTCCTCTGTCTTCTTTCCCCACCCATATCCACATTCTCCTGAAACCGTGAGGAAAGGGTTTCCCACAGTAGGGGATGAGGTCCCAGAACCCAGCCCTGTGTGTCTGCACAAACACCCACCATCCCTCCTACAAAGTCAGAATCCAGCCCTGGATCAAGCACCACGCTTAGTGGCACTAGAAAAGGTTCAGAAAAGGGCAACTAAAATTATTAAGGGTTTGGAATGGGTCCTATATGAGGAGAGATTAAAGAGGCTTGGAAAAGAGGAGACTAAGGGGGGATATGATAGAGGTATATAAAATCATGAGTAATATGGAGAAAGTTGATAAGGAAAAGTTATTTACTTATTCCCATAATACAAGAACTAGGGATCATCAAATTAAATTAATAGGCAGCAGGTTTAAAACAAATAAAAGGAAGTTCTTCTTCACGCAGCGCACAGTCAACTTGTGGAACTCCTTACCTGAGGAGGTTGTGAAGGCTAGGACTATAACAGAGTTTAAAAAAGAACTGGATAAATTCATGGTGGTTAAGTCCATTAATGGTTATTAGCCAGGATGGGTAAGGAATGGTGTCCCTAGCCTCTGTCTGTCAGAGGGTGGAGATGGATGGCAGGAGAGAGATCACTTGATCACTGCCTCTGGGGCACCTGGCGTTGGCCACTGTCGGTAGACAGGATACTGGGCTAGATGGACCTTTGGTCTGACCCGGTACGGCCTTTCTTATGTTCTTATGTTCAGATTCATGTGCCTCCTCCCTGGGTGCCCCAACCTCCTCACTAGGCATTTCCCCTGCCCCAGGGCCAGGACCAGGGTCAGGTGTTTCTGGTGGGGATCCCTCCAGTGGGAACCACCCCACTCATGGGAGCCCAGTGACTCCTTCTGGCCCTGCCTCCTGGTGACTAGGCCTAGGTGGAACTCCTCCTTGGGCTGAAAGGGGCAAGGCCTGAGCTTGTTTCAGTGGACTAAAGTCTCCAGCCTATCCACAGACGGTGCTCAGATCTTGTATACCCGCCATTTGGGGTACGGATCCCACAGACCATGTACGATGTCAGCTTATCCTTTACCACATCACTACAATCCATCCTTCACTTTCAGTTTCCACTGCAGAAGCCTTGTCTTATTTGAATGCTACAGCCTGCTCCTTTCTGGCCTCCACACAGCTTTCATGCACCTCATCAGATCTATAAATCTCTGCTAGAAAAGTAATCTTCTGGCACCCAACACAAGTCATTCTTTTCTGATCCCTCCTTTGGCTCTCTCTCTCCTTCTCTGTCAAGTTCAAGCCTCTTGTCCTCCTCTCTTCAAGGTTCTGCACAATCTAACCCTGCCCATCTGTCTACTTTGATTTTCTCCTACTCCCTCTCCTTCTGTGGAAGCATCACCAATATTGCCCTTCTTAATGTCACATTTGCACCCTCCTCTCACTCTCGTCTTCATTCCTCCTTGCACACCGCCTATACACTTGGAGCTCTCTCCCTCCTCTTGTGCACTGAACCTCCTCCTACTTCTCTTTCAAAGCTGGTCTGAAAACACATTCCTGCTGCAAAAGTCATAATCCAGCCCAATAGAAGTACATAGGGAAAAACCACCACTAGAAAGCTGAGGTTTTACATTTCTGAATTGTATCCATTGTCTAATTTAGAGTATAAAGTAAGCAGAGCAGGGACTAGGTCGGTTTTACGTTCTGTTTATTGATACTAGTAATAGAACGCAGTATTTCAGATTTTTAAAATCTCAATTATGCTGCCTCAAACAACCAAACCGGAACACCCCCACTCATTCAAACAACCAAACCTGGATACCCCTGCCCATTCTCTCTCTCTCTCTCTCTCTAGCTACTTTTTAAAAACTTAAGGTGAGAGAGGACAGATGAGATTTGAACCCAGGGTTCCAGGGTTCTTTAACAGTTTTTTGTAAGTAACAAAGTATTATGCTAGTGTTAGTCATCAGTTTTCCTTTCAGAATATTAATGAATAGCAATGCCTTTCATTTACTGAAAACTAAAGTTATCTATTTGTTTTCCATGTCCCACTGAGTGGCATTAAGTGCATGCTGCAGGTTGTCATGTTTTTGAATCATTTACTACAAACTTCATCAAGTCAATGAAATTCTGATATTTTGAATAATAGCATCAGTCCCTTATTTACATACAGCTTCATATGGATCCTCTAGCTTCACATCAGGTCTATTTCATCTGATTTTTAGCATTATTAATTATTGACTTCAAAGTTATGAAAAATATATTACGGTCGTAGCAGAAACAGAGACTGGATGGCTTTTGAGATCTGGTAACATTAATTGTGTTAGCAATGAGAGGGTATCTTCAAATGATCCCAAGTCGGTGGTACGGGGGCAGAGCATGTTATTTATTTGCTTGGAGTTGTAGGGCTAGATTCTGCTCACATTCACATCAGTGAAATTCCAGAGTAACTCTGCGGAATTACTCTGGAGTTTCACAGTTTTAACAGTGACTGGAATTCAGCCTGTAACATTTCCAGTGAATGGCAAATAGAAGGTGAGACTCAACCACCTGTTTGTTTCAGACCCACTGAAATCAATGGGACAGTTTGTGAATAAATTCGCTACTCAACCTGAGAGAGAGTGACAGTGCTGGGTCCATTCAATGATTCATTATCACACCTACACAGACCCAAAGCAAAAGTCTCACTCCCAGTTTATTGCTATCCAGTTTGCTAGCTACTGATCCAATTATGTATCATAGGGATGAGTGCAATATAAGAACCCAAATAGATTCATAGATTCATAGATTCATAGATTATAGGACTGGAAGGGACCTCGAGAGGTCATCGAGTCCAGTCCCCTGCCCGCATGGCAGGACCAAATACTGCCTAGACCATCCCTAATAGACATTTATCTAACCTACTCTTAAATATCTCCAGAGACGGAGATTCCACAACCTCCCTAGGCAATTTGTTCCAGTGTTTAACCACCCTGACAGTTAGGAACTTTTTCCTAATGTCCAATCTAGACCTCCCTTGCTGCAGTTTAAACCCATTGTTTCTGGTTCTATCCTTAGAGGTTAAGGTGAACAAGTTCTCTCCCTCCTCCTTATGACACCTTTTATATACCTGAAAACTGCTATCATGTCCCCTCTCAGTCTTCTCTTTTCCAAACTAAACAAACCCAATTCTTTCAGCCTTCCTTCATAGGTCATGTTCTCAAGACCTTTAATCATTCTTGTTGCTCTTCTTTGGACCCTTTCCAGTTTCTCCACATCTTTTTTAAAATGCGGCGCCCAGAACTGGACACAATACTCCAGCTGAGGCCTAACCAGAGCAGAGTAGAGCGGAAGAATGACTTCTCGTGTCTTGCTCACAACACACCTGTTAATGCATCCCAGAATCATGTTTGCTTTTTTTGCAACAGCATCACACTGTTGACTCATATTTAGCTTGTGGTCCACTATAACCCCTAGATCCCTTTCTGCCGTACTCCTTCCTAGACAGTCTTTTCCCATTCTGTATGTGTGAAATTGATTTTTCCTTCCTAAGTGGAGCACTTTGCATTTGTCTTTGTTAAACTTCATCCTGTTTAACTCAGACCATTTCTCCAATTTGTCCAGATCATTTTGAATTATGATCCTGTCCTCCAAAGTAGTTGCAATCCCTCCCAGTTTGGTATCATCCGCAAACTTAATAAGCGTACTTTCTATGCCAATATCTAAGTTGTTGATGAAGATATTGAACAGAGCCGGTCCCAAAACAGACCCCTGCGGTACCCCACTCGTTACGCCTTTCCAGCAGGATTGGGAACCATTAATAACAACTCTCTGAGTACGATTATCCAGCCAGTTATGCACCCACCTTATAGTAGCCCCATCTAATTTGTATTTGCCTAGTTTATCGATAAGAATATCATGCGAGACCGTATCAAATGCCTTACTAAAGTCTAGGTATACCACATCCACCGCTTCACCCTTATCCACAAGGCTCGTTATCCTATCAAAGAAAGCTATCAGATTGGTTTGACATGATTTGTTCTTCACAAATCCATGCTGGCTATTCCCTATCACCTTACCACCTTCCAAGTGTTGGCAGATGATTTCCTTAATTACTTGCTCCATTATCTTCCCTGGCACAGAAGTTAAACTAACTGGTCTGTAGTTACCTGGGTTGTTTTTATTTCCCTTTTTATAGATGGGCACTATATTTGCCCTTTTCCAGTCTTCTGGAATCTTTCCCGTCTCCCATGACTTTCCAAAGATAATAGCTAGAGGCTCAGATACCTCCTCTATTAGCTCCTTGAGTATTCTAGGATGCATTTCATCAGGCCCGGGTGACTTGCAGGCATCTAACTTTTCTAAGTGATGTTTAACTTGTTCTTTTTTTATTTTATCCGCTAAACCTACCCCCTTCCCATTAGCATTCACTATGTTAGGCATTGCTTCAGACTTCTCGGTGAAGACCGAAACAAAGAAGTCATTAAGCATCTCTGCCATTTCCAAGTTTCCTGTTACTGTTTCTCCCTCTTCACTAAACAGTGGGCCTACCCTGTCTTTGGTCTTCCTCTTGCTTCTAATGTATTGATAACAAGTCTTCTTGTTTCCTTTTATTCCCGTAGCTAGTTTGAGCTCATTTTGTGCCTTTGCCTTTCTAATCTTGCCCCTGCATTCCTGTGTTGTTTGCCTATATTCATCCTTTGTAATCTGTCCTAGTTTCCATTTTTTATATGACTCCTTTTTATTTTTTAGATCGTGCAAGATCTCGTGGTTAAGCCAAGGTGGTCTTTTGCCACATTTTCTATCTTTCCTAACCAGCGGAATAGTTTGCTTTTGGGCCCTTAATAGTGTCCCTTTGAAAAACTGCCAACTCTCCTCAGTTGTTTTTCCCCTCAGTCTTGATTCCCATGGGACCTTACCTATCAGCTCTCTGAGCTTCCCAAAATCTGCCTTCCTGAAATCCATTGTCTCTATTTTGCTGTTCTCCCTTCTACCCTTCCTTAGAATTGCAAAGTCTATGATTTCATGATCACTTTCACCCAGGCTGCCTTCTACTTTCACATTCTCAACGAGTTCCTCCCTATTTGTTAAAATCAAGTCTAGAACAGCTTCCCCCCTAGTAGCTTTTTCAACCTTCTGAAATAAAAAGTTGTCTCCAATGCAGTCCAAGAATTTGTTGGATAGTCTGTTCCCCGCTGTGTTATTTTCCCAACATATATCCGGATAGTTGAAGTCCCCCATCACCACCAAATCTTGGGCTTTGGATGATTTTGTTAGTTGCTTGAAAAAAGCCTCATCCACCTCTTCCACCTGGTTAGGTGGCCTGTAGTAGATGCCTAGCATGACATCTCCCTTGTTTTTTGCCCCTTTAAGCCTAACCCAGAGACTCTCAACACTTCCGTCTCCTATGTCCATCTCTACCTCAGTCCAAGTGTGTACATTTTTAATATATAAGGCAACACCTCCTCCCTTTTTCCCCTGTCTATCCTTCCTGAGCAAGCCGTACCCATCCACACCAACATTCCAATCATGTGTATTATCCCACCAAGTTTCAGTGATGCCAACAATGTCATAGTTGTATTTATTTATTAGCACTTCCAGTTCTTCCTGCTTATTCCCCATACTTCTCGCATTTGTATATAGGCATCTAAGATACTGGTTTGATCTTTCCTCCCAGTTTTTTCCTGACTCTCCTTTCTCTCTGCCAATATAGCCCACACTCCCTCTTGTTTCCGACTCATTTCCCCGGTCTCCATGTTCCCCACTTACCTGTGGGCTTTGCTCACCTGTCCCCGTCGAACCTAGTTTAAAGCCCTCCTCACTAGGTTAGCCAGTCTGTGTCCGAATAGGGTCTTCCCTATAGAATGGAATTAAGTGTTCACAATTTGATATCTGGAACAATCAGATTGTGGCATAGCTGCTCTATGCGACCCTGCAAACTCATTTGTGTTACCCTCAGAACCATTTGTCTACAATTCCGATCCTGCGTTTGATGGCATACCAGCTGCACCTGTGTGGAACCTCACTGAAGTGAATGGGGTTCCACACAGGCACATTGCTACAAAAAGGAACTGTCTGGCAGAGATTTGCCTCTTTCATTCTGTAGGTTTCCCAATAGCAGGGCAAGGCATTCTCTAGCTTGAATATTACCCACAATTTAGATCTATGGGTGTGGAGGCCCAGTGTAAGGATTTTTCATTTGTATCTGGTATGTTTGAGAGAGGGAGAATTTAAAGAAGCTTATGAAATATTTATAAGCGCAAAGGCAAATCATATTTACAGTTTGGATGGAAGACTCAAAAGCTGGCATATGGGAACAAAGAAGCAAGGTTAGCTTTGAGACCAAGAGCCTTCTGTGAGACAATGAAATGCAACAAACGGATGGAAATGCAATTGTGAGCAATATGTAAACTATGCATGGACTGGAAAGCAAGTTCTGCTTCTTTTGCAGGTTTCAGTAAACACAAAAAGAGGTTGGAGGGAGGATCAAATTTTGGGTGTGAAGTGTTGCTCCTTTTCACAACATATAAAGTTGTAAAGGGTTTTTTCTGTGTCACCTTATCTATAGTTATGGGTTACTTTAACCAATTACCCATCCCAAGGTGAGGGTTTACACCTACTTTAATCTATGAGAGTAGAGCACCCCCAAGATGGACTACAGTTGAGAGGTTATCAATAGAACGGGGACTCCATGATGCACAACAGAGACTAAATAGTGCTCTATCAATAATAATTACTTCTATTAGCCAACCAAACAATACACGTACTGCAGTTTGGTAAAGGAGAGCGAGAGCCCCGTACAGAATGCATAGTATTTGCATGACTCACACCATCCCTCATGGAAAAATCCAAAGTGTTAGTCCTCACCCTCATCCTTGCCATCATCATCACCCCCACCCTGGGTCATCATCCTGGTGTCTCCCTGACCCAGGCATGCAGGCTGGGATACAGCTTTTATAATGTGTTACCGTCACACCCACTGGAGTTAATGTTTTTATGAAGGCCTTTACCTCTCCTTTTCCTTATTTGAACTTCCACATCCCCCCTACTTTTGGGGTGCCTAATTTTTCCTAGGCTAACTCATTAGCTCCCCTTGTAGTCGTTAACATTTATGATATCTTATCAAAATAGTCACAGGCAGTTACCTTAAGGAAGTCTCTAACATTTCACCCCGACTACCAATGGTCATCTTGTAGTGTCTACTGACAGACATTATTATCCAAATGCAGCAGTTATTTTTGAACCATCAGCATATCACAAACATAGACACAAGCTCAGCAGATTTATTATTAACTTACTCATGCAAACTTATCTTTGTAATATAGCTAACTTCTCCTAAGACCCAAAGCCTAATAGCCCTGAGACCTGTATGCCCTGTATTACAATATTAATTAATCCTTATATTTCACCTCTATACCCTAAATATACCTGATGCTTTTTATCCTTGGTTCCATGGATAATCTGTTTAGCATTGCCAAATGTGTGTGTGTGTCATGGTGGAGCTGTGGATTCAAATTCTCCAATCCTGAACTGCTAGGATTCCTCCTCTCCAACGGCACCCTCATTCTGAGAAAGGAACCCCGGTAGCAGCAAAGGGTCTGAAATCAGTTGTCTCTTCTCTGAGCTCTGAGGATCACCTCCAGTGAGGGCTATTCTTGACCAGCTGCTTTTGCCTGTAGATGTCCATCTGCAGCCACTTGCTCTCTAGGTCTGAGCTCCTGGATTGCGTGGTCCTTCAGGGTAGAGCGACAACACAGCACTGTTGCATGTCGAGTCAACACACAAGGTTTGGACTTAGGGCTAGATCATGCCATTGATTTCTTATCTGCATTAAAGCAAGTAGTGAGTTCTAGTTCAATAGCAATGGAATCCACATGGCTCATAGTTCACAAGGCCTTCTGCTAGCCTCTTGGCACAGCCCTGGCTCAGACTCCTACATGGGGGGAAGGAACTAGCTCAGGGAGTTTAAGACAATAATCAGTTAAACGTTTGCTAAGCAACAAAAACTCTCATTTCCTGCTCTTAAAAAAAAGGCAGCAGGTTGTTTTCCTTGTTTTGATTTTTTAAAGGAAGTCAATTCTCTCTATGGACTATTTTAAAAATCAAAGGGGAAAGGAAGTGAGGGCAGGGGTGTAGGAGCAGCCATAGTAACTCATGAGCAGCATCTGCATCTGTATGCCTGTCATCTCAGGCAGTGTGTTAGTAACTGTACCAGACGATACAGAATTAATGTGTCCCCCCCCGCCGATATCTTTAGTGAAGGAAGTTGTGCCTGAATAATACCAGAAGCAGCTACAGCTATGCGTTCCAGGGTAGTTCATACCCAGAGGGTTGTTCCCCAGAACAGAGTGGTATTTCTACTAACATTGCAGATTTCTGTTTGTGAGCATCTGCCAAAGATGCAGTTCAGGGCACACAACTGAAATCATGGCTGCTGGCATTTCTATCTTGATGCCAATGGTGGCAGCACAATTCACTGCCTATTTCTTACTGTGCTCCCAACTTCCCACCAGTGGAGGTGGTACCATCATATGTGCAGAGAGAGGACAGGCAGCCACAGGTCACCTAACCTTGAAAGAAACAAGTTGCCTCGGGATCCGGCCTAGAGTGTGGATTGGGTATAGAATGCCCTCCTGAAACAGTCACAGTATGACGAAAGAAGGTCCTTCCAAACATCATGCTATGTGAATGGAAGCAAAACCCAGCAGCACTCTGCGCTTCACCCCTCCAATGCCCCAAATATCCAACAGGCAAAAATTAAGTTTGCCATCTAAATCTGTATGTAGGTACCTTCTTTAGTCAACCAAGAGTGACAATTCTGGCCTGAATGACAAGGGGCAGATGAGGCAGTTTTGTTTGTGCTCCTATTATGTAAGTTTACATTACTATACCTTGGATTAAATTAATAAGTAAAAAAAAAAAAAAGTTTACAAGTGTCAGTGATTTTAGCATCCTGACATTTTCCGGGAGGACCTTTGCTTGCCCTTAGCCCGCAATGAAGGTTCCAGATACCCACTTTGCTTTATAGGAATAGGTGGATGTTTTGCCAGAACTCTAGTTGGCTGTTCCAGTTTTAGACCCTGAAAATAACAAAGGTCTGGAACCGTGTGAGGGAATGGTAACAACCTCCCCCAGCAAAAACACTGCAAACCAGTTGCTAGAGCCGTGACAATAAGGGCCTGGTCTCTCACCCTTTGAAACCAATAGTAAAACACCAATTGTCTTCAAGGGAGCAGGATCTCGTCCTCTGACAGGGAGTGGGCTGTAAGGATCCCAGTCACCCTGTTCCTGCAATTTCTGTGATGATTGAACTTTTCCCACAGTCGGAGGAGAGCATATTAACCCCATCAGTGTCCTCAGATCAGATCAATATTAATTTAATTCTGTAACTGCTGCCACTATATTTACATGTACTCAACTGTAATTAACTGCCGCACTGCGGCCAAACCTACTGGCTATGTTCAACAAATGAGCATCTACTGTGCTGTGAAATGTAGTTTCCTTGTGGTAGCACAGAAGTAGGAAGCCATGTTAAATGCAGCAAAGGGGTTAATATCATGAATACTGTTTCATAGTGTGTAAGAATAATATTGTTGGTGCTATATTAGCTGGTAGGATAGTCATACAACTGGTCAGTACCGACCACTGAAGAAACCAGCAATAGTTACTGAGGCCTGGAACAATGCTAGCCAATTAGATCACAGTATGCAAATAAGAGTGTCCCAGTTGGCTGCAGCCAGGATCAGCAAGGTATTTTTCTGAACCTCTCACTGCATCTGCCATATAGGGTGTTAACTAAAAAGCCAGTACTGCTATACTTCTCAAGTGCAGTGCCATGTCAGAGATTTTCACTTATTTTGTTGGAAATGTTCTGAACACATGCAGCAATACATATGTAGACTGGTGAGGTGAACATCAGCATTTATCAAATTGCAAACAAATATTTACCTCTTGTGTCCGTAAATCTCCAAACTCATCTTGGTAGAAATAAATGTTCTGCCTATTACGTCCGTATGCATACACAGAAATTCATTAGAGTTTGGTGTGTCCTTGTACTTCGAGGTCCTGCTTTTACGAGACTTATGCTGTGGGTTCATGTGTGTCAGAGGGTTCTTCTGACGTAATGATCTGGGAACCTGTTCTAATAGCCTGCCACTCTTATACATTGCACATGACACGATCAAAGGCTGCAATTATCAGCTATATACAGAATCTGGTTTCCCCATTTCAATGGAATGGCTTTATTTCACTAAAAGCTGTCAGTGTCGATTTCTTAGCCAAGAGAAAAACCTAGTCTCAAAGAATAACAAATATGGGGAGTATAGGAAACACTGTCTCCCCCATTCTGCCTAGCACCCAATTGCTATTTCCCACCAGCGTACAGCAACAGGAGCTGGTCTCCTATCACCCAACATCCCCTTCTCCCACACATTTTCTCCACATGGGCAGACTGATGTGTTATGCTTTCCTCCTGGACAGCATCCAATATGTGTCAGGAGGAATTCTGAAGTGAGTTAATTTCCATCTGGCTTTCCTTGTGGCATCTCTTTATAATTAGTTTAGCTCTTTGTGAAGATTCACTTTAGAGCACTTACATTTGTAATGTTGTTTTTCATAATGGGTGACTCACTGTGTAGACTCGTGTGTGGTTTCGTGTTTGAACGATGTGACAGGAGCAATTGCTCATTGATTTTTGGAAAGCAACAACTTTATCTAGATCAAGAATTCTCCTAGTTTTTTCATTGTATAAACCACACCTTGAAGAGCTTGTTTCCTCCTACCCCGTCACAGAGCATCCCTGTGGAAACACCAGAAGCTGCTTTTGAGGGGACCTAATATTAGTAAATTATTGGTTTATTTATAACTGTCTTGAATGTTGTAGTTTCACCTCTCCAGAGAATGTGATCTCTTAATCTTTTAATCTCACTCATTTTGCTCTTCATTTCTTCTCCCACTCCAATCTGTTCACTTCCTCTCTCGTGCTGCCCATGCTTCTCTTGCTGCTTGGTCTCCTTCTTGTCTGAATCTGTTCCTCAGCCTGGTTGTCATCTCTCCCTATTCCTCTGAACACTCTGTGGTTTTATTTTGTGGTTTTTGGCTGGCAGCTCCAGTCCATGCTAACAGCTCTTGTTTCCTTCTCTGGTGTAGGATTAGCTCCCAGTAAAGGCAGCTAGTTTGGCTCCTCCTTGTTTCCATTGAAGAGCCTAGAAGCTTGTAGAAGAAGCTGGAAATAAGGTGGAGAACCAGCACCACATGAGCCACTAGCTCTTCATAGGTAGCAGCACCAGGTTCTTGGCACCAGTTACTCATGACTACAGTAACCGCCCTGTAATTATTGGTGTGTATGTTACTCCTTCCCTGGTGAATGTGGGAGCACGTTTCTGATCAGGGATGCCTGATGATGTTTGCATAGAGCAGTGCATCTCCTATGCAAGAAAAGCTGATGCAAATACATCGACCTCTGCCAGAATTAAAAATCCCGGTGTATGTAAAGCTCTGAATACACTGAGATCTTGTTACCTCAGAGACACCTGTGTGAAGCAGTTGTTGTTCTGCAAAGAGATGGCTACGGAGACCTACCATCATCCTCCCTGCCCTGCCCTGCTGGGAGATGCAGTGAACACCAGGTTTCCTTTGCTGTTGTTAGAATTAGGTAATATTTAAATAAAAATGGTTTAAATGTTTCATACAAACTCTGTATACCTTAAGGAGAACTGTACAGCTCCCATGCTCTCCCTGGCCTTCTGAGACAGGTACGGTCCTCCAGGACAATGCAGCTTGGAGAAACCCAGAGTTAGACTATCAGATGGTAGGATCTATCAGTGCCAGGATCTCAGCTATGGGACAACGTCCCAGAAGAGCTCAAGTGTGAATGACAATAGGTGCAAATAAAAAACACCTTTGTGAACTCACAAACATACTACATATTCCAGCCGCTTGACACACCCTTACGGAAGGGGAAACAGTGCAGTAATCCAATTTCTGTTGTCAATTCTGATGTGCCTTCAGTTAGGGTTGCGCTTAGATACCAAGGTCCTATTTCTAAAAAAGATGCTCCACTAAAATGCACAAGTGCTCCTATTTTAAGTTGTCAAACAAACAAACAAACAAACAAAATTCTCTATTTTCCATGAATGAATTGTGATCAAGCACTAAATGAGAGCTGTTTACTGATGCACACAAGAGACGTACATATATATGTGCATGCAAGAAATGCAGGGTTGCAAGCATTTGAATATTAACTCTCCAAATGCTTTATCCCCAGTAAAAATGGCTTTTTAGGACTTCTAATTTTCAGATGCATTGAGGTTTGAATTTGATAAAATCTTCATTCAGAAGTTACAGGAAAGCAAAGAAAACCTCTTGGGACAATATACTTTAGTCTGCAATGTAAGAATGAATTTCTTCAAACAAATGCAATATTTGCACAGATGCTGCCTTACTCTAAGACACCATCTGTGAATACCAAATTAATTCTTCTTCTGACAGGTACCTGATGAGGCATTAACTCTTTCTCTACCTCCCTTTCCCTATGTTCAACGCAAACCTAGCAATATATGTAACTTAATATTTGCTACATTATGTCCTGGATCAAATTTTTGGAAAAAAAAATCCCACCAAGAAAAATCTGACACTCATAGGTGTTTGCTTCAATAATATGCTGTTTTTAATATCCTAAGAGTATGTCTCTCTTTCACACACATATGCACGCTTTATGAGTTGCACAGAATTAGGTGATCAGCCACTGCATTTCCCATGCATCTGACATGTCAGAAGGTGTACGGAGAGTGGCCGTGTTGAAATTTACTATCTGCTCCCCCCACCCCTACCCCCACTCCATTGCACACTTGTTTCCTTTCCCTGGATCCTGTGCCTCAGAAGAGTTTAAGAGAATGTTATTTTCTACCTTTTTATGTGACAATATTAATCAGCAGGAGTGTGCATTCCATACAGCTGCGACTTTGACAGCTAGTTCACTACCATTTTCCACTGAGTAGATTTTCATTCATTCATGATTGGTACAGAGCCCAGGTCCCTAGCATCCTCCCGAGACCCTTACTATGCCTACAGAACTGTAGTTTAGTATGCACTGGAAGAGATGCATTGATGCTTTCTCTGTAGACCTACAGGCTGCTGGTTGGAGCCATAAGGGAAAGAGAGGAAGAATTAGCCTGTGTGTTTATGTGGCTGTGCTCCAGTAAATATTTTGATGCATCTGCTGCCAGCTCTGGTCTGAGGGAATCTATCTAGCATTTAAATTTTGATGGGGAGCTGTTTTGAATAATAACAGTGCAGCCGGCTGTGAGTCAGTGCATGTGTGTTGACTGAAAAAAAAAAAAAAATCTCAAAGCTTAACGCTTGCTGAACGCTGAGCTGCAGTGCTTTGCTTTTACCCTCCTCCTTTCTTTTTTCCCTTTTTTCCCAAATAGAGTGTGGTTCATTGGGGGGTGGGGGGAGCAACAACAAAAAATAAAAACCACACTCACAAGTAGCTATTGCAATGGGTGCAGTAATGGGTACATTCTCTTCTCTACAAACCAGACAAAGAAGACCCTCAAAAGGTAAGAATTTCCTCTTTGCTTTTTCTGCCTCTTTTGTGTATTTGCTAGCATCGGGTTTGACAGCAGAGGGGGAAAAACACGAACATGTGCCACTTGAAACTAGCCCATCACTATTTATGTGAGGTGTAATTTACAGAGGAGGAGGGGAGTGGGCTATTAAGGGGCTTGGGGAGTTACATGGGAAGATAATATTTGCTCTAGGTATTTTGGGGGGTAAGGGGGTGCCTGATACACCTTCTGAAATGATGTAATCCTTCACACATATGTGTTTAAGGAGGAGAACTCAGCGGTTTCACATGCAGAGAACTTGCAGAAGAGACCTGTTTACTCCCAAATCCCATGCTTTGTAAATTCACTAGGCAGGGAATCAATTATATACATATGGCAAATTCTTCCAGCTTCCTTGTACTTTCTAAAAAAGTATCATCAGAGGGACTGTTGTATTTTTAATAATCCGACTATGAAACATTGCCACAGCATGTTTTATGTTAATTATCTAGAGAAAAAAATAGAGGATTTCTTCACAAGAAGGAGAAGGAGAAGAGGCTCAGAGCAGAGAAGAAAGCAAGCAGCAATCCAGGGATTTTTAATCCTTAAATCCACATGTCAGAAATCGAATATGCTGATTTTTCAGGACATCAGTAATGTTGAGAGGGTTCTCATTTGCTCAGTCCGTGCTCCATTCCCTTCATGGGGTTATTTCAAAAATTCCAGGGTTCTGCTAAACAGAAAGTTGAAAGCACTGTAGGGGGCGGGACTGAAAAATATACAATGTGTATTGTAAAAAGCCCAAAACTTTAGGGAGTCTTTTTGCTATTGGAAAATAGTTCCGAGGAGAAGCACTGCAATTAACAGTCCATCAGCATTTCTAGGGTAAATTTTTACTTCCACTGAATTTGTAGCTCAGCCCTGATGTATGGTTGGAGTGGAAGTTGGCATAGAATTTCCTAGCTTTGATCATGAGGCAAAATAAAAAAATACTTACATCAGAACAAATCAAAAATGGGTTTTCTTGAGCTATCACTGTAAAGAGGAGAGGTAGGGTGCGGAGGGAGCGGATTGGAGTTGGAGGTGATCATTTTAAGTTTGCAAACAAATGTAAAATTATAGAACCATTTCTTATACGAGACAGCCAAATGGACTTTGGTGCTATTGACTAGACTGGGTCAATCATCACTTTTACAAAGCACCTAGGGATGGATTGCATCTCCTTTGTCTTTGCTATTTATAATGAGGCCATAATTGCATAGTATCTAGGTGTTTGAGTGACACACCTAAACCTTCGGAGTCAATATATTTTAGGTGCAACAAGATACAGATGTACCGAACGTGCTGTGTTGAGTATACCAACTTCTATGACAAGATGGTCTTCTTAGCCATTTTCCAGGTATCTGAAAGCTGCACCTATTTGCGTCTGAATCTGAATCTTTCCTGCAGCGTCAGATATCGCTTAGGGCACGAACAAGGCTCCACCACCCCTGTGTATCAGGCTGTTTGATGGAATGGTTACCTTGTTGTGGTTCTATAACTTAAATTTATCCCAAGGAAAGGTGCTTGGTGTATTGCTCAACCCCTAACCAGTGTGCTGCTTTCATCTGGTCCGTGCCTTTTGACCTGTCCAGCTTGGGTAGCCCTACCAGGAGTTAAAACTCCTGCTTGCAGAGTGACCCTCTCTGGTCATTAGGACAAAAAAGCCTTCCCGCCACATCAAGGTGCAGTCGCCAGGGAAGGAATTTTCATCTAAATATAGGCAATTTGTTGCTGAATCTATTTGACTGCTTGTGGTTGGCTTTTCTCTAGTGGGTGGCTAGACATTGCTTGTTGTTTGAGTTCATCAGCAATAAAAATCCAGCATCTGGTCACATACAGTAACATTTACAGTGGAACTCAGTCTTACTGATATCTGCTGGAAGTGATCCTTCAGCGATATGTACCAAACCCTGTTTTCGCAGAGCCATTTCTGATTGGTGCCAATGTGTTCTCCTCTTGCTTTCACTGGTTAGCATGGCACCCAGTTGTAAGGAGCAACTCAGAAGTAATTCCTTATAATTTTCTTTGCTAGTTTCAAAGTCAGCATAGAATTTCACACCTTTAAGTTTCTGGGTACCACTCAGCTGAAGGTAGAGAACACTGCAGCCTGTGGGAATGCTAATTGCAGCTGATTATAATAACCTGATGGACAGAGCCAGTTTAGACAGTCCTGCCAAACCTGCAGCTGCAGGATCCCCCAGCTCATTGAGGACTATGTTAGGGACAAGTAGAACTGACAGTGCAATGTTTACAACTCCCATATCTGTTCTAGTTGGTGGAGTAGGCTGACTGAGAACTCTGCTGAACACTTTGAGCTCCTCATGGTGAAAAGATACATATGTCAGATTTGGATATGTTTCCGACTCTCTCCCTGTCTGCCAGATTTTTAGCTGATGTCGATCCCCATGGCTCCATTAGCATCAATGAAGCTATACTGATGTAGAGGACCTGACCCAGTGAATGTAAAATCTTCCCTAATCTGGCATGGAAGAGCTGTTTTAAACATTAATCAGGGAGAAGGTCATACATTGAATCTTGGGCTTTACTGAAAATAGCCCGATTTTATAGCTTTTCAGGGAACCACAGATTTATTAGAACCAACTACAATGGTGGACCAACCTTGGCATTAAAATGCACAAGAGTACTCTCTTTGCCATCACTTTTGTGCACAAGTCTGGTCAGGGATGCTCTTTTAAAAAAAAATGGATCTGGAAGCAGGGAGAAGTCAGATATATCAAAAACGGGGGGCTGTCCAAATAGATCAGTGTAGCAGGATGGCCTCGCTCCTACTGATTAGTATGTATTGATCCTGGTACATGTATGCTTTTTAAAATGAAGAGTTTGAAGACCAATTCAATTATCTTTCTGTCTAAAACTAGCACATGTGTTTTAGCTAAATGAATCCTGTGTTGTTATAATCTGCAGGAATTTTATTTTTTAAATCCCAGTAAAACAAAAATACATTTAATGTTAAACGTCTTACTTAAAATTATCAATATCAGAAAATGTGTAGATAATGCTGGTACTCTGGGCTAAATTGAGCTCTGGTGTAACTCCACTAACTGCACAGCAGGGATGAATTTTCACCATGTGTTCCTAACTCCCCCTATTGTGACTCCTCTGCCACACATACATTGGCATATTTCACAGATTAGAGAGCCAATGTGATCTGTGAATTAGCTGGGGTTTTCCTGTAAGTTCACAATAGTGTTTACAAATAGCAGATTTAATTCCTTTCTTTAATGAAAATGTAGAGCCTGAATTTATTTAAAAATATGTAGTGGCATAAGAATTGAATTAAAGAAGATATCAGCTACAAATTGTGTGTGTTACTTAGTCTCTGAGAGTGGCCAGTATTGCTTTTTTAAGAGGAAGGCATAATTCTTGTTACTTTCATTCCCCTATCTCAAACACACACACCCTTAATGCACCATCCTCAGACATTTCTTCCTGACCCCAGCAGGTGATCAACCATTGCCATGAAGCATAAGATTGATAATTCTTAGGCATGGTCTACACTTAAAAGTTAAATCAACATAGCTATGTTGGTCGGGGAGTGGGGGGGAGTTAAAAAACACACCCCTGAGCACCTAGCTGTGTTGACCTAATGCCCAGTGTACATGCAGCTATGTCAATGGAAGAATGCTTTGGTCAGCGTAGATACTGCTACTTGGGGAGGTGGTGTTCCACTTCTATCAGTGTAGGCCCCACTTCTATCAGTGTAGGCAGGGGCGGCTCTATGGTTTTTGCCGCCCCAAGCACAGCAGTCAGGTGGCTTTCGGCGGCACGCCTGCAGGCGGTCCGCTGGGCACGCAGATTCGGCGGCATGCCTGCAGGATATCTGCCAGTGCCACGCCTTCAGCATCGCCGCCACCGAATTACCGCCAAAGCAGCAGGACTGGAGGACCTCCCGCAAGCATGCCACCGAAGGCAGCCTGACGGCCGCCCTCACAACAACCGGCAGGACACACCCTGCAGCTTGCCACCCCAGGCTCACGCTTGCTGCGCTGGTGCCTGGAGCCGCCCCTGAGTGTAGGTTGTGTTTACACTATCTGGTTATGTTATACAGAGATAGCTATAATAGTAGAGTCTCCATGGACATACCCTTAGATTTCTGTCCATATTAGTATAGCGGCAGAAGTTTTTTTCTATTCACATAAGCAGTGAAACTTATGGCTATTGCCTCAATAACATCGTGTGGTAGTGTGTTTGTACATTTCATTAGAAATTGTTTCCTTGGATCACCTCAATTTTCTGCCTTTTAATTTATTGGCCTGTCAGGATTCTGCATCATGAATGTATGCATAAAGCTTTGGAAACTGAAGTGATTTTTATGGGCCATCCTATCAGGTTGCACAGGTTCTGTTGCATAGAAGTAAGCAGAAAATACTAGAGGGACAATTTCAGATTGATTTTTGGTTATGTGATTGTTGTTGTTGTTGTTGTTGTTTTGTTTTAAAATAATTGATTTAAAAAATGGAGCAGTTGACAACGTAGTTAAAAAATCTTTAAAACCCCTAAAGGTGTAAGGGTTTTTCTGCTGTGTGATACTTAGGATCTTTTGGGTGAGTCTGCGAGCAGTATTACACTTCTTTCTCCCCCATTCCTCACTTCTGTACATATGCCTGCCTGCCTGCTGCCTCTTCGGTTTCAGCTGAGATGCTGCTGCCATTACTGGTAAAATCTCTTGGAAAGCACGAGGAAGTGTACAGGTGAACTGACCCCAAATTAGCGAGAGGATGTCGTAGTATGCTAGTGAATGAGACAGGAAGTGCAACTGTTGACCAACTCATTATACACAAAGGGGCTGAGTTTGCTGAGAGCTAGACATGTTGCATGTTGTGCTCTTTTGAAATTCTTGCTTCGAGTGACACAGTGGGAGCTAGCGTGGGAATGCTGAACTGTTCTGATACTAGAATGTCAAGAGTAAAGAGTCTAAAAGAAGAGAGAAATATGTGTAATCTTCCAGTTAATTACCTGAAGTGTTACTTGAAATAATAGTATGTACATTATGAGATGTACTGTCAAATTGATGGTGTGCCTTTATATCAATTTGGGATGGTTGTATTTCTTGGTATGTCTACATTACACTCAAACAGTAGATCATGTGCTAAACAAGCAGTCAAGTTTTTTCCCCACTATAAGTAGGGCTGGTAGAAATATCCCTCTGCTCAAAAACTAAATAAATAATTGATTTAGATATGTCACCATGATGCTATATGGGAGCTGTAATTCAAGTTCCTTATGAACCCATTTCTTTCTATGAGCAGGGTTTCTCAACCAGACTACATGTCCCCATGTGCACTGAGGCCATGGGATCCCTATGATGCACTGCCTCCCAACCCGAAGAGACAAGACCAAGGTCATTGTAGAAGAGGCAATCCAACCAGAAAGGCCAACCAATAGAAGAGAATGAGAACATGAGGCTGTTGAACTGCAATTCTCATAAGACACTCCAGTGGCATTTCTGAATTGAAATCTTGTGGGTGTTTTACCAAATTATTTCAATTCTTGATTTTTTTGGCTGAGGAGTCAAACATTTTCCTGGAGGTGGGGTGGGTGGAACATTTTCCAACCAACTCTAATTATAAGCCTGATTTTAAAATAGCTGCCCAACTGCTCCAAAACCTAAACTATGCCAAGTTTTCAGAATAGAGAGATGAGCCAAAAATCCAGGTAGGTTGATCCAGGAATTCCAAATTCGTGGTGTTCTGTTGGCACTGATGAGGAGTTGTGTATTTTGGGTTGTGCTAGCGGGTGTATTGAAAAGGTCTCCATGTATTTATATCAATAAAATAATCAATTAAACTGTTACACAAGACGTGGTGGCATGATCATTCATAATATAAATCAGGGGTCGGCAACCTACAGCACGCGAGCCGATTTTGAGTGGCACGCTGCCTGCCCGGTGAGAGGAGGAGGGGCGGAGGGGTCGGAAAGCGCCACGCTGGGGGAAGAAGCGGGAGGAGGGAAGCTTGGCTGCTGCAGGACCAAGTTTCTGCCTCCTGACCCTGCAGGGGAGAGCGGGGGGGGGGGCGGGGTTCAGCGTGCTCACTGCTCCATAGAGAAGGCAGAGAGAGGTAGGGATGGAGCCTGGGGGAAGGGGGTGGAACAGGGCATATCCCTTCCAGCCCCCTGCCATGAGCCGCTCAGGGCATGGGGCTGGGAGGACCCCCACGAGCCGAGCACCCCAGCCTTCCGCCCTGCACCCCACACACACCCGCTAGGGTTAACATACGTCCGGATTTTCCTGGACATGTCCAGCTTTTTGGGCTCCAAATCCCTGTCCGGGGGGAAATCCCAAAAAGCCGGACATGTCCGGGAAAATCGGGACATGCGGGGCCGGCGGTGCGGGTGCTAGGGGGCAGCCCGTGGATTGTCCTCCTTTTGGAGGCACAAAATATGGTAACCCTACACACCCCAGCCCTCTGCCCTGCCCCCCCGCCCACCCCAACACACACCCAGCCTTCTGCCCTGCACCCTCACAACCCTAAGCCCTCTGCCCTGAATCCCACCCCCCCCACAGCCTTCTGCCCTGCACCCCCATGCCCTCTGCCCTGAACCCCCCCACACACACCCCAAGCCCTCTGCCCTGAACCCCCCCACACCCAGCCTTCTGCCCTGCACCTCCACACCCCCCAGCCCTCTGCCCTGCACCTCCACACACACCCCAAGCCCTCTGCCCTGCACTCCCCCCCACACCCAGCCTTGTGCCCTGCACCTCCACACACACCCCAACCCTCTGCCCTGATCCTCCCCACACACACACCCAGCCTTCTGCCCTGCACCCCCCCACACACCCCAGCCCTCTGCCTTGACCTCCCCTCGACACCCAGCCTTCTGCCCTGCACCCCCCCACACACCCCAGCCCTCTGCCTTGACCTCCCTCAACACCCAGCCTTCTGCCCTGCACCCCCACACCCCGCAGCCCTCTGCCTTGACCTCCCCTCAACACCCAGCCTTCTGCCCTGCACTTCCACACACACCCCCAGCCTTCTGCCCTGAACCCCACCCCACACCCAGCCTTCTGCCCTGCACCTCCACACACCCCCAGCCCTCTGCCCTGAACCCCCCCACACCCAGCCTTGTGCCCTGTACCTCCATACACACCCCAGCCCTCTGCCCTGATCCTCCCCCTACACACCCAGCCTTCTGCCCTGCACCGCCACACACACCCCAGCCCTCTGCCCTGATCCTCCCCACACACACACCGCAGCCTTCTGCCCTGACCTCCCCCCAACACCCAGCCTTCTGCCCTGCACCTCCACACACACACACCCCAGCCCTCTTCCCTGACCTCGAGTTGCCCCGCTCAGCCCGCTGCAGGCCTAGGTGAACAGAACCCCAGGCTGGAAGTGGGCTGAGCAGGCTGGCGGCGTAAAATCAGCATTTTAATTTAATTTTAAAGGAAGCTTCTTAAACATTTTGAAAACCTTGTTTACTTTACATACAACCATAGTTTAGTTATAAATATAGACTGATAGAGAGACCTTCTAAAAAACGTTAACATGTATTACCGGCACGTGAAACCTTAAATTAAAGTGAATAAATGAAGACTCGCCACACCACTTCTGAAAGGTTGCCTATCCCTGATATAAATGATCAGATTATGAGCGTCTGTCAGAGCTGCTGTGAAAATTTAAATGAAAACAAAATTGACAACAGTGAAAAATTTCAAAAAATGTCACTTTCCTTCCTGCAATTTTCTGAGCAGCTTGGGGCAGATAAAAAAGGGGCAGCGAAGGGGGACAGGAGAATGAAGGCATGAAGGTTGGTGCAAGGATCTGAGGGAGGAATGTGCGTTTTTTGTGTGCAGTTTAAATTGAGAGCTTCAGTTTCTTGGGTTGGCAGTGAGTGAAGAAAGTTTATGTGAGAGTGGGTAAGTGTACTACTGTGTTAGTATTGCAGGCCAGCAGTGTTCTTTTGTGAACTAACCTGTGTAAGCAGTTGTTGATCCTGCTGGAAAACCTTAACTGTGTTCTGCTGCCTTAGAGACAGGTAGCTCCTTACAGATGTAAGTGAGGTGGGCCGACTCTAAACAATGAGTAGATCGAGGGTGTGGGCTGAGCAGTCCTAAGGGAAGAACCCTAGGAGCAGTCAAGCCTACGTAGTAGGTTTGAACTGACCTTTGTTAACAAAGACATTAACAAGATAATAAGGCCAAACCCCAGGCAGTGGAGTGGACCGCTGTTCTATCTACCAGGAGTAGATATCTACTAAATGTAGCTCTTTAGGGCTATATGTAACCTGCTAGTTGTAATTTTGCTAGTTTTTATACACTCACTTTCATCAGTACTTGATTTTGTTGTTTTCAAATATGACTTGCTAAAGCTTCATATCCCAGTAACTAATTCGAAATTGCACAGAGTTTCTATAGATCAGGGGTGGGCAAACTTTTTGGCCTGAGGGCCACATCTGGATTTGGAAATTGTATGGCGGGCCAGGAATGCTCACAAAATTGCGGTTTAAGGTGCAGGGGTGTGGTGAGGTCTCCAGCTGGGCTGCGGGCCCTGGGGTGGGGGTGGAGATGAGGGGTTGAGGATGCAGGGGGTTGGCGCATGGGAGGGGGTCAGGAGTGCAGGCTCTGGGGGGCGCTTACCTCAAGCAGCTCCCAGAAGCAGTGGCATGTCCCACCTCCGGCTCCTACACGGAAGCGCAGCCAGGTGGCTGTGCGAGCTGCCCTGTCTACAGGAGCCACCCCTGCAGTTCTCATTGGCCATGGTTCCTGGCAATGGGAGCTGTGGGGGCAGCGCTTGGGGCAGGAGCAGCAGGCGGAGCCCCCTGGCAGCCCCTATGCGTAGGAGCTGGAGGGGGGACATGCTGCTGCTTCCAGGAGCCCCGTGGAGCAGGGCAAGCCCTTGATCCCACTCCCCGGTGGGAGCTTGAGGGCCGGATTAAAACGTCTGGAGAGCCGGATGTGGCCCCTGGGCCGTAGTTTGCCCACACCTGCTATAGATGGACACATGAACAGACTGTGCTCCATAAAGGTCAAAATGTAGCCACAGGACATTTTATTTTATGGTTGAAACCAGCTAATGGAGGAGATGATTATAATGATACACTTTGTACTATTAAAGGTAGGTTTCCAGGAAACCAGAAAGATGTCTGCATAACGCTACTGCAAGGTACTTAGTGGAAATAAAGATAAGGTCACCTTTCATAAGAGTAGAAAAAAACAGGGGGGAAAAAAGATTGGTAGTGACTGTCAGTTGCTTTAGTGCTCTGATAGAATATATTTTCCAGCCTATCAACTTTGAGTGCATGAAAATATGGATGTGATAAACAGCATGCACAAAATTTGGGCATTTAGGTTTTGCAACAAGAGTTTGAGTTCTACACACTGTGGGCCACATTTTGCCTTCAGTCCTGTGCACCTGAAGCGTCTATATATCAGTTGGAATAGCATATAACTTACAACTCAGCACCAAATTTGGACCTATATGTTCAAAAGCAGTTTTTTCTCTCATTCTAATGGGATGTACCGTGTATATCACTAAACCCTTCAGTGCCCTGAGATTTTGATCACCCAGAACCCTAGACAAAACTCCTGACTTACATTATTCAGACTGATATGCTGTAGTTAGTCCTCTTTATGATCTGCACAAAGTGCTTCTAGGGATGACAGCTGTTAACTGACTGAAAAATGTAGTGAACCAATGTGGGAGCGGAAGAGGATGGCAATTTTCCCATAGGGAATCTGACAACCTCTTTCTTGCTGTGCAGGTGAGGGTCTTGGAGCAGTAAAAAGCACTGGCCTTTGTATGCATTTTTGATCTGTTCAGTTAAAAGGACTCGTACATTACCATGTGACCCAGAAGCAGCACACAAAACAGAAAAATTAAGCAAGAACCTTCAGTGTTAAGACAGAAAAAGTTGGTGTCTGCTAATATTAAAGAATGGCTGGAATTGAATCTACACCTAATTTACATACTTTCACTATTAGCCCTGACTATCCTGTGCATACCAGAGCCCCTAGGATTTAGGGCTGTACCTGTAGAGCTTAATTTTTTTTAACACGGGGTCCTTCTCTATATAGTATTTTCACTATTTTATTGACTTTATTTCCAGTGTTGTGCATGTGGAATTACCGTGACTGCTTGGTGGTGAACTGGCTATTTGTGAGTGGGAATACCCAGTTTGCATACACAATTGCAAAAAATTGTACACATGCATTTTTGTAAAAGAAAATCAACCATCAAATGTTCAATTACTGTTTGCACTGCAAGCATTTTAACCTGTAAACACAGCAATTCCATTGCCTGAATGAGGAGCCAAGCAGAAACCAACTTTAGAGGGAAGTGCTTTTTATTTCCACAGCTTTGGTGCATGGAAGGGACTATTTCCAGTAAGGGGTTAACCTGTTTGGAATGAGTGAAGAAATTATAACCAAACTGCTGTATTATCATTTCTAATCATTTCCACCAGGGATCACTGCACTGCACATGGCTCACCACAGCTCTCCAAGAAAGGAAGTTGGCAAACAAAGGGAATTTTTCTGATCGAGAGATCACATCTGGGAGAGGCCTTCAGCTATAATACTTAACACTACTTCATTTGGATCTTTTTTAAATTGTGGCTGTCTCTCCACTCTCTTCATCCTGACTACAGATGTATTTAATAAATCTGCAGTTCAAAAGTTCATACCCTGTAGGAAATCCTCTAGGCATAGAGTCACTTTCCTTCCTAGATTGTTTGTTTATTTATTTATTTTATTTTATTTTATTCTGAGATGGGCAAAGGAAAAAACCTACAATGGTTTTAGATGTCATGCATGACTTAGTTCACATCTAGACTTTAAGTCAACACTGCTATAGTATCTCTTGGACTGCCTGAGTTCTAATGCTAATGTACTAGACTTTTGTAAAAATTTGGTCACAAAAACCTAAAACCCACACGCAATTTGCCTGTTTTAAGTTTACTGCAAACTTGAAACTTCCCCTCCACTTCAAAGTTCATTTCAGTCTAGTATATTTGTGAACAAAGAAGGTGCCAGACTGACACGATGCCTCTGGACTCTTCAGAAACTATGGGGAAGCACTGAACTTTATGACTTGGTCCATGACTGGCTTCATTTAGAATTTGTCCATGTAAACTAGCGGTGTTGAGGATTTTAATGTAAATCAAGGTCTCTCACATAACCCCATGTTGATCAAAACTGAAGAAAAGGTTCCCAAAGCCATTGTGATTTAAAATTGCCAAATTTAATATGGCTGTGGACACCAAACCAAATGCTTATATCTAGTGGCCCTGATCCCTTGAAATGCCCACCACAGCATATGATCAGCCCCCCGTGTTCAGTTTATAAGCCTGAGTTATATGTAAAAACAGCCAAGCATGCATGCAAATGGGAGTGCAGGTATCTTTGCGTAGTAATATTTCCTACAGGAGAACTGTACATTTCAAATCCTATTTAATTCCTATAGGAATGAACAAAATAAACCAAGAGCAGACCTTTGATCATGTTCCTACATTTAAGTGCATCTATGCAAAAAATGCAAAAATTGAGCTCATTTATTTAATGGTTGCACTTCTATAGTATGATGTGTGACTGCAAAGCAATCTGTTTTGAAGTCCTCAATTTTCCTGTAAATCAAACAAGAGAAGAAGGATGAGTTTACAGTTAAGGGGACTGAAGAGAACTGGATTCATTTTGTGGCTCTGCCAAAGACTTCCTGTGAGACCTTGGGCAAGTCCCTAAATCTTTCTGTACCTTAGTTCCCTCCTGAAAAATAATATTAACTTTCTTCCAGCCTTTGTCTTTTCCATTCAGATTGTAAGCTTTTCAGGACACAGTAGTCTTGCTATTGGTTTGTACAGCACCCAGCACAAAGTGTCTCTGATATTAACTGGAGCCTCTAGGCCCTACTTGATACCGAGCATCATGTATGTGAACTTTTGTTTGGGAAATGTCAATATTTTCTAAATGACCTTTTGGCCTAAAGTTTAACATGCTTCAAAGTCAAGAGCCTACCTCTAGCTGTGATGCAAAGTGAGAAGCAACTAACCAGTGACAAAACATAAGAACGACCATACTGGGTCAGACCACAGGTCCATCTAGCCCAGTATCCTGCCTTCCGACAGTGGTCAATGCTAGGTGCCCCAGAGGGAATGAACAGAATAGGTCATCATCAAGTGATCAATTCATAAAATAATTTAGTGTAGTGTAAATCGCATCTAAAACCCAAAGTTAATATAAAAATCTCTTTCCAGGTCTGATTCTCTGTGAATAACACATTTATTAACTGAATATATGTGTGTCAGTGAGAGCGCCTCACATTTGATTTGTATTTCACGGTCCATGTAAATCTGGAAAGGCTGCCAAATATGCCTCTCTCAATCCCATGATGCATGCTTTCATCCTAGCCATTCCGGAAAATTGAGCAAAATGTTTTTACCCTGTGTTTTTATTTTCATGTAAATACATTTGTGTGGCACATACAGAGGGTGCCAGCATAGAGCTAGTGTTTGGATTCTTTGGCAGGATCAGGTAGTTTAAAAGGACGAGTCCTAAAAACTAATTAGGATCTATGAGAAATTAAAGGGAATTTAGAAGAACAATTACTCAGATTTTAAGTTGCTGTAAGTAAGTGTGGTCTCAGGATCATTAAAAGATAAGCTTTCACCTGCTTCTCAATTACAAAGATGTTTGTTGGACTGAAAGAGAAAATGGAGCTGTTTACAGAATGCAAATACAACTGGGGGTGTTCCACCTATTTCCACAGAGAATAAGGCCAACAGGGACCATTAAATCATCTAGTCTCACTTCCTGCACAGACCCTTAAATTTCACCCAATTGCCCCTATGTTGAGTGCAGTAATGTGTGTTTGACTGAAGCATAACGTCCAGAAAGAGACCCAGTCTTAATCTGAAGACATGAATACATGGAGAATCCATGATTTCCCGTAGTAGTTTGTTCAAATGGTTAATTACCCTAACTGTTAAAACCGTGTGCCTTATTTCCAGTTTGAATTTCTGTATGTTAATAAATCTTAGCTATTGTTACCTATCAGCTCTGTGTTCTTGGGGAACCAGGATGCAGTGTCCAGCCAGTCTGACTCTTGAAAGACCTTCCCCGCCCCACCCCCAGCCTCTGCTTGAACCAAAGCTGATCAGAAGAAAGACTTACAAAAAGCAATGAAAAGGCAGTGGGAGACGCACCTAAACCCCTCCGGACAATGATGACAGGATTAAGGAAACTCCCCTAGCCTCATTTGCATCAAAGACGGGACAGGAAGGCATCTCCATTAGCATACAGAATGGAGAACAGAGATTCCAAGGCAAGAACCGCTCTGAACTCTGGGACCAGAAAAGCAGGAAAGCACTGCATGATGGGGGATCTCTGCTCCAGATGTTAATGAACCCACGCCTGCACACACCCAGCTTAGTAGTTATCAGACCAATTCTAATAATAAATACTTTATTGGTATCCAAAATACTGAAGCTGCCTAATTGCATTGTGAGCTCCTTCGAAGGAACACTGCCCATAGCCAGGAATTATCAGCTTCTATTGTCTAGCCTGAACAAAACAACTTTGATATACTCCCTTGAGCCATCAGTTTACCCATAAACAAATCTAGTGTTCTCCCTTGAACCATTGCTTTTTCCCTACTCATGCTCAAGTAAGTGCTCTGATGCCTAAATCCTAAATCTGCATCAGTTCCATTGGGACTTGATCTTCTCCTGACTGATCTTGCTGGGGGCTCTGCCTGTCTCCAGCACTCTGGACCCTCAGCTACCACCACCACCTGGGACCCCCGATCGATTCAGACTTCACAGAGTGGTGAGAACCTCTCTCTCTCTCTCTAGGTATAGACTTATAATCCTGACTTGTGTGATCAGTTATAGTTTTCTAAACCTGACTTTTGTAATCAAATTTAAATTAGATTTAATATTATAAATGTTTTGTTTGCTTGGCTTCCCTTGTATGGTTATTACCTGGCAATAAATAACTTTCATGGTTAAGCTGGTTGCTTCTCTCTCTGCAGCAACACTCCTTGTACCTAAGCTAAAGATCCCTGCAGCACCCAAAAATCCTATGGGGTTTGTTCATCAAGTGGGATACTACCAGAGCAATTGTAACGTGAAAGTGGGGATAGGGACATGCTGAACCTGGGGCATATGAGGGTGGCAGCTTGGAGGCTCATATGAGGGTCAGCTTGGGAGTGCTGATTAACCCAGTCCTCTCAGACATTGTGTGTGTGTGTGTGCGTGTGTGTCTTCTTCTGGGGCTGGAAGAACCCAGCCCTGGGGAACCTAGGTCCTGCAGGATAGCTCCTTTGGGAGGGAACTTGCGGAAGGGAGAAGTAGAGTTCCGTATGAGAACACAAGTGACACAAGCAGTACATTGATAGACTTACAGACCTCCCCCCGCCCAAGAAGAGTAACCCTTATAAATGAGCATACCCCAAAGTAACAGGCAAATCTGTAACACTATGTACCGTATAATGGTGTGTAGATTACTATGAGGATTGTCACATTAGAAGTGGAGAGGTATCTGTACACAATTTTGAGTGCACTACCAGCCAAGGTGCTGCAGTGAGGAGACCTGTATAAATAAGCACTTAGATTGGTTGCACGTGAATATTGAAGACACAAGTATTTATGAACAAACGTGCACATAAGGAAATTGAACTGCAGTATTTTCAGGAGTACTGGGTGCTTACACCGTACGTCAACATGAATTGATTCCTTTGCTTTTGCAGTGCTCTAGTTTATTGTCCCTCCCGCAACAGGAACAAAAATGCAACATTTGACAATCCAACCCAGAAAATCTCCTTGCTTTGTAACTGAAGCACATGCAGTTTTGCCGACTCGAGGTTCTCTCTCAAGTCTTACAAGATTTGATTTTTTTCTTTAAGCCCCAGCTCCTGGAGTCATGCAAATACAGGAAAATCTCAGCTTTCATGTACATGATAATTAACTATCTAGCCCTTGTGTGTGTGGAGAAAATTTTCAAAACATGGACCCTAAAGACTCAAAACCTAATAGGAATAATAACAGAAATAATAACAGGAACCCACATTTGGTACAGTTTAAAGATCTCAGATTTCAGGAAGGCCTGACTCTCAATTTTTGAAGGCTAGAGGATAGCAGCACTGTCTATGCAGCTCTCTACCCTGATTTTCTGACAGTTCTAGTTATTCTAATAATCTTACACTGCTATGTCCCAGCAAGAGAGAAGACAGGTTAATTTACTAATTTAAGGCATTTTGCTCCCCTAGGTGGCAATAACCTACTTAGTTTCAACTCATCAAAGTGTTTGCACTCCTGCAGCTTCCTCCTCATCTTTCTGTTGGGGTGTGGAGAAGGTGTCATCTCCTCCTCCTTCCCTATGTGACAGAATGTTTAGCCTCAATGTCCTGCAGATCCACCAGAAGTCAGATGCTTCCACTTAGCAGTTACTTGCTTGTTCATTCACTTCCCTGAAGCTTTTGTCAGCCTACATTTGAGTAGAGCTGCTCCACCAGACGCTTTGTCCTAGAACTCCCCCAAAAGTGGAACCACTCTGTAACACAAAATGGGAAAGCCGCATAAGTAGTAACCCTGGGCGCAGGAGGTTTTCTGGAGCAAAGCAGACTTGTCCCCCAGCAGTTTTGCATCACTTCCGTGGCTATGCAAGAAGATATACATGTTAGCCTGTTTTAGCCTGCACTGGGGATCACACCAGCCCCTGGAGCCCCTGAAGTGGGGAGTCAAAGACTCCCTGCCTTGTAATTTGAAAAAAAATTGTCTCCTTCATTTAGTTAGAGAAGCCACTGTAGCATGACCAGCTGCTTCCCCCACAGTCCTTCCCCTTTACCCACCCTGGGTTTTGGAAGTTTGCAGAGCCCCAAAGAAGGGGCCTTAGGGGAAAAGTGTAAGGAACCACTGGAACCTGCAATGGTGGAACAATGACAATCAGTGGGTCACAGTAATACAGGATACAAAATATATAGGAATGACAGAGGGGGCTGTGCAGGTGGTGGAGCCTTACTATATGTGAAAGGAAGCATAGAGTCCAGTATAGTAAAAATCTTAAATGAATCAAACTGTACCATAGAATCTCTATGGATAGAAATTCCATGCTTAAATAATAAGAGTGTAGCAGTAGAAATATACTGTCGACCCCCCGATCCAGATGGTGATGATGATGAAATACTCAGGGAGATTAGAGAGGATATCAAAATAGAAAGCTCAGGAATAATGGGGGATTTCGGCTATCCCCGTATTGACTGGATACATGTCAGCTCAGGATGGGATGCAGAGAGAACATTTCTAGACACCATCAATTACTTTTTCATGGAGCAGCTAGTCTTGGAATCCACAAAGGGAGGGGCATTTCTTGATTTAGTCCTAAGTGGTGCACAGGATTTGGTCCAAGAGATGAATATAACTGAACTGCTCAGTAATAGTGACCATAATGTAATTAGATTTAATATCCTTGGGGTGGAGGGAGGGGATACCAAAGAAGCCTAGTAGAATAGCATTTAACTTCAAAATGGGGAATTACACAAAAATGAGGAAGCTAATTAAATAGAAATTAAAAGGAACAATCACAAGAGTGAAATGCCTGCAATTTGCATGGAAACTTTAAAAAACCTCCATAATAGATGCTCAAATTAAATATATAGCCCAAATAAAACCAATATTAAGAGGACCAAAACCATGCCACCATGGCTAAACAACAGACCTAAAAGAGTCGGTTAGAGGCAAAAAGGCATCCTTTAAAAATTGAAAGTCAAATCCTACTGAGGAAAATAGAAAGGTGCATAAACTCTGGCAAGTCAGGTGTAAAAGTATAAGTAGGCAGGCCAAAAAAGAATTTGAAGAGCAACTAGCAAAAGACAAAAAAATTAAGTACATCAGAAGTTGGAAGCCTGCCAAATAATCACTTGGGCCACTGGATGATTGAGGTGCTAAAGGAGCACTCAGGGAAGACAAGGCTGTTGTGGAGAAGGTACATGAATTCTTTGTGTCTGTCTTCACTGCAGAGAATGTGAGGGAGATTCCCACACCTGAGCCATTCTTTTTAGGTGACAGATCTGAGGAAGTGTCCCAGATTGAGGTGTCACTAGAGGAGGTTTTGAAACAAATTGATAAACTAAACAGTAATAAGTCACCAGGACCAGATCGTATTTGCCCAAGAGTTCTGAAGAAACTCAGCTATGAAACTGCAGAACTACTAACAGTGGTATGTAACCTATCACGTAAATCAGCTTCTGTTACAAATGACTGGAGGATAGCTAATGTAACGCCAATTTTTAAAAAATGCTCCGGAAGTGATCCTGGAAATTACATGTGATAAGCCTAACTTTAGTACCAAGCAAACTGATTATTCTATTCTTTACTATAGTTTCAATCAGATACATAGAGGAACACAATGTTTTGGGAAAGAGTAAACATGGCTTTTGTAATGGGAAATTGTGCCTCACCAGTCTACTAGAATGTTTTGATGGGCTCAACAAGAATGTGGACAAGAGTGATCCAGTGGATATAATGTACTTGGACTTTTAGAAAATCTTTAACAAGGTCCCTCACCAAAGGCTCTTATGCAAAGTAAGCAGTCATGGGATAAGAGGGAAGATCCTCCCAGGGATCAGTAACTGGTTCAAAGAGAGGAAACAAAAGATTGGAATAAATGGTCAGTTTTCAGAATGGCGAGAGGTAAATAACAGGTTTCCCCAAGAATCTGTACTGGGACCATTATAAACCAATAAATAATCTGGAAAAATGGGAACAGTGAGGTAGCAAAGTTTGCAGATGATGCAAAATTACTCAAGATTGTTAAGCTCAAGACAGCGTGTGAAGAGTAACAAAGGGATCTCACAAAACTGAGTGACAGGACAACAAAATGACAGATGAAATTCAGGGCTGATAAATGAAAAGTAATGCACATTGAAAAACATAATCCCAACTATACATACAAAATGATGGGGTCTAAATTAGCTGTTACCATTCAAAAAAAGATCTTGGAGTCATTGTAGATAATAGTTTTCTGAAAACATCCTCTCAATGTGCAGCAGCAGTCAAAAAAGCTGACAGAATGTTAGGAACCTTTAGGAAAGGGATAGATGTAAAAGTTTATTAGATAATATTTGAAAAATAAACGATACAGAAAATTTGAAGCGCCAGTAACATACAGCGTTTAGGGAGATGTTAGTATTTTGGTGTTGGGCAGCACACATAATATATACAGACTGCAATGTCCCCAATGGGGGGGGGTAAACAGTGGGTGGGATCAAGATACAGCCGACAAGCGGTGAGGGTCCATCACTCATACAGAAAGTAGAGACAGTCATGGGTATAAGTAAGTGGGCTGGGTAATGGGGATGGGGTGACCCTCACGTGGTGGGATTCAGTTAGGTTTGGTGGGTTCAGGGCTCAGGGGATAAAGTCCAGCAGGGGGAGTTTATAGGTCTCTTCCCCCTTGTGGGTGCACGAGGTCTCCCCGGCTCACTCCCGGTATTGGCGGTGGCCGGTGATGTGCTCTGTGTAGATGTTCCGAGACCATTAGGCGTCTCATGAGCCGCGCGTAATGACGGCCTACCCCACAGGTCCTCAGCACGCATTCGTTACATGGGTCCCAGGCACCCAGGGCCCCAACGAGCGGAATGTCGGTGTGCACCTCGTAGCCCTTTGTCTGCAGGATGTCAGCCAGGGGGGCGTACTTTTCAAGCTTGCGGGCTCGGGCTTCACGGAAGGCCGGGGTCCTGTTCTCGAATGGAATCGTTACGTCAACCAGGATGATCTTTTTTCCAACCTCGTCCATGATGACGATGTCTGGGCGCAGCGGGCTGTCGGTGCCTGGGACGGCGCGGTTGACGGTGACCTCTCCCAGGCGCGGGTTGATGGCCTTCAGTAGGCGGTCGTGGACGGCGTTGTGGTGCAGCTGCCAGGCTCTGACATGGGGCTTGCAGCAGCATAGGACGTGGGGCAGGGTTTCGGCGACTTACCCGCACTTCCGGGACAAACGCAGCAGGTTCCCGTGGCGGATGGCTCCGTTGAGGGGAACGCAATTCAGCCGGGCACAGTGTATGAACTGCCAGTCGGCGAACTGGGTGAAGCTGCCCATGGGGAGGAAGTGGTTGCTGGAGTCCCACTTGCTGGTCACCTCGAAGGCCTTACCCTGGTCCGATTTTTTCTTCAGGGTATCCACGTAGAGCGCGTGGACGGTGGCCTTCAGGGATCTCTCCAGCACGCCTCTGGCTCTGGGGGTGACGATGGTGTTGCCCTCCGTTCCGATCTGCGTTATCGGGACTCCCAGCTCCTGCCGTTCCTCGCTCCATTCTCAGTGGCAGCCCAGTCGCTTCCCCAGTCGGCGCGTGGCATTTCAGGCGCGGGACCACAGTGAGGTGAGATCGCCCCTGTCCCGGGCAAATTCGCTGTCCAGGGAGCCGCTCAGAAAGGTGGCCACATCTCGGTCAGAGGGAGGTCTGCCAATTCGTTTCTCGGTGGTGGCATGCAGGGCGGTCGTCACGACGTTCTTCACTTTGGAGTCCGGGCACGTCAGGAGGTGGAAGGCGTGCTTGACGACCGCGATGTCGCACAGGTCTCCCATGCAGAGGACGTTGGCACCACTACTAAGACAGAAAATATCACAATGCCACTATATAAAGCCACGGTACGCCCACACCTTGAATACTGTGTGCAGTTCTGGTTGACTCGTCTCAAAAAATATATATATTAGAATTGGAAAAGGTACAGAGAAGGGCAACAAAAATAATTAGGGGTATGGAACAGCTTCCATATGAAGAAATATTAAAAAGACTAGTATCAGAGGGGTAGCCGTGTTAGTCTGAATCTGTAAAAAGCAACAGAGGATCCTGTGGCACCTTTAAGACTAACAGCAGTATTGGAACATAAGCTTTTGTGGGTAAATGCACACTTCATCAGACGCAAGTAATGGAAATTTCCAGAGGCAGGTATAAATCAGTATGGAGATAACGAGGTTAGTTCAACCAGGGAGGGTGAGGTGCTCTGCTAGCAGTTGAGGTGTGAACACCAAGGGAGGAGAAACTGCTTCTGTAGTTGGATAGCCATTCACAGTCTTTGTTTAATCCTGATCTGATGGTGTCAAATTTGCAAATGAACTGGAGCGCAGCAGTTTCTCTTTGGAGTCTGGTCCTGAAGTTTTTTTGTTGTAAGATGGCTACCATCCTAGCCACCATGGATGTAGAGGCTCTCTACACAAACATCCCACACACAGATGGAATACAAGCTGTCAGGAACAGTATCCCTGATGATGACACAGCACAACTTGTTGCTGAGCTCTGTGACTTTATCCTCACGCACAATTATTTCAAATTTGGTGACAATATATACCTCCAGACCAGTGGTACCGCCATGGGCACCTGCATGGCCCCACAATATTCCAACATTTTTATGGCTGACCTGGAACAACGCTTCCTCAGCTCTCGTCCACTCATGCCCCTTCTCTACCTACGCTACATTGATAACATCTTCATCATCTGGACCTATGGGAAGGAGACCCTGGAAGAATTCCACGATGATTTCAACAGCTTCCACCCCACCATCAACCTCAGCCTGGACCAATCTACACAGGAGGTCCACTTCCTAGACACCACAGTACAAATAAGTGATGGCCACGTTAACACCACCCTATACCGAAAACCCACCGACCGCTACACCTACCTTCATGCCTCCAGCTTTCACCCCGGACACACCACACAATCCATTGTCTACAGCCAAGCGCTGAGGCACAACTGCATCTGCTCCAACCCCTCAGACAGAGACCAACACCTACAAGATCTTCACCAAGCATTCTCAAAACTACGATACCCACACAAGGAAATAAAGAAATAAATCAACAGAGCCAGACATGTACCCAGAAGCCTCCTGCTACAAGACAGGCCCCAAAAAGAAACCAACAGAACTCCACTGGCCATCACCTACAGTCCTCAGCTTAAACCTCTACAACGCATCATCAGTGATCTACAACCCATCCTGGACAACGATCCCTCACTTTCACAGATCTTGGGAGGCAGGCCAATCCTCGCCCACAGACAACCCACCAACCTTAAGCATATTCTCACCAGCAACCACGCACCGCACCATAACAACTCTAACTCAGGAACCAACCCATGCAACAAACCTCGATGCCAACTCTGCCCACATATCTACACCAGCAACACCATCACAGGACCTAACCAGATCAGCTACAACATCACTGGCTCATTCACCTGCACGTCCACCAATGTTATATATGCCATCGTGTGCCAGCAATGCCCCTCTGCTATGTACATTGGCCAAACTGGACAGTCACTGTGCAAGAGGATAAATGGACACAAGTCAGATATCAGGAATGGCAATATACAAAAACCTGTAGGAGAACACTTCAACCTCCCTGGCCACACAATAGCAGATGTAACGGTAGCCATCTTACAGCAAAAAAACTTCATGACCAGACTCCAAAGAGAAACTGCTGAGCTCCAGTTCATTTGCAAATTTGACACCATCAGATCAGGATTAAACAAAGACTGTGAATGGCTATCCAACTACAGAAGCAGTTTCTCCTCCCTTGGTGTTCACACCTCAACTGCTAGCAGAGCACCTCACCCTCCTTGATTGAACTAACCTCGTTATCTCCATACTGATTTATACCTGCCTCTGGAAATTTCCATTACTTGTGTCTGATGAAGTGGGCATTCACCCACGAAAGCTTATGCTCCAATACTTCTGTTAGTCTTAAAGGTGCCACAGGACCCTCTGTTGCTTTTTATTA
This sequence comes from Malaclemys terrapin pileata, assembly GCF_027887155.1. NCBI lineage: Eukaryota > Metazoa > Chordata > Testudines > Emydidae > Malaclemys > Malaclemys terrapin. The sequence continues at coordinate 31,596,655 of NC_071512.1, forward strand.
AAAAGACTGGGACTATTCAGCTTGGAAAGGAGACAACAAAGGGGAGGTATGATAGAGGTATATACAATCATGACTGGTGTGGAGAAAATGAATAGGTAAGTGTTATTTACCCTTCACATAACACAAGAACCAGGGATCACCCGATGAAATTAATAGCAGCATGTTTAAAAGAAACAAAAGGAAGTACTTCACACAATGCACAGTCAACCCATGGAACTCACTGCTGGGCATGTTGTGACAGCCAAAATTATAACCGGATTCAAAAAATAATTAGATAAGTTCATGGAAGATAGGCCAATCCATGGATATTAGTCAGGATGGGCAGGGATGCAAAACCATGTTCTGAGTGTCTAAACCTCTTGAGTGCCTGTAACTGGGACTGGATAATAGGACGGATCAAATTGACAAATTGTCCTGTTCTGTTCATTCCCTTTGAAACATCTGGCACTGGCCTCTGTAGAGAGACAGGATACTGAATTAGATGGACCATTGCTCTGACCCAATATTGCCGTTCTTATGTTCTAAACCTTATTTAGCAGAAAATTAGAATTAATATTGCACCTTGCTAGGAATTTTGTCATTGTCTCCTTGAGTCACAGTAAGACTATCCAAGGAATGTTTCGCTGAGGGGATTGGAAGTGGGATATAAAGCTGCTCAGCCCAGGTCACTGTTCCTTCAAGTATGTGGTTGAACCATTGGCTTGCCAGTGAGGGAGGATCTTGTACAGCCAGCTGCTGAGAGTGCTGTCCTAGTTCTATGGCTGGAACTGTAGATGTCTGGTGCCAGAGCTGCCCATCTAACAACCTTCACAAGCATTATTGTGCAAGAATAGCAGTCCCGATCTGACTCACAGATTTAGTATTTTTAATTATTAGGGCTGGTCAAAGAATAAGAATTTTCTGGAAAAAATCAACACATCTGGGAAATTCTGAAAGTAAAAAATTCATGAAATTTGATTTTTCATTCAAAAATGCATTTTGTGTAAAATCAGAAAATAGAGATTTGGTTTCTTTCCTCCATTCCTTTCCCATTTTTCTTACCCTTGTGTTTTCCTTGGAAAAAAGAGAGACGAAAGGTAAGGAAAGACCCACCAAAATCTCTCATTTCAAATAGAATCCAAATATCATGCTGATGAAAAATTCAAATGATAGAAACCTTTTCCTTAAAAGTTTCTATGTTGTTCAAAAAGAGATTCTTCATCCATAAAGACTGACACAGAACTTTGACCAGCCCTATTGAACATATTTATATGGTAAATAACATTGTGTTCTATAGGATTATCAGCAAGTCTATTCGGTGATCCAAAATCTCATGAGACCTAAACACAGCTGTTTGGGAGATGAATATAGTTTCATCTTTAGATATAATTTTTCTGCAGCTGCAGGCATAAATCAGATCCTCAGTTGTTTTAACAGAGTTTCTGTGTCTGCAATGTACATATGCTGTACAGAGTCATTTCGATGACTGTAGGGACCAGCTCTCAACAGATTTCCATATCTGCGGTGACTCTCATTTTCTATGGGAGGTTTATGGGTAATAATGTCTTCTCTTCTGGAAAACAACCACAAAACATAGTATTTTAAATTAATTACTGAAAATATTGTAGCAGCTCTATTGTCAGATGCAGTGTTTTGGATCTTTGCTGCAGAGTACTGGGAGGGAGCCAACCTGGCAAGTAATTAATATATAATTGAAAGCCAAGCACAGAATCAAAGCCATCAAATCCAATTGGAGTAAATATTTAGGACCAGGTTACCTGTTGCGGGATTAATGGGTAAAAATTCTACCCACTCCATGAAAGGAAGTTGATTTGGGGGTTACTCCTCCAGGAGGATCAGAGGAATTGGTCACCAAACCCTGCAGATCCACTGGGATTCATGTAGGTTTTGGGGGTTGTGCTGAAGGCTCACTTCAGCAAAGCCTCTGGAGTCACACTTACTAGGGCTGCTTTTCCACTGACTTGCTGCAGAGCACTATGAAGGAGGGAGTGTTTCACTGGGTGGGGTCACTATTCCCTTTTCTTTAGAAGTTCTATGGAATACTGGGCATCCCCTCCTCAAGCCAACTCTCACACACTCAGCTCCAGAGGGTGCTCTGCACGACTGTGGTATTTGGTGGTACTGTGCAATGTGACTTCCCTCACCCCCATACTCAATTTAATATGTGTCACAGTTAGTGGGATGATTAGCTCTCTGACTCCTCCAGGTCTATTCAGGTCTCAGGCCTCAAGCCATTGCTGCTTTCAGGATGGAATCATGTGATTCCCCCACTCACAGACTGTTCTGGGCTTCAGTTCCTGTGGGTCAAATGTGAATTACCCCAGCAGGCCTGATTTTTCTTCCATGCCTGCAGTCCTGTCCCCTCCAGCAGCAATGACAGTGGTAGCTAATTACAAGACATCCTTCACAAAGCAAATTATTATTCATTTAGAGCAAAAGCATTTCAGAGAAAACAGATCTTAAAACAATAAGCAGTCTATAGGCATGTCTAGCTTATGTGGTGTCTAACTATCCATCTAGTATATGGTTGCTCTAAATTCCTATAGAATCCACATCAGAACCTTCCTGTGCCTCTCGGAGTTTGTCCACAGGCCATTTTTTTTATCACCCCCTCCCAGGAATCAGTCGCTTTTTAACTCTAACTCTTTGATCTGGTAACTCGCAGCTTAAGCAGCATGAAACTTGCAACTTGTTGGAGACAGGAGGTAGGATCCTCAAAGCAAATAGTTTTGCCCTCATTGTCTTTCAAGCATGCAGCAGGATATCCTTATCAGTAGCCATTGTGTTGCTTTCCTGAACATTCCACTAACCTCAGTATACACTATCATCTATCTCAATAACTAGCTTACAGTACTACATATCACAATCATAGATTGTTACATAGCTGCTCCATGCCATCACAATATAGAAAAAGATTTAATACCGCCCAGGATGTATGGGCACAAGTTCCCCCACATCCTTTGTCCAGCTACAGTGTATTACCATAGCTAAGTTCTCACCAGTAAAAATGGGCCACCTTTGCCTTAGGCTATACCATCCCTGTACTTACTATAGGGTATAACCAGAATACTGGGGTGAGATTAGTTATCTAAAGCAATTGGCAAGGATTTTTTGGGCAAGACTATGTATGTGCCATACACCTGAGCCATCTAGTTACATACTTATTACAAGTATGTAAAATGCGCTTAATTCAATTAACTTAAGGTCATAAATTATAGATTGTCATTTACTGAACTAGCCATGCTAATTTGTCCGTAAATCAACACTGTTTTTCATCTGAAAATCTTAAAGCATTATGGACATTAATGAATTGAGCGTCTGCACTGCTGTAGGTATTGCTGTATATGCTTTATGAAACGGTAAATGTGAGAGGTTATGATGCCTGTTCCAATTCATATATCACAATAATAACAAAAATGGGAATGAAGTGGTATTGAAGAAAATCCTTATGCACCTATTTGAAAGACCACTGTAAAACCTGGCTGGGATGGAGACATGCTGGCTGGTCAGTGAAGTGTGGAATCTAAGTTATGTCACTAAAGCCTTGGGAAAACAACTATTTAATCTTCCCCTTTGCATTCTCAGTTGGCCAGGTCATAGAAGAAGCAGCAAGTCCATACCCTACTGGGTATGTAGGTAACTGGGACAAAACTGTTACAAAGTGGGAGTGGCTGTCCAAGTTCAAGAGCAGCATACAACACTTGTTGAGGGAGAGAGACTTGCATCTCTTTAAGTGCAGCTGCAGGAGCAGTCCGATAAAAGAATGCCAGAGCAAAGACTGCTTTTTTAGACACATGAGATTTCCCTCCTCCCCCCCCCCAACACAGCTAAAATGCCTTATCTAGATTTACACTTCTCTCAAGCTTGACTGGATATGGTAATCTTGGTTTTAATAAAACTTGTTTGTTAACATTGCTGTTATGTGGGTAATTTAATGTAGACATCCCCAGAGAAAGATGTGATAGGATTTACTGTAAGAGAGGTGCTGAAGGGTGAAAAGTTTCGGGAAGCTATGCTCTCCTCCCACAGTCTTGGTTGAAGGGGCTTGGACAGAGGACATTGTGTTACCATCAAGCTGTAGTGGGCCAACAGAAGGGGGGAAGCTGAAAGACCAAGCTGGGGTCAAGAGTTGGTGAGGTTACTGATCAGAGTAAGCCTAGGAATTGGGTGGTTACTTGACTTATCCAAGGTCACAGCTGGGAACAAAATGACAGAGTTCTGGCACCCACTCCTTTCTAAATGTATTAAGCAAAAGAGACAATCTTTTGAGAATCACACCTGATACTTCCAGCAGTGGGACCTGCATGACACAGAATTAGAAACATGTTGCCATATGTTAGAGTGGGGGAAATTGGACAAGACACCGAACCAGTCTCTAGGTTAACAAGCAATGTCAAAGTGTAGTGGGGATGGGAGAGGAGTTTTGAAACCCATTCCTTTGCAGATCTGAGCACTACTAGTATTGCAGGGAAAATGTAAAGCCACCTTGGAACAAGGCACATCTGAACTTTGCATTGATTTAGTTTGATCCAGTTATGAGTACAATCTCCAGCAAGGTGTATTACTTTTTGCATTACTTCTCCATCCAAATGTAAGTCAATGGGAGCTCCAGGTGATCAAACATTCAGGATCAGGCCATTTCATGCACTAGGGCCTCCATTCAGCAGAACACTTGCTTTCCATTAAGCATATGCTCATGTGTTTCCATTGTACTCAAAGGACACTTTCCATCTGCTTCAATGAGCTTTGGATTAAACCCTTACAGTTCTTTCATAAAAGGATCCCTCTAAAGTTATTAACTCAATAGCAGTGGAAAGCAATCCCTGTATTGTATATTTACTTGGTCTTATCTTTACCATTCTATTTAGTTCTAGTTAGAAGAGCCTTGTGTTATGTGTGAAGGAGAGAAATTCTGTAATCTATAAGGCTATGTCTACACTGTGCACCTTACAGCGGCACAGCTGCTGTACAGCTGTGCCATCATAAGGTGCACAGTATAGCGATTCTTTGTCAGCAGGAGAGAGCTCTTCCGCCAACAAAAATTTAACCACGATCCAATGAAGGATGGTAGATTTGTTGTGGGGAGAGCATCTCCCGCCAAGAAAGCGCTGTCCACACCGGCACTTTTCGTTGGTAAGACTTTTGTCAGTCGGGGGGAGGGTGTTTTTTTTTACACCCCTCACAGACAAAAGTTTTCCAGACAAAAGTGCAGTGTAGACATAGCCTTAGTGAATGGAAAAGCAGGTACAGGTGTAGATTGAACTATTCTATCTGAGCTTCCTTATGCATCCTCATTGGAACCCCTTCCCATTAATTCTTTGTATCAGAGTAGTCTCTAAGGGCCCCACTCAAGGATCAAGGCTCCATCCTACTTTGCAAAGTTCACACATAATAGATAGTCTGTCCTGAATACCTGCCAATCTGTTACATGATGAGATCCAACAAATGGGGAGAACAAATGTTTGTAGGGAGCAGTGGGAAACTCTTGTTAGTATAATAAGCAGTTGTCTTTTGCTGTAGCTTACTCCACTTTATATGACTTCATGATTAACTGCAACAATTAGAAATGGAAAAGGGCCATTAAAACAGGTCACCTAGTCAATCCCCAGCCCAATGCTGCATTATTCCCTACAGCTTAAACGCTTCAGCTATGGATCATTGGTAGTCTGTGGAGCATGGGCTAGTCACATGGTGCTGGTTCCCCTTATTTTTATCAGTTACATTGGCTTAAAAGGCAGCTAAATAGATGTTAATTGCTGGTGTTGCTGCTGGGCTGTTTGTTCACCTTGGTGAGAGGAGGTGGTCGAGGCAAGCAGCTATAAGAGAAAAAGTTGTCCATAGTATGAATCTCTGCCCTACCGCATGAACATGACTGTTTTATGCAGTCCCATTTGAAATGACTCAAACAATAAGGCTTCCCTTAGGAGTTAGTTCAGCTCTCTAGTCTCCCTCCCTTGATTGGAAATGGCTCCTGATAAAATATTCCCTTGCTTGGTTACATAACCACATTTCTACAGTCTAGTTAAGAAACACCAAACCTTATGGGGTTTTTTTGTTTGTTTGTTTGTTTTTTCCAGACTATCTAAGGGACAGTCGGTGTCTTAGATGCTGCCTGCCTGAACTGGCAACCCAAATTAGTTTTTCCTAGGGTTTCCATGAAGACCTACAGCTCAGTTCCCTCTTCCCAAAGAGCCGCTCCCCTCCCCTAAAAGCAGGGTGGAGTTAGGAAGCCACCCTTATGTTGTGCTTCCTAAGGCGGTCAGGCTGCTGAGAGGATCTCCCCTTCTGAGTGTGCTGCAGCCTCTGTACTTCAGGAATCCAGCATGAGACCAGGGATATAAAGTTTAAACTACAACTCTCTTTATTAGTTAAATAACAGGATGGCTCCTGCAAACTCTAAGCATGCAGACCCTTAGTGCCTGCATCAGGTGGGAGAGCCCCTCACTAGGCAGCCATTCATCTGGTTTTAACTGGACAGTTCTGCTTTTGTAATGTTTGTCCCCCATCCAGGACAAAACTGGACATGGTTTTATCCAGTATCAAACAGGGGGATGCCATAATGGAGAACTCACTGCTCCCCCCTACTAGTGTGACCTCGCACACACCGTATATGCAAACTCACACAGGCAGGGGCAGGGCAGCACTCTCTTCAAAATGGCGCTTCCCCCGTGCAGTATGACGTTACACCAAGCCAGTGGGGGCTAGGTCACACCATTCCCAGAAGTACCGGCATGTCCGATATTCCAGGAACATGCCAGTGGCCACCCTAGCCTCACGCTGCAACTCCCCATAGGGATGCTACATGACACATTTTAAATAAATTGTACCACAGTGTCCTGCACCTACCACAACAACTCAGCGAGAATCAGCTAGGGGCTCCCTGCAGGGTTCCAAAACCTGCTAACAGGGTGGGACAACACAAGAGCCCTGCCACCACATGCCATTTCTCACTCGTTTGTTTAGTCTTTTTACTGGGCCGATGCCATTGCCCTTGTGTCCCCTGCACTCACTGCATGGCGGTGAGTGTATTTAAACTATTCTGGTTCTCAGCTCCGTGCTCTGAAACGTTACTCACACCGCTGGACGTCAGAGCATCTGCAGCCTTGCCCCAAGCCCTGAATGGAACAGAAACTAACACTTGTTGAGGGAGGGATGCTTCCCAACTGCTGGAGCCTGGGATAATACTTGAGTCATTAACGCCACATATTTCCCTGTAACACTAAAAACAACCCAAGGAGACGTGTTCTGTGAAGATTGCAGAGGCAGATCTTGCTGCTGCCTGAGGCAAAAAGAAGAGATGCACTGGGCAGGGGTCACTGACCAACAAAAGCAGCACCCCCAAGTAGTTTAATCCCACCTCTGCTGTGGTGAATGCCCAGGGCCACATCTCATGAAAGCTAGGTTTTTACTCAGCAGAGAGTAGTCCAGAGCTAATAAACATGTATCTGCTCAGGACATAAAGAAATTGCTCATGGGCCAGCTCCAGAGTGCCTGTGCTTTGGCCAGGGCCGGGAGAGGCATTGGAACTGCAGTGACTCCTGATCCAGATTCCCCTATATGTCAGTGTGCTATCCTGCCGCCAAGCCTTGGGCTGACCTCCAGGCATTTTGCCACCACTCCTTTTAATTGCCTTTTCATTTTAACTTCCCCACCTTTCCAAATCTTCATTTCTCTTTCTTTCCACCTGTACTGTGTGTGTTTCCTCTCCATCTCTGCCCTTACGCCTCGCTTTGCCCTTCTCTCTTTCCCCTTCCAGTCTCTTCGCTCTTTGTGCAGTACACTTTTTTGGCTTCTTCCAGCTGCTCAGACTCCTTGGTGCCAATGGGAGAGTAGATGTGAATTAAGTCATGCATGACATTTAAAACCATTGTAGGGTTTTTCCTTTGCCCATCTCAGAATAAAATAAAATAAAATAAATAAAAAGTCTAGAAAGGAAAGTGACTCTATGCCTAGAATAGTCTCCCTTTTCTTGTGCAACAGGTACCCCCATGCCATTCAGATTTGCATTCTTCCACACAGTAGGAAGAATGCAATAAATGCATTAAATGCAATAAAGCCAGTAATAAATTCAAATCTCTCATGAAAACTCATTTCTTCCATAAAGCCTCTCTGTGGCTACCATCCAAAGAAGAGGTTTGTCCTTAAAATTAAAACACAAAAAACAAATTGATATCTGCACCGCTTGAATGTTTAACATAATTTGGTCAATCAGGGTAGAATTCACCCCTGTACAGAGTGCACCACTTAGATCTTAAAATAGGGCTTCTGGGGACTTAAGTGGTATATAAATATAAACTTTGTGCTGTGACCCTCTGCTTAGGGAGTGAATCATACCTCCATTGTACTGTGTCTGGACTGTTTTGCCTTTTACATTTTTTCTAAACATATCAGGGCAGGAATCATGTGCTCTTGTTTTGTACAGCACTAAAGAGTAAACACACAATCAGTTCACAATAAGTATAATTTAACTACTTTGCTCCTTCGCATTTCCCATCCTGATGAATTTCCCCTTAAATGTACAACTCTTTGATGCCCAATGGAGCATTCTGAACACCACATTAGGCTTTTTTTTATTATTATTATTATTATTTATTATTAAATGGACTTGTGATGTTCAAAGATGAGGTTTAGACTAAGAATCATGTGCTGCCTGTGTCCAATTCAAACGACATGCAGACACCGATGAGTGACAGCACACGAGAGCTTCAAGGACACTACAGTACACTGCACATCTCACTGCTCTCACTGTGAAACATCAGCTGCTACTTCAGGTGAAGATCTGCTATGACAAAATGAAACTCCATGCACAGTGCTTTGTACAAGGATAGCTTTTCTGCAGAGCTAGAGTTCAGTGTTTTCTATAAAAGCAGCCCTTTATGTTTAATTATATTGGTGTGGCTTAAATATTAGTAAAACCTCAACCAGTTTTGGGAGCAGCTTTGGAGAAGCTCTATTGAATTTCCAAAGCTGGGCTGTATATCTTTTAGGAACAGCTAGGAATTCTTCATTTCTGGTACTATGACATGTGGAAGGGCTCTCATTTCTCCAGGCCACCTTACACTTGCTATGCAAGCCTCCTAACCCATTGCTAATAAATGGGCAATTATTATTTGTATTGCAGTAGCACCTAGAATCTGCAGTCATGGCCCAGGATCCCATTGTGCTAAGCATAGTTGACATGTGTATGTGTGTGTGAGGGGGTGGTGCATGGAGTCACATGCCCTCCCTTACCCTCCTCTCCCCTCCTCCCCAATTTCTGCCAGGGTTGGGGAGTAGTGCTGAGCACGGCTGAAGGGACGTGCCTGGGAAAGGCACCAGCAGCGAGTGCTCCCGCTGAGCCCCATTAGGTGGTGCCCAGAGCAAGGAAGCGAGACCCGGTTGGCGGCACAACACTCTGCCAGAGGGGGTGCAGAGAAGCCTGCCGAGTCACATCTCTTCCTCACCGGCTGGCAGTTACCTGCTTGAGTATGTGTCTGGACTAGCCTGCCTGGAGCTCGGGGAGTCAGTCGAGACAATGGGGGAAAGGCAGAGGGGTCTGAGAGAGCTGGGTCAGGTGGGGGTCTGGGAGAGGAGCGGGGCCAGGGCACCAAAATACAATTGTGGCCACGGCACCATTTTCCCTAAGGCCAACCCCAGCAGGGATGGCCTTAAGGGTGGGCAACATGGGTGATCGCCCAGGGTGCTGTTGTCAGGGGGGCACGGTGGTCAGGAGGGTACCTGAGCAGTCACCAGGAAGTTGACCGTGGCTTTGGTGGTGGGGAGGGCCTGCCATTGTGCCCCCCCACTATCAGCAGTTACCAGTCACCTATGGCACTAGGTGCTGTACAAACATAATACAATGATTGTCCCTGCCCCAAAGAGCTTGCAATCTACATGATGATGAGCTTGGAGCAAAATACCCAGCTGACTCATCCAGAAGGGTACAGAATGGATCAAATGCTGTATGGTTGCTTCACATAAGTAACTACCAGTAAGCTCATGCCCAGCAGGAAAGCAAGGGTAGAATCTATGGAGAAGTTACTGCCTGGGTCATCTGCATTAGAAACCATTGAGTGATTCTGTCCAGGGCCTTGGGGTGAATGGGCTACATGTATGCATACACATGGCAATGTCACCTGTGCACACAACCATATATGTATGCTTCTATGCAGAGGGGCTGCCAGGCTGTTAAAGCCATTGCAGAGGCACAGGCTCTCCAAGGTTATCTGTTAGATTTAGGGTTCGGTTGTACAGCCTTCTCCTTGGGGTGGCCAACCTGCCTCTCAAACTGACATTGTGGGCATTGCTCAGAACTGGCAATGGGTTAGGGTGTTCAGATATTGCGGGGAATTTCTTCCTTCTGAGCCCTGTTCTGTGGGTTGCACAGTTGGAGAATTGGCCCAGGGTATAGAGAGTGGCCTTGCAATATATTTAATTCTTCTCTATGCCAATAATTTAAATAAACTGGAAACTGTGACATTGATAAAGTTTAGAGCCATCGGAACCAAGAAGAGAGTTGCAGTTGCATCCTTCTAGCTGCAGGCATTTTCAAAGGCCATTTTTTATTAGTGCTATTCCTGTCACACGATGACACCAATGTTTCCTACTGCCCCTTTGAGTCCCCCCAAGAACAAAATTAGTTCTAATAGCATTTTTTTCAATGCTGCTTTCATAAAATAATTGTAATTATTCTCTTTGCAAGAGAGTTAAAGGTTGGAACAAGTCCATGCAACTTTAACTGCTGGGAACACAATGGAAAGTTACAATCATAATATAAATGGAAATTGGAATTTGTAGGAGGTATGGCTGAGAAAGAAATAAGCTACCTAAAACACGTTGAATATGTACAGCAATCAGTCTATTGGCCATGAATTCCCTTGCAATCATATTTTTAAGGCACTTTTTCAAAGTCAAAGCCTTTTGCCTTAGTAAATATATGATCTGACATTTCTTTGGTGTAGGAACTTTGATGGCTCAAGCTTGTAGAGTTTTCCTGTGAGTTTTTTTTTTCCTGCAAGTTTTTAGAGTGCATGGGTTACAAAAGTAACAGACTCAAAATGGCTTTACGTACCCAGGCAACAGAAAACTCTTAGCCTTGGTTACAACCCAGCCCTGTAACAACTGCTAGGCCTGAGCCAAACTCCTTTGAAATGACTGTTGTTGATTTCTCTGTGCTTTGGAGCTAGCCCTGGGTGTGAAATTCTTTCAGCTGAAAGCCTTTCCCCACTTCTGGTTATTAAGCAACTATCTACATAGGATTTCCTTTATTCCTTTGCGAGCCTGACTAGGCCACGAGTCCTCAGACCTGCCTCGTTTTTGTGTCCACTACACCAGCCTGGGACTTAAGCATGGATTTAACAGTGTGCTTGCTATAAAACCATCAGGGACTCTCTATCCCATCACAAGCACTTTTTGTCCCAGAGGACACTTAAGCGTTGGAACTATGCACCAAATTTCTACTTTTTATTCTCTTATCCAGGCTGCAGGATTTGGCCTTCCAAAAACGAATTGGTTCATCCACTACTGAAGTACAGCCACCTTTGGAGGTGGAACATCACAGCTCTTCAGCCATAAACTGTCAGAAGATAGCATGTCCAGTTGAAATAGAGGAAATGTTGGTAGGAAGAATGTAATTCTGCTTATTGGAGCCTGGCCATAACACTAGACTTAATCTCTGTAGTCTATTAAGAATTGTCATGATGAAGGATTCCATGATAAAATGACCAGTACTTCAGATTAATATAATCTCTCAAACAGCACTATCCTTCCTAGCACTATGCTGGAGTATCAGCTCCGTACACACTTCAGAGGATGAATAGCCAGTGACAAATACTGCCCTGATTCAGATATAATGTAACTAATGGGCGTGTGAAGAAGAGACTCAGGTAGGGCCAGGTTCTGCCCCATGTTCCAATGGTGCAAAGTAGCAATCAAGGTGATGAATTTGGCCCCTGTGGGATTCTCCGTACATCAAGGAATCTGTAGGTGGCATAGAAGCTTAATCAACATTGATACACCAAAGACAGACAAGGAAGGAGGAGACCGGGGAGGAAGGATACTCAGAGATAAGAAAGTGGAGTCACAAACAGAGACATGCTTTGCAGCTCTTTTGTATGAGATGGCACAGACACCTGCTGTGAAATGGATGCTTCAGTTAGTGAAAAGGATTCTGAAGTGCGAGTTGGAAAAAAATGAGGGAGAGGTGCCAACTACATCTTCACTTATGGTGCTGGTGATCGTTTGAGCAGACCCTGTTCAACCTGCTGTATGTTTGTTTGGTCCTCTTGTCTTTTCATCCTTTTATTTGTGCCAGTGGCCAGAGATAGCCCAGAAACTATGATACTGATGCTAACACACTGGCAGAAAAGGCAGGCTTAATGCACTCAGCCAGCCTGCTGCATTGTCTCTTACTCAAATTTCCTAAGAAAGGGACATGATAGATTTAAATGATTTTTTGACTTATTGCTGCATGTTTCTTAGCTAGTATCTGGGAAATTGTGAAATCCTTTAAAAAAATATATAGTAAGTACACTGCACTTCCACTATTATGTAACAGCCTTTAATTGTGCTGCCTGAAAGAGCCTGGGTTTCTGATATGTACTGTAGCCAAGAACTACTCAGTTAGGAAAAACAGAGGATCCAGAATCCAATCAGCAGCTCTTTGTTCGTGGGTGGACTCCTGGACATTGGCTGGTGGAAAGAGCTGCACTAACTATCTGGTGAGCTGTGCACAAGAGGCATCCAGTTGTCACTTCCTTTTACCTGCCCCCCACCTTATACCAGCTCTGTAGTCTCTATATATGAAATCTTTAATCTGTACAGAGTGCTAAGGTTGCTTCCAAACACAAATCAATTGCATGCCAGTCCCAGTGCTTTGCTTCCACTCTAAGGCTGGGTCTACACTACCCGCCTGAATCGGCGGGTAGAAATCGACCTCTCGGGGATCGATTTATCGCGTCCCGTTGGGACGCGACAATCAATCCCCGAATCGACGCTCTTACTCCACCAGCGGAGGCGGGAGTAAGTGCCGTCGACGGGAAGCCGCAGAAGTCGATTTTGCCGCTGGCCCATACAGCGGGGTAAGTCGGCTGCGATACGTCGAATTCAGCTACGCTATTCACGTAGCTGAATTTGCGTATCTTAAATCGACCCCCCCCCCCCCCGTAGTGTAGATGTAGCCTAAGAGAGTGGCATAGAACAAGGGATTATTTCCATCTCTAATGTGAACTAAATTATACACATTTGTTTAAAGCTAGCCCTATGTAGCCTGTAACAACCAAATTGCTTTATGCCTTTACAACATATTTAAACTATGAGTTGAGAATTTCTTTTAACATTTATGTTCGTGAAGCCATTATAACATTAACATTCAAATTCCATTGAGAGGACATGACAGCTGTGCAGTCCTATGTGTCGATCGTGGCTTTGTTACATTAAATGGTATTTAGTATGGTTTTCTTTACGGAAGAGTGGCACAGAGAAATTGAGAGAGACAGAGAAAATTTTAACCCTGTGCAAGAGGGGGAAAGACATTCCTTCAGAATCTGGAAGGGAAACAAAACCTCTACATCTACAATTGACTTCTGAAAAAACATTGCTGAGGGACTGACGTGTCATCTCAAAGCCTTCAGACACTGCAATAAAAAACCTAGATAGGTGTTTTCCCCATATATGCGAGTGGTTGAGAGTATGTTAAAAAAGGCCAGAGTTCTACAATATTTAAAGAAAATGATTGCAAAATGTTGCAGGGACACATTTACCACTTGGCAGATGTGACGGGGCAGTCCCACCTTGCACTAGCCCCAGCGGTGTCAGACCAGTAGCTCTGACGAAGGATGTCCCGCCCCGTTTGTACTGGGCATGCTCCAAGTGCTCTGGGAGCATAAAAGGAGGGAACTCAGCTTAGTCTGGGCTAGCAGCCGCAGGGGAAGGACCTAACTGGGAAGCTCCTGTGGAGGACCAGCCAACACTCTTGAAGCTGCTGGGAATGGAGGCTTCTACAGGCCAGCACAAACCCCTACTGCAGGAGGAACCAGGGGAGGCGACAGACCCGGAGACCTGCGGAGAACCTTGGGATTCATGGGAGACCCCAACTCCCAAGGCAGTAGGAAGAGACCTGGGGGGGGGGGTGACGGACTAGTACCTTGCCCCCAGTGAGCCTCAGTGTGTTTCGATAGGACCCCCCGCTGAGCCAGTAGGAAGGTCCTACTGCCCAGCAACGAGGGCTCATTCTATGGAGTCTGGCCATTAGGCTGTGCTGCCCTGCAATGAGGGGCGTAAACCCTCACAGCAGAACAAAGCTGCATTGGCACAAACTGTCTAACCTGCATTTTGTACCCTCATGTTGGTTCTCTCATCTGCTGATACCTTTCTTGGCTTTTATGAAGCATGGCAATCTTGCTCTCTGCAAATTCTTTCCACAGGAAGCTGTGGATGGGGGAGTATTCCCATAAGAGTGAGATGATAGAGAGTGAATGATTGGTTTGAATTTTAAGTGGATTCCCTGTGAAGGTTTGTTTTTAGTCATTAACTCTCATTGTACAGTCATGGTTTTCATAACCCGGTGTAGTGCCAGATTTCAATCAGTCTATTTGTATCATAGAAATGTTGGACTGGAAGGGATTTCAATACGTGGGATTGTACTAAGTATTATCTAAACCAGAGGTTCCCAAAGTGGGCGATACCGCCCCCTGGGGGGCGCTGGAACGATCCAGGGGGGCAGTAGTAGCCTCGGGTGCAATTGGGGGGCGTTGAATAAAAATAAGGGGGCGGTGGAAGAATAAAGAAAGAATATAAGAAAATTTTGAAAAAACGTTCATACATGTTTCATCTGTTGTGTAACATAGAGTTAAAGTTGTAGTGATTACTTTATTTTCCAAATAAATTCACAAATTATAACCGATCAGGTGTCAAGTCCGCCAACAGCTCTTAACAAGCAAGTGTTGGCAGGCGAGCGTGTCGCGCATTGTCGGGAAGTCCAGCATGCATCGGCAGGAATATGTGCGTGTAATGACTTGTTTACAATACGATACTATAAATAGGCGATATGTATGAAATCTAATTTAGATTGTTTCTTAATTGTGTAAAAAGCAGTTAACAATAGTGCAATAAGTATTTAACATTTTTTATTCATATTCAGTACCTTCGATCTTTACGGATTACGGATCACATACAAAGCAAATTGTATTATTATTATTGTTTCAATAAAACAGCAATTTACACGTGAGTATTTTTATACATTTTCTTACATATCTACCGTACATTTCTGTGTCTCTAGTGCTTACTAATAATAAAATCGTAGCAGGCTTGTGGCGGTACAGTACTATTTGAAGTGTACAGTCAATATATTTGTCATTTTTTATTACAATAGTAATGAAAACGGGAATGAAATCGTAAAAAAACTGTTAACTATTAACGTTTATTTATATCTATCGAATCATCTGTGTTAATTCGTAAATAAGGCGTGTGTTAATAAGGAACAATTATTTAAATAAGGGCAAACTAAATTAAAACTATTAACTGATTTTTAATTGCATATTGATTATTTTTAATTAATTATTTCTTGATACATTTAGTTTGATATTTGACAGTTTAATATCAAATACATATATCTAATGCTGAGCAAAGAACAAAACCCAGTTTATTAGTTTCATTAGTATTTTAGTTTGGTTGTCTTTTGCCATCTTACGCAAAAACCACTGTATACCTGATGTCGTGGGCGATATTCTAATAACACATCTTTCTTTACTATATTGTAGGACGTAGGTAGAAATACAGATACATAAAAACACAAATTTGTCACTGCATCTTTCTGTTTGTTCGCTTAAAGAAGGTAGATTTCCAGGGGGGCGCTGAGTAATATTTTTTCTGAAAAGGGGGGCGCTGAGTAATTTTTTTTCTGAAAAGGGGGCGGTAGGCCAAATAAGTTTGGGAACCTCTGATC
Source organism: Malaclemys terrapin pileata (assembly GCF_027887155.1). Classification (NCBI taxonomy): domain Eukaryota; kingdom Metazoa; phylum Chordata; order Testudines; family Emydidae; genus Malaclemys; species Malaclemys terrapin. The sequence continues at coordinate 31,612,577 of NC_071512.1, forward strand.
TAAACCATTCCTGACAGGTGTTTGTGTAACCTGCTCTTAAAAATCTCCAATGACCGAGATTCTACAACCTCCCTAGGTAATTTGTTCTAGTGCTTAACTACCCTTACTTTTAGGTTAGACATTAGAAAAAACTTCCTAAATCTCCCTTGTTGCAATTTAAGCCCATTATTTCTTGTCCTGTCCTCTGTGTTTAAGGAGAATAATTTATCACCCTCTTCTTTATAACAGCCTTTTATGTATTTGAAGATTGTATTCATGACATACACACACACACCCTCCAGATTAAACAAGCCCATTTTTTTTTCTGTCTTTCCTCATAGGTGATGTTTTCCAGACCTTTAATCATTTTTGTTATTCTCCTCAGGACTTTCTCCAATTTGTCCACATCTTTCCCAAAGTGTGCTGCCCAGAACTAGGCACAGTATTCCAGCTGAGCCCCTTTCAGTGCTGAGTAGAGTGTCTTGCTTACAACACTTCTCCTAATACATCCCAGAATGAAGTTTGCTTTTTTTCTTTTTGCAACAGTATTACATTGTTGACTCATATTTAGTTTGTGATCCACTATAACTCTCAGATTCCTTTCTACGGTACACCTTCCTTAGCAGCCATTTCCCATTTTGTATTTATGCAATTGATTATTCCTATTTGTACTTTGCATTTGCTGTTATTGACTTTCATCCTATTTATTTCAGACCATTTCTCCAGTTTATCAAGATCAGTTTTATTCTAATTCTGTTTTACAAAGCACTTGCTACCATAGGTGCGGGAACTAGGAGTACGGGGGTGCTGCAGCACCCTGGGCTCCCAGCTGCCAGCCCCGCATTCAGGGTCTCGGCTGCTGGCCCCATGCCCGGGTCCCAGCTGCTGGTCCCTGCCCCGTACCTGGGGCTTTGCTCCTGGCCTCAACTCGGGGAGTGGGTGCAGAGTGTACAGGGGTAAGGAGGCTGGTTTTCAGCACCGGCACTATTAAAAATGTTCCAGTGCCACTGCTTGCTGCCCTTCCCAGCTTGGTGTAATCCACAAACTTTATAAGTGTAGTCTCACTATGCCATTATCCAAATCATATATGAAGATATTGAATAGACTCAGACCTAGGACAGATCCCTTTGGGACTCCACTCTATATGCCCTTCCAATTTGATTGAGAACCATTGATAACTACTTTCTGAGTACGGTTTTCCATCCATTTGCAGACCCACCAATACAGTATGTTCGTCTTGGCCATATTTCCCTAGTTTGTTTATCAGAAGTTCCTCTGAGACAGTATCCAAAGCATTACTAAAGTCAAGGTATATCACATCTACTGCTTCTCCCCCCCACACATCCACAAGGCTTATTATCCTGTCAAAGAAGAGTATTAGGTTGTTTTCACATGGTTTGCTCTTGACAAATCCATGTTGACTGTTACTTATCACGTTATTATATTCTCAGTGCTTACAAATGGATGAATTGATTGTTTACTGCATTATCTTTCCAGGTACCAAAATTAAGCTGACTGGTCTATAATTCCCAGGGTTGTCCTTATTCCCCTTTTTGTAGATAGATCCTATATTTTATAGATGGGTACTATATCATCTAAAATTATGTACTGTATTTTAAAACTTTGTCTAATATTATCGGTATTCCACATGCAGAGAGTGGGGGAATGGCATACTGTTCTGGTGCAATACTACAGTGCTGGCTGTCATGTATGTACTTTATGCCCAAACCAGGGTTCTGTACTTAATTAGATATGCCTAAGTAACTCAGCTGTGTACTATTAGATGATGATAATGGTACAGTATGCATGGTGCTTTACAGGCTTCCTGCTTGAGAGAAGGTGTCTCTCCCCTAAGGAACTCAATCCTGAAGTTGAGAGTGCCCAGCAGTTCAAAGCTAGAACTTAAGTTAGATAATTATTGCAGTGAATATTCATAGACCATGTTTGCTTTTTAATTACTAGATCTAGTCAGAAAGAGAAACTCAAGTATTTCAAATTCCTTGCTCCCCACCACCTTTTTAAATTTGAAAAATTTCCACCAGCTCTCTAGAAGAAAACTGGAAATAGAGAAAACTTGACAGTTTTTTCCTTTTCTTCTTTTTAATTTTCACATTTCATATTTTGAATATATAGATATATATACACACAGAGAACATGAAACAATGGGTGTTACCATACACACTATAATGAGAGTGATCAGTTAAGGTTACACTCTCGTTATAGTGTGTATGATAACACCCATTGTTTCATGTTCTCTGTGTATAGATATAGATATATATATATATATCTTCCTACTGTATTTTCCACTGCATGCATCCGATGAAGTGGGTTTTAGCCCACGAAAGCTTATGCTCAAATAAATTTGTTAGTCTCTAAGGTGCCACAAGTACGCTTGTTCTTTTTGCGGATACAGACTAAGGCCTTGTCTACACTACGAGAGTAGTTCGATTTTACTTAAATCGAATTTTTGGAATCGATATTGCAAAGTCGAACGTGTGTGTCCACACTAAGGACAGTAATTCGACTTTGTGAGTCCACACTAACGGGGAAAGCGTCGACATTGGAAGTGGTGCACTGTGGTCAGCTATCCCACAGTTCCCGGAGTCCCCGCTGCCCATTGGAATTCTGGGTGGAGCCGCAAATGCCTTCTGGGTAAAAAAAATGTGTCCAGGGTGCTTTTGGGTAACTGTCGTCATCCGTCCATCACTCCCGCCCTCCCTCCCTGAAAGCGCTGGCGGGAAATCAGTTCGCGCACTTTTCTAGTCAGTGACAGCGCGGACACCACAGCACTGCGAGCATGGAGCACACTGCGACCATCGCTGCAGTTGTGGCCGCTCTCAACGCCTCGCAGCTTATCATACACCTTTCCCTGAGGCAGATGCAGATAAGTCAGGCGAGGAGGCTACGTCACCGCGGTGATGGCCTGAAGTCTGAGAGTAGCACAGACCTCTCAGAAAGCAGGGGACCCAGCGCCGAGGACATCACGGTCGCAATGGGTCATGTTGATGCCGTGGAACGGCGATTCTGGGCACGGGAAACAAGCACTGAGTGGTGGGACCGCATAGTGCTGCAGGTTTGGGATGAATCCCAGTGGCTGCGAAACTTTCGCATGCGGAAGGGAACTTTCCTGGAACTTTGTGAGTTGCTGTCCCCTGCCCTGAAGCGCAATGACACCCGGATGCGAGTAGCCCTGACTGTCCAGAAGCGAGTGGCCATAGCCCTCTGGAAGCTTGCAACGCCAGACAGCTACCGGTCAGTCGCGAACCAGTTTGGGGTGGGCAAATCTACTGTGGGGGTTGTTGTGATGCAAGTAGCCAAGGCAATCGTTGATGTACTGCTGCCAAAGGTAGTGACCCTGGGAAACGTGGAGGCGATCATAGATGGCTTCGCAGCGATGGGATTCCCAAACTGCGGTGGGGCCATAGATGGAACTCACATCCCTATCCTGGCACCGGACCACCAGGCCAGCCAGTACATTAACAGAAAGGGCTACTTTTCCATGGTGCTGCAAGCACTGGTGGACCACAGGGGACGTTTTACAAACATCTACGTCGGATGGCCGGGCAAGGTTCATGACGCTCGTGTTTTCAGGAACTCTGGTCTGTTTAGACGGCTGCAGCAAGGTATTTACTTCCCGGACCACAAAATAACTGTTGGGGATGTGGAGATGCCTATAGTCATCCTCGGGGACCCAGCCTACCCGCTAATGCCCTGGCTCATGAAGCCCTATACTGGCGCCCTGGACAGTGAAAAAGAACTCTTCAACTACCGGCTGAGCAAGTGCAGAATGGTGGTGGAGTGTGCTTTTGGCCGTCTCAAGGGGAGATGGAGAAGCTTACTGACTCGCTGTGATCTCAGCGAAACCAATATCCCCATTGTTATAGCAGCTTGCTGTGTGCTCCACAATCTCTGTGAGAGCAAGGGGGAGACCTTTATGGCGGGGTGGGAGGTTGAGGAAAATAGCCTGGCTTCTGATTACGCACAGCCAGACAGCCGGGCGATTAGAAGAGACCAGCGGGACGCGCTGTGCATCCGGGAGGCTTTGAAAGCTAGGTTCCTGAGTGAGCAGGGTAACCTGTGACTGTAAAGTTTGTGTACAGAGAAGCCGAACCTGCCCCCGTTTCTTTACCCAGTTAATGTTGACTATCCTCTCCAGTTACATACCCCCTTCTCCCCCCCTTCCAACACACGTTTCGAAATAAAATCAGTTGTACTTTGTTAATGAACACCGTTTTCTTTACTACTGTTTTCGCGGGAATTTTTTAAAACTGGGACGCGGATTGTGGTGCGGAGCGGGTGTAGTGTAGTGACGCAAAGAAAGCTTCTAAACTCAAGGATTGACAGGCTCCGCTGTGGTGGGCTGGTTCTTTCAACGGAGCCTGTCACCCCTCCTGATCGGGACTGTGTGTATGGGGGGGCTATGTGACTTTGTGGCAGGGGGAGGACGGTTACAGATCTCCTGCTGTGTGGCTCTGTGATCCTGCATAAGGACCGCCGCTTAAGATCTGTAACTGCCCTCCCCCGGCACAAAGTCACAGAGCAACCCACCCCCCACTACAGAACATGAAAACCACCTCCCAGACTGACCAGGGCAACTAGTCACTGCACTGTGTATGTGCCCTGCTGCTGTACCTGCCCCCGCCTATGTACCCTGCCAAAGGTGACTGTCCTGTCCAATTACCATCCCCCTTTCCCCCCCTCCTCCAAAAGAACATGATGGAAACATTAGTTAACAGAAACATATTTTTTATTATCAACTACACATGGAACTGGGAGGTGAAACTTGGACGGGGGCTTGTGTCAGGCGGGAAGGAAAGAACTTGTCAAATTTTGGGGAATGAGAGCCTTCTGCTACTAGAGCTATGGGGTATGGGACTTGGTGGCGGGGGAGGGCGGTTAGAGATGGACTGCAGTGGGGCTCTGTCCTCCTGCAGAACATCCACAAGGCGCCGGAGCGTGTCCGTTTGCTCCCTCAGTAGTCCAAGCAGGGTTTGAGTCGCCTGCTGGTCTTCCTGCCGCCACCTCTCCTCCCGATCCATGTTTGCTTGCTGCATTTGGGACAAGTTCTCCCGCCACTGGGTCTGCTGTGCTGCCTGGGCTCGGGAGCAGGCCATAAGCTCTGAGAACATGTCCTCCCGTGTCCTCTTCTTCCTATGCCTAATCCTCGCTAGCCTCTGGGAGTGTGATGCCAGGCTAGGTTGTGAGACAGTCGCAGATGGGGCTGTGGGAATGGGAAAAAGGGAGTGAATTCCTCAGAAAGATAAATGTAGTTGTGAACAAAGAACATAGTCTTTCTCTGTGAACAAGACCATGCACAGCACCTATCACATGCGCACTCAGCACAAGGTCGAATTCTCGGCCTTCGCATTCAGTGCCTGGGGTCTTGCACAGCACATTTGAGAACCATGTCAGGACAACGGAATTTCTGTTGCAGGCAGACATGGTAAGCCGTAGACTCGTGGCAGCTTAAAACTTTAATATTAGCAATGGCCTCATTTCACATTGAAATCAATGTCGGTCCCTGCTGCCAGCAATCCGGCAAGCAGGAACTCTGCTCCTGTCCCACACCCTCGCGGCTGTCCCCGGGAACGATCCCTTTCGGCTGCCCCTCTCCCGCCTCCACCGCGTGGCTGCAAACCAGCGGTTACAGTTCTGTAAAGGAACGGTAAAGCAGTCCCAACACTAACATTCCCTTACCTCATTCAAAGCAGGTCACCATGAGCGACATCACCCTCATGAGGATCTCTGACAGCGAGAAAGAGAGAATGCTCCGGGAAAGCCTCCAAAGACCAGGGCCGTATGCCGCCCTGCTGTGCAGAGCAATGATTCCCGAGTACTTGCTTGTCTCGTGGCGTGGCAACGTGTCGTACTACGGAGGACCCAATAAGGCCGCTCTCCCCAGGAACCTAATGCAACGGATTTCCAATTACCTCCAGGAGAGCTTCCTTGAGATGTCACAGGAGGATTTCTGCTCCGTCCCCGGACATATAGACCGCATTTTACTCTAGCTGCTGTAGCAGTGACTAAACAGTAGAGCGGCTTGGGCAGGACAATCATGCAAAACTGGACATTGCTAGATTTTTTTTTCAATAGTTGCACTGCCCATGACTGAACCGTTAAGCGCCTAGGGCAAACTAATCATGAGAAACCCATTTTTTTAATTGTTAATATTCCTGTTCTGTTAAAAATAAATGTTTAGATGTTTACAACACTTACTGGCTGATCCTTCCCCAGATTCTGTGTCCGGGGTAACGGCTGGGGACGGTTGGTAGGGGATCTCTGTAAGGGTGATGAAGAGATCCTGGCTGTCGGGGAAACCAGCGTTGTGAGTGCTGTCGACTGCCTCGTCCACCTCTTCTCCTTCCTCATCTTCCCCGTCCGCTAACATGTCCGAGGATCCGGCCGTGGACAATATCCCATCCTCAGAGTCCACGGTCACTGGTGGGGTAGTGGTGGCGGCCGCATCTAGGATGGAATGCAGTGCCTCGTAGAAACGGGATGTCTGGGGATGGGATCCGGAGCGTCCGTTTGCCTCTTTGGTCTTCTGGTAGCCTTGTCTCAGCTCCTTGATTTTCACGCGGCACTGCGTTGCATCCCGGCTGTATCCTCTCTCTGACATGTCTTTAGAGATCTTCTCGTAGATCTTTGCATTCCGTTTCTTGGAGCGCAGCTCGGAAAGCACGGACTCATCACCCCACACAGCGATGAGATCCAAGACTTCCCGATCAGTCCATGCTGGGGCCCTCTTTCTATTCTGAGATTGCACGGCCATCACTGCTGGAGAGCTCTGCATCATTGCCAGTGCTGCTGAGCTCGCCACAATGTCCAGACAGGAAATGAGATTCAAACTGGCCAGACAGGAAAAGGAATTCAAATTCAAATTTTCCCGGGGCTTTTCCTGTGTGGCTGTTCAGAGCATCCGAGCTCGTACTGCTGTCCAGAGCGTCAACAGAGTGGTGCACTGTGGGATAGCTCCCGGAGCTATTAGCGTCGATTTCCATCCACACCTAGCCTAATTCGACATGGCCATGTCGAATTTAGCGCTACTCCCCTCGTCGGGGAGGAGTACAGAAGTCGAATTAAAGAGACCTCTATATCGAACTAAATACCTTCGCGGTGTGGACGGGTGCAGGGTTAATTCGATGTAACGGCGCTAACTTCGACATAAACGCCTAGTGTAGACCAGGCCTAACACAGCTGCTACTCTGAAACCTGACTTTGGGAAAGGGCTGAATTTTCAAGCAAATTAGAATGAATACATAGGGGTGTTTTTATTTGTTTTGTTTACACTTGTAATATTTATTGTCACTTCTCTTTACTGTTTATGGACCAAACAGGGAGAAGATAGCTCCGGAGTAGAGATGGGTGGTAGGTGGCAAGGCCACTGAAGATGAATTTGAAGGGATTTGTACTCTTACATTCACAGTTCAGATTTGTTAAGCACCTATGTTTATATTATTTTAGCAATTACGGGATCTGGGAATGCAGTAAATGAGGATTAGTAATTCACTTATGGGGCCACCTTTTCATAAATAGTAACAACATCTGAATGTACAAGTAGGTGATTATGAACGTTTCGGCAGAGAATTTTCTACATATTGTGCTTGCATGTGCAGTTAGCCTGTTTGTTTATATAATGCAGTTTGCTTTCCCACTCAGACCTCTCTAGTTCTATTTATTTCTTTTACCCAGATGGACAATGGGGGGTAAAACTTGCCCCTTCTCAGAGCTGAAGACTCTGCCTGCAGCAAAAGCTGGTACAGTGACCAGCAAACCTGGAGCCTGCGCAGGAGGTATTCTCTCTGTGTGCCACAGAACTCATCTCTGCAGAGGTGCAGTGAGGAGACTGGGGAGATGGTGGCCATAGTCTCAGGGAGGAATAGCATCAGCCCCCATGGATCCACAGAATCCCAGCAGTCATTGCCTAGGACAGTGGTTCTTAACCTGGGGTGCACGGACGCACCCCCTGGGGGTGTGAGATGCCCTTTCTGGGGGTGCGAGACATGCCAGATTTTTTTAGAAGGTAAATCATCGAAAACACAAATTAAGCACAGGCACATAAGTACAACTACTTTGTTTCATCAAACCTTTGTATTTATTAACATTATAAATTTTTTAACAATTACTGTAATATACAAACAAAAATATATCTAGGTTTAAAGAACTGACCTACTTCAACAATTTTTGATAAGGGGTACGAGAACATATTTTGATTTTTGATAAGGGGTGCAAGAACATATTTTGAGAACCAAAGGGGTGCAGACTGCAGTAGAGGTTAAGAACCACTGGCCTAGGAGGTGCAGATCTGCAGTAGCAGCTGTGGAGTGGCTTTGCTGGCATGAGAAGCAAGATAGATTGCCTATACCCTTCACATCCACCCCACACACACACCCATACCCCTATCCATAGTCCAGTTAATCAGGTTGGGCCCTGGAGACAGAACATGTCCCTGAGTGATCACCATGACTCAGAAATCGCTTATGCACAGTTGCCTGTCTTCTAAAGCATCTCTAATTCTAGCCAGTCTCTTCACAGGTTCTCAAATCCAGTAATCCCTAATATTCCTCACAGAATGTCATGATTCAAGAAAATAAACGAGAATGAGAATAATAAATCAATCATTTTGGAAACTCTGAGGCTAATTCTGGTGTATTTATCCATGCTTAATGTTTTACTGATTGTAGCAGTGTGTGCTTATTTTATGCAACAGAGTGAAAATTAGACTTCATAAAACCAATTGTTATAGCAGTAAATTTATATATATAGCAGTTATTTATTCTGAAAATCCTACCATGTCTAAACATTGCTTCCTGAGCATCATATTAACATATTAGTCAGTTAAATCAATAGAGCAAAAGCTTATTATGTGTTAAAATATGGGCAACCCTTTTGGTTCAGTTCCTCTGTCTCACAATTTCCTCTGAATCTTTTATAATTACATCCAAGATTTAATCTCAAGCTAGTATTCATGAATTTCTTTGTCATATTGGGCTCATATTATAGTGCAGAAAAAGACAATGTTGACAGTGAAACACACAAGAGTGCTTGCTATTTGAAAGCACACAGTCTCTAGTCTCAATTTTTAACTGTGCATGTGTTGGGGTGGGGAAGGAAGGGTATTTAGTTGTATACTGTGTGTACAGAATTAGAATAATTCTTCTCCCTATTTCAATAATCTATTCATGTTTTCTGCACATTAAGTCACAGGAATTGGCAAACAATCCGTCTGCAGTCTCACAATTTTCCGTTAAATCAAAATGATCCCATCTTTTGCAGTTAGTTGCAAGGCTGTAGCGCCACACTGGTCAAGTGAAGGTTAAAACTTTGTTCTAGCAGTTGCATTCCAATTAGTCATTAAATAGTCACCATATTATTAACAGCAAATAGTGCAAGAATGTGTATACAGTTTCTTTCCAGCTGTAGGAGGAAGCCAAGCAGGAGTTAAACTGGAACATGTTCAAGACAGAAGCTCTTTAACACTGATTTATTTATTCCAGCAAAATTCATTGTAAATGGAGTAACATGATGGATTCTTCACCATTATCATTTGAAATATAATTATGTAGGAATATGTTGTTTGTAAGATAAAAACCCAGGGCATATGTAATGTATATATTTACAGCCCAGGGATAGCATAACCATTACTGCAGATGCATCTTGTCTGTACTAGGGCTCACAAATGCCATTGTAAAATATGTTAGACATAGAATCATAAAATGTAGGGCTGGAAGAGACCTCCAAAGGTCATCTAGTCCAGCCTCGTGTACTGAGGCAGGACCAAGTAAACCTAGACCAGCACTAACAGGTGTTTGTTTAACCTGTTCTTAAAAACGTCCAATGACGGGGATTACACAACCTCCCTCGGAAGCCTATTCCATTAGTTAACTATGCTTATTGTTAGAAATTTTTTCCTAATAGCTAACCTAAATCTCCCTTGCTTCAGATTTAGCTGTTTACTTTTTGTCCTACTTTCAGTGGACATGGAGAACTGACCTCTTTATAAAAAAACAAGAAGTCCTTGTGGCACCTTAGAGACTAACACATTTATTTGGGCATAAGTTTTCATGGGCTAGAACCCACTTCATCAGATGCATGGAGTGGAAAATACAGGAGCAGGTATAAATACATGAAAAGATGTGAGTTGCCGTATTAATTGTGAGGTCAGTCTAACGAGACAATTCAATTGACAGCAGGATACCAAGGGACGAAAAATAGCTTTTGAAGTGGTAATGAGAGTGGCCCATTTCAGACAGTTGACAAGAAGGTGTGAGTAACAGTAGGGGGAAATTAGTATTGGGAAAATTAGGTTTAGGTTTTGTAATGACCCAACCACTCCCAGTCTTTATTCAGGCCTAATCTGATGATGTCCAATTTGCAAATTAATTCCTAAACCTAATCTCTAAAATGCCACAAGGACACCTCATTGTTTTTGCTGATACAGACTAACACGGCTACCACTGTGAAACCTGACCTCTTTATAACATCCCTTAACATATTTGAAGACTGTTTTTGCAGTGTTGTTTTAGCTATGTTGGTCCAGGACCTGAGACAGACAAGGTAAGTGAGGAAATATATATTTATTGGACCAACTTCTGCTGGTGAAAGGTACAAGCTTTCAAGCTACACAGGGCTTTTCTTCAGGTCTGGGAAAGAAAGCAGACTGTTTGAGATAAATACAAGTTGGGACAGATTGTTAAGCAGAAGGGATAAGGCATGTTGGAGGCAGTCACTTCAAATGAAGTGAGCAATTGGGCATTAGATCATTATGCATAAAAGGTGCAAAGTGAGCAAGGGTAGCAGGTAGTGTGGTGTGTTACAAATTGTTGTAATGAGCCATAAAACCGTGTCCCTGTTAACTGCATGTGTTTTGGTGTCTAGCAGAGTTAGGAATTTAAATTCCCAGATTTGCCTTTTGAAGGTGTTTGTCTGGTTTCCCCCACATAGTTGTTATTGGGGCATTTGATGCACTGGATGAGGTACACCACATGTTATGATAAGCATGTGTAGGACTCATGGATCTTGAAAGGTGCTTTGTAGGGGGTATATATCATCATAATCGTGGAAATATGTCTGCAGGTTTTGTATCTGTTGTTCTGGTAGGGTCTGGACCTACTTTGAGTTGGTGTGTCCTACTCTGTGGGGAACTACTTCTTCTGATGAGCTTGGAGAGGTCTTGGGGTTGTATGAGACGGAACAGGGGCTCTAGAAAAGATTTCTTTCAGGATATGGTCCTCATCAAATATGGGTTGTAATAATTTAATGATACCCCACATGGGTTCCAGTGTGAGGTGGTAGTTGACAATTAGGAATGTGCAGTCAGTTGGTTCCCTCCCCCCCTCCCACCCCGTATTAAAGCAGGTTCTGAGGGGGCATTTGGGTGGCCGTTCCATGTTATGATCTACTTCTCTGGTGGAGTGTCCTTGTTTAGTGAAGGCAGTTTAGGTGTGTTTAGCTGAGTATCCTGAGCTTTCTCCCTCACCATGACAACATGCATTACATGCAGAGCGACACCCACAAATTTCTAGTCCCAGACTTTCCCCCAGAAATATGCCTCTTGTACTGCTCAGTACGCTTCAGAATGGTTGCTTAAGATGGTGATAACTCTTTAACACCTGGCTGGGGTACTTGTGTGTCTTTGTCTCTGAAAAACTGGTTTGGGCCTGCTTTTCTTAAACTTGGAGCATGTTACAGCAATGAAACATAGTAGAATCTTATAACTTCACATACAATGTTGATACACATATTTTACCAGGGCAATAATGTTCAGTAGATTATGCCATTTCAAATGATACCTCACCAAGTATACTTTGTACAAAATGTATCATAATCTTGTAAAAGCGGTGAACATAATAGTATAGACTGTGGTGGTAGAGTTTCTCTTGGAGTTGTTTGGGGTATCTTGTTGGATGGTATCTTTAAATTCCTGTATGAATTGTAGCATGGGATCATCCTTGAGCTCTTGATACTAGGTTGTGTTAGAGGGTTGTCTGCTGGCTTCGTTGATATAGTCATCTCGAATAAGGACTATAATAGCAGCCCCTTTGACTTCTGGTTTGATCATTATATGGTGGTTGGATTTCCTGGATTGCAATTCCTATCTGTAATTTCCTTTTTGTGGTAGAGAGATTATGGTGGATGTAATGTTTGTTGAAGATTACACAAGATTTTTGTTTTTCTGAAGCAATCAATGTAATGACCCAGTGTGTAGTTTTGTCCACTGTGGGGTGTCCAATCAGTTGATTCTATTTTCTTACGATTGTCAGTGGGGATGTGTTGGTTGTGAGTGGTATTGTCTTTGTTATGAAAGGATTCCTAGAGGTGGAGTCAGCGGAACAATTCTTCTAGTTCTCATATGTTAATATGGTATCTGGTTCTGTGGTGGGGCAGAACTTCAGTCTCTTGGAGAGTACACATACTTCAGTTCCAGTTAGGGGTAGTCTCGACAGGTTGATGGTGATGGAGTTTTGTGTAGTGTCCATGTGGTGGGTCATGGTGTCTTGGTTTCTCCCAGGAACTGTTATCAGATGTAATCACCTGGGCCATTGGTGGTCTGGCCTAGTAGTTAAAACAAGAGTTCAGCCTACCGATTAGAGCAGGGTCCACTGTGGACAGAGTCCAAGAATGAGCCATGGGTCAGTACTGAAGGGACAGAAGCTGAATGCCAGAGCTAGAGGGTAAACCCTAGTTGTAAGACAGAGGCAGAGCCAGGGATCGAAACCAGAAGTCCGAAGCTGTAGGGTAACAAGGACAGAAATAGGGCTGGGACAAGGGCAAGCACAGCTTCCCACATGGTACATGATGCTGATCTTCTGTGGAGGCCAGGCTTATAAGCAGGGTTGCTAAACCAGCAGCCACTCAGGGACTGTGACTACTCTGTCAATTTTAAGGCAGTGCAGCTAGGCTCTTTGGTTAGCAGTATAATTAGTTAGGGAGCAGCTGGTTCTAGCTGGTCTGGTCCCTGACATCAGGTTTCTCTTTGGTTGTCTTTTCCCAAGACTAAACATGCCCTTCTTTTTAACCTTTCCTCATAGGTCAGGTTTTCTAAAACTTTCCTCGTTTCTGTTGCTCTCCTCTGGACTCTCTCTAATTTGTCCACATCTTTCATAAAGTGTGGCACCCACAACTATACAGAGTACTCCAGCTGTGGCCTCAGCATTGCCGAGTAGAGCAGGACAATTACCTCATGTGTCTTACATATAATATTCCAGTTATACACCACAGAACATTACCCCTTTTCACAACTGCATCACATTGCAGACTCATATTCAATTTGTGATCCACTGTTGCCCCTAGATCCTTTTCAGCAGTATTACCACCTAGCCAGTTATTCTCCATTTTGTAGTTAAACATTTGACTTATTTTTCCTTCCTAAGCAAAGTACTTTGCATTTGTCTATTCGATTTCATCTTGTTGATTTCAGATCAATTCTCTAATTTGTCATGATTGTTTTGACTTCTAATCCTGTCCTTCAAAGTGGTTGCAACCCCTCCCTGCTTGGTGTCACCCATAAATTTTATAAGCCTGCCCTCCACTTATGTTATCCAATTCATTAATGAAAATATTGAAGAGCACCAGACCCAGGACAGACCCCTGAGGGAACCCCACTAGATGCATCCTCCCAGTTTGACAGCAAACCATTGATAACACTGGTCTACAATGTTTGAGAAGTCGTCTGCTTCAGAGATAAAATGTGCTATTTATTATGTATTTTGATGTGCTGAATTCAAATATGACAATTAAAACAACTGATTGGCTACTGTTTCTAAGATATTTAAGTTTTTACATTTTATGTCTATGTATATTGTGTAGATAGTAGAGGTTTAATCATAAATTGTAAACCTAGGTCTTTTCATGTGTTTATGGTTGCTTTACATGATAATATTTCACCTGTTCTGTTTATGTAACACGTTAAAAATCAGCAAAAGGGTTATATAAATAAAATTTATTATGAAACAAAAGGCAAAAAACTATTATGTACATAGTTTAGTCCTATTCAGTGTCTACTCGGTGCTTCTTGGCTTGTCTCTTGTATTCATTAAATAGAGCATCTCTTGTCACTGTCCAGCAATAGTCTGCAAGCATTGATGGGCTCCATTTGCCCTGATAGCGTTTCTCCATTGTTGCAATGTCCTGGTGAAATCGCTCACCGTGCTCATCGCTCACTGCTCTGCAGTTCGGTGGAAAAAACTCTAGATGAGAGTGCAAAAAATGTATCTTTAGTGACATGTTGCAACCAAGGTTTTTGTATGCCTTGAGAAGGTTTTCCACCAACAACCTATAGTGGTCTGCCTTGTTGTTTCCGAGAAAATGTATTGCCACTAACTGGAAGGCTTTCCATGCCGTCTTTTCCTTGCCACGCAGTGCATGGTCAAATGCATCATCTCGAAGAAGTTCACGAATCTGAGGACCAACAAAGACACCTTCCTTTATCTTAGCTTCACTTAACCTTGGAAATTTTCCACGGAGGTACTTGAAAGCTGCTTGTGTTTTGTCAATAGCCTTGACAAAGGTCTTCATCAGACCCAGCTTGATGTGTAAAGGTGGTAACAAAATCTTCCTTGATTCAACAAGTGGTGGATGCTGAACACTTTTCCTCCCAGGCTCCAGTGACTGCCGGAGTGGCCAATCTTTCTTGATGTAGTGGGAATCTCTTGCAGGACTAGCCCATTCGCAGAGAAAACAGCAGTACTTTGTGTATCCAGTCTGCAGACCGAGCAAGAGAGCAACAACCTTCAAATAGCAACAAAGCTGCCACTGATGTTGGTCATAATTTATGCACCTCAAAAGTTGTTTCATGTTGTCATAGGTTTCCTTCATATGGACTGCATGACCAACTGGAATTGATGTCAAAACATTGCCATTATGTAGTAAAACAGCTTTAAGACTCGTCTTCAATGAATCAATGAACAGTCTCCACTCATCTGGATAGTGAACGATGTTGAGGGCTGCCATCACACCATCGATGTTGTTGCAGGCTACAAGATCACCTTCTTCCATGAAGAAGAATGGGACAAGATCCTTTTGACGGTCACAGAACATGGAAACCCTAACATCACCTGCCAGGAGATTCCACTGCTGTAGTCTGGAGCCCAACAGCTCTGCCTTACTCTTGGGTAGTTCCAAATCCCTGACAAGGTCATTCAGTTCATCTTGCGTTATGAGGGGTGGTTCAGAGGAAGAGGATGGGAGAAAATGTGGGTTCTGCGACATTGATGGTTCAGGACCAGAAGTTTCATCCTCTTCCTCTTCCTCGTCTGACTCAAGTGAGTGAGTCTGGTGCATCAGGAACCGGCAGTCCTTCTCCGTGGGGTACTGGGCGTATAGCTGATGGAATGTTTGGATAATGAACAGTACACTTTTTCTTCTTTGACACACCTTTCCCAACTGGAGGCACCATGCAGAAGTAACAATTGCTGGTATGATCTGTTGGCTCTCTCCAAATCATTGGCACTGCAAAAGGCATAGATTTCCTGTTCAACAGCTGATGAAGATTTGTTGCACAAGTGTTGCAGCATATGTGTGGGGCCCACCTCTTGTCCTGATCTCCAATTTTGCAGCCAAAATAAAGGTGATAGGCTTTCTTAACCATAGTGGTTATACTGTGCTTTTGTGATGCAAAAGTCACTTCACCACAAACATAGCAGAAGTTATCCGCACTGTTCACACAAGTACGAGGAATCTCTGCTCACTTTGGCTAAACAGAAATGTGTCCCTTTGCAAAATCAAACACTGACAAATAAGAGAGCACGACACTGTATGATTTCTAGAGTTGATATAGGGCAATTTGTTCAGCAGAGTGATGTAAGCTTCGTTATGATTGCATCATCCATGACGTCTAGAAATAACATGATGCAATTCATATCATGTATGACGCAATACCAGCTTCAGATTGCATCATTCATTGTTTTGCCTAAAAAGCAAGTACTGTCCAAACCCAGTCATAGATTTATTCATAGATCCAGTCAAGGATGTATTTTAGTCATTTCTGGTTTAAATTGAGATCCCTTCCCTTTATAACTAACTTATCCTCCGCCATTCCCAAGTCAAGAGTCGTATATACTGACCCAGTAGCATATCTTGAAAACTAGAGCCAATCAACAATTTTAAGCATCATTTTCGTTCTCAGTGACCCAGAGTTAGTAAAGTTTGACTACATTTATTTCAGAAGCATTTTGGCTGTAGAGTAGTGATTACTCTTTGAATATAGTCTTTCAACCACTTGGGCACCCACTTTCTACTAATTTAGTACATTAACCACATTTCCCTAGTTTGCTTATAAGAATGTCAGGTGGAACTGTATCAAAGTCAAGATATAGCATGTCTGCTATCCACTAGGACAGTACCCTCCAAAAGAACTACAAATAGGATATTTATCAAACAGGCCTTAGAATCCTGGTAGACTTTTCTATGGTGCTCATGACTATAGCATCCTAGTTCTTCATAAACATTAATACATTTGTTTTCACAACACCCTTGTGAGGAAAAGGAATAAGGTTTTCATAGACTTTAAGGTCAGAAGGGACCATTATGATCATCTAGTCTGACGTCCTGCACAATGCAGGCCACAGAATCTCACCCACCCACTCCTGTATCAAACCTGTGTCTGAGCCATTGAAGTCCTCAAATCATGGTTTAAAGACTTCAAAATGCAAAGAATCTTGCATCAAATGACCCATGCCCCACGCTGCAGAGGAAGGCGAAACCCCCCCAGGGCCTCTGCCAATCTGCCCTGGAGGAAAATTCCTTCCGGACCCCAAATATGGCGATTAGCTAAACCCTGAGCATGTGGGCAAGACTCACCGGCCAGACACCCAGGAAAAAATTCTCTGTAGTAACTCAGATCCCACCCCATCTAATATCCCATCACAAGCCATTGGGCATATTTACTGCTAATAGTCAAAAACCAATTAATTGCCAAAATTAGGCTATCCCATTATACTATCCCCTCCATAAACTTATCAAGCTTAGTCTTGAAGCCAGATATGTCTTTTGCCCCCACTACTCCCCTTGGAAGCCTGTTCCAGAACTTCACTCCTCTGATGGTTAGAAACCTTTGTCTAATTTCAAGTCTAAACTTCCTGATGGTCAGTTTATATCCATTTGTTCTTGTGTCCACATTGGTACTGAGCTTAAATAATTCCTCTCCCTCCTTGATATTTATTCCTCTGATCTATTTATAGAGGGTAATCATATCTCCCCTCAGCCTTCTTTTGGTTAGGCTAAACAAGCCAAGCTCTTTGAGTCTCTCTCCTTTCATAAGACAGGTTTTCCATTCCTCGGATCATCCTAGTAGCCCTTCTCTGTACCTGTTCCAGTTTGAATTCATCCTTCTTAAACATGGGAGACCAGAACTGCACACAGTATTCCAGATGAGGTCTCACCAGTGCCTTGTACAATGGTACTAACACCTCCTTATCTCTACTAGAAATACCTCACCTGATGCATCCCAAGACCGTATTTTCACGGCCATATCACATTGGCGGCTCATAGTCATCCTGTGATCAACCAATACTCCAAGGTCATTCTCCTCCTCTGTTACTTCCAACTGATGCATCCCCAGCTTATAACAATAATTCTTGTTATTAATCCCTAAATGCATGACCTTGCACTTTTCACTATTAAATTTTATCCTATTACTATTACTCCAGTTTACAAGGTCATCCAGATCTTCATGTATGATATCCCGGTCCTTCTCTGTATTGGCAATACAGAGAGGTTAGTGCCAAAAATATACAGTAGTTTGGGGTGCAAATTTTTAACATGGACAAAATAGCATATTCTTTCCCTGACCTCATTCTGAGATAGATCTGTACAGTTTTTGCTGATTTTAATTAGAAAAATGCCACCCCAAATGGTTGAAATTTGGCCAGATAGGTTATAAGCAACTGAGAACAGAGTCTTATAGTGGAAAATGTCAGGCAACCTTAACTGTGGGCATGAGTACCAGTGCCACCTATAAACGAGTGCTACCTACTGAATTATCTTGTCAGTAGTTCTTCCTGCAGCACGTAAGTATTTGCTCACAAAGACCCAATGTGCTTAGGGATGTGAACAGTGGAAGGAGCACAAAATGCAGTGACGTAGGTGCACTTTCTAAAGTGAAAACTTTTGTATAGCTGATGCCTTTGTTAAACGCATTCACATCACTACCAGGAATACAGTGCCTCATCTGAAAGCTAAAACCTAATTCTACTCTAAGATTCTTTAATGAATGATGAAATTCACAGTCTTTAATAAAAAGTGCATTTGAAGGTATTGCTGTCTATAATTCTGTGGTGTGAACACACTGTAAGTGGCTTATGAGTTATTTTAAACAGTATGTTACTTATTAGAACATTAACACATTAACCCCTTCTATGTCAGGTTCTGCCTGGGTGCTTCGCCTCCTCCATAAGTCCTGGAGGAAACCTTATGAAGAGATTTATGGTCCCATCTGCCACATAAAATTGTGTGGTCGCATTTTCTGCTGTCAGTTGTTAGGGATTCTAACACACCTATGCTTTGCTGCAAGGGTGAAAATGTCTTAAAGTAAGCTTGATCATATGCTAAATCACAAACTGAAAGGTCAGAGTTTGCAAGGCAACAATAAATCCTCAGTATAATGTCAGATGTGGCCTTGCACTCAAGTCACCATTTGCTCGTTATGTATCTTTTTTTTTTTTAAAAGGCTCCAACTCTTCCCCCCCCCCTTTTGTAGGTCACCTCTCATGTTACAATGAGTGAGAAAAGTGTACAATAATACTTAGCTATGCAACACTGGTTGATGTCACTAAACAAAGTTATGTATTCTGTTTAATTCAATTAAAATCAGTGCAATTGCTTTAGGTTCACACCAGTGTATCAGAGACCACAGTTTGCATCACTTTTTTGACTGGTACTCATGATGCTTCTGTGAATTTTCATCTGTCCACAAAGTTACCATTGTAACAGTACAAGTATTTTGCTGTTATAAAGAGTTGCTGTTGCAACACGATGAACAGCAGATAGTGATTTGTACTGGAACTACTGTAATCAGGCAACCATTTTAATTAATTCACACAGTGTCTAGGAAATTTCACCTATTTGACTAGAATGCATGTTACTCACTGGCAGGAGCATAAATGAGCCTCTTAGTGACAAGGCAGACAAAATGGACTCTACTGGGCAGAATAGTAGTTCTGATCTCTTAGTGGGATTTATAATGGTCTATCTTCATTCACTATTGAATTTCTACATTATTAAATATTATACATGCTATCTTAAAAGAATATTATGAAGGTTGCAAAGTCAAGCTTTCAAAAGCTAGAAAATTGCAGAATTAAAGTGGACTGAGCAATATTAATGTGTCCCCTTTGTACACAAGCATTGATATAATCTTTATTTACACTATCACATACTAGTTTTCTTCTCATCAGATCTATCCCCCTTTATCCCACACTCCCATACTCCCACCCATTGGTTCCTAGTCCCAGTCATCTTGTCCAGCAACACAGTTTATCTCTCCCACTCCAATCCCAGTCTCATCAGACTCTTTTTCTTCCAATCTCCTCCTCCTTTCCTTCTCTCCACGTTCCTTAAGGGGGGATCACTGAGAGCACTGGAGAGAGAGGCTTCCTGCTCTCAGTTCCATTGTCCAGCTCCAATTTAGCCTGGAGTATCTGGGAGTTGACATTGCAGGGAAAGTCCAGCTTTGCCCCTGTAGCCCTGGGCTGGAGCATGCCCAGTCATTCTCTGGGGATGGGGCATGTGTAGTCCTGTCACACACACAAGCTGTGAGGAAATGAAACATGAACAGTTGCTCTGTGGGGATGACACATGCACAGTCTGCTCAGCACTGAGAGAGGTGAGGTATGGAGCATGCTCAGTAAAGATGGAATCTTCGGGGATTTTAGCTGCTAAAATCAAAGAAGTTTTGAGCATGTGCAAACTGAGATTTTTATTTTTTTTTTCAAAGGCTTATAACTTGGCCAAAAGTGGATGGATTTTCATGGGGATAACACAAGGCCAACCCCTGCCAAATTTCATGTCCCTGCTCCAGAGTATGTGGGCACTAAAGCTTTCCAAAAAAGGTCATCAGCATTTTTAACATAGGCAAAACAATATATTTTCCCTTAGTCTCATTTTTGGAAATGGCTGACATTTTCAGCCTGAGGCAGACACCAAACATGACAAGTTTGAATGCAAACAGTTAAAGTTTGGCAAAGCTATAAGAAACTGAAAAGAGGGTCTTATAATGGATAATGTCAGGTAACCTTAATAGGTAACCAGCCCTGCCCATATTATAGACAGAAGTTAAGAACGCCTACTTGAGACTATTAGCATCTTGCAAGATGTGTCTCTCATGCTGCCTGGAGTGGCTCATGGCTGTGAGTGCCTATTTCATGGCAGACCGTCAAAAAGAGGGCAGACACCTAAAACTGGTGGTATGTTCTATAATTAGATTTCACTAACCTAGTAACAAATGTGATCTCCTGGATCACTACAACAGTCTTGCCTTGGAATCATAGACAGTCCCCTTAGGCTCTCTGGTTTATCTTGCCACTCAGGCAAGCTGGACTGTGTAATAAATGGTCATATACCAAAAAATCACAAAATATTCTTGTTTCTCCCAATCCCCAAAGGCCAGTCACCAATCCTGTATTAAACTAAGTAAAGTTTTATTTACTATGAAATAGAAATGAGAGAGTTATTTACAGGTTAAAGCAAGCAAGCATATACACACAAAGGAGTTTCCATCTATGGTTCCTAAAAATGACAGAGATGTCGTAATCTGTCCATTCAAAATGTCGGTAAAGGGTGGACCCAGGGGTACGCCTGGGCATCTCTGCCTTAGTTTAGTGTCTCTGGTCCTGTGAGAGTTCAAACAGCAAGGAGATGAAAAATGTTCTTGTGACCCTGTTCTATCTTTTACATTTAGGGTTTGTATACACTACACAGCTTTTAGCCACACAGCCGTGTCGCCAAAAGTTGGGCAGTGTAAACGGTGTTTGTCAGCACTTTTACCGACAAAACACTTCGACCCCCTAGGAGTGGGATTCACCTTGTTGACAGGAGAGCGCTCCTGCTGACAATGAGCTGTTTACAATGCCACTTGCCGCATCAAAACTTTTGTCTTTTGGGGGAGTGGGGGATGTGCTTTTTTAAGCACCTGTGAATGACATGGAATACAGATGTTACAAGTGAGAATAATGCATTCAACAACTTACAAGCATTTCATACAGTCTAAGCACTAAATACATTTTTATAAGACTAAAACCTCTTTTGAACAAAACTCACAAGATGAGCTAGTTTGGTTTCCAGTTATGAATATGTCCATTCCTAGCTAATGCCAACAGCCTTGGCCAGAGTTTGCACTTGGTTTACCAGTGTCACAGTGTCTTTAACTTCTGCTGAGCTCAGTGGGAGCTAAGGATCATCAGCAGTTGGCAGGTTTAGTAAGGGGAGCAGTAAGGGCCAGCTCTGTGCAAATGGGTAAGTTTGTAAGAAGGAGCTTTTCTGCCCTCCATCCATTGGGCCAGGTACAATCCTAGGAAAAATTCTGATGTAACTGAACAATCAAATTCTGTAGAACACTAATAGGGTTTTGTACAGAAATGGCTCCCATAATCTCTGAAACTGAACAGAGACAGAGAATAAGATCTTTTCTACAGAAGCTATCAGGGAATTGGGTTGCAGCCAGTCAGTTTTCTAGCATAGCTAAGGGGGTATGTAGAAAGGGCTTTAAACAACCTTTATGTTCCCATGACTCTGAAGTACTGAGTTGTCTCTTGGTGCAAATTAGATCACCATAAAGAGGATTGCAATTTATGTCAGGTATCAGTAGACTGAAGTCTTTTCAGCATCTGACTATCACCAGGGTATAATGGAGAATCAGTCACACCTGCTTGACTGGCTGCCAGTAGAGGGTGGGACCTATGCCACATGAGGATCACAGCTGTAGAATAATCCTGGAGGCTGTTAGAATGTCTCTTAGAAGGTTGCTACTCTTATATGTCATAGAAATGTCCTTGAGAGCTCCAGAAATGCTCCTTACTGCGGCAGGGGGAAGGACCCCCTTTGGGTAACCATTCTTTGAATCAAGAGGAGAGCAGAGCACATGCTGAAGCCCCTTAAGGTGTCATGTACCCATTATGTCAAGTATCAGGGGGTAGCCGTGTTAGTCTGTATCTACAAAAACAACAAGGAGTCTGGTGGCACCTTAAAGACTAACAGATTTATTTGGGCATAAGCTTTCGTGAGTAAAAACCTCACTTCTTCGGATGCATAGAGTGAAAGTTACAGATGCAGGCATTATATACTGACACATGGAGAGCAGGGAGTTACTTCGCAAGTGGAGAACCAGTGTTGACAGGGCCAATTCAATCAGGGTGGATGTAGTCCACTCCCAATAATAGATGAGGAGGTGTCAATTCCAGGAGAGGAAAAGCTGCTTCTGGAATGAGCCAGCCACTCCCAGTCCCTATTCAAGCCCAGATTAATGGTGTTGAATTTGCAAATGAATTTTAGTTCTGCTGTTTCTCTTTGAAGTCTGTTTCTGAAGTTTTTTTGTTCAATGATAGTGACTTTTAAATCTGTAATAGAATGACCAGGGAGATTGAAGTGTTCACTTACTGGCTTATGTATGTTACCATTCCTGATGTCCGATTTGTGTCCATTTATTCTTTTGCGGAGGGACTGTCCGGTTTGGCCAATGTACATGGCAGAGGGGCATTGCTGGCACATGATGGCATATATAACATTAGTGGATGTGCAGGTGAATGAGCCCTTGATGGTGTGGCTGATGTGGTTGGGTCCTCTGATGCTGTTGCCAGAGTAGATATGGGGACAGAGTAGGCAACGAGGTTTGCTACAGGGATAGGTTCCTGGGTTGGTGTTTCTGTGGTGTGTAGGGTTACCATACGTCTGGATTTTCCCGGACATGTCCAGCTTTTTGGGACTCAAATCCCCGTCTGGGGGGAAATCCCCAAAAGCCGAACATGTCCGGGAAAATCCGGCGCCGCTGGGCCGGGGGCTGGCCCGGGGCGGCCCGGGGCCGGCGGTGCTGGGCGGCCAGGGGGGTGCGCCGGGCCGGCGGTGCTGGGCGGCCGGGGGGTGCGCCGGGCCGCCGGGGGCCGGCGGTGCTGGGCGGCCGGGGGGTGCGCCGGGCCGCCAGGGACCGGTGGTGCCGGGCGGCCGGGGGGGGGCGCCGGGCCGCCGGGGACCGGCAGTGCCAGGCGGTGTGCCGGGCCGCCAGGGGGGTGCGCCAGCGGTGCTGGGCCGGCGGTGCTGGGTGGGCCGGGGACTGGGGGTGCTGGGCGGGCCGGGGGTGGTTGGCCGGGGGCCGGGGGGCCGACCCAGGCTGGAGCCGCCGGGGGGGCCAGCCTGGGCCGGGCCTCCTCCCCCCACAATCCCTCTTACCTGCTTCAGGCTTCCCGCGAATCAAATGTTCGCAGGAAGCAGGGGAGGGGGCGGAGACTTTGGGGAAGGGGCGGGGTTGGGGCGGGGGCGGGGCCGGGGCCCCGTGGAGTGTCCTCCATTTGGAGGCACAAAATATGGTAACCCTAGTGGTGTGGTGTGTAGTTGCTGGTGAGTATTTGCTTCAGGTTGGGGGGTTGTCTGTAAGCGAGGACTGGCCTGCCTCCCAAGGTCTGTGAGAGTGAGGGATCATTTTCCAGGATAGGTTGTAGATCGTGGATAATGCGCTGGAGAGGTTTTAGCTGGGGGCTGTATGTGATGGCCAGTGGTGTTCTGTTATTGTCCTTGTTGGGCCTATCCTGTAGTAGGTGATTTCTGGGTACCCGTCTTGCTCTGTCAATCTGTTTCCTCACTTCCCCAGGTGGGTACTGTAGTTTTACGAATGCTTGATAAAGATCTTGTAGGTGTTTGTCTCTGTCTGAGGGGTTGGAGCAAATTCGGTTGTATCTTAGGGCTTGGCTGTAGACAATGGATCGTGTGATGTGTCTTGGATGGAAGCTGGAGGCATGTAGGTACGTATAGCGGTCAGTAGGTTTCCGGTATAGGGTGGTGTTTATGTGACCATCACTTATTTGTACTGTAGTGTCCAGGAAGTGGATCTCTTGTGTGGACTGGTCCAGGCTGAGGTTGATGGTGGGGTGGAAATTGTTGAAGTCCAGGTGGAATTCTTCAAGGGCCTCCTTTCCGTGGGTCCATATGATGAAGATGTCATCAATGTAGCGCAAGTAGAGGAGGGGCACTAGGGGACGAGAGCTAAGGAAGCATTGTTCTAAGTCAGCCATAAAAATGTTTGCATACTGTGGGGCCATGCGGGTACCCATAGCAGTGCCACTGACTTGAAGGTATAAGTTGTCCCCAAATCTGAAGTGGTTGTGGGTGAGGACAAAGTCAGAAAGCTCAGCCACTAGGCTTGCTGTGGCCTCATCAGGGATACTGTTCCTGACAGCTTGTAGTCCATCCTTGTGTGGAATATTGGTGTAAAGAGCTTCTACATCCATGGTGGCCAGGATGGTGTTTTCAGGAAGAACATCAATGCATTGTAGTTTCCTCAGGAAGTCAGTGGTGTCTCGAAGAGACACACTTTGTGGCATATGGGAGGTGTTTCCCCTCCAAACCAGTCCAATACAAGACTGGCTTAATGTCACAGTTTAGCCCTTAATACATATATCTTACAAGTAAAGCTGTGTATGAAGGTAATTACAAAACATTTCCAAGTTCAAGTTCATCCTTCTTAATTATCTTCACATATAGCCCTATCTGTGAGGGTGCAGTGTGTCTGTACTAGTTCAAGATTGGTCTATTGACATTCAGGTCTGGTACAATAATTCAGGGTCCCTTGAACTTTCCATAGACCAAAGAATATATGGAGACCCTTTTGAATTCTCTTTGTTCTATGAACCATAATCTGGTTTGCCGTAATCATAACGAGTTAATACAGAAGCAATACAATGATTGCTATAATCATCCCTCTATCCCACTCTGGGGAAATTTTACAATCTCACTACAGCGCAGAAAATTTCTAAATGAAGTGGACAGCCGTCATTAATAGGAAGTCAGCTTTAACAAGTAAAGTAATCCTCACAATAATCAGAAATGAACTGAGTCCTCTCCACTCTTACATAAAAGCCATTCTAATAGTCTTGTGTGCAAAATCACTGTTATATTCAAAACATCCTGCCTCGCACTCCTGCGTATTTCTTTGGGTATTCTCGATTTCCACCACCATTAAACGGAGATGTTCCATAAATGTACTAGGAGCTTGCTCCAAAGCCCATTTAAGTCAATGGAAGTATTTCCATCAATTTACCCCACTAGCTAAGCAATTCTGTTCCTCATTATTGTCGTTTCCAGAGTCTGAAGCCTATCACCAAGAGCTGTAACAGTTATGAGAACACAGCCATTTAATGAACAGTCACCTAGGATCTTAAAAATATAAATAAATAAAAATAAACTTATTTTGATGTGATAATCCTGATCCTGTTTAATTCAAAGACAATTTTTCATTGACTTGAATAGGAGCAGGATTGAACTCCTATTTTATTAGGCTATAAAGCAGTATGTAACAGGACCACCCATGTTTTCGTCTACTGCTGGTCTGTCATTAGTCCTGCTCCACTAAGCTTTGTGTTGCCTGACAATTAAATGGGGTTATATAGAAACTTAATTTATTTAAATGTGTGCTCTCATTGCATTATTGCTTAGTTCTGGGTTTGTTCTGTGCCTTGGAAAGTGGCTTGAGGTTTTGAGATGTGCTTTCTTTCACATGGTCCATGCCTTTTCCCTGTAATATTTTCAGTGTTGTAATTCTCCTCAGAGCAATACCATGTTAGCATCCACATTTTTAAATCGCTGCACTTACAGGGCCATGTTCATGCCTAGTGCTAGTGTACTGAATTCACTAGATTTCCATTTGGGATTAATGTGCTCCACCGTGTCTGGAAATAGATGCAATAATCTCTGGTAGGTACCTCTACGGTAGGTACCTCTACCGGGTTATGAGATTTTATTCAGGGTTGCATTATGTGCATTTTCCTTTTTCCATTTTTAAATATTAAAATAGTCTTAAATATTTACAAAAGATTTAAAAAAGGAAAACATATGGCCTTGGCACATTTATATGGCTGTAATAACATCTGTATGTACAGAATAAAACATCTCACATGGTTATATATTATATAGACTCATGACCCATTCTCCAATGCGTCCAGTTCCATGCACATGTAGATGACAGTGCTGGCCACAGGGAGCTGGCTGCAGCTCCCCAATTCCCTACTGCTTCGCTCTAATGGAAGCTACAGCAGCAGGAAGCCTACTCTAAATTCCATTGCTGGCATAAATGAGCTTATGTCAGCAGGGATCAGCTCAGTGAAGCATTGTTCCAGCATGCTTCCTCCTCCCCTTGCTTTGGGGATGGAGGAGTGGCTGATATAAGGAGTGGCTACATCACTTCCTACACCTTTACCCCTGTAGGGAATCTCTCTATTTGGAGAGAATTCTCCAGAGGAAATATCTATCCAGTTCAAGTTCCCACTTTGCACTGTGGATCCTGCCCACAGTGTTTTGTCAACACTTCACACTGGGTGTTAATACTTCATGGAGTTATTCCTAGATCTATCCCTGACTTGCTGTAGTATATTGTGCAAATCATTCTCAGTTTACCCAGTTGTGAAGTGGGTATAATTCTTTTGTAACATCTTACTGACATTAATTAAATGTGTTTAAAGAAACTTGAGTTGTTTGAATAATAAACATAGCATGTGTTTTTTGTAATATACAGAAATATTACATGCACATGCAATCTCAGTGCTTTCATTTGAAAACAACAGCCTCATGGTTTCCAAGAATTGTGGGGGGGGAGAAATCATGCCCCTTCTATTTTTTTAGTCCATGTTTTTCATTGCATTCAATATTGCTCCTGTTTCATCTTAAAGAATATCACTCCGATGTTGAAATAAGTTTTACATAGCCATAGCTTTAGGAGTAATTATAATTACATTTGAATACCCAGGGCTACCAAATAACTTGATTAGCATGGACACTGCATGCTTCAAGTTGATAATTTCTTCATGGGGTTATAAATAGGCATGTGAAAGCTTGAGAAACATATCGTGCAGACATGTGATCTTTAATTTGTTTGGTTTTGTTTAATCTTGAACATTTGCCAAGCTTGCAAACCTGGCAAAAGAGATTGATTAGTATCTACAAAGGATTCCAGAGTGAGGAATAATAATTTGGCAGGAAGCAATAATAGTCTTTAATAAATTAAATCCGTGAGACTGTCTCTCATGTCCTGATGGGCATTGTAACTGAAAGGGATGCAGCACAACACGCCAACGGTAAGGAAAATGTCACCTGAGAAATGCAGTGAGACAGTGTAGTGGCAGCAGGGGGCAGCTTGCTAACAGCACAATATAGTGCTGAGAGAAATAGGGGATTGTTTGTCATTTGCTGCAGCTTGATCTCACTGGTGGGAGCTGCTGAAGTGTGCCACCATCCCCACCCAGCTCTGTGCTTAACTGCTGTTGAAATTCCGGATGCGCCTATTCTTCTGCTCAACGTTTTAGTTACACTTTGGGAATATGCATCTGCTGAGTTCTAATATGCTCAGTATAAACAAGTTGGACACACCTGCTTTGCTGCTAACCTTCAAAGTACAGCCCAAGCTAAACTTCAGATACTTCCACCTGGAATGCACTATCTGTGCTGTTGAGAGTACCAGGTATGGTCAGATAGAATGCCTCCACTGCAGTGCCTAACTCCTGGATACTCCTGGACACACTGAAAGTTTCTTCTTCCTGGTATCGTAAGGTAGAATGTTCACAAGTACAGCAAATACATCCTCATGGAATGCCCTTGCTTTTCAGTTTGATTTATGGGTACCTCTGGTTGATGCATATGCTTTGCTGCTAGATGTTCATAGTCATGGAAGGCGCATTGTCGGAAAGTGGACAGAGATACATCCTGGTAGATCCATGTTCCACAGATGTCCTAACATTCTATTCAATAAATGAAATGTCAATGGAAGAGGCAAACTAGATATGATAGAGGTTAAAGGACCCGTGTGGAAAGAAGTAAAAAATGGGCGGGGAATGCAGTAAGATATCTTGTTTTGCCAAAGTTAATTCATCCTAGAGGAAGAGAGGAAAATGAGAAAAGCCTCATGAGTCCTTACAAAGGAACAGCTGTAGATGTACAGCTGCCTTCTCTCAGCCTAGCATCACCTTTCCGTTCTTTCATACATTGTCAGATGCCTCTGTTTCTCCACAACCAGGAAAGATGTGATTATGGCTTTGAGTTACATAGATACTGCTGGCAGCTGTACGTTGAAGCTGAGTGGTTTGACTTCTTTTGAGATCTTTGAGTTTCAGACAAAGGGACAGAGGATTCCGCTAATGAATACTTCTTATTGTCTACTTTAAATGGTGCCTTTTACTAGGATTGTGCAAAACACACTTGCAGTTTCATTATAAGATGAGCAGAATTGTGATTACCTTCTTTGTTCCATTCTTCTTGACTCTTAACTCTCGATTAGAATACCTTTTCCATCACCACAATCCTTTTCTCAATAAAAACTAGCTGTGGTTCAATTTTACTCTTGGAAATCTGACCATTTATGTTTACTTAAGAGCATGACTCTCATTTTCTGTAGCATTTCCTGGAATGTACAAAACTCTCATTGCAATCAGAATGCTAGGTATATACCACTCACTCCTAATAGATGGAGCCTTGGCACAGAGAATTAAACTAAATAAAAACTACTCTCCACTATTTCCACTGTCCTCCCTGTCCCCAAAGTGTATTTACAGAAAATGGCTCAAGAAAAGAAAGGACTAGAATGGCTCAAAATAATCTTATCCTGCTATGAAGCTCAGCTCTTTAATCATATGGAGCAGGACTCACAGCTCTTGTCCATTCATTACTTGTCCTCTCCCCCTTTTAGTGTATTTATGGCATTTCAGTTAAAGATAGCTGAATGCTTCCGATATTCGGAAGCTATCAGTTTAACAAGTAGACTTATGGGCACCCCTTCAATGTACTTAAGTTCATGGCCAGTGTAACACAGCGGCCTGGCCCTTTAAGATCTGCCAGTCCTGTTCAGTTAGTCCTGTTCCATTATACCTGAGTTGGGTGTGAGACTTAAAAGGAGGACAGCCCAGTAGTTGAGGGCTCCCTGAGTCAGGGGTGTAGGGGGCAGAGGAGATCCGCTCCAAATTTCCGACTCCAGGCGGGTGACCCTGGGAGTTGCTGCTTGACAGAGAATAGAAGGAAACTGCAGAGAGTCGCAGGCTTCACGAAAGTGGCAGTGAGTGTGTGTGTGTGTGGGGGGGGGGGGGGTTAGTGCAGGAGATATCAGTGGAGGCAAAGACACTGGCCAGGTGGGACTGGGAGGGGCCTACCAATGCAGGAAAGACTCCAGGCAGGAATGCCTGGGAGTGGGTTGAAGAAGAGCTCAAGCAGGATGGAAGAACTTTGGTTTGTGTGGACGATTGTTGGATTTTAGTTTCTCCTGAAACAGAACTTGTCAAGGCTACTTCCCCACTCTGAACTTTAGGGTACAGATGTGGGGGCCTGCATGAAAACTTCTAAGCTTAACTACCAGCTTAGATCCGGTCTGCTGCCACCACTCCCAATGTGCTAATTCCCTTCCCTGGGTAGCCTTGAGAGACTCTTCACCAATTCCCTGGTGGATCAAGATCCAACCCCCTTGGATCTAAAAACAGGGAAAAATCAATCAGGTTCTTAAAAAGAAGGCTTTTAATTAAAGATAAAGGTAAAAATCATCTCTGTAAAATCAGGATGGGAAATAATTTTACAGGGTAATCAAACTTAAAGAGCCCAGAAGACCCCCCTCTAGCCTTAGGTTCAACGTATCTTGTCCCCTTATTGGTCCTTTGGGTCAGGTGTCAGCCAGGTTACCTGAGCTTCTTAACCCTTTACAGGTAAAAGGATTTTGGAATCTCTGGCCAGGAGGGATTTTATAGTATTGTACACAGGAGGGCTGTTACCCTTCCCTTTATAGTTATGACATGCCCCCCAAATCACAGATAGTGTTGGACAGCCAGTTCCACACTGGCTGTGATTTCTTCCTGGAGCTCTAGGAGAAAACAGAGTTAATAAGACACATGCACCTTTAGACATACTACTGATTATATAAAAACTAACAATATGTTCCACATTCCAAGAACAATGTTTAACCAGTTAATTCTGGGAAACTTTCCTGGGACAGTGCATCAGCCACTTTGTTAGAAGCTACTGAAATGTGTTGTATTTCAAAATCAAAATCTTGGAGAGCTAAACGCCACTGAAGAAGTTTTTTGTTATTTCCCTTGGCGGTATGAAGCTCTTTCTGAGCATCCTTTAGGTTTTCTTTTGCAAGGGCTAAGGAGTGTCAGAGGGTGCTTTGTAGGTTGCTTACAAAGTCTAGAATGTTAGTTCCTGGAGAAGGCGTAAACCCCTCCCATTGCTGCTTTACCAACTGTAATGGCCCCTTAACCTCGCGGCCATACACAAGTTCAAATGGGGAAAACCCTAAACTGGGATGTGGTACAGCCCTGTAGGCAAAAAGCAACGGCTGCAACACTAGGTCCCAATCATTGGAGTGTTCATTTACGAATTTACGTATCATGGCCCCCAAAGTTCCATTAAACCTCTCCACCAGGCCATTGGTTTGATGGTGATAAGGGGTGGCAACCAAGTGATTCACCCCATGAACTTCCCACAGGTTTTTCATGGTTCCTGCCAGGAAATTAGTTCCCGAATCTGTAAGGATGTCGGAGGGCCAACCTACCCTGGCAAAAATGTCTGCTAATGCCTGGCACACACTTTTAGCCCTGGTGTTGCTTAAGGGTACTGCTTCCGGCCATCGGGTAGCAAAATCCATGAAAGTCAATATGTACTGCTTTCCTCTGGGTGTCTTCTTTGGGAAAGGACCCAGAATATCCACAGCTACTCGCTGAAATGGGACCTCAATTATGGGTAGTGGCAGGAGAGGGGCTTTGATCTGGTCTTGGGGCTTTCCCACTCGTTGGCACACCTCACAAGACTGGATATAATTAGCAATGTCCATGCCTATTCCCTCCCAGTGGAAGGACTTCCCCAACTGGTCTTTGGTTCTGTTCACCCCAGAATGGCCACTGGGATGATCATGGCCTAAGCTCAAGAGCTTTACCCGATACTTAGTGGGAACTACCAACTGTCTTTGAGGATGCCAGTCTTCCTGGTGCCACTAGAAAGAGTCTCCTTGTATAAAAGTCCTTGTTCTACAACAAACCGGGATCAGTTAGAAGAGCTGAGTGGCGGTGGGATGCTCCATGCCGCCGCCCAAGCTTTCTGAAGGCTGTCATCTGCTTCCTGCTCGGCCTGGAACTGTTCCCTTGATGCTGGAGACATCAGTTCCTCCTTGGACTGTGGACTTGGGCTTGATCCCTCTGGAAGCGATGCAGGTGCTGGGGCTGTTTCCATTGACTGTGAACCGCTGTCCGCTGGTGCACTATGTTGTATGTCAGGCTCTGGCTGAGTCTCTTGGGTAGGGTCATCGGCTGCTTCTGCCAGGCTCGCTGGTGCCCTCTGGTGTTGGAGTTGTAGACGGGTTTGCAAACGCTGTACTCAGTGCTGGCAATAGTTCTGGCGCTGGTTGTGTTGCCAGTTCCGGTTCTGGGACTGGCTTTGGCTGGGTCTCTGGGATTGGATCCACTACGGCTGTTGCAGTCATTGGCAGGGGATCCGGTTCCACCACCTTTGTCTGGGTCTCTGGTAACACAGACGGGGCCCTGGTGGACGGCTCAGGAACAGGGATGGGGGTGAAAGCTTGCTTAGCCTGGCTGCAGGTGAGTATTCCCACCCTCTTGGCTTGCTTCACATGGTTGGCCAAGTCTTCCCCCAGCAGCATGGTGATGGGATAATTGTCATAGACTGCAAAAGTCCACATTCCTGACCAGCCCTTGTACTGGACATGTAACTTGGCTGTAGGCAAGGTTACAGACTGTGACATGAAGGGTTGAATTGTCACCAGAGCCTCCGGGTTGATGAGTTTGGGGTCCACTAGGGATTGGTGGATAGTCGACACTTCTGCCCCAGTGTCCCTCCATGCGATAACCTTCTTTCTGCCCACCCTCAAGGTTTCCCTTTGCTCTGAGGGTATGAGAGAGGCATCTGGGCCTGGAGATCTTTGGTGTGATTGTGGTGTAATGAACTGTAATCGGTTGGGGTTCTTGGGACAGTGGGCCTTCATATGTCCCAGTTCATTACCTTTAAAACATCGCCCTGCTAAGGTATCACCGGGGCGATGTTGGTTGGTGGAGACTGGTGTGGTGGGGTGAGAAGGTGTCTGGGGTTTCCCTTGGGAGGTAGGTGGGGCCTTGGGTTGTCCCCGATGGTAAGGTTTTGTTTCGGGTTGCCCCTTCTGATATTTGCTCCAACTGCTACTAGTTTTTTTCTTTTCTGCCACCTCCACCCATTTGGCTCCAATCTCCCCCGCCTCGGTTACAATTTTGGGCTTCCCATCTAGGATGTACCTTTCTATTTCCTCAGGAACACCCTCTAAAAACTGCTCCATTTGCATTAGGAAGGGCAACTCTTCTGTAGATTTAACATTTGCTCCTGATATCCAGGCATCCCAATTTTTCCCAATGTGGTAGGCATGTCGGGTAAATGACACATCTGGTTTCCACCTTAGGGCTCTGAACCGACGATGGGCATGCTCAGGTGTTAGCCCCATTCTGATTCTGGCCTTGTTTTTAAAATGTTCATAACTGTTCATGTGTTCCTTAGGCATTTCAGCCGCCACCTCTGCTAAGGGTCCACTGAGCCGCCTCAGCTCTACCATGTACTGATCTGTAGTGATGCTGTACCCAAGGCAGGCCCTTTCAAAATTTTCTAAGAAGGCCTCAGTATCATCGCCTGCCTTGTAGGTGGGGAATTTTCTGGGATGGGAAGTGGTACCTGGAGAGGGGTTGCTAGGATTGGCTGGTATATCCAGCCTAGCCCGTGCTAATTCCAGTTCATGCTTCCTCTCTCTTTCTCTCTCCTCCATCTCTTTTTCTTTTTGCTCCATAGCTCTCTTGTGGGCCTCCTCTTTGGCTTTCTCTTCTCTTTCAGTAGCTGCTTTCTCGAGTTCTTTTAATTGGAGCAGTCTCTGATGTTTCCTTTCATTTTCTTCTGCTTCTAGTCTGGCCAGTTCTAGTTTGTTAGCTACTTCACTGGTACTCATTTTCCTGTTTTCTTGTGCTGGGTCACACCCCCTCTGCAGTTCACTGAAACTGGGATGCACTCCGCTCAGGCTGCTCAGGTAACAGAGACTTTCTAACTAGCTATCCCCGAGAGGTAGAAAGAAAAAAAAAAACAATTCAACTTGTAAATTCCTTTTGCCAGCTGTTTGCTCACTGCTTGAACCCTTCTCTTAACAAAGACCCTTGTTAAAAAAACTTAACACCTCTGCCTTCAGGCAAGGAGAGATCAGATATGCATCTACCTTCAGCTCTGCTTTCCAAGCAGCTAGAAAGGAGAAAAAAAATCTTACTGGCTTTTGGTTTAAAATGATCCCACCGCTTTGCCACCATGTCAAGGCTACTTCCCCACTCTGAACTTTAGGGTACAGATGTGGGGGCCTGCATGAAAACTTCTAAGCTTAACTACCAGCTTAGATCTGGTCCACTGCCACCACTCCCAATGTGCTAATTCTCTTCCCTGGGTAGCCTTGAGAGACTCTTCACCAATTCCCTGGTGAATACAGATCCAAACCCCTTGGATCTTAAAACAAGGAGAAATTAACCATCCCCCCTTCTTTCTCCCACCAACTCCTGGTGGATCAAGATCTTAAACAAGGAAAAATCAATCAGATTCTTAAAAATAAGACTTTTAATTAAAGAAAAAGGTAAAAATCATCTCTGTAAAATCAGGATGGGAAATAACTTTACAGGGTAATCAAACTTAAAGAGCCCAGAGGACCCCCCTCTAGCCTTAGGTTCAAAGTTACAGCAAACAGAGATAAACACTCTAGCAAAAAGGTACATTTACAAGTTGAGAAAACAAAGATAAAAACTAACATGCCTTGCCTGGCTGTTTACTTACAAGTTTGAAATATGAGAGACTTGTTGAGAAAGATTTGGAGAGCCTGGATTGATGTCTGGTCCCAATTAGTCCGAAGAGTGAACAACCACCAAAACAAAGAGCACAAACAAAAGCCTTCCCCCCACCAAGATTTGAAAGTATCTTGTCCCCTTATTGGTCCTTTGGGTCAGGTGTCAGCCAGGTTACCTGAGCTTTTTAACCCTTTACAGGTAAAAGGATTTTGGAGTCTCTGGCCGGGAGGGATTTTATAGTATTGTACACAGGAGGGCTGTTACCCTTCCCTTTATAGTTATGACAGAACTGAACTCTGAGAATGACCCAGATATGGTATGGCTTCCATTGTCATAATCTCAGAGTGCCTCACAATCTTTCATATATTTATCCTTACAACATCCCTGTGAGGTAAGCAAGAACCATTATTTTCATTTTACAGACAGAGAAATGAGGCACAGAGGGACGACAATCTTGTCTACACTGCACCGCACTGGGGATACGGAGGAGTGAATTGCAGAGCGCACCAAAGCATTGTGATCTAACTGCACCCATGTGGCTGCTGCTGACACAAACTAAAAGATACCTAGTTTACATTAATGTAGTCCTGTTTGAAAGAGCACTGTTACTGTGAACAAGATACCTTTTAGTATGCACCAGCAGCATCTACCCAGGACAGTTAAATTGCAACTCAACTCTGCAATTCAGTGCCAACAATCTGTGCTGCAGCACAGTGTAGACATAGCCTTAATGACTGACCCAATGTCACACACTCTGCGTCACATCAGGAAAGTGAGGCGTCAGTTGGGGATAATGCAGGAAATGGGCGTGGGAGTACGCTAGGCCATGATAAATGGATCCAAAACATCACAAGTCCACCAGTTAATCCTCTTCCCTCCCTGCCTGTCTCTCTTAGGATGGGAGGCAGGATTTGTGGAATCTCTACAGTGCCAGAAGATCATAGCTACAGAGCAATCTAATGTAAAGCCTGGTTATCACATAAGTGGAGGAGCCGGACCTTGGTGATACAGTCTGCTTAGATGCCTCCATCCATTCATTAAAAACAGTTATGCATGCAAGTCCATATGTTTCACTGTATTTATTATATAATGCCCCCAACCAAGTTATGTTCCCCATGTACTAGGTACTGACCATACATAGAGCATAAGACTGTTATAAGAGCTCATAATGCAAGTGTATGAGTCAGAGAAAGGAGGTATTGTCCAACTTTAAGGTTGGGAAATTGAGGCACAGAGATTATGATTTACCTGAGATCACACAGGAAAGTCTGTGGCAGAGGATAGGTATTGAACTCAGATCTCCCAAGCCCCATTGCCTTTACTATAAAACCATCTTTTCTCTCATTCTGCAACCTGAAAAAAATACACACTTCATCAACTTGAAAAAGAAAAAGAAAGGAAGACCAAGCAGTCCATTTTGAAAAAAATATATATATATTGGAATAATTTAGGATCTAGGTTGTGTACTAAGAACATACTTTGTTCCACGGCAGCATTAAGGAAAAATAAGCACAGGAAGCTTACTCCCAGGTGGAACATTACTCATGGAGTCATATTATCCTTTGGGAGTGTTAAAGATCTGCCGTGACTGGCATTTCCAGGCTAACGCAGTACGATGAGCTTACTCTGCTGCTAATTTTACATTTACAATTTATTCCTGGAGTGCCTTGCTGCAACTACATTGAGATACTTCCTAGGAAAAGTGTAACTCCACTCCTATATTAATTCCCACAGAAATTCCCACTATCTGTGGTCAGGCAAATATATCTCAAACACCTGGTTCACTTCCTGACACACAGAACCACCATGCTAATATCAGATGTTTGGATTTGCTGTAACTCAGTACATTTATCCTAAGGAGTGTGAAATGTGGTAATACATGTGATAGCCTCCATCTCAGCCAACTCGCGAGGGGGGGCAGGGGAAAAACGCGGGGGGGGGGGGGACGGACACTATAGGCAGCCATGGCAGTAGTACCCGCTGGGTCGGAGTCAAAGGCAGGAGTCGAGTAGTTATCAAGCCAAGCCACATCAGGAAACAGGGTTAAGCCACACCAAGGTTGAAGGGAGGAGTCCGGAGCAAGACCGGACCAAAGATGGGGTCTATAGCAGTAGCAAGCCAAAGTCCACACTGTTGCTCAGACAGCTCTCTGGCATGACTTCCTGGTCTAAATAGTTGGTGTAAACCGGCCAGGGATCTTCAGGATTCTGTTGCTTTGTCATCTTTGGGCAGTACTTCCTGTGGTGCTTAATACTCTAATAGCTGTTGGGAACAGCTCCAGTGGTGATATGGAGGTGTCAGTCATGCAGGGCTCCACAACCCCAGGCTCTAGACCTGTGGATCCTTATGCAGACTTTCTAGCTTAGAGCTGAGAGACCTAGATCCTCGGGGTGTGGGAATGGGTAACACACTCAAGAGTAGGTTACACCTGGATTTTGGAAAAGGACTTACTATAATATGGCCTGCCCAATTGGAGACTATTGACTTCAGTGGGCTTCAGATCAGGCCTGAAGAGAGGACCTTTTTTCTTTCAGTGACCCTGTTGAGTATGGTGGCTTTTTTTGTTTGTTTGTTTGTTTGGTTGGTTTTGTTTTAAGAGGTAACAAATGTCTCACAGCCTCTCATTTTCAGTAGAAATGGTTTTACTAGCCTGATGTGTCATAAGTCATTCTGCTTGTAGAAATCTTACTCTCTTTCATGAATAGCCTTAAAATACAAGTGTGGTCGTCCATATTTTGGATTTTTGTAAGAATTATCATTTTGTTCACTTGTATTGCAAACAACATAATTTTTTAAACAAAAATCTGACACTATCTCTTCAACAGGTGCACATCTTATACATATAAATAAAGCTGTATCAAACCACTCCTTTTGTTTTGAATTAATAATAGTACTGGTGACAAGTGACAGATTGACACTCAGGACATTCACATGCTGTGTTAATCCACTGAACATCATGGGTAGGAAGAATAAAAGTTTTTCCACACTGTCCCACTGCTATGTTTGAGTTCTGACCTGGAGGAACCCCTTCTCGTGGTTGAAGGGGAATCCATCTGCTTCTATTGAGATACTATAGAAGTCAGTGAAAACTTTCCTAATGTACCTGTTTGTCATTGAAGGACTTGTAGTGTTTGTAGTGTTCCGACTTGTGAATCTTACTTTTCAAAGTCATGTGAAAACATTAAAAATAAACAATGGGACCCTGAACAATTCCCAGGGGGTGGTGAATAATTCCCTCTTAGATATTTATGAACTTCTCCAAAAGAATGAGCAGCTTTCTTAAGCCTCCTATATGTGCTCTTAAATTTTGGAGGAATGTTTGGTTTACAGTATTGAAGATTATGGCAGTAGTACCCAGAGATAGAAGTGATAGTTCAACTTCTTAAAATGTTATATATAATTATTATCTGTGTTAGAGGATTAGTCATCTAAATGATCAAATTGGACCAGACACATATAGACTAATTGGCTACCCCCTCGGCAGTATGGTGTGGCCTGCCTGGTGTGGGTTTTTTGAACCGCAGGAAGGATTAACCTTTATTGTATTTTGTTTAACTTAGCAATTTAAATAGCCATTCCTTTTCTAGTAGGGCTGTTTTTTCAACCTTCACTTTTTTATGTGGCTCAAGTTTTTATGAACTATTTTTAATATATAGTGAACTCCAACAGGAGTTAAGCCTCAAAACTTACACTGAGATAAGAAAAAATAAAACATAATGATTTGACAGCTGAAATAAAAGGGAGTAATAATTCTAAATAGTGCTACAATGCCCAGCATTTGAACTCAATATTTTTTGAACTACAAGGCAGAGCTTTTATCCATTCTTCTACAAAGCTTTTGGTTAGCACCAAAGCATCTGCCTATCTTTTCAAAGCTATTGAGTTCAAATCAACTTGGGGTTAGGATCGTTATTAACAAATCTTCATACTTTTATTGTTAGTGTCAAATGAGTCACTACATTCCACACACTTAATTATCTTTTTCCTTTATCTCCAACACCTTTGCAGTTAACTGAAACATTTACACAACTTGCTTTGCGAAGAAATTAAGTATAGAACCTCATTCTTCTCTTACTGGTTTTACCCCATTAACTTCAGTTGAGTTGCTCCAGTCTTATTCTGCCTTAAACAAGATTGGAATTCGGGCTTTAATTTGAAGTCTTTAATAGATATGGGCATTAAAATCTGCATTGGCATTTGGACCAAGATGCAGGGATGGGGCTGAAGGCGAAATCAGGACTAGAGCTTGGATTTAAAGGCAGTGAGAACTGTGAGATTTCTGCCACATATGGCAGATATCTTACATATAGCAAATGAGCTTATTAAACTTAAGTCACTTAATGGTACATATCTCCAAAGCCCTTAATATAAATGAATATGCAAATGTTGGTATGATAAAAGAAGAGTTCAATTCATTGTGTAGTTTGTGACAAAAGTTTATAGAACAGACAGGTAAAATTTGAGGTTATGAAGCTCAACTTTCATTCACTTTGTTCTTTGAGCCACAGTAGCCTTCCCCCATTCCATTTCTGTTCACCTGCCACACCATCACCTAGTTAAGTTCCTTG
Source organism: Malaclemys terrapin pileata (assembly GCF_027887155.1). NCBI lineage: Eukaryota > Metazoa > Chordata > Testudines > Emydidae > Malaclemys > Malaclemys terrapin. The sequence continues at coordinate 31,651,137 of NC_071512.1, forward strand.
GCTCCCACAACAGCCAATTCTTCTCCCGTTGCTTTAATTCTTTACAACACACCATTACTCAAAGCCTATGCTCTTTTGGCCCACTCTGATTTTACCTTCTCCTATAAACTGCATGTCTTCAACATTTGCTGCACCTTTAATTTTGGTTGAGATAACATTTGGCTACAACAGATATAGTTTAAAAAACGGACAGGAAGAAATTTCCTGTATATGGTTGCAGACTATATTTTTTATGGTGGGCAGCAGAATTGGCAGTGCTTTAGAGCATCAGATATGCTACACTCACAGACAAGAATTAGATGAGATGGGCAGATGGTCTGATCTAATCTGGCAAATCCTCTGTTCTATTGCACTCTAGGATATCTCACCTGGACTAAAGTAATGACTATATTTGGATCATTATTGGATGAAAAATGCAGGACGTGTGTTTTTTTTCTCTTTCAAGACAGCATGCTCTCCCTTAAGAGACTATTAACACCTTCTAATAGCCTGAGCAGTTTATCATTATGCATTAGAAATTGTGCTCCAGTTTTTCTAATCTGGATACACCAAGGGCTACATTATCTCCCCCTTCCAGGATGCACTAGAGAAGGGGAAAATATGAAAGCAAGTATTTCTTTCCACTAGTGTACCCACGGAGAGGGAGCCATTATCTGGTAAGCAGTGTGTGTTCAGGAAGTGTGGCCCAGGCTGTGACCCCATACACTAGAATGCCTGCAAGCTGATGTGGGTGCAGACTACAGGGATAGCAAGGCATATTTTTCATCTCATTCCCACCACCGTCTAGGAGGCATTATGTTTTGCAGTAAACTCCATACACCTGTACTGAGGTGGTGTGTGTCTTCTCTCTCCCCGGTGTGGCTCAGCCTTGCAGGAGGCATAATTGGGCCCTGGTTCAAAGCCTTAACAAGGGTAACATTATTAACTAGTTTTAGGACTTGAGTAGTTTTGCGAAATAAAGTTCAAAGGCCATATTCTCAGAGAGAGGTGCCCAAGCTGTGCCTGTGAATCTGGAGTTTGTGCCAGCAGGGAGGCCATTTGATTTTCTACATATCATCGCTTTTCTGTGTGTGCAACACCTGTTTCCACGTGCCTCAGCAGGATTTGACATAATGCATATGTGCAAATTTTGCAGACAAAATGTAGAGGCCCAGCTTTGAAAAAAAAGATGTCCCAAAGTACACGGCAGCTTTCAAGAGAAATCAATGCATTTGGCCTAGTGTCCGTTGCTTGATTTATAACAAGCTAATCTGGATATGATAACTACAACTGATTATAATCCCAGCAGAATGCAATGGGATATCACAAAGAGGGCAGACGTTGTTAGAATTTGCTGGGTGAAGGCTGCAGTGTGTCTTTTGGAGCTAGAAATTGAAAGAAGCAGGTAAAAGCCCATGTTAGAATTGACTATCTAATCTCTCTGTATAGAAGTTCCCTCTGGCTCCATGCCTAGGCTCTGGCTACATGCCTCATGTTTCTCATGGGATTTGCACAAGTAGTTTAGTTTTTCTTTCTTCTACATATTTATTGAGAAGACTAAACCTCAGTTATACTCTGGAGCATACCTGAAGTACTTTTTGGAGCCAGACTGTGGTGTAGACCATGACTGCATCTTGAAGCTGCTCTGGGGAGTGGTACTTTTGTCTATGCCGGAGAGCTCAGCTGAGGGTTATGAATCATCTACCAACAATTACAATGCACATATACTTTATCTGCCCCACCGAGGCAGAGGGCTATCAAAGCATCCAAAAGCATACAAAATCAGCTGCACTCGAAGTCAACGGTATTCCACCAGGGTGAATATTATTGATTTGGCCTTGATCTGAGATATTCAGAGACATTGAATTAGACTGTGCTCCTGTGGATAGTATGGCTGGGTTCAATTCCTTGCTCAGCCACAGAGGTCCTATGTGACCTGGGGCAAATCACATTGGACCAGATTTACAAAGATATTTAGGCACCCAAAGAGACAGATAGGTGCCTAGGGGGATTTTTCAAAAATATCTAAGCAGGTTAGGTGACTAACTCCCATTGGAACTAAGTGTCTAATCTATTTAGGAGATGCATAAATTGCAGTAAGGACACATTTTACTCTTTAGGTGCCTAAATTCCTTTGAAAATCTGGCTCTTACAGATCCCCATCTGTAAAGGAGAGATAGCACTACCTTCCAGGGGGGCTGTGAGGATAAAATCTATTCAGAATTATGAGGAGCTCATACAGTGCTGTTATGAGGACTAGGTAAAAAAAATCTACATTAAAAACAGTTACATGTTCACTACATGGGTAAGAGTTGAGTAATCCCCATTGAAGTCAATGGACATCATTCCATTTTTTCAATGGATATTGGATCGGTCCTCATGTGGCAATCAGTTGGCTACAGTGCTATTGCTTGAAGTTACATGTTCTCAGATAAATATTATTCTTGGAGATAAAATAGAAACAGGCTGGGACTGGTGGACATTGAGAGGACTGAGAAAGAGATGAATCTAATTCAGAGAATATCTACATGCCATGCTAGTCTAAAAGGAAGTAGGAGATCTTCACTGATTAGTAGGATGGGAAAGAAGTTGCTCCGCATGAGTAGCATTCAGTGATCCTCAGAATGAAACCATGGAGAACTGCTGTTCACTTTCCAATGGTGGTATTCAATAGCAAGTCAACTCCATATCCCTTTGCAAAAATCTTCATTTAGCATCTGGAAGCTATTCAGATACTACATCACGCGTACCTTTTCAAGAGAATTCATGTGTTCTGTCTTAGTTCAGCTTTAACTCTCACTCGATTTGCCAGACCTCTTCATTTTGAAAAACACTCTCGGCATTAGCTTTATCTTAATGAAAAAGGAAAGGCACAGTAGAATTATTCAAATTCTGCTACCTACAATCCATATTAATAAATCTTTCGACTGCAAAAGCAATCTCCAGTTATTCAGGAATAGCCTGGAACCATTAAAAAGTGATGCATAGCCAAAGAAATAAGTCATATATATTTTAAAAGTACTTTAACCTGCAATGCAGCAAAATAAAAAAGATGACCTTGGTGAACAACTTTATTTATTGTCTAGCAAAAGGGGAAGAAAGCCATCAAAGATGGAAACATGATCTGGAAGTTGATGCAGGTGGAAATAGAGGGTTTAAGAATGTACACTACTGATATATGCCATTGGGATGTTGTCACAGGGTAACTCTGGTCCTTTAAGAGGGAGCTGGGCCAGTGCACCTGTGACTTGTCAGCTGACTCCAATTGGGCTTTTAGAGAGCAGCTGGGCCTGAGAGGAGGCAAAGAAACCAGGTGAGTCAGAGCTGACCGGGTCAGACAGGAGAGGCGCATGTGAGAACTGCCTCAGATTAGGAGACTGAAGGAGGTCCCCGGAGGAAGTTATAGCTGGAGGAAGGCTGAAGGCAGGCTGAAGGCAGGGAAGCAACAATCGGAGTTTGTTGGATGTCCTCCCCAAGCCACAGAGCCAGGGCTGGAGTGGGCGGAAGGCCAGAGACTAGTACAGGGAAGTGCCTGCTGACGGCTAAGCTAGAGAGACAAAGCTGAGGCTGGAGAGGGCTAAAGGTAGAGGAGCAGTAGATGGGCTTACCTGCTGATGTCTCTATGCTGGCTTGCTGGACCAAGGGGAACAGTGAGAGGGCCAGGGGCAGTGACAGATGCTCCCTGGTAAGGATGATCTCCCAGCAGAGAGGCTGTGTGGGCTCCTGCTGGGAAGAGTGGGTTTTACTCCAGCTAGAGGGCTGGGGTGGCTGTCCTGGTGGAAGGACAGGAAAAGACTGAAAAGGAACCCAGGTATGGCAAAAGACACCAGAGTATGGTATGTGGAGCATTGAGGGACTAAGATGACCTGGCATATCAAGGACTATATGAAGTAGGGGTGATAAATAGACTGTGTTGGGACTTATATTTGAGACATTTTGCACTGTCTTTATAATAAATATGCCCCAAGGAGGGATATTATTGAGGGAAGAAATCCTGATGTGGAATTACTGGGGACTCTGAAGAAGAAGTAGGCATACGTGATGTGCTGTGGCCTGTTGCACTACGACGCACCAGGAAGGGGCTGCCTTTTCCCAGGTGTCTCAATAGGATGTTGAGCATGGGTCTCAATGGTGCTGAGACTTTGGGTACATAGCATCTTGTTGGAGTTGCTCAACATTTTATAGGCCCCATTTTTATGCATCATGAAAAGGTACTGTAGCTTCCTTTGGAAACCCATTGCACACACACATATATATATATATTAGTTTGTTAGTTTTAGGTCCAAATTGCCCTGGTTTTTACCTGATGACTATATATATATATATATATATATATATATATATATATATATATATATATATATTCACAAAAAATGTGAATGAATTATTTGAAGTGAGACATGGGTTTCTTTGCCATCTAACCTGTGACAAAGTTCCACCTTCATAGAGAGTGGAGATGGAACACTCCTATTCGGTCACCTAGCGTACTCCAAAACCCACCAAAGTAGCACTGATACCTCCAATATATTTGTGAGTGCCTTCTCCAGTCTCATTTTCAATGATTCTTCTAATAGGGCGTCCACTACTTCCCTTGGGAGAAACTCCCATAGGCTCATACACTTGTGATTAGAAAAGCCTCCTGATATCTCTGTGAAAAAATGTATTCTTTGAAGATACTATTTACTGCTAGCTTGGTGATTGGTGTGGAACAATCAGAGTAGAAAGCTGCCTGAGCCTCTTAATGGATTCATCTAACACTTTCTTTTTTACAAAGCCCTAAGTTCAGACCCTGGCGTAGGTCAAAAGTGACCAGGACATCAGTGATTTCACTTTCCTTCCTCTCTGTATTGCTAGGATTGTAGGTACTGTACCTAGCCACAATATGCTGAGATAATTCAGTTCCCTTAACCACAGCCTTTAGTGGGCATTAAAATTCAACTGATCTGCAGACTTAATGCAGATACTTAGTGTTTGTTAGTTTTAGGTCCAAATTGCCCTGGTTTTTACCTGATGACTTATGAAGTCAGAAGGACAGAATGGACTAATTCAGGGTAGAGTTTGCCATCTAATTTTTAAGTAGTATCATGTCAACATTTCTTTTAATTGATCCCAAGATCTTTGAAAGCCCTGACCTGTGCCTCTTCCTATGGCTATGTTACAATTTCAAGTGTGTTTTCTACTGTTTAGTCTGAACATATTCATCAGAACCTAACATTCTCTCTTGCTCTCATTAGAGCGTTTTTAAAGAATTCAAATTTAAAAGACTAAAAATCATTAAACAGGGGCCCTCATGACTCTGATGGCTGACAGCATGTGTGTAAATATTAAGCAACAGTGCTTTGTGGTAAGATTGAAATGATAATGAAAAATGTAGGCATCTGGAGTCAGGCATAGCTTGTAATGTATAAAATCTTGGACCCAGATTCAGCAAAGCACTTAAGGATGGGCATAAGTGCATTGCTGAATAAGAGCCCAAGTGAACACAGCCCATATCTGTGGGTCCTGAATACTTTCACTACAACCTGTTGATACTCAGTAAATGGTCTTCATGTTGCTTTAATGACTGTATGGTACTAACATTACTAGCCTCTTCCATCCAAGGATCTCAAAGCACTTCCCAACATGTGGGTTTTCATGATATTGCAATAAAGACACTCTAGCCCCTGTCTACAGCACCACTTACACTGTCGTTCACCGTTTCTGGAAAAGCAGACACAACATTTTCCATTTTTCGGTAAGCAAGTTTCAAACAGGTTTGATCAAGTGTAAGCATCGTGGCAGCACTGATATAGAGATGGAAAACAAGCTAGCAGAGGAGTTGGTTCTGGCTAAATTATGCTACTTGTCTTTTATACATTAACTCAGAGGTGGGCAAACTATGACCCTCCTGCCCAGCCCCTGAGCTCCTGGCCTGGTAGGCTTGCCCCCAGCCCCTTCCCTGCTGTTCCCCCTCCCCTGCAGCCTCAGCTCACTGCGCCACTGGTGCAACGCTCTGGGCAGCCGGGCAGTGCAGCTGCAGACCTGCGGCATGAGCCGGTGCCCTGGGCGCCATGGCTGTAGTGCCACCAGCCACCGGTGCTCCAGGCAGCGTGGTAAGGAGGCAGGGAGTGGGGGGCAGGGAGGTTGGATAGAGGGCAAGGGAGTTCAGGGTGGTGGTCAGGAGGTGGGAGTGTGGATAGAGGTCGGGGTGGTCAGAGGGCTGGGACCAGGAGTTGTTGAATGGGGCAAGGGTCCCGGGGGGGCAGTCAGGAAGGAGACGGGGGGTTGGATGGAGTGACGGGGGCAGTCAGGCCTGGGGGGTGGGGAGCATTCATGGGACAGGGAGCAGATGGTGGTGGATGGGGCAGGAGTCCTGGGGGGACCGTCAGGGGGCGAGAAGTGTGTGGGGGGGTTGGATAGGGGTTGGGGGCTAGGCCACGCCTGGCTGTTTGGGGAGGCACAGCCTCCCCTAACCAGCCCTCCATTCAATTTTGGAAACCCGATGTGGCCCTCAGGCCAAAATGTTTGCTCGCCCCTGCATTAACTGTTGCCTTCCACTTCATCCCTGCTCTATAAGGCAAAGTTCCAAAAGGTTTATGATCAGACACAATGGTATCTAAACAGATGGTCCACAAGAGAGGTAGGCTATGAGCTGAAGATCTGTGGTGTTTCCAAATGGCAAGCTGCCTGGGGTTTATGTACCTGTGTTTTAAGAAATATGACCATGCTCCTAGCAGGTTTTCAAGACCTAGTTCAAGCCCTGAGCCATTGCTGATCTAAATGAAGCTGTACCATAGCTGTAGAATGAATACAAAGATTTCTAATGTGGACAAGTCTAAAAAAGAAGAATCCTTGACCATGGTTGGGAAACCCAGACTGTTAAGGGTATCAAATGTATACTCTGTGAATGCAATCCCATGAATGGCACCAGCAACAGACACGGGTATGTTCCTCTAACTAAATTTAATGCAAAGTCTACGCAACTACTACATGCACTTTCAAGTTAAACATCTGAGAGCACCCCTTTTGTGCTTGCTTTCCCCAAATCTAGTGTAAGATTTTCCCAGCAGAAATTGTAAATGAAACAAAAATTTAAACAAATATTGCAGAATTTTCACGGGAGGAACACTTTAAATTCATAAATGCAAGTATCCGGACTTGAAACCTTATTCATACCTTAACAGCTATGTCCAACCAATAAAGAAAAAAATGGTGCATGTGACCTGTTCCTCTACTCAAACAACTTGTATTTTTGATGTTAAATACTCTCACAAACTGCTAAGGATCAAGAATCATTTAAAAACAAATGATTAACTGAATTTCTTGAATTGAGAAATTTGAAATCTGTTTATGCATAGTTTGTGAACAAAAAACAAACAAGCAAGCAACCCCCCCCCACAAAACTTCACCAAATAAATGTTTAATTTATTCACCCGTGACAGATAAAGATTGATTTGTAAAGACAGCCTGCTAGAATAGCTTACACTAGTGAGCAAGAACAGTGTGTGGGACTCTCAGGGAGTAAAAGCTAAATAAATACTGACTGTCTACAGGTTGACCCAGGTGATTGGGTGCCTTATTTTTGAGATTCCTACCTATTTTGATAGCTAAACATTGAGGCACCCAAAATTACTGGACACTTGGCAATGTTGTCCTTAACTTCTCTTAACCCTCAGTTATCCAGTATGTAAAATTGGCACATCCTATATAGCGTTTTGAGATCTGTACACTGCACTGCCTTTCATCTGCTTGCTTGGGGTAGATTGTGCCCTCCAGAAATCAGTGATGTTACTCATAGTTAAAGCTCAGTGATTTTTTTTTTTTTGACAAATAGTTTATTTGATGGAAAACGCAGTTTCAGTCAACCCAAAACCATTTGTGAATTTGGCCATTCACAAAATGGTCTGAGGTGGAGGTAGTGATGCTGCTTTCCCCTCCATATCAAATTTAGCTCAGTCATTAGGGTACTCACCTGGGAGGTGGCAGACCAAGTTTGAACCCCCGCTCTAGAACAGACCCAAAATGGACTTTTTTGATTCACCAATAATTTGGGGAAATTTCAGTTTCAGTTTGACCCTAACCCTTCTCCCCACCCTCCGCCCCTGTTTTTTCAGACCTGCAACTGAACTGAAAAATCAATTATTTGCCCATCTGTACTTACAATGGCTCTGTCTATAGACAGGGCTTCACTCAGTAGGAGTGAGGGAATCACAAATAGGCCCTTGGGTAGCTGGTAAGCTGCTTTCTTTAAATGACTAGCACCTTTGTCAGGGAGCTATAGGTAAACCCTGCCCTGCTTCGTCATCTTCTAATAATGCACTATCCCACCCTTTTCTGATTCTGTCTTTCTCTCATTAGCATGTTGGGGTGAAAAGAAGGTCAGGTAGTAATAAAGAGCTAACCGCTTTGGAATTGCTATGTCAACAAGGAGAATGAGGTTAGTTCTGAGTGCTCAGTATTTTATATGCTGTCAGTCAGTAAAGTACCTTGGGAATGATGGAGTGAGCTTTGCATCAGCACAGAGCAGGCATGTGAATCCTGTTTAATGCTGTGCCTTGTCATTTTAATGACGTAGGCTTAGGGGTGATCAGCTGCATGAGAGTCCATAACACAGTGTTGGTTTTAAATACCTGTAGTTCCATTCTGCTGTGTAATTGCCAAACAAGGTATAGTCTGTAACACTGACTCTGGCACTGATATGGGATAAATTCAATGTCTATTCCAGGGGTAGGCAACCTATGGCACGCATGCTGAAGGTGGCACGCGAGCTGATTTTCATTCACACTGCCCGGGTCCTGGCCACCAGTCCGGGGGGCTCTGCATGTTAATTTAATTTTAAATATCCGAGTCAATGGGTGTCAAAGTTAAAAAGCTTCTATATGGAATTACGATTTTAACTGTAGGCATCAAGGTTTGACAAATGTTGACTGCTATTAGAATAATGGAAACTATGAGCTTTGAGCTCTAAAACATACAGAGACAATCTAACTCCATAGTTCTGGTGTTAGCAGAGAGGGTGATGTTCCTAGCCTCTGTTGCCAGAAGCTGGGAATGGGCGACAGGGGATGGATCACTTCTTGATTGCATGTTCTGTTAATTTTCTCTGAAGCAGCTGGCACTGGCCACTGTCAGAAGACAGGATACTGGGCTAGATGGACCTTTGTTCTGACTCAGTATGGCCCTTCTTATGTTCTTATGACTAACTCTTTGAGCCTATGATAACTCTGGAATAAGTAGAATATGAATTACAGTAACTCCTCACTTAATGTCGTCCCGGTCAACATTGTTTCATTGTTATGTTGCTGATCAATTAGAGAACATGCTCGTTTAAAGTTGCGCAATGCTCCCTTATAATGGTCACTTGGCAGCTGCCTGCTTTGTCCACTGCTTGCAGGGAGAGCAGCCCGTTGGAGCTAGTGGTGGGGGCTTGGAACCAGGGTGGACTGGCAGCCCCCCTATCAGCTCCCGTTCCCCTAAGTTCCCTGTGCAGCAGTCACCCAGCAGGCTATCAATTGCCAGGCAGTTCAGCTGTCCCTCCCCCCACTGCTGTGTGCTGCTCCTGCCCTCTGCCTTGGAGCTGCTCCCCAGAGCCCCCTGCTTGCTGTGTGGGGGGAGGGGGAGGGAAGAGAGGGGGGCTAATGTCAGGGTGTACCCCTCCCCCCTACTCCTGCACCCCGCTTACCCCATTTCCATAGAGCAGGGGGGACATGACAGGGCTCAGGACAGAGGGAGCTTCCTGGCAGCAGCTTCTGTCTCAACTTGCTGATCTACTTAAAAAGGCAATGTACTTAGAGTGGGGTCAGCATATTGAAAGGGGCCTTGTGCATCTCTCTCTCTTTCTCTCTCTCTCTCTCTCTCACACACACACACACACACACACGGTGTGTGTCTCTGTCTGCTATGCTGTCTCCCCTCCCTCCATTCGTGCTGCCTTGTAGAGTGTGAGGCTACATTAACAACAATGGGTTAACCCTTGAGGGCTCAGCTGATTGTTAGTTGATCATTTAGCAGTAAGGCATTCCATGGGAAATATCCCACCCCCTGACTTCACCACCTCAACCAAGCTTCACAATCATCATTGCTGTGTATCAGCATTAAATTCTTTGTTTAAAACGTATACTGTCTTATATATAATCTTTCGTCTCATGAAAAAAATTTCCCTGGAACCTAACCCTCCCCCCCATTTACATTAATTCTTATGGGGAAATTGGATTCGCTTAACATCGTTTCACTTAAAGTCGCATTTTTCAGGAATATAACTACAACATTGAGTGAGGACTTACTGTACTTGTTCCGCTGCTGATTGTGTTCATTCATTCTCTTAGGCTCAGAGAATTTAAGGCTAGAAAGGACCATCATAATAATCTAATCTGATCTCCTGCACAACTCAGACTACAGAACCTCACCCACACAGTCCTTCAATAGACCATAACCTCTGGCCAAGTTACTTATATCTTCTACATTTGGCAATACTTAATTGTATTATGTATTCAAAATATAACTTGGGTACATGCCATTTATTTTCAAGGCAAACTGGTTTGTGTGCTAATGTGAAAATACACACCAGAATTGAGATGTTTTCAAAAAGGATTTCAGCAAACCCTGTCATAAGTGTCTTCTAAAGAGATTACCTAAATTGGTTGCTTAATTGAGATGAGTTTTTAATGAATGCAGAGTAGAATTTTTCTCTATACACTCGAGAATTCTTTGGGGGGCATATTCTTAAGGGAAGACTTAATCAAGCTGTTTTTTGGCAGTTTTCACTCAGCATTGTGTCTAGTTATATTGTTCTGCAAGTGTTTATATATTGGGATTCTCATGCATGCACTTGCTTTTCTTATTCACTCCACAGTTTTATCAATGTGGAAACCAATGTTGAGGTACTAAAATAGTCAATACAATGGTGCAGCAGGAACACTCACTTCTAAGAGAAGATGTTCTGGATGCCTGAAATGAGAGGAAGGAGGAATGAACTTCTGCTGTGGTTTAAGTGAATACTAATGTTTAGTAGAAGTGTTATGAATTCTCAGAGCCTTCAAAAATTGAGATTTTCATATTTCATTTTCAATTTCCAAAAATGGTGGATTTTAGTTGAAGGATTTCAGAAATATTTACCAAGAGATTTACAAAGTATATCCTGCCTCAACACCAGCCTTATTTGCAGCAAATTCATTACTTCAAGTTTGGGGGTAGAGAGTAGGAAAGTCCAATGAAATGTTTGTATCAGTAATAAATACTCAAGACAGCTGAACAGCTAAGGAGGAATGTGCTACTTACCTAAGGAGACTTGCCATAACCACAGTCCTTTGCATTCCTCAACTTGTCCTCAGTTTTGCTTCAGTCCTAAAAGAGAGGTATTAAAGAACTGGCATATATCACTGGAAGGTAGCCCCTCTTTTTTAAAAAAAATCCCAGGCCCTACTCTAGATGAGTTATAAACAAGCTACCCCTGCCTTTCAGCCAATGCCTTATCAGAGAGCATCCCAGTATCATTTGAGTGTAACTGTAAGCTGTGTAAGCAATTTAGAGACTATGGCTTTCTTAGAGAATACCCATGCTGGTTATCTGTGCTCTGAAGTTAGTTTTAAAAATTGTCACACAAAGAAAACAGAAACAAGCACTTCCATTGGGCAGACGGTAACTCTGCAGCACATCCTCATACTTCCTGTTTTTGTCTTCTGTTCACATCTGTTTGTTATCCTTGGTGCTGAAGTCTTCATCCATGCCTTCGTCTCCTATCACTGTGACTGCGACATCCTCCTACCTGACCTCTTAGTCCCAGATCCCCAGACTTCATGGGCAGAATGCTGCTGCTCATCCATTCACATGTACAAAGACATACAGTCATATCTCTCTTACCCTCCAATACTTCTACTGGCAGCATATCCATTTCAGGATCCAGTCCAAAACTGACAGCCTTGTTTCTAAAATCCTCCCTAGCCTTGCTCCAGGCTCTTTTGTACTTGGCTCATCTATCCTTTCCTCAACTAGCACTGGTGTCCTCGAAGAAGTGAGATTTTTACCCACGAAAGCTTATGCCCAAATAAATCTGTTAGTCTTTAAGGTGCCACCAGACTCCTTGTTGTTTTTGTAGACATAGACTAACATGGCTACCCTCTGATACTTGATCCCTTTACCTTCTCACTATTATTGGCACAAAAGCAATCTCCTTTGAACTTCCTGCCATCTGGACAGCCAGTCTCCCTATGGCCTTCTGCCTCTCTTACTATCCATCTCATCTCATTTCAAATCCTCTGGCTTATACCTCTGCATTTCTCTCTCCCTTTGCTATTTAGTCTTGATACTGGGTCTTTTAATTAAATCATTTGGGAATACAGGGATTTTGTTTCGTTTTGTTGCAGGACACTAACAAAATAAAGTTGCATTGAGTTTAGTGAGAAAGCACACATCATGATCATAGACCAGTGACCAGTCAAATGTATGCACAAGCCATTGTCTGAAGTGTCTTCACATGCAATTTTTGACCAGCTTCAGGTAACAAACAAACAAAGAAAAATCATACCCACATCTCTTTGTATATAGTTCTTTTTCTGTGAATTAACTTATCAGAGCAATCAATAATTTTCCCAGCTCTAATGAAGGCTAATGCAGTACACAAGTATCAGCCAGTATCAGTAACTCACAGATGATTAATCCCTTGTGAAAAGCTATGAGAGCTCTTCAGAAGAGACTGCAACCGTGTTCAGTAATAGTTACTCATAAATAACATTCTAACAACGCTTCAGAGGAGAGATTGCTATGCCATGCCTAGCCACAAGGGGGCATGACAGCTGCTTGTCATTCCTTGACACCCCAACTGGCTTTGAAAATATCAACCGAAATATTTTCCTCTGATTGTTAAACCAAAAATTATATCAGGTTGAAAACTAGTTTGCAGTTTCTTCTAGATTATTTGAATGTTAGTCCATGCACCAGCAAAAGCAATCCAACAAAGCAGTGAAGCATGTGTTTAATTTTAGGCATATGAGTAGTTCCATGGACAATAAGTGTGCACTTAACTGCGCTCTGTAGGATCAAGGCCTTAATCTCCATGCTAAGGTCTCAGGTGAGAGTCACAGTAAGTGGTGAATAGGCCCTCTTTTTTAGGCCTTCTTCCACAGGGTGAATTTCATCCCAATATCTGCTGCCCGTCTCATTAAATCCTGCTTTTGGAATCAGGACTCCAATTCATAGCTTATTCCTGGTATCAAGTGTACCTCCCCTTGATGGCTATTAGATTTTAAAATTGATTGTGTTACTTATTATTAGTAAATGAGGTCCTTATTTTTTGAAGGGATAGAACTCTGTACCCAAGGAAACTGTTAACAGCTGTTCTTTTTTAGAACAGAAAATGCTCATTTGTAACCATATCATTCATGAACTATGAATCATCATGGATTTTCCATGAGCAGAATAATATTGAAACACAAAAAACACAGGAACCTGAACTGAGTGTTCAGATTGTCAGAGGTAGCAGGTTATTTTGTATTTGTCAAGTACAGAAGCATTAAACGTTTCTGTTTAAATTATTTTTTTCTCTCATTATTTAATTTGTCATAAACTTAATGGACCACATTCATGCCTGGTGTAATTCTAGGGAAATTAATGGAGTTACACTACAGATTAATTTACTCTTTGATTTTTGAACCTGTTTTACAGTGAATGCATGTTTGGTGTCAGAGTTTTTGCCACATTCGTCTGACACTAGAGGGATAAGGATATAGTTGATAGAGAAATATATATAGCACATTTATGCTTTCTTTTTAATTTTCACTGAAATTCATCAACAACTAAACCTTTTTTTAGCAATATCTTACATTATTCTCTTCTTGGTCAGTGGTTACTTTAAGCTTTATAGTATCTGCATCAGCAGACCATGACAACATGTTGATTCCTTGAGGCAGTGGATTGATTTCTTTTCTTTTTAAACCAAAGCACAATATAAGTTTATGAGACGAGAAACCCTGAGACACATCCTTCTCAGGGCCTGTGTGGTTTCAGTATTCATCTGTTGAAGGGTAATTCACAAGCACAATGAAGAGAAGTGTGAGTGTAATACATATACTGGTATATGTCTCTGGAGGACTGTTTGACTGGACACAGGGCCTGAACCAAAGCACTGGATCCAAGCCCAGCCAGGCATGGGAGTGAGAAGATCCTTTCCAAATCTGAATACATCAGAATGGGAAGGTTGGGCCCTGTCATTTAAATGGGACAAATCAAGACCCTGGATCTTAATGTCACTGAAATTTGGAGGTAGGCTGACTCTTAGGATAGATTTTTTTTCTAGTCCCAAGTGGATGCACTAGGCATAATCTAGGCCCTTGTACTCCTGGCATTCAAGAAGCAGCGGAGATTATTGATTGCTGAATTATCCCCCCCAAAAGCAGTGTGAGGGTGCAGGGTGCTGGCTCAACTTGCCCACTCTGGGCTGATGCAGGGAGAAGTGCACCCTGGAAAAGGGACCTTTCAGCTGTGCATACACCTGGTGCTGTTGAGACACCAGACCTCCCTTAGAGTTTAACATGGTGTAAAACTAACCTGCCATACGGGGGGGAGGGGAAGGATGCTACTCTCTACATATATACCTGCAATGAGCGAATCTAGTAGACTGTGTCTGAGAGCTTCATGAATTTTTCAGCATTCTGGATTCACAAAGCATCTTCCTCTCAAATTCATTCCATGTTTATTTTTCTGTAAACTAACAAAAATCTGCTTTAAAAGGGAAACTTGTGCATAGAGTAAAGAAATTTATGAAAGGGAGCCTTTAATGTATGCCACATGTTCTTCTCAATGAGAATATGACTAAGACCTGGCCAATGACTGGATGGGCCAGCTACCAGAGAGTCAGTTACTGCGAAGTTATGTGCCACACAAAAATAGAAAGAACAATGCACTATGTTTTGTCTTCAGGACTATGAAAACCACATACACTATTAAAGGGAGGACTAGCAAATACCATCCTAGATGATATTTACTGTTGCTAACAATGAGCCTCCTTGATATGTGAGGTTATCTGAAGCTGTTGCATTTTTCTGATCCAAAATTGTGCTTTCAGTTTTTCCCTGGAGAAGTCTAAGTTCCTAACTGATTTGTGTTTAAGTGGTTCATCAGAGTAGCAGCTCCCCACTACAGGAACTGATCAGTTGGCCTGTGAGTGGAGTTGTGGAGAAGAAATTCAAGTGAGATTTCTCCAAATGCTGATGTCTCTGAGATCTCTAAGAATCATATAGAGTGGCCAATGTCTGTCCTGTGCCCAGTTACACAGGGGATTCTTCTCTGCCAGCTGCTTTTCTGTCCTCCCTGAATGGTCAAAGCTCTCAGGGTATCCTGTTAGTGTATGAAATTTTCCAAGCCGTGTTGGAGCTGTGATTCTTTGAACTGTCTCATTTTTTTCATCCTGCCTAACGGCATTATCTTGCATTAATTCATTTCCTCAAGCACCGTGCTCACAGAGCGGTCTGTGCATCATGTACGCTTACCGATCAAAATATTACTTTATCAGTGTAGGTTATTTGCCAGAAGCCTGGAGAGGGAATACTTCACCAGGCAGGCAAGCTTGGTTATGTAAAAACAAGCTTTTTGTAATAAAGTAGCACCAGAATCCACAGCTGAACTCAGGGCCCATTGTTCTAATTACTTTACAAATATATAGTAAGAGATTAAACTCGTTGGGACATAGAGTGGGAGGGAAAATGGACATAGAGAGGTGAACAGACTTGTCTAAAGACATGAACCAGATCACTAGCAGAGCTGGGAATAGAATTCTGTTTGTTTGTTTTTTTTGCCTCCTGGTCCAGTGACGGCCGTACTGGGTCAGACTAAAGGTCCATCTAGCCCAGTATCCTATCTTTTGACAGTGGCCAATGCCAAGTGCCCTAGAGGGAATGAATAGAGCAGGTAATCATCAAGTGATCCATCCCCATGTCGCCCATTCTCAGCTTTTGGCCAACAGAGGCTAGGGACACCATCCCTACCCATCCTGGCTAATAGCCATTGATGGACCTATCCTCCATGAATTTATCTAGTTCTTTTTTAAACCCTGTTATAGTCTTGGCCTTCACAACCTCCTCTGGCAAGGAGTTCCACAGGTTGACTATGTGTTGTGTGAAGAAATACTTCCTTTTGTTTGTTTTTAACGTGCTGCCTATTAATTTAATTTGGTGACCCCTAGTTCTTGTGTTATGAGAAGGAATAAATAACATTTCCTAATTTACTTTCTCAACACCAGACATGATTTTATAGACCTCTAGCATATCCTTAGGCTTCTCTTTTCCAATCTGCAAAAGTCCCAGTCTTTTCTGAACCTTTTCCAATTCCAATATATATATATATATAGAGAGAGAGAGAGTTGTGGTGACCACATTTACACACAGTATTCAAGATGTGAGCATACTATGGATTTATATAGAAGCAATATGATCTTTTCTGTGTTATTATCAATACTTTTCTTAATGATGCCCAACATTTTGTTAGCTTTTTTGACTGCCGCTGCACATTGAGTGGATGTTTTCAGAGAACTAGCCAGAGTGACTCCAAGATCTCTCTCTTGAGTGGTAATTGCTAATTTAGACCCCATCATTTTATATGTATAGTTGGGATCATGTGCATTACTTTGTATTTATCAACATTGAATTTCATCTGCCATTTTGTTGCCCAGTCACCCAGTTTTGTGAGATCTCTTGGTAGCTCTTCGCAGTCTGCTTTGGACTTAACTATCTTGAGTAGTTTTGTATCATCTGCAAAATTTGACACCTCACTGTTTACACCTTTTCCCAGATCATTTATGAATATGTTGAATAGAACTGGGCCCCATAGAGAACCCCGGGGGACACCACTATTTACCTCTCTCCATTCTGAAAACTGACCATTTATTCCTACCCTTTGTTTCCTATCTTTTAATCAGTTACCGATCCATCAGAGGACCTTCTCTCTTATCCCACCTTACTTTGCTTAAGAGCCTTTAGTGGGGGACCTTGTCAAAGGTTTTCTGAAAATCTAAGTACACTATATCCATTGGATCTCCCTTGTCCACATGCTTGTTGACCCCTCAAAGAATTATAGTAGATTGGTGAGGTATGATTTCCCTTTACAAAAATCATGTTGATTCTTCCCCAACAAATTATGTTAATCTATGTGTCTGACAATTCTGTTCTTTACTATAGTTTCAACCAGTTTGCCTAGTACCGAAATCAGGCTTACTGGCCTGTAATTGCCAGGATCACCTCTGGAGCCCTTTTAAAAAAATGGCATCACATTAGCTATCCTCCAGTCATTTGGTACTGAAGCTG
Organism: Malaclemys terrapin pileata; assembly: GCF_027887155.1. Classification (NCBI taxonomy): domain Eukaryota; kingdom Metazoa; phylum Chordata; order Testudines; family Emydidae; genus Malaclemys; species Malaclemys terrapin. Next base: position 31,668,386 of record NC_071512.1, read on the forward strand.
ATTTAAATATTAGCGGTTAGTAGTTCTACAATTTCACATTTGAGTTCTCTCAGAACTCTTTGGTGAATACCATCGGGGCCTGGTGACTTATTACTGTTTAATTTATCAGTTTGTTCCAAAACCTCCTCTAATGACACCTCAATCAGTTCCTCAGATTTGTCACCTAAAAAGAATGGCTCAGGCCTGGGAATCTCCCTCACATTGTCAGCCATGAAGACTAATGCAAAGAATTAATTTAGTTTCTCCGCAAAGGCCTTATTGTCCTTGAGTGCTCCTTTAGCATCTCAATCGTCCAGTGGCCCAACTGGTTGTTTAGCAGGCTTCCTGCTTCTGATATACTTAAAAAAAATTGCTATTACTTTTTTAGTCTTTTGCTAGTTGTTCTTCAAATTCTTTTTAGGCCTTCCTAATTATATTTTTACACTTAATTTGCCAGAGTTTATGCTCCTTTCTGTTTTCCTCACTAGGATTTAATTTCCACTTTTTAAAGGATGTCTTTTTGCCTCTATTTCTTTTACTTTGTTGTTTAGCCAGAGTGGCTCTTTTTTAGTTCTCTTACTATGTTTTTTAATTTGGGGTATACATTTAAGTTGAGCCTCTATTATTGTGTCTTTAAAAAGTTTCCATGCAGCTTGCAGGGATTTCACTTTTGGCACTGAACCTTTTAATTTGTTTAACTAACTTCTTCATTTTTGTGTAGTTCCTCTTTCTGAAATTAAATGCTAATAGTGTTGGACAGCTGTTGTGTTTTCCCCACCACAGGGATGTTAAATTTAATTATATTATGGACATGATTACCAAGCAGTGCAGCTATATTCATCCCTTGGACCAGATCCTGTGCTCCACTTAGGACTAAATCAAGAATTGCCTCTCCTCTTGTGGGTTCCAGGACTATCTGCTCCAAGAAGCAGTCATCTAAGGTGTCAAGAAACTTTATTTCTGCATCCTGTCCTGAGGTGACATGTTCCCAGTCACTATGGGGATAGTTGAAATTCCCCATTATTATTATTTAGTTTTTTTATTTTTATAGCCTCTCTCCCTGAGCATTTAGCAGTTACTAACACCATCCTGGTCAGGTGGTCGGTAATATATCCCTATTGCTATATTCTTATTATTCAAGCATGGAACTGCTATCCATACAGTTTGGTTCATTTAAGATTTTTGCTTCATTTGATTCTACACTTTCTTTCAAATACAGTGCCACTCCCTCACCAGCAAGTAGACAGATAGGATAACGCTGAGGGCTTGTCTTCACTATGGGGGTAAGCCGACCTAAGTTACACTATTCCAGTTACGTGAATAACGTAGCTGGAGTTGACATAGCTTATGTTGACTTATCCCAGTGTCTTCACTGTGCTGCGTTGACGGGAGACTCTGGTTGACTTGCCTTACTTTTCTTGGAGTTCCAGGGTCGACCGGAGAGCGCTCTGCAATCGATTTAGCGGGTCTTCACTAGACCCGCTAAATCAGTGGTTCCCAACCTTTTTCGTCTGGTGGGTGCCAGACGACGAGCCATGGAAGATCATGGCGGCGGATGAGCATCCGCCGAAATGCCGCTGACAAACAGTGTCATCCAGAGGCGTTGCCACCAAAATGCCGCCAAAAATCGGCGGCATTTCGGCAGCAACGCCTCTGGATGGCGCTGCTTCTCAGCGGCATTTCGGTGGATGCTTGTCCACCGGCCAGTACGCGGGCGCACTTAAAGGCCCCAGCGGGCGCCATGGCACCCGCGGGCACCGTGTTGGGGACCCCTGCACTAAATCAACCCCTGCTGCATCAATTGAAGCAGTGTCAATCTTCCCAGTAGTGGAGACCAGCCCTCAGACTCATAGAAAATTTTTAGGCTCCAGAAATGGGAAGAGGAGGTAGTGGTTGAGTTCCAAAAGACACATAGTCTAGCAGATCATGCACAAGAGCCAAGAAGTTTGATTCCCACTTCTGCCATTAACTGACCTTAAAACTTTGTGCTTATATGTCAACATCATTATCATCACTTTTGCACACACTGAGACACAAAGGTGAAGTGGCACTAAATCATACAGGAATTCATGTTGTAATTAGGATTAGAACACCAGTTGCTCACTTTGTCAGAATAATTCTGGAGTGCATTTTATGGTGGTGTCCCTGAGGTAGGGGAGAAATGTTTTGATCCACAAATGTTTGGGGGGGAGGGGGAATGATAAAAAAAAACAACCTCTGTTTACAGGGTAACAATTTTCTTCTGCGGTCCCACTTACATCAGATATTCTGTGGAGTTAATCACATTTGAGAAGAACAGCTAGGCACAAGCTGCTATTTCCTAACCTGTAATCAGCAAGCAAGAAATAATTATCATGTAAAACCAGCTTCATTATACAATGGGTCTGATTTACTGCTACTCGTTTTAAGTTTGCCTTTAAAATAAATAACACAAATAACAGGTTGTCAGCGGCAGAGTTCCATGGATTTTAGTGTTTGAAAGCTTCAGAATGCACAGTAACAGTATGTCACCATACATGCTACATATATGAATCTATGTCTACACTGCATGTAGGAATGTCTACATTCCGCACTCCTTATGGCAGCGTGTGGAATGCATACACTACATGACTGTCTGACATGGGTATAAATAGAAACTGTAAACGGTGAGGCACTGCTCAAGCAAGAAGAGTAAAGAGATGCCTGAACCCTGTGGATATGTTCCTTACCCGGCTTTCTACATGTTCAAGCAGTGCCTCCCCCAGGGCTCCATCTACACTGCTATTTTCTGATAGCACAGCACCATTTTGGAAAAGATATTGTGGAAAAAATTTAGGCTGCAGAAAGAGGAAGAAGAGGTGGTGGTGAGTAGTCTAGTGGATTAGGCACAAGAGCCAAGAAGTTTGGTTCCCACCTCTCTGACATCAAGAAAGCAGTGGGACACTTCACTGCTACTTTTAGCAGTGTAGTGTTCCTCTGCTTTCCTGCTGGTGGAGCTTTTTCCCACTGCAGGGAAAGGCTCCAATAGTGGGGAAAGGTTCTGGAAGGGAGGAAGTAGCAGGGAAAGGCTCTGGAAGCTCTCCATTGCTGGAGCCTTTCCCCACTGCAGTGAAAGACTTTGGCAGAGGGGAAAGGCTCTGGCAGGGGGAGGTAGATTTACACAGATTTAAGGGCCAGGTTGTGCCACCTTTACTCACATCAAGTGGTATTTTACTCTGTTAATCTTTACTTATATGGCCACTTCAGGGATTTGTATATCCCATTTTGCCTTCTCCTCCTCCTCCTCACAACATCCCCTTTCTTGTAATTAATTATTAGGCTGTGTTGCTGGGGCTAATAAAAGCCCAGTTTCTACTGATCAGAGAATCACTCTCACTTGTATTTTTGTGGTTTTTTTCTACTGAGCCCTTCCCAACACCCTTTTATGTTTTATTGTGATTTCTTAGAGACAGAAACCTGTTTCAATTCAGCTTTGATATGAGATTTTACTCCTTGCTTTACTGAAATATAGGCAAATATATTAAATAGTATTACACTATCCCAACAGATTTCATTCTGAGTTATAAAGGATTGCTTCATCAGCAGAGAAGGTTAGAAATATTAATTGCTTTGTTCAGAATAATTTCAAAGTTAGTAAAACACAAACCATTGATCAATAAAGGTGAGAGAAGGCTTTGGGCCTGAAGGGAAGAAATAATACATTCATTACAGTGAACAAATTCAATACAAGGAATGAATCAATGTCATATCTTGGTGGGAAATGTATTACATGCAGTCCTAAATAATCCAGTGAAGGCCAGAATGGAATTTATTTTGTGTGATATTTGAAAAATGACTTTACCTCCTTGAATGCACAGTTGTTTGATATTTTCCATAGAAGAAAACATAAAATAATGCTATAATTGTCAAATTCTACCCTTTGAGGTACACTGTAACACTCACTGAAGTCAATAGGCCATATCTTACTATCACCCTGTTTATACAACTCATATGCGTATAGAATTTAATAGAGAATTAGGGTTCAGGGTCACGAATCACAACAGCAAGTCAGGATGTGATGCCCATCACAGAGTGAGATAAAAGAATAAAGCACTTCTTTAAAAGGAAAGGGGATATTTTTGCTCAGTAAACAGAAGAATACACAAACCTTTCTCCTCCAAGACCACATAATGATGCAATTTCTTAAAAAACAACAATGAGGAGTCCTTGTGGCACCTTAGAGACTAACAAATTTATTTGGGCATAAGCTTTCAGGGGCTAGTTCTTCTGCATGCAGTTAGTTTTTCAAGTATCTGGGTTAACTTTCTCCAGTATGTGTCTCCTAGAACAGTCTTCTCTTCAGCATCAGTTTTCCCCATATTCACAGAATGCCAGGTGGGCCAGCATTTTATAGGCCTTCTGGCTCCTCTCCTTCCTAGCATTCTTTGCTAAAAAGGAGCTTGACAGGCAGGTTTTTTATCTTCTCTTTATCTTCAGCACAACAAGTCTGCTGTAGATCAGAACTTTGAGTCTATTCTCTAGGTACAAACAATTTTTTCAGGGCCTGCTTTCAGGTCTATTTTCTTGAAAGTGACTGGCCTAGTTTAGTAACACTGGGGGGAAGTGGGAATCTTGGCCCACCTTTTTCTCAAGGCTAACAAGGAGAGTTTGTTAAAAGGCAGTGAGTGGTTCTTTCTTTCTGGAGGCTCTTCTTTAATCACCGAAGGCTGCTTTTCCCATCATACCTGGCTTGAGGGTACGTCTTCTCTACCCGCCGGATTGGCGGGTAGCAATCGATCTATCGGGGATCGATTTATCACGTCTCATCTAGACACGATAAATCAATCCCCGAACGCACTCCCCGTCGACTCCGGAACTCCACTAGGGCGAGAGGCGGAAGCGGAGTCGACGGGGGAGCCGCGGCCGTCAAGCCCACGCCGTGAGGACAGGAGGTAAGTCGATCTATGATATGTCAACTTCAGCTACGCTATTCTCGTAGCTGAAGTTGTGTATCTTAGATCGATTCCCCCACCACCACCCTCGGGTAGACCAGCCCTTAAACTTCTATATCCTTGAGAAAGGATTTCCTTTTCCAGTCCATTCTATACACTGTTTTAGAGTAATTTCTCCAGAACTGTTACATGTCTTAAAACAAGTTCATGGGCTTAATCCGTATTGTATGCTGCAAGGCTCTTCCATAATGGCAGAGAAGCCAATGAAAGTTCGTTGCAGATCAATATCCATGAGAGTTATTTGTATGCATTCTGGGACAATATTTGACTGATAGAATACCCGTCTCTTATACAGCACTCTGCATCCATAGATCTCAACACACTTCACAATCTTTAATGTCTTTATCCTACCCTGCACCCTTATGAGGAAGGGAAGTATTATTGTCCCCATTTCCCACATTGGGAACTGAGGCACTAATAGAGTAAGGGCCTTGCTTGAGGTCACACAGGAGATCTATGGCAGAGCAAGGAACTAAATCCAGGTCTCAGGCTAGTCCCCGGATCATTGGAGCATCCTTGAATTCAAATTGGCTATGTGTAATATTAAATACAATCGAGTAAAAATAACACAACTCAAAAATCGGAGAGGAAATTATCTCTCTTCAGTATGATTTGAAACCCTGGCAGTGCAGAGAAGACAGAACTTCATATCACATTTCCTATCATTCTTGTCTGTTCTTTTTATTAGTAGTAGTGTCTTGCGTGGTATTGTCTGCTCCCTGACTGAATTATTGAATCTTTGTACGCCAGGGAATAACAAATAGCAGCAAAAAGTGAATCCTCTTGTTGCTGAAGGAGAACATCTGTTCCCTAAACTCTTGTGTGTACAAAAGGGGTGTGAACATGTAGTTGAAGTAAAATGTATCTTTGTGAGCATACTTCTGGAGTATTCAAGCTAGCTCTAATAGAAATCCCCTTTGCAAAAGAATGAAGTGAGAAAATGATATATTGGCAGAATTATCACCCTGCTGATGGTTGCATTGTTGGGTGCTCACTTAGGGTTGGTCTACACTGGGGGGTGATCGATCTAAGATACGCAACTTCAGCTACGAGAATAGAGTAGCTAAAGTCGACGTATCTTAGATCGCTTTACCTCGCGTCCTCATGGCGCGGGATCAACGGTCGCGGCTCCCCCGTCGACTCCACTTCCGCCTCGCACTCTGGTGGAGTTTCGGAGTCGACGGGGAGCGCATTCGGGGATCGATTTATCGCGTCTAGACGAGACGTGATAAATCGATCCCCGATAGATCGATTACTACCCGCCGATTCGGAGGGTAGTGAAGACAGACCCTTAGTCTTTACTCCCTTTGATTTCAGTGGGTGTCTCCCTGACTTAAGGATTTAAGGACTGAACCCTAATTGAGGCTTATTTCCCAAGTGACATTCAGTGTGTATTGTTATAGCTGCTGGTTGTTCAGTAGAGGCGTAGTTCTGGTCTGTACTGGCCTTGGAGCTTCTGTTGGGATTCAGTGGGACCAATCCTGCAAGGTGCTGAGTGCTTCCTTTGAACAACTGAGCACCCTTAACACCCAGTTATTTCAATGGGAGTTAAGAGCACCCAGCACTTTGACAAAACTACTCTGTATCTTCCCAAGTCGCTCCTATGGTGTTATGTTAACAGCTGTAATTGGTGCATAGACAAATGCACATTTATTTTTTTCATTCTTTTGAGGTTGGGACTGTACCATCACTGATGCTAATCTGCATTTCCTGCCTGGAACATTTGATGTGTGCAGAGGTGATGATGGTGGCTAATTAAAAAACCTACAGACCTAATGAGTATAAATGAGAGATGTGATTAAAATGATTCAGTAGGGGACAGTGGATGAAAATACCAAAAAAAAAAAAACCCAACATCTAATTTGTTATCTGTAAACAGAGTACGACCCTCAGATTAGTAAATATATTATGCACATTTTATGTTTTTCCACTGATTTTTTTCCATGGCTTGCCTGGGTTTAGAACATAATACATGTGTTAAACTCCTTTGTCAGCTAACAAGCTGAGTGTTTACTGTGTTGACTATTCAGTATCATGACTGATTTATTAACACTCTGACTGCAAATAAAAAGCTGAGCAAACATCAAAATATGAAAGCATAACATGGGACTTGCGATACATTTTACATGAACTTGGCTGTCATTCATCCTCTGGAAAGTATATCTTAGTTTGTTTTTTTGCTGCACAACTTGGGATCTACAGACATTGTTTTTAGCCGTTTTGCTCTTCTGCCACCCATTTTACCAAAAAGGCTCTTCCCCTTGGAGAAGTTCAGTCATGAACTGGTTTGAAAGAGGAGCTTTGCCCTGTTTGGCATATTGGAAGTTAGAAGCAGCACAGCTCCTGGATCCTAAATGAGCTCGCAGGGGTTACCTGGTTGCTCTTTGGGATAAAGGGGGGCTGAAAAAAATTAGTATATTTTGTATTGCTTTAGTGCCTAGATGCCTCAGTCAAGGCTTGGATCCCCATTGTGCTCAGTTCTACTCAGATGCACCAAAAAAATGACCCCTGCCCCAAAGAGATCACCGTCTACATGTGTGAGAGACGACAGGTTGATACAAAAACAACATGGGGAGCACAAGGTAATAGTGAGTTACTTATGGTTAGTGTAATATGCAGTGGCAGCAGCACATTAGCTGCCCAACCAGTGTTAGGAGTTTTATAGATATCATGGCAGAGGTAGCTTGCAGGAGCTGAACATGTAATGGCTTTGAATTTGTCCAGGGAACTCCTGCCATTCCTGAGGGGCAGTGTCTGCGGGAAAATCTGACTAGTGGACACTAAAAGTTGACTTTGGGTTCATGGCTCAATAGTGCATAAGAGATTTGAGTTATCTGTGATTTGCCAATCTCTAAATCTGGTAGGTTGAAAATTGGTCCTGCAACCCCCAGCACCTCCACTCAGCTGTCTCAGCAGTCATGGGTACAATGATTGCAGAGATGAGAGGAAATTGAGGTTAAAAATTTGCATATTGAAACATCTGTACATAAAACTAGTTCCTAGGATCAGAGGTTCACAGGAGTTCAGCTTCAGCATTTGGGGGGCACTGTGTAATGAACGCAGGGGCTTCAGCCAGCAGATGCAACCATTCCATAAATCATACACAAACTGAAGAGTTGGGATTAGGACTCTGCTGCTTCAGCTGCCACTCAAAGCTATGAGACCTGTAATAGTTCCATTATACTCTCTGTGGTCCAATCACAAGGGGGCAATCTCTCTCACACACACACACAGTCAATATGTTACATACTCCTATTTAAAATCAGTGTCTCATGAGCCTTCATTGAATTGAACAGGAGACAATGAACTCAGTTAAATCAATGGTAATTCTATTACAAAAGAGAAGAGACGAGACTAAGGAAGGGTTTAATAATTAGCAAGTTGCTAGTAGAAAGGTGATGTGCTTGGAGGAGCATTGCAGTGGCCAGACTGTGCATTTATCCATCACTGCTGCGTTAGTGGGGAGTGAAGAGGGCCATGCCTTGGCAATACCTCCAGAGCCACCCTTCCTGCAGAGAACACAGACAGGCACAGTGCTTCTAGGGACACGAGGAGAACACATACAGGAACAACCATTATTTCTCCCTATTAGGGAGAGCATGTTTCTCCCTCAGCACTGGCCATGAGCCAACGGAAAAGGGGTTAGAGCCAGGGGTTCAGCCTTGCTCTACCCTATTTCAGGTAATTGGCATCATTAGCAGTTCTCTGACTCCTTTCTTCTTTCTGCAGACATGCATAGTGAGTGGGGCTTCAGTGGCCAGATCTTAAAATCCTAATATTGCAGGACCTTTGACAAAAGAAACGTGTACATGTTTCCATCACTCACTTGGTGATACTCCCGAGAAATCCATACCATGTACATGTGTAGCTTTTCTACCCCATCTTTGTGAGTGGGACAGTGTTCCGGCAGTGGTTGGGAGTGTCCATTGGTGATGCGGCTATGGTATCCATTATAGCTATGTTCTCAATAGGAGCAGCACCTCTGAAAATTGGGCATGGTGAGACCAGAGAAGTGGGTTTGGGATATATCCCTACCATGAACATTAAAGCCAAGTTCTACCTTCAGCTTAGACCTGCTGGTGTTTCTAGAGTTGGATTCTATGGCAATGGAATCACTTCAATCCCACTTGGGACCCAGGCAATGTCATGGTGTTGCATGGTGGTGATGATTGATGCTACATGATTACCCTGTCATCCTCATGATTTTGTAAGATATACATTTGTCCCATTAGATTTTAGCCCAACCTTAGCTCCGTGTATACATAACTCCCATTGACCTCAGTAAGTGATGAGGCTGCATATCTAGATCTCTGGAGCTAGTTCCCTCGCTTGTGAGAAGTGCCACAATCTCAGTGAGTATAAACTTGGTAGAAAACTTTGATTTGCCTGCTCTATGCCCAACTCATGCTGCTCAAGGGCATGTCAGAAGCCCCCCTCATCACACAGGGGACTTGTCCTTTTTCCCATTATCAGTTTAGTTGCAGTTAAGACCTTCCTTGGCCACAAAGGGAGGGTAAGATTTGCTCCTAGGAATTTTAGAATCTGGCTTTAAAGGTACGTCCTACATTGATGATGTTGTTTTGCACCAGTTCTCGCAAAGTCCAGGGTTCTAAAGAAAGGACAGAAACCATTTAAAAAACTTTCACACACTGCCTTTAATCACCCAAGACCTACAAAAGCCGCAAGGTATATCAAGGAAATGGTATCAAAAGGTTTTCTAGTAAATTGTTGGCAATTTGCATAATTGTGCCTTCTACAATTTTAAGTTTCCTCTATGAAATGCTAAAGATCTTTTGTTTCATTTCTTGGAGAGAATAAGCTATTCAGAAGCCACGGTCTAGAAAACTCAGGGAATCTCACTGGGTAACTCACTTGGCCACATTGAGCAGTATCGTCCTGAGCAAGCGCTCCGATGGGAATGCATGGGACCTCCTGAGAAGAAAGGTACCAATCAGTGTAGGTCAAGGTGGCGGGATCATGCTCTTGGAGAGGAATTTAAATTAATATTCAAAAGTGCTTGTGTGGTGAGCCTTGAACCACTTACGGGCTCAGTGGAGAACTTTAAAGTGCGATGAAATGTTAAGACAGCACAGGAAAAGGAACATTTTTAAAAAATGTGAAGTTGTGAACTAGAGTAGTCACCATTTATTTGCCCACACACAGTGGTATGAGTCAACACTGGATTTCCCTATGCTTAGAATAGAGAAGAAGAGTAGAGTCTCGGACTCCCTTGGGTAATAAATGTTATAACGAAGTTCACTACAATGCAGCAGTTCTCAAACTGTGGGTTGGAACCCCAAAATGGGTCTCGACTTCATTTTAAAGGGGTCGCCAGGGCTGGCTTAGACTTGCTGGGGCCCAGAGCCAAAGCCAAAGCCTGAACCTCACCACCCAAGGCCAAAGCCTGAGGGTTTCAGCCCTGCATGTTGGGATTCAGGTTACAGGCCCCCTGCCTGGGGCTGAAGCCCTTGGGCTTCAACTTTGCCCCCCTTCCCCACCGCGGGTCAGTGTGGCTCGGGCGGACTCAGACTTTAGTCCCATGTCCTGCGGTCATGTAGTACTTTTTATTGTCAGAAGGGGGCAATGAAGTTTAAGAACCCCTGCTATAGTGAATAGATTCCCCTGCCAACGCAGCTTGCGCTTGCTGAAAGATTTTCTAAAGTTATCTTTCAAACTAACTTAAACCCTGTGGACTTGACCCAATTGATTTTGTGGATTTCATGATAAAGACCACACACACTCATAGTTAAAGAATTATTGTTTAGAGCTAAAGCCAGCAGAAACTCAACAGTTTCAACAGAGATTCACTTTGCATTGCAGGATTAACTTCTGCCACTGAGCAAGCTCCTGGAGGCATTATGCATGCTTCTGGCCTCCAGCTATCCCCAGTTCAACAGCACATTTCTTCCTCTCCCCAGAGAACAGCTCTAGCTTTTTAGAGCCAAGCTTGGATGGTTTCCAGCATTAGCCACAAAGGTGGAATGCTTGGCTCTTGTGCTAGTTATTAAATACTGCAGCACAGACAGGCAACAGATCAGTGACCATAGCTAATAGCAACAAAAAAGGATTAAATGAACCATGAACCTCAGGTTCAATTTGTGGATGTCATTAAACACTGAGATGGCTATTAATTGTCACTTTTTATTTTTCCTAGCCTTATTTAGACACATGGGGGAAAATATGTCTGATTGCATTAGGATTAACAAACAGTGGTATGGTCTCTTTGTGAGAATAAATGACGGGCTATTGTGTCCGGATTAGATCCAAGAATATCTGAATAATGCCAGACTGGGCTTCCTGCCCTTTGCACTTAGACCTCTTGCTAGCATTGATTTCCATGCTAGTATCCCAGTTGTAGAAATCGCATAACAATCACTGAAGTTGGCAGAAGATATTTCTGCTTGGCAAATGATCCAGAAACATTCCCCTATCCACAGGTTTATTGGTCTCTAAGAAATGCATACTTAAGATGTTCCAGCATTTCATTATAGTATATGCATGCAGGCTCAGGAGATAGCTTTAAGCAAATGCTTCCTTTATCATCAAAATCTTTTCCCCATACTTCACTCCTAATCAATACACTATCTTATTAAATGCTTTAGTTTGGCATTTGCCAGAATTTGTTGTATCATGATATAAAAGACCATAATCCAATTAAACCAGAGGACCATACTGTGGATGGATAGATTCGATTGGAGAGAGAAAGAGTTCACCATTGTATGAAAATGCAAAGCTCAACCAAGAATGAAATATGATGTTGCTCAAAAAGTACACAACTTCTTTCATATCTAAGTCATTAGGCATTACCTCCTTAATTATTTAATATTTGGCATAGAGGAGTGATTTAATGGTGTATCATCTTTGAAATATGTTAATGCTTACCCCCCAGCAGAGCTGATTCAGTCCTTCATCCTTCGGAAGTCAATAGTGAGGTTATTCTGGGCAGGGAGAGGTAAATGAGACCTTATAAGTCAAGGTCGTGCATGTCCTATTTGGCTGTGCTTCCATCCGGGAAGATCTACAGCTGCTTAAGTCCCAGGGTATGTGCTCTGATTACTCAGGGTAGTGACCTAAGCTTCTTTTGCCCAGCTCCCGCCTCAATCCTGAATGATCTTTTAGCACTTCAGATGACCCAGATGGAGGTGTCATTAGTGAAGCAGCAGTTTCACTGCTCTGTGACTTAGAGAGAACTGAGATTTTTCTAAAGATCTTTTTCTATCAGTTTCTCTCCTTTGGGGCTTGCATTAAGAGCAACAATAAGAGAAATGGGAAAACAGGATGTGAATTAATTCCCTTATTCTCTTTCAGGGTGCTATAATGTGATTGTGGGTCAGAGCAGCTCTATTTTCTACCCTAGATTTGTTTAACAGGTAATCGTCACTCAGATGACCCTCCAATACCATGGATTCCTCAAGCTCCTCAGTTTTATTTACATCGTATATATTTGAAAACAAATACTGTACTCAACAGCATGTATTTAGAGCACCGAATGCTACCATTTGGGTGGTTGTTTTCATGCTGGTTGCTGCACTGCAGTTGGGGTTTCAGTATTCAGCACAGACACAGAAAAGAGAAGAAAAGGAATAATTCCAGCCTGTGTGTCTTCTTTGACTGGCCAGTCTGATGTGATGAATTTAATCTTTTGACATGTTCTTCCCAATTATATTAATAGCAGCGATTACTGCAGATGACAGCAAATTAGATAAAGCAGGATCCCCCAATGCTTACTGCCTGCCACTGAATTAATTTTGGCTTTAATATTTCATTTGATTGAAGAGTGTGCTTCAAATCCATATAGTGCTCAATATTTTTAACTTTCTCTGGGAAGCAGAAAAATTAGGCTTTTCAGCCCTGCAGTACATAGGTTCTTAGGACCGTGTGGTGATGGCTTCAGGATGAATTGACAGATTTTGAACTATGTAGGGGAAAATGAGTTATGCTTACCAGGACAAGAAAATCTTACGAGTGTTGGGATAAGCAAACCTCTTGATTTACCTTGGGATTTATAATCCTAGGCCTGATCATGCCCTCTGTAATCATCTACTCCAATGGGACACTGCAGAGGGGCAGGGTCTGCTTAAGCAGAACAGCTCAACTGAGGTCCAGTCTGAGTCTGACAAGTCTTTTTTTCACTCTAAAATGTAACCCTATATTCTGTTCCCCTCCACACACTTTCACCCAGGTATATTCAGATTAGGATTATTTCCCCTATCCCAACACTGTGAAGCCTGTGTTACAATAGAACTGCTCCCCTAAAATCTAGGCTGGGAAGTAATCTGTAGACTGGTCAGTTTAAATTAACATAATTGTTTCAGTTGTTAATTTACCAACAGATGTCTTTCTAAAAAATATGCTCTAGCTCAACCACAAGATATGGGCTTGATGCTAGCAGTTACTGGGTGAAATTCTAGGGCTGTTCTATGCAGGAAGCCAGTGTAGATGATCACAATGGTCTCTTCTGGCCTTAGTCTATGGGGAAAAAATGGGTATATTTATACAGATATGCAGAGAACTTTTTTTTTTCCCATAAGTTTTCTCTCTATTCCTCTCTTCACAGTCTTCGCTGAGTACATCACAAAACCAATAACATTTAAATTTCAAGTTGAACTTTCTAATTTACAATGATCCAAGTGTAGGGTTACCATACGTCCTCTTTTTCCCGGACATGTCCGGCTTTTCGGCAGTCAAACCCCCGTCCGGGGGGAATTGCCAAAAAGCCGAACATGTCCGGGAAAATGGCGGCTCTGCTCCTCCCCGACTCTTCAGCTCTGTTTAAGAGCCGGGCTGCCCGAGCGCTACCGGAGCCCAGGAGGGGAAGTGCCCGGCTGGAGGCTCTGCTCCTCTTCGGCTCTGTGTAAGAGCTGGGCTGCCCGAGCGCTACCGGCTTCGGGCAGCCCCCGTGCCTCCAGACCCTGCGCCCCCAGCCGGGCACGTCCCCGCCTGGGCTCCGGCGGAGCAGGGTCCGGAGGCACGGGGGCTGCCCGAAGCCGGTAGCGCTCGGGCAGCCCGGCTCTTAAACAGAGCCGAAGAGTCGGGGAGGAGCAGAGCCCCCGCGGCTGGAGGCTCTGCTCCTCTTTGGCTCTCTTTAAGAGCCGGGCTGCCCGAGCGCTACCGACTTCGGGCAGCCCCTGTGCCTCCGGACCCTGCGCCGCCGGAGCCCGGGAGGGGACGTGCCCGGCTGGGGGCGCAGGGTCCGGAGGCACAGGGGCTGCCCGAAGCCCGAGCGCTACCGGCTTCACGGTTTGCCGGGCAGCCTCCAGACCCTGCGCCCCCGGCTGGACGCTTCCCCTCCCGGGCTCCAGCTGCACTGGGGAAGCGCCGGCTGGGGGCACAGGGTCTGGGGGCTGCCCAGCAAACCCTGAAGCCGGTAGCACTGGGGCAGCCCTTTCCCCCTGGCTGGGAGTGGGAGGGGGCGGAGTTCGGGCGGGGAAGGGGCGGAGTTGGGCGGGGCTAGGGGGTGGGGAAATGGGCAGGGCCAGGGCCCGTGGAGGGTCCTCTTTTTTTATTTATGAGATATGGTAACCCTATCCAAGTGGGTTCCAGTTTAGGCAAACTCTGTTAACTTTCCCTACCAACCCTTAGCTATCCACTATGCCTTGACAATGACTGACTGGATGTCTGGGACTGGGGCTGTTATGCCCAGAGATTAGAGCAGGAGACAGGGGCCAGATGCCAAAGCTGATGGTCAGAGTAGAAGTCAAGAATCAGAGCTGAGGGTCAGAACGGCAGTCAGAGGTCAGATGCTAGAGCCAAGCATCAGAGCAGAAGTCAGGAGTGAGGCAGGACTGAGACCACACGGACACAGGAGCCCTGGGCCAGTGCTTTGAACAGCTGGCAAACTGCTGCTGCTGGGTTTAAGAGCAAGTCTGCTAGCTTCCTCAGCCAATCAGGTGGGGTGTTCCATCAGGCTGACCGGTGCAGCCCAGCTGTACTCATTAAACTGCCAGGAGACTGGCAGGTGCAGCTGCAAGGCCTTATTCCTGACACTGCATAAACTATAACTTAAGCTCCTGGCCTCCCCCTGCAGCTTGTGTTCCAAAGAAATAAAGAGAAACGGGATTAAAGGAGAATTGTCCATCCCTTCCCAAATATCCCCTCCCATTTGTTGCATTTACTGAAGATAGGGTGGGCTTCCGGAAGCTTTACACTAGGGCATCGCAGCTCAGATAAAATAAGAACTCACCCAGAGCCCAAACCAACCATGAATCGAACCTTGATCCAGCTCTAAAAGATCAGCAGCCAAAGGGCATGAGCATAGACCCTGCTTCAGCAAAGCACTTAGGCATGTGCTTGGGTTTTATTGAAGTCAGTGAGATTTGAGTATATGCCTAAGGGCATTGCTGCATTGGGGTCATAATCTCTATACCAGAAGCTGGCCTAAAGACAGGTTGAAATGGGAGAATTTTTCAGAGGACTCCAGATGATACCCAATCTGCCTTGGTAAAAGCATTGCAGTAACCTTTCCCAGAAAGGGACTGATTACACAGAGGCAGACATATCCTGCCCTCAGTTATAGAATCCCCTTTTGATTTAATGGAGATTTCATGGCCCCACAACATGATCCAGAAGATTTGATTTAACTGTGCATGTATATTAAGTAGCTTATTTAGCAATACAGGAATCCTTACAGCAGGTTGAAAGGAAGGGACAAACGCAGGGGCACAGGTAGTTCTGCAGAGGAGCTCAGCTATCCTTGACTGAAGGCAGAAAAAAGTTGACACTTTGTTAAGCAAACACTTTTTTACTGAAGCTTTTGATGATGGATATAAATAATTGACCCCTGTGTGAATGCACAGGAGTCCGTGCTATTTAGCTACAAACAAGAGAGACACGATGTTAGTCCAGAACAGAGAATTGGGCTTAGTGCATTATTTATAAGCATGCTGCCTACATTTCACTGACCCTATCATCACAGACACCCACTTTCCATTTTACTTATCATTCCTGGATAAAATTCAGAGAGATCCAGATAAAGGATGTACATTCGTTTTCTTCTAACTGGGATTTTAAAAATACCTTTACATTTAGTCCCGGGGCCAAACTGTAAAGCCCTTAAGGTGTATGGATAAGGACACTAGTACAAGAAAAAGTTCCTTTTATCTGTCTCAGTGGTTTTATCTACAACTTCACCAAATACCAGGTTGTTACAAATTGCTAT
The DNA here is from genome assembly GCF_027887155.1 of Malaclemys terrapin pileata. Lineage (NCBI taxonomy): Eukaryota > Metazoa > Chordata > Testudines > Emydidae > Malaclemys > Malaclemys terrapin. Next base: position 31,684,493 of record NC_071512.1, read on the forward strand.
GAATTCACAGTAACTCCTTATAAGTGTGGGGAAATTAACCATTATTCTTCCACATCCCAGGACAGTAGCTCTGGTGTTATGATAACTGTGGAAATAGCATGATCTCTGTTGCTTTTTGCTAATCCTCACTGGACTGGTAGCTAAAAGGCAGTAGTCACATTTAATAAGAATTATTTGGTCAAAAATGATCTGTCCCTTCATTTCACCGGCTTCTCAGAGCCATTTAAAGAGGAATCAGTATTGATAGAGCTGATTAAATTACATCTGTGAGTAGTTTATTCTGAACCTTATTTTGTTAATTTTTGAATAATTTATTCAATACACTTCCTCCATTCAATTAGCTCTATAGATATCAACCACTAACACACCCAAAGAAGTTTCCCATGCTCTCTCATCCACTGTCATCATATGCTGGAGAGTCTAATTTACTTTTGTCCACCTTCATGGCATGGAGTAGAAACTCCAATGTATGGACACCATTCCCCTTCCCAGAAGTGTCAGAGAAGTGTCTGCTTTCCAGAGACAGGCTAAAGAGCAATCCACAGCCTTCTGGAAAAGTCCTGTACAATTCATTAGAACATGATAACCTTTCCAGTCCTTTTAACCATCTTATGGCATTTAATAAAGAATCATGTCCCTCTATAGGCATGTAACTTACATTTTATATTAAAATTTCAGGTCTGGAAGCCTCTATGGAAAACTGGTAGGTTTAAGACAATGCGGATACCATGTTGCGAGAGGAAGGAAAAGGATTTTTTTAAAACTCTCTTGTTTAGATCCTTTGTTGCAGCCATGGAATGCACAGGGCAAGGGGTTCAGTGACTGCTTGCAATTAAATTGGAGCACTCCCAGTCCTGGCCCTGCTGTGCACTTCACCAGTACCCCAGCATACAGTAGAGCAGACTTCTCTCACTTACCTCATCTGCCATTGCAGCAGTTGGGTGTTATCAATGTGCAGGGAAGTCCAGCCATACCAGCCTCAGGAAAGGGGAAGGGAGAGGCTGGCATCAAATCATTAGGCTGGCTCTTCCTCTCTGGAGGATTTACAGCTTCAGGGTTTGTGCTAGCTGTGAGAATGGGGGCCGCTGCTTTTTGTTAACTTATTTAACTCCATCACTTAAATACCAAAGGAATGGAAAGCTTGTTTATTAAAGATTCACCACCCAAACCCCTTCTAGTAAAGGACAAGAAAGATTCTGGTCCCTAGCACTGGGTCCTTTAAGAAATTCCTCCAGAAAAACAGAACTTGTTACTGATGGTGTTTCTTAAATATCAGGACTACTAGAAAGAAGCAAATGGGGCGGGGGGAGGAGGGAGCACTGGCCCATATTATCCCTCTTACAGTCACCTTTAATTTCTTTCATCTAATGGCTCCTTTATATCTCCCTTCTTCCTGCACCCTAATAAGTACAACATAATGTTACTTGTGGCATGCTTCCCTATTTATCAAATGCCATGCATGTTCACTAGTGCAATTCACTTATTGCAGTGATTGCTACTCACCAAGAGTATTACTGTCCTGAATGAGATCGTTGACTATGGTGGTGATGATGATATGTTCTGAACCAGATAATGTGAGTTGCTGAGTTCCATGTGGTGAAATGCAACCAACATAAGTAGGTACCGAATAACTTTGGCAGTAGCGGCTTCTGCGGAGCTCCAGAGCCCATGGGAACTCTCCATACCCCTGCAAGAATGGCAGGGATGGGAGTCACACCCATGTTCACTGATTTTTGTTTTTGTTTTGCCTGAATCTGCAATTTAAAATTATGAATCATTCAGGAGGCACAGTCCCTCTCTGCAAGGCCTACTGACAGTTAGCATCTGTGGCACGGGCTCTCTCTGAGGAGATAAGATGGTCTTTACTGAATGCTGATAAATCAGACAGTTACATCTCTTGTGATTGCAAGTCAGTTTGTCTCCCCTCACTTAAGGTAAGGAAAAATCCACATGCAGGGCACTTAATATTTTACCCTGAAGCTTTTTTTAGGGAGTGGTTTTACCTTGTGTCATCCTCACTGGGCTGTGGAAATGCATGTTAGGTGAACGGGTTATTTTTAAAGAATATACTGGTTACACATGCTTGTCCTAGGTGTGGCTAGGGCAAGCATGATAAAACCATTTCAGAAACCTTTGGCCCCATCTTACCTGAACCTCTTTACAAAACTGTTTCAGCTAATGTTTCATTCCAGACTGAATTATACAAGCACAACACCCATTGGCTTCAATGGCAACTACATGGCTGCAACTGAGAGTTGAATTAGACCTGTGGGGCCTAACCTATGGACTGAGGGGAAACGTCTGAATTTCTTTGACAACTTTTTTTCCCTGCAACTCTTCACTCTCACTGATGTTAAACTAGCATAATGAACACTGTTATTAAACTTTCCACCCAGAATGGATCGCCGAAGCCAAGCCCCCAATCTTGTTAATCTATTTATCCATGCGGTGTAGAGTCCCATTGTCTTCACAAACCTTTGTCCATTTGAGTTGTTTTGCAGGTTCAGGGCCAAAAGAGAGTCCCTCATCTTCATGTTTTCACTTTTCACCACCTCTTCAGGTGCATGAGAACCTCAACTGCTTAAAGAGCCGTAAAGTGTAATGAAAACATGGCTCATATGCATGTAGAAGATATTTTATTGCCTCTTCCTGGGAGCCATGTTTTCCAATCATAGGATAAGTACTACTCTTGAATGAACTATCTCCGAGCCTTAGAGCTAACATTAATAAATTCACAGCAATGATTAGTGATTCTTTTCAAGAAATGCAGACTAGCACAACCAGATTGTGCCTTCTCTTCATTCAAGAGAGGGGTTAAAAACTTTAGGAATGTATCTTCTTCAAAACTCAGGCAATGTGTAGTAGGTTGTTGGTGTTGTTTTTTAATCCTTAGTGCAATAAATCATATCTGGTAGTAAACAGGCAAAGTGGTTCAGAAGAATACAGGATTTTAGGGTGGGGATTCTCCCAAAGCATCATTTAGAAACATTTTCTTCCCAAACAGGTGACTTTCAGTTGTACCATTTTTCAGGTACACTGAAGCATTAAAAAAAAAAAAAAAAATCTGCTGGTCTGTCCAAGTATTAGTGGCCATTTTTCACCTGCTTTTAGAGTTCACAGAAATGCAAGGAAGATGTTTTCCAAAAACCTCATTCATAAAATTCCTGCAGCATAAATATTTGCAAGTCTTTGGAGCAGTGCCTAGGTGTGAAAATATACAGCTGAATCTTCAGTAGCAGGTGGTCTTAAGAAGAATTGGGAGGTGGAACACGGTCCACAAAAAGGCAGTGATGGTGTTGAGGGTTGGGTGGGAGGGAGGGAGTGCTGGTAACGGTGGAGAAAGGGCTGGAGTTCAGGGTCAGTACTGAAGAGAAGAAGGTTGTGGATGCTTCACAGATTCAGAGGTTCAATTATGAATCAATTGTTTTATGCTAGTGTCTAAAGAACCTATCCAAGTCCCAGCCCCTTTGTGCTAGGTGCTATATAGACACATAGAGACCTGGGCTCAGGTCATCAATGATGTTGGATGTTAAGCACCTAAATACCTTTGAGAATCTGGGCCATAGTGAGAACTCAAGAGCTTATACTTTAAAATAGACAGTACAGAGTGAGAGAGGAAACAAAGTCAGAAAGGTGAAATTACTTGCCTAAAATCACCCATCTGGTGAGTAGCAGAGGTGGGAACAGAACCCAGTTCCAACAAAGCTTTGTGTAATCATCCAACCTCAAATTTTTGAGATTTGTCACTATTATATATCCTGTTGTCCCCTAATAGAAGAGCTCCAGCAACCCTGGCCTGGGATATCAGAACCTGGAAATTTGCTGTCATAGTAAATGTAACACTTGAATTGATTAGGGGCACTTCAGCCATCAAGCTAATTTCTTAGTCCTGGAGCATTGCATATTTGCTATGTTTATCATACTACATTAGGTGTTTAATTAAAAAGAAGTTCCCAAAGGATTAGCCACTTTCATGTTGACAGCAGAATCTGATTTGTAGCAGATTTTGTCAGGTAATTATAACATGGAGCTGAGGGGCTTGAATTGAATATCTCATGGCAGCAACTTAACAAAAAAAACACTCTTTTTGTTAGGAGAAAAAATCAAACTGACAAAAAAAAAGTTTTCTTCTGCTTTTACGAGCTCAGTAAATTAGTCAGCAAATTAGTGTAGATATTATCCAGATTACTATAGATGTGCTTCTCAGCATGAAATATGCGAGCCAGATAATCAGTGTCACTCACCATTTGCAGCTATTTTGGAAACACCTGCTTCTCATATGCTTATTAGGAAACAGTGTGTGGGTTTTTAATTTGTATTGTCTCATGTTATGTTGCATTAAGCGAGATCAGCTGGAGACAATGTAAACCTACATGCTGATGCTGCGAACAGAAGCTAGCAAGAACCTGGGTTGAACATACCAATTGGCATTATAATACACAGTTGGTTACTGACCAGAAGTGACTCAAGAACTTTATTAAAATGAAAGAAGAGATTCATACAAGAGAGAGGGAGAGACTCAACCCTGTACAGCCCAAAGTAGCCTCCATAAAATGGACCCAGCTATATCCCCACCTGACACTGATCAGGGCAGTCTGTACCTCTAAAGCAGGATTAAGATTGGTTGGCTTTGTGGCCCAGGATGATGGCAGCAGGTAGGATGGGGACAGAGAAGGGGAGAGATTGAGATTTGGATGAGAGCAGAACTGGCATGGAACAGGCTCATTTACATGAGTTTCTCCTACTGGACAGTTTTACATCTTCCCACCACAAAGCTGTTTCTTGTTTGGGGGGGTTCTGTGATGGGCCAGTCAGACAGGTTGGCGTCTTGCATATTCAGCGTCCATTGCCTGTCATAGTTTGTGCTGCTCGGAAGGCTGCAATTGCAAATGAATAGGAACAGAGTATTTGCCATGCAGGATCAATCCATTGGTTCTTTTAGACTGGCATGATTCCTTGGATGATGCCCCATATCTGATGTTTCACTGGGAACAAAAAACAGCCATTCCTAACACACCTAGCCAGCTGTCCAGTGATGTCAAGGGACTCATGGAGAGTGCTTTATACATTACAAATCTTCAAAATAATTCATTATATCAAATGACTTTCTCCCAGTACAATGTGGTCCTATAAGCCACTGATGATTGGGACGCTTACTGAGTCCTGCTTATTCTAATCATTTGCTCTTCCCATTGAAATCAATAAGAATTCTAAAGAGCAAAGTGAGCAGTAGTTTATGGCCCTTTAGTGACATATTTTCATTGGCTCCAGGCTCTGTACTAATTTAGTTTCTTTCTTAATAATGATCATGGTGTTAAACAGGCATCTGTATTTCCAGGACTCTGTGTGTGTGTTTTCGGAACACTCACAGTTTATTATCAGCAGTAGACACTAATTGATTCCGTCACTGACCCTGCACATGCAGCTATGGATTGAACATGGACAAAGGGATTTAGAGAAGCCTTGAAACATCGGTCTCAGCATTTTATGGGCATTAGACTGAAGGAGATGATATAAGGGCAAGGAGAAAACAGACAGTGTGGGGGAGCATTTACAAAGCAGCTGTCTGTTAACCAACAATTTGGTACATTTCCTTTTTCATTAAGCCACAACATGTGGATGTCTCATTTTATGTGAGATGCATGAGATGTTCAAAATGCTTAGCTATAATTATACAAATGCTGGAAGGGAAAGACGTTCTCTATGGAAGGAATATTTCTCCATCCAGATTTCGGAGTGCAGCTTCCAGACTTAGAATCCAGTGGCCTTTTAAATCCATTTCTTATTTCTCAAGCTCTTTAAACAGTTATCAGGGTAACTGGTTGTAACTGATTGCTTGCAATGGAAGTAGTTAAAAGTCAACCTTTGTCAATCACAACCTTGTCTCTCTCAGCAACAGAAGTTGGTCCAATGAAAGATACTACTTCACCTACCTTATCTCCCTTGTCAATCATAATAGAGAAAGATTATCCAGATTCTGATCTGAGTTACACCAATGTAAATTCAGTAGAGCTACTCTGTATTTACACAGATTTGGCTCTTTTCTGTGTGAATATGGGGAAATCTGAAATACTGCAACATGGTAACAGCTAGAAATAATCAAATTTTAATAGCATGTATATAAGCCTTATTAGCCCTAATTTCAAATAGAAGCTTAAACAATCCCAAATAGAACATTTAATTTAAGAGAGAGATTTTTTCATTAGTTTGTTGTCTGCCCTCTTGTTTCAGCTGTTTGCTAGTCATGTCATTACAGGCTCAAATGTTCACTGCTGGCTGCCAGCCTGTTTGCAAATGAATGGCCATCACCACAATAGCTGCTCAAAAGTTCCATTCTCACACTGAGGGTATCCCAAGATGTTTACACATAGGGAACTTCCATAGGCTTAGAGGCAAGGAGAGGAATGATGCGTAGCTGCCACTCTATTTCTTTGCATCTATCTTCCTGGTGTTGTATTTGTCTCCATACAGACAAAGCAGAGGGGAGCATCTGACCCAGTGTTTTCAGTTGGTATTGCCTGTTCCCTGAGCAAACTTCCTTACAGAGAAGTCAGATGGTGTAGAATGCCAGATTACATGGGAAGGAGAGAAATGGTTTGAATGCACTATTAAACTGACCTGAAATTACACTGGCTTCCAGTCAAAAAGTTGCCCTGTGCACCCAATAGCTGATATAACAAGAAGCTCAATAAACTATCTTTTAATAATTGGCTGTGTCAACCAATCAGACCTTAATGCTGACATGTGCCTCAAAGCATTTATAAAATATATCCTGTGTGTGTGGCCCTCAATGCAAAATCTGCAAACTGAAAACTCATATATTTTAAAATTAAAGTTAAAATGAAACCAAAAGCTTTCTAATGTGTTTTTATGCTATGTAATGTAATGTAATCACCGCAGCTCTTAACTAAATAGCTGATTATATTTGTAATCTGTTTCCATTTGCTATTAAATATTCTTTCAAGTTAAGTGAAGTAAGTTAAGTGGGTATTTCATGTTGTTATTGGATTAGGAGAGCAGGGGGCAGATCCTTTGCTGGTGTCAATTGTCAGAGTTCTGATGGTGTCACTGGACTCCCATGGAGCTATGACAATGTACATCAGTTGAGGATCCCTTAGGCTACTAAGATTTCCTATGCTGAGGATAGTTTAAAACTGTTGGCACTTGGAGTTTAGGGGTTGCTTACTTTGTTTATTTCTGAATACTTGAAACAAAAGACATTGCAAGAATTTTACTACTAATGGTTATTGAAGTAGTGTGGGATGCAAGTGTGTAAAGGGACGCTGTGTAAATACAACATGGTCCGGTATGGTGGTAGTAGAGAATGGCGGAGTACGCTCTTATTCCATATGTTCAGGGAGGGGAGTGAAATGCAGTGTTCATCTTGCTGTATGGTTAATTTAGTTGTTAAGCTTTGCAAGGTTGCTTCTGGTCTTCTATTATTAGCATACTTTGTCTTGTACTAATTGTGACTTTGTTTTAGTTGTTAGCAGCAAGTAGTCTGGGGATTTCAATGGAATTTGAACTCCCTACCTCATCAGGTGCATGTGATGCTGCTAGCCTTATAGCATGGTGTAGGCACCTCATATACACTAAAAGAAAGCAAAATAAATCAACATGAGGAGAACATCTCTACCATCCAACATTACTGTTAGCTGGCTTTTAACACCCCCTGGCGGTGTTCACTCACAAATTGAATTCACTTGTTCAACCACTGCATTATTCTTATCAGTCCAAGTGTGTTACCTTCTGTGTGAGGTATTTTCACATTAAACTCCCTGCCTGTAGAACTAGATTATTTTATCTATTCAGACCTGGATCCTGCAGTCTCTCTTTATGCAAACTCCCATTAAAGTCAGTGACATGCTTGCCTGTGCAAGGATTCCAGCTCCAGTAGAACGTGGCAGTCGCTGATCAGGTTGAAACATATAAACATGTTTTGATTTAGCTTTTCACCAATGTATCATCTGCTGAATACATTAACTGTGCATTGCACTTTGGGGTGTTTTACAAATGTGAATGGGATTGATTGAATACTAAAAACAAAGTACATATGCTTGTAACTTTCCTACTCTACTCTCCATAATTCTCATTCATCTGGAGATAATGAAGCAGCAGTACCATCTTTTTCATTTTTCATCTCTTTTGGATAACTGTAAAGTTCTCTGTATTAAATCATAGTTTAATTTTAGGGTCTACGTTTAGATTCCAGAACTCCATACAGGTATCTGAAGGGAGAACACTTAATTATCAATTGCCACTCCATATAAAACACTAAATCTAGGCTACAAATATGGCATACAACACAATAAAAATAGCGTTATCTGTTTATTCTACATTTTAATAGGAGCTTGTTAAGCAACAATGGCTGGAGGTAGATGGGATTCTATCTCCTACGAGTTCTACCTAAGTAACATAAAACCAGTTTTCCTTTGCCCTGTGGCTTCTTCTATAGCATAAAGAGGTTAAAAACGGAGGACATCTCCCAACTGGAGAATATCATTAGCACCAGGGCTTCCCCAGCATAGCTAACTCTATACTCCTTCCCTAACATGCTTCTGCAGCACGCAGCAGTACACACGGCATGCTCAAGTAGATGGGCCATTGTTCTCTGGTTATTATTGGTTGCCATATGCCCTGTAGTGGGCTGTTGCTGCTGAGCATAAGCTCTAATCTACACCATGGGCTGAAGAAGCCCAGAATACGTGGCGGTGAAAGGGGATATAAAGACACCTTTGTGGCCTGTCCCCCCCCCATCCCCTCCTCTTGTGTCTAATGGAGCTCAGGTGGGATGGAAAACCAGGTCCAATGGCTGCAGACTGACCTTTTTCAAAACACAAAGAGATCCATGTAGCTGAGCTGATTTCTCAGTTGGCCACTTGACGCCACTCCAGTACCAGGGTCCTCTGCATATATTTGCCTTTCTCATGTTGCTAGAAAAACCACTGATTGTGCAGAATCTGGAAACAATGGTTAAATTAAAATGCAAAAGGGACATGATGTCAACAGCCAGCATTGCTGCTGTGAGGCAAAAACTAGTGCTTTGACTTACCAAGAGGCATCTACTGTTTTCAGCACTAAATGCAAGTATAATGTGGCTGCTAGTACACTTGCCGTATCTTATACCTATATCCAATCTCATTATGTCCATCACGGGGAGATTTTTAAGTCATAATGGGTATTTAATTGTCCTTCTTGCTCTGGAAAGTCTCTTTCCACTCCCCAGAGGAAAAAAAACGATGTGACTAATAGTAATTGCCAACATTAGGTTAACCTTTTTTCATTGGCTCCCCAAATAACTTTAACTTCTTTATCAAACACTTATAGCACTGGTTTAAAAGCAAAAGTGTTGGAAAAAGTCAGCACCTCTTGGGTTCTTGGTATAGTATTAGCAAGTTTGGTCCTTGTGCACATTCAATAGCAATCTAAAATGTTGTATATTTACACCTGAGAGGAATAAAACAAGTTCAGTCAGGAGAGATGGTATAAGAAGCTGAGGAGAATAGAGCATGTTAGTTTGAAAATAAATTGGAAGAAGAAAGTTGGATAGAATTTGGTTTGGAGAAGGAGTAATCACACTTTTCAAGGACTCAAAAAGAAAACATGAAAGAGAGTTGGGAAGAGGATATAATATCGTGAGCTATATATTGTCAGATTTTTCAAAACTACTGAGCATCGACTGCCATCATGGATTTCAATGGAAACTGAGTACTCGCTATCTGTGAAACTCTGTACTAAAAGTTTCCTTATGCTTTATAACCCAGGGTTTGTAATTGCACTGTAGTTACACTACCTTCCATGTAATTATACTATGGTTATGCTTTTTTTTAATCTCTATTTGTTATTCAATAACAACTGGAAGGCTAGCTACATGATAATAAAGGGATATCAGTATCTACTTCTTTGCCAATACATATACCGTTAGTACTAAAGTTATACTTTGATACATGTGGTTATTACAAAATCCAGTTCCAACAACTCTACCTCATGCCTGAAGTAGTCATGCTGACTCCCAGAGTTGAGTAAATAACAGGTAAATTTTACACAATCAATACTGTAATTACTATGTAGTTTTATTTTCTGATATATGCTAACTTTAAAGTAAATACAATATAGTTAATATACCAGGATTCTAAAACTATAAAACTAAAGGGGCTAAGAGCTGTGCAGCAAATATTCCAGTTAGTCATGGAACAAAAATTCCACTTTTTTTGCAAAGAAGGGAACGTCTTTCTTATTGACAGGATTTTAGTGTTATTAAATGGAATTCACCCTGCAAGACATGAAAAGCCCTGATTAACTGATGGGATTTCAAGTATATAAGTGCCGTTACATATTTATAAACTAACAGTGTAATTTCACTCACTGTATATAGTTTAACCATGTTGTCTCTATGTAAGGCATTAACACGGTCATGTCAGCTTTAGGAGCCATGGGTCTTCAAATGTCATTCCAGACCAAACCAAACCACAGCCTGTCAAAAGAAATAAAGTGGCTGCACTGGGAGGTGAAGGAATGAATAATTGACACACGTGTGTCTGAGTGTTTTGCTGCTACTGACTCTAACTAAAAGTCAGGCAAATAAGCAAGTCCAATGCTGCCAAATGTGGAAGGTATCTGAACAACACAATTGAACATACAAACCTTTCCTCTCCAAGCATCCCCAGATACTGTGCAATAGAATAATACGTAAGCTCAGTGTTGAACACTTCAGGCAGCAGCAAACTTATATCACTTTATTCTACTCTTTAAAACCGATATCGACCAGGATTTTACAGACAGAAGCAGGAATTATTGCACAGACCACGGGCTGCTGTAACTGGAAAGAGCCTGAGCTCCCATTATGTCAGTGACACTCGAGATATACTAAACACTGGTCTGGAAGGTAGAGCATGTCTTGGTATTCCATCAATTGTAATGAAAAGCCAGTTAAAGCAGAATGGTAGGCCCAGCATCAAGGGGATTACACACTGTGCTGGGCCAACACATATATCTACATGGAAGCAAATCACCATGGATACTGGGACATCACTAAGGGCCAGTCTCTGCCACCCTTACACCCTTGGTTGCTAGGATTATGGTACTACTCTGCATGAATGGAGGTGACAGAATCTGGCCTTTAGGCTCAGCCCTCAATGGCTGGAGCAGTGTCAGTAGTCACACCCAGGAGAAACCTTGGTTTTCTCCCATGCTCCCCTCTTGCTCTGGTTTGGAAAAATAATTTGCTGCAGACCTTGAAGGGATTCCCTCCTCACCTCTGGCCACCTACTCTAACCAGCAAGTAGGGGCCAGGCAGAGCAGAGTCAAGGTTGCACATGCTCCCCATGATTCTCTGCTCCCACCTGATTGTTCGGAGCAGTATCCAGAGAGCAGGGGCCCCATTCTGCGTTGCATCTGGACCCAAGATCCAGATAGACTGAGAAAGGAGGAGGAGGAGCTATTCCCCTATATCGTGCGCAAATGAGTAAGAAAAGGGTGCAGTTTAGCCAATAGAAAGGCAAATATCTGAAATACAGCTGTGTATAAATGGCACTTACGGGATTGGCCTTGTGCATATGTTGGTCACTGGGGCTGAAATGACATTGCTCAAAGTGCTGATTTACCCTTATGATATTTTCAGAAGTCACATAACAAAGAAGGCCAGTGATGTAGGTACAGGGATTACCCAACTCTCCTAGCTATTCATACTCATTGCAGTAGCTGTATACTCTGGGTGTAATTGCTGATAATTATTACTCACATGGATGTTGGTACCAGACACCAAACTTACCACCCCATGTCTTAACTCAAATGGTGGCTGAAGGAGTTAGTATGACTTTCTACACCACTATCATGCAGTTTATTAACCTTCCCAGTAAGTTGACAACTAACATTTATCTAGAACCAACTGTCTTAAGATAGAAACTATACACCATATTTGCTCATTTTCCATACTTTGACTAAGAGTGTGGCAGGGCTAAGTGTGCTGATATGTCAGTACATGTTTCACAATTTCTGTGGTGCAGATTCCCATTACCATGCTTCTTGTCAAACATTCTCCACCACAAAGGCAGCTTTATAATCCTATACCATGTATACAAATAAGAGTCATTCAGTTGCCAAAAGGACCATAAAATGTATTGAGTTTACATCACCAGTGATATGCGGTTCAATGATCATCATGATTTGATCATATATCAGTGACCATACTCTAGGCAAGTTCTAGATACAGCATCTCTGCCACTTTTAAGATGATTACAGTGCACTAGGGAGAATTGTCAAGTACTCAGTACTAAGTCATTTTTTATTAACTTACATTTATTTTACTGGGTTTTTATTAATATTATAAAGCTAGTTTAACCCTGTCTGCAGTAAGGTTTTCTCATGTCCTAATCACTGTGAAATTGCACATTGGCCCGTTCACCCAATGGTATATGCACGGAACTCCTGTTAACTTGACAGGAGTTACATTTGAATTGGGGAAGACTAGATCCTTCAATTGCATTTATATTTTCCCATGATTATTGTTTGTATGAACTGAAGACCTAGTGGAAGAAGGTGATGGGTTCACCCTCCCACTCCCCCGCCCCCATAGTGTTCTCCATAGCCTGTTTTCATTTTTAAAGTAAGGTCATTCACCTCCTGGGTGCAAAGCAAAACTTGAAAACAAACCAAGTATAACCAATGGAGTGATTTCTGCCTCAGTCTTCAGACAAACTCCAGCAGTGGGAGGTGCAGCAGTCACTAGGTGCAAGAAGCCACCTGATCTCACACCCACTAATCAGACCAGGCCACAGTGCCTAGGGAAGGTGGTGGGGGGAAGACAGGCTGGTTGGGGAGGTGGATTTTGATGGCTTGCTGGGCTCAGTTTCTCCCCTCTGTCCTTTTGGCTTGACAGATCAAGCTGTGGGGCATGGGGAACAAATGGTAGCATCTCCTAAGTGCCACCTACTGATGGTGCCAAAGTGAGAAGTCAATTACATAAATCCATTTATTCATGTATGAATATTATAGAACTGATCATAGAATCATAGGACTGGAAGGAACCTTGAGAGGTCATCTAGCCCAGTCCCCTGTCTCATGGCAGGACTAAGTATTATCTAGACCATTCCTGACAGGTGTTTGTCTAACCTGCTCTTAAAAATCTCCCGTGATGGAGATTCCACAACCTCCCTAGGCAATTTATTCCAGTGCTTAACCACCCTGACAGTTAGCAAGTTTTTCCTAATGTCCAACCTAAATCTCCCTTGCTGCAATTTAAGCCCATTGCTTCTTATCCTATTCTCAGAGGTTAGGAAGAACAATTTTTCTCCCTCCTTTTAACAACTTTTTATGCACTTGAAAACTGTTATCATGTCGCCTCTCAGTCTTCTCTTTTCCAGACTAAACAAACCCATTTTTTTCAATCTTCCCTCATAGATCATATTTTCTAGACCTTTAATCATTTTTGTCGCTCTTCTCTCGACTCTCTCCAATTTGTCATCATCCTTCCTGAAATGTGGCCGCCCAGAACTGGACACAATACTCCAGTTGAGGCCTAATTAGCACAGAGTAGAGCACAAGAATTACTTCTCGTGTCTTGCTTACAACACTCCATGCTTATACATCCTAGAATGATGTTCACTTTTTTTGCAACAGTGTTACACTGTTGATTCATATTTAGCTTGTGGTCCACTATGACCCTCCAGATCCCTTTCTACCGCACTCCTTCCTATTGGTGACATCATAGCAGATTTTTGGAAGGCTTCATGATCAATGGCTTCATGACCCAGCAACTGACCTTCCAGTGATCTGCCATACACCATCCATCCATCTCCCTCTATCCATCCCCTACCATAATGATCCTCCACCATTACTTCAATAATACATTTCTGAAGGTTATTTCCATCTCTCTGCCTAATGTGACCACAATACATAAGTTTGTGTCTGTTGATTTTGGACATCAGTGTCTGCTTCTCTCCATTAGTATTTCTAACACAGGCATTCATCTTTTTTTCCCCCATCCAGTAGATACACAAGAGTCTTCAGCAGCCACACATTTCAAAAGCTTCAGTTTTCTTCCTGTCAGCAGCATTAACTTCCCATGATTCACATCCTTAAATTGCTAGGGGGAAAAAAAGCTTTTTTTCTGTTGCACCATTGTGCATTTCGAGATTCCAGGTTTTTCCAGACTTTCTTAAGGGAGGCCATAGCTGAGTGAGCCAGCCATGGTCTTTTTCTGATTTGTTTGGAACAGCCTCCTTGGCTGGATATAGATGATCCCCGATGATCTACAACTTGTCCGTTAATCATGATGTCTGCTTGAAACCTGTTTTTGTTAGTTGTTTCAAACCTATGTGCATGTAACTGACTTCTCAGTTACAATAATATAAATCTTCACAATATGATAGTCTCTCTCCTTTTTTACATGCTGTGATCAGCTTTCATCATCTGTGAAATAATAAACCATATTGATGTTTAAATTGCTGTTCTTGGATAACTGAGTTAACACTCCCCTCAATGGAGAAGTTTACACCTCTCAGAGCTATGATGTCAGGCTCCCTGAAGTCTCCGGCAAGTTTTACTGCACCGAATATGTTTGGTTCATATTTTCAAGGCTTTTTTCACAGCGGTAGGAGGGCGAAAAATATGTTTTTTAATTGAAGACCTAGGCAGGCAGTGTGATCTACTGGAGAGGGCACTAGATTAGGATTCAGGATTCCTGAGTTTTATTGTTTCCTCTTCCACTGCTTTGATGGATGAACTTGAGCAAGTCACTTCCCCTTCCTGTGCCTCAGATTCCCCATCTTTAAAATGGGGGTAATTAGACTGAGCCTCCTTTGTACATTGCATTGAGATTTACAATATAATTATTTTGATGTCATCATGACTCTGAGATCCAAGGTGCTGTGCACATGCCTATGCCTTAATCCAACTCTGCTCAAGGATGTGTTCAAACTCCATTGAAGGGAAGCCCAGAGAACCCAAGTAATTACATTTTGAAAATCTGCATATTCTGCTGCAAGTCATGTGTCAGGGGCAGAGCTTGGATTCTTGGGGAGCTTGGGAGAGTACCAGGACTACTGCTTCAATCTGAGGCCTGCCTGTTGCAACTATGTTTGAGGCCTGCCTGTTACAACTATGAAACCACTGAGAAGTGGAAATCAGCAGTTTGGCACAGCTCTGTTCACCATTTTTGACTACTTGATATGGCGATTGCGCATTACTAAGTATTACTACAGTGTGTGTGATTGTTACTGTGAGCCACCTACCCATTAGCTATCATGTACTCTGTGGGGTGGATTTAGGAGTGTTCATCTTGCCAGTCAAACATTGATTAGAATCTTTGATTGGCAGCTTTGGCACATTTCCTATTTTATAATCTTTTAGCTTAATTAAACATGTTTTGGCAGCTTTGAAGGCTTATCTTAGGACTTCCCAATGTCTGGCATGTTTTATTTAAGTATTTGTCAGATCGCAGTTAGTTAGTTTGGTTTAAAGTGGTGATTACTACCCACTGTGTGTTTAATTCAGAGCAGGTGTTTGCAATCATCCTAGTTAAATACAGGATATAAATGAGCTGGCAAAACATGTACCATTCTGGGCATCCTCATATTTATTCAACTCAGGGCATGTGTTCAGCTACAGGCCGTGGGATTTTCAAAAGTGCTCAGTGTTGGTCCAACTCTCTCCCCACTTAAGTCAATGAAATGTCTTCCATTGACTGCAGTGGTCAAGGTTGAGTTCTGTTTAAAATTGTGTGTTAAAAATACAAGATGTTCATCATTTATTACTACAACTTCCATATCTGGAATCAGCAAGATCAAGCCCTTTAAAACTCATATTTAATTAACAGTAACTGCAGTAACTAGAAAAGGGGATTCTGAAGACGAAATCTAACTTAGATTCACCTATGTGAGTTCATACGGTCTTGGTGCAACTGACCAAAAATTAAAATAGGTAATAGGTAACACAAATTACTTCTTAGATGAAGATAACATACACCACTCTCCTTCATGAGAATACCTGGAGGTGATCACACCAAAACTCCAGAAGATTTAAACGTTCAGTTGGTTGATCATCTGGACTTCATTTGTACTGCAGGACAAGTGGAGATAAATTACAGGCAGATGGCTGGGCTCACATAAGAAGTGGAGACCAATTATATATATATATATAATACGTGTATATGTGTGTATATATATATGAAACTCTAGCCACAATCCTATAGACTCCTGTTCAGTGGTGTAGATGTTAATTCCTCTGCATATCCCACTGAGATTCCCCTGACCCTATCTGGAGCAGCACTGCCGGGGTGCCATTCTCCCACCAGCTTACTGCTCTGCTTATGCTCTCTGGGACCCCTCCGACAGAAGGAAGGGGGTCACACTGGCAAGTGAAATTAATGTGCCTCCAAGCCATATTATGTTTGATATAGAACTTGCCTTGTGTAGCAGGGGGCAAATGCCACTCACAGCAGTTCTTCTGCAGCTTCTCCCCTCTTCCTGAGCCATGAGAGTGGATGGGATGCAGATGGCTTTGGGGCACCATGAGAACATCCCAAACAGCCATTCTTCCTTTCACACAATCCTCTCCAGCCTTTTCTTGTGCTGCGGCAACTCCAGCAAGCCACATCAATGGGAGTCTTTCCATTGACTTCAGTGAGCTTTGGATCAGGCTCATTATGGGTGGGGCACAAAGGGTTTGTCTATACTGCATACTAAGCCCAGGTCTGGGGGACCCAGGCTCGTGGACTCAAGAGTTTGAAAGCCCATCCTGAGTGTCCACATTGCATTTTAACCCTGGGTGTACAATTGCTGAACCTGGGTCTCACAGCAGTACGAACAGGTCCATTCTGCACTACAAAGACCATCTGACTCAGGTCTGCCACTTGACATGCATCCACACTGCAGAATGACAGGGCTTGGACCTCTCACTCACTTCCCTAACAGGATCCTAGGACCTGGGTCCTGAGTGCTTGCTGACCCAAGTCAGACTGATTTGTGTGTACATTGAAGGGAGTTTGGGCTGAAACCTGAATCAGAGCCCGGGCTAAGTGTGCAGTGTAGACATAACTTGGGGAATAGAAATATTTTTTTTAAATGGACAATTCTTTGGATTACTTTGGTAGATCAAATACGTGGCCACATTTGGGGTAGGGGGTGAGTCTGCATCCCTGCCATTGTATTGGCCAGGCATCAGTCAGCCTTGTCAAAATGTTTCATCTGCAGTTGTTTTTCCAGATAACAAAGCCCATCAGTAATTAACACGGCCAGTTATTAAGGACCTTGTGATCATGTTTCTCCTGGGCTGAGCAATGAAGCATCTGTGACATTTAACCTAGTAACCTGACATTTAAATGTCAATTGAAAAGTGTTTGCTAGAGTTGGTAGAGATTTCCAGAGAGGCATGCTAGTTTTTGCTGTCAGAATGGCTTCACAAATACTTAGATATTTCAGCTGAAACGTCAGGTTTTACCACAGTTCTGTTCCCACAAAGATTGAGTGTCCAGGGTCTACGTTGCTTAGGGAGCTGTAGTGGTATGTGGAGCACTTCATCTCCTGAACATTCTGTCAGTGACAGAAAACTACCATCTGCTATCTCTTATAAAAAAGGAGTCTGCTGGTTGCAATCCAATTCCTACTGTACAGCTATTCCCATCAGACACACCATCGTAGCTAGTTCTGCCTGGCACCCTCATTGGCAGTTTCAACAGAGAAGCTAAGGTTTGAATGGGCCACAGAGACAGACATTCTAGAGATTATCCCTCCAAAGCAGGGATGTGGAATGCTGGGGGGATGATATGGGGAAATATGCCCTTGTGGGTGCTCTCAGCAGGGGAGATATTCACCTTCTGCTGGCCCCCTGTGAATGGGTCAATTTTGCCCTTCATGAGTAAAGAATTCAAAGTTCTTGTTATCTGTATCCAGCACTTTTTATGAGCATGACACTTAGTTTTAAAAATTAAGATTGCTATTGGAAGTCCAGAAAAAAAAAACCTCCTTGGCATATCTTCCATGGCAAGAGTTGTGGCTAGTCGCTTGTTGATTCTGCATGACAGAAAGACTGATTGAAGACACTTGGATATCAAAGGAGCCCTGCATTAATGCTCTGATTTGCTCTTGTAAAACTGATCACAGGGGAAACATAGCTGGGCCCTGGGGAAATACAAGGGAAAGAGAGCCTCCCCTGCAAGCCACGGAGCAATGTGAGACTGTTACTGTAACCTTAAGGCTACAGACCCTATGACAGCCCTAACTCATGAGTCAAGGAGGACTGACATAGCAGCAGATCTTTCAGCATCCCTGGCCTAGCCCACCCATTTCCCCCCTAACTTCTCCCTGCATATAGCATCTGGGAATTATCTTAGAGCCATCCCCATCCATGCAGAGGGTTGACACCCCTTGTCTAGCCCTCCAAAGCCTGTGCCTCTTTCCTGTGCAGTGAAATAACACCAGTTCCACTGCAAGGAGACACTGGGTAGCAATAGAGCCAAGAGTCAAATTTGCCCTTCTAGGCATACAATAGCTACAGCAGTTATCTGTTTAATTTTTGCTGATTGCAAATCACCCTATTCACGAGACTACTGAATAATCTACATTGGGTGAATGCTTAGAGGGTCCAAATAATGTTGTCTTTCCTGCACCCATCCCCGAATCGGCAGAGGGAGGAGAATTGGAGTCATCACTGGCTTTTCAGAAAGAGGCAGTTACAAGTGCTTTGGAATCCTACTTAATGAACTAATTGCTTTGTTACATCCCTAAAAATTCATCTGTGTCCTACCAAGTATCAGGGGGTAGCCGTGTTAGTCTGTATCTACAAAAACAACAAGGAGTCTGGTGGCACCTTAAAGACTAACAGATTTATTTGGGCATAAGCTTTCGTGAGTAAAAACCGACTCTATGCATCCGAAGAAGTGAGGTTTTTACTCACGAAAGCTTATGCCCAAATAAATCTGTTAGTCTTTAAGGTGCCACCAGACTCCTTGTTGTTTGTGTCCTACCAGTAATTGTTATTAGTTTAAAAGCAATTAAAGGTTTACAGCCTAGTTTTCCCAGACTCTGAAATCACATTTAGAAAGGGGAAAAACCTGAATGTAACTATGAGTTGCTACTAATGCCTCTCATAACTGCTTTATCTCAAGGAGGCTTGGGTTCCCTTTCCTTAGGAGAACTGTTGTGTTTAACACTGAGAACAAACCTGATATGGTACCAAGTGCATAACTGGGAATTTCTTAAACATAAAGTCATCTCTATAGCTACAATTCAGGCTAAAGAGGTCAAAACCAAGGAAACCAGACTTCCTTAAAATTATACTGAGTTATAATGAAAAATGTATCAGCACATTCACTGTTATATTAATGCTTAGATTACCACTGTGTATATATTCCTTGTGCTCTTGTAGCCTGGCTGACGTATCATTTTAATTTGGTTTTATATTTTCAAGACCTGTCAGAGGTTACAAAACAAATCAGTCGTACAACTAGAATAGAACCCAGGAGTCCTCAGTAGGCCATTCAGCTACACAGAGCTCAATACAAGAGAACTTGTTAAAAACATGTTTCTAGGGTTTTTTCTTTGCTGACATTTATTTACTGAAAAGATAACTTTAAAGAACTGAGTGGAAATAGGTTCACTTATAATTTAAATGAGTCTTTATGTAAGCGCAAATAGCTTTACATTCTCCTGACTGCAATTCAAAATCATCTTTCAAATGTTGTAGGATTTCTGTCTGTCTTACAGGGATTCCTGAATGTGTTTGGAGATGTCTTGTTTAAAGGAATCTGGGCCCAGACATACAATAACTACCAGCATATGGTGGAAGAAATAAGGGAGTCAACATTTCAGCAACTCCTGGACAAAAGTCCTAAATCCCTGTTCATGTTAGTATGCATTTTTGTAGCTGTGTTGGTCCCAGAATATTAGAGAGACAAGATGAGTGAGGTAATGTCTTTTATTGGACCAACTCCTGTCATCAAGAGAGAGAAGTCTTCAAGCTGAAGAAGAGCTCTGTGTAAGCTCAAAAACTTGTTTCTCTCACCAACAGAAGTTAGTCCAATAAAATATATTACCTCTCCCACCTTGTCTCTCTGTTCATGGTAGTAGCATAAATATACTAAGGATTAAAAAAAACAACCTCCAAATGTTCAGTGTCTCAGAGAAATTATAGCCAAAATGTAAAGAAGAAAATGATGGGCTCAGGAGCGGCACCAGGGTTTTTGGCGCCCTAGGCAGGGGTCTTTCCACGCTCCTGGTCATCGGCAGCAATTCTGCAGCGGGGGGGTCCTTCCGCGCTCCCAGTCTTCGGGGCACTTCGGCAGCGGGTCCCAGAGCGAGTGAAGGACCCGCCGCAGAATTGCGCCGAAGACCCGGAGCGCGGAAGGACCCCCCGCCGCCGAATTGCCGACAACGGCAGCAAAATTCCGCCCCCGCCCAAATCCTGGTGCCCTAGGCAACCACCTAGGTCGCCTAAATGGAAGCGCCGGCCCTGGATGGGATTAGAGAATAACAGCAGCTTTTATTGTTCACTTGCTATAAATATATAAGATTTCACCATTGAAGACCCACTGTAACAGTCAGGCTGAAAGATGCGTGTAGTGCGGCTGTGTGTTGTTACATTTGCTCCATTCCATAGCAGAGGTTGCTGCCTTTCAGTTGTTGGTAATTCATGAATTCTCATTTAATAGGCCCAGATGTTCAAGTTTTCAGCACCCACAAGGGGGCCAAATTTAGAAGAGCTTAGTTCCCATTTAGGCACCTAATTAAGGGCCTGATTTTGCCTGTGCAACTTTAATTTGGCCCCTTACATCTATGATACAGTTTTTAATTATGACTATATAACTATTTTTTCCCCACAGGCCCTGCCTCATTCAGTGTGCACAATGGATGATACCCACTTAATGAGCAGCTATTGAATATTTTTTTCCTCATTGTTCAATGTGTGGCTCTAGGCTTTATTTATCACACACTATTAAAACCCTGCTCTGAAGACAGAATTATTAATTACTTTTCCAGGCTTTTCCACAACACTTGTTGTCGTATCTGAGTGCTTCACAAACATGAATGAATTTATTTTCACAACACCCCTGTGTGATGAGGGAATGGTATTATCCCCATTTTACATATGGCAAACTGAGGCACAGGAGATTAAGATAAAAAGAATTCACTATTTTGAGTGGCCAATTTGATATGTCTAGGACATGATTTTTTTCATAATACTGGGCACTACAGAGCATTATAGAACACTATATATTCAAAACACAGCTCTCATTGACTTCAGGTGCAGCTGTGGGTGCTTAGGACTTGTGCAAATCAAACCCAAGAGTCTCTCATCAGGCACCCAGAAAATGAGGAACACATAGTGACCACCTGTGAAAAGTTTGGTTTAAGTGACTTGCCCAGCATCACAGATAAGCTCTTTGAGGCAGAGGCAGGGATATAATCCACTTATCCAGGGCAGCATTCAACTGCTTTAATCGTGAGCCCATACTGTCTCTTCCTGCACTCCCCTGCCTCATTGACTACCCAACACTGTATCATAATGCATATTCGCAAGAAGGCTGGATTAAAGTTGCACAGGCCATTTTAATTCTGCCATTTCCTAACTTTGAGGGCTTGACTTTGCAACCTTCATAACGTTCTTTTAACATAGTTTTTTGTGATTAATATCAGTGTAGTTTGCAGAAGTGAGTATGTTTGTCTGCCTTTTTGCCTAAGCACGATGGGTCTGATCCATAGCCTACTATGGATTCGTGGTTAGACCTCTAATCTGAAAGGAAGTCATTCATCTCAGCTACTCATCAAAAAGAGTTTCATTGTGCCACAGCATTTTTGGCAACGCAAACATGCAGTCTGCCAGACACTGAGAAAATCAGGATGCTGGATTCTTGCACTGATCTCAACTGAGCTACCATTACAATGGAATGATAGAAAAATATGCAATAGTCAGTCTGATTCTTAGTCAGCCTTTCCAATTAGTGGCTTTTGTGCTATTATTCAAGCTATATGCAATGTGAA
This sequence comes from Malaclemys terrapin pileata, assembly GCF_027887155.1. Lineage (NCBI taxonomy): Eukaryota > Metazoa > Chordata > Testudines > Emydidae > Malaclemys > Malaclemys terrapin. The sequence goes on from NC_071512.1 coordinate 31,706,467, forward strand.
ACTGTGAAAATGATTCCTCATTTTATTTCACCTCATTTTTAGGGACTCAGAGCAAATATGTTATGTATATGTGTGCAGTTTGCATACCGATTTCACAAACCCAGAGATTAATGTTCCTTTCTGTTTCTATTTAGTCTGTGCAAGTTTTCTACGGCATTTCACATTTCAAATGTGTTCTATTTGAAAAAATTCAGCAGTCTTTTCATCCCACTATTACCATTGACTTGAAACTTATCTCAGCTATGTATCAAGTTTAGTGACATGTTTCCCACAGGAGAGCTGAAATTACAATAACCAGTTTCCCAGATTTCTTGCCTGATTTGTGTTGTACTATGAGAGATGTAACAGCATCCCTACATTTCCCTTTTTTTTATTCAGAGACAAATTGTTCTTTCCCACACATATTGTAGTGCCACATTCTGTACAAAAAGAAATTAAACTACAGGCTTTGGGGTTTTTTGGCATAGTCTTACCCAAATGTAATTTGTGTATATATTTCCTTTTGTGATGGGGTTTTCATTGCCCTCAAGGGGTTAATGTGGGCTAAGAAGGGGACCAATTAACCTGACAGGCCACAGCTGAGGGGATTCAGGTAGTTTATGTAATCCCCTGACTGAATAGTGCGGGAGCCCAGCTGAGGGGGAACTAGCTGGGCTGGCTTTATAGAGACAGGAAGTTCCCAGAGGGGAGGGGGAAGCTGCAGGGAAGTAGTGTGAAATCACTCCCTGGGGGAAAGGATGTGTATTTGGAGCAGGGCTGGATTAACTCTCCTGTGGGCCCGGGTCTATTAGATTTTATGGGGCCCCTGTATACAAGTCTTTTTTCTAATTTAAAACAAAATTATCACAATTATGGCATCAAGGCTATTAACACTATACTAAACTTGCCTTTTAATTAGCATAAACCATTCTGTGGTTACATTTCAGTCTTAAAACATGTAGAATATAGTTAAGTTAATTCAAAATAGCCTATTTCTTACTTCAGAACAGCTGTTATATTAGTTTCTTTCTGGGAGAGAGTTTGGGTGCAGGAGGGGGCTCCAGGCTGGGGCCGAGTGTTGGGGTGCAGGAGAGGGTGAGGGGTGCCGGCGCTGGGAGGGAGTTTAGTGCAGGAGGGGATTCTGACCTGGGGCAGGAGGTCAGGGTGCAGGAGGAGGGCGTGGGGTCTGGGAGAGAGTTTGGGTGCAGGAGGGGATTCTGACCTGGGGCAGGGAGTTGGGCTGTAGGAGGGGGTGCGAGGTGCAGGCTCCGGCTGGGAGCCACTTACCACAGGGGTCTCCTAGCCAGCATCGCAGAAGGGCTCAGGCAAGTTGCCTGCCTGCATGCCGTGGCCACACGCCACTCCTGGAAGTGGCTGGCTGCTGCCACATCTCTGCATGCCCCTGGAAGGAGGGAGGCAGCATGTCTCTGTGCATTGCCTGCAAGTGCTGCCTCCACAGCTCCCATTGGCCAGTTCCTGACCAATGGGAGCTGTGGGAATAGTGCTGGGGGCAGGGGCAGCATACAAAGCTGCCTTGTCCCCGCTGCCAGGAGCCACAGAGATGTGCCAGTAGCCAGCCGCTTCCAGGAGCAGCGTGGGGTCACGCAGGCAGGCAGGCAGCCTGCTGGAGCCCTGCTGCACTGGGGCCCCCCTTAGTCTGGGGCCCTGGGCTGCAGCCCCTAAAGTCCCTGTGTTAATTCAGCCCTGATTTGGAGCAACAGAGCCAAAGTAGCATATAATTCCTCCCTAGGAAACCTAGGCAAACCCAGAGAGAGGGGGCAGGGCATAAGGTTAGGAAAGGCTCAGGGACAAGGCAGTAAGGTCCAGAATGGAATAGCCCTTTGCTGCTGATCCCTGACCTGAGAGGGAAGGCCCAGGTTCCCCTACCAGCCATCTTGGCAGTGAATGGAAAGACTTCCTGAGCCCGTTTGTAAAGAAGAGACTTTAATACCCAGGGGAGCTTAGAAGCCCATGGATCCAGTGTTGGCACCCACACCCAGCACCTGAGGCATAGCCGGGGGGGAGGCGCCCTAAACCAGGGCAGTGATATGGTCAAAAATATTAGTGATGTGTGACAGGGCAAAGCCAGATGGCTACAGTAAAGTAATGGGAGACAGATATATTAGCCACAGGCTAAATAAATCCTTGTTACCAGGATAAGCAAATGGCAGCTGCTCCAGGTCAATTAAGACACCTGAGGCCAATTAAGATCTTTCCAGAAGGCAGGGAGGACAGCTAGGTTGATTGGGACACCAGAAGCCAATCGGGCTGGCTGAAAGTAGTTAAAAACCTCCCAGTTAGTCAGGTGTGTGGGGGGGAGGGGAGGGGTGCATGTGTCGGGACATGTAGGAGGAAGCCATGCTGTTGGAGAGACTGAGCAGTACAAACCATATCCGGCACAAGGAAGGAGGCCCTGAGATAAGGGTGAAGTGTATATTGACGAAGTGGGGGCTGCTGTGGGAAAGTGGTCCAGGGAATTGTATGTGTCCTGTTTCTACAAAGTCAGCTACCATAGCTGATACTATTAGGGTTCCTGGGCTGGAGCCCAGAGTAGAGGGTGGGTCCAGGCTCTCCTTTTTGCCCCCCAATTAATCACTGAGACTGGGAGACAACAAAGACTGTGCAAGGGACGGTAGCTTCTCCTCACCTCCGTTGCTGGCTTGTGATGAAAATGGCTCAATAGGCTGTGACCCTTGCCTCTAGAAAGAGAAGGGCTATGTGGAGGGTCACAGTGAGCCTCTGAGGTTAGCAAAATCCACCAGGAAACGCAGGACCCACGGAGATAAGAATAGAGCTTTGTCACAACTGGTGTTAGAAGTGGGATCATTGTTCACAGTGTGGCAGAAGAAAGAGGTTTAAAAAAAAAGTGCACTGGGGTTTTGGATTTTTTTTATTTTATTTGTTTGCTTTGTACCACAATGGAGGAGGTGGTAAGAGCTCTGGTACAAGCCACAGCAGCCCAGCAGGAGGCCACCCGGGTTCAGGCAGTGGCACAACAGGAGTCTATGTGGCTACAGCAGGGAACCAATCAATTATTAATGGGCCAGGCGACCCAAGTTTGTGCCCTCTTGCGAGAGGTAATGGACCAGTTGAAGATCCTCACCATGCAGGCCCAGGGGTCCGATGGGACACAAACCCTGAGGGCTACTGGTTGTCTGCCAAAGATGACCTCGGAAGATGATGTAGAGGCATATCTCCTCTCATTCGAAAGAACTGCTCAGTGTGACATGTGGCCCCAGGAGCAGTGGGCCAGCATTCTCGCCCCTTTTTTGTGCGGAGAGGCTCAGAAGGCCTACTTTGACTTGCCTGCCACAGACGCCACTGACTATCCCCGGCTGAAGGCAGAGATCCTAGCACGATCAGGGGTGACAGCAGCGGTATGGGCTCAGAGGTTCAATGAGTGGAAATACCAGGAGAACAAACCCCCGACATCCCAGATATTTGACCTCATACACCTTGCGTGGAAGTGGTTACAGCCTGAGATGTGCAGCCCGGAGGAGATTTTGGAGACCCTGGTCATGGACCATTACATGTGAGGACTGCCACCAGATCTCCGCAAATGGGTAGGCCAGAACAATCCATCCACCTATGATGAGATGATCATGCTGGTAGAAAGAAGCATGACAGCCAGGGAATTGACTCGACTACCCAAGGAAGGCCCCTTTCGAAGCAAGCACCCGTTCCCAGCCCTGGAAGGTTGGGCAGCCAAACCCCTGGGGATTCCTAGGTGGAAGAAGGGGGGGGGGTCTGAAAACCAGTGGGGACCCCAGAAGGAAGGGATTGGCATGACTGGGGGGAACCCTGGGACTAAACCCCATAACCCCCATGATAGGGGAGTGATTAGAAGCAATTATAGATGTTATGCATGTGGGGAGTGGGGACACATAGCAGCACAGTGTCCCAGCACTGAGGAGCCTATGCAATGTAACTTGGGGGATTGGGAGGTCCCGTGCTCCCTTATCCACCTTGTAGGCATCGCATTAGCCCCACATAACTACACCAGGCCAGTGAAGATAAATGGAACCGAGACTACAGCTCTTGTGGACGCTGGGAGTACTATCACCCTTATATCAGGTAAGCTGGTAAAAAGTAGCCAGCTACTACAAGCTGAACGCATAGCAGTGATGTGCATGCATGGGGCCGTGAGCCATTACCTCACCATTCCAGGAAAGACAGAGGTTCAGTGGATCCCCATTGAGGTGATAGTGGGTGTCGTTCCTAAACTCCCATATCCTGTAGTCATTGGGAGGGACTATCCAGGGTTTGATAATTTATTTCCCCCGGAGAGGCTGGTGGGGACCCTGAGGGCAGCAACTCATCGCCGGGGGAATGTCAACCCCCGATGTTCGCTGAGATTTCTCAGGATCTGTTCTCAGCTCCCCAAAAGACCCAGAAAACAAAAAAAAGAGAGGAGGCTGCAAAAGCTTTGGGAACCCGGATCCTGACCCAGGCCAGAAGACTGCCCTAGTAGGCGGATGGATACAAGCAGCCATCAGAGAAACTACCACCACGGAACATAAGTCGGAGGCTGGCCCAGCTGTGATGGCAGTGAGCCATTGGAAGAAGCAGAAGCCAGCCCCTGGGAGATCGGACAGGTTAGTTCCAGGAGAGATACTTTTGGGCAGGACCAGGCGGAGGACCCTAGATATGATAATGCCAGGAAAGAGGTGGCCAAGATAGATGGGATACCCATGGATGGGACGGTCCAGGTTCCAGGAACTTACTTTATAGTGAAGAAAGATCTCCTGTACCATGGGGTGCAAATGCAGGAGCAAGAGATGCATCAAGGGTGAAGTGTATATCGACGAAGTGGGAGCTGCTGTGGGGAAGTGGCCCAGGGAATTGCACACGTCTGTGACAGGTTGGATCACAGAAACCCCTTTGGGAGCTGCCACCCAATGTACCAAGACTACTTCTATTCCTGTTTTCCCTGCCAGCTCAGGACTCCAGCACCCTGTCTTGCTGAGCCAGACATTCCAGTCTGCTCCAACACAGACCCAGGGTCTGAATTATTTGCCCCAAAGCTGCAGGTTTACCTGAAAACAGCTCACAGCAGTGTGCTTGTCTTTAGCACTCAGATGCCCAACTCCCAGTGGGGTCTAAACCCAAATAAATCCTTTTTACCCTGTATAAAGCTTATACAGGGTAAACTCATAAATTGTTCGCCCTCTATAACACTAATAGAGAGATATGCATGGCTGTTTGCTCCCCCAGGTATTAATACATACTCTTAGTTAATTATCAAGGAAAAAGTGATTTTATTAAATACAGGAAGTAGGATTTAAGTGGTTACAAGTAGTAACAGACAGAACAAAGTAAGTCACCAAGCAAAATAAAATAAAATGCGCAAATCTATGTCTAATCAAACACTGAATACAGGTAAGATCCTCACCAGTTCCAGAATGCTCCCTTTTACAGGCTAATCTCCTTTTAGCCTGGGTCCAGCAATCACTCACACCCCCTGTAGTTACTGTCCTTTGTTCCAGTTTCCTTCCAGTATTTGGGGGGTGGAGAGGCTCCTTCTTTAGCCAGCTGAAGACAAAATGGAGTGGTCTCCCACGGGTTTAAATAGACTTTCTCTTGTGGGTGGAGACCCCCCTCCTCACTCCTATGCAAAGTCCAGCTCCAAGATGGAGTTCTGGAGTCACCTGGGCAAGTCACATGTCCATGCACGACTCAGTCTTTACAGGCAGAAGCCATTGTCCATATGGTATCTTGTATGTCTCCAGGAAGACTTCTTATGTGGATTGGAGCATTCCAAGATGCATTGTTCCCCAAATGCTTCCTGATCTGGTACTTAACCTTGCGAATTCCTTCCTAAAGAAGCTGACCAAATGCCTCACAAAGCTTACTTAAAAATCAAGCAAGTATACATAACTTTGAACACACGAATGATGCCTGCATACAACTAGGATAAAAATAACCAGTAGATCATAACCCTTACATAGATATGTTACATGGCATATGTAGCAAAACCCTATTCCACTTATATCATACATACCTTTATAAGCACACACCCCCATAAAGCCTTATGGGGTACACTGTCACAGTGTCCTGTTAGTGTCCTGTTGTTAACATGTCAGCTACCATAGCTGATACTATTAGGGTCCCTGGCTGGAGCCTGGAGTAGAGGGTGGGCCCAGGCTTCCCCCTTTACCCCCCGATTAATCACTGAGACTGGGAGACAACAGAGAATGTACAAGGGAGGGTTGCTTCTCCTCACCTCCCTTGCTGGCTTATGATGAAAATGGCTCAATAGTCTGTGACCCTTGCCTCTAGAAAGAGAAGGGCTATGTGGAGGGTCACAGTGAGCCTCTGAGGCTAGCAAAATCCACCAAGAAATGCAGGACCCATGGAGATAAATGTGACCGAGCTTTGTCACAAATGGTGGTCTAGCTTTGTGATGAGGAACAAAGTTTGTTACTTGCACTTATATGCTGGATAGCTGTCTGACCACCAGAACAGTCACAGCAGAGATAGTCCTGATCCATGCATTCAAGAGAACTATGGAAGTTTGGATACATACCCAGCATTTCCAGCTTTTCTCTCTCTTTCTCAAAACAAACAAATAACCCCCACAAAAAACTTTGTACTTAAATAGCATCTCTTCTCTGAGAATCAGAAACTCTTTAGAAATAGTAGGTCACCCAATACCTTCTGAAAAGTAGGTGAGTGTATTACATGAAATATTTACTGAGAAGTGAGCAGTGGTGCAGAGAGGTTAAATGACTTGCTCAAAGTCACATACTGAGTCAGTCGTAGGGTTTGATGGGGTACCCAATCCAACACTTCCGAATCTAAGTCTTATGCAATACTCACTAGACCACACACGCTCGGACATGGCAATGGTTAGAAGCTAGAGTGATTCATACTACAAAAAGCATTATATAGAAGGATCTCACAGTTCCTCTGAAAACTCCCAAGTGGCTAAGGCCCTACATAGGCTGTAGCTGTATTAAGCCCTCTGCAGTGACTATTCCTGCTTTGAGAGGCTCTCAGAGGAGCCATCCATTGACACCCCTATCCAAGAACAGATCCTACGGAGGCATGATTCTGTGAACAGAAGGACTGGCTCTGACTTCCTACGTATTCTCTGGGATATGTGGAATTTATGGAAAAACTTGTCACCTGTTGCAGTATATGGGTGCGATTATTTTCCCCTTACTTAGCCTTCTTGCATGAGGCTTCGTTCAGGAGGTGGCAATCAGGTGGTGTATCATGTTCATTGTCCAATAGCTATCATTTTTAAAGGATGTTATACATTGCAGTTATCACATGGTTACTGTAAATACAAGGACACTCCATAAATATCCTGTCAGCACTGTAATTTCTTCTAGGGAAGTGTTAAAGTTGCAGCAAAGCTAAGCAAACACAAGGTTCAAATGGGTGTTTTGTCTAATGGCCCAGAGGGCAAAATCCTATTAGTCAGCACCTACATCTAAATTGGCCAGTTGTTGGTATTATCAATACTACAGCTCGTGTGTCAACAGCAAACAGAGGCTCCAATGAGCAAACTCTTAAATCCTCTTAAATCACCCTCAAATCCTATTAAATCCCAAAGCACCCTCTTAAATCCTATTGCTGTTAATGGTATAGTAACTATCTGATTGTGAGAACTTCCTGGACTGCCTCTCTGTTCACTGTTTGTGTCTGAAACCAGGAATGTTAGGGATGGATAGAAGGGCCATGTTTAAGGGCTTCACTGGACTGAAGCCAGAATTATGTTTCTGCTGTGATCTTCAGCATTGAAATCTCAAACCTGCTAACACCCAAGACAATCAGACAGATAACATACCGTTATTGTTTACTGTCATTTATGGTTCTGCCCAAGTGTGTTCTGTCTGGTACAGCAAAAACTGCCCTCATGCGCTAGTTCTACTACAGTGCTACTCACTCAATAAATTCTAATTACACATAAGATAATTGCTGCTCTTACAGCCAGCCACTCCTTAAAGCTCTAAAGAGTAGTAGTTAAGAGAGTTGAAGGACTAGTCCAGCCTTGAAAAAATGAGAAGATGGTATTGTACTGATGCTAATATAAATTTGTCAGCCCTCCTGGATAAGCATTTCTGGAAGAGATATTGTTTGCTAGTTAGCGTAAACTGAGTGCTACGATACATACCGATGAGTATCTCAATGTCTTTTTATACCTTACATGAAGGATCATTACCTAACGATCACAAAGAGAAAATATTATATTCACTAACAGCTTTGTAACTTGATAAGTAAATTGGCATTTACAGTGGAATCTGGCACATTCTGTGTTTGTCGCCCGTGCGCACTCCATTCCTTTTTCTACATTTATTTGTGTAGCAGTCATCATTGAGACTGAATGGCTATCAGTTGATTGAAAGAGCCCTGAACACCTTCTAATCTGAACACAACAGACTAAGAGTCTGGAGGTGAATTTGGAAAATAGCAAGCATGAGAGATTAATTCAAGCTTCATGGTCAAGTCTCCTCTAAGCTTTACAAAGAACTTCATTAAGAGACTACTGAGTGATAACATATTCAGTAGAGCTGCTTGGAAACTTTCCATCTGAATGATTTGCTAATGGAAAATGCAGTTTCTGCAGGAAAATGTCTATTTTGCCAAAAAGTTTTGATTTTTTTTTCTTTTTTCCCTATCAGGAAAATTGCAACAAAATATTTTGCTTGGGGATCAGTTCAACTCAAATTGGAATATTTTGTTTGTTGAACTGACTCGAAACATTTTGTTTCAGTTCAGCATTAGACTGCATTTCCTTATTAGGGCTCATTGCCTCAGGAGAGCTGTGATTTGGGACCCCATTATCTCCTATGGCTTGGGATTGCTGGAGGACTAACACAGCTACCCCTCTGACTTAGCTGTCGGGTGCATCCTGGGAGTCATATAACTGACACAAGAGATGTCATCTGGCCAGGGAGCCTGGACCATAGGGGAGAATGGGGACCTCAGGCTCCCAAAGTAGGACTCCCATTAGGCAAAGGGAAATAAAATGTATTTTGAGTCAGTTCCATAAAACAAAATGAAACATTTTGATTTTGGAATGTCTATGTTTTGATTTCAAAATCTTGAAACAAAACACGAGAACAGTTTGGTGTGCAAAATATTTTGATATTTCAACTTTTTGTCCTGATCTTGTTGAAATAATGACATTTTCCTACAGGGCAGATGTTCTGAATTTTGCCCAACTCTAATACTTAGCTAGTGAAACAGAAAAGATAAAGCCAAGTTCATTCTTTTCTCTAAGTCTAGACCGTGTGTTTGGCTGAGATCTTCTGGTGGTTTGGCTTAGGGAAATATCAGAAACCTAATGTTTTTTCTACCACAATACTGTTTCTGCTTTTAAATGTAAAAACACATGCTTGCGTATGTACTTTTAATAGATCCCAGGAAATGTCAAAGATTGTAAGTCTGAAATGCAGTGTGGGATGCTCTCCCTTCCATCTTTACCATTGGTTAATGTAAGCAGGTAATAAATACTATGAAATAGCCTTTTCGCCCAGAAAAAATCACTTTACTAAAATTTTCTTTAGCCTGTTGCTCAAAGTGATATGTTTGGACTCAGTAATTACTGCTGCAGCACTTGGTTAGCACTAGATTTCTGGTAGTATCATTTCAACAGAATGTAGCCTTGCAAGAGAACTTCTTTTGCTGGCAGGGGAGGGAGGGAAGAAAGCTATCTACAATACCTTGGGGAAACAAACTAATTCATTTCAGCTTGTAAAAAAAAAAAAAAATTCCAATTCCTGAGGTGCTTTGCATATTTTATCCTGGACTCCACTGAAGCAAGTTCTCCCCTTCATTCCAGTGTATGATTTGCTGTCTGTGATCTATCTGTCAAACTGATTGCATGGACGTACATCAGGGCAGCTCAAGTCCAATTTCTCCCTCCTGTGACCAAGGGGGCAGTTCTCTTTTGATGTTGAGAGTTTGTATGAGTAGTAGTGATCCAGGAACTGTAATTGTGGTACAGGCTGTACTGTTCTCATCTCTCCGGAAAGGAATCAGGCTACGTTTCTGGCTTCAAACTGCTCTTTAAACAACACTTTCAGATCTCTACTCTAGGCACGTATGCAGCAAAGCTCCTGAAGCCGTGGCATTATTGACTTCATTTCTGTCTTTGAAATTCTGTTTTCCACCAAATGAATAGCTTTTGCAGAGGGAAAACATGAAGAATAAAGCATCTTTTATATTGTGATGGATCAATTCAGGATATTGCCTCCAGGGTTGTAATGCTGAAGAAGCTGTTTCTAACTAAGTAAACTTTTAAAATGTTTAATCTCAGTGGCATGTTAAACACACCTGATAAACTGCACTGTCTCCAACTTGTGTAGATGAAATTACTCCGGCATTATCATCAATAACTCTTTTTGTTTCTACTAAGAGCTGTTCAGCATTACTCACAAGGATTGAAAAATAGATCCAGAGGCTGCATAAACTACTATGAACGAAAACAGACATGACAAACGGAGGCTATATCCATACATCACCCTGGGTATCCTGCAATCTAACTTCCTAATGGGTGAAAGCAGCCTTTGAGGATGCTGGGCCAGAGAAAGTTGGTTTTCTGGGCTATATTGATTCCAGCAAGGGATATGTGGGGCAGGGATAGGACAGGGTCTGTAGAATTCAGGAATGTGTTATCTTCCTCCACTCCAAACTCAGTATAGCAATGCAGCATCCTAACATGCTACTTTGCTTTCTTCTGAATAGGTCAGTCTGCTGCAAAGGCAGTATCATGGTCTTCCATAGCCTGCACAATGTGGAAAACCACAATTAAGTGACAAGGCATGTAAGGTAAAATTTTCAAACGGGCCCAAAGTCACTTAGACATTATGGGCCAGATTTTAAAGGTATTTAGGCACTGTGACAGACCCAGACCAGTGGGGTACAGGAGTCTGGTAGAGGGCAAATATACTGGTCACTGGATGAGTAGTTTTCTGTTCCCTGAGTGACCAGAGCAGGGGCTGCACTAGAGTAATCAGGAACCTGCTAGAACCAGTTAAGGCAGGCAGGCTAATAGGACACCTGGAGCCAATTAAGAAGAAGCTGCTAGAATCAATTAAGGCAGGCTAATCAGGGCACCTGGGCTTTAAAAAGGAGCTCACTTCAGTTTGTGGGGTGAGCGTGAGGAGCTGGGAGCAAGAGGCGCAAGGAGCTGAGAGGGTGTGCTGCTGGAGGACTGAGGAGCACAAGCGTTATCAGACACGAGGAGGAAGGTCCTGTGGTGAGACTAAGGAAGGTGTTTGGAGGAGGCCATGGGGAAGTAGCCCAGGGAGTTGCAGCTGTCATGCAGCTGTTACAGGAGGCACTATAGACAGCTGCAGTCCACAGGGCCCTGGATTGGAACCTGGAGTAGAGGGCGGGCCTGGGTTCCCCCCAAACCTCCCAATTGACCTGGACTGTGGGTTCTTCTAGAGGGGAAGGTCTCTGGCCTGTTCCCCAACCCACATGGTGAATCTCTGAGGCAAGAAAATCAGCCAATAAGTGCAGGACCCACCAAGATAGAGGAGGAACTTTGTCACAGCACCTAAAGATGCAGATAAGTGCCTAGGTGCCTAACTCCCATTGAAAACAGTTGTAGTTAGGGGCTTAGGCACTTCTGCCCATCCTGTGAGGCACCCATTTTTATCTTTAGATGCCTAAATTCCTTTAAGAATCTGGGCCAAGTCCCATTTTGAAAAGGCAATTAGGTCCTTAGGACCCCAAGTCCTCTTGATTTTCAATGACACTAAGTCCTGATTGAAAATGATGTAAGAAACAGTAAAATTTTTAAAAGTATATGCCCCCAACTTTCTTCCTGATTCTCTCTTGTGCATGGGTGTAGCACAATTTTTTCTGCGTGTGTATAGTGCTAAGAGAATGTAACAGGTGGCATAGCACTAGGCCAGGGGTCGGCAACGTTCGGCACGCGGCTTGCCAGGGTAAGCACCCTGGCGGGCCGGGCCAGTTTTGTTTACCTGCTGACGCGGCAGGTTTGGCCGATCACGGCCCACACTGGCCGCGGTTTGCCGTCCTGGGCCAATGGGGGTGGCGAGAAGCTGCGGCCAGCACATCGCTTGCCCGCGCCGCTTCTCGCCGCCCCCCCCCATTGGCCCGGGACGGCGAACCGCGGCCAGTGGGGGCCGCAATCGGCCAAACCTGCCACGTCAGCAGGTAAATAAAACTGGTCCGGCCCTGGCGAGCCGTGTGCTGAACGTTGCCGACCCCTGCACTAGGCTCTGCAAATATTTTGAGCATCCAGGTAGTTTTCAAGCACTCTGATACCATGGTGAATTAATAGAGTGGATAGGAAATAGCTAATCACACTGTATTCTGTGTCTCTCCTTCCAAAGGGCACAAACTTGAACCAGACTGTGCAACAGTGGTATGGAGTAAAGGGTTTTAAGGAGCTCCCTTTCTCCCCTATGTCGACTGCGTGCATTGCCAGACCTAGCACCAGCTGCCACTGAACTGCTACTTCCCCTTCTGCATGGTGGGCAGGGCTGGAGGCTTGGATCAACACCCCATGGACTGGCCAGCACAGTTGAGCCAGCATGAAGATGGTAGCAAACTGCACCAAAAGGTGTGGTGCAGCTGAATTCCTGCTTGGAGCAAAGGGGAAGCAGGATTATTCTGTGTCGCTATCTGGTTCCTGTTCTACTCCCAGGGCAACACGCTGCACCTTATTTGGACTGCATTGCGAAGTGCCAGCCTAGCCCTTGTGTATGTGCACAGAATGTTATGGTCCTGCACACCTTCCACAGGCAGAGCTCCCATTGGTATCTGTCACATGAAAGCATTCCTAGATGTTAGGTTGCTATTTTCCTTTCTTTTGCTACTTGAACTGTCTGTTTCATTTCCAAACAAACTGGCGGCCCTTCCTCCTTCTTGGCAGTTTCTTGATCACGTTTAAAAGCAAAGAACTGCCGGCAGCTGGTAATAGCATATAGCCTTCTCACCCTTCCATCGGTCTCAGTGCTCTTCCCAGAGGTCTATGGCTATTGTGAGTCTCCCTTGGGTGAGCTTGCGCCTCGTGGATGTGCGGAGATGGAGACACAGAGCAGCTCTTAAGAAGGCACTAGTGAATAAATCATTATAAGTTACTGGGTGGAAGATATTGAAACCAATGCATAATTTACAACCTCTGGTGTAATTTATAGGCCAGAAGCATGTTGAAAATAAAGACCTTTACTTATGTAGTACCACACAATTGGCATGCATGACTCTGCAGACATTATTTAATTCTAAAAAAGAGCTTAAAAGAAGATTCAGGTTGCAAACCGAAGTCTTAAACTTAGGATGTGATAGAATTAGGGTGGTTCCTTCTGTGTGTATATATGATTCCATCTGTAATTATATGCTCCCAAACTATTTTTCCCTACCTCCACATGGGTAAAGTCTATCCCAAAATAGGTTTGGTTTGGATTGGTTTTGAACCTTTGCCTATTTTTTCCTTACTTTAAATCCTTTTCTACATTCATACCCAGTCTGTGTGTACCTGAATACAGAGAGCCTTAAGACCTGTTATAAGGCCTGCTTAGTCAGCCATGACTTTAAATAGTGGCAGTTCACCAAAAAGGCCCATTGAAGGCATCTTGAAGGAACCCCCACTCTTTTATCTGAAAGGTAGATCCTGGAGCTTGCATGGTTAATGGGTTTAGGCACCGCTGGCTTTCTTCTTTCCGGGTGGCTGCTTAGCCCCAAAGCCCTGCCCCCACTCTACCCCTTCCTCCAAGGCTCACCTCCACCCCACCTCTTCCCACTTCTGCTCTGCCTCCCACCCACTGCCAAACAGCTGATCAGCAAGGCCACCGGCCTGTTAGCTATTCGGCAGTGGGTGGGAGGTGCTGGGGGGATTGGGCAGAAGGGGGCTGCCAAGCAGCTGATGAGCGGTGGCTGGTGGGTGCTGAACACCCGCTATTTTTTTTTTCCATGAGTGCTCCAGCCCCAGAGCACGTACGGTGTCAGCATGTAGGGGTTTAGGTCAATTTTAAAAGTGAGACTTACATTTTTTTTAATTATTGAGCAACACCCAGACAATGAGCACCCTGTAAAAAAACCATAATTGCTAAATGCCAAGATTCTGCTACCACTGTGAAACTAAGTAGCGTCTTATTCATCAAGCAGCTTCCCAGAGGAAGGTATTATGTTACCCACACACCTCCTGCGTGTAGTGCTCTGTCCCTTGTAGTGGCACCGAGACCACTTAGAGATTAATGAGTCTGCTCTACAGCCTTAGCCAAGGCCATGTGGCTTTTAGCTCATGCAATAGAGGTTCATGCATTTAACTCCAAAGGTCCCAGGTTCGATTCCACCCCCCAACGACAGGGGTCTGTCAGTGTTACAAAAGGGGGCTCGTGGGATTTCAACTGGGAAGTCTCTGAAGCTTAGGACGCACTTCATCAGTTACAGGGAAGTATGTAACTCTCACACCTACTGGATGTGGTGTTCTACCCTATCTAGTGGCACCAAGACCACTGAGAGAGAGAGAGAGAGAGATTGAGTCTGCTCTGCTGCCTTAGCTAAGGGCCATGTGGTTTTTAGCTCATGCAGCAGAGGCTCATGCATTTAGGTCCCAGGTTCGATCCCGCCCGCCAACAACCTGGGTCTGTTGGTGTTAGAATTACTCAGTATAAATAAGGATGACAGAATCTGGCCCCCAAAACATAACTTTTTAAAATCTTATCCTTTTTACTTCTGTGGATTTTTACCTAATTTTATTTGCTTTCAAAATATATTAACAAAATAACATCATGAGTAAAATCAAATGACCTTCACAATAATTACTCAAACCATGGAAATGTTAGCGATTTTTTTTAACTTTCCATTTTTAGTAATTTTTCATGCCTTCTCTTATTTTGCCACTGAAAAATGGATCAAAAGGCCAAAGGAAGGAAAACAAAATTTTTAAACTCACAAACAAACAAAAATTACTTCTTTGGTATTTGGAAAAGTGGAAAATAGAGAAACAAATTATTGGGATTTTTTTTTTTTTAAAAAGGCCATTTTTTCTGATAATTTTTTGTTTGAAATATTTTAATCCTCTCTAATTCCCTCCTGATGATAAACCTATTAGTAGGACAGTGCTTCCTGTAACTTACTTATGCCTTTCATTATTCAAATGTATTGTCAGACTGTATGATCTAGATTAAGCCTGTTTAGTCTAAAAACTTCTATATTGCCTCATAGCTATCTATTATTTTTGTACTACTGAAGCAAAGTACTCAGACAGACACTCGAGACCTGCAAGTGGCTCTTTAATGTGTCTCCTGAAGCTCTTTGCATGATATTAAAACACTGTGTGATTTAATTATTAACCCATCTAAGTTATCAATCAAGATGTGTTTATTATGTTGTTAACCAATTGTATCTGATCAAATAATATTTGTTCAGTCATATTGCTGTGAGAATATATATCTATATCTATCTATCTATCTATCTATATATATATATATATATATATATATATATAACTAAATACTTCCCCTGTCATACTGTTACATATGAACATATAGTACTATAGTAAACGAAAGAATGAATTCACACTACTGTGCCTCTTTTGGGTAATGTTGGTAACTTGGCTCCTGAATCACAGAGGTCTGAGCATCACTGAGCAGCTAGGGGCCCTACCATTGATCAGGACCCCATTGTGCTAACTGCTGCACGAACAGCGCAAAAAGATGAGTCTTTTTCCCTAAGAGCTCACAATCTAAGTATCACATGAGATGACAGATGGATACAGACAAGACAAGAAAGTACATAGAAACAATGAGACAATACCGGTCAGCATGAAAGGCAGTGATCTCAGTACACCAGTAGCCGAATCATTGTCAAGCGTTTTGTAGGCATCGTGGCACAAGAGAGTTTTTAGGAGGATTTGAGGTGGATAATGAAGTAGCTTTGCAGATGTTTGCAAGGAGCACCTTCCAAGCATGTGTGGAAGCATTAAGTTGTTCATTTGAAAATTCAAACATAGGCAGTGGAGGCAGACATCAGGGGCCGCTCAGAAGTGAGTGTTGACAGCTCAACAGAGAATGAGAGAAGATAGTTAAGGTGGGTGTGCTGGGGTTCCCTGAGTGCAACTTAGGTTGTGGGACCACTGAGCCCTCTGTCCCACCAACGTGGGGTGTTCCTCTCACACTGTGATGCTGTGTCAAGCCACAAACCTCTGACAGGTATGGCACCTACACAGACATCCACAAGTGGGGACACACCCCACTGAGTTACATGAATGATCTCCCAGACACTCAGGAACCATCAATAGGGAGGCTCCAGCAAATTCCCCCCCTACTTTGCACCTCAGAACTGTACCGTCTTGCACTGGGTCAGAAGCCTGGCCAGTGTAAATTCATTACCCAGTTCACCCCCCCTCGATGTGGAAAGAACACACACTAGCCTTTGTAAACTGAGCTGAGATTTCCCAAGCACTTCAACCAGAACACACTGTTTAGGTAAAATTTAAAACAGATGTATTCATTACAGAAAGATTTTAAGTGATTATAAGTAGCAAGCATAGAGATCAAAGTTAGTTACCTAAGAAATAAAAATAATTTTACAGACTAAATTCTATTAACTAAACAGGATTTGAATCAAGTAGTTGTGTCAGGTTTGGTCAAAGAGACCCCCTTGGGAGTGTTCCCTGATGTGCTGAAACTACCTCTGAGCCTGTTTTCCCTGCCAGCTTGGGACTCCAGAACCCTGCCTTGTTGATCCAGACATGCTAGTGTGCTGCAACACAGACTTAGGGGCTGGACCTCGCCTCCAAAGCTGCAGACTTTAACCAAAAACAGCTCAGCAGGTTACCTCTCCAGCACCCAGACACCCAGTTCCCAATGGGATCCAAACCCCAAATAAATCTGTTTTACTCTGTATAAAGCTTATACAGGGTGAACTCATAAATTGCCTTCCCTCTATAATACTGATAGAGAGATACTCACAGTTGTTCGCTCCCCCAGGTATTAATCACTTACTCTGGGTTCATTAATAAACAAAAGTGATTTTATTAAGTATAAAAGTAGGATTTAAGTAGTTTCAAGTAATAACAGACAGAACAAAGTAAATCAGCAAGCAAAATAAAACAAAAACACGTAAGTCTAAGCCTAATACATTAAGAAACTGATTACGGGTAATATCTCACCCTCACAGATGTTCCAATAAGCTTCTTTCACAGACTAGACTCCTTCCTACTCTGGGCTCAATCCTTTCCCCTGGTACAGTCCTTGTTAGTTCCAACAGACATTTCAGGTGGTAAACAGGGGCTTTCTCATTACTGGAAGCCCCTTTGTCCTGCTCCACCCCCTTTTATAGCTTTGGCACAAGGCGGGAATCTTTTGTCTCTCTGGGTCCCCACCCCTCTTCCTAAATGGAAAAAGTACCAGATTTAAGATGCATTGGATTTCAGCATCATGTGACATAGTCACATGTCCTGTGTGTCCCCAGTCTCCATTCTTCCTGGGCTGGCCCACACATACACAGGAAGGTTTTCAAGTAAACAGAGCCATTTACAGTTCATTGATTCTGAAACATCCTTAATGGGTTCCACTTAATACGTTTACATTAGTAATACAAGTTTATCTTATTCTCCTAACTCCAGACATAGAAATAATACATGCAAACAAATAGAATGAACACACTCAATAGATTATAAGCTTTGTAATGATACCTTACAAGAGACCTTTTGCATAAAGCACATTCCAATTGCATCATATTCACATTCATAAGCATATTTTCATAAAGCATATTGGGTGCAACATCACAGTAGTGTCTCACCCTCACAGATGCTACAAACAGGTTCAGATCCTCAATAAACAGACTTGGGACTCTTTTCCATCCAGGACCACCCTCCACTAGATCAAAGTCTTTGTTCTCCAGACGTTCCTCTTGGTGTTGAGTTCGGGGGGAGAGAGAGACCAAGTGATGACGTCACTTCCCCTCTTTTATAGTTTCTTCCAGCTTGCTGGAACGATCTTTTGCTGTGACATGGGGATCAAGCAGTCCCCATTGTTCAAGTAGTCTCCATTGTTTACGTGCTCACTGTGAGAAGTATTAGAGGGGTAGCCGTGTTAGTCTGCATCTGCAAAAAGCAACAGAGGGTCCTGTGTACTTCTGTTAGTCTTAAAGGTGCCACAGGACCCTCTGTCTCTGTGAGAAGTCTCCATTGCATACAGTCTCCGGGGGTATGGATTCTTTCCTTGATGGGTGTTGATTAGGGTTACCATACGTCCGGATTTTCCCGGACATGTCCGGCTTTTGGGGGCTCAAATCCCCGTCCGGGGGGAAATCCCCAAAAGCCGGGCATGTCCGGGAAAATCGGGAGGGCTGGGTGGTGCTCGGCCGGGGCCGGCGGTGCGGGGCCGGGGGCATGGTGCCGGGCCGGGAACCAGGGGCGCAGTGCAGGGCCGGGCGCGGGGCCGGACGGGTAGGGTTACCATACGTCCGGATTTTCCCGGACATGTCCGGCTTTTGGGGGCTCAAATCCCCGTCCGGGGGGAAATCCCCAAAAGCCGGGCATGTCCGGGAAAATCGGGAGGGCTGGGTGGTGCTCGGCCGGGGCCGGCGGTGCGGGGCCGGGGGCATGGTGCCGGGCCGGGAACCAGGGGCGCAGTGCAGGGCCGGGCGCGGGGCCGGACGGGGAGGTGGGGGCGCGGTGCCGGGCCGGGGTCCGGGCTGGGAGCCGGGTCGGCCGGGCCCGCGGGGAGCCGGGCCGGCGGGGAGCCGGGTCGGCCGGGCCCGCGGGGAGCCGGGCCGGCGGGGAGTCGGGTCGGCCGGGCCCGCGGGGAGCCGGGCCCACGGGGAGCCGGGTCGGCCGGGCCCGCGGGGAGCCGGGCCCGCGGGGAGCCGGGTCGGCCGGGCCCGCGGGGAGCCGGGCCGGCGGGGAGCCGGGTCGGCCGGGCCGGCCGGGAGCCGGGTCGGCCGGGCCGGCGGGGAGCCGGGCCCGCGGGGAGCCGGGCCGGCGGGGAGCCGGGTCGGCCGGGCCCGCGGGGAGCCGGGCCCGCGGGGAGCCGGGTCGGCCGGGCCCGCGGGGAGCCGGGTCGGCCGGGCCGGCGGGGAGCCGGGTCGGCCGGGCCGGCGGGGAGCCGGGTCGGCCGGGCCCGCGGGGAGCCGGGCCCGCGGGGAGCCGGGTCGGCCGGGCCGGCGGGGAGCCGGGTCGGCCGGGCCGCCGGGGAGCCGGGGAGCCGGGCCGGGGGTGTGCCGGGCCGCCGGGGGCCGGCAGTGCTGGGCGGGCCGGGGGTGGTGGGCCGGGGCCGGCACCCCAGGGCCCGAGCCGACCCAGGCTGGAGCCGCCGGGGGGGCTAGCCTGGGCTGCGCCTCCTCCCCCCCACACTCCCCTTACCTGCTTCAGGCTTCCCGCGAATCAAATGTTCGCGGGAAGCAGGGGAGGGGGCGGAGACTTTGGGGAGGGGGCGGGGTTGGGGAGGGGGTATGGGCGGGGCTGGGGGCGGGGCCGGGGGGCGTGGAGTGTCCTCCATTTGGAGGTACAGAATATGGTAACCCTAGTGTTGATGAGCCATTAACTGCTGTCTGGCTACTCCACTGTTGTACTTGAAAGACTGGTTGTGGGTGTTCCAAACCTCACAATGTGTTTCAGTAACACACACATAGCAAAACTTCATACCTTCACATACAATCATTGCACATACACCATAACAGGATATTAATGTTCAACAGATTAAGACTTTTAAAATGAAACCTCACAAGGCATACTTTGTACAAAACATATCATAATTATATGACAATAGTGAATATGGGGGTTCCCAGGTGCTACTCTGAGGAACAGAGTGTCACAGTGGGACAAGTTTCTAGGATGCCACATTTGTCATTCCCCTTAATGTTTCTTCCTTCACAAGTGATATCTTCTTGGCATTGTTAGCTATGCCACCAGTAGAGCTAGCACAATCCAGGCTGAACTTCTGGTTCTGAGGTTATCATTTAGACCTATTCACTAATCTAAAATCATGATAATTGCCATACGTACAGAAACTTTCCATACATTCCATTTATTCTTGCTGATTGCTTTCTCTTGGAAACTGAGTGTTAGCACAGCTCATTTCTTTCCAATCAGCCTGACTTAAAACACAGGTGCTTCAGATGTCATGAATTATATATTTTTTTAATCTGAAGGGAAATGTGAGCATATGGAAAACAACCTCTTCAAAACTTCTAAAGCTGCTGTGCTTTTCCTGATTGCTGCTTGAACACACAGGCTGTAATATATTCTAATTAGATATAGCATGGCTAAATGTACTTAAATATGGAAGTGGTTCCATTGAGATGGTATCTATGTAACACCTGTGAATTGAAATAACCAAACAAAACAATACTGTATCTAAAACAGTTTTTCACATACTAATGAATAGTTCATTCATCATAATTTTTTAGGCTCCTCTGCTATATTGGAGTCTACTAGCATGGACCCTTACATGGTTAAATTCACTGGGCCTTCACAAGTTGAGGGATCTATGCTAGTAGACCTTGATGTATTGGTAAGTTGAGTGACCGACTCAAAGAGCTCAATTTATTTGACTTAACAAAGAGCAGGCAAGGGATGACTTGAGTATAGTCTATAAGTATCTATGTGGGAACAAATGTTTAATAATGGCTCTTCAATCTAGCAGAGCAACGTCTAACACGAGCCAGTGGATGGAAGTTGAAGCTAGACAAATTCAGATGGGAAATAAGGTGTAAAATTTTAATGGTAAGAGTAATTAATCATTGGAGCAATTTACCAAGGATCATGATGGATTCTCGATCACTGACAAGTTTTAAATTGATTGGATGTTTTTCTAAGATCAGCTCAAGGAGGTTTTTGGGGAAGTTCTAAGGTCTGTGTTATATGGGAGGTCAGACTAGATGTTCACAATGGTCCCTTCTGACCTTGGAATCTATGAAGCTATGTAAAACAAAAAAGGGTTGATTATACATATGAAGTCAATGGGAGTTCTGCATGTGGGGGCCAGGCTGGGCCATGACTCTTCTTCCACAAGTGAGTTAAGGAAGAATTATCAAGCATCCCTGAAAGTTATTTTGAGAAGCCCAGCAGACTATTATCACAATATAAGATCATACGCTGTGCAGAAAGATGTAAACATGGAACAGATTTGTCATGATCAATTAACTTAAACATACCAAGTTTAGCAGATGCCAAAGTGAATCAGTGTGTCTTTTGGTGAATGTACAAATGATCAGAAATGTAATGTAAAGTAAACAATGTCTGTACTGGCTTATATAATGCTGTGTTAGTCTCTTCTGATTTCCGTGGGTATTGCTAAATTGTGGTCTGAACATCTGTTATTGAATTCAAAGAGTTCGGTTGCCTGGATACATTCAGTCAAACGTTGGATCAGACGAGAGGAATCCTTTTATTTGTATGCTGATGGCGACTGTCAGAGCTCCTCTCGTTTGTTTGTCTTCATTCTAACTTTGTCCTTCAGGGACCGAGTCTTGACTTTTAATCCTGATGCTCAAGATGACAGGCATTTACTGACATCTCACTTGGAGGGAACTGGCTAAAGCAAAGAAGCCTTTTCTTATAAGGCCATTCAATTGAATGCTCTCTGCTCTCTCACATTTTCTTTTTGAAGTCAAAACAAGGTAACCTCCCTTCTCCCCACCTTTTAACTCTACAGTGTATTTGAAATAAAAGTTTTTTGATTTAAATGTCCCAGTCTCCTGCTGGAGGGTGCAGATGAGAATAGGTCACATATGATGCTATCTATAACTCAAATAACCATCTGAAGTCACTGGTTCCAATCCTCTTCTAATACTTTCCCAACAAACAGATGACTAAAAATATACAAAGTAATATTGAAACAAATGTTTAATGTATTAAATAACATATATTCCATATACCATGAACACACCTTCAAAAATGGAAGGAGATAATAGGAAACAGTGATAAATGCTTTGTTCTTCTTCTATATTTCATATGTTTTTAATATTTCCTCAAGGTAATTCTGTTACTGTACTGAAGCAGTGGATACCCCCCCACACAAAGTTGCCAGATATGATCCTAGCCCAGGAAATAGAGTATATTTCAATTCCTGAATAAGAACTGTAAAGTTTCCTAAAAACATTGGAACTTGGTTGTGGCTTTGCCAAGAGCCCTAAGCAAGGGGCAGTGTGAAGTTGCACTGTCCTCTGAGCAGATCAGGAACCAGATTACAAATCAAATGATCTAATCCCTTGATCCCCTCACAAAGGGAGAAAAAACTACCAAGTCCCTGCCTGCTCTCCTCTCCCATGCTGCTACCCACAATAGCAAGTGCAGGGATGAAGCCAGGATTGTATTTTTACCCTTGTTTGGTTTGTGTTCCACTCGTCCCTGGCTTTTCTACCTCTGTAATGTTGCACATTTTATACCAAATTAGACAGCTAGATGAATGTTAATTCATATTTTGCATTAGCAGGGCTGCTATTTACAGTGCCTAGTGTAAAGAGCTATTTTTTCTGAAGGAAAGATAAATCCTGAACTTAATAGACCAAACTGTAGTGCCATAAGTGGGCACAAATCAATGGACATCAGTGGACTTGTGCCCACCTTCCCCAGTGGTGATTCTGGTCTGAGCTCTGTAAATATCATTCTTATAGTTATTGCATTTAAAATGAACATAGACAATTGGACACTACATACCTTATTTAATGTGACTGGGCAAATTAATACAAAAGTAACGATGATGCCACAGTTCCTGCATGTTTTCAAAACCTTCCCGTAAATATAGCAGATTGGAACCAATGGTCAATTAAATGTCTTTCGTGGAATTACAAAATAACAAGCATGAGTCTCAAATTTTTAGGGTTAGTTGAATCATGTATTACAAATAAATGAACTGACAAGTGCGGTCTTTTTTCTTTTGCAAATGGTTCTTGGATAATCTCTGATTCACACGGATGTATTTGCAATGCACAATTTCAGAATGGGTTAGGGGGATCAATCTTGCATGGTGCTAAGGTATCTGCTGGACTGGGGTCACTTTGTGCAAGATAGAGCCCTATGAACCACATGAGACACCACAATAGTCATCTTCACTTATGGAAAAAACCTATTAATAACCTTTCTCTAGGTGTTTATATCCATAAACTAAAATAGACAATGTCCCTAGTATACAATTCTAAAGGGATGATTCAGAAACTCAAAGGACTGGAGTCTTTGGTCTGGCTGATCTCTATTTGGCACAAAAACCAAAAGGGTGAGGTTAGGGGTTATGGACTGTCTTATACCGCTTTTACGTCCCCAATCCTAGCACCGGTGGGAAGCCAGTTTGGCCCCCAGTGCAAGTTACAGCAGCCTCAGGGTTCCTCTAACTTGGTTCAGCTGGTAACAGTCCCCAAGGGGTCATGACTATGCAAGAGAGGGATCTCTGGAGTGCAGCAGAACTTTAACAGTGCTATGCATCCCTCACCACACCCCTGATGCTCCCTACAGCAGGGTTTGTGAGAGGGGATGGCCTAGAAGTTGTTATGCCAGCAGTATACACTGGGGGAATCCTGTGGTGCTATCTGGGGAAGCCAGGTTTAATGTCCCCTTTGTGCCAAAGATCTGGCCCATAGAAAAAATATCATTCTCTATTCAACTTGATAGGGTCTTAGAATAACTTCTATAGGACCCTATTGTTACATCCATCTTAAATTCAATAGGGACACAATAAATAAACATACCAATAAGAAATGTAGCAAGTGTAAAGCCCAGACAGGAACTCTGTGGCATACAATGACGAGTACAAAGAAGTAAAATCACTGTGGAGAAAGGAGACTAGCAGTCATAGGTAGTGGAGACTGACAGTTATTATCACTCATAATGACATCTCTATAGCAGGTATGGACAAGTCCCAAAGGTAATTCATCAATGCTGCTCTCTCTTGCTTAATGATACACTGGTACAAAGAAATGCTGCCATCTGAAAGTGATTGGCTTAGATCCATCCATCCCTCAGGGGGAAAAAAAACTATTAAGTGAAGGGCTTATCAGGATTTTGATAGTGTCTACATTTCATACCTTGATAAGATTGCATAACTAAGAGTGTGTATCTCTATCCACAACAGCTGTGCTCAACTGAGCCAGTGGACCCCAGGGCAAATCTTTCAGGAGAAGGGGACAGAATAATCACAGCAGATGGTCCATGACTATGGAATTTCCTACCAGTGGAGAACAGAACTTACTCAACCTTAACCTTTTGCAGAACACAATGAAAGGCCTACTATAATGTTTTACGGTAGCATTCCCACACAACCCCTGAATGAAGAGGGCTGAAGAATTATGCATCTCTATTCATAGATCTTAGAGACATACCAAAGAACAGTTGAACAGTAAGACGAGAAGGGTCCCTTGCAGATATTAGTGCTTATTCATAGTATCTTCTGCTAGATACCATGGTGATGGGAATAGATAATAGAAATTCCTCAACACAAACTCAGGGTATCCTTAGCCTAATTTCATAAGTGTGACATTTATGTAATCCTTTTGACCCCTCAATAATTGGTTTGCAGTGTGGAATTAATCTGTACTCCCTAACTATGCCTAAATCTGAGTCCGGGCATGTTTATAATCCACTATTTCACATGTACTTTAATGTCACAGGGGGTTGTTTTCATTTTTTTAAATGTTGTCTGTATTCATGAGTTCCAGTTAATTTGAGATTGAAGTTTAGATGAAAAGTATTTGGTTACTCTTTGTGTGGAAAGGGGAAAACTGCTAAAAAGGCATGTGCTTAATTTTTAATCCATCTCTATTCAGCAAAATGCAAATCCAATGTATGTCAATGGGATTTAAGCACATCCTTAAGGGAGAGACTTTCAATAATTGGGATCTGGGTGCCCAACTGCCTTTAGAAAATCTCTTCCTGTGTGATTTGCTAACAGAGCTGTATTGAAGCATGCTGAGTTGGGGTCCTGATCTTCTTGTTTATGTATGAAATGCCTAACAGATTTTGGGCTCTCTATATAAAAAAATTAAACAATGACATTTGCAGCCATTACACCTGCAAACATAAAATATAAATCTGGCAAGCTACTGCTCTTCATAATTTGTGTGTGTGTGTATGTGTGCTGGGGATGTTGATGGGGAGGCTACCTGAATTTGGTACCCACCTTATTTTATGATTATGTATGAAAAATAGACATTGACAAAGTATCTGGAGCAAAAGCTGCAAACATTTTAAATGAGATGCCTGTGTCATATCCTAGTGATGATAAGGCTAGATAGACTAAGAA
Source organism: Malaclemys terrapin pileata (assembly GCF_027887155.1). NCBI lineage: Eukaryota > Metazoa > Chordata > Testudines > Emydidae > Malaclemys > Malaclemys terrapin. Next base: position 31,731,618 of record NC_071512.1, read on the forward strand.
ATGAAATCCACAGAAGACTGAAATCACAGAGAATGACTATAATAATCAAAAGGCATCAACTACAATGGCTTGGCCATGTTGCTACAATCATCCCATATCAACTGCCTAAATCCCTAAGAAAGGGTGCATGGAGAGAGTAGCCGTGGACATCCAAGGAGACAGTAGTATAACATGATATATAAAACCATCCAGGCAACGCCCAAACAGGTTTAAATGGCAGCTCAAAACAGACATGGATGGAATCTGCACATACCCTCCACTGTATCCAAACTTGGCATTGGTGGTGGTACCGGTAGTGGAGATGTTACCTGAATTTGTTATCTATCTGCTACCAAAATTCTTAAGTATTAAATTCAAGCCAAATGTGTCTTTTTGCTAACAGAAATGGAAATGCTGGAAAAAATTCATCATTCATAAATGGACTTTGAAATTTCACTATAATGTCCAAGGGACTGGCATCTTTCTCCTATTCTGCACAATAAACTGAGCACCTTCAAATGTATTTTCCTTTTTGGACATCAGTCTCTTTTTCTTTCATTTTTCTTCTGACATTGATTTCTGTAGCAGTGCAAACATTCAGTCACAGTGCTTCTGAATGAGAAAAATTCCACCCCTGAACCTATAAAGCAAAACAATCCCCCTTCTCTAGCTCACAATTGTCCTCAGAGATTTCTCAATCTAAAATTAATTTGAAAGGGCTTGATGCTGGAATCTAACTGCTCTGAAAGGGTTTGAAGTCATCTTAGGAAAACTCCAGAGTTTTAACTGAATCTCTACATGGGTGAAGGTTTATCTTTCACTCATATTGCTACAGAATGTATTTTACTGTTGGATAAATTGATTAAAGAATATCAATCAATAGCATTTTAATGCAAACTCCCAATACAAGTTAAAAATATGTTGCAGCTATGTCAAAATTCCATGAGTAGGAGGAAAATATGAGAAGAGCAATTACTTATAAATATGTAGCAGTTATAGGGAATTGCTGAGCATTCTATATTTTGCTGATGTAACTCATTATTAGGCTAAGAGAAGTGGGATAAAGATAAAGAACTTAATATTGCCAGTGGAGAACTCCATATTTATAGCTGCAAAATGGCTTTTATTCTAGCATCTTATTTTCACTTGTTCATAACTATTAAAAATGCTCTAGGGGTGCCAACTCATTCTGGGGAGAGAGCTGAATTCCATATTTTAAATATGTTATGAGGTCTGGGCTATCAATAATATTCTTTATCCATAGCACAAGTCCCTCTCCCCTCAATGAGAGGTTTGTATAAAGAGAAAGTGCAGCTGAGTACAATATTGTCTTTATGCAATAACTCACCTCTTAGTAAAGTATTCAGTGACTTGATATCAGCCCACAAAGCTAGAGTTATTAATCAGTAATTTCAGTGAATTTGCCTTGTCATTAGCCCAGCAAGCTGGAGATGCCAAGCTAGACATCATAGCAACCAGTATGAATGAGGGCTCCATAACTGGGCCCTGAACAAGGGATTTTTCTATTTAACTGTGATTTCTGCCCAGAGTTCCATTGAATTCAATAGGGGACACATGCTCAGAATAAGCATAGGCTTACACAGTAAGTTTTAGACATTATACACATCTGAACAAAAGTTAGATGTGTGTGCGGGGGGGAAACGAACTAGATGACTCAAGGGATTGCTAATGGTTTATGTGGAGCCTATCCCATCTAGGTTACTGATCTGAGTCTGGCTGAGGTCAGCCATTACCCAAAGTCTTCCCCATCTGACTGCTTTTGGTGGCCTATCTATATAAGATTCCAGGAATGTCACCTTGTGTGTCACTCTGAAGTCTAAACTGTCTGAGTCAGTGTGAAGCAATGAAAGCGGCTACAAGCAAAAGTGAGAGCTCTTTTTGTTCAGATTATCAGCACGTTGAATCATCACTAAATTTAGCAATTTGCTATGGCCAATTCTTTAGTTCTCAGCAATTTTAACTTTACAAATTACACCTGTCTGCCAGCACAGGCTTTCAGCCACAATAAGGCATGTATCTATACCAAGCCAAGAATCCTAGACCACTGTGAAATCAGAGGTAACTCAACCAATCACGATTCTTTCTCAGCAACTAATTTGTATGCAACAATTTCATTGGTTGTAGGAGGAAGACTGTGGATTAAATGGGCTAGCTGCCACACCCCTGTGACAGCACAATCTTTCAGCTACTAGTTTGAAATTAATGGTTTCAGCTCTGTTTGTATTGAACAGGTGTCCAGTTACAAAACCCATCACCATAGCTGTATCAGAGAAGCCAAGATGTGAAAGGGTTTAGAGACTGACCCTCCTTGTGAGGGGCAGAGGCATATCAGTAGAGAATAGTGTAAGAGAAGCATTCATGGCTCTTTTCCAGTGTGTCGATGCTATGGATGAACAGTCAACAGGGCTGTTCAAACTATTAGAAATAAAAGAGAGAGAAACGTTACAAATGGGAAAAGATTTTAGCTAAAGCAGCTTAATCTGTGGTGGTCGCTTTTTCTTTCCTTTATAAATCACTTTAGATTATTAATAGTATTTTAGTGATGAAAACTTATTGTTGCACTGAAATATGAAATCACTGTCACACCTGTAGCAATTTGGTTGGAAAATTTTACATATATGGTATATGTAACTGAAGTATAATGAAAAAAATACATTTAAAAAAATGAAAAAAACAATGGAATTATTGTGTCATATCTTGAAATATATAGACTACACTATTTAGACTGCTTGGAGTTGGATTGTGATTGCTCAGCACCTCTGCAAATCAGGCCCAAGGTGTCTTTAAGTTGTCCACTCAACCCAGAGGCTACTTGTGAAATAGTTCTGAATATTTCTTTAACTAAAGTTTTTCATGTAATTAATTAAAATATTTGTCTAGTTTTTCCCCCCATGTATTTACAGATGTAGAAAGCCAGTTTCAGGCTCAAAGTTCTAGTGAAGTGTTAATGTAGTTGGCGAAATACAACTGGGGGAAATTTTGGTAGTAATCTTTGATTTAACAATTCAATAGCAATAAACAGTTTGAGATCTCGTGTGTAATAATTGCTCCTCTTCCCCCATTGTTCCTGAAATTGGAAGTAATTGGTGAATTGGGTAATTCTTTAATGCCATTTGACTAATACTGGAAAGGAAAACAGAGGAGTGGAACTGTCACTCCATTGAGTTTTTACTTTTTGGTGCACAAAAAGATTGTGCTTGATTCTCATAATAAAGAAATAGATAATGTGTCTCCAAGATGGTGGTGTATGGCATGAATGTCTACGTTATTCATCATATTACCCTCTGAAAGGTGACTGTGGGGAAGAGAAGTAAAGGGAAATAGAAAAGAGAAACTATGTTGTCTGAAACATACAAAAAGTCATTCAAAATAAATGTCAGGTCACCTTATCTAGACTTTCTCCCTACTGTGTGTGTATTTAATTCTCCTACGGAAGGATCCATTTTATATTCTTTTACACTGGCACGTTAGGATCATATGAAGTTTTGAAATGTTCAGCTATCTCTCTCAAAAGAGGCATGTTCTTTTTATAGCGCCTGGACAGACTGACAATACCTTGTAATATACTCAAATCTTAAGGTAAGTTTATTCAGTTAAGTTAAACCTTACTGAATGAGGGTTAAGGTTTTTGGGATGCAGTGTATGTAACTTCTCTAACAAGGATGGGGGATGCTAATGAACTTCTTTAGTTATCAGCCTTTGAAGCCCCCCTGAGGCAATATTATACATCTGTTAATTCAAACAGGATTTTCCAGAGACTCACAGATAAAGTAAAGACTTCTGGATAAAACCCCTGAGTTTAGGCTGACCTAAGCCCTTTTCCCTGATCAAGCAAATGGATGGGACCCCTGGTCCATGGAGGGCCACCATCCTTAGGGGAGGACTTGGCCTGCTGAGGCATCATATGACTGTGTGCTTGTTCTCAGTTGAAGCTCTGATGAACTTGTAACCAGAAGGATGCCCCTAGGGTGGGTATTAAAAGACTGCATCTGCCAGAGCCCATGTGAGAGTTGGGATGAACTCTGATTAGCTTATTATCACGTGTATAGTTTTACTTTTATTCTTTTATTAGTTTCAATGTTTCTCTGTAATGCTTTTTACCTTAGAAAATCAGTGTGGTAAAAGGTATATCTGTAGCAATTACACTGTTATCCGATTCTGAAGAGAGAGCCAGCAGGTAGCGGAGGGCAACCTGTGTGTGCTTGGAATCACACAGTGAAGACAATGGAACTGTCCAGCCTGGAAATACCTTGGTTAGAAAGGAGAGAGACAAGTGTCTCCATCCAGGAGAAGCAACAGCTGGGGAGCAGAAAGGCCAGAGTGGGTGCCCTTGTTGAGGAGAAGTACAGATGCCATTGCTCTGAAATGTGACAGTCCCATCTATTGTATCTGGTATGTGTCAGTCACTCCTACCACAGCATGCCTGGGCCAGTCAGACTGGAAAACTGGCATGTCTGAAGCCGTGATGGACTCAGACGTAGTTCTGATAAGCACATTTTGGGTGCCCATTCAAACTCTCTGAACCTGCTGGATCTCCTAAATTGAGCTGGAACACTTATGAGAACAGGCTTTCATGTAAGATGTCTGTTGTTTCCAATTTATCACAAGAACAGCCTCATTCATGACTGGCTGTCCTGCATGGGCATGTGTGACGTTCCCCTGTTGTTACCTGGACCGGTGATCTGCTAGATCACTCCAATCTTCGACTCTGGGAGCCAGCCATACCCTGATCTGCTGTAAGAACCCCCACTCCTGGGCTGTTCCTGCACAGCCTCTAGCATGTAAGCTGCTCCAAGATACATGAGTGAGCACTTTTGGCCAGCTGCTTCTTGGATTGTGCAATCGAATGACACTAGCCAATATCTCCGGTCCCAAACAGAACTCTTGGAACCACCATCTTGCAGTGTCCAGTTATGCCCACTGGAGGCTGCAAGCTTATATAAGTTCGTCAATTTAACAAAGCAATTGATATGTACCAGGCTTGTTATCCCAAGAGGAGTCTCTGACATGCTTCAAACCAAATGCACTACTTCAGGTAGAATAAACAAACACATTTATTAACTGCAAAAGATAGATTTTAAGGGATTATAAGTCAAAGCACAAAGAGTCAGATTTGATCAAATGAAATAAAAGCTAAACACATTCTAAGCTGATCTTAACACTTCCAGGGCCCTTACAAACTTAGATGCTTCTCACCACTGGCTGGCTGATTGCCCTTCAGCCAGGCTCTCCCCTTTGATCAGCACTTCAGTCGCTTGGTAGTGGTGTCAGTAGATGGAGGTGGAGAAGACAGCGAGCATGGCAAATGTCTCTACCTTTTCATAGAATCATAGAATATCAGGGTTGGAAGGGACCTCAGGAGGTCATCTAGTCCAACCCCCTGCTCAAAGCAGGACCAATTCCCAACTAAATCATCCCAGCCAGGGCTTTGTCAAGCCTGACCTTTAAAACCTCTAAGGAAGGAGATTCCATCACCTCCCTAGGTAACCCATTTCAGTGCTTCACCACCCTCCTAGTGAAAAAGTTTTTCCTAATATCCAACCTAAACCTCCCCCACTGCAACTTGAGACCATTACTCCTTGTTCTATCATCTGGTACCACTGAGAACAGTCTAGATCCATCCTCTTTGGAACCCCCTTTCAGGTAGTTCAAAGCAGCTATCAAACCCCCCCTCACTCTTCTGCAGACTAAACAATCCCAGTTCCCTCAGCCTCTCCTCATAAGTCATGTGCTCCAGCCCCTAATCATTTTTGTTGCCCTCTGCTGGACTCTTTCCAATTTTTCCACATCCTTCTTGTAGTGTAGGTCCCAAAACTGGGCACAGTACCCCAGATGAGGCCTCACCAATGCCGAATAGAGGGGAATGATCACGTCCCTCAATCTGCTGGCAATGCTCCTACTTATACAGCCCAAAATGCTGTTAGCCTTCTTGGCAACAAGGGCACACTGTTGACTCATATCGAGCTTCTCATCCACTGTAACCCCAACATCCTTTTCTGCAGAACTGCTGGTTAGCCAATTGGTCCCTAGTCTGTAGCCGTGCATGGGATTCTTCCTTCCTAAGAGCATTTGTCCTTGTTGAATCTCATCAGATTTCTTTTGGCCCAGTTCTCTAATTTTTCTAGGTCCCTCTGTATCATATCCCTACCCTCCAGTGTATCTACCACTCCTCCCAGTTTAGTGTCATCTGCAAACTTGCTGAGGGTGCAATCCACGCCATCCTCCAGATCATTGATGAAGATATTGAACAAGACCGACCCCAGGACCGACCCTTGGGGCACTCCGCTTGATACCGTCTGCCAGCTAGACAGGAGCCATTGATCACTATCCATTGAGCCCAACGATCTAGCCAGATTTCTATCCAACTTATAGTTCATGTTATCATGTTCTTTCTTCCATCTTGACTTTGCCTCCCCTCCCCCCTTCAGGGTCAGGTGAGCATTACCTCATCGTAGTCCCAAATTGGCCAAGGGAAGGGAGGTGACTCACTCAAGAGTCTAAAAGATCCTTTGTTGCTGCCTAGGCCAGAGTCCTTTGTTCTTGTGAAGCAGGGCTGGGTTTGTCCCAGACCTGCCCTGATGAGGTGTGAACTGCCCCTGTGTTCCTGGAGAGTTTTTCCTGGGCTTGTTTTAAGCCATGAAGACACATTTTCAGCCTCATAACTATATACATGAAATTACAATCTATAACATTACATAACATTACCAAAACAACAATGCTCAGTGCATCATGAGCCTTTTGAAGACACCCAACATGAGAAACTTTGCATTGGATACCACACAATCATGTTATAAGGATGAACATGGGTGTGCAGGGTGTTCCCCCGAGATAAAGTGTCACGCTTGCCCCCTTAGTCAGTGACTAACCCTCTTGCAGTAAACTATCTCAAAGGCAGTTTGTGTTATAGTTCTCTTGGCATCCAGCCATTAAGGCCATGAGGCAGCGTGCCTCAGTTTTCCCCTCACCCAGCAAACCAGATTTGTTATGGTTTCTCCGCTGTGGTAAGCTTTAAGTCTATTTACAGGTATTAATTGAAATGTAGCATTATCATAAGGTTTAACTTCTGTGTCAAAATTCTTATGCCCAAAACTTAACATTAATACCAAAATTTTTATCACAGATATGCATTTACAAGTATCTTTATGATGCCATACCCGCTGTTCAGATAGTGTAGTTTGAGGTTAGTTTGTTTATTACCCATGGTGTCCTTTGACTCTCTCCCGTGTAATCAGTCACTGGCTTTTCTTCCCTCCAGTGTTCCCCTTTGTGTGGGCTCTTAATTTAATCATGTATCAGAGGGGTAGCCGTGTTAGTCTGAATCTGTAAAGAGCAACAGAGGGTCCTGTGGCACCTTCAAGACTAACAGAAGTATTGGAGCATAAGCTTATGCTCCAATACTTCTGTTAGTCTTGAAGGTGCCACAGGACCCTCTGTTGCTAATTTAATCATGTCTATGGAATTTTGGTGCCTAAGGGTCTGGCAAGATAGGTGTTCAGGGGGATCCTGCACATTGCCTGGCCCTTTGGGGAGCAGTTTCCCAACCCCACGACTGTACATATACAGAAAATCCAGCTCCCTTTTTGGGGTTACCCATTGTTTCCCCCTCCCAGCACTGAGTCCTTCCCTGCCCCCTGGAGGGCTGTGATCTCTCTCTGGCCTAGATGTGTTTACCCTTTGATCAGATGCATCTTTTCCCAGCAGCTTTCCCATAACTGCTCTCTGTGTCTCACCAGCCTGGGAGACAACACCCCCTTCTCTGACAGTTGGGTCATTTGTATTCTGGCAAACTACCACCTGGCAATTTCCTGGTCCCAACTCCTCTGTTATCACAGACATTGTAGCTGCACCTTGGTTTAAAGAGACATAGTTACTTTCCAAAAACTTATCAGAAATAACATCCTGAAAAATTGGGACCTGGATTGGGGTACCCTCGGCCACCCCATCTCTGTCCCTGAGAAGTCAGCTGTGTGACTGCTCCCCAGCAGGAGGTCACAGTTCCTTCTCAAAACCTGGGTCATGGGCTGAGTGCCTGGGTGCACAGATGCTGATTCAGCCATTCTGTCCTGGGCATCCTCTCCCAAATGACCAGTGAGGAGACATTCCTATACCCTCATTATTCCTTCCCCAGTTTCTTCCTCTGGCCCCCTGCTAAGACACATTTCTCTGTGCTCCCTAGGAAGGTTTCTTTCCCTTGTTCACCTGCAGAACTCTGCCAGCTAACAACTGGGACAGTTTCCTTAATCACTGACAACACCTCTCCTGCCCCTGCACCTGAGGGCATGTTGCCTTCTGCTGACAAGGAGCTAGTCTCAGCCCCTTCCATACTTGGAAGCACACTGCTTCCCTGTGTTACAGAGTCACAGGAATCCTCACCCATCTCAGTGGTTTCTGAGATCCCCTACCCCCTCTTTGGGCTCTCCTCTGGGACACATTTCTCTATGCTCCCTAGAGCTGGGTTTTTCTCTGGTTCAGCTGCAACCTGCTGGCAGCTAAAAACCTGGACAGTTATGTTCCTGGCAGGCATTACACCCCCATCCCTTCCTGATGTGGTGTTGCCTCCAGCTGCAGTGCAGGAGTTGGTCTCAACTGCCCTCCCACCTGGAAGCATGTGGCTTCCCCCTGCCGCAGAAGAATCAAGGAGACTCTCTCCCATTCTCTCAGCAATTCCTGAGACCTTACCCTTTCCCAGCATAAAACTCCCTCCTGCTGCAGGCAAATACTTTAACCTGAGCTACACAGAAAAAATCATTGCCAAGAAGCAGGTCAACTAGGAGGTGTTCCATTCCCCCCACCATCAAAACACTTTCCAAACCTTCCCAGACTACATGGATTTTAGCTAGTGGTACAAGGAATCTGCTTTCACCCACCCCCACAATCTCTGCCATTTGGCCAGGTAACATACTGGCATTTGGAACCACACTCTGTTTAACCAGAGAGATCTGGGTCCCTGTATCCCTCTGCCCCAAGCATTCCCGGCCATTAATTTGGACAAGCTTAATATGCTCCATATCTGGTTCTGCAGAGGCTAATCTCACAAAACCAATATGATAGGTTTCTGTGTTGAGGACAGCAGAACTAACATGAGCTATTGGTTGCCTGCTTCCTCCTAGCACAGGGCATGTATTCCTCACGTGATCGGTGGAATTACATTGATAGCACCTGCTTTTACAGGAGATTTGGGATAGGAGTTACCAGTAGAGGGATGTTTTTGGATAGGAGAATGTTTAGTCTCCCAACCCCCTTCTCTCTTCCCAGGGACAAAATGGGAACCTCCCTTCCCACCAGTTTTAAACCCCTCTTTCTGTGGCCTGCCCTCAATAGACGACTGAGTCTGTTCAAAGGCATCAGTTAAAAAACCCATCTCATCCACAATCTATACATTTTTATCCCATAGACATTGCTTTACTTTGGCCTTACATATGTTTAGGAATGCCCTTGAGCAACAAGATCAAGCATTCCTTCAAAACTTGCCACCTCTTTACCCTTCCTCCATTTTTCCAACAAATCTTTCATTTTGTTCACATATTCCCCATTACTCATACCAATATCCCTCTTAAGGTCCAAAGTTTAACTCTATATGTTTCAGGGGTAATCTGAAAAGGTCACAAAACAGTATTTTTAAATTTACAATAGTCTAGAGCTTCTTCAATAGGCATTCCATTAAATACATTTCGAGCTTTACCAGTTAATTTCGCAATCAGGGTAGGAAGTCTCTTAGCATCAGGGATTTCATGTGGCAGCCTTTCAAAGGTAGTCAGATATTCAGCAATATTGTCCTCCTCACTGTATGCAGGACATAAGTGTTCCCATTTGTGGATTTTTGGAATGATGAGAGTCGTTGGGGTTGGCGGCTTCTGGTTCTGCTTCTTTAGCTGGTCCAGTTGGTGTTTTCACTCTCCTTCTCCTTTATCTCCAGTTCTTTCAGTTGCAATAATCTCTGGTGCTCCTTCTCCTTTTCTGGAACCTGCAGCCTAAAAAAGCTCCAACTTCGCAATTGCTTCACTATTTTCACTCATTTTCCTGCTTTTCTGTTTCTACTTCCCTTTCCTGAAATAAGCAAACAGAAAATAACACTTTCTCCTTTTGCAGAAAATGACCTCCTCCACTGCACTTAAGACTCACTTAAAATCACAAATATCAGTGCTTAAAGTGTGAACTCCACTTGGAGTAACAAGCTGTACATAGACCCTGCTCGTTGCACCACTGTGATGTTCCCCTGGTGTTATCTGGACCGGTGATCTGCTAGGTCAGTCCAATCCTCGACTCTGGGAGCCAGCCTTACCCTGCTCTGCTGTGAGAACCTCCTTTCCTAGGTTGTTCCTGCACAGTCTCTAGCATGTAAGCTGCTCCCAGCTATGCGAGTGAGCACTTTTGGCCGGCTGCTGCTTGGATTGTGCAACTGAATGACACTAGCCAATATCTCCAGTCCCAGACAGAACCCTAGGAACCTCCATCTTGCAGTGTCCAGTTATGCCCGCTGGATGCTGCAAGCTTATAAACTTTTAGCAATAGCGGCTAATTGACTACATTAGACAGCACTGCAACTCTGATGAAAAATTATCTGACACTTTAAATCTCTGTAAGTTTAATATAACAGGTAAAGAGTGTCTCAAGGAGTGTTACATCTGTGGAATCTCAGTTTTATGAGGTGATTATAATACAAGCAATTGACTGCCATGTTGAGTATATGCTAAATGATATCTTGAATGATAATGATGGTTCACACTTGGCAGTCTGACAGTGTTACAATCAATTTATAATTCCACAGAAACTGGAATGCATGAGTTACATCCAGATGGCACCGGCAATACAGTGTGATGGAATGGCAGAAGTCAGCACTGCCTAGCAACTTACCAAGGACTTAGTAACAAAAGGGTTTAGCATCTTTGTCATCAACATAGCCAGAAATCTGAGTTCCTATTCCCAACTTCCCCATAAGACCTAGCACAATTGTTGTATCACTAACAAAGCATTTAGACCAAGGTTTTCAAAAGGGACACATGATTTTGGGTGCCCAACTTGACACGTTGAAAGGGTCTAATGTCAGAGGATAGCTGCTTAATATTTTCTGTTAATCAGATCCCCTTAAAGTGCCTTGAATTGAGTGACACTTAGAAATCGTGGCTTTCATTTTAAACAATATATAACTGATACGTTTTGGTCAACAAAGAAAGCCAGCATTTGCCAGCAGTCATGCTACAGCATTAGAGGGCAATAACCACAGCTTTTCTGTTACCACTATTAACAGTTGGTATAAGCTGACTTTAATGGGGACCAGTTCATCACAGGTGCATGAGAGGGACCAGAGTTCTTGAAACAACTGTGTGCTGAGAGCTTGGCACCAAAACAAGACATACGAATCCTGCATATAGTTATGAAGATTAAATTGGTGCCAAACACTCAGCTAACGGATTTGGATGTCCTAGTTAAGTACTCACGTTTGAAACTTAATCCTTGTAACCTCATTTATCCTGGCTTCTACATTATTTTAATAGGTTTGTATGTAACAGATTTGTTTTTGGAAGATCTAAATTATTATTTTGTTTGTTTGTCCAGTGTAACTTGTCAATGGAAAATCATTTGTACTTGGATGGGGTACAATACATTGCTGAATGCATTGCTCCTGTTTACGTGAATGGGGGCCCTCTGAATATCTTAAAGGCCAAATCCTGCCTTATAAGTATAAGCAACTCCCTTCTGAATGTTAGTGACTGGCCCATACAGTTAAACTGGTATCACATCACAGCCCAATTATGACCATTTCACCTTATTTTTGGAAGTTCAGCCTGGGAAAACAATATTTTGGTGAATTATTCTTCAGTATTTGAAATGCTGGTTGTTTAGTCCTGGGAGTTGATGTTATTTTTGAAGGTGCAATGTCTGAGTGCTGTAACTTTTATGCAACTGCTATCTACTATCCAGAAACCTCTTCAGCCATGTAAGCTTCAGAGCTTGAAGGCTTAGAGGGAATGGAATGCTCTGCTTCCCCTCATAGGAGAAAAGGGAAACTAGCTTCTCAGACTTCATTTAAATTAATTATAATTTGTTTACCCATAATTCTAGGCAGTGTGTGTGCTGCATTATTTGAAGTTGATGTTTTGATTTTATGACTGATAGAAGCTTGTTAATGTGACTGTATTTTTGAAAGAGTATATAACTTATGAAAGATATACCCTGAAAAAAGTTGGTCACCCTGAGTTGACCGGGAATGGACTCTGGCTAATTTGGGAACCAAAATTCAACTAAGGGACTTGAGTGATATTGTCCATGGATCCAGCTTTGCTCTGGGTTTATCAACCATAGATTTGGAACCCTGTGTAGAATTGGTGTTGCATGATGGGACTACCCTTCTGGTACAAGAGTGGACTGGTGTGACAAATTGGGGTGGGGGTGCTCTTTGCTGATCACTAATACTGGATCCAGATCTGACACTAGCGTGGTGGGTCTATATCATAAATACGGGTGGGCATTTCACCCTGGGAAAGAGGGAGAAGACCCTTTCTAATATTCACCTAACTGCTTACTTCTAAGAATTAAGATACCATGCTGAAGTCATTAGCCTTAATGGCTCTAACCCTCTCTGGTGGGGAGTTCCCCAACTAGTTTTGAACGAGAAGGAACCAGGCTGAGACCCACAGACAAAGGAGCATCTGAGCTGAGTAGGAGGATGTAAATTGATTCAGTTCTATTCTAGTGATTTACGAGGAAGAGCCTATCTAATTTAGCCTGTAGTCAAGCATGAGTTTAGAAGAGACTAAATATATGTGGTGTCTATTTTAATTTTTTTTCTCTAATGCTTTATTCCAACTACTATTTTAAAATATTTGGTTGTAAGAAGGCTGTAAGTCAATCTCATCAGGCACAGATTTCCAAAGGGAGAAAATGCAGGTGTCCAAAACCTAGCTGAGCCTGAAGAGGGATTAGCAGTTGGTAAACAAGGAGCAGTGTACGTGGGTCATGGTGTAAGAATGGAAGAAATCTGAAAATCCATACTAAGACAGGTCCTGGCAAGAGGATTAACACCTAGGCTGTCATACTCTCAGAGACCAGAAAGAGGGCACAGAACGCTAACCCTGTAATAGTGATTGGATTAGGCTGGCAGTGGCAGAGCTGACATATGGAACTAGGTAGCAGCAGATCAGAAGTGGACTTGGTGGTACTTCCTTCACTGGACTGAAACAGTCAGGCAGAAGTGAGTCACCCTTGGAAGTCCACTCAGCTATCATCGAATCAGTCTGTATAAGTGTTAGCCATCTGTTTTTTATTTTAGAAAAGGTCCCCTAGACATATTATTGAACCCAGCCCTGGTTATTGCCATTGACACCTGCAGAAGGATAATACCTAACTCACCCACCATTGAATTGTAGCCTGGCACCAATATCTGATATTACACGTCAACACTACCCCATCATGTTGGGACACAAAGTGAAGAAGGCCACTGTAACCAAGTGAAATTACAGGAAAGAATTTAGGTAGCAACAAGTGCAACTAACTCCACAAAAAATTAACGAGGACAGTGGTAGCAATAGCCTATTTCATGTGAAAAGTGAGGTGAGTTCATTGATGAAGACAAGTGGTCGATAGGATGACATGATATGAAGTCTCTTGCAAAGGATGGCACTCTCCTTTAAAAACATTGCAAGCCATTGTTTCAGTAATATGGGCAGAAAGTGTCCCAAGATAAAACACCAACTCCAATTCCTGAAGCAGCCTGCGTTTCTTTTGGAGATCTCCTTTTCAAGTACTGACCCAGCCGCAAGCCTATATAACTTACAACATTGAACAATATCCTAGCAAGAATAGCATTGGCCTGCTAAACCAGGGTTGTGAGTTCAATCGTTGAGGGGGCCATTTGGGAAACTGGGGTAAAAATCTGTCTGGGGATTGGTCCTGCTTTGAGCAGGGGGTTGGACTAGATGATCTCCTGAGGTTCCTTCCAACCCTAATATTCTAAGTGATATAGCTGGAGGCACACTCATCCATCAGAGATATGAAAAGTGCAATAACAGTGGCTTTGTTCAGCCCATTCTAGAGAGAGAGGCAGGGCTTTGGAGCTGTGCTCCGGCTCCGCTCCAGCTCCAGGCAAAAACCTGCAGCTCCACTGCTCCGGAGCTGCTCCGGGCTCCGTTCCAAAGCCCTGGAGAGAGGACCATGTATGAAATTCAAATTTGGAACTGTGTTCAGATTTCTAACTGTGGGGATGTTCAGATAGATGGTTTTGGTTCTGACCAGTCTCTAATATTTACCCAGAAAGTATCTAGGTCAATGAAGCTGCTCAGAATTTGGACAAGTACCAAAAGTAAGAAATATTCATCTTGTAACGTTATAATTTATTTAATTTCTCACAAAAAATATAGCTGTATCAGTCTTGCTAATATAATGAATTCCACCAACCTGTTTGTTAAAACCAATAGCTTTGTGATAAGGCATATGGGTTTTTTAATCCTATCCATCACAGAGTGTGGGTTTGGCCAACTCCTACAGTAAGTAGCATACATGTCAACTTTGTAACAACCTTGTCAGTGATGCAACATAAATAAGAAAACAAACTCCCTTGAATTATATGCATCTGAAGCAGCAGTGATTTTGATTGATTGTTTCTTTGTTTGTTTGCAAAGCAGTTCTATTTGTGAGAGTCAAAGACATATGTCACAACAACGATGCTATTTAATTTATGCAGGAGAGTATTCAGCAAATGCCTTTTTGACATTGAGCTGTTTTATGAATTATTTTTTAATATTCACAAAATGAGATGCCTCACCAGATTGGGCAACTCAAATCAAATCCTGATGAATTAGAGCCCTTGATGTCTTGAATGTTACTGGATTTCATGATAAGAATAAAAAGGGCAAAATATTATTTCAGAGCCTTTTATGATGGTTCATCTGGGAAATTATCTGGGAGCAGATAATTTAATGCTAAAACTCACTTTAACCAGCGTCAGAGGCTGCAATATGACATGCCAACCTCTTTTCTCCCATAAAAAATGGATACTACTTTTTTACTTGAAATTTATAAGCCTGGCTGCCAAAGTGACTTACAATTACTAATGACAGAGGTCACCAACTTATTTCTTAGTGATGAGGCATACCCGAAAAGTTTGAATTTTAGACAAAATCTGTTTAAGACACATGGGGTAAACTGTACACATAGTATGGTCTGATTGTCTATATCTCAGAGGGCGGGTCCTCAGCTGGGGTAAGTTGGAATAGCACCACAGACTTCAAGGAATAGAGCCTAACAATGATGACAGGCCCTGGTAACAAAGTGACACTTACGAAAGAGCTATTCAGGAAAGGGTGCAGCAACAGGAGAGTGACAGAGTATGAATTTGCAGGTGTTGCAAGCAGGAGAGAAGAAAACAAAGTGAAACTAGGCCAGGAAATCTAAACAACAGAGTTCCCATGGGATAGGAAGAGTGTGTTTTAAATCTGTAGTAAATGGGAATAACTCATGATTTTAGATATCTGGACCAATCCTTCAGCAGTGGTAAAGCAGAAAAGATCAACTGAAGTCAATGCTTATGCCGATTTGCCTTCTCTAATGTTAGGCCCCATTTACTCTAACCACCTCTTCCATGTCCCTTCTACCTTCCAGGGACCTGATCCTTCCATCAGTTGTACAAGAGCAACTCCCATTGACCTCAATGGCTGGGAAGCTACACTATCTCTTTTCTTTTCTTCAGCAATACTTCTGTTCAAAGAATATTCCATCATCCATTGGCCAAATTCTCTGCTTCTCGTGCTCCCATCACTGTCACTCAGCCATGCTATTTCCAACCCACACGAGCACTAAAGAGTCGTATTTTATGAAGTGCAAACTAACAAAAAGTGCATTTCAATGCAGGGCCGGCTCCAGCATTTCTGCCACCCGAAGCAAAAAAAAAAAAAAAAAAAGCCACGATCGTGATTGGCGGCGGCAGTTCAGCAGCAGGTCCTTCACTCCTGGAGGGAGTGAGGGACCTGCCGCCCCCGAATTGCTGCAGGTGCCGCCCCTCTCCCTTGGCCGCCCCAAGCACCTGCTTGTTAAGCTGGTGCCTGGAGCCGGCCCTGTTTCAATGTGGAAATTGCAAACAGAACATGTTCCATTTTTATTACAAAATTCTCCATCAATTTTCCTTCAATTTATGGTTGTTATCCAGACCATAATTGAGCCCAATGGTTTTCTAAGATGCAGCTAGTAACAAAATACTGAATGGAGTGAATTAGAACTAAATACATTTTGTGATCAAAATGACCCCTAGGCTTAATGTGTACTATTTTCCTCATGTCTCATGACAAATAGTAGTGTGAAGTACATTGCCAGAGAAGTTTCAAAACCTGAGCTAACTCCATTTTCTTCATGTCAGAAAGTAGTGCTAAATCGCTGCCATTACCTTAATGCAGGCAGGCCCATGGTGTGGAAACTAGACCTATATTATAGAGAAATCATTGAAATTGTAAGGCTAACTGCAGATTCGACAGCATCAAGTCTTCTAGCTGTAAGTGGGAGGTAAAGGAAATGAACAAGTCACTTTAATACACCTGCAGATCTTTTATTTCTGTCTAAAGCTTTCTTAGTCGTTAAATAGTCCATAATAGAGAACATTTTAATTTACTGGCTTTATTAGTGGTTTTGACGTAATATGCTGTGTTCCAAGAAAATCTTTGATATAAGTATTCTCTTCTCCATCCTTAACATCCAGTGGCACAAAAGCAAAGTCAAGAAGATCATTTCATAGCAGAGAAGTAATTTAATTTTGACAATGAAATGCAGGAAAGCCTGTTTTGGCTTTCAGTGAATTTTATTGACAAGGTTGAAACATCAGCTAAGACAAGAGGGAAATAGGAAGGTACATCGGACATAGTGTTTAACCTAGACCTCACTACATTACCAGTGTTCAAGACAGCATATGGAATCTGTTCCTCCGGAAAGCTTTTTTATAATTCAGACAGTACTGAGTATAAATCAAATGTGATATACAGATGCAAGAGTTTTGCAAAACTACTATAAAGACTTGGCAAATGGATTTTTTGCCTGGGCTGGTGCATTTTTAGGGCAATTTTGCAAAATTGAAATAAACCCTGAAGATATTTCATATTCTGGTGTGGCTTGGTATTTGACAAGGCCTCATAGCTATGCGTTGATCCTGTTGAATCATCATTGCTTCCCCCACCCACTCTTACTCAAGGATATAATTCACCCCAGTGCAGAGGGGTGAATTCTTTCTTTCTATGCACAAACAAGATGCTGACACTCTGCACAGGGGTGAATTTCACCCTTGGGCATAAGCAGCTGGATACTTTTTGCCTTCTCCCACCTTGGTTTTTTTAAATCTTCATGTGTCAATTTTGGCAGGTGAGAACAAAGAAACAACCCACTACTATGGAAAGCAGGAGACAGGAGAAAAGATTGCTAGTTTCTGTTGTTAGCCATGCCACTGCCTCATTGTGTGAGGTTGGACAAGTTCACTGTGCCTGAGTCTGCCCATGTGTATACTGGGGTTAATATGTATCTTACTCAGAGGAATGTCCTGAGGCTAATGATTGTTTGTTGAATCTCAGTTGAAAAGTGCTAGGTGAGTGAGAAATGCAATAAATCCCAGACACACTTGTGTTCTCTGACAGCTTACTGGCCCACCCTTTCCAATTTTCCAAAGTTTAGTTACTTTTAGTGTTTCCACTTTTAGATTTACTTTGTAATAAATTTCCTAAGTTCTGTCACCTTATAAAACAATGAAGTTTGGGATCTGCAATGTAAGGGCTGTAATAGGAGTAATGGAAACACAAATGTTCCAGCAGTAGTCAGTGTTAAACAGAACAATGCATTTGGAAGTCACAAAGTATTCTTAGACAGACCAAAGAAGAAAAGGCAGAAAACATAATTGATTCAGGTGGCCATCCAATATTCCTACACTCATTTGCTTTTAATATCATCTAATTAGGATGCAGCTAAAGGCCATTCTCGATTTTAATTGCAATATAACTTGAGATACTCAGAAGTGGTTTGAGATGTTATAAATTGCAAATAATTATGCTCTGGTTCAACCACAAGTTGTTGGGCTCAGTAAAAGAGTTATTAGATAAATATGAATTGCCTGAGTCATAATGAGGTCAAACTAAATGATCATAACGGTTAAAATCAATGACCTTAGTGTTTTAATATTTAATAGTGATGTAAAAGTCAGGATTTGGTGAGATTATTAAATTAAAGGGCAGTAAATTTAGGCTTCATTTAGGCACAATTCCATGGAACTTATCTGAATACCCGCTTCTTTGTGTAGCATACAGCAAGACACCTCCTGGGTGGCTGGATGTAGACAAGAACTGCCTTCATCAGGTACACTGCCACATTTATTCGGAGCAGCACTGACTATTGACAGACACAAAAGACATTGGAGAGCTTCTCTGGCAGGGGTTTGAAGGTTTCTGGAGAATAATCTAATATGTCTGAAAGAGGAAACAGATAGAGCAATGCTGGCATGTCCTGCTCTTTCAGTGACAGGTCATTCGCTGAACCTAACTGTGATCAAATGGAGCTGCCTGCTGCTATCTTGCAGCTTGCAGGGAGGCCATGTCTGTGGCTCACTTAGTCCTTGTCTACTCTACAGGGGTAAGTCGACTTACGTTATGCAACTCCAGCTATGTGAATAAGGTAGCTCGAGTTGACGTAGCTTAGGTTGACTTACTGCGGTGTCTTACCTTACGCGTCTCATTCCGGTGGAGTACTAGAGTCAATGGCAGAGTGATCTGCGGTCGATTTAGCAGGTCTTCACTAGACCTGCTAAATTGACCCCCCATGCATTAATCACAGCAGCGTCATGTAAGTGTAGACATGCCCTCAGACACTGGAGGTAGCATCCCAAGAGTTCTCATGGAAAAGAGCTGTGTGCAATTTCAGTGGTGAAACACTGAACCAGCTGCCTTTTACCTACTTTTAGGCATCACACCTCAAAATTAGGCCCTGAAGGGGAACAAAACTTCCTGGGAACAAAACTTCCCAGTGAACATAAGAATGGTTTAGACTTTCCTTGGCTTGGAATTAATGGCTTCTTCAAACTCTGTGATGGACAAGTTTTCCCATGGTTTTGACCCTAACTTTATTTTTTAGTTTTTGGGTTTTAAACTGGATACTCTATGAAATCAGGGGGTGTGAAATGAAAACTAAAATATGTTTAAATGAACATCAACCCTCTTGCCTGAGTTACATGCACGCATAGGGAATTCCCAGTGTTTTAAGGAAGCAGAATGGTCCTACTGACTCCTCAGTGGCTGTGGATGAAAACAAAATTGAATCCTTCAAGCACCAGCCCTAGATGTGTCTTGAGGAACAACTGAGTCAGTGACCCTCAGAAACACCTGGACTTGAGCTGTGGAAATTCTGCTGGGATCAGACAGTGGGGAAAAGACTGAGGAGGTTCTTACAGCTTGCTCTCTTGCTGTATTAGCAAATTAGTCTTTGAAAGTAAACATTCAGCAGGAGAGCTCATCTACAGCTATTCTATGATGGTTTCAGAATCTAGAGAGAGAGATTGTTTTCTACCATGCATATACATGGTCTGTAATAATCATCCAATTAGGTAGTGAACCCTTAAACTTTGTGGGGAGTTTGAGAAACTTTAAACTACTTCCCTCCATTTGACAACAAATTCATTTTTCAGTATAATTAAAGTGTCATTTTGATAAATAATTCAATCAGCCTCCACCCACCTATGAATAGTTTTTCCCTGTAATTGTTCTTATTCTGCTGAATTAAAACTATTCAAGAGAGAATAAGAGGTATTTAAGCAACAAAGATGAATAGGCCTTATTTACAATTCTCCTGCAATCCATTAACTGAGACATCAGCGTAATAGAAATTTCACTCCTCTGTTCTCAGTCCCTGTTTACCAACTAAATGCTTTGAGTATGTTACATGAAAAGATTTCTGCATATAAATGCTTAATCGGAATTCTACCTACAAAAGACAATTCCATAACACTTCTCCAAGTAGAAGAAAAGAAAATGCTCATGTCCTCCCCATCATTCACCATTAATTCAAAAAAAAATCTCGGGTGCAAAGCTTTGAGTTATTGTTGAATGGACTGTGAATCATGAGCTAAATCATTGAATTTTTATGTATTAATTTATTTATTTATAACAGTGACCTGGGTAGGGTAGTATTTATGAAAATATGCCTCAGCTAGTTCATAAGAATGGCCATCTTGGTCAGACCGTCTAGTCCAGTATCCTCACTTCCAATAGCGGCCAGTGCCAGATGCTTCAGAGGGAATGAACAGAATAAGGCAATTTTGAGTAATCCAGCCTGTCATCCATTCCCAGTATCCACTTCCTACTCCTATTATAGAAGAGTAACTGTGGTATCTCAGAGCCACAGGGTGATAACTGCTGGTGAATATTGACCTTTTAAATGGCAATTTATATACAGTACTTCATTGCTTTGAAAAGCATATTGGAATTCTTTGAGTGATACTAGTAATAGTTAGCACTGTGCATTGTCCTAGTCTTAACAAACAATTATCTCAACATACCCCAATGAAATAAGGAAGTAGCTGTAATATTCCTATTTTATAGACAATGAATCGGAGGCAGAGATGCTAAAACCAGCACCTAAAGTTTGTCTAAAGTCTGGTGCCTGTGGAAGTGACCTGTTTTTTCATAAGTGCCTAAAAGTTGTTTGGACAAATTTGACTCAAGTGGACAAATGTGACTCAAGTGACTTGATCAGGGCCACTGTGGAAGTCAGTGGCCAAGTCAGAACTAGAACTAGGAAGGATTTGGTACACTAGATCAATAGAACTACAGCTGTCAGTCAAGCTCTTGGCACAGCACCTCAACTGATTTCCTTTGGCTGTCAGTCATGCAACCATCCGCACCAATCCACACCTTCAGTTTGTATTGAAAACCTTTTCTCCTGTATCCTGCCTACTGGTCAAACATTTTGCCATTAGCTGAAATAGTGAAATTCCTCTGAAGAAATACAGCAATGCAAAATAACTCATAAATGAAAGGAGGAATGAACTTGCCATCTTCTTTGCTGCATTAAGCTGCTGTTACAGGCAAACCTTGATGGATGGATGTCAGAACTGCTTTCCTACAAAGAATGTTCTCAGAATTCAAATAACCCTGTAATAGAAAATGTTTTCACTGGCAAGTGTTGGTGGTTGGGCTTTAAAACACTGTAAAACTGAACATGATCAGAGCCAAGTGAATATTTCATTATGAATATTTTTCTAAAAAATATAGCACCATTTTTAGTTTACAGCATATCTGTGATCAGATTGCAATTTCCACTGATGTACTCAGTATTCTAGGTTTATTTTTTTCCCCATTTACTTTAACACTGAATTGGTCACAAGTAGCTCTGAGTTAGCTAATATTCAGTAGAGCCTGGACTGGCATCTTGCAATTCACAGAGGGAGCGGTGTGTCTTTGCACTGCTATAGTAGCTAGGTAGAACCAAATTATGACTCAGACACACTTTGGTCCCTGCTTCTACCTTGCTGTAAGAGAGAAGTAAACTGTGCCTGCCCTTTTCCGGTGTGAGCTCTGATTCGTCCAATAAAACACAAAGCATGATTTCTGTCCTCTCCCTGGATAAGCACACAAACCCTTCCAGCATGGACATGACTGCAAAGCTAATCTTATATTATACGCATATACACAAATATGCCCTGTGTTAAAGACCTTCATTAAGGTTGCACAGTCTGGCATTCAGAAGCTGGGAAAAGTCAGAATGAAGGTTGCCTGTTCAACTTTGATTCAGCCACCTTGTGTGTATGCATTGTGATACAGTCTTTAATTACATGATCACACACTATTTCCACAGGACCTCTGCCTCTCTCAATGCACAGGATGGATAATGCTCACTGAATGAGCAGCTCCTGTATATTTTGTTTCCTCCTCGTTGTTCAGTGTGTGATTCCAGGCCTTATTTACTGCAAACTATAAAAACCCTGCTCTGTAGAGGGACGTGTTCATTTTCTCATAGGCTTTTCTGTGGTGCTCATCACTACAGTATCTGAATGCTCCAAACATTAATGAATATATTTTCACAATACCCATATGAGGTAAGGTATAATATACCCTGTTTACAGATGGGGAAGTGAGGCATGGAGAGATTAGGGTCAAAAGTATCCACCAATTTTGGGTGATCAAATAGAGACACCTAGGACCTGATTTTTAAGACTATATAGCATGATATAGCACCTTATATGATCAGAGCACAGTTCCCGCTGAGTTTATTTTCAGCAGCAAGTGCTCAGCATTTCTGCAAATCAGACCCCAGGGCAGGGGAGAAAGTAATAATAAATTCTTGCTGGTACGGGGGCCGGCTCTGGCCCCTGGAAGGGACGGGGCCTCAGGTGGAAGGGGCGGGGCCGCAGGGGTCAGCCTCCCCCAGTCAGCCCATCCACGCTGCCTGGCCCCTGCCGCCCGGGGCTCCTGAGGCAATTTAAAAGGGCCCGGGGCTCTGGCCTCTGCCGCAGTAGTGGCGTCCGGGAGCCCCAGGACCTTTTAAATCGCCAGCCCCGGGGCAGCTACCCTTTTGCCTCCTCTGTCAGCGGCCCTGCTGGTAAGGACCCTCCTGGCAGGGCCACTGACGGGGTGGGGGAAAGGGCAGGGACATTAAAGCGCTGCTGCTGCAGTGCTTTAACATGGGCTGCGTATGTGCCGGTACCAGCTTCTTACCAGTATGACGTACCGGCCCGTACTGCCCCACTTTCACCCCTGCCCCAGGGTCAAGTCAGGCACCCAGAAAGTGAGGAATACACGAGTGACCATTTGTGAAAAGTTTGTTCTACGTGACTTGACTGGCTTCACATAGGAACTCTTAGCAGAGGCAGGGATAGATCAAAGTCCCCAGGGTAACATTCAGCTGCCTTAACCATGAGACCATCCTTTCTCTTCATTCATCTCCCTGCATCATTTGCTACACACCTCCCAACTTCTGCAACAAATGGGGCAGTGCTCCTACAGACAATACCCTCTGTCACTACACAACCCTGATTGATTCCCTTAGTACTAGCCATCCTGTGCACTGAGTGAGGCAGAGGTCCTGGGGAAAAAATAATATGTGATAATATAATTAAAGACCTTATCATAATGCATATGTACAAGGGACACAGGAAACCTGAATTCTGTTTTTTCCTAACTTTTAAGTGCTTGAGTTTGCAAACTTAATCATGTTCTTTTATCATAGTTTTTTTATGTAATTTCCTGATTTTTTAAAAATCAATATGAAAAAGAAAAATCAGAAATTTGATCACAGGGCAACATATGGTTCAGCTTGGTTCATCAGCAGGATTGGAACCTTTAGTTCCCCTGCCACTTGAGGTAATGGAGTAACTGATTCAATACTAGATTGTCATCCTCTATGTGGAGGAGGTTGGGATACTTTGCCAGGGAGTTTACAGATATTTCCTGACAGAAGAGGAAGGATGAGGCTTGGGTATCTTGAATTCCACTGCAGGCTCTGAAAGGTAGAGTTCTCTAATGAGCACAGCCTCTTTCGCCTCATCCTCTCCAACATGGCTCTCTCCCAATCCTGTCTCTTCCATACACCTGGCTTCTCACCCACTCCATTGTCCTCATCTAGCCTTCCACACCTCAGGCTTCTCATTCCAGTTCCAGATTCCAGGTCCAGCAAGTCCTAATTTCACCACTCTGGCCTCTCCTTCCCAGTCCCCCCAGTCCCCATTCAGAGTCTTTGCCCACCCATTCACAGCCCTATATCATCCCCTTGCTGCTTGCCCAGCCATTCCATTTTCTCCTCACACCTCGAATCCTCACCACCTCTGTCTCCCTGCCACCCACTGGCTCCCTGTCCCCCACTTCCCATTTTCCTCACCAGTTTCCAGTCCCAGTCTTCTTGCCCAGCAAGTCCTAATTTCTTCTTCTGCCCACTTGCCAGCCTCCAGTCCAGTTTCCCCGACCCCAGGCTCCTTGTTCAAATCTACTCCCCTGTCAGGTCCAGAACTCGCCTCCTCTGTTTCCTCCTCTGTGCTCCCTGGGCCAGGAAAGAGAGACATTAAGAGCACAGGAGAGGCAGGCTCCCTGCTCTTACTTCCTAGGGCTGGCCCCAGCCCACAGCAACCCAGAGCAATTGCAGGGAAATTCCTGCTCAGCCCTGGGTTTGGAGCATGCCTAGCATAGACTGACTCTTTGGCGAATTTTGCTGCAAAGCTCCAGCAAGTCTCTAATGAGGGTGTGCAAACTGCAGGGTTTTTTTCCAAAGACTTATAACTTGACCAGATTTGAGTAGAGTTTCACGGGAATGGCAAAAGGTACATTCTTAACACAAAAGCCACCCCATACCAAATTTCAAGACATCATGGGGGCAGTAGAGCATCTCAAAGAGCGTGTCCAAATCTTTAGATATAGGGGAAACATCATATTTTTTCCTAGCCCCACTCTTGGAAATAGATGAACCATTTTGGCTCAGATTTAAAACAAACACCCAAAAACAAAATCATCCCGAAATAGACAAACAGCATGTAAAATTTTAGGTCTGACAAAGTTATAAGTAAGTAAAAGAGGGTCTTATAATGGGAAGTATCAGGCACCCATAATAGAAACGGATGCTCCCAACCCACCTATAAGTTACACTGTATTTACACACAGTGGAGTAGGTATAGTGGAGTGTCTTGTCTGATGTAGTCCCGTATTTATATGTACATAGTATATATAATTCTGTAACTACTGTTTTCATTCTTACTGATTCTTATCTAGCTATTTCTTGAAAGTTATGCTGAAGGTTGGTTGAAAAAATAAAGTAACTACAATCAGGTAGCTCGGATCAGAAAGACTTTTCAAAATTGCTCTTCTGGGGGAAAACTTAAATAATAGAATGATGGTCTGCAACCCATTAAAAAAAAAAGCCATGCAGTTTCCTCCTGCCAACATCCTCAACTGGATTTGCAAAGCTGATCATATGGATGAGATCTCAATCTTGTACCTGTAACTGTCTCATAAACCGAGTACACTTTTGACAATTTGAATTAATGCAGATGGATTGCAAAACATGCAGTCCCTGAATCTGGTAAGGCAAGAACTGAAGTGAAGAATATTCTTCACTACTTTCACTTGGATTGATTTCAGAGTGCTCAAAGTGCATCTACTGAGGAAAAAAAGAATAGATGAATAAGTGGATGTCAGTTAAAACCAGACTGAAACTGTTTTCAGTGGTGCTGGAACAATTTGTACAGTGGAGGTGCTGAGAGCCATTGAACCAAACTGTAAACCCTGTCTGTGATGGAAACCACTTCAAAGTAGGGGGGTGCGGCAGCACCCTCAGCACCCCTAATTCCAGCACCTATGTAAATAATTGATGTAAATAGTATTTGATTTGAACAAACATAGACACTTAAGGCTCTATGTACCCTGGCCAATATTTCAACAATCTACAAAAAGGCAAACCAGAGACCAGTCTTGACATGAGAGCTGGTAGACATTTTTTTTATTAAATGCTGCCTTTTTCAACACTCAAACTTCTGTGTATACCCTCCTTTTTTTCTTTTCTGTCTTTTAATTGAAACTAAATTTAGAAATTTTGAATTTTCTCATTTCTCTCTGCTAGAATTAATTTCTGTTTTTCCCTTTTTTCCTCTTTTAAACCATTTTTCTTTTGTTAAGCTATGCTTTTGAAAACTTCCTCCAACTTTCAAAAAGTTAATAGAAAAGGTAAAAGTGAAATGAACAAAAATAAAGATGTAAAGAAAACCCTGGATATTATTAATTGCACTCAGTGGCAAAAAGGAAAATAAATTTCTAATTTTTTTTTTTTAAATTAATGAAAAACATACAAAATTTGTTCTATTCAAGCCCTGAAAATAGAAACACCAATATTTAGAATATTTTTATGAATTATTTTCCTTTTTTGGTCACCTGTACTTGACACAAAAAATTAGCTAGTCAAGAAAAAATAAATATTCATGCTCAGTTCCTATAAATACCCTAAACAAATTTGTATTTCACTGCCTACATAGCTTTTCTCAAGTGTTGGGCTTGGTAGGAAATGGTTTTCCCATCCTACTAGAATTTTTGAGATTTCAATGTTTTTTTCTCGTCTTTCGATGAAAATTGCAATGAAAAATAAAAATGTCAAAACATTTCATGAGCTGACAAACTGAAAAAAATGGCTTGGCTGTGGGAGGTCCCTGGTCCCGCGGATTTGGCGTACCCACCGCTGAATTGCCGCCGAATCTGCGGGACTGGCGGACCTCCCGCAGGCATGCTGCCAAAGGCAACCTGACTGCTGCCCTCACGGCGACCGGCAGGGCGCCCCCCGCGGCTTGCCGCCCCAGGAATGCACTTGGAGCGCTGGTGCCTGGAGCCGCCGCTGCATGTGAGAGCAGCCTCCCCAATCACTAGCAGGCTCTGAGACACATTTAGCTGCACCCTCTGAGACTGAGCAAAAGGAACAGCAAAGCTGGGTGTCATCAGCACACAGAAAAATCTCCTCACTTCCTCTCCCAAAATATTCTCTGCATTCCCTCCAAGAACAGAAATGATAAATCATGGAATATCCCCTTCATTTGTATGGTTCAAGTATATTTTGTGCAGGTATCTAGACCATCTGGCATATAGGTCTTTCAATCATTATGATTAGATAAATATTTCCTTTTTAGAAAAGAGTGCATGGATCTGGGTTGACAGCAGAGTCCCTTCTCCACAATGTAGGAATATCATTGGCAATTAAGTCTTCTCTCAAAAGAATCCACTGAGAAATTTTCATCTCTGATTTCATATCTGATTTCATCTCTATGTCTAGAGATGAAAGGTTACTTCGGTCTCCATGTCCTTTTATTTTTTGTTGTGTCTGCTGGGATGGCCTGTTGAGCTGAGGACCCCTAGGAACTAGACTGAAGATCACAATTTAATGTAGCACATGGCTCAACTAACATGTAGTACTGACTTTTGGATTCATTGACTTGGGCTGGTTTGAAACCAGTGATTTAGAAGTTAAGGGCACTTCATCTTCTCTTCTTATAATATATGTACCTACACTTATTTCACTCTGTACAACAGAGGGATGAGCTGAGCTAATGTGTTAGCATATTGTGCATGACTAGTGTGCATTTTAGAGGTTTGCTAGTGGAATATACTTTCAACAATTCTTCTCCTTTCTCCCCATGACAGCCTAAATACAGTCCGCCATTTAAACCAGGTGAATTTCATAAGAGGCCTGTACGGAAAGTTCATCTCAAAGCCTTACTCCTAATAGAATTATAAAAACCTATGAATAGTAATGAGGGGATTGGAGAAGCTAAGCTGCTTGCTCAGAATGTGCATCCATTGTAATGGCAGGCATGCTTATTAGGGGTCAGTGAGCTGAGGGAGAGAGATGACAAATGGGAAAACATTTGTCACTCAGTTCCATGGTAATTTGTGATAGGGCAGATTTTTCCATCTATTTTGCTAGATTTACCCAGTCATTTAGAAATCCACATAACTGAAAAATTGCTTTTACTGAGGATTCCATTTGCTAACTGGAGAAAGTATTGGTAAACACATATTGATTATTGCGCAGTGTAATCAGGCGCCCACCCCACACAAGGCCTGGTGGGGTTAAAGGGCTAGGCAGGCCAATTAACTGTCCAGCTGCACCTGAAGAATGAGACAGGGAGCAGGTCATTAATTGTAAATGGGCTCAGCTGGGCAGGAACAGGAGGGGCCTGTATAAAGCCCAGGAGCTGTGAGCAGCAAGGAGTTGGAAGGAAATAGTCTACAGTCACTCTCTGAGAGGAGGAAGCTTGGACTGGCAAACCCAGAAAAAGGGGTAAGCTAGATAAGTAGGAAAAAGCTCAGGGAAACAGTAGCAAGGGGCAGGATGGTACAGACCTTGGCTGCTTGTTATAGAGTTTCTGGGCTGGAACCCAGTGTAGAGGGTGGGCCGGGTTTCCCTACCAGCCACTGGGAAGTGGCACAAGGTGTTGGAGATGCCAGACAGACAGCTGGTCCAGAAGGACTTTGACTTTCCCAGAAGAGGAGGACCTTAGTGATTGGCCAGAGGGCCAATCCACAAACAGGAAGCTTCAGCTCCAGGAGTGAGAGGAGCTGCAGGGTGAAAGAGACAGTGGGCAGAGACACCCCCAGAGGAGGGAGGTGCCTAGCAAGAGCTAATCGCCAGAGCTATCAGGAGGACACACCACCAGTGGTGAATGAATTCTGTGATACACAGTGTATTAGAAGTGGATTTATTTTTTCTTCTGGAGTAATAGTTCTAGTTTAGCCATCAGGGAAGTGTCTGTAGATGGTGGATCTGAGTCTACCTTCATTTACACTGGTGTAAATCAGGAGCCATTCCACTGAAGTCAGTGGAGTTGCACCATTTACATCTGTGTAAGAGAAAGGAGAGTCAGACCTAATGTATCCCTGCGTGCATGAAAGATATAGCTAATCCATAACCACCTAAGGTATCACGCTTGTCATTATGCTACAGACCATGACTACTGTGAACTTCATGAAGACGAAACGTTATATGCGCCGTACATAGACTAAGTCCGTCTTCGAGCTTCTGAAGGTCACTGTGCTTCAAGTCCTGTGTCTAACGTAGTAAATTCCCGGCCAACTAGAACTTCATGGTTGTCACTAGAGTTAGGCGGAGAAAGGTCATTCCTTTAGACAGGATTTTTCACAATATGATTTCATTCCAATTTGGAACAACTCCTCCAGTATTTCAAAATTCTCCACAAAAGGGAATGGAGCCACAGCTCCACAGCAGTCCACCTGGACCCTGGAAGTCTGAGCTACTGAGGTCCTGGGATCTTGGAAACCGGGACTCCCAGAGCTTCCAGGCTCTTGGTCCCCATCAGCCTGCCAGGCAAGCTGGCAGGAACCAGGCTGGCAGGCAAGGTTCCATCAGAACTCCATGAAAATGGATGAGCCTCCACAAAGTGTTTTGATTTTGGTGAATCAGCACATTTCAAAACAAAAACGTGTAATCGGAATTTCTCTGATCGTCTCTAGCTGCTGCAGAGTGTGCATTCTCAGAACTCCTCAGCTGCAGTGACAATAGGTGCCTGTGTTGGTGGAGTAGAAGGATTTCGGTCATAACACTTGAGCTGAAGGGGCAAGCTCTTGATTAGCTGTTTAAGAGTGTAGGATCTATGACAATTGTACATTTCCAAGTCCATCGAGGAAAAGGGAGTGGTACAGATATGCACTAGCCTGCTCATTACAGTAATGGTGTAGTCTTTGTACGTGAGTCTAAATCTTCAACTACCATCTTCACAACATATATTATTCATAGAAGACTTTTCTGCTAAGTGCACAATGTGGGGACAAAATTGAACATTATCTCATGTATACATAAACAGGACCATTCTCTGGACAATTTTGCTTATTTTCCTGAGATACAAAGTTTTAATATGGATCTCATTTCTCAGTCTAAAGAAAATAGGGGGAAACATTTAAGACAAAATGAATTAGATGCAGAATTAATTCACTAGGTTGTGTTTGCCAGAATTGGTCTGTAGTCAAACTTCATTAACGTTACAGTCTCATTAGTAGGTTTACAAATGTAAGCATTCTAACAACTCTCCAGTGACCTCAGCAAAAGCCAAATACCAAGCAGTGCAGTCAACTTAGAATGAGAGAGTGGTTTCATACTGCAGAAGCAGAGAAGGTATTAAATTCTTTATCGGCTCAATGCACTTGCTGTTGATCAGTGATCGCCCCCAAGGCCTGTTAGGCTTCTTACAATGATAGAATGAATCCACTCATCAAGTTCTATCGCTGAATCTTTTTTGAAAGAGAAAAGATAAACCCAAATGCAACTCATAACATTCAAGCAGATAGTACAGCTGCTGCATCTCTTCTCTTGATTCCTGGTTCAATAGAGTGAAATCACCTTTTTACAGCTTACATTTCAGAACATACATGGCACAGTTCTGTCAATCCACAATGGTAATCAAGCTGGAGTTGAGCCAAGAGTGGTACCTTTAAACAAAGGAGATGTCTAAGAGGCATATGTCACTCACTATATGACCTCCCTCCCAATCATTTTGTGCCACAACACAGAACAATGCCATTTTCAGAAGTCTTATCCACTGGGGACTGGGGTGGTGGGGTGGTACTGCATTTAAGGTATCCAGTACTTGCCAATACTGATTAGCAAATGCTAGTGTCCACCGATGGATTTGTAGTACAATAATCATACTTAGCACTTACATAACCTTTCTTACTTAGATCTCAGAGGTGGACTGGATTGGATTAAGGCCAACACTATGATGCCCCCCCTCCCTTCCATGGAACCCTCTTCTCCCCACCAGGAGTGGCAATTGCGTCCCCTCCACCCCCAGAGCAGCAGAGGTCCTCTCCCCCCCGCCCCCAAAGGTGCAGGAATGGCAGTAGGGCCCCTCCAGGACTCATTCCAGCATTGGTGAATAGTCTGTGTACTGTACTCTTCTCTAGCCACACACACAGTTCTCTGCTGGGGTGATGTTGGCAGAGGTGCCCAGAGCAATGGGTTCTTGATGTTAACAGCACATTGTGATGCAAGGGGCAGTTCTCCTCTCTCAGAACTAGTGATTCAGGCTCTCTGCAGACAACATTGTATTAGTTACCCACTTGTCATTTTTGAGCCTCTCTCTGCAATCATGAGGGCTAGAGACAAAATAATTATAATGATAAATTGAGATTCTGCTGTATTAATGTGACTGCAGGAGCTGGAGCCCTTGGCCTGGGCCTAGAGTATCTTTACCTTAATCCAGCTCTGGTCAGTATGTTTCCTTAGCCTCATTTTACAGATAGATAAAGCAAAGCACAGAGGTTAAAAGGCTTGTTTGCTATCAGACAGCAAGTTGGCAACAAACCCACAGATTAAACTGAGGTCTCCTTAGTCCTAGTCTTGAGTTCTCACCATTGGATCAGAGAGCTTCTCAGGCTAAATGTGATCCAGATCAATTAAAAATATTGTCTCCTAAAACCAACTCAAATGTTTCTAAAATAAGGTGAAGTTACACATATTTGAAGACCTCTTGAGAGACTTTGAGGGCCACTTCAGAAGTGTGGGGCCTCAAATGGCTTCTGTTTCTTGAGGGAGAAATGTAAGGATCAAGGAGAGTACATCCTGTTCCCCTCCCCAACACTCTTGTCCTAGAACCCTTCTTAATATCCTAGAGTCCATATCCCTTAAACTCTTCCATATTGACCACCTCTGCGCTTCCTGTGAAGAAGATCTGAAGAGCAAGGCCTATCACATAAACAATTACAATTCTTTGCCGTGAAGAAAGGAGAGCAGGTGGAGTAGGAAGAGCATCCAAAACTTCCATCATTAAGGATTTATTGAAGTTATTCAGATAGCAGGTTGTTTCAATATTGCTGTCATTTAAATAGTAAGGTTCCCTGGCATTAAGATATGAGGCCAAGTGTGGAAAATAGCTGGGAATTTTAGGATACATCAAGAAGAATATGGCTCCATGAAAATAACTTTTGGAGTTAATTACAGGACCAATGGGTTAGAACAACAGGCAGCTGCGAACAGTCCTGAGATATTTACTTATTCATGGAGAAATGAAATCCAGTGATTGAGAAGGGAAATGTAACCATAATAGAAAACATGATCAGAATATTCATAGGTAAGTGTATCTAGCGTTAGAGTCATGCAGAAAATAAAGTACTATCATTTAAGGGAGTTGGATATGTCCTTTAGGACACTTTTCTCATTTTACTTTGAGCTACATGATCTTTGTGTAGCAATATGTTTTAATTCAGCACACCCTGCTTATTTTAAAAAAGATATTAAAATAAAAAAAGATGAAATCTAAGGCAAGACAAGGAAAGAGAGCCATATTAATATGAACTATGTACAGAGGTCTGGGAATGTATTAGAATATGAATGGGTTCATTTTAATCTATATGCATCTAATATTTAATCATTACCCCGTCATTGTCAGTAGACATTGCACCATGAGAATTCTGTGCCTACCCAGCATCAAAGAGTAAATTCCCTCTTGTACGAAGGATCAGCACAAGGTCTAGGTCTAGACAATTTTTAAGTCCTCAAAATAGAACGTAAGTGGCACTAAGTGATGCATAGCCCTTGTACGGACTCTCTGCAAAAGGGTGAATTTCACCTCTGTAATTGCGTTTTCTTTTCATTATGTTTCTTTTGTACGGAGTCGTTGGGCTTGACGTCCATTAAATATCGTTGGGAGCAGGGTAAGTCCCACGTTTTCTAGAATAGGAGGGTAGATATCGTTGCCTTTTCTCATAGTATACACTTAGAACAAGAGATGGTCAGAAAATTGATTTTTTTCCCCTGTGCAAAATTTGTTTGTTGAGGGGAAAAAAATTGTCCTCTTAAAATATTTTGACTTTAAAGTTGGGGGTGGGGGGTATGAAAAGCCAGAGATTTCCATGGAAAGCAGACCCATTCCATGAAAAGTCTCATTTAGTCGAAAACCCAATTTCCTATCAGAACAGTTTTGACAGAAAATTTTCTGCCAGTCTTACTTTAAAACATAATTTCAATGGCTTACAGTCCCCCTTTGGGTAAATGGGTGCAACTCCCAAACATGTGTGCCAGGGCTCAATTTGGTACACGTCTTTAGGTATATTGTCTTAACTTTTCATTTTATCCCTAATGTATTCCTCACCTCTATTCACAGTAACACCCAGTCCAGCCAGCAATTTCAAAACTGCCTTTTGGAAATTAATAACTAAGCCCCACTACAGACGTTTTTCCTTGCCAAACCTTACATCTGAGCTCTAACTACACATATTAGTATCACATTGTTTTTCTGCTAAATATCAGCAGAAACAGAGTAGATTCAGCCTTTGCCTAATGTGGCTCCTCAAATCTCAGTTTCTATTAGAGCTAATTTTCCACTGACTTCAGACTGGTTTTGGCATCTGGGGAGGGCCTGCCCATTATGGGAAAATTGATTTTTAACAGCTACTGTGCATGTTAGTTCTCGCTTCCATCAAGTGCCATTGAATCTCATTCTCCTTAATATACACAATAGTTGGGAAATGTTTTTTTTCCCTTTTGGCTGGATTTAAGTCAGAGTTTTAGAAGAGAGTCAAAGTTTTACAACTATCATCTCTATCAATAGCTGACATGTCACAACATGAAATGCCCACTGTGAAGTTTCACATTAATTATAACTCAGGTGACCAGATAGCAAGTGTGAAAAGTCGGGACAGGGCTGGGGGTTAATAGGTTGCCTATATAAGACAAAGTCCCTAATATTCAGATGGTCCCAATAAAATTGAGACATCTGATCACCTTGTTATAACCCGCCTACATCTTGGATATGAATTTGCTCACAGAATTACCCCTCTGTGTCTGTTGCCCCTCCCCTCTGTCTCCCAAGCTATGTTCGATATCTACAGCACTCTTCATATGAAGAAAGCGATCACAGAAGGTATCAGTCTGCCCACTGTAGCCTACATTTTTACAATGAAGTCTCTACTTTCTTAATGAATTAATTAGAAAGGAACCTTTTACCCACGGGCCTATCCAACGTAGAGAAAGCTAAACAAGCAATTCAGTTAACTAACAGTCAAGATTTCAGTAATTCATGAGAATCAGCATTCA
Organism: Malaclemys terrapin pileata; assembly: GCF_027887155.1. Taxonomy (NCBI): domain Eukaryota; kingdom Metazoa; phylum Chordata; order Testudines; family Emydidae; genus Malaclemys; species Malaclemys terrapin. Next base: position 31,765,140 of record NC_071512.1, read on the forward strand.
AGACCTCAGTATGAGGCCATACCACCTTGTGACACTTGGCAACAGTACAGAAAAGCAGTATAGAAATCCATTCTTTTACTTCCTGATGATGGGCCAGATCATGGCCTCCCATAGAGAAACCTACCATAGAGCTTAAGGTACTTGGGAGAACTTTCCAAATTTACATTCATTCTGTGTTTGAGGATTTATGTGGTGAGAGATTTATGTAGTGTTTATTCTCCAACCCTCATGGATTGCCCATATACGCAGAGATCGGGAGATCTTTGGGGCTCAGGTGGAGTAGGAGGGAAAACAAAGGTCTCAAAATTTGGAATAGCTATAAAGAAACAGAAAAGGGTTCCTAGTTTTATTAATTTGTTTTTTATCTCAGAGGGTGGGATTAGCACTGGGCAGGGGAGATAGAACAAAATATATTGAATTTATTGCTGCATATGTAGTTAGTTACTGTATGGACTGCATAATTGTGATCAGTAGTCCAGCTATCTTTCACAAACCCAGGCATTGTTCTGCTAATTTGATGTATTTCAAGTTATGGGGCTTCAATCACAGTCTTGGATCTTGGGTGGCTTTTTATACCCAGGCAGAATGGACGTAAAGTGCTATCTTGCTTGACTGGTTGCATTGTACGCCTACTTTGCCTAGGTGAAAAGTGTGCAGGGAAATAGAGAATCAAGTCCAGTTAGTTCACATATTCCCAGTGAAACTTAGTGAAACATGCTTTATTTTCCTATTCTGGACCCATAGTCATGTAACAGAGAATCCCTCATGCACTGTAGTTTAAGGATAGTACTGTATTTAACAACTTGGAAGATTTTAATGTTGGTGACACCTAGTCACATCTTATATTCAGGTTATTTCCATGTTCAGGAAAAGCCACTTAAAACAGGCATTGCAAGTTTCTTCCTAGTAAATCAAGTCATTCAAATAAAACTATGTCATTCCTCTGACTGTTTTGCAATGAAAACTTTTACCTATTCTATCCATCTTTGTATCTCTGTGTATAGTGTCTGTCACCAGAGTGTCTGGAACCCATGGTATTATTTAATCTTCAATGTTCCGTAGGGAAAGCATCTCCTTTAATGGTATAGGAATAAAATGGGTAAATACTAGTGTTCCATTTCAATGCTTTTTGCATTAGGAGAACTTTAGTCTTCTGTTAACCCAGATCAACCTCAATTTATAGTTTCAAAGCATACAGTATTGCTGTTCATTATACTATACTGAGGGAAAATGCTTCAAAATCAGACATATAACCTATAGTACATCTCACATAGTATGTGATTGAACTATGTTGTCTGTCCTCAGAGGGGTTGAACAAGTTGTTGCAAAGTCAGTGGGCTCAGTCCTTCAAGCTGTTGAATGTCCCCCGAATTCCTGTTATCTTTGCAAGTCCCAACCCCTATTGCTTACCATCTCTCTGGATTTAGTCCATAGGGACTGATCTTGCAAATCTTAATTTGTGTAGGCTATGCTCTGTAAAGAATCTCATTGACTTCAGTCCGACTGTTTGCATGAATAAGCACAATGCTTGTGTAGCAGGGTTTGCAGAATTCTGTCCTGTATTTGCATGATGCTGATCTTTCTGATAGTGCCCAATTTAACTTTAAAATTAAACTATCTGGATAAAGCAAAGTAACTTACAATAATTGCTTTCAAATTCAAAAAATGCACAATTTCAAACTTAACTCCCCAAGCACTGAACTAAATTAACCTTTATCTGGTAAATGACAACTGTTGTTTTGTTCTCTTGGAGAGCAATTCCTCCCCATCTACCTCCTGCAGAACCTTGCTTTTTCAATTGCCTGATAGACGTGAATTTTTTTTATTTTATGTATTTATTTATTTATTTTTTGCCAGCACTAGGCTGCCACAAGTGTACTAGGTTCATGGTCTTGTTCTATTGGTAAGTGGAGACTGTCTACATTCCAGGAAACCTCTCACCCTTTGGTTGTACAAACATCACAATCACTTACAGTGAATAAGTAGCTCTTTGTTCCTTTTCCAAAGGAAATATAGACAGCCCCTCAGAGCAGCTCTGCTTTCTCTCCTTTGCACTTCTCTGAGGTATATTTCATTTAGTTTCAGTCCATTAAAAACCAAAATGCTTCTGTACTTCCACCCAGGTTGAGAAAGTTAAAATGTTTGATTAGGAAACAAATGAGATGGCCAAGGATTTGCTGAAATACAAGAATGTACCACACTCCAAAAAAAAAGTGGGAAAGATCAAAAGTGGAGCTGCTTCATTTATTCATTACCAATTTAGTCCTTTTTTTTTAGTTCGCAAGTTGGTCATGAACCGATCCCAGTTTCCACAAATGCATTTGTTACTCCTACGTGTTCATAGAGTTGACATTCTCAGGCTATGGATGGTTCATCCTAAGTATTTGTTGTGTGTGATTGATCAAAGATCAAAAGATAGGAAAGATAGGAAGTATGTCAAGAGACCACTCTGGCTTAACCAGGATATCTTCAATGATCTAAAACTCAAAAAAGAGTCCTACAAAAAGTGGAAACTCGGTCAAATTACAAAGGATGAATATAAACAAATGACACAAGTATGTAGGGACAAAATTAGAAAAGCCAAGCCACAAAATGAGATCAAACTAACTAGGGACATAAAAGGAAACAAGAAAACATTCTACAACTACATTAGAAGCAAGAGGAAGACCAAGGACAGAGTAGGCCCGTTACTCAATGAGGGAGGAAAGACAATAAAAGAAAATGTGGAAATGGCAGAGGTGCTTAATGGCTTCTTTGTTTCGGTTTTCACCAAGAAGATTGGTGGCGATTGGACGTCTAACATAGTGAATGCCAGTGAAAATGAGGTAGTATCAGAGTCTAAAATAGGGAAAGAACAAGTCAAAAATTACGTAGACAAGTTAGATGTCTTCAAATCACCAGGGCTTGATCAAATGTATCCTAGAATACTCAAGGAGTTGACCGAGGAGATATCTGAGCCATTAGTAATTATCTTTGAAAAGCCATGGAAAATGGGAGACATTCCAGAAGAATGAAAAAGGGCATATATACTGCCCATCTATAAACAGGGAAATAAGGACAACCCTGGGAATCACAGACCAGTCAGCTTAACTTCTGTACCCGGAAAGATAATGGAGCAAATAATTAGAAGATAATAGGGTGATAAATAACAGTCAGCATGGATTTGTCAAGAATAAATCATGTCAAACCAATCTGATAGCTTTCTTTGACAGGGTAACAAGCCTTGTGGATGGGGGGAAGTGGTAGATGTGGTATATCTTGACTTCAGTAAGGCTTTTGATACCGTCTCGCATGACCTTTTCATAAACAAACTAGGGAAGTAGATGGAGCTACTAAAGGTGGGTGCATAACTGGTTGGAAAATCATTCCCAGAGAGTAGTTATCAGTGATTCACAGTCATGCTGGAAGGGCCTACTGAGTGGGGTCCCACAGGGATCGGTTCTGGGTCCGGTTCTGTTCAATATCTTCATCGGTGATTTAGATAATGTCATAGAGAGTTTGCGGACGATACCAACCTGGGAGGGGTTGCAAGTGTCTTGGAGGATAGAATTAAAATTCAAAATGATCTGGACAAACTGGAGAAATGGTCTGAAGTAAATAGGATGAAATTCAATAAGAACAATGCAAAGTACTCCACTTAGGAAGGAGCAATCAATTGCACACATATAAAATGAGAAATGACTGCCTAGGAAGGAGTACTGCGGAAAGGGATTTGTAGATCATAGTGGATCACAAGAAAAATATGAGTCAGAAGTTTAACGCTGTTGCAAAAAAGCAAACATCATTTTGGGATGTATTAACAGGAGTATTGTAAGCAAGACACAAGAAGTAATTATTCCGCTGTATTCTGTGCTGATTAGGCCTAAACTGGAGTATTGTGTCCAGTTCTGGGTGCCACATTTCAGGAAGGATGTGGACAAATTGGAGAGAGTCCAGAGAAGAGTGACAAAAAAGATTAAAAGTCTAGAAAACATGATCTATGAGGGAAGATTGAAAAATTTGGGATTGTTTAGTCTGGAGAAGAGAAGACTGAGAGGGGACATAAGTTTTCAAGTACATAAAAGGTTGTTACAAGGAGGAAGGAGAAAAATTGTTCTTCTTAACCTTTGAGGTTAGGACAAGAAGCAATGGGCTTAAATTGCAGCAAGGGAGGTTTAGGTTGGACATTAGGAAAAACTTCCTGTCAGAGTGGTTAAACACTGGAATAAATTGCCTGGGGAGGTTGTGGAATCTCCATCATTGCTGATTTTTAAGAGCATGTTGGACAAACACCTGTCAGGGATGGTCTAGATAATACTTAGTCCTGCCTTGAGAGCAGGGGACTGGACTAGATGACCTCTCGAGGTCCCTTCCCGTTCTATGATTCTAAATAATTACATGACATTGTTTCTATTCAGTGACTGGATCACTGAAATTTTAAACTAGACCAATGAATAAGTAATGATAAAGCACATTTCAGTATGAAATTTGGGATGACTATTCATTTGTACAAGACTGTGTGAAACTTAGGAGTAATGAACGTTCTCCCAAATACTCATCAGAATACTCAGTGAATAATATAAGCCTATGATTCATAGATTCATAGATTATAGGACTGGAAGGGACCTCGAGAGGTCATCGAGTCCAGTCCCCTGCCCGCATGGCAGGACCAAATACTGTCTAGACCATCCCTGATAGACATTTATCTAACCTACTCTTAAATATCTCCAGAGACGGAGATTCCACAACCTCCCTAGGCAATTTGTTCCAGTGTTTAACCACCCTGACAGTTAGGAACTTTTTCCTAATGTCCAACCTAGACCTCCCTTGCTGCAGTTTAAACCCATTGTTTCTGGTTCTATCCTTAGAGGCTAAGGTGAACAAGTTCTCTCCCTCCTCCTTATGACACCCTTTTAGATACCTGAAAACTGCTATCATGTCCCCTCTCAGTCTTCTCTTTTCCAAACTAAACAAACCCAATTCTTTCAGCCTTCCTTCATAGGTCATGTTCTCAAGACCTTTAATCATTCTTGTTGCTCTTCTTTGGACCCTTTCCAATTTCTCCACATCTTTTTTAAAATGCGGCGCCCAGAACTGGACACAATACTCCAGCTGAGGCCTAACCAGAGCAGAGTAGAGCAGAATAAATGAATAAAACCACTTCTATTTAATGTATTCGTGAACCACTTTCATACCATTTGATCAGCTTTGTGGTAATTAAAATCTTGAACTGTTTAATTTAGAATCATAGAATTGCAGAAGTTAGTGATTATCTCATCCTCCCATCATCACAGCACTGTTTTCTACCATACACGGTCCAGCACCTTAGTTGATCTAGTTTTAAATGTATCAAGCAATGAGACTTCCACCAACTCCCTAGGGGAGACAACACATATTCAGATTAAATGGTCCTCTTCTTAATTACATCTAATTAATTCTTAAATTGTTATTAAATTAGTTATAACCTGTGTAACCACCCTGAACAATTCTTCCCACTACTTGGTGTTCAAAGCTGTACTTGAAGGCAGCTGTATCTCCTATACATAATATTATGTATCTCTTATCTAATGCTTTTTATCAGTATAGATTGTATACTGTACAAAGGTGGTTGGTATCATTAGCCCCATTTTACAGATGGGGAAATTGAAGCACTGAGTGGTGTTGTGCCCAAGGACACACAGCAGATCAGTGGCAGAGCTGGAAATAGAACCCTGGTCGCCTGATTCCCAGGCTAGTGCTCTATCCACTAGACAAGACTGCCACCTTACATGCAATACTTAAGGCTTGAATTTTCAAAAGGGAGTTAGATGCCCATATTCCTTTGAAATTAAATGAATTCAGGGTCTTAACTCTTCAAGGCTTCTTTGCAAATTCCAGCCTAGTTCCTGAAATCTTCCATTTATCTGTCCCTTCAGTCCCTTCATTGTGTAATTCTTCTCAGAAATTTTAATTTAAAAAAATAGATTATTAGCCAAAGGTATATGCATTTAATGTTAGTCAGTATTTGGGGTAAAGCTCACTGTGCTAGGTTTCTCTGTAACTTGTGTGAAAACATTTCTGGAAAGAGCCTTTTATAATTGAACTACAAAGCTCTTGTTTTCACCCTGAAGTGGCATTTCTGCTGTAGTTGTTGCTATGATATATATTTCACAATACATCTAAATCCAAATTCCTGGCTATATGTTTCTGCACTTTGATTCTTTCACCCAATGTACAGAAGTATTTCAGTAACATGACTTCTGCACTGATCATAAAAATTCCTGAATTCTTCCAATTAACTGTAAGATAAGCATCATGGAGACCTAGTGGGAGTGAGTAAATAGAAGAGGTTTTCTCTCTTGCTTCAATAAGTCATTTATGGCTCAGAGAAGATTTCAGGACTTTGGATAGTTAACCAAACTAAACTGAAACGTCTATGCTTTGCCTGTTACTAATTCTGATCCTTTGAATGGAATTGTGTAACTGTACTGAGCACCCCAAAACTCTTTATCAAACTAGTGCTAACAAAACAGCCAGGGAAGAATCCCTGGGGAAAAGGTGTAGCCCAATTAAAAAATCTATCCAAGTTTTATTTTACAAGTCATTTTCGATTGTGACTTGAGTACAAATCAAATTATATAAATGATTAACTTTGAAACAGCAACATTGTTTATCAAAAGAGTGAGTCTATTGTGGTGTCCACTAGGAATTGGACAGTGACAAGTAACTCATTTCATATGCCCCACAGCACACTTGCTGGACAAGAAGTGGCATTCTCAGAAATTCAGTCAGTGGCTTCAAATATGTGAAGTAAATACAGTGCTGGGAGAAGAACAGGGTTTGGAGATTTTTTTTATTAACAAAATCTGTGTGCACAATACTTCATGTAAAAGGTTAATCCATATGTTTGACTAGTGCTGATGTGCCATTCAGGGCTGTGCTACAATTGTTGTCAATGAGGTAATTAATATTCAATTTGAAAGCATTTTAAAATTGTTTAATAGTTAAAAGTTATGGCAAGCCAGACTGGATCACTGGCACATCTCTTTTCCAATAGTCTCTAAGGTTATATCTACACTGCAGCTGGGAACATGCTTCCCAGCACCGGTAGACAGACATGGGTTAGCTCCGCTCTAGTTAGCACATTAAAAATAGCTGAGGGTAGTGGAGGCAGAAGGTGTCCAGGTGGGTTTGTACTCAAGCGACTAGCCCAAGCTGCCACCCATGCTACTTGACTTCAGAGAGAGCAGGATTAGGCCAATAGTGAGCACTTTTGAAAATCTATCTTGTTCTTCCCTCACTGGTATTTCTTTGGGCCTTTTGAAGAGGGATAATCATACTTTGGGCTCTGTTTCTTTCTATGCATAGAAGCCTGCTTTATACTGCTTTCCTCTCCTTCCCACTTACCAGAGGGATGTTGAGACCCTGAAGACCTGATCCTACTGATGTGATTAGATCTGTCAGTGAACTCCCTTGAGCAAAGGCTGCAGAATCAGACCCCAAGCACATGAGGTACTGTCTAGTTTGTTGCTGTAGTTGTCAAAACCAGATGAGAGATTTGATTTCATACTGAGAAATCAGAAAAATGTGACTTAAGCCCGCACACAATGCTGATCAATGCTAGTGAAACATCATGAAGACACTGCAGAAGAATATGTATAAGGAGCTTCCATACCCACTGTGTTAGAGCTGGATGAATAATGTAAGCCTTTGTTCACGATCAATGAACAACAAATGCAAAAAGCTCAGCAATATTTCACAATGGATCTATCAGCCAGCTCTACCTTGTCTACAGTTTCTCTCTTTACTCTGTTTAAGGAACTGGTCACATAGCTCAGTGATGTTATTGTGGTAACTGGCAGCTGCCTTCTATGCCTGTGTAACAGTTTGGAGAAGGAATTCCATACCAGATTTACCAACTATACATTGGAAGACAGCTGGAAATTCCCTGATTGTCCCTATGGGATAAATTGTGTTACTCCATTGACTCGACCAAGGAAAAAATTGCCTCCCCTCCCCGCATCTGGGAAACCCAGTGAGAAATTAAGGAAAATCTGCAGGATAGTAATAGTGTTCCCTTCAGTGAGGGCCCAATATGCATCAGAAATGAATAAAGAGTTCTACATTGCACCTGATTGTTACCCTGAAGATAATAGGGTATATTCTTTTCCAATGTGATCATTAAATTGTGTGGAAGCATAGTGTCCTGCACATTCAGATCTTTAGAAAAATGTGTTGATGATCTTTAGTTCCAGGGAAAGGTGCCAGACTGACAGTCATGAAGAATGAAGACCTTCCCACATGGGAAAGACACAAAGCTTGGGCAAGGTAGTCCAGATTTGTTCAGCATCTGTGTGCCTCAACCCTATGCATAAGAGACAACCTCTTGTCTTCAGGAGATAGGACATGAATTTATAGTTCATTCAGTCCTTGTCTTTCCTGCTGAGATTGCTAATTACCATTGACTGTACTGGTGGTTTATGTTGGGGACACTTTTCCACAAGGAACTGCTCTAACGCCACCAGGTCATTTCACTTAGACCCATGAAAGGCCATCAGATAGCAATTTTGTTGCTACTAATCTTGGATGTATTTGAAATGGTGACCTGTTACTCGAAGGGAAAGGTCCATGACCTCCTACCCCTTTACATGCATTTATGTACCCTAAATGGACTTAAAAATATAAAGAGTAAACATGTTTTTTCTGAAAATCCTTCCTTATAATAAGAATTATTTTAACACTCTGGGTGAATCATAACACAACAGAAATACATCAGTTTTCCTGTAGTCACATTGCATTTGAGTGATGTAAATTAAAATGTTTTGACTGAACAGCATTAAGAAGAAAATTGCATAACTATCACCATATTAAAACAACAAAAATTGCAATTTTTAAAGTACAAACTTTTAAAAAGAATTTCTGCCTACATGCCACAAAAAATAGCCTCTTTTTCTTGCTTGAATTTTTGCACCCAAATAGAAATAATTACCCTAAAAAATTGGGTATTTTCACATAGGCAGTGGAAAAATCAAGTATGCTTGATCTACTGTATGTACATTTAACACCTAAGTGTTCAGAATTGACTAAAGAATCAATTATTGTCATATCCATGAGTAAGATGTGAGAGTAGCTTTTGAGTCTCTCTTTATTAAATTCATAAACAATTTCAATTACGATTTCAAAACCACATTTGGTCTTCCAATGGTAACATCAGTTTTTAATAGTAAATACACTTACCGGGGATAATGTCTTCAAAGAGGTTTTTTTCTGTTTGAGATTCTACTTTTCATTGTATTTATCAGTTTTCGATATAGCTAACTTCATTTTTCTGGGATGGCGTCTGTAATACTTTGCCTTTACCCCTTGACTCCTCCCACCCTTCCTTTATGGAATTTGCAGATATTTTCTACATCTCTGGAGCACGGCCATTTTTACAATGCATGTTCACATGAAACCAAACCAGAAAGGAATTTGTTGGTTGTATGTAGGATTTGGAAGTAGACTATGTAGCAAATAGCTACAAATTATGACACAGAAGGCCCAGCAGCATAAAGCTTTAGGTCTCTGGGGTTTTTAATAAAAAGTTTAGGTTTGGTCAAGGGCTCCTACCTAAAATAAAACAATATATAGGAAACCAATTTTAAAATATTGTAACGAATTTCCTAGATCTTAACAGCCCAAATATTAATCAAAATTGTTTTATGACAGCCATATTGTCTTAAAGTCGAGGTGGGGTCGGGGCTAGTATGCACAGAGTGTTCCTGTGTTGAAGCAATACAGCTGGCGCAAACAAATATGCATAATATCATTTTTTTTTTACTATTTCAATTCTCATTACAACCAAGTTTTTGTTCTAATTAATTGGCATTCACCATCATGAGTTGGTGTGTACAAAGCAATGCCATATCAATTCCTTAAGAGTTTTGTGATGATATGAAAACTGTGCATGTGTACAGTGTATGCACATTGTATTTGTATGTATTTTGAAGGAAATAACTTTACTGTTGGTCTTTAAACCCTGTCTCATGCATTAAATTCTCTAGCTTGGTCATATTGTAGGTAGGCATGTGTCATAACTATAAAGGGAAGGGTAACAGCTGTCCTGTGTACAGTACTATAAAATCCCTCCTGGCCAGAGACTCCAAAATCCTTTTCCCTGTAAAGGGTTAAGAAGCTCAGGTAACCTGGCTGGCATCTGACCTAAAGGACCAATAAGGGAACAAGATACTTTCAAATCTTGGGGGGGGGAAGGCTTTTGTTTGTGCTCTTTGTTTTGGGTAGGGCGTTCGCTCTCGGGACTGAGAGGGACCAGACATCAATCCAGGTTCTACACATCTTTCTAAACAAGTCTCTCCTATTTCAAACCTGTAAGTAAATAGCCAGGCAAGGCGTGTTAGTTTTCCTTTGTTTTCTCAACTTGTAAATGTACCTTTTACTAGAGTGTTTATCTTTGTTTGCTGTACTTTGAACCTAAGATTAGAGGGAGTCCTCTGAGCTCTTTAAGTTTTATTACCCTGTAAGGTTAATTTCCATACTGATTTTACAGAGATGATTTTTACCTTTTTCTTTAATTAAAAACTTTCTTTTTAAGAACCTGATTGATTTTTCCTTGTTTTAGATCCAAGGGGGTTGGATCTGTATTCACCAGGAGTTGGTGGGAGGAAGGAGGGGAATGGTTAATTTCTCCTTGTCTTAAAATCCAAGGGGTTTGGATCTGTATTCACCAGGGAATTGGTGAAAGGTTTCTCAAGGCTTCCCAGGGAGGGAATCCATTGGGAATGGTGGCAGCGGGACCAGAGCTAAGCTGGTAGTTAAGCTTAGAAGTTTTCATGCAGGCCCCTACATTTGTACCCTAAAGTTCAAAGTGGGGATACAGCCTTAACAGCATGATATTGAGCAATCTTAACCTTTCGCTTGTACTGATAAAAAACTTACAGCATATGCACAGCTCTAGGGGCTAGGTCAGCCCCACTAGTTCCACACACAAATCTTCTTCCATTATGCAAAGTGGCAGGCAAGCCTTAAGCAGTTTGGGGTTGCTGCAGCAATTCAGCAATTGGAGCTGGTGCTGCAGAATCTCCTAGCCAGCTATCCTTGACTACTTGGTGCTGCAGGGTGAGCAGCTGACTGCAACAGCAGCAATGTGGCAGGCAAGCCTTAAGGTGCTTGGGGTGGAAATTCAGTAGCAAGCCTCTGGCATTTTGGAGGCAGCAAGTCAAAGTTTCTTGGCTGTGCTTTTTCCAGCTCTGACTGGAGTAAAATATGATGTTCAGGAATGTCTCCAAGAGGCTAGTAAGTCAGAGGAACAGGAAAATACGTGGTGTAGGGCCTCCCTCCCCCCAGGTTGATCACCCCTTTCAGCCCGCCACAGTAATCAGACATTTTTCCCCTGGAGTTCCAGGATGAGCCTTAGCCAGTCCTGGTTGTGGTAATTATGTTGAACCCATTGTCTCCTCTATGGTTCAGACACACCCCCTTTCTCTAACGACAGCTCTGATTCCCAAAGATCTGAAACTAAACCAAAAAAACCCCAAACAAATCACACCAAGAAAGCAAAACAACCCTCTCAGAATCTCTGTGCTTCTTCCATCAGGGCAGACTGAGGGTTGTAGGCACTGATCCTGTTCTCCTGGCAGCTCCCTCAGATAGGTGGACTTGTGCAGTATGGCCTTGCTGGCCATTTTCACCACTCCTTCCACTGTTTTTTTTTCAACTCGGTGAGCCAGCAGAGCAGTATGGCCCATAGTGCCAGCCTAATGGGGCCAGTTAATTCTCTGTTCTCCCGGAGGGACCAAGTTTCTCAGGTCCAGGATGGAATTATTTTTGATCAAAACCAGAGAAAAACCACCCCCCAAAATAGTGAGTGGGGGAGGGAAAGAGAGAGTGTGTGCGCAACACCCCATAATATCCAATAGCTTGTGGTCAAGGCACCAACCTAGGATGTGGGAGTTCTGGATTCTGGCCCTTTCTCTGAGGCAGTGACTTGAACCCAAGTATCCAACAGCCCAGCTGAGCTGAGTGCCCTAACTGCCGGGCTATTGGCTATTTTGTGGAGGTGGGGAGATTCTCTTGCTTTTCATGAAGATCTTTGAAAAGTCTCAGTTTCATCCTGAGGTGGAATAGGAAACATTTCTGAACACCCTAAAATATTTACAGGATGGGAAAACCATTTACTCCCAAGCTCTACCTTTGACTGCCACTGACTTCTGTGTTCTGATTGATGATAAAGGGAGCCATGTGGGTGGATCCAAGGGCAGAATTTGTCTCTTTCTCTGTGTGCAATTATAAATGTTTTTAATATTCCCAGTAAAGTTTAGCTGTGGGCTGACTGAGCTGGAGTTTCTTACAACACTGCAGTGGAGCTGGGTACAAGACCTGCAGGCCTAGTGGTGACTTTAATTTTCCAAGTGGACTTTAATTCTTCCTTCCGCCCCATCACTTGCCCAGGGTAAAACATAACAGATCAGAGTCTCAGTAGGTGTGAACTGAAGAATCTCCATTGGGGTCAGAGCTGCACCTAGATGCAATATTCTCACTCTGTTTGTTACATAAAAAATCAGCCAGGGAACTGAAAGAATACTGCATGAATGTCTAAATTGAAATATTTGCAATGAACTACTCATGAAAGTTAGTCAGACAACAATTTGTAAACAAGCTAGTAAATAGTTTTGCATGCCTCTGACAATTTAGCTATCTGCTTGAAAATGTTTTATGAACAAAAGATGTAGCTAATACCTTATTTGTTATCAATAATTGCAGTCAGCTTTGTTTTCTAGTTTACAGTGTTAAGGAGAGGCAAAATCAATAAATAAACTCAGTGCAACAGCTTTGCTGGTAAACCACCTGTAGGGTTGAGAGGCAGGATAGTTTAGTAGAGGAGGCACTGGGTTGTCAGATCTGGGTTCTATTCCCAACTCTGCCACTGATCTGCTGTGTGACCTGGGGCAAGTCACTTTATCTCTTTGTGCTTCTGTTTCCCCTTCAAACCACCATCCATCTAGTCCATTTAGATTGTGAGCTCTTTGGGGCGGGGAAGCATGATTGTCTCTTACTATGTGTTTGTGCTGTGCCCAGCATAACAGGGTCCTGATTTGGTTGGGGCCTGTAGGTGCTACCATAATGAATGTCAGCCTTAGAGAGGCCACCAGAAATCAAGCGAGTTCAGTTGTTAACAGTGACTTGCTATTCTCTGTTGGAATTGTGATGACATTAAACTCCATCTTATGTTCTTATGTCCATTGCTTTCTACCAAAATCAATAAGTGGAATGCTGTAATCAGCAGATAAGTCCATGCGTTATTAGTTGTATTTTTCCTTATACACTCAGCAATCACATACTTTCAGTCAGTATGTCCTTTAGTTAGCACTGAGAACACTACAAGAGTAAGGTCTTAGAGCATGGTATTTTGGCTCCTCTCTGGAAGGCTGGCATTGAACACATACAGGAAGCTGCCTCCATAGATTCAGTAGAATTCTCTCCATTTAAAGGTGCAGTACATATAAATATAAGATACCTATCATGTATCCCACACTATACATCACTTGATGGCGCCATACACTATTTGTGGATTCTCCAAGGAAATGCCTATGGGGGCAAATTGGATAAAGTAAACAAACAACCTTCCCAATAAGAAACCTGTATGACCTGTGTGTCATGGCAATTGGTCACCAGTGGCCATATCGGAGAAATCAGAGATGCCTTTGTCTTCTACGGATCATGAACACTTGCTTGACACACCAATCAGCAAATCAAGAAAGAATGTGGGACAGCATCACATAGTTGTGACACACGAACTGTGGGCCATACACTCAAATACCGTAAAGGAGAAAGAGCCAGAAAGACTCAGGAGCATTAATGTAAGGTCCCACAGAAAGTGACAAAACTTCAGTTACAGAAATTCCTGTAGCATCTTCACAACATTTCAGCTCCCAGCTAAAGTAAAAAGTCCCAGATTTAGAACAGACCTTTCAAGTTGGGCAGATCTGAGTCTAGCATCAATATAACAAACACTGCAGCTTCCTTCTGGAGCAGAGGAACTCCATCAGCTGCACAGTTTCCCTGAGGTAAAATTACCTCACAGTAAGAGACTAACCAACCCTTCAAGTTGGGCAGATCTGAGTCTAGCATCAATATAACAAACACTGCAGCTTCCTTCTGGAGCAGAGGAACTCCATCAGCTGCACAGTTTCCCTGAGGTAAAATTACCTCACAGTAAGAGACTAACCAACCCTGCAGAACACATGGTGCAGCTGGTTCTACTTTTGGAACTAAAAGGAAATTCATAATGTATAGACTTACACCAACCACCCCACTCACTCATCCCCAGGATTTCCCCACTGCGAGAGATGGACCACTCTGTCACAGAGAAATAGCCTTGATGGATGGATTCATTTCTTTAACATAATTGATTTTCTACCACTAGGCATGTCGGATGTTGACCCATGATGATAAGTGTTAAAACACCCACTCTCTGGGTGTAAAATGTGGGAAAGCTGAGAGCTATGATTCAGTCCTTCAGGGAAAACCTTCCCTTCAAAATTGATGCACTGTAGGTCAAATATGAAGATTCCCCAGAAGATTACCTTGAAGGGAGATTCATCACTTCAAGGAAGTGTATTTTATTACCGGCACAAATTACATAAGGGACTCATTTTGAAATTAGTACTTTCTCTTAAATTAAGTTGTTGCTCAGAAACTTCTGTCTGGCTAGAGGGGTTTTCTGTTTTATGAACACATCTGCTATGAACCACACTGTACCCTCCAGCTATACAGAATGATGCTGACGATTAGAGGAACTCTCAAGCCCTTAATGATAAGAATTTTAATCTGGTGCCTCTAAGACATGCCATGAATAGAAATCACATGGTCCTATTTCTTCAGCAGAAATATTAATTGTAAGTGACACTTCAGTAACTGATTCATAGAAGAATTTGTTTAGATATTCCAGATACAGAGTTATTTGTCAGAATATATACAGGTATCCAGCCATTTCCCTATTTGCCATATCCTGCTATCCATTTCTTTTATGCTAAACAGTAACTGATTTCTTGGGAAGGCTCACTGGCAGGAAAATAGCAGAAGAGGATCTATTTTGGGAGGAAGCTGTGGAGAATGAGCCATTCTGCCCAAAGGCAGGGGTAATGTGTTTCTAATAGTGGCATAATTTAAGCAGCATGGAGAAAACTGAAGTTGGATGTCAATACTAAAAATGCTCCTTTTTGGAGTCCTACCATCAGAAATGCAGGATTTCTGGAACTGGCCATATTTTAGAGTAATGCAGAAGCACATATATCCTAACCTGAATATCGTAGCTCACAGAAATTCATGCTAGCTGTAACTGAGCCACTTTGGGATTGGTAAAAACAACAAGGAGTCTGGTGGCACCTTAAAGACTAACAGATTTATTTGGGCATAAGCTTTCGTGGGTAAAAAAACCACTTCTTCAGATGCATGGAGTGAAAATGACATATGCAGGCATTATATAATGACACAAGAAGAGACGGGAGTTACCTCACAAGTGGAGAACCAGTGTTGACAGGGCCAATTCAATCAGGGTGGATGTAGTCCTCTCCCAATAATAGATGAGGAGTGTCAATTCCAGGAAAGGCAAAGCTGCTTTTGTAATGAGCCAGCCACTCCCAGTCCCTATTCAAGCCCAAGTTAATGGTGTTAAATTTGCAAATGAATTTCAGTTTTTGTTTTTCTTTGAAGTCTGTTTCTGAAGTTTTTTTGTTCAAGTATTGCTGCTTTCAAATCTGTTATTGAATGTCCAGGGAGATTGAAGTGTTCTCCTACTGGCTTTTGTATGTTACCATTCCTGATGTCCAATTTGTGTCCATTTATTCTTTTACGTAGGGACTGTCCATTTTGGCCAATGTGCATGGTAGAGGAGCATTGCTGGCACATGATGGCATATATCACATTCGTAGATGTGCAGGTGAATGAGCCCCTGATGGTGCGGCTGATGTGTTTGGTTCTCTGATGGTGTCGTTAGAGTAGATATGGGGACAGAGTAGGCAACAAGAGATTGGTTTCTTGGTTAGTGTTTCTGTAGTGTGGTGTGTAGTTGCTGGTGAGTATTTGCTTCAGGTTGGGGAGCTGTCTGTAAGCGAGGACTGGCCTGCCTTCCAAGGTCTGTGAGAGTGAGGGATCGTTTTCCAGGATAGGTTGTAGATCGTTGATAATGTGCTGGAGGGGGCTGTACATGATGGCCAGTGGGATTGGTAGAACTTTAAGTATTTCAGTAGCCCCTCACTATATTAGGCTGTGTCTACACTGACACTTTCAGCGCTAAAACTTTAGCAGTTCAGGAGTGTGAAAAAACACCCCCTGAGAGACAAAAGTTTTAGTGCTGAAAAGCGCCAATATAGACAGCACTAAATCTACCACCCCTTGTTCGTTTTTTTTTTTTTTTTTTTTTTTTTATCACCAGGAGAGCTCTCCCCCGGCAATAAAGCATGTCTACACTGTCCACATTACAGCGCTGCCATAGCATAACAAGCGTGGTACAACAGAAGCTCTTTTGTTACTGGCTTGGTGAATTTAATTATAGAACAAACCACCACTTTTGGTGATTGCCTGCCTTATTTCTTGCAATCTGTCCTGAATGTGGCCCATGCAGGCACCTACGCACAGCCCCTACTTTAGAACTTTATGATTCTTCATCCTAACTTGTTTTAACTGTGCAGCCACATATTGAGAAATGTAGTCTCTTATAAGGACCACCATTTTTTTCATTGTACACTTGGATAAAAAAACCCACTTTGTTGCTAGGACTGCAAGGTATTCTATATTAGTACTCACAATAAATATTTTTAATACACGTCCAGCACTGACATCAACACTGATTTATTTAAGAGTCTCATGTGGATTTTCATATGTGCTTTAAGTTGGTTTTGACACCCCTTTCATTGTGAGATAGTTTTACTGACTTGGGGGGAAAAATGACATTTGCTCTTTATAAATAAATTTGTTTTGAAATGACTTTTGAAGCAGCAACCTATTTCAAGAGATTTATTTGCATTTGGCTGAAGGCTTTCCCGTTCTGTCAACAAAGTTGATTCCATGACCAGCTGTGATTCGTTCTGCCCCCTCTGGCTATTACAATTAATCTGGTGAGCATGCCGGCTTCCAATAATTATTGCACATTGAATGTGAATTTGGAATGATCCTTTAGTGTTGGTTACGTGCATCAGATACACATGAGGCTTGCTCTCATAACTCTTTTTTCCTTAGTCCATTTGGTGTCCCAGCTTAGCAAATGAGACACACTGATTTGTGTAAATAATTCAGATGCCTCCGTTTTCATCTTTGGATTTTCAACCCACTTTAGTGGCATAGGCCTAGATTCCCAAAGGTATTGAGGCACCTAACTGCCATTAATTTCAATGGAAGTTCGGCACCTAAACACCTTTGAGGATCTGGTGCACAGGTCCTACTGGCTATCATCATCCTTAAATTATTACAGCTGCAAGGTGATTCAATTTGCTTTATCCTCTGTTGAGTTTCCCTTATCTAGAAGGGGTTTTAGACTTCCGTTCCAGAGGGCTACTATTGAGATAGGGAGCCTTTAGTCCCTAAGTACCTGGTATAATGGTGGTCCAGGCCTAAAGTCACTTCCATCTGTTCTCTGATTGACACTTGATGAAATTAGTTGGTTAAATCACTCCTGTTTGAAGTGGGAAGAGGGTTTTCACACCACAACTGGCACCCTTCTTGTCAGGGTCAGTAGAGGAGCCAACAGTGGTAGAATGAATTGCACTCTGACCCTTTGTCTCCAGCTTGGGGTTCAGACATCTTGGTAGAATAATGTGCACGAGGCTGGCCATGTGGCTTGCTGTACTGTGGCTCTGCAATAGACACCACTAGTCTCCAGAGCGATCAAACCAGCAGCTTTCAGTAGTGTTAAATTGACTTTACTTTTCAACTTCTTGTTTCAGATGCACCACACACATTCCAGACAGTTTTGGCACTCTTCTGCCAAAAGAGCCCTGTTAGAGAATAGTGTTTAAAAAAGCAGTTCACTGTATAGTGGTATAAATGAAACATCTCCTGGAATCCTTAGAGTATTAGGCTAGGCTGTGGATGGGCCTGAGCAGACATGCAAAAGGAAGGAAGAGGAGCAAGAGGATTTCTATCCCATAACACTTTACACAGGGTCCAACACAATGTGATTGGAGAGTGCAGTGCATGCTGGAGCAGGCCAGGTGTGGTGGAAAGCATACGTATCACCTTCTCCAGTAATGGCAAAGCATGTTTTGGGGACTTAAGAATTTTGGCTGAGCCAGTCTGAATTCTTCCTGAGAGTTCCTGCTGCAGCATGGCCCTTCACACAGCTGGAGCTGTGAACAGCTAAAGAGTTAAATGTGGAGATGGCTGTAATGCGATTTGGTGATGTGTGAGACACTGTTTGGTCCTGTCCATAGAGTCTAGACCTCTGTTATCAGTCTTGGCACTAGCAAGTGATAATGCAATCTCTGAATACAGTTAGTTGCTTTTGTAGATGGGCCCATAAAAACTGCTATTTGAAATTGTCTCTTGCACTGGGGAGTTAGCTGTTAAT
The DNA here is from genome assembly GCF_027887155.1 of Malaclemys terrapin pileata. NCBI lineage: Eukaryota > Metazoa > Chordata > Testudines > Emydidae > Malaclemys > Malaclemys terrapin. The sequence goes on from NC_071512.1 coordinate 31,783,660, forward strand.
GCACTGTAGACCTCCTGCATGCTACTGACTTATTTCTTCAGCCATCCAAAATTTTTCTTTGCTGCCACAAGCTACCTGTCTAGTTCCATCACACTGACTGATGATCCTGCCTCAGGTTGGGCCTCTTGTGCATAGAGAGCTTTCATCTTGGACTACTGGAAAGAGAATATGCACTGTGGAGCAAGGCGTGTTCAGTTCTCAGACATCACAGCACTGATTTCAAAGTTTAATTTGGCAGCATTAAGGATGCTAGTTTTCCTGTCAATGATACCATTACTGGTTCACCCATCCTGAAAGATGGAAAAAACTGGCTCAAACCACCATCTTTGCAGCTCTTAGCTTCTGTTGGGAGTTTAGACTCTTGTGAGGTTTCTTACCCCTAGCTCACAGGAGGATTAACCCCATATCAGTAGCGTAGCTAGTGGGCTGCAGGGGAAGCAGCTGCTTCCCCTCAGCACATTTTCCAAAAGCGGCGCGCCTTAGTTAGGGGTTACCATGGCACCAGCGGGCGGGGCCCACGCTCCGCTTTGAGGCTTGGCCTGCCGGCCAGCGCTGAACTCCTACAAGCAAGGGGGGGCAGGGCAGTGGGACGGGGCAGCGCCAGGCACAAGAAGCAGAAAGCGGTGGCGCTAGCAACTGCAGCAGCGGGGCTGGTACCGGGAGCAGCATGGAGCGGCTGCGAGAGGTGGGTGCGGGCAGCCCGGCTCCCCCTGCCTGGGGCTCCCTTTGCCCGCCGCGGGGCGCAGGCTCCTCCTCTGCAGCACTGCCTGCCGCGGGGCTGGGGCTCTGCCCTGCACGCTCCCAGCACCCCCAGGGCTGCTCCTGCCTCCCGAGGCTGGCCCCAGATCCCCTCCCCTGAGGGGCTGGGGTCCTGCTGCGGCTTGCACCCCCCTGCCTCCTCTGTGGGGCAGGCAGCCCCAGGGGGTTGAGGCCGTGCCACCCCTTCCCCAGCTTCCCCCTGCAGCAGCCCCCGCACCGCCCTGCCGGGCCTGTTCAGCCCTCGGCCCCACCGGGTTCTGCCCTGCCTCATGCAACCAGCCCCTACCGTGGAGCGGCCCAGCCCGGGGGGACTGGGGGAGCCGCAGCAAAGCCCCACCCAGAGCTGGTGCAAGAGACAAGGCTGGCTCTCAGCCCAGGCTCCGGCATCAGCCTGCAGCAGGGAGCGGAGCCACCCCCCACTGGCTCGGCTCAGCCCAGCCCCGCTCTTAAAGGGACACGGACCCCACCGCGGCTTGGCCTGGCCCGGGGCACGTGGGGGTCTCACCTCACCCCCTGCCTGGGGGACCCGGCGAGGGGGGTGCTTGGCACCATAGCAGCGCAGAGGGGAGGCCAGTGAGGAGTGGACCCCATGAGGGCGGGGGGGGGGCGCGGAGCGGCCAGAGGAGGAACCAAGGGGGGCGTGGCAAGAGGAGGAGCCAAGGGGGGTGCCTTTTTTATGTTTGCTCCCCCTGCTCTTAGAACCTGGCTACGCCACTGCCCCATATCAGAGCCTAATGGGAGAGAAACCCAACACAATCCAGAGCCAACCGCTGCTGCTAATTTCCATAACTAAAGCTAAGCTTTTAATGGATGCATATTAAGTGAAATAGCGACTGCTATTAAAGATGCAGCAATGGTCTGCCTGCTGCCATTCTGGGTCTGATGGAGATCAGTGCAGATGCTGTAGTTAATGAGGGGGAAAAACAAACATTCCATGTGAAGTGACTCTTCAGATGCGGTACATTAATACCTGCTGGGGAACTTCAGCAGGTTCAGTTTTCACCCTGCTCCTACATACACAGTCCAGACATAACCCAGTCCTGAAGTTTGACTTTATCAATAACTAGCTTCTAGACAGACCTTAGTCTCAGCTTTCTCTCATGTCTTAATTGTTCCGAGGACTTTGTTTCATAATCTAGACCAGGGATCGGCAACCTTTGGCACATGGCCCATCAGGGAAATCCGCTGGCGGGCCGGGATGATTTGTTTACCTGCAGCATCTGCAGCTCCCACGGGCTGCAGTTCGCCATTCCAGGTCCATGGGGACTGCAGGAAGTGGCGGCCAGCACATCCCTCTGCCCATGCTGCTTCCCGCAGCACCCACGGGCCTGGAGTGGCGAACCGCAGCCAGTGGGAGCTGTGATCGGCCGAAGCTGTGGATGCTGCAGGTAAACAAACTGTCTCGGCCCGCCAGCGGATTTCCCTGATGGGCTGCATGCCAAAGGTTGTCGATCCCTGATGTAGACCTTAGTTACTTCTGCTTCCTAGGGATGCTCCAACCTCTCCAGTATCCTGGGAGCTAAAGTAGTCCTGCTATAATATGCCTCTATTCCACTGCAGAATGTATGTGCCTGATCACAGGATACCTAACAGCAGGGTAACATCTATCTGTCTTTGCAGTGTTATGTTCGTTATGAATTTGATGCAGAGGCTATGTAAGATGAGCACTAGTTGCCTAGATGAAACAAGGAGGCCACATTATTTCTGCTGAGCTTAGCTCTGGTGGTATAATTTGTATGCAAGTTAAATTAAGTGCTTCAAACCAATATCTGTTTTGCTGTTTGTATTAGAGTAGTACCCAGAGGCCTTACTGAGATTAGGGTTTGTAGCAGGGTAGTCTGCCCCTGTAAGGGCCACAGGGCATGGGGCAAACCAACCCTGTTCAATTATCAGATCCATCTGGGAAGGTGTCAGGTGATGCCTGCTGCAGTTTGGCAGGTAATTGGACCATTAACCCCACTCTATGATCCACTCCAGGAATGGAGACCTTTCTCCTTCATTTCTCTCTGGGAGGGACCACATCCTACTCCCTTCTGACCGGGTTTTAGGCTGCAGTCCCCTGCCGTTCACTATGATATCCCCAGCAAGGCAGTCTGCCTCAAGGCCAGCACCTTTTTCTTTGCTTTTTCTCCAAGAGCTATGAAATAGTGTATTGCCAGCAGTTACAATTACTGCCCAGTTCCTTCAAAGCAACACATTTATTTAAAGGCAAAAGCATACAGAGAAAACATCTAAACCAAAAAATGGATCTACAAACACAATAATGATACCAGAAATCGCCCATCTTACACATGGGGTCCTGGTAGGCTAAAGTCCCTCTAACCCTTCAGCAAAGGGTGTCCTCCCCCACATCCTTTTACACAAATAGATATGTCCATTTGCTGGACCAAAAAGAAGTTTGTTGAAATTAAAACTTTCTTACCAAAATTCTTGCTTTGTCTCCCAGATTCTTCAAAATAGATAAATCCATCCCCTCCCCATTCACCAAGTGGGTGAATGTCAAAGGCTGGGAATCTACATAGCCAACCTTGGCATTTTGCATTAATCGCTCCCTAGTTCCTCCAAATTCTGCATGAGCCATCCCACTCCAAACACACACCACCTATATTGATACAAAGGACTGTGACTATTGTAAAGCTTACACTGGCTGGCCCAACTCAGTCATGGCTTTTTGAGGTTTTCATGCTTTCTACATAAACTACCCTGTGGTCCCCATAGATACTGCAACCACATGCAGTATCTGTCACAATGGCTATTGAAAGCAGAGAGGGCTCAGCTGGAAGGAGATCTGGAGGCGGGAGGTTGGTGCCTGCTCTAGGAGCCGAGAGAGTTGAAAACAGAAAGGCTGCTGGGCCCCGGGAGCTTGTGTTGGTAAGGGGCATAGCTTTGTTTTGTGTTATTTTGAGAGTTTTTGTGTTTGCATTAATAAACCATGCTCTGAGAGAAGGGCCTGAAAGAGACTTGGATAGGGGAAACAGGCCAGCAGCATTACAGAGTCCCATTGCTTAGGCACAGCACAAAGGGCTTACACTCCAAATAAATTGGACAAGACAAATGGGGAGAAAAGTATTGTCAACCCTATTTTAGAGATGGGGAGAATTGAGGCAGAGATTAAATGATTTGCCCCAAGGTCACATAAATATGTAGAGGAAGAGCCAGAAATTGAACCCACAATAGCTAGGTTCCCATCCAGGGCCTCAACCACCTGACTGTCCTTTTCATTTTCAGTATTAATGAGAACCACTGAAACATGAGTATTTGTAGAGATCAAAGAATAGTTTAAGGTTACTTATACAAGCTTGCTGCACAGTGGGTAGAGAGGAGGGAAGAGTATTTTAAATCAATATTATTTAGAAACACCATAGTCTAAACTAAAGCATTAGCATGGTACATTCCAGCCATTTAAAAAAAAAATGATCCTAAGATTTAAAGGGGTCTTTCATTTTTGAGAAATATTTAAGTATAGTATTTTTGGAGCAATATCTTCCTTCATGCCTGAATCAATCAGCTATAGGCACAGAACCTACTATTTAAATAATAAAGTATTGTTTAGGAACAAATTGGATATGTAATAATTTAGTGATCTGATTTGCCCTTGCAATTAAATGCAGACATCAAAAATGCAAACTGCTGTCACCAAAGGGCGCATTGCCTTTTAAAATGAATATAGGATTATTTTTTAAGTGTTAACAGGCTCCCTTTCTCATTATTCAAATCCCTTCTGAACACCCATTTCTTCTATGGGACTCACAAGTACTAAACGATATGCATTACCTTTCCAATTTACAAGAGAGGAGATTTATACCCATCTTCAAAATCTCCCACTGTGTGGGCATTTTGCCTGCTATATTTTTACTCTTAGCTTGTAAATTCTTTAGAAGCAGCGACAGTGCCTTTGCTTCTTTTACAACACGGAGCATATTGTTGGCACATAAGGAAAAAATAAATGTCAGAACAGGAGAAACCTTCCTGTTTTATGAGTCAGGTGCTAGACCAGTTGTTTTAGCATCTGTCAGCGGGTCACTGGCCTTACCTACCTACTGGGTATAGCCTCCTCCCGTGGCACACTTAGCTTACCTCCCAGGTAGGTAGGTCAGTGATTAAATCTTGCCTCCTTGAGGTGTTGAGAAGATTGAAGCCTATGGAGAGTTAGAGGGGGAAGGAGGATTCTAGGTATGTGGTGCTTGTAGTTGTTCATTAGTAAGTGAGCCAAAGTGGCTCAAGAGTGGTTGTGGGTATAGGCTGAGTAGAGCTGAAAACTGGCTTAAAGTGTGGGCTGAAAATGCCTGAAACTTGAAGGTAGACTGGCTTTTAGGAAAGAGAGGCTGTGCCTAGCTTGAGACTAGGGTGGAAAGGCTGGAAGGTTGAGGGATCCAACCTGAATGAGGGGATACTGAAATAATAGTTAACCTAAAACTGAGACAGGTACTATTTCCCACTTAGTTTTCAATAATCCACTCTACTTTGTGATTAATTCTCCATTTGATGTTTAGAGGGGGAAACAAAAATCTGCCTTCCAGTGGAAACAGCAACTTGGCATTCCATGCTTGATGATGAGTTTCCTTCAGGCATGTGTATGTTGATATTCCCCATGTCATTTTGTACGAACAAAGCTTCCCCAGCAGAAAAGTCTATCCTTCAAAAGCAGCTAGTTGCCTGTAACAAGGTTACATTTATTGCTTTGAGCAAAGTATAAGACCCAGCCCAGAACATGTAGCTTTTATTATTGGCATGAGCCACAAGTAGCAGTGAAGCCTCTGCCTGTTTGAAGAGCTGTGGTCTAATTACTAAAGCAACGAGTTTCTGAGTGATGCATCAGACAGGAGCAGCCTGTGGCGTGTGAAGTGAGATTCATCAAGAGATGAATGTGGAGAACTATCCGTGTTAGTGAAGGGATTCTCCTTGTGAGTCCCATGTTTCCCTGGTGTTGCTCTTTTTGAGCAACACCATCAGCAAAATACTTCAGTGCATTGATAAGGCAGTAAAATATGGAAGAAAATAGCAGAGAAGTGCTAACAATGGATATTAAGCAACGTGGAAAGCATTGTTTCTTCTGCTTTCTAAACTGTGCCATCTGGACTCTTGAGTTAATGCTTTACAGTTAAGATTTGAAGACTAGAGGTAGCACTTGGAAAAGCATTTCAGAGTCCAAGTCCTATTTTTAGAAATTGGGGAGAGGGGGCTCAGATCCTCAAAAGGGTATTTAGGCACCTAACGTCCATCAATTTCAATGGCAGTTAATGTGGTGTATTGACAATTGTGTAAAAATTGTGGTTATCACTTTAAAATCTCAATGGTTTCTTGGTCCTGCTTGCAGGCAGGGGGCTCTGAAGGGAAGTGTGGGTCTGGATGTAGTGGCAGTCAGTCTGCAGACACCCAGCCTAGAGTAAGGTGGGTTGAATTGTGCCTCTCGGTTTTAGGGAGCAGCTTTCCAGCACAAAAGTATTTAACTTCTCGGTGTGTATCATGGAACATAACAGGTAAGAGCCTAAATACCTTTGAGGATCTGGGCTCCAACTCACTTAAATGCTTCTCAGAATTTTACCCTGGCCATTGAAATTGAGGCCTCTAAAATTGTATTGAAGCACCTGAATAAGTAACCTGACTCTCCTTTTTCGGAAGCAGCCAGCAGCTCCAGTTGTAATCAAAAGTAACTGTTGTGTACCTAGCATTTTTACTGTGTACCAGGCCAGTTATTCAGGTGGCTAAATATGGATTTAGGAGTCCACATGTAAGTACCCAGTTTGGGAAGGCTTGGCTTACAAGTGGAAAATCAAATCTGCCTTTCAAGGAAGGAAGGTAGCAGGACTCAGAAGGCTGTATGTAGAGCTGAATGGTTATTTTGCTGTGCCAAATGTATTAATTTTGCTCTTTTCATCAGTGGTTTGGACTTCATATATATACACCCATTAAAGAAAATGTCAGTTTCTTCAGTGAATAGTTTAGGCTGCAGATTGCTCTTAATTGTGTGCACACATTTTGCATCCACTTTTCAAATGGAGTTAAGGCTGCATGAAAATTTTCATCTATTTAACAACTCAACATGTAATTCCTTTAGAGACTGTGCCCCACAGACTTCAACTTTAGCGGTAACAGCAGCAAAGGGATATTCAGCTTGCACTGCATGGCATATATTTTGTGTCCTTTAAAAAAGCCAAGTATGCAGGGCTAGATTCTCAGCGGTGTCCAGTGTCTGTCAAGAACAGTTGGGACGAGGGGTAATCTGCAAAGGAACCACTTGCTCCTTCCAGATTCTTGGGCTAGTTCTATACTGGCCAGAGCCCCATTCAGAGCAACCTCAGGGCTGTGTTAACTATTCTTTCCCAGACCTAGGGCTGAATGGGGTGGTGTGGCAATTGGCTATTTCATCTCTATGGCAGATGAGGAGGTGCAGCGGGGCCTGAGCAAAGAGGAGAATGTGGCCCATATAGTAAATTAGTTAGCGTCTCCTTCTGTGTTGTTCAGAGACATCAAGATGGTGGCTGAGCTATTAATGTAGGTGATTGCAGTGAGATTAAAGGTTCAGTTATGTTTGTGTCATAGACAGTACTTAAATGATACCAGCTTTGGTAATAATTTTGTAAATAAACTCTTGAGTGAGTGCTTTCCAAGTCAAGCGACAAAATGTAAATATCAAAAGACTGCTTAAAAGGGTAAACTGTGGGTGGTAAATGGGAAGGCTTGTAAAACCATGCCTGATTGTTCTAAACTCTCAAATTCGTGTTGGAAAACTAAGAGCCTGACTCTGGTTTGACTACAGTGTGTGCATAGGGTATGCACAATAGGGCCCTGCATGAACTACACTTTAAAAGCATTAAATTGCTGAGATGCAAACACACAAAGGAATAGCTCTTACGTCAGCATTAAACTGTATTCTCCCTGACAGCCATGCAATTGCCATTAATGTTAATGAGAGAGTAGGGAAGGGAACATTGATGTATTGTGGGGAGGCTGAGATCAGAATGAATTTCAAATGAGATTAACAGCAACACTTTTGAAGTGGTCTTAAATGCCTGAGAATTATTACAGTCACGCATGATCCGTCCCAGCGGGCAGTCTTTACCCAGCTAGCCTTTAATAATCCTTGAACACATTTTTGATGTGCACTTTCTGAATGCATGGCATGTGGCAAGACTAGGTAACTGACAATGGACTAAAGGGTGTAAAGGTGAGCTAGCAAAGAAGTTCTGCAGTTGGTTAGCTGTAACTATGCCACTACACGCTCCTGTCTGTTCTAAACATCAAAATGTTGATGGGGCACCACCATTGGCTCAGTTTAGCAAAGCACTGAGCAACTCCCTGGTGTGGCAAGTACCGGTACCTTCTACCCACTGGCTTTAGTACAATAGCAGTGTCTCAGTGGTGAAAGTAACAGCTCAGATTCATAAGAACATAAGACTGGCTATACTGGGTCAGACCAAAGATCCATCTAGCCCAGTATCCTGTCTTCCGACAGTGGCCAATGCCAGGTGCCTCAGAGGGACTGAACAGAACAGGTAATCATCAAGTGATCCATTCCCACCTTCTGGCAAACAGAGGCTAGGGACATCATCCCTGCCCATCCTGGCTAATAGCCATTGATGGACCTATCCTCCATGAACTTATCTAGTTCTTTTTTGAACCATGTTATAGTCTTGGCCTTCACAACATCTTCTGGCAATGAGTTCCACAAATTGACTGTGTTGTGTGAAAAAATACTTTCTTTTGTTTGTTTTAAACCTGATGCCTATTAATTTCATTTGGTGATCCCTAGTTCGTGTATTATGAGAAGGAGTAAATAACACTTCCTCGTTTACTTTCTCCACACGAGTCATGATTTTACAGACCTCAATCATATCCTCCCTTAGTCATCTCTTTTCCAAGCTGAAAAGTCCCAGTCTTATTAATCTCTCCTCATATGGCAGCCATTCCATACCCCTCATCATTTTTATTGCCCTTTTCGGAACCTTTTCCAATTCCAATATATCTTTTTTGAGATGGGGCAACCACATCTACATGCAGTATTCAAGATGTGGGCGTACTATGGATTTATATAGAGGCAATATATTTTCTGTCTTCTTATCTATCCCTTTCTTAATGATTCCCAACATTCTGTTTGCTTTTTTGACTGCTGCTGCACACTGAGTGGAAGTTTTCAGAGAACTATCCACAATGACGCCAATATTTCTTTCTTGAATGGTAACAGGTCATTTAGACCCCAATCATTTTATATGTAGAGTTGGGATTATGTTTTCCAATGTGCATTACTTTGCATTTATCAACATTGAATTTCATTTGCCATTTTGTTGCCCAGTCACCCAGTTCTGAGAGATCCTTTTGTAGCCCTTCGCAGTATGCTTGGGACTTAACTATCTTGAGTAGTTTTGTATCCTCTGCAAATTTTGCCACCTCATTGTTTACCCCTTTTTCAAGATCATTCACAAATATGGTGAATAGGTTGGTCCCAGTACAGACCCCTGGTGGACACCACTATTTACCCGTCTCCATTCTGAAAACTAACCATTTATTCCTACCCTTTGTTTCCTATCTTTTAACCAGTTACCGATCCATGAGAGGACCTTCCCTCTTATCCCATGACAACTTACTTTGCTTAAGAGCCTTTAGTGAGGGACTTTGTCAAAGGCTTTCTCTAAATCTAAGTACACTATATCCACTCAATCCCCCTCGTCCACAAGCTTGTTGACCTCCTCAAAGAATTCTAGTAGATTGGTGAGGCATGATTTCCCTTTACAAAAACCATGTTCATCTATATGTCTGACAATTTTGTTCTTTACTATAGTTTCAACCAGTTTGCTTGGTATTGAAGTTAGGCTTACTGGCTTGTAATTGCCGGATCACCTCAGGAGCCCTTTTTAAAAATTGGAGTCACATTAGCTACCCTCCAGTCATTTGGTACAGAAGCTAATTTAAATGATAGGTTACAAACTACAGTTATTAGTTCTGTAATTTCATATTTGAGTTCCTTCAGAACTCTTGGGTGAATACCATCTGGTCCTGGTGACTTATTACTATTTAGTTTATCAATTTGTTCCAAAAACCTCTTCTAATTACACCTCAATCTGGGACAGTTCTTCAGATTTTCCATTGGGGCCTCATGTAATTAACATGTGCTTAAATTACTTATAGGCCTTTGTATAGCAGAAAGATCACTTGCATATGCCTATCACAAGCTTGTGCTTTTTCATGAACTCTATTTCAGACACGAATTTTTATGCAATAGTTTTAAAGTTGGGTGATTTTGCATACCCCAAATCTTCAGGAAATAGAAATTTGACAAATACCAGTTGTCCCAGTTTAAGCACAAAAGGACGGGGAGGTAAATTGTAATTGAATGTGAAAGTGCTAAGACTGAGCAAACCTCTAATGTGCATATGTATGATTTTGTACACAAGAGTCTATACATAAACTAAACATTGCATTTTGAGAACTTAGTCCATTTATATCTTATGAATTTTGTTTACTATAACTTGCATGACAAACTTATAAAGAGGAGAAACTAAGGAACAAAGAGACACCCAATTCCCTTGGAAGCTCAGTAGAAAATGGGAACCTAATTCCCTTGTTGATTGAGGACCTCCCAGCCTAATTAAGAAAGATAATAAAAACATGAAGCACACTTGTTACAAAACCTGTCGAATACTAGTTCTAGGGGCAACTTTGCTTCTGGAGTTTAGGCTAATAATCAGCAGAGAAAAATGGAACTTCCAATAGAATAATTGAGGAAGTACAGTTGTAATTAATTTCTGTTCTTAACAAATAGTTTAATCGGATTTTCTCTTTCTTTACTGCAAGCATATAGTAGTCCAACATCAGTAAATCTGTATTTACATTTTAATGGCTCAAATTCATTTCCTGCTCCCCTCCCCTTCATTTTTTCCCCCAGTAATGGAGTCAGTATCTTCACATTCAGAATGGATGACCTTCTATCTCACTGGTGATGACTCTAAAATAACACAAGTGCAACAATGGGGTCAGAAGGGGTAAAATACAAGAACCAGTGAAAGCACTGATGTAAAACAGATGTGTTTTCAACATCATGCCATCTAGCACTGTTAGAGGACATGGTAAAAAGGCTTTCTCCAGAAGGTCTATACAAGCACTCTTCCTACCACAGATGGAACTGCACTAGTGGTAGTCCAAAGATGAGATGTGCTAGTGTTGCCTGAGGCAGGCCTGCATGTGGAGTGGAAGGAGGTATATTGTCTGAATCATGGTATAAGACCTTATGCTTCAGGAATACTGGGGATAGCCTGGTGCAACTCCGTAGGGGACACTGGGGCCATGACCTTACCCTTCTCTGGGGCTATAGCACTGTTCTGAACGCCACTTTCCCGTTCTTCCCAGCAAACAATGACTTCTGCATGGGCAGGGCTGGCCCTTTAAGAAAAGGTGGGCCCAGCCCCACCCATGAATGATCAGCTGCTTCCTAGCTAGAGCCAAAGGTCATGTGAGAACTGTTGCCAAATTAGACTGTAAACTGAAGTCAGGGACAGACTTGTTTGTACAGCACTAATACAGTCTAATCTAGCAACAGCAGAGGATCTGTTGTCTACTTTCAAATGCAACTTTGGTATGTTTCAAAAATTAAATAATGGAGAAACTAAGACCTATCTTAGACTTGGTTCATGCAAACACTACTGCTACTTGTACCTCCTACTAGTGCATACAAAAGCATATTTAACTGTGAAAGACATGCTTGAAGTCCTCTAAATATTTAGTGCTATCAATACAACTTCATCTCAATATGATCAAAGTTAGATCTCTCTATGTACCTTTCATTCAAAGTAACACATGACCTAAGCTGGTTTATAGAAATAGTTGGAGGGAAAACTCTATTGAACAGAGTCATATGTATGTGAAATGTCTTCCCTTGTATTTAGAGTATGGCACTTGGAATCAGAGCATAGCTAGCCTTAGAGATGATGAAGAGTAAAGGCAACCATGAGAGTGCAGTGGGGTGGGGGGGCCTGATAGCCATAGTGACCACTTTCTCTAGGGGAAGATCCTTTTGGGCACCAAGGAAGCATGAGATTGATACCAGGAGCCAATGTGTCTGTGGATTGTGGTATTTATTATTTGTATTGCATCAGGGCCCCAGTGTATAATCAGGCCATGAGTTAATGAAAAGTAGTAAATAGACTGAGAATAGATGTCACAACACAAAGGTGTTCCTCTCCATTCCCCTGCCATTTACACCAGTGCAGAGTGGCTGTGAAGCACTAGCATTATGATGTAATGTGTTTACATCTCCTCACACTACTGTGAATGGCTACGCAAAGGGTAGATCCTGCATATGTTGGTGTAAGTATAACTCTGTTAAGCAATGTTTAATGTGTCGTCTGTACAGTTCAAATGCTGCAAGTGGCTTTTAGGTTAGTAGTGTTTACTTATCTCTCATCACGATAATATTCCAAAAATTGACCTTTTTATATTTCAGTCTCAGGTACAGAAACACCCTTGCCAGGTGGCAGCAAACCAATTTGTCTCATTACAAACAATGCAAATGTCAGTCAGAATAACTAACACAATGGAACAGTTTCCATGCCTTCTGCTTAAGGAATACTTGCCAATGATGTCTTCACTTAGTCTGTGCTATTTTCTAGATGTGTGATGCATTCTAAGTTGGTCCACTGGAAATTGGTATGACAGTTTGCCAAGTTCTTCTGAAATTATGTGGTGGGAGGGTTACATTTATTCATTTAACACACACCGAGAGAGATGCACAAAATATTGAATAGTCATTCTATTGTGTTAGCCTATTTAAAGATTTACACAGAGCTCTCAAAATCTGATGAAAATGAGTTGTGCTCATGAAAGTCTGACTGCACCTGCTGTTCCTAGGAGAGCGAGACTGCATTTGCACACAAATAGGTTGCCATGCCTCCCATCATCTTCCTCCCTGCCCCCCCGACACACACTGTTACTGATATTTTTAGTGCAAATAATAGTTGGCGTGCACAAAGGTGGGCATTTGTTAGCAAGTGGGTATGTATGTATTTATGTAGCTGCCTTTCTTTTACCCAGCTGTACAAAATTGGTGGCTGAAACTTCAAGTCCCTCAGTTAAGTGACAATTGAAGGGGCCCACTTCTGAGACTGTTTAAAGCACAGCAAGTCAGAATGTCAGCACATTTTTGCTATCAGGATAACTCTACATGTAAGAGCCTAAAAGGTCTTTGAGAAACACAGCTCCATAGCCACACAACACTCAGATACTGTACATGTGACTGCCCAGGAATCTTCTTATGAAGTTTTTAGGTGAGGTTTCAGTTTTGCTCCACTGTTTGTTCATGGAAGATCTCTAACATCTCATAACATCAACTATAACTTTGGTACCAGAGCTGTATGTATTGTATGTCACTGACTGATACATCTTTAGTGTCATTACTCTTAAGAGTCCCTTGCATCTGTGGTAGTAGATAGATAATAGGGCTCCAAAAGCTTATAGGCCTATTCTATGGGCGCTGAGTTTGCAATGTGCTTTCTAGCTTTGTATTTGAAATTCACAGAAGTGTGGTCTGTGGACAATAGAAGTTTCTATTCTCTGTGGGGTAGGGTGAAATCGGCAGGCTTTCTGTACTGTGAAAAGAACAAGTAACAAAAAGCAAATAAATCCTCAGTTTAGCATTTGTGAGCCTTTGATACTTTAGAGGATATAATACCATGACATGTTCTGAAAAGATATGCCTAATGTAAACTTCTTTGCAACAGACAGATGCATGTAATAGTTACAGAGTGGATAGTAGGAGTGTAGCTTCTGGATTTTTGTGATACTTGGAGCTAGTTAAAGTTACTACGTTGCAGTTGTGCCCAACTTTCAAGTAAATTGTCTGGTTTGACAAGCTCAAATTATAATGCCCATTGGATAGTTGTGAATTTGATTGGTAAGTTTTGTATTTATGGAGTATTCATCTGTGCAGTGTACACGTCAGTACAAATAAAAAGCTCGGTGATTCAGAGTTAAGGTTGAAATGCATTTTCCTGTAAATCATCACTAAAAATCTTGGAAGTCACTAATCAAGGAAATAGCATCTAAGCCACCCACCCATTACTGTCTTTGCAGTCACACATCCATAGTCCCATTTAGTGTGCATCCACACATGCAGTTCCTGAGATTATTTCTATGCTGCCCTGCAGTTCAGACTATCGGGGTGTGAATAGTGGCGTGCACAAGGCTGTGCTGTAACTCTCGCATGTAGACACTGCAGGCCTGAACTAAAAGATTCCTAGTTCACATTAACATAGTGCTTCTTGAAGAGGACTATATGAAATGTGAACTAGGAACCTTTTAGTTCATGCCCACAGTGTCCACACCGGGGAGTTACAGCACAGCCTTCCAGTGTTCACATCTCTTTGCACCCCCACAGTCTGAACTGTGGCGCAGTGTAGACGAGCCCTCTAGTATCTGAAGCAGATGCACAACTTTAACTCTGACCTTGAATTCGAACAGTCAGAACTAGCTTGTGGCTTCAGTATGATGGATGTAAAAAATTCAGTTTTATGGAAACAGTGCTTCCTTGAAACATATTCTCCAGATTGCAAACCTGCCAGGCTTTAGAGGAGACTCTTGCTGCAATGTGGCGGAGCAGCAGAGAGAGAAGGCTGGAGGCTTGTGGCAAATGTTCTTTGAGAACTTCTAGCTCCTAGTGTGGCCCCTTCTCTGGCTGATGAACCTCCAGTTCTTTGCCAGAAAGGAGCCCCCATCTAACAAATGACAATTAGCCATTCAATTCTTCTTTATATAACTTTATGGCAGGCATCACCAGGTGTCACTGACAGATTCTTTTTTTAGTGTGTGAGCAAGTGTTTGGTCTTAAAGATTTGCTGAATTGGTGCTAGTTTTTTCTTCTTTGTGGAAGTGGTGGTCCTTGGAGAGGTTGCTGTGTGAGCAGTAGGAGAGTTGTCTCTTTGCTTAGCTTTCCTGGGAACGGGGCATTGGTGTTGGGCTGAGATTCCTGGAAGAAGGGATTCCCCAGCATGTTGGATGACCATCTCAGTTCGAGGGTGGCATACGTGTAAGTAAATCAAGTTGCATTTGGAGTTAGGCAGACTCCACATCGCCAACTTGGAAAGTCCTGAAGTCTGTTACCACACAGCAGAGGGGTGACATTAGTGTCAGAATGGACACTGAGTTTGACAGAGTGAACAATAGAATAATTTAAGCTACTCTATATCTGAGATTGTCAACAGCTAAATGCACCTAAACTTTGGCTCTCTCTATCCAACAATTGGTTAGACTATTATAAAGTTCTAAAAGTATGAATCTTGAATAGGACACAGTCAGTTAACTGCATCTCCTACCTTTCTGATTGCAATATGCATTCCTTCCCACCCCGAGTAAATTAGCTTCCTACCCTGGAAGTAAGTGGTCTAGGTTTGTTGGTGTACTTTCATAGATGACAAATGGATTTAATTGCAGCTAAAATGGTGTCTCCATCTGCATTGGCTATGGCGACACTGGCAGCATCACCATAATAGCTAAGTGAAGACTTCTATTGGATTGACACTTGTGGCTGAGAACGAATGTATTGATGGCTTCTGTGGTTTTTGTGAATGGAGTTGGAGGTCTCATTCTAATTCCTAGCAGACGGATACCCACACCATTCACCAGTTTAAGTTGTTACTACTTAGTGTCTTGCTGGCATTGTAGTAGAAACCAGGGGTTCCATGATTATAAAGGCTATTCAGATAGTGCCAATGGCACACGCACAAGTGTATAAAATCAGTTACTACAGCTTGAATTGAGCAACTTAATATGCATTCAGAGTTTGTCACTGAGAGTGCCCATTCTTAAAGCCAGTTATCAAAATCAGTTGAGTACACATAGGAAGATTTATCCATTGTTCCAGTAATTGTGGCAGCTCATTTGCTGAGTAGGACACTTTGATTATTAACGAGGGAATAATGCGACACCACTTCTGTGACTGGATTATTAATCACTTTGCCCTGAAAATTCACATCAGAAGAAAGATTTATCACCTGGAAAGAGGCCATTGTGCCAAAGGAATAGTAGTCTCCTCCCTTCATATGACTTGCCTCCCACCTACTAATTTGTTACATTGGAGAGTGTGCAGGTCAGTTTCATGGAGGGACCCCTTTCCTTCTATAGGTGGCTTCTGTGGTGGCAGCACCACACCGTACTCTGCCTGGCTTTATGTGCTCCTCAGTACACAAGCTGTTCCCCCAGGACTGTCACCTTTGATCCAGTCAAGGAAAGGTTTTGCGCTGCACCTGCCTGAGGCATTCCCAGTAATCTCCCCTGATGCTGGATCATGTTGGCAATTCTGCTTTACTGAAAGCTTCATCATCCGCCCCTTCCAGTCTCAGGAGGACTTTCTTGTGCAGGTGTGAGGTCCCAAGATGGCAAACCACTCCCCAGAGAGATGTGAGTTCACGAGGTTGCTCAGGCCTGGCTCACTGAAGGTCAGTCAAAATAAGAGGTCTTGTAAATTACACATTACTCAGAGGTGTAACATTTGACAGGGAGAAGAGCAGACTTGTAGTGGAAAGGGCAACCTAGAGGAGGGTATCAGATAAGTAGGCTGCCTGCTGTACTCTCCCGCTTTAAGCCTTGTCATGCTACAAGGCCCCTTATCATAGGGTGGCTGGTCCTCTAAGGAAAGCTGGGCACAGCCACACTTGTGAATGATCATTTGCCTCCTAACTTTGAGCAGGTTAGAGCCCTATGAATGGGGAATTCCTAGCAGGCCAGATCTCCATTAAAGAGGGGGAGAGAGGAAAGGGACTCCTACTTTTTGTGGGAGGGCCTCCGTGGTGGCAAGAACTCTGTTTTGGGGTCCTAGGCCTCTGATTCCCCGCCCCTCCCCCAAAGACTTTATGCAGAGGTGGCTTTTGCAAACAAGAGGTTGCTTTGTGAATGGCAGCTTGGAGTGACAGCTCCAATGTGGTAGATGACCGAGGTGGCTGTGCTACCCACGGTGGTGAATGATGTGGAGGGGCACTCAGGCAGCTTTGGCTGAAGCTGCCATGAGCAACATGAGCTAAGAAACTCCTACCCAGCAATTATAGCCATAATCACTAATGCTGGGATAAGTGGTAGACCCCCAGAAGCACCTGCCCAATCGCTGGACTCCTCCAACCCCAAACAAGAGTGAGTGGGGACGCAGCGAAGAGGGAAGTGACTACTGCAGGAATACGTTGCCTTATTGTGCACTCGCAATGGGGAGGCGGAAGTCTTAGGGCTTGTCTACACTTGGTACAGCTGCACTGCTGTACAGCTTCAGCGTAGAAACTTGCTACACCAATTGGAGGGGTTCTCCTGTCAGTGTAGGTAATCTACCTCCCCTGGATGGAATTCTTCCACTGACCTAGCACTGTCTGAAGAGGGACTTACATCGGCTTAACACTGCTGTTCAGGGTATAAATTTTTCACACCCCTGACTGATGTAGTTAAACCAACCAAATTTTCTGGTGTAGACCAGGCCTTAATATATATTTCATTAGTGACTTTCCCAAGTTTTGTGTCCCACTTCTCCAAATAAATTCTCTTTATTTCATACAATGGAGTGCTTCTGAGGGAAAGTACTTCCTGTCAAGGGCACCTGAGTGTTATTTAGTTTACCCAGGTTTTGGCAGAAGGGGAGTACCTTGAGATGGCATTAAGTTTTCAGAAGGAACCACTAACCATTTGAGCCTGGTCCTTTTTTGCCACTGACAACACCTCAAAAAGGTTACATTTTTATGGCTGCTCCGGGATGAATTCATTGCTCTTCTTTAGTATTGAATACTCTTCTATGTCTGACCTTAATTGCTGTTAAAGCAATGATTCTTTTTGCTCACACATTAAACTCCTAACATTAAAATTTTAAATTATAATTAAAATGAAATAAAAAAATCACACACTGCCTCTAACAGCCTCATTATTCCAGTCTGATTGATGTTGCTGCAAACTACTATGCAAAAATTGAAGCTGGTGAGTGAGAGAATCTGAGCTTAGGTATTAAAACCTTAACCTTTAAAAGCCCTATAGAAAGGTTATTTCTCCTGATTAAATTCTATGGGATTTTTTACTGATCTGTATTATTCCAGTAGCAGGGTGTAATTCTCTATTTAATTACATAGGATGGTTTAAAGAGTCTGCATACAAGTGGCTTTCCATTAAACTCCGTAGGCTTGTAGTCATTTCTTTAAAATCCTACTTATGTACAAATTTATTGGTGTCATTCCTATTAGAATATAGATTAGTTTTCCATAAAGGCATGCCACCTATCCAGCACTAAAAATACAGGAACCAGTGGGCTCTGGATAAAGGTGAGAATTTTATCCAATCATACATTTCATGTTCTTTATGACATTCAAGTCACAGAATATCATATGTGATGTTGCATCCTGAGTCATTCATGTTATTACAAGTTTTAATAATGCAACTCCTTGGGTAACAAATTGGAGGAAGGTCACCCATGAATAGATGAAGATGATATATTTTTAGAGCAACAATCCTAATAGCTGAACATTTTGAATATATTCGTGCCTCTTCAGTTCACTTTCCACAAGTGTTCTACAAATAAGGCTGCTGACAGTATTATTTTAAAGGAATCATACAGAAAGTTGGAACCCGGGCTCTAAGAATTATGCCCATAAGTGAGGGTACAGAACCAAACCCTAGTTATCCAATCCAATGAGGTCCAATTTTCACTTTCAGAAACTTGCAATGAACTGCTCAAATAACTACAAAAGAACTGTAGAAATTCAGCAAATAACTTTCAACAATTAAATGTGATTGTGATCCACTCACAGAAGACTCATCAGAATTTATCGCATTCACCCACTTTCACTTACGAGAAGTAGCCTAGTGATGAGTGTCGGCGTTTGGGAATTAAGACTTGTTGGAGCTGTTCCTAATTCTGCTGTTGGCTCAGCTTGTGATGTTGGGCAAGCCACTTAGCCTCTGTCTCAGCTACAATATCTGGCAAAAGGTGATAATGTTTGTGGTACATAATTGCACTAGCATGAGGATTGTTTGTCAAATCTCTTGACCGCCTCAAATTAAAGGCATGAGGAAAGCACAACTTACAGTTTTACTCACTATTGTGTATACAGGCTCTGAGCTGGTTTTGATCTTGTGTTGGCTGAATCAACAGCAGCCAATGGCCGGTCTACATTAGAGCTCCTCTCATTGCTAACACCAGTGGATCTGACCCTGTCTTAGTGATGGGAATTCTGTGATCTTTCCCTAATTTAGACAAGATCAAAGACTAGGTTGAGCTAGTTACCCTAGTAATATGATCTTAGACATTAATGTTTGACTTATTTTGATTTTCCAATAAAGGTTAGCAGTATCAAGTTATACCCGGTCTAAAGGCTGGTTAACAGCCTCTCTGGGTAGCATGGAACCTGGCAGTAGAAGTTGAGTTATTCCTCAAAATCCTTTTTCAGCCAGTGTCTCATCACTGCAGCCTGAGTCACAATCTCCTGTCAATAAAGCTCCTCAATAGTACTGATGAGACACTGATGTTCAGGCATAAGCATCCTGCATTAGTGTTTATCATGAAGCAGCAAATGGGCAGTGTTTTCCACAATGTCACTCAAATACAACTTTGGAGTATTCTCTGATTGTATTTATATGAAGCTTTATTCTGTCACTGCTGTGCTTAAACTGTGTAAATCAGAAGTAACTATTAAAGTGATAGAATCAGGCCATTCATAATTGTAATGAAGTTATGGACACCCAAATCTGGATTCTGACACTTGGACCACACCACTGGCTAATTCCAAATATGCAAAAGTGAGTACATAAAATGCCCTTAGGTACCTGCTAGTTGATTGCCCCCTGCACGTGTACATACTGGCTTCTCTAGTGAAGGGCTAGCACTTGCATAGCTTTGTGTCTGATCGCTAGTTTAATCAAATACCTTGGCAGGACAGGAGGTTGGAAGCTTAGTTTGAAATAACTAATAGACAAGCAAGGATATGGCACACCAAGAGGCACCAGAAGACCCCTTTATTTATATATGCATCAGATATGCCTGGAGTAATTCGGATAATATAGAAGGTGATCTCATTCCACTTAATAAAAGCATAGAGTTTAAATATTTTAGGGGTTGGGAGAATATTGTTCAGTAATCAGCTTTCAAGATGGAGCTGTGAGAAAGGATGTCTGTACATGTTCAAAACCAGAGAAACACCTTTTTACCCCCTGAAAATTGCCTTTTCCCTGTAGCAAAAAGCCTGAGTCTTCAGCAGACTTTCAAAAAGACTGTCAAACACCTTGGTATTTGTATTAGCATTGCAGCACAAATGTCAACCAGCAAAAATGGCTACTTACTATTCAGGAACTCTGTGGGAAAACAGGCAATTTTCCCTACCTGTTACACTTTAAAAAGGTAGTACAAACCTGACATAGATGGTTCTAGAATAGAGCATTTTTATCTTCCAAAACTACTTTATATACAGAACTAGTGACTATTTCATACTTCATTTAAGGAAGCATCTAAACTGACTGTTCCTTTACCTTGTGCATTGATTTTTTTCTGAGGTTAAGGTAACAGAGTAGGTTGTAACTTCTAAAAGTTTCAACGAGGTATAGCCATTAAAGCCTTTACCCAACCTGTTGCGTCTAATCAAATTTTGTAATAAGGAAGAATGAACTGCTGAGGAATAACTAGTGTATATCACTAAAGTGTTTTATTAAAACTGGAAATATGCAGAGACCTGCTACCTGTTGGTCCACATGGAAGAGCCATGGTCATGTAGGGTAGGGCATATGACTTTTTTCTGAAGCACTAACAGAGGTGGAGTCATTCCAATTCATATGTCATATTGATTGGCAGACTTTAAGATAATGTAATGCTCATGCCTACCGCTGCAGAATTAAGGCTGATTTTATGAATTTACCTTTTTTTTTTCTAATTTCATTTCTCCATCTGAATGCTAACTATTTTCATGGAATGTCAGTAGTCTAAGTAACTCTTAATCTATTTTGTGTTCAGAGTTGAAGTCTATATGAGCTTTTTACAAGGCCTGTGGAACCAGAACCACTTTTCTGAAATGCATCTCCCACTCCCTTTTGGTACCAACTATCTCAATTTTTCTTTGAGAATGTTAGTGATTTCCGGGATTAGAGGTTTTTTTAATGGGTTCTAATAAAAGAATGTGCCCTTCCCACGGGGTCAACTTGTATATTGTGACACATCTGCATCTGGCAGATTATTCGCACTTTTACAGTGCAGTGAGTTAAGTATGCAAACTTTCAACAGGTAACAGTCTCCCAGTGGCTATTCCTGGGTCCCACTTAAATGATCAATGCAGCAATCTAATAGGCTTCCCCATTTTCTTGGCTAGTAGGAAGCAACATCTTTCAAACCATTTCCTTTTAAATTCGTTGCAAACATTGCAGTGCCTTCAGAGAAATGTGCACAGCTGAGACAGATACTATGATAAGAATTCAGCTTGTCTGTGCAGCATCAGCCTGCATTTCCTTTATCTTCTGTGTTGTGCAAGTTTAAGAAACAACTTGTACAAGATGCTGCTTAAATGTAGCCTTCATCTTTGGCAAACCCAGATGACAGCAGACTTTAATCCATACCAATCAGACAGGTATTTCCTTTCAACTGTTGTGCAGAGGATAAACCCTTTTCATTTTGAGGTGTACCCTCTAACAGACATAATTAATCTTTACCGAATGCTTGATACTCTTTTCAGAGCAGTAGTGGCTTTAGGGGAAAAGCAGTGTTATGCAACTTTAGTGCAAAGCTTCAAAGCTTGGTTTTGTTCAGATGAGTATATCCTACTTTTGGTGCTAATTTCTGTCTGCATTTGAATGAAGTCCCCTGCCACCTGCTGCTATGCAACCCTCCCTCCCTCAGTCCAAAGAATTCCCTTCTCTCAACACAACAGGTCATGTTCTTCCTTTCTGAGCCACCTACTACTGTTCACCTAATGCTCCAGACTTTTATTTGGGCAGCCACCAGCACACCAGTTTAGAGTTCATTGAATAGTCATGACTTACCACTGGACTTCTAAGACATTCTCTCTTGTATCTAGACAGCTGCTTATAAACTCTTGGGAATAACATCAGTTACAGTGAGATTGGAGGTTAGGCCACTTTGAAAATCCAAGACACCTCTTTTTTTAAGAAAGATGCCTGTTACTTGAATTCAGGTATCTTTGTGCTCCTGTACTATTTTATTATAATAATATTTTCTCCAAAATTTAAAAATAGTTGTGTTTGCTGATAAACGATACCTGTGATAATGGTGATACCCAGCACTGATCCTATCAGGTCTTTGTACTGTGAGCAGTTCTACTTTTTGAAGTATCAGGCTTTACACAGCCATTGTGTGCTCTTGATTCATTTCGTGTTTACTAGCTAGGTTGGGGGCACTTGAAAAAAGGAACTTTATGTCACTATTAATGATGCCTTAGACATTTGAGACACTGTCTGGGGCTAGATCCACCAAGAGATTTAGGTACCTAATGCCATTTTAGACAACTAAGTCTACAATTTAGATCCTTAAAGCCTCCCTGCTCAGTTGCTGCCTAGCTGTGAAGTGTTTAACCTCACTAGGCGCCTACAGTTTTTCTTGTAAAGTCCCCTAGGCCTCTAACATTCTACCAGTGAGCATGTACACAGCTGCCTGAGTCTAGGTGCCCAGCTTGTGCCTAAGTTCCAATGTAATCCTCAAACTAGGTGTTCCCCTGCCTATCTCACCTGCAGTACCTGATCTGGTAGCCATGCTCAGAAGCTGTCTACTGGGTCAGGCCCTGCACAAAACACAGCTGGTGCTGCTGCTGCCAGGGAGAACTGATTTAAATTACCAGGTGGAAAGCCTTGATTTAAACAAATGATTTTATTCAACTTTTCCATATGTACTTCCTTATTTTCTAAAGAAAGGTGCATTCTCATTGGTTGATATAACCATTCAAACATATTGCTTTACAATTAGCGCTTTTATGTTAGACTTGGTACATGTTTTTGCTACCTAGGAGGCTACACTATGACTATATGTTTAAGCAAATATGTACCTAATATTTTCAGATTAACTGTACACTTTTAGTATGTTAGAAAATGAGTGATATTGCTTATTTACTTGACAGTTAAGTTTGTGCTTATGATTTGTGTAAAGCTACAATAGGATGGTAACTGGAATATAATTTAACATAAACATCATACAAATTTTTGTCAAACTAAACTTTAAATGTTTTGGATACATAAACTTCTCATCAAAACATTTCCCATTTATAACTAAATGATTTATTAACAGAACAGAGGGATTAACTGTAGTCAGTGAATTAAACTGATTTCAGGTCAGCCTCAGAAAAATTTCAAATAGGCCTAAGTGAAAGTGACTGGAGCTTAAGTTCCTATTTGCCTAAGTCTTCTGAAAATGAGACAACAGTTTCCTAAATTACTTAGGCTGTCTTTCAAACTTTTAAAACTAGTAGATCTCATCAACTCCTTCTTCCATTTTTATTCATAGACAGGAAGAGAGACAACCCAGTGGATTTTTCTCCACTTTGAATGAATTAGTACAAATGAAGAAAATACTCGTTGTGCCTGTCA
Organism: Malaclemys terrapin pileata; assembly: GCF_027887155.1. NCBI lineage: Eukaryota > Metazoa > Chordata > Testudines > Emydidae > Malaclemys > Malaclemys terrapin. The sequence continues at coordinate 31,806,940 of NC_071512.1, forward strand.
TAGAGACTACTGCTGTCAAAAACTGGTTTCATACTTTCATACTTCTCCCTTCTTACATAACTCCCCATTCTATCCCCCTTCTCTCCTCTCCCCCGCCACCCGGAAAACAAAAGAACTAACAATAATCCACTTTTGCTCATGTAACCCACATGCCTTTTGCACTGCAATATCTTATTTGTTTAGCAACAGAGGGGAGGCAGTTGAGAAACTAAAGGATTTCTGTTGGTATCTCTATGTACCCATGTAAGGAGACAGAGCAAGGTCATTCATTTAAAGGGCCAGAACCATCCAGAAGCAAGGGTCAGTGGTCAGATCAGTGTTGTTTTTTTCAATGAGCTGGAGAGTAAGTTTCCTTGGTGGGTAGAGTCTTAAATATCAATATTAAATAACTTGAGAACTGAGCCAACCAGTGCTCAGATAGGAAGAAGCTATAAAATAGAAGTATGAGACCACCCAGGAGAGCTCAGTGGAAAAGGTGTGCATTAAAAGCTTTGTTAGTGTTAGATGCACCATGAGTCACCTTGGACATCTAGGCTCTATCATCTACCCTGGCATGTCATCTCTCAACACACAGCTCCTTTATAGCACAGCACAAAAGCCACGCAAGATTTTTAACATGCTCATGGTATGATTACTTAACTTAGTTTTGTTTTCTTCGCTTTACCCATTGATTAATTATTGGCTATGATAGAGATATATGGTAGGACAGCCATCCATTTTAAGTCAGCATTGATTTGCACCGGGACAGAATAGTCTTATAAAGATGCTAGAATGAGCTGAAGAGGCAGAATGAGCTGAAAAGGCTCAGTTAGATGCTGAGCATGTAGTAAAAGGGGGCGTAGTAGGATGGTGCCTGACCATCTTCACCATGTGACAACTGTTCAGTAACTCAGACTCTAAGGTTAAGAGGGACCATCATGATCATCTAGTCTGACCTCTTGCATGTTTTAGGCCACAGAACTTCACCCATTCCTGTAATAGACTTATAAACTCTGGCTAAGTTAATGAACTCCCAAATCATGACTTTTAAAGACTTCAAGTTACAGAGAATCCACCATTTATTCCAGTTCAAACTACCAGTGCCCCATGCTGTAGACTACATGGCTTTATGCATGCTCTCCTGAGGAAAGTGGAAACCCCCCAGGGCCTCTTCCAAATACAGTATGACCTGAGGGAAAAATCCTTCCCAGCCCCAAATACATTTATCAGTTAGATGCTGAGCATGTAGGCAAGACCCACCAGAAGAGGCCTGGGAAAGGAAATTCTGTATGAACTCAGAGGCCTTCCCCTCCAGTGTCCCATCTCTGGCTGCAGGAGATATTTACTAATAGCAGTCACAGATGGGCCACATACCACTGTAGGCAATTTCATCATACCATCCCCTCCATAAACTTATCAAGCTTAGCCTTAAAACAAGTTAGGTCTTTTTGTCCCTACCACGTCCTTGGAAGGCTGTTCCAGAACTTCACTCCTGATTATTAGAAATCTTCATCTAATTTCAAGCCTAAACATATTGATGGCCAGTTTATATCCATTTGTTCTTGTGCCAGCTCTGACCCTTAACTTAAATAACTCCTCTCCCTCCCTGGTGTTTATCTCTCTGATGTGTTTATAGTGAGCAATCATATCTCCCCTTATCAGTGGTTGGCTTGTTTCCTAGAAAGCCATCCACATCCTAATTCACCATCCCAATTGGCACTTTTGCAATAATGATGTGCCAGGTTAAAAGTGAAGCAAGTGAAAATTAGTTTATGGGAGAACACACAGCAGTGCAGTAACTTAAAAACATACAAGTAGTATTTAAAATCCGCATGGCATGACAAAATTAGCATCTGTGAATAGTTATGTACTCTGGATTTCCCTTTCCTTCCTTCATCTAAATTGAACTTATTTCCATCTGTCTTCCAGCCCCTCTGTTGCCATTTTCCCCTTGTTATGGGCAAACCCTGATGAAACACAGATGAGGCCTCTATAGTTCCTTCTCTTGTCAGTCCCAGTGAAAAGGGTGGAGCAGGCAACCTTCCTATCCTTTAGAAGTTAGCCTAGCCAGTTTCTATAGTGTTACAACAGAGGCTTTGCAGTCTGCCTTCCATCTAGACCTAACTCATTTCCAAAGAGAAGCCAATCGCAGTGAGCATGGAGTAAAATAACTTTTCCAGATGTATTTAAACATTTTAAAAGGCTGCCTGTCACTTCTGGGCAGCTATTATTGGCAATAAAGGGGGTTTGCTACAGCACAGCCTGAAATCCAGAGCCAGCAACAGTGTCTCATTTTAGGCAACAACTCTGTCAATGTGTCATAGTCTCCCTTGTGTCAACCTCCTGGCAGAAGCTAATGGTTGAATGACCATGGAAACTGAATTACTTCTATTCCTTGTGGAGGTCTCTCCAGTCCTTACTGGAGGCATAGCCTCAAAGCTGCGTGAAGCTTGCACTGATGCTGTCCAATATACCTGCTCATAAGCAAAGGACTTTATTCTCCAATTCTGGTAAGCCAGAGCCTCCCACTCAATACCAAATTTACCACTCAGCATAGTTCTTTGCTATGATTGATTGATTGCATTTTTCAATATACTGGCAAATACTTAGCATTTGAATCATTCAAAGCATATTCAGTTTGTAACAGCAGCAAGTTTCTCCAGGAATCCAATTTCACCCAACTTCTGCTCTACAAGTGGGTATTGCTTTTTTACATCCAGTGTGGAGATTGGAAAATGCGTCAACCTGCTGATACAAAGACCTTCAGTAAATGGCTAAATAACCTTGTCAGAGCAGGATATTTTAAAATGAGAGCTATGCTGATCCCTGAGCCTTATTGTTTGACTAGCCAATACTGGTCACATCAATACTAAGAGAGGTTCGGTGATATATTCAGAACCTGCATCGATCTGGACGATGCTGAGCCCTTGTTAGAACTCTGTATTGATGCAGCTGCTGTTGTGAAAGACAGTAATGTCCCAAAGGTCATGTTTTCCTAAATTGCTCTATAAATGTGAAATTAATACAAAGGTCACCGAGTTGATTGTGAAAGCTAAGCCACTTACTAATTTATTCATGTCTTTCCCTAAATGAGCTTGTGACTCTAGAGATCACTCAACTAATGCCCGAGCTGCATATTTGCCAGCTGGAAGGTTGGTTGTTGTTTTTTTTTTTACATTGCAGTTGTGCTGGTTCCTATGGGATAAGCACTTTCTCCCAGTTGGAGAAGAACTCTTTGTTAAGATCAGTGGGAACTGTATGTTCAGGCTCAGAAGAGGCTGTGTCTGAAAGGCCTCAACTTTCCAGATGTAGTAACTGTTTCCCTGTCTTGTTTCTATCCCAACAAGCTGGATTGTGGATGGGCTACTTCAAAGGCTATGGGGCTAGTTACAGTTCTGCAGTGACTGCTATGTCCCTCTTCCTAGTTACCTCTTTCCTACAGAGCCCACACCACAAGCCACTACTACTAGCACCGACAATTTAACTTTCCCAGTGCTATAAAGGCATCCTTGCCAGTCCCATAGAGGCAATGCGTCCTCAAATGATGTGGGGAACATACACACACACAGGCCTGTCATACTCCTCCCACCCATGAGTGGAGAATAGTGCTGTCTTCTGCAGTAATAGACCTATGCCGGTAACACGTTTCCAATAATAAAAGCCATTTTGTGAGGGCTTCATTTGATTAACTGTCTGAACACCTTCTCTCAATGCAATTTTGATTGCAGGTGATAAAGGCACTTTGTTGTTTTTTTTCCAATTTCCCTGGAAGATTCATTTTGTGACAAGTAATATCACAAGCTTCTTCAGATAGCAACACTAGGAGGACATGGTCTGACAACATTTCATAAAGGAGTGTTGAGGAGCTTAATCAACAAGGAGTCTGGTGGCACCTTAAAGACTAACAGATTTATTTGGGCATAAGCTTTCGTGAGTAAAAACCTCACTTCTTCAGTTGCTTTTACTCACGAAAGCTTATGCCCAAATAAATCTGTTAGTCTTTAAGGTGCCACCAGACTCCTTGTTGTTTTTGTAGATACAGACTAATATGGCTACCCCCGATACTTGAGAAGCTTAATGTTATTTCCCACACAAAAGGTTCTTTTATAAACAGTGTGTGAGTGAAGTGATCCTTGTAATTGCTTTCCTATTTAAGGCACAAATAAGATAAGCACATACAATAAGATCTGAGTTAATACTGCAAGATGGTATTCACAAACTTGTCTAAATCAACTCACTTTTGGTCTTTACCTGCTTTGTGTTCACTTTTTGCCAGTATTTTAGTAAAAGTGGGACCTGGCAGCATAGTCTGAATCATGGTTGGGGTATTTGCTATTCATAATTTGAAAACAAATTCATGCAGCGTAGATTTGGTAGCAGCATAATTCATGTGTTCCTATAACACACCAAATCTCCTCCTGTAGCAGGGTGACACAATAACTCAGTGTTTCTCAAACTGGGGTCGCCACTTGTGTAGGGAAAGCCCCGGGTGGGCCGGGCTTGTTTGTTTACCTGCCCCGTCCGCAGGTCCGGCCGATTGCGGCTTCCACTGGCCGTGGTTCACTGCTCCGGGCCAATGGGAGATGCTGGAAGTGGCGTGGGCTGAGGGACGTACTGGCCGCCACTTCCAGCAGCTCCCATTGGCCTGCAGTGGCGAACCGCAGCCAGTGGGAACCGCGATTGGCCAGACCTGCGGATGGGGCAGGTAAACAAACCAGCCCGGCCCGCCAGGGGCTTTCCCTACGCAAGTGGCAACCCCAGTTTGAGAAACAATGCACTAACTACTCCGTAAGAATGCTGGGATTCTCTGCTAAGTCATCCTGACATCACCTGCTTTGATGATCCATAAAGCTTCAGGGTAATGAATAGGGATTCAGTAGTAGGACCAACCAGGATATATAAAAATAGAGCAGGGGTGGCCAACCTGTGGCTCCGGAGCCACATGTGGCTCTTCAGAAGTTAATATGCAGCTCCTTGCTTAGGTGCTGATTCCAGGGCTGGAGCTACAGGCGCCAACTTTTCAGTGTGCTGGAGAGTGCTCACTGCTCAACCCCTGGCTCTGCCCCAGGCCCTGCCCCCACTCCACTTCTTCTCCCAACGCCCCCACCCCTTCCCCGGAACGTGCTGTGCCCTCCCTCCTCCCTCATCCCCCCCAGAGCCTCCTGCTGATCACGGCAGGTGGGAGGTTTGGAGTGGAGGGGGAACTGATGGGGAGCTACTGACTTATTACTGTGGCTCTTCGGCAATGTACATTGGTAAATTCTGGCTCCTTCTCAGGCTCAGGCTCAGGTTGGCCACTCCTGGTTTAGAGCCTAGGGCAACAGGAATTATAATCTGGCATTGAGAGGTCCTGCTGGGAAACACTAGGAATAGCCACGCATGAGGAGAAAGGTATAAGGTTGAAGTTTAAATCTGGTAGTAGTGTATCAATTACCAATTAAGCCAAATCCCAAGAAAAGGGGTCCTGGATTGCCTACAGTGTGTGTGTACACTGTACTCCATTTGGAGCCGGGTAGGAACTACATCTGCTTGTAGGTTTTTTGTCTGCATCAGCTTGCTGTGACCAGAGGCGGCGCTAGGCACCAGCAAAGCAAGCAGGTGCTTGGGGCAGCCCATTTGCAGGGGCAGCAGCCAGCAGGGATCCAGCATGGGAGCTGAGAACCAACAGGGGGTCCTGGGAGCTGTAGTTCCTTGGTTAGCTCCCTGCCCATAGAGCCAGCCCTGGAGCAGGGAAAGAACTACATTTCCCAGCATTCCCTTGGCTGCTATCAACAGGAAAGGGAGGGGAGGAGTATGTAGCTGAAACCTCATGCTGCAGCTTGCTGTGAATGGAGAGCTCACTGCTAGAAGTGGTGGCACTGTGAATGGGGAACAAGTATGCCCAAGGAATAGAAGGCGTTGCCCCAGAGATCCCCTTCAGAAGACATCCCCAGCCTGGATTAGGGATACTGCTGTGACCTCACCTTACAGCCTCCAAAGAAAGAATTGGGTGGACTAAATGGACAGTGCCCCTCTCTATCTGAAGCCTCGCAAGGGAGGTACGTGGATCCCGCTAGAATTTAAAATGAAAAGTAAGGGAGGGGATGCTCTGGACCTGGGCAGCTTTAGATATAGTACCAGGCACTTAGGAGGATTTCCACTTCTGAGCCATGGAAGCAGAAATTGACTTTTCCTTTCCAGATTTAGCTAATATTCGGAAAGGGAATCTAGCACCTGCCTTCCAGATTTGAACACCTCCAAATCAAATATACTGATCCACTGTAACTTGCTGTAGAAAAAGTAGGATAAAATTGAGCAAGAAATGCTTCCCAGTGGTTATTAGGAGTGGAATTGCTATTTTCAACAGCCATTGCCATTTTTTTTTATTTTTTATTTTTTTTTAGTTTTATTTGTTTAAAAGGAAGACGGTGATATTGCATTTGCAAATTTTCCCATAGAAACAAAGAGTGGAACAAAAAAATAATAAAGGCACCTCAACTTTTCCTCATTTATGGAGGACAGTCTTATAATATGCATCCAGGTATCCTCTAATCACACAAGTGAAAATTGTTCCACTTTACTGCAGTTCTGTAACCATATGGGAACCAATCCTGTCTGTGTTCTGTACACATCCAAAATTCCTGCTGAATGACCCATCCTGGGAGCGAGTTACCAGTGACCCAGGGCTGGGAGTCCAGGGGGGAGCCCAGAGCTGGGGCAGCAGGGGGTGCGGGTGTGGGGGGAGAGCCCAGGGCTGTGGTGGCAGGGGGTGAGCTCGGAGCTGGGGCAGCAGGGGTGTGTGTGGGGGGGGGGAGGGGGGAGCTCAGGGCTGGAGCAGCAGAGGGTGTGGGGGGGGGGGCCAGGGCAGGGGCAGCAGGGAGGTGCGGGGGGGAGCCCAGGGCCGGGGTGGGGGGCAGCCAAACATTTTTTTGCTTGGGGTAGCAAAAAACCTAGAGCCGGCTGTGGCTGTGACTCATATCTCCAGAGGATATGTGTGTAGAAATGCCATGATGCAAATTCTAGTGTGGTCACATTAGATTTTTATGGCTAATAGAGAAAATTTAATTTTACACTGCAGTCTGTCTGAGATGCCGCATCCTTGCAGTTAATTAAGATTGTGATAGAATTGCCTGCCAAGTCAAGTAGTTCAGTAGAAGAACAGAGGTTAATGGGCAGTTGACAGCAGCCCAATCAGCTGTTCTCATCGCCCACGTAGTATACAATGTTTTAAAAACTTATAACTGGAAGTGTCGGTCCAATTTAAGAGGATTGTGTTACCAACTGTAATACAGAAAATAACATGGCATTAAGACACAGATATAATGGCAGGTACTTTGTAAAAGCACTTTGAGATCTACTGATGAAAAGTGCAGTCTAAGAGTTGGGTATTATGACTGTGCCATTTTGGGGGATCAAACAGATTGCTAAGGGATTCTGTTGCTGCCTGCCCTGTAACCTTGGGGCCTTCATGCTGTGCAGCTATGGCTCAGATCCCCGACACCAGCAACCAGCCCACAAGCATAAAGTCTCACCCGGGCTCTCACCAACCTAGTGTCTCCTTGCAGGGTGACAGGCCCAAATCTCCCCAAATCCATCTACCCCAAGGACTAGACCCTGGGACCATTCTCCTCTGGTTTGTCACCCTGAAAAGTGTGCAGCCAGCACCCCCCCAGCTACCCATTTGCTTTGGCTGGTGCACACACTCTGCACAGCTTGTACACAGCTTGGGATAAAAATAACCAAAGTGGTGTTTTTTTTAATAGAAAAGCCACAGGTTCAAAGATGGAATAGGAAGGGAGAGAAAACATATATAAGTTATGTAGAAAATGAACAGATGAAAACTCAGGCTTTACACTTCCATATTAAATAAAATCCCTTCTTCTAATGCAACTTACGTGTTGCCTTTGAATAGTTTTGTAGCCTACCCCCTTTCTATAGGGGGTATCCAGCAGCTACTGGCAGTCTCCAACCTTGAAACTGGCTCTCAGATTTTGGATGAAAATACCTCAGCCCCAAGCCCTTGTTTTTTCCCTTCTCTCTCCTGGCATGGTGATTCATGGTTTGTCATAATTGGGAAATCCTCTCTTGACTTGAGAGCTGGGATGTCTCCGTTTCTTTACATTCACTCTTCCTGGGCTGGACAATGAACATAAGAATATCCATATTGGGTAAGACCAATGGTTCATCTGACCCAGTATCCTGTTTCTGGCAGGGGCCAATGCCAGCTGATTTAGAGTGAATGAACAGAACAGGGCAAGTTCAGCTGATCCATCCCTGGTCATCTACTCCCAGCTTCTGCCAGTTGGAGGTTTAGGGACACTCAGAACGTGAGATTGCATCCCTGACCATCTTGGCTAATAGCCATTGACCAGAACTAACCTCCATGAACTTATCTAATTCTTTTTTGAGCCCAGTTATACTTTTTGCCTTCGCAACATTCCCTGGCAACAAAGTTCCACAGGTTGACTGTGGAAAAAGTACTTCTGTTTGTTTTTAAATTTGCGAGCTATTAATTTCACTGGGATCATGTGTTTATGTGAAGGGCTAACGGACACTTTTTCTCTACACAATGTTCATGATTTTATAGGCCTTTGTCATACCACCCACCCCCCTTAGTCATCTCTTTTCCAAAATAAACAGTCCAAGTCTTTTTAACCGTTCCATGCCCCTAATAATTTTTTGCCCTTTTCTGAACTTTTTCCAATTCTAATGTATTTTTTAAATGAGGCAACCAGAACAGGACACAATATCCAATGTGTGGGAGTATCATAGATTTATCAAGTGGCATTTCTGTCTTATCTATCCCTTTCCTAATGGTTCCTAACATTCTTGGTTAGCTTTTTACTGCTGCTGCACATTGAGTGGATGTTTTCAGAGAACTATCCACAGTAACGCCAAGATTTTTCTTGAGTGGTGACAGCTAAGTTAGACTCCATCATTTTGTTTGTATAGTTGGGATTATTTTATCAGTGTGCATTACTTTGCACATTTAACATCACATTTGTCTGCCATTTTGTCACCCAGTTTAGTGAGTAACTTTTCAGTCAGCTTTGGACTTAACTAGCTTGAGCTATTTACAATCATCTACAAATTTTGCCACCTTACTGGGTACCTCTTTTCTCCAGATCATTTATGAATATGTTGAACAGCACTGGTCCCAGTACAGATCCTTGGGGGACCCTGTTATTTACTTCTTTCCATTGTGAAAACTGACCATTTATTCCTACCCTTTGTTTTCTGTCTTTTAACCATTTAGTGATCAATGAGAGGTCCTTTCCTCTTATCCCATGATTGCTTACTTTGCTTAAGAGTCTTTGGTGAGGGACCTTGTCAAAGGCTTTCTGGAAGACCAACTACCCAATATCCATTGGATCACACTTGTCCATATGTTTGTTGACAACCTCCAAAGGATTCTCATTGGTGAGGCATGATTTCCCTATACAAAGTCATGTTAACTTTTCCCCAACACGTTGTGTTCATCTATGTGTCTGATAATTTTGTTCTTTACTATAGTTTCAACCCATTTGTCTGGTACTGAGGTTAGGCTTACCAGCCTGTAATTGCCAAGATTGCCTCTGAAGCCTTTTTAAAAATAAGGCATTACATTAGCTACCCTCCAGTCAGCTGGTATGGAGGCTGATTTAAGCGATAGATTCCATGCCACAGTTCTGCGATTTCATATTTGAGTTCCTTTAGAACTCATGGGTTGGATGGTTACTTAGAACCGGTTTTGTGTAAACACCTGGCTGGGAGGTGCCTGCTCTGAGTTGTAGTTGAAGTGGTAGTGCAGGTTGTGAGCACAGCTTTCTATATACATAAATGCATAGCTTCATAACCCTAGTCTATATACATATTTCATAATGGTCATCAAATTCAGAACATTACAAGCTTTCATACTTACTCGTATGCTTTTATGGTACAAAATACAGTGTGCAATCAGTTGGTTGAACTGCTCATTTTGAGGTGTTAAACCTTCCATTCTCCTCTTGGATGTCTGGACCCTGATTGTCACAATGATCTCGAAAGGTAACATGCACTCAAACTTCCCTTAGGGCAAACTTATCATGAATGTATGTTTAGTTCATTCTGGCACTGTGTAACAAGGGTTTGTTGTCTTTCCTCCACAAAAAGTGAAAGTCTGACACATTAAAGAATAGCATCTAGAAACCGATGGCAACTTTGGTGGTGGTGGTTAATGCAGTGAGGGTGGTCTCCTGTCCATTGGCCAAAAAAGAAGAAGAAAAATATCAGTAACTTCACTCAGAGGGAACCCAGTGGGGAAAGAAAATGTGTGGTCTGAGTAGCACATTGGTCTGTTTAACAAATAGATTACACTGTGGATCCAACAAACAATTTTCAACCCAACAGGCCAATTTAATCAGCTTCAGTGAAGTTACACCAGGCTGAATCTGGTTCAATAGAGTGTGTATATATACACTACCTTATAGCCTGTATCCCTGTCAGCTCAGAGTCACTAAATTAATCTACTTTCCCTTTGCATCTGACACCCCAAGGCTGTAGTTCATGTGGGGTGGAAGAAGTCAATGAAGTTCTAGAACAGTGCTGAGCAGAAGGGTCATGCCTAACCAATTAAACTGATCCCTTTCAAAAAGGTAATGTGGGCAACAGACAGTAGTGGGTGGAAGCAGTGCTCCTGTGCACCCTCTCTGATAGCAGGACTTGCTTAGCATCTCCCAGCTGAGTCAGCAACTGCTTGAGTCACTGCTGCAAGAAACTTCACTCCACCCTGGATATAAGGGAGATGAGAGAAATTTGGGGTTGAGCTATGTTAAGGAAGGTTCCCTAGAAACAGGAACCTGGGGCACGTTTGCGGAGTAGGCTGTGTATTTGATATTAACTTGTAAATGGAGCCGGACCTAAGGAGGAGTGAGTTTCTACCTTGAACAGCCTATGCTGACTGATCTGACTGAGGAAATTGTGTGCTTGCAACTACATAGCAAGTCACAATATTAATACTCAAAATATTGAAAGTTACTTTTACAGGAGTGGGAGGGGTCAGAAGAACATGCTGATGGCTCAACAGTCTGCTTCCGCTGAAGTCAGTGGGAATTTACCATCAACTGAAGAGGGAGTGGAATTAAGCCAACACTGACTGCTTTTTGAATATCTCAGCCTTAATATGAAGTGACAGTTTAAAGATGTGATTTTTCATCAGCAGTGCTGGATATACCAATCTTCTCCCCAAGGAGAGGTGGTATTATAGGCTTAGGGATCTGGACACATTTATATTTAGCTCTGGTTGTTTTTACTGTATTTAACTTTCAAATTCCAACATGTTTATTTATATAAAAGCTATTTCAGATATTTTAGTGGCATTTAAAATTTCTCATGTTTGGTCCTTCTAAAGCCTCTGCATGGTAATTAAGGCAATCTAGCTTAACAGGCAGAGGGATATAAAAAAATATTCTTAGTTTTGCAACAGAAATTCTCTAAAGTATAATCTATGGTTATTCTACTTGTGAGTAATGCCATGATTCCAAACCCTAGCCAATAAACCTTTATGTCCCCATATGACAATCCATTGTCCTCTCTGTCTCTGTGCATGTAAAGGTGTACATGCATACCAATGAATGCCTAGCAATATATGCACCAGTGTAGTAAATTAAGATTTATGTAGCCTTACACACAGAGCAAAAGGTGCTTTCAGTCTATTACTTTTCTTAACTTAAAAGGACAGGAAAGTCAGAGCCGTGTTTCTCTCCTTTGCACATGCTGAAGCAATCTTGAGAACAAAGGCCCAGATTCGCAAAGGCATTTAGGTGCCTAAATCCAGCATTCAGGTGCTATCATGATCCAGATAACCCCACTCAGCTGCTGCTAAACCTATAAGCACCTAAACACATTCATGCCTAAATCTTTGCTGTATAAGTTCCATAGGTGCCTATGTTTCTGCCCCGGGAATGCACGCAGCTTCAGGCAGGTACCTGGATATCTGTCTGATGCCTAAGACCCAACATGATTTCAAACCAGGGGAAGATAGGCATTGCCCCATCTCTCTTGCCTGTGGGGCCTGATGTGGCAGCTGTGCTCTCAGCCTACCTTGTAACCTTTAGCGCAGTGGTTAAGGAACTCACTTGGATGAGGGAGACCTAGGTTCAATTCATCCCTCTGCCTGATGAAGAGATGGGATTTGAACAGGAATGCCCTAACTGCTGGACTATGGATATTCTAATGTATGTGTGTGGGGGAGTCTCAGTCTCTCTTTAAAGCCATTCCCCTTTGTATTAAATAACGTGCCAGAGAGAATGACTGACTATAGCTCACAGGGCTAGAGCATTCAGCTGGGAGACTCTTGTTCAAATCCCTTCTCATCAGGCAGAGGGAGGAGTTGTACTGGGGTCTCCCACCTCCTGGAGCAGTGATCTAACATGATTGCATGGGGATGCACCATTCTCATGTGCCTGTCCTTTCCCATGAAATGCCTGGGGACCTTACCCAGAGTTTGTGGATTCCATTGATTTTTTTCCCCAATGTGTTTAAGTCCCTTTGTAGCTCTGGGCCAAAATGCCAGCATCTCTATACACAGGCAATACTTACAGTTAAACTTCCAGGGCAAAGAAAAAAAGCCTAACATTTTTCCAGTTACTTGCACCACACAGACCTTGCCTTTGCAGACTAGTACCTGCTGGCTCTCCCTTAATTGCATGCATTAACCATCCTTGGCGTTTGGGCTGCTCTCATTCTGTACCCCAGCCCTATTGCTGGATCACCCCTCCGCCACCATAAGCATAGCAGAGGGTGGGAAGCAGAGGGGCATCCGGGTATTTCCTAAAGTTGTTGTTAAGACTCGGGGAATCTAGAGGAGCCGTTCCAAAAGCAAAGCCACCACTCCCAGTATTCATACTAGGGGATGGGAGCTACTATTCTAAGGGAATGTCTACACTACGAAATTAGTTTGAATTTATAGAAACCGGTTTTATAGAAATCGGTTGTATACAGCCGATTGTGTGTGTCCCCATATAAAATGCTCTAAGTGCTCTATTCGGTGGACCGCATCCACAGTACCGAGGCTAGCGTCGACTTCCGGAGCATTGCAGTATGGGTAGCTATCCCACAGCTATCCCACAGTTCCCGCAGTCTCCGCCGCCCATTGGAATTCTGGGTTGAGATCCCAATGCCCGGATGATGCAAAACAGTGTCGCGGGAGGTTCTGGGTACATGTCGTCAGGCCCCTCCCCCTCCGTCACAGCAACGGCAGACAATAGATTCGCGCCTTTTTACCTGGATTACCTGTGCAGACAACATACCACGGCAAGCATGGAGCCCGCTCAGGTCCCCGTCACCATATGTCATCTGTGTGCCAGCAGACGTGGGACTGCATTGCTACACAGCAGCAGCAGCTAACTGCCTTTTACTCATAGACTCATAGACTTTAAGGTCAGAAGGGACCATTATGATCATCTGGTCTGACCCCCTGCATGCTGCAGGCCATAAAACCGTCCCTACCCCTTCCCTGGACTCTGCTGTTGAAGTCCCCAATCCTGTTTTTAGTGACTTCAATCGGCAGAGACCCTCCTGCTAGAGATCCCTGCCCCATGCTGCGGAGGAAGGCGAAAAACCTCCAGAGGCTCAGCCAATCTGCCCTGGAGGAAAATTCCTTCCCGACCCCAAATGTGGCGATCAGTAAGACCCCGAGCATATAGGCAAGAGTCTCCAGCCCGCCCCTGTTAGCCATTACTATTTACCCACCATTGCTTGGCTTTCCTTGACTACTATGTTTTACCATTAAACCATTCCCTCCATAAACTTATCTAACTTTATCTTAAAACCAGACAGGTCCGTCGCCCCCACCGTTTCCCTCGGTAGGCCGTTCCAATATTTCACCCCTCTGACGGTCAGAAACCTTCGTCTAATTTCAAGTCTGAACTTCCCCACGGCCAGTTTGTATCCATTCGTTCTGGTATCCACGTTAGTACTAAGCTGGAATAATTCTTCTCCCTCCCTTGTATTAATCCCTCTAATATATTTAAAGATAGCAATCATATCCCCTCTCAGCCTTCGCTTTGTCAGACTAAACAACCCAAGCTCCTCTAGTCTCCTTTCGTACGACAGCTTTTCCATTCCTCTGATCATCCTAGTGGCCCTTCTCTGCACCCGTTTTAGCGGTAGACAGTGCAGTAGACTGGTAGCCTTCATCGGCGATCTGGGTTCTGGCAGCTGTGGGGCTGGCAGCCGTAGGGCTGCATTGCACAGCCCCTTGCCTTTTGGCAGTAGATGGTGTATTACGACTGGTAACCGTCCTATTACAAGCTGGGTCATCGCACATTAGCAGAATCTTCCCTGAGCAGCAGATTGTGCAATAGGCCTGAAGGCCATCGTAATACACTAACTGCCAAGCGCCCAGTATTTGCTGCCAAGCACCCAGAAAGATGCCGAGGGCTATCAGTCACGCTGCACCATCGTCTTAAGATGTAAAAAATAGATTTGCTTTGTATTCATTTGCTTCCCCCTCCCTCCGTCAAATCAACGGCCTGCTAAACCCAGGGTTTTCAGTTTAATCTTTGGGGGGGACCATTCTGTGTGTCAGTTGTTGGTGTTTCTCCCTGATGCACAGCCACCGTTCTTGATTTTAATTCCCTGTACCTGTACGCCATGTCGTCACTCGGCCCGCCCTCCCTCCCACCCTCCCTCCTTCCCCTGGTCCGTCAGATACTAGTTTCGCGCCTTTTTTCAGACCAGGCGCCATGGCTAGCACTGGGATCATGGAGCCCGCTCAGATCACCGCGGCAATTATGAGCACTATGAACACCACGCGCATTGTCCTGGAGTATATGCAGAGCCAGGACATGCCAAGGCGAAACTCAGACCAGCCGAGGAGGCGATTGCAGCGCGGCGAAGACAGTGATGAGGAAATTGACATGGACATAGACCTCTCACAAGGCACAGGCCCCAGCAATGTGGAAATCATGGTGTCACTGGGGCAGGTTCATGGCGTGGAACGCCGATTCTGGGCCCGGGAAACAAGCACAGACTGGTGGGACATCATCGTGCTGCAGGTGTGGGACGATTCCCAGTGGCTGCGAAACTTTCGCATGCGTAAGGGCACTTTCATGGAACTTTGTGACTTGCTTTCCCCTGCCCTGAAATGCCAGGATACCAGGATGAGAGCAGCCCTCACAGTTGAGAAGCAAGTGGCGATAGCCCTGTGGAAGCTTGCAACGCCAGACAGCTACCGGTCAGTCGGGAATCAATTTGGAGTGGGCAAATCTACGGTGGGGGCTGCTGTGATCCAAGTTGCCAGGGCAATGAAAGAACTGGTGATATCAAGGGTAGTGACTCTGGGCAACGTGCAGGCAATAGTGGATGGTTTTGCTGAAATGGGATTCCCAAACTGTGGTGGGGCCGTAGACGGAACCCATATCCCTATCTTGGCACCGGAGCACCAAGCCACCGACTACATAAACCGCAAGGGGTACTTTTCAATGCTGCTGCAAGCCCTGGTGGTTCACAAGGGACGTTTCACCAACATCAACGTGGGATGGCCGGGAAAGGTACATGATGCTCGCGTCTTCAGGAACTCTGGTCTGTTTCGAAAGCTGGAGGAAGGGACTTTCTTCCCGGACCAGAAAGTAACCGTTGGGGATGTTGAAATGCCTATTGTGATCCTTGGGGACCCAGCCTACCCCTTAATGCCATGGCTCATGAAGCCGTACACAGGCAGCCTTGACAGTAGTCAGGACCTGTTCAACTACAGGCTGAGCAAGTGCCGAATGGTGGTGGAATGTGCATTTGGACGTTTAAAAGCGCGCTGGCGCAGCTTACTGACTCGCTCAGACCTCAGCGAAAAGAATATCCCCATTGTTATTGCTGCTTGCTGTGCGCTCCACAATATCTGTGAGAGTAAGGGGGAGACATTTATGGCGGGGTGGGAGGTTGAGGCAACTCGCCTGGCCGCTGATTACGCGCAGCCAGACACCAGGGCGGTTAGAGGAGCACAGCAGGGTGCGGTGCGCATCAGAGAAGCTTTGAAAACGAGTTTTGTGACTGGCCAGGCTACTGTGTGAAACTTCTATTTGTTTCTCCTTGATGAACTCTCCAACCCCCCCCCCCCCCCCGACCTGGTTCACTCTACTTCCCTGTAAACCAACCACCCCACCCCACGCTCCCCTCCCCAATTCGAGCACCGCTTGCAGAGGCAATAAAGTCATTGTTTTTTCACATTCATGCATTCTTTATTAGTTCCTCACAGAAGTAGGGGGATAATTGCCAAGGTAGCCTGGGATGGGTGGGGGAGGAGGGATGGAAAAGGACACACTGCATTTTAAAACTTTAACTCTTATTGAAGGCCAGCCTTCTGATGCTTGGGCGATCATCTGGGGTGGAGTGACTGGGTGGCCGGAGGCCCCCCCACCGTGTTCTTGGGCGTCTGGGTGAGGAGGCTATGGAACTTGGGGAGGAGGGCTGTTGGTTAAATAGGGGCTGTAGTGGCGGTCTCTGCTCCTGCTGCCTTTCCTGCAGCTCAACCATACGCTCGAGCATATCAGTTTGATGCTCCAGCAGACGGAGCATTGACTCTTGCCGTCTGTCTGCAAGCTGACGCCACCTATCATCTTCAGCCCGCCACTTGCTCTTTTCATCCCGCCATTCAGCTCGCCACCTCTCCTCTCGTTCATATTGTGCTTTTCTCATGTCCGACATTGACTGCCTCCACGCATTCTGCTGTGCTCTATCAGCGTGGGAGGATATCTGCAGCTCCGTGAACATATCGTCCCACGTCCTACGTTTTCTCTTTCTAATGTTCACTAGCCTCTGCGAAGGAGAAACATTTGCAGCTGGTGGAGGAGAAGGGAGAGGTGGTTAAAAAAAGACACATTTTAGAGAACAATGGGTACACGGTCATTACAAGGTCGCATTTTTCCTCTGCCTGCCGGTTTGGTATGAGAGATCACTCACGCAGTGCCCCAGGCAACATATTTCGGCTTGCAGGCAGCCATGGTAAGCCACAGTCTTTTGGCTTTTTTAACCTTCTTAACATGCGGGAAAGGTTTCAAACAGCAGCGCATTTCCCATATCAAGGATGAATTGGGTTGGCCATTTAAAATGGGTTTTCAATGTAAAAGGAGGGGCTGCGGTTTCCGGGTTAACATGCGGCACAAACCCAAGTAAACCACCCCCCCCCACACACCCGATTCTCTGGGATGATCACTTCACCCCTCCCCCCACCGCGTGGTTAACAGCGGGGAACATTTCTGTTCAGAAGAGCAGGAACGGGCACCTCTGAATGTCCCCCTTAATAAAATCACCCCATTTCAACCAGGTGATCATGAATGATATCACTCTCCTGAGGATAACAAAGAGAGATAAGGAATGGATATTGTCTGCATGCCAGCAAACACCGGGACCATACGCTGCCATGCTTTGTTATGCAATGATTCCAGACTACGTGCTACTGGCCTGGCGTGGTAAAGTGTCCTACCATGGCGGACGGGATAAGGCAGCCGTCCCCAGAAACCTTTTGCAAAGGCTTTGGGAGTACATGAAGGAGAGCTTTCTGGAGATGTCCTGGAGGATTTCCGCTCCATCCCCATACACGTTAACAGACTTTTCCAGTAGATGTACTGGCCGCCATTGCCAGGGCAAATTAATCATTAAACATGCTTGCTTTTAAACCATGTGTAATGTTTACAAATATTTACAAAGTTACACTCACCAGAGGTCTCCTGTGTGCCCTGAGGGTCTTGGGTGAGTTCGGGGGTTACTGGTTCCAGGTCCAGGGTCACAAACATATCCTGGCTGTTGGGGAAACCGGTTTCTCCGCTTCCTTGCTGCTGTGAGCTACCTAAAGTACCTCCATCCTCATCTTCCTCGTTCCCCGAACCGTCTTCCCTGTGTGTTTCTCCATTGACGGAGTCATAGCACACGGTTGGGGTAGTGGAGGCTGCACCCCCTAGAATGGCATGCGGCTCCGCGTAGAAGCGGCAAGTTTGTGGCTCTGCCCCGGACCTTCCATTTGCTTCTCTGGCTTTGTGGTAAGCTTGCCGTAGCTCCTTAACTTTCACGCGGCACTGCTGTGTGTCCCTGTTATGGCCCCGGTCCTTCATGGCCTTGGAGACCTTTTCTAATACTTTGCCATTTCTTTTACTGCTACGGAGTTCAGCTAGCACTGCTTCATCTCCCCATATGGCGAGCAGATCCCGTACCTCCCGTTCGGTCCATGCTGGAGCTCTTTTGCGATCCTGGGACTCCATCACGGTTACCTGTGCTGATGAGCTCTGCGTAGTCACCTGTGCTCTCCACGCTGGGCAAACAGGAAATGAAATTCAAACGTTCGCGGGTCTTTTCCTGTCTACCTGGTCAGTGCATCTGAGTTGAGAGTGCTGTCCAGAGCGGTCACAATGAAGCACTGTGGGATAGCTCCCGGAGGCCAATAACGTCGAATTCCGTCCACACTACCCCAATTCTGACCCGCAAAGGCCAATTTTATCGCTAATCCCCTCGTCGAAGGTGGTGTAAAGAAACCGGTTTTAAGGGCCCTTTAAGTCGAAAGAAAGGGCTTCGTTGTGTGGACGTGTCCAGGCTTAATTCGATTTAACGCTGCTAAAGTCAACCTAAACCCATAGTGTAGACCAGGCCTAAGTGTCCGCTAGGGGGCATACAACCCATGTGAAAGTAGAAACTAGATCAATTTGGAAGAGACATGAAGGTTCCAGCCTGAGCTACAATAGGCATAAGATTTATTGAGCTCATTACTATCCAATGCTTTTCTCTTTGCTTATAGACTGTGTTGTCCGTATTCTACTGGCCCTAAAGTATTTGTAGTCTAGGAAAAAATGACGCTGTGGACAGGCACTGGACTGGGAGTCAAAACATCTGGACTCTATTCCCAGCTCTGTCACATGCTTCCCGTGTGATCTTGGACACTTAATCTTTGCGCCTCAATCATCTGTCTGTAATATGGTGAAGTTTCCCTACCTTGTAGGGGTGCCATAAGGACAAATCCATTGACGTTCATGAGGTACTCCAGTACTGGAGTGATGAGCCACAGAATGAGATTCTATGGGGAAGCAAAATCCTGAAGCAATGAAATGAGATAATGTCCCTCTAATTTGCCACTATTTATTTTCAAATTAGTGTGGAATCATCAGATTTTTAAAAAATAAATAGCTTGCATCCTGTGAATGCTTGAATTCCTCTAAATGCTTCAGCAAGCTGTACAGAGCAAAAAAATGGGATCTAAATGAAAAGCATTAGTCATAGATGAAGTACCTGCACAGGCAGCAATTATGCATCATTTTCTTTCACTCTGCACCAGCAGTAACACCTGCTCCTACAGAGGTTTTTGTAATGTTGTTTTGCCCTATTCAACTTAACTAGTTTTGCATTTTCTATTAAGGGAATGCACCGTTTTAGGTTGTTTCCATTTACTGAGTAATGCTCACAAATCTAGCAATGCATAATTGAGAGATGGGGTCTCATCTCTTAGTGTAGGTTCTCTTGTAAATATTGCTGTTCAGATGCTTCCTGATGTATCAAACTTTTAAACTGAATTCTCTCTTAAGGCAGAGCCTTCAGGACCCCTCTGCCCATCCCATCACATGAACTTAGTTATGAGTTTCAAATAGCAAGGTTCATGTGGTGTCCTTGATTCTAAAGTCTCTGGGGAATTGTGAATGGTCCCTCAACTCCACCCACTCGTCTCATCAGTGGAGTTGGCTTGCTGAAGTAGTCCTTGATATTTACAGTTTAATTCACCATGGTATCATCCTGTAGGGATATGTGACTGTTTTCTGGCAAGGTCATATTTAACTGCTACATTATAGTCCCTTTCCTTCCAAAGAATTGTAAAATGTTTTTCTATCTATAGCATGTGTTCACCCACCACTGAGGTCCATCAGCCTCTGGCAGGAATGAATTATCTTAATTTCACAACAGCTTACAATGACAGGAGTACTGGATCCAATTGCAATTGCAGAGGGAGCAAGATAACTCTCATATGCTTGACAGCCAGAAGGTTCTCATTATCCCAATCACAAAGGGTTACTCTACTTTAAATCTTGTCCCAAAGAGGCCATTCTAGCAAAATAGTACTATCGAATGTGAAACTGGGATGTCAGTGATGTACCGGAGGGAGGAGACTGCCACCTAGCACATCTACAATGCTATTTCCTACATCACTGGGTTCTAATTACTGACCCAGCCTGACCTTGCTTAGAGTTCAGATCATAATTCAAAGTGCTATAGCTGCAGGTACTAAGGTGTCACTAGGCTTTTAAAGAGAAGTATTGGAAACGGGACCGGTTCTTTTATTTTAACTATTTTCACAAGGTTACAAAGGGATAATTTCTCATGAACTCCTAAGCAGAACTTGTTTAGCACTGTACGGTGTGGAAACCAGAGTTTCTGCAATTATGCCTAGTCACACAAGATATGAATCTATTCCACCAGAAACCTGATTCTGATGGACAATTACCTAATTAGGGAAAACTGGGCACACAGGTAATGTGGTGATTATCACAACTAAGAGCTCACATTTAAATATTTCACAATGAAGTAGCAATAGATCAACAAAAATTGGGCAATAATTTCTAGGCACTGATACATTCAAGGAAATCATAAGCCATGTTACCAAACAATTCACCAACAGAAAAGGGGAGATATTTATTGAATATATCTTTCACTATGAGTTACTCACTCAGAACTGGATGGATACCCTGCACAGGATGTAATCTACCACTGTACCTTAAAATAAATAGTGAGCAACTGATAAAATAGAAATGAAAATATCCCTGTTTCTGGGGCATCCCATTCTCCAGAGGCTTTGACTCAAAATAAGACAATCTAAAAGCATGACATATAACAACTCTGGTGCAGTAGCAGTGACCCCAGCCTCTCTCCCTTTGACAAAACACCGTTCCCAAACAAAATATTAATGCTACAGAAGAAATAGGTATTGCTTTTTCATCAGTAGATCTCAAAGTGCTGCCCAGTGTTAATGTCCCTTTCAGTATAAAACTACAGAGAAAGCCCAACACCTTGCCTTTTAGCGGAATGTGTATATTTAGACAAGTCTACAGCAGTTCTCAGACTTCATTGCACCACAACCCCCTACATGAACCCAGGAGGGGGGACCGAAGCCTGAGCCCGGCTGAGCTCCACCTCCCTGGGGCAGTGGTGGAGGGGGAGAGCAAAGCCAAAGCCCGAGCCCGGGGCAGTGGGCTTTGGGCATTGGCTTCAGCCTCAGGCCCCAGAAAACGCCATCCCCCACTAAAACAAGGTTGTGACCCACTTTGGGGTCCTGACCCACAGTTTGAGAACTGCTGGGCAAGAGCATTCTAGAATCACAGGCAGCTACTGTGGAAGCCCTGCGTCCAGCCTTGACAAAGGCTCAGAGTCACTAGTGCTAACCTCTGCTGTTAAGGGTCTGCTAGGCTGCTCATCACTGTGGCATCGGCTCCCATTCAAGTGAATAAATGCTAGCAGACTCAGGGCTTTAGGATACATTCTACTCAGAGCAGGGTCTCCCTCTTAATCTTGTAAGGGTCTCCCATCAATTTGCCAAAGCCATCTCAAAATGCTGTGTTTATAGCGCCATCAATATGCTTGGTCAAAACATTTCTTTTAGTCTTTAATATTAAATACAGAAGTCAAAATGAAATTAATTGAAACGTTGACATTGTCAAGACTCAAAATGTCAGGCCCGCCAACAGCAATTCCTGGCCCCAGGGCAGAATAGTCAATGGGCGTTCTTCCAGCATGGCCAGTGCTTCCACATGCCCGCCCCGCTGCCTTCACCACCACCGGTACCACCCCATGTGCGCCTAGGAGCCCTGTAGCCTACCCGGGCCCTTTTAAATCGCCCAGGCCCCTGGGCAATTGCCCCTTTCTCTTCCCACGTCCCCCTTTCGGCGGGCCTGCAAAATGTTTTAACTTCCCCACCCTCAAATCTATAGTTCCCACAACAGTATTTTTGGACATAACTGTTCCATTTAACAAAAAATGACTAGTCAGGATGTTTGTCTGAACTCTCCAGGTCTCTAGGGTCTGACACACTGGATTGGAACCCTCGCAGGAACTGGGTTTCCCTTTGAGGTTTTGAATAATACACAGGAAGAGTTCAAAGGCAGTCTTAGGCTACGTCCTCACTACGGAGGGGGGTCGATTTAAGATACGCAAATTCAGCTACACGAATAGCGTAGCTGAATTCGACGTATCGGAGCCGACTTACCCCGCTGTGAGGACGGCAGCAAATCGACCTCCGCGGCTCCCCCGTCGACGGCGCCTACTTCTACCTCCGCTGGTGGAGTAGAAGCATCGATTCGGGGATCGATTATTGCATCCCGACGAGACGCGATAATTCGATCCCCGAGAGATCGATTTCTACCTGCCGAATTCAGGCGGGTAGTGTAGACCTGCCCTCAGTTATTATTTACTGCAATATAATTATATAAACATTAGCACCCAGTGATCTCAGTCAGATCAAGCCTCTGTTATGCTAGGCTCTCTACAAACATAGTAAATAATAGTTCCTACCACAAAAAGTTATTATCTGAAGTACAAGATATAATTAGTAGATGTAAGTACCAAACGTGTGTGTGGGGAGAATGAAAAGATTAATTAGAAAGCTTTTGCACAAATTAATTGTACCACAGTTTTTAACCGATTAGTTGCATTAGTCATGTTACAGTACTTTAGCTCCTCTGCACTTACTCTCATCTAAAGACTGGAAATGAAAGACCTTAGCCAACAGGGTAGGATGCTAAGAAAAACAGATTAAAAATCGGATAGCTTTGGGGGAGGGGGAAGAATAGGTGCTCTTGTATAATTAAATAGGAACATTACGTTGTTTTGTGTGAAACCTTTGAAATATTTTTAAAAAGTGTTCCTGAGATGAAATTAATTTGTTAAATACATGTACCTATTAATGGCTCTGAAAGCTGACACAAGATCTTCAGAACAAGAGCTGGGGTTTCTTGTACAAAGAGTAGGTACAGTATCACCAAAACAAAAAACCCCCAAAAGAGCACCTCCTTTCAACACTGCTCAAACCTATCTAATTTTCTCTGTGTTGCCATTTCCTTCCCAGCATGTCTTTCTGATCTGGTCCAATTTAGCAGATCCAAACAGCTATAGTCCTTGAAGGATGCCCTTGGCAGTAATTGCTGCTTGCTGTATCTTTTTCTCTTAGTTTGTAAATATTTTCAAATTCTAATATATTTTTTCTTATTATTATTCTGCCAGAGGTAACATGATCTCATAGTATTTTATTATTTTTTTTGGAAGAAGAAGCAGTTACTTTAATTCTTGTGTTTTTCTTAAAGAAGAACAAAAATGGTTATTTTGATAGCCATAGAATGCTTCTTATCCTGGAGGATTTTTCTTTAATTCAACTGAGTAATGTGTTGCCAACTTCTGCAATTTTATTGCAAGTTTTGTGATATTTGGTATCTTTCTTAAAGTCCTAACTTCTGGGATCAGGTGACTATGGAAACCTTAGCGTTTGGGCTTGGGGTTTTGTTTTAAGTAAGTTTCTAGTCCTTGAGGCTGCAGAGCAAACCCTGGCAATATGAACCAGAAGGCAAATGAAAATAGCAAATTTATTACTTTTTAAAATATTACAATTTTTAATCCAGTCACATTACTTGTGGAGACCTTATTCATCATTTTTAATGCTCCCTTCCTTATAAGAGAGACAATAGCTTGGATATTATAGTTTTAGGTCAATGGGTGTTGTCACATTGACACAAACTTTCACTACAAGGACAGCTTTGTGTGTGTGTGTGTTGTAATGGGCTGGTAGGAAATATTTCATTACCTTTCTTTAGTTGTATTGTCACTTTAATAATTTGACTTAAGTTTGGCATGAGCTAAAATTCCTAATACAAAGGAAAGAGTCATCTGGCTTCACACTTGTAATAGAACTTAAGTGAAAGATCTCCGGAACAGCTGTTGCAATAGTTCAGCTACTGGACAGCTTCTTTTCCATCAGCATTTGCCTGCCACTCTAGCTTTGAGCTTTTTTCTACAGCAATCACTAGCACTAGTATCTCACTTTGTGCAGCAGAGAGTAGTTGTTTCATTCTTCTCCATTTCCAGTGATTATTTTGCTAATGTTATTCAGCTATCTGCAAAGCTGTGTGAACCACTTAAATCAAAAGGACAGTGCTATATTTCCACCCATTGGCATAGTGATACTGAGGCTATGTCTACACTACCATGGTAAGTCAACCTAAGTTATGCAATTCCAGCTACATGAATAATGTTATTCATGTAGCTGGAGTTGACGTAGCTTAGGTCGACTTATTGCGGTGTCTACACCGCGCTGGGTAAATGGCAGATGCTCTCCCGTAGATTTATCTTACTCTTCTCATTCGGGGTGGAGTGCCGGGGTCAACTGGAGAGCGATCTGCGGTCGATTTGGCAGTGTGATGTTCCCCTGCTGTTATCTGGACTGGTGATCTGCTAGGTCACTCCAATCCTTAACTCTGGGAGCCAGCCATACCCTGCTCTGCTGTGAGAACCCCCACTCCTGGGCTGTTCACGCACAGCCTCTAGCATATAAGCTGCTCCTTGGATTGCGCAACCGAATGATACTAGCCAATATCTCCAGCCCCAGACACAACCCTAGGAGCCTCAGTCTTGCAGTGTCCAGTTATGCCTGCTGGATGCTGCAAGCTTATATGAGTTCATCAATTTAACAAAGAAACTGATATGTACCAGGCTTGTTTTCCCAAGGGGAGTCTCTGACACACTTCAAACCAAATGCACCTCTTCAGGTAGAATAAACAAACACATGTATTAACTACAAAGATAGACTTAAGTGATTATAAGTCAAAGCACAAGAAGTCAGATTTGGTCAAATGAAATAAAAGCAAAACGCATTCTAAGCTGATCTTAACACTTTCAGTGCCCTTGCACACTTAGATGCTTCTCACCACAGGATGGCTGGTTGCCCTTCAGCCAAGATCTCCCCTTTGATCAGTGCTTCAGTCGCTTGGTGGTAATGTCTGTAGATGGAAGTGGAAGAGAGAGAGAAAGAGGATGGCAAATGTCTCTCCCTTTAATCATGTGCTTTCTTCCCTCTTGGCTTTGCCCCCCCCCATTCAGAGTCATGTGAACATTACCTCATTGTAGTCCCAAACTGACCAAAGGAAGGGGGGTGACTCACTTGGGAGTCCAACAGATCCTTTGTTGCTGCCTAGGCCAGTGTCCTTTGTTCCTGTGAGGCTGGGCTGGGTTTGTCCCATACATGCCCTGATGAGGTGTGAACTGCCCCTCTGCTCTTGAAGAGTTTTTGCCTAGCCTTGTTTTAAGCCACGAGGACACATTTTCAGCTTATATACATGAAATTACAACCTATAACATGACTATAACAACAATTACTATAACATTACTATCACAACAATGCTCAGTGCATCATGAGCCTTCCGAAGACACCTGACATGGCAAACTTTGCATTGGATACCACACAATCATTTTATAAGGATGAACATGAGGGTGTAGGGTGTTCCCCCGAGGTACAGAGTGTCACAGGCAGGTCTTCACTAGCTCCGCTAAATCGACTCCCGGTGCATTGATCCAGCAGTAGTGTAAACATAGCCTGAGGAACAGTAACAGGAAAAGCCCAGTAACCCCTTTTTCTAAAGGAGTTAACTAGGGATGCTCAACCCCTATTACTAGAGAAAAGTATTTTGTGTCTTGCTGGCAGAATCTTTTCTTCTACTGTGGCCGCTCAAGGTTAATGTGATTTATTGGTGTTTAGGATTCCTTTGGTTTCTGTGTTGGAAACACACACCTATGGGCAGGAGCTGTTATAATGCAAGTTTCATCCACTCTTCCACATAGAGAGGTACCAGTTCTGTCCTACTCTGATGCATAACCCCAGTGATACATCCCATTAATCAAAATAAGCGGAATGCTCCAGCTCAATATTGCAAAATAACTTTATCTTCCTTTTATTTTCAATGTCCCAAGGTTCTGCTGCTCAAAACTACATCTGTTCTCTCCCACTGACAAAGGTATTGATCCCTTAGTGGAGCGTGATGGTTCTGATCGCCTGACTACTTTAACTAGCTGTGGTGGAAATCAAAGAGCCCGTCATGTGCAGTGGGTCTAGCAACGGAAGTACTGATACTTATCTATTATTATTTGAGCACTGATCGATTGCAACTATTATTAACTGAGCACTGATTTGTGCGTTTGCTATGCGAACAAGGAAGTAAAGGCCCGACTGAGGGATTCCTCTAAAAGACTCCTTGTGGTCATGTTAATGCAATAGGGGACCCTATCTGTTTATAGACACTTGCATTAATTTTGTTTCTAAATAAATGAAAATATCCAGTAGCTATGCAAATACATTATTATTTCTTTACCCAGTTAATCCTATACTACCACCTAAACATGCAATAAGTGTCATCTTGCAAAGTACTATAAATTCTTAAGACATTATTGTATAGTGCTAGAAGCAGAACAACTAATGTTAGTCACCAGACAGAAACCTACACAGGACACAGCAGATATGAGGGGGAAATGTAGTGTAAAGGGACAACAAAATCAGCAACAGAGGATTAGATCTCCAGCAGGCTCCATTAGCCAGGGGATTTGACTATTCAAGAAGAGAGCAGCTAACCAGCACTGGGGAAGACGATTACCTGTTACTGAGACTGGAAAAGGAGAAGGGAAACTGGGACTGAGGGAGGTTAGGGAAGATGGGTGTGGGGAGGCATGACTGAAGGCCAGGAGTGGGGAAAGAGACAGATCTGATGACAATCCAGGAGGGGCAAGAACTGGACTAGCTGGTCAAGAAGAACCAGGGTAGGAGGTTGAAACTGGAAGTGGTTGAGCAATGAGACTGGGAGCTGGAAGGGGTGTGTGGGACTGGAAGTAGGAGGGGCCTGGGGCAGTGACTCTTGAAGAGTGAGACTAAAACATGCTGAGCAACGTGGGATTCCAATGAGAAGCCGGTGGAGTGGAGGCTGGGACTGGCTAGATGACCAGAATGGGACTGTGATGAGGAACCAGAGACAGGTTGAAGGGATGGAGAAAATGGGTCAAGCATAGGGACAAATACAGAGGGTTGCCTACTACATAACACTCCGCTCCAGAGCTTGGAATGGAACCCAAGATCCTTGAGTCTGATCATTCCTCTGCTGTCAGCAAATATCTGTGAAACTCATGGTCTCCTATCCCTCCTCTAGTGCTAATACACAGAGAGGATGACAATCTATCAATTACTCCTTTAGACCTCTGACAGTTGAGCTGTGCAGTGCATCTGAACATTGTAGCCTTGCTTATGACCAGTATTGGTTTCAATGTGATACCACGTGTTGGATTTTTTTTTCAGGTTGCTTTTTCAAAAACCTGAGAAATTACGCACAAAAATGTTCTTTTAATGCATTTTTGTGCATAATATGGATTGGAGGAAAATAGTATGGATCTAGGGATAGAGAGTTCTTTTAGAACATCTGACAGGCTTTATCTGGAAATGTGCCAGGCATCCTAGAAAATGTAAAAAAACATAAAGTGATATAAAATGTATGAAATACAAGTGATGATAGAACTATTTGTTTCCTAGCAATAGATAGCTTGTATGCTCCCAGGACCACTATTACATTGATTAAACAAACATTTACTGAAGGCACATTTTATAATACAGATCATGTATGGACTTGAGTACAAGTATTCTGTGGGCATAAGAAAAGGACTCTTTAGTTCCATCCTCTTTAGTTCCAATGATCTACCACAGTGGTTTTCAAACTGTGGGTTGCAACCCAGTACTGGGTCATGGAATGTAAGGCACAGGGTCGCAGTGGCTCTGGTCAGCACCACCGACTGGGCCATTAAAGTCCCATCAGCGGTGCTATCCAGCTAAGGCAGACTAGTTCCCTACCTGTTCTGACACCGTGCTGCGCCCTGGAAGTGGCCAGCAGCAGGTCTGGCTCCTAGGCAGGAGGGCCACAGGGCTCAGTGCACTGCTCCCACCCCGAGCACCGGCTCCGCACTTCCATTGGCCAGTTCCCGGCCAATGGGAGCTGGCGGGGTGGTGCCTGCAGGCAAGAGTCACACTGAGCCGCTTGCATGCCTCCGCCTAAGAGCTGGACAGGCAGAAAGCCTGCCTTAGGACCCCCGGGAGCTGCCCGAGGTAAGCACACACCCTAACCCCATGCCCCAATCCCCTGCCCCAGCCCTGAACCCCCCCAAACCCAGAGCCCCTTCCTGAACCCCAAACCCCTAATCCCTGACCCCACCCCACAGCCTGCACCCCCATCCCAGAGTCCTGCCACCCCTCCCACACCCCTGCCCCAGCCCAGAGCCCCCTTCCAAACCCAAGCTCCTTATCCCCAGCTCCGTTGGGTTGCAGGCATCAACAATTTTCTTCAACTGGGTTGCCAGAAAAAAAGTTTGAAAACCACTGATCTAGATTCCCTAGGCAACATGGGGCGGGGGGGGGGGGGGGGGGGGAGGAGAGGACATGCCCCCCCCCAGATTTGCTGCTTGGCTTGGACTGAGCATGCTCAGTAACACTGCTGAAGCCGGCAGCCCTCACTCTGCTTCCCCACTATCAGCAGGCATGGGTCGTCTCTGCCACATTACTTCAATATTAAGCTATACTCTGCAGAGTGCCTAATTATTGCAATACAAATAGTAACAATTCATTGAACATGACACATTCTTGGGTTTCCATCACAACTTAAATGCTTGCTTTCTTTCTCTGTTGGGATAAGGGTGTCCCACCACTCAGCTATACATAAGAGAAAGAAAATGCAAACAAACCTAATCTGGGACAAGAAAGAAACAGGTGCTGCTCTCCTTTGATAGCTACATAACAAGGGTACATACTGCAGTGCTTCGATGAACTAGAAAGAAGGAAAGCAAAAACATTTCAATCACAGAATAAATTGTCCTATCCCTGATCTGACACTGTTCTAGAAACCAGTGCTACTGCTAACTTCCTGGCCCGTAGAAATGTCATGGAATCATCTGGATTGTGGAACGTGTACAACTGTCATTCATCAGAGACACACTTCCCGCAGCTCCCATTGACTCGGAATGGCAAACTGTGACGTCTGGGAGCTGCGGGCAGCTGTGAAAATGTAAACAAACAGTCTGGTGGCCTGCCAGCAGATTACCTGATGGGCTGTGTGCAGCCTGTGGGCCACAGGTTTCCCAACACTGAACCAAATGGAGCTTGGAGTAAGCAGGATCAACTCTCATTGAGATCTATGCCTCCATGGGCAGCACATAATGGAAGCTGGGGTGGGGGCAGTGGTGGATTACCACACAGGCCCCTGGGGCCCATGTCCAGGGATCCCAGCCAATTTAGGGGCCCTGGAAAAATCTCCCCCCACCATGGCTCTGGGGCTGGAGGAGCTCCCGGGGCTGGGGCTGGGGCCCAAAGCTTTTCCAGTCTCAGGGCTGCAGTGTGTGTGTGGGGGGGGGAGAAAGGAGTGGGGGCAGAATGGGGCAGAGCCACAGGCAGAAGGGGTGGAACAGGGGAGAGGCTCTGGGCTCAGCTCTAGCCAAGGCTGAGAGCTCTCAGCACCTTCCTCACCCCACAACTTAGCTCTCAGTTCCCCCCTCCCCTTCCCTGGCCTGGGGCAATGGGGCGGGGGGCTGAGAGCAGTGAGCGAGGGCGGAGCCTTGGCCAGAAGAAGCTTCACCTGCTGCTCATTTGTGTAATTCACCAAAGACGCAAAAGAGCAGAAAAAGTTGCATCTCAGGTGACAGTGACAAAACTCACACCAATCTGACAATTCCATGGGTGTGCAAAATGAGCGTGATTTGCTTGATGATGGGGATTGCATTTGGGAGTGCAGCAAGCAAAGCAGCAAGACGATGTAAGACAATGCAGCGCATGCTACTGTCATTAGCATTGCTGGGATCAAATCTGACACGCACAGCACAACTCTTATTGATATACTTAATCCAGGGCTGGATTCTGCCCACACAATACCACACAGGTATAAATTCACTTGTTTTACAAACCTACTGAGCACCAGATAAATACAGTTTCTGTTGCTTTGTCAGTTACAATCTTTCAGATACCACTGAATTTAGCCCTAAATCTGCATACATCTCTGGTTGTGTGAAAAGAATTTATCTAGTGGAAGTTATGAGCTATAAGGTTCCCTCTGCTTCTCTGCACTGGAAGCTCCTGACTTTATACAAAATGGGTATGTATGTGCAGCTCTGAGGGGAAAGATGGCTTCACAACATACTAACTCCCCCAGTGCTGCTTCCTTCCCCTCTGTGACTGCTGGGGTGGAATTTAGCAGTTTTTGATTCTTTGGCCATACTTCTGCCACAGCCTTGGTGGCCACATAGCAGCATACCCATGAATACAGCACCAAGTTCCCTTGTACTCCCTGACCTGCTCATCACAATGTACTTTGTGCTTATAAGTTCAGTCCTCTGTACAAGTGCCAGTGCAAAAAAGGGGTGAAAACCCCAATATCAAAATGAAAAAGCTAAAATGAAAATTGGGTGCCAAGGCACCCTGCTAAACTTGTAATTCAGTCTCCCATCACCTGGCTTGAAACTGACCACATCAGTTGACCTTCAGGCTCAGCTGTTTTTCAGATATTTGGAAGCACAAAAGAATCTGTGATATGAAGGGAAATGGGTTTCCTATTTTAAGCTTGATTTTGTTGGGGGAGTGAGACCGACTAGGGTTTGTGTAATTTGTGCTTTTCAGTAACAGCAGGACACGCAGAGCATTTAGATGGTGCCTTTTTGTTATTTTACAAATCTAAATAAATAAATGCTCCCCACCCATATTTGTATGATTATGTGTTTAGCATAGTAGTGACCAGACATTTACATACTGAACTACACTGTGCTCTTGCATCGAGTTCACTGTTTCTGCACATTAGGCTAATGAAGAATGAGAACTAGCATAGTCTGACACTCACAGAATACTATAGACGCTGCTTTGTTTGGTTTTAATTGCTGCTCTGCTGGAAGAGAATGGCTCACTCAGGTACACAACTAGCTTCCCAGAAAATATAGGTTCAAATCTTGAGTGTGTCAACTCCATCTTTCAGCCTTCCAAGGTGGATGTTCAATACCATACAATTTACTTTAAGGGTGTTTTTTGGAGGCTATTCCAAAAATGAAGCCAATTTCCTACGGAGCCCACAGCAAGTTACCTAAGAGAAGGATTTTGCCATAGTGTGCTTGGCCAAAATTTCTTTTTCCTACTGTTGTGAGGTGTGCCAGTTGGCTGATTTGGTCCACTCCAGCAATGATTCCCTTTCACTTGTGTCCTACAACAAATATTATTTACACAAAGTGCTTTCTGATCCTTTAGGCTGCATGATGCTACATAAATAAAAGTTATTCTCTCACAATTTCGCAGACAGTGCTGTGAAAACAAAGCCGCTTTCTTATTGAAAGGCAAAATGGTTTTCAAGGTGTGTTATTGGGAATTTCCTCTATAAGAGCAATTATTTAAGATACAAACAGTGTATGAGGCTGGATTAACAGCTATCTACAGGCACAATATACTTGTGACTCCCATTAGTGCAGGGTTACAAACCATGATTGTGGCCAGATTTTGATTGATAGATAGATAGATACAAAGATCTTGGCAACTCTGATGTCAGTGAATCCGGCAGACTCTGCTCCCTGCTTGGTTGTTTTGACTTCTTAAAAACATCTCTAACATCCAAGCACGTTGATCAGTAAGAACGGAATTCCAGGGTTATTGAAAAGAGCAAGCAATGGGAGAAGGGCATAAATCCTGGATGAATACAAGGAACTCTGCCCATATCAGTCCAACAGTCTGGCCAGTCCCGCCAGCTGTAGCTCCTTATTCCTGGATTAAGGTGCCCCTGTTTCTCTGGGCTGTGGCAGATTCTTGTGTGTGGTGCAAGCTCGCATGCCCAGGCTGCTGGTCCTTGGGCCTGCCTCCCAGCCCTGAGCTCAGACTCAAAGCTTGCGATATCCTTACAGCCTGCGTGGCAATCCCTCCTAGAATGGCAATCCCATCCTCCAGTCAGAGGAACTCTGGCAGCAGAATGTAGGGGTGGCATTTCCTGCCAGATCTCTCTAGTCAATTGGGACTGAAGAGGCGTAGGATGGAGCAACCAACTTCTTTAGTCTGCCTCTCCCCGGTCCCTTACAGCTCCAGAGGCAGGGCCAGACCTCCCAGTACTGCCTCTTGTAAAGTACCTGCTTAACAGACACCTTACCTTGCTGGCAGGGAGAGAACAAGCATTACCATTTCATAGGTCTGGCTTATAATTTTTTATACAGATATCACTGAAGCTGGGTGTTTAAAACCAAACACACTGCAGTGGAGAATCAGTAAAACTCCATATGACCACACAGCAAGTGTAGGTGTGATAGTAGGGTAGGTAGGCATACTTGTGCTAGCTTTAATCTAGGAGTGAAGATGTGGCAGTACATTCAGCCTGGGCTAATGACCCAAATAAGTACCCGGAGTCCCTGACAGGCTTGTACTAGGGCAGCTAGACCATGCTGAAGCCCCTGCTGCCATGTCTCCAGTCCTAACTAGATTAAAGCTAGGGCAGGTATGCCTACCTGCAAGGCAATGTCACCTTCCTGTGCTGCATGGACATACCCTCAGTGACCCAAGCAAGTGGTCCTCTTAGGTGGAGGAGGAACAAGAATTACTGCAATGATGCTCATAGGACATCAACTTCATGCATCTCCCAGTTCTGCAGCCACAGCAGCCTTTCTGCACCCCTCCCCCCACATGTAGCAAAACACAAGAGTAATTTATGAAGCTTCATAATTCTCAGTGGACTTTAACATATGACTTACAGTAGCTGTTCTCCTGGCTCATCCCCCTTTTCCCATCCCTGAACCAATACTCCATAGTGCCTCATTAGCATCTTGATGACTACACTTACTTATACCAATGCGTTCTAGGAACTCCACGTGCGCCCCAGACCTTTTTACCTTGCACTTGAATATAAAAGTTGACACATGAGGGGCTGTTCACTGCCATTAAATGTAGAGGGCTCGACCTAGGGCCTGATTCTTCACTACCTGAGCCTTGTGTGGTGACACATCGAGAAACACTTTCAGACCCTACCATATGAACACCTACTTTGCACTAATGTAAATGACAACACATGGTGCAAGCCAGTGAATAATCCATCTCCTTTGTGTCTCCCCTGAAACTTACACTGAAGTGCAATCATCTTTTGCTGAACGCAGCCAAACACACACAATCTTGCACGAGTAAGGCCTACAAGCTGAGATAATTGTGGTTTCCTGTATTACTCTGAGAATCCCAGCAAACAAATTCCCATACCCATACAACTAGAGCTGCACCTGAACTTCAAAGGTCAGTCTGTATGTACTTGCTCAAAGTTCAGAATATGGGAGCGTGGTTTGGACCAATCTCTATAGTAGATTACATAGATCTCTATCTAGGTGTTTGTAATGCACTCAGCCTGATAGCATCAAGGCGCCCAGACACTTTAGACTACTATTTGATGTGTATGTAGAACAATACACCTGACTAAAATCTTCAGCAGGTAGATGTAAAAGTGCCAGTAGCTTGGTGCTGAAGGGATAAAGTTAGATGAATGGTTAATAAGCCTGTTCACAAGTGATAATATGTGGGGAAAACACTGATTCTATATTCAGGTGAAAGAACAAGTAACACTTTGTTAATTATTTGCACTACCGTAGTGCCTAGGAGCCTCAGGCATGGACCAAGAGCCCACAGTGCTAAGCACTGAACAAGCCCAGAACAAGATTGCAAGCACCATCTACTACACATTTGAACACCACATCATCATTATTCACTTGCACTATGTGTTTTTGCTTTCAAAAAAGTTATTGATCCCAGATTTCCTATGTGAATAGACTAGATCAAAATTTTCTCGTAGTTGCCAGATGCTTTTTCCACTCAGAATTGTGGTGGTTTCTTGTAATATTTGTGAAGATAGATAAATAAGATCAGACTGTGTTTTGCTTTGGGGAGGCGTGGGGAGGGGGGCATAATAGAACTCTGGAAGTATAATATCATTTTTTTCTCTAACAAACACTTTTTCCCCTCTCAAAACACCATATATGAGAGTTGAATAAATCCTTTACAACTTTGCCCAGTTTTGTTTTCCAACCATCTTAGGGCAGTAGAGAAAATATTTTTAAGATTGTGATTGCAAACAGTTTTGTATTGGTGAGCTAGCTAATCCAAGCCAATTGTTCTCTGCCCTTGAGAAAGACCTACCTCTGTAGGATGTGCTAATTGTATCGTAAAATTAATGCCTCCTGTTTGAATATTTAGACCAAGGAGTGAATGAGAAATGGATTCCAAGGGGGAAAATACCCAGCAAGTTTAAAGAGAGTTTTACACAAACAGCTTAAGAAAAGCTCTTTAAATTCAAATATTTCCCAAGTCAATCCAGTATTGCTCATTGATCCCACCATCACATAGCCAACTACAATGTGGGTCACCTGGCCATAGCTGAGTCCTTACAAAGTTATGTTCCTGCATTATTCCTTTCCTATTGCTCTGATTTTCTTTTCTGTCTTTTCAATTTGCTTCATATTTTTGACTTCTTCTTTGATCCTTTTTTTCTGGATTTATCTTTCATAGAGGTATTTCCATATTTGTACAACATGGTGCCATAATGTAGGACCAAATTCCTGCTGGAGCTCACCGTATAGGTCAGAAAACCCTTTGTCAGCTGCAGAAAAAGAGCATTAGGAAATAGGACAAAAGTGGTCATGCCTAGCTGTTGGAGCAGGAGTCAGAATATGGAACAGAGGATCAGAACCAGAGTCAGAAGCCAGATGCCAGAGCCAAGGGTCAAACCAGAATCAGTAGCCCACGAGCCAGGGGGTCAGAGTCAGATTTGGTACCCAGTCGCCAAGAGTGAGGTGTAGGGGCAGGAACCAGAGACTAGGCGAGGATCAGGCACGGAACAGAAACAAGGCAGGAAGTGGGAGTAAAGGGTAGGAGCAAGGCTGGAACCAGAAACAGGATTGGATGCAGATCACACAAGACAGGCAAAGAGCAGGGTCAGATGCATCAGTAACAGGGCGTCTGTGCAGTTGCTTAGACAGCCCACCGGGGTCACTCCCTGACTTAAGTTGTAGGTGTGAGCCAACCAAGTGCCCCAAGGCTTTGGGTGTCTAGATAGGACTTCCTGTGAAGCCTGACCTTCTAAGATTAGTGAGGTGTTGCTTTGTCTGTTCACTTTGTGGTGACTAGGAAGTGTTGGAAACCCAGGGCCCATTGTGCTCTGGGTTCAAGACCCTTTGAAACCCTCCGTAACCTCTAATCCCCACACAGTTAGCTTCTCCTATTTCTTCGTCTCTGGAACATTACAAAGGGGCTGTTCTGCAAGCCCACAATTACAGGAACCTTGGAAAAGTCTAATGGGGCAAGTCATACCTGTTTATTTGCCTAGTGTTCCTGGACAACCTAAGGACTCTGTGCACAGCTCTCCCTGCAGATGATTTGGTTTCTGTGCATTAATTAATGGGTGTTTGATTGGAGGGTCCAATTATTCTGGGTACCAGTCCTTATGTGGCTCATAATACTTGTGTTTCATCATCCTGTTCTGATGCTTCTGAATACTTTGGAAGGTCTTGGTCCTGCAAGTGCTTGGACTGTGCACAGCTGGGAACACAGTGTTGCTCTCCAGCATAAGGCAATTACAGGTGAGGTATCCCTGCGTATCTGCTCTTACTTTCAAAAGAACACCAGACAAGAGGGCGAGGTCTGAGTACAGAATGGGAGCTAGTTAGTGATGGATTGTACAGGATGAATGCTTAGTCTTGGGTTTCAAAGATGCCTAATGGACACCCAGTTCCCTTTGAAATGCCTCAACTAATACAGCAGCTGACTTTCTGTGGGAGTTGGGTGTTTGATTTCTTAGCACTCTTTTGAAAACTCCCAGCCTCGGTACCAAAGAAATGGCCTCAGACCACCACCTCATCTCCTCTGTTCCTTTCTACTTATGGTAACGAGTCAAATAATTACTTTTGGCCACAATAGAACAGCACAAACATTGTATCTAAAGGTAAAGAGTTCTGTGTATTATTATCTGAGCCATTCGGTTTGTTTTAAAACATCCTTTAAAATGAAGGTGAAAATGCTTTATCCACAACAAAATAAAAACATCTTTTTTGTTGCAGAACACTTGCTGTATCAGCCATGATCATATGGCTATTATAGTAGACATCAAGTGCAATTGAATGCTTAAAAGGTTCTGACTGTGTTGCATGAATATTGAACAAAGGCTTTTTGTGCCTTTCTTTTTATTCTTCAGTGAATGCACCATTAAACAAAAGTGTGTTTTGGAAAGAAAACAGTTCTCTAAGCACCATTATGATGATTCAGGAATCTATCTGTAATTCTGTGGGAGCGTATGAATTCTCTGTATGTATCTTTACCAAACCCCAAACTCGAGTTTTTGAATTTGAGGTTTAGTTGCTTTCTCTGTGGTCTCTCTACCTCCATATTGGATTAACATTCCAAGGGGGAATGATGCAGGGCTGATAATAGACTATTGTTAAATTGGTATGGGCTTCTATTCAAATCCATATATTCTAGACAACAAGATAGCTCCTACCCAGGAGAACTGGCTAGCCAGAGGAGAGGCCACCTGGCAACAAAGTCATATGGTAGAGGTCTCTGGTCACCTGAGGAGTAGATCCAGGAGTTACCTGTCAAATGGACTGAACAGTTATAAAGGTCAAGCGCTGGCGTGTTTGGGGCTCGTCAACCACTTTCGCCAGTGCAAGTTGAGAGGAGTTAGTTGACACGGTCATGCAGATCTTCTCTATATTAATCCTGGACTTTCTCCTTGGAGCTTATATTCTGCAGTATCTGAATGCCTCGTAGATAGGGTGACCAGATAGCAAGTGTGAAAAATCAGGACACTTTTTTTGGCGGTGGGAGGAATAGCTGCAAATTCCCCAATATTGGGACGGTCCCAATAATAGCAGGATGTCTAGTCACCCTAGCTGTAGATAACAGATTTCTTGGTGTGTTTGGGGTGGTTTCTGGGTCTATGAAGGTAGGTGTGATTTTTGGTGGGTTTCTTGCATATGGTTGTCTGTAAGGTTCTATTGTTGAAGCTGATTGTGTTGTCCATGAAGTTTGATGCTAGTGGGGGAGTGTTCCAGATTTAGAGTTTACTGCAACAATCTGTAACCCACTAACCCCCCTTCTTGTCCTATGACTACAGGAGAGTTAATGGGCCACTTCACCCAGGGGTGAGAGTGAGCCGGTATGGGCCGGTACAGTGTACTGGTAAGAACCCAGTACCGGCCCTGGCCGCCGGGGAGAGCGGAGCCCTGGCCGCCGGGGAGAGCGGAGCCCCGGCCAGGCTCTCTGCCCTCCTCCCGGCGCTCTGGCCACTGGGGAGAGCGGAGCCGCGGCGGGCTCGCCGCCCTCTTCCCGGCTCTCCGGCCGGTCGGGGAGAGCGGGCCTGCGGCCAGGCTCGGTGCCCTCCCCTGCCGCGCTCCCCGCCGGGGGAGCGGCGGGAGGCTTTTTTGCCTGGGGCGGCAAAAAAGCCAGAGCCGGCCCTGGCAGCAGTGCTTTAATGTCACTGCCCCTTCCCTTTCGGCAGCCCTGCCAGAACGGACGCGATCAGCAGGGTGCCCGACAAGGGAAGGCAAATGGGTCAGCATTTTATGCAGGGTCTTTTGCTGTGGCAGTGCTTTAGCGTCGCTGCCCCCTCTGTCGGCGGTGGCCCTGCTGGTATGGTCTCTACCAGCAGGGCTGCCTACCAGGGCGTGCAAAGGGAGCAGCTGTACCTGGACCGGTGATTTAAAAGGGCCTGGGGCTCCGGCCACTGCTGCTGGTACTGTGGCAGCGGCAGCTGGAGCCCTGAGCCCTTTAAGCCGCCGCTGGAGCTCCGGGCAGCATGGGCGAGGGAGCATTGATGGGCTGGCTGGGGTATGCTGACCCCCAGCCCCGCCCCTTTTGCCCAAGGCCCTGCCCCTTCTGGGGGGGCGACCCCCATACCGGTAAGTCTAAAGAGTTACTTTCACCCTGGCTTCACTTTGAATGGACCCCTAAAATATGTGCTAACTACTTATGCTAAACTATTTGATCTTGTATTTAGCTGTGACACTTGGAATGCCTTTCCCAGACCTGTGGAGGAGCTCTGTGTAGCTCAAAAGCATGTCTCTCTCACCAACACAAGTTGGTCCAATAAAAGATATTACCTCACCCAGCTTGTCTCCAGAAAAATATTAAATGTTATCTGTAATATTTTGGTCCTCAGTCCTGCAAAGACTTAGGGCACGGCTACATTAGAGAGTTTACAGTGGCACAGCTGTGCCAATGCAGCCTATTGCAGCCCCGGCGAGTGGCAGAACCTATGTCGGCGGGAGAAGCTTCCACACCGTTGCTTATGTCGGTGTAACTTATGTCACTCACGCGGGTGATTTTATTCACCATCCTGAGTGATATATTTTATGCTGACATAAACTGTAGTGTAGGCATAGCCTTACACATGCTCAGTTTTATGCAGGGGACTGGACTAGATAACCTCTCAAGGTCCCTTCCAGTCCTATGATTCTATGCATGAATAGACGCAGTGAGGCCAAATGCAAGTCAATCGGATTAAACTACATCTTTGCAGGATGGAGCCTTTGAGTAATGCATAGTGATTTACTGATGGGTTTCGCATTGATTAACAGCATGGGGAGTTGCATGTTTGAGTTCACAGGCGAGGGTCCAAATTCTGCTGTTACACTGCTGTAAATCTTATTGAATCCAGATCTTCAGTGTCCTAGTTCAGTGGCTTCATCTGGAAATCATCCTCCCTCTTTAATTAATGTGTACAAGAATGGGGTAGTCAATAAATCTGGATCTAGAGGGGGAGTCAGGAAGTTGCCCAGGGCCAGCCGACCCTAGTCTGGCTGCAGCACTGCCAGAGCCTATGTCAGTGTATTGCGGCCAGGATCCCCACTGAGGCAGCAGCAGGGCCTCTGCTGCTGCTAGGGCCCCGGGCTGGGACGCAGTGGAGTGGGTGGGCCTGCCTCCCCCTTGCCAACCAACGTGTGGGTGGCAGTCTCCTTCTCTCCCAGGCCCTTCGGAACCAGGGCGTGGGCCTATTGCTTAACTATTTGCTGAGACCTGCCTGAGGGCCTGAGCCACAGACTCTTTGCTGCCCCGCCCTGACTCAGGGCCTGGGCCTGCTCGGTAAATAGCAGCTGCTCAGCTCCTGTCTGAGGACTGGAGCGCGGGACTCACTACTGCCCGCCAATCAGGCATGAGTAACCGTTTGTTGTGCCTCTATCACTGCCGTGGCGTGAGACCCCATGGCCAGACTAGTTCCCTGACCCAACTGAATGGACGTAGTGAGGTGGTGTGGTTCCCCGCCACCCCGGGGAGGGACGAGCCCCGGCCGAACCCTTCTACAGATGTGTAAGCACCTAGAGGATAATAAGGTTATAAATAATACCCAACATGGATTTGTCAAGAACAAGTCACGCCAAACCAACCTAATTTCCTTCTTTGACAGGGTTACTGACCTGGTGCATAGGGGAAAGCAGTGGGCATGATGTATCTGGACTTTAGTAAGGCTTTTTACACAGTCCCATATGTAGCCTCATAAGAAAACTAGGGAAGTATGGTCTAGATGAAATTACTCTAATGGTGCATAGCTGATTGAAAAAATATACTCAAAGAGTAGTAATCAGTGTTTCACTGTCAAACTGGGAGGCATACCCAGTGGGGTCCAGCAGGGGTCTTTCCTGGGACCAGTGCTATTTAATATTTTCATTAATGGTTTATATAATGGAGTGGAGAGCATGCTTCTAAAATTTGCGGATGACATCAAGCAGGGAGTGTTGCAAGCATTTTGGACAGGACTAGAATTCAAAACCACCTTGACCAGTTGGAGAATTGGTCTGATGTTAAAAAGATGAAATTCAATGAAGACAAGTGCAAAATGCACAAACACAAAATGGGAAATAACTGGCAAGGCAGTAGTACTGCTGAAAAGGAAATGGCGGGTATAGGAGATCACAAATTGAATATGAGCCAACAATGTGGTGCAGCTGAGAAAAAGGTCAATATCATTCTGGGGTGGTTTAACAGGAGTGTCATCTGTAAGGCACAGGAGGTAATTGTCCTGCTCTACTCTGCACTGGCAAGGCCTCTGCTGGAGTATCATGCTCAGTTTTGAGCACCACACTATAAGAAAGGTGTGGACAAATTGGAGAGAATCCAGAGAGGAGCTGCAAAAATGATAAAATAAAATGTTAACTGTTCATGTTTAGTCTTGGGAAGAAAGGAAGACTGAAGGGGGACCTGATAACAGTCTTCAAATATTCTAAGAGCGGCTATAAAGAGCATACTCATCAGTTGTTCTCCATATCCACTGAAGTTGGGACAAGAACTAATGTGCTTAATCTGCAACAAGGGAGATTTGGTTAGATGTTAGGAAAATCTTTCTAACTCTAAGGCTAGTTAAGCTCTGCAATAGGCTTCCAAGGGAAGTTGTGGAATCCCATCTATTAAATACTTGTCAGAGATGGGCTTAGTTTACTTGGTCCTGCCTCAGTGCAGGGGGCTGGACTAGATGACCTCTTCAGGTCTTGTCCAGCCCTGTGTTTCTATGATTTAACAGTTCACTTATACCAGACAAAAGCTTTTATAGCTTCTAGGACAAAGGACACAGATGAGCTAGAAGAAGACCAATATTAAGCGAGGACAAAAACCGGGAAATCCCTAAATGTGTACACAGGCTGCTCCTATTCCAACTGACATCACTGAATCCCATTATGCTCAGGGGGAGCAGGATCAATCCACGCATCTAGCTGTATGAGGAGTTTACGGCTGCACTACTGAGCTGATGCAACCATTTTATTGTGGCCAGGAGAAAAGGGACACCAGAAATCCTTGGCTGCTGGAACAACCACTTCCAGCCATTGGCAAGCAGTGCATTTTAGAGTAGATGTCATGCTGCTTTGAGTTGTGCCTGGGGGATATCCCAGGGCACATCTCTCAGGATCGGAGGAATGCTAAGTAGCTTAAGGGCATCTCTTGCATACCACCCTCTTAGCTAATTCCCTTGGTGCCAAGGTTGTTATGTTGTCAAATAAATTGTAATATTTAACCTAATATGCATGCAAATGCATATTCAAATATACTTCAATAGCTTTGCACCACCAAAAACCTGCTAAAGTCCCGCTATGATCCGCAGCAGCCCTAACAGCTACACACACACATGCTGTTGGCATAATTATCTGAGTGTTTTTC
Organism: Malaclemys terrapin pileata; assembly: GCF_027887155.1. Taxonomy (NCBI): domain Eukaryota; kingdom Metazoa; phylum Chordata; order Testudines; family Emydidae; genus Malaclemys; species Malaclemys terrapin. The sequence goes on from NC_071512.1 coordinate 31,848,068, forward strand.
AAAAGTTTCCAGATCTAATGTTTTTCCCTTCTATACAGGCAGCAGGAGCAGTGCAGGGGAAATTAGCATTTTACGGCTAGAGCCAACATTTCTATACATGTCACAAGAATGACAAACGTGGCATATAAGCATTTTCCCCCAGAAGTACAAAAGGTGTGAGAATAGCAGGGATGCACAGCTCCATTTCTGTTAAGTGGCTTGTTACCCATCACCCTGTAACTTACTGACACTGGGGAAATATTCATTCACTTTACTTGTTTCCTCTGCAAAGTTCTGGGTAAAGTTCCGCAGGAAAGACACTTTGTGATTTGTGACACCCACTCTGTCTGCCTCTTCTTGGCAGCTCAGCTCTCTATGCAGCCCAAAACATTATGAAGCCTCATCAGCTTTCTGTATGTCAGTTTTACAGATGGTGTCAGTATGGTACCTACCCAGACTCTGATGTGTCAAGAGTTGGATAAACAATATATTCATATTTTGGAGCCACGCATAAAACCTGATCCTGGGAGGCATGGATGACCAACACTGAATGAAGTCATCAGCAGGTGCTCTGTACCTGTCTTGCAAGGCAGCATAATTCAGCTCCTTCCTTTTAAGGTCTCTTTCCCACAGTTAAACCAGAATCACTGAATACATTTTTTGCTCTGAAACCATCCTTATAGCCCTACTTTTTCCACTGCAGAAAGCAAATGACTAGTCTAGGATCTCCAAGAAGCTCTGGCCTGGAACTTGTCCTACCATCGGTTCAATGAGATATTTTTCCAGTTGGTACATGCTGCTTTGGACAACATATGTTCATCCTTCAGTGTAAGCAGCTCCCCACCTTTTTATCTCTTGTTCAGGAAGCATGACCAGCCCATGCCACATTAGCTGCTTCAATCTACAGTGTGTTCCTCTTGGTTTGCCCTCTTCTTCATTTAATTTTCTCTGTGTCTCCATGTGATATAAACTATGCTCTGTTCTTGTAACCTTCTCCATCTTCTTACTAAGGGGCCAGATTTCTGCTCTACTGGGCCTGGCACAACAGTGTCTTCCATAACCGGATGGACAGCTCTCCATACTACCTTTTTGAGTTTCTCAAATGTTCCTCATCTAGCCTTGATTTCTCTCTCCACCTGATGTGTGATAGCATGTCAGTCACCAGGCAGACATACCACTCACTGTCTTCTAATTCATCCCGTTTCCCCCCGAGTGCTTCCATCCAAACTGCCTCAAAGATCCAAGTGGCTTGTTTCAAGCTCTTTTCTACTTTTCAACCACATCAAGTCCTCTTAGTTTTCAGCTCGCCAGTCATTATTTCTGAAATTCTCAGGTGCCCAGGTGTTCTGTGCTGTCGTGGGGGTGACCTTTTCCTCCTGAGTAGGTGTATTTGCCTGTAACATCAACTAAATAAATATTTCACCTCCCTAGATAGCTTGCAGAGCACTTGCACAGAAGCAGTTCAACTGCAGTTTTTGATGTAACAGTGACATATGCCCCAGAGCACACTCCTGTCCCTGCATTCCACAGCTACCCTGCCCTGCATGACTCAGGGGCCCTTTGTTCAGGTCATGACCCCCTATTGCAAGAGCAATATTTTGACCAATCTACTTTACCATGGCCTTGATTTAGTCTTTGTGTACAATATTAACATGTAAAGAAACCCATAGGCTTGTGAATGAAAAACAGCCAGTATGAAAGTTTTTGGTTGCCATCTAGTGTTCAGACAAGATTTAAACATGCCTCAGCAGACGCTGTGGAAATATCACAGGACCAAGTCATGCTGATAGCTCAGTGTATGTATCTTTCCTTGGCGAGTGAGGCTCCCCCAGCCTCTCCCAAACACAAGCTTGTGCCTTAACAGCACTGTCTGACCTTCAATAATTAGCAGAAAGAAAGAATTTAGAACAGAGGAAAGAATGAAGCAGAGAGACAGGAGATAAGAATGATTTGGGAGATGAGCATAATAGGAGTACCTGCCAGGCTACACATGCGGGTAGGGGGCATGGAGATAGCGGGAGGATATAGCTGTGATCTGGAGGGGTACATAAGGTTATTCAGTAATATCATAGAAGGTTCCATGAAGAACAGAGCTGGTTACTGTTTTGTCCCAGGGCTTTTTCTTGACTTCCTTGATTGGCTGGATATGAGCCTGATTCTTCACTGCTGTGCCCCTTGTGTTGTCATGGTCGTCTGAGCACAGTGAGGGCAGGACTTTCTAATGAGCCTGAGTAAAGAATTCAGTTGGGTGATGTTGCATCTAGTTCTCACATGACTGCCCAAGGTTGTGTAGTTCTCGGTCAGGGCCCTGCATCGAGGGGACTCAGCAGAAGCTGTTTCTCTTTGGGAAAGAGGGAGGAGCTATACCCGACTTGGGTGGGTCCTCCATCCAATATGGTTATCAAATGGTGATAGTACATCACTGGCAACTCCCATCCCACTCCAAGGAAGAAACACAGACAGAGAATGATAGTGTAGATGGGTGGACCTGCTGAAGGAGAGAGGAGTAGGTGGGGGCGGCGAAAGAGGTCAAGTGGTTTCTAAGAATTCCGGTGTATTGGATAAAGCAGCCAGTCTTCTTTTCTCTCCTCTGAACCTCCCCATCTCTAGTTTTCAAGGTACCTTTAAGGTGACAATATGATTTTTATTCCTAGTATTGGGATAGGGAGGTCTTTTACAGGGTGCTTTTTATATGTGCATGGAGGCTGGCTTAGTAGATACCATTTCTATAGGCAAATTTTCCAGTGCTAAAGTTGATATAACATAGCCATTGTTCTGCTGGCTTTGTTTATAACCAGGGCAAATATATCTTAAATGGGCAAAGGGAGTTTTATTGCAATTTGGGTGACAAATTCACAGGAAAACATGGATAGCTGGAATCTCCTCTCCCTTTACTTGTAGCTACTATAGTCATATACTAACTCATGACAAACCACTGACTAAGCAGCGAATATTGTAGCTCTATACCTGGGGATTTTTTAAAAAGCATGCTCCAATCTCTTGCACTTTGAACTTCTTTGTGCTGAAGCGGAGGTTTAATACTTTTTCTCATTTAGATGCTCTTGCTACAGAACAATTTTCACATCCTCTGAGGTGCACAGGAGTGTGAAATGAAGCTGGCCTTTGAGACCACAGAAAACTGGAAGTGTAAATGAATTCACTGAAGATAAGTTAGTTCCACAAGTCACCTCAGAAGATCGTTTCCCTTGGTCTCTTAAGATTATCAGCTGCTATGCCAACTGCCCCTGATAACACAGGAAACTGAAAAACATTGCTAGGGAACCACTGGCGGTTTGAGCCCTTTGTCAGAAATCAAAGGAGCAATCTGTACCCCCGATAAGATTGCCTAATCTCTGAGAAGCACAAGCCTTTAGCTCCACTCTGCAGAACGTGTAGCCTTCTGTGTCACTCTGATTACAAGATGCACCTGGCAACTGAGTAATGAAAAATAGTTTTCAGGGTTCCTCTTTAAAAAGATTTTTCAGAAGCCATGAGAGGAATGCTGTTTGTCATGCCCTTCTTCCCTGACTAAAGCAGCTTTGTGCCATCTCATCTGAGCATGGCCAGAGATACTCTCTGAGAACAATTAAATAAAGTTAACTTCTTTGCAAATTAGAAGAAGGGTTAAAAGATACCATGGAGGCAACACTCCTTTCTTCAGTCTCCCAGCAGGGATCCAGTTGTTTGTGTCCCTTGTGGCCATGAATAAATATACAGGCTAATAATGAAAAGAATTAAACCCTGTGCTGGGTTAAAGCATAAAGAAAAACAAATGTTAAGGAGAATTTGTAATGCCATAAAACTGAGGACTGTATGTCTTCATTCAACATGTGCTAACTTATGGGAACACTGATGTTTTTCGATTTTACCAGTTGCAGGAGGGTTAGCAGATTCAAGTTAGCAGCGGGCTTTTTAAAAGAATCGTGCTGTCCCTTTGGTTTTGGTAGAGTGTCCATCACTGTGGTATTTATGACTCTGTTTCAATAAAGCACTTAAGCACATGCTTAAGTGACTGTAACATGAAGCACGTGCTTGAACGCTTTGCTGAACAGAGAAGGGATTGCTCACATGCTTAAGTTCTTTTGTGGGTTGGAGCCCTAAGTTCCCATCACCACAGAATCTATGTCTAAAAGAAACTGTGTCTAAGGTGTGATGGATTATACACAATGCTAATAAGAAGTAAATTCTCATAGTACTATCTGCATTATTTAAATCAGACAGTATATGTGCTATTACATTGGGATAAAAATCTCTTTTTCTCTGCACTGCAGGTGATTACATATTCTGCACTTCTGCTCCACATGGAATGCCCATTATAGTCAGTGAAGTTCTGTGCATGGGATGCAGTAGAAGTCCCCTGTAAAGGACGCATTCTGCCATCAGATTTCCTTGGAGTTCTGTGTTGTTCAGATAGAGATGAAACTTTGGAAGAAGGGGAAAAGGCTTTCTGTGAACAGCTGCGCTAAAGCTAGAAAGAACTGAATTTGGAAACAAATTCCCAAAAATCTCCTCTCTCTGGCTCAAGGTTCCATTTCCAAACTCATACCATCTCTAGTGATCCATCCATCCTGAAGGAAGAATATTGCAATGGAGCTTGGCAATGGAAGGGCCTTCCCCAAAAGGGGAAGCAAGGCCAGACACTGCCATGTGTTACATCCATGCAACCGCAGTGAAGGTAACAGAATAGAATAGGTGCTTGCGGCGGCACATTTCTAGGGTCGGCATTCTGGCGCCGGCCATCATAGGTGCCAACTCCGGGGCATGGGGAAAAAGTGCCTCTGCCGCCCCAGCTCGCTGCCCCAGCTCGCTTCCGCTCCACCTCCGCCTGCTCCCGTGAGTGCGCCGCTTCTCCCCGGCTTGCTGCGTGCGAAACAACTGTTTTGCGCAGCAAGTCTGGGAGGGAGGAGAAGCCGAGCGGTGGGACGCTCTGGGGAGGCGGCGGTGGTGGCGCGGAGGTGAGCTGGAGCGGGGACTGGTTCCTCTACTCCCCGTTACTTCCTGCGCCCCCCCAGCTCACCTCCGCTCCACCTGCTCGCCTGAACGTGCCACCGCTCCGCTTCTCCCCCCTCCCTCCCAGGCTTGCCGCGTGCAAAACAGCTGTTTCGCGCAGCAAGGCTGGGAGGGAGGGAAGGAGGAGAAGCCGAGCGGCGGGCACTTGGGGGAGGCGGTGGTGGTGGAGCAGTGGGGAGCGGTTCCTCTACCCCCCGTTACTTCCTGCAGCCCCCCCAGCTCACCTCCGCTCCACCTGCTCCCCTGAACGCGCAGCTGCTCTGCTTCTCCGCCCTCCCTCGCCTGAGGGAGGGGGGAGAAGCGGAGCGGCGATGCACCCGGGGGAGCAGGCGGAGTGGAGGTGAGCTAGGGTGGGAGGTCGTGGGGACCTCCCAGGAAGCAATGGGGGGGGAAATGCGGCATGCCCTGGGGGAGGAGGCGGGGCTGGGGATTTGGGGAAGGAGTTCGGAAGGGGTAGAGTTGGGGCGGGGCTGGGGGGCACCAAAAAAAAGGGGGGCAGCCAACATTTTTTTTGCTTGGGGTGGCAAAAATCCTAGAGCCAGCCCTGACCTCGGGTATTATTCAATGAAGAATGGGAGAAGAACTTGAACATGTATTAAGATGTGATCCTCAATATGAAAGCCTGGGAATTCTAAAACTATGTATGGCAAATGCACATCTCGAAATTCCATGTGGAAAGAGGCACTAACAGTCCATATAACAAGACCCTTTGTAATAGGCATTTTTTTTCCTTTTTGTAATTTCATTGTTCAAGTGAACTGAAGACCAGAGTATGTATTCAAGTGCCAAATTGAAAACTTGGTAGTGAGCACTTGTTTGAGTTACTTTTCTGAACATGGATATAAATACAAAGGGGAAAAAAGGCTTCAGCATTAAAGGTGCAATTTTGCAAAATGGTGGCATTAAGCCATGCATAGTCTATAATTTTTGGCAGTGATTAGAGAATGCCTGCTGACTGTAAGTATAGGCTTTGCACTTCCTTAAGAAGCCCAGATTAAGACATCTGCTGTTCTTGCTGATTTTAGCCAGCATACAATACAATACAATACCATCCATTAGCTTCAATTCAGGTTAAATGATCTATACTTTCTCCAGCAATCAATCTGCAGGTAACCGTGGTGGTTAAGGACTTTGTCTCACTCTGACCTCACATTATCTCTGTCCCACAAGGAATAATAGTGCCCTGAGCTCTACTTAACACCATTCTTAGGAAGGGACTAATGACTATTTTGAATATCCCTAGCTTGAATTTCATTCAAGTGACAAATCTCAAATATTATAGCAGGCAAGCAAGTGTGAGGAATGGAATCTCTGAAGCACCTTTGTGATTAAGGACTATGGTGCTACTCTCACGTGGGTCCTCTTACTTAGTGCATTTTTTTTCCTTTCAGTTTTGTTTTCTTATATTCCGTCTAATTAAATATCCCCCTTCTCTGTTAAAGATCTTTCCTGCTTCTCCTCTTCACAGACCTGATCCTGTACTGGTTGATCCATCAATGGGAGAAGGATCAGAACCATAATCTCTTCCTTCAGGACTCCTCATCACACTCTTCCTCCATTACACACCCTTTACCTCTCTCCCTGTAGCTTGTCTTCTTCCATTATCCCTCAATAACCAGCCTGAAGAGGAACTCTTTGGGCCCTACTCTCCCTGTTACCACCAGGGCCAAACTTAGGCCAAAGAAAGATTTACTGTGGCAGAGATGGGCATAGGCCCTTTGAGATTCTTATTACTTTTCAGCCAATTGTTACTTGGTCTATACTTTTTAAGGCAGAAGGTCCAGTAACCTGGAACCTTAATGCCCTCATTTGCCTAGTTGATGAATATGCATTGCCTTAAGGCTGCAGCATGGAATAAGCTTTAGGAGCATAGGATGCTGCTTTCTGGCTCTGGCATCTCTCCTGCTGTCTGGGAAACTCTGGCTGTTCCTCGAAGCTGTGCCCTGACTGCTCCTGGTCCTTCACTGGATGGATGGATGTGGTTCAGCCCCTAATGCTGGCTAGCCCTGGGCTGAAAAGGGGATGTGGCTACTTCCTGCGATCAATGGGGGGATATTTTGACTGGAGTGCTGGCCCCTAGCTGGTTGTGGGGGGGTGGAGGGCAGGCTCTGGATGCCCCTGCCTATTGCTTCTGGACTAGGAAACTGACTGCTGCTCCCTGGCTCTTGTTCCCAGGCCCCTAATTTTGTCTGCTGCTTACCATACAGATCTCTGTTCCCTGCATCTGAGTATGGAACATGCAGCCCTCTCAGAATGGTATCACACCATTGGTATGGGCTTTGCTGGATGACAACAGCCAACATTGCCCCTGTGATTGACCACTTCCCCCTGAAGGTACACTGTCACCTAACCACTCGTGCACAGTTTTTACACCCCATGATGAAACACAAAAAGCATTTAGTTTTATCTCGCTCTGTGCCTGTTGCTGTGCACACTTGTCTATTTTGCCATTGTGCACAATTTCTGAAGCAATCCCTGTGTTGGTGTTGGTGATAAATACAAATGACTGTAGGTAGGAAGGGTCACACTTTCAAAGGATTGCACATGCAGGCACCAAAGAGATGTGTGCAGATGCAAGGAGCCATTTCTCTTAGCAAATGTGGATTTTGCATGTACAAAGGAAGCAAAGTGCACATCTTGTGATCACGCAAAATATAGTCCCTTTAAAGTGCGCATCAAGGCTTTGATTTTCAAAGGCGACAAATCAATGAAGTATGGAGAGATGAAGTGGAGCCACTTTCCTTCAGGAAAGTGGAAGGATTGTTTTAGGTGAATGACCCCCAATCTACATTATTGCCATTTTCTATGTCTTCTTGCAATAGCTATCATTTGTATGCCTCTGGAAAAAAATCTGTATAGGGAAATGTGTGTTTAAATTGTTGGGTTTATGTTGATGTGAAATAGAGGCAGCAGAGGGCAGCAGTATACACATTATCTCACCCAGAGTTAAGTTGTTTCCATGAATACATTTGAATGAACCTGGTTAAAAGCTCTTATGTGATGTGTGGGTGTTAGTTAAATATTGGTGGTGGTAACTAAGTTCTGCTATTAAATATTGTAATGCTGCAGAAATCTTAATAGTTTGGGATGGCAGCTGTGTTCAGTATTTATCAAACTCTAATCAATTATATTAAGGTTTCAGTATAGTCTAGGATGTATAGGAATTGAAGGTTAAGGGTGACAATTGGACCTGATCTCTTGTTATGGAAAAAATATGCCAGCACAGTCAGTACGTAACACATTTATCTTTGAGTGTTAACTTAGAATTGCTCATCGGTTGCCAATTAGATTTGGGTTTCAGATTCCATGGCAGTGTTAAATACTTCTTGGAATTTGTTGTTTTTTATTTTGCTGTCCTCAAACTGAAATAGAATATATAGATCGTATATGCAGTGGTCTGAAGGGCTTATTTAGAACTGCTTAGCTCCTGCCTCCAATAGGCACATCATCTTCTTCTTCTGTCTACATTTTGTAGGTACTTATGTGGCCCCCATATCTGTAGTATCTGAGCACCTGCCAATCTTTCATGTATTTAACCTTACAGCTCCTCTGTGACATAGGGAAGTGCTATTATCTCCTTTTCTCCGATGGGAAACTGAGGTACAGGAGGACTTAGGGCTTGTCTATGAGGCAAGTTACTGCACAGTAAGCCAGGATATGAATCTACAGCACAGCAGCTTGCTGCCCAGTCACATCCCATGTGGGCACTCCTACCGGGCACTGAAAGTTCTGAGTGCATACTACTACCTGTTGCATTCTGGGGCTTTACGTGCACTGTAGTAGTGTCCCCCCAGGATTACTGTGGCATGCTGGTGTGCTATAGATCCTGGCTTGCCGTGCAGTAACTGTCTGTGTAGACAAGCCCTAAGCACAGCATCACACAGGAAGCATGTGGTAGAGCAAAGAATTGAATAAGGTCTTTGATGGCACAGGCTAGTGCCCTACCCACTGGACCATCCTTCCTCTGACCTCAAAGAGCTGAGAGATACCTAGGAAGCCAGATTTCAGAGTAGCAGCCGTGTTAGTCTGTATCCGCAAAAAGAACAGGAGTACTTGTGGCACCTTAGAGACTAACAAATTTATTAGAGCATAAGCTTTCGTGGACTACAGCCCACTTCTTCGGATGTGAAGCCAGATGTGAAGCCAGAGTTACCCGATTTCCCCTGCTGAACTGTGTCTATACCACTGCACTCCCTGAGGTCTGAAGGAAAAGAGCTGTTACTTCCAGAAACTTCCAAGAAAGTAACTTTTTGCTCTGTGGCCCAGAAGTGACATACCTTCCCTTTTGGCCTGAGGCTGACCATGGATTTATCACAATTTGAAAGCAGACTTAAAATACTTCTTTTCCCCAGAAGCTCTTGGGTGCAGCAAATGGATTTTATATAGGGTAACGTGGTGTTTCATTGCTTTAATTTCTCATGTTCTGGAACAGGCTTCCAAGGGGAGCAGTGAAGGCAAAAAACCTAACTGGCTTCAATACTGAGCTTGATACATTTATGGAGGGGATGTTATGTTGAGACTGCCTACAATGGCAGGTAGCTCATCTGCAACTGCTCGCAGCAAATGTCTCCAATGGTCAGAGATGGGACACTCGCTGGGGAGGGCTCTGAGTTACTACAGAGAAATCTTTCCCTGGTATCTGCCCGGTGGGTCTTGCCCACATGCTCAGGGTCTAACTGATCATCATATTTGGGGTCAGGAGGGAATTTTCTCTCACGTCAGATTGGCAGAGACCCTGGATTTTTTTGCCTTCCTTTGCAGCATGGGGCATGGGTCACTTGCAGGTTTAAACTAGTGTAAATGGTGGATTCTCTGTAACTTGAAGTCTTTACATCATGATTCGAGGACTTCAGTAACTCAGCCAGGGGTCGTGGGTCTATTACAGGAGTGGGTGGGTGAGGTTCTGTGGCCTGCAATGTGCAGGCAGTCAGGCTAGATGATCATGGTGCTCCCTTCTGACCTTAAAGTCTATGATTGAAATGAGTAGGGTCATGTGGTGACAGAGTGCTATCAGCAGCACCCTGATCACTGACATTGCTGCAGGTCCAGCTGAGGGCAGTTATACACTTTCTGGCGGGGGACTGTGAGCACCTGTGTGACAATCACTGGGCTAAGAAGGTAAGTGGGGGAGACTATAAGGGGAGGAAACAGAAAGCAAGGGGTTGCTCAGAAGGAGGCTCAGAGGGTGTGTCTGGGCTGAGGAATGAGGGCTGCACAGAAGCCTGTCCTTACTATAAACCTGTGTTGCATTGTATTACTGTGTTATGTAAGAGGGGAAATAAAGAAAGATAAATAGCCTGGTGTGCATTTGTGACTATGAAAGTCTTTGAATTGGCCAGACAGCGAGGTTTACCAGGTAATGACGGAGGTACCCAGTGGCACATGCTTGTCTCCTGGAGAAGCCATTGGCGAAACTCCATCTTATTAACAGGAGTAGGCTTTAAGGTCAATCCTGCAGCCCTCAGTCCACGATGATGGGCGCAGTATTAATTCCTAAACAGATACTTATATGCGTAATCGCATTGGAGAGATAGGACTAGTTATATTAGCAAAGGATGCAGGAGTGGGAGGACGGTATTTCTTTTACTGTAAAGTACTAAGAATACCTCAGTATAAAAAAGGCATGATTTTTATTTAGGTATATGAGTGTTTCTAGAGCCCTTAGCACTGTGATATCTAGATGTCTTTTTATTTTTAATATAAGCACATCCAGCCCTTACGCCAAGAGATTGAAAATTTAGATTCTCACAACAGTTGGGCCATGGAAGACCTCACTCGTTCTTATCTTAGGTTTACCAGTTGCCACTGTTGTTGCTCAATATTTATATTGTGTTTAAGTTTTGGAGGCCAACAAGGTCAGAACCTCATTATGAAGGGTGCTTTGCAAACATAGAGTAAGTTGGTTGTCTTAAAAATCTCCTTTTCCCATCTTCATTATGTGGACATGTCAACCCTTATGTGAAAAGGCTTTTGGGGAAAAAGTGGATCATTACAGTGGAGATCTCAGGCTGACTTCCGGCTTTCTGGAGAGCCTAGTAGAAGGCCCTCCCGTCAAATATGCTCTGCTCTGCTATGTCCGAAAGTTTCACACTGGTTCCATCATCTAAAACACCCCCATTGAGCTTATCTGTCTCTGTGAATGGCTGCATGTTGTTATGCACCCTTGATCCAGGAATTGCCCCTCTGAATATTTCCCTGCACAGATTTTGCTCCTTATGTTAATATTCAAGCAAATGTGGTGGAACGGCAGAAGTGAGAACTGTGGTTGATGCTAGCCAGGATATGGGTGCACACATGCTGCAAAAGCAGTGTTAATGTGCCAGTTTGCCCAGTTCTTGTATTTCCAGGAGTTGACCCATAGATATGGAAGGAAGCTGGAAAGAAATAAGACACTAGGTTTCTAAATGCTTCTTGAAGATATAATATTAACTCTCACTGTCAACTGGTAATGCAAAATTTAGAAGTGACAGAGAATTTCTTATTGCTGTCTTAGCCAGCAATAACTACTACAGATTTCCCCAACTCGATTTATTTTTTCTGGAACTCTCAAAAGCCAATCCTAAATGCCTCACAAGATACATTCTGTCCTCTGTATGCTGTAGCTTATCAGTCTTGTGCAGTTCACCAAGGAAAACATAGCATCTTAAATGTATACCTGAGTAATACAGCCCATTGGAATCAATCTAAGCTGAGCAAACCAACACTGGAAATCAGGAGCTTGTACAGACTTATTAATAACTCTCTTTCAAATGGTACCAAGCTACTACCAAGATGATCAATCAAGAGGCCCAAATTATATGCCCTTGTTTGGTCTATTTCCATAAATATTATAAAATGCACCAGGAATGAGAGGGGATAATCTGGTGTTATCTCAAACTTGCACAAACTCTGTGGGCCTTGTTCTAATGTTCACTAAGTCTTTTTCTGAGTGTCTGTTTCATAGATGTGTCATCTTTTTATCTAGATACTTAATAGCCCTTGTCATGGTAGTATCTCAGCACCTCACAATCTTTAATGGATTTATCCTCCTAAGGCCTACTGAAGAACAAATAAAAGAAGAGACTTGTTCAAGATCACACAGAGACTCTGCACCTGAACTGGGAAGTACAGCCAGGTCTGTTGAATCACAATCTAGTATCTTGTCCACTAAACTATCCTCCTTATCTTACTTTGAAGCACTAGCTCCTTCAAAGTTCATCAGGGCTACATGCTGAATGAAGCTATCTAAAGTGCTGAGTGAAATTCCTTTAGGAAGGTTTAGGTGAAGAGCAGCATTTGAAAGGATGTAGTTATGGGAGAAGAGAGTGAGTGGCTTTGAAATTAGAGAGTGATTAAATGCAGAATCTTTATGAAAAAGATGGATTTTGTTTCATATAACCCTTGCTGGATAATAACACGAACAGATTCTGTGCTTGTAAAATTAAACTGATTTGTTATTAAGAGAATTATTGACAGAAGAGATACTGCAGCTAGCATTCTAGCCATGTGCACACAGACTGACCTCCTGGTGCCTCCTTCAAACTCTTCCTTCCTGCACCCTCTGCTCCTTCAAACTTCCATGCTACAGGTGATGTTACATGATGCTTCTGCTCATGTTCTGAGGTAAAAGGGTACCAAAATAGTAAACGCCTGCGACAAAATCACTGCCAACACATATCAACAGTCACACCAAGTGAAGTATACCGATCCCTAACAGGCAGCAAATATGGCAGCCATTTTGTCTCAGGTATTTACTATTTTGGTTCCCCTTTATCTTTATTTATCTCTCTCTTTCTCACAAATACACACACACACACACACTGCAGACAGAGTTTTCTCCGTCTCTGCTGTACAACATGTAGCTGAAGTCTTAGGGTATGTCTACACAGAAAAGAAAAACCTGTGCCAGCCGGCTTGGGCTTGTGGGGCTATTTCATTGCTGTGTAGACTCTGGGCTCAGGCTGGAGTCCAAGGGTCCTAGAGCCCAGGCTCCAGCCCTAACCTGGAAATCTACACAGCAATGAAACAGCCTTGCAGTCCAAGTCCCGTGAGTCCGAGTCGTCTGGCACAGGCCAGCCACGGGTTTTTCTTAGCTGTGAAGCCATTACCAGAGGAAGGAATTATTCAGGGTCTCTGACTGCTCTCTCCTTGCTCCTCTTTCCCATAGCTTCTTTCAGGTAGCCACCTCCTTCCTCTTTTCTGTTTTCTCTGCTTTCTCCTTGGGAGCAAGGAGAGTCTGTGCTTAAGGGTCCCAAACTCCTCTCCTTTCCTCAGCATGTTCAGTTAGTTATAAGGAGTGGTAGGCAGACTTTTCCCTTCCCCACTACTCCTGAGACTTTGGTCTATCATAGGTACTTATAGTATCTGAACACCTCACAATCAGCAATATATTTATCCTCACAACATCCCTGTGAGATAAGGAAATATCCCCTCTTACAGATGCTGGGCACTGATGCACAGACTATGACTTGGCCAAGGTCACACAGGAATTCGGTACAGAGCAGGGAGTTGAGCCCAGGTTTCCAATCCACAGGCTACCACCCTAACCACTGGACCATCCTTCTTCTCTAGTAGCTTGTATAAGTCCTAAGTAGTTTAGACAAGTCCTTGTTCATCCACTATCCTGAAGAGCTTGTCTACCCAGTTCCATGATCCCTAAGTGCTGTTATTAGATACATTCCAGAAGGTAAACTTATATTGGGGCCTGCTTTTCTGGTTTCTTCTCTAAATCTGGGACTGCTGAAGTCTTCTAATATTGGGATTACCTAATTTAGTATTCTGCTAATACTCTATCCCTGTCTTCTCTGAGCTCCCATCTTGGTGCCTAGAGAGTACATAACGGGAGAAATAAAACAGACCTGGTCTCCCATGGCAAAGGCCTCCAAAAAGGGATGGAGAGTGGAGATTCTGGAGGCATGTTGCGCAGAGAAATACTGGGACATGGAAGCCTAGAGGAGGCAGCTTGTGAAAGTGGTAGATGAAGCATGGAAGTGAGGGAGTCCAAGATATGGGGGCTGGGATGAAGACTAATTCTGCCGTTGGGTAACTAGGAATTTGCCCTACTCTGGAAAAAGGAAAATCAGTGTTTTAAAAATAGCTTTTTTAAAATTAAATCAACTGTTAACAGCCTTGGGCTTCCATTGTCTGGGTGGAAGACCCATGTGAGCAGTTCCTCAAAGCAGGGAAGATGACAGAGGAATATACAGAATGTGGAATATGGCAGGGGTGGGGGAGAGGCTAAGTTTGTTAGTAGCAGAGCAATAGGTTGAGGCTTCTATGCAAAGACCCACCAATCCAGGTATGAGTCCGAGATTCTCTTACTTGGCTTTCTTCATGTGGAAAATATTGGGGATGGAGGTGGGGAGGCAGTCATCCCTCCCAATGGCCCCTTGGCAATGGTCATGCTGGTGCAAAGGGGCTATCAAGCCCTTCTTGAGGAATATACTCCTCCCCAGGCCAAGAGCACTTGCTGTAATGTAAAGTTTTGGCTGAAGTTTGTCTCCTAGGACTAGACATTCAAGTCAAGTAAAAATACCCTTCCCCTGGGTGTTGAATCTCAATTAGCTGCTGTTTCTAAAGTGCTTCTAATATGTATGGCTCTATATAGATATAGTGTTTTTTTACTGCTGTATGTGTAAGAGGGTCTCTATACCCAGATGTAACACTAGAAACCAAACATTTAAGGCCAATAGTTGCGAACACTCTAGGTATATGTAAAATGTGAGATTCAGCATGTTTGGGTTATAAATTATCCAAATGTCATTTGGGGGCTTTGAGTAAGATATTCAGCCTGATATCAGAAAGGGTGTATAGCATGCATTTTGGAAATGACTGACTTCACCTCTTGGAGTACATGACTATTCAGAGTGACACTTTTGCCAAGTAGACTAGACCCTATTCTCTTAGTATGAAATGCCACTTGAGGAAAAGAAACCTTGAGCCTTATCCTGGTCCCTCTGAACTCAATGGGAGTTTTGCTATTGACTTCACTGGAAGCAGGACTAGGCAGTGTGATGGAAAATGCTTTGTAAGAGGTTTCCAATGCACAAATGTAGGTATCAGTGTGTGGTGAAAGATGTGCTCTTCTCCCAGTGCCCTAGCAGCGGTGAGTCCGTGATCTTGAGAGAAGTGGTTCTGGAAGGTCATATTTTCACTCCTAGTTGGGGGGTAGCTGTAGCAAAACCATGAATCAGGGCTTATTCCTTAGCAGCTTCTATATGAGCTGCAGTGACAATTTATTCTTTTCCCCCAGCTCAGCTAAAGCAGACTAGTAGGAGGTGAAAATCCCTTGGAATGCACGATTTAACACCTAGATGGTAGCCAATAATTAATTGCTGCTTTCCAAAGCGATTAAGTGCACACTGTTTTCAGCAGACTGGAACTTCATATGACAGTGCACCAAGTGCTAGGGTCCTGTGCAGAGCTATGCTGCTGTTTTACTTTGGCTGTAAGTGGAGTCTTTTTAGCTCCAGATCTGCAGTATAAATGGCTTGAGTCCCTGGACCAAGTTATTTGCAGGCATAATTCCATTCACAGCAGTAGAGCTGTGGAGGGTTACCAACACTTGAAATATTGTCATGATTTTGGACCAATTTGGGGAGCTCTCGAGTTAAGATAAGAGACAGCTCAGGAATTTTGCCTTAGCTGCCCATAGCTTCCCACCTCAGTCAGAAGAGGCTGCAGGCAGCTGCAAAGGCACCCTCACCCTAAACTCTGTGATCAACAGCAATGGACTCGCTTCCCCCTCAGTGTGGGAGGAAGGAATTACCAGGAGTAGGAGCCCAGGCCCTGCAGGCTGGGGACTCAGGATAACTGCCAGAGTCTGCCAGGAGTGTGGGAAGAAACTGGTCAGTGGGGTCCTTCAGAAGTCTGTTTTGGAAGCATGGGAACGGCTGGTGGAGTCAGCTAACGGAGTCTGCTAATGGGTAGCCAGGGAGGCTTGGGGGGGGATGAGAAGAGAACTAGTCCCGCATTCTTTGTATGTGCTTTTTATGTGCCTTTAAGGTTGAATTTTCACCTCATGATCACTGAACACACATGGGCACAGGCAAGGGGAGCAATTCTTCTTAAAATTTCATGGGGTTTGGTCACTCTTGGGAAGTTTTGGGGTAGTGGGAGTTCTGATGCCTGATGCTAGCAGAGAATTTGGCCCCATTGCTAAATCACAGGGTATTAGGATAAGGGATAGATGGGTCCAGCAGGAAGAAACCCTAGGGACTAAGCTAATGAGGAAGTTCAGGCTGACTCTTGCTTGCTACTGTTACTTGTCTGTGGTAGGATGAATCCCAAGGAGAAGGTGTGAGTTTGCTCAGATCCTATGTGTGAGGTGGAGGGTAGGGGGGGTATGTTACCAGCTGGTAATGTATGTGTTACAGAGTCCATTCTGTGCCAATCCACAGAAGAAATGAGTTAGTACAGTCTCTAGCTCCAGTGTCTTGGCTCTTTAGCTCAAGCGATAGCAGCTCTGCATGCAGTCAAGAGCAGCCAGTACTTGTGCGCTGTTAGGAACATGGTGGAAATAACTCCCTGTTTTGTTTTCAGGAAAAGCAGATTAAACCTTTGCTGCAAATGTGTCAAATTCCACTGAAATCATAGATGGGTCAAGGAAGCCAGTTTGGGGGTTTACAAAAACCTCAGCAGTGAGCTTTTACTTTGCAAAGCCCAGATAGGTCTGGTTTGAATCTGGTTCAGTTTATCAATCTTACAAAGTTCTGGTTATTTGGATAAAAGGTTCAGGTTTGGTTACTCTCTGACAGAAACTCAGTAAAACAATTTGGCATCTAAACTCCTATTGTTGTAAAATGGTCATGGTAGGGTTAACTCCCCTGTTCAGTTAGTGGGAGTTCACCCCCCATCGCACAGTCTGTTATGATGCAGTTAAATAAAGCTGTAAATTCCCAGCCTGCAGTCTTGTGAGTAGATTTATGTTTGTTGCACTGAATAGTCCTTTTAATAAAACCTGTGTAACTGGAGAATCTTTATAAGCAGATTCCTGCATATGTGTGTTTATACAGTTATGGAGAAAAAGAGGCAGAGGAGGGGGAAGTATGAGGGTGAGTTTGAAAGTTTTGTCAGCGTAAATTGAAATAGAATTACTTAGAGATTATCCCCCTCTTAAAGTATGTAAATTCATACCCAATGTTTTTTACATGCATTCTGCAGAGCACTTGGGGATAGTTTAAAATGTCAGACACCATACAAACGTATACTCAAGTTTCAGTTATTGCTACTCATAAATTGAATAGATATAGTGAACTAAATAATAAACAGGCTTGGCCTTGATATCCATGCTGCTAGTAGTGGGCAGTGTGATGTTCCTTATTTCTCTAATGAATTTTTTAAAACTGTGCAAACAAACCAAACATATAGACCAATATTTCAAATGTTTGGGCCTTCTGGACAGTGTTCACTCTAATTTCTTCCACGCATGTGTGGAATGAATTTGTTATGTGCATCAATAGGGAGGTGATGTGTGACCCATCACCTCCCTATTGGTGCACATAACAAAATTCATGTGGCAGGGGTGGGGCTGAGGGGTTCAGAGTGTGGGAGGGGGCTCAGGGCTGGGGCAAAAGGTTGGGGTGTGTGTGGGGGGGGTGAGGGTTCTGGCTGGGAGTGCAGGCTCTGCGGTGGGGCTGGGGATTAGGGGTTTGGGGTGCAGGCTGTCCTGGGGCTACAATGGGGAGAGAGGACTCCCCTTAGCTCTCTCTCTCTGCACAGAAGCACCTGGGCTGGGAGGGAGAGGCGCCTCTCTCCTCCATGGCAGCTCTGGGGCTGGGACCACGGGATAGGCACCTCTTCCCGAGCTGCGGCAGGTCTGAGCCGGGGCTGGGTTGGGGCCAGGGGAGGGCGCCTCTCCCCCCCATGGCAGGTCCGGGGCTAGGGGAGAGGCATCATTTCCCTGCCACAGCCCTGAGCGCCTACGCTGCACTTAATAGGCTGCTGCACGGCCGTGTGGCTGTGAGGGAACTTAGCTTCTGGAGACTCCTGAATTGCCTAATAATGAGGTCCCAGGAAAATTATACTGTTATCTTCTCTCTGATCTTAAGGTGTAGTTCTGTAACC
Source organism: Malaclemys terrapin pileata (assembly GCF_027887155.1). Lineage (NCBI taxonomy): Eukaryota > Metazoa > Chordata > Testudines > Emydidae > Malaclemys > Malaclemys terrapin. The sequence continues at coordinate 31,866,101 of NC_071512.1, forward strand.
TATTATGCTGTGGGATATTTAACTCCTTCAAGTCATGCCATTGAAATCAATGGGACTATTTGAATAAGTGCTACTCAACATTTCAGTATTTCCAACCCTAAACATTCAAATATCATGGTACTGTATTAAAATCATATGGTTTTTAATGGGGTTCTTTTTATTGGTCTACTGGTTCTGAGCCTTTAGGATTGGGTTTTCAAGCATTTTTCCCCCTCTGCAACTGTCTTTCTCTGCAACTTCTTTTTAAAATAAAAGCTGAGATTCTCATGTGATTCCAGGAGGTGGGGCTTTCAGAACAGCAGCACATATTAAGAATCTCACCATAAAATTGTGAGAGTTGACTGGTAGGCCACAATCCTGCGGACACTTAGGCCCATGTTTAAGCCTGGGAATAGTGCCATTGAATTCAGGGAAGTGACACCACTTTAAAATGGGTGTGGGTGGAGAATCAGGCCCCACTTCCGGAGATTTTTCCTGAGTGATGTTGCCCTCTTGGTTGGTCCATAGAGAAGATAAGGGTCTGCTACAAGCAAAAGGGTTCTTGAGCCCCGGTTGTAGCGCCCGGTATTCTGAGAGCTGAAGAGTTACTGTATAACCCCTGTTCCTGACGGCCTCAGGGTGTACATGATTTATCTAGTAATTATGGCTGGGATTTCAAAGGGGTATAATGGGGTTTGGTGCCTAATTCACATTGAAAATAAATGGTAGTTGAGCACCCAGTTCATTAGACCCCCTGAAAACCACAACCTGTGTCCTCTGTAGGCAGCACCTTCAGTTGCAAGTGGCAGCATGAAGATGATCATGGGAGAAAGATACAGAAGTTCTGATCAAATCCTAACTACAGTAATGTTAGTGCACTGCACTGTGCCTATTAAACCATTAATATATTGTGCTTTGGCAAAAGCAGAGCATGTTTGTCAATTCCCCCCCCCCCCATTCTTTAATTTAAAGTGCTGGAGGGTTGATATGGGAATGCTACTATTAAAGCCTTCCTGACTCCTCCTCATAAGTTGATAGTGTATGATCAAACCATTTGTTTCCAGTTTGCGTTCACCAGGTGTCAGATAGGTCATTACCTTTCCTCCCTTAAAAAAATAAATTAAAAGTGAACAGAAAGGAGGCTTGCCATCATGCCTGTATGCTCTTTGATATACTTGCCTATGCACTGTCACATTGACTAAAAAAAAAAATGTTAAGCACGCTGTATTGACTTAATAAAGGAGAAAAGAGAGACTGGTATAAACAGAGTAGACTGCACTTCAGAGTAGGAGAAATCTGAAAATCAATAGGTATATATTTTTGTCCTTTGGCTATGCATCCTTTTATAATTAAATTGTCAGGATGAAAAGGCTATTTCAGTTATTTTAGTCATGGGGAAAAACACAGTCAAATAATTTATTATACTATTGAAAGTTATTTGAGTTCTTACTACTGTGAAATTTCTTAAGGATGCATTATTTATTTTCAGTTCTCACTGACATGTTTATCTTCAGTTTGAGCTGTAATCCAATATTTGTATTCTCTTTTCTTGCAGGTAAGTCCGGATTGGGCTATTTGATGAAATTTGCGGTTTGGGGATGTAAACAGACAAAGTAAGCCTTCCTCAAGCTGTCTCAGCCTGTTAACAAGGTCAGATTGTTGTCTGAATGTTCAAACTACGGCATTCCAATTAAAAACGTAGTGACTGAAATAGACGGCGTAGTTTGCTAACTGGTGGTAACTGTCCAAACTCAGTGTTTTTTATCTGGTAGGTTACAACTCTTTACCATCAGTAATTAGCATTTACAAATACTTCGTTTACACTTAAACTATTAAATCTGCAATAGTTGGAGATAATATGCAATTGTATATTGTTACATATATATAAAAGGTGGTATAATTTCCCCCCACCATCTTTAAGATAATCACTTTATTGGATTATCTAATTTTGGCTCTTTGCCATGTGGAGAGATTGAAACCTTTAGAACTTGAGCAACATCCGGTTAACAGGTCATGCACTGAAAAGTTTACTTTGTGGATCATTCGAAACTGATTACCTTTGAGTAATCATCTGGCAAAAGGGCACTGCTATAAACCATTCAAATACTGCTACCAAACTGGCATGCTTTGCTTCCTACATGACCCTCGCTGCTCATAGTGACTCCTGATAATACCAAGGAAGTCCTCATGCTCTTTCAAGCTTTCTTGCATCAGATTCAGCCAGTTTGAATCATTGACATAAGTGTCATGTTTATTGCTTCAGTGATCTAACTTGATTCTGTTTCAGTGTTTTCTTCTGTTCTCCTCTCTCCATCACCTCCAGGAACAGTTAACCTCTTGTTGAATCTTTTGTTTTTGTTTTGTTTTGTTTTGCTTTTAACTATTACTGCAGATAATCAAATGGCAGCTTCTTGAGAAGTCAGCAGTAGCTGGCAGGTGTCCATACCACAAGGAATGTTTCTGGTGCCCTGAACTTTAATGCTGTCTTATCTCTCTACAGAAAATCTTCATACAATATTTATATACAGAAAAATTTTAATGTCTGATCAGATCAGTTATATTGTGATGCTAATAGTTGTCATAGACTATATTCAATTTACAGAAAATGATATAAAAGATACCTTCCTGTAATCATCCGTGGAGTTTAGATTTGGTTGTTTTAAAAATGAAGAGCTTTATGCTTTGTCTGTTGTAAAGACTGCTCATTATGTTAATATTTGTGTGGTAGTTCCACCACACCTGAGATTTTATGTTGTAAGTAAACTTGTCTCAAACACCATTCAGATCAGCCAGTGATATTTTATGCAAATACTTGACTAAGCAAATACTTTTACTCTTGGTTCTTCTTTTACGTTGCTTTCCTTTCTGCTTCTGTTGTTATGGTAATGCACATCAACCAAGAAAACGGGCCATATGTTCCTATGCCAGTTTGAAAATGAGATAATGAATGCCCTGCAGTATGAATGACTGGGTCACTGCAAGAGCGGGGCTGACTTCTGAGGTGAAGAGAAGCCTGGGGAAAGTGAGCCATATGGTACTGTACATGCATATATTACATCCACCATTTGGGATGACCCATAGATTTCAGTGTACATTCCAGAAAATGCAAGTTATGGTTTTCTGTGTCCTCTGATGAATTAGAAGTTACCTGCTCAATACGCGCCAACATCCATCTCTGGAACGAGTAAGGGGAGATATGATTGAGGTCTATAAAATCATGACTGGTGTGGAGAAAGTAAATAAGGAAGTGTTATTTACTCCTTCTCATAACACAAGAACCAGCGGTCACCAAATAAAATTAATAGGCAGCAGGTTTAAAATAAACAAAAGGAAGTATTTCTTCACACAACACACAGTCAACCTGTGGAACTCTTTGCCAGAGGATGTTGCGAAGGCCAACACTATATCAGGTTTAAAAAAAGAACTAGATAAATTCATGGAGGATAGGTCCATCAATAGCTATTAGCCAAGATGGGCAGGGATGGTGTCCCTAGCCTCTGTTTGCCAGAGGCTGGGAGTGGGCAGCAGGGGATGGATCACTTGGTGATTACCTGTTCTGTTAATTCCCTCTGAAGCACCTGGCATTGGCCACTGTCGAAAGACAGGATACTAGGCTAGGTGGACCTTTGGTCTGACCCAGTATAGCCGTTCTTGTGTTCTTATATCCATTTGACACATGCTTTAGCTTTTACTCTGCTCATAAATTTTGTCCTCAGAAGAATTAAATCTTAAATTCCCACTAGAAAAGTCGCCAAGCTGACTTATTCTAGTTTTTTACAATTAAATTTATTTAGTTTATAAAATTCTAGTTAACACTTTCTTTCCCCCTTCCTACCAGTCATAAGTTTTCTTCCTCCACCATTACCCTCCAGTGTATGCGCAATACCCCAGAGACTTCACGCTAAAGGAAATGTTACAGAAAAGTATTTCCATGTATTTAACATTTTCCAGGAATATATTAAATAAGTGATTTAATGTGTCTAGATGTACTACTAGACCCTGATTCTATATTCCTTATACACTGAAACTCCTACTAACATCAACAGAGGATTTTGGCGTGAGGTTCAGGCTCTGTGTTTCTAAACATTGATTCTAAACATTGATAGCCCTGTTGTGTTGATTTTGATGGAATGAATCGGCCCCAAGAGTCAATGGTGACCACATCACTGTACAATAATAAATAGTTAAACATGGTTTGGGGTTTCAAATACAGAGACTTCAACCTGCTTAGTTCCATGCCAAACCTACTATTAAAATGTGAATACCCTTTTATTAAAGATACAGAAAAAGAAAGAAACATTTAAAGCATTTGAAATGTAAAGTATTGAGAGGCTTTTATGTTAACAATATCCCTTTCCCTATACAGAGATTTAGAGAGAGAACCTCCTGTCTGACAGTCTTTTAGATGGTGGTAACTGTCCTTTTTGGTGGGGAAAAGAGAAACAATTAGTTGAGATGGGCTGTTGCTATTGAGGTCTGATCCTGCTTCTCTTAAGACAAAGCAAGACAAACACAAAAGGAGAGGGAGAAGAAAAGCAAAGATAGCAAATGGACCATGCTGACTCTCTCTCTCGCTGCTAGAGAAACATAGGCCTAACACATGCTTTTTTTTTTATTAGCTACTCCGAGACCTGGCAAACTTGTACCAGCATCTGGCTCTTCGAGGCGTTGTTTTTAATTGCCTATCTGGTAACAGACTCACAGCAATGTTGCAAAGGTTCAGTCTTGGCCAGCTAATCCAGACTCTCTTTAAACAGAAAGCAAAGAGAAAGGAAAGAGGAAAAATACAGTGTAGAAGGAAAAGGACACATAAGGGAGGGAGGTGACAGCAGGACCACAAGGCTTGCATTCTTGGGGGTGTTGATGACGTTGGTTCTCTCTCTCTCTCTCTCTCTCTGGCCTGGTCAGGGCACCTTTCAGGATCAGGATGATGAAGGCTTAGTGGTGTCATGGTGGATCCCGAATCAACAGCAGATGGTGGGGACAGCAGCCGTGATGGTAGAGCTTGCTCCTTCCAATCTATCTGGCCTCCAATCCTCATGATTCCCCTCCACAAAGTCTCTTTTTAAGGACACCAAAAAAAGGGTGATAGCGGAATAGACTATCCCCTCATTATTTTGTTCACCAATTAGGCCTAATTTCTGACACACCAATTTTGGTCCATTAATTGCTTATTTCATTCTCCTTTATTTACCAATTACGGTCTTAACACAGCCCTTGAGTTGATTAATTCAGTCTCTGTCTTTTATCTTTTGCTGACTTCTATGTAACAGGCTGAGTTGGATTTTTATTACCTTGTACAACTTAGAGTATAGGCATCTTCAAAACAACCCCTGAGGGGAATAAGTTAGGCTAGCATTGCCTTGAACAACCACATGAAACTTCCATGGAAAAATATGTTGTAGCATAGCAGGGCTCTATACTCTCTCTCACATTTTAATGAATGTGAATGCACAGCTTTTTGTTTTCATCACTGTGGAGCTATTAATAGCAGAGTCTGTCTGTGAAAGATTTTGAACAGCAGTGCCATTCCTCATTTCAAGCAGCAATAAAAGGCTTGTCCTTCAGCTTTTTTGTTTGGAATGTATAAATGCCTCTTTCAAGGCGCTTCAGACATGAGAAGATAAAAAGTGGTTAGACAAGAGTAAGAATAGTTACACACCTAAAATAAAGCTTTAAAAACTAAGCACTTCTGGCTGTAGTGTAGGGTTATAAATGACAGCTTTGCGGAGAATCAGGACAGGGATTCTGGGACTTCAGTCTCAAGTTTAAACAAACATAGAACCATAAGACTGGAAGGGACCTCAAGAGGTCATCTTGTCCAGTCCTCTGCACTCATGGCAGGACTAAGTATTATCTAGACCAGGGGTCGGCAACGTTCAGCACGCGGCTCACCAGGGTAAGCACCCTAGCGAGCCGGGCCAGTTTATTTACTTGCTGACACGGCAGGTTCGGCCGATCGCAGCTCCCACTCGTCGCGGTTCGCCGTCCCGGGCCAATGGGGTCGGCGGGAAGCAGCACGGGCCGAGGGATGTGCTGGCTGCGATCGGCCAAACCTGCCACGTCAGCAGGTAAATAAACTGGCCCGGCCCTCTAGGGTGCTTACCCTGGCGAGCCGTGAGCCGAACGTTGCCGACCCCTGATCTACACATACAAAGTAACTGTGGAAATCCACTTAAATCAGAATTTATAACAATATACATGGAAGGATTTTCAGAAGTACTCAGCAGTTGGCTAATTTTACTTCAATTGAAATCAAACAAAGCTTTACCACTGACTTCGGAGAGTGCAGATTTAGATCAATGCTTAGAGCTTTTGAAAATTGTACCCAGATGTAGCCAGTACTTGCTCTACTTTATCCAATAAGAAATCAAGGCTGAAGTAGAAGTTCATACTTCAGAGAAATTACCATATGTTTGCTTTTTGTATATGTTAAAGCCGTACCTCTCAAATGTTTTGAAGAACATCATTCCCCTGAGTCCCCAGGTTACCTCCATTTCACACACACACATTCTTGTTTCCTCCCTTTGATTGTGGAAACTTTATCTCAGAAATAGAATAATGGAACTGAGTTTGTAGAAAATGTTTGAATCAGTGGAGGGAATCTCACAACATTTAACATTTCTTGTATGAATGACTTGTTGCCCCCTCATTTTGGCTCTCTCTCACATGCTGCATCCCAAGTTTTGAGCCTTGGCAGGTTGAGAGGAATGAATAAAACCGTGACTGAAGGGTGGAGTGCACTGTAGGACAAGCACAGCCCCTCCTGGAGCTCACTGGTGCACAAAGGAATGGGTATGCAAAGCGCCATCACCACCTCCATTGGGTGGCTTGCACCACTGGGACAGTAGCACATCGTAATGGCTATTTTGGGGTGTGGGGGTATATATACATACCCTTAGATGGATGGCCAAATCTCCTTATTTACATCTGGCCTTCACCCTTGTTCTAGTAGAAAACAGGCAGTGAGTCATAACAATGAGGCTGTTCCCCATGGATGGAGTAGAGGGAGGATCATGCCAATCATCCAGGATTATTTAGGATGTTGGAATGCCATGAGGGAACACAATGAGGGAATTTAAGGTGGAGGGAAATGATTGGAGATAGGTCCATCTTTTGTGATACCTGTCAGAGTAGAATGTAACCCAAGTAAGGGTATGGTTTGTGGCTGAGTATAAATCTAAATAACTATCTGCACAGTACAGGCCATGTTTAATCATAAAGGGAATTGTCATTGACTTGGGAGCTGGACAGTTTTGGAAGGGAAGTCCCACTATAAAATGCAAAGCCGTAATCATTTTTTTTTAAATTGGCTGATGGATTTTGTGGGTTGTTTTGAGGAGTGTGGCAGGGAGTGGGGAGCAACTTGGATCTGGTATTGGATTTCAGACTCTCAGCATTTAATGCAGCAAAGAACTGGTCTGCCTCCCAAGCCCAGGAAGGAGTCTGGTCAGTCCCTTTCTTCATGGCACCATCTATCTGCAGCACTGGCAATCTTTAGCAAACCCCAGAATGAGGCCTTCCCCCGACGCAGGCATTCATTGAGGAAGCTCCCAGCTCCTGGCAGCTTTTCCCCAGTCTTTCTATAGCAGGGGTGGGCAAACTTTTTGGCCTGAGAACCACATCGGGATTGCGAAACTGTATGGAGGGCTGGGTAGGGAAGGCTGTGCCTCCCCAAACAGCTTGTCTCCCGCCCCCTATCCACCCCCTCCCACTTCCCGCCCCCGATTGCCCCCCTCAGAACCCTCGACCCATCCAACTCCCCCTGCTCCTTGTCCCCCTGCTCCTTGTCCGACCCCTATCCACATCCCCGCCCCTTGACAGGACCCCCAGGACTCTCACGCCTATCCAACCACCCCTGTTCCTCGTCCCCTGACCGCCTCCCCCCCAGAACCTCCGCTCCATCCAACCGCTCCCTATCTCCTGACTGTCCCCCGGGACCCCCTGCCCCTTATCCAACCCCCCCACACGCACTCTCTGCTCCCTTACCGTGCTGCTCAGAGCAGCAGGAGCTTGCAGCCCCGCCGCCTGCCCGGAGCCTGCCGCGCTGCCCGGCAGGAGCGGCAGGCCAGAGTGCTGGCAGCGAGCTGAGGCTGCAGGGGAGGGGGGACAGTAGTTGGGGGGCCGGGGGCTAGCCTCCCGGCCGGGAGCTCAAGGGCTAGGCAGGACAGTCCCGTGGGTTGGATGTGTCTGGCCGTAGTTTGCCCACCTCTGTTCTATGGCTATCTGCCTTGGGGGAGTCCTGCCACAAGAGCCAGCCAGCTTCCTTTTGCTCCCCTCCCTGAGCTTTCAGCCTTTATAGGAATCACGTGCTCATCAAGCAGTCATCTGACCCCTTCCCAGCTGGGTCTGATGAGCTTCGCTACCAGGCCCAAATGCCTGTTCCTCAGAACAGGACTGGCTGCAGGCCATCAGGTCCTTAGAGGGGCAGCCCACCCTGTTAGACATGTTTTAGATTTTGCATAACAAGATGCATTAAGGTGTGACCTGGACTGGAGGGGCATTTTTAACACTGGGTAGTGCTGGTTGCATTTTCTAAAGTACTAAATTTGAAGAAAAATAACAATTTTTGATTCAGTTTTTGCAAAACTTTTCCATTCTTTTTATCTACTTTTGAACTGGCTGACTTTTTTTTTTTTAATTTCTGTTAATTTTGTTTAGTATTTCAAATTTTGAAGAAAAACTGACCATTGTTTTACCAGCTTTAGCATTGGAATGAAATTTTCCAATCCCTGCCACTCTGCTGCTGCTGAGTACATTAACTATATTTTATAACTATTTTATTATCATTATTATACTAATATGATTGTATATACATACTATAAATAATTCCACCTTCTTTGATGCTCAATGGAATGAAATGTGACTTCTACATTAAATTGTCCACACCACTTGGTCTTCTGTACCCTAGGATTCTTTGGCTAAAATTTCTCATTTTTGGTATCACAGGTCAGCCATTCGGGGGGCAGTAATAATGGGAGCGCTACTGAACATGGAGAGTGAGGCACGTGAAGGTTTTAAAGAGACATCTCATCACAACCTGCTCTGAGTTGGGTTAGACATCGTGATCATTAAAATGTTAGTGACCTGCTTGAGGTCTGTCAACATGAGCAGTCACTCTGATACTGCCACCAACATTGCTGCTTGAGGGGTAGTGCAACACTGGACAGATTTCACACACAATCTTCGTGTAGACACAGCCTCTCTTATAATACAAAGAAACCACCTGATGGAAACCACTCCTGGATTTAATAAAAAATCCCAATAGAATCTTTTCATTGGGCCTTGTTTTCTACTGAAGGCCCCGCAGACCCAGCAGGCTTGTTTCCTTTTCCAAAACCTAGTTGCTAGTTTGGAACCAATTGAAAATTTCCCTCTGGAATTTCCAGTAAAGATGTACATTACTTTAAACATTGAACCGATATACATTTGCTGTTTAGGCATATGAACCTAAATGGAGCTACCATAAGGTGGGTGCATAACTGGTTGGAAAACCGTTCCCAGAGAGTAGTTATCAGTGGTTAACAGTCATGCTGGAAGGGCATTAACAAGTGGGGTCCCTCAGGGATCAGTTCTGGGTCCGGTTCTGTTCAATATCTTCATAATGAATATTTTAGATAATGGCATAGAGAGTACATTTATAAAGTTTGCGGACAATACCAAGCTGGGAGGAGTTGCAAGTGCCGTGGAGGATAGGGTTAACATTCAAAATAATCTGGACAAACTGGAGAAATGGTCTGAAGTAAATAGGATAAAATTCAATAAGGACAAATGCAAAGTACTCCACTTCGGAAGGAACAATCAGTTGCACACATACAAAATGGGAAATGACTGCTTAGGAAGGAGTACTGCAGAAAGGGACCTGGGGGTCATAGTGGACCACAAGCTAAATATGAATCAACAGTGTAACACTGTTGCAAAAAAAAAAGCAAACATCATTCTGGGATGTATTAGCAGGAGTATTGTAAGCAAGACATGAGAAGTAATTCTTCCGCTCTATTCCATGCTGATTAGGCCTCCACTGGAGTATTGAGTCCAGTTCTGGGCACCACATTTCAGGAAAGATGTGGACAAACTGGAGAAAGTCCAGAGAAGAGCAACAAAAATTATTGAAGGTTCAAAAAGCATGACCTGTGAGGGAAGATTGAAAACATTGGGTTTGTTTAGTCTGGAAAAGAGAAGACTGAGAGGGGACATGATAACAGTTTTCAGTTACATAAAAGACTGATACGAGGAGGAGGGAGAAAAATTGTTGTTCTTAACCTCTGAGGATAGGACAAGAAGCAATGGGCTTAACTTGCAGCAAGGGATGTTTAGTTTGGACATTAGGAAAAACTTCCTAACTGTCGAGGTGATTAAACACTGGAATAAATTGCCTAGGAAGGTTGTGGAATCTCCATCACTGGAGATTTTTAAGAGCAGGTTAGACAAACACCTATCAGGGATGGTCTAGATAATTCTTAGTCTTGCCATTACAGGGAACTGGACTAGATGACCTCTCGAGGTCCTTTCCACTCCTATGAGTTTATGATTTTATGACTCTATATTTGTGAAGATGAGAAAACAATTCTTTATCTTGCATTGTTTTGAATAATTTCTCAATGTTACTTTCCTCTCCACAATGCCTCCCTTGTGTCAGATGAAAAGCTTTATGAGAGAATTTTTCCTTCTATAACTTCTTATTGGCAATAAAAAGTGACAAATACATCAGGATGTCTGCAAACAATTATCTTCCTCTGCTGCCTACAACAAGTCAGGAAAAAGATCTTGGAGTCATCGTGGATAGTTCTCTGAAAATGTCCACGCAGTGTGCAGAGGCAGTCAAAAAAGCAAACAGGATGTTAGGAATCATTAAAAAGGGGATAGAGAATAAGACTGAGAATATATATTGCCCTTATATAAATCAATGGTACGCCCTCATCTCGAATACTGCATACAGATGTGGTCTCCTCATCTCAAAAAAGATATACCGGGACTAGAAAAAGTTCAGAAAAGGGCAACTAAAATGATTAAGGGTTTGGAACGGGTCCCATATGAGGAGAGATTAAAGAGGCTAGGACTTTTCAGCTTGGAAAAGAGGAGACTAAGGGGGGATATGATAGAGGTATACAAAATCATGAGTGATGTGGAGAAAGTGGATAAGGAAAAGTTATTTACTTATTCCCATAATACAAGAACTAGGGGTCATCAAATGAAATTAATAGGCAGCAGGTTTAAAACAAATAAAAGGAAGTTCTTCACGCATCGCACAGTCAACTTGTGGAACTCCTTGCCTGAGAAGGTTGTGAAGGCTAGGACTATGACAGAGTTTAAGAGAGAACTGGATAAATTCATGGTGGTTAAGTCCATTAGTGGCTATTAGCCAGGACGGGTAAGGAATGGTGTCCCTAGCCTCTGTCTGTCAGAGGGTGGAGATGGATGGCAGGGGAGAGATCACTTGATCATTGCCTGTTAGGTTCACTCCCTCTGGGGCACCTGTCATTGGCCACTGTCGGTAGACAGGATACTGGGCTAGATGGACCTTTGGTCTGACCCGGTACGGCCTTTCTTATGTTCTTATGCCATAATTTTAAGACTTAAATATCAGTTTATGAGTTCCAGTAGATATTTCTGGTCAAAGGAAATGTTATTTGACAGAGATAAAACAGGTTGTATATTTCCTTGTGACTCCAGACTTCTAGGGAGCTGTGTAGGCAGAAACTGGGGATCTTAATCACTCTGTGCCACCACCAGAGTTTCATTTCAGGCATTTAATTCCCTAGGGAATTCCCTATCTGAAGTGACTAACATCTGCAAAAGCTATTAAGATGCAGCAAAAATGTGGGTTTTATTTGTATTTTTTCATCTTCTAGGCTAGAGCTTGCCAATAAATGACATTAAGGGACTGATCAAAATCCACTGAAGTCAATCCCCTTGGAGGACGTATAGCAGCAATGCTGGTGGTGAAGAGTTTTTTGTCTGTGTGCAGTACATGAAATAAATTATTGTCAAATAAATAACACAGATCACTAGAGTGACAATAGAACAGTTCACAAGTGAAAACACACTAAACGTCTTATTCTGTTAGCTCTAAGTGAAAGCTACACTGAAAGCTTCGGTAATTAATGAATTTGGATCTGACACACCAATACTCCCCTTAGTGCTTGATTTATTGCTGAAAATTTGGAATTAGCCAAGTAAAATATGTCAACATATTTACATTTAATCAATCTCCAGTGTACTGGCCTGAATCTATGTGGCAATCCATACTAAGGAGGATTGGGCCCATTGATAGACACTGTTGTAAACCTCTGTGTCATTTGGGATTCCTTTTATTTCATGATCATGAAAGGAAGAGAAGTTATGTTCAGAATCTGGGGCCTAATTCAAAGCCTATTGTCGTCAGGCAAATTGTCATAAAGTTATCTATGTATGTTGCAAATTTCCAAAGGAGGGCTAAAGCCTGAAATAGGTGACTGATTTGTTCTTAATAGGTGCAACTTGAACTTCCACTTGAAAAATTATATATAATTTATTTATAACTTATTGAGGGTGGCCAACTAAGTCCTCAATACTCATTAAAACATCTTTTGTTGAAGCACAATTATATTAAAGCTGGTACACAGTGAGTACAGACTGAGGCTAGCCTTTTCCAAACAAAAAAAACCATGAGTCTGTTTTATCCTGAAGTATATTTGCTGATATTTGTTGCAATATAAACCTCAGAATGCTGAGTATCGATGTGCCCAGAGAGGATTGCCAAGCTGCAGATGACAGCCTGACATGCAGCAGTGTCAAAAATACTGAGAAAGACAGCTGTGTATGCATATCTTCAAGCTGGTACAGAGCCATCCCATAGAGTAATTGCAGGGGCTGTGAGAGACAGACATAGGAGAGCAAGAGAAGAGAGATTATTAAAGGCAATGACCTATGCTCAAATTACAGTTTTACTAGACATGGTAAGAATAATAAAATTGTAATTAGCTGTGCAGGTAAAGCTGCATAAGTGAGCTAAGTCATTTACCGACACATTTAAGATATCATACTCATAAATAGATGAGAAGGAGGGCTTGGTAGAGGCCAGCTCAGAGTGACTAAGGTGGCGAGTTGGAAGCATGAGATCAGAGCTAGAGGTCAACTCATGAGGCTCAGAGGACAGAAATTGGGGTCACTCTGGTCATGAATATGGAAATGGCTGTTGTTTGGGATAAGGGATTTAAAAGACTTTCTCAGACTGACACTCAGAGTTCTGTGTGCAGCACGTGCTTGAGCAAACAGGAAGTTTTTTATTTAAGGGAAGACACTGGATTAATACATTTAAATGCGTTTGTGTTGTTTCCAACGAGCTCTTACATGTTCCTCTTTGAGTCCTGAATTTATACCCCATATAAAATAGAGCAGTAGTGGGCAACCTGTGGCCCACGGGCCACATGTGGCACGTCAGGGCAAGCAGCTGGAGGGCCGCAAGACAATTTGTTTACTTTTGCACAGCTGCCCGCAGCTCCCAGGGGCTGCGGTTTGCTGTTCCCAGCCAATGTGAGCTGTGGAAAGCGGTGGCCAGGCCCGTGCTGCTTCCTGCAGCTCCCATTGGCCGGGAACGATGAACTGCAGCCACTGGGAGCTGCGGGCAGCCCTGCAAATGTAAACAAATGGTCTGGCGGCCCACCAGAGGCTTTCCCTGATGGGCCACAGGTTGCCCACCATTACTATAGAGTATCTAGTGCTAAGGAGTCTCTGCTACTGAACATTCCAACAATTACAGATGGTTCCACCCCATAAAATCCAGATCCCAACCTTCCTCAGGAATTCAGGGGTGTTTGGATTTAGGGATTTGGTTTAGGCCAAAGTGAAATGTACAAGAAATAGCGATTATCCTGTGTGTATAATGACCAACAGTAAATTATATATACATGGCAGCTTTTAAATGGAAGGCTTAAGGGACTTAATAATGAGCTATGGAGGATTTCACTTCTAAATTCCTGTTGAGGTCAAATCAGCAATAACAAATCACCAGTTGATGTCCAAGGACTTTCAGAGAATGAATTGGTGATATTAACACAGTACCCAGTAGTGCTGTTTATATATAAAGAACAACTTCCACCTTCATTCTGATTAGTTTTGATCTCTGGCTGGCATTGTGGTATATGCTCATTGGCTACAGAAAATGGCCATTCTTCTTAGCAAGGAAGACTAGTATTTTAAGAAGACAAGAAATAGGAGCACACGAGCCATGTGATAGAACTGTCTTAACTAAAGCATTATTCAAATAGGGTTATTGAAATTGTGTATCATTTCAATGTGCTGTTATGTACTGGCGTGCTCATAGAAAAGATCAGCCATGTATTTCATTGTAACTGATAGATATGGGCTGGACTGAAATAATAAGGTACAGGTCTCAATCCTTTAGATTTTTTTTTTTTAATCGGAAAATAGGAGAGAGGGAAAGGGGGAGGACAGATTTTCATCTGGTGTGAATCTGCTAAAGTCAAGGGTAGTCAATGGAGCTATACGAGTTTACACCACCTGGAAATCTGGTCCAATGTGTGCTATTAATGTGCTGTTATGGATTCAGATGATAAAAGAAGAACCAGTGATGTGCACCTGAGTGTGTCCACTGGCAGACAACTCTACAATAAATAATAGTCTGCACCTTTCCAAGTAAGGATGTCAGTGTGTTCTAAATGAAAGGCTTTCTTAATATACCCCTGAACAACATCAAGCCTGACCATAATCCAGAGAGCATTGTTACTCGTAGAGATATTGAAATTTACAAGTGGAATTAGACTCCCAACTCCCATTAACTTTCAGTAGGAGTTGGGCACTTGACTTCTCTGAAAATCCTAGTCACTGTATTTTGAATATGTTCTGACTTTCTAAATAGTCTGCATTTTTGTTTAAAAAAACCCATATGTATAATTTGGTAAATTTCTGTCTGAACATTTCAGGAATTCAGCACATCACTCCCCTTCTACACCTCCCCCCTTTCCCCCCCCCAAAAAAATAAAACCCACCAAAACAAAACTAACAACCACCAACACTGAGTTATACTCCAGGTTGGTCAAGGCTCTGGTTTATTTTCCAAATTGAGTCCTCAGGCAATAAGAATAATGTAATCCTGCCTCTCATCTCCCCTTTGAGACTTAAGGACAGGAATATTTTTAACAGGAAGAAAGAGAAGGCTAAGGGGGTCAAATACAATACAGTTCCCTGGAGAAAGAAAATGAATTTCATACTTTTTCTCCTTTTTACCTCTATCTTGTGGTTTTATGAGCCAAGTATCCACATGTCAGATTAGGACTGGACAGCAACTAGAAAATTTAATGATTGCTTGTGAAAAGAGAATTAATTATTTTTGGAGTAGAGGAGAGAGAGAGAGATTTGCCACATATTAACAAACACAACCAATACATGTGTATCAGAGCAGAGATCCATATTTTTCATAGTGCCACGCCTTTCTTAGGAGATAAACTGCTGGATGAGTCTGAGGTTTATTAATCTCCTTCGTGGTGAACACAAGTAGAGGACTTTGCACTAATCTAGCCTGGAGATGGCAAGACCTTACTAATAAGTTGTTCAAAAGCCTACTAAAATCTTCTACCACATCTTCTTTCATCTTAACTAGTTCAAGGGAGCTATTGATAATTTTTCTTTAATAATGGAGAATGATTAGAATCAAATTTTTAAAGTCTCCTTTAAAGTTTGAGTACAGTTATAAAAGTGACTATGTGAAATCAACACCTTCTTCCACCCCTTGTTTGTCATAGAGTATGTCTGCACTGCAAAAAAACAACCTGCAGCAGTGAGTCTCCAAGCCTCGGTCAGCTGATTCAGGCTCAAACAATGGGGCTAAAAACATCAGTGTAAACATTCAGGCCCAAACTGGAGCTTGGGTTTTGTGATCCATCCACCTTGTTGGGTTTCAGAGCTTGGGCTCCAGCTCAAGCAGGAATGTCTACATTGCTATTCTTAGCCCCATAGCACAAACCTGTGAATCTGAGTCAGTAGATCTGCACTCTGAGACTCACTGCAGCAGGTCTCTCTTTGCAGTGCAGCCATGCCCTTAGTCAGATCTACCTATTTGATTGCCAGACCCAAGTTTTTACTTCTATACTTCACGCTGACACAGCTATGGGACAGTGAGCTGGTATCTTGATTACCTTGTTTATCAGTACAATTTGTCAGTTAAACCTGAAGTCCCCAACTTAGTAAAGCACCGAAGCATGACCTTAAATTTAAGCATGTGCTTAGATGTTTCGCTGGACAGGAATAAATTTAAATCACATGGTTAAGTATATGGCTTAAGCTGATGGATACAGTAGGTGCAAAGAAAGCAACTTGATTCCATGTTCCAATATAAATTTGTAGAACAGACAGAAAACTGGTTACAAAGTAGCAGCCGTGTTAGTCTGTATCCGCAAAAAAGAACAGGAGTACTTGTGGCATCTTAGAGACTAACAAATTTATTTCAACATAAACTTTCGTGGGCTACAGCTCACTTCTTCAGATGCATAGAGTGGAACACACAGACAGAAGATATTTATACATACAGAGAACATGAAAAGGTGGAAGTACGCATGCCAATTGTAAGAGGCCAATCAATTGAGATGAGCTATCAGTAGCAGCAGAAGAAAAAACTTTGAAGTGATAATCGAGATGACCCATAGAAGGTGTGAGGAGAACTTAACATGGGGGAAAAAACATTCAATTAGTGTAATGACCCAACCATTCCCAGTCTCTGTTTAGGCCTAAATTAATTGTGTCTAATTTGCATATTAATTCGAGTTCAGCAGTCTCTCTTTGGAGTCTGTTTTTGAAGTTTTTTTGTTGCAAAACTGACACCTTCAAGTCTGTCACTGAGTGATTAGAGAGGTTGAAGTGTTCTCCCACTGGTTTTTGAATGTTATGATTCCTGATGTCAGATTTGTGTCCATTTATTCTTTTGCCTAGAGACTGTCCAGTGTGGCCAATGTACATGGCAGAGGGGCATTGCTGGCACATGATGGCATATATCATGTTGGTAGATGTGCAGGTGAACGAGCCCCTGACGGTGTGGCTGATGTGGTTAGGTGCTGTGATGGTGTCACTTGAATAGATATGTGGACAGAGCTGGCATCGGACTTTGTTGCAAGGATAGGTTCCTGGGTTAGTGTTTTTGTTGTATGGTGTGCGGTTGCTGGTGAGTATTTGCTTAAGGTTGGGAGGCTGTCTGTAAGCGAGGTCTGGTCTGTCTCCCAAGATCTGTGAGAGTGAGGGATCATCTTTCAGGATAGGTTGTAGATCTTTGATGATGCGCTGGAGAGGTTTCAGTTGGGGGCTGAAGGTGGTGGCTAGTGGCATTCTGTTATTTTCTTTGTTGGGCCTGTCCTGTAGTAGGTGGCTTCTGGGTACTCTTCTGGCTCTGTCAATCTGTTTTTTTCACTTCAGCAGGTGGGTATTGTAGTTTTAAGAATGCTTGATAGAGATCTTGTAGGTGTTTATCTCTGTCTGAGGGATTGGAGCAAATGTGGTTGTATCTTAGAGCTTGGCTGTAGACAATGGATTGTGTGGTGTGTCCTGGATGGAAGCTGGAGCCATGTAGGTAAGTATAGTGGTCAGTGGGTTTCTGGTATAGGGTGGTGTTTATGAGACCACCGCTTATTAGCACAGTAGTGTCTAGGAAATGGACCGCTTGTGTGGATTGGTCTAGGCTGAGGTTGATGGTGGGATGGAAATTGTTAAAATCATGATGGAATTCATCGAGGGCTTCTTTTCCATGGGTCTAGATGATGAAGAGATCATCAGTGTAGCACAAGTAGAGTAGGGGCGTTAGGGAACGAGAGCTAAGGAAGCGTTGTTCTAAGTCAGCCATAAAGATGTTGGCATACTGTGGGGCCATGCGGGTACCCATAGCAGTGCCGCTGACTTTAAGGTATATATTGTCCCCAAAACTGTTAGCATCTTTTGTGTTCTCTAGTTGTTAGTGCCCTTTGATTGCCTTTCCTTGTTTATTTGTTAGTTAACTTGAAAACAAATAAACTGTTTAAATATGAAGTAAGGAAAAACATTCTTTTGACTTGTAAGCTGAGCACACGTGATTGGGTGGAATGGAAAGAGAGCAATTACAGAGTCTTACAATATCGTTTTCCCAAAATCACTTTTCTGACTACAGCCTTGAACATGAGGGTTTCGCTGATATTGCTTTCTGAGTCAATAATTGGATTTCCATCCAAGTAAAACAAATTCAACACAACATGTGAATAAAGAGATAAGGATTATGAATATTCCTGATGTAAAGAAACCAACAAAATATCCTGCTATGCATGGTTACATTAAAAATAAATAAACTTTTCATTCTAAAAGCCACTCTCAAAATATAACAATTTCAAATAGTTCTCTTAAAAAAACAAAGGCTAAGCATCGATATGATTTTAGTCTCAACTGTTGTAGCCTCATAACGTGAATTTGCAAAGAATAATCCACACTAACTTTTGAGAGGACTATACATATTTCACAGTCTCCAGTTCTTACACCAGCTTACAGTTTATTTCACGTAAAGGGGACGTGATTCCTGCAAGTGTAATATCAAGTCTGTGAAGACCAAAAGTCTTCACAAATTGCAAGAATATAATGTGATGTGCAGCATCTGAAATTACACTTCTAAACTTGTGAAGAGAATGAAACTAGCATATTGTGTTCCTGTTACTGTACAGTTAAATGGTGACAGAGATAATGTAAGAATGCAAACATAGCCAGGCCTCTTCACATAATTAATTCCTTTGTGATGGAGAATATAATATTGGCCCTAAAAAGTCATTCTTTTGATGATAATTATAATAATGGGTGATATTCACCCATAGTTAATCCAGCCCCAAGTAACCCGTTGGCCCTTTACACTTTCTAATGTTGCCAGCTCTGTTTATCTCATTGTAGGTTCCTGAATTTCTGACCTTTTTCTATGTGTCTCTCCCATTCACCTTTTGTGTCTAAAAACAGCACTGTCAAAGAGGGAGGGGGGAGAGAATATGTACAAAAATGGCAGAGTTTTTTTGTGCATGTCTCCTGTGTGCCAACATAATGGCAACATCCTTACAAACAGCTGATTCTTATCAGCAGTGTTTGGAAACTGTCTGATATCATCCATCTGCTTTACAGGTCAATCACAATGCTGTTTGCTATAAAATGGAAAACACTGAGAATAGAAGCACATTTACTCATGCCAATCATGCCGTTCTCAGTGTCTAGCTTGCCAACAGATTGCTGATAATAGAAGCAACATTCTGCTGTTGAAAAAGTTTAGCCAATTTAGGAAGCAAGTGCCCTGCACAATTCCTGGGGCTGGAATGGATGACCACAAGGCAGGCCCTGTGTAAAGCTTTTGGAAAGAGGCTAATTCTCAAATTCAAGTTGGTCTCACGTATGTAAAATATCAGACAATTCCTCTTAGCAGCCTGATTGCAATCCCTATGCTTTGTTTGATACTGCTTAAATTAGTTCCTTTTATGCAGATGATGGTGTCATGGGTCTTTTATACCTTAAGGATCTAAGACTGGATGCTACTATTCTGATGATTTGATCTTCTGTTTCAAACATCTAATTAGCGACTTATTTTTCCCCCTAACCATCTTCCTCTGGTGCTTTAATATAACCCTTTTCATGCTTTTGTCATCTCAGCTCTCACTATAAGAGTGCACGATCTCCCCAGGCATTACAGCCACGCAGTACTTTACAGGTGCATTCTGCTACCACCACAACAAAATGTGTTACTTCAATTCGTTTAGTTTTCTCTTTATAATGTACATCACAGTGAAGTCTCAAATCCCCATGCTCACTCCTGTAGGCTACTGCACAGGAACAAGTCTTAAACTAAAAAATAATAAAAAGAGCAACACCAAACCCATCTTTTTTGTTCCAATTTTGCAGGTCTTGAAGGTGACAGTAGTTCAAAAGCTATGTAATGTTTGGAATAGAGATTTGTCATCCTTTTCATGCACTCCAGTACCAGGCAATACTGTTTGGTGATGGGAAGGCCATGCAAGCTTCTGCCCCAATCCCCTCTATTTTGAATAAAGTTCACGTAAACTTAATTTTTTTTATTTTCATATGTGTAAACCCTTGTAGTTTCTGGTGATAATGCAGAAAACCCTTGAGTAAGAGGCTGTTCTTTATAGATTTCTGGTGTAAGATGGAAGTATAAAAAATGTTGGGAGAGACCTGATTTTGTGAGATGTTGAGTCCAGTTTTTGTAGATACAAAGAAGTGCAAATAGTGTGAATAAATGCATGCATTGGGTGATTCCCAAACCAAATGCATTAGTCTTTTGAAGCCCTCCCATCATTAGTTAACAGTGACTCATATTTTGTTAATATCCAAGACTAACTAAGTGAATAGGAATTAAGGTATGTACAATTTTTACATAGAAAATACAGAAATATGACCTGTTATACAATAACATTATTTGGCCCACTAAGTAGTTAGCATTAAGCTTAATTTCTTCAGTCCTTGCACTCTGGGAACATGAAGACATAAAACATTGAGTCATAACAGCTGGAAAGTCAGTAGGTTAATATTAAGGGCTACTGTCAATGTATTCACAATCTTCTTTGATCAAACTTGTGCTTAGTGCTGGTAGAAAAATAGTCATTAATATTCTAATTCTCCATTATTACCCAGCGTAACCAAGTAGTCTTCATTAATAAGGATCAAAACATAACATCAGATTTCTTGTACATTACATAAATGGGATGTGTGTTGTCTGTGTGTATTTGTATATGTATCAGTATCTATTGTAGGCAGAGGTACTACATGACAATTTTCTGTTCAGATTTCTGGCCAGGACCCTAGAAAAAATGAAAGGCGATACCACACTGCACCTGGACTCCATTTCAAATATCACAGTAAATCCAGCACAAACTGGAACAGTACTTCAGGAATTGAGTCAATTCTTCACATATGTGCATAGTTGGCAGACATGATCAATAAAACTCATCATTGATATACTTCACTAACGAGTGCCGCGCTTGGTGAATACTTCAAAAGAACTTCCATTCACTCAGCTGGGAGTAGATCAAAACGCACTGCAGCACATTTAATGCACAGTAGCAGGGTCTGCATGGCCAGTTAGTGCGCGGCAAGTTAGTGCACTTATACCCCAGCTTACAGATAAAGAACTCCCTGTCAGTGGAATGCCATGGATTTTAATGGGAGTCTTGCCTGAGTAAAAATACCAGGATCAAGCCCTGAATTTTCCCAGGGATCAATTCCCTCTTATTATTTCTAGTTATACGCTTTAAATCTTCCTAAACAATTCCCCTCCCTCCCTGATGTTTACGCCCTTCAGAGAGATATGTTGACAGTTATCACCTTCTCCTTAGCCAAGCTATAAATATTTATTTCCTTTAATCTTTCCCATAAGTCATTCCCTCCAGCCTCTCTGAATGTGATCTTGTCATGACTGTTAATATACAGGATCAGCAGCTCAGCTTCCTCCTGTGCTTGGAGCAGTTTGAAACTGCCCTATATCATGGTGCTGCAAATATTGTGTAGATGGAGAGCCAATATGTGGCCATCCAAGACTTTCTGAGCTGGAGGGGGGCATGTTTGTTTGCCAGCATTGAATGTTTCTGTTGCACAGCTCAATTTTTGAAAGGGAGGGGCAGGGGACAAAAATACACTACTTGGTAACCTTGAAAATGCTTTTCAGTGGTCAAGTCTAACAGAAAGTACTACAAGAGAAATGAGCTTTTTGGCACAAAAGACAGGCTATTAACCTCCTGTCAAGTCTGGCTTGTCAGGCAGCCTGCTGAATCTTCATTTATTTGTACAATGCTGGCTTTTTTTGAGCTATAAGAAAGGGAACATGTCTCCACGTACACCCTAGTATATTTTAGTTGTGAGATGTGACTTCGCTTGGATTTCATTTTCAAGCAAAAGAGATCTGAGTTCTATTTCCACCATTAAAAGATGAGAACGAGAGCAACAGTAGTAAACTTCCATTAAATTTGCTATTTCAGAGCGATGCTTAAGTTTGCTACTAGAGACTTCCCTTGATGAGTCTGTGATAAAATTAAACAAACAGGGATCTTATAGGCACTTCTGAATGTTCGATATATTTCTTTTCTGAGTTAAAATTTAGTCCCTGTATAGACTATTTGAAGTAGTGATGTAAGCAATTGAAATAAATACATCTGTAACTCATGGATAAAGAACTATTTTCTCTCCGGAACCTGTTCCCTTTGATCTGCTTCAGAGAGACAGCCCTATTGAAAATGGGGCTATTACCTTGTTATTACTGTGCAGTACTTTAGTTCCTGAGAGAGTCTTGTGCTGTTATGTAAAGATTTAAATAAGTGGTTTGAAATTCTGAATATGCTGAACTACAGTTCCAGCACAAGGTTAAAAGTTGATTGGGCAGCTGCAAAATGCTTTCAATGATATCATTGGTTGTCCGATAGGCCACCAGCAATGTTGATAGGTATGTAGATTTGATTCCTTTGAACATGATGTGAAAAACTAAGTGAAAATAATGATTTATCAGGAGAGAGAAGATACTTCTAAATGGATGTCCCTGCCCAAAATGCTTACAAAGTGATTTATGGGAATTTAGATATGACTCTTCCTACAGTTAAGGAATTCCAGTGGCAACCAGGACAATGCATCCGTGTTCCCATGTCTTCCAAACTGCATATACCTATGCCAGAATGATAACATGACAGAATGAGAGCCCTTTTCTATAGGTAATAGCTGCATGTTCAGCACAAGAATTGTAGTAGGCTTATTGTTGGTAACAATGTAAACTTCCCCATCATGTGGAAATGTGGAGTTTTCAGATTCCATATACACTTAGATCTCCCTTTTCTGTAGGAGCATGGTTTTCTTTTCTCTGCTTTAGTTAAGGTTCAGGAAGTGAAGGCAACTGCTCTATTCATTCCAGTCTCTTCTAGTATATTCTAGACTGTTGCAGTTCCTGATGTTTTTAGACTTTTAAAAGGGCATAAATCAGTCTACAGCTTCCAAGGTAAGCTGCTTGTGTATCTCCTCCCTTGCTTTCCCAGTCAGATTTGCTGTTCTTGTACCAAATGAGCCTTTAGTTACTTGCATCAGTGTTGAAGCCTTCATGTTAACAGTTAAAAAAAAAATCAGGCCCATTTCTACAGGCAATGAAAGTATAAAGATGCTTGTACATGTTGCCTGCAGCCAGCAGACTTTCAGCTGAGGACATTGCATTGTATACTTAATCACTAGATACTTCATTTAGGAACTGCCTAACATGTTTCCTTCCACCTTCTTCAAATTTGCCAGCTACTCAGTATTTCTCTTTCTAGCTCATTCCATCAGTAAGGCTCAATATATGGAATAAAGTTTGTGCTGAGAAATAATATCCCCCTTAAGATTTCAACTAAGTCCTGAAACCTGTTTGTTTTTTCAATTTCAATATACCATAGGTCGTCTTCCTCATTATGGCTAAAATATGCAGCCTTATGGCTTTCGTTAGCAGTAATTTCATCTACATGGAAGTACTGATCAAGGTATTTAGCATGTGGGGAAACTCTTCGCTGTCACTACATTTAAACAGCCATCTTAATCTTGGGGATCCGATCTGAGGTAATTGTTCAGGGAGCAAATAGGAATCTTTTAGCCAGTGGTTTTTAGATTAGTTCATATTGTTGACTGCTAAGCAGCCCTCCTGCGGTTACCTTCTCTCCAAACCCCAACTCCACACCTTCCCTGCAACAAGTTAGAGCTCTGTTTCCAAAATAGGAGACAAGAGGCGCTGCTTCTTGCTTATCGCCCCCCTTTTTGTATCTCTGTTGCTTGCTTCCCCTTGCAAGATGTAGGACTTCACATCATCTGTTAATACTGAATTCCCCTTCCCCGCTTGCGCTTTATATTGCCATCTTGTTTGTTTGCTTCCCTTCCAGTTGTCTGCAAATCAGATCACAGTTGAAATTAACACCATCAAAACACTTGCTTAAAGCATTCAGCAGGAAGGAACAAGGGAGCAGCTGCAGCTGCTTTTATTCTGAGTTAAAAACAAAATTCCCTGAAAATCTTCTTTAAGGAAATGTAGTTGGTAGGGCTAGAATTAAGAAGCATCACCGCTTGGATACTGCTAGCTACTTTGTTGTCATCACAGAAGTAACTCTGGGCTACATAAGTGCTCTGCAGGCCACCGGTGATTTCTGGATCTCAACTGGACAGTCACCGGTTTAAACTATCCAAACAGGATCCCTCTCTGATCATTCGCTGTTGTCTACTGAAGAAGCAAAAACCTTCACCTGGGTTTTCTTAATTAACATTTAACTTTTATTTAAACAGAGAAAATCCCAAAGGGCTGGCAAACTCCGAACAGCCCTTCTAACCAGTTTGTAAAAAAAAAAAAAGTTCTCTTCTCAGCTGTCTGAGCCTGCTTTGCAGACCTAGAGAAGGGTGCAACCTGTGACATTAGCTGTAACAATATATCATATTATCCTATTTACAGGCAGAATTAGCAAATAGTAACCTATTTCAATATGTATGATTGACTGACTGTTCCTGGCTTAAAATTTTGGGTAAAGCATACTTAATATTCAGGGGACGTTCGTCAGTCCAGGCACAAACTAACCAAGAATTTCCAAAAGCTACAAAACACATTTTATGTATTCTTTATTTAATTGATAGATTCATACAGATTTAAGGATAAATTGTGATTTTTTTCCCATTTGAATGTCACACCTGTCTCTCTTCAGTAGTGAAACGCAACAGCATGAAGTTGGCAGAATGTAGTGCTGCGTGATGCTCAAATCTCAGTATAGCTAATAGCACCTCAAGAAGCTGCCTTGTTACCATGGCAATTGACATGCCCAGGAGTCACTTTATAAGAGCATTGCTGTGGTAACCACTGCTTGGTGGTGCCATGACAGGTGGTAGCCGTTAAGCCCAGGCTTCAGGGGACAGGGATAGGGTTGGCAGGCCCCATGTGTTTGTGTGAGGCACTACGACCAAGCAAAGATCCTGTCTCATGCCCTGCAGGCCCAGGTAGCAGTGGTGGTGGTGACGGCTCCTGCTTCTGGGTCCAACTGCTGTTGCTTCACTTATAAAAAAGGTGAGCTTTTAATAGATATAAAATTATACATTGAGAGGAGGTGGAAATAACTGTTTTGAGATTTGTTCCTCCCCTATTGGAAAAATCACAGGCCACCAGTGCTAATGTTACTGATATTATTTATATCAAAGTATAGTCTTAAAGTAAAATGGGGTTAGGAGTCTGAAAAGGAGAAAGGCAATAATCTTTGGTTATAAAATACTGAACAGCAATGATGCTGCTTTGGCCAGTTAACCATTATCACAATGGCTTTTCATGATACACCATACAAAATATGAAAATGATGGCTGTTCTCTTCTGCCCAGGCTTAATTCACATTTGCATTAAATTCTCACTGCATCTTATTGTATCACTGTGATATAAAAGGCATTGGTATTACTGGGTGTGGATTTTATTCACTGAATAAATTGTCCTTGAATTTAACACTTATTAGCATTTGAGAAAATACTGGAAGTATTTGAGGAAATGTTGAAAAAGCAGGAGCTGACATACTTGCCATGATAACTTTAACAAAGCTGTATTAAAAAAGATATGCATGCAAAGATAGAGTGGCATAATGAAGCCTCCCACACATATCACAGAATGAAATATTTATACTATAATCATACTATTAATAAAAAGATGGATCAGCCAACTCCTACTGTAATAAGACTCGGCTGAAAGATTGGGTACTGCCTTGGGGAACTAAATTCACATCCAGACAACTGAGAACTGGAAACAGGCACTCTGGACTAGTTAGGGAATTCCTCCATCTGAATTTACCACAAGGTTGTGCAATACACGGGCTTTGTGAATATGACTGTTTCCCTCCAGTAGCTAGTCCCAATGACCATAACAGCCTTATTTCACGAGAAGTAGAGGAAAGCCTGTGCTTCTAGTGCTGATGGTCCTCCTGGATTCCATCTCTATTGAATGCTCAGGTCATTCTGCCATGGCCTGTCACGTTTGAACTATAGGTCAAAGATTATTAAGGAAGGTTGGTCTTGTGGGTAAAGCACTGGACTGGACCTCAGGAGACTTGGGTTCAAGTTCCTATTTAATGCTCTGTTAAGACTTCCACTGTGACTTCAGGAAAGTCACTGATGCCCTTTGGACCTACCTTTGTTCTCCATTTGTAAAATGAGGTCATACCCCTTTTCTCTCATCTGTTGTCTATGTATTTGGATTGCTAACTCTTTTGGGCAGGGAATGTCTGTCACAGTGTTTTGTATAGCACAGATGGGACCTGGTTTCAGTTGGGGCCTGGAGGTGCTATTGTAATACAAAATATAAATAATAAAGTCAGGACTTGGTCCTCTTCTCATTTCTTTCTTGAGTCCAAAATCCATCTTTCTGTCGTTTGGTGTATGTGAAATTAGCCTGGTGATCTCATTTCAGTTCCCAGTGAATGAGTGTCTGCACTCCCAAAAATCCACCACCACAGCACTGAGGGGCAGAATTTTTGGCGATACTAGCAGAGGGGCCAAGAATGGAATAGGGCCTAAATATGAACCATCTTCTCTTCCTCATCAAGGTTAGACACATTGGCTTACGTTGCTGCAGATGCTATACCTATTCTGTAAACAGAGGACTTCGAACTCCACCACTGACTATCTGGCCACCTTCGAGTCTTAAATGCATTCTGAAATTTCCACCTACCAAAAAGGGCTTGTCTACACACAGAAATTGACTGGAATAGCAATTGTGGAATAAACTATTCTGGAATAGCTCCTCTGTGATAGCTTCCCATATGGGCTTTACTCTGGAATAATTTAGTGCCCTTTGCGAGCTTCATGGGGAAGGGATTGTCTTTGTTGTACATTGGCTCACATGGTGGGGCCCCAGTCCCTGATGAAGTCCTTTAGGCACAGCAGCAATACAAATAATAAATGTTGTCCCTCTACTGAGCTGCGGCAAATTTTGGGGGCCTCCCAGGTCAGTTTCCCATGTGGAGCAGAAATGAATGACTCAGGATATTTTCTTTGTGTAATTAGTTTATTGACAAAATGTACAGAAATCCTGAAGGACGGGTGGAAACAAATAGCACATAGGCAACCCCCTATGGCAGAATCCTCAGGCCCAGTACCTCTGCCTTATCTCAAGAGGCAATTCTCTTTCTTGGCCTCTCCCAGGTACTCACGCAGACTCACAAGCCAAAACTGTTTGCTGCTGCTTCTCTCCAGCTTCTGCTGACTCACTCCCACTGCTTAAACACATGGGGAAGCAGCCCCTCACTCTCCTGTGGCCGTATGGGATGGTCAGGTGAGCCTGGGCGTCATGATACCCCCTTTTGATACCAACCTTCTGACTAGTTACATGCTTGTATTCACCTTTTCCAATACAGAACATTGCTCTTACAGCAGTGACCCTTAATGGCAGCCCATTACAATAATATGTTGGTGTAACGTTCCTGGCAAGGAGTAGGAGGGAGGGGTAAGATAAAATAACAATGAGGCTCCTCATTTCTGGCTCCTCAGAGTGTTGTTCGAATTTAGACGCCTTTCTACATCAGTACAGCATTTGCAAATATTTCTGAGGGAGGCCAGCTGTAGGGGAGCTTTACGTGTCATCTGTGCTTATGACCCAATGTATGTATTCTCCCTGTTCTAATGTTCTGTTTTGTTCTCACATGTCCTCTTTTATGCTGTGAAAACAGTTTGCCAAGGTGCTAGCACTTGATGCTAATAAAGCAGAAATTGGGGTCTGATTTCTGTGCATATTGCACATCCTGGAATTTTGATTATGCATTTGTATTTTGGTGGTAAACATAGAGGACTTGATTTCTCATTGCCCTATGACTCTTTATGCTACTAGGCAACCTAAAGGGAGTATAAAGCCAGATGATTTGCCCACTGCTGCAAACCTACTTTGGAGGACAGAAAAACCCCAAAGATCACCCAAATATGGGGAGGCATAAAGCCACCTTTGTCCCCTCCTTTCTATCTTGTACTGAACGTAGCTGGGCCAGAATGGACAATCTGGCTGAGGAATCTGAGTAAACTGGATATTTTGCTCCCAGAACACACTTCTATTTGCCTTTTTCCCTAGTATTAAATGGCTGACTCTCAAAGAGCAGCTGACAATTAGATTAGGAGTTTGATACATATATTGCTGTAAGGAAATAGCTGGCACATAAATGCACAGACTACAGCCATAAAAACCTTGTTTTATCAGATCTTACAAGCTAAGCAGGGTCAGATTGTGTCACTGATAGATCTCCAAGGAAAACATAGTCATTGCTAGGAATGGCATTGGGACATCTCATTTCCCTCTGAGTCTGTAATGAAGTAGTGCCCCAGCACAGGCAAAGTGTGCTGCTGGAAATGCCATCTTTCTAGTGAGAAATGAAATTGAGGTTCTGACCACTTGTGTTCATGAATGATCTAGCTGATCTTACCGTTTGAAAGAAAAGAGGCTTTAACCTTACGATGCTGGCCAAATGCTAACCTCAGGCATTTTATTCCAGCTAATTTCTGCCATGAGTTTCCATCAAATATGGTATTCTTCTTTGCTTCTTGTCCTAAAATACTGTAGAATGTAGATGTGCAGTTGTGACAGAACGTACCCTGTATTCACACCCTACACAGTTGTAATAATCTTTGTATAATTTGTGCCTTGTAAGGTATCATTTAAAAACTCATAATTTGGTGATCAGAATCATCCTGTCAAAATCTTTTTGTAGTTCATAAACTTGTTATATTGTTTTATCTAATCCAATGTGTTTACATTGAAATGTCTATGAAACTCCATTTGGGGTAGTAAGTTGTGTGCATATTATTTCTATTAAAGAAATAACAAACTTTATATAATGTGTTGTCCAGGAGAAGGCTGGGCAGTACAGGGCATACATCTCTGGGGGAAAATGTTGGGGTTGCCCTGCAGTATAACCAAGGCCAGTGAGAGCCAAAGTGTAACCCAATGGTGGCTGGCAGTCTCCAGTTACACACAGACACCCAGGGTATGGTTTGCATTCTGGAAGGTTGTTTGTGAGCAGCCCAGATGGAAGCCACTTCAGCAAGGCATTGTAAGGCACCCAAGGTTTTAGGCAGGGGTGACACAACTGCTCATCAGTATGGATTGCACCCTTGTATGTCACAGCAATGTTAAACACCTGTGTCCTGCCCCAGAAGCAGCATCACTTCCATGGTAAGTAAAGTGAAACTTGAGGGGGGGCGGGATTACCTACCTTACAGGGATGTTGAGCTTCATGTGACAGATGTTGGTAAAGAGCTTTGATACCCTCAGGGTTTGATTTTGAAGTGAAAGGGGTTAGCATTAATATGGAAAGCTGATATATTGTTACAGAGATATGGAAGTTGTAGATCCTTATGATATTTCTCATATTAATAGCAAAATAATGGCTCTGAAATATTACCGATTGTTCAATGTATCAGAGTAACCATATGAGAAAGTGAACTTCATTCAAATTGATAACAAAAAGTGCCATTCACCACCCTCCGCTTCAGCCCAATACAAACACTATGAAAACTAAATAGGAAGAACAAACACCAGCTTTCTAAATGCCCCCTCAGCCTGCTTCTGCTGCCATCAGTCAGTGGCAAAAGTCTCACTTAAGTGGTAACAGGATTGGTCCCCTTATATAGTCCTAGAAAGATGAAAGTCTTCCCTGTACAGAGAGCCTGCCCAAGACCCTACAACGCTATTTAAAGCCTTAACACAAGTTTGTTACAAGAGTGTCCTAGGAGACATTAACACAGGGCCACCCAGAGGATTCAGGGGGCCTGGGGCAAAGCGGGGGAGCAGACATTAAAAAAAGGTGCCACCTGCCGTGGTGCTTGTACTCACTGGGTGGCGCTCCAACTCTGCGGCAGCGGATCCTTCACTCGC
Source organism: Malaclemys terrapin pileata (assembly GCF_027887155.1). Classification (NCBI taxonomy): domain Eukaryota; kingdom Metazoa; phylum Chordata; order Testudines; family Emydidae; genus Malaclemys; species Malaclemys terrapin. The sequence goes on from NC_071512.1 coordinate 31,895,946, forward strand.
TCCGCGTCTTCAGCAGCACTGAAGGACCCGCCGCCGAAGACCTGGAGTGACTGAAGGGCCCGCTGCCGAAGTGCCACCAAAGACCCAGACCGCCACTAGCCAGGGAAGGGATTCTCGGCCAGGGCTTGCGGGGGCCCTGTGGGGCCCGGGGCAAATTGCCCCACTTGCCCCCCCTCTGGGCGGCCCTGCATTAACATACAATGTTGATACGAAATAGCAGCACACAGATCATTAGCATGCAGTTACAGCCTGAAAATAATTAGTCAGATTTCAATCATTCAGATGAGTACAATACAATAATAATCTAAATATAAATTACAGCTTGTTGTGGGTTTTTTTTTTTATAGCTCTTCATTATAGTCGAGTTATCCCAAAGCAAGTTAAAATAATGAGTTGGGAAGTGGTAATGCAGTGAGTGACCTTGTCAGCAAATGCAGCAGTCATTGTGGATCATATTTTCAAAGAGCTCCATTTTCATCTAGTCACAAAATAAGTGGCCAGATTTTCAAAAGCACTTTGCATGTGGAGTGCACGTCGAGTGCTGCACACTCCTGAAAATCTGGCCATACGTGTCTCAAGGGGTGATGCTGGAGGGTCTTTTGAAAATCTGGCCCTTATATAGGTGCCCAAATGGGAGCAGAGCTCTTCTGAAAGTCTGGTCTGAATGGTGGGTGCTGCACATTTGAAAAGCCAGTCATTAGCACTTTTCATAAGCGCTTCCCTTGTGTTGAACAATAGGTTGCACACAGCCTTGGCAATGAGGGTATGTTGTCCTTGACACCATTGTTTGCCCTTCCTCACTTGGAACTTGCCATGAAACAGGAGCAGAGATAAACTAAGTGCAATTATCCCACCATCTGCGTATACAATATGCAGCAATACCCTATGCTATTTTGCTAGTTTGCTAATCCTCAAACTTTAACACTTCATTTCTAAATTACTCAGCACTGACTGTAATATTTGGTAGATTCATATATTCAACATAAAATATGCTTACACTGGGGAGGATAACTGGGTCAACATGTTGATAAACCCCTATAATTAAAAGCAGATGGGTTTCTGTCCATGTGGCAAAGCTGTGATAGTTTGTGTTGTTTGCATGTTATTGCTTTGTGTTTCTTAAAATTTCATTTTGGCATCAAACAAATCATGTTTGGTTGTTATTAGGCACTACAGTATGAGAGCAGTTTGTATCTGTAACTTATTTTTTGGGGAGAGGGGGGCATCAGATTTAGCCAGATATCAAAAATTATTTGGTGAATTTTGGCTTACACTGAGGGGAAATGCTAAACAAAGTGGCTACTGTATATTCTGTTGCCTTAGAGACTGAAACATCTGTATCCATGCAGGCAAGTGATGCAGACATGGTAAGATATGACTTCCTTGCATTCCTTGTGTTCATTTTGCTGTCAACTGAAATGTTTTATGGTGGCAATATGCTGGAATTCTTTTGCACTGTATGTCTCTGGTTCTGTGGCATATCTTGGACTACAAGAGCTTTTTAATTAAAGTCTAACTCTCAAGTCAGGACGCTCCCTGAGAAAAGATGCTTTCACGTGAATAATTTTTCAAGATGAACTTGGAGGGACTTGAAATGATTGTGGTACTGGTGATAATTGTTGCATTTGTGAAAGCACTTGAGCATCTGGGTCTCCTAGAAGGCAGTTATGAAGGTAGGACATTAAGAAATAGAAAATATTTGGTTCGGAAAACCATTTGCTGCAGAGCATTCTACTTTAATCTGTATGTATGCAGTGTTTGGGTAATAGATGAACTGAACAGAAGCTCAAATGACTTAAGATGCTTTATTTAGATAAATGAAATATGTAAGGTGTTTTGTATATCTCCATACAGTAATGCAGCTCTGATTTTAAGGAGAGTTTGACACACAGGTAATCTTAGACAATTATTTGTCTCTAATTAAGCTGGTTTCAAGAACTTCCATGCAGATCTGTATGGTTTTGGTAAACTGTAAATTGTATACTGGAGCTCTGATTATGATGAAGCTTTTCATGTTAGTAAGTTTATTGTTATAACTTCTCATTTGTTCTAATTGTTTGAAGCATTATTTATTATTAGGTATTGGCTAAAGTTGCTGGTACAATAGAAAACACTAAGGTTATTTGGAAGCACTTTTCTATGATAAACAATTCCTTTGTCACATCTTTGCCGTTTTTTAAGAATGTTTATCGTTAACATCTCTTCTTAGCCTTGATATCTAGCCTCATGAATGTTTCAGGAGAATACTGATTGCAATGTAAATATCCTTTGTTGAAGATACTTGCAAAGGGTTGACTGTGAAAGATGCTCTTCTTCTAGTTTCTTCAGTCAGTTTTACAAACTGTGTCATTCATGCAGAAACATGGAAACATTAAATAGATAAAGGCATGAAGCTGAATTTTGTACAATGATCTTTTAAATCAAAATATGGCTGTGGAGACTGCTTCATTGTTTAAAGCAAGGACTAGATTTACAGTGAAGTCTAAGTATCCCTGAATTTAATATACCTTGGAATAGCTGCTTTTTATGGGAACTTTAGGGCCATTTTTCATAGTGAGCTACAAGTACGCAGGTATTTAAATAACCTTCAGCTAACCATTGATACTCAACAATTACTCTTTCCTGTTTCAGAGCTTATGACAATCTGCAAAAGATAAAGTTGGTAGCCCCATATGAACTACTTGACAAAGTTTAGTACAAGGTTTCCAGGAAACTAGCAGCAAGTACTTAATTGGGAGGAGAACAGTTGTAAAACTTTGTCAGTGATTGTGTGCTTTACTTACTAATTCTAGTATGCATACCTGGTTCTTATTCTTGCTATCTTTTGAACATCTTTTCCCTAACCTCCTAGGTGCTTAGAAAAATGAGAGGTAAGTGAAGATAACATTTTGAAGCTATATGTATGTCCTTGAGCAACTGCTTTATTTATTTGCTTTAGCATTGCAACTTATGTTAAAATAAGATGCTGCAAATGAGACTTACTGCTTACAGAGAAACACAATTATTTTGGCTTTCATCAGCCTTTAGAAGACTTTGCACTCTTTATCATAGGATACAGTTATACATCTTCCCTGATATATGGTTAATCCTGTCCAGCTTCAGCAAAGTCCATTGTGTTCAAACGCAACAATTCACGTATTTTCTGAATTCCTTTGTTGTCTGAATAAATATAAAAAGGAAATGCTATTTTGCATCTTGGTAAGCAACGAGAACTGAAGGAAATTTAAGAAGAAAATGCTGTTGATTTGTTGGGTGCATGGTCCCCATGTCTGACCACCTCAGATAGTTTCAAGGAATGCTGATATTATCAGCAGGGAATTGCACATTTAGTACCATTAACTTTTAAGGGGTGGTTGCTTTGCATATTTGCATTTCTTAGGGGAAAATATAGTTGGATATGATTGTTTTCTGAAGCAGATTAGTTTAAGATGTTTATTTGACTGTAGGTCAGAGTTATTATTTTGTATTATGCTGAAAATAGCACATGGTAAATGTTGTTTGATGCTATAACATCAAAGGACCTCCCAGAATAATAATTAGTTTGAATCAGAGTCAGTATTTATCTTAATTTCATGACATAAACAGTTATTTTTATGTACTTAAACAGATACTGTTTCTCCAGATGGATGTGGAAGTACATAAACACCCCCCCCCGACACACACACGTGTGTGTGTGTACCCTATATTTCTGTTTTTAATATGCCTTCTATCACTGTGATATCTTAGAGATAACATGAAGAAACACCAAGTCTGCTTAAATGAGTTGTTGCACAGCATTTTCATGTTGCGCAGCAGAGGATATTGAAATCTCCATTAGAATGCATTGGCTCTCAGATCTTGTGTACTGTGTTGGTACAGAAAAGCATTACATTTCATACTGATCCTGTGATTGCTGTTCTATTGGACAAGATGCTAATACCTCTGTTACTAGTCCCATTCAAGTCAATGGGATTTCTGTTGAATAAACTGCTACTCACCATGTGTAAAGGTATAGTAATCTAGTCCCATATATTTAACTATTTTGAGCTACGACCGTACTAAAATTTATGAAGTGCTTGAAACCCAGGTATGCTGGTAGCACTTCATCAAGGGAAGAATAGAGAAAAAACAAACTTCTGTGGATACCCTTAATTAGGCAAGAACAAAATGTATGTCTAATACACCAGGCAGCAGAAATGTGTGCACTAAAACTCAAATATGCATATGGTTTGCTTGGTAAATTAGATGCTTAACTAGCAAATAGGCGAAAAGGTAATTTGCACTGAAAGCACTTATTAGACTATGCTGTATACAAACAAAGACTTTTTGTTAATATTTATTTCTTATTAGCACCATACATTGAAGTGGGTAAATACTATACCCAATGTATGTATATATTAATAAATTTGAGGCAGAGGCTCAGATTTGCCATTGATATAAGCAGGCAGAGCGTTCTGCAGAACTCCCACTTTTGGGAGAAATGATATTGCCTTTCAGAAATTAAGGTCAACTTTTCCAAAAGCGGCCACTGACTTAGTGTGCCTTTTTTGGGTTCTCAATTCCAGCAGCCCTTCCAGATCTGAGGTTCAGAACAACTGGGTGTTCCTAACTGCAGCTGAAGCCCAGGGTAGCTGTGAGTGCTCTGTGCTTCTATGAAATTGTGTCCTTAGTAGTGTTAAAGGCAACTTTGGACATTTAGTCTAAGCCATTTAGGCTATGTCTACATTGCAATTAAACATCCACTGTTGGGCCAGGTCAGCTGACTCAGGCTCAGGCTAAGGGGCTGTTTAATTGCAGTGTAGATGTTCAGGCTCAGGCTGGAGCCCTGTCTCTGGGACTCTCCCCCATCATGAGGTCCCAGAGCCCGGGCTTCTGGCTGAGTCTGTATTTCAGTGCAATTAAACAGCTCTTTACCCCGAGCTCCTTAACCCATGTCAGCTGACAAGGGCCAAGTTTTTAATTGCAATATAGACATACCCACAGTTTCATTGGCAGAGCTGATAAGAATTTGAGAGTTCCTGGTTCCCAGTCCCATGTTAGTTCCACTTGTCCATGCTGTCTCTGTGTATTTAAAGGGCGTGCCTTTGTGCATTTTGTTGAGAGAGAACCAGCAGCTGTAACTCACTAGATTTTCTGTGCCCCATTTTGAGGTCCTTACTCAGGGAAATTACCCTTGAGTCAAGGTTTGATTTATTTGACATAGACCAGAGAATAATGAGCATAGTGTAAAAATAAAAAATCCCCCGAAGTTTTAAAACCTGTTCAGAAAACCCAGAAAACATTTATATCAAATAAAACCCTCAAAGCTCTTCCCTGACTCCTCATGCATATTAAAAAGTACTGGTGAAACTTTATGCCACCAGTTTACTAAACAAATTGACATTCTAATCATAGAAGATTAGGGTTGGAAGAGACCTCATGAGGTCATCTAGTCCAACCCCCTGCTCAGAGCAGGATCAACACCAATTAAATCATCCCAGTCAGGGCTTTGTCAAGCCAGGCCTTAAAAACTTCTAAGGATGGAGATTCTACAACCTCCCTAGGTAACCCATTCCAGTGCTTTACCACCCTCTAAGTGAAATAGTTTTTTCCTAATATCCAACTTAGACCTCCCCCCCTGTAACTTGAGACCATTGCTCCTTGTTCTGTCATCTGCCACCACTGAGAACAGCCTAGCTCCATCCTCTCTGGAAGCCCCTCTTCAGGTAATTGAAGGCTGCTATCTAATCCCCCCTCACTCTTCTCTTCTGCAAATAAGCCCAGTTCCCTCAGCCTCTCCTCATAAGTCAGGTGCCCCAGCTTCCTAATCATTTCTGTTGCCCTCCGCTGGACTCTCACTAATTTGTCCACATCCTTTCTGTAGTGGGGGGCCCAAAACTGGATGCAATACTCCATATATAGCCTCACCAGTGCCGAATAGAGGGGAATAATCACTTCCCTTGATCTGCTGGCCAAGCTCCTACTAATGCAGCCCCATATGTTGTTAGCCTTCTTGGCAACAAGGACACGCTGTTGACTCAGATCCAGCTTCTCATCCACTGTAATCCCCAGGTCCTTTTCTGCAGAACTGTCGCTTAGTCAGTCAGTCCCCAGCCTGTAGCCGTGCATGGGATTCTTCTGTCCTAAGTGCAGGACTCTGCACTTGTCCTTGTTGAAACTTCAGCAGATTTCTTTTGGCCCAATCCTCCAATATGTCTAGGTCACTCTGGACCCTATCCCTACCCTCCAGCATATCTACCTCTCCCCTCAGTTTAGTGTCATCTTCAAACTTGCTGAGGGTGCAATCCATCTCATCATCCAGATAATTAATTAAGATGTTGAACAAAACTGGCCCCAGGACCAACCACTGGGGCACTCTGCTTGATACTGGCTGCCAACTAGACATCGAGCCGTTGATCACTACCCATTGAGCCCAATGATCTAGCCAGCTAATAGAGCTCAGCACTTTGAAAATTTCCCCTGGATGAAACTGCCTTCTCTACAGGGCTGGCTCCGGCTTTTTTGCCGCCCCAAGTGGCAAAGCGGAAAAAAAAAGCCGCGATCGGCGGCACTTCTGCGGCAGCTCTACTGAGAGGTACTGAGGGACCCGCTGCCGAATTGCTGCCAAAGACCCAGACGGGCCACCCTTTTCCATTGGCTGCCCCAAGCACCCGCTTTCTTCGCTGGTGCCTGGAGCCGGCCCTGCTTCTCTAGCTTCAGTGAATGGGCTCTGTGTAGCAGAACTAGATGGACAATGGAGGATTTGGAATCCCCCACAGGCAAGCCCTGTGGCAGCCCCCCAGCTTCTCTGTGACTGGTGTGGAAAAGGGGTAACTGCACAAAAGGTTATATGCATTGGATTTGCATTATTATGGACCCCCCCCCCCAAACCCTAAACTTGCACTCTGTGCTGGCTTAAGCAGAGCTGGATCGCACTTTGCTGTAAGCGAGGGGGGGGGGGAGTATTAACAACTCCAAGCTTGCTTTTTTGCAGCTGTTCACCTCATGTACAGTGGAACCCCAATGGTTCCAGTCGAATGGGTGTTGAGTAGTGAACAAATTGTTTAAAACAAAGTAAGATCAATCTGGGGCACTCTAAAATCTGGACTACTGGTTCCAAAAATCTGTGTGCGCTGTTAAATGGCAGGTCTAAAATACCACATCCCGCTCTCCTTTAACTTGCCCTCTGCCTCCTAGCTTGAGATTACCACCCTAATCACTATTTCCATACCATTTTTCATAATTATTTCAAATATGGAATCTTAGCCCCTTGCAGGGTTTCTGCCTGGCTGACAGCCATCCTGTCATGCTGATTTCAAGTAGCTGCTTCAGTTTGGAGCCAGATTCATGCTCAGCACTGAGAGTGCTCGTTGGTGAGCAAGAGCAGCTGCTACAGTTTCTCAGGGCAGGTCTTCACTACGGGGGTGGGGGGGTCGATTTAAGATACGCAAATTCAGCTACGTGAATACCGTAGCTGAATTCGACCTATCGGAGCCGACTTACCCCGCTGTGAGGACAGCGACAAAATCGACCTCCGCGGGTCCCCGTCTACGGCGCTTACTCCCACCTCCGCTGGTGGAGTAAGAGCGTCGATTCAGGGATCGATTGTCACGTCCCGACGAGACGCGATAATTCGATCCCTGAGAGATCGATTTCTACCCGTCGATTCAGGCGGGTAGTGTAGACCTAGCCTTAGTCAGACAGGAATCTAATGGGACAGCAGCAGTAACTCAATGAGCTTGGAAGAACTTTGTTGCTAGAGTCTAAATATCTCACAAACTGCTCCCTGCGGGTTGTAACATTGTATCAAATATATATTTATACTGTATAATGAGTTGTCTGTAGCTACTAGCTTCCCTGCGTGATGCTAGATGGCTGTAAAGCACATTAATGTTAGAGAAATAGACAGCATCCTAGCAAACTCCAAAAAAAGAGAGCTACTATTCAGATCCTGCCATTCAGCCACAAGCACAAAAACCTGCCTGGTATTGGGCAGAGGTACATTAGGTGAACAGACACAAAATTACATTAGACGTGGCCACACACACACACACCCACACTATGTGCCAATTAGAACTGAGTAATGATTTTGGGACAAATGGTTTATTTGCCAAAACCATGTGTCAGTTTGACAGAAATTTGCCAAATACTTTTGTCCAAAACAATTCTGGAGGAGGACTCCCTGACCATCTTTATTCCAGTGGTTAGGACATTCTCCTCGACTGTGGGAGACCTGCCTTGAATTCCCCACTCTGCTTGAATTAGAGAAGGGCTTTGAATTTGGGCCCTCACTGAGTTATGGGGTCTTCTGTGGCAGGTCTCTCAATCCCTGCTGTTTGAAGCTGTTCTACTCTATAAATAATTAAATTGTCATTACAGGGTGGGACTCAAATTTGCGTCTCCACCTCCGAGGTGAGTGCCCCAACCACCATGCTATAGAGATAGTCTCATTCTTTATCCATGGCCCAATAACTCGTCATTGTCATCACAAATGTCTGTGTATTGCCATTATGAAGAGTAATCTTTCATTTGACCCAAAACAGATTTTTTTCAGTTCACCAAAATATTTTGCTATTTTTGGATTTGATTAAACCTGAACAGATTTTTTTTAATTCATTTATTTTTCAGAACTGCCAATTCTGGTGTCAATAGACTGAGGTTAGTACTGTGTAAATTTGCATATTTAAATGGGTCAGATTCTGCTTTGTTACATCAGTGTAAATGGAGAGCGATGCCACAGAGCCCAGAGCACTCGTTGGCAATTTAATAGGAGAAAGGACTCCCATGGCTCCAAGAGGGGTGGTTCCCTTGGAATACCCAAGCACTTTGCACGTAAATTCAGGGGAGGGGCTGTTGAGAGAACCTGAGGGAGGGGAGGCTGGAGAGTTGCTCCTCTTGGCAGCTGGATTTCATAGAATTCAAATCTCCATGGGAACATGCAGGGTCACTCCCCCTTAGATTTGCCAGGGTACTTACATTAATCCGGCTTCTATTTATTTTCTTTAGGAAGTGTGACTGGATGACTCCTCCCTTCACCTGTAATTTTAGGGCTCAATTCTGTCACCTTCATTTCTTCTGAGCAATCTCTTACTCATGAAGTAGCTCCAATGAAGTCAATAGGATTAACCAGGTACTACTGAACATGAGAGAGGGTCACAGAATCTGGCCCTTTGTGGAAATGTTCACTCCTAGGTTGTAGTAGGGAAACTTGGAACCAAGAGTTTATGAGATGAAACCGTAGCTCTGAGCCTGCCCATATGTTGGGGAAGTTGAGATTCAGATGCAGATGCTGCAGCTCAGATCCTTCTGTTTGAGTGATAACTTTTTTAATTAATATGGTTGCAATGATCCATTGCAAGATCCAATAGGCTCTTGATCCAGGGACACACATGACAGTACTGCTACATGCAGAGCAGAGAGTTTGGCTGACTGGCGTAATGAGGTCAATGTGAACAAGAGAACTCAGATTAGTACCAGTAGGGTTATCAGGAGTCAAAGATGTTATGCGTCCAAAGAAACATAATGTCAGTAGTGTTGGAAACTCATGTTCGCAAATAAATGGAAAGGCCTGATTTAGTACTGTGCAATGTCCCATGTTCTCTTAGTTGCTATCCGTCACCATATGAAGGAAAATGATGATCAGAGTTGTACTAGTTTATTTATAATGGCCGTAGCATAATTATTTGCAGTCTGTTTTCTCTATATGTTAGAAGGTGGAAGATACACACTGTGTCTTTGCCTTTAAGTTTTTGCTTACAGAAACTGCTCTAAAGAAAGTCCTCTGGCTGTTAGGTTTAGCTGCCATTATCTAGACAGAGTTGGTTGAACTATTCATCACAAACAATTTATTTGAAAAATTGTACTATTTTTTCCTGTTCATGAAACTGACCGTGCAACAGCTGATGATTTTTAGGAATTTGTTCATTATCCCACATAGTTAAATGAATAGACATTAAGAATATATATTTGGGCTTTGGATTCTACACGAACTGTTTGTAGCAACTGCTCTATCAATTTGCTGTTCAGGCTTTATGATTGGTCACTTACTCTGTTACAGGGAATTATTGTTTCCTGGTTGGCTGACCTAACCTTTAAACTACTTACACCCAAAAGGAATTGAATCGTATCTGGAAATGTACTGCTTCTGAACATCCATAGAAATTAAACAGAAGTTGTACAAATGTTCATGAACAGTGAGTAATAAAAGGGTGTGAACATGCAGAATAGAAAGCAAGTTGCTAATTTGTTAAAGGATTTCATAAGAAAGGTTTTTTAAAACTAATTGACATTTGTAGACCTCTAAACCTGAGTGGCTTGTGAGATCTGGCTGTCAACACAAAGGACTTTGAACAAAGATCTGGTTCCCCCACCCTGTGCCTTTTAATCTCTATGCTCCAGTTCATTCATGTGTAAAATTGGGGAGGGGGAGAATTCTTACCTGACTCTCAGGTGCACTGGGAGGCCTAATTTTGTTCATAAAGCACTTTGAGGTCCTTGAATGAAAGGAGCAAAATTATTAAATTCTAAAACTATAGAAGTTCACAACACAGAAACTAAACATGTATAATATAAGGCTTTCCCAACTCTAGTGACAGAACATTTACATGATCAACTAATTATTTACACTGTAGGGACCAGAAATGCAAGTGTCATGGGATTTCTGGGCACTGTATGTGAAACACAAGACTAGGGACCTAAATTCCTTTCTACTCACCACAGAATTTGTATTAATTTTGGATTGGAATAGTTAATGATAGAAAATACCTTCTTGTTGATTACATCTACCTGCAAGGACACTACAGACTCATCTAAGAGTGCTTGGCGCTGTACAAGTAAATACAGAGAGACAGGGCTAAATGCTCAGCTGATGAAAGCTGGTGTAGCTTCTGTGGCACAGCCTCTGCCTTTCAGATGTTAAACTGATACTACTCAAATAAATAAAGGCTTTTACATTTATTTTTAGTTTCCACAAGTGGATGGGAAGAAAAGAGGAAAAATGGGATGGAGAGAAAGAAGCTCAGTTGAGATTTGAGGAGAGGGCACTAAAAATATAACAGTACAAATAACAGGTTCTCTTTAGTCTGTAGTGGCTTCAACCCAAGCCATACAAGGCTTATCATTTCTCTTGCAATCCCCTCTAAAGATGTATCCTTTCTGGTCAGTCCCTATCTTCCACTGTGACACAAATTGAGAGCACTTTTTTTTTTTTAAATGACTGAAATTCTGTGTTGTTTCTTTTAAAATGCATTTTCAGTATCTTCCCATTCCACATGGACTGAATAGAATTGATTTCACTCCCTGCCACTGTGCTATCATCCCATTCTTCCTTCATATCAAGGAGAAAGTTAATTTTTACTCTGGCAGGCAGCCTATTAAATTGAAAAAGCAGCTGATATAAGCATAAACATCCTAGACCTGGGACATCAACAAGGACAGCAAGAAGGTCAGATAAGTTTGATAGGAATGTGATTGACTTCTTTACTCTTTTGATGAGAGAGAAGTTTCCTCCTTAAGCATAGTCTAGACACGTACTTCATAATAGGTGACAGTTCCTAGTACATAAGGAGGAAAGATGTGAATGGGCTAAACTGTTTCAAATATCACAGGGGAGATCTAGTGGGAAGTGCATTTAAATGGAAGACTAAATGCAGTAGATGAGACAGAGTAATATAGACCCCTTGCAGTACAAAGGGATAGGTAGACATTTAAACAGGAAGCATAAATGCCCTGTTTTCAAAAGGGTAACATGTGCAAACCTTTTGCACTTGAAAATGCAAGTGCATTGTGGTTGGCTTTCCAAAGTCATGCCCATTGCTAGCTCTGTCATGCAGACTTGTGTGGAAAATTAATTCTCCAATTGTGCATCTCCAGAGTGTTGACTTCCTAGAAAGAAGATGTCATGTCAAAATATTGGCATTTTTCTTCCAACAGGTCGCTGATTATTATTTCTGATTCTGGTCCAAACCAAGATCAGTGTTCCACTGAGCTAGATGCTGCACATGGAGACAGTACATGCCCCAAAGATATTACCATTGAAACAGACAAGACAAACAAATGCAAAAAAAGGAAGTAGCGTTATCACCCTCTTAGAGAGGGGGAACAGAGGTACGGAGATTAAATAACTTACCCAGAGTCATACGGAAAGGTTGTGGCAGTCAGAAATCAAACCCAGGTTTCTTTGAGTCTACATCCAGTACCTTAATGGCAATACCAAACTTAATTGCTTACATATAATTTTCCTAAGATTTCAGGCATGTGAACAGTAGTGGAATTCATCATGCCTGGGTGTGAAGATATTTGCACACGCATCCCATAACCTGGGTTTTCTTCTGTGATCTGTAGCTTAATTTCTCACTTTCAGCAAGAACATTTTATTATGGCCCTGCTTTACTGTGAATGTGCCCTTGATACAGGTTCCAGAGATGGTGTGTGCACAGGAGCTGCTTGTTTCCTCACTTTGATTCAACCGATCAGCTCTGGTATAAATTAGTCATGCAGTACTTGGAAATCAGATCAGCCCTTATGACTGAAGGGTATTTGTATAGTTTCAGAAGTATAGCTCCATCCTCTTAAAGGACAAAGAAATAGGCATTGAGGAGGGTTTATGGAGCAGTTTAATAAATGTTTAACTCAGTGATGGGTTATAAGTTTAGGAAAACTAATGTAAAAAATGTGTGACAACAACCCCCAAGAAAGTACTTTAACTTACAAATTAAACCACTGCTTATCACCTTCCTCATAGGAAGATGAACCAGCTTGAATTTTACTGTAGCATGGCTTCATGTAGGCCTACTTGCAGGTGGACTGCAGAAGTGTTTGCTGAAATGCAAAGTGGCTGCTGTGCGTGTTTCTTATAGTTTGTCTAACTATCCCAGGTAACGTTTTGTAGGAAGAAATTTTAACAGTTCCTGTGTATGTTCCAAAGGCTTGATTTTTAGCGTGGACCTCCCACTGTCACTAGACGGTGCTTGGGGGCTTGTGAAAATGTACTGTTGTCATGGTTTAGTTATGTTTATGATCTGGGACTTCTACATGGTTATTACAGCTGGCCAATTATTTTCATCCAAACTTTGCAATGAAAAATGGCTTTTGATTGAACCAAATTTTTGTGAGAATTTTTCATTTAAGTATTCCACTGACTTTTTTTTTCTTCAATTTTTGTTGTTAATTCACATTTTAATTAACATGGAATTTTTGTGTGTGGAAAATCCAATTTCAACCTGCTGTGATGGTAGTTAACTTTTTAAATTCTTTAATTTCTTTTTCACACTGGCCCGGGGGGAGGGGAGAGTAGTTGAAAATTGAGTGCAAGTTAAAGGAACCCTAAGGCTATTTGAACTTACACTGGGTGCCTAGCCGTCCTTTCTTCTGCACAGACTAGGGGAGGCACAAAGGTGCCTGAAGCACCCATAAACCCTCAGTTTCTGCATTGAGTAGAGCTCTGGTAGAACTGAGCATTGGGCCAGAGATCATAAATGTTTGGGGTTTGGCGCTAAGAGCTACGGTGAGGAGTCAGACCCTGACCAATTCTAGGCCCAACAGATTACAACTCAAAGAGGGGAAATGAGGGAACTCTGGCGAAGCCAGGAAGTGGAACAGCATGGGCTGTGTTGTGCTGATTTGTCTTCAAATGTGGAACTCTTTGATTTGAACTGATTATTGACTTCCAAATATTTGTCCTGCCATTGCAATTCAAATTTAGGGTGCATTGTTGCTTGTGGACAATTGATTTCATGGATAAAGTATACATGTGAATTGTTGGAAAATTCTTGACCTCAGACAATTCAGCTATACATTTGTGATGGTGAGGTCCAAAATGTGATGAGATGCTATGTAGGACTATCACTTCTTCACAACTGACTGACTGTTGTTAGTCTGGAGGATATTTAAGAAAGGGTAGATTGATTTTCATGACTTTTTTCTTCATCCTTCAAGCATGGGGCCAGACTCAACAGTTGTGCAATTTCATTGTCTTTAATGGCATTATACCAAGTACAGTATGAATCTGGCCCACGACGTATGTGATGAGAACAGTGGCAGTTTTGTACTGAACATCTTTCAGGTGGAGACCTCATAGGGACAGAGCTCACTAACTATTACTGACTTCATATTGTCAGAATCTCAATTATTTTGATCTCCCGAAATCCCTGGCATTGGGCTTGTTATTTACCTGAAGTTTGCTGTTCTGCAAAGCGGAAAAAACTTTTTTTGCTTCACTGAGTGCTTTTCCATTAAACATCTGACCCACTTTTGTCCAAAGCTGATTCTGCTGTGCTTAAAATTGCTTCATAGTTCAGTCCTCTGGATTCAAAGGATTTTACCAGTAGTCCAAATTGTCCCTTTTTTGCCTTTTGTCCTGTCCTTTCAATTGTTACTATTCTTGATGAATTTCTTCTGCTGTATCATGCAGTGAGGTAGGAAAAAAATGAATTGAACATATATCTTGGCAAAAACAGACTGTTTTTTTGACCTAATTGTAAATATCTTCAAAAGATCCCCCCACCCCAGTCCATGCTTCTATTAGTTTTAAGTAGTGAAAACAGACAGAAATTATGCAACATACAAAGCTAAATAAAGAGGGAAGGGGAATAAATATTCCAAGAGGCTATGATGCATATTATTCTTCATTTGTTCACATAGCTCACGGAAGTGATGCTTTACAGAATATACTTTCTAATGTAGTGAGTCCTGCTCGTACTTAGGACAGTGTGAGCTCAATGGAGTGGGCCCTGTCTAGACCAGGAAGGTAACTGTGACCATTAGCAATTAGTTGTGTTCTAATTTTGTTACTAGGAAATTTTCAAAAACACTTTCCAATAAAAGTGTCATTAAAAATTCCATTGTTGAAATTGACAGTATTTGAAAAAAAAATTGTCCATTTTATAATTTTTTCACCCAATTCTTCACTATATTTCTTACCCTCCCCACCTTTCTTGCATGAAGCCCTGAAGTGTTAGATGCCCACATGACCTATAGGTAGAGTGTGACACAAATATTCTTTGTTTTGATAGTGTGGTTGCCACCAAATTTGGAGGTTTCACAGTTCATGTGGGATCAGGAGCAGGCCTAAGAGAGCAATCAACTGGTTTAATCCAATGTTACAAATGTTTCCTAGGATAAAGGTGCAGATCCCAAAGTAGGGTGGTCTTGTCTCAACCACAGAACTGGAACTCAGGAGACCTGGGTTCTGTTCCCAGTTCTGCTCCAGGCTTCCTCTCTGAGCTTGAGCAAGTCATTTAACTCTGTGCATTAGTTCCCCCTACCTTAAAACAGGCGCAGCCCCTCACAAGGCTGTTGGGAAGTTACCCTAATTAAGAGTGATTTCAGATGGAAGATGCTGTATAATGCAATTTGAATATCATTATTTCCCAAATTAATTAGAACTAGGTTAGTTTACAAGTCTTTTGTATGGGCATCTTGCTTTGTTTAACCATGTTGAATTGGTAGCCTCAGCAAGTTCTCTCTCCCCGCCCCATCTTAAGATTCCTCTTACTAAATACCAGCACCAGGTGTCTACCTTCTTCTAGGTCCTCCCCTGATTCTCTCACACACACCCCACGCCCTCCCCAAGGGGAACTGACATTCTGACAATGCTTCCTAAGGGGTGGGAGGAAATATCTCTGGACTCAGGAATGCTGGCCCAGGAGAGGGGAAGATGAGAGCTATGGAGAATACAGGAAATGCAGGAGCTGCAATTATAGCAGTCCCACTTGGCAACCTCTAGGGCTGAAGTGTGACTTGAACCCATTTTCTTCTGTCCCATTTGCCCAGAACAGACTGACCTGTAATACAGTGCAGAAACCAACCGCTGTTGGCAAGTATGCAGACTTGTATGAATAAATTATTTGGTGGGGAATCAGCTGTTTGTCCTTGAAAGCTGATACGTCTGCCCATCATCCAACGGTTTCAGTAGTACTCCCTGCAGCTGTTTGCACGTTTGCTTTTTAATTCCAAAAGCTTCATTTTGGGCTCAGCTGTTTAAAACTCCCAACTGAGCTTTTTAAATGCAAAATGAAAAGGTTGAAAGCTGCTGCCACTAGCCCTGAGCACTGCCAACAGCCCCAGAAATAATGTACTTATGGGGAAAAAAAGAGAGGAAACAAATGAGAAAGGAGAGGAGTTCATAGCCAGCACTTGTTCAATGTCAGACAACATAAGGTTTGCATGCAAAAATTTAAAAAGAACACGCTGTGGCTTTCTGCACTGAGCCACATACTTTAAACCATGAATACCCTTTCTCCTCTTTGCTCTTTATCCCTCCGGGTCTGATTTTGCCAGTCATGTTGAGTAGGGATTGAGACTATTCATTGTTAGTAAGAGTGGCAGAATGTTTCTTCATTTAGCAACGTGTTCACAATGCACCTGATCCAACGCCCACAAAAGCCAGAGAGAGCCTTTCAATTGACTTCAGAAGGCTTGGTATCAGGTCCTGTGGGCTAACAATACTGCCTTCTTCTCCCCCCATTCCCTCTTCACAGTAATCAGACTTACTTTGTAAACTACAATTGAATCCTCACAAATGTGAGGAAGGATAAGCCTATAGTTAGGGCATCAGGTTGGAATTCAGAAATCCTGGGTCCAATTTGCTGCTCTGTCGCTGACTTCCTGTGTGACCTTGGTAAAGTCACTTAGTCTCTCTCTGCCTCAGTCCCCATCTGTAAAATGGTGACACTACCACTTCTTACCTAATGGGGTGTTGGGAAGATACATTCACTGAAGATTGTGAGGAATTCAGATGCCTTGGTGTTGGGGAGCCATTTAAGTACCTAGAAAGAACTTTGCGGTAGATGAGTATTCGTCCCATTTGGTGGTAGAATAAATTGAAACAGAGATTAAAGACCAGTTCACTTCCTCTGTTTTAGTGGGAATGATGTTCCACTCTTGGGAGCATTGTTGAGCCTTGTAATTTTAAGATCTGCACATGAACTCTGTGATTTGAAAAATAAAACACAATTTTAATGCATTTATTTATTTATTTATTACATTAAGAAAAAATTCAAAATGTAATGGTAAAGAGAAAATGTGTTTTCTAGAATACCTACAGTGGTCACTCTTAAATTTTCCAGCTAGATAATGGCATGTCAGTATTCCCTGAGCCACGTCTAAGTAAGTAAGTAAATGTAATGGAAAATCTTCAGTTTCACAGCTAACTTTAATTTGACATTTTTGTTTGGATATGGACAGGATGTAAAATTTTCAAAAGTTCTTAAGTGCCATTTTCTGAAGTGGCTTAAGCATTGAGCCTATTTCTCATTGAAAGTCAATAGAACTTATGTGCAAAGTCATCTAGAGGCTTTTGGAAATGTTATCCAGGGAAATACTGTTTCTGTGGAAATACCATGCTGCATTCCTTGTATGCCTGTCAGCATAAGGGCCAAATGCCTTTCTCGTTATCCTGTTGGTTAAGCAGCAGAGAACTGATCACTCCTGCTTGTGCTCTATGGAGGAAGAACTGGCATGTGGAAAGGAGGACATTGAGCCTGATGCCACTGGATTTGCCTGCAGTGGGCCAAATCTCACTTTGAAGAGGAGCAGTGAACTATCATAAGCTGATCCTTCACATCACCTTCCATTGCCAGCCAGAGACCAGTTTCCTGGGTTTGATGTGCCTGAGCCATGGGTGCTATCACTGTAGGGAAGATTTGGGCATCTCCCTAACTCAGTACTCTCCAGTCATTGCCCCTCTGAATGGGTTGCAGGTTTAATGCTTTCTCATTCTCTCTGCCTCCCATTTTGTTTTAATGGGTTGCACCTTTGCCATTGAATCAAATGTTAGTACTGAGGATTCCTTCCCTCAGCCCTGCTATGCTTCAGACTATTTTCCTTCAAGCAAAGCCCTCTAATTTGTGCTTGGCTTAGCTTCTTAGGGTTGCCCCATAGCTAAATCGTAGTCCCAATAGTACTGCAATGGACTTAAATTGCATGCTCATGGCACCCTCTCTAACTTTGTTCCAATACAGGTGGAGGTGCTTTTACCCAACACTGTGTATAGGCTATATTAAGGTATGTGTTAGAGGACTTAGAGTTGCCTAAAAACTAACACAATATTGCAGGTATCGGCAAATGCTTAACCAGCCCTCAGCTAGAAAAGCACAGATTTACCACAGGTCATAGAATGAAACACAAATGCAGCAAAACCAATTACTGTGGAAAATCAAACATCCAAGTGAGAGATGAAGGAAGTCGTACATGAATGCCTGACAAGAAATCTATTGAACATATTAAATTATACACGTCTCCCAGAATAGCTAGAGCTTTAAAAGAAACATAGTGCAGCAGTGCTCAATCAAGAACAAAACCACAACCCTGCTGCATATCAGACAACGTGGGACAACTTGCACGCAAAGACTACTCTTTGAAAGCAAGAAAACATCTTTTGAACTGTGCATCGCGCCATTAGCCAGACGCGCGCACACACAAATTATGAAGGGATTTCAGGGTAAAGTGAACTATGACAACAAACTCCACTCATAAAACAGGACACTGAATATGCAAGTGGAGTAAAATAAAACAGCTACTAATCAAAATCTATCCCCTACCCAGGCCCCAAGAATAGCCATTTGCTGTCCACAAAATGAATTAGTTTTGAATTGATGCATGAACAAATATTAATAATTATCCAAGCAGACAAGAAAATATGGACCTGAGTTTCTGGTATCTAGTCTATTGAGAGAGGTTAATGAACGTTGTACTACTATGCTCAAATACTTTGAGGGGCAGAGTAATCAAGAGGTTAGAGTAAGGGAATGGAGATCAAATTAAACGGATTACATTCCTTGCTCTGTCCCTAACCTGCTGTATGACCTGTGCTAAATTTTTTCCTATCCATAAAATGAGGTAGATAATAATTAACCAGCTCACAGGATTTTGTGATATTTAAGGGTTTAAGTGCTCTGAGACCCTTAGAGGATATGGACTATAGAAGTACAAAGTATCAGAACTTATAGCCATGTGTGTATAGCAGGATGGAAATTCTTATCCAAATGTAGAACAATTCTGCCCTCCATTACTGGGGTATTGACCCCACTGAAGTCAACCGAGCCCTACCGCTAATGTAATGGCAGAAGCCAGGAAAGTCTAAGGGCAGTTGTGTTCGGCATTTGGCTATTTGCAATTTCTAAGATTTTCTTTTGCCTCCTGTCATCTAATCTTATTTTCCAAATTTCTTCTGCCCCTGCTCCAGATGTGGGGCTGGATTGTGGGCATCGGTCTACAGCCTTGTGGCAGGGTGGCTATGGAGACACTCAACCACAGTATCAGCTCCAAGGGTACGTCTATACTTACCTCTGGGTCCGGCGGTAAGCAATCGATCTTCTGGGATCGATCCCGGAAGTGCTCACCGTCGATGCCGGTACTCCTGCTTGGCGAGAGGAGTACGCGGAGTCGACGGGGGAGCCTGCCTACCGCGTGTAGACCCGCGGTAAGTTCAAACTAAGATAGTTCGACTTCAGCTACGTGAATAACGTAGCTGAAGTTGCGTATCTTAGTTCGAAGTGGGGGGTTAGTGTGGACCAGCCCCAAGAAGCATTTTGACTAAGGTTCAGGATTATGGGAAGCATAGGTCAGAGCAACCCCTGCAGCTCCCTTTGAACAGGTGCAGGAAGCTCTATGCTGGCTTAGCTATAATAGTATGCATGGGGACCATGATCTTATCTTGTTCCTCCCCTCCTCATTGAAGAGCACTGTTGTTGGTATGAGTCTTAACAGGTGCTCAGTGACCCAGCAACTACTACTGTGACATGCCCCTGCAAAGGGATTTGGCGGAAAAGCTGCTTGATTCCTCTCACATACCCATAAGGGGCTAGTCACAACAGCCTAATGTCCTTGGTTGGTGTGTCTGTGGGGACTAAACATACAAACTCTGCATCTAAAAGCATGAGGCTGAACTGCTTGAACTAAGTGCCCAGAGCTGTTAATGTGGAGAGAGTAGCAGATTCTTAAACCTCTTAATCTTAAAACCTTAGTCCGGCCACTAGAGAGGGAGAAAACTACAGTGGTTGATTGTATGTTACAATAGCATATATGTCAGGGTGATCTGGTCCCAATACAATAATGGGATATAGGGCAGCCTGGGTGGTCCCTTATGTGGACTGACCCTGTGTTACTCATGGATGCATATGCAAAAGTTAAAATTTTGACGGCAGCCTCTGGAATGATTGATTGTTTGTTTGGTTTTTAAAACCACTATAAATTGGAATGAGTCAAAGGGAAAGGAAAACCCATAGCTTTCTGAAGTGCCAGAGTAGTCCATGAATTTTCCTTTAAAAGCAAACTCTAAAAGTTTCAGAAATCAGAATAAACATGATACCAAGCACAGTCTCAGCTGCCATAACCCACTGTGCTACTGACACATGAGCAACAAACATGGAGATAAACTAGACACTAGCCCTCCAGCAAACCTCCCCCCCCCCTGTTCTTTAGTGGGATTGTTGTTGTTATACATAGATACAGCAACTGGACATTATATTTTATCTCTCTGGCTGACAAGTGAGATTCTCAGATCCCTACTCAGCCTAGAAGCCTGTTTAACCTTTGTCACTATTTAATGACTTCCACACCGTCCTTTGATCTGCTGAACAGAACCCAGGTAGAGAAGTCTGGGAAGATTTTTTTTTTCTGCTCATTTTCTTCACTGGTTAAGGTTCTTTTGACCGTAATGTTGCTACCTGCAGCCGATGGATGGCCACATAGCTATAGGCTAAAGCAGCAAATTTCTGTACAGCCAGTGACATTCCTGGGCATATTTTTCTCTATAATTCAGGGGCATCCCACAGGTTGATGGATGGTGCCAAAAGCTCCTTCCAATTTCTTGACAGCCACCCAAAAAATATTTTGCAGCACCAACCTTGAACTTCCATGCTGTATGTGCCAGCCCTATGCTGGTGGCTTTCTGTTCTACCTTCTTTGTTAGCTATTGGGCAGTCCCCTCTACCATCTGCTTCAGAGCATGCAGTAAAATCCCCCTGGACAACTGTGCAATAATAGTCCCATGAGGGAAGAACCTTCCTAACCCTGTGCACTTAGTTGTTGGCTTATGTCCTAGAGTAAAAGAGAGATGATGATCCTTTTATTTTAATCCTTTGTAGTGTAATTATGGATTTTCATATTATTCATCTCTCTCTTATGAATCCTGCTAAACACTAGGCCCCCATGAGACCCTGTGGCAATGAGTTCCACAGGTTGAACACGGCTTGTGTAAAACTGTATCCATTTTTCACTTTTAAAATTTCCCGCATTTTAATTTTAACAGGTGTTCTCTTGTTTTATTATGATAAAGAGAAAATAGGCACTGGCAAGAGACTTCTATAACTTGATCACCTATCATGCCTTTCATTCATGTCCTCTCTAATCTAAATAGCCCAGTTGTTCAGTCTTTCCATATATCATCTTTCCATCTCTGATCTTTCCATCTTTACATCGTCCTTGTTTGGACCTTTTCAATTCCCTTTGTGACCCTGGTAAAGTCAGTTAACCTCACTGTGCATCATTTTATTCACCTGTAAAAAGGGGAAGGATAATATATACCTCAAAGAAGTGGTTAGGGTTAATTAATTAATATTTGTAAATTACTTTTAATCATGTTTATTACTGTAGTGACTCAGGGCCAATCAAGAATGAGGCATTATGGTTGTAGGTGCTGTATGAACACAGGGTAGTAGATGGTCCCTACCCCGAAGATTTTACAGTCTGAACAGATTAGACAGACTCAGGGTGGGGGAAGGGGTAGAACACACCAGCACTGTGACCAATGGGATGGCAGCAAACTTCACAGACTTTAAGGCCCAAAAAGACCACCATGATCATCTAGTCTGACCTCCTGCATACAACAGGGCACAGAACCTCACCCCCCACTCCTGTAATAGACCCCAAACCTCTGGCTAAGTTACTGAAGTCCTCAAACCATTATTTAAAGACTTCAAGTTACAGATAATCCACCATTTACATGGGATTAAACCTGAAAGTGACCAGTGTCCCCTGCTGCAGAGGAAGGAGAAAACTCCCCAGGGTCTCTGCCAATCTGACCCAAGGGAAAATTCCTTCCTTATCCCAAATATGGCAATCAGTTAGACCCTAAGTGTGTAGGCAAGACCCACCAGGCAGACACCTGGCAAAGAATTCTCTATAGTAACTCAGAGCCCTCCCCATCTAGTGTCCCATCACCAGCCATTGGAGATATTTGCTGTTAGCAATTGCAGATCGGCTACATGCCATCGTAGGCAGTCTCATCATAACCTCCCCTCCATAAACTTATTAAGCTCAGTCTTGAAGCCAGTTAGGTTTTTTTCATGTTAGTTCCACGATTCTTTTTGGGGTGGGTTATTTAGGAGGGGATCAGCTAAATGGAAAGAAAAGGGAGGGAAAAGTTGGGGATGAGGTACAGGGCAGAAGAGGCAAAGAGGGGCAGGTGTGGAATAAAGCTGGAAGAAGAAGAGGGTGGGTTAGGGTTGCACAAAGAGCCAATCAGCACAGGGCAGAGAAAGTCCTGTCAAAACTGTAGCAAGATCTCTGCCTTTCCAGAGGTCCCTGCTTTGGTTGCCTCTATCCCTACCAGCTGGACTCTCCAGCTCTGCAGTTTTTCCCCAAGGATAAATGGAGGGAGGGGAAGGCCCCAATTGGGTCCTAGTGCCTCCAAAGAATGCGTGCAAGGTCTCCCCTACACAGGAGCATGCTGAGGGAAGGGGTGGTCCTGATTGGTTCCAATTTTACTCCCTCCCCAGTGCAGCAGTCCCTGTTACGGCTGAAGCTGCTTCTATTGGATGGAGCCTGGAAAGCCTCTTGCTATATGGAAGGTTTTAGAGATGTACAAATTATTTACTGTTGTTTGAAGGAATAAATAACAAAGCCCAGTGCTAGGAGAGTGAATATTAATTGTGTATGCAGATAAAATAGATTTCAGCACCAGCATCTAATGTTAGATCTGCACCACATCAGCTGTAACAACACACTCCTACTTAAAGTGAACGGAAACATAAGTATCACAATTAAATTCCCATGATTTAATTGGCAGATTCTCTTCTTTCATTTGTTTTGCAATAACATCCTATGAGTCACCACCATTCAAATCCTATATCCAGCAGCTTTGCCGTCCAGTACAAGAGTGCTTCTGATGAAACTTCCTGCTCTGAAATTTATGTTGAACTTTGTGTGAAAGAATGCTCACCAGCTGATTTGTCCCATCATTGCCATTTCTCCGGGTCATTAATCCTAAAAATGGCTGACACTAATGTCTAAGTGTCAAAGACTGAAGCGCTATCTTTCACTCAGATTCAGTGCAGTATATGTAACTTTGGAAACAGACAAAACTCTTGCCTGGGGATGAACAAAGAGTTTGGTGTTAAAAATCACATCTCCGTGGAAGAGAAATGTTGATAACGCAAGTTCCAGGTTTAGTTTTGTATTTTTCCAGCTTGAAGATTGTCTCCTCCAGACAATTGGAACATATAATGTTAATCCTTGCTGTGTTGACTTCATTTGCTCTGCGGCTATTTGACAGGCACAATAAGCCCAGCAGCAAAGAATTCTGGTCTTGGAGTATGATCAGTCTCCTCTTAGATCCAACCCAGCAGATTTCTTTACTCCTTGAGGCTTAAGAATGGGGCCTTTGAATATTCCCCTTTACACACAGATGTCGGTGGTGGCCCCTTGCTATATCGAGGGTGTAACATTGCTTTGGCCTGGGATGAATGCACATCACACTATGTCCATTCCAAGACTGGCTGTATAAGGGAGTTGTTTTCCAGGTGACGGAAATGAGAAACCAGGCGGCCAAGTGACAGGATAAGATACAACAACAAACCAATAATTGAGTTAGAAAGGGACGCTGGAGAAGAGACCAAGCTGGAGATTATTTGCCACAGTTCCTAGGCAGAAGACTTAAGGAAACAGACCTACTGGGAATGGCATTGGGGAAGCCTCAGCAGAGACCTGTAGGGATGAGGGGGGTCAGAAAGGAAGACTGCTCAGCTGAGAGAGACTGAGAGAGATGGGGAAGCCCTGGCAGTAGGGGGAAGTTCTCGTAAGGATTGAGAGCACTATTAGGGATGCCAGTGAAGTAGTGGTAAGGCCTGAAAGGACTGTTGAGCTATGGGAAAGGCTTAAGGAATTGGGAAGCTGGGAGATTTTGGCTTGGGGTTACACTGTTCTTCTATCAAACAGAATCCCCAAGAGGTGGATCCACTGAAGTTAAGACAACTTAAGGGCCCTCTGCACCTTACAGAATTGGGCCCTAGCAATTTGATCTCATCTTCCTATGGAAACTTTAAAAAAAAAAAAAGTCTTCAATACCATTTGCCGCACACTGACTTAGTGCATGTAAGTGTTTCCCTCTCCTGGCTTAGTGAGAGTTAGACTGCATCTGTTTGAGTGGAGAGGTATGTTTCCCAGCCATTTAGATCCAAGTACCTGTGTTAGCTAAGAATAGCAGTGTAGCTGGGGTAGCACAGTGGTGACTCAAGCTAGCCTCCCAACTATGTACCCTGGGGATCCAGGTGGGCACTTCCTCAGGTGGATAGCCGAGCTGCCACCTGTGCTACCCTGACCATGCTGCCATTTTTTGGTGCTAGTTCAGGCAGGCAGCACTTGTACAGGTATGTCTACATGAGCTGGGAATCCCACCTCCCAGCTCAAGTGTAGAGTTGCCTAAGGGTACATCTGCACTGTGACAAAAGACCTGTGGCACATTTGCAGCTGGCATATGTCAGCTGCCTCTGAGACCCTGTAAGGGGGTGGAGGGAAGGGTCTCGGAGCCTGGGCTCCAGCCCAAGCCCATATATCTACATGGCAATTTTTGCCCCACAGCTCAAGTCTCACAAGGTCGAGTTAGCTGACCTGGGCTCAGAGACTTGGTGCCCTGGTTTTTTATTGCAGTGTTGACATACCCTAAGAGTCTGCTGCTTAGGGACAGCTGGGGAGGTTAATCTTTAGTTCAAGTAGTTGGGGCTTTTGGTGCTAACGGTCACATGTTGTATCCGTGTTGATTACAATGGTGTCATGTGTGATGTTGATATGTGCTCATGCATTGGAAACAGCAAAACCTGACTTTCACAGAGGGAAGGGATTGTTGGCTAATGGATAGAGCACTTGGATGGGACTCAGTAGATTTAGCTGTGATAGCTGGTTCTGCCACTGGCCTTCTGGATGACCTTGGGCAAGTCACTTCACTGCTCTGTGCCTCAGTTTCCCCACCTGTAAAATGGGGATAATGATTCTGACTCCCTTTGTGAAACACTTTGAGATTTCCTGATAAAACATGGTATGTAATAACTATTTGTTGTTTGTTTTTTATTATTATTAGATAATGGTTACTTTCTTTTTTAGTTGTCTCAGCAGCCTACAGAATTTAAGGCTTTTACAATCCTATTAACTTTGCAGGGAGGATGAGATGCAGGCTCTCTATCAATTTGTGACAGCACTTCATTTTTAATTTATTTCCTATTAGACAACCCAGCAAAAATAAATATAAGCAGAAACAGCATCTTGAATGATTTCAATACCCATGTTATTTCCATCGTTCTTATGCGTTTTTTTGTTGTTTGTTTGTTTACATTGCAAGCTGGAAATACGCTTTCTGCTTTGGGATCATTTGTTTTCTCAACTACATTAAAGTGTAATTACCTTGTTCTAAGCATTGGAAAAACAGTATTTCAGAACTAGAATTCTTTGTAAAACCAATCACTCACTCCATTCACTGAATAATGCGATGCCTTGGGGTAGGAAATTAGAAATGAAGTCAGGTAGCAAGAAGGGGTTGAAATCCTTATACTGCTTTCTACTCTGTACGTTATCAGCCACATTTTCAGAAGTAGCCACTGACTTTGGATGCCTCATTTTTGGGGTGCCCAACTTGAGACATTCAGGACTTGCTTTTTAGAGAGGCTGAGGACTCATATAGTCTCTTTGGGAACCACAAAGCTGACCCATGTGGAAAATGTGGACAACTGTGAAAAGCTTTAGTCTGCATTCTTTTTTGTTACAAAGCAGGCTGTGGGAGGAAGGGAAACCTGGTGTGGTGCAAAGAGGAAGAAGCATTTTGCAAATTTGACTTGATGTGTGTGTGTGTGGTGGGAAAGGGTTACAAAGGCCTAGATAGTGTGGAAAAGAAAGGCATACTCGCAAGAGGGCAGAGTTAAGCTTTCACAGGCAACCATAATTCAGGCATTTTGTAACTTTTGAGTGCTTGACTGTGTAACCTTAATAATCTTTTCTGTCTCTGTATGAGTTATATTTGTATTATACACAATTTTTTAAATTTAACCTTGCCCCCCTTGTGCATATGCATTGCAATACAGGCTTTAATTACCTGATCAGAGCCCAGAGTAAACCGTGCTCACTCAGTGAGCAGCAATTCAATATCTTGTTTTATCCTCATTCAACAATGGGTGGCTCTAGGCCTTATTTACTGCCCACTATTCAAAACCAGCTCTGAAGACAGGATTATTAACTACCTTCTGGGCTTTTCTATGGCACTCACTGCTATAGTATCTGACGGCTTCACAGACATTAATTGATTTATCTTCACAACACTCATGTGAGACTTTCACAGGAACAACCAAATGCACATCCCTGATACCAAGGCCAGCCCCTGCCCAATATCAAGTCCTTCATTCAAAGAATGGGGGTCTCTAGAGCTTCTCAGAGAAAATGTCACTGGAATTTTTTAGCATGGCAAAAGCATTTCTCCTAACTTCATCCTCAGAAACAGCCGAACTGTTTCATCTGATACATTTTCCAAACAAAAATCTAGGGTTACCATATTTCAGCGAGCAAAAAAGAGGACGGGAGGAGCCCCGCCCTAGCCCCGCCCCTGCCCCTCCCACTTCCCGCCCCCCCTGACCTCCCAACCCTCCCCCCGTTCCTTGTCCCCTGACTACCCCCTCCTGGGACCCCTGCCCCTAACTGCCCCCCAGGACTATCTAAGCCTCCCTGCCTCTTGTCCCCTGACTGCCCCAACCTTTATCCACACCCCCACCCCCAGACAGACCCCTGGGACTCCCACGCCCCATCCAACCACTCCCCACCCCCTGACAGCCCCCCCCAGAACTCCCAACCCATCTAAACCCCTCTGCTCCCTGTCCCCTGACTGCTCCGATCCCTCTCCCCACCCCTGCCCCCTGACAGCTCCCCCCCAGAACTCCCAGCCCCCTACCCCCCCGCTCCTTGTCCCCTGACTGCCCCCTCCTGGGACCCCTGCTCCTAACTGCCCTCCAGAACCCCACCCCCTACCTAAGACTCCCTGTTCCTTGTCCCCTAACTGCCCCCTCCTAAGACCCCCCCCCCCAACTGCCCACCAGGACCCTACCCCCTACCTGTACCCTGACTGCCCAAAACTTTCTCCACTCCCCCCAAAAAGCCCCCCCCCGTTTCTTGACTGCCCCCTCCAGAACCTCCCTGCCCCTTCTCCTGCCCCCCCTTACCCTGCTGCTCAGAACAGGGTGTTGGGCTCTGTGCGAGCCGGACACGTGGCTGAGCTCCCCAGCACAACAAAACCCGGTCCCTGGCCCTGCACAACAAAACCCGGTCCCTGGTCCGGACCGGGTTGCAGGGGAGAGCTGCCCTTGTATCAGCACAAAGTGCTCTCGCTCCCGTTTTGCTACCCTGCATGGCAGAAACCGCTCCCAGTTGCAAAAGGGGAGGGCTGCACTTTGTGCTGAGACACTTGCTCAGAATGCAGGGCGGAGCTCCTCTCCAGCTGCTCCGGAGTCCAGCCCGGGACTTTCCTGCAGCCCTCCCAGCCGCTCGCTCTGCTGTGCCGGGGGAGGGGGAAATCCCGGACATTGTGAGTGCTTTACAAATTCCCCCCGGACGCTATTTTTAGCACAAAAAGGAGGACATGTCCGGGTAAATCCGGACGAATGGTAACCCTAAAAAATCAGTCAGAGGCAGGCATCCACCATGGAAAACTTCAGCCAGAACAGTTAAAGTTTGACAAAGTTATAAACCACTGAAAACAGATGTATCGGACAACTTTAATAGATGGTGTTGCTAGCTCCATCTATAATATGTATATAGTAATGGGGATGTATCCTAAGAAATTAGCAGTTAGCACTTGTTAGGGGACTGGATACCATAGACTGTTGCTAATGAACTTCAGTCTATCACCAGTTTGAAACTAGCTCAGACCAGTAGAGATTAAAAACTATTCCATTTATTGGGTGTTTGGTGTTGTGAGATGAGTTTGAGCTTTCATTCTAATCATCCCATCACAAATTTTATACTTTTCATCAGTATTAAATCTACACATTTTTTGAAAGCAGGAATGTATGGTTATATTCAAATTATTTGCAAATATGCAAATTATCTCATAAATTAATTTCCATTAAATGTCAGTCATAGAGCTGCACAAAACTTGGTAGATATGTCATGACACTTCCTTTTGTTCTCTAGTCTTATTTCTTTAATTTAAATATCATTTAGAATAATTTTAGACTTGAAAGTATGACTTGCTCTTTGTGCATAGAAAAACAGCACTGAACTTTGAGATCAAACATTTAAGATCATGCCAGTGATCTAACATGAAATCAAGGGCGGACTTGGTATATGGTACTGCTTAAAACAAATAAAACAAAAATCAGCCTCATGTAATACACATAGACACTCAAGATTTTATCAAGTCACTAGTCTGACCTTACAATGCCAGGAAAATAGGAAATCAGGTATAGCAATAGGACAGAAGGAAGGAAGGAGAGGGGAAGGGGAAAACCCAAAATCCTAAATCTCAGCTTATGTTTAGCAGGTGAGAGCTCCTAAAAATTAAGTTGGCAACTTTTGAAATGAGATAATTAGGCCTGGTTACACATGATTTAAACTTGGGCAGGATACTAGTATTTCTACTGATGCTGTTAGATCTTTCAGATTATATCTCTTGGACAGCCATGCTTTAGGTGCTATTAAATGTAATGCTCTTTATCTAATTAATTACCTATGTAAGTCATTTGGCATTTAATTGTGGAGTAATGAAATGTCTAAGCCTCCGTGAAATAAATACTCTGGGTATAATTTACTAGTGGATGTTTCATTATTCTAATCAGCCACAATTTTCCAGTGCTGGAAGCTATACCTATAGTTCAAATTGCCTGACACATCTCATTATGAGACCATTTTCAGTTGCTTATAAGTTTGGCAAACTTTTAACCATGTGGGCTGAAGTTTCCCATGCTGGGTGCCTGCCTCAGTCTGAACACTTCTGGAAAATGTCAGCAAAAAAATGGTCAGTCATTTTTCAGTACAAGGTAAGGAGAAAATATGTTTGCCCATGTTAAAAATGTCTTACAAGCACCTTGTTTAGAAGCTCTAGTGCAGGGGTCGGCAACGTTTGGCACGCAGCTTGCCAGGGTAAGCACCCTGGTGGACCGGGCCAGTTTATTTACCTGCTGACGTGGCAGGTTCGGCTGATCGCGACCCCCACTGGCCGCAGTTCGCCGTCCCAGGCCAATGGGGGCGGCGGGAAGCCGCGGCCAGCACATCCTTCGCCCGCCCTGCTTCCCGCTGCCCCTACTGGCCTGGGACAGCGAACCGCGGCCAGTGGGGGCCGCAATCGGCTGAACCTGCCGCGTAAATAAACTGGCCCGGTAAATAAACTGGCCCGGCCCTTACCCTGGCGAGCCGCGTGCCAAACGTTGCCGACCCCTGCTCTAGTGCCTCCATGCTATGGAACAGGGATTTGAAATTTGGCAGGGCATTCACCCTGTGGCTGAATTTACAGAACACTGGATTGGGTTCTATTCCCAGCTCTGCCATTGGCCTGCTAAGCAACATTCGGTAAGTCACTTCATTGCTCCGTGTCTCAGTCTTCCCACCTGTAAAATGGGGATAATCATACATAGCACTCTTAGGAAAGTACTTTGATATGTACTAATGAAGAGCACTAAGTAAGTGCTAGGTATTATTATGTTGACACCCTGAGAAAAAATCCCCAAATTTGGCCAATTTATAAGCCTCTGAATATCAGTTTGCACATGCTCAGTAGAGGTTGCTTAGAATTGGGTTGCTAAACTTTCCCAAGATTCTGTCTGCATTGAGTATGCGCAATCCCAGGGCTGCAAGTATTGAGCCAGACTTCCGCTGCAATTACTCCTGGCTGTTGTGATGCCAGGCAAAGGAATTGAAAGCATGGAGACTGTCTCAGTTGCTTCTGCTGCTGATGCCAGGCAGCAAGGAGATGGGAAGCTATCTGACTGGAAGGCAGAAGGGTGAGGATCCAGGCCTGGAAAGGTAGCAAGGCAGGACACTGGGACAACAAGGGGAGAAGTGAAATGAAGGGTTGGGGGATGGCATTGGGACATGGAACAGTGGGAGGAAACGGGGAGTGTGATTAAACAGTCTGGTGGTGAGAAGGAGAGAAACTGGGAGAAGAGCAAGTTGGACATGGCAGGGGCAGAAGAGTTCAGGCTTGGGATATGAGGCAGAAGGGTCTCTTACCACTAGAGTGTACACCCATCTCAGAACACAGAATAGAATCCAGGAGGTCTGAGTCTCTGTATTCCTCTGCTGTCAGCATATAACTGAAATTCTGCTGGCTAAATGTGTGTCTCATCCCCTTCTATTGGCTGGCTCACATAGAGAATGACAACCTACTGCTGCTTTCAGTTAGCTCAAGTGGCAGAGGTTTGTTTGGTGGATCTAAAGGTTCCAACCCTGTTAATCAAATATGTGGGAATCAATATGGGTCCATGTGATGGGATTTCTGTTTTTTTTTTCTTCTTCTTTTTTTTCCAGTTTGCTTTTTCAAAAACAAACTTTGGAAACTATACACACACGATATTTAAAAACATTTAAGTTGCAAAGTCAAGCAGTCAAAAATTAGGTTGCAACCGATTTACCTTGTTAGGCTTACCAGCCTGTAATTGCTAGGATCACCTCTGGATCCTTTTTTAAAAAATCATGTCACATTAGCTATCCTCCAGTCATCTGGTACAGAAGCTGATTGAAGTGATAGGTTATGTAACACAGTTAGTAGTTTTGCAGTTTCATATTTGAGTTCTTTAAGAACTCTTAGATGAATACTGTCCAGTTCTGGTGACTCATTCCTATTTTATTTATCAGTTTGTTCCAAAACTTCCTCTACCGACAGCTCAGTCTGGGACACGTCCTCTGATCTGTCACTTAAAAAGAAAGGTGTGGGAACCTCCCTCACATCCTCTGTAGTGAATGCAAAAAATTCCTTTAGCTTTTCCTCAATGACCTTGTCTTCCTTGAGTGCTCCTTTAGCACCTTGATCATTGAGTTGCCCAACTGGTTAATTTTTGCAGTTAGTTTTTGAGTCTTTGTCTAGTTGCTCTTCCAATTTTTTTTTTTTTGGCTGCCTAATTATACTTTGACTTGCCAGAGTTTATGCTCCTTTCTATTTTCCTCAGTAGGATTTAATTCCAATTTTTATAGGTTGCTTTTTTGCCTCTAACCGCTTCTTTTACTTTGTTATTTAGCCATGATGGCACTTAATTTTGGTCCTCTTACTGTCTTTTTAAATTTAGGATGTACACTGAATTAGAGCCTCTATTATGGTGTTTTTAGGGTCTAGGTGCCCAACACCACTCTCAGGGTTGCTGGAGTCCATGGCCAGCTGACTCAATAAACTACAGGAGTCAGGTAGCTCTGGGAGCCAGCTGGCCTGGGAGTTTGGAAGCACTAGGGTCCCTGGCTCCAGGGCAGTCCATGTGGAAATCTGAATTTCAGCCAGCTCCAGTCCTGATGTTTCTATTTTCCTTTGATGTGCTGTGCTGTGCATAGAATACCTTCATCTGAAGGTCAACTAAGTGCATTCAAAATAGGAATGAAATGAATTAAGCTTTATAACATATTTGTAAAGCAGGCAAATGTAATGCCCATTTTTACCATTTCTGTCTGGGAAAGGAAACTTAAGTTCCATAGTTACATTCACTGCACCTATAGATGGAGAACTGAGGTACAGATATGGTAAGGGAGCCGATACAATAACCCAAATATGCACTGGAAAAATCCCCTTTTGAAATTTTCCAACAAAACTTAGTGTTTTCAGGAATTTTCATTTAGCTTTGTTTAGAAGGAACACTTCAAAATGAAGTTTTACTTGGTCTTGTTTCAAAATGTTAAAACAAAACAAATTTTGAAATGACTTTTGTTGAGAAATGTCTTTAATTTTATTTTTTTTAATTTAAAATGAAACCTTTTGGGCAACCAGAAACTATTTTTTTTACCTTTCGGTTAACCTTACCGAAAATGACAAATTCACCTAACACTATTTTATTTCAGTTTTTCACAATTGCCAGTGAACCAAAAAATGTGTTATTTGCCCAGCTCAAGTTGTGAGCTCTTTTCAACAGATTGATCTACTTTAACTACATTGACCAAACTTGACTCTCAGATGTGTTAACTTAAAATTATAGGAAGCTGTATATGCATTTGAGTGTAATTTGGCCCCGTGTCTGCCTGGTGCCTCCTTCACTTAAGCTGCAGCTTGCTTCCTCTCTGAACCGAGATGAAATTGATGATCTAATGTTGATTTGACAATGAACTCCAGATTGTAATGATCTAAGAACTGCAACTGCTGACCAAGTAGAAACTTTATCTCACCCCTGCCAGCTGATTTGAAGCGGGGTAGGAGTGGAGAGACAGGAGAGACGTCTCAAGTGAAGACCGTAGTTTGTCTTTAGACAAGAACACGTTTATTTTTTGTAACAATTGTCACAAAAGTAGTTTGTGCCATTCTATGTTTTTGCTACAGGCGTTGGCTCAAAAATGTAGCTTTCAAATCCCACACATGGTCTATTTAAGGTAGCACCATGGACTACTTTGACCTTTTCAATATTCTTTAATTTGATTGGTTGGCATTTCCTGTTCTTCCTTTTTACATTCATTGCAAAGTGTGTACAGGAGAGATGAGCCACCTTATTAAAGGCAAAATATTTAAACGGTTAAAGTAGGATAGTAGGCTGCTGTCAATCACAGGCTACTATCCCTGGCTTAGGCAGTGCATTGTCAATCACTCAGTTTCATGACAAAGATTTCAACAAGAACAGAAATCATCACTAGCATGACAATGTTGTGCAAAACAGACAGGAAATGTGGAAGCTTAACTAATTCTTGTCTGCATGGATTTAAAAAAAAAAGTCACCAAAAACACAACCACCCTCTTGAAATGGGAGACTTAAGGCACGTCTACACTTCTCCACCGTTAGGACTGTCGGGGTATGAATAGCAGTTTGCACCAAAGGGCTGCATTGTAATTTCCCCATGTGGACACTGCAGGCATGTACTAAAAGGCTCTTGCTTTTCATTAATGTAGTTCTGTTTGAAGAGGATTACAGTAATGTGAAGTGGGAACGTTTTAGTTCATACCTCCAGGGTCCACACAGGGGGGTTACAGCGCAACACTTTGGTGTGCACTGCTTTTCACACACCTGTAGTCCAAACTATGGGGCAGTGTAGGCAGCACTTGAGGGAACAGAAACAGCCTAATGGGTGTCAAATGTCAGGAAAGGACAATCTTTAAGTGCATGTCCAAGTCCTTTTGTTCATTGCCCCAGGGAAAATGGACCAGCCTCATAAAAAACCTCTTTGATTTGAAACATCTTATTCCAATTATGTTCACAAAGATTATTGTCCCTGGCATTCATTCTGGTACCCCAAAATATGCCAACATCTTTGGCCCTGTTAAAAGCTGAGAAAGATGAATAAAAACACAAGTCACTCACCTACCAGATGCTCAAACAATTCTAGGCAGGAGTCTGGCAGACTTCTTGGAAAATAATTAGTTGACCGATCTACTTTCAATGGAGTTTTGCTTGAGTAAGGACTGCAGGTTTTGGCCCTCAGGGGCAAATCCAGTTTCCTGGTGCACAGCTCAAGAATCTTAGGTGGTCCCTGGATCTGTAGAGGAGTGGGGATGAGGAAGCCAAGCTGAGCCACTCAAGGAAGAGCCACCACAACCCTAATACAGAATGTCCATGAGGAGGGAAGGACTGGAGGATCCATGCAGACCTCGATGCCCCAACCCTGAACCAATTCAGATATTTCATATAGCATTCCTGCTGCTAGGTGCCTTTAAGTCCCATGGAAGTAAGAACTGGATTTGGTTCCTCGCACATGAGATCAATTACCTTGTAGTTCTCTTTAAATGGGCAAATTATAGTTAAGTGTAAGTAACCACGTGTTCCTTTATTTTTCATGGACAAGGTATCCTAACAATTTGGAGCTGCTCACATTATACCCAAGGGGGATGGGCCTAGTTTGGAGGAAAACTGCTAGAAATCTATTTAAAAACAAAGAATGAATACTGAGGCCATTAGGAGATTATTGCTTCAACAATCAGCTACCTGCCATTTTTCTCAGTAATCAGCAATTTAAATGCAATGTTTTGCCCTTGTAATACAGCATAAACTAACAAGCCAGTGCTGTCCATTATTTTTCTTTTTCAAAATTTGCATACAGTTTTGCCAATGCAGTTTGATATAGTAGTTCTTAATCTCTGCATATAGGCTCTGATTCAGCAAGGTATTTACTCATGTACCTAAGTTTTAAGCAGGTGCATAGTCCCATAAAAGTCAGTGGCACACCTTACGTGCTTAAGTACCTTGCTGAACCAGAGCCTTAAAGAATGCACACTGGACTCGAATTGTCTTCCATTACTCAGGTAAAACACCTGTTGTCTTTAATAGATGTTTCATCTGAGCCAGTTCTGGAGGATCTTGCCCATCATATCTGTTACACAATTACGTAAATTATTCATTACTCCAGAAATTAGTGCAAACGAGATTCCCAGTATGTACAACGAAATTGATTTCAATTATTCAGTTTGTCAAAACATAAAATATACATGGCATTGGAAACAAAATCTGATGTTCAGTGTTAAAAAAATGTAAGAAAAAACTTTGGGGTTGCTGAATGCTTGTTGAGACATGAGGATCAATAGCTTAGTGTAGACACAATGGTTGAGATTTCCAAAGCAGACAAAGAGATTTAGCCTCATAATTTCCATTAATTTTAATGAGATGTGAAGCTAAATCCTCTAGTTGGTTGAGATTTGCAAAGCCAATGTTGGTACAACATCCAAAGCCCTGGATGGGTACTTCCATAAATATAAGGATTGAGGGTCTGTTCCTTATTTGGATTTCCATAATTTCTTACGGTTAATGCATGGCATCAGTCATTTTATTTTTAGGTTTTTAGGCTTCATTTTTTTTTCTGTGCTACAATACTAAGTATCTGAAAAATGGTAGTACTACTCACAGAGCAGTGGTGGCATATCTTGGATTGGAAACGAGCCTGTATTTTAACATACATGTGTCCAGGGCCGGTGCTTCCACTAGGCAACCCTAGGCGGTCGCCTAGGGCAGCAGGATTTGGGGGGTGGCATTTTGCTGCCCTTGGCGGAAATTCAGCTGCGGGAGGTCCTTCCGCTCCGGGTCTTCAGTGGAAATTCGGCGGCGGGGCTTCTTCCGCTCCGGATCTTCGGCGGAAATTCCGTGGCGGGTCCTTCAATCGCTCCGGGACCCGCCGCCGAAGTGCCCCGAAGATGCGGAGCGGAAGGACCCCTGCTGCCGAAGACCCCAGGCCCCTGAATGCTCAGAGGAGGAGCGCTGCTGCCTAGGGCAGCAAAAACCCTGGCTCCTGCATGTGTCTGTGTAGAGAATGAGGGGAGAGTCACATTTAAATTCAATGCAGAGCTGATCAGGATTAGGCCATTTATCGTCAATTCCTTTTGCTCTAGCTTTACTCATGAGGGAGTACTGCCTGAGTAAAAATGTGGCAAGGGCTTCAGTTTTAACCCAGTGATATTCACTGCACATTTCAGGAACAGAATAAGCCAGTACATCTAAATGGCTAGCCTTTTACTTTTTTACTTAAAAGAAATTGAAAAAACTCATTATGTATTAATATCATCCCAGCATCCAAGGAGGAGAATAGTTTTAGGCTATACAACATGAGTATTTGTAATTGAGAGAACACAGATGCCTCTCTTTGGGTCCAAGCAGTATAACAACCTAATTTGTAAAAGAGATTTCTGTGTCTTCATAACACTCCCAGTAATTTGGATCAGAACACCTAGGGAAATGCAGTCATCAAAATGTGAATTGCTTCTAGTTCTTCATCTCCAGAGGGGAGAACATGTTTGACTGCAGGGGGGAAGAGCTGGTGAGCAACATCAACTTCTCTAACAAACATTGCTACTCAGAAAATGTCCAGTTACTCAGGGAAATTCCAAAATAAACAGTGAGGTTTTGTGGAGAAAAAAACCCACTACAAATATGTCTGTCATACAAAGGTCCTTTTGTGGTGTGCAGCAAGGAGTACAAGGTGGGTTGTATAACAATGCAACTGAAGGCTTCACATGGGCACAAATATGGTCAAGTAAGGTTACTTGCGTAAAGGCCAATCTGTGCATCCAGTATTGGATCTGCTTACCCTCTAATATGTCAGCATTTGAAAATTGTGCTGTCTGAATCCAGCTGTGAGTTTTTCAGACTAGATTATTTTGAGCCAGGTTTAACTAATCCTACCTTTTGCACAGGGGTGCGGGCAGCCTGGTGTATCGCTAGATATCTGCTGCACCATTAATGCTGTGGTGCATTGTCCTTTTGTATCCTCCATGCAAATCATTTCAGTTCACAGATGACCTGTGTTGAAGGGAGAGGAGGTGAATGGTGCATCAGTGTGGCAGTCTAGTGATGACTTTTACCATAAAGGGTAAAAGTATGGTGTACCCGTGTAGTGGAGATGCAGGCTCTTTTAGTCCTACTATACTGCACCTATGAAGTCCTATCCAATTGAATTACTCTGGGTATGATGGGATCATCTGTTTAATCCATGTTATCGCCAACTGGTATGAGTCTAATCTTGTTGTGTGTGGAGTTTTCAAACTACATAGCAGAGAAGACCAATTGGATATGGCTTTGTCTCCCTGAAACTGTTCGGTGCAATTATTCCTTCTTGCCTTTATGCCACTACATCTTCCCTGAACTGACTGGGTTTCACTAATGGTTTCAACCAGAGGTCCTAGATGCACTGCAGAACTTCATTCGGCTGCATGCCAACTGGATCCATGTCCTCTGTGGATGAGAACAGACGGTCTGGACCTATTATTGGCAGAGAGGGCACAGTAAGGAACTGCTTAAGAATAACCCCAAAGGTATGGCCTGAATGTGCAGGGCATTTTCAATAGCGGATGATCTTCTGTAGAATTTACTACCAGAGAAACACCTATGTTTGAGTGTGGTCACACTCAGAAAGCATTGTAAAATACCTCTTTGTGCAGGTTTTGGTAACTGCCGTCTCCCTTTCCTCTGTCACTTCATCTACTGCCGAGTTCCTCCTTGTCTCAGCCCTTTTACAAGTCATTGTGCTGAGAAGGCTCTTGCAGTACTATCTCCCTATATATGGGAAACATGCCTTAATCTAAGAAGTGGGCTTTATGACTAGGTACTTTGGTTACCGATTTTAAGGTTTTGTATGTGTTCCTATCACCATAACACCATGTCACTGCTTTTAATAGTCAACTGCTTGTGTATGCTTATCATCTAAACATTTCTTTATAAATCACACAGGTTTTCCCATGTCCTCCTTCAAATAGTCTTTTTCTCTGATAATTAGGACAGATTAATTTCTCATTTTACATGACCACGTTTGAAGTTTTAAATTGTGATTAAAAAAAAATGCTAACGGAAATAACTTTGTAAACCGTACAAGCATTTAGGTATCAGAAAGCTATAAGACTTTTACATTGCACTTATATTGTCCAATATGTTACATGTCTAATAAATGATGATAGGCTGATATTTTTAAAATGTGTTTGCATTGAGTTTGTGCTGCCATTTCAATTGCTCAATACTGTATGAACGCTGTGATTACAGAATGTTAATGTTTTGACACACTGACAGAAGCCAGGCAATTCACCGTTAATGCTGGTATTCCTCTTTCACTTGCTTCTAATGTGTGACAGCTTTAGTGTAGGCAGTAATTGACTAGAAATGACAATAGCAATTAACATGTAACCTTCTGTTTTAGTACACTTTTTACTATTCATTCTGAGAGCAAAATATTTTTGCATGTGTGTGTGACCTTGTGATTAAAAACTCACACTGGTCTGATGATCTGCTTTGAATATCAATGCTTATGTTTTAAATATGGTAGGATTTTTAATTTCTTTACTATGAAAAATAGTGTATCATGCATCTAGTCACTTTTTCCGGATCTAATTTTGTGCCCCCAGGGTTGCGGCATTTGGTTATTTTTTAAAATGCCAATTTTTTAAAATGCCAATGATTTCATTATAACAAGACATTGCCAGCATTGATTTTAAGAACACATTAAAAACTTGTGCCCTGGCTCATTATTGTTTGTAGTTATTTAGGAGGCAGAATTGGGAAAATAAAAACGGGCTCTCAGGTGCTTTTATGGGTTATCAAAGTAGACTGTGATTTATGTGTCCTGAAAAACAGCTCCATACTTTTGCTTGTTCTCCATCTGCATTACTTAGAGCCTTGCTTATAAATGAATATATAGGATTTCTGTGCCACTTCAAGGCTATTTATTAATCAATGATGTTGTTATAGGACAGAATATTGAATATTTCAACGTTTCCAGTTAACCTCCTGTACATGTGCTGTATCAGCAATCAGAGCAGTGATTTACAGTGATACAAACACACCATGATATAAACTTGACATCTTTTTTTTTTTCTTTTCAATTTTGGGTGAACTTTATCCTCATGAAAGTGAGGGACTTAACATTGCTTTGAATCAGACATAATGCAGAGATGCACCCTCAAGCTTTCCCCGAAATATCTGCCAGGGAATCTCAGCCAATATTTTGTTTTAAAGTTGGTTCCTAAGTCCATAGTTAGACCCCTAAATATAAGTGACCTGATTCTGAAAAGTGCTGAACTGCAGTGCCCATTGATTTCACTGGGAAAACTGCATGGCATTCAAAACTTCTGAAAATCAGGTTCTTTAATTAAAAGGCTAATGTTAGTGTCCCCCACTTTTTTTTTTAATTGTGACCCTCAAGTCCAGCCAAGGCCTGTTAGCTAGCATGCTATTACATAATATTAACCCACTTTTGATGTGCAGAGGTTGCCACTGGTAAGTTAGCATTTCCCAACAGTTACCACATGGTGGTATCTGCAGCTGCATTATTTTTTCCTTAGTTTTAGAGTAAAAAGAATCTGTGTAACCATGCAGTAACAGATGGCCACTGTTAACTTGTTAATGCCTTTTATTGTATGCAACAGAAACTTTGCAAGTGTAATCTATGCAACTACTAAGCTTTCAACCAGACTTTCCCTTTGATGCATTACCGCTAGTCCCACTGAAATGAAAGGGGGTTGTGTGTGCATCACATATTTCCATTTTGGGAGAGAAATGAATGGTCAGAGAGTTAATGAATGATTCTACTTTGCCGCTGTCTACTATATGTACACATGTACAGAATATTGCTCTGCAGGAGGAGGTGAAAGGTTTGAGTTTTATAAAAATGAAATTAATGTTCTTCACCTACTTTTGCTTCCCAGTTATTTATTCATTCTTCATGAATTTACTGCATGCATAAATTATGGTTGTGTGTACCCTACGTTATGTAGTGTGGACAAAATTCAGTCAATGAAGCTATTATAGATTTATATTGGTGTAAATTAAAAAAAAAATCGCTCAAAGTGCAAGATCCCCAATTTTTATGTGCATTAAAATCACAAGGGAATCTCTGCTCTCTACAAAATAAGGCCCAAAATAGTAGTTTAGCCATATACAGGTCTGTCTCATCTTACGCGGGGGTTCCATTCCGCGGTTAGCGCGTAAAGCGAAAACTGCGTATAGTCAAAATTACATTGAGTTCAATGGCGGGTGGAATTGCCCGCACTACAGGTATAGTATTAAAATTATTTTTTTCTTTTTTGTTTTGTTTTTGTCGACCACGTAAAGCTGAAATTGCACATGTTAAATGCGTGTAAAATGCGACAGACCTGTACACCTGCTAGGTCTTTAAAAAGCCAATCAGCCAATTACATATTTTAATTTAACAGCAGCAAACTTAATTGGATCAGAATACAAAGAAAAATAAAAGCTAGAACAGTAAGAGGCCCCTTGTTTTCAAGTTATGCTCAGTTTCATTCCTAGATTCAGTCTCCAGCCAGCTCCAGCCCAAAATGTTGCAGGTGTTAAAGATGCAGTACCTGCAGAGTCACCATAGTTCATAAAGTTCCAAACCCACAAACTGAAGCTGGCTGGCACAGGTACACAACTCCAACCATCAGTAACATGCAGCTTATATGTAGCTGCTCCTGCTCAAACCTATTTGAATACATCCAGATTCATCACAACTCCCCTTTTAACGCATCCCTGTGCCTCAAGTGTGTCTCAATTTAGAATATCCTTGCAGGGTTGGAGTCATTTGTCTGCTAAATGAAAGGGTGCACTCAGTACAAATGTTGTTATTGGGGGTTTTGTATTATAACTTATTTTTGCAACTTCTCCAGTCAGAGGAT
This sequence comes from Malaclemys terrapin pileata, assembly GCF_027887155.1. Classification (NCBI taxonomy): domain Eukaryota; kingdom Metazoa; phylum Chordata; order Testudines; family Emydidae; genus Malaclemys; species Malaclemys terrapin. Next base: position 31,936,354 of record NC_071512.1, read on the forward strand.
GCATGTTATTCTGCAAAAGGTGACAACTACAGGCCAAGTTCATACATACAAAGCTGGTGCATCTGCCATGCAAGTCCCTGGGCCAAATTGAGCAATGACATAAATGATGAAGGAACTTTACTACCTATCCACACTTTTTCTTGTTTAAGTAGTATAACTTCCATGGATTCTGATACTTTGGGGGATGTGCAAAACTACTTTCACTTAGAGGAGGAGGGGGCGGAAGGGGTAGGGATATTTCAGAAATACTTATTTTACCAGGGAAAATAGTGTATTTAGTATTCCATCTATTTCTCCAAACTCTAGCCTTTAAAAACAAAAGGAGCCCGTGCACCTAAACCTATAGACACTTTTGAAATCTCCTGTAGTATTGAAGATTCCAGAAGGGACCACTGTGATTATCTAGTCCTCTTCACATTATCAATTAGTTTTGATCAGCCTTTTTGTTTGATGCTTCTACTTTTTTCTGCTTCCATCTTAGTAGCCATATGTGTGTGTGTGTGTGTGTGTATAAATAGTCTGATTCATGACAAAATCCAAATTTGGCACCAAAATATGCTACATTGCACTCGGTGAGGCATTAACTTGGAACAGTGATTAATGGCCTAAAGCTGTGGAGCTGTGCAAAGGGTTTCAGCCTCATGTATATTGAAATACTGAGGCACAAATCCATGCTGTTTAGTAACCAGGAGGGCTTGTGGCAATTATTTTGCATACACGTTGATTATAAAAAACAAGAAAAGAAAACTTTGTTTGCATGCTTTTGTCACAGTGGATTCAGTTGCAGTATGCCAAAGGTGCAGATTGTGTTATTGAGATGCTGACTTGCTGTGGCGTACCACACTTTCAGGGAAGCACAGTCTGTCATGAAACTCCATGGAGGATGGTTCACCCTACTCCATCCCCCACAGCTCATGAGAATGGTACAAGCTGCTTCCCCAGCAAATCCAGCCAGTCCTAGTGATGTGCTGACATGGGGAGGTGGGGGATAGGGGAGGAAGGCATGACCCCTAAGTATCACCTAGCAACTCCCATCTTTAGTCAGTTCCTCCCTTCCTTCCACTGGTCCTGAAGAGTCTAGTGCTCCTGGTGCTGGAGGGTAGAGAGATGGCTCCTGCCAATGTGAAGATGCCCCATAGGGGAAGGATTTCTTGTCCCAAAGCCAGTCTCCATCTTTTCAGGCTTGGTGCAGGATTTGGCCTTCAGTGCATGTCGTAACCAATGGAGAGAGATATAGTTCTTTGTCTTATAAAGTGCTTCAGGTGTCCAAACTTGGTCCAAAGTTTTGAAATTGTCTTGATGGGAGTAGCTCATCGTCCGTGTCATATGTAGGTAACTACTAACTCAAAGCAGGATCACAGACTAGTAAGAGTAGGTTGTAGTGACAGTCTAGTAGGTCCTCAGGAGAGGACCTAGCTTCTATTAGTGATATGAAACATCAAGGGGAGAACTGATGCCTCCCTAAGGAAAACCAGGTAAAGTGGGAGTTTTTTGCAATTGGTAGAAAACAAATGTTGCCTGAGCAAGGTTAGGTGAACTTTCAAAACGCTGTATGAGAGGGAGCCTGCTGAATTTTAAAAAAATGTCCAGAATATCGTAGAACTCACTTTTAAGAAAACAACAATTCAGTTTAAATGCATTATGATGCTCTCCATAAACAGTCCCCTTCTGGCTGTAATATGCTTCATTGACAGCAATTAACAAAGGTCAGCAAGCTAATTTACCACTGTTTAAATTACAGTGCGAAAACATGACACTGAAGGGCATAGAAATTGTGCAAGATTTAATGGGGACCTGGGAACTTGATCATTAAACACACAGGGGGTATAGTCTATCCTCTCTGACTGCATTTCCCATTAACGCTAATAGTGTGTTGAGAAGCAAATATACTCAAACTTTCATTACTCAGTTTATCTCTTCCACTTTGACAAATGAGGTGCTGGCTTAGACTTGGAGCTGGGTAATGCATCTACTTCACTCTTTGACAGTGTTGTAACAGAACTGGAAACTTTTGTGAATGAACGCATCCTTATACCTTTGACTAGTTTTGTTTCTTAAACAAGTTTGGATCTGCTCAGTATTTGGATGGGAGACCTTCAAGGTAAACAGATGAAGTGGGTCTCTTCCTTCAAGCTGGTATTGCACTAATCGGCCCCAGTGCCGACTGGCTAAGCGGCAGTTCTGCAGAAAAGGACCTGGGGTTTACATTGGACGAGAAGCTGGATATGAGTCAGCAGTGTGCCCTTGTTGCCAAGAAGGCCAATGGCATATCGGGCTGTATTAGTAGGAGCATTGCCAGCAGATCAAGGGAAGTGATTATTCCCCTCTATTCAGCACTGGTGAGGCCACACCTGGGGTATTGTGTCCAGTTTTGGTCTCCCCATTATAGAAGGGATGTGGACAAATCGGAGAGAGTACAGTGGAGGGCAACGAAAATGATAAGGGGGCTGGGGCACGTGACTTACGAGGAGAGGCTGAGGGAACTTATTTAGTCTGCAGAAGAGAAGAGTGAGGGGAGATTTGATAGCAGCCTTCAACTACCTGAAGGGAGGTTCCAAAGAGGATGGTGCTAGGCTGTTCTCAGTGGTGTCAGATGATCAAACAAGAAGCAATGGTCTCAAGTTGCAATGCGGGAGGTCTAGGTTGGATATTAGGAAACACTATTTCACTAGGAGGGTGGTGAAGCACTGGAATGGGTTACCTAGGGAGGTGGTGGAATCTCCATCCTTAAAGATTTTTAAGGCCTGGCTTGACAAAGCCCAGGCTGGTATGATTTAGTTGGGGTTGGTCCTGCTTGGAGCAGGGGATTGGACTAGATGACCTCCTGAGGTCTCTTCCAACCCTAATATTCTATGATTCTATATTACTAGGCTGCACTGTGCTACTTGGAGTGCTGTGCATTGAAGGAGACATGAACTAGGGGACACCTGCCCATTTCTGCATATTAAGATTGCTATATTTTACAAGGGTGGTAGCACTGGAATCCTGACCCCATTCCAATTCTGTAATTTCTTTCTCCCAAACTAATTTCCCCATGCATTTTTAAGCTGGATACAGCATTGTTCTTCCTTTCTCACTCTAAACTGGGGTATTGCATTGCTGTGCACTGTAAAACACCTTCCAAGTTTCCCCCTGAAAGTAGCTGCAAGCTCCTGGTCAATAACGTTTGTAATGAGTTACTGGTATGGGATTCTTAGGAAGTAAAGCTTCAGTACATTATGTACCTGTCACATATAATTACATGACTTCTGCCAAGAGCAGTATGAACCTTTTCACTCAATTTTGTATATCTGTGCAAATCTGTCCTTATTAATTAAATTATGCCGACATTTTAACCAGGAACGCTAAAACTGAAGTGTAAAAAGAAAGTATAGAGAGCTGGAGGTAGCACAGAATGCGTCATTCAGGAACTGAGGGGTTATACATTTACTTTAACTGCTGAACTTTTGATGTTGTGTCACATATATTGCATGCCACTTCCAGCCCAGCTTCATTCTGCTCTTCAGGACTCCTCCAGAGCACAAGGGGAAGTCCAGCTTTGGCATTGCTGAACGTTAAGGTCAGAATCAGAGGTGGTCCCAAAGTTAATGGATGTTTGGATTTCGGTCTTGGTTTGGAAACACAGTTTTCACCCCAATCCAAAATCTCTGGAGGCTGTCTATGTCCTGGGTTTTTACTGTGTTTCATGTTTAGGTTGAACCTGCACTTTTGTGGGTTTGCTTATTCCTTGCCAAAGAGAGATTCTTCTCGTAGGCTGTTCTGTATTAAGGAAAGGGGAGTGTAACATGGTCAGGACTCACCACCACTGGTGCCTCCTGCTGGTTGCTCCAGGAATTAGCTTTTGTCAGCTGTGGAGCTCCCTCTGTGCATGGTGTCTCACCTGTTGTCTGCTCTGCTGGTTTGGGAGCCATGTTGTTCCCTGCTCAGTGGCATCTGCTTCAGGACACTGCCCTCCGGCAGCACCCACTACTCCATTCTCACCCCCTTCGGGGGGGTGGGGGGGAGGAATTAACCGCAGTCCTTTGGCTTACACCTGCCTCAGTGGCCAACCACAACCCCAAAGTCTAGCCTCTCACCTCAGGGGCAAGTTGCAGTCAGTCTCGGCCACACTCCTCCACGGCCAGGTGCAGTACAAGGGGGGGGACCCAGGCCCACCCGCTACTCTGAGTCCTGACCCAGGGACCCTCTAGCAGCCTCCTCTCTGCCCTCCTTCTCTCCTCTTGTCTGACTATCTTTCCTGGGCCACTTCCCCTTTGGCCCCTTGCACCTTCTTGGCCCTTCTAGTCAGGGGCCACAGCCTGGCAGGTAATGGGCCGGAGTTCTCCTCTGCTCCCCAAAGCCTGCCCAGCACTGCTCTGTCCAAGGTGCTACCCCGTTACCTCAGGAGCCAGTCCTCCTCCCTTGCTAGTCAGGGAGAAACTGCCCTCTCCTTTGCTAGGCAGCCTTTATATAGGCCCCAGCCCAACCCTGATTGGCTCTCCACAGGTCTTTGCTGATTGGCTGCTGGTCTGTGCAGCCTCTCTGGCCTGTTCCAGCCCTTTTTCTCATGGAGTGGGGCAGCTGCCCCATTACAGGGAGGAAGGCCAGTGGTCAGTGTGTTAACCTCCTGAAAGGCTTTCTTTTCTTTTCTCTTCTTTCCTATTTTTTTTAGGTGGAAGCCATAGGGCCTTTGCAGATGAACGCAAATGTCTGTCAATCCCCTTTTGTTCTCATTAAAGACTCATAATGGATGAAACTGAAAGTGTGGGGCCAGTCCTGGGATCTGTGAATGGCCTACAGAGGGAGGATTCCTCCCCCTTCCACCCTCGGTGCAAGCCCCCTTTATTCAGGATTTGTTTAGGGGAGCAGGATTTGGGCCTCAGTAAATGCTGTAATTGAGAATTTGGGTAGCTCAGATAAGCATCTCACACTTCAAAGAAAAAGTAGGGGAGAGGGTCTTTAACTGAACTCTCCTGTAGAGAAAGCTTCTAGATCATTGACAGAGATGGGGAAACAACTCAGACTTTTGGGTACAGGGACATTTAGAGCGGTATTGCTATATCCAAGTCAACAAGCATATTGTTGGGGTAGTATATACATACTGGGATCCTTACAATCCAACTTAGCCAGTTCAGAGGATTTCCTGTTCAGCTGGGAAAATTCTGCTGAATAACATTCAAAACATCTAACCAAACTATGGATTGGAAAGCTCCAGCACTTCATATGGGTCTTCGGGGCATTGTTGTCTGTGGACTAGAAGCGCAAGCAGATGTAGAAATTGTGTGTGTCATTGCATGCAAAACACTTCTCTCATTGCATGCAAAACACTTCTGTCTTTAACTATAAAGACAGGAAGCCAACTCGTTGTATTAGAGAAAGTGAAGCTTGACATTTATGTGCTTCTCAGAGAACGTAAGCACTCCATGCCACATCCACTACCCTCATGAATACTGAATGGGCTCATTATTACATTGTAGGGCATACTAAATGAATTAGTAATGATTAGAAATAAATGTTAAGATTGATATAGTGGAGATTTATAAAAAAATATAATTACCTTTCATACTTAAATCAGCTGCAGTAATGTACAAGCTTCTTTTATCCCCATTGGGTAGAGAGGGAGAGAGAGAGAGGTCTGCAATATTCAAGTCCTCAGCAGGCCTGAACTGTCACAATAAAAATGGTATATTCCACAAGAGAGCTCTCAGAGCACTGCAATTCCCGTATTATAGGGGAAATGCAAGCAGATCTGTAAGGCTGGCTAGGCCAGATGGTACTGGGCTAGGGGGCATAAGCTATAATAAAAATCTTCTACAATATACAATAGACTCCTCTCTACTGGAACACCCAGTGCACGTCCAATTGTCTTGATTGAGCAGCTGTCCTGTTTAAGGGGCAAATCTTGGCCACTCCTTTCATCCGAGGCAGGATTTGGGGATCCTAGGTAAGGGTATATGTTACTCCTCAAACACTGCATGAATGGATAAAAATAAATTAGCGTGGATAGAATACCAGGGGAGGATTTAACACAAATTCTCAAACCACATTTGAGTCTTGAAACTGCACTGAAATGTCAAAATTTAGAAAATTAGACCAGCTCTACTTTAAATGACATAATAAAATATTGTTGTGAACAAAAACTTAAGAACCAGAGTTCATCCTTATACCTTTATTTCTTCTACCTCTAGCCATCTTTGAACAATTTTTTTACTAAAATAACTGAGCATGGAGATTCATACTTATTCTATCTACTCTTGGGTAAACATCACCTGCACACACATTAAATGGATTAAAAACTGGCTAACGGGTTTCAAAATGTAATTTTAAGCAGGGAATCACCTCTGAGCAACTGTGTTTCTAAGGGGCCCCTGCAGTTTTGGCCCTACACTATTAAATATTTTTATCAGTGACCTGGAAGAAAATGTAAAATCACTGATAAAGTTTGCAAATGACACAGAGATTGGGGAAGTGGTAAAGAATCAAGAGTAAAAGGTCACTGATGCAGATCAATCTGTGTTGGTGTACTGGGTGCAAGCAAACAATGTGTATTTGAATTTGGCTAGATGTAAAGTAATACATCTAGGTACAAAGAATGACATGAGCTGCTAGTGTGATGCTGTGGCCTAAGCTAACTGTTTTGATTGGGGGAGTGGGGGCGTGAGGGTACCCAAACAATTCTGTGAATTGTACATGAATTTGTGAAATGTTTCAGTCAACCCAAATCTGCTTTCTCTGGTGAAAAAAAAGTTGTGTGTGGAAAACGTTGCCCAGTTCTACTCCCCTTATGTATGGAGGACGAAAGGGAGCTGTTGGGAGTGCTTATTACCTGAACCAGGAAGAAGGGAAGGAACTGTCCTCCTGCTAAAAGCAGATGGGGATCCATGCTCCCCTTCTACTACTGTCTTATTTTACCCCTGGTATCAGCTTACTATCAGATGCAGCTGTATACAGACGCTATCAGCACCACCACTGCTTACTTCTGGTCACAGCAGAATGAAGGTCTCCCCAACTAGCTATTGAGCATCCCTGTCATAGATCCAAAGGGACCACTTGGAAGGGTTGGGCAGATAACCATAGAGAATCGTCCTAGCTCCTAGGAAGGAAGATGCCTTGTTTAACTGCTGACCCTTGTTTTGGTCAAAAATAGGGGTTGAACCTGGACCTTCAGTTCTGAAATAGTGAGCATATGCTGCCTGAGCTAAAGGATTTACAATTCTGATTCAGTCCTTGAGAGGTTTTCCATTAACTACAATAGACATTAGTTTAGACCACATGTCTCCTACCTGGCAGCTGAAGCAGCATCATAAATCTGTATATATGGACCAGCCCCATAGGGTGAACACAAAGCATGAGATTACAGTTGCAGCCGTTATAGCAAATCAGATGCTAGGGTCTGAAGTCGGCCACTCAGAAAATTAAGAACACACACATAGTGACCATCTGCAAATGCTTGTTTTAAATGATTTGGCTAGCATCATATAGGAACTCTGTGGTAGAGGCAGGAATAGAATCCAGTTCCCCAGGATGGCATTCAACTGTCTTACCCGAGAAACTGTCCGTTCTCTTCCTGCAACCCCCTGCCTGATTCACTACACACCTTCCAGCTTCTGCAGCAAATGAAAGTTTCCACTGTGCAACCCTGATTCATTCCCATAGCATGGTCAATCACATGCACTGACTGAGGCAGGGATGCTGTGGAGGAAAGTAGTATGTGGTCACTTCATTGACTTGGCAACCTTCTTTTAAGTTTGTTTTTTGTGAGTAATGTTCTGTATATCACACAGCTATACCCTTGTGCATCCTATGCATAGTTTCATACTTGGACACCTTCCTGTGATGATAAATTGATCATACTGATAGATATTAATTGTAAGTGGGCTGATCAGGTACCCAACCTAGGGATCACTTTTGACACATAGCTGAAGCTGGAGATCCAGGTTTTAGTGATGATCAGGAGTGGCCTCTTTTTTTTCTCCAGTCTCTCAAACACTCAGAAGTTGCACTTGTTCTTGCCCGTGTAGACCATGGGTTTGTGTTCTCAAGACTGCATCATCATAATGAGTTCTATTTGAGGCTTTCCTTGAAAAATACATGCAGATTGGAGCTAGCCAACGACATGGAGGTATGGCTGCTCAATGGCTTTCAAGCCCATGATTCAGCAGTGCACAATCTTCAGATCTCCAGTGCTTCCCTGGTATTTAATGCCTTGCTATCAATTTGGCTGTTTGAGGGACCATCTCTCACTATAGCAGCTAAGAATGGTGCAAGTGGAAATGCTGATTTTCCTGAGGCACAATGTGGGATGATAGGAAGCAGTGCCATCTCCACTGCGGGCCCATGAGTCTGCAACTGTTCTATCATCATTTTTGATATATTTTTTCATACATGGATAACTATTGCATTGAGGAAACAATAGTCATTGTAGCATACATTTTGCTGGTCTCAAACTCTTATCACATTTTCCTAAAGTTTCATATATAAGCTACACAGTAAAATGTATCGATCCAGAATAATATAGTACCAGTTACTAGAATGTTGATTTTCTTTATCTTCTATCTAATTTATACTTCCTTATTGATTCAGAATTACTTGTAAACAAATGTTCTACTTCTGATTTTTAATATATTGAGGAAGGATCTTCATGCACATTCATAACTTTCTAAGTTATCCTGTGTTTTATCAATTGATCTTTCTTATAGATTCTTAAATTCCAAGGGCAGGAAAGGACCATTCTGATAATCTAGTCTGACCTTCTGTATAACACAGGCCATAGAACTTCCCCAAAATAATTCCTAGAGCAGATCTATCAGGAAAACATCCAATCTTGATTTCAAACTGCCAGTGATGGAGAATCAATCCAACCCTTGGTAAATTTTTCTATGGTTAATTACTCTTAAATTTTTAACAGTATGCCTTATTTCCAGACTAAATTTGTCTAGCTTTAATTTCCAGCCATTGGATTGTGTTACACCTTTCTCTGCTAGATTGAGGAGCCCATTATTAAATACCCCCCCCCCATATAGGTACTTACAGACAGTAATCAAGTCACTCCTTAACCTTCTCTTTGTTAAGATACATAGATTAAGGTTTCTGAATCTAATCACTATAAGGCAGATTTTCTTAGCCTTTAATCACTTTCATGGCTCTGCTCTGAAGCCTCTTCAGTTTTTCACTGAGGCAATATCTGCTATTGCCAGTCATTCATTTCCTCTTTGTCCTTCAACTATTATTTTTAACCTCTAGGAAGCTGATCTCACATACAATTTGTATGTTCAGCCTTTTAAATATTATGACATCATTGCAAGGCTCTGGTGGCATCATCTGTGGAGCTGGGTGCAAATGTTCATATGAATAATTAATTGGCCAAAAAAAGCAGCTTTGGTCAACCTGAAACTAGTCACTTTTTTGTGAAATTCACCCAGTAGTTTCAGCCATGTTTTTTCTGGATAAATTTGCAATAGGTGCTATTCACAAAACTGAGAAAGGGAAGCACCACCACTCCCCCCTTACGTCCAACCGTCCAGTAGTGAAGGCACTCACCTGGGATATGAGAATTTGAGGTTCAGATCCTTTGTCCAGAGCAGGGACTTGAACTTGGGTCTCCTGCATGGCAAGTGAGTGACCTAACTTCAAGGTTACTGGGTTTTCTACAGTTGGGTTTTGGGCTGGCCTTGTGTTCTGGAACAAACAACATCCCAGAAGAAATCAGAGTCGCATATTTGCCATCCTCTGGACTTACTATAAGTCCCACTTTTGTCATAGTTGTCTCCAAAGAATCTGAGAAGAAAAAAAAATGATAGACACAACCCTGGTTAGACTGGTAACCTGGTAAAAAAACCAAACCATCCTCAGAAGCTTTTATAACCTTTGCATGAATGCTTGAGAAATGCTGATGATCTATGAAGGTGGCTTTTTGTTGTTGTTGTTCTTGTGTGCACGTATGCACCTGCAGAATTGCTCAGAGCAAAGCTCATGACTGTATTTCTTTTTAATTTTTGTGTATATTTTCTTTATTGAAGGCTTGTTTTGGTTTTTATCCTGATCTGGGATGTATGCCATTTATACCCATGTATTTGTTTGATTGTTCAAGGGAATATGTAAATAATTTGCTAACTTGCTACTTCATGTTTTACGCTATACTGTTCAAGATGATTTAGGATGACTAAGTATCCTTCATTCCTGCTAAATGAATAGAAGTTGAATACATTCAGTCTTGTATCTTTAAAGGTATTTAGGCATGTCTCCACTTCGTGTCACAAGGCCTAAGTGACCTAGATTTTCAAATGGGACTCAGGCACTTAGGATATGTCTACACTGTAGCTGGAAGATTTTATTCCTAGTGTGGCAAGATAGATTAATGATAGCTTGGTTCGAGTCCTGATCTGGTTTAAATGAAACATGAAGATAGGATTAGTTAGCACTCCTCTTCTTCAAAGTGTTTTACAAACACTATTATTCCTCCTATCATGTTTCTGAACTCCAGAAGGACCTCGCCAACTTGTCTAGATTACATTTCACCTGTCACCAAGTGCCACATGGTGCACATTGCAAGGAACTACTTGAATTACTCATGTGTTCATGATTTCTTAATTAACTGTAACCAAAAAAATAGGGGTCATTCTGGACAGCTTAATAAAAACCTCTGCTCAGTGCAGCAGCATTAAAAGTTAAGCTACATCAGAGACTGAGACAATGGCAGAAAATTCCATTATATAAATCAATAGTACACTCTCACCTTGAATATTCTATTTTATTCCGGTCACTATCCAAAAAGGATTCTGAAAGGACTAGAGAAAGGCAATGACAATATAATGGCATGAAGAGACTTCTGTATGAAGAGTAAGTGAAAATGTGAGTGCTGCTTGGTTTAGAAAAGAGATTAATTAAAAGGGAACACGAGGGGTGTTAAAAATAACAAATGGTTTCAAGAAGGTCAATCAGGCACTCCTGTTGCCCTTTCCATTAATGCCAGAACAGGATGATATCCAATTAAACTGAATATTCCAAATTTAAAACTGATGAAAGGATATATTTGACTTGTGGAACTTATTGTCCCAGTATATTATTGAGAAAAATAACTTTGCTGGTTTTTAAAAAAAGCATATGAAAAACAACAACATACAGTTATGATAAAAAAGTATAGGAGACATAAACACTTAAGTATCAGGGCTTAAGCCAACTGTCTAGGGTTAGCAGAAACCTTTTCCAATGGCCTTTCTATTGCCTAAGTATCCAATATGAGTATTTTACCCCTTCCTCTGAAGCAACTAGAACCGTGAGTTTTGGGGAAAAGATACAGAACCACAGAGACCAATTTTAGCTTCATTTGATGAATAGCCAGTCTTTGGATATATGTATTTCTAGAAGCAATAAGTCTATTAAAGCTGCTGTGTGAAGTGATATAAGCACCAGCTGATGTGACGCAGAGTATAAGTAAACACATGAGTAGGGCTACAGTTTCTATATCAATGTTTTGGCTGAAACTGCAGCAGTCCATTTTAGCCAATGTGGGTATGACCAAGAAATGCAAGATAACTCCTGCATCTTACTCTTAATCTTTGAGTAGATTGAATTTAGAGTATTATAATATCAGTTTATCAAAAAGCACCTGGTGGTTGTTATATACAATCATGTACAAAATGAAAATCTGATCAGTAGTGACCAAAATAATTTCCTGGCATACTTCCAACCAATTCAGACCAAATTTGATCCTTCTCCACCTTAGCCCTGGGATAAGAAGTCTTCCAGTGTAACTTGGAAATCAAGAAATCTGACTGTTGGACTAAAAGGACTCAGATTCCTCACTTAGTGTGACTTGGCCCCAGTCTATTCCATTTAAATATGGAGCTGTTAGCTTGAGTGTTTCAGGTAATCACAGTTGTTTCTGTACAGCACACAGGAAATGAGATGGACTCTCTGGTAATTGTTATGTAGACAAATGTAAGTAATCACAGTAGGATGCTTTTCTCCAAGACTGAACAAGAAATTTTATTAGAATAAGAAAAATCTCTAACACTACTTCTTCTCTGTTTCTCTATAGAATTTTTCCCTCACACCTTCCCCAGCCCCTCCTTTCTAGCATATACCCAATTTATATGTATCATATATGGGATGAGGAATACACCCTACACTGGCAGCAGAAGGGTTAACAGGAGCCTGAAGCTAGCCCACTTGGAAGGTGTGGACAACCAATTTGTTATCAGACCCAGCTGCAGAGGAGTTGGGTGCTCTTCTGAAAGGGAGGAGCTCAGAGCAGGGTGGGAGAGCTGGGAGAAAGGAAGTCTGGGGTGAGTAGGCTTTAGGTTTCTATCCTGAGAAGGTAATTCTGGCAATGGGCTAGGAGAGATGCTAAGAGGCACAGGGTTGGAGTGAGCGTTGATGAAAGGACAGGAACCGGATCTCCTGGAGGTGAGCCCTGAGAAGCATTGCTCACTGTCAGAGTTGGAAAGGACTCTGTGGAGCCTGGAGACAGGCTGAGGAAAAGGATCTTGAGGCAAGTAAGGTAGGAAGATGTCTAAGGAAGCAGCAAAGGGGCTGAGGGAGCATCCAAGAGCTTGACAGGAACCTGGGGGACAGGGAGGCCACCCAAGGTGGTGTGAAACCGCCTGATACAAAGGGGTGAGGACTATTGCAAGCTCTGAGGCAAGGGGTGTAAGGGCCACTGGACCTAGAGTCAGTGCCAAAGACCTGACACAAGGCCCTTGGACTGGTGGGACTCTGTTACCCCTGGAAGGAGGCAGGCAGTGGGAGGGAAGAGTATAAATGACCTGCCCAGAGGGCCATGGCATGAGAAGAGGCAGAGCAATGGAGGGCTGGAATGGCTGTCAGCAGGGGGTACCAGAGGAGGCTAGTAGGTTGGGACACACCAGCAGGGAGTTCACTCTTCGACAATATACTGTTGCAGTTGGGGTTGTAGTATTTCCTAGCATGAGGCCTGCCTTTCAGTGAAGTCATGCACATCCTCCTTGCCTCTCTTAAACCAAAGCTCAAGAGCCAGCATGCAATGTGGGTGGGGAGCAGTTTCCCAAACTCTTGCGTTCTCTTCTGCATTCTGAAGCAATTAACAGCAAACTGTTCACATTTTTTTCCCAGTCCAACAGCCTGCAGCTTCAAAAGATAGGCACTTCTCAGCATGAATCAACTGTGAAATGTATTTGAGAATGAAGCTTTTGATGAGAATTTACATTTAAAAAAAAACCAAACTTCCCTTTCAAATATCTGTTTATCCCTGCTTCTTATCTCTTGAATTTTCAAAACTGAACAACGTTTTTAAAGAAGTTTTTAAAAAATTGGTACATAAAACAAAAGTTTATTCTTAGTTTTCCCTGTTGCAAAGAATTCGCAATACCAAATTCCCTGCTGGAGTTGTGTCACCAGGGACTTTGGTCCCTGGACTGCTGGGCTGAGCAAAATGGGTGGAGTTGGCCTTTCTATGATATGTCAAACATTAGTGCAGAATTATCATTACATCTCCAAGTAAACTCCTTTCTTGATTAAGGGATCTAAAATTCTTCCAGGGGTGCGACAAATCCCCATTATGAGCTGAAAAGTTGAATTTTGCATTGGGGTCACTCAACTGGCTGAGCTCCTGAAAGCTAGTTATTCCAGCCAGAATGTAGCATAAATTACAATACAACAAAGGGGGCCACTTTGATATTGGGAGAAGCAGATGCAATATAGACTGCAATTGTCTTAATACACTTATTTACTGATTAAGACAGGAATTGTGGTGCTCAAAGGTCCAGATTCTGATTAGTATGATGAATTTGTGCCAGCTCTGGGCACCGGCTTGAGTTAGAGCAATGCTGGGTTGCTCTAACTTACGCCACCTAATTATGGTCTCTGTGGGACTACCCTCTGTTTGTGAATTAGCACAGTGAAGGTATGCCCCATGACCAGCATCCCCTCTGCTTCAAGCCATGGGTGGACTCTTAATGTAGGACCTGGCTGTGCCACTTTATGAATGCTGAGAGATGTTTTACGCCAGGAGAATTCTCAGCCAGATTCTGCCCCTTAGTGAAAAATTGCCAGAAAATAAGGTTAAAGGCTGGGCCTTAGTTAGGCCCTGTTTGAAAGTTCAGATGTCTGAGGCCCATCTGTTGATCTAGGTTTAAAAGCACCGTTGTTTCCAAATGAACATTGTGACAGACCCAGACCAGTGGGGTACAGGAGTCTGGTAGAGGGCAAATATACTGGTCACTGGATGAGTAGTTTTCTGTTCCCTGAGTGACCAGAGCAGGGGCTGCACTAGAGTAATCAGGAACCTGCTAGAACCAGTTAAGGCAGGCAGGCTAATTAGGACACCTGGAGCCAATTAAGAAAAAGCTGCTAGAATCAATTAAGGCAGGCTAATCAGGGCACCTGGGTTTTAAAAAGGAGCTCACTTCAGTTTGTGGTGGGAGTGTGAGGAGCTGAGAGTGAGAGGTGCAAGGAGCTGAGAGGGTGTGCTGCTGGAGGACTGAGAATCACAAGCGTTATCAGACACCAGGAGGAAGGTCCTGTGGTTAAACTTAGGAAGGTGTTTGGAGGAGGCCATGGGGAAGTAGCCCAGGGAGTTGTAGCTGTCATGCAGCTGTTACAGGAGGCACTATAGACAGCTGCAGTCCACAGGGCCCTGGGCTGGAACCCGGAGTAGAGGGCGGGCCCAGGTTCCCCCCAAACCTCCCAATTGACCTGGACTGTGGGTTCTTCCAGAGGGGAAGGTCTCTGGGCTGTTCCCCAACCCACATGGTGAATCTCTCAGGCAAGAAAATCCACCAATAAGTGCAGAAGATAGAAGAGGAATTTTGTCACAACATGCATCCAAAATGACTGCCTAGCAGGGACCATATATTTTGCATATTCTTATTCATCTCAGCATCCTGGCATGTTCATTGCACACAGCACAGGGAAGTTCAGGTTGAACAAGATGATTCATATTTGTATGTGTTTTAAATAAAGACTGTATGAAATATACCTGTAAAATAAAGAACTAAAGACATTAGTGATTTCTCTAGGGATTCAGAGAGAGTCTGAAAGCTTACTAAAGTCTATTAGTGGAGTGCGGTGATGAGTTCCTCTTGAAGTTTCTCTAAGCAGAGCAATTTAATTGAATATATATGTGTGTACATACACACACCTCATTGAGTGACAAGATGATAGGAAGAGAAAGAGAGAGGATAAAAAGGCAGAGCAGTTCTGGGAGGGGGAAAGTGTCTAAAACAGGGGTTCTCAAACTTAATTGCACCATGACCCCTTCTGAGAACAAAAATTATTACATGACCCCAGGAAGGGGGACAGAAACCCGAGGCTCGCTGCCCCAGGAGGGGTGGTCAAAGCCAAAGCCCAAGAGCTTCAGCCCCAGATAAGGGGCCTGTAACTTAAGCCCAGGCACCCAGGGCTGAAGCTCTCAGGCATCGACTTCGGCCCTGAGCGGTGGGGTTCAGGCTTCGGCTCTGGGCCCCAGCAAGTCTAAGCCAGCCCTGGTGACCTCATTAAAATGGGGTCTCTGCCCACAGTTTGGGAACCCTTGGTCTAGAAGGTTCCCAAAACACATTTAAGGAAACAAGCACACCAGTCAGTCAGTGCATGTGAAGGGGAAAGCTTTTCCCTTCTAGTACGTAACCATTTGAATGAGTCTCATTGAGGAGTCTCAGTACCTGATAAGCAAAGCCAGTTTGGGAGGAAATAGTGGGCAGGAGAAATTTGATCCAGTCAGATGAGTAACCAGGAGAAATAACTTCAAACAGATGTGAACATGGGGGAGAGGTAGAGAAGACTGTCACGATTCTCAACCTGACCCTTATTCATTCCAGCAACAAACTATCCCTCCCTCTCCTGCCACTCCCCCGATCCATATCAGTGCCATGTATCACTACAATAGAATAGGAGGCATTTTGCACAATTAGGGAAGACCAGTGCCCCCACTGGGTTAACTTTAGGCACTCTGATAACTGTGACATAAATAGGATTGATCAGATGTCTCTCAATTCTTAGTACGACGTACTCACTAGAGTCCCTATTTAAAAAAAAAAAAAAGGGGGGGGGAGTAGAGAGCAGAAGCCAGAAAATTACAAGAAGAGGGGAATTTAAGGATACAATTTTAAAAGTAATAGAGCTAGAATAGGCAGGTTTGATATGTCCATACATTTGATCCCAACAGGTTGGTCTCGATCTGATATCAGAGAAGAGTTGTGTGTAGAGGAGGAGCAGAAAACAGCTCTTCACGCTGACATGTTGGCTTCAATACTGCCCTCTTTATACCAGTAAAACTCCAGTTGACTTCAGCAGGAGTTTTATGGGGAGTAAGAATGGCAGAGGATGAGCCCCTTTTACTCTGCTGACGGAAAAGTGTACTTTTTATTGCCATGGTGGATCCTTCCTCAGTCTCTCTCTCTCTCTCTCTCATCCCCTCTCTCTGTGCTCAGACTTCTTGCCTTAGACACGAAAGTCTTCACTTTATGGATAAGATGATGCAATCTTCTGATTCTCTTTATTTCAGTTACCAAAATAAGTAAAGTTAACTCTGTAGACAGTAGTCACTTTTCATGGTGCACTGACAAACAGTAATCACGCCTATGCTGCAGTTTTTGCTTTAGTGCAATACAAAACTAAAATCTGTAGGAAGAAAATAAAGTAGAGATGTTGCCACTGCTTCTTAGTGAATACTGTTTATGCTCTGTGGAGGATATACATCATTTTTAAGAATCAAGAAGGAAAGGTTGATAGCTGAGCAATAATTAACCCATTGCATAGAATAAAAACTGACTCTTATATAGCACTTTTCATCATATCACAAGATGCTTTACAAAAGAGTCAGTAGCATTGTCCCCATTTTACAGATGAGGAACTGGAGGTACACAGAGTAAACAATAAATCCAATTGAATGATACTTAACAGTGGATAAGACAGAGGTACAATACCCCGCAGTAGCTCCAGTAGGAAGCAAGGTCTGGGTTATGGAAGAGGGAAAACTTACTTTAGTTGTTAAAATGTGATCATATATGACAGTATGTTTACTATATTTTTTGAACTGGAAAGTAAACACTGCTCAATAATAGAACAGAGCTGGTGACTGCAATCATGTATGCTTGTTTTCTAATTATTTATTTGGAACTGCTAAAGCTCTAAGTCAGTGACTAGAGTTGATATTGACATGTATATTTGTAGATATGTTTAGTAAATACTGTTTTTAAAACGTACTGTAATTGATAAAAACAATGAGGAGTCCTTTTGGCTCCTTAGAGACTAACATTTATTTGGGCATAAGCTTTCGTGGGCTAGAACCCACGTCAGAGGCGTGGAGTAACACGGCTACCACTCTGAAACCTATAATTGATAGGCAATGATAAATTCTGGTTCATAAGTTGCAAAGAACTATCCCATGGCCATTCAGTAGCTTGTGTCAGTTTATTGCGTCAGCCTAGTTAATAGTGGAAAGACATCTGTGAATACAGTGGTGGGGAAAGAAGAGAACTCAGGGCTCATCACTAAAGTAATGAGTTGGAACAAACAGGGTGATGGAAGGGAGGAGCCCAACTGCTGTAACCCATGGTTCCTCATGGGGAGAGAGTTCAGAGAACTGACTGAAGTCTGAATACACTGTAATACATTTACTCCAAACATCACTCTAATACTCCCACTTTTAATTTGTAAGTTTCATTAATACAGAAGTAGCTAAAGCCTCTTCCCTCAGTCACATAATAATTTTCCGACAGTAGCATCAGGACCGAGGCATGTTGGTGCAGTGGAAGGAAGCATGTTCTGCTGAATTTGGAAAAATAGAAGCCCTTCAGTCTCTAGGGCTTTCGATCAGGTTCAGTTCATTTGCTTTCCCTGTCACTTCAAAGGGTAGAAGTATCAGCTCCTTTGGTTCAGAAGGAGCATTCTATGAAAAAATTGAGTTTCCTAGGTTGGGATAAGCTTAGCCAGTACTTGAGGGAAAGGATCTAAATCAGAAATTACAATTTGTCTGTCACCAAAGTGTACAATAAAACCCAAAATATTATTAAACTGTCTAATTTTCAATGCTATCAGATTATACTGTATTCTTACTATTCATAGTCCTCAGTGTAATCAATAATACAATTATGCATGAAATAAAACAGCGTTACTTTTTTATAGTGCATCTTCTCAATTACCACTGCACTTCCAGTATACCCTGATTTGGCAATTTTTAATATGCAGGAAGGCTGCCTATGGGACTTGGTATTTATTTATTTTCATAACTCAGGAGCCTAGTAATGGCTTTCTGTGCCTTTCATTTCCAAATCCCTAGTTCAAATATGGTCCAGATTGTTCAGTCCCATCTCACAGCTGTATGATCTTAGTTCAATTCCCAAAGACGGATGCATGCCTAGCTCTTCATGCCTCCATGTGAGGAAACTGCAACTTTTCTCCCTGTTGAAAAGGCGGGTGCAGATGTCTCTATATCGGAGCAGACCAGTTTATAAAGCTGTGAGCCTCTCTTTTCTATATCAGACTTTGTTTTGAAGGCATGGCGTATAAGTGAGGGATAGCACCTTATGCTCCCTTTTTATATTTGTTTCCCACCCCACTCTTTCTCCTTTACAATGTAAGGTTAATAAATTAGGTAGAACACTTCTGCAGATAGTTCAGTGATTCATAAATGACATAAGTGCATAATCTTTCCCCATCACAAACTGAAAATGATCTGGTCTTGCTAGATCTTGTAAGCTTTTTAGTTCTACTGTGTGGGTGATAAAGAACCAAGGTAAGAAAATATTGTCTTGAGAAAAAGACAGAATGAGGAATATATCTCTGTGCTTCACTTTTCTTCTGTATGGGCCTAAAGCCCTGAAAGAGTGATGAGTGGTTAAAATGTAATTGAGAGCCAAAGGGTGCTTCAGAATCAGCTGTCTGAAAGGAAAACAGAAACAAACACAGGGTCAACTGCCTCTCTGCATTTAGCTGGACCAGTGTTTAACTTGTGCCAGGGTTTGCCAGGCTGAGCACCTTTAGGCTTGCTGCATGAGTTATGAAAGTAAAACAATTGCTTGAGCCCCAGCGCCTCTTTCATTACAAAGCAAGCACTGATCTGGACCCATGAACAGCAGCCATGTGGTACTCAGAAGCTCCGCTTATAGCGGAATCAAGGACCTCAGGCAGGTCAATGGAGAGGCTGCTGAAATTTCAGAAAGGGAAACTACACAAAAATGAGGAGGTTAGTTAAACAGAAGTTAAAAGGTACATCACCGAAAGTAAAATCCCTGCAGGGTGCATGGAAACTTTATGCATACTTAAATGTACACCCCAAATTCAAAAACATAGTAAGAGAACCAAAAAAAAAAAAAAGCCACTATGGCTACACAAAGTAAAAAGCAGTCAGAGGCAAAGAGGCATCCTTTAAAAAGTGGAAGTTAAATCCCAATGAGGAAAATAGAAAGGAGCATAAACTCTGGCAAATGAAGTGTAAAAATATAAGAAGAGCTAGCCAAAGACTCAAAAAGTAATAGCAAAAAAGGGTTTAAGTACATCAGAAGCAGGAAGCCTGCTAGACAAACAGTGGGGCCACTGGATGATTGAGATGCTAAAGGAGCACTCAAGGATGTTAAGGCCATTGCGGAGAAACTAAATGAATTCTTTACATCGGTCTTCACGGTTGAGGATGTGAGGGAGAATCCCAGACCTGAGCCATTCTTTTTAGATGATAAATCTGAGGAACTGTCCCCGATTAAGGTGTCATTAGAGGAGGTTTTGGAACAAATTGATAAACTAGACAGTAAAAAGTCACCAGGACCAGATGGTATTCACCCAAGAGTTCTGAAGGAACTCAAATGTGAAATTGCAGGACTACTAACTGTGGCTTGTAACCTAACATTAAAATCAGTTTCTGTACCAAATGACTGGAGGATAGCTAATGTGATGCCAATTTTTAAAAAGGGCTCCAGAGGTGACCCTGTCAATTACAGGCTGGTAAGCCTGACTTCAGTACTGGGTAAACTGGTTGAAACTATAGTAAAGAACAAAATTGTCAGACACATAGAATATATTAGGGTTGGAAGAGACCTCAGGAGGTCATCTAATCCAATCCCCTGCTCAAAGCAGGACCAACACCAACTAAATCATCCCAGCCAAAGCTTTGTCAAGCTGGGCCTTAAAAACCTCTAAGGATGGAGATTCCATCACCTCCCTAGGTAACCCATAAATGAACATAATTTGTTGGGGCATAGTCAACATGGTTTTTGTAAAGGGAAATGATGCCTCACCAATCTACTAGAATTCTTTGAGGGGGTCAACAAGCATGTGGACAAGGGAGACTGAGTGGATATAGTGTATTTACATTTTCAGAAAGCCTTTGACAAAGTCCATCACCAAAGTTTCTTAAGCAAAGAAAGCAGTCATGGGATAAGAGGGAAGGTCCTCTCATGGATTGGTAACTGGTTAAAAGATAGGAAACAAAGGGTAGGAATAAATAGTCATTTTTCAGAATGGAGAGGGGTAAATAGTGGTGTCCTCCAGGGGTCTGTACTGGGCCCAGTCCTATTCAACAAATTCATAAATGACCTGGAAAAAGGGGTAAACAGTGAGGTGGCAAAATTTGCCAATGATAAAAGACTACTCAGGACAGTAACGTCCCAGGCATACTTCGAAGAGCTACAAAAGAATCTCTCAAAACTGGGTGACTAGGCAACAAAATAACAGATGAAATTCAATGTTGATAAATACAAAGTAATGCACATTGGAAAACATAATCCCAACTGTACATATAAAATTATGGGATCTAAATTAGCTGTTACCATTCAAGAAAGATCTTGGCGTCATTGTGGATAGTTCTCTGAAAACATCCACTCACTGTGCAGCAGCAGTCAAAATAGTGAACAGAATGTTGGGAATCATTAAGAAAGGGATAGATAATAAGACAGAAAATATCATATTGCCTCTATATAAATCCATGGTATGCCCACATCTTGAATACTGCAGGCAGATGTGGTCACCCCATCTTAAAAAAAATATATTGGAATTGGAAAAGGGCAACACAAATGATTAGGGGTATGGAATGGCTACCTGTAATCAGGCCAACTCACCCCTGCGGCACCTCCTGCTGGTCATCTGGGGAATTAGCTCACCAGCATCCAGAGCGCCCTCTGCAGGCCAGGTGTCCCACCTGTCACTGGCCTCATGTCCCTCCCAGACCCCGGTGCCCTTGGCTTGGGTGCTGCTCCCCAGCAGTACCCCACTCTCTCTCTGGGTCTCCCCACCCAGGGGAACCCCCTCCCCCTATCCCAATGTCACCTCAGTCATGGCTAGTGCCAGTCACCATCTAGCCCCCGGGCCCTGGGGCGGACTGCAGTCTATCAGCCAATCATCACTGGCAACAAGGAGTTTGGACTGGCTGCCTTTACCCACCCTCAGGCTGCCCCTCTGCAACCCCCATACCTAAATGGGCCTAGGACCAGGCCCCACAGCCTGGGAAGTTGCTGGCCTAAGGCTTCCCAGCCCCCAAGGCCTTTCTGCAGCCCTGCCTCACTCTAGGTTCCCAGATGAGTTCCCTACAGCCAGGCCTATCTCTCTCTCTTCTGTCAGAGGGAGACTCCTCTGCTCTGGCTACCCTGGCCTTCTTATAAGGCTGAGTGGCTCAGTTTGGGGCGTGGCCCCAGCTGCAGCCACTTCCCCAATCAGCCAGGGT
Organism: Malaclemys terrapin pileata; assembly: GCF_027887155.1. Taxonomy (NCBI): domain Eukaryota; kingdom Metazoa; phylum Chordata; order Testudines; family Emydidae; genus Malaclemys; species Malaclemys terrapin. The sequence continues at coordinate 31,957,961 of NC_071512.1, forward strand.
TTTGCCCCTTTACACAACCCCAGCCCTCTGCAGGGCTTTTCCAACCCCTTCAGGGCTGAAGCAGGCGTTCACCCTGCTACACTACCGTATGAGGAGAGATTAATAAGAGTAGGACTTTTCATCTTGGAAAAGAGACGACTATGGGGGGATATGATAGAGGTCTATAAAATCATGACGGGTATGGAGAACGTAAATAAGGAAGTGTTATTTACTCCTTCTGATAACACAAGAACTAGGGATTGCCCAATGAAATTAATAGAAGCAGGTTTAGAACAAACAAAAGGAAGTATTTTTTTTCACACAACGCACAGTCAACCTGTGGAACTCCTTGTCAGAGGATGTTGTGAAGGCCATGACTATAACGGGGTTCAAAAAAGAACTAGATAAATTCATGGAGGATAGGTCAATTAACGGCTATTAGCCAGGATGGGCAAGGATGGTGTCCCTAGCCTCTATTTGCCAGAAGCTGGGAATGGGTGACAGGGGATGGATCACTTGATGATTACTTGTTCTGTTCATTCCCTCTGGGGCACCTGGCATTGGCCACTGTCAGAAGACAGGATACTTGGCTAGATGGACCTTTGGTCTGACCTAGTGTGGCCATTCTTATGTTCTTATGTCTATCAATCATAATGACAGGGAAGAAACCGCAGGTAGTTCTTTTACCAAACTAAATCTAGCTCTACCCAAAATTTCTCCTCCTTCCCTTAACCCACCAAGATAAAAGAAATTGTCTAAAATATATTTCTGCTACCCTACATACACATTTGACTGAAGTACAAAATACCCTAATAGGGACAATGAATTTCTTATGGTTGCAAAGGCCTATGAAAAAGGCAACAAATGGAGTTGAGCATTATTTGGAATTATTTCACTTAAGGTTAAAAAACAAACAATAGAAGCCAATAAGTCATTATAATACTAGTGCAGTATTAATGTGAATGAGGTACTGGGAAGCTTGAAAATGCAGACTGTCATCAGATGGTCTGACTCATGTGGTATTTTTGGGACCTACTGTTTATAGATTAGTAAGTGTCTTATAGTTCTGACTACTATGGCACACAACCTCCAAGTAGCAAAAGTTTTAGATTTTGGGGCAGTGAATTTGGAGAGAAAGAACTCTTCCAAAGACTATCTCAACATACCAGACAAGCTAAAGGCTAGATTCTGGTTTCACACTAATGTAAACCAGCGGTAACATATGCCATCGAGGTTAAGGAAGTTACACCAGTGTCAAACCAATATGCGGTCAAACTTATGACCAACAGGTCTAACACAAAATCCTCTCAATAAGAACCCCTTACAGATATTGTTCTGTGATAAGTGTGGGTAAAAGATTCCATTTTAATGGTGACCACTATAGTTGGGACAATTTTATAACAGCAAAAATTTTAAAATAATACAGTGATATGTTGTGACTGTGTGTGGTCAAGACAAGTAAGGAAAGGTTTAGGTAAAAATATGCAGCTAAATGGTCTTGAGCAGGTCGAGGGTCTCTGAGTCAGCAATGTTCAGCTTGGGAAGACCTCCAGTGAGACCAACACAAAAAGAGCAAGTAACCATCATGTGTGCCACATGCTCCACCTCACCACAGATGCACAGTGGATGTCCTGGATGTCCCAGGCATGGTCAGTTTTGGCACAGCAATCCATGTTGCACCTGACCCTGTTAAATTAGCTCCAGAGGCAACATGGGAGCTCAAAGCCAGGTATGCAGGACAGAGACTGTGTACTGGAATTGTCCAAGGCTGTCTTCATCTTGTGTCAACATAGCTTTGGGCTAGTAGTAACAAAAAGTATGGTAATCCCTATCTGGATGAGGATGGGGCGATTCTGGCTATGTGGGAAACTTCCAAAAACCCTTCAGGTGGCTCGTAGATGGTGATCTCCAACACAAGTGATCCAGTTGAGGTCAAGGAAGTAGCCCTGGTTCCAGTGGGCAGAGTGAAAAGTTGCTGGTTTCCTAGGTTACAAACTGTCTGTACTGGGCTATCTTGTTATCACTTCAAAAGTTTTTTTTCTCTTACTTAATTGGCCTCTCAGAGTTGGTAAGACAACTCCCACCTGTTTATGCTCTCTGTATGTGTGTATATATATATCTCCTCAATATATGTTCCATTCTATATGCATCCGAAGAAGTGGGCTGTAGTCCACGAAAGCTTATGCTCTAATAAATCTGTTAGTCTCTAAGGTGCCAAAAGTACTCCTGTTCTTTTTGCTGGTTTCCTAGGGTCATGAAGAATGTGTAGTTGATTGAGAGAGGCCCAGTTTGCAAGGTCTATCCTATTTTGATCAGACTTTCTATAGCCCCAGGTGCTGTGGTACCTATTAAAGTCTCCAGAATAAACAGCAGGACTCGAGTGGTGGTAGAGCAGAAGCATGGCCTAATTAGTTAGAGAGCTTTTAGAAATTAGCCATTTTAACCTGATGTATCCTTATGATGTCACAGTAGTCAGACTCTCCAAATCAGCTAACTTGGATCTTACCTAAATGGCTTGGACATATTTTTCATGTAGGCAGTAGTTTGAGGTCAAAACCAGAGATTGTGAACTGACTGCTAATAGGGGAATTAATGGAGCATTTTGTGGCTAATAGGCTCTCAACATTCAACTGCAGTACCATAAGGGAACGGCCAACACTTATAGCATTGCCTTGTCCTTGTCAAGTAATACAGTAACCGAAATCCAATAAATTCAGTTCACTGGTTACAGCTTTGGTTTCACCCCAGGCTAACCACAGGGTGCACAATGACTGTAACTGCATGGTACCCCATACAGCGATCGGTCAAATTGAACTCAGTTTTCATCATAACAACACTTTGTAACCATAGCATCTTGCATTACAGGTCCTGTGAATGGGCTGGGCATCTCCTGATGGTCTTAAGTTACTCTGCAGCAGAGGTCTGCCCCAGTTTCCCCTCTCTTCAGGGCTTTCTCAATCAGACTATCAAAACAACTCTTCTTTGTTTCAGCTACACTCCACCCAGGGCTGGATTTTGGCCTCTCAGAGTTGGTAAGACAACTCCCACCTGTTTATGCTCTCTGTATGTGTGTATATATATCTCCTCAATATATGTTCCATTCTATATGCATCCGAAGAAGTGGGCTGTAGTCCACGAAAGCTTATGCTCTAATAAATTTGTTAGTCTCTAAGGTGTCACAAGTACTCCTGTTCTTCTTTTAACATAATGAAGTCATTCCAAAATAAAGTTTTGAAATCTCCATCCCGTTTGTATTCCCAGTCTTTCCTTGCTAGGGTCTCCCAGGCTTTTCCTGCATGGAGACTATTCGCTCCCAGCAGTCTCTCATAGCCACTTCATTCTGATTGTCCCATCCCCCTCTCTGCAGCTTCCTGCTGCCCTTAATAGGGGAATCAGGTCCTCCACACCCAGCTGGTTCTATTAATTCAACCACTTGTCCCATCTCATTTATGGCAGGCAGAGTGTATTGGATGTGACTGGCCAGCTCCAGGCCTCTAGCCATTAAAGGCCACTTTGTTACAGATACAAAGAGTCTTCCTCATAATATCATGCTTTTACCGAGGTGTAAACCTATAAAAAAATAAACATTTTCAGAAGTGGCCTCTAACTTTGGGGCTTTAATTCTTGGCTACACAATTTAACAGTTAGGTCCTGGCTTTCAGAAGTGATGAGTGCCTGCAGCACCCTCTGACTTCGAACTGGAGTTATAGGCATTTTTTTCTGAAGAGAAGGTCCTGTATCAGCTCTTTAAAGTTAGGTACCAAAAGAGGTACTCCCTCAACTTATCTGCCTTTAGATTTTTGTACTGATGCCCATCATTGTAGTGTCTGAGCAAACTGTTGGCTTAGATGTGCAGACCATGGTGCTTAGTGAACATCATGGTGTCTTTTTCTTTCCTTTTTGGTAATGGGAAGCTCTGCTTGGACTAGGGTGAGTTTGGTTTTTGAGTGACCATGGACAGTTGTTGTATTTTAAAATATATTCTGGTTATAGTGGAAATGCTTTGTTAAAGAGTAAGGTCTTGCAGTATGACCTAACAGTGATCAGAATCTGGATTTGTCTAATCACCTCTGGATATCTTGGATATTTGGCTTCGGTAACTTGCCCAGTGTCACACATTAGATCGTTGGCCAAAATGGGAATAGAACCTGTGAATTCCTGTCTCCCATTCTAATTTCTAGGCTGCACTGCCTTCCCTATATGTATTAATCCTGTTCCTCAGCCATCTTGTCCCCCCTCTTCCCTGCCCCCCAGGCCTCAGCTAACCAGATTAGAAACTTTTCATCAGCCACATCAGCCACCTGTGATCAATCCAATTAAACAGTACAATGTGCAGGGCACTGTTGTCATGTTGACTTTTAATTATGCGACTACCAGAACGTTTTCCTCAGAACCCTGACTGTTACGGAGTAATTAGGTGGAACATACTGGGATAGAACACTTTTTAGAAAAAGGCTTAAAATACTGAGTGTATTTATTAGACGCATTTACAAACCATTAGGAAGACAGCACAATGAAATAGTCATCTCCACTGGAAAGACAAGTTTATTGTTGTCCTCTGTAATCTTCATAATTACTGAGTGAAATAGTTTGCCTTGTTGAAGGATATAAATTGACAAACTGCAGTAATAAAATTTTGCTGAAAGACTCCAAGCACAGGTGCCTTCTGGTCACGTGGCTTTACCATACTTTTCATCTTCCTTTTGCAGGGCTCAGTGCAATCGCGTCATCTTTCAGTTGCATCTTGGTTATGAAGTGCTTTACTTTAATTAAAAGTATCAGCACTCTATTAGATTCCGCTTTCATTCAGTCCGTAATTAAGAACAAAAATAATGTTCTGAGCTGTTCGGCACATGCAGTAAGCAAAACAAATCATAAAGAACTGTACAAATCAACTGGTGGAGCCTTGCTGGTTGTTTTTACCTTTTTTCTTCATTATTCCATAAAAGTTGCACATACGTGGTAGTTTTCTTGTTGATGAGGTATATCAATCAGTGTGATGGAAGAGATTTTTTCATTCCCACTTTCTCTCTTTATTACCTCTTCTTAAAGTAAGAGTTGGAGTGAATATAGTGTGTTTGAAAAGATATATCTGGAGAACGCCCTTTCTTTCTTCATGTACATATTTACTTAACTTGCTGAACTGAGGCCATACAAGCAAGGAGAGCACAGAAAACAGTAGTACACATTTCCCCTGCAGCTGTGAAAGCTGTCTTCCAGTGTTAATTGCTAAGGACAAAAGGGATTTCTGTTAGATCCTTGGTCATTTTACTGATGCTGCCAACAAGGGAGTCAAGTGGTGTTGGCTTTTGATTTTTCTCCAATAGCGAATAGTCAGAGACTTACCAAATCATTTTATCTTTGGTAATATTACTTATTTTTTCCCCATTTTTCGAGACATTACCAGTTATTCCCACTTTAAATATATGGAATATCCTTCAAACAATAGAATATTTTCAAAATGCAAAACACTTCAAGTGTAATCACTGTAGATCATCAGCCATCAGCTGGAAATGATTATGGGCTGCTATTGACCCATGCTTGATTTGAATTCATCAGCATGGGTGAAAGACTCTTGATTACTCGTTCTATGCCTTTCTTTTGTAACTTCTTAAATATTTGTATCACCCCTTTCTATAAAATGGTGGCTTCCTGCTGTCAACATCTCTTTTAGGCTTCTATTTCAACTAATGAAAAATGTGCATCGGTTTTTAAAGAGTTAGCTGTTCCAATTATTTGCTTACATGGGTGGGGGGTGTTATTTAATTGTAGAGGTGGATCTTCTGCTAAGCCATTCTTTTTGTCTAGCACAATTTCACAATTTGAGTCAGTCAGCTAATGCCCATAGTAAATGAAATCTCTTCATACTGTTGTTACTTCAAAGAAGGAATATGTTAAGTGCAAGACATTTTTAACTGAAACCATTGTGTCCTAAAAGCAAAGGCAACTAGACAAATTGTGAACCAAAGCAGGGAATGAGATCCTCATTCTTTAAACTGCAGATTAATAGAGTATATTTGAGAGATTTACATTGCATATTGATCTTCAAATGAAACACAAAGAATTAATAGATAAGCAGAGTTCGAGCAATAACCAAAGTATTTGAAGCCCCTTTGTGCTGAATGATTAATACACTGTGTATATAACACTGAGCCAAACTGGTTTGTAGAAAAATAGGTGAGTACCTCTGAAGCAAAGACCAAGATGAATTAACTACAGACAGACTCCAAGCTCTTTCTATAGTATTTGTGAGCGCAAGTGGGCCCTGACTCAACACTAATTTAAGTCAATGGATGAACTTCCTCTGACTTCAATGGGCCTTGGATCAGGGCCATAGACCATTGTCACCCAACCTTTGTCATACTCCTTTCTAAACTTCTCCTTTCACAGTGTGTTAAGCAGGGATGCTGACTTGTGTAAATGTTTTTAAAGATACATGAAAGGAGATAAAAATCTAGATATATAACAGATGCAAAAACACACCTCAGGGTGAATATATAATGGATTCAAAGCAACCTCCACAAGCATCTCAATTCTATTTCCACGTGCTCAGGAGAAGTACACCTATGCTTTGCTTAGCAGATCATTTTATTGTAGTGTGGCATGCTCCCAATTTCAAAGCTAGCCCATGTTTTTATACCCTCATCGAAGTTTGGCTTCAAATCTTTACATGGCTTCTGTTGCCTCATAAAACATCCCAGAAATCCTTGTTTGCCCTCTTTTTAATGTTCAGCAAAATAAAACTGCATTTAAACTCAGACATATACATTGCAGACATAAAGGACTCTTTTCAATAAGTAACTTACAAATACTCAACTTCCGAAGGGTTTGTCCCAGTCTGGCTGCCTATTAAGGATATACTATGTATGGGTATTTTAGGGTGCCAGAAAATATTTTCCTCATTGTACAGTAAATAGGGCATGAAATGTCTCTTTTGTGTGTTGTACCTAAGGCCTTTCATTTTCAGTTTTTACTGTTTGTTTGTTTGTACAAAAAAAAATCCAGTTCTACAAAAGCTTTTTGTTTTTAATTACTGATTTTCATCTGAATTTTGGACCACTTGAGAATAAGAAATTAATGATTTTGTTAAGAAAATAAAATATGTTACATTAAGTAGATGTGTTAATTAGAAATTAGTCTGTCTTCCACTACATTGCCTTACTCTAACACACACATGCATACGCATACGTGTATGTACTGTTAAAATACAATTCATGAAATAAACCACAGAATTAACCTATTTTTACTTTCAATACTCTTATTTTCTCTATTTGTTCTTTCTGTCCTCCTGTCTCCCAATATTAACCCTGATATTTACCCAGAAAACTGAAGTTAATTTTTGTACTGATTTTTAACCCATTTTTAAATTTTTGTAACAAGCACGGTTAAATTCCTGGGACATTTTAAACAAAATAAAAACCAAAAATGAAGGGCCTTAGTTATATCAGACTATCCCATGTCCTGATCTGTCACTTAGGCCCCATCTACTCAGGAGGAAATGGTGCTTGTTCTGATGAAGTTAGCTCAGTCTAGATGTTTAAACTGTGTCTACATGGGTGTTTAAGAGTTGGGGGTGGAAGTAGGGATGGGGGTTCAGTAGTGTTAAGCTAATTTGATTGAAAAAAGCAGGTTTTTCCCCTATAAACAGGACCATTGGTATGTCTAAACTACTTTGTGGTCCTGTTTTAACTTGAATTAATGGATTGCCAATTAACCGAAGCTAGTTGACATGATTGGAAATACTAATCTAGGCTCTCCATAAACATTTATTACCCATGCTGAGTCCTAGGATAAATCACAAATGCTTGTGAGGTATCTAGACTGGCATTTACAATCATGTCAACTCAAATTAATTGACAAATGACTTGAATTGTAACAGGTCTATACACTTATCTAGACAAACTTTACATAAATAATGTAACAGTGGCTATTTTCTGGTTGACTTACCTTGTGACAGACTACAGATTTATACTCCTTTTTCGGGGGGGAGAGAGAAGCATTTTCTTAAATGTTCAGTAAAATAACTTATTAAAAGATTTTTCAAATTCAGCAGCTGACATTCAAGGCAATTTAACTGAATGCTAATGAACCCTTCCTCAAAGCTAGTATTCCCATTCTAGGTTGACATTTTTGACTCTTCTTATGAAGTCTCACATAATGCCAACTTAGTATTCTGAGGGGATGCTTCATCCTGAGAGTGTGCTTTATGTAAGTGAAAAAACAAGTGCTAGATATTGTACTGGGATCTCATGCTAGAAGAATGAGATGAATCATTGCAAAATTTCCTTTTTAATAAAGGAAAGAAAAGAACTTGGAGCTTTTAAAATGAATGCTATATTCACTCAGGAATGAATTAGTTCTGCTTGTTTGTCTTATTCCCATGAAATGAACATTACTGAAAAGTGTAAAGCTTATATAAGCATTCTTCCAATATTGGGGAGAGACAATTTGCAAACTTCTGCAGCATGTGATGCTACAGGTAATAAACAACATTCCTCCTCCCCCACATAAACTTGTAGCTGTTGTTGTAAGTACAGGACAATTACACAGCCAGATTTTGTTAACTGAGCATTTTATCATAGGTCACATATTAAATGTTGCCCATTAGTGAGTAAAAGGCAATACCATCTATGACTGTTTGGTGAACTGTGTATGAATGTGACAGAGTGGCCCAATGCTTTGTGGGATTGTGTATGTAAAGGGAGGAGTTTTTCCTCCTTTCTTTCAAAAGTTGCTGTAGTCCTTAAAACTCTTACACTGAATGTGATATGAATGGAGTATGAAAGATCATCTTGTCTTCATTTACTTCCCTCTCTACTTTATATCTGTCTATGCTGCAGCACTTCTCTGTTCCAGTACCTTTTTCAATTTCTTTTGGGAATCAAATGAGCACCAGGGAGTGTGCTGACACCTGGGAATCAGTTGAATTGCTTTACCGACAATTAGCCAGGAAAAAAAAAACGGGCTAATTGCCCTGATTTAATCCTGAAAGGCCAGGTAAGGTTGTTGAAGAAACCAGTCTGGGGCCAATCAGGAGAGAAAAACAGCCATATAAAAACAGCTTTCTTGAGTTTGGGGGTGGCCAATTTAACAGCTACAAGCATTCTGACCCTGAATACTGGGGTAGCTCAGCATCATGTGCTGGGGCTTCTATGCCTTGGGGACTGCTGACTGGAAATCTGAATTTTGATTCTGGGGGTTAGCATTTGGAATGTGTTGTACATGTCCTTTCCCAGCTTGAGAAAGGATGAATAAAACTTTAATAAAACTTGAGAGAGGGAAGCAACTGTTACTTGCTTTTATTAAAGCAAGACCCACCACTTGAAGCAGGGACATAAGGTGGTCTGACTCCAATTACCAGTCTGTACTCATCTTAGGATGACCAGATAGCAAGTGTGAAAATTGGGATGGGATGGGGGGAAATAGGTATCTACATAAAACAAAGCCCCAAATATTGGGATCTGGTCAAACTAACTCATCTCAGTCTGCTCCCACCATCATCATCATGTTCCTATTATGCCTCTGGTGTTTAGGGCAGTGACGAAGCTCCTCCACTCCTGTCTGTTTCTGGCAAGTCTTTCAATGGTTCCCCAGCTGTGCCCAGGTTTTTCAGCTTGGCTTCCACAGCTCTTTGCCATGTTGTTTTCGGGCGACCTCGTTTTCACTTGCCTTCAGGTGTCCATCTTATTACTACTCTGCTGATGGAATTGGTTTCCACCGAAGCACATGACTGATCCATAAGCACATGACTGATCCATCTACAATGCCCCCTGGCAATGATGGTGCTCAGATCCTCTTGGCTGCACTGTGTCAATAGCTCTTGGTTTGAGATTGTTCTGGGCCAAAAGATACGGAGGATTTTTCTGAGGCAGGATAGATGGAATGAAGACAGTTTGGACATGTCATACTTTCTCATTCTCCAGCATTCTGCACTATAAAGTAGTGTTGAAAGTACGCAGCTCTGATAAATCTTGAGTTTGGTTTTGGTGTTGTATTTTGATGATTTCCAGACTGTATTTAAGCTCCTGATGGTGTTCCTGGCTTTATTGATTTTGTCCCAGGTGTCCTGGCTTTTTCACCATTCTGGCCGATGGTGCTGCCCAAGTATGTGAATGTTTTTACATTGGTGAGAACATAATCCTCTATCCATACCGATGATGGTGAGGCAATATTAAAGGTCATGATATCTGTCTTATTGTGGTTGATTTTCAGTCCAGTTTGCTGGCTGAATGCGTTGAGTCGAGTTGTTTTTTCTTGTATATGTTGTTGGGTATGTGATAGGAGAGCGTCATCATCTGCGAAGTCCAGGTCTTCAAAGGATGAGAAGAGTGTCCATTTAATGCCTCTTTGCATGTCTTCTGTTGTACACCACATTACCCAGTCGATGGCAATTGCTGAACAGGGAGCCACCTAAAGAGGAAGCAAACATCCAGGAGGCAGAAGAAGATCTCGATATCAACACAGACACCCCAGCTAAGGAAAAGATCATTCAAGCCATCAAGTCCTTAAAAAATGGGAAAGTTCCTGGCAAGAATAACTTGAATGCAGAATTGTTCAAGGTAAATCCTAAATTAGCAGCATCTATTTACATCAGTCTGAGAAAGGGAAAAAGTGCCAGATGAGTGGATCAGTGGGTCTATAGTGAAGATACCAAAGAAAGGAATTCTCAGTTATTGTAATAACTAGCATGGTATCACACTTTTATCCGTGCCAAGCAAAGTATTGTGTAAGTTCATAGCCCAGCGTATATCAGAGGCAGCTGATAGTGTTCTCAGAAAAGAGCAAGCTGGTTTTCGGAAAGGGCGTGGATGCACAGATCAGATCATCACTCTACGAAACATAATAGAACAGTGCTTAGAGTGGCAACGGCAACTCTACATAACTTTCATAGACTTTGAGAAGGCTTTTGATAGCATTCATAGGACCAGCCTATGGCACATTCTGCGGGCATATGAAATTCCTTTCCGTATAATCAACGTCATCAAAAGTTTCTATTTCAACTTTACATGCAGTGTTGATCAGAGTGAGCTCAGTACTGAAGTCAAAACAGGAGTACACCATGGGTGTGTCATGTCTGCAATCCTCTTCAACATTGCCATTGACTGAGTAATGCGGCGTACAACAGAAGTCTGCTCCCATAGCTGGAGCTAATTCACATCACTGTTGAAAGTCTCAGCAAAGAGGCCAAGGACTGAAATAGCCATACGCAGACTTTGCTAAACATTTAATCTAGGATTTTTAAAAGCCTAACAGTGTCATGATAGGAAGTAAGAAAGATGCCTGTTCATTGTTATGTGCCTAGTAAAATTTGAATTAAAGCTCAACTGTCAGTGTGATATATAGTCCCCTCCAGATTTCCTGGATGAGAAGTTTAAAGAAACACTGTTACTAAAAAATGTGTGCCTAGTTCAAAGGCTAATTGGCCTCAGACAACTGCCATTTATAAGTAGACATGATGGCTTGTGGTTTTGATGTAGCAGTGGAGGATGATCTCTGATGGGATACAGGAAATCAGCCCTGTAAGGGTGAGTAGTCATAATTTGTCTGGGGAGGTAGAATCACTTGGGCAATGATCTGAAGAATCTATTTACAGTTTGTGAATTCTGTTTGATATTAGAGGCTCTTTAAGTGTGTTTTGTGTCAGACTTCAAATTCTATATTGAATGTGGGGCTTGCAGACTTTTCTGTTGTCCTTCTACCTCCCTCCTGTACTGAAATTCCAAAGGATGGTGGCAGAGGGAGAATAATGGTTCTCTCTTCACATAGAAGCATGCTTGGATAAAGACTTGACTGACACCCAGAGGAATCAGTCTGCCCAGGTGGGCTGATAACTAAACAATGGGTCACATGGTGAAGGACTCTGATAACCTGATGAGACTGAACAAAGGGACACCTTACAAAGGGGCTGGGTGGTTATAAAAGAGAGGGTCCCTCACCAGTTATTTGGAGGAGAGCAGAAGCAGAAGCAGAGAAAGGTTGGACAGGTGAGCAAAAGGGCACTGACTGTAAAGATCTTAGTCATGATTCTGAAGAGAAGCCATGTGCAAGAGGGGGAACCAGAGTGGTGAGGAAACTGAGGCTAGACATGCAAATAGGTATGTTTTCTGTTTTGTCTAGAATTATATCTTTCTTGTGCTAGCTAAGTTCAGTATTTGTGTTTAAAATCCTGTGCAAAGCCTGTGTGTCTGTTTGCTTTCACTGTCATGTGTCCCTGAAGAGGTAAACTGTAAACCCAGAGAACCCATAATGTGGAATTCTAGGAAAGATTGTGCTTAAGCTACAATGGAGTCTGGCAGTGGTGAGCAGCACTGATCCCAGGGACTAGTCCAGGGGTCAGCAACGTTTGGCACGCGGCTCGCCAGGGTAAGCACCCTAGCGGGCCGGGTCAGTTTATTTACCTGCTGACGCGGCAGGTTCGGCCGATCGCGGCCCCCACTGGCCGCGGTTCGCCATCCCGGGCCATTGGGGGCGGCGGAAAGCTGCGGCCAGCACATCCCTCGCCTGCGCCACTTCCCGCTGCCCCCATTGGCCCGGGACGGCGAACCGCGGCCAGTGTGGGCCGTGATCGGCCGAACCTGCCGCGTCAGCAGGTAAATAAACTGGCCCGGCCCGCTAGGGTGCTTACCCTGGCGAGCCGTGTGCCAAACGTTGCCGACTCCTGGACTAGTCAGTTGGACCACTGTTCTCAGCTCTAAGGATGGGCTTCTAGACACAGGATCTTCATCCAGAGAGCATCCTCTAGAGACCCAAAGCTGAGACAAATCCTGGGATCTGTTCATACTAAGGAGGCATAGAGTACACAGGCCTAGTGAGATGGGCCCCAAACACAACAGCCTGGTGAATGTTCAGCCAGGGATAGCTCTGTGGGCAGTGAGGGGGAGAGAGAAACACAACTTATTTATCTAATTTCTGGAATTTTCAAATGTATCCCTGTGAATGCTCTCCATAATGCTCCTTTCTTGACCTTCTCGCTTTTATCTATACCCCCGGCCCTAACAATCTCTGAGAAGCACTAGTGAGATTATTGGGGAAGATAGCACTAAACTCTTCTAAAGAGGTCTACTGAGGTTCAGAGAAACTCTTCAGAATTTTCTTCATCAAATAGAAGACCCCACCCACTAAACGAATGAAGAGCATGGTCTAATAAATAAGATTTTAGCACTCAAATTCAAGAGACCTGAGTTCTTTTTTCTGGGTCTGCCAGTCAGAATTGATCAGCAACCATGGGCAAATAAGATAGGTCTCTAATTTTAAAGGTGTTCACTCATTACGGGTTCCTCAATTTTGGGGTGATCATCTTAAATTTATTCTGAAACAGCTGCTAGTGCAGAATTTGGTGCCTTGCCTGCTAAATGGTGTAACAAATATTGCAACCGAATGCAGTATTTTTTGAGGAACATATTATATTAAGTTGTAAACGTCCGGTGCGGGGGTCGGGCCCTCTCAGGGGCCGTCGGGGGCCAGGCCGCCTCACTACACGGCCTGGATCGGTCTCAGGGTTCCGCCCCTCTGGCAGGGACTAGGCCAAAGGTACACGGCCTCTGCAATGAGCTCCTGCTCTCCGTCAGGGTCCGGCAGTAACTCAGGCCCGGGCTCCGGTCCTCACTGCCGGAGCTGGGGATTACAAAGTCAGTCAAGCCCCCGCGCTAGCTCAGGGCGGGGCAATAAACAATAGTTCGGGCGCTCAGCTCCGTGGATCCGGAGCCGAGCCCTGACAAACTCAGGACGTCCCAGGCCCTTATTCAGGGGAGGGCAACCCCCAATAGTCCAGGGCGCTCAGAACCTTCCTTCAGGCTGAGCAATAAAGTCAGGAGTTCAGGCCCGGCCCTCAATCAGGGCGGGGCAGCACACAATAGTCCAGGGGGCTCAGAACCTTCCTTCAGGCTGAGCAGTAAAGTCAGGGGTTCAGGCCCGGCCCTCAATCAGGGCGGGGCAACAAACAATAGTCCAGGGGGCTCAGGACCTTCCTTCAGGCTGAGCAGTAAAGTCAGGGGTTCAGGCCCGGCCCTCAATCAGGGCGGGGCAGCACACAATAGTCCAGGGGGCTCAGAACCTTCCTTCAGGCTGAGCAGTAAAGTCAGGGGTTCAGGCCCGGCCCTCAGTCAGGGCGGGGCAGCACACAATAGTCCAGGGGCTCAGGACCTTCCTTCAGGCTGAGCCCAGGCAGGGTTAGTAGCCCCAGGCCCTCAGTCAGGGCGGGGCAACAAACAATAGTTCAGGGGCTCAGGACCCTCCTTCAGGCTGAGCCCAGACAAAGTTAGTAGGCCCAGGCCCTCAGTCAGGGCGGGGCAACAAACAATAGTTCAGGGGTTCGGGTTCAGGTCTGGGTATCAGGAGCTGAGCACGGACAAACTCGGGACGCCCCAGACCCTCAGTCAGGGTGGGGCAACAAGCACTCGTTCAGGGCAGCAAGCAATAGCTCAGTGGCGGTGCCAGAGCGCTGGCTGGAGGGGGAGACTGCCACCCGTTAAGTGGGGTGGCAGGGGGGACACAGGCCCACCCACTCCACTGTGTCCCAGCCCGGGGCCCTAAGAGCGGCAGTCAGTCTGCCGCTATGTTGGTGGGGTCCTGACCGCAACACACCAACATGGGTTCGCTCTCTGTTGTAGCTAGACTGGGGTCAGCTACCCCCGGGCTGATTTCCATTTCCTCCTCCATTTGTACCTGCTCCCCGCTGGGCTCGGCAGCGGGGTCCCACACCATGGGTTCCTCACTTCGCAGAGGGTCGTCCGGGTCGGGTTGCTCCTCCGGTCTCCGGTCAGGGGGGCGCTCGGGCCCCTCCTCGGGGTACCGTGCTCGGGGCCAGGGTGGCCAGTCTACCTCGGGGTACCTTGCTTGGGGAAGGCTTGGCCAATCCGCGTCGGGGTACCTGGCTCTGGGGAGGTCCGGTCGGTCGGTGTCCGGGTATCTGGCTCTGGGGCAGCTCGGTCCGTCCGTGTCCGGGTACCTGGCTCTGGGAAGCCTTGGTCTCGCCGGAGCTCGCACCGGCACGTCTGGCCTCTCCGGCTGCTGGGCTCTAACTGAGGGCTGGGGCCTGGCTCTTATACTTCCTGTCCCGCCCCTTGACTTCCGGGGGGCGGGAACAGGTGGCGGTGGCTCCGCCCACTTGGGTGCCAATTCAGGCTCCTCTCCCTCAGGGGCCGTCGGGAGCCGGCTGGAGTTTTCTGTGCTCCCTTCTCCCTCCGTCCTCCCTGGCCCCTTTCTGCTGCTGCTGTTGCTGCTTTTGCTGCCGCTGCTGCTGCTGCGTGCGTGAGTGAGGAGTGCGGAGGGGGGGGCCTTGGCGGCCTGCCCCCCCCCTCGCCCTCGCCTCCGGAGGGAGAAGCATCGGCCCCCCAACGCCAACACCGATACCATCTGGGGGCCCACCCGCCTGCTTGCTTGCCTGCCTGGCCGGTTGCCCGGCCGGCTGACTGCCGCTCGCTGCTGCTGCTGTTCCTGTGTGGGAGCCGCTGCCTCCGTCGCGGAGTGCGAAGAGACTGCGTCCCTGGTTCGGGAGATTGTGGAGGGGGTTGTTTGAGGACTGTGTTTTGAGTGACTTTGCCATCTTTGCTCCTGGGGTGGTGGTGCCCCCAGTCGCGTTAGGAGTGTGGACGGTACTGAGCCTCTCGTTTGTAATTCCTCGGACTGGAAGCCGTCGCTTGCCAGGAAGCTCCGAGGTCGACTTGGGATCCTGCTGTCCCGTCCCCCGTAGCGGACTGTTGAAGGGGGTGCGGGGGGGGTGCGGTGCCCCCCCCCTTCGTTCATCTACTCCCCCTCTACCACCACCCCCACCGCCGACAGCTGCCCACAACCCCTCCACCGCCCCGCGTGCCACCTGGACCTGCTTTTCGCCCCTCGGCAGGGCTGTTTGCTCCCCCCGCCATTTCCATCGTCCGGGACTGTTTACTTGCAGCAGTGAACGGCGGAGCCTGCGCTTCGCGAACGCTGTGGGTGCACCTTTTCCTTCGCCCTGGACTTCTCCTGCCCCCCAACTACGTTTCGCTGGTGGGGTCCCCTCCCTGTAGCCCCCTTTGTATTAGTTGGCCCTACCCTACCCCCCTCCTTTTGAGCCCCTTCGGTTTATTTTGTTTGGTGCCCATTCCCCCCCCCCTCGGTTCCTAGCCTGCTGGCTGTGTTCCCGGCCCTGTCCTTGGGCTGCGGCTGGCTGGAGTTTTTCCTCCTACCCCTCCTTGTCCTTGGGCTGCAGCTGGCTGGACATTCCATTCTGTTTCCGAGCCGCTGCTCCGGTGCACCCCCCCCTTCGCCCCCCCCGCGCGCGCTTGTGCCCCCGTTTTGTTGCCCCCTCCCCTTTTGCACTGTTCACCCCCCCCCCCTTTGTGTTGTCTTTTGCCTAGAGGGGAGGAGCGGCTGCAGGTTGTGATGGCGGGGGACTCTGCCCCTGCCCCTGCCCCGTCGTCCCCGCCCACCCCAGTGGCCGGCCCCTCGGCTGGCCCTGTCCCGGATACCGCCGCTGCCACGGCTGCCCCCTCCACCGGCAGGAAGGGCCAAGGGAGGAAGAAGGGCAAGGGCCCCGCCCGTGGAGCCAGACCTCCTGCGGGCAGGGCTACGGTCCCCGCTGCGGCCCCAACACCGGCCGCGGCCCCTCCCTCTCCTGCCGTCCCTTCCACCAGCTCTGGTGGCGCTCCACCTCCGGCCCCCAGAGCATACGCCCAGGTGGCCGCCGCCTCTTTGCGTGCCGCCCCGTCGTCCGCCCCGACCGCCGCCTTTGGGCCTGTCCCTGGTGACCACGGCCCCTTCCCCTCGCTGACTAGGAGGCATGGCGTCCGTTGCCATTTGGTGCCTGCCTCGCCCCACATTGAGACCTATGTGCGGGCCTTGGCGAGGGTGGTGGGGCCTACGGCCATCGTGGCGGCCTCCAAGATGTACGGGAAGGCCGTGTTCTTCCTGGCGTCGGTGGCCGCTGCGCAGGAGGCGGTGGAACGAGGCCTGGCGGTGGGAGGCGTGTTTGTGCCCTTGGAACCCCTGGAGGACCTGGGCGTACGGGTGCTCTTGACCTCCGTCCCGCCCTACCTCCCCAACGCCGCCCTGTTGCCGGCCCTCTCCACCCTGGGGAAGCCCATTTCCATTCTGAGCTCTCTCTCATTGGGCTGTAAGGACCCTGCCCTCCGGCACATCCTGTCTTTCCGCCGGCAGGTCCAGCTTCAGCTGCCACCGGCGGCGGGTGCCGGAGTGGCGCTCAAGGGGTCCTTCCTGGTGCCCTACCGGGGGGTCCATTATCGGGTCCACTATTCGACGGGGGAGGCCCGGTGCTTCCTCTGCCGGGCGCCGGGGCATGTCCGGAGGGACTGTCCCCTGGCCCGGCCTGGAGGGGCGTCCGAGACCCCCGGGGCCCGGGAGGGTGCCGGCCCTGTCATCGCCGGCAACCCTGGCGGTTCGGACACTGCTGCTGCCGCCGCCCCTCCTCCTTCTGCCGCGGTTCCCGCTCTGGCCGCGGAGACGGCCGGGCGGGCGGGCCTTGCCGTCGCCGACCCTGGATCGGCGGGGCATGTGGAGGAGAGGGCGGGGCGGCTTCCGCCGGCCGCGGGGAAGGGCCCGCCCCAGGGGGAGGTTTCCCTCGCCCCTGCTGTCCCTCCGACCCTGCCGCCCCGAGCCCCGGAGCCATCGCCCTTGCCCTCTGGCCCTGCCCCTGCTGACCGGCCCTCCACCTCCTCTTCCACCTCGGGGGGCTGGGTGACCGTCCGGGGGAAGCGCGGTGCCCGCAGGTCGCGGGCTCTCTCCCTCCCCTCTGATGAGGAGGGAGAGCAGGCCCCCCGAAAGATGCCGCGGGGGGCCGACGTTGTTAGTTCTGTTTCCGCGCCCCCGGACGGTGCCCAGCAGGAGGTGCCGGCCATGGAGACCGTGGATGCCGTGGCAGTGGCTGGGGAAACTTCTGTCCCCTTTGTTGAGCCCACACCTGAGGAGGCTTCCGTAGCGGTTCTCCCGGCCCTTGCTCCATCCGTGCCCCCCGCCGCCGCCGCCGATGCCGGGGCGGCCTTTGTCTCCGTGACTGGCGGGGAGGTCGCCGGGGCCGAGGGGACCGCTTTCGCCTCCATTTTCGATGAGATCGAGGCCCTGGGTCTGACCCCGGTTACCCAAGGGGAGGACGACCCTCTGCCAGCGGGCCCCGATCCGGGTGCTGGCTTAGTCCCGCCCCCTTCTCCTGCTCCCGGTTCCTCGCCCCACTCTGCCGCTCCCGACTTAGTCCTGGGAGAACCCTTAGCCCTACCCGCCAGCCCGGCCGCGACTACCATCTCGTGCACGGCCGCCGAGCCCCTCGGGGCGACGGCCGTTGCTGAGTGGCCGGTTCCTATCCCCGATCCTGCCCCTTCCATCGTTCCTGCCCCTGAGGCTTCCCCTGCCCCTGCTGCCTCCGTCCCCTCGGATGCTGACCTTGGCCGAGGGGAGCCGCAGTCTAGCGGCTTGGCAGCGGGAGATGGGGAGCCCGTTCCCGTTCCCGTCCCTGATCCTGTCCCCTCTCCTGCCCAAGTCCCTGTTCCCGTCTCGAGCCCCGCCCCTACTCCCGCCCTTGCCCCAGATCCTGTCCCCGAGGTGTCTCCTTTTGCCACCTCTGGTGTTACTGCCGCCCCCGGGGTTGTCGCATCTCCGTTGCCTGCAGACAACCCTCAGGGGGGCGGTTTTCGTGTCTCCCCTTCCTGCCACTGTTGGGGCTGCGTTGTTCCCTCAGCCGCTCTCTCCTTTGCCGGGGATGGGGACGGGCTGCCCAGCGCAGCAGCGCCGGAGCTCGGCCCCTTGTTTGTCCGTCACCGTGGGCCGCGAGGACCCTTCAGGGGCCCCGCCGGAGGATGGCGGCGGCTTGGCCGCTGCCTCCCCCTCCGCGCTGCGGGATGAGCTGAGCCTCTTTCTATCGGATTCCCGTGGTTCCCAGGGTAAGGTGCAGCTCGCCCTTCAGCGCTGGGGGGACTTCCATCTCGTCCTCCGGGCCGTGAAGGCGCTTTTGGGGGAGGGGCGGGGGTCCGGTCGGCGGGACATCGCGGCCTATCGGCGGGCCCGCAGATTCCGCGACTCCCTTTTGACCTTCGGAGTCGAAACCGGGATCTTGCGGGGCCCGCTGGGGGCCAATGATCCCTCCGCCCGTGAGGATCTGCCCCAGCCCTCCGTATGACAGCTACCACCTTTGCGTCGTTGAACACCCGGGGCTGTAGGGTGGGTTTCCGCAGGAGCCAGGTGCTCTCCTTCCTTCGGGGGGGGGGGTACTCTGTGATTTTCCTGCAGGAGACCCACACGGCTCCGGCCGTCGAGGCTAGCTGGCGGCTGGAGTGGGGAGACGGGGTTTATTTTAGCCACCTCAGCGCCCATTCGGCTGGAGTGGCCACCCTGTTCTCCCCGGGGCTGCGGCCTGAGGTGCTGGGGGTCGCCGAGGTCGTGCCAGGCCGCCTGCTGCACGTCCGGGCCCGTGTGGAGGGGCTGGTTCTGAACTTGGTCAACGTCTATGCCCCGACCACGGGCTCGGAACGCGTGCCTTTCTATCAGCGGGCGGCGGCCTTCCTCGGCACTCTGGATTCTCGCGAGTGCCTGGTCCTGGGCGGGGACTTTAACACCACCCTCGAGGACCGGGACCGCTCCGGGCCTGAGTCTTCCCAGGCAGCCGCGGGCGTCCTCAGGGAGATCGTAGACCATCACTCCCTGGTGGACGTCTGGCGCGACCACCACCCGGACGACGACACCACCTTCACCTATGTCCGGGTGGAGGACGACCGGTCGCGCCACTCCCGGTTGGACCGCATTTATTTGTCCCGTTTTCATCTGGCGCGGGCCCATGCCTCCAGCGTCCGGCCGGCCCCGTTCTCAGATCACCACCTGGTGACCGTGACGGCCTCTCTCAGTTCCGAGCGGCCGGGGCCGGCCTATTGGCATTTTAATAATAGTTTGCTGGAGGACGTGGGCTTCGTGGCATCCTTCCGGGAGTTCTGGCTGGCCTGGCGGGGGCAGCGACGCGCCTTTCCCTCGGCGCGGCGGTGGTGGGATGTGGGGAAGGTCCGCGCGCGGCTCTTCTGCCGGAACTACACCCGGGGCGCCAGCCGGCGGCGGGATGCGTTGTTAGGGCAGTTGGAGCGGGAGGTTTTGGAGCTGGAGAGGCGTCTGGCCTCCGGCCCCGAGGATCCACCCCTCCGCGCGGCGTACCGGGAGAAGCGGGAGGAGCTCCGGGCCCTGGAAGACCACCGGGCCCGGGGCGCGTTTGTTCGATCCCGCATCCGTCTCCTTCGGGAGATGGATCGCGGCTCCCGCTTCTTCTACGCTCTGGAGAAACGGAGGGGGGCCAAACAGCATGTCACCTGCCTCCTGGCGGAGGACGGCGCCCCCCTCACGGATCCGGAGGAGATGCGTGGCAGGGCCAGGGCCTTCTACGCCGCTCTTTTCTCCCCAGATCCGACCGACGCCGAGGCCTGCAGGGTGCTCTGGACCGAGCTCCCGACGGTCAGCGCGGGCGGCCGAGACCGGCTGGAGCTGCCTCTTTCTCTGGCTGAGTTCTCGGCGGCCCTCCGGCTCATGCCCACTAACAAATCTCCAGGCATGGACGGGCTGACCGTGGAGTTTTACCGCGTGTTCTGGGACGTCCTCGGCCCAGACCTCGTCACCGTCTGGGCCGAGTCCTTGCAGAGCGGGGTCCTCCCTCTCTCGTGCAGGCGAGCAGTGCTCGCCCTGTTGCCGAAGAAGGGGGACCTCCGCGATTTACGAAACTGGCGTCCCATCTCGCTCCTCAGCACGGACTATAAGGTCGTAGCGAAGGCCATCTCGCTGCGGCTGGGGTCCGTGCTGGCGGACGTGGTCCACCCCGACCAGACCTGCGCCGTCCCGGGCCGGAGCATCTTTAACAACCTGTACTTGGTCCGGGACCTATTAGAGCTGGGGCGTAGGGATGGTCTGTCGTTCGCCCTCCTGTCTCTGGACCAGGAGAAGGCGTTCGACAGGATGGACCACGGGTACCTCCTGGGCACTCTGCGGGCATTCGGCTTCGGGCCCCAGTTTGTGGGCTTTCTCCAGGTGCTGTACGCTGAGGCGGAGTGTCTGGTCAGGCTCAACTGGACCCTGACCGAGCCGGTCAGCTTTGGGCGGGGAGTACGGCAGGGGTGCCCCCTCTCGGGCCAGCTGTACGCTCTGGCGATCGAGCCCTTCCTCTGCCTCCTCCGCCGGAGGTTAGCAGGGTTGGTGCTCCGGGAGCCGGAGCTGCGGCTGGTCCTGTCGGCGTACGCCGACGACGTGCTCCTCGTGGTCCAGGACCCTGAGGATCTGGTGCGGGTGGAGGCCTGCCAGGCCGTTTATTCGACCGCCTCCTCCGCCCGGGTCAACTGGGCCAAGAGCTCTGGCCTGGTGGTCGGGGACGGTTGGCAGGCGGGCTCCCTCCCACCCGCGCTTCAAGCCATTCGGTGGAGCGCGGGCCCGCTGCTCTATCTGGGCGTTTATCTTTCCGCCACGCATCCCTCTCCGCCGGAGAACTGGCTAGATTTGGAGGCCAGGGTGCGTGAGCGGTTGCGGAGATGGACGGGACTGCTCCGGTGTCTCTCCCTGCGGGGGAGGGCGCTGGTGCTGAACCAGCTTGTCCTGTCCATGCTCTGGCACCGGCTCAACACCCTGAGCCCGACCCCGGGACTCCTGGCCAGGCTCCAGAGGATAGCCCTGGAGTTCTTCTGGCCTGGACTGCACTGGGTCTCTGCGGGGGTTCTGAGTCTTCCCCTGGAGGAGGGGGGACAGGGCCTGGTCTGCCTTCGTAGCAAGGTCCATGTCTTCCGCCTCCAGGCCCTGCAGAGGCTCCTTTATGGTGAAGGTAGTCCGGCATGGAGCACGTTAGCGCACGCCTTCCTCCGCCGCCTCCGAGGGCTCCGATACGACCGGCAGCTCCTTTTTCTTCATCCGAGAGGTCTTCCGCGAGACCTCTCGGAGCTGCCGGTCTTCTACCAGGACCTTCTCCGGACCTGGAAGCTTTTCTCGGCGACCAGGTCCATTGTGGCCACCGAGGGCGCGGATCTCCTCGCGGAGCCCCTGCTGCACAATCCCGATCTTCGTGTGCAGGTGGCGGAGTCGCCCTCGGTGAGCCGGAGGTTGGTCCTGGCGGAAACCACCAGGGTCGGAGACCTCCTGGACTACACCAGAGGGGACTGGGTGGATCCCCGCGCGCTTGGTCGGCGCATGGGGCTCTCCACCCTCGTGACCCCTCTGCGTGTACTCCAGGAGGTGGGCGCTGCATTGTCACCTCCTGCTCTCAGCTTCCTGTGGCGGGCCCTGCGGGAGGGTGTTCCCCGCCCACCCCTCACCCCGGGCCCTCCGGACCTTTTTCTCGGGCCCCTGTTCCATGAGCCCCCCCGGCTCTCCCGCTCCCATAACCCAAGCCGGCTGCGCGCTTTGCAGCCGGTCCAGTTTCGAACCGCGCCTAGGGACTATCTGTACGCGCTCGTGCTTCACACGTTGCATCACCTCACCCTCGTGTCCCGCCCCGACACCAAGTGGAGGGACTATCTGTTACCTGTGGAGGGTGAGGAGCCCCGGTGGGCCAGCCTTTATTCCACCTTAGTTCCAAGGCCCGCCGGGGACATTGGTTGGCGGCTCCTTCATGGGGCCGTGAGCACGGGCGTGTACTTGGCGCGGTTCACCCCTATTCCTGAGGCCTGCCCATTTTGTGGCATTAGGGAGACCCTGGCGCACGCTTACCTTGAGTGCGCCAGGCTGCAGCCCCTTTTCCGGCTTCTCCAGAACCTCTTGTTGAGGTTCTGGCTACATTTTTCCCCGCACTTGTTTATTTATGCACACCCTGTCCGTGGCCCCACTAAGTCGCGAGACCTCCTCGTCAACCTCTTCCTGGCCCTGGCCAAACTTACCATCTATAATACCAGGGAGAAGATGTTGGACGAGGGGGTGCTTTGCGACTGTGGGGCCTACTTTCACACCTCTTTGGTTTCACGTCTCCGTGCGGAGTTTCACTGGGCAGCGTCCGCTGGCTCCCTTGCCACCTTCGAGGAGCAGTGGGCGCTGTCCGGGGTTCTCTGCTCGGTGTCCCCATTTGGTTCCCTGATTTTGAACCTTTGACCGTCACCTTGCTCCCTGTTTTTTTATTGGTTGTCCCACGTAATCATTTGGTACTGGGTTCAGTGGTCCCTCCCGCTAGGCTGGGGGAGGGGCTTTTAGTAGTGGGCGGCTAAGCCCGCCCACTTCCCGGTTTGCCAATACGGCCTCACTACATAAGTCTATGCATCACTGTGGGTCAGGGATTGTATGCACCTCCGGGGGAAAGTTACCACAGCCTCAGGAACTAGAAACAGGGGGAGGTGATTAAGGTGAATCACTCAGATAATAAACACCTCCAGAGAGGTGGTTCACACTGGGTTTTCCAGAGACCAACACACAAAGAAAGGAGTTTTGATATAAAAAGGATGTGTTTAAACTGACTCAGGGCCTTCTTTCTGATCCCCCAAATGGACAAGACCTGTCCAAGGGGGAACTTAGCCCTTACAGAAGGGTCCACCCCTACAGAAGAATTGGAAAGACTTTGGCCTACTCAGCCCCTGTGATGTGACATGTCCTTATCCCACTGACAGCAAGCCTAAATGATGGTCCCTGCATGGAGGCAATGCCAATTAGGTATACCTGCAGAGCATGCTGTACCTGGAGAAGGGGAGCTTAAAAAGGTGAAGCTGGCCACAGAGCAGGGGGAGGGGGGAATGCCCAACAAGAGAGGGTGCTAGAGACCAGTAGCCAGAGGAGCCCAGTCCAAAGCAGTGACTAGCCTTCCCTTCCTCTGCCCCCATTGTTTGGGATGGACAGACACTGCAGCTCTGACTGGGGCTCTGGACATCTGCTCTACATCACTGCCTTGTAGTTGGAGCTGAGGAGCCGCACCAGGGACTGGAGCTAATTAGACTCAGAAAGGACCCCAGGAATGCGCTAGACTCCCGCACAGGAGTGGGGGTTCTGGAGGAGACCCAGGGGCAAGAGATGTAAAGAGATGATGGGTGAGCACAAGCTGAGAGCCAGTCAACTACCGGACTCGTAAGACTGATGAGTGACTCCTGGTATATTTAGTGTGCGTTTAAATCTGTTTATTGATTTTATATGTCTATAATGCTTTTACCTGAGGAACAAATGTGCTTGCTTAGAAAGAGCTGGGTGATAACTTGTGACTGCTGGCAATATGCTGTTTGTAGCCCTTGAAGAGAAAGCAAACTACAGGCACTGGCCTTTTGGTAGACTGGCTTGTTGGGAATGTCTCAGTGTAAGGCAGTGAGCTGTGTAGTCTTAAACAAACCCTGTCATAAAGGAGTGAGACAAGGATCCCTGCCCAGAGACAGGAAATTGCCGCACACCTGTGATCTGACTAGGAACTCCTGGAGTGGACCGCAGAGTTGGGGAAAGAGGTGCAATTACACTGAAACTGTGACGAGTGGTATTTTGTTTTTGTGAGCATATCAGTATGCTGTGCAGTATGACCCATACTGGCTGTCCATTGGCTTCTGGATAGATTTTAAGGTGGTGTCTTTGATTTATAAAGCCCTAACTGACCTCAGACCTACCTATAAAACTGCCTCTCTCCCCATGATATACTGTTGTAGCTGTGGTCAGCAGAGACCCATGAACAGAAGTTCTGTTGTTTGAAAGAAGGGGTGACCGGCAGAGCATGCTCTGTTAGGGCCCCAGACCTCTGGCACTCTCTTGTTCCTCGGGTTGTAACAGCCAGAGTCTGTCAGCTGTCAGGGCACATTATAAGATGCTTCTTTTCCCCCTTCATCATGAAGAGATGAGGTCTGAGTAGAGCTAAGTAGTGGTGATCGGCGATGGGGCTGTGTCTGAGGCTGATCGATTTCAGTTATATTTATTCTGTCACTGGGCTATTTGGTCTGTTTTGGGAGAACTGATGGGTCAGTTTATTAATGGGTTTTTAAAAAGATGTCTAAAGGTGTCCAGAACATGGCATGGGTGTTGTAGTTTGCAAAAATCCTGACAAATCAAATAAATGTGAGAACTCTGCCTAAATATAGATTGAGGTGCCTAACTTTAGACACTATAGTACTAAACTAAGAGTAATTGAGTTTAGATCAACACAGCCCCCTTCTAGAACTATCACTGACTGTGAAACATCTGACATGTTCCAGTATAGTACACCAAGCTGAGGCCCTGTCAAGCCAGTAACAGAAAACCAAAGGGGAAGTTAAGATACCAACACTCTATGGATATGAAATTATGAGGGCACTGATGTTCACTACTATTATTCAGGCCTGGCCTATGGGGACTAGAGAAGAGTAGAGAAGAAAGAAGTTTCAGGCCCAAAGTTTTACAAATACTTTATTTCTACAGAGCAAAACTGCAGAATTTTACCCTGCAATAGCATAAGTCTTTAGTCTAACAACTCACCTGAAGTTTGATGCCTCAGGTTGTCAAAATTCCCTTGCATTACAGCAACAAGGCTGCATGTTAGTTTTAATATAGGATTTAAACCCACCCAAAAGTATTATGATATCGTAGTCCGTTAGCTAATAAAAATTGGCTCTAGTCAGTACTTGGATAGGAAATACCTGAGAGAAAAATGAATCTATGCAACACACATACACAGTTTTCTGGCTCCCTGGCCAGACTGCTCTTAGCTGAGCCATGTTAAAAGCATCACAAAGAGGGTCTTTTTGAGGGCTTCTTGCTTTTTATTGAGTGAATGTCTGCTGCTTGTGTGTCAAAAGAAGTTAATACAATATAATTACCTTTTCCCACCTTCAGAGGTGTGTGTGTAAAGAATGCTAATTAGATATGTATGTTAAATCCAAAGGGAGGTTAAATTTAAAGTGGCTATATGGGCTCTGTATTACCCTGACACTCGCTTCATTTCAGCCCCAGAAGAATATTAATTTACAGACAACGTCAAAATACTTTCATTAAGTGAGAAATTAAAATGTAGAGTTCATCTCACATGTACTTCTTTCAAGAAGCAAAGTGGTTTCCCCCCCTTTTTTTAGAAACCTGGGCCTTGAGTGCTATTCTCCCATCTGTCTCCGTCCACCTTTTTCAGATTGCTTGATTGCTACATTATCTAATGACACACTTTCAGCACACTACGTTTTCATTTACTCTCACTATGCTTGAAAGCTTGTGTGCATAAATTGACATGCACTTCACCAGAAGAAGTGCATGGAGATAAGACTTGATTAAAAATTGGTCATGATAGATGCAACTGTATACAAAAGCACAGAATTTTTTAAAAGCTATGTTTTGATTAATAACTTTAATTTTAAATATTAAACTAAATTTAAAACTACATCTAATATTAAATAACGTAAGCAAGGCTCTGTGCATGGTCGGGCTTGAAATCTGCCTGTCTTGGAGTCTGAACTGTGTGTGAGAACTACACCTGTTTGTTCAGTTTCTTTGTTTCTACCTATTGTTCTCAGAAACTTTTGCAAACATTTTATTTGGTCAAATCCCATGGTCTCTCAGAGCACCATTCACTGGGAGCTCTGTTGCAGCCTTGGCAGTATGCAGCTGCAGCAGACGTGGAAGCAGTACAGAGCCTCTCCAAGCTCCGTGGTACGCCTGGGGAGACACAGCCATTGTTAGGCTTGTAAGGAATGCAGTACACTCTCCTCTGGGTGACCAGCCAGCTCTGCTAGCTGGTGTGGGAGGGCTAGTCCATAGCGCCGTTCCTCTTGGGGGAGCTTGATCAATGTCATAAGCAGGGAGCAGTTCCTTTGTCAAGTAGAGAGCATGCATTTTGATTGTGATGCAAGTTGTAGGGGAAAGGAGGGCTCCTGTGCTTGCCCGTCCATCCTTCCACACCAGCAGAGGGGCTGGCAACAGTCCTGACCTTGGAAATCTAAAGTCTGCACCCAGCTCCTTAGGCTAGGTCACATATTGGAAGTTACATGGTGTTTCTCCTGTGCTCCAGATGGACTGAGCCTCTCCCATAAGATTAAAAGGGTAGTCCAGCTCAGTAGGATTTCCACTCCCTGTACACGCCCTCAACTGTTTGTTTGTTTTAAAGTGAGGTAACTTTCCAACTGAACTCTGATCAAGATGGAAAGATATCAGTATTTTTCTTTCTATCCTCTGTCAGGCAGTATTGTGGTGCTCTACGAGAATGGGATATAACACCATTATATACATCAATAATACACACTCATGTAGAATGCTGTTTAGTTGAGTTGGTCAATTTTCAGTCAAGATTTTTTGATGGAAAATGGGGTTGCAATTTTTTTTTTAAAGTATGTATTCCTCATACTTCTAAATTGTTTGGAAAACTGAAAATCTTTCATCCACTTTTTTTGGCAGTTTTCAGCCTGAAATAGAAAAGTTTTTGAACCTAAACTGAAAAGTCAAAATTGGTTTTGGTGAATTTTTTGGGGGGGAGGGGGGATGGAATAACAGTGGGCTTTCCAGCCACATCTTGTGTGCAGTTTTCATTTCAAACATAAAAATGTAAAGTGCACAGAGATGGGTGACCGAAATGATCAGAAGCATGGAAAGAGTTCCAGTGAAAAAGATTTTAAAAGATTGGGACTCTTTAGTTTAGAGAGGGGAAGTGTTAGGGGTATACAAAATAATAAATGGTATTTAGAAGGTAAATCAGGTGCTCCCGTTTATCCTTTCTCATAAAAGAACAATATTCTATTGGATTAAATTAAGTTGTTACGTTTAAAATTAACCAACATGTGGCACACATTGTCACAAGATATCAATGAGAAAGATTTTGGCAGCAATGAAAACTGATTACATGAATAATGAGACTACATCCCTTCTAATTTTTTTTAAATCCATCTCTATTGTAAATGGGTAAACTCCCTTGTTCCAGGGCATACCCCACTCACCGACTATCGGTTAAACTTTTGTCAAGACAATTATTCCATAATTATGTACTGTGGAATTTCTTGCACCTTCCTCAGAAACATCTGATGCCAACCATTCTCAGAGAGAGAGGAAGGATACTGGAGTTGATAGACCACTATTTTCTCTGGTATGGAAATTCCTATGTGCCAGTATATTTTATAATCTTCTGTAATTCCCCCATTGTTTCACTATCATTTTATAATTTGGCTCAAATGGTGATTATATCCCCATTACACATGGAGAAATTTGAGATCCAGATATTGTGTCTTTGTGTCACACCTGAAGCCTGTGACCCTCTTCAGGTTCTATCAAATTGATGTGAATGGTCATGCACCTCTGGGGCATGAACAGAAGATTAGGTTTGTAATAAGATTTCAACCAAGGGGAGATCAGGTTTCTTCAGCTGCAAACGTTTCTGAACTCCAGGTTTTGTGAGCTCAAATTTGGCTCCAAAAATTGCCTACCTTTTCCATACCAAACTTGAAAGACTTCTTGGAGCTCTGAAAAATTCAAAGGTTAAAATCTCAGTTAAATAACAGGTAGATAGTGCCCTGTTTGCAAACTTCAAATTCATATCCAAACTTCCTCCAAGAGTAAGAGTGATCAGAACCAGTGTTTAGTTTCTGGCCTGGCACTGAGAGAGTCACACTGCCGCCAGTGTTTTCCCCAGGAATTGAAATTAGGGGGAGTGGGGGGTCCAGGGTCGATGAGGGGTGAGACTGTGAGGATGAAGGTGGGCTGTATGGCACCATAGTAAAAACTGAAAAATTATTTCATGACCATTTTATTAGATTTAACTCACGTTTTAAAGTCATCACACAAATTAAAGTTGGCTACTCAAGCCTTCTATGAAGCACTACATCTACATCCTTCTTGGTTTCTTGTTATAATTTTGCACAAAACTGTTAGTGAAATTCTTGAATGCAATGGATTCATCTTTGGTGGCTTCTCGTATGTCCGGTACTTCCATTCCTTCAATTGATATGCTCATTAGTTCATTAACATGATCAGACAGAAGGCGACTTATTTCAGGACACAAAATTCTATTCAATGATGAAAAAGAACGCTCAACTGTAGCTGTTATGACTGGGATTAGCAAGAGATGAATTCTTGCTTCTTTCATCCCAGGAAACATAGCACAAAGATCGGGTCGAGCCACTAGTGATGATAAAAAAGAAATTGAAGTCAAATCTTCATTCATTCATCGTATGATATTCCACTCTGTGTTCAAATTCAAGGATCACTCATGAGAAAGCCAGAGGGTTTTCCCAGGTTGGACTAATTTGAACTTCAGTCCCAGAGCATCTTCTATATTTTCCAAGATATTTAGTCTTTTTGGACTCTTGCTGAAAAAAGAATATAATCAAAAGACTTTAAAAAAGCTATACATTTAATGTCTTTTGAAGAGTCTGCAGCTCATACTAGTGCTAGTTGGAGTAGATGGCCTCTGCAGTGCGTATAGGAGAGATTAGGATTACACTTTTTTCTGAGCAAAGCTTGTACTCCACCATGTCTTCCAGAGAAGTTTGCAGCTCAAATGCACAAGCAGTCATCTGTTTGGGGTCCAACTGACAAGCATTTAACTCTTCTAAGACGTGGGTTGTCACAGATGCAGCTGATGTGTTTCTATAACTTGAACATCTAGAAATGCATCTACTGGCCTACCACTGACATCAAGATAACATACACAGTGACTTAATACTTGATGCCCATTTGCATCGGTGCATTCATCAGTCCCGTATGCACATTTTCTGAATGCAGTGAGAGAGTTTCTCTTTTTCAACTGTTGAGTCTTTCACTGTTGCACCACATGCTTCTAGCCCATCAGTTGAGTTTCTTGCAGAAAGATAGTGAGCATTTGCTGGTCTTGTTCGGAACCAGTGTTCAACTTCAGGATGAACAAGTGACAATGCACTCAACCTTGGCCTCCAGTTTGTAGTGTGTGGTATCTCTTGCTTAAATAGAAAGTAGGATGACACAATACTCCAGCTGAGGCCTAACCAGCGCACCAAAGTTACACCAAAACACATAACAGGTCTAGATTTCTAAAAAAAATATAAATTAAAAAAAAAAGTATTTAATTTAAATTGACTTTTGAAACGTAAGCCCTCATGGGATAAGAGGGAAGTCCTCTCATGGATCAGTAACTGGTTAAAAGATGGGAAACAAAGGGTAGGAATAAATTATCAGTTTTCAGAATGGAGCAAGATAAGTAGTGGTATCCCTGAGGGGTCAGTACTGGGACCATTACTGTTCAACATATTCATAAATGATCTGGAAAAATGGGTAAACAGTGAGGTGGCAAAATTTGCAGATGATACAAAACTATTCAAGATAGTTAAGTCCCAGGCAGACTGCGAAGAGTTACAAAGGGATCTCACAAAACTGGGTGACTGGGCAACAAAATGGCAGATGAAATTCAATGTTGATAAATGCAAAGTAATGCACATTGGAAAACAATCTCAACTATACATACAAAACGATGGAGTCTGAATTAGCTGTTAACACACAAGAAAGAGATCTTGGAGTTATTGTGGATAGTTCTCTGAAAACATTCACTCAATGTGCAGCGGCAGTCAAAAAAGCAAACAGAATGTTGGGAATCATTAAGAAAGGGATAGATAATAAGCCAGAAAATATCATAATGTCTTTATATAAATCCATGGTTTGTGCACACCTTGAATACTGTGTGCAGATCTGGTCACCCCATCCCAAAAAAGATATATTGGAATTGGAAAAGGTACAGAGATGGGCAATTAAAATAATTAGGGGTATGAAACAGGAGGAGAGATTAAAATGACTGGGAATTTTCAGCTTAGAAAAGAGACGACTAAGGGGGGATACGATAGAGGTCTATAAAATCTTGACTGGTGTGAAGAAAGTGAATAAGAAAATGTTATTTAATCTTTCACATAACACAAGAACTAGCAGTCACCCAATGAAATTAATAGGGAGCAGGTTTTAAAACAAGAAAAGGAAGTACTTCTTCACACAACATAAGTCAACCCGTGGAACTCTTTGCCAGGGGATGCTGTGAAGACCAAAACTATAACAGGATTAAAAAAAGAACTAGATAAATTCCTGGAGAATAGGTCCATCAGTGACTATTAGCCAGGATGGGGAGGGATGCAACACCATGCTCTGAGTGTCCCTAGCCTGTTTGCCAGAAGCTGGGAATGGGCACCAGGGGATGGATCACTTGATGAGTCCCTGTTCTGTTCATTCCCTCTGAAGCACCTGGCCTTGACCACTGTCGGAAGACAGGATACTGAGCTATATGGACCATTGGTCTGACCCAGTATGACCATTCTTATGTAAAAATTTATTATAATAATAAAAATGTTTAGTACAGAAACTCCCCAACATAATGACCTCTCAAGATAGCAATGATGTGAGATAACAACCTTGGCAAATAATGCATTTTAAAAATCTTGGCCTACTAGGAAACATATTTATGTAAGTTTCCAGTCCCATTCACAAATCTAGCATTCTGGAGCAAAGTCACTAAAATATAGTCCAACAAACAAATGTTTATTTAACGTGCCCCTCACTTTTCCCTCCACCGCACCCCACTCACCAGTGTTGTCCTTGGTCAGTGGAGACTCAGAGTTCAGAGGTGCTTTCACGTGAGTACACCTCCCAGGTGGGAGGCAAGAAGACACCTTGCT
Source organism: Malaclemys terrapin pileata (assembly GCF_027887155.1). Taxonomy (NCBI): domain Eukaryota; kingdom Metazoa; phylum Chordata; order Testudines; family Emydidae; genus Malaclemys; species Malaclemys terrapin. Next base: position 31,989,403 of record NC_071512.1, read on the forward strand.
CGTTCCTCCAGCTGCTCACTGTTCTCTCTGGCCACTGCTGTTTGTTGTGCCACCATTCACTCCACCACTCTGTTGCCAATGGCCCTGCGCAGTCACCTTCTGCTGCCACCTGCCACTGTGACTTCTGCGAGTTGGTACTTGAGGTTCCACCCAGCTCTCAGTGATTTCAGCTGAGCTCTCGGGGTGGGGGAACCTCGCTGCTAGTGCAGTCTGGGCCATCTCTTCCACAGAAACACTGTCCCCACAGCAGGACTAAACACTTAGACCTGATTATCAGTGATTTCAGCTGCAGTGGTCACTTAACAGAACAAAAGACTATCTATGGAGCCTAATCAGCTCTGTCTTTAAACAGTGGAGAGGGACAGGTCCCCACCCTCTCTCTTGATGCCCTCAATGAGTACAGGCTAAGTACAGTTCTACTGCCCTTTACTCATACAATAAGAACAACAACATTTAATTCCTCCCCCCCCCCCCCCCCCCGCATTCAAGTGATTTATAACCCAGCCCCAGCCAAAATCTATCACTTGGGCAACACAGCTCTGTTTGCTGGATACCTAGGTAGATTAGGTGTGAATGTAAATACAATCTGGTCCTGAAGCCTTTCCCCCCAGCCCCCAGCTCATCACTAGCTATCAGGGAGAGCTCATTTAGACTTTGCTTACAAATCATCATTTGAAATTATTAAGCTGGCCAACATCACCAAAATGAATGCACTGACATTGTCATAAAAAACAACAGCTCTATAAGGAAGCTGAGTATCAGGGGGTAGCCGTGTTAGTCTGTATCTACAAAAACAACAAGGAGTCTGGTGGCACCTTAAAGACTAACAGATTTATTTGGGCATAAGCTTTCGTGAGTAAAAACCTCACTTCTTCGGATGCATAGAGTGAAAGTTACAGATGCAGGCATTATATACTGACACATGGAGAGCAGGGAGTTACTTCACAAGTGGAGAACCAGTGTTGACAGGGCCAATTCAATCAGGGTGGATGTAGTCCACTCCCAATAATAGATGAGGGGGTGTCAATTCCAGGAGAGGAAAAGCTGCTTCTGTAGTGAGCCGGCCATTCCCAGTCCCTATTCAAGCCCAGATTAATGGTGTTGAATTTGCAAATGAATTTTAGTTCTGCTGTTTCTCTTTGAAGTCTGTTTCTGAAGTTTTTTTGTTCAATGATAGTGACTTTTAAATCTGTAATAGAATGACCAGGGAGATTGAAGTGTTCACTTACTGGCTTATGTATGTTACCATTCCTGATGTCCGATTTGTGTCCATTTATTCTTTTGCGGAGGGACTGTCCGGTTTGGCCAATGTACATGGCAGAGGGGCATTGCTGGCACATGATGGCATATATGACATTAGTGGATGTGCAGGGGAATGAGCCCCTGATGGTGTGGCTGATGTGGTTGGGTCCTCTGATGCTGTTGCCAGAGTAGATATGGGGACAGAGTAGGCAACGAGGTTTGCTACAGGGATAGGTTCCTGGGTTGGTGTTTCTGTGGTGTGGTGTGTAGTTGCTGGTGAGTATTTGCTTCAGGTTGGGGGGTTGTCTGTAAGCGAGGACTGGCCTGCCTCCCAAGGTCTGTGCTCTGTCAATCTGTTTCCTCACTTCCCCAGGTGGGTATTGTAGTTTTACGAATGCTTGATAAAGATCTTGTAGGTGTTTGTCTCTGTCTGAGGGGTTGGAGCAAATTCAGCTCTACAGCCAAGCCCTAAGATACAACCGAATTTGCTCCAACCCCTCAGACAGAGACAAACACCTACAAGATCTTTATCAAGCATTCGTAAAACTACAATACCCACCTGGGGAAGTGAGGAAACAGATTGACAGAGCACAGACCTTGGGAGGCAGGCCAGTCCTCGCTTACAGACAACCCCCCAACCTGAAGCAAATACTCACCAGCAACTACACACCACACCACAGAAACACCAACCCAGGAACCTATCCCTGTAGCAAACCTCGTTGCCTACTCTGTCCCCATATCTACTCTGGCAACAGCATCAGAGGACCCAACCACATCAGCCACACCATCAGGGGCTCATTCCCCTGCACATCCACTAATGTCATATATGCCATCATGTGCCAGCAATGCCCCTCTGCCATGTACATTGGCCAAACCGGACAGTCCCTCCGCAAAAGAATAAATGGACACAAATCGGACATCAGGAATGGTAACATACATAAGCCAGTAAGTGAACACTTCAATCTCCCTGGTCATTCTATTACAGATTTAAAAGTCACTATCATTGAACAAAAAAACTTCAGAAACAGACTTCAAAGAGAAACAGCAGAACTAAAATTCATTTGCAAATTCAACACCATTAATCTGGGCTTGAATAGGGACTGGGAATGGCTGGCTCACTACAGAAGCAGCTTTTCCTCTCCTGGAATTGACACCTCCTCATCTATTATTGGGAGTGGACTACATCCACCCTGATTGAATTGGCCCTGTCAACACTGGTTCTCCACTTGTGAAGTAACTCCCTGCTCTCCATGTGTCAGTATATAATGCCTGCATCTGTAACTTTCACTCTATGCATCCGAAGAAGTGAGGTTTTTACTCACGAAAGCTTATGCCAAATAAATCTGTTAGCCTTTAAGGTGCCACCAGACTCCTTGTTGTTTTTATAAGGAAGCTAGTCTATGTTCATACTTTTCAAATCCATTATACTTTTTCAGATACATGTATTTTATCATACACAGTATATGCTTTTAAAGTGTGTATTAATGTTTCAATTTCAATTCAAATGTCCAAACAATCACTAAATTGGCAACACTGCATGTAACTAGTTCATAAAACTAGGGGTTGGGGAAATTCAGGGGAGGTGTAGGGAAATCCCTGCATTGCCCAGTCTCTCTTGTGTTTGAGCACTCTAGATCATGACCCTGTAAAGACTTAGGCCTTGGCTACACTGGCACTGTACAGCGCTGCAACTTGCTGCGCTCAGGGGTGTGAAAACGCCCCCCCCCTCCCCCGAGCGCAGCGAGTACAGCGCTGTAAAGCACCAGTGTAATCAGAGCCTGCAGCGCTGCACGCTATTCCCCTCGGAGAGGTGGAGTACTTACAGCTCTGCGAGAGAGCTCTCGCAGTGCTGACGGCACAACTACACTTGCGCTTCCCAGCACTGCCGCAGAAGCGCTGGGAACTCCCGAGTGTAGCCAAGGCCTTACATGTGTACTTAATTCTAGGCAGCGGTGGCTCCAGGCACCAGAGCAGCAACCGCATGCCTGGGGCGGCAAGCCACAGGAGGCGGCCTCCCGGTCGCTGTGAGGTAGGGTTACCATATTTCAGCAAGCAAAAAAGAGGACGGGAGGAGCCCCGCCCTAGCCCCGCCCCTGCCCCTCCCACTTCCCGCCCCCCCAGAACCCCCAACCCTCCCCCCGTTCCTTGTCCCCTGACTGCCCCCTCCTGGGACCCCTGCCCCTAACTGCCCCCCAGGACTCCACTCCCTATCTAAGCCTCCCTGCCTCTTGTCCCCTGACTGCCCCAACCCTTATCCACACCCCCACCCCCAGACAGACCCCTGGGACTCCCACGCCCCAACCAACCACTCCCCACCCCCTGACAGCCCCCCCCCGAACTCCCAACCCATCTAAACCCCTCTGCTCCCTGTCCCCTGACTGCTCCGATCCCTCTCCCCACCCCTGCCCCCTGACAGCCCCCCCCAGAACTCCCAACCCATCTAAACCTCTCTGCTCCCTGTCCCCTGACTGCTCCGATCCCTCTCCCCACTCCTGCCCCCTGACAGCCCCCCCCAGAACTCCCAACCCATCTAAACCTCTCTGCTCCCTGTCCCCTGACTGCTCCGATCCCTCTCCCCACTCCTGCCCCCTGACAGCCCCCCCCAGAACTCCCAACCCATCTAAACCTCTCTGCTCCCTGTCCCCTGACTGCTCCGATCCCTCTCCCCACTCCTGCCCCCTGACAGCCCCCCCCCAGAACTCCCAGCTCCCCACCCCCCTGCTCCTTGTCCCCTGACTGCCCCTTCCTGGGACCCCTGCTCCTAACTGCCCTCCAGAACCCCACCCCTAAGCCTCCCTGTTCCTTGTCCCCTAACTGCCCCCTCCTAAGACCCCCCCCAACTGCCCCCCAGGACCCTACCCCCTACCTGTACCCTGACTGCCCAAAACTTTCTCCACCCGCCCCAAAAGCCCCCCCCCCGTTTCTTGACTGCCCCCTCCAGAACCTTCCTGCCCCCGGTCCCCCTTACCCTGCTGCTCAGAACAGGGTGTTGGGCTCTGTGCGAGCCGAGCCGGACACATGGCTGCGCTCCCCAGCACAACAAAACCCGGTCCCTGGCCCTGCACAACAAAACCCGGTCCCTGGCCCTGCACAGTGCTGCCGGACCGGGTTGTAGAAGAGGCCAACTCAGAATGCAGGGCGGCTCCGGCTCCTCTACAGCTGCTCAGGAGTCCAGCCCGGGATTTTTCTGCAGCCCTCCCAGCCGCTCGCTCTGCCGGGGGAGGGGGAAATCCCGGACATTGTGAGTGCTTTACAAATTCCCCCCGGACGCTATTTTTAGCGCGAAAAGGAGGACATGTCCGGGTAAATCCGGACGAATGGTAACCCTATGTGAGGGCTGCAGTCAGGCTACCCTCGGCGGCATGCTTGCGGGAGATCCGCCAGTGCTGCAGTTTCAGCGGCAATTCGGCGGCGGGGACGCCGAAGGCGCAGCACCGGCGGACCTCCTGCAGGCATGTCGCCGAATCTGCGTGACCAGTGGACTGCACCACTGAAAGCCGCCTGACTGCCGTGCTTGGGACGGCAAAGAACATAGAGCCGCCCCTGACTCTATGCACTCTGAGTATTCCTGTTGGTCAGTTCCTGAAGGTAAGTATGTGCTTATTGCTGGGCAGGAGCAGGGTGTTGTAAATTTTGGCTGGCAGAGGGCCTCTTATTAGATATTTGTAGAGTGTTGGGCCTTGTGAGGCCCTGATCTTGACTGGGAACTTTAGCACCTAGAATACAGTAATACCTATTGTATAATAACTCTAACTCTGCACACTGTTCATTCGTGTCAATGAGGAAATTGGAGTGCAGGTTGAAGAACAGAATTTCACCCAGTAGTTGCTGCTCTTTTTTTCCCCTTCATTTTCTTTCCCCCACCCCCCAGAGGTAATGACTGGGCTCATGAAAATAGCCAGCAGTGTAACTACCTCTCTGCCAAGCAGTACATTGTCTCCATATTTGAATATAGTTCCAGCTTATTCTACAAGCTCATTTACAGGTGTAGCACTAATAATGTACAAATGACATTGTCTTACTGGCTTCTCACTTTTTTTATTCATCAAAAGCAAGCAGTGTGTTTCTCAGAACAAGCCAGGAATTACCCTCCCTCCCCCCAAAGGAAAATGGATATAAAAGATAATATTCATCTTCCCTGGAGTTCACACTGGCTTGTAGAGATTAGATAACTAATAGGAATTAAGTGGACAAGCAGCCTACTTAACACACAGTCCCAATTTATTTTTTCTTCCCTTAGAGCACTGGTTATTTTTTTAAAGAGGTTTTTTTTCCCCCCTTTCACACGGCACAGGCAAATTAGTTCTTCTGCGAATATTGCTGAAAAGGGAGCTAATATGTGACAGAAATGTACAATGTGAAATGTGCAACACTTCTGTTTTCTGTTAATTAGAAACTTGAGATGTCTCATTACTAAGAGAGCTTCAGGTTTCTGTTCTCTGAAGCAGGCAATTTTCCAATCAGACGTAATTACTGAGGAAAAGCTCTCTGGCTGGATCCATTAAGCTTCTGCCTTTCCCCCCCTCCCCAATATCTTGGTCTGGGAGGCAGTAAAAGATATGGCAAAACTCCAATAATTACCTGAATGGAAGACATTTAATAGTTTTATAATGTACCTTATTGAAAGTTATTAAATCTGCCATGCTGGGCTTTCCAATTTACAGCTTTTTCAAGCACAGGAGAACTTCAAAAATTCTCAGTACAGCAGGGACAGCGTTGCTTTCCAAATACATGTTAATTAATTATCCATTTATGTTGACATCAGACATTATTCATGAATCTTGCCTATAAAGCACTTGCCCTTGAATGGTATTCTGGAAAGACTGTTAAAAGTACCCACCCACCCCCCTTTTTTAAGAAAAATACAGATTGCCTGGTTCAATATCAGTTTTGTATCATCACTTGCGCTAGTCCTTTAATGATTTTAAACAAGTTTTCTGGTGGTTGGTTACTTCCGATCCATTAGCCCTTTGTCTAGTGGTGGTCTGCTCCAGTAATGCTCCTGCTAGTTCTAACTCAACAGTCTGGAGAGGATTCTCAGCTCATGTCATCTGGTATAGCTCCATTTAAGTCCATCATTGAGTTACACTGATTTACAGAAGCAGCTGAGAATCTGGCCCAGGGTGCTTTTGATGAAATAAGAGCTTTTGGCGTGTAAGAGTGAATCTTTCCAAGCCAGGATCTGCACTTATTTATTTATGAATTCAAAGTATTTAAAATGAACCCATTCAAGTCATGTGCCAGTGTTGTCACCCCAAAAATGCAAAAATCATAGTCAGACCTCCCCTCCTCCAAATCACATGATGATAAACCTCACTATTTTTAAGTCAAAACAAAATCTGTTGGGTTCTTTTTATTTTTCTTCTGGTTTCTGAGCAGTTTTGTTTCCTGGGATTTTCAAACTTTTCTCTACAGCCATGAGGGCTAGAAATGTAGGTTTTTTTCTTTTTAAATGGAAGCTGAAATGCATAGGGTTACCATATCTATTAAATAAAAAAAGAGGACCCTCCACGGGCCCTGGCCCCGCCCATTTCCCGACCCCCCCCAGCCCAGCCCCAACTCCGCCCCTTCCCTGCTCTAACTCCGCCCCCTCCTCCCTCCCACTCCCAGCCACGGGGAAAGGGCTGCCCGAGCGCTACCGGCTTCACGGTTTGCCGGGCAGCCCCCAGACCCTGCGCCCCCAGCCGGCGCTTCCCCAGCGCAGCTGGAGCCCGGGAGGGGAAGTGCCCAGCTGGGGGCGCAGGGTCTGGAGGCTGCCCGGCAAACCGTGAAGCCGGTAGCGCTCTGGCTTTGGGCAGCCCCTATGCCTCTGGACCCTGCGCCCCCAGCCGGGCTCTTCCCCTCCCGGGCTCCGGCGGCGCAGGGTCCGGAGGTACGGGGGAAGCCCGAAGCTCTGGTGAATATTTTCAAACCCACAAAAGCCCCGGCGTGCATCCACTGGGACTGAAGCCTGTGGCTCTGGGAAATATTCTGTGAGAATTTAAGCCCTGGCCTAGAGTTGATGAGATTTGGGTTCAATTCCCTCATTTACCACAGACTTCCTGCATGACATTGGGCAGGTCACTCAGTCTCTCTGTGCCTCCATTCCCTCTTTGCTAAATGGATGTACTTCCCTACCTCACAAGGGTTTTGGGTGGATAAATAATTTAACAGATTGCAAGGCACTCAAAGATTGAGATGGTGTTTGAAGGACAGATGAGTTTGTAAGATAAGACACTTTCTTAAATAAGTAGCAGAAAGTGAAATTCAGACCACACCTTCCAGGCAGGCAGCTGGGGAGCTGCCATTTTGATGTTGCTAAAGGAAAATTTTCAACAAAATTGAATTTTTCCTGTGAAATTTTGATTTTGTGAAAAGGACACTTTCCATTAGGAAATCATTGTGATGGAAAATTCCCGACCACCACTACTTGTCACCCAGTGTGACTCCTACCCAGCAGTCCTCAGTGGGAGCTAAGGGGTGCTGGACACTTTTGAAAGTGACCTTGCTTATTTTGATGCCTAAACGTGGATTGAGGTACCTAACTTGCAGTACTCAAGTCAACAACATTGGCTTCTGAATAATAACTGTCAGAACTCCAGTAAATGGCTGTGTGTACAGGTTCCTATTCAGGTCATTTCTCCCATACACCATCCAAGTTGCCCTATATCTTTTAAAGACATTTTCAGACAAGTCTTTGGAGGGGAAAAAGTCATACTTTTTTTTATCAACTCTGGCTATTGCTATGGTGATATCATCTCAAAGTGCTGTCTCCGTTAGGGAATTGTACATAAACAATCCCATTGGCACCACTGTAGTTACAATTAATCTCGCCACCTACCTTTCTTGTCAGTGAAAACTGCCTCTTCAGCCTGGGGCTGAAAAGGCTGAGTTCGACACTGGGAGAGTGGGTCTTAGTTGCTTGACATGCTAAAGGAAGCTTATTTGAATATATTGACCCTGTCTCATAAAAACAAGGGGACAATTCTTCTAAATGAGTTAATGGAGTCATGCTGATTTATGCCAGCTCAGGGTGCTGGCCCACATACTTAAATGACTGTGTTAACAGCCCATGATGTTCACAGGCATTTCTTGATCTTCCTAACTAACCCAACTTGATACTAAGCTAGGTGTATCTTCAGGGACTGACTATTAACCCCCTTCAGCATGTTCCCATCTCAGATATTTATTTCAGTATGGATATTGGTTCTGGATCATTACCATTTTGAGTACAGTGGTATAGGAGAGAACAGAAAACAAATAATATAGATTTAGGATGCCACAGAGTTCATACAAAGCCATGTCTCCTTCAGACAACCCCTCTTGCCTACTGAGTCCTAACTATCAAAGGATGGACTATTAGCTATTAGTCTTAGAGTGGCATAGAGTGAGATTTCTTTCCTCTCTCTAGGTAGTATATGTTGGTAAAATCCTTAAATAGGAATACACTATTTGTTTGTCCTTACAGCTAAATGCATCTTTTCTGTTAATCTAGTTATTTTGTGAGTTTTCTGTATTATGCCAGAGTTATCTCCAAAAGGGTCTTTAAAGGGATATTAGAATTTGCAAATACATTTTAATTTACCATTCAAACTAGCTGCTTCCAAACACCGTTAAACCCTTTTATTGTTTGGAGAGAAATGTGTGTATTTTGCATTAGCTCCTAAACAAAGCACTCAGCCCTAAGACACAAATAATACCACTTTCTGCTCCATAGTCGTTATTTCACTGTCAGCACTCTTTGGCATCAGTGCCTCTATTTTTCTTCAAGATAGGCTTGTTTTGCTCTGCCTCAGGAGTTCAAATGGCTTCAGAGAGTGTTGTCCTGTGTATGAGCTCAGGGCCTCTGGAGTTGACTTTAATGAGCTCCTGTGCTAGAAGCTCTGAGTCCAAAAGAAATCTCAGTTCAAAAGAATTTCAAATATGGTTATAAAATAGATTCAATTGTATGAATTAATTTCATAACAGGAGTGCCAGATAATGGTTTAAGTTTATAGCAGTGTGATGCCAGTGAACTAACAGACTTGATGTCAATGGATTTACTTTGGATTTAAACCAGGGTAAGTGAGATCAGAATCTGGCTCCCTAATCAAGCATGCACTTGTATGTGGATAGGTGCTGATAGGATAGATTGATTTTTGAGCTGCAGTTTGAAGCAGGGACAAGCAATCAATCTCATTTTGTCTAATGTTGAACTTCTTCCTGTGTGGATTTTTTTTTTAAATGCATTGTTTTTCTAACTATAGAGAAATCTATGCCATGGATTTAATGTTAGAAGAATAATCAGAATAAGCAAGGGTGTCACTTGGGGCACAAATTGTCTTTCCTTAGATTTTTCTCTTCCTCCATTGTTTGCTTCAGTCTTTGTTTATCTATTTTTCACCCTTCTTTTTTCATTCCTTCTTTTTCTTTTGAGTCTATCCATGGGGGAAACCAGATCCAACAGCATTCAAATTGTAGTAAAACGTGTAACCCCACAATATTGGAATACATTCAGAAACTAAGGAGAAACCTCCCCTAATGAACATGAGCCATTCAGAAACATCCACAGTAACATAAAAATAACATCCAGCGGTTGAACCAAATGTATGACAGATCAGCCTCTAAATCTCAGTCCACTGACTTTTATTTAAAGGTTCAGAACTTAGGCACAATGGGTAAGATTCAGTCCTGTTCAGGGATCCAGCAGAATGTACTTAAGGGCATAGGGAGGAGGCAGTGTTGTCTTGTCTAGTAGCCAGAGTACTGGAGTGGGCCTCAGAGGACCTGAGTTCTGTTCCTAGCTCTACCACTAGTTTTCTGGATGACCTTGGGCAAGTTATTTCACTTCCCTGTGCCTCAGTTTCCCCATCTGTAAAACAGGAATAATGATCCTTTAGTCCTTTGTGAAGCAATTTGAGTTTTATAGAGGAATATTACTATGCAAGAGCTAGGCATTACTATAGTAATAATAATTAATAAGCCTTGTGCTTTTCAGACTTTTCAACAGATGTGAATTTCACTCAGTTTGCCCATTCACAGTATGAAATATACTAAAGCATCACCAGTGGCCTCCCAGGCATATAAGACAATTTTCTCTTGTTTCTTTACACCATGGTAAATTTTAACACCACATAGTAGAATTAAAGCCATTTATGCAATGTTTTCTATAAATCGCATTAAATCTCAAGAAATCAAATCCACCGATTCACCATGAAAAAGAGGAGTTCTCAGGATTCCTTTTTAATTCAGTATAGCTGTGAGGAAGTGGAGAGCTTTGTGTCAGCTTCATTTCTTACAAAATAACCCAAAAACTGGGGAAAAAATCATAATTGTGGTGTCTGGAATAAATCCATTCAGTGTTTTCCCTAGTTAAGGGGTGAGGGTCAGGCAGATTTTGCTGGGGTTGAGTTACAAGCAGAGAGATTGACACAATAACAGCTAATGTATCTTTTGAGTGAGAAGGAGGCAGAAAGCAGCATTGATAACACAGAGTGAGCAGATATGAAAGAGAGCTAGGTGCCTGCCTCCCATTGACTTTAAATGGAAGTCAGTCTAAATTACACTGTAAGCCCCTTGGGGCAGGGACGGTCTTTTTGTTCTGTTTGTATAGCACCTAGCACAGTGGGGTCCTGGTACGTGACTAGGGCTCCTAGGTGCTACTGCAATATAACTAGTAACTCCCATAAACCCCTGCTAAAAGCCCATCCTTTAATAGCTGGCTCCAGATTCAGTGAAGCTGGCACAGAAGAGTGTGAATCTCACACCTGGGCACCAGCCTAGTCCCCCACCCCATTCCCCCCAGGCAGTTAGCATGAGGAAGGGCTGATGGTGGTGTTGACAGGGCTTTTTGCTGGGAGAGGTATAAGTTACAGCTAGTGCTTCTTAAGAGCCCTTACAATAGAGACTGCTGTGGGAGAATGTGCTGAATCAGCACATCTCCTTGTTGCCTTGTGGTCGTTGTGGTCCTGAATAGTGCCACCCCAGTGGAGGAGAGAGTGCAGTCAACCACCTCCTTCCAAGTGAACTTTCCTTTACCAGGTTTCAGAGTAGCAGCCGTGTTAGTCTGTATCTGCAAAAAGAAGAACAGGAGTACTTGTGGCACCTTAGAGACTAACAAATTTATTAGAGCATAAGCTTTCGTGGACTACAGCCCACTTCTTCGGATGCATAAGATATGCTCTAATAAATTTGTTAGTCTCTAAGGTGCCACAAGTACTCCTGTTCTTCTTTTTTCCTTTACCGGGGTCTCTGCCACCATGAGCTGGACCGACGTTCATCAGTATTCTAAAGCATCGCTGTACTAACATCATGCACAGTCCTAGTACAGTGGCAGTCACGCTTTGGAGTATTTGATAGCCAACTAAAGAGCTCTAAAATTCCACTCTCTCTTTAGCAGGGCAGATTTTTCACTCTTAGAAGGAGGCTGAACTCTAGGGGATTCGCCCCTGGGTGGTCCAACACAGAAGACCAGCTGGCATTTCATCGCAGCCTCATATATGGAACTTGCTTAGAGGATTGTTTCAGGGCATTATCTGGATGCTCTGACCAGATCCCTTTCCCTGTCAGCCCCACCTATTTCCTGGCTTCTACTAGTCTGCTCCCGGTATTGTGGATATCTGCTTTAAATCCCAGTCTGAGCAAATCTTCTGCCCCAGGAGACCTGGATCCTTGGGTCATGGTGGTGTAAGTTGTTTAAGCTGGTGGGAAAACGTGTGTGTACAGATACAGACTGATTTCTTTGTGTGGAACCATATTCTGAAAACCAGATTTCTTTGTCAATATGCATACTGAAAAAGAAAAGTTTCCAAATTAGCATATTTCACATTCACTTACCAGTTTATATTGGGCTAAGATTTAGTTTGCAAATATACACAGAAATTAGCAAGGGCATTAAATAAGATATAAGATATTTATTTTACCAAATGTTGAAGGTGAGAACCAGTCATACACAGGGAATTAAATGATTATACCTAATATGCACAGATAGCTTAACTTTTAGCATGTGACTAGTCACATTGACTTCAGTGGAGCTACTTGCAGGCTTAAAGTTAAGCATATGCTTAAGTGTCTTGCTGGATCAGGATTGGCGTACTCTTCACCTTTATAGGTCTGAGCTGTGGATGAAAAGCAAGTGACAACCTTACAGTTTGGTCTGCAGATATTAGTTCCAAATGTAGAAAACATTAGATGTGCAAAACATTGACACCAGACCACAAACCCTATCAAACTGGTCCGAAGGAATCTGTTCCTGTGAAACTAGGAAAGGATGATTGTACAGCAGGAAAAATCTGTCAGTTGTGCTCAAAGTCCTTAGCCATTCTTACCTAATAACCATCCTTTCTCTGTAAACAATCCCCATGACTCAGCTCCTGACCTGACTTTGTGTTTCTCAATGAACCCGTGGCAGAGAAAAAAAACATGGACATAGATCCAAATACTGAGGTCTCCAGGTTAATTTGCTGAATTCACAGCACAAATATCAAATAATCAGCAAATTAATTAGAATTAGCACCTGTTTCTGCAGTGCTTACTTATCCAAGCATTGCCATATGTCATTGAACCTAATTGTGGGAGTAAGGACAGCTGGTGTGAGGTAAAGGTTGCAAGAACAGGCCCTTCATTTGTACTTTTTGCTTGTGAGTTGAAATTAGGGATGGTTGTTGATGTAGCATTCACACTGATTTTAAATTAAGGTTTCCTTATGTATTGCAATGACTGAGAGCATCATGGTGGTTCTTTCAGTGGCTGTGCACTACAGCTGGTTGGGAAATGCTTTTTTCCTCCATTTCAAATTTTGATGAAAATGAAAAAAATGTTCATTTTGTCAAAACTTTTCGCAATGATTTGGGATTTTTTCACTGAAAACTGCAATATTTACATTTTGGTTTTTGATACCCCCCCCTTCCAAAAAAAAAAAAAAATCATGTCAAGCAGACACTTCTAAAATAAATTTCCATTTTGACAAAAAAAGCAATTTCCATAAAAAGTTTTGAGCAGAATTTTTGAGCAGCTCTATGCCATGCCCAGTTGAAATGAAGACATGCCCAGCTATAATTGAACCAGATGCTACTTTGCTACATATTCTTTATAGTATAAACTTAGCAAAATGGGAAAATACTAGGGCTGTCAATTAATCGCGGTTAACTCACGTGATTAACTCAAAAAAAATTAATCCCGATTAAAAAAATTAATCACACTGCTAAACAGTAGATTACCAATTAAAATTTATTAAATATTTTGGATGTTTTTCTACATTTTCAAATGTATTGATTTTAGTTACAACACAGAATACAAAATGTACAGTGCTCACTTTATACTATTATTTTTATTACAAATATTTGCACAGCAAAAATAACCAAAAGAAATAGTATTTTTCAATTCACCTCATACAAGTGCTGTAGTACAATCTCTTTATAGTGGAAGTGCATCTTACAAATGTAGATTTTTTTTGTTACATAACTGCACTCAAAAAAACCAAAACAATATAAAACTTTAGAGCATACAAGTCCACTCAGTCCTACTTCTTGTTCAGCCAATCGCTAAAACAAACAAGTTTGTTTACATTTATGGGACATTATTTACACTGTCACCTGAAAGTGAGAACAGGTGTTTGCATGGCACTCTTGTAGCTGGCATTGCAACGTATTTATGTGTCAGATATGCTAAACATTCATGTGCTCCTTCCTGCTTCAGCCACCATTCTAGAGGACATGCTTCCATTCTGATGACGCTCGTTAAAAAAATGTGTTAATTAAATTTGTGACTGAATTCCTTGAGGGAGAATTATGTGTCTCCTGCTCTGTGTTTTACTCGCATTCTGCCATATATTTCATGTTATAGCAGCCTTCAGATGATGACCCAGCACATGATATTCATTTTAAGAACACTTTCACTGCAGATTTGACAAAACGCAAAGGAGGGACCAATGTGAAATTTCTAAAGATAGCTACAGCACTCGACCTGAGGTTTAAGAATCTGAAGTGCTGTCCAAAATCTGACAGGAACAAGGTGCCTTAAAAGAAGCAACACTCTGATGTGGAAACTACAGAACCCAAACCACCAAAAAACAAAATGAACCTTCTGCTGGTGGCATCTGACTCAGATGATGAAAATGAACATGCGTCAGTCCACACTGCTTTGGATTGTTATTGAGCAGAATCCGTCATCGGCATGGATGCATGTCCTCTGGAATGGTGGTTGAAGCACGAAGAGATATATGAATCTTTAGTGCATGTGGCACGTAAATATCTTGCGACACCGGCTACAGCAGTGCCATGCAAATACCTGTTGTCACTTTCAGGTGACATTGTAAACAAGAAGCAGGCAACATCATCTCATGCAAGTGTAAACAAACTTGTTTGTCTGAGAGATTGGCTGAACAAGTAGGACTGAGTGGACGTGTAGGCTATAAAGTTTTACATTGTTTTATTTTTGAGTGCAGTTTTTTTACATAATTCTACATTTGTAAGTTCAACTTTCATGATAAAGAGATTGCACTACAGTACTTGTATTAGGTGAATTGAAAAATACTATTTTTTTTGTTTTTTACTGTGCAAATATTTGCAATCAAAAATAATATAAAGTGAACACTGTACACTTTGTTTTCTGTGTGGTAATTGAAATTAATATATTTGAAAATTGTAGAAAACATCCAAACATATTTAAATTTTATTCTAGTATTCTTTAATAGTGCAATTATTTTTTTTAATTGCTTGACAGCCCTAGAAATTACCTTTAAACTCATCTGTGTTCCTTCCAATGGCAATGGGCCTGATCCTGCAAAGTGCTGAGCACCTCAGCTCCCAGTGCAGTGGCTGTAAATGTGAATACGCTCAGCATAAGGCCCAGACTCAGTTCAGGCAGACAGCTCTATTACTGAACCTTACCCTTCTCTGGCCCGCACTATGAAACCCCTGTCATGCCAAAGCAGGTAATAATCTCTCTAATTACACTGCAATTAGAATTAGCCAGAAGGAAAAAAATAGGAAACAAGAATATACAATTTCCTAATTAATTAAATCCAAGATAATTAATTAGCTCATTATGGTAGCTCTTGTTAGTTAATTGGTTATTAGAAGTGCTACCCTCCCTTTGATAGCTTTATTTTAAAGAGATATATTTGTATATTCCTCCTCTAAAGTCACAACAGTTCCTATTACGACAGCCCAGCTGACTGATGTCTTATTTGGTAATAGGCCATTGCACAAATTTAAGAGGGCGCAATTCAGGCAATGTCTGGAATTGGAGGTATGGGGAAAAGCAGAAAATATATCTGTATTGCAGAGAGGTTCAGTGCTAATGGTTAAAAGCATTTCTTAAGGCAGCATCTGTCTCCAAAGATCTGCTTGGGAGGTCTAGTCAGTCCAAACTGGTGTGTAGAAATCCAGGCATAAGTGTCTCTTAGTATAGGAGTTGACTGGTAATCCTCCCCACTTAGAGACTGTTTGTTTAAATGTATTTTGTTAAGAGCTGCTTGCCTTGTGTGAATTGTAGGAACTTGTTCAAATTTAGTGACTATGGTTAGAGCAATGTATGTTAGATTATTTTTTTATAAATATTTCTTGTCTGTTTTGGCTTTTTGTTTGGCCACGCACCACTTGTATGCGCACCTCAGATAATGATACTGACTTCTTTTGTAAAGCGCTTTGAGATTTACTGATGAAAAGGACTAGATAAGAAGTAGGTATTATTATTATTTTATTACGTTGCTAACACAGGCGATGTGGTTAGACTTAGAACTCTCTATCTTAACTATGCATATGGCCAATATTACTGTGATATCTGAGTACCTCACAATTTTTAACAAAAAACTTGTGGCACTTTAGAGACTAACAAATTTATTTGAGCATAAGCTTTTGTGGTCTACAGCCCCCTTCATCGGATGCATAGAATGGAACATATAGTAAGGAGATATATATACACACACAGAGAACATGAAAAGGTGGGAGTTGCCCTACCAACTCTAAGAGGCTAATTAATTAAGAGGAAAAAAACTTTTGTAGTGATAAAGCTTGATTAGTTAGCCTCTTAGAGTTAGTAGGGCAACTCCCACCTTTTCATGTTCTCTGTGTGTGTATATATATCTCCTTACTATATGTTCCATTCTATGCATCCGATGAAGGGGGCTGTAGACCACGAAAGCTTATGCTCAAATAAATTTGTTAGTCTCTAAAGTGCCACAAGTACTCCTGTTCTTTTTGCGGATACAGACTAACATGGCTGTTACTCTGAAACCAAACAATTTTTAACGTATTTGTCCTCACCCTGTGAGTTAGGGAAATGCTAGTACCCCATCTTACAGAGAAAGTAAGTGACTTTCCCAAGGTCACAGAGGAATTTAGTAGCAGAGCAGGAAATTGCACCCAGGTCTTGCAAAGCCCAGGCTAGTACCCAAACCAGTAGACTATTCTTCCCTTCTCTTGTGACTGCCTGTGACTCCTTTTTCTCTTGAAGGAGCGGAACATACAAATTTAGCATGCAGCAAATAAGTGGATCAGACACAGACTGATGCTTTTCAGGAAAACTAAAATGTGTATACTTGGAGGATCCAGAAATAACCGAGGGGGAACAGAACGGAGCATGACTAAGGGTACGTCTATGCAGCAAAACAAAACAAAAAACACAGCAGCAAGTCTCAGCGCCCAGGTTAACTGAGTTGGGTTTGCACTGTGGGGCTAAAACTAGCAGTGTAATATGCAGGCTTGGGCTGGAGTCCTGGCTCCAAATGCTTCTCCCTCACAGTGTTTCAGAGCCTGGGCTCTAGCCTGAGTCCAAACATCTACTTTGCAGTTTTTAGCCCCTGACCATGAGCCCAAGTCAGTTGACCCAGGCTCTGAGACTCACAGCCACAGGGTGTTTTTTTTCCAAGGGAAGATATACCCTTAAGAGGGAGATTCAGGCAAGTATGACTTATGCAAAGGGGAGAATACCTGCTTCAATACCACAGTGGTTGTGCCTCAGAAATACCTCAGAGAGAAGAGAAGCAGTAGATATATGGTACTGTAGTAAAGTAAAGCTAATACAAGTTTAGCGTTGACTACTTAATGCAAAGGAGAGGTGCTCCAAAACTTTGCACCACCATTCCCAGCACATGATACCAATCCCAGGATACATGCAATGAGCAACTGGCCAGCTATGGCCCCATGGTATACTGATGAGTGCACTAACTGGCACCATGAGAATGAATGCTAGGAGTTTATTTTACCCATTGTTACAGCCTTGGACTAATGTGTAGGAGAAAAAACTGTGGGTGCTAAGATAGGTTTGTAATACATTGGCGTGAAGGGTTAATTTTAGCTTCCATAATTCAGTACCATCCAACTGAAACCATCTTTCACCTGAGCGTAGCCAGGCTTTCCGTTCAAATAAATCCACTGTGAGATTACCACACTGGTGTTAATACGCAGAGCTCTGCTAATGTACATTCTTCTGAATTCTCACAGTGACAAAATATGCTGTTCTTATACATTGTTACATAGGTTCCCTCATTGTAGTATTGAAGTGTCCAATCAAAGCCAGATCCTCCGCCGGTGTAACTTCATTGACTTCATTACAGTCAATAGTGTCCAAGCAATGGGCACTGCCATAACCAAATAATAAGCAAAATCCTCAGCTTTACACTAAAGGTTAACATATTGCATTTCCAACTCCATGAGCCGTCTAGTACCCCCGCAGTATTCAACTACTCCATAAACCCATTGAATAAATATTCTAACTTCCTCTTCACATTTACTTTCTGAAGTTGCTTAGGTGTATGGGATGTTTTGGGGGATCATCCAGACCAGTAAGGGGTTCTGTCCAGGGACAGATCAACCTTTTGTGGGCCCCAGTGCCCGAACCAAGTCCCCCACCCATGCCAGGGCCCCTTCTGAGTGTCGGGCTGGCACCATTGTAAACCCAGTACTGGTTCTGTCACCACCTGCCTTGTGACTTTGGATGCTTTAGCGCTCTGCTTCTATGGCTCAAAACCCTGACAGCAGTAGCCAGCCCACAAACATAAAGGTCTCACCCTGACTTCCACCAGACCAGTTCCTCCTTGCAGGGTGACCTCAACAACGCTTTCAGTCCAGAGTCTCCCCACATCTGTGTACCCTGAGTTCTTAACTACCAGACTCTTGAATTTTTCCCCTTTGGTTCATCAGTTCTGAAGGAGTGAAACTTTTACGCCAGCTATCAGTTCACTTTAGCATACACACTCCGCAAAGTTTGCACACCTGCTTGGGGTAAAAATAAACAAAACGTCTATTTAATAAAAAATCACAGATTCAGAGATAACATAGTAAGTAAAAGCAAACACATACAAGTGATGCAGAAAATAAACATAAAGATGCAACTTCAGGTTTCTGTATTAGGTAATTGATATTAGGAAAGGGAATTCATCTGTCTCCTCTGAACTGTTTACCCATGTATTCTCTGTCAAAGAGGGGATGCAGCATTTCATTTTGTTGCCCAGTCACCCAGTTTTGTGAGATCCTTTTGTAGATCTTTGCAGTCTGCCTGGGACATAACTATCCTGAGTAGTTTTGTATCATCTGCAAATTTTGCCACCTCACTGTTTACCCCTTTTTCCAGGTTATTTATGAATATGTTGAATAGGACTGGGCCCTGTACAGATCCCTGGGGGACACCACTATTTACCTCTCTCCATTCTGAAAACTGACCATTTATTCCTACCCTTTGTTTCCTCTTTTAAGCAGTTACCAATCCATGAGAGGACCTTCCCTCTTATCTTAACTTCAGTTGTCTGTCATTTGTCTTTTCCTGGTTTGTACAATGCTAGGTGCTTGGAGCTCCACTCATCTGGTTGGGGAGGCAGCACCTCCTTGCCTGACTGGCCACTGTCCTGTTGTGAGGTTGGAACTGAATGTTGCAGCAAAATTATGAGCACAGTTTTATATCTACACAAATACATGAATTCATAACCACAGTCTGTGCACATAGCTTATAATGACCATCTAGTTCAAAACATTACAAGGTTTCATAACAGATCTCATTAGACATATTTTTTTACACAACATTGTGTAAACCAGTTGATTGATTAACACTTATTCTTTGGAGGTGCAGAGCCCCTCTTTTGCGCCTTTGTCTGTCTGGACCCTGATTGTCACAGTGTGTGTTTGAATGGTAGATCCAAGATGATGTACTAAATAGATGCTGTTTCTCTCCTAACTAGTACTCTAGATGACATTGTATTGTACAGTAGGATATATATTTTAGTTTATACTATGGTCTATAAAATTCTAAATATTAATGGTTATCCATGCTTGGATGTGTGTATGTCCATATCCTAACTGCTAAGGATTGCCTGTTTGACATTCAGAGGAAGATATGCTAGCACAAATGATTTTATTTTTGAAATCTGGACCACTAGACTCTTGAAAATTTCCTTCCTGTTTAGACCAATTATAGAGTAGAATCCATGCCAATTTGCCCAGGTGCAGAATCAAATGTGTTTCCACAATTCCTCGTTTGATGATATTGGAGTTGACAATTGACTAGGGATTGGCATCCTTTGTGGAATTTGATGTTTTGTGAATCTCGCAAATTATTTTTGGTTCCTAAAACTGGTTCAGATTAAAAAATTTTTTAAATGTAATTGTGTGTTTCTTCCAGAATAATTCCTTTAAAAGCTTACCTAAAGAATTCTTTCTAATAGCAATCTGTACTATGCATCCATATAGATGCAGGAATGCTGAAAGGTGCTCAATATTTTGAATATTGGCTAATCATGAGGACGGAAGGAATAACTGTATAAAAGAACCCTCAGACAAGTTGGAACAATGGTTGATCTCACATGCATTGATAGATACTGTATATTTTTCTTTGGAATTCTTCTTTCTCTTCCTCATTTCACAGTTTCCAGCCTAAACTGTTTTTGACATAACTGTTTGCAGAGCAAGACATACATTTCAAAAAGTGAAAACCTCTCAAGTTTATCATTTCTATATTAAAAAATACCATGTCTAAATCACTCCAATTTTGCCAAAATATTCTCATCTCACTGAAGATTGCACTTGAGAACTCTCTGATGGTCTGGTTTAGTTATACAGGTTAGGTGGTTAAACCTGGCTTATATTGGAAATCTAGTTATGGACTGCTTATTTTTAAAGTCTACTTAAAACTTTCCTTGGTACCTTACAAATTCTGGCAGTTTAGAAACCTTAGAATTCTGGCAGCGTGGGGTTTTATAAACCTGCAGAGTTTGATACCCCTTTTATTAATGTTCTTTGTTACATCAGATTTGGTGGTAAGAGAACTCTGATCTATTTTAGAAGCTAATATATTGCATTTATATTTTGAAGAAATAAACCATGGTATTGTGCAATATCAGTGGCCAAAATCTAATCAGTAGGCCTAGTTTGACATTTTTTGGCCTTCCCATTGTGGAGTTATAATGTGTTAAAAAGGTGGTAATTAGGGATTTAATTTAATCTGGGGGAACTATTTTTTCCCTTCATATATCTACATTGGTTTGTCTAATGCACCCTAAATTTGGCACCAACATCCCTCATCACTTTCACTTTGTGTATTTATAGATTAAACAACTTTTCCTGAGCGGTAGCAAAACTTTATAATTGTAAGACTGATACAACCTTCACCATAGTGAGGTTGTTGCCTCTCCATGATCCTCATGGTCCTACCAGTCTCGATTTCTGATCCTGAGCATAGGAGCAGCTCTAGTTTACACTTCAGGCAGGAAGTCCCTGAGTTACCTTATGCCAGTGGTTGATTGGGTGTAGCTCCATTTTGCAATGGCCCACCTTTCCACAGGATGTCTCCAACACATTCCTTCCCTCCCTCTTATGCCAGGGGCAAAGGGAGTGGCTGTCACAGCAGGTGGTTATGAGCCGCAAAGCAGCCTTAGAGGATCACAGAATCTGGCACTAGGAATTATTCACCCAGCTCTAATATTAATTGAGAAGCTAAGGCAAGGCTTGCATGACTATAGTAATCATTTCACGGACAAAATAATAGGCTTAAATTTGCAGAGCCAGGTGCAAATCTAGCACCTTTGACCAACATTAAATTGACTTGAAAAGTTACTTTTTCAGTAAATAAAACTAGGCAATTAGTTATGGGAACTGGGAGAGCCAATTCTATCAACTTTCTTCTCTTTGGAAGCTGAGGAAAAGTGGTAAATGGTTGTGTCATAACTATAAAGGGAAGGGTAACAGCTGTCCTGTGTACAGTACTATAAAATCCTTCCTGGCCAGAGACTCCAAAATCCTTTTCCCTGTAAAGGGTTAAGAAGCTTGTTTGGGAGTTCGTTCGCTCTTGGGACTGAGAGGGACCAGACATCAATCCAGGTTCTCCACATCTTTCTAAACAAGTCTCTCCTATTTCAAACTTGTAAGTAAATAGCCAGGCAAGGCGTCTTAGTTTTACTTTGTTTCCTCAACTTGTAAATGTACCTTTTACTAGAGTGTTTATCTTTGTTTGCTGTACTTTGAACCTAAAACTAGAGGGGAGTCCTCTGAGCTCTTTAAGTTTGATTACCCTGTAAGGTTAATTTCCATACTGATTTTACAGAGATGATTTTTACCTTTTTCTTTAATTAAAAGCCTTCTTTTTAAGAACCTGATTGATTTTTCCTTGTTTTTAGATCCAAGGGGGTTGGATCTGTATTCACCAGGAGTTGGTGAAAGGAAGGAGGGGGAATGGTTAATTTCTCCTTGTTTTAAGATCCAAGGGGTTTGGATCTGTATTCACCAGGGAATTGGTGAAGGTCTCTCAAGGCTACCCAGGGAAGGGAATTAGCTTTGGGATGGTGGCAGCGGACCAGACCTAAGCTGGTAGTTAAGCTTAGAAGTTTTCATGCAGGCCCCCACATTTGTATCCTAAAGTTCAAAGTGGGGATACAGCCTTGACAGGTTGCTAGAATTCAGATGAACTTTTTGTGAAGATCTGACTGGGGATAAATCTCATATCAAATGAATTCACTGTAGCGCATATTTTATCAGCCATTTAACAAAGGAGCTAATCATAATTAGCTACTAATTATGAATGTAAAGTGCTTAAGGATCAAGAACTTGCTAGCCAAGAACTTTTCAATGTGTTTGCAGAGTGTTTTGTATTTTTGATTAACTAAATGATCATCTCCAATACCTCCGGACATAATTTGACACCACCACTGTGGGGTTTTTTTCCTGTGCCTTGCAAAGCTCAGAACTGCATCAGTACTGACAGCTGAAATATTATTTCATTTCATCAAAGCACATTCCCTCCGGGGCTGAGCTGTGATCTATTGGTACATCAGTAAAGCATACTCTGGCTTATCCAAACCGATATTTAGTTTAATAATGGAAATTAAGCAGTGTTCATTTTCACAAGAACATGTCTTTGCAATTAATAAGCTGCTGTTTTATCAAACAAGGAGAAAAAATGACTGTCCTTAAATGTAAGGTTTTCTTAATATAGTACATTTTTCTAGCACCAGATTTTTAGAACATTTTAAATGGAGTCAGAGATATTACTAAAATCAATGGCAGCAAGATAAAATTAATAACTTCTAGTGACAGATATAGAAAACTTCCATATAGTAAATCATTCTTCTTACAAGAAAGGCATTGGACAGTCAGGAATGGCCTTCTGTGTATATAATTCTTCTCTAATATAGCCATTTATAAAAGGTGTCAATTACATATGAACCTCAGAACTAGAAGAAGCACCCTCTGAATAGGACATCAAGAGCTTTGGCAGGGCAGTCTGTGCTGCTGCTCCTTGCGCTGCCCCTGCTCTGTGGATTAATGAAGGGTTTCACACGACAGTCATGGAGCAGGATGCACTGCAGCAAAGATTACTCAGGCAGCTCTAAAGAGCACAAGCTCGTGGAAACCACGCTCAGAGGAAGCATTCAGAATGCTAAGTGCTAACTATATCCTTTGAAAAAAAGCAGCTTGTGATTTTTTTTTTTTTTTTTTTTTTTTGTCCATGGGTAAAAGCAGGACAAGTAAGGATGCAATATGTAGCCTACGGGTGGTCCTGTACATGCAGAAGCACAATTGCTTTATCATTATTTATTTATTTATATTCTGGAAGGGCCAAACATGATCAGTTCCACATAGTGTTGGGGGCTGTTAAAACAGTCCCTGCCTCAAATAACTGTCCCACTTGTGTCTTGTCATAGAGGGTCAAAGAGTTGGATGGAACAGCAAAAGGCAGATGAGTATGGGTAGTAGTAGAAAACGTGGTATGATATATGAGCTGTGAGCACAGTGCAAGATGGTTTAATCAATTTTATTTCTTTGATTTTTTTGAACCTACAAGAGAGAAACAAGTGGCTAAAATATATAAGTTCCTAGTGGTCATTTGCTTAAGAGTTTTCAGTTAGAAACTATTAAGAGCATTTAGAAAGGCAGGGTACCTGTAAATAACAAACTACTTCTGTATCATATTTATCATGTCCTAGAACTGATACAGAGAAAGCATTTTATGAATGACAATCTTGTGTCAATCTTCATTTGTTAGAAAGAAAATCTCAGAATATCTTTTAAAGTGTGCTGCAAACTCCCCAAAAGCACCATGTTCATTATCACCCTCAAGCACCGAATTCAATGTGTCTTAAGGGTGTGAAAACATGTCCTGTTAAAGAGATGTCTGGGAGCAGGGGGTTACATGTTACTAAGCACCACTTAGTAAAACCACAGATGGAAGAGGTGACATCACTGAGCAACAACTCTATCATCCTCTAGCCTCTGGTGAGTTCCACTTTGTACCAGCTTCTTTTGGCTCCTGCTTACTGCATCCATTTGTACTTCTTTAAAAATCAAAATCAAAGAATTGTTCTTATCTCAAGTGGAAGTTCTAATACAAAATGCTCATCGGGTTCCTGTTGACCTCTAAGGTTTGGAGCCAAAGAACAGGTCATCTAGATGGAAGGTTGCAGTGGAGTATTTTTTTTTTTTTTTGCCTGTGGAACGAATAACCACCTGAGCTAAAGTTTAAAAATTATGAGCACAGCCGCTCCAAACTCCCATTCTCTCCTTACACCTTATCACCTCTCTCATTCAGCGTACTCCTTTTTCGCTCCGTATTCATTCCTTACCTCCCATTTCTTAATTTCTCTCCATCACACACTCTCCTCTTCACTTTCCAATCCCTCTCTCCCATTCTTCCTTTCCCCATCTCATCAAATGTGTGTGTGCACGTGCTAGAATGGAGGACAACAGAGCCTAGGAGGTCTTTTCCCCCCATTTCATTCTCCCTGAGTAGTGAGAATGACCCGGAAAATGAAGAATCCTGGAGTTCCTCCTCCTCATACCAACAGTGCTGGAAGTGGAGAATGGAACTCTGGATTGCTCCCCATTGTGGTGTCTGAAAGCAGCTTCCCTGTACAACAGGCATTCAGGTGCCAGGGGTGTGCCAGCAGGTTCACAGCCACAGCTTAGGGGAACTCTGGATTACTGGTTCTTGGGACAATACTGCTCTACCAGTAGGGGTCAGGAGTAACCAAAGAGAGCTAGTGACCAGTAGACAAATTCTAATAGAATTTCCACTACGGCTACTTGATTATTGGCACAGAATCCAGGTTTTGCAATATGCAATTTTCATTGTTTAACATTTTAATTATATATCTCCTTTGATCCAGTTCCCAGCAGTTAGTTAACTACTTCATGTCCATGGAACACTCTCATGCTGTGCATCACAAGTGAGCAAGAGGAAGACCAAGGACAGGTCAGGCCCATTACTCATTGGAGGGGGGTGGAGAATAATAACAGAAAATGTGGAAATGGCAGAGGTGATAATGACTTCTTTGCTTCGGTTTTCACCAAGAAGGTTGGTGGTGATTGGACATCTAACATAGTGAATACCAGTAAAAATGTGGTCGGATCAGAAGAGGCTAAAATAGGGAAAGAACAAGTTAAAAATTACTTCTAGTCCACTGTAACCCCTAGGTCCTTTTCTGCAGAACTGCTTCCTAGCCATTCGGTTCCTAGTCTGTAACAGTGAATGAGATTCTTCGTCCTAAGTGCAGGACTCTGCACTTGTCCTTGTTGACCTTATCAGGTTTCTTTTGGCCCAATCCTCTAATTTGTCTAATTGTGTCAAACCAACCTGATAGCTTTCTTTGACAGAGTAACAAGCATTGTGGATAGGGGGGGAAGCGGTAGACATGGTAAATCTTGACTTTAGTAAAGTTTTTGATACTGTCTCGCATGACCTTCTCATAAACAAACTAGGGAAATGCAACCTAAATGGAGCTACTACAAGGTGGGTGCAAAACTGGTTGGAAAACCATTCCCAGAGAGTAGTTATCAGTGGTTCACAGTCATGATAGAAGGGTATAACGAGTGGGGTCCCAGAGGGATCCGTTCTGGGTCCGGTTCTGCTCAATATCTTCATCAATGATTTAGATAATGGCATAGAGAGTACATTTATAAAGTTTGCGGACGAGACCAAGCTGGGAGAGGTTGCAAGTGCTTTGGAGGATAGGATTAACATTCAAAGTAATCTGGATAAACTGGAGAAATGGTCTGAAGTAAATAGGATAAAATTAAATAAGGACAAATGCAAAATACTCCATTTAGGAAGGGACAATCAGTTGCACACATACAAAATGGGAAATGACTACCTTGGAAGGAGTACTGTGGAATGGGATCTGTGGGGTCATAGTGGACCACAAGCTAAATATGAGTCAACAGTGTAACGCTGTTGCAAAAAAAGAAAACACATTCTGGGATGTATTAGCAAGACACAAGATGTAATTCTTCCACTCTACTCCATGCTGATTAGGCCTCAACTGAAGTATTTTGTCCAGTTCTGGGTGCCACATTTCAGGAAGGATGTGGACAAATTGGAGAGAGTCCAGAGAAGAGTGACAAAAAAGATTAGAAGTCTAGAAAACATGACCTTGAGGGAAGATTGAAAAAACTTGGTTTGTTCAGTCTGGAAATGGGAAGTCTGAGGGGGGTTCAATTACATAAAAGGTTGTTACAAGGAGAAGGGAGAAAAATTGTTTTTCTTAACCTCTGAGGATAGGACAAGAAACAATGGGCTTAAATTGCAGCAAGGGAGGTTTAGGTTGGACATGAGAAAAAACTTCCTAACTGTCAGGGTGTTTAAGCACTGGAATAAATTGCCTAGGGAGATTGTGAAATCTCCATCATTGGAGATTTTTAAGAGCAGGTTAGACAAACACCTGTCAGGAATGGTATAAATAATACTTAGTCCTGCCATAAGGCAGGGGACTGGACTAGATCAGTGGTTCTCAAAGCTGGTCCGCCGCTTGTTCGGGGAAAGCCCCTGGCGGGCCGGGCTGGTTTGTTTACCTTCCGCGTCCACAGGTTCAGCCGATCGCGGTTCCCAGTGGCTGCGGTTTACCACTCCAGGCCGATGGGGGGCTGCGGGAAGCGGTGCGGGCCGAGGGATGTGCTGGCTGAGGCGTCCCACAGCCCCCGTTGGCCTGGAGCGGCAAACCGCGGCCTGTGGGAGCCGCAATCGGCCAAACCTGAGGGCACGGCAGGTAAACAAACCGGCCCGGCCCGCCAGGGGCTTTCCCCGAACAAGTGGCGGACCGGCTTTGAGAACCACTGGACTAGATGACCTCTCAAGGTTCCTTCCAGTGCTATGATTCTATGTCACACACTATGCTTTTACAATGTTGTCTTTGGTAGCTGTTGGATTTACACCTTTTGTTTTGTGTGCACCCCAAATGAGTGAATTTTGTGTAAGATGAGGTGCTCTGTATTTAAGGCGAAGAGAAATTAGAGTCCTCCTAGGAATGAAGGCAAGACTCAAGATGAAATCTTACTGAATCTGAATTGTTGCAGGAAGAGGATCTGATGCGGAGAGTTTGGACAGAATTATAGCATAAGCTGGGGGTGAAATACTAAGAGATGGGAAAAAGGACAATAGCGTATAGCTGAAGATGGAAGAAAGATAAAAGGAAAATAAACACTTTCAAATAGTATGAACTTGGCAATTGTGCGGGAGGCGCTTGAGAAGTTTATTCTCAATGTTTTGTAATCAGAATTCTCCTCTGGGCCTCTGCTACTTACTGTGGTCTCTCCTTTTAGATGTGGAGTATATTGATATGGAAGAAAAACGTTCACTATGTATCAGAGATAAGAAAGCCCCCTTAGAAAAAGAGTACTTCAGTAAACAATGGCTAATGGATTGCCATTGAAACACCTTGTTTAGTCCAAACATATACCAAGACTTCAGTTCAGCCTTGGGTAGTATATCTAATATTGCTCAAGGAGTTTTTTCTAGTGACTATAGGACTCCTTGGTTCTGAGCTTGAATTTATAGCACCTTTCCTCCAAAGCTCTTTGCAAAGATGGGAAAGTATTAATAATCCCATTTTAGAGATAAGGAGGCAAGCACAAAGATGCCTGATGGTGGCAAACGCTGTTACTAGCCTCTGCTTTCCTTCAAGGCCTGTTTACATCTTGCCTCAGGCATGTTGGCTGAGCTGGGAAGCAAGTGTGTGGGGAGCGGACAGAGCCTTGATTGCCCTCTTAAGCTCATGGACGAGGGAGTGCTATACCTGGCAAAGGACTGTTGCAAGTTATTCCCCTGGCAGTAAGGGGGCAGCAGGGAAAGTCGTCACTAACTCACAGGTTTTTATAGTTTCATAGATTCCAAGGTCAGAAGAAACCATTGTGATCATCTAGTCTGACCTCCTGTACAGCACTAGCCATAGAACTTCACCAAAATAATTCCTAGAGCAGATCTTTTAGAAAAACATTCAATCTTGATTTAAAAATTGCCAGCGATGGAGAATCCACCATGAACCTTGATAAATTGCTCCAATGATTAAGCACCCTCATTGTTAAAAATATACACCTTATTTCTAATCTGAACTTGCTTAGCTTTAACTTTCAGCCATTGGATCATGTTATACCTTTGTCTGCTTGACTGACGAGACCATTATAAAGTTATTTTATCTGTGACTGCTGCTAGAATTCTCTATTAGGTTCTAGTGTCCACAATTCAAGGAGAACATAGATAAATTGGAGAGGGCTCAAAGAAGAGACACGCAAATGATTAAAGGATTAGAAAACATGCCTTACAGTGATTCGCTAAAAAGATTGAGTTCCTGGAGCCTAACAAAGAGGATGTCAAGGGGTGACTTGACTACAATCTATAAATAGCTACATGGGGAACAAATAGTTTTCTACTCCTACTTGAGATTTCTCTATATATTTATACAAGGGCTGCATTTGCCCCTTTGGCCACAGCCTTGCATTCAGAGCTCATGTTCAGCTGATTATCCACTATGACCCCCAAATCTTTATCAAAGTCACTGCTTCCCAAGATAGAGTCCCCCATCCTGTAAGTATGATCTAAATCCTTTGTTTCTAGATGGATACATTTACATGTAGCTGTATTAAAACACATATTGTTTGCTTGCACCAAGCTTCCAGGTCATTGATAAAAGTGTTGAATAGCATAGGTCCAAGAATCAATCCCTGTGGGACTCCACTAGAAATACACCTCCCCACTTACAATTACATTTTGAGACCTGACAGTTAGCCAGCTTTTAATCCATTTAATGTGTGCCATGTTAATTTTATGTATGCAATGTTCTTGTGGTTGCCGTGTTGCTCCCAGGATATTAGATAGACAAGGTGGGTGAGGTAATATCTTTTTTATTGGAGCATGTTATTTTATATCATTCTAGTTTTTTAATCAAAATGTGGTGTGGTACCAAGTCAAACACCTTACAGAAATCTAAGTATATTACATCAGCACTTTTACCTGTATCAACGAAACTTCTAATCTCATCAAAAGAAGGTAGTTGGACAGGATCTATTTTCCATAAACCCATATTGATTGGCATTAACTATACTATGCTCCTTTAATTCTTTATTAATCAAGACCCATATCAACTGTTCCATATTCGTGTCCAAGATTGATGTCAGACTGACAGGCCTATAATTACCCAGGTCATCCAGTTAACCTTTTTTAAATATTGGCACAGCATCCATTTCTTCCAGTCTTCTGAAAATTCCCCAATGTCCTAAGACTTATTGAAAATCAACCTTAATGGTCCAGCGAGCTCCTCACATAGATTTTTTTAAAACTCTTGAATACAAGGTAATTTTAGAAATATCTAACTTCAGTAGCTGCTGTTTTACATCCTCCTGAGATACCAGTGGAATGGAAAGAGTGTTCTTCTATGATACGACTACATAATTTGTTTTCTACCAAATACAAAACAAAAATATTTATTACACGTCTGCCTTTTCTGCATTATTATTGGTAGTTCTACAATTTCCATCTAGATAATGGACCAATACCATTGTCAGTATTTTTTTTTTGTTCCTAATATATTTGAAAACTCTTCCTTGCTCTTAACTCTGCTGACCATCTATTTCTCCTTATTTCCCTTTGCTTCCCTTATCTATTTTCTACAATTCCTAGCTTCCTATCTAATATTTATCAACTTTCCCTTTATTCCATTTGTTATTTTTATTTTCTGTAGCTACCTTCACTTCCCCTCTAAACCAGGTCTGTTTTTTTAATCAATACAGCCTTCTTCCTAGATTGTGACTTTTGGGGCTTTTAGTTAAGTGGTCTTAAACGTTTGCCAATTATCATTCACATTTCTCTGATTAAATTCTTCCTTCCAGCTCAGTTGCCTTATAATTGTTTCCCAGGAGTTCTCCCTGGGGCAGGACAACTATGCGGTTCAAGACACTATCTAGCTGTTGCTGATTTGCCCGTGATCACACATGGAAGTAATGGTACAATAAGAAGCATAAGAAAGAACTCCTGATCCCTAGCTCTCTGCACAGCACAGCCAGAGAAGCATCCAAACTTCTGTGTTTTATTTGACCCAAACCAATGAAACAATTGTGGCTCACTTATCACTATGCAGAATGTATCCTCAGGTGATGAGAATAACTTGTAATTAGGCATTACTTCCAAAAACACTGAAGACTGTATAAGTGCCAGAAAACAAAAATGTGATAGTCCTGCCTAATTGGTGTGCAGCTTTCAAACCAAATTAATTTGTATCTGTGGAGTTGCTGTGGATTTGCACTGGCGCAAATGAAAATGAAATGTGGCCCATTGTCCCTAAATAGCTAGTGATTGCTAATACGTTAAGCTAGTACCCTAAAACATCAGTTCCCAATACACCAGATCTGCTAAAATCCTTGTAATTTTGAAGCTGTCAGCAGGAATCAATCAATAGTTTTTTATCCTCAAACTTTGCAGATGGTGGAACAAAATTATTTAGAATTATTTAGTGGGAATTGAGAAACTCTAAAAGGACCTACCCAAGCTAGATGAACAGGTAGCATGATGGCAAATGAAATTCATTGCTGAGAAATATAGGGTGATGCATATTAAAAGAAAAAAAATAAACTATTGATACACACATCTAGGTTCTAGTTGGATTATAATCACTCATGCAAAAGATCTGGGCATCGTTTTGGCCAGCTCCATGAAATCCTCTGCTTCATGCACAGTGGCAGTGAAAAAAGCAAACCAAATGTTAGGATAGATAAACTACATGGAAAATAGTATTGTTGTATTTTCAGTATTTTATATAATCTGATGTTATGCTCCCACCTGGAATACTGCAGATGAGCTCATTACCCCCATCTCATAAAGTACAGCAGAAATAGGGTGTCAGGAAGTGGGGTGGGGGTAGTTAATGAAAATTATTAGAGCTATAGAAAAATTTCCATATGAAGAAATGAAATGATTTGGACAGTACAGTCATCTCAGCATATGCGCACCGTGCCTCAGGTGGCACAGTACCAGAATTTATCACTGAATTTGGAGCATGACATGAATGCTGATCCATGCCCCCGACTGTACAGTGTAGAAAGGAGATTAATGAGGGGGGGATGTGCTAGAGGTATATGAAATAATGAATCTTATAGAAAAAATTATTCAGATGATCCTGTTTATCCATTGTCATAATGCAAGAACAGGGGAACATTTAATCAAACTTAAGGGTTAATTAAAAAAAAAAAAGCTTTTCTACATCACATGTAATTAACCTGTGAAACTCATTGCCACAAGATTCAGTGAAGTTTTTAAAAAATATATATGGATAATAAGAACATCCACAGTTATTTTTGATACATTTAAAACAAAATAAGGAATGTAAACCTCCCGTTCTTCAGAGTATAAATCAATTACTAACTGCCTGGGCACAGAAAGAAACTTCCTCTGTGGGAAAGTTGTTCTGCGTTTGTCCATTGCAGGGGTTCTTGAACTTTATGATGCATTTTGACCTGGCTGATTTTAAGGACTAAATAGACCATTGGTCTGATCCACTATAGCAATTCCTTTTTTCCTACAAACTCCTTTTCATTGTAAATTATTTTGAATGATCTTTATATAATACCAATATACGTTCCAAAGAGGTACATGTTTCACACACACAGCAGAAACCTTTATTGCAATTAATTGCAATATTCTAAATGTTTATTGCCTGCAGGAGCTACTGTATGCCAGGAACCAGTAAGTGTATCTGTCATCAAGAGATCTATCATTTTGAATGTGTTCATGATTTGTTTTTTACACAGTGTTTTTGTTTTCGTTTTAAGTTGCTGGCAAACATACAGCTTTTTCTATTGATTCATCAGGGAGTTTAACACTTTCATGTATAATTGAAAATATCTGTGTAGTTTTTGAATGCTGTTCTGCAGGAAGTGTGATGCTCTGGTTAGAACACAGGACCAGTAATTGCTGCTCGTAGATCCTAATCCCTGCTCTGCTGCTTATTTTCTGCGTCAACTTGGATAAATTGCTTATTCGTTTTCTTCCTCAGTTCAATTGTCTGTAAAATGGGAATATTAGTACATATCTCACAGGCATAGTTACTGAATATTTGTGAAATGCAGACTCTCTAACTGAAAGCTGTTCTAGAACTTCAGAAAGTCTTATTGTTACGGAATGTAATTAATTCCAGAGAGCTCCAAAAGTTTGGAATCCAAGTCAAGTTTGAGGCTCATTGAATGTTGGGTTTTACTTGAGGCCCCATGAGAAGCTCTGATAAAACATCTATGTGTAGATGAGCTATACCTTCCTCACCTCTACAGCTGATCAATATTTTTTCATCTTCTGAAGAAGATCTGACAATGTGCTTCTGTGCAGGGTCCTATGGGGAGCTAAGCTGAGCAGCTTGTTTAAATCCCAGCACAAATATATCTCAGTAAGAACGCAGCCAACTTTCTGCTCAATTATTCCTGATGGTGTAAATATTAAAGTAGAACCAGAGAGCTCATATTTTCAGTTAGTTACACACCGGAGGGCCCGGGTACTGTGTGAGGAGCTGCATGCTGACAGCTGTCCGTGCAGAGTGGTGATCGCAGGGGAAGCTGCTTCCCCATCCCTCTCTACCCCAGTAACCCCCAGTGGAAAGTTCAGTAAGGGTTGGATAGGACAGCTGCATGGTGCATATTTTCTCCCTTAGCAACCAGCAGGGAATTCAGTTTGAGGCTATACCAAACTGAGTGGAGCCCCTCAGCACTGTGAAACCCCCATTGTAGGGGCTAAGATGCTGTGGTGACTGTGTGAATCCCAGGCAGCATGGCTGAAATTGGGCCATTGGGGTAGAGAGGTCTTGGAGCTTATGCAGTGTGCAGCCGCCACAGGCATGGTGCTGGCTTCAGGTAATCTCCAAGATTCTTGGATTGTGGGAGTTGTCTCCCTCCCCCAACAGAACAATATTGAGGAAACTCTGATGGAACCCACTATTGTTAACCCCAAATGTTGAAGAACCACGAGTAATGCCCCCCCAAATCAAAAGACCAGTTTACAAATAATGAGAGTAAAAAAAAAGTTCATTGTTATTATTTTCTTTCTGGTTTTTAAACTCTTAGGATCTACAGGGGTCACAATTCCAAGTTTTCCTCTGCAACCATGGTTAAAAACTTACTCTTAAAAAAATGAAATCTGAGATTCTCTTGTCATCACTCATCTTGTGGAGGTGGGGCTTTAAGAAAAGCATCAAACGTCATGAAATTCATGACAAAATTGTGGTAGATGGAAATTCTGGGAAACTCAGAGTTCCCTACTCCTTTCCCTGGTGATCTGTCCTGTATCCCAATTATCCATGTTCCAGATCTAGGTGTAGGTGAAGCTGATTCAAGTTGTGATCAGAAGCACTAAAGATACTGACTAGAAGAAAGAGAGAAAATAAAGATTAAATAATGATCCCAGAGAACTGCATGTGGACAGTGCATAATATTTAGAGAAAGGTGAATAAATTGTAAGGAGCAATGTATACAACAAATTTCACCTCTCTTTGCATGTTGTCTTTAAAAAGATGGCACTTTTCTTGACTGTATTGTGCAGAATTACTCACCAAGCCCTTACTGTGAGTAATTCTTGGGTGGTAGCTCATTCAGCATCATTTTGTTGTGTGTATTTGATATTCAAAAGTGGAGTTGTTTTGATTGGATGTGTAGATCCCATGGTATGGTTTAGCTCCCTGAATGGATGAGCATAACTCTTAAAATCAGGTTGCAGGTTTAAGTAGTACTCATGGTTGCATTTAGTGGAAACTCTAATTTAGAGGTGGGTGGAACACTGTTTTCCTGTCACCCAAAACTTTTTTAGATTTTGAAATTTTTCCTGTCCTGCCTAGAGTGGGTGCAGAGGGAGAGACGCATATACACACAGCAACTCACACACTCCAGGGTAGCTGCTGGACTGGTGTTTAGGGCACTCACTGGGGATGAGAGAGACCTGGGTTTAAATCTCTGCTCCAAATCAGGCAAGGACTTCAGTGTGGGTTTCCCACCACATCCAAAGTGAGAGTGCCCTAACCACTGGATTATTCTGTGAATGTTAGTATGATTAGCTTTTGTTTGTATGATTGGGAAGAATCTGTTTTTGTGCTAATATAGGTATTTCTTTGTGGATAAATGTATTTGTGGACAAACTAGTATATTTGTTGTCAGTGTACACATTCATACCAGAAGGACTCCCTTGACTGCTGTATACAGTGTACATTCAATTGCTTGGTAGGAAGTGACATGAGACAACTGAGTGCTAAGTCTACTAGACTGCCAATAAAGCTGCCCTATATCTTTCTCCTTTCCTCTGGCAGAAAGGAACCCAGCTATTTTAAATTCTGTGGTTCACATTCATAATCAAATATAATGATATTTTTGTGCAAAACAGGACAGAATAAAATTTTAAATACACTAAGAATATCTAGTCTTCTTTATTATGTATTTCTCCTTAAAATGCTCCCCACTCCTCTCTGAAAGACTCAGTAGCTTATTGATTTCTCCAGGTGTTGCTTCTCTTATAAAATTTTGGTCACCCAATCAGGGAACAGAAACTATAGCATGTGACTTACGACCAGTCATTCAGCCAGAATATTGAATATCTAATGAGGTGGATGCTACAAACAGTGCACAAAACCTCTTTAGAGTAACTACATTCTTAAATAGGAATGGCTCGTATATCATGCTGATGAGCACTGTGTAAGAACCTGGATAGATGAATACTATTGACTGAACACTTACAAATACTAATAAATTTGCAAAATCCTGATCTATTCATTGGCCATCTGTATATGGGAAAAGATAAATTGTTCACAGCTAATAGCATGGCCACCTATAATATTTGATAATATTACTTTTGAGATGGTTTCTTTTGGAGGATCTCAGCGTTCTTTAAACACCAACCCTCCCAACATCCCTTTGAGGTTCTGGTGGCGCACATTTTTCCTGTTGCACCAAAGGAAAACTGAGGTCCAGAGAGTTCATGTGAAGAAGAAGAAAGTCTTTAGCAGAGCTGTGAATAGGCCCAGAACTCCCAAAACACAACCCCCCCAGACCATTCTTCATGGAGAGAAAAGCCACCTCCTTTTCTCTTCTATAACATAGTTAGCATCAGAGGTCTCTTTTGTCACAAAGATAGTGTTTAAAGATGAAACCAGGTAATGGGTATGTTTACCCTGCAATCGGAGGTGCGACAATACCATGTGTAGACATAGCCAAACGAGGTAGTGTGAGTACTGTACCAGTAGCAGCGAAGACGCAGCAGCACTAGTTTAAGCATGGGTTGTACAATCCTGACAAGGACCCTGGGTATTTGCTCAGGTGGCTAGTCTGCACAGAAGTCCATTCCGCCACACCTTCACTGATATTGGCACCTGAGCTATGTAAATTAAAGTTAGTTCAGGTATGATTGTACATGCAGTAATCATACCTCTGATTACAACACAGACCATACCCTTTGTTCTGTTTCTTGTCAGGTGCTTTAATTAAAAACTCCTTTGGCCTTACTGAATATTCATTGGTCCAGACTATTACATCTGGAGAAATACTGTCTTGCTAAGTTCTACAATTTTTCCAGTGTTATTAAGTAACCTTGTTATCTATACAAATAATCATAAAGAAGGTAGAAGCCCTGCAGTCAAGCACCATAGTAACACTGTGAGGCTCTATTAGCTAGGCATGAACATGCTGCTTTGGACCCTTGACATGTCAGCTGTGTCCCTGAAAGTGTTGTTTTTAAATGAGCAAAGGTAGCAACCGTGAGGGATATGATTAGAGAAAAGTATGAGGTAATTCCCTGGAGCATAAATATGGGACCCAATGTTCTAATTCTGCTCTTGACTCATTCTTCGAGTCTCTACTCCTGTAATATGGGGATAATAAAATCTATCCGTAGATATATTGTGAGACTCACTTGATGTTTATAAAGTGCTTTAAAGATTAAAAGCATTCAGTGTTATTGGAGCCCTGCAACAATAGTCCTGAAAATTACCAGCCGGGGCACAAAATTTATTCTCCCATGGTGGCGATGGAAAAAAGACATGACATCTTTACTCATTAGTGGAGGGAAAGTAGCCAGACCAGTAAAATGTTGCAAGAATAAGCTATAACAAACTGCACTTGTTTGCCTGCCTGCAATTGGTGCCCATGTCAGGCCAGATTTTGAGACTTCTGTGCATATATTACAGAATGGCTAAATGCACTGTGTTCCTCTCTAATAGATAATCCAAAGAGTATCAGAGCCCACTACAGCTACCAGCAAATGGAGTTGTTCCTTTAGCTCAAGTGGTAGTGGTGTTTTGAAGTCCTGGTTCCTATGCTGATTTATGAGTGGTGGGGGCGGGGGCTCATTGAATATATCCTGACCTGTCACTGTGATACTTGGAATTCTTCCTGCTGAATGTCTTAAAATGTTCCTCTCTTTCCCCCCCCCCCCCCCCCCAAGCTTTGCCTTTACTTTCCATGCAGTACAGCAGAAGCATTTGCAAAAAGCATCTACACTGGTAGGGTTACAAAAAAAAACCCAAAACAAAACAGAAAATCATTGTTTACACAGATTTTTAAAAAAATCATGTGTAACATTGCTGAGGTAGGCAACATAATGCTAAGTTGTTCAGGGGCAGAGTAAACTTGTGGGAGAATTGCCTGAGTGGGGGGAGAGAATAAAACCATAGATTACTGTTAAATGCAGAAATTGCTTGCACATGAGAGAGAGAGAAGAAATGGAAATAGGGGGAGAGGATGAGAAACGCAGAGAGAGAGAGACTCACACACACACGCGAAGAGAGAAAATGAGCCAGATACTTACTGAGCAGCAGGAAGAAAAGCTTCAAACAGACGATTTCCCAGCATTAGATGTCCGCCAGTTGTTTGGCTAGCACACCAGTGGGTATCTGTGTGGTGCCTTAAAGGATGTGGAATAAAGGAGAGTCAGAGGGACTCCAGACTTTAGGGATTGTGGTGGTGGTGTGTTCTTCTCTGAAACTTTTGCACTACCTCGGGCTAATTGACTTGTCAGATGGTAAGAACCTCCAAGATTTCCAGCTCCTATTTACCTTTATTTAAATGTATTTCAACAAAATCACTGTGAGTAGCAGATTGAGGGAAATAAAGCATCAGCTTTTCAGTGCACTTATTTCTCATCCTCATCTTCATGCCTTGTAAGTCATATGGTCTTTAGTGCTGGAATTAGGCTTTGTGCTTTATTTCAAGGGCTTGTGTTAGCTTTTGGAACGTTACCATAGCTAAGGGAAATTTTATGTTGTGATTTTTGCCACACACGCTACTTTTCTTTTATCTAAGTATTATTTTTGTTTTACCCTCTCTTTGGGAACAAAAGTCTCTTTTCGGGTAATGGAAGCACTACTAATAATTAATTCATTAGTTTGGTATGGTTCACTAGAGACAGTACTCCTGTTACTCTTGTGACCTGAAGAAAATAAAAACCGCTTGAATGTATGTAGTACAAAAGAAACTTTTTTTTGTGAGCATTTCTTATTCTAGATGCTTCAGAGACAAATAAGAGAAACCAGAGACAAAATAAACTAAGTAGAAAAAATGTTTCTCATTTGAAGAACTATCCTGAGGGGACTGATCTCTCTCTCTGTCAGATTTAGTTAAGAAATATTTTTTTCTAAGATATTTGATAGGAACAGGCAAAGCATATGTATTTGAATTATTTAAGTAAATTTAGGCAATAAATGTGTGTTTTCTAACCACACAGTGACACTCACCCCAATGGTGAAATTCATTAAAAAACAACCATTGGTATGAAACAAATAAAAATTAAAAAAAAAAAAAAAAAAAAAAAAGAGGGAAGCCAGTAGTCCCTGGCAGATCTCTAGGAGTTCACTCATGCATAGATGATTAACGCTGCCAAGTTTTCCTAACAGAGGAGCAGAATTGTCTGAAATCATAACAAAGACAGCAGTTTCTTGACAGAGGTTTCCTTTGAAATATAGGTTATGTAAAACTGTCAGAA
Organism: Malaclemys terrapin pileata; assembly: GCF_027887155.1. Classification (NCBI taxonomy): domain Eukaryota; kingdom Metazoa; phylum Chordata; order Testudines; family Emydidae; genus Malaclemys; species Malaclemys terrapin. The sequence continues at coordinate 32,027,290 of NC_071512.1, forward strand.
TATTTAGTGAGAAATTAAAGAAAGAAATACATCAATTAGTATTCTCCTTAAGTACAAGTTTTATCTTTTACTGAGTGATGTTGAGAGGAAAGCAGCATATTAATTTTAATCCAGTCATTGTAAAAATCACTGTGCTATAAGATACCTGATGGGTAGAAAGTTTTCACTGATGGTTAACAAAATATAAAAATAAATTGTGACCTATAGAAAAAAAATTTTTATTTAGAATATTAGAGTAGAAGATTTAAGTTGAATGTATTGTCAATACATACATGTTTGCGTTTTCCCTATAACAGGAGTGAAACACAACAGCTTTAGTCTGCCCTTACATGAATTGAACTCCAGTACGATCTGTTCCCCACCTCCCCCACCAAAAAAAAGCACCTAACAGTAACTATCGATTTCAAAAGATACACTCACCTTCATAAAATGTGTTGGGAAGAAATGTAAAATGAAATGCAGAAGCAGTTGCACTGCTACCTGTTTAAGGGCAAGGACATTTCTATATATTCTTTCCAGAGCTACTGACAGTAAATCCACTTTTAAAATAGATTACTTACCCAGACCAGTCTCCGCAATGTTTCCCCAGGAAATTCAAATAAGGGACAAAGGAGAAAGATGTCCATTCAAAGGTAAAGGGAAGTAATAAATGTTAAAAGTAGCCCTGTTGTAGAGCAGTGCCATTCTTCTAGTCCAGCTGTATCATATAGTATATTGGTATTTTAGTGAGCAATTAATCCTTAATGAATTGCTTTCACTAAACAGTCCTGGATGCAGATTTCTAACCAATGTGTAACAGCGTCATTCAGCCCATTCAGGTGCAGAACGTGGCATTGTTGTGCCTCAATAATCTTTGCAGTGAGCACCCTAGTTAGAACATCTCACAGTACTAATGGACTATCTGACAAAGTATAGGCGCACCATAAAATAAACCTCTTCTTTGATTGTTGCTTTTTTTTTCCTTCCTGACTTCGGAATTGTCCACTTAAGATTCTGCAGGAGTCTGAGAAATGTACAGTTACTGTTCACAAGTTATAGGAGCTTTCCCTCCCTTTGGGGTATGAATTCTTTGATCCCTTACTTATGCTGAGTAACACTTACACTTGCAAGTAGTTGTACAGATGTCACATGAGTAAGTATTGCAGACATCAGGCCCTTGGAAATCTTTAAGTTCAACGGGAAACTTTTTATTTGACCTGTTAGGTAACAGTGGGTAAGTGTGGTACATTATTATTATGATTTGTATTCCCATAACATGTTGGAGCCCTGGTCATGGGGTTGCAGCATAAATATTTCTAGCTTGCCTTTACATTCAGTGTAGATGATCACTGCTTTTGTTTATCTAGAGGCAAGTGATTCCACATGCGGTTTCATGACTCTGTGTAAAGCCCTAAAATTAGACACTGCACTGTTTAAGCAAACTGGCTCCCAGTTGCTTGAAATTGATCATGCTGTTATTTCCTTTTAGAATTTGTATTATGCCAACTCCTGCAGGTAAAACATGCTTATTTAGAAACTACTCTTTTGTGTTGCTTTTTCACAAGAAGTGATTGGATACCAATTTTGCATTAGGGTAATATGAAAAGCTGGATTTATGGAATAGTAACTACTGTGTGATTGGCAGTTCAATAAGTATAAGACACTTCTTAGAATTTCCTGCAGTTCAATATACATAATGCTCAGTATCTTGACTCTCAGCTTCTGTTTCCTAGTTATATTTCATAAGTAAGGTCTGGATCCTGCAATGAATGTCGTGCAGGTGGGTCCAATGGCATTTTGCACAAGTGCAGAGGTCTACCCATGCTGAGCTTTGTTACGGGATTGCAGCCTAAGAATCCAATTGGAAATCTGAGAAAGACTTAGACCTGCATGAAACTCTCTTAACAAAACCCTAAACCAGGGGGAAGGCAACAGTTTCATCGGCAATTGGCTTTGGGATTCTGCCTTCCTTCCAACCTGAAACAGAAGGGGTGTGAGATCCACATAACCTGAACCCAGTAAACTTCCCTATAAAGAGCAACCCCTTGCGTGATCAGAGCTGTGCCAAATGCATGATGTTCATTTCACAGAATTTCACGTTACAGGTTTCACTGTTTCCTGTTGGGCAGCCTCTCCCATGCTTCCACCTCATTCATAATTTCACAATTTCATGTTGGTAAAAACTTGCTTGCAGGAGACAACCAAATTCAAAAAGAATGAGGTAAGAGTCAATTATTAGTTTCCTAGCAAGTGGTGGGGATGTAGTCATAATTAATGATTCACATTAAATGGCATTCAAGAAAACATTTTGTGAATTTTATGGTAATCCTTGGTTGTCAAAGGACCAAGAACTCTCCTCATAAGAGCAAGTGCCGGCTATTCTAGAACTGCTTTATGAGTTTGGCTCTAACTCTTCTTGCTTTGTTCCATCCATCAATCATTTGGATATCCTTGTAGTGCTGATAAATTTTATTTCTTCTGAATAAAGAGATCCAGATCAAATATCATGTGTGTTTTTGGACAGCTATCAACATTGATTAAATAATACCACCATCAGGGTTTAAAATCCTGAAAACTAAATATTGTTTAAAGGTACCACTTGAATTTTGCGAGTCAGAGATTTAACTTTTAATGCAGCAAAATTTGTTGTGAGCCCCACAATATGTGTGTTTGTCTGGTAGGGCTGTCTTCTTGGCTGTTCTCAGTTATTTCACAGGAGAAAACTACACTGGTGACAGATTTTTTCTCAGTTGAATGGGTTGTGGGTTTTGCTCTCTAAAACTGTCTCAGTGTAAAAGGATAGCAACTACTCTACCCTGGTGCATGATTCAGCAATCTGTAAATAATGTATAATCAACCAGTGGAACTCAATCGTTTCATGATGTTGTTGAGAGAAATAATTTAGTAGAACCCTGAAAACAATTAGACACCTGAAGTATGTGACTAGGAATAGCACATCCTGTTACACTAGAATAGGGCAACAATATGACCATTCACTAGGGCTGTCCAAAAGTTCATTTGGAACTGTGAAGTCACCACAAATCAGGAGGCATTTGGATCTGGGCCTAGGTCCATGAACTGTTGCAGACCAGTACTGTTGTGGTTTGTACGGTCTTCATTCCCAGCCTGCTCCCCCACTCAGTGACCTGCTCCACCAAACCTGGGACCCAACCAATCTTACCATTACTAGATATCGGCCACCATTCCTGCCATCTCTGTTGGCCCTGGTACCAGATCCTAAGGGTCTCCAGAGAGCACTAGAAAACTTCTCTGCCACTTTATCTCATCAAGGGATTACCAAGCCCCTTGACCACATCCCAGAGGCAGCAGAGGCAAGAATTGGTAGGGTGCCAGTACCTGGATGTAAAGCGGGGTAGTAGAGGACAGTGTAGGAATTCTGGGAGGTGAGGGGATGTGGGTGTACCCCTGCATATTTGAGTTCTGTATAACCTGAACCTCCTAGTGAAATCTGAAGGATTTTGCTCATTGACCCTGTGGCATCTGGCTTGTGTGTATCCCCAGTTAAGGAACTCTGCCAAATTTGCTGACCTTCATCATCAATTCTTAGATTTCAGGTTGCAAATCTTTAATCAGTTGTATTATTAGATACATTATAGGGGGTTTAATCCTTCCTTTGAAGCATCTGGCATTAGCCATTGCAGGAGACAGAATGCTAGATTAGAGAGTCTGTTTGGGTATGACTGTTACTAAATTCCTTTTTGTAACAACTATAAAGTAACTTCCAAAGAAGGCAGTAGGAATCAGCAGTTACAGGCCTGGTTTCCAGTGTGGTGATGCATACCTTGCTGTCTCCCATATGATATATTGCAGTGTACTCTGCTCTATGCCTGCATTATGTGCAGAAATGCAAAAATCTTTTTCACTCTTATTGCCAACTAGCAAATTCCCTCAGGTCTTATGGTCCGTGGACAAGGACGACTTGCTCTTCAGAAAGCATATGGATGTGCCTTTTTTTGTGTTGGAAAGAGTCTAAAACAAAAAACATGAGCAGGAATTATGCCATGGCCCTTCCTGCAAATTCAAACATCCCCACAGTTGGGATACAGAGGAACCATGGGGATGTCACAATTCATAATCAGATTGTTGGCTCCTGCAGTCCTTCCAAACTCAATTTATTTTTTCTGGGGTTGTTGGTTAGACACAAGCTTCAGGTGGGACTGGGGATTGTCAGATAATGTCTGTTCTCGACTTGATGTGTGGGGAATTTTTATGCATGCAACTCAGAATGCATAAAGATAAGAGCTACAAGAGAGGAAATGGGAGCCTAGACTGAACTCCAAACCCCACTTTTGCATGTGTTATTTCAAAGAGCTTTAGAAAGACCAAAGGGAGAAGAGGGAAGAAAGGAAGTGTAATCCAGTGAACTGGAGCTTTAAAAAAAAATACACTGAAGAGGAGAAATAAAGTGAGACATGGGGGAACCATTTGTAGCACACCTAACAGACTCTGAGCTAGTGCTGGTTTGTGCAAACTGCACCATGGGAAACCCCTCACTGGGGCTTCCTGTGCTGTTGTAGAGCAGTGCCATTCCTCTAGTCCAGCTGTATCCTATAGTATATTGGTATGTTAGTGAGCAATTAATCCTTAATGAATTGTTTTCACTAAACAGTCCTGGATGCAGATTTCTAACCAATGTGTAACAGCATCATTCAGGTTGCCCACCACTGTCATTGATGCACTGAATCAGCCCATCCCCCAACTGCTCTGACCACGTACCCTCCCCAACAGCTCACTTTTCCAGCTTTGTTGGTCTATTGTAAGCTCACCCCTCAATGTGAAAAAAGGATCAATGCCTCCACTTTTTGTTATCCTAGCAGACTGAGAACCCAAGTGGGCCCTTGCAAGAAACTGGGGATGAACTTAGGTTTACCACATTCATACAAAGAAGGCTATCTTAGGTTCTTTCTAAGGAACCAATCACCATAATATCAAAGTACCATCTAGTGCTGATAGTGGTCTGAGCAGCACATGGAGACAGGACTCTGGGGTTAGAGCTGCACAAAAGTTTGGGAGGAATAGTAAATTTGCCAAAAACTGCAGTTTCAGTGTGACTGAAGCTATTTAAGAAATTCAGGTCGAATTCAGTGAATAGTTTTGACTGAATAAAAAAGAAAAAAAAATCAAAGAAGTCCAATTCATATCAACGTTTTCTAAATGAACCATTTCAACATCTTGTTTAGATATAACCATTTTCAAAAATGTCATCTCAAAGCGACATTTCCTTTAGAAAAAGTCATTTCAAATTGAACCAATTAAATCTTTCTGGTTTTTCATTTTGGTGAAACAAACTGAAAAAATTCAGTTAGAAACTAAGTGAATTATTCTGTTCAGCCACCAACCAAAAAATCAGTTGTTCACTTAGCTTTACTCTGGTTCTGTGTCCCACTACATCAGTTTCCCTGTCAAATCACCGCAATACTGTTTACTTCAAATGGAAGTTAAGAAGCTTAATTAATGTTCATAAAGCTCTTTGAGCATCTGAAATGAAAGGTGCTGTAAAAGTGCAATGTATTATTACAATAAATCTTCTCTGAGGTTGAGGGTGGTGGTGATCTGTGGTAGCTGCTTAGATGACCTAGTGCAGAGTGTAATCTGGTTCTCAGTTGCTTTTATTACAGAATTATGTTTATGATGATTGCTTGCTATAGTCTGTCCCCCTCACCGCCATAGTTGTTTAGTTAGTAGGATGTAGAAATAAACTTTGATGTACCTGCTGACATTCTCTTGCTGGCTAATGCGTCTTGTAATGTTTTGGGTTTCTTAGGAAGAAGTGGGCTGTAGTCCACGAAAGCTTATGCTCTAATAAATTTGTTAGTCTCTAAGGTGCCACAACTACTCCTGTTCTTCTTTTTGCGGATACAGACTAACACGGCTGCTATTCTGAAACCTGTCATTAGGTACTTCTGCATCTTGTTTTTCTTGAACTTCATTTTTCTATCTGGACCTTCTTTTTTCTGAACCTGCTTCAACAGGTGAAAGGAAAACTACAATTCACAATAAAAAAAAATCTCCTTCTGGTCTCTGCCATTGGGAACAAAGGGGAGTAAATGAATAAAAAGTTTTGGGTTTTTAAGTGAAAAATAGTGTTCATTCATGTAGGAACCTGCTATCATGGCAGTTTGATACACAATAATTTGATGCACATGGAATGCTGCACAGTATTTCACGATATAATAAAGTCAGGAGACTCTAAAACTTTGTAAGGTAAAAGTTCACTTATTTCTTGGGGGGGGAGGGAGTTAATTGAAGTATAAACACTGACAAACCACCCATTTGAAAACTTAACCAATGGTAAAATATGGAAACTTTATTGTAAAATAACTTTGAAATGAGAATTAAAAAACACTGGTCTATTTAGCTATGTAACTGTCCTACCTTTATTTTCCATGTACTAAACCTCTATATTTTTAAGGACTCTACTGTCTGCCGTGATGGGCAGCCATTTTTTATTCAGTGCAAAGTGTTGCCGAAGAGATGCAAACTGTGCTATCTGATGGAGATTTTAATTTTTGTTGTTTTTGATGATTGTTTTGCTCTACAATGTATCATTCTTGGTGAATTGATATGGTTCGCTCCCTGCTTATGGGGGAAATACATCAATTCAGTCCATAAGAAACATATTCTAAAACTCTTATTGTGATTATTACATCCCAGCAACTCTGCTGGACCTCAAGGTTTTTATGGAATACCAGAGTGGGGTGAGGTAATCTAAGTGTTTTAAAGTTAAATTAGCCAGGGGGCTTTTCTAAAAAATAGCCACGTATCTTACAATAGTTATGAAGTTCTCCTTTCTCATGCGTCTCCTGTGTCTCTAGCTTCAGCAGCAGCCTGGACTTCCTTCAGGAAATTATCAATGAAACAGTGACTGTAATTGAGATGCACCAGTTACAAGTATCTTAGAAAATAATATTTGACAATGAATCTAAGTGTGCTGGAAATGTCAGTGTAAGTGGTTTGTGTGTGTGTGTGTGTGTGTGTGTACACATGTATATACATACACCTCTATCCCGATATAACGCTGTTCTCGGGAGCCAAAAAATCTTACCGTGTTATAGGTGAAACCGCGTTATATCGAACTTGCTTTGATCCGCCGGAGCGTGCAGCCCCGCCCCCCCGAGCACTGCGGTACCGCGTTATATCCAAATTTGTGTTATATCGGGTCGCGTTATCATTGGGATAGAGGTGTAGTTAATAACTCAGTTGTAATGGAGGCTCCTTAACTGTCCAGAAAAAAAATACATTAAGATAAGTGAAGCACTCATGTCAGGAAACGCCAGAATTAGGGTCGCCTGTACAATCTTAACTCTTTGTACATTTTGTCCTCATTGTGATATGGTGTACTCATGATACAACACAATATTGTAAAGTATACAAATCTGGGGGAAGAGCTAAGGTTGTGCAGGCAACGTTAATTTTGGCATTTCCTAATTTTTGATTGCTCATATGTTCAACCTTGACATTCTTTTTACATAGATAGGTGTTCTGTATGGGCAACTGGGGTGTGTAGATATGCACTTATGAATTATATTCTATTATTTAACTCTTTGTTATTCTAACTTTTAATCACTGCTGGGTTCCTTTAATGAAATCACTGGCTTTCTCCCAGTGTTCTCAACTTTCAGTATTTTATCTCACACATAATTCTCTGGCTGCTAGACTTCATTAGACAGTCTAATGCAGAAACTGCCAAGGATTGGTTGGCTTATACCCAGCCTTGGCTGTTGCTTGCTGATCAGTGAATGGAGGGGAATTCTATGTGTTGCACATCATTTCCTGATTTCCCAGTCCTGGTAGCATTTGTTAGCACTTGAGAAGTCTCTACAGATTAGCTTTCGACAGTTGCTTCTGGTGTTTAATGACTTTTCTCTCGGTTTCAGCTATGCCAAAGGTATAAGGAGGGGGTCTGACTTTGTGGATTAACTGCAGAGTCACAGACTACATTTTGGGAACTCCATTTGAATTATCCGTACCATTTATTTTGTGTTTTGTTTAACACTGAGGCATTCAGCACTCTTTCAGGAGAGCAAGTCCAGCCTTTTTACTCTCGAGTTTCTTAGAGGGATCGGGCTCTGCTTCTACTGTATGAGTCTATACTGATTCAGTTAAGTGTAGCAGTAACTCATTAGTACTTGCTTACAAAATGATGCATGTAGAGCTACAGTAGTGATTGTACTTCAATCTATCTCATAATTCCACTGCTGTTAACCTTTCTATTAAAACAGTAATTTTCTGTTAATTTACAGTGTTACTGCACCAAAACTGCCTTTTCAGTACGTGTGTGTGTATGTACACACACATCCTATGGCTTCAAATCTGCTAGTCAAAGCAATTTTACTGTTTTCCTTCTCATACAGCCAGTTGCTATTTTGCCTCCATTCTAGCTTGCAAATCACCTGCTGCTGCTTTTCCACCCCCTCCCCCCAATAAAATCAGGAATCTATAGCTCTTTCATACCCGATGCCCAGCTAACAAGATATTATTTCCATCTGAGCTCATTGGCATGAGCTATGTTGGTTTGCTCCATCTTCTAGAAATGTGACACTGTCTTACCACTTCTCATCCTTTGTGCCAATTCATGATTGTATGTCTCTTCCTTCTATCAAACATATGGAAATCAGAGCTCTTAACTGCAGAGGTTTCAATGCTTTTGAAAATCTTACAGTCAGATTTCCAGTTTCTCTTTCTTGATTATGCTCTCTCCCCAAGCACAGCTTTGCCTTTCTCACTTTGTGTTTTGAATTCTTATTCTTAGGCAGCACTAATGCAAACTAAATAGACAAAACTGGTAATTTTTAAATTGCAGCCTTTTCAGTTACTTGGGACATATAAAGAAGAACAGGAGTACTTGTGGCACCTTAGAGACTAACAAATTTATTAGAGCATAAGCTTTCGTGGACTACAGCCCACTTCTTCGGATGCATATAGAATGGAACATATAATGAGGAGATATATATACACACATACAGAGAGCATAAACAGGTGGGAGTTGTCTTACCAACTCTGAGAGGCCAATTAATTAAGAGAAAAAAAAAAAAAAACTTTTGAAGTGATAATCAAGCTAGCCGAGTACAGACAGTGTGATAAGAAGTGTGAGAGTATTTACAAGGGGAGATAGTCAACGTTTGTAATGGCTCAGCCATTCCCAGTCCTTATTCAAACCGGAGTTGATTGTGTCTAGTTTGCATATCAATTCTAGCTCTGCAGTCTCTCTTTGGAGTCTGTTTTTGAAGTTTTTCTGTTGTAATATAGCCACCCGCAGGTCTGTCACTGAATGACCAGACAGTGACAGACCTGCGGGTGGCTATATTACAACAGAAAAACTTCAAAAACAGACTCCAAAGAGAGACTGCAGAGCTAGAATTGATATGCAAACTAGACACAATCAACTCCGGTTTGAATAAGGACTGGGAATGGCTGAGCCATTACAAACGTTGACTATCTCCCCTTGTAAGTACTCTCACACTTCTTATCACACTGTCTGTACTCGGCTAGCTTGATTATCACTTCAAAAGTTTTTTTTTTTTTTTCTCTTAATTAATTGGCCTCTCAGAGTTGGTAAGACAACTCCCACCTGTTTATGCTCTCTGTATGTGTGTATATATATCTCCTCATTATATGTTCCATTCTATATGCATCCGAAGAAGTGGGCTGTAGTCCACGAAAGCTTATGCTCTAATAAATTTGTTAGTCTCTAAGGTGCCACAAGTACTCCTGTTCTTCTTTTTGCGGATACAGACTAACACGGCTGTTACTCTGAAACTTGGGACATATAGTGCATTGATCTTCCTGACCCATTTAAGGTCATACTTTTGCTCAGTTTATCTTTATGGGGTTAGTAGCTTCTGGTTTGAACACTCAAACTTAATAATTCTGATGACATGTTTTATTACTACAAGGTGTAACTACATCCCTTTCCAACTCCTGTTTATCTTAAAATGTATTTGCTATTTCTCTAGATGTAAATTTTGTTTTGTTGGCTTTGTGCCATGTTCTCCTCCCATGTTTTGGCTTTATCTTTGTTCCCTGGTTTTTAGTAAACCCATCTGTAGTGAATGGTATTGTGAAACTGTGTATTAACTGTTTTAACTGATATTATTCCCAGCACTGCAGCAAGAACACACTGTGGGCCATGGTACCACCTTTGATTCATGTGTGTATCCCAATGACATCAAATTTAGCTTGTGTGTTCCACCATCTGTCAAAGGCAGTATGTAGCCCAGGATGTGCCCCAGTCACATTGTTCTTTGATTCACTGACCAGCTCAGTGCCATCAGTTCATAGGCTCAAATATCACCACAGGTTGACAGATCATCATACTGCCGAATTGGAAATTTCTAAAAGTCAATTTACTGCCTATAAATAGTATCATACATATAACACTAGAAACTGTATTCCTGTTTATCCCCAGGAAGGACAAATGTGTATAGCATAAGCAATGACAGGGTAAACTTCCCTGGCAACATTGTTTCATCTCTATCTTGAAGCGACCATCTCTAGAAACTCTCCTCTGTTGTGATGCCCGTAAAATACTCCACAGTAACAAGGGAGCTGGCCTACTGTGATTGCTGCTTTCTCATGCTTACAGCATTGACTCATTATTTCCTTATAATCCTCTATCTGTCTGCATCCACCTGTTGTGTCTTGATTTATACTTAGTTTGTAAGCTCCTTTGAGCAGAGACTGTGTCTTTATGTTTTGTGCAGTGCCTAGCAAAATAGGGTCCCAAGTGCTACCATAATGAAAATAGCTGTAGTGACAATTAGTTAACAAATAGCTTGTATCTATAAGTCCTTGTTTTAAAGAGGGAATTGAAGGAAGACAATGAGATAGGCAGATCCTTGTACCTCTAGATGGAGCCAATGGCAGAGGTTGTGGTCTTGAATCTTTTGCAACCGTTCTTTGTCCACCTGACTTGGGAGTCTGTTCTGACTAAATGCAGAAGCCACTTTTTCTTAATATCTATCCTAAGCTTTTTCCTTCTTTAGCTGCATGCTGTAGTACCTTGTTCTGCCATCATCTGAGACTGAGTAACTCTTTCTTCACTGATATTGTTAAATTAAAGATATTTATTGGCTGTGCAAATGCCACCCCTGAATTCTTTTTAGATTACATAGAAATAGCTTCTTCAATAACTCCCTGTGTGTCTTAACCATCTAGTCTTCTATCAGTTTCATTGTCCTCTAGATTTTCTATATCCTTTCTAAACTACAATCTCCAAAATTGCACACCATTTACCAAGGTTATGCTAGGCAGCACATTAACCTGTGATTCTCCTTTATGTACATTCAAGAACAGCATTGGATTTCCTTGTTAACTGCATTGCCCTAGAAGCAAGTGGAGAGTTCACTCTCCATTCCCACTGAAACTCTGGCTTCTCTCTTGAACTGAGTAACTGCCCAGATAGCTGCATTGTATAATTTTAGTTCTAGTCCATCAGATCTCAACCTGGGGGTTGCAATTGCTCAGCCCATCCATATTGCTAAGTGGGAGGGGAGTCTCGGGATGGCCCTGTTATGGAAAAGGTTGAGAACTACAGTTCTAGTTTATTATGAGAAGAAAAAATAGTCCCTGTGTATTCTAAGATTCTTGTCTGAGAAACAAGCTATGCTTGTATGCGGTCCTGTAAGTCAAATTTTCATGCAATTTAATGAGTAAGGTAGAGGTACATGTCTGTAACACATCCATTGAGGCTGCAGAATGTTTTCTCTCAATACAGAGTTGGCATTCAGTAAACCTGGATTCTGTTCCCAACTGTACTTCACACTGATGGGGACCTTGGGGAAGTCAGATGACCACCCTGTGCCTCAGTTGCTCCATCTGTAAAATGTAAAGTGTCTTGAGACATACACATTAAGATACCACTATTTATAGTTATACGATTTAAATGAAAGCACTATAGGAGCAAAATGGTAGTTATTTTAATATTTATATTGTGGACCTATGGACCATATAATACTTTGATTTTTCACTGATTAGACAAAACTAATCACCAGTATGCACTGGAGAAAGATGTGTAAGTCAAACAGGGCTACCTGGAAATTACAGAGGAGGAATAACCTTTTTTTTTTAAAGAGCAAATTACTCATTAACAAATGTAACATGGGCCATCAACATAAAGGCCGAGTACAACAGACTCAACATAACATTTCAGAGGAGTTGCCATGCCCCAAAGTCTTTAAGGGATCTCCCTCGATCTTCTGGGTATTGACCAGAAAAATAAATGGACCTATTTCAGAGTGACTAATAAAGTGCTAAAGGGGGAGGTGAAAGACTAATTACTTTGTTAATTAGAAGTGCTTATTGTGCCATAAGCATGAGCTATTTGAAAAATTTAAGTTTGAGCTGACACAGAAGTTTGTTAATCGTTAGAATAATGCAGTGGGTTACATGTGAGCTATTGATGAGTCAGCTGACATAAGTGTCTTTGTTATTTCACTGAACATAGGTTGGAACAAGATGCTTGTCCTGAGATGCTTGTTTTCAAATTATGTTCAGAAAGAACATATACTATTGTATGCAAGAAGTATTAAATATCTCACACAATTCCCAGATTTATATCCATAGTTGTGGTAAATGCAAATTCAAATAAGGCCTGTAATTGCATATGGTTTTTACCCATATTTGCATGTCTACATTTAAAACAAACATCTGGCCCTCTGTTTCTGTTAGGTGGTAGGACTTGAAAAGAGATTTGTAACTTTAATAAAGAAACTCGGTTCTGATTTAGTGGTATATGGACCCATGCAAAACTTGGTGGAATCAGTTTCTGTATAAATACAACCAGCAATCAGAAATAACTAATAAAGAAGGAAATTCACTAAGTAAAAAATAAATATTACCTGTCATTAATTCAAAAACTAAAATGAGCACAACCTTGCTGAAAAGTTATGTTCTTGTATTCAATTTAAAAATCCATATATCCAAGCAAGGTTATTGTTTTTCCTTAATTCCCTGTGATCATTGGGGGATTTATTTTCTTCGAGTGATTTGCAAAAGATTATTTGGTTGTAATTCTCATAGTAAGAGGAATATTTAGGGCTTTATTCTGGCTTATTACAGACAGATGCTTTATGGACGATGGGGGCAGTGGGTATGGTCAAAATGTTTGACAAAAAATGTTTTTGTCAAATGGCCTTTTTAAAAAATGAAGTGTCTTGTGAAAATTGTTCAAATTTTAATTGAAACAATGTTATTGACACTTTTTAATTACTGAATGCTAGGATTTTGTTAAACAAAACATTGGTAATCTTTTGTTATATTCATAATCGTTGAAAAAAAATGAAAGGCCAAAAAAGGGTCAGTTTTTTGAATCCTTCAAAATGAAAATGATGTTGGGGAAAAACGTAATTTAACAAGTTAGTTTGTTTTTCAGCCAGCGGTTAGCCAGAGTAAGAGCTGTGGCATCTTTTTATAGGGTGCTTTCACCTGGTCCTCGTCCATTGGCTTGTGCGCTGTGTACACTGCAGAATGTCTAGCACCAGTGTTAACACTCTAGATACTTGCAGTCCTTGCATATTGGGGAGTAAAGGGACTGAGTCTGCGGGCACCCTTTGCTCAAACACATGGGGGCAGAAGGCTTTGCGGGTACAACTACACTACAAAAAAAAAAATTGTCAGCAAGTCTCAGAGCCCAGGTCCATTGACTCAGGCTCTCAGGGCTCGTGCTATGGGGATAAAAATAGCAGCATGGATGTTTTAGGCTCAGACTGGAGCCTAGGCTCTGAGAGACCCTCCCCCACCCCCCACTGGGTTTCAGGCCCAGGCTCCAGCCCAAGAGGGAACATCTACACTGCTATTTTTAGCCCCCTAGAATTAGCCCCACAAACCCAACTCACTTGACCCAGACTCTGAAACTCTCTGCGGTGGGTTTTTTTTTCATTGTAGATGTACCCAGAGTCTTCTCCTCACATTCTCTCTACTTGCACACCTATGCGGGGCTAGCCACAATCCATCCCTAATCTTTGTTGGGTTTTTCAGCAGAAGTTTCAACAATAAGATCAAAAATAAGACAAGTTGTCATAACTCGGTTTAGACGAGAACCACTATCAGCATATTAAAGCACCCAAGTAAATTATTGGACCTAAGCTGAGTATGTGCTGCTGCTTAATGTGGTAGTCACTTAAAAAGTGTTCTTTCTTGGTGCGTCACTGAAACAAAACACTGGAAAAATTCAGTGATGTTCAAAATAAACCATTTTGTTTTTCAGTTTGTCCACTAAACTGAAAAATCAATTATTCACTTATTCATATTGTTGAAGAAAAATGCAAGCCTACATTGAAAAGCTGCCAAAATCAGTCTGCATATATCAGCTTTAGAAGAACTAGATGACTAAGTTAAACATTCCTTAATGCAACTAAAGTGGGGACTGGACTTTTTTGTAGGATGTTCTAAATTTGTGCTGTGGTCAATCAACCTCGATAAACTTCTTGTTTATTGCTCAGCCCTCCCTCCCATGTCATTTACTGCCCCCCTTTGAGACTTCCATCCCAACATGTATTTTGGCCAACTGTCCTATTTCATGGTGAGTGAGTCAGATTCTACAGTACATCGATTTCATGAAAGTTACTTTGAGTTGGCAGTAGGAGTTGTTTCTGAACAACGTAATAAAAAAATTGCTCCCCGTAGTTAAAAGGGATTGTAAATATAACCTGAAGTGTTTCAAGAAATTGTATTATTTTTTTCAGGAAGTTTTTCTTTCAGATAGTTTAGAGAAGCACAATTGCATGGCATCAACATAGGTGAGAGATTGGACTTCACATTCTTGTTTTTATCTATTAATTATCAGGGGTTATGTACAATATTCTGTGCAACATATCTTCACCAACACATTTAATCCTAATTAATTAGCAGGTGAGGAACATGAATTTTAAAAATTGCTAAACACAAACTAAGACTAAAGGGATGTTTTCTGACTTAGTATCTGCTGGTGTTGCTGTTTGTTGTTTATTATTATTATTATTTGTATTGTGGTAGCAGGACCTCATTTTTGAGATCTGGAACAGTGGGGAAGTGTGAGCTACTATACTTGAGTGAGATTCATGCCTCACTTGGCTGTTGACAGTCAGCAGGAAGGTTTTTGGGACATTAGTGGAGTCAATTGTCTATGCCTATAGGGGAGGGCAAGATGTCAGTGTTTTAAGGAAGTGACTGTTAGACCCTTGGCACTGAAAGTATTTCCAAACATCACTCTGCCTCAAACCCTTTTTTACGTGCAAAAGACTGGTGAGAAGATTGTAGAATGTTTGTTCTAGCAGTGTCTGGATCCATCAGATCTCTGATGCCCTGTCAGCTTGGTTTAAGGCCTAGTACAATATGGAGACTATAGGAGTATAAGAGGGACATGGAATGGCCTTGCTGATTCTTTTAGCTCTGTCAGCTACCTTGGATACCTTTAGACCATGTGATGTTGACATTCATGTGTACTCTCAAAGGAGTAGATGAGGCCAGTTTGAGTGGCTCCGTTCTTTTTCCCTGCAGATTGATAGAAGGGACCACTATGATCATTTGGTCTGACCCCTTGCATAACACAGGCCATAGAACTTCCCTGAAGAAGTCAGTGGAAGAGCTAGGAATAGACTTCAGATTTCCTGGCTCCTAGTCTTGTGTTTTAGCCACAGAACAGTCCCTCCTTCTGGAAGGTCAAGATCCCAAAGGGTAGAGTGGTATCCTCAGGGCCGGCTTTAGGCCGATTCAGCCAATTCGGCTGAATTGGGCCCCGCGCCAAGAGGGCCCCGCGCTGCAGCTGTTCACCCCGCCCCCAGCTCACTTCCCCCTCCTCCCCTTCCCTGCACGCCCCGCCCCCTCCCCTGCTTCCCACGAATCAGAGATTCGCGGGAAGTCTGAGAGGAAGCAGGGGCGGGCCGGCAGCACAAAGTAAGCTGGGGTGGTGGGGTTGGGAGAAGGGCTCCGGGGAGGCGTGGCCCGTTCCCGCAGGCCCCAGCGGCTCCGGCCCGGCCCGGACCCCGCGGCTTGGGTCCCCCCCCCCGCGCAGCCCCCGCGGCGCGGCTCGGGTCTCCCCGTGTCCCCCCCCGTCACCCCCGCGGTGCGGCTCGGGTCTCCCCGTGTCCCCCCCATCCTCCCTGCGGCGCGGCGCGGTGCAGGTCTCCCCGTGTCCCCCCGTTCCCCCCGCGGCGCGGCTCGGGTCTCCCCGTGTCCCCCCCCCGCGGCGCGGCTCGGGTTTCCCCCTGACCCCCCCCGTCCCTCCCCCGCGGCGCGGCTCGGGTTTCCCCATGTCTCTCCCCCCACGGCGCGGCTCGGGTCTCCCCATGTCTCTCCCCCCGCGGCTCGGGTCTCCCCGTGTCCCCCCGTCCCCCCCGCGGCGCGGCTCGGGTCTCCCCCTGACCCCCCCCCGTCCCCGGCGCGTCTCGGGTCTCCCCGTGTCCCCCCCCTCTCCCCGTCCCCCCCGCGGCGCGGCTCGGGTCTCCCCGTGTCTCTCCCCCCGCGGCGCAGCTCGGGTCTCCCTGTGTTCCCCCCCCCCCCCGCGCAGCGGCTCGGGTTTCCCCCTGACCCCCCTCCCCGTCCCCGGCGCGGCTCGGGTCTCCCCGTGTCCCTCCCCCCGCGGCGCGGCTCGGGTCTCCCCGTGTCTCTCTCTCCCCCCCCCCCGCCCCCAGAAATCGGGCCTGCTTTTGCTAAAGCCGGCCCTGGGTATCCTGAGGACTCTTGTTTGGGTGCCCTTACGTTTAACTACTCAACAAGATTATTCAGTGTGTCATAGAAATTCCTGTCCATTCCAGCTGAGGAATAAGGAGAGACGGACACAGCTAATCAAGCAAGGAGCCCCGGGAGGGGCGATCCGTTTATTTCAATTGCAATTGGGTTCGAGCTCATAAGTCAGCAAGAACAAAGAAAACACTTCCACCAAAGCATTATATGCAGTTGACTATGATAATCTATCGCTCTATGATTGTCCAAAATTTGCTATCATTACCATACATAATTAGCAAGCTACATGTATCTGCCCCTCTTATGACCCCTTATTGTTCATCTACTTGGTCCCCCCTTGCGTTATTTTGCAAAACAAGCAGTTAGTTATCTACAGAACGCAGGCACAGAAAGTTCCATTGTCTCCAGGTTTGGAGTTTGGCTACATTTCCTCTTGAAGGAACTTCCCGAGTTAAGACATAGCATAGCTGTGCTGTATATCTTCCATGTGTATGTGACAAATTTGCCCCTTGGCAGTTAAGTAGAATAATTTTATTTCAATTTCCCCCCTTTGATCATGACCCATATAATGGGCTCATGATCATACTTTTCACAGCAGTAGGAGTGTTACAGAAAATACTTAGGGGTCAGAATATCGGCATCTGGTCTGGTTCCCGCCTTTGCCAAGACCGCTCTTTCTTGTAAAGAGAGAAATATTCCCTTTGATTTGCTAGTTGCCCTAGGACATTTAGACATTATTCACTTGGACAGTTTAAACACACACAAAAAATAAACACAAACAACAGTAAAATCATAACACCTCCTTTCAGGAGTCCCTTTAGCCAGCCTGTTAGGGAAGGGAACCAGGAAAATAAACCATCAAACCAATCATGTGTCCAGCTACCTTCATCAGACCTGTCTCGGGCGATGTCTCTTAAGTGGGCTGCTCTGTTAAAGGTATCTTTATAGGTGTCATTTACAAATACACAACACTCTTACCTAAAGCCATACGATTTTGTAAAGCTAACTGTCTAAGCTGCTTAAGTTTAGTGGCTGGATTTGTAACTATGGTAGCAGTTTCATTAGCCATAATTTATAAAATACCCTGGAGTCTTATAACCCTTCTCCTAAGTCTGCGATCGCTAGGGAATGTTGCCCATGTCATTGGTTCAAGGGCTGCATCCTCTTCAGCTTGAGGTTTGCTAGTGTCCCTTACATTTCTAATCTTGCCTTTATGTAATTGTTTCACAATACGAGTGGGGGTAACAACCTGGCAAGATAACAAGAACCTGAGAAGTGTACTAGAAGGGTATGATAGGCTTTATTCCCATACACCCAGTAAGAACCAAACCCTGCTGGAACAGGGCCAGGAGGTGCATCCTGTGTCACTCCCAACGCTTTTTGTAACAGGGATGTATAACGTCCCGTAAACCCAATAGGCCCGTGCTTCGAGGAGATGTCTCTGTCTCTACATTTCTGCCTGCATACAGACATTGTTCCATTGGAGTTTTCCCATACTATTGGTGCAGCTTTCATAGCAGACACTATTGGCGCAGACACCCTTGCGGTTAATGTCATCAGTGGTGTCAAAACAATAAATGAGGGGAGTGGCCCACTCTCCGTCACCACCCGGGCCCACATAGTATTTGCAAGTACTGTTCCCTAAAAACAGGCCTGGCCCATTCCCCAGGAGACACCACTCACCCTGCGCCTTGAGGGTTAACAAATACCTGGAGTTAGGGCTTATACCTTCTTGTTGCCAAGTATGAGTGTTAGCCCGATGGGGAGTAACATACATCTTTGAATGAGTAATATTTGCAGCCATCAAAGGGATAGGAAGGAAAGAAAGTCCTCATTCCGCATCGGGAAGCACCAAGGTGCACACCCAGCATGAGTCATTCCTCCATTCTGGGATTCTATTCCTTACCACATGGCTAAATCTAATGAAATTATTATGGCCATAAGAAAGAGAAGGGGAAAACAACAAAATCAACAGAGGAAACATTTTCACAATAGGTTAAAATACCAACAAATAAAAGAAAAAAGAGCAATAAATGCTAATCCAAATAATACAGTCCAATCTTCTAGATCCATCGAAAACTCAGATATCAGTCATTTAGGGCCTTGGTTGCCCTGTAGTCATCTACTTCGGGTTGGCCTTGCTGGTTGGCCAACAAGCATCGCTCCCTCGCTGGGACCTTATCCAGGGGTTCCCATTTGAGTGAATTTAAGTTTCAGTCCAGGCAAGGTCTGCACCATCCACTGATCCTCTAGTCAATCTTTCATTAGTGAAATGTTGGGTATTTCATTAATTTAGAAGGAGAGTAACAGCATGTGGGACTTTACCACTAGGTGGTGTCCTTGTACCAACTCTTGAGCTTTCTCAACTAACAAAGCTGCAGCAGCCGGGCTTTAAGACATTCTACTGCTCCTCTTGCAACAGGATCCAGTAGTGCTGAAAAATAGACCACAGGCCGTCGCTGTGATCCTAAAGCTTGTGTAAGAACACCAGAGGCCACTCCCGCCCTTTCATGAACGAATAAGGTAAAAGGTTTCCTATAATCCGGGAATCCCAAGGCAGGTGCCAATGCAAGGGCTGTCTTAATACTTTCAAAATATTTGATAGCATCTTTAGTCCATTTCACTGGGTCAGGTTCATCCTTAGTGGTCATCTGCACTAGTGGTTTTGACATTTCCCTATACCCAGGAATCCAGGACCTACAGAATCCTGCCATGCCGAGGAACCCCCTTAACTGTCTCTTTGTCTTGGGCTGGGGTACATTTAAAATGGCACTTATTCTTTCCTGAGCAAGGCTTCTCATTCCTGGTTTTAGTATGTGCCCTAAATACTTCACCTCCTGTGAGCAATATTGAATCTTTGAGGGTGACACCTTGTGTTCTTTCATTGCTAAGGCACATAAAAACTTTATTAGTCTCTTGTGTTTCTGAGCATAATAAAAGATGTTTATAGCTCTGAGGTCCTGTACAAATCTCCAAACAGTGTTCCCTTGGGCATCAGGTTTAGGCTTTTTTACTGGCAAGATGGGTGTGTTAAAGGGCGAATGGCAGGGAAGTAAAATGCTCTGTTCTAAAAATGACTCAATCAAGGGAGTCAGTCCCTCTATTGCCTCTCGTGGAAGAGGGTATTGGGGAATACGAGGGGGGTCCATGTCTGTCCTAACACGTATCCGAATGGGCTCAGCTGACTTTAGTAATCCCACGTCAGTGTTTTTTGTTCCCCATACCCAAGGTGGGACAGCATTTTCCAACTCCCTGGGGAGCATTGCTAAATTTAAAGGAGTTTCGGGATTCATTAGAGCCATCAAGGGGATGACAGAGTCATTTGGCAGGCTCAAAAGAATGCCTTGGTCAGAGCAGTGAATAGTACCCCGGAGTTTGCACAGCAAATCGCATCCCAATAAACTTGTTGGTCCTTGGGTAAGTAGGAAGGCATGTTCCTCAGACAGGGGCCCTATGTGTATGTTTAAAGGTTTGGAAATCTGACAATGAAAAGGATTTCCCTCAATTCCCATAACACATTCAATTTTGCCACTCTTAGGAAGATCCAAATCAGTAAGGGTGGAGATGGTGGCTCCTGTATCTAATAAGCAATCATACTGTTTTCCTCCAATCATCAAAGGAACTAAGGGATCATTGCGGGATAAGGAAAACACTGGGCAACATAACAACATGGAACCCCCTTCATCCTGTTAGTCATAAAGTCCCCCATCCTGCATCACCCCCTAGAAGGGTTTTCCTCGGCCTCTGCCAATGCCAGGCTCTGCTCCCTTCAATACAGCCGCCAACATTCTTATATTCCCTTTTTCTTCCTTCACCCTCTCAGCCTTTTGTCGGGCTTTTCGCCCATTAAACACTCTGGTGGCAATAGCTATCTGAGGGACAAGCATCCCTGCAAATCCTTCCACATCATTTAATCTCCACCTTATATCTTTCACAGCCTGGTCTTTAAACAATCTTCTTATCACTGGCACGTTTGCTTCTGCCTCAGGATCTAGACCCCCAAACAACCTAGCAGCTTTCATCAGTCTTTCATAATAGTCTTGGGGGTGTTCATCTGGGCCTCGATGGACAGAAGTTACTTTACTCCAATTAGTAGTTCTCTGCCCAGCCTCTTAATTCCGTTTAAAATTAGTCTTTAAAGAGGTTAACTTATATTGATCTCCAGCATTGTTGTAATCTCAGTTAGGATCACTCCCATTACATCTCCTGCTGTCAGGGCATTCCATCCTGGTGGCGGTGGGGGTAAATCACCTATAGACTCCTGAGCTCGACTGAGCACTTGTTTCCTTTCTTTCAATGTCCTATGTACAGATTCTGGGTCATCCCTGACCTTTGGGGTGGTAATCTTCCTATACAATAGGTCACTGATAGAGAAGGAAGTGTGGACATAGCGGTCAACAACCTGACCCTCTCCGCTATGAACAGGGTAATGTCTTAAGGGCAACTGGAGTACCGGAGGGTCCGGCCCTTCTTGTTTAATGAGCTTGAAATTGACGTCTCCAGGAACACACTTGGGAGACTAACCCCATGAGCCGGTCGAGGAGTTGGGCAGACTTCACCTGCGAACGTGGCTTCGGGTATTATAGGCCACTGGCAAATCAGGATACAATGTGGCTTGGGGTCAGGGTAGGGTTGGAGGCAGATCCTGCACCGGTGCAGAGGCGGTCCCTGGAACCACCTGATTTACCTGAATGGGAAGGGGTTGAGGGGATGCAGCTGGTGGGGGAACTGGCCTATATTCATCTTCCTCTACTCTACACTGCTGGTAAGGAGGAGGTTTAGCTTGTTGTAACATGAGAGTGCTCTCTTTATCTTTGCAAATTGGGGCAGCATTATAAAACAAATACAAATAATTCATTTGTTCGAGTCTGAAATCTTCCAGGATGTTTCTCAAGGTTTTGAGGTGAACCTCATTAAACGACCCATTTTCTGGCCACTGTTTCTCTGGTGGCTGATTTAAAGTATAAGAGGTCCAGGCTGTTATACAAACGGTTTTAAGTCGCCGCTTGGACAACCAGCGGTGCCGCCGAGTCTTCCCAAATTCTTGAGAACACATCCCAGAAGTGTGCCAGCATCGAATTTCCCCTGACTATTTCCCGTGTTAGGTCTAACTGACTCCTAAATTCCCTGCTTCAGTTCTCCACCATCCGCAGTGTTACTGAGAAAAAAGCCCTGGAGTCAGTGACGGTTTCCTTTATGTCCCGGGGAGACCACCCAGCTATCCAGTCAGCCTCTGTTCCTGCCTGGGTAATCTCCTGTCATCCGAAACTTGTTTTTATACTGGGCTGGCACTCTAAAAGTGTTTAACTGCCAGACGGATGTCCCAGTAATTTCACCGAGGCTGTCCCAAGGAAACCGTCGGGTCTAAGACCCACGTGTACACGTAACACAAAACAGAGACCATTTACCTATCTCCTGATGAGGCCTCTTCCAACACAATCTGTCTCGTTGCTTGTGGTCCGTCTCTCAGAGTCCTCGTTATCGTCCCCACCGGGGGCCAGCTCCCAAGACAATACAACCCAAGGTAAACTCACCTCAGCGTGCGCTGGTCCTTCTCGAGGGAGGGGCCCCGGAGCGGTTCTGAGCTGGACAAGTCCTGCCGTGGTCGCCAAAACGGTCATAGAAATTCCTGTCCGTTCAAGCTGAGGAATAAGGAGAGACGGACACAGCTAATCAAGCAAGGAGCCCCGGGAGGGGCGATCCATTTATTTCAATTGCAATTGGGTTCGAGCTCATAAGTCAGCAAGAACAAAGAAAACACTTCCACCAAAACAATATATGCAGTTGACTATGATAATCTATCGCTCTATGATTGTCCAAAATTTGCTATCATTACCATACATAATTAGCAAGCTACATGTATCTGCCCCTCTTATGACCCCTTATTGTTCATCTACTTGGTCCCCCCTTGCGTTATTTTGCAAAACAAGCAGTTAGTTATCTACAGAACGCAGGCACAGAAAGTTCCATTGTCTCCAGGTTTGGAGTTTGGCTACAGTTCCTCAGGAACTTCCTGAGTTAAGACATAGCATAGCTGTGCTGTATATCTTCCATGTCTACATGACAAATTTGCCCCCGGCAGTTAAGTAGAATAATTTTATTTCAAGTGGGTTAGTGTGGAAGTATACAGTACAGTGTTGTTGTGTGCTGATGACATGACAACATTTAGCTCTGTGCTTTCATCTGTTCCGAGCCATCTGGAGCAGTGGAATAATTTACCCCATCCAAAGGATACTGGGGTATGATGAGAGCTCGCTTGGCTGAGAGAATAGTGAAGTGATGATTGTCAAGGGAGCAGGCTGACAAAATGTCAGATTATCTATGGACCCCTGATTTAGGGTGTTTGCCTACTTTGTTGCTCTGGTTTGAAACCTACAGCAGGTCTACACTACTGGCTAAGTTGATCTAACTTACGTCAATCAAGGGTGTGAAAAAGACCTGAGCAATGCAAATTACAGTGGCCTAAGCGCTGTCTATACTGGTCTACTTCCGCCTCCCATGGAGATGGAATAATTATCCCAATGGGAGAGTGCTCTCCTATCAATATAAAGTGTATTCACGGATGCGCTACAGCTGCACCAATGTAGCGCTTCTAGTGTAGACCTGTCCCTGGGCAGTGTGGCCAAGTGAACAGAGTGCTGGACTGAGCCTCCAGAAAGCTGGGTTCTATTTCCAGCACTGCAATTGGCCTGCCAGTTGACCTTAGGCAAGTTGCTTCATCTCTGTGTGCTTCATTTTACTCATCTGTAAAATGGGGATAATGATACTGACCTTTTTGGTAAAACGCGTTGAGATGTACTGGTGTGAAGAGCAAAGTATTATTTTTTATAATGAAGCTCCTTTTAACAGCCTAAGCAATTCATGGGAGAAGTTGTTTCTGAGGCAAAACTAGAATGATGCATGGTTTTAATTTCTTTTACTCTACACTGTAACTAATACTCAGATAACAGTTGTCAGATTTTGATATTTTTACCTATCAATGATTACGTCTTTTTCCTCCCCAAAATACTATTTACATGGCTGTCTATTTGCCTTTTATTAACAGCCTACAGAACCAACGGTACAGAGAGAAATAGGTTTTACCTGTGGAATGAGTACCCTTCAATCTGTAATGTGTTCATTCAGAAGTTCTTAAATTCTTCTGGTCTCAAGTGACTCTTTCTTTTATACAGAAACTGCAAGTCACTAATCTAATCTTTATTCCTGATAATGGATTTACTGGGTAGGTGTAAATGATATGCAGATTAGGCACATAATACAACAGAGAACTAGAAATGTGTTGTCGGTTAGTACACCCATAATAAAAAATGTTAGCATGACATCCTGTAGGAAATGTCAGAGACCGGTTATCATTTTAAGCTTAACATGTCCACAACTGCATTCTGCAGGGCTTTGGAGCTGTATTCCGGCTCTGCTTCAGCTCCGGGCAAAAACCTGCAGCTCCACTGCTGCAGAACTGCTCCGCGCTCAGGGCCAGCTCCAGGCACCAGCCCAGCAAGCAGGTGCTTGGGGCGGCCAAGGGGAAGGGGCAGCATGTCGGGCTGTTTGGTGGCAATTCGGCGGCGGATCCCTCTTGAAGGGAAGCACCTGCCACCGAATTCCTGCTGAAGAAGAAAGCAGCGTGGTGGAGCTGCCGCCGGAGTGCCACCAATTGCAATTGCGATCGCGGCTTCTTTTTTTTTTTCCCCGCTGCTTGGGGCGGCAAAAACCCTGGAACCGGTCCTGTCCACGCTCCAGCTCTGGGCTCCGCTCCATCACTCAGGCCTGAAACATTGTTATCCTCTTTGACTATGCCCTCTCTAGAACTTCACATCCAAGCCATGTCCAACTCTTGCCATTTCTTCATCCATAAGATTTCTGTGACAGGCCTTTTCTCTCTGTCTGCACCCCTAGAATCCAAGTCCTCATCACTTCATGCGTTGACTGCTCCAACCAATTTTTCCCTGACATTCTCCTCTCTTCCATCAGGTATGTTCCAAATGCTGTTGCCAAGGTCATGTTTCTGTCCTGGCATTCTTAGAACTGGCTGGAAAAGAAGAATACCATCTTGCGAAAAAATTTAAGGTTTCCAAATTTGTATTCCTTTCAATATGGAATGAAAAAGAGACCTGAGATTTATCATGCAAGGAAGAGGCAAAGAGTAACAAGAAGGGTTTCTTCAGGTATGTTAGCAACAAGAAGAAAGTCAAGGAAAGTGTGGGTCCCTTACTGAATGAGGGAGGCAACCTAGTTGACAGAGCATGTGGAAAAAGCTAATGTACTCAATGCTTTTTTTGCCTCTGTCTTCACGAACAAGGTCAGCTCCCAGACTGCTGCAATGGGCAGCACAGCATGGAGAGGAGGTGACCAGCCCTCTGTGGAGAAAGAAGTGGTTCAGGACTATTTAGAAAAGCTGGATGAGCACAAATCCATGGGGCCGGATGCGCTGCATCCGAGGGCGCTAAAGGAGTTGGCGGATGTGATTGCAGAGCCATTGGCCATTATCTTTGAAAACTCATGGCGATCGGGGAGGTCCCGGATGACTGGAAAAAGTCTAATGTAGTGCCCATCTTTAAAAAAGAGAAGAAGGAGGATCCGGGGAACTACAGGCCAGTCAGCCTCACCTCAGTCCCTGGAAAAATCATGGAGCAGGTCCTCAAGGAATCAATTCTGAAGCACTTGGAGGAGAGGAAAGTGATCAGGAACAGTCAGCATGGATTCACCAAGGGCAAATCATGCCTGACTAACCTAGTTGCCTTCTATGAGGAGATAACTGGCTCTGTGGATGAGGGGAAAACAGTGGACTTCTTATTCCTTGACTTTAGCAAAGCTTTTGATACAATCTCCCACAGTATTTTTGCCAGCAAGTTAAAGAAGTATGGGCTGGATGAATGGATTATAATGTGGTGTGACAGACCCAGACCAGTGGGGTACAGGAGTCTGGTAGAGGGCAAATATACTGGTCACTGGATGAGTAGTTTTCTGTTCCCTGAGTGACCAGAGCAGGGGCTGCACTAGAATAATCAGGAACCTGCTAGAACCAGTTAAGGCAGGCAGGCTAATTAGGACACCTGGACCCAATTAAGAAGAAGCTGCTAGAATCAATTAAGGCAAGCTAATCAGGGCACCTGGGTTTTAAAAGGAGCTCACTTCAGTTTGTGGTGCGAGTGTGAGGAGCTGGGAGCAAGAGGCGCAAGGAGCTGAGAGTGAGAGGGTGTGCTGCTGGAGGACTGAGGAGCACAAGCATTATCAGACACCAGGAGGAAGGTCCTGTGGTGAGAACAAGGAAGGTGTTTGGAGGAGGCCATGGGGAAGTAGCCCAGGGAGTTGTAGCTGTCATGCAGCTGTTACAGGAGGCACTATAGATAGTTGCCGTCCACAGGGCCCTGGGTTGGAACCCGGTGTAGAGGGCGGGCCCAGATTCCCCCCAAACCTCCCAATTGACCTGGACTGTGGGTTCTTCCAGAGCGGAAGGTCTCTGGGCTGTTCCCCAACCCACATGGTGAATCTCTGCGGCAAGAAAATCTGCCAAAATTGCAGGACCCACCAAGATAGAGGAGGAACTTTGTCACAGTGGATAGAAAGCTGGCTAGATCGTTGGGCTCAACGGGTAGTGATCAATGGCTCCATGTCTAGTTGGAAGCTGGTATCAAGCGGAGTGTCCCAAGGGTCGGTCCTGGAGCCGGTTTTGTTCAATATCTTCATTAATGATCTGGAGGATGGCGTGGACTGCACTCTCAGCAAGTTTGCAGATGTTTGGGAGGAGTGGTAGATCTGCTGAAGGGTAGGGATAGGATACAGAGGGACCTAGACAAATTAGAGGATTGGGCCAAAAGAAATCTGATGAGGTTCAACAAGGACAAGTGCAGAGTCCTGCACTTAGGACGGAAGAATCCCATGCACTGCTACAGACTAGGGACCGAATAGCTAAGTAGCAGTTCTGCAGAAAAGGACCTAGGGGTTACAGTGGATGAGAAGCTGGATATGAATCGACAGTGGGCCCTTGTTGCCAAGAAGGCTAACAGCATTTTGGGCTGTATAAGTAGGGGCATTGCCAGCAGATCGAGGGACGTGATCATTCC
This sequence comes from Malaclemys terrapin pileata, assembly GCF_027887155.1. Lineage (NCBI taxonomy): Eukaryota > Metazoa > Chordata > Testudines > Emydidae > Malaclemys > Malaclemys terrapin. Next base: position 32,054,013 of record NC_071512.1, read on the forward strand.
CCTCTATTCGACATTGGTGAGGCCTCATCTGCAGTACTGTGTCCAGTTTTGGGCCCCACATTACAAGGAGGATGTGGAAAAATTCCAGCAGGCTGGAACACATGACTTCTGAGGAGAGGCTGAGGGAACTGGGATTGTTTAGTCTCCAGAAGAGAAGAATGAGGGGGGATTTGATAGCTGCTTTCAACTACCTGAAAGGGGGTTCCAAAGAGGATGGATCTAGACTGTTCTCAGTGGTACCAGATGACAGAACAAGGAGTAATGGTCTCAAGTTGCAGTGTGGGAGGTTTAGGTTGGATATTAGGGGAAAAAATTTTACTAGGAGGGTGGTGAAGCAATGGAATGGGTTACCTAGGGAGGTGGTGGAATCTCCTTCCTTAGTGGTTTTTAAGGCCAGGCTTGACAAAGCCGTGGCTGGTATGATTTAGTTGGGAATTGGTCCTGCTTTGAGCAGGGGGTTGGACTAGATGACCTCCTGAGGTCCCTTCCAACCCTGATTTTCTATGATACATAGTTTGTTAATAGGTAAGGTGTCCATACTTGGTGCTGGGGAATATGCAGCATAGTTCCTGGGATTTGTAGATTCAACAATAGGGGTTGGTCACAGCAAATATCTTCTTGTGTTCAGCTACTTACATGGAGCTCTTAACATCTCCAGCTTCAAAGAAGAAACTGAGGAAGGAATTTTGCAACACACTGCTCATGCCATAGCAGTTGAAGCAAATCTGACCTTAGGCCGGCAAGGCTGTGCTAAACCAGCAAGAGATTTTGACCTAAAACCAGCAAAAGTGCCAGGATCATACCTGGATGGTACAAAGCATGTGAGAATCAATTTAGATGTTGCAAAGAGAATGTTAAATTAAAACACGCTCTCATGGCATTTCACACCACACATTTTGCCGTTCAATCTGTACAAAAAGATCTATGCAAGGCTAGGTTTTAATAATAGTACCACCGTCTATATTTAGTAGGTGGTATTATTATTCATCTGAATTAGGCCTTAAGAACGGCCATACTGGGTCAGACCAAAGGTCCATCTAGCCCAGTATCCTGTTCTCCAACAGTGGCCAATGCAAGGTGCCCCAGAGGGAATCAACAGAATAGGTAATCATCAAGTGATCCATCCCCCTGTTGCCCATTCTCAGCTTCTAGCAAAGTGCAAGGTTAAAGGCCCACATGTGGGGAAAAAATATGTATCCAGAACTTCCACAGATGACTTCCCCTTAAACCTTAACTTGCATCTCTATACTGGCAAAAGTGCCACAATTGTTCATGGTAACATACTACAGTTTTGTGGTAGTTCTGGTCATTCCTATGTGTCTCATATAAACATCTGAGCTGCATTCTGAAATAAAGTTGTCCAGTGAACAGTCATAAAAACAAGTTCAACTCCGCACCGAGCACATTAGGACCCACACACTAACCACCACACTGTCTTTCGTAATAAATGGTTGACATTTGCAGCACTAATCTAAGCACAATCTTTCAGATAATATACTGTATTGTATTGTATTGTATTGTAGGCAGGTATTATTGTTGCAAAGTGAAGGTGCATCATGAAATGATTATTTTTCAAGCCCAGCAATCCATCACCAAGGTTGGTTTTATCACCTGTATGATATGAGCTTGCTGAGATGGATGTTTAGGAGCTAAACCTGAGCTTTATTTTCAGTTTATTTGTCATAACCTGAGAAACCTGAAGTGGGAGAGTAAAGTAGGAAGGCTGTTTTGGAAGTAAAATGTAAAAATAGAGATTCTTTTCTGTGCCTCTTTATAGTAATTCATAACTCATCTGCACAAATTTACTCAGGTCTGAAGTTTGGCAGTTTAGATTTCATTCTCAGAGGGCATATCTCTGATGAAAGTTTAATAAAGCAAACTCTGTTTAGCCAAACTGGAATGGCCGAAGTAGAAATTAGCATTTTTCAGACGCTTACAATCACAATTGCATCACATTTAAATCTTTTAAAAGAGTACTTTGTGTTCGGTTACATTGGATCATTGTTTCTTGGTGTCATACGATTGTGTAACTTGGTTTTTGTACACTAAAATGGCTAAGGTAAAGATCATCTTTTAGATTGTCTTCTGTTTATGATTAATACATTTCTGATGACATTTCACAAGTTATGAAAGGCTTCTTTTTTATACCATAGTAACAAAGATTTTTTTCATATATTACATTTCTATGGATTTGAATTATATAGTAGATCTTAATTCTTCCATTTAATCTAATTGCATGTCCATTAAAGAGGTGTTGAGCTCTATCCCATGTACTTGAAATGATTACAACAAAACATGAAAATACACAGACCACTGAAAGTAGGCCAACAGGTAACTACAATTCATATAAAAATGGATTAAAGCATGAAAATTCACAGTTAGAGGGACGTGTGAATCTTGTAATATGCAAGTACAATGAAATGGCACATTAATGATTTCCATAATTTCCATTATACCAAAACAATGGGAGACATACAGTCACATACCTATCTTGGAGGTGGTATGGTCCAATCACTGTGTCATTAAGCACCATAGTATAGGCGCCTGTTAACTGTGAATTTCTTTGCTTTAATAGATTTAAAGAGCTCAATCTGTGTAGCTTATCAAAACAAAAGATTGAGAGGTGACTTGATGGATATGTATAAGTACCTTCGCAGGGAGAAAGTACTGAAGGGCTCTTTACTCCAGGGGAGAAAGGAATAAAGGGCCAATGGCTGGAAGCTGGAGCCAGACAAATTCAAATTAGAAACTAGGCACAAATGTTTAACAGCAAACGTGATTAACCATTGTAAAAAATTACCAAGAGAAGTGATGGATTCTCCATCTCTTGATGTGTTTAGATCAAGACTGCGTGTCCTTCATGAAGCTATGCTTTAGCCAAACAGAGTTGTTTTAGTCAGACAAGTTATTGGACTCAGTACAGCCAATCATTAGATCATTTAGTCTGACTGTGTATATCACAGGCCATTAGCTTTCACCAAGTCAGACTAGATGATCTAATGATCCCTTCTGGCCTTAAATATTTATTGACTCATATAATTTGTTTCTCAGAGTTAGGGCCTGGACCCCCTCACATAATTCTTACTGAAAGCTAATGGAATTATTCTCATGAGTGAGACTTTGCAGGTTTAGGTCTTCTGTGTTGGGAAGGAGTGGGACTTCGGGTTGCTCACACAACTAGCTAGTTCATATTCTAGCCAATGATTTTAGTTGATCATTTATTGTGTGATGTTATGATTAACTAACATGTTACGTTATATATAATCATTGTATGCTAAATAGAGTTAAGTTCTAGGATTATAGAAGTATAAGATTGATCAGTAGTTAGCAGGGGGAAATTGAGCTCCCTACTGAGCTCCCTACTATTCTTTGTATGTATAAATATCTTCTTTCTGTGTGTTCCATTCTATGCATCTGATGAAGTGGGCTGTAGCCCACGAAAGCTTATGCTCAAATAAATGTGTTTAGTCTCTAAGGTGCCACAAGTACTTCTGTTCTTTTTGAGAGAATAGTGATTTGTCTGGTTTCACCCATTTAGTTGTTGTGAGGTATTTGATACACTGGATGAAGTACACTGGATGAAGTACACCACATGTTGTGATAGACATGTAGGACTCTGGGATCTTGAAATGTGTGTTGTGGGGTATTGATCATTGTACCAGTGGAGATATGTCTGCAGGTTTTGCACTTGTTGTTGTGGCACTGTCTGGTGCAGAGGTGTTAATTGCCCACTTCATCTTAAATGGTCTCTTGTGACATATTTTCCCCCTTATGCTAAAGAATCTGTCCCACCTTGTATTTAACTGTGACACTGAGTACCTTTTCCATACCTGAAGAGCTCTGTGTAGCTCTAAAGCTTGTCTCTTTCACCACTAGAATTTAATCCAATAAAATATATTACCTCACCCACCTTCTCTCTCTCTCTCTCTCTCAATATTGGGATTGGGATTGGGTGGCTAAAGCCCTGAGCTCTGCCATCCTGTGGGGCAGAAGCCTTGAGCCTCCTGCCCTACTGGGCTAAAGCCCAGAGTCCTGAGCCCTGGCACCTAGCAGGGTAGAAGCCCGGACCCTCCTCCCTCCCCACACACACACACTTTTGGGGCTAAAGCCTAGAGTCGTGGTGCCCTGTAGGGCAGAAGCCCCATGCCCTGCAGGGGAAAAGCCTGGAGCCCTGAGTACCAGCACCCAGTAGGTGGAGCCCTCCTCCCCTCGCCCCCGCTGGGCCCTGGAGTTTTTATAGCATGTTGGGTGGGCCAAAGAAAGGTTGAGAACCCCTGACTTGAACAGTACCTTGGCTGTGTGGAGAACTTTACAGATTAAAAAGACACAGTACCTGTCCTGAAGAGTTTACAATCTAAAGCCCTGATTCTGTGATTTAAGTGGTAGCAACTGAATGGGTAAGGGATGTAAAATCCAATTTTGAGCAACATGACATGAGTGAGTATGAAAATCACAGTGGAAGCAGTAGACAAATGGAGAAGGGTTATAAAAGATCACATGGCTGAATGCACCTAAATTGGTTTGTTTTCCGCTTCCCCCATCCTATTTAAAAAGAAAAGCATAGTCATTGTGTTATTTATAATGGTTGGAATTAAAGACCCTTACATATCTTTTCTGTTAGTTCATCAGTTCTGTAGAACTATGACCTGTTCATCTCTGCTTCACAAGTAGTACACAATTCAGAATGGCAAAAAATCTGTTCGCTAGGTATAATAAAACTACCAAGCTGAGAAAAAAATCACTGCTTTAAAAGAAGGAAGAAAAGACAAAACATGTAGTGTTTGTTAAAGCTTCCAGATTAACATCCCTGGAGAATGAAGCCCTCTGTCATAGGGCAGATACTGCACAAGCTTCCCCCATCACCCATCAGTGAAGGGTGTTCTCTACAGACTGTAAATGTGAGAAAATGAAAATCTACCTTTAGTTTTTCCAGAAAAGTTGGAACAAAGAAGAGAAATACATTAAGACAAATTATCTGCCTCTGTCCTGTTCCCCCTCCCTTTTGGCATTTTGAAGGTGCTTGTCATGATATTCAAACACCAATTTCACTACCACCAGGATTTTTTCCCCCTCCCCATACAGCTGTAGCTTCAGATAGCAAATTCTGATTCCACCCAGAAGCTCTGTCTTCTTATAAATAATTATGGTAGATTTAATTTATGAAAGAAATGTGCCCTGTCCGTGCAGCAGAGGGGAATATAATGCTGAATGTTTGGTTTGTTCTTTTAAGCTGTCTTTGTATGACAGGACAGAAACTCTTACTTTAATACAGAGAAGTGTAGGTGAGTTTTAAAGGTTAAAAACCATTGTTTAAAAAAATCTTGTGCCAACGGTAACATCTTAGATTATTATAGCTGAAAGGATTTTTAACATCTCATTTGATTTTCATCTGTTAGGCACTTTATTTTTTGTTCCAATATAGACCATAGAAATATAGACTCATTTATGTTTGGAGTCACATTCTGACAGTAGGCTCTCATGCGCTAACCCCATGTTGCAATGTTGCTGGAATGTTGAAATCTACACTTCTTTTTCCCACTGACTATTTGATATGTCATGGAAATATGTCTCTGTGTGATCCTTTGGAAAAATCTTTTACAAAATCTGAAACCACAATTACATACCCAAGAGGTGTCCCTTTGCTTCCAAAAGAGAAGAATGAGTATGGAGATCAGGCTCTTTCTGCAGCCCTTGACTTCCCCAAATTCTCATGCAGGCCAACTGGTATTTTGTAAGTGGGAAAATAACAGTTGAAAGATGTGTAAGGCCCAATTGTGTGAGATGCCAAGTGCCCTCAGCTTCCATTAATGGCAATGGGAATGCTCAAAACTTTGCAGAACCAGTTCTTCCCCCTATGCGTAGTTTCTTCTAGGAGGAGAAAATGTGGAGGGCAGCAGCTGTGGAAGGGCAGTAGAGATTTAAGAACAGCCATACTGGGTCAGACCAAAAGTTCATCTAGCCCAGTGTCCTGTCTTCTGACAGTGGCCAATGCCAGGTGCCCCAGAGGGAATGGACAGAACAGGTATCATCAAGTGATCCATTTCTTGTCACCCTTTCCCAGCTTCTGGCAAACAGAGGCTAGGGACACCATCCCTGCCCATCCTGGCTAATAGCCATTGATGGACCTTTCCTCCATGAATTTATCTAGTTCTTTTTTTGAACCCTGTTATAGTCTTGGCCTTCACAACATCCTCTGGCAAGGAGTTCCACAGGTTGACTGTGCGTTGTGTGAAAAATACTTCTTTTTGTTTGTTTTAAACCTGCTGCCTATTAATTTTATTTGGTGACCCCTGGTTCTTGTGTTATTGGAAGGAGCAAATAACATTTCCTTATTTATTTTTCTCCAAACCAGTCATGATTTTATAGACCTCAATCATATCCCCACTTAGTCACCTTTTTTCCAAGCTGACAAGCCGCAGTCTTATTAATCTCTCCTCATATAGCAGCCGTTCCATGCCCTTAATCATTTTTGTTGCCCTGTTCTGAACCTTTTCCAATTCCAGTATATCTTTTTTGAGATATGGCAACCACATCTTTGCAGCTTGTGGTATTTTCCTCCTAACTTGATAGCTTCAGATCTGCTTCAATTAACACAATTAACCAAGGTGAAAAAATGTGTTGGATAAGACCACTGTGCCCTCCGAGAGGTAACAAACCTCATTGCTCACAAACGACAGGAAAGGCAGAGTAGTGTAGGCTGAGATCCTCCATTTAAGTTACAGTTAACATAATTGGAACCATCTTCTGGAAGCTACATACTCTCGGTATGAAATACCTTTATAGAAAATAAGTTTGTCCATTTCAGCTTCAGTTTTCAGTATAATCACTAAGTGATCTTATAGGTGGGTATTCCCAGATAAAAGACTGTAGTGTGGGTAGGTGTTAGGCAAGGGAATGGGTCTGAAGGGATTGCACCTGTTAAGACTAATTGCATGACCTCTGGCACTGAAAGAGTTGCACCTGATGGGGAGCAGTGGGGTTGGCGCTCTACTCCACCTCTGAAAGGGTAACACTTCCAGAAGAGTGAATAGAGGAGGTGGTGAACTGATCTAGCGCATGGCTTCTCAAACTGGAGGTAGTGAACAGTGAACAATCACCCTTCCTTCCTTTAGGGCTAGATGGGGACAGAAGGGGCATGCAAGCTTTTTCTGTTGTAACATGGGATTGTGCTATGGAAAAATTGAGAAACACAGCCCTAGAACAGAAAGGGGGATGCCTGCTGTGGAATGACTGGGAAGGAAGGGAGACATCCAGAACCATGGCTGGTTGACAAGAGGCTGCTCTCCCTCATTTGGCCTTTAACTGTCTCTTCTCACAATCCTCCTATGGTGAGGCTTCAAAGTCCTGACTCAACCTACCTGCAGAGTCAGGAGAGTAAAAAGCTTATCTATTTTTTTCTAAACCCCTGCTGGAGTCTCAAGGCCACAGGGCCGAAACTGTTCTAATATAACTTCACATGTTTTCAGGATCTGACGAATCCAGTATGTGTAGTCCAAATATTTTTAACCTGGGAGGGCAGGGAGTGGGATGGGAAGGGCTTTATAGCAAAGGGAAACTTCAGCATAAAACAACTCTTAGTAAGGAAATTGAGATAAGGAGGTTCAAAACTGGATCATTGAAATTGTCTATTTGAATTGAATTGAATTAGCACTAACTTAATCCCTCTCCTACAGTTTTTAAACCCACACATGGGAGTTCTGAACAGAGGAGGCAGGTCCAAGTTTGTTTTAATTGTTTACTAGGAAGACTTCATGGGACAATTACTGCTGTCAAAGATAATTTTATTTATTTGTTTCATCAGGCATTGTATGGCAAAACACAATAAAATTATCTTTGACAGCAGTAATTGTCCCATGAAGTCTTCTTCATAAAAATGGGTGAACCTTAGGAAGTAGAGTTCAGGTTCACTCTCATTAGCTGAAACTGAAGGAGAGAGAAACTCTTGATTTTTAATATTTTTGGAGGGATGATGGATTTTAAAAAAAACCCTCTCATCTTGAGTGCTTCAGATTTCATCTTATGGATACTTTTAATCAGACTTCTCCAGATAAATATTAAATATCACCTTATTACCAGCACTGTGGATTGTGGATCTGGGTTCTCTCTGATTTTTAAATGTAATAACATGACAGATAGATGTCAGAGCTCAGTGTGAAATGAGAGACTGCCAAAGGGCTCATGTACTCTAAAAGTTCTGTGTTTGAGGATGTCTCAGGAATAGCATACTAAGAGTTTGTCCTTAGCATGTCACCGTGATCTCTCTCTCATCCATCAACAACCCCTATTTCCTCAGTCCTTGATCTGTTACAGAGTTTTGCTGATGTGAATGACAAAATAGATGAGAACAGCGGGGTGTATAATACCATTGGTACATCAGACCCTGAGACAATATTTTAGTTTAAACATGAACGGTTTTTTCTTTGCCTAATTTTTGTTATTGTTCTTTGCAATGATTACATTTTTATCCTCTCCTATCTCTTCACTTCTTTAACTGCTCACCTTTTTTTACTTTTTAAAAGGATATCCATCTTAGTTTGTGGCCGAATATGTAGTTTCCTTAAAATAAGGGTTGAGGACGGGGAATTACAAAACCTAACATGACAGAAATGGTTCTTTTAATCAAATAATTGATACCAGCTGTTCAAACATCTTAACAACTTCCTGCACTGTTGTGAACTTAGAGAGCTGTAGCAGCAACATTTATTGGTTTCCAAACTCATTCACATTGTCAACCACTTCCTAAAATAGAGACTGTCTTGTGGGTCCTTTTGCTCCTAAATCTGAATTCCACACCTTTCCTGCTAAGTGCTTGATTATATGAAAAGTAAAAGGAGTCAATATGAAAATAAACTGTATTTATTGTGATGGGGTCAGTTATTTGGTCATGTCCCCATCATAAATGCTGTTATTTCCTTGCCCAGGCCAGATCCTCAGGTGATGTAAACTGGTGTAGATTCACTGATTGTAAGATTTGACATTTGTCCAATCTGGTTTGGAATTTATTGATGAAATGTTTTTACTTGGAAAACTGAAACGTTTTGTGGAAACGTATTGGTTTCAAGGAAAATTTCATTGGGAAGGGATCTCAGATCCAGGATGGAATCTCTGGTCAAAACAGGGGAGAGCACAACTGACACTGGTTGCTCTGGGATGTGGGAGATCCAGGTTCATGTCCCTGCACCGAATCTGGCACAGCAGGGCTATAGAGTCTCTCTCTTTGTTTATGTGAACATTTTTGAAAGATGTAGTTTGCCTTCTAATGTGGAATGAAAACAAGTGTTGAAACCTCAAAATTTTTCATGAAACAGAATTCTTGTTTTCAGGCCAAACAAGAATTTAGTAGTTTAGAAGTGCCTGGAGTGTCTGTATTCCTCCACTGATCTATTCTCCTGAGGTCAATTTGCAGTTTAATTTGATTTCCTTGTGTGACTGCTACTGCTATTCCAGTTTTGTCATCTGCAAGTTTTTGGGTTCTTTTAATCCAAGTTCAATTTAAACCATAGGATACCTGAGAAAAATATGAAACAGCTGCTCAGGATGCACAGGGGCTGCTTAGTATAGCTGGTGAAAAAATGGTCTGAACACCCTAACTAACGTTCCTAACCTGAGCTATGGTTAAGAAGTATCCTTGCTCAAAGACTGACAAGTGCTAATCATTATAATAGAAGTCTCTCTGTGGATGACCTGTCCATGGATCGAAGTTTGAGAAAGCGTGTGCTTGTTCATGAGGTGCTAAATATGAAACTGATTAGAACAAAAGTGAAACTAGCCTGTCTATATTCATTGCCCGAGCTGTGATATTTAAAAGTAACAGCACAAATGGCGATTTCAGTGTTTTATTTTCAAAGCAGTGCAAAATGAGCCTGAGAGTTTGCAGTTTGAATAATTTAAGATATATTCTTAGTTGAGGTCAGGAAACAATATTTCTCCATGAGTTTTATGCTGACAGTGTTCTTTTAAGATTTCTGTACATTTTCCTCTTCCAAGTTCTCCCTTTGTGTCCTATCTTTCCATCCCCACTGGTTACCTCCAAAGCTCTCTGAATGTTGCCCTCAGATAATTAGACAGGCCTCCTTTTTTCTGTTGCAGGAGAGCAGTGGAATCTTAAAGAACTGTAAGTCTGAGAGCTAGAGCAAAGCCAGGATACACAGTACAAAGAAACCTACCTAAGCATATAACTGGAAAGAAGGAAAAGAAGTTCACTTATTGTGCAGAGGGCCTCCCGTAAGCCATTGAGGGGTAGAAAGGGCCATGCAAGAGGTATGAATAGGCTATGCATAAGGGACTTGGGGTGGGGGATTAGCTGGAGCCATGATTACACAGGTTCCTTGGTGCAGATCCTTCCAGAGAGATTGCAGAGTATCAGTGGCTGAACTGCAGATTCACAGCCTGCCTACAGTTCTAGAGAGGTAAATTTAGTCTTCCCACCTCAGCTCCATGGAAATCCCCACAGAAACACTGATAACTTACTTTGTGTGAATGACTGCATGTTGTTTTCACCTTGTTGGTCCCAGGGTATTAGAGAGATACAGTGGTGAGGTAATATGTTTAATTGGACCAACTTCTGTTAGTCAGAGAGGGACAGTTTACACAGAGCTCTTCTTCAAGTCTTTGTGTGAATGAAGCATACCTGAAGTTTACTGAGGATATAATTAATTACTAGCACTGGTTGAAAATTGGAGAAAGTATCATGACAGATTTTTAAGTTGTATATTTCACAGGATTTGAAACAGAACAATTTTTTAATTTTGTGATTTGTTTTTCCAAAAAATGTTGAACTTTCAAAATGTCATGGGTCTTCCCCTTTTTGCTACTGCATGTAATGAAATGAATACCTAGGTTTTTCACTATCAGTTCTAATTTTTCAAACTTCCTCAACTTTTGACATAGTGTGGCAAAGTTACAAAGTTGCAATTTAACTTTTCCAAAGTTAAGGGAGTTTTGAAATTAGTTGACAAAGGAAAAATGAGAAAAAGTGTGGTGGAGAGGAGATACCTTTCTATTTTAATTACATCTAATGGCAGTAAAGGAGAAGAAATGAGAGGAAAAATCATAAATTTCATTTTTTGAAAACAAAAAAGATTTCATTTTAAAATTAAATAAAATTTTCAGTTTAATTTCATTTAGAAATCTCATTTTCCCACAAAAATTCCTTTTTCACAAAACTCCAGTTTTTTTGCAGGAAATTTTTTCAGTTGACACATTTGATCTGCTCTACTAATTAAAAAGCTGTTTTCTTTATCTACTTGTGAGACTGTCACAAGTATAAATAAATTGCTGCTAATTTAATAGAACACAGTCTCCAGAAAATTTTAATAAATCTTGATATTTGCTGTACATTTTGGAACCTAGTTTTACAATTGGATTCATACAATCAGACCTCTGCATCTAAATGGACTCCCATTCACTTGCACTGGGGTCATCTCACAGGATTGGGTGCTGAGCTGGATGCAAAATGTCATCAGTTGAAGCTAAATCACAATTCAGTCAGAGACACCAAAAACATGTGGTGTTTTGCTTCAGTGACCTCACCCTCTCCATAAAGCATCTTAAACTATCCAGACCTCAAATTGCCATTACTTCTGACCAGTTCTGATCATTAAGCTTTGACACCAGAGGCCAAGTTCCACACTGGGAAGTCAGATCAGCGGTTTAATGGCTCAGTAAACCCCACAAACACAATCCACCTCCTGCTCATCTCAAGATTAATAGGTTTCAGAGACTCGAAGGCTCTCTAATGTGTTCCCCAACTATTTGGACTAATTAATTCCGGCCTAATTTAACCTAATAACGTTTTTTTTTTTTTAAATCATTCTCTTAGCCCCATTGTGATTCATCGAGCCGAATGGTTAGTTATGTTCATATCTCAGCATGGCTTTTGCCATAAAGCACTCATCACTAAGCTGGTATCTTAGCTGTTACCTGTTTGATTTCTCCCCAACCAAAATCCCAGCTGGGCAAATGGGATCAAATTCTGAGCTGACCCTGGACGTCCTATGCTGAATGTGTAGAGCAGCATGTGGGGCCAGGTTTCCAAGTGCTTACCACCTAAGAGCTCTTCTCTCAGTGAGGCACCTACATAGGACCAGATTTTCAAAAGTGTTCAGCACCCAGCAGCTTCCATTGCAAAACTGTTGACCAATTTTTCAGAAAAGCACAATGCCCAACCTGCTGAGCCTTTCTGGCAATCTGGCCACTGGTTTTGGAGCCTAAATGGGAGCTGAGCAATTAGAAAAGCTGACGCCAAGTGTGGGAGATAGGGCCTTCTGAATACTGTGACCATGGTGTGAGTCAAGGCAGAATCTGGCCCATGATTTCCAAAGCTCTAGTGACACCATCGGGAAATAAAATCATACTTCAGACCTGATTCTGATGATTGAAGTCTGTGGGAGTTTTGCCATTGACTTCAGTGAGCTCAGGATCAGACCCGTCATCCTGCTTCTTCCATTACTATATCAGTGGATGATTTTTGTCACTTTTGTTTTAAACATTGCTTTTCCGTTCAGTAGAAATGAGTCTTGTCCAGCAAGAAGAGGTTAACCATTAGCAGCACATTCAAACTGAAGTAATTCTTGCTTTCAAATCGTCATAATATTTCCTAGATTTTGGGGGCAAACATCTCAGTGGGGTGCTGAAAATCTGGCAAAAAGTTTCCATTCTTCTCAATAATGTAGCTTTTTTTGTGTTTTTTTGTTTGTTTGTTTAAGACAGAAGAAAGCTTTTAAGGGCACCTTCATAAATGCATAGTGTTTGCATTTGCCTTATGCTTTCAACCATACAACACATCACTCCAGGGTTCTGACTGAGCACTTGAGCTTTGCAAAACAAGCCATCCCAAGTGATGGAGATGTGGAATCCTTAATCTGTGAAAAAGAGCATAGCTGCAAGCCGTTAGCTCCCTGAGGCCTTATTTGCACCAAACACTGTTTAGTAACTTAGTAAAACCCACCTTAATTCTTAGGGGATCTGTCTAATCCACTTTCAATCACTCTTCAGAACTCTTAGAATTAGATGGAAAAGCTCCCGTGAGATTCATTCTTGCCTCCATATGAAATTTAAAAGATTCTTTGATACATTCAGCTGCTTATTGACAAGCACAACTTCTAGGCCCTTTGCATAACATTACATTATTTGTTGTTGAGCTTTAGAGGAACTTTTGTATTACGTTTGTCTGAAAATTGTTGCTTTCTTTATACAGAGGAGCATTAGGAAGCAGAATAGAGAGAGAGTAATCACATAAGCCAGGTTTCCTTCACTGCCTGAGATCTTGTCTCTTTTGTCTCTGTTCATAGGTACAATCACTTCGAATAACAAGGGGACATGTTCCCCATAATATTGTTAAAATACTGTTTATCCTCATCCATGTGAGTGGAGAAGCAAAGCATTCTCACCCACCATTGGTCCGTCCCACCCCAGATTTTTTTTAAATGTGATTGCTCTGCTGTTGTGTTCAGAGCAGGCTACTGTTTTGCATGCGTCTGGCTAGATAAGGTAGGAAAGCCATTGTCAATGGGCATATCTGAACTGTGAAATATTAAATATTAAACAAACAACTGCAAATGAAATGACTAACTCTAGCAATGTTACAATGGGCAAAGTATGGACCTAGTGAAAGGATAAAAGTACTTCTTTGTACAGTAAATAAAATTCCCGTCAAGTGAATTGCAATGTGTTATTTCTTTCACGCTGGAGCCTTGCCAATCAACAAAGACTCTAGAATGATTTTTTGTAATTAATAATGGAAAATGACATTTATTTGGACTGAGAATTTCAAACTTGGGTGAACAGCCCTTTAGATCCCAAAATACAGATGTTGATGCCTAACTTTTTTGGAATTTTTTACCAAAACAGTTAAATGCTTGTTTAATGTCTCTTTATTTCATGTGAACAATACAAATCATTTGCTGAATTAATTCGAGTTATGAAATACATGTTAAAAATCACAGTTGCTATAAGACTGTGAATGAAACTGATTTGTTAATTTATGGGGGGACAAGGTTAGTGAGGAAATATCTTTTATTGGACCAATTTCTGTTGGTGAGAGAGACAAGCTTTTGAACCACACAGAGCTCTTCTTCAGGTCTTGGTCCAATAAAAGATATTACCTCACCCACCTTGTCTCTAATTGCCTTGGACCAACACGGCTACAAATACGCTACATATGTTAATTTATGGGGTTGTTCTGCAGGTTTTGCCATCAAGCCTCCTTCGTGTTGATTTGCTTCTTGAGTCAGAGTAGGGCACTCCTATTTGGTACAAGTAACAGTGCCTTCTTTACCTACTAATGACCAGTGTTTACTGCCGCCATCTGCTGGCTGGGATACAACTGCTCTAATGCACATGATACTGCCCTGTAGTGACTGGTTTACAAACAGTGCTCCCTACTGCTGCTCCAGTTGGTGACAGTTCTTTTGTGCCAAGGGGCAGAGCGTCAGCAGGTCTAAATTGTCACAGCTCCACTGACTTTAATGAAGTTGAGATTATTGAAGTCAATGGAGTTATGATGTTCTGTCCCTGAACCAATACAGTTCAGCTGGTGACTGTGTTGTCTGTATGTGTACAGCATATAGATGTATTGTGTATGCATCTCTCTCTCTCTGTCAGAATTCTTCATGGCCCTTCAGAAGATCCTGGCAGGAGTTGCATGTTAGGACAGTATTTTCCAAGCAGTTTTTCTGTGTGCGAATAGAGCTTAATTGGTACTTATGCTCCATTTAATTATACTCCACGTTTTCGAACAGCTTTGGTGCAATCTGCTTAACTTAAACACCAGCTTTGCTAAATGGAAGGAAATAATCTTTTGGAGGATGTTGTCTCATTTTTATGTGGTAAATGTTGTATTATTTGATTTGCAGTGTTTATCCTGTGCTCCCTCCACTCTCTCGCATGGATTGAGGCTGGCAGGGTATGCAAGGGGAGTGCCACCTCAGCAATATGTTGCTCTCTTGTCCCTGACTACACAGAAACACTGAGTTGAGACCTCATGGAAGGGCAAGGGGCTCATCAAGGCCTGTCAGATTCCCTTTCCCAAACCTATGAGTCACAGCAGAGTAAGTTACTGCAGATGCAGTTCCTTCCCACCAAGGCATCAGCCATCATAGGGAAGCTCCAGGAATCCTGACTCTTCGAAGAGCTTATGATCCAGTAGCAGGGGAGGTGGGGGGGCCGAGCGAGTCCGTCCCGGGCCCGGGGTCTCCCCCTGCGGCTTTGGGGGCCGTGGGTCCCCGCCGGAGGAAGCCACTGGGCGGAGTTGAGGCAGGGCCGGGGGTGGGGTAATTAAAGAATGAGGGGGGGAGCGGCCAAAATTGGTTTTGCTTTGGGCGGCAAAAATCCTAGAGCTGGCCCTGCTTAGCTGCACAGTTCCCATTGAAATTCTTGAGAGTTGTTCATTTAAACCCTCTAGGTACCTTTGAAATTCTCAGCCAACCATACTGCTTGGACTGGAATAGGCTCTAGATTGTATTCTATGTTTTATTCAGAACTATTAATACTCTAGGTGCTCAATAAATAACAAAACAGAACCATGTTTTAGCAGAATAATTTTCCTTTTCTGCTTTCCTGTGGTTGATACTTACTGTTGTTATTCCAGTTAGTGTAAGCAGAAGGTAATCGATACCATCTCCTAACAGAGCAAGTGCACAGGGTTGGATCCAATCTTATCCCTTCTGGGGTTTTGCCTAAAGAAACAACAAAACACCAACCGTTTTCTGGGGTTTGGCTGTCCATAAATTGACAGCTCTATCCCTTTCCTGAGTCCCCTCTGCCTCAGAGACATCTAAACACTTTTATGATTTGGAATTGGAGTTCACAGGACCCTCACGCTCTGGTTCCAGGGTGAGCCAGCAATTCTCTCTCTGTGTACATGGTCCTAAAACCCAAACCCTGTTACAGTTATTTTGAAAATCACATGTTAAACCCTTACTTTCATATGATCAGGACCTTCTGGGGGAAAAAATCCTTATTGGCTGAAATTTTTCATCCTAGTCCTCAACCCAAAGATGATTTTGTAAGTTTGAGCAGTCTAGTTTATGGGGTTGTGGGGAAAACATCTTGTTTCTGTTGTGAAGATTAAGATATTTTTTCACCCACACAATTCAAAAAAGCTAAACTTTACAAGCTGAAAATTCCTAGATAGTGAGTAGTACAAGTGATTGCAAAAATAGTTTTCTACACATGCAGTATTAATCTCCACTAAGAGCAGTTATATTATTTTACATGACTGTGGGATAATGTAAATACATGATACTGTTGCTTAAAGTTGTGTATCACTTTTAATAAAAAGAGTCTCCCTGCTGATTTCACTGCCTACTTCCACAGTTGCAAAATCAAAAAATCATGCAACTGGGGAACTCCACAGTCTAATAGCAGCAGAGAACTGTTGCTCTGTAAACGGTTGCCCATGGAATTTGCTCATGTACATGTGTAATTACTTACTTTGGATGCACAATTGCATATTTTGTGTGCAGAGGTATCTGTTTTGTTTCAGTCAGTCATTATCTTGCCAGTATGCCTCCAGTGCAAATAATTCAAAATTTAGTCCAAAAAATTCTTCTCTCACTGTCCCCTCTAGCCATTGGAGGTGGTGGGATCATGACCCCCCCATCTTTGATGCACCTTCCAAAAATGCAGGTGATGATGAAGGTACTTGTGGGAGGGAGTGGTCCTGTAATTGTCTGGCCCTATCTTGGGGTCAAAGCACCTAAGGGTACTTCCATGAGTCCTCTTTACACACACATTCAAAGGCTAATTACAAACTCATCCTACGTTTCTACCTTGGTTTTGGAACTCCTGAACTATTTTATAGACACATACTGCAGCAACTGAAGGTTTGGATCTGAGCTTCAAAGACTGGATTCCAGATCAGACCTTGACTTCCCTACAATTGACTGATGTTCAGATTCAAGGTGCCAGTCCTTTAAAGAGATGGACCCATCTATGAAGTTGACATATAAACTTCACTAGTCCTGGTTGGGAAGGGCCACGTTCACCATTGTCCTCCACCTTGTGTCATCACTTTATACAAGGTGAGTGTTACCATTCTGACTTGGCACTGTTTTACACACAGTTGGCCTAAGTGTAAATCCATGCACATGACACAGGGCTATGGTGAATTGGACCTCAAGACTGAGATTTTCAAATGGGCCTAAGGGAATTAGGTGCTCAGAAACCAGTGACTTTCCATTGCTGGCTCAGTGTCTACCCCTCAAGCTGTGCTCCTTCAGTTTTCCTTCTAGCTCTGTTAGTGCAACGAAATGTATGAAAGCACCAAGGTCTGAGGTAAGGTGAAGTGACTTATCTTTAAAACTCAAGTTAAAACCTCTCTGAGTGCACGTATCAATTTTTATGTATTTTTTCTTCCATTCCAGGAGCACTGATAACCCAAGGGCTATGTGTCCTTGAATTAGGCAAGGCTTTAATTATCGCTTCTGATTGCTTGATTCATCCTACATTGTATTTACCATCCATTGATTGTTCCCCCCCAGCTCTCTGCCTGAAAGCTTAAAACATGCTGACATTTATAGAAATCAATGCATTAATAAATCAGGAAACTCAGAAGGTCTGATTTGCTTTTCAATGAAGTAGAACTATTATCACTGCCAAAGTTCTGCAGAGAGAGAGAGAAGGTCCATTTGTAATGCATTCTCTAGGCTCATCATAGGTAGTTGATGAATAACCTTTCCAAGAGAGGGAAAAAAACAATTAAAGTTGAATTACTTCATTTATAATTCAGAGTGCTTCTGTGAGGGCTTCATTTAATAAGTGCATTGTGGAGAGTTTCCAGGCTTAGTTCTCAAAAGCGAGCACAGTTTGGTAGCTTGACATATTCTTTCTAGTCTCACTTTTTGGTGCTGTTTTAAAATTGTAATTGCAAGAGGTGGTGGTGGTTGGTTTTTTTGACTCATGGTCCCAGCTTAACTCTGCATCAATTACTTGAAAGCTCCTCTAGCAGAAGGTCCCTTCTAAGGCTAGTTGTTTATTCAGCAACAAGTGCCAGCTCAGTGGAGAAACTGGCTTCCTTCCTTCATTTTTTATTTTTTTCTACATTAAGAAAGTGCCTGCCTTGCAGGCATCAGGAGGAGACTCATGTGGGCTGGTCTCCACTATGGGGAGAGCCACACTGTTGCAATCATTTTAGCGGATCTAGTGAAGACCAGCTAATCGATGGCAGAGCGCTCTCCAGTCAACCCCGGGACTCTAGCTCTCCAAGAGCTTGTCTCCACTTACCAGGGGATTGACATGCGGTGATCAATCCCCCGGGGGTCGATTTAGCGGGTCTTGTGAAAACTCGCTAAATCGACCACTGATCACTCTCCTGTAGACTCTGGTATTCCACCAGAACGAGAAGCATAAGGTAAGTCGATGGGAGAGTTTCTCCCATCAACACAGCGCGGTGGAGACACCGCAATAAGTCAACCTAAAGTATGTCGACTCCAGCTACATTATTCATGTAGTTGGAGTTGCGTAACTTAGGTCGACATAGCCCTGTAGTGTGGACCTGCCCCGAGAAGAGTAAGGGAAGTCGACCAGAGAGTGTCTCCCGTCGACTCAGTGCTGTAAAGACACCGGGGTAAGTCAACCTAAGCTACATCTGTGATGGGTTAGATCACAGAACCCCCCTGGGAGCAACCACCCGATGTGCCAAGATGACTTCTTCCCCTGCCTTCCCTGCCAGCTCAGGATCCCAGCACCCTGTCCTGCTGAGCCAGACACTCCCGTCTGCTCCAACAAAGACCCGGGGTCTGAATTACTTGCCCCAAAGCTGCATGTTTATCTGAAAGCAGCTAACAGAAGTGTTCTTGTTTTTAACACTCAGATGCCCAACTCCCAATGGGGTCTAAACCCAAATAAATCCATTTTACCCTGTATAAAGCTTATACAGGGTAAACTCATAAATTGTTCGCCCTCTATAACACTGATAGAGAGATATGCACAGCTGTTTGCTCCCCCAGGTATTAATACATACTCTGAGTTAATTAATAAGTAACCAGAGATTTTATTAAGTACAGAAAGTAGGATTTAAGTGGTTCCAAGTAGTAACAGAGAGAACAAAGTAAGTCACCAAGCAAAATAAAATAAAACATGCAAATCTATGTCTAATCAAATTGAATACAAATAATCTTACCCTCAGAGATGCTTCAGTAAGTTTTTTCTCAGATTGGACACCTTCCAGGCCTGGGCACAATTCTTTCCCCTGGTACAGCTCTTGTTCCAGCTCAGGTGGTAGCGAGGGGATTCTTCATGGTGAATCCTCCTCTTTGTTCTGTTCCACCCCTTTATATATCTTTTGCATAAGGCGGGAATCCTTTGTCCCTATCTGGGTTCCCACCCCCTCCTTCTCAATGGAAAGACACCAGGTTAAAGATGGATTCCAGTTCAGGTGACATGATCACATGTCACTGCAAGACTTAATTGCCCACTTGCCAGCACACACATATACAGGAAGACTTACAGGTAAAACACAGCCATCTGCAGACAATTGTCCCTGTTGATGGGAGTCATCAAGATTCCAAACCACCATTAATGGCCCACACTTTGCATAATTACAATAGGCCCTCAGAGTTATATTTCATATTTGTAGTTTCAGATACAAGAGTGATACATTTATACAAATAGGATGATCACACTTAGTAGATTATAAACTTTGTAATGATACCTTACAAGAGACCTTTGCATGAAGCATATTCCAGTTACATTATATTCACTCATTAGCATATTTTTATAAAACCATATAGACTGCAACATCACAACGTCAACTCCAGATAAATTATTCACATAGCTGGAGTAGTGTAATTTAGGTCGACTTACCCCCGTAGTGAAGACAAGCCCTACAGAATCTGTTCTTTAAGGCAGTGAATCCCAATCTAAGATTTATCCTAGCAGCAGAATGGTCATGTGCTTAAAGCTCTGGATCAGGATCCAGGACACCTGGATTCAGTTCCTAGCTCTGCTACAGGCTCCCTGTGTGTCCGTGGGCGAGTCACACAGGGCATGTTGACACTGCAATAAAACCCACAGCTGGCCCAGGTCAGTTGGCTCAGACTATAAAACAGCAGTGTAGATGTTCAGGCTCAGGGTGGAGACTGGGCACTAAGACCCCACAAGACGGGAAAGTCTCAAAGCCCAGGCTCCAGCCTGAACCCAAATGTCTACACTGCTAGTTTAGAGTCCTGCACCCCAAGCCTGCGAGCCTCAGTTATCTGACCAGGGCTCTGAAACTCAGTGCATGGGTTATTCATTGCAGTGTAGATGTTGTAGACATTGTAGGATTGTCCCTTAGTATGTATTTGTGTATTTGTACAGCATGTAGCACAGTGAGGCCCTGATCTCTGTATAAGGGCCTGTAAGTACTAGTGTAATACATGCTGTAACATCCCTATCCACCCAGTTACCTCCTTTAATGCCAGTCTCCTTATGGATTTGGATAGATGGGCCTGGGTTCATTGGGATTCCAGCACAGCAGGGTGTAACTTCCTTATTCTCTTCCCAGATGCATTTACTTGGCACTACCTCCACCCTCCTCTTACTTCTTCCTGGGAAGATCACCAGGGCAGCTTGAAAGGAAAATTCTAAGCACAGGATGGCCCTGAGTTTCTTGCCAGATAGTTGAAGATAGTTTTATTAAAAAGGAAGTAAATATAACATAATAGGGTAAAGAGTCGCTGATGCCCTCTTTATTCTGATAATACCCATGAATTTCCCCACTCACGTGACCTGATATAGCAAGAGTAAAATTTAGCATCCCGTTGATACCAGTACTTCATAGGTGCCCTTGATGACCTATGATGACAGTATCTTTTGTAGCAGCAATAAGCAACTTGGCTGACTGGGTTCAGTGCAGCCCAAAGGACTGTCAGTGGGGCTAAGATGGGAAGTCACTCCACAGATTTAATAGGACAGTAGGTGATTAAATCCCCAAGGCTTGAGGATACAGTTCAGGGAGTAGAGGGTCTCCCAAAAAATTTCCCTGACTGTCTGTCTAAAAGATGGTGTGCTCACAACTCTGCGAATGATCCTCGGGTTCAGAGCTGAATCTTGACTCCTCAGCTGTTGCAGGGGGGCTGACAGTCTCAGTTGGCAGGTGTCTTCTTCATACAGGAGTGAGGCTTCTTCTGCTCCCAAGACAGCCCCTCCCCATAAAAGGATGCAGGGATGGGGTGCAGATTATAATAATGTATACCAAAAATCCTAACTCCTAATCTCTGGCCCTGGAGCTCTGATACAGTCACAGCAGGTGGGCAGCCCTGAACTAGCAGCCAGAGCAGTACTTACTACATGGTGACTGATTTACCTAGGGAGCTGAAGTATTAGCATAGCCTGATGGGATAGGGAGTTTTCCCAACACAATTGTATAAACTGGGAGTCACCTTGAACAGGAAACAACCAAGTTTAGGATTATTGCTTCCAGGTGCCCAAAGGCCAGTTCGGCATTTTTCTCCTCTCACAGTGCTCCTGGGCATGGGCATCTCACTGAGGACCTTCCTTATTGGTCAGGCTAGCTCTTTTTTTTCCCGTCAATCATTTGAACTCTTCCCCTTCTCTAAGACACTGCTCCTCCTTTGATCAAACACGCTGGTGGCCATACAGGAATGCCTCCTATCACTCCCCTGAGCTGCAGGAATGCCCATCCGTAGAACCAACAGACTTTCCCTGCGTTACTAGCACACACAAACCCAGGAACCCTAGTAAATTCCATGGGGGTTACATAGATGAAATATATGCATCTTCCAAACCAGCCTCATTATGAGAATCATGTCAAGTTTCAGATGTTAATTTCTCTCCAAGCAGCACAAACCTTGTGTGTCCTCACTTTAGTGGATTTCATTATTCCTATCACTTTATTTATAAAGCATGTAGGGATGCAACTCGCTTTATATGCAGGCCTCCACACAAAGGCATTTATGTTCATTATTACTGTGAATAGTGTATAGATGACTGTCCTGGCCAATCCTGCAGCCAGTCAGAATTTGGATGGGGGGCACCGCTACTCCAGTGAGATGCCAAGCACTTTGCAGGAGCAGGCCCTAGTATGGTGCTGATATGTCAAACCCAATCCATCAGTCTATGTGTTCTATCATTTTCACTTTTACTGTCCTGTTTTTACCCCACAGGGAAAGATATTTATTAACCCATTTATTGCCCAACTCCTATAACTACACTACACTGGCACTTGCATAGAAATACTGAAGTGGTACTCGTTTACCTTTTTCACCTTAAATCAATATGTTAACAGAAGATCTTGCTCCTGAATCAATTTTCTGATGAGCAGAACAAACCCTCATCAATAGTCTGGAACAAGGTCACTTTGGTGGCAATTGTTAGCAATGTGTGTTAGGTTATTTCATTTGGTAAGCAGCCCAGCTAAACAGTGATACAAGATGTGTCTACACATGGGGTAAGCAGTGGCATCAGTAGTGAGTACACAACACCTGTTCCATTTTCTATTTGCATTGTGTAAACGTGTGGCAGCTGCTTGTTGCAAACTGAGTATGTAGCATTCTGTGGGGTATCCCATGGTCTTTTGCTTAGCTACTGAGAAGCATGCACCCTGGGATTGTTTTCACAGTGAATTGTGGGAAGCCAAACAGGTTCAATTTTTTTTTTAAAGGCATGTTTCTGCTGTCTCCACCCTATATTTCTTTTCTGGGCTGGCTCATACCATTTTCAAACAGCTGTGGGCCAGCATGGACCCAACAATGCCCCAGGCCACTATGGTGACAAGAGCAACTATGCACAGGCTGTTTGGCCTATAGTGCAGCACTCAGAGCTGGATGGACCTTGCAGTGGACCTTGCGTATCACACCACTGAGAAGATGATGTGGGAGCAGGAAACTATTCTATGGCAGCAACAGGAGGATACTCTGCAGAGGTGACAGCAGGACGAGGCAGAAGAACAAGAGGACACTGAGCTGTTGGAACAAGAGGACCGGTTCCTGGATTAGCTAAAAAGCGTTCAGTGCCATTTCTGCACCTGGGAAACCAGTATGGACTGTGGTGCTGCAGAGCTGGGATGACCAGCAGCATCCAGAGAACTTCAGGATGGGGAGGGCTACCTTTCTTGTGATGTAAGCAGAACTGATCTAGCATTCTCTGGAGGTATCCCAGAGCTTGAGCAACAGCGTATCAATTTGCAGTGTTCCATACTCATGGAGAAATGGGTTGTCATTGTCATCTGGAAGCTGGTCACCCCAGAATGTTACCAATCTGCAGCCAAACAATTTGGCGTGGGGTGATCAACTGTTGGGGCCATTTTCATGCAGGCCTATCAGGGAATTGATAAGGTGTTGTCTAACCAGACCATGAAGCTGGGTAATGCTCAGGAGATTATTGATGGCTTTGCATGCATGGGTTTCCCAGAATGTAATGGGGCAATTGATGGAAAACATGCCATCATTTTCACACACACCAACAGGGTGCAGAATTTATTTCTCCATGGTGCTCCAAGGACTGGTGGACCAATGCAGCAGATTTACAGACCTGCAGGATGGTCAGGAGGATCCACGAGGCTAGGGACTTTCAGAATTTGGTAATATTTAAATTAATGGAGACAGGACTTTTTGCCCCAGGAGCACTGTGGACATTAATAGTGTGGAGGTTGGTCCAGTTATTTTGGGGGACCTGGCTTATCCCCAACGTTGTAGCTAATGAAACCATATACAAGCCACATTCACAGAAGAAACATTTTACCTGTTGCCTAAGTAGTTGCAGAATAGTAGTCCAGTGTGCATTTGGCCATTTGAAAGGCAGGTGATGCTCTTTATGGTATAGGTTGGGAGCCGCAGAAAAAGAGTTCCTAACCATTATAACTGCACATTGTGTTTTGTGCAATATTTGTGAGAGCAAGGGGGAAAAGCCTAACTGAGGTGCAGAGACTTGATCGGAGGTTCAAGCAGCTAGCAAGGAATGCCAGAGAGAACACAAACACCCGTGAGAATGTTGTCAGGGATGCCTGCTGTTTGTGTTTTGAGTCACGTGCTTGAGCATGTTAGCCCATTGGGATGATGGGGGGCTGGGATGGAGATATTGCCAGCACTGGGACATTGAGTGTGGGTGGCTGAAGTTTAACATTCCCTATGTGCTTTGGTAAAACCTATGAATTATTGCAGCTTTATTTAAAAGATTTTCTGTGTTAAATACAAAGATGACTCACAATGTATGTATTTTAATAGCTTTATTATGAAAGAAGAATTCCAAATACGAGTTTAAATGAAACCAATGGGAAAAAAATTCCACTCTTCTTAAGTAATGAACTTTACAAAAAACTCTTAATTACTGCAATTGTGCAAACAAAACTCAAAGTGCAATGGTAAGAACATTTCAAATATAACAATTTGGAGAGCATGCAAAAAGTTAAAGGCAAGTATACGTCTTGGCTCTATCTCTTTTTGTCCACATGGGCCATGGGGTTGAGTGCCTTGCTTCAAAATTCTCATGGGCATTGCCGGGCTACAAAGAGCTGATTCTTGGCACCCAGAAGTTGGATCTGAGCGGTAAATGGGAGCCTCTGGGAGCATTGCTGCTGGGAGGCGGAAGTTAGGAGTTCCTGCTGGTCCCAGTAGGCAGCTTTGTCTAAGGCTGTAGACCATGGCTGGGTCCCAAATAATGGGCCTGCAGGGACTGCTGGCCTCCAGGGGCATGTTTTGTGGGAGGACAAAGCCCTGGCTGGGATAATTTAGTTGGGGATTGGTCCTGCTTTGAGCAGGGGATTGGACTAGATGACCTCCTGAGGTCCCTTCCAACCCTGATATTCTATGATTCTATGAATTCAATGATTCTGGTGTCCTTGGCCAAAGCCACGCTTTCAACTGTGCTCTGTGATGTGGCCTTTGGTCACTGCCATGATCTCCTGGACAGCTCTATTTCTTTCTTCATCTGGATGCTCATGTATAGCCTCCACTTCTCAGCCAACTTGCTTTTCCTCTATTATCTACCAGGAATTCTGCAAACATCTTGTCACGAGTCTTCCTTGTGCTCCTCCTCAGCTTAGCCAGCTTGTCAGCAGTACACAGAAGCCCTGTCTTTGATGGTCTAGCTATTGAAGGTGCTGTGGCTGTGCGAGTAGAGGGGGGCGGAAAACATTTTGTTCATATTGTTCATACCCCAGACAAATCGTTGATAGATTTCTTTAGTAGTATATGTGACCTTACCTCCCCGAAACTCATTTTCATTCTTGGGGGAACCTCAGAGATAGTACGTGGTCTGCATGTGCAGAGCATGCTGGGTGCATTTGACTTTCAGTTTGCTGTAAATGCTTTTGTACTGCTGGAGGGAGGTGGAGTGGTCCGAGCTATGATCCAGGTTCGGTTCTGCAGTTTTGTTTGTGCCCTGAATGTTCTCTCATGGTGCCAGAAGTGTAAAGGGGGGATTATGGAGGGTGAGCTGGATAGTAATCCCCTCTACCTCCCCTTTATACTATCCTCACTGTTGATGGCAGTACATTGAGTTGGGTGAATAGGAGGTAGAGCAGCGGTTCTCAAACTGTGGGTTGGGACCCCAAAGTGGGACTTGCTGGGGCCCGGGGCTGAAGCCCAAGGGCTTCAGTCCTGGGTGACAGGGTTCAGGTTACAGCCTCCCCTCCCCCAGGGCTGAAGCCCTTGGGATTCAGCTTTGGCCCCCCCCGACCCAGGGCAGCAGGGCTCGGGCTTCGGCTTTGGCCCACTGGCTCGGGGTGTCAGGGCTTGGGTGGGCTTAGACTTCGGTCCCCCCTCCTGGGGTCTTGTAGTAATTTTTGTTGTCAGAAGGGGGTGGAAGCATGGCAGGAGTGGAAGAGGCTTGCAAGCTATATTGGAACCAGGAGCGTGCAGCTGTTAGCTATAATGCATGAAACAGAATTGAGCTATTTCTTAGTATTATTTTCTGTTATATCTCTCACACAAACATTGAGAAGTGCAGAAAAAAATAGATAGACTCCTACAATAATTGTCAACTACAATGCATGTCACAGGGCATTTGTACCTCCGCAGGGACCAGCATTGTTTGTTACTTGACCAGGCATGCGCTGTGCATTCAAACCTCATGTAAATGATGAAAACTAACCACATACCTGTAAGCATCGTCTCAATAAATGTTCAATGTTGCATGGTTTCAGATGAGCGGGACACAGGTCTGAACATCATTTGTCATATATGCCTAGGCACAGTGCTCAGATACCTACTCCTGGGGGAATTCTGCACTGAAAAATTAAAATTCTGCACACACTATTTTAAAATTCTGCAAATTTTGTCAAAATAACACTATATAATCATGCCAGCTTCAAATATTTTGGTAATTTATTTCAGAATACTTGTCAGCATTTATTTCTGTAACAATACAGACACACACACAAATTCCCCCAGGAGTAGAGAGTTAAAGAAAGCCCTAGGACAACCCAGTTCCTGTTTCTGCCCTCACCCCCCCTAGAGCCCAGCTACGGGAGCCAGACACTCACACCCCCTCCTAACCCCAGAGCCCAGGTGCGGACCCTCCCCTGTCCCCTTCCCCCCCAGCCCAGACACTCACACCCTCCTAGAGTCCAGGGATCCAGAAGGAGAAACAACCTGATGCTGGGTCCCGGACTTGCATGGAATTTCCTGTGCACCACCACCTCCTTCTCCCAGGGCATACTGGGAACTGTAGTTGCTGGGAACCCTCCAGCAATCTCGCCTCCCCCGCAGTGTCTTCTACTTGCAAGCTGGTATCTGTCGGGTCCAGCGGCCCCAGTGGCGGCCAACATCTCTGCAGCCCATTTCTGTGGCGGGGAAAGGAAATTCTGTGCGTATAACATTTAATTTCTGCAAAATTCTGAGTTGTGCAGTGGTGCAGAATTCCCCCAGGAGTAGATACCAGGCTGCTGCGCACACTGGAAATGTCTAGATAAGTGAATGATACATTTAAGTATTCCTACTACGTTTACATGGAAATAGAGGGTGGCATATCTCCAAATAAACTACGTAAGTCTGATCAAAAGTTTGTGTTACGCTAATATTAGAGTCAAAAGAGATTTCTTTCAAAGAACAATAACAGCCAGTGTTCTATGACCCCTAAGCAATGGATTCTGAAATGTGAAAAAAGAATCTACTGCAGCTCTTCAAACTGGGTCACCATGGTTATTTTAGTTTAATCTAATCCATACTTGGCTTCAGCACTATTTATTAGTCATCTGATTGCTACCTCATTAATTAGTATTATTAGATCAATTCCTAAATACACTGCAAACAGCAATCCAAGAGCTGATTAGGAGAAACTATCAAGTGTTTTAAGCACTGAATTGATTTCTGCATTCCAATTTAGGTTTTGAAAAAATGCATATCACAGGAATCCTTGCTGTAATGGATGGTGCTCTGTCCTACAAAGTGGTAACGAAGGCACCGAATTACCCATTTGAAACGAGGGAAGATTTATTTGCACTAGTTATGTGAGTGCCAGTGAAGCTGTAGGGGATTTCTATGGGACAGCTCTGAATGTACATATGGGGTTTGATAAGGCTGGTAAAGCTCTGATGCATCTCAAAGTGTGTAAGCGTTATTATTTTCATTAAACCAGTGAAGATTTACAAAATGTCCGTTGATCAGTTCCTGATCTGCTGAAGTGCTACAGAGATAATTCATTCATAGCTGTGCTGAAAGGGACTCCAACAGACTTTTGATATCTTGAAATAGCTCTGTTTAGACTTAACATTACTGTGAGAAATCGGTCAGGTCTGGTGTTACATTTTTGAGGTGCAACCTAGACCAGTGAGAGGTCATGGCTTGTCCTGTAATCCCGAGTGCTCTAAAATGCTCTGCTGCTGTAGTTGCTTGTCTGGATGCTCCCAGCCATCATATAATCATGCACTGAATGTCTGTGTGTTAAGCAACTTTGGTTCAACAACTCTGACTCCAGTTGTTACATGACAACCACACTCTGGTCTTCACCAGCCTTGGTTACTACTAGTAGTGACTAGAGGCATGGAAGAAGCTATCAGTGCTATCAAACATGGCCACTGGGTATTCTGTTGTAGTGTAAGGGGTAGCCTGCCTTCTTTTGGATTTTGAGATCTCTGGTTCATGTCCTGCTAAATGAATTACTTTTTGGGTTCATCTTCAATTAAATGCTAATATACATTCCCAAGTATTGTATTTCAAATATAAATAACATGCTGAAGGATTTTATTAAAGGTAGGTCAAAACATCTAGAATTTCCTTATTGAAAATGTTTCTCCATTCACAAAAGAGAGTATTTTGAATCTCACTCTGAAGCTATGTCAGTACCTAATCACAATGGCATACAGCCTGTACTGGGATAAAGATAATATAGACACGCTCCGCTGAGGCGGGCTTGACAGAGACTATATGAAACCACTCCTTATCCCATCTCCTCCCTGACATTCTCAGCAGCCTGTCTGGAACAAAAGGGTTTTCAGCAATATAAGTCATGTTCTGAATTTGTAGGGTGTCACAGTTCAGACTAAAACAACAAGGAGTCTGGTGGCACCTTAAAGACTAACAGATTTATTTGGGCATAAGCTTTCGTGAGTAAAAACCTCACTTCTTTGGATGCATAGAGTGAAAGTTACAGATGCAGGCATTATATACTGACACATGGAGAGCAGGGAGTTACTTCGCAAGTGGAGAACCAGTGTTGACAGGGCCAATTCAATCAGGGTGGATGTAGTCCACTCCCAATAATAGATGAGGAAGTGTCAATTCCAGGAGAGGAAAAGCTGCTTCTGTAATGAGCCAGCCACTCCCAGTCCCTATTCAAGCCCAGATTAATGGTATTGAATTTGCAAATGAATTTTAGTTCTGCTGTTTCTCTTTGAAGTCTGTTTCTGAAGTTTTTTTGTTCAATGATAGTGACTTTTAAATCTGTAATAGAATGACCAGGGAGATGGAAGTGTTCACTTACTGGCTTATGTATGTTACCATTCCTGATGTCCGATTTGTGTCCATTTATTCTTTTGCGGAGGGACTGTTCGGTTTGGCCAATGTACATGGCAGAGGAGCATTGCTGGCACATGATGGCATATATGACATTAGTGGATGTGCAGGTGAATGAGCCCTTGATAGTGTGGCTGATGTGGTTGGGTCCTCTGATGCTGTTGCCAGAGTAGATATGGGGACAGAGTAGGCAACGAGGTTTGCTACAGGGATAGGTTCCTGGGTTGGTGTTTCTGTGGTGTGGTGTGTAGTTGCTGGTGAGTATTTGCTTCAGGTTGGGGGGTTGTTTGTAAGCGAGGACTGGCCTGCCTCCCAAGGTCTGTGAGAGTGAGGGATCATTTTCCAGGATAGGTTGTAGATCGTGGATAATGCGCTGGAGAGGTTTTAGCTGGGGGCTGTATGTGATGGCCAGTGGTGTTCTGTTATTGTCCTTGTTGGGCCTGTCCTGTAGTAGGTGATTTCTGGGTACCCGTCTTGCTCTGTCAATCTGTTTCCTCACTTCCCCAGGTGGGTATTGTAGTTTTACGAATGCTTGATAAAGATCTTGTAGGCGTTTGTCTCTGTCTGAGGGGTTGGAGCAAATTCGGTTGTATCTTAGGGCTTGGCTGTAGACAATGGATCGTGTGATGTGTCTTGGATGGAAGCTGGAGGCATGTAGATACGTATAGAGGTCAGTAGGTTTCCGGTATAGGGTGGTGTTTATGTGACCATCACTTATTTGTACTGTAGTCTCCAGGAAGTGGATCTCTTGTGTGGACTGGTCCAAGCTGAGGTTGATGGTGGGGTGGAAATTGTTGAAGTCTAGGTGGAATTCTTCAAGGGCCTCCTTTCCGTGGGTCCATATGATGGTTCAGACTGGTGAACATCAGTATGGTCTGGACAGAAATGTAGCCATTGGGGAGATAGCCACCTTCACAATAGTATAGAAAAAGTTGTTATGGCCCAGCTGGATTAATAGACTGAATACCCATCAGATACTGTAAAGTGGGCACTCCTGAATGGATGAAATGTGTCTCTGTTTCTTCACCCACATCCTGGGACTGGGTACACCATCCCTCACACCAACCCTGTAGAAATTATCGAGCTTGAGAGCAAGCTTTTCAAACTAGTGAATTTGAGTGCCCAACTTGTGAAGACTTTAAAGAGCTTTGATTTTCAGAAAGCACTGAGCCACCTACCCTGTAAAGATCAGGCCCCTTTAAGGTATTGCAAGTTGGAGACTCACAATCACTAGTGGTTTTGTCAAATGTGCACCCGGGATCTGTATATTGCTTTTCCACAGAGCCACCTTTAAAAGGAAGTTTAAGGCTGCTGAGGCTACTCTTCTTCCAGGGAATGGGGCTCATGGAGTTAGTATGGAAGCACAAAACCTCTGATCAGATGCCCTTTGAATGATTTGAGGATGGGCAATAAGGGGCTGTATGTGTTATTTACTACATGATGGTTCTGGAAGGATGCTGCTCTTTCTTACATGTTAGAGAGTCCTGTAGAAAGAACACTCATAAGGTCTGCAGCTGAGGCAAATGTTGGAACAGTTAATGACTATTACGGACCCACTCTCACATTCTTACTGAAATGGAACACCCAATGAGCATCAGGTGTTGGATCTAGCCCAAAATGGAGTGTGTTCTTCAGAGTCCCATATGGACCTTTCTGTTGATCTCTGTAGAGCATCCAGCTTAGTGATTGATTAACATTTAGAGGAGAGACATAGGTTAGCCCATCAATATCTGGGACAAGAGAGAACCATCTCAGAATGTTAGTGAATCCACACAAGAATCCTCACCACAAATATTAGCCGTCAGACAATTAATTTGAAGTCTTCCTAGACTCTAGTCAGTCTCTTCATTTTGAGAAAGTTTGAAGCTCTCCATTTAACCCACTAGAATTCAGTGTCTTTATTTTATTTTCTTTCCCTTTCATGGTCTAAATTTCAAAATTTTAGTAATCAAATATACTTTGTGCTTCAATATCTAAGAGCAGAGATTGACTGTCCTGCTGGGTAAAAATGGGGATCAACAGCAGGATATTTTAACTGCCTTCTTTCTTACTGCTCTTTGATGTTCATTTATTCTTTGCTTCATTTGCCTAATTGTCTTTCTAAGCCACAGGGGATATTTCTAAAAGTAAACCATGGGTGGGTAGATGAACAAATAATCAAACCTTTTGGTTCAAAAGATGGCTTGCAATGATAAACAGACCCCCAGAGTCACTCATTGGGGATAATTTTTACACCCCATTGCTGTAATCAAGAAAAGATCCAGATTACATATGCAGAAATTTTCCTACAATGGTCAGTTCTGCTAGGTTGCAATACATGATGCACCCAAGGATCTGAAGTTCTCTTGAGTTTGTCTTAGCCAGAAAACCCACTGAAAGACACTGTATCTGCAAAACTATTAGAAATGTTTCTGAATGACAATGACAATTGAGTCCCATTGGAAAATACTGATTAATATTTATCTTACATTTTTGTGTTTGTTACTCTATTACCTACCTTTTTGAAGGAGGTCTTACTACTCAGTCATACCAACAGTTATGCCAGAGGCCATGGCAACCACTGGAATGAAGTTAGAGCAACTGCAGAGACTGCTGTAATTTAAAGCAGTTTGGCATGGCCATCAACGGACTAATCCACAGCACAGAATAGTTGGAAGCATAAAGCACTTTGGCCGCTTCCCCCAACGTACCTCCTCCTCCTCCTTGACCACTTTCTCAGCATGTCCATAGACTGTGGGTTATGCAGGGCTGCCTTACGCTGTTCTTGCACTGGGAGAGTTCCCAGTACCTGAAGCCAAGTGTGCTAGCTCTGTGGTCAATTTTGGATGGTTGAGCCACTGTAAAGGGGCCACAGTGATTCCAGAACCAGGCCCAATAGGTTTGATTATTGATATCACTTACATTGGCGTAAGTCTGCTGGAGTCACTGGGGCTACACGAATGTGAAACTGGTGGGAATGTTAAATCAGACCTAATGTTCTATTAACTTGTGGATACCATAACTCTCATAAAAAAGAACTGTTAGATTCTCTTGTTTTTCACCCATTATTTCATCAGATCACTGAGACTTTGTGGTTTCTATCAGGTAGAAATAACATGTGAAATGGTATTCTTGAAAGTCAGACCCCATTTCACATCACTCACTAATAGTCAGTTTATAGGCATTACCTAGCTGGACTGGACTTGTTAAATTAGAGATGAATTGCAGCCTCCCAGAACCAGCAAGAACCCCAGTTGTGAAACGGTTTTTACTTACACCAATCTACATCCTAATAAGAATATTGTCTTGGAGATGGCAGTGCTCGAGAGCTTTATATTATTACGCAGATTTTTATTTTTGCTAGGCACTCCATATGGAGCCCTAAGGTATAGACTTGTACCATGCTAAAACAATATAAACTTGGGGAAATTATCCTTTAAGATCTCAGTAAAAAGCACAACGTTGAATTATTTTCTTAACGCTACTCTGTCGATCTGAGCTACCTTCAGTGCAGAGAGATGCATAAAATTGAATTGAAGATGTGATGCAGAATGTATTCAGCTTTTCACTTTAACAGACTGAAACTAAAGGTGCAGCTAGATTCTGTGGTCTGTGAAATACGGATATTGTAGGAAATACATTAGCTTAATAAACCGTGCAACAATTATTCTACTGAGTAGAGAGCTGCCATGTAAATGTTGTTCATTTTTATTTCATTTTTACTGAGACTGGTGTGGTGCCAAATGGCATTGCATCATCTTGTTTCAATGTACGACGTGTGCTGTCCCTGTTTGAAAGACAGGGAGACAATCAAAAGAGTTTAGGGCTTCTATTATCATAGGTGGCGTAAACTGAGGCTTATTTGTGCCATAAAACACAGTGTTGTGACTCTGCAGACAAACTCAAAAGTATTTAAACAATACTGGGAAACACTGAGAAATGGGACATTTTCATTCTACCCCATTCTCAAGATACTTCAAAACTAAATAGAACTGGAAAGGCAGGAGCACTTGAAAACAATTGTTCACCCACAGATATGTTTCTAGTGCAGGATGGGATGGTGTAGTGGCTTAGAGATTGTGATTACCCAAAGTAAGGTGAGCACCTCATATAATTGCTTATCTCCAACCAGTTGTGTCCCCTCACTAGATCTAAATTAATCAAGTTAAAATCCTGCCTTATTTTGTTCAACACAGTATGTAGGTTCCCTTTAATCACTTGTGCAAGCAACAGGGCAGGAACTTTCCATAGCATATAGGAAAGGGGGGTTGCTAAGCAAGGGTTTGTCTAGCCCCCCCTAGATAAGCTAGTGTGCATCCCCAGAAAATCAGCTAGTGCTGGTAGGCAAATGGTGTATGTATGCATGTATTATTCCTGCTCCGAGAAGCAGCAAAATGCATCACATAGTGAGGTTTCCAACTATCTTTGAAAGCTATTGTATCACAAGTAATGAAGATGTCTGATATTTTAACTGCTTTCTTTCCCCAGGCAAACTAGAGTA
The DNA here is from genome assembly GCF_027887155.1 of Malaclemys terrapin pileata. Taxonomy (NCBI): domain Eukaryota; kingdom Metazoa; phylum Chordata; order Testudines; family Emydidae; genus Malaclemys; species Malaclemys terrapin. Next base: position 32,087,388 of record NC_071512.1, read on the forward strand.
GGCTGAGAAAGGAGAGTATGTTGTGTTGTAACTTCCACAGTATAGCTGTGGCCTGAAGGCTTTTGTATGGGGGTTCCATTTGTTTGGATCTCCAAAGTAATGTTATACAAAATGAGCAAAGATAAATTTGAAATCTTTGCAGTTATTCAGGAAATGCATAGAGGCATCCTCCACAGGAGCCAAAGTAATCACATGTATTAGCTAGTCTTTCAGTGGCACCTTTTTACTGTTAGGATGAACTGCTGTAGCTCACAGGTGGTGTTGCAGAAGGGAAGTTCAGGACTGGGGATTGTAATGTAGCAATAGAGCCAGTGAACTTCAAAATGCAGAAAGTTAATTAAATATATTGCTGATCAGTGCAGACCAGTTACTAATGATGCTGTGTTTATATTTTTATAATAATAATAATACTTCTAATAAAAATAAGTATGTAAAAAAGCTAAAGTATCTTGGTATGTAGGTCAACAATTGTAATGGTGCATACCTTGTATGTTGTATATGTTAGTAGACCTCTGTAAATAACTGATTTTTTTTTGGTTTGCTGGCAATTCCAAAAACTTTTGGGGAAAAATGCATTTTGGGTTGACCTGAAACAAATTTTTCAAAATTTTTAGCTAATCAAAAATGATATTTTTTGTTTTGAGCCTCTTTAAAAAACATTTTAATACAATTTAAGGAAATACCTAAATGAAAAGTCATTTTGAATCGAAGTCAAAACGTTTTTTTGAAAGTGTCAAAACTAAATGTTTTGACACTTTCAAAAAAAAAAATGTCCAACATGAACAATTCAGTGAAATTAGCACGAATCTGCAAAATGTTTGTGTGGCTGAATATGTGTTTTTCACCAAAAAAGCTTTCAGATAAGAAATTTCTCCCAGCTCAATCTCACCTTTATGATTAGAGCAGTCTCACCTTATGTTCTTATGTTATGTTGTAGGGGATACTTGTAGGCAGAGACTTTGAAATCAGTCAAAGAGATTTGGATATGAAATATAATGGGAATTGGGCAACCAGATCTCCGAGGCAGTTTTGAAAAATCTCCCCACTGAATGTCACATGTTTCCATGTGATGCCATTGACTATATAGGTTGATAGTAGCACTGTGTGATCCTGGTAGTTGTCATTTGGAGGTTGTGCATGATTGTAGTGCACATACTGTAACAGCAGTTGTTCTCTTCTAGAATGAGAGAACACATCACAGGAAAAAAGCTGTTTGTCATTCTCAGCTGTCACTTGAGTTTGCATTGATTGCAAGCTGTTCCATTGACCAATGGCCTATGGCTACCATCTGGCATGGAACGTCAACCACGCTGCATTTTCCCTGACAAAGACAAGGTTGTCTCTTCTCATAGCTACTTTAACTTGCTAGAGAGTCCTACTAAAGAAATTTCTGTACACATTTTCTTTTTCCAGGTCATATGCTCAAACGAGCAGGGCCAGTCTGCAACACCAATGACAGAAATAAAAGTTTAGGGGTCTACGTTCTAGAGTATGGCAGAGGGAGATAAAGCATAGTCAGAGGAACATATTTGCTTAGCTTAGGGCTATAACCACACTAATATTGTGGCTTACTTCTTACAAGCCAGTCAAATTATGTTGTTCCCTTGTATTCTAGCTCTGTAGTACCCCCATGTGAATAATATGAACTAAGTAGGATAGTTTGTTCTCTTGGACAATAGGAACATGGGAACAGCTGCTCACCACTTCAGCATTTTTCAGTGCACAACACCCCGAAGGCCCTGAGGAGTGGCATATGCAGCAGGATATGGAGTTCCAGTGTTGTCACTCACACAGTGTTTGTGCCTTTAAGAGGAATAGATGTGAGATTGAATAAAAATGCAGTAAATGTGGATTTCAAGGGGAAAATGTAGCAATCTTATTAGCAGGTCTGCAGAAATAGGTTTGTGGCAGTAAACACTTTAAAAAATATATCAGCTCATTTCTATACCTGGCAGCTTTTCTTCTGCTAGCTCCCAGTAGGCTGTAAAGGCCTCCAAAACAATTTTATAATCAAACTACAATGAAAGATGTATTGGATTTTTAAAGTTTTGGGACATACTCTTTTGCTGGCTTAGCTATTACTTGTTGTCCTTAATAGCCCGGTCATTTATAAGAGGAGAGTCAAATTTAATGTGCATGGATAGGATGGTTGGAATTTGTGAAAGAAGAAGATTATCACTAAAATGATGGTGGTTTTTTCTATAAATAATCAAACTATTAGTGTATTTTTTAATAAATTGTTTTGTTCCTCTTCGCTGATTGTATATTTACCATGGGCTGCAGGGCCGGCTCTAGTTTTTTTGCCACCCCAAGCAAAAAAAAACCAAAAATCTCCGAGAGCAAAGTTCCGCCCCTAGCATGAGGGGTATAGGACAGAGAATAATTGAGAATGAACTGAACTTTGGCAGTTTTGTCTGAAGAGAAAACTATGATACAATTGCAGAAAAAGATGTAAAAGTATTCAAAATAATAATTTGTGTTTAAATGAATCAATTAGGTCCAGGGCCAGATATTAAATTATTTCCATTGCTGCAAGAATTAAATATACAATCACAATTATAATTCTAAAGGCTTTGTCATCTAATCATGTTCTCTGCACCCCAGTCTAGAACTAGCTGAAACCCCATCCATCAAGCTTGGCTCAGGGGAGAGTGAAATAGGGAAGCTTGTGATGATTGCCTAGCTCCCAGCCACTTTCCTGTAACTGTTCCACAATTAAATAATATATTTGGGCAATATGAATAAAAATGTAAATTCCGCTTTACCCCATCCTGGGTCCTTATAATTCCATTTGTCCTTTTGGAAGGGAGGGGATGTATTCTTGTGTTTTTTTTACAAGAATTCAATGTTACTCCGTGAAATTCAGCCTGGCCTAAGGATTTTAGGGGACAGATCTTCAGCTCATGTAAGTTCATCAATGGAGCTCTGAGAACAGTAAGGGCAGGCACAGATCTGCCATAGCAGCATTGGCTTCCTTCACACACACTTCCTTGCCCATACAGCTGACCTGCAGGACTGCTCCCATAGGCACGAGCGTGTGTGGTTTGGTGTCTATGGCCCATTTGATCTTTGGCCTCAAACTGGCAAGGAAAGTCCTACCTAATTCAGATATAACACAGATGGTGACACAGTCACATATTAGCAGCAGCTGAGCAAGTTGTGCTCGTTCGTGTGTTCCGTTAGTCCACAGGAGATCCTTCTGGTGGTGCACAGTGATTGGCCAGGAAGAGATCAGGTGTTCGGAACTGGAGAATGTGATGAAGGGGAACATAGAAAAGCACTGCATGCAATTTAGGTATTTTTGTGTGGCACTAACTAATTAGAAGGTAAGAAAACTGACCTGACCCAGAGGTAGGAGCTTCATAGCATGGAATGAAGGCCAGGAAACTTGTGTACTGAGAAATGCTCTAAAGAGCCACGTGACTCTTCATGAATGGTTGCAGGCCAAATCTCAGAGCATAGCCTAAGGTACAGAGAGACTGAGACAAAGTAGAACTAAATACAGTTCTAAAACAAAAAAAGCCAACCTACGTCTTTTTAAAAAAAAAACTAATTTACTAATAACACTTCCTCCCAAGGTGCATGAGAATTGCATCAAATTGCTGTGCTGCAAGTGTGGTGATTCTGAACAGTCCACCAGCCTCCGGACGTTGTTATTCCTCCATTAACTGATTTTCATTTCTACAGTCAAAGAAGTATTCTGACCAGGATGAGGAAGAAGATGCGAGGCTCCAACTATTGGAAAAAGGGAGCCCTTCTGTCCAAACTTTTAAGATTGCATGAAGGAGAGGATTTGCTCTCAGAGGCGCTCAACATCAGAGCGTATTGCTCCTTCAGTGTCGTGTTGCATCCCCACCTCATTGATCTCTGCCACTGATCGCATGGTTGCATGACCATTGCACATCTTCCTTCATGCAGTGTCGTGTGTTTCATTGTCATACAGGGGAGAGGGAGCCCTGACTTCCTTAACTGCCTTTCTGCATAAGAAAGAGAAGCAATGGAGTGAGATACGGCACATCCAAATAAGAACCAGAAGATCCCGGATCTGTTTAAGAGCCCATCCAGCTTCACTTTAAAAAAAACAAAAACAAGACAATAGTGTATATGGTTTTAATTTTATTTTTGTTAAATTTTTTTCTTACTTTTTCCTAGACTTCGCCCGATGGTCTTACCTGTCTCAGAGAGGTAAAATTTAAACCAATTTGACTATCTTGGTCATATAACTTTTAAAGGAAGCGGTTTCCTAAGCAAGAGCAAGGTACAACTTGATCAGCTCTGCTCTCTCTTCACATGTTTGTTAGCAAATAAGGTAAAGGTGGTTGAAGATTACCTACCTCCCAGGGTATATTTTCAGGTTGCGCAATGCCCCGTTCCTGGGTAAGAAGTGTCTTGTGTGTAGCCAGAATCTGCAGTCATCCAACGTTCTTCTTTCTATGCCATGATTTATTCTGTGATGTGCTGTGCAGCGTTAGCTGCAGCAGGTTAGTTCATTTATTTAGTGCTTTGTTTGGTACAAGTGGAAACCACCTAAAAATGTGTAGAGTAATACTTCTCCTTGCCCCTTTTCATTCAGACTTACCCTGACTTTCACTTATAATTCACCCTGTGGAAAGAAGCTGGGAATGTAGAAGGAAGGCAGAGAAGAACATAAGGTCCTGATCCAAAGCCCACTGGAATCAATGGGAGGACTCATACTGATCTCGGTGATCTTGGGAAGGGGCCCTACATGTATAGAGTGAATACGGAGTGTCTATAAAATAATTTCAGAGCACCTTCCACAGTTCAGAGTGTGGAAAGAACAAGTGTCTGTATCATTCCAGCTCTCCAAGAATGAAATGTACCAAAAGGAAATAGAAGGCAAAGTGTTTGTGAATAAGATAAGTTTACATGGGTCATTGCAAGTATTAGCAAAAGGATCCCCAGACTGTATTTCTCTATGTTCTGTGTCATATTTTAATACAACCTTTCTCCACAGTTGGTTTCACCAAGGCTCTTACAGGCATAATATGCTCATTAAGCTTAACTGTTTGTGTAATTAATTTCAGTGTTGTTGATTTCGTGGGGAAAATGGAACTGAAATGATCTTTCATGTTTCCAAGAAAGAGAGTGGATATTGAGAGGCCACTTAGGCCAATATAGAATCAAAAAGGAATTAGAGTCTCTTTGGTATGGAAATTAATCTCTCCAACCAGGCAATAATAATAATGATTTATTAATAAATTACAGTTCAACTTTCATCAAACGTGTTTCATATTAAATTTATATTTCAGTGGGTACTTGATGCAATATTTTTATTAACATTTACCATGAAAAAATTCTACTTAACCCTTTCCAGGCTGTGTGATATATCAATATGACTTCCTGAGACATCACCTAAGCTAGAAGTCTGGAAAACATTGTAGTTTGTTGACCTTCCATGGGAGCAGGATCGAGCCCATAGCTGACTCCCAGTCTAGTTCTGCAAGCATACCCAATTTTACGTGTTTGCAGGATCAGGCCTTTCAAAAACTGAGGGTGGATCACACAACAAATTAGTGTGCAGCAAGCCAGAGTGTGAATCTACAGCGTACTAGCTTGCCATGCGGTTCCTGCTACCGCGTACTGAAAGCTCTGTAGTCCACTTTGATGTACTGCTCTTTGAAATGGGAGTAACTCAAAGTGGACTATAGAACGCCTGAAGCAGGGTCCACAGAGTGAATTTAGTGCGCCTGAAGCAGGGTCCACAGAGTGAATTACTGTGCAGCAAGCTAGTGCACTGTAGACTCTCACCCTAGCTTGCTACGAAAAACTCGCCATGTAGACAAGCCCTAAGGCTCACTTCTTCTATTTATGCAAACACTTACAACTGGGTGTAGAGCTTATTAATGTTGGAACCTCACTTAACTTCAGTGACACCACTCATTGGGGTTCTGAAACCGTACATTTCAAAGTTCTTTACAAAGGAACATATCATTATCTCATTTTTCTGATGGGAGAAACTAAGGTGACATGTCTTGACCAAGGTTATGTACCCAGATCAGCAGTAGAGCTAGAGTCATAACTCCTGACTCCCCAGCCTTATCCACAGAACCATGTTGCCTAGTAAATGTTTTCAAGTTCAAGTCCTGAGTGATTTCTTTATGAAACTTCCATACATTTAAGATATTTTACATAGGTAAAATTTAACTTACTTTCCAACTAGGATGTGGATCTAGAAATTCTGGCAAAAATCACATCTTGGTATCTTTAATTTTAAGCCACAGTTAATTAGCTAATTCTCCTTGAGATTCTTGTTCCTAAGTATAGGTAATCTTTTTATTTTTTTAAAATAAAATGAAGGTACACTGACCCATAATTTAAACCTTTCTGCTGTAGCTGTAAAACTACCCATTTCATCTAATACTTGGTAGTTTACAATTAATGGTGGCCTCTTTAGGTATATTTTACATCATTAATTTTTGTACAAGGGAAATAAATTTATTATCAAAATTTGTTAAAAATTCCAAAGTTAATTTGTCCAGTGCCACAGTGGCATAGAATATTATCTCTGGAATCTCAGCAGTTGGGTGGGAAGGAGGCCTTGTATTGTAACCCAATCTGGAAAAAGATTCTGGATTCCTCCAAACTCAGAATTGTTGTTTAGTTAGGGAATGGTCCCATCTAGCCCACAGGAAAAAAGTCCCTTTGGTCACTCTTAATATTAAGGGTAGATTTAAACATAGTTCTAACTAGGATTAATAGATATTTTAATGATTAATTGATGGTCATAGAGTCCAATGGATCAATAGGTTGCTTATAATTACGTACAACACCTATGACTGATATGCCCCTAACCATTGTTAACATGTAGTACACATCTGTAACATGCTTTGGGCAGGTATTAATCATTTATTAACATTTTATAAACTGATTATAAATGTAACTTTAAAGGAACAGTCCCATATTATATGAAGAACTCAGTGTTACTCAGTAGAATTCACAAGCAGGGCCAGAAGTCCTCTGAGGGGCATATGAAATGTTCAGCTTCCATCATGGTCAGAGGTTCAGACATGTGACCTGTTCATGTTTAAATGGTTAGTGGCATCATATACCTTCTATGTGTGTCTCTGTTGTCTCCCAGAAGACCAAACTCTGTTTACCTTACTTCTTTGAGTAGTTTTAATAGACCACATTTGTTTCCTGGTGTCAGTCCATTGCCTTCAATAGAGTTGCAGCAGAAGATGCATTTGGCCCATTGACTTCAATGGGAGTACTGGTGAGAGTAAGGCAAGCACAATATGGCCCAGTGAGGAAGCCACAGGTGGTCTCTTACTAAATGTGTCAGTATGGTATTTTAGTAAGGCAATACTTAGGGTGGAATGATAACCAATGCTTAAGCTGTGGATAGTTGTAAGGTTGAGTTAATTAACATACGGAATGTCCTGATGAAAACCCTTTCTGTACCCTCATGACACTGTCACAGAATGGCTATACTCCTAGTTGGTAAATCCTACATGCGTAGTTATGTTGTTACACAAGGGATTAATCTGGCCCAGTTTAATTAAGAAATGTAAGAGTGGCAGCGAACCAGCTGAGTGTGATTTCTCTAATGTTTATGCAGTAGCTTCCATGATCACACTTGCGCTTCAGTTATTTTTTCCTCTTAGCGCTTCTTTCAGATAGATTTCAGAGAGAGGTGGAGGTGTCAAGTGCTCAGTCACCCCGATGAACTCATGTAGGGTCCTGCAGGGTTCCTTTCTATCACTCCCCACTCCACCATTTCATCATGTTTTTTAGTCTACTAGAGGAGACAAATATATTGAGCTGCACTCCCATCACTATTTTGATGACACTCAGCCATGTGTCTCCTGGCCAAGATAGAGAGAAGGAGCCAGCTAAGGTTCTGCCATTAAACAAGTAAAGCAACTTGAGCAGTCGATGTGCTTTTTGATTACATCATCTTTTGGTGAAATGTGTCCACTGCTTCCCAAATTGGTTCTCATTCATGGAGTTCTTTTGGACTCTTAAGTGCCGTTGGATTCCCAGATAGTAGCAGAGTTTTAAACCGCTTTTTATCATCTGTGACGAGCTAAACCTTACGTCACCGATTCAGGCCTTTCCAGAGTCACCTCCAGATTAGACTGTTGCAATAAACTCTACTTGGAGTTATCCCTGAGGTATTCTGAGACTTCAGTTAGTGCAGAATGCACTGGGCTATGTACCTAGTGGAATGGGTTGTTCTCAGAACATTACAGCTAGGTTCTGTTAACTGTACTGGCTCCCCATCTGTTTCCTAGTGCGATTCATGATGCCGGTTCTGATCTATAAAGCTCTCTATGGTATGAAACATGGCTAGTCTGGGGTACTGCTTTTGTATCATGGTGCATAGGAATACTGAGGTATTTCTGCTGCCAATCCCTAGATGTGCAATCTTTGAGGTTTGGAAGATGAGTTGTTTTCAGTAGCAGTGTTTGATCCTCAAGAGTACTGCTTCACAAGAGTTTGCTGACTGTGGCATGGCTTGAAACATCTTTATTCAAGATTTTGCACTATTAGGGACAACCACTCGGTCACTTATTTTGGTTGGTTACAGTGACCATGGCAGGTGGCTGTTTATGCAACCTGTTGTGGCACTATATCTGAGTCTAACATCTGCCACATGCCCAAGTGATGTTGTTGCTGATTTCATCTCGGGAAACTGATGGATCTATTTATTTATTGAGTGTATCTTTACCCAGAACATTGGTTAGGCATTCTTTCATAGTTTGCAAAATAAGTAAATAAACATACTTGAATATTAATCCCAACAGGGTTTTTGAAAGCAGTGGTATCTTATTTTCAGACTGGTGATATATTATCTGCCCTCTAATGATAGAAGTAGTGAATTACTGAATATTTTTCTATTTAATGGATACTGCCTGCCATGGTAACTGATTGCTCTGTTTGACCTGGAAATACTGTATGTAGGCAAGTGTCTGATATGCATTACATTTTTAAGAAATTAAAATTAATTGACAAAGAAAATTCAAGAAATGGCTTTTTGTCTAATATGACAGTTAAACATTTTTCTTTTCTTGTAGGACACAATATAGAAGCCTTAATTCCAGTGGCACTGAAAGATTTGTGGGGAAAGATGAAATACTGGACCCACTCCTGATTCACTTTGAAATCAATGGAATTTTTTCCCTTTGATGTCAATGGGAGCAGAATTGTGCCCTTCTGTCAGAGCTTGTGTATAAATAGCAAGTTCCATTTGTGCTTGAAAAAATCTCTTTTCCCCCACGATGAAACAATATATTTTGTCAGGATGTGTGTGGATGTGTACACAGGTTGACAATTTGATGTTATGTTGGCTCTTATAGAAAGAGGCTTAAATTACTCTCTTCTGATACTGGAGGTTTACAAAAATGTAAATTCCATTCACCTCAAATGGTGAAATTCACTTTGAGAGACTCATTTTCAAGGGGATCTAGATAAGGAAATGCTCAAATTTTAAAGGTAACCAAGGTATAATTAGAATAAATGTAAGGGATTATAAATCAGATCTGAAAAGCCCACCCGTTAAATAATTTCTAAACTGTGTATTTAGTTAAAATATCATGCTTGATCTATTTTAAGGAAAACTCCATCTCCATTCTCAAGTAAACAGCAAAAGCAATAGAATGCAATAATTTTCACTAGCAGCAATCCATAAAACATTCAATATTATGTAACAGTGTTAAAGTTTTTATTCTTTGTAAAGTAAAGCCACTATTTATTCAGTTTGATTTATGAAAAAATACATATACCAAAAATTACAGTCTTGATCAGTAAGAAAATCTCCCTTTACCCCATCCACCAGGCTAATAATGCCCTCTCCTGTCTCTTACAGGCAAAGGCCTGTAAAAACCGATAAGCTTTCCAATATGCTGTGATGGTTAGTAGGCTCTGGCTCCTTTCCATTAAGAAAAAAAGCAAATTTCAGAGCGGAAGGTACTGCTGCCAATCCCTCCTGTTTAAACCAGTTTGCTCTTAGCAGCTGAAATTAGTTAAGGTGCTGAAGCTATGGCATGGCATGAGGATCTTTCAAGGTGACAGGACTCAGACCAATTTGATCTGTATTCATCAAAAACACTAACAAATGATATCCAGAAACATAACTAAGGAAATATAACCTAGATAGAGCTACTATAATGCGGGTGCATAACAGGTTGGAAAACTATTCCCAGAGAGTATTTATTAGTGATTCACAGTCAAGGTGGAAGGACATAACAAGAGGGGTCGCACAGGAATCAGTTCTGTGTCTGGTTCTGCTCAGTATCTTCATCAATGATTTAGATAATGGCATAGAGAGTACACTTATAAAGTCTGCGGACGATACCAACCTGGGAGGGGTTGCAAGTGCTTTGGAGGATAGGATTATCATTCAAAATGATCTGGACAAACTGGAGAAATGGTCTGAAGTAAATAGGATGAAATTCAATAAGGACAAATGCAAAGTACTCCATTTAGGAAGGAACAATCAGTCACACACATACAAAAGGGGAAATGACTGTCTAGGAAGGAGAACTGCAGAAAGGGATCTGAGGGCCATAGTGGATCACAAGCTAAATATGAGTCAACAGTGTAACACTGTTGCAAGAAATGCGAACATTATTCTGGGATATATTAACAGGAGAGTTGTAAGCAAGACACGAGAATCAATTATTCTGCTCTATTCTGTGCTGACAAGGCCTCAGCTGGAGTATTGTGTCTACTTCTGGGCACCACATTTGAGGAAAGATGTGGACAAATTGGAGAAAGTCCAGAGGAGAGCAACACAAATAATAAAACATCTAGAAAACATGACCTATGAGGAAAGATGGACAAAATTGGGTTTGCTCAGTCTGGAGAAGAGAAGACTTGGGGGGGAGAGATAAGTTTTCAAGTACATAAAAGATTGTTACAAGGAGAAGGGAGAAATTGCTCCCTTTAATCTCTGAGGATAGGACAAGAAGCAATGGGCTTAAATTGCAGCAAAGTCGGTTTAGGTTGGACATTAGGAAAAACTTCCTAACTGTAAGGGTGGTTAAGCATTAGAACAAATTGCCTAGAATCTCCATCATTGGGGGTTTTTAAGAACAGGCTAGACAAACACTGTCAGGAATAGTCTAGTTATTACTTAGTCCTGCCTTGAGTGCCAGGGACTCGACTAGATGACTTCTCGAGGTCCCTTCCAGTCCTACACTTCTGTGATTCTATAAAGGAACAAATGCAGATCAGAGAGATTGTAATGTGTAATGTGTGTTGTAATGTGTGTTCTCTGCAAGAAGGACTGCTAAGCAAATGGACAATCACGCTGTACACTTAGTGGAGTTTCCAGCTTGTCTTTAGAAATAGCTCCATATACAGCTCATTGTAGTAGTCCAATGTAGAAGTGTCAAAGGCACAGATCACTGCTGCAAGATCTAGATCCAAAAGAAAAAGCTAGCAACATTAATCACTAAGCACAAGTGGGGGAAACATACTGCTTAGTTACTATGGTTGTCTGCATCTCCAGCAGCTGCTGAGGGCCCCAACAAGAACTCCAGGTTGAGTAATTAAGTAAAACTGTCAGTTCAAGGACAACTTGCAACAGGGTAAGAGGCAGATTTCTCTAAATTAAGAATTATTCACGCTGTTGTGTTAGTTAGTGTTCACTTAAGTAAGTGAGAAACCTGGCTTCGAAACTAAAAACTGGCGGGCTATGTTAGGTAGGCTTCAAACTAGGTAGCAAGGGAGGGAGAGCTTTGATCTTATACCAAATATCTGGCTTATATTTCCAATTATAATGAACAAGATGATCTACAAATAAGCTATCTACAATGAACAGAGAACTACTTTATTGAAGAGCTATAGCTAAACACACATGTAAAGAGCATGATTAAAAGTTATGAATTACAGTGCTGCTGAATTATGATCCATATCTAGCCAGTTTTATTTAAACCTCTACAATAGGGTGACCAGATATCCCGATTTTATAGGGACAGCCCCGATATTGGGGGCTTTTTCTTATATAGGCTCCTATTATCCCCACCCCCGTCCCAATTTTTCACACTTGCTGTTTGGTTACCTTACTCTAGAATGATTCTTACTGGTGGAATGTTAATAATGGTGAATGCAGTAAGTTTGCATGGGCGGAACATAAAAGGAAAGAGGTGATAATGAAGGCAGTAGGAAATGGTAGCAATGGAAAGCAAAGAAAAAGCACTAAGTTTCAGTTTCAAATACCCTAAAGTGTCATCACAATTCCTGGACCAACTACCATGACATTCAGAGTCATAGGGAACAGTACTTTGAGTATTCCTACTTTGGGGTGACACATACAGCTAAATATGGATTCTCAAATAAATACATCGGGTACAGGAAGTAGAGGAGAACTATGAGCCAGGAAATAGAAAATCCACCCAGAGAAGAACCCATCCAGGATGTATTTTTACCCATAAAGAGGAACTGGCTGAGAATTTGAGAGTACACAGTGACCACAAATTCCTGTCGAGAAACAGTATTAAGAAATGGATTCACTGAATACTTGAAAGAGTAAGAATTCAGTAGACTATTCTACAGCTATCCTAGTCCCTCAACAAATACTTATGTGTGTCTATCCCTGAAGCTAAGTATATGTGTAGGTACAAAAGTGAAGCAGGTGCTATAAGAGGACATATTCAATTCCATGAGTGTGGTAGATGACTGGAGCATGTTCAAACAAACATGAGAATTAAATTACAAGAAATTATGTTACCACAGAAAAACATGAAACCAAAAGTGGCCAGTATGGCTTCAGGAGCAATTTATTGAAGACCTGGAAGTACGAGAAAAGCTGTACTACAAAGGGACAAAGTTGGAAGGAACCAGACAAGGTTAGTTATCTTAGTTAATCAAGGCTTGTGTGGCAAACATAAGGACTAAAAAAGAAGCACATTTAGTTAATGCTAACCAAATGAAATAAGGAGAACAAGTAAGGCTTTTAAAACTCCATTTGGAGGGAAAGTAGGCCCAATGAGGAGAGAGACCACGCCAGCGACACGTCCAAAATGGATGAACTACCTGCTTGTTAAAAATCTTATTTTAACCAGAAAAAAAAAAATAAAAAAGATGTATGGGCAATTAGGAAGAAAGGAAAACTTTGTCGATATAGCTGCTGTTCTAAAAATAAGGTATGCGAATGAGTGGAAAGATGAATAAATCATCAAGTCTGCATGATAGATATCGCTGGGCTAACAAAATAATTAGCTAATGACATTATTAAACCACTGGCAATTATTTATTTAAAAGTCCTGAAGAACCAATGATACACTAGAGGATTGGAAAAGAGCAACTGTGTTACTGAACTTTTTATTTAAATAAAATCACTCCTGGCATTTAGTCTCCAGTAACACGATGGAATAAATATTGAGAGAAACCTTGCGAGACACTCTTATGGTCACACATCACTAAAAAGTGAGATTCAGCGTAAGAAAAATGCAGCTTTGTACATCTGAGGGTCAATCACACCCAATTTCTATACACAGAGCCGTACTTGAAAAGCCGTGAGTCAGGAAAAGACTGAGCTGATGTGTGATAGTGGATAGCAAATTGGAGGAGATTGCAATATGTTTAATAAAGACAGTGTGATTTTTAGACTATGTGCAGGAGCATTGTATCACAAATAAGAATATTGAGATTACCGTGATCAGATTCAGGAAAATCTTGATTAACCCAGAGAGAAATGAAGGAATAAAGGCCTGGAGAAACTGACAGAAATGACTGAAAAGAACTAAGTGATAACTAAAAAAAGCTGTGAAAACACTGCAAGAATTTTGAAGAGTATGAACAATGAAGGCCAAATTCTGTTCTTGAATACTCATTTTGCAGCTTGTTATGGCTCCACTGCCCTCCCTGGGTTCTTGGCATACAGACAGAAAGCAGAAGGCCAGAGTCCAAAATGCAGACAATGCAATGTCTATTGGAGTTAACAAGGAAGCATAACCACAGCTCTGTACACCAATAGAGCTTTTCCTTTTCCCTTCCTCCTTCTTAGCAGACTTAATTATACCAGTAGTGCCCACCCCTGGTACCACCCCTTACAATTGATGGTCATGTTCCATTTTGGAAGGTCTTGAGTCTGGAGGCTTCAGGACCACCTCTTTTGTACCCCATGGGAGGGGTAGGGAGGGAGGTTGTGTCCTGGCCAAGGCTACTTTTTCTTTGGCTTTTAGTGTTTTTTTTACCTCGCCCTTCCCAACTGGTTGCTTAACCTTGTCTTGGGAAATGAGTCAAGGCAGTTGTATATTAAACTCCCACCATGTATCCAGCAACATTTTAGCTCTATTTCTTATCTTTTATTTATTATACTAATAAACCCATCTGGTTGTAGGAAGAAGCAACACGCCGTGTCTTTGTTCCTTGTTCACATAAGTTAAGGATATAAGGCACAAACAATTATATTTGAAAAACCTCAAAATTCTATCTCAGGCAAATAAACAGGCCTAAATACTATATTACTATCACTAACATGGCTCTCATTGGCTTCCTGCATATAAGTGCACAACATCCCTACAGATCTTTAAAATGGGAGAGGAGGAGTTTATAAAGCTACAGGTGGAAACAACTATGAAAAATGGGATCCAATTGAGCAAAGTTCAAATGTAAATAACAAATGTATATCAGAAAAAAAATCCTATTGTGAGATCCATTGGAGTGGGGAATAGTTACTCACACGGGGAGTGTTTGGAGACTGCATCATTTTGGGCCTTTAAAAACCAGACCGGACATCAGCTTTGAAGTGACAAAGGGAAAATAACACAGTAGGTCTTTTCTGTCTCAGCTGTATACAGTGTGATTCTGTGAAATGACGCTTGTTGTCCTATCGGAATGACACCTTGTTGGTAGGTAGTAGGATGAACCCAAATGTTCAAATCCTCACCAAAGGAGAAGTGGATTATTATTATTAGGATATAGCACATACTCCGGATGGATTTTACTATGAGAATTACTGTCTGCCATTTTCAGAATGTATGTATTTGAAAATAATTGATTCTGTTTCTTTGTGGCCATCTTCTTGGTCACATTTGTTCTGGTTAAGTTTCTAAATGCTACCTGAAGGAAAAGATCATAGAAATTATAGAAATACAGGGATGAAATGGATCTCAAGAGGTCATCTAGTGCAGGATGAGTAAGGAGAATGTGAAAGGGATAGCTCATACAGTTTTCATCATAGACTTGAGTGAGAGATTCCAATTCCTGAATGGAGAAAAGAATGTGTTTTTAAAAGGATAGATTCTTATTTTCCCTTACCTTAGTCCTGGAATTTGTTTAAAATTTTTTTTAGAGAAGTTGAGCAACATAAGTGCAGGGGACTGGACTAGATGACCTCTTGAGGTCCCTTCCAACTGGATCCAATTCCCTGCTGTTTCACACCTTGTGTATTTCTTAGCATAGGGAGTGGAGAAGTTGTTATATACAGCAAAAGTCTACCTGATTTTTAATAAGAAAACATCTGTCCTCTGGGTCCAAAGGTTGTGAATTGGAAAGAATCAGTGCATGCAAGACAGGCTGAAATAGATGAATGACATTCTGATATTCCCATTGAATGAGGCTGGGGCTTATCAAAATGTAGCATGCCACTACTGAAATATTGTGTTTATCAAGTATTCTTTGATACGGGAATATTTTTAATAGCTGGGCTGCTGGTATTCATTCTTCAGTTCATACAAAATATGGCTGCATAAGCAAAAGAAATAAGTTTTTTAATATCCAGGCCTTTAGACCT
Source organism: Malaclemys terrapin pileata (assembly GCF_027887155.1). NCBI lineage: Eukaryota > Metazoa > Chordata > Testudines > Emydidae > Malaclemys > Malaclemys terrapin. Next base: position 32,103,094 of record NC_071512.1, read on the forward strand.
TATTTGTTTAAAACAAACGTGTGGCTACAAATGAAGTTTTGCATAAGTAAAGTCTGCCAGATCTTTCCCTTTAATTGTTGTTTGTTATTTTTAGAATATGAATACCAAATACTCATTTAGGAATCTGATTGTCTAACAATGGAAAAACCAGTGATACTGTGAATACGTAATCTTATAAATGGTATCAGTCTTCCAAAAAGAATGAATCGACCTGCAAATTGCTTTCCAATGAGCCTGCCTTAAATCTTGCTGAAGTCATTTACAGCTGTGCCAAGGGGTTGTAAAAGGCTACCATCCTGACTTCATAGCATTTTTTCACTTCTTTTGCAAAGGTGTAAATGACAACACAAGGTGTGAAACAGCAGGGAATTGGATCCAGTGAGACTAACTTCTATTGCCAGTAAAATTATCATTCCTTTGACTTCTAAGCATTGTGTTATTTTTTCTCTTTCAATATTCGTTTTATTGTTTTATTGGGAATCAAAATGAGATTTGCAAATGATATTAAGTGTAGGATTTTTTAGTTTTATTTTTGAGGAAGATTGGCACTAGATTTAGTTTTCATAATTTTCTGGTACATTCCTAGTTCTCCATTAGTTCTGAAAAATAATTCAGGGTACAGTAATTGTATTTATAGAGTTCTCTAATATCCTAGGATGCTCATCATCTAATTGGTATATTTTCAAATAATGTTCAAAAGAGCACTGTTTATAGAACTGTTTTACTGTCTATACTGTTTACAGAGCTGCTCATTCTGTTTCTTTCTCTGCTATAGTGTCTGTAGCACACCCCTACTGGTACCCCATCTTGTGATTTATCAGTTAGTACTTTGATCCATAAGCATTCCAGGTTCTGTCCTTCTGAATTTTCAGTAACCCTAAAGCAGACTCTGGAGAAGCATATTCCACAGGTGAGAGCCCCTTGTGGAAAATACCTACAGCCTTGCATTTAAATTAAAGGGGCTGAGTTCAAACACCTCATTGGATTTTAGCACTGCCTGTCATGGAGTAGACATGCAAGATCTCGGAGATGCAGGAAAAATTAATCTTTAAAAGTCAAGTTGAATGAGTCAAATCCTCGATGGGCAAAAGTAGAGTCAAATTAATTGTTTGTACTTATCTTCCACCTGCATTTTTCACCTAGATTCTACATTGAGCGACACTATAAATACCTTAGATTAGATCAAACCAATAGGCAATACTACCAGAACGTTGACCCATGAGAGGTCACAGAAAAGTGTGTGGAAGGTGAGCAGTGCTAAAGGAGATAAGTTCAGAGAATGTGAATTCAGTAAGGGAGAGAGTGAGCAATGCTTAATCCTAAATATTGTCTTTGTGCTGCACAGTTTATTAAAACATGGGAGAGGGAGGGGGACACAGCTGACTGTGACAGGTACAAGTTGGTTGATTGTACTGAGCAGAAGAGAACCTGGAAATGTTTGGGCAGATTGAAAATGTAAAGTTTTTAATTAATTTATTTCAAGGCAAATTATACCTTTTACTTATGAGAAATCATGTTCAGACTAGAGGTGGGTCTCCCTAGGTTGGATCCATTGATGACTGATATTCTCTTTCTTTCTGTTTCCCATTTACCTTCTCCTTCCCTCTCTAAGACTTTTTTCTCCACTACACTCCTTTTTTCTCCTCCCTCCTTCCTCCCCCATATTCCACCCTTTCATCTTAGGACATCTTCCTTCCCACCCATCCTTTTTTCAAAGACCCTGTCTTTCTCCTCATCTCAGAGTCCCTTCTTTTTTACTTTCTTCTCCAGCCCCCTACTCTTCCTTTTAACAGTATCTCTTTCTTCCAGACTCTCTCCTCTCCGTCGTCTTTAGTGGTGTCTCTTCGTTCTTCTCCTTTCCAGGACTCTGTTTCCCTCTGCTGATGGTCCCAACCTCTCTTTCCCCTTCACTATTTCATCCACTTCTGCAGACCATTGCTCTCTCCTCACAGTTTCCTTTCTGCTACTGCCTCTCATTTTTCTAGATCACTAATCAAATATGCTGTTCTCAATCTAACTAACCTTATAACTGATTCCCTTTGCCTTTACTCCCTGTCAGTCACTGAGGATCCCTTTGACAAGATGTTTCCCTCTGCTGTAGTGTTACAATTAAAATTATCTGAAGTTGAGTGCTAAAAATCCCCATTAGACAAATTTTGTAACTGTGTGCATTCATCTTAATTAATCTACACAATCCCCAAAAAATGATTATCATATTTCGAAGCATACTGGTGACCAGCCTGAAATTTCTTCTGCTGAACACACATTGTGGAGGTGCTGTGTGTGTTTGGGGGGAGGAGAGGGAGAAGTACTTGGCTATTGATTATACATATTTCATAATGACATGGACTGGTGATGTGATTGTCAGTTTTCAGGTTGGGGTTGATTACTAGATCCATGCAGCGTGAATACTCAGTTAATGGAAAAAGAGGGAAAGAGGAAAACACAGTAGAGATATTCAAATTCCTCGTTTCCAGTCAGGAATAAGAATATTCTAGGTTGTGGCATCTAGTGACCTGTAGAAATAACTAGTAAGAGTCTTGTGGTGCTTCCTGTATCAAAATGCACAGTCTCTTTGATATGGCTTTTCAAAGTTCATTCAAGTCCATGCCCCCTCATTTTGGCAGGACTGATTTTATTATTGCTGATGCATGGGTGAGTGTCAAGTCTGATAGCATTTAAAAACTCCCCATATCAGTTTGTTCCACTACTGAGTTGTTTGAAGAGTTATACATATACCAATGTTTAGGCTAAATTTTCTCTTCTGTACCTTAAGCCTATTCCTTATTGCTCTGTTTTTATTGACTAGGAGTATGTGTATGTCTCGACTAGAATCACAGGGTGTGATTGCAGCTCAGGTAGACATACTGTGCTAGCTTTAATCTCACTAGTTTGGGTCCCAGAGCAGTGAAGCTGTGGCAGTATGTATTTAGCGGCGGCTACACATGCCTCTGCAGAACCTTGGGTAATTACTCATGGGGCTAGCTTGCACTGAAGTGTGTGCCACTGCAGCTTCTCTATTCCATGACATGAGCTCGCTAGATTAAAGCTAGCTTGGGTATGTCTATGCAAATTGCCATCACGCCCGATAATGCCAGTAAAACTCATGGTCCAAGAGGAGATTAAGTTAAAAACAAATAGTCAAAGCTTACTTGATCTTTTCCATAGATGCCATTAACCCAGCCATTAAAACTATGTGTACATACTATTATAGTGGGAAAGCCATGAAAAAGCATAGTTAAAAGCATTGGATCACCCCTACTGTGCATTTTCGGTAGTGATCTGCTGTTGATAGCTTAGACTGGAGATGGGCCCACACTCCAAAACTTGGACCTGGATTTGAATACTTTAAAATTCAGCACCCACAGATTCTGACTTCTGAAGAACACAGACATAGAGGGTGGAAAGATTCCCCCATGCTCTGAGGCCAGTTTAAATTCACAAGGAATCTAACACGTAGGATTAACCAGCAAGGTTTAAAGGGCTGATCTCTGCTCAAAGCTCCAATGTAGACCAGGAGAATTTTCCTTCTCAAACTCATACTTGACAATTAGTTTATCTTTCCCTGTGCATTTGAGCAGGAATCAACCATAATTCACATAGTAACCCAATTGATTTTTACAGGATATGAACTGAATAGTTTTGCCATAAGTGTGTACGACAGTCATTGAAGGTCTAGTATAGATGACATTTTTCTGAAAGTGAGTTCATACTGGAAGTGCTCACTGACCTTTATACCATAGAGGTGATGTGGGTTCATGGCTTAGGGAGGATTGGGGCTTTTGGGACAGCTGTGATGAATAGTCACATCTGGCTTCAGGAGTATTTTTGGTAATCTCAGACTGGCACACAGTAACCCTCTGTTCATATCTATGCTTTTTTGGCACTACTAGTGAAATGAGATTTCTATAATCTACAAGTCACATGGGAGGATTTGGGTGGAAGGATGTATGCATGTATCCAAATCTATGTACTTTCGCAAGAAAAAAACTTTTACACCAAATCCACATGGGCACTTCACGGCTTACCTATTTCCCCCAAAAGGCCATGTAAGCATAGAGCCAAATTCCTCCTGGACGTAGCTCCATTGGACTTAACCTGAATTACACCTGGAATGAATGTGATCCATAATGCCCTTAACACTTCAAGCTCTTTTGATACTGTACAAAAGAGAGAGAGAGTTTCTTTCTGTTTCCACTCAGTGTAATGTCATGTCTTTGTATAATATATTTAAGCATGTCTGCCCTGTCACTTACCACTGATGCTTGCATGCTCTTCTTTAAGACTAGCACCCTAGAAGGATTACTTCTTTGCATTGTGCAGGTATTTAAACAGGTAACTTCCACCATTCTTTAGTGGAACTTGATTAGCTACTTGTCCTCCTATTCATGTCATCAATTTCTGCCTGGGAGCAGAATACTAAATATTTACTTCTCAATAAGTAATTTGGGGTATTGCTCTACTCTTTAGTTTTAATTTTGCTTTTAAAGGATTGAAACCAGTTCTTTAGAGAAACTCCATGTTAGTTTTTCTCCCTTCTTTTTGTTCTCGAGATACATCAATATTCCAGTTATTTGACCTGTCCATCGCCTCAATATAGCAAAGGTAGCAATCAAAGTAAATATTTCCATGTCTTTTCTTTTAGATAAAATTGAAGATGAATTAGAAATGACCACGGTGTGCTATCGTCCAGAAGGACTGGAACAGCTTGAAGCACAAACCAATTTCACAAAGAGGGAACTTCAAGTGCTTTACAGAGGATTTAAAAATGTAAGAACCACATTGCAATGAATTGGCTAGTGTATATTTCACCACCACCCTTCTGCTGCACAGTATCCAAACTACTCACCTGTGTTCCATAGCTTTTATCCTGGTAACAATGATACAGAGATTCATTTTGGAGGCTTGACCTTTCGAAGCAGGAGGATCTGAGTTTTAACCCTCTTATTGCCATGGCGAAATATACATGAGTAAACCATTATACACATATTTTTCTTGGCATCATAATCTGCTTTAAACTAGAGCTGAATGAATATCCTTCACGTGATTTACTCAGCAAATTTAGTTGGTTTGTCCTGATTCACATGGCAATTTCCTCAAATGCACTTGTAGGTTGAAATTACCTCAATATTTTTTTCTCACATTTTTTTAACTCTTTGGATTGATCACAAAGAGTTTGCTGTAATTGATTCTTTATATTAAAAACTGAGCTCTCTTTTTAGTTGCTACATATGCTTGAATGCCATTTATAGGACCCTACCAAATTCACAATCCATTTTGGTCAATTTCACAGTCATGGGATTTTTAAAATTGTAAATTTCATGATTTCAGCTATTTAAATGTGAAATTTCACAGTGTTGTAATTGTAGGGATCCTGACCCAAAAAGGAGTTGTGGAGTGGTCACAAGGTTATTGTAGGGGGGGTTGCGGTACTCCTTTCCTTACTTCTGCACTGCTGATGGGGGCGGCCCGGCCTTCAGAGCTGGGCAGCTGGAAGGCGGTGGCTGCTGGCTGGGAGCTCAGCTCTGAAGGCAGAGCCGCCACCAGCAGCAGCACAGAAGTAAGGATGGCATGGTATGGTATTGCCACCCTTACTTCTGCGCTGCTGCCTGCAGAGCTGGGACCTCAGTCAGCAGCCGCCATTCTCTGGCCGCCCAACTCTGAAGGCAGTGCAGAAGTAAGGGTGGCAGTACCATGAACCCCCTAAAATAACCTTGCGACCCCCCCCCCCACAACTCCCTTTTGGTTCAGGACCCCCAATTTGAGAAACACTGTTCTACCCCGTTAAATTTGTATAGTATAGGGTAAAAGAACACAAAAGACCAAATTTCATGGGGGGAGACCAGATTTCACAGCCCATGATGCATTTTTCATGGTCATGAATTTGGTAGGCCCTACCCATATACTAACACATTATTAACTATTTGAATATATATCAACATTTCTCTTGTATATGTCATAACTGTGATGGGGGAGCCAGGCAGCTCTCCCACCCCCTGCTGTGTCAAATACTGTCCTATCTCATTACAAATATCCTGTCCAGTGCTAAGAGATCACACATGCAAGCTTGATAATCCCTTTCCACAAGTATTAATTAGAGTAACACTTTGTTACTGAAGTACTTGCAGACAGTAAAAACAAGATGTGCAGGCCAAGGAGAAAATAAATTTTTAAATTCAAATGAATACTCTGAGCTTTTTTTGACATAATGCCACCACAGCTCTGTGAAGAAAACTTTGTCTACACATAGATCTCCCCTGTTTCCAGCCATCTGCATAGCTATGCTGGTACACCCCCTTCATGTGGCTTAGTATTATTTGCACTGTTGATATTTACCCCAAGGTTTGGCAGAGGTGAGATCCACTAGTGCAAATTGCAGCTTTACCATTGTAAATCCATACTGTTGATGGGTAAAGTTGCATCAGTGGCTGGAACTGGAGCAGATCCCCAGAACCCTTAAGTACAGCAATCATACTTCATACTAAGATTCTACATATGCAAGGTTAATCAATGGTAGATGTTGTTAGCACATTACATACATGAGTAGTTTGTTTTCTAGACCATTATAAGCATATTAGTAGAAGGTATTGTAGATGGTTATAAGCCATGGCTGGTAAGCACAGTTTTGGACTCTCTAATAATTATTCAATTATGTATTAACACATCTATTATTAATTTATTAACTGTAAGTAGGACCTTCACCTTAATATAAGAGATGATTGCTCTGTCTCTCTCTGTGCCCCATTCCTGTTGTCTCTGCCCTCCTCTACCCACGTACATGCCCACAAAGTCTCACACTTTCTCTGTTCATTTGATTCAGGATGCAATCAGATTCACTTATGATAAAGTACATCAAATGTCTCCACCAAGCAGATATGTTCTTTATAATATAAAGTAAATTTCACTCTACACTGATCATATATTTTCATTAACATTTCTCCTTTCATAGAGTGTTTTGCCATATATTTGCCACAGGAATTAAATGTCTTTTGCATGTGTATTTCCCTCTTATCTATCCATGCGTGGGTACTTTTTTTAATATATAACATACCTTCATAATATGTTGATTTGCTGGGACAGAGTTGGGCTGAATTATTAGTTGTTTCATTTAGTTGAGTTTTCAAAGAAAAAATTATAGCTCTTCATAAATTTCACATGCAGCATATACGCAATGGGCCATATGCTGCAGTAACATACACCCTACCCATTCTAATTGATTTAAGTTGAAAATCTTGCTCAGTGTCAGTAGTATCTCCTAACCTGCCTGTCCCATGGAAATTCCAGTTTCCAAGCCCTGGCTGCTGGCCCATGAAAGCTCTGTGGGACTGAGCCTGATCTCATAGATCAGTGATACTCAGATTACAGCGGTTCTGGAGCTAAATTACTGATCAACATTACCCAAAAGAGCCACAGTAGTGTGAATTCATTGTTTCATTTACTGTAGTATTATATATTCATATTTAGACAGCATGATGGGAAATATTTAGTGTGTTTGTGTGTGCATATAGATAGATATAGATTATTCTCACAGCAAAATGACTGACCAAGTATTATTTTATGAGCTACAATTGGTTAATAACATAGTAAAAGCATTCTCATTGGTTGTTAACTTAGACTGGTTAATTGTTTAAATCACACAGTATTTTAATATTGTGTCGAAAAGAGCTGCAGGAGACACATTAAAGAGCCGCTTGCACCTCACGAGCCTCAATCTGAGTACCACCGTGTTAGATTCTTGTTACCAAAGGTAATCCCATAGAAGTCAAGTACTACTCCACTGCTAAGTATTACACTCAGGAGCAAGGGATGGAATTAGGCTCTGAGTCTACCTAGCTGCACAGGCAGCTAGGTAGACTTCCCCATTTTGAGGAAGAACCTAACCCCACCCTACAACTGCAGAATGCTGCTTGTGGGTGGAATCTGTCTGTCCACAGCCCACTGGCTGCATTCTAACTTGTGAATTCTGTTGAAATCAAACCAATTGCTCTGGGCTGGATGGTGCTCTGAGCAAGGGGCAGGGCTAGCCCACAACATTTTGGCACCTGAGGCGGGGAGCTCAAATGACACCCATATGTCCCCTCACTTGGGCCAAAACTTTGAAAGGTCTCAATTCTGCATTCTTCCTGTCCTACTTCTCTCATAGTACTGCTCTGCTACCTACCCCAATAAAGGAGAACTAACATCTTAAAATACCTTGTTCAAAAATTTTAAGTAACACTTAACTTTCAAACACCTGAACAGCAAATGTAACTTTTCTTGTCTGCATAGTAAACACTGACATTTTTATCTGTTTGAATAATCAAAGTGGTGCTTTCCGTGGCTTCTTGGTTGCAAAGATTTGAACTGCTTTCTGCTGAAGGTCCACAGTCTGGGCCAGCTCATGCTCTATTGAGATGGTTGCAAGGCCAACCAGCCTCTCTTGTGTCATTGTGGAGCGTAGATGTGTTTTTATTAACTTCAGCTTGGAGAAGCTGCGTTCTCCACTGGCAACTGTTATAGGAAGAGTTAGAAGTATGCGCAGAGCAACAAAAGCATTTGGAAAGAGGGTGGTCATCTTATTTGTTTACATATATTCCAGAGCAGCCTTTGGAGTTGATCCTGCTGAAATGTATCTTGAAAGGGCTTTCAGTTCATCCCCTAAATCACTTGCATCAATATTGCACATGTCATCATGTGTCAACACTGTCTCTAGTGCACTGAATTGGTGGTGTACGTCTTCTTCAGGTATAGTGAGGAGTTTTGGAATATCATACAACATCCCAAATATACTGCTGTGTTTCTTGAGCTGCATGAAACGTTCTTCAACTGACTGTATTGCACAATCTAGCACCTGGTTAAAGAATTCAACTTTGAATTGTTTTTTGGGGTCTCTTATGGGATTTTCCCGTGCCTCCTAATCAAAATGTCTTCTTCGGTGGCTCTTGTATTCTTGAATGGGTGGGAAAATAGCTTCAGTGTGAAGTTCCTCTGCCAACTTCCGTGCACTCTTCAGAACATTTTGAAATCCCTCATCTGACCGGTAAGACTGTAGGTATGACTTTGCTTTGTCCAGTTGTTCCATTGCTCCAGATATCTCAAGGTCAACACCTTGGAGTCTCTTGCTTACAACATTTATTTCAAACAGTAAACCGCACAGAAATTTGAAGTTATGGTGATTTCATTTCCCTCTGCCACTGTTCTCCCACGAACAGTTCCTGTCATACCATTATCCTCCATAATGGCAACTATGGCATCATCTATCTTCCCAATTTGGTGTTTGATAGGCTTTATCGCCTCCACTCGATTTTCCCATCCTGTGGTTTCAGTGTCAGAGAGGATGTTCCCAGATTTTGCTTCAAAATTTACCATTGATGAGTTAATGCAGATAAAAATACATAGGTGCTTTGAATTACATTTAAAAATTCAGCAGCCTCGCTAGAAGCTGATGCTCCATCACTGACCACCAAGTTCAATGAATGAGAACTGCATGGACAAAAAAAGTTTGAGGGGTTTAACTCTCGGATCCATGTCTGCACTCCTCTGTTCTTTCCTCTCGTGTTGGCACCATTATCGTAGCCCTGACCTCTCAGGTCAGCTATCGCAATTCCCGTATCTTCCAGCTTTTTAAGAAGCACATTTGTCATACCAGCTCCTGTAGTATCATCAATGTCAATAAATTCTAAAAAATGCTCTCTGACAGTCACCCTTGCAGGGACATTTTCACTAGGTTCTGTTGTTGTTACAAAACGCACTATTAAAGTCATTTGTTCCGTATGACTGATGTCCGGTGTGCAATCCAGAATAACAGAATAATATCTTGCTGACTTCAGATCTGCCACAATCTTCTGTTTGACTTTTGTTGCTAGTAACTGTATGATCTCATTTTGAATTGTTTTTCCAAGGTAGTGGTGTGTGTACATTTCTTGGGTGGTGACTCTTCTTAGATGCTCCTGGAGTACAGCATCAAACTCAGCCATCAGCTCCACAATTTTAAGGAAGTTTCCATTGTTTGGCACATACAGCTGATCTGCAGTGCCATGTGGTGCTAGGTTTTGGGTAGCAAGCATTCTCACAATGGCAATGAGTCTCTTCAGAACATTTTGCCAGTAAAGAGACTCTGATGCAATCTTGATGCTGATCATCTATGGTGGCCTTTAACCTTAGTCTCATCTCAAGCTCTTTCCACCTATGGAATGCTCTCTGGTGATCTGCTGCCTTCTCCTGGCATGCCAGTTTTCTAGCCAGATTCTTCCAGTCCTTTGTTCCTGTAGAACCCAGTGTGGCTGGAACATAGACTGGAAGAGTTTGCAACAAAAACAGTATGCAGCATTCTGGATTTTTGAGTACATAAGCCATGGCCTCTCCACTTTGTCACCATTGGGGATTTCACACTAGTAATGTGTTGGATGGAAACTTCTATTTTCATTGTCTTTGGGGAACATGAAGTTTTTCACTTGCTGTGGCCCATGCAGTACAAGGAAGTCCCTCAGGCTACTGCTCAAATGGGTCCACAGTCCTGGATCATCTAGACTTAAGGAACTAAACTCAGCAGCAGCTGTTTCTTGCGCCTCCACTACACTTTTCTCTGATCTACACTTTTCTTCAGGAATGTGCATGGTTACATCCATTTGAGATGGATATATGGATGCTGCAGTAGGTGCCAGGTCACCTGCACTCTGACTAACTGGAAGATCAGGCATCTCCTCACCACTCACATCCTCACTGAGGCCGTAAGGATCACTGTGAACATTTGTGTCTGTGTATCTCAGGAGAGCTCCTTCCTGCTTCGATAGAAAGCTTCCTTTGCTTGCTTGCTTTTTCTGAATGCTGCCCCAGAGGGGCGTTTTCTTCTTTCACTCATGACTGCTGTTCTGTTCCAGCTATAGTGTCTCTCAACACTCAGTTGAAAGGAACAAATAAGCAGGCTGATAGCAGGGCCTGAGTGAGGGAAGATATCAGCATCTTAAGGGCCTAACTGGCTTCTACTATTTCAGTTGGCTGCCCTTGTTCTCCTCAAGTGGGTTCAGGGAAGCAGCAGGAAACAGGATGCTCCCTGAGAAGCTGGTGTTAATCAGTTCAAGCTCCTCGGGGTGCTAGAGAGGTACATAAGAGCCTCCTCCTCCTCTCTCTTCCTGCAGCTCCTGCCTAGGGTGACCAGATGTCCCGATAAAATCGGGACCATCCCGATTTTGAGCTGTTTGTCCCGTGTCCCGAGTGATCTGTGGTCGGGATGCAATTTTTGTCCCAATATTTTGCGCTGGTGTCTCGATATTTTCTTCATCTCATCTGGTCACCCTACTCCTGCCGCTTTCTGTTATTCCCTCTCACCTTTTCTCCTGCCTGCCTGTTATGTCTCTTGTGCCATCCTTCCTCCAGCATCTCTGTGCATCTAGACCAGAGAGAATACATATGCACCAGCAGAAGACACAATTTTCTACACTCTGGGTCCTAGTGGTGCCCCCCGACAGTATGGCACCTGAGACGCCTCCTCAGTTTGCCTCATGGTAAGGCCAACTCTGGCAAAGGGTGCTGTGCAAGCTGCCTCACCCCAGCACTTGCCCTTAGAGCCGCGTGTGCCTGACAAACCAGTCTGAGCCACAGTTGCTGCAGGGGGTTGGGGAAGCAAGTTACTGCACGGTTACTTGAAAGGATGCAGTTCACTTCCCCCACCCCAGCTGGACAACATGTGTAGAATGGGTGTGGCCGAAACGACATCAGTTCCTGCCCATTTGCATGCAGGGAGATTATTAAAGGTCGCGGGGGGGGGGGGTGGTACTCTACAACAGACCCGAGATCTGAGTAAGGTGTAAGGTAAACCCATATTTCCCTGCTCAGCTGAGTAAGCCAAAGACAGAACCTAGCCTTCAATTTCTCTGTGTAATTTTTCCCCATTAAATGTATGTTTTACTTCATACTAAATACATTACAAAACACTTTTTCCTGTATTGGCCACAGGAGATCAGGAATTGTTGTATACCTTTAAGGTCTCTGAAATACCTTGTTATATTGGCTGCAAAATCTGTGTGTGTTCAACTTCGCTGAATTTTATTGCTCATCAGTGTAAGTGATTCGGCCACGTGCACTGTAAAATGGACAGGTATTGCAAATTTCAGCATGGCAGCACTCTCAGTGCATCTGATCCTTGGCCCTGCCGCTTCTGTGTTCAGAGACTAATTGTGCTATCGTTTTGCAATATGGAGAAATTACCACTCAGGGCAAAAATAATGATTAGCAAGTTCATTTAATCAGTGACTTAGCCCATTTTCGAAGTTCAGCATCATTGAAGGTCTTGGTATTAATTCATTTTGCCACCACAATCATGTTTTGCTCCAGATTGTTAGGACAAGCAATATTAATTATATGCTTTTCTTCTGCTAAGCGCTCAGTGTGCTTAAAGTATTAATATGTTGTGTTTCTGACAAAACAAAAGGGCAGCTTTAGAGGTTTTCAATAAATCATCATTGCAATGGGATGGGTAATTATACATGGCAGGCGCACTGACTCAGCTGTTCCCCTATTTCCTATAGCTTTTAGTCATCTGTTTTTTGTGATGGTGTTACAGTGCCGTCTGGAGATTCAAATCCCCAGTGGATATATGGTCACTTTTCTATATCTTGCTTATACTTATTCCCTTTTCTCGGATGATTGTGGTGGTCCTGCTTAATTTACATGATGGCACCTATATGTTATGATGACGGGCGCTTTACAAGTGCATATAATGGGCCAGATTGTCTGCTGCATCCAATTTAAACTGAGTGAAGTAAATGGGAGTAGAGGACTATCAAGAAGTGACTCACTGATACCCTGCTTGGCCCTAAATCCATTTTAGAGCATCCTGGAGGCTGCTCTAACCTGAGCCAGTTTATTACCCCCAACCTCTCCAAGCTCATCGTCAGAAGCAAAATCTCCACAGGCCAGGACCCAACAACTTAAAGTAGCACCAGACACTGCCAGAAGAACAGATACAAGCCCTGCAGACATATCTCCACTCCTATGATTTCTTTCTTTTTTTGTTGTTTTTGTTCAAAAATTTACCTGCCATTATTTTCATCCAGCAAATATAAATTTTAAAACAGCTTAAAAATGTAGGAACTGATCAGTTGACACTCTACCTTTTATAATTGTAAATGCTTCTCTGAAGACTCTCCTCTAACCTCTTCCTTTTCCATGATAAATTAACAATCCTGGCTTGATAAAAGCCCCATCCTGCCACTAGCCCCCTTTGTGATCAACGTGCTGTTGTGAAAGACTGAAAAGACTAGAAACTGCTGCTGTGGGTGCTTACTGTGTCAATGCTTCTATAAGAAGCAGCTCGCGCTGTGACAGCAGTTCTGGCCTGCATGCATGATTACACTTTCTGAATTCCCACATGATTTTTTTTTGCTTCTGACACTCCATCTGGAAACTGTGTAAGGCTTTGAATCAAACCTCAAGGAATGCTTCAGAAAGGCATTGCTGCCATTGATCATCCTGTTTCAGCTTTCTGTAACTGGATTGCGTTCAGATGCGTATGCTAGTGCCAATTCATTTGCACTTAATTGATCACAGTTTTGTTTTATAAGAGCCAAATAATGCTCAAGAGTCTTCATTAGTGCTTCAACATGACTTAATCAAGCTGACTCAAAAGATGTAGCTCTTGTGAAACAAAGCAGGTATACGCCATGCTCAGTTTGAATTCCACGGTAGGCAGCAAAAGAATAGTTTCAGCACTTTGGTTCACGTTGAAAGGAATTGGTGTTCCAGATGTTCTGTCAGGTGCAGGATATTTACACTGGTACTGGTGCGAGAGTACATGTGGGTTCGTGACTTTTGCCACATTTCTACACAACCTGCGGTCTGCAGCAAGGATACATTCTCACCCCAGCACTATTCTGTCAACCATCAACTGGATATTAGGACTTGCCACTCCACACATTAGAATCAAGGTTGGTCAAGAAGCATTCACTGACCAAGACTAGGCCAACAACACTGCTTTGCTTGTGGAGAAGTCAGATAATTTCAGCCCCATCCTTCAAGGTCTGGAGGACACCACCTACATTATGGGTTGAATGTCTCATGGCAGTAGACCAAGGTACAGAACTTTGGGGCTGGGCCACCAGAAGCCCTGCTGCAGGTGGGGTTGAGTACCGTGGAGAGCACTGATGAGTTAATCAACCTCAGCTGCAAGCAGAGTTCAAACGGTCACAGCAAACTGGACTTTCTTTGACGAATAGGTCTCAATGCCTCCTGCACAAAGTCCATGTCTCACTTACAGCAACATCTTTGCAATGAGACAAACCTCAGGATTGGTCAAACTTGTGTACCACATGTATTGCTATATGGGTCAGAAACTTGGACCCACTTACACACAGCGTTGGGGTGACTAGAGGCATTCCATATGTGCTGTCAGCGCCAAATAGGGTGACCAGATAGCAAGTATGAAAAATCAGGATGGGGTGCAGGGGGTTTATATAAGAAAAAGCCATGAATATCGGGACTGCCCCTATAAAATTGGGACATCTGGTCACCCTAGTGCCAAATCCTGAGCATGAAGGGGGTTGACTTAGTACGAAATGTCATAATATTGCAGAGATCTGGCCTTCCTTCAGTTGCTCATTATATTCAAAAGTGGCATTGCAGGCTCTTTGGCCTTGTCTCCAGGATGGATAAAAACACCCCAGCACACTGTGCTCTTCAACTCTCCATTGACACATGAAGAAGTGCATGTCCTGACCTTTCCTGGTGCCACCCAGAGGGCGGCCCCAAAGATTTACTGATTTGCAGGATTCAGTCAGATTTGGGAACTTCACTGCACAATTCCTGGTGTGATGCCATCAGCATTGGTCACTGTTACTGGTTCAGTAGTCCTCAGGACATTGTGTGTTTTTGATGTTTGCAAGGCTAAGATTTTATCACCGTTATTTTTAGTAAAAAGTTATGGACAGGTCACGGGCAATAAACAAAAATTCATGGAGCCTGTGACCCATCTGTGACTTTACTAAAAATAACCTGGGGGCAGGACTAGGTGGGGGGGAGGAATGGATTCCCATGCGGGGAGATTGACAGGACAAGCCCCCCGCCAGCAGCTGCAGTGGAGGGGGGGGCGCAGCCATGGGGGGCACACAGTCCCTGCTCCAGAGCTGGCCGCAGCTGCGGAAAAGAGGTGCGTGGCCTCAGCTGCAGCCTCCAGAAGCCCAGCACAGCCAGGGGGCTAAGGGGCGCTTGGCCCTGGGAAGCTGTGAGGGGGGCACACAGCCCCTGGTGCAACCCATGGGGAAAGCTGAGGGGCTGGGGCTCACGGCCCTGGCTGCAGCCCCTGCCAAGCCTGGGATGCCACGGGGCTGGGGTGTGCAGTCCCAGCTGCAGACTCCCACCAAGTCCAAGGACGCTGCAAGACTAGGGTGTGTGGCCCCAGCTGCAGCCCCTGCCAACCCTGCAACACCACGGGGCTGGGGCACACGGCCCCGGTTGCAGGCCCTGGCGGAAGCCACAGGACTGGGGCCGCAGGGTCCTGGTTCCAGACAGCCCCAGTTGCAGACCAGCAGCGCACAGTCCCACCTCCGTCTTCTGAGGCCCTAGATATCACAGAGGTCCAGTAAAGTCATGGAATCTGTGACTGCTATGACCTCCGTGACTAAATCGTAGCCTTAATGATTTGATCATTTGGATAGTTCCTTGCAGAATTAATGCAGTCTTTTTCAGTCTAGTAAGGAGTTACAATACTATTTGCAGGGCTAAATGCTGCACTATTTACGACAGTGGGAACGTTACCCTTGACTTGAATGGCAATGGATTAACTTTTAGCTGAACATTGCTTCTTTTTTATTTGCACTCCTACATATCTAACAAGGTGTCTGAATCCATGGAAGAATGAGAAAAGTGACCACTAGTGGCTTTGATTTTTAAGGTGCTGAAACCAAATGCACTTTTTCCAGAAGTCCACTAACTACTGAACATAAACAATACCACAGGGTACGTGTGCAAATCCAGCATCTTGTATTGCTTTTGAAATGCTACACCACTACAGAGCTGAGTCCACATAAAGAGAACCACTAAGCAGTTGCAATTCTTTTTGCTGTTCGAATAAGAAATTAACATTACTTATTGCTTTCAAGGACAGTCAAGTGATGTCAAATGATGACTAGCAAGTGCTTAGAGTGGATGAAAAGGAAAAAAAAAAACCCTAGCAGTGTTCAAAAGTAAGTATACACTGGGACTATGTACATACCAAGGAGCACTAAGACGTCAACATTCATCTCCACTGAAATGGAAGACACTCGTTCCTATCATCTCAGTTATCTCATCATGGGTAACAACAGCTCTGGATTGTATTGACATTGTCTCTTTCAATATAGCTTTGGAATTTAAATTAGAATTTGTAAACTCTCAGATTTTGCTACCTTCGCTTCTGTTTCCAGGGGCTAAAATTTATTGTAGGGATTATATTCTGTTGGAACACCAGATTTTCATATGGCTCTTCGTTTCAGTCTTCAAAGATGTGATTTTGCAGATGACACTAAAGCATTGCTTTGACTTTATACTAGATCTATTAGCCATCACCACTACAACTGTACTGACATTCCCACTGAAAGGAAGACCAGAACATTTGGAATAGAGGCTGATGATTCTGTAATTTTGTTTTTTGGTTATTTAACATTAAAGAAAATATTTTTGCAGTCAACAACTGATTTTCTTAACTATGCAGAACCCTTCACAAATCAGTAGATCAACTATAAAAGGCCCAGCCATTTTAGATTCATACAATCAATCCCAAAAGAAATAAGACTTTAAAAGTGTTTCTGAATGGCTTGTTTCCCTTAGGGGAGCATCCTACTACCCTGGGTCCTACCGTTCTTTTTATGTAAGCTGCTGACTGCAAATTCAACACAACTGGAATCAGACCAGTTGACTACAGTTTAATCTTGCCCCTTGTTTATACCCACTATGAAAGCTGGCTAACTCTAGGGGTGTAAATAGACTATTCTGAACATGAGAGAGACAATCTTTTATTGGCTCAACTTCTGTTGGTGAAAGAGACAAGCTTTCGAGCTACACAGAGCTCTTCTTCAAGTCTGGGAAATGCACTCAGAGGGTATGTATACACTGCAATTAAAAACCCATGGCTGCCTGTGCCAGCTGACTTGGGCTGGGACTGCATGGCTGTTTAATTGCTGCCAGGCTGTTTCAGTACAATGTAGACTTCTGGGCTGGGCTGCAGCCTGAGCTCTGAAATCCTCCCACCTCGCAGGTTCCTAGAGCCCAGGCTCCAGCCCGAGCCTGGAAGCCTACACTGCAATTAAGCAGCCCTTTACCCCATGCCCTGCGAGCCCAAGTCAGCCAGCACAGGCCAGCCTCGGCTATCTAATTGCAGTGTAGACATATCCAGAGTGTCACAGCTAAATAAAAGGTGGAACCGATTGTTCAGCATAAATAGTGAACACATTTCAAGGGACCATTCAAGGTGAAATGGCCCATTAACACTTCTCCAGTCATGGGGGGTGGGGGTGAGAGGAAGGTTAAAGGAGGAAAAAAAGCAGGGTGGAAGGAGTAAGTGATTGTTGTACTAAATCATAAATCTGGTGTCTCTATTCAGTCCATGATTTTTAGTACCTTTCAGAATTATGAATTTAAGCTCCCAGACTTGTGTTTTGACAGTGTTGTGCAGGTTTCCTTTCAGGATGAGGACTGGGGTCAGATACAGAGTGATTGTTTTGTGAAAAAAGGGTTCACCCACAGGTGATATGGCATTTTGGCTTTTATCATTCTTCTGTGTGTGTTCATTCACGAGCATAGGGATTGTCTGGTTTCACCCACATAGTTGTTATTGGAGCATTTAGGTCACCGGATGAGGCACATCACATGTTGTGATAGCATGTGAAGGACGCCTGGATCTTGAAAGGTGTGTTGTGGGGGTGCTGAATGTCATAGGAGTGGAGATATGTCTGCAGGGTTTGTAACTGTTCTTCTGGCAGTGTCTGGTGCTACTTTAAGTTTTGGGTCCTGGCCTGTGGAGATTTTGCTTCTGATGATGAGCTTGGAGAGGTTGGGGGTAATAAACTGGCTCAGGTTAGAGCAGCCTCCAGGATGCTCTAAAATGGATTTAGGGCCAAGCAGGGTATCAGTGAGTCACTTC
Source organism: Malaclemys terrapin pileata (assembly GCF_027887155.1). Taxonomy (NCBI): domain Eukaryota; kingdom Metazoa; phylum Chordata; order Testudines; family Emydidae; genus Malaclemys; species Malaclemys terrapin. The sequence goes on from NC_071512.1 coordinate 32,121,185, forward strand.
TTGATAGTCCTCTACTCCCATTTACTTCACCCAGTTTAAATTGGATGCAGCAGACAATCTGGCCCATTATATGCACTTCTTAATTTATCATGGAAAAGGAAGAGGTTAGAGAAGAGGCTTCAGAGAAGCATTTACAATTATGAAAGGTAGTGACAACTGATCAGTTCCTACATTTTTAAGCTGTTTAAAAATTATATTTGCTGGATGAAAATAATGGCAGGTAAATTTTTGAACAAAAAAAAAAAAAAAGAAAAATCTTCACATAATGTAGCCAACCTGCAGAACTCAGTGCTGTAGGACAGTGGTTCTCAAAGTCGGTCCACCTTTTGTTCAGGGAAAGCCCCTGGCTGGCCGGGCCGGTTTTTTACCTGCCGCATCCACAGGTTCAGCCGATCGCAGCTCCAACTGGGCGCGGTTCGCCGCTCCAGGCCAATGTGGGGTTCAGGAAGGGCAGCCAGCACATCCCTCTGCCCGCGCCGTTTCCCACAGCCCCCATTGGCCTGGAGCGGTGAACCGCGGCCAGTGGCAACCGCGGCTGCGGACAGGGCAGGTAAACAAACCAGCCTGTCCCTCCAGGGGCTTTCCCTGAACAAGCAGCGGACCGACTTTGAGAATCACTGCTGTAGGAGGCTTAGTCACATACTGTAAGGTGGTTGAAGTTAAGGAAGAATGGTTAATTTAATGATCAATATGTTTAAAGATATGTTTATTGCCTACAATAAAGGCAATTAGCTTCTTCGGGGCATAAATTTATCATTTTAGGGGGCAGGAAGGAATTTATTTCCCTGGAATTACTATTGGTGGAAACTAGATTTGACTGATTAGATCCTATGCCCCTATATTCCACTGCAAGCTACCATTAGAAACTTGAACTTTTGAGAGAATATTGTACCCCTGTGTTAACCCATCCCTTCTACTAATTGCCATGTTATTCTACAGGAACAGTCCAAAATTATAATCTAATAATGCCCTGCAGATTTGGGGGCTCTCGCTATATAATAACGTAGCATTTTAGTAAGGGATGAACGCATTATCATCAGTGCTTCTGTTAAGTATTTAAATTTACCACTAATGGGCATTGCAGATAGTTCATGTGGCATATCAGTGGCACACAGCTAGAGGAAATTAAACTATAAACCTATCTGCAAGCATTACAGAAACATTTAGATCCACTTGCAGGTAGCTGTCACATTGTGAAGATCCAAAGGAAAGTCAAAAGCCTATTTTAATAAGAATCAAAAAGAAAATGCTTGGGGAAATTAAAAACCAAGTTATGCGTCTATCCTATGGTGTACCTGAACACAATTCATGTCATTGATGGTCTGGGCCACATGTTATTGTGAATAGACTCAGTAGCTCTGTGTATAAAATTAGGATTTTACAGGGGCACAAAAAAGTAGATAAATTCTACCATGTAAATCAGTTTAAACTGTACCAAGAAAAAAAATATTTCTCCACAGGCATAGAAACCAGACAAGATAAAGGCACAAGAGAGCCAGTACAAAAGACACAGATAAGACATAACTGGTGTTCTTTGAGATGTGTTGCTCAAGTCCATTCCATTGTGTGTGCTTGCCACATGCACTGTTGCCGGAAGTTTTTCCCTCGCTGGCGCCCTCTGGAGTGGCACGCGTATGCCGTAGTGTAGGGAGCATTGCCGGGTCCCCCCATCCTCAGTTCCTTCTTGCCAGAAACTCCGACAATGGGCAAGGAGGGCGGATCATGGCATGGACATGAGCAACACATCTCTAAGAACACCAGTTACATAAAAAGGTAACTGTCTTTTCTTCTTCAAATGATTGCTCATGTCCATTCCAATGTAGGCGACTCTGAAGCAGGACCACCAGAGACAGGTAGGAGTTCATGGAATTGTCAATTGCAACACAGCTCTGCCAAAGCCAGCATCATCTCTTGCTTGCTGGGTGATGACATAATGGGTCATGAACGTGTGTATCAAAGACCACTTCATGGCCCTGCAAATGTCCTGAATAGGGACATACGCAAAGAAGGCCCCCGAGGACACTTGAGCCCTGCTCGAGCGGGCTTTCGCTATAGGCACTGGCTCGGCCTGAGCCAGATCATAACAGGTCCGAATGCAGGTGGTGATCTTCTGCCAGGACACCGTGAGGACCTTCAACCTATTCACTGTCATGATAAAGAGCTGGGCCTTCAGAAAAGGGCAAGAAAAATGATTAGGGGCATGGAGCGTCTGCCATATGAGGAGAGATTAATAAGACTGGGACTTTTCAGCTTGGAAAAAAGACAACTAAGGGGGGGACATGATAGAGGTCTATAAAATCATGACTGGTGTGGAGAAAGTAAATAAGGAAGTGTTATTTACTCCTTCTCATAATACAAGAACTAGGGGTCACCAAATGAAATTAATAGGCAGCAGGTTTAAAACAAACAAAAGGAAGTATTTTTTTACACAATGCACAGTCAACCTGTGGAACACCTTGTCAGAGGATGTTGTGAAGGCCAAGTCTATAATAGGGTTCAAAAAAGAACTAGATAAATTCATGGAGGATAGGTCTATCAATAGCTATTAGCTAGGAAGGGCAAGGCTGGTGTCCCTAGCCTCTGTTTGGCAGAAGTTGGGAATGAGCGACAGGGGATGGATCACTTGATGATTACCTGTTCTGTTTATTCCCCCTGGGGCACCTGGCATTGGCCACTGTTGGAAGACGGGATACTGGGTTAGATGGACCTTTGGTCTGACCCAGTATGGCCGTTCTTATGTTCTTCTTATGTTCATACTTGGAAATGAAGTCAAAATGACCTGAGTTTTCTGGATTAGCCTTTAAATACCAAAGGGCTAAAAGCTTTTCAACCAGGCCGTATGTGAGCTAGCGCTAGGTGTGTTGGTGGGGTGGGGTTGGGTGTGCCAGTGGATGTGTGTGTAAAATCAGGTGCAGGTTTGGAAGCCATGTTTTAAGACTTTTGCCTTCACTGTCATAAGGCACCCATTAGTAAATTTCTCTTTTGAATCAATAGAGATGGGCTGGTTTTCAAATCTGGTTTTCAAATGTAGATGGACGTATGGATTTGGGGCTTAAATGAGACCCCTAATTTTTTTGTTGCAGAGCAGGAAAATATGAGAGGGGTGGAGAATTTTTGCTGTAACCAAATATTTAGGCCACTTCAGGTGGCTTCTAGAGTTCTGAAAGACACAGAAATGGGAGAAAGAAACATAAAACAGCCCACTGCAAAAGAAATCATGAGTAGCTGTTTTATTAGGATCTTCTCACTTAGAAGATGCTGGTCTAACTGGGAAGTTTGCCATACAGTTGCTATATTTAGCAATCCTCATTCAGTCTCTGCAAAAAGGATAAAACAAGGCCCTGATCTTGCTACCATTGAAGTGAGATACAAGATGGGCTTTTATTCTTTGCTGGAAGCCTAATTCTGTAAGGTGCTGAACACTCCTGTTGGGGGCATTCAGCACCTGAACGGATGAGATCTCATGCTGAGTTTGAGGGTTGATTTTTGTGGCACTCGAGCTATGGAGAGGACAAATGTCATGACTTGCAGAGACAATTAAATTTGAATTCAGGGTCATTGAAAGGCTGGTTTCTTTTTTTTTTTTTTCATTGAAATCTGTCCTAAATTACTGACATCCAGATAGTGGGTGGATCAGTTTTAGATTTCTTTATATACAGGAGGAAGATGGTCTAAGAGACTGGGATCTGGTTGCACTAGTTTCAGTTGACGAGGGATATGAACTTGTATGCGATTCGTATCTGTCCATTGACAACATCCAATACAAATCTCCTCCTTTCTCTCCTTTGACATTATCTTCGGTGGTTTGCACAAAGCAAGGTGATTTGAGTTGATTAATTCAGTCCACTTGTTCAGATGCCCTCTTCTCTTTGTCAGCATGTGGTGTCAGCAAATGAGAGCTTTTAAAATTCTCCCTTTCATGCATTTTCTTTCCTTCATATTCTGTGCTTTGTGTGGGAATGTTATGTCAAAGAACTTTCTGTTCTTTAAAGATAGCTAAAGAACTCAAAGATAAGTAAATCATGGACCTGACTATCCCACCCAGCTTTTTGTGGTTGCAATTAAAATGGATTTGATCCCAGATCTCTAAATATTATCCATCCCTAATTAGACACTCTTATGCTACTTAGGAACGCATCTGGCTGTCTTTGATAATTAACTTCTATGGATGCATTGACATATAGGAATGCATTCATAAATAAATAATGTCTTTCCTTTTGGGTCAAAGACAAGTGTAGGATGAAAGCACAATGGATTTTTTCCCATTGTGTGGAACCAGACAAGCTTTGTCCATAGAAGGGCTGGCCTAAACATTTTTGGGAGGGCCTGCAAAACAATTTTCGTAACTCCAAACATAACTGACTCTTTTAAGGGTGGCTTGGCCAGGATATGAAGTCCCTCGCCAGCAGCCTAGAGCCCTGCTTCTGTTCCTTACAGTCTTGGCAACTGATTTTCCCGGGCTATCGTCATGCAAAAAAGGGCTGGACATTTTTTTAAATTGAAAATTGAGGTGGCATTTCTAGCTCCCCCAATTCAGAAGACTTGTGGCCTTGAGCTTTGCAAGGCCTGCGTCTGGCTCTCTTCAGAATCAAACTTTTCAATCAAAACCAGGTGTGATCCTTCACTGACTACAGTGGTGGGGTTGGGTATGCAAGGATTTCAGAAAATCGCCCTTTGTTTGAACAGTACGCAGGTGGGATGTTGCCATCATAACCCTAGATCACCCACTCATAGCCACTTTCTGAACTGGTCTAGCTGTGCCTCAGTTTTCCATCTGTAAAATGGGGTTTGGTATTTCCTTTCTCCCACCCTTTATATGGTTTATTTAGACTGACAATTCTTTCACTTTCTGACTATGTATTTACAGCACTTGCCTGATCTTGGTGGTTGTAGCCTCTAGGCACAACTGTACAATAAAAATAAGCAGTGCTATTTGGATGGGGAGCAGGCTATCTATTCATCCAGGTGGAAAGATCTAGTATACATACTGTAATCAAGGTGGAGTGCTTCACTGTTGTTGAGTTGACAAATGTGGAATCAGGCCATAAATGGTTCACAACTTCATGATGGATAACTTCAGCATAGTAAGGCTATCTTATCTATCAAAGGGACTTATTGTCATTATATCTGAGGACATCACAATCTGTATTGTATTTAGCCTCACAACACCCCTATGATGTAAGGAAGTATTAAACCCATTGAACAGATGGGAAGCTGAAGCAAAGAGAGGTTGAATGGGCTTGCCCAAGGTCACCCTGGATGCCTCTGGCAGAGCCTTGAACCCAGGTTGTTATAATATGTAATTATTGTTTCTACATGCTCTGAATTTTGACAAACACGTGCCAATGGCAGCTTTTATGTTACCTAGAGGTCTGTACAGTGTGTGGACATCAATATCTTATACACAATTTGAGTCAGTTCCCGTTTTCAGATATATGTGTGAGGTGTTCATGGAAGTCAAGTTCTCTGCTGACTTCCATTGGATTGTATGTCACATGTAGGTCAGCACAGAATTTGGTCTTCTGCGATTTGTGTGTGCATATCCAAGGTTGGAACTGCACTGTTAATATGAGACATGAGCAATTGTTTACTTGGGCTTTTCCATATCTAAAATATTACCTTCTGCCTCATGAAAACGGGTTAACGCCACAGATATTTGCATTATCGATATCCAATATTTTCAGATGAACCATTTCAAAATTGGTTAAGCTGCCAGAATTGTGGGAAGGAACATGAATCAGGAAACTTACTGCCTAAGTACTTAGGTAGTAATTTAACTGGCTAAAAATGCAATACATTTCACTTCAAAATGCAAAGAATTGCTAACCGTATTGTATGTTAACATAAAAAGTGTTATAATTGAATTCCAGAACATTTTATTGTGCCACAAGCTGGGTGACCTTTTTTTAAACAAACTTCTTTAAAAGGCTTTGACTATAATGGCCGGAAGTAGGCTTTGAAGTTCACAGTCCATTAAGATGAAAGGGGAAGATTTTTCTGTCTTTCTGCAGAGGAGGCAGAATGGTAGTGCATTGACTTAAAGGAGACTGAAGTAGGAGTGAAAGGTGCCTTCACAACCCAAAAAACTAGAAACTTTTCTCTTCTTTTCTCCATTAGTTTTCTTTAACAGGGCACCCCAAAAAACCCTGTAGCCTATACATTATCTCAAAACTCAGTGCAGGTTTGCAAACCTATATCAAGTTTGAGTGTGCATTCAATCCCTGAACTAAGAAAAACCTATATATTTTCAGGATTCATTCTGAAACTTTGCATTACCCAAATCCGAACCAGTGCTGTGATCCTGGAATGTAAACAAAATCTTACTAGGACATAGATCAGACAAGTGATTTGTATCTTTTTTTCTTGATTTCATACAAATTTAACTGTGGTTTATTGGGTAAGTATGACAAATAATTCTGTCTACAATTCAGTTGTTATAAAACCTAGGAAACACCATCAATTTGTAGTTTGTCAGTCCACAGAGCACTGGGACCCATATTAGAAAACAGCAACTCTAACTGCAGAAGTTAGAGGGGTTGTGGCCTTAATGCAGACCAGAAGTCAGAACCAGTTGTGTTTTCATCCTGGCTCTGCAATATCTCTCTATGGTGTGACCCAGTTCCCACAGAAGTCAATGGAAAGATTCTCAATGAAGTAGCCTTAGGTGAATGTTACTTAACCTTTCTAGGTCTAATAGTGGTTACTATTTATCACCACCACCACTACTCCCATAACCGCATTGGTCATTGGGGCACCATCATTGATGAGCAATCAACCAATTGTCTCCACCCCTGACGAGTGTGTGTCAGTGTTTGAGTAGCAACGAAGTCCATTCCTGTCCACTCTTTAATGTCATCAGTCCATCTCTTCTTCTGTCTACCTCTTCTTCTCTTCCCCTGTACTGTCTCTTGGAGAATGATCTTGGATAGGCCAGAGGATCTTGTTACATGGCCATACCACTTCAGCTTGCGCTTCTTCACGGTCATCAGGAGGTCTTCATATGACCCAGTGCATTGGGTGTTGATGTTGCAGACCTCTTCATTAGTGACGTGGTCGAAGTATGAGATGCCTAGGATTTTACGGAAGCATCTTATCTCTACTACCTATATTTTCCATTCAGGTTCCGCCATAAGGGTCCATGTCTCGCACGCATACAGAAAAATGGAGATGACCAATGCGTGCAGCAGTTTAAGTTTGGATTCCAGGGAGATATTCTTGTTCCTCCAAACAGCTTTGCCACTGCTGCTGTTGTTTGTGCAGTTCTTGCCCAAATTTCTGCCTTGGATCCTTCATCAGTGATGATTGCCCCCAAATATTTGAACTGTTTCATTGTCTCCAGCTCTTGTCCACTGACAGTGATATGTGAGCTGATCCAATCACGTTTGTTTGTCATCTTCTTGGTTTTTTCTGCACTGATTTCCATGTCATATTTTGCGGAGGTTTTATCAAATCGTTTCACAAGGTCGGCAAGTTCATCTTCGCTGCCTGCCAGGCCATCAATGTCATCAGTGAACCAAAGATTTGAGATTGTTTGCCCCCAAATGCTGACTGTGTATATGTGATCTTCTAGGGCATCAGTCATCATGCGCTCCAAGTAAATGTTGAACAGTGTGGACGAAAGAAGGCAATCTTGCCAGACTCAAACAGTAGTGCGAAACCACTCTCCTATTGTTCCATTGACAAGAACTGCATTGCTGGCCTTGGCATACAGTTAAGAACAAAAGAACGGCCGTACTGGGTGAGACCAAAGGTTCATCTAGCCCAGTATCCTGTCTACCGATAGTGGCCAATGCCAGGTGCCCCAGAGGGAGTGAACCTAAAAGGTAATGATCAAGTGATCTCTCTCCTACCATCCATCTCCACCCTCTGACAAACAGAGGCTAGGGACACAATTCCTTACCCAGATGTTTAATGGTAAGAATAAGCTTACGACCAACATTGTATTTCTTCATGGTTGCCCGGAGAGCTTCATGCCATACTCTGTCAAACACCTTCTTGAAGTCAACAAAGACATGGTAAATGTCCTGATGGTGGTGTAAGTACTTCTCACATAGAACATGAAGATTGAAAATCTGTTCAGTGGCATTTCTTCCAGCACGAACGTCAGCCTGTTCTTCAGTGATGATATTCTCTGTTTGTGGCTTCAATCTGTTCAATATGACTTTCAACATCACTTTGCTGGGATGGCTAATTAAGCTTATGGTCCGGTAATTTTGACACAATTGGCAGAATGATGATTAGTGACTGTGTCCACGTGGAGGGCCACTTACTGGTCTACCAGATCTTGTTGCAGATCTTGGTGAGTACATCTATTACTATTTCTCCTCCGAATTTCAACAGTTCAGCTGGGACGTTGTCAATACCTGTAGCCTTTCCATTCTTGAATGATTTCACAGCTGTGTCCACCTCTTCATGCAGTATTGGAAAGTCATCCTCCTCTGTTGAATCCAGACAAATGGAGATTCTAAGACACTAGAATCTCCATTTGTCTGGTGGTTGTATAGATCAGAGCAGTAGTTTGTCCACCTATTGATGATGTCCCTTTCTTCTGTAAGACTGTTCCCTTCTTTGTCTTGAATTGCGTTAGCTTTGATCCATCTTTCCTTCGTCAGATCTTTTACACCCTGGAAGGCTCGTTTTCTATTTTTATGATTGATACATTCTTCAATATTAGAGCATTGTTTTTCAATCCATATCTCCTTGGCCACCTTCATTCCTTTTTTGATATTTCTGCCAATCACTCTGTATTTATCAGCTCCTTCAGTGCTGTTCTTGTCTCTCTTAAGTTCTCTTCTAATGTCACACATTTGTAGTATTTCATTTGTGACCCATGGTTTTGTCTTCTTACGATGTTTCCCAACAATGTCCATTGCTGCCTCATTCATTACAGCATTGAAATTGTTGGTCATTGTTTCTACGTCTTTCTCTAGAGCAAGCAGCGGGGCAAATTTTCCACTGATCATTGCATGGAATGACTCTGCAATGTTTCGGCCTCTGAGTCTTTCTAAGTCAAACTTGGTTCTGGTGAACTTTGGCGTGACAATTTTCCTTAGCCGCAGCCAAAAATTTAGCATCACAAGATTGTGATCATTTCCAATATCAGCACTGGGGAAGCTCCTTGTTTTAATCCCAGTTAATCCCAGAATGAAATCGGTTTTGCACCATGATGTAGTCGATCTGGCTGTGATGTAGACCATTAGGTGCATGCCATGTTGATCGTCTGGATGCTTTATGTGCTCCTAATGTGTTTGCAAGAACCAGACTGTTATAGCTGGCAAACTCCAAAAGTCTCAATCCCCTCTCATTGGTTACTGCATTACAGAAAGGGCCACAATAATCTCGCCAATCTGCCTGTGTGTCAGTACCCACTTTAGCATTCCTATCTCTTTGTACAATCAGAATATCTTTCTTGTGTACCTTATCGATGATGTCTTGGAGCTGATTGTAAAAATCTTCAGTTTGCTCATCATCATAGTCTGTTCTAGGGGCGTAGACTTGTACCACTGTCATATTAAACGGTACTGACCTTAGATGGATGGAAATAAGCCTGCTTGACATTGGGCGGCATCCTAATACTGAAATCTTGATATCTTTATGCACAAGAAATCCTACACCGTGGACATGTTTGTCCTCTCCACTGTAATAGAGTATATGGCCTTCTTCCATTAGTACTTCTCCAAAGTTCTTCCATCTGACCTCAGAGATTCCTAGGAGGTGCCAGGTATATTGTTCCATTTTGTACATGAGTTCTTTCAACCTCCCTATTTGTCTCAGTGTCCTTACATTCCATGTGGCTATGGTGATGTTATCTCTTCCAGGGATCCTCTTTGTTGGGGGTTACACCAGTAGTATACTTGTCACGTCTGCCCTGGTGGGAGATGGATGTTGCCATCATTATTAACCCGGGCTGTGACCAATCCGGCATGGACATAGTTGACTTATTCATCATATGACATGCAGGAGGAGCAGTGGGCCTATTCTGTCCCCGGACTCACAGGGGGCGTTACTATTTATAAGGACTTAATAATACTTACTATTAACCCCATATGAGGCTAACATCACTCACTTACCACCAGGGTTCCATTGAAGGTTAATGAGTTAATGTTTCTGTAGGACATTGAAGATTAAATATTACTTGGTATTAATCTTGTTTATCATCATTATATGAAGGCCTTACAAGGCAAAAGGCATGAATCAACTTCCCAGGTTGTCCTACAAAATGGGGATTGAACTGTGGAGGGTTTTGTTGGTTTTCTTTTAAATTGTGAGCCAAGCTTATGGGAGCTAGAGAAGTCTTTTAATTTCTTCAGCTGCACAAACCATGCATACAGTATGGTGCAGGAATAGGAATGTAATTGTGTAAATGCTCTCTTTGGGCATGTAGTGTTTTGCAAATGAATCTTGACAGGGTTTTTCTTGGTTTTCCAACAGGAATGTCCTAGTGGGGTTGTTAATGAAGAGACGTTCAAACAGATCTATGCACAGTTTTTTCCACATGGAGGTGAGTAGAGTGCTTTGTGACTGTCAGACTTATTGAAGCATGTCTTAAAATTCATGTCTGCCAGCTAGCAGCAAAACTATGTCAGCTAGTGCATACTGAAACTTTGAATTGATTTTTTTAAGTTTTACTGAGGTTTTTTAAATATAAAAATACAAATGAATAAGAAAATAAATATAGACCCCTTAGAATACCTATTGCACAGAAATACAGGTAAGCCTGCAATAAAGATCATTACCGGGGTCAACCCCCTTTTTTAAGATGAACACTGGTACAGTGGTTAGGGCATTTGACTGGGAGTCAGGAAACCTGGGGTTCATCCCTGCTCTGCCTTCCAGCTGCTGCGTCACCTCGAGCAAGTTATTTCCCTTTTCTGTGCCTGTTTCCTGTTCTACCCGCAGTCTCTCCACTCTGTATAGAATATCAACTATTTGGAGCACAGACTTCTCTTACAATTATTTTTACAGCACCTAGCACAGTGGGGTCTCTGTGACGGGTTTGGTCACAGAGACCCCCTTGGGACTCTCACCTGACATGCTTAAACTACCTCTGAGCCCGTTTTCCCTGTCAGCTTGGGACTCCAGAACCCTGTCCTGTTGAGCCAGACACACAAACCAGCTGCAACACAGACCCAGGGTCTGAACCACGTCCCCAAAGCTGCAGGCCTTAACTGAAAACCACTCAGCAGGTACTCCTGTCTCCAGCACTCAGACACCCAGCTCCTAATGGGATCCAAACCCCAAATAAATTTGTTTTACTCTGTATAAAGCTTATACAGGGTAAACTCATAAATTGCTTGCCCTCTATAATACTGATAGAGAGATATGCACAGCTGTTTGCTCCTCCGGGTATAAATCACTTACTCTGGGTTCAATAATAAACAAAAGTGATTTTACTAAGAATAAAAAGTAGGATTTAAGTGGTTCCAAGTAATAACAGACAGAACAAAATAAGTTACCAAGCAAAATAAAACAAAACATGCATATGTTTCATCTTTCTTCATATTGTTATGGTTTCTGCTATTAAAAGCTGCCCTTCATCTGGCCTTAGAATCTGTTCTTGCTTTAGATGTAAAGACTTCTAAAACCATCTTTAACAATGTTTAAGGTTCAGTGCAGACTCTGTGGAAGTCCTCTGGGACTTCTCATTGAAGTCTCAATAAAATCTGTTCAGCTTTTCAGCCTTTATCTTACTGTTTTAAATGGAACTCAAGTGATGTGTCAAAACACTCAGTAAACAGGACAAATCCAGAGTTCAGATGGCCCTATTATTTTTCCTTTCTAGCCAACCACCTGTTCTGTTGTATGGCAGAATGGGCCTCCATTAGAGATGGGATTTGCTGGTTTAGTGAACAACTGGATCAGTCAGTAAGGCTTTTAAAAAGGACCTGTGGGTCAGTTGGTTATATGGACTGCCCAGCAATCTGTGAGCTAGTGGAATATTCTTGTTTTCATAATTCCTTTCTAGCCACATCCCAGTGAAGGCTAGCACCAAAATTTGCTACCAGTATACAGCCTTTTAGAATATTGCAACTCTAGAATACCTCCAGTGCATTTTATATGTAGAAGAAAGATGGATGTGAAAGGAACATATGGGCTGAATAATTTGTTGCCATACTTGAATTGCCTCCTGGGCTTAAGTTTCCTTTCCCTCCTTATTTTCCCAGCCTGAAAATCCAGATCATTGCCATGTTGATAAATTCTTGTTTATTTCTAGGGTCTTTTCCAAGTACTCTTAATGAGCCCTGAGTTGTAATTCTTCACTTCTTTATACCAGTTTACAGAAACAATTTCCAGAGAAGCCACATTGGTTACTGGAGGGAAATGAGGCCATGAATGTTGCTAATAGTAATTAGTGAAAATGTGTGCATAATAAGCTTCAAGATAATCTATGTCTTTGTGTTTTTCAGATGCTAGTATGTATGCCCATTATCTTTTCAATGCGTTTGACACTACACAGACTGGATCAGTGAAGTTTGAGGTAATTAATTTGCATCATATTTTGGTCATCTTTCTCAGACAATCTTAGTGATTTTTCATCTTCCACATCCACTCTTCACTCTGAACTATTAGTATTTTCAGGATAAATTGTTGGAGTCTTTAGACAAAAATCAACCAGGTGATGTTGCATTTTCTCTTTATCTAAGGACCTCATGTTTAATGTTATCAGCACCACAGGAAAAGTTAGTTGTCAAAGGTGGAGAAGAGAGAGGAGTGGAGAGATTTGACAGCACAATCAGTGGGAGAGGGACGAGAGTGGGGGAGGAGGATGCAGAGTGGTAGAGGTGTCAGTGGATAGAACAGAAGGTCCTGTGATGCTTACGACTTCTATAGTGGTTGAGGCTACTGCTGAACATGCAGATGTAGGTTAGAATTAGTATTGTCTTCTGGATTCCTTTTTTAAAAATAAGCTTACTTGTATAACCAATTGAGCAGCCATCTTCAGGCCCTTGGCTGCTGAAGGAGAAAACATCCATTCATTAACCAAAAGTTGGTCTGGTGCTCCAGTTACAAAAATCTATTATTAAAATTCATCTTTTTATGTATACAAGGATTTGTGGCACATGGGCATGAAGTAATAGATCTAAGCAGGAAGGACTTAGGAGTTTGGAACAAGGTTCATTGTATGTCCCAGAATAAAGCTATACTCTTCTACCATATGACCAAGAATATTAGTATGTTCTAGAAGGGGCCGAAATGTGTTGTTCCATTTATTATGTGTGTGGTGGAAAAGGTACCACATGAGTAAAGTGGTTCTCTGTGACAATACCTGTGCAGGTGTGAGGTGGACTATATAACATGAGCTATCAAGTTATTCATATGGCAAAAATTATACTAATATCTGAGTTATCCTCTGAGCATGTCCATTATGAATTAGATGTTTCTAGAGAACTAAATAGACTCAGACCAAACTAAATGCTTAGATAGGGAAGGTGTATCATTAACTATCTTTAATGCTTATTAGTTTGTCCCCATGATTGAGCTTTTCCTAAAGCTCAACAAATCCTAATTCCTCCCAGAGCCCTAGCAGTGAAGTTTCTTATGGGCTGTTTCTGTAATGCCAAGCCCTTTGGGGGGGTCATTGCCAGCAGGCCTTGAACCTGGGATCTCTAGATCTTAAAGCATGAGCCTGTGCTGCCTGAGCTAAAAAGAAGTTTTCTGTTAGTCGAGGCTGTAGCCCAGGGGCTACTACAGGGTGGGAGGGAGGGAGAACAGAGCCCTTATACATTTAGTGGAAGGAGGGGCTAAAGAGTTTTATGGTGACAATATTCTCCAAACAGGAAGTAAAGATGTTTTAAGAAGTTACTTTTTTTTAAAGGCTTAAAATAACTTATTTCTTTCTTCATTGAACCAGGGTTTTGTGATGGCACTATCAACTTTGTTGAGAGGAACAGTTCATGAAAAGCTAAGATGGACATTTAATCTTTATGACATAAATAAAGATGGATATATAAATAAGGAGGTAAGGCATTTTATGGCATTGACATCTGTTTAATTTCTAAAAGGACTGACTGGCTCATGTGGCACAGCGTAATTCATGTTTCATGCTGCTAATTAAGTGCCAGTCAGCATTGGGTTTGAGCATGTCCTTTTATTAGTATTCAAGGAAAAGTGCATGCTTACTTTGTATTGTATAATTATAGAGCCTATATTTTTCCTGTGTTGTGATGTGTCTTAAAAAAATTACTTAGCCAGGAGCAAATTTTGCATTCATAAAGGTATATATTGATTCCTAACTTAGGATAGGTATCAAATTACTGGTATGAGAGTGACTATGCTAATGCCTGTAAGTCCCTGAGCATGCCTAGTGTTAGCTAGAAATTTTCTGAAGCCTTGATATACTCAGACAAAGCTGAGTGTTTGCCCATTTTATAAAAAGCACAGTGCATTTTCTCCCCACAAGTTTGACCCCCGAATGATTTACTAGATCTACAACAAAATATTCTCCGGAGAATGTGCATTGAACAGTGGTGCTTAATTCTTCCATCCGATGCGTGTACGCTGTTTAAAATGGCAGTCATATACATGTAGAATTGAAGAAGGGAGGTTTAATGGCTAAAGCATATGAGTGGGAGTCAATAGATCTGGGTTTCATTCTTGCCTCTGCTTGAAGCTTCCTGGATAACTTTAGGCAAGTCAAGGTACATTGCGGTTTTTAAGAGTCTTAATTGATTTTTTTATTCCTAGAAAATATAGACAGAAATAATGTCACTTAGATGTTTATTGACCTGAATGTGTGGGCATAATCAAATGATTAGTCATCCAGGCCACATTAATTTACACAACCTCTTGCAGGTACAAAACCAGAGAGCAGGTTGGTAATATCTGTCTCTTAATTTCTCTCTTCTTCAATGTCCTTATTTGAATATTGAGGCTGATACTGTTGTGTTAGCTGCCACCAGGTGGCGATGTTACACAAAGTCTTTCTCATTTTTCTTTGTACAAGTAAGATTTTAATCTTGGTCTTGAGGTTTTGTTCTCCTGGTAAAATATCTTTGGGGGAGCTGTGGGAAGCAACAGGGGTGTTTGCTTTTGCCTTAATCTCCTTAACTAGTCAACTTCTGGAAGTCAGGCATTAAGGTTTGGCTGACATCCCTGAAAGAGGTATTCGCCTACATGCTGTTTGTGAGAGCACCTGTGGTGTCTATAGTGTATAAATAAAATAAGATACACTAAAAATAAACCCAGATTCCATGTTATTGATTCCTCCTCCAATAGAAAGATGACATACAGGGCCTTGACATCTGCTGTCACTCACAGAGGCGTGACAATGCTTACTTCTCCAGAGTTTTGTGGGGCTTAATCAAATAAAGCCAGATTATGCCACATTAATCCAGACTGAGTTGCACATTACTGCATCAAATTGATTTCAGTAGGACAGCCCACAGAATATAGTACTACTCAATATAAGGGTGGCAAATTCTAGCTCTTAATATCTAACGAAAGACTTTGACATCCTTGGATTTCAAATCTTTGGCACGAGGGAACTGCAAAGGGGAGAGACAATCTGGTTCGTAGATTGTATCGGAGGGAGGAGGTTAGCGATGTGAGCTACTCGTTGAGAGTAATCAAAGAACCTGCCAGTGACACCAGCATGTTT
Organism: Malaclemys terrapin pileata; assembly: GCF_027887155.1. NCBI lineage: Eukaryota > Metazoa > Chordata > Testudines > Emydidae > Malaclemys > Malaclemys terrapin. Next base: position 32,136,783 of record NC_071512.1, read on the forward strand.
TCAAATAGTTTTAGCGTAATACAAGTGTCATGTAATGGGATGGAGTTAGTCAGTAGTGTAGTTAAGACTCGCGCAGTTCTTGGGAGCCCAAGTGAGAACAAACTCCCACAATCCCTGTCCTCCCTTGGCCAAGGAAACCGTGCCAGTAACAACTGTGTTGGAAAACTTTTGTCCGGTGTGGTACAGGCAGACAGAGTGCATAGATTAACATTACAGTATATTTAGTCTGGGATTTTCAAAGGAGCCAATAGGCACCCAACTCCCATTCACTCTCAGTGAGGAGTTGAGCACTTAACTACTTTAGACCCCTTTGAAAATCCCAATCTCCATGCTGAAGCTCAGCAAACTCAGGCTTCAAAGGACTTAAAGCTAGAAAATGAACTAATTATTCACGTCTGTTCACACCAAGGTGAGGGCCCTTGTCAAATTATTCTTTGTTTCCCCTATCACCAAAAGAAGACAGTCTAAATTATTTCTACGCATCTCTGTCAATGAAAGTTAAGCAAGCAAATAACATAATGGCTCTACTGCAGCATGGTTGGATTTATAGATACGAAGACCAAAACAAATGGGATGGTATGCATCTACACACTATTTGCACAATCTCATTTTCATTAATCAAACACATGATGATCCCAAAACTAGCTGGAAGTGGTTGCATCTACTTGGGAAAAAAGTCCTTCCAGCCCTTTGCTTCTTTCTGAGTGTTAGTTTGGTTTGGAAGTTTTTGTAGTCGAGTAGCAACCCATTTTTTGCTTACTTTTGCCTTTGCACATCCAGGTTATAGATAAAGAAGATATCCTGAGCTTAATCTTGATCATTTTCTTCAAAGTAACCTGAACTTTCCCTTTAAGCAAGTCTTTATTACAGAAGATTTGTCACATTTGATAGTGGTACAGAAACAAAGAAAAATCCTTTCCCCAGCTCAAAAGAGCTTCATCCAAATACTTTATTCTCAAGCTTTGGGAATGTGGGTTGTAACAGAAAGATACAACAAGAATTCAAATAGAAAAGAAAGAACAAGGGCCTACTTCAGATTCCACCACCAGCCAATTCTTCAGCTGCCAGTTGTAGCAAATTGCCTCATCTAAAGCTGTCCCCTCTCAGACTGCCAAGGTACTGTTTATAGAGTGCTCTGATTTAACTCTGAGCTTCCAGTTGTGCCTTCAGCCACTTGGCCACCTCATTAAGCCCAGCTTCAACCGGCAGGACAGATGAGCAATTAGTTAATTCATTTGGTACCAGTCCTAAGATAAGGCCTGTGCACCTGCCCAATGTTCTCCTGATGACATGTTAAACTTCCTTCCCTTATGCAGGGCTCAGGCAGCTAAATGCAAGTTAATGATCATGCCACTGAAAAACTGTGGTTTAACACAGGTATTCTGCCGAATTTGCCGCTCTCAGACACCAGTGTATCCAAGAGTGTATAAGATTGCTGAACATGTAGTCCCTGCTCCTTTTGCCTACTGGAAGCCCTACTTTGAAATATGTTCACCTTAATTTGTCTAAATGTTGTATAAAGGCGTATATGCAAGTAAGACCAAATCCGAGCATCCAAAAGATTTCAGGAAGGCCCATATTTGACACTAGGTTTTGAAAGTCTTCCAGTAGCTAATTTCTTACTCTTTGTAGTGTGCAGTCTCTTCCCACCCTCCTTTTAGTGTGCTGTTGTCCAGTGTTTTGGCTGGTCTGTGATCAGTTTTGAGCTCTTCCTGATAGGAATTATGTCTTGGTCTATATTCTCTAATGCACTGTGTTCATCTGTGGTTTAACACAAACGCTTAGCAATAATAAGTGCATTGAGACAACTGAGAAAGGTGGAGTAAGATTGTAAGATTTTTGGGACAGGGCTGACTACTATTTTGTGTCTGTACAGTTCCTTGCACAATGGAGCACCATTCTTGGTTGGTCCTTAGTCACCCCTGTAATAGACATGATTAATAAGTCAAAAGACCACAAGTTCTATTGTGGGGCCAATTCTGATCAGTCTCTGTGGATAGTGCTGGAGGTGATTCTTCCCAATCACTGGATGAAATTGGGGAAATAATAGTGGCCTCATAGGAGCTTTTGCAGCATGATTGACAAGTGATAGCAAAGCAAGAGAGATCCATTTGTAGACTAGCATATGTATGATGACATCCGTGTGTATACCAATAGAGGCTTGTGGTATCTGGAACTATGGTAGAAATGCCAAGAGTGAGACCTAGGTCTAGGCCTTCCTTAACATTAGGAAGAGAGTGAAGAACTGGGCCTTATTCGGTAAAAGAAAATAATGTACAGCTTGTTTGTATTAATTTCCATGTTGTATGTTTGCATGTCACTACTCCAGGAAATGATGGATATAGTAAAGGCAATTTATGATATGATGGGCAAGTACACATATCCTGTTCTCAAGCAAGATGCTCCAAGACTGCACGTAGAAGTTTTCTTCCAGGTACTTAGTTGATTTCTAATGCATTTCTCTTGACACTTAGCTACCAGCAAAACCTGAGCAATGACACTCAATCATTCCGAATTTCAGTGGTAGCCTCTGTCTAAGTTTGGAAGATACTGTAGTTTTATCCAAGTTACAAAATGACATGCTACATATGCAAAAATATATCAGTATTATGAGAACTAAAAATGTTTCTTTGTTTTGATTTGCAGAAAATGGATAAAAACAAAGATGGTGTTGTAACTCTAGATGAGTTTATTGAATCATGTCAGGAGGTAAGGACAATCTTATTGCTGCCATGAAAGCAGAGAAGATGGTTTCATGCCACAATGTTCATATCCGCTCTGGATTTCAATCCACTCCAGGTCTCTGGGTGCTCAGGATCCCAGGTTTCATTCTATTAGATGTTCAAGCCAGCTGCAAAATTCAGCTCTGGGTTCTGATCTGTGAATCTCCCTAAAGATCAGAGTGCTTGCTACCTACATGGATTTGGTGCAAACTGGTCACTGAATACAGACTGTTCATTTCCAGTGCTGATGGCCAGTGCTTTTATTTTCCCAAGTGAATTCCTGATTCCTTGTTACTGTACACAACTCATAGGGAAGCTCCTGGAGCCTTTAACTTATGTAGAGAGACATTGTCAGCCTCTCAAAAGCAGAAAAATATGCAAGTGGTTTTTTTTCTGGATAACATTAACAGGGACTACCACAATGTCTGAGCTGTCCAAAAGCATAAAATCTGCCTAGGAACCTTTCAGTTACAACACTGACTCATAAAACTCATTGATGTTCAAGGTCAAATGTTAAAAACAAGTACTGTAATCAAAACGATGATTTTTCCAAAATGAACATCTTTGACAAATTCCATAAATTAAACTGGCTGTGGTAATTATTTACTGTTATTTTAGTGCCTACACAAAGACCAGCATCTGCATGAACATGCAATTAGCCCAACATCTATTTTCTTGGACTCCAATTAACTGTGTGACTGTTTGGTCAGGGATGTTTCCAGTATTTAAGCAGTGCAATAAAAGCCTGTGCCTTTTATAGAGTTTAAAACGGCACTAATTATCATTTATCAAGCATCAAGCTTTCCCTAGAAACTAATTCTTGTTCTCTAATCAAAACATTTCAATTTTTTCAGGTATTTTTCGGGGGGTGGGATAGGGAAAGAAAAGGGAGTTTTCAACCAAAGCAATTGGACAGTTTCGGTCACCCAAATCTGCATTTTTTTGGTGAAAAAAGTTTCCCATGAAAAATTTCATCCAACTCTTCTCAGGAGTGTGCAACTCATCCCTCATTATTAGATGACTAATGCAATGTCTTTTCAGTTTGGTTGCTTTATTCTTGACATCTTCGGTTTCTTTGCTTGGGTTTTGGCCCCTTCCTTAATTTTTCTTTATCTGTTGCTTTGTTCCCAATTTTTGGTACCAGTGGAGTATTAATTAATGGTGGTTGACTTGTCTTGTGGTTTCTAGGTTTGCCTTGGGACTAGATGTGTACGATCATTGATATAAGAAATTTAAGCTGCTTCACTTTCCTCTGAGATTTTTTTTAACTGCTCTGCACTGTGGTTTCTGTTCAGTGCTTGAATACTTTGCTGTCGGAATGCGTCTTGTAGATTGATAAAATACAAGGATCGTTTCCTCTCAAATAGGAGACTCCAAAATTTAGATTTATCTTTTTTAATTTAAAAAATAACCCTGTAATGAGAACTGCAGATGCCAGGTGTCTCTGAGAATTTGCCTTGTCATCAGTCAACCCGTAGTTATTAATATTTTGTGGATGTGGCGTCCCATGCCATGTACTGCACTGCACCATCCCCTACTAAGGAGTCACATCAGTAGCTGTAGTCTACTCCTATGCTCATTTTGGGCTGGTGCAGAGGCATGCTGCTCCTGCTATTAAAAGTGTGTGTGATGGGGATTATGGGAGTGGGATTATGTTGGCCTCTAATCTGCTACCTGTGGAAGACTGGGCTTGAGATAGCTCTCTGTTTCATCCAGTCAGTGTTCGGGATTGTTGGAGGCCTCCACAGGACTGATCTGCGGCTGATGGGAAATGGATCCAGCAGAGAGAATCCTATTTCTTTGCAAAAATGGGGGTGGGGAAAAACCAGATTGTATTGGACCTCAAACAGTTCCTCTGGTGACTGTGGGGGGAAATCTAAATTACCCTGTGAGTATGAGATAACAACAAGAGATTCTTTGAGTACATCAGAAGCAGGAAACCTGTGGTAAAAATCTAAGGATCCATTGGATTGCAAAGAGTTAAAGAGAGAAATTAGGAACTTTGCTGAGAAAAAACATTACTGAAAAGCTAAATGATTTCTCTGCATCAGTTTTCACCACCCAGAATGATGGTGAGAGTCCTGCACTGGACCTGATCTTTCCTGGTAACAAAGATGAGGTATACTCAGAGATAGAGGTGACAGCTGAATTTGTGCAGGAGCAAATTGTTAATTGATTTAAAATATAGTAAGCTGCCAGGCCCAAATGGTAGACACCCAAGAGTTCTGAAGGAGTTGAAGTATGAAGCACCTGAGCTGCTAACAAAAAAATATAATCACTCATTAATAATAACTACTGTTTCTGAGTATTGGAAGGTAGCAAATGTTTTTGCATATTTAAAAAAAGGTTCATGGGATGATCTGGGGAATTATAGACTTGTAAATTTTACATCTGTATTGGTTGAATCAAGCATTAAAAATAGAGTAACAACACATTTGATAGTTCATGATCGGATATGGTCTAACCAGCGTGGATTCAGCACAGGAAAATCATGTTTCAGTAATTTCTTAGAATTCTTTGAATGTGTCAGTAACATGGGTGCATAAAGGACAACCAGATAACATAATTTATTTAGACATCCAAAAGGCTTTGAAAAGGTGTAAGAGGTGAAAATTTTTCTTGGATTAAAAACTGGGTAGGAGTCAGAAAGCAAAGAGTAGGATTAAAGAGTCAATTTTTATCATGACAAAACGGTTAACATCAGGGTGCCTCAAGATTCGTACTAGGTCCCATGTAGCTTAGTATTTATTAATTAACTCGTGGGGGTGGGGCTGAGTACTGAGGTAGCAAAATTTGCAGATGATACAAATGTATTTGGGTTAATCAGGACCAGAGAAGATTATGAAGAATTTTAGAGACCTAAACAGGCTAGGTCAATGGACAGCATGACGGTAGATGAAATTGAATGCTGACAAATGCAAAATAAGGCACATTGGAAGGGTTAAAAATAAACGACTCTTGTAGTTAATTTAGAAATCTATAAGGTGTAACAACTCAGGAAAGGAACCTGGGTGTCAATGAAGCAAATTCAATTAAATCCTGTGTTCAATGTCAGCTGTGGCCAAATCCCAAAATAATGTTAGGATAGAGAATAATACCAAAATTGATGTCTTTTATATAAACCAATGTGCAGCCTCCCCTGGAATCCTGTGCACTGTACAGGTCACCTCATCTCAAAAAGGACATTTCAGAATTGCAGAAGGTTCAGAAAAGAGCGGCAAGAATAGTCATAAGCCTGGAAAAACTCTCCATGCAGAGAGATTGAAAGGATTGGGGTTGCCTACCTTAAAAAGGAGAAAAATAAGAGAGGGCACAATAAAGGTGTATAAAATAATGAGTGGTCTAGAGAAAATAGGTTGGGAGCTTCTGTTGTCTCTGACTCATAAGACATGAGCAAGAGACATTCAAATAAATTAAAAGGTGGGAAATTCAAAACCAATAAAAGGAAATACATTTTCACATGACTTGTAATTAAACTGTGGAACTCAATGCCACAGGAAGTCATTGACACCAGGAATTTAATAAGATTCAAAAGGGGATTAGGTATTTATATGGCTATCAAGAATATTCAGAGTTGTTCTAATCATTGATAATAGAAATTTCAGCAGGGCTATGAAGCATTGTACTTCAAGCTTTAAAGCAACAAGCTTTCAAGCATCTCTAACTATTAGAGGTCAGGATGAGACGTATGTGGGGGGACAGATTATCCCAGATTATATGCTTGTTTGTGGGGTTCTTACACCTTCCTATGAATCATATGGTTCTATCCACTGTTGGAGACTGGATGGACTAGATCCTGAAGTAAGTGGACCTTAGGCCTGATCCAGTCTGGCAATGCATATGTTCCTATGATAGGCTCTGTTCTGGGGAATTAGAGCAGTGGTTGCCCTAAAAACAGGGGCCCTGATTCTCCACTGAATTGTACCTTGTGTAGCCATTTATACCTGTACAAAGTGAGGGCAAATTGCTACCAAACCAGACTGCACAGGTATAAATGATGGATAAAAATTGGGACAAGAATGTTTGGCATCTGCTGGACCTTTAGCTGTTAGGTTTTGAAGACTGTCACCCCTTGCACACCTGATTTTGAAGTGCTGTAAATGGGAAAGTGATAAGCTACCATCCTCTGGTTGGATAGCACTGACTGACTGCTCTCTCTGGCTGTGCTGAGCCCAGTGAAGATGCATATATGGATGTTTGCTGGTGAGAGAGCAGATGGGGGAAACAAAGTTAGCATTTACGTGGGACTAAAGCAGGGGTGTCCAAACTGAGCCTGAGAAGGAGCCAGAATTTACCAATGTACATTGCCAAAGAGCCACAGTAATAAGTCATCAGCCCTCCATTAGCTCCCGCCCTCCAGCCCCCAGCACCTCCTGCCTGCCGCAATCAGTTGTTTTGCATGCGCAGGAGGCTCTGTGGGGGAGGGGGAGGAGCGAGGGCATGGCAGGCTCGGGGGAAGGGGCCTTGGGGAAAGAGGTGAAGTGGGGGCAGAGCAGGGAGTTGAGCAGTGAGCACCCCCTGGCACACTGGAAAGTTAGCATCTGTAGCTCCAGCACCGGAGTCAGCACCTATGCAAGGAGCCGCATATTAACTTCTGAAGAGCCGCTTTGAAGCCACAGGTTGGCCATCCCTGAACTAAAGGAACTGCTTGTTCTGGGCCAGATTCAATAAGAATTCTATTCTGCGGATGCAAAGGATTGTGCTGCAGAGACCATGTGGAATTTTTATTGAGTCTGTCCCATGTTCATTAACAGTGGGTGATTTCTCTACTCCTGTTCTTCTTTTTGCGGATACAGACTAACACGGCTGTTACTCTGAAACCTGATTTCTCTAGGTTTTATATTGCAAAATCTGTATAGGCATGAATGATTCCATGGGTGTTTGTGACTGTGCCCATTGCAGCAATTGCCCAATCTCAGGCACCATATCATTCAAAGAGGAAAGATGATCTTGTGGGTAAATCACTGAACTAGGATTTGGGAGATCTGCACTCAATTCCCGCCTCTGCCACAGATTCCCTGTGTGACTGTGGACAAGTCATTTAACTGGAGTGTGTCTGTTGCCCATCTGTAAAATGAGGAAGATATTTCCTTCCAACCATCCTGTGTGGATGTTGCCTGTTTAGATTTTAGGCTCTTTGAGGCAGGGACTGTCTTCTACTTTGTGTCTGTACAGCACCTCTCACATTGAGACCTTGATCTTGGTGTGTCTAGGCGTTATACAGCGATAACATCAGTAATTCAAATTGCATAGTGTTATAACGGTTTTTAATTTAACAGCAAAATATGATTTTATTTTTTCAAAATATACAGCCTCTCTCTTGTAAATCTGGCCTAATCAAAAGAAAAACAAATTAAGATCATGCCTTCTAAAGGCAGAAGAGAGAAAACTAGAGACCTCTGCTTTATCATGGCAATTCAATTGAAGACTAAATATATGTCACATTACCATTGACTAGTAAAACCCACTTCCCTTGCCTAAATATCTGATAGTATGATAGTATTTGACTCAACTGTGGTAGAGTGCAGGGGCTATTCCTTGGTCCATGGAGAACAAGGAGTCAACCTCAGTTCAGCTCCCGCCCCCTTCCCCTTGCCCAGCCATTTAAGGAAAGGACTTGGGGATGAGGTGGCAGAGAAAGGAGTCTGTTTGAGAAGCAAAAATTCCTCTGTTGCAGAAGAGAGGAAAGAGGGAAGGGGCTGAGTCTGCTCTACTACCTCCTCACAGACTTTTCCCTGGTCATTGATAATAGCCTTCTTAAATGGCTGCCAACCAAGGCTAAGATCACTGGTATCTTGCACTGTAGCTCAGCTAGTTCACAGTGCATCATAGATCAGACCAAAGTCACAAATTTAAAGGGACAGGTGGGTGGAAATATAAAGCTTTATCATTTGACCCAGCTTTGGGTACATCAGACATCAAGCTCCATAGTAAATTTGCCTGATGAGAAATGTTTTAAATCAGGTTTTCCCCATGTATAACCCTAATTTTGTCATTTGGATTCAGGAGGTGGAAATCAATGGCATTTGAGATTTCATGTATTTCAATCAGGAAGTGGCTGCATTTTAGTGGTGGGTCAAGTAATCCCTGGGTACAGTTTGCATATCAGTTTAAGGCCTATGACTTCAATTGGACAGTTCAGGCGTGTAAAGTTAAGCACACGTGTAAATGTTCAAAGTCAATGGGGCTCCATGCAGGCTGCAAAGTCTGCCCACACGGAGCTCAGAACAGGCCCCACTTCAGTAAAGAACTGAAGCATGAGCTTCAGTCTCTCATTATTCAGCAAAGAATTTAAACCTGTGTTTAACTTCAAGCATATGCCTAAGTCCTACAGACACCCACTGCATGCTGCCTGATGTGCCCAAGTGCTGTGCTGAATCAGGGCCTAAGCTTGTAAGCATTTCAGGCTCACCTAGGATGAGTGGTGCTACAAAAATGTAGCCACCACATCTTGCAGCAATGAATATTTGGAACTGGCTGTGCTGCAAAGTGCCATAGAAAGCTTTAAGAACACAGTTTTTCAATTATCAGAGGGGTAGCCGTGTTAGTCTGGATCTGTAAAAAAAAAAAAGCAACAAAGAGTCCTGTGGCACCTTTAAGACTAACAGATGTATTGGAGCATAAGCTTTCGTGGGTGAATGCCCACTTCGTCAGACGCATGACCACTTTTAAGTGTATGTTTTTCTCATTGCTTCCAGGATGACAATATTATGAGATCCTTACAGCTCTTTGAGAATGTGATGTAACAGCATCTGGAATGCAGCATAGGAACCAGAGACTTTGTACGTAATGAAAACCGTCTTTCTGGACGAAGGCTTTTTACAACTCAGCTATGTTGCGTGAACAAGGATTGTGTAAGGCATCTCCAACCGAGCTTCGTTTCCGAATGCAACAAACTCCCATCTCTCCTCCCCAAGAGACACTGACTGGAAGTTATTTCATTTTGGAAGCATGCTAATATTTTAATAAAACCTGATGAGTGAGACCTGCTGCTTGAAGTTTAATGAATAATATACAACATTCTGTTTGCTAGTCACAAGTTCTGCTGCTTTTAATCTAGCAAATCTGATTACATCTGGTAGCACCATGTCAATAGCTTGCTAAGCCATCTATTGTGAGTGGAAGCTCAGTCCATTCCATCATAGAACAACGTGTTGTATAAATGTCCTCTTTATTTTGCTTTGGCAGAAACCTAATGTACCAAGACATCTATGTTTAGATTTTGAAAACTAACACCAGATTTATTTACTATGTTAAATGGAGGGTCCAGTTCATTTAAAAACCATATATCCCACTTTACTCAACATTCCTGATTTTTCTCTCACATACACTGGTGTTACTCCATTGAATTTCATGGAGTTGCTTCTGATATACACCAGCCAGAGGAGCATTAAGCCAATATACATTAGAAGAGCAGAATACACTTTTCCATATACAATTTCTACACGACAGAATGAATTCCATTGGGTAACATTGAGTTCCTGTAGGACAAGATGATTTTAATGGTCTGGAACTTTGGGGGGCATGCTTTTACCATTAAATGCCCACCAGTATTCCCAACCACAAAGTGGGCCTCTAGTATACAGTATGCATCTCCCACCAGAACAGCTTCAATGGACCATGGTCCTTTCTGTATGGTTTGGAACACCCTTAATAAATACATCATTTGTAGTTTTACATTGTTTTAAAGCAAGGTATTTCCCAATGTTTGGATTTATTTGAACTTTTAAATTTTTCTTCTGAGATCCCTCTTGGCTGCAAGAGTAAGGGAATATGTTTGGCCAAATGCAGAGAGGCAAATTAGATCTTAGTACTCAGCAGGTCAAGTAACTGTCTCCACACAGGTTCACATTGGGCACCGGGAAGGCTGATTGCACTTGTACAGCAGAAAGCAGTTGTGACAGGCAGGCAGGTAAAGGCAGAGGAACCAAGAAGGGAAAAGAGAACAACCTAACATAGTCCAGGATTGCCATAGGCCTCCCGTATAGGAAACACCTATATTTTTATTATATCAGAGACTATATTACAAATATACTGTCAGCACTAAAAATATATTTTAAATATTAGGTAAGTGGAAACTTTTTATAATATGCAAAATATATGGAATCACTTGTTTCTATAGCCCTATATTTTATAAAGCCTATTGATCCACAGACCTATTGCTGATGTAGACATAGATCTGATTGATACCTGTGCGATGCTGTGCTTGCACCACCGTCGAGGACACTCCTGTAACTCGTCCTGGCATACGCTTACACGGGTGCTGTGCTTGACTCATGTGAGTAGCCCCATTGAAGTCAGCAGGGCTATTCAAGTGAGGAAAGTTTTAGTGCTGGCAGGACTGGAGGCTTACTCTGCTTTTCTGGCTACCTCACACCAAACACCACCAATGAGTTTGTTCCTACAAAAGATGTAGGACATGGTAACTCCCACCAGTGTGCTGTGCCTTGCAACGGGGGTGAGATGCTGTGAGGGTAGCACAGTCCAGTTGTACTATGTCTCCTCCATCTAGCTATTATCTTGATGAATAAGTATGTAGTAAGTCAAAGGTGGAAAAAATCAGAAATTATATCTTATTGCCTCTTCATTTTTCTTGCAATCCCAGCTTAGGTACAGAAGCTTAGATTTAATGCAAGGCCAATTTATTTACACAAAGTGCAACTACAAGTTTTCAATCTGAATTATTAATTTCATTTTATGAGAAAACAGCCAAATAAAAGAAGGAAAAAAGTGATTCAGAGTGACAGACAGTGTGTATTTTCTGTAACATGCTGCATCAACTCTGCTCACAAAATGGCAGATGCAGCCTGTGGACTCCTAGAAGTTTAAAGATGTAGTACACAAACTAAGATTACTAGAGTGACAAGGTGGGCGAGGTAATATCTTTTATTGAACCAACTTCTGTTGGTGAGAGAGACAAGCTTACACAGCGCTCTCCTTCACTTCAGCCTCACCCATCTTGTCTAATATTCTGGGACCAATGTGGCTACAAGACTGCATACAAAAATAAGATTATTTATGAAAGTTGTCAGTTACATACATCCGAAGTGTGTGTGTTTGTGGGAGGAGCGGGAGGTGTCACAAGGGCCCATAGACTGGGAAAAAACACTAAATCAAGACAGTTCACAGAGAGGGGGTGCATTTTAGGCACTGTCTTATCATAATCTTAGACCAGTAGCTTTGATAACCACCCTTCTCAGACCACTGTAAGCACAATACCTGAGGCCACACCAAAATACCCAAGGCCAAATTAATTTCTTGGGTAACACCATTGAGTTAAGTAGAATTACATCAGTGATGAGTTTGGCCCCTGATGTTTTTCTTGGTATAAACTTTCAGAACTGCTATAGTAATGATGCAAGTTATCTTCTTGTTAGCTGGAGACAAAACTGTAGTGTGTTGATTTGTTAATCTGTGTACAGAGTCACTGCTGTACTACCGTGTACTATTGTCCAGACTGTTCTAATGTTTATAAGTACCTTCTGCTAAGTTTGGCCTCGATTCAGCCACACACACAGCTTTAAGCACCTAAGCGTGTGAGAGGTCCCATTGACTTCCACTGGGATCATTCACAATTGCGTGTTGCTGAACTGGGGCCTGAGTTAGTGGCAATGCTGCTTTAGCTTCTCTTTTGGGGAGCCAAAGGCCCTGGGTTCTGCTACTGCCATTAACCATGGATTCTGTATGTGCAGGGTGGCCACAGAACATCACGGCCCTAATTATGCTCCCACTGAAGTCAATGGTAAAACTCGCTTTGATTTTAGTGGTGCAGGATTGGGCCCTATGACAGCATGATAATGTTTCCACCCTGGGTTGATACTTCAGTTCCAATTACTGTTACTGATACCTAAAATAGCAGGATTAGCACATCTGGCAGCTGTATCTTCACATATACTGTAGAAAGTATCGGAAGCCATTCCCCCTTATTGAACAGTTCTAGTTGTAAAGTCAAATGGTGACAGAATAACTTTCTTTAAGAAACCATGTATTGTCCATTGTATCTTGTATCTCATCACACAGTTTATCTGGCAATGTCTCATCCATAGGCTGGTATGCATCGATGCACAGTAAGCCTTCTCTTTATGAACTGTTTGCAAAGCATGCGTGGATGAAAAAGAGCCAGTAACTGTGAGAGAATTTTATTCTGCTTGGAAATGTCTTTTGGTTTTAAATTCTCTATGAATGTTAGTTTGTAAACTTCCAAACCCTCCCAGGATTCATAAATGGGGTTTGCAATATTTATGGCAAATACTTACTACTGCAGCTTATTAAATAAAACATACTGTGATAGTCTGATCTCATCCCATCATGAATCCTACTACCTGTATTTTGAAGGCAGTTACTGTGCTGGTTTCTAAGTTGCAATTAGAATATCCATCAGTGCTATCAGCTGTACATGTTTTCTCAAAATTGTGAATGTTTAAATAATGGCCAGATGATTTGTCTGACTTAATTCATTAGTTAATCTACATAACCGTGCCAGCAGTTTTAAAGCACATAACATGCATATTAGGCAACAAATCTATTGAAAATAAGAATGTCAATAATGACGCAACAAATGTAATGTGTCTGCTACTTTTGATGTTAGTTTTCCTGTTACTTTGAAAGCATTGCAATGTTGTGAGTAATCATGAATAATGTGACCCATGATGGTACTGATATCATAAGAGAAATGTCAATGTTCAAATGCTTTAAGCAGAATATTGGTATCCCTGGATTGTGACACATGCTGAACAACAAACCACCATTGTGTCAGCCTAAGAACTCTGTTGATGCGTGTGCAGCAGTGTAACTTTTTTCTTCATCATGGAAGTCCCATGATTGACTTAAGAAGTATGGGCAAATAATATAAATTGTGCTAACTGAAGCCATTTTACTGGAGCAGCAATGCATCGCTTCACAAATGCTATTATCCGATGGCAATTTGTATGACATTTTGTTGAACGGTTTTAAAGATTTTGAGTTTAATAATAAAAATAAAAGATGTACAGGAGGGTGTCTTTTTGTGTGCTCAGGTCTTGATGGGACATTGTCAGGTTAAAAATCCTGGACCAGATTTTTAAAAAAACAGGTCCCTGTTCCAAATACACATACCTGTGTATGTGCCAAATGGTATTGCTGAACTGGCACTGTGAGTATAACATTTACCTACACATGGGTTATGTGCATGTCTAACTTAGGGGTGCATCAATGTATGGGTGCAAGGGCATGCAGCTAACTCTGAAATTCTTCTCCCTAAATATAGATACTAACCCAGGGGTCGGCAACGTTTGGCACGCGGCTCGCCAGGGTAAGCACCCTGGCGGGCGGGCCAGTTTTATTTACCTGCTGACGCGGCAGGTTTGGCCAATCGCGGCCCCCACTCACAGCGGTTCGCCGTCCCGGGCCAATGGGGGCGGCAGGAAGTGGTGCGGGTGAGTGATGTGCTGGCCGTGGCTTCTCACCGCCCCCATTGGCCCGGGACGGCGAACCGCGGTGCGTGGGGGCCGCGATCGGCAGAACCTGCCGTGACAGCAGATAAATAAAACTGGCCCGGCCCGCCAGGGTGCTTACCCTGGCGAGCCGCGTGCCGAACGTTGCCGACCCCTGTACTAACCAATGCCTTTACCTGTATCACTCGTAATACCTTGGATTAGTAAAACTGTAAGTCTTATTTCTTGTGACTATTTTGGCTGTTTTCATTGCAGTAATGTCAAGAAAATATCTAAACACTCTATTTCTTGGGCTAAAAAGAAGGCCTATCCATGTCCCTTTAGCCACAGTCTGGTGACAATAGCTATTCTGACACTTAGATAAATGCAGACAACATTTTGCATTATACATATTTGCTAAGGTACATATTGTAGGGCCTGCAATATAGACAGACATGCAAAGGAGAAGGTTCTCTTGCATACATGCAGAAATGTGACAGCTGTATGAAGTACCCTGTTTCCCCGAAAATAAGACATCCTCCGAAAATAAGGCCTACTTACAGTTTTGCCTCTCGTTGTAATATAAGGCATCCCCCCGATAATAAGACCTCCCCGATAATAAGGCATCCACCGATAATAAGGCATTTTTCATTTCTGAAAAATAAGACATCCCCTGAAAATAAGACCTAGCGCATCTTTGGGAGCAAAAATTAATATAAGACACTGTCTTATTTTCGGGGAAACAGGGTATGCTATTGGTATGATTCCACTTCCTAATGGATCGGTGTCTGCACTACCTTGATTGGCACCCTCCTTTGGCCAGTTCTTAGCAAACTAGGCAGGCATTGGGTGCACATGAAGAATGGAGCACGCTCTCATCTGCAATAGGCGGGGTGAGGTACGTTGGCCAGTCACTGTGGAAAAATTTGCACTTGTGCTGCCTGACTTCTACCTGTTCTTGGGTTTAAAAGGGCTTGGGGCTAATCGAGCACTTTTCATTAGCACTGAAGTCACTTTTACCAGGAGGCTGCCTGTAGGAATGGCAAGGCACAGTGGAGTTTGCACCATATAGTCACATGCCCATGCTGTTTTTCTAATTTTATTCCTCAGCTCCTCCCACTCAGACCAGAAGATTAGGCTCATTCTGCTGTTTAGCTGCCCCTCCCTGCATCCAAACTAAAACCACATGTTTACCTACACCTCTGCAAAGCATGTTTTGAGGAAATTCTATATAAAATTGGTGCTGCTGCAAAAGGAGCAGTAGCTTGAAGCTGAGGCAGATTTGGTCACAGCAGCAGATGTGAGCAGTTAGCCTTGGAATAAACAGTGACTTTGCTTAAGTGTGAGATTGTTTGGCAGCCCATTTCCATGACGCACTGAAGTCAAAATGTGTGTGGGGGAGGGGCGGGGGGTTGTATAACAGGAGCAGGCTGAGCAGGGTTTCTGTACACACAATTCCACTTCAAGAAGCAAACAAAAATCATCACCTGCCCTTATCCTGAACTGTATGTGTAAATCACAGAGTAGTCTACAATACATTCATCCCCAATGAGTCTGGCAAGGAAAGTGAGAATTAGGCACACAAAGAGAAAAAGAGCAATTGTATCTATATAGACAATCAAATCAAACACATTAGTCTATCTTCAGTAGCTGCAGGAAAAGATTGTGCTGTAAGACCATGAAGGAACCAGGCAGTCCTTGAGCTGGGCTGTGAGCTAGTAGGTACAGAGTCTGAGCTCCTCGATCAGCTTCTACCACTGATGCGCTCTGGTAGAAATCCTTGGGCGACATCTGGCCAAAGCTCAGACAACCTATGTGCAGGGCTATTTAATCATTGCGCTAAGGGTTTATATGGGGTGTCAGGGGTGTGGTTTCACCCTCTGGGACCTGGGGCAATTTACTTTACCTTTCCGTACCTCCGACTGCCCTGCTGTGGAATGGGGAAGATAATGGCAGACACACAGGGGTGGGGGTGAGGGATTGAGTTTGTTTACAAAGAGTTATATTAGTAATGATTATGCGTGTTGATGAGGCAAGCATTCGCATAATAATAGCTGGACTCTCTACAAAAAATAGAGGATATGTTCTCCCTTCCCTCTCCATATTCAGCAACCAGACCAATCAGAGCCAGGGATAATTCCAGCCAGGAGCCATAGGCCCTGATTCTTCCCTGCATCAGCCATAGGGCCAGTGCCAGCAGAGCAGGGAAGTGACTTGCTGCCAGAGTGCTGAAATATTTTTATAGTGGGGGTACTGAGAACCATTGAACCAAACTGTGAAGCCTGTCTATAATGGAAACCACTTCAAGCCATGGGCTGAGGCAGCATCCTCTAGTTCCAGCACCTAGGCTTGCAGCTCCCTGATTCTGGACATGCTGAGGATCAATCCATCATGCAGCATATGTAAGGGCAGCCTGAAGTTGCACCCCAGCTGAAATAGCTGTAACTGGAGAAAAGGGTCCATGGAGCAACCAGACATGGCTGCCTGAGTGCACTCAAAACGCCCATCAGCAAGAGTGACATTGTGACCTTGTTCTTTATGAAGATAACACTGTCCCCTGGAGACCACTGTCATCTTAAATTAATTTATTTCCTCAATTTTAGTCTTTTACCAGTTTCAGTTTTTTCAGTGGCTCTGACCTGGATTGCTAGTGAAAAGAAAAATGACTCCTTGATATAAATGTTATTAAAAATAAAATCAATAAATCCTATCCCTATGACAAAAACCACTGTAAGCAGAGTCTGAATGAGCTCTCCCATGACATCTAGTGGTGAGCTGTGGAAAAAGACTTCAGAAGCTGATCTCGTTTGCATGGACACACGCACCCTGCCTAGGTGCTCAGCATGATGGGATTGTTTGCCCAAATGATCACTTGTGGCTGGTGTTGGATCCCCAGTCTCCTTGTTATTGGGGCAGGAGTAATAAAGGATTGTTATCCTTGTTGTGTGAACCGAGGGCAACAGAACTGTACCTGGCATACCCCGATGCAGGTACTCACCCTCAATTGAACAGCACTAGCTAGGCAGGGGACATGGGTTCCAAAGCTCAATGAGTTGAGAGAGGGCAGGGGACAGACCTGTATCTGGATGTGAGGGTCCTAGACATGACTTGATCCTTCCCTTCTCTGTGGTATACTAAAAGAGCTAATTTAGATTCAATTGAGAGTCCTGTTACTTACTACAGAGCTGAAATCACTTGTACCTAGATCTAAGTATTAGACCTACTTGGGGATAGTGTCTCTAGTGCAAGAGACTTCCCAGTGTGCACCAGCAGTGAGGCTCCCCCACTAAGAGCTGAAATCACTGAGAGCTGTGTTAAGTTTGGGGGGCCCTGAAGACATCTTGGTGAGTGGGTGGCTGGTAGAGAGGTGCGGCAAGCAGCCAACAGGGAGGCTGGTGGAGAGGGCCAGAGCAGAGCCCCACAGAGGCATGGCAATCCGCCGTTGGGGCGACGATTGAGTGCCTGAGCAGTGGAGCGTGTAAGGTGCCTCCTTATCCCCCTCACACACAGGGTGGGAGGTGAACTCTGCTGAGGAACCTCTGAACTCTGGGGCTTCACTGGCCAAGGACAGCAACTGTGAGTGGGGTGTGGAGAAGGGACGAGCACGTTAAAGGGACTTTTGGGTTGCTGGACTTAAGAACCTGAGGGGAAAAGGACACTGCCCAACTTACTTGGGGGTGGGTCTTTTGCTCATGGTTTATGTTTATGAACCCTAGCTGCAGTGTTTTCCCAAATTAATGCTGAGTTACTACCCTTCTTTTATTAAAAGTTTTTGCTACACTCAGACTCTGTGCTTGTGAGAAGGGAAGTATTGCCTCTTAGAGGTGCCCAGGGAGTGGTGTGTAATTGTCCCAGGTCACTGGGTGGGGGCTTGAGCCAGTTTTGTGCTGTATTGTTGAAAAGGAACCCCTAGATACTGAACCCAGCCCTTGTTGCTGCTGGCTCCACCTGGCAGAAGGGTTACACCACTAAAACTCTTCTTTAACTGAGGGTTAAACTATAATCAAATTGAGGTCAAAGTCATGTCAAATAAACAAATTAGCAGCAATACTGCAATTAAAGGCTTGTCTACATGAGGGGTTAAACCAAATTAATTCAAGTTAAACTGATTTGAAAACACTTGCATACACACAATGCATTCATTATGGCACATGGACTCCATATTTATAGCAAACTTGGGAATCCTCTTTCCAGAAAGCCAGGATCTTCTCAGAACCATAATGCTGGCCAGGTAGAAAGCAAGCCCGATTCCTGCTGTGCAGCAACCAAGCTGAATTCCCAGCAAGAAAACTAGGCTGGGATCGTGGAGGCAGATCCTCTTGAGAAAGTCCCAGCAGGTAAGTCTGCCCTTACAACTTAAAGTCATCCATTTAGGCAAAGCATGAGATTAACACAGCAAATCCTTATAAATCTTAAAACAGGAAGTTCAAGGAGGTAGCTGTTTGTTTAATTACAAACCACCAGTGGAGAATTTTTATCCATGGCAGTGACATCAACTCTTAGGTGGGTAAATATTGTAGGATTGATATCAAATTATTGTTTATATCTAGATCACAGTCTCAAGGGCAATGGAGGTTTCCTACTTACATTTCATTCAGGGTGGCCAATCTGTTTCCATCCCCAACACAGACACAAATATCACTTAGAGGCTTTGACAAGCAGAAGTTTCACAACTTTCACTCAATTTACAACTGGCAGTTTAGTTTCTTTGGACACTCACAAAACACGCACGTTCAACCACCTTTAGACAGAGTCTGGGGCAATTTAAATTTAGCAGCTTATGCTTTTGTGCCTCCCCATGTAGATTCTTACAGAGGCTAATGCACTCAACCACATGATCACATCCTGAAATAATAATCACTGGGATGTCTTCCAGTTAATAGAAACAAAAAGTTAAAATAGAACAAGGAAAAATAAGGCACTTAAGATAAAAATGGGTTTGAACTCTTCAGTTCCCTTAGTCTTTGGACTCATACTGTAGTCAAAGGCACGGTGATGGTTGCTGGTATTATGGTTGTTCTTGGCTACAAAGAGATTGGGCAAGGCTGGTAGCTGGTATGGATGTCATGACTCCCTTCCCCCGTGGTAATCAATCTCAGGATCCTGGAACTTCAGTCTCCCTTAGTTGGCTTGGTGACTTGAAAGGCAAGGTCTTCTGCCTTTCCTTTTATCTGATTCTAGCTCATTCCTCCTTGCAACACCTCCCTTGGAGCTCTTGGGCAAATTAGGTGTGAAATATGCTTTGCATCCAAACAATGTGGTCCAGTCACATTGAAGTGAGTAAGCCTTAAAATATGTGTTGTTAAAATGAACACCAGAAATAGAAAAACTTGAGGCCACTTTTGAGGAAGTTACACTAGCCTCCTTGATCCAGAGGATGCTGCATGGTATCAGTATCTGGTGGAGGTCTCAGCAGATCTATAAAAATAATTGATCACCTAACAACCTGTCACCTGCACTTCCAGTGCATTCTAAGCATTTCTTAAAATACATTTAAAGATTTGATGGCAGCTGTCGTATCTTTCCTTTGCAAAAAGAAAAATAGGGAACTAATCATTGTGCTCGAACTACGTAAAAGGACACAACTGAGACTTGCTTTTAAACTCACTAATATGAATTCCATTTGAACCAGAAATAATTATAAGTTTATACCAAGGCTGTATTCTCATATATGTTAATTCTCTCACACTTGGACAGTGTGGAGCCAATATAATCTCTCATATACCCAGGGCCAGCTCTAGGTTTTTTGCCACCCCAAGCAAAAAAATGTTTGGCTGCCCCCCACCCCAGGGCTCCCCCCTGCACCTCCCTGCTGCCCCCACCCTGGGCTCTCCTCCCCCCCCCGCATCCCCTGCTGTCCCAGCCCTGAGCTTCCCCCACACACACACACCCCTGTTGCCCCAGCTCTGAGCTCACCCCCTGCCACCCCAGCCCTGTGTCACTGGTAACTTGCTCCCAGGATGGGTCATTCAGCAGGAATTTTGGATGTGCACAGAACACAGACAGGATTGGTTCCCATATGGTTACAGAACTGCAGTAAAGTGGAATAATTTTCAGCTTGTGTGATTGGAGGATATCTGGATGCATATTATAAGATTGTCCTCCATAAATGAGGAAAAGTTGAGGTGCCTTTATTATTTTTTTGTTCCACTCTTTGTTTCTATGGGGAAATTTGCCAATGCAATATCACTGTCTTCCTTTTAAACAAATAAAACTAAAAAATTTTTTTATAAAAAATGGCAATGGTTGTTGAAAAAAGCAATTCCACTCCTAATAACACTGGGAAGCATTTCTTGCTCAATTTTATCCTACTTTTTCTACAGTAAGTTACAGTGGATCAGTATATTTGATTTGGGGGTGTTCAAATCTGGAAGGCAGGTGCTAGATTCCCTTTCTGAATATTAACTAAATCTGGAAAGGAAAAGTCAATTTCTGCTTCCAAGTGTAAATCCTCCTATGTGCCTGGTACTGTATATAAAGCTGCCCAGGTCCTAGTAGAGCCTCCCCTCCCTTACTTTTCATTTTAAATTCTAGTGGGATCCACGTACCTCCCTTGCTAGGCTTCAGATAGAGAGGGGCACTGTCCATTTAGTCCACCCAATTCTTTCTTTGGAGGCTGTAAGGTGAGGTCACAGCAGTATCCCTAATCCAGGCTGGGGATGTCTTCTGAAGGGGATCTCTGGGGCAAAGCCTTCTACTCCTTGGGCATACTTGTTCCCCATTCACAGTGCCGCCACTTCTAGCAGTGAGCTCTCCATTCACAGCAAGCTGCAGCATGAGGTTTCAGCTACATACTCCTCCCCTCCCTTTCCTGTTGATAGCAGCCAAGGGAATGCTGGGAAATGTAGTTATTTCCCTGCTTCAGGGCTGGCTCCATGGGCAGGGAGCTAACCAAGGAACTACAGCTCCCAGGGCCCCCTGTTGGTTCTCAGCTCCCATGCTGAATCCCTGCTGGCTGCCTCCCCTGCAAATGGGCTGCCCCAAGCACCTGCTTGCTTTGCTGGTGCATAGAGCTGCCTCTGCCTACACCACTCCCTCCTATCTACCAGTGCAGGGGGCATGGTTGTGGGAGTCTCTGTCAAAATGGCTCTTTGGGACTGTTGCTTTCTGGTGTAAATTATAGCAGTCTGGATACTGCTCTAATTTATGCTGTGAGCCAGCCCAGCTGCCAGGGAGCTCCATGACCAGGACAGGGCAAAGGTGTCCAAAAGCTTCTTTTGCCTTCCTTCCTCAGAGCTGTGCTGACTACTCCTTCGCTCAAGATCTATCCCTGGATTACTGGATTCTGGTGAGTTTCTGAGAATATGTCTTTTACCAGCATCAGCCTTTGGACAATTCTTCCAAGGAGCAGGGAACTTGTTTGCAATAAATTAAGCCTCGCTTGACTATCATGAGTACAATCATTTGACTCTGACTAAAACTTTATTGGCTGCAAGTTCTGCTTAGGAGGGTCAGTGAAAAGAAGCTAGGATAACTAGATTCATAGACTTTTATGTCTAGAAGAGACCACCATTATCATCTAGTCTGACCTTTTCCAAAACACAGGTCAAAGAACCTCAAAAGTAATTTCTGCATCCAACCCATAACTACAGCTATAGCATAGCATCTAGAAAGACATCCAGTCCTGATTCACAGATGTCACGTGATTGAGAATTCACCATGTCACCAGGTAAGTTGTTCCAATAATTAATTACACTCACTGTTAAAAATGTGTAGCTTATTCCTTGTCTGAATTTATCTAGTTTCAGCTCTTAACTATTGGCTCTTATTATGCCTCTTTTTGCTAGATTACTTATAGAATCATAGAATCATAGAAGATTAGGGTTGGAAGAAACCTCAGGAGGTCATCTAGTCTAACTCCCTGCTCAAAGCAGGACCAACACCAACTAACTCATCCCAGACAGGGCTTTGTCAAACCGGGCCTTAAAAACCTCTAAGGATGGAGATTCCACCACCTCCTGAGGTAACCCATTCCAGTGCTTCACCACCCTCCTAGTGAAATAGTTTTTCCTAATATCCAACCTAGACCTTTCCCACTGGAACTTGAGACCATTGCTTCTTGTTCTGTCATCTGCCACCACTGAGAACAGCCAAGCTCCATCCTCTTTGGAACCCCCCTTCAGGTAGTTGAAGGCTGCTATCAAATCCCCCCTCACTCTTCTCTTCTGCAGACTAAATAAGCCCAGTTCTCACAGCTTCTCCTCATAAGTCAAGTGCCCCAGCCCTGATCATTTTTGTTGCCCTCTGCTGGATTCTCTCCAATTTGTCCATATCCCTTCTGTAGTCGGGGCCCCAAAGCTGGATGCAATACTCCAGATGTGGCCTCACCAGTGCCGAATAGAGGGGACCCTGGTCAAGTCATCTCTTTACTTGCTCTTGAATAAACTAAATAAATTGAGCTGCTTTAGTCTCTCGCCATATTCCAAACCTCAAATCACTCTTATACCTCGTTTCTGAACCCCCTCCTATTTTTCAATATCCTTTTCGAAATGTGGGCCCAGCACAGGATACAGTAGTTCAGTAATGATCTCACCAGTGTCCCATTCACCTTCCTATTCCTGCTTTATATTCCCATATTTATATCTCTGAGGCCACATTCTCCTGCTTAGCCACAGCATTACACTGGGCGCTCATGTTCAATTATTATGTGCCAAGAATCCTATGGCTTTTCAGAGTCACTGCGTTCCAGGATACAGTCTCCCCACAACCCTCAGTCTTATAAGTGGGATCTACATTCTATATTCCTAGATGTATGACCTTGCATTTGGCTATGTTCAAATGCATGTTGTTCAAATGAGCCCACCTTCCCAAGCAAACCAAGTCAGTCTGTATAACTGATCTGTCCCCATTATTTATTACTGCACTGATTTTTGTGTCATCAACAAATTTTACCAGCCAGGATTGTATATTTTCTTACAGATCATTGATAAAGTCATTGAATAGCATTGGACTAAAAACGGATCCCTGTGGGAGCCCCACAGAAATATGCCCATTCAATGTCAATTCCCCACTTACAAATACTTTTTGTGAGCTATCAGTTAACCAGGTTTCACCCATTTAATGTGGGCTACATTGACTTTGTATACTACTCATTTTTTAAAAGCAGAATGTCACGCAGGGCTAATCAAATGCCTGGCAATACAGTTGTTTTTACTAACCAGACTTTTCATGCCATTTAAAAACAAATTATCAAGTTTGGTTGACATGTCATATTTGCCTTAAAATCATGTTGCTTGGCATTAATCATTCTACCATCTTTTAATCCTTTACCGATTTGTTCCCCATATCAGCCTTTTCATGATTTTTGCCCAGGATTGATCTCAAGCTAACCAACCCATAGTTTCCCAGGTCATCACGTTTATCCTTTTAAATACTGGCACAATATTAATTACTACTGCTAAGAACGTCTTGTATCTTTAGTACAAAGCTCAGGCTTCCCCATAGAGTCAACTCCCCTTTAGTTAGACAAACAGGTTTGGTTTCTGTAAAATGAATTTCCTGTGGAGGGAGAAAAACATGGGAATACAAACTAATCTTGTGAACCCAGAGAACTCCTATTTATATTGCTCATTCCATGTTTGTTCAAGCGGTGAATAATAGTATGAATATATACGGGTTATACAATAGCACCAATATTAGCACTTTAAACTTGTATATACTGCGATGTGCACAGTTTTCATTTGTAACACTAGATGTCACTGGAACCTCATTGAATAGCCAACAAACAGATTACACTGCTGGAGTTGATCTGATTACCTGAGGGATAGCGCCAAGTATCATGGCTAGCTAAGTCAAATTGTGGCTAACAAACATATGTTTAAACAAATTTTGCACGTCTGGATTTGAGAAGTAATTTTAAAAAAATCATCACACCATATAATTTGTACTAGCATGTCCATTAAATAATTATTGAATGTGTCTAAAATGCACATAAATCCAGACTTGGAGCAGGTAAAATTTGGAGAACAGGAATTGCATTGTTTTATGTGCATAGATTTTAAGCCAAAGCAAAAATCTGCTCCCTTGTTCACGTATAGTGCCATGCGCAGGGCTAGCTGAACTCTGCAGCAATCAGTGTATGGAAGCTGCACAAGTTGAATCTGGGGTCCCGGTTCTGGTGGCAAAATCTGGCAATGAATCAACTCCTACAGCTTTACTTGGAGGTTCTTCACAAACACAAATCTCCGAAAACCCTCAAACTTCAAATCCAGCCACAATATCTGACTGCATGGCCAGCTTTAGATCTCAGTTACACATGTTTCAGAGTAGCAGCCGTGTTAGTCTGTATCCGCAAAAAGAACAGGAGTACTTGTGGCACATTAAAGACTAACAAATTTATTTGAGCATAAGCTTTCATGGGCTACAGCCCACTTCTTCAGATGCATAGAATGGAATATATATTGAGGAGATATATAGATACACATACAGAGAGCATGAAAAGGTGGGAGTTGTCTTACCAACTCTGAGAGGCCAGTTAAGTAAGAGAATGCCCCTCTGCCATGTACATTGGCCAAACTGGACAGTCTCTATACAAAAGAATAAATGGACACAAATCTGGCATCAGGAATCATAACATTCAAAAACCAGTAGGAGAACACTTTAACCTGTCTGGTCACTCAGTAACAGACCTGAGGGTGGCAATTTTGCAACAGAAAAGCTTCAAAAACAGACTCCAACGAGAAACTGCTGAACTTCAATTGATATGCAAACTAGATACAATCAACTTAGGCTTGAATAGAGACTGGGAATGGCTGAGCCATTACAAACATTGAGTCTATCTCCCCATGTAAGTATTCTCACACTTCTTATCAAACTGTCTGGACTGGGCTATCTTGATTATCACTTCAAAAGTTTTTTTTCCTCTTACTTAATTGGCCTCTGAGTTGGTAAGACAACTCCCACCTTTTCATGCTCTCTTTATGTGTATATATATATATGCTCAATATATATTCCATTCTATGCATCCGAAGAAGTGAGCTGTAGTCCACGAAAGCTTATGCTCAAATAAATTTGTTAGTTACACATGTGTAATTCCAGAGTAAGTCCACTGAAGTCAATGGAGTCATTCTGGATTTACACTGGTGTTGCTGAGTATCTGGCACCCAACATTCTGCAGCTAAAGTACTTTAGATGGTGCATTGATGGAGAGGGAAAGACAGAGGCCTGAGAAATAACAGCAACCCCCTGAATCTATCCAGCTACAGAAGATGATCTCTGTTCGGAGGGGTTTCCCCTTGGCTTCAGTTACATCATACTGACTACGTCTACACTAGCAATTTACATAGATTTTATTTAAGTCGAGATAGAGCCTCTGATTTAAGCAAGTCGATTTTGCATGTCCCCACTATGCTCATAGTGTCAGCGGAGTGCATCCTCACTAGCAGGGCTTGCAATGATGCAAAGAGCGCTGCACTGTGGGTAGCTATCCAACAGTGCGTGGAGCCAAGTGAAATTTTGGGTTGGGCTTGCAATGCCTTATGGGACCAAAACATTTGGACAGGTGATTATAGGAACATGGTGTTAGCTTCCCATGATGCATTTACCTCCCTCCCTCCCTGAAATCAACGGCAAAGAAACCAAGCCTTTTTCGTGCTTTTTTTCCCTAAGCCTGGGTTACGCGTGCAGACGCCATAGCATGGCAAGCATGGACCCCTCTCAGCTGTCCACTGTTGTTGAGAGCATTACAAACCCCTTGTGCCTTATCCTGCAGCATTTGCTCAGCCAAAGCAGGAACCGCCGCGCAGAACGTGATGCCATCAAGCAGCCGTGCTGGAAGCTATGGAGCAGAGCAATTTTCAGATGCTGGCAACAGTCACGCATCACCTTGTCACAGTGGAGCATCGCTTCTGGACCTGGGAAACAAGCACTGACTGGTGGAAACACGTAGTTATGCAGCTAAAGGATGACGAGCAGTGGCTAGAGAACTTAAGGCCACTTTCATGGAACTGTGTGAAGAGCTTTCCCCAGCCCTGAAGCGCAGCAATACTAAAATGAGAGCTACTCTGACAGTTGAGAAGCTAGCGGTGATAGCTCTGTGGAAGCTTGCAACACCAGACTTCTACCGGTCAGTGGGGAATCATTTCGGAGTGGATAAAACTACCATGGTGTCTGTTGTGATCCAAGTTGCCAGGGCAATCAATGGACTTCTGCTCAGAAGGGTAGTGATTCTGGGCAAAGTGCAGGACATAGTGAATAGTTTTGCCGTGATGGGGTTCCCTAACTGCGCCGGGGCGATAAATGGAACGCATATGCCTATCTTGGCACCAGACCACATTGCCAAAAAGTACATAAACCAAAAGGGATACTTCTCAATGGTTGCAAATGCTGGTGGATCAGAGGGGCCGTTTCACTGACATCAGCGTGGGATAGTCAGGAAAGATGCATGACGCACGCATCTTTAGGAACTCCAGTCTGTTCAGAAAGCTGCAAGCAGGGACTTTCTTTCCCGACTGCAAAATAACCGTTGGTGATGTTGAAATGCCAATCGTGATCTTGGGAGACCTAGCCTACCCCTTGCTCTCATGGCTCATAGGAGCCATGGATAGCAGTAACGAGCGGTTCAACCATAGGCTGAGCAAGTGCAGAATGGTGGTGGAATGTGCCTATGGATGTTTAAAAGTGCGCTGGCATACTTTGCTTAGTAGGTTAGACCTCAGTGAAAGCAATATCCCCATTGTTGTTGCTGTGTGCTCCATAATATCTGTGAAACAAAGGGAGAAAAGTTTCTGGCGGGGCGGGGGATTGAGGCAAATCGCCTGGCAGCCAATTTTGAGCAGCCAGACAGCAGGGCAATAAGAAGAGTACATTGAGGGGTACTGTGTCTCTGTGAGGCTTTGAAAATTAGTTTCAGCAATGACCCCAGTGATATTACACTTGTGTGTTGTTCCTTATCAAGCTGTCCCCTTAATTGCATGTACTACCCTATAAATGACACCCCCGCTGACCACAGTGTGCTGAATGAATAAAGAGCCTTTTCTCCTCAATCCATTAAGTTTTATTATGCTCACAAACAATGAGAGACAGCAAAGAAAAGTAAGATAACCTGGGGCAAAAGGGCTGATAACATAGGGGGAGAGGGGAAAAGGACAGTTTGCTTACAATTGCACTGCAATAACAATCACAGGTGTGGGAATGGGCGCTGTAGCGGGGTGGATACCCGCACCTGCCCTGAGGGGTTTAAAAAGTGGCCTGGGAGGCTTGAAAGCTGTAGCTCTAAAAGCTGGGTTAATTGGGGAAGTGTCTGCAGCTGGACCATGCCCCAGTCAGAGCTCAGCTGGCCAGTATAAAGAGGCTGGGAGCCAAAAGCTCAGAAGTCTCTCTCTGCACTCAGAGAGAAGGGCCTGGCTGCAGGGAGCTAGACACAGGGTACCTGAGTGGAGCAGGGTTGGGGAAAGGCTGGGGAGCTCCAACCTAGAAAGCCCCAGGCTGCAGCCTAGGAGAAGGCCAAGGGGTACTGGAGGTTGCAGAGGGCAGCCCAGGACTAGGCCAAGGCAGCAGGTCCAAACCCAACCTCGCCGATGATGAGTGGCCTATACTGCAGTCTGTCCCAGAGAGCGGGGGCTAGTTGGTGACTGGCAATGGCCTTATCCTGAGGCGAGGTAGGGATAGTGGGTGGGGGTTCCCCGGGGATGGGAATCTCAGAGAAAGGGGTTCTGCCAGGGGGCAACCCCCCAGATAAGGGCACCGGGGTCCTGGGAGGGACACGAGGGCCAGAAGCGGTAAGGCGGATCATCGGCCTGCAGAGGGCACTCCGGAAGCTGGATTGAGCTGATTCCCCAAGACGACCAGCAGGAGGCACCACAGGGGTGAGTCTGCACCCTTACAGGCACCTTCTGGTCCTTGTACCTTCCCCGGGTGTTGAGTGCAAGGGATACTGAACACCCCCCCTCCCCACATCCTAGGACGTTTGAGGGAGGAGGATGTGGAGCTTGGTGATGATGGCAGCAGGTTCAGCATAGGCTGCAGTGGGACTCTAGCATCCAGTTGCCTTTCTTGAACCTCAACCAGACACCTCAACACGTCTGTTTGCTCCCTCACAATCTGCAGCATCTCGTCCTGCGTGTCACACTCGTGCTCCCTGCACGCACTCCTCTCCTCGCTGTCCTTGTGCAGGCTGTAGGACAGTGCAATCCTCCCTGCACTGAGCTCCGTCTTGTCACTCTCGGAGGTGCGCATTAACTCACTGAACATGTCCTCCCGAGTCTTCTTTTTCCTCCTTCTAATCTGGGAAAGTCTCTGTCCCGGTGTGGAGGATGCACTGATGGACAAGGTTTCAGTGGCAAGGAATACAAAGCACAAGGGTAGCATTGACCGTGGATATATTGTGTCCATTTATCAGCTACAACACCACCGGCTCATTCACCTGCACGTCCACCGATGTTATATATGCCATCATGTGCCAGCAATGCCCTTCTGCCATGTACATTGGCCAAACTGGACAGTCACTACGCAAGAGGATAAATGGACACAAGTCAGATATCAGGAATGGCAATATACAAAAACCTGTAGGAGAACATTTCAACCTCCCTGGCCACACAATAGCAGATGTAAAGGTAGCCATCTTACAGCAAAAAACTTCAGGACCAGACTCCAAAGAGAAACTGCTGAGCTCCAGTTCATTTGCAAATTTGACACCATCAGATCAGGATTAAACGAAGACTGTGAATGGCTATCCAACTATAGAAGCAGTTTCTCCTCCTTTGGTGTTCACACCTCAACTGCTAGCAGAGCACCTCACCCTCCCTGATTGAACTAACCTTGTTATCTCCATAATGATTTGGAAATTTCCATTACTTGCATCTGAAGAAGTGAGGTTCTTACCCATGAAAGCTTATGCTCCCAATACTTCTGTTAGTCTTAAAGGTGCCACAGGACCCTCTGTTGCTTTTTACAGATTCAGACTAACACGGCTACCCCTCTGATAAAAGGCATAATAGGAACATGATGATGATGATGATGAATGTGGCATATATCGACCTAACTTTGTAGTGTAGACCAGGCCTAAGATCTTATGGTCCATTAAACTTGCAGTTCAGATCCTTCAACAGCCAATGTGAAATCCTGGCCCTTTTGAAGTCAATGACACAATTTCCATGGATTTCAATTGGTCCAGGAATTTACCCCTAAGTGGTGGAATTTGGACCTTCAACCAGGTGTAATGAATGGTGAGAACAAAACTGGTTTGTAGTAGGGCCACCCTAAGAAACCAGCCCTGTTATCAAGTTTTGTTGGATTAGGAAATCCATCCAGGTACAGACAAAACTCGCTCAGGGTCATGAATCCAGGTAAAAAGTTACTGTGGGAAGGAGATCATTCTGATCAGCCCAGATCCTCATCGCAAAATCCTTTGACCTCCATTCTTCCCTCCAGACCTTCTCTCCCCATGCAGAATCTCCTTCCCCCTCCCCCAGCATCTGCTTCCTGGCAAAGCCAGACCTTGGGCTCCTCAGGCTTGGGACAGGTGATCTAGAAAAGTAAAACTGAATCTCTGCTGCTCTGCTTTTTTAAAGCATGTTTCTAGCCTTTTGCCTTGCGACAACAGCCTTCAAATTGATATAAAGACCCCCTCACTAGCCATGAAAGCAATAAGCAGTAGGGGTGAGGAAAACCTAACAATGCTATACACCCATTTTTTTAATATGTTAAATTGAGTCCATTTAAAGCAAGGGAACAGTTTTCTGTCAGAAAAAGCTGATTTGATTAAATTGAAATGTTTTGTGGGAATTTATCAATGTCATCAACATTTTTGATGGGAACTTATTTATTTTGACTTATGACATAAAACAATGTAAAAATCAACATAGTTGGACATTTGTTATATTATAAGCCATAATAGAATATAAAAGTAATAATAATGAAATCACAATGAAATAGTTTAGAATGTCATTTTACAAAAAAAAAAAAAGTGCAGCTTTCAGCTTTTCAGCCTGATTTAAGACCAAACCAAATTTTGAAATCTCGGAATTTCCCATTGGACAGAAATTCCATTTTCCAGCCAGCTCTACTGAAAAGAATTGTTTTGGTGACATGGCTGTAATGGATACTCATCCCTTCCGTCTGGCAGGATGATTGATCTTTTGTATCCCTGACCCATGACAGGAGGCTGGTGCAGGAAATCAAATTCGGTGTCTTGGTGACACTCCTGTTTGTTGCACCTTTATTACATGGCATCTGAAAAAAAGCTGTCATCCAGAAAGAAAGAGCAAATTAATCTAATCACCTGGAAAGGAAGATGGCTATGAGGGAGGGGGGAGAAATAGCTCAGTGGTTTGAGCATTGGCCTGCTAAACCCAGGGTTATGAGTTCAATTCTTGAGGGGGGGCCCTTAGGGATCTGGGGCAAAATCAGTACTTGGTCTTGCTAGTGAAGGCAGGGGGCTGGACTTGACCTTTCAAGGTCTCTTCCAGTTCTAGGAGATAGGATATCTCCTATAATTTATTTATATGATCTCATGAAGGTGGTTGCTACACATCCCATTTTCTCTGGAAGTAAGCAGTACTGAGGAAAAGCTGGAGTATGTATGGAATCCTCCACAGCTGTACCAGAGGAGAGCTGGGTGACTAACAGGGTTTTTTGGTTTGCTGGCAATTCCAAATTCAGCTGTCCGGTGACACCCTGGATCATTATATTAAAGATTTAGGTAATAAAGCTAAGTTACATGGACTTGAATAGCTAAGAGTTGCACTAATTAGAGAGCAAGTTAATGAATAACCAGATGAAAACAAAGTTATGGCTTTGACTTTGTAAAAATCAGTGGATAGGTGTAGTGCTAGTGGAAACTGTGCTTACCCAATTAACAAGCAGTGAGAAATGTGGTAATGATCTATCTACAGTATTTATGTAACCCCCATCACCACAGCACCTCACATTCTTCAGTGTATTTAGCTTCAGAACATCCCCGTGAGGTAGGGCAGTGCTGTTGGCCCTATTTTACAGGTGGGAAACTGAGGCACAGAGTGACTACATGACTTGCCCATGGTCAGACACAAGTTCATAGAAGAGGAGGGCTCTCCAATGTTCTAGGCTAGCACCCTAACTGCTGGATCATCCTTCCTTTCAACGCCCACTTTACAGAGGTGTGGCAAGAGTTAATTGATTAATGCCTGGAATGTGTTTTAAGATGCTCAATAAAAGTGAAATGTAGTTTTTCCAAGAGAAAGAGAAGGAAATCAAGTCAGAATCCCCTTCCCCCACACCTGGGCTCAGCCAGAGTGTTTACACTGACACACTAAGCAAACCCCGCTCTCTGTGCCGCTGCTGGGACTTGTCTCCTTCGATTTTATTTAGCACTTAGGAGAGAAAACGTTGTAAATGTTATCTGTCTTGTCTTTTTTTTTTTTTTTTATGTTCCCCCTCTCTTGGTATTTATAATGCACCCATCGTGGTGGTATCTGGGCACTAGGTACCCAGAGATTAGTAGAGGGTAAGGCTGTGTCTATGCTAGAGAGCCTAAACCATTGGTAACTGAGCTGGTGAGAATGCAATGGAGTGAAACAGGGTATCCACACAAGAGACACTCTTTCAAGTACAGTTCTACCCTGTACCTACAAATGGCAATCAAATCCATAGTAGTAGCTGCACTGCTTTCTGAGTATCGATCTCACATTCTTTGGCAGAACTTCTTGAAGCAGTGGCTTAAGGGGAATCTTGTAACACCTCGTGGGAGTCCCAGGGAATTATGGGAGAAGGGGTCAAAAGCCCACAATTCCTTTGGAAACGCAGCCATTTCTGAGGCATATCCTGAAAATGGGGGTTAGGAAAGGATGGGGTTTGGTTAGAGAGACAATTTTGTGTTGGAGACTCTCTTGAGTTCTCATAAGTTTGGTGAGATCCCTCTGGGTTTGTCAAGTCCCAAGTCACATGCCTGAGAGAACCCTGTTGCCTCCCACGAGGCCCAAACACCCTGCTTCCCTTCCACAGTCTTTGAAGAGGCAGGGATTAGCCCTAGAAACAAATGCTGCACTCATGTATAAATCAGCACCTGTGTCAGGGTGGAGACAAACCCTCAGTTGGAACAAGGGACCATTGGGGGATGCTATGGGGAGTCACACATCTCCCCGCAGCAACAGTCCTCTGCACCCAGATGGACAGAGGGATGCTCTGTGACCCAGTCCATCCAGCCCCCAGCCCCAGACTGTTAGTCCCAACCAGGGGCTGTCCCACCCCTTGCTGGTCATGGGTCCTTGGGTGCAGCGTGGGCTCGAAGAGTGAATCTCAGACTTTGTGATGTCCATCACTGTGCAGGTCAAGACTCCTGTCCTGAGTCGAGGTTGCTCCTGCAGCCTGGCTGCGTCCATGACCCTGGCCTGCTCCCTGGGCCAATCCCCTTGTGTCAGGTTCCAGCTGTGTTTGGGCCTGCTCCCTCCAGCAGCTCCAGCCAACACGTGT
Source organism: Malaclemys terrapin pileata (assembly GCF_027887155.1). NCBI lineage: Eukaryota > Metazoa > Chordata > Testudines > Emydidae > Malaclemys > Malaclemys terrapin. The sequence continues at coordinate 32,169,304 of NC_071512.1, forward strand.
CTCTCTCCAGTACTGAACTAGTGATGCATTGATGGTGAAATAGAGTATGTTGATAGATTCTTGACAGAGCTAAACCGTGCAAATCAGCTTTATCGAATGCACCAATGTGCAAGCTAGCTGTAACCTATGCACTAGAAGAAAACTCAGCAGAAGTATGACTTGCAGATTATATGGGCATGAAATGCATGTCCTGGAGATTTCGGTTTTCAGTACCTGCTATCAGGTAGGGGTGGAGTTTCCTGAGAATACACAGGAAGGAGCAGGTGAGGATGGGATAATATATCATAGGTTCTTTGCTGCCTGCTGAAATCTGTCATTCAGAAACCCTGAGTCCCTTTGTGTCCCTCTGCATTAGCAGGAACACAGCTCCTCTTTCTTTCCTCAGGATTGGTCATATGCTTGGGCATTTGTCACCCAGACACCTGGCTCTGCTCCAGGTCTATGATATCCTTAGCTGCAAGGAGTCTCTCTTTTCCTGAACAGCTAGGCATTGACTGGGTGGATGATTTTTGGTGGCTTGAAGAAGAGGCTTGTATTTTGAGGCAGGTGTTTTTCTGGAGCTAATTTTCCTTGAATGCTGACCCAGCATGTGTATTGCACAGTGACTACATTTTCAGACTGGTGCTTGACTGGTGCTACATGACAAATTGATTTTTTTAGTTTGCTGGCAGTTCTGAAAAATTAAAAAGAATTCATTTTGGATCAACCCAAAAATGAAAAATTTCAGAATTTCTGGCAAAATCAAAAAGATCATTTTTGGTTGAACACATTGAAATGAAGCCATTTTGAGCTTTTTTTCTTTTATCAAAAAATAAAATTAAAAGTACTTTTAAAACAAAAAGTTGAAATGTTTCATTTTTAAAATGTTGAAACAAAACATTTTGACTTGTTCAGATCTTTTCCTCAAGTGAAACAATTTTCTGAAATCTACAAAAATTGGCAAAATAGTTCAATCAAAACATTTCTGCAATCTGCAATTTTTGCCACAAAAAAAAAAGTTAGTCGGAAAATTGGATGGATGGCGTGGATTGCACCCTCAGCAAGTTTGCAGATGACACTAAACTGGGAGGAGTGGTAGATACGCTGGAGGGTAGGGATAGGATACAGATGGACCTAGATAAATTAGAGGATTGGGCCAAAAGAAATCTGAGACAAGTGCAGAGTCCTTCACTTAGGATGGAAGAATCCCATGCACTGCTCCAGATTAGGGACTGAGTGGCTAGGCAGCAGTTCTGCAGAAAAGGACCTAAGGGTTAGAGTGGACAAGAAGCTGGATATGAGTCAACGGTGTGCCCTTGTTGGCAAGAAGGCTAAGCGCATTTTGGGCTGTATAAGTAGGAGCATTGCCAGCAGATTGAGGGATGTGATCATTCCTCTCTATTCGGCATTGGTGAGGCCTCATCTGGAGTACTGTGTCCAGTTTTGGGCCCCACACTACAAGAAGGATGTGGAAGAGTCCAGTGGAGGGCAACAAAAATTATTAGGGGACTGGGGCACATGATTTATGAGGAGAAGCTGAGGGAACTGGGATTATTTAGTCTGCAGAAGAGAAGAATGAGGGGGGATTTGATAGCTGCTTTCAACTACCTGAAAGGGGGTTCCAAAGAGGATGGATCTAGACTGTTCTCAGTGGTACCAGATGACAGACCAAGGAGTAACGGTCTCAAGTTGCAGTGGGGAACTATGATGTCATTGGAATAACAGAGACTTGGTGGGGTAACTCGCATGACTGGAGTCATGGATGGATATAAACTGTTCAGGAAGGACAGGCAGGGCAGAAAAGGTGGGGGAGTTGCATTGTATGTAAGAGAGGAGTATGACTGCACAGAGCTCCAGTATGAAACTGCAGAAAAACCTGAGAGTCTCTGGATTAAGTTTAGAAGTGTGAGCAACAAGGGTGATATCATGGTGGGAGTCTGCTATAGACCACCAGACCAGGGGGATGAGATGGACGAGGCTTTCTTCCAGCAACTAGCAGAAGTTACTAGATCGCAGGCCCTGGTTGTCATGGGAGACTTTAATCACCCTGATATCTGCTGGGAGAGCAATACAGCGGTGCACAGACAATCCAGGAAGTTTTTGGAAAGTGTAGGGGACAATTTCCTGGTGCACGTGCTGGAGGAACCAACTAGGGGCAGAGCTCTTCTAGACCGGCTGCTCACAAACCGGGAAGAATTAGTAGGGGAAGCAAAAGTGGATGGGAACCTGGGAGGCAGTGACCATGAGATGGTCGAGTTCAGGATCCTGACACAAGGAAGAAAAGAGAGCAGCAGAATACGGACCCTGGACTTCAGAAAAGCAGACTTTGACTCCCTCAGGGAACTGATGGGCAAGATCCCCTGGGAGAATAACATGAGGGGGAAACGAGTCCAGGAGAGCTGGCTGTATTTTAAAGAATCCTTATTGAGGTTGCAGGAAAAAAACATCCCGATGTGTAGAAAGAACAGTAAATATGGCAGGCGACCAGCTTAGCTTAACAGTGAAATCATTGCTGATCTTAAACGCAAAAAAGAAGCTTACAAGAAGTGGAAGATTGGGCAAATGACCAGGGAGGAGTATAAAAATATTGCTCAGGCATGCAGGAGTGAAATCAGGAAGGCCAAATCACACTTGGAGTTGCAGCTAGCAAGAGATGTTAAGAGTAACAAGAAGGATTTCTTCAGGTATGTTAGCAACAAGAAGAAAATCAAGGAAAGTGTGGGCCTCTTACTGAATGAGGGAGGCAACCTAGTAACAGTGGAAAAAGCTAATGTACTCAATGATTTTTTTGCCTTTGTCTTCACGAACAAGGTCAGCTCCCAGACTGCTGCACTGGGCAGCACAGTATGGGGAGAAAGTGACCAGCCCTCTGTGGAGAAAGAAGTGGTTTGGGACTATTTAGAAAAACTGGACGAGCACAAGTCCATGGGGCCAGATGCGCTGCATCTGAGGGTGCTAAAGGAGTTGGCGGATGTGATTGCAGAGACGTTGGCCATTATCTTTGAAAACTCATGGTGATCGGGGGAGGTCCCGGATGACTGGAAAAAGGCTAATGTAGTGCCCATCTTTAAGAAAGGGAAGAAGTAGGATCCGGGGAACTACAGGCCAGTCAGCCTCACCTCAGTCCCTGAAAAAATCATGGAGCAGGTCCTCAAGGAATCAATTCTGAAGCACTTAGAGGAGAGGAAAGTGATCAGGAACAGTCAGCATGGATTCACCAAGGGCAAGTCATGCCTGACTAACCTAATTGCCTTCTATGACGAGATAACTGGCTCTGTGGATGAGGGGAAAGCAGTAGATGTGTTATTCCTTGACTTTAGCAAAGCTTTTGATACGGTCTCCCACAGTATTCTTGCCGTCAAGTTAAAGAAGTATGGGCTGGATGAATGGACTATAAGGTGGATAGGAAGCTGGCTAGATCGTCGGGCTCAACGGGTAGTGATCAACAGCTCCATGTTTAGTTGGCAGCCGGTTTCAAGTGGAGTGCCCCAGGGGTCGTTCCTGGGGCCGGTTTTGTTCAATATCTTCATTAATAACCTGGAGGATGGCGTGGACTGCACTCTCAGCAAGTTTGCTGATGACGCTAAACTGGGAGGAGTGGTAGATACGCTGGAGGGTAGGGACAGGATACAGTGGGACCTAGACAAATTAGAGGATTGGGCCAAAAGAAACCTGATGAGGTTTAACAAGGACAAGGGCAGAGTCCTGCACTTAGGACGGAAGAATCCCATGCACTGTTACAGACTAGGGACTGAATGGCTAGGCAGCAGTTCTGCAGAAAAGGACCTAGGGGTTACAGTGGATGAGAAGCTAGATATGAGTCAACAGTGTGCCCTTGTTGCCAAGAAGGCTAACGGCATTCTGGGCTGTATAAGTAGGGGCATTGCCAGCAGATCAAGGGACGTGATCGTTCCTCTTTATTCGACATTGGTGAGGCCTCATCTGGAGTACTGTGTCCAGTTTTGGGCCCCACACTACAAGAAGGATGTGGAAAAATTGGAAAGAATCCAGCGGAGGGCAACAAAAATGATTATGGGGCTGGAGCACATGACTTCTGAGGAGAGGCTGAGGGAACTGGGATTGTTTGGTCTGCAGAAGAGAAGAATGAGGGGGGGATTTGATAGCTGCTTTCACCTACCTGAAAGGGGGTTCCAAAGAGGATGGATGTAGACTGTTCTCAGTGGTACCTGATAACCGAACAAGGAGTAATGGTCTCAAGTTGCAGTTGGGGAGATTTAGGTTGGATATTAGGAAAAACTTTTTTTCACTATGAGGGTGGTGACGCACTGGAATGGGTTACCTAGGGAGGTGGTAGAATCTCCTTCCTTAGAGGTTTTTAAGGTCAGGCTTGACAAAGCCCTGGCTGGGATGATTTAGTTGGGAATTGGTCCTGCTTTGAGCAGGGGGTTGGACTAGATGACCTCCTGAGGTCCCTTCCAATCCTGATATTCTATGATTCTAAATCCATGGGAGTTTTGCCATTTAATTCAATGAAGCCAGGATTTCATCCAAGCTTTTCATTCCTTACAAAGCAGCCTCCCCTCCGACCCCCCACTCCTCAGTATCAGCTCTACTTTTTTTTTATTTTTCAGCTATGCCTCCAAAGCTCATTTATCTGTATGACAAGCAGCATCCACCCAAAGAAGTCATTCAGGTCATTTTCAGTAGGAACTCCTGTTTGCAAAAAGGGTGACTCATAATGGCTAGCTTCAGTGACTGAGTTGGCTGTTAGTGGATTCAGACAGTGCCTACTATCTGGTAGTAAGGTGAGTACCAGGGAAAAGCGAAAAGTGGAAGGGGAAAATATTTTGCTAGTGGCTGCACAATTGTGCTATTGTTCTGTAGAAGAATCCTCAGAATAAAACGCTAGGTGGTGGAGGGCATAGTCCATGGCTGCATGTGGTTGCGAACTAGTTCAACATATTTCTTTTCAAGGATGGCCCTATGGCCATGCTCCTCAGAACTCCCAGAGACATTAAATCTTCTTCATGTGCAATGCCTTCCTGAGCTACTGCTCATGCAGGCATCTCTGCACCACTCCCAGCACCAGGCTGTCCCTCAGCGGTGCAATAAAGCCCTTAATTGGTTCATTTGGATTTTAGGTTTTGGTTGCTGTTATAGAGGGCTGGAATAACACAGGGTCCTGAGGCCCATAGGCACCGACTCCGTGGGTGCTCTGGGGCTGGAGCACCCATGGGGAAAAATTAGTGGGTGCTCTGCACCCACTGGCAGCCAAGCTCCCCGCAGCCCCCCTTCCTCTTCCTCCCCCCCCTGAGCACACCACATCCCTGCTCCTCTGCCTACCTGCCAGTGCTTCCCGCCAGGCTACCACCAAACAGCTGTTTGGCAGCATTAGCATGCTCCGCGGGGGAAGGGAGGAGCGGGAACGTGGCGTGCTCAGGGGAGGAGGTGGGGAAGAGGCAGGGCTGGGGCGGGGATTTGGGGAAGGAGTTGGAATAGGGGCAGGGAGGGGGCGGAGTTGGGGCGGGGACTTTGGGGAAGGGGTTGGAATGGGGGCAGGGAAGGGGCGGGAAGAGGCGGGCCTGGCGTGGGGCCTCAAGGAATGGGGGAGTGGGGGTGGGGCCAGGGGCAGAGGTGGGGGTCGAGCACCCACGGCAAAGAGGGGAAGTTGGCGCCTATGCTGAGGCCTAAAAGAAAATGCAAATACACATTGTAAAACCATGTCACTAATGTGTATCCTGGGCTTACAGACAGGCAGTGTGAATATTAAATAAGTCATTGAAGTACTTGACACTGCTGTAACCTGAATCCCATACTTAGTCCAGTAGATCAGTGGTTCTCAAACTTCTTTTTTTTTTTTTTTTTTTTTTTTGCGAACCACTTGAAAATTGCTGAGGGTCTCAGCGGACCACTTAATGATCTTTCCAAATGTCATTTGTACCATTAACTAACTATTGTAAAGCGCTTTGGATAAAAGTACTATATAAAAAAACCCAATAATAATAAACTTTTTTTGTTCTACAAATAAAAGCACACAACTCATATTTTAATATCAGTAGTCTTACCTTTCTAATGCAATGGATGTGCCCTCTCTCCCCTGCCGCGGCAGCCCCCGAACTGGGGCTGGGAAGGAGGGGGGTCTCTCCCCAGCAGCCACAGCCCTGGAGCTGGGGAAAGTCGCCTCTTTCTCTGGCTGTCGCAGCCCTGCACATCCCAAATTTCCCCCACCCCCTCTTCTCACCCCACTGCCCCCTCCCACCTATCCCCTATTTCCCCCCATGGCAACCACCTCACCTTACATGTGCATCTTCTCCAGGATCCAGGCACCTAATTAGGGGAGCCACAGCTGTGCAGCTCCACTAATTAGTGGGTGGCCCTTCATTCTCTCATATGCGGTCACCCAGGTGTGCACCTTAGAGGGAACTATCCGCAGACCACCTGAATGGAGCTCGCAGACCACTGGTGGTCTGTGGACCACAGTTAAAGAACCTCTGCAGTAGATCATCCTCAGTTCAATAGCTGTCAAGCACTGTAATCCAGCACTGCTGTCAGTAAGAAAGCAAGTTGTCTTTGTCCATGTTTCAAGTGGCTTGATCAGAGGAATGGTCATGGGGATTTCCCATCACTGACAATTTTTAAATCAAGTCTTGATGTTTTTTCTAGAAGATCTGCTCTAGGAAATATTTTGGGGAAGTTCTATGACCTGTGTTATACAGGTGGTTAGACTAGATGATCATAATGGTTCCTTCTGGCCTTGGAACATATGAATCCAGGAAATGGCTACAATGGAACTGGGCAAGGCTAACTGTTTGTTCCAGCCTGGTGATCAGGCCCACCCAAGTGCACCCCCACATGCTGGAAATGCCTGAATTTCAAAGTGTGTTTCTTCCACCCCCCCTACACACAATGTCGGATTCTGAGCATCTGTGGGTAGAATCCATGACGGCTTTAGTGGCTTGTTCTGTACAACTGCTAAATGGTTGAGTTGATTTGGGTGATTGATGATGGGAACCCTACTGTCATGATCATATATCCAAACCATATGACATCTTAAATCACTTTACAGAATGAAATGAGTCTCATTTCCTCATGTGATTTATCACTTTGAGGCTAAGCCAGGTATCTACTTAGCATGAGCCAGCTGATCCACTATATTCTCAGTCAATATATCCTCAGGAGCAGTGTGCACATTGCTGGATTTATTATTATTGGCCCAGTGGGTAGAACTCTGGATTGGATGTCAAAGGCCTTGGGTTCTCGTCCCAGCTTGGTCACTGACTTGCTGTGTGACCTTAGGCAAATGTCTGGTTCTTCTCCCACCTTTGTCTGTCATGTCTGTTTAAATTGTAAGTGCTTTGAGACAGGCGCTGGCTCTTAATATCTGCTTTAAAGTGCATAGCCCAATGGGGCCATGATCTCAACTGGGGCCTGTAGGCAATGAAACAATAAAGCGGTGTAATGGTAGGCCACATTGTGTGAGGCATGGTTCCCACATGAGATTTTAATCAATTGAGCTCCACAATTGTTTATGTCCCATGTAGCCACTTTCAAACTGCTGCTGTTTTGGATATAGGCCTACTGACAAAAGGAACACAGCAAGAATTTGTCTAATGGGTGGGGGGTATTTTTTTTTCTTTTGTGGTTTTTTTCCACTCGCAAACAGCTGAATAGTTTTTGCTCAAACTTTGCCCAAAAAAACTCACTTTGGGACATAGGCTAAGCATTGGAAATTTTAGACCCCCACCCCAAGTAGAAGGGACCTGAGTGCTAGGAGTACAATGGAATCTCAGTGTTTACGAACACAAATCTTAGGGTACATCTATACTTACCTCCGGGTTCGGCGGTAAGCAATCGATCTTCTGGAATCGATTTATCGTGTCTTGTCTAGACACGATAAATCCATCCTGGAAGCGCTCACCGTCGATGCCGGTACTCCTGCTCTGCGAGAGGAGTATGCGGAGTCGACGGGGGAGCCTGCCTGCCGCGTGTGGACGCGCGGTAAGTACTTTGTAGTTTGAACTAAGGTACTTCGACTTCAGCTACGTTATTCACACAACTTCAGCTACGTGATCTTAGTTCGAACTGGGGGGTAAGTGTGGACCAGCCCTTACAAACAAACAGTTGTGCAAACTGTATTTCCTGATGAAAAAGAAACAACACAACCACATTGATGATGATGAAGAACAAGTCCACATTGCTTTACATTTTGATGCCATCAGTGCATTGGAAGTAGCTTTGCAGCAGTATGACGGACAAGAAGAAAGTGATGCAGTGCACCATACTGCAACTTATGCACCTCATCTCCTGTAATTTTGAGATGTTCAATTTTATGAACTTCTTGATATTATGAACTCATCAATTCCCCCATTAGTTTGTAAAACAGGGGTTCTGCTGTATTTGAAAACAGGGTTTTATAAGTGAAAATGTTTTGAAACCTCAGCTATAGCAAGCACTAGCAAACACCTGCTATAATACCCATTTTGTAGTTAGGATACAGAGGCACAGGAAGGGTGAGTGAGAGGCCCATGGTTACAAAGAAAGTCAGTGGCAAGGTCAGTAATATAACCCAGAAATCCTGATTGCCAGGCTACTGCATTGACCATTATGAGAAAAAATGTTCTCATGTAACATAGAAGATGAAATAGTGAACCATATTCCCACAGCAGGTATCAATTTGCCCCAAGGGACATTACTGCTTCAAACTTGCAATGATATGCCTAACCCAAGCCTCTATAGCATCTCAGCAGCTAAAATGAGTGATTGGAGACGCTCCTGTTGTCAACGTGTTGTTCCTACTCTCCTGCTCTTTAACGAAATCTAAGCGCTGTGAATTAAGGCTTTCAGTCACCCAAAGGTCCCAAGCTGGAATAAAAGCTACAAAGCCATTTTTGTGACAGTGCTAATAAGTCACATAGACGTGCACGTGCATATTTCTGCCTGTTGCACGTGCCACAGTTAATGCCCATGATTTGCCAAGGTGTAGGGGGTAGGCTGCCTTTGCATTACTAGACACCTTAGGGAGCTTGAAGAGGGCTTGTCTGGCAGCAGCAGCTACACAATGGGGGCCAGATCCTCAGCTGGTCTCAATTGTCCTAGCACCATTGATTTCACTAGAGCTAGGCCTGATTCTTTATATGCAATTTCAATAGCACTCTGACAATTGACACCAGCTGAGGGTCTGGCTGCCAGTCACTGGCCCAGATGGCCTTGAGGTTAAAGGCGATGCACCAGTGTGGAATCTGAACTGGGCCTGGCATCTTAAGAAGCACTGAAGCTACTGTGCACATCATCAGTTTCTGCAAAGCCCTTTCACAAGGTGCAGTGACACCCCCTCCCCCGCTGGCCCAGTGTGGAAGGGGGAGAACATGGCCTCACCCTGGTCCCTCTACTCTCTGCACCCGATGGCATTTCTGCCACCAAAGTGAGCACTGAACTGCCTAGGTCTTTGCAAGCTGGGAGCATAAGAACCAAAATCCTCCTTGCACCTTGCTCAAGGGGAATGGAATGAGTCTCCCTGGGTCAGCAATCCCCTCTTCACACTCACACACCAGAACAGACCCATTCTGCTTTTATTTTTTAACACTAAGATCCTGAGCCGGCAAGTTGTTCCACGCGGGTGAATTGCTGAGTGGCACAAGTTGCAGGATCAAGGCTGAAGTAACAGAAAAGGAAAAATAAGAGGAAAGTACAGATGTTGGCCCAATGACTAGAAATAAAGTGTGTGTATTATTATTTGTATTATAGCGGAGGTTAGAGGCCGCATCTGAGATCCAGGCACCATTGACTAGATTCCACCATCTCTTCACTTTCTTCTCCGCAGCACTAGACACACACAGTAATGGGGAGCTGATTTGAAACTTCTTGTTAAAATATTGTCAACATATCCCTGCTAAACTGTGGAGTGTTTTTTGTGACCTGGGAAAAAAACTGCACTGATGCCTAGGATCCTTCTCCACCAAAACCACTATTACTTGTGACTTAGGTCAACATTTGACTGTGGGTGGAGCGCCAGAGGTTAAACGCTGTGTGGTCCAGAATGAATGGTCTCTGCTTGATGACATTTGTTCATACTCAATTGGGAATGTTGTTCACTTAGAAAACATGACATTAGTGGTTGAATCGCACAGCTCAAAGTCGAGAAAGCTGGGTTCTATTTCCTCTGCCACTGCCCCCCTGACCTTGAGCAAATCATTTCACCTCTCTGAGCCGCTGTATTCTGAGCTGTCAAATATGGGATTTTAATACCACCCTACATCACAGGGTGGTTGCAAGGCTGACTTCATTAATTAGTGATAGGCTGAAGGTGATCTCTATGTCAACTGTCCTGAAGTTTGGATCTGGGATTTCTGTTTCACCCATGATTAGATAGAGGCCACATGGAAAATTCAGATCCAGGCCCCATTTTGGATTCACTTTCATAAGGGTTGGAATGTTTGTCTGTAGAGTGAAGGTTTGGGCATATTTCTACTAGTAATGCTTAGTTAGCAGATATTAGTGATGCAGTAATAGTTATTAATAATGTCCTTTCATATATTCAGGTTATGGCTACACTGCAATCTGGAGGTGCGATTGCAGCATGTGCACACATACCTGAGCTAGCTGCAATCTAACAATCAATGTTAGCTTGAGTAGCAATATCAGTGAAGCTGTGGCTGAACAAGGCAGCACAGCCAACCCCCACTCACCTGGGACCTTGGGTACATTCCTCAGTTGCTACCATGGCTTCATGGTTATTGTTACTTGAGTTAACTTTAATCTATCTATATATGATTGCAACATATATAGAAATATCCAATGTAGCTAGATCAAATGGGTCATTTCTCCATTAGTTTGGTTCTAGCCTGCCATCCATGCTCTATCAGCAAAGTGAACTCTTGAGTTCCAATCATCATTTGGAGATGTTGACTGCACTGTGGTCAAATTGTCTTCAGGGTTTGCTGACCTATCTGTTTAAGCCCAGCACCTGTCAGTATTTGCTCACTCTTAATTTTCCTGTTTACTTCCATGAATTCTAGAGTATTCCCTTTAATGAAAGATGACACCTTATACAATTTGTTTCACTTTTTCAAACTCAAATACTATGGCTGAGGGTTGTTTTTTTTTTAAAGGGGCTGGGTAGTTTTATGGAAACTAATAATATTATAGCTCATAAACCTAAGATAATGACGGGGTCAGTCAAATGTCATCTTCTTGAGGCATAGCCTGCAGGAATCAGGAAGTATTTTTGCCCCTATGTACAGCACTACATAGTTAACAGGATAAATTATGATGTTTTGTCTTACTCGGAGCTATCAGGTATCAACCATTACCAGATGGCACAATAGTATGCTCTGGTACTTCAAAACAGTCAAACACCAGTTGCAACCATCAGAAAGATTATTTTCTTTACATCAAGTTTTCTTTCCAGATACATATTTCATCACAGCCTTTTATATATTTAGCATTTTGCCAAATTTGGCAAAGGGCCCAAAATCTACTTTTCAAGCACATGCTTAAGAACAAAACTTCGTGTTTATGAGAATGGAAATGAAAATTGTTCCAAACATAATGGAAATAAAATTCTATTAAGAAGGTGCCTGAATATGGTTGCAAATAATTTTTCCCACTCTTCACTCAATGCTAGTGTAACCCACACACCTTCTAGGCGTGGTGTTCTGTCCCATCTAGTGGCACCGAGACCACTTGGAGAGAGAGAGATTAATGATTCTGCTCTACAGGCTTAGCTAACAGCTATATGGCTTTTAGCTCATGCAGTACAGAGGCCCCAGATTCAATCCCCCTGCTGATGATGAGGGTTTGTTGGTGTTACACTAGGTCAGTACTATCCCTTCTGCCTTGGAACATGATGTTCAGCATTAATCACAACATTAATCACCAGTGTTTTCACAATTAAGTAAAATTTCTTTTGCAAGGGTTCTGTTTGGTGGCTGATGGTTTCCATTGTATGTACTTTGTGGTATATTTTGAGACATCACACACAATTTCCTTCAGGATTTAGGTTCCTATGTGGTGATCTGACCTGTCTCCAGGTTCAACAGTAAATAGGCCATAGTTCCTGTAAAAATACCAGACATTTTCTCTGTCTGACTCAGATAGGTCTCAGGTGTAACACAAATGCTCATAATCTCCCTAGTTCCAACTTGTTCATACAACTGAACAACATCACAAAACTTGTAGCAATTTATTAAAAGTAACTACAATTCTTAGACTAGAACTGAATGAGTATCTTAGCAAAAGTAGCTAAGTACGTTAACAGTGTTAACCTGATATTTTTTTCAACTGTTCTTTGGTTATTTCCTACTCTTTTGTTTCCTATGTAAGTATTGGAGTGTACGTGTTCACTAGCAGAAATGTACATGGAAACAGCAAATGTTAAGGGTTAGATTGTGCCTTTAGGCACAGCCCTGAGGAAGGCCTGGTGTGAAAGCAGCATTACCTCTAGAACATAGGAATTGCCAGGCTGGATTAGACCCATGGTCTATTGAGTCCAATTGGCAACTCCAGATGCTCAGAAGAGGGTGCAAGAAATCCTGTATGTGGCTGGCGTAGGATAATCTGTCCCCTGGGAGGTCTCCTCTTGCTCCCTAATCATTAGAGATTGGCTTAAATCCTGAAAGCTGAGGTGTTATGTCCCTTCCACAATGTTTGTTAGGAGTACAAGCGACATAGTGCCTCAGAGAAACCCACTCAATTAGAATTCCTCCCATTTTATCTCCTGACGCCCCTGGGGTGGGGATAATAAACCATCACAGTATGCAATTTTACCACAGTATTTCCTATTCTTATATATAAGCTATACCATAACTACAGCAATAAAATCAAAAACATTGGCATGATACATATTTAGTGACAATTGCAGTATCTGAACTCAACCTTCAAGCTCTTTGAGGTTCACCCATCCCTAAAACCCATTGTACATTTTAGCCACATTATTTTACATCCCGTCGTCTTTCAAAACTAAGGTAACGTTTTACCTCGGAATGCAGTAAATTAGATACAACAATATTTCCTCATTCATATTGCGACAATAGACTAGTCCTTTGCATGTTATCCTTACCACTATGCTATGTTGATAAGGGCAAATGTATTGCTTAATGCCTCTTAACAACAGTTTGAACTATATTTAAACACAAAGCATGTTTCTCTATTGCACTTCATACTGACAAGGCATTTTTGAGATTACTGAATGTCTCCTATTCTAGTTAATAAGTAGACTCCTTTTTGCATGTCATACCTAATACAGCTACTTAATAATTTAAATGCAAAAACAAACCTATGGGATCTCCTAGCACCAATTTTTCACCTAATTTTTGTTTCTCTTGGAAATAAAAAAAAGTTAGTTCATGGGGAAGACACATAATTCATCCCAGTAACTATTTAAAATACTCTACAATTAAAGTTTTGCAAGATCTGTATTAAACCCTTTAACCTCTCACACCCATCCCCTCAAGCTTTTTTAATTACTAGAGCCATGTATTTACTACCACTGCTAACCATAATACTATGCAAGGTCGTAGGGCAATTCAGTGGAAGAGCCAAGAGTAAAATCCAGGAATGCTTCTCTGACCACCAGACAACACTTAAATAGAATGTATAATATACAAAGAGAACCTACCGCATATAGCCAGATTCTCAGCTGAGGTAAATCAATGTAGGTCCAGTTGAATTCAATGGGACTACTCTGATTTACTCAGCTGAGGATCTGGCCCTAAAGATCTGAACACAAAGAGCAACTCCTAAATTACTAGAAATGGCTTAAGCTGATGTTTGAATTATAACTACATCTGTAAAGGCTGCCTCTAGTAAAATAGCCAGAAGATCAATCCACTGTGGAGTATGGCTAGGGTGACCAGACAGCAAGTGTGAAAAATCAGGGTGGGGGGTAATAGGAGCCTATATAAGAAAAAAAAATAACAAAAATCGGGACTGTCCCTATAAAATCGGGACATCTGGTCATCCTAAATATGGCTTACGTTTTTTAAAGTGCATGCACAAAGTGTGTGCATCCACTTCTCCATATGCTTAAGTTGTGCATGAGCAGAAGTGCATGCCCAAGTCAAGGATTTTAGGCCAAAATCATTCTAGCAATTGCCTTATAGATTGGAAAAGATGTTTGGGACAAGGACTGAATGGGCATGTTTTATGGATAACAAGCTGTCACAGCATAACTTTTGTGAGACAAGCTCATTCCTCAGGTGCTCACTGAGGCACAAGACGTAAGCTCTACTGCCGATACCAGCCAAGAAGTGCAGCTACTCCTGTCTTCAGCTGAGCCTTTCCTCCAAAGAATATAAAGAGCTTTATACGGGTAACAGATGTATGAACTTGTGCCATGATCCTGCAAACAATTATGTACATGAGTAACTTTAAACATGTAAGTAGTTTCATTAATTCCACCAGAACTATCCACATGCATAAATGTTTGCAGGACTCAGGCCTACTATATGACCCACTGAGTAGCCTTCGGCAAGACACTGAACATCTCAGTGCCTTGCTTTACTCATTTGTAAATGTGATATAATACTATTTTCATACTCCACACGGTGTTTTGAGATTGATGTTTATAATGCATTTTGAGCTCCTCAGATGAAAAGTGCTGCAGCAGTACAATGTATTACAGTTTCGTAGTTGCAGTAGTGATAACAAAAATATATACAGGGAGCTTTTTACCCACCACCAAAATGCAGCAGCCTCAGGAGCAAAACACTGCAGCTAGAGCACTGCAACTCCATACAAAAGTTCAGGGCAAGAAATGAAATTTTACCTTTTCAAGTTGAAATTAAGAACCTGTCATGTAGGTAGACTAGTTAATTACGGAAAATAGACTATGAACTAGACACCAACAAGCCTGCTCTTTCTAGAAGTGCTATGGGATTTTTAATGCATGCACAAGTCATCAGGACCTTAGGTTCTATTGCTTCCAAAATATATTATCCATATGCAGTAAGAACAACATACATATTCAGTCTAGGATCTCCTTTAACAAAAATACTCTGTTCCTACCTCTCCATCTGAGAGAATGAGACAGACCATGATTCATTCTGTAGCATTCTACATCAAACCAAGACACACAATGTCAGCTCTCTATGCTGATTAAAGGCAGATTCTTATGCGTTTAAAAGCGCAGTACACAGAAAACAAATTACAACAGTACCTTTTATTTATTACATAGTTACAGGTCAGTGAGGTGACAACAGTTACTGAGGACACAAAATGATTTAGATTAGTGTGTTAGGGAAGATTCTGTGAAGCTCCAGAAAGATCTAACAAAACTAGGAACATGTGCAATGTGATGACAAAAGCAAATTCATCATAAACAAATGCAAAGCCATGCACATAGGAAGGAGCAATTTAAACTACTTGTACATGTGGAGTGCTCTGAATTATCTATAATCACTCAGAGAAAAGATATAGGCATCATCAGGCAGAGCTCAGTGAAGATCTCTTCATGTGCAAAGTGGGTGTACTATAATAACATAAGCTATATTAGAAAGGCAATTGACGATAATACATGGCCAAGCCATTATCCCCCTAATAGGGCTGATTTAAAAAAAAATCTGTCTAACCTGTTCTTTAGAAGAAAACTAGGTTTTTGACTATATGAAATTTTTCACAAAAAGTGTCTACTTTCCTCAGATTTTTTTTACTGAAAAACCAAATGCTCCAAAACCATAACATTTTGATTGTATATGCTGGCTCCAGTGCCTCTCGGGAGTTGTAGTTTGTTTACCTTTGGTCCTCCTTCTCCTCTATGGGTCAGGCTCCCATCTGGACCACACCTCCCATGACACATGACAGCCAGGGACTCCTATGAAGCACTGCCTCCCAATGCTACCATCATGCGACATGGGAGATGTCATCCAACCAGTCAGTGTGGATGATAAAGGACAGCGGGAGCATGAGGTACCCAAACTCCACTACCATAAAGCACATTGGCAGCATTCTAAATTAATAATTACAGTATTTGCATTTCTCCCCCAAAATCATAATTTTTCACAGGAAAAAAAAAACATTTTCCAACTGGCTGTAGTCCCTACTCTGTTTAATTTAAAAAAAGAGAGGGGGGGGAAGCATGATTCATCTTATCTCATGCTGGTCTTCAGGATGGATCCTAAAAAAGTCCAATACCAGTAGATTTTGCCTCCCTCTCATTCCAGGTGAGATTCATCCCAGTGAAGAGAGCCAGCACAAAACAGATGCACAATGTACATCCCACTTAACCCTGCAAACCAGCTTATGTGGTGTGTAGGCCTTGTTCTGGTCTTCTGCATGGGGTGAATTCTACCCTTTAGGAATAAGGACATGTAAAGATTTCCAATGAATAATGGCCCACATCCTCATGGTGCAAATCAGCATAGCTCCATTGATTTCAATAACAATATGTAATATAATGTAAGGAACTGTAATGGAAATAGCTCATACCTTTCAAGATTTGGAGCTAAGATTAAGTAACTATTGTGTATTGATTTGAGATGGAAACAGAGTATTATGCTCCTAATACTGATTAACCAATTCATTGTCTATGTTCCGTGCCTTATTCTTATGTCTAGCAACAGGTTGTACTGACCCATTGTTGTTGTTTTAAAATGTGTTTTCTTTATTAACCAAATTTAATTAGAAAATCCCATATGCATCTGGGCATGAACATTCAGTGCTGATGTGCAGACAGATAAACGAATCCCTTCAGGTTGTAATTATTAAGGTCACCAGGGAAATAATTAAATGATGTTTCAAGTGGAGCAGTTAAACCATACCTGATATAAATCAAGCATTTTTGTTCCTACTTATGGTGTTTATTGAGCCTGTAGGAGTATAGTCAAGCAACAAAAATGTTAAAGCATTAGACTGTTTAGGTCAACAGAATACCTGTGATGTGCATTTCCTGTTATTATCACTGATTATTTATAGAACAATCAGAATTTGCAATGTGCTTTACAGACATATAGAACAGCCATAATCCAGGTCCTAGATAATTTACTATCTAGGCTGGGATTTTCAGAAGTGCTCAGCAATGAGCTAACTTTGCTTTCACTGTATTCAATGAGAGCAGAGTTAGGCCAACCCTGAGTAACCCTGTTTTCTGTGCGCCATTTGTTTCACCAGTTCATAAAGTATTAGTGCATGTGATAGTTTTAAACAAATACAAGACAAACGATTTCACCAAAACTATTTACCACCTGCCTTGAAATGGTTATGAACAAGATCAATTGGAGGAGTGGTGTTAATATAAATGGAGAACGGTTATCTCATCTCCAATTTGCGGATGATATCGTACTAATTGTCGAAAGCACCAACCAACTGCAGAGCATGCTTCAAAGACTCGACAAGAAAAGCAGTCAGGTCGGTCTGAACATGAACCTTTGCAAAACTAAATACATGTGATCAGATGTCTTAAGAAAAGCCTGAATAACAGTAACAGGAGAAGAAATTGAAGAAGTGGAACAGTACATATATTTGGGCCAAGAAGTTAATATGACATGAACGGAGAACTCCCGCGAAGGATTCGGGCAGGATGGTGTGCGTTGAATTCCATCAAGGACGTCCTCAAAGGAAAAATCGACAAGACCACACGTACAAATATCTTCAATTCAACAGTGCTGCCAGCCATGCTGTATGGCAGTGAAACCTGGGCACTGACGAAGAGAGAAGAACAGCGACTGTCAGTAGCTGAAAGGGCAATAGAACGAGCTATGTTGGGAATTTCCCTTCTGGATCATATCCCAAATGAAATTATTAGAGAACGCAGTGGTGTGAAAGATATTGTCATGGAAAGCAGATGTAATAAGATACAATGGGCGAGCTACATAGCACGGTTCACAGACAATAGGTGGACCGCAATCATTACTGAGTGGTACTCACAAGAACAGAAAAGACCACCTGGTCAGCCTCCAAGAATATGGGAAGATGACATTGTTAAACGTTTCGGATGAACATGGGGAAGAAAGGCAAGAATGCGAGAAGAATGGCGGATGTGTTGTGATTGGCACAGTCTTAACGACAGCTGAAGTCCGATCGATCCAGGTGACAAGACAAACCATACAGGCTTCATATTGTGAATGGATCTCAGCTATCATTTTTGTGATGCATAACTCAAACCTTCATGTAGTGTCCATAAATACTTCCTAACAGTAGTACATTTCATCTGTAGATCTTAATGCACTTTACAAAGGTGAAGGGGAGCCCTTTAGTCTATCAGAGAAAGGCACAGCAAGATTCAATGGCTGGAAGTTGAAGTTAATTTTTTCTAAATAAGACGTGAGTTCTCAACAGGAATGGCAGTTACCAAGAGTGGTGGCAAATTTATCATCACTTCATCTCTAAAGACCATGGGGATGCAGAGAATAGTTATTTTGCCTGATGCCCATGGAAATTAAGTAACTTTCTCAAAGTCACTCAGGGAGTCTGTAGCAGAATTGGCAACGCACACAGACTAACGTCTTAACCACAGGCCTATTGTTCCTCCCTGATATACCACAACATGAGTAGTCAGGAGATCTGAGTCTGATTCTGTCTTTCCACAAATTCCCCGTGTGACCTTGGGACACATTTGAAGGGCTGCAAACATTTGGTAGCCATTTTTCTCTTTTTTAGTTCAAGCGGGGTTGGATGGTTGTGATTGCTCACATGGTCTTGGTTCTAGCGCCTTAATAGGCTCTGCATATGCTCACGAAGCACTAGCAGAAGGTATTTTGTCTGCTCATTTCCATAGAGAAAGTGTCTGGACTTTGTGAGCTCTCTCTGAACCAGCCATGAGCAGCTCTGTGCTGCTTGCTCCTGCAGGATACAGGGAGGTAGTTGTACTATCTGATGGTTCCCTCGGATGAAACCATAGAGAAGACTGGTTCATTTACCACAGACACTGGATGGGGATAAGAGTAGGAGGTCATTGGCCTTCCAGACAAGAAAGCAACAGAAGGGGGATTGTGTGGGCACAGGGCTGTGTAGCCTAATGCTGGTTGGGTGAATTGGGAGTTGAATAGGGATGAAGGGCTGTCTAGCCTAGTAGTGGTTGGGGGAAGTGGGGGTAGGGTGGGGACAGAAGACCTGTGGCCCAGTGGTGGTTGGGTGAACAGGGGTTGCATGGGAAAAACTCAGAATTCAGGTGATTTGAAGACAGGAACCAGACCATGTAAGAACCAGACCATGTCCAGATCTGTTGAGACCATATATTGGCTGCAGCAAAGGAAATTGTGGAGGAAATGGCGCTCACTTGGGTTTATTCAAGCCTGAAAAAAGGCTTCAGCTTGTTTATTTATTCATTCCTAGGAACTCCAAACATTGTTCTAGTTGCTGTACACGCATAGAACAAAAAGACAGTCCTTGACCCAAACATTTTACAATCTGGCTTGAGGGGTCTGGTCTGAGATTCAGATATGTTCTTATTTTCCCATTCCTAATATGAGTTTAGTTTACACAATATAATGGTTATCTAAGTCAATACAATTCAATGGTTATTTTGGTTGCAGCTTTAGAGACATTTGCTTTGCTCTGGATTTTGCCTTAGCTGGACCTTACTGTAAAGAATGATTTTCCTTTCAGCAAAATATAAAGGATTGGAGCCTACATTTTCAGACTCTCAGTGGAAAAACCTACTGTTGGTTATTCAACTATTTTCTAGAAAAACAACCTGGAAAGACAAATTAATCAGTGGGACTGGCTTGTCAGTTGCCTTTGAAAATGCAAAAACTGGGCAGCAATATCTTGGGTTTGAAAGGAGCTCTGATTCAGAAATGCCAGTGTTATTATCTGAGTCTCCCCTGTAGGTGTTGAGCTGTCTGGACTGAGATTTATCTGTATTTTCTCTGAGGCTAAACAAAAGAATCAAACAAGATTTCTATAGGTGGATTTTGGCAATCGTCTGAGTTTCGTTGCTGTTTAT
This sequence comes from Malaclemys terrapin pileata, assembly GCF_027887155.1. Lineage (NCBI taxonomy): Eukaryota > Metazoa > Chordata > Testudines > Emydidae > Malaclemys > Malaclemys terrapin. Next base: position 32,189,123 of record NC_071512.1, read on the forward strand.
GGCAAGAAAGAGTGGAAGTTGTTGCCCTTCTGTAGCTGCTAGGAGCAGAGTGTTTGCCTGGCACAAAGTGTACTTACAAAAAATAAATGCGGTAGAAGCCAACTGATTTTATCTGCACGGTCTGGCCTGGCAATTAATTCGCTTTTTGTGAGCCAGAGCTGAAACTACAAAGATGCTGTAATGCTAGATCGGAACTGATAACACATGCCTCCATTTTTAAATCCTTAGCCAGCATAGAAATCCAAATCAGTCTACTGTACATAGGCAATAATCTCCTAAACACATTTTTCAAAATACCTTTTTTCCATTATTTCTTTATAATAACTATGAGTAAAGCCATCTGTTCAATTAATAGAGATCTTTTCTGACCCCAAATATAACTTAGTGCTTCACCTTCCTACACATACCGCCCACCCCCCAACAATAGTACCCTAGAATAGCCTCAGAGGCTGTACTTCCACTGGCACTTCTGGGTCCCCAAGGAGCAGAAGCCTCCAAGGGAAGGAACAGAACTGGACAGGGGAGGAGAGAGGGAGCAGGTTGGGCAGCTCCCATGGGGGGGTCTAGGGGAGTAAGTGAAGAGGAAGCCCAGCAGCTCTGCTCCCACCAAAGCCCACTCTCCTCTTGTAAAAACGGTGTTATGCCAACCTGCAGGCTCCCCGCTGCAGGTCTCCCCTATCCAGCATTTCCTACTGGCTCCTGGACAGGGCTGGCTCCAGGCACCAGCGGAGGAAGCACGTGCCTGGGGCGGCACATGCTAAGGGGGAGTCATTCCATCCATTCTTGGGGCGGCACAGTCCGAGCATCTTTTTTTGTTTGTTTGTTTGCTTGTTTTGCTTCGGCAGTTCGGGCAGCTTATTTTTTTTTTTTTTTTTTGCTTGGGGCGGCAAAAATGGTAGAGCCAGCCCTGCTCCTGGAAAGCTTTTTCTTCCCTCTCAGACCTCTCTTTTTCTTGAAGTGGAGAGGAGGGGACCCAGAGCTGCCCAGGGAGTGTGCCGCCTCCTTCCCTCACTGCTGCCAGCTGCTCCCCATCCCTGATTACCACCCAGTGGATTAGGATGGAAGCAAAATGAGGTCCAGTGCCAGGTATAATAATGTAGTGTGGGAGAGAGCGCTCTGTCTGCTACAGAGAGGATGGATGGCCTGGGAGTTATAGCACTGCACTAGGCCTTGAGAGATCTGGCTTCACCTGCTGGCTCTGCTGCAGAGAGCCTGTGTGCCCTTGGGGGCATTTCCCCTTTCCATGCCTCTGTTCCCTCTCTGTAAAGGAGGATATTAATATGTCCCTGTCTCACAAGGGTGCTGCAGAAGCACACCCGTTATTTGCCTGTGAAATGTCCAGACACTATGCAGATGAGCATCATAGAAAAGCGTACAAGGCAGCAGCACTCCTGTCAATGCAGGAGCAGGTTCTCCTGATCATCGCTTATTCCCACAGCACTCGGCACCCACACAGTGGGTCAATGCCTGTTTTGCTATTTGTGTAAAACAGCCCTAAGGAAGCCTACTTGCTCCTTCACTGTTGTCCTTTTGAGAGTCTGTCTTGGGGCCAGTCTTGAACAGAACTTCTTTCTGTCTGAGACAAAACAGTGAAAGTGATCCCCTGGACGGATCTCCTTCATAAACATTCTTTGATACTATCAGGGATGGCATGGTTATTTCTCTATCCTGACTTTTATCTTCGCAAGATAGCTTGCATTTTGGAAGTCAATATTTCAATACATAAAAAAAATGAGGAGTTAAAATGTGAAGACCTTTTTGAAAGACTCTCTGTGGTCTTGAACTCTAAAAGTGATCATCATTTCATGCATATTTCTCTTTAATGGAGAAAACAACACTGCTTTGGTTGTCAAAAATCAAGATTTCATCCATTCATCATCTGGAGGAAGAGAGATGCCAGAGAACTGCATTATTTTCCTGATATTCCCAGTTAGATCTTGTCTACATACAAATTGCATTGATTTAACAAAAGGAGTTTAGAAACTGGTTTAAGACTGTCCACACAGAGAGTTGTATCAGCTTAATTGAATCAAGTATCAGGGGATAGCCGTGTTAGTCTGTATCCACAAAAACAACAAGGAGTCTGGTGGCTCCTTAAAGACTAATAGATTTATTTGGGCATAAGCTTTCGTGGGTAAAAAAACTCACTTCTTCAGATGCATCTGAAGCCCAAATAAATCTGTTAGTCTTTAAGGTGCCACCGGACTCCTTGTTGTTTTAATTGAATCAGTTTCTAAACTTCTTTTGTTAAATCAGCACAACATCTGTGCATAGGCATGGTCTTACCCTAGAAATGTAATGGGTAAACTAACTTCCCTGCAAATTAGGAGCCAAAAACCCAAGTGATGGGAATCAGTCTCCTAAACAAAAGCCCAAGTATTGACATACCATTGTTCAATGTTCATTTCTGCCCCATGTTTAGCATTAGTAATCTGTAAAGGACAAACACAACAACAAAATTGCATATGAGATGACATCAGGGCTCCTTGGTGTGAAATACAGCTCTAATGGAACGCGACAGCATCTGCTTTCACGTTGCTGAAGTCAATTCATCAATATGATGAGGGCAAATGTTTTGACAGGAAGCTTGAAATGATTAACGAGCAGGCACACATTTTATGTGTAGTTAAAATTGCAAACACCTGCTAAGCCCGAAACTTTATTAAATATAAAGGTTGAAGCAACCAGCACGTGGACTATGCTTTTTTTAAGGTGTAAATCTAGGCTGAGGCTTATGGGACTGTTCCAACACTGAACTCCTAGTGACTTTAGATCAGGCCCTCTATTATTTACATTCTCTGGTCTTTTTGGCCAAAGTTAGACAATGCGAAGTCAGGTTATTAAACAGTGTCACTAGAGGGTGGGATTGCAGACTACCCCAAATGTTTCTGTTCCATGCCTTTAACAGTGAGACCAAACATGTTAAATGGTTGTCAGTAGAACTATCCAGTGCTGAGCGAGTAATGGCCAACTAGATTAGTGCCCTTGAAACACACAGGAAGGATGGGGAAAAATGCTGATGCATGATGATATGCCTCAGTGTAATGCTATGTAGGACAACTTCTTGGATGTTGTCAAACGTGAACCTAACATCAGGTGAGGCAGCATAAGGGTGTGACTAGATTAGATGGCTAGATTCCAGTCTTCTTTCTCTGTTTGTTGTAGATAGATTTCTTTTTTCCTTTGTCTTAACATAGTAGTTTTGTTGGTATGTTCATCCATAGCTGTGTCTGGTGTAACATCCATTTATAATTACATTTGTGCTGTAAGAAGGTGGGGCTAAATTCATCACAGTTGCATCAGCATCACAAGGACTGTCTTTGTGTTTGTATAGGGTCTGACTGTTTTATATTTGGGGCTCCCAGGAGCTCCCACAATACTGATAGTAAATAATAATGATCTTACATCCCTTCTATGTGTAGTGGAATTGTGCTGATCTAAGAGAGAGCAGGATTGGCCCAATTCCACAGAATCAATATGACAAGGGCAGAGGTAGTGCAAGCTTCCCCTGGGCTACAATTCAACTTTTCAATCAGAGCTTAGGCTGAGACCACCTCTGAGCATTGCCAGGGGAAATGACAGACACTCCAGCATGGAAACTGTGGATGCCTTTCTGGAAGATATGTTTTAGCAAACACACGTTACTGGACTCAGTTCAGGGATAAGTGGGTGAAATTCTGTGGCTTCTAGTCTGCAGGAACTCAGACTAGATGATCTAATTGTTTTTTCTAGGCTTAAAATTCACAAATGACCAATTCACAACACAGGGTCACTGACCAGCCATCTGATTGTAATAACTTGGGTTTTTTGGTAGCTTGAGATGGAGTTGAACCAATGATTTTCTGATGAAAAGGTCTCTGTCTAGTTATTAGTGCCCTGAACCATCTAGTCTCTCTAGCAGGTACTACTACAGCAAAGCATGTAAGAGCATGCTTGAGCCCCATTGACTTCTGTTAAAGCTAAGCACATGCTTAAATGCTTTGCTGATCTGGGACCATACTGTATGCTTTGAGAAAATGCAATCACTCTATTACTACTTCCTAAGACCTTAAAAAAAAAAAAGAATTCATTTATTAAACAATAAAGAAGTGCCTGCTTAAAACAAAAGATCCATGAATACGGTAGACCTCCCCTTTTTTTGCAAGTTGAAGCATCTCATCTTTCTTAGAGAACAGATATAAGTCACTTTGGTTGCAAGCCCTGAGCAGTAATTTGTATTCATAGTAAGTCATTTATTGAGTTAATTTATTTAAGGCTAGGGCATAATTTCTAATAATGGAAGAGACTCTAGGCCCAGTGAAATCTTCTCTCTGATAGGACATTAATATTTTAAGGGATTATAATACTCTGTCAATTGATCTATGTTTTTTAGGGGGTGAGTTAGAAGTTATTGATGATCAGTCTTATGAAAGATCACCTTCAGTGTGACTAATACTCTGCAGCCTGAAGTCTGCATCGTGATCTTGAGCAGTGGGTCTCAAACTTTTTTACTGGCCACCTTTTCACATCGCAAGCCGCTGAGTGTGACCACCCCCTCCCCAATAAGTTAAATACACTGTTTAATATATTTAACACCATTATAAATGCTGGAGGCAAGCGGGGTTTGGGGTGGAGGCTGACAGCTCGCGACCCCCCCATGTAATGATCTTGCGACCCCCTGAGGGGTCCCGACCCCCAGTTTGAAAACCCCTGATCTTGAGTGATGGTAGGAAGGTATTTTACTGAGGGAATGGGTGCAAGTGAAATGGGGAGGCTTTCATGTGTTGTGGATTTGCAAGGTAGCTGATTGTTTCAGATCTCTACATATAGAGTGCAGCGAAGGGAGAATTTAATTCAGAAAAATTCACCAACTATCTTAAAGGTTTATTTGATAATCTTGTTGTTGATCTCAATTTCCAAAGACTTTAGACATGACAAATGAGATAGTGATTTGGGCATGGAGATGTTGTCATATACTCTGAAGGAGTCCCTGTGGCACCTTAGAGACTAAAAAATGTTTTTGGGTATAAGCGTTTGTAGACTATAACACACTTTATCAGATGCATGGAGTGAAAAATACAGTCAGCAGGGATAAATATACAGCACATGAAAAGATGGGAGTTGCCTTACCAAGAGGGGGGGTCAGTGCTAACGAGCCCCATTCAATCAGGGTGGATGTGGCCCATTCCCAACAGTTAACAAGAAGGTGTGAGTGTCTACGGAGGGAAAATTACTTTTAGTAGTGACCCAGCCACTCCCAGTCTTTATTCAGGCCTAATTTGATGGTGTCAAGTTTGCAAATTAATTCCAGTTCTGCACTTTCTCATTGAAGTTTTTTAATTAATGGAGATATCCTATCTCCTAGAACTGGAAGGGACCTTGAAAGGTCATTGAGTCCAGTCCCCTGGCTTTACTAGCAGGACCACATACTGATTTTGCCCCAGATCCCTAAGTGGCCCCCTCAAGGATTGAGCTCCCAACCCTGGGTTTAGCAGGCCAATGCTCAAACCACTGAGCTATCCCTCCCCCATTCCTTTGTTGTTGAAGAATGGCCACTTTTAAGTCTGTTATTGCATGTCCAGGGAGATTGAAGTGCTCTCCTTCTGGTTTTTGAATGTTACTCTTGATGTCTGATTTGTGTCCATTTATTCTTTTGTGTAGAGACTGTCTGGTTTGGCCAGTGTACATGGCAGAGGGGCATTGCTGGCACATGATGGCATATATCACATTAGTAGATGTGCAGGTGAATGAGCCCCTTATGGTGTGGCCAGTATGGTTAGGTCCTATGATGGTGTCCCTTGAATAGATATGCAGACAGAATTGGCAACAGGATTTGTTGTAGGGAATGGTTCCTGGGTTAGTGTTTCTGTTGTGTGGTGTGTAGTTGCTGGTGAGTATTTGCTTAAGGTTGGGGGGCTTTCTGTAAGCGAGGACTGGCCTGTCTCTCAAGGTCTGTGAGAGTGAGGGATAGTCCTCCAGGATAGGTTGAAGATCCTTGATGATGCTCTGGAGAGGTTTTAGTTGGGGGCTGTAGGTGATGGCTAGTGGCGTTCTGTTACTTTCTTTGTTGGGCCTGTCCTGTAGTAAGTGACTTCTGGGTACCCTTCTGGCTCTGTCAATCTGTTTCTTCACTTCCCCAGGTGGGTACTGTAGTTTTAAGAATGCCTGATAGAGATCCCGTAGGTGTTTGTCTCTGTCTAATCTAAGTGCAATGATAGTAATATGGGACTCATACTAATAGAAAGGGGAAATCCCATGATAGTGACTTGTACTGCAAGATAATAGGGAGGTTATCTTAACATACAAAATGTCATGCACAGGCACCCTGCCAAAGTTATAAATGGTAAAGCTCTTCAGCCAGGCTTGCTTTTGACTCTGCCTGTGATAGTTTTTGACATTCTGATGTCCTGCAAAATCGCACCGGTTCGATAGATCCTGTGTAAAGATATAGTTCCCTTTAATTTAACTCCCACTCACTTCAGTGAAATGCTGCATACAATAGTGAAGTGACCTGAGAAAACAGAGAGCCCAATCCTGCCCTAGGGTCTGATGCTGTGAGCACTTGCTACTGGATGCAATGTTTGCCATCACAAGTAGTCCCATTGGCTTCAAGTATATATAATTAGTTATGCCTCTTAATGCATTGTGTGTGTGTTTAAAAAAGGTATATTTACTAAGAGCTGAATTCTGCTCTTGGCAAATTCCAACTCCACCATTTTGCGATCAATACCCCTACACGTATGATATCCCACTGGCATTAATTATCATGATTATTTTATCCTTATTGAGCAAAATTATTGTTGGCCTGGAAGGGCGTGCAGCCATAATGCACTGCATTTCCAACTATTGTTTTGATAAGATTGCATAAATAATGTTATTTATAAAGAGGAGCCCATGGAGGCTTTCAGGGCACTATTTAGTCATATAAAGGCCTACTTCTGCCAACACTTACTACCAGATGTGGTGATTCACTGCCATGCAATAATTGAGTTTGCTGTCCAAATAGAACGAATGCTCGTGTCTGAACTATGCTCCTTGGGGCACCATCTGACTTTTCCTATGTTTGTGCATTGCTGTGCACACAATCAGTACTGGAGCCATCACTTAACAATCTCATCTTTTCTATGTTATTCTTTATCTCTGTCTTCAGAAAGACCAAACTCCAGTTCCCCTTTTCACCAGAGCTGCTGCGCTGTGCCAGGCAGGCACCTATTCAGTGATGGACCGTGCTCCATAGCAGCAGAGGCAGAGAGAAGCCAGTCAAACCCGTGCACCATCTCATTCCTTGTCCCAAACCCAAGGGAGCTCTTCCTGTGTCTGCTGCCAATGAGGGGCTTTTGCAGGGTCCCAGGGAATGGAGAAGGACACCACAGCAGAAACAGACTGGATTGTGCCAGTGGCTTATGTGTTTGTGATGGGGACAGTTTCCACCCCACACAAAGGCCGAAGGGGTTAAAGTGGCTAGGTGGGCCAATTAACCACCTAGGCAGCACCTAGAGAAGGAGCCAGGGAGCAAGGACTAATTAAAGATGAAGCTCAGCTGGCCAGGAAAAGGAGGAGCCTGTATGAAGTCCAGTAACTGAGAGTAGAAAGGGGGTGCAGAGAGTGAGGCTGTAGCCACTCTCAGGGTGAGAGAAGGCAAGTAGGAAATAGCCCAGAGATACAGCAGTATGGTTCAGGACTGTGCAGCCCTTGACTGCTTGCTGTAGGGTCCCTGGGCTGGAATTAGTGTAGAGCACAGGTCTGGGTTCCCCTACGAGCCACTGAGGAAGCAGCACCATTAAGGGACAGGGAATGAGAAGACTGCCTGGGACAGTGCGTCCCAAGAGACTTTGAGAACACAACACACACACACCCGCCCCACCCCAGAAGAAGAAAACTGCAGTGACCTGGCCTGAAGAGGGAGCAATTGAGTCCTGAGAGGGAGAGAGGACCTGTAGGAAGGGGTGTCAGACTGGCAGAGCTAATCCCCAGACATGACTATGAGGAGGCGCTCCAGCGGTGAGTAGACCACCCCATGACAGTGCTCCAGTATTCTGCCTCTGAGAGTTGCCAGTAATGGATACTTCAGGGGCAGGGACAAGAAAGCCTATAATGAGCAAGTCTGGAATAACCTGCCCATAAGGAAAGTCGTTTCCTTATCCCCTGCCAGGCAGAGGTTGGTTTATGCCTAGCAGCAGGAGGGCTTAAATTCCATCTTTCAAAAAATAATTCTATCTAATGTAACTTTGGGTGTTCTCATGATCCACATAAATTTCTCACCCTCTTTTGAATCCTGTTTAGCTCTTAGCGTCAATGACATAATGGTGGCAGTGAGTTCCACAGGGTAATGGTGTTCTGTGTGGTTTTTTAAAAGCATCTCCTTCTATTTGCTTTGAAATGGTTGTCATTCAAATTCATAGACTGTCCCTTTGTTCTTATATCATGAGAAAAGAAACACAAGTGCCTGACTTACTTTCTCTATACTGTTCATTATTTTGTATGTATTATGCCCCTTTTATTATTCCTTTCTTCCCTAAGCTAAACAATCCCAATCTTCTCAACCACTTCTTATATGGAAATCTTTCCCTGATACTGATCAATTTTATCTTCCATTTCTGAACCCCCTCCTATGTCTGCTATGCTTATTCTAAGATGGTATGGCCAGAACTGAACAAAGTATTATAAGTAAGGCTGTACTTTTGGTTACTTTTACATTATAATTTCTATCCCAATCTTTATGGAGTATAGATGACATTGGAGTGGCCCCATTTCATGCCATTAGGGCGAGTTAAACTTGTATATGGTAAAGGAACCATTTGACTGCGATGAGCAGAATAACATTGTCCCACACCCGTGCACAAATAATGGAGAGGAATCCGATGGGAGAACTGCTGAGGTGGGAAGTACCATGAGTATAGGATTACAGGTAGAGATCTGAGGAGGGAATACAAAGCTTTGCCTGCAATCTGAGTGCCTGCTAGGGGCGGGAAGGTGAGCTATCTGCACCTGCTGCTGGATCCCTGCCTGCAGTGGATTGGTGCGGGGACAGGTTTAGTGAATGAATGAAATCTCTGTTCTGTAACAGTCACACAATGTGACTGAACTCAGACAGCAGTGAGCCAGCTAGATCCCCTGTTGCAACAGACGACTCCACACAAGTTTATATTAGAAGCTGAGTTCAGAAATCTAGTATCTAGAGAGAGATTGGAAAACAGTTGATTGGAGTGCTATATATTTTTATAAACACCCTCATTTATATACATACACACACATATTTTGCTCAAACAGCATAAATGAACTGCCTGACCAGGAGCAAAGCTTGGCATTTTGGAGGAAGAATTTATTGCATGTAAGTAAATCTTGGAAATCCTTATTTTATTTTTTCTTAGTCTTGCTGCATGTATTTAAGAACTCAATCCTAAAGCTCCAGGCAGGTCCATATGCCATTTGAAGTCCCTTTTAACTTCAGTGGGGCTCTGTGCAGGCTCAGGTTTCCACCTCTACCAAGCAGTGTGAAGAATCAGGGCTTATGTCCTGGAATCTTACACTATTTGGGGCAGAAGGGTTTCTTCTCTTCTACATGAAAGGCTTGTTTCTAATTTTATTTGCACTGGTCTTAATCTGGTGTAATATCATCAGACTTCTCCGGGAGTCTTTCATTGGTATAATTGACGGCAGAGTTCTATTGTATTGAAACTGGCATAATTCTCCTTTTTCTTATGCTGTTGAAGGCAGTGGTGTGAGTGCATGTACCATTCACTACACTAGTGTAAATGAAATCAGAATTAGGCCCTATATTTTAAGCTATTCACTGTGGATTTGGGGGGATAGTTAAAATTGGGTGATGGAGTGTGTGAATGCCTTCAATTTATTGTTCATATTTGTTTTAAGCATGCAGTCCTTGGATTTCCTGTACGTCCACTGAGCTCAATGGGAGTTTGAGCTGTGCAAAGAATGTGGGCTCAGGCCCCAAAGTTTAAGACATTGGTAGCCTTGGCTAGAGCTCAGAGTGGCTATTTGCTGTGAAACTTCCCCATGCAACTGCCACAATTCACCTCAATGGTGCCAATTATTTCTGGAATGTAAAGGTCATTTTTCATATGATGTAATGATAGTCGCTTCAACCGAAACTGTCTATTTTGAGCAAGAACAAAGTTCACATGAGTTTGTATAGGACTCCTGAGAGTGCCAGGAAGTCACTCATTTGTTGTTCATGATTTCAGCAAATCTTTTTCAGCCTAATGAAAACTAAATGCGTAGGAAAACATCAGTGTCTAGCATTGTGAAGATAGTTCTCAGTGCTAGCATAACAATCCTACCCCAGGCATGCATGCACCTTTGCCAGCAGAGTACAGGGGACAGTACTGCTGCTTCTGCTCATCCAGAGCAGTGTCTGTCCTGCCCTACCTGACTGTTTCAGTGCGTAGGGACACAGCTCCCAGCTCTCACCGCTCTGTACATGGGTGAAGGGGACACACGTATACAGACGAAAACTCTTCAGAACTTTCAGATTATCTCCTTACCATGTCAAGTGGGGAACAAAAAGAAGACATAATGGTGGGGGGAGCTATTAGGTCTTTTAATCCATCCCTCTGTTGGAATAGGATTGTTGCTCAAAGAAAAGTATCTATAGTAGAAGTTACCAAACTGTGATGAACAGAGCACTGGCTGCTGGTGTGCAGAAAGTTGGCTGGTCAGAGGGTTTTGGCTGCCCTTGTTTCCAGTTGTGAAATCACATTAAAAGAAGCTAAATATATACAAAAACTTTCCTAATATCGCTTTTCCATGTAATAATTGCAGTAGTTGTTATAGGGATGCTGTGCGATCACTAGTGGGAGACGAGTTGTCTATGGACAATCTATTAATGCATGGTCCACACTACGTACAAGTTTGAGAACCTCTGACTTACAGACTCTTTCCTTTTTAAAGGGATGTTTCCAGCAGTAGTGCCTGCCCCAACCCCACACAAACTTTTGTCATTCATTCCAGTTTAGTGTTTAAAATATATTTTCATTGTCAAATTCACTCCTGTGCAGACAGCCAGCAGAAGCTCTATGCATCACGTCAGTCTCATTTAAATTGCTCACTGGATGGACTTCCATCATGGCAGCAGCTCTCCCATGTGTTGACAGACTGGCAGAGTCCTTTTAACTCTTCAGGTCTATCGCAACATGTCCATGTCCATTCTAAGTGATTGTAAAGTGAGCTGATGAAAAGTTCTAGGAGGACTAGCTTGAATATCATTCAATTTTATACATAAACTAGCTGCCTAATTTTCCTCCCATGTAAGTAATAAACCAGTGTAATTCCATTGGCTTCAAAAGAGTTGCTCCTAATTGACACTTGTGAAGAGAATCAGCTGACTGGTTTTTCAAGTCCACAACTACAAGAGGATGTGCCAAATTTATCCAGAAATTCAGAACTCCATTCCCGCAGGCTATAAACTTTATTTTTCCATCCAATATATAAAAACTGCTTAAATAGTTATTTAGATATTAAAATTGTAGCCTTGTACCTCAATAATAATTAGAAAATGGGTCCTTTCCAGAAATCTATCTTGCATAATATAATTTTTATATGACTGGCTTCTCTCCTGTCATCGCAACAGGGCCCATGTGTCAAACTGGATTTCCATACTCTTGTTTGGTAGGTATATCCTAATAACACCTGGTTCTTTCCCGATTGGCTGGCAGAGAAGACGATGCATTTTAGGAGCCCTTGCTGACAAAGTTCCCTGCCTACTCACATTCCAAAGCTGGTTTCTTTCAAGATCAGTTCAGAGATACCTACTTAAAATTCAGGCTTTGGGCAAAAAAGACAGATGATCTCAGGTTTGAATCTCTTCATTTCCTTTTCTAGATGGAAAACTACTGAAACATACTTGATGTCTAGAATACTCTAAAGCCATTTAAATCTGATCCAGGAGTGTCTGATGGCACAGAACGATTAGGAAAGCAAGCAGCAATCATTCTAGTCATACCAAGGACCATTGTCACAGGGCAGTGTGATTACAGCCATGGGACACTCACTCTGAGGGAGGACAGGGGACATTCCCCGCAACACTCTCTTTAGTGTTCTCTGTTGGAGGAGCAATGCTAATAAATAGGGACACTCTAATCTCTGGCTGTAAGCCTTTTCCTGCTACCAGTACCTAATCTTGGGGGTTGCACTGACTTCCAGATAACCTCTAATGAGACAGCACCGACTCCACTTAAGGACTATGCTGTGCTGCACAGAAGCTGACGTGCACTCAAGGTGAACCCAAATTTCTTCACATTCAGACTGGAAATACCACTGAGTTATCACTTCCTTACAAGACTTCCAGCAACTCTAGTCATGGTTAGGGCGGCACCCAGCAGAGGCAACATGGAAATGAAAAAGGCTGTCCTAACACTTCTGGAAAAAAACCATTTGAATTTGGTTCTAAAAATGGCTGAAGGATAAGGGGAGAGAGAGGTCTCATGAGCTGCTGAGCCTGCATGAGACACCCAGGACTCCAAATGGCTATTTGTGCCTAAGGCTGGATTTGAACCTTTTGCAAATTATAGTGGTAAACACTGATGCTGAAAGCAACCTGGTTGCAACAGTGCCTTGCCAAGCTTTCACTTGGGAAATAGGATAGATCAGGTTGTGCCTGAGTCGGTAATGAGACTCTTCATTTTGTGCAGTAAATAGAGGCAGCTCTGAAATGAGCAAACAAAATGTTAACTGTTCTCGGGCCAGCATTTATTTTAGCTGTGCCAATGCTGGATGGCAAATTAATCTACTTTCTTGCAGTGCTTGTCTCTGTCCCACTCCAAGCAAATTCTCCTCTGTTACATCCAGGCAACTCGGATGGCACCAATGTAAATAACAGATGTATAGGTTCAAATTCTGTCTTAGAACAAGGCAGTCTGACAATCCCAGTTCAAATTCCCACTGACTTCATGGATAGTATAGACTGCAGAATCAGGTCCTAGATTATGTCTTAAATTAAAACATTAGACTGGTATGTGTTGTTGAATGCTGGGAATAACACCACCATACATGTGGCAGAGTCATTACTGAGAAGATAGTGTTGTATAATTTTGCTGTACTCACTGGGTAGTGTTTGGGGGGCCTTATCTATCCCTTTCCTTCAATCACAGACAGAAAATAATCATTTACACTGAGACCTCTATGCACTGGTTTGGCAAAGAGGCCTGAACATGGGAGTCTTTTACATTTACTGTCATGAGACGCAGGCCCCAGAGACGTACAATGTATACTTTTAGAGAGATGAGGCAGGTGAGGTAGTATCTTTTCTTGGACTAACTTTTGTTGGTGGAAGGGTCCAGCTCTAGAACTTCCAGAAGCTCTTTTTCAGCTCTGGGGTAGGTAACGAGAGTGTCTGAGCTAAAAAGTTGGGACAGATTGTTAGGCATAAGAGGTTCATCCATGCTGTAGGAGACCACTTAAAATGAAGTGGGCAGGTAAGGCTTAGCAGGCAGTCAGGCCTGACATTAAGGGGTGGCAACCAGGGCAATTGCCCAGGGCCCCATGCCACAGGCAGTTGCTCAGACTTCAGCTTTAGGCCCGAGCGGCGGGGCTCGGGCTTCGGCTTTCTGCCCTGGGCCCCAGCGAATCTAATGCCAGCCCTGCAGGCAGAGGGTGTGTGTTACAAATTGTTGCAATAAGCCAGTTGTGATAAAACCAGTGTCTGTTTAGTCCATGTTTTTAGTGTCTAGCAGAGTTATGAATTATACCGCAAAGAATGTTTATTTTTCTTACTAACACTTTATTACAGATAAACAGGATTGATGACACTACAAATTATTTTCTGTGTTTGTGTGTGTGTTTATCATCCTCTTGAACTAACGCTGCTGTATTCCTTACCTTTGGTGAGGCAGCATAGGCTGAGTTACAATAGATATACATATTGGACCAGAAGCTCAGCTGGTGTAAATAAGCATAATTGCATTAACTGCAGTGGAGCTACATGGATTAACACCACCTGGGATTCTGGCCCCAGGTGTTTTTTCACAACACTTGCAATTTGTATAACCTTAAAAATCCACAGGGAAAGTATTATTTTTAAACAAGTGAATTATTAAATTCTCAGCATCTTCAATATAACTGTGAAAGACTAAGCAATATATAACTGTGCCGCATATCTTCTGGAGTTGGAAATAATTTCCCCATCAGTGAATTTATGTACTAATCTTGCATTTGTTGTATTTCTACTGACAGTATAAGAAAAATCCAAATTAAACAGAGCCTAACATTGTTCCTGCAATCAACTAAAATTCTTGACTAGTTAATTAGAAAAACAAAAATATATTGTACCAGATACAATCTTTTTCCAATCTGCTTTACTGCAGTAATTTGTAATCTTTGATTACAGCTCTTGGAATATATAAGTGGAAAAGTATGTTTATTTATCGGCCTGTTGGGATTCTTTTGCTGAAATAGTACCACACAAAGCAATAGTTTTGGCACTCCCATCTCCCTATATATTTGGGATCAAGAGTAAATCATAGATAAAGGGCATCATTCTCATTTCAATCAGGCTGGTGCAAATCAAGAATAACTCCAGTGAAATCAATTAAGTTATACTGTAAAAATACTTTGACATCAGAAGCAGGCGCATATTTAAGTGGAGTACAGAATGATAGATTACAAAGTAGCAGCCGTGTTAGTCTATATCCGCAAAAAGAACAGGAGTACTTGTGGCACCTTAGAGACTAACAAATTTATTTCAGCATAAGCTTTCATGGGCTGCAGCTCACTTCTTCAGATGCATAGAGTGGAACACACAGACAGAAGATATTTACACATACAGAGAACATGAAAAGGTGGAAGTACGCATACCAATTGTAAGAGGCCAATCTCTATCAAGCATTCTTAAAACTACAATACCAACCTGCTGAAGTGAAAAAACAGATTGACAGAGCCAGAAGAGTACCCAGAAGCCACCTACTACAGGACAGGCCCAACAAAGAAAATAACAGAATGCCACTAGCCGCCACCTTCAGCCCCCAACTGAAACCTCTCCAGCGCATCATCAAAGATCTACAACCTATCCTGAAAGATGATCCCTCACTCTCACAGATCTTGGGAGACAGACCAGTCCTCACTTACAGACAGCCTCCCAACCTTAAGCAAATACTCACCAGCAACCGCACACCATACAACAAAAACACTAACCCAGGAACCTATCCTTGCAACAAAGCCCGATGCCAGCTCTGTCCATATATCTATTCAAGTGACACCATCATAGGACCTAACCACATCAGCCACACCATCAGGGGCTCGTTCACCTGCACATCTACCAACGTGATATATGCCATCATGTGCCAGCAATGCCCCTCTGCCATGTACATTGGCCAAATTGGACAGTCTGTACGCAAAAGAATAAATGGACACAAATCTGACATCAGGAATCCTAAGATTCAAAAACCAGTGGGAGAACACTTCAACCTCTCTAATCACTCAGTGACAGACTTGAAGGTGTCAGTTTTGCAACAAAAAAACTTCAAAAACAGACTCCAAAGAGAGACTGCTGAACTCAAATTAATATGCAAATTAGACACAATTAACTTAGACCTAAACAGAGACTGGGAATGGTTGGGTCATTATACTCATTGAATTTTTTTCCCACCATGTTAAGTTCTCCTCACACCTTCTATGGGCCATCTCGATTATCACTTCAAAGTTTTTTCTTCTGCTGCTACTGATAGCTCATCTCCATTGATTGGCCTCTTACAATTGGCATGCGTACTTCCACCTTTTCATGTTCTCTGTATGTGTAAATATCTTCTGTCTGTGTGTTCCACGCTATGCATCTGAAGAAGTGAGCTGCAGCCCACGAAAGCGTATGCTGAAATAAATTTGTTAGTCTCTAAGGTGCCACAAGTACTCCTGTTCTTTTTATAAAATGATAATGCACTTGATTTTGTGAGTTTACTCTTTTCCTTTATACGCTTTCATTACAGACTTTGTGTCTAATCCCCTTTGTTTTTTTTATTAACGTCAAGGTAATTTAGGATTATGACACAGTTCAATCCTTTTTATGTCATGGGAGAGTTGCAACGAAATCATTTTGCCCTGGTAATTCTATAGTAATCAGTTATCTAGATGCTGCACTGACATTACATTGTTCTCTCTTTGTAAACTCAAATCACAACAGCATTTCAATGATAGATTTTGCTCTGATGTAAACTGGTGCAACTTCGTGGAATTCAGTTAGGGTCCCTTACACCAATACATTTTGGCTCAATGTCTTTAGGTCCACTGAAATCCATTTTGCTATTATAGCCTACATTCTAACAAGTTTATAATGGCATCACATACAGAACTCAATAGACTTCCAGTGAAATTGTTTCTTTTACTGTTTTAACCTTATTTGGAAACTCAGTCTCTGTAGTAGTACACTCAGGGCCGGCTCCAGGGTTTTGGCCACCCCAAGCAGCCCCAAAAAAAAAAAAAGACCACAATCGCGATCTGCAGCGGCAATTCGGTGGGAGGTCCTTCGCTCGGAGCGGGAGTGAGGGACCGTCCTCCGAATTGCCCCCGAATAGCAGGACTTGCCGCCCCTCTCCGGAGTGGCTGCCCCAAGCACCGGCTTGCTAAGCTGGTGCCTGGAGCCGGCCCTGAGGACACTGGAACCATCGTGAGGATGTTGACAGGAGTGAACAGGGACTTAACATCACTAAAAAAAGAAGCCTGTAAGAAAGAAATATTGTATATGTTCTCTGTCATTTTTCAAACTTAAATACCTCATTTTTCTGAAAGAAGTTGAACTTGGGGAGAGAGGATGTTTACACTCTGGCTGTGTTTGGTTCTAGGAAGTGCTATCTTTCATACAAGTACAGTACTATCTAGCTAGCTTTGGTACTTATCTAGTGCCCATTACCATTACACCTGAGTGCTTCACAATCTTTCATGTATTTCTCCTCACTACTGCCCTTTGAGGTAGGGAAATGCTATTAAACCCATTTTACAGATGGGGACAAAGCAACAGAAATGCTGAGGCCCAGATCCTTAAAGGAATGTAGGCTTTTAACAGCCATTGAAATCAAAGTCATATCAACTTTCAAGCAAAAAGCCTCTAAGTAATTTAACAAGACATCAAAATTCATGAAGCCACAGGGAGGAATCAATAACCCATTCTTTTAAATCTACAATGTAACATATTCTCTTTTGGAAATTTATATTTTTGCCATTTTACAAAACAGACTGAAACCATTTTAGGAATATGCATTGAGACAGACATAGTAGATTGGAATGACCTGATTCTCCATAGCCCTGCACCTTATTTTGTGATTTCCACTGAGCAGAGTGAGTGTAAAATGTTATCACATCCAAATGTTCACTGGTGTAAATGATGACACAAATGTAGGGCAATGAAGCTTAGGTCTTATGCCTTGACTCCCATCCAGTTGTAGAGGAATGAGCGATTGAATCCTCAGAACGAAAATGTCTCCGTGAACTAGTTCATTATTCTGTTTTCAAGGATTAAAAATGAATTGGGTATCTTTTTTTATAGTAAGCTCTTTTAAGTTTGAAGTTAGGAAGAGAATGTAAGGAACCCAGGATGATAAATTTCAGTGACCTCTCAACCATGTGTGTAAAGCAAAGGCTCTGTAACTTAGTGAACTTGCTAGCTTGTTTTTCACTTGTGGGGAAAAAAACAAAACAAGAACTGGCTTATCCACAGGGCAAAATGAATCAGGTATTACTTCATGCTCACAATACTCTTTAGATTTTAATTAGTCTTTAAGCTGCGACACTGTCAGCTTTTTATCTGCTAAGCAGAGCTAGGGTGGGTCACAATCTGGATAGGACACTACTAACAGGAATAAGTGCATTGCATTGGTAATCCAGCAGGTGATGTGCCCATCATGGCATTCATGAGCACTGCTCTTCTGAAGAGGCCGTCTTTCACACGAAATGAGAATACCAGGCCTTGACTCCAGCACTTTATTCTATTTAACATCTCACGGCACTTTTCAGGAGAGGAGCTGTGTTAATCCTAGTGCTCTGGCCCAATGCCAATTTGAATAATTGAATTCTGCCTCCATAAGAGCCCTCTCCTCCCCCTCCAGTAATTTCAACTGGATACAATGTTCTCCACTTTCCATCCTAAACTGTTGTGTAGCATTGCTGTGAGCTGTTAAAACAATTCCAGTTGCGTTTCAGTGGTGGGCAGGTAGGAAATCATGTGCATGCCAAATTGGATGAAAAGTGACAGATATGCAAGAGCCTTATCAGAACGTCAGAATTTACACAGAGAACTGGCGATGTCAGAATATATTTCATTTTGGAGAAACACTCCATTCATATCCCATTTTTGCCCCCACTTGATTCTCCTTATATGATTCTTTTGGGTTCATTGTGGTGCCTAGCTGAAACTGCTTGCCATATTGTTTCATGGAGCTGCTGCCAGGAATGCCATGAGAAAAGAACAGCAAGCCTCTTCCCTCGGTTCCCATATGCTGATCCCATCCATTACATACAGCAGGTAGGTTAGGACTTGAGAAACTCAAGCTCAGCTCTGCCCTTAAGAGCACCTGAAACAAACAGCGGAGTGAGGCTCTAAGGTGATAGGTCACTGAACCCCAGGCTTTAGGACTCATTTCTCTCCCATCAAAATTCATTTCTCTCCTCTTACATTTAAAAGCAGCCGCTGGCAGCACAGGCAGCCAATGTTTTTGATTATTCTTTAATCTAGTTATTGCAAGGCTTGCTTTTTAATGACATGTACAACCACCTTTGCCTAGCAATAGGGTGGCAGGATGGCTACTGCTGGCATCACTTCCTTAAAGAGAAGTGGCATCCACTCTAGCATTGGGTGGTTTGCTATCCCTGCTGAAAATTTACAGAGCCTACCCCATCCAGGGCAAACTCTCAGCCTTGCCCAAGCTAGTCCCAAGTCAGGACCTCTGGGTGCTAACAGTGGGCTAGATTCTCCCTTGCATCTGAGCTCAGCTCAGCACAGGAGCAGGGAGGAGCCATCAGGGAGCTGGTTACAGCTCTCTGATTTTCACAGCCTGGGCTCCACACGAGTTAGGCCACTGGAATATGGTCCCATAGAGAGACTACACCAGTGAAGCCTGGGCAAATAAAACAGAACTTGATGATGCTTGCGCTCTGCCCTGGTGTGTCTTTTCGCTCTCTGGGAATGCTCTTTATATGGTGGATTGAGCAGCTGGTGCAGTAACCAGCTCTGCTGGCTTTGCATCAGCATGGAATACCCCTTTGCCCAGGGAGTTCTCCACTGGCAAGTTACAGTCTGAATCCAGCCCCTTTGTACCACCTGAGTAATGCAAATGGGCAGGATTGTAATGCACATTTGGGCCACAGTGTGCTAACTGAGATGGCTCTAACTGCAAAATAGGAAATGTTCAAAGTGTTTTGGTTTGGGGCATTATGGAATAAGGGCCAGCTCTGAAGTTTGAATGCAAATTTCAGGCCATAATGAGAAAACACATTGAGTTAAATTCTGTTCTCAGTTGCTTTCACTGGCCTAAATCCAGAGTAACTGCACTGACTTGCATAGAGTTATTCCAGACTTACATAAATGTAACTCAGTGCAGAATATGGTCCATCAAAGCTGAATATTTCCTTGCCAATATCTGCATGAAAGCACTCATATACTCAGACGTATTTACATGCTCATTTGGAGTGGTTTGATGATACAACATCATGTTCCCAACTTGAGTTCAGCATGGCCAAGTAATGAGAATGTCTTAGCAACCACAGTGTGTGCAGATCAGCTAACTCCTAGTTTGTTCTTGTTAGAAAGTACATTTATTTGGGAGTGTGACACAGCCATCCATATGCTTTAGGGAAGCTTTTTAACTGACCCACTCTTTTGTTCAGTGAACTTAATACTGGAGAGGGGCTGCAGGTACATTGTAGTCAGATGAAGGCTAGTTGATCATCATGTTGTTCCTTTCAGAAAAGCACAGACCTGAGGAATTCTAAGGCTGAAAGCCAAGATTCAGTTCCACTCCTAGAAAAGTCAACAAAACTATTTTAAAATAGAATGATTTCATCCTGTAGCGAACCCTGAGTTACCTGCCAGTGGTACTATTAATAACCATATGTTTATCGCAGGCATGACCTAATGGAGTACAGAAACTAAAACATTTTAAAGCAATATTTGGGGCCTAGTTGTGTTAGAAGCTAAAACCCTGCTGTGAGGAAAGGAGATCAGATGAATCCAGAGTCGGATCACTGTTAGGAAATGCTGAAAAGCCTTCGTACTTAATAAAGATTTTCCCCATAGCCAGAATGCCATTCACATCAATCCTTCTTTCTGCCCTTCTTAAACCAAAAACTCAACCCCAAGCCACATTTTCTGTGGAAGAAATGGTATCAAATCCAGAGCCTCCATGAAGTGCACTGAGCATTGCCAGTCTCTTTTATGTGGAAGGCATTGCTGAGAGACCATGGTGATGGGCATCATTACAGAACCGAAAGAAAGAACAGATTCTGGAGTCCATATGTGTTGAGTGCGCTGGATCAGGCCCTGATGTTCAGATTATAGAAGAAATGTTTAACTCTTGTCCCCCATCCACTCCCCCAGGATAATATCTCTGTGTGCTCATGCACATTTTCCTTAAACTGCTGTAAATTACATGCTGTTCCTTTCTGCTTCGCAGATGATCAGTAGAAGTATCACAGTCAGCACTGAAACAAACTCCAGAAATGTACTGCAGATATTTTGTCCTCATCTGTGCGTGGCTTTTTCTTCCAACTCAAAGGTAAGGTTCCTGACAAGGATACCATCTGAAGTGTAGTTGATATAAATGCTGGGGGCAGGAGGGAAAATAGTCATGGTCCAGACTCCAATCCCTTCCTAAGAGGGCTGGATGCATCAGGGGAGAGCTGATTACACCATCCCAAAGGATAGTGCAATGGGCACAACTCCCTGAGTCACAGTCCCTCACTAGGGAGGTGCTGCCCCCTTTCTACAGCTCAGTCAGGCTCTTGAAAATTGCAGCTTTGTGTAACTTCCATTAGAGAATCTAGAACCACATGACCCTCCCCTAGTTTTAAGTTTAATTAAAGTGTAAAAGTCTGTGAATTTTTCAAGTGACCCTATGCCCAACTCCAAGGGAGGCTGAAACCGTTCATGCCTCAGTCCTGAAACAACATGAAGCTGAGCAGTTTTGATCATTGCTTTGGGATTTGCGGGTTCTTTCAGATCCGAAACCTACAGTGAAATTTCAGGGCTATGAAACCTAAATAAATGAGAACTGAAGAAAAAAATTCACAGAAACCTCCAGAACCCAACCTGCTGCATTTCACACTGCATAGCCCTCGCTGCCATTAGGTACTGGCAGTGGGATGTTGATGCACTGCCTTGGACCTTGTTTTGCCATTTACACCAGAATAAACACCATAAGACCAGAATTATCCATTCATTCACACTGCTGGCAATTTTTTTTGTACCAACTTTATACAGGGTGTAAGTGAGCACACAGGGTCTGGCTCCACTGGGAAATTACACCATGTTAGAACACGACCCCTCTCTGTCTTTCTAGCTGGGTACTTTAGCTTGCCCTGGTCACCTCAGTGTGTAAGTGCCTTCAGACACATTAGTGATTTCTCTTCAAAACACCCCTGGATCAAGTTTATCATCTAACTATGGAATGCTAATTTTTACATAACTAACAGAGATAGGTCTGAATGAAAACTCTGCATCTGATCACCCCTGGAGTGAGAAAAAAATTGACTTTGCACATTGGAGCTCAGACTCACTTCTGATCATCGGCCATGCAAGCACAGAGCCAAACACAGCAGCTTGATTGTGCTCAGTTTGAAAAGCTTTGGCTCAGGCTGTGAATGTTTAGTATTGGCTGCCACCTGCACCTCCCAACCCAATTCACCCAGAGGCTGAAGGTAGGATTCCTCCCTCTCCTGATGGCATTAGCTGCGCAGGGACACTCTGACACTAGAGGATTGTCTGTAAACAATAACAAGCGAGGTGCAAAGCATTTCCTGGATATAAGTGACCACCAAAGAGGAGCTGATGGCCTGAGGTACAGCTTTTAGCTATCAAAAGGTGATGACTAGGGAGGGAGGAGGAATGGATGTATTCACATATGGATTTTATACCGAGGGGGTGCAGTTTTAGATCTTGTAACCAATCAGCTTTGTAATGAGGGATGCCATTTCATGTGTTCCGTACTGGACAGTTTTAGAGACTTCTAAATCTCCTCCGTTTCTAGGCTGTCAAACCGCATGTTCCAAATGATCACAAAGGACATCGTTTACACCCCATACTTATGCATGAGATGGGGGTAGTGGGGGCAGATGTGCCGGGGCAGTAGGGCTGCTGACAAAATCTCAGGCACCTAATTAACCCAGTCCTCATTGGGCTGCTAAGATAGCTGCGGAGGGCCCTATCCTGTGATGAACAGACCTGTAGATGACACAGATAGATTGCTTGACTCTTCTTCAATATTGTCTTCTACCTATATAAGGGCTTTATACTCCCACCCACCAGGGTGGTATCTGAGCATCTTCTATGTAAAATCAATAGCAACAGTTAATCCCTAATGACTTCATGGAATGAGTCTCTGGCACTTTTCTCTTCCTGGGGGCAACACACTGCTTATAGCTGGGTCATGTGCTATATTTTTAAGGGGGGAGGGGTAATTGGGTGTCTAAACCCCATTCTGTCACACCCACTAAGAGGTTAAGAGACAGAGTAGCTACCTCTCCAGCTGCAGCTGATTGGCAGATCAGCAACACTTGGAATAAGAGGCTGCAGCAAGGTTGGGAGCTATCATCAGGAAACTGGGAAGAAGCCACCAAAGGAGCAGGACCAGGACGAGAAACACCCAAGGACTGGGGTGAAACCCACCAGCCTATGTGGGTATTCCTTCTCCTGCACTCCATGAACTAGAAGAAGACTGGACTGGGGTGTTGCTTCTAGGCCCAGAAGAAAGACAACATAAGGATTTGAGAATTGTGGGAACTGAACTGAAAGACTAGGAGAGCAAGGTCTGAAAGGGCCAGCCAGGGCTGGCCCACAACATTTTGGCACCTGAGGCAGGGAGCACAAATGACGCCCCCATGCCCCTCGTTTGGGCCAAAGCTTTGAAAGTTCTCAATTCTGGCTTCTTCCTGTTCTATTCTTCTCATGATACTACTCTACTACCTACCCCAATAAAGAAGAACTAACAACTTAAAATGCCTTGTTCAGAAATTTTAAGTAACACTTAACTTTCAAACACCTGAACAGCAAATGTAACTTTTCTTGTCTGCATAGTAAAAACTGGCATTTTTATCTGTTTGAATAATCAAAATGGTGCTTTCCGAGCCTTCTTGCTTGCAAAGATTTGAACTGCTTCCTGCTGAAGGTCCACAGGCTGGGCCAGCTCATGCTCTATTGAGATGGCTGCAAGGGAGACCAGGATGTCATTGTGGAGTGTAGATGTGTTTTTATTAACTTCAGCTTGGAGAAGCTGCGATCTCCACTGGCAACTGTTACAGGAAGTGTTAGAAGTATGCTCAGAGCAACAAAAGCATTTGGAAAGAGGGTGGTCATCTTATATGTGCACATATATTCCAGAACAGCCTTTGGAGTTGATCCTGCTGAAATGTATCTTGAAAGGGCTTTCAGTTCGCCCCCTAAATCACACGCATCAATATCGCGGCATGTCATCATGTGTCAACACTGTCTCTAGTGCCCTGCATTGCTGGTGTAGGTCTTCTTCAGGTATAGTGAGAAGTTTTGGAATATCATACAACATCCCAAATATACTGCTGTGTTCCTTGAGCTGCATGAAACGTTCTTCAACTGACTATATTGAACAATCTAGCACCTGGTTAAAGCATTCAACTTTGAATTGTTGTTTGGGGTCTCTTATACTGTGCCTTGTAATCAAAATGCCTTCTTCTTCGGTGACTCTTGTATTCTTGAATGGGTGTGAAAATAGCTTCAGTGTGAAGTTCCTCTGCCAACTTCCGTGCACTCTTCAGAATGTTTTGAAATCCCTCATCTGACTGGTAAGACTGTAGGTATGACTTTGCTTTGTTGCTTTGTTGTTCCATTGCTCCAGATATATCAAGGTCAACACCTTGGAGTCTCTTGCTTAGTACATTTATTTCAAACCATATGTCATGCCACAACACTAAGCCACACAGAAATTTGAAGTTTATGTATGTTTCTGGTGATTCCATTTTCCTCTGCCACTCTTCTCCCACGAACAGTTCCTGTCATAGCATTATCCTCCATAATGGTAATTATGGCATCATCTATCTTCCCAATTTGGTGTGTGATATGCTTTACTGCCTCCGCTTGACTTTCCCATTGTGTGGCACTCAGTGTTTTCAGTGTTAGAGAGGATGTTCCCAGACGTTGCTTCAAAATTTGCCACTGATGAGTTGATGCAGAGAAAAATACATAGATGCTTTGAATTACATTAAAAAATTCAGCAGCCTCACTAGAAGCTGATGCTGCATCACTGACCACCAAGTTCAATGAATGAGAACTGCATGGGACAAAAAAAGCTCGAGGGTTTAACTCTCAGATCCGTGTCTGCACTCCTCTGTTCTTTCCTCTCATGTTGGCACCATTATTGTAGCCCTGACCTCTCAGGTCAGCTATCGCAATTCCCGTATCTTCCAGCTTTTAAGAAGCACATTTGTCATACCAGCTCCTGTAGTATCATCAATGTCAATAAATTCTAGAAAATGCTCTTTTACAGTCACCATTGCAGGGACATTTTCACTAGGTTCTGTTGTTGTTACAAAATGCACCATTAAAATCATTTGTTCCATATGGCTGATGTCAGGTGTGCAGTCCAGAATAACAGAGTAATATCTTGCTGACTTCAGATCTGCCACAATCTTCTGTTTGACTTTTGTTGCCAGTAACTATATGATCTCATTTTGAATTGTTTTTCCAAGGTAATGGTGTGTGTACATTTCTTGGGTGGTGACTCTTCTTAGATGCTCCTGGAGTACAGCATCAAGCTCAGCCATCAGCTCCACAATTTTAAGGAAGTTTCCATTGTTTGGCACAGACAGCTGATCTGAAGTGCCACGCAGTGCTAGGTTTTGAGTAGCAAAGTAGTAAAGAGACGCTGATGCAATCTTCTCTTGATGCTGATCATCTATGGTCTCATCTCAAGCTCTTTCCTCTTATGGAATGCTCTCTGGTGATTTGCTGCCTTCTCATGGCATGCCAGCACAGCACTCCACCATCGCTGTGCATCTAGAGCAGAGAGAATACATATGCACCAGCAACAGACACAATTTTCTACACTCTGGGTCCTAGTGGCACCCCCTCTCCTTCCCCCAGTCTGGCACCTGAGGGGCTGCCTCAGTTCGCCTCATGGTAAAGCCAGCCTTGGGGCCAGCATATATCTGACGAAGCTGCAGACAGGCTAGAGGGACTGAGTCCCTTCACAGGCCAGGAGTTGGGTAAGGATTGAGGTGTAGAAGGGGTGTCACTGCTATGAATCTCATTGTACGATGGAAAGGCTTTTCCCAGCAGTTTATCACAGAAATGAGAGACTGGCTCTTCTTCCTTCAACTAAATCCCTGGATCAAGATCTGGGTTTGGACAGGGGTCTGTAGCTTCCAACCAATCCACTTGGTAGGAGAATCTAAATCCAAATACCCTGAACACTAGGAAGGCTGTAATCCAGAGTTCCAAGCCAAGTTTGGATCCAGAGCCAGAGACCAGACCTGTGATGTTGGTTCTGACATGTCTTTACCTACTGCCGAAGATGGCCAGAGGCATTAAAAATGAACCAAAAACCTCAGACGCCTAGTCTAGCCACTTCTCCTCTTCTGTTTAAGAAGCAATGGTGCCTCAGCATCATTACCATGGTGCAGACACATGTAGCCAGAGACCATGGCTTTAAATGGCAAGGCTCATGAATTCAGCTACAGAATTTCACTGAGATCCTCCACTCTTCTCTGCAGCTGACAGGCCCATGCTTAGCAGCACAAGTCACTGGGAAAATATTACTTCAATACTGCATACTCTGCACTGGTATCGCACTGAGTCCTATAGCATCCCCTACTGGCCAAGAGTAGCTCTGCAGCACTCTGCCTCAGTTTCCTTTTATGTTTGGGGCCCCTTAAAAGTCCACACAGTTCAGATACTTAAAACATTCGCCATCACTCCGTCTTTTTAATAGACCTCAAAACCTATAACTTTCACCCCAGTTTCAGCTGGGCTCAAGCCATCCTCCCTGAAGATCTGTCCTCTCTCTAAAGTTTACTTCTTTCACCCTACTGCCAAGCTGGGCACATCCCCTCTGCCCTGGGCATCTGTCTTGCTGCTTTCCCACCACCTTTTGTCTGCGGCTTGGCCTTCTCCACTGGCCTTCCCAACCCTGGCTCATTCAGGGCCCTCCTGGAACCTTATCACTCTCTGACAGCATCTCCCAACCACCTGCAACTCTTTCCCCCTTTATAAGGCTCAGGTGCCTTCCCTTAAGTCCACTTGGGCAGCAGGTCATCAGTCCAGGAGCACTGGACCCCACTGCCTCCTAAAGGGGCCAGTTCAGTTCAGGGTCTCTGACCTGGTTTTCAAAGTCTTGCATTGGATTAGTCCTGGCTACTGGAGAGATTGTCTCTCTCCATCCAGCCATGGCCTACTTTGAAGGCCATATTGCACTTGAATGAGGAAACTATCAGCCAACACGGTGAGGCTGACAACTGGGACTGGAAGACGCTTCCCAAGACCAAGACACTGGATCTCCCTCTCAGATGAGAGAACAGCCACTAACCTCGCTGCATTCAGAGTTAAGTGCAACTATCACTGACAGTACTCTGCTCATGCTGACAGGGGCATTTTCATATTCAGAGTAAGAAAGGAGGAGACAGAAGCCTGTCTGTTGCTGAAAGGGGCTCGTTACCCTTATTTTTGTTGTTTGGATTGTAAACTCTTTGGGGCAGTGGCCATTGCTGTGTTCTGTGTACAGCACAATGGGATCCCGGGGCATGGTTGGAGCTTCTAGCTCTTACCTTAGTTAGTCCATCCCATGCTTTGCTGCATATTGGGCTACCCACATTTGCTATCCTTGCCTGTCAACTGCCCATCTCTCCAAATCTTCCATTTCATGTTGAGGTGCTTGATGTCATTCAGAACTGTTCATTTCCATGTTATTCACGGTCTTTCTCTTTCTTCTTGTGTTTTCTGGCTTCCATTCAAGGGCAGTATTTGGTAAGCATTCTTTTTCCATTCTCAGCACGTCCCAGCCACTGATGTCTTCTTTTGTAGATTATTTGTGAGAGGGTACCTTGTCCGGTAATTTTTCTGACTTCTTCATTCGTCTTCCTATCTCTATATGTTATTCCCAATATTCTTCTCAAACAGTTGTGATGACATGCATGCAGCTTTTGCATATCTATCTTGGTAAGTTGCCATATCTCACTGCTATATATTGTGATAGCGATAACAATTGCTTTGTACACATTCAGTTTTGTCTTGAGGGAGATGTTTTTGAGTTGCCAGAAGTTTTTGAGTCTTCCAAATGCAGCGTTTGCCTTCCCAATTCTTATTATTATTTCCTCGGAACTAGTACCATCTTGATGGTACTTCCAAGATACGTAAAATTGTCCACCTTCTCCAGTTTCTCTTCTTCAGTTTTGATTTCTGTCCGTATAGTCCGCATTAACATGACTTTACATTTCTTTGCATTGTATCTCAAACCTATCTTCTCCATTACTTCTTTCACTTGGTTTGTGCATTTTTGTAGTTCATTGGCATCTTCACTGATAAGAGCGATGTCATCAGCAAAGTCTAGATCAAATAGCCTTGAATTGTTCCATTTTAGGCCATATGTATCACTGTCACATTGTTTTAATCCATAGTCGATGACTAGCATAAGCATAAACAAAAAAGGAGACAGGATGCACCCTTGCCTTACCCCTGTCTTGATGCTGAATGGCTTACTCAATCCATTTTCCATTTTAATGCAGCACTTTGAGTTGGCGTAGAATGTCTTCATAATGTTAATTAATTTTGTTGGAATTCCATATTGTTCCACAATTTTCCACATTGTTTCTCTATTTACACTATCGAATGCCTTTTGTCCACAAAACTGATGACAAGACTGCCTTGGAATTCAATTGTGTTCTCAATAATCCGTCTCAGGGTGAAAATAGCATCTGTGCATGATCTCCCTTGTCTAAATCCAGATTACTGTTCACACAATACAAATAATAATTGTGGGAAGCAATCAGCTACTATGGTGATAGGCACTAATACAAGAACCCACATAAGTAAACATTAAGGAAGTCATAAGCAAATTCCAACTGTCACCATTCCAACTGTTTCTTCACATAAGCATCTTCCCTAGCCAACCATATCCCTCCTATACCGCTGTAAAACACCCCAAACTTTGGATTGTCTGTTTAATGAAGTCACACGCTGATTGCCCACAGTCCCTGTCCCGCACACAAATTAAACAGCAGAATCAAGTGCTGCTGGCTTTGATGAAGTGTTTTATGCAGTTTCTGTTGGACTGCTGTATACATGCAGGCAGTGTTTCCCAAACTTGGGACGCCACTTGTTTAGGAAAAGCCCCTGGTGGGCTGGGACAGTTTGTTTACCTGCTGCGTCCACAGGTCCGGCTGATCACGGCTCCCACTGGCCGCGGTTCACTGCTCCAGGCCAATGGGAGCTGCTGGAAGCGGCGGCCAGCACATCCCTCGTCCCGTGTCGCTTCCCACAGCCCCCGTTGGCCTGGAGTGGCGAACCGCGGCCATTAGGAGCCGTGATCGGCCGGACCTGCAGACACAGCAGATAAACAAACAGGCCTGGCCCGCCAGGGGCTTTTCCTAAACAAGCGGCGTCCCAAGTTTGGGAAACACTCCATGCAGGGAACGCAGCTGCAGCTGCACAGCAGATGCTCCCAGCATGCCCTGCCATGCCTAACAATATGTATTTGTATATTTTAGAAAGTGCACGCTGGGCCATAAATCGGGCACACACAGCAGTGATGCGGTATCGCTCCCTGGATTTGAGAACCTCACGGAGGGCTACAACAAATATCTCAGGCCATACTTTGGTGGTACGTCAACAGAACATTTCAGTGTCTGATAAAACGATTATATAATCAGTAGTATTTGCATGGAGAGAATAATGTTTTGTGGGTTTTCTCTAACAAGCACTAGTTTATCTGTCCCTGTTAAATTAGCTGGGGCTGGGACTATGTGCCCAAAGTCCATCCTCACCTACTCCATCCAATTCTGTTTGCTCAGTGGGACTGTATGTGTATGACTGAAGGCAGAATTTATTCCCTTCGGACATATTTGTCTGTGGAATAAAGAACAGGAAGCTTAGTGAGTTGTGATACCTGTCAAATTAGCTACATTGGCCTAAATTCTGCCCTGTTATAACCACGCAGCCCCTTTGTGTCAGTTTGTCCCCTTGGTGTGGCTGTGTATTCGTTAATGGACATCCATTTTATAAGGGTCATTGTGGCTGCAAATGAATGAAGCCTGGCTCCTTGAACTGCAGCATTGCTCACTTATAACTCCCTTCCTGTTTAGTCCCAGTCTCTGGGGATTTGTTTCCACTGTGGAACTATATACACTAAATTCTAAACAGCCTATGCCAGGGCTTTGCCTTAAATGTTGTGAAGGGACAACCTTCTCAGTGCACAGAGCATGTCTGGACGTTCTGTGAAGTGCAGATGACCAAGCCTCAGGCAGTCTGATTACGACCCCTATGCCATGTAATGTAGCTGGTGTACCTTGGCTTTGTCTTACACCTTTTTCACTTCTCTCTCTTTATCTTCCTCCTGTGGTGATAAATCTCTACAATAGTGGAGTTACATAGAGTAATGACCACTAAGTCTGGTATTGTGGAATAATACCAGCTCTTCATTGAAATTTGTCCCATAGGACAACAGATGGTTAAAAAATAGAAGAGAGAAGTTTAAATGCATGCAAGTCAATATCAGCACAAGTTTAATATGTTCATAACATATTGGGTAAAAATTGTCAGGACTCTGGCTCCTAAATAACTATCACTTTTGAAAATGGGATCTAGCTCCTAAATCACTTTGGCACTTTTGAAAATTGTCTTTTTTGCAACTTGAAATCTTAGTAGGCAAATTCTAGATACATTTAAAAAATCTTGTTAAACCTAACTGACTTTTAGAAAGTGGGTGGCTTCAATTCTAACTGGCAAGCTATATAGGATTGAGCAAGTCATATAGGTGAAAAAAGTACACGTGTTGACTACATAGATATATATGGCCTGTTCCTGAAATGTGGTGACCACCTGCAAATCCTGTTGACTTCAGCGCAATTTGGGGTGCTCAGCACCAATCAAGTTCAGGTCCCTGTGGCCTTAGGGCTTGATTCTGCCGTCCTTATGCACCCAAATCTCCCCCTGAAACCAATGGGAATGAAGTATTGGGCCCAGTGCATATGACTGTTTCTGATCTGTGGGTTATGAAGGAAATGTTCTAATATGTTACTGTGCCATATATTTGCTACTGTGCTGACGGGATTTGATCTTCCTCATGTTCACCCTTATTACAATAAAAAGAGGCAAAATATAAACTGACTTACACTAATGTCTTCTGACATTTCCTAGGATGGAGCTGCCCTCTTGTGGTGAATCCTAGCTTCAGTGCTCAAAAAGAGGCAGCCACACTACCAAGCTATGTGGTTCTGTCAATGTAAAATTTAGTGTGTATAGACACAATGAAAGGGGATACTTTGCCTCCATTTTGTCATGTGTTTTACTCACTGACAAGCTACCTCCTTTCTAGCTAACGGCTGTTCTTCAAAGGTTTCGCTTTACGGGAGCTGAAGTGAACTCCACAAAGGGCTCACCCAGGCCCATAAGCACCAATGAGGTCTGCTTTGTCACCTGGTGTGGGTCCTGTGTGCTGAGGAGAATTTCACCCCATATGTACTGAAATCTGCTAACTAAATTTCTAGTAGGGCCCATTTCCTGACTTGGGAAACACCTGCCCAGGGGACAGGAAACCCCACAAGTTCTGACTTCGTTGTTCTACTAAGTGGACTGAGTTTTCTTCCACCTCTACAGAAATGGCAGGGGTTTGGCCTCCTAAGCCCACAAATCTTCCTGACCCCAATGCCCCACAATTCATGCTCCCCATAGAGCAGTGATGCCCACTGGCTGCTGTCCCACCCAAGCCACCCGTTGTGGGGGGGAGACAGGGTATTCACTGTGCACTACCTCTGAAGGACAACATGTGAAGATAACGTTGTTTACAGTGATTTCCTGTGGGTAAGGAAGCTGGGGGGCAGGGAGGGCAGGTGGGGAACAGTGGCACAGACAGCACCAGTCTCCATCTGGCTCTGCACCTGGTCCATACCCTCCTAAAGTACATCTACTGAGAGGCTTTTATGAGATCAGGCAAATAAGGAACAATGGCAGAGAGCTGGCAATTCCTCTTCCATCCTCTCCATATAGGCTCCGGCCAGCTGGGTTCTCTGTGCTCAGTGAAGCAACAGGGTCAAATGGGCCGTATCCCAGGAGACAGAGCAGATTTCCAAAGCTGGGTGTGCAAAGGAGAACATGTATCTTTTCTCCATAAAGCAAATCTCTCTTCCCATATACTTCCAGTGCACCTTACAGCACTCTGTCCTCTGTTCAACTCCAGTTACAAGGCAGGACTGAGGTGGCCACATTAAAACAAACCTAATACGCTGTCTGCTGCCAAACAATGGTTCACTGGGGCACAATGGTCACTCACTGTAAAAGATTTCCTTAGATCCCGTTTGGCAGGTTCTCGGGGTGCCGGGCTCAGCACTCTGGGACGGGGGAGGTCAGACTCTGTGTACAGATAGTTGGGAGGGTCCCTAGATCAGGTTTCCACTATGAGCTTGTGTGTACACTGCAGCTGGGAGGTGTAATCGCAGCACATGGAGATGTACCTGAGATAGCTTTGATTTGAGCCCAGTGATCACTTTCAGTGAGTGGTGCTGCTCACATGAAAGGCCATGTCAGTTGATTAGACTCACAAAGGTTGACACCTGAATCACTTATAAATCCCTGAATAACCAGGATTGTAGGGAACAAAATCTCACCCTCCCAAACTCAGGGACAGGCTGCAGGACTGTAGAGGGAGAGTGAGGCTGGGGACTCTGCCGTGCTTTGCATCAGGAAAAAGCTGTGTGGTTCAGTGGACAGGACATAACTAGGGATCGGGGTGGGGCTCAGTCCTATTCCTGCTTTTGGTTCTGACTCACTGGGCAAGTCGCTTAATTGCTCCAGGACTCAGTTTTCTCATCTGAGAAATGAGGATAATAATTCTTACCCACCTCTAGAGCATTCTGAGATTGCGCCATGGAAAGTGTTATATAACAACTCAAGATTGTTATCATTACATATGCTGAGCCGTGTGTAGCCCTTGATTTCTGTGGCTGATTGCAATGGAAATATTGCCTACCAGGATTGCCTGGGTGTATGGCCACTAGTGCTGCACGTGATCATTTCTGTCCGCTGATGCCACCAAAGAAATTGGCAGCACAAGTCAAAAGTTTTTGAGCATGAGATTTCACAACCCAAACAGTCTGCTCATGTTTAACTCTCTGAAATTTAGTCTAGTTCTTTGGTCGCTGGCAGCAATAGGGACACCCCTATATGTAGGCTTGGAAGGATTAGACTTTTATAGGTAAATGTTGATTGCATCATACTTTTTCATCGGTTTGCACACGTATTTCCATCAGTAATAATCAAAATAGACAGTTAGGCAAAGTAAGACCAATGCTGCTTGAGAACTTATTAGAATTTGATTTTAAGGCTATGTATTTTGTATATTTTGATATTTGATGTTGACAGTTTGGTTTAATGGTTACAAAGCTTTAACTTTTTTAATCTGTCTACTGTCATTAAATAATTGTCTGACCTCCCTGTAGTTTCCCACAACTGTGAAAATGTAAATAGCTAGATACAAATCTTTAAAAAGCTTTAAAATAAACATTGATATTATGCATCAAAATTATAAAAAAAAATCTAATTCTTGCAAGACTACCTATGTGTGCTGCTTGATTGAGTGCAGTGAACTGAATTCCATACTGAATGCTAAGTGTCCATTTCTTTTGTTTAGTACACAACAACATAGTGTTACCTTCACCCTTTCTTCACTCTAATCTAAGCCTCTCTATCCCTCCCAGGGAAACCTGTTCAAATAGCATTGAGCCTGGACGTTGCAAGTATTTCAAGTATATCTGAGAGTGACATGGTAAGTGACTCAGTCTCGATTACATACTGAGGAGAAAGGGGCCAGTTTGGCTCTGCTGCTCTAGAGGGGATCCAAGTTCGAGACACCAGAGTTGGA
The DNA here is from genome assembly GCF_027887155.1 of Malaclemys terrapin pileata. NCBI lineage: Eukaryota > Metazoa > Chordata > Testudines > Emydidae > Malaclemys > Malaclemys terrapin. The sequence goes on from NC_071512.1 coordinate 32,222,350, forward strand.
GACCAAGAGTGACTGATGATTTGGGTGCCTCTGTTCTTAGGAGCCCAGTGTGGCAATTCCCAACTAAGCCACAGACATCCTATGACCTTGGGACCAGATAGTCATTTGGGACCAAGTCCTCAAAGGTATTTAGGCATCTAACTCCCTTTCAATGGGAATTGGGTGCCTAAAAACCTTTGACAATCTTGGCCGTGGTCTCCCTGTGCTCAGCTGCTCTTCTGCAAAATGGGGATAATAGCACTTTCCTCACTCACAGGGCTGCTGTGAGGATCAAATCCATTCAGAATTCCCCATTCACAAGCACTCAGGTGCTACAACCGAGGGGATATAAGGACTGAGTTAGAGACAGAGACAGGGGGCTGACTGTCAAAAGGCAGGAGCTCAGCATGTCCTGAATGCCGGTCCCTTTTGAGGGGTCTGAAGCTGGGCACCAAAAATGGTGGCACACAAAGTTATTATTCACAATGGAAGATCTTAGCCATGGGCTGCTGCTGTTATAGCATTTCATCCCCCCTTCTGTTTTCCTGCAGAGTCTCCTCTTGCAGGCTTAGGCATGACACTGAGCGTTGCTCCAGAAGCCACCTCCAGTCCTCCTCTTTAGCCTTCAAATTGTGGAGGAGTAAAGCAGATTAAAGCTGAGGAGAAAGCCCTCTGAACATTAGGCTAGAAGGGCCATCACCCCAAGGGGAAATATAAAGGGAAACCTTCACCAAAACAGGGTATTTTCATGAGTCTAGTTTCCCACCCCTTGTAAAACTATCCCTTTCTACAGCATATATTTCCTCCACATCCCACCTAAATTCCCCTTGTGTCAAGGAGAACATTATAGAGACATACTCTATGGCTAGATAAATAATTGAAATGACCCAGAGGTTTTCCCCTTCATCACCAGTATTAATAATTCACTATACTGAAACTCTTAACAGTTCATCATTTCAATCACTTAAGTCGTAGAGTAGAACTTACTCCCTCACTTCCCACACACACACACAACAGTCTGAGAATCAAATCTGAAGAGCGAGGATAACATAATTTATTTAGCACCTTTCATACCGAAGGATTTTACAAACCATCTATTGAACATAAGGGAATTGATTCATCTGCCACTGAAATGCAGCCATGTCTGGGCAGGAACATGGTAGCTGTATAACGATGCAGAACAACACTACACAGTCATGAAAGCTGCATTTAGTTCATCTGCAAACTAGAGAGCCAAGGATTGCCACAAGGTCTGGTTATGTATCCAGGAGGCTCAGTAAAGAACTGTCTTTGTATCCATTACAACTGAGCCCTGTTTTTCCCTTTATCATGGGGGCACTATAAAAATACTTCATCCACTTGTAACTGCTGGGGAGATTTTTAGGCAGGCTGGATATTGCAACCAAGTTGAAATTTGACCAGGACACTAGAATTAACACTCCTACTCTTGCAAAACGTTCTGTGAGATCTTCAAGGACAACAGTTGGTCAAGATCTTGTTTTTTGACTCTCCTACCTAAAACTTCAGTCCCATAGCATCCCTAGTCCCTGGCTTGGGCTCAGTTTAGTACCGACCTGACAGAAGAGTAACACTACAAGCTTTGACTGCACTTCCTACTTTATTTGGCTTAAATAGCATGTTATTTTCTTACATTTCTTCAGCATATCACCCCCAAAATACCTCTCCTCTAAGCACAACCCACCCGCCCCATTTGAGTGATCTAAATATAGCTCCCAATAGTGAATGAAGGGAACAAATATTGTACAGGACCAGTGGCATGACTCATTCGTGGTCCTGCTTATCTCCATTACTCCAAACTGTGTTATTCTTCTCATCATCTACTATGCATAATCTTTCCTTCCCTTACACAATTGCCTTCCATGGCTTAAGCAAACGAACTTTCAATAGGGTGAATAGGTGAAATGCAGGTGAGTGTTTGCTCTTGGACTTTTAGCTCTGGTGAAAGGCCAATGCAGCTGTATTTGAATACCTGCTCTCCCTCTATGTGGCTATATATATATATATATACATCAATTACATATGAAATAGCTTCCAGTATGGGAAAAATATATAAGTAACCTACACACGAATGCAGTATATATATATATATATAGCCACATAGAGGGAGAGCAGGTATTCAAATACAGCTGCATTGGCCTTTCACCAGAGCTAAAAGTCCAAGAGCAAACACTCACCTGCATTTCACCTATTCACCCTATTGAAAGTTCGTTTGCTTAAGCCATGGAAGGCTTATAGTATATATATATATATATATAATACACTGCATTCGTGTGTAGGTTACTTATATATTTTTCCCATACTGGAAGCTATTTCATATGTAATTGATGTAGGGGCTTGAGTAAGCCAGTCAACCTCTCTGCTTCTCTGTTTTCTCAGATGGAGATTATGATCCTTACCCACCTTAATACTTACTTATGTAAAGGGCTTTAAGGTTTAGGAGTGAAAAGCACAGTATAAGACTAAGTATTATGATTATGATTGTTTATTGGGTATGAATACATGAAAAACCTCAAGCAAACAGAGGAACTAAGTTCAGAATTCAAGTCTACCAGCTTTGTCCTGTGTGTTTTAAGCTGAGTTTTGGTGTGTTACATGCCCTACATTTAATGCTATGGCTGTATCCTTTAGGAAAGACAGCCAGAGGTCTGGATATTGTAGCAAAGGAGGGTGAAACAAACACACACACAGAGTTTGTGAAGACTATGCCTAAGCCTCCTTAATACGTTTTGGACGTAGGAGGTGGACACCAATGCCTCATAAACATTCTTGCTGCGTGTCTTCTCACACCTGCCTTTCTCCTTCAGGACTACACTGCTACAATATATCTGCGGCAGCGCTGGACGGACCCCCGCCTGGTTTTTCATGGCAACAAGAGCTTCACTTTGGATGCTCGTCTAGTGGAATTGCTATGGGTGCCAGACACATATATTGTGGAGTCTAAACGGTCTTTCCTGCATGACGTTACCGTGGGGAATCGTCTTATAAGATTATTCTCCAATGGCACTGTCTTGTATGCATTAAGGTAAGTCACGTACTGGTGGTGAAGAGCAAATTATTAAAACCACACCGGATCAGAATGTACGTAGGCTGGTGTGGCCATCATGGTTAACAAGAGCTTTGGAGTCAACAGGCCCCTGGTTTTGACATTATTTTCTGGATCTCAGCGTAATTTAATTGCTCCTTCACTGCAGTTGCACATTCCTCCCAGTCAGTGCAGTAGTTATCTTGTATTATTTCTATTGCATTAGTCCCTAGGAACTCCAGTCAAGGATCATCATCCCCTTCCTCTCCCCCCCCCCCCCCCCATATCCTCCTTGTGGTAGGTGCTGTACAGAGCAGTAACACGGAAGACAGTCCCTGACCAGGGACCTTACAATTTCAGTGACAGACAAAAGATGGCAGATGGATAAAACAGAATGGGCTAGAAGAATGTGAGGGGCGGAGGAAACAAAATGAACAAACTTTAGCAGAAAACTGGAAGTCTTGACTTGCTGCTTGCTTAACCAATACCAGCCAGTGGTGATCTGTAGGTATCACATGAATATTCAGTTAAAGCCACTTGTGTCATTTCCCCATTAATTTCCCATGCTCATAGGGCCAAACTGTGCTCTCTCTTACTCCAATGTTAATCCTGAGTCATTCTATCTCCGCTGACTTAGACTACACTGGTATAACTAAGCTCAGAATTTATACGTTAGGCTGCAACTTCTCTGGTGTTATTAGTGCATTGATTTCAAAAGTCAGAACTATCCAAAAGCCTGATCAGAATCTTTGGGGTCTGTAGTTTGCTATGAAAAATAAAGACATCCTGCGATATGTTTTTATTGCACAGCTTCTGAACTCTTTCTCCCCATGTAGAATCACTACTACTGTTGCATGTAACATGGACCTGTCAAAATATCCCATGGACACACAGATGTGTAAACTGCAGCTGGAAAGCTGTAAGTATTGCATTTTACAGATGCCTGAGAATATTTGCCTGGCCTATTTTGAATCTGTTTATTCGTTTGTAGGTGTCCATTCAAATATTTGGTTTCAGCCAGAACAGCCTCTGAAAATGTGCCTTTTATTTCTGCAAATACAGAAACTTTTCAAGAAGAAAACAGTTCAACTTAATTCTTCAAATATAAATTATTGTTATTCCAGGGTTTATAAGGTTCCTGTCCTCATGGTCCCCATGCACACTTTATAGAAGTCACAATGGTAATAAACACTACCTTCCCCCAAACAGTCGGCAGGTATTTCAGTCTTTCACATAGACATAAATGATACTGTCTTTCTCTAAAATCACCTCCTTTTGAGCGCACTCTTTCATTAGGGCTAGCCTTTGGTCCAATAGGTGGATAATAGGACCCAAATTTTCAAAAGAGTGCCCTCAGTTATTATCCATATTGCACCCCATTCACACATGCAGTTCATGTTTGTGTATGCAGAAATCTCTGTCTTGAACACATGCATTGGACTGTAAACTTGCATAAGTCAGACATGCCCACTCGTGAAAATTAGAGACTAAGTGGAATTCCCTGGATTGTGGCTAAGACAGAATTTGGCTCTACAGCAATTTCATTGCTGGGCGGGTGGCTTCCCCTCTGAATAGGTCTGTCAGTTATTGATAAAACAAGCAAGTGCAATGAGCTGGTAATAATCTCACTCTGGGTGCTAATGGACACATGTCCACATTATACAAAAAAAAAGTACCAAATCTGCAATTAACCAGCGCCTTTGATGGTATGGTTTGAACTGTTGCTTTCACTGATTCCCTAGGAATAAACAGTGCATGTTAGTTTCTAGGGTCCTCAGTCCAGCATCTTTCACCTGTGCTAAATCACTTACCATAAGTTATTTTCAAAGCAGAGGGAGTTTTTTACCAGGGGGAAGATCTGAACTCAGGAAATGTGTATTGCCTGTGAAATTGGTGAGCTGAAGCTAGAGCCGGTCCTAGCACAGGAAGGCACAATGAAAGCTTTCCCATCTGTGCCCTTTGTTACAGTAACATAAATGTTGGCGATCATGGGAACCCGCTCCTGCAAGCCCTCTGTGCACAGAACCCCACAGTGGTCCTCTCTGGGACTCCTGGCTGCAGGGCACTTGCAGGAGCAGTGATAGTCAGTAAGCAAAATGCTCTTGGTTACTTAAACTCGAAGGCCTGGATATTGCAATGCTGGCTATTTATTGACAACAGACTGCATAGATAACCCAATAGTAGTCGCCAGAGAGAGAGAACCATGGGACTTGCACCAATACACCGTGTCTTTCAGGAGAGGAGATCTCTTCTCCGGATGCTGAGCAGAGGTCAGCTGACTCCCCCACCATTACACCGGTCTGTAGGCAGGCTTCCTTCTCAGCAGTCGGCATGTCCAGACACTGCTGCTCCCTGGGGAAAGAGTCTGCTCAGATGCAGCGCACTCAAAATCTCAATGAAAAGAAAGAAATTCTTCACCTCCTGCTGGGACAAAAGGGAAGGGAGCTCCCACCTAGCCTCTAATGGAAGCTCTGTTTTCAGGCGTTCTTAAGCTGGGGCACCCACACAGGGCTCCCAATTCCCTGCCTCAAACTGAGCACCCAGAGAACTCATCTCCTCCTTCCTCCCTGTCTGTTTCTTAAATTCAGCTGTGCAGGAAGGTCGCTTCCCGGTGCTCCAGGTGAAGCGAGACACTCTCCCAGTCACACAGTTCATCAGTAAAGATGGAGCTTTTCTTAGTTCCATCCTTGAGAATCCCCAGAGTAAAGCAGCAGCCAATCTCCCGTTTCAAGCCACAAAAAATAAATGCCTGAAATCTCATTATTTAAAAACCAGGTTTGACTTGCCAGCTTCTAGAATGGAGCTCCTATGGAAGCGCATATTATTTTCACATTAAAATTCTATTAGTTCACCATGATTAACTTTATTACAAAGAATAGCACCTGAAATAATAATGATTGGCCTCTTCTTTTAAAGTGTAGCTGGCTTCAGACTTTTTTTTTTAAGTAATTGGGTCTTACGTCATGCTCAGTTGCTGTCTAATTCCAGTGAAATTACATGCATATTGCCAGCTGGAGATTTCATTAGGATAAATGCCTAGAATTAATGCTATTTAAATATATGCTAGATGAATTAACAACCTGTCATTTATTATAAAGTTACTTATTATAAGTAACCGCAATTGCTATTATTACAAAACTGTCCAGAAACTTTGAAAAGTCACATGATTAGGGTTTGGATGCAGGGATTCAGAACCTGTGCATTGAATTTATGAGTAGGTCAGAGGCATGCTCCAGTAATTTGTGTCTAATAGAAAACACAATTAGATAAACAATACTGTAGGAAGCGTGGTAGTTTTCCTCCAAGGTGTGAATTGGTGACTATTGGCCTACCAGTGTCACTAGTCATTTTTCAGACAGACATTTAATTAAAAGAATCAAACTAATAAGATTAATGGGCTTATTCACTAAATTAATATGACTTTTTTGAGCTGGATGGCTATTCGGTGAGTGAGTAGGAACGTCGGGTTATCAAAAAGATCACTCACTTTAATTTGCGGTCATGTTATGCTGTCACTTAAACTTCCAGAGCCAGATCCTCAGCTGGTGTAGTCTGGGGTAGCTTTGCAGAAGCCAGTGGAAGTATGTTGACTTACACAGCTGAAGCTCCGGTCTGGGCCCGTTGTTTTCAGTGGGGAGTTCTATTTCAAAATCAGTGGCGGCCCTGATAAATGAGCGTCACAATATTTGAATAGTCCAGTTCAGGGCTGATAAGCTCCCAGATGTTTAGATGCTTGTCCAAAGCATCTTTGAAGTGTGCATAAATGGGTGGGCCATTTGGTTAAGAAAGCCACACACACTGATAAGATTTCTGACTCTTCTGCTTCCAGTCATGAGAATTTATAACAGTTTACAGACTTGATTCTAGAACAGGGCGAAGGGTTGGGGATGAGGCTTGTACTTCTTTCATAAACCCATATGACTGATGTAATTATGCACGGGGATTGTTATTGACAAGGATCACCATTTGCAATCAAATTAGAGCTGAATGGGATTTCCACCTTTAAAAAAATGTTAGAATATTTAAAAAATAAAATAAAATGCTGTAAGCAAATTATATGAAATAGGAGCTGACTCTCCACTGCCTTGCATGTTGTTATTTGCCGCTGGGCAATGTGGGTGCAAAACACTACCAGATCAGAATTCGCCACTCATTTACAACACTGGCAGAGACTTACACCCACATGAGCAGAGGTAACTGACTGCACCAGGCACTGAAGAATAAAGCCCATACAGCCTAATTTCAATTTCAATTTGATCCATCAGAATAAAAATATGGCTAATATAAGAACAACCACTTTCACCAACATTGTAAAGTAATTATACCTATAAAACAAAACCTGTAGCCACCTAGTAATCTCGTTGCTTGTGGCTCCATAGCTGAGTATTTCTGATTCTATCCAGTAGAGGGCAGTATGCCATGCATGGACTAGTTGGTTCATTACAGTAATGTGGTTCTTTATGTTGTCTGTAGGGGGATATGATGGAAACGACATAGTGTTCACTTGGTTTAGGGGAAACGATTCAGTTCATGGCCTGGAAAAACTGCGTCTCTCTCAGTACACTGTGGAACGTTATTACACTCTGGTCACGAGATCCCAGCAGGAAACAGGTAAAGCAGGGAGGTGGGAGTGGTGGAAGAGCATGTGTATCTCGCAAGCATGTATAATTTTTCTCTTTCCATTCTATGCAGTGATGTCTTTCAAACCAAGAGGACATGAGTAGTGAGATCATTAGCAGTTCCTAGTCCCACTGGAAATAAGGCAGTAAAATTGCTCCTATAGGAATAGGTGATATGTTCCTTAGGTGTTAATAATAATAATACCTAGCTCTTGTATTACATTTTTCAATCATAGATTTCAAGGTACTTTACAAAGGGAGGTAAGTATCATTATTCCTATTCAAGTCATGGAAAATATGGATTTCACACGTGCCTGAAATCCACTTGACATTTTTATTACATCAGAAAAACCTAGATTGTGCTTTCTGCATCTACAAACTATAAATATTGCATTAAGCATTCCAGGAAACACTTAAAGTAACTGGAATCAAAACTAACTTGTTGAATATTTGTTTCCAAAGGTCACTTCTGTCTTGATGTAATGGGAATGTATTTCTCATTACCAGCTGGTTTAAACTTCCTTCCCTAGTGTCAGAGATAATATGAGGAGCGAAGCAATCTTTCTCAGGGTGACCAGATTTTCAAAATGAACCAGGACCCGGGGTGGGGGCCTATCAGCGAAGGATCAAAGGTTTTAAACATCCAGGACATCCTGGCTTTGTCAAGATATGGGCTGTCCTTAAGCATAGGCAGCATACTCGGCTGCGTAGGGCACCAGAAAATTTAGGGCACCCCTGGGTCTTAGTGTCCACCCTTCCACCTCTTCCTATCCCTTCCTATCCCTGTTCTGACCCTTCCTGCAGGCTCCCACCACAGTTGCCTGCTGCAGCCTAGTGAGTCTTCCTCTGGAGGGGGTCTAGTAACTTAAATGTGAAAAAGCGTTCCAGCCTGCCAGATCTATTAGCACAAACTGTTAAAGAGCCATTTAACAGGCATTTGTCACTCCCCAAGTATATACTGTCAGTTTCTGAATTTACTGACAAAAAAAGTTGTGCATTACTATAATATTTACTCAGAACATGTTAGTCTTCAGGACCTTAGTTTAAAATTTGCTTTAAAAATATTTCATTAGTGTGTTGCTGAAGATTATAAAATCACATCTCTAAAACATCCTTGCAAAGATTTTTAGATGCACAATCTGAGTATCTTTAGCTTTAAAATAGGGATCCGCAACCTTTGTCACACAGCCCGTCAGGGAAATCCGCTGGCGGGCCGGGCCGGTTTGTTTACCTGCAGCATCCGCAGGTTCAGCCAATCACAGCTCCCACTGGCCACGGTTCGCCATTCCAAGCTAATGGGGGCTGCGGGAAGTGGCGGCCAGCACATCCCTCGGCCCGTGCCGCTTTCCACAGCCCCCATTGGCCTGGAACAGCGAACCGCAGCCAGTGGGAGTTGCGATCGGCCGAACCTGCGGACGCTGCAGGTAAACAAACTGGCCCGGCCTGCCAGCAGATTTCCCTGATGGGCCATGTGCCAAAGGTTGCCGATCCCTGCCTTATATGCTTGGACCTTCAGACATATAGTTTTTTAAATAAATCCTTCAAAAGACCACCCTTATCTAAAATGCACATTTTAATTACTATAGTACAAAAAACTTGCTTCCAAAGTCTTCCTGTCCATCCCTTTCTCCCTTCACCCCCCTGTTGAAGAGAGCCCTTAATGGGACAAGAGAACCCCTTCCTTCCAGATAGCTGAACAAATGAGTTTCCTTTTCTTTACTTCTGACTATTTGATGAACTAGTTTTAAGAGAAACCTCCAGCAAAATCAGTACCTTAGTAAGATATAAAATCCTTTGTTATGCCTAAAATCTTTGGAAACATTTTTTAAAGTTGGTGAAATTTCATTAACATGTCTATTGTTATGGACATCACACAAAGTAAATTAATGTTCTCTTTTTCTGAAAGCAATGAACATTGTTATGAACACACTAAACCTCTGTGACTGATTAATTTAAAAGAATGTCTTTGTTTCAGTGAGTTAAATATGTAGTGATCTGGAATGATTACTTTATGAAGGCTTAAGAGTACATTTAAAATATAAAATCATCTTAGAAATACTGATTAAGAAAATGTAAAACAGAAGAGCTGCATCATGTTTTCCATAATATTTAATGTTGTATTCAGCAAGACAGCTGACTTGCCCTTACTACAAAGTTTTTACAAATAAATCTCTGACAAACTTCAGGGTATATCAAAAAACCTGTGACTGACATTTTTTATTCCCAAGTTTAGTGCTTTTAATTAGGTATCTTCTGCATGTCCAGTCTTCACCATCTGGCATGCAGTGGAAAACATGCTTCATTTTCTTTAGAAAGAAATTGCAGACAAGTGTTTTTTTCCAATGGCATTTGCTTCAGGGATTTGGCCGGAAGGGGGTGAGCGGGGAAGGAAGAAAGGAGGGAGACAGTGGGAAGAGGGCGGGGTCTGGGTAGAGTCGGGTGGGGCCTGGGACAGAGCAGGAGTGGAGTATGGGTGGGACCACAGGCAGAAGAGGTGGGCTGGGGAGCTAGCCTCCTCAAGCGGCAGCTTCACCCACTGCCCATGACAACAGGTAAGAGTGGGTCGGCTCCTGCACTCCCAGCGTGTGGTGCAGTGTCCTTAGGCAGAGGCCATATTCAGAGAGTCGAATGCGCCAGCGCAGTGCATTCTGCATGAGGAAGAGGGTACAGGGCTCTCTGCAGGGAACTGTGACTCTCCGCCACCGTGAGGTGCGCCGGGTGGCTCGGTATCCTTTGCTGCCTCGTCCCTCCCCCCCCCAGGCTGTGAGCCCGGGCTGCCATCGGGCATAGGGGCACCAATTTAATAATAATAATGCAGAGGGTCCCATAAATCCTAAGGACTGCCCTGACAAGAGGTGTTTATTTAAGAAAACAGCTACAGGCAAACAGATGAGTTTCCACACAACTTCGTTCCAGTTTTGGAATCCCTTGTTTACTAGAGATCACGTCCTGTCTGGGACTCTATACAGCACACAGAAACCATTAATGGTTATATCATATATTGTATTTAACCAAATCATTACAGACATGCTACAGCAGTTCTATGGTACAAAGCAGAGAGCTGAAGTGAGAACACAATGTTGCATCCAATTGTAATGGCACAAAGCATTCCCTCTTTCCCGTTGGCCTTCCAGGGTTGAGAACTTCAATTCTGTGGTGATATTTCCACTTCCTACTAGCCTACAAAGCAGAAACCTGAGATCACGTTTCAATGGGCTATTATTAAGCTACGAGGCCAACCAGCTACCACCCTTGCTGATTGCTGTAGAAAACTTAAGAGAAGCACATTGATGTAGGAAGCATTGTAACAGGTTAGCCGGACTTAAAGACATTATGGGACAGATCCTCAGCTGATGTAAATCAGTATCACTTCTTTGAAGTCCATGTTGCTATATCAATTTACACTGGCTGAGGAGCTGGCCTATAGACGGGACTAAAGCAAAGCTTATGTTGACTCTTGGAGACATTGTCTAGTCAGATTTGGCCTGAAATACAGATTGTGTGAGAGAGAAGCTTTTACAAAGCACAAGGTTAATAGAAATGTTTCCTTCCATTGTGTTTTTTCCATGCCGATGGAAAAGGTTCTAAAGCACCAAATAACCATCACCACACAGCGTTTGCAACTCAAACACTACAGCCCTGTGCTAGCTTCATGACAGACTGATGGTGAAATTGACTTGAGGCTGAAGTGAAGTGGGTTAGGCTGATTTCCTTGCCTAAGTGGAGAGAGATGCAAGCAGTCACTAAGCAGCATGAATAGCAATAAATAAATTAGATTTTAAAATTTCTGTAATGTTAACAGAGTGGGGTGCTATTTCTGGGCCTGATCCATAGCCCACTGGGTTCAATGGAAAGACTCCCATTTACTTCAGCAGGTACTGGATCAGAATTTTAACCTGACAAAGTCCTTTTAAAATGCTTCCTTGGGAAAAATACTCTGTGCTGCCTATTAGAGATGAAATGAAGTCATCAACCTGTTTCCAGGCTTTGTTAGGGTAATAGTGTGGAATATTGCCTGTAAATAATAAGATGGGGAGTCCTTAGTGAGCTGCCTATTTGTTTTAAATATCTCTTGCTTACCATACATTGTTAATTAACTTACATTGTACATTGGTTTGTTTAGGAAATATGAAATGAATAAAAAGACAAGATGGGTCAGTCTCTCTACTGATGTAACTTGATGTCACTCCAATGACTTCAATGGAGCTATGCTGGTTCACATCAGCGGAGGAGCTGGCCTATGATATGCTTGAATCCTAATCAAACTCTCTCTGGAAACCTTGCTTTTGTGGCATGTGTCCTTGCTTTGCCTAACAGGCAACTACCCGAGACTGATACTGCACTTTGAGCTGCGAAGAAATATCCTGTACTTCATTTTGGAGACCTATGTTCCTTCCACGCTGCTCGTTGTCTTGTCCTGGGTTTCTTTTTGGATCACCCTGGATTCGGTTCCTGCAAGAACCTGCATTGGTGAGTGTAGCGGGATGGTCACCCACTCCTGCACTGAAGGGTTTAAAACAGCCCTGGGAGAGGGCTATTGCAGGAGAAGGCAGCTACGAGGCTGATTGGGGAAGCACCCGCAGCTGGGCCACGCCCCAGTCAGGCCTCAGCTGGCCCTATATAAGAGGCTGGGAGCCAGGAGCTCAGCAGACTCCCTCTAGCTTCTGAGAGGGAGGGACCTGGCTGCAGGGACCTGAGCAGAGTACGTGAGGGGAGCAGGGCTGGGGAAAGGCAGAGGAGCTGGGGAGCTCCAGCCTGGAAAGCCCCAGGCTGCGGCCTAGCATAAGGCCAATGGATACTGGGGGTTGCAGAGGACAGCCCAGGGGTAGGCAAAGGCAGCAGGTCCAAACCCAACCTTGCTGGTGATGAGTAGGCTGACACTGCAGTCTGCCCCAGGGCAGGGGGGCTAGATGATGACTGGCGGTAGCCTTATACTGAGGTGAGGTGGGGATAGTGGGTGGGGGTTTTCTGGGGAGGGGAGACCCTGAGAGAAAGAGGTTACTGCCAAGGGGCAGCACCCCAGATGATGGGTTACTGGGTCCGGGAGGGACACGGGGGCCAAGCAGCAGTGGACACCAGCCTGCAGAAGGTGCTCCAGAGGCTGGATGAGCTAATTCCCAGAGATGACCAGCCGGAGGCGCTGCAGGGGTGAGTCCCACATTGCCACAGTGAGCTGCTGCCAGGGGAAAGGTACTTGAGGCATGTGCAAATGAGTGGGCAGAGTGCAGTGTGCAGTACAGTCAAATGCCAGCTTTTCTCAGATGAGCATGGAAATGGAGAATGACAAATACAAAAGGCCTGGTTGCACTTCATCTTTGGCATGTGAAGAAGAGCCAGATTAGGAGCATGGAGGGTGAAGGAGTACATTCTAGTTGCAACACTGTCCCCACCAGAGCCCTTCATGGCCAGGGCTCCAATGCGATCCAGGACCTGAGGCGCGCCTGCTGTCCATTTCAGGCTCCCCTCCATCTGCCAGGGTATCTCCATCTGGGTTAATATTGCGGGCAGTGACATCACTTAGGTTCTGCACCTCCCCCCAGAGAGGGACTTTTTGCATTAGCTGAGGGTAAGAAAACAGCCTAGGGGCAGGAAGAAGAGCAGCACAGAGGGGCTGGCCTTTTACACTGATGCACTTCAGTATCCATGGGGCAGGAACTTCTCTTCCCACTGGATTCCCTGGGTGGAGAAGCTGAATTCTCTGCTTCCTCCATCTGTACAAAGTGGTATGGAGTGCTTACCATTGTAAGTCAATGGAGGATTTGGATTTGTTAGTGTTATACCCACTAGGCCTTGGTGTAAAGGACTATCCAATGGGTAAGAGAACCAGGCTTTTTGTTTCCTGAAGTGCGGGTGAAATGCTTCCCCATTTGACCTGAAAATATGTCCTTCTTTGCCTTACAGGAGTAACAACTGTGCTGTCGATGACCACTCTGATGATTGGCTCCCGGACCTCACTATCTAAAACCAACTGCTTCATAAAGGCCATTGACGTTTATCTTGGCATCTGCTTCAGTTTCATTTTTGGTGCCCTGCTGGAATATGCAATTGCTCACTACAGCTCATCACAAAAACATGCAGCTAAAGAGCCTCAAAAGGTACATACGGAGGTGCCTTAATGAGCAAGGTGATATTGAGTCAGACGTAGTTGGTCCTTGTTAATGGCATATCCAATGAAGAGTGAACTAGAGAAATAGTCTTCCTGTTGGGGGATGAATAAGAGGTACATGAGTGTCTCTCTCTTGTTCCTGTACCCATTAAGCAATGGTATATACAACTCCCACAGTCTCACGCAACACTGGCCCATAGCCATGATGCTAGTGTTTGGCATCACTTGAGTGCTGCTAGCTCCAGAATCCTAACAGATCTGACTGTGTTCACTCATTGTCTAGATGAATGTTAATAGCCGGAAGAACCTTTCTTGCTGGCAAAATGTGGTGAGTAACTGTGCCAAGCCAAAGCATTACAGCAGTGGGGAAGACCACCCTGACCATGGGGAGAACTGCATGTTGCAACATGAAGCCTGCAGGGGCTTTTCTTTCCTATTGACATGCAGCCTTATGCTGTGCACCCAGCTGATTTTATAAGTTACGAGGATTGGGCTGGTTCAGTGCTTGGAATAGAGACCTCAAAGGAATACCTCCATTCTTCAGGAAATGCTGTTGTGATCCATAAGATGGCACTTATTGAATGTTTAAATTTTGCATGTAACAACCCTAGCATTACGGGTCATCAACAGTGATAGACCCTTCAGGTCTAAAGCATAGGGCTCTACCACTTAAGTTAAAGGAGTAAATCCCTTAGTTGAGAGCTGTGTGTAGTCTCTTAACTTCTGTACAGAGCAGCCAATAGAGGAGGATATGACACACTTAGCCAGTACATTACATGTGTATCCAAATCACATCACCTAACATTAATTGCGCTCTATCATTTCCTAGGGGCCTACCAAAGAAACTGAAGATGTCAACATCACGAACATCCTCAATAGCTCCATCACGAGTTATAAGCAGAAAATAAGTTTATCCAGCACTGAGATTTCCAGCGATACCGTCGACTATCGTGACCTGACCATGAAAACCCATGACAAAATTAGGTTTGTGTTGAGAAACAAAATGCACAGGATCATCAGCTATTTCACAATTCAGAATCCCAGCAATGTTGACCATTACTCTAAGTTACTTTTTCCTTTGTTTTTCATGCTGGTCAATGTATTTTACTGGGCTTACTATCTGTATTTTTAGAAAATGACACCTCTTCATTCTCACACTTCAGAGGAGCTTGAAACCAGGTGGGACCAACCTTTATTCCTTGATACCCCTTACTGGACAGAAAACTCACTGAGCTAATCCTACCATATTACAATTGTCCCGGAAAGAAAGGTAGATCTTCCACAGTTCATAGAAGGAGCTACAATTCTCAGAACATTGGGGACCAGGAATATAGCCAGTGAACCCTTATTATTGCTCTGTAACCAGCATTTTTATCCTGCTCCTTGTCTTGAGTTTCTTTTAATATGTGTGGGTCAGAGTGTAGTTGTGATTCAGCCACTTTTCTCTCCATAGAATGCTATTAATCTACGATGGCAACTGTGACGCTCTGTACCTTGGGGGAACATCCTGAACCCCCATGTTCATCCTTATAATATGATTGTGTGGTATCCAATGCAAAGATTGTCATGTTAGGTGTCTTCGGAAGGCTTGTGATGCGCTGAGTATTGTTGTTATAGTAATGTTATAGGTTGTAATTTCATGTATATAGTTATGAGGCTGAAAATGTGTCCTCATGGCTTAAAACAAGCCCAGGCAAAAACTCTCCAGGAGCAGAGGGGCAGTTCACACTTCATCAGGGCATGTATGGGACAAATCCAGCCCAGCCTTACAGGAACAAAGGACACTGGCCTAGGCAACAACAAAGGATCTGTTGGACTCTCAAGTGAGTCACTCCCCTTCCTTGGTCAGTTTGGGACTATGATGAGGTAATGCTCACCTGACTCTGAGGGGGGGGAGAGGAAAGCCAAGGGGGAAGAAAGAACATGATAAAAGGGAGAGATGTTCGCCACACTCTCTCTCTTCCACCTCCATCTACAGACACCGCAACCAAGCACCTGAAGTGCTGATCAAAGGGGAGAGCCTGGCTGAAGGGCAACCAGCCATCCTGTGGTGAGAAGCATCTAAGTTTGTAAGGGCACTGAAAGTGTTAA
The DNA here is from genome assembly GCF_027887155.1 of Malaclemys terrapin pileata. Lineage (NCBI taxonomy): Eukaryota > Metazoa > Chordata > Testudines > Emydidae > Malaclemys > Malaclemys terrapin. Next base: position 32,238,188 of record NC_071512.1, read on the forward strand.
GATCAGCTTAGAATGCGTTTTGCTTTTATTTCATTTGACCAAATCTGACTTGTTGTGCTTAGATTTTAAGTGATTATAAATCAATCTTTTGTAGTTAATAAATCTGTTTGTTTATTCTACCAGAAGCAGTGTATTTGGTTTGAAACGTGTCAGAGTCTCCCCTTGGGATAACAAGCCTGGTACATATCAATTTCTTTGTTAAACTGATGAACTCATATAAGCTTGCAGCGTCCAACGGGCATAACTGGACACTACAAGATGGAGGTTCCTAGGGTTGTGTCTGGGACAGGAGATATTGGCTAGTGTCATTCGCTTGCACAGTCCAAGCAGCAGCCGGCCAAAAGTGCTCACTCGCATAGCTGGGAGCAGCTTACATGCTAGAGGCTGTGTGTGAACAGCCCGGGAGTGGGGGCTCTCACAGCAGAGCAGGGTAAGTCTGGCTCCCAGAGTCAAGGATTGGACTGACCTAGCAGCTCACCGGTCCAGATAATATTGGGGAATGTCGCTGCAACTTTTGTTACCTCTTGACAATTCCTCTAACATTGCACTCCAAATATTGTTTGTGTCAGCTTCTGGGCAAGTGTTTTTCTGATGTCTGTTTTATCATATGGAAAAATGCAGAGTTGCGCACACACACACACACACACGATTTGCAGATGCAGGGAGGGTCATAATGGTGCAGTTTGCAAACGCTGATCCCATTTGTGTGCACAAAAATGGGTTCTTCATAGAACACCAGGTCGGTCCATGTGAAAAATACATTGCCCATACAAGATTGGGGAGGGTCGTTTTAAAGGCCAGCTTCCACCCCCTTTGAAAACCATTTCTTATCTCTCATTTTAAAAATTAGTCAATTTCTAGCCCTCATAATTGCAGAGAAAAGCTTGAAAACATGAAGCCTAAAGGCTCCAAAACCAGAAGGTTGGTGAAAGGAATCCATATTTAAAATCTCGTGACCTTTAAGTTAATCTCATGATTTCTGTGGGACCCGATCCATGATTTTGACCACTTGAGGTTGGCAATAGGAAACACTTGTTTCCGTTTCTTGAATAAAAGCCCAACAGCACAAACAGTACATCATGCAGGTGTTTAATCTCAGGAGATTTCTCTCTTCCTGCTTTTTAAAAAAAAAAAGTTCTCCTAACATTCTCTGTGCCTGGAGATTTATTAAGATCCCTGTTGAACTCCTATACTCTTGGATTCGACTGCCTTAAAAACTCAGCATCTCCCTGTCTTATTCATTTTCTACAGTGTGACACATCACTGACCCTATAGATAATTCTTGTATGACTCTTTAAAAATTGTACCTACGTTTTTTTGTAATAAAATTAGAAATCTAAATAGTGGGATGATAATGGGACAAATTCCACTTTGTTACGCTGACATAAATGCTGAGTAGATCAACAGACATCAGTGGCATAACCCTGGAATAACACTGGTGTATTGGAGAACAGAATCGGGCCCCTGTGGTTGCAGAGTGCATATGCTGGAAACTTCAGGTCAAGTGAAGTAAAATTCTTAATTCCCATAAGTTTTCCTTCCACATATCTCATCAATGGTCAAAGACTGTGAAATAAATACAGAACTGCAGATTAAAACTTTGTACAGGAAAATTGCTCCAGATATGCAGAAGCTGAATGTTAACCATGCACTATTACTGAGCTGGGTCCCTCTTGAATATTCTACTCAAAAACCCAGGCATATTTTACAGGCAATTTGGTTTGGAAGTTGGGCTAGAGAACTCTATAAATCAGACCATTGCGCACAATGGCCAGAGCTACCTAGTCTCAGCCATGATAGACATATCTTGAGAATAGCTCATCTTTGATAATATTTTTGTGCTTGCTTTTCTAGTCCTGGCAGAAAGTGAGAAGGAATGTGATTTATTTTTAAAGTTACCTGAATATTTTTAATCCTCTGTTTCTGGCTGTCTTTGTTGTTGTTTTATAAAAGCGTTCTCTGTTAATTCTGCTATTGTCTGTGCCCAATCATCGATCTCTGATTAGAGGGTCAATCATGCCCCAAGATCTGTGTATAGAGGGGACCTTCCCGTGCCAGACTTCACCGTTCCAGTGTGTGAGAAGGGGATCAGCTGGCTCTGTGGCAGCATCCCCACCCCAATGACCACACTGAGGGGTCTCTGTAGGGTCAGGCCTGCATGGAGGGAGAAGCAGGGCCTTGCTGGGCTGGAGGTAGGGAGCTGTCAGTCTCACACTGGGTAGGGCCGGGAAGAGCACACCTTGTCCTCCCTTCAGCCCCATGGAATTTACCTGGAAAAATAAATATTTCCTAGGGCTGTATTATGTTTCCTATGTTTGTGGAAGGGATCCTCCTTAAAGGGGCCAGCTGTGGCCTGGGTGTCCCTGGTTGCAGGGTCTCTAAGACCCATGTTGCCAAGGACTCTTCAATTCTGTGGCTCACCCTGTGTGGCCCTCAATGGGCTGATTAAAGAGAAACTCTGCAAAGTGGTCCTTGGAGACAGCCTTTTTCTCAGCTCCCTCCCTCAGGTCTCACCACAGGAAGGGCTGATCCAGCCCCACAACACCAACTCCCTAACTCCTTTGTGTTGGGTGTGAGGGCACCTGTTTTTAGACTGCCAGGCTATTTGACCTCGCTTGGACGAGAGAGCCCTTGAGGGTATGTCCACAGAGCATCTGGGAGTGAGCCTTCCAGCCCTGGGTGACAGACCCTGCTAGCTTTGCCTCAGCTAGCATGCTAAAAATAGCGCTGTGGCTGTTGTGGCACGGGCGGTGGCTTGGGCTAGCCACCGAAGCGTGGACCCAGGGTTTAGGGGACTTGGACTTAGGTGGCTAGCCTGAGCTACCGCCCATGCCACAATGTCCACACTGCTCTTTTTAGTGTGCTAGCTCGAGCAGAGCTAGTGCAAATCTTTCTGCCTAGGCTGGGAGGCATGCTTCTAGCTGCAGTGTAGCATGGACATACTCTGAAAGGCCTACCTCCAAAGAACCACCTTGGGCTGCTCCCTCAGAAGAGGGGAGGGGCTAAAAAAGAAACTGGTGTCAACTGATTGCATGTGACAAATCAAACAAGGCCAGGGATGGGAGTAGGGTCAGAGGTTCAATAAAAGGGAAGCAGAGAAGTTCAGGCAGCTCCCATTGCTTCAAGATGATGGCACAAGCTGCCAGAACTGAAAGCCCTCTAGCCCAGTCCTCTTTACAGTTACAGCACAGATACCAGCAGCTGTGCAAGCTGCCCTGCCAAGCTGACGCGACTCTAACGCAATGAATGTCTGTGGCATGTGATGGGACTAGTACAGTCTCTGTGGTCCACACCGGCCTTGGCCCCTCTGCTCAGATGAGGGAGTAAAGTGAGGTGATGGGTTTTATAATGTAATCAGCTGCCTGCTAGGAACTGGATTGAGTTCACATTTCACACAAACCACCGAACAGCTCTGACGATCTTTAATCAAACACAGATAGATTAAAAATTGCATCGTATCTCAAGTTCCATGTTCTGTTATTAAGCCCTTTGCCTCTTGCACCCTAGACTTACTGAGCACGTGACATTGTGAGAGGTGACATTTGTCAGGACGCTGGACACCACAGAACTCCAAAAGCAACATCCCAAGTTGCCAAAGCTGTGTAAAGCATATTCTGAGCATGGGGAAGGAGTAGCACCGTGGAGGTCAATGGGTTGTTTAACAGTGAAACGCCATCATTAATGCCTCCTTCCTCAGCAATAATATATTCTTAATGGTCTTTATCCATGCCACCTTGGTAAGGGACAAAGCTGCCTTTGAAGATGAAGGCAGAGATGGAGTAGTATGTTGTTGTTTAAGTGTAGAACACTGTTACACTTCTCCAGAAAGTCAAATTCAAAGCAGTGCTCGGAAGCTAATAATGTTTGTCGGCTCAATTTTGCTCACTCCAAAATCAGTATGACTGACTGCTTTGTTCTAGAAATGAGTTAAATGTGTGTGTGTGTCCCACACCCACACTTCAAAGCACTGAGCATTTGGGAACCAAATTCCATTTGGTATTCTGTATCTTTAGGCTAGAGAGGATGGTTTAATTTCCTGATTTTGAAGTAAGTCTCTCAAACAGATTATATATGGCTGATTTTGTTTCCTTTTGGTATATGCAACTTTCATTTCATGCCTTCACTAAAGGCATAATCTTGAAGTTCTTACTCAGGCAAAACTACTGTTGATTGCAATGTCTGTCTTCAGTTGGAGTTCTGCCTGAGAAAGGACATATCTGCATGCATATTTGTATTAGAGTTGTGCAAGTATGAGTGTTTGCTTGGTATGTGACTGACTAAAGTGAGCTAAATCTCTTACTAGGGTTTGTTATAGAAGGTGGAAAAAACGTGTGAAACTTTATGGATTTCTTACTTTAATAACTTTTTATTGAACCATTTTGCTACAGTACATTGTGAAGGATCAAAACCACATATTCATAAATCATACCTTGTATTAAGTGCAGCACCTGAGAAAAAAATGGGAACCGAATGACAATGGCAAGTGAATAAACAAAATTCCAATAATGAAATGTAGGCTTGTGGCATTTAAACTCTATTCCATAAAATGTAATAAAGTGAATGTTTGAAATATAAAATCAAAGCCCTGGAGAGGTTATCTGTTTTTTTTTAAAATCGCCACTTTCTTTTTGCGTCAATTTCTTCCTTTAATCCCAACTGAAATGCTGTTATTTGTTCTACGCTGAGCTCACACACAAACACTTAACAAAGGGAACTTTTCTATTATAGTGGACGTGGTTAGCTGCTCCCAGGGTTGAGGCTGAACACTCTATTTGACAACGCTCCCTTTTTAAGAGGGGCTCATAACTTGTTCAAAGAAGTGCTCTGTGAGCTGAAATTCTTCACCCACTGCCCCTCCCCCAACTCAGCAAAAAACCCCAATATTTTTAAAAGTTTCAGCACAATTCATTCTGTGTGTTACTGGTTTGAGATCTATGTTATATAGCATACACACTATATATATAAAATAGTACAATACACACATATCCCACAAAGAAAAATCATTATTTAAAAATCAGTTATGGTTGGTTCAGGGGAACATCCACCTCCATAATCCCTTACAAGTAAGGTAATGCCCAAATGTATTTGCATTCCCATTGCATTGGCTTTCTGCAAGCATTCTAGCAAAAGAGGTTACTGGCCAGATTATTCCTGGCGGTCCCAGTTCAACAAAGCACTTAAGCACTTGCTTCACTTTAAGTGCAGGATCCTTCTTTAATGTCCCTTAACCTCCACAATCACTTTCAGTGACAGACTCTAACCCTTTATAAATAAGTTCCATACACCTCCAGCATGTACAATAACACAATGCGCACACCCAACTCCTCACAAATACACTGTAACACAAAATCTTAAATCTGACCTCAGCTGGGTGCAACTGGAGTAGCCAGGAGGCTGTTCTGTTGGACTGAGCTCAAACCAGCCTCCAGCTAGGTCCAAGATTTGGGAGAAAGGGAGATAAAGGTGACATAAAGCCACCGCTGCCTCACCCCACCACACCTGCACCAGCACAGCTCCAGAACAGTGGAGGATTTGTCTCTGCTAGGGTAAATCAGTATAGCTCCATTGATTTCAGTGGAGTTGCACCAGTTTACACCAGCTATGGATCTGGCCCCAAGGGTGCAGATTGATTCTTGTAGATCACTTACCTTTTTTAAAAAAAATATAATGGAGCTATCCTCTCTCCTAGAACTGGAAGGGACCTTGAAAGGTCTTAGAGTCCAGCCACCTGCCTTCACTAGCAGGACCAAGTACTGTTTTTGCCCCAGATGTTTAAGTGGTCTCCTCAAGGATTGAGCTCACAATGCTGGGTTTAGCAGGCCAATGCTCAAACCACTGAGCTATCCCTCACTAATGACCACAATGTGTTGTTCACAGTCATCATGAAGCATAGATAGAGTCACTCTTGAGATGCTCTCTTCTTTTCTCTCTCAGGCCTGGTCTACAGCTAAAACTTAGGTTGACCTAGCCATGTTGCTCAGGGCTCTAAAAAAGCTCACGCCCAGTGTGACATAGTTAGGTTGACCTAACCCAGTAGTTCTCAACCTATTTATCATTGTGGGCAGCAGGTTGAGAACCACAGTGCCCCTGCAGTCCCCTATGCCCAGTGCCCCTCACCCAGAGACCCCTCCACCAAATGGGACCATGAGCACAACTGGGCACGGGGGTGGGCAGCCGGCAGCCTGAACCCTGCTGAGTGGGGCTGGGCAACCAGGACCCGGACCCTACCATGCCCTGCCAGGAGCATGGGCTGGCAGCCAGGACCCGAGGCATAGGCCAGGAACCTGGGGGTTCTGTAGCACCCCTGCAAACCCCTAGTTCCCAGGGCCCTCCACCTCCTCAATGCTTTCCTGAATCAGGACTCCAATCAGGGAATAATACCAGCTGACTAGATGACCGACCAACCACAGTGAAAATTTCAAATTTTGGCAGCCAGCTATTCATGAATAATTGGAGGGGTTAGTCACTGAAAAAATGTACAAATAATGTTCAATTTTTGCCTGTACACCTCATGTGATATTGCTTATGGGCATTGCCACATTTCACGGGAAGCACTGAATGTGTACTTCCAGTGTAGCATGCTACTTAGAAACCTGGTCAAGGAAAAACTGCATTCTTTGTTTCTGCTGTGCTAAGAACAACAGATGGAACCACCAAATCTAGCCTGGGTTCTGTAGATCTTTCTCTTATTGGGTTATACCAAAGTCCTGCCCTTGGATTTTCTGTGGACAATTTTTTTTCATTGATTTTATAATTCTCATAATTTGTAAATGCTAGCACTGCAGGGAGGGGGGACTTGCAACCAACAATTTATTTTCAGTTTCGCTTTGTGAACTGCCTGCAAGCAGGGTGCAATTGTCTCTCATTTATGCAGTATTCAATATTATTTGCTTAATAATATCTGTGAAAAACTCTTGATCTATAGCTTGTTTGCGGGCACTTAGTTATGAATACTTGATAGTCAAAATTTGATCTGCTTTGATTGGACACGGGTCCCATGGTGTGTTTCTTTTGCCTTATTTGGGACAAACAAACAAACAGAATCAGGTTTCCTTATGAATGCTTGTGTGCCTACTCTGCTGAATCAGCTTAAATCTTGCTGTTTCAGACCCTGACTTAGCAAAGCAACTAAGCACATGCCTAAGTGCTTTGCTGAATCGGGGCCTCCATAAACATTCTGGCCAGTAAACTCATTTGCTAGAATGTTTGTTTGCAGAAACGAGTCGAACACAAAGGAAATGCAAACACAATCAAAACTAAATTATGAAAACAAAGTGTGAACTAATATTCACAAAAGGTTTGGGTTGTAAATTCCCCACTCTAGTAAACATACATATTTCTGAAAGCAACAGTAGATTAGGGGAGTGGGAACACCTTAAAGTAAATATAAGTATTTAAGCAAATCTACTGGCAGGGAGGGAGTAAGGAGTACAGGGATAGAAAGAATGAAAGGGACTTGAAAGTAACAAGCATGAGGAGCAGTCAGGCTATTCTAACCAATCTCGCTCACACATATGCACACGTGCCCACACACACACATACATAGGAGGAACTTTCTTAATATTACTGACATCTGATCTGTGATTATCCACTTTCATAGTAAACCCCAGTATGATGGGGTATCCTCTCCACACTTGCTCTGAAGGGGCAAAGGTAGGCCAGAGGGGTCAATTAACCTATTAGGTAGCAAGCTGGGGGGAATTATGGCTGAGAGGACATCCCTAATTAGAAGAAACTCACATGTGCAGGAACAGGTTGGGCTTTCATAAAGCCAGGGAGCAGACAGCAGAAAGCTGCAATTCATCCCTGGAGGGAAAAGGAGGTGTGTTGGGGCTACAGAGACAAATAGCTTACTACAGTTACTCCATGGGAGGAAGGAGTTTTGAGACTGGCAAAGCCAGAGAAGGAAAGGAGAGCCAGCAGGTTAGGAAGGGGCTCAGGGAAATGCAGCAAGCTTTGGGATGGAACAGACCTGGCCTGCTGACTAGAGTGCCTCTGAGCTGGAACCCAGAGTAGAGAGTGGGCCCAGATTCCCCTGCCAGCCACTGGGGAAGAAGCATCAGCAGGGCACTGAATAGGAAGACTGCCTGAGCCTGTTGGTGGGAACAGACTTGGGAAACCACTTGGTGACCTGGCTGGATGGCTGTCACGAAGAGGACACTGTGGTTCCTGGAGTAAGCATGGTGCCCAGTCTGAGAGAGTGATGGTGGGCAACGGCAGGAAGGGGCATCAGCCACACACAGCTGTTTCCTAGGGTGACCAGGAGGAAGCGCTACCAATGGTGAGTACAGCACCCCTTCACACAGTCCTGTGCTGCTCTCCATGCAGGTTGAGCCCTTTACCCTGAAGGGGCAACTGCAGAGCTCATTGGGGATTTGAAGCTGTAATAAATAATAAGTAATCCTGTTTTAATTTGTGAGTGTCCATTGTCCAAAAGCCTCTCCAGGTCTGTCTACACTGCAATGAAACACCCGGGGCTGGCCCATGTCAGCTGACTCAGGCTCACGGGCCTCATGCCAGAGGGCTGAGTCAGTTGACATGGGCCAGCCCCGGGTGTTTCATTACAGTGTAGACTGACCCTGAGGGTCAGAGTTAACTCGGGTTACCTACACATGAGTTACTCCTCTCAAGTTAGCCTAGTGTCAGTGAGAGCAGCCATGCTGCGAAATAGTCAAGTTAGGGTTTGGGATTTTTTGAACTTTCACATGGGTTTATTTCTGTAACCTCAATCAGCTTCCAGGAGGTATGGCCCAGCTGGGGATTCCTCTTCACTTCTTGCTCAGAAATCTAAGGGGCTACAAATGGCAATAAGGAGATGCCAACATTGCTTACAAACTCCAGTCAACGCCACACAACTCTGCCTAGCAAAGCAATGTTGCTACTGCCACCCTAGTACATGTTCGGCTCCTTCAGGCACCACATGACAGCCATATACTTGATGATCTCGCTGTTCCAGCATGGGAAGTATAGTCTGCGGTCGGTGTGGTCCACGCTAACCAAGGATGTGGTGTTCCAGCCAACTTCCTGTCTCTCTGTCTGTGGCTCTGTGTATTTCTTGGTTGGCTCCAGTGCAGTATGGTGAATAAGATTTAGAAACTTGGCGTCTTCTATGTTAGCGTGTCAAGACATTGGCTTCCTGGTGATCGTGTGAACCCATTTGAGGGAGTTGACTCTGTACTCCATTTGCAGTTGTTGGCACTGCAACTCCTTCTGAAACGTCTCACAGAAAATCTGGTTCTGATGCATCAGGTCAGGCAACTCCTTCTTGCGGCCCCACACAGCAGTGAAGTTGCTGCATTCACAATGGCACTACACTCACTCATTTGTGGCCCTAGGAATTCTGGGGGCACATCCCATGATTCTTAGCAGTAAGCTGCATTGCACTATGAATTCCCTCTGTGTATTGTGGCTGGTCAACGTGAGTTAAAAGCACCATTATATGTGGGTTGTTGACCTGAATTTGATGGGTGAATTTTTATGGCTCGCCACTGATCGCATCCAACCAGAAGATTTATAGGTTCTTATCCAATTCAGACTACAGAGTTTAAGAACTCAGAGTTCTATATTGGGAGAGGATTCTCAGGGTGCTTGGCAAGAATGCATACACTGAGGACAATACCAAATTGGTAAAATCTTTATTGCCATTAACCTAAAAACAAGGAATGCAATGAAACTTTTAACTGCAAAACAGTAAAAATTCCAAAACTCCTGCTGGTAACATTTCTGTTATAAGTACCTTAACCTAACATACTCACACCCTTCCTTGGGAACCCGGTAATAGGAGGTGAAGGACCAGCCTCACTCCTGGCATGACCGATTAAGCAATGGTGCTGGCTTGTTATGCTCATACAAAGCACACGGGATCTTTATAGAGGAAGCCAAGTCTTTCACTTTTTTCTTGACCATCTGGAGATTTGTGATGGCTTTCACACCTTATCTTTTCCTGATGCATGCATTCCTCATTCACACAAACAATCTCTTACAGAAACCTTCAAAGGTATACAGACAGCAGTATTGAAATTTAGCAGAATACATTGTAAATCAAGCCTTGCTAAATCTTATAACTAAAACAATTCACGCCCTCAACATTCCTCTAATCTCCTTAACATAGATACAATACAAGATCCTGTCTCTTACTTACTAAAACCTTAAAACAAAGAAATGTATATTTAACTAGAGTGCTTAATTTGTAATACATATAGGAAACCATAGTAGACATTATAACTTACCCTAAAACAAAAGGGTGACCATAATCCATCATAAGGATTGTTCTGGTCTGTCATTCCTTTCCCCTAGTCAAAAAGGTGACTGACAGGATAAATTCAAATCATACATTAATTCTCATGGGACATTATAAAATCCTGCTCCTACAGGCTTCCCCAGTGGTTAGGAATGTTGAGTAGTTACACTATACTGCATAAACGGAACTGATAGCGTGATAGATGATAGTCTCTAGAGTAAAGTACTCCAAGAAACCAAAGCTCCAAAAGTTACAGTATAGAGCTTAGAAACAGAACTTAGGCTCTCGCGCCTCTAAATTCTATCCCTAAAACTATCCTTACAGGGTATTTTATAGGATCCTGATCTATGTAATTCAGGCTAACCTACTATACCCAAATCTTGTTTCTGTACCCTAACAAATTTATGGGTGCCTTTCTCCTATAGGTTAGTGGATTATGACACTTACTTTCTAAATATATTAATAAGAACTATCTCACTCCAAAACTGCCAACCTAGACTCTCTTGATGACCTCGAGATGTGATGTACCCTACGGTTACTAACCGGTTGTAGGAGCCGGATAAACCTATGACTTGGGACAGTTCCCTGCTTTGGTTCCCCAAAGTTCAGGGACCATTCTTAATGGTGCCAAAAGTTGCCAGCTTTTATGCTAACATATTTATAACTGATTATACTTTTTGGTATCAAGCAGATCTTACAAGCCGGTAGGCTTCTTGCATTTCAGCAAAACTACTTATTTGGAAATACATGTCTCAGCACATCCTAAATTCCAAGGAATTAATACTGATAAAATCTAAGAATAAAATGGATTAATATTAGAAAAGGAAACATATTAATTAATACTGCTGGCCAAATTAGTAGGATATAATAGCCATCAAAATAATCATATAGGCTACAGGGTTTTTGTGTGTGGATACGACTCGAGTTAGGGACAACACTCTAGTTACAACTTGAGTTAACTTTGCAGTGAAGACAAGCCCTGAGTGTATTAACAGGAGATAACTAAAAACAGCCTCTTCCATGGAAGAACAACATAGAATATCAGGGTTGGAAGGGACCTCAGGAGGTCATCTAGTCCAACCCCCAACTAAATCATCCAATTTTTTTTGCCCCAAATGCCCCCCTCAAGGATTGAGCTCACAACCCTGGATTTAGCAGGCCAATGCTCAAACCACTGAGCTATCACAGAGAAACTGTTGATAGGAGCTAAACAACAGGCACCAGCTGATTTACTGGGCAGGAAGCTTGATTAGATCTGTAAGGTGCCTGCCAGCTTTAGAACAAAAGGGGGAGTGTATGCACTGGCAAGCCCCTCCTCCACATAGGAACTCCACTGGCCATTGGCCAGCCAGAGAGAGATGGAAGCTGATTGGCTTCTTGCTCCCCACAATCATTAATTTAAACCCAGGCCCGGGGTTTCTTGAGTCTTACCCTTTTAGGGGCCCCTCTGCCCCTCCCCCATAATTATATAGTAAGGAACTATGGTTTTAGGTGCTGTAGGTCTGACTGATCACCTGGTTTAGGGGTCAGGAAGGAATTTTTCCCATCGGAGCCAAATTGACTTGGGTGTGTGTGTGTGTGTGTGTATATATATATATATATATATATATATATATATATATATATATATATTAATTAATTAGCGTAAGCAGAGTCAGGATGAGCTCTACCCTGACATCTGGTGGTGAATTATGGTGAGTGTGAAAAAGAACTTTAGGGGCTGATCTTGTTTGCATAAGCACACCCACCCTGCCTAGCATGAGCCCAGGGCAGCCCAAAATGGTCACTTTGGCAGCTGTAGGATTCCCAGTTCCTCTATTATTGGGGCAGGAAGAATAAAGTGTTGTTGCCCTGATTATGTAAATCAAGGACAATGAAACTGTTTTATGATAGAGGGTCTCACCATCACCTAAGTAGCACTTGCTAGACAAGGGACATGGGTTCCAAAACCCAGTAAATTGAGAGAGGGTGGGGATGGGTTCCCCTTGAGGGTTGGCAATGTCAATTGCAGTTTCCCCTTTTTCCACTGTTGAATAGCAGAGCTAATTTTGCTTCCATTAGGAGTCTAGCTAGAGGTTGCTAAGCTGAATTTACTTTGGGCCAATGGTGTACTAGCACTGGGACTCCCCTACTACAAGCTAAAATTGCTGAGCTGAGACCAAAGTTCTGTCTTAACTAGTGGGAGAGCCTGAAGACATATTGCTAAGCAGCTGGTAGAGTGGAGCAGTGTGCGGGATGGTTGGAGCTGCCCACGGAACAGTGAGCGGAGTGGAGCTGAGAAGTTTGCAGGGGCAGCTAGAGCAGTTCATGGGACAGCCGGTGGAGTGGAGTGGCTGGCAGAGCCGAGCAGTTTGTGGGATGGTTGGAGCGGCCTACGGAACAGCAAGTGGAGTAGAGCAGAGCAGTTTGCAGGGACGGCTGGAGTGGCGCGACTGGTAGAGCGGAGCCCTTCGTGGTGAAGGCTGCATCAGAACTCCATGGAGAGGCAGGGCAGTCGGCCTTGGACCACATAAGGGGCCCCTTAACACCCTGTGTGCCCTCCCCCCCCCCCCCATTTTCACCCAGGCTGGGGAGGTAAAACTCTGCAGATAAACTTTTGAACTCTGGGGCAGCAGTGACCAAGGACAAAGACTTTTGGGTTGTTGGATTTTGGAGTGATTGGACTTAAGACCCTGAGGGGAAAAGGACACTGCCAAACTTACTTGGAGGTGGGTGTTTTGCTCATGGTTTGTGTTATGAATTCTGTCTGTGGTGTTTTCCCAACATAATGCTGCATGGTTTCCCTCCTTTATTAAAAGGCTTTTGCTACACTCAAACTTTGTACTTGCGAGAGGGCAAGTATTGCCTCCTAGAGGTCCCCGGGGGTGGTATGTAATTGTCCCAGGTCACTGGGTGGGGGCTTGAGCCGGTTTTGCATTGCGTTATTGAAACGGAACCCCTAGATTCTAAACCTGGCCCTTGTTGCTGCCAACTCAGAGGAGCAGAAGGGTCACATTTTGGGGGGCTCGTCTGGGATCATGCTAGGCAGGGTGGGTGTGCCTATGCAAACAAGATCAGCCCCTAAAGTTCTTTTTCATACTCACCATAATTCACCACCAGATGTCAGGGTAGACCTCATCCTGACTCTGCTTACAATAGCATTATGGAGACACAGGTTAAACTGAAATAGGATTTAGAAATGTAGTATTAGGAATTGTATGAATGTCTAGTTCATAACATCTGGCCAGTGGGGATAAAAGGCCAAGAGGGCCATTGCCCAGAAATAAGGGCGATGAGATTTCCCTGTGAACTTCAAGCCTAAAGGAAAAGGGGAGACCTGTAGTCTTCATGGAGTGGGGTCCCTCTTTAGTATCTTCTGTCCCCTTTGCAGGGGGGAGGGGGAGAGGATTCACCAGAAGAAAGTCAGCCCTCAGTTGTGGGCTGTATGATAGGAGCCCTGTGAATCCTGCACGGGACCCACTCTAATGCCTGGAATGGGGTAGATCGCACCTCTCCCCAGTGTGAAGTTAATAAAACCGCAGCCTGCCACTTAAATACACCCTTCCATCTGGCCTTGTTCCCTGGCATGTCCTGATAGAAAAACAAGCAATGTACACAAAGGAAACAAAATCATCTGTGCTTTACCTTGAAGGATCAGCTTTGACATAGGTGGAGCAGGCAGGCCTGCCGATTGGGGGGCGGGAGGGGGAGGGCAATTGCCCAGTGGCATGGGCGATTTAAAAGGGCCCAGGGGTCCCTGGCTACTGCCGCCACAGTAGCAGCGACCAGAAGCCCTGGGCCCTTTTAAATTGCCTGGGTGGGCCGCAGAGCTCCTAGACGAGTGTGGGGTGGTACTGGCAGTGGCAAAGGCAGCTGGGCGGGCATGTGGAAGTCCTGGCCATGCCAGAAGAGCACGCCCAGACCAAACATCAGGTGGACCTTTCTAGGGGGCCCATTGACTGTTCTGCCCTGGGCACAGAGCCATCCCTAGGGTATGGTGAATCAGGGTTACCACTCTGGGCCCTGCACTTTGGGGGGCCCCGCAAGCCAGTGCGATTGGCCAACATGGCTGGTCCTGGAAGTGACAGATTTGTCACTTCTGCCCAGGGCCCCGCACCCCCCTAGGGACGGCCCTGGCCCTGAGGCCTGGAATTGCTGTCAGCAGGCCTGGGAGCAGGAGAGAGTTTCTGAGTACTAAATCCTGGCTGGGAAAGAACCTGGACAGAGGCTGGCCATCCTTGGGGTTGGTAACCAATCAAACCCCACTGATCTTTTCTGCCCAAAGAGGAGGGAGGGAATGGAGGGGAATTCTGTGTGGAATGTACAGCTTTGAGGGACCACTACTTACCTACAAATCACATGAAACTCCTGTACCTCCTGTTGTTCTGAGTAACCCCTAATGCTGCTCTTTACTGTTCCTTTATATTTTCAGATTGCATTTGACAATGCTGCAAGTATATAGGGGGAAAGAGTGACATTTTCCATACACAGTTAGGATTTGAGAGTCTTTTTCACACAGCATCAGAGATAAAAGTGTATTAAACATAGGAAAATAATATGGTAAACCATAAGAAGGTTGATTAAGGGACAACCTAGTTAGATTTTTAAGTTAATGGTGTCCGTTGTACAAGTGTGTGATGTTATTGACATGAATTGTGACCGTATAGATTGTTGCAACCACTGTTATATATTTGCAGCAAATATTGTACAAAGATTGTCAAGTGAGGTGTCTATGAAAAGATTATGATCTGCTGGTTATGATTATGCTATCTGTAGGCATGTGTGATGTTATGAGTATAATATAATATCTCATTGAAAGGTGACAGGGCCAGAAAGAGTTAATTAATTCAGACTGACCTGACCCAAGGGTGAACCTTAAGGACTAGTTAGGAAGATATGTAAAAGAATAGAGCTTTGAAATGCAAGTCTGTTAGAGATCTCAAGGGTAGATGTTTGCTCAGGTCTTGTGATGAAGCAAACAAGTCTTGTCTATTGCTATAACTTTAATTCAAAGCTCAAAAAGGAATATTAACATTTATGATAATACTTGAGTGAAATAGTATTATTGTCTATGTCTCTTTGAAGGTTGTGTTAACCTGTATCTGAACTGTTTAATGGATAAATTACCCGGTGCTAATTGCCAGGATGTTTGGAGGGAGAGTTAAGCCTATTGTTTTCTCAGGCAGAAAGGCTGCTGGAAATGTATAAGAACCCTGGGACATAATCCTTATTCATCTCAGATTTGCTTTGGGTTTCAAGAGGGGGAAACCTTAAGCCACAAGGATTGAGATCCCCAGTCATTGACTGGAGACATCCTGAATATGAACATAGTCCATAGGTTATAGTCCAATTTCTAAAAGGACCCTTGGCAACTACAAGTTCCCCTCTGCTATGCATCTGAACCTCAAGAATTGAATTCAGGTCTGTATGTATATTGATCTTTTAACCAACACACACTCTCTCCCTTTTCTTTTTAATAAATTTTAGTTTAGTTAATAAGAATTGACTATAGCGTGTACTTTGGGTAAAATCTAAGTTGTAATTGAACCTGGGTATGTGGCTGATCCTTTGGGATTGGAAGAACCTTTTCTTTTATATGATGAGATAAGATTTTCAGTAATCATCATCATATTTGACAGGTGTCTGGATGGAGGCCTGAGGCTGGGTACTTTAAGGGAACTGCATTGTTTGGACTTCTGAGTAACCAGTGAGGTACTATAGAAGCTGTTTTGTGTTGGCTTGGTAAATCTAAGTATTGGAATGACCACCAGCTTTTAGGGTTTGTCTGCCCCGTTTTGTTTGCGGTTCACCCTGATTGAGTGACCTCAGCTGGCTCCCACGGGCAGCACCATCACAGCATGTATCAATTTTGTAGTTGAAATTATGAATATTGGCTATGTACTTGTATCTCAATGTTTTTGATTCTAAGTAGTGTTAGTGAAGCATTTGGTCAGCTTATTCAGAAAATATTTTGCAGATTAAGTGCTCAATCAAGAAACACTTAACTAACAATGGACCTTGGGAGACTCCAATCCACATGAGAAGCCTTCCTGGCAACGTTCAAGGTAGCATGTGAGCAATGGCTGCTCTCCCTGTAAAGAACGGAGTCATGCATGGACATGTGACTTGCCATGTGACTCCAAACTCCATCTTGCTGCTGTGATTTTCACAATAAGAACAAAGGGGTGTCCTTCCACATGGCAGAAAATATAAAAGGCCCTGGAAACCCCTCCATTTGGTCTTCAATCCTGCTTCTTACTTCTGAAGGAAACTTGTTACAAACTGGAGGACTGAATTACCCATCCAAGCTGTGGCTGTACTCCAGAGACTTGATTTGAACCTGCTACAAGCCTAAACCAAGAACTTTGCCATTACTGTATGTAATCAATTCCATTTAACCAATTTTAGCTCTCATCTATATTACTTTCTTTTTATGAATAAACCTTAGATTTTAGATTCTGAGGGATTGGCAACAGCATGATTTGTGGGTAAGAACTGACTTGTATATTGACCTGGGTCTGGGGCTTGGTCCTCTGGGTTCGGGAGAACCTTTTTTCTTTTACTGGGGTATTGGTTTTCATAACCACTCATCCCCATAAGGAGGAGCCCTGGTGGTGATACTGAGAAACTGAAGTGTCTGAGGGAATTGTTTGTATGACTTCTGGTTAGCTAGTGGGGTAAAACCGATGTTCTCGTGGTTTGGTTTGCCTTAATAGTAAAGGAACTCCAGCTTTGGGCTGTAACTGCCCTGCTCTAAGCAATTTGCCCTAAATTGATACTCTCAGTAGTGTCCCGTCAGAGGAAGCTTTGTTACGAAGTGTAAATGATTGCACAAGGTAAAATACAGAGGCATAGGCATGCGCACGGGGTGTGCTGGGTGTGCCCAGGCATACCCTAATGCAGGGGTGGGCAAATGGCTCCACTCCCCGGCGCAGCAAGCCGTGAAGTCTGCGCAACCGGGTTTGAGCTCCCGGCCGAGCGCAGCAAGCCGCCGGCCCCTCCCCCGCCTTCTTCCCTCCCCTGGAGCCATGCCGCCACGCGCGCAGTGCTCTGGGGGCCGGGGCTGCGCACTCCCATGGGGCAGTGTTTAGCTCCGCGGGGAGGCTAGGAGCCTTCTCATGGTTAGGGGTCCGGGCCCAGGGGGGTTGGATAAGGGGTGGGATCCCAGGGGGGGTGGTGGTGGTGGTTAGGAGTGGGGGATCTCTGGAGGGGGCAGTCAGGGAGCAGGGGGGATTGGATGGGGCATGGGAGTCCCGGGGTTTCTCAGGGGGTGGATAGGGGTCAGGGGACAGGGAGCAAGGAGGGTCCTGGGGGGGCAGTTAGTGGGGGGGGTCTCCGGAGGGGGTGGTCAGGGGACAAGGAGCTGGGGGGGGTTGGATGAGTCAGGAGTTCTGGGGGGGAGCTGTCAGGAGGCAGGGGTGTGGAGAAGGGTTGGGGGAGGCAGGGAGTGAGGGGGTTGTATGGGTTGGGAGTTCTGGGGGTCCTGTCAGGAGGCGGGGAGCAGTTGAATAGGCGTGGGAGTCCCGGGGGGTCTTTCTGGGGGCAGGGGTGTGGATAAGGGTCGGGGCAGTCAGACAGGTAGGGGGTAGGGTACTAGGGGGGCAGTCAGAGGACAAGGAGCAGGGAGGCTTAGGTAGGGGATAGAGTCCTGGGGGGCAGTTAGGGGCAGGGGTCCCAGGAGGGGATAGTTGAGGGGGACAAGGAGCAGAGGGGGTTGGGGGTTCTGAGTGGGGAAGTCAGGGAGCGGGAAGTAGGAGGGAGTGGATGGGGGCAGGACTGGGGCGGGACTAGGGCGGGGTTCCCTGGGTGCACACCCTAATGAAATGGGCTGTGCACACCTATGTACAGAGGAGAATCAAGCCATAGTTACCCCTGGGAGTTTTCCTGACACCCCTTTAACCTGTGGGCCATGCTTGATTTTGGGGTTCTTCTCATTTGTTCCATTTCTTCTTAAAAACTTTTTCTGCCTGCCTCACCCCTGTGCCAGCATAAGCAACTCTTTGGTGATGCAGTATCAGGCACTCCTGGTACAGCTTGAACTCTGCAGTTTGAACTTGGAAGCAATTTTTTTCACCAAGATGAAAGATCCCAGATGATTAATCTTATTGCCATACATGTGGCTTACATTATTACCTCAAAAATAAATTTGTATATGTAAACATTACCATCTGTGGCAAGGAATCTTATGCATTTTTAAAAGGCGAACAACATGCTCAGATACACTCGTATTGAACTGGTGGCAGAAATTTTATTTGTTTACTGTATAAAACATGGCAGCATGTAGAAAGCCATAAAGCCACGTCAAGGAAACGTGCTTTGGGAAGCACCCAATTATCACGGTGCTGTTTGACTGCCCAAAGTTGTTGGGCTTTTTGTTTTTTTTGTCCCTCCAAATCCTCACATGGAAATAACTTTTCTGTTTGGTGGTGGAAGTCAGTAACAGTAACCATTGTGGTACACAGCCCATCGTGGAGCTGAGATTAGCCAATGGGCATGTTAACTAGAGTTGGGTGCTCGGTTTTCTTGAATTGTTTGACAAATTTTTCTTCCTCCCCCTCCTCCCCCCCCCCCCCCCGCTCCTTTGTAGCAGTATATTGGTTTTAAAAAATCACATCCCCAACTGATGTAATTTATATCAGTACAAACTCTGTGTAGACCAGGCATTAGAGTAAGAGCTCATACTTTTTAGAAATATTAGCTTCAGTTGTCTTCTGTACTGTGTGCTATCTGGTATTTTATGTAAAAGCCCAATTGCTTTTACTGCCTAGAAAATGATTGTGGTGCAGTATCTCTCTCTGATCTTGCTGCAGATGGAACTGATTGGAAGATTTTCATTTTAAAATGTTTCATCAGCCTGGGCAAAAAAAAAAAATCAATCTGAAGTACGCCCTGTTGGCCAGAGACAAAGGCCATTTGTCCTGCCAACTTAAACAGGAAACTAGCTAAGCTAAAAGCACTGGGGGTGAAATCCTGGCCCCATTGATTTCAATACAGCCAGGGTTTCACCCTGGGCAATTCACTCTCTCTCACTTTTTTGATTCATATTCACTTTATCTGAGGTTTAGATTCCAGCTTTTATTTCTTTTATCAATCTTTTTATTAGGTGCCCGTAAAACATACAGATCCAAGGAGAATAACAAACTACCTGCCACTCAGCAATCATAAGAAACTGGGCTATCATAGTAAAGTGTATATAATAATGCAAATGAAATGGCTCTGGGTTTTTTGATAAGTGAATACCTAAATCAGGGGTGGCCAAATTGTGGCTCTGAAGAGCTGCATGTGGCTCCAGAAGTTTAATATGCGGCTCCTTGTGTAGGCACTGACTCCGGGGCTGGAGCTACAGGTGCCAATTTTCCAATGTGCTGGGGGGTGCTCACTGCTCAACTCCTGGCTCTGCCACAGGTCCTGCCCCAACTCCACCCCTTCCCACCCCCTCCCCTGAGCCAGCCATGCCCTCGCTCCTCCCCCTCTCTCTCAGAGCCTCCTGCATGCCATGAAACAGCTGATTGGGAAGTGCAGGGAGGGAGAGGGAGGCACTGATTGGCAGAGCTGCCGGTGGGCAGGAGGAGCTGGGAGTGGAGAGGGGGAGCTAATGGAGGGGTTGCTGATGTATTACTGTGGCTCTTTGGCAAATTCTCGGGCTCACCCCTGACCTAAATAATGGTCAACAAGTCAAAAACCGAGCCATATAGGAATTGTTACCCTGCAGGGAGCTGTATGTCTTGGCTTAAATTAAACTACATCTATTATTACTTAGTACCCATAAAGTCAACAATTGTGCAAAAAAGGCCTTTCTTATCTGATGTGCCTGTATATATTATCCATCCAGTTACATGAGCTCTTTGGTGCAAGGACAGTCATTTGCTAAATGTTTGTACAGTGCCTAGCATGGGGGCGGCTAATCTGGTTGATCTCTAAGTGCTGCCACAATGTAGATGTTGTTAAAGTCCCCCAGGGCAGTTGGGATGGGGTTGTCCCAGTAAAGCCAAGGCCCAACCCTCAATGTCAAGTCTGTGTGCTGTGGAAACAGACGAGGGGGGGGGGGGGGGAGGGTTAACTGGATGTGGAGCAGATACATCTGAGATTTATTAACCTACCAAGTCCTATTGCCAGGAAAATGAGGAAGAAGTAAGGAGTGGCCAGTCTGGGAGGGGTGAGATCAAACTCCACCCAGCTTGATACTGCTTCCCTTCTTGGACCTGAGAGGGGAGGGTGGGGCTGATGCTTGGCTGTGATTAGGCCCTGGAGAGAGAAGGCATTTTGTTGAACTATTTACACCCTGAAAGTTAGTGGATTTTTTTTTTTTTTTTGTCTCTACAACACAGGGATCTATGGCTCAGTTGTTCTTGGTTTCCCATTAGCTCTCACTTTATAGGAATTGACTAAATTACAATTCATAATAGCAACAGGCTGAAAAATTATCTCTTAGAGCCAAATTATGCCTGGTTCTTGGAGGTCTACTAGATGCGGAAGGAGAGAAGGGTAAAGTATTTGGACAGCCTATTCATCCCCCTAAACCCCTTATCTCTGTTGCACCTTCATAGTAGGTGCCAGTATTTGGCTGCTGGTGTTAGGGAGTGGTGTCTGCTATTGCTACCTGCAATCCTAATAATGACCCCAACATGGCAGCACCTGTGTGGGCTCTAGCCACCCCTCTTCCTACCCCTAACCCAATGCTACACAGCAGCAAGCACTGACAAGAGCACTGCCAGACCTTCTCATGAGTGTAGCAAGTCCTGCTGCTTATGGAGCTCTGGAGGCAGCATGCCTGGTGGAGTTATCCCAGCGCTACAGCTCTCCTAGCCCAGGACAGCTCTGCTTCACCAGAGGCATAATGAAGCCTTTGGTGTTTGTGATTCCACCTTTGATTTTTAATTTTACGCATTAGGATGAATGGACAACTCATGGATCATCTTGTCTGGGTAGTGCTCAACACAGGCAAAATTCTGCACTCTTCTCTTCAGTGTACCGTGTGTGCACTCCAGCATCACCACGTCAACATCTCATAAGAACAGCCATACGATCCTGTCTTCTAACAGTGGCCGATGCTTCAGAGGGAATGAACAGAAGAACAGGCAATCGTTGATCCATCCCCTGTCATCCACTCGCAGCTTCTGGCAAACGAGTGTTCCTCACAAGAACCCAGCAAGATCTATAGTGTGCATCCAAATACCCTTGAAAACTGACAGCCTTAAACAATGACAGTATGTAGACTGTACTCTCATTTAACTTCTGTAGCTAGTGTACATGTGAGTGAGTGCATGATATGATAATATCACTGCCCAAACCTATATCACTTGTGACAGACCCAGACCAGTGGGGTACAAGAGTCTGGTAGAGGGCAAATATACTGGTCACTGGATGAGTAGTTTTCTGTTCCCTGAGTGACCAGAGCAGGGGCTGCACTAGAGTAATCAGGAACCTGCTAGAACCAGTTAAGGCAGGCTGGCTAATTAGAACACCTGGAGCCAATTAAGAAGAAGCTGCTAGAATCAATTAAGGCAGGCTAATCAGGGCACCTGGGTTTTAAAAGGAGCTCACTTCGGTTTATGATGCAAGTGTGAGGAGCTGGGAGCAAGAGGCGCAAGGAGCTGAGAGTGAGAGGGTGTGCTGCTGGAGGACTGAGGAGCACAAGCATTATCAGACACCAGGAGGAAGGTCCTGTGGTGAGAATAAGGAAGGTGTTTGGAGGAGGCCATGGGGAAGTAGCCTAGGGAGTTGTAGCTGTCATGCAGCTGTTATAGGAGGTACTATAGACAGCTGCAGTCCACAGGGCCCTGGGCCGGAACCCGGAGTAGAGGGCGGGCCTGGGTTTTCCCCAAACCTCCCAATTGACCTGGACTGTGGGTTCTTCCAGAGGGGAAGGTCTCTGGGCTGTTTCCCAACCCACATGGTGAATCTCTGAAGCAAGAAAATCCGCCAATAAGCGCAGGACCCACCAAGATAGAGGAGGAACTTTGTCACACACTGCACTGGATCCTATTAAGAAAGACATGCGGTGCTAAAACTTAGCACAACCATAGTCCTCAGAACAGAGATGGGCAAAATTTTTGGCCCAAGGGCAACATCTGACAATAGAAATTGTATGGCGGGCCATGAATGCTCACAAAATTGGGTTTGGGGTGTGTGGGGGGGGGGGGGGGGTGAGGGTGAGGGCTCTGGTTTGGGGGGGTGGCTCCGTGGTGGGGTCAGAAATGAGGAATTTAAGGTGTAGGAGGGTGCTCTGGGCTGGGACTGAGGGGTTCAGAGGGCAGGAGGGGGATCAGGGCTGGTGCAATGGGTTGGGGTGTGGGAAGGGTTGCAGGCTCTGGTTGGGGTTGCGGGCTTTGAGGTGGGGCTGGGGTGCAGGAGGGTGCTCTGGGCTGGGTCAAGGGGTTTGGAGGGCAGGAGGGAGATTAGGGCATGGGGAGAGGCTCAGGGGTGCAGGCTCCGGGCAGCGCTTACCTCAAGCAGCTCTGGGACGCAGCTGCATGTCTCTTCTCTGGCTCCTACGCAGTGGCGCGGCCGGGTGGCTCTATACACTGCCCCATTTGTAGGCACCGTCCCTGTAGCTCCCATTGGAGCGCCAGAGGTTGCCCTTGGAGTGGGGCCATGCCGCTGCTTCCAGGAACTGCATGGAGAGACCCCCCAACCCTGCTCCCTGGCTTGAGCACAGGGGTGGGGCCATGCCACTGCTTTTGGGAGCCACATGGAGCGGCCCCCGACCCTGCACCCTGGCTGGAGTGCCGGAGCAGGGCAAGCCCCACTGGATGCTGACCATGGGCCATAAGTTTGCCCACCCTGCCTCAGAAGCATCAATGGGATCTATTAGTAAAGACTAATAATTAATACTTTCTGTAGATCTCAAAGCACTGCAGGACTGGATACAGACTCTCCCGCACTGAGACAAATGGTCATTCCCCACAGAATGAACATATTGTATGCAAGAGACATTGACAGTGGGGATAAGCAAGGAAAGTTTTGCCTTAAACCAGTACTGGCTTCCAGTTGTTGCTTCAGTACGGAATCTCTGCAGCATCTTTAGTGCCTCCCTGTAACAGAAAGCAGTGCTTACTTGAATTGCCTTGTGGGATAGCAGCTGAGGCTAAAGGAAAGCCCTCAAAGCTCTCCTTTTAATAATGCCTTGCCTGCTGATTGCATGTTTTTAGGGACAGGTAGCTTTTGCTAATGAGACTTTTAATAATAAAGTTTTCATTGCTTTGGAAAATGTGAACTTTGCTGGGTAGCTCAAACAAGCCCTGCAGTTATAGTTACAATATCCTAAAGATTTAGCTTCCCAGTAATAATAGGTCTAAGCCTTCGCACTGCCAGAGGCTATAACTATTTTATTTGAAATGAAACCTCTCATAAATATCCAGCTATGAAGTCACTTTATATCAGTTGCTGTTATATAAACTGGACAGGGCTAAATATCCGATCAGCCAATATCAGGGTTGCCAGAAAGAAAGGCTGTATGTACAATGCTTGCAAATTGACAGAGCTCCTTCTCTTTATTAAGCCATCCTAGGAAGTGTTTTGTTTTGCACATTATAGCAACTTCTGTGACGATTGCAGCCATAGGCCAGTGGTCATAGCAGAGTCATCTTCTCTAAGCCTGAGGGTATGTCTATACTTTTTTAAAACCCTGTGGCAGTAAGTTGGGAGCCCGAATCAGCTGACGGGCTTGTGTAGCTTCTGCTATGTGGCTAAAAATAGAAGTGTAGACATTGCTGCTCAGGCTGGTGCCCAGGCTCTGACACCCCCCCCCTCCCCCTTTGCCAGCCTGAGCGGGCATGTCTGCATTGCTATTTGTAGCCCCATAGCACCAGCCTGAGTCAGTTGATGTGGGTTCTTACTGCAGTGGGAAGGGGGGAGGGGATAGTTTCAGTGTAGATGTTCTCAGTGTAGATGTAATCTCCTTTTGATGTCTGTCCTATCAGCCCCACAATGGGAAGGGATACTAAAAGGAAGCTGTGCTTAAGTTGCATACTGCATCCTGTTCTGTCAGACTAAAGTTCCTCATGATACTGCCAAGAAGCAGCACTCTATTCTTTGGTGCCCAGGAGCTGGAGTTAAATAATAGATGTTGATTATCACTTTAATCTTAGTTTTGTACCATGCCTAAATTTGCCCATTTTTAGTAGAGTGAGATAAACACCCGTCTGTTCCAAGCTCCAATATTTTCTTTCTTGATTGAATTGCTAAATTTCTGGGTGGCTAAACTGTCCCCTCTCCCAGCATCCCTGTTATCTTTGCCCCTGCACATGAAGCTCTGAGAATAAGTACTGCATTTTTCATGACAAGTGAGCTGAAAGGACCATGGGCCAGATTTTAAAGGTGTTTAGGCAGATTTTTAAAGGTATGGAAATTGTGGGTGTTAGATGCCTAGGCACCATTGAAAATCTGTCTAGCTACCAATCTGCATCTTTAGATGCCTACATAGCTTTAAAATCTGGCCCTATATGACAATAGCTTGATTAAGCATGGCCATGTTCCAAACATTTGCCTTCAATAACATTGGAATATTGAGAAGGGTGGGGGACTCTTTGACATATGAGGAAGAGCTAGAACACAGCAAAGTGATTTTGACACTAGCCCAAATTATTGCAAATTTCCAAATTCACCCCCTTTTTAAAAGGTTCAACTCTGTTGCACAAGAGTATGTCTACACTGCAGTGAAAAGCCCACGGCTGGCCCATGCTAGCCAACTCGGGCTTGTAGGGCTCTGACTGCGGGGCAGTTTCATTGCAGTGTAAACCTCTATGTTAGGGTTGGATCTTGGGCTCAAGGATCTTGCAAGGTGGGAGAGTCTGAGAGTTTGGGCTCTGGTCCCAGCCTGGAAGTCTACACTGCAATCAAACAGCCCCACAGCCCAAGCCCTGCAAGCCTGAGTTATGGGTATCTAGTTGCTGTGTAGGACCCTTAGAGTCCTGCCCTACCCCCTACTTCCACCTTGACATCGTCCTAGCATTAGAATAGCTACCCATCTGTGTCTCCTCTCCCCCTTCCCTCATTCCCACCCCATGCCCATTGCTATAAACCCACTCACACACAACTTACCTCTTTCCTACTTTTCTTTCCAGGAGGGCAGCTCAGTTGGGTCTGTGCTATCCCTGGCAGCTCCTTATTGAATCTTTGCAAGTGCTGATGCATTCCAGAATCACCTGTGCCCCGATTTTAATATTAATATGCATGTATGTGGCAGCTCTCATATCAAAGACCTTTGAAAACTGTCCATAAAGAATCATTTCACCCATCACTGAAGCCCTGCCTGGGGTGAAGCAAGGCAATTGTTCCACAGCCACGCTACGCAACAGTTTAGAACAAGGACTGACTGACTGTTTGTGCATGGTAGAGAACAAAAAGGAGAGCGCTCTCTCATCTCTCTGCCCCTCTCTTGGGAAGTGAGAGCTCATAGGCCAGTGGTCATAGTGGAGTTATTCTTCCTCTTGGGAGCAGGAATAACAGCCAAATTGTAGATGTACCACATGGGGCCCTAGCATCTCTGCTTTGAATGTTCATAGGCTATGTTATGCACCAATCCAATCCCAGTGAGCAAAAACCTAAGGGGAAAAGCCTGTCTAGGTGACAGACAACTGTCATCCTCAGTAGATAAGCATTGAGTGTTTCTAACCATAACATTACTGTGGGCTAACTATCAGGCAAATGAGCAAACTGATGGCACCTCCTTTTAATCTTTCGAAGAAAACAATTAAAATATATAGGCTGTATTATTAAAATATGTAAAATTTATAATTTAATTATAAGATTAGAGCTTTATACTCTAATGGCCCCACTGTATTTTGCATATTAGTGAACAATTGCTTCCTTAAAGCACGCAGTAGAATCATTTACTTGATACTGGAGAATAAGTTAATTATGGATCCCCTGCCTTTGACTAATGGATTTAATAATCACGTTACTGTAGAATTAACTTCTACTTCTCCATCTTATAGCACTAATGAGGAGATTCGTAAGTTATGTTTCCTAAAAGTAAGATTGGCGTGTGTGCATGCGCACAAAGCTGCCTGTACAGCTCTGGCTTCCAGCCCGCAGTTCCTCCAAGAACATTTAATGGTATCCATCACTTTTGCCTCCATCTATCCTTAACGCCCACCCCACCCCAGCAGCTTGCCATCCCCTCTACTGACTTTGCCAGAAAACTTAAGTTCCAGTATGAAAGGATAATATCCAGTTTAAGGGCCAGGTTGTAAGAGAGGATGTGAGGAGCTCTTCCCCCAACACACTTTTGCTCACTTATGCAGGGGCCACCCACAAACTGAGCCAAATTCTGCTCCCCATAACACCAGTGCAAATCCAGAGTAACTCCATAGATCTCAATGGAGTTCTACTAATATAAAACTAGCGAGAGCTCAGATTCCTGCCCTTACTGCTTGGGCTCCTCAAGCAGACGGACCAACAGACTCCCCCCCTGGAGGTACCAAACTGTGTTAGCGAAGAAATCTCTGTAAATTGCAAAGAATTTGATCAAAGAAAAGCCCTGGCACATTTGGAAAGATTCGTATGTAGCACTGTGAAAACATCACCGCAGACCTCACTATGCTTGATTAGGATCCCCAGCCTGGAGACTTGTGGGCAGAAGGACAAAAATCTTCGTGCCAACAGCTAACAAGCTTCGGGTGCCAGGGACAATTAATGCTCCAGTCATTGCCAAAGAGCTATAAGGCAGGAAAGTGGAGAAGTAGTACAATGACAAGAATGCCCAGCCATTACTGCGCTGCAAGTGGGAAATAACTACATTTCAAAGAGAACATGCCTGACAAGTGGTAATAGCTATTCCATCAGGACCAAGGTCATATATCCCCGCCACCCCCAAGAGTTGGACCAACAAGAGGAACAGAAGGTTTCTAAACAAAATCAAGTACAGTGGCTCTCTTGAAGACACTCATAATGCTGCCAATAGAGGTAATACAAACCTAGCCAGTCACTGACAATGAAAATCAACAGGAGCGCAAACACAAGCTCAAGGTGGAAGATCAACTTCAGCCACCAAACAAGCTTCTACAGAAGAAATTGTTTTGACTTGAATAGGAGTTTGCCTGAGAGAGGATTGAAGGTCTGGCCCACAGACCAGATGGAGTACTACATTGTATTGGGTATGGTGTCCTAACAGGAGCGCTGCCAGCTTTTCTGCCACCCTAGGCGGCGGAAGGTCCCACCCTGAAATGTCGGCCCCCACAGAGGTGGCGGAAGGTCCTGCTGTCGAAATACTGCCGCAGTTGCTGCCCCCCAAATTGTAGCGCCCTAGGCGACCACCTAGGTCGCCTAATGGGTTGCGCTGGCCCTGTCTCCTAAACTCAATGCCTCTTTCACTCAAATAGCCTCTTCCTTAAACAAAAATTAATCTAGACATGCAATGTTTACAGTGGATAGTCATATAGCCATGCATTTGTGTCAGGATACTAGACCTGGCATCTTAAATGCACATAAATAACGGGCTCTGTACAGAGCCCTTTCTGTGATGATTACAGATCTGACAAGGAGCTGGGATGCAGTGGGAGTACCGGGACCGTGTGGTGTACAAAGAGATGGGAACAAGGTACTGGGGTAAAAGGGGAAACTGAGATTGGATTAGAAGCCCAATAAGGGACACTGGGACTGGAAGCCAGTTGGGGGGAGGAATAGACTTGAATTCTACCCCTCTCTCTGCCACAGAGTTCCTATGTGATGCTTGGCAAGTTGCTTAAAGAAAACTTTTTACAAGGGGTCACTAAGTGTGTTCCTCACTTTCTGGGTGCTGACTTGAGACCCTGGCATCTGATTTGCAGAAGAACACAGCTATAACTGCAGTCTAAGACCTTGTCTACAGTAACAAGGTAAGTCGATCTAAGTTACGCTAATTAAGTTATGTAAGTAACATAACTTAAGTCGATATAGCTTAGATCGACTTACAGCGATATCTACACTGTGCTATGTAGATGGGAGAGCACTCTCCCATTGGCTTACTGTGTTTTCACCAGACCCGCTAAATCCATGCCGCTGCATCGATTTAGCGCTGTAGTGAAGACAGTCTCTAAGGGAGCTGGGCTTTGCACAGCAAATGCTAAGTACTCTGAAAAAGCTAGACCTGGACATCTCAAATTGGGCACCCAAATTTAGGGGAAACTTTTGACCTTAATCTCTGTGCCTCAATTCCCCATCTGTAAAATGGAGATAATAGCCTCTTACCTCCCAGGGGTGTTGTGAAAATAAATGCATAAATGTTTATGCAATCAGATCCTTCAGCAATGAGTGCCATGGAAAAGCCCGTAAGGTGGTTAATAATTCTGTCTTCAGAGCAGGGTTTGGACAGAATGCAGTAAATAAGGCCTAAGGCCACACAGTGAACAATGAAGATACAACAAAATATTGAGTAGCTCACTGAATAAAGGCAAGGGCCCTGTGAGGGGGAAAAAAAATAGTATGTGCTCATGTAAATAAAGACTATCATCCATGCATGCAAGGGGGCTGAATTATAGCTGCATAAGCAATCTGGTTTCTGGTATTGCCTAATTTTTGAATCCTTGACTTTGCAACCTTAATATTCTTTTAACATTGGGGAAAGGGAAAGAGTAGTGCATGCAATGTAAATATAGAATTAACATGAATATAAACTACAGTTTCCTGGCCATTCTTTCAGATTCCTTGTGAGACCACAAATGAAGATTTGTGCAGGGCTCTCAACCCTCCCTAGGGTTTTGCAGGGGAAAACAATGGAGGGAGAGACCTGGTCAAAAGTTACCTTTGGAACCTTAGTGTAGCCCCATTCAAGTTTAGGGGAGCTGCTGTACATGTGTATATCCAAAGGAAGAATTTGTTCTTTGTTTTTTTTTTTTTTTAAGCAGAGATCTATCCACTGAGTGCTTACAGAGATAAGGGGTCAGGCTCTGAGGTCCGTACTCAAACAAACCTGAGCAAATGTTTCTGGACCTGGCCCACAGACTAGAGCACCTGACTCCAATGTTTTCTTCAAAAGAAATAATGTTAAGGTTGTCAAGACACAGTTTCAGATTGCATCCACCATCTGTCTGGATATGTGGACTCCCTACTCAGACCCTACGCCACCAGCACTCCCAGCTATCTCTGTGACACCACAGATTTCCTGAGGAAACTACAATGCATTGGTGACCTCCCAGAAAACACCATCCTAGCCACCATGGATGTAGAGGCTCTCTACACTAACATCCCACATACAGATGGAATACAAGCTGTCAGGAACAGTATCCCTGATGATGACACAGCACAACTTATTGCTGAGCTCTGTGACTTTATCCTCACGCTCAATTATTTCAAATTTGGTGACCATATATACCTCCAGACCAGTGGCACCGCTATGGGCACCCGCATGGCCCCACAATATGCCAACATTTTTATGGCTGACCTGGAACAACGCTTCCTCAGCTCCTGTCCACTCATGCCCCTTCTCTACCTACGCTATATTGATGACATCTTCATCATCTGGACCCATGGGAAGGAGGCCCTGGAAGAATTCCACCATGCTTTCAACAGCTTCCACCCCACCATCAACCTCAGCCTGGACCAATCTACACAGGAGGTCCACTTCCTGGACACCACCGTACAAATAAGCGATGGCCACATTAACACCACCCTATACCGAAAACCAACCGACCGCTACGCCTACCTTCATGCCTCCAACTTCCACCCCGGTCACACCACACGATCCATCGTCTACAGCCAAGCACTGAGGTACAATCGCATCTGCTCCAACCCCTCAGACAGAGACCAACACCTACAAGATCTTCACCAAGCATTCTCAAAACTACGATACCCACACAAGGAAATAAAGAAACAAATCAACAGAGCCAGACGTGTACCCAGAAGCCTCCTGCTACAAGACAGGCCCAGAAGAGAAACCAACAGAACTCCACTGGCCATCACCTACAGTCCTCAGCTTAAACCTCTCCAACGCATCATCAGTGATCTACAACCCATCCTGGACAATGATCCCTCACTTTCACAGACCTTGGGAGGCAGGCCAGTCCTCGCCCACAGACAACCTGCCAACCTTAAGCATATTCTCACCAGCAACCACGCACCGCACCAGAACAACTCTAACTCAGGAACCAACCCATGCAACAAACCTCGATGCCTACTCTGCCCACATATCTACACCAGCAACACCATCACTGGACCTAACCAGATCAGCTACAACATCACCGGCTCATTCACCTGCACGTCCACTAATGTTATATATGCCATCATATGCCAGCAATGCCCCTCTGCTATGTACATTGGCCAAACTGGACAGTCACTACGCAAGAGGATAAATGGACACAAGTCAGATATCAGGAATGGCAATATACAAAAACCTGTAGGAGAACACTTCAACCTCCCTGGCCACACAATAGCAGATGTAAAGGTTGCCATCTTACAGCAAAAAAACTTCAGGACCAGACTCCAAAGAGAAACTGCTGAGCTCCAGTTCATTTGCAAATTTGACACCATCAGATCAGGATTAAACAAAGACTGTGAATGGCTATCCAACTACAGAAACAGTTTCTCCTCCCTTGGTGTTCACACCTCAACTGCTAGCAGAGCACCTCACCCTCCCTGATTGACCTAACCTCGTTATCTCCACACTGATATATACCTGCCTCTAGAGATTTCCATTACTTGCATCTGAAGAAGTGAGGTTCTTACCCATGAAAGCTTATGCTCCCAATACTTCTGTTAGTCTTAAAGGTGCCACAGGACCCTCTGTTGCTTTTTACAGATTCAGACTAACACGGCTACCCCTCTGATACTTCCCAGCCCTGATGTAGACAATATGAAGTGTATCACAAGACTCTTCCAAGCAGGCTTTAAATGTGGGCCCTCAAAAGTTAGGAAACAAATGAACCATTTTAGCTGACATTCCACAAAAAATTCAGTTTGAGGCAAGCACCCGACATGGGAAATTTGACCTCAAATGGTTAAAGTTTGGCAAAATTATGAAGAACTGAGAGCATGGTTTTAAAAGGGAATGGGTCAGGCAACCTTAATAGGCAGCACTTTTACAGTACATCGTTTACAGAAAATAAATAATCCAATGACAAAAAAATCACAAGATCAAGAGTACAGCTCCATTATTTATCAGTCATGCATTTGCATTCCACTGAAGGCAACTGTGGGAGACTGAGGTGGAAACATCACTTTCAGGACTGGCGCTGGAAGGCTGAAGCCCCTGCACCTGCACGAGGCCCTGAGCTTATGTAGTCCCCACAGGGTTAGAAATTTATTTTTCTAAGCACACATAGAGTCAGCTCCTCACACAGCAGTGAGGCACTGGCCCTCATTCTGAGAGCTCCACCTCCATCCTCAAACATGCTCTGGTAAGACATGAAGGGCAAGACATTCTGAGGTGGGTGATGTAACCCAGTGCAGGCGGGGGGAAGGAGGAGCACCAAGGGGAAATTTTCTCCAGCTTCTCACCCACTGACAATGGTGTCTCAGCCTGAGGGCCTTCCTCTAGGCTTCCCCGTGGTGGGTGAAGGGCCTTAGTGTTGGGCTTTTCTGTTACATGAGAGGCCCTAGCAAATGGGTCCAACAGGGAAGTCCTCAATGTTTTTGAATCTATCCGGATCACTAAGTTGAATGCCAGAAAGAGCGTTAGCAGAAGGTCAACAGATGCGAAACTCTTTACTAGATTACTTAAAGCATTATATTTTTGAATTCTAATCCTGTCCTCCAACATGCTTGCAACACTGCCCAGTTTGGTGTCATCGGCAAATTTTATGAGCATACTCACCACTCCATTATCCAAGTCATTAATGAAAATATTGAATAGTATCAGATGCAGGACAGAACCCTGCAGGACTGCACTAGATACATCCTCCCAGTTTGATAATGAATCATTGATAATGACTCTTTGAGTACAGTCTTTCAACTAGTTATGCACCCACCTTATAGTAATGTTATCTAGGCCAGATTTCCCTAGTTTGCTTATGAGAACATCATGTGGGACTGTGTCAAAAACCTTACTAAAATCCAGCTACATCATGTCTACTGCTTCCCCTTCCCAATCCACTAGGCCAGTAACCCTGTCAAAGAAGGAACTTGAGTTGGTTTGGCATGATTTGTTCTTGACAAATCCATGCTGGCTATTTCTTATAACTATTATCTGCAAGTTGCTTACAAATTGATTGTTTATTAAATTGTTTCTGTATATTTTCTTCCAGGTATCAAAGTTTGGCTGATCAGTCTATAATTCCCCAAGTCCTCTTTGTTCCCCCTCTTAAAGATAGGTACAGTACTATGTTTGCCCTTCTCCAGTCTTCCAGGATCTCACCAGTCCACCATGAGTTCTCGAAGATAATTGCTAATGTTCCGAGACTGCGTCAGCCAGTTCCTTAAGTAACCTAGGATGAATTTCATCAGGCCAATTTGAATACATCTAACTTATCTAAATATTCTTTAACCTTTTCTTTCCCTATTTTGGTTTCTGTTCTTTCCCCCTTGCTGTTGATATTACTTGTGTTGAGTACACCTCTACCCCGATATAACGCTGTCCTCGGGAGCCAAAAAATCTTATCGCGTTATAGGTGAAACCGCATTATATTGAACTTGCTTTGATCCTCTGGAGCACGCAGCCCACCCTCTGGAGCACGCAGCCCACCCTCCGGAGCACTGCTTTACTGCGTTCTATCCAAATTTGTGTTATATTGGGTCACGTTATATCTGGGTAGAGGTGTATCTGGTCACCATGAGCCTTTTTAATGAAGACTAAAGCAAAATAGGCATTAAACACCTCAGCCTTCTTGATGTCATCAGTTATTAGCACTCCTCCCCCTCTAAGCAGAGAACATACACTATCCTTCATCTTTCTCTTGCTATGAATATATTTTAAAAACCCCTTGTTGCATTTTATGTTCCAGGCTAGGTATAACTCATTTTGTGCCTTAGCCCTTCTGATTTTCTCTCTCTATATATTTGTATTATTCTTTTGTACTCCTCCTTCATAATTTGTCCATGTTTCTGCTTTTTGTAGGATTCCTTTTAGCTTTTAAGGCCATTAAAGAGCTCCTGATAGAGCCATGTTGGCCTCTTACTATTCTTCCTGCCTTGCCTTTGCACTGGGAGCATTTGCAATTGTGCCTTTAATATTGTCTCCTTGGGAAACTGCCAGCTCTCCTAAATGTCTATATCCTTTAGATTTTCGTCTCATGGGACCTTATCTACCAGTTCTCTCAGTTTGTTAATGCTTTGCTTTTTTTTTTTTTTTTTTTTTAAGTCCACTGACCTTATTCTGCTGCTTTTACTCCCTCCTCTCCTTAGAATCATGAAATCTATTGTTTCATGATCACTGTCACCCAATTTGCCTTCCACCTTCAGATTTGCCGCCAATTCCTCCCTGTTGGACAGCATCAGCATGCTAAACTGGCTGTCCTCTGGTTACTTCTGGAACACGAAGTTGTCTCTAATATATTTCAAGGATTTATTGGAAATTTTGCGTTTTGCTACATTACTTTTCCAAAAGATGTCTGGGGAGTTGAAATCCTTCCTTTAGTGGGGCGTGCTCCATTCCTGTCCACTTGCACCGCAAAAAACAGCTTAGACTCTACTGGTTAGGTAGCCATGCTATGCAGTCTATTTAAATTCCCTCCACCACCTTTAAATTTCCACACAGAAGTACAATTTATCATCGTACTTGTATCATCAGCCCTCTCCCCAGAGCCTGAGAGAAGATGAGATCTCCCTTCCTTGGGAGCTCTGAATCTGGGCTCAGCTAGCCCAGTTCCTCTCCCCTGTCACTTTCGTCCTGTGCTTTTTTTTTTTTTATCAGTCCTCTGTTTATGACCTAATTAATCCTCGAGCACCACCCAACCTGCCAGCCTGATTAGATAATTACATTCCAATGACCAATCAGACCACTCTGGGGGACCTAATTAGTGCTACAGTGATCAGAGTGCTGGCTGACCTGCTAGCTCCCAGCACTGCCACACCCC
The DNA here is from genome assembly GCF_027887155.1 of Malaclemys terrapin pileata. NCBI lineage: Eukaryota > Metazoa > Chordata > Testudines > Emydidae > Malaclemys > Malaclemys terrapin. Next base: position 32,272,334 of record NC_071512.1, read on the forward strand.
TATTACTATTATTTTCACAAAGGCAGGGGGACAGAGCCAGAACAATGAATCCAGGGACCCACCTCCATGTTTGAAGTTCAGATCTGGATCCAAGTGTGATGGCTTGGGGCCATCTCTATAAAGGATCCATAATAGAATTATGAATCCAAACACACGCAAACTAGGGAGATATTTGGACCTAAACCTTGATCCAAATGTCCTGGCTCTGGCTCAGCTCTAGAGGTAAGTCCCCTGCTGTTTTGGGCATTGGTTTCCATCCATGTTTAGTTCTTTGTGACTAACACTATTATGGGAGTGAGAGAAAAGAGGGAAATAGAACAAAGCATGTACTTCTCTGCTCTTTCATCAGTTCATTCTGTACCTCTTCCTACAGCAGCTACAATATAATGTTTTTCAATAGAACAACTCTGCAAATTTGGTTCAAGGAGACCCTGAGCAAACAGCATTTCACAAATCTTCAACTCAGCTGTCAGAAGGGAAGTGTGTTTCATATGTATGCAAGACCTGCTTTCCAAACTACATTAGAGAAAAGCTTCTAGGTTTGTATGCATTTTTATTTATCAGTTCCAGATCAGGAACCTGATGCTAATTTCTCTTTAAAGCCTTCACAGTCCATTTATATTCCAAAAACAAAAAAGGAGTGTGACGTTTTCTCTCTCTTGCTCGCTCTTGTTCTCCTCCCCCCCCCCCCCTTGGTTTTACTCCAAAGACCTTTGCATTTCATTACATTCTCAAGATGAAGGTTCTGGAGGTTATAGTAGTGCTGGTAGCCCTGGTACAAGTTTCTCAAAGTTTCCCCACCTTGTACTACAGGAGTTGGTTGAGATTGTTAAGGGAAGGAGATAGCTGTGGAAAATGCAATTTGGAACTTTGCTCCAAGCCTACACACTGTCCAGCTGGGACTGTATTAGATCAGTGTGGCTGCTGTCCTGAATGTGGGAATGTGGAAGGGCAGATGTGTGACTTGGATAAGGTCAATCATTTCTACGGGCAGTGTGGGGAGAACATGGAGTGCAGGCTGGATGCCGACGAAACCAAGTTTGGGGAAATCCCTGAACCACAATGTGTCTGCAAATCCCAGGAAAGTGTCTGTGGACCTGAAGGCAAGACCTATGTGAACATCTGCCAATTCAATGAGGCTTACTCTGAGAAGAGAAGAAATATCAACATGAAGCACAAAGGACCATGTGAATCAGGTAACCTACATAGACATGTATACCAAGTAAACTGTTCTCTAAAGCAGATATATAAAGGAGACAAAGATTTGATGTTAATTTCTAGAAATATCTTTTAATGTTGCAGCCTACTTACAGCAAAATAATGCTTCAGCATCATTATAATTACTGTACTACTTCTTTGAGATTTAAACAAGTAGTTCATCAGCTGGTGTTTAATCTTGTGTGTTGTAAGCTTCTATATTACCATAGTGGATTTTATATCACATGGTCCTCCGAATATGTGGAATGTGAACTTGTATATTATACAAGTTATATGTAAAGTTATATATGACCATAATTGAATTAATATCACAAAGTCACTAATAAGTGAAAGATGTTCAGAGTAGCTGAGCAGAAAGTGAAATGTGGTGAGGGTCAACCACAGAGATAAAAAATCTTTAGAATTATTATTATTTAATGCCTGAACTGATATTGCAGAGGTGGGTAGCAAGGCAGGTCTCAGTTAATATGGTGATGGAACCAGAATGGAATAGAATAGGGTTTGGAAATCACTTAAATAAAGTTCCATTCTTGATATAAAGAGTTAAAAATAATGTAACAATGATTTTTAAAAGATCTAAACACCCACTGATGATTACAAATCCACACATTAGAACAGAATCAAACTGGAATAATTTCCCTAAAGGCAGTTGCATTCATGTTGATTATATAAAATTATGAACCTCATTTCAGTTTGTTGAGGCTTTAAACTAAATACACCTTTTGGCTATGTTTTATTTGCATAGGTAAGAAACAAGCATTCAAATGCAGCTACACTGCATGGCAGGGTGGTGGGAGAGAGAATGAAGTGGTTAGGGTAGTTACTTGAACACTGGCTGTTTTTACAGTCTGATTTTAATGTGATTCATCCTTCAGGAATTAGTATCACCATTTCACATAGCAGATTTCTGAGTGACCTAATGCACAATATGGAGAGAGGTCCAAATTACACACAGCTAGACACAAATAAGGACTCAGAATGCACATATAGAGGGACTTTCTACACGAGATCTCAAAGTGTATATATGTTTGCAGTTTGTGAGATTATATGTAGAGTTCTCACACAAATCTGTACACGTGCGTATGCATATTCCTGTTTAAAAATGTAATGATGCATCATCTCCTATCAATTGTTTTATATAATACAAACTGTTGCTTGGAAGTAGCCTCATTTCTTTGAAGAGAATTTTAAACTTCTTGTCTCTCCATGACTTTCTCCCCTGAAGTTTATTTAAATTGATTGCTTGTTTTACTAAGCTGGAATAGTAAGCGCTGAGTGCAAGCAGAACCAAATGTACAGGATCCTCAGGTTTGCACATCAGCAGACATGCCAAAGAACATTCTCCAAATGTTACAGCCCCACTGCTCCTTGGAACAGAAGGGATATTGCAGAAGACTAAAGTTGCACTGAAAAAATGTGCTTAACTTTACTACTGGTAGTTCTAGATCCAGAATACTGAACTTTTCCACTGATAGCCTCTTGTGGGGCCAGATTCAGAGGTGCTAGAGGTGATAGCTTGTACGTTGGTTACTGGTACAGCATTTGGCACAACAGCCTATAGTCCTCAAGGGCCATGTCGTATTTCCGCTGGGCTCTTCCCATTCTTGGCTATGAACAGACAACTCTGGGCCAAATTCAGAAGTGATATAAATGGTGTTTTTTGTGACAACTGTGGTCCACATATATTTGCTCCCTGGACCCAGGGGGCAATTGCATAAGGGTGGAGGTTCATTGTCAGGGGAGGGAACACAGCAATCCCCCGCTCCTGTAGGGGGTTTGCCAAGCATCTTTAATTTGTGGCCTTGGCTCCCTAGGAGTGTTGCTGGCCAAGGAGCTCAGAATGTGCACATCCATTGATTGTCCTGCTCCCACCCTCCCTTCAGCCATCTCAGTGCCAGGCAGTTCCAGCCCCCCAACAGAGTGGGGGTTGTTGTCTGCCAGCCCAGCACCCACTCCAGACTTTGTCATGAGGATCCTACATGCTGGCAGGAGGGAATCCAGCTACAGGGACTCCAGGTACATGAATTTACATTCATGCTGTAATGGAGGAATTGTTGCAGGAAAAGCAACCAACTCAAGGATGCAAGATAAAGTAGCTCCCCCTGTCTCCATCTCACCTTATCCTCTCCAACCTTACCAGAGTCCTTGTTGACTGAGGTTTGGTAGCAGTGCTGTTCTATCCCATCTGTTCATTCTCCTCTCTTAGCATTAGGGTGACCAGATGTCCCGATTTTATAGGGACAGTCCCGATATTTGGGGCTTTGTCTTATATAGGCACCTATTACCCCCCCCCCACACCCTGTCCCGATTTTTCACATTTATAGTCACCCTACCTGGCATGCCAGAGCTCCATGGGGAAAGGTTGATACTGACTCTCCTAATATTCCTCTGCAACCACGCACACAGTGTTGCATACATAGAACTAGTCACTTTAAAGAGAACCTTGGTGGCTTTAGTTTATATTCTCCTTGCAATTTACCAGTCAAACATTGGAGTGGGGAGCATGCAGTACGTCCTCCTCTGGCCACACCTTCTATTCCTTAGCAAACCCATTTTCTGCTGCCTATACACTGGTGTGAACAAGGGCAGCATATCTGCACTTCAGTATATTTACAAGTGCTCTTGCAGGTGGTAGGTAGCTCAAGCCCCTGATTCTGATCCACTTTGTAACTGTGTAAATCAGTAACTCCTGGATCCTCGGAGTTAGACTACATGACCCTTGCTGTCCCTTCTAACCCTATGATTCTAATACTGATTCTGCCCGTCTGTCTGGCCTTGGACAAGTTATTTAGCCTCTGTGTGCCTCAGTTTCTCCAAGTGTAAAATGGGCATAATAGTTCCTGCCCACTTTTGTAAAGCACTTTGCAATCTAAGGATGAAAGCACTGTAAAAATTCACAGTATTGGTATAGCAGCAGGGCAGAAGATGCACCTTATTTTATACTTGTGTACTGTGCAATGGACAGGATGATGGGACTTTATAAGAACTTCAGCAGGTTTTACTTTAGGACAATAAAACTGTGATCTTAGGGGAAAACATTAAGAAGTTACCAGAGGCTGCCAAGCTGTCATGCAAAGCTCTTTGAATTGTCTTCTGCCATGTGAGAGAATAGATAGGATTTCAAAGAGGAATATTTGCTTTAGAGCTAAAATGTCTTTTTTACCATTTTGGAACTTGGCTCTTAAGAGGCAGAAAAAAGTAAAAGATTAAAAGATATTTTAAATCTTATGTCACTAACACAAATGCACAATGATCTAGATGAGGATAGTACATTGAATGTGCTATTCACCATGGCTCTGTGCCTTGTGAGCTTGTTTACAGCGCTGCAAAGTGTGTGTAAAAGGCCACCATTATGTTGTGGCAGTGTTTTATACCAGTTTCACACAGCTACAAGTAACTCCAAAAGGTGTAATGCAATGGAAAGTCTAGGCCCTGAGATTAGCAATTTATCTGTGCCTTGGCATTCTGCTGGTTGTCCTTTGAATGAAAAACAGATGCTGAGCACTGATCTGTATCTTTTGGTAGCATTCTGTAAATCTATACATCATTAATCTCAATGTATGTTGCGTTCATACTTTTCCTTCAAAGCATCTCCTGTCCTAGGGATGCCAAATAGATTAATTGTATACAGCAACTGATGAATGAATAAATAAATAACAATAAACTCCTTTCATCACAAGAGCAGACTTCTATCTTCTGTCTGCCACACACACACAAAGTCAAAGTCACACATGAGAAAAGGCCCATTTTCTTTCCCCAGAAGGTTGGTTTGATCAATTTCTAGCTTACAAATAATAGCTTACAAAGATTAACTGTATTGATGACATGCAGATTCTCCACACTTAATACATCCTTTTTCAAACCTTTGCTGCTGTTGATTTCACGAAGCAATATACCCACCCCACAGCATTTCTCTTTACGTCAGCAGCACAAAATACCAGATTATTTTAATGGGAATTTTATACGAAAGGAGCAAAGGAATAGTTTACCGCCTTGTGTGCATTGTGTTACAAATCAGACAAATAACAGTAAACATAAATATCATATAGTTGGAGAAATATACCATTTTGTTGTTACCAAATCAACATTCTTTTGTTTGAGTTTGATGTTGGATTGAAAAAAAAAATATCACTTAGAAAATGATTTCTGCACTTTTTTTTCAATAGTTTTGGGGCTAATGGCTATTTTTTCTCACATCTGTGGCAGCAGCGATAGGTGACAAATACATAGTAGGGTAAAATTCATGGCCAATATTTTCAAAAGCAACTAGTGATTTTGAATACTCGCTCTTCCTCTAAATCAGGCCCCCTTAAAGCATCTCATGTTGGGCAGCCACAAATGGAGGCATCCCAAATCATTAGTCGCTGTTGTAAATCCTGGACCATACTGCTGGCTCGGAGTGCAAGTCTACTACCTGGTCCATGGAGAACTTGGGGTCATCTATAGCTTATCTTCCCCATCCCTTTGCACGGGTGCTCAAGAGAGAGGTTATAAGGGAAGCAGCTGGGGGAAAATGTTGTTTGGTAGATAATGCTCCTAAGCCAGAAGTCTGGGAGCTTTGCTGTTTCATCTCTGATTGTGTTGAATGATCTTCCTGTCCTGTCATAAGCATTTACCTTTGCTGAAGGGTAACTGTGTCCTCTTCTCGTGAAATAATTCTACAAGTAAATAGCTTTCTGAGGTGAACTATGTGGGGATTTGAGGGGGAACATACTCCCCTGCAACCCAGACTGAGAGCTCTGATCATTAGTCTTTGGCTAGTTTCAGAGTAGCAGCCGTGTTAGTCTGTATCCGCGAAAAGAACAGGAGTACTTGTGGCACCTTAGAGACTAACAAATTTATTTGAGCATAAGCTTTCGTGGGCTACAGCCCACTTCTTCGGATGCATCTCTGGCTACTACTCTAATCCAAGTAAGGTTTGAAGTAAGTGGATTCATCCACTTGGTAGACTCACTGAGTATGTCTATACTACATTGTATACCCAGGTCTGTGGGTGTACAAGCCCGTGCTTGAGAATCCACACTGCATTGTAAACCTGAATTAAAATTGCTGGGTTTGGGTCTCACAGCCATGCTGATGTGTCCAAATTGCACTGTGCAGACCTTCTGACTTGGGTCTGTGGCTTGAGCTGATTCCACACTCCAAAATGACAGGGCTTGGTCCTGAGTCTCAGTGGGACTCCAGTTCTTACTCAGCACCGCTAGCAGAGTCCATGGGTCTGAGTCCAGAGGGGATCCAGGCCCCAATCAAACTGATTTCTCTTTGGCTGGAAGAGGGGCTGGGGCTCAAATTTCTGTCTGAACTCAGGTTTATAGTGCAGGATAGACATACCCACTGTGGCAGTTCCCCCGGCCTGCTCAAGAACTCCCCACACTTACTCCCACAGAATGCCACTGTGTGGCATGGAAGGCGTTGCAAACCCCAACCTCACTACCTCTGTTGCCTGTTCAAAGCTTGTCCTCATTGACTCCCCTACAGAAGCACAACTAGGATGTTTTAGGCCTTATGCTGTTGGTTGAAGGGGAGGCTGGATTTCAGTCATAAAGACTGTGCCAACCTAGAATGAAGCGGAACAGATACACTGCATGTGAGATGCTCCCCTCAGGAAATTCTAGAGTAAGGTATGTGTATTAAGGGTAAAGGCAGTTATGTGAACACAGACACACATGCAAGGCCAGAGTTGGAGGTATGCAAAATCAGAAACGCATGCAAAGGGAACTTTTAAAAATCTGGCTTTCAATACATATTGTTCTTAAAGTGCTGGCTTACTTGAGTTCACTTTGCCCTTGCAACAGGCAGCAAGATGTTTTTGTGAGACCAGATTCTTAAATCATTCTGGGTTATTTTTTAATCTGTTAGCACCTCACTTTTGATTGGAATTGTTAAATACTGCAAATAATTTGTGAATATTCATTCAAATTCCAAGTGCCTGCTTGGTTTGATCAAGTCCATATACCTTTCTATTTGCTATGGGTGTGTGAGCTTGCACAGTGCTGAGTGTTCTGGCCCTGATCCAGCAATATTCTTAAGCACATGCTTCACATCAATCAATCAGATTGCTCATGTGCTTACAGTTACGTCTGTGTTTAAGTGGTAGATGGGGGCTAGAGTGCTCAACACCTTGCAGCACTGAGTCCTGTTTGTAAGCAGTCACACAAGCAGGGTTGTGTTCACAGGAATATCTGGAAAATTTGAGTTCTTCAGATGAATACTTGGATCAGCATTTGAGCACAGGTATCCAGAAGTAAGATTCACCTGTTTAAAAAGTTTTCTCATCCAATCTGTGAGCAGAAATAACTATCTACATAACGACTAGTGACAAGTTAAGGTAAACATTTTGGCTCCCTAGGCTTACCTGTACTTCCATGCAGAGTCCCATTAAAGTCAATAGAACTACCAGTAGTAAAGTTAAGCAAATGTGAAAATTTCTCATCCTAACTATTCAATGTATCCTTTATGAATTCTGAGTACATTAGGCAACTCTGAAAATCTCAGCCCTAAAGGATTTGAATGCCTAATTCTCATTAAAGCTCATGTGAATTAGATGTTCAAATACTGTAGTCAGTTTTGAAAATCTGAGCTTAGAAGAAAACCAGGATTGTTTAATGAGCAATACATAAACAGCAAATGAGAAATTTGCTGGATATTTTCTCTGCAATGCATAATTTGATCTGGTCTGTATTTGATGTTGTCAACACCTAATTAGATCAATTATATCTGACTGCATGTATTGAAGCTATTGTTTTAGAAATCTGGAGCATTGCTGTGACAATTTCAGCTGCTGAAACATTCATTCTGCAGAGACGTATTGACTCAAATATTACAGGCAAAAAGGTATTTATTTACCAAAGCTCCCATCTTCAAGCATCTGGGACACAGGACAAAAAAACAACAACAATTAAACCCAAACTGGACCTAGTGTCCCAGAAAATACAGATAACTTTAAAAAAAGATAGGAAACATATGTTTGACTGAAAAATGTGTTAGTTGTGGACAAACATACTGGGGAAAAAATGCAAATAGAGTGCCAAAAAGTAGGCTATAACAATGATCATGTTGTTTTTTTCTCTGATTGTTGATGTAACAAATCATATAGTATGTTCAATACATGCATAGTACATGCTGCATATGTACATTCAGTAGATGCATTCATGTACATTCAGCCTGACCCTTATCCTTTAACTGTTTGTTTTCTTATTGTGTTCAAAGCACTGGATGGGCTCCCTCTTGTGGTTAATGAAAACCTTTTCTTGTTTCAGCCAAACGTGAAAAGCTAGTGAATAAATTAAGGTAGCTTTGAACTACAGTATAGCTGTTTATTTTTTTATTGGGTAAAATGGTTCAGATAACTGGTCCTTCATATTCTACTGTATTAGTATTTTATTACCTTTATGTAACATGCAAAAAATGCATTCTTTGCTTTTTCAAAACAAAGCACTGATATGTGCTCAAAAATATTAACAATTTTTAAACATAAGTTACATTAAGCTGTGATCAAATTAGGCAAGATAGAAAAGGCTTAGGCCCAGGTATTTTAAGAATTGCTCCACTGAATGTTGCAATTCCTCATTCTGCATGTATTGATCTCATTTATAACCTCTATAGCCCGGTATAAGGTTATATTGCGTGTTTGCATTGTAAACTTCTGTAACTGTGTAACTCACCAAACAGGAAAGAAGCATTAATTAGTGTAAAGTGCCGGTCTTGTGGACAACGGGGCCTTTGGAAGCAAATGAGCCATTGTGATATCTCAAAAGGACAAAGACTTTGATTATCTTCCCCACTGGCATAAAGAGGAGTCAGGCACTGACACTTGTTCTATCAGTTTGGAGTCTGGGGAGAAGGGGATAAAAATCTCTGACAAGGAAGGAAACTTGATTTTTTTTGCTGCTTGGACTCTAACGGGGCAAGAATCACTAAGCAAAAGCCCCCCAGCTGTTTTGCCTGGGTTAGCCCCAAAGGACATATAAAGTCAGCTTATGACAGCAATTTCTATTATCTTTTGAAACTCAAAACTGATACTCATTTATTTGTGTATGTTACCTGCTTTAACCTCATAACTCCTTTTTTTCTTTTCTTATTTAATAAACCTGTAGTTAGTTTATTACAGGATTTGCTACAGGCAGCATCTTCGGGTTGAGATCTGAGTAAGTGACTGGAAGTAACCTGAATATGGTTGGAATATTTGGTATAAGTGACCATCTGTGATGCATGGGTGGCAAGATAGACCGGAATGCCCAAGGGGACTGTCTGTGCCTCCATGGTAAGACTGTTATAGTGCATTCGGAGTTCACATTTGTTACTGGGTGGGTGAAACATAATTATAGAACATACCACCAGTTTGGGGTGTTTGCCAGTCTCAGGGCAGACTGTGAGCCGCGCCAGACTGCATGACAATATTGTTTGACATTTTCTTACTGCATACAGGCAATTGCATTTTACCACATCCATCTATCAGGCTCTTTTCATATTGGTTCCTTGCAGCTCCTGTTATTTCTTTGCCACCTCAGGATGCTCAGAACTTCACAGGTAATGACATAATCTTTGGCTGTGAGGTGTCCGCCTATCCTATGCCACACCTTGAGTGGAAGAAAAAAGGGAATAAAATGTTTCTGCCAGGAGATGATGCCCACATCTCAATCCAGGTAGATTATGCTTATTCCACGGATCATATTTTTTACTATTGAGTTGTGGGGAGGAGATGGAGGGTTAAAGAGGCTGTCTCATTTTTACTGCCTTTCTCCTGTTGCAGCGACAAGTTGGGTGAGGTAATATCTTTTATTGGACCAACTTCTGTTGGTGAGAGAGACTGGGTTCAGGTCTCCTGTTGCTTCACTACATAGCCCAGTTTATCTGCATATGATAAAAGATTTAGAAAACCTGACCTATGAGGAAAGAGTAAAAAAAACTGGGCATGTTGAGTCTTGAGAAAAGACAACTGAGTGAGGACCTGAGAAGTCTTCAAATATATTAAGGGCTGTTATAAAAAGGATGGTATCAATTGTTCTCCATGTCCACTGGTGGTAGAACAAGAAGTAATGGGCTTAATCTGCAGCAAGGGAGATTTAGGATAGATAGTACATAAGAACGGCATACTGGGTCGGACCAAAGGTCCATCTAGCCCAGTATCCTGTCTACTGACAGTGGCCAATGCCAGGTACCCCAGAGGGAGTGAACCTAACAGGTAATGATCAAGTGATCTCTCTCCTGCCATCCATCTCCACCCTCTGACAAACAGAGGCTAGGGACACCATTCCTTACCCATCGTGGCTAATAGCCATTAATGGACTTAACCTCCATGAATTTATCCAGTTCTCTTTTAAATGCCGTTATAGTCCTAGCCTTCACAACCTCCTCAGGTAAGGAGTTCCACAAGTTGACTGTGTGCTGTGTGAAGAAGAACTTCCTTTTATTTGTTTTTAAACCTGCTGCCTATTAATTTCATTTGGTGACCCCTAGTTCTTGTATTATGGGAATAAGTAAATAACTTTTCTTTATCTATTTTCTCCACATCACTCATAATTTTATATACCTCTATCATATCCCCCCTTAGTCTCCTCTTTTCCAAGCTGAAAAGTCCTAGCCTCTTTAATCTCTCCTCATATGGGACCCGTTCCAAACCCCTAATCATTTTCTAGAGCCAGTATATCTTTTTTGAGATGAGGAGACCATATCTGTATTCAGTATTCAAGATGTGGGCGTACCATCGATTTATATAAGGGCAATAATATATTCTCCATCTTATTCTCTATCCCTTTTTTAATGATTCCTAACATCCTGTTTGCTTTTTTGACTGCCCCTCCACACTGCGTGGACATCTTCAGAGAACTATCCACGATGACTCCAAGATCTTTTTCCTGATTCGTTGTAGCTAGCCCCCATCATATTGTATGTATAGTTGGGGTTATTTTTTCCAATGTGCAATACTTTACATTTCTCCACATTAAATTTCATTTGCCATTTTGTTGCTCAATCACTTAGTTTTGTGAGATCTTTTTGAAGTTCTTCACAGTCTGCTTTGGTCTTAACTATCTTGAGCAGTTTGGTATCATCTGCAAACTTTGCCACCTCACTTTTTACCCCTTTCTCCAGATCATTTATGAATAAGTTGAATAGGATTGGTCCTAGGACTGATCCTTGGGAAACGCCACTAGTTACCCCTCTCCATTCTGAGAATTTACCATTAATTCCTACCCTTTGTTCCCTGTCTTTTAACCAGTTCTCAATCCGTGAAAGGACCTTCCCTCTTATCCCATGACAACTTAATTTACTTAAGAGCCTTTGGTGAGGGACCTTGTCAAAGGCTTTCTGGAAATCTAAGTACAATATGTCCACTGGATCCCCCTTGTCCACATGTTTGTTGACCCCCTCAAAGAACTCTAATAGATTAGTAAGACACGATTTCCCTTTAGAGAAACCATGTTGACTTTTTTGCCCAACAATTTATGTTCTTCTATTTCTGACAATTTTATTCTTTACTATTGTTTCGACTAATTTGCCCAGTACCGATGGTAGACTTACCGGTCTGTAATTGCCGGGATCACCTCTAGAGCCCTTTTTAAATATTGGTGTTACATTAGCTATCTTCCAGTCATTGGGTACAGAAGCTGATTTAAAGGACAGGTTACAAACCCTAGTTAATAGTTCCGCAATTTCACATTTGAGTTCTTTCAGAACTCTTGGGTGAATGCCATCTGGTCCCGGTGACTTGTTAATGTTAAGTTTATCAATTAATTCCAAAACCTCCTCTAGTGACACTTCAATCTGTGACAGTTCCTCAGATTTGTCACCTACAAAAACCGGCTCAGGTTTGGGAATCTCCCTAACATCCTCAGCCGTGAAGACTGAAGCAAAGAATTCATTTAGTTTCTCCGCAATGACTTTATCCTCTTTAAGCGCTCCTTTTCTATCTCTATCATCGAGGGGCCCCACTGGTTGTTTAGCAGGCTTCCTGCTTCTGATGTACTTAAAAAACATTTTGTTATTACCTTTAGAGTTTTTGGCTAGCCGTTCTTCAAACTCCTCTTTGGCTTTTCTTATTACTTTCTTGCACTTAATTTGGCAGTGTTTATGCTCCTTTCTATTTACCTCACTAGGATTTGACTTCCACTTTTTAAAGGAAGTCTTTTTATCTCTCACTGCTTCTTTTACATGGTTGTTAAGCCACGGTGGCTCTTTTTTAGTAGAAAATCTTTCTCATTACAAGGATAGCTAAGCCCTGGAACAGGCTTCTATGGGAGGTTGTGGAATCCTCATCGCTGGAGGTTAAGAACAAGTTGGATAAACACTTGTAAGGGATGGTCTAGGTTTACTTGGTCCTGCCTCAGTGCAGGGGCATGGATTCAATGACTTCTCAAAGTCCCTTCCTGCTCCACATTTTTCTGATTCTCTGAACGTCAATAACAGGATACAACACTATTACAAAGCCTATGTTGTTATGATAAATAACTTGCTAGCAGGGGGTGCTACCGTATGGCCCTGCCTGGGGAATTAAGAGAATTCTGCTTTCAGAAATGCTTGATGAGAGAGGACAGCATATGTAGAGGAAGAAGTAAACCCTGAATGTTGCACTGTCTTGGCTCTCTCTAATGGATCTGGTCAGGATCCAGAAGTCCTTACCAGGCAGAACTCCCATTAACTTCATTGTGATTTTTGCCTGCATAAAGACAAAGAGGATCTGGCTCTCTGATCATTGGCAGTTAAGTAGCTGCTGTCAAGAATAAAAGTGTATATTAAATCTAATCCAAGAGTGTAGGCAAGGGTGGTGTACCCCATGCTGAGGAAGAAGTTCCTCCACCTCCTTGTATGGCAGGAAATATAAGAGCTTTCTGGCCTGGAAGGTGAAGTGACTGCAGGCCTCGGTAGGGGAAACAGCCTTTAAAAGGAAGTGTTTGGGTTGTAGGAGGGGCACTGGATTCCAGAGGTGAGAAGACCTCTGCCTGGACCTGGGCTGAGAGGCCCTTTGTCACCTTTTATGCTGTTCAGACGGGGCACTGTAGTCAAAGTGAAACAAGTTTGCTTTGAACTCCCGGCCATATTTGGGATTCACCACCCTTCTGGAGCCAGAGCTTCCATAGACCCCTGCCTGGAAAACATGGAGCCTAGCACTCAGCCAGCTCAGTGCAGGAGCCAGCTGGTCCAGCCCAGCGGGAAGGGAAGGGCAGGGTCTCCTCCCCTAAAGACAATACACCACCTATGATTAGAGGGGAGCACTATCCCCTGGAGAATGAAGGTGGGGCTGGGCCAGCTGGTCACACCAGAAGACCATAGAGGAACAGAAATCTAAAAGCCACCATTTCCACCCATCTGTACCCTCACCCCCAAAAGACTTATAAGGATGAGAGGCCCAGGAGGCCTATGGAGAAGCTGACATATGGAGCAGAAGTGGAGTCAGGTGGGGGGCTGGGGATGCAGAGCAGGGAGGTGGTCAGGGCTGAGTGTTGGAGAAGTTTGGGGAAGTGGGCAGGGGCAGCATGAGTTGAGGGGGCCCAGGGCAGCAAAGGGGAGGGGCACACAGGAGTAGATAAAGCTTGGAGGCCAAGGGGCAGTGGCAATGTACAGTAATGGAGAGCAAAGTTTGGCTCCAAACATAATTCAGGTAATTACCCTTGTGAAAAGCATCCTCTTCTCTGGTGTCTGCTAAATCTTGACAGTGTATCTGCCTTCTCTCAGGCAAGAGGTGGGCCTAAGAAGTACGGTGTGACAGGGTGGCTGCAAATTCAAGGCATCAAAAAATCGGACGAAGGCATCTACATCTGCCAAACAAAAAACAAGTATGGCACTGCATATGCATCTGCAAGACTGAAAGTCATTGATGGTAAAGTGTTTTACTTTTGAGGTGAAGAATTTTTAGCATTTGGTTTCAACATTTAGAGCCCGGGTTTCAAATGCTTCTGCCTCACCTGGTAAATGCAAATCCTCTGTGTTGGCACTTAAACTGATGCTCAGGTGCAGAAAGCAGGCAATTGCCCCACAAACTCTGTGGATCTGTCAGGGGTTGAGCACCCTCAGTTCCCACAGACTTCACCTCACAGGGATTGGCCCTTATATGCTAAGGTGAGTGTCCAAATGTGAATGTCCTATTAAGAGGCCCACATTTGAAAACTGTGTTCTGTCACTGTATCCTTATCTCTTATCAGCTCTAGGTATTTTTAGTCAAAAATGTGTATGAAGTGTAGTAAACAAAAAAGGATAAAGTGGTTAATATCATGGGGGTTTGCTACAATGTTCACCTTTTTCCACCTGAAAGACACTGTGGATCACAGCTGTAAAGTTGTGCCATCCCTTTTTACACAACCCCCCTTTGACCACAGGTAGAGTTCCATACCAGAACCATAGCTGCATGTGACTCTGAGCAATTCTTAGAACTTCAACAATTCTGTTTAATCATTTACTTTTTGAAAAATTAGGAAGGAATTTGAAATTGCTTTTAATAAGCGTGCTTAGAGAAACATATGAAGTAACTTTTACTATTTATTTTTGATTGGGTACGGTCCTGGAGGCTAAACTTCTTTTGACTCTAAAGAGAATTGTGCTTGCATTGCATGGGCAGAAGCAAGCTACATTGTTCATATTTCACTCTTGATATGGGCCTCTTCTCTTTGCCAAACAATGGGCTTGATCCTACAATGGTAATTTCATGTGCAGAGCACTTGCAAGATCAATTCATGGTTTACTTGTGTTTGGAATAGAGTTAAAATAGGTGTGTTTTCCATACTTGAGAGTGGGAGAGAGAAATAAATATGGCAAAGCTCCCATTGACTTCAATGATACAGAAACAAGCCATCAGATATTGCCTCTTTCTCTCCAAAAGAGAACTTGCTAACCCAGTAACAAGTGTGTTAAGCTCACTGTAGAATTCTAAAATCATGTTATCTTCCTCTTAGTTCTTGCTTTGTTTATGTTCCTTTTAATGTGGAGACAATTTGTCTTGCTGTGCAGGTTCATCCTCTACATTTCAGATTTCTGCTGGCAGCAGAATCACAAGCTACACTACAGATTATGGAGACTATTATGAGCATACTGAAGAGGAGGAGGAGGAAGAATATGAATCTGGAGACTATGAAAATTGAAATAAGTTCCTATGATAGTCTAGATATATTAAGGGTCCAATATCCTTCCCTTTCAGCTGTATTTACCAGTGTGATTGTTCTGTAAAGAGTCCCTTCCTTCCCACAGTTTATATAGCACTCTTCTGGAATTTGCAGGATGTGCTCAGTCATTTGGCCAAAGAGTACTGTACTACATATCGCTAATAATAATCAGATAGACCATAGGCTGGTATTGTCAGACGATTGAACACAACTCTTCAACATGGACCTGCCTATTAAGTATTCTGAAAAAGATCCTCTTCTCCATTTAAATTTTTTTAAATGTTGAAGATTGGATTAACAAAATCAGTTCTGAAACTAAAGGAACTCTTTACCTCCCGTCCATTATCTTCTTTCTGCATTGCCCATGTAGATCTCAAGAGAGCAGTCACAAACACAAGTAGTTACGATTGCAAAATAGTTTCAAATTAAACTTCTTTAACACTTTCAGGAAGACTTTCCTTTTCTGGTTTGATAGCTTCCAGGGTTAGTCTCAGCCAAAAGTGAATTGTCTGGGGGTTTTTTGGTTGGTTGGTTGGTTTTTTTGTTTGTTTGTTTTGTTTTTTTTAGCTGAGTGCATGAAACAATTTACACTTTTCCCATTGTATTAAAAACAGCAGGTCGCTTAAGTCATCATGCTAGTCAGGGGCAGAAATTTACTATCTGACAGAAGGGATCTGGGACCCAAGGAGCAGTGAGGGAAATCTAGGGCTTCCTGTGTAACCAAACCAACAGACATACTGTATGGCTCCACCCAGAATAATTTATTTACCTCCTATTCTTTCCCTTGGTCATCACTTATGCTTTAAGCAGAATTGTGTAAGGTGGGGATTTCTATGAATTAATGTGGAGTTAGCAGGGGTGGCTACTCCTGGTCTCTGTCCATGCCCTTCAGACACATGGAATTCCAACTGTACAATGGTCACATAGACAAAATTCTGTGGGCTCCAACACTCACCTTTTCTGGGATGCTTTCAACTAGCAGTGCGTTTTAGCTGCACACACTTCTGATCCCTCAAGATATTGCATTCATGGAAATGCCAAAGGCATTTTTTTTAAAAGCACAAAATTCTTTATTTTTTAAAATATTCTGGGAAAATTCACATACATTTTCCAAGCAATCTAAATCATTGGCCATGTTCCATATGGTCAATCTAATGTGACTCTAGGTGCCTTCAGTCTTGTTTCTCCACACATTTAAAACTTTAACATTTGGAATGTAAAATGATAGCCCTTAAAAACTTGCCAATAAGATTTAGATAACTAAAGAATTACCTGAGGCCAAGATATTCAACACCAAATTTTGGGCACTAAATAAGTGTCCTGGTTTTCAGACATGCTGAGCACCCATTACATCTCATCTCTGCAAATCAAGCCACTTATTTAGGTGCCTAAATATGGACTTAAGACCTAAACTCTAGGCACCCAGTGTTTAAAGTATTGGCCTCAGTACTTGCAATCTTTCCTCAGTATTTCCTATACTAAATACAGTGATGTATAATAAATGCTGGAAATAGTGCACTAATATTCTCTATTTATCTAACTTAAAGTTAGGAAAGTTTTAAGTGCATCCACTGAAAATGGTGCATTGACTTTACATTAATTTAGTTTTTGCATTTAGTGCGTATATAACATGGGTGTTCTGAATGTATGTACAGTGAAGTTTGAACATCTCCTTTACTCTTAAGATGTTGATTTTTCTGCCATATGCCATTGGAAAATTAAATTTTCCTTAGATTTGCAATAAAGTCATAGGCTGGATATGAACCCTGTTCATAGGTGCTAGAACTAAGGGTGAGGGGGTGCTGCAGCACCCCCTGACTTGAAATGGTTTCTATTATATACAGGGTTTACAGTTTGGTTCAATGGCTCTGAGCACCCCCACTATAAAAATTGTTCCAGCCCCCGTGCCCCTGTTTGCCATGAGGTATTAATGAACTTCATGCAGATAATAAAGAAATATTTGGGGTTGTTGGTTTTTGTTGTTGTTTTTGTAGCTTTCCTAGCATGATGTTAATTTAGGAATGAAGTTCATGCCATGAGGTCATTGACAAGATCACTTGACTTAGGTTTAAAAGATGGCTTTGGATTTAACCAGTGGCCTTAGTGTTCTAAGCTATTACCAATCTTTCTACAGATAGGCCAAACAACTTACATTTTTGTATATTAGCTAAATGTTTATTAATTTAAAAAGAAACTTGATCAGTAGATTTTATTAATTTCTAAAATGTAATCTATTTCTATTGAAAATACCCAATCCATAGACATGGAGGTCTAGGGGATTTATTTGTTTGTTTATTTGTTCATTACTACAAACAAGAGATTACCAAAACAAATCATTTAATTGTGGTAAAGTACATATCAACACAGGGGACCAAAATATATTATCTTCAAAACATTATCCATGGAGACAAACTAGAATTCTTTATGGTCTCCTGCTGTTAATGCAAAATTAAAAACAGAAAGAGAATGACAGCTGGAGGAGAAAAACATATATCATACTAGAGATGTGTCAAAAACTGTACAGTTGTATGCAAACTAGAAAATTTGGCTGGATTCTTTTTGACCCCCCTCAGAGAGCAAACATTTCCAAAGCATAGTTAAATGTATTTTGTTTGCGGATGTGTGTATTTGGGGTAATTTAACCACTACATTGCTGTGTTATTTATTGCCATGAAATTCTTATTCCTTTCAGTGGAAATATCGTGCAAAAAAAAAAAGTGAAGTCATTCAAGAAAGAGGGCATACAACAAGCTGATCTTTTCTTGGCTGCTTTCTCTCTCTTTTTTTTATTTTTTAAATCAGACCTTTCTAAATTAAATAAAAGGGATACAACAGATTCAGCCTTTTTCTGGTGGGATAACAATATGAATAAACACAAACAAATAGATCCAATTTAGGGTTTCTCTTTAGCAAGAGGTGTAGTGAAATAACCCCGTAACAACAAATTCAGTAGGATGGTGCCATTCCACACAGGAGAAAATAAGACACACACCTGAGCTGGAAATAGTACATTAAAACCACAGGGAAGTCCAAGTGAGACCTCTTATTAGGAACAATGCGTTCTTAGTTCACAGTCCTGCTCCCATGGAAGCCAATAAGAGTTTAGCTATTGATTTCAATGGAAGCAAGATTAGCTATGATGCCAAAACCATGCAGCACCTTCAGAACAGTGTCTCCAATGTGTCCTACTGTCCAGCTTCCAGTGTAAAGGTGGGCAAAAGGCATAAAAACTCTTTACTTAATTGTTATTTTTAAGAAACTGAAAAAGGGTTTTGTTCTTTATATTCTATTGTCAGTGGTAGAATCTCCCCACAAAAAGCATCTGAGTCTTGGTTTACATTTGCCCTACTATCCTCTATCTGAGTCTCTAATTGGGTTAGGAGGTGGTTTCACTGAGGGTTTAGAAACACACATGCACTTTCCCTCTGATTATATTTGATTTTAAATCCCTGGCGTTTCCTACTTTTTCTGCCCTTAAAATGATTGTGCTTGCTCCTGTGAAGACTGGATCCTCAATGCAACCAAGACAAGCAGCCATTTTAACTGATACAGCCACACACTAGAGAGTGCACAAAATTGGCATGATCTCCACATTCCCACAGGTGAACAATGGTGTCACTCTCTAATACTCCCAATTTTGCCCAGCCCAAGAAACAAGAGCTTTAAGTTTGCTCCAGCATTGCATGTTGACTGTCTTTTGAGCAAGGCATTCACCCAGAAAAAGGTTGCTGTTGCTTATCTTAACACTATGCCTATGAATCTCAGTGCATTTGTAGTTATTTTTTTAATCAGTTCTATTATCACAGTATTGCTGCCTCACTATGCAAATATCCTAACCTGCTAATATGAATGAAGGAGTATTATAATATACAAACAATTGTGTATAACACAAAACTAAATAAAACCAAAGGCTTAATAATTTACTGTGAAAGACATAATACATTTAAATAATCCAACACTAACGCATTTGATTAAAAGGGGCCCTTAATATTACAAATCTTAAAACGATAAAGGTATTTATAAGTTTTTGTGCAGCTAAATGTTACCTAGCCACTATAGTCAGTGGACCAAGCTCAGAGTTGAGATACACACACTTCTGAGCTCTAATCCTCTCGCCCTGTGTAGCCTTTTGGCAATTCACTTCACTTCTCTGTCTTGTCTACAAAATGGGACGTTGTGAGGTTTAATTTGTTGCTATCTATACTGTGTGTGTGTACAGCACTGGACAGGAGCTAGTTCTGCTAGTTTCTGAGGTGACTTCCACATGGATTACCACATTATACAAGATCCCAGGAAGAGATGACACAACCTTTGGCCAATTCGCAGCTTGATCAAAATGTTTTGCCACTACAGGTGTTACTACATGTAGATAGTGGCAGGGAGCTAGAGTATTGTTCAGTTCTCAGAGGAGTGGACGCTGACGATGAGGTGTGTGTTCTAGTTAGTTGCAGAAAATACTAGGCATTATCCACTGGTACAATGGCCTCCTGCAATGTCTGGGGCAAGTGGTGGAGAGTGTCAAGAGACACTTGCCAAGAAAGCTTGCTGAAAGGTGAGGCAGTGTATCATGGGATAGAGCTGGGACAGCCCTCTGAACTGATGCAGTTACAACATGTGACCTCCTATCCCCAGTGAGGAAAAAGCATCATTCTCAGCATTTGTCCACCCAGACCAGAGACTTGCTCCTGAGTAGTACAATCATCAATCAAAGGGACCAATGCCTGTGAAGCTCCTGGAGCTGCATTTGTATGTGGATACAGGACATTTTAGTGGTGTTGCAAGTTCTGGGCATTACACTTTGTTGTTTGCAATGCCGTTCTGCCTAGGGTAAACAGGGCTTAAGAAACTGTATTTGGAAGCTTGCATTGGCTCCTCATTCAGCTTCTTAAGTAAAATTCAAATGGAAAGGAACTCATCCATTTCTCAGCTGTTACCAAGCATTGATGGAACAGAAGCTTCCTTTGGAAGGGGAGGGCAGACAGCAGAAAGAGGACAAGGAGAGGGGGTGACCATTGTTGTTATAGTTACCCCATTAACATTTCCCCATTGGGCAAAGGGATATTTAATGATATTTTGATGATGAGGTCCCAGCCATGAACCACTTTGTTTGTACATTGACAACATCAGGAAGACCCAATTGTGATGCTATATGGAATATGTGGAACATTTGGTGGTATTATTGATACCAATACTATAAAATTGCAAATAATCTGACCAGATATGCCCTGTAGGGTACATGCAAAAATGTTATTTGCCAAGTATGATAATCTTGTTTATATGTTTATCACCTTTGTATTGTGAGTCATAGATATGTATGGTATATCTGTATTTCCAAATTTGTGCTGTGTTTCTGTGTGACACCTCCCAGACAGGTTGGCATCAGTTGCTCTGCATCCTATGCCAGCTCCTCTCTGCCCTTGGCCTAGCCTATTTGATGGCCCATTAAGGGTCATGAGCTATACAATGAACCCATTGAAAGGAGCCAGTGGATATGCTTATGAGCCAGCAAGGCATTTAAGGGCGGTGGACAGCTTTTCCATGCCATGTCCTGTGAAGCTTGTATTTGGGACACAGAAAGTACAGGTCACATGGGAAAGGGAATATAAAGGGCAGTGGCATCTTCTTCATTTTGTCTTCATTCCTGTTTCTTACCTCTGGAGTAACTTTTTTCTACAAACTGAAGCTCTGAACAAAGGACTGAATGACCTATGTGGATGTGTTCCAGAGGGACTTTCAAGCCAGCAAACTTGCCAAGTACTAAGAACCTGATATATGGACTTTGAAGTCTTATGTATGTATCTGAGTGCTTTACCATTTAACAACTCTCTTCTTGTTCTTTCTTTCTTTTCTTTTATAATAAACCTTTAGTTTTAGATGTGAAAGGACTGGCTGGCAGCGTGGTATTTTGGGTAAGATCCAAACCAATATTGACCTGGTAATGTAGCTGGCCCTTTGGGGTCAGAAGAACATTTTGTATAGTGAACAGAGTTTTTTAATAACTTCCTACTGTACTGGATCTATGTGCTGATTGGGAAACAGAGTGCTGGAATACAATAAAGGAGGCTGTATGATTTCTTTTTTAGCTTCTTGATAATAAGTGTGGGGGATCAGGAGCACAGTTTGTGACTGGTTGGTGAGTCTAACTTCAGTGTTAACCACCAGTTTTGGGAGTATCTGCTTTCCTTTTTGCAGTCTGCCCTGACCTTGGCATTTTTAGTGAGAGCTACTCTAGGCACCCAAGGTCACACCCAGGGCTGCCGGGGGGTGAGGGGTGGGGTGGCAAGTGGGGCAATTTGCCCCAGGCCCCGGACCCCACAGGGGCCCCCACAAGAATATAGTATTCTATGGTATTGCAACTTTTTTTTACAAAAAGGGCCCCCAAAATTGCTTTGCCCCAGGCCCCCTGAATCCTCTGGGCGGCCCTGGTCACACCAACCAAACTGAATGTAGTTTTGGATAATCGCAGCCCATACTTCTGCAATGGAATACTAGATTATCCAGTTAATATTCACCAGGCTTTATATTTATACAAACACCAAGCAAAGATGGACAATAGGCACCCAACCAGCATAATAGGTGTGTGCAGCTCAGAAAGGGTCTACACTGTCATGTTAACTGTGACCCAAGTGGATCCTTGCCTTACTATACACATTTGATGATGAGTGATGCCATGTATGACAGAGCTATAATAAATGTATGCATCTGTGGGCTGCTACATCTTCATCTGGGGATCCATGAACCCGCTAATCTGAGCTGCTGCCCTGTCCACAGTACTCAAGATACAGACCTCAGACTTCTGCATCAGAAAATCTGTTCCAAAGACCCAATATCTTGGCCCTGTCTGGTAACTAAGGCAGGTAAGATGAGGGAATTGTTAAGGCAGGTATATAATCCCGACAGGCAGATGATTGCACAATGCTCCCCGCCCACCTTCTGCTGCCAAGCATCTCTACCTAAAGTTGCTCTGCATCCTGTGCCAGCTCCTCTCTGCCCTCCTAATGCACACTGCCTCTCTCCTTTGTGCTCAGTCTAAGGAAGGAGGTGGGAATACACATGGGGGAAGACAGCTCAAAACGACAGGGCAAGGCAGGAAGCAGTAGGTGTTTTGGCAGATTAGACATAGGGCTAGTTTAGACTTATTTTAGATGAGAGTCCTGACCTGGCCTTGTCTTCCTGAGGCTGCCAACACTCCCCCACTTGTCTGCCCACCTGATCCCTTACCAAATGCTCAGTTCTTAAATTGTTATAACTCATTGGCTTTGTTCTTTAAAAAGCTTTGTACAGCAGGAAGAATGGTTTAGTTGCACAACATACAAGCCTGAGGAGAGCCTATGCATGAGGCACATGTGGTTAAGAACCAGTGATCCAAACCCCCCTATGCATCTGGTTCCTAACCCACAAGTGCACAGTACAACAAAAGGGCAGGGCTTATGCAGAGACTGGATGTATCTAAGGAGGCATGGGCTGATGTGTGCGGGTTATGGCATATGAGTGCTCTTACACCTCACTCTTAACACTAGGCAGAAGTAACCTGTTTTCCGTACTGCAGTGCTCAATTTATGCACGGTCATGATTCCCTGCATTTCCAGTGTTGTTCATTGCTTTTTAAGCTTATACATACCACACTTTGCAGTTTTCTGAGTAGGCCCAAGGTCTTTCAGTAAAATGTAGAAGTTTTTAATCTTATAGTTACCACTTGTACTGACAAGTTTCTTTTAGCAGTTAGTCTGATTCATTGCTACACTGCATCAGATCCATAGCCAGAAGAAACGTATATACAATCTCCACACTTTATAATTAAGCAATTGGCCATTATTTTTATTATCTCTGAGACTTTCTTTTCAGTTTCCATTCGTGGTAATTCTCTCTATTTTGGGGATATTTGTTGGGCTCCTGACCCCTGTTTTCCCTTTAAGGTTTTTGATTATTATCATTATAATTATTTTTATGATTTGTATCAATGTAGCATCTAGGAGCTTTAGTAAAGGACCAGCACCCCCACTGTGCCAGGTGTTGTACAAACAGATTAAAAAGACAGGCCCTCCCCAGTCCTCCTTTCCTTGTGTGTATCTCTGTGCCCTTCTTCTGTGCCATTTTGCATGTTTTGTGACTTTCTCTTTCCCCATTGCTTATGATCATCCAGGTACTACTACTACTCTTCCATGCGATAAAAAAGGGGTGGTGATTTTGGTGAGGTGCATGCATGGGAGTCAGGGGATCTGGGCTGAGGCCAAGATTTTTTAACGTGGCCTTTGATTTTTGAGGGCCCAATTTCAGACACTCTAGCCTGGTTTTTGGAGGTGCTAAGCACTGACTTCAGTTGGGACTCAACAAAGAACTCCATTTGTAGCATTTTTTCCCTTGTTTTCCCTCCATTCTCAGGCAGCTGGGCCAATTCACAACCTTATTGGGAGCTGTTTGGTATAGATAATATTCAAATATTTATGACAGCAAATTGCACACAAGCATATAAGTCAGGCTGTGTGTGTCAAGCTCTCCTAACATCAAATAATTATTTCCAGCACTTCTAGATTATCACTATTACGTCTCAGAACCCATTGACAAAAGCAGCAGCAACACTAAGAGGACTGACTAGGAAAATGTCAGTTTCACTCTCCACTCCAGGTCTTTGGACACATCTCTTCAGGGAAGCAATAGCGCCAGTTCAGGCCTTCCTGTGGCATCTTCATGCTGTGCATGAGACTTTTTAAAATGAGGCAGCAGGGGAAATAACCCACAATCCTATGCCAAATTTCAGATCCTGGAGTAACCTGCTAATATGGTAACTTGGATAAAAATGACAAGGGACATCAATCCTTTTGTTTAGAGCCGAAACTGATTAACACAGGGCAAAGGAGGAAATTCTTCCCGCCATGCTGTAATATTGCACAGCAAGGTGCATTAAGATGTTTGTGAGGAGTGACTAGTGGATACACAATGCTGAACCAGGTGCCCTACTGCTCTGTTCTAGGCTGTTGGCCTTTCCTATACTTCTTCACCAGTGGCAAAATAACTCGAGTGACACTCTCTTGGGGCTCCATGTACGAAGTAAAGCAGATGCTTTTTTCTGATTACTATATTTGGATTTTGAACTAAAATGAGCCCTAAGGTAAACCCATTCCACATGGATTTAAGCAGAGGATCATTTTCCTACACCAAGCAGGGGATTTTGGAGTCACTGAGGCACCCGCTAGCAGTGATGCACTTCTCTGCCTCTGCCAGCCAAAAAGACCACAGCAGCAAAAGGACCATTTATTGGACAAAGGTCCTGATCCACTTGATTTAATAGAGTCCCGCCGTCTTGACTCACAGTGATGTCACTATTGATGGCGATGGTGGCACGTACAAGGAGTTAGTCTCATGGCTTTTGTCCAATTACCACATCCCTCCAGTCTAGCATGCCGTCACCCCCAGCATCCCCTCCACCGCATGCAGCAGGAGAAATGGGACCATGCACCACACTGAATAGCAGAAATGGGGCAACAGTCCATCTCCACCAACCCCCTTGCCCCCATTTACCCTAGAGCAGACTGGATTGCGTGCTCCATCTTATCAGCGCTGGTGGCTCCTTGCCTTCCCATGCCCCCCAGCATGCTCCACACTCCCCCTGCCCTCTGCTACTCTGCTCTACACTGCCTCCCCCACTGCTTGCTGGTTTACACTGCACCCCCCCCCATAGTTGTACAGCATGGCTCTCCCCGCCCTCTGTTGGCTGTGCACTGCCTCCCCTCTGCCCACCTCATTACTGCATACTCTCTAGGACACCCCCACCCCAGTTTACCACTGCATTCCCCCCACTTCCTCTCTGCCCCCATTCTCCTCTCCCACTTTCACTGCATCGCCCCCCCCCCCCAGAACCACATTGCAACCCCCTTTCACACTGTCCCCACACTGCATCGCCCCTCCCCCAAACACTGCATTGCCCCTCCCCCTTGCTGACGCCCCGCCCCCTTCACACTGCCCGCTTCGGCTCGCTTCCCTTCTCCCACACTGTATCGCGCCGCCCCCCCGGCTCCACACACTGCATTCTCCGCCTCCCAGGCTGCACACGCTGCCCCCGCCCCCGGCCCGCCCCGCGTTGCCCCCTGCCCCGGGCCGGGCACGGCCCCCCCGCCCGGCTCCCGGTGCCGCTCGGGAAGATGGCGCGGCACGTCCAGGTCAGTGCGCCGCGGGCCGGGCCGGGCCGGGCCGGGCGGAGGAGCCGTTGGGAGCCGGCCTGGCGGTTGGAGCTGGTGTGGCGCGCTGGGTCGGCCACGGAGATGGCCCCGGGGGCAGCGAGCCAGGCAGGCCGGGCGGGGGTGCGCTGGGGGCGGGGCCAGGGCCAGGCTAGGGATGGGGTGGGGGTGCGTAAGGGGGGGATCGCTTGGGGGCAAGGGAGATCGCAGGGGGTGGGGGGTACCAGGGTGGGGAGGAGGATACTGGGGGGTGCTAGGGTGGGTCCCGAAGGGGGTGCCAGGATGAGTCGCGGAGCGGTACTGGGGGGTGCCAACGTGTGGCAGGGAGGGGTGTACCGAAGGGGTTACCAGGGTGGGTCCTGGAGGTGTATGGGGAGGGGGTGCCAGGGTGGGTTCCAGAGGGGTGTACCAAAGGGGGTGCCAGGGTAGGTCAAGGAGAGAATCTGGGGGATGCCAGGATGGGTTGGGGAGGGGTACCAAAGGTGTGGGTTGGTGGGCACTGGGGGGGTTGATGAAACGACGGTGCCTGGAAGGCTGCAGAAAGCTGGAGGGACGGTGCCATAATCTACAGGGGGAATAATACTGGCACAGTGCTAGTGCCTGTGTGTGTGAAAGGGGGACTGATGTAGCAAGATAACCAGTGCAAAGGTACTCACAGGGCATAAATGATACAGGGAGCAGGGATAGAGCTGTGCAGAAAATTTGTGTGCAGAATTTCTCTTTGCAGAAAATTTGACATGGGAAAAAATCAGAACAAAAAGTTGGACGTTAAAATTTCTTAGGGAGGGACATTTCATTTCCCACACATCTCTACTTCTGCTTCAGCTCGCTGGGTCATTTATAGTTAGTTGGCGCCTTTGCACCTCGGGCTCCTTTGCATTGGCTATCTTGCTGTGTCTCCTGAAGCATTGCTACAGCTATTGCAAACCAGATTGGGGAGCATTTGGGAAATACAGGCATCAGTTGCAGGTGACCACGTGGGTTGGTATCGTATTAGGAGAGGGTTATGCCAATCCCATTTCTGCTTGGAGGGGCAGTGTGTTTCCTATGTCTGCTCTCTATAATCTGTCATTGGCTTTCCCCACAGTAATGGTGTTATTTTAAAAAACAGACTAGTGGAAAATACCTGTATTAGATCATCCATTTTAGTTTCTTGCAGCACAGAATCGTGCCCTTCAGCGTGCCTATTTATTAACTCAGTGTGCTTTTTGAAACATCATGCAACAAACACAAAACATTGATTAAATAACAAGTTCCTGCATATTGACAGAATTCCAAGTACAGGACACAAGCTAGTCCCTGCCTACCAGCATGCATCTTTCCTACAGTTTTCCTCAAGCAAAAACCTGTCTGATAAGGTATGTCTACATGTATGACGATGTGTAAATTACAGGCACTACAGGAGCTTCTCTGGAGCCTTTCCCCTCTGGAGCCTTTCAATGTGGCCAGGAAAGGCTCTGGCAGGGGGAGGCAGTGGGACACTACACTGCTAAAAAGAGCAATATAGACATGGGAGGCACTGCGTGGGCATGTAGTGAGCCATGTATGGTATAAACCCTGGTGTGTAAAGCACTCTACTCTACTCGTCTAAGCCATGCCTCACCATCTACACTGCTATTTATACCCGTGCTAGCTGGAAGTGCAGTGTCTGAACTCTGCACACCGTCCTAAGTATGGCTGTACCTATAGATATGCCTTGCAGAGTGCCCCGAAGGGCGGTAGGCCCCATCTCGGATAGACGAACTAATTTAGGGCTAGATTATTTTCTTGTTCTAACTATTGTCTAGTGTTTTGTCCAGTGTAGTTTTAAAAACCAGATGTGATGTGCCTTCCCTCATTTCTCTTGGGCAGTTACTCCACGGCCTAATACATGTCATTGGCACGAGATTTACCCGGGTATTCAGCCTAAATATTTTCTGACTTAATTTCAGCCTGCTGTTCTTAGTTGTATTCTAATATACTGTACTAGATAATTCCTCTTCATCCTTGGTGCTCACATTCAGCTATTTGGAGTCTGTAAATCATTGCTTAGTCAAGCTATAAATATTTAGTTCTTTTAATCTATGATCATAAATAATTTTATTACTTTACTCTCGACTTTCCCAAATTTATCAGTACTTTATCTGGTATTTATCCAGGGCTGAATGTAGAATTCCAGATGTGATATAAAGATGGTCAGTAACCTTGTCCATGACATGGTACCTGAGTAGATGCTGCCTAAAATTGTGTTGTGCTCAAAAAGGTCAACCATACTGCATAGCAGACTCATGTCTCCTTTTCCAGTCACTATCACTTTTAGGTCTCTTTCATTACTTTGGCTTCCCTTTTTGTCCCTCTTAGTCTCAGTGTGTATTTTGGATTATTTTCCCCCAGATGTATTTGCTTGCATTTTTCCAAGTTTCATTTTCATTTTAATCTGAACAGGAGTGGTTCACTTAATTTTGCAACCGGGATTGTTACGTTAGTTACTTTTTTTCCCTATAAAGTTCAGAGACTGATTTCTCTTTCAGCTTCAGCATCCCCTAGATGTACAAATTATCTGTACTCCCCCCCCGCCCCCCCCCCCCAAAAAATTGTGGCTGTTTCCACAAGTTTTGAATGTGCAAACTATATATGGCCTTTTTTTTTTTAACCTGAAAGTTGAAGGTTGTATTATATAAATTCAGGGGCAGCCAATCAAATCCAGTAAAGGTTTCAATAACTACCTTTTAAAAGAAGAAGTGATTCTTCATACTTATTAGAAATGTATTCTGAGAGTTACTGTTGCCCTTTCCTTGATAGAATCACTAGGAAACTACATATTGTGATTTATTAAACCACATTTAATTAGACAGAGATTCTGTTAGTGGTTTGTCTTCAAAATTTTCTTGGACTGTCATGTAGCTGAGTTTTGATGGTTGTAAATTCAATCCTTTTATTTAAAATAAAAAACAAAGCTTTAAGCATTGATTTATAGGTGAAGGTATGGAGGAAGAGGTGCAAAGGCAGCTGACTTCAGGTTCTCTATTCTAAACAAGGCCTATCAAATATTAGATTAGGCCTATTAGAATTTCCCTGGCTGCTTCTTTCTAGGTTACACTCAGGGCTTGAAGTATTTACCAGATGCCTTCTAATAGAAGGACTAGGCCACCCCACCATCAACCTCAGTCTGGACCAATCTACACGGGAGGCCCACTTCCTAGACACCACGGTGCAAATAAGTGACGGTCATGTTAACACCACCCTATACCGAAAACTCACCGACCGCTATGCCTACCTTCATGCCTCCAGCTTCCATCCCGGACACACCACATGATCAATTGTCTACAGCCAAGCACTGAGATACAACCGTATCTGCTCCAACCCCTCAGACAGAGACCAACACCTACAAAATCTTCACCAAGCATTCTCAAAACTACGATACCCGCATGAGGAAATAAGGAAACAGATCAACAGAGCCAGACGTGTACCCAGAAGCCTCCTACTGCAAGACAAGCCCAAGAAAGAAACCAACAGAACTCCACTGGCCATCATATACAGTCCCCAGCTAAAACCTCTCCAACGCATCATCAGTGATCTACAACCCATCCTGGACAATGATCCCTCACTTTCACAGGCCTTGGGTGGCAGGCCAGTCCTCGCCCACAGACAACCCGCCAACCTGAAGCATATTCTCACCAGTAACTACACACCGCACCATAGTAACTCTACCTCAGGAACCAATCCATGCAACAAACCTCGATGCCAGCTCTGCCCACATATCTACACCAGTGACACCATCAGAGGACCTAACCAGATCAGCCACACCATCACCAGTTCATTCACCTGAACGTCCACCAATGTAATATATGCCATCATATGCCAGTAATGCCCCTCTGCTATGTACATCGGCCAAACTGGATGGTCCCTATGTAAAAGGATAAATGGACACAAATCAGATATTAAGAATGGCAATATACAAAAACCTGTAGGAGAACATTTCAACCTCCCTGGACACACAATAGTAGATTTAAAGGTAGCCATCCTGCAGCAAAAAAACTTCAGGACCAGACTTCAAAGAGAAACTGCTGAGCTCCAGTTCATCTGTAAATTTGAAACCATCAGCTCAGGATTAAACAAAGACTGTGAATGGCTAGCCAACTACAAAAGCAGTTTCTCCTCCCTTGGTGTTCACACCTCAACTGCTAGAAGAGGGCCTCATCCTCCCTGATTGAACTAACCTCGTTATCTCTAGCCTGACTCACTCTTGCTTGCATATTTATACCTGCCTCTGGAAATTTCCACTACATGCATCCGAAGAAGTGGGTGTTCACCCACGAAAGCTCATGCTCCTATACGTCTGTTAGTTTATAAGGTGCCACAGGACTCTTCGCTGCTTTTACAGATCCAGACTAACACGGCTACCCCTTTGATACTAGGTCTACTAACTCATAGCTGATGAGAAAGATGAGAGTGCCTACTTGTGAGATCCTGTTAAAAAATCAGCTTCTGGGAAGTCAGAGGATGTTGGGATTTCTGTTGGTATACTATCCCTGAACCTTGTTCAGGGGCCTTCATCTTTCATTTTCTCTAGCTAGTTAGGTCTCTAATAAATCTCAGTTCTCTGGCTGATGGACTGTAGAAAGGATTCTTTCTCTCTCTCTCCTCCCCACCCACCTGAAGACCTTCTTTGAGTGTTGTGAGATGGATAGATATTTTTGCTATTTTGCCTGTCCTCTAACCTCTGAACTTTGGGGTCTCCTCCCTATGAGTAGCTGCATTGTCTGCCTCTGCTGATCCAAGTTTTTCCAAGCCGCAATATAATGACAAGAATCATGTCAATTTCATTTTAATTTTTCCCCACAGGTTGAATAACACCAGTGAGACTGAGTAGCCTTGTCAATTTCTCCTTGCTGCTGCTTGGAACAATATAAACTATTGGTGTGCAGACTCAGGAAGACAGAACTGCATTTCACGTATTCTGAAGGATGTCTTTGCAACCAGAAATGAAAACTTCTCTGTCAGAGAAACTAATGGCTTTTTGCCAGGGAAAACCTCCCGTTCTTTGTTCTCCTAATTTATTTCATTGTTCCCTCCCTCGTTTTGCTCCTTTGTTCTTCCCTTGTTTGTCTTGTTCCAATTAATCTCGGTACTAACCTTCTGGATAGTGAAGAGGCAGTAATGTTTTTTTTGGGACTAGCCATTAGAGGGTATTCTAGAAGGAGACACTCTATACCTAGAGATCAAGGTCCAGATCCTTAAAGGTATCTAGGTGCCTAACTCCCATTGAAATCAGTGGGAGTTAGGCACCTAAATGCCTTTGAGCATCTGAGCCCAGACGTCTCACCTTTGTAATCCTCTTAGTTGCTTTCTCTCCAAGATTTAACTTGAATTCTGTGCCTACCTTTTTTGTAATCCTGCCATTATTTATAGGTATTCTGAATAATGTGATTTGACGTTGTTGGAAATTCTGCCTCTGGACAGTTGTACTTACAGGAGGGAAGTGGCAGTGGCCGCTGGTTTACATTTTCAAATTCTGTGATGACTTTCTCTGAAGTCTTCTCTGCAGCCGCTTTTACTATTGGAGTAAAAAATCCCCAAAACACTTGGTGGCATCCTCTGTATTTGGAAATGGTCATAAATAACAAGAACTCACCTAGTCGTGGATTAAATACTCTGGTGTTAAGAAAACATGAAGTTTGCCTCATTTGTGCCAGCAGCAATATTAGTGGATGGGCTGGTATTTTTTCCCCTGAGGCTCTTTAAAGCAGCTAGTATTGTACAATGATCTTCTTACAATTAATATTTCAAAAGTGCAGCACAAACAATAGCTTGGAGGGTGCATTTTTGCTTCATTTGAATTCTTTGCAAACAGATTGCTGTAGTTTCTTCAGCGTTTGCTCTCAGGCTTTCAAATGGTTGCTAGTCCTTTGAGGATACGACTTTCTTTTTTGCTACTGAATGATCAGGACATGCATACTCAAAAATTCATTCTAGTTTTAGAGCTATTATATCAGTACTAGTGAATTTCCTGTACTTAAAATGGGGACTATCTCTAAAGCCATTAATATTGTAACATGGAATATCATTTTACTTTTTGAATTGTCCTGGTGATTTCAGTAGGTGTAGCTGAGGAGTAGGATATCTCAGTATGAGTAAGGACTGGTCTACACTAGGATCTTATAATGATATAGCTACATCTCTCAGTGATGTGAAAAATCCACGCTCCTGAGAGGCATAGCTATACTGACCTAACCCCGGGTGCAGACAGCACTAGGTGGGTGGAAGAGGGAGCCCTTTGAGGAGGTGGATTACCTATGCGGACAGGAGAATCTACACTAAAATGCTGCAGCTGCGCTCCTGTAGGGTTTTAAGTGTAGACATATGGTAAGAGGGTAATATGGCCCTGTACTTACCCAGGCTAAACTTTATTAAAAGACAGCATTCTAGGAATGTAATTTTTCACCTTGAACAACCTGAGCCTTTGTATCCTTCCTTAGATTTGCACACAGAGGGTCTCTGCTACACATAGATCTTGCCCCTCCCTACCTGAAAGTGGAGTTGGCTATCTCGGCAGCACTTTCCCCCATCCCTTCTACATATCCCACAGAGGGGTCTCACATGGGTAGGAGATGGAGGGTGGAGTGGCTGGACTGGAGCTTCAGTGGACACACAATGTTCCTCCTTCAGCCTTGCACAATTTATTCAGGAAAGATAGTGCAGACCCAGATAGTATTATCTTTTCCACAGAGCACCCATCCACTGGGGTCCCACAGCCAGCGTATGGTCCCTGGTAGAATGGTTAAATGAAAGGCCTAGTTGTCTACCTCATGGGAGGGGCATAGAGGACAACAAACTCCACCTCTCTCAAGAAATGATATGGGGAGGATATCCATGATAAGATCCTCACAGAAGTATTCTTCCTGAAGTTCTCTCATGGGTTTGCCATCAGGGGTTGACCCAGGCACTTAGGAGAAAAAGGCTAGCTAGAATTTTTTTGTGTGCAAAGTCCTTGTTTAGCTGTGGATGTTTTTGTAAACAAAAGTGTTCCGGCACGCCAGCTGCTTACCCTGACGGGCCAGGACAGCAACTGATGAGGAAATACTTTGGGGGGGAGAAGCTGAGAGTCAGGGGAGTAACCCCTATGACCAACCCCCCACATGACCCCACCCCTAGCCCGGGACCCCCCCACTCTCCCCATCCCATCCCTTCCCACCTTATCTGGGGAGGGCCAGGGGAGGATGTCTCTGACCTGGCTGGGGCTGCTCCGGCAGGCTGGGCAGTGCGGCTGCAGCCTGCTCCAGCAGGCGAGATCGGGCAGCGCGGCCGCAGCATGTTCCAGCGGGCTGGGCCGGGCAGCGTGGCCGCAGTGTGCTCCGGCGGCGTGGCCACAGCCTGCTCTGCGGGTCGGGGCCGAGCGGCACGGCTGCAGCCTGCCAGCCCCGGAGCTGCAGCCGCTTTGGAGGCTGGGAGGAGAGCAGCATGGCCAGAAGCAGAGACTCTGGCCCCGCCTCTTCCCCTCTGGATGTACTGCCTCTCCTTGTGCCCTCTGTTGGGGGGAGGGGCTGTGTCCCACCTCTCCCTCTCTATAGACATTCATAAGCCGAACCCCTTCTCTGGTGCTTCCCTTTTTTACTAAAAAAACTTGGGCTTATGGATGAGTATATATGGTAATCTCTTAACTATCTCCTATATCTGAAGCAGTCCCAGTGGGCCAAGTTGAAAGAAAACTAGACTGAATTTTTCTCAGTGCATCATCTGGAGACCAGCACTACTGTTAACTGTAATTAAGTTAAAGATTTTAGTAAAATTGCTAATTTTGGAGACACTTGGCTGAATAGTAATGTTATTGTAGCCCTCCTTAGATGTCTCTTTTCTATGCTGAATAGTCCCAGTCTTTTTAATCTCTCCTTGTATGGAAGCTATTTCATACCCCTAATTGTTTTTGTTGCCCTTCTCTGAACTTTTTCCAGTTCTAATATATCTTGTTTGAGATGGGATGACCAGAACTGCGCATAGTATTCAAGGTGTGGGCGTACCATGGCTTTATATAGTGGCATTATATTTTTTGTCTTCCTATATATCCCTTTCCTAATGGTTCCTAACATTCTGTTAGCTTTTTTGACTGCCGCTGCATGTTGAGCAGATGTTTTCAGAGAACTATCCGCAATGACTCCAAGATCTCTTTCTTGAGTGGTAACAGCTAATTTAGACCCCATCATTTTGTATGTATAGTTGGGATTGTTTTTTTCAATGTGCATTACTTTGCATTTATCAACATTTAATTTCATCTGCTCAGTCATTGTAACTCTGCTCAGACATTTTTGTATTTAACTACCTTGAGTAATTTTGTATCCTCTGCAAATTTTTCCATCTTACTGTGTACCCCTTTTTCCAGATCATTTATGAATATGTTGAACAGCATTGGTCCCAGTACAGATCCTTGAGGGACCCCGCTATTTTCCTCTCCCCACTGTGAAAACTGGCAATTTGTTCGTATCCTTTGTTTCCTGTCTTTTAACCAGTTACTGATCCCTGAGAGGACCTTCCCTCTTAGCCCACGTCTGCTTACTTTGCTTATCAACGTTAAAGGCTTTCTGAAAGTCTAAGTATACTATATCCACTGGATCATTCTTGTTTGTTGACAGTCTCAAAGAATTTTAATAGTCGTCATTTCCCTTTACCAAAGCCTTGTTAATTCTCCAACATATTCTGTTCATCTTTCTATTTAGTGCTACTGGGTGCATAAATCCTTTCACAGGAAATCATAATAATTATGTTTAATTCCAATTCTTGTCATTAGTTTGGATGAGAAACTGATGTAAAGACTACTGACCTGTGCATGCAGATTTATTCCCAAGAATTTTGCACGCGCATTGACTTTTACATAACTATAGAAAGAAATCTTGGAGGAATCAGAGATGATCTATGGTTTATCTCCTGCTGTTCCCCAGACTTGCATGGATGGAGATTATAATTCAGAAATAATGGGACAGAGGAGACTCAGACAGTGGACTATGTAATTAACGTGTATTAAGAGTCCAAATGATGGTGGGTTAATGCCAATCTTTATTTGCCAGTGAAACTTTAGCTCAACAAAAATGTTGACCTTAGCACCTCTGCTACCACTTCTTTTTTAAAGGTTTGCAGATTTATCCTCACCCCAATTTTTTAGTGGCAGTGACTGTTGCCTATATTGGAGGGTGCCTAAAGTGAAATCCAAGTTTATTAAGGAAGGTTTTTTAGGCCATGTTTCTAGGAGAATGGAGATAGTAGCAGTGAAGCGGCTTCCACTTCCTCCAGTGGGATGGTACTGGGTTTGATACTTAGATAGACAATATCAGAATAACTGGGGGGAAATGATTCATTGTGCAGTTCCAAGTACATTGTTTAGAGGCTGCTAATATCAGGCAAATAATATTTGATGCTTAAAGGAGCAACTTCAGCATGCAGAGATTAGTATGCAGGTCTTAATTTCAAGGTCATCTTCAGTGCTCTTGTACTTGTCTTTTATTTTTGTACAAGGATGTTGAGTCCTCTCTAGTGGAGAAGGGACTTCTGTAAGGTCTTGTTTGCAATGTAAAGTGTAGGAGAGACTAAAATGACCTTTCTGTGAAAGAGCTGGACTCTGAAGTGCTGAAACATTCCAGACATGACCTCAGGAGTCACTATGGCCAATCCCCAGGGTGCTATTTTGTTTGCTTTTGAGTTGAGATATCCTGCAATGGGAGTTCAGTGAGTGGGGGAAAAAAAACTGCTAAAATTGAAGGGAGGGATTGGACTGAAGCTTGTAGCTCAGCATGAGCTCTAAGGAAGAAAATTGAAGAGAAGTGACCCAATATTCCATGGAGCATTTCAGGGGATGCAGATCCATAAGTGTGGATCTTGTTTAAAGATCTGTTGTGTCAATAACTGTTGGAGGGTAAAGTGAATATAAACAACTGTTGGTGAGTGAGTGTTGGGGAGAAGAGAGTTTAATTCCTTTGAGTTAGTGTCTTGTTTGGGAGCTAGTGTACATATGTTGTTGTTTTTTCAGGATCTTATTTTCATTCATTAGTTTATATTTATAGAGGAATAAATAAATCTTCCCTTTTTATGTGACCCAAGGAGTGAGTTGCTTGAAAGGGAAACATTTTATCTTCAGGAGATGCTAACCTTTAAGAGAATCACTAGGGGGATATGAGATGTGTATTGTCTTAGTACTCCTGGGGGAATTCTGTGCCACTGTGCAATGCAGAATTTTGCAGAAATTAGCCTGCGCGCAGTATTTCCTTTCCCCCACAGAAATGGGTTGCAGTGCTGCTTGCCGCCACTAAGGGCTGCTGGACCCTGCAGAGCCCAGCTCACACATAGAAGACACTGCTGGGGGGAGGGAGAGGGAGCTAGAGCAGTGGTTCTCAAAGGAGGTCCGCCGCTTGTTCAGGGAAAGCCCCTGGTGGGCCGGGACAGTTTGTTCACCTGCCGCTCCAGGCCAATGGGGGCTGTGGGAAGTGGCACGGGCCGAGGGATGTGCTGGCCGCTCTTCCCGCAGCCCCCATTGGCCTGGAGCAGCGAACCGCGGCCAGTGGGAGCCGCGATCGGCTGAACCTGCGGACGCGGCAGTTAAACAAACTGGCCCAGACCGCCAGGGGCTTTCTCTGAACAAGTGGTGGACCGGCTTTGAGAACCATTGAGCTAGAGGGTTCCTGGCAGCTGCAGTTCCCAGCATGCCCTGAAGGAAGGAGATGGCACATAGGAAACTCCATGCAAGCCTGGCACCAAGCATCAGGCTGTTTCTCCCTCTGGATCCCTGGGCTCTGCGGGGGGGAGGGGAGTGGGTGTCTGGGCTAGGGTGGCCACAGCTGGGCTCGGGTGTGTGTATGTCTGGGCTGTGTGGGGGAGAGGGTGCGGGTATCTGGGCAAGGGGGCCCTGTGGTTGGGCTTGGTGGGCAGAGGGTGCAGGTATTTGGGCTGGGGGCAACACATTCAGTTTGCTCAGTGTGTCTGATAGTTTCAAAGCCGCTTAGGAGATCTGGATGTCCAGTTCCCATCGATGGGAGCTGGTAGTCCAAATCTCTTTACAGTAAATTTACCCAGAAAATGAAGGTGTGATTGTAGCATGGGTAGACATACCCATGGGCCAACAACCGAGTACATATCCAGGTCACCTTCAGGCTTGTACTGGGACAGCCAGCCCACTTTGAACCCTGTGCCGCCATGTCTTCACTACTATTGTTACCTGAGCTAGTAAGGTTAAAGGTAGGGTGGATATGCTTACCTGTGGTACACTCACACCTTCATCTGCAGTGTAGATGTCCCCTTAGACAGCTTTGAAAATCTCATCCTGAAAAATTTCTGTTTTAGTCACTAAAACCTACCAGTGGAGGCACTTGTTCACCCTTTTCATGATAATGGGGGCGGGGGGAGAAAGTATTTTAATTTCTCATTAGAATAGTGACTCAAAGTAATTGCTAACTGTACTGACCCCACTTTGTTCTAAAACAAGTGTTAAGTATGAAATGACAGATGGACTTTTTGTAGACTTGCGCCTCAGTCTTGCAAAGACTTAGGCCCATGCTTAACATAAAGCATATGGATAAACTCCGTGACTTTCTATTGGTCTTACATAGATTTCTCTCTGGTCTTCAGTCTTCGTTTGGCTTCCTCTTAAACAGTGTCTTGTTCATTCTTTCTCTTTTCCTCCTGTGTTGCATTATCTCTCTCTAAAAAATACCTCATGTTATAGCTGCTTTTAGCATTTAGTACTTTCTTCATTGTGCGTTCAAATATTGATTCTTCAGTCAATAGGTTACAACATTTTCGTGCTATTA
The DNA here is from genome assembly GCF_027887155.1 of Malaclemys terrapin pileata. Lineage (NCBI taxonomy): Eukaryota > Metazoa > Chordata > Testudines > Emydidae > Malaclemys > Malaclemys terrapin. The sequence continues at coordinate 32,309,588 of NC_071512.1, forward strand.
TCAGATATGCTCAGTAAGTCAACTGTTGATTTGAAGCTTACCTTTGCAATGTTTGGAACTTACAGCTAATGTTAGAGAGCAAACTTTTTTTAAAATACATGTTAAATTTTTATTCTTTTTATTAACTTTACCAGACCTGTTGTTCCTGTTCTAAATTTCAAATTAGGAGTAGTCTATGATAAAAGAATTGTGTTCTGTCACTTAATTTTAATCACTGGTATAATGTCTTCCGTTTTAGTACTGAGGAATATAACATCTGTTTGTCTCTCTTCCACATATATTTTACTGGAGTTCTGTGCTACTCTTACTGCAGTGGGAATTGGGAAGGAAAGAAGCTACAGGGGTTTGATTGCACTTTTCTGGAAAGCTGAGCATTTCATGCTACTGTACTGGATATATGTCAGTGTCTGTAAATAGCCAGTACTGTGAATCTTAAGGAAGGCTTCCACAGGTGAAAGGCGTATTTGGAGGTTTCAGTATTGTTCTTTCTTAACAGAGTTTGGCAGAGCTAGAAGTACTATGTAACCAGCTCTATGAGGGGACTGATCTAGCACAGCGGATGCAAGCAGAGAAGGTGCTCTTGGAGCTTATTGACAGCCCTGAATGTCTCAGCCAGTGTCAACTTTTACTAGAACAAGGAACCGTAAGTACCTGGGAGAAGTGTAAAGTCTGACAATGTAAACATGCATTTATCAGGAGACCCACATTGGAGGTCCAGGTAATATCAGTGTAAACACAATACATGTGAGATGCTCATCTCTTATAACAAATTGAGTTTTTCCTTCATAAATAAAATTCCACCAAATCTATCTACACACGTAAATTGGTATTAGAGGGTGGGGCTTTGTGGGACTGACCGTACCTAGCATTAGAAACTAGATGGCCAGAAACAGGGGGAAAACCTAACTATGGGGGAAAATAGATGTAAATGTTAAATGTTGGCCTAATACTTGCAAAAGGTAGGAACCTCACACTTCAGGGGCTTTATGCCACCCATTGCTTAGTATTGCTCCTCAACATGATTTGCTCCAACACTTTTACAGCTAAATCCTTATGCTCTTGCTCCTCCAAGTTACAATGGGACAGGGTAAGTACGGGGTGAAAAGCCTTAAACTATGTTTTCTTGTTGTCTTAGTTTAAACCAGTCCCTTAGCATTATTTCAGTTTTCTTTTTAGAGTACGAGAAGTCCGGTGGCACCTTAAAGACTAACAGATTTATTTGGGTATAAGCTTTCGTGGGTAAAAAAACCACTTCTTCAGATGCAAGGAGAAGTGGGTTTTTTACCAAAGAAAGCTTATGCCCAAATAAATTTGTTAGTCTTTAAGGTGTCACCGGACTCCTCATTGTTTTTGTGGTACAGACTAACACGGCTACCCCTCTGATTTTTAGAGTATTATGTGTTTTTTGTGCTGATATTTTATATACAGATATTTTGTCAGATTTAAAAGGTGGTGGGGGAACCAACCCCGAGTTTAACCATCAGTTCTTGATAATCATTACCGTGTTTTGGAACCATTATGATTTCAGATGATGTGCCTAAGACATGTCCATTATCTGGAAATCATTGACATAGTTGGTAATGCCTTGGAAGAACCTGACAAATCTATTATGTTAATGGATGCGTAAGGAGTTGTTAATTCTGTTTATCATTATGATACAGTTAAGTTATTGCAATAGATGTTGCAAAATGCATTCTCAGTGGGGGGAAATGAAAATATTCAAAGTTAGTATAGCACATTGGTCTGATCCCGTAATCCATACTCCTGAGTAAGGATTACTTATTTGAGGAGTCCCATTCATATGAGGTTGCAGCTGTGGTCTCGTTCATTGAACAACGGTCTGGAGTCAGGACACCTACTACTTTCCATTTCCAGGTCTGCTACTGGCTTTCTTTGACCTTTAGCAAGTCAGTTATCTTCTCTCTGCTTTAATTATCCTCGCTATGAATTGTTATATAAATGTTTACTCAGCTTTGTAAAGTGTTTTGAGATCCTTGGATAAAAGGTGCAAAATATTATTGTTAGAAAAGACTCAATTATTCTGTGTCTTCAGTAAGACTCTGTTGTTCAGGATATGAGAAATACAAGCATAAATATTGTTCTCTTCAATTTTCGGTGCATAGTAATTGCATTACAATCATTAGAATTCCATAATAGTATCAAGTGAAACAAATATAGGAGCTGGTCATGCAAAGATTTACACACGTATTTAATTGTAAGTGTGTGCATAAGTCTTTCCAGGATTGGGGTCATAACGTGAACAAATGTAACAATACAGTTGAGCTACAGAATTGTTATAATAAAGATACAGAAAATTCAGAATTCTAGTAAATTTCCTTGTTCTGTGTGTGTGTGATTGTCTTGAGATTATGTGTAAAACTGATTTAATATGTGGTACATTTTCTCATAGGGTAGGTGAATGGCTTCTATGATCTAATACGTTTTTTCCATCAACCGATGTCAAAATGGTGTTCAACAGCTTTGTTGTTAAGGTGTAGTTTCCATTTGTGTTATTGTGGAAGCAGGGTAGTGGTTCCATAGCTAAGATTATAGTTTGCTGAGGTTTACACTTCAACCAGGAATTAAATCTCTTACATGCATAAAGAATATAATGTATCCAACTATAGCACTTTTTCCTCAGTAATGAATTTTCTGAGAATTTTCAAGTAAATCTGTTAATTAGTTTGTTACAATCATTTTAAAATGGCACATCTAACTTGTTTTTGAAAATTTATAGCAAGTAAATTTCTTAACTCTAATCTGTTGTTTTATTTATATTATGTGCATATGCATATAAAACAATGTCTGTCTTTACTAAACCACACAATGTAATTTTCAGATGTAATGTGGCTTGTTTAATTCATCTGAGATTATTAAAAATCATAGTGTCAATCTCTAGTGGAAGTGTGTCGCCCAGCCCATAGAGCTAGCTTTAGCATTTATTTTACTTAGCAGTAACACAAGGAAGCCTCCAGTCCTGTATCCTGTAAGACAGTGGCTCTCAACATTTCCAGACTACTGTACCCCTTTTAAGAGTCTCATTTGTCTGACGTACCCCAAGCATGGGCGGTGGATACCATAGGCTGGGGGAGGCTATACCTCCCCAAATTGCCAGGCATGGCCCCACCCACGCTCTGTCCCCAGCTTCCACTTGGCGCGGCCACTCCAATCTCCCTGTGGGGTGGCCCCAGCTCCGGCCCTCCTCATGCTCTGGGGCTAGGCAGGCTGGGGCTGCATTGCCTGCCCTCCCGCTGTTCTGGGACTGTGGGGGGCTCCCTCCCACTGCTCTGGGGTGGGGGAGCTGCGGCCACATCGCCCGCCCTTCCGCTGCTCTGGGGCTGAAATTTTAGTTTGTACTGACTTTGCTAGTGCTTTTTATATAGCCGGTTGTAAAACTAGGCAAGTATTTAAATGAGTTCATGTACCACTTGAAAGACCTCTGCATACGCATACCCCTGGTTGAGAACCACTGCTGTAAGACATTGGCTTAAGCAAGGGGTAGGCAACCTATGGCACGCGAGCTGATTTTTAGTGGCGCTCACACTGCCTGGGTCCTGGCCACTGGCCCAGGGGGCTCTGCATTTTAATTTAATTTTAAATGAAGCTTCTTAAACATTTTAAAAACCTTATTTACTTTACATACGACAATAGTTTAGTTATATATTATAGACTTATAGAAAGAGATCTTCTAAAAACATTAAAATGTATTACTGGCACGTGAAACCTTTAAAGTAGAATGAATAAATGAAGACTCGGCACACCACTTCTGAAAGGTGGCCGTCCGCTGGCTAAGCAGTTAGCATAAGGTTTGAGGCCTATGAACTTTGGCACAGATAAATGGCCCAATGGTCACCCCTAAGTTTTGGGGAATTGGGAATAGTGTTTAAGAGGGAAGTTGGTACATAACATTAGGCAACTGCAGGAATATTAAACTGATACTAGGCTTGGATATTTTAGTATAGAATCGTTGGCAAATACTTAACTACGAATTTGCCTTGACAACAAATTGGCGTATATGGTAATAAGTTGCAATTATTAATATACTAAGCTCTAGGATAAGGGCACCCCAACATTAGTAGGGTAAGGAAACACAAATAAGAAAAAGGGGATAAATTCCTACTGAATATGCGTTAGGCACAGTGGTGTCAGCGTAACATATTATAAAAGCCTGTATGCTTGGGAATGAGAGATGTATGTAGCTCTTGAGAGTTGCCAGGATGATGGCCACTGGTGATAGTGATGAGGAAGATAATGGCTAATATTTCAGGTTGTTCTGCAAGGGATGGTGTGAGTATATGAGTGTTCAAATGTACATTCTTTATTATTTCTGTCTACCTTGCTGGATTAGAGTATTGGTGACTTTCCTAACTGTATTATTAAACTATTACAGATATAGAAGTGTGAGTATTGTAACCATGCACACTGGGGTTCCCAACTGACCAGTAATTTTGATAAAACTGAGGTTGATCTTGAGACAAGAATCTGTCAAACCTCAGAGTGTGTTAACTGGAAATTCCTAAGTAATCAATATAATTAATACACAATCCACAGATCAGGCAACAGTGGTTTGAAAGGGTAAAAATTCAAGTACGTAATTAATTTTGTTGGCCAGGTTCTGAACCCCAACTCAGCAGTACAAGGCAAGTGTAAAGCTGCACTGGAGGGACAGCTGGGGACTTACCCAACAGAGGTAGTGCAGAAGGGTGGGGAGGGCTAGAAAGGGAGCATGCCAGAGGTGGAGGTAAGCAGGTGCAGATTGCTCTTTCTGATCCGGGGCTGGTGCAGTGCTTCATGTGAGGCCACTGGAACCTTAAAGCAGCCCTACGGCTGTTTTGGCTTCCAGCAGGCCCAAGATCAAGGGAGTAAAAAGGTGGGTTAGAGCCATGCTCTTCCCACAACACTTTTGTGTAAACAGCTGATAATCTGGCTGTGTGGTTTTTTTTGTTTTTTTTTGTTTTTTTTACTACTGTATGGTATGGAAGTTCTAAGAATGCAGTTTTAAAATGATGTTTGTGATTAAACTATTAAGTATTGTAGTGCTGGAAGGTTGATGTTAAAATTGTGCATTGCAGTGTGATCTTCAGTTCTTTCATGTGTGCATTTAGAATGATAGTATTGTTGAATTGAAAGTGAGTGTGCTAGAGGGGGTTGGTATAATTGAGTGACACAATGGAAGTGGGCTAATATTTGAAGGACTAGCATTTTGTTAGGCGTGAATGTTGCCTTTTTATGTTTATGCAGTTGTGAAGCAATACCCTTGAGAAAATGACAGAGTGTAAGTGTTGTAATAACAGTTTTGAATGTTGATTTTTGCCAGAGTTATATTTGACACCCCCAACTCAATTTGTTGAATTAAAGAATATCTTTAAGAAGTTTGATTCCAAGGCCAATTACAGTTTTCATAGAGAGATGTCTGGTCTGATCCATGGCATTGCCAGAGGTGTTGCGGATCACATCTCTTGTGTTCTCAGATGAAGAACTTAGTTTACTTTTCAGCCTCGAAGGCTGTAATGAAGCTTATTTTGATCATCATGCACAAAAAACTCAAATGCTAAAGTCATGAGTTTTAAACAAACAAAAGCAAATCAAGACTTCAGATCTTTGAATCCAGGATTCTTGTGACTAAATCTAGGATGTGACAAATTCATCCCTTAGTTATAAAACATCAAATGATTTAAAACCAAAGATTTAAAAAAACTCAGCCCAGTAATAAGAATGGGAAAGTGTTGTTAGAAAAGTAGTTCCAATCACAAGGCTACATTTTTTTGAAGGTTGCTGGAGGCGGGGAATGGAAAGGTCTTCTCATCTCCTATATCTTGGAATTCTTAGTGATTTTCAAAATGACTATGCTGTATTTATGTTTTTATGTATTTATGTTTAATTTTTAGTATATCAAGTATATAGCCAAATCATTGTCTGACCAACTGTCATCCTACCTGCTCGTTCTGCTTTCTTTTGGCATAATAATAATTTTTAATAAAATGGTATGGTGTTTGTTTCTATAGACATCCTATGCTCAGCTTCTAGCAGCAACATGCCTTTCCAAACTTGTAAGCAGAACAACTCCTTTACCCATTGAACAAAGAATTGACATCAGTAAGTAACTTGCATTATTTCTATTAAAATAACAGCAAAAAATTGCATCTATATGTTCTAAACATTCATATCACCATAGTACTGATTCCGTGAATGTTCCATTTTGCCCTACTTCTGTCTATTTATGTGTAACTATTTTTTTAAAGTGCAGTTGTAGTCAGAGAATGACTCTAAACCTAACACTGTCAGGTTCTGCATTTATTCTCTTCTGTTAACTTCCATATCAAATTTTCTCACTTTCAAAGCCAAAAATAGCTGGATTTTCTAGTTGCCAGAGCTGTAAGCTCCTGCTGGGACCTGGAAACCAAGTTAAGTCCTTTCTGTGCTTTATTGGACAACAGGGAGAGAACGTGGGTGTAAAAGAGAGAGAGAGCACAGTGCCCTTTCTTGCTGTCCCTTACTCTTGTACAGAGGCCTGACATGATGGAACTCATTTCCTGCTCTTACCAGCTCCTTATTTGATGAACTCACTGATTGTGGGTGCAAACATACATTGTACCCTATTAGGAGTGTAGCAGTGGCTGTGTTCCCCTGCATATAGGAGAATTTTAGGAGGCACCCAGTTTCCCATCTGTAAAATGAATATAATAATAGTTGCCATCCTTACCTACCGCACAAGGTGTAGTGAAGGTTAGTGAATGTTTGGAAACGTGAAAATTCCCAGGTATTATTAGTACACCCTCTAATCTCTTATATTTACATGTTACTCCATTTTTTCCCCTTCCGATTAGCTCTTGGCAGTTTTGATAAGCAAGTCAGGGCAGAGTTCACTTCCAGACTTAGGACCCTGCACAAACTTACACATGTGTTTGATTTTAAGGGCGTGACATTAACTTCATTGGGGCTACTAATTAAGCAAGCGTGTAAATCTTAGCAGGACTGAGCTTTGAATAATTAATCATTTTGCATGAGAAACATCTAATATAGATTGGAATTTTCAGTACTGTCAAATGTTGTTTAGACCAGGGATGAGGAGAACACAGAAACATTCTAAAATGTTTCAAACAGGTATTTTGTAAGAGGTCTTAATCTTGTAGAAAAACGTCTCATCAGAGAGGCCTAGGATTGAATGTACATAGAGGAAAGCCCTCCAGAGCAGTATTGAGGCCCCCTACTGAGGAAATATATGGAAGTCTGCAATGCTTCGGCTAGTGTTGTACCTGTTCTGTGGAGAGAGGATTGAATCTACAGGGTTGTGATTCCACCTTTCTTGATGACTAAATTCAGCCTACATGTTGTTTTTCTCCTCGGGAACAAATGAACTTTTGTATATGATAAATCATCCTGCAGGTGTATAAAACAGAAATGTCCCTCCCTTCCACTCCCCAGGAAACTGTTCTCTTATTTGAGAGAAGCAAAGGTGAAAAGTTTTCTGCCTTAGGAAATATGCCTAGACAGAACTGAAAGCAGCCTGTACAGGCGCATGCCTGAGAACACTTGTTAATTTCTTGTATTTCATAAATGAGGTCTGAAGGCTGCTGTTGCATTTGCGGCAGAGTAATTGATGCCCAGTAGGTGGGACAGAATGAATGATTAAATTGGTTAACTAGTCAGAATCCTTGGTATTCACAAACTATTGTCAAATGTATGTTAGAATGATAATTACATGCATACTTTGGTGCAAATAGCTCCAATGTAGTTAATATTTTCCATGACTTAATTTTTTGAAATTAGTGTCTTTATACTAAGCATAAAAAAAACTGACATCACATGACCTAGATTCCCACATTTCTATTATAATGGCTCAAGTGTGTTTTTAAAAAGAATTGTGATGTTGACTAAGCATGTTTCTTTACAGGGAATTATATTCTGAACTACGTAGCCTCTCAACCCAAACTGGCTCCTTTTGTCATCCAGGCCCTTGTTCAGGTCATCGCTAAGATTACAAAATTAGGATGGTTTGAGGTTCAAAAAGATCAGCTCATCTTCAGAGACATTATTGCTGACGTAAAAAAATTTTTACAGGTAAGAAAAATTATCCAATCATGCTGCTTCTTAAAATGACATAGTCTTGCATTAAATTCAGCTCTCTTCTCACTTAACGAATAGCTTGCTGAGTGACCCAAAGGGTATTTATATACAGATTAGAAAGGCAGGGACCAGTGCCAAAAAAATTACTTAGGTTGAAGGACCGGAGCAGGCCTGCTACAGGTTTAAGGTTTAGTTTTTAGCAAACTGCCAGGGCTAGAAATAACTGCTTTATTTCATTCTCCATTTTTTCCAAAGGTATAAAACACGTGTTTCTCACCTTGGCAGATTATGAGTTAGCAGACTTTAAAGTCGTGCCATTCTGATTACCATCTTTATTTTTCCCACTTGAATTCTAATAGGGTTTTAGCAGCTATTATCTCAAAAACATGAAGACATGAGTACTGTACTATCTGTAAGGTGGGAATATCATCCTTCAAATGGAATAAAGCATTAACTCTGACTGTAGTGATTATTGCAATATTGGCTGCTACAATTGTGCAAATAGCGTTCAGTTGTACGACCAGTACAAAAAATTTTCAGGACCAGTACGCTTTTCTAAACACTGGTCCTGGATAATGGATCAAAAAGAAAAAAGTTTATATATTTGATACAGTGGATGCCATTAAAATCTTTACAGTGCTGCCTTTCTGATAACATGTCTGCCATACTCAAGTTTCTTATTAATGGGAATACGGAGCGATACCACCCTAACTGTAACTACTTACAAAGGCATGTGTAAAGATTTTTACTGTGCTGCACAGATTATCTGTTATTTTGTACACACATAGAGTGGTTTTGATAATGACATGGTCAGCATTCCTCCTTTCTCATGGTCACATTAAAATTTTTTTCCTGCATGACCCAAAAAAGCAGAGCTGATTGCTTAAAAAAAAAAAAAAAGTGAGTTAGAATGTGTATTCTGTCTCAGTGGGCGTGGAGTCACAATTTGTAAGGGCTCTGCCACTTAGATAGTGGAAGTGGGTAGGTGACTCACTGTTGTGGGGTTGGCGTTGTGGGCTTTCCTTGTCTTGTGACTTGGGTTTAAACACACAAAGTCAGTGGTTCCCAAACTTGTTCCGCTGCTTGTGCAGGGAAAGCCCCTGGCGGGCCGGGCCAGTTTGTTTACCTGCCGCGTCTGCAGGTTCAGCCGATCGCGGCTCCCAGTGGCCACGGTTCGCTGCTCCAGGCCAATGAGAGCTGCTGGAAGCGGTGCGGGCCGAGGGACGTACTGTCTGCTGCTTCCAGCAGCTCCCATTGGCCTGGAGCAGCAAACTGTGGCTACTGGGAGCCACGATCGGCTGAACCCACGGACACGGTAGGTAAATAAACCGGCCCGGCCCACCAGGGGCTTTCCCTGCACAAGCGGCGGAACAAGTTTGGGAACCACTGCACTAGGTCATAATAAGGGAGGGTCACTCACCTCCCCCTCCAGCATTTGGGGCCTTTGCTTGGTTGCTCCTAGCACAAGGCATCTGATTGGACCCAGTATGCCCTAGGGCAGTTAGGGTAGGGCTAGGCAGGGACCAGCATGAAAACCTGTCAGGTGAAACTTGCATAGTTCTCAGGGAAAGGTGAAACCCCCCACTCTGCTACATGAGCAAATTCTTTCCTGACTCTGAAAAACAATGATCTGCAAAGGTCGCCTGGCAGACATTGCCAGAAGCAGTAGCAAATGATCAGGGTGAATGTGGGTTGTTGTGATGCCCTAAATGGGAGTCCTTATGAGCAGTACGGAGGAACCTGCAGGAGGATTACAAATGTCATTGCCTCTTATCTCAGAGACTTAGGTGGAGCTTTGAAAATAAAGAGACTAAAGACAGGTAATACTTTGTATTGGTCGGGTGGCGTATTGGAACGTTGCAGAGTAAGGACTCAATTGTTTTGGTTAATTCCTTCTAAGGTTTGAAGTTAAACAATTCAATAAGATTGTGGCCAGTGATCTTTGAACTCTAGTGTGGAGAGTTTTATTGGTGCTGCTTGGTCAGTGGCAGAGATATATTCTTGTGTTTTTTCTGCCGGTCTCTAAACGCATCCATAATCCCTAGATTAGGAATAAAATTAAAACTCAGAGTGTAAGAACATTAGTATCAAAATGCATACATGGAATGGGGCGGAGGGGTTATTTTCTTTTCAGAACTTATTTCCGTAAATTGATTTGTCTAGATATTTCTGCATTTATTTCCTTAAGGGATGGTAATATGTATTGTTGGTCCAGGACACTGTCTGTGGTGGTGTTCCTGGCTACTAAGCAAGGAAAATAATGGGTGGAACAGTTTCAGTCGTGTTCTCTGCCATTGAGTATCAGATTTATGCTTCATTTGTTTCTCTTTTTCAAAATAATTTGATTATAATATGTAAATGGAATGTTTTGAGCTAAATTGGGAATGACAATAAAAGATGGGCTGTAATATTTATTAAAAACAAATTCTTGAGTAGTATACTCCAGCCTTTTGCAGTTATTTTATAAATGATTGCAGTGTGACTCTGCATTGCGTAGTTCACTAATAATGGAGGCTTAAATACAAAACTTTGCTACTTAAGAGATTTCTTTCATTAAATTAAAAATTCCTGTAGAGGAGAAAATAAAGCTATAAATCTACTAGTGAACTGAATTTACTATTGAAATGGAAAAAAACCTAAGCAATAATAGTATATGTTGATAATTAATAAATAGCAGTCTTAGCTATGTGCAGCTCAGTAATCATATGTGAATTTGATCCAGTTTGAATTAGAATGTAATTTACTGTGTAGAGAAGGTGATTAGGAGTCAGGACTCCTGTGTTCTATTCTCAGGTCTTCCACTAACTCTCTCTACCATCTTGCGCAAGTCTATGTTTTAGTTTTTCCCATCTGTAAAATGTGATTAGTATTTTCTTATCATGAGGGGGCTTGTGTATGAAAATTTGCAACCTGCTTTGATGTTCTGATATGAAAGACATTAAAGTGTGTAAGTTATTATTCAAGATCTGTTTAAATAAGTACCCTTAGTAATCTGTTCTGTGTTTGTGGAACACTTTTACTTTTTCTGTTTGTAGTACCCATTTTGTTAGTTTGAACAAAAAGCAAAACCAAACCTGTAGAGTGCCACTTGACCAATATCAAGAGTACCACATGAGCAATGCATGTTTAAACAGACAAAATTACAACAGTGACCCTGAAAGAACCTTGCTTCTATGCACTTCCAATACCCACTTTCCAAAAGAGGCTCGTCCTACTCTGGTCCCATCAGGAAAAGCCTGAACATATATGTGGGCCTTGCAGTGTGCTGAGAAGATTGACAAAACTTGGGTCTGTCGGGCAAAAGGGAGGGAAATTAATTCCAGAGTCAAGGACCCTTTTCTGAGAAAACACTGTCACCATACCCTAGATGTATAAATCTTGGGACTATCAGCTTGGGTAATCCAGTTGATCACAAGTGCCAGGTTCTATTGTGTTTTTATTCAAGTGCAAAGTAATACTAAATCATTCCTCATTCCTATGAATAATTTGCTAAAGAGATGTTTGTTTAGTAGTAATTTTACACTATCTTACACTTCTATAGAATGCCTTTCATCTCAAAGCATTCCAAAGAGTTGTTCAATTGTGGGTCACATCCTCTGATATGCTCCTGTGTGGCTCCCATTGAACGGTACTTAATGTATAGAAGAATCACTTCACTGCTAAGATGCAGACACCTGTAGGATGGGGTATGTCAGTCAGGCCAAAACCAGCATGTTGCTTTTCAGTGTAAAAGGGAATGTTTGACCAGACCTCAGTGCAAATCTGTACTCTTCTGAAAAGTACCATCTGATCTTTAATCCACCCAGGACACGTTTTTTAAACTCTCATCTAAACTATGTGGGACTCAGTATATCTATCCTTGGAAGGATAAAGGATTGAATTAACCTTAGAGAAGTGTTTAATAGTGGTATTCCTCTAATGTAGATATTCAGAATATATATTTCTAAACTGAAGATATATAATATAATAATATCCTTAAGTTTTAATGTTTTATGGTGAGATTTTGAAAGCCACCTCGGGGATTTGGACTTGCAATTCATACTAGTTTAATGAGAATTGGACATCTAAATCTTGTAGACAACTTTAAAAATCTCAGCCTAAAAATTTAGGTTCACCTAACCTGTTTCTGCTAATATTAGAAATGTCAAGTGTTACATTTTAGATGTATAGATTAGGGAATTTATCTGTTTTGTTCTGTAGGCGACTGTGGACCATTATATCATAGGAGTGATGATCCTTTCAGAACTGACTCAGGAAATGAACCTAGTAAGTATGTATAGTTTTTTCCCTTTTGTACGAGATGAATGTAACACTGCTAAAGCAGTGTGTCAGAGTCCCTCTGCACACTATAGAAGTGCAATTAAAAAACAGGACTTAGACATGGAGGATTTTTTTGTTTTAAAACCCCAGGTGTTTAGAGGACCGAGACTTTTCAATGGGTGGATGTGACCTAAAAGTAGGTTGCCCATCAGCTGCGGGATGGGAAAGGGGAAAACATTGTCACAAATATATATAGCAGTGAAGGCACAGCAACACAAGCTTCAGCTGTACAGCCCACTCAGAACCCTGGGTACATATGTTGCTAGCCCATATCATACATGCTGCCATGTCTTTACTGTTTTTTCGCTGTGCAAACTAGATTAAAGTTAGCATAGGTATGCCTACCCGGGCTGCAATCACGCCTCCAATTGCAGTGTAGACATACCCTTTATCTCATTACCAATCTCAGCAGCTTGCTCTTTGTGTTTTTGTACATAAAGTTCAAAGAAGAATTATCCTGGAGAGTGAATTTTGATTCTGGTGTTCATGGTTTGGGATGGAAGGTAGGGCTCAAGCTAGAAATGGAGTGTATTGGTTAGAGAAAAGGAAAAACACCAAAATTAAAGCAAAGGAAAATGACTTGGTGACCTGACTTGATATAACACTAAAACAGGAACAGTCAAAGTGCAGACCAGCTCTCCCTCTCTTACAGAACTCCACAGTGCAGGAGCAATTTCACATGAGATCCATAGGTGATGTTTTGCAGAGCAGCTGCGGAATATCTCATCACTTGCTTCCGCTTGTTCTTGGTGTTGCTATAGACCTAGTTGGCCAGCATCATGGGCAGGGCATAGGACAAACCAGAAATAATAGGTAATATAGGAAAAAATAGAATAAGAACAACAATGGATAGGAAAGCACAGAATCAGCGGGTATTGGTATTGGTAAGAGAAACCAGGAGGCCTGGACTTTGTACCTGACCGTAGTCTTCATCTGTTGTGACTAAATGACTTGTGCCAGAAATGCCCCTTCACTAGTCTTAAGGGAGAAAAAAGACTTGTTTATTCTTGTGGCCTTATTTTTTTTAGGTTGATTATTCAAGACCTTCAGCGAAACATCGTAAAATAGCTACCTCATTCCGTGACACGTCTTTAAAAGATATTTTGATGCTGGCATGCTCTCTTCTAAAGGAGGTAAGACTGTTTTATAACTGAAGCTAGTATTAAAATGCCTTAAAAGTGAGGCTCTTATGTTTTTACTGCTTTAAATTTATGGTAGGTATTACTCTGAGTGGACAAGGTCAGTCTGTACCTAGATGGGTGTTTGCTTACATCAAATTAGAACAGGCACAAGTAACCGATAAAATTGTTGAATTTTTGAGTGCCTGTCCAGTTTGTCTATTTGCTTCTTCAGTTATGTTCTGCCTTCCAGAGTAGACAGCATGTATCCTGAGATTTTCTTCTTGTTTCCTATATTGTTTCCCTAGTTTAGTTTTATTTTAGCTTAGTTAGGCCTTCTACCTCAGTGTTCCTAAAAAAGGAAGATAAATCCTCTTGATGTGGCAGAGTAGCCTGGTCTGACGAGGGTTTCTGCCTCTCCTGCTAGCCCTGTGAGCCTCTGTGTGGCACTCTGAGGTAGTTCAGACCCCAGCCCCTCCACAGGCTTGACAGCAGGTACTGAGGAGCAGCCTTCAGTAGCCTAAGTCTTTCAGGCTCACGTAGGCTTAAGGGACTCCAAAACTGGGCCTTGCTCTTTGTGTCTTGTCTTCCCTGCTGATCAAGGCCTTCGTTGTGCTTAGGAAGCTGCTGAGCTCTGCTTCTCTTAAGACCAAGCAACTGCTTGCATTTGAGAGTAGTCTATTTTTAAAAACAACACTTGCTTCCCACTCCCTCAGTGCTTTCTTTGGGAGCTGCTGGTTGTTTAGCGCTTGAGAAAATCAAATTATTTATTTAGGTGCTGAAATTTGGACCTAGAAGCCTAACTTTTGGCACACATTTTTTAAATTCTTGTCCACAGCCATTGGGACGTGGATGTTGTTTGCAATGACTGGGGCTAAAGGTATAATCTTTGGACTGGTGAATATGCTGCCCATGGACATTCAAAAAGCAACAGAGGGTTCTGTGGCACCTTTAAGACTAACAGAAGTATTGGGAGCATAAGCTTCCATGGGTAAGAACCTCACTTCTTCAGATGCAAGAGGTTGCATCTGAAGAAGTGAGATTCTTACCTACGGAAGCTAATGCTCCCAGTACTTCTGTTAGTCTTAAAGGTGCCACAGGACCCTCTGTTGCTTTTGACAGATTCAGACTAACACGGCTACCTCTCTGATACATGTACATTCAAGGTTTTAAATCAGTGATGGAAATATGCATTCATGGAGAAATCCTGTACTGTCTACAAGAAAGATTAGATACATTCAGAGATATCTAGAACCCCTTTACAGAGGCTACAAACCTGTTGCAGATGGTACAGTGCTATATTAGGGTTCTCTCACCAGGGCCGGCTTTAGGCACCGTAGGGCCCAATTCAAAGGAGCTGCTGTCGAAGTCCCGCCGCTGTCTTCGGCGGCAGCTCAATCGCTGCCACAGAGGAAGGACCCTCCGCCGAAATGCCACCGAAGACAGCGGCGACGATTGAGCTGCCGTCGAAGACAGCGGCGAGACTTCGGCGGTAGCTCCTTTGGGACGTTGCGGGGCCCGATTCCGGGGAATCGGCTGAATTGCCCTAAAACCGGCCCTGTCTCTCATACACATACCGCGCCAAACATTCTCTAGCCTAATTGCCTTCAAGCTCAGCTGAACTAAAGTTAAATTGATACTCCCAAACACTGAAAAGTCTGCACATGTTCAGCACAGCCACCCTTCCAGGTAGTAGTTAATATGTAATAATTAAAACATCTGTATAATGCCAACTTCTCTTCAGGAAACTATAGCATTTACTAACTTATTTAATTGTGCACTAAACTAACATTTATCAAACCACTGGTGTAATTTCTACCCATAAAATGTAAGCACTCACATAAAAGTTGTATAAAAGCTTAGCAGAGTAACAAGTGTAATTGGAAAATAAAAATAAAATAGTGCAAGCTGTTGGTTTCCAAGCTGGGTTCTTTATGGCACATGCATTGTCACCAGTGATAAAGTTTCAACAATTACAACTCAGTTAACAATTCTGCTGATGGCACAAAATAGATTCCAGCTCCCTCTCCCAGAGTCAAAACCTTTGGTCACTAAATCAACAGATCTGAATCCGAATATAAACAGGGAGCAGATGCACTGAGTAAGAAGGGGCTGCATTTTGATTGCTGTTTTGGCCAGAAAAGTAACTCTTTAAGGGAACAATTTTCCAACCTCCAACAACAACTTTAGTGACTAATATGTTTGAAGCTCGAAACTCAGTGCCTTTATACTATATGTTTATAGTCGTAGTCGGTTGTTTAATTTGTGGTTGTGATGGCTTTCTTTGTAATTATATATTATGGTAATTGCT
Source organism: Malaclemys terrapin pileata (assembly GCF_027887155.1). Lineage (NCBI taxonomy): Eukaryota > Metazoa > Chordata > Testudines > Emydidae > Malaclemys > Malaclemys terrapin. Next base: position 32,325,404 of record NC_071512.1, read on the forward strand.
GTAGTTAGAGAAGGGCCTGTGTAAAACTGTCATCTTACTCAGAATGTATGCTCTTTGTAAGCCTCCAAATCCCATCAGCATACTTCACTGACAAAAGTAAGTGTTTACTCTTGGCTCTGTAGCGCTAGCAATGCAGCTGAGGGATAGTGAGTTGTATTGTATTCTGGTTTTATATATCACCAAACTGTTAGCTAAATTCAGACTATAGGCTTTGTATTACTGATGATGTTGTAAAACAAGAAGAACCCATTCTGGTTCACACCCCAGAGGAGTTTCTGAAGCTGTTGAATTGTAAAGTGAAAACATATTTGCTCTGGAGTAAACGAGGGAGAATGAGTATGGAACCCCAAATGTAAAATTTAGATACATTCTTCTAAGTTTAACCACACTTTAAAGATTAGGTCTGTATCTTGGTGATGCACAATTTATATACCAATACTGTAGGAAAATGTATGACTTTACTTGCCTTTTTAGAAAGAAAAGAACTGAGTCTTAGAGGAATAAAGTCTAATTTACTTTACCCTTTATGGGCGAAAAACCTTTAAAACTTAAAATTTATATTTAAAAAATTGAAATTTCTCTATGTACTGACAATCTGTTGTAAAGATTTAGAACCAAATATTTTCTGTTTCAAAATTATATTCAATCTGTTGTATACAAACAACTTAATGAAATGTTTTAATTTTTTAAATATAGTTATTGGCCAAACCTTTAAACCTTCAGGATCAACAACAACAAAGTTTAGCAATGCATCTCTTGAAACTTGTCCTCAACTGTCTTAACTTTGACTTCATTGGCAATTCAGCAGATGAGTCCGCAGATGATCTATGCACAGTACAGATCCCAACAAACTGGAGAACAAGTAAGAAAAGATCATAACTGTTAACACTTAAGTGCATTCTACACGTAGTGGAATGTTATCTGTTTTGTTTTGATACAGTACATGTAATTATAAAATTATCTAAGATCTTTTCCTGTAAGGTAGTCTTGTTTGCTGATATATTAAATGGGAAACCTCATGTGGCTATTTTATGATTTCTATCTGTAACAGAAACAGTGTCTCTTTCCTTAGTGTACTATACCACATAGCGGTGTACAATTCAAACTGTTCTCTGCAGGTTCTTATACCATGCCCATCACCAAAGTATCTGAGTACAGTAACTCTTCACTTTAAGTTGTCCCGGTTAACGTTGTTTCGTTGCTACGTTGCTGATCAATTAGGGAACATGCTTATTTAAAGTTGTGCAATGCTCCACACTTACGTTGTTTGGCTGCCTGCTTTCTCCACAGCTGGCAGCCTCCCTACGCGCCCCCCTCCCCACAGTGCTTCCTGCCCGCTGGCAGACCCCGCAGATCAGCACTTTCCCCCTCCTTCCTCCCCGCCTGCGGCAATCAGCTGGTTTGCAGCGTTTCGGGAGGGAGGGGGAAGGAGCGAGGACTCGGCGCGCAGGCTCCCCCTCCCTCCTCTGCCTCTCTAACGCCGCAAGCCAGCTGATTGCCCTGGGCAGGAGGTGGGGGGGGAGGGAGGGAGGAGCCTGCACGCCGAGTCCTCGCTCCTTCCTCCTCCCTCCTGCCCCCTAAACACCGCAAGCCAGCTTATTGCCCCAGGCAGGAGGGAGGGGGGAGGAGCGAGGTCTCATTGTGCAGGCTCCCCCTCCCTCCTCTGCCTCCTGCCAGTAGCAATCAGCTTGCTTATGGCATTTAGAAGGGAGGGGGGAGGAGCGATGACACAGCGTGGGAAGTAAAGAGGGAGGAGGTGGGGAGGAGAAGAGGCAGGTCAAGGACGGGGCCTTGGGAGAAGTGGGGGAGTGGGTGGGCTGAGGGTTGAGCTCCCCCTCCCCACCCCCATGCTTGCAGAGTAGTGGAAGCTGCCGCTGCTGTGCAATGTGCTTCTCCTAGCCTACAGCACCTTCAGCTTCCTTGCCTGCCTCATCTCCAGTGCCAGTGGACTGTGCCTGTGTAGGGTAAGGCAGGGGCACCTCCCAACTATAGTACTGTACTGTACGTACTGTGACAGACCCAGACCAGTGGGGTACAGGAGTCTGGTAGAGGGCAAATATACTGGTCACTGGATGAGTAGTTTCTTCTTCGAGTGCTTGCTCATATCCATTCCATTAGGTGTGTGCGCGCCGCGTGCACGATCGTTGGAAGATTTTCTACCCTAGCAACACCGGCGGGTCGGCTGTGGAGCCCCCTAGAGTGGCGCCTTCATGGCGCTGAATATATACCCCAGCCGACCCGGCGCCCCCTCAGTTCCTTCTTACCGCCCCTGACGGTCGTTGGAACTGTGGAGCGCTGCTTAGCTGTTCTCCACTCTCCCTAGCTTAGTTTGTTGTATCACAGTTATAGTTATAGTTCTAGTGTTTATAGTTAAATAGTTAAATAGTTTAAAAGTTGTTTTAGTTGTTCTAAGTAGTTCAGGGGATTAAGGGGGTCGTCTCCCCCTTTCTCCCCCGGCCGCGGGGCCGGGCTCATGCCCAACGCTCCCGGCTTCAAGCAGTGCGCCTCCTGCGCTAAGCCTATGCCCACGAGCGACCCGCACGACTCCTGTCTGAAGTGCCTGGGAGAGTCCCATCAAACAGATAAGTGCAAGATCTGTAAGGCCTTCAGACCAAGGACCAAGAAGGAGCGGGACTTTCGGCTCCGGCAACTCCTGATGGAGGCGGCACTTAGTCCGGACGCTCCATCTACAAGTCAGGCCCCGGCACCTAGCACCTCGGTGCGCAGTGCCCCGGCGGCACCGGCTATGACGACCACGCGAGTGGCGTCAGACAAGCCTCCCTGGCACCGGACCTCGTCGGCACCGCAAGCAGTGCCTCGGCGCCGGTCATTATCCCCGGGGCATAAAAAAGCCCATAAGACGGGGACATCCGTGCCGAAGACGCCGGCTCCCCCAGTGCCGGGGGTAGAGCCGCGTCCGCCGGTGGAGCACCGGAAACAGGTGCCTCCAGCACCGTCGACTCCGGCGCCGAGGCCGTTGAGTCCGGTGCAGATAGCGTCTCCACCGAGACCGGCGGTGATACAGTGCCTCCCGTCGACTCCAGAGACCTTCGCGGCGGCGAGAGACTTAATAGCTCTCACGGAGCCGGCACCGCCTCAACCACCGGCACCGACTGCACCGTTGACTCGCCCGGTCCAGTCGAGGGGGAAACCTGCCTTGATGCGCCCTCCATCGCAAGGGCTGGAACCTCGGCACCGATCCAGGTCCCGAAGCAGGTCCCCACGCCGCTCGCAGTCCCGGCACCGAATATCGCCTCGGCACCGGTCGTACTCGCGGCCAAGATCTTCTTCGCGGCACCGCTCTACGTCTCGGCACCGCTATGATCGTCGGCACCGATCAACGTCGAGACGTAGTTCTCGGCACCGCTACGGTCGACGCTCGACGTCGAGAGGCCGCTCCCGGCACCGGGCATACTCCAGGTCCTCGTCGAGGTCCAGATCCGACTCCCGGCACCGACGAGGTCATCGGCACCGGTCGCGGTCCCGGCACCGATCGCCGGCACCGCGTAGAGATAGATCATCTCCGGACCGGCACCGTGCGGCACCGCAGCCAATGGGAATCGTCTCGACGCTTTCGGCACCGCCGTGGCCATCGAGATCGGTGTCCCACTCCTCGGAGGACCTCTCGAGATCGGCATACCCCCCTCAGGGGCAAGCCGAGGAACAGGACTTGGGACATTGGCAGGACACGACAGGGGACCATTCTCATGGCCCATCTCACTGGTCGTTTTGGACCCCGTGGGCGTACCATCAGGCGCAAGGGGCTCCAATTGCTTCGACCTCTCGCTCCGGTCACTCCATCAGAGGGGCCCCGGAGTCCACCATTTCTCGGCCTCCGCCAGGGGGCATGGAGGCTTCTGGGTCCGCACCACCTGACGCCCTGGACCCAGGCACAGGTGATGCTCCAGCCCAGGAACAGGGAGACCAGGACCAGCCCTTGGATCCTGTTCCACCGGAGGCATCTTCCTCTTCTTCTCCGGATGAGGCAGTGGCGGGCACATCGTGCACAGGCCCACCTCCAATAGATCTTCGGGCTCACCAGGATCTTCTGCGCAGGATGGCCCGTAATATGGACCTGCAGGCGGAGGAGATGGTGGAGGTGCACGACCCGATCATGAATATCCTTGGAGCGGATGCCCCATCGAGGGTGGCGTTATCCCTGATCCGCACGATTCAAACGAATGCGGATACGATATGGCAAACTCCTGCCTCTATCCCACCCACAGCGAGAGGGGTGGAAAGGAAATACTTTGTCCCGTCTAAGGACTACGGGTACTTGTATACCCACCCCCAACCGTGTTCACTGGTGGTGGAATCAGTGAACGCACGAGAGCGCCACGGCCAGCAGGCTGCAGCGCCTAAATCAAAAGAGGCTAAGCGGCTCGATTTGTTTGGCCGTAAGGTTTACTCAGCCGGAGGGCTGCAACTTAGAGCGGCGAACCAACAGGCGCTACTGAGCCGCTACAATTTTAACTCCTGGAACTCTATGGGGAAGTTTAAGGAGTTGATTCCCCAGGAGTCCAGGGAAGAGTTTGGAGCCATGGTAGAGGAGGGCAAGAAGGTGGCTCGGACCTCCTTGCAGGCCTCCTTGGACATAGCAGACTCAGCTGCGAGGACCCTGGCTTCGGGTATCGCTATGCGCAGGATCTCCTGGCTTCAGGTTTCGGGTTTGCCTCCGGAGCTGCAGCAAACCCTACAGGATCTGCCCTTTGAGGGACATGGATTGTTCTCAGACAAGACGGACTCTCGCCTGCAGAGCCTCAAGGACTCGAGAACAATCATGCGCTCCCTGGGGATGCATGTTGTGGGCCCTCAGCGCAGACCATTTAGGCCGCAGCCTCAGCGCTTCTACCCCCCCCCGCCTCGTCAGAGACAAGACTCGGCCCGGAGGCGAGGGCGAGGTGGTAGGAGAAGATGGGCTGGCCCTCAACCCGGTCAGAACCAGGGGCCACCAAGACCACCTTCAGGTCCTAGACAGAACTTTTGAAGGTGCGGTCGAGGACGGCGCCCCAGTCATTCCCCAGGATCCAGCCCCCTCCTTTCAGGATCGTCTCTCCCACTTCCACCGCGCTTGGTCCCTTATAACTTCGGACTGTTGGGTCCTCCGCACGGTGGAGAGGGGATACGCTATCCAGTTTTCTTCTATCCCCCCCTCCCACCCCCCTTCCCCGTCCCTCTTCAGGGACCCTTCTCACGAGCAACTTCTTATACAGGAGGTTTCTACGCTCCTGGCCATGGGGGCCATAGAGGAGGTTCCGATAGAGTTAAGGGGCAGGGGATTTTATTCCCGTTACTTCCTGATCCCCAAGTCCAAAGGAGGTCTGCGGCCCATCTTGGACTTGCGCGGACTCAACAAATTCGTAGTAAAGTTGAAGTTCCACATGGTCTCTTTGGGGGCCATTATCCCTTCCCTCGATCCTGGAGACTGGTTCGCCGCCCTCGACATGAAAGACGCATACTTTCACATCTCAATTTACCCACCTCACAGACGCTTCCAGCGATTCGTGGTAAACGCGGTGCACTACCAATTTGCAGTCCTTCCCTTCGGCCTATCCTCGGCCCCAAGAGTGTTCACGAAATGTATGGCTGTCGTGGCAGCGTACCTTCGTCGGCAAGGGATACAGGTGTTCCCGTACCTAGACGACTGGCTGATACGCGGTCGCACCAAAGAGCAAGTTCGAGCTCACGTCCACATAATAGGGCACACATTCAACGAGTTGGGCATCCTACTCAACAAGGACAAATCCACTCTAGAACCTACCCAGAGAATAGAATTCATCGGCGCAGTTCTAGACTCCAGACGTGCACAAGCCATCCTGCCAGACAACCGATTTGGCACCATCACGAGCCTCATCCAAGGGCTCCAGGCCTTCCCAACTACCACGGTGAGGTCGTGCCTTACCCTGCTGGGTCACATGGCTTCCTGCACGTACGTAACCAGGCATGCCAGACTTCGGCTTCGCCCACTCCAGACCTGGGTGTCGTCAATATACCGACCACATCGGGACAGCCTGAACATGGTGGTCACGGTCCCGATCTCGGTCCTGACCTCCCTCACCTGGTGGCTAGATCACAATGTGGTCTGCGAAGGGATGCCATTTCACGCCCCACAACCCTCTCTGCATCTGGTCACAGACGCTTCATCTCTGGGTTGGGGCGCCCATCTCAACGAACACCATACCCAGGGCCTGTGGACTGCACCCCAGTTAGCCCTGCACATCAATGTTCGGGAGCTGACTGGCGGTGCGCCTGGCGTGCCAGGCATTTCTCAATCAACTACGTGGCCGATGTGTGTTAGTTCTCATCGACAACACCACGGCCATGTTTTACATCAACAAGCAAGGAGGAGCACGTTCGTCAGTTCTATGCCAAGAGGCCATTCGCCTGTGGGACTTCTGCATCGCCCACTCGATCCATCTCATGGCATCGTTCCTCCCTGGAGTCCAGAACACTCTAGCGGACCGACTCAGCAGGTCCTTCCAGACGCACGAGTGGTCTATCCGTTCGGACATCATACATTCCATCTTCCAAAAGTGGGGGTTTCCCCAGATAGACCTGTTTGCATCTCGAGACAACAGGAAGTGCCACGTGTTCTGCTCCCTACAAGGTCGAGCTCCGGGCTCCCTCTCGGATGCGTTTCTCCTTCCCTGGAAAGACCACCTGTTTTATGCCTTCCCTCCGTTTCCTCTGGTCCACAAGGTACTGCTCAAATTGCGCAGAGACCAGGCACAGGTAATTCTGGTCGCTCCAGCGTGGCCGAGACAACATTGGTACACCACACTGTTGGAACTCTCGGTTCAGACACCGATCCCGCTTCCGTTGTGTCCGGATCTCATCTCTCAGGACCACGGCCGGCTGCGTCACCCCGACCTGCAATCACTCCACCTCACGGCGTGGCTGCTCCATGGTTCACCCAGGCAGAGCAGCAATGCTCGCACTCTGTCCAACAGATTCTGCTGAGCAGTAGGAAGCCCTCAACACGCACCACGTACCTGGCCAAGTGGAAACGGTTCTCATGTTGGTGCGAACAACGAGCCACGTCCCCGTTGCAGGCACCCATTCCTATCATTTTGGAATATCTCCTCTCCCTAAAACAGCAGGGGTTGGCGATATCTTCAATTAGAGTTCACCTGGCCGCTATATCGGCCTTTCACCCAGGGGAACTCGCGTCCTCGGTATTCTCTAACCCGATGGTCGTTAGATTCCTCAAGGGCTTAGACCGGATGTACCCACAACAACGTCAGCCCGTTCAGACGTGGGACCTCAACCTGGTTCTCTCCAAGCTCACAGGTCCTCCATTCGAGCCACTGGCCACCTGTTCACTTTTGTACCTATCCTGGAAGACAGCCTTCCTTGTAGCCATCACCTCAGCAAGGCGCGTTTCTGAACTCAGGGCGCTTACATCCGAGCCCCCTTATACAGTTTTCCATAAGGATAAAGTGCAGCTTCGTCCACATCCTGCCTTTCTCCCTAAGGTGGTTTCTCCTTTTCATATCAACCAGGATATATTTCTCCCGGTCTTTCATCCCAAACCACATGCCACTCGCCAGGATCAACGTTTGCATTCCCTGGACGTACGAAGGGCCCTGGCCTTCTATATTGACCGCACAAAGCACTTTAGAAAGACGACGCAACTCTTCGTTGCAGTGGCCGACCGAATGAAAGGCTCACCGGTCTCCTCACAACGCCTATCCTCCTGGATTACGTCTTGCATCCGGACTTGCTATGACCTGGCAGGTGTCTCAGCACCGCACCTCACCGCTCACTCCACGAGGGCCCAGGCTTCCTCGACGGCTTTCCTGGCACAAGTTCCGATCCAGGACATTTGTAGAGCAGCGGTTTGGTCATCAGTCCACACATTTGCAGCTCACTATGCACTAGTGCAGCAGTCCAGAGACGATGCTGCTTTCGGATTAGCGGTTTTGCACACAGCAATGTCTCACTCCGACCCCACCACCTAAGTTGGGCTTGGGAGTCACCTAATGGAATGGATATGAGCAAGCACTCGAAGAAGAAAAGACGGTTACTCACCGTTGTAACTGTTGTTCTTCGAGATGTGTTGCTCATATCCATTCCAAACCCGCCCCCCGTCCCCACTGTCGGAGTAGCCGGCAAGAAGGAACTGAGGGGGCGCCGGGTCGGCTGGGGTATATATTCAGCGCCATGAAGGCGCCACTCTAGGGGGCTCCACAGCCGACCCGCCGGTGTTGCTAGGGTAGAAAATCTTCCGACGATCGTGCACGCGGCGCGCACACACCTAATGGAATGGATATGAGCAACACATCTCGAAGAACAACAGTTACAACGGTGAGTAACCGTCTTTTTCTGTTCCCGGAGTGACCAGAGCAGGGGCTGCACTAGAGTAATCAGGAATCTGCAAAACCAGTTAAGGCAGGCCGGCTAATTAGGACACCTGGAGCCAATTAAGAAGAAGCTGCTAGAATCTATTAAGGCAGGCTAATCAGGGCACCTGAGCTTTAAAAAGGAGCTCACTTCAGTTTGTGGTGCGAGTGTGAGGAGCTGGGAGCAAGAGGTGCAAGGAGCTGAGAGGGTGTGCTGCTGGAGGACTGAGGAGCACAAGCGTTATCAGACACCAGGAGGAAGGTCCTGTGATGAGACTAAGGAAGGTGTTTGGAGGAGGCCACGGGGAAGTAGCCCAGGGAGTTGTAGCTGTCATGCAGCTGTTACAGGAGGCACTATAGACAGCTGCAGTCCACAGGGCCCTGGGCTGGAACCTGGAGTAGAGGGCGGGCCTGGGTTCCCCCCAAACCTCCCAATTGACCTGGACTGTGGGTTGTTCCAGAGGGGAAGATTCACCCACATGGTGAATCTCTGAAGCAAGAAAATCCGCCAATAAGCGCAGGACTCACCAAGATAGAGGAGGAACTTTGTCACAGTACAGTATGTTTGTAAACACACAGCATGTATATACTACTCCCTTCTACCCTCCCGCGTAGTATTAAATTGCTTCTTTAAAATTGTTTAAAATGTATATAATGCCTTTTGTCTGGCAAAAATTTTTTCCTTGGAACCTAACCCCCCTATTTACATTAAATCTTATGGGAAAATTGGATTCATTTAAAGTCGCATTTTTCAGGAACATAACTACAACGTTAAGTGAGGAGTTACTGTACCTTGGAGAGCTGCAGTAAGCTGTCTGTGTGTATAATACAGGTCATTTATAGAATCACGTTCCTGGGTATCCATGTGTGAAAGGGCAAGGTCCGACCCACCCCTTCTTCTGCTCTGTCTGTACAGACTATTCAGAGACTTTTAGTTGTTAAACACCACCATATAGTTTATTTACATTTGATCTTACTGGGCCATACGTAACATCATTTATAGCAGCAGGAGGAGAGACAGAAGAGGTGTCTCCACCCAGAGATGCTTCTTGGTTTTGGCTCTCCTAGCCTGTTTTTCCTCCTTGTACGTTCATTTACCCTCTGCCTTAAAGTGCCAATTAGCTGGTTGGTCCACCCTCCAGCCCATTCTAATCCACTGATTAGGCACAGTCAGGTCCACTGCCTGTGTATGTGAATTAACTGGTGTTTAAGTGATCAGAGTGCTGGCTCAGCTGTTGTTCCCAGAACTTTGTCACACCATGACAAAGTGTTGCATGACTTGTTGTATAGATAATTTTTTTCTTTTGATGTATAGAGTAGATTAATTGTGCTAAAAGAGCATTACAAGGTCTTATAAACTATACATTGTTTGAGCTGAGCTATTTAGTACACTTATATTGATATTTTGTTCTTTAATCAGAATTGTACCTCAGACTTAGCACTTTTATGAAAAATAAAAACAATTCTGGTGATAGATATTTAATTATTACTGATAAACAGTGAAAATCATTTCTTTTTTTTTTTCCTCAGTCTTCCTAGAACCAGACACCTTGGACCTGTTTTTTGATTTGTATCATTCCCTTCCACCAGTGCTGTCGCAGTTGGTAAGTAAAGCTTAGTGATTTACATTATAATAATTACTAAAAACAGTTCTCTTTTGACTATGTACATTTATTAAACATACAGGCTAAATGTTTACTCCCTGTCCCTCCCCAGTGACATCTTTGGTGTCACCTGCATATAATTTGGGCCATCCCCTGTAAATGGAGATGTGAAATTACTCTGCATGTTTAGTATCTTCTGTAACCTCATGGTCATGATTTGCCATTTGAGATATATAATAAACACACCAAATATGTTAAAAGAACATTATTAAGATTGCAAAGTCAAGCACTCAGAAGTTAGAACATGCTAGAATTAAGGTTGCCTGTGTACCCTTAATTCGACCCTTAATGTGTGTGCGTTATGATACAGTCTTTAATTATGATTATACACTATTTTATCTTCAGGACTGCTGCCTCATTCAGGGCAACCAGTGCTTTGGGGAGGATCACTACCATCAGCTCCCAGTCTTCTTGCCCAACCCAGTCACAGCCTCGCTACCACCAACTACCAGTCACTGTCCCTCTTTCATCCCCTCTTCCAGTCCCAATCTCATCCGTCTCCTTTTACCTAGCCTATTTCTTGAACACAGCTGAATTCTTTTTGCTGACACTTGCCAAAAAAAAAAAAAATTCCACCTGAGGCAGACAACCAGCATGGGAAAATTTTAGCCAAACAGCTCTTTTTTGAGTAGTGTCCCTATAGGTGTGTAGGTTTGGCAGCTCCCTCTGCGTCTTGGATCAGAGATCTTCTGTAGTAGTGCCTGTTGGGCCTCACATGTGCTCCTCTCCATCTTGCGCCAGGGTCGGCATCTATAAATAGAGCTGTGCGGTCCAACTGCCTTCAGTTTCTTCTCAACCACCTTTGGTGTGAGACCGAATCCAGAGCAGAGCCCTTCTACTTTTAGAGATATTCTCATTAACTTACCTTACTTTAGTAGTGATTAGCCATTTTCATAAATTTTCCCGTAAAAAGAAACCAAAACTTTGCTACTCTTCCCTCCCTGTTACCTTACGCTTCCCTGTTTCCCACCCTCCCTGATTGGGAGCTCTCCCCCTCAGGATTATGCTGGGATCCCCCTGATTGAAGAGGTCTCTCTCTTGTTGGTAGGCCTTACCCATAAGTAATGGTCACTCAGAGTGCATCCGCTGCCTCGATGAGGGCCATGTCGCACAGAAGTGCACCCACTGCATTAACTCAACCACCTGGACCCGAAAGGACCGTGAACTCAGACTGAAACTTCTCCTCATGGAGAGTTCTCTACAGCCAGCTTTGGATCCCAGCCCTGATACTTCTCAGGCACGGCTCTCGCACTCGACTCGGTCATCAGCTGATTCCCGCTTGCTGCGGCCATCCGAAAGGAAATCTTCTCTTTCCTGCTCAGGTGGGAAGAAACTGGCCACTACATCACTTTTAAAGGAACCACCTCAGAGAATGCCATCCCCTGCAGGTCAGTAGCCTCACCATCATAAGGGGTGAGACTTAACGCCCATGACCGTCTGGGTACCTCCAGTACTGGAGTTAAACAGAAGTCCAAGGACTCTAAATGGGCAGGACCACAAGTGGACACGCTGTCTCTTGGGACCGAGAAGCACAGTGAAAGAGCTTCCAAAATGATACCTCCAGCTGCTTGGCTACATGGCAGCAGCCATGTTCGTGGTAAAACATGCCGGGTTGCACATGCACTGTCTCCAGACATGGCTATGCACACTACCTCCCAGACACAGACTTCACAAACTCCATTCTATGCATATCAAGATCAAGGACTCACTACACTGGTGGACACAACCCCAAAACATCTGTATGGGGGTCTTTTTTTCTCCAACCAGCAATGTCCCTGATTCTAACAACCAATGCCTCCCTAATCAGCTTGGGAGCACACCTTCAGACCCACATGGAGCAGGGAAGGTGGGCCCCCACATCAACCTTGTAGAGCTGTGAGCGATTCACAATGCATGCTGACATTTCCTACCACGATCAGACACTGGACAGACAATATCGCCTGCATATTCTACATCAACAGACAAGGTGGAATGAGGTCCCTCTCCCTATGCTTGGAAGCAATGAAATTGTGGAATTGGTGTATCCAATACGACATCAACATTTCAGCCACATACCTGCCTGGACACCAGAACACTACGGAAGACTCAGTGAGCAGACAATTCTCACAAGACTGTGAGTGGGAACTAGGCACAAGAGTCCTTCAGTGCATATTCAGCCGCTGGGGATTTCCCTGCATAGATCTCTTTGCCACACCAGAGAACGCCAAATGCCTTCAGTTCTGCTCACGGAAGGCCATGCCTTCCTCATTACATGGGATGCTCTATGACTTTATGCCTTTCCACATTTTCCCCTCTTGTTTAAGGTACTTCACAAAATACAGGTGGAATGAGCTCAAGTCATCCTCATACCCCCAACATTACTATGACAAACTTGGTATTCTTACCTCTTACGCATGACGGTATGTTCTCTGATCATCTTGCAATTGATTCCACACCTCCTCTTGCAGGATGCGAACTGAATTCTCCATCCCAATCTATGTCTTGCTCATCTCAAGGCATGGCTCCTTCATGGTTACAGGATTCAGAGATGACCTGTTCAGAGGCAGTAAAAGAGGTTCTCTTAAATAGCAGACATGACATGACACGACTCACTGTACTTACCTCCAAAAATGGGAAAGATTCCAATTCCAGTACACAGCCAATCATGTCTCAGCAATGAACACCCTGTTACCACTCATTCTTGATTATATTCTAGATTTTAAAAGATCAAGCCTACCTACAAGCTCCATGCATATGCACTTGGTCACCATCACAGCATTCCACCCCAAGATAGATGTCTATTCCACATTCACCCACTTGATCATGAAGAGATTCCTTCAAGGCCTTTACACTCACATATGACATCCCACCCAGCCCTGGGATCCCAACCTCATCTTGCACCCTTTCACCAGACTGCTATTTGAGCCCATGGCAACATGATCCTACATTCATCTTTCCATGAAAACAGCATTTCTTGTAGCCATCATGTTAGCCCAATGAGTAGGAGAAATAGGGGCTTTCATGGTATACTCCCCATACACAATTTTTCCTAAGTATAAAGTCATGTTACACACGCATCCAAAATTCCTATCCAAGGTACTATCCTCCTTGCATTTGAACCAACCTATCCACCTTCCCTGTTTCTTCCCAAAGCCACACACCGACCAACAAGAAGCGACTCTACTCACCTTGGATGTTAGGAAAGCTTTAGCCTTTTACCTTGCTAGAACTAAATCTTTCAGACAATCGCCACAGGGAGTGTCTGTATCCAAACAGCATCTTTCCAAGTGGATCACACAGTGCATACACCTTAGTTATCAACTGCACAACCAGCTACCTCCACATGGAAGTCGAGCACATTCCACTTGCTCTGTCTCTACCTTGATTGCCTTTCTCAACAATGTGCCGATCACTGACATTGGCAAAGCAGCCACCTGGGCATCCGCGGACACTTTTAGCTAACACTATGCAATTATCCATGACACAGCATCAGATGCCCTACTAGGATGCACTGTCCTCTCCTCCTTATTAGACGCCACTCCGAAGCCCCAGCCTTCCATCTACGGGTACTGCTCTACAGTCACCTACAGTGTCCATAGGGACACTACTCAAAGAAGAAGAGAAGGTTACTCACCCTGTGCAGTAACTAGCTTCTCCGAGATGTGAGTTCTTATGAGTGCTCCACTACCCGCCCTCCTCCTCTTCCTGCTTCGGAGCTCAAAGATAAGCTCTATGTGAGAGAAGGAACTGAGGGCAGTTGGATCTCACATTTCTATATATAGATGCTGCCCATGGCACGAGACAGGGAGGAGCATATGCGGCCCAATGGGCACTGCTATCGAAAATCTCCAATCCCAGGCGCAAGGGGTGCTGCAGTACCTACAGTGGAGAAACCATAGGGAGACACATCTCAAAGAACCTCAATTAGTGCATAGGGGAGTAACCTTAGAATCATAGAATATCAGGGTTTGAAGAGATCTCAAGAGGTCATCTAGTCCAACCCCTTGCTCAAAACAGGACTAATCCCCAACTAAATCATCCCAGCCAGTGATTTGTCAAGCCTGACCTTAAAAACCTCTAAGGAAGGAGATTCCACCACCTCTCTAGGTAAGCCATTCCAGTGCTTTACCACCCTCCTAGTGAAAAAGATTTTCCTAATATCCAACCTAAACCTCCCCCACTGCAACTTGAGACCATTACTCCTTGTTCTGCCATCTGGTACCACTGAGAACAGTCTAAATCCATCGTCTTTGGAACCCCCTTTCAGGTAGTTGAAAGCAGCTATCAAATGCCCAAAACTGGACACAATACTCCAGATGAGGCCTCACCAATGCCGAAGAGAGGGGAACGATCATGTCACTCGATCTGCTGGCAATGCCCCTACTTATACAGCCCAAAATGCCGTTAGCCTTCTTGGCAACAAGGGCACACCGTTGACTCATATCCAACTTCTCATCCCCTGTAACTCCTAGGTCCTTTTCTGCAGAACTGCTGCCTAGCCATTCGGTCCCTATCCAGGGGTAGGCAACCTGTGGCACTCATACTGCCCGGGTCCTCGCCACCAGTCCTGGGGGCTCTGCATTTTAATTTAATTTTAAATGAAGCTTCTTAAACATTGTAAAAACCTTATTTACTTTTCATACAACAATAGTTTAGTTATATATTATAGACTTATAGAAAAAGATCTTCTAAAACATTAAAATGTATTACTGGCACGCAAAACCTTAAATTAGAGTGAATAAATGAAGACTCGGCACACCACTTCTGAAAGGTTGCCGACCCCTGCCCTAGTCTGTAGCAGTGCATGGGATTCTTCCGTCCTAAGTGCAGGACTCTGCACTTTTCCTTGTTGAACCTCATCAGATTTCTTTTGACCCAATCCTCTAATTTGTCTAGGTCCGTCTGTATCCTATCCCTACCCTCCAGCGTATCTACCAGTCCTCCCAGTTTAGTGTCATCTGCAAACTTGCTGAGGGTGCAGTCCATGCCATCCTCCAGATCATTAATGAAGATATTCAACAAAACCGGCCGCAGGACCAACCCTTGGGACACTCCGCTTGATACTGGCTGCCAACTAGACATGGAGCCACTGATCAGTACTCGTTGAGCCCGACGATCTAGCAAGCTTTCTATCCACCTTATAGTCAATTCATCCAACCCATACTTCTTTAACTTGCCGGCACGAATACTGTGGGAGACCATATCAAAAGCTTTGCTAAAGTCAAGGAATAACACATCCACTGCTTTCCCCTCATCCACAGAGCCAGTTATCTCGTCATAGAAGGCAATTAGGTTAGTCAGGCATGACTTGCCCTTGGTGAATCCATGTTGACTGTTCCTGATCACTTTCCTCTCCTCCAAGTGCTTCAGAATTGATTCCTTGAGGACCTGCTCCATTATTTTTCCAGGGACTGAGGTGAGGCTGACTGGCCTGTAGTTCCCTGGATCCTCCTCCTTCTCTTTTTTTTTAAAGATGGGCACTACATTAGCCTTTTTCCAGTCATCCAGGACCTCCCCTGATCGCCATGAGTTTTCAAAGATAATGGCCAATGGCTCTGCAATCACATCCGCCAACTCCTTTAGCACCCTCGGATGCAGTGCATCTGGCCTCATGGACTTGTGCTCATCCAGCTTTTCTAAATAGTCCTGAACCACTTCTTTCTCCACAGAGGGCTGGTGACCTCTTCCCCATGCTATGCTGCCCAGTGTAGTAGTCCAGGAGCTGACCTTGTTGGTGAAGACAGAGGCAAAAAAAGTATTGAGTACATTAGCTTTTTCCACATCCTCTGTCACTAGGTTGCCGCCCTCATTCAGTAAGGGGCCCACACTTTCCTTGACCTTTTTCTTGTTGCTAACATACCTGAAGAAACCCTTCTTGTTACTCTTAACATCTCTTGTTGGTTGCAAGGCCAAGTGCGATTTGGTCTTCCTGATTTCACTCCTGCATGCCTGAGCAATATTTTTATACTTCTCCCTGGTCATTTGTCCAATCTTTCACTTCTTGTAAGCTTCTTTTTTGTGTTTAAGATCAGCAAGGATTTCACTGTTAAGCCTGCCTTATTTACTATTCGTTCTACACATCGGGATGTTTTCTTCCTGCAACCTCAATAAGGATTCTTTAAAATACAGCCAGCTCTCCTGGACTCCTTTTCCCCTCATGTTATTCTCCCAGGGGATCCTTCCCGTCAGTTCCCTGAGGGAGTCAAAATCTTTTTTTCTGAAGTCTAGGATCCGTATTCTGCTGCTCTCCTTTCTTCCTTATGTCAGCATCTTGAACTCGACCATCTCAGGGTCACTGCCTCCCAGGTTCCCATCCACTTTTGCTTCCCCTACTAATTCCTCCTTGTTTGTGAGCAGCAGGTCAAGAAGAGCTCTGCCCCTAGTTGGTTCTTCCAGCACTTGCACCAGGAAATTGTCCCCTACACTTTCCAAAAACTTCCTGGCTTGTCTGTGCACCGCTGGATTGCTCTCCCAGAAGATATCAGGGTGATTGAAGTCTCCCATGAGAACCAGGGTCTGTGATCTAGTAACTTCTGTTAGTTGCCGGAAGAAAGCCTCGTCCGCCTCATCCCCCTGGTCTGGTGGTCTATAGCAGACTCTCACCATGACATCACTCTTTTTGCTCACAGCTCTAAACTTAATCCAGAGACTCTCAGGTTTTTCTGCAGTTTCATACGGGAGCTCTGAGCAGTCATACTGCTCTCTTACATACAGTGCAACTCCCCCACCTTTTCTGCCCTGCCTGTCCTTCCTGAACAATTTATATCCATCCATGACAGTACTCCAGTCATGTGAGTTATCCCACCAAGTCTCTGTTATTCCAATCACATCATAATTCCTTGGCAGTTATTATATGGAATGGAAAAAATGGTCTTATAATGGGAGATGTTGAGCAACCTGAATAGTAAGCGGTGCAACAGCCCTGGGAAGAATCCTTCCAAGTAAGGGAAGACGACTGGTCAGGCAGCAGAGATTTGCTTTTTTAATTTTACAATTATTTTATTAAAAAACAACAACAACAACAACAATGAGGAGTACTTGTGGCACTTTATGCCCAAATAAATTTGTTAGTCTATAAGCTTTCGTGGGCTAAAACCCAGATGTATGGAGTGGAAAATACAGTAGGAAGATATATATAGCAGTACATGAAAAGATGAAAGTTGCCTTACCCAGTGGGGGGTCGAGACAAATCAGTTAAAGTGGGCTATTATCAACAGGATGAAAAATCACTTTTGTAGTGGTAATCAGGGTGGCTCATTTCAAACAGTTAACAAGAAGGTGCGAGTAACAGTAGGGGCAAATTAGCATGGGGAAATTAGTTTTTTTTAGTTCTTGTAGTGACTAACACGGTTAGTGTACAGACTAACACAGCTACCACTCTGAAACCTTTCTTTTTTTAGGCACTTTCCTGTTTGGTTCAGTTTGCTTCTACAAGAAGATCTTTATTTAGCAATCCAGAACGTGCCAAATATCTTGGGAATCTAATCAAAGGAGTGAAAAGAATCCTTGAAAATCCTCAGGTATTTTTGTTTTTTAAATTCTTTGCAAATGTTAAAATTATTTGTGAATTTCTATGCCCTGTCACAACCCTGTTGCCTCTCTTCATCCCTCATGACCGTCTTCCAGAGTCCTTTCTTTAAACTTCCGTCCTTCTCCTTTCTTAACCAGAAATCATTTTGGGACACAGTTCGTACAAAATAAGCTATGCACAACAAAGCTGTCATCTGTTAAATTAACAATGTTTGAAGCGGTGTTATGCCCTTGTCTTGGCCATGTAGGAATAAAGACAAGAGGCAGTGGAGGTGGTTTAATTAGGCTGCACCTTTTATTCACACAACGTATCTGGAAATACCTGGCAATAAATTGTACAGTGCTGGTCATCATTCTTTCCTTAATTGTTTCCAGTTATTTGGGAGGGCTGCCGTCAGCCCTTCTTCCCAACCCGGTCCCAGCCCGCCTGTAGCTGGGACCCCACTGCCTTCCCCTCATGTGAAGTTAAGGGGGACTGAAAAATGGGGGCGGGGGGGAAGGGTTGTTTTCCTGCTATACCAGACATTACAAGTCCCAACCTCCCTTTCTCCAGCTTCCCTTAGAAGATGCCTCCCTAAATCCACTTCCAACTCCTGTTTATCCCCTCTGTAATGAGTACCTGCACTCGACACTGGCCACACTTACTGCTTATTTAGTTGTGACATCTTGACCTAATCACCTTACCTATCTCATGAGCTGACTTGCTGTGGGGAAGGCTAAAACACTCCACTCTGCCCCAGCTAATCTGGCAGTGAAGAAAAAATTCCTTCCCAGCACCAAATGAAAAAGGGGCTAGCACAAGCCCACAACTGATCATAAAACCTCGTTCTGCTCTGATCCCATGAGTGGGAAGGTGGGTGTTGCTAATCAGGGATTGAGAGAGAGCAAGAGAATTCTTTCTGGAATGCATGGGTATAAATACCCTGTTCCTTCCCTGGTGCATATCGGGGTGAGTGACCATCCCTGGTCCAGCCACTTCCTGTACCCCCCTTGACTCCACTGAGGGAAATGTGTCCCCCTCTTCCTCCCTATTGTCACCCAAATACCGTAGGGACCCTTAAAGGATCCCCGTCCTCTTTTTTCCTACTGCCCAAAGAGTCAGTTCATTCAGTTGCTGTGAGCATATTAGGTTAGTCTGGTGATTTTAAAAAACTTTGTTTCTTGTGTAATTTTAGGGTTTATCTGATCCAGGTAACTACCATGAATTCTGTCGGTTTTTGGCTCGACTAAAGACAAACTATCAGTTGGGAGAACTAGTAATGGTGAAGGATTACTCAGAGGTTATCCGATTGATAGCCAATTTCACTATTACTAGTTTACAGGTAAGGATATATACAGCCTTAAATCCTTGACAGACGTGGGATTTGGTTTTTGGGATTTTTTTGTTTTGGGGTTCGGTTTGTATTCAACTGATGTTATTTTACTTGAAAATGTACTTTGTTCCACGTTTGGCAGTAATGTAACTTGGTAAACTCTTCAGCCCTGGGTTCATGTCTTCCTATGTGTTTGTGCTAAAGTGTCTAGTACAGGCGTGGCCAAAATTATTGACTCTCTGAGCTGCATATGACAATCTTCAGATGTTTGAGAGCCCCCGGGAGGCGCCTGATGAGGCTTGGGGCTTCAGTCATGTGGGGAGAGGGGTGTCAGGGCTTCAGCTCTGCTCCCGCTGAAGCCCTGAGCCCTGGCAGGTGCGCCTGAAGCCCCGAGACCCCCTCCCTGCTAGACAGAAACCAGAGGTGATGCGTGGGAGGAGGCACAGGGGTCACATGCCCCCCGCCACCAGATTTTTGCTAGGGTTTGATCACATGGTGCCACTGGCCCTCTCCCTGTACAGCAGCTGCTAGAGCCAGCAAGCTGGAAGCTGCGGCCCTGGGGAGAGACAGAGGAGCTAAAGCAGCGGCCCTCCCTGCAGCTCCCAATTCTTTGCATCTGCCTCTTCACAAGGAGCTAACACCTGGGAGCTGCAGGGAGGGCCCGCTGAGGGTAAGACGGGGCTGTGACGCCAGCTGTTGTGGGAGGAACCTTTAAATTGTACCTCCCCCCCACTCTGAGCAGGCACCAGTCGTCTCACACAGAAGCTCCTAGATGTACCATCCCACTGCTAGGCAGAAGCCCTGAGGGGCCCCCCCCGCCTCCAGTCTGGTAGGCAGAGAATGGGGGGAGGGGTGTCCACAAGCTGCACTTTAACTGTAAAAACAGCCAGATGTGGCTCACGAGCTGCTGTTTGGCCACCCCTAGTCTAGTATAATTCAGTGGGGCCTTGATTCTGATTGGGGTATTCGAGCACTTCCTAAACGTAAATAATACTAGTAGTAAAGATAAGATTTGTATATTCATAAATTTTCACACTGGGATAAGATATGCTCTAATTAAAATTACATTTGTTTCTTTGTAGCACTGGGAGTTTGCTCCAAACAGTGTTCACTATCTGCTAACTCTGTGGCAGAGAATGGTAGCATCGGTACCTTTTGTGAAATCAACAGAACCACACCTCTTAGATACATATGCACCAGAGATCACAAAAGCATACATTACTTCGAGATTGGAATCTGTTCCTGTAGTTATAAGGTAAACCTTCTTCAGCATAAATAGAGCTTTGCAGTTTTAGAGCACTGATTAGCTGGTACATTGTTCTTTCTGTGGTGCTTTTGTTTTAAAATCAATAAAACGTAATGGCATTTTTCTCACGTCAGTTACGTTAAATTATATTCATTGATGTTAGTAGTCGCTCCTGTTTTACACTGTTGTGAGATCAGAATTTGGCCCAGTGTCTTAAAAGCAAAAGCAAAAATAAAACTTGAGTTCAAGTTGCTTTTTTTTCCAGAGCCCCCTTATTTTATAAAAAGATCCTTGCCCGTTATAATCCAGTATCTAAAATATTTTTGATGCTGAGCCTCTTCTGCCATTTATGCCATCAGAGCAGGAGTTTCCTAGGGTCCCTCACTACATCAGCAAAGGAAGGCAGCAAAAGGAATCCCACCTGTTAATGAAAAGGTAGGAGAGAGTAGCACAAGATGAGGTGGCAGAATTATTTTAAAGTGTGATTCTGCTTTGAAAAAGGACTGTAAATAGGTCCCTTTTTACTCAGCACATCTGCTCTCTGTTGTATTCAAAGTTGTAGTTGCTCATTTTAATATAAAAAATAAGCTATGAGCTGTTTTTAAATATATATATATATATTTATTCCTCTGTTCTCCACAGGGCCAATACAGCTAGGAGAGAGTGAGTTGGATTCTATTCCATTTCACATATCATCAACAAAATTGCTAACTAAGTTCCACTTGCAGAATCTCTTTTTTTGTTGATGTGTGAACTGGAAGGAAGCCCGCTTTACTTTGCAGGGCTTGCAGTTAGGCAAAAAAACTTTTTACTCGTAAACTGAGCATATTCTATCCATAACTAACTCTCTCACACACAAAAAAATGAAACACCAGTATACGTTTTCTATAGTCACTTTTCAGAGAATAACTGTACTTTTAAAAAAATTGAATAAAAGGGTTGGTTAACATATTTCTGTACTAAATGCCATGACAGCTTGGTTAATGAGATACAAATCTGTGCTGATTCCGTATTATTTTTGCTTTGAAGTACACGTTTAAGTGACTACTACCTTCATTTGCTACATAGATTTATGCTTATTGTCGCAGCTAGTAATTTTATTTACTGACTTGACGGTTTATAACCAAAATCCCTTTTATATTTTAGACAAATTTACTATACGATCACAGCAAATAAAACACCCAAAGAAAAATGTGTTTTGAATGACTAAAAATGTTTAATACTTCTTCAGGGGTCTCTATGCATTCCCACTTGCAGGATCTAGTTCTTCTAGTGTCAAGCTGGGAAACTGTATAATTAAGCTTTGTCTCCTGTGGGGTGCAGTAGTGCTCTCATGCTAGGATGTTGTCATCATGTCAGTCTGTATGAGGAAGATCACTACCTCAGCCATCTCAGTTCCTTTGCTGCAAGACCTAAGTGAAACTACTTCTCAAGTCAGCAAGCATGTTAGCCTATCCTTTTATAGTGAGTCAGTCAGTCATATTAAAGTTAGAATAGATGGGGCCACTTGCCTTGGATTATCCCCTAGGCTGTGTCAGGTCCTGAACTCCATATGGGGTTGAAAAGATGTGCCACCTGCTCAACCATCTTTCCAGAGACAGATGAACATGTATGGTGCCTACTGTGCCTGGGACAGGCTCATAGTCTCCCAAGAGACAGATTGCTGCACTATCTCTTCTCAGATGAGGAGGAACAGAAAGTTATTACGGCAGGTGCACTTGGCTTCCTTGGACTATCCTAGCATTCCTTTGGGAGTTTTGAGGAAACTCCTCTTTGCTGAGGTCTTCTGTAAAAAGATCTGAGATGAATTTTGCTGCCCCAGCTTCATTGCTCCCCTCATTGTCAGGCCTTCCTGAGGCAAACGCTTACTTGGGCTGAGTCTCCTGGTTGGTACTGTCCAGTGCTGCATGCTCCATCCAAACAGGACTGCTCTGGCACTGCAGTCTTTGTTGGCACCAAAAATTTCCTCAGTGCCCTCCCAGTCAGCACTAGTCAACATCACTATTGAGAGACAGGCTTCCAGATCTCCTCATGATCCTGTTTCAGGGAAGAGAAAAGAGGAGAAAGCATTCTGATCTGTGAAAGGAGCCTAAGGAGAAAAGAAAAGGAGGCATTGTCTCCTCTACTGATGCATGTCCGCTGTGGAGACTGCTTACCTGTTTTGACATCACTCTTGGCACACCCACTAGCTGTACATCTAACAGTGGAGAAGGAGAACAGACAGGCAGACCTCCTCAGCAGGCAATCTTACAACCAACATGAATGGTCTCTAAATGAGGTAGTATCCTCATTATTATTCAGGTATAATCAACCACGAATGCCCAGTGTCCTCTACTGGCACCAATGGTCACAGAGATAAGAAATCTTTATTGGATGCATTGCTGCTGAATTGGAGCAGTCCTTTCATAGCCTTCCTTAGATACCCAGAGTCATAAGGAAAATCAGAGAGGACAGAGCCAACATCATACTGCTAGCACAAATGTGGCTGTGGCAGTACTGGCACACTGTTCTGTCCAGAGAACTGTTGGTTCAGCTTCCGTTATGCCCTGACCTCCTTTCTCAATGTCAAGGGTGTTTTTTTTCATTTATGGCCGCTGCACCCATTATAGCGTTACATAAAGAAGTCATTTTGAGACCTCACCTCAGCTTTATATCTGCGGTGGTGTCAAATTTTCATCTGTCCCATTATATCTCCCTTCCTGTTTTGTTCCTCAGTTCCCATCTGTGCTTAGATGTTGAGCTTTGTTACTCCTTAGCCAAATAAACAGTATCTCTTGGCTTAAAGATGTATTCTGCTAAGGCCAGAGCTGCCTCTGTAGCTGTCTGAGACTGTAGATGTCTGAGACTGCTATTGTTGAGACTTGCAAAGCAGCAATATGGAGTTCTGCTTATTCTTTCATTAAGCATTATTCGTTGGACTTGGCTTTGGGAATCTAATGCTCAGTTTTGTAAGGCATTATCTTAGCCCATTTTTGCCTAGAATGTCTTGTTCACCATCCTCTAATAGGAGCACTACTTGCTACTTTCTCATAAGTAGAAATGCATTGAGGCCCTTGAAGAAGAAAGCGGGATTATTTACTAGTAACCATTTTTCTTCAAGAGTTATTTCTGTGCATTCACATTGCTTATCTGCCTTTCCCCTCTGCCTCTGAGTTCGTTGTATTTCAGGACTCTGTAGGCTCGGGAGAAGGATGGAGGTGGTTGGGGTGTGTATGATCCTTTATATAGATTATATAGTTTAAGACAATGATGACATTCCAGCATGAGAATGCTAATGGACTGCCCAGAGGACACAACTAGGCTATACAGTCCTGTAGCTTGATGCTGGAGATGCTAGTTATCACGGATGTGAATGCACAGAGGCGACTCTTAAAGAACAATAGTTTTTAGTAAGTAACCCCTATTTTATGTGTATTGCAGAGATGGTTTGGAAGATCCTCTGGATGATACAGCTACTGTATTTCAGCAGCTGGAGCAACTCTGCACAGTCAGCAGGTGTGAATATGAAAAGACCTGTGCACTTCTTGTACAGTTGTTTGACCAAAATGCACAAAACTACCAAAAGCTATTGCATTCTTCTAGTAGGAATCCACTAGAAATCACAGTCCAAGAAGGTTAGTATTTATTTCATTTATGATTGAGACTGCATTGTTCTCTGTTATGTGGACTTGAAATGATGCAAAATTATCCATCTGTGTATGAGAGGGAAGTGTGATCAGGTGGTCTGAATACATGTCTGGAAAGTGGTAACTCTTGAGTTCTAACCCAATTAGAAGGCAGTGGGAGCTGTGAGAACCCATCACTTCTGAAAACCAGGCTTTACATTTCTCAAGTTGGATACCTGAAAACTGAGGGACCGAAACTTGACAGCCACTTTTGAAAATGTAGGCCTTAACTTCTCTGATTTGGCTGCCCCATCTGTAAAATAAATACACTAATTATCCTTACTTCCCTCTGAGTTTTGTGAGGATTAATTACTAGTATTGGAAAAGCAACTTCGCTATAAAGAGATAATGTATGTAAATTATACAATATTCTGTCCTATGTAATTTTATTACATAGATTAATTATTCCTATCTGTGCCTTGTTTAACTTGATCATGTAAATGACTAACTCTTTCCTAGTGTAGCTGTTTTATAGTTATTGTATCTTTATATGACTGAATTGAGTTTTTTCCCCCAATACAGCTGTTCTTTTACAGGTGAAATATTTTGGATCGGATATTGCCATTCATACTGCTGCTTTTTGTTGACATATTGAAAATGTGGCGTTAAATGTGGGGGCCATTTTATTCTAACTTATATAATTCATGTGGTCTGACTTTCTCTTACTTCCCTTCCCTGTATGCACCTGTCACTTCCCCTTTGTGGTCCATTAGCAAACTTGCACTGAAAGGCAGTTTTCTGTTCTCCAGCTGCAGTCTGTATTTCACTGCTATTGTTGGATTCTTCTACGCATAGAGTCAAAGGGGAATGGTCAGTTAAAGTAATGCAGGAAGGTTCCATAGGTCGATACTTGGGCATAAGAGAAAGTTTGGTGCAGTTTAATTCTGTATTGCTCCTTGCAGAAGAATTCAGTTTCTTTTCTGCAAACTAAACACTTCTGTTCATGCTGAACAATAAATGTTATATCCCTTAGTTATACATACTTTAATTTAGATGTTTAATGGCTTTTAATGTTACAAAATAAGTTAATATTATATTAAGATCTCATTTTATTATATTGTCTTGCTCTCTGTATCGATGGTGATGCGGTCATGGTTTACTAAAACAATAATCCCCAAGAAATGGGTCATTAACAGTAGTTAACGATTACTTGTGATCTATGGTAATGACTGATTTCTTTGGGATTATTGCTGTTATAAACCATAATTACAGATTATTACAGCAATAATTATTTTGCCAAAGAAAAAAATGTAGTCTAGCTAAGCAGCTGCAAAAGCAAGTGCCCTGAACATTTCATATAGTTGAAGTAGAGAGGAACAGGGAAAACTGTAATGGTAAACTGGTTCTGTGTTAAGAGTTGAAATTCTGCTTTCCACAAATGTGACTGGAGAGAAAGAGTCATCAGAAAAATAGCCTTTGTTTAAATCTGAGCTCCTTCCATAAGTGTCAGAGTAACTAGTTTTATGTTTAAATACAAATTGTTGACAAGAGTGTGTGGTTCAAAATAGTGGCTCTGCTGTTTGAACCATGCAGCTCTGAAAAGCAGCTGCTGTTTGCTGCAGTCTTTTGAAATGGCTACTCTTTATTGGGTGGCTTAAGCCTTTCAAGTCACTGGAGCACCTGCTGTTGATTTGGTCATTTTAGCTATGCAGTCCTCTGGTGTTGCTGCTTCTAGATTGGGTAATCCCTGCCCCACTTTAAATTAGCTGCTATATGTTGTGTAATTGCGGAATATTTTTGTGTCTGGATGTGTCTTTTTTATTTGGTAGTGGTGTCTTTTTTTTTGGTGTGGAGAGGCTTCTTGAGAACCACAAATCTAGTAAGTTATTGGGATGGTCTCAATACTCTCTGGAACCCTTCTTAATGATAACAATAAATAATTTATAATAGAATTATATTCAAATTCTCATAACATTCCTGTGAAATAGGTAGGCATTCTCTCTTTTTTTTTTTAAACAGATGAATAAATTGAGACAGAAAAATTAAGGCCAAATTTTCAAAAGCATTCAGTAATTATGGTTGCCTCAGTTGTTGCATGTGCAATTTGAGATGTCAAATGTCTGATTTTATTTTTTCAGTGTTGCTGTTCAACTGAAGTGTCTATTTACTTCAGCAGTGTGCAGCACATAAGAAAATTAGGCTGGAGGTGTATCAGGCACCCAAAATCAGTGTTCACTGCTGAAAATTTTGACGTAAGCTACTTGTTTAAAGTCTCACTTAAGGTATGTCTAGTTGCAGTGTAGACATACCCAAAGAGTCCAAATAGAGCTGAGTTTAGTGCTAAGGAGCTTCTTGTTCAAATAGCTGGTCTCATGTTCAAACAGCGGGTCATGCTGCCTTTCTAGAGAGGGGCTCTCGTGCAGTGCGTATTTTACCTTCATCATTCTTAGAAACTTGTAAATAAAATATTTTTCATCGCAATGTTTGGCCATTTGGCAAACATCTTATTTTTTTGCTGCTCCCTTGAATTAGCTCGCTTTTGTAATCATCTTTCTCTGGCTGTGCATTAGCCCCATGCCATCAGTGATGAGTTCAGAAAGTATTTCACAGTCTTTGGAACACAGTTGTCCCCATAGGTGATTAATAGATACCTCCTTCATTGATTCACTAATGTTCTGTATAATTTCATACAATACAGTTGGTCAATGTATGATACCACATAGCTTTTTAAAAAACAGATTATCTGGAATCCAGGGGATGTTATCTCGGATTATATATTTTTAGACATTGGCTAGGTGTAAGTGCCTTAACAGGTTAATAGTTCTCCTTTTTAATTTAAATGTTTCCACAACCATCACAGAAAATCTCATAGATTTTAAGGCGAGAAGAGACCATTAGTCTGACCTCCTGTATGTCAGATTGTAGAATTTCACCCAGTACCTCCTGTATACTGCTCAATGAGTGCCAAATCAGCCTGTGATAGAATCACAAAAATAACACTTATTTCAAAACTACATGTTTGACTTAGTGTGAGGAGTTAATTTTATAATTTATTGGAATAGAAAAAGATACTAACATTTGATACTGTTACTTCAGATTGTTTAGGTACATACTGCAAAATCTTTGCAAAGAATCATTCCCCCTGTGGTCTTCAGTCAGAGGTCCCCTCTGCCAGTGGGTCTGAGGTCATCTGAATCAATCACATCACATCTTTCCTCAAGTTCACAGAGGACATATTGAAGGTCCAGGATAGGCACATGGGAAGGGGATGAGGGTTGGGGTACAGATGATGGGGCTCCAAGGGCAGCTACTATCTGGCTGCATTGTATGAAAGAATGTGTAAGGCTAGGGATTAAAGATAAGTGAAGAGAGACAGTGCCTCCATGCTTTCTTATCTTGGGGGTGTGGGGCAAACCACCATTTCCTTGACCAAAGAATTTTGAGGAAACTCTGTATTGGAGGGGCAGAAATGGGGAATTGCGAAGAAGTGATGGGGCTGAGGAAATGGCCCAGTGAAGGTCTCAGATATCTAGTGAATTTTAAAGTAGGTGTCATCAACGTCTCTCCAAAACTGTAAAATTGTTTATTAATGTTCCTTTGTGCCTTAGAAGTAAAAGTGAACATTAGCGTATGTATCACTAAGCTTTATCTGCTGGTGATTTCAAATTCTATTGCAAAAGTTTTTGCACGATAGTTAAAATATAGATCAGAATGCTCTGTTATAAATACTTGTATTGAAAATCATGTCCCCCTTATTTGCATTCTGTGGTACATTTTAGAATCTATTTTATCATTGCTTGTGTTCTTCCCATTTCATTATTATCACAGAGTTTAAATGCAGGGCCTGATTTTGTTATTGTTTACATCAGAGAAACGCCACTAATTGAAATGGAGTTATCCCTGATTTACACCAGTGTGAGAAATCAGGATCCAACCTTTAAGGCATAGGTGTGTACCTCAGAAAGATTTAGCTGAATGGGCCTGGGCAGCAAAAATTCATTGCAAAAATTCAAATCAAAGTTCTATACTTTCAGAATGTGTCACTGTAAAACTTGGGGGAAATTAAATGAAGCTTAGTGGTGTATACAAATGAAGAATTCAGCAAAGAATGTGAAACAAATTTTAAACACTAACATTTTTGCAAATTAGAACATGCTATACATATATCAAAATCTCTATTATACATTTCTTAGAATATTTTTTCTCTATACTTGCATACTTTTGGGTAATGTGTTAAGTCATGAAGAGATTTAGGATCCTTCCAGAAAGACAGAACAAACAAATCTGAAAAGTCTGTCTGTCATTCTCTCTCTCTCTCTTTCTCTCATATTTTATCTGTTCCTTTAAGATAAAATATAATATTTTGCCCTCAGTCTCTACATAGAAATGTCATGAAGGACAGTATGTGACCATTAGTATGTTGTTTAAAAGGAAAATATTGCCGTGTTCATGTATCTAGGTTTTCCTTGGCATTCAATATTGAAACATGTTTTGGTCAAATCTAAGTCTCTAAGGCCTTGTCTTCACTAGGGAAAACAGGTCTGTTCATAACTCGAGGTAAAATCCTAGTGAAGACAAGGCAGTTTCTGGTTTTCACATAAGTTAGCTGGTGGAATTAAAGAATATGCACCACCATAGCCTTAACTAATGTGTAAACTACCTTGTCTTCACTAGGATTCTACTTTGAGTTAGTTAACTTGAGTTAGCAGTACAACTTTTTTCCTAGTGAAGATACAGGCCAGGAATAGCATTGTAGTTGAGGGGACATGTTAATGTGCAACTGGAAGCTCTAACAATCTGATAAATCTCTTACAATTAATCTCTTAGATCAGGGAAAATACTATTTTAATACCACTATACCTTTTTTCCCAGTAGAGGGTATTCCCAGTTACTAGGGCTCATGGTTATATACAAATAATTTAGCTAGGGCTACCTTGGTCTAAATAGGTACCATTATTGAAAATGAGGGTCTTGTAGTTAAACTACCTGGGAGAAATTTAAACTGTCCTAATTTATGCCACATGGCATTGGATTTCCTGAGTTTCTGGGATACACAGTTTACATGATCTGCAGGTATAAAAACTCTTTCAAGATCTACAGGGCTAGTACTGTAACAGTCCTGAAGATCCCATACTTATCACATGGAGCTTACAGTCTGCATACAGTCTAAGCCCCACTGGCAGTGCATACAGACTTTGTAAGCACAAGGGCAGTAGGTATGGATTTTGCAAAATTTACATATTGACCCTACAGATAGTCTAATGGTTGGGTTGTACCTGAAGACCCTGTAAGTTCTGAAGTGGCAATCACATAGCTTACAAGATTGGCAAAATGGGCCTGGAAAGCTTTTAATGGATAAGATGGACCTTCAAAACTTTTCAGTTCTGATGGCAGTGCCTACGGCCCTTGAAAACTACATGATGGAAAGCTACTAATTTTCTGGAACAGGAAATATTTAACTCTAAGGGCATACAGGCTTTGCCCTGTGTCTGCAAAACTTCTAATTTCATTGGCTCAGAACTAGAGAACTTATAAACTACCAAGAGTGACTCTGAAGTTTTTTAATTCCTTATTTGAATGAGCGGTAACAAACTATGCAGGCTGTGCCTGTGGAATTCATAAATTTTGCCAGACCTGAAGCTTATAAATCTTGTAGCAACCTCATAGAATCCCTAAAGTTAAAATAATTATTGAGAATAACTCCCAAATGAACTCCACAACCTTTAAAAACTTACATTAATAAAACAAATTTGAGTTTCTAGACTAAGCGGTATTTGAGGTGAAATGCTAGGAAAAAATAGAAGTCTTGTCAAAAAGAAAAAAAAATCTTTCATTTTCCTAGCCTGAACTAACTTCCATAAAGAAAAAAACAAAAACAACAATTCTTATGGTTAAAGACCAGATGTGAGAGCGTTCAGATAGAAGGGAGAGTTAAAACTGAGGTGTGTTTAGCACCTCATCCTCTTAAAATGGAAAGCAAATTACAACTTTAACTATGGAATTGCTACCACTGTTGATATATCCTGTGAATAGGTTCTGCAGGCCGCTAATAAATTGGACATTGCTGAGTCATACTGATAGTCTGGATAGAGCTCCTCCTTCCTCTGAGCAATTGGTACTGGGTTCTGTCAGAGAGAGGATACTAAACAATATGGAAGTCTGGTCTGCTCTAGTCTAATGCCTATGTTCATGTTTATAGTTAAGGGTATTTTTAAAGAGGAAGAAACCATCAAATCTGGCCTTTTCACTTGTCAGTGCTCGATTGTTCATAAGTGTATAATTTTGATTGGTTTGTCCACTCCACTTTAAAATGTCTTAATGGATGATGCTTCCACCACTACTCTTGCAGACTCTTCCACAGTCATATGTCTTACAGAACTATACTCTGCTAATGTAGTTGCTTATTAGAGGTTTTTCTTTCTTTTTAATGTTAGGACGTCTGGCGTGGCTGGTATATCTTGTTGGTACTGTTGTAGGAGGAAGATTAACTTACACCAGTACAGATGAACATGATGCCATGGATGGAGAATTATCCTGTCGGTAAGTGTATTGTTAAAACAAACCAAAACAGGGATTATGTGTTTTTTAACATCTATTGGTAAACAAGAGGTGCCCAAACTTTGCTCAGTTGTTGGATGCATTGTCATCTGCCACAAACTCAAGGGATTTACTTAATTTGTGTGAATTTGAGCCAATTGCAACCATGTTCCTTCATCTTTCAGTATGGTGGTGTGGTTCAAGATCCCAGGATGTAGTGTTTTAATCCTGATCTGAGTGGCCAGGCAGTAAGTCACTTAGGGCTAGAATTTCAAAATTGCCCTTTCATTTTCTGTGCCCCAGTTTTTGAGTGTCCAACTTTGGATGATTGTGGCTGAGCACCTGCACCTACCATTTGTTATGTATATAGACTTAAAAAGATAGTTATTATTTATTGCCAGGTTTCAGAGTAGCAGCCATGTTAGTTTGTATCCGCAAAAAGAAGAACAGGAGTACTCGTGGCACCTTAGAGACTAACAAATTTATTAGAGCATAAGCTTTCGTGGACTACAGCCCACTTCTTCGGATGCATATATATAAAACTTATACTCTAATAAATTTGTTGGTCTCTAAGGTGCCACAAGTACTCCTGTCCTTTTTATTATTTATTATGTACATGGACTTAAGATGGTAGTTTTGCTAATTGTTAGTTTTATCATTTGGCCATTTCTTGCATTGCTTGCTTTATTTTAATCACATGAGTTTGCAAGTAGAGAATTCAGTGGCAACTGCAGATGCTCAGCACCTTTGAAAATTAGGCAATAGACATTTGAAGTCAAATACTCAGATTTCGAGGCCACTTTTAAGGCCGGGGGAGAGGTTATTGTGGATACCACATTCTCTGTGATAAATAGGGGAGTCCCACTTGCCCTGGCTTTACACCCAGCACACTTAAAAAGGGGACTTACACACTTAGAATTGGCTAATGTTGCCTGTATTTACATCCTCATTTCAGGCTTCACTAATCTGCCTTTGACTCTGCATCATTATTGATGTTCTACTGTATTATTAAATGTGAGAGGTATTTTAAAACACAGAATTTGTGTGTCTGGCTTCTAATCCAGATATTGCATATTTCAGAATTAGAAAAAAGTCATAGTAATTTTCAGAGCAACCAAATAAATTGTCAGAGATTTAGTATTTTAAGAATTAAGTATGAACAGAAGAGGAGGAAAATGAGAAGCAAGAGCTGTCACACTTTAGAAACAAAGGCCCAGATCTTTAGTGTAAATTAAAGTAGCTACTCTGAAATCAGTACAGGTACGCACACAGACGTCAGCTGAGGATCTGGCCCCAAAACACAATTTTCATGCAAACCTAAGTAGTAAAGAATGAGATAAGAATGAGACAGATAATATATCACATACTGCATAAACAAGATTGTTTTCTAAATAGAACGTTTTTCATCATTTTCCATTAAACGCAAACAGTTCTTTACCCTTAAAGTAATTTACTTTGCATTTGCATTTTGAGTTCTGATGCTTCTTAGCTGTAGTACCTAATGCTTTCATTATATAAATGCTGTACTAAGAAAAAGAGCATTTTGCAAGTTGACAGAAGTATAAAAACGTATTTCAAGTGACAGAGCATAGTTTAGCAAGAAGCATGGTGTTGATGTGCAGCTGTGAGTGGTGGTCATTTTAGTAGTTTATAAAAGAAGGAAATGCAAGGAAGAAAAGTAGCGAACACTAGCTTAGGCAAATAAATAATGGCTGATGGACCCATGAGAAATTAGCTGTCAGAATATTGTTTGTGTCTTTGAAAATTCCTCCTGAGAATGTTTTCCCTTGGCATTAAGAGTTTTTCAGCTGATATCCTTGATGGATGCCCAGTTACCACGGTCTAGTAATGAAAAAGTAGAACTTGCGATTCTCTGGTTTTTGGATCAATTCCGTAAAACATATGTGGGGGACCAGCTTCAGCGCACCTCAAAGGTAAGTCTTTGCAGCAAACAAGATTTGTGTAATTAAAATGAAGAAATCTGTGTAGGAAATGGGTTACTAATATATCTTAAGTGTATGTGTAAAAAGTTGTGCCGGAGTGAAAACTGAAGACATTGTCTGATGGATATTAAGCTTATAGATATTTAATTTATTAATTTTATATAGTTTGAGAAGATTTACCACCTTGTATATTTCAAGGTTTGGCATACAGAGAGTTAATATTTTTAACAGTTGTATTCATTTAACAGTTTTAGGTTACTTTGCATTTCAATTTTTTATTTCAAACATTTAACTGGGTTCTGCTATATTGTGTTATATTTCACATCTGGGTACACAAGATTTATTCTTTTAATAGTTCTTTTCTTTTGACAGTTACTCATTTATGCAGTTTCCACTGTATTTCTCACATTACTTGGCTTTTCTGCATTTTAAATAGGGAAGGAAGAGGGAAAAGTAAGATGCATTCTTGGAAGAAGCAGCAGTTAATTCACCTTAACTGTAGGGGACAGTCATAATATAGATGTTATAAAGAGAGCATCAGTAAGACAGGATCAGTTGATCTTGAGAAAGATTGAAGGAATTTTGTTTGAGCCCCAAGCAAATCTTTAGCAAGACTTTTGACAGTGACTAAGATTTTTTTTTTTTTTTTTTTTTTTTACTTATTGTACCCATGCTTTTTGGTGAACAGTCCCAAACCAAAGAATTATTTTATCCCTTTTGGTTTGAATCATACTTTAGGGTTATTGAATGGCTCCTTACTTTGATATTAAAAAATAAAGTTTTATAATATGCTGAATTACTTTTTCACGGAAACGTAAGTGTTGCTTCAATTGCCAAAGCTCATTTGTGTTTTTCAAATATGACACATTACTTTATAATATTACAATAACAGATTCTGCTCCTGCTCAAATCTGACAAAACTGCAATTGACTGAAATTCAGTGGAAGCAAGATTGTGTCATAATCATTCTGATCAATAATATCTGATTTTTGTCAGGTGGTAAATAAATATATTGATGTCCTAATTCTCCTTATTGTGTGTGGGCTCTTGCTGTCTGGGCTGGTGCTGGGTGGAAATGACCTGTTAATGCATGATGGAGTATAGTATGCTGTACCAGACTGTCATGGTTTTTTTAGCACCCTCTCCCAGCCAATCCAGCAGAAGCTGTGCCTTCCATTATCATTCTGGTATAGGGACAGTGCTGATATACAACTGGGGGAAGAATTTGGGTCTGAGTAAAATGAAGTATTAACACTCAAATGCCTGGGGCTTCCCTGTCAAAAGAAGGATGTAAAGCTTGAGTTCTTACACACTAAACCATAACATGAGGCACATGAAATTTATTATGGTAATCCGTGTATTTTACTGGCTGAGAAGTCTTAAGATTGCTGTCACAACTGCCATTCCTATGAAAGTTTAAATAGTTAACTGTTGATTAAAATGTTACTAAATAGCAAAAATGTTTTTAATTTGACTCCTTGCATGAGTGGAGTCTTATTGGCCTCACCACTGTAATGTCTTGAGGCCTATCACTCCCCTCCTGCACTAACACCTGATAATGGAAGAGGTTTGATCCAGAATTTTCCATTTTGAGGACTGTACCCAAGTACACAAAATCAGACTTGTGCATGTTGGGTCCTCTCTGTGTGTGGGTCTGACCACTGATTTTTCTGTTATCGACAGAAGTTGGATGCCTGTTCTTGCAATTAGCTCCATATGTGTGGAATCCTGTGTGTAGAGCCCCATTGAAGTTGGTGTATTTTTAAAAACTGTCCCAAAGTATATTTATTTGATATTTTACATTTATGATAAAAACAGAAAGCAGAACTTGTGCTATCTTTTTATTGTTTTTTCTTGCTGTAGCGGCATTTGTAGCAGCAGATGGCATTCTATCCTCGCAGCTGTAAATCCTCTGGTACTGCATATTGCTGGCAGGTAGCTACAAATATGCAATAAAAGGATTCACACTTGGAAGCAGAAAAACAGATATATATCAATTGGCTAAGTTAATATCCATTTATATAAATATTCACGATGGTTCAGATTGTTGTACAAAGTTTTATTTACAAAACAGATAATGGTTATTCTGCATATTTCAGCCATATTGAGATAGTTTGAAATAGTTTTATGTGAACATTGTTAAATTTGATCTTATGTTCATATACTTAAAAACAAGCAGTGATTAGAGAAAATTGAGTAATCTAACTTAATTACAAGACTTGTTCTACAGTTAGCGTAATGCAGCAAAGTTTCTTTTGACTTGTTGGTGTAAATTTGGAGCTACATTTTAAAAAATATTTTATCCAAAACCTCCTATGGCAATTAAGAATAACATCAAATACAGAGATGGTAGGAAAGACAATGAAAATAATTCAGCAAATTCATTGTCTACGGTCTATTGTTCATTAAATGGTCCTTGAGAGTTTCCTTTCTAAGTAAACTGAAAAAGCCTCGAAGGCTGTTCCCATGGTGCCACTACATATTTGCGGTGCCACTGAGCAGGTGC
The DNA here is from genome assembly GCF_027887155.1 of Malaclemys terrapin pileata. NCBI lineage: Eukaryota > Metazoa > Chordata > Testudines > Emydidae > Malaclemys > Malaclemys terrapin. The sequence goes on from NC_071512.1 coordinate 32,360,069, forward strand.
TACTATATTGTCAATGTAAGAGTAATGTACTCGGACATAATCTTTGAGTTGTACACATTAACATATGTAATATGTTTCTAAGTGCTATTGGGCTATATTCTCTGGTATGGTATAGAGCAGCACTACTGGTGTATTTTTGTCCTAAAGCTGATGTAGCTGGCCCAACCAGACTACCCACTGTAAGGCTAATCCTGTGGTGGCGTATTGCTGACATAGGTGCTGTTAGTGTAGCAGGAAAGAGGTGTGTCTGGAACTGTCCTGGGCTGTGCTGATCTTAGGCCGTGTTTTCAACTCTTTGGACAACCAACAGCTGTTCTAACATGGTGCTTGGGGTCTGCCCCTGGACAGAATAGCATTTGGATCAAAGCAATGCAGACATTTAATTTTTTAAACCAGGTTTGTGCCACCAACCATCTATTAGCAGATCAGCCTCACAGGAGGACCTGGCCCATTATTTCAGCAGCCAAAGTCTTATTTATTACAGAACACTTTGTGTTTCATTATTTGACTCATTTATTAAATGGGTTTTATGTCAATATTCTTAACTTGTGACCAATACGTACATTTATTTTTGTGGTGTTATTATTTAAGGTGATTATTTCTTCCTGTTCAGAAAATGTAAGTGATAGGGGAAACATCATGAATATTTGAGGGAAATAACATACACGCTCAAGAGGGAAATGACCCTTTCTCTTACATGTATTATGTGTTGTATTGCTAAAGTATGGTTTTTAAGGATATTTAAGAGATACATTTTAGCCAGATACATGCCCCAAGTAGCACTCTGGTATATGTGAGGGGTGAGGATTGATATCCTAGTGAGATGGTGGGGTGTTTCCTTCCTCCTGACTGGCAGATTTGAAACGTCCTCAGTCACTTGATTTCCCTTTTGGGCTTGGGATAAATGACCAGGTCTTTGAATGGGGGGAAGGGGTGATGGGCAGGAGTGCTTTCCTGGTCCATTGTCAGTGGTTGGCAAACTTCGCCTCCGACTTTGAAATTTACTTTTGTAGGGGCATTGTTGATATGCAGTCACAAGTATTGGGAGCCAGCAGTAGAAGGGTGGGTGAAGAGGTGTTTCTGTACATGCACATGTGAGTTGAGAGGGAGTTTAAACTTACTGTACAGCAGACATTCTCAAACTCTTTAATTATGTTTACTGCAATTTAATAGAGAGATTATCAGGTGATCTCTCCTGTCATCAATATTCATATTACTTTCCCATAGCAAGTACAAAAAATGCTTAAATGGAAGAGTAACATTAGGAAAGTAAGGAGTGTATTTTCAGCTGTCTTTTTATACTGTTTAGTAGCAGGAAACAGGTCAGCACAAGATAATCTGTAAGTGCTACATAGGCCACCAACAAGTGCTCAGCATGTCGACATTGGTCCATGGACCACAGCTTGAGAACTTCTGCCCTGGGGAAGTGCTGCTAGTGGTAGAGCTGCAATGAATGTTTAATGTAGTTATAGGAAGAGGGCTGGTTTGGACGATTATGGCTTGGGGAGACAAATCTCACTGGATCTGGGCTCTTTGGTTCTCATCAGTTTGTGGCTTGATATTACTCTGGGAAATCTGAATATAGCACATTGGAGAGGTTGTTTTTTTTTCTGGATAATAAATAATGGGAGTACAACTTAGTTGATAAAATGTATACACTTAATAGATTTGATAAAAGTTATGGCAGTCACTTAAAACAAGTCAACTTGGTGGTATTTGCATATCCTGACCTCAAAGTAATAGCAACTATCATTACTACTAACAATGTGTTGTTAAGTTTCTCATACATTTTAAAGTTTATAGTAAAGTTATAAAAAGTTACTCTTGGCTTAAATTTCCTTTTATAGACTGAGTTGCTATGTTTCTAGTATACAAAGTTAAAAGCATACATATGTACATACACACTCAGATGCCCCACAACGCTCTTGAGCAAACTGTATTTTTAAAAACAAAAGACTCCTTTTAACTGTCAGCTCCTTCGTAACTTCTGTGGTTTTGTTTTTTGAGTATGGTAGTAAGTATGTACTAGATTTGAAAGTGGAGATGGGATTTACTCACTAGATGGTTCTGGTGGTTTTACGTATTTTATAACCTAATATATTTTTTTAAAAAGAAATTAAATTCAAAATGTTAAGGTGCTGAATGAATTCAGAATCAGGGCTCTAATACTGTCCATCATTTGTGTTGTTCTGTGGCCTCTATCTTTAGTCTTCCTCCACTCTCCCCATTTCCCTTCCTCCCCCCCCCCCCCCCCCCCCCGCCCATCACCATGGATTAAGGATTATGTCTACCTTAATTATGCACTTGGCATCTTTTTACTTTGTACAGCATGTGATGCTATTTAATAGCATTTAACCTTGGATTATATTTTTAGGATTGGGTCATTCTACAGCGATTTCCAAAACACGTCGGGCCAGAATTGTGTTCTCTTACACCTTTGGGTGAGGGCAGCCTTGTGGAAGCAGCATTAGTAGGAGCAAGTGTTTTGATTTGGCTGTGGCACTTAACAGAGCTCCATCACAGATTAGTCCTGTTAGGATCAGGAGTGGTCTTCCTGAGGACTTGTGTGGTTAGGCAGGGGAGTACCCTGGTTAAAATGTACAGACAACTCTCACATGCTGGCCCAGAAACCTGTTCCATGAATCTGGCTGTAGATGACCCACAGGGTATGAACTCCACAAATTTTGGGAGGAGACCAGAACTGGGTCCAGTAGCTCCAATGAGCTTGTCTACCTCTTTACCTATTTGTGCATATGCTTGAGGAGGGTGAGTTTTAGCTCCTAATTTAAATGATCAGGTTTAGCAAGTATATATCTGACAGCTTCAAAAGTATCTGTAATGCAAAACATTTTCAGTTCCATATTCCAGTATGAACCATTTAAAAATAAAAGTTTCAAATTTGAAATCCAATGGGTCAGATTCTTGGTTTAGCCTGAGAATGTAACGGAGGCTGATTGTCTTTCCCTGGCTCTGTCATAACCCTAGTGTAGATTAGAGCAGTCTGGGGGCTGTTCGAATCTACACTAAATGGCAATGGTTCCCAAGGGCCCGCTCTTGGGAAACCATTCCAGTTTAGTATCAGAGGGGTAGCAGTGTTAGTCTGGGTCTATAAAAACCAACAAAGAGTCCTGTGGCACCTTACAGGAATACTGGGGTGTAGTGTGTTCTGACCTGCCTTGCTTCTTCATGCCCCATGGATTAAAATGGATGGGTTCAATGGTAGAGTATTCTAGAGTAAGAGCAAGCTCCCATGCCCAGCTGGGGAGATATGGACAGTTTTACTCCATTTGTGCCAGCTGGCCCAGTATTCTCATTTGGGCATAGAAGCTATAGAGAAGGGTAAATGGCAGCAGAGATTATTGTATTTTAGTTATTCACAGTAAAATTTATTCCTAGATTGGGGCATGATTGTGAAGTGGGTTAACTAATTATTGTTTTTGGTGGGGGGGAAGATCTTCTGGTGTATATTATGTATAATACCGTCACATTCCATCTATTCGTCTGTTTAATCAATATAAAGAAGGTCAAGCTATTAAATAATATTTGGGACTACATTCATATTAAGATATTTTTCCAATCTTTTAACTTGTAAATGTAAATTAGGAGCTTTTGAGAAATAGAGCTGCATCATAATAAACAAAAATTAGGAGAGTTAAAATTAGACAACAGTATATTGTAAGGGAAGAAAGGAACAAAATATGTTGATTTGAGGATAATTTTCAGCCTTGGTAAATGTAATTTGCAATTTCTAAAAGCACAATAGAAGGATATTCTGACATTATTTAGGCACTTTTTGAATTTAGGGCCAGGTTCGTTCTCTAATGCAGAACGTCTGTTACATCGACTTACATTGATATCCCTTTTCTACATTCATTATTTATTTGATTGTCTTCTCTGCAGGCATGATAACATTAGAGCTGGTAGGAACAATAAATACGTGTACATAATTTGGCTACTTTTGGCTCTGATCCTGTAAAGCATCACACACGGTAGGATCCTTGTGCCTGTGTGGAGCCCCATTGACTTCACTGGGGCTCCGTGTGGGTGCAGCCATTGGCCTGTGCAAGCTACATAACAGGATCAGGACCTTAGTGTCTTCGTAACTAATGATATCTTAACACTTTTGAGTGATGATCCTTTTTCTGAGCTGTAAAATATATACACTGTTTTATTTCATTACAAGAAAGTAAAGGATTGCTGTGCTGACAGGTGGTGGAAATTAGCAGGCAGTTTTGAAATTGTGCTGTGCACTAGAAATTAGATCTCATTTTAATTCAGCTTTTCCCAACTAGTAAATGAGGTTAATGCCATACATATTCAGCTGATATGGATGAAGAAATTGATATAAAGTAGATCAACATAGCTACAGGGCTAGTTTAATTTATAGGTAAAGAGGCAGTGATAAATGGAAGTAATGTAGTAGTGGTCACTAAACTCCTCAGCCATCAGGGATTCAATAGTGTTAGTTGCTCATTAAAGATATTGTCGGGGTGCATCAAATAGAAATTTGAAAAGGAATAGCCAACTAACCCCTAATTATCAAAATACAGAAAATACTAATTATGCCTTAATTAGCTTTTCTTTTAATGTACTGAAATTGTTACTTTTTGTGTAGCACAAATGGATAGTTATAACAACAATAAATAGGTTGTTTTAATAACTTTCTTTTACCTCTGGGAAAACAGCACTCCAATTTTTAATATGCAATAATGCTTCTCTGTAGCCTGTAGGAGATGAAAATTATTAAGTAGCTTTATTTTTTGAAGATTTTACAGCAGCTTTGGGAAGAATTATTTCACCATGCATCAATTATTTTTAATTGAACTGAATATTTTTCAGATTGCATGAAATGCCTCTCACTTGAGTTTAACATGTAGAGTTTGTTAAGGAAGCATCATAATGACAACTGGGTGCAACTTACCTCCGTAATACATTCGAGTAGGGGTATGGAATTATTAAAGTTTCAAAAGATGGAAAGAGGAGGCAACAATTTCTTTTTGTGTAGATAAAACTGAGATAAGCCATGACTTCCTTATCAAAAATACGTTATAGTTTACATATACAGTACTCTGGTTATTAAAAAAACTTGTATCAGAGAATAGGATATTGCCATGCACATATTGTTAGTTAATGATCATGGGGATTGAAATTATGGATAAAGTAGAAGTATTCTGATGAAATAGTTCTAATTTGGAGTAATGTTCAGTAATATGTGGAAGAAAGTATATTGAAGACAGTAATCATTTATGTCATAGGGACAGATCTTGGCTTTAGTATTTTCCACAGCGTGACAACAAGACTGTACTCCACAGCAACAGAATGCTTTTCTTAAAGTGCTTGCTTCAAAGCTCATGAAGTCAATGGAGCGTCTCCCACCTAATACTGAGAGAGAGAGAGAGAAAGAGAGGTGACTTCAGGAGTGGCCGTCCAAGCCTATTACTCTTTATAGGCAGAGCCCGGGTCTCTGCTACCCCACTGATCATATATGTAAGTTGTGTGTAGGTGGGTAATGTCAGAAGTAACTGTGTTTTCTTAACATCTGAATCAGCTAGGGAGAACCTACCTGTTGTGTTGACAGGTAGAAAAGACTGAATAGGTCAGGTGGCCTGGAATAAATGCCAAGCTGTGAGCCATGCAATTGTTTTGCTACCCTTTTCTCCAAAAACCTTAGTCCTAAACATGAGCAAAATACTGTAAATATAACCACCCAAGAAGTAACTGGTTTTGAGGTTTCAAAATACAAAGTTGAAATATGGCACAAAATTTTAAGTACACTCTCTATTTAATGTGATTGATATGCCTTTCTTCCTGGTGAAAGATGTTATAAATAAGTTTGACTTGAGCAAACGTGCAGTCTTAAGTTATTTTTGATTGATGGGCAATTGAAATCTGTAAATTTATCACTGACTTTGAAGGGAAATCTTACTTGCAAAAATATAAGGACCAAAGTGGGATGAGAAATTTCAAGGCTTCTACAACAAAACCTGAATCTTTCTCCTGCAGAGAGATCCTGTTTCCTACTCATTAAAAGTTAATGTCTGGTCATTGGATTTTACATTGTCTCTCCAGGGCACACTGATGCGTTGATTCCATTCAGTTCTTGATAGTCCATTTGATACCAGCTCAGACAGGCCTATATGACTCTGGCCTGGTCTAGACTTAAAAGTTAGGTTGACAAGGCTACAGTGCTTGGGAATGTGAAAAATTAACACCCATGAGCACCAGAGCTGTGCTCATCTAACCCTGGTGTTGAAGAGGTGGATTACCTACATCAGTGGTTCTCAATCTTTCCACACTACTGTATTCCCTTTCGGGAATCTGATTTGTCTTGCGTACCCCCAAGTTTCACCTCATTTAAAAACTACGTGCTTACAAAATCAGACCTAAATATACAAAAGTGTCACAGCATGCTATTACTGAAAAATTGCTTACTTTCTCATTTTTACCATATAATTATCAAATAAATTGACTGGAATATAAATATTGTACTTACATTTCAGTGTGATACTTGAATCTGTTTTTCACTTGTGAGCCTTGTCTGAAGCCCGGGCCCCAGGTGGTGGGGCTGAAACAGGTAACTTAGCTTCATAAGGTCCTGTGGCATGAACCCTGGTCAGTTGCCCTGCTTGCCACACCCTAATGCCAGCCATGCACTTGCGACCTCTCTGGGAGCTGCAACCTCCAGGTTGAGAAACACCGATCTAGATGAGTTGAGTACCCCCTGGAAGACCTCTGAGCACCCCCAGGGGTACACATACCACTGGTTGAGAACCACTGCCTACACTGACAGAAAAATCTCTTCTACAGTATAGTACCACAGTGCCATAGTTGTGCCTCTGTGGTGCCACTAGCTCCCTGTCAGTGCTGTAGCGTTGACATGGTCTCTGAGAGTCTTGATTTACTTCCCTTCTCCAGGGGAGGAATTAACTTTGTCACACCAAGTGGGTAACAATACAATGTGAGTGGGTAAACTGAGTCACGCATTTTTTGTAAAAAAATTCCCACATTCTCCACACTTTCATACTCCAGGCAGCCAGAATACACTGCACACTGTGGTTTCAAATCAGTGGATGTAAAACTGTTTCTCATATTTGTCCTATTATTTCTTTCTAAGCTGACATGGCACAACATGCTATTGTCCTTTTTAGTAAATGATCTATTTTTCTAAATCACCCTTTAGTGAGAACTGAGATCAAACAAAGGGTATGTCTACATTGCAATTAGAGGTGTGATTACAGCTCAAGTGGGAATACTCATGCTGGCTTAAATCTTGATAGGCTGGCTAAAAATAGCAGTGAAGACACAGTGGCGTGGGTTGTACAAGCCCACTTGGAAACCTGAATACATACTTGAATTGCTTTCCTCTCTGAGCTGCAACCAAAGCTGTGAATTAAACACCTTATGCAACATATGAGACTTCATGACCTGTTTTGTCATGGTCTCCACTTTATGTATTAAATAATATTTTGTAAGGGGGCTAGTACTCATTTAGCAGAAGATTTAGCAGGTTAATTTTATTGAACCTTTTGTGCAAAATGTTACATTTTTCGTGACCTCCTATGATAAGGTCTCCTATTACCTGCTCTGTGACTCCCATGCAGATTTTAACCACATATTGGATTAGTAATTCTATGTCATTGGACATAGGAAGTTTGTGGTGGCAGATGCAGGAATAAAATCCACTTCTCCAGAATGGCATTCAGCTTCCCTTAACTACAAGAACATTCTTTTTCTTCTTGCAGTTTCCTGTCTCATTACTACACATCTTCCAACTTCTGCTGCAAATGAGGCAAGGATCTTACAGACAAACAGCCTTATTCACTACACAGACAAGATTCATTCCCTCAGCACCATCCAGTCTGTGTACTGGGATGGCAGGGGTCTTCGGGGGGGGGGGGGAGGGGGGAGGAAGTAACATGACATTATGTAATTAAAGACTAATCCAAAATGCATGAATATAGGTAGGTCAAATTAAGGTTGAATGGGCAACCTTAATTCTGGTATTTCCTAACTTTTGAATAAACACTTTATGCAACATATGAGACTTCATGACCTGTTTTGTCATGGTCTCCACTTTATGTATTAAATAATACTTTGTAAGGGGGCTACTACTCATTTAGCAGAAGATTTAGCAGTCTGCTACTTACACTTGGATCCTGCTAAGATATGCTTTTATGTACATCTTAGACATTCATTTATCTCTACTTTATAATGTGTTTAAGTGAACATTTAGTCCATTTATTCACACCAGCCACTACCTGAATGAACATTTATATAATTAGTATTTAATCCTATATTTATAATCAAGACATTGGTTTCTGTAAAGTTCTGTGCTATTAGAGAGAATACTTTTCTAATAAAAATCAAACAATCTTCAAAATAAATAATGATCATAGTTCAGTTCTGCAACTGGCTCTAACTCAGCTTTATTTTGTAGCTGCTAATAAAGGCACATTATCATGTTCAGGCATTGCAATTATCATTGAAATGTGTATGTCCATTAACCACAACATTAGGCTGAGGATATAATTACTGTCTAGAGCCAATATCTTTGTGAAGCTACATCTATGATGCTATTAAGCTATAAGCAATATTTTGTAAACTAATATTTAAACGATTCAGAATTGATACCATCACTTGCAGACTTTAAAAGTAATACTGCATCCATTCAAATGATTGACATCTTAAGTGCTTGGCAAATATATTATCGGGTTATTTGGATATGATTATAATTTGTGATTTGAGAGAGATTAGTATTTTTTAATAGCAATTGCCCAGAACAAATTAATCTTGTGGGGTGAGGGGGTGGTGTTATATATAAAGCCAAGTGCTGATAAATCAGTGGCACAGTATGTCAGAAAGAGCTATGAGCATGCTTTGTTATAATGAGGGTTGTATTGCAGGGCATTTAGTACAGAGATTCAGAAAGGAATGGAAAAAAAAAAAAACTCTCCCCAAATCCTATTCCAAGTGTGTGGTTGGAGTGGAAGTTAAGAGTGTGTTCTTATATCATGTCACTGTCTTGGGCCATATTCTGCTCCTGCTATAATCAAGGGGAGATTCTCATATCTTAGGGTTCTCTTCCTGCTCTTATCTTACATAAATCCAGATATTACAACTTCTAAACTAGGTCAAATGGGTAATGAGTAGTGTAGAATATATGGTGTCAGAATGACCCACAAAGTGAAAAATGTGCTCTTCTGCTCTGCTTCTTCTGTGTTTTGTGGGGTTCTTTTTAAACAAAATACACATCTAGGGCAGTCTTTAACTCCTGAGTACATTGCAACAGGATGGCAGAGATTCAAGTTAACTTTTAAGAACTTGAGAATTAAACAAATTGCATGAATTAATATTTTCTGTTTCAACAACAAGTGAATATCATTAATTAATTCATCTACTCATCTCAGGAATTGAAAATGTCAGGCAAAGCAGCTGTTAGGGGCTACATGTTGCACCCGACTTCATCTTGCAATGCTCTTTGATGTGTTTTGAATACAGGTGTACTGGAAACACTTATAATAACTAGGGGCAGCTTCCTTACTAAATCCTCCTAATAGCCAAATAGTCTTCCCTTCCCTAACTTATTAACTATTTAAAGCTTATTCATGTTGGACTTTTATATTTGCCTGACTGTAATATATTTGTTTGTTGGTACTCTATATTGGCCTTAGATCAAGGATGTTCTGTATGCTTTAGGATTTTTAAAACAAAGCATCTTTAATAGAGCTGGTCAGAAATTTTTCATCTAAATGATTTTCTGGTGAAAAATGCCTTTTCACAAAACCAAAATGTTCTACAGGAAGATTTCAGCTTTGCCAAAAAAATTTGATTTTTCCATTGGGAAAACTGAAACGACCTCTTTCTCTCCCTCTCCCCCCCCCCCCCCAAGGCTCTTAAAGCACAGATGATAAGAGCTTTCCAGGAGGGCTGCCAAGGCCTGACTCTGGTGCTCAACCTCTTCCCCCCCCCCCCCCCCTTCTGTTACATGGAGAGGCAGAAAGCCAGGCTGCACAGACTGTGTGTTTCTCCCTTTTCCCTTCCCCACCCACTCCACGTGCTAGGGCCAGCAATGCAAAGACCCCAGGCACTTAGCCTCTCTTCCCCTCACCCCCCTCCAAGCTCCAAGGCTGGAGAGGCTGAGCATTCTGACTCTCTTCCTCTCTGTCCTTAAGGCTTGGGGGGAGGCTGTGTGTCTGGGTTCTCTGCCTTTTGGGCTTCAAGAGCTGGTGGAGAGATGGGGAGGCTGAGTAGCTGGGCTCTCTGCCTTTTTGTCTGGGGTGGAGGTGGAGAGGTTGCCTCTTGCCTGGCTGCCAGAGAGGCTGGAAGGCTGTTGTCAATTTCACTTTATGCCCAAGTGAAATTGACAAAAGTCTTCTAGGTGGGCAGTGGGGAAGGTGAAAAATACTGTTTGGGTTCTCCTGAAATGGAATTCTTCTTGAAATCCCTTCCTCTAAAAAATGTTGTGGTTTTGGTGATTTATCCCTGTTTGGGATGAAGAAAAAGTGTATTGTCTACCTGTGTTATTCAGAGAGGTAAAAAACACAAAATAACATATCACCAGTACATCTGTCAAATAAAAAGAAGCTTTCAGGGCACTAGATGGCTCTTGGGAGAAGTGGTGGATTATACTCCTTTCACTTTTAGATTGTGTGTGCAAATCCTGCACTGGTCAGTAATGACAGAAAGCATTTAAATCAAATAGCTTTTTAGAGAAATCAGTTTGTGGACTTAGTCTAGTTGTCACTGGACAGATATCCTTGTGAGAAAAAGTATTACAGCTGGCAATAACTTACCTCCTTTATTGGCATTGTCAACAGAAAACTAAAGGATTGAATGGGCATGGAGCATGACCATTCTTCTGACCTCTAGAGATGGACTCTCCAGGTTGAGGTGGTTCAGGGCCCTCTCTGGGGCAGTGTGGGGAAGGTTGGACATCTGCTGCTCATTTTATACCTGTACTATGGATAAGCAAATGAACTTTACTTCATGAGCACTAAATTCACTTAATTTTAAAGATTTTATTTTTGTTAGGAAATAATTTCCCCTAAGTAACATTCTTTGAAGGTAAAATTACGTATGGACAGACACCTCTGAGGCATGTAGCCATGGGCGGATGGTTAGCCAGGATAAAGTAGTGAAAATGTTAAAACTTTATGGCTTTACAATCAGTTATTAGGTCTGTATTAAATATCACACGTGACTTGTCATTCTTAAACGTAATCTTTGCCAGTCCAATCTCTAGGAGTACTTTCCATCTTTTTTGTCAGTCAGGCACAAGTCCAATAAGATTCATAATTTCCTAGTGTATGTCGTTTCTCTCCCTCCCCCTTCCCCCCCCCCGCCACCTCCAGTCACATCATCACACCTTAGTTATTGCTGTAAAATGTGTTCGCTTTACCTGCATTTCTGCTGTTCGTATTTGCTCCTAGTTTTAATTTGCAGTTCAAGACTTATTTCCAAGCATTTGTGTTGAAAAACAATCACCATCTGCATCCTTTAGAAGATATAAGGAAAGACAAGTAACATAAAGAAGGCGTGTTTAGGGAACCTGATTCTAGTCATCAAGATACTGTCACTTATCAATCCAATCTAACAAGCAATAAATCATATTCACTCTAATGGAGATGAAGACATAGAGTCAAGTTGCTAAGAACTGTTTCCTGCAAAGCAACAACAGCCAAATTAATGATATAGTATGAGGATCACTTATGGTTTGAGATATAAATGAAGTTTGATCTACTGCCTCAGTGTTCCTGTACCCTTGCTTTGGAAACGTAATGAAATTGTCATAAATGTGAACTAGGCCTTTGCCTTGGTCTGCACTCAAATTTGCATGACATTGCCAAAATATTAAATGGCCTGGCCTACTCGCAAAGATTGGTTATGTCGGGAAAAGACTGGGACCATAGGAAAGAGTTTCCTAGTGTAATTAGAGGAGGAGGATGTTAAGGTTCAATACCTTTCCTCCTCTGAGGAGAGTGAAATGTCATCTCCCGCCCTTCTCTTTTTCCGCTGAATCAAGACATTTTTGACAGATGTTACTTGTGTAAACAACTATACATAAAGACTCCAGCTCACTAACTAAAAGAAAAAGTAATCCAGCACACAGAACTCTATCTGTCCACTTGTTAATATGTGGCTCAGCCAAGCATTTCAGCAATTCACTCGCTACCTTCCCTCTAGGCCGTCAACAAATTAGAGTTTCTCTAGTTGGATAAAGAAGATTGAGTGGGACATGTCCAAAGCTGGATCCGACAGTAGTGACCCATACCCATAATTTGTTTTCAAGAAGACGTTAATTTAAGGACTCTCTTGGTCTCCCTTAATTATTTTTTTTAACCTGTCATTCAGCCCATTTAAAGGTAGGCAGTTCAGGATTCTTTGCAATACTTATTGTCCACTCAAGCTCAATGTCCTGTGTGACAATCCATTGCATTAAGAGATCTGTTCCATTTACTTCTAATTGTGGTAAGGTATAGAGGAAGACCTTTCCATCTCTGTTTCCAAATGCTTTCATGGAGCATCACTTTTAAATGATCATAATAAGATCAGCAATGCCCTTGATTAATCTAGGGGACTTTTTAGTATTCCACCCATTATACTGGACACTTACTATAGAATCACATGCTGTCCTTTAGTTCTTCAACTATATCTCAAGACACTGAAACTTTTCATATATGATGCTTTAGCAACCAGAAGATAGGCAGACAGCCTTCTGCCTCCAATAATTCCTGTTTTTGTCACAAGTTAATAAAAATGATTTAAGGACACTGAAAAAATAATGGAATATTTGATTCCCCAGAGGACTGAGCGATGAGAAATGACACAGTTTGGTAAACCACAAGTAGCGTGATGCAGTTCAGTATGTCACTTAACAAGAGGAGGTGCCCTTGGATAGCTGCAGCTCAAAGTGTCATTCTGTAACTATTGTGTAGCCCATGTGTCAGAAAGGTTTAACTCTCCTTGTGATCACGAAATATAATAAAAAGTGCATGCAGGCTTCTTTCTTCACTACAGAAAACTCTTCTTTTTATTCTATAGTCTCTCTTGTGTTTTGACCAGTATATGATGGAGACAGCGTCCCATCCATGCCAGGATGAGCTCCAAGACTATCAGAGTGGGCACTAGAATGCCACAAACATCTTCTCATCAGTAAGTTTGTTAGATGGTTTCCAGACTACTGCAGTTATTAAATTGGCTTATTATTGCACAGGTAGATCACACCATCAGTCCATCACAAAGGCTACCCATTTGCGGTATTGGAATGATCAATTTGAGAGCATTAAGAAGTAATGAGCACCCCTGAGCTCACCAAGTCTATTCAGACTTTGACTAAGTAACTTCCTTCAAAGCACTAGTGGAATGTTTCTGTTAGGCCCAATGGCCTTACTGAACCAGAGATCAGCATTCAGTGGTTACCAGTTAAAACTCTATTGTCTGTACAGTGGTCCTAGTGATTTCAGAACCTGAGTAAATAGCTCTTACTCCTATATCATTTAAAGTTATTGCTGAAATGGTGGATGAAGGAACACCAGAGATTGGTGTGGAAATATTTGTGTTTAAATTATTTCAGCAGACATACAATTTTTAATCGAATATTCAAACTACCCAGATTTTTGATCCCCTATGTGAATTCTTGCTGCTGTATGACTGGCATCCCACACCCCAATGGTTCCCAAAAAGTGGGTTAGGTATTTTAAGGAGCTCTGCCATGGGGAAAAAAAGAAACACTTGAGGACATTGAGCCATATTTTTAGTTTAATATTACAAAGCAAAACTTCAATTGGGTGGGTGGAGGATTGATTTATTAATATGGAACTCTAGTGTGATCTTTTGAAGGAACTTCAGTTGAGTACCGAAAGCCATCTTCTCTATCTGAAAACATGTTTCCTCACATTCAGAGACTTGAAAAAGAAGACATCTTCTCTAAACAGTACTCTATGGTACTACCTTGGACTTCTTAGTTTGGAGATTTTGTTAGGTGTGCATTATATACCTCTGCTAAATCTGAATGAAAGAGACCAGCAGAAATCGGCGTACCTTAGAGACTTGTGAAAAGTCCAAGGTGGTTAAGTCAAATGTGCATGAGATTTTTAGAGCTAGTTGGTACCAAAGTAGTATTTTGGCAGAGGTGTGTGAGGGTAGACAGGTGAGAGTTCTGATTGTTTCACCTTACACCAAATATCTAATCTCTTCCTTTTGCATTTTCAAGCCACTCTGTTGGTTTCTTTTGAGCAATTAGGAGAACTAGTGATGCTTTCTAGATCAAGTTATGAGGAACCAAAACAATTTAGAAAAATATTTACACTTAGATTACCTAATTTTTAAATGCTCATATTTTCCAAAAGCCTTGTCAAATTTATCTTAAATTTGTGTGCATATCCATATGTATATGTGTGCATATATAAGTACATTTTATATTAATATTTATTTTATTTGTTTTAGAGGAATACTTTGTTGACTATAATTTTAAGGATAAAACAATTATAATTGAAAATCCACATATTATACTAATGGGCAGTGAAAGTCTAATTGCTTCTGTGGATTTTGACTCCCTTCATAGTGATACCTCACTCTGCTAAGAATGAACCTTTAGTCCATTATATGCAAGATCCACAGTGCTAATCCATTTGGAATGAAGCATTTCATATCAGCCAGGTAAGTGATAAATGCTGTATTCCAAGGGGATTATTATCTCCACATCCTCTACTGCTTAGAAGAGAAGTTGCCTATTTTGTGGTTGTTCACCATTGGAAGTATAGATACAGGCCTCGTCTGCATGAGAAAATTGTTCTGATTTAACTACATTGCTTTAGAAACTGATTTAGTTAAATTGGTACACCCCCCTTGTGTGGACATGCTTTCAATTTGAGTGCCTTATGTCAATTTAATTTAAGTCAGTATAGAGTCAGGGCCACCCCTTCAAGCAGGCAGTGCTCTTTGCAACTACATGGGGAGAAGAGTTGCTATGCCAAAACTCCCGAAGTGAGAAGGAGCCACTCTTTTGCCAAGCAGGCCCTCAACAATTATAGCAAAACTTCATTTATGGTGATTTTTTTTATCTGAGTTACAGCACAAACTTTCTTAAAACTAAATGTTCCACTGTATGGTTTTTAAAATCCCATTTTTGTTGGCAGATTTTTTTTTTAAATATCCTTTGTTTGATAGGACCTACAGACACTGTGTGCCAAAGTGCTGGAGGGTCAGTAGAGAGACTGCAAGTTAATGAACTAAACCCTCTTCCTTGAGATAGGCTAGTGTCATTGATGGTTTTTTGTGACAAAGTAAATAAGTAATACCACGTTAATGTTCACGTTCCATTAGAAAAGTTCTTGACACTGACCGTTTTTTGCAGATATCTTCAGCAAATGTTTACTCTTGAACTCTATTAATTTTAAGCTATTTTAAAGAATTATGCAGCTTTCAATTAGAAATGAGCTCCCGTATCTAAGGAAGTTTCATTTCAACCAAAGGACTCAATCATGGTTCTTTCATGAGCCCCGGATAAGGGACAGGGCATAGTTGCATTGCCCTTGGAGCAGAGTGGAAGGTAAACTGTGCCTTCTGAGTTCTCCCTTGCTCCAAGGAGGAAGTATCTTGCACCAGGTCTATATTTCACCCACTTGTGAAGGAGGGGAAATGTGGCAGCCTTGTGAAGGCTGCTCTCTTCCCCACAAGGGTACCCACAATCTGGAGACAAGGGGGGTCCATTAAGCTTCCTTACAAACCAGCCCACTGTTTGGCCCAAAATGAGCACAGAGCTCATGGAAAACATATTTCATTTTTAAGCATGTTTACCTCTTAAGAGCCATGGCATATTTTAAGAGTTTTGTACCTGAAACCCCATAATTATTTGCATATGTTTAATAAAACAACATACCTATCTGGTAACTAAATTTTTATTTGGCTCACATCATCAAAAAGCAGATGACCTAAAATGGTACATTGTTAGAATGGTAATATGCTGCTTGGAAAAAAATACCCTGTGATTTAGTTTTGATTCTGACAATACTCAAAAGGATTTGTTATGTCTTACAGACCTTTCTGCAAACTACTAATGGGATGAACACAATATATCACTTTTATAATAGTAAGCTATTAAAGGCAAACATAAAGCAGTCTGAAGCCCATAAGTGCTGCCAACAGCTCCTGCTTTAATGAATTCCCTTTTAGATGTCCATTAAATGCTCATGGCAAATGTACTCATAATGGAAATGGCAAATCTAAATGGGTAGATATGAATAATCCATGGAGTTTAAATTCTGTTTATGATCATCTTCACATTTAGTTTTCAAGACAACGCAGTTTAGTTTTCATTACAGTTTGGAATAAAGAGGACAGGGAGTAATTGATTGCTTCAAGCAGATTAAAATCAATGGCTTTCTTTTCAAAGAACCAGTTCAATGCAGTAATTCCAACTTTAAACATTGATTTAGGGAACTCAACACAAAATGTTTTGTGCTGTGTGAACTTTTATATAGAAAGACATATTAATTTTATATCTGTATATGTATATAGAAATATATAGAGGCTGTTAGTGTGTGCATGAGTTAATAATGATCTATATTAAGATATTTGGATATTATTGCAATCATATAATGAATCTCTGAGATTCCTGTCATCATTGTACTACTGTTTGTAACCCATTAGCACAGAGAAATTACAGCCCATCATACATCATTACTATGATTGAGGCTTTATTACCATATTCTCAAATTGTTTGCTTGCCATAAACTAAGTAGACACCAGACAACTATAGGTAAACCATAGACTGTGCTGGAAATAATGAAGGGTTATTGTAGCATAATGTGGCAAAACTTATGAGGAAAATAAACTTGGCAGCAATAGCGAACCTGAGGCGCCTTACATTTATTTGGAAGGTCAAATATATTTGTTATGATCAGGTTATTGTTTACTGATTTCATGAATCATACTAGTCATATTTCGAATAGCCCTTATTTATTTTTAATTGCAAGCTTTAAAGCCTATAGACTATATGCTGTAATGTTCAACTTCAGAAATTGATTGACAACTCACAGAGAATTGGGATGTTCATCTTCATTGTGGTTGTGGTGGTGGAGTGTACTAAATACTAGAGTTACTGAAACTGTAATGGCAATTGTATTCCATTCTATTGGCAAGAGGGAAGTTAAGGAAAAAGAGGCTAAATCAGCCAATGCAATTGAGGTAACAAGTAATGCAGTAGTTTTCCAAGCAGACAGGGGCAATGTCAACAGCAACAATTTGAGGTGTTGTATTGAAATATTTTGTTTTGGTGCTAACAGATGGATAAACAGATTGTATTGGGATCTTGGTGGGAACTAAATCAGCTGTCTTTGAGGGGATTAAAGGTCATGAATGCAAAGGAGGAGTGGGATTTAAAAAGTGTGGTCTAAAATAGATGTTACTTGGCCTGGGAAAAGAAAATCAAGACTTTTTTTTTTTTTTTTTTTTTTTTTTTAAATTTTTGTCAGTGAATTTACTGTTCATGAAAAGTAAGAAGGAAGGGCTTAACTCATAGTTCTAATCCTGACATGTAACTCTCCCTCCCATTCCAGTTCTGTCTGTCTTGAGCAGAGACTGCCATCTGTGCTGAAGTGTTTGGCGGAATTGGGATATTGGCAAACAGGGGACTAGGGTGAGAATGTTAAGTTCTCTTTCACATGCTAGCAAACAGAGTCAAGAATTGTATGCAGACCTGAAGAGAGAAGACAGAGGCACTATCCACTTAGCTATACATAGCGAACTTCCTACGTTGCAGCCCTCTTCTTGTAATGTAAGTGTTCCTTTTGTGTTGCATTTCTTTAAAGAAAGTTGGGACCTCTACAATGTCTGAGCAGAATCATTTAAAATAACATTACGGTTTTTAGTGTGCAGATTTTGAGATAGGACATAACTGGATTAACTTTGACTAGGCTAAGTAGACATTATTTGGCTGAGAGGTAATGGAAATATTCAGGGCTTCTGAAATGGTTCCAGCTTATTATGATTATTATCAATTATGATTATGAATCAGTAGTGCCTAGAGGCCCAGGTTAGGATTGGGGCTTCATGTTGCTAGTAACTGTTCACATATATGAGCCACTATTCAAGAAAGTACTTAAGCATGTGTTTAAAGTTAAACATGTGCTTAAGTGCTTTTTCTGAAGAGCGTTGTTTTCCTCAATCAGGGCCATAACAAAAATGTGATCCTTCCTCCAAAAAGCTTACAATCTATATATATGATGAGAGACAGATAGATACAGTAGATTCCACTCATTAGCAACCTCTTGGTTGCCAGCAAAAAGTTGTTCTTGTCTAGTAGTTGCTAATAAGCAGAAGGCAAGTTTGTGAGACTGCAGCCAGGGAAGGAAGCACTGGGATGTGGTCTTCCCTGGCTGTAGCCCTGCAAACCTGCCTATGGGGGGACTGCAGCCAGGATGCGAGGAGGAGGACTGCTGCCAGGATGCCAGGGCTTTCCATGGGGAACAGGAGCGCTGGGGGGGGGGGGGCATGGAGCTGCATGAAACCTCTCCCTGTACTCTCCAGGGGTCAGGGTTTCCTTCCCTATGTGCAGTCCCCCAGCCGGACTCAGCACAGAGAGCATGGGGGTGGGGAGTACCATGCAGCTCCGGCATCCAGGCTGCCGGTCCACCCCCACTACTGTTCTGCCTACAGCCTCCCCTCCCAGCCTGCAGCCCCTTACCTTCTGTGCACATCCTGTGCGCAGGCAGGTTTTCCAGACTGCAGCCCTAAAATAAATCACTGGGATAGACTGAGCACCAGACGCAGGCCGGTTTGCTGGGCTGCAGCCAGGTAAGGCAGATGCCAGCGCTTCCTTCCCTGGCTGCAGTCTCACAAACTTGCCTGCAGGGGGTGCTTGACATGTCTCGGCACTTTCTCCTGGAGCTGCAGCCCTGCAAACCTGCCTGCAGGTGGAGCCTTTCTTCCAAAAAATGTTACAATAAGCTGCATGCCATTGCCAATATGCGAATGCCATTAACATTAAAGTCAAGGGGTGGGATTTGTTACCGGCAAAATGTTGCTATTAACCAGAAGTTGTTAATATCTGGGTTGCTATTAAGTGGAATCCACTGTACAACAGACTTGAAATCACGAATGTTCATATATGTCTGTTTATATAAGGGGATATTGTGTTACAGACCAAAGGGGAGGCTGGTGATTGCTAAGTCACGGAAGTAGTTGTAAGCTCAGCTGGGATTTTGAAGAATTAGTTGTGGCTCTGTGATGCTGTTCCTATTCTTAAAGGAAAATTCAAAGTAACAAGACCAGACTAAGAGTGTTGACTATATAGCAACTGTCCTAAGAACAAATAGATCTCTTAGAGCATCTCTTTGGGGGACTCCTATCAAATATAGGAGTAAATCTTACTTCACTGGCCAGTATTACTGCCGACTCTTCTCATATGCTAGGTCATCTTCTTTCCCAGGGGAATGTGGAACTGGTCAAGTTAGAAGATAGATAGTACATAGATTAGGCACAGCTTATTTCTTTTTAAAATACAGTCTGGTTAGCTATGATATCATAAATATACAATGTGTTTCTGTATGTGTGTAATCTTATTTAATTTTCATGGGTTGTGTTTATATATTTGAAGGATACTCCAACTTTTTACCAAGAAACAGATTTTTATAATGATAAACTATATCAGAATCTTCCTACATACATAACAGGCGCAGCTGGGCCTCAGCTGAGCCGCCTGGGTGGCCAAAGTGCCCGATGAGCTGAGGGAATCAACAGACCTGCTCTTAAGACCAGCAATAGCAGTAGGCTCTAATTGTTCAGAGCATTCACCCACAGCTGCGTGTACTTATATCTAGCCCTGCTCCAGCCTTGGTCGCAGCATTGCTCATGCCTTGCCTCACTACAGGTAACCTGGTTCTGACCCTCGGCTCTAATTCCTGACCTCAAACTTCAGCTCTGCCCTTGGCTCTGTCATTAGGCCACTGACTCTGGTTCTGAACCCAGGCTCCAGTTCCTGGCTACTAACTCCTGCTCTCATCATTAGGCTTCACTCCTGCTCCAGCCACTAGGCATGACCGCCTACCTCCCAGGCACTTAAGGAACTAGCTGAAGCAATCTCAGAGTAGTTAGTGTTTACATTTGAAAACTCATTGAGGATAGGTGAGGAGAAGGGCAAACACATTTTTAAAAAGGGGAACAAGGGGAACAAAGAGGACCCTGGAATTATAGACCAGTCAGCCTAACTCTGATACCTTGAAAGATACTGGAACAAATTATTAAATAATCAGTTTATAAGCATCTAGAGAGTAATAGGGTTATAAAAAATAGCCAGCATGGATTTGTCAAGAACAAATCATGCCAAACCAATCTAATTGATAGGGCTACTGATAGGGCTACTGTTGTAGTGGACCGGGGGAGGGGGAGGGGGGAGCAGTAGACATGATATACCTGGATTTTAGGAAGGCTTTTGACAGAATTCCACAATGAAATTCAAAAGCAAACTCTGAAATATGGTCTAGATGAAATTACTGTAAGGTGGGTGCAAAACTGCTTGAAAGACCATACTCAAAGAGTAGTTATCAACGGTTTGCTGTCAGATTTGGAGGGTATTGTGACACCCTGACTCCCCAATATTCATCACTGTCATGTAATTAGGATATGTTTTGTACAAAGTATGTCTTGAAAGGTATCATTCCAAAAGTCGTGATCTGCTAGACATTAATATCTCATTGGATTGTATGTGCTATCGTCGTATGTGAAGTTATGAAGTTTAGCTATGTATGTGTTACTGGAACATGTTGTGAGGTTGAAAACACCCACAAGCAGCCTTTCAGGTACAACAGTAAAAAGGCCAAATAATGTTAATGGCTTATTGAGGAAATGCACACAAGCACAAGGATTACCCCAGGAACTGTGTATAATAGAAACCTCTCAGAGCTATCACTACACAATGGGAACTGTTTGACCCATGTCGCAGCAAAAGAGTTTTCCAGCAAGTGGGAAGAAGATATAAAAGGGGGACAATGACATCATGAGGGTACCTCACTCTCCCTGCAACAACACACCTAGAAACACCTGGGGGCCAAGGACTGAACTGTGGGAAGTGATGCTCCCAGGCTAGAAGGATCTTTAGCCTGTGTATGAAAACCTGGGAAAGCCAAGGCTACTTGTGCCTTAAGAGTCTGACAGCTTGTTTATCACTCAGGGTGAGAATTTGCTAATTTATATGCTACCTATCTAGTGTGTTAAACTCAGTTTACGGTTTTATTTATTTACTAAGGTAATCTGCTTTGATCTGTTGGTTATCCCTTATAATCACTTAAAATCTACCTCTTGTACTTAATAAACTTGTTTTTGTTTTAAATAGTTTGTGTAATTCATAACCGGGGGAGCAAGAAGCTGTGCATATCTCTCTCCACATCCAGGAAGAGGGCGAATTTCAGTTAGTTTATGCTGTACAGTTCTCTGTGCAGTGCAAGACAATACAATTTTGGATTTACTCTCCAGAGGGGGAGTGCACTTGAGTGCTGGACAATTCCTTAGCTGAAAGCCTTCCCATGCAGTACTGATTTCAGTATTTGTCTTTTTACAACTGGTTGTGTCCCTACCTGTGTGTGTGCTAGAGTAGGTTTGAGGGCCTGGCTTAGCAGGACAGGGTGAGGAAGCCCAGGCTGGTGGAACAGGCGAGCTCAGTGGTGCCCCAGAACATCAGGTGGCACCCCGGAGGGGGGAGGTAACCTGTCCCAGGTGTATATATATAGTGGGTCCCTGCAGGGATCAGTCCTGGATCCGGTACTACCTATATTCAATATTTTCACTGATGACTGGGATAATGGAGTGAAGAATGTGCTTATAAAATTTGCTAATGACACCAAGCTGGGAGAGGTTCCAAGCACTTTGGAGGATGGGATTAGAATTTCAAAACAGCAAGATGAAATTCAATAAAGACAAGTGCAAAGTACTTCACTTAGGAAGGAAAAAATCAAATGCACAACTACAAAATGGGGACT
Source organism: Malaclemys terrapin pileata (assembly GCF_027887155.1). Lineage (NCBI taxonomy): Eukaryota > Metazoa > Chordata > Testudines > Emydidae > Malaclemys > Malaclemys terrapin. The sequence continues at coordinate 32,382,043 of NC_071512.1, forward strand.
AACTGGCTAGGTGGCAGTAGTGCTGAAAAGGATTTGGGGTTATAGTGGATCACAAATTGAATGAGTCAACAATATTATGCAGTTGCACAAAAGTCTGTTCTGGAGTATTTTAACAGAAGACTCTGTCATATGTAAAATATATGAGGTAATTGTTTGCTCTACCTGACACTGGTAAGGTCTCAGCTGGAGTACTGTCCAATTCTGGGCACCATAGTTCAGGAAACATGTGGCCATATTGGAGAGAGTTCAGAAGAGGGCAACAAAAATGAAAAAAAGGTTTAGAAAACCTGACCTATGAGGAAAGGTTGAAAAAAGAGAGCATGTCAGTCTTTGGAAAAGAAGACTGATAAGTCTTCAAATATTTTAAGCGCTGTTATAAAGAGGACTGTGAAGATAGAACAAGAAGTAATGGGCTTAATATGCGGCAAAGGAGATTCAGGTTAGTTTAGCTATTAGGAAATGTTTCTATCTATAAGGGTGGTTAAGTTCTTCCAAGGCTTCCAAGGGAGGTTGTGGAATCCCCATCATTGGAGATTTTTAAGAACAGGTTGAATAAACACCTGTGAGGGTGGTCTAGGTTTACTTGATCCTGCCTTAGCATGGACTTGATGACTTCCTGAGGTCCTTTCCAGCCCCACATTTCGATGATTGTTTGATTCCCCACTATGAAGAGTAAAAGACAATAGATACACAGATGGAGTCCTGTATTGCTGTAGGCGCTACAACTAGGAGCTGGTAATGAAATTGAAATGAGAAAATGAACATGTTCACTATATAGGAGGAGAAGTACTTATAAAATCAAAAGAGGAGGAGCTTTTATCATAGATTATAGTTGCAGTGAAAAAAAACTAATATAACTGATGGGGATAATCACACACACAAAAAAGTGAAGTAGCATGTCCAGTTACTTGTCAATTTACATAATTTGTATTAATCTCAGGAAACTGAAGTATAAAACACAGTGAACCAAATTCAACCCTAATGGGTTAATGGGAGTTGTGGCTTGCTTGCTTCATTGTATTTTGCCTGATGGCACTTTGGAAAAATAGAAAATAATAATAATGATTCTTTGAGTGATTGTCCATATGGATTCTACTTCTAGTGCATATGTGCTCCACACACATAAGATTGAATTCTTTTGGTCATTAGTGTCAGTTGTGGCTGCATCTGTACCCTTAATGGCCTCTCACACTCCCATTTGAGGGCATACAGGGTAGAGTGGCCAACAGTCCCTAATTTACTTCTTACCACCTGTGGCAGTGTAGTGAGGCAGAGTGGCCTTCCACGGACCAGGAGGGGGAGGACCCCCCCCCCGAGCCCTGATGGGTGGAGCCAGGCCATGCTCACCCCTCCTTCCAGAAGTTAGTGAGCGGGACAGGAAGTATAAAAGGCGGGTCTGAAAGCTCATTTGGGCAGCAGCTTCCGGAGCTGGGAGACTGCTGCAGGCCCCTGGGGAGCTGAGGACTGGCCAGAGCCACTGGAGCCATATGCTGATCCAAACATGGAGGAGCTGCCAGCTGCCAGGCCTTCTACCTGGATGATCTGGACATCCCTCTATAGGACCAGGTTCACCCCCGAGGTGGAGTTAGGAAGTGGCCCAGGGGCAGCCAACCCTAGTCTGGCTGCAGCTTTGCCTGAGCATAGGTTAGTGTGTTGCGGTCAGGATCCCCGCTGACGTAGTGGCAAATCCTGCTGCCACTGTTAGGGCCCTTGGCTAGGGCGCAGTGGAGTGGGTGGGCCTTTGCCCCCCCTGCCGCCCCAACCCTGGGGTGGCAGTCTCCCCCTCTTGGGGCCAAGAAGCCACCACCTGTTGGCCATCCGCCAGAGCCAGGATGCCCGAACCCCTTGCTGCTCGACCCTGAACACAGGTCCGAGCAATAGACCTCTGTTGCCTCACCCTGCCAGAGGGCTTGGGCTATCTAACTGTCTTTGCTGTTCGGCCCTGAACACAGGCCCGAGCTATAGATGGTTGCTGTGACACTAATTTCCCACGACAGGCGATGCCCAGAGATATAGTGATGCGGACTGGCCTCCCATGGACCTGAAGGAAGAGGAACCCCGCTGCTGAACCACAACAGGCAGCAAGACAGGACCCCCTACCTTATCTGCTTCTCTGCGTACTGTATGTGTGTGTGGAAAGCACAGTGAGTGTAGTTTTTTCTCTTTTTGTGCCCTTTAATAAAGTGTGTTTTATATTGGTGTTTTTATAGACTAGGTGGTTTGTGTTAGAAACTTTCTTGGTACTGGGATTTTTCCACTATTGCTGAAAAAAAGTTAGGATTCAAATCTTGCCCCTATGCAATTCTGCTCACTTTTTTGTCTTGGAGAGGCGCACATCACCAATAGGTGGTCAGTCTGTCACTCCTTTTCTAAGAGGATACAGGAGGCAAGAGAAGTCCATCTTAAGCTCCTTCCCTTGGAGCCCTCGATGAGGCCAGGAAAAAAGGACATCCCAGGTCTGAATGGACCTCCTCAGCTAGGGCTCCTATGAGCTGTGGCTCAACTCCAAGATCGTTGTCTCACTCTTCAAAGAGATCAAACCCATCAACCACCGAGACGGGCTGGGCAGCTAAGTTCTCCTTCACCCAGTCATCAGACTGGGGTAGCAAGGAACATCATTTCCACTGTGAGTGCAGGCATAGGTCAACCTCAGGACCTAGTAAAATGAGGCAAAAATCTTCTTAAGCCACTAGACAAAAGGAGGTTTGTGACCCAACTTGGGTCTCACTGATGCCTTGGCAAAATCTGGTCACCAAATACACGATACATTTTGAGACAGCAGTCCACGTTTCACTCGATACTGACCATTTTAGCATTGAAATTGGCACACACGGTGCTGCTACTTCCAGTTACAATCCCTGCAGTGAAGATGCTTCTGGCACCAGATTCGTTGGTGTTGAAGTTGTTCTTGGTACTGAGTGATCTTGCAGTGACTACACTACTTAAATCATCATTGCTCTCCTCAGCTGTTAGTGCACTCTTTACTTGGTTTTGATTACTGGTACTGCTACCATTCACCTTGTTCGTATTCATATGACCCCTAGTAATATTATGGAATCCAAGGGTCAGCACTATAAACATAGACCCATGAGATCTTGGGAACACTCACCTTGGAATCTTCCTTCACTGCCACATGTGCCCTGCCTTTTGCCCCTGAAATGTGCAAGCTGGCCCCTACTGGGCTCTTTGAGGCATGCAACTGGCTATGAAGACTGGCTCTACTACTTTCCCACCCCTCATCAAAACTTTGTAGGGCTGTCCGAGCAGCTACAGGTGATAGTCTCACAGCCTGTGTCAGGACGAACATCTGCTGGAAATAGAAGAGTATTTGATTTCAACGGTATTATACTTTTCCTCACCAGATGAGGAACTAGGGCCCTTCACTCCTGGTCAGCTGAGTAACTTCAAAATATTTCAAGAACTTTACATTGCGTAGCACATGTTTTAGTAACCTATATATGGAGAGTAATGCAAGAAGAATCCCACAAGTTACTGGACATTCTGCACTCCTCCATACCTGGAAGCCTTGCCATGCCCATCCAAGAAGAGCTATTGGAACCAGCAAAAGAAATTGTGACAGAGCCTGGCATCCACCTCTAAAAAGGTAGGTAAGCATTATCAAGTTCCCGCTAAAGGGTTTGAGTATTTTTACACACACACAGTTCCTGGATCACTGGCAACCGTGACAGTAAATGAAAGAACCAGTCAGCCAGGATGCCCAAGAATTGACACCAAGAGACAAAGACCCCCCAAAAGCTAGACCCCTTTGGCAGAAAGATTTATTCATCACTAGGTCTACAGATGCATATCTTAAATTACCATGCACTTCTGTCAAAATATGATTACCTCAACTGGGTCAAAGTGCCACAATTCATAGAGAACATAGGGAGGACATAGGGAGGAAGCAAAGTCTATTGTGACTGAAGGACATTTGATAGCTCAAACATTGCTACAGCTTGTGTTAGATTCTCCAGATATGGCAGCATGTTCAGTGGCCAACCTCATTACCATGCGCTCCAGCTTCAGGAATACTAAAGAAGATTAATTCAGTGTGCATACAGATGAAGCCCTGTATTCTCTAAAAGATTCTAGAGCCATGCTCCACTGGCTAGGAGTATATACCCAACCCGTAGGAGAAAGATGGCCAGCTCTGAAAGCTTCACAAGATAGAAGCCCTCTACTTACTCTTATAATGTGCAGAAGTCATCAGAGCCACTGAGAAAGAAGCAGCAGTTCCAACAAAGGAGGCCCTCTGCCTTTTCCTCCTTTACTATGCACCATGTCTGCCTCATGGCAGCAAGTTTGATACTTCTGTCAGGAGCCACTCCGAGCTATTAGAAGATCTTCGGCCCTTCTCTTTCCCTTTTGGCAATTGCCTTTTTTACTTTCGAGAGGCCAGGAATCGAATTCTCAGACAGCTTGGTCTTAGAAATATTCAATTTCAGTGACTTCCTTTGCCTCACCTGGTCCCACTTTTGGGACCTCTTTCATGAGATACTGTTACAAATAAAAGGGGATTCCCTTCTGACACTCTGAGTAGTGGAAGAGGTGCCTCTGGAATTCAGAGGGAAGGGTTTTACTCATATTATTTTCTAATCTTAAAGAAGAAAGGGGGCTTGGTGTCCGGTACTAGATTTGAGATGTCAACAAGTTCTTCTGCTGTTTCAGTTTCAGGATAACTCTGGTGCCCATAATCCCACTGTTAGATCCGAAAGACTGGTTTGCAGCTCTCAACCTACAAGACGTGTGCTTTTCCATATAGATTTATCATGTGCACAGGAAGTACCCCCACTTGGAATCTGAGTTATCCCGTTCTGCCAATATGCATCCCCCTGACCTTTGGACTTTCAACAGCACCAATGGTATTTACCAAGTGGTTGGCAATTGTGGCGTCTCACTTAAGGAGACAAGGAATCCAGCTATACCTGTACCTCAATGGCTGGCACATATAAGGAAGTTCACTGCAACAGAGTGAACAGTTTTATTAACCTAATTCTATATCTTTTTACCACACTGGGCCTCAGGATCAACAGAGAAAATTCTACACGATTGATGACCCAGAGACTAGAGTTCATAGGGGCTGTGTTAGATTTCACATTAGCAAGGTATTAGCTACCGCATGAGGGATTCCAGACCATGGTAGACCTCATCAGCTATCTGCAGGCTCATCCACAAATGCCTGTAAGTATATGCCTCAGATTCCTGGATCATATGGTTGCCTGCCTTATGTCATACAGCATGCCAGACATCACCTGTGCTCCATGCATGGGTACTTAAAATCTGTGTATCTACCCAACAGCCATCACAAGGACCTGAGATCCCCTGAGAAGTCCTCTCTGATTGTTTAATTGGTGGAAGGCCCTCTCTATGAATGCAAAGGAGTAATATTTTTCCACCTCTGCCTACCAAGAGACTGATGACACATGCCTTTACGTTCAGATGGAAAGCTCGCATAGATCACCTTCAGATCCAAGACTCCCAAAGATATGCATTTCCACATAAACATTCTGGAACTCAGAGTTGTTCTTTTAGTGTGCATGGTATTTCTTCTCATGCTGCTCAGACTAGTGATCCAGGTAATGATAGACAACACAGCAATGCTTTATGTCAACAGACATGGAGGAGCATGGTCATCCCCTCTTAGCCAAGAAGCTGTTCATCTCTGGAACTGTTGTATTAGTAACCAGATCACATCAGTGGCTTTACATGTACCAGGATTACAGAACCTCAGACCAGACCAACTCAGCAGGCAATTTTGAGATGACCACAATGGACTCAGTCTTGCAGTGCATCTTTTGCAAATACAGGTATCCAAGAATAGATCTATTTGCTGTGCGTATGAGCCCAGGTTCCCTGTTAGATGCTTTCCTCATTTCATGGAGTCTGGGGATAATGTTCTCTTATCCTCCATTCCTGTTAATATCAAGGGTCCTGAGAAAACAGAGGGTTCAGCAATAGTGATCAGACACTCTTGGTGTTCAGACCTAACAAACATGTCAACTCAGCTCCTGATCACATCTGTCTTATCTGATATGATCTTGCAGACCAAAGGGCTATATTTTTCACCTGGACCCGGTATCATTGCATGTAACGGTAACTTCCATCAAAAGAAACTGTTCAGGTGATCCAGAATATTTTGGTGCATAACAGAAAAGACTCCACTAGTCTCAGCTATTCAGCTAAATGTATTTGGGCAGTACAGTGTAATCTTGTCCCCCTTAAAAGCCTTAATTCCTGATTGTCTAGACTGTTTGCTACTCATAAAACGTTCAGGGCTATCCATCAGCTGCATATGGGTACATTTAGCAGCAATACCAGCACATCATCTGTTCATTCAGGGTCACACAATATTTTCCTCTTCTATAGTTGCAAAATTCCCAGAGGGCCTCATTTGTGTCTTTCCCCAAATTCAGGAGCCCTGTCCTTGGGATCTCAACATAGTCTTTGCTGGTTTAATGGAACCACCCTCCCCCTTTTGAGAACCTAGCAACTTGTTCTTTATACCATCTCTCTCTGAAGACTGCCTTTTTACATCAGCTTGAAGGGTAGGGGGAATTTAGGCCCCAATAGCTGGCCCACCTTACACTGCATTTCATAGGGATAAGGGAAGCTTAGACCGCACCTTAAGCTTTTAACTAAGATTGTCACAGATTTTCATTTAAATTAGCTGATTAACCTGCCAGTTTTCTTCCCTAAACCCCACTCTAAATTCAGGGAAGCCAAACTGCACACAATTGATATGGTTAGAGCTCTGTAATATTACCTTGACAGGATAAGACCCTTTGGAACTTTCATTAAATCATAGAATATCAGGGTTGGACGGGACCTCAGGAGGTCATCTAGTCCAATCCCCTGCTCAAAGCAGGACCAATCCTCAGACAGATTTTTACCCTAGTTCCCTAAATGGCCCCCTCAAGGATTGAACTCACAACCCTGGGTTTAGCAGGCCAATGCTCAAACTACTGAGCTTTCCTTTCCCCCGGGATGTTCATCTGTAGACAGAGTGTCTTAATGGGTATTTAATTGTATTCACTCATGCTATAAAATAGCTAGATTAACTTCACCCATGTAGGTTAGAGTCCATTCCAGTAGGACTGATGGCAGCTTCTGTGTAAAATATCTCAGAAATGTGCAGGGCAGCTGTGTATGGAAATCAGTCCACACTTTCACCCAGTGATATCTCTTAGGCTTGAGGTCTCAAAATCTAATGCTCACTTTGGCAGAGCTGTCTTGAAATCATCATTTAAAGTAGATTTCTAGCACTCATCTCTTGATTTTGAAGTCACTGCTTACTAATCACCAGAAGTAGAATCCAAGTGACCAATCATTTGAGGAGGAAAGAAAGGTTCTTCTTCGAGTGCTTGCTCATATCCATTCCATTAGGTGTGTGCGTGCCGCGTGCACGATCGTCGGAAGATTTTCTACCCTAGCAACACCGGCGGGTCGGCTGTGGAGCCCCCTAGAGTGGCGCCTTCATGGCGCTGAATATATACCCCAGCCGACCCGGCGCCCCCTCAGTTCCTTCTTACCGCCCCTGACGGTCGTTGGAACTGTGGAGCGCTGCTTAGCTGTTCTCCACTCTCCCTAGCTTAGTTTGTTGTATCACAGTTATAGTTATAGTTATAGTTCTAGTGTTTATAGTTAAATAGTTAAATAGTTTAAAAGTTGTTCTAGTTGTTCTAAGTAGTTCAGGGGATTAAGGGGGTCGTCTCCCCCTTTCTCCCCCGGCCGCGGGGCCGGGCTCATGCCCAACGCTCCCGGCTTCAAGCAGTGCGCCTCCTGCGCTAAGCCTATGCCCACGAGCGACCCGCACGACTCCTGTCTGAAGTGCCTGGGAGAGTCCCATCAAACAGACAAGTGCAAGATCTGTAAGGCCTTCAGACCAAGGACCAAGAAGGAGCGGGACTTTCGGCTCCGGCAACTCCTGATGGAGGCGGCACTTAGTCCGGACGCTCCATCTACAAGTCAGGCCCCGGCACCTAGCACCTCGGTGCGCAGTGCCCCGGCGGCACCGGCTATGACGACCACGCGAGTGGCGTCAGACAAACCTCCCTGGCACCGGACCTCGTCGGCACCGCAAGCAGTGCCTCGGCGCCGGTCATTATCCCCGGGGCATAAAAAAGCCCATAAGACGGGGACATCCGTGCCGAAGACGCCGGCTCCCCCAGTGCCGGGGGTAGAGCCGCGTCCGCCGGTGGAGCACCGGAAACAGGTGCCTCCAGCACCGTCGACTCCGGCGCCGAGGCCGTTGAGTCCGGTGCAGATAGCGTCTCCACCGAGACCGGCGGTGATACAGTGCCTCCCGTCGACTCCAGAGACCTTCGCGGCGGCGAGAGACTTAATAGCTCTCACGGAGCCGGCACCGCCTCAACCACCGGCACCGACTGCACCGTTGACTCGCCCGGTCCAGTCGAGGGGGAAACCTGCCTTGATGCGCCCTCCATCGCAAGGGCTGGAACCTCGGCACCGATCCAGGTCCCGAAGCAGGTCCCCACGCCGCTCGCAGTCCCGGCACCGAATATCGCCTCGGCACTGGTCGTACTCGCGGCCAAGATCTTCTTCGCGGCACCGCTCTACGTCTCGGCACCGCTATGATCGTCGGCACCAATCAACGTCGAGACGTAGTTCTCGGCACCGCTACGGTCGACGCTCGACGTCGAGAGGCCGCTCCCGGCACCGGGCATACTCCAGGTCCTCGTCGAGGTCCAGATCCGACTCCCGGCACCGACGAGGTCATCGGCACCGGTCGCGGTCCCGGCACCGATCGCCGGCACCGCGTAGAGATAGATCATCTCCGGACCGGCACCGTGCGGCACCGCAGCCAATGGGAATCGTCTCGACGCTCTCGGCACCGCCGTGGCCATCGAGATCGGTGTCCCACTCCTCGGAGGACCTCTCGAGATCGGCATACCCCCCTCAGGGGCAAGCCGAGGAACAGGACTTGGGCCATTGGCAGGAGATGGCAGAGGACCATTCTCATGGCCCATCTCACTGGTCGTTTTGGACCCCGTGGGCGTACCATCAGGCGCAAGGGGCTCCAATTGCTTCGACCTCTCGCTCCGGTCACTCCATCAGAGGGGCCCCGGAGTCCACCATTTCTCGGCCTCCGCCAGGGGGCATGGAGGCTTCTGGGTCCGGACCACCTGACGCCCTGGACCCAGGCACAGGTGATGCTCCAGCCCAGGAACAGGGAGACCAGGACCAGCCCTTGGATCCTGTTCCACCGGAGGCATCTTCCTCTTCTTCTCCGGATGAGGCAGTGGCGGGCACATCGTGCACAGGCCCACCTCCAATAGATCTTCGGGCTCACCAGGATCTTCTGCGCAGGATGGCCCGTAACATGGACCTGCAGGCGGAGGAGATAGTGGAGGTGCACGACCCGATCGTGAATATCCTTGGAGCGGATGCCCCATTGAGGGTGGCGTTACCCCTGATCCGCACGATTCAAACAAATGCGGATACGATATGGCAAACTCCTGCCTCTATCCCACCCACTGCGAGAGGGGTGGAAAGGAAATACTTTGTCCCGTCTAAGGACTACGGGTACTTGTATACCCACCCCCAACCGTGTTCACTGGTGGTGGCATCAGTGAACGCACGAGAGCGCTACGGCCAGCAGGCTGCAGCGCCTAAATCAAAAGAGGCTAAGCGGCTCGATTTGTTTGGCCGTAAGGTTTACTCAGCCGGAGGGCTGCAACTTAGAGCGGCGAACCAACAGGCGCTACTGAGCCGCTACAATTTTAACTCCTGGAACTCTATGGGGAAGTTTAAGGAGTTGATTCCCCAGGAGTCCAGGGAAGAGTTTGGAGCCATGGTAGAGGAGGGCAAGAAGGTGGCTCGGACCTCCTTGCAGGCCTCCTTGGACATAGCAGACTCAGCTGCGAGGACCCTGGCTTCGGGTATCGCTATGCGCAGGATCTCCTGGCTTCAGGTTTCGGGTTTGCCTCCGGAGCTGCAGCAAACCCTACAGGATCTGCCCTTTGAGGGACATGGATTGTTCTCAGACAAGACGGACTCTCGCCTGCAGAGCCTCAAGGACTGGAGAACAATCATGCGCTCCCTGGGGATGCATGTTGTGGGCCCTCAGCGCAGACCATTTAGGCCGCAGCCTCAGCGCTTCTACCCCCCCCCCCCCCGCCTCGTCAGAGACAAGACTCGGCCCGGAGGCGAGGGCGAGGTGGTAGGAGAAGATGGGCTGGCCCTCAACCCGGTCAGAACCAGGGACCACCAAGACCACCTTCAGGTCCTAGACAGAACTTTTGAAGGTGCGGTCGAGGACGGCGCCCCAGTCATCCCCCAGGATCCAGCCCCCTCCTTTCAGGATCGTCTCTCCCACTTCCACCGCGCTTGGTCCCTTATAACTTCGGACTGTTGGGTCCTCCGCACGGTGGAGAGGGGATACGCTATCCAGTTTTCTTCTATCCCCCCCTCCCACCCCCCTTCCCCGTCCCTCTTCAGGGACCCTTCTCACGAGCAACTTCTTATACAGGAGGTTTCTACGCTCCTGGCCATGGGGGCCATAGAGGAGGTTCCAATAGAGTTAAGGGGCAGGGGATTTTATTCCCGTTACTTCCTGATCCCCAAGTCCAAAGGAGGTCTGCGGCCCATCTTGGACTTGCGCGGACTCAACAAATTCGTAGTAAAGTTGAAGTTCCGCATGGTCTCTTTGGGGGCCATTATCCCTTCCCTCGATCCTGGAGACTGGTTCGCCGCCCTCGACATGAAAGACGCATACTTTCACATCTCAATTTACCCACCTCACAGACGCTTCCTGCAATTCGTGGTAAACGCGGTGCACTACCAATTTGCAGTCCTTCCCTTCGGCCTATCCTCGGCCCCAAGAGTGTTCACGAAATGTATGGCTGTTGTGGCAGCGTACCTTCGTCGGCAAGGGATACAGGTGTTCCCGTACCTAGACGACTGGCTGGTACGCGGTCGCACCAAGGAGCAAGTTCAAGCTCACGTCCACATAATAGTGCACACATTCAACGAGTTGGGCATCCTACTCAACAAGGACAAATCCACTCTAGAACCTACCCAGAGAATAGAATTCATAGGCGCAGTTCTAGACTCCAGACGTGCACAAGCCATCCTGCCAGACAACCGATTTGGCACCATCACGAGCCTCATTCAAGGGCTCCAGGCGTTCCCAACTACCACGGTGAGGTCGTGCCTTACCCTGCTGGGTCACATGGCTTCCTGCACGTACGTAACCAGGCATGCCAGACTTCGGCTTCGCCCACTCCAGACCTGGGTGTCGTCAATATATCGACCACATCGGGACAGCCTGAACATGGTGGTCACGGTCCCGATCTCGGTCCTGACCTCCCTCACCTGGTGGCTAGATCACAATGTGGTCTGCGAGGGGATGCCATTTCACGCCCCACAACCCTCTCTGCACCTGGTCACAGACGCTTCATCTCTGGGTTGGGGCGCCCATCTCAACGAACACCATACCCAGGGCCTGTGGACTGCACCCCAGCTAGCCCTGCACATCAATGTTCGGGAACTGATGGCGGTGCGCCTGGCGTGCCAGGCATTTCTCAACCTCCTACGTGGCCGATGTGTGTTAGTTCTCATCGACAACACCACGGCCATGTTTTACATCAACAAGCAAGGAGGAGCACGTTCGTCAATTCTATGCCAAGAGGCCATTCGCCTGTGGGACTTCTGCATCGCCCACTCAATCCATCTCACGGCATCGTTCCTCCCTGGAGTCCAGAACACTCTAGCGGACCGACTCAGCAGGTCCTTCCAGACGCACGAGTGGTCTATCCGTCCGGACATCATACATTCCATCTTCCAAAAGTGGGGGTTTCCCCAGATAGACCTGTTTGCATCTCGAGACAACAGGAAGTGCCACGTGTTCTGCTCCCTACAAGGTCGAGCTCCGGGCTCCCTCTCGGATGCGTTTCTCCTTCCCTGGAAAGACCACCTGTTTTATGCCTTCCCTCCGTTTCCTCTGGTCCACAAGGTACTGCTCAAATTGCGCAGAGACCAGGCACAGGTAATTCTGGTCGCTCCAGCGTGGCCGAGACAACATTGGTACACCACACTGTTGGAACTCTCGGTTCAGACACCGATCCCGCTTCCGTTGTGTCCGGATCTCATCTCTCAGGACCACGGCCGGCTGCGTCACCCCGACCTGCAATCACTCCACCTCACGGCGTGGCTGCTCCATGGTTCACCCAGGCAGAGCAGCAATGCTCGCACTCTGTCCAACAGATTCTGCTGAGCAGTAGGAAGCCCTCAACACGCACCACGTACCTGGCCAAGTGGAAGCGGTTCTCCTGTTGGTGCGAACAACGAGCCATGTCCCCGTTGCAGGCACCCATTCCTCTCATTTTGGAATATCTCCTCTCCCTAAAACAGCAGGGGTTGGCGATATCTTCAATTAGAGTTCACCTGGCCGCTATATCGGCCTTTCACCCAGGGGAACTCGCGTCCTCGGTATTCTCTAACCCGATGGTCGTTAGATTCCTCAAGGGCTTAGACCGGATGTACCCACAACAACGTCAGCCCGTTCAGACGTGGGACCTCAACCTGGTTCTCTCCAAGCTCACAGGTCCTCCATTCGAGCCACTGGCCACCTGTTCACTTTTGTACCTATCCTGGAAGACAGCCTTCCTTGTAGCCATCACCTCAGCAAGGCGCGTTTCTGAACTCAGGGCGCTTACATCCGAGCCCCCTTATACAGTTTTCCATAAGGATAAAGTGCAGCTTCGTCCACATCCTGCCTTTCTCCCTAAGGTGGTTTCTCCTTTTCATATCAACCAGGACATCTTTCTCCCGGTCTTTCATCCCAAACCACATGCCACTCGCCAGGATCAACGTTTGCATTCCCTGGACGTACGAAGGGCCCTGGCCTTCTATATTGACCGCACAAAGCACTTTAGAAAGACGACGCAACTCTTCGTTGCAGTGGCCGACCGAGTGAAAGGCTCACCGGTCTCCTCACAACGCCTATCCTCCTGGATTACGTCTTGCATCCGGACTTGCTATGACCTGGCAGGTGTCTCAGCACCGCACCTCACCGCTCACTCCACGAGGGCCCAGGCTTCCTCGACGGCTTTCCTGGCACAAGTTCCGATCCAGGACATTTGTAGAGCAGCGGTTTGGTCATCAGTCCACACATTTACAGCTCACTATGCACTAGTGCAGCAGTCCAGAGACGATGCTGCTTTCGGATCAGCGGTTTTGCACATAGCAATGTCTCACTCCGACCCCACCACCTAAGTTGGGCTTGGGAGTCACCTAATGGAATGGATATGAGCAAGCACTCGAAGAAGAAAAGACGGTTACTCACCGTTGTAACTGTTGTTCTTCGAGATGTGTTGCTCATATCCATTCCAAACCCGCCCCCCGTCCCCACTGTCGGAGTAGCCGGCAAGAAGGAACTGAGGGGGCGCCGGGTCGGCTGGGGTATATATTCAGCGCCATGAAGGCGCCACTCTAGGGGGCTCCACAGCCGACCCGCCGGTGTTGCTAGGGTAGAAAATCTTCCGACGATCGTGCACGCGGCGCGCACACACCTAATGGAATGGATATGAGCAACACATCTCGAAGAACAACAGTTACAACGGTGAGTAACCGTCTTTTACTTACCCTACAGTAACTATGGTTCTTTGATTCTCCAGCTCCTCTTCCTCCTTCCCTCATTACTATGGAGCCCTGTGCCATCTGGATTCTGTATGGGTGCAGGAACTGATAGTGGTTGGGCCTGCTCCACACTTTATGCCATTGGGTGACAGGGGAATGAGGACATCCAGGGTACTTCAGTGGACACTGCTGGCTAAAAGAATCTGATCTTGTGTGCATGGGGTGCATGTTCACCAGAAGTGGAATCTGTGTGGACAACAGACCTCCAAGAGCCACAGTCACTGTAGGCTAACTGTTCTTTGTTGTTAGTTAATTGTATTAGTGTCCACAGGATAGGATCAGGATCTGAAGAAAAAGCTTACCTTTTTTAAAGTATATTCACATGTTTACCTTTGTATTTTCAATAAGTTTTTCAAGCAAAGATTTTGAAGTTGGACTGAAATGGTTATCTTGAAAGATTACACAGTGCTTCCTCGTGAAAGGTCATCTTTTACAAGCAGTTACCACACAATCATCCCTCAGACTCCAGTTTTCCATACAGCATATTTAAGCCCTGATTCAGCAAGGTACTTATGTAAATGCCTAACATTATGTATATGAGTAGCCCCTTTGACTTTAATGGGACAGTGCATTTGCTTAAAGTTAGGCTCATGCTTACATACCCTGCCAAGCTGGTGCCTAGAATATAAAATAATGGTGGTATTTCACATATCAGCGTATGGCAGCTGCTGGACTTATTCATGGCCATCAATGGAGCCTTGTGCTGCAATGTGTACCATTGTTGCTATACATTGATATGAAATCACTTTTAGTACAGTGCCTGGAAAAGAGCTTGCTTATTTTGCATTAAAAAAAGTAAGTACAACTGCATGATCCTTCTTGGTGTAAGAAGTTCAGGATGTTCAGTATCCTTTTCACATTGTAGTTCTTGATAACTATACATAAAATGTAGATTAACCTAAGTAACATTGATTCATTGTAATATCCCACTCCAGAGGGGACATGATCTTTCTTTTTGTAACCCTTCCTTAGATTTCTGTTTCTTAATGAGAATAAAGTATACACTTCTTGAGGGACTCCAGCTAAAGAGAACGGTTACAAATACTTGAGTAATACAGAATCTGCAAACCAGAAATTTCATATTAATTATCATTGTGATACAGCCATATACAAGGACTTAGTTGTGATGGTTAAAATATGATTCACCTAGAAAGACTTTGAAGAACAGCATATATCAGCTGTTCAGCTGAAGGCTTCTTTTGTATTTACTGTTAAGCAGTTTTTACTGTTCAGATTCTGTCATGCATTAAGTGTATACTTCATTCTCATTATATGGATGTTTATTTAACTCTCTAGTATACAGCTGTAGTATTCTCTTCAGCAACTATAAACCCAGTTATAGTCCCCCCTCATTATAAAAACACCTTTTTTCTCAGGCAAAATATTCTGAAGATAGTGATGTGCTATTGTATACGGTATTATATAATTCCATTACCTCTTTTGGACATTAGTTTAAATGGAGCTTCCCCAGTGCCCTCTAATTTTTGAGCCATGAATGCAACCACGGGGTTAGCTCAATTGTCAGTGAGTCAGTATCATATTTTTTCAAGGAGAAACTTCTGTCAGTAGATTTGGAGTGTGCCATCTGGGAGCAAACTTGGTTAGGCAGCAATTTTTCTTGAATTTAAGACAGCTGCAATTATAAGCATTCCACAAAATTGTATTTTTTTAATTAGGCATGAGGCATAACAAGGAATAGCTTCACATTAAGTTTTGGGGAACCAATAAAAATTAAACAAGCCTTATTATTAGAAAAAAGAAGAACAGGAGTACTTGTGGCACCTTAGAGACTAACAAATTTATTAGAGCATAAGCTTTCGTGGACTACAGTCCACGAAAGCTTATGCTCTAATAAATTTGTTAGTCTCTAAGGTGCCACAAGTACTCCTGTTCTTCTTTTTGCGGATACAGACTAACACGGCTGTTACTCTGAAACTTATTATTAGAATTTCACAGAGCTGTAGAAAGGTGTTGCAAGTATTCTTTTATCATATGGTTTTACCACTTTTTTTGTATGGTATTGCACTACATAAACCCTTGTATTTTTATATACATTGAATCTCTTCATGTAAATTAATATATTTTCCAGGGTTATTTTTTGACTAATATATCAGTGTATATGTATTATCTGTTTAGACATCTAGCCAAAAACAACTAATTCATATATTTGCCTTAAACTACTTTTTTTTTTTTTTTAAGTTTCATTTGCTAGGTATTAATCTTGCATATTGCTTGGATGTTTAGACTTACAACATGTTTGCATCTGCTTTGCTCATGTAAGGTGGAGAAAATTCCATATTTACTCATAATAAAAGTATTAGAGAAACTGTCAATAAATTTTCTGTCATAATTGAATCAGATGATATCTAAATTGTTGATAATGTGATCTGCTCGTTAAACAAAAGTGTCTGGAGAAAATGATGGATTAATTGACTGATGGCTAAGGTTTCTCTCAAATATAATGGTTTACCCAGTTTGATTTGATTTGTGTAAAATAACTTTCTCTAATAAACAATTTGCTCAGAGGCAATAGAGGAAATGAATGGTTATCAAACCAAACTTAATTAGTGTATCCTAGATTGATATTACTCGGGGAGTCTTCGTTTTAATTGTGGAGGGCTGGATACAAAGGGTTCGGTTCATTATATTTTTCCTTTATAAACACTATTGTGTAACTACCTATGGAATAATAACATGTGATTTCATTTTAATAAATGCTTGTAAAGTGAATTAGCTAATTATGCCAGGCTAAAAATGATTCCTTTAATTATTTTGGATATTTAACTGGTACTTCAGTTTTATTATTGTTAGTCTGTAAATGTGATTTGTATTAGCTCTGCCAAACTAATTATAATATATAACTTAAACAATTTGAACAGGTTTGTAATGCTTCTAATGGACCTTTCTGTGCTAAGTAAAACATTTGTATTACACAAAGTATACATATGAAGAGGGAATTGTTATCGTAGATTCGCTATAAGAAAGCGAAGACCAGTAATGGCAATATTTTTTCTTTAAAAATATATTGTGATTAAACAGAGAATTTGAAACCGTTTAAAAGAACCCTTGCATAATCTTGTGCAAAACCTCAACTTATTTCCTTCAGAACCAGGTTGATAGGTAACATAACTCTTTAAGCCACACTATCAAGTAGTTTAATTACAACTAACTATTGGGCCTAAAGTAAGGTTTTTACAAAACATACTATTGATAGAACTGTTTTCAGAATAATTTATTGAGGTGCTGACTTAGCAATCCATCCCTATTGAACAAAGCAGTTAATGGAATTTAAGTGCATCATAGTCTTCAGAAGTTAAGGACGTGCTTAACGGGTTTGCTGAATCATAGCACTCAGCACCATGCAGGATTGAGTTTTAAGACTGTCAGTTTAGGCTGAATATTTTGGTTTGGTTTAAAAAAACCCACAAAATAGTATTGGTAGAAATGTTTTCTGAATTTTGTCTCTATACATGTCTATGGAAAAAAACTATTGTTTAGAAGTTAATTTAAAAGTAGAAAAATCACATTAAGGGTGAAGAGTAAATTAGGGGTTTATAGTTATGTCTTTTTGAATAATCTAAGTTGTTAGCAGTACAAGTAAGCAAATTCATTTTTCTTAAATATAATTTTTCCCCTTTTAGGTTATTTAAATGTACTGTAGGTAATTTAATTTTATAGATACCTGAAAAATCTTTCAGTAGAAATCTCATAGTAGAATGAATGAAGAGTTGTTTTTTGCTTGTTTGTTTCACCTATATGTGTTCATTGTCTGTGGGTTTACAGTCTCACTTTGGAGCCTGAAAACTTATGTACATAAATTACTGTGTATGGAGATGACTGTACTTTTTAATCTGTTTGAATGACAGAAAACTACTACAAAGTGGGATGCTAAGCATGTCTTTGGAGCAGAAATGAACCCATACAAAGTCTTCAAAATTAAAAATAAATACAGTAAGCCTTCATGAATGCTTTCTGATGTATGGCTACTTATATAGGGAATATGCACATCGATTCCCAATTTGTAGGTCTTCAAAAAATTTTTTACATAACTGCATCTTCGCTGTGATTCATCCTTGCTTTCCAAGAACAGCCTTTGTTAGAGGATATAGTAATCATTAAAGTAATAAAAAGTGCTCTCATTTAGTTCAACAAATTACTCTTTAAGCATAGTTTTAAGAAAATAAAGAGAATCTAACAAGTCCTAGGACACTAATCAAACACCAAAGCCCAAGAGTGAAATCCTGGTCTCACTAAAGTCAAAGGCAGTTTTCCATTGACTTCAGTGGGGCTAGGATTTCACCCCAAGTTTTCACTACCATTTCATGTGAAATGGTTTAATTATTATTTTAATAATAAATAATATACACTTAGATGAAAATACAGACGCTCCCCAATTTACGCAAGCGTTGCATAAGTCGGAAACGTATACCCGACCATTACGCCAAAAAAAAAAAAAAAAACCCAACCCCCCCCTCCTATTTCTAGCTTACGGAACTTTTTCCATAAGTTCGGGTTTGCTTAAGTCGGGTTTGCGTAACCCGGGGGGCATCTGTACATTGTTCTAACATTATGGTTTTTCCCCTTCATTGAATCATGCCTTCTATCTCACCAATCCCAGAAATATTTTCAATAATTTGAGAGAGGGGGGTGTCTGCATTGTCCTGCAGAGACAAAAGTGGCAGATAAGGTTTCACCCCTGCCTTCCGGGAACAGCAGCCCAGCACATTTTTATCATTTTATGATAATTTTTTGCAATATAATACCTGTCGTCTCAGCAGAACATTGAGAATGGTGGGTGAAGAGAAGGGCTGTGTATTCAATGGGTGAGATCGTCAACCCTCTCCAGTGCCTTTTAGCTGGGTAAAAAGGGCTGGAGCAGTGTAGAAGGGCCCTAAGGGTCATGTTTCTAGCTGAGGGAGAATTGCCTCAGGCCTGTCTCAGCAGTTCCAGAGCTGAGGCTGGCTTCTAAGCACTCCCTCCCAAGCCCTGGCATTTGGGCATTCCAGGGATGAGATTGGGGGCAGTAGGGATGCGTCGGGTGGGACGTTGAGTGCTTTCAAGAGGTGCAGCACTCAATCACACCTAACATATTTAAACACACTCAAAGTGCATACAATCACTGAATAGATGTAAACGTATAAAATATCATTTTGTTGCCTGTTTAAAAACAAAAACTCAGTTTTGCACCTGTGTTCTCATGCTGTTAATTCAACAAAAACTCACTTATAACCAACACAACTTTAGACATTGTTGAAATCATTGATTACAAATGACAATGTAATACCTTCTGTAGACATGCCGACTCTTTTCTCTGTGGTTAATAATTTATCTACGATCTTTGTTTGATGAATGAGGCATTTCAAACTCTCTGGTTTATACTGAATGTGTAGGGTGAATCGGGTGATGATGGGTGTGTGGTCTATATCTGTGAGATGAGGCGTCTGATTTATTTCAGAGAGACTGAATATGGAAGGTCTCATGAGGTTTCTGCTGTGCAGCTTCTCTGCTTGTAGGTCAGTGCCCCTCATCTGTGGAATTTGGAGATGACCTAGGGTTGCTGGAATTTCCAAAACTAAGCACTGCCATTCAACTCAGGTCACCAGAAATTCAGCCTCTGGCCATGGGACAAGTTGACTGTTCAGTTTCTCCTGACCACTTTTGTTTTATAATTTTTATTCATTTTTATGCAATAGCCTTTTCTTCTATGAAGCTCTGTCTCATGCAGTCTTATAATGAGAACAGTACCTGTGTGATTTTCAGCCCACGGACCTTGACTCCATCTGAAGGGCGGGAATGGGTATTATGCCATTATTTTTCCTTTCCATAGTCTGGCTCTTCATTATAGTATAAGAAGCACTTCAGGTAGTTGGGCCCTGAAGAGAGCCACGTAAGAACTCCATTCCCCATGCAGGTGCACCATCCTGGGATTAAAGAAGGAAAAGTGGGAAATCCCTTCCCAGGTTCAGAATGCCTCCAGATTTACTGAGGGTTTATCCACAGTACCGCTTAAATTGATGTAAATTACATCGCTCAAGGGTGTGAAAAAGCCACACCCCTGAGCAGCATAAACTACATCAACTTAAAGCAGTGTCTACATCATGCTATGTTGGCAGGAGAGTGCTCTCCTGTCGACATAGCACGTCTTCACCAGACGCACTACAGAGGAATGAAGCTGCGCTGATGTAGTGCATTAGTGTAAAGCCTTGAGAGGCATTAGGTCTCTCCTACAGTGCTTACATGGGTGGCAGCCAGCCAAGGAAGCAGGCATCCTTTCAGGCTTCCTGAGCTATCTAGCACACTATTCCCATAATGAGGATACTTGTTCCAGTACAGCTCCTCAGTTGAGTGGTCCCCAGTCCATACTAAATAGCATATAAATAACCAGGATAAATACCATACACAACACACAAATTGAATGCATGACTTTCCCAGGACAGGAAACTAGTGATTTGAAGGAAGCTATTAATATTGAGAATAATAAAATATCATCATCAAGCATTATTAGATACAAGCTTTCCCATACATGCTTCTTTGAAGACATCATAAGATCCAAATGGGGATTTTTACTTAAAAACAAACTTTAAACTAAAATATATGAAAACATAAAGAAATATCCTAAGTTTTGGGAACCTAAGATTGGTGCTGCAGTAGCTCCACCTGTGAAAGACATAGTCTCATCTTCAGAAAGGGAATTTACTTCCAGAAGATCCCAGACCATAAGAGTGAGGACCCACTACAGTATACTCCTGATTATTCTAATAGCATGGGGGACAGGGATTTTATTGTGATTATCAGAAGTTCAGATAATTGAGAGGGCAGAAGCCATTCAGCAGTAGGGAGGCCTCCGCTGTGGCTGGGAGCTGATCTTCCTCCTCGTAGTCCTGGATGGAGTTAGTGGGGTTTTGCTTTGCTCTGCTCACTCACTCCTGTGATAGCTGGGCTGCAGAGGGCTCCCTGTGATGCCGCAGAGCCGGCAACACCCAGTCCCAGCAGGAGTAAGGTGTGGGGCAGAGCAGAGACCCCTGGCCTGGTCTCTGCTCTATTGCGCCAGGACCACAGCCTTCTCTGAACATTGTGCCTGCAGGGATCAGGTGTTGCTGGCCCTGAAACAGAGGAAGGAGCCCTCTGCAGTTCTGCTGTCACAGTCCCACTCAATCCTATGACAGAGGGGCTGCAGAGGGCTCTATGCGCTGCTGCAAGAGCCATTCAGTAGCAGGGTGACCTCCCCTGCAACCTCAGGCTTGTCCTGCTCCTCCGTTTTGCAGTCCTGGCCAAGAGTCTCTGATCTATTATCTGAATCCCTTCCTTGTCCCGCAGCATGAGATATCTGGGAGCAAGGAAGGGATTTGGGTAACAGGGAGGTTCAGATAATATGATTTTGGATGAATGGGACTGTACTGTATATAGCAGTTTCCAAGTCTCAGCTGTAGCCATTTCAGACCAAAAATATTTCCTGTAGTTAGTAAGGAAGATCATGTAAGGGAATGATCCTAGGTTTGAGTGTGAGATTTTGCTTTTCATAGAATGGTAGAAGACTAGGGTTGGAAGAGACCTCAGGAGGTAGGGTTGCCAACCCTCCCGCTTTTGCCAGGAGTCTCCTGAAATCACGCTCTATCTTCTGGAGGCTACTTCAGCCAAACCGGGAGATATTGGGCACTAACAGTCCGGTGCCGCAGTGGAGCTAAGGCAGGCTCCCTTACCTGCCTTGGCTCCATGCCACTCCCGGAAGCGGCCAGCACCATCCCTGTGGCCCCTGGAGGGGTGAGGGGGAGGGTTCTCCCTGCGCTGCTCCAGCCCCGAGCACTGACTACACAGCACCTGTGTAGCTGCGGGGCGGTGCCTGCGGACAGCGGCATGCAGAGACTCCCTGGCCCCGTGGCTTAGAAGGTGCTGCCAGAGGGATGTGCTGGTCACTTTCAGGAGCCACCTGAGGTAAGCACCGGCCCCCTGATCCCCTCCTGCACCTGAACTCCCTGCCCCAGGCCAGAGCCCGCATCCCGCACTCGTTCCCAGAGCCCGCACCCTGCACTCTCTTCCGCACCCAAACTCGTTCCCAGAGCCCGCACCCTGCACTCTCTTCCGCACCCAAACTCCCTTCCAGAGCCCACGCCCCCTCCTGCACCCAAACTCCCTCCCAGAGCCTACACCCCACACCCCAAGCCCCGCCCCAGCCTAGAGCCTGCACCCCAGCCCAGAGCCTGCACCCAAACTCCCTCCCAGAGCAGGACCCCACACCCTCCCTCCTGCACCCCAACCCCTTGCCCCAGCATGGTGAAAGTGAGTGAGGGTTGGGGAGAGTGAGCGACAGAGGGAGGGGGATCGAGTGAGTGGGGTGGGGCCTCGCAGAAGGGGCAGGGTATAGGGTTAAAGGTCTTTGGGTTTGCGTGATTAGACAGTTGGCAACCGTATCAGGAGGTCATCTAGTCCAACCCCTTCCTCAAAGCAGGACCAACTCCAGCTAGATCATCCCCCAGCCAGGGCTTTGTCAAGCTGGACCTTAAAAATCTCCAAGGATGGAGATTCCACCTCGTCCCTAGGTAACCCATTCCAATGCTTCACCATCTTCCTAGTGAAATAGTTTTTCCTAAGATCCAACCTAGACCTCTCCCACTGCAACTTGAGACCATTGCTCCTTGTTCTGTCATCTGCCACCACTGAGAACAGCCTAGCTCCATCCTCTTTGGACCTCCCTTCAGGTAGTTGAAGGCTGCTATCAAATACTCCCCTCACTCTTCTCTTCTGCAGACTAAATAACCCCAGATTCCTCAGCCTCTCTTCATAAATCATGTGCCTAAGCCCCCTTATCAGTTTTGTTGCCCTCCGCTGGACTCTTTCTAATTTTTCCACATCCTCCTTGTAGTGTGAGGCCCAAAACTGGACACAGTACTCCAGATGAGGCCTCACCAATGTCGAATAGAGGGGAATAATCATGTCCCTCAATTTGCTGGCAATGCTCCTACAAATGCGACCCAATATGCTGTTAGCCTTCTTGGCAACAAGGGCACACTGTCGACTCATATCCAGTTTCTCGTCCACTGTAATCCCCAGGTCCTTTTCTGCAGAACTGCTGCTTAGCCAGTCGGTTCCCAGCCTATAGCAGTGCATGGGATTCTACAGTCCTAAGTGCAGGACTTTGCACTTGTCCTTGTTGAACCTCATCAGATTTTTTTTGGTCCGTATCCTCCAATTTGTCTAGGTTACTCTGGACCCTATCCCTTTTGGCACCATTTGTGGAATGGTATTGTTTCTGGAGTGTATATGGAAAATAAGGTATAATAGAAGAAATCTGGGCCTTATTGAAGTCTATGGGAGTTTTGGCACTAACTTCAATGGAGCCAGGATTTCAATCAAAATGTTTTATTCTTGACTAGTGTGAATTTAGGTAGGGAGGTCTGAGTCACATATTTTTATGTAATGGACAAGAAACGAAATAGTGGGATGTCTCCACCATAATGAATGGTGAACTAGATAATGCACAGTGGCAGGTTCTGTTATTGGTTTGTGTTTGATGGTAGACCATATTGGAAATGTATAGTGTGTAATATGGGTATTGATAAAAGAGTTGCTAGTCCATAGGTTGAGGCTGGGTGCCACTTCAGGGACATAATTAAGGTTTTTCTGTTGGTCTATTTATTTTCCACATTCATATTTATTTAGAGATTGATAAATTCTGAAATATCTTTATAGCTCACACAGTCGTCCCTTCACCATTAATCTTCACCAAATACTTCTTGTTAAACTGTAACTTTCCTTAGAATGACCACGTTTTAAATTTAAATACCATCTTTACCTATAGGTTAATCAAGTTCTTATTGGTTTTATATATAATTTTCATAGCAAGATATACTGAACAGACCAAGCTTATATGTAAATAAGCATTTTTTGAAGAACTATGCCTGTTTTTGGAATTTTTTCAATAGTGTCTGTAGTAACATCTCTGAATTTGGTTGGTAAATTCTCTCACTTCTTTTTTCCTCTTCCCTCTGCCTCTCAGCACAATATTAAAGTTGGTCCTGGAAAACAGAAATCAAGAACTAGTAGGAAAACTCACATTAGTACTAACTAACATGTATATCTTTAAAAAAAAAAAATAGAAATGTCCTCTGATTGCTTTAGTTAAGTCTGACAGTTTTCAAATATAGAACCTAATTTCATTAGGAAGTCTTATTCATTCTATTAAAGAAAACATTTGTACATAAATTTATGTCCCACAGTCATGAAATGATTAAAGATTCGTTTGCTTTTTGCAAGTGTGTTTTTATGGGTCAGTGAAAGATAGTAGTTTTATTTAATAGCAAATAAGTGCAAATCATAAAGTGCTGCTAAAACTTTCAGTTGGATTAAAAATGCAAGTTTTTCCTGAAAGCATTAAAACTTTAGCATCAGGATTGAAAATCTGTCTTATATTTATTTAAAGAAATATTATAGGATTTACATTACAAAACAGAAAGCAGTCTTGCAAAAAACTGATGGTATCTATAAGATAAAATTGTTACAAGCATAATGAGCATAGTTAGGGGAAATGCTTCTTAAATATTTTAAGCTAATGTATATAGAATGTTTTTTTAGCAGTTCAATTCCTAAGTATATGATAAAGAGATATATTTGGTATCCTTTTACTGTGTGTGAACTCATTTAATTTCTATTATTCGATATGCTGGGAAACTCCTATGTCAGCTGACTGGTATAAACTGATAAGTATTTCATATACATTCATATTAAATTATCTCTCACTACATACCATAATTAACCTATATTTATCAAATAACTGTACAATCAAATGCCACATCACCTAGTGTTTTGTAATTACAGTGTGTGTGCAGGGAATTACGTGAATTTTTCAGATTATTCTAAGCATGCAAAATCATGACTTCGTGCGGGTTGAGGGTAACTAGTATCTCTCATGATCAGGTCATAAAAGTGTACATAATTCCCTGTTTAATTAATGGCTGATCAAGGACAACTCTTTAAAGTCAATCAAGATCTTTTGTATCACTACCAGAAGTTGAATCATAAGCACTCCTAATAGATTGGCTTCAGTCCTATTTGATTCCCAGTAGACAACTGGATTACATGTGGCTCTTGATAAATAAATTGCCTTACTGGTATTTCACACCCAGAGATTGACTCCTCCAGTTTCTTTATCGGTGTCTTGAGGATGAGGATAGAATTAAAAAGCTAGGCACATTTCAAATCATAATTGTGTACATTGTTATTTTGAGTCAAAAGGATAACCAACTAGTAATGAATTAATTAGACAAGCACAGGAACTATTAGGGTTTTACCGTGTCTGAAGGTCTTTAATGTATGTATGCAGGGTGATGTCCTGAGTCTTTTCTTGTTTAGCTAGAATGCTATGGTATCTCATCCAGACAGTAAACTCACCACACAAGTTACCTTTTGATTAACAGGTGGGGAATGAGATGTTCCTTTAACATTGTTAGCTGTTAAAATGTTATCTAGAAAAATTCCTATCCTTCATTTATAAAGATTGCAAAAAATTTTGCTTTGTTGGATGAAACAGCTGCGTGGACAGCCATTTTAAAAGTTGTTTTCTTATTGCTAAATAGCAACAACAAAAGTAGATGTTGTATGATAGTTTCTGTGTCTAGAAACTTCTACTGACAAACTATGTAGAATGCATATAGCAGGATTATTGAGGCATCTCTTGTATTTAATCCACACATGGATGCAAAAAAGACACTGCCCATGTAGACTCATCCCTGAAGAACAAAATTTTATCATCTCATTTAGTAGGCCACCACCAAAGAAGCAAGCCAGAAGATTGACAGAATCCACCTTGTAACCAAGAAGAATTATGTTTAATATGTTTCATTGCATCTATAACATTCAAAATTAGACTTGGAAAGAAACAGCTAATAAACACATTTTGAAGCATTATTTGTGCTTAGTGAGCTTTGTATGCTTTTTATGAAAAAATGATGCTCTGTAGCACCCTTGAAACAACATTCAGAAGTACATCAATGAAATTTGTAAGCACAGAAATTCGCACATGTAATTAGCCATTTATGTGTTTAAATGCAGGTTCCTGTATGCCCTCAAAGGTGTATTTACAAGTTTTGCCAGTATATTTATGAAGGCTTCTCTGAAAATTTGTCCTTTGTCGTTTGATTCGGTCTCAATACTTAATCAAATGTTGTAGTTGTTTAGCTGTGATATTTCTATTGCCATAGGCAATCTTTTTATAATAAACTTACAGCAAGTAAAGGGTATTGTATTTAAAACATAAGCCTTGAGAGTCAGGTGATCTGGGTTCTGTTCCTGGTTCCACCATAAAATTCCTTGGTGACCTTGGACAAGTTGCTTAAACTGTGTCCGCTTCTGAGCTGAACAGTAAACTAGACCTGACAAGCCTCCCATTTGTGAGATACTCACTTTAGTCTTTTAAAATATTTGAGATCCTCAATAGGTGTTCTATGAGTGCAAAGTGGTGTTGGTTCTTGTGATTACTATAAAACACAGTCCAAAAGTATACATGGGGAGGGATTTTTAAACAAAAGAATTTTTTTCATTGAAAAATGTCAGTTAATCAAAATGTATCGGAGTCAATTAAACTTTTGTCAGGAAGGTTTCTCAGGTCCAGGATGGATAGCAGAGTGGTTTGGGCACTCCCCTGGGATGTGGGAAACCCAAGTTCAAGTTTCTGCTCTACCTGATTCAGATTAATGACTTGAGCCTAGGTCTCTCGCACCCCAAGTGAGTGCTCTAACTGCTGGGCTATAGACTTCACTTTATATAAAGAATTGTAATAGTCACTGGGCCAGAGAGAGGGAGAAACTGACTCTCTAGCTTGGTGGTGTGGGAGACCCAGGTTCAAGCTCCAGCTTTGAAACAAGCCAATATATCTCAGGTGAGTGCACTTACCCCAGACTATTGATTATTCTGGGGGTGGGTCTCTCTCCCTTATGTTTTTAGTGAAAATTTTTGAAAAGTCTCCTTTTTGTTCCACATTGAAATGAAAACAAAATGTCAATTTTTCACAAAATGGAATTATTTTTCCAGCCAGCCCTATCCACAAAGAGCTTTTTCCAAACGGTTTCTCTTTCCCAGCAGTTTACTATACATACAAAGTTCCTCTCAGTTTACTGTGCGTATTTTTATCTGTGTCTGGGCAGAAGATTACTGGTATTGCGTCATACATGATATGAATTGCATCATGTTATTCCTAGAAGTCATGGATGATGCAATCATAAGGAAGCTTACATCACTCTGCTGAACAAATTGCCCTATATCAGCTCTAGAAATCATACAGGGTTGTGCTCTCTTATTTGTCAGTGTTTGATTTTGCAAAGGGACACATTTCGGTTTAGCCAAAGTGAGCAGAGATGCCTCGTAGTTGTGTGAACAGTGCAGATAACTTCTGCTATGTTTGTGGTGAAGTGACTTTTGCATCACAAAAGCGCAGTATAACTATTATGGTTAAGAAAGCCTATCACCTTTATTTTGGCTGCAAAATTGGAGATCAGGACAAGAGGTGGGCCCCACACACATGCTGTAACACTTGTGCAACAAATCTTCACCAGTGGTTGAACAGGAAAAGGAAATCTATGCCTTTTGCAGTGCCAATGATTTGGAGAGAGCCAACAGATCATACCAGCAATTGTTACTTCTGCATGGTGTCTCCAGTTGGGAAAGGTGTGTCAAAGAAGAAAAAGTGGACTGTGCATTATCCAAAGATTCCATCAGCTATACGCCCAGTACCCCACGGAAAAGGACTGCCGGTTCCTGATGCACCAGAATCATTCTCACTTGAGTCAGACGAGGAAGAGGATGAAACTTCTGGTCCTGAACCATCAATGTCACAGGGACCCACATTTTCTCCCATCCTCCTCCTCCTCTGAACCACACCTCATAACACAAGGTGAACTGAATGACCTTGTCAGGGATTTTGAACTACCCAAGAGTAAGGCAGAGCTGTTGGGCTCCAGACTACAGCAGTGGAATCTCCTGGCAGGTGATGTTAGGGTTTCCATGTTCCGTGACCGTCAAAAGGATCTTGTCCCATTCTTCTTCATGGTAGGTGATCTTGTAGCCTGTAACAACATCGATGGTGTGATGGCAGCCCTCAACATTGTTCACGATCCAGAGGAGTGGAATCTGTTCATTGATTCATCGAAGACGAGTCTTAAAGCTGTTTTACTGCATAATGGCAATGTTTTGCCATCAATTCCAGTTGGTCATGCAGTCCATATGAAGGAAACCCATGACAACATGAAACAACTTTTGAGGTGCATAAACTATGACCAACATCAGTGGCAGCTTTGTGGTGATTTGAAGGTTGTTGCTCTCTTGCTTGGTCTTCAGACTGGATACACAAAGTACTGCTGTTTTCTCTGCAAATGGGATAGTCGTGCAAGAGATTCCCACTACATCAAGAAAGATTGGCCACTCCGACAGTCATTGGAGCCTGGGAGGAAAAGTGTTCAGCATCCACCACTTGTTGAATCAAGGAAGATTTTGTTACCACCCTTCCACATCAAGCTGGGTCTGATGAAGAACTTTGTCAAGGCCATTGACAAAACACAAGCAGCTTTCAAGTACCTCCGTGGAAAATTTTCCAAGGTTAAGTGAAGCTAAGATAAAGGAAGGTGTCTTTGTTGGTCCTCAGATTCGTGAACTTCTTCGAGATGATGCATTTGACCATGCACTGCGTGGCAAGGAAAAGACGGCATGGAAAGCCTTCCAGTTAGTGGCAATAAATTTTCTCGGAAACAACAAGGCAGACAACTACAGGTTGTTGGTGGAAAACCTCCTCAAGGCATACAAAAGCCTTGGTTGCAACATGTCACTAAAGATACATTTTTTGCACTCTCATCTAGATTTTTTTCCACCGAACTGCGGAGCAGTGAGCGACTAGCATGGCGAGCGATTTCACCAGGACATTGCAACAATGGAGAAATGCTATCAGGGCAAATGGAGCCTATCAATGCTTGCAGACTATTGCTGGACAGTGACAAGAGATGCTCCATTTAATGAATACAAGAGACAAGCCAAGAAGCGCCGAGTAGATACTGAATAGGACTAAACTATGTACATAAAAGTTTTTTGCCTTTTGTTTCATAATAAATTTTATTTATATAACCCTTTTGCTGATTTTTCAAATGTTACATAAACAGGACAGGTGAAATATTATCATGTAAAGCAACCATAAACACATGAAAAGACCTAGGTTTACAATTTATGATTAAAACTCTACTACCTACACAATATACATAGACATAAAATGTAAAAACTTAAATATCTTAGAAACAGTAGCCAATCAGTTGTTTTAATTGTCATATTTGAATTCAGCACATCAAAATACATAATAAATAGCACATTTTATCTCTGAAGCAGACGACTTCTCAAACATTGGAGACCAGTGTTAGCACTTAGGTTGCCAGCTCACAAGAGAGGCTGAGGGATAGCTGCAATCAATCATAGGCAAGGCTGAGCCCAACTTACCTCAAAGGGCCAGCCAGCCCATGCCATCTTACTAAAGGTGAGAATGAACACAAAAATAGCCAAGTTCAGAAACTAAATACAAAACTCATTTCTCAAAAATTATTGAGGGAAAGCTAAGTTTATGCACAGACACACACAAATCTACGCACACTCACAGAAACATGGAAATATATAAATACCTGTAAACTAATCAAGCTATTTTTTTCTACAAGTTGGGAAAGAAGGAAGCGAGAAAGACTGTTGTTATGTCTATTTTTAAATACTTCATCTATGCTCAAATACTACAGTGATTAGGCCATATAACACAAGAACAGACACCTCCTTAACCCTATGTCATTACAACGGATTAGTGAAATGGAAGCTATTTTTCTATTTATTTCCTATGGAATATGAATTTGTTCTCTTCTCCTCTCCCACCCCATAGTCAGTGGATGTATCATTTTTGTCTTCTGTGTTACAGCAATCTGCCGTGAATTTAAAAACCGTGGATCAAGTTTTAAACTTTATCTGGCTAAATTATACTCAAGCTGGGTGCTTAGATATACAAAATTGGTATTTTCGCAGTTAGCCATCTTTGTACAAGTTTTGCTCGCACAGTTAGTTTATTCCACACTTACAAGATTCCAGTCACCATGGAAGTTTGACTGTACAATGTATCTGCTTCATGCTATTCCTCAAAGTACAACCAGCCTTTTAATACTGATATTATGTACGGCAGATGGCCGGGCATGCAATTTCTAGACATAAGTATTATGTAAAAAATGGGCTATTTCTTTGCTTTTTTTATGGCAAGCATTCAGATTTCTTTTATATCTGTGCCTAATCCTGGTAGTTCCTTCGTAGAACTAAAACATCTGCGGAAGTAATATTTGATTTCTAGATGATTTGATACTTAGAGAATAAAAATAAAACGAGGCTTGGCAGAATTCAGTTTTTAAAATTTTGACAGACGTTATTTTTAAGCAGTTTTTGTCTTTTTATTAATTTTACATTTTCACAGTTGTGGAAAATTATTTTCACAGTTGGGAGCTCATACAATAATTATTTAATGATAGTAGACCTTGAGATTCAAAAAGTTAAGGCTTTAAATTAAAACATTAAAACACAAGTTGTTATTATCACTTGTCAAAGTATAGAAAGTAAATAGTCTTAAATCAAACTCTAGTATGTTCTCAAGCAGCATTTTTTCTTTCTTTGCCTACCTGTAAATTTTGACGGAAATGTTTTTTCACCTGTTTATGTTTACAGTGAAATCGACATTTACTGATATTTACTCATAAAAATCTAATCCTTCCAAGCAAATAAAACCAACACTCCTTGTAATAGTCCAGTCAGCTAGTAAATGGCATTCAGGATTGGACAAGAGGTGACTTTAAGCTTTAATGGAAAAAGCATTTTTAAAAAGGATTGTGTCAAACATAGTACAATAACTCTAAAATAAGAAAGGGCTAGGAGAATGCAAAAGTGAAAGGATGTGCTCTTACCTGTTGCCAAATGTTTTTTCATGTATACATTACAGCTCTTTTTTGTAATGGTCAGTATTATCGTTATTGTGTACTGTTTACATGTCTGACTTCTTGTTTGGATTTTACTTGGTGATTTAGTATTAATTTTTAATGTGAAAGCACTTAGCATTAGGAGTTTGACATTTTGTCTGACCTTAATCACCAGGAGGATCATGAGAGGTTTATTCAGTGGGAAGAGAACTGTTACAGCTCTGACAGAAATGATGGGAAATAAGTAAACAGCCTTTTAAATCTTCACCAGAAATCAATAGGGTTTAAAGATGATGGACGTTGGTGTTTTTTGCTGCTTAAGGACTTCAACCTTTTACGGGAAAATATCTTCTCAAAGTGTCAGCATTTTTCCCCCTTAGCACAATGAATCACCGCTGCAAATAGAACACTCTGCATAGAACGCTCTTCATCATTATTATGATGATGATGTTGTATATGACTGTCTACGATAATGCAAAAGATGTTTTGCACTTTTGTACATAGAGAGATGCAGCCATACTTCATAATGTTGCTAATTATTGTTCCGTATAGGCCAGCAAAATAACTTGGTTCATGATGTTTAAACTGATAAATTTGTGCTGTTCGTTCTGCCATAGAAATGGTTGCTGTTTCTAATTTTTCCTGTTTGTAAGTCGTGTTTTCCTCACATCAGTAGAAATAGCTTTATTTAAGTGACAGTTCTCAACTTCTTTTAGTAACCAAGGATAAAAGCCGCTCTAGAGTCATTGAATCAAAAAGTATTTTAGAAGTGACACAGGTTTTGAGCTGGTGCACAACATATTGTACGGTTTTGCTTTTCATGAATGATTTATTAGACACTAGGATGCTACAGTATTTAGTAATATATCCACAAACAGCTCTATTCAGACCCAAGTATTCATACATTTATGTCATCATCAATCATATGATGTGCTATTTGTTTTATATTATACAATATTGGATTCCATTTTAAAATAGCTAAGTATATAGTAAATTATTTTCAAATATAGTAAAGTAGCTGTTAAATAGTAATTGAGAACTTGACTTTCAAGCTTTCAGTTAATTTTTTTGCATCCTTATGCAGCCATTTACTCTGAATAAAATGAACGGGATTTAATTTGTGATTTGTAGACAACCTTTTACATTAGAAATGATAACTGTAGCAACTATGGTTTTATGCTAATACCTAAGTGTGCCACATATACTTGTAGATAAAATCGTCCCTTAAGACCTCCTGATATAAAGTGATCTTTGATTTAAGGATGCAGTACTTTGGCTACATTTATGTTCAATGATTATTAAACTGGAGTTATTACATACAAGCTGATGGAATATTTTCAGTAGTTTATCTCAATTGATTAGCCATATCGAGTACAGGGTGGTGAGGAACATTTGAAGCAATTCTTCCTTGTTCTTTGTAAAGCAGCCTGTCTCTCCCTGTTTTGCTTTTAGCTTTCCATTTCCCTTTATATTGCATACCAGCAGAACTATAATATAGCTGAATCAGATTAGGATATCAGTTTTGAAAGGTGCTGAGCACTTTCGTCCTGATACAATATCACTTGCGCATGTGCTTAACTTGAAGCACAGCATAGCACTGTGAAATCTATGGAACTACACGTGTGCTTCAAGTTAGACACATACTTAAGTGCTTTGCAGGACTGGGGCCAGAATGCTCAGCACCTTGCAGGGATTTTCATCCTTTTGGACAGTATGTAGGAAAAGCTTCTTGTGGGTGTGCTGCTATCTGGATTTGGACAATGAAAATAGCGTCTCACTTTTGTTTTGGCCACAAAACTAATCTCAACATTTTAAGAATTTGTTAAAGATTGGGATACTATTGTCAGGCAGCTCTTACTCTTTTGAAAATTTATAATCGATACTTAATAACAAATAGTGCACCTAGCTGTAGAACAAAAACAAAGCTAGTGTACATGTGGTGGGCCAGATCTTCAGCTAACATTAATCAGCATAACTGATTTGGTGCAAAATAAGTAGGTAAATATAATGTTGCTTTCTTTGTACTGGACCTTTAAATGTCTAGGAGCCTGCTCCCTGCTGGGAGGAGCTGCCATTTTACTTTCAGTTCATATTCAACCTGTTCAGAAGAGTTGTACACTGTGCTCTCATGGTGACCTTTCTGTTCTTGTTTCAGTATTTTCCCCTAATCGAAAATAAGTAATTTAGAATGAAAAACTGTATTTGCTCTTTATGTATGAAAAACATAACAATACAAGTAGACAATTACTTGTTGATAATACTCAGAAGGTATATGTGTTTTGGGGAGGATAGGGAGCATGGACTTTAAGAACTACTGAGCATTGGTCTAATTCTTTTTCCACTGAAGTCACTGGTAAAGCACCCATTGACTTCATAATAATATTTAGCCCTGCCATGAGGTCCCTTCCAGTTCTATGATTCAGTGAGAGCAACATTAGGCCAACACTCAGCGCTTTTGAAAATAAGCCCTTCATTTTAATGAACTTTACAAACATGAACTAATCCTCGTAACATCCCCATTAAGGAGGCAGTGTTATCCCTGTTACTTATAAGGAAATTGAAATAGAGCATTCATGACTTGTGTCAGGTGACAGAAGGAATGGATGTCAGAACCAAGATTAACGCCAACCAAAAAGACTACACCTCTACCTATAATGTTCGAAGAAATTTTCACCGGTCTATGCTTTATGCAGAAACTTAGATGAACATCAAGGACCCAAATAAATAAATAACCCAAAACAACAAGAAGTCTCAGAGTAGCAGTGTCAACAAAATAATATAATAAGAGGAGATGGCTTTTGACATGGTTTAGAACTATTTTATTGCCATTCCCTGAGTGGAGAGTCAGGAAAAAAAATTGACTGATGTTGAAATAATTTATTCTGAATGACAGCTATGAAGCTAAGATCTTCTCATAAATTCTTTTTTTTAACCACTCAGTATCTTCTACCTTTTTCTTTATCAGTCTTGACCCATAACTATGAACACTAAATTAACATTGGAATCTGATTTTCTTTACTCTTCTAACATTAAACTGCAAACCTGCCAGTTTTGTAATTTTGTTTCCTCTGGTCTCCTTGTTGAAGCTTGATGTGTTACAATACCTTAAATAATTTTCACCTTTGTTCACGGCAAAGCCCAGAATTCTGAAGATAGAAAGTAATATTCTAAAGTAATTTTTATGGGTCATTTATGCATACCATCTCATGGAGATGAAGCATTGTGCCTGCTATTGTGATTTGCATACACAAACTCTTTACTTTTCTAAATTATTAATGTGTTTTAAAAAAATCATTAGCTAAATTCTGGGCTCATATTTTTGCCCTCAAGTGCTTCTTCAGATGCTGTTAGAAGTAAACAGGTTTTATGAATTCTTCATTAAAAATTAAGAATTAAAAATAGGGTGAAATCCTGATCCCACTGAAGTCCATTGCAAAACTCCCATTAACATCAGTCAGGCCAGAATTTCACCCTAGATGCCTTCCCATTTCTGCTTCTTTTACATATGTTTGAGTTACCAACTTACATATATTTACCATAGCCAACAGACTACGACATAATTGTTTTATAAGTTATGTACAAGGAGTAACCTTGGGTTTATTTGATGGTCTTACCATGGCCTGTTGAAATAATTGTTCCGTTTACTGGTATCTCTTCCCTGCCCCTCTTAAAAAAAAAAAAAAAAAACTAAAAAGGCCTAAATCAATAAAAGAAACATAGAAGTGGAGTGCTGGAAAGGACCTTGAAAGATCATCTACTGCAGTCCCCATTGCTGAGGCAGGACCATGTATTTCTATGTCTGTCCAACCTGTTCTTAAAATCCTCCAGTGATGTGGATTCCACATCCTCCCTTGGAATCGTATTCCAGGGCTTAATTACCCTTATAGTTAGAAAGCTTTCTATAATATTTAACCTAAATCTCACTTGCTGAAAATTAAGCCCATTACTTCTTATCCTACCTTCAGTGGACATGAAGAACAATTGATCGCCATTCTCTTTATAACAGCCCTTAATATGTCTGAAGACTGTTCCCCTCAGTCTTCTTTTCTCAAGACTAAGCATGCCCAGTTTTTTTAATCTTTCCTCCTAGGTCAGGTTTTCTAAACCTGTTATAATTTTTATTGCTCTCCTCTGGACTCTCTCCAATTTGGCTACATCTTTCTAAAGTAGTGCCCAGACTTGGACACAGTAATCCACCTAAGGCCTCACCAGTGCTGAGTAGAGCAAACAGTTACCTCCCAGGGCTTACATACAACACTTCTGTTAATACACCCCAGAATATTAGTCTTTTCCACAACTGAATTACATTGTTGGCTCGTAGTCATGATGCACTATAACCCCCAGATCCTTTTCAGCGATACTACTGCCTAGCCAGTTATTCCCCATTTTGTAGTTGTGCATTTGATTTTTCCTTCCTAAGTGCAATACTTTGCACTTGTCTTAATTTAATTTAATCTTTGTTGATTTTAGACCAGTTCTTCAATTGATCCAGGCAATTTTGAATGCCTAATCCTGTCTTCCAAAGTACTTGCAATCCCTCCCAGTTTGCTGTCATCCACGGATTTTATAAGCATCCTCTCCACTACATTATCCAAGTCATTAATAGAAGTATGGAATAGTACTGGCCCCAGGAATCACCCCTGTGGGACTCCATTAGATACACCCTTCAGATTTGACAGCAAACCATTGATAGCTATTCTTTGAGTATGGTCTTGCAACCAATTTTGCACCCACGTTATAATAATATTTATAATAATTGTTGCATGAGAACATAAGAAAGGCCATACTGGGTCAGATCAGAGGTCCATCTAGCCCAGTATCCTACCTTCCAAGAGTGGTCAGTGCCAGATGCGTCAGAGGGAATGAACAGAACAGGGCAATTATCAAGTGATCCTTCCCCTGTCATTCAGTCCCAGCTTATGACAGTCAGAGGTTTGGGGACACCCAGATCATAGGGTTGTGTCCCTGACCTTTTTGGCATATAGCCATTGATGGACCTATCCTCTGTGAACTTATCAAATTCTTCTTTTAACTCAGTTATACTTTTGGCCTTCACAACACCCCCTGGCAATGGGTTGCACAGGTTGACTGTCCATTACATGAAGAAGTACTTCCTTAAACCTGCCACTTATTAATTTCACAGGGTGGCCCCTGGTTCTTATGTTTATATAAAGGGGTAAATAATGCTTCCCAATTCACTTTCTCCACACCATTCATGATTTTCTAGACCTCTGTCATAGCCCCCATTAGTCATCTCTTTTCTACACTGAACAGTCCCAGCCTGGGAAAGTCACTGTCTGGCTTTCTAGCCCTTAGGGGGCACACACCTTTTTGAAGGAGCCAGACATCAGCCCCGACCACTAATGAGCGGGGAGGTCAATTCTTCCTATCTAGCATCTGCATTGGAACAGTTCGCTGTTATGCATTTAATATTGTCTCTTTGAGAAACTGCCAGCTCTCCTGAACACTTTTTTCCCTTAGATTTTATTCCCATCAATCCTTACCTGCCAGTTCTCTGAGTTTGTTGTAGTTGTAGTTAAATGTAGACATTTTTAGGCAAAATATATGAAGGTTTGTTCTTTTTTCCTTTGACTTCCAAACTTTTAGTTCAGGAATTTGTGATTTTGTGGCAACTGCAACTATTGATTTAAAAATATAGTGCGACTGCAGCTCTCTGCATGTTTTAGGTCTATACTATCTAGTGCAGGTGAAATAACGATTTTGGAATCTTACGTTTTATATTATATATAATTTATATATTAACACACTTGCACACACACACGTACATGCTTTTCTGTATGCCTTTAGGATTATAGAAAAGATCTAGCTTAAAGCTGAGGAAATTCCTACTGTGGGATCATAAGATCATCTGAACTGGGGGGTTTTAATTTACCCCATTGTGTCTCAGAGACCATTCCATCCTTAACTGTGAGTTTCCTTGCTTTGTGTCTCTTACTTGTGTATGTTTGACATATTTCCACCTCTATTTAACATTTAATATTCCACCAGTTGAAGTTAACATTTTCCCTCCAAGACCCTGTATTAATGTCTTTAAAATTATTGGACTATAAAATAATTTGCAGGATTTTCATGTCTATTGTCCACCTGAAAAGCTATTGAATAAAGTTTATTTGTCAAGATTTTAAGCTCAGAGAAGGAGAAGGATGGCAGTTTTTCTTTAAGTATTATCCTTGATACTAAAGATAGGGTTCTCAACAACCATGCTTCCCATTGATGGAGCATTCTGGCTGGCACAGCTGGAAAAATGTAATTGGGTGGCATTATTTCCATTGCTGTGTATTCTATTTACTAAGCAGTCATCAGTGATTGTACTTGTACTCATAAGGGATACAGTAAGTGCAAAGAGAATCTTATTGTACTGTACTCTGGAATCTAATTAGTATCAAGGTGGAGGATACAGTTAGTAGCCTGGGAGCAGGTGTAATTCTATGGGCAAGTTAATGATAGAATGGTAAGGGGAGGTGTCATTTAATTTGTAAAAATCTACAGAATTATAATTTCAGTGGTGTCACCCTCTGCAGGATGGCAGGGGGACTCGTTCCCCACACTCTTAGCTCCAGATCCTCCGATTGGTGGAAATTTTAATAATACCTAATTCAATCCATTTCTGATGACAGTGTATCATTCGAAAGCCCTTTCTCCCACGAACACAGTAGTACCAAATGTGACAAATCTAGAGCAATTATGTAGATGCATATTTGAGAAAATGTTTTAAAATCAACATTATTTTAATTATACTTTAACTTAGGACCATCAAACAGTTAGTCACAAAGTTAAATTGTGACCCTCGACTGATCATAGAATAATAGAATAATTGAATATTAGGATTGGAAGAGACCTCAGGAGATCACCTAGTCCAATCCCCTGCTCAAAGCAGGACCAACATCAACTAAATCCCAGCCAGGGCTTTGTCAAGCCGGGCTTTAAAAACCTCTAAGGATGGAGATTCCACCACCTCCCTAGGCTGATAGTTATGGGTTTTCCGTTAATGCTCAGAATTAATTTTTTTTTAATGTTACAGATTACTATAAATTGAAGAACTGCTCCAAGTTGATTTGCCATCATTGGCAAAAACAACAACAACAAAAAAGAACCAGTTCAGTGGTATTGATTATCAGCTTGGTTTATTATTCCAAAAGTGTTGTAATGAGGCACTGGTTAAGATATCAGAATCCACTCAGAAATTACTGGAATCCATCCACAAACGGTATGCACATAGTTATGTAATATACATGACATGACATATAAATAATTACAATCCCAAAGTAATTTATTACAAAATGCTTGTTGGGAGGGATAGCTCAGTGGTTTGAGCATTGGCCTGCTAAACCCAGGGTTGTGAGTTCAATCTTTGAGGGGGCCACTTAGGGATTTGGGCAAAATCAGTACTTGGTCCTGCTAGTGAAGGCAGGGGGCTGGACTCGATGTCCTTTCATTCAATGGTCCCTTCCATTTCTAGGAGATAGGATATCTCCATTATTTTATTTTAATTTACCTTAGTCTTGATCATTTTTAGGCATTTTGTGAAACGAGGAGTACTGACTTATAGCTGAATCTTTGGAGAATACCACCATGGAGGGCCTGGTTAAACACAATGCTTGGTGGCACTTTACATGCTCTAAGAAGTGCACCCATAAACTGAATTTGGGAAGTTTGGAGAGGAAGTACATAAAACATCATGAAAAAATTGAAGATTCCAGGACAAAGGCTAGCTGTGGGCAAGACTTGCCTTATATTAGGTTCCATGGCATGCATTTCAAGAAGAACACCCGCTTCTTCTGCGGTAAGCTGGAAGCCTGAAGGCATTCATTAAGCACAGTTTCAACACAAGACAGGTGAGAAACTGCATGAAGCAGTCACTCTTAGAACGTTGCATAGAAAGTTAAGTGGGTACGTTTACACAAAAGACGCTCACGCATATGGCATGATTTGTATGAAGCATTCAGAACCCAAAGAATTATCCCATGCTCCATCCATATATGGGCTCTAGTCAAGAAGAACGGAATAAAACTGTGTTCAAATGGAAAGAAGAAAGTCAGAGTGAAGATGGCAGGGACCATTAGAGCTAACCTTAGATAGGTCATTGTTTGCATGCCTTTTGGTACTGTCCAGTTTTCTGTGTGACGTTGATCTACATGAGACTTTGGGAAAATATGAGTTCTCCATGGTACCACAATTGGCGTTCGACTGTGCTGGAACAATGCATGTGTGTCAGGCAAAAAGCAAACTAATGCACATCTTGCATGAGCTTCCTAAGCCAAGATCTACTGACAACATGCCCAGTATCTTATGCCAGCAGTCATACATGGTATTGTGTAAAGTGAACATGGTATGATAAACCAGAAACTGTTAACATCTACTGAAATTTCACTGAATATTTCATTTGTGA
The DNA here is from genome assembly GCF_027887155.1 of Malaclemys terrapin pileata. Classification (NCBI taxonomy): domain Eukaryota; kingdom Metazoa; phylum Chordata; order Testudines; family Emydidae; genus Malaclemys; species Malaclemys terrapin. The sequence continues at coordinate 32,421,073 of NC_071512.1, forward strand.
GGCTACAGAGAAAATACTGGACCTATGAGGAAGTCCACCTCATATTTGAAATGTATGCAGAGGAATCAATTAAAAATATTACCAGACAGAAGAGATTCTATGGTATCGCAATTGTCCATACAAAATCAGTGATTCCACAAACATCTCCAATGTTGCATGGAGAAGCTATCTTATTCTCGTACAAAAAACATTCCAGCATGCAAATAATTGCTCAAAGAATTTCATCATTGCATGGCGTAATGAAGTTGATGCCTCACATTATTCAATGGAATTTCTTTGGGGTTCCCATGAGAAGGCTGACACTGAAATTATCTGGCATGCCATATGTGACACTAGTAGAAAAGGTGCCAATTTATGCCTAGGTCCCCATGTTTCGGCCGAACACTGACAAATACTGAGCTCGAATCAATGTGGCTCACCTGTGTGTTAGTTAGTTAAAATAGATATTAGAATTATAAGAATGTGTTTAGTGTTTAGACTTTATGAAATGTTTGTGAGTTGCTGCATGCATTAATCTCACCTATAACATCTGGGTCCCACGTTGTAAGGTAATATTTGAACAGTTGTATTGTGAGCCTCTGTGACTGTGTAAATCACCAGACAGGAGAGAGACATGAACTAGGGTGAAGTACTGATTTCCAACTGAAGGTGTTATGTCCTGCCTGACAGGAAAGGTCCATCAATACCAGATAGACTATTGTGGGATGATAAAGAGGACAAAAGACATTTGTTGTTTTGCCCTCCCCCCTGTGAAGAGGAGTCATGCAAATGGATTTCTTTTATGAGCTGAAGGAACTGTATCGCTATGCTGCTTGAACTTTGGAGTGCCAGGTTTACTAGGCATAAGCAAGAGATCCCCAATGCCTAGCCTGGCTTAGCCCTAAATGTTGTATAGATCTTGCTTAGTATAGAAGCTTCTATTACTTTTGGAAATGTAAGTTTGGAACTCATTTGTGTGTAGATATGTTTATCTTCCTTAAACCTTGTACATAACTCTCTTGTTTCCTTTTCCTACTCAATAAACCTCTATATAGTTTATTATAGAATTGGCTTCAAGCATTGTCTTTGTTGTGAGATCTAAAGTGCAATTGACCTGGGATAAGCTCACCCAGGTGGCAAGATATATCAGAGTACCTAAGAGGATTGTCTGAGACTCCACATTTAGGCTGTTATAAAGCCTAATGAGTTTACACTTGATACTCAGTTGGTGAAATCTAAGAATAGACTTCACCGTGAATTTGAGGCTTGTGCCCTGGTTCTTAATAGTCTGCCCTGTGGTTGATACTCATGCTCTTGAGTCACTGCAGGCACCTTTACGCCATCAATGCCTCAGAGAGGGATCATACTAAACTCTGGATTTTTGCACAAGACACAGATGTTCTAGTGCCAGGGTTCTCAAACTGGGGGTCACAAGCTGTCAGCCACCACACTCCACTTTGCCTCCAGAATGTTAATAATGTTAAATATAAAAAAAAGTGTTGTTAATTTATAAGGGGCGGGGAGTTGCACTCAGAGGCTTGTTGTGTGAAAGGGGTCACCAATACAAAAGTTTGAGAACGACTGTTCTGGTGCTTTCTGAGAGATGCTTTCCAAGACTTCCTCAAAATTCTGTTTTTGTGCCTTGTCCTGGGGAACAGAGTTGCTGTATGTCCCTCAAAGTTGTTCCTGTCATTCAGACCATTAAAAGCTGACTCGCTGCCAGGTTTCCACACCCTTTCAGGATATGACAATACTGGATACTGGAACATTGTCTGGAAAGACCAAATTATCTTACTGAAAGGCATTTGATTCAGCCTCTGCAGATTGTCTCCTCACTGTGAAGGTGCTTGCAATGGCTGAGACAGTCACTGATGGGGTCCTAATTGCACTGGAGACATTCATATGCCAAGTTTAACATTTGAAGACCAACATTATAACACGTGCAGAGCTATATTGGTGGATGTTTCCCAAGAAGCAGACAAATGGAGAAAAATTACCGCTGACAAGGTATGCATTTATACCTGCTAACAAGAGGGCTAATATTCAGTTGAATGGGTCTGAGATGTTTGAGCGCATTCAAACTGCTCTCTCCTATTGGATCTTGGAGGATGGGCTGATCACCCGTTATTTGTGAAATACCATCTTTCTCACATCAATCCTTCAGCTAATCAAATGCTCACCATCCTGAAAATGTTTGGTCAGCAATCTGCCTTGTACGGAGAAGTGAAAGTGAAGTGTGGATGACGATCAGTGTAACAACATGTCCAATAGTGGTATTCTAGACAGAGAAGACACTGATGATGACTTTGATGAATAAATGTTTTCAAGCCTACATGTCAAGGCTAACTGTTTTAGGATTACTAATGATCAATGTCTTTTTGTATAAACAATGCACTCCTGTGTTAAAGTATAATTAAAAATGATTTTAAATACATTTTCTCAATTACATATTTACATAATTGTTCTAGGTTTGTCACATTTGATACCATTGTGTTCGTGGGAGAAATGGCTTTCAAATGATACCCAACTCTGCCCATTTCCGACAAGATTGTATTATCAAGATTTCCACCAACCAGAAGACCTGGAACAACTGTTCTCTGCCCCCCTGTCCTGTCCCCCGCCATCGCCATGCTGCAGAGGGTGACACCATTAAAAACATGATTCTGTAAATTATTATGACTCAAATGACAACTCTCTTGCTTTTCTGTCACTAACTTGCTCCTGGAATGAGATTGTACTACATTACACTCCCAGAGATAATTCAAGACAGTGCACCCTTATGCATGACATTTGGATCAGGTTACTGTAGTCATTGCACGGAGATATTACTCTAGTCTTCTGCTCAGGCTTGACTATCAGTGAGAGGCAGGTATAGGGGCTGGAACAAGGGGTCTTGGGGATGCTGCCACAGTCCCTGGCTGACGGTGGTGATCACAACCAAAATACATGATTCTACCTTCAGCATCCCCACTATAAAAATTGTTTCAGCACCACTGGAAGCAGGTGGTGAAAAAGTACACTGCATAAATTGTGTGTGCCAGAAACTTTCACCTTCCCTTATTTTAGCTTTACTGAATGTGCAATTGTATGTTTGTGGTCATGAGGATGTGTGTGTGTTGTGGTATAGTTAAGTGCCATGCATGCTTCCATTTTCTTCTGTGATTTCATCATTAGCAATGTCTGTAATTCTAGGTCTAGTTCTTCTCAGTAGAGGCTGCTAGTAGAATATGTTCAAGGGCCATATTCAACTGGTTCCCTAGACTGAAATCACTGAACTTTTCAATTATGATTTATCTCCTTATGAGGCATACAATGGTGGCCATTTTGATGAATGGTGCATTATGGGGGGCAGCATACATAAGAATAGCCATGCAAACATTTTTTTAAACTTATACTGTGTTTGTATATATTTCTATATATACACTGACCACTTCAATGCATGTTCAAATTCAGGATTACAGAGGGAAATGGCTGATGTAACCCATTATTACATGTTGGGTACTAATAGATAACCTATTTTGGATTGACTTATTATTATTGATTCATGGATTTAATAGAAAAAACTGAAGCATTGGCTAACTGAAAGGACTAACAGAGTTATATATTTCGTGAATTAAAGAGTGGCAGGAATGTAAACTCTGAAGCTGCCATTAAATTGACAGAGTGAATGTTAATGCTTGTTACATTGATGTTAGAGGTCCCAATCGTTTGTCAGTGTGCTCCTATAATACATGCAGTACATCTTCATTAGATAGGCATATAGCAATCAGTTTCATGTTTCCGGATGAGCCTGTGGCCAGGCCGTAATTAACCTTTTGAACCAGAATTTGTAACAGAATGTAAAATCACTTTAGCTTATCAATTACACTCACACTCAATTGATAGTTGCCTAAAGTGGGTTTATGGTGGAAGGATGGAGGTAATAATTTACTCATCTTTTTAGAAAGTAACAAAAATATTCATAATTTCTCCAGTGATAAATTTAAGTAAAGCTGAATGCCCAACTCTCATATTTAACATCACTGTATTTCAGCACATTAAACACTGACTGTGACTGTGAATACTATACCTGCCATAAGTAATATGCACAGAAGTATTTGCTCTGAATAAACCTGAGTAAAGAATTATTGTTCTGTGTAGAGAAATCCACCAAATTGCTAGGTGAGGATTCTTTAAAAGGAGAAATTTATTTGGAATACATTTGAGTTTTCAGATTTAATAGGAATTAACATTGCAGAAGCATTTGATTGTTGAAAAATTATCCATGTTACATCAGAGTTGACATTAATTTCAGTATGTCACATATTTCAGAAACCTGAGCCTTAGTGTACTTGTTTTTAAAATAAATACTGAATTTAAAAAACAGTACTTTAATATGATTTTTAAAGGCATTATAAACTATATTTCTGTTTAATTCTCCTGATGTAGCCTGGATTTTATATTGAATTCCAGTAGTACTTGAAGGGAAAGCATTACATTTACTTAATGATAGTATTCAAAGATAGCTAGCAAAAAGTTTAACATTTTTCTTAAGCAAATGATATATTTCTTTGATTTTATTTTTTGCGATCGTCCAGTGCTGTGTATATAATTCAGAGTGCTTTGAAAACAACTTTTTACATTTTGTTTCCCCCATAATGTACTTTATTCAGCATAAAAACGGACTGACTGCTTTTTGTAAGTTTTCCTTCTGCTGTCACTGTGTTATACAGATATAAAAGAATTTCCTTCTTAAAGAATATTTTATCATTATTATTCTATGAATATAGACAGTAATTCCTCTGTCCACCCCTGTAATATCATAAAATAGAGAAAAAAAAATCCTATTACATGTCCATAATATATAGAAGATTCTTAGCATGCACTCTAATAATTCTGACTGGCTCTTCTCTCTTTTTAGTACTGAAAATTTGATTTTTAAAACCTACTTAAACAAATAAACATAGAATTACCAGAATGTCTTCTGTGAAAAGCAATAAATGTTATATCATTGAGAAGACTTCTAACATGTTTTAGGTCTTTCATGTGTTTTTAGAAACTAAACACAATAATATTCATCTTCCAAGGATGAGCAATTTTTTTTAAAGCTTACCTTATGCTATCCATTTTTTCCTGCTCTAATTTCTAGTGACTAGTGCTAACTCAACAGTGTCCACCAAAGACTGGTTATTCTTTTGCTAGACATAGTCTGTCTCTTGGGAACATACAGAACTGTTTTATAAAGTGGTGATCAAAGATGACCAAACAGAGCAAAATTAGAATATCATCCCTCTTGGTGAGTGCTCTTCATTAGTGCACTTACAAACCAAATTTGACTTGGACTGGAAAGTGTGCCACCTCTTCTGTTTCCTTCCTTCGCTTCTCTGTGGTAATTTAAAATGATTTGGGATGCTCATAATTCTCAAGCTCTCATTTAGTAGTTTTGTAGTTAGGGGCTCTGATGTTAGGATTGAACTCTAAAACTCTTAGTTTTGAAAAAAGTCCTTCCTTTTTATTTGGATTCTGTTGTCTTAGGCAATGGAATTGTAGACTAGTTGTAAAACAAGTGGCTTAGATATTCAGTCATGACTGTCAGCCAGCTTGCAAATAAAAAGCCTTCAACGGTTTCATTTGGCTTCAACTGCCACCCCAACCAAAGTGCCCCATGAGCTCTTGCTGCCGTCAGGAGACTCTCTCCATGTTGCACAGCAATATATTCTTCTTAAAATGAACATGACCCTGAATGACTGTAGTCCCTGCATGGAACAATTAAAGTTGGAAATGGGCCAAAGTGTTTTAACCCCTTGGAGAAATTATCAATTTCGTCATAAAACCTGAAACCCTTGAAAAATTAAATTAAAAAAAATATAAGCGGTTTCAACCTAAAAAGAAGAACCCTTAGCAGGAAATGCAGAACAGTCTATCTCAGCACCATAGAATAGATAGAAGCAGCAGCTAATGACAGAGAGGAATGGAAGAAACTAGTTCCACCCTGTGCACCAGCATTGGTGTGAAAAGATGTAAAAATAATAATCAACCTAAAAAGACCCAGAAGCTACCATTGTCAATTAATTTTTAAATCAGAATTTAATAAAATAAATATCCATAATATGATGTCTGTTGTCTTTGCAAAAGTTCACTGTTCATTCAAAGAAATTTGAATTAGGCTATGTACAGGTGTTTGAAACGTCACAGTTTGGGGAGTTTAATAAATGCTTATTTTGCTCACTTTAGCAAATGTGAAACATCACAAGAGGGAACGAAGCCCTGTTTGAGCACTTATTTCTGATTCACATCACTTCTCCGCTGTACAATAGACGAAATCTTTGTGTCTGGAAGTTCTTGATAAATATGTTGCTTCGCTGTTCTGGGAACATCCTGAGGGGAGATTTTATTCTCAAAGGATTTGCACTGGACTTCTTTCCACAATACCAATGTCTGTATTTAAGAAGATTTGTAATACCGATTCAAGAAATAACTTTCAACATTCCCGAACATTTATCTTTTTTATTATTGATATAATTTGAAATAATAAAATATATTTGTGTTATTTTAATATTTAGAAAGCAGCCACTCTTCAGTGGAGGGCTTTTCCAGTGTGGGGTGCTATTATGCTCGGTGCTGCATAAGCACACAGTAAATGCCAGTCGCTGGCCCGAAGAGTTTACAATCTACAAGATGAGAGAGCCTAATTTTCTGCACGTGTGTGGGTATTCTTTTTAGAAGTGTTCTGGAGTAATGTTTTATCTTTTTTTCCCCTTCCCCTCTTCGCTCTTGCACTGCAGACACTTCTGAGTTTGTAGTCTGTGATCACTTACAAATACTGTATGGATTTAGCACTGAAATAATAACTGCACCAGAAAAACCATTCTAATTTTAAAAAGAAATAAGATGTCATTCTTCATAGTGAGGTTAAAATCAATTATGAAAAAATGCTTGTTGAGGAGAAAAATAGCTAACTTGATGTTAACATTTTAAAATCACTTTTTTCTCTCAAAGGTTTGTTGTACAAAAATCAAGAGGAAGCAAGGGCTGTGTTTGAAAATGTCTCTTTCCAAGTCTAGCTGATTATTTACAGTGTCATGTTTAGTTCAGGAAACACCAACAAAACATAACCTAAAGTTTCTTTAAAAAATGTTAGAGAATAAAGGAAGAAACTTTGGACATGGGGGGTTAATTCAAGGAGAGATAAAAAAAACTCCCATCAAGGAAATGATTTTAGCTGAATAGAAATGTTCCTTTATCTGAAGGGTTTGCTTTCTCGTGATTTTAAATGGTATTGGGGTAGTAGAGGAAGTTGAACACCAGGGCCCTAGGGTTCTCCCACTCTGCTCTTGCTGCTGCTGTCCAGGGTAAGTTCTCTGCTTAGTTGTGGAATGTATGAGCAGAAGTTACTGTAGTCTAGGACTATGAAGATACCATCAGGACCTGGCTATTACCATCTCCCCTACTCTTTCACACACACACACACACACACACACCCTCAATCTTTTCCACACTTAGTACATTAGTCAGTCTCCCAACCAGACAACACAGCTTTCAGAATCTCAAATTGTTTACATAATTGAGAATCACAAGGCTGTGGATGTATTGAACAAGCCCTCCCTGCACCCAGTGCAACTTTAAAGGAGTGGGGAGCTACTAAAGTCATGTACCTCTACCCCCGAAATTCTACTTCTGCAGGAGGGAGCTTTGGCTAATCCCCTCTCCTACCACATGGTGCTGCACAGTTTCTCCTTCCTGTTGAATGCTGGAGCAATTTTAAAGGGTTACTCCCCCATGGAAATTCTGTTGACAGCTTCAACCCACAAGACAACTGCAATGGGACTACACCGGTGCTGAAAGTTAGGCATGTGCTTGAAGTGCCTTGCTGAGTCAGGACCTTAGTGCCGACCTTCTAACAAATTAAAGATATAAATAGATGTATTTGGAATAGACATACACCTTTTAATTTCATTGAAATTACTGAACTCTCGATAAAAAAAATTAAATATTTTGCTAGAAAAATGGGTTCACTCTTTTTATAAATCAGGATAGTTGGCAGGTATGTGCAGGAAATTCATGTATACTTACTATAGACATAGCTTTTCTCCTAACATCTTGTGCACAAATCCCTTTCTCTAGTGGATGGCCTGTAATACTGATATGACTTGCTGCTACTGTACTTATGTTACTATGGTTTTGCACTCATATAGCATTCTGGTATTGTTGGGTTATATGCTATGCTGCATATTGGTGTGATTTTATTCCCTAATTTGTATATGCTTTTATAGTTTCTAAAGACTTAAGTACTTTAAAATAATGATATTCATTTAAAAGAGACAAGCTTAATATAGCCCAGTCCATTGTTATTGTATAACTGGGGAAAATCTGCTGTTTCTGCATTGTTTCTAATGGTTTTTATTTGTTGAAAGCCAAGAGTCAGAACCTGTAGAAAGACATTTTAGCTCATTATTGTGAAATCAAGTCTCCATTTAAAGGCAAAGGTTATATATAGATAATGTGTGCTATAGTAAAGAGTCTCTCATATAAGAATGAGTGTCACTTTCATAGCTGTACTGAAATATGCTGAAAAACATGCATGCACTAGAGTAAACAGTCTCATATAAGAATGAGTGTTCCTTTCTTATCCATACTGAAGTGTTCTGAAAAACATGTATAAGAAAGCTGTGATAATGAGCAGTACAGTAGAGAGAGGTGATTTATGATACCAGTTTCTGACAGCTATAGTGCTGAGATTCCCAGGGTATCTGATCACTGCATTAGCATGCTGACAGCTCAGCATTTAGGACATTATGGTAATTTATCCTGCATATGCTGTCACCTGCACTGTCAGAGTTTCTTTTTAATGATGGTATAACTATTTTGTTTGTTTGTACTGCATTCTTTTCATTTGGCTAATGCCTTCTCATTAGATTGCACCTAGTAAATGAGAGTAATTAAGTGCTTCCTATAGCTCAGATGCAATGATTAAGTTGCCGAGCTGCTGCTGATTATGTTTTGTCATTTATCTCTATTAATCTGAGAATAATCCCGATGATAAACACATGTAATTTTTTGCTAATGTTCAATAGGTGAAATTTATAGTTTCTCAATGGAGCCCAAGCAGTAAGTGTATATTTATATATCGATAGTAAGTTATTCTGCTAGTGTTTGTGTGTTAAATAAACATACAATTATCTGTGCAACTAAGGCAAAATAGCATAACGTCTAGTGCTATGTAGAGGCTTCAGTTTTTTAAAGTGCATCTTTCTTACTGGAAGTTACTATTGATAACTTCTAATCAAGTCTGTGTTTCTGTATGGTTTGTTTTCTAGAATGTCTGCAAAGAGAGCTATGATTTGTAATTCTTTTTCATTTAGGATACTGAAAATGCTTTCCTTTTTCAATGGGTTCTCATATCTTTATCTTTATTCCTATAATACAAAACCCCATCCCTAACAGGAAAATATAGCTTCGATGTTAATATTTCCACATTAAAATACACCACAACTAGAAAAAAAACAAAGAAAACCCAGGCAGGTGGCAAACTGAATTTCCCTTCTCCAATTTAGAAACCCTTATCTACGTGGAGCTGGAGCTTGAGGAAATAATTTTTGGTCCTATTCCTGCTTACAACATTGCAATAATAAAATATACACTGAATAATAATTATAATTATACAGTACTTAAATTGCTCAGGGTTGTGTATTTTAAGGATCTTAGTATACCTCTCTTCAAAAGATTGCTAGAAGATTAGTCTAATTTCCCTTTATAGTTCAAGAGAGGTAGTTAGATGACAAGATCAGACAATTATCCCATTACTATTGCAGTACAATTATCAGTACTTTGGATTTTTTATATCAAGGTCTAGTTGAAAAGTAGCCCAGACAGCCAATGCGTATTTCAAGTGAATAACTTATTTTGGAAAATGACTTTTTCAGAAGAACCATTTCAAAATGCTCCCTCTTTCACACGTTGCCCAGTTTTTGTAATGGTTCTTTGAGTTTCTCTAGCTAAACAAACACAGCTCCCAAACTCTAAGCGGCACATTCATTCTCTGTCTTCTGTGTCACTTGCTATTGTGCATGTACATGCCTATTTTGATAACATCACAGATATTAGGTCACTTTTGAAATTTTAAAATTAAACCTCAAAAGAGATTTCCCCTTATTCAGAATAATTTTCTGAACTCCCTGACGATTAGCCAGTAGAACTGCTCAGATCTGTCAGCTACTCCTGTGTTCCAGTGCTACCAGCCCGGCTCCCTCACTCACCAGCTGAAGGGGAGGCAGGGGCAGCTGTGGGAGCCATAGAGGGTGAGTGGGGATGTGGGAGGGCTGGCAGAGTGAGCCTTTGGGGAGACGCGAGGGTTTGAGCACGGCTTTGAAGATGAATGGGGATGTACGAGGAGAGTACGAGTGGAAAGGGCCTTGGGTGTGTTGCAGCCTGGATAGAGGACTCCAGTGCTAGGCAAAAGCTGTAATAAGGACTGGAATGTTTGCTTTTCTTTTAGGTTGTCAATATTTGTCAGAAGCCTAATTGCCTACTTTGTATCCAAAGGGACCTTAACTTGGTGAAACCTACTTGATTTTTCAAACACATCCTTTTAAACCAATACATACAATTATTTAATGATACATTAATTTTAATTATTTTCTTGTACAAAAATATGTATAAACTGTAAATCAATTGGTAGCTTGAAATATATGTGAATCAAATAGAGCTGCTATCCATTAGTAACTTTTTTGTTTTCTTTTTTGAAATGTAACTTTAAGTTCATCTACATTTTTTATGCAGTAATATTAAGGACTAGATGTAATTTGTGTGGGTCTTTTGGAGCAGTTGTTTAAAATCCCATGTACTGAATTCTGTTATCATTTCTCTTGGGTGGATCAGGAAAGCAGTTGAACTGACTAGTGATGGCTGCTGGGCTTTCATTTCTCTGTGACTGGTAAATGAAACACATGCAGCCTTACCAAACTACATGACTAATGACAACCTCCAGTGGCTCCTGCAATCAAAGATTAATTTGCTTTATCAAGTTTAAAGAATAGTGGGCGATAAATCATGTCAAAAAAAAAATCAGTGGCAGGCTAATGTTCTTTTGTACAGTGGAGGACAGGTGCAATGGAAGATTCATCTGCCATAGACAGTTAATTTTGTTCTCACACTGTTGTGTTAGTCTTAATTTTTATTTAGTTGATATTTGAGTCAGACAACATCCATTGTCAAGATCAACTAGTATTTTTTTGTCTAAAATATAGAAAATTGGTGCTTAAGTTTTTCAAATTAAATACTCTGAGACCTTATCACTTGGCTACAAAATCAAATGCTTTCATCGTATTTTCTTTAATGATTGATGGACATATTTGTACACATTTCTTGTTTTTTCCCCCCACAACCTCATATGGATGAGGATAAAACTAATTGTTATATTTCTATACACAGTCGTAGTTTAGTTTTACGTTTTCCGCTTCTTCACATTTGTGGATTTTCTTATCCATCGCTAGAGAAATATGTTAGTTATAAAACTAGTGGATGAGTGGAGTAAGGGACTAATGCAGACTTTCTGTAGTGTGCAGGATTTGGGTGGTATTCCTTTAAACAGTTTGTGAGCCCTCTAGTGGTGCTTTCTGTGGTTTGTATTTAAAAATCTGCCAGAGTGGCAGTGTTTATACATAGCTAGTAGAACTGGCCAGAAAAGAGAATTTTCTTCTCATGAAAGAGAATTTCTCAAAACAATTAATCGCGATGAAAACAATTGCACTGTTAAACAGTAGAATACCAATTGAAATTTATTAAATATTTTGGATGTTTTCTATATTTTCAAATATATTGATTTCAATTACAGCACAGAATACAAAGTGAACAGTGCTCACTTAATATTTATTTTTTATTACAAATATTTGCACTATAAAAAACAAAAGAAATAGTATTTTTCAATTAATCTAATATGAGTACTGTAGTGCAATCTCTTTATCATGAAAGTTGAACTTACAAATGTAGAATTATGTACAAAAAAATAACTGCATTCAAAAATAAAACAATGTAAAACTTTAGAGCCTACAAGTCCACTCAATCCTACTTCAGCCAATCGCTCAGAGAAACAAGTTTGGTTAAAATTTGTAGGAGATGATGCTGCCTGCTTCTTGTTTACAATGTCACCTGAAAGTGAGAACAGGCGTTCACATGGCACTTTTGTGTATTTAAGTGTTAGTTATGCTAAACATTCGTATGCCCCTTCATTCTTTGGCCACCATTCCAGAGAACATGCTTTTGTGCTGATGATGCTCGTTAAAAAAATAATGCGTTAATTACATTTGTGACTGAACTCCTTGGGGGTGAATTGTATGTCTCCTGTTCTGTTTTACCTGCATTCTGCCATATATTTCATGTTATAGCAGTCTTGGACGATGACCCATCACATGTTCATTTTAAGAACGCTTTCACAACAGATTTGATGAAACGCAAAGAAGGTACCAATGTGAGATTTATAAAAATAGCTACAGCACTCGGCCCAAAGTTTAAGAATCTGAAGTGCCATCCAAAATCTGAGAGGGATGAGGGGTGGAGCATGCTTTCAGAAGACTTAAAAGAGCAACACTCCGATGCGGAAACTACAGAACCCGAACCACCAAAAAAGAAAATCAGCCTTCTGCTGGTGGCATCTCACTCAGATGATGAAAATGAACATATGTCGGTCCACTCTGCTTTGGATCATTATCGAGCAGAACCCATCATCAGCATGGACGCATGTCTTCTGGAATGGTGGTTGAAGCATGAAGGGACATATGAATCTTTAGCACATCTGGAACGTAAATATCTTGTGGTGCCGGCTACAACAGTGCCACGAGAACGCCTGTTCTCACTTTCAGGTGACATTGCAATCAAGAAGTGGATAGCATTATCTCCTGCAACTTGTTTGTCTGAGCGATTGGCCAAAGTAGGACTGAGTGGACTTGCAGGCTCTAAAATTTTACATTGTTTTATTTTTGAATGCAACTTTTTTTGTACATAATTCTACATTTGTAAGTTCAACTTTCACGATAAAGAGATTGCACTGTAGTGCTTGTATTAGGTGAATTGAAAAATACTATTCCTTTTGGCTTTTTACAGTGCAAATACTTATAATAAAAAATAAATATTATGTGAGCACTGTACATTTTGAATTCTGTGTTGTAATTGAAATCAATATATTTGAAAATGCAGAAAACATCCAAAAATATTTAAATAAATGGTATTCTATTATTATTTAACAGTGCGATTAATTGTGCGATTAATCACAATTATTTTTTTTAATTGTGCATTAATCACTATTAGTTTTTTTAATCACTTGACAGCGCTAGAATCAATACATTCCCAGGGAATGTATTGACCAGCTCTAGAAGCTAGGCCTTGTACACTGTGTACAGTTAGTAAACACAATTCTGAGGGACAAACTGCCGATGTGGTTATTTCCTGTTTTCTTTGTTGCATAAAGAACAAGTAACACAAGACACTTCATGAAAGTAAAATCAATTTTAAATTTTGTGCACAAACTATATTTGAAGAAAGTAGATTATAATTAATCTAAATTATTGGCAATTGTTTGTAATTGCTATAATATAGACTACCGACAGGCTCGGGAAACTCTCCGGTAGGGCTGTTATGACATCAGAAGTAGTTCAACCAATTACTACTCTTCCTCGTTGGCCAATTTGCAGGTAACAGTTCTGTTGGTTGTAGTACTGGTATGAGAGAGACTGAACATGCATCAAGAGTTTTCATTGGCAGATTAACTGGCCCACCTGGCACCGTTTTTAAAGATTCAGTGGCTGCTTACTAGCATGGGCATTGGTTTTTGAAAGTCTCCCCATGCCACTCCTGTCTCAGCGACACTGCTCATTGAAGTAGCACTGTCAAGGGAGCTGAGTAAGCCCTTGGAGCTGCGATCAGTGCTTTGCTAAAGTATCAGTAAAACCTTAACTGAGCATCCTGGGTTTATAATGCTTGGTTTGGAGATAATTTCAATATCCCTGGAACATGTTTACCCATATGTTACTGAAATATTCACTTAGCCATAACTCTATTCTAACAGTTGTTTGTCTGGAAATGTATCATGGACCAGAATCTAATCTAATCAATGTGCTTGCTTCCACAGAGCAAGCGATCTAAATTAATTTGGAACCAGGCATTCCACATTAGCTGGGGTTAAAAAAAAAGATTCCCAAACTAAAAATGTTTAGAGTCCAGACTGTCTTATCTCAAATTTGGAAGAATCTTTGAAATGAAGCTATGTCCCATAATAGAAACTACTTTATCCTGGGAAAATTTTCTGTGACAGTCTTCAGTGCACTAGATGTCATGCCCATTCATTTGGGGACCGTCAGTGTCTCTACGCAATTTGCAATAAACATCGAAAGAGGAGTTGGAAATAGAGAACCTTCTTGTGGAAATCAGTTAAATGTTCTGAGATGATTTAGATGAACACCTCCGTGCCTACCTTTTGATTCTTTTTCAGAGAAAAAAGCTACTCCATTTCCTCAGTACCTCACAGAGTCAAGAACTAGAACAAATTTTGAGGTGAAGTAAGTTACTCTTGAGAATATCTTGAGTGTCTGCAAGAACCATCAGGGTTTATAAGTCATTATTTCGCAGTAATTATGTTTTTGGTTTTGTTTCTGTTTTGCTTTGTTTTGTTTTGCACCAGTTGTGACATGCTTAACATTGAAGTAGCTTGAATTAATCTGCATGGATGCCCTTGGAGCATGCTGCAAGAGCAGCTTCTGTAAAAGGAGGAAAATGTTTGAACTGGAAGATGTGTTTTCTCCTATGAAAATTCCTGCTCTGTTTTTCTAAAGTAAAAGGACAGGCAAGTTCTTTTCCCCAGAATCTTTCAGTCTATTCCATTTATTTCGGAAATCTTAAGGGATATTAGTGCAAGTGTGATAATTTCTTTACATAAGTGGGGTAGAGGAGGGCAGAAAGCATATCCATCTAACCAATGAGAAGCCAACGATTAGTTGACTATACAATTATCAGAGCAATAGCATGGTCAGTAGTGAACATTGCACAAGTTATATTATACATAACCATTTTCCACAGCCTGGAAATATTGCAGAATATACAAAGTTTGGATTATTCTCTGTGTTCATCAGCTCTTCGTAAAAGTACTCAAATCCTCCCAAGGTTAGGTTATTTTTATTGAGCTACTGGCAAACTTTTCCTGCATATTGTGGACTAGTATATGTATGAATAAAATAGAGTAGGTTTATAGGTTGTACTGGTATAACACTGTTATTACGTAATGATTATATACTATTTTAACATAGCTTTCTTCCTCTTGGAATTTAGTATGCATCTCTAAAATGTCATTTGAAGGATAGATAATTGCTTCATTCTTCTATCCCTTGCCGGTCCTCCAGAGCATGGAGAAAAGCCATTTATTACAGCTATATGACAGGTGGCATCAGTATCTTCTTCACTGAATGCCATAGACTATGGAGTGTTCCAAGCTGGTTCAAAAGAACTAAAAGAACTATGGAAGGCCATAAGGAAGTGTTTGTATTATTATTTCTCCAGAGTATTCTCACTAGTGATGAGTTGTTACTCCAGGCTTGTAGATCTATGGAGAAAGCAGCCTTTTGGGAACACAATTTATATCTGAGCCATTTTTTTATGTCTGTTTAAGTATTAAATGATTTGTGTGAATTTTACATGTTATTGAATGTAAAAGACTTATTTATCAGAAGGTATTTAGCAAATGTTACATAATACAATATTTTAAACAAAATAATCTGTACTGGAAAAAAAGTTGGAATGAATATTTAATTTCTAGGTCTATTTTAGATACCCTATAAATATCATCATATCTAAAGACAGGATGCACAGAAAATGATGTTTTAAGTAACTGAAATATTGTGGGCCATCTTTGAGTGAATTCTCAAAAGTAATGGCACACTCTGTTTTATTATCATTCACCTATATGTTTTCCATGCACTTTATTCAGGAAGAGATTCAATGCTGGTTTGTTGAATGTTTGCTAATTTTTAGAATATTATTAGTTCACTGCTACCTATATAAACATCTAAATGTCTGTGCTAAGTCATAGCTGAATAATCAAAATTAATTTTTAAAATCTCGTTTTAAGATAAATGAAGTGTATAATAAATGTACAAGTCATCAGTACATACTGGACAAGTTAAGAGATTGTTTAGTTCTTAGTCTTTCAGATTCTCTGACATATAGATTAGTCTCGTATTTGACAGTATTCCATTATATATCATATACACATAATCAAATCTATCTTGTTGGTTTGAGAAGTCAGCAGAACATACTAAAAATATGCTCCATACATTATTAAAAGGCATTACTATCAATCATATTACAAACTGATTGCATCATGTAGAAAAGGGCAATCAAAATGTAGATGTAGTGGCTGCACATCTACAGATTCAGGCACTTAGGAACATGCACATGTGGTATTTGGCTTACCTCTGCATAGGAAATGACTTGATGCTACCTACTTGACTTATTTTGAGACACGAGCCACTATATCTCTTGGCATGTTAAACTGTTCCTGAAAGTTCTGGATGGTTCATTTTCCTTGGATTGACTCCTAGTGCTAAATCATTTATTTCTAAAATGAGTCACTTTATGGGGCTTGTGGTATACTGAATATCTGCATGCTTATGTACAAACACTTTCTCAATATATTTAGAAATTTAACAGTTAGCATTGTCACTGTAATGAGTGTGCAGATTGTCTATAGCAGATGTTTATTCTTACCTAAATGTCTGTTATGGTAAAGGAGTTTTCTACTAATTTAACATCTAAAAAAATGTCAGTGCACGGTGTGTCAGTGAAGGTGTCTCTTTGTTTCTACATATCACACAAAGTATTCAGATGATACTGAGTCAGATGCCTGTCCTCCTTCCATTGAAGTTAAAAGGAAGAGGGTTTCTACTTACTTCAGTGGGAGAAGGAGGAGGGTCCTAAATGGTCAAAGAGAGAAATCTGATGATTTAGCAGCTAGAATCTCAATATGTTGCTACGCATGAGAAATAATAATAAAGCTTTAAAGACTTGAGACAGATAAAAAAGGAAATTCTGAACCCAGCTGTATCAACTTAGTCTTTTGTGCTTAGACATCATAGCACATACTGATGATTTGTCTGCTGAGCCCTCAGAACTCTGAGAAATCACACATACAGCACCAATTTCTGCTTTCAATAACACCTGTATAAATCTCCATTTCAGTCAGTGGAGTTACTCCAGCTTTACACTGATGTAAATGAGAGCAGAAATGAGCCACACCATACTTGCTCCAGTACATTGAAATAAATGTTTTAGATAGAGAACAAAGTGGCAGTCTTACCTGGGAATTGGTTTGCTTATGTATTTTGTGTCAGAAATGCCTGGTAATCAGAATGTTTAAGAATGTAAAATAAAAACACTAAAGTGGAAGTTAGATTGGCTCCTGTCTGGGCAGGGAGTTAGGCAGGCATTATGAAGCAGCTGCAAGAAAAGATTGAAAGAAGGGATTGTAACACAGCTGGACAACTCCTCCCTTATGAAAATAATAGGATAGAAAGAGAAAGTGTTGTGTTTCTTGCTTTCCCTATTTTCCAGCTGTGTAGTTGTATCTTTTCACTCCCATTCTTAGTTTATAAAAATCACCTTAACAAGATTGTGCTCCCCGCACATCAACCAGCACATAACTGTATTAGCAAAATTTGTGTTTAAATTATTTTTAAAATCTTTTCCTTAAACAGGAGAAAACTAATGTAGATGGTACAGTACCTCCATGATCCTATTTCTGAATAGCCAGTCTGCAACTATTCACTCTATTGTGATTTGATCAAAGTCGGCCCTCTTCTGTTTGTTGTATAGTTTCCCTCATTATCAACATTGGTGGTAGTCCACAGTTCTCTGAATGCAGGCAAAAGAATTTAGGGCATACTTCACTCCACATACCACTTGCAGCTATTGCCACATATTTCAGAGGACCCTACAGTAGAGGCTGAACTGCAAGACTTTCTGTACATTACCCAAATAATTATTTGTTGGGATTCCTGGGTTCCATTCACAGTTCTGCCATGGTCAGTTGTGCGATTATTATTACTTTTGTAACCTATTTAAATATTGATACATTTATATTCAGGATCCTTGCTGATTGAGCCACTGGGATGGATTTTTTGTATTTACCCATGCTATACTCACCTTAAGAGTTGCATACCCCATAATACTTACAGATAGTGTTATGTTTCAAGGCTAAAATGTCTGGGTTGGTCAATATCTGGTTTTAATCAATGCCTGATATTCGTATCATTCCCCTCCAACCCTTCCAAAATGCAGCTGTCAAGTATCTTAGGGCTTGTCTACACTACCGCACAGGGTAGATCTAAGATAGGCAACTTCAGCTATATGAATAGCGTAGCTGAAGCCAGCATACTTAGATCTGCTTACCGCAGTGTCTTCACTGCAGTAAGTCGACTGCCGACACTCTCCCATTGACTCTGCCTGCGCTCCTTGTTCTGGTGGAGTACCGGAGTCAACGGGACAGCGTTCAGCAGTCAATTTATTGGGTTTATACAAGCCCTGATAAATCGACCCCCGCTGGATCGATCGCTGCCCGCCGATTCGGTGGGTAGCGTAGACAAGCCCTTATTCATCCATAGATCAGACCACATCACTCCCCTTGCCTAATCCCCCACTGGCTTCCTCGGTTTAAACTTTTTGCGTGAAATCCTCATTCCATTAAAGTCAATGACAAAACTCCCATTGACTTCAGCAGGGCCTGAATTTCATCCTTTATCTTTGCCTTCAAAGCCCTACACTATTCCATCCCAATGAATGTAATTTTTAATGGTGTCTTTGTTCATTTCTCCAATTTCACCAACCTCAATACATCTGTGATTTCCTTCTCTCTTTGTCTTTGTGCCTTCTTCCCAGCATCCTCCTTTGCATGGAACATCTCCCTAGTCTAAATATGCCAGGCCCCTGCTCTCTCTTCATTTGTATCCCTTGTTAATGTCACACCTATTTTGTGACCCTCCACAAATGTGTATACTAAGTTATGTCAGACACCCCACATTTTTGCTTTGTTTAGTCCTTTCTCTTGGTTTCCTAATGGTTATGGCTTCTTTTTTCTGTTCCCTAAATTTGAGCTCATTTGGAGAATATTTTACCTTTATATTTGTGTCTTGTAGAGTGCTGAGCATATATGCGACATGTAAAGAAATAATACACACTACTCCAGGAAGGCCTCAATTACTCCAGGGAGTGGTGGTCCCGGTAAAGGGAGTGTAAAAGTGTCTTAGAGCCAAGTGCTCCACCCCATTTTCCACCAAGCACAGCGTAATCAGACTCTAGAATCTGCCCCATAACATCTCCATTAAATACATTAATAGTGATGTTGGAAATAAATCTTGGAAGGAATTTAAGATTATGCAGCACATTTACTAATATACTGTAGATAGTTAAAAGAAATTGAGCAAACTTTTTTACTGGAGACCCCTTTCACATCTCAAGCCTCTGAGTGCGACCCCCCTAATAAGTTAAATACACTGTTTAATATATTTAAAACCATTATAAATGCTGGAGGCAAATGGGGTTTGGGGTGGAGGTTGACAGCTCGCGACCCCCCCCCCCGCATGTAATGACCTTGCGACCCCTGAGGGATCCCAACCCCCAGTTTGAGAACCCCTGCTATAAGTATATGTGTGGTTTTATTTTGGGGAGAGGGTGAGTAAGATTATTCTTTATACATAATTAAAAATGAATTGATATTTTAGAGGCATTATGTAGGAAGAAAGTTACATGGACAAAGCAATACCGAAGCCACTAATGTTATAAAAATAGCAGGAAATGGAGGAAATTAATAACAGGGCAATACTTTATAAATATGTTGTCATCATCATGATAGACAGTTTAAAAGAATGTATTGCTTAGCTTAATGATTTAGAAGACAATCAGATAGTAAAGAACAAGTGTATGAAAATAGCTGAGTACATCGACTAAAAAATAATATAGGACAAAAACAAAATGCACATCAGTTTGTACATAGTTTAGATGTAATTGCTTATACTAGTTGTAATAAGGCAGAACATTATTTAAGAGCAGCTTAATTAATTTAATATATACATATGGAAGGTATACAGATAATGAAATAAGATTACATTTAATGTATTTCAAAATCCGTTTTTCACCCAAAAATGGTTGCTTAGGGATCTATAAATATAATTCATTAAAAATAGGAATACTGGGTTTTTTGGCTGCATGTGATATAAATACATGTGATCATTATTGAAAACCGACTGGGAATGGTAGTTTTAACAATAAATAACTGCTAGTTTTGAGGAATATAATTGAAAAACCAATGTTCACCAAGGTGGTTTGAAGGACATCTTTGAAAATACATATTATTTAAACTATTTTTCACATAAATGATTTAACCAAACCATCTGCTAAATTTTATATTCAATTGTATACTTTTTAGGAAAAGCCTAAACAAGAAAGTTATTCTTTGTATGCTGTTTAATCTTATTCATAACCCCTGTTTTACCCTCAACTGTTAGGTAAAGGGTCAGATTTTACTAACGTGGCTAATAGGACATAAATACAGACATTTCACATGGTGTACCATGTAAATGTAAACCTTTGTAGTTACAAGTTTTTGTAGCTGGAGAATTGTTTTAAAAGGCATGTAATTTATTAGCTATCAGTAGCTGCTTTATTGCCTTGCCGCGCTGCAGTAATAAATAAAAGAAAGTGAACTGATTTTACAAATGGCACACAAGGTGCACATTTTGTGAAAAAAGTCTTTTTTTAAAGAATTGGCATTAAATCCTTTTTTTGTGATGACAAAGAGGCTAAGAGTGCAAACTGTATTTTCTGTTTATCGAAAACAGAGTCTTTTTTTCTCGGGGGCATTTTTTCCTATGATCATCAAGGGATTTCAAAAGCAATAAAGTGTGGAATCATTGTTCGACTTGAACAGTATTAAAACTTAGGTTTTAATTTCAGTGAAGTAATAAGATTTGAACCTGTCTCACATTACAGCACTGTAAGGCATTTAGCAATTGTATTTTAAAGGAGGTTTTTAAAATGCAGCTCACTTGTAAGCTAACTGTCTGTCTAGTAATTAATAGTTTCTCTTCAGCACAGGCTGTTGTGATCTTACTAGGAAATCTCAGTTTTTGTTAATAACAAATTATGATAATTGTAAGGATGTTAATTCTTAATTAGTTTAAACCTTCAGTCATTTTTTGCTCTTTTCTGAGAATTATTTTAAAATGAGGACAAAAGGAAAAAAGTGAAGTGTAAGGGATTCAACATAATTTTCAGTTTCCATTTTTTAAAAATGTGACACTACAGCTACCTGTAAATTTCAATAAACTTTATTTCCTGATTAAGAAACTACTTCAGCCACCTGTCAAGAATGAATGAAGTATCTTATGCTTACGCACCGCTTGTAAATCATGGATGTTAATTACTTTTACACAGAAGTACATGTAGGATAACACTGCATAGAAAGCTAACTGTTCCCTGTACTCATGTGTTGAAGCCTAGAACATTGAGACTTACTTGTACAGCTTAGAAAAGAACATAAAGGTTTAAAATATAAATGTTTCTTCAGATCAGCTTGACAACATATTGGCTAATGAGACAGTATTTACCATTGTGAATAGCAGTTGAAAATAATTACATGTAGTTAAAAGAAAAAGTTTACACAAAGATGCATGTTCAAAACAGCCATCAATGTTTAACATTTGAGTAGTGAGCTATGGCCTTTCATGATGATTTTGAACAGTAACTGCCTCCATTAGCCATAAGGTTTGTTTCTTTATTTTAGTAGATGGCCTAGATTGTAAATATTAGAGGATCTAAAATAAATCAACACATTATCCTAAGGATACAAAATGTAAGAGCTATTTGTGGTTGGAAACCTTTGACAGATAGTTTGGATGAAGCAGATGATTGCCCGCCTCTCGTATCTGGCCTCCATTGCTATGCCTGCAGGCAGTTTAGTGTTATAGTTGTATATTGATGTCAGGGTTACTACTGAGTGGCTAGCAATGACAGATGTCTATAATTACAGGCAATGCTTCCAGTATTTCAGAAGAGCCAGCCTATGTTGAACAATTATCTTATTTCTGGCTTGCCAAAGAGTGTTGTTCAAATTGCTAGTATTAGCTATGGGGACTGTAACACCTCCCCTAATGCCTTGGGATAAATGTGCAAAAAGCAGTCAGATATACAACTTAAATACAAAATCTTTTTAAAACAAGTGATACTGATAAGGTTCAAATACTTAGAGCTTGATGCTGAAAGGTGCTCAGCACCTGCAGATACTATTGAGGTCAGTGGGAATTGCACATGTTGAACACTTCCTATAAATAGACCATTATCATTTAAATGATTAGTTTATTATTTACATATATCTGACAAAATCGTAATGCATATCAGAGTTCTGAGTGTGCCATTGATCTAGATAAAGTTAAGCACTTACAGTAGAATTTAGTTTACCATCTTTTTATAGCTATAACTGCAAGTAGTAATATAACCCCTTGATATCACTAGTTTTGAATAAATGTAGCTCTTTCCCTTTGCAGTTTCTGACTGAAGTGAAATTTGCTCTCATGTCCATATAATATTGGTTAAACTCAATCATTAAAGGATATCAAAGCAGTATTTAGGTTTCCCATTAAATACCTGACTGCATATGAAACTTGAATCTCTGATCTGGTGCTGATCACCACCTGGAAACTGCTGCCACAGAGTGGGACATTGAAAGCCTACAAATTTAGGCAAGAAGGTTAGAAGGGTATGGGTATGAAATTAATAGAACTTTTGATGAGAATCACTAATATTTGATCAAATGTGCACCAAAATGCACATACTTAAACAGATGGAGGATGGAAGCCAGTGAGAGAATGCAATTAAAAAAACTCCACGATGGATAGTGACTAAGTAAATATACAAAGTATTATTTACAATTTAAATATATTTAAGTGGTTTACTTAATAGGGATGGATTTAACCAGGTGCTTAGAGTTAAGCATGTGCTTAAGTGCTTGGCTAAACGAAGGCCTAATAGATCAATTAAAATTTCTAGTAGAAAAAGAAGAGAGAACAAAAACTTAAATTATCTTCAATAACATGAAGGGCCATGGATACATCTTGTATATTGACCATCCAAATTACCGTTAAACTAGTGACTGCTGGCATCTTCATTTAGATCAAGTGTAACTCTTTTAATGCTTAAGAATTCAATATTTTGCTCCAATATTGAACATCCAACTTCTTTTTATGATTATTACTCCAATATAAAGACAGAATGGAATTTGCTTTGTAGTCTTTTTACACTGGTTTCTTACTCTCCACTGTCACAATGCATCATAATTTTTTTAGCACCAAGTAGTAGATTCAGAAATGTCAATTTGTATAATTAAGCCTAATTTTCTGTTTCAGAGTGAACTCCTGCTCAGCAGTGCTTCTTACTTTTCAAGCTCTTAAACTGTGAGGTTGGGCAAAATTGGATTTTTTTCCTCTCAGTAATAAATAAAAATGAAAACTTTGTCCAAAGAATATTGTGCCTATATTTGGGCTGCACCCATAACCATAGGCCTGGTCCAGCAGCAGTCCCAATAGTTTTGCACTAAGCATGAGAAATACAAATCACTCTCCAAAGAAACTCCTTATTCTCCTCAGTGTGCCTTCAAGGTGGGCAGATACCTTCAAGATGGAAGGCAGGGGGACAACAGAGACCTTGGGAAGAGATTGGAAATATCAAAGGCAGGATGAGGAAAATGAGTGGATTTCACTCCCCACTTCAGAGAAATTTGATTAAATAAAAAGCAATTTCCATTAAAAAGAAAAAGATTCTCTCAAGTGGGAAGTGCACACTTCATATGGACAGGTGGGGAATTTGCAATCCTGGCACCATGGTTTCCTGTGAATCCTGTTCCTCCAAGTAAGCTAATGGGAGTGGGACAAGAACAACCCATGATGGTAGTATTAAGTGCTGATATCATCAGAAGCTGTGCAGATGACCACATCATTTCTATCATTTCTGATAAAACATTCCCCCAGTGTTGTGGGGAGAGAGCACCCTTGATGCTGGCACTGAGTGAAAGGGATGTTCATACATATATGTACAGTATGCTCAGGCTTCTTCCTCTGATGCTACAGCTGAGTTGCAATCACAGTATTCTGATTATTATAGTCACTAACTACTATTTTAAAATGTCATTTTATAGAATGCCTATGCCAGGCAAAGGATCCCTCTATGCCATTTTTATTAAACTCGATATTCATCCAGTATATAAATGTATCATGCTATTCATGTCATCAGTACCCTTCCTCCTCTGCTAGTTGGGTTGGGGAGCAGGTGGCAACAAATGGGAGAATGGTGTTTTGATGCCCCCCAGAGGGTCACCTCGTCCCCTGTTCTCACAGATTCTGGTTGAAAGTTGGTCATAAATACCTATTTTACTTTCCAACCCTCCTCCCACCCCCACCCCCACCATATCTGTATCGTATTCCTAAGTTAGGGAGCTAAACGTGCAGCTTCAATACTCAGCATATTCTGTTGGCCTGGTCTCTGAGCTGGAGATCTTGAGATCTCACTTTTTAAGACAAGTCCCTGTCCATGTTGTAACTGTTCAGGAATACAGGCATTCTTGGTGACATAGTTCAGGGCCTCCACAGTATTCTCCTCTTTGTGCTCAGATACAGGTAAATGAGTTCGGAAAGCATGAATTATTACCTCAGTCCCTTCTCCTTACTGTCCTGGATGGCGTTTAGCCTGGTAGTCAATTCCTTGACCTATTTAGTAGGGAAGTTAGCAGTTCTGTCCTGTATGTTTGTCTCTATGTGTCGTGTTCTTTTTCTCTTAGCTTTTTAGACCAACTATTTAAACCTGGGAGCTCATATTTTCAAAGTCATTGAGAGGGAATTTGGAAGCTCAGTTCCTGTTGATTTTACTGGGAATTGGGCATACAATTCCCTTAGGCAACTTTGGAAATCTCATTCTGGGTGCCTAAAGACACCTAAATCTATATTTAGGCACATGTATTTTTCAGATTTTCAGAAGCCTCTAAACATCAAGCCATTTAATTAGGTGTCTAACTTAAGCACTTAGCTCCTGACCTGGGATGCACTGGTAGGATATGTAGGGACTGGGCTGGCTCCACTAGCCCCTTCATAATAAATGCAAGATTCCAAACTAAGGGTTAGGTAAGTGACCAGCATACACTTGAGGAAGGCTCATACTGCTCCTTTTTGGAAAAATAGTGAGGAGTGTTCCAGAGTAGTTCCCCACCCCATCCCACTCCTCCCCTCCCACCTCTTCTGCATTAACATCATGGCTCAAGGCTAAGCTTGCAGCTGTTACCACTTGGCTCCTGCCCAGCTGGCTTAAAAATAGTAAAGGCCTAGTTTTGCCCTCAGCATCTGATGACAAAATACTTTAATGTTGTGTTCTACATTAGTACTTGTTCTCTGTAGCAAGGCCTGGAGAGTATCAGGAAATTATAACATCTTAAGCATTTATTGTGTGCCTAAGGGTAATAACTTTACTGTAGTTTTCTAAAGATTCATTATCCAGAATCTTAATTCATTATAACATCTTTTATGAAACATATAGAATCAACATTTTCTTGTATTTTCTTATTTGCACAGTGTGTGAGATTCATTTCTCTGTTTTAATTTGTTTCATGTGGTGCATTTGAGTACATTCCATACAGTGCCGTTATTGAATTTCTGTGACTGTCATTATATAGCCATACAACCTTTAGGAACTCATATTCTGAGTTTCCCAGTTCTGTAATCTGTTTCACATTTAAGGATTGACATAATTAGCTTCTTCAGAGTTATAATGATAGTTCCAAAAAACAAAGCTAAACATATCTAGGGCCAAAAGATTACATGAGCATAGAGTAATAAAACTTTAATTTTTACAATACTTTCTATATTATATCTCTATATTTTCTTAAACTATAATTAAGTTCAAGCGAGTTGCTTCATGAAATTTTGTCTCTGCCCATGTATTTATATATTTCTCCCTCTTTTTCTCCCTTCCTGTTTTATAGTGTAGCAAATAAACTTCAAATTAGTTGGGGGGGAAAGAGTAGCAATATGTAATTTGAGTAGCTGATGAATTAGAGTGTCTTTTGGATCACAGAATATGCCCTCACTTGTTTACAAGCTCAGCTGTTGTCTACTGTAAACCTCTAAGTACTATTGAGTTAGTGTTAATGGTACAGATGAAGAAAGTATATTTTGACATTTAGTTCACAACATCCTCATCCCACACGTGCTCCTTTCCCTCTGACAATATTATTCATTTACTACCCTATTTATAGTGTGCTGGCCACATGCCTTCCCTTCACTATCATGCCCATTTCTCTGTTGCTTGATTACTGTGTTATCTGTCACTTGCTTACTGTGTGAAATCATAGAAACAAAGATCCTAGCCAGTGCTTCCTTTATACAGTCTTCAGTCTGCGTGGCAATGAAGGAGTCTCTGTCAATGTAGGATGAAGTTACAGCCTGCCTATATTTTCATCCCATGAGCTCAGCTTGCAGAACGGCTAAGTCCAGAATTAAATTGGGAACCTCAAAACTTGGTGTTGTTTCATTTTCTTATTGTGAAGTTCAGTTACATTGTGGTGATATTACAACATGACCACACAGCTCTATAACCTGATGCTGGGTCTGCATGTGAATTTGCGATATTGGGCAGGGCTGGGAAAAGAGTATTCAAAATTCTGAAGATGGCAGAAAATTAATTATTCCTTTGGCAGTTTCCTTCCAAATTATGATTAATCCTCCCACTAATGTAAGTGTTATAAAAGGACCTGAATGCATCAGTATTGGTGCGATACTGCTGCCTAGGGTGATTTAGGATGCAGGTATTTCATGAAAGTATGTCCCCATGCAATTCTTCTGTGGCTCAACCCAACTGAGTACATATATGGCACCTATATTTAACCCAGTGAGAGAAATCGCAAGAACCTGATTCAATTTTAAATTGGAAGTTTAAAATGAGGGCACTTCAAGGGACCATGTCACATCACCCGGAGGCCCAACTGGCAATATTACCCTCTGCTCCTTGAATACATTCCATAGTCTTCTGTTAAAATTTTGTAACTCATTGAATGTCCAAACATAAAAGCTGACTAATGACTACCTTCAGGAGTCCGAGAAAATGGTACTTACCAATGTTTGCATTCTGTTGCTATGGAGGCCAAAACTATGGAGTTTCTCAACGCAAAAGCGTATTTTGTTTTGGGTAATGATGTCACTATATATGTTTAAAGTTTTGTAGTTTCAGAACAAACCTTAAATACAAGTAAGACTGTGTAGTTGACTAATATCTCCGATACTGTATAAGGATATTGCCACTTTCCTCTCGAAATGGCAAATTTTAATATTTGGCTGAGAAGGAAAAGATTACTGGGGTACAGAAGGAAAGCTAACCTAAAATGTGACATAACTGCACTATTACGTTCTCCGAACCGTAGGTGGAGAAGGAATTGCTTGAGTCTGGGAAATGTTGGAACACAAAACCAGCATGCAATGTTGGAACCAGCGAACCCTGGTTTTGTTCAGATATTCGTGTGTGTGTGTGTGTGTGTGTGTGTGTGAGAGAGAGAGAGAGAGAGAGAGAGAGTATGAAATAAGTGGTGCTGGCAGTGACACCTATGATTAAGGTTGTCTAACGATTTTTTATATCTGTATGACCTAGTGTTTATTGAAGATGGGTTTTAACCACTTCATTATCTACTTGCAAATTTGCTAAAGATTTATGTCATCTTACAAAATGTGTAGTAGTCTTTAAAACAAGCACAGTATTCATACACTGACTTAAAATGACCCTGTCACATGTGAAAACAAATCAAATTGTTGCTGTTAATGAGCTTTTCAATTTACTATTCAGTGGATCAGATAAGTAGATTTAAGAGGTAATGATCCTGTTTAGCACTCAAGCTTGGCTGTCAGATCCTAGTAGTTGAAGAAAATCCTCAGGGACAAAAGCGTTGACACAGTTCTTGATGGGATAATGGGAATCAAAGCTAATGGATGATAAAAGGAGTAGTAAGAGTTACACGGATAATTGTGGATTAAAGCACTGCTCTTTGTCAACATTGACTGCTGTTCCAGTATTTTATTTGGTAAACTCTGATGTGGTGAGAGCCTCGTTTGACAACAGAACACAATGCTAATATAGCAGGTGAGCACTTGTGCTCGCATTTCCTATCACAGGAAGGAAAACATCTGAATATCAATATATGTTAGTAAGGAACGCAAACCTTTCTGGTGAAAAGATTTGATGTGGAAAAAGTAGAAAACAAATACAGAGGTTAAACTTTTGCACACACAAAATTGGATAGTATAACTTGTTTCAGTGGCATAGTATTTACAATTAAAGTACCAGACTGTGTGTTTTGAATATTAAATATATTTAAATATTTGACATTACTTTTTTCAAGGTATTTGGAGGGATTGTACTGTCTATAATAAAGAATTTTAGTATTCCAATTGTCTAGTTCACCAAAGATTTTGTCATTATATGATAGTCCTATTAAAAGTTGACATTTTTACTTATACTGGAAATAAATATATCCTTGCTGGCATCTCCAGTTATTGCACAAATTGGATTTTGTCATGACTTTATTGCATTCCGATTTGAAATCTGTAGGATATGAAAACATATCTACTTACTCCATCATAGAGTTAAATACTGGCATTTCCTAAGAGTGACTTGATGGGGTGGCATCACTAGCAGCAGTGGAAATAGGTATAAACAAGTCTGATATCCTCCCAGAAGTATTCAATATCTGTAATTCATTGCAATTTATAAGTGTGATAAGTAACGTTTCAGAATAAAATTGGCAGCTAGATGGCACCAGTCTTTCATCATTGGGTGGCTTAAGTTACACATGTTGTGACTTTGGTGCTCTCATCCTAGATCTTAATACATACTTGCCCTGAGCACATAATATGGCAGAATTTCATACAGTTGGTACTCCTTTCTTTGGTGGGATTTAGGGTTAAAATAGGAATACTTCAGGACTGAACTAAAATGCACTAGTTGGTAGAGTGGTGTTTGGCCCAAGTCTTTAATGAAAAGCAGGGGTGCTGTAGCTCAAAATGAGGTGCACTGGCAGAACAATATGAAGAATTTTGCCAAGCGCCTATTCTCACTGTTTCAGATTCTAGTAGAGTTCTATTAAGTAATTACTTTCGTGGTCACTAAAAATGTCACCAAAGTTTGTCAAGAACATGCAGTAATGCTAACTGTGAGACATAATGCTACTGTATCTGACTTGACCTGCCGATTGATAAGTCATAATAACAGATCCCTCTAACTGGCAGAATATAAGGAAAACTTGAGAGTTAATCAATGTCCTGGACCTGGAATGAAGGGTGATTGAAAACCACACAACTTAATGTCTTTACGTTACTTGGAAGGAAAGGGAAAGCCCACAATTGGATAACTGGGGAATGCGTAGTTCTACCTGATTACATCAGTGAAAATGCAACAACTTAACAAATGTAAGCTAAGGTGCGGGAGCAACATTTACACCGATGCTGCTAAGGCTAGAGAGTGGTGGAAGATATTGCTTTGCTGCACCCCATTGAGGCTGCTTATAAAGCGCCATTACCTCCATGAGAGGAGGTGGTTTGCTCACTGAACCACAGAGTAAGTGCATGCTTATAGTGAGTATTTACCACATCTGTTTGGGAGGAGATGGTTAAGCAGGGGTGAGTGAAAATCTGTTAGCCCCAAATTCCTGAATCTGGAGGATGAGAGTCATCTATACATGTGATTTAGCCAGGGCCAGATGGATTTAGAGAATAACCTACATTCATGCTTGTGCCCTTTGGCTGCATAAACAGAATGTGGAGGGCATAATATATTTTTGATATAACATTTTTGATACTTGTAAATGTCTATAATGTGTTACTGTTGAAATGTTTATTTTCAGGTGTATGCTCGAATGTCAGAAGTCTTAGGAATAACAGATGACAACCATGTTCTAGAAACATTTATGGCAAAAATGTGAGTTCTATTCTATACATTATTTTGTTTTGTCTTTAATGTTTATCCATAATCAAAGTTTAAATATTAAATTCCCGGTTGAATTTTAATGAGAATAATTCTAGGTGTTTTCAGAAATAGTTTTAAAAATTGAGACATGGGGTAAAATTTTCAAAAGAGCCTAGGTGCCACTATAAAGAGACTTTGGGCTCCTAACTGCTGCCTGTCAATGGTACTTAAGCTCCTAGGTGCCTAAAACGCTTTTGAAAATGGGATTGAGGAGCCTTGACCACTGATACTCTCTTTTGAAAATATTGCTATTGGTCATTATGATCTTCAGTGTGTGTGCGTACACATGCTCCACACACATCTATCCTTTTTCTCTGTGGCTTAGCCTGCTAGGCCACCGGGCTTTCCTCTCACTTGTACACTGGGCAGTCCTCTCACTTTTACACTAGTAACAGCCAGGAAAGACAAGCAGCCAAACGGAAGTAACTTCACTCTCTTTGGTGGCAGCTCATCCTTATCTCCCCAGTTTGATATTCACCTCATTACAGTACAGATGCTGGGAAGTGAGCGCTACATCTTGCTTGTAGTCACGCTCCAGAATTTTCAAAAGAAAAGAGTTGGAAGCTCACTGAATGGGGCAAAATCCCTCCCTTAAGAAAATATAGATTCAGACAGGGATGAGACCATGAATGACCAAGGTTTGTGAAGCAGCTATGGAAGATTATAACCACCAGCCCTCTCTCTTGTGATACTTGCCTGAATAAATTAATTCTACCTGGCATCACAATGTTCAAATAGATTTTTTTATTCTCCCTCTAAGAATACCTCTAAAAATTATCAGATATCTTCATGTCTGTTCTCAGGCACCCTCTGTGGTTTCCTGGGGGCAGACTTTTCTTTTTCTCATGTCCAGCAAGCCCCAGAAAAACTTCCAAAGTTTCGACTTTTACAAGTTATACACTGTCTTTCTGCCTATATCAAGACTCGATGGATTCCCTTCTGAGGCAGAGAGGGTTTCCTCTGAAACTGAGGTTTAACCCCTGAAGCAAACCAAAAAAGTTTCTCGGGAAGAATAGGAATATCTGCTCCAAAATGTGAAGGCCCCCATGAAAACACAGATTCTAAAGGTCTCCTTGTGTTCCTGGGAATGGAAAAGGATAAGAGCACCTTTCCTTTCTATCCCTCCCAAATTGGCTTCCTCTAAATCTGGTCTATATAGACTTACAAATGGTTTTCAATAGGGCGTTGTCATTGCTAGGAAAACACCCTACTAGAACCATAAGATTAACCGTGACCAGTTGATACAATACTAAATATAACAGTAATAAATCACCAGGACCAATGGTATTCACCCAAGAATTCTGAAGGAACTCAAATGTGAAATTGCAGAACTACTAACTGTAGTCTGTGACCTATCATTTAAATCAGCTTCTGTATTAAATGACTGGAGGATAGCTAATGTGACACCAATTTTTAAAAAGGGCTCCAGAGATGATCCCGGCAATTACAGGCTGGTAAGCCTGACTTCAGTACTGGGCAAACTGGTTGAAACTATAGTAAAGAGCAAAATTGTCAGACATAGATGAACATAATTTGTTGGGGAAGAGTCAACATGGTTTTCGTGCCTAACCAATCTACTAGAATTCTTTGAGGGGGTCAACAAGCATGTGGACAAGGGGGATCCAGTGGATATAATGTACTTAGATTTTCAAAAAGCCTTTGACAGGATCCCTCACCAAAGGCTCTTAAACAAAGTAAGCTGTCATGAGATAAGAGGGAAGGTTCTCGCATGGATTGGTAACTGGTTAAAAGATAGGAAACAAAGGGTAGGAATAAATGGTCAGTTTTCAGAATGAAGAGTGGTAAATAGTGGTGTCCACCAGGGGTCTGAACAGGGCCCAGTCCTATTCAATATATTCATAAATGATCTGGAAAAAGGGGTAAACAGTGAGGTGGCAAAATTTGCAGATGATACAATATTGCTCAAGATAGTTAAGTCCCAGGCAGACTGCAAAGAACTACAAAAAGATCTCACAAAACTGGGTGACTGGGTAACAAAATAACAGATGAAATTCAATGTTGATAAATGCAAAGTAATGCACATTGGAAAACATAATCCCAACTATACATATAAAATGATGGGGTCTAAACTGGCTGTTACCAGTCAAGAAAGAGATCTTGGAATCATTGTGGATATTTCTCTGAACACATCCACTCAATGTGCAATGGCAGTCAAAAAAAACAAACAGAATGTTGTCAAGTATCAGAGGGGTAGCCGTGTTAGTCTGAATCTGTAAAAAGCAACAGAGGGTCCTGTGGCACCTTTGAGACTAACAGAAGTATTGGGAGCATAAGCTTTCGTGGGTAAGAACCTCACTTCTTCAGATGCAAGTCAGAATGTTGGGCATCATTAAGAAAGAGATAGATAATAAAACATAAAATATCGTATTGCTTCTATATAAATCCACGGTACGCCCACATCTTGAATACTGTGTGCAGATGTGGTCGCCCCATCTCAAAAAAGATATATTGGAATTTGAGACCAAATGGAGTAAAACTAGGAATCAGAGGAGGGGCCATTGTATCAAATATAGATGCTTCAGTTTGATTGGCTGACTTTCCTTCTGTTGCTACCAATGAGAGGAAAATTTTGTGGCCTGTGCCCTATGACCAACTCTCAGAAAACCAATTAACAGGTAAAAGGATAAGTACTACATGCATTTAATTTTGTCATGTATGTCTTTGCATAAGCAATGTAAACTAAGCAGTAATGAAATCCTATGTATATGCTTAGCATTTTAATGCCATCTTGAACACTTCTGAAAAAGTTTAAAAAACAATCCTAGTTTTACATGACATGTTCTGTATTTTTCTCATTTCTCCTCCTCCATGGTTTATTACATTTGTATGAAAATATTATCTTTGTTTATGAACTGTTCATTGATTGCACTGGAGATAATTTTGGTATCACAAAAGGAGTATTATTTCTTAAAGTGGAGAATAAGAAGTAAATACTATTTTCAAATGACAAAAATCTATTTTCTGTACACCTTTTTATGTCCCTAACCATTAAAATAAACTGTCTACTTACCAACAATAGTGTGTTTAGTGTAAATCTGAACTAGAGTCCATAGTATACTGACACAGCAAATAAAACATTATGGGTCAGTCTTGACTGCCAACATTTCTGTTGCTTTATTCCTAGGCCTAATCTGAGCAGATTCTGCCATCTGTGCCAAATAGTCTGCATGTTTTGTACTATGGACGCATGACTACACTGAGATTACCAGTCACTTTCCCTTGTGAGCCAAGTCAGTATCTTAACCCAGGGGTGGGGAATCTATGGCCCACGGGCTGGATCCAGCCTACTGCTTTATTTCATCTGGCCTATGACAATTCTCCGCGCTTTGTGGGCTGGAAGCCCCAAGCCTTATCACCCCTCATGGGATTGGAGCCGTAAGCGCCAGCTCGCCCCGCCAAGGGGGAAGCTATTGTTGCCAAACCATTAAAAGTCCAGTCGGCTCTGCGCAGCTCCTGGAAGCAGCCGACATGTCCCTGCGGCCTAGGCGCAGGGGTGGTCAGGGAAGCTCTGGGTGCTTCTCCAGTGCCAGCTCCCATTGACCAGGAACCACGGCCAATGGGAACTACAGAGGCGATGCCTGCAGGCGCGGGCAGCATGTACCGCGCAGAGCCACCTGACCATCCCTGCGCCTAGGAGGCGGACATGCCAGCCACTTCTGGAGACAGGAAGCCTGCCTTAGCCCTGCTGCGCCGCAGACCGGGGGCCACCTGAAGTAAGCACCACCTGGCCAGAGCCCGCTCCCCAAACCTCCTGCCCCAGGTTGGAACCCGCTCCAGCACCCTAACGCTCTCCCAGATCCTGCATCCCCACCTGCAACCCAACCCCCTGCCCCAGCCATGAGCCCCCTCCCGCACCCAAACTCACTCCCGGAACCCACACCCCACCCCTCTGCCACAACCCTGAGCCCACTCCCGCACTCCAAATCCCGTGGGCCCAGCCTGGAGCCCCCTCCTGTACTCCAAACCCCTCAGCCCCACCCCAGAGCCCTCACCGTAATCCCCTGCCCTAACCTGGAGCCCTGTCCTGCACGCTGAATCCCTCATTTCTGACCCCACCCCAGAGCCTGCAGCCCCAGCTGGAGCCCTCACCCCCACCCGCACTCCAAACCCTTGCCCCAGCCCAGTGAAAGGGAGGGAGGGAGGGGGCTGGAGTGAGTGGGTGGCAGGGCCTTGGGGAAGGGGTGTTCAGTTTTGTGCAATTAGAAAGTTGGCAACCCTAAGGGAAGCCCTGAGCCTCCGCTGCAGCCCCATGCGTCTGGAACCATGAGTGCCGCGCACTCCCCTCCCCCACCAGCCCGGCAGGGCTGTTTGTGGCCCGCAATCTGTGGGTCAATGGCCCCTGGTAGAAAAAATGTTCCCCACCCCTGTCTTAACCCAAATCAGTAGATTAGAAAGCCATTAACTCTCTGCACAGGCTAGACCCATTGACAGGGCCGGCTTTAGTAAGTGCGAGGCCCGATTCGAATACCCGGCTGCGGTCTGGGTCTTCGGTGGCACTTTGGCGGCGAGTCCTTCACTTGCTCTGGGTCTTCCGCGGCACTGAAGGACCCGCCGCCGAAATGCCGCCGAAGACCCAGAGCAAGTGAAGGACCCGCCACTGACGTGCCGCTGAAGACCCGGACCGCCGCCGGTGAGTAAAAAAATTAAAAAGGCGCCTAAGTTAGGTGCTCTTTAGGGCACGGGCCCCTCTTAGGTGCGGGGCCCAATTTGGGGGAATCGTCCTAAAGCTGGCCCTGCCCATTGATCTCACTTTTTTCTGTGTAAGGAAAATGTTAACACTTGTGGTAAATATTTTTTTTTTAATACTGTGTTCTTCATAAATACCATTGTGATTGACATTAAAATGCCAGTGTTTCTGTGCATTTGCATGGTGGTATGTAAGGCATGACAGTTGCTGTTTTGTTAATGCACAGTGTTATCTGATATAGCACCCTTATTTGCTATTCAGAGGGATAATGCTTCCTCTTTAATGGCAAACACTGTCTTTCATATCAGAAAGGGGGAGAAATACATTCGTAATGTTGAAGTAATACTTCACCGTTGCAATCTAACATTAGAACTATTGAATACCCTTGAGATCATGTTAACTACTTTTTCATCTAATCATGAAATAGCAGTTTGTCTATAGTACTAGAGTCTTGAAAGAAGTTGTCAAGACACTTAAAGTGTGTGAAGAAAATATTCTATACTTAAATACTGTGGGAGGAACATAGGGAACACAAATATAATGGTTTGATATGCAATGGTCAAACAAGTGGTGATCCTTCATGACATTAATGAATTTTTGTATTCCACTAATTAGGGGTCTTGCACCTCCTCTTGTAGTAGCTTGCTGGTTCTTATGACAAACTTAATGTCTGGTTGCCATGTGCAGCATTCCTTCAAGTCTGATGTGACCTTAGTTGTGACTGAAGTGAACCACATTTCTCTTATCTTGGTTTTTAACACATTTTCTACTAAACTATCTTAACCGCATCTGGTCTTAATATCAACATTGGGTCATCTTCATTCATATAGTCTTAAATTTCTCCTTTTGATTGCTTTAGCATGAACTTCATGATGCAGAACTGGTCAGCAATATCAATTGATCAATTCTTCAATCACGTTAATAGTGAAAAAGCTGTTTTACATGTATCTGATACCTGCCAGTAGCACTGGTGATATGAGCTAGCTATTGTTTGCCAAGTGATCTCAGCCATATTCAATTCATGTGTTAGAAGTTGTCTTGAGTAGCCATTCCTCAAAGAATTGAAGTATTTTCTGAGGTTGGTCACCACAATTAGGTTGTCTAAATTCTGATAATCGTTTCAGTTAATTCTATCAATTCATATTGCTAATTGTAGATCTTCCATTATCCTTCCATTGGAAGTAATTTACCAACCTCCTTTTGAAATTCTGGACATCACTTTCTAAGGGGCAGGTTTTTATACACCCATGTGGCCACTCATGCAGTGAAAGTATCTATTATCAGCCATAATCTTATAGCTGTCCCATCTTGGATCCAGTGAATCTTGGATTTCACAAGGAAGCCCTTTTAGTTTCCACTGTCCTTGCTTAGCTTCACCAGTGCTCAAGAAAGTTGATCTTCATTTGAAAAACACTAAGGCCCAGATTTGGGCAGTGCTGTGCTCAGTGTTACATTGCCTAAGTCTCATTTTCAAGAGAGATTTAGACACTTATGAGCCAAAATCCCAATGAGATTTAGGCTTGTAGAGACGTAGGCTCCTAAATCTATTAGGCATTGCAATGCTGAATGCAGCAACACCTAAATAACTTTAAAAATCTGGGCCCTAGTCTCAAAATAAGTTCTTCTGGCTTTATGTGTCTTATATCACGGCTAAACTCATAGATTTATGTACTCTTGTGACACAGCTATGTAAACTCAACTACTCTTCAGCTTTTATTTAGAGTTAGACTTGGGCATATTCAGTTGTGATTGGTCACTGGGTTATGAAAAAAGAATTAAAGTTTGTCAAATTCTTCATTTCAAACATTAATTTGTTTAGCATGTTGTTTGTGAACCCATCCTGATCTCTGCAAATATTACGTTGTTTAAATTTGTCACATAGTTGTGATAATTAATTATTAGTCTTTGGAGTCACAAAATGTTTGTTCATATTATCTGGTATTTGTTTTACATGATTGGTTATCAGAGTCACATAGTATTGTTTCTGCTCCCTGATAGGATAACTGAAATGAGCCGAGTGAATAACTAATAACAAACATCTCCTGTGAATGAATGGATGAATCCAGTAATTATCTATCCGGGGTACATGTACACATATATATTTTTTTTCCCTAGGGTGCTTGTCTTCATACTATCTAAGCACCAAATATTCATGGAAAATTCAGGATTTGTGAACATGTTCCCAAATACCCAGCAATTGCCTGTTTGCTTGTGAATAGCCAATATGACCCCATGAATCATAGCAAACTACAACTCAAATATTTTATTTGTGAAGGTATTTTGAGTTCTTTTAACTATTTGCATTTACCCAGCTCTAGTGAAGAGTTATATTCACTCAATGTCCATGTGCCACAAGGAGTTCTGAACTGTAAAAGATGATAACCTGCAAAAAATAATTAAAGCATGAGTATATAGAGCTCTGTTGCTAGCATATTGCCCATTTCCTCCTTGTTACTAAAACACATATAGCACACTATGGCTGAGATTTCCAAAGACTTTTAGGTGGTTTGGATGCCCAATTTTCATTCATTTGAATGGGAATTGAGAATCCAATATTTGAAATTTTCAGACTAAAATATTAAATTGTGGTTTTGTCTCTTTGAATTTTAAAACTCATATTGTATAAAAGTGACCAAAATAATCTTAATTGGTCACTAAGAATATCCCTATACTATGTGACTTGGGTTGTTCAGCTATTTTGAAATTTGGTTCATGTCATCCATAGTTAACCTTCTTCAACGTTTCGAGTGTTTGTCTATCCTTCAGATCCACATAAAAATAAATGTCACAATATGCATATATAGCCTTTCAAAATCATGATTTTATTTGCACATCATCTCCGTTTTTGAAATACTTATACAGGTTTCCACCCTCCTCTTCTTCATTTAAGGTAGCAAACAGTAATACAAAGCTTATAGTATTATAACAGGTATGCATGCAATGATAACTTGAGGAGGCAACCACCACCTTGTGACCCAAGTAGACTTGCAACTCTCTTCCTGC
This sequence comes from Malaclemys terrapin pileata, assembly GCF_027887155.1. Lineage (NCBI taxonomy): Eukaryota > Metazoa > Chordata > Testudines > Emydidae > Malaclemys > Malaclemys terrapin. The sequence continues at coordinate 32,458,823 of NC_071512.1, forward strand.
TCACACCTATGCCTCAGTCCTTCAGTCTCCCCTTTCCCACATTCACTGTACACTATGGTACATTCCTTTCCTGATTCTTCATAATTGTCTCATTTGCTCCCTTCCCTAGAGTTCCCATCCCATTCCCAATGAAGTAGTAACCTCCAGAGTTTACTATAGTACTTTTTTCTGTAAGCTCATCATGCAGTCAGCACCATGGACAGCTCTAACAGCAGTGTGGGTTTAAAGTTCTGGATTCACTTATTAAGAAGACATGGTGAGAATGATCAAAGGAAGGAAAGGCAGTAGAAAATTGTTGAATAGTTCAGAAAGATTGAGTGGAAAGACACGTTTACATCCATCATTACCCGTCTTCATTAATATGATATCCCTAATTATGCAAACTTTGACAGTAAGTGTTCACTAGTCAGAATAGTCTTAATTAAGATGTTTGTATGTTTACCTATGTTTATATATAAAATATGGGAGTAACTTGTTTTTGCTTAGGATTCGAGGTAAGAGAAGGAGAAGTTGGGAGGGGGGAGGTATTCAGGTTTTTTTAAATATTCAGCTTAAAAATAATAAGGCAAATAGTTTCAAAGGTACTACATTAAGAAAAGCATAATCTTTGATATGATGATCTGACCACAAAATGAAGCAGTTTTTACCTTAGACAAAATATCATTAAAGTAGTGCTCACAGGTAGTAGGGCTTACAGGCAGTCTGAAGTTCCTCTTCTCTGGTACAGTCTCAGAGGCCTGAGTTTGGTTATTCTGGATCTAATACTGGTACTAATACTATATATTTGTGTTACCAGAATAACTATAAACCTTGCCATTTGGATGTTGTCTCTTTTCCAGTTTATAAATACTGGAACAATGTTAGTGACACTGTTTCATTTTTTGAGAACAATTACAGCCCATTATTTTGGTTTTCGTATACCAAATATGGAAATATTCTGTCATTTCTTTGTTGCCACATTATGTATATTTGCTTTTAAAAATGTGATCTCTGTTAGTCTGTTATGTAAGTTTCTGTAGACTTGAGATTCTGATTGGAATCCTGTTAAATGTAATTTTTTACTTTCTGTCATACATTTGAAGTTTCCTGCTCAGTTGCTTTAATGCTCTTTCACTTAGTATCTTTATCAATTAGTCACTTAAGAGACAGAGAAAAGGACACCAGCACTTGGACTCAAATGCTTGACTTCTTGAATATTATATAGTTATATTTCTGTTCAGATTGTACAGATTTTTCTTGTGAGCTGTTATGGCATAATATGTAGTATATTAAATTACATTTAATATTGTCCATCATTCCTGTTGTGTGGTGTTGATACACCAAAAACAGAAATGGAAATTGTCAGGACTTCACCAATATGTCGCCAACCTTTTATACGCACCATTCGTACTTTTCATCATCCAAATGCAGCAGCATATGGAGCAAAAAGAATAGGCCAAACTGGGAAGAAACATTAGAAGAAAAGGAAAAGTCAAACAAGAATGGGACAGCTTTTCTAAAATGGTCTGTTTTGCTTCTTTTCTCTTTAAATGTTCAAACTTTGGATGCTGAAGTTTAGAATAGATTTCTGCCCTTTTTTGAGAATTGCCTTTTATGATTTTGGTATTGATGTTGGATCTGGATAATCCAAATTGATTTTATTGCTTTCTACAATATATATCTGTTAGGATTTCGTATAGCAGAAACATTTTGAGAACTCCCTACAATAGGGATAAACTGTAAATTCTAGACTTGCTAGGATAGGCTGTTTCTTTAAGACAATATGAGCCATTATGTTTGTTCATAGTGGTTTTTATTAAATGAGTCAATGCTTATTCGTGCATTTAAGATGAGAAGCTTTGTTTTTTGCAGTGTTAGCGTAGAAATTAGCAAATAATTATGTTTGGAACTTGTCCAAAACTACATGCATGCACAAAAAAACAAACACATACACACATACCCCCATGAGAAAAGACTTCACCTTTACCCTGCGTGTGTGTGTGTGTGTGTGTGTGTGTGTGTGTGGCAAAACTATGCTGATTTAAGGCACTTAACTTCTCTACTTCAGGTTCGCCATCCCCAAAATTGAAGTAACACCACCTACTTACACACTTTGCATTGCAAACTATAAGGGTATACAATGGGTACTGATATGTCACTGAATTTGAAACAGATACATTTCAGAAGGGCTCTGATGTTTTCTTTTAATTTCTGCAAATGAATCCAGCATTAGAGTATCTACTGTATATTTTCTTAGACAACACACTCTTTCTCAACACTTTGTTCTTTCCAAGCAGTTTACAAACATTGAGAGGTAAATTTATGTTTCTTACAAGCCAGAACTGGGGAGCCATCTTAAGTGATAGCATCTGGAGGTACATGCCTGGGTGTGCTGGGAGAGTGAGGTGCTAAGGGCTTTACTAAGTATCTCTACTAAGCGCATCCACCCAAGGCCAGCCATAATTTGGCCTAAGAGGTATTGGTTAATACTTTGGTATTGTGTTTGTTTTCAGGTACTGAAAGAGAACATCTAAACCCTTTTGTGTTGTATTGTTTTCAAATCCAATATTAGATCTATACCAATATATACTCTCATTAGGGTGTTTTGGATTTTTGTAACAATGCTGCTTAGGAGAGAAGGTTGGACTAAGTTTAAGGTGCTAGCCTTAGGAGGCCCAGGTTCAATTCCCTTTTCCACTACAGATTTCCTCTCTGATCTTTGGCGTGTTGCTTAGTCTCTCTTTGCCTCAGTTTCCTATATGTAAAATGGGGATAATGGCATTTCCCTACCACAATTATGAAGTCCTCAGATACTACATTATTAGGGGCCATATAAATATATAAGATGGATAAGGGGAAGGTCGTCTTACCATGAAAAATGGTGGCAGAGCAACTGATAGGGAAGTGGTAAAAATAGATTATTTAATGCTAAATTGGTTGTAGGTTTATAAAATGTTGAAATTACTGGTTCAAGAATAAAAAGTATTGAATTAACTTATTTTTTGTAATGTTTCCCATCTCGTGAACATAAAAAGAACAGTATCTACCAGAAGGATGTATTTGTACAATAGTACACTAGCATTTTTTGTGTGTGTGTATATACTTACCCACACCCTTCTCACAAAGGGGGAAACATTATTTATTATAAACTCTCTCTCCTTTTTTTTTTTTTTTTTAATTATTCTAGTGTTACAAACCTTAAATGTTGGGGAAGATGCGAGCCTGTGATTTCAAGAACTCTTCAGTTTCTAAATGATCTTTCTGTTGGATATCCTTTTTATTGTACATCGCGGGTCCTAGTCAATGAAAATAATTTAGTAAAAATTAATATTTGCAAGCCATTTTCCATTTTATAGTAAATTGTTTTAACACCAGTGAGAATATTAATATTAAAAATATTAGTTTGGTTTGGCCTTTTTATATGCATAGCACATTTTAAGTTATTTTGTGTTTCCCCATTCTGATTCTCAACACAAGATTATCCATATGACTAATTCATTAACATCATTAGTCTCATTTATGACATCCTCCAGAAGACAAGAATGTCATTGACTCTAAAGAGAGCAAGGCTGGACCCATTTTGGCTCTGATTCAACTGAGGTACTTAAACCCATCATACCTGACTTTAAGCGCATGAGTAATCCTAGTAAAATCCATGTGACTACTTACATCCATAAAGTCAGTCATGGGCTTAAATACCTTGTAGAACCAGGGCCTTCATTGTTTGTATTTGCAACACCATGATCTTGAATTTTTGTTATCAGTTCACCTGAGTCCTGGGTTAGATTTTGCTTTGACACAAACTTTTTGAGGCTGCTACTTAAGTAATACATCATAAAAGAGAGTTTGATATGTTTACTCTTTGAATTTCCAAAAAGTCAGACAAGAAGATCAATTTTCAAAGAAAATTAGAACGTAGTAATTTTTGATATATCAAGATAATTGGAAATGGAAAACAAAAATTTTCAGAACTGATAGAAATGTTCAGTAAGGGAAGTCCTTCGATATATTTAAAATAAAAACTGCTTTTCTTTCAGTTTCAGGTGAAGAGATTAATGTTATAGACAGTCAGAAAGGAAATGAGGCTAGAAAGTGCAGCCTTGAATCATTTTATTTTCTCCTTAGAATTCTAGTCATCACAGCAGAATATTAATATATTTCCTTGTATTAAATGCTGCTTATTGTTTTGCAGATTGAATAAGTGCATTTCATTTAGCTAAAATTATGCAGTGTATATTTTCTCACACTTACTACAAGTATTATTAATCAGCCAACATGGGAGATGTAAAATATATGTATATCTACTGTTACCACCACCAGATATAATGGGGCACAGGTGAAATCTAAACATCACTAAGGTATTTAACAAAAACAAAAAGGGGATTGATTATTGCAATGCATGAATAAGAATGTACAAGAGTAAATGGATTCGCTTTCCCTCTACTGTGTCTGGTTGTATTCAATACATTAAGTTAACCAAGAAGTTTAAAATATTCCACCTAATTCAAAATACTTACTTGTTTTGTTGCTCGTTTATGTATATAAGCTGAAATAGTCACCATTATATTACTGTTAACAGCAATGGGCCAGTTATATGTTTGATATTACATGACTAAGAATTAGAAGGCAGCTCTACTTCCCAACCACCACCACCACCACCACCCTAGGAATTGGTGTCAGTCTCTTAGCATTTAATGTGCAGGAATGTATTTGAGACCTGCCTCACCATCCCAGCCCTAAAAAATGGGGAACAGTCTGCAGTTACTGACACAACGGATACTTGTTTTAAGGCTGTAAGGTGACCAAGGAATATGTTGATGGTTTAACAATTTTCAGATAGTACTTTGAGTAAAGTAGATAAGTTTGCTGTATGTGATTTGGATACAATATTACCATGATCTGGGAGCTTAAACAGGGGTATATAATTAAGTGTCCTGAAGAGCAGATTTGTAAGGAGAGTTTTCCTTAAGTAATTTATTAAGTGTTGCTAGGATCCCTGATAAAAGCAGAGCTTTAAAGCTGTGCCATATGAAAGTATCCAGAAGTAGTGATACCTTTCAAAATATACTGATATGTAAATGAGACTTCACAATAAAACACATTTTAAAATCAATAAGAAGGAAGATGAACTAAAACCATAAACATCAAAATATATTTAAGCAAACATTCTAAGAACAGTAGCTTCTCTGGTTTAGCTGGGTGGGGTAGGACAGATAGCTTTAATGCTGGTTCACTTCACTGTGATGTGTTTGTATTAGTTAAGTTTAGAATTGTGTTCCTTGGCAAACCATAAAAGATTTCAAAAGTATTAGACACCCACTTTTGTGCTGGAATTTAATATGCAACTTTTTATTGGAAAATAATCGTCCTTGTCTGGCAAAATCCACCATGCAATATTTCTGTTAGTAGGCATAATGCAATAAAGACAGGGAGGGCTATTTATCACTACAAATTTTGAGGATTTCAGGATTCTTTTTATTATTTTAATATATTTCTTTGGTATTAAATCAGAAAAATGATAAATTACACCTGTCGAGGCTGTTTTTCCTTTTTGCTGGAAAATGATGTACAACCCAATTTCACTGGTCATTTTGGCTTTTAAAGATATGTATTTTTTTTCCTATAAAAAACTTCACCAATAGGGTTTTTTTTTTATAATAATGCTGAAGTACTTTTTATTTCTAAACCTATGAAGTGGTTTATAAGTACTTCCTGGCATTGCAAACTTTGGCCTTTTCACACTGTGTTAGGTTTTTTTTTCTCTCTCTCTTTTTTTTTTTTTTTTTTTTTTAAATAATGATTTAAAAGGACTTTGGAAGAAACATTATATTTTTAAGAGACCAGATCCAGTGGCTCCACTTTCAGCATATGATATAGGGTACATCTTGATTGGGTTGAAAGGTTAAAAAGAAATAATTTCAGTTCTTGGCCAGTATTTGTCATTCATGTGCATATAATTTTCTTAGTAGAAAATTAATCTCTACATATCTAGTCAGTCTCTAAATGTTCATAGAAATTTGGTACTTATCTTTTTATTATGCATAAAAGTCATTATTTCTAAAGATTCTCTTAGTTAAAAAGAAAAATCTTAATGCTAATAAGCACTCTACATAACATCAAAAAGGAAAAAAATGACATTTTTAAAACAACAAAAGGCAACAAATGATTTGTACTGGTGTCGTGTTTTACATTATTTTAACAATGATTCCAGGTTTGCATATTCAGAAATATATTAGCCCAATTTGATTTTAAAGCTCAGTTATTTGAATTATAAATCATTATGTCCCTTCTAGCTGATCATTCATGAAATATCTTTGAATTCATTTACATAATGGAATACATTAGTGGTTCCTTTATGTCAGTGCCATCGTAGTGCTCCCTCATGCATGTTTAGTTCTTCCTAATAATTAACTTTATCATCATACATTTTCCATAACAAAATAATTATAATTGTGTTGTTATTTTGTAAAGCAACTGGCTGCAAAATACTCAGTCTGTCAAAAAGTCTGCTTTATCAACATTTATTTTTAAAGATCTCTCTTATGAGCAGGAGAAATTATATAGCTTTGCAATATGAAAACAAATAGCTCTTAACCAAGTACTGTAGGTTAACAAAAATAAATGTGCTAACTATTTCCTTTAAATCAGGTTAGCAGGTTTGCCAAAAGGAGCATTCCCCATCCACAGCCTTTTAAGGAATTGGATTATAACTTTAAAAAATAGTTTGATCAGTTTGAAGTTCAAATTAATCATTCCTACAAAAACCTTACATCATAAGAACATAAAGGTTGCAAATTGAAGCACTCAAGTCAGGAAATAACAATGTGCAATCTCAACTGCCCACTTGTGTGTATGTGTTACAACAGACTTGAAATATATTATCTCTTGCTATTTTTTGTCCACCCGGTCCCTACCTCATTCAGTGCAGGAGATGACCAGTGCTCAGTGAATGAGACAGCGGTTCAGTATTTCTTTTTATCCTCAAGGTACAGTGTGTGGTCCCATATTTCATTTACTGCACACCATCCAAATGCCATATTACAGACACCAGCCTCATTCAGAGTACATAGTACAACTGTAGGGGAATGGAGAAATGTTGTGGAAAAAGATCCTGTGGGGGCAAAATTGTATGTGATCATGCAGCTGAAGATTGTATCATAATACACATGCACTGAATTGGGGAAAGGGTTAACTTGTCACTTCCTGACTTTTGCGTGCTTCTTTAATTTAGTTTTGCAACTTTAACTTTTGTTTAGTTTCGTTTTTTAAAGGGATTTCCTACATTTTTTTAAAAGAAAAACGAAAAAAAAATCCCACTATGTGGGATAAACTTGGGGCCAGATTCTCAGCACCAAAGCAGGTGGAGGACTGCCCTAAATGGGCAGCAATGGATTCCCTTAATGGAGGAATCCTCAAGGGATTAGTACCAACACAGGGGATGTTTTTGAGGCAGGGTATATTTGCCAGGCCAAAGCTCAACCCTTAGAGAGCCATCTGCTCCCCCTGCTCTGATGTACACTGAACATCTGGCCTCTTGTATTTTATTAACATCCTTTAAATATTTTCAGGTCTTTCTAAACCTCATACTTCTGTCTTCATGCTCAGCATTTAAACCTGTGTTTTAGTGCAAGAAAATAGAATACTGGGTAAAGGCCTGAGCATTCTTAATATTAACTATGGGTTTTAGTCATGGATGGAAAGAACACCCATAGTGTTAGGCAATGTAAGTAATAACACACTATTGAGCTATGACATAACTTCACAATTTAGTTGTATGCTGTGGCACCAGGCTGAAGGCTTAAGATCCCATATGCTATGTACTTTCTATCAGGTTGGGATACCCAATGACAAACATGGCAGTTTAAACACAGTTTTGTCTTACATTGAACCAAGATACAACTCTGAAGAAGTCAGAGGCTGTAGTATGATTCCTGAACCTTATTCAGATCCATATGTATTGTAAGACAGAACCATGTTTTAACTTTGAAGACTGAAATGTTGCAGGTGAGTCCCCTGTTATGTTAGAAATTAGCATAGATGGGACTTAAGTTCCCAGAAAACGGAAAGTGCTGTTATTGTAAACACGTTCCCCTGAGTGTGACATTGCACTTAGAAATTTGTAGAATTGGCTTAAAGTGAAAACCAAAAAAAAGTACTACACTAAGCAATTCTGAACTGTGAGGTTGTGGTCTTGTAAGTAAGATTACTTCCACAATCCTGCATGTTTTCTAAAAGTTTAAATAACTAGTAAAACATTGCAGGTATCTGTATTTCGTCATATAATGAGGGCTTCTGTTGGAAAAACATGTCATGGAAATATGTTTTTTCTTTGCAGTTTTTAAAGGGTGAAACTGTTTTCTTGGATACACATTTTGAAACCACTTCTGTCAACCATGTGACCTCAAGAGCCAATGGCAAACAGGATTTGCATTGTTTTGTGAAGATTTTGCATAAATGATTGTGGCTGAGATCTGTAGGCTCCCAACACCCTTAGCTGTCTTTGAAATAAAATTTTCATATACACCTCTACCCCGATATAAAGCGACCCGATATAACATGAATTCTGATATAACACGGTAAAGCAGTGCTCCGGGGGGGTGGAGCTGCGCACTCCGGCAGATCAAAGCAAGTTTGATATAACACGGTTTCACCTATAACGCGGTAAGATTTTTTGGCTCCCGAGGACAGCATTATATTGAGGTAGAGATGTATATGCATAAACATGCACAAGCAAATGTAGAGGCTCTTTGTCAGCATTTGGCCCTTTAGGTCAATGATATGAACGAAACTTTTCTTTTTTTAGTAGTTGATAACCTGCAACAGGTTTCATTCTTTAATATTTATTACTTTAGAGTGTAATTAAAGACAGCAAAGTTGGCATAGGTTTTGGCATGATTTTAAAAAGTCTTTTTTTTTCCCTTGGTTTGTAAAACAGTTCTGCATACACAGTTTCACAGTAAATACATCTTAAATGTACTGGATTCATCTTGAGAATGATCCATTTTATTGCTCCCATAAATATTCCACTGGCAAAACATGACTTAGTGTTCATTAACAGCATGAATGGGAGAGATTCCTACTAATGGTAGAGTTGTGGGGGTTTTACCTTTTTTTTTCTTTTTCTTTTTTTTTAAGATACTGTCAGTTTTCACTTGTCTGTTTGCTGAAGAATCATAATAGGATATATACCTAAGATATGCCAGATGTCTTATTTGACTTACTGTCTTTTCTGGCTAACCAAACCAAGGGCTGGCTTGATTCTGCAGTGTGTTGAGAAGCATTTGAGTGCCATTTACTTCAGCAGAGACTGAGATGCCTCAGCATTTCTAAGATCAGATTCTTAGCTTAGTTAGCATCTTCTTTGCTGGTTGACAACTGATTTTAAGAAAACTAGCGAAATGTTGTAATTCCTGGGGGGGTTTTTTAAATGTTGCATATAATTATAGGTTATTGTCTTTGGGGGGGAGGAGCAATAAAAGTATTCAAAATCCAGAAGCATTGAAGGATAGTTTTATATCCTGTAACTTTCTCTTTCTGTCTGTGAACCAAATGCTTCTCTGAAGATGCCATCCTGCAGGAGTCTCACCTTTCAGAGTTCAGAGGTTACCTTTTTGTGTGTGACAAGTCAGGAGAGTTCTCTTGCATCTTATTTTTTGTCTTTTTTTCCCCCTAAGGCAAGATTATCTGAAGTTGCACATCTTCCACACCCACATACCCTGGGAACTTCATCTCCCTTGCAATCAAAAGGAGAGTCTTTATACTCAGTAAGGCTGGTGTCTAATGACCAGTAGCGGGTCTACCTTGCCCAGTACACTCCTTCCACTACCCTTAAAGGTAAAACAAAACAAAACAAAAACCCTGAAGAGCTAGGGAGTTCCTTCAATGTCACACTTAGGAGTGAAGAAGAATTAAAGAAAGGAGAAGTAAAAGTAAGGGAATTCCTTTCTGCCCATTGTGGTCCTATTTAAGGCCCCTAGCTAGCCAATTTGATTGCCCATTGGCAACCTCTCTCAGTGAGGGCAAATCCTATTGACCAGCTGCCACTACAAAACAGCAGTATTTCCTCCACCATCCTGGCCACATGGTACTATCTGGAAAACCAGCACCATTTATTGTCGAAAACTTTTAGTTTAATTCTAAATATTGTTTAATTCATTGGCTCTTTTGCGACTAAAATATGTGACATGAAAAGTAATTGCTTTGGTTAACAATAGATAATCACTGTTAATGTTTGTAATACTTTTTCTAAGCTATATATTTTTTCAGAAACACCATATTTTTAAGAGATGTGTATTTTAATACTTTCAGTTAGCAATTGTATCATTCATAATTATGCAAGTTAAGTTTACAGCAATATTCAAATCTCAGCATAATACTTTAAGGGAGACTTTCCTTAACGTCTTTTACTTATATTCTCTTAAAAAAACTTGTGAAAATAGATGCCGTGAAGTTCATGCTTCAGAATCACACAGTAAGTTTTCTTATTATGTTCAAATATTTTAGACTCCTTCATAAATTTGTAAGCTATTTTAACTTGTGATGTCCTTATGTTTTGCCAGAGTAAACACTTTCCTTTTTTGGGAGTGAATGATAATTACAGTCTCAGTGACCTTAGATGCCGAACAACTTTCTACACTGCTCTCACTCGCCTGCTCATGGTAGATCTAGGTAAGAGTCAAGCTAAAGTGTTTCTCAGGTCTCTTTGATATTTGTAATCTTATTAATTTTAGAAACAGAGCTTAAGTCTGCTTAATGAGAGGTTACTGACACTATTAAAAATAGATTATGAGTTCAGTACATCTGTTCTAGATGGTGTTTAAAATAATTCATAATAGCTTTTGAGGTTTGTGGCCATTGAAATACAATAGTCTTTTTTTTATTTGCTAGATTTGGTTATAGTAATATGAGTGCTGAAAGCGAGACCAGTAGTTTATTGCACATAAGGCTTTTTGGAGCCATTAGTGTAATTTGGCTACTTACAATGCAAGGGCCTGATCTTGTGACATTCTAAAAAGTTTCACCTTCGACTGACTTCAGTGACTACTCCAAAGGCACCGGTTTCAGTGTTTACTCTAGCAGATGGTTGTACTACTTCATATAAATTCTCAGCCTGTAAGGAATCTCAGCTCTGAGAGTTTGAATCAGAGTATTGAGCAGACACATAATGTATTTGTTTAATTTTACACACCTGAGTAGTCCCGTTTGAAGTCAATAAAATTATTCATGTGCATAAATTTAAGCATGTATGTTAAGTGTGTGTAGGATCGGGACATTAGTGGTTAGCCTGGTTTGCACCAATATATTGACAATAAACTGATTTTATCCCATCCCTTAGCACCATATGATATTAATTTAGGACTCATCAGGCAGGTAAGACTCCTTTTCAACCTATTTGTGAGCAGGATTTTAGCCTTTAGTTTAGTAACAATGATGGGTGGTTACATACTAGCACAGATGATAAATTTACTAAAAGAAGCATAGGATTAATGATCTGGAGGATGGCGTGAACTGCACCCTCAGCAAGTTTGCAGATGACACTAAACTGGGAGGAGTGGTAGATACGCTGGAGGGTAGGGATAGGATACAGAAGGACCTAGACAAATTAGAGGATTGGGCCAAAAGAAACCTGATGAGGTTCAACAAGGACAAATGCAGAGTCCTGCACTTAGGACGGAAGAATCCCATGCACTGGCACAGTTAGGGACCGAATGGCTAGGCAGCAGTTCTACAGAAAAGGACCTGGGGTTACAGTGGACGAGAAGCTGGATATGAGTCAATAGTGTGCCCTTGTTTCCAAGAAGGCTAACGGCATTTTGGGCTGTATAACTAGGGGCATTGCCAGCAGATCAAGGGATGTGATCATTCCCCTCCATTCGACATTGGTGAGGCCTCATCTGGAGGACTGTGTCCAATTTTGGGCCCCACACTACAAGAAGGATGTGGAAAAATTGGAAAGAGTCCAGCGGAGGGCAACAAAAATGATTAGGGGGCTGGAGCACATGACTTAGGAGGAGAGGCTGAGGGAACTGGGATATTTTAGTCTTCAGAAGAGAAGACTGAGGGGGGATTTGATAGCTGCTTTGAACTACCTGAAAGGGGGTTCCAAAGAGGATGGATCTAGACTGTCCTCAGTGGTAGCAGACGACAGAACAAGGAGCAATGGTCTCAAGTTGCAGTGGGGGTGGTTTAGGTTGGATATTAGGAAAAACTTTTTTCACTAGGAGGGTGGCGAAGCACTGGAATGGGTTACCTAGGGAGGTGGTGGAATCTCCTTCCTTAGAGTTTTTTAAGGTCAGGCTTGACGAAGCCCTGGCTGGGATGATTTAGTTGGAGATTGGTCCTGCTTTGAGCAGCGGGTTGGACTAAATGACCTCCTGAGGTTCCTTCCAACCCTGATTCTATGATTGGTTTGCAAGAAGCATAAGTTATGAGCCAAATGTTCAACCAGTATAAATTGACATAGGTTCAGTGAAGTCAATGGAGCCACACCAGTTTTCATCAGCTAGCCCATTAGATACAATTATATATATTATTGTTTTTATATATATTATTATTCAAATTATAGTCATAATAATTCTTTCCCTTAAAGATTTCTGTGCAAAAATTACTGTTTGTGAGAATGAGTGTATTGCTAAATTAAAATTAGAGATTGGCAGAAAAGGGAATATAAGCCTTCTGAGAGAAAGTTGGATTAGAAATAGAGTAGGGTTTGAGGTCTATGTTTATCTGATAGTGCCATCATTTTATATGAGCAGTTCTGCAAGGTTTGAGCTGCAACTGGTGGAACTCTCACAGGTGTGCCAAGATTTCCTGTATCTTCAGTGGTAGAAATCGCTTGCAGTCAGCTGTTCTCACAAATTTGCTGTCATTTTTTAATTTGATGAATTTAGTTAATTTTGGAATAGCAATTTGGTTCATGATGCGATGTCAATTGGAGATACAAGTCTACATTCAGTCTGGCTATAGTTCAAGGACTCTCTTGAGTTAGGTGAAGTATTACCTTCTAGTTTTTCTAGATGTCCCTAATTTATTCCTGACTTTTCTGTGGGTGGTGGTTACCCTATTTGTACCCTAAAAATAGTCTTTCCTTCCTGAGGACATTTGGGGCTGTCATTTACCCTCTTTTCTGCCATTTGTTGTTTTAATATTTGGATATGTTAAAAATAGGAATTAGGGAAGTAAATTGATTTTTCAGACTCCCACAGAAAGATTTAGCCAGGCAGCATATTTGCAAAGATGGCTTACCTCAAAAGCTATCTACACTTGCAATTCAACTGTTTTCAGGAGCAGTTCAGCTGCATCCATTGCTGACACCTGTTGTAAGCAGGGGGTAAATTTCCTAGTGGAAACCATGCAGACATGCAGCTTTAGTGATTTTCCCTATAGGAAGAGCAGAGAGTGAGCAGAACCAACCCATCTAGGTGATAAAAGTCACATCTTCGAAGAGGTGTTGTATGAGCAAGATGCCATTCTGGTTGATAACTCTAGGCAAGTGAAACACAAGAGAAATGTGATTGCCCAGAAATTAATGGTTCATTGAGATTGGCTTGATTCCTCTACATTAGTGGCCAGAAGACCTGACAGGAATAGGTGTAGCTGGAGGAAGACCTAAACAAACTTATTGGACTAATATCCTATGGATTCCCATTTGGAGTATATTAGCTTGTCTGTTTCTGACCTTTCAGAGAAACACATCTAGAGAAATGCACAGGGAAAACTCTGCTTTTCAGTTGAGAATACAGATGTGAAACATCAAACGCACATGAGCTATACTTTTCCTGTGTGTGTGTGACAAATACATACCTTTTAAATGACATCATTCTTAACCTTATAGAACTGTAAGGTTTATAAACAAGCAGCAAGTCATCCGTTTTAGTCCAAAGAGAATTGGTCATCATACTAGTCATCCTTTTCAGGCTTTCTAAAATTAAATGAAGAAAGGATTTGTTAAGGAAGTTTTTCATATTATTGACTTTTAAAAATAATTTACATGGAGATAAAATTAAAATGAAGTCTCATGGTAAATTAGTGTTTTTTAAGAAATGGAATGTGCTTTTCTGGATTCAAATATAAAATTCTTTGTAAATTAGCCTTTTATAGAAAGTGTAGAATTAGTTGTATTTAAACCATTCCCTTTAGAGTGGTTAGAAAAACCAAATCAACCATGGGGGAGGGAGCAAGAATTAGCAGTACATTAATTGGCATTTACTTTAAAAGGCACTTGGTTTCTGTTCAGTAATTTGAACCTTGTTTGAATGTAATTACACTTTGAATGCTCTGTGTGCCCCAGGTTGTATTTCTAATGAAAATAGACTTTTTTGACATTTACAATTGCACCATTTTGTCAAACTGGTCCATGGCCCACAATTTTTAAAGTAAACTAAATATTCACTTGTGTAAGGTATAGAGTAAAGAAAATGGTTACTGAAACGCCAACAAAATGCTTTCATAAGTAAAGGTTTCAGAAGATTTTAATCCAGTTTTTCTTTCAATTTTGGATTATCAAAGGCTTTACACGTAAATTATAAAAGGCTCCTCCTAGAGACATTGGGCCTGATTCTCCACTGCCTTGTACTCTGTGTAGTTATTTACACCAGTGCAAAATGAATCCCCGCTCAGTGAATATAAAACACTACCAACTAATATAAACCACAGCCAGATCTACTCAGCGAGATGCCTGCTTGTGAAATGCTGCAGTCTGCCCTTAAAGCATGAAAGATCCACCAAAATGTGCCATTCAAGGATCTTTTTCTTTCAAAGGGCATAATGAGGCCATAAATGAGTCTAAGTGCACACTAGTTTGTGGCTTGAATCATCGCAAAAGAGCAGTTTACAATGGTAATTTGTTCACGGAATGGTTTCTTTCTTTTCCAGTTTTGTAAAAACGCGTCATTTAACTCTCATATTTTATATTACATGAATGTGGATCATACAATAATCATACTGATGGTAGTGCGTGGAGACTTGCTTTTGTGGTTGGATTTTTTTTTTTTTTTAACTGAAGTAAAATATTTGAGGAATTGAATGTTTTATAGCTAATTATTTCTGGGCCGCCTAAAAGAGTCTTACTCCACTACACTTATTTTGAAAACAAAAATAATGATAAAGGTACTTTTTCACTTGGAAGAACCAGTTAGGTTGCAATAAAAAATTACTTAGGTCCCAACCTGTCACACAACCATTGGACAATATGGCACACATCATAGTCACTTACCAAGGGCTTGGACAATAGCCCATTTCAGCCGATGGGATTTCCATTGACTTCAATGGGATTTGGATTGAGCCCCAAGAGCAAAAAAAGTGAGATATAGGATTACAGATGGCATACACAAACTAGCCAATCCTATGTATACACCAAATTCATCCACAAAATGTTGAAGGAAAAATAGGTTAAATGTCTTCTAAAGACATTTTGTAGAGGGAGGTCATATTAATTCCTCCATTAGTTTGTCAGTTTTTGTCATAACTATTTTCCTCTCTTTGCATTTTCCAAACATTTTACCTAATTATGGGCCAAATTCTATCCTCAGTTATGTGTTAATGGTTTCCATTGAATTTGGATGTGTGGGTATATCTGAGGGGAAAATGCCTCTAATGATACACATGAAAGGATCCAGTATAGCCAAGTTTTGGTGTCATTCTTATAAACCAAATCTAGGCCTTGATTCTGCAAAGGCAAGCACAGAGCGGACCCCGGTTGAATTCAGAGAGGCTCCATGCACATAGGGTTCCAGCCACACAATTATCTTTTCAGGATCTGAGCCTTAATTTGTTTGTTCCCCCCCCACCCCCACCCCCTCCCAAAAAAATATGAAAAACTATCAGAAAAGTTAAAGTATCTGGGTGATGCATACAATAGCTCTGAAAATATGAAATAGCTTTTAATAAAAATGAAACATAATGGAAGGTTATAGAAATGTTTATAATTTGTGTAACAAAAATTAGTGGGTTCTTATTATACTTTAGCAGTACGTATAACCATGGCAGAACTTTGACAGTTAATATATTTACATAACATTAGTGGGTGATGATAAAAAAAAACAAAAAATGTGGGGTTTTTTTTAGCAAATTTAACTGTTTGAAACGTGTCTAATTAGAAATGTTGTCTGAAAGCTCATGCATTTTTCTGGTAAGTGTGTAATAATTATAGGCAGAGCAGATAGCACCGCATATTATTAAGGTCTCCCAACAATTGTTTATTATAAGACCCTGTTTTCATTTGCTTGTTTGGCTGAAATTTTCTATGCCAGATGTCTGCCTTAGGCTGAATTTTGGGGGGAATTGGGGGTTGGTTTGGATTAGATTTTTTTTAGAAAACTTCAGCTAAAGTGGTTCAGCTGTTTCCAAGAATAGTGCTAAGGAAGAATGCATTGTTTTGCCCATGTTAAAAATTCTGGTGACATTTTATTTGAAAGGTTCTGCTGCTTCAGTGTTTTGGAGCAGAACTTGAAATTTAACATGCTGTGGCATTTTGCTATCCCTGTGAAAATCCAGCTAAATGGCCTAATTATAAGCCTTTGAAAAATAACAGTTTATACGTGCTCAGTAGAGACTTCTTAGATTTTTAGAAGCTAAAATCGCTGAGCATTCATTCCTCATTGAGCATGCTTCATTTGCCTCACAGCTCCTAAACATGACAGGACTGTGCATGCGCCATCACCACAGAGTGACTGGGTTGCAGGGTCAAAGCCAGGCTTTCCCAGTAATAGCTACACCCAGCTTCTCTGGGTTGGACAGTGGAACTCAGAGCAGGGATCTTCTCTCTCGTGCTCTCAGTGACACACACACACAGGCACCTAGGCAGCATGGAGGAAGAAGCCATCTGATTCAAAAGCAGAGCGGAGAAAAGCCAGATTGGGGGGAATGAAAACAGTAGATTGAGACAAGAATTCTGGTGAGACTGGGACTAGCTTTGGAGGAAGAGAAACTGTTACTGGAATTAGGACCCAGTTGGTGCAGGGAATGTGAAGTTGGGACTGGTTGAGCGGAGAGGCTGGGACTTGGAACCAGGGAAAGGTAGGCTGGAACTGGGAGCGGGGATAGAGTGGGGCTGAGACTGGGACTGGGAACCAGTTGCCTGGGGGAGGTGGAAACACTGGGATTGGTTGAGGAACTAGGGAAATGGGGAGACTGGGACTGACTGGACAAGAAGATGAACTAGGAAGTGGGGATGGATACAGGGGAGGCGAGAGGAGACCGCTGTTGAGCTCGGTTACATGTGGAGAACTGGGACTGGCTGGGCAAGAAAATTGGGATTGGGTGTGGGAAAGTGAAGAGACTGGGATTGGGGAGTGGAAGTCAGGGCTTGCACAGGTAGCTCAGAGTGGGACACTAGGACTGACATGGCAAGAAGACTGGGACTAGGTAGGCAAGAATGGAACTGGGTCAAGGGACTAGATTCACAAGGGGGGGGTGTAATTGTTGCAGTGCTGAGCGGTGCAGTGCCTGACTTTTAGGTGCCTTGCCACCTGCTGGAATTCACAACTCTGAGTTAGGTACGTAGGAGGAGGAGATGGTGATTGCTGAATAACCGCATGGTTGTGGTGCTGGTGGTCCTCCTTACGCCCAATAGCTTAGTAGTTAGAGCACTCTCACAGGATGTCTGAGACCCAGGTCCAGTCCCCCCCACTGCCTAGTGTGGAACAGTGACTTTAACCCAGATCTCTCACCTCCCAGGTGAGTGCCCTAATTCCTGGACTATAGGGCATTCTGGGGTGGGTCTCTCTCAGAATTTCCCTTTTAAGCTGTTCCACTTTGTATAAATACTTGCATATCCCCTGGATCAGGAACTAAAACATGAGTCTCCCAGGTGAGTGGACTAACAGCTGGGCTGTAGAATCATTTTCACTCTCTCATTGGTCAAATGAATATTTTAAGTATTTATAAGGGGGACCATCACCACACCACCTGCTATGCCAGCTGTGTTTTGTTCGGGGCCTGATCCAGTAGGTGTGCTCTTAATCACCCACTGAGCATGCCTGCTGGATCGGGCCCCACAGGTGTGATCGTGGGGAAATACCTTGTTTGTGAATCCAGCTGGGGCTTAGGCGTTAGCTAGGTGCCAAGTTGCTAGGCTGTGTTGGGACTCAGGGCTGGTCTAGACTAGGGCGGGGGGATCGATCCAAGATACGCGAAGTCGAAGCATGTTGGATCGAATTACCTGGGGTCCAGACGGCGCGGGATCGATGGCCGCGGCTCCTCCGTCGACTGCGCTACCGCCGCTCGCTCTGGTGGAGTTCCGGAGTTGACGGTGAGCGCGTTTGGGGATCGATATATCGCGTCTTAACGAGACGCAGTATATCGATCCCGGATAAATCGATTGCTACCCGCCGATACAGTGGGTAGTGAAGACGTACCCTCAGATAGCTGTTCGCATACCCAGAGACAAAAAATGAGGCACCTTGGGGATTTACCAGTGGAAATGTAGGCGCCTAGGGACTTTAGGCACCAGCAGGCAACACACACACACACACTTCGTTAAAAGAATATTATTAAGGTTGCAAAGTCAAACACACTTTTCTGCCACAATTTAGGTTGTCTGTGCAACTTTAATTTCCCCCTTTCCCCCGTGTATATGCATTATGATACAGTCTTTAATTCCATGATCACATACTATTTTTATCTGCATGGGCCTTGCATCATTCACTGCACAGCATGGACCTGTTCTGGGGGTGAATTAGGGCTGAGTAGTAAAGAATGAGCCCTGCCTCATTTGTTGTAGAAGTTGGAAGGTGTATAGTGAATGAGGCAGGGGATTGCAGGAAGTGAAAGCGTGGTTAATACAGATGAATGCTGTCCTAGAAAACCGGATTTTATACCTACCTCTGCCACAGAGTTCCTAAGTGATGGTAGGCAAGTAACTTAAACCAGGCTTCACAAGTGATCACTGATTGTGTATTTCTAATTTCTGGGTGCCCAACTTGAGGCCCTGGGGTCTGACTTGCATAAGAGCTGAGCATTCACAGCTGCAACTGAAGTCAGTGGTAGATGTAATTTGAATATATAAAGTGCTATGGTCCTAGGTTAAATTGAACACCAAAATTAGTAGAAACACTTTTGATTGTAATCGGTGTACCTCACCTCCCCTCTCATGGGTATTTGTGAAGCTCTCAGATACTATAGTAAGGAGCAACAGAGAAAAGCCAACAAGGAAATTAATAAGCCTATCTTCAGAGCAGGGTTTGAACAGTGCAGTAAATAAGGCCTGAGGAATTAGGAGAAAACAAAATATTGAATATCTGTTCATTCAGTGAGCACTGTCCATTCTGTGCACTGAATGACGTGGGGGTTATGTGGAAAAAATAGTATGTGATCCTGTAATTAAAGATTGTATCATATTGCGTACCCACAAGAGGCCAAATTAAGGTTACACGGGCAACCTTAATTCTGGCTTTTTCTAACTTTTGAGACCTGGACTTTCCAACCTCAGAGAGAATAGAAATATAAAAAGGAGAAAGAAACAGAACATGTGGACAGACACTGATCTCTGTTTTAAGTCATTTGTGACCTAAAGTTTCTGTCTGTATTTTATGTTCATTCAATCTGTGTGCCTCAGTAAAAACATTTAAAAACTAAGGGTCCACTTCTCCTGTACTAGCCCAAAACTCCCTTTGACATCAATGGAGGTTTTACCTTCAAATGGACTGTGGAATTGGACCCTAATGAATGGCAGTATGAATGTGCTGTGATGCTCGTTTGGTTTTTTTAATTTATTTTATTTTTCTGTAGGTGAAGACGAGGATGAGTTTGAGAATTTCATGCTACCCCTTACAGTTTCATTTGAAACTGTAACTCAGATATTCAACAATAGTTTTAAACAAGAGGAGGCAAAGGTAGGTTTATTTCAGTAATAGGGAAAGAAATTATTTATCAGTAAAATAAGCTAATTATGAAGTAAATATTTCACATTTTTCATCTTTGCTATGTATATGTGTCTGTAATTTTCTATATAATGTTGAAATAAAATGGCTGTATATGACTTCCTACAAGTCAACCTCTTACATATACATTTAGATTTTGGGAGTGCTTTGACAATAAAGTGATCTCTTTTCAGCCATATTTATAATCAAAGAGACAGATTTTCCTCTTGTTGTATGTGGCCTGGTTCTTATGTAATACTCCGTCTTTCTGTGTATGTGTTTTTATTTTCTTCATATGTAGTAACATATTTATTTGTGGAGATTTGGAAAGATGTAATACACTTGATAAAACACTGCATCTTTAAAGTATTTTTTCAAACAAGAATTTAATATATAAATCAAGACTTTATTAAATGGCTGGGCATATATGTATAAATAGGAACCGGTCTTGAAGTATTGCATCCTTAAACTGAACAAAGTGATTAGGATAACTGATAGCTAAATAAGGTTTTTATGTGCCTGTGGGAGCCATATTAGGATTGATTTGACAAGTCAGTTCAGCTGTGGCAACAGTCATAATATCTAACACAACATTATGTTTTATTAGTAAAATCCTTAAGTGTAGCAAGCTGTTTGTGTCAAAACAACAGTATATTTTAGGGGGGAAAGGACGTGCTAAATGGGAGTAGCAGCATCAGGAATGATAATACATTAGAGTAGTGTTGTGCTAAATAGATTCCCCTCCCCATAATGAACAAACAGTTAACAATGCACTCTAGAGTGCCCATTTCAGATACATTGCGTAATCTATGGGAAGCCCAAACAGATTTGCTATTTTAAAATATGATGGAAAGCTTCACAGTGTATCACCATCTTTTCTTCACTCCCTTTCCTGAAAATGTAAACTGTCATCAAACATGCTAGAAATGTTTGACAAATAATTTTTGTCCTGCTTAGTACACAACTCACATTTACAGAGCATGTATAGTTTATAACCACTTTGATTAAATTAACATCTTAGAAAATCTGAATACTTAGAAAAAATACTCATTGCTTCAGTGGGTACTGTGAAAAAGACCACATACCCCAGATTCTGTATTTGATGTTGCTTCTAGTATTTAATTTGTAAACTGCTTTTCAAATGTTAAATAGAGAGAGTCCGGAAGTGTTTGCCTTTTATTTTGAAAATGATTGATTTTAACAATTAGTTCTAAGAGATCATTTTTAGAATCCCCCTCTTTGTAAGAAATTGCATTTATCTCATTTGAGGATTCTATTGTATTTAAAACAATTTTGCTGAAGTCCTGTCTGGTTTGTGAGAAACTGTTTTACTGAAGAAATTTTAATGGAGTTCCAGTGATATATCCCTAAACTAGCAAGTTCTTAACGACCCTGGAAAGTGACTGCTTGATTACACTTTAACGGTATTTGCAAATAAAATCACAAGTAATTAAAGGGAAATCTCCAGGCTTTTGAGCAAGTTTGATGCATGATAACTGCCTGATTCAGCTTCATCTAGAGTAATGCTGTGTAGACAAGAGCTACTGAGATCAATAGCAACATAATGATAGTGGCAGAATTAAGTGAGTAACCTGAGAACTGTGTCTTCAGAATGCATGCAGCTGCCACAAGCCAGGGCCACACAGTGCACTCCGTTCTTCCGTCCTAAATGTTCATCAAAAGACGCCCTGCAGGAAAATGGAGTTAGATGCTCTTTATTGCTGATCGTGTCTCTTGCCACATTTATCAGGGAAATTGGATTAGCAGTTGGCAGCTGCAGGTAGACAAGGTTCTGCAGTGATTAAATATGCAGCTTGGCTGCATTTGTTGTGACAGACCTTTAGTAAATTCTACTGTAAGCACCATCTGTCTAATTTATATAAAGGAAACTTGGTGCTTTAAGCTACTGATAAAGAACTAAATCTGTTGCTCTATCATAAACAAAACTTTTGCTCTAAATTCTTTTAAATATAATTTATTAGGTTACAGCTATTTTTCTATCATGATGAATAAATAATACATGCAAAAGTGCTTTCAGGTACTTCATTGTGCAAGAACTGGAAACAAAAACAGTTCAGTTCTCTTCTTCAATAAAATGTTTAGTATTCCAATCCACAGGGAAGTGACACTGTTAAAATATCACCATGAAAATGGCCCAAGACTGCCAAATTCATTTAATTTGTGGCTTTTACTAGGATTTTCTAACTGGCTGTTTTTTTATATTTCTGAAGTACACAGCTGAAAAATGATCACAACAAGGGAGCTCTTCCTCATTGAAATACATTTGCGGTTAACAAACCTGTATATAAAACGTACTTTTAAGTTTGTTTTCCAGTAAAATCTAATATAATTAAAGAGGACCTTAGTATTTACCGTGAGCTTTTTTCCATTTTGAAATGAAGGGGGGGGGGGTCCGATAATCATAGTATTAAAACTACTGTCATTTTTTCCCCTCAAAAATATCTGGATTTGCCCTGACAGTCCAGTTAAGTAATATATTGACTGGCTAGACTGAACCTCAGTGGTGCTTTTATGTTAGTTATGACATCCTCAGTTTTGATAGGAATGAATGAAAACTGTATCGGAGGAAGAAGGGCAGTTAAATAGCAACATGCTATCTTTAGCTGGTTCGTAAAAACTCCATACTGTTAAATTATTTAAAATCCTTGATTTTCAGCTAGCACACATTAAAAGTTTTCACACTAAGTGCCAAATGTTGCAAACAGCACTTTAACAGAATGATTTTGCTTTGATCCCTGTAGCAGTTCCTGAATAATTTATCACAGGTTATTGCCTTAATTCTGGAGAGGGATAGAGCAATAAAGGCAGATGAAAACACTCCAGTTGAAACACCTTGGGGCCTGCTCATTCCTCTGACACGGCTCTTTTGTTGGAACTATTTAGAGGTTATTAAGACGTGTCTCCAGAATTAAGAGTATGCTGTAAGGATGAAGACAGCCATCTTAATTCTAAAGACAAAGCACAATGACCCTTCACCTTTTTTTTCTTTGTTGTTATTATATAGTAGAATTATGAGGGTAATATTATAGCTGCACCCGGTAGTGCCACTGTAGTTAAGGGTCTGTCAGACTTTCCATTACAAACCCCATTTTGGGGGTGGGTGGCGTGAGTGGTATCTCGTCTGTTTCAAATTGCATTAGTCAGAAACTTGGCATACACTGTCAAGCCACAATTCCTGTTTGGGCTTCCCCCCTCCTGTACAAATATTTAAATGTTCAGTTCTTTTCCATTTAGAAATTCAGAAAATAATGTTTGTTTAGAATTTTAAACCATAATGTCAGAATTTAAAAAAATTAAAAATAAATAAATAAATAAAGGACCTTTAAATTACTCTAAAGTAGACCTACCATTTTTTGGTTTGTGGATGGAAGAATACTTTGAAAGAGGCTAGTTATTTCATTAGTATGAAAATCAGTTTATAAGCCAGCATTCTGACTACCTAAAATTCCCCTGCCATTTCTCTTGGATACAGTATTCTTCGCTTCTGAGTGTAAGCTATTGTCTAGTGTTGCTGTGTGCTGCTAAACAGCTGTCACCTTGCACCCAGATATGACTGCATTTCAGCTGTGAATGAAGTGATCCCTTTATATGCTGCTTATATTATTCTGTTACATTTACAAAGCATGTTAGGAACCCTCAAGATGAAGGCCCCTAAGGTGCTGTCTAAGTGTATAGTGTTGTTTACTATTTTTCTTAACAATTTTTACACCCACTAGTGTCATTTGCAAATTCGTAATGGGCTAATAAACCAGAATATATTGGGAGTTTAATCCCTATTCTGCCACACCTGTGTAAAACTCAACCGCAGTGAGCACAAGATCTTAGGTGAAAGGGCAGGAGCGCTGCCAGCTTTTCTGCCGCCCTAGGCAGCGGAAGGTCCCGCTCCAAAATGCCGCCCCCCCCCCAGAGGCGGCAGAAGGTCCCACCACCAAAATACCGCCACGGTCACCACCCCCCAAATTGTAGCGCCCTAGGCGAGCGCCTAGGTCACCTAATGGGTTGCGCCAGCCCTGTGAAAGGGCCAGGATTTTACCTGGATACACTATGTGGTTAGGGTGTCATTGAATGAGCAGTTTTGGCATCAGTATACATATTCAGTATTACTACTATACAGAGTCTAGTTCCAGTGAATAACACTTCACCATTGAGTTTAGTGGGATTTTATGTACTAAGAATGTGTAATATTTTAAAGATGAGAAGTATATAGTAAGAATAGTATAGATAACAGTGGATGGTGTTTATATAATAATAATAGTAGAAAGTAAAGATTCTAAAACCAAAGAAATTCAGTGGCTTTTCTCAAATCACTCAGTTGTTCGTTAGTACTCAATGGCATGTGAAATGACGTGCTGTTTCAAGGCCCTCTGGTAGAAGGGTACTGTGTCATCACTTTCTAAGAGTGGCATGTGCCCATTTAGCAGAGGTCTATAAGTCTTGTTACCCAGACGTTTCTTAAATGTTTTATCAGAAAGAATGTTTTTCAAAGAACAGGTTGCTTTTCTAAATCAATGAATATGTACTTCAGGGTTGGTTGGTTGGTTAGTTGTGTGTGTATGTGTAGTCCCTTTTTCACAGGCCTCTGACCATGGGTTCATTCCTATCTTTGCCTGACTTCAAACAATGGCAAGTTCAAATGAGGTGCTAAATATCTTAGGAGTCTTTCTAGAGGCCCTTAGTTTTCCTTTGACATTCATTCCTGATGTCAGCCTTGCTTGTGGACCTTTTCTTTCTGTGGCTACAGTGTTTAAAAGAGCCAAGATCACTCTTGAATCCTCCACCTTCACCCTGCTTTGCTGGATGTGGATGTATCCTTTTTTGATGTTGCACCTTAGTATTGTTTAATAGGGGATGTGCAGTGTTGTTGTGAAGTTTTTTTACATAGGCCACACGTCTGCTAAACACTTATTTTCCACATGGAAGAATAAGTATATTAAATGCCAAAATGTAGGTGAATGTCATGTTAATATTATCATTTTAGATCCCAGTTCTGCATGATGCTGAGCATTTCCTGTGAGGTAACCTCAACTCAAATTAATGAGAATTGAGGGCTCTGAGCATCTTGCATGTTCAGGTCATTTGCACACTCAAAAACCAGGAAATCGGAATGATAAGGTTCTCATAGTAACCTTTATTTACCCGTTTCACATAGGACCCAATTTACCCTCAGAAAAACCTCTGCAACTCCCATTGAAGTCAATTGGACTAGTGCATGCATACCTGAAAGTAGAATTCAGGCCTTGTGTAAGGTAACATTTAGTAGCATAACAAGTAATTTGCAGCACTCCATTCATTATGTGGGTGGGTTAAAGTTAATATGAGATCCTTATCTTTTGCATTTCTGGACTTACGAATATTTAACATTGTTACCAAATGCTACTTTATTGAAAGTTTTATATTTAGTTTCTCTTGATATTTTCACAAAAATGAAAAAAGATTAACATGTTAACTCCCCCTACTGGTTTCTCTGTGTGCTTCCACAATTGTTTAGTGAAACCCTGCAGTTATATGGTACTTCATAATGGAGCAGAAATACAAACCACACCTACAACACCAAACTAACATTCATACTACATATTTCTGTTGGTCAGCACGCCAGTATGGAATTTTAATTGGAGTGGAAATTTCATGTAGTGTATGTTTAAAACTAATTTTTCATTCACTTATAATTTATTAATTCTTAAAATTTACACTACTTGCCTGAAAACCAGTCCTTTATGAGGATTACTACCTGGGAACTTTCAGCTGGTTTTCATTTATGTCTGTACACCAAAAACAGTTTTAAAATATTTTTACTGGGGGGAAAAAAGTATATTTTTTTCTGTCACGGAATTTACTAAAAATGGGTGAATGGGTTTTGCTCAAAATTTAAAAAAAATATATTTTTTGACTGAGACCTAACTTGGAAAATGATATCTGAAAATAATTTTTCAGAAGGATATACGCATATGAAAATGGAGTATAATAGAAGTCTCAATGTAACCTTAACAGTAGTTTTTTCGAGTATCAATTAGTCTTATACCTCACATAAAATAATGCCAGCTCAAGTTAACTTTTTATTATTAGTGTTATTATTTTAATATATTCATGCAAGAAGCACTTTTAAACTTTAATATGCAGCATTCATATATTATATTTTAGTTTGCCTTAGTCAAAGGTACAGTAAATTGAGTAACCTAAAATGTTCCCTAAGCATTTTGTTAGCATTACCACCATAAAACTTGGGCAGATTTTTTATAAAGAACCTACGGTTTTCTAGAGAGAAGGATTTGAGCGAGACATTTAAACTAATGAATCAAAATCAGATATGTGGTCATTATTGGCTGATTATTACTCCATCTGCTCTGTGCTAACGTGAAAATCAATTACTGTGTCTCTTTCCCACTGACAGCGTATGTTGATCGGGCTGGCAAGAGATCTTCGAGGGATTGCCTTTGCACTGAACACAAAGACCAGCTACACCATGCTGTTTGACTGGATGTATCCTTATTACACTATGACAATACCAGCTCTGTGCACAGAGGGATACCAGGCCCCTTGCATTAGTTTAATAGTGTGGCACAGTGGGGAAGAGGAAACAAAGCTAAATGAACTAATGTGTAATCAGCTAAAATTACAGCACAATGGCAACCATGCAGTTAACTGGGAGGGCAGCATTTGGAGAGAAACCACAGAGAGGTCACTTTTTTGTTGTATCACACTAATACCCCAGAAAATATACCTAAATGGTTCCCCTCCCCACCCCAAGCCTGTGATGTTTCCATAAACATACGTTGGCTCGAACGCAAAATATAATGTACCTACATTTGGTTAAAAATGACAGCAAAGACTGCTTAAAAAAAAAAATTTTGCTTCCCAAGTATTAGTCCAGGGGGACCTCTGTATCTAGTATGATCTGGTCTTTCATTTAGCCAATAAGTATCCACTTACGTCAGTTTTATTAATATCATGACACACACACTTTTCTTGATGAGAAGACAACAGCTATATTGCAAAAATAAATGGTAATCTAGAGTTACAGTTTTTCTCAATATGCAAAGATCAGGACTACTGTGTTTGTTTTAATATACTGGTATACTTTTTTACTGCTGTGCTAAAGTATCTAATAATACCCACTGGTATTTTGTTAGTACAACAGGGAGGTCTTTGATGTTTTTTAATAAGAGTATCAGTCATAAATGTTGTCATTTCAGTCATAGAATCATATTAATAAACTCACTATCCAAATATATAGTGAGATGAGTATAACAGTTTGTATGATTTAGACCTACTATGCATGATTGCTGTATATTTGTTTATTATACGGGTAAAATAACATACAAATACAATATTGTGCTTTATTAAAAACAGAGGGCTTTGAAATAGGATAATTTTAGACAAATGCTGAAAGTTTACTGTACACTGATAATCTGTTTTGAGAACACAGAACAGTATATCTTTCCAGAATTGTGACCAGGAATGTAGTTGAATATGGGTAAAAAGGTAGGAAGGCCGAGCCTGTGTTATGATCTGATCCAACTTCCGCTGAAATCAATGGATAGACTCCCGTGGGAGTGGGATCAAGCTATTCTCAAGAACTTTGCATGCTTTCAAGTAAGACAGTGTGTGGAATCAAGGCCTAAGACAATAAGAGGCCTCATCCTAACTCTATTTGAAATCAATGGAAAACTCCATTTAATTTCAATAGTAAAAGATGGAGCCACAAACTACTAAAATCAGGATGTAAGTATAAATTTTATGACACTGTCACATTTACATTATTAAACCTGAAAGAAATTTAAAATTCTAAAGTTTACTTTTTATGCTTTGTTCAGCATGGGCAGGAAAGAGAGATTACTATCAATTTAATTTTCAATAAGTTTCATTTTCTGTTTCCTCTGCATTAAGCCAATGTTCATAGATTCTAAGCCCAGAGGGGACCATTGTGATCATCTAGTCTGACCTCCTGTTTAACATGGGCCTTAGAACTGTCCCAAAGTAATTCCTAGAGCAGATCTTTTTAGAAAAACATCCAGTCTTGATTTTAAAAATTGTCCATGATGGAGAATCCACCTCTCCCCTTGATAAATTGTTGCAATGGTTAATTACACTCTCAAAAAATGTATGCTTTATTTTCAGTCTGAATTTGTCTAGCTTCAACTTCCAGCCATTGGATCATGTTATACCCTTCTTTGCTAGATCGAAGAACCCATTATTAAATATTTGTTCTCAGTGTAAATACTTACAGACTATAATCAAGCCACCCCTTTACTGTCTCTTTGTAAAGCTAAATAGATTGAAGTTTTTGAATCTAGCACTGTAAGGCATGTTTTCTAATCCTTTAATCATTCTCATGGTTCCTCTCTGAACTCTCTCCAATTTATAAACATCCTTCTCGAATAGTGGGGACCAGAACTGGACGAGGTATTCCAATCAGTGTCAAAGAAAGAGGTAAAATAACCTACTGTAACTTCTTTTCTCCTATTCGAAGTATGGCAATGTTTGCATTGCAAATAGTATAGGGAAATGTGTAAATTCAAACAGAGCCAGATTGAGGTCTCCTACAAGGAAACCCCTCAGGGTTAGGAGAGGAATTCCAGCCAGAGTTTTCCTCGGGTCATTCTATTGGTGGTGATCACAAAGTTTTTACCCCTTTGCAGAATGACCAGGGTCATCCACTGCTCAGAAACGCACAGATCTCCTCATTACCCTAATGATCCCTACTCCCCTGTCTGGCTGCTCCTGTGGAACCATACTGCCGGGGGCTCTCCAGCCTCTGGCTATCCCAGGACCCACCCTTTTTACGAAGAGGTGGGCTGTGCAAGAAAGGAAATATTGCCTCAGGCTGTATTAGGCAATTCTCATTTGTCAGTCCTGTGTTCTCTCCCTGTGCAATACTGCAAAGCTCCCTCTGTGGGACCAGGAATGGTGGAGGGGATTGCAATATAGGGGTGGCTGATCTCCACTGCTTTTGCAAAAGATAGATCCATGCCTGGAGGGTCAACATACCATAGAAATCACCATGCTGAGTCAGAACAGTGGTCCATCTAGCCCAGTATCCTGTCTTCCAACAGGAACAAGGCAATTACAAGTGATCCATTCCCTGTCATCCAGACCCAGTTTCTAGCAGTCATAGGTTTAGGGACATCCGGAGCATGGGATTGCGTCCCTGACTGTCTTGGCTAATAGACATGGATAGACCTATCCTCCATTAACCTAATTATTTTTTGAACCCCCTCCATACCTGAATCCAGGATGGTTTCCATTGTTTTTCATTTCCTGAACACCTGTTCTTAATATTAAATTTCTTTTTTTTTTTTAACAAACCCTGGATGTTTTATTTGGACTGCCAGACAGCATTCCTTTAATTGACCTTAACAATAAAAAGATTAATATATACACAGTAAGAAGAATTAATTTCTTCAAGGCTTTTCTGAGTCCCCTCGTTTTCTATATTCAGTTGATTCTTTTTCCTCACCAGGGCCGGCTCTGGCTTTTTTGCCGCCCCAAGCGAAAAAAAATCGGGGCGGTCAGAACGGCAAAGCAAAAAACAAAAAAAACCTGCGGCGCGACTGGAGCGGCAAAGCGGGGAAAAAAAAAAAAATCTGTGGCACAGCCGGAGCCAGGGTGCAGGGGGGACTCCCTGCGCTGCAGCTGTGCCCCGGCTAGTGGGGGAGAGGGGGAGGGAGCAGGGGGAGAGAAAGAAGGGGGGCGGCCAGGGCTTCAGCGGGGAGGGAAGGATGCGGGCTGAGCTACTGGGCTTGCTACAGACCTGGCACCGGCTGGGGCAGACGGAGCACACAGCCCGCTCCCTGAAGGGTGCTCCCCTCCTCCGCGCCGCCGCCCCCTACAGGGCGGCCGGATCGGCGAACAAAACAAAACAAAAAAGCGGCCGTGCTGCCTTAGGATTGGGCGGAATGCCGCCCCATAGAATCTGCGGCTCGGCTGGTGCCTGGAACCGGCCCTGTTCCTCACATATCTGTACACACGGACACAGAAAATATTTCCCTATCACTTTTGGCTGTAAACAAACAAACAAATTCATGCTTCTGTTCAGTGCATTTAGCTTCTGCTGGAGTCCAGCTCCATCCTCATATTGATATCAGTAATATGGCAGAGTAAGCTGCCATCATGTCAACTCGTATTTACTGTGTCTAAAGGATGTAAGTTACAATGGTATGTGTGATGCGGAGGGGAGAAAGAGGTTTCTTTTCATTTGAATAGGGATTTTTATACTTAATTAACATTGTAGTATATAAATTAATAACCTTTAAGTGTTGAATTATGTGTTGACATGCTACAATTGTAACTGCCCAAGTCTAATAATAACAGTTGTTTTCAAACAAATATTCCCCTGGTTTGAAAACCTTAAGTGAGACTAACTATAAACAAAAATGAAACTGAGATGATATTCATTACCTAAACTCAAAGAAATGCAGCAAATAGGCAGTATAAATAGACAAGAGAAAATTTTTAGTTTTAATAATCTAAGTTGTTAGTAAGGTAAATAAAGGCGGTTGTTTGGAAGCATTAATTTTAAGTCAGTGGTATAAGAGTTCAGTGGTTAATATAATACTTTATCTCAAGTGTGGGTGGAAATATTTTGATTCTAATCTCTTCCCATTGATTTCAAGAGAGTTACACATATAATGAACCTTTGAGGATCAAACCTTTAATTTTTTAAGTTGTTCCAGTTTTAGGTCATAGTTTTCCTAGTATCTTATTTCTGATTTGAATAAGTATCTGGAATTTTACTTTTGTCCAGTAGATGGCAAAAATGAGCAGAAATGAATTATTTTAAGTCTTTTGGTTTTGTTTTTGATCTGGAAACTGTTGTGTCCTATATTTTACCATAGATTATGCTGATATTAGGGTCATGGTTTGGAGGTGAATTGTCAGTATGCTGAAAGCTGTGTTAGATTGCCAAATAGGGTTGTTTTGTAGCAGGCTTGCTTATACTAATTGAGTTTCTGTAGCAAATCAGGCTCCTTGGAAAAAGGCCAAAGGCTTTTCATAATTGTATTGACAGGAAAATGAATATGATAAATGGTGTTCATTCAGTTGAGACAAGATTTATTGTTTTCCTCTGGGCAAGGGATGAAGAGCAAATATTTATAATAATAGTAAAATTTGTTTAAAAGTTGTATTATTCAATCTCTCAAAAGGCTTTATTAAAATATTTCCAAATATTTTTAAGTATTTTCCTATGGTAACGTTCAGGAACTTCCCAGAGAATTCCATTAATGAAAGATGAATAAGTAGATGATACAAAAATAAATAAATAAATATCCTGGATATGAAAGTCATTTATTCTTCCTGAAATATTGATGTCAAGTTGTCAATGATGATTCCAGTATTACAGCTTCTGAAAGTTTATATGCCTTTTATATTCAGAAATGTGGTTTGTGTAATTTGTAGGGCAGGCCTAAACATGCAGGTGAAACCTTCTATAAAAGCATGTCCTGTTTAAAGTAAAATCAGAATCCATTTTTATTAATGGAGATTATCCCATTGATAAAATATTTTGTTTTGCTATTTACTTCAAGATGATGTTTGTAAAATGTGAGTGTATTACCTGTATCACTCTACAGCAGGGGTCGGCAATGTTCGGCACGTGGCTCGCCAGGGTACGCACCCTAGCGGGCCGGGCCAGTTTATTTACCTGCTGATGCGGCAGGTTCGGCCAATCGCGGCCCCCACTGGCCGCGGTTCGCCGTCCCGGGCCAATGGGGGCGTCGGGAAGCCGCCCCCAGCACATCCCTCGGCCCGCGTTGCTTCCCGCTGCCCCCATTGGCCCGGGACGGCGAACCGCGGCCAGTGGGGGCCGCAATTGGCCGAACCTGCCGCATCAGCAGGTAAATAAACTGGCCCGGCCCGCTAGGGTGCTTACCCTGGCGAGCTGCATGCCAAACGTTGCCGACCCCTGCTCTACAGTGACAGCAAGCTGAAGTTTAAGGTCCCCGATCTGTCCATTGGGAGCTGGTGCAGGATCAGGGTTGTACCCAGATATTTTGTTACTTTCGATCAGTGTTTCTTATAACTAGTTGGGTACCCTCTTGGTAAATTTTTCAGCTGTTTCTTTCAATTGACATCAATTATTTAATGAGCTTTAATGCCTGTGAAATAAGCAAGTTTGTAGTAAGAAAATGTCTTGCAGGACTTAAATTACCTTATTAGGCTGACTCAGGGTTTTAGTCAGCAAAGCTAAAGTAACACTAGTATATAAAAAAGATGGTGATCTGTGTTTGGAGTTTCCTCTTCTTTATGTGAACTTACAAGTAGGTGTGGAACATTTTGTTTTAAATAACCAATATACTTCTGTTTTTAAATCACTGTTCTAATAAATATCTAAAGATTCATCTCCTGTATCCTTAAAAAAATAATTCCATATGCACGGGCATGAGACATTTCATAAGACTATGCAGAGGATTAGTCAAGAAAAAATATTCACATTTTTACATAAGCAATAGCATTTCCCGTTTAAAACCATTATAGATTTTAAAGTATTAAATTGTCATATTTTTTCCAATTAGTTTATAAGTTAAGTGCTGATTTAGAAGAGCTAGACAATCAGTTCTAGATATATCAGTCCTGTATCCACAGGGGAAGAGGCAGTATAGGTTTTCCTTTAAGCAACCAGCCTTTCCTCTGCATCCAGTCTTTAGCCTGTCATAGAGAGCCCCTTAGTGTCCCTTGCATTGATAGATTCTATGATGATGGTCACTTGTGTACATTAGCGTACTAAAGCTGATTTTATTTTAAATTGCCTTGTTATTATTTATTTGTCTGACCGTAGCACTTAGGAGCTCTAGTCTTGGACCAAGATCCCATTGAGCTCGGTGCTGTACAAACCCAGACCAAAAACACCGTCCCTGCCCCAAAGATCCTTTGCTGTTTGCATTTCACTCACCTTGGACAATGAAAATCAGTTAGTCGGTTTTGTTTCGTGAATTAGCAGGATTCCACAATGTTTGAGCATGTAAACACTGCAGATGGGTGTTTAAAAACAAGTCAAAACTGTTTTCACTGGAATTTTTAAAAATAATAAATCATGGAAATATTTTTCTTGACCCCAAGTTTTGTAAAATCTGGTTTCTGCAAGTGAATGTAGATGTGACACGTGAACTTTTGAGTTCTGACATTCCCATTTATATAATGGAGTTGCCAGCTCAGAATGCCCAGTTGTGTCTGTCTCCAGCATGCTGGCTGATACAGTTTTAGAAGATTTCACAAGTGCTCAGCTACAGCTTTGAATGCACTAACAGAAGTGGCTTTTGTTCACAACGGGTTTTAGCAGTAAGTGCAGTTGAACTGGTGCTGAATATGGTTTAAAGTCAAAAGGAAACTGTTCAGCAGCATTTCAGAAACTCTGGTTAAAAGCTGCTCCCCCCACTGGTGCTCCAAAAAACCCCCAGAGACAGCTTGGACACATAGCACTGTCTCACCACCCCATTTTCAGTTGCTAAATTATATTAGAAGACCAGAAGAAACACATTGAATATTTTCCTAATGTTACTTTTCCATGTAAACTATTGATATAGTTGTCACAAGGCTGCAGTGTGAGCATGAATGGGAGGGGTTGGCATTCTGCATGCTCTGGTATGCATTTCAGAACTCCTTTCTAAGGCCTTGCCCTCTGACAGAGAGAGCCCACTGAGTAGCCTTGAGCAATTAGTTTTAGAAAAGACCTCCTAGAATGGGACAGAGGCAACTCTTTAAAGAGTGTTTCAGATATCAGGCTCTTCTGCTTTATACTGCTGATGCCTCCAGAGCCTCAGGCAGATGGCAGCAAAAACTCTCCAGAGTACTAGGACAAACAGACAGAATTAACCAAAATGCTTTCCTTCTCAGAGACAGCAATATCATTCATCAGCAGTGCCACCTATGATGACATTAGTCTCCACCAGAAGGGCCCTATCGACTCAAGGCAGGGCTTGATTAATTTTTCTCCCATTTAAAGTGAAATGTCTTTTGGGGTAAACATTGTCATTTAAAATACAAAACAAAACCCCTTCCCAAATCCCCAGCAGATAAAAGACCCCCAGGGCAGCTCCAGAAAAGACAATAGGAAATCTTTCCAGTTTATAATATATATATAATATATAATATAAACTTTCACCGGCTTTCCTGATCCAACTGACCTGTGTTAAGTCTAACAAACATACAGGAAAGGTTGTTCCCTTCACCTCTGTGGCTGAGAAAATAGTTCAGACTCTATGGCCTATTTGGTCCTTGGCTTCCTGTAGAGACTTCCTGCCAGGGTGCCAGTTAATACCAGTTATGGTGGGTGCAGGAAGTGTATAAACGCATTGTCTGCTGGAAATTGGATACAGCCCAGAAATTAATTTTCTATACACACACAAAACTCTTTCCTTTGCCTGAAATTATGCCAGTTTTGTATATATTCCAAATATGATTTATTCAATGGCTTACCTATTTTGTACTTAATTTTTTGGATTTCCAAGGGATTTATTCTTCCAGGCACTGACAAATTTGGATGTATGGGTCCAGAGCCTCATCTAGAGTAAACTGGCATAGTTCTGTACCTGGCTCACCATAGTGGCAGTGAGGTAAAGTTAATCTGAAAAATATTAATTTTTGGCATTTACATTCTTTAACTCATTTTATGAAAGATACACATCATACCTGCCCATTCTACAAAGAGCTATTGAGCTGTGGTATCGTGAAGCAGCATGTACAACTCCGATCTTGAAGCTTATGGCAGAGCTTCTGCAAAACAGGTAATGAGCATGTGAGAGCTGGGTAAACAATAGGTGGCACTTACTTTGTTCTGTCTACATTTTTATATCATGACCATTATGGAGGTATCCTGACTTTCTTAACTTTCTCTTTAATGTCTTTTCGGACTGTGCTATGGAACAGGAACTAGAGAGACCACAGCTCCACCAGTGTTCTTGTTTTGATTTGCTACAGTGGTAGCAATTAAAAAGTCAACCATTAAAGATGCAGCATAGGATAATCTGTGACACTGCATTTATTTACTATTCAAAATAAACTGAAATAACTCAGATGCATCTCAGGTGCCATGATGTGGTAACCATAGTTAAATGTTGACTTTTTAATGGAGATCACTGAAAATAGTTCACTGTCTAATTTCTGTCTTGTGTTCCCTGCAACCTCTAAGTAACACTAAATGTGGTTTGTGGCTTTAAACATGTGTAACCTACTTTTACAGTTCCCCTCCAAAGAAAATACAATTTCCACGTACATTTGTATGCTGAATGTTTCACTTATTCAGACTGGGGAAGAAAGGCATCTAGGACAACAGTATTTCTAACCAACTTTTATATAATTTTTCCCTCTCTGTGAAATCCTCTTGGCACTTGCTGGCTCATGGAAGAGATCCCAGAATGATTTTCTGATCTGATGTAAATACCTTGGATTGCCTGTGTTTCAGGCTATGTCTACACTGCAGTTAAAAATCCGTGGCTGGCCCGGGCCAGCTGACTGGGGCTCATGGGTCTGTTTAATTGCAGTGTGGCCATTCCACTGTAGCCCAGGCTCTGGGACCATCCCACCTTGCAGGTGTGCTAGAGCCCAGTCTTCAGCTTGAGCCCAAATGTTAATACCACAATTAAACAGCCCCTTAGCCCAAGCCAGCTGGCATGGGCCAGCTGCAGGTTTTGAATTGCAGTGTAGACATACCCTAAGTGAGCCTTCTGTTATTTATAATGCCACAGAACCAGAACATTTTGTGATATCCTCATGGAATCTGCGGATGCTAAGAAGATTGCCCAAAGGGAGAAGAGACTTTGGAAGGGGAAAATGAAAGGGAGGGAGGGATAAAAATGATTCTCTGCTGGAGACCCCCATGAGCTGTATAGATGAGGCTTTCATCAGAGAAATCTGTGCTTTCCTCAGTTTCTATTTTTCCCTTGCAAGTTCATCTTTAAAAGAAAACAGATTAAAAACTGTTTAAAACAAAACACAAAACACAAAACACAAAATGCTTAACTGAGTGATGGACCACTGGTTCTACAAAGTTCAACTCTGGCCCCAAGAAAGTTAGTGAGTATCACTGGAGTTTAAGCCCTGAATGTCATCACAGACCTTCCAGGTCAGTTCTCAGTGTCTTTTGCATTTGTGGATTGGCTTTCTGTGACATTACCTATTGTTTGTGTAGGTTAATTTCCTGTTTTTATCATGGTAAGAGTGTAATAAAGTACTTTTAAAAGTTTAATCTCTGATACACCATATTCTGTATACTATTTAACAGTGCTGCAGCTTATTTCAGAGATAAGGTAGTTAAGAAAGAACCTATAAGAACACCAATAAGACTAAACAAAAGCAAAGTGATGCTAGAACAATAAATCTCATGCAAGGGACAGCTTTTCAAACTACTCTCCATATTCTTGCTATTCCTCCATCTACTGGAATTTAGAAAATCTGCATTGCTTGCTTAAGAGAACATCACTTGGGGTGGATTTCTTCTTTGTGTGCTGCCTTAGCCTGTACAGGTTAAAATGCATTAGACAATACACTATGACAGGGTTAAAATATGTTATGGAATATCAGTGTATGCATTATGCTGCTGTGATATTGAGATGTGTTTGGTTTGGGTTTTTTGCCTCTACCAGTCAGCCATCATTTTTGTGCTTGTAGAATACACAAATGTTTTGTGCAGTGTACATATGTTTTCTTCTTGTAAATTAGGGTATAAGCAGCTAGATTTACCCTGAAATTTGCACCTGTAAATAAGGATCCTGGCAGAAAAATGTGGATTGCAGCAAAGCAAGGTACCCACAACTTCCTTTGCACTAGGGGTCCTACAAGCACCCCACAAAGCACCAAAAATGGGTGACACACAACTAGGGCAGCCAAGGGATGCTCTGATTCAGTGCATTCAGTGGCAGGGCTCCTGTGCAGTTCCCAATAGAGATTAAGGGTAAAATTTATATAAGTGACTTAGGAGCCTACGGTTGTGTAGATGAACAGTTGGTGCATGTCAAACTGTGGTGTAAATCTACGGCACAGTAGCCTGACATCCACTGGCTGTCCACGTGGACTCTGCTACCATGCACTGAAAGTTCCTAGTGCACTTTGATCTACTCTCATTTCAAAGTGAAGTAGATTAGTGCTTCTCAAAGCCGGTCGGCCGCTTGTTCAGGGAAAGCCCCTGGTGGTCTGGGCCGGTTTGTTTACCTGCCGCATCGGCAGGTTCGGCCGATCGCGTCTCCCACTGGCCGCGGTTCGCCTCTTCAAGCCAATGGTGGCTGCGGGAAGTGGCACAGGCCGAGGGACGAGCTGGCCGCCCTTCCCGCAGCCCCCATTGGCCTGGAGCGGAGAACCATGGCCAGGCGGGAGCCGCGATCGGCCGAACCTGCAGACGCCACAGGTAAACAAACCAGTCCAGACCGCCAGGGGCTTTCCTTGCACAAGTGGCCGACCGGCTTTGTGAAGCACTGAAGTAGATCACAAGACCCTAGTCTCATTTTCATAAGTTATTTATAAGCTCTTGTTGACTTACAGTTAGACTTAGGAACCTTAGTGCTAAGTCACTTCTGAAAATGGGGCTTGGTCTTCAAAATCACTTAGGGGCTTTTGAAATTTTTACCTTAAAGCTACCTTTCTCCTAGGATTCTCCCAAGGGAGGGCATTGATGAAAACTTTGCTTTCCCTCCCAGTGGTTATATCCATATTGAGTACACAGTAGCTTTTTCTGGCCTATGGAGATGGTGTACCAGCACAAGCAGAGGTGAGACTAGTCTATGGTATGATCTCTTTCAGGTCTGAGTATATGCATTGAACTGCACTCTTGCATCTGGCTTACATTTGGGCTTCTCTACAAGATGGGGTAATACCCACTTACAGTCAAAAGTGTGCTAACATGTTTAGCATTAATTGGTCCATGTAGACCCTGCTGGTGTGCACTAAAGGTTCCTTAGTGTGCTTTAACACTTTAGTGCACATTAACAGGGTCTACGTGGACACACCCCCATAAGTGCACATTACCCCACCATGTAGAGGATGCATTTATATAATTGAATTCCTAGTGGGAATTAACTGATGAAATAAGCTATTGGGATATAGTAGTTCAGGTAAGAGTATAAAATAATTGTTTGTATTAGGAAGAATTTGTAGCATTCCTCTGAACTGCAAATAAACCAAAGGTGCTCACTAGGAATTTGAAAGCTTATTATTATTATTAGAATCATAGAACTGTAGGGCTGGTAGGGATCTTGAGAAGTCATCAAGTCCAGCCCTCTGTGCTGAGACAGGACCAAGTAAACCTAGACCATTCTTGACCAGTGTTTGTCCAACCTGTTGGGGACTCCCCAGCCTTGCTTAGAAGCCTGTTCCAGAGCTTAACTACCCTTAGGCTACATCTACACTACAGGGGGGATCGATTTCAGATACGCAAATTCAGCTACGGGAATAACGTAGCTGAATTCGACGTATCTGATCCGACTTACCCCGCTGTGAGGACAGCGGCAAATTGGCCACCGCAGCTCCCCCGTCGACGGCACTTACTCCTACCTGGGCTGGTGGAGTACGCGCGTCGATTTGGGGATCGATTATCGCGTCCCGACGAGATGCGATAAATCGATCCCCGAGAGATCGATTTTCTACCTCCAATCCGGGCAGGTAGTGAAGACCAGCCCTTAGAGTTAGAAAGCTTTTCCTAATATCTAACCTAAATCTCCCTTGCTGCGGATTAAACCTATTACTTCTTGTCCTACCTTCAGTGGACATGGAGAATAGATCAATGTCCTCTTTAGAACAGCCTTTAACATATTTGAAGACTGTTACCCGGTCTCCCCTTAAGTTTTCTTTTTCTCAAGATTAATCACACCCAGATTTTTTTAACCTTTCCTCATAGGTCCGATTTCCTAAACCTGTTGTCATTATTGTTGCTCTCCTCAGGACTCTCTACAATTTATCCACATGTCTCCTAAAGTGTCGCACCCAGAATTGGACACAGTACTCCAACTGAGACCTCAACAGCACCGAGTAAAACATTACCTCCTGTGTCTTACGTACAACATTCTTGTTAATACCACTAAGAATGATATTAGCCTTTTCCCAACTGCATCACATTCTTGACTCATGTTCAATTTGTGATCCACTCTAACCCCCAGATCCTTTTCCGCAGCATTACGACCAGTTTTTTTGTTTGTTTTTAGGAATGAGCACATTGCTAAGTTTTTCCCACTGTGACAATGTGAATATTTTTGCTGTTATTTTTTAGGTCACAGCGTTTAAATTTTGATGTATCATCTCCTAATGGAATTCTTCTCTTCAGAGAGGCTAGTAAAATGATTTGCACTTATGGTAGGTATCTGTTAATGTTTTCTTTGCAGTATAATTCTTTGACTGTTTTGTGAGGTAAAAGCCCCATTACTTTCATTCCCTTGAGCCTTGATGTATTTGTGAAAAGTTAACAGAGTATGAAGTGTTACGGCCAATATCAGCACATTATCCTGTACTCCTTGTCTGATACATATCATAGGAGCTCAGTTACACTCATAGACAATGGAGGGCACTACTTACATCATTTGTTTCTTGCAGACATGCATTCCATTCAGGTGTGTGCACTCCCAGGTCACCAAAGCCAGAGAACTTTGCTTAGCAGTACCAGTAGAGGCAGCACTTGTTCCCTTTGCCTCATAGCCCCTCCTCTGGCTATATAACAATGGCGCTGCCCCAGCCCCCCTCAGTTCCTTCTCACTGCCCGCAGCTAGAGTTGGAGTGCTCTGGGTAGTGTTTCTTCACACTGCCCCTTGTTTCTCTCAATTATTGGTAATTTATTCTAAATGATTAGTTAGTGGTTTTTTAGTAGTACCTTAGGTTAGTTAGCTGTCGTTTCCTGGTGGAATGCCTTCCCCAGGCTTTAAACATTGCCCATCGTGGGCAGGAGGGAGAGGGGGCTATTCCAAATAGTGATCCCCATATGCAGTGTTTGTTGCCCCTGGGAGAGGGGCACATTAAGGACAGGTGCTCTATCCCTAAGTCTTTCAAGAAAAGGACACAGGTAGCAAGGGATCTGAGACTCAAGCAGCACCTGATGAAGCAAGCCATGAGGCGTACGTCAGCACCAGAGAAAGAAAACACAGCCATCATTAGAGCCTCAAAGTGCCAGTGTTCCTCAGCAGAACTCAGAGGCGGCCTTTTGATGTTGTCTCAATACCAGGGAACGTGTCAGAGGTCCAGCTCCGTCGTGGGTACTCAAGCAGCCACAGTGCCAGTCAGCAGCCAGTGAGAAATCATGTCAAGAGAAGAGCAAATCCACTCCCAAGGACAAAGAGGTTGGATCTCATAGGCAGAAAAGTTTATTTGACCTCCTTACAAAGCGGGGAGGGATAGCTCAGTGGTTTGAGCATTGGCCTGCTAAACCCAAGGTTTTGAGTTCAATCCTTGAGGGGGACACTTAAAGATCTGGGGCAAAATCAGTACTTGGTCCTGCTAGTGAAGGCAGAGGGCTGGACTCAATGACCTTTCAGGGTCCCTTCCAGTTCTATGAGATAGGTATATCTCCATATATTATTATTATTATATTATAAATTGCAAATCAACAGGCATTGTTCTCAAGATATAACTTTGCAAATTGGGACGCTGACAAAATTCATGGAGCAATTGCCCGATTCTTCTAGGGAGGACTTCAAGGCATTTGTAATGGAGGACAGTCTGGGGCCCAAGACATCGTTGCAGTCGGCCCTAAACTTAGCTGACACAGCCTCCAGAGTTATGGCTACAGCAATCGTGATGAGAAAAGCATTGTGGTTGCATAATTCAGCATTGTCTCCAGATGTATAACAGAGTGTAAAGGACCTTCCTTTCGATGGTTGACCTCTCTTTTCAGATAAAACGAATGAGACTTTGCATTCATTTTAAAGACTTGAGTGCAACAAATGTGGTCTTCGGGAATTTATACGCAAGCCTCAAAAAGATGCCAATTTACTGGGCAACGACAGCAGAAATACTGTTCCCCAGCTATATTTTAGACAGACACCTTATCAACCGAGGCAAGACTACCCCAGGAAAGGAATAGATCTCACAAGAGAACGTCTTCAGGGTCTAATTTTACTCAGCCACTCCATCCCCTTCCATCACAGGGCAGAGAGCCTATTTGACTAGCATGTCAGGAGCAGCAGACCAGTTGTAAACATCCTAACTCCATCACCTCAGTTTGGGGACAGGGTAGCCCACTTCTACAGTGCCTGGGAAATAATAACCATGGACAAATGGGTCCAAGACACTGCATTTGGGTTACGCCATTCAATTTCTATCCATTCCCCACTCCAACCCTCCAATCTCATCCCTTTTCAAGGACCCTTCTCACAAGTAATTGCTTTTCAGCAAGTTCTCTGTGTGCCCTGGGAGCTATAGAGGAGGTCCCTCATCAGTGTGCTGGATGAGGCGTCTACTCCCGATATTTCCCAATCCACAAGTCCAAGGGAGGAGTGAGACCTATCCTCAATCTCCGCAATCTCTACAGATACATCAAATATATCAGGTTATGCATGGTTGCTCTGGCTACTATTCCTTCTGGTCTGAATTGTAACAATTGGTTTGCTGCTCTTGATCTCCAAGACACTTATTTTCATGTGTTGATCTTTCTGGGCCACAGGAAGTTCTTGAGATTCCTAGCTGGCAATCGTCATTGCCAACATACGGTTCTCCCCTTTGGCCTGTCCTTGGCTCTGTGTGTCTTTACCAAATGCATGATGATGATAGCTGTCCATCTCAGGAGGAATGGAATTCATGTCTTCCCATGCTTGGATGACTGGCTAGTAAGAGGAAAGTCTGAGAAGCAAGTCCTCAGTCACATCCCATTCATGCTGGATCGTTTCGATCTGTTGAGGCTGATCCTGAACAAAAAGAAATCAGCACTGAACCCTATCCAAAAAATCGAGTTAATTTGGACCCTACCAGACTCTACAAATTCGAGGGCCTTTCTCCTGTACAAACGATTCTGTAAAATTCAGCATCTGTGACTGAACCTCCAATTGCATCCTACACTCTCCAGCAATTGTTGAGACTAGTCCAGCATTCAAGTTACCATTCAATAGACGTTCTTCTTCGAGTGCTTGCTCATATCCATTCCATTAGGTGTGTGCGCGCCGCGTGCACGATCGTCGGAAGATTTTCTACCCTAGCAACACCGGCGGGTCGGCTGTGGAGCCCCCTAGAGTGGCGCCTTCATGGTGCTGAATATATACCCCAGCCGACCCGGCGCCCCCTCAGTTCCTTCTTACCGCCCCTGACGGTCGTTGGAACTGTGGAGCGCTGCTTAGCTGTTCTCCACTCTCCCTAGCTTAGTTTGTTGTATCACAGTTATAGTTATAGTTATAGTTCTAGTGTTTATAGTTAAATAGTTAAATAGTTTAAAAGTTGTTCTAGTTGTTCTAAGTAGTTCAGGGGATTTAGGGGGTCGTCTCCCCCTTTCTCCCCCGGCCGCGGGGCCGGGCTCATGCCCAACGCTCCCGGCTTCAAGCAGTGCGCCTCCTGCGCTAAGCCTATGCCCACGAGCGACCCGCACGACTCCTGTCTGAAGTGCCTGGGAGAGTCCCATCAAACAGACAAGTGCAAGATCTGTAAGGCCTTCAGACCAAGGACCAAGAAGGAGCGGGACTTTCGGCTCCGGCAACTCCTGATGGAGGCGGCACTTAGTCCGGACGCTCCATCTACAAGTCAGGCCCCGGCACCTAGCACCTCGGTGCGCAGTGCCCCGGCGGCACCGGCTATGACGACCACGCGAGTGGCGTCAGACAAGCCTCCCCGGCACCGAACCTCGTCGGCACCGCAAGCAGTGCCTCGGCGCCGGTCATTATCCCCGGGGCATAAAAAAGCCCATAAGACGGGGACATCCGTGCCGAAGACGCCGGCTCCCCCAGTGCCGGGGGTAGAGCCGCGTCCGCCGGTGGAGCACCGGAAACAGGTGCCTCCAGCACCGTCGACTCCGGCGCCGAGGCCGTTGAGTCCGGTGCAGATAGCGTCTCCACCGAGACCGGCGGTGATACAGTGCCTCCCGTCGACTCCAGAGACCTTCGCGGCGGCGAGAGACTTAATAGCTCTCACGGAGCCGGCACCGCCTCAACCACCGGCACCGACTGCACCGTTGACTCGCCCGGTCCAGTCAAGGGGGAAACCTGCCTTGATGCGCCCTCCATCGCAAGGGCTGGAACCTCGGCACCGATCCAGGTCCCGAAGCAGGTCCCCACGCCGCTCGCAGTCCCGGCACCGAATATCGCCTCGGCACCGGTCGTACTCGCGGCCAAGATCTTCTTCGCGGCACCGCTCTACGTCTCGGCACCGCTATGATCGTCGGCACCGATCAACGTCGAGACGTAGTTCTCGGCACCGCTACGGTCGACGCTCGACGTCGAGAGGCCGCTCCCGGCACCGGGCATACTCCAGGTCCTCGTCGAGGTCCAGATCCGACTCCCGGCACCGACGAGGTCATCGGCACCGGTCGCGGTCCCGGCACCGATCGCCGGCACCGCATAGAGATAGATCATCTCCGGACCGGCACCGTACGGCACCGCAGCCAATGGGAATCGTCTCGACGCTCTCGGCACCGCCGTGGCCATCGAGATCGGTGTCCCACTCCTCGGAGGACCTCTCGAGATCGGCATACCCCCCTCAGGGGCAAGCCGAGGAACAGGACTTGGGACATTGGCAGGACACGACAGGGGACCATTCTCATGGCCCATCTCACTGGTCGTTTTGGACCCCGTGGGCGTACCATCAGGCGCAAGGGGCTCCAATTGCTTCGACCTCTCGCTCCGGTCACTCCATCAGAGGGGCCCCGGAGTCCACCATTTCTCGGCCTCCGCCAGGGGGCATGGAGGCTTCTGGGTCCGCACCACCTGACGCCCTGGACCCAGGCACAGGTGATGCTCCAGCCCAGGAACAGGGAGACCAGGACCAGCCCTTGGATCCTGTTCCACCGGAGGCATCTTCCTCTTCTTCTCCGGATGAGGCAGTGGCGGGCACATCGTGCACAGGCCCACCTCCAATAGATCTTCGGGCTCACCA
This sequence comes from Malaclemys terrapin pileata, assembly GCF_027887155.1. Lineage (NCBI taxonomy): Eukaryota > Metazoa > Chordata > Testudines > Emydidae > Malaclemys > Malaclemys terrapin. The sequence continues at coordinate 32,502,658 of NC_071512.1, forward strand.
GGATCTTCTGCGCAGGATGGCCCGTAACATGGACCTGCAGGCGGAGGAGATAGTGGAGGTGCACGACCCGATCGTGAATATCCTTGGAGCGGATGCCCCATCGAGGGTGGCGTTACCCCTGATCCGCACGATTCAAACGAATGCGGATACAATATGGCAAACTCCTGCCTCTATCCCACCCACAGCGAGAGGGGTGGAAAGGAAATACTTTGTCCCGTCTAAGGACTACGGGTACTTGTATACCCACCCCCAACCGTGTTCACTGGTGGTGGAATCAGTGAATGCACGAGAGCGCCACGGCCAGCAGGCTGCAGCGCCTAAATCAAAAGAGGCTAAGCGGCTCGATTTGTTTGGCCGTAAGGTTTACTCAGCCGGAGGGCTGCAACATAGAGCGGCGAACCAACAGGCGCTACTGAGCCGCTACAATTTTAACTCCTGGAACTCTATGGGGAAGTTTAAGGAGTTGATTCCCCAGGAGTCCAGGGAAGAGTTTGGAGCCATGGTAGAGGAGGGCAAGAAGGTGGCTCGGACCTCCTTGCAGGCCTCCTTGGACATAGCAGACTCAGCTGCGAGGACCCTGGCTTCGGGTATCGCTATGCGCAGGATCTCCTGGCTTCAGGTTTCGGGTTTGCCTCCGGAGCTGCAGCAAACCCTACAGGATCTGCCCTTTGAGGGACATGAATTGTTCTCAGACAAGACGGACTCTCGCCTGCAGAGCCTCAAGGACTCGAGAACAATCATGCGCTCCCTGGGGATGCATGTTGTGGGCCCTCAGCGCAGACCATTTAGGCCGCAGCCTCAGCGCTTCTACCCCCCCCCCCCCCCCCGCCTCGTCAGAGACAAGACTCGGCCCGGAGGCGAGGGCGAGGTGGTAGGAGAAGATGGGCTGGCCCTCAACCCGGTCAGAACCAGGGGCCACCAAGACCACCTTCAGGTCCTAGACAGAACTTTTGAAGGTGCGGTCGAGGACGGCGCCCCAGTCATCCCCCAGGATCCAGCCCCCTCCTTTCAGGATCGTCTCTCCCACTTCCACCGCGCTTGGTCCCTTATAACTTCGGACTGTTGGGTCCTCCGCACGGTGGAGAGGGGATACGCTATCCAGTTTTCTTCTATCCCCCCCTCCCACCCCCCTTCCCCGTCCCTCTTCAGGGACCCTTCTCACAAGCAACTTCTTATACAGGAGGTTTCTACGCTCCTGGCCATGGGGGCCATAGAGGAGGTTCCAATAGAGTTAAGGGGCAGGGGATTTTATTCCCGTTACTTCCTGATCCCCAAGTCCAAAGGAGGTCTGCGGCCCATCTTGGACTTGCGCAGACTCAACAAATTCGTAGTAAAGTTGAAGTTCCGCATGGTCTCTTTGGGGGCCATTATCCCTTCCCTCGATCCTGGAGACTGGTTCGCCGCCCTCGACATGAAAGACGCATACTTTCACATCTCAATTTACCCACCTCACAGACGCTTCCTGCGATTCGTGGTAAACGCGGTGCACTACCAATTTGCAGTCCTTCCCTTCGGCCTATCCTCGGCCCCAAGAGTGTTCACGAAATGTATGGCTGTCGTGGCAGCGTACCTTCGTCGGCAAGGGATACAGGTGTTCCCGTACCTAGACGACTGGCTGGTACGCGGTCGCACCAAGGAGCAAGTTCAAGCTCACGTCCACATAATAGTGCACACATTCAACGAGTTGGGCATCCTACTCAACAAGGACAAATCCACTCTAGAACCTACCCAGAGAATAGAATTCATAGGCGCAGTTCTAGACTCCAGACGTGCACAAGCCATCCTGCCAGACAACCGATTTGGCACCATCACGAGCCTCATTCAAGGGCTCCAGGCGTTCCCAACTACCACGGTGAGGTCGTGCCTTACCCTGCTGGGTCACATGGCTTCCTGCACGTACGTAACCAGGCATGCCAGACTTCGGCTTCGCCCACTCCAGACCTGGGTGTCGTCAATATACCGACCACATCGGGACAGCCTGAACATGGTGGTCACGGTCCCGATCTCGGTCCTGACCTCCCTCACCTGGTGGCTAGATCACAATGTGGTCTGCGAGGGGATGCCATTTCACGCCCCACAACCCTCTCTGCACCTGGTCACAGACGCTTCATCTCTGGGTTGGGGCGCCCATCTCAACGAACACCATACCCAGGGCCTGTGGACTGCACCCCAGCTAGCCCTGCACATCAATGTTCGGGAACTGATGGTGGTGCGCCTGGCGTGCCAGGCATTTCTCAACCTCCTACGTGGCCGATGTGTGTTAGTTCTCATCGACAACACCACGGCCATGTTTTACATCAACAAGCAAGGAGGAGCACGTTCGTCAATTCTATGCCAAGAGGCCATTCGCCTGTGGGACTTCTGCATCGCCCACTCAATCCATCTCACGGCATCGTTCCTCCCTGGAGTCCAGAACACTCTAGCGGACCGACTCAGCAGGTCCTTCCAGACGCACGAGTGGTCTATCCGTCCGGACATCATACATTCCATCTTCCAAAAGTGGGGGTTTCCCCAGATAGACCTGTTTGCATCTCAAGACAACAGGAAGTGCCACGTGTTCTGCTCCCTACAAGGTCGAGCTCCGGGCTCCCTCTCGGATGCGTTTCTCCTTCCCTGGAAAGACCACCTGTTTTATGCCTTCCCTCCGTTTCCTCTGGTCCACAAGGTACTGCTCAAATTGCGCAGAGACCAGGCACAGGTAATTCTGGTCGCTCCAGCGTGGCCGAGACAACATTGGTACACCACACTGTTGGAACTCTCGGTTCAGACACCGATCCCGCTTCCGTTGTGTCCGGATCTCATCTCTCAGGACCACGGCCGGCTGCGTCACCCCGACCTGCAATCACTCCACCTCACGGCGTGGCTGCTCCATGGTTCACCCAGGCAGAGCAGCAATGCTCGCACTCTGTCCAACAGATTCTGCTGAGCAGTAGGAAGCCCTCAACACGCACCACGTACCTGGCCAAGTGGAAGCGGTTCTCCTGTTGGTGCGAACAACGAGCCATGTCCCCGTTGCAGGCACCCATTCCTCTCATTTTGGAATATCTCCTCTCCCTAAAACAGCAGGGGTTGGCGATATCTTCAATTAGAGTTCACCTGGCCGCTATATCGGCCTTTCACCCAGGGGAACTCGCGTCCTCGGTATTCTCTAACCCGATGGTCGTTAGATTCCTCAAGGGCTTAGACCGGATGTACCCACAACAACGTCAGCCCGTTCAGACGTGGGACCTCAACCTGGTTCTCTCCAAGCTCACAGGTCCTCCATTCGAGCCACTGGCCACCTGTTCACTTTTGTACCTATCCTGGAAGACAGCCTTCCTTGTAGCCATCACCTCAGCAAGGCGCGTTTCTGAACTCAGGGCGCTTACATCCGAGCCCCCTTATACAGTTTTCCATAAGGATAAAGTGCAGCTTCGTCCACATCCTGCCTTTCTCCCTAAGGTGGTTTCTCCTTTTCATATCAACCAGGACATCTTTCTCCCGGTCTTTCATCCCAAACCACATGCCACTCGCCAGGATCAACGTTTGCATTCCCTGGACGTACGAAGGGCCCTGGCCTTCTATATTGACCGCACAAAGCACTTTAGAAAGACGACGCAACTCTTCGTTGCAGTGGCCGACCGAATGAAAGGCTCACCGGTCTCCTCACAACGCCTATCCTCCTGGATTACGTCTTGCATCCGGACTTGCTATGACCTGGCAGGTGTCTCAGCACCGCACCTCACCGCTCACTCCACGAGGGCCCAGGCTTCCTCGACGGCTTTCCTGGCACAAGTTCCGATCCAGGACATTTGTAGAGCAGCGGTTTGGTCATCAGTCCACACATTTACAGCTCACTATGTACTAGTGCAGCAGTCCAGAGACGATGCTGCTTTCGGATCAGCGGTTTTGCACACAGCAATGTCTCACTCCGACCCCACCACCTAAGTTGGGCTTGGGAGTCACCTAATGGAATGGATATGAGCAAGCACTCGAAGAAGAAAAGACGGTTACTCACCGTTGTAACTGTTGTTCTTCGAGATGTGTTGCTCATATCCATTCCAAACCCGCCCCTCGTCCCCACTGTCGGAGTAGCCGGCAAGAAGGAACTGAGGGGGCGCCGGGTCGGCTGGGGTATATATTCAGCGCCATGAAGGCGCCACTCTAGGGGGCTCCACAGCCGACCCGCCGGTGTTGCTAGGGTAGAAAATCTTCCGACGATCGTGCACGCGGCGCGCACACACCTAATGGAATGGATATGAGCAACACATCTCGAAGAACAACAGTTACAACGGTGAGTAACCGTCTTTTCTTGTGTGAGTACCTCAGGAAATACTGAACTCCCTGCAGTGGTGGACAATTCAGAACAATGTGTGTCTGTGGATTCACTTTGTCTGACCCATGTCTACAAGAATGTTGGGCACCGATGCCTCTTCCATAGGCTGGAGAGTGCATCAGGGATTGTGGACGGAACAAGAAGCATCCTCTCATATCAATGTACTGGAGCTTCGGGCAATATATAACATGTGCCAGGCCTTTCTCGATCACATCCAAGGAACAACTGTGCACATACTCACGAACAATACCATTGTGATATACAATGTCAACAAGCGTCAAAGAAAATATCATGCTGGTAGCAGCTCACTTACTAGGGTCCCAGAATCAGCTGGCTGATCACCTCAGCAGTACCTTCTCAGACAGTCACAAGTGGTCGCTAAAGAACAGTGTGCTCAGGGCCCTCTTCGAAGAATGGGGCCTCCCTTTCATCTACCTATTCATGACAAAGGACATAAGGAAATGTCATCAGTTCAGTTCCTGAGCAGGGTTCAGTCTGAGATCCCTCACTGCATTTCATCTGAATTGGGGTCCAAGTCTGAAATATGCTTTTTCTCCCTATCGCTCTAATCCCTTAGGTTATCCTCAGAATCAAATTGGGCCATACCAAGCTGATCCTGATTGCCCCAGCATGGCCGAAACAATGTTGGTTCTCCAGTCGTGCACTGTCAGTTTGATCTCCCAAGTCTCTCCCTCTTGTCCATGTCTTGTTAACTCAGCATCATGACCACATTCTTCATCCAGTGCTGGACAGTCTACACCTTTCCGCAAGGATGTTGCATTGTTGGATGAGGAGAAAACTCAGTGCTCAGAAGCGGTTAAAGAAGTTCTGCTTATTAGTAGAAAACCATCTATTTGTCTTAAGTGGAATTGGTTTTTGATTTGGGCAATCTCAAAGAGAATTCATCCTATGGCAGTCTAGATTCAGAATTTCTGGACTACTGGGTTGCATTTGAAATCTTTGGGCCTGGCTCTTAGCTCCTTGAGATTTCATTTGGCTGGGATTTCAGCTTTCACCCTCTTATTCAGGGAAAGTTGGTCTGAGGCTGGCAAGCCACATGCCAGCTCTCACCAAGGTTTTAGGCCTCAGCCAAGCACTGACAAATTCACTGCTGGAATCCAGTCTTTCACCTGTGTGTTAGCATGGTTAAGATGGGCATTTTATGTATACCAAAGTGGTTAGTGTTCAGACTTTATGAAATGCTTGTAAGTTGCTGCATGCATTAATCTCATTTATGATATCTTAATCATATGCTATGAAGTAATATTTAAGTGTTTGCTTTATAACTGTAAAAAATGTTTGCTCTGAAACTGTGAACCTTTCAGGAGGAATCATCTCCTGCTCACCAAGAAGGCTATCAAAACTAAATGGGCTATTGTGAGACATCACAAAACAAAGACTTTTGTTAATTGGCCCTTCAAATCCATGAAGAGGCTAGTGCTGAAGGGCTTGTTCCATCAATTTGAATACTGGAAGAAAGAAAAAAATATCTGACAAGAAAATTTTTCATCTCTTTGCTGTTTGGACTCTCACAGGGCCAGAACTATGAAACAGAAGCAGAGATCTCTAAAAGACATTCATATCTGACAGATTACTACAACTGTGACACCTTTTAAAACCATAGACTGTAAGTCATTTGTGTATATAAATTTGCTTGCTTAACCTTATAATAACTATCTCATTTCCTTTTTCCTAGTTAATAAATCCTTAGTTTACTATAGAATTGGCTACAAGCATTGTCTTTGGGGTGAGCTCTAAGGTACAAATTGACCTGGGATAAATGACTGGTCTCTTGGGACTGGGAGCAACCTGAATATTTTGTGATCTTTGGTGTATAGCATCCAACTATCACTGCGTTCAGCTTGCCTGGGTGGCAAGATAGACCGGAATGCCCAAGGGGACCCCAGCGTAAGACTCTTATAGGAGTTCACATTTGTTAGTGAGTTGGTGAAATCTAATTCTGGAACACGCCCCAGTTTGGGATCTCTGCCCTGTTTTTTGGCAGTCTGCTCTGAGGTTGGTGCTCACAGTTGTGAACCACTTCAGACTGTGTGACAGTCTGTATTTTCAAATCCTATGGTAGGTAGTTTTCTGAAAGGCATTGTCCGTCTTTTTCCACTGGTGAAGAAAATGGTGTCGTGGGACTGTAATACGGCACTTGCGGCACTGTTGGGTCCACCGTTCGAGCTGATAGAAACACGCTTGTTAGTTCTCCAATCCCAGAAGACAGCCTTCTTGTTAGTTATAACGTAGGCTTACAAGTCAGTGAATTACAAGCCTTAATGGCAGATCCCACATACACCCAGTTCTTCAAAGACGAAGTAGATTTAACGCCACATCCAAAATTTCTGTTAAAAGTGATACCTCAGTTTCACTTTAATCAGGTTATTTACTTACCTGTATTTTTTCCCAAACCACACTTGGGTGCAAAAGAACAATGCCTTCATACTTTAGATGTAAGAAGGTGTTTGGCATTTTAACTGGAAAGGACTAAATCATTTTGTTCGTCACCTCATCTCTTCGTATCTTATATTGAGCAAATGAAAGGACAATCAGTCTCAGCTCCGACCATTGCTAAGTGGATAATGATGTGTATTACTATGGCTTATGGAACAACTCAGATTGTGCCTCCAAAGTTATTACAGGCTTGTTTGATGAGACTAAAGCAACATCACTAGCATTTCTTAGAGATGTAGTAGATATCTGCAGAGCTGCAACATGATCCTAAGTAGAAACCTTTGCTAGACATTAGACTATTGTGATAAACTGGGACTGTTCTTAATGTGGCCTTTGAATGCTGAGTGGGGAGTGTTGTTGGCCTGTGAAGGTTGCAGGGGAGGGTGGCTAGGATGGTCTGCACTGGGGGATGGGAGACTGGCCTTGAGGGAGAATACCTGAGCATGTAACATGAGAACCCAGGAAGGGGTTAGAGGCCAGGTGACACCTTGACCCCCGAAACTAAACAAAGGCTGGGGGAGGAGACGCTGGAGGGAGTTGGAGTTTCAGGAGCTGGCTGGTAATGGAGGGGAGCCCGGACAGGGCTCTGACCCCCCAACGGGGCTGTAGTGCCCCTGGGACCCCAAGATGGACCTAACTGAGAGGGTCCTGTTGTCTGTGCCTGCAAGACATGTCTTGGACTGTGTTCCTGTCGTCTAAATAAACCTTCTGCTTTACTGGCTGGCTGAGAGTCATGGTGAATCGCAGGAAGCCGGGGGTGCAGGGCCTTGTGTCCCCCCACACTCCATGACAACTATAACCACGGCATCTAGGGCCAATGCAAACTTTGAGAAGACAGTTCTACAGTCTCTGAGTAAATAGACTCTGAGCCCCATCTCCTCAGTGAATGGGCTGTGAGTCACCTGAGTGGAATACATGTCTGCAGCCACTCGAAGAAGAAAAGACAGCTACCTGTGTTGTAACTCTTATTCTTTGAGATGTGGATGCAGACATGTGTTCCATGACCTACACTCTGTACCCTGTGCACCTGGGGTTTGGTTTAAAGGAACTGAGGGGTGCACCGCGATTATATGGCCAGGGAGGAGCTATGGAGCAAAGGACATGATCATCACCCATGGGGTACTGCTAGGTGAATTACTCCAGCTTTGGTGTGCTGGGCACACTCACACCTGAGTGGAATACATGTCTGCATCCACATCTCAAAGAACAACAGTTACAACATGGGTAAATAACTATTTTTTACTTTGTAGTATGTGTCTTCTATCAACTTTTTATGTATTCTTTTCAGAAATTAAAACACTCTTTGGATGTTTGATCCAAAGCTACAGGTTGAGAGGTCTGGAGTGACTGCATGTATCTAGAATATATTCCAGCAGTTCCAAAACATAATGGGCCCATAACAACTTCACCCTTGAGCACTGTTTAAACATTTATAAGTTGCCCCATCTTTCCAGCTCAAGACATGCACAGAATCGAAACAGGTCTCTGACATCAGCTATCTATATTGGGACTCAATCCATATTTTGAAAGAAATGTTACTAAGTTTTTGTAATGCCACTTTATTTTAAGGAAAGAACATAAAAATCCTTTTTCTTTTGCTTTTTTTTTTTAAGAAACAAAACTGATGTTTTAAAATTTTTGTTTACTGCACTTACAGATACATTCTGGGGCTGGAATTGGTATGTGTTCAATGGCTTCTTGTTAAAAGATACTTAGATGTAATTACACATTTGATTTGTAGTGTACAGAGGCAGTCAGGATATGCAGACTGCAGAAAGCACTTATTTAGGGAAGGAAAAAATGATTCCAAGTAAATCTTATTTCTAATAAACTCATCTCCACCATTTTATTTTCAACTACATCAGTTAGTGTGCTGCCACGGTTTTTTCAACCTGTTCTCAACTAAATTTATGAGAGTGATTAAACAAAATAAAAAACAGTTCAGCTCAGGAAAAGATAAAAACTGGTAACTTTTAAGCATCCTAAATACTATTAGCTATGCATTTAATTTAGATTTAATTGCTATGTGCTTCCTCTTGATGATCAAAAAGATAGATAGTTATGTTGTTGCTTTAAGCCCAGTTGACTCATTCTTCCTGGATCCCTGTGCAATCCTGCTGTCCACTTTTTCCTGCCTCAATCGACTTTTACCATCTTTTTTTTTCATTTTTGAAAAATCACCTAGTCATTGATCACTCCTCAGTTGGCGTATGCCTTGTAACCCTTGCCCTCATCATCTACTCCATCTTTACTGGATCTCACCCTGTTCCATTCATAACCGATGGTAACTTTTCTCCACATTCTGAAAAAAACTTCACTTGCTAACTGCTGTCTCAAACACTTTTTATGGTACACCTGGGAAGCCCAGTAAATTCTCAGTCCCCCAAGAGATTGTCAGCCTTTGCCAGGAGGAATCTGACGTCTTCTGGGTCTTGCTAGAGATGAGCTGTGCTATTCAAAGGAAAGGCCTAAAGCAATACCAGATTTAAGATTAGTAGTAAGATAAGTAGTAGAGTTGAAGAGATTACTGGAACCCCCATTGGGACAGTTACTTCTCCCTGTTCCTGAAGATGCTATGATGGAAGATGAGACAAAGCCTCAATGTTTCTAGTTCTATGACTTATGTTATACAGGAGGTCAGACTAGATGATCACAGTGTCTTTCCTGGCCTTGGAATCTATGAATCTGCCATAAATAATATATTTTAAAATAGATTTGATTATTTCAAATAATTATGACAAGATTTCCAAATACCATAGTATTTATCTGCCAAGCTGTCCTGCAGTGCTCAAGACCATGAGTACCAACCTCAGGGCAGACTGTTAAGAACAAGGGCACGAACCCCAAATTGGTTGTGAGTTCTGCACTTTGATTTTACCAACCAATTATCAAGCGTAAACTCCTCAGGCACTATAACGGTCTTAACATGGAGTCACAGACGGTATTCTTGGGTACTCCAATCTGCTTACCCCAGGTCAGTTGTACTTTAGATCTCATACAGTAGCCAATCCTATAATAAACTATCTAAAGATTTATTAGCTAGGAAAAGGAAATAAGAAAGTTATTTGCAAGGTTAAAGCAGGTAAACATATCTACACACAAATGAGTTCCAATCTTAAGTTTCAAAAAGTAATAGAAACTGGTTACAGATGTTATTAGTGAGATTAATGTATGCAGCAACTCTCAAACATTCAATAAAGTCTAATCACTAAAACATATTCTTATAATTCTAATACCTAGTTTAAGAATACTAACACACTGGTGACCCAGACTGGTTCCAGCTAAATATCTGTCAGTGTTCATGGGAACTTTGGCATGAGCTGGCACCTTCTCTGCCAGCATCACAGTGTCCACGTTGTTTTGTAGTTTTTAATAACTGTCCATATAGTCCTTAGCAGCGTTGAAAGGGCTCTGGAAGACAATAATGACCTTTTCAAAGTCTGATTGTGACAGATTGGGAAATCATTAACTTTTCTTTTCTTGTATGAGTAATTGGGGTAATCTGTGTGGACAACACATCTTGAAGAACCACAGTACCTGTAGGATAAGTAACCCTTCTTTCTTCATTTTCATTTTGTGTCTCCTTTTGAAAATGTTGATAAAGTAGACGTGTGTCCTACTATACAAAGAGAGACTAACATGATTATAGGCATGTTTAAAGGCAGCCAAGGTTTCCCCAACATGTTTGAATCATTGTACAGGATGAAAACATACAGGTGAAGGTTTCTGGGTTGCAGTGAACCTTGCCAACACAAATTGGTATTTCTCTGATTTAGTTTGTTATAACAGGCAGTAAAGCCATTTCAAGAGACTAAAATAAATTGGCTTACAATCAAACTATTAAAATGCCACCATTTACCACCAATCACCACAACATAATGTCTGACATTTTAAGTATAGGGAAACACTCTGGAATCTCATATGTTGGCCAGTAGTGACTTTTTATGGCAACAAAACTAGGTTAAGAGCACGTTTAATTTATCTTTAGAAATGCAATGGAGGCACTCTATTTCAGAGTAACTAAACTATAGTCTGTAGGATTTTAGCATTCAATTGACATTTCTTTGACATTTAGGGGTATACTTCTGAGTCATTGGAAGGGGCAGGTGGTGTTCTCTGGAGGAATGAGCAAAGGGTTGGGAATCCAGAGTTCCAGGATTCTTATCCCTAGCTCTGGCAGTGTCTCACTGCGTGGTCTTGGCCAATCCAGATCACCTTTTTGTCAGTTTCCTAATCTGTTAAATAAGGATAATACTACTTCAGGAGAGGAGAGAATTAATTAGTTCATGTCTGTACAGTCATTTGAATATGTAAAGCACTATATAAATTATTATTAGAGGATCTCCGGCTAACTGGAGTATCTAAATCCCTGTCCTGTCCTTTGAAGGATTACCCGCCTTGTTAACATGTTTTTTTAAAAAACAGAAGTTGAGAGTCTTACATAGCAACATGATTTTATGAAGTGGAGCTTTAAGAAAAACACCATACAACACAAGGCTAATGATATAATTGCAAAAATTGGCAACACAGATGCATATTTTGTATAAATGTGGAAATAAACTTAGTTATAGTGTGATTTACATCAGTAGGTGAAATGAGGGATTATGTTAATACAGACTTTTTCTCTATTCCTCTCAGATAATGATATCCTCACACACAGAGACATATCTATATCCAGTTGGTAAAAATTCTGCTTTTAGAATTCTGACTGGCACCAAACTAACAACAGGAAAACTCCAGATTATGGCTCAGTTACACTGAAGATCCTCTTGATCTATAAATCAATTCAAAACCTCGGTCCAAGCTGTCTCTCTGTCTGGTCAACCCTGCAATACACAAGCAGCAGCTGAGGTCATCTGATGCCAGTCCGCTTTTCTCACCAGTACCTAAACGTGCTGCACTGGTGATTATTGTTACAACTCTTTGGTTTCCTCAGTCTGGAACTCCCTGATCAAAGCTGTCTGGCATGTGATTCTTTCCTTTTTTTAAATGCAGAAACTGCATGTCGAAGAAAATGTGACCTTCCTCCGCCAATGAAAAACTATTGCCTCAGGCCTTGTGTCTCCTACAGTACCGTTACGTCAAACATGCATTTGCTGTCTGGAAATGCACTTTCACTCTTGTCTTATTTCTTAAATATGAATGACTTTTCTGAACATTTATTTGGGAGGACTGTACACTTCTTTCCACTCACAACTTGCATTTTAGGTGGATTGGCATGTTTATGGACTGCTGTATGTACACAAACACATGCTGCATTCTGTATTTCTATATTCTATAAGAATTATGTGTTCAAGTAAAAAAGGGAGCATGTTTGCAGATTTATGTATCTCTTCTCTCCACTTCACTCTAAGTGGAACACTCTCTGTAGTGTCCTATGTAATGGCAGACTGGTATATAGGGATATCTTACATATTGCAATGAAGAGGATGGTATAAACGCCTAAGGGCCTCACTTCTGGAGATACTGAGTATCTTCAACCCCCATTGTCTTTAACTACAATTGTGGGTGCATGGCACTTCTGAAAGTCAGACCCTAAATAAATGGATACCTACCGTTAAGTCTGTTTACCACTTGCTGTGCTGTGAATACGGTGGCACCAGCGACTAAAATCTCCATTACAATACCTTGTCACTGACATGAATACTGTGGCAAAGGCAGTTTAGTTTAAGCAGACTTTGTGATTGAATACAGTCACTGAAGTGGTATGAAAAAAAACAACCCTACATTCATTTGGACTTGGCTTAGGCTCCTGCTTGAGAGGTAAACTCTCATTGTAGCACTCCATAGTTAGTGTGACAAAATATACTGTGTTGTATCCCTTGCAGCCAGTCTGACTGAACGATAAAAATCCTCCAGGATACAAATAATTTAAAAAATTACTGTCAGCGGGGGAAATTGACAGGATTTAGGGACAGCGAAGTCCACCATTCTTAGCCATATACGGTCATTGAATTTCACTTTTAGTTCTATATACACAAGTCTAGTTCTTAGGGCTTTTCTACATAGGGACATCCAGGAAAGTTAATCCAAATTAATTAAAGATGTGAATTTGAACTACATTAGTTAAACCGCATTAAATCCCTGTGTGAATGCTATTACTCAAAATTGAAGTGGCCTTAATTCGCTTTAGCTTAATTCACTTTGTAATTCATTTTAACTAATCCACTTCAGAATCACACCTTCTGTTAATTCGGGTTAACCTTCCTGGATGTCCCTGTGTAGATAAACCCTAAATCTCCTTGTTATATGTTCTTAGGTTCTCAGCTGAAGAAGAACTGTGTTCCAGTGCATTTGGGGAGCATCTATTACTTTGTTTTGTGGTTTCTTTACATTTTTAGTAACACCTCTACCTCTCTGTTATAAGAGACTGACATAAAAATAATACTTTCAATATGCCGTTTTTATTTATCTGCATTCTGTCATGATATACTTTGATATAAGTTTTTAATTTTGCTTCAGCTTTCAGCTGTTCTAGCAGTTACTATATAGGGTCAGCGTTGAGGTTAGCCACAGTAGCACAAAACAATTTCCTGTTCTCAGAGCCCAGGTAACATTTGGATGAGGATTAAATTTTACCACATTTTCTAGTAGCCAGAGACAATTATTTCTAATGAGCTTTAAATTGCTTCTAGAACATGTATTTCAAAACATAGTGTTGAAATCCATTCAGTCCTAGCAACTTAATAAAATAACATTTCTTTTTAAATTTTTGGCTAAATTGTTCCTTGCTGTATTAGTATTATTAGATTTTTAATCTACTGCCCAATTTAAAAATTGATTGTTTTTTATGCTCAGGTACTATTTTTCTATTTCCTTCTTTTGTAGCTTAGTATTGGCATTTACAGTGACACCTGTTGGTGGAGGAGAATGCTAAAATATATTGTTATCCATTGTAGACTCTCTCAAATGCCAACATCCAGTTTTTGTCTCCTCTGAAAACTTTAGGCATCCAATTTTTGAACATCTTGGCCTTGAGCATATTGGTTATGTTGCTTGGAGAGTCTTTACTCACATTTCATTGCTGGTGCAACTTGTGGAATATACCCTCCCCTTTCTCTTCTTTTCACTACAGTAGTCCAATTTTACTTTATCCGGTGTTGTTATAGCCATGTTGGTCCCAGGATATTCGAGAAACAAGACCTGAAGAAGAGCTCTGGGTAGCTTGAAAACTTGTGTCTCTCTCTCTCTCTCTCTCCAACAGAAGTTGGTCCAATAAAATATGTTACCTCACCCACCTTCTCTTCAGTTCTACTTAAGCATCCAGGAGACTTATTTGCCTTCTTTTCAGTTGAATAGAACGTGCCCAAGAATATTAGTATGTGAAATGATACTGTGTGTCTGTCTGATATTTGCAATATGCCAAACCACCAGTGTGAAAGTTTATGTTGTTTTGTTATCTGTCATTCCAATCCAGATTTTAAAAAGACAATTTACCTTTTGTGGGTGCAAAATATGCACATATATTTTCACACCACCAATAGATTTAGGGGTTACATCCTACCACTTGTTTGGTTTAAGTACCCAATTGCAGATGCAGATCATGTAGTTAGTAATTGGAGTGGTAGAACTTGCATCCAGAATTAGTTGTGAGAACAAAATTAATGCAAGTACAATATTTAGAGATGTAAAATTGCATCAGCAGAACAGAAGGCTGGGTGAAAGTCCCCTTAAAATAAGGCCTTGTTGTGAATTAAATGACATTAAGTACTGTTCCTTGTATTGTTGGTTTATGTATTTATTTCTGAAGGATTACTTCAAGTGAATGGAAGAACAGTAACAGAAAATCAGTCCTAAACTTACATCTCATTCTTTAGCAGCTACCTTGCTACGAGAAGAGCATGGTCCAGTGAGGAGGGTGCTTAAGCCAGAATAAGAGTGCTTTATTCCAAATTAACTTAATCCACATGACGACTCTTATTCCGGACTAAGAGCATTCACGCCTATTGGTAATCAGGATTAGCTATTTGGGAATAACTCCCAGTATAGATGTAATCCATGCCTGCTGGGTGTGATGCTCTGTCCCCCTCTAATGGCACCTAGACCACCTAGAGATTGATGAGTCTGCTATGGCCTTGGCTAAGAGACATGTGGTTTTAGCTTATGCAGTAGAGGCTTACGCATTTAGCTCCAGAGGTCCCAGGTTTGATTCTGCCTGCCAACGTCGATGTTACATAGACAGCCATAAGAGTCACTATGCCTCAGTTAATGGGAATAATACCTCCCTTCTTACAGGGGCATTGCGAGGATCAATACAATAGTGACTAAGGTGCTCTGATACTATGAAAATGGAGGTCATATAGGTACCTGGATAAACAAATAGAGAGCATTAGAAAAACTCTTGTGAGTTATTGCACAACAGAACCAAAAATCACTATTGCCTCATACTAGCAACACCAAATATTTACAGTTCTGTAATATTTTTACATTAGAAAGACTCAGATTATCTGAGTGGGTCACATATGTGGACTGGTAAAATAGTTGGTTTTGTAATGGATGTATCTGTGGTGTGAGTGGTATGTGTATGTACATAAACAACCATCCCAAGAGGCCACCATGGTAATAGATCAAAACCAGGCTAAATTACAGTATGGAAAACTATCAGTTAAGGCCCTGATTCTGCAGTCAGATCTACCATGTGGAACTACACTGAAGGCTCTGTGGCTGTGCCTGGGTTGAAAGGTCCATGCCAATTGAGGATGTTGGCCTACGTCAGTAACTGAGACTCCATGGGTTATGTTTTTACCTTTTACACTCTTAATAACTCAGCAGCTTTTTAAATATATTCATGCTATGTATGTAAAATGTTCCAATTGCTTTTTACTATAATTATGAAAGTAAGATCCTATCCAGGTAGGCAATAATAAAAATAAAGACAAAAAATGATAAAAGAGTAAAATGAAAATGTTAAGTGACAGAGCTATCCAGATTTGCAACTGTTTGTCAGTTTCTTTCTCTCCTTTTTTTCTGAACAGGTAATCAGATCCTGTCTCTTGGGACTCTGTCAAAAGATCAGGTTTATCCACTGAAACTCAAGGGCATTTCCATCTGCTATTCTGCACTCAAATCTGCCTTATGTGGAAATTATGTCAGCTTTGGCGTCTTCAAGTTGTATGGGGACAACCACTTTGACAATGTACTCCAGGCCTTTGTCAAAATGCTGCTTTCAGTATCCCACAGTGACTTGCTTGTAAGCAATTATTCATCTTGGGAGTCTTTATGTGAAATATGAAATAATATCACCACAGGCTTCAAATTGTTATAATGAGACAGCAGGATCTAGAACAGCTCAAATGCAGTTTATATTTTTAGTCCAGTTATTTGAGTGTATTTTAGTCACATCCAGAATATTAATATTTCCATGTATGATAGAATTATCATAAAAATTGTAACATTTCCAAAATATTCACAAAAATATGTCTGGGAAAGAGAGAAGCCATTTCTGGCTTTTTATGTCTGGGCAAACCAATGGCTTCGTTGGGGTTCCCTGGATGTAATTTAAAGCAGTATTTGGCCCTATATGATCTGTCAGTCTGGGATTAATCTGAATTTATATAACTCTTGTGGTGTGTTTTCTATAAGACAACATTAAAATTTTAACCAAACTTTCTTTGGGATGTCTAGTCTCATATCAATGGAGCTGTCACTTCTCAAAGACAAAAAATCAAGTGCATGATCAGCCTTAGCTTGGATCATGGAACTTTCTTCAGAACATTTTCATTTGGAGCTGCCATTTTCTGCACTGAGGGATGAATCAGATAGTTAGAGGTGCTAAATACTCAGACTTTTGCCTTAGCCCTTTTGAAAAATTACCCCAGTCAAATACTGGTATATAGCTACATGATAGTGAGTGCCCATGCAGCCAAGACTGACAGTCATGCCAGTAGTGAAGGTAATGCCCCTAATAACCCACTCTAAAGCCTTGATCCTGCAAATGGATCCAGACAGCCAGATATTTATGCCCACACAGAACCCAATTAAAGTCAGTGGGCACAAGGGTCCGTCTATGCTGGTCAAGTTGCAGGATCCTTGCACAAGACAGTAATCACTGTGATGCGTTCGGCCAACCTGGGGTTAGTCTCAAAAAGTCTTCTATATAGATGAGGAAGCACTAGCCACTGAACTGTCAAACTGATCCCAGAACACTTGGTCTGACTAATGTTTTATAACAGTTTTACTGAGCTGCTAATGGGATGTAGCATAAAAAGGTTAATATGACTTCATTATATTTTTGTAAACTAAAACTGAGTTTATGTATTTGTATGGCAACCTGTAAGATTTTTTTTTTTTTTTAGAAAAAAGGGGTTAATTTAATAGATAATTGGGATTTATTACAGCATCATTCTATGCATTTTTATAATCCTGTTCATATTTCAGCCAGCTTTCATTTTTAATGCTATAATTTCTATTAGCCCATAGTATTTCTTACTTTCTAGCAATGTTTGTTTTTCTTTTTCAGCAATATCGAAAACTAAGCCAGTCATATTACCCGCTCTTGGAATGTCTCACCCAGGATCATATGAGTTTCATTACCAGTTTAGAACCTCATGTGCTAATGTATATTCTTACCTCAATATCTGAAGGACTTACTGCACTGGGTAAGTGTTACTTATGATTTAGCTAAAATAGGAATGTGGGGAATATGTAGTCATTAGAGTGAGATTTAAAAAATGAACAACTCAGCACCCAACCACTCTCACTTAAGCTTCTACAATAAGTGGCCCATTAGAACATTCATTTGCAGTTTAACAAATTATTGTCCAGAGACCATGAGAGATGGTGGGTGCTGAGCATTTTGATAATCTGACCACTTCTTTTAGGTGTCTAAATGGGAGCTGAGCTCTGAGCTCTCAAAATCTGGCCGATAGCGTATTACATTAATATTTTAAAATGATCTTTCTACAAATTAGAAACTTTAAAAATAATAATGATGTGCTTCTAGTTCGGTTATCATTGAAGAAGTTTTACAACAGTGAAATATAAAATGATTTATTTGTCCCATAATCCTCATAGTAGAGAACGTTATTATATGACTCATTTTGCCCTTCAGAGATAAAATTTGTTAGCATACGTAACAGTAACTTCCAGCCGTTCACTTTTCATTTATCAGCATGACTGGTAGGTGAGTAGAGATGGCTAAGCTAACCTTATCAATAAAAAAGAAAAACTAGGTTTTACATTATAAAGAATATTTATTGGCTATACTTCACAGAGTAAACAAGCATCATACTTAGAATTATATTAAAAGTAGTCTGGTTGTAATTGGTCTTCATTCATTAGCACTTTTTAACAAATTATTGTCCAGCTATTTGATTGAAACTGAAATTTGATTTCAGTAGCTTAAATTCAGTCGAAATATGAGGGAAGAGTATAGAGCCTTGAAGAAAGATGCATATGTTGCAGTTACATTTTCTAACCAGGCTAGAAAACAGGACCCTAAAATGATAGCCAGGAATGGCTCTCTTATTACTTTGTGCTAGGAGTTGTATTTAATGAATAGCCTGTAGGTATGATATTTGTTTATATAGACTTTCTAGTAGCTAGAGTTTATTACCTCTAAGGTCACTCAAGCCCTGTAGTAATAAATGAGTACACTGGGCATCACAGAGCATTCCAGAACATCACAAAACAGATTCCATGTTTCTCCTGTTAGAAATAGCATGCTTAGTGAAGAAATGGACATTGAATAGATAAGGAGCATTAGTAAGGAGTCCTCCGATCATTTTATTATATACTACCAAAATGCCAAATAAACTATTTGTTGAAAAAATTTCACTCAGCTCTACTTAGTTTGACTCCTACCTCACCCACGACTACTTTGAGTGGGTCATGTACGAACCTTATTGTAACTTTGTAATCCTGAAGCAATCTTTTCCACTAGTGTATTGACAATAATAGTTGCACAGGTGCAATTTCTTGGCAGGTGAATTAATTTCTGTCCACTTTCAGTTACGTTGGACTGCTGTCTACTAGATTTAGTAAAATTCCAGTTATGTTTCCCATTTTTCTTTTGCATTCCCTAGTATTTCTAAGGAACATTTAACTCTACATAAAGGTCAAGTAATGAGACATACCGTTTGATCTGAATGAACCTCACTTGTACATTAAAAGGAACTCACTTGTCTTTCCCTGAATTGTCAATCAGAAACAGAGCCTTTTTACAGTCCATGTCTGAGTGGTAAAGTGATTATTTAACTACAATATCCTGTTTCTTAATAACATCAACATGTATTGAAAACTGATTTCTTGATGGGAGGTATCGATTCTGTCACATAAGCCATAAAATCAATTCATATATTCAGGTAGTTAACTTTACACAGTAAAATAAGTAATTTTCCTGTTCCTACAATGTCAACAAAAGCTGATCTTCCCTCAATAAGAACAATTAATGGCCATGATCCTAAGGGAGTTAAATGCCCAAATCCAATTAAATTTCATTGGGATTTGGGTTCCTAACTCTCTTTGGCTTCTTTGAAAAATCCCAGCATATGAAGTAATACATGTTATCTGACAGTGAAGCAAACAATTATTTCATTTTTGTTCATCTTCCAGCATAGACTTCTGCCCTTTGAAAATGGACAATTGTGATATAAATTGGATCCCTCTCTTAGTGAATTATATCCGTGCTGCCAAAGCATCTTGAAGAATAGCAGTGTCAAGGCTGCAAGCAGTCTGATAGGGTACAATGTATTGCAAACCGTTAGAACTTATGAATCATCTTCAAAAATAATTATAAAAATGAAATACCTCTTTTATTTAAAAAATGTAATACCAGGAAATGACTTTTTTCCCCCTCCCTAGGAGAAATGTTTGTCTACATATTTTCATTTCTCTTAGTTCATGGAAGCTCAGCATTTGAAATTTGTGCTGTAGCTCTAGCTGTAGAATAAAGAAGCCCCAAATCCTCATTTCTCAGCACTGTTCATTCTGTCCCTGAGTGGACACTCTGCATGCATCATGATTTCACACTTGATAATATACTGTGAAATGATATTTATTCCTTTGGAGGCCCCTGGCTGTAAATCAGCTGTAATGGAAGCCCTCATCTAGGCTTTTATTGCAAGGATAAACACTCCAACAGTTCTCTTCTAAAGTGTTTACCTGGCTTTTTCACAGCTGACTCAGTGGATTGGAACCTTTTAATGTAGCCTGCCTGGCATGTTGTCACTAAGCTCTATGTGAAGCTTTTCTAATTCTCCTATGATTAATAGTGTAATTATGCCATTCATTGTGAAAAAGAAAAATATAACATTTTCTTTGCCTTGCTTTCTAATTTAGATGTTAAGTTGCTTAAATCTGTTTACTTTCCTGATTTACCCACAAAGGCAGATAATGCTGGCATTGTAGTGTTCGAAATTGATGGACAGAGAAATGCCACTTAACTCAAGTCTGTCCCATTTACCTTTATCTTAGAAACAAAAAAAATCTCTTAAATTATGGCATGCTCAACAATGTTAGCAAACCATTTAAAAATAATGCTCTTTACATCTATTGGCACCATTCACCGAATGTTAATGTTAAAGCCAAAAGGCCTCTTCAAGTTGTTTTTTCAATAATGTCAGCCACCTTAAGGCTGATATAAATAAGTAACTGGTTTGAGTGCTCAGGCAAACATCTTGGCTTTTCCTATTTATACAGGCCTGCCTCCCAGTTTTCCCATGTGATCCTTTCTCTCCCTTTTCCATCTTTCCCTTCTACCTACAGCCCAGAAATTGAAGCTTTTTCTTAAACGTATTTGCTCCATATATATGCTTATCTGTCTTGTGTGAGATTCAATAAGAACTTCAGCCAGCTTCAACACAAGGCTCTGCACACCCAGAAAAATCAGTTTGGGGGGCTTGCGTGACCTTTACCTCTGTGATGCCCTTGCAATCAGAAGGAAAAATGAGCGCTGAAAAGCATATTTGGTATATCGTTATGGGAAAATATAAGTAGCCCTTAACACTTGTATCAGATCCTTATGAGCCGGTGATAAGATAGATCTGTCCACTGTCCTGCTAAGGTCACCTCCTGTAGAATGTAAAATATCTACTTGCACAGTATCAGCATGTTTAGAGCCACTGCCATTTTATAAACGGATGTTAATGATTTACTTTGTTTTATTCAATTTAAAACGAAATGGAGTTAAATCACTGGTGTAGAAGTACAACAAAGCCATCCAATGGAATTTGTATTTTCAAATACATTACCGTTATTGATGTTGCTTCAATTCAGCCATCAGTTGTATCTCTTGTTAACATGCAAGACTGTTTTTAGTAGAGAAAACAATAAGGGCCTGTTCCTGCAGTCTTTACTCAGGCAGATCTTCCCGATCTTCCCAACAGCCTGCACTAGTTGAATTCAATGACAAAACATCAACTGATTTTAGTGGAGTGGGTTTAAGACAATTGGGCTTGCTTCTGCAAGGTCTGAAGCACTCCTTTGAGGTGTTGGAGTACCCACAGCTCCCACTGAAAACCATTGAAAAGGGAGCGCAGCACCTCTTGGGAGAGCTTAATACCTTTCAGGATCATGTCATAGGCGACGTCTACATTACAAGCTAGGGTGTGATTTCCAGCTCGCCTACATGTGTGCATGCTAGCTCAATGATGTACTTGTGGTAACATGGGTCGTGGAAGTGACAGCACAGACTAGCTGTGCTGAATACAATCCCGCATGAAATCGGTGGGGACATACTTGTGCTGCCGCTACCTGTGCTGTCACAGCTCTGCTGCTATAGATACTCATGCTAGCCCAATGAGAGGTAATGCAAGTATGAGTCCGCAAACTGGGAATCACACCCCTAGCTCGTTATGTAGACATAGCCTTGTGAGGTCAGTTGTGACTGTGTTGTCAAATATTTCCAAAGACCTCAGAAGAATGTAACTTTGAAAAATATGTAATACTGGTATTTAGAGAAAGGAAAGTTAAAAACAACATGATACACAGAGGTTAAAGAGTTAAATTGACACAGATCAAAGTATTCCAGAGACTAGAGGGATATATTTAAATGAACACTGCAAGGTTGGCAAGCCTCCAAATTAGCATAGTTCAAAGAACTCAAGATACATTTAATTGGATCCTTCTAATCCCTTTTCCTTCCAAATGAGCATTTTAACAGTTTAATTCCTTCTCCAGCTCCCACACACCCCTACTCCAGTAGGCCATCTAAGTAAGCACTCTGAGCTGTAAGTGACCTAGTCTTGTTCCCACTCAAATCAGCAGGAGCAGGATGGAACCCTAAATGCTGGTGAGCTCATTTGAATGTGATGTTTGCACCTGCAGAGAACATCAGTTGTTACTGAAATCTGCATCCAGTAAGTGAGGAAGTTAAACAATTCTGTGTGCACAGAGAACTTTGACTGGTGCTAGGATCATGAGGAACCAACAGTTGGTTAAAGTGGGACTCTAATTAGAACCTATTATTAGAAATGGTAGGGAAACTACAGCTGAGACTAGCGATTGAGGGTTTAAACTGCAGCCAGTGTGCTTGTGGCCAGGAAGAATGTCAGCTGTCAGACTAAGAAAAAATAAGGGTGAGCGCTACTATTTTGTACCAGTACAGTTAGAAGGAAGAAAAGGAGACTGCACAGATTAAAAAGGGCCAGCATACTGTTCTCACCACACTGATGCATGTAAACAAACAAAATCCCCTTTCACAGCAGCAGCACAGCAGGCAACACCTAGCAACAAAATAACTTGCATAAATCAGACATACATAGTTACTTTCAAATAGGTTTAAGCTTTTAATCTCCCAGCCTGTTACCTTAGTTATAGATACAATAAGTAAAGATATGAGGTTGCTGTTGCTCCTGCTTCCAAGATATCCTGCTTTGCTGTCATGCCTTTACATTCCAGAGAAAACAATGGAACATTAGTCGGTAACCATCATTTCTATGATATTATCTTCTTTATTTTTTTAAAAAAGGTAATTGGACCATCATGCCTTAAACTAGGTAACCAACTGATACTTTGCTGTAACGCTTCTCCTTCCTTACCCCATTCCCCTCCCTGCTGTTTGTGATCCTCACTCATTGTTTGGCATCTAATGTGCAGGTTGTAACCTCTGAGGGGCAGGGAAGCGCCACTTAGGTGCGTCCTGTAAAATATCTGTCACATGTTTGTAGACTAGAAAATGATAGATACTGTTTGGGGGGGATGCTACTAGTACAACCCTTCACTTATACACATCTGAGATGCTCAGCAGCAGTCAAGAGGTTAAAAAAGTGACTTTAAACATTCACAGTGTCTCTTTAAACTGAATGTTTAAACTTTGTCACAAGGCTATAAACGAACAGTCTTCGTTTCCAAAAATCTGAAGTCTGCGGATTATATAATTTCATATCAGTAAAAGTAAGGTCCTGATTTTGCAATTTACAATGTGCGGGTAAATCACTGTGCTCACACAGAACCTCCATGAAGTTTGTAGGACTCTGCATGGACCCAGCAGTCCACTGTCCATTGTGAATTGCAGGATTGGGGCCATAATCTGCTTAATACCAAGAAATCTTAAAAGCAAAAGAACAAGTAGTAAAATTAAATATCATTTAACCTGATATCTAAAATAAACTTCCAGGCTTGCCTTGTGTGTATTATTTTCTTCACTCCTGCAAGTTATTCGTAATAATTGTTTTGTTTTATTACAAAAGCGATTACAAAACTATTTCTTTCATTGCTTATGCAGATACAATTGTCTCCTCCAGCTGTTGTGCTAGTTTAGACTACGTTGTTAGCTACCTCTTCAAGCACATAGCAAAGGAAGGCAAAAAACCAGTAAGATGTAGAGAAATATCACAGGATGGACAAAGATTACTGCACTTCATGCAACAGAACCCTGAAGTACTACAGCAGGTAAACTTAAGCACTGCTCAACTTTCCTATGAGGTATTATTAAATTTGTGAACAAAGCTTTTCCCTATTTATTTTCATCATCTTGAAGTAATTTAGATTATGATAACTCCAATTATTTGTTAACAGGATTGGGCTCTCTACATTGATATATTTGCACCCCAATTAATTTCAGAGTTGTTTTCATGCCAGTATTATTGCAGTATTGTGAAAATATTTTTTGTCATGCTGATGACCTGGTTATTGTACTCACATTTTAGGATAACTTCTAGAAGTGAGGTTCTTACCCACGAAAGCTTATGCTCCCAATACTTCTGTTAGTCTTAAAGGTGCCACAGGACCCTCTGTTGCTTCTTTTATAATGTTTCACTTTAGCTCATAGGCTGATGAAATGCAATATTCATCATTATACTCATTTTATAAATAATCCCCCACAGTTATTTCTTAAAAAAAGGGAGGGAGCATCTCTAAAATATTTGAGGTAGAGCAAGAACATTGTAGTATTTTAAATCAGCACATTTTTCTAGTTAGATGTGTTTGATATTGTGCTACAATATTTTATTTGTGCAGTAGGTGACATTTTATTTGGGGGATTTTGTGTCAAAGGCAAATATAAGAGTAATCAAATATCACGCTTTAGGGAAGAAACTGACTACTGCAGTAGTCAGGAAGGACTTTTTCTCCCAGCAGTGTACATTATGGTCCAGAAACATTAAGGTTATGTGGTGTTTAGGCAGGTGCAGGGTATCGGACTAATTAGTTTATCTTAAAATTTCATTTGGCTTTTTTTAGTACCTAGAACTACTACACTGCAAGGATCCATGGGTTCCCAAAACACCCAATACAGTTTCACAACAACAGAATTGTTGGGGCATTTAAAGAAAACAAAGGATGTCCACAAAACACCACGTTACAATGACCTTTGTCTTCATTCTTAGGTAGCAAATGTGTTGGTTGCCATTTAAAAAAAAATCAGCATGTGACAACTGGGGTAACTGTGTGGTAATTGTTACTTACTATTCTAATTTAGAGGATGAGCATGGCAAATGCTGGCTTTTTAAGCATGCCCGCTATAATTGGCACATAGCATATTGTGAGTATATTTGAGACATTTATCACTGGCGCTGTTGAGATATGACATGATGCCATTGTCATGTCTCACAGTACCCTTACCCTGTGCAAGTTCTATGGAATCTGGCAATGGATTCAGTATTTGCATATGTAATAGTGGGCAGTACTGTAACATGAGCACAGTGATGGGAGTCTAAAGGACAGAATGGCAGCCTTGACTTTGAATTTCCGCACATTTGTTGCTTTTGTTACAACCTTAATGTAATATTTTGTGTGTTATTAATAATACTCGGTAATCTTTCAATTTATAGCATAAGACTAAGCAGTGATCAATCTTTATTAACTTCATAATCTGTGGAATACATTATATTTATTTTGAATGCAGGCTTTCAGATACTCTTTTAAATATTAATGACTGGTCTCCAGTAGTCAGCATAAATATGATTTGCATTAGCACTAGTCATATCATATTGAGTGCCTCTGATGTCAACTATTCAGTGTACTAATATCTGACATCATCTCCCGAGGTCACTGACAACTTTGACCTTTATTCTCATGCATGGTTTCTGTAGTCTCAGAAGCTCTTTTGAATTGATTTGAAATTTTGACTCTTCCCTTTATGAGGCAGTAAAATTGATAATTATTCAGATGGGAACTGAGTGCTGAGTGAAAAATCAATTCCACCCGCTCTCTGCAGCGTATAAAATTACTTCTGAGTCTGCTGGACTGAACGGATGGCCAAGGTAAAAGCAGCAGGCAGGAATAGTAGAGAGGATTAGCTGGCCGGAGCTAATAGCCTAAAGGGATGGCTTTTGAGATGAGGGAGTGGGCCGGTTGGGGGTTATTATTAGCAGTGATGGGACTCATTGATCATATGTTTACATCAGGTTTCCATTGGGTTATAAATCAGCCCTGAATAGAAACGGAACTCAAGGCCTTGCATCTTACCAGAGGGACAAGATATTAGATTATTCTCATTTTCACACTCAGATGAAAAGTGAGCCATTGATTATTCATCGGCTGGCCATTAAACACTGGTTTTATAGATGATTTGACTATCATGGAGGCTAATGAACAAGGTTGCTGCTTCATAACTAGAGGTCTCAGTTTTCAAGACATCTGTGTCGGTTAAGTAATGCATAACCCTATTAAAAGGAATGGGTTACAAATTGCTTAACAGTGCTGAAAAACTAGACCCTAATGACTAATTGTGCTTTGAGTTTAGAGAGGTTTGTCAGCTCTTTAAACTAAACTGATGCAATGATACTGTAATTATTTACTAGTTAGAACATTTTTTCAGCCTGAATCTCTGGAATCATAATTAGACATTTAAAAGTTTCTAGTGGATCATGAAGAGTATCTCATCTAAAGTTGTTTAACGAGCTATGAAACTAGAATATCTTGATTAAATGATTTTCTTTTTGTATCAGACAAATTGAAATGTACCTCAGTTTTCTCATCCATAAAATGGGATTGATGATATTTTCCTACAATTCACTTTAAGGTCCTCTGAGGGAAGATGCAATACAAGTTCAAAGGGTTATTATTGATGATGATATAACAGGCTTCACAAGGAAAATAATAGAGGTGTTATGGCAGTAAGGCACATATTCATACGATCTCTATGCACTTACAGCCTCTTATTTTGTGTCCTGATATTTTTCTCTCATTAACAAAGAGGATTATCAAAGCAAGATGCAACCTAATCTCATTTTATAAAAGTTAACTTCATCATTGTGTGATTTATGTCATTGACAGCCTGTTAGAAGAGTTTGTGACAGGTGTTGTCAGTGACAGTACATACATCACCTTGTGCTTAGCATAGAACAGAAAATATGCCTCTATTAAATAAAATTCCACAAGTGGCTTAATCACAGTAAAAGCTTGAAAAAAGGAGTACATATGAGATTGAATGTTTAGTAATGGATAGCAATGGGCACCAATCTGCTAGAGCCTCAAAGGTAAAAAAAAAAATTGTGCAGATTATTTAGGATTAACAGTCAGAAATATTAAAATATTTGCATTAACTGCAATCTGTTGATAGGTATTCATTTAGTTATGCCTTAGAGTGGAAAATCCCCGTGGGGTAGGCAGTTGAGTTAGTGTGCTTGAAGGGAGAGCAGTGGGGTTTTAAGAGTTGTCTGTTTAGTGTAGCTGGTCCTGTCTGCTAGATTAATAGAATAAAATAAAATTGTGTAGAATGAACATCCTTATTGGAGTTGCCGTTAGCAGCATAATTGCAAGAGCTGCGGAAACAACACCTTCCACATACCCAGAATGAGCCCATTCTAAGAGGCAGTATTACTGATGTGATTTTAATTTTACATTCTTAGCTAATGTCACTCTAAAGAGTTCCAGTCTTATGTAATGTTAACACAGCTTCTTTGAAACAAATAGCTTCATGTTTTTATGTGCTATGCAGCTCTTTGGTTCAAGCCAAGGCTAAAAAAGCCAACATGTCTTTCTATTTTTTTAAACCAATTGCATTTAACTACAGATTTTGAATAGCTGACATGAACTATAGGGATCATGCTTCAGCAGAGACATAAATGGAAACCACATTCATTCTTTTCTGCAGTCAGTCAGTCAATGAAAATTACTTTTCTATAGTGCTTTTCATGCCATGAATCCCAAAGTGAATTACAACAAAAAGGAAATCAGCTGCCTTTTTGTTGTTGTTTCCTGTGCTTAGATTGAAGTGGTATTGTTAAGCATTTTGACATACTGTATGGTACATTTTTCATACTTAAAATTCTTATTCCATTTCATTGCAGTAAGCAGCAGGAGAAGCAACAGCATACTTAATAGATGCTGTGAATTTACATGAGGATTTAAAGTAGACCTGTCTCACTTGGGAACACTCTAAAATATGTCATTAATAAAATGTGTTAATGTTTCTGTCTGATGTTTTTCATAATTAGCACACAAAAAACCAACCACACATATTTGTGTTTAGGCAAATGGCATCTGTCTCGCATCCTTTTGTGTTAGCTGTGCAGTCAGACAGCTGAAATTGTACCGTCACAATCCAAAGTCATTTTTGGGGTCACAGAGTGATGTCATGAACCCAAGATGACCACTTTACTACTGGTTCACTGTAGGAGAGAAAGCTGGGCAGGGAGGGGGAAAATTCTTACTGAAAAGCGAGTGTGAAGAAATTGAAAAAGCCAGGGGAGTCACTGGCAAAGCAAATGACTGGTTGCTTGTGAAGTCCCTCTTTAATGAACATCTTCCCATACTTAAAAAGAGAAAGATGTATTTTATCTTATGGCTCCACCTCATTTTGTTGCATACAATTAGCCGTGACATTTTGTTTGGGAAGTCTTATTGTTCATGTATCCAGTTTAGAAGCATAGAAGGGATATCTTGAGTGTAGATTTCTGATTCCAAACTGGACATGAAATATTTCGCAACAAATCTTCCCTTATAAAATTCTCAGTGAGTGGTTGTGCACCATGAATTGATGTGATTCGGTCATTGACTATAATTCACTAAATGTATGTGTTGCCATAATCACGGAGGTACCAATCCTTTTTCTTTAGCCTTTGGAGCGGTAGAGAAGAAGTATCGCCTTGTGATTAAAAGGACACCACTTCCCTTTCAGTTTTCTTTGATCTGTCACATAGCAACATTATTTTTAAATAAGTAGATGGGAGCCTGAAAGCACAAATATGAGATGGGGACTCAAGGACAGGTATAGTGCCAAAAACGACTACTTAACATTCATGTTTTGAGGTATTGGTGTCTCTTGAAGGCATGGGAATGGGAATCAGCTCTGGGTTCTACTCCTGGCTTTGCCACAGACTTCCTGTGTGTCCTCAGGCAACTTACTTTGCCACCTGCAAATAGAGTAATAGATCCTACCTCAAAAGGGTGTTGTAAGGCTGTATTAATTAAGGGTAATGAATGGGAGGTGCTATCAAAGTTCAGAGTATTACTATAATTATCACTTGAGCTGAAATGTTGCATTATAGAAAGGTCATTAAATAAATGGTCTGGTAAAGCTTCTAAATTCATGTGTGCTGTTAGTTCAGATTGACTTTTTCATGTACGATAAGCTAAATGAACCTAATATATTTGCTCAACCTCTTAGCTTATCAATGGAAGAGCTGTTCTTTGGTTTTTAAAATAGAAATATTTGTATTTTAAATTATGCCCGTCCTGTAAAATCGTTATGAAGGTAGCATGCTAGTCCCATCTGAGAATGTTCAGTCATCATCTGCATTTGACCTTTGCAATTGTCTACTTTTATAGCCACTTTCCCCCAAAGGTCTTAAAGACATTTACAAACACTAATGAATTAATTCTCACAACCCTGTAAGGTAAGTAAAGAATATATCAGAGTAACTTTCCCCACCACAGAAATATGGCCATCTCTAAAGTAGAATGTGGTAATTGTTCAACAGAGCTGGATTTCAGGCACCTTTTAATGCTCATCTGTTTTCTTGGGCTTTTCTTTGAAGGGTGTTTTGAGGTATTTGGTGCAGTTGAATGGAAGGGCCGGCTCTAGGTTTTTTGCAGACCCAAGCGAAAAAAAAACCTCCGAGAGTGCAACTGCTGAAGCAAAAAAAAAAACCCAGAATGCTGCCCCTGGAATTGTGCCGCCCCAAGCACGTGCTTGGTTTGCTGGTGCCTAGAGCTGGTCCTGTTGATGGGGGAGGACTACTGTTGTATGATGGGTAGATTATGTGGGTCCTGGTGTTTAATTTTATATGTTTTAATGTTGCACAGGTGCTCAGAGCTTTGATTAGGTAACTAACAAAATCTAAATAACATAAACAGTTCACAGCTACATTGAGCAACAGCTTAGGACAGGAAAGTCAAGAATGCAATATCCAGTTGTAACTAAAGGCAGATCTGGATATTATTAAAATCAAAAGTGCCATCCAAATTGCCATTTTCCTTTTTTTAATACATTTAATTATGTGGTATTTGTTTTTCCCATAGACTTCAATGAAGTATATAGCCAGTGTGGAGCCATTCACACTAAACAAAATAAAAGCATTGAGGAGATTTATAACATACTCTTTGGACCATGCAGAAAAATCCATGGGGAAACTCCAGCGTATGCATATGTAATTAAAAGGAAATAGAATAACACTCAGAGGGTTCAGTTCTGAAAAGTGCTGAGCACTTTCGCACCCCAATCCAGTAAAGTATTTAAGCACGTGCTTAATTTTAAGTGCCTGAATAGTCCCATTGTAGTGAAACTGTTTCTGTATTTAAAGTTAAGCATATGCTTAAATGCTGTGCTGGAATAAGGCTGGCAGAATTGAGCCCTAAATGACTTGATACAACAATGAGAGATTTTCACGAGGACATCTGTTTTCAGCCTCTTAGCACAGCTTAAAACTGTGATCCAATAGTATCATAACTTGCTTTATTAATTGAAAGGGATGGAAATATACCAGATGTAGCCCAAGCCAGCAGAGACTTGGGTGGCTAAGCAACAGAAAAGACACCATATTGAGCGAGCCAAAATTCAGTCTCAAAGTCATTTATTTTAACCAGTGACAATACATTTAGACTCTAGTGTTTCAGCTTTGATTGATGGTTTAATATCATATATAATTTTTTTAATGAAGGAAAACCATTTAAATATGTTAACATGTACACTAGTATTCTTCCATGTACATAACTGCATTTAATCATTACTCGGATTGTTTTTGTGCTTGTGTAATTTGTATCAGTAAGATAACTATGTCAGAGCCATCTCATCTTAATGAAAAATATGGTTTTGTTTGCTTTATACCTAGCGCTAACTGCATATATGTAGATGCATCAGTAACTTCAATATAAAATGTAATGCTAACCATCCAGTTATCACTACACTGGAGTGCTGTTAATTATGAAATTAGAAAAATACACAGGAGCCTAGTCCTCTTTCTGGTGCTGTTTTGTTTAGTGCTATGCCTTGATTCAATATTAGATATGAATTAAAGCATTTGATTTTAAGAATTTTAACACTAAACTACATAATTAAGTTTTATCATCTATGTACCCGAAGATTGCATGCTCTTATTAAAGGTGCTAAATCAAAATGAGAATCTCTTCCTAATCATTCCGATTGAGACAAAGTTAACACAGGCAGGTCTTTGGGTGGATGGAAGTTTAGTTCCATGAAGTAACAAGTATTGTACAGAATGCATGTACGGAAACAAAAAGCCATAATTTGGCTTGCAGGATAAACTGCTAGAGGTGTCAGTGTAGGATGTGTACCCTAAGGCTAGGCAGCTGGTGTATGTATGCTTTTGTTTATCAGTTACTGGTTTATGTAGCCTTTAGGCCAGCACATGAAACAATCACTCCTGCAGGGTCAGCTGCTGGTCAGAAGCAAAGTAAGAAAAGACTTTGCGTTAAAACACGTCAGCCATAATTTTAGTGCAGCTGGCACCTGCTACTGGTGCACAGCAGGAGGGTTAAAGGTCAAAGAGGCAGTTGTTCTAAACTCAGTGATGGCTTAAAGGGACTTGTAGATTAATCTGCTTTATTAACTTCTGTATATTAGATAACTATTGCAATGAATGACAGTCCGTCTTTCTGAATAAGTCCCATCACCTCTTTCACTTTTAAATTGGCTTTTGAGTAGTGAATATTAAATAGAATGCATTTCAGGATAATTAAATGAAATCATTAGGATGATGTTTTACCATCATATCTATATGTTTATTGTGTATTTATCATGTATTACTTACCATTCATTGATTTTGGGCGAAAAAATAAGCCAACATTTTTCAGTTACAGAATAAAAATACTGGCTGTATTTCTCAATAAGCTTGTCTTGGTATGCTATATAAATATTTTCAAAATAGCAAATACATACACAGAAAAGTGTAACAAATATTTATTCTTTGTTTTTGCAGTGCAGTGTAATACTTGAACACCTTAAAATGTTTAACTTTTGCCATACTTCATTCATTTGTTACATAATGCAAAGACTTCAGAAAAACATTTCAGTGCTAGTTTGAAAAAAAATTATCATTGCCATTTAGCAGGTTTGAACCAATGTTGTGAATAGTGCCACCCATTTTGTCAGGGCAGTGTGGTTTTCCAAAATCCAATTAGCAGTGGTATTTTCTGACTAGAAACAATACAGTATTGTACCAGAATAGGTAAGGAACAGTGACTCTCCCTTTCGTGTTTTTTACCACTTAACTGATGATCTGCCACTGACAGATAATTTTGCCAAGTGAATGATGGAGTAGATTCTCTATGAACAAAAATTAACTTACTCCAACAAATCAAGTTGAAATTTCTGGGTAAGCACTTGCATAGAAGGTTGCTTAGTTGCTATTGGACACCACTGGATTGTCCTGCTCAGTGCAAGGTGCATAGTGAATAGGACTAGGCTCATGTAGAGATGCAGAGGTCAGTGCAGCAAGGACTGTTACAGAGTCCTTCTCTGTTCAGTACATAATCTGGACTATGGAAAACTTTTTGCACCAGGTAAAAAAAGGTTGTAGTGTTGTGGAAAACTTTCTGCACCAGGCACACAGTTTTCAAAAGTCCATGTACACTGAATAAGTCCAGTATTGTGTGGAACCATGATCTATTCACTGCACAGTTCACTGCACTATGAAAGAGACTTAAGGAGCTCTGCCTCCTAATCAAACCTTCACAACTGTGTATTGGTTGAAGCCCCTCTCCTTCATATACCGGACACAGCTAAATAGGAGAAACACAGGTCTCCTGTGCAAGAGAACAAGTAAAAGGCACCTTGATATTGGATACCTTCTCCTTTCAAAGGGGAAAATAAGTCCATTATGTGAATATTAATACTTTTAGTGGCAAATAAGAACGTAGAGGCTGCCTTACTGGGTTAGACATGGGACTGTTCAGCTGAAAAGAGATGACTAAGCAGAGGAGTAAAGGAGGGTATATTAGAGGTCTATAAAATCATGAATGGCATGGAGAAAGTGAATAAAGAAGTGATATTTACCCCTTCACATAACACAAGAACCAGGGGTCACCCAATGAAATTAATATGCAGCAAGTTCAAAACAAACGGAAGGAAGTACTTCCATACCATTGGACATCATTGTTTCCCTTCTCAACCTCTTACAGTTCAATTCTATACTTTTTTGAGATAGGGCAACCAGAACTGGACACAGCATTCAAGGTGTGGATGCTCCATGAATTTATGTAGTGTCATTATGATATTTTCCATCCCTTTCCTAATAGTTTCTTAATATACTGTTACCCTTGTTGTCTAATAGCTAATTTAGAACCCATCATTATATATGGATAGTTGGGATTGTTTTTTCCAATGGGCATTACTGTGCACTTATCAGTGTTGAATTTCATTTGCCATTTTGTTGCCCTGTCACCCAGTTTTATGACTTTATGACCTTTCACAAATGTCTTAACCAAGCTGATAAGAGACAAATATTAATAGATAACAGATGCCCATAGTGATCAAGGTAGATTTGGTTTCCAGTGACAAAAGACATGGACCCAGAGAATCCCACTAGGATTATAGTTTGGACAGTGGCAATTTGGGTGATTGTGATCATGAAATGACAGATTTCATTTATTCTAAGGATAGGAAGGAATGAGAGGAGCAGAATAAGGATAATGGACTTCAAAAAAGAAGATTTTAACAAGCTGAGAGAACTGGTACATAAGGTCCCATGGGAAGAAAATCTAAGGGAAAAAGGAGTTCAGGAGAGCTGGCAGTTCCTCCAGGAGACAATATTAAAGGCACAACTGCAAACTCTTCCGATACAATGGAAAGATAGGAAGAATAGTAAGAGGCCAATATGGCTTCATCAGGAGCTCTTTAATGACTTGCTGAAAAGGACCTGGGGGTTATAGTGGACCATAAACTGAATATGAATCATCAATATGATGCAGCTGCAAAAAAGGCTACCATGATTCTGGGATGTATTAACAGGAGTGTTGTATGTAAGACATAGGAGGTAATTGTCTCACTCTGCTGGGCCCTGGTGAGGCCCCAACTGGAATACTATGTCCAGTTCTGGGCACCACACTTTAGGAAAGATGGACAAATTGGAAAAAATCCAGAGGAGAACAACAAAAATGATAAAAGGTTTAGAAAACCTGACCTATGAGGAAAAGTTTAAAAAAATAGGCATGTTTTATCTTGAGAAAAGAAGTCTGAGGCGCGGGGACCTGATAACAGTTTTCCAATATGTAACAGGCTTTGAAAATGAGGAAGGTGATCAATTGTTCTCCTGGTCCATTGAAGGTAGGACAAAAAGTAATGGACTTAATCTGCAGCATGGAGATTTAGGTTAAACATTAGGAAAAACTTTCTAACTATATGGGTGGTTAAGCTCTGGAACAGGCTTCAAAGGGAGGTTGTGGAGTCCCCATCACTGGACACATTTAAAAACAAGTTGGACAAACACTTGTCAGTGATGGCCTCAGTTTACTTGATCCTGCCACAACATGGAGGGCTGGACTTGATAACTTCTCAACGTCCCTTCCAGCCCTGCATTTCCATGACTGTATGATCTGTGGTCCGCTAAAACTAATGTATTTTTCTTTACCTAACCCCATCATCCCTCTCCTTCTTGCTGCATAGCTTCTAAGAGATTAGACTAACTAAATACACTTAAATTAGACTAAATTTTCAATAGGGGGCTCTCAGATCCTTCTAACAGCTCACAAAAAGCTCACTAGGAAAATGCGTAACTTTGAAGGGAAGAAATGCGTACAGGCGAGACACACTGTAGTTCACTGAATAATTTCATAAGAGAGTATTTCCCATGAAGAAAGTCTAAATTTGGCTTGGATACACTACAGCTGAGTGGTTCAGCTGTTCCCACCACCCCCTTTTGGTTTGGTGATGCCTCGGTATCAATTTGTTAATAAATCATGTTACTTTTTTCTTTAGTACTTCTATTATGTTCTCATTTTAGAGAGATGATTGATTGTGTTTCACTTTAACAAATACACTTTTTTTTAAAAGTGACATGCTTAAACCATTAACTTTGTTTTTTATTAGATAGCTTCATTTAAGAAAATTTTCTCTTAAAGTATCATATATTATTTTTCCACCAACTACTTCTTGGAAAAAAGGATTTTTAGATTCTGCCTTTAAAAATTTTGGGCTCAATTTTCCCTTGGGTCTGAACTCCTCAAGGTGAAGGCAGAGTCAGATACAGCTCTCTGATTCTGCAGTGGCTTGACCCTGTTGTGTGTTAAAGCAGTCTAAGAACTGCTCTAACTTACGCCACTGGTATGTGGTCTCTAGGGGATCTTTACTCCAGTGAAGTATTAGTCCAGCTTAGCACTCCTTCACAATGCTCCTCTCTTCCCTGACACAAATGCCCTGTGCCGGTGGGCAGCGCAACCTGTACAGGAGTCAGCTCTGCCCTAAAAGGATTTTCTGCTGGTGAGTTATAAGCAGAATCCAGTCCCGTTGCATCACCACCAAAGCAGTAAAAACCGAGCCAGAGCCAAAACACAGAATCTGGTTCTTAAGTTAGCTTAGTTTACTGCTGAACTCCCACAGAGCTCCCCTTAAAATTAATCAGTTAATTAGAGTTAGTGTAGTCTCCCGTCAAAATCTTTTTAGCATGACAAGTAAAATAATCTTCCATAGATACTTAAAGGATTTAAGTCCATCGGAAAAAATTCAGAAAGAAGCTTGTGAGAGATGCTAGCTCTTGAAATGTTGAGTGTCAAACTGCAGGGGTAATGTGTTTAGGAGGAAATATAATATTCAGTTCACTTTGTTTTGATGACTGCATGAAATAGCCTTGTGCTATTATCCTTTGTTGTTGTTGTGAAAAGTGATATTCACTAAGAAATGTTGTGGTGATTATAAAAGATAAAGTAGTAGCTTACTTATTACCATCTTTATCGCCTATCTGTCTTCTATGTTTATTTAGAATAGCTTCTGTTACAGTGCAGTTCATCATTGATTTACTTTACCAAATGTGTTCTTAATTATTTGTTTAAAATAGTTGCAAATGACAAATACATTCTATAGAAATTAAGATCAATGTGTGAACAATTTGAAAATAGAAGAAGGGCTAAATGTATTGGATAATTTATTGGTGATTAATAATTTGATCAGCTTTCCCTAAATATCATGCTGTTACTCTACTCTGATGCAGTCAAGTAGGATTACCATAGTTTGCTTAGACCACTGTCTCTCATGCTGACTGATAATGTCTTGTTTCCTTATACTCTCTGTATCTGTAGCCATCTGGTGTCTGTTCTCTTATCCTTAGATTGTAAATTCTTTGGAGCAGGGACTGTCTTTTTGTTCTGTGTTTGTACAGAGCCTAGCACATCGAGGACTTGATCCATGACTGGGGTGTCTAGGTGCTATGATAATACAGATAATATTTAATAATAATTTTGGAAGAGAGTGTTGTTGAATGGTTAGAGAGGGAACTGGGAGTCAGGACTTGTGGGCTCTATATACTGCTTTGCCCCAAACTCACTGAGATACCTTGGGCTAGTCATTTAGGGTATGTCTACATTGCTGCTGGGAGCATGCCTTCCAGCCCAGGTAGACAGATGCACCACTATCTCTGTTGGAGGTAGCAGGCTGAAAACAGCAGTGTGGATCTTGTGGCAGAGGCTAGCTGCCTGAGTAAAAGCCCACCTGGGCCCCTGGGTCCATACTCAGGTGGCTAGCCCCAGCTGCCCCCTGTGCAGCAATATCCACACTGCTGTTTTTAGCCTGCTAGCTTGAGTAGAACTAGTGCAGGTCTGTCTACCTGGGTGGGGAGGCACTGTTCAAGCTGTAGTGAGGACATACCCGTAGAGCTGCTTTCACCCCCTAGCCTCCCCTCCACATCTTGCTTTTCAGCTTTTCTATAGATTAACCCAAAACTGTTCTTAAATTAATTATTCTAGTTTATTTTCAATGATAATGTCAGTAATAAACTTTGTCTGACCTCGCCCTATCTCCCTGCTTGAAGGCAACTTTGGGAGGCTGTTCTGCAATGTTGGGACAGAAGACCAGAGAACAAACAGTCCTAGGCAGAGATCCTGCCATAATGAGAAGAATTCTCCTACCTGCCTTCATGTACCAAATCTCAACAGCTTGTGGGCAGGCGGCAACCTGCAACAGTCTTAGCAGCTTAGAGGAGTGGGGTAGCAGTTCCCAAAACACTGGATAGAATGGGGAGACAGCTTATGTCTGAGCATCTTAAAGGGGGGGTGGGGTGGACAGTGCAAGTCCCAGCAACAGTTGCAGGGTGGGAGGGAAGATGTTGACAAGTGATGAGCTCACTTACAGAGAAACAGACTTCTGCTGAGGGCATTGGCCTAGGAAGTGTGTGAAACTATAGTCCTCTGCTACTGAGAGGATCAGATTGTCTAACCTTTCATTTGTCCAGAGACGCTGGTACTTGAAACACTTATATACCCATCATCACTCAGATAAGAATGGTTATCCAGAAAGGGTAGGTGCTCCTGTCCTACTGGTGCTAAGGGAGTGCAAAGAATCACCCTATGAGACAGTAATAACCTTGTTTTGGAAAGGCCTGGCTTCGCTGAAAGACAGAGAGAGAGAGAGAGTTCTTCTTCGAGTGCTTGTTCGTGTCAATTCCATTCTCGGTGAGTGCGTGCCCATGTGCACAGTCATTGGAGATTTTTGCCTTTGCGGTACCAAAGGGTCGTCTGTAGCGCCCCCTTGAGTGCCGTACTCATGCGTTGATATATTAGGCACTGCCAACCCTATGCCATCTCAGTTCTTTCTGCAAAAACTTTTGCCCTAGAACTCAAAAGGAGTGGGATATCTGCTTGAGGGCTTCGTCCTACCTTGGAGTCCTTTCGATCGGATTCCTTGCCTGGCACTTTGGCATTGGTGCACAGTGCACCGCTGGCACCTGAATCCACCAGGCACCGTTCCCCCTCTCTGGTACCTAAGAAATGGTCCAAGTTGATGGGCCTACTGGCACCGCAGAGAAAGGGGGCAGGCCACATGCCCACTCTGGAGCAGCTGAGAGGTACTGCTGCAGTCAGACCCCCCTAACCCAGCCAGGGATCCACCTCCAACTCCTGGGAGTGGCGGGGGGTCCTGGCCCCTAGTAGGGTCATCTGTCCCCAAAGCGGACCTGGCAGCCAAAGAGCAAGTAGGTCAGCCGGCATTGCAGACACCAAGCCAGATGATGGACCCAGCTAAGGTCCCAGCATCTATGGGCAAGCTGGTTATGGGACCACCCTCTAAAGCAGCGGCATGTCCCCAGTCCCTGGACTGGAGTGGTTGGTCCCCATCAAAGTGGCCTTGGACCCCGACACCCTGGCAGTCTCTGTCCCTGGTTAGAAGACACAGGTGCCTGATACCAAGGTCTCCACCTACAAGGCACGGGACACCTGAGTCACGGCGTCAATCCCCGTACCCATGGTATCATCAGGCCTCCCACCAGAGTTCACCACGGCACAGATCACCATCACTTAGGCGATCTCCCAGGCGTTATTACCCCCGGTGCAGGATCGTTCCCAGTCGCTGCACCAGTCTCCAGCACCGCTCTTTGGGCAGGCACCGGTCCTAGCCTTCTCCTTACCGGTTGCCGACAAGGGTCAGTCAGCAGACTCAGGCATCTACAGCTCCGCCCTGGTCACCAGGGGGGGCAATGGTTCGAGTCTGAAGGAGAGTTCAGCCCCTCACCTATAAAAGGTAAATCACCACTAGCCCATGAGACTGGCGCAGCTCCTGCAGTGGCGGCGTGGAGACACGGGCAGTGGCCCGCTCAGTGGAAGTACTGGAACCTGTGGGGTGTACCTGTTATGCCAGTCCTGTACTCCCACCGTTCTTCCCAGGCCGCATCAGACAAGGTGCCCCGATACAGCCAGCACTGGAGTCGGAGCATGGTGCCAAATCTGACGTGGGGAGCTGCACAGCGGGCCCCGATGCCCAAGGAGCAGGGCTGGCTCTAGGCACCAGCCCTCCAAGCATGTGCTTGGGGCGGCACTTTCTAAGAGGCGGCACTCCAGCCCCCCTTTTTTATTTTTATTTTTTATTTTTTTGCTTGGGGCGGCATTGCCGGGAGCCGGCCCTGGCCCAGCCACTCACCCTGTCAGTGCGAGCTGGGATCCGCGCCCCCTGCCCAGCCCGGCGGCGAGCTGTACAGCCCACTCGGGAAACTCCGCGCTGCCCTGGGGAGACTCGGCGCGGCAGCAGGACCCCATCTCCCTCCCTGCATCCCGGGCCCCGCTTCCCTTCCCCCCCCCTCTCCCCGCTCCTCACACACTCCGGGAGCCCCTCTCGCAGCCGCTGCAGCCCGGGCTGCGGCGACGGCAAGAGGGGCTCCCAGAGTGTGTGAGGAGCATGGAGGGAGAGAAGCGGAGTCCCCTGGAGCCGAGCCCGGACTGCGGAAGCAGCAAGAGGGGCTCCTGGAGTGTGTGAGGAGCGCGGAGGGAGAGAAGCGGAGTCCCCTGGAGCCGAGCCCAGGCTGCGGCGGCAGCGAGAGGGGCTCCCAGAGTCAGGGCAGCCCGGGGGGGGGGCAAGTGGGGCAATTTGCGTCTCAGCCAGTAAGGGGACGGGGCTGCAAGCTGTGGCCGAGCAGCGGGAACTCAGGCCCCACTGGAGACACCAGGCGGCTGCAGCGATGTTTGGGAGAGGGGTAAGCAGCATGATAAGGGGCCAGGGCACCCCCGACCCCATCCCCCACAGCCCTGACCCCCAGCTCCGAGCCCAGCCCCTCTGAGCCGGGCACTCCCCGACCCCATCCCCCACAACCCTGACCCCCAGCTCCGAGTCCAGCCCCTCTGAGCCAGACACCCCCCGAGCCCATTCTCCCCACAGCTCCGAGCCAAGCCCCTCTGAGCCGGGCACCCCCCCGAGCCCAGCCCCCCCAGCCCTGACCCCCAGCTCCAAGCCCAGCCCCTCTGAGCCGGGCATCCCCCGACCCCACTCCCATCACAGCCCTGACCCCCACTTCCGAGCCCAGCCCCTCTGAGCCGGGCACCCCCCGACCCCATCCCCCTCACAGCCCTGAGCCCAGCCCCTGTGAGCCAGGCACCCCCCAACCCAGAGCCCAGCTCCCCACCCAGCCCTGGGCAACAGCAGCACCACCTCCAGGCAGCGACAGCCCATTGGCACCAACCATCACCATCACTCAGCAACAGCCCATTATGTAATTGCAAATGTATACATACCATTACAGCTTTTAATGTTTTTAAATAATGTATTTAGTGTATTTTCAAATTATTGCAAATTAATTTTTGAGTGTATTTCACTAGTTATTTTTTACATTTCCAGATACATGTTACTATAGTATTGCAACTTTTTTTTATGGAAGGGGCGCCCGAAATTGCTTTGCCCCAGGCCCCCTGAATTCTCTGGGCAACCCTGCCCAGAGTGTGTGAGGAGCTGGGGAGGGAGGGAAGCGGGGTCCCCTGGAGCCAAACCTGGACTGTGGCGGCAGCGAGAGGGGCTCCTGGAGTGTGTGAAGAGGTGAGCGGCCGACTGGGTTCGTTGGTGCTGAGCAGATAGCCCCGCAGCCAGAGATCCTCGCCTTCTCACCTGCCGGGGCTGGGCCAGGCACGGTGAGGCTGAAGAGCAGCAGGTCCGGGAGGCTCTCCAGGTCCTCGGCTGCCAGCATGTCAGGGGTGAGGGCGGTGAGCACAAACTGATCCACCTTGGCCACCAGCAGCGCCGCGAAGCCCAGGGAGGGGGCCGTGTTCTTCGCACCGCCCCGCAGCCGCACCACCACCTGGAAGTATTCCCGCTCCGTGCCGCCCAGCAGCTCCACCCTCATGGGGACAGAGCCACGGCTGGGCCAGGGCTTGGCCGCCGTGTGCTGGTAGCGGATCCCACGTTTGGGGGGGAGCCCAGTGCTGGGGTGGCAGGGGGTGTGGGGGGGAAGAGAGAGCCCAGTGCTGGGGCGGCAGGGGGTGCGGGTGGGGGGGGCACTGGTAGGCGGGGGGGGTAAGCTCAGGGCTGGGGGGGGGGCAGCCAAAAATTTTTTTGCTTGGCGCGGCAAAAAACCTAGAGCCGGCCCTGCCAAGGAGCCATCTCTAGATGAGCATGGGAAACCGCCCCTCCCCTGCAGTGCAATCATCTTCGTCATCTCTGGACGAAGCAGTGGTGGGCCCCTTGCAAACGAGCAGCCCCCCGACAACTTCAAGGAGCACCAAACCCTGCTCAAAGGGTTGGCTTCCAACCTGAACTTGGAGGTCGAGGAGCTAGCAGAGGAATCTGACGACCTCTTTCATGTCATACCCTCCTCCACCCCAACCTGGGTCGCATTGCCCGTCCACCCAGGGTCCTTAAAATTGCCAACTCTGTGTGGCAGACCCCCTCTTCCATTCTACCTACTTCCAAGAAGGTGGAAAAGAAGTACTGTATCCCGGCGAAGAGATGTCAGTATCTGTATACCCACCCTCCAGCGGGGTCCCTGGTCATGTCCGCCATCAATGAAAGGGACAGGCAAGCGGCACACCGAAAAATGAAGATGCCAAGAGGCTGGACGTGTTTGGCAGGAAAATTTATTCGACAGCTAGCCTGCAATTTTGGGTGTCTAACCATCAGGCCCTGCTAGGCCTTGTGGGACTCCATCAGCAAGTTGAAGAAGGGCCTTCCACAGGACTGAGCCCAGGAGTTCGCCACCTTGGTGGAAGAAGGCAAAAGCAGTGGCGAGAGGCGTCCTCCAGATGGCATGGGATGGTACAGACTCGGTGGTCTTTGTGGTGGTCATGAGGCACAGCTCCTGGTTGCAGTCCTTCAGGCTGTCCCAGAAGATGCAGACAACCTTTCAGGTTCTCCCATTTGAGGTAGCAGGGCTCTTCTCAGAACTGACTGATGGACGACTCCACAGCTTTAAAGATTCCTGTGCCACCCTCCGTTCCTTGGGACTACACACCCCTCAGCAGGCTAGAAAGCCGTTCTGTCCCACACCTCCTCTGCCTCCGTTGAGGTCCTGGGGTATCCCCCGGTCCAGCTCCTACAGGAAGAAGGACAGAGACAAAGGGTTTAAGCAGTGGCACCCTTCCTTCCCGTTCCTCTGTCCAGCCTGGTTCTTCCAGAGGCCATGGAAGCCAGAAGCAGGCATTTTGAGGGTGCGCCTGAGGATGGTGCCCCAGTCACTTCTCAGGATCCACCCTCCTGCTCTTTCCTCAGCTGCCTGCACCCCTTCCAGTCAGCCTGGTCGTGGCTCACCTCAGACCATTGGGTGCTCGACATAATATCTTTGGCTACACCCTACAGTTCATGGCCGACCCTCCCTCCAACCCCTCTTCCCTGTCCCTCTTCAGGGATCCTTCTCATGAGCAACTACTCGTTCACGAGATCAAGAACCTCCTGTGCCTGGGGGCAGTGGAGGAGGTCCGTCCAGACATGAAAGGGGAAGGGCTCTACTCTCACTATTTCCTAATCCCAAAAGCAAACAGGGGCCTCAGGCCCATTCTGGACCTCAACAAGTCTCTCAAGAAGTTAAAGTTTCATATGGTCTCTCTGGCTTCTGTTATTCCCTCTCTAGATCCGGAAGACTGGTACGCCACCCTCAACTTGAAGGATGCATATTTCCATTTTCCCAGGGCACAGGCATTTCCTCCATTTTGTATTGGGCCACCGCCATTTTCAATTCACGGTGCTGCCCTTTGGTCTCTCGTCAGCCCCGAGAGTATTTACAAAGTGCATAGTGCCAGTAGCCGCTTACCTGAGATGCCAAGGGTGCAAATTTATCCATACCTAGACAACTGGCTAATAAAGGGCCGGTCCCAGGATCAGGTGCAGCAGCATCTCGATCTGGTTTGCTCCACCTTTCGCGAACTGGGGCTGTTAATAAACTAGAAGAAATCTACCTTAATTCAGTGCAACACATAGAGTTCATTGGAGTGGTCCTCGACTCTACTCAGCCCAGAGCCTTCCTCCCCGGGGCTTGGTTCCAAACCAGGCAGTCCTGATCTCATGCATGCAAACCCACCCTCTCACCACCACTCAGATATGCCTGCAATTGTTCGGCCACATGGCAGCCTACACTTATGTGGTCCGGCACGCGCAGCTCCACTTCAGACCCCTGCAGACATGGCTGGCATCAGTCTACATCCCCAACAGACACAGCGTGGACCATGTGAGGGTCAGAGTCCCAGACCACATACTGTCGTCACCCACATCATGGTAGAATTCTGCATCCGTGTTGGAGGGGGTTCCCTTCCCTTCATCCCTGTCGGTGACCCTCATCTCCGATGCCTCGGACGCTGGGGTGGGGAGCCCATCTGGGCAATTTCAGCATGCAAGGTCATTAATCAAGTCACAATCACTCCCTATACATTAATGTCAGGGAGCTCAGAGCACTTCACCTGGCCTGTCAAGCCTTCCTACCTCACATAAAAAACAGGGTGCTCAAGGTCCTGACGGACAACATAGCACCTATGTGCTATATCAACAAGCAAGACAGGGCCAAATCGTCTGCCCTTTGCCAGGAAGCCATCAGGCTCTGGAACTTCTGTGTGCAACACGGCATCCATCTCGTAGCTGCGCACCTCCCCATGGCCAGGAACGCTTTGGTAGATGGCCTCAGCAGGACGTTCTTGTCTTGCCACGAGTAGTCCCTCTGTCCGCAAATGGTCAACTTCATCTTCCAGTGGACCTGTTCGCAGCCAGGCAGAACAGGAAATGCCAAATTTTTGCTTGATTTGGGGGATCAACAGAGGCTCCCTGTCGGACACTTTTCTGCTCCCATGGTCGGGGGCTCCGTTGTACACCTTCCCTCCAGTGCCACTAATTCACAGAGTACTCATGAAAATCAACCAGGACTGGGCAAAGGTGATCCTCATAGCGCCGGCTTGGCCACGCCAGCACTGGTTTGGTACACTGCTGGACCTCTCGGTGGCTGCTCTGTTACAGCTGCCGTTCAAGCCAGACCTGCTCTCCTAAAATCACAGCAGTCAT
The DNA here is from genome assembly GCF_027887155.1 of Malaclemys terrapin pileata. Taxonomy (NCBI): domain Eukaryota; kingdom Metazoa; phylum Chordata; order Testudines; family Emydidae; genus Malaclemys; species Malaclemys terrapin. The sequence continues at coordinate 32,546,151 of NC_071512.1, forward strand.
CTGCATCCGAAGCTGGCTGCGCTGCACCTGACGGCTTGACTGCTGCATGGTTAAATACGGAGAACATAAGAATGGATCAGACCAAAGGTCCATCTGGCCCAGTATCCTGTCTTCCGATAGTGGACAGTGCCAAGTGCCCCAGAAGGAATGAACAAAACAAGTAATCATCAAGTGATCCATCCCCTGTCGCTCATTCCCAGCTTCTGGCAAACAGAGGCAGGAGTGTTGGCTGCTGTCCAGCAGGTCCAGTGGGGCAGCAGAAAGCCCTCCACCAGAGTGACCTACCTGGCCAAATGGAAGTGGTTCACTTGTTGGTCCTCGGATAAAGGCATTCAGCCCAAGCGAGCCTTGCTGCAGTTAATCCTGGATTACCTTCTGCATCTCAAGATCCAAGGTCTGTTCCTTTCATCTATCAAGGTCCACTTGGCCCGTATTTCGGCCTTCCATCCGTCGCTCAAGGGTAGGTCGGTTTTCGCCCAGGACATGACTGCCAGTTCCTCGAGCACCTCTACCCACATGTCAGGAATCTTGTCCTGCCATGGGACCTGAATCTTGTGCTGTCACAGCTCATGGGATCCCCACTTCAAGCCCCTGGCTTCCTGCTCTCTCCTTCTTTCCTGGAAGTTTGTGTTCCTAGTTGGAATGACTTTCCCCTGCCGGGTCTCTGAGATTAGGGTGCTTACCCCAGAACCACCCTATATGGTCTTTTACAAAGACAAGGTACAGTTGCGGCCGCACCCAGCTTTCCTGCCTAAGGTGGTCTCATAGTTTCACACAGGCCAGGACATTTACTTACCTGTCTTTTTTCCAAAGCCACATAAAACAAAGGAGGAGCAGCATAGATTGCATTCCCTAGATGTCAGGAGAGCACTAGCCTTGAAAGGAGCAAGCCATTCCGCAAGTCGACACAATTGTTCATTTCAGTGGTCGACAGGATGAAAGGTCGTCTGGTGTCTGCTCAAAGAATTTTGCCTGATCGTAGCAGCAGCGAATGCAGTGATCCAAGAAGAAGGTGCCCCCTCTGGCGATTGTAATTGCCCACTCAACCAGGGTGCAAGCCTCTTCGGCAGCTTTCCTAGCCCAGGTGCCTAACCGGGATGTCTGTAGGGTGGCCACCTGGTCGTCCGTCCACACATTTACATCCCATTACGCACTTACCCAGCAGGCCTGGGACGATGCTGGCTTTGGTAGAGCAGTACTGCAAGCCACTATATTGTGAACTCCGAGCCCACCTCCAAGGTTACTGCTTATGAGTCTCCCAGAATGGAATCGACATGGGCAAGCACTCAAAGAAGAAAAAACAGTTACCTACCTTTTTGTAACTGTTGTTCAAGATGAGTTGCTCATGTCCATTCCATTACCCGCCCTCCTGCCCCTGTGTCGGGGATGCCATCAAGAAGGAACTGAGAGGGCGTAGGGTTAGCAGTGCCTAATATACCAACGCATGAGCTTGGCACTCAAGGAGGCGCTACCGTCGACCCTATGGATACCACTAAGGCAAAAATCTCCAACGACTGTGCACATGGACACGCACTCACCTAGAACGGAATGGGCATGAGCAACACATCTTGAAGAACAACAGTTACTAAAAGATAGGTAATCGTTTTTTTGTTAATTTCTGGTAAAGATATCTAAGGAGCTCAACTCTGTTCCCTGCTGTACACACACATGTCTGCAAAGTGTAATAAGTTGTGCAATCAAGGGCTCCGTACTAAAAACCTGTTCTATCAGAACTCTGTCATCCCTTGATAATGCTGTGGACCTTTTATATCCTCATGGCCACTGTATTGGAAATGGCCTCTCAAATAGAGGAAGGAATTAATTTGAAGTGACCATCATAATGTCCAAGCTTGAAGACTGCTGAATACCACTATCAGAAAAAGGCAGCTACAGAGTTCATTTTGCGAGTGTAAGTTATTCCAGCCCCGAGGTAGAATAATTTGCTGCACAGATGGGTAGGCAAAAGGAAGCTGTGCAGATACATGGGTTTGTAAACATCTGTCAGCCACATCAGATATCCAGATACAAAATCTAGCACTTCAGGCAGCATGTGAGTAAGTGACATTCAACAGAGGACTTACATGAAATTCAGTGTAGACAGAAGCAAGGCAATACATATTGGAAGTGAATAATTAAACTAATAAATCTTATTCCGCCTCCCATGCAGAAAGAGAAGTTACTTCACTCCTCAGCCTTCTTCCTGTTGCCAAAGTTAAGACTGTCGCTCATGATACTTAACCCATGCCACCCTCACAGAAGCCAAAATTAGCCAACGCCATGAGATTTATTCTTTCATGACAGCGGAGGCTGCACCACCCAGGAGACCTCTTCCTCTTCTACTAGATGATGTTATGTCATCCATGAGCCTGACCACCCATATGATAGGTGATGTACATCACCCATAAGCCTTTCCCCTCCCCACATGCTGATAAGGTGTGGCTATGCCCTGTGTCACACCCCTTCAAATGAACAGTTCAGATGCAGGCAGTACTTAGATGGGATCTAGCACTAATACATATGTGCCACCATATTAAAACATCTACAGCAAATTACAAATGTTTAAATTTGGTGTTTGTGCCCCTCTAATTTGTGGGGACAGTGTTGAGTTCTGAATGGCACATTTGCAAGAATATAAGAGCTTCCATTTTTCCCAGCTCTGTTGTATTTACTTTCTAATGCAGTGCAAACATCTGCTTTACAAGCTTGTCAACCATTTGAAAGGCAATTTACTACTAGCCAAAAGTTTCAAATACATAATGTGGAGATGAAAGTGAGCTTTCACCTCACATAGTCCATTTTATCCCGTTGATCTACATTTCGCTGCCATTGAAATGAATAATTTATTACAGTTTATTTCAACAGAGGAAAAGTAAAACTGTTTGCAGTGTGATGTGTGTGGTAATATTAAGAATAGACACATTGCACACAGTTGTCATTAATTAACCTGGAGCTATCATTCTGAATGTATCTTCTGAGTAAGTGGTGACATATGTACTGTAGATAATTCTTTCCCAGGGAAAGCCAGACTCTGATACTTGAGGTTAGTAGCTTCTTACTCCATGAGTAGTTCCATTAATTTCATTGGGACCACTGGTGAAGTAAGATACTATTGCATGTCAGAGAGGCTTTCAGAATCAGGCCCAAACTGTTTTAAATATTGAATTTGGAGGGGATATTGAGCATCTGAAATAATGGAAAAATTAAAACAACACCAGAACAACTGTGAAACTCCATTTTTCTGCTTTCCAATTTACAGTGAGGAAAATAGAGATTTTAAAACTACTCCAGGTGGTTATAGTTTTGTAAATGGGAAGGGTTCATATCTTTCCCCTTATAAAATCAGTGAATAAATGTAGTGTTCATGCTGGATTTGAAAACAGCTCATTCAGTGCAGGCTCTTTGCAAACTTCCCCATGCAGTTCTGACATGATACCTGCACTCTGACCTGCGGTACCCCCTGCTAGTCTAACCTTGGGTTCCTTTCAGAGGGGACTGCCAGTTCCATGGTGATTTTGTGATGTGCAGATATGGTGAAACGATTGACTCATTTTCACTGTTGACTTATGCAAGGAAAGTGTGCACTGAACAGCTACCAAACTTCCCAATAACCCTCCCTCTTGTCTTATATCGGGCTGGGACAAGCAGTCATGGAAATTTTCTTTCTAAATACTTCATCCTTTGAATTTATAGTTCAGAAAGTAAACAGTGGTCTAGCAGACAATTTATTTACTCTATAAGGATTTATTTACTCTATACGTTTGACAGAAGTAAGATAGGGTGGTTGTGTCACTCAGCCTGATTAGGTAGATTATAGCCAGGTTTGTACTGGTTCATTTAGCTCCAGCCATAACTGATATGTACTTCATCAGCAGAGAGCAATCAGTAAATTATACTCAAGTGATAATGTGTATTAAATTTGAATAGTATCGTGTTTGTTTCTACTCAGTGTGTCGACTTAAGGAGATCATAGTGAAGGAAACAAATTGCCCTACTTACTAGAAAATGTAGCATTCAGAACTAATTTGTAAATCATTTACAGTGTCAGAACAAATTTGCAAATATATTGGCATCAGATGTTCTTTTAATTAATTGTGGATGGAAGGTGGTTGTTCATTTGGGTCATGTATTCAAAGGTATGTGTGTCAGGTGAACTATGCAAAATGCCACGCCCCACGAATAAGTATTTGCAAGACTTTTTGTTAGTGTTCCGTATCTCGATCCTGCTTGTGTGGGTGTGAGACTGAGAGAATAGACCTATCTCTTAGCCAGTAATATGCAAATAGACATAACCTGTGACAGAAGCAGATTGAGAGAGTTTATAGCAAATCGTGTTTCAGTCTGCTGAAACGGCTGCATGCATATTTCAATTCATATGTATGTCCTGGGACTGGGCCCCCAGGAGTGGCTTTTAAATCGTATATATACCTTAATTTTCCCCCAAATGAAGCAAAAAAGTTAGACTACTCTGAGGACTGTACCCAGGCCAGACTCAGTGTTGGCAACTCTCACGATTTTATCACAAGTCTCATGATATTCTGGGATTTTTCTTAAGGCCCCAACTGCTAGAATCCAGATATTGCATGAGAATCTCAGTTTAAACAAAAAAATGTCTGAATCTAGCCCTCTTGGTTGCAAAAAAATGTGAAAGTGTGACCTGAATGTACCCTCAAACCTGAGTAACACAAAGACAAATATAAAAAACTCTAAATTAATTATATTTTTAAAAACTATCATTATTTTTAAGGCAGTGCCATAATTTGTAGAGCGAGATAATGCAGACTGGTTCACAATTTTGGAGCAGTTAGTGCCCACTACAGTTTACTAGAAAAAGATGCTCCATATACTTGCTGAAGAGGGAGGTGTTGGTGAAGGAAGGAGTGAAAGCTCCATTGCCAATGGAAATTAGTATTCATGGTTTTTAAATTAGGAGGTGGTTCTCTGGAGCCTGAGACACAAACACTCAGCAAAACTTTGTGTGCAGAGCTACAAAAATCTGAATATTTGTAATATTTGAAATTTCCTTAACAGCCAAGTGTTTGATTAAAAGCTGTTTGAGTTTTTAGAAATGTACTGAATCATTGGCAAAGGGCTGTTTTCTATCACATAATGCTGTCTCTGAGCTTACATAATGTACTTCTTAAGCATGTTAAAATGTGATTAGTTGCTATAGAATAAAATATTCATACCAACATAAGAGAGAGAGAAATGAGTTATAGGCTCTGCTGTGATGCAAGTGCTGTTCTGCTGATAACATGAAGCAGCAAAAAAGGCTCTTTAATAGAAAGGCAGCTTATGCGTCCTTGGGAATGAATTTTTATAATGAGGGATGTCTTTGGGAGCTTTTCCTCCAGCACCCAAGAAAGAGACTCTAAAGCGTTAGCATTGCTGGAAAAATGCATCCCTACTCCCACAATTCCCATCACTGCATTTCGGGAGAATCATAATTGGACCAAATAAAGTGGTATCAGTAGTTAGATCCGGATTCCTGGGCTCTGTTCCTGGCTTTGTCACTGAACTGCTTTGCGACCTTATTGGTATGCCCACATTGCATTCACAGGGTGTGATTGCAGCTCATATAGATATACCCTAGCTAGCTTCAGTCGAGCTAGCTCAGGTACCAGTAGCATTGAAGCTACAGCAGTACAGGCGTCAGCGTAGGCTATCCACACCAGTATTTCCCCAGAGTTGTGGGCGGTCATTTACAGCTTCACTGCTCTGGTACCCAAACTGGCTAGTTTAAAGCTAGCCCGGGTACGTCTACATGAGCTGCAGTCACACCCTGAATCACATACCCTCTGTTCCTCGGTTAACCTGTCTGTGAAATGGGATAATGCTGGCCTCCCTCACAGGAGTGCGGGGAGGTAAATTTATATTTGGAAAGCACTTTACAAGTCTTAAACTAACTGTGATGTAGAAGCACTGAGCTGCCTTGTTGTTGCTGTGACACTTATTTATTCTCGATGGACTCCCCGGTATATCATTCTTCAATCAGTTAGGGCAGCCAAAAAATTTTATTATCTGCAGCTCAGTTCTGGAGCAGCAATTCTAGCTTGCTGCATCAGTCCCTTCTTTAGCGTACATGACTGGAAGGATGAGGGGGTTGGTTCTAGTTTAAGTGATAACTAGATTCCTCTTCCTTCAACCGTGTTTGTTTTTGTCACCCAAGTAATTCAAAAATACTAGTTATAGCTAATTTTATTGTAAGAAAATGGCTGATTCAGCCAGTTCCATACATATTACTAACATCAATACTTGTATTTGGATTACTCCATGGGCATAGAGAACATCACTTCAGTGCTTTCCTCAGACACTCCAGAAGTTGTTTCGGTTCCAGTGCAACTTGAACACCTGTACTTTAAAAGTGTTTTTACCAGATTCCGGCTCATGGAAGCCATAGTGTTTTAGAAGAAATCCTCCCAAATTAGTGATGCACATGATATCTGAAAGGAAAAGCTGTAGCTTCAGTCTTGCTAGTCAGTCCATGAAGAAGCTGTATATCTGTCCTTCCTAATGGCATTGTATTATCTGAGGCAGGTGTTGGTTAAACTGAATCAAAAACTGGCAGCTCTCCCCAAATGCAGGGATGGATGTAGCTTGTACCCAGGTAAGTAGGGACAGACCACCAACACACACACCAGGTACTGAGGGCAGAGCCTTCTTGTAGAGAAGGTTGGGCCTGTCCTGTAATGGCTCCATTTGGCTTTCACTGTGAGCTTCTTTGCTAATTATGGCCAGGAGCTTCACTAGGGTGTGCATTTTGCCTCCCTACATTATTATTTTTGTACCAACATAGATTGGGACTTGAAATCTCAAAGAAATGCCCATGTGTTGTGTGATATGATATTGGAGATTTAATAGATGGCACTCTTCCCTCTCAGTCAGTATTGAACAATTGCCCCAGGATTGGTAGTAGGATAAATTCTGCTCTTGAAGGTGCCACCTTTCGAATTAGTCTTAATACTAAAAGCCTAATTCATATCCAGTGGCCCATTTCCTAAAACGTAGGGATGTGTCAATCCTGATGTCCTGGTTGAATGCAAACTCAAGTAATTCTATTCTGCCCCTGAAAGATTTCCCTTGTATTTTCGAGTGCTTGCTGTAAGATCCCCGATGAAAGATGCTATAGAGTTATGAGGAATTATTGCTGCTGTTTATGTTTCAGGACCAGCGAAGTTCCTGTCATTACTTCTCCAGTGGTTTTTAGTGTTTGCATTAATTGAACTATTGTCTTTATCCTGGGTAATTGAAAAGTAGCTTGACATATGCATGTTATAGGAAAGCAAAGTGACGGATTAGCCTTTCCCACGCCGCATATTGTGCTCCTAGCATGAAAATTTCAAATAATTTTTGGCTATCTCCTTGTTCCAAGTGATTTGTAGTGCTGGGATTCATCTTTTTTCATTTAATGAAACATGTTGTTTGACTTAGCCTTGGTCAGTTATTACAGGCTGGTTTGCAGTGTGGCAGTTCTCTGGGGACTCTGCTCATAGCTACTCATTGGCCTAGAAGAAATGATTTAATGATTTTCCACATTCTCCTTGTGTATTTGGTTTTAGGGCTAGTAGATATTTTACAAATGTGAGTCAAGTTCTTTGTTGGTGGCATTTTACGAATTTTCACTCTGTCTAATCCCAACCAGACACTTTAGATTCGTGTGTGTTGTGCCCCTTAGCATTTTGAGCTCTAATGTGTTTCCAGAAGATCGTAGGGCATTTTATCATCAGATGGTTTCTTTGCTTATTTTATTTATTTTGTTTTATTAAAGTCAGGCTCATCCAATGCACTGGGTGCACATACAATCTCTACAAAAGCTACAAATAATAATGATAACTCAATACCCAACAATACGGCTTTCCCAGATACCTCTTACCCCAAAACAGAACCCCACCCCTCCCAGCAAAAGCCTGGGAGTCCTAATAGGCTTTGCAGCCAAACTTGGAAAAAACCAGGGAGAGCTAATAAGACTTGCATTATTACCTGAAAGGAAGCCACTTGTGGCTCCGGCAAACCAATAGGGACAATGAATTCCATAACTGAGACCCCAACATTGTGAATGCCCTGCCTCCAACCCTTCCTGGATTAATAGTAATAATACCTAGTGCTTTATATTCCTAGCTATCCAAACGCTTTACAAAGGTGGGTAAATACCATTATCTCCTTTATACAGAAGGGAAAACTGAGGCACAGGGGCGAAATGACTTGCTGAAGTTCACATTCCAAATAAGTGGCAGAGTTGGGAACAGTACCTAAGTCTCTCTTGATTTAGAGCTTGTCTAGGTGAACATTTAGTTCACGGCAAGCTGAGGTGTAAATCTACCCTTCAGTAACCTGCTGCACACTTAGAAGCTGTTTGAAGCCTGCTGACGCATTAAAAGTTTGAGTGCCCTTTGATCTCGCCCACTTTGAAATGGGACTAGATCAAAGCACACTAAAGAACTGTTAATGCACGTCAGCAGGGTCCACATGAACAGTTAGTGTGCAGCAGCCTAGTGGGGGAGAGATTTACATCCAAGCTTGCTGCAAACTAAATATTCCTGTAGACAAGCTCTCTATCTTTGTTTTTGCCTTCACAAAAATAGGGAGCTCTCAACTCAGGTGCCCCAGTTGATCACTGAAGTATCCCACAAGAAAAGGGGTGGTCGCTGAGGTAACAAGGACCCATCCAATTTAAGGTTAAAAGCAGCACTTTGAGTGGCACCTGAAAACAAATTTGGAGCTAGTGCAGATTACTAAGCATAGGTGTGACTTTTAGGCAGCCATTTTCCACATCATCTGAAGTGTATGAGTAGTGGTAAAGATCAGCACTGGACAGAACACACTGAAGTGATCCATCCTCAAGGGGGCAAAGGCACAGGTCACTGTAGTGAGGTGTGCATATGATACAAATCATCCCAGCTGAGTCATGTTGTAGTCTGTTTTCTGGTTAGTTTTTTCTTTAAACAAACCTCGGATGCCATTTTTCTAGAACTTTCTACTGATAATGGCATCTGTTGGGTATGGGAATAATTATACAAGAGTGAATTGTGGAGAAAAGAGTATAACATAGTTGGGCACACACACGATGCCGAGGAGTTCAACATTGTTTGCAAAGGGATTGTTTATTTTTCTGGGCAGTCATTAGTTAAAATCCTTGTGACCAAATCACACCTTATAGCACAAAATATACAAACTAATGCAAAATAAACACATTTTCTTTCAGATGATGTCGATTCTGATGAACACCATCATTTTTGAGGATTGCAGAAACCAGTGGTCTGTGTCCAGACCACTGCTAGGGCTTATACTTCTCAATGAGAAGGTAAGTATTGCAGAAATGCTACCAGATTCATTCTGCACATGCTCACTATTGTGTCTGCTCATATGGTTGAAATAAAATCCTCTGCCGAGCAGGGTCGGCTCTGACTTTTTTGCCGCCCCAAGCAAAAAAAAACAACAACAGGGCACAGGGCAGCCAGACCCGGAGGCAAAGCCAAAAAAAACCAAAAAACCCAGGGCGCAGGGAGGCCGGACCTGAAGGTAAAGCAAAAAAACCCCAAAAACCCTGGGTGCAGGGCGTCTGGACCCGGAGGCAAAGCAAAATAATAAAAAAAAAAAAATAGGGCAGCCATGCCGCCCTAAGATTGGACGGAATTGCCGACCCTTAGAATCTGTCGCCCCAAGCATGAGCTTGCTTGGCTGGTGCCTGGAGCCAGCCCTGCTGCCGAGAAGCTTAAGTTAAATACTATTAAATCTTATTTTTAGTGTTGAAACTGAATTTTTAAATGTAATTAATTTTCACAATTTATGCTGTTTGTTTACTTTTTGCCTTTCCCTCAGATTGGGCAGTGAAGCTAGTCAATTTTTAATCAGTTCCTGCTTCTCATGCATTAGGCCAGTGCAGTAGTATTTGTGTTGTGAATGGTGCTGGAAATGTTTAATTCCAGGCAAAAACAAAACTAAAAAACCTTTTTTTTGCTGATAATTTTAAATATCCCTGTTAATACTATGCATTGCCAAACCTGGTGGTGTTGATCGGTAACAAAACCTACATTTGGGTGACTAAACAAGCTGGCATTGTCCCTTTAAGCACAGTTTTAGGGGATGCTAGCTACAAAACAGAAGAGTGTTCAGATTTTGTCATGTTTGCTCCTTGCATTCACTGTATTTGCTCAGTAATTAACTTGTACCTTACTGCATATAAAGTTGCATTTGCTCATAGACTTACAAAGATTTCAAGACTTTAACAAACTAAAATGTTCTTTGCCATGTCTGACCCTTAATGCACACCACTTTTTAGATAATTGAAAACAAAAAGTCACTTACAAGACTGCCAATCCCTGCACCGGGCATTAGAGTAGGATAAATATAAAGCCACGGTTTCTAGTCCTCACAGTCTCATAGATTTCCGTGACCCCTCCTGTGGGTTTTCCTAACCAGTGGAAACATTGCTCAAAGTATCACCCAAGTTTCACTGGAGAGATTTGGAGCCATATTTTCCAAATGGAGGGAAAGGGCTTCGTGCCCAGCCTACAAATACCACAGATACCAGTTATCAAAAGGAAAGCAGAGAGCAGCCCAGCAGAACCTTGGCCATCTCCAGGGATAAGCCTTTGCCCTCATGATGCTCTCCACCCACAGGAAGGCTCCCTTTGGAGTGATGCTGCTATTGCCTACTTTTCTTCAGCTCCACACACCTCCCCCATAGCCTCTGACAAGGAAGGGCAGGTGCTCTCCAGTTCTCACCCCCTCAGACCCTGCAGAGAGAGCCCATGCATTCAGGGATAGGGCACATGGCACAGAACTACTGGCCGCCCTTTCAAATTCCCCACCTCTTTTCTTGCTGTCTTCTCCACCCCTTACATGGGTAGAAAGGAGCAAGAGTATCCAGCACAGATGCTTTATAAGTGTTGGAGAGCTGCTCTCAGTGAGGCTGAATGACTTAATTTATGTAATAGAAAAATCCAGCCACACCTTCACCCAACAACTCAAGCCCAACCTGTGGGTCGCAAAAGTACAGTTAACTTTTTTGTTAATTTCTGCCACTCTGATCTTCCAGGGTCCAGCTGGAAGTAGAAACCCTGCAAACCCAACTACTCTTATGCAGAAACTCAAATCCCACTTAACCCAAACAAGGATGTAATGGAAATCTTGCAAGAAAGGCAAGAGTTCTAACCCAGTTTCTCTGCCAGAAAGGTTCAGAGAGGCATCTGGTCTTTGAGGGATTTATCTGAACCTTGTGAGCTTTGCCCATCTCTCATATTTACTAAAATCTTGAGTGTCTGCTTCCAAGACAGATTATCTAACCTAGGGAACATTCTTCAGACCATCCCTTCAGTAAGATCTGAAACAGTCTATATTTGGATACACTCAGCATGTCGCCTTAGTGCAGTGGTGGGCAACCTGAGGCCCATCAGGGTAATCCACTGGCAGGCCTCCAGACCATTTGTTTACATTTGCACGGCCGCCTGCAGCTCCCAGGCCACAGTTTGCTATTCCCGGCCAATGGGAGTCGCAGAGATGTGCTGGTCGCCGCTTCCGGCAGCTCCCATTGGTCGGGAATGGTGAACCGTAGCCACTGGGAGCTGCGGGCGGCTGTGCAAATGTAAACAAACTGTCTGGCAGCCCGCCAGTGGATTACCCTGACGGGCTGCAGGTTGCCCACCACTGCCTTAATGGCTTAATATAATCGTCTGAAAAGGAAACCATTTCAGTAAATTAATGTGAGCTAGTCTAAATTTGTGCTATTTGCTGTGTATGGCAAGGTATTGTTTCAGAAGATATTGACCTATAGTATTCTCCATATTTCAGAGCAGGATCTTACTTTATTCAGAATTGCTTTATCTCTTGGGCAGTCACAAGTGGCAGTATATTACTGCTTTGGAGAATGAATTGTCTATACAATAAGATAGTGCTGGGAAAAAATAAGACACTAAGATTAGCGGCAGCCGCATACATTAAAATTCAAACTGAAATCCCAACCATGGAAGGAAACTAATAGAAGAAGAAAATATATCAAAAAGAGAAGCGCTGTCTCATCATTCACCTGTGCTGAAGGATCCAATTTTAGCCATATCCAATAGCACTGTCATTCATCTTCTTGGTGTGTTATTGTGATTTAAATCCAAGCTCTATAAGGGAGAGCAGTTCTTTTAAAATGATTGAGAGGGAATAAGGGCAAATTCAGTGTTTAGAAAAAGTTTATGACATCACAATATTATACTTTACAGATGGAAGCAATATTTCCTACTTTGGGAGGAAAACTAATCATTTTCTATCTGCTCTGAGTCACTGCATCATTATAAAAGTGGGAAATAAGTAGTTTTGTGCATTCCCAATCTTGTTCAAGATGACACTTTTGTTTATATAATGCCTCTGATTTATAGCATTTAAATATTAGCTTGACTACATATTAATTATGTGCTTTTGATGTTAGCCACTTTAATGTAAGAAGAAATTAAATATTTCACTTGAAGATAAAACCGTGCAGTGGTGAATCCTAAGAAATAAATGTGTGGCTAGCAGAGTATTCTCTTTCTACTGAAATTAGACTAGTTCTAAAGATCATGGGCTTTGTTGTCAGAAATGTGTGTGTACATGCACCCTTACTTAGCACCAAGTGAGCTATGGCACAGTTTCTTTTATGAGGGTGGGGAAGGGGAATGTGACCTACCTAGGGCACGTCCCTGGAAGGCTTAGCTCTGAGAATAAATGAGGTGTGAAGGCCCTGTTGCATTGCATCTCTCCACCCCATGCACTTCAATGCCCTATTCTGCAGGGCCACAGGAAAGGTCTGAAACATGCTTACATGACTGCAGCTTGTGTACTCCTGCTGGCAGTTAATGGAGTGGTGAAGCAGTGCCAGAAGCAACCTGCAACCCCCACTGTACTGTGGTGGGGTGGCTCAGGAGGGGTGGTGACAAGAACGGATTCAGCATCCTTCCAGTGTAGCTTCTGCTGATGATGCATCTATGAAACCCCGAGTGCAACTGCCGCTGGAGCACAGCTATCCTTGCAGGCACAGGCACATGCAAATTGCACTTGTGTGCACCCATGGGGCATATCTGCCCCTTACATGTGAGCTGAATTATGGATGGACAAGATACCATTAAAACAAGTGAGGAGACCACCAAGCAGCAGAAGTAAAGTATGAGTAACCATTATGGTTGCTGGTGGCAGGAACTGTGGCTACAGAGATTATATCCTGAATTAAGGGAATCCATTTACCAGCAGCTGGCTGGAATGAATTAAAAACAGTCACTTCTGCAGCAGTCATGGCACGAGCAAAGGGAAACTGGCCCACAGTGGCAAGTGGAGCTGGAGGAAATCCCTTCTGTATTAGGACACTGAAGCAACTATTGTCCTCCAACCAAACGATTACCAGGTTAGTGGAGAAGAAGCCATGAGAATCCAGGCAAACGTGACTGCTAGCAAAAGAGATGCCATTGCAGAAGGTGCTTAGAAACCTTTTCAGGACTACTTGGGGTCTCATATCAGCTCCTGGCAGGCAGCAGCCCCAATAGACAAACTTATCTTATCAGTGGAGGCAGTTTTACAGTTAATTGTCACACTATTGATGAAGGCAATTTTTATGAAAAAGTTTATCCTTATCTGCACAGTTTGTTCACTTTCAGTGCCTTTCTTCATGGCAGCTCTCTCTAAGGAAGCTCTGGGGAAGCCACTGCTCACGAAACCAACTCATGAACAATCTTGACAACTTTTCTTTGTGTTGTGGGCCTTGCTAGAATTATCCATCTCTCTCCCATCTTGGGGCCAAGCCACGTTCTTCATTATCTGCCCTGACTGCCTGTTGGCTTTAAACTATAAGGCCCTAAACGGCTTGGGACCTAGCTACCTGACGAAGAGCTCCTCTCCATCCATAAGACTGCTGCCGTTGTGGTCAGTGGAGACGCTCAAGCTAACATCTCTCTGGTTTTAAAGGGAGGGGGCTGATGTCAAGGCATTTCCTGACAAGGAAATGACATTGACATTAAACGACATTGCCTTTTAAGATTCTTGCTCTTCCTGTTCTCCCATTGGGCTGACAGCCCAGATCTGTACCCTTAAGGCCTTGCTGCAAGGCTTTTCTGTTTTCCCAGGCTTTTGTTGGCGGGCAGGTTGAGGGAGGCTATAGTTTTGTTTGGCAATTCATATTTTTAATTTGGGGGTTGATCGATGAGAAGGCCATTTCATTCTGGCTTTCTGCACATTTTTAGTATCTGTACAAGCCCCTAGAGCTTGGGTTAGATGCTTGTTAAAATTCACACTGGGGATTGCAAAGGCCTGATCTTCAGCCTAACAATGTCCAGGCCTCTCTTTATGCACCTTCAATTTTGGGGGTGCAGTTTAGATCTTGTGCATGTCCAAGCACATGATTGGTAGGTGCAGTTAGACACACAGATGCCTAAATTTCATCAGCAGTTATTTGTGGTCAAGTTTTGAAAATTTGGTCCTAAAATCTTCAAGTAGCTTCTGCTGGGACTCGTTGATGGTACAGCTTGGACTGTGGAACCTACCTTCCAGCAGAGGTACCTTTTGAAGTGTTTTGACAGCTACTACCTTTCCTGGCTCTGAATGTTCAGAGGGTGGAACTATGAAAGAGGGGCAGGAATCATCAACCACCCTGCTTCCTTTCAACCATGGCAGCAGATAGACCAGCAGCCTCACCGGTCCTGGGACCCAGATTCATCAGAATGGATCATGCCCAGTGCCATCGCCTTTTTGTTTAGTTGGGTTTTAGTTAGTTGGTGGTTTTTTATTTTTTTCTTCTTCTTTTCTTGTTTTGGTTTGTACTAAGGATCTTACTGCTCAGGCACCAGTCCTTTGTTCCGGTATTATGGAATTTGAAAACAAATCAGGGTTCAAAGGTGCAGTACTTGTCCTGCCATTTTTCCTGTTTTGGACACCCATGTGTGTTGTTTGGCCTGCTTGGGGAAGGTTATTTGCTTTCTTATTGCTCCATATGCAGCTTCTTCACCCCCAGGATCAGAAAAGTGCATCAGAATAGCCTCCAAGTTATGCTATTGCTAGAAGTATTAGCAGTTAAACCTTCTGGTTCTGAAGCACCAGGGATCCATAAGTGCTGGGAATCCAGCCTTGGCTCCAACCCCCAAGGGGGTTAAAAAGTCCAGCACACTTGTTGGCCTCCTTAACTGGAGCCAAAATTATACTTTACAGATGGAAGCAATATTTCCTACTTTGGGACACAGACTCTTTCCACTTGACAGCATGTGCCATAGGACTTTGACCGTTCTAGAACTTGGCCCTCACCCTAGTACTTACTTAGCTCATGGAGTCTCTCTTCAAACTCATGGGAGACTGTTCTCCATTTCATCTCTTGATTAAGATATTGTTTTCTGTAGCTATTCCGTCTGCTAGAGAAGTGAGTGAGCTGTAGGGACTCATGGCTGACCCCCACTCCTACAGTCCTTCACAAAGATAAAGTGGTGGTAACATAATTCCATCTTAACCAGTTCATAAACTTGCCAGTGTTTTTCCTTAGGCCTCACTCTTACTCAGGAGAAGCTAGGCTGCACACCTTGGATGGCTTCTATTTAAAGAGGTATGCAGGAAATCATAGACTGTTTCTCTCTTATGGGGGAAAAGTACAGGTCAGGTAATGGCATCACACAACCTTTTCAAGTGGGACTCTGTATTAAAGAGTGTTATGAACACACTTCTGTTCTTCTTCCAGAAGGGCTTAGAGCACACTCGCCTAGAGTTAAGGCACTTCCATGGCCTGTATTACACATATTCCCATATTAAAAACTTGTAGAGCTGCCACCTATAGCCCAATTCATAGTTTCCACAAACCATTATTCCTTAGATCTAGCATCGAGGTCAGGCACCTGGTCCGGTAAAGAAGAATTACAGTCTATATGTCAGGGGCCCCCTCATCCCACTGTCCAGAGGGAGGAGTGCTGCTGACCGGACACCCAAGAGTGGGAATGTGTAGGAGCCATTTGACAAAGAAATGAAAGTTGTTCAGCTGTAACTGCAGTTCTTCAAGATGAACTCTACATAACCACACTCTCCACACACCTTCCCTCTGTCTGGGTGTCCTGATTTCAACTTGGGACCTAAGGAGCCAATCAAAAGAACTGAGGCGGCCAGATCACCATGCTTCCTTTTATAACCTCCTCCTCCAAATATTGTGAGCCGCTTGGGGCACAAGAGCACTCCAACAGGCACTGCTGCTAATACGTTCCAGCAGTTGATGCTGCACCATCGGCGCATCTCAAGAGTGTGAATTCACAGAGCTCACTCAGGGTTCTGATTACAGGTGAGCAACCTCTGCTTTTTATTTCTAAAGTTTGTTTCTGAGTATTTTCTGCCTTTTGATCACAGTACTTCAGCGAATTAAGGGCAAGCTTGATAACCAGCCAGCCTGACAACAAACGAGAGGTCCTTGACCAGTGCTTTAGGAACCTAATGGAAGGAGTGGAGCAAAACCTTTTGGTAAAGAATAGAGACAGGTAAGCTCACAACACCCTAACTGTTCTCTACTGATAAAAGCCAAATAAAACACTCAACCAGAGAATAACATGACAGAGTATTCTGGGCTAACCTGCAACTACAGTGGAGTTTGTTAGCTTCCTTAAAAGTAAGGTAATGTCCTACCAAATAATCCTCCCTTAGACTTACTAGATGGAGCCAGAGCATTTGATAATTATCTATTTAGTTGTTCTTAAATATGTATTTATTTAGCATAGTCCCAAAGGCAGGGCCTGCCAGGGAATGAGTGCTCCTTTCTCTTTTTTGCCACCACCTCCCCCTTGGAAAAAACTACCCCATTTTCTGGGGAGGGGCATAGGTCTCCCTTTCTCCAACATGTGATCTCTCCAACAAAAACCAGTCTGATGCTCTTGGTGCTGCAGAACTACGAGGGCTTCTGCAGCCTCTGCTGCTCTAGGTGCTGCTGCTTTGACTGACCCCAGCCCCTGCAGGTGTAAGGAGGTAACTATGACCTGTAAAAAGACAGAAATGGGAGAGGGTCAGTTGGGGACCCCGTAACGAATAAACGTAACATTGCTGAGTTGTTTTTTGTTTGTTTTTTAGAAGACCAAGCTTGGCAATTTACTCACTTTCACCCTTGCTGTAAAAAAAAAAAATGGGGTTAGTTTAAAACAAAAGCAATAGAAGTTGCCTGTTTGAGGTTCACACTAGTCTTCTGTTACCAACTGTGTTTTCACCTCTCTGCACCTTTACTCCACCAAACCAAAATCTTGATATGTCATAGGCGTGATTTATACCAGAGTAGAACTTCCTGGAAAGCTTGAGACAAACCGGACAAGACATTTGGGAGTGGTGAAAGTTAAAACAATTAGATGATTCCGTTTCCCCATCATTTTCTGAGAAATGTCAACTTGTCAAAACTCCAAAACAGTTTGATTTAGAACCCCCAGATGGGTTTTAATCTGTTGTCTTACGCTAGGACTGATGCCTTAGGCTATTTTTAGGCAGAAGAGGGTTGCTTTTGGAATTATTTAGCTGTTAAAATATGTTTCTGAACACATTATGGTCTCTGCAGAGATGATCATTTCCTTATATCCCTGATACTAAGTTTATAAACTCCACATGACTCCACTGTAGATAATGGCAATGGGCGGAGCCAGTTAAGAGGGGGCAGTGTGGAGATGGAAGGGTCCCACCTAGTAATGTAGTGACCACACCTATTCCATGAAGTAAGTCCACTTGACATGCCTCACACAAAGCTTTCTCCATGTAGTGGGGAGAGTAGGGAGCCATGTGGGAACCAAAAAGGAGGAAATCACAAGAGGTGATGGTGGCAGACAGTCTGGGGGGGATAGAAACCCATCTCTGGACAGTTTGTAAGCTCCATGGCGATTTCTGTGACTGAACAATCCCACCAGTGGATGACCAGGACTTCAGTCTCGAGGGCTGTTAATCACCTAACTTGCATAAGCCCTAAGTTCAAACATGCACAGCCTTTTACAATAGAATTGCAATATACAGTGTCTGTGGAGTATTCTAAACTCCAAAGGTTGGGTGGTCTTTTGGGAAGTCTTAGTAGCTGCAACTAGAGATATGTAGACTGCTCACTCTGGGGTAATGTGAGCAGGTATTATCTAGAATCATTAAAGGAACGGTACATCAAATGAGTGATCTTCTGTCCCAGCTGCCTGGGATGGCTTTTGGGCAGCCATAGTATCAACAAGCAACATGTCTTATACCTAGGCAGCCCTATTTTCAGAGGTTATTTTGGTCTCTTATAAGTGTCTTGTAACTTCCTAGCAAAGTCCATTTTACAGGTTTATTTTAATTTGGGATGTTCAAATGTGAGCAGAAATCAGTTTTCAGTAGTAAAGAAATAAATACAAAAGTAAAAGAGTATGTGCAGAAACATTCTGAAATGCATCCTCTGTAACCACACGCAGCAATCCCTAACTTACCACACTGCTGCTATCTGCAGCCAACAGTGAACTATGGAGAGCATGAACAGGAAGGGATATCAGCCCCAATCCTGCCTAGGGATCTTTGACCCACCTGGAATCTCATTGGCTTTGAAAACATTCATCCACACAGATGAATCCTTTGCAGGATCAGGGCATTAAACTGTAATTCACAATTGGTGTTCCTTGGACATCTTCCTTAATCTGGCCTTACTGAGCCTGTGAGATCTGAGAGCCTCCAAGCAAAGAATGTTAGAGCTGCAATCAATGCAGCTGCAGCATTTTAAAAAGGAGGAAGGGCCCTATATTTGGGGGCACATCTAAGATCAGGATTGTGTGTAATATTTGAAATTAGAAGCAAAACAATTTAATTTCTGCTACTGAAAATACAGTGATAAATGGCAACGGTACACTTTGTTTTAAATAAAGACAGACTGAGGAAATGGATCTCATCTGGATCAGGTTTGCACTTGCTTTTAGGGCTAAATCAGGGCAAGGGTTCAGGTTGTGATAGTGCTGAAATTACATGTGCTGGCCTAGTGAGATTTTGGGCCCCCAAAAAGTTGTACAGTATTCATTGAGTTTGCACCATCTGTTCTCATACGTCTTTTGAACAAATCAGTACCAGAAAATAAACCTTATTTTTATATATGAAAAGTGGTTCAGATATGAGATTCCGATCTGACCCACCTCTGTCTTAAACTTGCCAACAAATATGGTAAAAGAGAGAGTTCCACCTACGTTGATAAACAAGAGAATTCGGTCTGTGCCATAAGTGTAACTGTGTCCTGTTTTGCTGAGAGAAAGGTTGTACTCTGCCTTCACTGTCAAGAAAGGACACTAGGTCTGAAATAGCCTGAACTCAATGACTTTCTGAGCATGTTGCACAAAGCCATTCATTTGTCAAGGTTTGGGGGGATGGTTGAGGGCATTTTTCCCATAAGCAGCGTGGGATGCAAAGGAGCTTTCCTGTTGCTTTGATTTCCTGACTGGCTGAATTTACCATTCACAAGCAGTTCGTGCTACTCATGATCTGCGCTTACAGGTTGTCTACACACAATGTTATTAATACTGCTGGATAGTTATTATGTTGTAAGACTAATTGTCAGGACACCTAGAGATTTTATCTGAGCATTTTTAATGTTTTTCCTATTGTTTAAATCTAAATAAATCAGAGGTCTGGTTTAACCAAAGGTTTGGGGGTTTCTTGTTGCCCAGATTCACCCAGAACATGTCGGTCTTTCGAAGAGACATGGCTGATGCCCTGCGCTGTGAAGGGGCTACAGAAGCAAGCAGTTTAGATATGATGAGTTGACGCTGACTTTGGAAACCAGAGCATTGAATAACAACATATAGACTTTGAAAGTTTTGGACCTCACCATATTGTTAGATAGAAGTTGAAAACTTATGAAAACTATTTTTTTAAATAACTTCTGCCTTTTTATATCTCTGGCCTAAATGTAAGAATTTATAAGTGAAAATGATGTAAAATCAGTCTTAGCTTAAAGAACGTTTTCAAATTTTCTTATCAAAATTTATTATCCCTGTTCTTAGACATGTATGAAATGGTGTAGAAACAATACTTAACCAAAGAACAAAATAAACACGCATTGCTTCTAAATGTGTACTAGTTAATGATTCTTAGTTCCACCCATAGTAATAAATAATGTTTCTGACCACTTTCACTGAGGTCACTTCTGATTGAAACTTTGAGGCAAAGATTGGTATAAATTCTATATGAACTCTCTTGAATTAATAAAAATGATTATTTTTCTACAAAATGGTTGCATGTATATTTTAAACGTGAGGTTTATGACTCTGCACACTGCAAAGAAGAACAAAGATTAGCAGAATGAAAACTGAGCTCTTTTGGACTAAGAATGTGATAGGAAAACCTAGAATATGGGATATTATAAAGCTTAGAGACAGTAATGCACTCTTTAATGAGATAAAGATAATGCTTTCATTACACAAACATACATTTCAAATGTCTTATTCCAGAAAAAAAAACACAAACAAAAATACAATTGTTAAGACAATTTTTTTAAAAGAATTAAATCTGCCACCTCTGGAAAAAAGAAAACCAGTAATTACAGACACTTATTTCCCATATTCAGAGTGGTAAAAGGTATAATGAAAGGGTGCATTTAAAACAGAAAATTCAGCAGATTCCTTTCACCTCTTCAGAGATCATAAAAAGTTCAATATGTGCCCCAAAAAAATTCCTTTTATGCTGAGGCTCATGCATGCATTATCCACTCTGATTTGGTGGAGAACAATTAATTTCCATTTTGTGGTGGGTATGAATTATTGCGTGGGTTGATGAAATACACAAATTAATTGGAGTGAAATTTAACAAAAATTGAACTATTTAAGCAATAAGTCAGTTACATTTTTTTAATGTACAAAAGTTATTACATGCAATTAGAAACTGCTGCTTTCTCATTGTTTTCTTAACTAAGATGTAAATAATCTACTTCATATGTTTTTCATGCAGTCTTAGATTTGCGTAACTTGGTAATATTTTTACCACTTTCTTGAAAAGAATATGTGACTTTCAGTGCACCTAGTGCGGGGGAAGTTCAAATCAGTATTTCCAGTAGACATTTTCCTGATTTTTTCTGTGATTATCTTATATTCTTTCTCTATAAATTTTAAATAGTTACAGTAGGAACTATATAGGAGATGAAATCATTCAGTTGAGCAGTTTTCTGTCTGCCTTACATTGACGCATAGCTAAAGAAAATAGTGTAATCTACAGCCATAGGGCCTAATTTGCAGAATTACGGCGCACCAAAAAATCCACTTGAACCCCGGCTGCCTGACATCTTTGAAAATCAGGCCAGTTTTATTTAGGTGCCTAATGAGGAGTAGGAGCCCAGTTTTAGGTGCCCAAGTTAGATTATTTCAAAGGCTTTATAGTTATTACTGATCAGATAAATAGCAGCTAGTACAATGAATCACTTTACCACTGAGAACTTAAGACAAAATTAGAAGCTTCATTGTTAAGCCAAATTCTGAAAGCAACAAAATCTAAACTACTTTAAAGAATGTTTGGGAGTGGAGCGGTTGTTTGTTGGTTTTCATTCTACCCCTGAAAATGGCTCCAGGAGTCTATGTGCTAAATGGTCTCTCCTTTTTTGGTAAGTTTGCTGTAGAAATCACTTCAGTTATCTGGAAACTGTATACATTTGCATTAAAAGGTTCAGATGAAAACTAATGTGTTCTTTGACTCTGCTTTTCTTTGTCATCCTGCAGAAATAATGGTTAAATGCAATCAGCTTGCACCCACAAATCAGTCAGTTTGCTGGCTAAATTAGCCTGCTCTGCTGAAAGCTAAATTTTGGCATATTGAAAAGAAGCACCATGTGCCCTCATAACTCAGCACTCAGATTTTAGGGCTTCCTCTAATATAAGGCTATTGACTCCCTGGAGCACTGAAGTACATTTTCAAAATTTCACTTCTAAAACATACCTTGCTACAAACAAACAAGGTCCTAAACTGGGCAGACTTGATATGCATATTTGAACAGCATCTCAACCTCAGTTAACAATTGACAACTAGAACTTATGTAGAGTAGACAGCCATATAAACATGCCTGCTTTTAGGTTTGGAAATGGATGGCATAGCAAATAAAGCCTATATTTTAAGGCTCCGGTTTCTTTCTTAAGAGTTTTAACTGTCAACTCTTCAAAGGGTCACTGTCAAAGTGAGTAGAGACCAAAATTTAACCGACCTTTTCTTTCTCTTCACCTGTTCACAAAGTTCATGTAATTCTTTATAGTCGTCTTCTCCACAAGTGCTTTAAAGCATCCCCCTCCACCCCCTTCTTTAAAAACAAAAGGTGTGGAAACAATGGAGGGATAATATCAATGGGGAGATGAAGTTCAGACTCCCAAGGTGGCTGGGGAAATTACCACAGTGGTGTCCTCTCAAGAGATTACTGTGAGCTAGCCTGAGTGATTATTGTAAAGTGAACAAATCAGGACTTGGAAATCAATCTGATTCTCCCCCAAAGGTACTATGTATAACAATAGTGCAAAACCTAGTCATCTGAAAAAATCCCAGTTAGGTCTTCCTCCTCCGAGGCAGAATGAACTACCCCCAGAAGGAGCCTAGCACCGGTTGTATTTCATATGACTATGAAAAGCAGATCCAGCTCTCCAAGGAAAATACAAAGTTTTAATACTTTGCCCTGCTTGCATAAGAAGCCTTCGAAGAAACTCAGCCACTGGTGTGTGTATGCTTTATAAAATAATTCCTTAGACTTTTTAATGTTTTATTGTACTATGAGTTTATGGTGACAGCAAACCTTTCAAACTATAGAGGGATAACACACTTCCTTGCCAGATTAAAAAATAATGTTAGTGAGGATTTTATGTACCTTAGTTTAGATTGCTGTTAAGAGTGCTTCTTTGAGAACATTCTCTTTGAGGTTTACAGAAAGCGTAATAAAATATGTAAGTTACATTTCTACAAACAAAAGCCATCATATAAGTTATTTATAAGTGTGAGATCGAAACAGTATCACGATAAATAAACCCTAATGGATACCTGCGGCATCCATCCTAACATAATTTGCCCAACAAAAGTGTTGAAACCAAGTCATATTTAGTAGAAAAAGCTGGCAGGAACAGAGCATAGTTGTACAAAATAAGAAGAATAAAATGGAGCAGAGAAGCAAGCCATTTGGGGGTGCTGGCTGCTCCATCAGGTTTGCACAGTAACTTGTATGTAACTCTCTCAGCCTTCCCCTTCAAGGAGTAATAAGTTTGGTGCCAGATGCACAGAGTGATCAGATGTGTCTATGTTTTCCAAGATCGTCCCAAGTTAGGAGGACATTTCTAATTAGTTTGAATGGAATCAGAATTGTCCCCTGATTTTACCAGAGATGGCAAAATAATGTCCAGCCAACTGCTCACTTCCTCTGACTCCTCCCCTTTAACTTTGGCTCCTCCTCTGGTACATCTTTTTCCCATCTCCACCTCCTAATTTACTCTCAGGTTTATGTGTACAAAGCAATTCCACGGCCAAATAAATGGATGGATAATTTCATATTACTTTTACATTCCTGTGCAATCTTGCCCCAGAATATAAATTTAAATTTAAAAAAAATCAAGTCACTAACCCTTATGATTGTGAAGATGAGCCTCAAAATATGAACTGAATGTAACTTTGTTTGCCTGAGTCTGCAGACAGCCTGAATCTAACTGCTTTGAGTGTGAACTGCACCCATTCATCTCAGCTGGGTGCCAAGGATGGCAATGTATATTTCAGTGTTGACTGTTTCACTGCTGATCATTTAGCTTGAGCTAACCTCAAGCTAATATGCTTACTTCTTGAGGGAGATAGTGGCAAATACTGGGGCAGGATACAATGGGGCATACAGGAGTTGAATAAGGGGGAAACTCTGACAGATTCCACCCACAGACGGACCTCCACTCACATGAGACACCGAAACAAGGCTCCACTCTTAGTTGCGTTTGACAATAATGATCACTCCTCTCCTATTTTAATACTTTGATCATCAGTGAAATAGTCGATGACATTGGATGATAACAATCCAAATGTCAACTTCAGAGTTAAAAACCCTCAAAAATGTGAAAAGCAGCAGTTCACACCTCTCTCAAGGCCTATTGTTTAAGACTGCATGCAAACTCAGGCACATATCGCTGCGTCAGTTGGACTGGTTTCCCATGTGGAAGCTTTTCTTCACAACCAAAAGGACTAGAGACATAATTATACCCTTTAAAGAAAAGCTTAGAAGCTGGAGCCCAGTAGCCTTCAGAATAAAGTACCAGTGAGCTGGAAGGCCCACGATGCCCCCTGTGGGAAGGTAGTTAAGAAATGCTGGGGTGGGAATGAGAAATTCCCCACCCCAGAATGTAAAGTCGTCACTACCCTGCCCTTCTCTGGTGACCAAAAGCCTCAACTTCTGCTTAGCTACCAACCCCCCCCCCCTTTCCCTCCTCCCCTTCGCAGACAACTTCCACAATGCATTTCTGCCTTGTCAGTATCACAGTCTGCAGCTCCTTGGAACAGTTCAAATGCAGAGGCAGCATAAATACATTGACTCCTGCACTGACTGGACCCAAAGGAGGTGAGGGCTCAGGAAAGCAATATGTATAATTACGGGGTCCCTGCCATGTAACTTAGGTCTAATGGGTCAGAGAGGACACAGGGCCTTGTTTACTCAGAAAGTCAGGATCAACTGCTATTTGTTTGCTGGGCCCGATACCCTACCCACCCACCATCCTGCCTGCCTCTCTATTGGCCTATTGGGCTTTGCCCTATCCTTTGACTCTGCCTTGCTACCCTATAGATTGCACCTCAGATTTCCTCCCAATGGCACATCAGGATCAAAGCGGGAGAGATGGCCCCTGCAATGCACAGAGGTCGCTGCTGGGACTGACACTAGCAGTAAGGTAAAGGCTGGCGGGGGAAAAGAAGCAGGGATCCAAGGAGGAGACTGATGTGCTTGCAGCCATCACATCCCTCTTCCCAAACTGTCTCCCCTCCCATGCTCAGTCCCCACCCAAACCTTCCTTTCTTGTCCACCCCCCAGTTACAAGTCTCTCAAACCTCCCCAACCCCCCAGTCACACCTGAACCCTAAAACTCTCCCATGTCCCCTTCCCAGCAGGACATATTTTCTTAACCCCAGTAGCCAAACCCTGGTATGTGCTTGCCCCCCAATACACATACGCTGCTCCTTAACGACAGCCTAAGCGGTGGCCCACTATGGAAGTCTGAAATCTGCTCACCCTCCACATGCTGCTTATTAACATACCCTCTGCCTGCAATACACAGGATGTGAAATGCCCCACCTTCCTCGCCAGGCTAAAGGCAAACACACACCCCTGAAACTGCTTTCCCTATTACTAGTGCTGAGCGAGTTAATGAAGTCCACCAGCCCTTAGTGGGGGTCAGTTACAATGGGGATTGATAGGTCATGGCTAGAAAATATTTGTGTTTAATGTTTACAAAGTAACTGTCTTCAGCATTAAACCTCAACCAAGTACACCTGTCCAGGAAGGCTAAGGATAACTATAATTACCTGGGCTGCTCGTTAACATTAGAGATACAACACTCATAGCCAAAGACAGAGGCTAAAGCAGTGGGTCTCAAACTTTTGAAACTGGTGACCCCTTTCACATAGCAAGCCCCTGAGTGCGACCCCCTAATAAATTAAAAACACTTGTTTATATATTTAACACCATTATAAATGCTGGAGGCAAAGTGGGGTCTGGGGTGTAGGCTGACAGCTCGTGACCCCCCATGTAATAACCTCGCAACCCCCTGAGGTGTCCCGACCCCCAGTTTGAGAACCCCTGGGTTAAAGAAAAAACATCCTTTAAAAGCTTCCAATGCCTTCTCACAGTGACACTATCATCATACATTATAACGGGGAGAAAAAATCTTTGGGTCAAAGCTCTAGTATTTGAGTAACCCTTTATAACCTCAGATATGGCATCACTCCATCTAGACACCCACAACACATATACATTGGGGCTGTTTTGTAGGTGCTTTCAAGATTAGTCACCTTCAATCATCACTACTTCTTGAGCTTCATGTCAACAGAAGGCAATATTTTACCCTGTTTCCCCGAAAATAAGACAGTGTCTTATATTAATTTTTGCTCCCAAAGATGCGCTAGGTCTTATTTTCAGGGGATGTCTTATTTTTCAGAAATGAAAAATGCCTTATTATCGGTGGATGCCTTATTATCGGGGAGGTCTTATTATCGGGGGGATGCCTTATATTACAACGAGAGGCAAAACTGTAAGTAGGCCTTATTTTCGGAGGATGTCTTATTTTCGGGGAAACAGGGTAGATTACAACTGAAGCCTAGGTTGTGTTGCTGACTCCTCCGAAAACATCTGCCAGTTACAAATACCAACCTCAAGCTGCTAATTTATCCATCAGCAAAAAAAAAACTAGTTTGACAAAAACTGCCTGTGAATGTCAGAGACAATAACCGTGATTGAGCTGCTTTTTGTTATTTTGGATCTATCTATAAAAAGTGCCCTGCCTCCCTTAATCTCTGGCTCTCTCACACAGGCTCCAATGCCATTTAATTTTGACATTTTATTCATCAAATCCCCTTGTACAGTGCCAGTGCTGGTGCAGAATGGCGGCTGTGGTTCACTGTAAAGATGGCTGCATTTCAGGGTGGTCACCATCTAATATTAGAACCACACGTGAAAAAGTCCTTGGGAGATGATTCAGTCCCATTGGCAACACTGGGAACTTTAGTTTCCCAGATCAGTGGTTCAGGTGGACATACTCTCCTAGCTTCAGCTGTGTCCCAAGCATAGCCAATCCAAAACTGCTACCATAGGTGGATGACACCAATTGTTATTTTGAGTATTATGTGTATTAGACCCCCCCCTAAGGCTAGGTGTTCTGCATTGTGCTAGGTGCTCCACAAACATATTATAGGAAATGATCCCTGGTCAGAAGAGCTGACACTTAAATACATGCGAGTATTCTCTGATTCTGCAGTGACCAAAGGAAGATGAAGAGAAAGGTGTTGTCCCAACATAGGAGGCTTTCTCCACAGGCAGCTCCAGAAAAACCATGTATGCGTGACGCTGCTCATCAGTTGATGTGACAGTCTGTCACCATCTCCAGCAAATTTGGTTTCAATGTCTGCGATCATCTGGGATATTTTGTTAAGTCTTTGGTCAATATTTAAGCAAAGTATTTTTCCAAATTTTTGGAGCAACGTTCTACTGGTGGGATTTTCTAAGCAATGCCCCACACATAGAAAGTTCAGGTCCACAATGAAAACGACCATCTAAATTTACTGTTGGCCTGTGGGTTTTGACCTTTCTCTTATTGTTTTACTATATAATGCCTGTGAGCCTGATTCTCAGTTACACCAAAGCCCCTTTACACCAGTCTGGCAGAACAAAGGCGCCTTGGTGTAAATGCACAGCAAGACTAGAATGTGCTTTCCCTTTGCAGAAGACACAGAAAGAAACGGTTCTGTCCTGGGGAACTTACCAGCTAACTGTTACATGTGACACATCGAGAGAGTGTGCCAATGCACTTGAGAGGAAGTGGAGTGAGGAAGGACAAGGGTTATAGCACTACAGTCATGTGGTAACTTAGGCAAGTTGCAAAGGCTCTTTTTCATGGCTGTAATGATAAGGGAGATACTATTTGCTCATGTTTGTCTCTGAATGATTCTGCCAACTATTGCCCCTGCAGTGTGCACCTCCCCATATCCATGAAGTCCTTACAGCTGTGTGAAAGATTGTTTTTCAGTGGAAAACCCATGGATCTTGAGCCATCGGTGATGACACCCTCTCCCCATCTCCATGCTTTCCACCGGGACCTTGAAGCACTGATAACCTGGCATAATTCTACACAAAGTGGCTCAGGTGAGGAAAGCTTTCTGCCTATGGGCATTAGACACCAATTTCTAAGAATATTCATTGTGATCAATATCTGATAATTGCAGAAAACGTTAATATAATGAGAGTATTTCCATGTAGTGTATTCAGAAGAACAGACCAGTCTATGCGTCTAGCTGGTTGTCTGATGACTGACTGCAGTGATGCCACCTAGAGTTAAAACAAGTTTGTGTCCGGTCAGTATTTGGGTGTGAGACCACCAAGAGGCTGCAGAAAATACAGCACTGGTCTGAACTAATGGCCCAGCCTAGTGATAGGGTGGTTTTGTGCTGCTGCAGTGTGATCCTAACTACTTGTGGGCATTAAAGCTCCCATATGTTTCATAAGAGTTGACTGAGTTACCCTAGGAATCCTGGCCAAATTTGCTCTTGACTAATGCCATTCCGACTACTTAAATTCGCACACGGTTACCATAGGACACAGCATTCTTCACTCACTCTTGTGCATTGTTGCCGTTGGCCAGCTGCTACAATCCACCTGAAAGGTAAATGATCATTTACAACGTTCATCGGTAAATGATCTATTACAAGCATAGCGAGAGATTTCATTATGCATATGTATAGTTATATGCATACACAATTATATGTGTGCTAGATACAGTTTGTAAAGTGCTTTGGGATGGAAAGTGTTCTCTAAATGTCAGATGTTGTTCTGTTTTCTTTCTAGAGCTGGCTACGGCACCACAGCCAAGCTAGAGCAAACCATCAAAGGGAGCTGCTAGTCTTAGCAACCTGTTGATACCGGCAGAGCTCACTAGGTATCTATTAAGAAATGAGAATCTGGAACCACTTCATATAAGTTGAAAATCATTCTTCCTTCCTTTGGATTTCATTGTAACCATATCAGTGATGCTGAGTCCCTTTTGCATTCATACGGCTGGGTTATGCAGCGCCGTAGGAATTCCACAGCAATACAGCATCAAGGTTCCAGGCTTATGAACTGCTACCTCCCATTTTGAGACGGCTTTTCAGAGTCCCACAGGGATTTCCCTTGGGCTTGTTCCCAGCAGCCTGTCCCTCTCGCCTCCCAAACAAAATGCTTCCCTTTAGAGATAATTAAGTAAGAACAGTAAAATCAAAACAAATGTAATGGATCGTTTGGCCCAAGCTGAAATTTTGTCATCAACATTTTAACCAAGGCTACTTTACAGTCAGAGCCATAGAGCTTCCGGGACACGTTGGATGCTGCTACAGCACTGATGCCAGTAAGGAAACAGAACATTTTGGTTTGGATTAGAAACTGGCTTTCAGTTCAGATTTAAGGGCCAAATTCTGCCCTTTTGTAGTGGTGTGAGAAAGTCTCTGACATAAGCTCCTAAGTGCTATGCAGGTTTCTGGTGAGATGTGCTCATGTTTAGGTCCATGGGAGGTTTAGCTCTGGGTACATTTTGTTACAGATCCCAGATGTTTGCTGGAAAGTGGCAGGGAGAAAGCTCCTGTGTTGCTCAGGGGTTGGTGATGAGATGTAGGGCCTTTCTCCTCTTGGCCCTGGTTCCTACTTATCAGAGGTGCTTGTGAAGGTATCTAAGCTCTGCTCAGCAATGACTAGAAAATTGTTCTCAGCTGGGGACTGTTCAGTGCCCTGCACTGCCCAGGGCTTAGTGAGGAGAGCCCCCACCCCCATTCCAAAATCCACTATTGCTGCCAGCACTAATTAACACTTTCCTCAGCAATCTCTGCAGAGCAGTGAAGGAGCTAATGGTTGGTGACAAACCTCACCCCCAAAGGGCTGTCACTTGGGTTTGGCAGAAGCATGTTGTCAGGGCACTGTGTGGTAAGTTTGCCTTGCCTCTGCCCATGCTGTACCCACTGGCTGGACTCACAGAGGACTTCAGTCTCCAGGGCTGCCAGGCTGGCACCGTTCATCACCACTAAACTCTGGTAATTCAGCCCCTGGTGCCCAGGCTGTTACTTCTGCCTACGGAGCAGCATTCCCAGTTGCTTCTCCTCTTCTTGTCAACGTCTCAGACATTCAGGGTTGCTCCTGCAGTTTGCAAGGCCCCTTTGCAGGCAATGAGTTTAAGACCCTCCCACACACACTAGAACTCCTACCACCCCATTGCACCAGGCAGACAGCTTGTGCACCCCAGCGGTCTTGGAGAAGCACCTGCCAACTAGACCAGAGCAGTGCCCACAGGGACCTATCATTGCTGCCAACATGACCTTGGTGGCCAGACAGGCTGGAGGAGAGCCCAGGGAGTTGCTCAGTGCTCTGCCTACATGTGTCAGGTCTGCATTTACACTCCAGTGGCTGTCGTGCTCTCAGGCAGGTGCTGCCCGGGGCTCCATTCCCTGCGGTACATGCAGGGAGAAGCCCAAATGCCTCTGAACTCTGGGGACAGTCAAAGCCAGGTCTGACCTCCGAAGCTGTGAGCTCAAATAACGTTGAAGCTGTTGTTGGCCATGAGCGCTGAGTGCCTGTGTGTGTCCCTGACAGCCTGTATGCCCTGGTGCCCTGGGACCCCATGTTCCAGGTGCTATGGTTCCAAACAGTGACCATATCAAACCTCCCTCGCTGCCCCATCCTGGGGTGAGGAAGCGCTGCCAATTAAGCTGCCCACAGAGAGACATTGCAGTTGAAAGGACTCTGACTCATTAGTTATGTATAAACAGGCTTCCTAGAATGGGGGGGAGCCAGGGCAGCCATCAGCTGTGTGCCTTGGAGAGGTCAGTGCTGTCTCTCTCCGGGCTCTGCAGGGAGGGGTGCTTCTAGGGACGGGGGTATTCACATTGGCTGGGAGGGCACATGCTCACAGTGGGGAGAAGGGGAAGAGAGGGAAGCAGCTCTCCCCCTGTGCTGCCGGAGAATCAAGGGGGGAATCTACATCCCCACCCTCCATCCCTTGGGACGAGAGTCTATGTGCAGTGTGGAGGGCATTAGCCCCTAGTCAGAGTAGCAGTAGCATAAAGATGTGTAGGGACTGCACTGCGGGTAGAGGATTGGGGGGGGTGAAACACAGACATTTTACACACATGCAGTGTCTGTCACACACCCACATGCAGACACTGTCACATACAGTCTCTTTCTCACACACAGTCTGTTCAGCCTCACCAGTCTCTCACTCTGAATTTCTCTCTCTCTTCCCCTCTTTCTCAAACACACACACAGAGTCTCTTTCTGGAGACTATGGGAGTTTCTCAAGACACAATCTCACACACACACACAGTCTCTTTCTGGAGATTATGGGAGTTTCTCAGGGCTTGTCTACATGGACGCTTAGCTCATGGCAAACTGGGGTGTAAATTGACACCACACTACCCTGCCACACTCTAAGTGTCTGCATGGACCCTGATGCTGCGCACTAACAATGCCCTAGTGTGCTTTGATCTAGCCTGCTTTGACACAGGAGACAATGCGCACTATGGAATGCTAAGCGCGCACAGCAACAGCATCCAGATGGACACTTAGCGCGCGGCAAGCTAGCGTGGCATAGATTTACCCCCCAGCTTGCCACAAACTAAGCGTCCATGTAGCCAAGCCCTGAGAGTGAGGCTGTGTTTGGTACGTGCTGTGCGCAGTAGCTGTCTCTTTTCCTGGCCCATGAGCAGTTCATAAGTCGTTTGGTTCAGGAGGAGCTCTGGGTCAAGGAGTCCCGGCTAGCAGTTTCCCCCTTGTTTTCTCCTGCCACTAATGTAGTTTTTTCCAATCTCCCCCCTTCCTTTGCAATGAGACCCTGGTCTCTGCGATGGGGATGTGGTTGCCGCTGTTGGGATGACCCTGTTGGGCTGCAAGAGCAAGGATGTGACACGAGACTGATCTGCTTTCAAATAATCCCAATCAGCCCTTGAACCTGGTTCTGGAGCACAGTGTAGAGAGGATGGGTTATACAGTGTTTGTGCACCTGTGCGTCTGAAATGTTTCCTGTGTGGTGAGCCAGGTCACCGCGGGAGTCTTGTCCTTGTGCTGCTGACTCCAGGGATCGCGGTATGACTGTGGGGGCCCAGGATAGACAGGAGGAGGCTGGGACATTGCGGGTCCAGCAGCAGACAGAGCCCAGGCCTGTGCCACTGGGATTGGTGTTCCCCCTCGCCCTAGATGGTCTGCTGCTGTTCAGGGGTCAGCCCACCCAGGGGAGCCCTCCACTGTGACCCTGTCATATGTTACTCTATGCTTGGCCAGAAGTGAGCCCTGGAGCCTGAGGAGCAACCTCCTGGTGGAGAGAGCAGAGACATGCTGGAGAGGTGGGACCATCCGGGATGGTTACTGAATGGGAAAGACTTGGGAAACCCCTGAGCTGCTGGCTGTGGCTGAGAGTAGCGCTGTGCAAGCTCTTTCTGAACAGGATTGCTCAGCACTTGGTGGGGGCGCCAGTCCTGGGGCTCCCAGTGGTGTCCTGCCGTCCCCAGATGTAGTGAGCCCACTGGCTTTGGATCCTACACGCCGCAGCAACAACACTGAGTCCCAGCCCTGCGGCTGCCTTGCCCCTAGCTCCTGAGAGGTCAGATGTGAGCGACGTGCCAGCCAGTCCCACTGAGCCTGTCTCCCCATGAGGAATGGGGTTGCCCCAGCAGGAACCTGATGGTCTTCTGGGTTGACGGGTGTCCAAGGGTGATGAAGAGGATAGCAAGGAGATCAGTGCAGGAGTGCATGCAGGAGATCAGTGAGCAGCACAAAGGGGAAGCAAGGAGTCAGTGTTATGTCCAGTCCCTTGGTTTGAGGGATATCTTGGTCAACTGCAGGAAACATTTCCATCGCGGGAAGCTGCTACGTAAGGTTAGGAGGCAGACAGGGACAGTTCAGGACCGACTGCACCATGGCTCACATCTCTCCAGCTCCCCCTCCTTTCCATTGTCTTTCTCTGCTCTTTGGCTTTGCATGGTGCTGCTCAACCTTGACTTGCTGTGTATCAGTGGGTGCCGGGCTGGTTGTAAAAGAGCACAACTTCTTTAACTTCGCTGACAAAAATGGGTCAATGTTGTTTTATTGCAAGAGATTGTGATAATCAGGGGGACTTAGCTGGTGGAATGGGAAGCAGAAGCTTTCTTGAGGCACAGCTCCAGCATCAGTGGTGGAGTGGCTGTTCTTGTCTCCTGGGGCACGAAGGGCACAGCTCCTCCAGGTGAAGGCGTGTGCTGGTGTTTGAAAGTTTGCTTACTAGCCGTACCCCTACTCTGCAGCAGGACAGTTTGCCCAGGCCCTGCTTGGCTGTGGCCATGACAACGGTATTGTCCTGGGGAGGGACTTCAACTGTAGCATCAATGGTGTGTCAGTCAGGAACCATGAGGAGCTACCCTCGCTCAGCCATTGTCTCCTGTTGACTTTGGATCTCTGGAGGTGCTCTCACCCCTCTGCTAGGCAGTACACCTGAATGAAGGACATCCCCAGCCATGTCACGGGGAGGTTGCTTTTGTGCTGTGAAGGCCAGTGTGAATATTTCTTCAGTCCTCTATGTCCCCCACTCACTTGTCTAGCCATCACTATATCTCTGTCAGCGTTTCCCTCTCTCTGCCTGGCTTCCACTGGTGCTTTGATGCCAAATTGTTGCAAGATCTTTCACCCCAGTGTGTGCTGTGTTTTGGGAGTGTTAGCAGCAGCAGGAGCCCTTGTTTGAGTCCTTGAGACAGTGGTGGGATGTCAGGAAGGTCCGGATCCAATTGTTCTGTTCAACCAGGTTGCTCTGTGGTCCTTGCATCATGCTATGAGTACCCTGAAATGGGACATCTTTAACCCTCACTGCAAACTCATGGTTGAAGCTGGCATAGCTCTGCCACACTCTTCCTGAGAAGAACCTGCTTCAGGGGTGATTGCTTGAGGTAAAGGTGCTGGGAGTTCTGGTTCATGCCTGTTTCACCTAGCTTCATGATACTGATGCTCCCACATTATATGTCTTTGGTATGGAGAGGAAGACTGTGGACCATTGGCAGACTCCCTGTCTCATCTGACAGCTGGCTGCAGAGATCCTGAAAGCATCTGTTTCCTTCTACAGTGCTTTGTATTTGACTGAGGTCTGCAAAGGTCTGATGCTGGAGGAGTTGCACCAGGGGTTGCCCTGTCTGATTAGCAAAGAGCCAGAGGGGAAAGTAGGCCGGCACAGTGTACTGGTAAGAAAGTGGCCGTTGGTACGGGCCAGTACACAACTGACGTTAAAGTGCTACTGTGGCAGCACTTTAAGGACCGTTCTGGCAGGGCTGCTGATGTGGGGGGGAAGGGGGCAGCTGCCCCGGGGCCCGGCGATTTAAAAGAGCCTGGGGCTCCCAGCTGCTGCCACCGCTACTGCAGCTGGAGCCCCAGGCCCTTTAAATCGCCACCAGAGCCCTGGGCGGCGCAGGCCAGGCAGTGCTGAAGGGCTGGCTGGAGGAGGCTGGCCCCGGCCCCCTCCATAGGTGCAGGAAGTATGGGTGCAGGGGGTGCTGTAGTACCCCCAGGCTTTGTGTCCCGCATGGCCCCACGCTGGGGTCCCAGCCAGCAGCCCACGCCCCGGGGCCCCGCTGCCACCCGGGGTCCCAGCTGCCGGCCCCCCCACCCAGGGACTTCGCTGCAGGCCCCTGGGTCCCAGCCACCTTGGGGCCTGTGGTCCCAGCCTGGGGCAGTGAGGGGCATGGACAGGGGCAAGAGGGGGTGCAGCTCAGCACCCCCACCCTAAAAAATTATTCCAGCGCCACTGGCCCCGCTCCTTCCACCTGAGGCCCCACCCCTTCCGGGGGCCCAGAGCCACCCCTTCTCCATCTTGCCCAGGGGCCCAGCAGCCCTGCGCACTAGTAAGAGATTTAAGTTACTTTCACCCCTGCAAGGATCAGTGGCATCTGGAGGCACTTCCTTCCTTGCAGGAGCAATCTGTCACAGTCCAGCAACTCCCCACTCAGAAAGGCCCAGGGATTGATGGGCTGCCCTCTGAATATTATAAATATTATTGGCTCTCACTGGGCCTGACTTTTCTCTGGTGGTGCTAGAGCGTGTCCAGGGAAAAAGCTACTCTTCCACCGTCACAGGGGAGTAACTACCTTGGTGCCTGAGAAAGGGGCCCTGTATGCCTTGCAGAACTGAAGACCTGATTCCCTCCATTCCGATCACAAGATTCTATCTGGACCCTTGGCCTATCAGATACAGATCTATCTGGACTCTTTGATACATTCTGATCAGATGTATTTATCCCTGTCACTGCATTTGTGATAAGAACATAAGAACGGCCATACTGGATCAGACCAAAGGTCCATCTAGCCCAGTATCCTGTCTTCCAACAGTGGCCAGCGCCAGGTGCCCCAGAGAGAATGAACAGAACAAGTAATCATCAAGTGATCCATCCTCTGTTGCCCATTCCCAGCTTCTGGCAAACAGAAGCTAGGGATGCCATCCTTCCCCATTCTGGCTAATAGCCGTTAATGGACCTATCCTCCATGAACTTCTCTAGTTCTTTTTTGAACCCTGTTATAGTCTTGGCCTTCACAACATCCTCTGGCAAAGAATTCCACAGGTTGACTGTGCATTGTGTGAAAAAATGCTTCCTTTTGTTTGTTTTAAACCTGCTGCCTATTCATTTCATTTGGTGACCCCTGGTTCTTGTGTTATGAGAAGGAGTAAATAACAGTTCCTTATTTACCTTCTCCAAACCCGTCATGATTTTATAGACCTCTATCATATCCCCCATTAGTCGTCTCTTTTCTATGCTGAAAAGACCCAGTCTTTGTAGTCTCTTCTCATATGGAAGCTTGATTTTAATCCAGGATGTCTTTACTGCCAACAAATATTTCAGTCTGGATGTGGGGTTTCTTTCAGTGGACCAGGAGAAGCTATTGATAGGTTTGACCATTTACATCTATTAAAAGCATTTCAGATTGGGCCAGTGTTCAGATCATTTTTTTCATTGTTACCATAACATTTTCAGTGTTTTACAGATTAATGTGGGGTCTTAGCTTCTGCTTCCCAGTACACAGAGGCATCGGGGTTCTCATATCTGATATTGCATGCTCTGAGACTCAAACTATTCTGATGCCTCCTAATAAGCTGGCTGACCAGTCTCTCCTTGCCAGGGCTGCCAGACGCTTTCCCTGTTTGTTTGTCAGCCAGTGCTGAAGATGTCTCCGTTTTTATCACATCTGAGGTGATGTGTGGGCACTTTGCACCTGTTTGCAAATATATGAATGTGCATCCTCTGCCAGAATCCTTTGGGCCCAAAGCCATGCCTTCCTTCTGGCCTCTTGGCAGTGGGTGTTCTCCCTCTGCTGCCCCGACAATGGCAGTGGGGCACCTCTGGGATTAAAGTGCTGTGGGGGGGAGGGGGAGGATCTGAGCAATGTACGATGAAAGACTGGGAAGGGGTTGAGGAGAGGGTGCAGAGCCATCTACAGAAATGGTGCTGGTTCCTTCCTGGGCTTTCTTTTCAGCTTCAGCTGCCAAAAACCTTGTGGCCTCAATGTTGTGGCACTGGCTGGTGTGTCTGGACCCTGGACTGGATTCAGAGGCACATCAACGGCTGTTTTTTTGAAGTGGTTCCCATTGGTTGTACCCTGCCCTGCTATACTTGCCATTGCATGAGAGAGGCCAGGGGCTCGTGGACCTGCCCAGGAGAGTGGCGGTGTTTTATCTCCGGTCTGTTCAGTGACTGCTGCATTCCAACTTCCCTTTGGTCTGGCAGTGCCTCCTTTTCCCTCTCCTCCCTTGTGGTGGGGGGATGGGCTTTGACTCTCACTTGTTTCTGCTGATGCCTGGAAGTTGGGAGAATCTGGATCTGCCTCTGTTTTACCATGGCCTTTTCAATGCCTGATGACTCCTGCGATGTGCTTGGTCAGACCAAGCATTTTCCAGCCTGTGGCTATTGAAGGAGCCACTGGTTCTTTAACCAACTTTTTCCCTCAGATGCTGTCCCTCCAGGAGCCTGTTTTCTGTTTTTCCCCAGGCTGGGTTTAACAGCTGTCCCACCTAATTGCTCCTGGTTGGTCAGGCTGGAAGCCTTTGGCAGCGCTGGCTGGTCAGACTGGCATCTGGTCTGTGGATTGTTTGCATAAGGTCTCTCTGATTTCCAGGCTACGCTTCTTCAGTGGGCCGATCAGTATCTGCAGAGGGTTTTCGCAGGGACGGTTCTTCCAGGAGGGTTCACTGGTTGTTTCCCCTTCAGTGGATGGGACTTGCATGCAGCCGGCCAGGTTGTTTCCCTGCTAGATGTTCCTTTTCTGGCAGTAAACAAGAAGCAGCTCTGTAGTATCAAAGTGCAGCATTATTCCACCTCTGATTTCCCTGACCCCTCTAGGAGGATGCATTTGTCTCTGGGTGACTCCGTGTTTCCTGCCTAGAGGAGGCTGTACAAGTTTCCTCTCCCAAAGCACTCAGGAGACTTGCTGTGGTGGGTCTTGCACAGCGTTGAAGTGACTAATCCCGTTTTGAGCTGCATCTCCCCTGATGGGTCTGCCCACTGTCCCTTCTGCTCAGCTTCAGGGTACAGCGTTTCATTTTGTCCTTGACTACCCCATTTGATTCCTCTCTTTGATTTGTTGCAGCAGCTTTTCAGCAATTTAAGACAGGTTTTCTCCAGACCTCTGTATATTCTGGGAGTGAGATAGAGCACCCACAAATGACCTGTTGGCTCCCTGGCCCATTTTTTTACTCTGTCAGGCCAAATCGTCCATGTTGAAATCCCACAAGGACTGAGTGGCAGTGGCGGCAGGGTATCATGCACTGAGGCAAAGTTCCCTGAGCTGATTAAGGCCCAGCTGCAGGTTGACGACACCTTTTATCAATTGGCTCATAACTTGGCTCCATTTCAGCTGACCTGGTGCATTAATAATACTTTGGTGAACTTGGTGATGGTGACACCATAGTATCTGTGGTTACCCCTGTTGAGTGTGCGCATGCGTGTAGGGTCAGGTATAATCATTTATATTTTGATAACACTTTTTAATGTGTTATATGGTCAAGAAAGGTGTTCTTCGCCCCCCGCCCCCTCTGACCCAATCTGTCTAGTCACTCACACAGACTGTCTCTTACAGTCTTTTCGCACACACGGAGAGTTTCCCCCCCCCCCACACACACACACACTGACATTGCTGGTGGGGAGTGACATCAATCGTTGGAGGGGGGAAAATAAATCTGTCTAAATATTAAAGTGCTCATCGATCAAAGCAGGCACCACCCAGCCTCCCAGCAGCTAAAAATAGCTGCATAACTGTGCTGTTGTCTCAGTTCAGCTCAGGCTCCTTCGGTGGGCAGGGGCAAGGGGAGGGGGACTAATGGCCAGGTGAAGGCGGGCAAAGGAGAAGGGAAGCCCATCATCACATGCTGCCTTACCTGAGCCCTGCTCCCACTTGGGGAAGGGCTCAGGCCCATCCTGGAACAGTGATACCAGGGCAATCAGGGCAACCCATCCCTGCCTGGCTGTCAGACTCCTCCTCCAGCACAGTTACAGCTAAGCCTCTGGTCTTATGGATCCTCCTATTGATTGAAAAAAAATGGGTTTGTTTAGTCTGGAGAGGAGAAGGCTGAGCAGGGACATAACCGTTTTCAAATACATAAAAGGTTACAAGGAGGAGGGAGAAAAATTGTTCTTAACCTCTGAGGATCGGACAAGCAGCAATGGGCTTAAATTGCAGCAAGGGCGGCTTAGGCTGGACATTAGGAAACTGACCTAACTGTCAGGGTGGTTAAACACTGGACTAAATTGCCTAGGGAGGTTGTGGAATCTCCATCATTGGTGATTTTTATGAGCAGGTTAGACAAGCCCCTGTCAGGGATGGTCTAGATAATACTTAGTCCTGCCATGTGTGCAGGGGACTGGACTAGAAGACCTCTTGAGGTCCCTTCCAGTCCTACAATTCTATGATTTTATATTTCCTGGTGCTGATGTCCTGGCATTTTCCTTAAAGGCACCAAATAGAGAGTTTTTAACACGTGGCAGTTTACATACTCAGGGCCCACTAAAGAGACTGGGTGCATTGACTGGGGACAGGTGCCTGCCAGTCACTGCCTGGTCTATTTTTTCTACCCTCTCACCATTGCCATCCTTAGCTTGTGTGTGTGTGGCGGGGGTGTTTGTTTTGTTTGTTCAAAGGGAAAAAGCTGTCCAGGGTCTGGATGAAGCACAAGAGCGGTGTCATTTGGCTGGAGGTATAATTTCTTTTCGAGCCTTTAGTTATCGGTGAGATTTAAACTCCACGCCACAAAGTGCTTCTTCGGTGGGCCATATGTGTCGACGCAAGAGGCATTTCCAGCCCTACGGTGTCAGCCTGGCTGCTGCTCGGGAGCTAGGAAAGAGGGATAATATATGCGTCTAATAGAAGTACAGAAATAAGCGAAATAACCCTAATGGGCTGCCTACCGTTTTCCTGGT
The DNA here is from genome assembly GCF_027887155.1 of Malaclemys terrapin pileata. Taxonomy (NCBI): domain Eukaryota; kingdom Metazoa; phylum Chordata; order Testudines; family Emydidae; genus Malaclemys; species Malaclemys terrapin. The sequence goes on from NC_071512.1 coordinate 32,585,219, forward strand.
TTATTGCATAGCTAAAAATAACTGTAGTAATAGTTTGAGTCAATACAGTGAAATGTGCAGGGCACGTCTGGCAGGTTCAGGACCTTCCAGGCGGAGCTGAGCTCTATATTGTTCAAAAAGGTACCGGCGAACACGGAAACCTTGTTCTGTGTCGGGGAGACGGAGCCAGAGATTTTTTTTAAAAGGTGTCTCTTGTTTTATTATTATTGTTGTTCGTTTTTAAGCGCTGCGCATTTGTACAAACCTTGGGCATAATCCGTTGTTCTCCCCAGCGGGAGCAACCAATGTCTTTTTTTACGTGTGTGTATTTTAGCAATGAAAAAGTCTGTCTCGCTAATTAATTCACCGAGAAAGAACGTAATGAAGTGTCGTTTTCTGTTTATAATCCGAAGTAAAAAGCAAAAACACCCCCACCCCCCAAAGCTCGAACACCTAATCATCCAAAAGCAAAGAACAAACGATGCTGAACTAGCTGCACGTGCGAATGGCCTTTTTATTTAAGATCTGGACGGGCATATCAATTAACGCGTTGTCTTGGTTTGAGGACTACAAAACGGATTCGTTCCTTTTTACATTTCTAGAAAACAATTCACAGCAAAAGAGGCAGGAAATGTTTTGTCCCAAGTGGATCGAATAGTTACAGCTGTTCCTCAGGCTGTCTATACGCCAGTCTGTATTTTCAGGTCATCTGTGCATGTTACCTGCACCTTGAACGTATTTAATGTCATCTATTTACCCGTCCTTCTCGCCACAACCCAGTTACTCCGCTGGTTAATGGCAGAGATGCGCAATAAGGCTGGTTATTCCTTTCCAAAGGGAAAGGGCTTTTCCTTGGTGTTAGTCCAGCACGGAATCAGGTGGCCCGTGGCCGAGTCTTTTGGCCGTGCCAGCTGAGTTTCTCTATGAAACGGAGAACGCGAAATGTTTGCTGAGATGAATTACCTAAAGCCGAAGGACTGAAACCCAAACACAGAGCAGTTACAAGGCGCGGGGGGGGGGGGAGATCTGTACCCCGGCTAAACTTCCTGGGTTGCTGGCTAGCGGAGGGGGACGGAGGGGGCTCATGCCAACGCAAAGCGGGGGCGCAGGGAGGCCCTGGTTGGAGCGAGCAAAGGTGTAAAGCTTTCCCGGCCCGGGCCGCCTTCTAGGGGCGATGGTTGTGAAACGAGGGGGCAGAGTCCGATGCGGACACAAGTGGGACCCGTTTTCCCTGTCACCAGCCGGAGAAACCCTTTTACAGTGGGGCGGGGCAAGAGAGAGAATTTTAAACTAGACCCATCCAGTGGAATCCGCCGAAAAACTCAATTCAGCTCAACTCAGCCGCCCGGGACAGCGCCGGGGCCTGAGTCCCAGCGCATGTGTTCAGGGCGCTTCCCAGGGCACGGCTCCGGCGCGGGGTGAGCCAGCGCTCTGGGGCCGCACCGCAGTTGCTTGGATGCAGTTTTTGTCTCTGAAATAATGTGGCTGGAAGTTACTAAAGCGATGGTGCGCCCCGGCCCTCTGGAGCCATTGTCCCCCCGCCCCACTGCCGTGTCGGAGGCATGGCTAACCCTGGGCCCCATGGCCCGGCTGCACTTTGGCCAAGGGACATGCCAGACATTGGCCTGGCTGTCCTAGGCCAGCAGCAGCAGCGCGCCCAGCTTAGCTCAGTGCAGAGTGTCTGACCCCCCCAAGGTATCAGCCCGAATCCGTGTAAGTGACTCTGGCCCTGATCCGAGGCCCGCTGCACGCAGTGTGTCTCTGTCCCTGAGTCGGGGGCATGTTTAAGATCCTTTTTTACGAGACTTGTATTTATTGGTGCAGTCTCTCCCCTCCCCCCGCCCCTCGCATGAGAGCGGCTCAGGCCATCCGGGCTCGGCGGACTGGTTGGCATTTCGCAGGTAGCCTCCAGCGAAAGGAAGCGGGAAGTTTCCCTTGCAGCCGCTTGCCAGGCGCAGGTGTAACGGGGAAGCGCCCGCTGACCGCCGGGCAGGGCTCCGGGGAGACCCACCCGGGCGCTCTGGTTTCTTGCCTTCGTCCATTGAGCGCACCCATGCAGCCTGCCCGGGGAGCGCCTGGCCTGGGCTTGCCGCGGCCTGGGAGCAGTGGCGAATTGGGCCCGATCCTGCAATGGCTGTTGCAGTACCTCGGAGTTTTGCCTGGTGGCAGGCTCGGGCCCTGCCCCAGCTGGGCAGCGTGAGCGGCCCGGGACCAGCAGCGACCTGGCAAAGCAAGCGGGGACCGTGCCTGGCTAGCAGCGGTGTGATCAGCCCCTGCGCCATGCAAAGGCGGGGGGGGGGGGGTGACACGACCCCTGCGCCTGCCGAGCCCCCTGCTCAGCCAAGCCTATAGCTCCCTCGCACCCACTGAGGGAGGCGGGCCTGGGGCGCCGGGACGGTGTATTCCCGGTGCCCGTAGCAGGGCCCGGGCAATGATGTCTCCCCCAGCACTTGCAGCTTCCCAGCCCCAAACCTGGCACCCTCCCGCCCCAAGCCCTGGCAGAAGTGACCAGGCGGTGGGGTCCAGACAGCACTGGGGTGACAGCGCCCTGGGGGTGCAGTTCCGCCGGCTGGCTACAGTTGTCATCACACTACATCCCGCAGGCTTGAGGTGAATGGGATTTTCCTCGCTAACTTTATTGACCCCCTCTCCTCTTACAGCCCTGAATTTACTTCCCGGAGCCATGAAGTAGCTCCGGCAGCAGCACAGACCCCCAGGCCAGAACGGGCCAGCGGACCAGCTCGCCTGAGCCTCGTCACAGGCCACCATCCGCACCCAGCACGGACTGCACGGAGATGGGTGGCCTTCTGGATTTCATAGGTGAGTTGGCCCTGGGTCCCTCACGTGTCTCCAAAGCATAGTCCGATGACTGACACACGCAAAGCCACGGGCAACTTTTGAGCTATTCCAAAAATGGGGTTTGAAAACTTGGCGACAAAAATTAGTTAAAGAGCTGGTTTGGCTTTTGTAAATAAATAGACCCACTTCGCTTTTTTATTTAAAATGGATAGAAAGGTTAGATCAGATTAGATCGATTACATTAGACATTGACAAAGACAAAATACATAGTGCGTTTGTTTTTATACATAGGATATGTGTGTGTACACATTTTATATATACATACACTGAGGAATATTTTTAATTAAAAAAACCTAAGTAGATATATTTACTTACAAAATATTACCATCATACAATTTGATATGTATATAGTTTTGGATGTATAATTTTGTTTGCACATATACACACCTATAAAAAAGAAAAGCAGCAAATCGACTATGGGAGAGCAGCATTTAAGGAATCCATACGTCCAAGGTTATTAATTATAAAACATAATTAAAGTAAAAGTACAGAACGTCAACATATTAAATTTAAAAGCTAATATTAAAATAGAGTTAATATTTAATAAGGTAGCCATGCGTTACAAAGCTGTATGCTGATAGTCTATATTTAACTGTGTAAAACTAGGAGAGTTTTCCCAAAGAAAAATGTATTGTTTAGCTGATTATCAAAGACTCTGTGATAGATTATCCATTTCACAAAAATAATATAGATATCTTTTTAAATATAGTAATAAAAACATACTAGCGCCTTTTAAATACACTATTACTTACCAGCCCTTTTCATATTGTACTATCACAGACACTTTGGAATTGGTTTAAAAGCACATCATTCATTATTCAAAGCTCATCTTTGCATATTATTCCAGCTCAAGTCTGCCAGGCTCCCTGTGAAATCGTTCACAAAATTGATAACAGCAGACACACATGCAATAAAAAGATAGCCTTGGGCATCCAGAACTCCCATTATGCAGATCAAGCCGCAATTTTCTCTAACAAAGCCTGCCCTGATTCAGGACTGGGTGTCATTTTATTTATTTATTTAGCCCTCTTCTGTTTCGTGTGTGGGTTGTGTGTGTGTTTTTTAAATCCTCCCTTGCCATTCAAAGGCAGGCTGGGAGGGTTGGACTGAAAGGGGGTTCAGAGAAGTGATGCCTGAGGCAAGGCTAGTAGGGGTAAGTTTCCCTCCTCTGCCTCTTCCAGGCTGGGAGGCTCCTTCCTGAAAGCTGGCATCCCAGCCTGCTGGTAGCCTGCAAATCCAATTAGCTCCACTCTATAGAAACTCAAACTAATGATCAGTCAGCTTAGACACGCGAGAGCAAGTGGAAAAAAATCCAATTAGGCTCCTCTCCGCCTCCCAGAATTACCAGGCCGGTGCAGTTCGGGAGGCCGGAGTCAGCCCCGTTTGCCATGCACCCCGCCTGCTCCCCATGGCTAAGTGCTGGGGCCTGGCTGCTCGCTTGGAGTCGCCGCCGCCCCTCTCAGTTTTATTTTTTAAACAAACTCTTCACTGCGATGTCACTTTTCAACCCCGATTTCTGCTCTCGGGGCACGTGCTGCGAGGGCACCGCTCTCCCCTGCCCTCCCTTTTTAGCCCATGGCCAGGGCTGGCTAGGTTGGGGAAAAGAATATTTAATAGTCATATTTATGTCGTCGTAAAAGCCTCCAAGCAGCCAGGCTCCTGGGGAATGAGATGAATCCAAGACGGTGGGGCTATTTTTCCCTTAATCGGATTAGCAGTGAAAGAAATACCCTTCAGATGCCATCTCGGCTGCCTCTTAACATGGCCAGCCAGAAAGATGCGTCTCCTTAATTGATAAGTACTCTCAATGTCGAACAACTGCTTTGCAATCGGCTTGTGTCGGTTTCCATGATAAATCTCTACTTTACCTCCCCCGGACTTGAGCATTTTCAGAGTCAAAGCTAATGGGTCATTAAAATATTAAATACTTCAGCTCAAAAGTTCATTCGGAAATCCAGCAAGCTGAGCCTAAGTGGGTTGGGAGCAGCGGGGTCTGTTGTCCAGCGAGGAGATGATTTCGAAATTCACCTGGATCCGTGATTGTACCTGCACCTGACACCCATTAAAATCTGTCTGGATCTACCGCAGTGTAGCTAGGCTTCAGAGGGGGGAAATATCCATGTCTGTGAGCTAAAATAATCCAATCTCAATTGCATCTCTTATTAAAATCATTTATTTGGAGGTTCCCACCCACCCTGTATTTTCCTGCTAACTGATCCTGAGCATCGATCATTCAAAGTTAGTTAATAGGGCTCTGGTTCCTTGATTGATTTTGCCAAAGCCTTTAGAAGCAGGTAGTGATTTTATACCCTGCCACCTCACCGGTGCACTTAGATATTTCTTAAAAGAGATTCCAGTGAAAAGAGAGTTTCTAATGGCTAGTCGCTCTTCTTTCCAACTCCTCCAGAGCTGCCCCTTTGATATTTATCTGGAGCCTGCAGCGACACGTAAATCCACCAGAAATTAACAAACTATCATATTATTAAGGGCTTCTGCTTTTAAAGTTTCCCATTCCTGGAAATTAACATCTGTTTGGTTGCGTGCGAGTCTCCTGGGCAGCCGCTTTATGACATTTTCGGTGCGATCAATGGACTGCCAGGAAGAAGAAGAAAAAGGCGTTATTTGTGTGTGTGTGTGTGTTTCTCTCTGTGTGTGTCTCACTTTATTCCAAACCTTCCACGGCAGTTGCTTACAAATGGTCTTGGAATTGAATTCTATCAGTATGGGGATCTTTGTATAGGGTGAGAGGAGAGAAACATATACAGATCACGGATAATTCCGGACAGCCACTAATACACCAAATAGCACTTTTTACAATCCTGGATTTAGGAACAGCAGGTGAGATTTAACTGTCCATGTTAGCAATAAAACAGGCGTCCTCTAATTTTCTTTCAAGAAGACCCAATGGCATCACGCTGTCCTCAGTACGGTACATAAATCCATGCATTAAGATTCCCTTTGCTTCGATGCATTTCTTGAAGTTGGAAAAGGTCTTTAATAATCGTTTAAGTATCACTGTGAGGGAAAATGCATCGGGCTATTTTTTCCCTATCCTTGAATAAATTGTGACTTAAAACCAAAACCAAACCAAAAAAAACCAAAAACAACAACAACAAAACAAACAAACAAAAACAACCTCGGAGATTTGAAACGGAAAAAAAAATGAATACAAAATACCCCTACAATAAAATAGGGGTTGTGTTTTGTTTTTTAAGCTCTACATATTAGGATCATGAGATGTGGGGAAATCCTCCAACCTTGTCATTGAGCAAAATTGATCAGTTAGGATATAGTTTAGGAAACAAATATTGGAGGGTTGTTTTTTTATTTCGTTGGTTGGTTTTGTTTGTTTAAAAAAGAACACAACCCTGCTTTTAATTTATTTTCCTTTCTTGCCCTCCCTATTCTTCAGCATTTCGGTGCAATAAGTCCGATAACTCCACAGGTCTGTTTGCATTTACTGCTGCCATTTAAATTATTCAGTTTGTTGCGGTAATTGAATCCTAAGCTTTAAAAACTAATAAACTCTCTCCTTGTCGCTGCTTTCTGAAATCACAACATCAGCCCTAACAGGTGCTGATCAAATACTATTACATTCTATTAAAAGGAAAATTCTATTCCCTGTTTTCATTTCCCTTTATAAAAGGGAAACTAAGTAAATGCATTTGAACGTTATTTAATTTTTAACGCCTTTAGTCCAATTTGGACGTTAGGGAGCGTCTACAAACTCACTTAACAGTCGTGTACGGCAATAAGTTTGTTGACGTAAATTAATCCAAAACGGAATCTCTGTGTATTTTACATTGTTCCCCTCCCCCGCGCCTTTAATTTTATCTCCAAGAGAGGCAGCCCCACGCAAATATTGGGCCGGCCGGTCAAACAGAGAAAGAAATAGGCTATTGAAAACTAAAATAATTATGTTTGGAATTTGTAAAAACACAAACATAGGGGGAAAGCCGGAGGCCCTATAGTAATTAATTAGTTGCAATGTAAACACACACAAAATACAGTTAATAGACAGGGAGAAATGTTTCCCATTTAGTTCCTGAATTGGATTCCCCTCCCCTCCAGAGGTAAATTTAAACTAAATTCACAGTTTGCAAAAATCCCTTTCAAACCAAGATTCCTAGGGGCTGTGTTTCTCCTCTGACCCGCGCTCACCCGTGGGGTTTGCAATCTACACGAACCCAAGTCCAGGTCTGAGAGCTCGCTCTTTTTCCAACGGGTAAGCGTAGTTCCAAAAAGGCAGCGTTCTGTGGGCATATGTTTAATGACCTCTCATAAGGAATCCATGGGGGGGAAAAATTGGCGAGCATGTCCCTTTCCAGCTTCAGATAAATCGCAACGGGGTAAGATTTCAGGAGAGTTCCCTGAAGTGGTGCTTAATATACTGAGAATTAAAAAGCACCAAAAAGAAAAATGTGGGAGAAAAAGGGACCAAACTCTGGGCTGCAAAACCCAGGAATCCATTCTTTCCCCCCTTTGCTTTTTTTAAAAATAGCTCAAGTTCTACTAGCACCATAACCAGAGCCGATGAGCAGGTAAACATCCAGCAAAACTCTTCTCTGCATCTCAGTAAGGTGTTTACACGCTGCATAATATTTATAAACAGAAACAATAGGAAAGAGTTACATTACATTCTAAATTAATCCACCGAGGGGGAGAGGCTGTTTTGTCATTCCCATCCTGGAATTCTGTACAACTAGCATGTTAGGTAATAAACAAGGGGGGAGGGGAATGCCTCGTAATTGCAAAGCTTTGTTAAATTTCAAATCGCTAATTTCTAAGGACAACAATCTCAGATGCTATTGTAATATCCGCCACACATTATCTTAGCTAATAAATTTGACCTATTGTTCGTTTGTTAAAATGATGTCACCTTGGAACAGTCCCTAAGCTCCTATTTCAATGAATTAGGCCTTTATTGAAATCCGGGAGCCAATGGGAGGAGAGAGGCTTGTTTATTGCGTCCAATGGCAGCTGCAGGACAGAAATTAGAAGCAGAAACTCAAGGTTTGGTTCAAAAAAGATGACACAGAGCCTGTCGGGCTGGACCACTCTTGGCAAAGTTTCAGTCTGACATACACCAGGACCTACATGGATCTACTGTAAAGGAAAGCGAGCGTTTTATAGGGGAATTCATACAGTTTTGAGCCAATATTTCTATTCACCAAGGATGGATCAGCCAACGAACACACAGACCCAGCATCAACACGAACCCATCAGCTTTGGAATTGATCAGATTTTAAATAGTTCTGATCAGGAAAACTCTTCCCAGCCTGCCCCCAGAGGATCAGACAACACAAATTACCTGGGAAGCCCTGTGAGCAGAACAAGTGCCCCTTATCCTTCCCTTCCAGCTTCCTTCCCTGGCATCGGGGCGCCTTTTGAAGACTCTGGATCTTACAGTGTGAATCTGAGCTTGGCTCCAGCTGGAGTGATCAGGGTGCCAGCTCACAGACCCATCCCTGGGGCTGTGCCACCTCCAATTTCTAGTGCCATCCCAGCTATGCCAGCTGTACCCAGCCTTGGCAGCCTCAACTTCCCTTGGATGGAGAGCAGCAGGAGATTCGTAAAGGACAGATTCACAGGTAAGGGCTGATTTTTAACACGACCCTGAGAGTCTCGTTTTACCAAGAAGTTTTCTGCTACAGCCAAACTGCACTAAAACAGCATAAAAATGTGTCTGGGTTTTACCCTTCCAGGTTATTAGAGCCCCCACATCCGTTACTGCACCTGGCGCAGAAAAGGAAAAGCTTTTAAAAATAGTGGGTTAGCTTCTTTGGGGCGAGGGTAGGAAGCATTACCTTGAACCCACTAATTAAGAGAAATAAATGTTCGTTACAGTTTTTGTGCCCACTGTAACGATTGCATATCCCTGCACTAACTGACCAGCAACCTTGTATGGGTTGTGTGGCCATCAGATGCAGTAAGGACAGACAAACACACAGGAACTGCGCGTTAGTTATTCCCGTATCACTGCTGGCAGAACAGACATTGCAGCCGGTTCTGGATCGCTCTGAAATTTCCATTCAGAAAATCTAATTGCCCAGATCTCGTTTTTAATCACAATCAAAGAGGGGTGGAAATGGAGTGGAGGAACTCCAGTAATCCCCATCCATAATCCGATTAGACAGTGTGTCCTGAAGAATCTAAACCTTGGATGATAATAACGGCGATTAGCATTTAAATGGGTGTAAATAAAGAGGATTCGATTTTAAAGAGAGAGAGAAGTGGGGAAACTGAGCGCCAGATACAGAATATAATCTGAAGCAAATGCTCTGAACATTGCACATCTTCTTGCAGGTTTGGCTACTGTATCTGTGGACGATGAAGTGATGGGGGGGGGGGTAAATAAAGTGTAATACTTAGAGCAGAGCATTGGCAAGGATCTCCCCGCCCCCTGGAGAAATTCTAGTTTTGTTTTTGGGAAAGAGGAGAGAAAAGACGAAAACCCCGACATTAAAATGAAGAGGGATGTGCTCCATACCCCTGGGGATGGGAAGCCCATGCAGCCCCTTCTCTCCTTAATACAATAAGAACCCAAATCCTGGTTCCTCCCGTGTCCTGGGAGCTCTGCTCTCCCTTCCCAGGGCCGTGCCCTGTGCCCTGCTCCTGGGCTGCCGATCCCGACCAGGCCCTGCAGCCTGAGCAGGACTCTCGCTCTATGGCGATTGCCTGGAGGGAGCAGCCGGCCTGGGGGCAGAGGGCAGGACTGGCAGGGGGTGCTGGGCTCTCACCTGCGGTTCTGTTTGTCCCCCGGGCAGCGGCGGCCGCGCTCACCCCCTTCACCGTCACCCGGCGGATCGGGCACCCCTACCAGAACCGCACCCCGCCCAAGCGCAAGAAGCCGCGCACCTCCTTCTCCCGGGTGCAGATCTGCGAGCTGGAGAAGCGCTTCCATCGGCAGAAGTACCTGGCCTCGGCCGAGAGGGCGGCGCTCGCCAAGTCCCTCAAGATGACGGACGCGCAGGTCAAGACCTGGTTCCAGAACAGGCGGACCAAATGGCGGTGAGTCCGGGCCTAGCTGGGTGAGCCCCTCCCGGGACCTTTGCCCTCCTCTGGGCTTCTGTTCCTGGCTCCCCCCATGTAACTCCTGCGCCCTCTTCTTATTGCCCCTGACTTACCTTTCCTATGTCCCCCTCCGCCCCGCCCCGCCCCACCTGCCAGCTCCCAATTACCTCCCTCTCCCCTCCCCACTCCTCCCCCCTCTGCCTACTCCCATCTCCCCAAAGTCCCTGGCTGCCCCTTTCCCCCTCCCTCCCTTTCCTGCCCGCCTCATTTCCATGGAGGGCAGCAGGGTTTCTTTCTCCTACTCCTGGCCCCAGGCTCAGCTGCGGCCGCTCCCCATCTAGCCCCGGTTCTGCTCGGTGTATCTCTGTCCGTTTGCTCCTTGCAAAGCGAAAGCTCCATCTTTCCCGCAGTAACTGCCAGGGTCCGGGCGGGTCTTCTTCCGGGGAATCGGGCAGATCCTTGAAAGCTAACGAGGGGTAAAAATGGGCCCCAGGCGAGGTGTATTCTCCACTTTTATGCCATGCCCGCCTGGCAAAGGCAGATATCAAAATTGGTAGATCTGCAGGCAGGGAGAAGCGCTGTCACCTCTACACCTGCTAAAAGGGCGAACCTCCTGCATTAGACGCAGGGAAAGACATTGCATAAAGAAAGGATATTTTGCTGTTCAACTTCGCCCAAAAACGATTTAATACCGAGAAACCAGCTGGTCTGAATTGTAGAAATTGCCGGGCGTCCCTGGCGCGGCGGATTTAGAGTCGGGCTGTTTTAAAAAATGTGACATTTCGCTAAACCAAAGCAGGACATATTATTAGCCCGTCCCTAAACGAAGTAAAGACCGTTGTTCTTCGTCCCGTTATTAAGACTATATGAACGTAAACATCTAGAAAGTGGCTCCATACCCTGATTTTCCGTTTCTTTATATTAAAAATTGACGAAGGTAATTCGTAGCAGGAAAATTATCTCTAAAAATGTCACTTGCTTTGTCCTGATTACAGAAGGACCAAGAAAAATGATCTGTTTTGGTTTCCTTTTTTTCCCCTCTCTCCAGGATGAAATATAGGTGAACAACCCTTTTAATTAAGATTTTAAACCAGCAACATTTCACTCGAAATCTTCACTGCAGGAAAGTGGTTTTAGATGATTTCATCAGAAAATATGAATGCACTTTTTATCCATTCGCAGCTGGTCTGAAAAATAGAAAATAGAACATTCAAGGCGATGGATTATGGTGCATCCTGTGTTTGCTAATTGGCTTGCCTCCTTTATTTTCAACACGTAGAAAATATGGGATTTGATGTAATTATCTGCCGTATAAAATAACTTTCGGAAATACCCTGTGTCTGTAATTAGATTCCTCCAAAAATCTTCTCGCGCAATTCGATTGAAATATTATTTGGAAGAATATGTGTTCGTTTTCTGGTGTAAAGGGCCGGGTTGTGTTCGGGATATTTTTACCTGTTTAAAATGGAAATAAATTCCCAAAGTACAGCCCTTTCTCTTGCATGTTAGCATGAAACATCCTGAATTAGAGCAATAAACACCCACAATTCGTAGCTAATAGTTTTACCCACTATATATAATATTGCTTACAAAATTATTGGTTTCTTATAACTGGGGTTATGATATTTTTAAGCGATTGCGGTCAGATGTAAGGAAATTTCAAGCCTTGCAGCAATTATTGTAGTTACCGAAGAGTATCGATAATAATGCCATAAACCGAGCGAGACGTTCAGACATATATATTAGTGGCACGAAAAAAACGGTAATGAGCCAATTACCTTTGAAATGTCATCTCAACACTTCGCACACAAACCCAATAGACTGATAAATACAGCAGGCACTGGGATGTCAGAATGGAGGGCACTAATGCTAATTTAGTAGTAGCATGAAGTGAGGATTTTTCCCAGGGACAGAGGCTGCAGGGCCCTTTGTCCTGTCTCTGGGAGCACAGATACAGTGCTGGTTCTTTTGTCCTGGCTAACGCCATGTAAATCGGAGGTTCCCCTTCTGCAGCTGCATGGCAGATGTTAGAACAACTTGTTAGAGACGCAGGCGTTAAACGAGAAGAATACGTCTCTGTATCTACATATGGGGTGTGTGAGAGAGACAGTGTGTATAAACTGAACAGACAAGGTGTGCTGCTCTCTAAGTACACACACCTCGAAAGTGCAGTGTGGCCGGTATGGAGCCGATTCCCAGCCAGGGTTTGGGTTGCGCTGCAGTTGTGTTGGGGGCAGGCTCGGGAGAGGCCCAGGCTGCTGGGGCCAGCGGTCTGTCCTATCCCGGGCAGGGCCCCGAGGCAGACACTGCAGTGCGCCCCAAACATCTCGCTGCAGCACGAGGGAGGCCCCAGTGGTTTGGGGCCGGCCGGGTGCTGCAGAGCTGGCGCACGTGGGGAGAGGGGCTCAGCACCCCAGGCGAAGATGCCAGGAGGCGCTGCCAAGCGCCCGGCACCCTGTTTGGGGCGCTGCGTGGATAACCGGCTCTGTGTTTGCACAATGCCGAACGAGCGCGTTTTGGTTTGATCCCTGCCTGGCTATCTGGGCAGAACCCCCCCCCCATCCCCAAGATCTGGGGAAAAGGGCTCAGGAAAGGGGGGCGGTGGACACCAAACACCTGTCCCAGGAAAAGAAATATCTCCTCTCACTCCCCAATCATTCAGACAGGGCGCCCAGGCCGGGCACCAGGACTCCTGTCCCCATGGTACGTGAGGCAGAGCCGGGTTGGGGAGAAACAAAGGCGTGTGGCAGCCAGGCAGGGGGGTGCCAGCTGCGGGCTCCTGAACTGATCTGTGTTGTGTGTGTTTAGGAGACAGACCGCAGAGGAAAGGGAAGCGGAGAGGCAACAGGCGAGCAGGCTGATGCTCCAACTCCAACACGACGCTTTCCAGAAATCCTTGAACGATTCAATCCAGCCCGACCCCCTCTGTCTACACAACTCCTCGCTCTTTGCACTGCAGAACCTCCAGCCCTGGGAAGAGGAAAACTCCAAGATCCCACCTGTTACCTCGCTCGTGTAAAGACTTGGGGTCGGGGCGGGAGGACAGACAGACAGCGCCTCCCCCACCTCTCCCTGCATGACCTAAGCCGGGCACGAAGCAGAGTTTGGCGGACAGTTTGCTCCAGCGAAATGACTGGTCTCTACAAGGGGTGGGCCGAGGCCAGCATCGGGCTAACTGTTCCCCCCCGCGCCGAACTGTTCCCAGTCCGCAGCCTCCCGCCTACAGCAAGTGGTCTGCGAGATGGTGGCTTTAGAGCTAGGTCGCTCTGCGGGATGTTTTTGTGAACGCGCTTCTCCTTTAAGCCGGGGATCCTGGGCTTGTCAGACGGAAACTTGGACAAAGGGCTCCCGGAGAGATCGCTGGTGCCCCCCAAATCTGCCCCAGTGAATTTGCGGAGGGGATTAAACTTGAGTTTACAAACCCATGGAGAGTGTTTGCCTCTGGAACGGGTGCATGAACTTTGCAAAGAGGGTTTGCTGGGTAGCCCTGGAAGGAAGACGGGATCTCTGATGGCCAGACTGGGTGTCATTTCCCCGAAAGGGGCTGGGGAAATAATCTGGAAGCGAAAGCAATTGCCAGACCTATTACTAACGTCACCCCGTTTCTTCCAGGAGGGTGTGTAACGCTCGCAGGTTATTCTATAGCCCAGGACAAAATAATTACCAGAGTATTATCCTGGAGAACTGGACGCTTTATCAGCTCCATTTGTAAATTCATATCGCTATCCCGTTAGGAAAGGGAAATGTCACTTTTCTTTGGTAAGAAGTGTTAAATAATTTAATTTATTTCTGCATTGAGATTTCGGGCACTATTAATATGGATATATAATAACTGGATTATTTATTCCAAAATTGGAACATAAGTATTTATGTTGGCTGTGGAGCAAAAGGCTATTTTCCCCCTATTTTTAGGAGATTCTAAATATATATATCACTTAGCAGAGGAAACTAAATGGAACTTGTGACTCATTAGCTTAGGAAAGCCTATTAAACTGAAAAGCAGTAGCTTCCATCTGTCCCAGGTGAAGTTAATGTCATCTGTAATTTATTCACCATAGTAATAAGGGCTCCTTTCAGGCAACGCACTCTTTATTTTGTCCTAACCTCCTTCTAAGCTTAGCACACAGAAAGCAGCACCTGAACCCGACATCTTTTGCCATCGATTCTAGAGAAAGCGCCTTATGTTTCATAATAAAGAAGATCTGGGGTTGACACCGACCATGTATAATACTTTGTACTTGCTGAGATCTGTAAATAAACGTTTTCTTTAAAAACGCCTCCTGTTGTGTGTGTGTGTTTCGAATTCCGGGTGGGAAGGGGAAGGCAGCCAGAGCCGAGTGCCTGATCTTGGGGGAAGAGAGAGGACTCGAAAACCACAGGGCCACGTTCCTACCTCGGGGAGGGCAGAAGGATCAACTCGGGAGGGGGACTGACTAAAACCAGCTACTCATACCTGATCAGGAAGGGAAAACCCTGGGGGAGGCGGGCACGCACTAAAAAGGACTTGAGCGGAGTTGATCTCTGGGCAGGATCTTTAGAGATCAAGCTGCTATAAATTATTTAAGTCAGTTGCCTTTATAATAGTAGACACTACAGAGTGATGCTTCAAGAATGGTAGATGAGGAATTAATAATCAAGTGATTCAAGTTCAATACAGAGAATGGGATTTGGTCCTGCTCTCAGAGAGCTCAGCTGCCAATCTGAGTAGGAATGAGCCCACGATAGACAGAGAATATTCACTAATTCGATTTATTAGGAGAATTAGTAAATAACTATATTTAAATACTGGGCCTGTGAATATCACTGGCCAGGCACTGAACATACATGGGAAAGAGATGAGGATTATATTTGTAGAAGTATTAGTAATTTAATGGTCAGTATTACCAAAGGATCTGGCACATAAGGTGTGAATTTTACAAGCTGTATTTAGCAGGCATGAGTGACATCAGCACAGGTAGTTTTCTGACTTTGTTTTTACTGTGGGATGCATAGCAGGGCTTTAGAAACCCTGCAGATATTCTAGGGGGATAGAAGCACATTGGTGCAGACATATGGATCAGCTATTTAAAATAAAACACACTTGTGTCTTTTTAGTGCTTAAGAAATCATTTGAAATCTGCCTGCTTGCTATGCTGGGGTGTGATTCTGGGGCCTGCATTAGACTACCCCACATGCTGCTTAGGCGGTGGGTGGCTTTGCTCAGCCCCCAGGCATCCCTGTTTGGTGTACATGGCCAGAGGGCATACTGGAAGTGAGGAAGAGGTGTGGCCTCCAAGGTGACTCATGGTTCATGCTGGAGATGCAGAGGGCCTGACTCCATACTCTTTGTGAGATAAACACCCATCGACTTGCATGGGAGTAAGGGCTGCAGGATAGAGTCCTAAATGGCTGCATACTATGAGTGTGATTTCATGGACTTCATTGGGAGCAGAGTTAGGCTGAGCCTGAGTGCTTTTGAAAACCCTACCCATCGCCACCAAAGTGACATACGCAGCCTGTCCCTGGGGCCCTAGGCAGACATCTCCCTCCGAAGTCCAAGCAGCTTCATTTCCTCTCTGACAGTTGGTGACCAGCCTTTACTAACTACGCATAAAAAACCCATATTCCACAGCTGAAACAACCAACCAGCCAAGAATAAATGTAAACAACATCCCTCACACATGTGCCATCCCTTAGTACCGGTGTCAGATCTGGGGCAGTTGACTGATCAAATCTGCACCTCATGCAGGAGCCATAGGCATATCCTCCTGCATGGGAAGTCCATCCATAACAGCCATGTAGGAAGGTGGGGCTTTTTCTACCTCTATAAGTGCAGTGGAGTTAGTTTATTAGCATACACAGAATTTTTCGTAGGCACAGTAGCAAGCCCTAAGGTTTCTGTGCACTGCGGGGTCAGGCTCCTTTCCTAGATTTAGTTCTTGTAGCTAATTGATCATTATTATATATAGGGAGCGAATGTGCTAAGGTTTTCTGTAATATATAGTATGGATAAGCAACTAAAATGGATCTGTGACTTCTGAGGCTTGCAAAGAAAGCTCTTAAAAGCAAGGCGTTTAGATCTCTGCAAAAACCTCAGAGATAACAAAAATGATCTCAGTCAGGTAAACTAATGGGCACCATTTAAAAAAAAGTTAACATTTGCCACTCTAAAATAATTGCAGCACCACATTATCTCCTGTTCTAAGTACCGGAAGCTACTATGGTTACTGCAGCAACCTGGGCAATGAATGCAGTTTTTTTAATGGCACACATTAGGTGGGATTTATATACATATTTCATGGGGGGGGAAAAAACCCCACACATTAAAAGAACATTGTTAAGGTTGTAAAGTCAAGCACTTCAAATGTGAAGGAATGCCATCATTAAAGTTACCTGTGCAACCTTAATCCTATCCCCTGACAACATGAGAAGGACACGTGTCCCAAGCAGCTCCTGGTGATAAACTGCATCTCCAATCACCTGCATTCTGCCCTCTAACCTGTCTCAGGCAGGAGCACGTTTAATATCTCAAACCTCTGAGCCTCTTTCAAACATATTCCAGTAAAACAAAATCAAATGGATCCTGCCACAATTATTTCCTTCTCCCCAAATCCTTCATGTATATCAGGTAAAAGGAAGGACTGAAAATATCTAATGGTCCAATGGTCAAGGCAAGCAGCATTCAGTACTGGACCAGAGACAGTTTAGATGTGGAATATCTTGAGAATGACCAGGGCGAGAAATGCCTATTATAGCATCCTGGAAACTGGGAATTTCATCATCTCCAGTGATGTGTATGGCTAGCCTCTAACCTGGCCTGTTTGTGAGATACCGGGTTGTAATCACAACTATCAAGTCAAAGAAAAGTTGTCTTGGAACATTTTTAAAGAGGTAAAAAAGTTCTAATTTTTGGGCCTATACTCTGATGGTACCCCAAATCACTTGGTTTTACAGGCACTGGGCCTGGGATATAAGAAAACTAATCCACGTCTAAAACAAAAATGTTAAACTCGGACACATTTCTAAAATAAGTTTTCCCTGAAATATGGCATAAAGCAAAATACTACAGTGGTGTGTGAGGGTTAAAGAGGTACTGACATCTGTCTGAGCTGAACTGCATAATCTACATATGACTAAGCCACATATGAGTAAGGCAGTTATCCCAAACTCCTTCCCAGGAAAAATATTCTGCCAGACACTATAATATATTCACTTTCTCTGTATGTATCTGTATGCATTTACACAAAGATGTATATAAAATGTTTGTGTGTGTTTACACAAACAGGTATCCAAAAACATATGCATGTGTGGGCGCACGTATTTACACCTGCACAGTGTATGTGTATAGGTGCATCTGCACCCTTTGCCTCACAGAACAGGTGTACAGGGCCTGAAGAACCTACTCCATCTACTGGGCTGCAGCAAGTTCTGCCAAATGGTTCCATAGTCGCTCCCCAGTCTAGGAAGGAGAATTGCTGCCCCCAGCCCTCCATGTATTTGCCAAGAGCACGGCTTGGCTACTCAAACAGGGTGCTAGTCTCTAAAACCAGACTCCCTTTGTACAGTGCGGCCAACTGCTACTGCATAGGCCTCTGCAGGGGTGGAAGTTTACAAAAACTACATTTTAGAAACCTCTAATAAACTAAACAAGTTTCCCCAGACATAAACAGATCACAGATTTAAGGCTGAATATCTTGTGACTTACCATGGTTAGAAACAAATGCTTTATTCTACCGTTAAGAGGGATTCCTGTTTTTTTAATGGTATAAGAGCCAATCTTTAGCCATTAGGGGTCTCAAGGTATTGGAGTTTAAACCTCTCACTGGCCGAGGACTGAATATTGCCCATCCTGGACCTTGGTTCAGTATCACTTTGAGAAAAATTACACATTTATTGCAGGGGGTGGGGGCGGGCTGGAGGGGAAGAAGAAAAAAGGAAATATTTATCTAGCATCTTTCTTTCTTTTTCCTGGACTGGTGGCTGTTTAAAGCTTATCCAGGGTTACATCTATTAGCAATAGTCCCAGGGGAGATGGTTGAGTAGGCAGAGTGAAGATAAGATTGGAGAGACAGTCCAAGGTGCAAGATAAATGCAGTTTAGCATATGATTCTGCAATATATCACATGGTTATCATCACCATACATGTAATATGTGTGTCTATATAGAATATATATGAAAAACCCATATGTTTGTTGATTTAAATATACAAAAGTCAGAAAATGAAAAGTTTAAGGTTCTTGGAGTAACAATTTTCCCACATGCCACACCTTGTATAGTTGATGTATATTTTAACCTTTAACAACATAAGTATTAATATATTAAGCTACAACATTCAAAAACAGCAATTATCTGCAATGTGACCAGATTAGCCTTATTCTTAAACTTCTAACTGTAAAGATACATTAACAGGCATTGTATTTTAATTTCCCTGTTATTTTTTAAAAGCAGCCTTAAATCACACAGTGTCAACTAGCCGAGCTTACGTAAAAATACTCAGATAACACACAGCAGGCTGAGTTATAATGCATAATAATACCTTGCTCTTATGTAGAGCTTCTCATCAGATTGTGAAGCACTTTACAAAGGTTAGTATCATGACCTCCATTTGACAAGTGGGGAAATTGAGGCACAGAGAGCTGAGGTCTGACTTGCCCAAGGTCATGCAGCAGCAGACCTAGGACGACAACCCAGGTTTCCTGACTTCAACTTCAGTGCTCTATCCACTAGGCAACCTAATCCCCAGCAATGCCAAGTGCTTGCATAAAGTGCTGAACACCCTTAGCTACCCCTGAAGTTAGTGGCCTTGTTTTCACTGCAAAGTTAACTTGAGTTGTAACTCAAGTGTTAAGGCAAACTCTTAACTGGAGCATGCTGTGCTTGTCACTCAAATTGGCCGGTCCATCCGGGAGTGCAAGCTACAGCTCCAGGGAGCACTACTCATTAGTTGCTAGCGCAACCATACTTCAGTGTGGATGCAGGCTAGTTCCATTTCATGCTGTCAGTCCTCCAATACCTTCCCACAATTCCTCCTGTGTGCTCAGAAAGGACAGACAAGTTCTCCCAATGTGGGAAAAAATTCATTGAGGGGCTCAACTTACTGCTGCACAAAGAACCCCGGGATGTGCCACCACCAGAAATTAGAGTGCCATAATACAGTGCCAGTATGGACACAGCAGTTGAAGCATTATCATAGTGTGATATCAAAGTGTGGTCACTCTCAATCAAGCTAGAGTAACTCGAACGTAGGTAACTTAACTTGACTGCAGTGAATACAGATCCTGAGAGAGTTGATGGAGTTCCTCATAGGATTGGGTTTCAGTTCATTGGTGTCTGTTGCTGACCATTGTCAGCAATTGCACAAATCCTAGTGTCTGCATTCCTGAATCTATGTGTAACCCACATGCATGCATTGCAGTTATTGGTATAACTAAGGGCAGAAACAGTGTGTGTGGGGGGGTTGTTTTGGGGGACTCTGTGTGCCCGTAGACATGCCAGAACTAAGTTCTGCTGGATGAGCCAGAATCATCCTGAAATTGGGTCTGACAGGCACTAGGTGTGCTCATTAGCCATCTGAACAGGGCCGGCTTCAGGCACCAGCCCACCAAGCTTGTGCTTGGGGCGGCACCTGGAGGGGGACGGCGCGGCGCTCCGGCCCCCGGGGAGAGCGGGGCCACGGCCGGGCTCGCCTCCCTCCCCCCGGCTCGCCGCCCTGCCCCCTGCGCTCTGGCCACTGGGGGGAGAGCGGAGCCCCCGCCGGGGCTCGCCACCCTCCTCTCAGGGCTCCGGCCGCCCTCCCCACCCCCCCGCAGGGTGGCAAAAAAGCCAGAGCCGGCCCTACATCTGAAGCTAATTGGATGACTTCCATTGTGGGCAAGCAGCATGGCAGGATACACCCAGAGGCATTCTCTGAGAGTGGAACCAATAGGAATGCCAGGGGAAGGGGAGGAGTTTATAAATAGAGGAATGGGAACCAGTCTGAGGAACTCAGTGGTGGAGCAGCACAAGGACCTACTGTTGGGATTGTGTTTCAGGGACTTTGTCCATTTGTTGGCTTTAGACTGCAGGATGCTGCACCCTGCTGGAGAAGAGGACTAGGATTGCTGCAGGCTGGGCAGTGACAGACTGACCTTCCAGAGACTCAAAGTGAGTTTGAAGGAGTCTGTGGGACCATCATTTGTCTCCCAGACTTTAAGGAACTGGGTAAGTGGAGAGTAAGTATGCGCATGCAACTTGTGATAACAACAAGCATTACATTTAGGGGAAGCTCCCTGAAAGTGTTGTCTTTAAACACTTTCTTTAAAAGAATTGTTATCAACACTATCACAATTGTTTTCAGGGTTACAAGTAAAGTGTTGTATCTATGGATGTAGATTTAGTAAGAGATTTTAGGAGATTGTGTCACTCTCCTTCTGTCAGAGATTTAACTCTGTATAATAATCCATGGATCTAGATAGGTATTATGACAAAGTTCCTCCTCTATCTTGGTGAGTCCTGCACTTATTGGCAGATTTTCTTGCCACAGAGATTCACCATGTGGGTTGGGGAACAGCCCAGAGACCTTCCCCTCTGGAAGAACCCACAGTCCAGGTCAATTGGGAGGTTTGGGGGGAACCTGGGCCTGCTCTCTACTCTGGGTTCCAGCCTAGGACCCTGTGGACTGCAGCTGTCTATAATGCCTCCTGTAACAGCTGCATGACAGCTACAACTCCCTGGGCTACTTCCCCATGGCCTCCTCCAAACACCTTCCTTATTCTCACCACAGGACCTTCCTCCTGGTGTCTGATAATGCTTGTGCTCCTCAGACCTCCAGCAACACATTCCCAGCTCCTCACACTAGCACCACAAACTGAAGTGAGCTCCTTTTAAAACCCAGGTGCCCTGATTAGCCTGCCTTAATTGATTCTAGCAGCTTCTTAATTTGCTCCAGGTGTCCTAATTAGCCTGCCTGCCTTAACTGGTTCTAGCAGGTTCCTGATTACTCTAGTGCAGCCCCTGCACTGGTCACTCAGGGAACAGAAAACTACTCATCCAGTGACCAGTATATTTGCCCTCTACCAAACTCCTGTACCCCACTGGTCTGGGTCTGTCACAGTATATAGACATAGCAAAGTCTGGAAAAGACTAAACTCTGGTCTGTACCACTGCAGATAGATAAGGTGAAATACAGGAAGTGGAAAGAACTACTATACCTGACATTAGCATATTGCCTTTCCCAGAGCCATTACACATGTGTACCTGAATCCATGCCAGAAATGTCTATGACTTCATCTAGTTGCAGAGATGCAAGTTATAATGGCCTTAATTCAGGCCTTATACTATGGCCTAAATTCAGGAAAGCATTTAAGTATGTTTTTAAGTCCTATTCAGTACTTAATTACACACTTAACTTTAAGCACATGATTAAAGCACATGTTTTGCTGAAGAAGGATGGACGTAGGCAATGTGGCAGTTAAGTGATATTTAAGTCACAGTGGGACCTAAGCACATAAAGTTAAGCGGTTCCCGGAATAGGGAGGGACTGCTGAATCAGGGCCTATACAAGGAATGCACATGGCAGAACTCAGAATAACTAGAGTTTTGGGTAATTATTTCCCTCTTAGTGTCTGTCATGGTCTTTGCTCTTCAAACAAAAAATAACCGCACACATGTTGCTCTGAAAAAAACAAAACAATCCCAACAACACCCCCCCCCCCCACACACACACACCTCTGTATAAAAATCGCTGTATAATTTGGGTCTCTCAGCACAATGTGTTCAGGCTATTAGCTGCTACAAAGCAAAGCACAGTGATCAGAACTGTATCATCAGTTGTTTTCCCAGAATCAATTGGTTATTAGCTCCTCTTTGCCATTCTACGATGAAAGCAGAATCCCGTTAAACATGCAAACTGCACACTATTTTGAGGTCTCGGTGACAGAAGTGTTTTCCTCACTTCGCGATATAATAATTTTATTTATTTATAGCCAGCATAAATAATGCTGAGATTACACCTTGGATAGAAAAATACATGCTGCAAAGAAAATTATTTCCTTCACCCAATCTTCTTCATTGCTGAGCAGAAATTATTGAAAAATAAACATGGGGCCTGATGGTTGCTCATTGTGAGGTTCTGTAGGGAGAAGAGTCCAGGCCTGCAGGGCAGCTTACGCCTACATGCCATGGTAGGCTGCATGCATAATATCACATAGGCCCCTTGGAGATAAACTCCATAGTAAGTACCGCCTTGGAAAGCTGGATTGACAGCTTTTCTTGTGGCCCCAATTGATCCAGGAGTCCAAGAGAAGTTCCAGGAAGTGTCTGTGTGACTAGGTGGACTCCCCAGCCAGCTATAGCTATGGGCCTACTTCTCAGCTCGCTCCTGGACTTCAAGCTCCAGCTTTTGCCCTTGATCTGTGACTCCAATCCCAACTCTTGGCTTTGGTACTTGAACCCAATCTAAGCTGTCAGACTCAGACACTGGCCTTGACCACTAGGTCTGACCGCCCAAGCATTGGTTGTGACACGCACCTTGATGAGTGCTTACTCACACAAGTAGTCCTAATGTCCTCAGTTGAGTACGCATCAATGTAAGGATTGTGCAGTCAGGCACTAGATCATCCTTCCTATGGGTGATCCTATTACTAACTGTCTTTTTTAAAATTATGGGTTGAAATTCAGCCTCTAGCAGTAGGCCACACAGCAGTTCTCCTGCTGGTGTCAATGAAAGGTGTGTACAAAGATAGAATATTGGCCTTTGTATCATAACTAAACTTTCAGGCCCCGATCCTGTAAACACTTAGGTATGTGAGTAACTTTATGCATTGGGTTGAATGGGACTGTTCAGGTGGGTATTGTTAAATATTCACATGCATCCAGATTTGCAGGATCCGGACCTTGGTTATCATTCAAATTGTTTGCTATGTGTCTTATTGCCACATTCAGCCTAAGTCAGTGGGAAATATGCTCGCTTTTAGTTTTGCCATTATGTCTGTCCATTGCTTTATCTCTTTCCCTGTCCGTCTGCCTCGCTGTCTCTTTCATGTCCAGGGCCTTATCTCCCTTGAGGATTTTAACAATTCTCCCACCAGTGGTCTAGCATAGTGGCAGTGTTGGTATAGATAGGACACGGGCATTATTATCATTGTTATCTAGACCTTCTTGGTTTGACAACATGGTGGTAAGAGGACCTGGGTCTGGTCTATGCCAGCACCCTACCATTGGTACTACCAGCTGCATTGGTGCTAGATCAACAGTTGGAGATTCTCGGTGCAGGCGCAGTTCTTGGAGACACTGTGTCTTCTAGTGGCTAGAGCAGTGGACTGGGGCTAGGGAAAGCAGCGTTGTGGTCCTGGCACTGTCACTGACCTGCTGTGTGACCTTGAGCAAGTCTCCTCACTTCTCTTTGCCTGTGTTTCCTCTCTCACCATTTGTGTGTCTTGTCCATTTAGGTTGTAAGCTTTTCAGGGCAGGGACGGTCTCTTATTATGTGTTTATACAACTCTTTGCACAATGGGGCCTGATCTTGTTTAGAGCTTCTAGACACTGCTATAAATACAGTCCAGAGTCTTTCCTTTGACAGTTGCTGCAGGAAAGAAACACAATCCCTCACTGTGGGCTTCATTCCCACTGCTAACGTGATCATCAATGACATTGTTAATGTTGATTTTCAATGTGCATCATTAGTCTTCAGAGTTAATACTCTGATTAGAGAACTAGGGGGTGGAGGAGCTGACAGCTTTTAGAGCCATTGTTGCCAAACTGTCAGCAGATTCAGGAAGTCAACACTGTTCGCGGTTCGTGTTTGGGAGGTTTTCTTCACCACCAGAAGAGCTACAGACATTTGCTTCTTTAAAATGAAGCTTAGGTTCTGAAAAAACTGTGTGTCACCATAAGCCACACAAATTCATCATTAAGCCAAATCCAGCCAATGGGCTGGGTATTAAGCTGTGCCCCTCCTTCTTTTAAAAATAGTTTTTAGATAGAAAAAACCCAAATCTTAGGGGTCTGATTCAGAAGCGGTGAGTTATGTGTAAGTGCTGTCACTCTGGTGCGGTATCTTAGCTGGGGAACTCAGGTGAAATCCAACCCTGCATCATAGTGGATATGCTGCGGCAAACTGGCATGCAAGCAGGGGTCTGATTCACAATCTGCTGTTGAATGGCACATGAATTCTGAGAGACAAGGTAGGGGAGGCAATAGTTTTGATTGACCAAGAGACAAGTTTTCGTGCTCTTCTTCAGGTCTGCATCAGCTCGAAAGCTTCTCCCTCACCAACAGAAGGGGGTCCAATCAAAGATATTACCTCCCCACTTTGTCTTTCTCATATCCTGGAACCAACCGGGCTACAACAACACTACAAAC
This sequence comes from Malaclemys terrapin pileata, assembly GCF_027887155.1. Taxonomy (NCBI): domain Eukaryota; kingdom Metazoa; phylum Chordata; order Testudines; family Emydidae; genus Malaclemys; species Malaclemys terrapin. Next base: position 32,609,390 of record NC_071512.1, read on the forward strand.
GTTAATTCTGCATGCTCCAGTGACGCCAGCCCAGCACCAGTATGAAGTGATGTGCTCATGACAAGCCTAATATGGTGAGTGCCTGTGAGCGGGGTGGAGTACCAGTATGCTCACACTGGATCAGGTCAGGAAAGGGTTAATAGTTTGTCTTGGAGACAGGGACCCAGGCCAGCTTTGCCCTGCCTCTCTTGCCAGCCCTGGACAGGAGGCCCTGCCACTGGATGAAAATAAAAAGGAAAGAAGGAAGTTTTTGACTATTCTGACACCTCCTGGAGGTGAGCTCAGAACAGGGAATCCTGTGAGCCTGCAGGTCAGAGGTAAAGGCTTGGGCCAGCCATATTGTTCATTTGGGTGTTAATAATGTGATGCGCTTGGGAGGGAATTTTGACCTTACATTGGGTCTTAGAGCTGCGGACAAAGATGCCCACTCATGGGTTGCAAATGGCAACGTAGTCTGCAAATGCGTTCCCTGAACCATGCTCCTAGCACTAAAGGTTTCCACTGTACCTCTCACCTGCGATTTATGGCATGTCTGAGAGCATGTGGGTGGAGCACTTGCCACCCAACCCTTGTCATTCTTTAACAAGGATTGGCCAGGATACCTCGAGCTGGGTTCAGCACCCCTTGCTCATGTGGCTTTGAAGAAAGCCTTAATGATTTTGTGACCGTGCAGAGGCTGTGATCAGCACCTGCTCCTTGCTGAGCTTTGGTTATGCGCTAGGACACAAGTCACACCAGCAACCAACCTAGTTCCAAATAAAAACCTGCATACCACATAGGAAAAGTCTACATGTCATATATTGATTACCAGGAGCCTTTCTGCACTGTGCATTGACCTAGCCAGGGCTTGTCCCATGGGCACTAATCCAGATGGGTGCTAGACAGAATTTGGAAAATAAATGGGTGTTTCCGTGGCTCAGTTTGGCTCTCCAGATCTTGTGAAACAGGTGGATTGTTTGTGGAAAATGGGCAGGTTTATTATTGTGAAGTCTCCAGTCTATCCTCTTTGGGTCTGATCCTGTAGCTCCTTCCCCCGGCAAAATCCATCAACATTTTTTGCCCAAAGAGGCATGGAGCTCTTGCCGCCTTCCTTCTGCTTTGAGCTAGACAGTAGCAAAAAGTAACAAGGCTTCCACTGGGGGGCTGGACTGGGCAACATTCACGGCGGTATTTCGTCTGCAATATCACTAAGCTCGTTCAGGCTTATGAAAATGGAAGGCCACCAATCTGTGCCAAGTGAGAGTCCTTAGATAACTTGAGCTAGATTCCACAATACCCACCTCCTTCCAAATAATCCCATTCATTCTGCGGCCAGTATATGTTGCATTATGTACGCTGACTTTCATTGGCACACACAACATCCAAGCCATTAGTTCTGTGCATTTTGGATGCACTTAAGTTTTTTATTGCTCCTAGTTTTGTGTCATCAGCAAAGAAAGGTAAAGTTGATCTTGATCTAAATCATTGCCATGGATTATTGCAATTGATTACAACACAGAAAGAGAGCGTTTCAAGTTTCAAAGTTAGACTCTATTTTATTTCCCCAAGTAGTAATCTGTACTGTTTAAGTTATTGCACAAGGACTATATCTGTACGAACTGTCTATATTACATTCGTTGTTCAAAACATTTGTGTTAGTAGGTTTTTTTTCCAATTCTGTACATCATGCTACTTGTATTCCTTTTTTGTTCTGACATTATACAGTAGAAACACAGTGAACGTTGCTTATTCAATCCAATTACAGAAGAAAGGAAAAGATAAATCAGATTAAATGCTGAAGATGGGACAAACTAGTTCAGCAAAATTGTCTAGTTCACAGTATGTGGTCACCCTTGGATTATAATAATAATATTATTAACTGTTCATGTCATATAGAATGTTTCATCTTGAATGATCCCCAGGCACTTTACAAACTAAGGCTCTGATCCCACCAATGCTTCCACACACGCTTAACTCCACTTGAGTGAATAGCCTTGTGAAAGTCTATGGCCCAGATTCTCAAAGGTAGTTAGGCACCTAACACCCCTTGATTGCAATGGGCTTTAGGCTCCTAAATATCTTTGAGGATCTGGACCTGTGAGACTAAACATGTAATTCAATTAAGCATGTGTGTGTTTGCAGTACAGGGGCCTATGCTCTGCACAATGTACTAAATTCTGCCCTCAGTTACAAATATATGATCCCACTGAAGTTAATGGGGTTTCAGAGCTGAGTGCAGAATCTGGCCCAGCACGAACAACACTTATTTCACCCACCACGGAAATGAACCTGTTCCTGTGGTGGAAGGTGGTTAGCTGTTTAACAGAGCACAGCAACGCTGCATGTGCAAAGATTACTGTGTCCAGTGGAAATTGGGGAGGGAATTTAAGCAGTGTAAAGCAATTTTCTTAACTGCACACAACCTACTTGCCACCGGCAGACCAGGAAGCTGAGATATCAGAATATCATTTCAACTAGCTGGAAGGGGCAGGGGGTGGAGGTTGCTTTTTTTTTTTTTAAACAGGCTTGTTATATGGCAGTATTCATCTTCATTGTCCTTGTAAATAAACTATGGTAGAATAAGCACTTAGGCCTGGATGCACAGAAAGGAGTTAGGCACTGCACTGCAGTCTCTGTTTTAGGCTCCACTGTGATGCACAAAATGCCCATTGAACCTAAACTCACTCAGCATCTAAGATTTTGCAGTAAACGTTCCCTAGGCGCCTATGTTTCTGCCTCTGAGCACGCACATTGCTGCCTCCCGCTAGGTGTCCAGATGCCCAAGCCCCAGAGCAGTTCACAAACCAGGAGAAGATAGACACTTGGCCACGTAAGTTGTGCGAGGGACCCAATCCAGTTGATGAGCTCAGGGGTTGCCCCCCTGTAGGGGGATTCACACAAAACAGCCAGAGGAGAACTTTCCCTCATAACTCTCTGGCCCAAATGACTGAGAGAGAAAGCGAGTGATTGAGTGAGAGAGACCCTCTAGCCTGGTGGTTAGAGCACTTACCAGGATGGGAGAATCAGAGTCCTGTCCCCTGATCCAATGTCGTTCGTTATTTATCCACAGTGCAACAGTTTCCAGAGGGGAGACTGAGGGACTCCCTGCATCAGACTATCGCACAGCCTACTGGTCAGGGCATTCACATGCTAGGTGGCAGAGCCCTGGTCAAACCCCTTCTCCCCCTGAGGTGGAGTGGGGATGTGAACCAGGGGTCTCTTACACTCCAGGCAACCACCGGGCTAAAAGTTATGAGGGAAGTGGTCCGCCTCTTCCCTTTCCCTCCACACCCTCCAGCTTCTTGCAAAAATGGTAGAGATGCCTAACCCCAAAGAGAGATTCCCGGCTGTGAATCACCAGCAGAGCTAGGTACCTCCCTGCAGCCTGGATTTAAGCACTCGTCTCCATGAGAGGGGTGGGGCTTAGCATATCCCACTCCCGTTGGCATCCCCCATTGGCTAGTTTAGGTAGCTCCCCACCTAGCGTGCTGGCTTTTGTGAATGGCAATCCATGGTGCCTATTTTCCCCCCATTCATTGTATAGGAGCCTGGGCACCCAACTCAAGCTTTGTGTATCCTAGGAATTTTCTAGGTGCCTAAAAGTTAGGTGCTGGGTTGCTCAATGTGCCCACATCCAACTTCTTCCATGCATTCAGCCTTTACTGATAGGGGCCCAGGGATGGCGCATGAATGTCTACCATGCTACTAATGCTCAGCACTAATCTCACTTGGGCGATGCACCTCTGACCCCTGCCCACGCTGGAGCTAGTGGTCTTCCTTCCCTTCCTTTTAGCTTTGCTGGAATGGCAGGGGATCAGATCCACAAAGGTATTTAGCTGCCTAATTTCCATTAATTTCAGAGCTGGGGACCTAAATACCTTTGAGGATATAGGCCTGGGTGATTAACCGTATGGTGACTCCAGGGATTAGGGAAATGCTTTTTGATAAAGAGATAGAGATTTGAAATTGGGCTTGGGCCAAAACTGTTTCCATTTTGGATTTTGGCCTGGCTTAATTTTATGATTTTTGGTTCTTTTTTTTAAGGTTTCAGTTTTATTTCTCACTAAATTGAAGCCAATTTACCCCCAAATCCCCCAAAGTATAACATAAAAGACTTGACAAGAAATACGAAGTGGGGCCTTGAGCAGGCATTGAGTTCTCTGCCTCTGGAGAATCCCTAATTCCACGGCACTACTAGGAACCCTGCAGCTCCTGCACAGCTGAGTCCCACTTAGTGTGCTCCTCTACCTGATTTGTGTTTGCAAACAGAAATACTGCAGGTGCATTCTATTGAAAATGTGGCCCTACTTGTCTGCACCTGTAGCTCACAGTGAACATGTTACACAGTCAGAGGCACTGGAGCAGCTGACCGACATGGACTCTGCACCTGGAACAAGTCAGTCCACTAAATTACCAGCTGAGAAGGGTGCACAGAAGGGAAGGTAACTTTTTTGAATTTTTATTTTATTTTCTCATTCTCTCAGGTACCCCACAGGTCAGCACCACTACTGAAAGGGATCTGCTTGTGCTTATTGTAAGGGAATATACTTTGGCACAGTGGGTATGACTGGTGCACATTTTCATGGTCAGTTCCATCAGGATTTGCTTGGAGGTGAAGGTTCTTTTCTGTCTCTAAAGAGCCAGTATTCTAAAGTGGAGAGGCAAAACAAAGCAACTTGTTAATAATTAAAGAGGCCGTCAAGCCTTTTACTTGGATTGAGCAGGGTGGAGCTAAAAGGGAATGTCTGTTTTAGAACTTGGCATATAAATAGGTTGGATTGATCTAGTTCGTTCCCCCTATGTACCAAGCTGTGACAAACGGCTGGAGAAGTCCTCTGCATTGTTTAGGCAAACTGCATGTAACTTCCATTTTCATTTCAGTACAGCACTGAAGACCAAATTCATAACAACAAAACTATTATTGGGTTGCTCTTGGAATGTGGCAAATACTTAATTATGTTGCAACAAGCCACACAACAGTGTCTCAAAGTCTAGGCAAAAGCTGCTGCTGCTGCATGCCCCAACATGCCTCCTGCCACCCTGGTACTCACACGAAGAGCTAGTATCTGGTTCACTAGTTATCTTAACAGTCTGTTACCACCAGGAAATCACTTGGAATACTCCTGACTAACTAGTAGGGATGGCTTTGAACTTGAATGTGCCACTGATATTCAACAGGAAGTCAGCAGCAAGACAGGAGCACTGGAATGACTCAAAAGGCGACCTCTGTTGCTATGTAAATGGGCTGTCACATTCTGTGGTAAATGAAACACTTTGGGGCAGGTGGTTTCATTCCCAGACACTGCACGTTAGAGTGATCAACCCTGGATGTCAAGAATGTGTGGCTCGCCTAGGCTAGGTGTAAGTCTAGCAGGAGGGAGCAACAGAGGGCCCTGTGGCACCTTTAAGACTAACAGAGGTATTGGAGCATAAGCTTTCATGGGTGAATGCCCACTTGCGTCTGATGAAGTGAGCATTCACCCACGAAAGCTTATGCTCCAATACTTCTGTTAGTCTTAAAGGTGCCACAGGACCCTCTGTTGCTTTTTACAGATTCAGACTAACAGGGCTACCCCTCTGATACTTGACACCAGGAAGGAGCAGCCTCTTTTTGCGAGTCACTGCAGATTTATTCAATGGGGGGTGGGGGTTACAGAAGAGGTTGATCTTAGTTTTCCTCTCCCTCATCAGCTCAGTCTTTCCTACATTCATCATTATTCTGCTGTTCTACATCCAGTTGCTGACCTTGGCCAAGTCTTTGAAAATGTGGGAGATGGTGCATCCGATGTGATGGTGGATGTTGTCTGTGTATTGTGTAGTCCCCTTGGGACTTCATAGAGACGTGGAACAGGATAGAGGAGAGGATGGATCCTTGTGGATTTCTACAGACTCTGGAGGCTGTGGATCGGGGGTCCAGCTCAAGTCACTGGGTATGACCTGACAGGAACAACTGAAGCTATCTCAGCACTACCTCTCTAAACTCCCTTCCCATCTCTGAGACATGTCCTTAGCATTCCATAGACATCTGTAGATTTGACTTCCTCAAACGCTATGAAATCCAGCATGAATATGGATGGATAGCCCTTGACCAAGGCCAAGAGGAGATAATCCATCGGTGCCAACAACACTGTATCTATTCTAGGTTCCCTCTTGAAGCCTGATTGGGAGGAGTCCAGGATATTAGCAGTAGCTTGGTGGTGCTAGAGGGGAGCTACTCAATTAGCTGTCTCAGGAAAGAAAAGTTAGAGCAGATGGTAGCTGGCAGGGTTGGGTGCATCAACTGATGGTATCTTAAGTACTGGTCAGACTCTGATGTGTATTAGGATGGGAGCTAAATTTCCTTCTTTAACGGTAGGCTTGGAAGGATTAGCTTTTTATCAGTGAATGTCAGTAAATGTCAATTTGACCATACACACACAACTGATGAAAAAAATATTTCCATCAATAATAATAAAAATTTATAGAGAGGCAAAGTAAGAAAAATGCTGCTTGAGAACTTATTCGAGTTGGATTTAAGAATATTTACATTGTATATTTTGACGTGATCTTGATTTGTGGTTTAACAGTTACAAAGCTTTAACTTTTTGAATTTCAGCATCTACTGTCATTAAATAATTGTTTGACCCCCTTCTTGTCTGACCCCTCCCATGTACAACTGTTAACATTTAAATTGATTGAAAAAAGTGCTTAAAATAAACATTGATATTAGCTGTCAAAATTATTTAAAAAAACCCAAAACCTCAAATTCTGCTAAGCCAACTTAAAGGAGAAGCTGATGATCTTGGTTAATGTTATCTTCACAGCACACACACACACACACACACACACACACACACACACACACACACACACACTTCAATAAAACCATAAATACTCCTGCTGGAAGGTTGCAACTTAACACTACTTTATTTCTTAGGATTCAGAACAATGTGATGGGAGATGAAATGTGGGTGGGAGCAGAACTGTGCAGGGCCTTTACTAGTGAGGATGAGCAGTCTGAACTTTATACAAGATCCATTGCTGGGACTTGAGGGGCTGGGACGGAACTGAAGCAGCAGGAAAGTAAGATGAGAAGAACTACTGAACACTTACATTCCCCCGGAAGTTTCAGTTGGGGAAAAAAGGTCCTTCACGTCCTGTCCTAAAATGGTGTGTAGTGGTGTTGTATGTTGTTGAACAACTGTGTTTTGCCCCAGAGATAGCAGCATTTTGGTGGTGGGTAAAGTAACCTCTGTGTATCAGTTTGCTTTGGGATGCTATTAGGATAAAAGTTGCCATGGCAATGTGAGGTTATTCCTGACTGAGTCAGAGACTAAAATACTGTATGATTGAGAGATCAGTGTATCAATAAAAAATACACAGTAGGAGCAATTAACCAAACCTGCTAAAGTGGAAAGGGAGTGGCAGACTCAGTAATGGAAGAAGGAAGATCAATGAAGGTAGTACCAATGTGGTAAGGGATGCATGTAAATATACACAGATCTGCCTCTGTGTCAGAGGATATTCCAGAAACAGAAAGCTCCGATGCTGCTGCAATGCTGTTGTAGGATCTAGTAGCAACTTCCAGGCAGGACAAGGGAGTATATAGGGGAGTGAAATGCTGGTGGAGGGCAGAGGCTGCCCAACTGACATCTGTGTTTGGTGACAATAGCACAGCCTGACAAGTTCAGTGTGTGTATGGCACTCGGCAGCAGGTGGAAAGGCTGAGTGAAGAACCACCTGCTCTCCAGCCTGTGTGCCTGTCTATCAGGGTCATGTCAGCGCAGCGGATGCTCCTCTGCAGTGTCTCCAGAAGGAGAAGTAACTGGAAATGTTGCTCCCAGATAGGGCTGAGAAGCCCCAGGGCTTGAATTTGGGGGCTTTATAATTGTCTTGGAAAGATAAGACTCTGAATTTATATGAATTTCAAAGGATTATATGGATTTTTTCCCATGATGACTATCAATTATATTATGAATATTATTTTTTTCTGCACTGGAAGGGAATTTTTTAAACAAATGCTTAATTATTATTTATTCAAGGCCTGCTGACCACAGAAGCTGGCATTCCTAGATTTAAAAATAAACTCCGATGGCCAAATCCTGCACCAGTAACTCCACTTGCAAATCTTGGGCCATCTGAGTGTTCAGCACTTCTCAGCAGTCGGCTTATAATATTTGAATGATTATTGTATTATAGGGTCAGATCCTCAGCTGGTGCAATTTGGCATCGTTATTGTATTGATGTGAATGGAGCCCAGCTGATTGCAACCAGCTGAAGATCTAGCCCTACAGGCTCATTCTCTTGGACTGAGTATCAATATCAGGAGAGGTTAAAACATATCATGAGTCGTACAATGATGTAAATCCAAAGTAGCTCCAGTAAACTCCAAGAGGTTACTTCAGATTTATGCTGGTTCAGAGTGGAATGTAGTCCCATGTATAATTTTTAATTCTCCCTGTCTGTAAATGTCAATAATGAATGACCGAATTTGTGACCATTTGGGGGATGACCGATGATTATTGACATTCACCAACAAAAATCTTTTGCCCACCCACTGGTTCATTGCCCACCTCAATGGAGCGGAACCGATTTACATTGATACACTTTAACAGTAATGTGCATTGCCAGAAACCTCAGTGCATATTTGGAAAGTCTATATGCTCCCAACTGCACATGTTCAGTTCCCCTACCTGTGCAAATTACCAGCTAGACTGGCGATTGGCCATTTATTACATGTATGCAGCTGCACACGTGTAGCCCGTGGAAGGCAGGCTCTTCTGTCAATAGGACTTAAGCATGCACTTCTAGTTAATCAGGAGCTTAAGTGCTTTGATGAATAGGGATGGACTTAAACATCTGCCTAATATTAAGCACGTGCTTAAAGGTTTTGCTTTAATTTTGAAAATAGCGGCCATTATGCAATTCCTACCTGTTGCTTAGGTCAAACGCTATACACAGGTGCAGTATGTAAGATAAGCATTTAATAAGCTCTTTGGGCCAGGGGCTGGTTTTTTTTGTTTGTTTTGTTCTCCATTTGTACAGCCTCTAGCACAGTGGGGTCCCTGCTCCATGGCCATGTACCGTAGTACAAATAATTAATGAATAATAATATAATTAATAATAATAATTAATAATAAATATGAAGTTGACTCTGAACCTGCATCAGGACTAGTTAGCTTGGTATTGCTTCTGGTGCTACAGTTCAAAATGATGTGGAGGAAAATAGGCACTATCCTTTAGGACACAAGGTTTCTGCCTTGACCCAAAAAGCAAAGTTGGGAAAATAACCAAAGCCTCGGTTTCCTAATGTCAGTGTCTGGGCTGGGCAGCTCTTTGTGTGATCTACCTCCTTTCACAGCAGTGGGCACTGCTGTGAATTGGGTAAAATTAAGAATCCAGTGCTGATGGCAAAGCTTTGTTGGTATTGAGCATGTGCCTCTGGAATTCACTCTGGTCCTCGTTCAAAGCCCTTTGAAGTCAATGGAAAGACGCCTGTTGACTTCACTGGGCTCTGGTTCCAGCTGTCCTAGCAGAAATATAATGAAACATGAAGTTGGCCACTTTTAGAAAGAGCTGCAAGACTCCCCTCCTTGCCATACCTTCCTAATTCATTACATCTTCATTGGTAAACTGCAGTCCGCAGCATAGCATGGTGTATGGTCTCTTAAAGCAAGGCATAAAACTTAAGCCCAGATACAATGGCCATGGGAGTCAAATAAATGTTTGTAATAAAATAAATAATTAGCATCAATGGACCCAAGGCATTTAGGGATTTTTTTTTTCTTCATCTGAAAAATAATTGAACTGGGAAGAATTTGTCAAGGAACAACTACAATCACAGTAGTTAGCACTGTGGAGCACACACAAGTTCATGATTCTGAGATGTATATTTCAGGTATAGACTGTTCTCTGATCAGAGGCAGGTGAATGTTTCCAAAATGTTCTGTTATTGAAAAGCTAATTCAATAAGCACTGACAAGGTGATCCTTGCCTCAATTTGCCATAGAAAAATTACTTCAGTACCTAGAAAATTTGAAGTGATCATGAAAAATTGAATTGTTGAACACCTAGATAAACATAATATAACACAACATGGCTTCTGGAATAGAGGAAACTCATCCCTCTCTAATGTATTGCAATTCTTTGAGCACTTCAAAGAATGAGTGGATAAAGTGTGAGAACCTGTAGCTATCATTTGTTGAGAGTCTACTGTCTGAAAATCTTTGACAAAATTCCTCACATGGGGGCATTAAGAAAACTAAATCATGAGGGCAGACATAAAGAATCATAATGCATTAGAAACTAGCTGGGAAGTAGAAAACAAAGTAAATGGTCACTTTCCAATGTGGAAGCATTAACAGTGGGTGCTCCAAGGATTCACATTAGGACTGATGTTGCTTACTATATTTACTTAAAGCGCTGAAAAGGGGGTGAACTCTGAGGTAGCAAACATTGCTAATGACAGGAAATTATTTTGATTACTCACGACTAGATAAGACTGTTTGGAACTTCAGAGGGGCCTTGCAAAGATAGGGGAATGAGCAACACCCCAGCAGGTGAAATTCATGTTGACAGATACAAGGTGTTGCACATTGGATAGAGTAATTTAAGCTACCCGTACACATTGCTGGATCAAGAACAGGGCCTGGGTATCATTGTGGAAAATATAATGAAAACTGGGGCTCAGTGCATAGCAGTGTTCAAGAAAACAAACCAAATGTTAGGCGATATAAAAAATGGGATAAAAAAGAATAGTTAAAATATTATAAATGCCATTATATATCAATGGTACATTCTCACGTGGAATACTATATTTACTTCTGGCCACTCTGTCTCAGAAAAAATATAGCAGAAATAGAAGGTTTCCAGAAATATGTAATGAAAATGATTATATGTAGAGAGAGACTTTCATAGGAAGAGAGATTGAAAAGAATGGGACTAATTAGTTTAGAAAGGAGGTGAGTAAGAGGGGATGAGAGAGAAGTACGCACAATAATACATGCAGTGGAGAAGGTAAATTGAGCTCTTGATCCTCTCACATAGTACAAGAATAAGGGTCCATTCAATTAAATTGAAAATTAACAAATTTAAAGTGGATACAAGAAAATATTTTTTTACATAGTGCATAATTAACCAGTGGAACTCATTGCCACAGGATACCACTGAGATCAAGTGCTTAGTAGGATACAAAGGAGGTTTAGATGTTTATATAGATAAATGAGAACATTCACAATGTCACATTAAATTGGGTAAAGGATTTTTAATAAGCTATGTAAACCTTCATTCTTCAGAGCCAGTGACTAACTGACATGGGTTGGAAAGACACTTCCTTTATGGGGAGGTTATTCATAGATTCTAAGGGCAGAAAGGACTGTTGTGATCCTGACCTCCGGTATAACACAGGCCATAGGACTTCTCTGAGTTAATTTCTGTTTGAACTAGAGCAGATCTTTTAGGAAAAACCTCCAATGTTTATTTAAAAATTGCCAGTTATGGGGAATCCACCAGAGCCCTTAGTAAGTTGTTCCATTGCTTAATTACCCTCACTGTTAAAAAAAAAAAAAAAAAAATTGCACCTCATGTCTAGTCTGCATTTGTCTAGCTTCAGCTTTCAGTCATTTGTCAGCTAGACTGAAGAGTCCTCTATTATCAAATTTCTCTTCTCCATGTAGGTACTTATAAACTCTGATCAAATCACCCCATAACCTTCTCTTTGTTAACCTAAACAGATTGAGTTCCTTGAGTCTTTCACAATAAGCCACGCTTGCCATCCTTGTCCACTATGAGAGGCTTTTGCATCTTCTTCTGAAGTATCCAGTATTTACCACATGCTGAGCCAGAATACTGGACTAGATGGACCATTACTCTGATCCAGTCAAATTATTCCTATGTTCTTAGTTGGTTTTTTTTTTTTTTTTTTTTTTTTCATTGTTTTGTTTTTCACATTCTGGGGTGTTTTTTTTAGAGTGGTTGAATATGTTTATCCAATGTTTACACTATATTAATAACACAATCACTATAGTATTCCTTGTGTTATTAATTTTGATAAAAAATTCGGTTTATATTACTCTACCTCTAAATTTTTAGTAGTCCACAGCTCTTTTTATGGACAATGCATCCCTACATTGTAGAAATTGTCTGGGGAGAAGTGGGAGTGTTTGACAGCTGGGTAAGGGAAAGCTGAAGATCCTGACACACATGAAGGTGTGGGAGGCAGGCTGAGACTCTAGGATAAAGACATTACCTGGATTTTTCTGTTAAAATTATCAGCAGTGAAACAGTTAACAATGTATACATGTTATCAGTAGGTTTCAGAGTTAACTGCCCATTATGTTGAGTGGGGCCAGCTCACACCACTTAGATCTATTGTATTTCCAGATGTTTATAGACTCAGGAAGACAGCTGTGCTTCTAAAGGCTGGAAACAATTTAAAAAAAAAATACAAATATTAGCTTCTAGACTACAGCTCTGCAGCAAAGGGTGCAGTCTGGCAAGTTCCACTGGCATGGAATCATGCATACATGGTGCCCTTATGCCAAGTGTACTTTCAAGTTTGAGCTGTTCTCCTACAACATAAAAGCAAGTAAAGAGTATGTCAAAAAAATACACAAGTTATTAACCTCTGAAGAAGAGATCTGAATGATAATGAAGGCAAAATGTTCCTTACAGCAAAGCTAGTGGGTAGCTGCCAGACAAATAACATATATTTTACTGTCATTCATATAGGCCCTGATCCTGCACCACTGAAGTACACGAGCTCTACTGTTGACTTTAATGGGTGTAGAAACAGGCCCATAATTCATAACTCCAAAAGAGTAGCATTGTAGGAAGCTCTGTAATTAGGAAAAAAGGAAGGTTGATCTTGTACTCTATATACTACCATGAACTTAAAGTGGTTTGTCAGTGATGAAAAGTGAAAAAGAAAAAACCTTGTTGCTCCAATTCAGACTCTGTGGAATTTATTGCCTCCTCTCATTGGTTCAGAAGTGCTGAGACATTCCATAGCAAATAGGAAATGTATGAACACTTTGCTTTTCCCACCCCCACCCCCAACTTTTCTCAAATATGTAAACTCTGAAAAAAGCTTTATTTTTTCTAAATGATCATTCAATTGCCTCCAGACTGTATCTTTTGGAGAATTTATTGCTTGCTATTTCAAAAAAACTGAAATGCATTTTGCATATTAACACGTAACTCTTGTTCCTGTCTGCTCAGTTTGGAAATGGTTGGATTGCTTTTATAAAGAAAAAAATGGCTAATAAAATTGGCCCCAGCACCATTGCTTTGCAATTCTTATGAACAGTAAAGTGCTACTTACAGTCATTGATGTTAAAAGCTATTTCTAAATTATGGTGCCATTTATTATCTCTAGTGTCCAAAGTAAGTTTAAATGATGCTTATAATTCATGTTTTACCAAATTTCCTTTTCCCCCTGAGGATACCTCTGATTAACTTATGCACATTTAAGCGCTTTTTAAATTCTTCTTTTATTGCCATTATGCTCTGAAAATCTCAGCGATTCTCAAAAATGGGTAATAAACTTGAGATAAAATGCTGCAGTTTTAGATCAATGCTGACATATCACTGTGGTGATTTCTTCAGAGCTAAAGTGATAATGCTTCATATTTACAGAATATATACTAGGTTATTGCTACAGTATTACCATTTTGTTCTAAGATGAAATGAGTAATTTACCAATTTATTAAACAGTTACATTTAAGTATTGCTTAGGACATTACCACACCAATCTGTTTACTTAGCTTGAAGAGTTACCATTAAGAAACCCTGTTTATTTAGGTAAAATTTGTAATCATCGTGGCCTCCATTAAGAAACTGATTTTTCTGCAAGCCTAATTGCTTGGAAATGAGTTTCTCCTTATTTACTGTGGTATATTCTGCTAAGCCAGCTAAAAATGTCACCCTAGCAAGAAGTGCTGGAGAAATTAATAATACATACACAGAATAATTTTAATTAGTATAATATCAAGTGTTAATAAAAGATTTATAATACAGTTAAAAGTTCTAATGACCACAACAAGAAAAAATGTGAAACATATGGAAACAGTCTGTTAACAAACACCATCCAGCCCCCCCCCCACACACAATCCACCATAAAAAACCACCCAAAACATCAACAATAAAAAACTCCATACCACCCTTACAAGGTAAACAAAATGCTTTTGTTAGCACTATGGGCCCGATTTTGTCCTCCATGAGACCAACTCCTATTGAATCCACAGGGCTAAATTCAGATCTATTTAAACCAGTGTAAATCCAGAATATCTCCACTGAAGTCAAGAGAGCTACTCCAGAGTGACACCAGTATGTTTGAGATGAGACAGACAGATCCTGAGCCCTGATAAAGATACTTTGAAAAATGCATGTACTGTTTATAAACTCTATCACTTCAGTGTGCAAGCAAAGTGCTGGTGATTTGGGAACACAGACCAAACTTGAACCAGTGCTGATCTATCAAGTCCTTGTGCAATTCTAGGCAAACGCTCAGCCCAGCTCTAGGAATAGGTGCTCATTTGGATGGCTCAGGGATACAGAGGTTTTTACCAGTTTGTATCGGACCAAAAGGTTAAGCTCTTTGGACTAGAAATCTCAGTGCTGTGCAGCGGGTTCGTGCAACAACCTTTCATCTCTGGAGAGATGGCATCAGGTAGTGGTTCAGTGGTCACAGAGCTAAATTTGATCTCATCCCAGTCCCCATAAGTACACATTACACACCCAAGCAATCTGGTCTAATTTAGTATGGGTGGCAGTCAGCAAGGGCCCAATTTGTAGCCAATGGGAGCTGAGGATGCTCCGCTCCCCCTAGGGTTGGGCCTAGTAGAGGGTGAGGTTGGAATGCTGCTGGGGGCAGGCGGATGAGGCTAGAGAGGACAGTGGGGTGGCACATCAGGGATTTTAAAATACACTCGCTCCTGCTTTTACACTTAATTGCAATAGGGTTTTGGTTTTTAAAGGGACAGATCCTCAGCTGGCGCAAATTAGCGTAGTTCGAGACAAGTCAAATGAGCTGATTTATACCAGCTGAGGATCTCGCCCCAAAATGTTAAGACCCAGTCGGATAGTGCATAGCCAGGCAAGGTAAATTAAGGCCCAGTCCTAAACTCTGTGGGAGATGGGTCTGGGCAAGGAGCAAAATAAATACTTCAGGACTGAGCCCTTCATGTTTCAGAATAAAACTCATTTTTAAAAATATGGAGCCTGAACATTTTGATTCCATTAACCAAACCGTTACTAAAAGGATGCTGGAGAGTTGTTTATTTTCTTTGGACAAATGCCTATTATGCACCTATCCTGTTAGACCCAAGCAAAAATACACAACAAACAACAATCAGGGTTAATCAATACAGCCTCCAGCCGAGAAGTGCTTCTAACCTTGTTCCTACCAGTCCCTGCCAGGAACAAAAAAAACCCCTTCCAAGTAAAAATTTAAATAACTTGCAAGCTCTTTGGGGCAGAGACTGTACCTGCCATGGGGATTTAGACAAATGGTTCCCACTGAAATTGATGGGAGGGACAATCACAGCTCCTAGCACAATTTGGGTGCAGAGGAAATGGAAATAATAAGTAAGAAGAAGCTCCTAGACTGAACAAATTGATCTTACCCAACATCTTGTTCAACATCCTCAGACTCGGGCTTTGGCAGATAGCAAGGCCTCCACTGCCTGCTGGCCAGTGTTTAAATTCAGGGACAGACAGTTAGCAGGTTCCAGCTGATTACAACTGTCCCAAGGAGCTCAGAGATAAATGAGTTCCATAGAGAATATTATAAATAATCAATACCCTGGACGGCACCCAGGAGCAAAAAGGAAGTCAGCACAGAGCCTGGAAAACAGGCATTGGGTGCGCATCAGCTTTCCAAGCTTAACCAGCAGTATCTATCTGCACTAGCTGGAGCTTCTGAATTGTGCATGGGGTAGCCCCATATTGCAGTCATGATAGTGCAATCCTTCCGAGAGGGTTGTGATTTGGGAGTGCTCCTGAAATCACAGATGCAATGGCCAAGAGTCCCTTATCGCGTCTGTGTCTGGCTAGGCATTTGCAGCCTTCTCTCTCAGATCCAGATCTTGCACAGTGGGGCATGTCTTTGCGACTCCTTAATGGGATTATTGCAATGGATTATTCTCAGGGAGCTGTTGTTGTTATTCTGTATATGTCATGTGGTTGCATCTTGACGCCCTGGCCGCTTTGTGCTAGGCACTGTCCAAACATATAACAAAGAACTGGTCCCTGCCCCAAAGCATTTACAATCTGTTACCCACTGGTCTGCGATCTATCAGACAGGTAGGCAGCCCCAAAGAGCTGGGATGAGCACAAGGTAAGGGTGAGATGGCTATGATCAGCAAACCAGTACAATATATCACACTGCCTCCCAGACCCGAGGACCACTCCACAGCTATAGCTACAGCTCTGCAGGCAGGATGTATGGCCACACTGTAATTAAACACCTGTGGCTGGCCTGTGTCAGCTGGCTCAAGCTCACAGGTCTTGGGCTGTGGGGCTGTAAAGTTGCCATGTAGATGTTCCAGCTGTGGCTGGAGCCTGGGCTCTGGGATCCTCCCCCGACATGGGGTCCCGGAGCTCAGGCTCCAGGCTGAGCCCAAACATCTACACCACAGTTTTACAGGCCTGTAGCCAGAGCCCCGTGAGCCCGAGTCAGTTGCCACAGGCCAGCGACAAGTGTTTAATTGCAGTGTAGCCATACCCTGTGGGGCTCAGACAGGGGCTTGCTGACTGGAGGTGCAAGCCTGTATTACTTATTTCACTGTATCCAAATAGGCCTATCTTAAGAATTCCCGTCAATTTGGAATAAAGAATGAGCAGCCATTAAATTGAGCTTTGGCTGCTCTGGGCTTGTTTACGGCACTGGTTGATGGGGTGTCTGTAGTGCCGGTTTTGCCTTGGTGTCTGATCTTTGCAGACTAACAAGATGAGAGTAAAATGCTTGTTTCCTTTGTCTCCGGTTTGATCCAGAGAGTTTATTGTTTTTTGTAGGTAATAAATAATTGATGGCAAAGCCTCTGTCCATAATTAAAATGGATGCCCCTTGCCTGCCACAAATGATAGCTTTTCCAGTAATGAACAGATTTAGGCATGTGTTAAGTCTAGGATACATTCTGTTTACCTTTTGATGGGCAGCAGCACTGCGCACACGGGGTGGAATTTGCAATAGTCAGTATTATAACGGTTAAGGTGGCTTAGGCTGCGGATACCTCATGAACTTCAATGGGAACACAACTGGACTCTATGGGTGGTGAACTCTTTCTCCACTCTAGGCGTGGGGCTCAGTGCTTGGCTCTGGTTGAGGTCCACTTAGCACAGGACTGGAGGGAAGCAAAGTGGCAGCATGCCATCTTTCTGCCTCACCTGGGGCCAGCTGGTGACTCTGGCCTGGTTTTTGTTTAGGTGCCTATCTTTAGGCACTGTCGTGGGGCAAGTACACCAAGTCACAGGCACCCATATTTGAAAATGTTGGCCACTGCCCATAAGCTCCAGATACTGGGGCAAATTGGTATCCAGCCTTTCCCAGGAGTCTCTCTCCCAGGGCTGGCTCTAACTTTTTTGCTGCCCCAAGCAGCAAAAAAAAAGCGCCGCCCCGCTGAACCCCCCTGCCGAGCGCCATGCAGCCGGACCCCCCCCTCCCCCGAGCGCCGCACCCCGCGCTGCCCCCCCCGCCGAGCGCCGCGCCGCCGGAACCCCCCTGAGCGCTGTGCCCTGCGCCGCGCCCCCCCCCGCCGAGCGCCGCGCCGCCTGAGTCCGCCCCCCTGCCGAGCGCTGCGCCGCCGGAACCCCCCTGAGCGCTGTGTCCCGCGCCGCGCCCCTCCCCCCCCGCCGAGCGCCGCGCCGCCGGAGTCCGCCCCCCCGCCGAGCGCCGCGCCGCCGGAACCCCCCCGAGCGCTGTGCCCCGCGCCGCGCCCCCCCCCCCGCCGAGCGCCGCGCCGCCGGAGTCCGCCCCCCCCGCCGAGCACCGCACCACCGGAACCCCACCTTGAGCACCGCGCCCCGCGACGCCCCCCGGTGAGTGCCGCGCCACCGAAGCGCCCCCCCCGCAGAATGCCGTGCTGCCCCCCACCACTTACCAGGTGCCGCCCCAAGCATGTGCTTGGTTTCCTGGTGCCTGGAGCCGGCCCTGGTCTCTCCTCTGCTCCAGGGAGCAAGTGAGTGCCGGGGAATGTTCAAATTATAGTTTAAACACCTGGGGGTTTCATTCCAAAAATTCATATATCAGACTTGACTTATTTGTCCTTTTCAGGGCCACAAAAAGATGCTCCCTATGAATGTAACCATATTGATTAAGTCATAAAGTATACATAATATAAATAATCTATATTGACTCTTCTTACATTAACTTCTCTGTCTTTTACTTCTTCTTACTCCTCAATAATGCTACAATTATGTAAAGAAATACATTAAAATCAACATTGTCCCAAAGGAAGCAGATCTGCCATTATTATTATTATTATTGGCCTGTGCCTAGGTACAAGCTTTAGAAACCCAAGCAAAATGAGCTATTTATGTCACAATTGGGCAGCTAAGCAGGTGCTCCAGGTGTTCTATCCCCAGCTTGATAGGACTACATGGGTAGACTCTGGTACTTCCTGACACCTCAGTAGCAGCATGTCCCCTGTGGAACTTGAGTGGTTTGTTTGGATCACATCCAGTCATGGAGATGTTCAGGGGACAGCGCTGTTGCCAGGGGAAATCAAAACCAGCCTGGCAGTTGTGCAGGGTCAGCTGCTAGCCTGCCGTTCCTGGCTGTAGTTGTGATTACAGCTCATTCTCTCCTACCAACATCCTTCAGTGGGACTGATGCTCTGTGTGTGATGGCTGGAGAAGTGGTGTTGCCCCGTAGGCCACATCGGGGATGGGAAGGGGTGCATATTGGAGGGGGAACTGCCCAACAGCTCATTGACAGCGTTAGCACAGGCCTTCCCTTGGGAAGGGTTAGAATGGGAGGCAGTGGTCTCTGGGTGAAATTCACCTCGGCGCCTAGGGAAAACACAGGGCCTATGCTCCATTTACAACCCATGAAAGCCCCCAGGATGGTGCTGCCTAAGCCTCGTGCTGCCCCTCTGCACGGAAGGGAATTTCCTCCATTATGAATGTACCGCAGCCTGCTGGCTGGGGATGGTGTGAGTGGGCAATCGCAGACCATCTCTGGAAGCTGAAAGCATTACACAGTGTGACATTGCACTCTATATGATTTTATGAAAATATGCTAGTGAGTGTGAATATAATGTAACTGGAATATGCTTCATGCAAAAGGTCTCTTGTAAGGTATCATTACAAATTTATAATCTACTGAGTGTGGTCATCCTATTTGTATAAATGTATCACTCTTGTATCTGAAACTATAAATATGAAATACAACTCTGAGATCCTATTGTAGTTATGCAAAGTGTGGGCCATTAATGGTGGTTTGGAATCTTGATGGCTTCTATCAACCAGGACAATTGACTGTGGATGGCTCTGTTTGCTTGCAGGCCTTCCTTTGAGTCAGGCTGGGAGGAATGAGGGCTTAGAGTCTTACAGTGACATGTGATCATGTCACTTGAACTGGAATCCATCTTTAACCTGGTGCTTTTCCATTTAGAAGGAGGGGTGGGAACCCAGAGAGGGACAAAAGATTCCCGCCTTGAGCAAAAGATATATAAGGGGGTGGAACAGAACAAAAGGGGCTGCAGTCATGAGACATCCCCTAGCTACCACCTGAGCTGGAACAAGGGCTGTCCTAGGGGAAAGGATTGTGCCCAGACTAGGAAGGCCTCCAGTCTGTGATAGAAGCTTATTGAAACATCTCTGATGGTGAGATTTCATCTGTAATCACTTTCTTACTGTATTAGGAATAGACTTGTGTGTTTTATTTTATTTTGCTTGGTAATTTGTTCTGTCTGTTATTACTTGGAACCACTTAAATCCTACTTTTTCTAGTTAATATAATCACTTTTTACTTATTAGTTAACCCAGAGTATGTATTAATACCTGGGGGAGGCAAACAGCTGTGCATATCTCTCTATCGGTGTTATAGAGGGCGAACAATGTATGAGTTTATACTGTATAAGCTTTATACAGGGTAAAACGGATTTATTTGGGGTTTGAACCCCATTGGGAGCTGGGCATCTGAGTGTTAGAGACAGGAACACTTCTTAAGCTGTTTTCAGTGAAGCCTACAGCTTTTGGGAGACGTTGTTCAGACCTGAGTCTGTGTTTGTAGCAGGCTAGCAGGTCTGGCTCAAACCAGGCAGGGCACTGAAGTCCTAAGCTGCCAGGGAAAACGGGCTCAGAAGTAGCCTCGGCGCATCAGGTGGCACTTCACAAGGGGCTTTCTGTGATCCAACCAGTCACACAGAGACAAAACACACTCAAGAGACTGGTGCTGGGAGCTGCAGCACAAACTTGGGGATCATCTCCTCTTGGTCTCATCAGCACACCAATAGGGATACCTGCATTGGTACCAGCAGCAGCAGGTGGTTCCTGGACTGACCTTCACAGAAGATGAGTAGAAGCTCTTCTATTGCCATAATTGCCTTAGTAGTACTGCGAACAAGGGCAGGGCAGCTCTGAATGTATCCATGTGGGGGTGTATTGCTTACAGTCATGCAGGAACGTGTTTAGATGTAATGAGCCAAACTATGCTCTGTTACACCAGTGAATTGACTCTCAGTGGAGTAACACAAGTGTAGCAGAGCAGAATCTAGCCCAGTGATCCCTGAGAAATCCCTGGGAAGGAATGAAATCCCACACTGGGGGGCCCTCACTGAGAACTGTTGGAGGGCAGGAGAGGGCTTGAGCTGGGTTGTGACTCAGGGTCAGAACATTCATTCCTACTGCTCTCCCCATAATAATGTCAAAGAGTTTGATTTGCCTGGCTGATCAGAAGCTGGGAATTGGCCAATACCCTCACCTTCATCTCTTGTTATGAGGAGCATAACCCCAGGCCTGGGGAGAATGGAAATCCCACAGGCACTGCAGCCCAGAAAGAAAATGACCACCCTTGAGAATAAGGGTTAGGTGTGCATGGGAAGTTAGAGGTCCTGAGCCAGGTCACCGCAAAGGATAGTTTGTTGACAATTGCACAGCAAGCATTTCACCAGCCCAGCCAGCGAGAGACCCTGAGCACACAGGCAAGGGGGAGAGGCAATGTAGCCTACTGGATAGAGCACAGGCCTGCGCCTCTGAAGATCTGCATTCAGGTCCAGCTCTAGTGTTTTTGCCGCCCCAGGCGGAGGGGGGGAGGGGAAAGCCACGATCGGTGGCAATTCGGCAGCAACTCTAGCACCGCTTCATTCTATGGCGGCAATTTGGAGGGAGATCCTTTTCTCCCACAGGGAGTGACGGCCCCGCCGCTGAATTGCCACCGAATTGCTGGACGTGCTGCCCCCCTCTTCATTGGCCACCCCAAGCACCTGCTTGCTATGCTGGTGCCTGGAGCTGGCCCTGTCTGCATTCTATTTCCAGTTCTGCTGCTGGGTGACCTCGGGTGTCACCTTTCCCCCTCTGTGCCTCAGTTTTTCCATCTGTAAAATGGGGATAATGATACTGATGCCTCCTTTGTAAAGCACTTTGAGATCTGCTGATAAAAAGTGCCATAGCAGAGCTGGCTATTATTATCGGTGCACAGCTCTACCTACTTTGCTAAAAACGGAGGAAGAGGGGTTCCTCCTACTCTCTCTCCTGGGCTTAGGGGTGCTGAGCTCAAGAAGATTTTTATTCGTACATTGTTCTTTCACAGAGTCTAAGTTGTGTATATATAAAGTGGTTTTTAGTCTTTTCCATTGCAAAAGAAAAAGAATCCCAGAAAATCCTGTCCTCATGTGTTTCTGCTCTTCTTTTTGTAATTAGTCTAATGTACAATCTGCTCTCTGAACATTTTAGTGTAATTCAGTACTGGAGTTGGACCAGACTGACACTGTGACTTGCCAGATAAACGAAGTGCTTCTTTTAATTACTGGATGAGGTTGTGCTATATAAGGCTGTAGAGCGACCAACCCTTTCTTTTGCAGACATGTCTGTTGGGTTGCGTTTTGTTGTTAACGCTTTGCATTTCTATAGGGCTTGTATGGGATACAGGTGTTACAGGCAGGTGTGAGCTATCGTGTTTATCAAAGCAATATAAAAAGCCATGAGTAGGACAGGGCGCACAGGAGAACTGGATCATGTATTTAATAGGAGTTCTGCAGTGAGACCAACAGGTACTGTTGTCTGGTAGCAGGGAGGGAGGCCCAAGGCCCTGATTCTGCAAACACTTATGTGTGTGCTTATTTTGAAGTCCCACTGACTACTCACATGGGTAAAGTGAAGCATGTGCAAATGTTTGCCTATGGGAAGAACGTGTAGCTAAACACCTTATTAGCACAAAGGGGATGGTGCATAAGACCATGCCTCAGCAGACATGTCCATTTTGCATCTATATCCTGCCCCCATTTTAGCCTGAGTGTAAGGGTATGTCTACATGACAATCAAACACCTGAGGCTGGCCCAGGTCAGCTGACGCTGGCTCACAGGGCTTGGGCTGCGGGGCTGTGTTGAGTTCTGAGACCCTGTAAGGGGGGTGGGTCTCAGAGGCCAGGCTCCAGACCGCACTCAAAGGTCTACAGAGCAATTTTATAGCCATGTGAGCCAGAGTCAGCTGACCTGCACCAGCCACAAATGTTTTATTGCCGTACAGACATACCCTAAGGTAGCAAGGATTGCTGCTATTCAGTGCAGAGGGCTACACATAGCACATAGCCTAACTTGTGCTCATGCATAATCTCTGCTCGCAGCTGCGCTGGCAAACACAGCTTTGTTGTGCATTGTGCAAGGATATCCAAGAAACTCAACCTGCTTAACATACACTAGACCTCATCCAGCAAGGTGTAAATTACTGAATTATCCTGCCTCTGCACCAGTACAGCATGTCTATAGTGAGGATTGACACTGGTGTTACTGGTGTAACCTGATGTCTCAGCTGGATTTGTTGGTAGCAAGGATTGAATCCAGTAGGTCTGAATCTAAAAGCATGACCCTCTGCTGCCTGAGCTAAAAGACCCATCCAGCTCTGCTAGTTCAAAGGCTGTACAGACTCAGAAACCTTTACGTAGTCCAGCCACAAGAGGGAGACAGAGCTACACTCGGTAAAGGTGAGTTACAATGGTGCACATTTTCTTTATAGACAAGGCCAGGATGGAGAATCAGGGCCAGTTAGGTTAAATTACTTGTTCAAGGTCATGCAGCGTGTCAGAGACAAAGCCAGGAATAAAAGCATAACTTCAGTTCAGTGCTCTAAGCAGTAGATGACACTCCCTGTTCTAAATTAATCTCTTTGAGCCAAACTCTGCTTGTAAATCTGGATTAATTCCATTTGACATCAATGGAGTTGCTCTGGATTTGCCTCTGTGTAACTGAGAGCAGAATGTGACTTGGTGCTTATAAAATCTTTTAACATTGAGGCAAATGTTTTCTATAAGGCCAAAATGTAGCCCTTTATGTCTGTCAGTAATTATGATTTGGTATGGATCATATACAGCTAAAAGCTTGTATATTATATTGCTAAACCCTCGTTTTATTACCATTTAGGCCAAGATTTTCAAAACCAACTAGTGATTTTGGGTGTCTTAATATGTAGGTCCTTGGTTGGTGACACCTTAGAGAGGCTTGATTTTCAGAAGGTAGCTGCTCAGCACTACCTAAAAACCAGGCCCCATTACAGCATCTCAAGTTGTACTCGCAAAAATAGCGGTACCCCAAATCACTAACCAGATTCTGGCCCTTAATATTTATCTATAAACTTAAAAATGAAGCTCACTGTTATATGTTACCATCATTCTTTCTGATTGAATATAACAGAGGGGGCCGTTTTTTCTTGTTTTAATTTGATTAGATGATTCTGAGGTCTGTCTCATCAAGGGTATGGTTTCCTGGTTGTACGTTCTAGGAAGAAACTAAAGCACTACGACAAAAAGCCTCTGAAATCTTTGTTTGTTGCTTTCATGGCTTCTTATATGGCAAGTTTACAACAAAATGTTTAGTACTGAAACACCAGGCTGTTGTAATAATGAGAAAGACGCCAGTGAGTCTCCTCCAAGCCGACTTGAATCAACAACCCTGTTAACAGCCTCTAGTGCCCTCTGCTGTATTTCAGGAGGCACAAGCTCCTTAAGAGCAAATTAATGCTTTCCAAACAGAAGGAAAGCAGTGTCCCATAAAGGCAAACTTCTTAAAAAAATTGTGACTTACTAGGAGAAAATCTTGGTTTTGTATCTGATGCATCCGATGAAGTGGGTTATAGCCCACGAAAGCTTATGCCCAAATAAATTTGTTAGTCTCTAAGGTGCCACAAGGACTCCTTGTTGTTTTTGGTTTTGTAGTGGTCTAAAATCACAAATGTATTGTGCACCTCAATATGGAGTTTAAACTAGGGTTGTTGATTAATCACAGTTAACTTGTGCAATTAACTCAAAATAATTAATCGCGATTAAAAAATTAATCACCATTTTAATCACACCATTAAACAATAGAATACCAATTGAAATTTATTAAATATTTTGGATGTTTTTCTACATTTTCATATATATATTGTATTCTGTGTCATAACTGAAATCAAAGTGTATATTATTTTTGATTACAAATATTTGCACTGTTAAAATGATAAAATAACAGTATTTTTCAATTCACTTCATACAAGTACTATAGTGCAATCTCTTTGTTGTGAAAATGCAACTTACAAATGTAGATTTTTGTTGTTACATAACTGTACTCAAAAAAAAAAAAAATGTAAAACTTCAGAGCCCACAAGTCCACTCAGTCCTACTTCTTCTTCAGCCAATCGCTAAGACAAACAAGTTTGTTTACATTTACAGGAGATAATGCTGCCTTCTTTTTATTTACAATGTCAACAGAAAGTGAGAACAGGTATTTGCATGGCACTTTTGTAACCGGCATTGCAAGGTATTTATGTGCCAGATATGCTAAACATTCGTACGCCCCTTCATGCTTCAGCCACCACTCCAAAGGATATGCTTCCATGCTAATGATGCTTGTTTAAAAAATAAAATATAAAAAATAAAAAAATAATGCATCAATTAAATTTGTGACTGTACTTCTTGGGGGGAGAATCGTATGTCTCCTGCTCTGTTTTACCTGCATTCTCCAAATATTTCATGTCATAGCAGTCTTGGATGATGACTCAGCACATGTTCATTTTAAGAACACTTTTACTGCAGATTTCACAAAATGCAAAGAAGGCGAGATTTCTAAAGATAGCTACAGCACTCGACCCAAAGTTTAAGAATCTGAAATGCCTTCCACAGTCTGAGAGGGACAAAGTGGGGAGCATGCTTTCAGAAGTCTTAAAAGAGCAACACTCCGATGCGGAAACTACAGAACCTGAATCACCAAAAAAGAAAATCAACCTTCTGTTGGTGGCATCTGACTCAGATAGTGAAAATGAACATGCGTCAGTACACACTGCTTTGGATTGTTATTGAGCAGATCTCGTCATCAGCATGGACACATGTCTCCTGGAATGGTGGTTGAAGCATGAAGGGACATATGAATCTTTAGCTCATCTTGCATATAAATATCTTGCGACGCTGGCTACAACAGTGCTACTTTTAGGTAACATTGTAAACAAGAAGTGGGCAGCATTATCTCCTGCAAATGTAAACAAACTTATTTGTCTGAGCGATTGGCTGAACAAGAAGTAGGACTGAGTGGACTTGCAGGGTCTAACATTTTACATTGTTTTATTTTTTAATTCAGTTTTTTTTACATAATTCTACATTTGGAAATTCAACTTCATGACAAAGAGATTGCACTACAGTACTTGTATTAGGTGAATTGAAAACTAGTATTTCTTTTGTTTTTTTACAGTGCAAATACTTGTAACCAAAAATAAATATAAAGTGAGCACTGTTCACTTTGTATTCTGTGTTGTAATTGAAATCAATATATTTGAAAATGTAGAAAACATCCAAAAATATTTAAATAAATGTTATTCTCTTATTGTTTAACAGTGCGATTAATCACGATTAATTTTTTAAATGGCTTGACAGCCCTAGTTTAAATTAGTTTTGCGCTTTACAATAACACATTTTTGATTATTGATGGGCAAGCCTCAAAGCATGTGATCTAGCAAACCATGTAAATTTCATGAGAACAAGCTCAAGATGTTCATGTCCCATCTCGTCCCCAGCAAAGACAGATATGCAACAGCTGGGGAAAAAAAAATAAAGTTAACTGAACTTACTTAATTCTTTGTACCTTCAAAGGGCTCAGCAGCCATTAGAGACCAAAGTGAACAGAATCACTATGAGATAGGTAGGTAGAGGCTTGTCCACATGAGGGATTTTTGGCACCATTATAACTACACTGATGTAAACTCACCATATCGATGCCCTGTGAAACAGGGCATGCAAACCAGCATGAGCTGAACCCGTGCAAGCCCTGCTTTACACCATGCCCTAAATGTTAATGTTTTCTTTTATAGACAGAGAAGTAGAGCTAGGAAGAGGTTAAGTGGCTTACAAAAGGCTGCCCACGTCAGAGCTGAGCTTAGAACTCTGTAGCACCTGGTTCCCAGGCCTGTGTTCAAAGCACTTTGCCAGCTTCAGCAGGAGAGCCATGTGAATGCTAATTTGCTGCGATCTTGCACTTAAACTTATGGTAACTCATGCAGTTAATGCCACTGAAATCAAACTATACTGACAGGCCAGGAAGGAGGGTCATCATCCATGTAGGGCAGCTTCAGTCTATGAGGTACCCCCTTCCCAGTAGATCCCTAGCATGCATGGGAAGGCCTCACCCTCTATCCATGGCTCACCCAACCCCACAGGAGATAGGGTACTTTTGGTGAGCAAGGACAACAGACAATTCTGGCATCACCTTGTCAGGACCTTGTCTTGAACACAGGCCCACTGGGTTCTTGGGAAGTAGTCCTGACTATCACACACACCAACTCATTCAATTAGTAGGGAATTCACAGACTGGGGTGGGATAGCTTCAAGGGTTCTGCGGCCTACTTACTGATTGGCCACATAATCTTGACCCTGATTGGTTGGTGACAATATATAAACTTCTTGCTTCCTTTCCCTCAGCAAGTTCACGGATGACACTAAGCTAGGGGGAGAGGTAGATATGCTGGAGGGTAGGGAGAGGGTCCACACTAACCTAGACAAATTGGAGGATTGGGCCAAAAGAAATTTGATGAGGTTCAACAAGGACAAGTGCAGAGTCCTACACTTAGGATGGAAGAATCCCATGCACTGCTACCGGCTGGGGACCGACAGGCTAAGCAACAGTTTTCCAGAAAAGGACCTGGGGATTACAGTGGATGAGAAGCTGGATATAAGTCAGCAGTGTTCCCTTGTTGCCAAGAAGGCTAACGGCATATTGGGCTGCATTAGTAGGAGTATTGCCAGCAGATCGAGAGAAGTGATTATTCCCCTCTATTTGGCACTGGTGAAGCCACATCTGGAATATTGTGTCCAGTTTTGGGCCTCCCACTACAGAAAGGATGTGGACAAATGGAGAGAGTCCAGTGGAGGGCAATGAAAATGATCGGGGGCTGGGGCACATGACTTGCGAGGAGAGGCTGAGGGAACTGGGCTCGTTTAGTCTGCAGAAGAGAAGAGTGAGGGGGGATTTGATAGCAGCCTTCAACTACCTGAAGGAGGGTTCCAAAGAGAATGGAGCTTGGCTGTTCTCAGTGGTGGCAGATGACAGAACAAGGAGCAATGGTCTCAAGTTGCAGTGGGGGAAGTCTAGGTTGGATATTAGGAAAAACTATTTCACTAGGAGGGCGGTGAAGCACTGGAATGGGTTACCTAGGGAGGTGGTGGAATCTCCATCCTTAGAGGTTTTTAAGGCCTGGCTTGACAAAGCCCTGGCTGGGATGATTTAGTTGGTGTTGGTCCTGCTTTGAGCAGGAGGTTGGACTAGATGACCTCCTGAGGTCTCTTCCAACCCTAGGCTTCTATGATTCTGCTCTTGTCTGAGCAACAAGCCATTGCCCGCTAGTTGTCACTCAGACCTTGCTTGATCCTGCCTTGCCTGACGCCGCCAGCTACTTCATTGTACATTCTCCTTAGATTGGATCTCCTGGCTATTGGACTGCTTGTGTGAACTTTCACCACTGAGCCGGATTGCAAGAGCCTTTGACCTGCAAGAGCCCTGGGCATTACTCACCCGCAATAATAAGAATTAGCATGCACACAGTGTTTCACACCTCAGTACACAATACAAACATTAACGAGGAGGTTGCTTTATGTTTTCTATTAGTAGCTTGGCCCTACACTTAGGCTTTAATATCAGTTATTCTAGGGCAGCAGTTCTCAAACTTCATTGCACCATGAACCCTTCTGACAACAAAAATTACTACATGACCCAAGGACGGGGGACTGAAGCCTGAGCCCACCCAAGTGCCACCACCCCAGGTGGAGGGTGGCCAAAGCCGAAGCCCCAGGGCTTCAGCCCCGGGCGGGGGGCCTGTAACCTGGGCCCCGCCATCCAGGGCTGAAGCTAAAGCCTGAGCCCGGCTGCTCAGGGCTGAAACCTTTGGCTTTCAGCTTTGGCCCTGAATGATGGGGCTCGGGCTTCGTCTTCATCCCTTGGCCCTAGCAAGTCTAATGCCAGCCACGGCGACCCCATTAAAATGGGGTCAGAACCCACTTTGGGGTCCTGACCCAGAATTTGAGAACCCCTGTTCTAGGGCAAGGACAGCCATCCCAAGTAATGCTTAGGTTGTTAAAGTGATCTGCTGCTGCTTCAGCAATCCTGCAAAGAGGCTGGCAGAAGCCTCTCTGCGTGACAATTTTCTTAAGGCCGCCTTTGGTTTTGGGGACCTGGGGGGTGGAGCCAGTATTGCCTTTCCCAAGAGTCCATACATAATCCCCAGAAACACACAAAACCAGACCCTAGGGGGAACCCACAGAAAGCCAGACACACGCACACACTGAAAGAAATCTTGCTCCCTTGCCTCTCAGTAGTGAAGATGGAACCCTCTGCATTTCCATGCGCCTGTGCAGTGATGGGCGTTTCTGGTGGAATGCGCATTAAAGCCCAATTCAACGTTACTCTACAGCCCCTTTGTGCTAGGAACTACCCCTGCCACAGAGGAGCCGTGCGCTGCCCAGCTCTGGGCTGCCTCCAGGGTAGCCCCAGGCAAACGGGGCATTCCTGGGTGGGCCATGGATGGAGTGGAGGGTGGGCTGAAGGAAGCAGGTTACAAGGGGGCATTACCAGGGTGCACACATGCTTTTTCAAAGCTCCAAGGAGGCACTGAAGCTCTAATTCAGGGCTGTCCTCACCTGTGGCGGGGGTTTCATTGGCCTGCCTCAAGCGGCCTCGGCTTGCCTCAAGCTGCCTCGAGCTAGCACCAGCATGGGGATGAATCTATCCCTCCAAATATACAAAGTGCAACTGGTGGGACACTGGCTGCTGGCTCTGATCTCTGCTCGCTCCCTGGGGATGGGGAGGAGGGATGATGGAAGCAAAAAGTTTTTTCTTTGCAATCAGAAAGGCTAGAGACTAACTTTTGAGATGACAGCTCTGTCGGGAGAAAGCCATAAAACCTACAGGCAGGCTCCCTGGCTTCCTATCCCGCCCTGCTCACAGACACCGCGGGGAGCAAATGTGCTTTTACCAAGTAGAAGAAAAGCAGAGCTGAGCTTCGGCTTCTGCTGAATTACTTCCTCCAATTCCCAAAGAAAGCGGTTACTACAATCTTACATCAGATCACACTCGGAGGAGCACAAAGCCAATTTGGGGGAATGCAAGCCAGCACACATTTAACTGGAATGCTAATATTTACTGTTCGTAGCAATCCAGGCCTAAGAAGTGGGTGAAGTCACTAGCTGGGGATTATAACTTCAATTAGGTAATGTTAATAGAGGAGGCAGCAATGCCTCATTGAGGGAAATTACTAAAATTGTACTTTAAGGACAGTCAATTAGCTGCATTTTGACAAAACAACAAAAAGATGAAACAGAAGCACTTGGAAAAAGAATTAGAGAATTAGAGGGAACATGTCTGTTTGGGGAATCCTAATATTTTGGTGGAAATCATTAAGTGAAATTAAATACTATTTTAAACCAAAGGGATAGAATATCTAATTAAGTTAGTAAAAAGGGTTGGGAAAGGGGTATTGTGGAGGGAATTAGAGAGATGGTTTATTAGCATGTTGACTGAGGTGAGGCCCCTGAAAAAAATGTATATTAGAAATGAGGGATGGGAAAACCTCTTGACAACTGATTGGAAGTTTAGGGAGGATTTCTTTAGGGTGACTCCAAGGTTTTTGACCTTAGGAACAAGGTCAAGGTCTATGTTCAGGAGAGTGGTCCAGTAAGAAATGTGGGGATGGAGAACAGATCAATTTCTGAACATAAGATGCCAAGGGCAAATGCTGTAACACACGTGGCAGTTTGGGCCCTCAGAGTGTGGAAGAGGGAAGAGAAGTCTATACTACATGCTTCCTCTGTTCCCAACCCTGCAGAAGCCTCTCTGCATGACCAAACTTTCTTGGGGCTCCCTGCAATTTTGGGGACCTAGAGGGATGGAGTGGGAGGAGCCAAAGATAAGCCACCCTGCATAGGAGATAATGTAGTCTAATGGACATGGCACTGGGCTGGCAACCAGGAGACCTAGACTTTTATACCTAGGTCTGTCCCTCACTTGCTGTGTGAGCTAGAACAAGTTCCTTCACCTCTCTGGCCTCCAGTTTCCCTATCCATAAAATGGGGATGATAATGCGTATACTATGCACTTTGATAAGTTACTATGAAATCTATCCATTAAAAGTGCTAGCTATTACTATTAAAATGCCCAGACTTGTTTGTTGCCTTTATTTTGATTTTGTTAGCCCCATCCTAAGATCTGGGTGCTTGCTTTAGTCCTAGGTTATGGTGGTATAATTTATTTAATTATATAGATCTATTTCACTTAAATAATTTGACTATGGCCCCAGTCATGGTCAGCCCTATGTGTTGTGCACTGAACAAATGCAGAGGAAGACATGGTTCCTGCCATGAAGAGCTAGCCAGTCATAAGTTAAAAGGGGGTTTTACTCTGATTTTTCTCATGGTATAGAGAATTCCTTCATCACAAGCATTTGCAGATGTGGTTCTACAAATTCCAACCATTTAACAAACTGTACCAGTAAAAGTCTTACGCCTAAAAGCCTTTCTTAAAAGAACTTACCAAGTATTTTGACCTACATCATCGTCTTGTTAAATTCATCTGATGATATGAGACAGTTAGTGAAATATGCATAGTACATTATACTAAAGAGAAATGTACCCTTCAATTGGTATCTGATGTGCACTTTGCAATAACTGCTATTAGTTGTCTATAAAACTCCTAGACATGATTTGATTTTATTTTATTACCATTATATTATTTTACTTTGCAACATATAGGGGGTGGCGATTACAGGTCCTCAAGTGCTTACTGGGAAATATTTAACTCAGGATGTTTTATTTATTAGCATAAAGAGACACAATGGATTGTTGATGATTAAAGTGATGATACTGCTGCCATACTTGTCAAAAATATAGACCTAATTCAATAGAGAGGCGACAGTCAGTCTCCATGTTGATCTATGCTGAAGCAAACTGCCTCTGAAAGCAGTACAGTACAAAGCCTGAATTGGCCTCTTAATTTTATGCTCCAGGGCATAGTATAAAAAAAGGGAATTCTTTCTAAGTGCCTATAATTGCATGTTACCAGAACCCAAAATATAAGGCAAATTTTCAAAATTGTAAGTGTTACGCTTTCCATTTCAATTCCTTCCCATCTCTAAAAAAACCCATCAAAACGAAAGAGCTTTAAAATGCATCACTATCCCACATCATTAATAAAATATACAGTGTGCTTAGACTTCAGTTGCAAATGTACATTTCAAAACCAAAATATTTTTAAAAACAAATCAGTTCTTCCATCACTTAGCTGTCAAGTGCTGCGATCAGGGGTCTGCTTTGCTTTGTAACATCGCAACCGTCAATTTCAAAATATGTTGTTTCAAATAACAAAAGCATTTCCATTTTCCATCTACCCATGTAGGTTGGAATGTAGGTTGCTGTGCTCACACAAGCTGACTTAACTAGGAATACCTCAGTGAGTAAGGCTAATAGGTTTGGCCCCATTGGCCCAACTGTCAATGGGCTTTTTAAACTGTGGCTAAAGTATCTCTAGGTGCATTTGTGCTTGCAAAATCCTGCACGTGTGTTATAATATACTTCTTAATGTATACTGGATGCAGACTGTATCCTTGATGGGAGAGCTGCTTCAACCTTTGCAATTGGATTGTCCTCTAGTGGCTGAATCAACGAGGATGTAGACTCCAGTATTGCTACAGCTAATGGAGAGCCTCTGTAATAAAGCGTGGCAGGTAAGAGACTGGATTTTAATTTCTGGACCAGTCACCTGGATGGTTCAGGGTTACCAAACTCAATACCTGTGTCATATGATGGGGGTTAGAATCCACTGATTACCTTGACTTCTACGACATCTGCTGTAGGCAAGCATAATTCCTTCAGATGTCCTGAGGGGTCGTGGCTGCCCCTGTGCTGTCCTGGAAGAGGGTGCAGCATATGACCTGCTGGATGGTGTGGAGAGAAGTAAGGCCATGGCTCCATCCCTTGCCCCTTCGGAAAAACTAGTATCACTGTAAGTGCTGGCCTCACATAGTGCTGATCCATCTCAGTGAGGGAGTCGACGCAGTCAGTGGGAGGCCTTCCATTGATTACAATGGGTGCTTTGTCAGGCCCATGATGCCTGGATGCCGCTTGTGCCCAGTCCTTCCTACAAAGGCCAAGCTTTAAAGATTTAAACACTGCTTTTTAAAAGGTGATTAGCTTTGCATGCCTGTATCATAGCGTCTGCCTTGATGGCAGGTTAAATATACTCCCCCTGGCTGCTCAGTTTGGATCCGAGTTTTTCTACTTTACTCTTCTGAGAAGATAACAATAGAAATATAAGATTAACCATTTTGTACACTTGATGGCTTCATTGGACAGGCAATAAATCTATACAACTGAATTGGAGAAGATGCTGTTCAAATGCTATTATCTGTCTCTCCATTATTGAACTGGGATCATAGGGCTGACTTAAAGAGATCCTTCCACCTCCAACACTCCCTCCCTGGGAGATGCACACTATTTGATCTGTTCCATGACTAAGTTCTGTGCTGTATCCAAAACTTTCATTTCCCTGCCCCACTTTGGTTTGGTTTCGTCCTTCTTGTTTTTGTCTCGTTGTTGCTTTTCTTTTTCAGCGCAACCTTACTGGATTTTTACAGGGTGCAAATACAAGATCATTTAAAAAGTGACTGTTACACAAACACCATTAGAAACCGAATGTGTCCATTGAACAGATAGTGGCAGTGCAAGCAAGCAGTCCACCGACATTTCTTAAACCTGGATGTAGCAGCTTTAAAACAGAGGAGATCACTCAGTCTCTGTACCCACTCCCTCTTGCCTCTCAGTGTCTGGCCTGCCACCAAGGGTTCAACTGTAGCAATGTTTTTTTGGAATGGGGGCTCTTCTCTATTAGGAACTGAGATCACAACACATTTCACCTGATAGTTTTCCTGCACTCTGTCTGATATAGGCGTTAGTGTTGACGTCAGCTTTTTGGGGAGAAACGTGGAATTGTGAAGTCAGGTCTTGGCAGAAGAGCACATATACGTTTGGAAAATGTGAAGAGCCAGACTTCACACCGGTGTAACTGCACTGACTTCAGTACAGTGACTCCGGATTTAGAGGGGATTCAGCCAAAAGTGTGTACAGGTTTTTAGACTACAAATGGTGTTACTAATTTTCAGACTCAAAAAGATGTAGTTGTTATCAAAAGCTTGAGTTCCCCTGTAATATTATCTCCTATTTACAAACCCGAGTATTTCAATGCTACTGTATATTATCTTTCCAGGTTAAAATCCTTTGTTGGCTACCCTGACATCTAGATTTTTCCTAGCCTCCATAATTTAATAAACATTCACTTTGACATGCGTAATTTCACAGTGCCCTCTGGTGTACATGTTCCTCTAATGCATGGTTTTGGCTTTCATGGTTTCTCTTCAGCTGTAACAAACGTACCTCATTTTCACAGCTTACTTTTATCTCTGCTTACTTTTATATCTTTTATTTTCTGTTGTGAGGTATCAAACTTAAATGCAAGGCCCTGGTCCTGCAAACACTTTGAGTATTCCTGGACTACTCTCAGTGGTAAAGTTAAGCACGTGCCTAAGTGTTTGTAGGATCAGAGCCTATCATTGTAATCTGAATGATCTGTCATGCTAATGGTGCTCAGAGCAATACTACAGCACAAATCATCATATGAACTTCCAGGTTAAGAGGTCTGGTCCAGCAGTTTGTATTCACAGGAGTAATCCTCACTCACACCAGTAGTCCCTTTGAAGTCAATACAATTAACTGCTTGAGTAAGGTTACAGAATTGTTCCCTAATTTTCCAATACAGTAAAATTTAGTTGAATATAGTAACAAGAGATTAATGGGCCAAAATCATCCTTAGTGTAACTCTGTGGACTTATTGTAGGCAGATGGTGGTTTTATTGCATTAGGAGTAAACTATCCTAGAGTAGTGATGTTGCTGGAGCTGTGCCAATTTCCACCAGCTGAGAACCTGACCCACCCCTTTTCATTATATAAAATGGCACATTTGGTAACATTTCTCAGTTTTGATACCTGAGAAACCCAACAGTTGCATGCACTGAGCACTGTAAAGCAGAAAACTCATCTGCATAGAACTACAGAAGTTGCAATAATTCAAAACAATTAAGTAATTGGGCATGAAGGAGATAGTGACTGCACTGAGGGCTCACTGAAGGAGTTATAAGTGCCCTGTGGGGCTGAGCTGGGAGGAGCAGCTGAAATGCCAACTGCTTTTTGCTCTAGGCTAGCTCTGCAATGGCACAGAACATCTCATACAGGATACAACACTGAGCCTTTCTCCAAGCAATTGTAGTGGTGCTGGCAGCAGTTGTGCACTATTGCCTATGCCTTGGGTGTGTTGCAGCCGTGACAGGTGTTTGCAATACCAATATTCTCTAATGTAGAAAAGGCCCATTCAGATGCCTATAAGTAACTTCAACAGCAATTCCTGAAATGTAGACCTCAAAACAGAATGGCAAAAGGCTTTGAGAGAAAAATGACAAAGAAATCTGATAAGGCTCTGGGATCTCGCTAAGACAACAAGGGTGGCAGGTGACAAGCTAAAATACCCCCCTAAAATTGTAGCTTTGTAACTAAATATTAAGAACCTGCAAAAGAAAAAAGAAAAAAAGGGGGGCAAATGAAATTGGTAAGACCTAAGCTCTCAACTGGCAGATGCAAGAAGGCAGCTAAATCGGATGCTTCCGGAACAGACAGAACATCCAATTAGATTGTCTAACAAAGTAAAAATTTTAACCAGGGAAACAAAGCAGAGAGAGTGAGATCTCAGCAGCTGAGGCAAAGAGCTCAGCATTGACTTATTAAGGATATTAAAAGAGAGAACAAGGACTGTAAACTGCAGTACAGGAACAGATTAGAGCTTTCCTCTTGAATTTGCTCTTAGTGTTTATGCTTCTGAATTTGGGGAAGAAATTGAAAAGCTTCCCTGACTGTGTGAGGAAGCTGGAAACCCCATTTACTATAAATGAAGTCCTAAATGAATTTAAGAACTAAAGTCCCATAAACCCCTAGGCCTTGCTGGACTTTCAATCTACTTTTAAAAGGCTTTATTGCAAGAAAATGCACTGTTCCTGACCAGAATTTTCAGTTGGCATGTGAGATAATGTACCAAATATAACAAGCCACATGGGAGAGGCATCATGCTCTAGTGGTTAGAGTAGTCCTAGCTCTGTCATTGATTTGTGAGATGATCTTGTGTCACAGATCCACAGGATCTATACTGTGCCCCAGCTTTTAAACAATCCCAGTAGGGCAGATCCAGATGGGTCCCACCTTTCCTTAAGGATAGACTGTGCAGGCTCAATGCCTCCGAGATTGAGCCTCTGGGCTCCAGCAATCCTATTTCATGTCATGAGCTCTGCCCAGCGAGTGCTTCTGAGATTAACACCCTTCAGGGACCAATGCACCTCAGCAAGTATTTGCAGTGAGACCAGGCAGCCTTTTCAAAGACAGAAGAGGGTATACATATCACCTGGAACACAGCATGGAAAATCCTCAGCTGGGCATAGAGAACAAAAATTACAACATTGCACTGGCTTGGCCAGTATGGACTATCAGCAAGCCAAGCTGCCAGAGGGGCCATTTTCGGCTCTGTCTCTCTGTCAGTCCCATGTGACAGAGCTCTGTCTCTCTCCAAAGGCCAGCTCTTACCCTCGCCTCCTGTCATCTCTTGGTTCATCTCTTGTCCTCCTCCTGCAGAGCCTGGTTGAGTTCACATGTTCTGCCTGCTGGAGTTTCCCATGGTTAGGTGTCAACTGTGCAGTCCTTGGAGCTCCAGTTGTCTCTGGGGATACTCCATTGATCTGGGAGGGTTTCAGCCAGTCCGTTAATGATCCATCCGTACCACCCCAGGCAGTTACCTGACATCCCTCAGTCCCAAGAGCAGCTTTTTAACCCATTCACACCCACTGAGGAGCAATCCCTGGCCAAGTAAGTCACCGCCATGCATAACTTTCATAAAAAGATTACAGAAAATTTCCACTTCATCAAACCATGACAAAGAACCTAACCTTGCTGAATCTCAGTTTCCCCTCTGTAAGATGAGGGTGTAAAATGCTTTGAGATCCTTGAATGAATATTTTATTGTGTGTTTTTTTTAAAATCCTGTTTCCATTCTCCTCTCCACCTGTTTCTTAGCTCACCATCTGCAAATTATTATCATTGCTAGTAATAGTAAAAGAGACTCCAATCAAGATGGGGGCCCGTATGTGTGATCTGTTACAAGCACTTAGTAACAGATAGTCCCTGTCCCAAGGCAAAGCAAGAAAACTGTACAGAGAACTCCAAAAGAGGGTGTGTTGTATACAGCTTGTTATACATACAAACAGAAATGGGTCTGAATGGAAATGGTAAATCAAAATACCCACAAAGATTTTAGAAGGCAATAATTTTGAAAACTGAACCTGTTCCTAGATTTGAATTTTGCAAATGGCACCGCACTTTATAAAAGGCTGGATCAACACCTGGATCTAAACACCCCAGAACTTTGGGAATGTTTGAAATCCAAATTCAGTAGCCTAATTTCTGGCTCCAGTTCTGAGTTGATCTGTTTCTGTACTCCGGGCAGGAAAGGGGTGGCTTTAAGCTGCCTTTACTTTTCTCATACCCAGAGACAGTTAAATTAGAACAATATCAGGGCTGCTGTAATTTGCACTCTGTCTCATGTCCTCCCCCAATGGCTGTGGGAAGCAGACAATAGTGATCCAGCTGTAACCACATACTTTATACAGCTCAGTAGCAGTTTATGAACTAGTATAGGAATTTTTGTGGGCAATCTGCCTATCAGGATCATACCCTGTCACCATCCAAGAGCCGAGCCAATCAGAGCACAATGTGTATACAGGAGGGAGGATATAAATATAAAGGCTCCAGACAGTCCTGTGTACTTAGTTATTGATTCATGCACAGCTGAGAGATGCGTGTGCACTAAGTCACAATTCCTGTACCACAATCCCGTGGATAAGGTGAGTTCTATTCCAGCTTTACTTATGAGGAAAGCCCTCCATTACGATAACGTTTGGTCTGTAGTGTGCTGTATGGACCTAGCTGGAGAGCTGGGAGGAGAGCATTTGTGACCTTTAGAGATTACAGAGCCTGTGGAACTCATGTTTAGCCAACTGCTTTAAACAGGAATTCTGTCTGTTCTAGAGAGAGTGTGTCTGTGCTCAGTGAGGAGAAGTTTTGTAAAGTCTTACTTGACAGTGGGAAAGACAATACTCCAGGGAACTGGTATTTTATATGATGCTCCCAATCCCTGTACCGTGTTGGATACAGGCTACAGATTTCTGTTTCACGAGCAGCTGAGGCCCAGTCAGCTATTAACCCAAAGGCTGGAATACAGCTAGCTGTGGAGACCCCAGACTCTTTGTTTGCTGGCTGGGTTCTGAAGTGTTTAGAAAAGAACTTCAGTGCTGCCATTCTTCTCTCTGACTAGTCTAGGTGACGCACACTAGTTACTATGGGCACGCTGTAAAGACTGAGAAATCATCTCTGAAAGAAGATCAGAAGGGAATGTGTTTATATATGTGTACTAAATATAGAAGTGTAGCTATTTCAATCTATGTACCAGCAACATAGTGGGTAAGTCTGTATGAGGAACATGAGTAGACCTAGGGCCTGTCTACATGGTCACAGCAAAGAGCACTAGAGGGATGTGAATTCTTAAGAGCGCTCATGTGTGCACATGAACTGGCCTGCGCATGTAGACCCTGCTGGCTTGCACTGAAAGTTCCCTAGTGCGCGTTAATGTGGATCTACATGGGCCAATTAGCAAGCAACAAGTTGGTGCACTTTAGAATGCATATCCCTCTAATGCTCATTGCTGTGACTGTGTAGACAAGCCCTTACTAACAGCTTTTGTCTAAAAATTATTCACAGCATTCTGAATACTATTAGCAATGTTTTCTGTGAGTGTTAATGTTTGCTTATAAAAGTTCTGTTGTCTACACTAGAAAGTTTTGCCATGGCTTAGGAAATTGTATAGTATTCTTTGAAGTTTGACTGGGGACTGTTAACACCTACTTGCCAGGGTTTTACATACAATAGCTCTAAGGTTTAACTCTATAATGCAGTGGTTTTCAACCTGTGGTCTGCAGACCTTTGGGGGTTTGCAGACTGTCTAAAATTTACAAAGGGGTCCGCACCTCCAACTGAAATGTTGTAGGGGTCCACAAATGAGAAAAGGTTGAAAACCAAGGCTATAATGGATTCTGAGAAGACAGAGCTCTGGCCTGTACTTCAGCAAAGAATTAAGCTGGGGGGCAGAAAGAAGGGGAGTGTATTAGTTATACATAATTCTGCCTTAGTCTCTTCCAACCCTATTACACGACACCATCCCTATTCCAAGGGCTAGAAGGGTGACCAGCATAAAGCCCTTTTATTGGTTTGGTCCTGGCTGTGTTGACCCCCTTTGCTGGGGGTATCCCCAGCGGCTGTGTCTACCACTTTCCTGCCTTCTCTACACTGCTGAAGCAGACCACAGTGGAGAATTAAGAGCACCAGCTTTGAATTCTGCTTCTTCCAAGTTATGTTAAAAGGGAAGCAATACTGCCCATGCCTGTTAAACCCCAGTGACCATCAAAAAGTTTGCTTGTTTGTCTGTTTTATGAAAGCAGCTTTTGTTTTCTATAGCAGATGCAGGATGTCGGCACCCTTCAGTTATCACTCAGTTGCCCATCTCCCTCCCAGGCTGTCCCATACCCCTGCTCCCTTACAATTTCTCCCCGTCCTCTTTTCACAGTTTTCTGGACTGATTGTCAGAGATGTTGAGCACCCATTGCAGCCTCTTTCCTGAACTTGTCAAAGACTGTGACATGACTAACCATATCAGAGGCAGACACTTAAAGGTCCAGAGCTTAAACTGAGGGGTGAGGGAAGAGGCCAGATATTTTTCATCGATCTCATTTGAAAATGTAATATACATTTTATTTATGCATTATCCCTGCCCTAAAGCCCCCGAGAGCCTGACAAAATAGAACAAAAATATGACAATAATAAAGGCAACATAAAGAAACTCAGTAAATTCTGCTAAGGAAATTGATTAGTTTGGATGGTTTTAAATGTCCATATTATTCTCTCTTCATTACTTGTTTTCTAAACAGGTTATTTTTTATTCAGGCTTTGCAGTTCATATTTAGGGAAGGGCCAGCAGTGTTGCCACCCCACATAGTCAAAAATCATGAGGCTCGCTTTAAAAAAAATCACACATTTTCAAATACTAAATTTTAGATTATTTTTATTTGCCTTAGGTTTGTGAGCCCTTAGGTGGTCACATTTCTAGATTTTCCCTCTACAATCACAAGAGTCAGAAATTTACCAAAAAAAAAAAAAAAAAAAAGGGAGGGGGAGGGAAACAGAGATTCTACCCTAATCACATGATTCCAGGAGCTGGGGCTTTACAAAAAACACCAAATATCATGAGACTTGTGATAAATCCACAAGAATTGGCAATAGTGGGCCAGCTTAACCCAGCGAGTGAATATAAGAATATATGAATATAAGAGACCTCTGGACACAGTATTATCAAGTATAGTACTGTCTACTGAGCCAAGCACTAGATCAGGGGAGGGCAAACTTTTTGGCTCAAGGGCCACATCTGGGTATGGAAATTGTATAGAAGGCCATGAATACTCACAAAATTGGGGGTTGAGGTGTCGGAGGGGATGAGGGCTCCGGCTGGGGGTGCGGGCTCTGGGGTGGGGCCAGAAAAGAGGAGTTCAGGTGTGGGTGGGGGCTCTAGGTTGGGGTGCAGGTGGGGGGGTGAGGGCTCTGGCTGGGGGTGCAGGAGGGTGCTCCGGGCTGGGACTGAAGGGTTCAGAGGGCAGGACGGGGATCAGGGCTGGGGTAGGGGATTGGGGCATGGGAGAGGGTCGGGGTGCAGGCTCCGGGCGGTGCTTACCTCAAGCATCTCCTGGAAGCAGCAGCATGTCCCCCCCCGGCTCCTATGCAGAGGCACGACCAGGTGACTCTGTGTGCTGCCCCATCCGCAGGCGCCACCCCATGGTGGCTGACCAATGGGAGCTGCAGGGGCGGCGCTTGGAGTGGGGGCAGTGTGCGGAGCCCCCTGGCTGCCCCTTCGCATAAGAGCTGGAGTGGGGACATGCTGCTGTTTCCGAGAGCCATGTGGAGTGGGGCAAGCCCTTGACGCCGCTCCTTGGCAGGAGATCGAGGGCTGGATTAAAACATCTGAAGGGCCGGATGCGGCCCCCGGGCCATAGTTTGCCCAGCCCTGAGCTAGATTGTATCCCCTAGATCTGGGCATGCAGGGGATCATCTGTACATAGCTTTTCCCTGTACTGCACAGAAAGACAGCTCAGCCATCTTCACATCAATCTCTCTCCTTTCCTGTGGAGGCCTCTCCACGCAAGGGGAAGTGGAGGAGGCTGGATGAGCTGGAATGGGACAGGGACAAGGCTGGGGGATGCACAATGTCCCCCACTTTAGGCCTATAAAAATTAGGCAAAAAAGATAACACTGTCCAGGCTGTATCATTCTGTATCCCTATTTCTTCAGTGCCTCCCACAGGGTCCTGGAGGCCGTGGGAAGTGCATTTCCAATGAAGCCAGGCTACCAGAAGGCCAGGCATGGTGTGGAGAACCAGGGACTCCAGGTTTAGGGTATCAGGGGGTAGCCGTGTTAGTCTGTATCTACAAAAACAACAAGGAGTCTGGTGGCACCTTAAAGACTTACAGATTTATTTGGGCATAAGCTTTCGTGAGTAAAAACCTCACTTCTTCGGATGCAGGTTTAGGGGTGATTCCTGCAGTTTTTTATACAGGTGAGGGAGGTGTGTGTTCCATGCTGTAAATGTGCAGCTGCCTGTCCAGGCCATGGGGGTGGGGTGGGGTGGGGGGGGAATAGGGAACCCTGGTAGGGGAAGGGGACATGCGGGATACACAGAGCCACTGACAGGGGGGAGGGAGTGGGGAGAGGTTGCAGGGAGTCCCTGAAATTAGGGCTACCATACGTCCGGATTTCCCCGGACTTGTCCGGCTTTTCGTTCTTTAAATATCTGTCGGTGGTGGTGGGGGGGAGGGGATTTCTAAAAATGTCCGGGATTTCCCCCCGGTCGGCTATTTATAGACCAAAAACCGACGGCCAAGTGCTGCTCGGCAGCCAAAGTCCTTTCCCGGCTCCCCCCATCCCCTGCAGCCTTAGCGCGCCGCCCGGCCCTGCAGCTGTCCACCTCTCCCCCAGCTCACTTCCCCCTCCTACCCTCCCCTGAGCGCTCTGCCCCCCCTGCTCCTCCCCCTCCCCTGCTTCCCACGAATCAGATGTTCACAGGAAGTCTGAAAATAAGCAGGGGCAGGCGGGCAGCAGCAGGTAAAGTGGGGTGGGTGGGGGGACGCGAGGAGGAGGGCTCCGGGGAGGTGCGGTGCGGCCCGGCCCAGTCCGGCCCTGGCCAGGCGGCTCCAGCCCAGCTCAGCTCGGCTTGGGCCCCGGTACCGGCCAAGCGCACTGGCCAAGCACCCCCGGCTCCGGCCCCAGCGGCTCCGACCCAGCTTGGCTCGGGCCCCGGGGCGCCGGCCCCAGCCCCAGCGGCTCCGGCCCGGCTTGGGCCCCAGGGCAGTGGCCCCGGCTCAGGCCCCAGGGTGGCGGCCCCGGTTCCAGCCAAGCGTGCCGGCCCAGCCCCAAGCCCTGCGACCTCGGCTGGAGCGCAGCCCAATTCCTGGGCTCTTGCTAAAGCCAGCCCTGGTCAGGGGACAGGGAGTGGGGGTTGGATGGGTCGGGAGTTTGGGGGGGCTGCCAGGGGGGGCAGGAGTGTGGAGAGGGGTTGGGACAGTCAGGGACAGGGAGCAGGGGGGGTTAGATGGGTCGGGTGTTCTGGGGGTCCTGTCAGGGGGCGGGGAGTGGTTGGATAGGGCATGGGAGTCCCGGGGGTCTGTCTGGGGGCGGGGGTGTGAATATGGGGTGGGGGTGTGGATAAGAGTTGGGGCAGTCAGGGGACAGGTAGGGTCCTGGAGGGGGGGTTAGGGTGGGGGGTTCTCAGGAGGGGCAGTCAGGGGACAAGAAGCAGGGAGGCTTAGATAGGGGGTGAGGTCCTAGGGGGCAGTTAGTGGCAGGGGTCCCAGGAGAGGGCAGTCAGGGGACAAGGAGCGGGGGGGGGGTTGGGAGTTCTGAGGGGGGCAGTCAGGGGGTGGGAAGTGGGAGGGAGTGGATGGGGGTGGGCAGAGCAGGGGTGGGGCTAGAGCGGGGCTCCCCCCCTCCCTCCCAGTGTCCTCTTTTTTGATTGTGGAAATATGGTAACCCTACTGAAATAGAGGGGGATGGGAGGGTTGCACACAGGGAGAGTGTGGGTCCAATGGAGGGATGCAAGGAGCCCCTGGAGTATGCAATGCTCTAGGCCGACAGAAGCAACAAGGTGTGAGACCCTCAAGGTTTAGGATGTGGATGGGAACAACCCCCATCCCCAAAGACCTGGAGGAACACATAGAGCAAGTGAGATAAAGGCCAGGAGGTATTTAGGAAGCTGTTTTCAGGATTGTTAGATGTTGCTGTTGAACTTCAAATCCTGACAGGCAGCCCTCTGAACAAAAGAGATCTCTCCTGTTGCTCAACGCCCAGCATTGGCTGACTGCCTAA
This sequence comes from Malaclemys terrapin pileata, assembly GCF_027887155.1. NCBI lineage: Eukaryota > Metazoa > Chordata > Testudines > Emydidae > Malaclemys > Malaclemys terrapin. Next base: position 32,652,613 of record NC_071512.1, read on the forward strand.
ACTTGTTGATGCAGAGTTAAGGTTGGCTGACAATGCCTTGGACTCTTCCAGAACATTGAATCATCCTATCCTTATCTCTTTTTCCTGGGTTCCAGCAGTTTCAGATAAAATGCATCTAAAGCTCTGAAAATTGGGAAATGCAGAATAAGGTACATACCAGCCTTGCCCTGCAACCTTACTTCTGACTCCAGGAGCTGGCCAGAGCCACTGGGGGTTATACCACAAGTATGTTTCAGCTAGGGCTGCCCCATAATAAGCAGAGGGGAGGCATGACTAAGAAACTATGGCATTTTGTGTGGTGCGTTATGTCCCACAGAACTGTATTTGCTCATTCATTGATGTGTGCTCCAACTACCCGGCATGGGCTTGGGAGCAGTTGTATGCATGGGTGCAGGGATTATCTGCAGCAGGTCACCGCAGCTCTCAGACTGAAACAGGGAGAGGGATGTCTGTGCCCAAAGGGATAATGCCTCTCGGTCTCCGTTCTGAGTTATGTGGGTAGTGTAAGCAGTGGAGCACAATGGCTTATTCTTGCGGTGGGGCCTGGTAGCATTACCCCTGGGAGAATTCTGCACCAAAAAGTTAAAAATTCTGCGCACAATATTTTAAAATTCTGCAAAATTCTGCAAATTTTATTTGCCAAAATAACACTACATAATCATGCCAGTTTCAATTATTTTGGCAATCTATTTCAAAATACCTGTCAGCAAGTATGTCTGTAACAATACAGAGACACACACAAATTCTCCCAGGAGTAGAGTGCTAAAGAAATCCCTATGGCAACCCAGTTCCCGTTTCTCTGCTCACTCCCACTCCCAATCCCAGCCCCCCCCGCCAATACACCCAACCCCCCTACCCTCCAGCACCCAATCACGCCCCCCCAGCCCAGATACCCGCACCTCCTCTCCCCCCCGAGCCCAGCTGTGGATACCCCGCTAGCCCAGACACCCCCCTATCCCTCACAGCCCAGGGATTCAGAGGGAGAAATAGCCTGATGCTTGGTCCCAGGCTTTTGTGGAGTTTTCTATGTGCCGCCGCCTCCTTCCCTCAGGGCATGCTGGGAACTGCAGCTGCCGGGAACCATGTGGCTTCCACCTCTGCCCCCTAGCAGTGTCTTCTATGTGCGAGCTGGGCTCTGCCGGATCCAGTGGCCCCTAGTGGCAGCCAGTAGCACTGCAGCCCATTTCTCTGGAGGAAAGGAAATTCTGTGTGCACATCATTAATTTCTGCAAAATTCTGCATTGTGCAGTGGCGCAGATTTCCCCCAGGAATATAGCATGCATGATGGTGCTCTGCAGGCCAGAGGTAAGGGCAGATAATTTTCCAGAGAGCACCCTTAGCACAAGGGTAGCACGTGGCCACTCCGGGGTAGTTTGTGCAGAGTAGGTGAAGTGGTCGAGCCTAGGCCAGGCACAGCCAGCTCCCTATGCAAGTGGGGTTTAAAGCAATTTGAAAATTATAGACCCTTATTGTGAGGGCTGAATGTGATGAATTCCTGAACCAAATTGTCATGGTTCAGGGCAGCTGTACCGATATTTCCCCCTAGGTGGTTCAGCAAGTGCATCCAGTTTTAGGCCTCCTGCACCCAGCCGTCGCCTCTCGGACAGGGACATGCATTTCTCTCCCTCCTGACCAGGGTTTTTCCAGGTGCTGCAACTCCCTGCCTACACTGCAATACTCCCAGCAAGCCAGACTGCCTAAACAGGCCAGCATCCACACTTTGCTTGCTCTCCAGAGGCTATAAACAATGTAATTGCTCACAGCTATAAGTGACCACACAGCTCTTTCTAAGCAAGCAAGTTTATTCTTAAGGTGAAAGCATTACAGAGAAAACATATTGAAAACCAATAAAAATTCCTATATGCATGCTAAAAGCTTACCAGAGGTCACCTGTCTGTCTTATAGGCCTCCATAGATCAAAGTCCTCCCAATCCTTCCCAGGAATCATTGGGCCCCCCTTTGACAGAAGGTTCTGTCCATTTGCTGGATGAGAAAGAAAGCTCTGAGTCAGTTTAAACTCAGGCTATTTATCCAAAAGTCTTTTTGTTGCCTGTTGGTCCCTGTACAATCCAGTTTAACATAAGAATTGTAAGCATGGCCATGCTAGGTCGATGGTCAATTTAGCCAAGTATCCTCTCTTCTTATAGCAGCCAATTATTGAGTGATCCATCCCCTGTCCTCCAGTTCCAAGATCCGGCCATCAGAGTATATCCATCTGGCCTCATAGCTATTGATGGACCTATCCTCCATCAACTTATTTAATTATTTTTTTAACCCAGTTATAGTTTTGGCCTTCACAACATCCCCTGGCAACACGTCCTACAGGTTGACTGTGTGTGGTGTGAAGAAATACTTCCTTATGTTTGTTTTAAACCTGCTGCCTATTAATTTCATCAAGTGATCCCCTCGTTCTTCTGTTATGTGAAGGGGTAAATAACACTTTTTCCAGTTCTAATCTTTTTTGAGATGGTGTGACCAGAACTGCATGCAGTATTCAGTAAAACAAGCAGTACCCTTAATCTTGTTGCCCTTCTCTGTACCTTTTCCAATGTTAATGTATCTTTTTTGAGATGAGGTGACCAGAACTGGATGCAGTATTTAAGTTGTGAGTGTACCACGGATTTATATAATGGCATTATGATATTTGCTTATTATTATCTATCTCTTTCCTAATGGTTCCTAACATTCTGTTGGCTTTTTTGATTGCTGCTGCACATTGAGTGGATGTTTTCAGAGAAGTATTCACAATGACTCCAAGATCTTTTTCTTGAGTGGTAAAAGCTAATTTAGACCCCATCATTTTGTATGTATAGTTGGGATTATGTTTTCCAATGTGCATTACTTTGCATATATCAACGTTGAATTGCATCTGCCATTTTCTTGCCCTGTCACCCAGTTTTGTGAGATCCCTTTGTAACTCTTTGCAGTCTGCTTTGGGCTTAACTATCTTGAGTGATTTTGTATTGTCTGCAAACTTTGCCACCTCACAGGTTGTTTGTTTGTTTGTTTGTAGATCATTTCTGAATATGTTGAAAGCTCAGGTCCCAGTACAGATCCTTGTGGGACCTTGCTATTTACCTCTCTCTATTCTGACAACTGACCATTTATTCTTACCCTTTGTTTCCTGTCTTTTAACCAGTTACCGATCCACGAAAAGACCTTCCCTCTTATCTTATGACAGCTTACTTTGCTTAAGAGCCTTTGGTGTGGGACCTTGTCAAAGGCTTTTTGAAAATCCAAGTACACTATCCACTCGATCACCATTGTCCACATTCTTGAAGACCCCTTCAAAGAACCCTAATAGACTAGTGAGGCATGATTTCCCTTTACAAAAAACAGGTTGACTCTTCCCCCAACATACTGTGTTCATCTATGTGTCTGATAAATTCTGTTCTTTACTATAGTGTCAACCCAGTGTCAACTGGACAGTCCCTCCGCAAAAGAATATATGGACACAAATCGGACATCAGGAATACAAAAGCCAGTAAGTGAACACTTCAGTCTCCCTGGTCATTCTATTACAGATTTAAAAGTCACTATCATTGAAAAAAAAAACTTCAGAAACAGACTTCAAAGAGAAACAGCAGAACTAAAATTCATTTGCAAATTTAACACCATTAATCTGGGCTTGAATAGGGACTGGGAGTGGCTGGCTCATTACAGAAGCAGCTTTTCCTCTCCTGGAATTGACACCTCCTCATCTATTATTGGGAGAGGACTACATCCACCCTGATTGAATTGGCCCTGTCAACACTGGTTCTCCACTTGCGAAGTAACTCCCTGCTCTCCATGTGTCAGTATATAATGCCTGCATCTGTAACTTTCACTCTATGCATCTGAAGAAGTGAGGTTTTTACCCACGAAAGCTTATGCCAAATAAATCTGTTAGCCTTTAAGGTGCCACCAGACTCCTTGTTGTTTTTGTAGGTACAGACTAACACGACTACCCCCTGATACTTGAACCCATTTGTCTGGTATTGAAGTTACGCTTACCAGCCTATAATTGCTCAGATCATCTCTGGAGCCTTTAAAGAAAATCAAAATTACATTAGCTATCCTCCAGTGATCTGGTACAGATGCTGATTTAAGCGATAGGTTACATACCACAGTTAATAGTTCTGCAATTTCATATTTGAGTTCCTTCAGAACTCTTAGGTGAATACCATATGGTCCTGATGACTTATTACTATTTAATTTATCTATTTGTTCCAAATTTGTACCTCCATCTGGAACAGTTCCTCAGATGTGTCACCTAAAAAGAATGGCTCAGGCGTGGGAATCTCCCTCATATCCTCTGTAGTGAAGACTGATGCAAAGAATTAATTTAGCTTTTCAGCAATGGCCTTGTTTTCTTTGAGTGCCTCTTTAGCATGCTGATTGTCCAGTGGCCCCATTAATTATTTGGCAGGTTTCCTGCTTCTGATATACTTAAAAAAATGTTTGTTTCTTTGTGTGTCTTTTGGTAGTTGCTCTTTAAATTCTTTTTTGGCCTGCCTAATTATACTTTTACATTTTACTTGCCAGAGTTTATGCATCTTTCTATTTTCCTCAGTAGGATTTGACTTCAAGTTTTTAAAGGATACCCTTTTTGCCTCTAGTCACCTCTTTCACTTTGGTTACCCATGGTGGCATTTTTTGGTCCTCTATTTGCTTTAATTTGGGGTACACCTTTAAGTTGAGCCTTTATTATGGTGTTTTAAAAAAGTTTCCATGTAGCTTGCAGGCATTTCACTCTTGTGAGTATTCCTTTTAATTTCCATTTAACTAACGTTCTCATTTTTGTGTAGCTCCCCTTTTTGAAGCTAAATGCTAATGTGGTGGGCTTCTTTGGTAATCCTTCCCCCCAAAGACGTTAAATTCAAATTTATTATGGTTGCTATTGTAACCCACACACCTCCTGGGTGTGGTGTTCTGTCCCCTCTACTGGCACTGACACCACTTAGAGATTAATTAGTCTGCTCTACAGCCTTAGGTAAGAGCCATATGGCTTTTAGCTCATGCAGTAGAGGCTCATGCACTAAGCTTCAGAGATCCCAGGTTCAATCACGACCGGGGTCTGTTGGCATTACACTATTACCAAGTGTTTCAGGTATATTCACCACTTGGACCATTTTTCACAGATCTGGACCTTAAACTGTGGCTCTGATCCATCCCAAACTGATATCACCTGCTTGGATGTGATCTTGCCTAGTGATCTCACTCTTGGACCAGTTTGAACTGGTATATGCGAGCCTCTCCAGGTGGTGTTATCTGGAGGTGTTACAACCTGAGTAAATTTGCCTAATCACCCCCCCCCCACACACACACACACACTGTTCTTAGTTCCTGGACTGTGATCACCCTTCCCCATGGAATTCCATACAATCACTGCCCCACAATGATACTTAAATTGAACACAGTAAAATCTCCCAAAGATATTGCAGGAAATTCCCATAGCCATCACACACAAATGACCCCAAACTTGCGCCACTAACTCTACCCCTAGCCTTGATGAGGAATGCAATTTCCAAAACAATCTGGTGTGTGTGGTTTTTAGAGCACTCTGAAATAGAGACTCCTAACCAGATGTTTTGCTCTTGGGACAAAACTTCCAAAGGCAGACCCTGCAGAAAGCAGGCAGAGAGTAACTAATATGCACAACACACATTTTGGAAAGTTGCCAAAGGCAGGACTCAGATGCACTATAAATGGATGCTGTTTGAATTCAGTGGTCACAGCATGCTGCCTTGAGGCACCCAGTTACTCTTACATCAGGCTGCCTTCAAACAATCTGGCTTGCGACAGAGCCCCATGTCTACTGCACAAGTGCAAATGACTTTCTCTGACACATTAACTTGGCTTGTGGAGAGCCAACTTTTACCCTGGGTAACTTTGAAAATATTGTTTCCCCGAAGGGGCAGTGGCTACTAGAGACCAGGTGAGATCACATTCAAGCAATATCAGTTTGGGGCAGATCCAAGCTATAGTTTGATGTCTAGATCTGTGGGGAAAAAAAGTGGGGGAAGGTTCGAAGGAGGGATAAGTACGCTACAATTTTGATATTGCATGATTTTTTTTAAAGGGAAAGGTATAACTTGGAGACCCTTTGCTTTAACCACCCCAAATTAGGACCACTAATCCTACTCTGAACCCTGATGATGGACAGCACATTTCAAGGCAATTTGAGTATGCATGTGGATTTTAGGGTACTTAGAAAAATGAGCTATTAAACAGTAAGCTAGCCTTAACTAGGGGGGAGGGATAGCTCAGTGGTTTGAGCATTGGCCTGCTAAACCCAGCATTGTGAGCTCAATCCTTGAGGGGTCCGTTTAGGGATCTGGGGCAAAAATCTGTCTGGGGATTGGTCCTGCTTTGAGCAGGGGGTTGGACTAGATGACCTCCTGAGGTCTCTTCCAACCCTGATATTCTATGAACCCTAAACATAGTGGTGCTAACAGCCCACGATAATCTCTCAGGGTTTTTATACTGTGGCCCATCTCTGTAGGATCTGAGCACCTGTCATGTAAAATAAATAGCAGTAGTAAAGTTTCTATTGGACTTCATGGAGTCTGGCACTTCTCCCTTTATGGGGCCAAAACTCTGCTTGGCATTGGGTCCCTGAATGGGGAGGATTCTCCAAGAGTGTACAGCAGTGGTGGGCAACCTGCAGCCCATCAGGGTAATTTTCTGGCAGGTCGCCAGACAGTTTGTTTACATGTGCATGGCCACCCGCAACTCCCAGTGACCGTGGTTCGCTGTTCCTGGCCAATGGGAGCTGCAGGAAGCGGCGTGGGCCGCAGGGACGTGCTGGCCGCCGCTTCCCGCAGTTCCCATTGGCCGGGAACGACAAACCGCAGCCATTGGGATCTGCAGACAGCAGTGCAAATGTAAACAAACTGTCTGGCGGCCTGCCAGTGGATTACCCTGACGGGCCGCAGGTTGCCCACCACTGGTGTAGAGGATGGAACAATGCTAATGTGCTCTAGTATTGGCACTCTGCCGTAATAGCTAACCTCTTGTTTTTTTGCCCTCACTCTCGGTATACTGCCGGATTGTGTAGGAGCTCTCTACAGATGCTGCCAGAGCTTTCTGATTAGCTCTTATACTCCACTCCTGTTTGATACGTGTTCCAGGCAAAGCTGGGATTGGGGAGGTAGTACCAGTCAAAGGGAGTGAAGCAGGCGGTGGGGAGGAAAGAGCATGAAAGGCACTCCTTGTGTTCATCACTGGCAGGATCACAGGTGGGAAGCAGATTTCACAATCACAAATGGGTGAGGATGGCATTAGGTGCCCATCCCATCCTCCCATCCTTGCACTGGCCAGCGGAGGTGTTCAGCTACATAAGGGAGTGTAACTTGCACCCCTCTGAATTTTGGTGCAGCAGGTGCACATGGACATGGGAGTGGAGGAGGATTTTACTTGCCTGAGGCACTATGCTTCCCAAAGCATCTCCAGGAGGGCAGCTCTGCTTCACATCTGTGTGTTCAAGGCACAATCTGGCCTGGTACATTTACACGCTCTAAACTGCTTCCAATAGAGCTCCATTTATTCTCACTGATGTTGTTCCTGGTGGGAATGTTAGAAATGTGTTATATTCCTACTGCAATATGCAATTCAAAGTCATCATGAGAGGCAGGTAAGCCATGTTTATAAGGGACTCTGGTGACAAGCTGTGTGGCATGAGAAATTGCTCTTCCTCTCTTGATGTCATCTTATGGGGTAAGGTGACCACCTAAGAAAAGTGGAAAAATAATGTCACTTTATTCCTCTGAAATAAATTGAATTACTTGTTATTAAAAACAAAGATAACCTGATTTTGTTTTTATAAAACAAAACAAACATCCTGTTTCCATTTGAGTTTTTGAAAACCACAATGGAAACATTTTTATTGGTCTTAGTTTTCATAAAAGCTTATTTTTACAAAACCTACAGTTTGGGCCAAATTTGTTGTTTTAGTGTCCCTTTGCAACAGTTGTAGAGAAATGAGAGAATCTGGAAATATGATTGCCATGCTCTGAGGTTAAATAAATAGGATTCCCAGAAGAAGCTGAAGGGAGTAACAGTCATTCAAAGCCAGTGAAAGATGATATTACACTAATTATAATTGCCATGCTGTTAACTTTTTCTCCCCAGTAGTAATAATAATAATTAATAATATACTTTGAATTTGACAGATCTTTTAAGCAATGAGACAGCCTGCAAATGAAACTGGGCACAGGTCAGAGACTTCCACAATACTAAGGTAAAATTCCAGTGGTGTCAGGATAAAGAAACTGCTTTGGCCAGGTAGAAAGGAAGAACCCTTTTCTTTGAGAGAGTTTCCCTGATAATGCTGTGGCCAGATGTCAAACAGAAATGGACAGGGAACTGATTGTGATTTCTACCTGTTTAAAAACAATTGCAAGATGAGACTAATTGATGTGTATCTGTGACAACTCGCCAGGTCATCCCTTGAAAGCTCTCCATATTGTCTGCTTTCTGTGATGGAATGCACCCCTGAATTCACACCCTACACACCACTGTAATGATCTTTGTACAGAATATGCCTTGTGAGGTATCGCTTGAAAACTAATACAGTAACTCCTCGATTCAGGTTGTAGTTATGTTCCTGAAAAATGCTACTTTAAGTGAAACAGTGCTAAGTGAATCCAATTACCCCCAAAAGAATTAATGTAAATAGGGGGGTTAGGTTCCAGGGAAATGTCTTTTGCCAGACAAAAGACTATATATACACAGTATACGTTTTAAACAAACAATTTAATACTGTACACAGCAATGATGATTGTGAAGCTTGGTTGAGGTGGTGAAGTCAGAGGGTGGAAGAGGGGTAGGATATTGCCCAGGGAATGCCTTACTGCTAAATGATGAACTAGCACTCGGCTGAGCCCTCAATGGTTAACACATTGTTGTTAATGTAGCCTCACACTCTACAAGGCAGCATGAATGGAGGGAGGGGAGACAGCATGGCAGAGAGAGACAGAGACACACACCGTGTGTGTGAGAGTGAGAAACACGTGCATTGTCCCTTAAGTATGCTGACCCCACTCTAAGTACACTGCCTTTTTAAGTAGATCAGCAAATTGAGACAGCAGCTGCTGCTAGTAAGCTCCCTCCCGAGCCCTGTCGTGTCTCCCCCCCGCCAACCCGCCGCTCTGTGGAGATGAGGCGCAGGAGTGGGGGGGGGCAGGAGCAGGGGGACATCCTGACATTAGCATCCCTCTTCCCCCCCCCCCTTGCACAGCAAGCAGGAGGCTCCGGGGAGCAACACCAAGGCAGAGGGCAGGAGCAGCACAGGGCAGTGGGGGGAGGGACAGCTGAACTGTCCGGCAATTGATATAGCTTGCTGGGTGGCTGCTGCACAGGGAACTTAGGGGAGCAGGGAGCTGATGGGGGGCTTCTGGTCCACCCTGGTTCCAAGCCCCCACCAGCTAGCTCCAACAGTCTGCTCTTTCTGCAAGCCATGGACAAAGCAGGCAGCTGCCAACAACGTTATAAGGAGCATTGCATAACTTTAAACAAGCATGTTCTCCAATTGATCAGCAACATAACAACGACACAACGTTAACCGGGATGACTTTAAGTGAGGAGTTACTGTAGCTCTCTGTTCAATAATATGGTGAAATATAAGTAGCAATATTATTTGTAAAGTTATGAATTCCCCCTAAATGATATTGGTGGTGGCAGCTCATGTCCAAACCCATGTAGCCCTCATTAGGCAGAACTGGTCAAGCAGATTTTAAATAAAGGAATGTGTGTTTACCTCAGATTACATATAAATTGTAAACAGGTCCTTAAACAGTGAGAGAGGGAAGACAGGAGACAAAGAAAACCTGCATTTCAACAAACAGAGGTGAGAAGAAATAGCATGTAACCTCTTTCACTACCAGACATCATGTCACCTTCTTTATTGTTTAAATCAACTTTGCTTTGAGAGGTCACCTTCAGGAAAATGTATCTCAAAGGAGGAATGGACTATAAAAGTGAGGGGCAAAACCACACAAAGTTATCTCTCCCTATCCATCTTTCTCTTTACACCTGAGAATGCAAAAGAAACAGCAGTTGGACTACTAGAGCAGATCCTGACCTGAGAATTTGGTCAGCAATGTATTGAAAACATGTAGTTAGGGACTTCACCTTGAAGTCTAGTTTAGAAGGCTTTTTATCTTTATTTTTCTTATAATCATTACTTGTACTTACTTAATCTATCTCTTTGTAGTTAAATAAATTTGTTTTATTCTTTAATTAAAATTACTCCAGTGTTGTGAATTGTTTGGGTAACTCCATTTAAGGAAGCGGAGTGTTGTATGTTGATCCCCTTAGAGGGGCAATGGACGGGAGAGGGCTGGACAGATTTTGGAGGGAAAATCTGGGACAGGGGGTGTGTTGGGGCCACCCTCAAGGTAGTAACTAAGGCTGCTGGAAGCCAGAGCATGGTGGTGTTTGCTGACAGGCTGCTGGGGTCAGAGCTGCTGGACCAGGACTGTGGCTATACACAGACACTCAGGGTGTAACCTACATGCTGTTTGAGGCGCAGTAAAGCATTGTAAAGCACCCCAGGTTGCAGAGCAAGTGCTGACACTGTCCTTCACTGGTCTGGATTGCACCTCGGTATTTCATACTTGCGTTACAACTTTTTTAACAAGGAGAAATGAACCTCCCTGATTCACATTTTTTTCTTGGGATCATATACCTCTACAAGATTGTTATGCTGCAATTTGCCTTAAAAATGGTTTTACCTTAGCCTATCAAGCCTCAGGAGCTGGGACTCCAGACAGAACCCCCCTTCATTGTACAATGTCAGGCCCAAATACTGCAATGAGATCTGCATGGGAACACACTTGCCAGGCTCCAATGATTTCACTGGGGTCTGCCTATATGGATCCAATTGCTGGGACTGGAACTCCAATTTGAAAAATCCAGGTTCTAAGTGCCAATCAGCAACTTATGCAGAGGGTTAGGTGGGGGGTACACAGCTTGTTCAGTGGGCAATAGGTAATTATCTCACTTTTGGTCATCCTCAGCTGCTGGAGAATCCTATAGGAATGAGTTAGAGGTATGATCCCATTGGAGCCTTAGGTTAGATGTCTGAGTGGAGCAGTGACTACAGATGATTTGGGGGACAGCCATGGAAGAGTTCAGGAGAAGGGCTTGGCAGACTGAATGGGGAAAAGGACCTCAACTAGAGGCCCAGCCCTGTCTCAGAAGCTATGAATGACCAGGTTTAGGGAGGAGCATGCCTTCAGAGAGGAGAACCTCTAGCCCAAAAGGAGTGGGGCTGTTAAAGGGGAAGGTTGCCTTTTAAATTAAGTGAGATTGTAGACTGCTTGCATTAAAATTTGATTTAGGGAGGAATGTAGCAACCTGCATGGAACTTGGAAGGAGGAGCAAAGGTTGCTGAAGGGAAACATTTGGAGGAGACACCAGGCAGGCAGTCTGTGTGCATATGGCTGGAATGCTAGTACCAGCTGTAGCATCTGTAAATAGTTCTCTTCATAAAGTGCCAATTTAGTTTTAGAAGCATGGAGTCCTCTCATGTTATTATTCAGCATGTGGTATATGAAACAAGGCATAGTTAGCTGAGGAGACTTTGGAGGGGGAAGAGCCACTGGCTATGCAGCTGGGTGCTACCCTAACAGAAGTGAAAAGATGGGCTACAGCCAAGGCGAGAGAGACCTGGATCACAGTGTGACCACCCAGACAAGGAAACATAGGCTACATATATGCTGCAAAACAAGAAAACAAAACAAATCCGTGGTGGTGAGTCTCAGAGCCCAGGTCAAGTGACTTGGGCTTGTGGGACTTGCACTATAGGGCTAAAAATAACAAGAGTATAAATATTCCAGCTCTGGCTGGAGCTCGGGCTTTGAGACCCACCAAGGGGAGTAAGTCTCACAGTCAGAGTTCCAGACCGAGTGGCAATGTCTATATTGCTATTTTTAGCCCCAAAGCACTAGCCTCATGAGCCTGAGTCAGTTGACCCAGCCTCCGAGACTCGTTGCTGCTGTGGTGGGTTCCCCCCACGTATAGAAGCACCCTTAGGCAGAACAAATGGGCCCTTGACTACACTGGAAAATCATGCTGGGGTTACTCTGGCAGGCGTGGCGCAGCCAGGGCAGTGGCTGCTCCGGCTGGCTGGGGCTGCTTTGGCCAGTGCGCAGAGGGTTAACGGTTAAGGTTGGTTAACGATAAACCTAATGTTTACCTGCTAACCATTTAACATCCCTAGTTGATTATCAATTACAATCTTACATTTACTGGTTTCTTCACTGGTTTATAGTAATCTATGGCTCTCTGTCATGAGATGTACTAAGCAGAATATCTCTAACATTCATGTAATTGTTACCTGCAGCTCCCTTGCAAGCACTCCCAATTCATCACACATCCTGAGGCAAAGAATGTTCCATTTGGCAAAGTTCACTACGGCCTTGGCTACACTTGCGAGTTACAGCGCTGTAAAGGCTCCCCCAGCGCTGTAACTCACTCCCCGTCCACACTGGCAAGGCATTTGCAGCGCTGTATCTCCGTGGTTGCAGCGCTGCATGTACTCCACCTCTCCGAGAGGAATAGCAAGTATTGCGCTGCGGCGCCAGTGTGGCCACCCAATGCGCTGTGAATGGCCTCGAGAATTATTCGGCAGTATCCCACAACGCCTGTTGTAGCCACTCTGGTCATCAGTTCAAACTCTACTGCCCTGGCCTCAGGTAACCAACCATGTGACCCACCTTTTACATTCCCCGGGCATTTTAAAAATCCCCTTCCTGATTGCTCAGCCCAGCGTGGTGTGGAGTGCTATCAGTGAATCTTTCCAGGTGACCATGCCTCCACGCGCAAGCGAGCCCCAGCATGGAGCAATGGCGAGTTGCTGGACCTCATCAGTGTTTGGGGGGAAGAAGCTGTACAGTCCCAGCTGCGCTCCAGCCATAGGAATTACGATACCTTCAGGAAGATATCAAAGGACATGATGGAAAGGGGCCATGACCGGGATACCCTGCAGTGCAGAATTAAAGTGAAGGAACTGCGGAGTGCCTACCGCAAAGCCCGCGACGCAAACGGCCGCTCGGGTGCTCCCCCCGCGACCTGCCGATTCTACAAACAGCTGGATACGATACTTGGGGTTAACCCCACCTCCACTCCGAGCACCACCATGGACACTTGAGAGCCGGTGGGGGGGAGGGGGGGAAGGAGGAAGAGGAGGAGGAAAATAGGAGTGATGGTGGTGGGCCGGATGGAGACACCCCGGAATCCCTGGAGCCATGCAGCCAGGAGCTCTTCTTGAGCCAGGAGGAAGGTAGACTGTCGCAGCGGCCGGTGCTTGGTGGAGGACAAACAGAAGAGCAGGTTCCCGGTAAGCGTTTTTTTTTTCGGGAAGGAATTTTTGCGATGCGGGCTCTTTGGGAGAGGAGGGTTAGGCATGCATGCCTAGGTGCGGAATAGTGCATTGATGTGGTTTATCACATCGCGGTAATCGGCCTCGGTAATCTCCTTGAATGTGTCCTCCAGAACGTGTGCAATGCGCTTGCGCAGGTTTATCGGGAGAGCCACCGTGGTCCTTGTCCCAGCCAGGCTAATGTGTCCGCGCCACTGTTTCCAGGATGAACTCCTGTGAAAAATGTTGGGACAGTGTTCAGTGTAGGTGCCCCCTGAAGCTGTTAGCTCTCCCCAAGGCACAGAAATCCAGAGGACAGTGCAGCCCTGAAACAATCAGTCCCCCTTACTCACCATTTTGAGACTCCCGTGGGATATGTGTGCTCTGTTTCAGACAGGAAAATTATGTTATTGTGTAGACCCTGTGTGTTTTCTACTCCTTAAGTGCGGGCGGAATCATTACTCTGTCTGGTATAAACAATGCTGCCTCTGTTAAATGTTGCATTTTGCCTATACAGCTGCATCAACCTTGAGACCTCAGCCGTCCCTCTTATCGCCTGCTCAGAGACTGCAAAGACTCAGGAAGACACCACAAAAAAGCAAAGAAGACATGCTGCAAGAAGTGATGCGGCAATCTATTAAAGAGAATGAGAAAGCACAGAACTGGAGGGAGAGAGAAAGCAGGAGGCGCCAGGAAAATGCAGAGCACCGGCGGCAAAGCACCGCGCAGCGGCAGCAAAGCACTGATAGGCTCATAAGCATCCTGGAGCGCCAAGCAGACGCTATCCAGGAGCTGGTAGCCATGCAGAAAGAAGAGCAGTACCGCAAATGCCACCCCACCACAGCCCTTGTCCCAAAACTCTTTCCATTGTGCCCCACTGTCACCTCCAACCCACTTTCCCCAACTTCCATGTTCTTCACGCCACCCGCTGCCTCCAACACCAGTATCTTCACCACCCAGCCCTGAAAACCACGACCCTTACCCTCTGCACTCAACCCCCATCACCATGCAGTATAGCTATCCTGAAGTGCAGCACTCACTGCACAGCACACCAGACAGGACATACGCGAATCTGTGATTGTACTGTTCCCCACTCCACCCCCTTTTTTCTTTTCAATAAATAATTTTTTTTCTTTTCAATAAATGGATTTTTTGGCTTTGAAAACATTCTTTATTATTGCATAAAGTAAAAGACTTCTTAGCCCAGGAAATAAACAGCCACTGCAAGTCTGCTTAGCAAACACTGATTCCTAAAGATTGGAACTACTGCACTTCACTCCCGTGCAGGGCACCAGATATCACTGCTGGTTTTAAGCCTCAACTTGCTCTCTCAAGGCATCCTTAATCCTTGCAGCCCCACGCTGGGCCCCTGTAATAGCCCTGCTCTCTGGCTGTGCAAATTCAGCCTCCAGATGTTGAACCTCAGAGGTCCATGCCTGAGTGAAGCTTTCACCCTTCCCTTCACAAATATTATGGAGGGCACAGCACGCGGATATAACCGTGGGGATGCTGTTTTCGGCTAAGTCCAGCTTCCCATACAGAGATCGCCAGCGGACCTTTAAACGGCCAAAGGCACACTCCACAGTCATTCGGCACCAGCTCAGCCTGTAGTTGAACCGTTCCTTGCTGCTGTCAAGGCTCCCTGTATAGGGTTTCATGAGCCACGGCATTAACGGGTAAGCGGGATCTCCAAGGATCACAATGGGCATTTCAACTTCCCCTACCGTGATCTTCCGCTCCGGGGAAAAAAGTCCTGGCCTGCATCTTCCTGAACAGCCAAGTGTTCCGAAAGATGCGTGCGTCATGCACCTTTCCGGGCCAGCCTGTGTTAATGTCAATGAAACGCCCACAGTGATCCACAAGCGCCTGGAGAACCATACAGAAATACCCCTTCCGATTAATGTACTTGGATCCTAGGTGGGGTGGTGCCAGAATAGGAATGTGTGTCCCATCTATCGCCCCTCCACAGTTAGGGAACCCCATTTGTGCAAAGCCATCCACTATTTCCTGCACGTTACCCAGAGTCACGGTTCTTCTGAGTAGGATGCGATTAATGGCCTTGCAAACTTGCATCAACATGATTCCAACGGTCGACTTTCCCACTCCAAATTTGTTTGTGACGGACCGGGAGCTGTCTGGAGTTGCCAGCTTCCAGACTGCAATAGCCACTCGCTTCTCCACTGGCAGGGCAGCTCTCAATCTCGTGTCCTTGCGCTGCAGGGTGGGGGCAAGCTCCTTACACAGTCCCATGAAAGTGGCTTTTCTCATCCGAAAGTTCTGCAGCCACTGCTAGTCATCCCAGACTTCCATGACGATGTGATCCCACCACTTGGTGCTTGTTTCCCAAGCCCCAAAACAGCGTTCCACGGTGCTGAGCATGTCCGTGAATGCCACAAGCAATTTCGTGTCGTACGCGTTACGCGGCTCGATAGCATCATCGGACTCCTCACCCTCACTGTCACTTTGGATCTTAAGGAATAGTTCGACAGCCAAACGTGACATGCTGGTGAGACTTGTCAGCATACGCCTCAGCAGTTCGGACTCCATTTCCCGCAGACAGATCGCGCTGCACAGAAACCGTTGAAAGATAGCGCCAAAGGTGGATGGAAACAAAGGGATTTCTGGGATGTGAAGCGATGCATCTCGGGGCATTGGGACAGGACCCAGAATCCCCCGCACCCACACCCCCTTCCCACAACCCACGGCGCCAGAACGGGAAAAGGTGCTCTGTGGGATAGCTGCCCATAATGCACCGCTCCCAATAGCACTGCAATTGCCGCAAATGTGGCCATGACAGTGCGCTGGGCAGCTGTCAGTGTGGACAGACTGCAGCACTTTCCCTACTCAGCTGCACGAAGTCAGGTTTAACTCACAGCGCTGTACATCTGCAAGTGTAGCCAAGGCCTACGTGACTTAAGGCTGGGAGTGAGCAGCAGGGGCGTATGAACTCTTACAAAACACATATAAAGTGTGTGCGCGCAAATATGCCTTACTATAAAGAATGTGGAAAGAGGAATAGCGAACATATGCTGGTACAAAATCTGCTAAACAACCCAAGTCTCTGTGCTCACATCACCCTAGTAATCTGCTCTCTGCCTGGTTCCTGATTGAGAATTGCATGCTGTTAAATGTCTCTGCCCTTACATAAGTTGTCCATGGAACTGGCTCTAGTTATCTGATTGAGTCTTCTTCCATGACCATGTTGTTCCACATCATCTACGTTCCCCTAAAACAATAAAACTGTCACCCAGTACATGGAGACTTATAACAGAAGGAAAGAGAACTTTCACAATAGCTTTAACCAGACTATGGAACTTAGTCCCAAATGAAATAAGAATGACTGCAGACCTCACTATGTTCAAAACACATCTCTTTGACTTGGTTTTCCTTAAATTTTTTGTTCTCTCTCTCTCTTCCCCCCCACCCCCCCCCACATACATACATGCCATACACCAGGCACACAACCTATAAGTTAATATTTCTCCAAAGGAAGGAATAAAAAGAAATTTTGTAGTGTAGACATGGGCTATGTTATGGGCTTTTGCTAGCACAGCTGTGTCAGTCAGAGATCACATCTCATCACACCCCTGACTGACATAGCCATGCTGCCAAAAGCCTGCAGTGCAGACCAGATCCAAGCATAATGGATGCAAATATTTCTATGTGAGTTTGCAGAAAGCCAGGAATGCTTTTGAGAGTGTGACCAGCCCCATTCATCTCAGTGAGGTTTTAACTCAGATCCCCATGATGGTAATTTGAATGTCAACATTTTAACTGCTTCATTCCTCAGGTCAGGTCTTATCTGTACAGTGATACCACTTTAAATATATTGATCTATTTTAAAGTGGTAGAGTCACCTTAGTGCGCACACAGTTATAGTCCCTTAGCTATGTTGACACTATACATCTAAGGCAGGGGTTCTCTCATCGCACCATGACCCCCTTCTGACAACAAAAAGTACTACATGACCCCAGGAGGGGGACAAAGCCTGAGCTCCGCTGCCCTGGGTGGGTGGAGGGGGTTGGGGAAAGTCCGAGCCCCACCATCCTGGATGTGGGGGCCAAAGCTCAAGTGCTTCAGCCCCAGGCAGGGGGCCTGTAACCTGAGCTTTGCCACCGAGGGTCTGGCTGGTGGGGCTCAGGCTTCTGCCCCAGACCCCAGCAAGTCTAACGCTAATCCTGGTGACCCCCCATTTGTGAACCGCTTCTCTAAGGGCATGTCTACACTACAATTACACACCGGTGGCTGGGCCACACCAGCTGACGCAGCTGAAGGGGTTCTGGTGAAGGGTCTGTTTAATTGCAGTGAAGAGATTCCGGCTCCAGCCCCATCTCTGGGATCCTGCCACTTTGCAGGGTGCTAGAGTCTGGGCTCCAGCCTGAACATCTACACAGCCTTAGCTAGAGCTCCTCGAGCCCAAGTTGGCTGGCACATGACAGCTGCAGGGGTCTAACTGCAGTGTAGACATACCTGACCAGCACAGCTATGTTGGTCGGGGGCGTGAAGAGGGCTGAGCTGTCTGAGGGGATCTGCACTACAGACGGTGCTGCAGAGCTGTGCCAGTGTAGCGCAGCCACGTCCTCAGGTCCCCCTCCTGGCAGAGGAGCACGCAGGACTGTATAAAACGCCTGCATGGCCGTGTCCCCTAAGCGCAGCAGGCCTAGGAAGGGCGTGTGGGGGGTCACGGCTCTGCCGCAGTCAGCGTGGCTCTTTCTGTCGCCACCCAGCGCGTGTCATTGGGGGCATATCCCCAGATGCACACGGCTCCCGGAGAGCCCAGCCCACCTCCCCTCAGCCGCAGCCGGGAGGGGGTCCCCGGCTAGGTGCGGCGGGGCCAGGTAGCTTGTGTTCGCGTGGAGGGGCACTGCCCAGGGGGGTTCCCGCGAGAGAGAATAGCTAGGAGGAGGAGGGGACACCGGCCGCCATTTTGAACCCAAAGCGCCCCCCCTTTTGCCGGGGTTGGGGGGGTAGAGAGCTCGCGAGAGCCCACACAGCTAGGAAGCGAAGGAACACGCGAGCGAAGCCGGCGCACGCGCAGCCTAGACACTAGGGGGTCGCGTGGCTGCTGCGCTGGGGAAAGGCAAAAGGAAGGGGCGGGGTTAGAGAGTGCAGCTATCGCGAGAACACGGAGGCTATATATGGGAGTGGGCGTGAAGAAAGCTTCCCCTCAGTGCGATTCCGTCCGGAGAGCGCAGCCGCTGGCCCCCCGAGGAGCAGGCCCGAGACCATGGAGGACAGTATGGACATGGAGAGCATGGGCCCCCTGCGCCCTCAGACCTTCCTCTTCGGTAACGCCCCGCGCCGGGGCCGCCCACGGTCGGGCCCGCCCCGCCTGGGGACCGCTATCCTCGCGGGCCTGGCGCGGCCGCCTGGGCCTAGGCTGCTCGCGGGGAGGGGGTGGGGGCGCGCGAGCGGGATCAGGGTTCGCGGGCGGGGGCTCGGGAGCGATGCTCTAGGAGCGGCAGCCCCCCGCCACCACGTGTCCGGCGCTCGCACGTGGCGTCTGTTGCGGCCTCCAGCTCCTGGCAGCGGCCGGCGCTTTGTTCCTTCTCCCCCGTTCCGCAGGCAGGAGCAGCCGCTTCTCGCCGCTCTGCCAGCCGGCCACAGGAGCCGCTAGTTCCCAGGGACGCGCTTTTCTCTCACTGGCGGGCCTGCAGCCGGTAAATGCCCTAGGCGCACATGGCAGCGTGGGGCGGCTGCGTCTCGGTGAAGCACGTGGAAGGGCCGCGCTCTGTGGAGCGAACAGGCGTGGGCGGAACCGGGCCCTGTTGGTGAACCCCGCAGGCCCATATTTAACACGCGATCCGCCGCCCTGCAGCTAATTGTTGTTTTAATACATTTTAACCTCAGTAGTTTTCACAAATGACTCCGTGAGACCCCTTATAAATTATCGACACTTGCTGCTTATTTGAACACCTGATAAGTAATTTGCAAGTATTGTGCTCTGCCTTTTTGTGGCGTACTAGCAAATGTTCTGTTGTGTTTTTTTAAAGGTTTGATATTGAGACCTCACTGCACTATTTTCTGCTATTAAGTCTGAGATGTGAGCATTGAAGAACTCTCTCATTTTGTATACAAATTTAGATTTTTGGAGTGCAAGCTTGCAGGTTTTGAATATATTAACTTCTAATAAATAAATACTGAAAGGAACAAGATTGCAATATACAATAAATAAATGTGCAATGTTATGGTTTAAATACTTTACCTGTAACTTAACTGGTCTTTTGCAGGTTGTGAACTAAAGGCAGATAAGGAGTATCACTTCAAGGTGCATGATGAGGAAAATGAACACCAGTTGTCACTGAGAACAGTAAGTCCTCATTCTTGGAAACTAAAGATTATGGTCCTGTGAAAAATAGCTTTCAGACTTCAAAATCATGGGAATCATAAATGCAAATAATTGAATCACACTTTTATCCTGCTGTGCAGTTTTGTGTCTTGGATGCTCTGCTCCATTGTATCAGGGGGTAGCCGTGTTAGTCTGTATTAGAGGTGCTTTGTGAAATTTATAAAAACTATTTAAGTAATTTGGGATAGATTCTTAAGTGTCAAATTACACTAAACTCGTTGTTTTCTATTGTTTCCATAATTTTTATTAAAATTTCTTGAGTTATTGATGTAATTAAAATAATTTACTGAGAACTCTTGTTTTTTGAAGATGAAGTTAAATAAGCATGTTATGTATATCCAATTGATATGTTGGAACTTTGTTTTGGAAAAGTAAAAACTATTTAATACAAACTAAGTAATGATTATACCTTTTCACTACCCAAAAATTAAAATACCTGTATGTCAAGCTTAACCATTTACTTACCAAGCATTTTGCTCACTTGCTTGCCAGTTTAAGAATTCAGGATTCTTTTCCATTGTGAGACTTGATGAAATAACTATGTATGATATCACTGCTTATAGCAGGGTAGATTGATTTAAGTCATTGATTTTAATCATGGCAAGCAGGAAACCTTAATTTAAATTCTCAATTTTAGTCCTATTTTGCATTTTTGTCCTTCTATGTTCTTAGAGGTGTTGATTTTCATTTGTTAATCAAAATATTTTGATTTGCAGCTAAATACAGCCTTTATACTAAGTTTGGTGCTTTTTGCTAGCCAGGAGGATACAGTATACACAGATTTAATTACGCTATTACATAGCTTAACTTGCACTTACTCAGATTCTTAATTTTTACTTGTTAGAAAATGGTGACTGATGCACTTCTTGGGCGATTATTTTTATTACTTTGTCTCATGCTGTATTTGGATAGAAATGCAAATTTAATTAAAATGCACAAAATAGAATTTTAACTTTACTAAATAACTACTTTAAATGTGCTGATACATAAGAAATTTTTTTAACCAAACATGGTTTATATTTAAAGCTAAAGAAGTCTTGTTTGTGGTTAGTGAATTGAACTGATTATGTCTGATCACCATATCCTCCAAGATTTTAGAACTAGTAGATCTCATCTTTCACACCTAGTTTTTATTCATATATTGGAAGAGGAAAACAAACTTTCCTGCCTTTTCAACTCCTGGTGGTTTTTAACTGTTCATGAGCTAGTCTAACTAAAAGCTGGGTTAGAACTTCAACAAACTCTGGTTCCAGGTGCTTAACCAGTGACTCTCTCCAGTTCAGTGGTTTGAAACTTGGCAGCAAACATGTACTGTTTAATATTATTTTTTATTTAATTTGAAGGATTTTAATATTATAGTAAATTTAGGCCTTAACATAAATTATTGATTTCATATCTAGTTTAAAATACTTACAATCTTTGATTTTTATCCACTCTGCACATAATTAATAAAGTACAGTATCTCATTTATTTCTTCCTAAAACATTTAATGTAGTGATTGATGCAGAATACCAGTAATGTCGGCATTTCAGTGGTGGACAGAAGTGATTCCTATATATAGTCTGAAAAGCTCCTTGAGATTTTTCTGGGTGAAACTGTAAATAGCAGCAGTTGATGAAATCACGCTTAAGTGTAGAAAATGCTCTTACTCCGATTTCTTTTAATGTCTTTACCTGCTCATAAGAGGGAAAGAAAACCCTGGACTCAAAGTTTGGAAGATGTTCTTTTAAAACATATGACTGTGAAGTAATTCTATATATAGCTATAGATATAGATATAGATGTGTGTGTGTGTTAATGTTTTTCTGTTGGCCTTTAAAGAGAATCTTTCCCACTAGGGTATGCATTGAAATGCAAAATTAAATTTATTTTCACAGTGCTAAATATAGGTTGGTTGTCCCATATGGAGCTGTAAGGGGCATAATGGTACTTTTGCAACTGTTTGTAGCTGTTTAAAAATCAAAGCAAGAAAATGATTAAATTTTGCAGTTGATAGATTTTTTTTTTTTTTACGTAAGACAAGCTTAAATTTTTCTCTCCTTTTCTGGAGTTTTACTACTTATTTTTGAAGTGTGTCAAAGACTAGAGATTGAGCTCCTAGGTGTACCCAAAATCAATCATGTAATACAAAGACTATAAAATTGTGATAAGTGAAAGCCAAATTAAATTACATGATAGCAGAGAGCTGGATACTGAAGTCTGCTTAGGCTATACACGATCTCCTGTTCAGAAGAACATACAATCATGAGAACAGTGATTCTCTTACTAAATGAAACATAACCTACAGTTGGCTCCAGTAAAGTTATTCCGTCATGGATATCATAAGAGAGCCCACACTAAAAAAGTACTGTCAAGGCGTCTATACAGTCTGTGAAACTGATGGACAATTTTGCTGCTATTTAACGGAGGGAAAAGGCATGGCCTCTAATGCAGTTTGTGTGATAAGAAAGCCATTCTTATTATTCATACACAAACACTTCTAGCAGTTAAGGTTTCACATACAAAAGCAAGGAAGTAAAGTTAGGTCACTTGCCAGTGGCATACCTGCTTCTCCACCACACTTCAACACTGTCAGTCGCAGTATGCTGCAGGGAACGAACGCATATCTTTAACTCTGCTTGAGTATGGAGGGATGACAGTCTTCCAGCATCTCTACAGAAAGTTTAAGTTCTGAAGTATTCAGCATCCTTAACAAATTTTATTAATAAATGCATAGTAAGCCTTTCAAAAGTAGAGCCCATCCCTTAAATAAATGCTACAAGAAGGTCAATTTTTAAAAAATTGCCACACGAGGCTAGAAAATCATGACACTCAGAATAAAAATTAAGGGTCTGATACTTTAATAAACCTCATAACACTTATTTGAAAAATTTCCGGAAGTTCAGTCTTTTTTCAACAGCTTGGGTTATAAATCGGTGGAAGGAGTTATATATTTTTCATACTAAACAGGTTGATTCCCCATATTTAATGAAAAGTGAAACCAAGCCTTGACAATGACTCCTTCATTGGGGTTGGGGAATGTACATCACTGGGAATTGAGATTGTATTTTTGTCTAAAAGATACTGTAGTCTAATCAAACAGGGATTAAAAAATTCCGGCAAATTCTGCCTGTGTTATGCAGGAGGTCAAATTGAGATGATCACAATGATCCCTTCTGACTGTCTAATCTGTGAATCTATAGTTTGTACTGCAGTAGTGCCCAGAGACCCCATTTGACATAAAACTGCCCCTGCCCCCAAGAGTTTCTAGATTAAATATAGATATGCTAATTTACATAAATGCTCTCATAATAGATGGGGGAAGAGGTGAACTAGAAAAAATGGAACCTTCTCTGTATGTTTAGAAGGAAAAGGTCATAATGAACTACATGTGAACTATATACATACTACAATACATTACATAAATCACTGAGTAGCCTTTCAGATGCTTAAAATGTTGTCTTGGGTAGGTGTAGAGAGGTTATTTTACCTCTATATTTGGCACTGGTGCTACTGTTTCTGTGTTGAGTTTTGGGGCCCACAAATCAAGAGAGATGTTGATAAATTGGAGAGCATTCAGAGAAGAGCCAGAAGAATCCTTAAAGGGTTAGAAAACATGTCTTAGATGGACCTGCCTGAGTCTATCACTATATTTAGCTTAACAAAGAAGGTTAAGGGGTTATTTGATTACCTTAAGTACCTACATGGGGAACAAAGATTTTAATGGGCCCTTCAATATAACAGAGAAAGATATAACACCATCCAGTGGCTGGAAGTTGAAGCTAGGCAAATTCAGACAGGAAATGAGGGGTCATGGTGGATTTTCCATCAACAACTTTAAAATCAAGATTGGGTGTCTTTCTAAGAGATCTGCTCTAGGAATTATTTTATGGAAGCTCTATGTATGGTCTGTGCTATACAGGAAATCAGACTACATGATCACAATGGTTCCTTATAGATTCTGTGGCCATAAGTTACATGGCTTCTGGATTCAAACTCAGTTGTTACACTCAGCTGTTGGAAGGCTACTAGCAGCTCCTCTGAGCTGCTAATGCAGCCTCTTGCCACAAGGGGATAGGGCGGACAGATCAACATACATACAAAACAGTTGCAGTCAGTCAGCAAAATACAGCAGAGCACAGCACCAGCATCTGGGCCATAGGATGGAAAGAGAGCAAGTAGATACTCCCTGACTAATCAGAGCTGCTACTTGGCATGAAGTGAGTGACTGAGTGTCTGATGGGGAGGATATTACTGTCTAAAAGATGGAATAGGAAACTGAAAGAATGTAAACTAATCCCAACACTAGATGGACAAAAACTAAGTTAAAAAAATTAAACATTACAGAAAACAAACTTGAGAGAGAAGATAAGCACAACTTTCAAGTAAATTGCAGGCTGGGGCTGAGGGAGGGGCACCCCCCTAGGCAACTCGGGGCTAGAGCACCCACAGAGAAATCAGTAGGTGCAGCTCCCCAGCGCCTCATCTGTCAGCAGCCCTGCTGACCAACTCCTCCACCTCCCTCCTGCTGCAAACAGCTACTATTTCACGGTGTGTAGGAAGCTCCATGAGGGAGGGGGAGGAGCGGGAACGGGGCCTGGGGGCGGAGGGGGGGGTCGAACACCCATACCCCGCTAGAGGGGAAGTCTGTGCCTATGGGCATCCCTCCACTGGCTGTCGCCAGGTCCTGACTCCCTGCTGGGCAGGTTCCCTGAGTGCCTGCACGGTGCTAAATAGGAAGCTGCACAGCTTACAGGGAACTTGGGTTGTGTCCCTGACCATCTTGGACCTTTCCTCCATGAACTTAGTAATTTTTTTTTGAGCCCAGTCATATTTGGGCCTTCACAACATCCCCTGGCAATGAGTTCTATGGGTTGATTGTGCATTGTGTGAAGAAGTACTTCCTTATGTTTGTTAGACCTGCTGCCTATTAATTTCATTGGGTGACCCCTGGGTTTTGTTATGTGAAGGGATTAAAAAAAACTTCATTTTCTCAACACCATTCATGACTTCATAGACCTTTATCAAATCTCCCCTAAATTGTCTTATCTTCTAAACTGAATGGTCCCAGTCTTTTTAATCTCTCCTCACATAGAGGCTGTTCCATATCCTTAATTGTTTTTTGTTGCCCTCTACTTTTTTCAATTCTAATCTTTTTTGAGATGGTGCGACCAGAACTGTATGCAATATTGAATAAAACAAGCAATAGCCTTAATCAGATCTTATAAGATGCTGGCCTCACTTGCATCACAAATGCCTGGCTAGAACCCATGTCTGGACCAGACAGCTTTCCCCAGCCAGTTAATTGGTACAGTGCAAGTCTAGAGAGAACAAAAGGTTAAGTGGCTGTGCTGTTTTTATCTGTGGAAGTCAGTGTCCCTGGAATATCCATTACCAGATGGATTCACCTGGCCCACTAGATCAGTTTGATCTTCGTCACTACGGTTTTGGGGAATGATGGAACTGTATGGATATACAACTAAACACTATAAAAAACCTTATTTTGTTCAATGCATCTTATAGCATAAAAAGTTCAGTTTGGTTACTATTTTCTCATTACTGAAAATTAGTAATGCAGGTCATATCTAACTGCAGTCTGATGCTAATTAAATAAGTCTCTGGTGGTTTCACTGCAGAAAGATAACCAAGAAACATCTTTACTTAGTCTTAAGGGGTAAAAATACTGTTAAAATAGTGAATGAATTTAAGATGTATTTGAAAGTAAAAGTTTCTCCTAACAGTTTTACAACTTTAAAATGGTGGTTCAACTTTTCATAAAGGATAATATGTTTCACTTCTTGCATAGGTCAGTTTAGGCGCTGGTGCCAAAGATGAATTACACGTTATAGAAGCAGAGGCATTGGACTATGAAGGGAACCCTATTAAAGTCACACTGGCATCTTTGAAAATGTCAGTACAGCCTACGGTAAGGACAAACCTTTATAATATTATTGATAAACATTGGTGTCCAGTGGTAATCTCAACTAAGAAACACTAACAAAATAGAAATAGTAAAGCAAACCCTTGTTTCTAACTTCGGGAGTTAAAATGAGAATTTTTAAAATACTTCTGCTATTTCATTTGTGTTCGTGGATGGTTCTCTGGTCAGTTCGTTCTCAGGTTCTTGGACATGAGCATAACTGTCATATTTAGTTTGGAAACATGGAAGAATTTTTAACATTCTAAAGCCTCCATTTTAATTAAAACATGGAAAAAAATTTGGGTCGTCTTAGGTTTCTTAAATCTCTTAATGGAAGCTTATTTTATTCAGAGCGATTTCAGTTACTTGTTTCTAAATCACTGTGCTTGTTACTCAGCAAATGTGCACCTGGGTGTTCAGTCATAATTGCATGCGTCAGTGACGAGTTTCTGTTGCTTTATTCATTAGTCCTGTAGAGCCAACAAGTAAGAGAGATGTTAATCCTTATGCATATTTTGATCCAATTGCACCTGTGCATACCCTTTGGGGGAAGGCAGTGGGTTACACAGTGGTGAAGAGACCATTTTAAAGGTGGAATTGAGGGGCCAGGTAGACGCACACACTTATATACTACTGTTGATGTATAGTGAGATGAGAACTCAGTTTGGTTCTCAGACCCCAGGGAGTTTTTAGATACCTGCCAGGGTTCTCTTGGTCTTACGAGAGAGTTTAGTACGAGTCTAGCAGAACACTGTAGAGCATGAGTGAGGTACTGTACTGGGTACCACTCGTATGTGGGTTATAAATAATGCCCTCTGAACATTCTAATAATTCCTTCTTGACTGCCGCTATGCGGAAGCGACTGGTTTGTTGCATTTTTGTTAATGCCAGCTTTTTCAGCTCTACCATTTTCTTTGTTTCTGCATCATTTCAGTTGGCTGCCTGTTCTGGCACTTACTATTTGGTGTTCAAGTGTTCGCTACGTTGCCATCAATAACTTTTGTTAAATAACCAACATACTTTCTCCAGGTTTCTTTAGGTGGCTTCGAGATTACACCTCCAGTCGTTTTGAGGTTGAAATGCGGTTCAGGGCCCGTTCATGTCAGTGGTCAGCATCTTGTAGGTATGTATCGTATGTCTTCTCAGTGCATTTTTAATATAAGTTTCATATTAGTTGTAGAAATATAAATACATTCTAAACTGACCAAACTGGTTAGTTTGTGTCACAGCCCAGGTAAAGCTCCCTCTGCTGGACATACTAGGCCAAAAAGGACCCCTCTGCTACAAAAGCATGAGCCCTTGTTCCTCTTTGAGCCCCTGGTTTTAAATGCTATCATTAAAACCCAGTTTCTTTGTTTCCTCTTTCTGGGAAAATTCCACTGCTTTAGACTTCTGGTGTCACCTAAGATGTGGCCATTCCATTGTCCTAAGATTGTTCCCATTTGAATGGGAGCTAGTTATGTTAATATTCTCTGTTGTCCCTGGTCCTAGAAGGACACAACCCTGGCACTAATAGTATATGACTGACCCCATGTCCAGTGAAACATTTATTAATAAGTTTTGTAAAATTAACCATATTTATAAGTTGAACATAGAAAGATACCCCAAATAGTGTCAGCTTGATTTTTGGGTAACATGGCTGCTTACTAGTGGAAAAACTTTCTTCTGCATTTGTTAATTCTAAAACTCCTCAAGGGAATTCCAGTTATAGAAAATTGGCAGTGATGTGTGTGTTGTAGCTCTGTGTGACCCTAATATGGTAAACACTTTGACCTTGTACAAAAATATTCATGTATTGGTTTTTAGCATTAGAGGAAGAACCAGAGTCTGATGATGAAGATGAAGTGAAGATATTAAACACTTCAGCAAAGAGACCAGCAAGTGGAATAGCAGCTAAAACTCCACAGGTAGAGTTGATGTTTCTTATGAAGTATGTTCAAGACTTTCTCCTGGAAGAGTTTATATCACTGCCACCTAAAGCAGAGTAAGCAGCTGCATTCCTTACCATGATTTAGGTGGTGATTGTTGATAACTGCAGGAGAAAGGTTACCTGGTACTCAGATCCTGGAAATCAGTACTGAGACTTTCCCATACATAGTTCTAAAGTATATTTAACAGTATTTTTAAAGTCTGACTGGATGTTAGTGGTTAGTATTTTTCAATGTTTTTAGTGTAAAAATTGTGGGGTTGAATGTATAACTGATGGTAGTGAAAGCCATGTTCTGTGTAATTAAATTGGAGATAATGCACAGTGATCGGCCTTCTCACACAGGATTCCATGCCAGGTATTCTCTGTTAGTTTTGTAGCATCGGCTGTATTTTTTAAAACAAATGTGTATTTTGGCTTATGGTGAGCACATGGTTAACTCCTTTAACCACATTGAAACCAGAACAAGCAACACCTGGTGTTGCCAGCTCTGACTGTCTTGTGGTTGTAGAGTATTTGGAGCACTGTACTCATCAATAAACATTTAAATGGCACTAATTCTGTGCTCCCCTCTTGCACCATCTATTGTGATATCATCATCTATCCCAAAGTGTGTAGACTCATCTGTTTTATACTGTACCTTTTATCAGTAGCCTCATTCTTCACTGGTGTTTAAACTTGCTTCCGGTGTTTTAGACCTGGGCTTTCTTCTCTTGGATCTTATTCTATGGCTTTGGTAAAGCTTTTAACGTATTGGCATTAGCAGAACTGATTTTTCTGACTTGGCTACATATATAAAAGTTGTAGTGGTTTAACTTTAACTTAATTTAAAAAATGATTTTGTTAAACCAGGTCCTTGTGTGGGCACTCATCGGTTTTAAAGTAGTATCAGTTTAGTTTGTCTGTAAATTTACCAATACAAAGTACACCAATATAAGTCCTGTTTAAATCAGTTTGAAGTGCCAACACACAAGTTGGCATCAGGTTACTTGCTTCGATATAAAGTGACATATTTAAACTGGTGCAACTCTAGAAGAGGCCTTCATCTTGTTGGTAATACAATAGTTTATGGGAAGACCAAATTTCGGACAAACTTGGTGTACCATCTGTATTGCACTCTCAGAAAACCATTTATTTAACTTTGTAACCAGTTTTGTAACAAATGTTTTCTCTAAAGAAAAAAGCAAAATTGTTAGAAGATGATGATGATGAGGATGAAGATGACGACGATGAGGATGAAGATGAAGAGTGTGTATCTTTCTCCTTTCTTTTTGCAATGCATTTTAGAAATGTTTAGTTTTCAGAGGTAATGACTTCAGAGCAGGGGTTCTCAAACTGGGGGTCGGGACCCCTCAGGGGGTCACGAGGTTATTACATGAGGGGTTGCAAGCTGTCAGCCTCCACCCCAAACGCCGCTTTGCCTCCTGCATTTATAATGGTGTTAAATATATTTAAAAGTGTTTTTAATTTATAAGTGAGAGGGGTGTCACACTTAAAGGCTTGCTATGTGAAAGGGGTCACCAGTACAAAAGTTTGAGAACCCCTGCTTCAGAGCATAAAAAATATGCATGACATTGAATCAAGTTATTTTGGATTTAGTTCTTAATTAGCCTAGAAATTAGTGAGCCTTATCCCCAGATGAGATCTGGCTTCATATGCCATATTATTGCTGTATAGATTATTTTCAACACTGACTCAAGGCTGGGAGTCTGTTTTAGGCATTTGGGAATGTGATGGGATCTCTGTTTTGTGTGGTTTTTTTTTAAAGATAGATCCCCCACTTACATGCAAGAATTTTTTTTGCAGGAAATGCTGTTGGGATATTCCAGTTCAGTTAGAGAAGCAGGGCTAATTGTCTTATTGAAGCACACACATGAATGTGAAGCTGAAGTGCTTCTGTGAGAGGCTGCCTTGTTGCAAACTGTCAGGGAAAACAAATTATAAAAAATGAAATCTGACCCCCTCAGCAAAACTTCTTAAAATCTTCTAGCAGCATGCTACTTCTGTACTAAAACAGAATCTAGCGTAGCATAGGGAGTGTGAAAACCAGAGGGGAGAGAAGTGTTAGGGGCAAGTGCAAAGGTAGGCAGAAGTGGAGAAAAATGGAGCTACTTTCCTGGAGATCTGAAAGAAGGGAAGAAAGCAATTTAAGCCAAACAACCAAGGTTTTAAATGTTTATTATGAACACTTTTTTGTAGAGCATCTTAATTATTTTTCTCATTACTTCATAAATACAAAACTCTGCAGAGTTGTCAGAGTATGCTGTATGTACAGTAACTCCTCACTTAATGTTGTAGTTCTGTTCCTGAAAAATGCAACTTTAAGTGAAACTACGTTAAACAAATCCAATTTTGCCATAAGATTTAATGTAAATGCGAAGGGTTAGGTTCCAAGGAAATTTAGGGGCAAACAAAAGGCATTATATACTGTACAGTACTGTACTGTGGTTGGGAGGTGCCCCGGCTTACCCCACACTGCCATAGCCCGCTGCTGGCAGGGACATTAGCAAGCACCTTGTGCGGCAGAAGTGGCAGCTTGCCCCTAGAAGAACAGGCGTTGACTTTGCTGGGGGATGCTCCAGGCCCGCCTCTTCCCATCCCTGCTCCGCTCTACTCCAGGCCCACATCTTCCCACTCCACCTCCTCTCCGGAGCATGCTACGTCCCTGCTCTTCCCCCTTCCTCCCAGTGCTTCCCCGCTCCTCCCCTTCCCTTCCAGAAAGGCCTAAGCGCTGCCAAACCGCCAGTGGGGGAAGTGCTGGGAGGGAGGGGGAGAAGAGGAGCTTGTGCAATGTTCCCTTGTAAAGTTGTTGCTCTTCCACAGAATCTTACAAGCAGTGGACAGAGCAGGCAGCCAGATGATGTTATAAGGGAGCATTGCACAACTTTAAACGAGCATGTTCCCCAACTTTGAAACAACGTTAAGTGGGAGGAGGTTAAGTGAGGAGTTAGTGTACTTGAGGTGGCAATTTCCAAGCATGCGTGAGAGAGAGAGATATATAGAGCTGGATATATCTTAAAATGTGCACTGTGCTGTTTAACTTCCTAATTTACTCTTACTGCAGTAGTAAGTGGAAGAAAATTAGAAAAATGGTCTTTTAGTGTTTGAAAGATTCTCTACTTTTGCTTGATACATTCTTCCAAGTTGGGCAGTAAAATATTAACCTTACAGAAGAGTCTTTTAAAGTGTCTTCTATTTAGCTTGCATTTGACAAAGTCCACTTACTTCACTGTAACATCTTCCATTGAAAGAACAGGAATGAGGATGAAGTCACTGAAAAATGAACTGTTTGGGTTAATTGACACAGTTATGTACCTATTGGAGTGGGCTTCTTAGTAATGTAATTTTTAATTCTAGTGATGATGATTTAGATGAAGAGGAAGAAGAGAAGATTCCAATGAAGAAAGTAAGTAGTCTTCATATTTGAGACCATGTTTGTCTGGATTTTTGAAAACTTGCAGATCTTTAGTATCAGTCACCCTAAAACATAATGAAAGTAGTGGTGTTTACATATTTAGGTAGTTGAAACTTCTGTCTCAGGTACACATGACTAGTGTCGCTTTCTGCTTATTTTATGTAGTTTAGTTTCCACTTTGAGAGCATTGAGGTAGTGCAAAAACCAAAATAGTTCTCAACCCTATATGTACAGCCCTGCAGAAAACTTACCCGTATGCTACAGGAAATTAAACCACCAGCTTTCATTTCATTCAGAATTATTTCACCTACTAATTATATATGAATAGTTATTTAATTCAGTTTCTGTTGTCACAATTGTGCTGCAGATTCAAAGCCTCTAAAATTTTAAAAACATTTTTGCCCAAAGTTTGTTTTTACTTACTGATATTACTAACATGTTAGTTGTCTTGAACTTCCAGGTTACGTTTAACTAATCCAGTTAATGCTCCTTGGTATATTTGGCCAACTCTCTAAGTATGTGCTAGATCAAGGCTGCCAAATCTCGGGGTGTTCCAGATCATTCAACAGTAGAATTGAGAGTACCCCAGGGTGCACATCATTTAGTAGAGTTTGCCAGGGGTGGGCATAAGCATTGCTGTAATTAGCTAGAAATTGAGTTGGTACAAAATTGGGTATTGGTGGCAGAGGAGTTTGACTGGGCAAGTCCCATAATGAAAATGGGGTGCAGCCTGGTTTCCAATATTAGTTGGGCCATAGGGTGCACCTCTTCTGAAGAAATTCAGGGATTTCCTGGTAAGCTTGGGTGTTGATCACCAAGTGCAGAGGGGGATGTAAATCTTCAGATAAATTCAGGATATGTCAAGTATTACAGAAGTTTATTTGCATCTTTAAAACTTGCAAAATTATCCTGTGGGAAAACTTTTTATATAAATGAAATATCCAGCTACTTGGGAAAAGCTCATTTGTGGTATTTTTCACTGCAAATGACTGATTTGATGTTTAAAATTGTCAACCTGGACTCCTTAAATTAATGGGCTACTTTACACTTGGTCTAATCTTTCAGCCTTTTTGCAGTCTTGGGACAGCATCACTTGATATTTGCATCACTTGATATTTCAAAAGTTACCTTAATCAAAAGGGCTAGGACTTTTAGGGCCATTCTGTACACAAACTTGTACTGAAATAACAAAGTAATTCAGTTTGGTTGGTTGTGAGTTCTGTCCAATCCTGGGTATTCCTCCATTTTCCCTTCAGTTGCTCATATACGCTTATAACTAGTGAATTGTAGACTTACAATTGGAGTACAAACCTTGGAATATGTTGAAAGGAAATCTTAATAGCTCCATTGGGCTTTTTCTTATCCATGGCAAGTAATTAACACTTGACCTATCAAATTCCCCATTCCATGTGTGTTCACCGCCTTTGGCCTGGTTATGTGGCAACTCTTCTTGTTCACCGAGTGCCTTTAGACCATTGTTTGCTTTGCAACATGGATCTCGCTATATAGTGATACCAGCGGTTCTCTTGCCCATAGAGTTAGCTTGGAATAGCAAAAGCAGCAGTGACTTATTTGTTGGTATTGCATATAAGATTTAGTAGAATAAAAAGCAAGGTATCTCCTATGTGTATCCCCTTTGCTCCAGAAAATCTGCAGACTTTCTGGCAAATGACCTGCATATTCATTCTACTTTCATGTGGTGTAACTGACCGGAATTGGTCAATGCCCATCTTAGATCTTTATAACCTAGACAATTTCATGTCATTCAGATTGTGGTTATTTTCACTGCTAAAGTGAGTTTCCCTCACTATGAGAAATGCAGGGAAAAATCAGTCCTCTCTTAAATGAGAATAAACGTTTCTAGTTGTCAAATATTAAAAAAAGATAAAAATAAAAGCATCTTTGTTCAAGATAGTTACTAAACAGTTTACTTTTGTCCTCAAATTTGCAGTTATTACATAACTTCCTTCTGTTTTGAAGATGCTAAGTGAAAATTCTTTTAATTTCAGCCTGCCCGGGATTTGTCAGCAAAAAATACTCCGAAATCAAAGCAGAATGGAAAAGATTCTAAGCCGTCCACACCAGCGTCTAAATCAAAAGTGAGTGACTACGTATAATATGAATGTTGGAAGTGGTGTAACAGTTCTAGTTGCATTCACCCATAACTTGGTTTCTCACTTAAAGACTGGACTCATTATCCACTCCTTTTCATTTAAGGATAAAGTTAGAAAGGGAACTGGGGTATACAGACTCTTGAGTGAGCAATCAGCACTGATCTGAATTTGAAAACAGTATGGTTTATTATCTAGGTTAGCTCAACCAACCATGGACTGCAAAGGGTAGCCAGCTCTGAGCTTAAACCCTGGGATATGTAATATCACACATGTTTTGTTCAACACAGAATTGGATATGGTCTAGTCACATCCTTGTTATGGTAGATCTTGACTGCCTCCATTGTGAGGCTAGGACTTGCCTTTGGTCCTGTCCAGTAAGGTGACCTGTTTTGATTAATGTAAGTATTAAGCTTGAGTTCTTAATACTATCAAATGGCCCCTTAATCAGTGCCAAGCAATTATCTCATGTTTTTGACACAGTGACTGCATAAAAAGTCCTTTCCATTTGTTCTTCACTGATCACCTGTGATTGTAAACTAGGAAAGTTAGCCAGTGCTAGAAATCATTCTGCAAATTTTTGAAATCCTACTGCCATGATTAGTGAAGCAAAGGATTTCTTCTCCACAATAGTGTCCAAACTCCTAACCAATGCATATGAATGAAGATAGTTATCTAGGGAAAAGTAGCAGGCTAGATTTAAGTTGAAAAGCCATCAGTCCAGTTGATAGCACACCCCCCCACCCCCATACAAAAGTCACAATCCAAAAAAAACCCCAAACTTTCTGGAGCATTTGGCTTTTTAGTAGCTCTTTGAGATTGTTTTGGATGAGAGTTATCTGAATTTAGTCCAGATAAGGGAAGTAAAGATGGGAAGGGAAAGATTGGGTCTAAGCCTTTGAGCTACAGTGATAGTTCAGAAAACTATTTTTTGCTAGAAAGGCAAGAAAAAAATAATTTTCCAGCCAAGCAACTAGAGGCTTGCAAATGTATGATACTATCCCTTTAGCTGGCAGTATCTCTAGAATTATAATTAATAATTGGAGCAGACATATGCACCACTGTTGATTATAGACTTTGCTGATAATCCCCAGCCTAATGGTAATTGGTTGTCTTAGTGTTTAAGTTGGGTAGTTCCTCTTAAGTTTCACCTTTTTGTTTGTCTTTGGAAGAACTGGGCAGATAATTTTCCTGTGAAGAAGGGACACTGACATTTTTCTGTGATTTGATAGACCATTTTGGTAGTACAGTGTGTATTGTATGTAAATTGTTTGTAACATAAATATCAGTCTAAAGTTTGAGTGGTTT
The DNA here is from genome assembly GCF_027887155.1 of Malaclemys terrapin pileata. Taxonomy (NCBI): domain Eukaryota; kingdom Metazoa; phylum Chordata; order Testudines; family Emydidae; genus Malaclemys; species Malaclemys terrapin. The sequence goes on from NC_071512.1 coordinate 32,686,966, forward strand.
GTACATGTGCCCCCTTAAAACCTGTACCACTTGAAGTAAGGAGCACAAATTAAATAATTTTCCATTTTGTGATGACTTTTCTAGTAGCTTATTGAAGATGAACACAAAATCTAAAGGTGCAACCGTCATACGGAAAATGGAGCAAGAAGGAATCATTCAGTATTAATATCCCTATTTGGTCTTAGGATACTTAAATGATGTCCAATATATTCCATGGCTTCCTTTGTACTGTTTGAACAATGTTTTAATAACTTCATTAAAAAAAAAAAAGCTGAAGTAATGGGAGAATTAAAGTAGCTTCTTTGTGATTGCAAAATCTTTACAAATGTGTAACAAACTGCCTGCTTGTTTCAGACTCCGGCATCTAATAAAAAGGAAAATAAACCACAAAGTCCAAAATCACCAAAAGTACCCCTTTCACTAGAGGAGATTAAAGCAAAGATGCAGGCAACCATAGAAAAGGTGAGTTTAAACTGATGGAAATGTTTGTTTTCCAAATGGAATACTTTGGTCCTGATTTCAAGTAGTTCAGCAATGCTATCCTGATGGAAAGGAGATGTGACAAATACCCTAATAGAAGAAGACACTGAGAAGTCAATATGAAAATGGCATTGCAGGATTTCATGTTTTCAGTCTTCCCTGTCTTCAATACCAGTTATGCACTCAAACATAAATTTCAAACTGTCTTAAAAGTAGACACCTCAAGTTGTATTTAGATATCTAAAACAACATTTAAATGTCTAATTGGAAAATTTGGCCCTCATTTTATAAGTAAAAACTTGTTTGGTCTAGCCCCAGAGATCCTTGTGGGGAATCTGTTAAGATATGGGTATTTTCTCATTTATCACCTTCAATAAAGAGTTTCACAAGCTGAGTTATGCCCTCAGTAATACCTGTGTAACCCCCATATCTTCAGTGGGCTTTGGCTAGGTGTAACTGATTCTATAGCTGGAGAAACAGGATGTCATTTTATTCACTTTCAAAGTAACCACACCCTTTACAGCGGACTTAACTTGGAGTGAGCGTGAGCATATCACTTGTGCAGAGTGGGTAAATATTAGTAAGGCTACAGTTTAGTGACAGGTATTTTTAGTAGGTCATGGACAATAAACAAAAATGCACGGCCCTGTGACCTGTCCATGACTTGTAATAAATACATGTGATTAAATCTTGGGGTGGGGAGCAAGGGTGCTGGAGCAGTGGCTGCTGTGGCTGTCTCCAGGACCACCTAAGCAGCTGGCCCCAGAGTCAGCCACACTGGCCCCTGCAGAAGTCACAGGGGTTGCAGAAAGTCACAGAATCCGTGACAGACACGGAGCCCTAAATATTAGCTTTTTTGTCCTTCAGAGTTTGGCTCAAGGGTACAAGGCCTGCTGACCACTTTATCTAATTTATAAAATACAAATGGGTTCTAAAATGTAGTCTGGCATTTAATAGAAAACTTGCTTTATCCACACTTTATGGGTGGAAAACACTCCGTTTTAAGCTTACTTATTTTGAATTGTTGGGTATATCACTGCCCTAAATCATCATCCTAACCTTGTAAATACTTCATAATTTTCCTAATGTAAATATAATTTTGAATAGTAATTTTTTTGCCATAGGATTGTACAGGATAGGTGGTGTTTATTTTAAAGGAAAATACTGAGGGTGTCCACAAGTCACTGGATGTCTTTAAGAACTTTAGTCTGCAAATTACTTGTACATTGAATTCCAGAGATGCATTCCAACTTCATAGATGCCTCACACTTAGGTGCATGTGGATATTAAGAGCCAGCAATATAAGCTATATAAATGTTGGCCACTGATTCTCTGAGATGTGGTGGTGATAGAATTATGCCTTTTTTTTTTTTTTTAAGGCAAGTCAATTGCATAGGCAAGGGCCTCATACCAGGCTGATGGGTTTGGTAAAAGAACCTTGATAATGCTGAAAATTTTATTTTAAATAACTTTTGATGATAGAGTTTCCTGTATAGTTAGCTTTGAAAATTTTTATTTGTACTAAGGTTTTAAAAGACTTATCGTAAGGGTTCTCCATTTATTGCAACCATTCAGTGGTTTTACATGCACTAAACTTTTTTTTTTACAATAGGGTTCTGCCCTTCCTAAAGTGGAAGCCAAATTTGTCAACTATGTTAAGAATTGTTTCCGGACACAGGACCAGAAGGTAACTGAATTTACAGTGGCTTGGAAAAATCCAAAAGAACTTCTGTAACAAAATTTATAGATGCTTTTTTACTTTTAATCTCTACAAGCTTTGGACTGTTTCAAAGGGTTACAAACCACAAACAATACTTCACATTAAATAAATGGAAACTGTTTTAAGGGTTTAGTTGGCAAAGATGGAAAAGCTAATGTTTTATTACATTTTTCCAGCTTTTATATGGTTAGTGAATTATCTCTTGCTTACTAAACCCACAGAATTTTCCTTTTGGCACAATGTTGGCTAAGGAAATGAGCTGTGGTTTTCCCTGCTGCTGAATTTGGCGACTTGGGCAGTCTGCTCTTAAACTTTCTTTTGTTAGGAGATGGACTAGGAAGGGGGAATTGTTTTGCAATAGACATTATGGCAGTCTTATTTCTTTGTCTTCCAAAGTCAACGTCTCTCTTGTGAGAGGGCGTGCCAAAGGCTGGTATCAGAAAGGTACAGGATTAGTTATTGCTTGACATTAGACTAACCCTGTATGCCTTAGATTTCCCAATCAAAATTCCTGAAACATTAAGGAATTTTGTCATTGGAAGAAGGTTTTATGCTTTCCTGCTTTCTCCAGTGGTTCAAAGGTGTTAAATTGACTGATAGACAAAATCATAGGTTCTTGAAAGAAAATGTTTAAAAGCAGTTAGTCCCAGCTACTGAAGTTGATTTGACTTAAGTCAGGGCAGACAGGGTTCAGCCAATATTTGCCTAACTGGTCCACCACACCCTTCCTTTTGATTTTCCTTCTAGATTCTTAGTGTGCAGTCTTTTTTAAAAAAAAAAAAAAAACCTTTCATTTTTAAGTTTTGGGGAAAAGTATATTTGGTTCAACAAAGTGCATGGCTTATACTCGGCATACTATGTAAAGGATTTGTTGCCACATTTTTACTAAACATCAACATTTTTGAGCCTCTTCCTACAAAACTTTCAGGTGTAATCATTTTAAGCTCTTGTGGCTAATCAGCATTAAAGCCGAGTAGAAACTTGCCTTCTTACCTGCACATTGTTTGCCACAAATAGCACTTTTTAGAGGATGACAACTTCTTAACACAAACATCCAAAACCACGACTTACTAGGTGTTCAACGTAGAGTTGGATACAGTGTTTTTCTCCCGAGTACAGCATCTGTGTTGCTTTATTTTAATACTTTTAACCAATAGTATAAATGTGTGGAGTAAAAATAATACAGGAGTAATGATTTTTAAAATACTTCATATATACAGGCATAGTTCAATCCAGTTACCTCCAAGTTGTACTATCCTGAAGATTAGTAATTAGACCATTCTTAACTTCAACTTCTAACACTTTTGTGTACACTTTCAGGTTATTCAAGCTCTCTGGCAGTGGAGACAGACTCTGTAAGAAAGAAAACAGTTTAAACCGTTCATTAAAATGTGCAGTCTTATTTCTGTAACCATTAATATTTGGCTGTCCTTTTTATATATGCTGAAAGAACTTTCCCTACTGCGTCTGATAAATGTCGTCCAGAATACTTTGCCAAGAATGTGTTGTCCAAAATGCCTGTTTAGTTTTTAAAGACAGAACTCCACCCTTTGCTTCATTTTAAATATGTATGGAATGTTTTGATAAGGCATAGTAGAGGTGGTGGTCAGACAAATGGAAATGGTGGGGAGACTAAATGTACATGTGAAAATAAAATTTAGTATTTTGATAAAGTACTATCGTTTCTTTATTTTTGTGGGCTTAGGGGTTGGGTTGCCTGTGTATTGAATGAGAGCTTTTAAGTTCTCATAGGAGTTGCTAAATGTATTCCATATTTTTACCCAAACATGCCTCAGAATCTCTTTAAATGAGATTTTTTTTTTAAAAGGTTGGGGGCAATGTCTGAAACAACACATTGAAGATTGTCAGCCTTACAAACACAACTCTTGCACCATATATTATTGATCACATGAGTATGTTAACAGGTGCTGAGTGTTGTTAAATAGCAAGAAACATGGTTGGGGGAAATGATGGATTAATCCTGGCTGCACTCATTTGAAGAAAAGACCTTATCCTTAATTTCCCAGCCTGTCCCCAAGTGTCTGTTTTCCCTTTAAGGAGCTTGTATTGGGCCTAATGTGCTTTCTGTGGAAAAATTTGCAGAACTGTGCGGGAGTGCCTGCTCTTTGAGTGCTGTGGTATGCCATTGTTCTCTGGTTTGGAGTAAACATTTTTAAGACCAGTGGGCTAAAAGTTTTGGAGGATACATTAGGAAACAGTCTTTAATAGGACCTATTCTTGGAATTAACACTGTTCAGAAGATTTTGACACTGCTTGTGGAGATGTGCCATGCATATCACAGCTTCTCCATCTAACACTAGAGAGCATAGTTCTTTTAGTCCAAATCAATGGATATCCTTGTTCTCTGACAATTAAAACAGCTAATCCTTTGTACAGATGCCCCTTGTGCCAAGCTTTTGGGCTTTGGACTAAAGTAGCTTCTGGTATGAGTTAATGCCTTTCCAAGTCTCTACTCTGAAAATGTGGATGAGGCAGTCTGCAAAGTGTATAAATCAAAAATCTTAGAAATGGCAAAGTTGATAGGTAGAGCCAGCACTAGACCCAATATTGTGATTACTGCCTAAGGAGGGCATGAAGAGGTAGTGTTAAAAACAAAAGTGGAGAGAATTGCCTTCCAGTTGAATTCTGAAAACCTGACCAATTCTTGCTGTGAAATGAAAATGCCAAGGTAATGCATTGACCCTTGTGTGTTGAAGCAATGGAAAGGAGCAAGTGAATGATACGGTGTCTATCTACCACTTAACACATTACTTGGTATCTTTCATTTCTGATCAGGCTATACTCAAACACTGTGTGGTAGGTGGTAATAACTGCATATTGGACAGGATGCAGCCCAAGTATTGGAAGTGCATATCTGGTTTATACTGTGACTATGTAAGATTGATAAATGCCCCTTACGTCAAGCTAGTCCTAAATTCTGCAACAAGGTCTGTATAAAATGGGAGATGCGAGGCTGTCTCTGCTGTCTTCAGTGTACTGCAGATTTTTATACTGATTGCAGAGGCATTGTAGAAGTTGAGGGGCAGGGACTTAAGTTTTGGCAGCGTAGTAGACAGCTGGTGTTCTTATCACCTGGGGAGTTGAGGCACTTTGGGATAAACTCATTAGCTGGATATTTTAGTAAACATGATAGTCCAATTCACATCACTCCAGTCTCCCCATCTAGTTCCCAATGCACTCCTCCTTTTCTTGTTACTCACATAGGATTTGGGGACTACCTTAGTTGCATTCCCTTCTCATGGTATGGTAACAATTACACTGGTACTGGCCCCACAGGTTGTGGCTATTATTTTCCAGGTGGATGGGTATGTTTTTGCAAGTGTGGATAAATATGGGCTAGCCTCCTGATTTAACACTAATGGCCATTGTTCTGACAAAGTGTCTCATGATATCAATTAACATTAACTGAGCCTTTTGTATACCTACACACACTTCTCCCCAAGTTAGCCTTCTGAAGCCATTCCCCTACCCATTTTCATGAGGTCTCCTGCGTAATGAGTTAACTGCAGGTTCACCTCTACTCAGTAGTGTAGCTAGTGGGGGAGCAGCTGCTCCCCCACTGAGCACAAGTGGCGCCTTTTTAATTTTACTCCCCTGGGGGGGGGGAGGGGAGGAGAAAGGCACCACCTGCTGCGGTGCTTTTACTGATGGGACGGTGCTCCGGGTCTTCGGCGGCACTGAAGCTTCATCACCAAAATGCTTCCAGAGACCTGCAGAGTGAGTGAAGCTCCCACGGCTGAGGTGCTGCTGAAGACCTGGAGCACTGTCCTGTCAGTAAAAGCACTGTAGTGGGTGGTACCTTCCCCCCCCCTCCACCTGTCTACGCCACTGCCTCTACTACTGTCCTCCATCCCAGGGCAACTGCTGATGGTTGCTGTGCTATTAATTCATTGATTTGTTGTTGAAATCTGACATTTTGGCTTATCAATTGTTTGGTTACCCACTTATCCCCCAGATTCCAGGTACCCAGTACAGTGTTCCCTGCTGCCCACAATCCCCTTTTCTGATGAGGATTCCAGGTGCGTTCCCTCACCCCCCCATACCCCAATCAAATTGTTTCAATCCTTTTACGTATGCACTACAGTTGGGATGAATTTGGTCCACTCACCATTCCTTGGGGTGTACAACCCATGTAATAGAGTGAAAGGACATGTTGAAAAGTGCTGCCTGCACTTGCTCCCACAATGGTTCCCATATGTTTGGTTGTCGGGGAATATTCTCAGCTCCAGGCTGCATCCATATCACCTGTAGGGTTACATTCTTAAAAATGGTTAACTCATCATACACCCAATGTCACATGGGCGATTTTATGCCCAGTGTGATATGTACATCATAATCACACCTTTGGGGATAATCCTCCATGGAAGTACCATTGTGGTTACACATGGGAACATCACTAATTGTGGAGCCTTATTTTCCCAAGAGGGTTCATATACCCCAGGAGACCAGAGAGTTATATTCCTTGGACCCTCTGTGACAAACCACATGGTTGGATAACTGAGCCTCCCACTATCATTATGGCAGTGCCCAGGGAGTACCATGCAGTATTTCCTGATAAATTTGATATTCTCCACTGGGTGGGGATTCCCCCATCTCATCCATAAACCATATACTGGCACTGCCAAATTCCTGTTGGAGGATTGGTGGTACATCTTTCTATTGGGAAATTCTCATAATCCTTATTAGCTTCAATACCACATGTTGCGGGTGTAGCAGTCCATGTGTTTCCTCCTTTTGACAATTCACATCATGGAATTCGAGTAGAATTTATAACTAACTATTGTGTTTAACAGTAATGATCGTTCCATCCGGGCCAGGGAATTCCCCTCTTTTCTCCTCTGTGGATTAACCTGTAATATACATGACAGAATTTATGCATCCCCTTTCCCAATCCAGTTTGTGAGGGGAAAAAAAACAAAAACCCCTTTTTATTTGTGCACAATGAACCCACTCTCACCCTCCAGTCTCTGTACCCAATAGCAACAGACTGGGCCCCAATTGTCAAGGACCAGGTCGGGGCCCCTCCATTTACGAGCTGGGAATGGGTGGTGGTGACCTAGAATCCTGTACATCACTGTATCTCCCACTGTGGGTAGATCACACTCCCTGGGCAGGTTCATACCATGCTTTGATACTTGCTAGGCCACCGCTTACTGTACCTATTTCACATGGTCGATTAGGGTTAAAATCCATTCTTGTGTTAGGCTGTGTGTAGTGACTTCCCCAGGTACTGGGGTAAGTAGATTTTCCCACAGTTCCATGGGCCTTCCTATGAGAGCCTTGTATGGAGAAAATCCTTTGCCCTTTGATTCTTGGGCCCTTATTCTCATTGAGACAAAGGGCAGTAACTGTGACTGTTTTTTCTCTCCCATTTCCACTCTTTCTCAGCTCACTTTTGATGGTGCGGTTCATGCGTTCCACCTGCCCCGCAGCCTGTGGGTGATAAGCAATATGGAACAACTATGTGATTCTGGTGAGGGCTGAGAGCTCCCCAACAGGTCCAACCGGAAAGCCGCTCCTTGGTCTGAGTCAATCACCTTTGTGACCCCCCCAATGACTGAATATCTCATTTAACAATTTTTCAGCAGTTACCCGGGCAGTTTGATACTTTGTGGGGAACGCTTCCACCCACGTGCTGAAAGTATCGACTACCACCAACATGAATCGATTTTTCCTTTTAACTGGTCTTAGGGGTCCTGTGTAGTAAATTTGTATTCTTTCCCAAGGTCCTCTTGGGGCTTGTCTCATTAAGTCTCCTCTTAGCACCTTGTAAGGTGGATTGTGCCTGGCACAGTCCAAACAACATTCCAGGTGTGACTTTAAATCGGCTGCCGTTCCTGTCCACCAGCACAACTTTTTTAAAGTTCCCAGTGCCTCCACAAACCCAGGGTGTCCCCCTGCCAAGCTCCCATGTACCCAGCTGAAGAAAGCTGTCCGGCTTCCTTGAGAGCACAGCATTACTGGTCCCTCAGCTGTTAGGACACACCAAATACCTTCCCTTAGTACCACTTTTGGCACATGTTTATCCCCAAGTTTAGTGATGCCTTCCAGTCCTGGGTCAGATTATTGCAACTCCCGAATTTGCCCTCCCGATCCGTGTCCATCCCACTTCTTGTTACCACTGCTACAGGCACACTCTGCTGTGGTTCCCATGGCCTCCACTGCAGCCCGCTTAGCCTCTGTATCTGCCAGGTTATTCCCTTTGCTTAAGGGTCCTGTTTTCTTGAGTGCCTTTACCTTTACCACACTGATTTGTGCAAAACTGTGACTAAGCTCCTCCACTTGTTTCCACCAGCCAGCATGCTTGATTGTGCAGCTGTCTGTTGCCCTGAACTGATTACACTGCTCTACAGCCAAAATGCTTCTGAAATAAATGTAGTCAAACTTTACTAATTCTGGGTCACTGAGAAAGAAAATGATGCTTAAAATTGTTGATTGGCTCTAGTTTTCAAGATATGCTATTGGGTCAATATACGACCCTTGACTTGGGAATGGCGGAGGATAAGTGAGTTATAAAGGGAAGGGATCTCAATTTAAACCAGAAATGACTAAAATACATCTTTGACTGGATCTAGGAATAAATCTATGACTGGGTTTGGACAGTACATGCTTTTTAGGCAAAACAATGAATGATGCAATCTGAAGCTGGTATGGCGTCATACATAATATGAATTGCATCATGTTATTCCTAGACGTCATGGATGATGCAATCATAACGAAGCTTACATCACTCTGCTGAACAAATTGCCCTCTATCAGCTCTAGAAATCATACAGTGTCGTGCTCTCTTATTTGTCAGTGTTTGATTTTGCAAAGGGACACATTTCTGTTTAGCCAAAGTGAGCAGAGATGCCTCGTAGTTGTGTGAACAGTGCAGATAACTTCTGCTATGTTTGTGGTGAAGTGACTTTTGCATCACAAAAGCGCAGTATAACCACTATGGTTAAGAAAGCCTATCACCTTTATTTTGGCTGCAAAATTGGAGATCAGGACAAGAGGTGGGCCCCACACATATGCTGCAACACTTGTGCAACAAATCTTCGCCAGTGGTTGAACAGGAAAAGGAAATCTATGCCTTTTGCAGTGCTAATGATTTGGAGAGAGCCAACAGATCATACCAGCAATTGTTACTTCTGCATGGTGCCTCCAGTTGGGAAAGGTGTGTCAAAGAAGAAAAAGTGGACTGTGCATTATCCAAACATTCCATCAGCTATACGCCCAGTACCCCACGGAGAACGACTGCCGGTTCCTGATGCACCAGAGTCATTCTCACTTGAGTCAGACGAGGAAGAGGATGAAACTTCTGGTCCTGAACCATCAATGTCACAGGACCCACATTTTCTCCCATCCTCCTCCTCTGAACCACACCTCAGAACACAAGGTGAACTGAATGACCTTGTCAGGGATTTGGAACTACCCAAGAGTAAGGCAGAGCTGTTGGGCTCCAGACTACAGCAGTGGAATCTCCTGGCAGGTGATGTTAGGGTTTCCATGTTCCGTGACCGTCAAAAGGATCTTGTCCCATTTTTCTTCATGGAAGGTGATCTTGTAGCCTGCAACAACATCGATGGTGTGATGGCAGCCCTCAACATTGTTCACGATCCAGATGAGTGGAGACTGTTCATTGATTCATCGAAGACGAGTCTTAAAGCTGTTTTACTGCATAATTGCAATGTTTTGCCATCAATTCCAGTTGGTCATACAGTCCATATGAAGGAAACCTATGACAACATGAAACAACTTTTGAGGTGCATAAACTATGACCAACATCAGTGGCAGCTTTGTGGCGATTTGAAGGTTGTTGCTCTCTTGCTTGGTCTGCAGACTGGATACACAAAGTACTGCTGTTTTCTCTGTGAATGGGGTAGTCGTGCAAGAGATTCCCACTACATCAAGAAAGATTGATCACTCCGACAGTCATTGGAGCCTGGGAGGAAAAGTGTTCAGCATCCACCACTTGTTGAATCAAGGAAGATTTTGTTACCACCCTTACACATCAAGCTGGGTCTGATGAAGAACTTTGTCAAGGCCATTGACAAAACACAAGCAGCTTTCAAGTACCTCCGTGGAAAATTTCCAAGATTAAGTGAAGCTAAGATAAAGGAAGGTGTCTTTTGTTGGTCCTCAGATTCGTGAACTTCTTCGAGATGATGCATTTGACCATGCACTGCATGGCAAGGAAAAGACGGCATGGAAAGCCTTCCAGTTAGTGGCAATAAATTTTCTCGGAAACAACAAGGCAGACAACTACAGGTTGTTGGTGGAAAAGCTCCTCAAGGCATACAAAAGCCTTGGTTGCAACATGTCACTAAAGATACATATTTTGCACTCTCATCTAGATTTTTTTCCACCGAACTGCGGAGCAGTGAGCGACGAGTACGGCGAGCAATTTCACCAGGACATTGCAACAATGGAGAAACGCTATCAGGGCAAATGGAGCCCATCAATGCTTGCAGACTATTGCTGAACAGTGACAAGAGATGCTCCATTTAATGAATACAAGAGACAAGCCAAGAAGTGCTGAGTAGACACTGAATAAGACTAAACTATGTACATAATAGTTTTTTGCCTTTTGTTTCACAATAAATTTTATTTATATAACCCTTTTGCTAGTTTTTGAAGTGTTATATAAACAGGACAGGTGAAATATCATGTAAAGCAACCATAAACACATGAAAAGACCTAGGTTTACAATTTATGATTAAAACTCTACTATCTACACAATATACATAGACATAAAATGCAAAAACTTAAATATCTTAGAAACAGTAGCCAATCAGTTGTTTTAATTGTCATATTTGAATTCAGCACATCAAAATACATAATAAATAGCACATTTTATCTCTGAAGCAGACGACTTCTCAAAAATTGTAGACCAGTGTTATCTGCCCACCGTCTCAGCATCAATGTGACCCCACGAAATACATAATCCAAATCCACCCTCCCCCACAACATTCTGGCTCAAATTTGGGATCTACTTCATTTAAAACTGTTAGCAAGGCTGCCAGTTCTGTCTCCTGAGCTGACCTTACTTCTAGTGAGAAGCCAATGGTGCTGACTATCTCAGTTCCTATGATTCCCACAACAGCTAAGCCTGCAGTTTTTCGCACACCCCCCCTCACCCTGATACATACAACTTCCATCCAAAACCATACCAGTGTGTCCTTTACCTGATTGGGGTTAGCCGCTCGAAACACCTGGTGTTGGGTTTTACCTGGGCTGGCTTCACATTGGTGTGGGGTGCCAGCCAGGTGTAATCTGGCTACCCAGACTGCGGGTTCCTTTACCACTTCTGCAGTAATATTTTCAGCTTGTAGAGCCAGTAACCACTTTGCAATATGCTGCCCACTCACTTGTCCCTGTAAAATAGTATGCATGTTTAGCAGCCGGAGGGGGTCATGATGGGACCGGACTATTACCGTCTGCATTCCTGTGAGGTATTTGAATTTCCCTACCCTCCAGTAGGTACACAACACCACCTTTTCACACCATCCATACTTAAGTTCCACAGCACTCAAAAGTCGGGAGGCAAAGGCCTAAGGTTGGTCCTTTGCCCCATACATGTGTGTTAATGCACACCCAATGGTAGTGTCAGATACCAAAGGGTACAGGTAAAAGGGTTTCTCCCCATCTGGGGATGCCAGCACTGGAGCATTGGCCAGGTGTTCCTTTAGTACCCTCACTGCCTCAGTCAGGGCCTGATTAACTTTTTGTGGGCCCAGCACCAGACATATTTGTGGGCCCCTCTGGGGAATGAAGGGGCCAGGGGCAAGAGCACAGCAAGCAGGGTGGATTTGATTTAAATCATGATTTAAATCACTAGTCAGGAAGACTCAATTTAATCATGGTTTTCTACATAAAAGTGCATTCTTGTTGGTTGTTATAACCTTAATACATATTCTTCACAACTCAGAGATAGATGTAGGTTTCATTTTTAGAAGGTACACACTATACATTTTTAAACAGTGATTTATTTTGTACAGCTATATCATAAAATGCATGATTGTTTGGTTATTTCATTTACCAGAGATAATTGAAGCAGATATTTATGAAGTCATTGGGAGGTGAACTATCTCCAGTTCAACAGGTTAATCATTAATGTTTGGAGGATTTTCTTGCCAGGCTGTATTAGGAGGAGAACATCACCAAACAGACATTTAAATTGTTTTATTTAACTAAAACAACAACATTAAGTATTCTGGATTTTTTTCTTCAACAGCAAACAATATTTTAACAAAAAAGCATATATTCCTCACTTCTCACGTTTATCTCCAGACTTCTTCTCCCTGTCCAGATCTATTCCGCCCTCAACACTCTTCTATTCATTGAATTTTTTGAAACTTTTCACTTTTAAAGAGAGGTAAGGGATTGACTCTGTGTACACAAATTTGCAGAGGGACAATAGAGTTGAGGTCTGTTATTTCTCACTTCTATATATTATTAATTTATTTTAAAACATTTTTGCTGTTAACAAGCATGTTACCTCTGGAGACACAAATGCACAGTTTGAAAACTGCAAAACTAAACATCTCTGATGGTATTGTCTAGACTGAGCACTGAGTCCCATTGGGTAGATATAAAGATTAATCTAAATCATCTATACCAGTGGTTCCCAAACTTGTTCCGCCGCTTGTGCAGGGAAAGCCCCTGGCAGGCCGGGCCGGTTTGTTTACCTGCCGCGTCCACAGGTTTGGCCGATCGCGGCTCCCAGTGGCCGCCATTTGCTGCTCCAGGCCAATGGGAGCTGCTGGAAGTGGCGTGGGCCGAGGGATGTACTGGGAACCACTGATCTATACAGAAGCCTGTGGAACCCCATAAGATTGGGTCCCTAATCCATGAACTATTAGAATTCATTTACAAAACTTTTCTTAAACATTACATGAATATATTATCTCATACTATAGAATTAGAATTTATAATCCCATTCCATGATGAGATATAATGTATCTTAATTAAAACTATCTTTAGATAGTTTTTTCCCTTAAAAATCTGATTTAAATAAAAAAAAATCTGATTTTTATTTTATTTTTTTTAAAAAGTCATTGATTTTTATCCACCCTGACAGCAGGGCATGGTAGTGGGGGAAGGATTGGTCCCCAGCTGGAGCGAGGCAGGCACCAGGAGCAGGAGCACAGCGGGGCATCGGGGCGGGGGTGTGTGAAAGATTGGTCCCCAGCTGGAGCGAGGCAGGGGTCTGGGGCAAGATGAGCACAGTGGGGGATGGGGGGAGGATTAGTCCCTGCTGACTGGAGCAAGGCAGGGGCTGGGGGCAAAAGCACAGCAGGGCAGGAGCTAGGGTTGGTCTCTGGAGCAAGGGAGGGGCAGGGGGTAAATGGCAAGTGCAGCAGGGCTGGAGAGGGGGTAAACAGGATCCCCCCCCCGCCCCTGCCCACATAGAGTGGGTACCTACCTTCTCCCTGGTTCTAGCCCATTCTCTTCGTCTCTCTCTGCACTGAGCTGAGGGCAGGGGTGCACTGAGCACAGGGCTGGGGATGCAGGGTCTGGGAGGGAGTTAGGGTGCACGAGCAGGCTGGGGGTTGGGGTACAGGGTCTGGTCAGGAGCTAGGGTTAGGGCGGGGGCTCAGGGTTGGGGCAGGAGGTTGGGGTGTGGAGCGCTTACCTGGAGCAGCTCCCATTTGGTGCAAGGGGTGCAGGTGGGAATGGGGGAGGGTGCAGAAGCTCCCGTTTGGTGCTCAGTGTGGGTGGGATGTGGGGTGGTGGAGGAGTCAGGACTGGGGGCTGAGGGTATGTGAGGGGGGTGCAGGAGTCAGGGCATGGGATGTGGGGGGGGCTGGGTATGTGTGTGGGGGAGTGTGAGGCCTGAGCAACATAACTTACGTCCACTTAAGCACCAGTGTGGACAGTGCTATGTTGGTGGGAGAGCTTCTCCTGCTGACATAGCTATCACCGCTCATTGGGGCTGGAGTAATTAAGCTGATGGGAGAGGTCTCTCTACAGGAATCCTGTTTATCTACCTGAATGTTAGAAGGGCATTGACCTTCTACTTAAATAGGCCCAAGCAATTTAGGAAGTCACCTGAGCTCTTCATTTCCTTCACAGCTAGATCCATGATGTCCTCGAGCTCTACTCAGAGACTATTGAAAGGGATATTTGGATGTATTATCACTTGTTATGATGCTGCGGACATTCATTTGCCCCCCAAAGGATGATAGCACATTTCAACCAATTCACAGGCAACATCTGCAGCATTACTGAAGAATGTACCAGTATCTGAATTATGTAGGGCCTCAGTACATACGTTTTCAAAATATTATGCCCTGATCCATGCTGTCAGATCTGATATGGAACTTGGTTCTTCTTCGAATGCTTGCTCATGTCCATTCCATTCTAGGTGTGCGCAGCCGTGGGAGATTTTTGCCTTAGCGGTATCCATAGGATTGGCTGTAGCGCCCTCTTGAGTGTCGCGCATCTGCATCAGTATATTAGGCCCTGCCGGGCCTATGCCCTCTCATTTCCTTCTTACTGCCCGTGGTGGTTAGTCGGAGCGCCTTTCCCTTCTCTTGCAAGGGCTAGCAGTTCTTCTACTTCAGTCTTCGAGCCTTATGGCCTTGTAAATAGTTTGTTTACAGTATTAGTTAATAAATAGTTGTTAAGTAGTGTAGTTAAACATAGAGTCCCAGCGAGGGCTTTGCCCCAGGCAGGGCATGCCCCGGTCTCCGAGTTTTAAGCCCAGCTCTGACTGTAACAGGCCTATGCCTATTAGTAACCCCATAGCAGCTGATTCAAATGCTTGGGGGAATCACATGTGAAGGAGAAGTGTCACATCTGTAAGAACTTTCTTCACAGAACTCAGAAAGAATGAGACAGACATTTGAGAGCTCTCCTCATAGAGGCTGCTCTCTGCCTGGCATCTGAGCCTTCCCAGCCAGACTCTGCCCTGAGCACCTCGGCCTCGGTAAGCAGCACATCCCCAGCACCGGGCTCCACCTGGCACCATTCCCCGTCACCCGTGCCTAAAAAGAGGTTGAGAAGAGTGACTCCCTGGCACTGTGCAAAAAGGGCAAAGGACCAGTTCAAGCCGACAGCCCACACCGGAGCCACATAGCCCTCTCTCCCCCCGATGGGGCCCTCTAGCCCCCTGAGAGATCCTGCACCAAATCCAGGGAGCAGTAGGGGACCCAGAATCATGGCAGTGCCAACGCCTTCCCAGGTTCTCCCGGCGTCCAGAGAGCAGAGACCTCTACCAGCGCCGCTGGCACCGTGTATGCCGCAGGTCACAGCAAAGGCTCCCAGTGAGGGCAAGCCAGCCGTAAAGAGCCTCCCAGAGGAAGGGCAAACGATGCCGGTCTCTGGAGACGAGACAGTCTACACGCCCCAGGTCTCTGTCTTCTGCGGGACAGCCTACATCACTGGCACCATGCTCACGGACTCCGCCCTCTCGATGTGGGTCACCTAGAGGAAGGCACTGGTCACCGTATCACCGGCACCAATCATCCTTCCGCCGGCTGTCTCCTTGGTGCAGATCCCTGCGGTGGGAGCAGTCTCTGTTGCAGTACCGATACACCTGGCCCTGGCACTGATCCTCCTACTCGAAGCACCGGTCTCCTGTGGCAACAGTTAGCCATGAGATGCAAACTTTTGTGGTCACTGGACGCTGTTTCCTCCGGTTTGGAAAGAGAATTCAGCCCTTCACCAAGACAGCACCAGCGTGAGAGGGCACCTGAGGCTGTGTCGACCTCTGCAATGTCATCATGGCAGCAAATCCAGTGACCAGCACAATGGCCCTAATGGAGTGCATGGGACATGCCTGTGATGCCGATGCCTCAGTCAGTTAATTCCTCAGCTACCGTCTCAGAGCAGCAACCAACGGCACCGACGGCACCAAGCTTGGAGACTGGGGCAGAGGAGCAAGTGCCTACCCCGAAACCCTCTTCCCCCATGGGGGATGATCCCTCAGGGCCTCCCCCGGTGACCCAGTCATCGTCCTTGTCCCCAGATGAGGTGGTGGCGGGCCCCTCCCACGCCAGCCCACCGGACGATTTCAAAGAACATTAAGCCTTGCTTCATAGGGTGGCTACAAACTTGGGCTTGGAAGGAGAGGAGATGGCCAAATAGGTAGACACCCTATTCAATGTGCTCTCAGTCTCTACCCCCGCTCGTGTGGTGCTACCAGTACACAACGGGGTCCTAAAAATAGAAAAAGCCCTTTGGCAAACTCCTTCTTCCATCCCTCCCACCTCCAAGAGGGCCGAGAAAAAACCCATTCATCCCGGCCAATGGGTTCAAATATCTGTATACTCATGCTCCTCCAGGCTCGCTGGTTGTCTCACCGGACAACGAGAAATACAGATGGGGCAAACCAGTTCGACCCCCAAGAATAAAGAGGCCAAGATGCTGGGCCTTTTTGGGAGAAAGATTTATTCGACGGCCAGCCTTCAGTTCTGGGTGGCCAACCACCAGGCTCTCTTGGGGAGGTACAACTTCAAGTTATGGGACTCCCTCCATAAGTTCAAGGACTCGCTGCTCCAGGACTCGGCCCAGGAATCTTGGGCCCTGATGGAGGAGGATATGACGGCTCCAAGGTGCTCCCTCCAAATGGTGTGGGATGCGGCCGATTCGGCAGCTAGGGTGGTTATGTTGGCGGTGGTCATGAGGCACAGCTCCTGGCTTCAGACCACTGGCCTTTTCCAGGAAATGCAGGCCTTGATCCAGGATCTTCCCTTTGATGGGAATAGTCTCTTCACAGAACAAACTGATGCGAGGCTGCACAGGCTGAAGGACATTTGGGCCACTCTTCGCTCACTGGGTCTGCATATGTCACAGTCGGCGAGGAAGTAGGTCCAGCCACCACCACCGCCAAGGCCTTTGCAGCCCCAACAAGGGCCTGCAAGGAGAAGAGATAGAGACACGAGTTTTGGTCATCGTCTCCCTTCCTCCTCCTGCTCCCCTGTGCAACCCGGCCTGTCAAAGCCTTATGGCGGCCAGAAGCTCTCATTTTGAGGGTGTGCTTGAGAGTAGTGCCACAATCAACTCCCTGGATCCGCCTCATTCTTTCCTCAGCCATCTTCATCCCTACCGTTCAGCCTGGTCACGGGTCACCTCGGACCGTTGGGTGCTAGAGATTGTTTCTCGGGGCTACACCCTGCAATTCTCGGCCACCCACCCTCCTTTCCTGTCCCTCTTGAGGGACCCTTATGAGAAACTCCTCATTCAAGAGGTCAAGAACCTAACACAACTGTGGGAAGTGGAAGAGGTCTCCTGGAACATGAGGGGAAAAGGGTTCTACTCCTGTTAGACCCCCTTTCGCTTTTGAGATTAGGAAATAAGACCCATTCTGGACCTGCGCCTCAACAAGTCTCTCAAAAAGTTGAAGTTCCGCATGGTCTCCCTGGCCTCCATCATCTCCTCCCTGGATCCGAGAGACTGGTACGCACCCTCAATCTGAAGGATGTTTATTTACATATCTCCATCTTCCAAGGTCACAGACGATTCCTCCGTTTTATGGTGGGCGGGCACCATTTCCAGTTCATGGCGCTGCCCTCTGGTCTCTCCTCTGTCCCGGGGGTGTTTACAAAATGAATGGCACCAGTGGTGTTTACCTCAGGTGTCGAGGGGTTCAGAACTAACCATATCTCAATGATTGGCTCATCAAGGGCAGATCTCGGGATCAGGTGCAAAGAAGCCTCGATCTGGTTCATTCCACCTGCTGCGGTCTGAGCCTGTTGAGAAATGAAAATAAATCAACCTTAAGGCTGGTGCAACGAATAGAGTTCACTGGGGCAGTTCTCAACTCCATACGAGCCAGAGCCTTCCTTTTGGAGACATGTTTCCAGGCCATGTTGGATCTGATCTCCCATGTGGAAAACTACCCGCTCACCACTGCTCACACCTGCCTGCGGTTGTTAGGACTACATGACCACATGTACGTACGTGGTCCAGCATGCCCAGCTCCATCTCTGGCCACGGCAAATGTGGTTGGCGTCAGTCTACATCCCCAACAGACACGATCTAGACCGGGTGCTCAGGGTGCCGGTTCACATCCGATTGTCCCTGGATTGGTGGCTGAGCCCTGAATTGGTGTTGGAGGGAGATCCTTTCATGGCCCCGGCCCCATCGCTGACCCTGGTTTCTGATGCCTCAAACCTGGGCTGTGGAGCCCACCTGGGCGAGCTCATCACGCCCGCAAGGCCGCTGGTCATGGGATGATCTGTCCCTCCACATAAACATCAGGGAGCTCAAAATGGTTCGCCTGGCCTGCCAGGCTTTCCTGCCCCATGTGAAAGACAAGGCGATGCAGGTCCTGAAAGACAATACTGCAGCGATATATTACATCAACAGGCAGGGCAGGGCCTGATTGTTGGCCCTTCACCAAGAAGCTCTCCACATTTGGGGTTTCTGTTTGCGGCATGCCTTCCATCTGGTGGCTGCCCATCTGCCCGGTGCCAAGGACATGGTAGCAGATTGCCTCAGCAGGACCTTCTTGTCTTGCCACAAGTGGTTGCTCCACCTGGAGGTGGTCAGTGTGATTTCGGAGGTGGGGGACTCCCCAGGATTTGTGTCCCATCAGAACAGGAAATGTCACGTGTTCTGCTCATTCCGGAAATTGGACAGGGGCTCCCTGTCAGACGCCTTTCTGCTCCCATGGTCGGAGGCTGTGATGTATGCCTTCCCATCAGTGCTGCTAATCCACAAGGTCCTTATGAAGATCAAACAGGACAAGGTGAAGGTGATCCTGATAGCTCCTGCATGGCCTTGCCAACACTGGTTCGGCACACTGCTGGACCTTTTGGTGGCCGCCCCACTGCAGATGCCTCTCTGGCCAGACCTGCTGTCCCAGAACCACGGCAGTATCCTGCATCTGAACCTGGCAGTGCTGACTTGACAGCATGGCTTCTGCATGACTAAAGGCAGAAGAACGGGAATGCTTGGTCCGGGTCCAACAGGTCTTATGGGTAGCAGAAAGCCCTCCATCAGCGCCACCTATCTGGCCAAGTGGAATAGGTTCATAGGCTGAGCCTCGGACTCGGATATCCGGGCTGAGCAGGCCTCACTGCAGACTATCCTGGACTATCTTATGCAAATCAAGCTCCAGGGATTGTTCTTGGCACTGATCAAAGTCCATTCGGCTGCTATTTTGGCTTTCCACCCTCTGCTCCAGGGGAGGTCGGTCTTCACTCACAACATGATGGTCCGTTTTTTGAAAGGTCTGAAGTATCTTTACCCACACATCAGGGATCCCGTCCCTCCCTTGGACCTGAATCTTGTGCTGTCGCGGCTCATGGGCCCTCCCTTTGAGCCTGTAGGTTCCTGCTCCCTTTTCCTCCTTTCCTGGACAGTTTCTTTCCTGGTCGCAATAATGTCCACCCGTAGAGTCTCTGAGATCAGGGCGTTTACTTCAGAGCTGGCCTATACGATGTTCTACAAAGACAAGGTCCAGCTCTGGCCTCATCCAGCGTTCCTGCCCAAGGTAGTTTCACAGTTTCATACCAGCCAAGTCATGTACTTACCTGTCTTCTTTCTGAAGCCCCATAAATCGGAAGAGGGGCACAAATTGCACGCCCCAGATGACAGGAGGGTGCTTGCCTTCTACATTGACAGGACCAAGCCATTTTGTAAGTCAACGCAATTGTTTGTTGCGGTTTGTGGCAGACAGGATGAACAGTGGCTCAGTGTTTGCACAGAGGATTTTGTCCTGGATCACGGCCTGCATCTGTTACTGCTATAACCTGGCAAAGGTGCCTCCACCGGCGACCGTGACTGCCCACTCGACTAGGGCGCAGGCTTCATTGGTAGCCTTCCTGGCCCAGGTGTTGATTCAGGATATCTGCCGGCCCGCTACCTGGTCATCTATCCACTCGTTTACATCTCATTATGTGCTCACCTAGGAGGCCCGAGATGATGCTGGCTTTGGTAGAGCAGTGTTGCAAGCCACATGACCGTGAACTCTGAGCCTGCCACCAGGGATACTGCTTGTGAATCACCTAGAATGAAATCGACATCAGCAAATATAACCCACACACCTCCTGGGTGTGGTGTTCTGTCCCATCTAGTGGCACCGAGACCACTTAGTGAGAGAGTTAAATGAGTTTGCTCTGCAGCCTTAGCTAAGAGCCAGTTGGCTTTTAGCTCATGCAGTAGAGGCTCATGCACTAAGCTCCAGAGGTCCCAGGTTCAATCCCACCGGCCGACAACCAGGGTCTGTCGACATTACAAGTGGGGGCTCGTCCGAGATTTCAACTGGGAAGTCTCTGAAGCTCAGGACGCGCTTTCTCAGCTAGTAGAAGTATATAACCGACACACCTCCTGGGTGTGGTGTTCTAGTGGCACGAAGACCACTTAGAGAGAGAGTTAAATGAGCTTTCTCTATAGCCTTAGCTAACAGCCAGTTGACTTTTAGCTCATGCAGTAGAGGCTCATGCACTAAACTCCAGAGGTCCCTGGTTGGAACCCGCCCGCCAACGGCCGGGGTCTTTCAACGTTACACAAGCACTTGAAGAAGAAAAAATGGTTACCTAACTTTTGTAACTGTTCTTCTTCGAGATGTGTTGCTCATGTCCATTCCATTACCTACCCTCCTGCCCCTGTCGGAGCTGCCGGCAAGAAGGACTGAGAGGGCATAGGGCTGGCAGCACCTAATATACCGATGCATGGGCGCAGCACTTGGGGGGTGCCGGGGTGCCACTGCCAGCCCTACGGATACCGCTAAGGTAGAAATCTCTGATAGCCATGCACGTGGGTGCGTGCAAACCTAGAATGGAATGGACATGGGCAACACATCTCAAAGAACAACAGTTACGAAAGGATGGTAACCGTTTTTTCTGCAGTACTGTCTTCAGTTCTGGACTCTCTTCCGAAGCTCCCTCCTCCATCTGGGAATACTGCTCGGAAATCACATGAAGCAGAGCACCCATAGGGACACTACTCAAAGAAGAGGTTACTCACTTTGTGAAGTAACTGTGGTTCTATGAGATGTATGTTGCTATGGGTGCTCCACTAACCACCCTCCTTCCCCTCTGCTTTGGACTATTCCTTTCAATGGAGAAGGAACTGAGAGCAGTTTGCCCATGCAGCCCTATATAGCCTCAGTATCTGGCATGAGGAAGCATAGGGTGCATGCACAGGCCAAATGAACATGGCTAACTGGAAAATCTCCCATCAGGCACATGAGCAGCTGAAGTGGAGCACCCTTATGAGTATGCATCTCAAAGAACCACAGTTACTACATAGCGTGAGTAACTTCTTCTGTGTAGCTCGAAAGCTTGCCTCTTTCATCAATAGAAATTGGTCCAATAGAAGAGATTACCTCACCCACCTGTCTTTCTAATATCCGTCCAAGTTATACTGTTATGCCTTTGTGCCTGTAGACTCTGAAGCTCTATGGAATAGGCATTCTGTTTGTCGACTGACACAAGCTGCCTGTGGCAGTGCCATGTGCCAGGGTGTTCTTGGTAACAGGACCCTGGCTATGGAATTCCTTACTAGAACAGATCAAATTGAGTGAGATCCTGGCCACCCTCAGCTCAAAATGAGAGACCAGAGCCTTTCCCACATAACTATTTCACATGCACGCTTGCAAGCATACAATCTGCAGCCAAGGGGTACAGAGGGAAAAGTCACTGTTGACATATGTTTTTAAAGTGAGTGAATTTGGTGCTTGGATCCCAAGATGATAGATGACTTAGGCATACCTAGGGCAGACAGATGTGTATTATGTATAAATGATATTAACTAAAAGGGTAGCGAAGCATTTGGACAAGTATATTAGTGGTTTTCTTTGTGTAGATATGGATCTTGAATGCAGCTTTTAACTAATAAAGTGCTGTCTTGCTCTATCATGTGAAAAGCTCAATAAAGAAAATGCTAAAAGGCCAGGGGAGAGAGTTTGGGGAAGGAGCGCTAAATGCTGGACATGACCTTATTACTAAATGGAAAGCTCTACTTCCCCCATTAATTTAGTTACACATCTGAAGTTGTCCACAATCTCATAAATCTATTGGAGAAACACACCACTTAGTAAATTACTACTGTCTAAAAAGAGTCAATAACATTAGTGAGTCCACCATAGTATTAGGTTCATTTAAAAACCAACTGTCTCAGTTTCACAGTGCTTGATGGGTACGGGCAATCGCAATGACCTGTGGCAATGATAACCAAAGAGTGAAGCGATAACGGCTTGTTGGGCACAGTTTATCTGGGTATGTAACGTCATCCTTGCCATCTTTCTGTGAATCTGTGAATTTATCCTGGCATCATATTGCCACCCACATGGGTCATTAACAGGATTGGAATTTCTAGATCCACCACACAGAAACTCTGTCCCTTGTGCGAACACATTAACTGATAGCAGTTGGTGCAACTGTAGATTGTTTGGAGAGTTATTTTTATCTGAGTTCATGCTAGAAGAAAGGCTTGTAGTCCTTTTCAGATGCTGAGTGTACCCCAGTAAAGTCGGTTGTAGCTGACTCTCTCCATTGTGGATGCAGTGATAGCTTGTAATTTCCTTAGTTTTTAATGCTTTTATTTTCCACCCCAGTGACATGTGTAATGGTGCACCTTGCACTGAATTACATTTAACAATCTTGGTTAGAACTTTCAAAGGGGTTTAAGCACTCAGATCCCATTGAAATTCATCCCTTTGGCCTCCTTGAAAATCCCAGTTTTTAACTATGAGCTAAAGTATTCGGGGGGCGGGGGGGGGGGGGGGAGGGTAGAGAGAGAGTGGGGAGGCATATATCAGAGGTATGGCTCAAAACATGGATTTTTTTTCCCTTTTGGTGAATCAGTGAAAATATATGGCCATTTTGTAACATGCAGAAGAACTTCTAAGCTAGTGAGTTCACAAGAATTCAACAAGGAAGGTGAGATTTCTCCCTACCCCAGCCAGGTTCTCTATTTAATTGAAGTTTTAGCTCCTGCAGACTGCAGGTCAATCAGTGGTGGTATTTGCTGTGTGTTGCCCTCATGTTGCTTTGCACTATTTTTGTTAGAAACAGTCACCCCCAGCATTCAACCCAACTTTGTTTCTCATGAGGTACTGTAGAGGGACGACACACTGTATGCTGCAAGGATGCACCTTACGTTGTACATAAGGTTTTCAAACTCTAAAATTTGTACAAATTGCACGGAAAATTCAAAGCTGTCAAAATTGATGTAATTTTATTATTTGTATTTTCAGTGAATCAAGCGCTTGTAAAATTGGTCACACCCTCTCTGCCCTTGGCAACAACAGTCCTCTGTGGTTATCCATAAAACAAGTCCCATACTGACACTAGCAGTACTGCTCTGCTAACATTTCTCAGTCTTGACCTGGAGCACATCATCTCTAGGGGAAAAAGGGTAACTTATTCTCCAGAGCCATTCTGTCCTTAGCCTTTCTTCTGAGAACACCAGCAAGGCTACTAATTATTGAGGTGTAGACATTTCTTCATTAGAAACCAGACTGAGCGCCTGAATTAATTTCACACAGGCTTCAAAGCAGCTGTTAGATGGTGACCTACAGATGAAAGTCTTTATATCCCTTTACTGAGACCTGAACCATCCAGTCCCTACATAATTGGGTTTAGTTTTATTGAAAATTGCCATGGGTAGAAACATAAGACTCTCTTTTTATATCTGGGCTGTATCCTATTATAACACATTCTACACAAAAATGAAAATTGTTCATTATAGGTACATGAAGTTCAAAACTGAAACATCTGAAACCTAAGAAAATTGATATTGACATTATTTCTAAGATTGGTTTTAAATACAATGTTTGTTAGTATTAAATTCAGATTATGGTATTGAATTACATACCACACACAGGAACAATGGTCTAGCAGAAACCAAAATGGAATAATATAAGGAGAACCAAACTGGAATGTCATGGAGGTGAAAATGAAATAGTGAATGTGAGCTCAGCAGAACAGGATATGTCCTGGTGACCATAGCTGCTAGAAATCACTCCAAAGGAAAAAAAAGTAATTGAAGCCAAAAGAGAATAATCTGACCAAGAAAGTATATGTAGAGACTTTAAGCAAAAGTGAAAAATATATAGGTAGGAGTGTAGCCTACGGAGAAAAGCAGGGAACTGGGAAGTTGGGATTCCCAGCTTCTCTTCCTCACCCTGTCACTCGCTTGCTCTGAGAAATTGGGTTAGTCACTAAGGGCCAGATTTACAAAGGTATTTAGGTGCCTGAAGATGCAGAGAGCTGCCTAGTGAGATTTAGAGACGTGCCTAGGTCTCTTTGCTGTCAATAAAGAGTTATATGCCTGACCTGCTTAGGCACATTTGAAAATCCCACTGGGTGACTATCTGAATCTTAGGTGCCCAAATAATTGTAAATCTGGCTCTCAGGCCAAAATGGTCATGCTTGGGTGTCTAAAGTTAGGTATCTAGCTAAGTAGCCTGAGCACCCAAACGGCTTCCACTGATTCTGATTAACAGTGATATTAATCCAAATCACTGTGGGCTAAACCTGCCCCAGACCTCTGTGGATATGGAAGGCTCAAGAGCTAGTAGAGGTCGATTAGCCATGTTTTAGATGTGCAGAGGGACAAATTGAAGGGGGCCCATATGTGCCACTGAACCCAACTCAATAGATCTTTCTGTACTGTGCCACAGGGGGGTACAGTGGGTGGATGAGATGGGGCCAGTGGGGCCAGTGGGTTCATGGATTTATGAACAATTCCTCTTAAGGATGGTGACATAGTCACCACACTGCATTAGTGCCCACATTCGATATTAGGATTGGAGCAGAGAATCCCACCCTTAGGTCCCTATGTACCTCTCTAGCACCCAAAGCCATTTGCTATCCAGCACTTGGCTTATAGGGATTACTATTAGAATAATTCTGAGTTGAGATCATCCGGTCCTCAGTAAATATTATAGACACCAATGTTAATATTGACAATAAAGCCCCCAACCTCACTGCATTTTCAGGAAGGTGTCTGGAGCAATGACCTTCATAGGTAATCATCACGTACACTCTTGCCAGGGACGCTGTCTGGAAGAACTCTAGTAAATATCTGTGTGATAGGAACAGGGTGTGGGAGCCTGATACAGTTCTTCCCTCGCCCTTCCAGAGGATCACTGGACTGATGAGTGCACAGCTGTATCTGATAAAATAACAGTTCTTTGCCTTACAGTTAAAGAGACTGAGCATGCTCTCCCATTTTGTTCCACTGGCTCCATGGAATTTAATTCTCTGGATGATTTTGTTCAGAGATAGTTTGATTTAATTTTTCTTTATTTTTATGTTTTATTTTAGTGTCTTGGCTAAAGGCGTGGTTGAGCAGGATGAACTCAGTGCAGTGTTGAGTGGCAGCTGTTGCATCTCAAAGACATAGCCATCTAACTTAAAGCACAGACCTAGTGCATGAGCAACTGTATATACTTGTTATTATTAATTTGTGGCTCAAATGCTCAATAAGAGAGTTCAGTATTTCAGATATAAGTGTATTTATGACTTTGGTGTTTATGTTCATTTCCTATGCATAAGGGCATTTTCAAAGCACGGGTAACTGGCAAAACCACAGCAGGTGCATAGTTGGTGAGCTCACCGATTAGTTCTTCAGTAGGCTCCAGTCTTGGAAAAATTCCACTGTGAAGGAATTAGTGACATTTAAGCTGTCATGGGATAAGAGGGAAGGTCCTTTCATGGGTTGATAACTGGCTAAAAGACAGGAAACAAAGGGTAGGAATAAATGGTCAGTTTTCAGAATGGCGAGAGGTAAATAGTGGTGTCCCCCAGGGGTCTGTACTGGGACCTGTCCTATTCAACATATTCATAAATGATCTGGAAAAAGGGTGAACAGTGAGGTGGCAAAATTTGCAAATGATACAAAACTACTCAAGATAGTTAAGTCCCAGGCAGACTGCGAAGAGCTGCAAAAGGATCTCTTAAAACTGGGTGACTGGGCAACAAAATGGCAGATGAAATTCAATGTTGATAAATGCAAAGTAATGCCCACTGGAAAACATAATCCCAACTGTACACACAAAATGATGGGGTCTAAATTAGCTGTTACCACTCAAGAAAGAGATCTTGGAGTCATTGTGGATAGTTCTCTGAAAACATCCACTTAATGTGCAGCGGCAGTCAAAAAAGTGAACAGAATGTTGGGAATCATTAAGAAAGGGATAGATAATAAGATGGAAAATATCATATTGTCTCTATATAAATCCATGGTATGCCCACATCTTGAATACTGTGTGCAGATATGGTCGCCCCATCTCAAAAAAGATATATTGGAATTGGAAAAGGTTCAGAAAAGGGCAACAAAAATGATTAGGGGTATGGAATGGCTGCCATATGAGGAGA
Source organism: Malaclemys terrapin pileata (assembly GCF_027887155.1). NCBI lineage: Eukaryota > Metazoa > Chordata > Testudines > Emydidae > Malaclemys > Malaclemys terrapin. The sequence goes on from NC_071512.1 coordinate 32,713,449, forward strand.
GATTAAGACTGGGATTTTTCAGCTTGGAAAAGAGACGACTAAGGGGGGATATGATAGAGGTCTATAAAATCATGGCGGATGTAGAGAAAGTAAATAAGGAAGTGTTATTTACTCCTTCTCATAGCACAAGGTGGATGTAGAGAAAGTAAATAAGGAAGTGTTATTTACTCCTTCTCATAACACAAGGCGGATGTAGAGAAAGTAAATAAGGAAGTGCTATTTACTCCTTCTCATAACACAAGGACTAGGGGTCACCAAATGAAATTAATAGGCAGCAGGTTTAAAACAAACAAAAGGAAATATTTCTTCACACAATGCACAGTCAACCTGTGGAAGTCCTTGCCAGAGAATGTAAAGAAGGCCATGACTATAACAGGGTTAAAAAAAGAACTAGATAAATTCATGGAGGATAGGTCTATCAGTGGTTACTAGCCAGGATGGGCAGGGATGGTGTCCCTAGCCTCTGTTTGCCAGAAGCTGGGAATGGGTGACAGGGGATGGATCACTTGATGATTAGTTGTTCTGTTCATTCCCTCTGGGGCACCTGGCATTGGCCACTGTCAGAAGACAGGATACTGGGCAAGATGGACCTTTGGGTTGACTCAGTATGGCCATTCTTATGCTCTTATATGACCTGAGTTGGTTTAGTTCCTCCACATTGTAGCTACTCAGAGCTCATGTATTCCCCATGAGAAATTTCAGCATACTAAAACCACCCTGCTTTTGATGTGCAATAGGATTTTGAAACTGCTGAGGCTGAGCCAGTGGCCTTCCGGCGCTCACCTGTCATGTCTGACAGATTACTGGTTGAACAATGCGTCGGTAACACAAAACTGAACTGTGTGCGCAAAACACAGATCAGGCTGATAAACATCATAACCGCCCAAAGCTTTTCTAATGTTTGGATCGTTGTGACATGGAATAACATTGTAAAGTGATTACCTGTGTGTTACATATTGCAGGTCCCATGGGGAATGAGCGAAACTATATTTGTTGCCTCTTGTGAATCGATGGTCCAGGTCTTTTTGAAGTAAACCTTACTGTTGTTCAGATGTTTGTTGTGCTCTAGATCTCAGAGGTGGTTTTTTTGTTTTTGTTTTTAATTTGAAAACTACAGCTTTCCTTGTTAGGTCTTTCTAGGTCTCTTGATATATCTTGACTTGATATCATTGTGGCATTATATATCCTAACGCTCAACTACCACACTGTGGTCTTACACATTTCTGTAGTCCAGGTTTGTAGAATTATTTTGGTATGTTGTAAAAAAGTGTCCAAGCAAGGCTCTGGGCTTCGGAATTGAGCCCAACACTTTGTGGTTGGCTGTATTTGAATCCTGACTATCCAATCACTGCACCTACCGCCATGTCATTTGCAGATACTATACTTCTCATTAAAGGATTTGACTACATGTCACATCACAGAGGAAGGCTCTGATGATGTCTATTTGCTCATAATTGTTTTGAGAGTGCTATTCCAGCAAAGACAAATAGTTACAAAATGTCTCTACCTAGAGCGAGCTAATCTACCGATATTGCATAACTATTTCTAAAGCCCTGTCATCATGGTATCTAAATGTCTATTTGTGTCCAGACTGGATAAAACTAGGATATGCACCACATCCCTACTAAACATTTCCAATGCTTTTAACTGAGGATTTAAAACGGCAAAATCCTTCAAAAACATACCTGCTTAATTTTCAGTAAAATTGTTTTTCCCCCTTGGGATCGGAATATCCTGGGAGTAAATCGTGCATAAGTCACCCATGTGCAGCAGCTCGAGATGCACTGCTAAGCTGTATGTCTTTTTAAAACATGAGACCACTTGTTTTCTTTTTTTAAGAAATCTTGGAACTAAAGGAGCCAAGGGCCGCTTACCCTGCTGTACGCCAGGTGCAGTATGGCTGGATACAGCACAAGCCTTTTCTCCACTTCTTCCCATTCACATTCCTAAGTTCTGACGTGAAGGGGTGTCCGGTGGCTGTGAAGGTTTCCCACTCAAGCATGCTGTTAATTCTTTGGCCCCATTGAATACACTTCATACTTTGTGAAATGTCTGGTCGTTCAGTGATGTGGATCATTGGAGCAGAGAAAGTGAAACTCATTTCACTGGGGGGACTTTAACAGCATATAAGCGGAAGGTCATGCTGATCAGACTTTGATTTGAATTGGTGAAGAGTAGTAACTAATCCAATAAGCCACCAAGGCCCTGTAGAACATAGTCTTAAATCAAGCCTTTGCGTGTGTGACTGAAAAGAATTAACACTAGGAGATCATAAGGAGTGCTCTGCCGTATATAATTTTACCTGACCAGTGCATCAATTAATATAATCTGGTGAATATCAAGCTCTCAGACATATACTGCACTTGCCTTCGTGCTATGAATGTGCTCGACTAAAAATAAACAATTTAAAATGGAGGTGTTTCATTTCCAATGGGAATTTGTTGTGCTGGCTGGCTGTGTCCTGCGAATCAAATGAAACAGCAGCCTCCATCAGTGAATGAATAGCATTGGGGCAGTGCTGTTGTTTATATATTTTTGAAACCAAATAAGAGCTGTTTTTTCCACAGAAATGGGAAAATAGGACTCCCAATAAATGACTGTCCTTTACCCAGCTGCTTTCAGACACAATATTCTGTTCCTTACAACTCAGCCTAACATACTATTAATGTTAACATTATTTTCAATATAGTGTATGAGATTTAAAAATTAAAGGGCTCCAGCAGGCAGTTTAAACCCAGAATGTAAGTTTTGTTTAGAAAAAAAAAAATCACACACAATTTAAGGTGTCTAGAAATGTTTTAATGATTCAAATAAAATCCAAGGGGCACATCTGAAAACACCCCCTGGCAGAGCTGGCTCCTCAAGGCATTCAGTCAGGGCCGGCTCCAGGCACCAGGCAACCAAGCACATGCTTGGGGCGGCACCTGGTAAGGAGCAGCCAATCTTGGGGTGGTGGGGGGCAGCGCGGCGCGGCATTCCGCGGGGGGGGGCACTCCGGCGGCGCGGCGCTCGGCGGGGGGGGCGGCGCGGGGCGCGGCGCTCGGGAGGGGGGGTTCCGGCGGCACGGGTCGCGGCGCTCGGGGTGGGGGGGGTGGGCTCCGGTGGCGCGGTGCTCAGGCGGGGGGGCGCTCGGCGAGGCGGCGCTTTTTTTTGCTGCTTGGGGCAGCAAAAAAGTTAGAGCCGGCCCTGCATTCAGTGAAGGGGCTTAGCGGGTTAGGTGACTCTCAATGTGTGCAGATCTGTTCAATTGTGGCAGCTGAAGGGTGAGAGGCAGCAGCTGTTGCAGGTGAGCCAAACAACAACCAGTCTGAATCCGTAATGCCAGTGTCAAGGTTCTCTCAGCAAGAAGTTTTTCTGTGCATAATTTGTAGGTTTACCATCTCTGACTGCTGTAATTTTCCCCAACTGCTGAGAGAAAAATTATAGCTCTGGCTTCCAAGTCCATAAGTCTGTTGTGTTGCTTCTCATTCTCTGCTAGGATCTGGTACCATCTGCTGCAGCAGGTACCTTCTTCAAGATCCACTGTATCAAGAATGTTGTCTCAGTCACACGTGATCAAACTGTAACTAAATGCCATCAAAAACTACATCATAAACTACAAAAGTGATGCCTTCTTAATACCAGCAGATCACAAAAAGAAGGCACAGCTGTAGGCTGCACTGCTACAACTGGGTCCTTGTGGGGAAACCCATATGCCCAGGCAGAGTCCCACTGAAGTCAAAAGCAAGCGTTAGTCTGCCATGCACATCCTGTTGCAGGATTGATGCCTTAAGATTTTTTTGGGAGGTACATTGTTTGATACATAATACATCTGACAAACACACTGCTGCTGAAATCTGAATCAGGCACAAATAGGATCACAGGGATCATGTGTAACGCTGGCGACTTCAGTGGTGTCACCCCAAGGATGCTGGCTCTGAGTCTGCTGCTCAAAATCTCCATTTCACTCCTTCCTACTGTACCCTGTTTGGATCCAAGTTCTTCTCCTCAAGGGACATAAAACAGCAAGATAATGGGGGTCTATTTCTTTTATTTGTGGGTTTAGATTTTTAAAGTGTGGTCTTGTCAGAGCTTGAGGTCCATGTACAAAGCTGTTAAAAATACACATCCAGTGCACCCAATGACCACATAAATAGTCCTTCCCACCAACTCAACAGTCACTCTCAATCCACTCAGCCAACCCCCCCAGAAAGAGCCTGGGAAAAGAGACAGGCCTTGTGCCACCCTCTGAAAGTCAACACTCTCTGGCTCTTTTGGACCAGTGGATTCCAAAGTTAAGAGTCTTTTACTTTCGCCTTACATTTAAATCTGGGGGACGTTAGCTTGACCTCTTCTACCACCATGGGATGCATGGTGCATCATGCATATCGATGCTCAAGTCTAAATAATAATTGCACTGCTATGATGCCTTCCTTCTGAGGTTGTCAGAGCACCACACAATTATTGATGAATTATGCCACACAACACCCCATAGATGGGAAGCTTATCCCTATTTCACAGATAAGTAAACAGGCATAACTGAGGTGCCACACTGAGTGGCAGAGTCAATAACAATCCAGGAGTCCTGAATTCCCAGCTATAATCACTAGACAGCAATGCCTATCGCGTTTGAAAAGGGGAAATTGGCCCCTTTCAGTTAGTACCAGATTTCACATGTTGCCAGAACAAAGCTTAAGGTTGTAAAAGTAGTAAAAAGCCATAGATTGACATTATCAATGGAGGGACAGGTGAAATGTATGCCCCTGTATCACCACCCATCCTTTCTCTGTCTTGCATGTTTAGATTGTAGGCTCTTTGGGGTAGATATTATGCCTTCCATAATGGAGTCCTGATCTGAGCTGGGACCTCTAGGTGCTACCATAATACAAGTAATAAAAGATGATAATTTAATGTACATACAGAATGATCCTGCATTAGCTGAGGATGTACAAGGTGGTCTGATAGACCAGTGGTTCCCAAATTGGTCTGTAGAATCACTGTTGGCTGACAGAACACGTGTTAGTGGCTCTTGGGGAGCTGGCTCTGTTACGATCTGCTTCCAGCTTTTTGCCAAAGTGTACAGGATTTTCTTTGCCAGGAACAGATTGATTCTATAGACTGTTTCCATATCTGACATCCATGTTTGTGTTTAAAAAATGTATATTGACTTTACCTCAGAAAACAGCCTTTGTAGAATTTATTTTTAGGAGGTTTTACAATGCTACAGCAGTGGGGAAAACTAGAATTATTTAGCTGTGACTGGAGAAGAGTTAGAGGGAACTTGATGGAAATGCCTCATCTTCTAAAAGGCATGATGACAATGCCGAAGTCCTTCCTTTTTACCTTGTCCCATAATGTAAGAATAAAGTGGGTCACTCAATGAAATTGATAACTAGGAAGCTTGAAAAATAGATACATGAATGTAACTATTTTTCATGCAGTTTGCAGACATCCAGTGGAATTTTCACTGCTGCAAGAGGTCATTGAGGGCCCTCCGACATTGAGCAGAGTGTTACTGTTGATGCCAATGGGAGCTGAATCAGGCCCCAAGTAAATATTGTGGCTGGATTTTAGAAGGCCGGGATAATTTTTTGACCTTTGCTGACATTGCTGGTCATGAAAACTGAGATCGGGTAGTCAAATCAGATGCTTTAGGGCGCCTAAAGTGAGTGACGGCAGTTGTTAAGCAGGAACTAGGGCTGGTCCACACTAACCCCCCAGTTCGAACTAAGATATGCAACTTCAGCTACGTGAATAACGTGGTTGAAGTCGAAGTCTCTTAGTTGGAACTACAAGGTACTTACCGCAGGTCCACATGCGGCAGGCAGGCTCCCCCGTTGACTCCGCATACTCCTCTCGCAGGGCAGGAGTACCGGTGTCAACGGCGAGCACTTCCAGGATCGATTTATCGTGTCTTGACAAGACGTGATAAATCGATCCCAGAAGATCGATTGCTTACTGCCGAACCCGGAGGTAAGTATAGATGTACCCCTACTTTCCCCTGCCCACTCCCAACATCCAGATGGCGTTGTGTAATTGGTTATATTTATTATGCAGGATGTTCTTCTTAAGCATCAGATACTGACCACTGCCAGGAGCAAGATCCCAGACTTACTGGACCGCTGGCCTGATGTGCATGGAAAAGCCTATATTTTTCCATTTGGAGTTACTCATCTTCCAGGAATGTGACTGAGCAATGTCCAACTACAGCTAGAAGGAAAAGTCAATTTTCTCCTTCCAACAGCACCCTACCAAACACTCTGTTCTAGACTAAATAAAGTAGGCATGAAGTAAGACTAGGTAGAAGTTTAATATTTTTACCTCTAAACAGAGATTTTAAAATTAGTCTCCCCATCATTGTAATTAATCCATGAATTTTAGTGCAGTCTCTCCCATTGGATTTAAGGGATTTAAATTTAGGGATTTAAACCATGATAAACAATGGACTTTCAAATCTCAACAGAACAGCTCTGATGATCTTTCACTAGCTGGTCCCTGTAAACAAGGAGCAGCTGCAGGGATGCTATGTGAGTTTCAGAGCAGTCCATCGTGATCATTATCGCCCTGATCCTGCAAACATTTAAACATGTGCATAACTTTATTCACAGGAGTAGACCCATTAAAGTCAGTAGGATTATTCATGTGAACAAAGTTATGCACACAGGTGTCTACAGGACTGGAGTTTATGGAGTGAAAATTGCAAAGAATAAGGATAATTGCAAAGAATAAGGATTTGTTGCTAAAAATATGGAGAGAGCAAGAGAACTGTGTCATTTAAATGTGGCTGTGAGAGGGCCTGAAATACACTGGTATTTCAGTGGAGAATTTAAAAACCTTAAAGTTTTGAGCTATCCTTAGGTTCTCAATTAATATTGTGTTAACTGACATTATGTTCTCTTTTGAGAATTAGAATAGTTCCAGGCATTTTGTCTACTATAAATGAATTTCCAAAGAAGGAGAAATACTCACTGTACTCTCTCAATGCATTTACATGCATGAATGTTGTCATTTATTATTTTAAAAAAATGATTTTTAACATGAGTTGAAGCAGACTGACTTGGGTCCCTGCTGAGCAGTCTGAGTATTTAGATGAGATGGTTGGAAAGCATCTACACCCTGTTGTTGGCATTTGAATCTTCCTCATTAGGCCCTTAATGCATGACCTAATACCTGGGTTCTGGTGGCTTAGAGAGGCTCGCAGTGCTCTTTAACACAGCAAAGGACACAGGTAAAACAACAGCTGCATGGGCCCAGGTAGTAGAACTATAACTTTACAGCTCGCTCCACCTTAATCTCCTAAGGAATAAGTAGTTCTTTGACTGGCGTCCAGCATGATGATAGGCTGGGAGTAAGGTTTTAGGCTGCTGCAGGTGATGCTTGCACATGCAAGGTTCTTCCACTAGATGGCAAGCGAAGCGTTTTGAAACTAAAACTGGCAGAGGTGGAAAACAGCTGGGATCTGGGGAAATTCCTTGATTTGCACTGTGTAAACCCAAACAACCCGATTCTGCTGTAAATATCCCAACGTGGAAGATCATAATAAATAATAACCTGGCAAAATGCTGCCCCCAGCTCCATAGATCTGAAGGGTGTCAGCAATTTCAGGGCTGAAAGCATCTCTGCGCCTGCATTTCTCCATGCGTCTGTGGCTTAGCCGTGTATTTCAGTGTGCATTTCCCATCCGGCTCAGGATGATCCGAGTTGTTTCATTAAGGGTTCACGGGTGTTAGAACAGGAGACAGCTGCTGCTTTCCGAAGGGATGGCTGCTCCTGATCAGCCAGGGAGAATGTTTGTCAGGGTCTCAGGGTTCTCCGCCCTCGGGTGGTTTGACAGGTGAATTGAAGCGTGAACCGCCCGTCTGGTGAAGTTGGCCAGCGAGTGGGAATTCCTGCTGCAGCACATCTCGCAGGTGAGTGGGTCTGACACTTTCATCCTGGATAGCAAAGACAGACAGACACCGATCCACTCGCCCCCCCTGCCCCAGATGCGCAGTGACATTACCTAACCACACAGCGCCCCGCCCCCCCCCGACACACACTGCCCTTACACGCCGCCTTGCACTGATTGAATCGAAGTCACTTCTCATTTCCCCTCGAGCGCGTACACACGCCCGAAGGCAGGGCCTGGGCAACGACCAGAGGAGGGTGTTTTGTGCCCACGTACACAGTAACAAAATCTGGCATGAAGTAAGGGAGAGGGGGGCCTAGAAGCTGTTCTTCAGCAGCATCTTGATACCACCAACAAAGGACATGAGTCTGGGTTCTGAGGGTTTCCCGTGTGTGTGTGTGTGTGTGTGTGTGTGTGTGTGTGTGTGTGTGTGTGTGTGTGTGTGTGAGCGAGAGAGAGAGAGAGAGAGAGAGAATTTCATTCTCCTCCCATTCCATGGCTTCACCAGTCTCGTTGCCTATTCTCGGGTGTGTTGCTTTCTGAGCACCAGTGAAACAACTTCTGTCATTCCTTTCACCCCCCAGAAGCGAAGCAGCCGCCCTGGACACAGTGGGCGCACGTGAGGTTTGGCTAACTTGGCTGGCTTGTCTAGGGATGGCAACAAAGCAACGTGCTGGATTGTTTCAGGCGGACACGTGTCTGCTGCTGTTTTCCTGAGCCTTGAGGAGCCGCGCGCTTTGCAGCACACGGGGGAGCGCTCTGGACGGCGGGTGGCTCTTTGCTAGTGGTCAGCACTAAGCTCCTGGACAGAGAAGGGGCAGAGGCGAGGGAAGCATCCGCGGAGCTGATGGGCCATCCGAAGAGAACAGTCAAGACGCAGCCGCTTGGCGTCCTAGCTCTCACCAAGAAGCCAGCCCAGGGGTGCAGGGTGGGGGAGTTGCTTGCTTGATTTTGGGGCAAGACATTCAGCCCTGATCGGGCTGCGGATTTCCCTGCCTGCTGCTGGAGCTGGGCAAGGCAGAGACGCAGGGAGGACTGAAATTGTTTCCAAACCTGTGTAGGAAGCAAGATTGAACTGTCGGAGAAAGCTGAAGGCTGTTTTTGTGGGTCGGTGCGTGTGTGTGTGCGTGTGTGTCTGGTATTATTTGACACCCACTACGCATCCGGAGAGAGTTTTTTTGGCTTTGGCATACCCACTCCCCCTTACAAAAAAAAGAGACTTGTCTGTTTTGTTTTTCAAAGGATGCTTCGTACCCTTTGCTGTAGGAACCTGCCCTCCGGCTTTGATCTCACTGCTCTGGATCGAGAAGGACCAGCGGCTAAGCTGCCGCCACCAGATAGTTTTGTGCAGAGCTCTGGGCTCTTCTAGCTGAAGGGGACTCAACACTTGCCCTTACTGCATAATAAGCGAGGAGCTTCTTTCCCGTGTCTGCTTAGCCGGGTACTGTTTTGGGGGTAGGTGTGTTTGGTTCCCACCCATCGATCTAGAATGAACCCTTAAAAATACACCAGGACTGCCCCTGCTCGCCTGCGGATCGGGGACTCCTGCCCGGGCGCATCGCCTCTCTGAACTGCGGAGAGAAGGAGGGGGGGGGGTCAATTGTATTTATCTTGATCGCCCAGCAAGTGGAGAGATTGCTTTTTTTCTGCTGCACTAATTGGAAACACCACTGGTCGATGCTCTCCCTAGGTGGTGATGCTGAGGGAAGGAGACAGGGAGAGCAGGAAACATGAGCCTGCAAGAGAAGAGAGATCAGGGCTGAAGCCTTTGCTCCAGCATTGTGTGTGCGCGTTCCCCCGGCAGACTGACTATTAGCTGCGCAGGGTGCACATGAGAGCAAAGATCCATCCTTCCCCCCTTCTCTGACCTCTCGAGGAACCTCTCCGGCGGTGGAGGAGACCTGCGAACTACACCCTGCCATGCTCCCTCTGAAATAACCTCCCAGGCACCGAGGGATCCATCCGAAGGAAGGGGATCAGAGGGCAAACGCCAGCCATCATAACCTTAAGCAAATATTAGCTCTGCTGCTGCTGCTGCTGCTGTTGCGCCTCTATCTGGGGGAGCTGAATCCAGGAAAAGGCTTTATCCTCCTCGCAGGGCTGGGTCCTTAGCAAGGGGGGGGGAGACAAGGGGGGTTTATTTGCTGATGATCGGAAGTTACTGACAATAAGCACCTTCATCTCTCCAAAGGCGGAGAGAGAGAGAGAGAGAGAGAGGAGGAGGAGGAGGAGAGACGGGGGAAGAGGAGAGCTGATGCCTAAGGGAGCCACTCGGAGGAGGCAGACCAAGCAGTATCTCAACTTCTCATCTTTGTTTATCAGCGCGAAGCGAGATCGCTGGAAATCTGCGGGGGTTTATAACTGGATCATTCCCATGTCAAGGCTGCGGCTGGGGATTTTGCTCCATTAACTTGAAGCCACTGGCCTCCCCCCTTCCTCACTCAGCGATGTATTCACTGCTCTCAGCCTGCACTTGCTTGTAAGGATTATGACATTAAAATTTTTTGGGGGGGTAAACTTTCATCTTTTAAGGCTCCGGTTGCATTTTCCTTGCAATCAGGTGGTCATTGAGACCCGAGCCTTTCCTAACCAAAGCATCGATCTGTGTTATTAACAATAATGATGATGATAATAATAATAGCCATTTCACGGCATCATTTGATCTTTTGTTGCTTTTTTTTCTTCTCTCCAGATGTTTACATTCCCTGCTGCTGTGCTTTCAGGTACAGGTATGTGTCCTTTCTGTCTTCTCTCCCTTTGGGTTGGAAAAAGAAACAAAGGAGGCGTGTTGATCTCTTTGAGTGTCAGGCAGTTTTGCAAAGGGGTTTCACCCCCCCTCCCCAGTTTTATAGTTTGATTAAAATGATCACCACGCCAGACAGTGGAGTGTCACTTGCTCTGGAAACCAGCTGCACCTCCGGCTAAACCTCATTTCAATGACTACTTCTGTTAATCCACTGTAGGAACAAATTATCTTTAATTTCTCTTACCTCCCCCCATCCCCTTTTCAAATGGCCACAGCTCGATTGTGGATGCCAGTAGCCTACATTAAAAGGATTCTCTGGAGTGCATTAGCCTGGCTAATGATGTGAGCGGAGTGTTGGACTCTACTACTTGCAAAATGTGGATGGATGCATGTGTAGTGGAATAGCAGGCGCTAGATCTCCTTTTCCTAGGGAACTTACACGAAGTGATACTGAAAAAACACGAGTGTCCTTAGCCAGAAAAAGGAGGCTTCTTGCTCGCCCTATCTCCCCCACCCCCCAATCATTCAGTAGAAAGCCACCCAAGCAAGATCCTGCCTTCGAGCTGCAGAAATGAAACAATTCGAAAGTCACTGGGAGCGAGACTTCTGCCGTCTCGTGAAACTGACAGACAGGCGGAATAGGGAGGGGGGGGGGGGGAGTCTGAAATTCGGGGTGGAGTGAGTTGAATCACATTTTCCACGACAACAAAAATACGGTTTAAAAACAATGTGGTTTGCTTGGACATAGTTTTCGCTGGTGTAAATGCAACACGTGCGTCTGGAGAGGACACACCCGCGATCTCGAGTGTTTCAGAGTTGGCAAAGCAGGTGCTCCAGTTTTGGGAGCCCTTCCGTCTTGCCCGGTCCTGCTGGTGTGTCCTGGGCTGGGTTCCCACTCGCAGTCTGAGGAGCTGCCGTGTAAACCGGTGGCGGTTCCAGTCCTTCCGCACCCCTAGGGTCAGTGCCCATGCAAGATGGCCAGGAATGCACCTGTTCTTCCAGGGTTCTCTGGCAGCATTTGAGGTGGGGAGGAACGGATCCTGTGCAAACGGATTAAAGTGTCTGAAATACGACCAGTGCCTCGGGCCAAATTTGAAAACTTTGCCATATCCACTCCCCCCCCCGAAAATTGCAGCTACATTATAAAAACAAAAGAACTCCTTATTTCAGCACAGCAGCCTCCTAGTCAAGAGAGGGGATCTACAGCTGTAAATTACTTTGTGGTTGTTGGAAGGCGTTTGCTGTATTTCTCCAGTTCATCCCCCCGACCCCCCCAAGAGGCTGGACAGGCAGGACAATCAGCGATTGCACCCTTCGCACTAAGAAGACATTTTTGAGATTGTGTGGTAACTGAAGTTAATCAACCCTTCATTCCGCCCCCCCCCCTCCCAGCCCCCTTGTTGCTTTTAGTGAATCAGAAGAAGTTTGGCTCACTGCCTGGAAAGCACTTGCTAAAATCTGATCTCTTACTTCAACAGCCTTAAAACTTGGGAAGTTATTGGCATTTATACAGTTGGAGCTTGCAGGCTTCCAGAGCAATAAAATAATGAAAAAAAAAAAAAAAGAGAAAGTTCTGTACTCTCTTACTATTAGAACCATACTTTTTAGATTTAGTGCTGATTTTGCAGCATTTTGCAAGAAGATCTGACACTGGGATTTACTCTGAGGTATCTTCTTCTACCACTTTTCTATGGTGGTGAATCAAACTGGTTGTTATAACAAGAGCCAAACTATTATGGCTTGTAGTGTGGGAAGCCAAAACGTTAGGTTAGTCATACTCAAGGGCCTGAAAGAGAGTGTTTACAATATTAATGGTAGATAAAAAGATGTGAATGCAGTGAGTTTTTATTGCCCATTTTGTTACACTTTCTCTCTAGATTTATTCATGAGATTACATGTTTAGAGCCTGAATGGGAAAGAGGGATTATAGGATTTCTTTTCTAATGATCGGTTTGGGTAAGAGTTAACCTTTGGTGAACTAAAGTAAATTAATGCATCTGTTATGCTTAATATTTGTTTTGCTTAAAAAGCTGTGTGTTGGGAGATTATAGGAATGTCCCAAATGAATTATATTCCAAGGCCTACTTTTGCCATCCTCTATAAATTAAGATCAGTGAGTTGACCTACATATTAATGATTAGAATTATGATCCATGGTTCCTGAATATTACCTGGTGGCTTAGCAGTCAGTGGTTACAGCAATTTTAGCACCTGCTAGAATGTGGTTTTTACTTTTCTACTGAACTAGTACTTAAACAGTGCAGCATATCAAAATAAGACATATGAAGCCAGATGAGATTTTAGCTCATTCCATGACTAAAATCTTCCCTCTGCAGTAAATTTCTAGACAGTAGAAGCAGATTACAAATCACCATAACGATCTATAAATTACTAGCAGTGGGAAATTAGGCTCAATTTTTTGGACTGTCATATCAATGTGCCATTGCTAGTTAGTTTAGCTTCATATTGTGTGGTGTCTGAAGTGGGTATCCAGTGTCTTAGAAGAGTTGGGGATCAATAAATAGAGGAATTAAGGGAGTTAAGATAACTCAATAGTTTTCAGGAGCAGGTGGGATTTATTCTGAACCCTCAGAGAAAACACTATGGACAAAGATCTGTCTTTCATCATAGTCAGCTTGCTAAGACTAGAAGGATTTATCAAGTGAAGGTATGCGTACATGGTACCAATGTTTAACAGGGACATCCTGGGTCAGCACGTGTCATTTTCAACATAAATACCATTGGGCTAGTTAGAAAAGTACCCCACTGGCAGCAACCTATTGGTACTAGAGCTGGGCCTTAAGCACAAATGAGCCCTTTGGTACCCATGATTTTGGGGACTATATGGAGAGGAGCATTTTGAGCAAACCAACCCTCCCTCTTCCCCAGCAGGCTGGAAGGAAGGCAGCTCACTGTCTAGCCTCTTCCCCTTTTGGTGGCAAGTTCATCTGGTTTCCTTGTCTAGCTTCTTGAGGCCATCCCCCCTTTGCTTGGGGCCATTCAAATCCAAAATCCAGCCTTACATAGTACACACAGTAGATGCCTTCATGAATACAGAAGATAGGTTTTATTTATCCGTGGTATTTATAAGGAATCTATCTCCATGATATCTAAGATCTGTGTATCAGTTATGTTGAGCATTCAGCACCTCCCCAGTTTACTTCCTCCCTGTCTCTCTCTATTTCCAGGAACAGTCTGAGTTGGCTAGGCTCTTCACTTTTGTGATCTTGTAGATTAGGACCAAGGTTTTGAATAGAGTCTGGAAGTCCATGGGGAGTCAGTGGAGCGCCTGGAGCAAGGCGGCTATATTTGGGCACATTGTTTAAGAGGAAGGCTTCTGCGTGCCACATGAGTTGTAGCTTCTGTTTCTCCTAAAGCTGTTCTTGTGGGCACAGTTATTGTCTGGGTTGTTGTAAAGTGAGACATAGAAAAATGTTGTTTCCACACATTCATGGGCCAGATCCTGTGGTCTGGCTGAGCTGAGCATAGCAGACATCGGAGGTATGGTTCTGCCAACATGGTGTGTAGATTAGCTTTGCAATGCCCCATTCCTGTGGTGGCTGGGTGTGGGGCTGGTCCCCAGGCATAATTTAGAGCAGGCTGCACTTACTTGTTCTGGCTACCCAAGAGGCAGGAACTGCTGCCATTGATCTGCATAGGGTCATGCTTTCCCCCTTGGCCATGCCCCCTATGCCAGGAGCAGGGTATGTGTTTTACGGAGTCTATACCCAGGCTTTAGGCCACCAGGGGGTCACTCTTGCACTGCATGATCTGGCTGAAGCTAGATATACTAGCTCTGTGGCTAGAATCTACTGCCACATCACATTAGGGGATCTAACCCATTGTGCTTGTTTTTGTCCTGGATACTGATGATGATTGTCCTTTGTCTGTACGAAGAAGCACATGTACAAACTAGGCCAACTTTACCCAATGCTTCAGCAAGTCTCTCTCCTTGCCTACATCCCCCCACCTATCCCTTCATTCCCAACCTGTGCAAACAGACACCCAGCCCTTTCCTTCTTCTCTTCCCCCCCGCCCACTCATCGCATGCACAGCTTCTACCTGAAGAGCTGGCCCTGCAGTCTGGTGTGTGCTGCTAGAGGCAGGTGGGTAGAGCTCTTAGGACTCAGCCACAGACTTCAAAACAGCCACTAAAATCAGCCTGGATTTGAAGTATGTTTATGGGTCCAGTGTCTCTCCATTCCCCAGAACAAAGCACTACATGCTATTGGAGAGGTGAGGTTACCGCTTCCCATTAATGTGTAGCAGTAGTTTCTGGAGGTGTCTGTGTTACTGGACCGTAAAATGATCACTCAGCTTGGACAGTGGAAGTAGCATGGTCAGTTTCACTCTTTGGTTCTCATGCACTGATGCAACATCCCTGTACTTGCCTCTGCCTCCAGCCTCACAGGTGTGCTCTGAAATGAGAGTAAAACACGTGGATGAAAACATCTGTATTCAGATTAGATGTCATAAACCTCCTTCCACCCCGGTTCCCTTTTCCTCCACAGTGGGACTGTGACTGTGCTTTTACTCCAGCTCAGCTCCCCCTACCCTTGTACAAATGCGCAAGGGAGAGTTGATAAAAGTGGCAGCTTGAGAGACCAGAGAGAACAAAGGGTGTGTTTGGGAAACTTCGGATCCTCATCCAAGTCATCAGTCTGGGTTCAACCCCATGCTGGGGAGTTTTCTATTTCCATTCTGTGGTTGTGCTTTCTTTTTATACATCCCTACCCCAGAGGGAAAGATCTTACTCACTGCCAGGGATTTTGTGGTCTGCTGAGTCATTCCACCTATCTACAGACAGTGACATTCTGAATCCACCTCTCTCAATCCACATAGTCCTTGGGACTCACGATTTTATGGACAAACAGAGCGCAGGCTGCCTGTATGAAAACCTGCCCTGCTCATTTGGAATTAGGGAGGTTATAAATAAGCCACTGCTGCTTGACCAATGACATCGGTCTAATTACTTTGTGCTCTGACATAGTTGTTCATTCTATTAGTGGAGGGGAGTAAGATGTGAAACTGAAATCAACATTCCTTGAATTAAGATACGTACAACATCACTTGTGTACAGATAAGAAAATAGACTTTAAAAAGGACTTGTAACTGATTTGAACAGCAGACTTATCCAGACTCATAGATCTTCCTGAGAAGTGTGGAATGGTATTTGTCCTCTGACACGTGTATCTACTTACCACTATGCAAAAAGGAGTAATGAAAGCCTCCCTCTCAGTATCTTTTTTTGATGAAGAGGCTTCCAGTTCACTCCTCAGTCTCCTTTCCCCCACCTCTTGCAGGAGCTTCTGCATTTGCAGGTTGCCAGTTTTGACCAAAGGCTCCAAAGTTGATGTACCTTGTGGCTAATGTG
Source organism: Malaclemys terrapin pileata (assembly GCF_027887155.1). Taxonomy (NCBI): domain Eukaryota; kingdom Metazoa; phylum Chordata; order Testudines; family Emydidae; genus Malaclemys; species Malaclemys terrapin. Next base: position 32,729,435 of record NC_071512.1, read on the forward strand.
ATCTCAAATGTATGTGACACAGCAATGTTTTCACAGCTCTCAGGGGGTCAGTGCGCCATCTTCTTTCACTTTCTGATTCAAAATGAATCATATTTTTCTTTGTACATTTAAGATGTTGGGGTAAAAACTGTTCCAAACATGGCACAAAGCATGGTCAGCACAGACACCTCATTTTCTTGCAAAGAAATTAGTTGCCACCCAAATTCTTGTTCCAGGCGTCTTGAAAGAAACACGCACTTAAATTCATTCAGGATTTTGTAACTGGTTATTTTCAATATTGCAAGTGCTGACACTGCTGTACGGCTCTGGCCAGAAAAGCAGAACTGCCATGCTCATGCTCGAATTTTTGAAGGATCTGCTATGCTTATATCATTGTGGTTATTATTTATCATTATTTTCAAGTGTCGGAAGTGTGCTAGGTGCCTCAGAAACAAGGAAAGACTCAGCCCTGCCCTGAGCTTGCAATTGAAATTGGGTGAGACACAATAAGGGTAAAATTCACCCCATGCAGGGTCAGGCACAAAGTCTGTGTACCAAGTGATGCATAGGCCTTGCAACGGCCATCTGCACAGTGGTGAATATCACCCTGATAGAAAAGGGGGAAGGAGAAGGAAGAGAAGGGTTACAATAATACCATCTTGATGGTTCAGTTGAATGAGTGTTTTTGCCTTCACCTCTCACAGGGCAAAGTGAGGTGTTAGAAGTCATTTAAATGAGGGGAGAGAGGTACCTTATTGAACAAGTGTGAGGTGGGTATTCTATTCATAAGGGTAGCATAGAAGAATGGACAGGGATAAGAACAAATGAAAAAGGGGGGTATCCAGGCTGGCACCCTTGGTGGAATGGAGGGGGGCTGGCACCCTTGGTGGAATGACAGCTTGTCACTTCATGCCTACTGCAAGTCCAGTCTTAATTTACTCAGTAGCTGCCTCACACACTGTGGAACAAGCTAAGAATGTGCTTCCCACACAATGCCTGATGTGTGAACGTGCACACCCTGGAACAACCTCTTGCCAAGATTTGACTAAACTGCATTGGAAGCATTTGGAAAGGGTGCAGGGTCAGGTAAGGGGCTGGCCAGACAGATCATAAGGCAGTATGTCCCTGGGGGTTCCCTTGCAGGTACAGATAAATAACATTAAAGAGCTAATCCAATATGTAAAGTATAAACAATGTAAATTTCTCCTGATGTTTCCCTCAGACCATTCCTCAGTGGTTTGTTTAATTGTATGGTGAGATAGACGGCTACAGCACAACTTAATAATTATCGCAGAATCCCACCAATTAGTGCTAATGACCAGGAGACTCATTGCTAATTAAAAAAGTTTGCATATTAATAAGTAAGTGTGTTTATGGGGGGGGGGACATGAAAATCAAGGAAACTGTGTCACTATAATTGCTTATTCATGTTGTGACAGGAGCATTTTGGTTTTAATTATGATAATTCTTCCTGGTACCCTAAAAATGTACTGTAGTGAAGATTGTAAAAGTAATGGCATTTCAATAACGTGAGTCCGCATGACACCATTGTCTATTAAATCTTTGCTGCTAAGACTGCCATCATGATGGCAGTAAAGGTGGTTTTTGGGAGGCCTGTGAAGCACAAAAAGGACCAAATTTGCAGATTGACAACATAAGATCGAGCCAGGCTGTGATCTAAAATATTTTATTTTCGAGGAACAGTTGATGTTGCAAAGCTTCCATCCTTACTGCAGCATCGCAGTGTGGCCTTTTCAGTCTTCTGGAGTGTAATTCTGGCATGTGAGCAAAAGAGATGGACACTCCCGTCAGCACTGGGGAACTGAAGTTAGGGGAAAGACTCCCGTTGAGCTGAAAGTCATTGTAGGTGCTACACCTACTCCTGATCCCCTCCTCACATTTTTGTTGGTTTACAATCACATTTTCTTGTAGTTTTTTTTAAATTGCTTTTTCTTCTCCCTTGTTCCTTCCTGAAAGACCCACAAAAGCAACAAGGAAACTGATTATACAAGGGAAACAGTGAAATTGACTATATACAACTTGCTGTCAAATGCACAAAGTAAAGTAACCGGGCCCCTCCCCCCAAGAAAAAACATTTTTTTGCTCTCATCTCTTCCAGCAATAGGAACCATACATGTTACTTCCAGGAACAATAGATTTAAAAATGTTCAGATAGTAGTGTGATTTTTAAGTTGATGTTGTCCCTTTAAAACATAGGCTACTGCGCACTACATGTGTGAAGATAAATACACATATCAAGAGCTTCTGATATGATCACTCCAAACTGTCTACTTGATTCAGCAAACACCTGTGTAAGTAACTGTAGGCATGGTACTCACATGTGTAAAGTTACTCACATGCATGTGTTTGCAGGATTGGAGCCTTTGGGCATAAAGTATGGTTCAACTTTGAAATGTGACTGTGAAAATGGCATTTTTCAGATCTGCTCTAGGCATGTGTTCAGAGTTGTAACTGCTTTAGTTTATTAAAAAACTTATAAAACTTGTTTATACAATCTTATTTTTGTCACAGCTTTTTGCTCTTGCTAGCTCTGTAGAACTAACATGACTATGTAATAGCGAGCTGCATTCTAGTTCATCTCGCCTGACCAGCGGAATTGCATACTATGGTATAATTGGTTAGGTGAAGGGAATGGGACAAGTGTCACTGAGGGCATAATTTGCCTGGCAGAACCTTTTTACTGGTTATAATGCACAAGAAAGAAAGAACCCAGGTCATCTGTGTGATTTGCGGTAGAGTTTGCAGGGTTAACAATTAGTCAAAAAGAATAAAAATGCTTTTTGCTTGTAAATTGAGCACAATGGACACTGAACTCATTGACAGAGGACAAACAGAAACCACTGGTGCTCTTTTTACTGTGTCCCTGCTTAGAGTAGAAGCTTGCTTAAGGTCTGATCCTGGCTCTTCAAGCAGCACTCTCCCTGAAGTCACTAGGAATTTGCAATGCTGATCAGTAGCTATAACAGGCCTTTTTTTCTTTTCTCCTGTGTTGGATTTTATATTGTTGATTGATCACACAGTAACACCAGGTCCAGCCAGAATTTACGCAGGTCTGGGACTAACTCAGCCTACCTGGTACCAGTTAATATAAATACTGAGGATTAGGCATCCAAAGAAATGACTGGAAAAAAGACAGTCTAAGTCTGCCAAAGTACTTTCCTATTGGCATTCAGTGGCCTCGCTATAGCATGAAGAGGGAAATAAAGGAGACCAGTGAGAGGAAAGACTAGACTTACTGTCATGGTCTGCATCTTTTCCTTTGTAATAGTTCCTTCCAGTGATCAGAGTCTGCACTGCGTGGGAGCAGACATGCCAATCATCCTGGTTTGGGAAGGGGAGGTTCACAAATTTGTGAACTCCTGGAGCCGTCCCACCTGCTTGCCTTCGCTGCTGTCATTTCTCCCACTTGGCATGCTGCTGTTGATGCCTGAGAGCAGAACTCTGCTGGCACACAGAACAGGTAGGCACCTAACTGCCTGATTTTCCCATGCAAACTGGAATTTAAACTAAAATTAAAAAATTATGCAGCAGATATAGTCAAATTAGAAAAAGCATCTCCTGAATAGATGTAGTAATATTCTTTAGCGTACTTGGTAATATGCCTTGTTTATTATGGAGATTTTATTATGATCAGATGCAAAGTTCCATTCTTTTCAAATGGAAGATGTGTTACTGTGACACCAATATACTAGGAAATGCATTGTATTCCTTTAGTACATTAGCTACAGTGTCATTAGAGTTGTTACCAAGGCTCACAACATCCTAGAATAGAAGGCTACATACTATGTTCTGTGCAGATTTTGCACCAGTGTCTTTAAAGCTCATTCATGATGGTGATCTTTGTGAATAGTTACGCAGGCAAACTTTCCTTAGTGAGCAGATATGAATTTCAAAGTTAAGCAAAGGAGATTTTAGGCTGAGTCTGGTGAAATCTTCTGAGCTGTGGGATGTATTAATTGTGGAGGAGTCTCATTGTACAGGAGACATTTAAAACTGTACTGGACAAAGCAAAGCACAATAAAATACACTGTAGGGAACAATCCTGCTTTGGAAGGGGAACAGAGCAGATGATCTAATAGGTCTTTCTCATCTCTATGAATGTTGTCCAACAATTTCTAGGAAAAGAGAGAGTCCAACTCCCAATCTTTCTCAGGAATCATTGGCTCAGACATTAGAGACGAGAGGTCAGTTTCTTTGCTAAACATACTGTGACAAATTTTCAGAAAGTTGAGGCTCGCTTGAAAGTGCAACAAATGAGCATCTACTTGCAGGTATGTGAGCAGAACCCACTGTGGGATGCAGAAAGGACCAGATTGTATCTGGACAGGTGCACCCAGGGAGGTGAGCGCAGTCCTGACCAGAAGCCAGACACAATCCCAGTCTTTGCATTGGGGGGCACATGGAGTGTTCCAGGTTAGTGTTGATAGTGTCACTAACCTCTCAAAAGGAGGCAGTTGGGCTATGGCCCATTTCCCTCTGTCCCTGCTAATGCCCACTGCAAAGGTGCATGTCTGCTGCTTTCAAAGGGGGTAACATCAGCTGTGCCTCCCCTCCCTTCTCCCACCCCCCCACACATCATGTCTGCTGGGACTCTGACTGGGGCAGTGCTGCTCCATGCAACCCCCTACTAAGGGCTGTGCCTTAAAGGGATTGTTCATCTGAGACAGGGCAATTTGGGAGGCAGTGCTGTCTTATGGTTAGAGCAAGAGACCAGGGTTCTTCTGTTCCAGACTCTGCTCCTGACTTGCGGTCTGACTTTAATTAAGTCATTTAAAAGCCTATTCTGGGAGGAGATGAGCCTGCTGTACTCTACTGATTTCAGCGGGAGTTGAAGGGGCTCAGCACATGTCAAGTTTGGGTCACTTCACCTTTCTGTGCCTCAGTTTCCTGATATGTAAAGGGACCTGGCTTTATACACATATATAGCATTACTGTGAGGCTCATTATGTCTGGGGACATGTGTATCTAGTTGTCATCCAGGGGAAACCTCCAACTCCACTTCTTGAACATTGCTTTTTTGTTTTGTGGTGAAATGCACGCTATAGAAACATCAGATTACAGGGGCAATTTCAAACCAAAAATTGCGCCTAGTGCCAATGACAGGATAAGAAGCAGCTGAGGAAAAACATGCTTAAAAATGAACATCAGGAAGTACTTTACCACAGCAAAAACCATCTCTGCATGGAATGGGCTACTGGGGACTGTTGATAAGACCAAGATTCAAGGGTCATTCAATAAACAATTAGATGACATCATAGAGAGGAAGCAGCATTTAAAATGGAAAGGATCCTAATGTGCTAAATGATTCTTCTGATAACCACGTTATAATAAAAGGGATACTGAGATTAATTAATGCTAAATCTCTGTGGAATTCCAATGGAATTGCATAAAGCAGCTATAGAAATACCAGAACGAAGGAATTAATAATGGTTTGCACTTCCTACATGGCATTACCATCACTGCTTATTCCTCTGAGATCTCTTCCTTCTATTGTAAATCGCAACTGTCTTCTCCTCTTCCCCAAGTCCCATTGTTGGCTTCTTTCTTAAGATCAGTTTGTTGGTGTTTCCAGTGTCCTTTGGGATATCCTGTACGTTTCTTAGGCAAAGTCCTAAATCCTTCTTAGTCCTGCTTTGAGCGGGGGGATTGGACTAGATGTCCTCCTGAGGTCTCTTCCAACCCTAATCTTCTATGATTCAATGAGTCTATGAAAGACAGATTTACATTAAAATATGGGGAGGAATTAAGGCATTATTAGATAGAAAGAAATGTATGGGTACATGCATGCTGGATGGCCTGAAGGAGTGATAATGGGATATAGAAGAGGGTCTCAGATACCATGCTGTTGGGTGCAACCTGCATAGATGGGTGAAGAGATAGAAGAATCTTTCACCACCAACCTATTGATCTGAATCCTGCCCAGGTTGGTAGTGACCTCCTAGTTGGTGGTTTATGTGAAATTAACTGCACATGGGGAAGGGGCTTCTCAGCATATTTTGTATTCAACAGGTTTGATAAAAACACGAATCCCTAACTGTTGGCACTGATTGTTTCGCTTTCTCTGCCTGGATGAATGTAACATCAGACTTTTGGGGTGAATACTTGCATTTATGAGTTCAAAACTCAGTTTACATTAGCATTATCTGCTATTCACTTAAAATGTGTTGTTGCCATAAGCATAGGAACCTGTGAACTTGTTTGTGGAATATTAACTGAAAGTAAAAATGAAAGGGGTAAAGAAAACACCCAGTCAAAAAGAATTACATTTTTTATTTGAGTTAATATTCACAGACTTTGTGTTGAGTTATTTGTCTAGCCGTAAGTGTTATATTTTCATCTGTACAGCTGCTTGGTATGTTGTTTATTGCTCCATCTATGATAGGTATGCACATAAACCTTTCAGTAATATGTTAACCCTGATACTAGTTGGGGTAGCACAATTCTAAAAAAATTGCTCCACAGTGAGATGTGAAACTAAAGAAATAGCAAACCCTTTTTAATGTATATTCAAACTGTGGTCCCAGTTCTGCTCTCAGGTACATCAGTGTAAATCTGATAGCAAATGGTGTTCCTCCACATTTACACAAGTGTAACTGAAAGCAGAAATTAACCCTTTAAACTGCATAGGAAAGGTCTTAAGGAGAAAGTACCGTATGGGTGGCTTTAGACACTAAATGTGATGTTGTACTGTAAATTGCATGGTGCAATTTGGTATTGACTATCTGTAAAATAAATTATGATGTATGTAGTGCAGGCTTCTGACCCTGTGGTCGTGACCTTATGTTGATTGGCAAGACTTCCTACCAGCTGAGATCAGAATAGTAAACAGCCCCATAGCAATCAATATATAGATAAACCTGAAATCCTAATTGTTGGTGCCTTTGATAGGAATACAGTTTTAGGTTGTGTACACACACCATTTTATCCAAAAGAGCAGGCAGTTTTGTTATTAACTTATGTTGGAATGATGTGTAAAATTCAGGATCTAATTTTCCATTGTGTTACTACTAGTTTTTTGCCAGTAAAACTCCATTGAAATTGCTGACAAAAACTGGTGTAATGCAGTGGAAAATGAGCCACTTAAATGTTATTAAAATAATTGTAACTGTCAACACAAATCACATATTTCAAATTTACAAAGAACATAACAGGTGCAGGTCTAGCCAGTATCATGACACAACACCAATGGTATACTGGGATGTAAATCACAATCTCTAAAGACCAGACATTCCGAATTTCCAGTAGCTATACTGTACATTTAGTGAGGCTGAAATAGCACTATCTCTGACCTGGAATTCAAAAAAACTTTTGCTGAACTGTAGGCCCAAGTTACTGATTTTCATTAGAGAGATGACTTTAGGGCCAGAGTTTCAAAGGTATTTTGGTACATAAAGATGCAGATAGATGTATAGTGTGATATTCAAAGCACATTGAAATCAATGGGAGTTAGGCACTAACCTACTTAGCACTTTTGAAAATCCCACTAGGTGTCTAAATATCTTTGAAAATCTGGTCCCAAATGCCAGCCAGCTCTCTGAAGATCACAGCTTGGTAATGGCTGAGTTAGGTTCTGGTCTAAAGTCTCATTGTCCCTCCTTGTATCATTACTTAACATGGATTACATGTTATTATCAGTGCTTTTATTTGTGTTACATGAGCGCCCCTACTGACACTGGGGTTCCTTTGTGCCAGGCACTGTACAAATACTTGATAATGGACAATTTTTGCCACCACCAGCTTAACATCTAAATAGATAAGGCAGGCAAAGGGTGGGAGGGGAAATGGAGGCCCCAAGATTTGCCATCAGTTGCACAGCAGGTCAGGAGCAGATCTAGGGACAGAACTCAGGTATCCTGATTCCCAGTCTAGTGCTCTATCCACTGGCCAACACTGCCTGTCAACTATTCAGTGCAAGGACCTTGTCTTCTACATAAGGTTTATATACCACGTATCCTATGGGGCTGTAGCAATAAAATGTAACAAAACAAACAGTTAACACTGAAACTCCACCACACAGGCAACCATTGGTGGAAACTAATGCAACAGAACATAACATGAGGAAATGTTAGGATCTATACTGTCTGCCTATAGGATTTAGTTGTGCCAAACAACATATAAATATATACTACAACTACTTGTGGCCTTTAGGGATAAAGTGATTAGAATGACATGCACTTAGGAGATGCAGTGTATATAGGGAATTAAGAAGCTCAGAATAATGGAAGATCCATCTCCAGGTCAGCTCACAGTAGCTGGTTCAAAGCCAATTCAGAGCCATAAGCACCTTGTATTTTGAAACTAGACAAGTAAACAGAGGATGCCCTTTCTTTCCACGCTCTGCTTCTGCCTCAATCGGTTACAGGTAGTGACAAACTGCCTATTCTTTTACATGTCTCGACTTACTTGCAACCCAAGGCTCAGATTCTGGTTGGCCATGCAAGGATACTCAGCACTGTGATGAGTATGGTAGAAATGCCTAGATAGATAGACTCCCTTCCCCTTGCAATCCTAGTCCTTGTGCTCCCCAGTGGAAGGGACAGGGAGAATATAGCACTGAGTAAAACCCTCCAAGGCTGTGGTCTTGCCCTCTTCTGCACTGGTCAGCACAGCAGGGCTGGCACAGGTGGTAGGAGAGAGAGCTCATATTGTCCCCGCTTAGTGTGCACTGAGCCAATGTCCATGGAGGATCTTTGGCTGAGTCACCCAGAAGAACACAGGTAACTCCTGGTGAGGTGATGTGCCTCCATCCCCACCTTGTCCAGCCTGCATTGCCCTGAATATTAGGTAGCAATGAACAGTCTGACACTGTTTTGCAAGTCATGAGCCTATGAAAAATGTTGAAGGGGATAACCATGATGTGATTTTAAATTGGTCTAATGCTTTCCATTGTTTGTAACCCCTTCTCATAGGCTTGAAAATAACAGGTTCCACTGGCAGTCTGGTTTTTAATTAACTGGTGCTCCCTCTGGTGACTGTGCAGGGAGGATGGTCAGAGATAAACAGTTGCTTTTGCATTTTTGTTAGATTTACCCATTTTATTTTTCAGTTACTGAGTGACTTGTTCCATAAATGAAAACTAGTTGTTTAGGATCCATTCTCTATCAGATTTATCAGTTAGACATTTGACAATTGAGCTTAATCTGCTTGAGTGTGGGGGACTAGATGGTCCAGGCAATTGGTAAAGGTCTATGGTGCCTTTAACCACCTGTCAGTTTCAATCAATCCCAAGTTGTTACCATCTGATGGCTGTTTGGGGAGCACATGAAATGAGCATGTGAAATCAGTCCAGTTTCTAGTGGTCAAGTGCCAATGCCACAAAAACACACCTTGCAGTCCTCTTGGCAGCTTCATCAGACACCAGTGACTGATGGGACAATGGAGACTGAAATCCTCTCTCATCCCTGGAACTGCCCCTCCAGGGCACGGTTTAGTTACGCTGACAATGTAGGGGAAATTTCCATTGCTACTGTGCCTATTCTGTGGACAGAGAACTCCAGTCTCCAGCCTGTGCCATGCCAGCAGCTTTTCTGGCAGTGAACCCACCCTCCCCCCCAAATCTTTAATCTTCTTGAGTGTGTCTCCTCTAGTAGCTATGCTGTCTTGCCCAAAGTTGTCCCCTGAGCCTGTCGTCACAAAACGTTAGATACGTGTTCCATTTAACTATTTCTTTGAAATAAAGCATCCTCTGAAGAATATCGTTATCTTTTTCCTATAAAGTAGCTTCTGCTGAAGGTTTGACTATGTTCCCTAGGTCTGATAGGGAGTTCACTTGCCAGAGGACAATGACATTTCTTCAGCCATCCAGTTTTGCATTTGAATATCAAGTTTCTGATAATAGTGTATGAAGCTCTGTAGGACAGAACGAAGCTAAGGATAGATGTAATCAAATCTCGTGCTTATGGGTGAAAGCTGATCGCCGGCTGGAGTCAGCAAGGAATTTTCTACACTGTCATCAGCCCTGTGCCATTGGCAAGTTTTTGCTTTCCTCTGAATCATCAGGTATTGGGTGTGTCAGGAAGCCAGATACTGGGCTCGAAGGACATGATCCATTATGGTGTATCTGGTATACCTGAGCTTCCTATACCCTTTCTTAGCTGTTTCAAATCTGTATTGAGTTTATTTTCTAATTCCCACTGATGGTTTTTGGATCGTGTTGACCACATAGGAATGGCATTAGAAATATTCTTTGCTTTACCTACTCAGCTCGGCTAGGGGCTGGGCGACATTTTCTATTTCAAGAGATGTTTATATTTACTCATTAAATTTCCTAGTTACTGTCTATGAGGGAGGGATACAAGCAGCTTGTTATTGCAGAAAGGCTCTGAATTTGGCATAATTACAGCTCTGTGTTTCTGTGGCAAACTCACTATTGAAATTGCTTAATGATGACTTGTGCTCCATGCCATCCATCCATCCATCTATCTCCATATCCACCATCCTCAGCCCACTGGAGGGCAAAGGCCTTTTCAGCTCAGCTTTCCTCCATCTTGTTGAAAGCTCTGGCGGGAGTCTGGCCACACTTGGCCAGCGCGGGTTGGCGAGGGGTAGATGAGGATAGCCAAGTCCGCCTTCATCACCGACTTTACCATCATGATTAAACTTGCCAGGGATTGTTGTCCCGGATGGCATCGCTTAGAGGTTCTTTGTTGGACTTGTTGCCACTGACCCATTGACTATGAGGTAGTGTCTCTAGCTTCTGGGTCACTTGTGCTTTATTACTGTGATCAAAATCTTTTGAGAGGAGTTAAATAGATAAAATAATGTGCGATGTCGGCAAAGAACTTGCTTTTATGTCATTTAAGTTGAATAAATAGCTTATGAGAGTTTAATCTACATTTGGATTTATACAAAAATGTAATTTACTTGTGAAGTTTTTATTTCTTTCTGGGAGTCCGATTTCCCCAGCGTGCACCAAAATCCATTCCTGCCAAGAAGTTGAATAACACCCAAGTTAGGTAATGGGTTTTCACTTCTAAAGAAATATGTGTTAACTATGACACAGAGTCCGTGCTGGCTTCAGCTAGCTGAGCTGCTACATTAGTTTAGCAGCAAGTGTGGATAGATGGAGATCAACATGCATTCCCAGACCGACCGGTGAATTTTTCTTCTTGTCTAATTGTGCATATCACTGTTCACCTAGGGAGATCCTGTACTAGGCTCTGGTATGCATATGTAAGTAGAATTTGTCTCACCTAACAGACATCTTAGATAAGAAGTGGGATATGGGTCTGTGACCAAAGGCGAGGTATACTACAAAGTCCAGAAAAGACAGTCACAGGTACAAGTATTCCAGGAAGAAGTGGTTATGATGGAAACTTTGTGAACCCTCTTAGATACTCTGGGTCAAATTCAGAGCCAGCATAATAAGTTGCACCTTTGCCATGGTGTCACATCTGCTCACAGTTTGTCTGAATTTAACTCCCAGGGGAAAGTAAGTTAATTAGCAAGAATCCACTTGCAATGCCTGGAAGAGCAGTGGCTAGTGACAGAGAAAGCAAAGCAGGTTATGTGGGTTTCAGACTACCCTGAATATTGGCAAGCAAAAATTAAATATATTGGCCAAGATTTTTAAAAGTGGCTAGTGATTTTGGGGGACACTATATAGAAATTGCCTTCTGAAAATCAGGCCCCTTTAAGATGCCTGAAGTTGGGTGTCCAAACAACGAGACACCCCAAATCACTAGTCACTAAAATCTTGCCCCCCGATGTGAAAGATGTGAAATTCCATTTGTCCGGCATTTGTGGCGCAAAAGTTTCTATGCGATCATACAGCCAATAGCAATCGTTACAAACCTGAATAAGACACAAACCATGGTTTTCACGGGTTTCATTAGCTAGTCTCATGCACTCGTTTCAGATCCAGAATGCAGACTGCAAGTTCAGTTTGGATTAAACACAACCGACAGTTTTATACCGTGCCTTTGATAGGGCTTAATATTAGTCAGTGTTTTGGCACAGTCTTTAGAACATTAATGGGATAAAGGGAGAATAGTCCATTCCGATGAGTATCATCACAGCTTAACAACTCAGGATTTTACTTCTGGAGTGTAGACTTTATTACTGACTTTAAAACTTTATAAACCCCAATGATCATTGAAGCCTATTAACTTCAGGGGAGGCAATAAACTTGACATGATGCTGTCAGATTTAAAGCTATTTTGTTAACTGATACAGAGAGCTTTTACCTTTACTTTGTTTCATTAGCAAGGCAGTTGTGTGAAATAGCCTGGATTACACAGAGAGTTTGGAAGTAGGTTTTAATGCTTTTCCCACTAGTTCACTGCCCGAATTCACAGTTATCTTTTTACAACTGTCCAGTGGCTGGTATGAAAAGAGTTGGTGATCACAGTTCACTTCCCAGAAGTTATCAGGACAGCTGCATCACTTGGTTCCCTTTATGACAATCTCCATAGAAATGAACTACCTTTAGAGTAGGCCTCTGGCTAAGGCATATTGGCTGGGCAATGCAGGGGAACTTGCCCTGTATTTGTTGTGTGGATGAATGGAGGGCTTCATTCTCCAGAGCTTTTAATCCAGCACCTTTCACCAGCACTAATTGCACTGAAAGGAAAGAAAGGAATGGAACAGTAGAGGAGAAAAGAAAAGGAGTGCATACGTAAAGGAGGAGCTGCTAGGTGTATTTTGTTCAAACTACCAAGTATGGGACTCGGCAGAGGTCTTGGTGAGAATGTGGATGTAAAGCTGTTGAGCTGAATCCTTGCATAGAAAACTAAACTCTCAGAAACAGTGACTTGTTGTGGCTGGAATTTCAGAATCCCTTAAACGTGCACACACAGGGCCAAATCTGTTCCTGATGCAGCTCCAGAAACATCAGTGGTGTTTTCATCAGGGATGAACTTGGTTATTGGCTGAAAATAAATGGAACTGGCAGGATGTAAGTCTGCCGAGTGTCCGTGTATTTTTGAAACATTGGAATTGGGAGTCTGAATGGCACTGATGTGAAGGCAGCAGCTAGATCAGCTGAGATACCACTCTGACTTTATAGACGAGGAGAGGATACGTCCTGGTAGGAGATGAGGAGGAGCATAACAGGGGTAGAGAATCAGCAGCTCTGCCCAGGTCATGAAAAGAGTGTTAATCTGAAGTTGTCTAATTTATTTGTCTTCCTTGAAGGTCTCTAGGTGAGATCTGAGTTAGGGAGATTGTTTTAGAGCAAGGGACTTTTCTGTAGTGTTTAGGATGTACCTAGTCTCCGGTAAGACTGTGTAAGTCGTCTGTATCGATACTGAGTTAGCCAGAAATCGCCATACTGAAACGGAACATAGTGAGCCTCTGTTTACACAATTAACAAGGTCCCTTCCCTCCTGAAAGCTGAACAGTTTATTGATTTCTTTGGCTGGCCCACCCCTGCCTATTCAGAAATAATGACCCTTTCAGCCCAACTCTAAATCATCTCAGCCTGACTCACCCGTAAGCCCTCTTATCTTTTTGGGTTGTTGTTGATATTTACGCTTGTGAAGGTTTATGATCTGTGTCAGCACTGGCTGCTGAAATGCTTTATTTATCCGTACACTGGGCCACACAAGGAGCTTCCTTATTCTAGTGTCATGTTCAGGATGCTGTAGTTAAGGTTGTGTCAGTACTCCTGTGTAAAACCTTGCTATTCAGGGGTTTGCAACTCAGTGGGAAAAAAAAGCCATAACCTGGCACATTTCCAAAACCCCAACAACCCCACTGGCCATTTATGTGTAATTAGATGGGCTATGTGCTTCTGCCAGGGAAAAAAGAAGACATCACCCTCTTTGGGTTTGACTGTTAAGGTGCTTATTAATGTCCTTATATCTATATTAGGAGATGAAAGATTTGCAGGTCAGGTATAATGTGGACTTGGGAGTCTTTCCTAATGGTAAAAATGTCTGTTCAAAGCAAAACAGTCCTTTTGCCGTGAATGGATCATGCACAGGGGTTTCTGAAAACTGCATCAGATTTGGAAGATCACAGTCGTATAGAACATACACAGCACGTATCTGCGCTGGCTCACAGTTTACACCTGCACTGGTCCAAAAGACTACCGGCTCTGTCCATAGAACTCAAACCACAGAGCTGCAATTGTCAATAAAAGACTGTAGCTAGTTTGTTTATGTAGCAGCCTGTTTAAAAAAAAGTCTAATCTTGATAGACCCGAGCAGCCTCAGTGGAGCTTTTACAGTCTGTTGGGTTCATAATACATGGTTTCAAAAACACCTTCACATAGTCCCCTCTGGACTTGGCTAGTTAGAATATTCTAATCAGTGTTGTATTTAGCTCGCAGGAGACGATGTGGAGTCTGTAGTAGTACAGATGAGAATGCCAGCTGGGTTTCTGTTCTCAGCCCTGCCTTGCTTCTTTCTATGGGCTGTCCTGACAAGTAGTGCCCCGTGGGAGGAATCTTGGAGAGGGGTCATTACCGTGCTATGGACAGTAGGTGATGTGGTATATAAATGAGATCTATTATCCTCTTATGCAGGAGCTTGTGAGCTTATAAACTGGAGATTTCTTGATAACAAAGGGAGTGTGGGATAAACAGGAGAGAGGTTTTAAATGGATTTCAGAATAACTTCTTTGCAGGAGAAAAACTTTCTCAGCTGCTTTGCTTGCAGCTGTGTGGAAAGGGTTGGATACAATGGGAAAGGAAAGTGCTTAGGGAACACTGAAGTTGGGAGATTTTTTTATTGCCATGGCTTTGCTGCTGGTCAGTTTGCCAGGGAGTCAGTGGTACTGTGAGATTAAACGTTGACAAGCGAAAATGAGAATGCTCATGTATCACATTATTCCAGGACACTGGGTTTGCATTCATCTCAGGTGATCTTTGTTTAAGCAAAGTTTATTGAGGGTGCCGGCTATGCCACCCATCGCTGGGGCTCAGATCCTCAAAAGGATTTAGGAGCTCTGAGAGTTTGAGGATCTAAGAGCTGCATTGAACAGCACTACAATATTGCCTGGTTGAACCCTTTGATATAAGGATGCTGCAGGACACACTATTATCCCATTATGGAACCAGGGGCCTTTAAAGAAGAAATGTGAACCTAGAAAGAAAACTGAAAAAGTGCTGAGGTACAGGGTGCAGGGGGGTGGGTCAGCATTCCATGTTAAGTAACTGTTCTAAAATTCTTTTTCTCCTTGGTGAAATCCTCTCCTAGGTAACGGGCATTCCAGAATGCATCTTTCTTTGCCATCACTGATACCATTCTCCTCATGGGCTGCTGATAATACCAGCGATGTCACAGATCAGCTCTGCTTCCAACTCTGACTGGATAGAAGGGTCAAATAAACTAGCCAGGATTGCTTAGTGGGATTCCCAATCCAAGCAATCAGTGTCATGGGTGAACTTGCCACTTGACCAAACTTGAAGTAAATGGCTAACTGAAGTTATATCAAGTCCTGTTAGAGTGATTAGAAGCAGAATAAAAGAGGTAGATATCAGCACTGCCCAGATAGGTAACCATGCTAATTTGTAGTGGACCGCCTACTCACTAACCAGCGGGATTAATAACACCAGGCATATCACAGAATGATGCTTTTTGGGGGATGTCATTAGAGGGTTTCACAGAAAGGAAAAATGTCTTTAAGGAGATAAGTGAAAACTAACTTTTGTGCTGAATGCCGCTCCCTCCATGTCAAAGCTCGTTAGTGAGGCCATTCAGCGCAGATTTCTGGACTTACCTCCATTTCCTTTTTAGTTTTGAAGTTCCCCTCTGACAGTGCAAGGCAGGGGGAAGAGAGGGGCATGAGATCTCAACAGAAGGTGGTTTGTGAGTTGGCGAGGGTTCAAGGCTTGGGCTCAGTAACTTTTTCTGTCAGATGGAGAGACTCTTAGGTGCTGTGTTTGAAATAGAGACTTTGGGTACGGTGTACCCAGCCAATTTCACAGATCGTACATGGAATTGTGTGGGCTCAGAACTTTTGAAAACTGGGCCCATTTTTAGATGCCTTAATGTGGATTTAGGGGCCCAAATTTAAGGTATGTTGGAAAATCTTGGCTATACAGTGAAAATGTGAAATTTTGCTCTTCTTGGCCCCTGGCAGCCTGTTGAATCTGTCATACCTGGTCACCCCAGTGGCCTTATTCACCAATAGCCACTGCTTTATACTCTGTTAAACATCCATCTCTAGTTCTTTTGCTCTTTGGCCCTGGCTTCCAAGTGGGATTGTATTAAGGAACCCATCTCAAAACAAAGAGAATATTATTAACGTCTAGTACATTTCAGTTTTGCTAAATGCAACATCCCCAGGTAAGTTGATATGAAGAGATTTATTTGAAAAAGTAGGTAGTCTCTCTCAAATGGAAACCAAATCTATCCATCTCCTACTTCACCAGGGTTACCTTGGTGAGATACTGGGATGTATAGAGCAGTCCGGAGAGCATCTTCAGCCTTTGGGTTTCATAGAGGACGTTGTGAAAAGCAAACTAAACAAAGCATAAAAAAAGTAGAAAATATTCATTTTCAGGGATGGGAGGGAGGAAGTTTTGCATCTTATGCTTCAAAAACCGTCTCTGAAATTCCATGTTCCAGGAGTAGCATGTAGAGCTGGGCCAGGGAAAGGTGTTTCCCTATGTCACTGTTAGAGTGCCCATTGGAGTGATGAATGGGACATAACTGTTATGGTCGAGGATGCTCCGTGGGGACAGAGTGGAGTGAACTGAGCCTGAAGGGAACAATGTTTTGGAAGGAAACACACCGGACATTGACAAAGCATGTAGCTGAAAGGGGTGAATGCTGACGAACATCACAGGGGATGCCCACCTCTTTGGCTATGCAGCAGGCTGCACACACTGAAAGGCAAGAGCTTCTGATAAATTATGGTACGTATCTCTTTATACGTTCCTCTTCATTCCTGGCAGTTTTCACCCCGGCTTCTTTCTATTCAGTTGTCTGCCCCCATGGGACCTTTCCTCTGCCAGACGGTAGTACCTCGTGGGTTGGGGGAGGGAGGCGGTATCTGGCGTCTGCTGTTCCTGGGAGCTGACTTTCTGCAGGGTCCCTTTGGAGGAGACTGATTCTGCAGTGCCTCCATCCTCCACGCATTAAGGACGGGGGGAGTGAGCATCTCAAAGTTATTCCCAACCCTTAACCTCCCATGTCTGCTCAGTGCTATGCCACTGAACCATGGGCCGGATTTTTGCTGGGTGGAGAGCAGGGCAGATGCATGCCTTGCCCCCTTCATTCCTCCTTAAATGCCCCTCACTGGGGTGAGCCTAGTTTACACTTGTCAGGAACTTTATTTTTATTTATTTAGTTTTTCCTTTAATTGAAATGTTTGGAGCATTTTGGGTCACTTAAACCACATCCTTTCCTTCTCCAGCAATACCCAGTCACTGATTTATAGATAGAATTATTAGAGTTGAGGGAAAGCCAAAGGATCTTGAAGTTTTTCTGGGTGGTACTGCGTAGTGTGTTGCAGATACAGTGAACAAATGAAAATTAGAAGGAGAAGAAAATACAGGCTGTGGCTGGGAAGTTATTTGGCATTTAAAGGCAGGGAATAGGTCGACTGTGGTTTGCCATGCATTCCCGCTACAGATAAATCTAGTTGTGAGTCTGCTGGATCTTCTTTGGGTATGGTTCTGTTCCCTTCCTTCTGTCAAAGGCTTTGTTTTCCCTTTCCCCTCGCTCAGCTATTGTATGATCTCCCTTTTGTTTTCTGATTCTGGCCCCAGGCAGATTTCACAACATCCTCATAAAAGTTGTACCACTGGCCCTGAAAGGCGGTACCAAGTCCAACCCCAGTTAGTCACATATGAGGAGGGCATTGTGGGAGCAAGCTGAAGGGCAGGTACTGGCTTTTGCTGTGTATTTGTACAGCGCCTAGCATGTTGCAGCCTTGATCTTCACTAGGGCCTCTAGGATCTACTGTTATATAAACAAAAGTGCTTTGCTGGGAGTCAAGGGTGCATACCTCTTTTAACAACCGGGCCCAAGAGGAACAAGCATAGCTTCATGACCATCTAACAGAGAGGGAAGGAGTTTCTTCTCTTGTTACCTGGTTCTTGAGGAGCCGAGACGAATCTAATAAGACCATGAGGCCATCTCACAGTCAGATGGAAGACACTTTTAGGGCAAGGTCAGAGCTATGGCCTCAGTGTTTCCATCTCCTTTCCACTATCTCTTCTCTGGACTGAACTTCAGCTAATTGTTTTTCATCCAGGTGCTTATCTCTCACAGAGACTAATGTTTATGTGCTGGTGATGGTAGTATCAGCAGAAGATGAGGACATCTGGGTGTCTTCAGTGTATCGGCAGTTCTGGAGCCACCAGATTAGTTTAGAGTACTGAATCAGAATGAGATTGATTTGGGGGATAAAAGTGAGAGCAGCAGCTCAACTAGATTAGCCTTTGGCCAAGGTTAAATACACTGAGTGTGTGTGTGTGTGTGTGTGTGTGTACTTCGCTCAGCAGATTATATATACAATTGCAGGAGTCTGCATCGAAAATCTCCCTGCTGCTGGCTCACTTGGAAATTCATGTTCAGGGACCCATCTGCAATATAGATCATATGTTATACACTTTATTTAGCTGGAGTGAGTTGAGTGGAAGAGTCATTAAAGAGTGCGCCTATGGCCCAGTAAGCAGCTGTATTCTCACTCGTCTCCTTTAGTTTCCTTTTGCTCTCTCTCCAGGATTGGTTCCTCCTTTACTCTCCATTATCCCATGGTGCTGATGTTTAATGTTAAAGGGAGAGTCTACTCAGGGTCATGTCTGTGCACGGGGACTTCCCCTTTTGCTCCATATCACTCATACCATAAGCACATTGCTTAACCACAGCTTTACCAATGAACCGGGGGCCTTCCTCAGGCATATTTCACAACATCCTCATAAAAGTTGTACCACTGTCTCTGAAAGACGGTACCAAGTCCAACTCCAGATAGTCACATATGGGGAAGGCATTGTGGGAGCAAGCTGAAGGACAGGCACTGGCTTGTGCTGTGTATTTGTACTGTGCCTAGCATATTGCAGCCTTGATCTTGACTAGGGCCTCTAGGATCTACTATTATATATACAAAAGTAATAAATAAATAACCAGCAGGTTGAGAAACCCCCTATCAATTGATAATTGGGTGATATAACTTTGAGAGAGGAAGGATGGCCTAGTGGCTAGTAGACTGGCTAAGGACATGCGATTCAAGTCTCTGCTCCTCCATGGATTTCCTGTGTGACCTTGGTCAAATCACCTAGCCTCTCTGCCTCATTTCCCCACCTGGGGGATAACAGCACTGCCCTGCCTCCCCAGGGATGTTGTGAGGAGAAATACATTAAGAGATACTGATGAAATACATTAAGAGATCTACTGATGAAATACTCGGTATAAGCAATAGGCAGGATAATGGCTGAGAATCCAGAATTCAGGTAACCACAGTCATGAATATTAAATACTTCGAAAAAATGTGAAACAGAATTAACCTAAAATTAAGAGCGGACCAAAAGTATTTACTAGCATTTCTTTGCCATGCAAGTCATCATCGTCTTTTTTTTTAAAAGCTACCAGATACTGCAGCATACTGCTGTCAAAATGCACGTATAATTTGCAGTTATTTAATATTATTGTTTAATATTTGTATTACGCTGGCACCGTGATCCACACCCAAGGTCAGGGTCCCATTGTGCTAGGCACTGAACATACACATGCAAAGAGACAGACTCTGTTGCAAAGAACTTCTCATCTAAATAGGTAAGACAAAGAGCGAGGCAGTGGTATTTTTGGTGAGGGACTGAGCCACAGGGAGATCAAGTGTCACATAGCGGCTGTGACAGAGCGATGATTTGAATGGAAGAGTGCCTTACCAACACGAGTATTTTTCCTCCCACAAATAAAGAGTACGAATATACTTGGGTTCAGAGTGACCCAAACTGACGGCATTATTATTTATTTATCCCCAAAATGCGCCAGGTGCTTTACAGTGATAAAATGAAATAACTCCTTGCCCCCAAAGAGTTTACAATCCAGGGTCCTGATCCTGTAAATGCTTGCTGTGTAGAGCAGTGCTAACTAGCATGAGTAGATTAAGTCAATGGAACTGCTCTCAGTAGTCAGGTAAATGTTCAGTAGGAAGTGTTGGTAGGTCCTATGTGATGGAGAAGACACACAAGCGAGGCTAAAACATGAACCAAGGAGGGGAGGGGTGAGAAAATGATGCTGGTTATAGAAAGAGGATTTTAATACTACTGTTTCAGAGTTTAAATGATTAAGGGCAGGCAATCCTAAAAGTAGATTTAAAAGAATCAATAATGGAGACAGGGGGGTGGGAGTCGGAGAAATAAGGGATGGGAATGACAATTGAATTATCAGTGGAATAATTGTAAATTAATAGTTGCATGAAATTGTTCCTGCACTTTCAAGAAGTCCCCTAAGCTGCCTGCAGGTTTTGTTAAATGGATTAACACTCCTGTTTCTGGTCACAGCCATTTCCTCATATTTTTGCATTAGGCAAATTTTATTGAACCCTTGATTGAATGAATGACACCTGAAATAAACTCCTATTGGTTGTGCTCTCAGATGTACCTGCTTAAGTTGTCATGCAGTCAGGTCTCCAAGCTAAGTAGGGTTGGGTTTGGTCAGGATTTGAACAGGAGGCTTCCAGGGGAAATGTAAGTGCTGTAATAAGTGGTGTGAGAGGATTACAATCTGATGCTCTAACAGCTTGTGACTAAAGACTTGAAGAGTAAGACTAGTAACCTCCATGTTCTGGCCCAATTCTTCTTGGGGTAATTACCTACATGAATTTCCCCTGCAATTTCAGCTGGAAATAGTGTTCTTAAATTCATGCCCCAAACTGCTCTGTAATGTTGCTGTGCATTGCTAAACAATTGCAATGTTTTATGCTAGAGGTGGCTGCATTTCAATGGTGGGTGCAATTTCTGTGTATACTTTGGAACGCACTGAAAGATTCTGTGGGATGAAAGAAGCCTAGATATGCAAGTGTAAGATTAGTCATTGTGCCTCTACTGCAGATGTCCACTTTTGTGGAAGGAAATTGGTATCTTATGGCTCTCTCTCGTTCTTTCTCTTCTCTGTTTTTGTGGTTGTTTCTTGAGTATTTCTTAAATCCCATCTTCCCACATTTCTTGTTTTTGCTCTCCTCCTCACAAAGATTGTGTGCTGTGGCATTAATCCTTTCCTCTGAGAAGGAAGCCATCAATGTTGCTTATGATTTAGCTAGAGAGAGTTGATCTAGTATAGTAAATGACACAGAGAGAGTGAAGGACCTGTTTTGAGCATGAAACTTCTGAACTTCCATCCTGGTAATACATGGTGCTACTGTAATAGCAGCAGGTCGATGATAATTAAGAGGTCGTTGTAGAATATGGGCCCAAATACTCTCCTGTTCCAAGACCCACTTGGCATGGAGCTGTCAGAGAGCCAGTTATGATTCTTTAACTCTCTGGGCTGATTTGCCTTAGCATAGGCTAGAGCAGTCTAGAGGCTGCTCTAATGTACAGCCCCCAAATGACCTTACAGTAGCTGAGGATTGTTGAAGTACACTGTGCTCCAGCCACAGCTGCTCCTCCCCCACAAACACATCCCTTACGAGGGCTTCTGGGTGCCAGCTAGAAACACTCCAGTGCTGGTCCTAAATGCTAAGCTTTGTTTAGAGTGGTCGTTACAGCACCTGTCCCAGATGAGTGACCGCCAGTTGGAAAAGTCATCTTTGCTGAAACAGAATGAAAAAGGCAAATTATTAGCCTGTTGTGTCCCTGAACAATGGGAAATCATGTATTAAATTGGAATAACATTAGTTTTACCATTTGGTGCAGATATTTCATTTTAATTTGGTTCCTTTTGTAACTATATCTGATTACAATTCACTTAGCACATACTGTTCCCTTGCTCTGAAAAAGCAGGGGAGCTCATCTGCAATATGAACAAGTGACTGGGAATCAGGAGATGATCTGCCTAAGGTCACACACCTCTCTGTGCCTCAGTTTCTCCATCCATAAAGAGTGGGGATAATGATACTCTGATATTTACCCACCTTCATAAAATGGTCTGAGATGCATGGACAGTGCTATGGGAGGTATTTTGATTGTGAACATTCACTGTTTAGGAAAAGAGTTTGTGCTGAGGATAGGTCTCATAAGGGCAAGACAGTTTTGTTTTCCCTTGTACGTTATTGTTTTCCATTATACATATGTGTATGTGCTGAGATAGGGATAAACCATTCTCATGCTTCAGGCTTTCAGCTGATTGCCATGGAGATCAGGAAGGGGAATCACAATTCTCCCTCCCATCCCCAAACAAACAGCTCGGAACAATTGGCTGGGTGCACTGTGGGGTTCCACTTCCCTGAAGCATCAGGCAGTGGCAGAGAATTTTGGATTTTGAGAGTCAATGCTTTAACTGGCCTGGTAATTCCTAGGAGTGAATGATTCCTCAGATTGTTCAGCAAAGGAATATGAATCCTCTCTTAGGGTAATGGGTTAGGATTTTCTGAACTAGATTATTAATATAACTGAACAGATTCAAATCCAGAGAACCTGAGTCTGGAAGTAATTTAGTGCTGAAGCACAGGAGGGGAGGGAAGGGGTAATAGTATTTAGAATTCGGGCATGTTCCGTTTTCTCAGTGAATACTTCACTTAGTCCTAATATGCAGAAACACAGATGGGTGGTTTGTACAGAAGTGTCTTTTCTGGAGTAAACTTTGCTGTGGTTCCATGGCCCAGCCTGCTGTGAGGCATGTTGTGGTGTCATCCGGACCCCCATTAGTGTAGCAGTCACGTAGGTCTCATTACGATTTATCCGTTATGGCTTGTGTGTGGAACAAGGCTGAACAGCTGTGAACAGAACAGACATTTGGCATGTCCCCTTGTGCACTGCTGCTGTTAGAGCAGTCCTTAGCCAGAACGCACACTGGTAAGTGGCTCCTAGACAGCATGCCCTAATAGGGGTCCAGTTCACCCCACCAGCCCCTGCCCCAAACTCATGGAAATGATCTTTGTATGGGAAACTCATTGGGGCTCAGAGGGAGGGGAATCCCTCCTCCAGTTCGTGGGCCTGGCATAGGACCGCTGTGGAGCTCCTTAGTGCAGATATTCCAGAGCCTCCCTAAGCCCTGTGCATCCTGTATGTGTGAGTCTGTGGCCTTCGCATATGGGTCTGGCAACAAGGTGTCACCTCTCAGAGGGTCCTCATCTTTCAGGGCATGCTACACCTCTCACCTTTTCCCTTCAGCTTTTGGAGAGGGGAGGGCCATGCGTGTTTGGACATGGCTGGTGTTACTACTTATTTGGGGCCAGTTTTGTTCTAGGTGGATAGTTTGGGTTGGGTAGATCTTACATTTTGTGTTTTATTCTGGAGTTATTTTTGTCTGTGTCCATTTTAATTACTGTAAAGCACCTAGAGCTCTGGATAGATGCTTGCAAAGTATATTTGTGAACCAGGCCTCTATAGTCTTTATGTCAGTTGGCCCATTTCACTCATAGGAAATATTCTCCCCTCTCCTTCGCGCCCCCCCCCCACACACAATAAAAAGAAACAAAATTATTTTAAGATGGCGCAGGTACTCAGAGAGGGTGAAATCCCGGCCCCATTGAAGTCAATGGGAGTTTTGTCACTGACTTCAGCAGAGCCAGGATTTCACTGGGAATTGGGCACATATGTATCTTAAATTTGTAGCTGACTTGTTATCATCACGAGTCACCGCTGATTTGATTTGAAGAAGACCATTAGAATTTTGGACAGTACTAATACCATGAGGAGGAGACCCTAGAGCAGGAATTGAAGACGACAGCCCTACAGCTGTCTTTCCAGAGCCCTTCACAAGCCCTCTAGTATAAAAGGTGCGTTGGGGGTCAGGTGGCAGTACCTAGCCCTGCAGAGATAGGCAGGCAGGGACATGCTGTGTAACTTAAACAGGCCCTCAAGGCAGTCTAAATTACACCAGGAGGTATAATTGGGGGGACAAAGGCAGCTCAGAGCCCCCTGTGCTGTGAGTTCTGTGCTGTGCCTCTCAGAGCACAGTGTCTCTCTCTCTCTCTCGGTCTTTACAATAGCTGCTTTCAGAAGAAGTTTTGTGCTGCTTACGTAAATCAATCATACTTTCTTAACCTCACTGGATTATACGAACCAGAGCAGAGGCATGGCAGCATTGTTCAGTTATCTAGGCAAAACAGAACTCATTGCTGGAAATGTACAAACAGGTGGCAAATCGCTGTGAATTGAAACCTCTTAAAAGAAGATCTCATCCATTCAGGAAGGTGTAATTTTTTTTCTCCCTCACAAAACTCCTAAGCACCTGAAGGAATTTTGCTACGTTGTTATTAAATATATAATAACAATAGTAAATAACTTAGATCTTATATAACCAAACTAATTGAGC
The DNA here is from genome assembly GCF_027887155.1 of Malaclemys terrapin pileata. Classification (NCBI taxonomy): domain Eukaryota; kingdom Metazoa; phylum Chordata; order Testudines; family Emydidae; genus Malaclemys; species Malaclemys terrapin. The sequence goes on from NC_071512.1 coordinate 32,753,749, forward strand.
AGGGACCAAGCATTGAAAAATTTCAGCCCTAATGGGGAATGTTTTGGAAAGTTCTGGTCATATAAAAACAGGGGGTTATAATGGAAACTGTTGCACAACCTTAATGATCGAGGGAGCTTGCAATAAAATAGGCATGTGTGATAGATCTTCAGAGCTGCAGAAAAATCACATGCTTTCTCTTACTGTGTGTTTTTGATCAGCTATCACAATCCAGATTTAATTTGCCTGGCAAATGTTTTGATTCTTGGAGGAGAAAATTGGAGGTAACCTTCTATTTTTGAGCTGGCATGTACTACATGGTCACTATTTGGCACCAATAGCAGCAGGCCTAAGAAGCTTAGACCCATGTGGGTGGCTGTATAGACACTAGTGTGGAGGGGCCATAGTACACGGTGGATGACCATCCCATCTCTTCACTGCAGAAGAGAGGACCAGGGTGAGCTGCAGAACTAAATAAACACTTTGACTCTTTCAGTCCAGTTTATTCTTACGTACTTTCCAGTAAAAAAAAAAAAAAAAAGAAATATTAGTGCAGTAGTAAATAGGTACTTTGTACATTGTGGAGAATTCAGTGCAGAGCATTGGAGCGATCTTGGAGCTCTTAAAACTAGACTATTCAAATTCTGTCTGGCCAGTTTAACAGCTACAGACTTAACTCTTTGCAATATCTTGTAGTTCGAGGCAGACACACACATAAGCACTGGATAAGCCTGAAATGACCTTGTGAAACCAACATGGGAATTTAATCCATTTCAGTAAACAAGAGGGAATTCTGCTTTTTTTTTTTTCCTTTTTGAAATCTCTTCTATCTTTTCCTGCTTACCATCTGTTCTTATTCTGATGTTCTTTATTATCTTGGAAACATTTCTCTTTTGCTTTTTATATAATCCTATTTTATTTGAGCTAACTTTTTTTAATTAAATGAGAGGTATTGATTTAATTTCTCAAGAAACACAGGACAAATCCCGTGAGATGGATTTTCAGGTGATGTAAATCAGCCTAGTTGCATTGTAGTCAATGAATCTACATTGATTTACACCTGTTGAGGATTTGGGATCACATATTTTTCTGGCTAGATAAACTTAGATTAGAGCTTGGTGAATGTTTTTGAGCAAATACTTTATTCACTGATAAACGCAGTTTTGGATTTGACCCAAACTATCGGAGTGGGACACAAATTTGCTGAATAGTTTTGGCCTCACACTCCAAAAAATGTTGGGGGCTAATTTCACAAAGGGACTTAGGTACAATTTGCAAGACAAGAGAAGGAGGTCAGACTAGATCAGGGGTTGACAACATTTGGCACGTGGCTCGCCAGGGTAAGCACCCTGGCGGGCCGGGCTAGTTTATTTACCTGCTGACGTGGCAGGTTCGGCCGATCGTGGCCCCCACTCGCCGCGGTTTGCCGGCCCGGGCCAATGGGGGCAGCGGGAAGCGGCGCGAGCGAGGGATGTACTGGCCGCGGCTTTTCGCTGCCCCCATTGGCCTGGGACAGCGAACCGCGGCCAGTGGGGGTCACGATCGGCCGAACCTGCTGCGTCAGCAGGTAAATAAACTGGCCCATCCCATCAGGGTGCTTACCCTGGCGAGCCATGTGCCAAACGTTGCCGACCCCTAGACTAGATGATCACAATGGTCCCGTCTGGCCTTGGAATTTATGAAGGTACTGGTGGGTGCCCCCTCCCCCCATACCCTATAGCACTATGTTTAGAGTATTCACCTGGGATGTGGGTTGGAGACCCAGGTTCAAGTCCCCATTCAGCCTGATTTAGAGCAGGGACTTGAACTTGGGTCTCCCACATGGCAAGTGAATGCCCTAATTGCTGGAGGGAGGAAGTGTCTCTGTCTCCTGTTGAAGTTGTTCCACTCTGTATAAAACATTTAAATAATCTTTGGGCCAGAGGGAGAGACTCTATAGCTCAGTGGTAGGCGGACACCTGGGTTCCAGTCCCGGCTTCAGTGGACTATTTATTAATTTTAGGTGTCTCACTTTGGGTTCCAAAAATGGACATACTCAAAATTAGTTGACACTTCTGTGGCTTAGGTTCCCCATTTGCCACATTTGAGAGATAAATACTTCCCTATGTAATCACCGGGGTGTTGTAAAAGTTAAGGGCCAGATATGTAGGAGAGCTGTGACACCCACAGTTCCATTTGAAGCCAAAAGGAGCTGCAGGTGCTAAGCACCTCTGCAAGATCGGGCCCTGAATTCATTAATGATGACTCCAAGGTGCTCAGCTATCACAGCAAGGATTATAATTACAATAACATACCAATGTCTTGTGAAAATAAATATCTTATTGCTAATACCTTCAGGAGGAGAAGCAAAGCCAAAGAAACTGCAGGATTAAATTGGAATTATAATGGATGTCAGTGTAGGGTTAAGTCATTGGTAGAAAGATGTACAGGGGAAATGGATTTGGGTGCCACTTTAAGCTTAGATTTTGCAGTGGGCTACAAGAAACCATCCTAAAATAAAGCTGCCTGCATTAAGATTTAATCCGTGAGCACTAAGCCAGTTGCCACAATAGACAACTTGATCCCAATCTTGCTTCCCTTAACATTAATGGCAAAAATTCTCATTGACTGCAGTGGGCAGGATCAAGCCCTCACAGGCCAGGTGATGAAGGCCATATAAGTACCTTGCTAGAGAGGTGGATGCTTATTGCACTGGGTGCATAAGTGCAGCAGAGAGGAAAAGAATGCACTTGTAAAAGTAGCCAACCAAATGCTACCAATTGAACTTTCAAGGGCAGAACATGTGCCAAAGTTTATGTAGCATCAGAAAGCTGTTATGAATGACCTTATGCCACTGAGCTAATTCACGGTGCTGGATCTGTTGTGAATATTGGCTGGGGGCCATTGCAAGGAAGTTTTTGCCAGTAACAGTGAATGTCAGTGGGACCACCCAGTTCTAGCGGGGATGACTTAAAAAAGGAAAGAGGATTGTGAAAGGGAAAAAAAGGAAGCTAAAACCAAGACTCTACCACTGAACTCTCTGCATGTGGAGCCCATGTGCAGGGGAGGGCTTGATTATGCCCTTCCTAATCTGGAGCCAACCAGTATTGTATTAACAGCTTCAGCACAATAAAACAAATTAACCCCTGATGTAAATGAAGTTGGTGAGGTCTCACAATAGGTGAGCTTGACCCAATGGGCTAGAAAAAGAAAAGTATTGGAATGAAGTCACTAGTCTGTTAGAGCATCTGTACTTCAGCCTGGGAAACAAAGGGCAAGCAAATCCAATGAATAAGTGGTCCTTGTTGTACACCTTTAAAAGTTGGCTTGATAATCATTGAGCCATGAAGGAGCATTGCTGAGAGGTCACATCCAGTTGGAGGAGAAATACCGATGAAAGGCACAACAAGCCCTGAAACAAATAGTCATTTGTTGTCCAGTGATTTTTTTTTCAGTATTCTCCCCCTGTAAAATCATTTTAGCCCTAACTATACCTTAATGAAAAAGTCACATTTTACTTCATAAACTTTCTCTTTTGCTTGACTGAGTTTAGTGCTTGTGAGTTCCTGGGTTGAAATGCTGGAGAATCAAATTTGTCTACAGGACAGGGAGCAGGGGTGCAAGCTGCACATCTTCTCCTGACCCACAGAGGCCACCTATGTAGCTAAGATGGTAGGGCCTCTCTATGTCCTTACAGTCCTTGACCCAGCTACTGAGACTATCAACAACTCTGTAGATTAGTAATACAGGTGTAATGGACACCTGTTCTCTAGGCTCATTTTCTATAGACTTCAACAGGCAAGATATAGTGACAATTTCATTAATAGCTTGCATTCAAACCAGTGACTTAAAGATGGAAGCCTTTGTAACGTTTTGGCATCATGCAATGTTTTGTTTGCATGGTTATAATCTGTAGGCAGCATGATTTTCAACCTGTGACAAAGAAAGAGAGAGACTCAGGCAGAGAGATGTAGGCATAGAGAACTGACTTTACTGGTAATATGATCAGCACACAAAGAGAACTGCATCACAGCTGACAAGCATTTATCTGAGATTTAACTCCTGTATATTCAGATAAACAGAACAAGCAAAATAATCTGTAATAATTCTATCTGATAACTTCCCAAAATATTAGAAGCTGCTTGTCTGAACACAAGTTATGTAAACCATCTAGGCCCTGTTTTTTCACAATTTTCATATGAAAAACATTTTTTTTAGAATATGTGAATTCATTCAAGAGTAAAATCTTGCTCTTTCTATTGCTGAACCTTTTCCTTGTATTAAAGGGTTACAGTTAAAATTTCACCCTGTAACAAACACTGCATTTTCACATGCTTGTCTCTGGTGACAAGTAATCCCATTCAAAGAGAAACTACCTTTTCATCTGCAACAATTGCCTCTTTTTTTTTTTTTTTTTTTTTTTTTGTGGAAAAGGGCAAAATAATTGGAGTTCAAATCACAAAACATTTCAATTTCCTCAAAACTGGCACAAATGCCATTTTTGGGCATCAGTTGGGCATTTTATATCTGACACCTTCTGATCTCATTTTGACATGATGCTTAATATATCATGGTGTGTGAAATGAACACAGAAGGACATATTGCTTTAACAGAAATAGGATGTAAAGTGCTGCATGGCTTGGAAAGTCACCTCAAGTAGATGTTGGGCTATTTGGCCAAATGCTAACCACATTTCTAAAAAAAATTGCCTAATTCAGGGAGACCCAGAGTGTGTCCTGAAGGCCACATACAGCCCATAGTGTTCTGATATGCAGCCACTCCTAACTTTGAATGAGAAGGGGAGATGCACTTAGAATGCAGGTCCCATCATGCAAAGCAACATCTTAATCCAAGTGTGTGTTATGTGGCTGAGTTGTGTCTCACCTCTTCTGAACCCTAGAATATCCATCGCTGGGGTATTTCTGAGGGGAGACAGGTTTGACCCTATAGTCATCCTTCTTCCTTCTCTCTTTCAGCTCCAGCTCTAAATTCATTTTAGTTAGAATGCATTAGCAAAGAGCTTTTCAGTGAACATCACTGAATTTTGCCTCGTGCAGCAACTCAAAGCACTCCAATCAATTCTGTAACTGGTAAGCTGAAAAAGAAATTAGATTGCAACTGTACTTAATTTCAGAAAGCATCAACGTAAGAGCTGTAAAAGCTTGAGCGAGAGGTACATTGCATAGCTGAGCTTCCTCTAGGCTTGTTGTGTAGAAGGCAGCTTGGGCAGCACCCCCAAGGCAGATATACTGGGATTCTTCCCAGTGAAGCAGAGTGCTACGATATGCCATATAAAGTGCAGTGCTCACTGTAAGTGGCCTGAGGTTGCGGTGACAGCAGTTCCTGTTCCTGTGGCAGGTGAGGCGCAGAGCTGTGCCAGCATTTTGCATAGAAGCTCACCAAAATAGCGCTTGGTGCTATCTGAATGGTCCTTGAACGCAGACTGAGCTTTGGTTCCCAAAACTACTCTCCTCCCCCATCATCACAGCACCTCCTCCATTCTGCAGTTCTCTCCTCTCTCCACAAGCCCCTGGTCCTCTGCCCCAATACTGCCTTGCATGTCTCTGGTTGCCAGGATGCCTGCTTCTGCTGCCTTAGTTCTGAGTAGCTGCCTCTGTGCCTTCAGGAGGTGTCTGGCAGCCTCTCCTGCAGCAGGTTCTTATGGGGACTTCTAGTTCTTAAATGGGCTTATATGTAGGAAAGGAGACCAGGATGTGCCTCTCCTTCCAAATAGCCTAGTGGGAGCAGGGAAACACGTTAGTTCCATCCATTGTCTCCTGAATTCAGAAAGGGATTGACCATATTCCCTGCAGATGAGACTAGACTAGGGAACCTCGGGAGGCATGGATAGAGCACCTCTCTTCCAAGCATCTCCAAACACCCTGCAAAGGTGGGCAAGCAGCACTATTATCCCTGGTTGCAAAGATGGGAACCTTGAGGCATAGCGAGATTAAGTGACTTATCTAAAATCATGAGGCAAGTGGCACCAAGAGTCAGGAAGAGAAGCCAGGACTTCTGATGACCAGTCTTGCTCTGAACTGCATGTTTTCTACCTTGGTTTGTTCTACACCTAGAATATTTTGGACCATTCACCTCATAATCTGTTCCATCAGTGGAACTAAAAATTACTAGAAAGGTTTGGAAGAATAGAATCTCAGAAAGATTTGAACGAGTGTCTTTAAAATATAAGGCAGATACATTAGCCACCATGCTACATACAGTCTTTGAACAACAGCCCTGGGAATCCACAGGTATTCTTTTAGCCACCAGAGGGCACCATAAATGTGCTAAACCTACCTTATATGAATGACTATGGCTTTTATTCTAAATGCTATAATGCTTTTAAGGCCAAATAAATGTTCCCCAGTTCAGACCAAGTCCTAGCTGGAAGATACATTTAGTGAAAATGAGACTTTGTTTGCGGTGTGTTTTTGCTTCTTCAACAACAGCTGTTGTTGGTGGGAGGGCTGTATGGGAATGGGGAGGGGTTATTGTTCTGTTTGCAGGTGGGATAGGAGGAGACCAAAGTAGGAATGGGCATGGGAAGAGAGAAGAGGAGAGCCACTGGAACTCTGCTCATCCACAAAGTTTGATGGGTTAAAATGACCCTGGGGTGACAGTGAGTAGGGTCTGTGCAAAAGCACTAGAAAAAGAATATCCCACTGCATGGCATTGTCAGAGTAATTTAGCAGTCTGCATTTGTATAGAGGAGGCAGGGCTGCCTGTTGGCTAGAGTAGGCGGTCTGAGAGTGGACTGCTGGGGCTGGTTTCTCAGTTGTACTTGAGGAATGCTGGCTAAGCCTTGTGAGTGTGTATGCACGTAGGAACCCTTTGTGTATTCCTGATGCTGGACCTGACTCTGTACTGGCCTGATGGCCAGCATAAATTAAAGCAAACTCAGGGCTGCTTTTATACCATGTCAGCTCGACATGGCTGTTGGAGGTAGGGATGCAATGACCTTGCCCCCTTTCCCTTGACTTGCACCCACCTCCTTGGCCAGGAGCCGGGTTTGAAGGATTTCCCAACAGAATGAGAATTCACTGGGTGGAGCCACAGGCTTCTCAGGGCAGATTTGCACTGGCATAGCAGTACACAGCTTCCCTAATAGACCTGAGAACTGGACCCTATGGCTGTGTTCATAGGTCTACCATTGACTCATTTGGGCAAATAGTTCATCCCTTCTGTGCCTTTGGTTTTTTCCTTTTATCCAATGCTCCTAATCTGTGGCACTACTAGACATAGGGCATGCCTATGCTTCGAGCTGGAGGTGTGATTTCCAGCTCTAGGAGACATGCCTGCACTAGTTCTGATTTAGTCAGCATGTGTAGCCATGGTGGCATGGGCAGCAATAAGGGCCAGCTGCCTGGTGTACGTCCCTAGCATCTTGAATGGGTACGTACTTGGGGATGCCAACCCCTCCTGCCATTTGCGCTGCCATGGCAACATTTCTATTTTAGGGCACTAGCTCGCTCAGAGCTAGTTGTGAGTGTTTCCTTGATCTGGAAATTATGCCTCTAGCTTGAAGTGCAGACATACCCTTAGTTAGCTGATATTTGTGAAGAGCTGTGAAATTCTCAGAGGAAAATGCCCCAAATGCTTTTATCAACACACAAGTTGTATTGGTAAAATAAGTTCTAAATAGAGCTGGTTGGATTTTTTTCCCCCCAAGGACAATGTTGGCTTTTTGGTGGGGAAAAAAATCAAAACCACCAAAATATTTCAGATGAAAAAATGAAATAGTTTGATTTGAAAATGCCTCATGGGAGTTGGAGTTTGGGTGTCTCATGCTACTTATTAGGCTGGACTCCCTGATATAACTTCATCACTCATGATGCACCATGTTCTACCCTCTTGGAGAGGAGAGGCAGTGCATTGTGGGAATATCATGGATGTGACATATCATGCAAGATGAAGTCTGGCTGAGGACTGGCTGATACAGGAGAATGGGGACATGAGTTCACCACAGCAGTCTATCCAAATAGAAATATGACAGGCTTTGGCTGAAAATGCCTCTGTTTTGGCTGTTCAGTTTTTTAACCCGAAAAAGAGAGATTCTCCATGGAAAGCAGATATTTTCACTAAAACAGCATAGCCTCATCAGAAACCCAGTTTTCCGTTGACAAACAGTTTTGATGGCAGATTTTTGACCAGCCTTGGTTTTTAAATAGATTTACTAAGTGGGTGCAGTTGAGGTACAGCCACCCCACACTTTCTGTGCAGTATAGACCTGCATAGAGAGTTGCTGAGCAGTGCTCTCGTCTCTGAGCCCCTGCTGTGATTTTGAATACATTTGCTTCTTTCTGTCACCTTAATTTCCCAATGTGCTTCCAAGCACAAAGAAGCGAATATGTCATTGTTAGCTCAAGACACATCCAATCCAGTCCCACTTCTAACTAGGTTGTATAACCTGAACCTAACAACATCCTGGCTGGCAATTGACTTTGCAATAAAGAAGAGGAAACAGCAGCAAATAAATGGTGCACTATGTTTCAACATATGCCTAAAATATCCACTCTGGAGGTGGTCTTGCAAATATTTCTAATTGTAATTGACATAGGGGAATTTTGCCAAAACCATGGAAGCAAAGGACCTATTATTAGCTACCTTTACAAACCTGGGAAAGAGCCATCTTGGATATCCTCTTGTTGACCTTATTAACTTTCATGTCTTTAGAAGGTCACAGAGAAAATCATTAATATTCAGTTGGTTCAGTGGATGAAAGGTAATAAGTATTTCCTGCTTATCAGAGTGGGTTTTGAAAGGACTTTGAATCACTTGATTTGTTTATCTTTTGAAATCAATAAGGCCCTTACTAAGAGGGATTTTGTATTTTTATTTTAAATTTGGGAAAGGCGTATGATCTGTTATCTAATGAGGTTTGGGGCCTCTGTTAAACTGTATGATACAAAGCAAAAAGTCAGGAAATTCCAAAGTCCATCTTCCAACGGCAGTGTTAATTTGGCCATGTTGGAGTCTCGTATATCTCCTAACACTTCATGACACCAACAATAGCATTAAACGGAAAATTAAAAATAGAAAATTCTATATTTGTAGAAAATACAGGGTGCTGGATTAAAGACCAGATCTTGTACACGATTGGGCATAATTATTAGGACTTCAGTGGCATTACTTACCTGCTTAAACATGTGCATAGGTGTTTGCAGACTCATGACATAAATGTGTGCAGGACTGAGCCCCAGTGTTGCAATCAGAATGGTGATTTTGTTGCACTTCTTGGCTATTTCCTTGATTTTTCTTAACTGTGAAACTTTAACGTTGCATTAACACAGATTTTTTTCATTTAATATGAACATGATCTAATCCTTAAAATTCTTCTTAAAATTAATTACTAATTCAAAAAGCTACTTAAATAAAAATCCTTTTTTTTTTTTTTTTTTAAAAAGTGGACTGCACAAAGCATGTGAGAAGATACTGTAGTGTACAATCCCTTATTGTCTGGAGATGGATAAGATGTCATCCCTAGTTTCTATGATTGTTTGCTTGAAATCAGGTTTGGGTTGAGTGGCCACAGTCTGGGTCTTTAGACAGGTAAAACAAAAGAAGCAGCTCTACTCATGGGTGAAGAGAGAGATTTCCCATGTTCAGAAATGCACACATTTCTGGTGGAGCATTTGGGATACATCACTCATTTAAAATGCTCACTGGTTTTCTAGCAGGGATATTATTTAATCCCACACATAAACTTTTATACTGCTAGTTGTATTTTTACAATGGCTTTGTAGCTGTATATCATTACATCTTTCAGTAATAATAGGACTGTTAAATATGTATGGGACTGCTTAAAAAGAAAAATAATGCAACAATAAAATATGAAATCTGAACTTGATACTGTCCTTTAGTTACTAAGATTTTATTGAATATAAACAATTATTGACAATACAGTTGGTTGGAAGGACATACTGCTAGTTACTATGAGTGGCTGAAGTTCCCCTTCATGGAGAGCATATTAGTAGAAAACTATTATTAGACAGTTTTGCACCCTAATCATGCAAAATGAAATAAACACAAAATTCACAACACAGTGGTGGAGGGTATATACTGTGGCTACATATTCCCTATGTCATAGGGAATCATCTTCCAGTCTTCTGGGATTGTCCCAAATTGAAAGGTTTCTGGCCTGATGTTAGAAAATGATGTAAGAGTAATTTCAGTCGCTATCTCCCCATTCATTCCTATTATTACAATGTTAGGAAAATGTCCTGATTTGCCAAAATTAAACAAGGGTTTAGAATTTTTTGTCACTGCAGACAATAGTGCAGTTTGGCCTGATCCTTCAAACACTTACACGTGAACTTACCTTTATGCACGTGAGCAGCCCTACTGAGGGGTCTGCTCATTTAACTTTGGGCCTGAGCCAAAGTCCAAAGTGGGAAAGGATCCCACTGATACCATGGGGTTAGGAACAAGCCCTATACATGTTAGCAGGTGCAGGGCCTATGGTTGCCAAACCAAATAACATTTGTGGAAATGTGGTTGATGAGAAGAAAAGAAAAGAAAAGAAACATTCTTTTAAATGTGATGTTTCAATATACAGCAATAATAGATATTAATTAAAATGCTTATGTTTTCAAGAGTAGCTGGTAACACAGAGATATGTTTCCATTCTCTTGTTTGTTTGTAACTGCAATAAGTATACTTTTTTCCAAAAAAAAAAAAAAAAAAAGATACTTGTCTTTAGGTGACCCGCGGGACTGAGCTTTGGTTACCATACATCAGCAGGCCAATATTACTGATTCACTCTTCTGGAGACTTATGAAATGGAATCTCTAGTATGGTATGCGAGTATAGGTTTCATTTGATTAAATGAACAATATGTGACCTATTGATTGTTGATTATATTGCTATTCAGTGCTATGGGCCAGATTCAACCTAAACTGGCACAGCTAATTCACCCTGGCCTTGATTCAGCAAAGCATCCCTTTTCAATAAAGCAATTAGGCACACGCTTATCTGTAAACCGATGCTTAAATTCCAGTGATTTCAGTGATTAAGTGCTTTGCTGAATCAGGGCCCGTGTGTCCAAGGGGGAGAGCAGGTAGGGCTATCTCTGCTTACTCTCTGACAGGGCTCTGCCCCAGGAGAGCAGTTTTAAAGGTATGTCTTCACTGCACTTAACTCGAGTTATCTACGGTCAAATCAACTCCTCTTGAATTAGCTCATGTGAGAATGCCCCTCTGGGAAGCAACACTTCAGCTGTACAGAGTGTGTGTAAGCTGCTGTAAATTGTGTAGCCCCCTCCCCGAGGTGTGGCTCAAGCCTCCTGCCTGGGGCTGGCTGTGTTTATGGGGAGCGGCTTCTCTCCGCACATGTCTTGAGTCCTCGTCAGTTCTCTTCAGTGACACCTGGTACCTGCACCCAAGGTACCTTTTCACTGTGACCATGACACACAAGGTGCTGTCCCTTGGGAAAATGAATAGTGCTACCACTGCCAGCAAGGAATATAAATCCCCGTACACAAGAAACAATGAGGTACATCACCACAAACCCCAGCAAAGAAATGTAACACCCAAAAATAACAATATGACAAAGGGGGACTTTACTGGGACCATGAAAATAGGCTCTGGGGAGGAAAGGGTTAGGATTAACTAATCTTTAACCTCAACAACTCAATATGTTTCCCACCTCCCAACACGCTCAGCACTTCCCAACCCCTAGCTACCTCCTGGGCACCTTGCCAGCAGATGGCACGCTGAGATTGAGTGCATTGGCCAGCTTACACAAAAAGGGCCCCCTTAAGTGTCTTGGCCCCTGGGTGGGGCAGAATCCCTCCCTGGCCTGCAGTCCCTGGAGGGCACAGCTGGCTCTCAGTAACTGGTACGAGGTTGGATCTCTGTCATTCTTGATGCTGGTTTCTGCAGGGCTGGCACTGCCTGACCCATGCACTAGATCCCACAGCAGTTCAAAGATCCCCTTTGTGGGGAATGGGAGTTAATCAGAGACTCCCTTAGCTGTTCTGCTTCTCTTGCAGTTCCCAAGATCAAAACTAAAACTAAATCTACACTATCTGTCTGTATCAGGCTGAGCCATGTCACCCATGAGGAAGCCTTCCTATTGGCCTCATACGGAGTATTTAGTCCATTCTGTCCCCACCCCGGACTCTAAGCATGCATGAAATGGTAATCCACAGAGTAGGACCCCCCCTAGAGGCTCAGCCCAAATAGGGGTTACAGTTGTACTATACCCCGCTGTAGCCTGTACCCACTGATGGGCAGGCCAACTCAAGATAAAAGCACCAGCCTGCTCAGATTAAGGATTTGTATGGATGGATGGGGCTCAAATTAATTCTGCAATAAAGATAAGCTCTAAACTGTGGTGAAGCCCTGCTGAAGGAGGCTATGCCAGAGGCAAGCCACTTAACTTCTTTTGGTTGCAGTTTTCAGGGGTGGCAGGTTTGTATATTTTATGGTGGTGCCCAGAATGAGTCCCAGTCCCACCCTCCACATCTGATATTGGTGCACATAACAGAATTAATGGGGTAGGGCCGAGGGGTTTGGACTATGGGAGGGGGCTCAGGGCTGGGGCAGAGGGTTGGGGTGTGGGGGGGTGAGGGCTCTGGCTGATGCTGGGGATGAGGGGTTTGGGGTGTGGGAGGGGCTCAGGGCTGGGGCAGTGGGTTGGGGTGCTGAGTGAGGGCTGCGGGGTAGGTTGTGGATGAGGGGTTCACAGTGTAGGAGGGGGCTCAGGGCTAGGGCAGAGGGTTAGGGTATGGGGGTGAGGACTCTGGCTGGGGTGTAGGCTCTGGGGATGAGGAGTTCAGGATGCAGGCAGGCTGCCCAGGGGCTGGGGCCAGAGAGGCGGACTCCCCAGCCCCCCCAGCGTACTCCCCAGCAGCAGCACACTCACCAGGCACCGTTACAGCACGTGCTCCTAGGGGCCAGGCCCTTTTCAGGTCCAGGAAGCCCCCTCGCCTCCCCTGTGGTGGGTACCGGGGTGGGAAGGAAGGGTTGCCATCATGTGTGCACCTCCTCCCTCCGCAGGCGGTGGCTGCTGCCGGCACTGCTCCCTTTTGTAGCCGGCAGCGGCCAACAAGGGAGCGCAGCGTGGAGCAGCAGGGCAGACACCCACTGCCCAGGGTGAAGACAGGGATGTTCCTAGGGAGGTGCGTGGGGGCCGTATGCAGGGCCAAGGGAGAGACCCGGGCCCGAATATTGGCCCCCAGACTCTGAATTTGCTAGAGCATGGGCACCACGGGACCATATAACTCACTGCCCCTGGCAGTTTCCCCATCATTCCAGGAGTGCCATGAAGGTTAATTAGCTGAAGAGTACTATGAAAATATTAATTTAAAACCCAATCTTGCACTCTACTAATATGCAGACTGATCCTTACACCCATGCAGAGTCTTATTACAACCAATATGACTCCATACATGCACAAGGGTCTGCCCCTGCAGTTCAGACTGCAGGGACAGTGCCCAAGTATTGTCGTCAATAGGCATATAGATGACCTTAAATCTGGATTTAATTCATCTGGTATTTTGTATTTATTAGACACATCTCCTAGCTTCCTCTTCTAAATTTGAGAGAAGAACTCTGCTCTAAGGGGATAACAACAGAGGCCCTAATCCTTCAAAGATTTATGCATGTACTTTAATTTTAAACTCACTGACTAATCCCATTGATTATAGGACTATCAATACGACTACCCACAGTGCATAAAATAACTCATATGTGCAAGTCTCTGCAGGATCAGGGCCTATAATACTCCCAGTGAGCTGTACACATAGTTCAAGGAGACTGGGAAGGAGTTATGGTCCTTCTGGACATGTGAGTTTGTGGGCTAGTGAATAGGGGGAAACACTACTTATGTAGAAATCAAACTTAGCCAGGGTAAAGCAGGGGTGAGACTATGCCAATATAATAGGTATTTTTGTGTGATGGTACAGTCCAAGTGAGGCTTGGCAAATCTGTGGCCTTTGTGACTGGAAGCCTCCCTCCAAAAACCCCCAAATCCCACCTTTTTATTTTTTCTAGAAAAATCTGCAACTCATTAACATGTTGTGAAAGCAATGCAATCTTGATTGCAAAATCTCTTTTAAATCTTAATATTATGGAGTCAAAGTCTTAACTGCAAAGCCCCTTGTTTTTGTGGTGTGAGGCAGAGCGTCAACATTATGTGAACATCTCTTTTTTGGTACACCTCTACCCCGATATAACGCTGTCCTCGGGAGCCAAAAAATCTTACCGCGTTATAGGTGAAACCGCGTTATATCGAACTTCCTTTGATCAGCTGGAGTGCGCAGCTCCCTCCTCTTCCATCCCTCCCCCCCGGAGCACTGCTTTACCGCGTTATATCTGAATTCATGTTATATTGGGTCACGTTATATCTGGGTAGAGGTAGTTTAATTTCCTTTGTTAGAAGTTTCATTTGGGTGAGTAGGGTGGGGAAGAATAATAAGAAGGGGAAATTGGCTATTGACAGTGCAGGTCTAATCTTGCTCATTTTACTCTCACACGTAGCCCCAATGATTTGGGTGAGTATGATTAGCAGGACTTGATTAGTTCAGGGTGGGAAGCTGCTTTAACCTTGTGTACTGTATAGCATGTGGATGAGCCTGCTATTTCTGCTGTTAGTCTTTAATCTGCAGGACGTTGCTTCTCGCTGTTCCATTTTCTGAGAGTGGGAATTATTGCTATTGTAGTTGAATAATTCCTTCATTGAGTTTGTCACCTTGAATGTGTTGATAGACAATCACTATGTCTCCTTGAGTCTTCTCTTCTGCAGTCTGTGTACGTTAAACGTCCCCAATCTCTTCTTGGCTCTCTTATCTGAACACTTGGGATACAAATATCATGATTCCAATGTTTAACAAGGGCTGTAAAGTCAATCCTGCATTCTATAGACCCATGACCTTCATTGATGTGGCAGCTACATTGAATAAAAGTTTTTGTTGATTAAGTTGCTCAGTGAGGGGCTGAGTTTTGAGGACGGATGGACTATTTTAAAATTTTTTTCCTCTTGCTTACTGATCAGTGTCTTGTGTCTTTTCACCAACTTGATAGATGCGCAAGTATTTGAAAGTAAATGCTCTTTTCAGGTTCTGACTTTCCGGTAGCATTTGACTCTACAGCGAGAAACCTGCATTGTTGCAAGATGATGGAAGAAGGGACTGAAGTGGTCTGGGTTTGCTTTGTGTGGCCATCCATTCCTGTATGTGTCCCAGATTGGAATGGGACAGAATTGGGGCTTACCTACCCCTTTTCCTTTGTGAGTGGCATCCCTCTGTGCATACTTGCTCCTTTTCTCTTTGATTTATACATGAATTCTACTGTTTCCAAGCTAGAAGGACCAGAATTTTATGGCCCAAATATATTAGGCACAGAAGTAGCATTTCCCCTTTGGCTGAAAATCACCCCATTGTAGAGGTGCAGCACAGTGCCTGATCATCGCTAACTTCCCACTTGTGTCCTCTTTTGCTGTGACTCTCACCCCACATGTAGATGGTCCACAGTTTAGTTCATTAGATCCCACCGACACCAGAGAATTTAGCCAATAAACATTGTTTGCCTTGGCCAAACTAAAACTGCACCAATGTAAAGTAGAGTTTTTTAGTAGCTCAAGAGTTCTATGTGTCTTTTGCTTGGTGGATGACAATATGCCAGACTCTCTTAATTTATTATCATTTGAGGGTAATCTGCCATTGAAATATAGTCTAAGTCTCATGGGTAGAATCAAACAAAAGGTAAAAAAGGCTCCTCTGAGTATCATTAGATTTAGATACCAGATTGATTTCTATTTTTTGCCAGCTACTTCTCAGGTATTTGAAACTTGAATTAATACAGGTAATTAATGTCTGGGGCTGAAGTGTTAAAAGGGCCTTGATGATACTTCCACTCTGAAACCCATTCAGAAAGGCCTACTAAAGAAAGTTCTTGGTTGACTAGTCGTCTGATTTATACTGAGTTGGGATGTCTCTAACTGGGGGCAGAAATTGGTCTGTGCTTTGGCAAATATGGGAAAATGTAAGCTAAAGCTGGATGCTAGATCTCCAGAAAGGTGTCTGCTGCCAAAGGGAGTTGTTAGTTCTTTAAAGCTTCAGTTAACTAAAGTTAATTCTGCTCAAAGAGCCAAAGGCCATAAAAATAGTGGAAAATGGCGAAGCAGAGGAACCCTGCTGATAATCGCTCATTCTGGAAAGCCTGCTCTTGCCCTCTGGTCCACGTGGCCTTGTTCTCAGATGGCCAGCTCAGGCAGATACACAGGAATAGACCTTATGCAATCAACTGACTCTGCTACTCAGAAAAGCAGATTTTTCTAACTCAACAGATTTTTCTCTGAGTGTGTATTTAGAGCCAGATCTCTTGACTGTAGTGACAAAAATAGGGTTTTTCTTCCTTTTTAATGAAGTTGGCAGAACCAGCACAGCTATTGGAGCTGGAGCTGGGATTCTTCCTTCTGCATTATCAGAGTTGTTTACTGTGTTCCAATTACAGACCCAATCACTCAGACTTGTGTAAGCCTTTTGGCAGTGTTGGAGCCTACCCAGGTGTCAGTGAGCGCATCATTTGAAGACCGTGGCATTGTGCAGGTTTAAATCAGGACAGAATTGAGCCTGCAGGAGCTTTTATTACTGAGAATGATACATGAGAAGAATGAAACCCAGTTTCTTTGTCAGCACCTAGGTAGAACTTTACTTGGAGCACTTGAACCTGCAGCCTTTATCCACATGACCACCAGTGAAGTCAAGCCACAGTAGACTATTACTGTGTGATGTGCTCTTTGGCAGGCTTGGTTTGTTGTTTTCGTAGGCAAGATGCTGTATCTGTTTCATGGTCTATTGTCTCTCTCTTTTCATCAGATGTTCCTTGCCGAGGAGAATGTGGATTTTCGGATACACGTGGAGAATCAGACACGAGCAAGGGACGATGTGAGCAGGAAGCAGCTTAGACTCTACCAGCTGTACAGCAGGACAAGTGGGAAACACATCCAAGTTCTAGGCAGGAGGATCAGTGCTAAGGGGGAAGATGGAGACAAATATGGTAAGAATATTAACCATGACCCATCCAGGGTCAGTATAGAGGTTTGAAATGAATGTGTGAGAACAAATGGAAAGATGGGTCACAGCCTTGCACTAGAACAGGCTTCCTGTATCTTAGCTTATACAAGAGGTGCATCAGAAAAATGAAGCTGTGAAATTGAATTGGAAAACCTGTTTGTTCCTGAAACCCTCTGAGATGTCCTTGGCAAAGATGCTTTCAATCAACTTGATGCAGACCCCTCACTAGCAGGGATTTAGAATTGGATACTGTAAGGTACTGAGTGCCTCTCTCACTCAAATAAATTGGAGTCAACAGACATTTCAGCGTCTTGCAGGATGAGATCCAGGGAATCAAAGAGCCCATCATTTTAGTTTCCTGTGAGTGCACCACTCAGTCTAGCAAAATACACAACTGCATCCTATCAAAAGGAAGATAGAAGTGTTTTATGAAACTTCATCTGTGTAATCCTATTTCTTTCTCTTTTCTGAACACTGCATGTTGTGCCTCATTGACTGTTGCCCTATGGTTTGGCCCATTGGTTGATATGTCACTGCAGAAATTCATGAACATATATTGTCTCTGACTGTGTATGATGTACATACGAGCATTGGAATGTGCGGGGAAGGGGAAACTTTTTTGAAAATAATTCTCTCAGGGAACTGCAAACATTAACGTGCAGTACATGCCTGGCATAGAGGTGTGCACACAGGGACGGCTTCTGCCAGTGTGCAAGGAGCATGTAAAGCGGGGCAGGTTAAGGCCTGTGTGCCACTGGAGAAATAGTTCAGAAATAGCTGATCTTTGTGAAAATGACCCTTCTGGTATTGCCAAAGCCCTAGTTAGTTCTACAGCATGCCCTTTACATAGCTAAGAAAGGCCAGGTGGGTCGGCTTCTGGATGCTGCCTTTGCTTTTCCAACATTTCGAAGTAATGTGGGGTGGAGAAGACTATTTGGTTGCTGATTTTAGGCCATTAGGCTGCTTTTGTCATGTTTCTGTCCCTTTTGTGCCTGCACAGTCATCACAAGTGCTCCTCCTAGGCCCCAGGATGGGAAATACATTCCAGAAGAGGAGGATGCTGAGGTCCCATAGGGAACAGTGCAGTGGCCAGGAGGGCCAAACCTGGACCTGCACCAAGTGACTGGCAGCATGGAGCCCTGCCTTTTGGGGGGTCCCCCCCTGTCATGCGCTGAGGTGCTCCTCCCTCAATGATCTGCTGCAGCCCACCCACCTTGGAAGCCCAGTCCACTCCCAGTTGCTGAAAAGCTCCCTACCACCCTTGTTGGGACCCACTCCCAGTAATGACAGCCCCCCCCCAACCCATCTATTCCAGTTACTAAAACCCTCTTGCATCATCCTAATAACAAGCCTCCCTGACCAGCTGCAAACCCCTCCCACCTCTAGATGGGCTGTAAGGGTTGTGGAAACCTGCTCACCATCACACATGGCACAGGGACACTCAAAGCATGATAATCCATGTGGCAGTGAGTGGGGGCCTTAGATGCAGGATGTGGCCCCTGCGATAATGGAGCGGAGATATGTCAGAGTCAGGGATGTGAAGAACCATCTGTGCAACAGCCAACGCTGACTACCAAGGCGACGGCATAGAATGAATTATTTTCCAGAAATGCCTCCAGAGGCTTTGTTAAGGCGTCACCTCTGATCAGGACCCGGGATAGACCTAACGCAGGACCCTGGATCTGAACACTCTTGAACTTTGGATCCAGATCTGAAAGTTGTTGGTTAGGTGTATCTCTAACACAGAGTCTGGAGGACATCTTTGTCTCACACCTGTTGGTTGACCCTTTCTCCTGCTCCACATCCTCTCTTCTTCCTCCTTTTTGGAGTATAATTTTCATCATTTCTGAATCTGGCCCACTGAGTCAGTCAGGATTAGATTTTTGGGAATCCCTGATTCCCAATCCCATGCTTGTTCCTCTGGAGCATGCTGCCTGTCTTGGACTATGCTGCCTTTCATAGGGTGAAACTCTCTTCCACCTGATCCATTGGTCAACACAGAAAGAGGCAATAACATTGGCAATGGATGTAAAAGAGAGTCACAGTGTTGCAGGGAGAGTGGGAGCCTGTCTGAGAAGTTGCAACAAAGAAAAAGGTGCCCGAGCGTATGAAATAGCTCCAAAGGCTGCTGCTACGGGCACAAGTCTAGAGAAGAAGGAAGTGTGTGGGAATCACAACCGGAACAAGGTATAATATGGTGTGTTTTCCACAGGCACCTCCAAACACTGAAGAATTACTTAAAAGAGGATGCAGGCTGGTGGGTAGGTGGGGGCAGTCTTCCCTAACCTGGGAGTTTGAACCCTTTCATCTGCCTCTTCCAGATGACACTCGAACTCCTCAGCTGCTGTGTCACTCTTTAGATGGGAGGGTGGTTTAGGGCTTAGTCTTCAAGTGAAGAGATGACCTTTCTTTCTGAATATCCAGCATCCAACTAATTCATTACAAGGATGGAGAGGGTTTTATTTGGGTTTTCAGGGAAGGGAGAGTTGGCTGATTTATTGCAGGCCTTACTGACTTGTGCAAACTTTCTTTGCCTCTTGGCTAAAGAGGATGCACAGAAATGGAGTCAAAATGAGGTCCCAGGCAGTGCTGTGGTGATTTCAGAGCTCATAGACTCATAGATCACTACAGCACAATTTCATGCAGCTTCAGATCAGTAAAATAACAAACTGTAATGTGTATTAGACCAGTGGTTCTCAAAGCCGGTCCCCTGCTTGTTCAGGGAAAGCCCCTGGTGGACCGGGCTGGTTTGTTTACCTGCCGTGTCCACAGGTTCAGCCGATTGCAGCTCCCACTGGCCGCGGTTTGCTGCTCCAGGCCAATGGGGGCTGCGGGAAGGGTGACCAGCACATCCCTCAGCCCACGCCCCTTCCCGCAGCCTCCACTGGCCTGGAGCAGCGAACCGCGGCCAGTGGGAGCTGCGATCGGCCAAACCTGAGGACACGGCAGGCAAACAAACTGGCCCGGCCAGCCAGGAACTTTCCTTGAACAAGCAGCGGACCGGCTTTGAGAACCACTGCATTAGACAGCTGCTGTAGGAAGAAACCAAGATCTAAACAGAGGAAGTATGGCAGCTTAACCACCTGATATGGGTGTGCATATGCCATTTGTAAGGACAAATACAAGTTCTGAGGTCCATAAAATAGCTAATATAATAATCTGGGGATTCAATTTTGGGTTTGTGCAAAGCAGCCTTTGCTCTGAGGCCAGGATCTGGCCCCATGTGTCTGATTTATTAAACAGAAAATTAAGTCTGTTAATAGAATTAATTGAGTCAGTTTAATCCTTTTAGTCAGATGGATTTTATCCCTTCTCAAACATATGAAAATCCATTTGAACAGAAGTCAATTATCAGACTAAATTAAATCTAATAACAATGCCTACTGCTTTCAGAAACACTAATTAATCTAAATATACTTACCTATCTCACTAGGGGGATGGTGAGACTTAATTGCTGTTCCTAAATTGGTCTGATATCCTCAGATAAAAGGCGATATATGCAAAAATACTGTCTCTTAACCTATTTAATGAAAAGACTGACAATCTATTTACAGATTACACGTTTATTTTGGACGCTTTAATCTATTCTGATGTAGTTTGCTCTGGCCCAGAAAAAACAATATTCTTGTTACAAACTTATTACTACTTTACCAGGTGTCTAAGTGGTTCTTTTCATTCACAAAATGAAATGGGCTGGAAGGGGGTGGGGGGAGGGAAGAAGGACTTAGAATAAAAAGGTTCCATCTCAGATAAATGGTACAGATAGGCGAGATAGAGATCAGTGACCTGAAACACTAGAGCCTTTCATTTATTTTCATTTCACAAAAGGCAGAAGACATTCTATACTGTTTGTTCACTATCTTTGTGTCCGGTTCACTTGGTTGGATGTAGCTCTCTAGGATGGGTGAAGGCACTTTGGCTCATTTGTACTTCACAGCTGTGTGGTTTTGTTTTAAAGTATATTTGTCACAGTCTAAGGTTGTACCACAGGGTGTGTGTGTGTGTTTAAAGTTATATCCAGGAGAAGTGATTTCCCTGCCCTTCACTGTTGTGTGGCATGCTTTGCACCAGTTGACCCCTTGGCTGGTGCGTTCCTCCCCAGAGATGGCAGTATTTCAGTGGTGGGTGACTTATGGCCGGATCAAAGCCTTGCACCACTTAAGCCATAAAAATAGAGGCTTAAGTGAGATCTTGTGTTGGCCCTCTGTCCTGGGATTAATTTTACCCATAGTGAGTAAATTGCTTTGGGATTCTTACGGATGGAAGGTGTTATATGTAGGTTTATTATTATTATTTTATTATAATTTGTTATTAGAGGGTATTTTTCTCTAAAGCACAATCATGCCAGTATTGCACTAGTGTGACCCTTGTCAAAATTTTCCACAGGAATGACCCCAACACTCCAGTTTACAATAGTGTTTTGGGCTAGTGCGGTAATCTCCTTTATAATTGGGGACAGCATCAAAAGTGAGGAGCCCCCCGTCCTAAACTGTCTTTCAGTTTCAAAGCCCTTCATCTTTAGACTTCCAGCCTCTCTGAGGACCTGATCCCAAGCCCATTAAAGTCCATTGAAAGACTCTTGCTGACCTTCTTGGGTTTTGGATCAAGCCCTAGTTGCCTGTGAGAAAAGATGGGCTATACATTGTTGACAGAATATTAACAAGTCTGGGCCCTGGCAGATCCTGGCGGGAAGCAAATTCTAGAGACAAGGAGAATATCCTGTGTCAGTAGCTCCCCCTGCTTATCAAGGAGGATCATCTCTAGTGTCTCCACTCACATCAGCTATGGCATTATGACCCAGGGAGAGAGTCAGTCTCTCCGGTAGTCAGGTCTTGAACCTTAAAGGTTAAATCTGGCACTGGTATACCACCTGGAATCTTATGGGGAGCCAGAGCAACTCTGAGTATCGGTGCTATGTCCCCTGTGTGATGGACCACTCAGCTGTGATCACTGCATTCAGTACTAGCTTGAGCTTCCAGTTGGTGCTGGTGTACAAGCCCATGTAGAGCATTTTATATCAGTATAGATATCAGACACAATCCTTCCCTGATGGAGACTTCCATTTGTGGAGTAGGTGGGCTCAGTGCTGGGGGGTGGGAAGGGTATGGAAATAGCCTCCTGTATTTGCTGAATTCCTTCTTAGGTTTTAGTCAGCCTGTGCTTTCTGAAATTAACGAGCTAATGTAGCAGTTCTTTGGGCTTGGCAGGCTGACAGCTAGCCTAGAACTCTCTCAACTCATTTCACTAATGACTCCCATTTGTTCTCTCTCAAAGCCTGGAAACAATGCAAAATACCAGTGCCATTGTTCCATGTCTAGCAAGTCATTCCTTCCCCTCCATATCTCTGGTACCTTAAAAGCAAGTTGCCTTGGGAAAACCCATTAACCCTTTCCCTTCCTACTGTAGTTTATACTGATTGTGGTTCCCTTGGGAAGGGGAGGAAAAAAAACAAACCTCCTTTCAGTGCCCGGAAGGCACAGAGTAAAAGTGTTTACCTATAAGCAAGGGGGAGATATTCCAAGCAATTACTGTGACTAGTTAAACATAGACATCTTTCCACAAGCATCAGTTACAAGCATGACATTTAGAAATCTGCTTTGTTTCCCAGGTACATGCAAAAGGACCTGTCTATCACGGTACAGATCCTCAGAAACCCCAAATGAATTGTGATTTGCTCTGTAATTTATTCAGTCAAAACATCAGGATGGCTGTTTCCTATTTAAACTACGTATTGCTGCCCCCAGTCTCTTGCCATTACAGTTTTGACACGACAACAAGACAAATAATTTTTCAAAAAGACCTTTTATCTTCGAAACCATTTATTTTCGCTTACTTGGCCTGGGGGCAGAGCTGACCTCAGCGTAGCGATGATCATTCACCATGGCAGCTGTACAGTCATACAGGGCTGTGTGATTGGGCTAAGCCAGGGACGCCTTCGCTGTCCAGCTGCTGTGTTGTCTCCCCCCCGTACCCCCCAACATCTCCTTATCATTCTCTGTGTGTGATTGTCTCCCCTTCTAATTTGGGTGGAGCAGGCGTCCAGTGGCAAAGTTTTCCTTTGAAAGCAGGCAAGGATACGCCACGAGTGACAGAGCAGCTGGATGAATTAGAAACATTGTGAACAGACTGGCTGCTTTGTTGAACCACTAATAGTAACTCTGTAGCCAAGCCTCCCAGGGTTCTGTGGGCTATGAGAGAGCTGGGTGATAGTCACCTTAGATTCTATTCTGGAAGGTTCAGCAACCATTTTAAATATATTGTAATTGTCTTATTTGAGCCATCTGTACATTTAAGGGGTGTGTGTGTGTGTGTGCGGGTGTACGCATGTGTTTGCTGTGATCTGCATTTGTGCCCAGGTGGTGGGAGCTCTATTCAGGAAAGATGAGGAATAAAAAAACCAAAACCAAGGCTATGAAAATCTGTTTCAACCAGTGAATTTTCAGCAGGCCCTTCCACATACATCCACAATATTTGTGACTCCAAAGTCTAGCATACAATGAGTGAACAATGGTTAATTGTATATCTGACTGCCCAGGTGCAGTCCACCTGTTTTGTGTGCAAATGTAGATGTGAGCCTTGATTTTTCCCTCCCCCCCAAAAAAAGTGGGTTCCTCACTTCTGAGCTCAACTGGAGAAACTTTAAACAGTCCTGCTTTTCAAAGTGCGGGTGCTCAGTGCTTTCTGAAAATCAGAAACCCTTTTAAGGTGTCTCTAGTTGGATAGCCAAAAATGGAGGCACACAAAATTGGTAGTCATTTTTGAAAATGTGCCTACAGATATATTAGGTCGCCACAAATAGTGAAAGTGCAGTGTTTAGAGACCCCCCTGAGAATTTGGCCTGTAAAGTTTTAACATGGGGAGGGCCAATGAAAGATCTTTATTTTCATACAAGTTATTAAAGGGTTTTCCTGTTGGTTAACTCTGTGTGTGTGTGTGTGTGTGTGTGTGTGTGTGTGTGTGTGTGTTTATAATTCTATACTGTGATTTAAGTGTTCCCATTAGAAATGTAGAATAGGAAATAGGATCCCATCTGTGAGCAATTTAAGAGGAAGTGAGACAATGGAGTCAATTGCTATTCCAGTTTAGATAATCAATACAAATATTATTAGTATAGTGATTTATCTTTCTAGGCACTTTATGAAAATGTGAATGCCAGACCCTGAAGACAAGGCAATATAACATTATCTGTTCCTGCTTTCCTGTGATTAGGCCTTCCTTCCACAAAGCTTGTGCAGCTGCCTTTCTACATGTTCTTCTCTAGCTGTGGTGAAACATCGGAGAAACAAAGTTAGGGTTCTTTCTCTTTTTTCTGATTCTGGGAGGAGGTCTTGGTAGATACTGTGTGTGTTGGTACAAAAGTGACTTTATCATTTTATGCAAGAGCTGTACAGTGGCGTGTCAGCCAATTAATGGGAGCCTCCAAAATCTTGGGGACAATCTTTTTCATTGTTTTAAGCTTTGGTATTTTCAGGGTCACAAAAGAATGATTCTCCAGTATAAAGGCAGAGAGCACTTAAATCTTGTGTTTATTGAGTTCTGGTGAGTCTTTCTACCTAGGTATTTATATCAAGCCTAGAACTGTGGTATCTGACTGATTTTCTTTATGCTAAATCATTTGAGACAGTGCAGAATTGAAGTAGGTTCTTGTAATTGCTGGGACATGGCTAAACGTGCCCTGAAAATAGAGCTGGCCAACATTTGTGGAATGAGAAGGTTTTAGCCCCCAAATGGCCTTTTTTCCAAAAATGATTTTTTTCTAAATAAATGATTGAGGTCAACATTTTTTACTTTTATGAAACTTGTAGTGCCTTTTTTCTGGAAAAAAAAGAAGGGGGGGCGGGGAGATTTGTATCAAAATAATACCTAACAAGTTATTAAAATGTTCCTTTTACCAGAAACCTGCTCTTCCCTAAATGAAAAATGTCATTGATTATTTGGATAACGGTTTCAATAAAAAATTTCCCCTACAATTTTTAAAAATTAAAAAAAAAATGAAAAATTGTTTCAAATCCTTTTGAAATGAAAACAACTTTGAAAAATGTTGGAATTTCATGGAAACAGATTTTCATGTTTTAAGAGAGGAAGGATGAGCAGTGGCTAGGATGGTATGTGGGATCCAAGAGTTCTAAGTTTAATTCCAAGCTTTGAAACAGACTTCCTGTGTGACCTTGGGCAAGTCACTTACTCTTGCTGTATCTCAATTCCCCATCTGTACAGTTATCCTCATTGTGAAGATAAATATAAAAAATTATAAGGTGGTCAGATACTCTGGTAATGGGGGATGTGTCATAGTTTAGGCAGAACTAGCTATTTGCTGTTTCTGATGCTGAGAGATCAGTCCTATTTGTAGGCCATGATAGTAATAATATCTTATACTCACAGTGCCTTTCATTCCATAGAATCTCACAGCATTTAATGTGGGAATCTCTACAGCCACCTCTTGTATGAAACTCAGCCAATATTTTAACAATGCACAGCAACAGTGCACAGCAGTTTGGGACAGGAAGTTAAAAAGAATACTGTCCCCTCTTGGAACTGCAAAACAGATTTATCTAGGCAGAAAGGTAAAAAGCATGAAGCCATTCACTGCATCTCTTAAGGGGAGGAATAACCAATGTGTGTTTCTTAGAAATTTGGAAGAATTCAAAAAGGGAGTTGAAAATATCCCCTCTGCGCCCCCTCCCCATGACTGTCTGTGGTTTGAACTAAATATTGTCCTATAAGCATTCAGCAACCACTAGCTTCACGTCCTTCCAATGCTGGCATTCCAGACTGCCTGCCAAGGAGGACACGTGTAGGATGTCTGCAGTCTCCAAAGAGTTCCCAAGACATAGAAGGCAAATCAGAAACAAAGGGGCTAAGAGGGCCTAGAGAACGAACATTCATTTCTTGCAGCACACGAAGAGGGTCTGAGGGATGGAAGGAGATGACAGCATGGTCTGTGGCTTGCTCTGCAGGAACATCCATCTAATGATCTACGTCAGCTGTAGGGGGAAAATACGCTCCAGCCATAATGTGTTTTCAGAACTCTTGCACTAGACAGTGTGTGCTTTGATCCTGACACGCAAGCTGGTAGCCTCTGAACATGTCTCTAACTGAATGCTCCCAACTCTGGTTGCAAATGGGTCTCTACTCTGTGTACACTATGGGCGAGATCCTCAAAGGCATTTAGGTGTCTAACTCCATTGAAATCAATGGGAGTTAGGTGCCTAATACCTGACTAATAGATACTCTGTACTACAGTACGTAACTAAGCAGAATCCCCACATAATGCATTAGGGGATGGTGCAACTTAGTTTGCAGAATGGCTCTGTATTGCACTAATCTTCTCCTGGTATCCTTTACAACTAGGAGACTGGAATTAGTGTCAACAAAACTTTCTGCTCCTCTGCATTCCCAGGTGCCAGAAAATACGGGTACTCCTACCTCTCTAATAAAAAGAGGGTTTATGCTATAGACACATACATATTGTCATGCAGCCCTACCTCACTGTAATTGTAATGAGCTCAGCTGTGTCCGCCTCAGAATCTTCTTTCAGGAAGCAATTCTCAGTATATCACAACTGGCTGGCAGTTGTTTTGGCTGGAAGGGGATGGGACCAGGTGGTGCATCATCCTACAGCCTTTTTAGTTCTTTGTCACCTGTCCAGCAGTGTTTATTCTTGATCTTAGAACTGGGATTGGGCAAAGGAGGTGGAAGGGATGTTGGGCCCCCAAGGTTGTGGATCAGTATTATGGGTTGATCTAGACAGGAGTTTTGCTTAGATGTATGTCCAATGAATATAGCAAATGGGAGGTGAATAAACTTGGGATCCAGGCTTCAAGATGGCATAGTTGTGTTTTGTTTTGTCTTTAATGGCTTTCAGGAATGGATGGGAGAGGAAATCGGCAGCAGCTGGAGAAGAGTTAGGGTAGGGGAGTTGAAGGAGCAGGTGAGAATCAGCCAGACCTGCCTGTGATCCCATTGAAGATTGGAGAGTAGGTGAGGAACCCTGAGCATGGCAAAGCAGAGGGGAATGGCTAAGTGTCGAACTGGAAGCATGTACAGATAAGGGTTAGGAATGAAATCAAGATATAAAAAAGCCTTACTTTTTGGCAGTGTGTCTGCTTGTGCACCAGTGGTGTTGTGAGACCTGTACTGTGCTGTGGTTCTCACTCCTGAAATATGGGTGTGAGGGGGCATATTGCCACGAGCCACAGAACAGCAGATGCTGATATACTGTTCTTGTACTGTCTATACACAGAGTTTGGGAAATGTTCCAAAAGATTCCATTTACCGCAACCTACACTGCAACCCAGACCTCCACTTACTTAAAGAAAAGGGTTTCAAAATAGTTGTGGTGAATTATGAAGCAATTCAGAGGCATTTTTAATTCTTAGTTTAAAATGATGTACCCAAATACAGGCAGTGGGTCAGATCCCCAGCTAGTGTGAATCGGCCTGGTTCCATTGACTCCAGTGGATCTGTACCAGTTTACACCAGGTGAGACTCTCGCCCAAGCTTTCTTTGCCTATGAAACCATAGTTCTAACAGTAACAGCAGCGTGGCAGCTCCAAAGAAGAGCATGTGCGAGTTAAAGGCCTTTGGATGCACCTTTTTATCACAACTGAGGTCTGGTTCTCCTCTGACCTCCACCAGTGAAACTTCATTGACTTCAGTGGTGCAGCTCCTGATTTACACCCAGGTGGGTGAGAGAAGAGTCAGGCCCTGAATACCTGATAGCAGTGATACTTCTTGTATCTTACACCTTCAATAAGACCTTGCATTTCAGACCATTTTAGCCAGTGGGAAGCAAACAACACTATTACATTTTAGCCTGTAGTATAACTCATTGTAGTGGGGTCGCTGTGATTTAGTGCTGGCTTTTAGTTGCCCAGTGACACCTGATCAGGAGTTGCCTTTATTTTATTTGCTTCTCCATCTACATTTTTAATTGATTGTTACAGGTTACATTTTCACTGGTGACCCATTAGCAGACAGCTAGCCAAAAACATATTGATTTTACACCTATTAATTTGGGGATACCGACAATGAAATCTAAAAGCCTTGTAGCCCCTAGGAAAATCAATCCAACTGGGAGGGGGGCATGGCACTGGGAGGTAATTGTGCTTATTTCTCTAGTTGCCTGCCTTGTATGTTATACTTGTCACCCTGAAGCACTAAAAGCTTTGCCATTACCTGTCAACAAATAAACGACTACAGCCTGTTTATAAGCCCCTGTAGTGAGAAAATGTTCATTTTCTGGCCTCCAAATCTTGCTCCTTGGTTTTTATGGCATTTTATTGGGAAATCCGGCCAAGTCACGGTGGCACAAGGTGTGATCCCTGACCAACATAGCTGTGTTGGCAAAAGTCCCCCGGTAGATGCAGTTAGATCGGCAAACTGAGCTTTTGCCAGGATAGCGTTGCTTGTGGGTGACAGAATATCCTATGCCAGCAAAAAATGTAGTTTTGCTGGTATAAGCTGTGTCCTCACTGGGAGTGCTTTGCTGGTATCGTATACCTGTATACTAGTATAGAGTACTGGCCAAGCACTCCCACTGTAGACCTCGGTCTCTGGAACAGAAATCTTTAGCTTGTACTTAAGTAGACCTTGTCCCAGCATAGGGCCCAAGCCTGCTGCCTTTACGCACATGAGTAGCTCCATTGACTTCAAGCTTTAAGGAGCTGACGCCAATTTATGAACTGTTTTGTTGATATTGTCTGGGATTTTGTTTTGTCTTTTTTTTTTTTTTTTTTTTTTTTTATTATTACCAGAGGTGCCTTTCCCCCAAAGCAAGACTTCATCAGCTCCTCCCTGTGGGTTCTACTTGGAGGAAGCAGTTTTAAGCTGTGGCAGAGGGTCTGTAGGAACTTCTCTGGCGAGGCTTCCCTAAGTAAGCGCTACAAATTGGCACATGCCAGGGTGTCCTGGCTATGTCCACTCCCTGCCCAGCACTGTCCATCTTGTTGCTTCTCTGCCTAACCTTGAATCTCTTCTTTCATCTTAAAGCCCTTTGCAGTGAGGGCTTGTACACATTACTACTTATGTCGGTATAACCTATGTCGCTCAGGGGTGTGAATTAGCCACCTCCCTGAATGACATAAGTTACACTGACCTAAGTGCCGGTGTGGAAGCACTATGTTGGTGGGAGAGCTACTTCCGCTGACATAGCTACTGTCTCACACAGAGTGGTTTTACTGTGCCGATAGGAGAGAGCTGTAGCACTTTTAGTGTAGACTAGCCCTGAATGAGAAATCTGTGAGGTCTCACAACACCTTGTGAGGTAGGTAGGGCTGTGTATTCAGGGTTAATAGGCACCCGAATAAATATGAAAATCTTGTTTCTATGTGTTTGTTCTTCCTGAACTATATTTTTCCTCAGAGATCAAAATAATGAGTTTCTGGTCTTAAATATTTCCACCACCTAGGAACTGAAATACCATGAGAAGGTCAGCTCTCGTGTTCTCTTGATCCACACATAGCCCCCTGAGGCATAGAACCTGAAAATCATAAACCGATACTTGAAGAAAACAATTGCAAACCTAATTTAGACTGCAAACTGTAGAAGAAGGGACTTGGTCACCTTCCTTGTCTGTAAAACAGTTAGTGTAGCATATCAGTGTATGCTGATCTATAAGAATACCTGCATGCACCCGTACCGCGAACTATGTAGGTAGGTATCGGTATCTCATTTTACTGATGGCTATAAACGAAGGCCCAATGGGAGAAGTGACTTGCCTAAAGCTTTGTCTGCATGAGAATGTTGGGAAGAAACAGACTTGAGCTAAATCAATATAGCACACTTCAACCAATACAAAGGAGCAACTTTCTTGTGTAGACAAGACACACAGTCATATAGTTGTTGGCCATACCGCCTTGGAGTGATGCTTTGCTCCCTCTAGTGGTGACTAGGCCAACTAGAGTTTGATGAGCCTGCTATAGCCTGGGCTAACAGAGGGGAATCTTTTAGCTCAGGCAGCAGAGGTTCATGTGTTAAGATTGAGACGTTGCAGGTTTGAGCCCGACTGCTGATATCCCCCTTCCATTCCCCCGTGGTGTTGGTGTTTCAGTCACTGGCAGAGCTGGAAATAAGGCTGAGGGCTCGCATTCCTCTTCTAACCACCGTGATCCAGTGTCTGTTTTCCACCTCTGACTACTATAAGCCTAGGATTCTATTGTCCTAAATTGTCAGCAATACTGTTCCTGCTCCCACTGAAGTCAATGGTGAAACTTTGGCTGACTTAATTGGGGCCACTAGTCGCACTATTATGTTGGTCTGTCCTTTTTTTGCAGCGGTTTGTAACTTCCTACCGATTTTGCATTTTGTAAAAATAGAGGGGGAAAAAGGGAAAATTCTCCACTTTGTCCTGCACATCTCTGCTGAACATTTTGCCTTTTGCCTGAGCATGGGGTGTGCATTCAAGTCGGTAGACGCTCTTCATGGAAAATGAGTATATAGTCTGTAGTATAAGTGCATCTCCAGTAGGGGTAAAAGGTCTGCAATGTGGATTAGAGAGGCACATTTTACTCACAGGCACAGTGACTGATGCTTTATAATCTTCATTCATTCCTCAAGGACTTAACTCCTCTACATGGCCCTTTGGGTGACAGACATTTCTTGGCCTGATTGAAACTCTTTGGATCCCTCCCCAAACTCTCTGGGTTGCCTTAGAATTTCCGCTGTGTCTCCTATTGATCCTGTTCTCTCAGAGCTAACTTTGCAAATGTGACTTTCAGCTACAAACCATCTTCTTGCAGTTTGACCCAGCTAAAACCGATATCTGTCTCTCAGTCTCTCAGCAGGAAGAGACTGAGGGGAGACAGCAAATTTCGGCTCCTAGAGCTAAATTGCTGTGCTCTTTAGCTGCAACCTGCGTTAAACTAATTGACGACCGGCTTTAAATATAACCCCTGATCAATCAGATTCATTGATTTATTTCCCCCCTCCCCCTTACCAAGTGCTAAGCAGCTTCCAACCTGGCTCCCTCCCCAAGAATTGCAAACCCCATCCACTGTGTAATAAAAAGGATGGGATATTTTGACAGTGCTACAATCTTATCAGCATGCTGGGGAGGAAGGAATCTCCTATATTCATATGAATGTTTGGCAACTAAGAAAAGCCTCACTCAACAACAACAACAACAACAACAACAACAACAAAAGCTGATCCATTTTCTCCGGATGTCTTTGAAAGAGGCTTACCTTAGAGACAGACTAGAGAAAGGCTATTGATTTTGTTTGACCTCCAAACAGACTGCGGTCAGTATGATATTTTCCCTGTTGGAAATGAAGCAGGGCTGTGAATTTCAGTGTCAGCGTTTGTATTGTAGCTGTGCTTTGGAGCTTTGGGTTCTTTCTCAATAAATGTCAAGTGGTGAGGAAAAGTAACACTGGAATACTCTCTGGATCTACCTCTCCTTCCTCTCTCTCCGCCAAATTGCTAGTTAAATATGACACATGTTGGGACTAGAATAACATTTAGCGGTCCCATCCACTGAGTCCCAATGCAGGTTAGCAGGTTGAACCATGAACATGAGTGACATTTTGTAATTCCCATCTTGCTTTTTCCAGGGCCATGCCAGGCTCCTTTTCAAGCTATTAATTTCTCTTCTGCACCAGTGCTCATTATAACACCTGGTGTTAGGAAAGATGCTGCAGATTTACTGATCAGGAGGATGCAACCCTGCTGCAATCTTTATTTTTTCCCTTCGGTGGAGCCTCACTAGCATTGGCCATATGGTAGATCTTGTATATTTTCCTCTCTCTCTCCCCCTCCTTTGATTATCCCCTTCCTGTATACAATAACAAACTCTCTAAGGAGCACCTTCCTGGTCTTATTAAACTCCCCCTGAGATTCTCTGCCTTTAAATGGGAAAGCCTTCCTAATTTGCACTTAGTGTCCTGCAATTAAACCAAGTATCCTATTTTTACCTCCTGTGGTACAGTGTGAAAATACAGCTAGCATTATATTTGTTAAAGAATCATATGGCTTCTTGGTAGATCTTTGCCATGAGAGGTTTTATTAAATCAACATGCTTGTTCCTTGACAACAGTCTATTGAGAGGGAGTAGTTTAGAAGAATGGAAATACATCTTGGACTACAATATTGCAACAGACCATTAAGTGAAGGTTTTGGTCAACAAAACATTTAGACTTAAAGAGCAGGGCATTTTTTTTAAAGTCACAAGCTCTCGAATGTCAGTTTCAAATTCTCCTCAGACTCTCTTTGAGATGAGGTATATTAATCTACAGATCTAACTGCACCGAGTCCTTCCCTATGTTATCTCCCCAACAATAATGCCTTATGCATGTTATGTTTTTGCTACTTTCCCCAACTCTATGGCAACAGTGACATGCATAAGTTTGCTGATTTCAGCATGGGACACAGATCAAAGAATAGCCAAGTAAACCAGTGCAGATTGAGTCAGGGTGTTGGCAGAGGGTTTGTGATAGTCAAACTTCCCCATCCTGAGGACCCCCTGTTGGTACTAGCACATGAAGTTTCTAATTGCAGCACATGCCTCGGTTCCAGTTCAAGTGGACAGCAGTTCAAATCAGCTCCAAAACCTATTCTGTCTCGTTTAGAAAAATGAGTAGTCTGCATTGTCAGCGCTCAGCTAGCATGCACATTTGAACTACCTTTTAGGTCAGGGTGAAGGTCGCTGATATGAAAGTGTAAGACAGCCTGCATTGTGACTGCCTGCAGCCTATGTGGTCTGCTGACAATTATATATCGGTTTCCAACTATAGTGCTTAATTTCCCAGAGTGAAATAGCCCTTCACCTCCCTAAAAAATAATGAATGATGGAATACGTATTCAGATAGCGTGAGCCAAGTTGAGCTGAGATTACAGCCTGTGTTATGTATGTAACTATAGTGACTCCCCAGAGGAGGGCTTTAAGGGTCCCACAGAATCTTTGTTTTTAGCCTCAAACTAAACTTTTTTTCATACTTCAGAATATTCAGTGACATCAACCTGATTCCTTTGCAAACACCTCCAATAGTTATGGGGAAGAGAGAGCAGGGTTGGCTGTAGCCCTTGCACAAACATACAGGAAAGCAGCCAACAGAGGGAGATTATGAGAGGTGATTGAATAGCTCTTAAAAAAAGGGCAAGTCTGCCTAAAGCTGTGCTGCTTTGCTGAACCGAACAGCATATGCCCTGAGAGATTCCATGCGCTGAGGAGTCAGTTGGGGGTGGCTTCAAGATTCACATTTCCAAACCTCCACCATTGCACAAGCAAGTTTTGGATATGAATCTCTTTGTGTGTGCAGATGGGCATTTGTATCTGAAAACTGGGTGATAGTATATCGAACTACCCAGTGTGCCCATGTAAAATCTCCAGGCACAGTTACCAAGGCCTCTTGGAAATGGGTCCCATATGGTTATATTGTCCTGTCAGACAGAACATGGGAAACACAGGCAAATAAACATATGTTTGCTGAAAGTTCACTTCCCCAAGTTGCTCTTCTGAATCCCCACATTATACAGTGCTTGGTAACTGTATTCATTGTCCATTATTCTTTGTTTACTGATAATACAGTAAAAAGTATCCATCTAGTGGGAGGAATAAGGGAAAAATTTGCAGTCCGACCTTGGCCAAGTCAGTTGACTTGTTCTTTACTCGAGGGATGTTATGAGATTTCATTAATTAACACAGAGAAGCACGCTAAGATCCTTGAATGACAGGGGATGTGTCCGTACAAAGCATTATTATGAGGTTCTCTAAAACGCCAATACAGAATGTTACTATATTGCAATACCTTTCACAAGACATCCACAGTACATCAGAATGAAAAACCCGGGAATAAGATGTTCTTTTCTTTAATTTCTAAATTGAAGACTGAGCAAGTGAAAAGCCTAGATGTTCTTGTGTATTAAATGCTCATAAGCCATTTCTATAAGCTGGGTACCAAAGTCCCTTTGATTCTCAGAGGTAATTGTACTTTTTAATTAGCTGAAAAAATCCTCAGCCTAGGATCTTGCTATATAAATTATAATTAACCCCTTGGCACTGGAAGTTGAGATTTCCTGCCCCGAAGCACTAATGCAAAACGCATTAGCAGCACTTAACGTCAAGCACTCTAGACCACCAGTGCCAAAGGGTCATTTTGCTACCCAATAAATACTGCTTGCACTTGGAAGTCCAGTAGGAAAATGGCAAAGAAGCTGTGGAAACTTGAGGGAATTGCGGAAGACAGGGTTTGAGGATGTTTGACCTGCTGCTTTGAGAGCTGCAAATGCCACAGCAGGAAGGACAACATTGAAAAACCTGGTGAGGAGCTGAGAGCAAGGAGAGCGACTTGTCACGGAGAGTGGTTTTTCTTAGCGGACATGGCTGGTTGACTCGCCTTGAGAATGGCCCTGGGAATGCACAATTCATACACCTAGAGTGAAATAATTGTCTGTTGCCGAGAAGGAGAAATTGCCAGACACACTTGGCTGTGCCTGTTGTATATAGAGCACACTAGCAGCAGGGGTTTGGCCACCCACTGTTCTCATTCACTGGCATCCTGTCTTTCTGTTTCCTGTTCATCCTTGCACATTTGGGGATGAATTTTAACTCTTCAAATTGGAGGGGGCCTGAAGCAGAACACCACGTCTGAGGGATTGGGATAAACACCCCAAATATTCTCTGAAACCTTGAGTCTCCAGTTATAACTCTCCCTTCTGTCCCCATGCCACCCCCACCCCCAAACCACCTTTGCTCATCGCTCACTAAGAACCTTTCTTGGAGAAGGGAGAAGCCTGGTAGTCTGCTGCTCCCTCTCTCTGGTGAGTGTTCTACTGATTTAGGATGAACTGATGGCCAGTTCACTCTTCTTTCAGCATCCTAGTCTCTTCGGGAGCCAGTAATGAAGATTGTGGTTGCTGCTTCTTTCAAATTAACTGGTTCATCTGCTTCCCCTGAACATTCAGGTTGTGAAGTTGTTATTCACTTCCCCCACAAAAGCTCTTGTATAGTGCTGTTGGCATAGATTACCTGCCATGTTCCATCCCCAGAAACCGTTTCATTTCAGCGTTGGCTAAAGTGATTTTGATTCAGATTCTCTGTAAACCATGTAGGGTTCCTAGAGGAATGCATTAAAAAATATACAGACTTATTCTAAAAGGACTCACTGTTGCTCCATCCTCTGCAGGTTCAGAAGATCGTGATCCAGTTGAACCTGTGCAGTTCCATTGTGTTAAAGGCAGAGTGGGATGTGAGGACAGTTGAGTGCAGGTGGTCCACCCACTTGCCATAGACTTCAGCATGTGGGTGTGTTAGGGAAGATCTGCAGCTGTGAAAATCACCAATCATTTGACCCTGCAGAAGTCACCAGAACCAGCAGCAATAGCAGTTGCAGAGTGTCTCCACTGCTGTTGCATGGCCTGGAAGGAGGATTCCTTCCCCCTGCTCTTGTGGAGAAGTCCAGTGAACAGCCCTGCTCCTTGGAATTGCAAACTAGGTCAGAGATTTGGCTGTCAGGGCTGCATTTTTAACATACAACTCGCCTATTTATAAAACCTCCTTGGGGTGGGGAAGAGACGCACAGAGGTGAGCTGAAAGGCAGGAGGGGAGTTCCGGAGCAGGGAACCTCCCACACTGCAACCGCACAGTTTGCCAGTGTGCCCCAGCTGTGCACAATATGAGCAGGTGAAAATGTGATCATGACTCTATCTATAATGCATTCACCCCACAGTGCACTCTCACATCTGTTACAGAGATATTTTTACACTGGTAGCCTCAGCTACATTTCAGCTGCTGAGGGCATCTTCACTTGTCTCTGCTTAAAGATCACAAAAGGGGATAAAATAACTGGGGATAATGAGGTGGCACAATAAAGGAGGAGAGAACCTGCTCCAGGGCAGTACAGCAGAGTGCTGGAGAAGGCATGTATTTCTGAGGTTGCTTTTTAAAGTGAATTATCTGCTGGTGAAAGGTTTTGGGTTAAGAGCCCTGGAGTCTGAAAGAACTGTTTATCCATGGAAGGACAGGCATAGCCTGGGCCTCGGCATTGCCAGCTTCTCACACCCTGTCTCCCGTTGTTGTGCCTTCCCTTGCTTTGAGGATAATTCCCTCTGTGAGGACTCATTTAGGTTCACTTGCAACCTCCAAAGGGTCACCTTAGTACCAAAATTTTGCCGAGCAAAAGATCAATAAGCATAAATAATAATAAAACATCAATATTTCCTCAAATGAAAGGGCCACATTTTGCTCTAACTTGCTGCCCATGCAATTGAATTGGTTTCAGCTGGGTCACACGGTGTGTAAATCAGGGCAGAATTTGGGCCTTTATTGAAAAATCCTTCACCTACAAGTGTCAAGTAGAGCTGAGCCCAAATCAAAACCCTGATCCAATCCCCACCCTGCCACCCAGAATGTCACGGAAGTTCAGAGGTGAAGGCAGATTTTCTCTGGTTTTGGTGGCTTTGGCCAGTCTCTGGGATGGATAGGATACATAGCAAACAACATACGCAGGTATTGTACTATCAATGTCCAGCATCTAAACCCAAAGAAAGAACCCCGGAGATCACTGAATTCTTTTACATTTTATAGAGACATTGGTCGTGCCTCGATAGTTAAAGATGGGTTGACTTTTGCACTTAATAGCAGGGATTCACTCTCTATTATGTATAAAGACTATAGTATATCCTCTGCTAAATTTTAGCACTTATTATCTGAGTACTGAATTAATGTGCTGAGAATCCTTAAGATTGAGTTAAAATTAGATTTAAAAGGGGTCCTTTCAGAAATTTAGCATCCTGTATCAGACCTTTTTTGTCCCAGATGATCTCAGTAATGAAGTAACAGATTCTTCAAAATTTCCATACAATTAAAATTCATCAAAAGACACTCAAACAATCATAACTCTGTCTTGTAGTGACCCCACAAGGGCAAAAATATGAACAAAATAATGTCTTTAAAAATCAATGTTCTCTAATGTGGGACCACAGATGCTAAAATTCATTAATTGTAATTGCATGGTTATTGCACAGTGCCAGAGGGCAGAGCTAAGGTTGTTTGGGTGCCTATTTTTGTTGTTGTTGCTGTTTTTAGTGTACTGAGAGAGAATTTATTTTTACCAGGTGAATAGAATAGAGCAGCTTCCACTAAAATAAGAATTTGATTCTGCTGGAAATACCCATAATGTTCCAAACTATGCAAGTCCCTAGAGAAGATGGACCCTATGGACACTGGCTCTGCAGAGGGAAATCTCCTTGCTCTTCCTTTTCGGCCCTTATCCCCAAAATGAACAGAGGGTATGTTATAATTTTTTGTCTGAAGATTACTGTAGTATATGTAGCACTTCACCACTTTCACTTATAATACATTATCCTTTACACGGCAGCAGTGTGAAGGTTAAAGATCAAGGCCGAATATATTTTCGTTTACTTTCACATCCATTTGTCATAACAAAGGCTGTTTTTAATTTTAAAAAGTGAAAAAATTCTCCCCACATTCAGTCCAGGCTGCATTAGATTATGTTACTGCCTTTTCTTCCCTGAGTTCCAGAGCCACAAGAATCCTGTTGAAGATACAGTAGCATAGTGCAACTTTCTTTTCAGCATACTTCTCACTTGCTGGGGGAAAAAAAGTTACAATGAGCCCTTTTGAGAAAATGTACAAACACACACATATTCCCATCCGTAAAATTAATCATCATAATTTCAACTTTTATTGGAGGGTACAGAGTAATAAAACCTGCTCACCATACAGAGAAAATAACATCTTTTTATATCAGGCACAGCGTGTCGCCTCAATCCAACCAATACTTTCAATATGCCACAGATTTCTCCTCATTAGCTTCAGTTTGGAGCCTTCACAAACACAACAGTGGGAGCTGGACAGACTGACTTTTTGGAGTATGTAAAGCCATTGTGGTGTTGGCATGCTGAAAGATTTATGTGTTTGCGACTCCTCGGTAAGAGGATATAGTGGTGCTAACATCACACCTACTTCATGGCTGGAGATGAGCAGCCAACCACCAACTTCCAAAGATAGACAGGCAACAGAGTTCAGAGAAAATCTGATCTGACATGAATCATTGGGCAGAACTAAGATCACTTTGAGGAAGAAGATTCGTGACGTTTACATAATTGTTGTTCTCTGTTTGTTTGTTTGTATACATCAGCATTTCTTGGTCTCAGCTGGGACTGGAAACAAAAGAGCCAAAATAGCAAGAACAAAGTTGTTCTCGTGGTATTTTTCTACCCCCATGGGGAGCAAGAAGTGCTAATGAGATTTCCAACCCAAGAGATTCAAATAGCTTGCATAAGGTTCTACCAAGCATTTGGGCCCAAATTTTAAGGTCCTTATTTACTGGTCTTCACTGAGTCCATGGGCATGTGCGTGAGCAAAGGACATTAGTTTTAGGTGCTTATTGAAGCATAATAGAACTTTGGAGGCTCATCCATCACTACTTCCAGACTCTGAAGCTGGCTGCTTTTCAATCAGTTTTCCTGTCTCTGTAGAAATACTGTCCACTTGAGTAGTATGTGGAGAAGCACGATGCCCTGTTGAGACTGAGGAATTTCAGTTTCTAAATCTTAGGTTTCACTTTCCAGGCCTGTTTCTTAGTCACAGGACAGTTGGAGGTGCTAAAGCTCAATCCAGAGATTGCTTGTCCCTACTTGCTGTTCCAACAGATTTTTACAGCTTGTGGCCTATTGCCTCACTGCTGTTCTACTGGATCTTGCTGAAATAAGTGTGTTTGGAATTTTGACACCTGTCTGGTATATTTTTACTTTAGCTGATGGTGAATTAGGTACAAAACATCTGCACGAGTTGCAGGGCTGATTCTTTATGTACTGGCCCCATTATGGTGCATGTACACCTGTGCAAAATGGGTGCAAAAGGCTATCCACTCATAATGGCAACGTTTTGCATTCACTTTGCACGTGAGTAAATGGGTCTGGGGGCTCAAGTCAGTGAACAATCAGGCCTGTAGCATGTGGCTTATAGCTTGAGCATTATCCTCAAAAAATCACTTTTAAAATTGGACCAAATCTGAAGGGCCTTACTTAGTTATTATTTTATCCTTGCTTTGGTTAAAGTAATGAGAATTTTGCTCAAGTAGAGCCTGATTAAAGGCTTCAAGTTTTAGCCCATCATGTTTAAGTTCTTCAGAAGCACTGGTGAATAGCGATAGCTTAATGGATGGGTGGGGGGATAGATCGTCTGTTTGAAGATCTATGCCATCTTTTGGAAGACAGAGGGGGTGGTTCTGAAAAAGCGTACATCTTTTGTTTCATAATTTTGTAGCTCTTCTCTGTATCCTCATGCTGGGCTGAGATGACAGCTCTCTCGGGGAACACTGAGCCAGATGCATCCCTGGTCTAAGACCATTGACATCCAGTAGAGATACAAGTCAGGTTCATCCCTTGTGTATGTTCTGATATCCGTGGTGCTGACATTTGCATTCTTGTGCTTGTGTCCTTTTATGTTTGAGCCCAAGTAGGAGAGAACATGTTTGGGATTGAAGAACATACTGGTGTGACAGATATTTGTCATAGCACTTACTACAGTACTGGAAAGCGCTCCGGTACTATGGTGAAGAGGGTGGTATAAGAACCTGAATAAAATAGAATGGAAAGTCCCATGGTAGAGATAATAGCATACTTTGACACACTCCTCCAGAGAACATCTTGCCCTTGGATGAGACCCTTTGAAGACAAGTTCTTGTAAAATATGGTCAGTGGTTTTCCCTGAGATGAGTTTAGCACAGCTCTTATTGGCTTGTTCAGAGGGAAGGTACCTGTTTAATTTATCTGGGAGAGTTGCTGCCTCAGATCTCCACTGAAGCCAATAAGATGCGTTACTTGTGTGTGAAAGTGTGTGCGGGATTGGGCTCTGACTTGATAAGCTCCCACACAAATACAAGTATGAAAAAGTCGAACCTCTTACTTTGCATTGGGATTATGGGTTCCTTAGGGCATCTACAAGAAAATCTCATTGAAACAGACCCTTTTTTTTAGGAATTCTACATCTGATTCAGAATTTCAGGGCCACTCCCTTTAAATTCACCCAGATACAGAACTGGACAGTATATTATTGGGTAAAGTCATGATAAAAAATATCAGCCCAAATCTTGGCGTCAGATGCACATTGTGATTGCTTTTTACCACTGGAGTGGCACAAATCAGCAGGAATGAACCAGTGGATCTGCCCCTGGTTTTCTAACTTAACATACACTCTGTATTAATCTTATAATTTAAGATTGCTAAATATAATGGGTGTAGGCAAGGGCTATGCACTCGGTACTTCTCTCACTTGTAGCAGTTTTACGCCAGGGTCACTCCACTGACTTCACCAGAGTTACTCCTAATTTGTACTGGAGTAAGTGAGATGAGAATCGGGTCATATAGGCTTTACCATCTGGGATGATAAATTTTGAGAAATATGCAAATATACAAATACGATTTCAATATGTGCGCAGCATAGATTCTCTCACTTGTTCAGGGCCTGCAGGTTTTATTGCTCCCCACAGACTTTACATAATGTTGGCATGCTTCCCTCTTCATTATGTCATAAATGTTAAGTGGAGACAGGGTCATTCTATCATATGTTGTGGTCATGTAATAGGATTCAACTTTTCTTGGGGCAAACTGTGTTTGAACAAATTTCAACTATTCTAAGCATGGATGTACATATGAATCCTTCCTTAGCAATCCTGGGTTTTTCATCAGAAGATATGGTCTTACAAGAAAGTAAATCTTATTTTCTACAGCTGTCATGAGGGAGAGCTAGACATGGTAGATGAGGTTTGTGGAAAGCACACTCCATCTTCGCTCTCTGCTTTAGATGAACTGAACTGGAAAGCTGCTCTCCCTTGCCGAAGTTGTGGTCAAAGTCAGACAGCCTCAACCTGAATTTATCTGTAAATCACTTACATTCGTTAACTGCAAAGGGTTTTGTGTGTTCTCCTCTAAAAATTGTTTCACCGAATTAGTAATAATTCAAGATGCTAACCAGAAAAATGTGAGATCAGGGGTCAGATTCTGGTCCCTGTGAGGGACTCTGCTGGTAAAGCCGGTTTAACCTGCCAGCTGAAGATATGTGTGAATCTCTGGGTTGCATAGATGGCTCCATGCTCCTCTTCCGCATGGCTCCTGATTCAGGGGTTGTTACTAGGGAAAGTGGGCATGGCTGCAGCAT
Source organism: Malaclemys terrapin pileata (assembly GCF_027887155.1). NCBI lineage: Eukaryota > Metazoa > Chordata > Testudines > Emydidae > Malaclemys > Malaclemys terrapin. The sequence goes on from NC_071512.1 coordinate 32,794,845, forward strand.
CCCTGCATTCTGGCCAAATCTGCCAACCCTTTGAAGGATATTGCAACAGCTGCTACTCAGAGCCACCTTGAAGCTCAAGTTGTGCTCAGGAGTCCATAAGTTAGGGAGCCACATTTGCCATCTGAACTCCAGGTGCTGATCATTTTACTGGGAGGGCCTAATAGAAGAATTGAGGTCAAAAGAGCTAATGCAATCCTAGGTTTCAAAAACAGGAGAATCTCAAGTAGGAGTAGAGAGGTTATTTTACCTCTGTATTTGGTACTGATGCAACCACGGCTGGAATCCTTTGTTCAGTTCTGGTGTCCACAGTTCAAGTAGGATGTTGATAAACTGAAGAAGGTTCAGAGAAGACCTGCAAGACTGATTAAAGGATTGGAAAATGCCTTGCAGCAATAGACTCAAAGAGCTCAGTCTATTTAGCTTAACAAAGAGAAGGTTAAGGGGTGACTTGATCACAGTCTGTAAGTACCTAGATGGGGAGCAAATATTTAATGATGGTCCCCTTCAATCTAACAGAGAAAAGTATAACATGATCCAGTGGATGGAAGTTGAAACTAGACAAATTTAGACTGAAAATAAAACATATATTTTTAACGGTGAGAGTAGTTAGTCATTGGAACAATTTACCAAGGGTCATGATGGATTCTCCATCTCTGGCACTTTTTAAATCCAAGTGGATGTTTGGATGTTTTTCTAAAAGATCTGCTCTAGGAATTATTTTGGGGATGTTCTCTGGACTGTGATGTACAGGAGGTCAGAATAGATGGTCATAATGGTCCATTCTGGACTTAGAATTTATGAATCTATGAGAGAGACTCCTCAGACATCTGGGTTTGGGGTAATCTTATTCCCATTTAAGTCAATAGCAAAATTGTTGACTTCAGTGAGCAGGTTGAGACCCTTTGTGGGTGCTTAAAGTCAGATCTTGATGAGAAACATATTTGCAAGAAGCCCAGTCCCCTCATCTCTGCTCCAACCAACTTTTCTCCCTATATTGCTAAACTTCTCTGAATCTCCTTTGCCTTCTCTTAGTGAAACTGGACAGAACTTAAGGTTTTATGATATAGGCAAGCCAAGCCTGGGCCTTTTCCATTGCCCCCTATATCTTCATTCTACCTTTCTGGCTCCCATCCTCCCACTCAAGGGAAATATTTGAAAGATAAGTTGGCATATTTTCTACCACCTTCAAATATCTCCCTGACTTAATGTTTTCTTAGCTGGAAGATAGCTTTTCAACATATATAATCCTTTTCACCTAGACATGTGAGGAATTCCACTTTCTTCCAGTGGGAGTTCTCAGGAAGGTTTAGGTTAAATGGGCCAATAAGGGAAAAGCATGTAGCAGAAGATTTTACCCTCTAAAGAATTTTTTTTTAAATATGTCAGAATATCTAACTGTCAAAGAATTTAAACAATAATACCTGATCTACAGACTGGAGTGCAGTGCTTAGTAATATAAAGATTGCAATCTCCCTACAGCGCACCTAGAGATTAATTGGGTTCAAAGCAATATGTCATGCAGGGCCGTCTAGCTGAAAAGTACAGCAGGGGAGAAACCTACAATTCTCTCTTACTGATTCCCACAGAAAATCTAGGAAAAATTCCCCTACAAATTACCTCCACCTGTTTGTGGAGACATAGAAACTTTATCCAAGAGGTATCTAAAGAAAATTTGCATTCAAGCATTTCACTGAATGTTTGTGGTGATCGAAAATTGTTACTGTCTCATGCTTGTTTGTCTGGCCTATGTGCAATGAGCTGGTAACATCAGTCCTGGTTCTGGTGGATATGTGTCCATATCACAGAAACCATCATTGTGACTGGTAGTGTCAGCAGAGAGATCAAGGCTGGAATAGGCCATCAAGACTGAATTGGCTTCTCAACTTCTAGAAATTGGACGGCCAAATTCTGCCCTTGGTTATACCATGGGAAATCAGGAGTAGCCCCACTGACTTCCATGAGGTTACATCATTGTAACTGAGAAAAAGATTTGGCCTGGTGCCAATCATTGAGACACACGGGCAAGGCAGTGTATAGAAGTTTATGCAATTATCTGTGCTTGGTCCGCATGATGGCCAAACTTCCACTGATTTCTCTGGAAGCAGGACAGAGCTTTGGTGGGTTGTCAATCCAGCATGTATCATGATCCCTAAAAAGAATACAAATAATTAAAAAACTCAAGCATGAGAAAGAATCACAGCTGTAAATCCACCTGCAGTTAGCTTCCTAAACAATAATTTTTATCTCACCTGGATAAAAGTTTAATTTCAGCTAATAACGTTTTAACAACTGAGGAGTACAAGGCTAATATTTTCAAAAGTGAGCGCCTAACGTAAGGCTTCTAAGTCCATATACCGGCACCTAAATAAACCTGACCTGACTTTTGAAACTGCTGAACACCTGTCAGCTCCCAATGAATTCAATGAGAGCGTCTGAGTGCTCAGCAATTTTGAAAATCAGGCCCCTTATTTAGGGTCCTAAATATACACTCAGGAGCCGAACTATAGGCCCCCACTTCTTAAAATCTTGGCTGAAATAACTGCTTCTAGAATTTGAGAACCCCTTTGTGGGTTTTGTTGGGGGCCTGTTTTTATTGGTATAAATGTCTCTCTTGATATTTTCCTGTCAAAGCTGCTGCTCTCAGTTTCTGTTTTGGGTACTAGTGCATGATGATGTGAGGGCACAGACATAACCTTCTGCAGCCTAGGGAGAGTAGGAGAAAAGGTAAGTTCAATTTATTTCTAAAATTATTACATTATTTTACTACATCTTTAAACTTTATTTAAATTCTTTATTTGGCAAAAAAGAGGGGGTATCATATTTTAATTAGTAGCCGTGTCAAAGGAGAGCTAGATTAATTATTGGAAATTACTCTGTCCAGATGGTTTTAATTTTCACAGCAGGGAACCGGCCTCTTGTGAAGGTGATATTTTTCAAATTAAAATCAGCCTGGATATTACTCATACATGTTGTAGTTTGAAGGTGACATGGTGTGTCCTCTGCTTTCTAACCTACGCTGCGTTCACGTCTGTGTTCTGCCCTAGTGAAACAATCCTTTGGATTAAAAAGGTGTAGGTTGCTTATCTCCAAAATTAAAGCCATCAGAGGGGTAATAGGTGACTGAAGGAACTGGTAATGGGATATGAAGTCTTTTCATTGTTAGGTTGCCCTTTTGAATTCTCAAACCAAAGTGACCAAGAGTTGTTACCTGATGGTCAGCATCACACTTAGTAGTTTTAACAGAGGCTCCGAGAACTGAATGGACACAGAGAATGAATTACTTTCTAGCCCACAGAGGCAGTGCTTCCAGAAGAAGGTTGAGGCATGCTGTCGATGCGGAGGTATTGCTGTTGCCTATGTCCACCCTGGTCTGTAGATAAATGGAGGACTTCAGTCTCCAGAGCTTCCACGTATGCTATTTTCTGGTCCCCTAATTGTTCACATATCTGGGCAGGGTTCCTCTGAGGGGTGTCCAAACCAACTCCTTGGACACCTTCTTGGAGCAGTGGGCATTATCTGGGGTTCCCTGCCTGGTGTCCCCTTCTGGATCCCTTGTTTTGACCCTGTGACCTGCACCCCTGTCCTTGTTTGTTCTTTTTTGTCTCCCACAATGTCAATTTCTGGTTTCCTTGGCCCCTCCCTGACCAAATGGGGTGGGTCTTGGTGCCCACCCTCTCAGTTGAGGGGGGGTGTCCAAATAATCAGCAGTAGGTTGACCCACCAGCCCCAGTGATCAAGTAGGTTGTTTTCTTAGACACTGAAATATATATAATACACATACATGTTATATCCATCTGCTGTTAGACACTTAAACAATAATTCCTCTCTGCCTTGATATAGGTTTAATTTCACAGGATACCCTTTTAACAAATGAAGAATCTAAATAAATGTAAGCATCTGTTGAACATTTGGTAATCGTAAGAATCAAAATACCAAAAATCTCATCTCTGTCTGAGCTGCAGAAAGAAATCTCCATTGAGGGTTAAAGTTTTGTGATATTTACACTACTGAAAAAGCCAAATTCTGACTTTACAAGTGGGAAAAATATTAATGTGCTTAAATGAAACAAACTCCTATTTCTATCCCCTTGGTAAATCCTTACAGTGAACATATTTGATCTTAGAGGGTTTTACAGTTCTGAAATATGAAGGTCAAAAAGAATGTGACTTTCTGTAGCACAGATCAAACATTCTTCAATGTTTGGCCATAGCTGTATTTTTAGGGTAAGATTTAGTTTGTATGAATTTCCAGTACAGGGCCCGGGTTTCCATGCACTGACATTTAGACATTCTCAGATTATATTTCTATCATGTCCGCTTTCTATTCTGAGCTCTAGAGATGGGCCTGGGCCAAAAGGCCAGATCTGAACACCCCAAACTTTTTGGGAGGATGTTTTGGCTTTAACCTTGGTCCTGATCTGAATGTTGCAGCTGGCCCCTAACTCTGTAATGAAACAAAATGAAATTATTGGATCCAAATGCCTCCCCATTGTGGGGGTGGTTGTAGCGATGAGTTGCAGGCCTGGATGCCAATTTTGGCCCATCTCTGACAAAAAACCTGTGATATGGCAAGTGGCATATTAACTCAGGACTGCACAGAGACAAAAACCATCCTCCACCATGGAGGCAGGGCCAGGGAAACTCTGCACTCCAACACGGTGACCAGGTTAGATTGTGTAAGGCATTAAATGCCCACCCTGTCACGGGCAGGGTTCTAGGCTCTGCCCCACAGGATTTTCACAATGGTAGTTGGTGGGCTCCTGAGTATGCCAGGGGATGCATACAGGACTTTTAAAGAGCCAGCGTCCTCATCAAAAAAGGCACCAAAGCAATGGGTACAAATTTGCTCCCTATTATTGGTTTCAGTGAAATTGCCACACCCTGAAGGGACCATGAAAACCAACTGCCCTTTTGTCTGTCTCGGTTAGGGCTGGCACACCACACGTTGGCCTGTGGTAAAGAATTTAGTTTTCACTTTGCTGTTAATGGCACCATTCCTGAGAACGTAATTCACATGACGTTTTACGGGGGGACTCCCCTCCCTACACAATAATAATAATATAACTTTGTTAATCTGGGCAGTAAAAGTGTGTGTGTGTAAATTCTCAATTACACTGATGTAAATCTGGGGTAATCAGATGAAGTCAGTAGCATTATTTTAGATTTTATACCAGTGTAACCAAGAGCAGAATTCAGCCTGTGGTAAGGTGTGTGGGTTGGTCGGTTGTGTATGTGTGGTGTTCCCCCCCCCCCCCCCCCCCATATGGACTGTGTCTTCATTTAGTGATCCAGGTGGACATAGGAGAACTTCTTGACTTACCTCATTCATGCTATGACTTGGTCTGACTGTGATGGTAAATGCCTTTCTTTCTTCTTCCTTTTACAAGCCCAGCTTCTAGTGGAAACAGACACATTTGGCAGTCAAGTCCGGATCAAAGGGAAAGAGACAGACTTTTACCTTTGCATGAACAGGAAAGGCAAGCTAGTGGGGAAGGTAAGTGTTTCCTATTAATTCATTTGTAACATGAGCATTACCTTTAGCAGTGACTGCGAAGCCGTAATGATGTGTTCCGAACTTTGCCTGTCAACCCCAAATGAAAAGCAGGACTTGAGGAATGTGGAATTTTTAAAGCAGTCCATCCCTTTACCAACCCTTCCCCCACAATAAAATAAAGCAGCCAACCACCGGGATTTTATTACTGATGCCTTGGGTATGCACAGGTTTCCATTTTACAGTTGCATAGATTGACAAAAGATGTATGCATCTCAAAAACAATTGAGCACTCGCATTACATGATATAAATCTCTTTTACCTTGGTGGTAAAAAAAAAAAAAAAATGTTAGGAACATGTTAGGGAGGTTAGCAGTGTAGTGCCTGTTTTAATAACAAGAGTCAGAATATACTGTAGCAAAACTAATATTGGAATCTGAACATCTTATTAGGGCTGGGCCCCATGGTTCTAGCATTACAGGAATATTTTATTACTTTGGATCCCAGCACAATAGAAGCATGTAACAAATTACACATATTTGCCTGTGTAGCTTAACGTCTTTGCTGAAGTCATATTTTTTTTAATGCATTAACTTGTTTTTGTAACTTACATGGATTCTTTGTATTGCTGGTGAATCCAAAGTTAAATAATTGGGCAGGAGGCTGTCAAAGTTAAATACCATCAAACGCACATAAAAAGCACTCACCCTGTGTACCACATGAATTAAAACACTGGCTATCCCTGTGGCAGTGAAAAAGGGAAGCTGAGTTTTTTGCTTTGAGTCAACAAAGACACTGAAAACCATATTCCCAAATAGAAACCAGGTGTCATAGCCACTCTGGTGAGATGTTATGTACTACGGTGGTCCCAGGAGTGACACTTGGGGGGAGGGGGGAGTCTTTTCATAGTGTGCTCTCCTGTATCTTTACTCATGCAAGTAAAGGCTACTTTAAAGACTGATGTCTACACTACCTCGGTAAGTTGACCTAAGCTACGCAACTCCAGCTACGTGAATAACGTAGCCGGAGTTGACGTAGCTTAGGTTGACTTATGCGGGGTCCTCACTATGCTGGGTTGATGGGAGACATTTTCCTATTGACTTACCTTACTCTTCTCGTTTGGGGTAGAGTACCGGGGTCGACTGGAGAGCGATCTGTGGTCGATCTGACAGGTCTTCACTAGACCCGCTAAATCAACTCTGATGTATCGATCCCCAGAGTGTCAATCCGGAGGGTAGTGTAGACATAATTTTCAAAAGCACCCATTAATTCTGGGTGCCCAACCTAAGACGTTGACAACCTGATTCTCTGAAGTGCTGCGCACTGGGATTCCATTTTAAATCAATGGGATTTGTAAATCAGACCTAGATGCTGGATTCACCATTGCCCTTCACCTTGAGAGGAAGGATCATTCAGTGGTTAAGGCCCTGGCCTGGGATTTAGCAGAACCACATTTGATTCTCTGTTCTGGCACAGATGTGTTGTGTGACTTTGGAGAAGTAACACGAGGCCATAATTTTTAAGGTATTTAATCGCCTAAAGATAGGTGCTTAGTGGGATCTTCAAAACCTCCTAAGGGCCAATGGGAGTTAGGTACCTACGTGCTTCTGAAAATCCTACTTGGCACCTATCTGTATCTTTAGGTGCCTAAATACCTTTAAAAATCTGGCCCTTAGCCTCTCTGTGTCTCAGTTCCCCATCTGCATGGTGAGGATAACAACATTGTCCTGCTCACGGGGAGTCTTGTGGGGATAAATACGTTAATGGCTGTGAGGTGTTGAGATACCACAGCCGTGAGGGCTGTGTAAGAATCTATGGTAGATACATGTAAAGTGACTGTGAAACTTCACCATTCTGCTTCAGTGGTGTTTACACTGGTGAAAATGACCATACATAGTGCAGGCAGCAACCAATGAGCCGTAGGGATCTTAAGTGGGATACCCAGAAACAGGCTTGTCAGATGCCACTTTTGAAAATTTAGGCCTAAGTCTTTTTCAGAACCAGTCCCTCAATTTGGCTCATTGGGTGTGAGTCAGGACAATTATTTAGCTTGTTCTCTTCATGTAATGTGATGTTTCAGTTTCTCTCAATGTGCTTTTCATGATGTTAAGCTGGCAAACAGCTCATTTTAAAATAAATCTTTTCTTGTAAATATCATATCTGAGCCTTCCTGCCTCACGCCGGTAAAGACCCAGATTGCTGACAAGTTCATAAAACATGCCGCCTTGAGCAGGAGGGGGCATTGAACATTCAGTTTGGAAGGAAAATGTTCCAGACGCGTTGCCCATATTAACAGCTTCTCAAGAGCACAAACGAAAATAACAGCATGTCTTCTTGATACCAAAGAGTGTGGTTTTAATTAGTATCATAGTTTCAGCTCTTTTTGTGGCAAGAGTTTGAGGGAGTGCTTTTTAGACTGAATGCTCTAAACAGCTAGTAAGCCCCAAGGAAAACGTTAGATAAAAATTCATGCCTGGGCTAATGCAAATCTCGAAGTACATTCTGAGAGGAAATACGAAGCACACGATGATCATTTTGCAGTTGCCCCAGCATGTCCATCTGGCAATAGTGGAAATTTGAGGCAAAACTGGTTCTTTTTCTCTACTCGTTTCCTATTGCCTTACACTGCATAATCCATAACAATACCAACAGATGCCATCTGGCTTTGTTCTCCTCCTCAGTCAGCATTTTTGGATTCTCCCCAGTTGAAAACCTGCTTTGAATTTAGTTCTTTTTTGTTTCCCATAATCACCTACAAAGGGTATTACAAATCGGAGCAGGTTGTTGTTATTCGCAGCTGGAACGTCTGACGAAAGTGACCATTTCAGAAACTGGGCTCGTTCCCTACCTTGGAGCTAGTTATGTTGCAGGCAAACAGATTAATCCTCAGGGTTCAAAAGAGCAGCCTTCATTTTTCTTTTTCATCGACTCATTTACATCTGTGCCAGCTCTTCTGAGTCAAGGCTTCCAATGGCGCTTTCTCAGCAGCTCAAAATCTGGTGTTTGCAGTATTGGTCTCCCTTCCTTGTTTCAGAGGGGTAGCCGTGTTAGTCTGTATCAGCAAAAACAGCGAGGAGTCCTTGTGGCACCTTAGAGACTAACACGTTTATTTGGGCATAAATTTTCATGGGTTAAACCCACTTTTAGCCCATGAAAGCTTATGCCAAAATAAATTTGTTAGTCTCTAAGGTGCCACAAGGACTCCTCGCTGTTTTTCCTTTCTTGTTAGTTATTCCTTGTGACTTCACAGCTAACGTTGGCCAAAGGTCTGAAAAGTGTCACAGGCAGGATTCTAACTCTGTTGTCACTGCAGGCCGCTTCTGGGTTTTCCAAGATGCTGACCCACTACCTCCTAAGTCCAATGTATGAAAACTGGAGACTAAGCAAGTGCTGGAAAGGGAATGATTGTTTTTCTGTTACAAGTGACCTGCGCAGCAGAAAAGCAAATTGAATTGTGCATGCTTTCTAGTTGCTGCTTGATGTTGTGTAAAGAAGGCCTAATCGGGTTTTTATTTGGTTGGTTGGTTTCAAATATTTGTTTTCTGCTTTAGTTATTTGTTTATTTTACCTTAGAAACAGCATGTCTTAATTTTCCTGTTTTTACTAGAGGTGTCTGTGGCCTGCTGACGAGCTAAGTGGGATTATGGCATCACAAGGAAAGAGCAATTTAGGTGGAAGGGAATTGTTAGTTTTGTTTAAAACTTTGTTTTCTGTTTGTTTTTTGTTAATGCCCATTTATCTCAGGCTTCTGACCCACACTTGGGAGAAGAGCGCTCTATGTGAAAGATTTAACACTCCGGCCCATACAAATGAAAGCTGAGAAAGTTTCAATTCCAGTTCTCTCATCAGCTAATTTTAGTAATCTCTCCTAGTTTTGGGATTTTCATATTAAATAAATCTAGTTTCCTATGTGTTCCAGACAGGATGATAACCAATGGATAATATCCATTATTTGTTCTGACTGGTTTTCTCTCTCACCAGTGTGCACACTGGTGTATGTGTATGCACATGCACCCCTTCTCTTTCAGACTGACTGTTAGTTGTAATGACACAGTAGCATCAGAGACACTCTGATTTACATCAGTTGACAATCTGGCCCAATTATTTTAGATGCTGCTTAATTCCATGCCTTGTGGCTAACCGGATGCTTAAGGGTTCAATGTTTTTGCTATAATTGAATTTTCTGTGTGAGAGAGGTGAGGCCTAGTAGTCTGTGTGCAGGATCTCCTGAATTCTAACCCTGACTCTGACAGTGCGTGTATCCATACTGGAGCAGAAGATGTAATTTCCAGCTTGGGGAGATATACCCATGCTAGCTTTGATTGAGCTAAAAATACCTGTGTAGTCCTGGCAGTGTGAGTGGCGGGATGAACTGGCAGCCCCAAATACTTGCCTATGTTTTCAGATAGGGCCATCTTGGGGGCAGGTACCCACTCTCACCGCCTGTGGGCTCGATCAGAGCTAGCACAGGTATGTCAATCTGAGCTGGAAATTACACCTCTAATGACTCCCACTGGGGCCTCAGACAAGTCGTTTTTCTTTCTGCTTCAGTTGCTCTAGCTCAGAAATGGAGACACTAATACGTATAACATAGGAGCTTCATGAGACAATGTTGGTAAGGGACTTTGAAGTTAAGTGCTAAGTAATATTCTGTGTGCAATAAAGACTACAAAATCTTTACAGCAGGGCATGGCAGACAGTCATGCAAGCCAATCGCTGTTGGTTTGTACACCGCTAAGCATCTTGGAGGTGTTGTGTTGGTGCTGAGAACTTGAATTTTCATTTCAAAATGAGCATTGTAGACAAGGCTCGTCACGCCAGGCTCCACCAGCTTGCTACCCAGTGTTTCTTCTGCTGCAGAATTAGGTGCTATATAGAATTTGGGGACACTGATGTTTCCCCTTTGCTCCCCCATAAGGAAGTCCATGCAGCGGTCCATGGTTATGCAGCATACACGTGATTGGTTAGCCATATGGATGTCACCCTGGGAACAGAATTCATGAGTTGGGCAGTGCATCTCCTGGAACTCACAGACAACATGGGTTCATGTTCTAGAATCTCCCATGAACAACAGCCTGGGTCCATTCTATCTGCACCACTGTAAGGCATCTAGTTTCTGCTCCGTTCCAACAGGTACCTGTCCCCAACTGGTGCCCTAGCTGCCCTCCCCCATCCCCTCCTAATCTGAGGTGTCTTCTGGAAGATGGTGGTCTGACTTCCTCCTCCCACTTCCTCTCTGGGACAGAGGCCCCATCATGTGTTGTTCAGGGGTGATGGGTAGCCCTTCCACTCATTTTACAGCTTCCGGGAAGCGGTCAAATGAAACCACTGTGTTTCCCCCATCCCAAATCTGTAAGAATCTCTGGGGTGGGAGCTCTCCCATCAGGCACTTACTCAAGCTCCAGTGGCAGCTAACTCTACAAAACACCCATTGACAAAAGCTACTAAGGGCCTCAGAATTTGGCCGAGTGGGAATTCTGCCTGAGTAAGGAATAAGTAGATACCTCAGGATTTGGCTCCCTTTCAGCAAGTGGGGATTGGGATTGTATGACATTGTGGGCTAAAAAGAAAATGTAAGGTCATGCCCTAACAAAATCTCAGACCAATTACATTAACTCAGCTATTTACTAAGAATACAACATATAATAAGGTGCAACATATCCGTATTGTACAGTTCGCTGTTGTGCGCCAAACTAGCACTCTAACTTTTACCATAGCGCTCTGAGTTTTCTTTTAAAAACCACAAGGACTTGAAATTCAAACTCCCCAGGAAATCACCTTAATATTTTCAATATTTCTTGAGATAAGTTTGGAATTTTAAGGGTTTTCTTTTATTTCCCCTTTCTGTATCTTTTATGGACAATTTCCACCTCCTACCCCCTGTTCCTATTAAAGGGTATAAAATGCAGCCACTTGAATGGTCTGAACTTAAACTCACTCTACAATAAAAACAGATGAAGCAAAGTTTTACACTACATTCAGGCCTATACTAGGAAGGCTTTGCCAGTATCGCTCTACTGGTGTATTATACTGCCAAAGTGTTCTTAGCGTGGATGCAGCTTATAGTGGCAAAACTCACAGTTTTGCTAGAATAGCTTATTTCAGCCCCCTGAGCAAAATAAGCAATACTAGCAAAAATCTAGTTTGCTGATCTAACTCTGTCTGCATTAGGGGTTTTGCCTGCACAGTTGGTCAGAGATCACACCCCATCATAGCCCTGACCGACACAGCTTTGCCAGCAAAAGAAGTTTGTAATGTAGACCTGGCCTAAGAAACTTACCATTTTCTTGTGGCTTTCCAAACCAATTTAATGTTACCAGCATGTTGCTAATACCATATGGGAAGGATCTCTGTATTTTTGCAAACTGTTGCTTGATGCCAAAGACTGTTTTGGCAGAGCTTTATCACTGACTCCTGCCAGCAGTGGTCTTTAGGGGAAAGTAATAATTTGGGGTTGTTTACATTACAGCAAATGTAATGGGGGTTTCTTGAAGTGTGTGTGTGTGTGTGTGTGTGTGTTAAAACGGGAAGGTTGGGGAAAAAATAAATCCAACGGCATCAAAGAGTGAAGGTGTTGGTTATTGTCCAGGTATGCAGTCCTGGTTTACAGGAAACGGGGTGTCTTCTTTTACAAGAACTTCAGTGGAACTCTCCATGCAGGGTGGGAAAACCCCTGCAGGAAAAAAGGAATTTTTTAAGGGCCAGGACTATCTGGTGGGAAATACAGGATGGAGTTCTTAAAAGCACTCAGCACTGGCCTACCTGCACCAGAGGGAGTCTTACTACTGACTTCTTTGGGAGCCTTGGGAAAACCCACCCATAAAGCACAGATTAAATAAAAACACTATGTCACGGTAACATTAAGGGTCTGATTTAAATAGAGATGAAGAAAGATTCCAAGGTAAGGTTGGAACTGTGCCCTTAACTCACCTGAATGTGCCTATGCAGCACGCATGGTGCATGATTCCCCTCTGCATGTCTGCACTTCAGATCTCTTCTCTGCAAAGGGATTCTCTGTTGCCAGTCAGTGTGAGTTCTGAGCATGGACCAAATGCAGAGGGTGCCACAGAGAGCTGCGGGGCCGATTAAAAAGGTGTGCATGTGGCAGTGGAGAATTCTGCCCGTAGACCTAGAGCTGTATCGAACTCTGCCCATATGCTTTGCAGGGGTTTGTTGGGCAAACATTTTCCTCCCGGTTCAATGTGCATCAGATTTGCCCCCCTGAGTTTGGGATTAAAACTGACCCCAAACTTCAAAACGATGTGATAATCAAAACTATCAGATTTCACTTGGCTTTGGGTCAGAACTGCAAATTTCACAAGGTTTTGACATTAAACAGTCAGTTTTACCAGGTTCACTCAGTCCTGGACCCAGGCTCATTCAAAAGCCCCATAAACCCTAGCAATTCCTGGGCTTAGCACTGAGCTTGCTACAAAACCAGAACCAAGGAGTGTTTGATGGAATCTGAACTTTAATCTCATACATTTTTTTCAAAGCTCTCTTTTGTCATGAACTGTCCTGACTGGCACTTCCTTCAGAGGCCAGGCTTGGCAGGGTTTTAAATTACCTGGCTTTTGTGAGTTTCAGTCAGGGCCCTTTTTGAACTGTAGTGTGATTCTTCATATTCAATGAGATTTGTTCTTTAAGTGAGCTGCTCCTGGCCCCTCTCCCTCCTCCTTTCCTTTCTACACTGTCTTTACACTTCTCTTCCTTTCCCATTTTAATTGTCTGTGTAGACACCCCAAATGCCCTTGAACTCTGAGGAACTTTGGATGTAGAACTCAACTGCAGTATTGCTAACTCAGACTGTTCAAAGATCATGAATCTGGCTTCCCAAAACCATGAGATTGGCTTAAAAATGTTGAGATTTGAACAAAAAAATATTTGGGTTTTTTCTTCTTACTCAGGTCACATTTTCAGACTTTCCTCTGCAGCCATGAGGGCAAGAAATGTACTCTTTTTTTTTTTTTTTTTTTTTTTTGGTCAAAATAAAAGTGAAATTTTCAAGCAATCACTTGATTCCAGAAGCTTATGATAAGCTCATGAGAATTGGCAACACTATGAACTTCATAGTTTCCCCCAGTCTGAGCTGAATGCTTGGGTAGTTAATAAGTGCACTGCCTTCTCTCCAATCAGCCTGATTTCTGAATGCTTCTAAACATTACACACCTCCCACCCCACCCAAGTTCTACTGGAGCATTTTGTGCATCCAGAACAATCAGAATTAAATTGGAATGTTTCTTTCATTGATCACATGCTAGCTCAAGGTACTGTACATCCCAAAAGTGAGATGACATAGTACATTGCAGTGACTCCTCCAAAATGGTAGGAGTTTATACAAATAAACTGGATCTTTAGGGTATTAACATTTGCAAGTAGCAGTGGTTCTTGTCATGGATCTATATTTTCAACCATCTTTTTGTCAGAACAGCTCTGATGTTGGCCATACAGTTGGATGAAGAGAAGGAGGTTGTTTGAGGCACAAGGAGGTGGAGTATTTCTGAGTATAAGGGGCAGTGTGGAAAGAGGCATGAAGATGAGAAGTGAAGATACAAACAGAGCATGTAAGAGGGATGCTTGTAAGGAAATGAGAGCAGAGATCTCGACAGAGGCAAGGCTGTGCTGGGTCACAGAGGGGAAATCTTTGAGCACTCTGATGCAGAAGGTGAGATGAAGTAGGTGGAGGGATTCCAGGAGAGGAGTCACATTGTCAGACTGTTGGGAGGAGAAGAGCAAGGGAAAGACAAGGAGAGACCAAGATGTGGACAAGGGTTTTAATGGCCAGGATGTGGGAGAAAGGTTGGATTTTTTTGCAAGGATGTAGAGGAAGAAGCAGCAGGACATGGGAGGAGCCTGGATGTGGAAAGAGAGGAGATAGGGAGAGCAATGGCAGTGATATTGGTAGAAGTGGGTGAGGCAGAGCATGGGAGGAAAGAAGAGGAAGTTTGAATCTGAGATGACCACGGGATTTCTAGGGGGAGGTATCAGAGGCACTCGGATACACATGATAATGGTACAAGTCAGAAGAGAGTGAGAAATCTTGCTATTCTATGTAATAAATGGACATATTGGCATAAGCAGCTAAAAGTTGCTTTAATTCCATTGGGGCCCAGACTCTGCCCTGGGATGAATATCTGTGACTCTTTTAAACCAATTGGTGCCAAGGCTCTGATGGCCCAGTTTAGCTGACAATCTATAATAATCATGCCATGGGTTGTGAAAAGAATAGCATGCTGGATTTACATATGTAGTCTCACTCGCGTTCACCGATCTATGGAGCATTTAGTTTGTAATATTCAGAGGATATGTATTGTGCACACATTTTTAGTGTTCATTCTGTCTGGTTTTGGTCACAGATTTCATACATGGAAGTTATTAAGCATATGTAAACACCCCCTTAGTTGATGCAATTGGATTCAAATTTGGCTACTTTGCCAGGTAGAACGTTTTCAACGTTAGACACTGTCAGCCTGACATGTATAACAATAATGTAAATATTTAAGATCTGAGCTAAGCTGCTTTACATTACGTTCAGTTTATATTGCCTTCAAAGCACTGCAGGTTAATACAGATAGATACTCTTGGGCAGACTGGGGGCAGGAATTTTTTTACTTCAGCCAAACTATGGGCAAAATTTTCCTCCTGGTTCCATATTTTGGGTTGCTTATCTGCAGTCTGGAACTCAGCATTGGGTTTTATGAATGCGGCTTTCTTTGATTTCAGTGGGAACCCTTCATGTGGAACTGAATTTGCAATATAACAGCACACAGGGCAATGTACAGGGCAGCTCAATGGTCTAAAGATAGTCTGAATCACATTTTAAGTGCATATCAAAGTCTCTGCCTATCCTAGGTGTTTCAATAGTTACTACAGTGATAGGCTCTAAGTACTAGAGTGCTGGTACCCAAATGCTTTTTTTTTTTTTTTTTTGAGTTTTCACTCTAAGCTAGAGCTAAATATCCCTATTGACAGCCATTTACTCTGTTATTTTTTTTTAAAAAATATTGGCATTGGAATGAGAAGTGACGTACATCAGATTATATAAGAAGGAAACGTTTTCATACACTGTGGTTACAGAGTCCACTTCCCAAAGCAAGAGCAGTACAACTGGCCACCAAGCAGAGTGAACTATGCAAGTTACTTAGGGCCCAGTCCAGATCCTTTGGAAGTCATTAGAAAGACTCAGGTTAACTTTGCTGGGAGTTGGATCTAGCGCATAGTACGAGTTTTAGGGGATCTTTAATAATGTAGAAAAAGTAGTAAACAGGAAATAAAAACGAATAGGAATAATAAAAGGTAGGAAGAAGGGGAAGAAAGAGAGAGGGAGCTCCTGCAAAGCTGTAGCACAGGTCTGAGTTGGGGAGCACAGCCCAGAGGGAGGTGGGGAACTGTTTGTAAAGCTTAGCTTGGAAGCTCAAAGCAGTTGTTCTTTCCTTCTTTCTCTCTCTCTTGTTGCTATGTTGTTTTAGTTTCTTTAGCTCTATCTGTGCATCATACTCTTCCTGTTTGAGAGACGCTGGAAGGCATCTTTTCATGCTTTGCTTGTGAGAGAGGTCCAGATATCAGCTGCTTGGGAACACCAGCTCACTGGGGCCTGATCTTGCTCCCATTGAAGTCCATGATAAAATTCCCATTGATTTTTGACAGGAGAACGATCAAGGGAAGGCTGCTGGTAGGGACATAATGGGCCAAATCCTCAGATGGTATAAATCAGCATATACTCTGATTCCAGTTCACACTAGCTGAGGAACTGACCCATTGATTCTTCAGTTCTAGTCCATTGCTAGTCTTCAGTCAGTTGAGTAGTAAGGGATAAATATTTTGATCTCAGTTTTCTGTTTTATTCTGATGTCTGTTGTGCTGATTTCTAAGGAATTTCCTTAGCAAGCTCAATATTGTCCTCGGATAGAGTTTTTAAGTGTTCATTTCCTATCTCAGGTTGAAATTTGCTTGCAGGCTAAATCTCACAGTATCATTCCTTTACCTCTGCCTCTTTTATTGATCTGCAATCGGAAGCTGGCTGAAAACCCTTTTAAGAGAAAATATTTGATCTCAAAACATTTGAGTTAATTTAATATCTTCATATGCTCAGGGAGCAACTTTCACTGTAAATTCCTAATGGTCTGGCCGTCATATTTTTCTTAGGCAGCAGCTGAGTATGTTGTACCCTTACCATGGCTGTGATTCTGAAAAGCTTCTTCTGAATGCCTCTTCCTTCTGTTGGTGCAGGTGCATGGTTCCTGTTTAATGCAGACCATCTCTGCATCCAGGAGAGCATTGGGGTAGGGTTGGGAGGATATTTTAGCCGCTAAGGAAGACTATTTTGCCCATGTTGAAAAAGGATATTCCTGTTCTTTCAGATCAAATATTGAGATTAAATTATTTACTACAAATTCAATCAATCCCTTTCAGGATGGAGACATTCACCCCTGAGCAATGGGCAGTGCAAGACACAGTTTAAGTGGAATGGAAGTGTTGCATAAGTCTTGCATTGGGTCCCTGCACAGGCGTGAATTTCACCCACCCAGGCACGTGGGTTTCCTGACCAGATAATCACCACATTCTCCCAAGCACAATTTTTGTTTCTTCTTTGTATTTAAGCATCTTCCAGGTTTTCTGATCCCCCCCCCCCCCCAGAATGCAAATGAAACTATTTGGTGACACTGGGTAAATGCTGTGACGCATTAACTTGTAGGAAACAGGCAGAGCAAAGCACTTCTCTATCACCTTCCAGAAGAGGCAGCTAATGAGACACGGGTTGTGGTGAACCTCACTGTTGTCCATGGACTGCTTCTGCTTGGCTCTCTGGAGTGTTCTTGGAAAGTGAAGTGAGGGTCTCTTACGAGAGAGTAATTTAGAAGGGAGAAATTTAATTTACCATCTAACCACTGCAAAAAATGACTCGGTTGGTGAGGCAATTGCAAGGCTACTTTTAAGCACAGAAGATATTGCTAAAAAATAGGATTTGTCCTAGGCAATTTCCTATGTTGTATTTTGTTATGTAAAGAAAGGTGGTAGGTTTTTGTAAAAGGTGATAAAGTGCTTGCATTTGCTATACACCTCCATGTCAACAGAAAGAACTTTGTCATTTACAGACTGGATCAGCTGTTGACATTATTTTTTAAGAAAGGTACCCAATTCGGTTGCGGGATTATTTCCTTTCTTCATCCTTATGAGCTGAAACACACAGATCTGCGACTGCCCTGCAGACAATCAGTAACTGCCTGTGCTGAGGCTAAACCCTACCCTGATATAAACTCAGGTGCCAATCATGTCACTAGGATGTTAAGCTGTAATTTGTCCCTTTCTGCATAGGATTGTGTTACTGTAAATGGAATCTTATAATGTACAAAGCCAATTTCTATGTTTATTCAGTATGAAGCCTAGGATTTGCCAGACCAGACCACAGGTCCGCTGAAGCCAATGTTCTGCCTCTGGTCATAATCAATACCTGATGCTTCAAAAAAAGTGCCGTACACCCCACCCCATCAATATATTTAGCCAAATAGGTCATATTCTATGTGGCTGGGTGGAAATTACTTCCCTACCCTTGAAGGTAATCATTTTACATCCTGAAGCATGAGACTCAATTAGATCTATTATGTTAGCATACATAGATACAGATGTTAAGGGTCATGAAATTATCCTGACCTTTTGCAACCCAGCTAGGGTGTTTGATTTGATGGACTCCTGAAGGAGTGATTTCCACAGTTGACTACACTCTGTATAAAATCAGAAGTATTTCACTTCATTTACTCCTTCTGAATTTTGAATTAATTAACTACGTAAAGTTTCTATTTATGGCACAGGGCAAAAGAAGGAAGTGACTAGTTTTATTATTATTGATTATAGGAACCCTTAGCACTCAATTAGAATGCCTCCCCTTCATACTTCTGAATTCAGCAATCAAGTTCACCTGCAAGACTCCTTTCCAAGTGAAGCAATCCTAGATTTGCTCTTTCACATACATACATCCTATCATACTGCTAATAATAACCTGCCATGATGTTAGAAAGGATGACCTTGTGATAGAGGTGATGGACTGGGAGTAGGTCCTGACTTTGCCCCAGACTGCTCTGTGTGACCCTAGGCAAATCACTTAACTGTTATGTGCCTCAGTTTCTCCATCAATAAAATGGGTTTAATGATACTTTAAAGCTCACAAGGGTGCTAGGTGACTTAATTTGTAAATATTAGTGAAAAATTTGAGATCTTCGGATCCATTGAGATCCTTAAGTAAAAGGAGAGTTTAAAAAAAAAAAAAAAAAAGTAACCATCTTTTCCTTCTCCGGACCTCTTCATTTTATTCTGTACTTTCCTTAAGATGTGGTGATCAAGACTGGACACAGTACTTCAGTGCTCCCGGTATGGGTGTGTATATCCCCCAATGCATATGCACAAATCAGGAGTGTACATGCACACATACAGCTGTGCTTGTGTGCACTATGAGGGTGTGTGTGCGCATGACTATTTAAAAAGTGGGCCCCAAATCAATATGTGCTCTTGTTCAAAATAACATCTTCGCACCATACTTTATATCAGGGGTCGGCAACCTTTCAGAAGTAGTGTGCCGAGTCTTCATTTATTCACTCTGGTTTAAGTTTTCGCGTGCCAGTAATACATTTTAACATTTTTAAAAGGTCTCTTTCTATAAGTCTATAATATATAAGTAAACTATTGTTGTATGTAAAATAAATAAGATTTTTAAAATGTTTAAGAAGCTTCATTTAAAATTAAATTAAAATGCAGAGCCCCCCAGACCGGTGGCCAGGACCTGGGCAGTGTGAGTGCCACTGAAAATCAGCTCGCATGCCACCTTCGGCACGCATGCCATAGGTTGCCTACCCCTGCTTTATATTATTTTCCATTGCCTTTGTAAGGCAGTTAGACATCCTATATATATATATCATTAACTACTGCAGTGCACTGGCGGTCATCTTTATTGAACTGTCTGCCATGACTCCCAAGTATTTTCCTCCGAGGACTCTGCAAGTTCAGAGGCCAGTAAATTGGAGAAAGTGTTTGTGAAATCGAGTAACTCTTGGCATACAGTTACAGATGTATATGGTCTGATTTACAGTGCTGTGCAGCAGCTGAAATTGCATTGCATCAAGAAGGATCTTTGTGGTTATGGTTTCAGGATTCCTTGGCATAAATTCAGAATGCAGAACACTGGAGATGTTCATGAGAGGTCTACCCCATTACTTCACATAAAGGGCAAGAACATGGCTTGGGTCTCGTCTGCCTGCAGCCTTGCGCTTGGATTTCTCAAGCTGCTGGAGGGCAAGCCCTTCAAGAGCAGCCTCTGAGAATCTGGTGGTAGGATCAGCCATAGCGACCTACTTGGGAGCAGTGGCAGATTAACGCCCAGGTCCATGGGGCCCAGGTCCACAGGGTCCATGGCCAGGGATCCCAGCCAATTTGCCCCTCCCCCCAGCAGGAGTGCCAGAACCTGGGTAGACGTGTGTGTGTGTGTGTGTGTGTGGGTGGTGGGGAGGGCACTGGAACTGGGGCCCTTCCCCCTGCTCCTCCTCTTCCCCTGAAGCAGGAGCCAAGCAGTGGTAAGAGCTGCCCAGGGAGCCAGGTTCACTCTGAGGAGTCCCGGACCCTCCACGTGCCCTGGGTGAGGGCCAGGGTGAACACGAGCAGCTGCCAGTCCATGTCCCCACCCCCCAGGGCATGCTGCTGCCAGTGGGACCCGAGGTGGGGGCTCCAGTCCAGCCTCCTGCCCCCTCCCTGGGGCCTGACCAATGCTCTGCAAAGAGGGGAAGCCCTGCCCCGGCTAGGTCACAGGCAGCAAGGAACTGGGGCAGGGAGGACTCCTCCCGTGCAGCTCCCACTGCTACTGGCCCGGCCTCAGCAGCTGCCACACTCCGCCCAGGCTCACTCAGTGCCTGTGCCCAGCTCCTCTTGCCAGGTCCCTCTTGCTCCCAGTGACAGGTTGCCACTTCTGCCACCTGGGCTGTGTGCCCAAGGCAGCAACCACATGCAGCACCACTCCTCCTGTTGCCTCTGGCCTGAAACTTGCTGTTTCGGGGGTGGGGGGACAATATCCCCTCACCCCCCAAACTATACCCATGCTGCCGCCACTTCGCACCTGCCTGAGGCTACTACACCTATCTTAAAAAGTGTGGAAGCATGGCCCTCCTGAGCCTTCAGTGCTGGCACCTCTGGGCCCCCAGGGTGTGGAGGACCCAAATGTTCTTTGTGCCCAAGGCCCCAATAAATCTTAATCTGCCTCTGCCTGGGAGCTGCTCCACTATCATGCAGTTCTCACCCATCCTGCTTGTCACACTGCTGGGACTTTCCAAGCTGTGAATAAGTTATGGGGTGAGCCCTTTAAGAGATATCCACTTCCTTTCCTGCCACAGCCAAGAGATGCCATGGCTTCAACTTGGCTTGGGCCTACCCTTCCCCTACTGAGATTTTCTGTTCTGGGTGGGGTGAGCTCTTTGACATCCCTCCAGCTTTTGGTTCCTTCACTAAATTTCTCCTAGTGTGCCGAGGAGTAGGACCCTTGCAGAAAACCATGGGTCACTGTGCAGATTCTGTATAGAGAGCCCTACGTTTTCAAAAGTGATAAGTGATTTTCGGTGCCTCAGGTTTTGGTTCTTAACTTCAGACACCTGGGGCCTGGCTGTCAGAAAGTGCTGAGCCCCTTTTTAAGGCTTCTCAAATTGAGCACCCAAGAATGGAGGCACTGTTTAATTCATTGTCAATTATTACAATAGCAACCAAAATCACTAGTCACTTTGAAAATGTAGACCATGTGTGTGATCTAATTATGTTTGGAAGGATTGGATTTTTATCTGTAAATGTCAGTAAACATGGATTTCACTGTGTACACACAAACCTACGAGAAATATTTCTGTTGATAATTGAAATTTACAGATAAGCAAAGTAAGAAGGATGCTGCTTGAGAACTCATTAGAGTTCGATTTAACGATTTTAACTTTGTATATGTTGATATGTGATGTGGACAATTTTTGTTCCAACAATTCTAAAGCTTTAACTTTTTGAATCTCGAAGTCTACTGTCATTAAATAATTATTGGCTGATCCCATATAATTTCCCACAACTGAACATTTAAACAGATAAAAATAGACAAAATAATTAAAACTAAACATCAATATTATCCATCAAAATTACACAAAAATACAAATCAAATTCTGCCCAGCCAATGTATAATATATAGTATGCTATGAAACCATGTATAATAATGAGGAATCAAAAATACACAATTCCAAAGGAAGCCTTTTGAGTAACAGCTAGACGCAATCATTAATTTACTGACCCTTGCAGTCCCTTCTATCCCTATGAGGCTATGATACTGTACCTGTCACATGGGGATGGCATTAGAACAAGAAGCTCAGTGGCAGAGCTGGTCAGGACATGGGGAATTTTCTGCAGAAGATGTCATCATTTCTTTAAAAAAACAAAAATACAAAAACTGAAACGCTTTTGGGTTTTAGCCAAAAAGCAAAGAACCGTTAGTTTTCATTTTTTTGACATGTCCATCTTTTCCACAGAAGGCAAGCACTTTCCCTGAACTTTTTTAATTTAGTCAAACATCCAATTTTCCATTAAAAAAAAAAACAACAGTTTTCACCCAGCTCTGCTCAGGGGTTCTGGGTTCAATGTTTGTGAATCAAAGTTTTCCTCATTTTCAGATGGGTTTGCACCCTCCCAAATATCACTTTGTGATTCAGCTGTGAACAAGCCACAAGAAGATGATAATCAAAATGGGCACATCATAGTATTTGTCTTGAAACTGTAAATTGTCCCAGTCTCTCTTGAAGGGTGAGAGTCTCACTGAACCTTTCAACAAACATGCTCTCCTAGGTTGTAAAGAAACCTGCAGCTGGGCAAGTTTCATGGGGCCTGTTGTTTGTTATTAGTTGTGAAGCACCGGCAATGTGCTCAGTTGAACAAGACACAAAATGGAGACCATCCTGAAGAACTTCCAATCCAAGATGGGTGGGATGTCTAACAAAAGCTTTGCACAGCATTACGTGTGAGGCTTACTGAATGAGATAATCTTTTTCAAACAGAGAAACCTTCAAATGATGGGGGCTTCTATCACTGCACCTTGTTATTATCTGAACTGTTCATGCAGGGGTTCTCTTGCTGCAGAAGCCAAGAGAGGTGCAGGATTTGGGGTCCCACAAAGCCTGTCTGCACAGTTGCATTTCTGGAAGCATAAATAAGAATCTGCCTAGCCCTCCCTTTCCCACACAAAGCTGCTCAGGTGGCTTAGTGCCCCAGTTTAATGCGCGGGGAGAGGGGTGCTGTTGCACCTGATAATGCTTTCTCTCAGTCCAGTGGCACAGAGGCTCCTGAGAATTTCCTATGAGCAGGAAGCTGTTAGTGGAAGTAATGCCTAGCTCGGAGAAGCACTTCTGCTACAACAACAAAGAGCCCTTTGATCCTTTCCATTTGGAGAACTTAAAACAAGAAAACAAAACTCCAGTAAGACCAAGTTGGGCTGTAAAAGGAGAGGGGGAGAGAAGGAGCACCAAAGAACTCGGGAGTGTAATTGTAGAAGTAGCAAATGTTTTGGCACTTTGATCTGCTTCGTGTCAGTTCAAGATGTTTCATGTTTAATACCGGAGAGCCATTCACCAAATGCTCTGCACAAACAATACAAGGCCGCCTATTGGTAATTCCAGGGCATTTGGAGAGAGACTGGCTCAAACTCAGCCCTTTTAACTCCACTGAGTTTAGTTACATCAGGGGTGACTTTGGCCTGCTGTGCATAAAAGGATCCATTTACAGAGACACCTCATTGTGAAGTGGTAGCACAGGGCAGATGTTACCTTGCTGAGCCCACTGGATAAAGAAGCTGCAGCCATATGTGTTCATTATCTCATGACCTGGTAGCAATTTTAAAATGTGGGACAGATCTTCAGCTGGTGTGAACTGGAGATGCTCCATTGAAATCAGTGGAGCTATGCCAATTTACCCCAGCTGCGGTTCTGGCTCCTTTAATCCAGCAGGGTTTGTTTTCTCCTCACTGCAGTGCTGTCTCTTGCCTTTATACAAGCATGAGGGATATATGAGAATTTTCTCTGGGAGCTGGAATATAGATCAAGCTTTTTACACAGTAGTTTAATGGAAACTTATCAAAGAATAGCTAACAGTTACCACATCTTTGTGCCTGGATTAGGGATGCGTTTAAAAAAAAAAAATCACTGAATTAATATCCCAGGAAAGGGTTTTTCTAGTACCTGGTTGTTCTCCTCACTACTGGACTGGGACACTGTCCCTCTTGTAGCCCCAACTGCAAGGATCCAGGTTGCGATCGCTCTTCTCAATGTAGATCACAGAGTGAGTTGGAAGCTGAACCTTCTGACTGGTGCAGGCTCTTGCAGATGGATGCATGCGTGCCAGATGCAAGCAAGAGGAGGCTGCTGCAAATAGTCTCTGCTTTGAGAGGGAAAGGGAGAAGGAAAGCAGAGCAACAGCAGCTAAAACATTTATGCATTAAAGTTTCATTTGCCCACAGGCTCCCCTACAAGAAAATGCCTTTCATGTGGGCATATAGCAATGGACTGCATAGAAAATCACATCCTTGGTGTTAGATGGTGGAGTGTTTGCTTCCAAATCAGCAATGGACTGTAAGGTTGGGTGTCTCTTCACTGAGTCCTGCCCCTGTTGTTTCTGGGAGTTATGTCACAGCTTTAACTAGCATTGGTTGGGAAGATGCTTTTTTTTCACTCATAAAAATTCTACCTGTCAAAGGCAGAATATCTATTTGTGATATATGTGATGTATCAGGCATCTCTCTAGTACCTGATATATCTATGGGTATGGTAGGATAGCTACTGGGATTGGGAAGATGTTTTGTTTGCATAGATTTTTTTCCCAGCCATCTTTAATGAACATTTTCTCCCCATACGCATTTCCTTTGATAGCTTTTGACTGTCTTGTGTAATTACCTGTGATTTATAGTGATGATGTGTAGTGCCTAGGTGTGGTGTGGTGACACTGTGGCCGGGTGTTCGTATCGTATGTCAGGCGGGGAAAAAAACCTCCATAGCATGCCTAAAAAAATGTGCTTGAAAAGATTTGTTCCAAGGAACTGAGATTGCCCGCCTTCATTCTGGAATGACATTCCCGTTGGCGGTTTGTAATAAGAGTTCATTTCTTGGCTTATTTTTACATAAACCTTCAGGCATTTATATTCATTCATGATCGCAAGACTTCTGTCTTATTAATGGGTCCGTGTCAGCAATACAAATGTTTGATAGGAGTATGTTTTGAGGAACTATGAGCAAAGGGATGGTCTGGTGGTTTGGGCACCAGCCTGGGATTTAGGAGGTCTGGGTTTAATTCCGTGCTCCACCACAGATTTCATGTGTGAACTTGAGCAAGCCACTTAAGGCTAAATTCACAAAGGGATGTAGGCACCTACCTGCCACGTTAGGCACCTGGATCCCAGAATCAGGTCCCCCTGGGATTCTTAAACCCCCCACTCATGTGCCCCTGAACCCTGTAGGTGCTTAAACTCTCTTGGCACCTAAATTTTTGCAGTAAAAGTGCTCTAGGTGCCTGTATTTGTGCCTCTGAGCATGCGCATTGCAGCTCCGCACCAGGAGTGTGGATGCCTAAGCCCCAGAGTGATGCACAAACCACAGAAGATGGGCATTCCTCGGCCTAACTCACCTGCACGACTCAGTCCAGTAGGAACTTACACACAGTGGCTGAGGAGGGGGACAGGAGGAAGTCCCTTATAACATTTAGCCCAGTGGTTAGGACTCACCTAGGATATGGGAGATCCCTGGTTCCAGTCCCCACTCAGGCAGAGAAGGGATTTAAATTGGGATTTGTCACCTTTCCAGGGAGTGCTCTGACCACTGGGCTGTGGGATATTCTCATGGGGGCTCTCTCCTGTTGAAACTCTTCCACTGCGGACAAATAACGAAAGAATAATTGGCCAGAGAGACACCAAGCATGAGAAGGACCCTGTAGCCTGGTGGTTACAGCACTCACTTGGAAGGTGAAAGACCCTGGGATCCAGTCCTCTGTGTCAATGACTTTTTAAAATTATTTATCCACAGTGGAACAGCTTCAAGAGGCGAGCCCCACACCAGTGTGTCCCATATCTCCGGGGTTAGGGCACTTGCCTGAGAGGTGGCAGATTCCTATTCAAATCCTCTTTCCCACTCAGGTGAAAGGGGGACTTGACCTGGTGGTCTCCCACCTCCCAGGTGAGTGCTCCAGCCACTAGGCTCAAAGTTCCAAAGCTGCTGCTTGCAGCAGCATTATAGGCACCTAATGCCAAGAGTGTTTGCAACTTAGGGTACGTCTATACTTACTTCCTGGTCCGGATGTAAGCGATCGATCTTCTGGGATCGATTTATCGCGTCTTGTCTAGATGCGATAAATCGATCCCGGATCGATCCCGGAAGTGCTCGCCGTCGACGCCGGTACTCCAGCTCGGCGAGAGGAGTACGTGGCATCGATGGGGGAGCCTGCCTGCCATGTCTGGACCCGCGGTAAGTTCGAACTAAGGTATTTCAAATTTGCGTACCTTAGTCCGAAGTGGGGGGTTAGTGTGGACCAGGCCTTAGACTCCCAAGCAGAGGGATGGGCCTCCCCAGGCCCATCTCTGAGGGAGGGGCGGGGCTTAGCATATGCCCCTTAGCTTGCCTTCTCCCATTGGATGCCTTAGGTGAGGAGCCTCCTAGTTGGTTTTTGTGAATCCCATTCCAAGTTTCTCTCTCTCTCTCCTCATTCATTGTATAAGGAACCCAGGCACCTAACTCAGAGGTTGTGAATCCCAGAGGTTTTGTAGATGGCTAAAAATTAGATGGGGTGACACTCAGTTCCCTATCTGTGCAGTGGGGATAACAGCACTGCCCTACCTTACAGGGGTTTTATAACGAGAAATGCATTAGTGATTGTGAGGTGCTCAGTTGTTCTAGTGCTAGGGACTGTCCATACATTAAAGAACACATTGTTTGGTGATGTTTTTGAAGACCCACCCACCAATTGTAACTCTTCGTAACCCTGAAACAAACACGCACAAGTAAGGACCCACTCACCCCCAATGTGTTACATCATTTTTGGACAGCCTCATATACGTACATATGATAGATAATTTTCTTCCTGAGAGTTGGCGTCTACAGAGCTATGCTGTTTGACACCAGCTGAGGAACTGGCATGATAAGTAAAGAGGATATGATAGAGGTCTATAAAATCATGACTGGTGTGGAGAAAGTAAATAAGGAAGTGTTATTTACTCCTTCTCATAACACAAGAACTAGGGGTTACCAAATGAAATTAATAGGCAGCAGGTTTAAAACAAACAAAAGTAGTATTTTTTCATACAACACAGTGTCAACTTGTGGAACTCCTTGCCAGATGATGTTGTGAAGGCGAAGACTATAATAGGGTTCAAAAAAGAAGTAGATAAGTTCATGGAGGATAGGTCCATCAATGGCTATCAGACAGAAGCTTCTATTTGCCAGAAGCTGGGAATGGGCGACAGGGGATGCCTCACTTGATGATTACCTGTTCTGTTCATTCCCTCTGGGGCACCTGGCATTGGCCACTGTCAGAAGACAGGATACTGGGCTAGATGGACCTTTGTCCTGACCCAGTATGGCCATTCTTATGTTCTTAAGTATAAAGTAGTTTGTCAGTATAACTGAGTTACATTGAATGTGTGGGGAGAGGGTGGCAGATCTCCATGAGCTTTTCAGTTACTATCTAAAGAATATAGGAGATAACACTCCAACCCAAGTTATTTTTCTGGCTAAGGAGCATGTCCCAAGGAAGTAATAAAAGTTGAATGGGGCTAGCTTGGGAAAGTGAAATAGCCATAGAACTTGTGTCAGTTCTTGTGAGGAATCGGCCCCAGTAGCCCAACTGTGCGACTGTTTGACAACTATTGTACTTAGCACATTTCACTTCGGAGGCTCTCCAGTCCTTTATGAGCAATCCACGTACAGCAGTAATGCAGCCATCTCTGGGGAGGGTGGTGGTGGCCAGCCAGCACACAAGCACTCTGCACAGTATTAGGCAAAAGACAAAGTAGGATCCTAAGCCTACGTAAAAGGGTGGTGTTTAATGTATAAATGTTATAGATGAAGCTGCCTTTCCTTTTACTGGAAATTAAAGTTTGGGCCTGAACCAAGATCCTGGATCTGAGCCCTTCCAATTCCAGATCTGAACTCAAACTTCAGAAGTAGAACGTCTCTCTCTGGTCTCTACCTGCACTGTGTCCTAGAAAGGTGCCAACCCAGCATGAAATTCACTCCTGTGCTGAGGGTGTGCATCAGGCTTGTGCTACTACATAAGTCCTATTTTGTGGGCTGAAGTAAAATTGAAGTGGTGTGCAGCTTTGGGCCAGTCCCATGCACTGCTGTGAATCTCCCCCTCCCACACTGCATAGCAATGTAATCATGCAAGGGACACACTGCAGTGTCCAGCTCTCATGTTTTCAGGGATTCTATACATTTAAAGAATCTTTCTCCGAATACATTGCACTACTACTTTGTATTTAGAGTGCATTTTGCCAGCTCAGTATCTATGAAATTAATACATACTGTAACTTGGCAGGATCTCTCCATTGAAGTCTACTTGAGTAGTGTGCAACCCAATATCAGCAGCATATGTTTGGACTAAGAATTTTTTGGAAAAGACAGTCAGTTAGAATAGAGTTTTTTTTTTTTTTTTTCTTTACCCTCAAACAGCTAGTTCTTGCATTTTGACATTTAAACCTGGTTGGGGCCATTTCTCTTTTCTTTCTCCTCCTCTTGAATCTTCTTAAGGGGAGTTCTGTCTCAGGAGGTGGGGGAGGGGGGGTAGGAAGGTGAGAGTGTGTGTGGAAGGCGGGAGTTTCAGGACAAATAAGACACCAAGGAGTACTGAACGCATTTTTAGGTTGGGGATTTACTGCTATTTTCTTCTAGAGGTTTAAAATGGAAGCTGCTTGTGATTTAGGAGCATGAATCTGAGGACTGTGCCGCAATTCAGGAAGGCACTTAACCATGTGCTTTATTTTAAGCCTGCACTTAATTTTCATTGACTTCAATGAGACTTAGTCAAAGCTAGGGAAGTTCTGAAGTGCCCTTCCTGAACTGGTGTCTGTACCAAATAGCATTTCTTAGAAGCTTGTCTAGGTATTGTCATAGGAGACTCAGTCAGTCTGGACTGCACTCCAGAAAATCACCATGCTGAGGGTCAAATGCAATGCTGACATCATAACTCTTAGGCCCAAGTTCTCTGCTGAGTGCTTTGGTGTGGTAACTTGGATGGGCATTGAGGTTCTCACTGGAAGAAGGGAAATGGACCCACCTTCCAGACTGAGGATCCTCTCAGCAGATAACTCAGCGTAGGCTCTTTGGCATTAGCACCCTTGCTCCCCGACACCTTCCCAAAAGACTGGAAGTTCTGTGAACCGGTGGAACTTTTAGCTTTTTTGCTGCACTAATATCCCCCAACCAACACAGTGCACTGGGTGTCAAATCTCTCTTTTCTGACTCCCCAGTTCCTACCCTCTTCTTCTGTGTAAGGGAACTGCATCAATATTGCTGTGTGTTGGACCATCTGCATCCCTGGAGGCGGGCGGTTGGTTGGATGGATTGTCCCTTAGACTACAGAATCTGATTGGAATGAGAGGAGAATAGAGGGAAACCAAAACAATTTTTTGTGCATCAGACACCTTAGACTCCTTCAGGACTCCAGTCATGTATTTTACTGCTTTAATTTCAATATTTCAGCTGACTTCCCAGGAGGATGGTGGGATTTTGTTCAGTTGAAGTGCATTGGAATTGAATTAGCCAGTTCCCTCCCTGTTGTGTCTCCAGTGAAGGCAATGCAGTTACACTAAGTCAGCTTGGCCCCATATTGATGACATGCTCTGGCTTGACAAGAGACATGCTCATATATTCATACAATGAGGGCCTGATACCAATGAGAGTTTTGTCACTGATTTAAATGGGAACAGAACTGGGCCTTAAATGAGTGGCAACTGTTGAAATTAAGGTGACATTTATAAATTACTTTATTAATAATCCCTAAAGGATGAATAGAAATTGCTTTTTCACTAATAGATTATCTCAGGGACAGATTACATGATGTAGAGACCTTTCTATATAAGTGATTTATGTTCTATATTCCCAGTCTATCGGGGTTTATAACAGATGCTATAAAATCATCTGTCTGTCTCTTCAACATGCCCTAGCACATATAAGAATGATTTACTTGGAGAAAAGCAATTTCTGTTCGTTATCCATGAATTATCTTAAAGTACGTGTACATGCCACCTTAATTTCACGTTGTTATATGATTTAGTGCCTTCTTTTCCAGGCTAAATTTATTTTTATGGACCTTATTTGCTTCAAATTAGCCCTGAACCTGGCCTGAAGTAGTATCCTCTCTCCCTACTCTTCATTGCTCTTCTGTAGACTCTGCTGGCAGATTTCGAGACATAAACACAGAAAATACCTTTTAATAATAATTTTAAAAGCCCCAACATTTTCTTCTTTTCATTCCAGTCTCATCCCTGAGTATGTCTAAGTGTTCCACAAGAAAATGACATTGCAGTGCAAGCAGAAAGCCCCAAAATAGATATATTAAAAGTGGTCAAATTTTCATAGCAACAAGGTCATGGGTCAAATCCAGGACCTTTCTGCAAATGTAGGGGAAATGAGCTTTCCAATTCCCTGCTATACCTAATAGCTCAGAAGAAATTTGGTTGGTTCATCAGCACCTAATTTTGTGTGAACTTGAGACTCAGCCACATTAGTGTTTAAATTGTATTAATTGTTGAAAGGTATGTGCCGGGCCCAGTTTTGAGTGAACCGGGGGCTGTTTCTGGCTTCACATTGAAACCTGGTGGAATTCTGCAGTGTCATCTGTTTTCTCGCTGTGGTTTTGATTGAACTCTGAACTCAAAGGATGAGCCCCGGTGAACTGAAACCACTGGGTTTTGCACAGCCCTGCCATTCCTCAAAGCATTTGTAAGCTCAAAATTATAGATGATAAAATATGACCTTTATGTTTTCCCAAATATGTAGGATGCTAGTCAGTAGCAGAGCTGGCTTCAACCCTTGTCAATGTGCATGGACTCCTGATTATGTATATTTGGTGGGCAATGTATATTTCTGGGCCTCTTCTCAAACTTTTCCCTCGTATGATTCTGTGTTGCTATTGTAGAATTGTTTATGATCTCCCCTTACCTTCTTAAGGAGACAGGTACTATACAGTTTGTGTAGCAAACAAAAGGCTTTGACAAGATGATATGTTAATGGTTTCAAGTTTAAAATGACATAAATGCATCCATGAATAGAAGATCTAAGGGGGAATGGATAGTTCTGGAGATTAGTGATGAATTATGGAGCCTTTCCCTTTCGGTTGCCTCTCTGAATCCAGCCTGGGTTGCAATGACTCTGAGTTACAGCTGATTTTGGTAGCTCATACAAAATAATTTCGAGATCACAGGTCTAATGAATTCTAAACCAGCTCAGATTGGCTGTGCCTTTCTCTTGACTCAGATTCTGAGATTAACAGCATCTGACAAATTGTACCAAGCTCTGCAACCATTTTCTAGACAAGCGTTTAGAAGGGAGCAGACTGAAGAGTACCAGTTTTACTCTGTGCTCATGTCTCTGGAGGTGAATGGCTGGTGCTATTCCCATCTGTTCCACCTGGCCCATTTTCAGACATACATAGCGATTATTCTGCCAGAGCTCTGTGATCAATCCTTTGCCTCCTGTGATCTGCTGCAGCTTCTGTGCAGTGACATGTTAATTTTATTTTTCTCAGGCATTTGGAGAATTAATTTGCTAAGGACTGAAAGGGCTTTGACTGTTTTGATTGTTCATAGGAAATTGTAGTAATAATTCTACGTATAAGTTATTCAGTGTAGTATAAGCAACTTCTTATATAGTGCTTACCAACCTTTGGAAAGCACTTTGAGGGCTACAGATGAAAAACCCTATATTATTTATTAATTAGTTGTAGCAATCTAATCCAGCTCCCATTGAAGTCAGTGGGAATTTTTCCTTTCGCTTAAGCGAGTTGTGGATTAGGCCCTATATAATGTTCCATATTTTGTTTATGGTTTTGCCCCTTTTTGACATGAACAGCTAGTTGACGTCTGGGGGCTTGTGGGTGTTCGAATTGGGAGTAGAAAGTGGTGGTAGTCAGGCATTTCTCTGATGCAGTTTTGTATATATACAAAGAATGTATGAAGTCCTGTGTCTTGGAACACAGAAGGAATAAAATAGCAAGAAACAGCTTCTTTTTCTCACAGCACCAAGAGTGCTTTTTTTTTTTTTTTAAGCCTGCACCCTGACCTGAAAAACCTCTACCCAGGGTCAGTGACATGCATTTAGCTGCTCATTCAGGCTGCCTCTCTCACTCTGTTCTTGTCTGACCTCAGTTTCCGAGATCTCTCATCCCCCGACCTTCCCCTATCCAAAAGAATGCTCAGTCAAAAGATCCTCCGCAGGTTCACACACACCTTTTGTCTTAGGTGGTACTTACGCTTACAGGTATGTTAATTGAAGGGTCAGTTCACACCTATCAATCTCAATGGGGTATTAATTCAGCCCATAACAAGGTTTCACCCAGATCATAACACTATTGTGAAGGTCCTGTAAATATTCCCAAAGATGGGATGGATAGTTATAGTTTTGATGTATTTAGAAAAGAAAAAGAAATTAAAGAAAGACTTGATACAGGAGGCATCATCTGACCTGTGATTTGTTTCATGGACTGTTCCAGTTATTCAGCCGTTAAAGATAAAATAGCAATATATTCTGGCATAGGATTATAGTGTTTGTAGGATTTCCACTTGGCTGAAATACTTAAATATCCTATTATGTGATGCCGTGACTCTTGCAGTGCTGCTGCATGCATTGTATAAATTAGAGATTTGCCTGAATCTAAACCACAGATCAAAATGCTGCTGGAGTTCCAAATCCAGATCTGGTTTAGAATTTTGCAAATGGTCCCAACTGTAAACTGGGCTGAACCAAAACCCTCAATAGCATTAGTCCCAAATGTTGGGATGTTTGGCATCTGAATTTCTAGTAGAAATGCCCCATCCTCCATTATAATGATCGCCCTTGAAAAGGAGGCTTAGGAGACCTTCCTGAGAAAGTGAGCCTAGTGCTCTGAGTACAGGCCTAAGAGTTCCAGTTCTGGCTCTGATGATGGCACCGTCTGGAGCCTGAGTCGCCACAGTAAAGTGATGTAAAGGTAAACTTTTAAAAGTAAGTTCTTTGATGTTTGGGTGTCCATTTTTACTCCAAGATTAAAAATAAAAATAGAGGCCAAAAGTTAGGTTCTGCAGTTCGGCACTGAAATAAAGAGCCTGAGACGAGATTTTGAAAAATTGGTACGTAAGTAAATAGCCAGATTTTCAAAAATGCTGAGCAACCCAGATGTCCCTTTGATGTCAGTGGGAGATCTAGGCGCTCAGCACCTTTCTGGGGCTCAGCTCCCCATCTCTCCAATGAGAATACCAATCTGCACCTCCCAGGAATCGTATGGCTAGTTAATGTTTGGGTTGCCAATGGGCAGTGCATTAGAAATTAAGGATGAAATTTCAAAAGCACCTTAGTGGGAGAAGTTCCCCATTTTGCATGGGTGTGGTGGGTTCAATGGTGGTTGGGCATCTAACTCCTAAAGCATTTTTGAAAAGAGCAGTCTAAATTCTGGGGGTTGGACTAAATGAATACTTAGTTCATGGCAAGCAGGGGTGTAAATCTATTCGGCACTATCCTGCCGCACACTAAGCGTTTTTGTGGACCCTGCTGCTGTGCATTAAAAGTTCCCTAATGCTCTTTGATCTACCCCGCTTCGAAATGGTAGATTGACACCCCAGCTTGCTGAGAATTTAGGACTTCTCTAAACAAACATTAAGTGTTGTTATTCACCCTGTTCAAGATTCCTGCAAGTAGCTCTTCTGATGTATGCTTCACAGAGGGATATGTTTTACCGGGACAGGCCACAATGGGGGAGGTTTACGAAGTTAGGTGACTACTTGGTATTTGTGTCTTTGAAAATCTCCCTACAAAAACTAGATCCTTGTGTTAGGAGTGTTTTTTTAAAAAAAAAAAAAAAAAAAAAGAAAAGAAAACAAAACAAAAGGCACCCTTGAATCAAACAATAGTGTTAATGGTTCATTTTGAATATTTCAACTGATATTCCTTCCCCAACCCCCCCTTCCAGCTACTGGACTGCAAGCAGGAGAGAACAGGATCAGATCCTGTAATTGCTCTTTTATGCAAAATTGCTATTTGGCCAAGGGGTTTGCAACTGATTGAAATGAATCTTCTTTCCCTTTTGCAGCCGGATGGCACCAGCAAAGAGTGTGTCTTCATTGAAAAAGTCCTAGAAAACAACTACACAGCACTGATGTCTGCGAAATACTCTGGCTGGTACGTTGGATTTACCAAAAAGGGAAGGCCACGAAAAGGGCCCAAGACCCAGGAAAACCAACAAGATGTGCATTTTATGAAAAGGTACCCAAAGGGTCAAGTGGAGTTACAGAAACCTTTCAAGTACACCACAGTGACCAAGAGGACTAAGAGAATACGACCTACCAACCCCAGTTAAAAGATAGACAAAAACAGTGTCACAATAATAAACCACAAAAAAACTACACCAGAGGAATATTTTTACATTAAAAATAAGGAAGAAGTTCTATTTTTGTACATTGTGTTTAAAAAATAATTAAAAAAATTAAAAAAAATAAAAGACTGGATGGCAAACGCTGGGGGAAGCTGTTAGGGATTTATTGTGACTTGAAAAACAAAATGAACTGCTCTATTTAAATTGACTTCTTGTTGTTGACACATAGGTGCTTATTTCTCTTTTTTGGAACGGACAACATTTCAAGCAGATCCCCAGAGGAAAAACAATTAATATTAAATAAAATAAAACCAAAGAAAACCAAAGTTCTTTCCCAAAGTTACTAAGACCCTGCCCCGAAAATCACCAGTTTTGCAGTAATCTATTTATTGTCTGCTGCAAACTGTCCCGAGACAAGATGGTGTGTGCGGCAGTGATTGAGTTTCCGTGGAGTTCTCAATGCATCGATCTTCTGTAACCTTTCTGATGACATAAGGTGTCACGGCTCTGTGATCCTGCATTATGCTCAGTTCTGGAGAATGCTGCTAAATACATTCAAGTGACTAAAAGTGACCTAATACACCAATGATAAGGGAATATTTTAAAACCAGCTATATTATATATATTATATATATATAAGCTATTTATTTCACCTCTCTGTATATTGCAGTTCCATGAACCAAGTATTACTGCCTCAACAATTAAAAAAATTATTTAAAACACATGTACATATTGCTGTAATTTACACTTTTTGATTATTGCTATGAACTTTTATCCTTATATCACAGTGGTAGCCACTCTGTAGTTAAGGTCGGAGCTAGCTTTCCATTATACGCTTGATTTTCAATCCTCCCCCAGTTTTCCCCAATAGAAACCTGTCTTTCGTGGCCTAATGGGCTGAGCACTATGTTGGGAACCAGGAATTCACAGAGTTCTTCCACCACTGAAACTTTGTCCAGACTAAGATTGAAAGCTGTGTTGTTAGATCTTGTTTGTTTGCTCAGTCTAATGGACACTTTCTAAAACTCTAGTTTTATGCTAATCTGCCCCATAGATCTTTGATGTGACCAGTTTAACATACACTAAAGTACAACTTGCCTTGTCTTGACTAGAGTTTTAGAAGGCATTATTTGTTTCAGGCTAGCCAATATAGTTTAATATTATACCTTTAAACCCTAGAACCTTGACTTCCTTCATGTCCGTGGGTAAGTCACTTAACATTTCTGGACTCAGTTTCTCCACATGTAAAATGAGGATACCAACCACTTCTCTACCTTACAGGGTGTTGTGAGTATGGACTAGTTAATGGTTTTGTACTGTTTTTGGACAATGAAAACCCTTATGTAAATGATAAATATTGACGAGAAACATTTGGCTACAGAATAGCATACATCAACTAGGGCTGGCAAGCAATTAAAAAAATTAATCGTTATTAATTATGTGATTAAACAATACTAGAATCCCATTTATTTAAATATTTGTGTATGTTTTCTATATTTTCAAATATATTGATTTCAGTTACAACACAGAATACAAAGTGTACAGTGCTCATTTTATGTTTTTAATTACAAATATTTGCACTGTAAAAAACAAAAGAAATAGTATATTTCAATGCACCTAATACAAGTACCGTAGTGCAATCTCTTTATCATGAAAGTTGAACTTGCAAAAGTAGAATTATGTACAAAAAAACCTGGCATTAAAAATAAAACAATGTAAAACTTTAGAGCCTATAAGTCCACTCAGTCCTACTTCTTGTTCAGCAAATCTCTGATAAATTTGTTTACATTTGCAGGAGATAATGCTGCCCGCTTCTTGTTTACAATGTCACCTGAAAGTGAGAACAGGCGTTTGCATGGCACTGTTGTAGCCGGTGTTGCAAGATATTTACGTGCCAGATGAGCTAACGATTCATATGTCCCTTCATGCTTCAACCACCATTCCAGAGGACATGCATCCATGCTGATGATGGGTTCTGCTTGATAACAATCCAAAGCAGTGCAGCCCAATGCATGATCATGTTCATTATCTGAGTCAGATGATGCCACCTGCAGAAGGTTGATTTTCTTTTTTGGTGGTTTGGGTTCTGTAGTTTCTGTATCAGAGTGTTGCTCTTTTAAGACTCCTGAAAGCATGCTCCACACCTCGTCCCTCTCAGATTTTGGAAGGCACTTCAGATTCTTAAACTTTGGGTCGAGTGCTGTAGCTATCTTTAGAAATCTCACATTGGTACCTTCTTTGCATTTTGTCAAATCTTCAATAAAAGTATTCTTAAAACAAACCCAACATGTGCTGGGTCATCATCCGAGACTGCTATAACATGAAATGTATGGCAGAATGTGGGTAAAACAGAGCAGGAGACATACAATTCTCCCCCAAGGAGTTCAGTCACAAATTTGATTAATGCATTATTTTTTTCACGAGCATCATCAGCATGGAATCATGTCCTCTGGAATGGTGGCCGAAGCATGAAGGGGCATATGAATGTTTAGCATATCTGGCTCATAAATACCGCAATGCTGGCTACAAAAGTGCCATGTGAATGCCTGTTCTCACTTTCAGGAGACATTGTAAATAAGAAGTGGGCAGCATGATCTCCCGTAAGTGTAAACATACTTGTTTGTCTTAGCAATTGGCTGAACAAGAAGTAGGACTGAGTGAACTTGTAGGCTCTGAAGTTTTACATTGTTTTGTTTTTAAGTGCAGTTATATAAGAAAAAAAATCTACATTTGCAAGTTGCACTTTCACAATAAAGAGATTGCACTACAGTACTTGTCTGAGGTGAATTGAAAAATACTATTTTTTATCATTTTTACAATGAAAATATTTGTAATAAAATGAGCACTGTACACTTTGTATTCTGCGTTGTAATTGAAATCAATATATTTGAAAACAGAAAAACATTCAAAATATTTAATACATTTCAATTAGTATTCTATTGTTTAACAGCATGATTAAAACTGCAATTAATCACAATTAATTTTTTGAGCTAATGGTGTGAGTTAACTGCAATTAATTGACATCCCTAGTATCAACCTGTTCAACTCCCGTCAGAGTAGACGGGAACCATAAATATTAGGATTCCAAGCCAATACCTTTGGCCAAAATCACAACCAAACCAGAATGACCTGACAACCAATCTTCCAATGAATCTGCTACGAATTGTTGTATTGTTAGTATGACAGTAGCACCTCCAGCCCTCAGCCAAACTCAGGACCCTCTGTGCTATGCACAAGAGACAGTGCCTGCCTTGAAGAGCTTCCAGTCTAAATAGATGAGACAGAAAAAGTTTAGGAAGAGAAGCAGAGAGACTAGGTGATTTGCTCCAGGTCACACAGTAAGTCAGATCTGGGACTAGAACACAGGTCTTCTGTCTCCCAATCTACTGCATTGTACTACCAAGCCTGTTGTTTGCAGGTAATAGGGGTGAAAGTAACTTAAAGGACTTACTGGTACCCTGGAGTCCTGAGCGGGGCGTGGCCTCAGCCGGAAGAGGCATGGTCTCAACTGGAAGAGGCGGGGCCTTTCAAGATTTAAAGACCCTGGGGCTCCACATTGGCCGGAGGTCTGGGACCTTGAAATCCCCACCTGAGCCCGGCTGCCGGAGCTCCAGCAGTGATTTAAAGGGCCCGGGGCTCCCCACAGCGGCCGGAGCCCCGGGCCCTTTAAATCACTGCTGGAGAAGCCAGTCCAGTCCGGCACAGTGTACTGGCTCTTACCGGTACGCCGTACCAGCTTACTTTCACCTCTGGCAGGTAACTGTGTACTAAGCACCATACAGCTAACAGTTTCTTTACTCTAGCAACTACTTGGGTTTGTACTCCAACTGTTTGTATGTGTTTTGGGGTGGGTGAGAGTCCCATTAAAACAAACAAACCCCAAACCCTCCCCCAGTGGGATGTGGATCTAGGGTCTGCTGTATCAATGTGGGTCCAGCCCACCTGACCCTTCCAGCAGCTAGAACTGCCTTGAGGGGTTGAGAGCCCTCTAAAAACCTCCCCCCATACCTCTACCACCACTCACAGAAGGCATCTGTGTAGTAGGAGTACGTCTCTGGACTGTGGAGGAAACTGAATCCAGTGTTGCCAACCCCAAATGTTAAAAAATCATGAGATTGCCTTAAAATCATTAGATTTTTAAAAAGGCTGAATTCAGGCTTCTTTTGTCTTGGTCTTCTGGCTTCGGAACCATTAGGTTCACAATTCCCAGCTTCTCTTCACTACCAAGAGCCTTCAAATCTTTCTATTTTTTAAAAATGGAAGCTGATATTCTCATGCTTTTCACAGAGCAGCTGGGGCTATCAGCACATAGCATGAGGCCCACAAGAGTTGACAAACCAACGTACATGTGCCAGGAAGAGGAGTTCTGAAGGAAGATGCTGAAACAGCTTTCTCTGGGGTTGTGCAGGACAAAGCTATTACAGAGACTAAGTATAGGTGGCAGCAGCACTGGGGCACCACAGCTCTAGCCCACCCCCAGCAGCCTCGGTTTCTGTTTGGGGTGGGGGGGTGGGGTGGGGAGATTAGTCTCTCCCTTGTAGCAGCAGTAGCATACTTGCAGATTGGTCAAAGAGTGTATGTGGGGGTCCTTTGGATTTGGCTTCAGTTGTGATTTGTGTGGTGAAGGAGTTGGGGAAGGTTCAATGGGATTTTTTGACAAGTACTGGGTGTAAATTTGCATGGGTTGGTTTATCCAGGGTGATGGGGAGGATGGTCCCCCAGGTAAACAGAGATTTATAATTGTCTTTTCTTTGAGGCTTGGTCATGTCACCCAGCATTCTGGTTTTGGGGGCAGGGAGGAAATGGATGGGACCCCCACTTCCTAGGAGAAAATCATAAGGGGGAAAGTTAAAACCATTTGGAGGCTCTAGTCTTGGGCAGGAGGAATATCTTATGGGGATGAGAGATCCTTGGCGAGGGGTGGGGGGAGCGGAACTCCATTAGGATAAGGAGTGCCATGATGGGATCTAGAAAGAGGTTTTTAACCTTTTGTATGAGGGTAAGAGGACCTTCGAACTGCAGCACAGACCTCTACCACTTGAGCTAAAGGACTGGGTTCTTTAGATGGTAGCAGTAGGAGGTGGTTAATCATGTGAACCAGCCACTAGTGGGGAGGCTGACACATACTTTGCCATTGATTACAAAGCTATTTGGCAGGCAGTAGTGAATCAAGATTCCTGGTTTCTCTTCTTGGCTCTGGGAGGGGAGTGTGATCTAGTGGTCACAGCACTAATTTAGGACTCCTGGAAGCTATTTGCATGTTAATAATGGCATGTTAATAATTTGCATTGATATAGTCCTCATTAATGTGTATGTCTAGAAGATAGGTATGCAGGAGCAGCCTCACTTTAAAGACTCTATGGACATGCACATGGACTTGGCATAGTCATGAGTTCTATTCATAGCTCTACCAAAAGTGACTATGGGCAACCTCGCAGATGATCAGTTACCTATCCGTAAAAAGGAGGGAATAATGCTTACCTGTCTCCTATGTTAAGGTCATGAGGCCTTGTTCAGTATGAAAGTTTGTGACATACATGGGATTATTAACACCAGTCAGCGTAAGAGATGAAACAGAACCTCATAGGCTCCTGGTTCCCAGTCCAATGCACTTTAGGACAGAGGGTATTCTGATGGCAGGAGAAAGCAGCAAGAAGATAGAGGTGGAGGAAACAGTCACAAAATTGGGAGCCATAGGAGATGCTGGCTTCCAAATATTTTTGAAAATCTGGCCAGTGGGGAACATCCACACTTAACTAGATCTTCATTTTCCTCCTAAGCAGCAATTCTGCTGGAGACATCTGGGTCGCTGCATGTCAGGTTGCTCTGTATTTCTGTACACAGTCTATGGCAACTGATTTTCTTCTGGGTCAGAGGTTTGCAAACAGCCTTTGAAAACTTGATTAAAACATTCTATTTCCCCATTGGCTTGAGGATTATAGAATGGAAGAAAATCTGTGCTTAATATTTCTCTCCTTCAGAAATTCTTCCAACGCCCTTTATGTGAGCTGAGGTTCACTGTGTAGACTGTTACTTTTTAATTTACTTTGTGAACTGTGATTTGATTACTGTTGTTGAAATAACCTCAGTAGGAAACACAACCACAAGCCATTTGCTGAAGTAATTGATGACAGTAATGTGCCAGAGCTTCAGGTGGGCACATTTTAAATAAATACATTAATTAATTTAATTTAGTAGCAACATTTTTCTGTCCAGAGTCAAGCAAAGGAATGCAGGGATGGATGTAATGGTACAATGTGTAAAAAGAAGAACAGGAGTACTTGTGGCACCTTAGGGCTTGTCTATACTTACCGCGCTGGTTCGGCGGCAGGCAATCGAACTTCTGGGTTCGATTTATCGCGTCTAGTCTGGACGCGATAAATCGAACTCAGAAGTGCTCCCCGTCGACTCCGGTAATCCTGCTCGCCGCGAGGAGTACGCGGAGTCGACGGGGGAGCCTGCCTGCCGCGTCTGGACGGCGGTAAGTTCGAACTAAGGTATGTCGACTTCAGCTACGTTATTCACGTAGCTGAAGTTGCGTACCTTAGTTCGATTTGGGGGTTTAGTGTAGACCAAGCCTTAGAGACTAACAAATTTATTAGAGCATAAGCTTTCGTGGACTACAGCCCACTTCTTCGGATGCATATAGAAGAAGTGGGCTGTAGTCCACGAAAGCTTATGCTCTAATAAATTTGTTAGTCTCTAAGGTGCCACAAGTACTCCTGTTCTTCTTTTTGTGGATACAGACTAACACGGCTGTTACTCTGAAACTGGTACAATGTGTGTTATATCTGTTTTTTTTTTGTCATGAATCTAGCAAGTAATTCAGGATGCTATAGCATTTTCAATGTGTACATCCATCCCAGGTCCCCTGAAGAGAACGCTGAGCCTTTGTTTGGTTCAGACAAATCCCTGATAAGTTTCTCGACCATGTTGAAGAAACCTGTGTTGCAGTTTAGTTGGAACTACCTGATGGTGAGTGCCACATGTGGCATACACACCAGAGATGGATGTGTTTCAAGCAAAATCTCACATCCTGGCATCTGCAAGCTCGGGATATGAACTTTGAACTTTGCAGTTGTCCCTTATCTTTATGATGTGGTAAGCTAAACCCAAAGATCCAAACACCCCAAAGACTTTGGGAAAATTTTGGATCTCAGTCCAGATTTGAACTCTGTAGCTTGGGCTCACTCCTTACACTATGTTTAAAAATCATCATCACAAAGGCAAAGAAGGGCAAGATGTGGGTCAGCATGTTTTGCAATTTTTGGCTGCCCTCTAGGCAGGTAAAATCAAATATTGGTTCCCTTCCACTGCCTTGAACTATTCTGTAGGCCCAGGACCAAGATCTCTACTACCAAAGGAATCATTTTAACTCCTCTTCCAATCAGGTACCGATTATTGGCCAAGGTAGATGAGGCAAGCCATTCACAACAACATTATCATGTCCTGGCTTGTACTTCATTTCTCCTTTAAAAGGCAGGCAGTAGCCTGGTCCTTGTACAATGAGTGTTCAAGCTCATAGACAAAATGTTGTTGCACATGTGATCAATTTGCCAGGTAAGTTTGCAACCCCAAAGCTGGGGTTTTCAGTTCCCCAAGCACGAGCTAGTACAGTGCTTCCTGTTCAACAACACGGTATTCTTGTTCGGCCTCAGGATTGTTGATGCAAATACAGCTCTCACCTCACTTATCAGCATGGATCCATGTGGCTGCTGCACCTGGTTTATAGTTGGATTGTTGAGTCTAATTTGCCTACTTTCTAAACAGTGGGCTTTTAGCAACTCCTTCCTTCAAGCATAAAAACCATCCCTATCTAGAGAGGAACTTGTCAATACTAAGTTTCAAACTAACCTCATGACTGATGCCTTTCTTTCTTCAATATCATCCACTGAGTTACAGGCTGGCCTGTCAGGATGTACCCATTATTCTTTTGTAGGTTAAAGCAGTGAGACGGCCCATTCCAAGATCAGGGTTGCTGGTTTTCACACTACAGAACTCTGCAGCTACCTGTGTTCTGTTTGATCAAAGTGGAAAGCCACCCATGCAGAGAGATTGATGCCTTTAAGTTAATCACCTGCATAGCATAGTGTCTGAATCTGATAAGATTCAGGCAGAAGAAATACCATCTGGTATTGTATGCGCCAGACATACAAATGTCAACACAGCAAAGTAATTTATAAACAGGGTGAGGAACCCCGCAGTATATAATAAGGACAGAAATATCAGGGCCTGTGATAGTGACACTGGGAGTTTTGCCATTGGTTTATTGGAAGTATAATCAGACCATGAGACCATGACTTCATGTACATGGCTTCTGGAGTCAGG
The DNA here is from genome assembly GCF_027887155.1 of Malaclemys terrapin pileata. Taxonomy (NCBI): domain Eukaryota; kingdom Metazoa; phylum Chordata; order Testudines; family Emydidae; genus Malaclemys; species Malaclemys terrapin. Next base: position 32,837,256 of record NC_071512.1, read on the forward strand.
ACTACAAATATTTTGCTAAAGTATGCCGATCTTTCCATGCCACTGACAGTGGGTATCTTTTCAGGGCATCATATGGAGCTGAGCACAATGGAAGCATAACTTTGTGGTGAATTCTGCAATGTGTTCTACTTCATAGCTGTAAGGACTGTGTTCAATCCATCACCATCTTGTCTGCCACTCTTGGAATTATTTTAGCTGATTCAGTCTGGTTCAAAAGAAGTAGAACTTGATGTAAATCTAGTTCTGATTTAAGCAAATACACAATCTTCATGAGCTGTCTCAGATTGCCTTGCTGGGCATACAACTATACAGGCATGTATAGAGTCTACCACAGAATAATAGTGATGTATTGCTCAGTAGATGGTCACTGATTTTCTGGGCATGTTGGTACATTCTTTGTCTCTCTGCTACCAAATGTACTTTTAGGCTAAACTAATGAAACTGAAACAGCTTTAGCAGACATGTTAGCTTCTTTAATCCAAGAAGGTTTTGCCACCACCAACTCCCAACAATTACATTAGTGTAGCAATACACAAATATACTCAACAGGGGCTCTCAGTCATTCCTATATCATGACCTGTCCAGCATCCCTCCACCCCTCTAACTGGGACAATCCTCCCATTTACTAATATGGGAAGAGCTGAATGGTCATGACCCTGACAGCTGTCTGTGACTTCTGTCACCAAATTACAAACCCCTGTTCTACCATTAGTTCATTGCCTTCCCCCCACCCCGGTTCATATTCAGATGCTGGAGGCAGGAAGATCCCTGACAAAAATTTGTAACCTATGTAGACCATATAATTTCAAGCAATATTGAGGTGAGACATTAAGCAATAAATGTAATAAATAATACTACCAATGGTCTAAAGTAGCATGTGATGGTATGGTGGTGTTGGAAGATGGCCCTAAATTCTGTTATACTGCAAAACAAAACCTATGTTGCTCAAAGATGGGAGACTCCTAAATAGAAATGCTAGTGATTGTTAATTACAAGTCTTATATAATTAAAACTCAGCTCTTCACTTATTTTCTTCCTGGGTCAGAAGTGAGTGTTCCTTTCATAAATAATTTACATATGTATGCTTCTATCCAGACACGGAGGGACCCCTATTAGTAATGAGAAGGTAGCTCAGACTCTTTTATCTATTCCCTCTGTGGCTTGCATACTAACACTGTCACCAAGAGTTCTGATAAGTGCAAATAATGAGGAAATTTGTGGACATCTGTCTATTAGAAACCGGAAGGAAATCCACCAACACATTTCATGTATTCCTCCCCGACAACTATTGGATGATTTTCAGTCTTTCCTGGTTATAGATGTACATGGGCTGGGTTCCAAATGGTGACATCAAAGGGGAAAAAAATTGCACACTATCTTCAGCTTTAAAAAAGAATCAGGAATATCAAGTCTGGGTTTGCTGGAAGCCCTGTTGGATATCGCAGGGTATTGCTTTTCGCAGTCTCTCCCAGCTGGGTTAAAGGAATTGGGGTGTTGAACCTTTAAGAGAAGTTTCCTTTTTTCAGAAAGTTACCTAATCTTTGAAGCTAAATAGGAGTTAACAAAATCGATAGAGTTTTAAGCAGTCTAACGAAAACTCTTTTCCCTTCTCAGTTCCTCAACACTCACTGACTTGAGATACCCTTATTTCACTAACTCTCCCATCACCCTGGGATCCTCCAAGGTAGACAAAGCCTGAATTTTTAATGGAAAAAGAAGCAGAATCATCTCAACCTCCCCGCATCCCTCTTGGCAAGTCACTTCTGGCTTAACAATAGTTTGATTTTCAGAGCACCCTCCAGTCCCGTTGAAGTCAACAGGAGTTACAGATGCTCAACACCTTTGATAATTAGGCCACTGGACTGTGACTCCAACAGTCCCTCATTGGAGCAACGTGGCCAGCTCTATTTAGGGTGAAACAATGCCCAAATGACGTCTTGTTGTCACTTCTCTGATGCCATCCCAACTGGGCTGACACTTAGCAAGGATGATGTTTCTTCAGCAAAGGCAGCCAGGTGAAAGCAGCTAGGTTGAACCTCCTCTCCCTTCTCCTGTGATAAAGCAGATGGTAGGATCAGGTACTAGTTAAATGACATGTGTGTGTTAGGGTGAAAAATGGAAGTAGCAAGACTATGGGTTGGGTAATAAGTAACCACTTTGTGTTTTCTCCTATAGTGAGGGATAAGTTGCAACTTGTTTGAGGGTATTGGTGTTGTCCTATGCTATAGTTGAACAAACATTGTTTTTATCGGTATATTTAACAGTTACACTTAGAGATGAGCCAAGCTTGAAGTCCTGTATCAAGATAGACACTTCCGCCATGTTCAGATATGTTGCTTCTAGTGTTGTGGTTGGATCCATTTCTAGGCACAATGTTACAGAAAATCAAAGTGAAAGGTTAGGAAAATAAGAACTTTGTTTATAAAGCATTATCTGAAGACCCTTCCTGATGCATCCCATCATGTTACATCCATTAATGTTAGTTTGTCACTGAGACAAACACAGAGGTGTTGTGTGATTTATAGGGCTGTTTATAACCCATTTTGAGGTAGATCACTATTAAAAGGTGAGTAGCATAACCAGGGATGGGTGAAATGTTGCAGATAAAATAAAAAACAACTTATAGACTCATAGACTTTAAGGTCAGAAGGGACCATTATGATCATCTGGTCTGACCCCCTGCATGCTGCAGGCTGCAAGACCCTTCCCTGGACTCTACCGTTGAAGTCCCCAATCCTGTGTTTTAGTGACTTCAATTGGCTGAGACCCTCCTGCTAGTGATCCCTGCCCCATGCTGCGGAGGAAGGCGAAAAACCTCCAGAGGCTCAGCCAATCTACCCTGGAGGAAAATTCCTTCCCGACCCCAAATATGGCGATCAGTAATACCCCGAGCATATAGGCAAGAGTCTCTAGCCTGACCCTTGTTGGCCATTATGCTATTCATGTACCATTGCTTGGTTTTCCTTGGCTACTATGTTTTATCATTAAACCATTCCCTCCATAAACTTATCCAACTTAATCTTAAAACCAGACAGGTCCGTCGCCCCCACCGTTTCCCTCGGAAGGCCGTTCCAATATTTCACCCCTCTGACGGTCAGAAACCTTCGTCTAATTTCAAGCCTAAACTTCCCCCCAGCCAGTTTATATCCATTCGTTCTTGTGTCCACATTAGTACTAAGCTGGAATAATTCCTCTCCCTCCCTTGTATTAACCCCTCTGATATATTTAAAGATAGCAATCATATCCCCCCTCAGCCTTCGCTTTGTCAGACTAAACAACCCAAGCTCCTCTAATCTCTTTTCATACGACAGGTTTTCCATTCCTCTGATCATCTTAGTCGCCCTTCTCTGCACCCGTTCCAGTTTGAGTTCATCTTTTTTAAACATTGGAGACCAGAACTGCACACAGTACTCCAAATGAGGTCTCACCAGCGCCTTGAGCCTTCATCCCCAGCTGGAATCAAGTGACTTTTCTTTCCCAGTTTTTCATTTTTATTTGTGCAGTCCCTGGTGCTGCCCAGGACAGCAGTGGAAGTGCCATTTCACATCAGAGCTTTAGTTTCTGGGAGGTCGCAGGTGCTACTTGGGTCATATGACTGCATTTGCACCAATCAGAAAGTAAAACAATGTTGGCTGGGATTTCTGAAAGATCCTAAGAGAATAACCTGTCTACCCAGCAGACAAACAGTGCAAACCTTTCCACTCCTTCAGGGAACTGTTTCCTGCTGAGAGCCAGCTATGTGGAGCTTAAATGTTCTTTACAGTAGTGGCAGGCTGTGGGGTTATGACCATCTTTGCTTAAGAGCTTTCAAAAGGATAAAAGCAGCCTCCTATCCTAAGGGTCGAAAATCAACTTAAATGAACAACATACTCACCACTTTCACAGGCACACATCCTTGAGGAGTTGGAAATTCTGGCGCATGCAAATGGATGAAAACACATGTCCTTTGGTGACTGTTTTTCATTGATTCCTTCGTGCCATGACATGTTTTGGATGGCACAGCCAGTAGCGAATGCTCCTGATTCTAAAGGGTTGGCTCAGACAGCTGGCTCTGTGGCACAAGAGCTCAAGCGAGGCTTTTGCTCTCAGGGCCAGCGGCTTTCAGACCAGGCTTCTGTTCAGAGAGGCAGTTTGGGGGACCTTGGTCTCCAAGCACCCCCTGCTGGCTCTTGAGGAACAAGAGCAGCATTGAATGTGCAGGAACAGCTTCCTCACTCTTCATCTGGCTAAAGATTCCAGGGCAATAGCTTGGTCTGTACAGGGAACAAGAGGAGACATGAGCTTTTCAAAGCACTTCAGGGGACTTAAGCCACCCATCTTCCATTAAAGCCAATGAATGACGGATGGTTAAATCTCTTGCGCTGCCTTGAAAGTTTCAGCCAAAGTTTATAACAGAGAATGGCCATGGAAGCTTTGGGCAGAAATCTTTGGAGAGTTTTGTTGACATGGCTTCATCCATCAAGCTGATCCTTGTTTTTGCTGGGGTGGTTCCTAATGTTACAGGAAAAGGAAAAACAGCTAAATCAGTGATTTGCATTGAGAAGTGGTTGTAGCAAACATTGCCGAAGGTGCTCACTCTGTTAGGGTGCATTAATCCCTAGAGCTGGCTATGTTTGAATCAGACATACCACTCCATGGAAGGTAAAATGCCATTTCCTCTGGGTTCAGACAGTTTGGAGAGGGAAGAATGCAATACGTGGCTGGGCTGTCTGCATGATCAAAAGTGTTACCGGACTCTGCCACACAATGTGCAATTTTTAAACCAGCTCCCAATTAGACCTCCTTGCTAATACCATGTTCATTCCTGGGAGACTGCCCTTTGAGAGCTGTTATGACTTTGTGATTGTGCACATACCTTTATGTGCTTTCATTCTTAATCCCCTTTTCTCAGAAGCCAAAAGGTCTCCCAGCCAAAAAGGAAATCAAAACCTTTTGTTGGCTGGTTCGTAAGAAATGAGGGTGGGATGAGGGTTGTAGCAGGATCTTAATTAGCCATTGTAAATAACAAGAGCAGTAGTGCCTGCCACCATATATCGCCGTGGGTTGTGATATTGTCAGACCACACAACGGTAGGTGAATGGGCAGCACAATGGCAGATGAAATTTGCTGTTGACAAATGCAAGGCAATGCATACTGGAAGGGGTCCTTTGAATTAGGCCTATATATTGTTGGGTTCTAAATGAACTGTAATCACTTAGGAAAAAGACCTGGGGGGTTATATTAGAGGGCTCAACAAAAACCACTGCACAGTCAGAAAAGCAAACAAACTATTAGGATGGCTAAAGAATGGGATCTAAAAATACTGAAAAGATTATAATGCCATTGTATAAATCAATAGTACATCCTCCCTAAAATACTGTGTTCTGCTCTGGACTTCTGATCTCAGAAAGGATATAGTGGAAAGAGGAGTTCAGACACTGACAATGAAAATGATTAGAGGCCTAGAAAGACTGCCCTATCAAGAGGTATTGAAAAGACTGGGGCTGTATTGTTTAGAGAGGAGAAAGTACTGAATAGTCTAGAAAAAGTAAATTGGGGTCTCCTATTCACCCTCTCTCCTAATATACAGACCAGGGGAAATTCAATGAAACAGTAAGGCAGCAAAGTTTTAAAACTGATAAAAGAGAGTAGTTTTTAACATCATCATTATTAACCCATGGAACTCATTGCTACAAGGTATCATTGAGGCCAAGAATTTAGTAGGACACAAACAAGAAATAGATGTTTATGGGGCCAGGATTTCCCCCCTTTTGTCTTCAGGCCCTGGTAATATGATCATTCCAATATTGCACAGAGCTTTGGAGAATTCATCTTCGGCATTAATCATGGGTCTAACACGAATGCCAAGAGTATTAGCAGGAAGGGACATTGTAGCAGGGTAGATGGCCCCTAAAATGAAATCAGGCTCAACTCTCCTGCTCCAGACCAGGTGTGCCCTAGTTTGGTGTAATGAGGAGGTCAGGGCTGCCCCTGGAGAATTACATGAGACACAGAAGTAAATTGGGGGATCACCTACAAACTTCCCCAGGCTAGATAGCCATGACCAGAGGGGGCTGAAGGCTTTGAGCTGAAGTGGGAGATGCCTGCTGGCTCTCTGAGGTGGACAGCTGAAACTGGAGGGCCGTAGAGGGCAGAAGATTGGGGAATGATGGAGGGGTGAGCCTGCTGATGTCCCCAGGGAAGAACTGGAACGGAAGGAAACAGGTCAGAAAAGCACCCCCACTGGACAGGCTGGGGAGTGACATGCTGAGAGATGCTGGGGTCATGCCGGAGAGTCGGGGGCATGGCGAGAGATGCTGGAGCTGTACTTGGTGTTGATGGACTGTTGGGACTTGAAACAGTGAGTGTTCTTGTTAGACTGTGCTGGGAAATTGTGGTATTGCTGTGGGAATTTTTGTCAGAAATTAACTCCTCAAAGGACTGTTTACCTTCAATGAAAATGTATGTGGAGTTACTGAGGAGTCCAGTAGAAAGGGGAAACTAAGGCAGATGCATCAGTTGTGCCACGGTCTTCCACAGCAGGGTGTCCTGGGAACGGGCCAGTGTATCACAGACATAATAAGGAAAGATTAATGGGAAAAGCTTGTGGGGTGAATTTAGCACCAGCTTTCTGACAATGAAGAGTTTGTATTACCAGGGTCTAAAGACAGATGGCATGTGAACCTGGACCCATAGACATCAATGGGAGCTTTGCTATTGATTTCTATGCAGTCAGGATGCCCCCAAGGTTTGTATTTAGGGTGGATGCTCCTCAGCACCACATTTGCCATGTGAATAGATTCATTCCTCCTTGTTCTACTCTGTGATGTTGCATATGAATTGGCACTGCAGTACATTCTTGTGGCTCAAACCCATGCAAAACTGGACTGAAGAAAGCACTGGATGGTGTCTAGCTAGAAACAATCCTGCTCCAGGAGATGAGGACTGACTGACCTAGGAGATCTTTTCCATCTCTACTTTCTATGACCTAGTCATTTCCAGAACACCAGCCACAATGTAGAAGTCGCAAATTGTAAAGTTCAGCATAAGGCGCCTACAGCGGCCCCTCAGTGCTGTTCTCCTGCAGAAAGACAGTCAGGTTGATCTGTTGATGTAATCCCACAAAGCCAAGTGCAATGTCTCTGCTCACATGGAATTCCTTTCCTTAAGAATTTGAAACCCCCACATAGCGGATTCCACACCACATACTTCCAGTCTCCCTCTGGTAGCTGTTTTCTCCTCAGTGAGAGCTCCGTTCTCTCTTTACGAACCGCATCTTACATTTCTATTAGCACCTTTTATAAGGAAGGACCCCAAAGCACTTTGCACCCACAATGTACACAAGGCAGTTCCCTTGCCTTTGAAAGCAGCCGGCTCCGGGGCATGGCCGCTGTTCAAGTGGCGCGCCGTAATGCTGCACAACAGTTTAGAACTGGAGGCAAACAATAGTTCTTGGCACTTGCATAGCCCACTGCAGCTTGCGGTCTCCAAGTTCTTCTCCAACAGTCATTTATTCAGCACCCAGGCCAGGCAGAGCAGTATAATTAGCACCGTGGCATGGGTGGGTAAATTGAAGGTGTGCTTCTCTGTGGATCGCTAACATTTGCTGGAAAGCTTTTGTTTAAGAAACATAAAGCATTTGCAGCCTGATCCTGCAAACGCCTCACACTGGGAAGCTGGGCTTTTGAGTTGGCCAGAGGAAGTGCATGCCCAATTCCTATTCAATAGAGCTTAAACCAAGTTCCCGACAGGAATCAGACCCTTTGTTAAGGACCTCCAAGTGAGTGCCATGTGATTCTTCAGTACGCATCAAGAAAATCTGCTGTAGTGTGTGTGTCTGAGGTGAGTGAGAGTCCTTGGAGGCACTCAGGGGAAAGGGCAAAGTTCACTGATCTGAGATCCAGTGCAGGAGACACACAATGCAGAGGTGTATATGTTATCTGGTGTAATCATTGTATTGCTGTTATTGATTACGCATTTAGTTGTATTATTGCAGTGCCTAGGAGTTCCCAGCATGGACCAGGACCGTTGTGTTTACTTTCTACCATTTAAAGGTGTGAAATCCGAATAGTAAAAACTTTGTTTCAATATTATGTTTCTCTAAACACATACCCCCCCCAAAATAAACACGGCTCCCCAACTGGCCTTGCTCCTATAAGGTGGACCCTGGCCCTGCTCCTTGCTGGGTGACATGTGCAACCTGGGTCAGCTGACAGCTCGCAGGGAATCTGTGCCACAGTGAGCTGTTTGAAAAAGTAAGTCAACTTGGTGAACAAACTGAAATCCTCCCCTTAGATTGTGGGTCCAAAAATCCTGAAGTCTTCACCCCACTTTTCCTGAGTCCGTTGAAATCCATTGGACCTTTGCCTCAGTAAGGACTGAGCAAAATCTGAAAAAGGGTCCCAGGATCCATCCCTTTCCTAAATACAAACTTCGCTTTTTCTTTTGGTTTTAGTCCTTTGCAGGTCACCTGGAAAGTGGGTCACACATTCCAATGGGATGGCTCCATTTCCTAACTACTCACCAGTCTCCCCTTTTTAATGTATAGGTGGCTTCTGTGTAGCAGTGTATTGTGAAGAAGCCAGGAACAGGATTTTGTGACTGGGTGCATACCTTTACAGTATGTGCTTCATTAAACACCTTTCCAAGAAAGCCAAGGGGTTTGCAAACCAGAACGGAAATCAAAGCCTGTTTTGGCTCCTTCACAACCAGACGAAACAGGGCTGTGCTGTCCTGCTATGCACCAAAGAAAACCTTTGGCAACACGTGGCAAGAGTGTCAGTTAAGCATGAAGCACCTGGAACAGCCTCAATGTAAGTGGCAATCATTTATAAAGATAGCTTGCTCCCTATTCTGGTAAAGAGTTAATAAGTCACTTCAATGGCAGTTGCCCGGTGTCATGGGGAATTTCAGTGAGAAGAGAGCCAAAGTTATCTGGTCTGGAGGATTATGAGAACACCTTCTGGACAAGATGTAAGATAATGAGCCTGACCAGTTATGATCATTAAATGCTCCAGGAGCGTGGTAACTCAGGTATCCAGAACCCAGCCTAATTTGAGTAATCTTTACATTCTATCTACTTGACATTTCCCCTGCAGTTTCACTTAGATGCAGTATTGTTTGCATCAATTGTTATGTAGCCTCACTATCATGTTCCATTCCAGAGGTAGCTGTATTTTAGTGGCAAGTGAAGTCATGCCTATATTGGGGGGCTGATCCTGCTGTCAGAAGTGTCTAGATGGACTTTGCACTCACATGAAACCTATTGACCATCCACTTACATGGAGTTGATTGCAGGATCTGGACCACAGTGCGTCAAGTACTTAGGCAACCTTTGGAGTTACGTACAGGTAAGTCACTGGGCCACATTCAACCTAGTTTAACACAGTGAGGTCAATGGAGTTACACCAGGCCTGAATTTGGCCCATTATCTTTAACCAGCTGTCTTGCAAGTGATGCTTAATCCTTTCCCGCTAAACCTTTTCTCCAATATTAAATGTCAAGAAAAAAAAGTTAAGTCAAATCTTTCTCCAACTGCTGGCAAAACCTAAACAATTTCAGCAAAGTATGTACTGGGGGTGTGTAAGGATCACATTGTCTTAGGACACAAACCAAAACCACGATGAGTTTTGTGCTAATTATTTTTCTGGGCAAACAAATTAAACAAGCAGCGCTGTCGATTTGTAAATTGCAGTCACATCATGATGTTTACTATTAGGCCTTAAATCAGTGAATTTCCAGTATCAGAAACATTTTCATTACAATCAGTTACATGCTGTGGGTGGGGATCTGTGCCAGGCATTAAAAATGGTCCCATTTGTCAGATGAGTGTTCCCAAATATGACCCCCAAACTTCTTTGGTATGTCCAGGACTTCCACTGAGAACAGAGACATGTGGAATGATCACCATAGGGACCTACAGAGATGGCCAAGAGAGGCAGTCAGTGGGGTGACAGCAGGAGTGAGCTGCTGGTCTTCCTTTCCCACTTCCCTAGGCTCTGAAATGGGACCTTTGCATCAGTAGCTATTTTCACGGTTACCCAAACAAGGAATGAACGAGAGCCTGTTCCTGACTGGAGAGAGGGAAGGTCTGACCCAAGGAGCCCTCTGGGCATAGATAATCAAGAGTATCAGGCACAGAGGACTTTCAGGATCAGGCCTGTACATTTCTGCTGAGGACCTTGATGCCTTGGCCTAAAAACAGCACTGAGGGGGCTGATCTTGCAAGGTATGGAGCATCTTCAGTCCCTGATTATGATGGGAATCAAGGGCATGCAGCCCCTCACTGGATGTGGTCCTAAATGAGAAGAAGTTTTGTAACAGCCTTATTCAGGAGGGGTGAAATCCTGGCCCCTCCTTTGTGGGTCCATCCCATGCACAGAGCTCTCTTGTCATGGATCTGATGCAGTGTGGACCGCCTGTGCACTACGGAGCATAGCTTCATAGATACTCCGTGTACATTCTTGTGCATAGGGGTGAGGAGTGAGCCAGGAGGGCAGAGGGAGGAAGTGACAGTGGAGGGCCTGCTTCTGAGACAGATCCTTTATCCATCTACCAGCATGTCTGTATGTGTATGGGGGAATGGCTAGGGCTGCAGAGGCCACCTCATCCACTAGAGTGGAATAGTGGCCGTGAGTGGCATTTACCCTCCCCTTCCCTTGGGGAGTTCCCCAGCACAAGGCCCAGTAACTTGGCCTAGGTCCTGGAAAGAGGATTTTGGTTTAGCTGAACATGGAGGGCAGGCTTCTATACCCTTGCCCTTACCACTGAGCCCTTAAGGGCAAGCCCTATGAAATTTAACAGGGATGAAATGAAGAGGGTTCTTGAGAGATTAAATAGGGTTTTCTAGAAACGTACAGAATTTATTACTGATTTAATGAAGTCCTTTTCTATAGGTTTTTTTGAACCACCTTATAGAATTCGATAGCAGGGATGGAGTTGTCTACTCGGTTCTGCAGGATGGTCCCCAAACCCTGGAAAACACATCACATCATATGAAATCCTCTGGGAGTCAGCCAGAAGGGTGTGGCCATATAATAATTGGAATATAATAAAGGGACTCCTTTGTAAAGCTAGATTTCTGGAGTCTCTCGTAAAGCCAAAGGCAAGTGGCAATTTCTCTGGGTGAACTCTTCCAGCTTGCCTTCCCTCTGCACTCTCAGGATAGCCTCCCCCAGCCTCCAGAGATATCTGCACTGCACATCGGAACTCTCTGTCGGAAACTCCCCTGGCTCAGAGGTGCAGTGACAGCATCGCTGCTAAAGCGTGTGCTGTGAAAGCTCAGGCCCGCCGTCCCTTCCTGCCTTGTCAGACATCCTGCCCTTCACCAAACACATCTGCGGCATCTCAGTGGTTGTGCTCAGACCCATCTGTGTACACATGGCTTTAATGCCTCCTAAAAGTGGTTTTCTGGCTTCACAGAAGCATGGCTGCCAACCAGCGAATGGGGTTTGGTGGGCAGCTACCATAACATTGCTTCTGCTTCCTCTCCCGTCAGAACTCCCTCCGGTGTGACAGCAATAACACACGGCTGCTACAGTCCTTACACATGGTCACCTATTGATGCTGTGCTGTGCTGTGTTCCAAGAGCGAATACCTGAAGAGCAGTGAAAAGAAGACACAGAATTTGTGGGCAGCTGAGCTGGCAAGGAGCAGCCCGGCAGAGTGTCAGTACCTTAAAAAAATGTTTCCTAATGTAAAAAATGTGCAACTACTGTGACAGATGAATCCATTCATTCTTATTCGCCTTCTTTCTTACCTCATCACGACAGCTCAAGCACTTTTTCCTGAACTGTGGTTTAAAAATAAATCAAGGGCTATGTCCACTTGGTTCAGAAATATTTACGAACAGCCAGGTTCTCCCTCAGTCACACTGGTGTAAATTTGGAGTAGTCCAACAGGTGTCATTGGAGTTACTCCAGATTTACACTGGTTTTACTAACCATGGATGTCAATGGAGTTTTTCCACATGTGCAAGTATGTAACAGAGCTCAGACTCTGACGCTAATTGATCTTTAACTGAGATTTGTAAAACATAAAGTATTTTTGTATCCTAGTGTCACAAAGTGAAATAACTGGGCAACTGTAATGCAGGAGTGAATAAGCAAATGTGGGATTTGAATGGAAACGGAGAGCAAGAATGTTAAGAAGTGGTTATAGGAGGGTGTCGGGACACCTGGGTTCTGTCTCTGATTCATTGGGTGGCCTTGGACAAATCATTGTTGGCCAGGGAAGTGGAAGACTAAAGCCTAGCTCTCCAAACCAGGTCTCTTGTGCTGTAGCGTACCTAATTACTGCTCAGGATCCAGGCCGTCTTAACAGTTATATTTAATAGGAACATGGCATCTGTTATAATATCCTGCTCTACTATTTGCTATTGTTGTCAGCCTCAGATGAAGCCTCTAGGTCAGAAGTTGAATCCGTGGGTTGACCTTTGCGGGTGTCCATGATTAAACTATTGTTCAAAAAACGTGAATGATCTTGGTAAAAACCAAACTCCAAATGGCAGATAACTAGTTAAGTGGCTGTGCATTACAGCTGGTTTGGAAATGATTCTTTCTGCCTGGAAACGTTGTTTTTTGTCAAATATTTTCTTTGAAAGTTTTCAGATTTTCCAAAAAAAAAATATTCTTTTCAGTTTAAAACCAAAAAAATCAGTTTTCAGTAGCTGACAACTGAAAAAAACTGATGACAATGAATTTTGTTCATAAACATGTCTGTTTAATTGAAAAATGGATGGAAAATGTTCAAGCAGCTGTGGTGTGGATTAACTTTTGCAATTAGCTTCTAAACTGTGAAGTAAGTTTCATCAACCTATTCAGATCTTGTGAAATATTTATGGCTTAACATTGCTGCAATCACTGGCTGACAGAAAAACAAATGATATAACTCTGGGGGCAGGAACCTTTGCTTCTGTATATGAGTGTAGATTCACTGAAGTCAACAGAGAGACAGTGATATGCACCAGCTGAAGGTCTGACCCTTAACGTCCATACTAATAGAGCAGTTCTCTACAGCAGGGGTTCTCCATGGCCAACCTATGCCACAACAACTGGTTTTCAACATATAAAAGCCTGGGACGGCGTTAAGGAGTACCAAGCATGGCAGTTGACTGGGACCCCATGACAAAGATGCTCCCACGAAACTATGTTGCTCAGGATTCGGCTTCAGCACCAGGTGGCGGGGCTCAGGGCCCTGGGCTTCAGTGCCATGCGATGGGGCTTTGGCTTTCTGCCCTGGGCCCCATGAGTCTAATGCTGGCCCTGCTTGATGGACCCCCTGAAACCTGCTTGCAGCCCCCCCAGGGGGCCCTGGACCCCTTGTTGAGAACCACTACTCTACAGTGAGAACACAAACTGTGAGATGGCCTGTGTGTTTAAGCGGTTCATACTTAACACAGGTACATCTATGACAGTATATAGGTGGGTAGATAGGTGAGTATACAAGTATTTGGTATGATGTACACAGTTAAGCAGTTTATTATAAAGCTTGCCTTCAATATACAGATAGGTAGTTAACACATTCCTGTTGTACAAAGGCAGTTTTAAGAAGTCCAGTGTTCGCTATTGTAGTAGGCAACATAGTGTGTTTTCATGCTATTGTGTTGAGTAGGCTCTACTCACAATCTGGATTTTACAGGTAGGTGTGAGATCACAGGTGTTCAAGAAGAACCATGGCACTGGACCAATACACTGATTACCCCCTTGTGGTACTAACTGCCCCTCCCCCCCAATTATCCCCCTGCCTCCACAATAAATTAATAACATCTAAATCCCCTCCCCAAGCAGAGTTTTAAACCCAAAAAGGGAGACAAGCCAGAGACTCTATGAAATCCACTAGGGACTTCCCTAATTGCAGTTTTATGTGGAAGGCGCTCAGATACTGTGGTGGAAGGAGGCAGTATAAAACCCTTAAGTAGACAGATCAATAGATAGACAGCACCTGTGCACATGGGCTGGATCACTTCTGTTCCATTAGAAGGCCCTGAAGCTCTACTGGGTCTGACAATTCCACCTCCACCCTGCTATGCTCAGAGGTCAGGGGTGAAATCCCAGCCCCATTGAAGTCAATGGGAGTTTTGCCCTAGACTTTTAGACGGTGCTCTGTAACTTCCCTTAGTTCTACACATGCTGGATACTTCCAGAAATGCACTTTCTGTGTTGTGGCTACCAGGAGGCTGCCCATTGAAGTCCACTTGCTGTCGCCCCCTACAGGAACGTGTATTTCAAAGTCAATGGGGCTATTACATTTGTACTTACTTCCCCCGTAGTAAGTGAGCTGGCTGGTTTGGGTCCTTATTTTGGATAGTGCCTTTCAGACAAAGTCTATCCCAAAATGTTTTACAGAATTAAATAACAAATACTAGCAATGGGGCTGAGAAATTCAGAGCCGCAGGCAAGGGAGAAAGGAGACAGTGAGTCACTGAACCGGAGATATGCTAAGGCTATTCAAACAATGGAAGATGCAGAGGAGAAGGGAAGAAATGGAGACAATTTCTTGTTAACAGTGCAATTCTGCAGACACCTCAGAGGGCGTAGCTAAACTTTTAAACGTGAAAAAAGCATGAATGAACAAACACAGCTTAATAGTGCTGGGCTGAGGGGCCCACTGGCTACGTCACTGGCTTGAGATGCAGGAGCCCTGGTTCTAGATCCAGCTATACCACCAACTTGCTGTGTGACCTCAGTCAAGTCGCGTCACCCCCTGTGCTAAGATTTCCCTTCCCGTCTTTTATCTTGCTTATCTGTTTAGACTGCAAACTCCTTGGGGGAGGGACTGTCTCTTACTAATTGTTTGTACAGCTCCTAGCACAGAGCCTTCATCTCATTTGGGATCTCTGTGTGCTACCATAAGGTAAATAATATTTTTTTAAAAATGTGGAATGAAATCCCAAAGAAATGAATTACTAAGAAAGTGCTGGAATCTATATTCTGTAAGAAGACAAAACTCCCCAGACTTGACTCGCCTGCATAAAATGTATCTGGGTCTTTGCTGTCTGCCCGATTCATTTCTGCTGCTGAACAGCCTCTAGTCCAAATGCAGCCTGAACTTGGCATTGGCACACTCCAAATGAATATTTGAACAAATGTTCACCAGCAAATTGTCTTGCAGCAACCTCACTCTAGGTGGCAAGCATGGGTGCGGTGAGCGTGGTGTATGTTTGGGAACGTGTCCCTTTTTAACTCCTAAGCAGGGAGGGTAAAGGGTGGGGGAAGGTTTTCCAACCAAGAGAAAATCATCTGAACAGGCTCCAGTGTGTTTTGTTTTGTTGTTAACCAAAATATCCATTGGCTAGTGAAGCCTGGGAAAAGAGTGAAACGCGAAACAAATGAGAGAGGAAATTTGAGGGGAAATAAAACCAAAAATAAAAGACCTTAATTATGATTGCAATTTTGTTGATATGAAAATTAGACATGTACAAATTAGGTAGGAAATATCCAGTTTCTTTAAGGGGAGTGTTGGAGTCCGTCCTAACCTTATAAAGGGAACTCTGAGGTCACCCCAGGGAGAGTGTGAAGTAACTGTTCAGTGATGTGTTGACTTTAATGCAGGAAAGAAGTCTGCTGCTGAGAGCAATATTAATTCTGTTGTCTGCATTTGGTCTCCAGTCATTTCTCAGCATCTTCCCTTGTCTGTGACTTGCAAAGGCTGGATTTAAAGTGGTAGGTGGACGACAAAGTGTCATGCAAGGCTTTCCTTGGGCCTACATGCTCTTCTGCATGGGAATTAGTTGGTGGACAATCAATCTTGTACCAAGAGTGTTGTTGAGCTCTGGCAGCGTGCTCGGTGTTGTACAAAACAGAGGAGACATGGTCCCTCTTGCAAGGATTTACAGTCTAAGGAGAAGATTTACAATTTAAAAACTGAAATCTGCTTGCCCTGAGTTAGTGATCTGGGCTGCATGAACAGCCTTAAAGAAAAAGTAGATGCATGCATTTTTATAGCTCTTAATAGGTTCAAAGCAGTGCAGACAGTAAGTAATGAATCTTCACAAGATTCCTGTGAAGTTAGCTGGAGATGTTCTTTATCCCTACCTAGTAGATGGAGAACCAGAGACAGAAAGGTGAAGTAAGTCACCCAACACTGCACAATGAGCCATTGTCAAAGCCAGCCCAGGACTTCTTGACTCCCAGGTGTATATGCTTTCCTGCAGACCACAGGTAGTCCATAATGTAGACTTATGGGTACAAAAAGAAACCTGAAAGTATACGGCCAGTTTTTTTTAAAATGGCCTTTAATTTTGACTGCATCAAAACTGGGTCATGTATTTGTCTAAATATAGACCATGGGGCCCATGTTAGGGACTCATGTTAGGAAAAATAAATGGCTTCACTTTCAGAAGTTGAGCACCCAAAGCCGGAGGCCCCTGAACTTATGGCCAGATTCTGGTTCCCTTACTTTCCTAGCCAAGCACCTTATTTCATATGAAGTCCCATTGACTGGAAGGTGCCACTCAGCTTGAATAAAGGTATCAGAGACTGACCCTTCAAGGCCACTTTTGAAAATTAGGCCCTGAACTTCTAACTATCCTTCCCATTATATCAGTGGTGCTTTTATTAGGTTTGGAGAATCTTTCAAGATTTTTTGGGAGAAGACCATTGAGATGGGAATATTACAGTCATTCTAGGCACTCTGTCATCACTGAAAACAGCAGTCATGAGACTGTGTGGCCTCATGGCTAGCACATTAAACTGGAATGCAAGGGACCTGGGTCACTGGCCACTGGCTGACCTTGGGCAAGTCACTTCCCCTGTCTATGCCTCAGTTTCCCCATCTGTAAAATGGGGATAGTGACCTCCTTTCTAAAGTACTTAGAGATCTGCTATTACAGTTAAGAATTATTATTATTGCTATTGAAAATTAGAGTTCCTATCAGCCTCCCCTGAACAAAATCCAGCTGAAGCCAAATAGTAAATGAGCTGGTACCCCATACCTACTGCCTGTCATTTGCTATTAGAGTATGGCTTTGCTTGATCTGTGGCACTGGTGTGGGACACTGTCCAGTAACTTAGTTATTCCATCTGATTGGACCTAGCTGCTGTGATAAGCACATTTGTTGCGACCAGCAGATCTTCTGTTGCATCAGACCAAGTCCTCCTTTTCCTGCTGTCAGCCTGCTTCCATTCTGCCTTTATGTTGGCTGGCACTGTCCTTTTCAACTGCTCAAGAGTAAAGTTATCGGGTGACCTATTGCGCTTGGTGTACAGTTGATTTATGGTGGGCAGGGGAATATGCAGCAGAGTTCCCTGCAGGTAGAGTCCCTGGTTAGAGGCGTTTCTACATCTATTAGCCTGCAACCAGAGGAGAATGCAAGTGAGTTGTACAGAAAGAGCATTCCCTGCCCTCCTTCATGGGCTGTGCATCAATGGCAGATTCCCTAAGCAGAGCTCCCTGTATTGTGGGTTCCCTGGCTCAGTGTGGATGGAGTTCAGTCACCTGGTGTGGTGTGCCAGTGTTATAGGACATGGATCATGCTAGGTGAGAAGGCTCTGCTGTGCTGCAGAAGCCTCTTATCTGGTGTATATTCCACTTCTGCCATAACGCCGCGGGCACTTGCATACCCAGAGCACAGGCCAGATTTTTAATGTCCCGTTCTGCCTACTCATAGCTTTGAATGTTTCCATGATTGCCAGAGAGCCACAAGTGCAAATCCATCAGAAACATCTCTGGAGGCAGCGTGAGCAACGAAGCGCTCTGACATAATTTCCACTAGCTTGCCTGAAAGTACCAATCTAGCAAGTGGGGCCCAGAAACTAATTAGCCCCTAAGCCTATAAAGGTACAGTGATGGGGATACAACTCTGGAGCTGGGCCACGAGGCAAAGTCACGTTAAAGATAATCACTTTTGCTAGGAGAGCGATGTACAGAAGTAGAAAAAGGAAATGCCTCAGGATGGTTCAAGCAGATCTGGAATTACATTGCCATTGAAAAGATGGCTGTCAGGCTGGGAAGCAGAGAGCGCTCTTTAAGATCTGTGTGACCCAAGGACTTTTTGATGCCAACTGGCAGAGGGTTGCAGGGATACCCTGGGTCTGGTATTTACATTCTAGTTCACCTAAGAGTGTTGTGTGAGGTGTCCATTGAAAGCCTGTGTCACACTGATCATCATAGCGTTTGCGAACTATATGTGCAGATAATATGTAAGGAGATAGGTACATATCCGAAGGTCTCATAGTTAGAGGCAGGTCACCAAGAGGTAACATGCCTTAAGTCGGGTCCCACCAAACAGAACATGGGAGGCACTAATCTCCCTGGCTAACCTTTGTGTCTTGCAATAGAAGTCTATTTGCACACTGATTGTGGGGTCTTCACGGAAAGAGATTAATAGGATGAGGGTGAACTGTGGGGGAGGGAAAGCCTGTTTACAGGTGAAGCACAAAGACCTGGTCTGTTATATCTAGGAGTGCAGAAAGATGTCCTGACATCCTTCATCTGCGGGGAGACAAGTTGCCAGCAGGTTTGGTCTCATGAAAAGAGGATTTCAGCTGTCCTGGCTGAAAAACCCTGTGAGAAGGATTTGGGGTAAGTAGTCCCATTTTAGGCAAGAGGGCATCTTGTTAAATTTAAGCTCTAAAAGGCATGTTATGATTTTATATGCAACCTTTTGTTTCCATTAATCCTCCTTGCTATCATTTGAATCTCTGTTCTTTGTTAAATACACACAGCCTTGTTTTCACTATAAATCTATCTAAGTGCTGTGTGTTAAGCAGACCTGGAGTTTAGAGCTGCGGGGTACTGTTTCTCTGGGTGTTGTGTGTCTGGTAACTCTGTGAGTGTCCAGTGGACCAGGGGCTGGACACTCCAGGGGATGCTTGGACAGGGGCAGCTCTATGTTTTTTGCTGCCCCAAGCATGGCAGTCAGGTGGCCTTCGGCGGCATGCCTGCGGGCGGTCTGCGGTCACACGGATTCGGCAGTGTTTCTGCGGGTGATCTGCCAGTCCTGTGCCTTTGCGAAGCCGCGGGACTGGCAGACCTCCTGCAGGCATGCCACTGAAGGCCGCCTGACTGTTGCCCTCACAGCATCTGGCAGGCTGCCCTCTGCGGCTTGCCGCCCCAGACATGCGCTTGCTGCGCTGGTACCTGGAGCTGCCCCTGTGCTTGGAGGTCTCAGAGGTCAGAGAGTATTTATCGCTAACCTGCGTGAGGGACAGCAGAGCCTATGTACACTGCATGTTGTCAAGGAGCTGACTGCTGGTTGGCACAAACCAGGCTTCCTCAAGCCAAGGGCAGGTGGTAGTGAGGTACCTCACAACTGGGGGTACCCCCAGGGAATGTCACAACCCAAGTATATCATTAGGGAAAGAGAGGAAGGCCTGGAATATTCTAGGAAATCTATATTTGGTTTCCCCTTGCAGTGTACTCTCAAATGGGACTTGATTAGGCCCTCAATTCCTCATGAATGGTACAAACCCCTCAAATCAAACAAATACCAACAAAATCAGCCAAACCAAACCCAAAAACATCTCTGCATTTCGGGAGGCACTAGTAGCAAACATCACGCAAAGCTGTTGCTCCATGAGAATGGGGTTCTTCTCCAATGCATCTATGTCATTAACTCACCTGTGCTGGAAGAACCCCAAAGTGGGGCAGTATATCACCTGTTAGGCACTCAGGAGTTTGTCATTTGTGGTGCTGCTTAGAATAAATGGACTGGCTCCAGTCTCATTTTTGCCACTGACTTTCTGCATGATCTTAGTTAAGCCATTTAGATTCTTTGTGCTAGAGTTTCCAGACCTGTGAAATGAGGACACTAATAGTTACATTCCATTGTGAAGTGCTTTTTTCAGATTAAAGGTTTCCATAAGGATAAAATATTTTTATCCTCCTATTTAAAATAATGTGTCATTTCCTGTGTACCATGTATTCCATGCCCTGGCTGTAATAAATAAGACACACAAGTCTCTTCATACGCCTGGTCAATAGAGAGCTGTCTGCTTACATGTGATTTCACACATTTTTTTCAGCTAGCTCAGCAATCCAAATGCAAAATCCTGCAACCAGGGACATAGGGTTTATTTCTGACAATCCCCAAAGAGGTTTTTATCCATAAACCAATGAATGGATTACACTCATCCATAGATGACAGGTGTTTTTTCCATCTGTGACAGACATAATATGGAAAACCTCCATTTAATAAGTGATCCAAGAATAATTCAATACAAGTGAGTAATATAAGTTAAGTAAAATGAAGAATATTTAACTGTTTCAGGGAAGCATGTGCAAGAAGAGAGCTAAAGCCAATGGGTATTGCATATACAATATTGTGAGGAGGAGAGAGTAGCATTTTGTGGCATGCATCTTCAGTGATAAATCATACTTTATCTAACATTGTGGCCTGCAATTCCTGAGATTTCAGCTGGCAATATATGCACCTGGCTTTCCCCTCACTGAGAAGCATGCTGCAAGCATGACTGCAAAATGTTGGCCAGAGGTTAGAGATGGGTTTGAGTTTCAAATGTCACAGCAGATCTGATCTTCCCTGTGGTAAATCAAATGCAAGTCCCACAAAAGGAAGGAGAGATCTTGGGGTGCTCCAGGGAGAGAAAGGGGAGCTCTCCCTGTATCATTAGCAAAGGAGGTGAAGCTGTCCTTCACTCTACTCCCCCACAATTTAACCCCTGATTGGATCATCCAGGGGTTTGGTTTGGGCCCATAGCTCCACAACACCAACAGTAAAAAACAATTCATAATTAATGTGTGATCATTGATAAATAGCACTGTTGGGTTGCATGACATTTGTCAGGAGTTTTACCCTGTTATGTGTTTATCAATATACTGCTGGTGCGAGGTACTGAAGGACAGTCCTGGACAGGGCCGGCTCTAGGCACCAGCAAACCAAGCACATGCTTGGGGCGGCACATTTTCAGGGGCGGCAAAAGCCTAGAGCCAGCCCTTGCAGCAGTAGCGTGTCATGCACAGGGGGCACTCTGGGGCCACTGCGGTGCACGCCACGGGGGAGCAGTGCCTGCACCTTGTGGCTGGACCGGACAGGCTCCAAACGGGGGACACTTGGGCTGGGGGCCGCCCCACGGGGCACATGGAGCTGCCTGCAGGTGCCGCAGGGCAGCTGCCCCCCAGTGCTGCAGCGGGGCTGGGCAAAGCATCCCAAGCCGCCCAGGGACTGCGGCAGGGTGGCCAGAAGCAGCAGCAGCAGCGGGGCCACAGAGGGCGGGGCTCTGCCATGTGGGGCCCGCGTCCCGCTCCCCAGGGCTCTGCTCCCTCTGGGGCTACCCTGCCCCGGCTCCTCATCCCCCTGCTGGGGCAGTCCCCCGGCTCTGCCCTCCCGGGTCCTGGAGGCGGGAGCCGTGGCTGGAGGGACCATGGGCTGAGGTGCGGCCCGGGATCCCCGCTGCTTACCCCAACCCTGCCAGTGCTGGACCGGCTGGAAGCGAGGGGGGAGCGGGCGGAGTCAGCGCTGGTGGTGGGGAGCCCATGGCTGGGGAGGCAGGGCGTGCGGGTGGGGTGGGGGGGAGAGCCCAGGGGTGGGGCAGCAGGGAGTGTGTGGGGGGGAGGGCATTGGTAGGGGGGAGTGAGAGCTCAGGGCTGGGGTGGGGGGCAACCAAAAATTTTTTGCTTGGGGCGGCAAAAAACCTAGAGTCGGCCCTGGTCCTGGAGACCAAAGAGGGCACAGGCACTGGCAGCACAAGGTTCTGCCTAAGTGTCTGAAGGGTAGGGGCTCAGCAACCAGAAAAAGAGACAGAGAGAGAGAGAGACTGCCAACAAAAGGATGGTGATGCAGAAACAGCTCCACTGGGAGCTGGCTGGTAACCACCAGTTCTCTTCATATGGGCCTCCAAATAGCTATTCCAGGGTAACAACAACTTGCAGTAACTATTCGCCTGGGCTGCACTGAAAGAGGTGGTCTATAAGTCTATGCTATACTATAGTTTTTGACAATAATAGAGTCCCTCTGGATTTATACCAGAGCAAATGAGCTCAGAATCTGGCCCATTGTGTTTCTGAGTCACACAGTATATTAGCAAAGATGTTTGGATCCTGTAGTTTTCAGCCAAAGGTAGTTCATTCCTAATATTCTGGCACAGGCTGGAGGGCTAAGCCAAGACAGAGTTTGGGCCATTATGCTAACCACAATAACTATGTAATAAAGAAGTGACTAGGAAACCATTCTGGGATGACAGCCACAACGAGGCACAAAGCTGACAAAAGCTGTGTCAATGGAGAGCCCTGCATGAGGATAGGTTTGGGTGAAGCAATAAGTAGAGTTGCCAGGAGCCTGGATCTGGGAACCCCACCCAGAAGCAGAATCATACATGCAGATGTGCCAAGACAAATGGAGCAGTAGCCAATGTAAATCATGCTGCCATTGTAGGGGCCGTTCTCCCAGTCTTTACACAGGCAAAACTCACGCTGAAAACAAGGGTAGTTTGGCCTGAGTAAGAACATCAGGACTGGCCCCTTTGGGCTAGATTTTCTAAAGAGTTCAGGGCCTTATCCCATTGAGGCCAGATTTTCAGAAGTGCTCAGGGCACAACTTGCTGGGCTCTTATTTTGGTGCTGAAGTGGCAAAGCTTTTGACAATCTGGGCCTTGGTTTGCAAAGCGGTACTTGCTATTTTGAGTTCAGTTATGTTGAAGAAAGGGCAGAATCCAGCCCTTACTTACATGTCTGATCCACTCCCCTGCCTCCAGATATAACACTGATAATGATGGGCCACTAGAAGAGAGCAGATATCCTTCCTGCCTCAGGGCTAGTCTACAATACTGCGCTATTGGTGTGGACAGCTCATAGGTTGATGTAACTTGTGTTACTTAAGGGGGTGGCTTTTTCACACCCCTGAGTGATGTAAGTTACATTGACTTAAGCAGCAGTGTAGACAAGCCCACAGGTCAGACCCTAATGTTGGGAACAGAGCTGATCAAAGCCCGGAATCTCCAATATTGCTGCATTTGTTTGGGACAAAGGCTGGAAATATCCAAACTTTTCATAGAACAAAGTTCAGAAAAGTTTCAGTTCGGAAATGTCAAACTGTTTTGTGTTAGGGCAGGTTGTCATTAAACTCTGTCTGCCTAATCCACCACAGTGATCCAGGTTGTTACAGGTTTCCTCGTGCCCCCATTTTCTCCTATGGGATCTGCTTCCCCTGCTAAACTACATCTCTTATGATACATTGCTGCCTATCCCTGTTGCTGAGCCACTGCAGTGCATCCTGGGAGGCCTATGATACACCACAATGGCACAGACAGAAGCAGAAATATATAGTGACCTGACCTGAAAAGAAAGGTTTTGATTATCCTGATTGATCTCATCCTGCAGAAATTTAAATGTTGGTGAAACCCCATTTTCTGATGGGAAACTGTTTTGTTCAAAATTGTTCAACCAGTCCTCGCAGGGACGTAGCATAAACTGCTTGCTAATAGCCAGATCCTATTTCCATTGAGCACATAGGTACTCAAGGGATCTGCTTGCATGAGTAGGCAGAGCAGGATCTGGCCCTGTACTTTGTGCTGGAGTTTGATCCTGCAAATCCTTGAACAGGTGGATAGTCCTTGCTCATGTAAATACTCCCATTGACTTTCCTGGAACGACATGAGTTAGTTAGGGGTGGTTGGGGGCTGGTCCTACTCCCACTGAGTTCAATGAGAAGTTGAAACTGACTGCAATGAGGGCAGGACTGGGATCCTGCCCCTTAATGAGTACAGGATGAGGATGTGTGTGATATTAGGCTAGTTTTTATGGTTCATCCATTTGTGCTGTACTGACAGCTTTCTAACTTGCATTGACAGTTCCAGCCCCTCCTTCCCTCCTGCTCCCAAGCAGAGCCAGCTGGCCGTGGGAGAACTCATGCTGCCACTCACCTGTTGCTAGGAAACGGCAGTGCTTCCGACTGTCCCATGAAAATAAATGCAACAGTGCAGCCAAGGTGACACACGTGAAAATTAACAGGTGCGATGTTTTCCATCGTCACAGCATTGAATATTATAAATATGGGAGAAGGCTCTGCACTGGGTGAGGGATACAGGCAAAACTCCAGCTGACTTCTAGACACGTTACCTGCCTCTGGATTTGCTTAAATAGAGGGAAGGGTATGACCTGGAGTTTTCCAAAGATGTCATTGGGAAGAAACATCAGAGGAAAGAAGTAACATGGAGGCAGGGTCACTTTATATCTATGGACTTTAGCATGAGGTGTATTTATTTTAGAGACAATCATAGCATGAATATATACTTTTGCTGATTGTAATTCTTATATTATGCATTGGTTCTGGGGTAGGCAACCTATGACATGTGTGCCGAAGGCGGCACGCAAGAAGATTTTCAGTGGCACTTACACTGCCTGGGTCCTGGCCACCAGTCTGGGGGGGCTCTGCATTTTAATTTAATTTCAAATGAAGCTTCTTAAACATTTTAAAAACCTCATTTACTTTACATACAACAATAGTTTAGTTAGACTTATAGAAAGCGACCTTCTAAAAACATTAAAATATATTACTGGCACGCGAAACCTTAAATTAGAGTGATTAAATGAAGACACAGCACACCACTTCTGAAAGGTTGCCGACCCCTGCATTGGTTTATATAAATATGGATTGATCCATGTCTGTATATGCAGTATATTGTAAGGTGTTTAAAAAAAATCCTAGCACTGTGTGAACATGCCAGTTTAGTGCTGCAATTCAGCCCTGTGTAGATAGATGTCGTCTACAAAGACTCAAATCTCACTTGACTCCTCTAAATAGGGTTAAGTGAGACTTAAGCAGTGCCTTAGCTTTTGCAGCGGCTCTGCACAGTGGTGAATTTCACCATAAATGCAAAAATAATACAAGCCACTATAATAGTCATACAGATTATATAGTAAAGCCTTCAACAAAAAAGTTCAGATAATCTTTAACTCATTCTCCTCATGCATGTGCATCGTTGTATAGTGTTTAATTACATGCTCACACAAACAATAGAAGGTTGTACAGAGCCCTGGGCCCTTCAGACCCTTGAAAAGAGTCTGAACCAAAAAAGCCATTTTAAGCCCAGCTTTCCTGGAGGGGATGGCCAGTTCCCGAAGCCAATGCAGCAGAGTCAGAATTCTAGCTCCTCTCACGCTGCTAACACTGCATTTCAGTGAACCGGGAGGAGAGGAACGCAGCATCTGGACCAGAGGAGTGGGGGCTAGAGGCAGAAAACAAGGAGGGAAGTGGAAGAAGCACGAAGAGAGAGAACATAGTAGTAAAAGAAATCAAGAAAAATGGAAAGTAGCAAAGGCGTGGACAGGAAACACGGGGCACCTGCAATCAAAGTTCCTCCTTCTCCCTCCTCAACTCGAATCTCATATTTACCCCAGTTGTCAGGAACCTTAACCCCAAACTCCTTCTCTTTGGTCTGTAGGTTTCCCTCCATCATTCTTGTTAGTTACTATCTCAACCAATCCACTGCCAAATTCTTTATTCCTGTCACTTCATCTCTTGAGTTGACTCCTTCAACACCAGCCTTTTTCATACCTCTTGATTCCAGTGCTCCAGCCTTTAGCTCTTCCAAAATGTGTGATCCATCTCATCACCTGACCTGGAAATGGGATCATCTGTGTGTCCCCCATCCCCTCTTCAACCTTTACTGGCTTTCTGCTTGATTCAGTATCCTGTATGAAATCTTTTCCTTTAATCTTCAAGATCTGCCAGGATTTCCACACTGTCCCACACCCATCTCTCTTACCTCCATTCTGCAGCCCATTCCCTTCCGACTTCTGGAACATACCTTCTGTCTGCCTGTCAAAGGAGGATGGGAGAGTCTTTTTCCACATTGACCGTGTCCTTTTGGAAGAACTTCTCTGGCCCTGGTTCAGCAAAGCACTCCAGCACATGCTTAAGTTTAAGAACCTTCTAAAGCCTCATTGAAGTCAATTTGATTCAGAACATGTCCTGAACTGGGGTCTCTGGACTCCTTTTCACTTCCCATCCCAAGAGCCATCTCTTTTCCTAGGCCTATAGATTCATAGATGCCAAGGCCAGAAGGGACCATTGTGATCATCTTTTCTGACCTCCTATACAGCACAAGACAGAGAACTCCTCCAAAATAAATCCTAGAGCAGATCTTTTAGCACATCATTCCATCTTGATTTTAAAATGGTCAGTGATGGGAGAATCCACCATGACCCTTGGTAAATTGTTCCTGTGGTTGGTTACTGTCACGGTTAAAAACTTGCACCTTATTTACAGTTTGAATGTGTTTAGCTTCAACTTTCAGCCATTGGATTGTGTTCTACCTTACTCCGCTAGATTGTGACAATCCCATTACAAAATATTTGTTCCTTATGTAGGTACGTATAGCCTGTCATCAAGTCACCCTTAACCATCTCTTTGTTAAGCTAAATAG
The DNA here is from genome assembly GCF_027887155.1 of Malaclemys terrapin pileata. Lineage (NCBI taxonomy): Eukaryota > Metazoa > Chordata > Testudines > Emydidae > Malaclemys > Malaclemys terrapin. Next base: position 32,863,556 of record NC_071512.1, read on the forward strand.
TCTGAGCTCCTTGAGTCTATCATTATATGGCATGTTTTTTAATCCTTCAGTCATTCTTGTGGATCTTCTCTGAACCCTCTCTAACTAATCTCTTTCTAAAAACAATCAAATACCCTTCCCAGAGTCTTCCAAGTTCCATTGTGCTTAGTTATTTCCAATTAATTTGGTCACAGGACCTCTTTCCATCCTGCCCCACCACATTTGCTATCTTGCCAGGATGATAGATTGCATCTGATTTCCTTGCAGCTGTAGACTCCAATTGCTATGAGGCCTTCTGTGATATTTCCGTAGGGACATCAAGAAAGCTTTTACATTTTATTATCAGGTGCTCAGAACACAGAGGAGAAAGAAATAGCACTGGAGAAGTCTCACATTCTTTTCTTAGTGAGCTCCCTAAACTCATTTTTGTCCTCATCAGTTCACTGAAGGGCTTTGCATTAAACAGTTTGCTAAGATAATTTTGCCCAATGATGCATGTGGACTTTACAAAAGGGACTCTGACGTTACATGAACCTTTCAATCCAGCGATCAAAGTGTTTTCTATTGTTTATATTACAGTAGTATTTAGAGTCTCCAAGCAGGATCTGGGCCACATTGTGCTAAGTACTGTACAGACACAAAGTAAGAGACAGTCTCCTGCCCTAAATAGCTTCCAATCTAAATAGGTAAATGATCAGGAACAGAAACAGAGAGGTGAAGTGACCTGTTCAAGGTCATGCAGCAAGTTAGTGGCATGACCAGAAATAGAATCCAATTTGGCTGGGTCACAGGCCAGCGCCTGGTTAACTGGACCACATGCTTTTAGTTTCTAGTTGTGGTTTCCACTCCAAAGGTCCCGCCATTGTGAACAATGAGCATCAGAGCATCTGAAAAATAAAACACATATTTGATCTGTTGGCTTTGATCAATTCTAGTTTTGTTTCTGTATTGTGAGCAAAAAAATCTGAGGGAATTTCTGCAATATTTCAATGATCATCTTGCTTCGAGGAAAACCTACTCTATTCCTAGGGATGTTTATATGTAACTAGGGAGCTCCTAACCCTTGGAAGGTGAGTATTGTTTTGTATTTGTGTGTGTTCTTATATTTATACCATTCAGTCAGTAAGGAGAGTAAAGGTAATTGTAACCAGTAAAGCAGTATACAATAGCTATTAAAATAGGGTAATTACATAATTAGCACAGTAGTGGTAACTCACCCAGCATGAGCAACAATAAAACCAGGCCCATGTTTTCCTTGGTCGGATTCTAGCAGGGACCCTAACTAGGCCTCAGGAATGGTTACTTCAGTTGAAACACACACGAAAAACTTAAAAGCCGTCATAAAACTGAAAAAGGAGGCACAAAAACCACAGGGAAGCCAAACACTTTCAAAGAAACAATAGTAAATTAGGTGTTAAAGATATAAAAGCCTGTTCCCTAACAATTTAATTAGGTAGCATGTCTGTTACAGACATTATGCTGCTAGTTTTGAAACATATGGTAGGGCCTCACAGTTCTAAATTCACACCAGCCCCCAAGAGAGGAATTTGTTATCAAGGGCTGATATTTTTGCTGTGTAGGAAAGTGTGATGGTAATCAAGTGAAAATGGGAGGTAGCACAAGAAATTATTTTTTCTTTGCAACTTTGCTTTACATTTTTTTACAGTAATTAAAGTCCAGTTTGAAGAACGTGCATGGTCTTAATTAGCGCCTGCTTCGATTGCTTTGGAGCTCATTCCCTTTAAGAAAGAACAAAACAACAAAACTCCCAGTGAATGTATTTGAATTTTACAAACTCAAGATAAACTTGCCTCCAACTTCTGTCCTGGATGCCAAATCACTCTTTAACGGCCAAAGGCCTGTTGGACGCACAGCTCAGACGGTGCGTGTGTGGTGTGTAGCACTTGTGCTCTGGTGTTCTGAAGGTTTGCTTGATTTCTTTCATTCTACCCAGATCTGAGCTCTTTTACACTCTCTGGTAATTGGCATGTTCCCCACTTGAAAACCCAGAACATTTAGGGTGAAAGCCTGGCTCCAGGCAACTTACTGGTAAAACTCCTGCTGTTTTCAATGGGGCAGGATTCCACGTAGAATGACTAGAGATAATAGTAGTGATGTGCTGGAGGGACCTGGTAGGATTAAGGGCAGGGGAGGGGGCATTCCTTGTTAAGATTCCATCATTAAATTGAAGGGAGTTCAGGTGTCTCCTCCTGCTTCAGATGTAGTCACCTCTCTGGTATTGCTAATGGTCCCTGCCATGGGTGAGTTTTATCTCCAAGGCTCCGAAGAGCCATTGCTCCTGCTTTGGAAGGGAGCTGACGAAAGAGATCTTGGCAGTGGGATCTCCCAGACCCCTCTTTAAAGGCACCAGCTGGATACAGTGCTATACTGTGTGTTCAGGGGCAACATATTCAGAAAAGTGCAGCTTGATATAGGCTTGTTCACCCAGCGGGTGCTGCCTCCTCTCTGCAGCACACATGCCACAGGAGCAGGGAATGTATCACAATCTAAGGGGTCATGTTTTGGTGGGATCCCATTACTAAAATAATGACAGCACAGCCCCGTGAGATTAAGAGATGAAGGTGTGCCACTGTACCCTTTTCTTTTACTTTCAGAATGCACGTAGTCTGAATAATCAGTAGGAAACTCAAGGGATTATCTATCTCTATATGTGCTTTGCACACACAGTCCATGTGATCAGGAGCGCCGCCAGCTTTTTTGCCACCCTAGGCGGCGGAAGGTCCCACCCCCGAAATGCCGTCCCCAACAGAGGTGGCAGAAGGTCCCGCCCCCCGAAAAGCCACCCCTGACAGAGGCGGCGGAAGGTCCCGCCCCTGAAATGCCACCCCCAACAGAGGCGGCGGAAGATCCTGCCCCCAAAATACCGCCGATGACCGGGGCGGCCAAAGATCCGGCCGCCGCAGTCGCCGCCCCCAAATGTTAGCGCCCTAGGCGACTGCCTAGGTCACCTAATGGGTTGTGCCGGCCCTGCATGTGATATTTGCAGAGCCAGGTGATAAACTACATTTAACATGCATTTTTGACTGCCTCCCCAGTCCTCTGCTCACTAATCAATCTCCACTCCATGCTGCTTCTGACGCTGCAAACCCTGAATCAGCTTCCCACTGCTGCCATTCAAAACAAACCAAAACCCACCAGGGAAATAGCTCCTTTTCTCCCCTGATATGTGGAATTTCTTCCCCAGATTCACACAGGCCTATGTTTCAGGATGGACAAAGTGCAGTCTTGGACCAGAGACGGGAGTAAGGACTGATCTTCTACAATCCAGCTGAGCTACCCTGTTTCCCCGAAAATAAGACATCCTCCGAAAATAAGGCCTACTTACAGTTTTGCCTCTCGTTGTAATATAAGGCATCCCCCCGATAATAAGACCTCCCCGATAATAAGGCATCCACCGATAATAAGGCATTTTTCATTTCTGAAAAATAAGACATCCCCTGAAAATAAGACCTAGCGCATCTTTGGGAGCAAAAATTAATATAAGACACTGTCTTATTTTCGGGGAAACAGGGTAGAAATGGGAGCTGAATACCATTAGAAAACAGTGATTGCCAGGATTTGCTTCCAACCTTGGAAGTCCCAGAGAATGTTGGATCTTAAAAACGCAACATCATTATGTGTGGAAAAGCTATTTTAGGTAATTTTTAGAGGCTTCTAATCTTTGTAATAGTTTTATTCAGGCTTCCAGGCCTGTGCCTTTCAGCTCAGGTGGAAGGACATGAAAAGTGGTACCAATTAATTATTCCCCCCCGCCCCCAAAAAATGTTTGTAAAAACACTTATTCTAAAATATGTAGCATATTCCGAATGCCATTTATAAGTAAAGCAACCATGCCCAATGTATGCAGATAAAACCTTTATGCCTCACCACATCATCATGCAGTCCCTAGCTAGCTGGCTAGTTAGCTAGCTCAGGCTGCAGCGTCCTATCATAAAACGATATTGCTTATCTGCATCCTGCTGGTGGGGAGCATACATGGTTTCTGCCGTGCATGTGGAATGATGTTGCAGTATTTAAGGGATTTTCTTTCTATCTGGTGTAAAAGTTGTAAGCAGTTAAGATCTGGCACAGCATTGCATGCTTCCGGGGTATCTCAATGGCTGCATCAGGCAGGGGGTTGAAGGCTGTCAGGGATGGGACGGTGTGGTTGGAACAAGAATCAGGTTCAGTGGTTGGAACAGGGATCAGTAGCCAAGAATTAGAGCCCAGAATCACAGCCCAGGGTCAGGACTGGAGTTAGAGGTCAGGAACAGGAGCCAAGGATCAGAACCAGGTTCCCTGGAGTGAAGGGGAAGTAGGACTGAGTCAGGAACTATTTCAGCCACGGGCAAATGCTTTGAGCAGCCATTGAACTGCTGCTGGGCTTAGGAGTCGGTCTGCTGATTCTTCCAGCCAATCAGGCAGTCTACTACAGGACAGCTGCTCTTGTCAGTTGCCCAGAGACACGGGCTCAGGTGCAGGCCCCGATTCCCGACAACGACTGAGGGCTGCAGTTAGGTGAGTGGTGGTGGGAGCCCACTAGGAGCACCACTAGAAGAGTTTTATTGAGTTTATAAAATGGCCTTTATTGCAGGTGGGAGGACAGGATAAATTAAAGATCAGTCACATGGCTGCATGTTTTTGCATTGCAGTAGCACTGCGGTTGAGGAAAAACATGTTGCAGTGTTATGTCTGCCTTCTCCACAGCAGTGTCACCCATGCTAGGAAAGAGGTCGATGTTCCTAGTTAGTGGCTGGTCCACGTAAGTGTTTCATGGGTCTGTTCATGCTGATGGGCAATGGAAGTTGCCTATAGGTTCTAGTGGTGGTGGCTCTTGGTGTTAGGGCAGAAGTTCCCTCTTCAAAGTCTGCTGCTGACTCAAGCAAGGTCACTGACAGAAGAACTAGTAAGGGGAAGATGCACCCATGCATGGGAGGAAACTGTGCTCCTGATTAGCTGCCCACCGATCATTTAAAACATGGTGTTAACAGAGGGCACCGATCCACATCGACCATGTGAGTAGGACCCATGTTAGGTGCTCAGGTACCACAGTGATGGATGCATTAGAAGGATCAGACTAGAAACACAGCTGTGAGGCACAGAGGTGAGATTTAAAGACTCTAAGGCAATTCTTGCTCTGGTGTCCTTGTCCAAAATTCCCTCCCAAAGCCACCAGAATGATTCTTCTCCTCTCAAAGCAGCTGGCTGCAGCTCTTGCCCCAGAGCACAGAGGTGGCCGCATTTGCATGGTGTTGCAAGTGTGCAGTTCGGGAAGTGCTTTGGGGTGGAATCTGCTTCCTCATACTTTTTTTTAAAGCATTTTGTTGTTTTTGCAGGGCTGGAAACACAAGCCCAGCCAGCTCAGTGCTATGTCAGACCTTATACTTATATTCAAGTCAATGTGAGCAGAGACAGCTGCAAAACTACAAACTAACAATACACAGAAATAGGAATAATTTAAACACTCTAATGAATGAAGCCTAACAACACCTGTGAAGTGTATTTGATTAATTATATGTTTCCATGCAGTATATTTTTCAGCCACTAGATGTCTCTCTGTGTTGTGCAGCATTCCAGGTATTCCAGGCAGGATTTGGTTGCTGGTAAACGAAGGAGACAAAGCTGGGACTCAAGCTGTGTGGAAGCCCGTTTGTTTATATCTATAGTTATAGCTGTTTCCTTTATTAAATATGTCCTATATATCATGACAATGCAGGTAAGTATTAATCCTATATCTACAGATGGAGAAAATAAGGCTAAAAAGAGAAGTGACTTTTCAAGGTCACACATAAGTCCAGGGAAGAGGAGGGAATAGCTCTTCCTAAATCTAGACTCTCACAGTCTCCTTTAGGTACAAGACCATCCTTAAAAACCATATTTTCTATGAGGTTTGGGAAAAAGTACTTCTTTTTGGTGGAACAGTAAGTGTCCAACACATGTTACCGTCTTATTCTAGCTGAACCTTGATTGTCACTCTCAGGCTTTGAAATTTTGCTAGGGTGAGATGAGAAAAACAAACAGCTCAAACCATGCAAAGAGAAGGCTATATATTTTTGTTCTGCTCTCCAAGCTCTTCTGGCATAAACAGCAAGTTCCCCCATCATAATTCATCCTCTTTTCCAGCTCATTCACTTTCAGCCACAGCTATTTGTGACATCATCCCACATTTATTGCTCTGGGAGTTACAAATCGCTACCACTCCTTCAGCCCCAAGTGCCAAGGTGAGGGTGGGGGTCGGCATGAGAAGGGGCAGAATAAGAGATAAACACATAACAAACAGAGCTGCCACCTTCTAAAAGAAATCCCATGCCAGCCTTCTCAGTATTGCATATAACCATAATCACTGTAATTGTGGAATGAGCTATGAATAGAGAGCTAGATCATAGTGTAGACATAGCCTCTGTGCAAGGGCATACAGGGCTCTGGGACTGACAAAGGGTAAAGGGAACCTTCCCCTGATGTGCTGTGAACAGCAAGGCAAGATCTCTCCAAAGCAGTTGGGGGTTGTAAGGAGAGGGGCCTGTCCTGGGGATGTAGTCCAAGGGCTAGGGTGCATGTGTAATGCCTCCACCCTGAACCCTGCATAATGGGTAACACCTGCTAGCTGGCAGTTCATACTGCTCCTTTGCACAGCAGCAGTGGGGTGGATGCCATCATGTTTCTCAGTCCCAGCTGGTGGATTCTTGCCCTGGGCAGTGGGATTCCTGGCACACATGGGAGAACATGCCAGAGTCCCTGTTCCCCCTTGCAGAGCCAGATGGGGCAGGATATGTCCCACAGAATGATTGGCCTTCCCAGGCAAGTACAGAATGTCATCAATGTTTTGTCACAGAGCGAAGGCTACTGATAGAAAAGTACACTGGGCCAAATCTACCTCTTGGTTGTGTGTGTGTAAATCCAGAGGAATGCCACTAAATCAAAGAAGTCACTTTGAATTTACACTGGGGTAACTGAGAACAGGGTTTGGCCCATTGGCTTCAAAGTGTATTGTGAAATTGTGAAAAAATGGCAACCTCTTATTCAGCTAAACTGTTCCCTGTTTGGTCCATACTTCAGTGACCAACGTTAGAGCCAGTGGAGCTGTGCGGGAGTGAGCTGGGCTCCATTCTGTTTCGCTCGCCAGCAGCACATGGTCAGCTAAGTTCCCACTGCAGAATCTTCTAACTTAACCTCTAATTTGCGGGACTTGTTTCCTGGATGGCAAACTTGGGACCCCAAGGGCCTGATCTTTAGACTGCTCAGCTCTGGGGATGTGGCTGCTCAGCACTGTGGGTGTAATTATAAGGGAGGATGGAGACAACACTGTGCTTCTCCCCGGCCCCTAAACTGTCAACTCCCACTTGAAGGGAAGCGAAGGAGGGAGCAGCAAGGGGGCTGAGACTTCTTAGTACAGCTCAGGGCTCTCCCCATTCCAGCTTGGCTGGCATTTACCCCATTTTTCAATGCCTCTGAACAGAGGCCAGAGCTTCCTAAGGTCATGAACCAAAACCAGAGGCAGCCGCTTTTGAAAATGTTAGCCTGACTTGCCAAGGGCCTGCGCAAGTCAGTGGCAAAACTGAGAAGAGACCTCAGGAAGAATCCCGGGTCCATTTGCTCTCTCAGCCTTCTTTCTAGCAATCCTGCTTAGTCCTCAAGCAACAAAAAGGTGTAAGTTAGATGAGCCTTTGTTTGAGCATTTCTGAGCCTTTTTTGGGCTGGTTGTAATGCAGAGTATACTGAGAGTTAAAAGGTGTTTTGCTCTTTCGCACAAAGCTAATGCAGTGTGTCTATATCGCTTGCCTAGCATGTAGGATTATAACAGAGTTTAACTTTTTGTGGTAATTACATATGCCAGGTTTTCTCTGACTGTTCATGTTTGAAGCCAAATTTGCTGCCAATATTTATATTTTCAGCCATTGCATTCTGGATGGGTCTTCATCATCTCTGTACTCCCAAAGAGGAGGCTTTACAGGCTGTCTTTCTCCTCTTTACCTTTGTTCTTCCCCGTTTTAGCTTTGACAGATCAGAGTTGAGCTGCAATCTGCTGCATATAGATAAAGTTGTTTCTGTCTCACTAATCTGTCAGTATCTCTTTCCCTTACTCCAATCACCAACCTGTTGGCTGTCAGGAGGCTTAGTCCAGCTTGTTTAACAGGACAAAAGTTTGTTATATTACATGGATCACTACTATTGGGCCACTGCACAAGCATGTCCCATTCATTTGTCTAGCTAATCCACAGTATCTATCAGTATCATCTGTGCGCCTGGCTATGCCAGATAAACCTATGGCTGCCTTCAAATTCTGCAGCATCAACCTGGGCTAGCCACACTGAGTACGTACCTAAGGGGTTCAGGTGCATTTGTACTCAGGGCAGCCAACCTGGGCCCTACTGCTGTTGCCTGTGCCAACGTGGCTGCACTACTATTTTTAGTGTGCTAGCTCAGCTGAGCGCTAGTGTGAGTATGTTTGTGTGAGCTGGGAGTCACATCACTAGTTCCTAGTGTAGATGAAGTCTTGAAGGAAGGCCAGGAAAGCTGCCCTATGGCGTATGTACTGTAGATACAACTGCACATGGACAATGTAGAAGAAAAAATGTCTCAGTTACTGAGATCATTTTGGCATCAGGAAACAGAAGCAGAGTAAGTGCTGAGGGTGTAAGATCTCATCCTGGCAACTGACCTCTCCTCCATTTCTCTCCACCCTGGAGTCTGACAGATGCCTCTGACACCCTGTTCCACTGTCATCTATGGCCATCTGTTCTCTCTGTTACTGCAGTGCCACCTGACCACCAGGTAAATAGGTGGGAACTAAAACACCTGAGACGGGTAAAATCTAGCAAAGGGTAGCTGGATTCTAGCAATCAAGAGGGCAGGTTGAGTAGGTGAGGCGTTGCTCCAGGTGATAGCTGTGTCACTTCCATTCCCCAGATTGCTCTGCGAAACCATTCCAACCAAAATGGGAGGGATTGGTGAGAGCTAAGATTCAGATAGAATTGGGTAGGGACAGAGTCCCCCATCCTTTCCTCACCCAGAGCAGTTCCTCCTTCCATGATCAGTCCCAATAGAACTAACTGTGGGAAGGCACTACTCACTCAGAGTAAAGTTGGAGGGATCTGGCCCTGAATGTCAGGAGTGCAAAAGCGCCTCATTTAAAATGGTGGTGGGGGGAGGGAGGCAGCGCCATTTAATTTTGCTGGGTCATACCCTGGGCTCAGCTTCATTTGATGCCAACTACAAGTCAGAAGGAGTTTTGCCTGACTAAGAGCCTCACATTGGGCTCACTATAACTAGTCTTCCCGGAAAAATAGCATAAACTATTTCAAACAGCATCTGATTTTATTTAAGATATTATTTATGCTTATGAGGTATATTTTCCTTGCAAGGGGGACAGGCTACATCAAAGCCATGATGAGTCATTGAGTTACAAAAAGGGATGGTTTGCCAGTTGTCTTCTTTCAGAGCAGTGCTAGGCCTGGGAATCAGATTCACCTTGCATATTCACAAAGGCAGTGATTTCAATGGAAGCTTTGCCTGGGGAAGGACTGAGTAAAAACTAGAGCCAGCTAGGAACCAGAATTTCTGTCCCATTTACCACCCTCTACTGGATGGGCCTCTGCTGAAGGAGAAAATGTCAATGATGAAGACTAATAGGGTAATAAAATTACTATTAATACTTAAAAAAATTCTTCAGATGTAGCCAATGCACAAGCTTTCCGTGCATTTTAACTATCGGGGAAGTTTAGAGAGTCTGTGTTGTTCTATTACTAAATCATATTGGACAAAACAGAAGTCTGATTTCAGGTGCTAAATTTCATAAATTGCCTATTTTTAAAATCAATTAAAACTCATAACAATTTACATGTAAGTGCTCAAAAATTTCACTCTATACTTGTGGAGCAAGAGCTGTAATTGGAGAGAGGACACACTCTCTTTTTCATACACAACCAGGAGGCTGAATCCCTCCTGTAAGTGCAAAACTCAGCTCAACATTAACTCCAGAATGAAGTTCTGAGTGGCCCTGGTTCGCTGTGTAGAGACAACTCTGAAGTTCTAGGTGGCCACAGATTCCATACAATACTTAATGCACTGGATTGCTCAGCTCTGCCAGGTATATGTATTATATATCGGGCCTATTAGATGACACGAGCTCTAGTCTTGCAAATTTACCAATACCCTTTTATAGCTATGTTTATGGTTGGCATTGCTGCATAGAATGTTTACAGCAGCAGCAAGGACAGCTTTTCTTTTCGTTCTTTTTTCTGTGAATTTAAATAAAGTCGGATAGAGATACAGACAAACAAACCCAAACCAAAAGTGCTAGAAACCACACTAACCAGGTTGTTTTGTAGAATCCAGATTAATTTGTCTGCTCTTGCTACCATGACGGTTTGTGTTTATGTGTGAACTATTTCATGTCCCATCCTGTCAGCTGGCACCTATGCATCTATGCACTCTGCAAATACAATGAGATGTCAGTAACTACATGCTGATCTGCAGCACAGCCTCTTTGAGGGCACTAAAGTGAGGGAGTAATCATGAAGCTTACTGCGAGGGCTCTTTATTTTCTGTTACTGACTTTGGCAGCGGCAGTGTGACAAGCACTGCTTGCAGATGCCCTGTGTTTCACGGAGAAAAATGAACAAAAATCACTGCCCTATTTTACAATAAAATCCTATTGTTTTCCAAGGCTGACTGATCTTTGTGCAGCCCCGATAAGCAGGATCGAGATGCTTAATCTTCTGGCTTGACACTATCAGCTCTTTTGTTGTTCACCCCCTATAATGATGTGATGACAGCTACTGGAATCAGCCCAGTCATGATCTCTTGTAGGCACAGACCAACAGGTCTTGAAGGAGATGGCAGTAGGATATAGATCACTTGTTTATCCAAATGAAAACCATTGCATGATGCTATATCCTCCGTGCTTATTAAAGAGCAGACTGTAGGCTCACAGAGCATTGTGAATAGTTAGGATGCTGCTAGAGGCAAACTAAAGCAGGAAAAACGAAACAATTGGCATCTTTGTACATGCTGGTAGTGGTGTGATGTCCCAATCAATCCGATGGGGCTCTTGTCTCTAGGAGGGTCTGGGGTTATGATCCTTGAAAAGCATCACTTTTCTGAGGCTCTCAATACCCCTTCCATTTCTAGAATATTGGGACACTTTATCGTTCAGGATGGGCAGACTGGTTTGCATGAGACAAACGTCTCCCCTCATCCTGAACCTTCACCCCAGCTTGAACTGAACCTAAACTAAGCGCACCTCTTTTGGAGCTTGGAAGCAGGAACCCCCCTTTCTACCCTGCGGAGTGACTGCAGTGTCACTCAGTAGTTGCTACTACATCCCTAATCTCCAACCCCACCTGCTCAGGAGGGGAAGCACAGGAGGATCTCTGTAGTAGCAGATCCTTTCACCCAGGCCTGCCTCTGCCCTGCCCCAGCTAGCAGGGAGCTGCTCCCTGAGGTGAGCCTTACACTGTGGTTGATGATCCTTGCCATTGCAATCCAACCGAGAGGTCTGCTGCTTGCCAGGAGCTAGGATACACGATGTGACGGAGAGACTACCGAGACTCATCAAGCCCTCGGATCGCTACCCCTTCCTGCTTCTCCACGTGGGCACCAATGATACTGCCAAGAATGACCTTGAGCGGATCACTGCAGACTACGTGGCTCTGGGAAGAAGGATAAAGGAGTTTGAGGCACAATTGGTGTTCTCGTCCATCCTCCCTGTGCAAGGAAAAGGCCAGGGTAGAGACCGTCGAATCGTGGAAGTCAACGAATGGCTACGCAGGTGGTGTCGGAGAGAAGGCTTTGGATTCTTCGACCATGGGATGGTGTTCCAAGAAGGAGGAGTGCTAGGCAGAGACGGGCTCCACCTAACGAAGAGAGGGAAGAGCATCTTCGCCAGCAGGCTGGCTAACCTAGTGAGGAGGGCTTTAAACTAGGTTCACCGGGGCAAGGAGACCAAAGCCCTGAGGTAAGTGGAGAAATGGGATCCTGGGAGGAAGCACAAGCAGGAGAGCGCAAGAGGGGAGGACTCCTGTCTCATGCTGAGAAAGAGGGATGATCGATGAGCTATCTTAAGTGCCTATACACAAATGCAAGAAGCCTGGGAAACAAGCAGGGAGAACTGGAAGTCCTGGCAGAGTCAGGGAACTATGATGTGATTGGAATAACAGAGACTTGGTGGGATAACTCACATGACTGGAGTACTGTCATGGATGGATATAAACTGTTCAGGAAGGACAGGCAGGGCAGAAAAGGTGGGGAAGTTGCGTTGTATGTAAAAGAGGAGTATGACTGCTCAGAGCTCTGGTATGAAACTGCAGAAAAACCTGAGAGTCTCTGGATAAAGTTGAGACGTGTGAGCAACAAGGGTGATGTCGTGGTTGGAGTCTGCTATAGACCACCAGACCAGGGGGATGAGGTGGACGAGGCTTTCTTCTGGCAACTAGCAGAAGTTGCTAGATCGCAGGCCCTGGTTCTCATGGGAGACTTTAATCACCCTGATATCTGCTGGGAGAGCAATACAGCGGTGCACAGACAATCCAGGAAATTTTTGGAAAGTGTAGGGGACAATTTCCTGGTGCAAGTGCTGGAGGAACCAACTAGGGGCAGAGCTTTTCTTGACCTGCTACTCACAAACAGGGAAGAACTAGTAGGGGAAGCAAAAGTGGATGGGAACCTGGGAGGCAGTGACCATGAGATGGTCGAGTTCAGGATCCTGACACAAGGAAGAAAGGAGAGCAGCAGAATACGGTCCCTGGACTTCAGAAAAGCAGACTTTGACTCCCTCAGGGAACAGATGGGCAGGATCCCTGGGAGAATAACATGAAGGGCAAAGAGGTCCAGGAGAGCTGGCTGTATTTTAAAGAATCCTTATTGAGGTTGCAGGAACAAACCATCCCGATGTGTAGAAAGAATAGTAAATATGGCAGGCGACCAGCTTGGCTAAACAGTGAAATCCTTGCTGACCTTAAACGCAAAAAAGAAGCTTACAAGAAGTGGAAGATTGGACAAATGACCAGGGAGGAGTATAAAAATATTGCTCAGGCATGCAGGAGTGAAATCAGGAAGCCAAATCACACTTGGAGTTTTATAGATTTATAGATTCATAGATTATAGGACTGGAAGGGACCTCGAGAGGTCATCGAGTCCAGTCCCCTGCCCGCATGGCAGGACCAAATACTGCCTAGACCATCCCTAATAGACATTTATCTAACCTACTCTTAAATATCTCCAGAGACGGAGATTCCACAACCTCCCTAGGCAATTTGTTCCAGTGTTTAACCACCCTGACAGTTAGGAACTTTTTCCTAATGTCCAACCTAGACCTCCCTTGCTGCAGTTTAAACCCATTGTTTCTGGTTCTATCCTTAAAGGCTAAGGTGAACAAGTTCTCTCCCTCCTCCTTATGACACCCTTTTAGATACCTGAAAACTGCTATCATGTCCCCTCTCAGTCTTCTCTTTTCCAAACTAAACAAACCCAGTTCTTTCAGCCTTCCTTCATAGGTCATGTTCTCAAGACCTTTAATCATTCTTGTTGCTCTTCTCTGGACCCTTTCCAATTTCTCCACATCTTTTTTAAAATGCGGCGCCCAGAACTGGACACAATACTCCAGCTGAGGCCTAACCAGAGCAGAGTAGAGCAGAAGAATGACTTCTCGTGTCTTGCTCACAACACACCTGTTAATGCATCCCAGAATCATGTTTGCTTTTTTTGCAACAGAATCACACTGTTGACTCATATTTAGCTTGTGGTCCACTATAACCCCTAGATCCCTTTCTGCCGTACTCCTTCCTAGACAGTCTTTTCCCATTCTGTATGTGTGAAATTGATTTTTCCTTCCTAAGTGGAGCACTTTGCATTTGTCTTTGTTAAACTTCATCCTGTTTAACTCAGACCATTTCTCCAAATTGTCCAGATCATTTTGAATTATGACCCTGTCCTCCAAAGTAGTTGCAATCCCTCCCAGTTTGGTATCATCCGCAAACTTAATAAGCGTACTTTCTATGCCAATATCTAAGTCGTTGATGAAGATATTGAACAGAGCCGGTCCCAAAACAGACCCCTGCGGTACCCCACTCGTTACGCCTTTCCAGCAGGATTGGGAACCATTAATAACAACTCTCTGAGTACGGTTATCCAGCCAGTTATGCACCCACCTTATAGTAGCCCCATCTAATTTGTATTTGCCTAATTTATGGATAAGAATATCATGCAAGACCGTATCAAATGCCTTACTAAAGTCTAGGTATACCACATCCACCGCTTCACCCTTATCCACAAGGCTCGTTATCCTATCAAAGAAAGCTATCAGATTGGTTTGACATGATTTGTTCTTCACAAATCCATGCTGGCTATTCCCTATCACCTTACCACCTTCCAAGTGTTGGCAGATGATTTCCTTAATTACTTGCTCCATTATCTTCCCTGGCACAGAAGTTAAACTAACTGGTCTGTAGTTACCTGGGTTGTTTTTATTTCCCTTTTTATAGATGGGCACTATATTTGCCCTTTTCCAGTCTTCTGGAATCTCTCCCGTCTCCCATGACTTTCCAAAGATAATAGCTAGAGGCTCAGATACCTCCTCTATTAGCTCCTTGAGTATTCTAGGATGCATTTCATCAGGCCCGGGTGACTTGCAGGCATCTAACTTTTCTAAGTGAATTTTAACTTGTTCTTTTTTTATTTTATCCGCTAAACCTACCCCCTTCCCATTAGCATTCACTATGTTAGGCATTCCTTCAGACTTCTCGGTGAAGACCGAAACAAAGAAGTCATTAAGCATCTCTGCCATTTCCAAGTTTCCTGTTACTGTTTCTCCCTCTTCACTAAGCAGTGGGCCTACCCTGTCTTTGGTCTTCCTCTTGCTTCTAATGTATTGATAAAAAGTCTTCTTGTTTCCTTTTATTCCCGTAGCTAGTTTGAGCTCATTTTGTGCCTTTGCCTTTCTAATCTTGCCCCTGCATTCCTGTGTTGTTTGCCTATATTCATCCTTTGTAATCTGTCCTAGTTTCCATTTTTTATATGACTCCTTTTTATTTTTTAGATCGTGCAAGATCTCGTGGTTAAGCCAAGGTGGTCTTTTGCCACATTTTCTATCTTTCCTAACCAGCGGAATAGCTTGCTTTTGGGCCCTTAATAGTGTCCCTTTGAAAAACTGCCAACTCTCCTCAGTTGTTTTTCCCCTCAGTCTTGATTCCCATGGGACCTTACCTATCAGCTCTCTGAGCTTCCCAAAATCTGCCTTCCTGAAATCCATTGTCTCTATTTTGCTGTTCTCCCTTCTACCCTTCCTTAGAATTGCAAACTCTATGATTTCATGAACACTTTCACCCAGGCTGCCTTCCACTTTCACATTCTCAACGAGTTCCTCCCTATTTGTTAAAATCAAGTCTAGAACATCTTCCCCCCTAGTAGCTTTTTCAACCTTCTGAAATAAAAAGTTGTCTCCAATGCAGTCCAAGAATTTGTTGGATAGTCTGCAGTTGCAGTTAGCAAGAGATGTTAAGAGTAACAAGAAGGGTTTCTTCAGGTATGTTAGCAAGAAGAAGAAAATCAAGGAAAGTGTGGGCCCCTTACTGAATGAGGGAGGCAACCTAGTGACCGAGGATGTGGAAAAATCTAATGTACTCAATGATTTTTTTGCCTCTGTCTTCATGCACAAGGTCAGCTCCCAGATTGCTGCACTGGGCAGTACAGCATGGGGAGAAGGTGACCAGCCCTCTGTGGAGAAAGAAGTGGTTCGGGACTATTTAGAAAAACTGGACGTGCACAAGTCCATGGGGCCGGATGCGCTGCATCCGAGGGTGCTAAAGGAGTTGGCGGGTGAGATTGCAGAGCCATTAGCCATTATTTTTGAAAACTCATGGCGATCGGGGGAGGTCCCAGATGACTGGAAAAAGGCTAATGTAGTGCCCATCTTTAAAAAAGGGAAGGAGGAGGATCCGGGGAACTACAGGCCAGTCAGCCTCACCTCAGTCCCTGGAAAAATCATGGAGCAGGTCCTCAAGGAATCAATTATGAAACATTTAGAGGAGAGGAAAGTGATCAGGAACAGTCAGCATGGATTCACGAAGGGGAAGTCGTGCCTGACTAACCTAATTGCCTTCTATGATGAGATAACTGGCTCTGTGGATGAGGGGAAAGCAGTGGATGTGTTATTCCTTGACTTTAGCAAAGCTTTTGATACGGTCTCCCACAGTATTCTTGCCGCCAAGTTAAAGAAGTATGGGCTGGATGAATGGACTGTAAGGTGGATAGAAAGCTGGCTAGATTGTCGGGCTCAATGGGTAGTGATCAATGGCTCCATGTCTAGTTGGCAGCCGGTTTCAAGCGGAGTGCCCCAAGGGTCGGTTTTGTTTAATATCTTTATTAATGATCTGGAGGATGGTGTGGACTGCACTCTCAGCAAGTTTGCAGATGACACTAAACTAGGAGGCGTGGTAGATACACTAGAGGGTAGGGATCGGATACAGAGGGACCTAGACAAATTAGAGGATTGGGCTGAAAAAAACCTGATGAGGTTCAACAAGGACAAGTCCTGCACTTAGGACGGAAGAATCCCATGCACTGCTACAGACTAGGGACCGAATGGCTAGGTAGCAGTTCTGCAGAAGAGGACCTAGGGGTCACAGTGGACGAGAAGCTGGATATGAATCAACAGTGTGCTCTTGTTGCCAAGAAGGCTAACGGCATTTTGGGCTGTATAAGTAGGGGCATTGCCAGCAGATTGAGGAACGTGATCGTTCCCCTTTATTCGACATTGGTGAGGCCTCATCTGGAATACTGTGTCCAGTTATGGGCCCCACACTACAAGAAGGATGTGGAAAAATTGGAAAGAGTCCAGCGGAGGGCAACAAAAATGATTAGGGGTCTGGAGCACATGACTTATGAGGAGAGGCTGAGGGAACTGGGATTGTTTAGTCTCCAGAAGAGAAGAATGAGGGGGGATTTGATAGCAGCCTTCAACTACCTGAAGGGGGGTTCCAAAGAGGATGGAGCTCGGCTGTTCTCAGTGGTGGCAGATGACAGAACAAGGAGCAATGGTCTCAAGTTGCAGTGGGGGAGGTCCAGGTTGGATATCAGGAAAAACTATTTCACTAGGAGGGTGGTGAAACACTGGAATGCGTTACCTAGGGAGGTGGTGGAGTCTCCTTCCTTGGAGGTTTTTAAGGCCCGGCTTGACAAAGCCCTGGCTGGGATGATTTAGCTGGGAATTGGTCCCGCTTTGAGCAGGGGGTTGGACTAGATGACCTCTTGAGGTCCCTTCCAACTCTGATATTCTATGATTCTATGAACCTTGGAGCTAAGAAGAACCATTCTGCTGCCATGTGGTCCTCTATATCCATGCAGATGGGGCCAGGATTTCTTTCATAAGCTCGTAAACACTGCCTTCATTTACAGAAGGAAAGCTCTCTGAACCGAAGATCCCTTGGCCAGGCTCTGGAGTTCGCAATGTGTTTTTCTGTTTTTAACTGTTTCATTCCATACTATCGGCCAACCCTTTGGAAAATGAAAAACCATATCAGTGTATTTTCCAGATTGGGCATTTCCTGTTCTAGTGATGGCGCAATTAGAATAGCTGCACAAATAACTGACATGATGATTTTACTGCATTGCGCCATGCTTTGAGCTGGCCCTCTGAGATCTGCAGGACATGGAATGAGCCCTGGGTTCTCTGTCATGTTAAACCGTTCACTTACTGCAAGAATTTGCCTTCTTCTGCCAACGTTATCATATTGTTTAAAGAACTCCATTGCTCCAACATGCTGTCCAGTAGAGCTAAGATACCACATTACCTTGTTAGCCTTGTTTACCCACATTTGCTTCCATGTGGTAGAAAAGGACAAGGAAGTTCAGTGGCAACCAGCCTGCTTCATCTGTTGAGTCCAAAATTTTAACAGGGAGGGTAATTAACCATTGGAACAACTTACCAAGGGTCATGGTGGGTTGTCTGTTACTGACGATTTTAAAATCAAGATTGAATGTTTTTCTAAAAGATCTGCTCTGAGAATTATTTTGGAGGCAGTTCTATGGCCTGTGTTATACAGGAAGTCAGCCTAGATTATCACAATGGTCCCTTTCTGCCTTGGAATCTATAAGAAAGATTCAGATTCCCTGTTCTTATCCTTGTAGGCATTATCTGATCTGTCTACCACACCCATCACCATAGCATTTGAGTAGCAAACTTCAAAGTTTATTAAAAAAATAGCCGTGTCTCCTTCCCTCTTCTCTATTGGCAGGAATGATAGGCTAACACTTGGCTACCTTACGCAACAGCTGTGTTTGGCACAAGAATGTGGAATCTGCTGGAGCCCAGGTGGGAGCTGAGGCCAAAGCGTCTCCAGACAGAGCTGGGCAAAATTTTTTGTCTGTAACTTTTCAGCAAAAAATTAAGCTGAGGGGAGACTAAAATGTTTTGCAAATTCATGCTTGTTTCTTCAAATTGCTCATTTAGAAAACAAACAAAAATATCCCTCCCCCCCCCCCCCCGGAATTGAAATATTTCCTTTTAACATGTTCACAATGGTTGGGCACCTAGCCTGATTAGGTGCTGTTGAAAATCCCCCTACTTGCCAATCTGTATTGTTAGATGACTAAATACCTTTGACAAGCTGGTCCTAGGAGCACAAGACCCATTGATTTTCAGTGACACTTGTGCTCCTCCTAAAACACTTAGGTGCCTCTGAATCTCTCTCCCATGGTCACTGACCTGCTTTTGCTGCAGTCCTGATCAGATTCCTCCCAAACCAAACTAACTATAGGAACGTTTTATAACAGCTCCTATGGAGAAGAGTCTGTAACTATATACAAGACATGACAAATCCCAGCAGTCCACGCTCAGTGTTGTTCTGAAATTAATGAACCCTGTGTGTGTGAGGGAGGGAGAGATGGAGTGGGCCAAATAGATAGTGTTCTTGGGAAACATGAGAAATACCTGAAAGCAACAACTCTGACCAGGATGAACAGGAAAGGGCTATTATTTTTTATGTTATGATTTGGTGGTATTGAATCCTCAAGAAAATTGGGTTAGGGAGGCCATGTCACTGTCTGGAGAGCACCTACCACATGATATATTAACTGATAGTCATATCATCCCCAATTATGAGTTGTTCTTCTCTTATAAGCTACACAGACTTGCAAATTGTCAGTTCCTATATTGGAAATCCCTTAAGGAAACAGCAACCATGGAGAAAATGGAGATGATGATTGTGAAAGGCTAGGTTGATGTTAGCAGAGTCACTGCTTGATGCAGTCCTTTAGCTCAAGCAGTAGAAGCATGTACTTTTAGATCTGGACATCTGAGGTTTGGTCCCCCCAGATGTCCCATTTGGAGCATTGTTACAGATGTGTGACTTTATTATGGTTGTTAGGCTTTTACATTCTTATTTAAAGTGTTTCTCGTGAACTAGTGCTCTGCACGATCAGATTGCTTGAATCTTCGCTCAGCATTCCATTCAGATTATAATACACAACAGTTCATACCCTGCTGGGTCCTATTACGCAATTATGAAATTGCTTGAGAACTCTGGAGCTTTCTGGTTGGCTGTGAATGATTTCAGACCTGTCAGCAACCCCTGTTTCTGTGTGTGTTTGTGTACAGGGGCCAATTGCTCAGTCTAGTTGGCTAAAGACACTTTCCTTCTGTTTCATGCATTGTAACACATTCTATACCCTAAAGTCCCTAAAAATGCATCATTTGATGTGCTTTACTGCTATGAATCATGGACTGGATATGCATATATATTGGCATGTTTCAGAACCCTCCATGGCTTCACAAGTTCTCTCTCCAAAGCACACATAAGGGCTAGGAGAAATGCTAGGGCATGACAGCCAGAAAGGAATTACAATCAGAGGGCAAAATTCGTCTCTCAGACCCATTCTGCTCTCCTGACCTGTGTAGAACTCTCAGTGACATTTCTGTGTATGTGGTGGGAACAAATATTGGAACTGCAATTCAATGCAATGTGGTCCAATACAACGCTATTCTGTACAACATCTTTCACACAAGTAGAATCCCAAAGCATTTAAGTTAAATCCAACAAGCATAATAAACAACCTGCTTACGATTTTTGCTTTGCTCTCTAATGACTATATGAAAGTGGGCAAAACTTGGAAGCAGTAGCAATATTATATGGAGCTATGATTCAGTTTTCTGTGTACTGCCACTTTAAATGCTGCTTTGGGGGCAGGCATTTTTCAAAGATGGAAGATCTTACAGATTGAGTGACATTGTCTATTTCCTCTTTGATGGAGATTTTATATTTACTTGAAATAAAACCCACCAGGAATAAAAGTACATGTTTTGTTTTCTATCTATGAGGCAAACTATCAGTATCTTCAACAAAAACAAAATAACCACAGATAGAAAAAGAATGAATGATTGAAGAAAAGACAAGGCAAGACAACATGGTAAAAAAGTTCTTGGTTAGTGAAATTGACATTTGTGTCAATAAAGATTAGAGTCCTCCATAAGAAATATGCTAGAAGAGTCTAAAAACAAAATGCATTCGCCAACTGGTTGTGTTTGGATCTCATTCTCCGGTTTGTGCCTCTTTAATAAGTTCAATGCTGTTTACACTAACTCATCCAAGAATTGAAGCAAGGTCCTTTTTTAAATTAAAAATAATATTACGTATGCTATTTTGGCTGGCTAAATTAAACTCATGTTCTTTGAACCTTTCCGTACTAACTCCTAGTGACTGCACTGGGCACCTACTGGTCAATGTACAGCTAATCAACTGCAGACACATTCTCTTCTTATAAAACAATCACTTTTGATTCCAGGAGATGTTAATGCCAATGTCAGCTTCATGGAACTCTTTGTACCACCCAAAAAATAACTGGAGGTTATTCTGAGGCTCATAGTCTGATACCAAACTGCACCACCAGGGCTTTGGTTATGGGAACAGCTCTTAAAATCAGACCATTGACATTTTCTAAGGACATACTGAGTGCATTGTAAATCTGTATATGAGACTTCCGTTGGTGTTCAGTGCAATAGTTTGTACCCTACTCCATTAAAAGGAGGAAATGTGACTTAGGGGGTAGCACAAAGGACTAGCAGCTGCATATCCTAGGTTGTTTCCCAGCTTTGTCATTGACTTGCATCTTGCTCCTGAAACTCCTGGTATGGTGAAAGACCAGACAAATATGAGGAGAATCTACACGTGGTCATAAGTCATATTATGGAATAGCAGTTGTGAGTCTCCAGGCCCTTGCTGGCCTTCTCCTTTACTCACAGCAGTGTGCAATAAAATCAAGGTGAAATCAAAGCAGAAGATGGGTGTGTCTGAAGTTGCACAGACTTATGGGTGGAGACAAGTTCAGTCTTCATGCTAACAAGATGTTTAGTTAAGAGATCTCTTTTTAGGCCTCACTCCTCTATTATTAGGTGGAGGTAACATGGCAGTTCCACTGTACTTCCATTGATGAAAGACAGGGTTTCTCCCAATGCTCCCTGCTCATCCTTATGCTTATATGTGCAACATTTTTTGTTGTGTGCTCCTGGGCAAGTCTCATGACCTCAGCTCACCTATTGTGAAATGGGCATCATAATACCTCTCTCTTGGGGTGCTGGGAGGCTTAATTCATATTTATAAAGTGCTTTGAGATCCTCCAATGAAAGGTGCTACAAAAGTGCAAAATATTCCCGATGTCTTTCAGGGAGGACTACTGCAATGCAACCTTTGAGCCCTGGTGGAGATGGCTACCAACTGACAATTCCAAAATTCTCTCCTCTGTTTCCTAAGGCCTGAGAAGTGCAGGCCCTTAACTTGTGACAACTTTCCCACCCACACTCTCTCCACACTAAGTTTATTTCTTTGACATTTCCCACCAGTGCTACCACTCTTTTGGTTCCAGTGATGGGAGCAATGGTGGGACCAATAATGTAGACAAGGCATTGGGATCCACCAACGTTTTAGTCACTGTGTTAATTGATAGGTACTAGGATCTAGTGGCTAGGGCGCCAGGTGGGGAGTCAAGAAGCTTGAGTACTATTTCCAGGGATGCGTCCAACTGGCTGTGTGATTTTTGATAAGTCACTTCAACCCTCTGTTTCCTTTCTTACCCTTTGGTTGTCTCGCTTAGTTAGATTGTCCGCTCTTCAGCACAGGGACGGTCTCTCACAGTGGGTAGTGAACAATGGGGCCCTGATCTTGGCTGAGACAATAGTAATGCAAATCATCATAATCATATAGACCTACACTGAGCAGGGGTTGTTTAAGCATGGTGCTTAAAATGCCCCTAGTGACTTAGGCCCAGATTCTCAAAGAGATTTAGGCACCTAACTCCCATTTAAATCAACGGGAGTTCGGCATCTAAATATGTGTGAGGATCTGGGCCCCAGAACAGTGTCTATACTAGCAGTGTCATAGCTCTGATGGGGCTCAGGCAGTGGTAGCAAGGATAGGGATTATTTGGCAGGAAAGCCAAAGTGTAGCTGTTCCCAAAAGGTTTTGCTTGGGGCCAAATGTTGAAGTCCTCACTTTGTCAGATCTCTCACTGAAGTCAATGGGAAAGTGTGATGGGCTGTACCAGGCCTTCTGAGGCCCTCTGCTGGAGGCCTCATGGTCCTACCATACCCCACCCC
This sequence comes from Malaclemys terrapin pileata, assembly GCF_027887155.1. NCBI lineage: Eukaryota > Metazoa > Chordata > Testudines > Emydidae > Malaclemys > Malaclemys terrapin. Next base: position 32,886,117 of record NC_071512.1, read on the forward strand.
AGAAAAGGAGCAGTCAAGGTGGGTCCTCCAAGCCTGCCTAGAAAGGCTGCAGCCAATCAGAGTGAAGCAGGCTCAGTTAAAAGGAGCCACAGGGGCTGAGAGGGTCAGTTGCTGGTGAGGAAGGCTATGAGACTCTCCAGGTGAGGAGGCATGGCAAGACCCTGCTCAAGCAGGGAACAGAGGTAAGGGTGAAGAGGAAGCGATTACATGGGAAGAGGCCCAGGGAATAGCAGCAGCAATGGAGTTAAAGGAACCAGAACATGGCTCCTATTTGTAGGGTCCCTCGTTTGGGACCCAGAGTAGTGGGAGGTTGTGGGACTCCCTACCAGCTACTGGCAGGGTGACCAAAGCCCCGAGAAGGGGATAAGTTTAATTTAGAAGCCCATGCACGTGGCTGGAGTTTAAAGGGCTCAGGAATGGGGCTGAAGACCCTGCAGACACCAACAAGAGCACAGGGACAGGGGTTTGTTTGTTCATTCACATATTGCCTGGGTGTGATCTGGCCAGAGGGCTGGGCCACTGAAGACCTACGTGAGGAGGTTAGCAGCTGATGGGGGGGCACTGGGAGCAGAGAGAGAGAGTGCAGGTTTGCACTCAACTGACAGGGGGCGCTCACGAGAGGTGAGGGTCTCCCGTCACAGAAACTTACCTGGGTCAAAACTAAACAAGGACTTCAGGATTGGGCTCATTTTACAGAATCAGCTTTTTTTCTCTTTGTCCCAGAATCAGCCATTTAAGAAATCTTTCTTCTTCTTCAGGTTAGACCACCAGCAGATACATTTCATCCTCTAGGTGTTTCCAGAGAATTATTGGAAAGCATCACAGCTTTGTATGGCTTTGATGCTGTTAAAATGAAAGTCCCTGGCTGCCTGCATAGGGATGCAGCTAGAAAGTCTGTAGAAGGTTTCAGTTTGCATTTCCAAAGAAAACTTCTATTTTTTTTTTCATGAACGAGTTAGGGCTTTGGCAGCTACACCTGGATTCTATCAACTGCCAGCAGATAAGAATCGTCATAAATGTGTGTCATGACTGGTTACATTAATTAGCCAATTGAAATCTGAAAATAAGAGATTCTAGTCTTGTTACATCTAAATCTCCGTTTCAGAATTTCCACTGGATGTGTCGCTTTTGATAATCTGCCATACCACTAGTATGGAGAGGTATTTATCTTGCAAAGCTATTTCATGTATTTATTAACTCATTGTGTTTACTTATTTAAATATTCTCTGCAGATGAGACATATGGCAAACGCTGGCAGGGTTAGCCTCAGCTGCTTCTAAGATCCAGATGCTAATATAATTTCATAACTTGGCTTGTGCAGCTCAGATCTATCCCAAAAAGATTCTGTTTTGAATTACCATTATATTTGATATTAATACTAAGCATACTCACAGCTGTCCTGAATTGCTATTTCCACCCTCCGTGGGATTCAGCTCTCAGACAGAGGACATAACACTCTTGTATGTCTGCCTCTCTCAAGTTTTTAGATCTATCCAGGGCTCAGAATGTATTGTCTACGATGGAGTGGATGTGCTAATTGCTTGCGCATTACTCTCGAGTTTTAAGCTTGACAACTTTTCCAAGGTCAGGCCTGATTTGAAAAGTTTTTCCATGAGAATCATAATGACCCTGGCTGGTGCATTTTCAGAATGGATTGGGCTGGCTTTTCAAAGGAGCTGGATTTTTAAAGGGATTTAGTCACTTAATGATCAGATAGGCACCTACTAGGATTGCCCATAGCGCCCCATTGAAGTCAGCTAGTTGCCTATCTGCACCTAAATACCATTACAAATCTAGTCCTAGCTGCCCCTCAATGGGAGTCAGGTGAGGTCTTCCCCTCCCCCCCCCCACCCCCCCCAGCTAGCCGATGAGCATAAAGGCTAAAGAGGTCACGTACTTGGAGTCTCGGTGAGTTTTGCTCCTTTTAATGGAATCTCTGCCTGCCTATAGGGGTGTTAAAGAGCTTGCAATCTGGGAAGGAACAAAGCCTGCAAAGGGCTAATACCAGTGCCCCAGCACCTGAGGTGCAATAAACAGGCCCCAGTCAGAAGGAATGACACTTTGGTCAGTTTTATTTTCCTTTCCCCAGAGAGTTTGGGCTGTTGGGATGAGGAAAGGAGGTGAAGGATCTGATTCCTTGTGCACTCAGGCTATCTTCCACACTCACGTGCTAAAAGACTAATCTGATTTTTGTTCAGTGACAAAACACTCCTATCTTATCATCTTTATTGCACAAAACAGTAGGCAAAATCTGGAGCTCCTTACTCGGTTTTTGCTCCCCAAATTCCCATTGAAGCCTATGGGTGTTTGCCTGAGTAAACACAACAAGGAATTCAGGATTGGTTCAATGAATTTAGGAGGGTCTGGCTAGAGAATCTTGCTCGCATGCTCGGGGTTCAGCTGATTGCCATATTTGGGGTCGGGAAGGAATTTTCCTCCAGGGTAGACTGGCAGAGGCCCTGGAGGTTTTTCGCCTTCCTCCGCAGCATGGGGCAGGGGTCGCTTGCTGGAGGATTCTCAGCAATTTGAAGTCTTTTTAAATCATGATTTGGGGATTTCAACAGCTGAGTCAAGGGAGAGAATTATTCCAAGAGTGGGTGGGTCAGCTTTTGTGGCCCGCATCATGCGGGAGGTCAGACTAGATGATCATAATGATCCCTTCTGACCTTAGAGTCTGAGTCTATGAGGACAAAGGTTAAAGGACATCTGGGTCACTTTCAGATTTTTGGCTGCCTGTGACATATGGCACCAAATCCATCCCCAGCACAAGCCTATTAAAATCAATGGCACTGTCCCAGGCATGAATGTGGCCCCTGGTTATGAAATGTTCCAGGCAGAATCAGATCTGAGATGCACCTCATCTGGGTGTTTTCCAAGGTACACGGCGATGCATGCTGAGATCCTGCTCCCCTCCCTCCATCTTCTGCTTTCTCCTCTAAGAGGACTTGAGTTTACTTAATCTCAGATTTCTTGCTGAAAACCGGCTAACTGAACACGAATGCCTTTGAACTCCTGAAGTATCACTACTGCTTATAATAAGGCTGGGTATCAGGAGACAGACACATCTGTACCTATTGCAAACATCTGCATGTTGCAACTTAAGAGGCAGCTAAATGCCTTCATGTTTCCTAGGCACTTCATAATGGCATTTGGAAACAAGACAAAGGCAGTTTACAATCAGCAAACCCAGCAAACCTGGCATTGGCAGGGCAAAGCTTAGTATAAAAATATTTCTAAGCCAGACAACAATCAGCTGGAAGAGACTTGGAATATGTTAGAAAGTGGATAGCCAGGAAACCCTTTCCATGAAGTGCAGAAAGGATTTAGTTGCTGAGTGCTGCAAAGATGCATACATTTTCCTAAAAAAATATTCTCAGTGCCAGCATGAAGACTCAGTGCATTGTCAAAACGAGCCAAAACATGTATTAAAACCAATTGCTTTGGTTTGTGAGGCTACTTTATTTATGGTGCCATTAAGCCAATGTGTATTTGAGTTTAGAAGAGCAGTTCCAGACAAACCTTAGGTGGCTGAGAATGAATGTGATCTGAACCTATACATGTCATGATTTGACCATGGCAGTCTTTTTGAGGTACCAAGAATTCAGCTGTGCTGCATCTTACATACATGCAGGGGTGGGTCAGATCCTGGCTATTCCTCCTGTGACAGTATGCAGTTTTGTGATATTACTGTGCAAAATAAATGTAATAGATTTACAAGAGGTGCTTTCAAGTGCCCTATATGTAACTAATCCATGTCTAATTTTTCTTCTTTTAATCCTGACTTCATCAGGCTGAATTTCAGAAATCAGAAATGAATTTTGAATGCATCTGAATTGTGAAACTGTCCTCAGTTATAGCAATGCCGATCATGAGTTATTTCACCGCTGTCAATGGAGTTGAGTCAGGGTAAGTGAAACTGGAATCAAGCCTGGTGTGTCTGTGGTGGCTACACTAATAAAAGTTATACAGCTAACCCAGCAAATTTAAAAACAAAACAAACCCTCTCAAATGTTTATGCGAATCCAAAATTGCAAAATTTCATTTATGTTTGAATTTTGGCTCTGCTCTAGTAATCTGAGGCAAAAAAAGGTTAAACCACCAACTCCAAGCATTAAAGAGTCGGGACCCCAAAATCTTGAGACCGGCTTAAAAACCATGAAATTTTTCAATATAATAGAATTCTTTTTATTTGCTTTCTGGGTTTTGTTCTCAGGACAGATTTTCAAACTTTTCTCTATAATCACGAGGGCTAGAAACTTTTTTTTAAATGAAAACTGAGTTTCTCCTGAAAGCCCCTAGATTCCTGGAGCTCTGGGGCTTAATGAAAAACTCCAAATACTTGTGGAAAAACTCGTGATGAAATCAGGAGAGTAGAAACACTGGAGCTGGTAATAGAACAGAGGAGTCCGAACTTTCAGGCTGCACAATAACTACTAGAGAAGAATTCCTCCCATGCAGGCCTTCCAAAGTGGAAGTGAAGATCCATTCCATACCCTTCAGTTTTTCCACACCTTTTAAATTACAATTCAGCATTGTGACATCACATTGCTAGTATTTGCTACCTAGTAGATCATCTGGCCAGATTCTGGTCTCAGTTACTGCAGTATAATTCCTGAGTAACTCCAGTGATGTGTAGTAGATCTCAATCTGGCCCTCTGTTTAATAGCACACATGTTTGTGTGCCTAAAATAACAACTCTCATTAAAAATACTCCAGTATTCTAGATTCATTGCTCAGAACACTGCAGTAACATTCATGTAAAATATAAAGTATTTTGGACTATTACTCTGGGATATTCCAGTGTCTATTTATGCAGGGTGTACTGCAAGCAAGTAATTTTATTTTAACTATTTATTTGCATTTTTTTAGGAACAGGTAAGTACACAGGTAAATATACAGGTAAAGTACAAAGGCCAACATTTTAAAAAGTGACTAGTGAATTTCTGTCCCCAACATGAGACATCTTAGAGGGGAAGTGCTGACTAACCACTCTCTGGAAATGGACCGTCTCAAGCTGGGCCCCCAAAAAGAGAGGGACCCTGTGACGAAGGGGGTGTTTTTCTTGTTTTCTGTGGAGTTTCAATGGTTTGCATGCGGAGGGGGTGGGACTCAGTTTCCCTGGGTGTTACTGGTTTAACAAGGTGAGAGGAGAGGGAGTTTGTTTTGCAGAGGACTGGAGAGAGGACTTGGGGACCCAGCCGATGGTCGGGAGGATGGATACCCCAGCGAACGGTGACCTGGCGACCCGCAGGCCCAGCTGAGGAGATGCAGCTGGTTCTGGCCAGTGGGTGGACAATGGGCTGCAGAGTGAGGACCCAGTGACCTAATCAGCCGGTTCCAGCCAGAGGACAGAAGCGAGGAGAGGAGGCCCCGGTTTATGACCCTGTTTCCCCGGAGAGAAGACAATGGACAGAGGTGGGGTTTGGGGCCTGGGATCTCAGATGCCCAGCTGGGAGCAGGGTGGGCTCTGGGCTGGAGAGGGGGAGCAGGCAGAGCCCACCTGGATGCAGAAAGACTAGGATGTGCTGGGCTGAGGGAGGCCAGGCCTGAGGCCCTGAGAGTTTCCTGTGCTGTGTTCAACTCTCAATAAATCCTCCTGTTTTATGCTGGCTGAGATTCACTCCGGTCTAGAGAACAGGCTTGCATCAACCCCTTCGGGGGTGGAGGCCCTGGGGGTCCAGAGCGAGTGGACTACCTGAGGGGGCCCATGGCAGAGACAGACGTGCTAAGGCTCAGAGAGGTGCGGCTCCAGGAGGTGGAGGGGCCTGACCCCGAGAGAGAGTGGACCCCCGAGAAGGGCTGTCGCACTAAAAGGGGCACCCCCCCACGGACCGCACGGGGCCAAGAGTGGGCACGATCTGTGAGTCCGTGACAACATGGTGTCAGAAGTGGGATGTTTCGTGGATGCACCCTGTAGACATTGACTGTGGGTGCAGGCGCTTTGCAGTGAGTGGCTGCCAGCGATAGAACGAGGGTATTGAACGGAACCAGCCTGGAAATGGCCTAGAACCAGCTCCATAAGAGCAACCTGGCACATCTCTGCAGGGAGAGGGGGCTAAGCGTGGGGAGGCTCACTAAGGAGCGGCTGATTGCTCAGCTTGTAGAGAATGACCCGTCTGAGGCGCAGGCTTCAGACCCCAGGGGGGCTCCTGGAGAGCCGGGGAGTAGCCGTGGGGGCAGTCTGTGTAGCGACCGAGAGTGGGTCAGTCCTGACTCCCCAGTCAGTACAGGGAGACCTCAGTCAGGTTCCTCCCTAGAGGAGCTGCAGAGATTGGAGCTGCAGCTGAAAGCAAAGGAGCTGGAGCTAGAGGATCGGAGGCTGGTGGTCAGAGAGAGAGAACGAGCAGACCGTGTAGAACAGCGGAAGCACGAGAGGCAGGCCAGAGGCCTGCCGCAGGGTAAGTGGGGAAGGGCCCCGAGACACCAGTGGTGTGGGAAATCTAGACACCAAACTGCTGCCCCAGTTTGAGGAGGGGGGGATATTGATGCCTACCTCACAGCCTTTGAGAAGGCTTGTGAACTGAACCAGATTGACCCCGCAGACAGGCTTCGCTGTCTGACCCCCCCTGCTGGGTCCCAAAGCCATACAGGCGTTCAGCCAAATGGATGGTGTTGAGACAGGGGACTACAACCTGTTCAAACAGGCTTTGCTGCTGAAGTTTGAACTGACCCCCAAGGTGTACAGGAAACGATTCCGGGGTGTGTGCAAGACCCCAAGTGTCTCTTACAAGGAGGTCACCAACTTGCTGGGGGAATATCTCTGCAAGTGGGGGAAGGGCGCAGGAGCCACTACCGCAGAGGATGTGTATAACCTGGTGGGGTTGGACCAGTGGTATGACATCTGCCCTCCGGACCTTAAGATGTGGCTAGTGGACCGGACGCCCAAAGATCTGCGCAGTGCAGGGACACTGGCAGATGAGTTCGTGGACAGTAAATCGGGGGCAGGGGGGGAGACCCACATCAGGGACTCATAAGGGGAGTCACCCTGAGCCCTCTCAAAGGTGGGACTCCAGGAAGCCCAACTCAGGGGTGCCCGGAACTGCCGGGGCGGGGCGACCCCCCCTCCTGGGACTTGAGGGACATGAGGTGTAATTACTGTGGCCAAAAGGGGCACAAGGTGGCACAGTGCCTAAAGATGAAGGAAATGGCAGCCAAGCAGAACCCCCGGGGTGTTAACTGGGTGGAAGCCCACCGAGAGGGGGCACCACCGGGCCCAGGGGCTGCAGTCGAGAGGGCTGTGCCAGGGGAAGGGGACCACCAGGCCAGACCAGCAGGGGAAGGTGGGGCCCCAGGTCCAGAGCACCCGTACCCAATCCTCCGGGTGAGCGTGGGACAGGCCCTGGGGGACAATCGCCACATCATCCCCACTGAGGTGGGAGGAAGATGCATCCAGGGGTTCTGGGACATGGGTGCAGAGGTGATGCTGGTGCGGTCCGAGGTGGTGGACCCAGACCAGCTAGTGCCCGATGCCTACCTGACCCTGAGGGGAGTGTTTGGGCCCCCAGTCAAGGTGCCCGTAGCAAGGATACACCTGAAATGGGGGGCTAAGGAGGGACCCAAAGAGGTCAGGGTGCACGACCACCTGCCTACCGAGGTGCTAATGGGTAATAACTTGGAGAACTGGCCAGATTGCACTCATAGTGCCTGGTCCTTACCAAAGCCAGAGCCAGCAAGGGGCGCGGGACCTTCCGAGGGGGGGTGCTGAAGCGCGGAGGGTAGGGCTCGACAGGGCTGGGCCGGAGCCTCCGTCCCAGGGTGGGGAAACTGAGGCGCCACCAGCCAGGGCTGTATCCTCAGACCCAGCAGCTCAATTCCAAACGGAGCTGCAGGTGGATCCCTCCCTGGAGAAACTGAGGGCCCTGGCTAGCCACGGCAGTGCAGGGTCCCAGGGGGAGGACCGCCAGGAGCGATTCCTGTGGGAGAGGGGATTCCTGTACCGGGAATGGACTGGTTCAGGGCGAATTGAATCTTGGAAAGTCAGGAGGCAGCTGGTGGTTCCCCAGAGGTACCACCGCAAACTGTTGTACTTGGCCCATGATATCCCCCTTTTGGGGCATCAGGGCATCCGGCGTACCAGGCAGAGGCTGCTGCAGAACTTTTACTGGCCCGGGATCTTTAACGCTATCAGATGGTATTGCAGGACCTGTGACTCCTGCCAGAGGGTGGGGAAGGCCTGGGATAAGTGTAAAGCACCTCTGAGACCTTTGCCCATCATAGAGGAATCTTTCCAGAAGGTGGCCATGGACATAGTGGGGCCCCTCATCAGGGTAACCTGGTCAGGGAAGAAATACATCCTGGTGGTGGTAGATTTCGCTACGCGCTACCCCAAGGCGGTGGCCTTGTCCTCTATCGAGGCAGACACCGTGGCAGACGCGCTGCTGACCATCTTCAGCAGAGTGGGGTTCCCCAAGGAGGTCCTTACAGACCAGAGGTCTAACTTCATGTCAACCCTGCTCCAGTGCTTGTGGGAGAAGTGTGGGGTCCGACACAACTGGGCCTCAGCCTACCACCCTCAGTCCAACGGGCTAGTGGAGAGGTTCAATGGGACCCTAAAGAGGATGCTGAAAACCTTTATGGACCAGCACCCACAGGACTGGGACAAGTATTTACCCCACCTGCTGTTCACATATAGGGAAGTGCCCCAGGAATCCACAGGGTTCTCCCCGTTCGGAAGGAGGGTATGGGGTCCCTTAGACTTGATGAGGGCCAAGTGAGAGGGAAAGGCCTCTCCCACTGGGGAATCAGTGGTAGAGTATGTACTAACTTTCCGGGAAAAGCTCGTGGAGCTCATGGGCTTGGCTAGGGGGAACCTAGCAAGGGCCCAAAGGAAGCAGCAGGCCTGGTACAACCATTCAGCATGTGCCCGCTCATATGCTACTGGGGATCAGGTGATGCTCCTCATCCCTGTGAGGAAAAACAAGCTACAAGCGGCCTGGGACGGCCCCTTCACGGTCATCAGACAGGTAAACGAGGTGCACTATGTGATGGAACTGTCCAACCGGGCTCACAGCCACCGGGTGTATCACGTCAACATAATGAAGCCGTACTGGAACAGGGAGAAGTTGGTGCTGGCTGTGTGTGGGCAGTGGGAGGAGAAAGGAGAGGACCCCCTGGTGGGACTCCTCCCTGAGGCTGGGGCTAACCCCTCGCTAGAGTCAATTCCCCTCTCAGACCAGCTAACCCCTGCCCAGCAGGCAGAGATCAGAGAGGTGCTGCATTCATACCTGCAGCTGTTCTCCAGCCAGCCTGGGCTCACTAACCTGGCTGTCCACCGGGTGGAGATGGGAACCAACCCTCCCATCAGGTGTTCCCCATTCAGGGTCACTGGGAAAAGAGCCCAGGACCTGGGAAAAAAGTCGGGGACATGCTGGCTTTAGGGGTGATCCAGCCGTACGCCAGTCCCTGGGCCTCGCCCGTGGTGCTGGTCCCCAAGAAGGACTGGTCGATCCAGTTCTGTGTGGACTATCGGAAGCTCAATGCCATTACTGTGTCCGATGCCTACCCCATGCCTAGGACCAATGAGATCCTAAACAAGTTGGGGGTGCCCGGTACCTCACTACCATGGATCTTACTAAAGGCTACTGGCAGGTGCCTTTGGACCCGGAGGCCAGGGCAAGGTCCGCCTTCACCATCCCAATAGGGCTCTTCAAGTTCCTGGTCCTGCCTTTTGGTCTCAAGGGGGCACCTGCCACCTTCCAGCACCTGGTGCATCAGTTACTAACGGGGATGGAGGACTTTGCACTAGCGTATATTAACGATATCTGTGTCTTTAGCCAGACCTGGGAGGAACATGTGTCCCAGGTGAAGAGTGTGCTGGGTCGCCTCCAGGATGCAGGACTGACCATAAAAGCTGAAAAGTGCAAGGTGGGGATGGCAGAGGTTTTATACCTGGGCCACAAGGTTGGGGGTGGCCACCTGAAGCCGAAGCCAGCCAACGTGGAGGCAATCAAGGCCTGGCCCGCCCCACAGACTAAAAAGCAGGTCCAGGCTTTCATTGGGATGGCAGGGTACTACCGGAGGTTTGTGCCCCGCTTTAGCTCCCTGGCAGCACCCCTCACAAAGCTGTGTCGAAAGGGAAAGCCGGACAAGGTGGTCTGGACCGAGCAGTGCCAGAGGACTCTCTGTGCGCTGAAGGGGGCACTTATCCAGGGCAGCCATATCTATTTGGGCGGCGCTTCACCATGTACACCGACCATTTGCCCCTGACGTGGCTGCATCAAATGAAAGGGGCTAATGCCAAGCTGCTGAGATGGGCCCTGCTCCTCCAGGGTTATAACATGGAGGTGGTCCATGTAAGGGCAAGTGCCAATGTTATAGCAAATGGTTTATCGCGGGGCGGGGACTCTGAACTTCCCCAGGTCACTGGCTAAGTGACCCTGCTCCATTCAGCCTCGAAGGGGGGAGAGATGTGACAAAGTGGGGGTTTTTCTTGTTTTCTGTGGAGTTTCAATAGTTTGCATGTGGGGCGGGGGGACTGAGTTTCCCTGGGTGTTACTGGTTTAACAAGGTGAGGGGAGAAGGAGTTTGTTTTGCAGAGGACTTGGGGACCCAGCCGATGGTCGGGAGGATGGATACCCCAGCGACTGGTGACCCGGAGGCCCAGCTGAGGAGACGCAGCTGGTTCTGGCCAGTGGGCGGACAATGGGCTGCAGAGTGAGGACCCAGTGACCTAACCAGCCGGTTCCAGCCAGAGGACAGAAGCGAGGAGAGGAGGCCCCGGTTTATGACCCTGTTTCCCTGGAGAGAAGACAATGGACAGAGGTGGGGTTTGGGGCCTGGGATCTCAGATGCCCAGCTGGGAGCAGGGGGGCTCTGGGCTGGAGAGGGGGAGCAGGCAGAGCCCACCTGGATGCAGGGAGACTGGGATGTGCTGGGCTGAGGGAGGCCAGGCCTGAGGCCCTGAGAGTTTCCTGTGCTGTGTTCAACTCTCAATAAATCCTCCTGTTTTATGCTGGCTGAGAGTCACTCCAGTCTAGTGAACCGGGTGGCATCCACCCCTTCGGGGGTGGAGGCCCCGGGGGTCCAGAGCGAATGGACTCCCTGAGGGGGCCCACGACAGAGACAGACGTGCTAAGGCTCAGAGAGGTGCGGCTCCAGGAGGTGGAGGGGCCTGACCCTGAGAGAGAGTGGACCCCTGAGAAGGGCTGTCGCACTAAAAGGGGCACCCCCCCACGGACCGCACGGGCCAAGAGTGGGCACTATCTGTGAGTCCGTGACAGACTCAAGCTCACCAGTCACTGCTGAAAATCTTGGCCACAGACTTGAGATAAGGTGGTGTTACGTGTGCAGGTAAAAACATCCCTCAGCATCCTTCTTTTATAGTATTAGTAGCCACATCGCCATGAATGTGTCCTATGTAAGTGCCTTGAAGAGAAGAATTTACTCTCCTGTCAATGAGTGAAGTTCTAGCTATAGGTCAGTGTCTTCACAGACAGAGGGGAAAAAGCAGCAGCAGCAGCCTGTGGAAACTGCTTCTGAAAAAGTAACAAAATGGCAAATGTTGTGGCAGTGTCTCAAATGTAGCAACAAATGTGTGTATTAGAGATCTGTTAGCAATCTAATATCCCTGATTAAGCAGAGGGAGAGCCTCGGCTCAGACTCACTCTACCCATTCCTCTCTCACATCCTTTTGTCACCCCAGACACAGCAAAAATGCAAATCCCAAAGCACCCACATGGGGAAGAGATATCTGATGGCAGAGAGCTCTTTAATAGAAAAAGGCTAGTGCGATCCAGTGGTTGGAACAACATATTCAGACTAGAAATAAGGCACATGTTTTTAACAGGGAGAGTAATTAACAATTGGAACAACTTATCTAGGAACTTGGTGGATTCTCCATCACTTGAAATCTGTAAATCGAAACTAGATGTCTTTTTAAAAGATACAGCTCAGCTAGATGTTAGGGACTTGATGCAGAAATTAGTGGGTGAGATTCTCAGGCCCGTGTTGTGCTGGCGGTCAGACTAGATGATCGTAATGGATCATTTGGACCTTAAAATCTGAGTCTAGGAAAATGGGAAATCAGCACAGTGGTTCAATTGTTAGGGCAGAGCTGTGCACTTGCTTTATGTTCCACGTGGACAGTTGGTTTTGCCTGATGAATGTGGGGAACCCAGACTTCTGACAAGAGGTCACTTCAGGCTCTGAAATTACTGAAGCACTGCCAGGCAACACAAATGGGCACTTAATTTTGTTTGAAAAGGTTTGCACAACAGAGCCACAAAAATCGTGGGGTTTCTCATGTTCTGTGCAAGTCACACATGAGCCTTGATTCTCACCACACAGTTGCGGAGTGCTGCACTTTGCAGGGCAAGCTACAACGTGATGAGCAGGTTTAGACACACAGAGGAACCCAGACCTGTGTTAATGAATGTGTAATTAGCTGGGCACCAGTAACTCCTTTGTAGTAACAGGAAGGAGGCCAAATAGGTCATCCTCCAGCTAAATGTCTCATCAACATGATGAGGATCATGCTTAAGTCCCTGTCACAGACATGCCCATTCTCTGCCGTACCTGTCCATTTTTACCCTGGCCATTTTTGAGTTGGAAAGTGGGTGTGCAAGGGGCTTCAATGCTTTTCCATTGAAACTGTTCATGGGAAAGGCTTCCCTGAGTCTCCGGATTAAAATTGTCAAAACGTCCTGTTTGCCACCGTGCCTCCGCTGCTATTTTGAGCCATGCTAGTGTGGGTAAAGGCTAGGCCGGTATGTCCATCCATGGTGCAATCACACCTCAGACTGGAGCGTAGATGTACCCTTAGGTTCTATCCCTGATCTTGCTGCTGTGACATTCCAGGTGGGCCTGGTATACATCCTCATGACCAGCCATGCAACTGTAAGTGGCTATGGCTTTGTTACAGCACTTACCTCCCTGACAGGGCTGTCGTGAGGCCCAGATGAAAAGTGGCACAGAAGCAGCATTATTAAAAATTAAGACTTCCTGACTCCTCTAATTGCAATGGTCTCCCTGATGTGGTGTGCTGTTATCACCTGCGATTGCTTATGTACACTCAGATGCAACCCTATCTATTTGAAAGGAAAGAGGGACGCACAGCAGGCCCCAGATTCCCAGGATCCAAGCAAAGCTCAAATTCGGCCCACCGTCAATAAAGCTTTATTCTTAGCATCTGAGCCTGAATGAGAGCTCTTAGTCTAAGCATCAAAATCTTGGCAGTATCTTACAAGTTTGTTGTATTTGGATTCAAGATTCCCCTTGACCCCAGAAGTCACAGTAAAATGCTAAAAGTGTTTTCTTTACTTGCTAAAGAAAACATACAAGACTTTATTTAGTTATTCGGAGTTCCTCAGCCACTCATCAGTCACTTCATGACTGCTCGAGATTGTATCTGTGCTGTTGTCTCTTTGCTGGGGTCACCCTTCAGAGGAGGAAGAATGGCTGCTACATTTCATTGTCCTCAGAAGAGGAGAAGGAAAAAAAAAATTAGATTCACACTCCCAATCCAAACAACTCCACCACTTTGTGCATTCTTGAGACGCTCGATAGCCAGTGAGGCTTCACTGAAAAGAGCATGGAGCTTTAATTCCTACTAACGTGCTGACCATTTCTTCAAAGAAGATTTTCTTCAGCGGATTTATGGGCCTCCATTTATATGCAAGCCTAGAATACATGCTCCGGGAAGAGATCTCTCCTGGGCCAAGCCATGATGTAGAGTAAGGGCTTGTCCACACTTACTGGGGATCAACGCTGCGGCGATTGATGCATCAGCAGTCAATTTAGACAGTCTAGTGAAGGTCGGCTTCTCCCTGCAGTGTAGACAAGGTCTAAGTCTCATGGGATGTCCTGTATTTTCACTGCCCAATCTGTAGTGAGGAAAAAAAAAAAAATCCTGAATTGGGAATGGGCCTGATCCTGGGAGTCTCTGAGCACTCACAGCTCCCGTGGAACCTGTCCACACAGAGTAAAAAGGTACTTTATTCAATCATGTCAGTTTAGCATAATTGGAAAGCCCCTTTATTACTCATAACACTTTGCTGTAGGCTATAACGTGACCAGTTAACATGGCTGAAAAAGTGTTAGCTGATGTCCACCATCAGTGAGAATGGGGCTTTCCACTCCTGAGTTAACTTAATGGCTCCCCTATGTATGAGGGGCCATGCTGGCCATTGACTTCCTAAGGAATTGTGGGTGTTCTGCCTGCCTCTGGAACAAGTCAGGAGGAGCAGGCTCAGCCCCTATCATTCCTTCCTTAGGTTTGTTGCAGTCACTTGTTGGATTTTGTTTCAAATTATATATTTAAAATATGATATTATTTTAAATATAATTGTATTCAAATTATGCAAGCTCTTTGAAGCATGAACCAGTCCCAACTGGGGATCTTTGGGTACTACTCTAATAATAATAATAATTAATAATTAACAGACAAATCTCCCTTTACTGATTTTGGATTATGAATTTATTCTTAGAGCAAAATGTACTTTTAAGATCACCTTCAGTCTACATTTTGGTAGGTATAAATTATCACTGGCTTTAATGTCGGAATTAATCATTCTGATCTATTGCTTTTAATCTGTAGTTCTCAAAGCACTTTACAAGGGTAAGTATCTTTATACCCATTTCACAGCTGGAGCAGTTGAAGCACATGAAGTTTATGAAGTACATGAAAAAGATTTGGGGGTTTGTGATGGGATGTTCACCTCACAGTTGCCCTGAAAGGGCTGAGGTAGACTGAGACGGGGGCTAATTAATGAAATAGACCACAGCTCAGGGAAATCAGGTGGCTAACTAATCCCCAGACTGAATGAAGAAGCCCAGCTGAGGAGGAACAAGCTTGGTTGGAGTTATAAAGGCAGGAAATTGGCAGCAGAAAGGTGCTGCTGGGAAAGTCTGCAGTCACTCCCTGGCAGAAGGGAGGTGTGTTTGGGCTGGCAAACTTAGGGAGACAGGAAGGTAGGACAGGGCTCAGGGAAAGGCAGTAAGGTCAACAAGGGAACAGATCTTGACTACTGGCTAGAGGGTTCCTGAGCCAGAACCTGGAGTAGAGAGGAGGGCTGTGTTCCCCTGCCAGCCACTGAGGGAATGGTGCTATGAGGCAGTGAAACCCTTTGGTACCCCAGAAGGGGAAAACACATGTAGGGACCTGCCCAGAGGGCTGAGTCAGAGGCGGCAGCAGCAGCTTGTGGAGTGAAGGAGGGGCTATAGACCCAGAGAGAGAGGCGGAGAGATGGCATGCAACAGTGGGAAGAGGCGTCAACCTTGGGAGCTATTTCCCAGAACGACCAGGAGGAAGCGCCATCCTGGTGGTGAGTGAAGCACTCCATCACGGGGTTATGATGGATAATCAGCTGAATAGTGTGACGCTATGGCCAGAAGAGCTAATGCGATCCTGGGATGCATAAACTGGAGAATCTTGAAGTGGAGAGGTTATTTTACCTCTATATTTAGCACTGTTGCCCACAGTTCAAGAAGGCTGTTGATAAATTGATAAGGGCTCAGAGAAGAGCCACAAGAATGATTAGAGGATTAGAAAACATACCTTATAGTGATAGACTCAAAGAGCTCAATCTATTTAGCTTAACAAAGAGAAGCTTAGGGGCAGATTGATCACAGTCTAGAAGTATCTAAAATAGGGAACAATTATGCAATAATGGGCTCTTCAATCTAGCAGAGGAAGATATAATGTGATCCAATGGCTAGACAAATTTAGACTGGAAATAAGGAGTAAATTTTTAACAGTGAGAGTAATTAACTGTTGGAACAATTTACCCAGGGTCGTGGTGCATTCTCCATCATGGACAATTTTGAAATCAAGTTTGGAGGGTTTTTTTTCCTAAAAGATCTGTTCAAAGAATTATTGGGGGGAAGTTCTCTGGCCTGTCTGATGCAGGAGGTCAGACTAGACTATCATAATGGTCTTGTCTGGACTTCGAAACTCTGAATATGTCAGTGGGGACAGTGAGAATTAGACCGCAGGAATCTCAGCCGCGTGATGCTAGTGCATCAAAGGACCCCTGGCGCATGCATTTATGACCCTGTCAAAACAGTCCCCATTGCATCTCCAGCTGTAAGTATGGTGTATTCCTGGCCATCTTGGTGTTGCACTGGTTGCTGCATGAATGAAGAGAGCAGAGTAGCTCAAACCTGTAACAAGGCAACTGTTTTTTCCTCCTTTCAAAGTGAAGTTAGTGTTAATGAAACGTGCCATGTGGACAATCCTGTAGAGAAGTGGTTCTCCACTGATTACACATTATGGGCTGCATATGCAGCCCACGATGTGTTACGTGGGCCGCAGGGGCTGGGTGGCAGGGCAGCAGCATGTGGGGCACCCGGCTGCCTGCTCTAGACCCCGTGGGGCTGCCTGGCTGCCCTAGGTCTGGACCCTGGAGCTTATGGGGCCAGGTTGCTGCCCCTGATCCCATGGGGCCAGCCGGCAGCCCTGACCCCTGCCACACGGGCTGGGCTGGCTGCCCCAGACTGGGGCTCCAGAGCGGGCTGGCTGACCCAGACCCCAGAGCTCGCGGGGCCAGCTGGGAGCCCCAGTCCCTGACTCTGCAGGGCCCGCCAGCAGTCCTGACCTGGACTCCCACCGCATGGGGCAGGCAGCCCAGCTGGATCCCTCCTCACCAGGCAGCTGGGAACCTGGCAGACCCCAGGCACTTGAGCCAGCCTTTAGCACACAGCTGAGCTGGGCCACAGCTGTGTGCTAATTGGGCCGCATGCACCCCGCGGGTTGAGAACCGCTGCTGTAGATTTAAAGTCATTAGTCCCCAGAACAGGTACGAGCTCCCCACAGCACCAATGGGCCTTCTGTGGAGCTGCATTCTCTGAGGGTCATAGAACATGTGACCTGCTGGCTATCTGGAACAGAACTGAGCACCACAGGCTCATTGTACAGGGGACACCCAAAAGTTCAACTACTACCTACCTAGGCCAAACTTGTATCAGGAGCTGTGTCAAAGCACCTGGCAAGGAAGTCAGGAAAGCACGTACTCCTGTAACTAAATGCCTCTGCTCACCAAAAAGTTAAGAACATGCTTAAAGTTAAGCACATGTTTAAGTGCTTGGCTGAATTGGGCCTAAGTGTTTAAAGAGCTGATTTAGTACCTACTGAAATCAAAGGAAAGATTCCAGTTAGCTTCACTGGGCATTGGCTCCAGTCCTAACACCTAGATTCACTGGGCTTGAGCAGGGAAATATAATGTACACCTCTCTTTGCTAGTGAGGCCCCATGTCCCAGGGGAGCACTGACCCCAAATGAGGGCAGGAAGAGAGTGACCCCTCTCTGTTTATACAGTACTGCTTGTATACTGTGCCTTGCACACTTCTACATTATCATTAATAACAGATGTGCATTGCAAGCATCATGATGCTTTGCAGAACGACAAACCATATACATAGAGAAATCATTTTACCCACGTTATCCACTACTAAATGCAGCCATCTCTGAGGTGGAACTGTTTACCCAAAGAGTTGGGTCAGGTGGTGAAGAAGGATATTTTAAGCCATTGAAACAATGGGAGGAATTCAAGCAGGCAGATTGTAAACTCTTTGGGGCAAGGCCTGTCTTTTTGTTTTGTGTTTGTACAGCACCTAGCACAATGGGCTTTTGGTCCATGACTAGGACTCCTGGGTGCAACTGCAGTGCAACTAGCCTGAATTTGGTGATGACATTGGAGCTAACTCTACTATTGCAAAAGTGCCTTAGGATTGTTAGTGACTAGAAGTGCCCAGGACCTAGACACTGTTTCTCATCTGAAAGATGGCAGCTCCAGCTACACAATGCCACAGAAGCATGAGGGTCAATAGTAATTAAGAGGGAAGAGTGCAACCAGATGAACCACCAGAAACTCTATTTTCAGCCTGTGGGGATTTTCCTTGGAGCTCTCCGCTTATGGTTAATGAAAACCTCAGACCTGAATTTGGGGCAGTGGGCATTTGCTGTCCAAAGCTGGAGATGGAGCTGAATTTTAAAGTTAGCTCATGAATATGCTGAATACAGCTGGAGTTGTTGCGGAGTTTGAAATCTGGATCCAAACGCTGAGGCTTGCTCTCATCCTTATGGTTAGCAGACTCTAGGGCATTTCACCATTCATGTCACATTTGGCTGTAGATAGTAAAATGAAGGGTGTTAGTTCAAATCCCTAAATATAAGGCAGTTGAAGAGAATGCCTCAGACTCCATAGCTATTATGTGCATTGCACTAAGCAGCATCCAGTCCTGTGAACTATTTAACATCGCACACTTGGATTTTAAGTCTCTCCAGGGACTCCCTACTCCCTCCAGTACCTCTCTGACATCATTGCCTCCTCTTTCTCCTCCACCCGCAGACTGTCCTCCTGCAGGTTTGGCCTCCTTTCTCTGTTCTCTCCTGGCAGCTCTCCACAGTAGTGGGTCATGCTCTCACTTGTGCTGCCCAGTCTTTAACTCGGTGTCCCCATCTATCTCTTTCTCTCCCTCTGCTTCCTACTGAGCCCCTGAGTCATTTCCCCTCTTCAGCTCTCCCGCTAGACAACTTCCCGTCTCTATCTGTGAAGGATGCTCTTTGAACATAGACTGTGTTAAAAAGCCTCAATAGAAGGTTGGAAGGTTTCATATACTTTTTCTCTCTCCTATAATGATGAAGCATGGCGGGGGGAGAGGGATAGCTCAGTGGTTTGAGCATTGGCCTGCTAAACTCAGGGTTGTGAGCTCAATCCTTGAGGGGACTACTTACAGATCTAGGTCAAAAATTAGTACTTGGTCCCTGCTAGTGAAAGCAGGGGACTGGGCTTGATGACTTTTCAGGATCCTTTCCAGTTCTATGAGATAGGTATATCTCCATGTATTTTTTTTAACCTAAAGACCTCCTATGGATGAATTAAGCCTTACCACACAGGACATGTTAGCCCCATTTTAGAGTGAGGAAACTGAGGCACAGTGATGTGCTCAAGGTGTGAGACATCATTGTCCATAGGGTTAAGCAAAGAATGGTGAGTCAAGATCCACTGAGTCATTGTCACCTCAGGCAAATCATGTAACCTCCCAACGTCTCGGTTCCCCAACTGTAAATTGGAGATGATAGTCCCAGATACCACCTTGTGAGAGGGAAGCTCTTTCAGAACGTTGGCTGGAAAATGCTATAGATCTGCAAGCTACGTAAATTTCACAATGGCTCGCAGGGATTCACCGTATGGCTTCAATGGGAATTATGCAGTGAAATCCTCCCACATCCTCTAGAATATCCCTGCCCCGGATTTCATGGTTCTGGTTTTGTTTTTTTAAAAGTTTATGATGTTTGGAAATTATTTACTGTTGTTGAGGATTTTAAAATGGTCATTAAAATACCCATGAACTGAAGTCATATTTATGTATGGTATATACACCATTACATCAACAATTCATATTACAGGGGGAAAAACCCACTAAAAATAAAAAAGAATACTTAAAGGAAATCTGAGAATTACAGCTTTCTTGGCTGGCTTGATCTCCAGGGGACAGATTCCTTGGCAATCTCTCTAGTTTCAGCTCTCTTGCTTGCTGCTACCAGAGGTGGGCGTGTGTATGCGTGGCTCTAGATTTCAATAACTTTGTTTGCATGGCAAGGTATACAAGTGTTGCCAAAATAAATGCATTAGGTGTCTGTGCATAGCATGGGATTTCACAATGGGACTAAAGGTCGATGTGTTTTGTTTCATGGGCCAGATCCTGCTTGCCTCAGTTACACTAGTCAGTGAAGAAGGATTTGGCCCACAAGATCATTTTGCAATTGCTGTCCATGTCTGATTCAAAGTGGCTGGCTGCCACGTATTGTGAGGCTATTTCTGCTGCCTTTCTTTTCGCCAGAAGTTCTACAATGTTTTTTCTTCCTTGCTTTTTACTGAAAAGTCTTGCTCTATGTGAACTCCCAGAGGTAGCCACGTAACGGTTATACTTGGGTACTGCTCCTTTAAATTTCTAAAGGCACTTCTGCCTGCAAGGGCCAGGAAGCCATTTTGGGTCCCTCTACATTGGGATAAAAAACCTGTGGCTGGCCCACATTGGGCTTGGGCTGCGGGGCTGAAAAATTGCGTTCAGACGCCAAACGCTGGGACCCTGAAAGGCTGGAAGGACTTAAGCCCGTACATCTACACTCAATTTTTATGCCTGCAGTCTGAGCCCCACAAGCCCAAGTTAGCTGACCCGGGCCAGCCACAGCCATGCCGCAGGGCTTTTATCGCTGTGTAGACGTACCCTTTGTGTTCAGGTCAAACACTTTCCCTTAAGAATCTGAGGCCTGTTCTAAACTTGGAAGTTTTACTGGTATAACTATTTCAGTTAGGGATGTCATTTTTTTAAACAAATAGATTTATTGGTACATCCTCTGTGTGGATGCAGTTATATTGGTAAAAAAGTGCCTTATACCAGTATGACTTATTCCCTTCCCATACAGGAATAATCTATACTGGTATAAGCACATTTGTATTGGTATAACTACATCCACACTACACTACCTGAACTATAATGGCATAGTTAAAGTGGTACAATTTTTATGTATAGACAGTAAAGCTTTCAAATATAGAGCAGGCCTCAAATTTTTACAGAAAACATACACACTGTGTTGTCTCATGTGGAGTCTATACTTTTGTTCATTCTTTTGTTGTTAATCTAAAAGAGAAGACACTTTTGCTGAAAGTATCTATTTTCTCTTTGTGTAAGGGAAGCCTTAACGCTAAGGGATGTCTTTCTAAAAGTTATGCTCTAGTCCAGCCAGGAGTTATGGGCTTGATACAGGAATGATGGGGTGCTATTCTCTGGCCTGTATTATGCAGGAAGTCAGACACGATAATGGTATTGCTTCATTTGTAAAGTGCTTTGAGATCAACTGATGGAAGTGCTATAAAAGAGCTAGGCATTAGTATTATTTATTATGAACCCGTCTGGCCCTACAATCTATGAAATTATAAAATATATTTCTTTGCATTTTATAGAAGTAAAAGAGTCTCCATTTCAGTGTCCTGCTTCAACTCTTTCCTTCTTCTCTGCCTCAGGGTCCTCTTTCTTTATCCATTCTCATAAGAGCTGAATTCTATCAGCAGGTAACCTAACCCTGAGCAACTCCAGCACAGACGCTTTGTAATCAGTGGCAAAGAGTCATTTCTGATGGACTTGTACAAAATATAAAAACTGCAGAAAGTGGGCAAAAAAATGAAGCAAGGGTAAGAGAAATGGGGCTCCAGGTAAAGTATAGGCTTCTTTTCTAGTTAGAAAAACATTTTTTTAGCAAGCTGAATCAATCTTTGTGCAAAAAAACCCATCATAGGCCAAATTCATCCCTGGGTCTCTTGACTTTATTGTATTTACATTAGGATAAATTTTGCCCAGGGGATTTAAGGGCAGGTTAAATGAACACCTGTCAGGGATGGTCTAAATAATACTTAGTCCTGCCATGAGTGCAGGTGACTGGACTAGATGACCTCTTGAGGTCCCTTCCAGTCCTATGATTGCAGGAGGAAACTCAAACTAGTTTTGCAGTCCTCCCAAAATAGTAGGAGAGTTTTGCCACACCTCATACTCCATGAGGTTTGCCCTTCCCTGTCTATTTCGGACTCTGCCTTAAGCTGAACAATATACCATAGAGAAACTCACATCAAATAATTCCTAACAAATGGGAACATACCTTTGCTTCCCAGCTATATGACCAGGCATGCTATCTTTTCAGCTTGGGACTCTACAATACTAGGATGTCATTAAAGGAAAGGACTGTTCTAATGTCACTTAGTCTCAGGAGTCTCAGTGAGAGCCATTGTATGCTTCCTTACACACTTAAGACAAAATTCTTCTTCACCAGCTGCACCTCTATTGCATATGACAACCTTGCCACCAGTGGATGTGTTGCATGCAGAACGTGTTAGTGTAATAGCTGTGAAATGCCCAGCACAGTCGAGCTATAAAATATTAACCTGCACATTGATAATCCAGAGAAAAAGCGATGAAGATGCAAAAAGAACTGAGATAGAAAAGGGTTAACCATTTAACTGGTCAAGTTAAACAAAACCTATCTGTGCAGCTGCCTCCCAAAGGAAATGATGGAAACCACGTAGCTTGGATCATTTAAAATCGGACTGTATGAAGTACTTGAGAATATACTGCAGGGAACTATCCTTCACTGACTGGTGGGGATGGACTTAATGACCTAATAAGCCGTTTCCATTTCTAAATCTATGAAATGATTCTATAACTTGTGCAGTATGGTTTTGCCCAGAACTCCCATGTGTGGGTTTATGAATGGAGCCAAGTTAGACCAAACTGTCTTTTTTTTTTAAGTTAACTATTTAAATGGTTAACCTTCTCAGAGGCTGGCTTCCCGTAGCATATCCCGTCTTCCTACAGATGATCTTTTCATGCTTGTTTGGATGTGTGCCTGTAAATTATGTTCTAACTCATGCATCACTTCATTTTTAAGAAAAACAAGTAAAGGGAATCTACTGCTCTCTATTGCACTAAGCAAACAACGGACCCGTTCCACAAACAGAATTTGAACTAGCAAGCTTCTATACCAAAGTCAGTTTCCCATTCAACCAGGCTATACTGACTCTTTGGTTACCTAGAGAAAGACATTCCCCAAAAGTTCATGTATTAAATTAGCCACTAGAGGGAACCATTAGTTTTTTATGAGTGTAGCAGAAACATGTTTGCAATGACAACATAGTTAATTTCTATAAGGGCTGCAGAGATCAAAGTTTGTTTGTTCTGGTTTTTATATCAAATGAGATATATTAGGGATGAGTGAACCAGTCTGGATAAACTCAGACTCAAGCCAACCTTTAAATTTGCTATGGCCACATTTGAAAGACACGAAGAGTTGCAGTTGGCAGATCCTGGATCTGTGAAGGCAGCACCGCCTAAACAGGAACACAATCCTAGTGGGAGGGAAACTTCAAACACTGTGTCTTTCCAGGGTGTTCTGGCCATACCATCTTCCCAGCCAGCCCTACCTGCTTTGTTGGCTGTTTTGGCCGGCGCACATGCCAAGCTGGAGTAGGGGCTGGGAATGTCATATTTCCCTCCAGGTGGATTTTCCACCACAGGAAAATTGCAGTCTGCGGGCAGAACCCAGGTAGTGAGTCTGTCTTAAAGTTTATTGTACGGACTGCTAGATGATGGGACAACCAAGACTGACAGAGCTGATCAAAGAGATGGTTCTGTAGAACTTTAGGGCTAGGAATTCCGTTCGAGCCATGCGTCCACAATAGCTGTAGGAGTTTGGGGTGCAGACCCTAGTAGTCTAGTCTGGCTACTGGAAGGTCTATCAGAGATCTAGGCCTTGTCTACATTAATAACTTAGGTTGACATAGCCACAGCCATCAGGGATGTGAAAAATCCACACTCCTGAGTGCTGGAGCTATGCTGATCTAACTCCCAATGTAAATGCAGGGCGGTCAAAAGGAGAATGTTTCTGTCAACCAACCTACCTTAACTTGGGAGGTGAGGTTCCTACAGCAATGAAAAAACCTCTTCTGTCATTGTAGGTTGTGGCTACACTACAAGTTTATGCTGGCATAGCTATAACACTGTAGCTATGCCCATATAGTTCCTGCAGTGTAGGTAGACACCTAGAAACCAGCGCTAAGCAGAGAAACGTTGCCAGATTTTGGTGGCTTCCAAGGTCATGGTGCTGCAGCTGATTTAAAACAAACAAAAGGAAGTATTTTTTTACACAATACACAGTCAACCTGTGGAACACCTTGCCAGAAGATGTTGTGAAGGCCAAGACCATAACAGGGTTTAAAAAAAGAACTAGATAAATTCATGGAGGATAGGTCCATCAATGGCTATTAGGCAGGTTGGGCAGGGATGGTGTCCCTAGTCTCAGTTTTGCCAGAAGCTGGGAATGGGCGACAGGTGATGGATCACTTGATGCTATCTGTTCTGCTCATTCCCTCTGAAGCACCTGGTATCGGCCACTGTCGGAAGACAGGATACTGGGCCAGATGGACCTTTGGTCTGACCCAGTGTAGCCGTTCTTATGCTCACTGGAAGGAATGGTGAAAATAACCAAAGGGAGAAGCTTCTGCAGATGGGGGCTCAATCCAAGGAATCAAAAGCCAAGCCTCCAACCAACTGAGTAGCCTGATCCAGCTCCCATTGAAATCAGTGGGAGTTGGCTTGGGGCTCTTGTTTACACACAAGAGCCTTTCCAGTACTCATTTCCCTGCTACAGCAGCATTTGGCCTTTCCAAGCTGCAGAACTCTAGGGGCTTTTCTTGAGTAGCTTATTCACTGACATTCTGCAAATATGGAGTTGACATTGTTTCCCCCATTATTTGCCCAGCTCTTCCTGAGAGTCAAAGGAAAAAGACTTGGCCTGGGCATGCTGCATATAGTGATTATACTATAAGGGACAAATTCTGCCCTTAGCTCAAGATCTATCTGAAGAACTTGTATGGCCTACCTTGCCATAGTACCTGAGCGCTTCCCAGTTGCTAACCTGTTGATCCTCATAACACCCCATTAGTGCTACTATCCCCATTGCATAGCTGGGGAACTTGAAGCGCAGAGAGGCTAAATGATTTGCCCAAAGATGTCAGAGGCTGGAACAAGGAAGTAAACCTGGGCTAGTACTGTAAGCACAGGACTGCCTCTCTATAGAAGCTGTAGCTCACAGCCCTGAATAAGAGGGTGGTGTGTATGCTGCAACTCCCCAGGAGTAGCATCAGGAAGGAGTGTGCTTCAAAGCACGCCTGTGAGCCATATGTCCCTCTTTCTCCTCCTGGCTCTGGGGTGGCAGTAGCTGGCTTTTACTAGCAGCAAATTATGACACCCTCCATACTAGCTCAGCTGCAGTGGCCAGAAAATGGGGAATAGAGAGTGATGTGAAGGCTCCACTGCTTCTGCACTCTTCCTCACCCACCTGGTTTGAGGAGGCAGTAAGTAGGTGTGCAACATACACTTACTCCTGCTTGCCCAGCCCAAAGGTCCAGATAGTCTCATGAAGGAGGATGTGTATGTGTGTTTATGAGAGAGAGGGGGGGGGGGGCATAATTGTTCCCTCTTGCATCCATCTAGTTCAGTGAGATCATAGCAGTGTAACTGAGGGATAGGATTTGGGCCCCAGCAATACAAAGAACATAGAAGCAGGTTTGTTGCTATGGTCCTGCAATGAGCTCCCTGGATTCAATGCAAGGATCACACAGGGCCTAATCTGCTGAAGTGAATGGGAACCATTCCACTAACTTCACCAGTCACTGGATCAAGCTCCCAGTGAGTAACGCTGGAAATTCCCAGGCTGACAGTGCTGACTTCACCACTCTCACTATTTATTTCTCCCCTGTTCTATTTGCTCGGCCTCGGAGATATTTTAATTTTTATCCCCCTGGGATGGTAAATAGCACTTGGTGTTTTCCTTGTCAGGGTGGCCAGCTTTTCCTCTTGGACTTTCCATTGTGTGCTGAGTGTGACCATGGCTGCTTCCAGTAGAACATGCTGGAATCTTATTTTTCCAGCCTAGCGGAGGGAAGCCCATTTCAAAGAGCAGCTGGTATAAGCAGGAGACATTTATGTAAGAATCCCTGCTCTGTGTCAGAGGTCCAGGCCCATAACCAATGCTGTTATGACTGTAGCTTCTAGGAAAATGGATATTGTAGGAAGCTCATGGATGCAAGAGTGAAACATGTAAATAACTCATTGTTTGCCATTCTCCACACAGTCCTGCCACTGCCTTTTCTCTCTGCTGTAACTCACCATCCCATACATGCAGTGCTCTGTCATGAGCAGAAAAGGGCCTGCAAAGATCCAAGAGAAAAGGAGGCTGGTAGCAGGCAAAGGGAAAACCTCAGTAATCCAACCCAAGTGCCAAACTCCACTGTCCGGTAATCTATCGCCCTTGACAAAAGAGGGTAAGTAATACACAGTGAGTCAATGTATGAAAATAAAGGGTCATACATTGTGCCCTAACAGCCCAACCCAATGAGTGGGGACAAAGGGAGCATCTGGGCTGGTCGGTGGATGAACCAGTCCCGGGCATAACTTAAGACCACTGGGGGCTTCTCTAAGTTTTAAAGCAGCTCTACCTGGGTAGCTGTGCATGTACTATGAGGACTCCATTCCCACTACAGGCATACCTCTTACATCAATACTTGCAAGGAACCCTGTGCAGTGCTTGTGGGGTGGGGGGAGGAGGGGTGGAATTCTCCCCTGGTTGGAGAAAGGGCTTTACAGCCTTTGTATGCAGCCACAGAGGAGTGGGAAATCTCTCCCCAGGTCTCCCAACTCCTAGTCTGAGGCTCTATCCACTGAGTCATGCGGCCCAAGTTCTGGGCACCGTATGGTAAGCACTGTACTTACTAGCGTTGAAAAAAAGTACAATGAAAAATGGCTAAGAATAAAACAGGTATTTACATAACAGAATAAATAGTTTGCCAGTCTATGCTGTCTGTTATAAATTGGGGCGGGGCAGGTGGGAGAAAGGGCCTAGGAAATATGAAAATAATGATGCACCTTCCCCATCCTTTCAGAGGTCCAGGGGAGTCCAGGGATTGGAATCCACCCGGCCTGGCCAGCTAGACACACAGTGTTTGAAAGTGTCTCCTTTGAAATCGCTTTCCACTCGCACTAGTAATGTGCGTGTAAGTGTTATGTCCAGGGGTTGGAACACAGCCTTGTTAAAGCTAGTGCTATGACAGGTAGGGCTGCAGCATGGCCTAGTGGGTAGGGCACTAGTCAGGGAGTTAGGAGACGTGAGGTCCATATCCAGCTCTCCCTATGACCTTGGGGAAGTCACCTCACTGTGCATCTGTTGCCCCATCCCACCCTTTGTCTAGTTATGCCATAAACCCTTTGAGCCAGAGATTGTCTCTAGCTCTGGGTTTGTACAGCCCCTATCACAACAAGACCGAGACTGAGGCATCTAGCTGCTACTGTAAAACAAATAAATAATGAAGCTAGCTTTGTATTAACTCTTTCATATCCTACTCTGCATAGCAAAGAACTTTACTAGGGTTTTGGTAGGTTGAAATAAAGAAGGTAAGAACATATCCAGGAACAAGATTATAGATCCCTAGATTTTTCAGCCAGAGGGGCCCAATCTGTCCTGCTAGTCTGATCTCCTGCATAACACAGGCCACAGAACTTCACCCAAAATATGCTGCATCAAGTTAGTAAAGGAGCTCAAAAGTTTAAGCTCTGTGTGATTATGGCAAGAATTTGGTCTGAAAGAAAATTTGGTTTTGATTCTAGAAACGGGCCAAGGTCACGATGAGAGGGCAGGGAAGTTCGGATCGTTACCAAAACTTTTTGCCCACCTCTAACTCATGCTCATTTAATGACAATGATTAAAAAAAAAAAAAAAAAAAAAAAAAAAAAACACACCCACACAGGCGTGTGAAGTTTCTCCAAAGTGAGTCATTTATAGCAGAACTTCTGCTCTCCACCAAGCGTGCACAGCAAGGGTCTCCCTGAGGAAAGCAAATTTCCCTTCACAACTTTCTAGACCTTTTAAATATTTGTTGTGATTACGGTACTAATTAAGTTCAGCTGTTGCAGGTAATATAACTCCCCACAGCTTTAAAAAAAGTGGGGGGGATGGGGGTGGCAGAGAGAACTAGCAGGCCTTAAAGGTACACAGCTCCATTTGCTGGGAAGGCAGAGGCATCTTTTAGAAAAGACAGTTTCACCCTTTAAACATTGAAGGCTAGAGTGTGGTAATTCAGCCCAGCCCTGCCTAAGGGATGTGTGAGTGGGAGGTGGAACTGTGGAGTATGCAGAGCTATGGCACTTGCCCTACATTATCTATTTTACACCCTTCCTTATCTGTTCCCACCCCACTTGGGGCAGCGAGGACCTTGCTGGGAACATCTCAGTAGCAGCTCTGAGCTTCAGGGCCTTCAGTTCTGGTTGGCATTTAAGCAGGCTACACAAAGTGGGGATGCACACACCCATCTGTGCTTGGGTCAGAATCAACCCTTCACCAGAGCATGTGCAAGGATGGTGGCTGCTGTTTAAGGCCAAGATGTGCATTTGAAAAATACTATTTTTGTGGTATTCCTCGGACTGTGCGGCAGTTGAGCCAGGCCTGGCTTGCGACTGCCTAGAACTCACGCTTTGGGTTGTCAAAGAGCGTTTCTGCTCAACTAAAAGTGATTCAAAAGTCCACCCTATGTGTGTCCTCCAATGTTTTGAATTTTAACTAGTAGCCTCAGGGCTGCATATTTAAACCATGATCTCAGGGAAGCCGGTTCATTACAACGGATCATAAACTTTGGGAGAACTCTCAGCTTGACAACAATAAATAGACATTTTGGTTTGCTGAGCACATTGAGGTCAGACGTCACCCCAGTGGTTTGAGCCAGCGTCGGTACAAAACACTTCTCACACATTCGACAATAAATGATTTAATGCTGCAGAGCTAAGGACCTCAGGACGCTTACAATGCATGAAACTTTGCCACACCCTACTGATGCCCTGTCAACAGGGAGAGGCTAAAGCCACATGTTTCAAACACGAGTGCCCAAAGTTACACATCTGAATTCTGAGCACCCAAAGGTCCCAGTAATGTCGATGGGAGCTGCATGTGCTCAGCACCTTTGAAATATCAGACTACTGACTGAAGGGACTTAATATGGGGAGAGGTGCCTGACTTTGGGCACCCACGTTGGCAAAGTGTGACTCAAAGCCCCATGGTGACCTAGTGTGCTACCCCAGGTAGGGCACAAATGGTGTGATGTGATGTGCTCTGCTCTTCTCACTAGGCCAGGTCCCACTGTATGGCCTTGATTGCTGGAGGAAAGTACTAAAATTGAGGGCAGTTCCAGTGGTATCTGAAATACCAGTGCAGTGACAATAACATTAAGTTTGTGTGGAAATGCAACGCCCCCCCTTCCCCCGATATAGCTTAGGAAGAGAGACACTTTAAAGCTATGCACATCCTTAAGTACTTTGCCGAATCAAGGCCTCAGATCTGTTTTTCAAACACTCCAAAAACTCGGGGCTGCTTGGATGCAGGGTTTTGATTCAGTTAATAAAGAGAGAGACCATTAGTGAGCTTTGGCTCTGGGTCCTGACATCAACCTCTTCTCTACACCATGGAGCGGTTTCAATCTGGGCTTTTGGTTTCAGTCCATCTACTAGTGCAAACTGGCAGAAAAAATATCCTCCCAAACCCTATGGCTCTGTACACACATTCCCTAAGCTTCCAATACATTCCTACACTTAACCAGCACATGAAAAACTAAGGATGAGAGAACGCCTTCGTCTAATATATGAACTGACCCATCATTTTTGTCCCAGGCTTCGACAGAACCTTTTTTATGGTTTGAACAGGTCAGATTTTTTTTGCAAGTTTGAACATCTGTGCACATCTCTATTCTGGCTGGGATTGGAATCAGAGGTGGCAAAACACCCTGGGAAAAGCAATCCTTGCAATATTTCTACCTGGCAAGAAGCAAGAAATGCTGGAAATCGCCTAAGCACACCTCTTTTCTTGAATTTTCCAACCCAATTTGCAAGCTCCAAAGGCTTTAGGTCAGTGGTTCCCAAACTTGTTCAGCCGCTTGTGCAGGGAAAGCCCCTGGCGGCCCGGGCTGATTTGTTTACCTGCCGCGTCTGCAGGTTCGGCCGATCACGGCTCCCAGTGGCCGCAGTTCGCTGCTCCAGGCCAATGGGAGCTGCTGGAAGCGGCGGCCAGTACGTGCCTGAAGAATTTGAGAATCACCCATTGAGAGGAAAAAAAAAAAAAATAGGAAAAGGTGTGTGACGTAGCTCTGTCCTTGTCTCAGTGGGTCCCGTGCTTCCTGGCGGATTTTGCTAGCCTCAAAGGCTCACTGTGACCCTTCACATAGCCCTTCTCTCTCTCTAGAGGCCAGGGTTACAGCCTACTTAGCCATTTTCATCATAAGCCAGCAAGGGAGGTGAGGAGAAGCAACCTTCCCTCGCACAGTCTCTGTGGTCTCCCAGTTTTAGTGATTAATCGGGAAGTGGGGGCAGCCCAGGCCCGCCCTCTACTCTGGGCTCCAGCCCAGGGACCCTAATAGTAGCAGCTGTGGTAGCTGACTTTTTGGAAATAGGACGTGCACAATTCCCTGGGCCACTTCCCCACAGCAGCCCCCACTTTCTTAATATCTACTTCACCCTTATCTCAGTGCCTCTTTCCTTGCTCCTGATATGGTTTGTACTATTCAGTCTCTCCAGCAGCACTGCTTCCTCCAACAGCTCCTGACACACGCACCCAACTGACTAACTGGGAGGCTTTTAACTAGTTTCAACCAGCCCCTAATTGGCTTCAGGTGTCCCAATCCTTCCCTGCCTTCTGGAAAGATCTTAATTGGCCCCAGGTGTCTTAATTGACCTGGAGCAGCTGCCATTTACTTATCCTGGTAACAGGGATTTGTTTAGCCTGGGGCTAATATATCTGTCTCCCTCTACTTTTCTATAGCCATCTGGCCTTGCCCCATCACATATCCCTCCCTTCCTCCCCCCCACTCAACATCATAGAGTTGGGCAACTTGGGATGCCAGGCAGTGTGCTTGTGATAGACCATCAGCATTGCCATGGTGGCATCCAGCCCTGTGCTGTCTGCGGAACTGGAATGGTTGGAGGGATAAGAACCACCTGGTGATCCTTGCATTCTTTTCCTTATTCCACTGCATCCACTGGAGGGGTGCATGGTCAGTTACAAGAGTAAATCACAGGCCTGAGAGGTAATAACGCAGTGTCTCCATGGCCCATTTGACAGCAAGGCATTCCCTCTCGACTACTGTGTATTTCTGTTCTCTTGGGAGAAGCTTTCTGCTTAGGTAGAGGATTAGGTATTCCTCTTCTCCCACCATTTGCAACAGAACCACCCCCAACCCCACCTCAGAAGTGTCTGTTTGTAAAATAAATTCATTGTTAAAGTCCGGGGCTATGAGTATGGGGTCATTATAGGGGGCTGTCCAAAGGTCTGTGAACACCCCCCTCTGCTGCGTCGGTCCACTTCACCATGTCTGGACCTCGGGCCTTCACCAGGTGTGTTAGGGAACTTGCCCTAGTGGCTAAGTGGGGAATAAAATATCAGTAGTAGCCTATCACGTCTAGGAACACACAGACCTGCTTCTTTCGGATTGGATGGGGCCAGTTTTGAATTGGCTCTAGCTTATTCATTTGGGGCTTCACTATGCCCCTTCCTACAATATATCCCAGTACCTAGCCTCTGCTAGCCCTATGGCGCATTTAGTGGGATTATCAGCAAGGCCAGCCTGCCTTACGGTGTGCAGTACTGCCTCAACTTTCTCCAAGTGGGTTCCCCAGTCTGGCATATGGATGAGGACATCATCTAGGTATGCGGCTGCATAACTAGTATCGGACACCGCAGCTTATCCATGAGGCACTGGAATGTGGCCGGGGCCCAATGTAGCCCAAAAGGGAGGACGGTGTACTGGAATAGCCCCTCCAGGGTGGAGTACGCTGTCTTTTTTTTTAGCTTCTTTGGTCAGGGGAATCAGCCAATACCCTTTTGTGAGATCCAGTGTAGTCAAGAATCGGGCACTACCCAGTTGGTCAACCAGTTCATTGATGTGTGGTATGGGGTATGTATCGAATTGGGATACTTCATTCAGTTGGCGAAAGTCATTACAGAATCTCGTGGTACCATCAGGTTTAGGCACTAGAATGATTGGACTGGACCACTGACTGTAAGATTCTTCAATAACCCCTAATTCTAACATTTTCTTTACTTCAGCCTTGATTTCTTCTCTTTTGGCTGCTTGGATTCGGTAGGGTCTCAATGTTATCTTGGCTCCAGGGATAGTGCGGATATGGTGATAGGTCTCAGTCGTCCACCCTGGTTTTGTAGAGAACACATCTCGGTTGTGATTAATCATGTCAGCTGCCTCGATCTTTTGGATCGGTGTCAAGTCAGGTGATATCCTCACCTGCTCGTGTAAATTATCCTTCTGGGGAAGGCTCTCCTGGATGACGAAGCATGCCCCTTGATCGTGCCAAGGTTTTTAGAAGATTGATGTGGTAAATTTGCTCCAGTTTCCGGCGGCCTGGCTGCTGCACCTTATAGTTCACCTTTACCATGACTTTGATCACTTTGTAGGGTCCCTGCCACTGGGCCAACAGTTTACTTTCTGCTGTGGGACCAGTATCATCACCCAATCCCCTGGTTGGAACCGTTGAAGCTTTGCTTGGTGGTTATAATGGGTTTGTTGTGTCTCCTGTGCTCTCTCCAAGTGTTCCCACACAATGAGCATAACACAGGCTATCCAATCTCTCATCTGCAGTACATGCTCGACTATGTTCCTTCCGGGATTTGGCTCCTCTTCCCAGGCTTCTCTGGCTATATCCAATATATCCCGGGGGTTGCGCCCATATAGTAGTTTGAACGGAGTGAAACCTGAGGAGGCTTGCAGAACCTCCTGGATGGTGAACATGAGATAAGGCAATAGGGTATCCCAATCTTTCCCATCCTGGCTCACCACTTTCCTGATCATGGCCTTGAGGGTCCTATTGAAACTTTCCACAAGGCCATCTGTTTGTGGGTGGTATACAGAGGTCCATAGGGCTTGTACATGGAGCAATGAACAGAGAGCTTTCATCAGCTTGGACATGAAAGGTGTCCCTTGATCAGTCAATATCTCCTTGGGTAGCCCAACCCGGGCAAAGATCTGTACTAGCTCCTTAGCTATTGTCTTGGAAGCCGTGTTGCATAGGGGAACGGCTTCCGGGTACCGGGTTGCATAGTCCAGTACAACAAGCACATGTTAGTGGCCCTGAACTGTCTTCTCTAGGGGCCCTACCAGATCCATGGCTATGTGTTCACCTTCTGTTATTGGAAGAGGTATCAAAGGAGCCTATAAGTGCGGGCGAGGGATATGTAGCTGACACTCCAGACAAGAGGTGCAGTATCACCGGACATCTTCGTGTACTCCTGGCCAGAAGAACCTCTGCAGGATCCGTGCCTGGGTTTTCTCTATCCCTAAGTGTCCTCCAAACAGGTGACTGTGGATGAGACTCAATATGGCTTTTTGATGTTGTCGTGGCACCAGAAGTTGTTGTATCTCTTGCTCCTGTATTTGCACCACGTGGTACAGGAGATCTTTCTTCACTATAAAGTAAAGTCCAGCGCCCCAGACCTTCCCAATCATGGGTATCCCATCAATCTCGGCCACCTCTTTCCTGACGTTATCATATCTGGGGTCCTCCACCTGGTCCCACCCGAAAGTCTCTCTCTAACCTGCCCGAGCTCTGAAGGGCTGGCTTCTGCTTCTTCCAATGGCTCGCTGCCATCACAGCTGGGGGCGGCCTCCGGCTCACTTTCTGGGGTGGAAGTTTCTCTGTTGGCTGCTCGTGTCCATCTGCCTACTAGGGCAGTCTTCTGGCCCTGGGTCAGGATCTGGGTTCCCAAAGCCTTTGTGGCCTTCCTCTCTATTTTTGTCTTCCGGGTCTTTCAGGGAGCTGAAAACGGATCCTGAAAAATCTCAGCGAACATTGGGGGTTGACATTCCCTTGGTGACAAGTCACTGTACTCAGGGTCCCCACCTCCCTCCAGCCTCTCCGGGGGAATAAATTATCAAAACCTGGATAGTCCTTCCCAATGACTACAGGATATGGGAGTTAGGAACTACGCCCACGGTCACCTCAATGGGATTCCCCTGAACCTCTATCTCCACTGGGATGGTGGGGTAATGGCTCATGGCCCCATGCACACACATTACTGCTACGCGTTTGGCTTGCAGCAGCTGACTACTTTTTACCAACTTACCCGATATAAGGGTGATAGCACTCCCAGAGTCCACAAACGCTGTAGTCTCTGCTCCGTTTATCTTGACTGGCCTGGTGTAATTATGTGGGACTAATGCAACCCCTGGGAGGTGGATAAGGGAGCATGGGATCTCCCAATCCCCCAAGTTATACTGCATAGGCTCCTCGGTGCTGGGACACTATGCCGCTATGTGTCCCCACAACCAACATGCATAATATCTATAATTGCTTCTAATCACTCCCCTATCCCGGGGGTTAGAGGGTTTAGTCCCAGGGTTCCCCCCACTCAGGCCAATCCCTTCCTTCTGGGGTCCCCGCTGGTTTTCAGCCTCTACCTTCCTCCACCTAGGACTTCCCGGGGGTTTGGCTGCCCAACGTTCTAGAGTTAGGGTTGGGTGCTTGCTTTGAAAGGGGCCTTCCTTGGGTAGTCGGGTCAATTCCCTGGCTGTCATCCGTCTTTCTACCAGTGTGATCATCTCATCATAGGTGGACAGATCATTCTGGCCTACCCATTTACAGAGATCTGGTGGCAATCCATGCATGTAATGGTCCATGACCAGGGTCTCCAAAATGTCCTCTGGGCTGCATGTCTCAGGCTGTAACCACTTTCGCATGAGGTGCACGAGGTCAAATAGCTGGAACCTCGGGGGTTTGTTCTCCTGGTATTTCCACACAGAGAACCTCTGGGCCCATACCGCTGCCGTCACCCCGATCATGCTAGGATCTCAGCCTTCAGCTGGGTATAGTCAATGGCATCCATGGCAGGCAAGTCAAAGTAGGCCTTCTGGGCCTCTCTGCAAAAAAGGGGTGAGAATGCTGGCCCACTGCTCCTGGGGCCACACCTCATGCTGAGTAGTACTTTCGAATGAGAGGAGATATGTCTCTACATCATCTCCTGACGTCATCTTTGGCAGACAACCAGTGGCCTTCAGGGTTCATGTCCTGTCGGGCCCCCAGGCCTGGGTGGTGAGGATCTTCAGCTGGTCCACTACTTCTTGCAGGACGGCACGATCTTGGGTCACCTGGCCCATTAATAACGGATTGGTTTCCTGCTGTAGCTGCATTGACTCCTATTTTGCCATTGCCTGAACCTGGGTGGACTCTTGCTGGGCTGCCATGGCTTGTTGGTACCTTTTACCACCTCCTCCATTGTGGTACAAAACAAACAAACAAACAAAACCCCAAAACCCTAGTGCACTTCTGCCATACTATGAACAATGATCCCATGGCTAACACCAGTTGTGACAAAGCTCTGTCCTTGTCTCAGTGGGTCCTGCATTTCCTGGCCGATTTTGCTAGTCTCAGAGGCTCACTATGAACCTCCATGTAGCCCTTCTCTCTCTAGAGGCAAGGATCACAGCCTACTGAGCCATTTTCATCATAAGCCAGCATGGGAGGTGAGGAGAAGCAACCTTCCCTTGCACAGTCTCTGTTGTCTCCCAGTCTTAGTGATTAATGGGGCAGGGGGGCAGCCCGGCCCACCCTCTACTCTGGGCTCCAGCACAGGGACCCTAATAGTAGCAGCTATGGTAGCTGAAAATAGGACGCACACAATTCCCTGGGCCACTTCCCCACAGCAGCCCCCCCTTCCTTAATATCTACTTCACTGTTACCTCAGGGCCTCCTTCCTTGCTCCTGATATGGTTTGTACTATTCAGTCTTTCCAACAGCACAGCTTCCTGCAACAGCTCCTGACACGCTCACCCAACTGACTAACTGGGAGGCTTTTAACTAGTTTCAACCAGCCCCTAATTGGCTTCAGGTGTCCCAATCAACCTAGCTATCTTTCCTGCCTTCTGGAAAGATCTTAATTGGCCCCAGGTGTCTTAATTGACCTGGAAGAGCTGCCATTTAGTTATCCTGGTAACAGGAATTTGTTTAGCCTGGGGCTAATATATCTGTCTCCCACTACTTTTCTATAGCCATCTGGCCTTGCCCCGTCACAGGTGGCTTTGTTTTGGTCCTACAATAGAGATGCTTTGAGAGTTCAATATAAAAAATGTATATATGCCTACTGAGATATAAGAATTTGAAGTATTGTTCATGAGTTTGTAGGCTGAATAAAGTAGTTGTCATGTGCTACTGATGGTTTCTTGGGTGCAGCTCTTAACATGGTGTGAGGAGAAGTGGAATCCATAGACAGACCCCCATATAGACACTCACAGGAATGTTATTAAGAGACCAGTCTTTGTTCTTGGCCTCAGTCATATGAGAGGGGTTGGGGTACAAAAGGTTTTACCCCGTCAGATGGCAAAAGCCAGCAGATGCTGACTCCAATGGCTACTTTAACAGTTGAAACATTTGGTTGCATTTTCACTAATTATACCTGCCTTTATTAGATTTATTCACATCAGAGTGGGAAGCCCAGAGGAACATTTCTTAATGTGACAGTATTTGGCAAATGAAACTACACAGGAGGGCTCTCATGTATTTTTGCGTGCCAGTTTTAAAGAGATCTAGAAACATTTGCACAGCTAGTGCATTAGTGGCTGAAAATTCTCATATTTGCTATTGACAACTCAGCCACTGATTTAAGAGCAAAACATTTCAAAGTCTGGGATGTTTCATCAGGAACCGGATCCTGCAGTTGTTATGATGGGCCAAACTGCCACTGACTCCACTGGGAGTTATAAATTAATAAGGAGCTCAACATTCGTTCCACTGAAGTAAAAGACAAAACCCTCATCGGTGTCACAATGTAGCCCAAAGACTGCAGCATCAGTAATTAGGGTTTTAGTGCTAAAACTTACTTTTAAAAGATGTTCCAATTCAGGCTATAACATTAGGAGATCATTGATTAGTTAATATCAGGAGTGTGACGCCAAAGACATGGAAGAATTAGTCGGCTCACAGGAAAACTAGAGTTAGCAAGGAGATGGAGGCACTCAAAATACGCTGCTGCAGGGTATGATTAGGACTGCTGATTGCTAAGCTGGAGAGACTTGTACATGTCAGGCCTCTATATCAGATTCTGTATTACAGGAGCTATATATGCCTGGTGCACAGCACCCAATCTGAGAAGGTCAAGTCTAAATCCAGCTCCAATCTTGGCATGACAGCAAGACCTTCACTCTGCAATGGGCCCAATTTGGAATACTGAATCTGCACACCAATGAATTTTCCTGAATCTGGGAGACCAATCCAAATCTGGGTCTGAGCTCTACGGCTTTGGGTCATCACTAATTGAAGGTATTGTTGCAGATGAAGTTTACACAGATAATCCCAACATTAGTTGACCAAGAAACACAGAAAAGTAAATCCCATTCTATGAAAAAAATTGATTCTCCAGAAGATGATATAAAAGCACATATTATGGGAGATGAAGGAAAATCTTACCTATTAAGAAAGATATCTACATTTCAAATTGACACTGCTCAATAGATTAATAGATTTTAAAGACAGAAGGGAGCATCTAGACTGACCTGTATAACACAGGCTAAAGAATCTCACAGCAGGTAACCTCATTCACAGATCTCAAGGTTAAAAAAGACACAAACCTGGTCAAATTTTCAGACATGAGTTTCTAAATATAGACCTACATCTATAATTCCACATCCAAACCGAGCAACCACAGCTACCCTGGATCTAGTGATGCCTAAATATGGAGTTAGGCACCACTAGATACTCAGGCATTCAAGTTTGAAAATTTGGACCTTTAATTAAAAAAAAAGAAATGAAACATTTTAAGTCAAAAAGTCAATTTGAAACAAAAGTGGTTAGTATAATTTCAACTGCAAATGTTTTGTTTAAGGTATTTTAGAAACAAAAAACCCAAAATGAAGTAATATTTGAAGTGAAAACAAAGAGAAAAAAATTATTTAGCATTGATTAGAGGCGTCCCACAGAACAACTGAACTTTTTCAGCTGATGCTCTTTGCTCATTGACTCCTTTGTGGTGTTGAATGACTTCATCTCCCATTGACTACAGTGGGATTTGATGATGCTCAGCACCTTATAGGATTAAGCCCTTACACAGATGCCATAATTCACTCGAGAGGTGGCTGCATTTCAGTGCTGGGCAAAGCCATTCCTGTATATCTTTAAGAGCCGGTTCCCTCATTGGTTGTATGTGCACACCTCCCATTAGCTCTGGCAGAAGATGAGCTCATCCTTCCAAGAGCAATATTTGGCACATAGTTTGTACAGTGCTACAGGATCCTTTGGGTGCTATTTAAATGTAAAGTATCAGGTTAGTGTTAGTCTGTATCTACAAAAACAACAAGGAGTCTGGTGGCACCTTAAAGACTAACAGATTTATTTGGGCATAAGCTTTCGTGAGTAAAAACCTCACTTCTTCGGATGCATAGAGTGAAAGTTACAGATGCAGGCATTATATACAGACACATGGAGAGCAGGGAGTTACTTCACAAGTGGAGAACCAGTGTTGACAGGGCCAATTCAATCAGGGTGGATGTAGTCCACTCCCAATAATAGATGAGGAGGTGTCAATTCCAGGAGAGGAAAAGCTGCTTCTGTAGTGAGCCAGCCACTCCCAGTCCCTATTCAAGCCCAGATTAATGGTGTTGAATTTGCAAATGAATTTTAGTTCTGCTGTTTCTCTTTGAAGTCTGTTTCTGAAGTTTTTTTGTTCAATGATAGTGACTTTTAAATCTGTAATAGAATGACCAGGGAGATTGAAGTGTTCACTTACTGGCTTATGTATGTTACCATTCCTGATGTCCGATTTGTGTCCATTTATTCTTTTGCGGAGGGACTGTCCCGTTTGGCCAATGTACATGGCAGAGGGGCATTGCTGGCACATGATGGCATATATGACATTAGAGGATGTGCAGGTGAATGAGCCCCTGATGGTGTGGCTGATGTGGTTGGGTCCTCTGATGCTGTTGCCAGAGTAGATATGGGGACAGAGTAGGCAACGAGGTTTGCTACAGGGATAGGTTCCTGGGTTGGTGTTTCTGTGGTGTGGTGTGTAGTTGCTGGTGAGTATTTGCTTCAGGTTGGGGGGTTGTCTGTAAGCGAGGACCGGCCCGCCTCCCAAGGTCTGTGAGAGTGAGGGATCATTTTCCAGGATAGGTTGTAGATCGTGGATAATGCGCTGGAGAGGTTTTAGCTGGGGGCTGTATGTGATGGCCAGTGGTGTTCTGTTATTGTCCTTGTTGGGCCTGTCCTGCAGTAAGTGATTTCTGGGTACCCGTCTTGCTCTGTCAATCTGTTTCCTCACTTCCCCAGGTGGGTATTGTAGTTTTACGAATGCATGATAAAGATCTTGTAGGTGTTTGTCTCTGTCTGAGGGGTTGGAGCAAATTCGGTTGTATCTTAGGGCTTGGCTGTAGACAATGGATCGTGTGATGTGTCTTGGATGGAAGCTGGAGGCATGTAAGTACGTATAGCGGTCAGTAGGTTTCCGGTATAGGGTGGTGTTTATGTGACCATCAATTATTTGTACTGTAGTGTCCAGGAAGTGGATCTCTTGTGTGGACTGGTCCAGGCTGAAGTTGATGGTGGGGTGGAAATTGTTGAAGTCCAGGTGGAATTCTTCAAGGGCCTCCTTTCCGTGGGTCCATATGATGAAGATGTCATCAATATAGCGCAAGTAGAGGAGGGGCATTAGGGGACGAGAGCTGAGGAAGCGTTGTTCTAAGTCAGCCATAAAAATGTTGGCATACTGTGGGGCCATGCGAGTACCCATAGCAGTGCCACTGACTTGAAGGTATAAGTTGTCCCCAAATCTGAAGTGGTTGTGGGTGAGGACAAAGTCACAAAGCTCAGCCACCAGGCTTGCTGTGGCCTCATCAGGGATACTGTTCCTGACAGCTTGTAGTCCATCCTCATGTGGAATATTGATATAAAGCGCTTCTACATCCATGGTGGCCAGGATGGTGTTTTCAGGAAGAACATCAATGCATTGTAGTTTCCTTAGGAAGTCGGTGGTGTCTCGAAGATAGCTGGGAGTGCTGGTAGCATAGGGTCTGAGGAGAGAGTCCAAATAGCCAGATAATCCTGCTGTCAGAGTGCCAATGCCTGAGATGATGGGGCGTCCAGGGTTTCCGGGTTTATGGATCTTGGGTAGCAGATAGAATACCCCTGGTCGGGGTTCTGCGGGTGTGTCCATGTAGATTTGTTCCCGTACTGTAGCTGGGAGTTTCTTGAGCAGATGGTGTAGTTTCTTTTGGTATTCCTCAGTGGGATCAGAGGATAGTGGCCTGTAGAATGTGGTCTTGGAGAGTTGCCTGGCAGCCTCCTGTTCATAATCTGACCTGTTCATTATGACTACAGCACCTCCTTTGTCAGCCCCTTTGATGATAATGTCAGAGTTGTTTCTGAGGCTGTGGATGGCATTGCGTTCTGTACGGCTGAGGTTATGGGACAAGTGATGTTGTTTGTCCACAATTTCAGCCTGTGCACGTCTGCGGAAACACTCTATGTAGAGGTCCAGTCTGTCATTTCGACCGTCAGGAGGAGTCCACGCAGAGTTCTTCTTCTTGTAGTGTTGGTAGGAGGGTTCCTGTGGGTCAGTGCACTGTTCAGTGGTGCGTTGAAAATATTCCTTGAGTCGGAGACGACGAAAGTAGGCTTCCAGATCACCGCAGAACTGTATCATGTTCGTGGGGATGGTGGGACAGAAAGAGAGTCCCCGAGATAGGACAGACTCTTCTGCTGGGCTAAGTGTGTGGTTGGAAAGATTGACAATGTTGTTAGATGAGTTGAGGGTACCATTGTTATAGCCCCCAGTGGCAGGTATTAGTTTAGATAGCTTACAGTCCTTTTTCCTCTGTAGAGAAGTGAAGTGTGCATTGTAAATGGCTTGTCTCATTTTTGTAAAGTCCAGCCACGTGGAAGTTTGTGTAGAAGGCTGGTATTGTATGAGAGTCTCCAGTTCTGAGAGCTCATTCTTGATCTTCTCCTGTCTGCTGTACAGGATGCTGATCAGGTGGTTCCTCAGTTTCTTTGAGAGTGTGTGGCACAGTCTCTCACCATACTCAGTGTAGTATGTTGATTGCAATGGATTTTTTACCTTCAGTCCTTTTGGTATGATGTCCATCTGTTTGCATTTGGAGAGGAAGATGATGTCTGTCTGTATCTGTGCAAGTTTTTTGTTGAGGTTGATGGATTTCCACTCCATACGGCTAAATTTAGTGCCTTGCATGGTGTCAAGTATCAGGGGGTAGCCGTGTTAGTCTGTATCTACAAAAACAACAAGGAGTCTGGTGGCACCTTAAAGACTAACAGATTTATTTGGGCATAAGCTTTCGTGAGTAAAAACCTCACTTCTTCGGATGCATAGAGTGAAAGTTACAGATGCAGGCATTATATACAGACACATGGAGAGCAGGGAGTTACTTCACAAGTGGAGAACCAGTGTTGACAGGGCCAATTCAATCAGGGTGGATGTAGTCCACTCCCAATAATAGATGAGGAGGTGTCAATTCCAGGAGAGGAAAAGCTGCTTCTGTAGTGAGCCAGCCACTCCCAGTCATGTGCCAGCAATGCCCCTCTGCCATGTACATTGGCCAAACGGGACAGTCCCTCCGCAAAAGAATAAATGGACACAAATCGGACATCAGGAATGGTAACATACATAAGCCAGTAAGTGAACACTTCAATCTCCCTGGTCATTCTATTACAGATTTAAAAGTCACTATCATTGAACAAAAAAACTTCAGAAACAGACTTCAAAGAGAAACAGCAGAACTAAAATTCATTTGCAAATTCAACACCATTAATCTGGGCTTGAATAGGGACTGGGAGTGGCTGGCTCACTACAGAAGCAGCTTTTCCTCTCCTGGAATTGACACCTCCTCATCTATTATTGGGAGTGGACTACATCCACCCTGATTGAATTGGCCCTGTCAACACTGGTTCTCCACTTGTGAAGTAACTCCCTGCTCTCCATGTGTCTGTATATAATGCCTGCATCTGTAACTTTCACTCTATGCATCCGAAGAAGTGAGGTTTTTACTCACGAAAGCTTATGCCCAAATAAATCTGTTAGTCTTTAAGGTGCCACCAGACTCCTTGTTATTTAAATGTAAGACATTGTGATTCAGTACTAAAGAGGAAAGAGAGATACTGCTAGAGGAAAGAGTATAGAACCTTTGTTGTTAAAAAAAAATTGGTTCATTCCAAAAATGATTTAATCCCAAATAAAGGATCCGATCCTATGTTTTTGTGAACAGGCCTTCAATGATTAAGGGCCACTGGATCAGGCCCAAATATTGAAAGCATTATTGAAAGTATCTTACCTAGTATATTTCCTTGTTTTTAATCAAACTCACTGTGCTACCAGAGGTGTTTCATTTACCAAGAGAGGGGTTAGCAAGTCAACAGCTAGCAACAGGAAATAGAAAATGCAGAATGACTTCTCTGCGCTTGGAAGGCATCCGAGGGCAAAAATCTTTCTGATGCTCATTGTTATCGAACTTTCACTACAGTCCTCTCAAGTTAGTGTTACCAAGGCAGGGGGAACCTTACACTTACTAGCTTCAGCCCTTTACGTGTTCTTCTGATTTCACAATCCAGTGAGACTAGCTAACACCAATGCACAAGTTTTATAATTCTCTTTGCTATCTTCTGCCATTTTATAGTGTCTTGGCTTTCTGTGAGCATCATAAAAATTATATTTTTCCATCTGGTGCATTTTGCTTACTTACTAGGGGACTTTGCCCAATGTATAGAACAGTCTAATTTAGATTTTAAAAATATATGTAGCTGTCATTTTTGGAAACTAACAATGTTTGCACTATAACATGGGGAAGTTTCATGACGTTAAGGGGCCTATTATAGAAATTATGAAGTCTGTAAACAGAGTGGACTTTTAGGTGTGGTCTGCACATTGTTCTGGTACTGGTATAACTATGTTGGGTCAGCATGTGATTTTTCACTGCTATAGTTATACCAGTACTACCACTAGTATGGGCACAGTTAGATTAGTATAAAGGTGCCTATATAGGAATAAGCTATACTGGCATGAGCACATTTGAAGTAGTATAACTGTGTCTGCACTACACTGCACCATACTACAGCACTATCGTTACGATGCTTTTGATTAGCCAAAACCTTAGAGAAATTAAAATGCTAAAGATCCTAAGGTTGGAAGAATAAACATTCCCACCTGCTGGGCCCAGACTCCTTTCTCTTTCTACTATCTACTATTCTCCCTTTTA
The DNA here is from genome assembly GCF_027887155.1 of Malaclemys terrapin pileata. Classification (NCBI taxonomy): domain Eukaryota; kingdom Metazoa; phylum Chordata; order Testudines; family Emydidae; genus Malaclemys; species Malaclemys terrapin. The sequence continues at coordinate 32,928,896 of NC_071512.1, forward strand.
AACTTCTTATTTTCCCTACCATTTTGATTCTATCAACTCCAATGCCATGGTCTTTGTTGAAGAGCCATCATTTTCCAACAGTCACCATGGAATTTGAGCCATGCATTTATAGTCTAGGTACAGGGAACTGCTGTGGTAACGGCTAGTCTATGCTGATTTTGAATGGTAAGATTTTTGCGGGTTTGATTTATCATTGCTGGCAAAGAAGACAGGTGACTCAACTTGCTCCCACTGCATCAGTGGGGGGGGCACCTCTACCCAAGGGCGGGGAATCAGCACCAGGGGAGGGGGGGGAATGCATATTAGTATTTAAATTGTCCCAACTTTGACGGTCACACCACATTGAGGGGGTTCTGAAGAGCAGGTGTCGTCCTTCTCTGGGGTGGAAAACAATATTGCACATTAATTGTTATGTGTATGATCTTTTGTGGTTAAGAGGATGTGTTAGAACAAAAAATGCAACACACAGGCAACATTGATGCTCCTAGACCATATTGTCATTCCTAGCTCTGCAGTTAAGAAGGGCCTGCTTTGATTCTTTGCCACAAGTTCTTATACCGATGTGAGCTGAACATTGGCATACTTGGCACTAGTAAGCTATTCATGCTATTAGATGAAATTGACTATTTATTTTGGGGCTTTGGCAATGGCAAGAGATTTTTGACTGAAAAAAACAACAACCTTAATTTCAGGATAAGAGTAGATAGTAAAGTGGAATTCTCAAAGGCTGAGTTGTGTACAAGTTTCCTTTTTCCGGAAAGCTTTTATTACTCTCTTGTTTCCTCCTCCTTTTCTGCTTGCTGGAACATTTCTTCAGTAAGTGAAATTGAATTGTTCTTTTTGATTACGGCTTTGTAATGAGCCTATTGGTGGGCCCAGAACTGGGCCACATGTGTGTAAAAGATAAATATGATGCTTTGGGCTTGATCCAACAAGGTGCTGAGCACATGCAAAGACCAATATCTTTAATGGACCTCAGAAGGCAAACTCGGCATCTTACAGGGGGTCCTCAAATCAAGTCTACTGAGTTCAAGTGGAGTCATGAGTGCACAGCACTAATTAGAAGCAGGCCAACAATTAAAGAAGTGAACTCAGACTATAAATCTGTTTGTTAGATTTAGGGATACATTTTAGAATTGATGCCCACCATATTGAAGGCACATATTGCATGTTAATTGAATAAAACAACTTGTAATTCCCTGTCTGCCTCTTCTCGCTCTCTGCTAGCCACTGGATTTAATCACCCCAATCCTACAGTAACTCTGTGTGAAGGTCCTGGTGGTGCCCCAAGGACTACAGGGTTCCTGAAGCCATCTTCATGGATCTATATGAAAGATCACAGCTCAAAATCCCATTCTTACTCCTACTGAATTCAATGGCAAAATTCCCCTGATTTCAGTGGTCTGAGGCATTTCTTTGTTATTTATTTTGCTTTTGTGGTATGTGTAGAATAAGTTTGTTTGGGAGGGAGGCTGGGAAGAGACTCATTACTTCAGAATCTAAGAAGCTAATAAATATGTTTATAAATAAAACATTGGCTTGAATCGAGTTTTAGATTGATACAGACCTTGATATGAACTGACAAATGGGTTTTGTTTGAACTCTATAGCCCCTATATTCACTCCTTTATTAACTTTTCCAATATGTTCTATTATAGTCAAAGAACAATATTGGAGCTATCTTGCAGCTAATTTAACACCTGTAAATTCCCATGGCTGGTAATGAAACATTGTCTAGCCCAGTGGGTAAAATGTTTGCTTCATATATCAAAGGTCATAAGTTCAGTATTTGTTAATGTTGTAGTTTTTATTAAATTTTCTCAACTTTTTGCCTTCCATGTGCTTACAGATTGATTAATTCTTCCCACTTTCCCAAAGCTAAACACACATGGAGTGAATAGCTGATCCAAAACATTTGGGGCTAAATTCTATGTTGATATTCTAAGTTAACCAGCCTGTAACTGCACTTTCAAATCTCATCTGCTATCCAGAACAGTCCTGTACACAATGCAAAGGCACTGGATGTGGTGGGAAACGGCTACACTAAAATCACTCTTAAGCTATTCTGGCTGGAGACAGACTCACTCTGTTCAGAGAAGAAGGACAAAAACTAGTCACTTTATAGAAGTCCTGTTCCAGCAAATCACTTACGCACATGCTTAAATATATTCACAGGAGTAGCCCCACTGAGATCAATACAACTACTCCTGTGTTCACAGTACAGCTTAAGTGTTTCTCTGGATGAGGGCCATAGGGAGTACTCCACTGCGCTAATTCATCTAGCTACTGAAGTTCAGCATTATAATACCCCTCTCTTCAGCATCAGCCAATCAGTCTCCTCTTGGTTCCCATGGTTTCCCTCATAGGCTTCCTGCCACATTCATTTTTGGGCATGGCATTGGTTAAAACAACCTTCTACCTTAGCGTCTTTTGGCTGACAAGAGACAACAGGCTGCCAGCCAACAAGGAAGAGAGAGAAAATGATAAAACAAGAGCCAAGAACTAGCAAAATGAACATACATGCAGACAAGTGTTTTGCAGGTTCCCCATTCAGCTCCCTCAGAAGCAGCAATACTATATTTGTGCCACTATGTAGTGCTGTATGGAAGTGAGGACTTCAATGATTCCAAGATGGTGTCCACCAGTAAATCATGCTGCTGCCTTCTCCTGGACCCAGAGGAAATCCAGACCATGAGTGACCAGGTTTCTATTGCTGTAATATGGATAGATGATAGGTTCTGTTCCCAGTAGTTGGATTCCCCTTCCTTCTTGTGCCATGGGACTTTGTATTAGGTTTCAGGGGAGACTTACACACACACACACACACAAAATGCTCTAATGAAGCAGGACCAGTCTGAAGATTGTCTTGTGACAATGTCAGTGACAGCTGGATGCATAGTTAAGTCTTGTGAACTATGCATCCAGCTGTGATGCTCCATCTTCTAGGAAATGTTGAGCAAGTGCCTTCCACCTTAAAAGACCTATTTACCAAAAAAAAAAAAAAAAAAAAAAATCATGAAATATAGTTGAGGCCACTGCCAAAAATATTGAATGAATCACTGTTGGTTCCACTGTACCACATTCTGCTATGCTGACTTATTCAGTGGAGGAGAATTAAATTCAATCTTAAGTACTCTATAGCGTTAACTGCAAATAGAGTACATAATCTCATCTAATTTTAGTTAAATAGACCCTTGATCCTGCCATGAGCTCTGCATGGGTAGAGTTCTGGGACATTGACTTCAATGAGGCTGGTTCGGGGGTTGGTCTGCATGGAGCTCATTGCAGGATCGGGGCCTGAAGCTTGATGTTAATGTTTTATCTCAATATTTATTCCACACATTTCATCTTTCTATAGTGTCTGACAATGGAGACATAATACAGGAATGTTAAGACGGGTCCTACTGGAAGTTCCAGTAGGACCCGTCTTAACATTCCTGTATTATGTCTCCATTAATGACTGAAAAAACCCTCAGATCTATAAACAACTGCTAATCTTAAAAAATAGTAAATATGAAAACAGAGAGTACAATACATACAGGAAAAGACAATAAACAAAAGATTGCTTAGGTGTAGGGTGACCAGACAACAAGTATGAAAAATCGGGAAGGGGATGGGGGGGGGGGTAATAGGTGCCTATATAAGATAAAGCCCCAAATATTGGGACTGTCCCTATAAAATCGGGACATCTGGTCACCCTACTTAGGTGGCAGTCCTGCTTTTGGGTCTGCCTAGGAGTGCATGGTGGGATCGGGACCTGAGCTAATCGCTGATTTATGTAACTATGCAGCCTGATCCCACTAGCCCTTAACCACACAGGCAGTTATTCTTCTGCTTCAGTGTTTGCAGGATCAGATCCTAAAAACAACTTCAGTGGATTTTCCTTGAAAACTTGGCACTTCGAAGGGATTTCCTTTTTCTAAATGTGGAGTCACTTAAGCCAATACAGCATCTTGCAATATACAGTATTCAGGCCATTTTAATTGGCTTCTAAAAGAGCTGGTGAAAAGTGCCAGGACAAATCACAGTAACACTGATGTCAGTGGACATTTTGCTTCCAGCTTAATTGATACAAGGATCTGATCTTTTGAGTCCTCCTCTCCTCAAGGTAAGTGGGTGAAAGAGGTCGTAGACTTGCTGAATCCTGATATCTGGACTGGGTTCACTGTATGAATCACACTTTTCTCAATCCTTCTGGTACAGGAAACAAGGTCATGTTCTCCACTGGAGCTAGGTAACAAAAGGGGCTTTGGCGAAGCAAGGGTTAGATGCTCAGGGTTCTGCTGTATGCCCAAAGCAGATTGCCTGTTCCTAATGGACACTACTAAGATTGCTAGAGTTGCACTACAAGGAAGTGTGAAAAAGTATCTTATTTGTCATCACCTTCCTTGTACTTTCAGTCCCCTCCCAGCTTTAGCCTATTCCAGCTCACACAGCTAGGCTTGTGCAGAAAACCTGGGAGTGACTTTAACATCTTCTACCTTAGGCTAGGGGAGAACTTGAGTCATTTAAAATTGGGCAGAATGCAGGGGCACCAGAATGGGGGGGCTAAGAGACCATGGCCTGTCCACTTTTCACCATGGGCACACCCCTGCCCCTCCTCTTCCCCCACATCCCCGCCAAGGTGCTACCCCCTGGCCAGGGTGGAAGCTGAGCCCAGTTGTGGAGCCTAGGCAGCTATGGGCAGCTACATACAGACCCTCCACCTGCTCAGGATAGGAACCCAAGAGCAGCCCCTGGCCTATCCCCCCAGTGAGGATGGGGTCACTGGAACCCTGCCTGCTCTTTGCAAGAGGCTGCCACTGGTTGCTGGAACCCTGCCTGCTTCCCCCCCCCCCCCCAGCACGAGCCCTGTCTTTCCCCCCACCCTGGAAGGGTCTGGCATCACTGCGCACCCCCTGCACATTCCTCTGCACTGCACCCCACTTTTTTGGCAAATGTGGGCATTTGTGTCCTATTTGCTGTTGCCAACTGATCGACTTGGCAAAAGGAAACGGGAGAAATGCCCACTTAGCCAAAAAGTTGGGACAACCGTGACAGGGCTTACAAAAGGGACTGTTCCAGCCAAAACGGGATGTACGGTCACCCTAGTGAGTGGGTGCAGCCCACAAAATGAGCTACATTCTGCACTCACACAGGTGTATCCCCCTGAATTCAATGGAGCTGAAGAGAAGATGTAAACTCTTTGGGGCAGGGACTATATGTGTTTGTACTCAGCATCCAGCACACTGCCACTCCAGCCTGGCTAGGGCTGCGGCATGCTACCATAATGCAGACAATAAATAATTACAGGAGTTATCTGCGAACAGCAAATGTTGGTCTTGTCCTGTGTACTTGTTTGCTCCAGAAATGCTTCTTCCTTGCGCGTGCTCTCTCTCTCTATCTCGTGTGCTCTTTTTTTTGCTTCTCTCTTTTGAGTGGGTTACATTCAAAGGTCTACTCCAGTGAAAGGGCTTTTAAAGTCTGCAACTGCAACGTTCCAATGTATCCAGCAAACAGGCACTTCCAGTGCAGGGAAGGGACCTCAAGAGGCCATTTAGGCCATTCTCCTGCACTGAGGCAGGATTAAGCATACCTAAAGGCCCATCACTGACAGACGGTTGTCTGACCCGTTCTTCAAAAGCTTCAAGTGTGCTTGGTTTACACAGTACTTGGGATGCTAACTGCAATGGAATATCTGTTTGAAACAGTATTGTGACCTTGCACTCTGTATGCGTTATGAAAATATGCTTATGAATGTGAATATGATGTAACTGAAATATGCTTTATGCAAAAGGTCTCTTGTAAGGTATCATTACAAAGCCTATAATCTACTGAGGGTGTTCATCCTATTTATATGCATGTATCATTCTTGTCTCTGAAGCTAGAAATATGAAGTATAACTCTGAGGTCCTATTGTAATTATGCAAAATGTGGGCCATTAATGGTGGTTTAGAATCTTGATGGTTCCCATTGACTAGGACAATTGGTTGTAAATGGTTTATTTACTGTGTACATGTGGCTCTGCCCATGGGTAATAAAGAATGGGGTCTCACAGGGACATGTGACCATGTCACCTGATAATTAAATCCATCTTAAATCTAGTACTTTTCCATTTAGAAGGAGGTGTGGGGATCCAGAGAGACAAAAAATTCCCGCCTTGTGCCAAAGCTATAAAAAGGGGTGGAGCAGGACGGGGGGCTGCCAGTCATGAGAAAGCCCCTGCTTTCCACCTAAGATGTCTGCTGGAACTAACAAGGACTGTATTAGGGGAAAGGATTGGGCCCAGATTAGGAAGGCGTATAGTCTGTGAAAGAAGCTCATTGGAACATCTCTGAGGGTGAGATATTACCTGTAATCAGTTTCTTAATGTATTAAGAATAGACTTGCGTGTTTTGTTTTATTTTGCTTTGTGACTTACTTTGTTCTGTCTGTTATTACTTGGAACCACTTAAATCCTACTTTTTAGACTTAATAAAATCACTTTTGTTTATTGATAAACCCAGAGTAAGTGATTAATACCTGGGGGAGCAAACAGCTGTGCATATCTCTCTATCGGTGTTATAGAGGGCAGACAATTTATGAGTTTACCCTGTATAAGCTTTATACAGAGTAAAACAGATTTTTGGGGTGGTTGGATCCCACTGGGAGCTAGGTGTCTAGGTGCTGGAGTCAGGTAACCTGCAAAGCTGTTTTCACTGAAAGCGTGCAGCTTTGGGGTTGTGGCCCGGACCCTGGGTCTATGTTGCAGCAGGCTAGTGTGTCTGGCTCAACAAGGCAGGGTTCTGGAGTCCCAAGCTGGCAGGGAAAACAGGCATGTCAGGTGAGATTCCCAAGGGCATTTCTGTGACCGAATCCGTCTCAAGTATAGCACAGGCAAATGTCTGTCCAGCCAGTAAGAGGTGAATAATTGTTCTCGGCAGGAGAAACAGGTCAGCTACTGGTGTTAGGAAAGAAGGACCCACAGCTTGATCCTGCAGCACTATAGTCACTGGGAGCTTTGTTGTAGACTTCAAAGAGTGCAGGATCAAGCCCCAACAGAGGCCCCTGCTTCTTACTCACTCCTGGTGCTCTCAGTTTGTCTCACCCCTCACTCTGCACCACTAGTCATGCCACAGTAGTTACGCAGGGCAGGGAGCTTGCATGACACTCTGGTTGCGTCACATTACCTGCAATCTCATGAAGGGCACTGTGAGGCTTGTCTTCTGGTCTGCTGCTAACCGGAGGACACTGCAGATGAACTTGCTGAGGGAAAGACCTAGTGGGGAAAAGAGAGACAGAAAGGAACAAAATGGCCTCCCTGTTTCTGTTGGATAAAAGCAGGCATTGTCTTTTGATCTACCCAGAGGTAGTTTGTTCTTAGAGGTGGTCTGACTGCAAATACCAAGGAGTTCCAGGGCCCCGCAGGTGTTCAGGAATTTTTCTGCTGGCCCAATCCCTTTTCAAGCAGTTTGGGTTCTTGTCATATTTTAACCTGACCCCTCAAAAGTGCAGCTGCTGACTACAGATCTTCTGGGAATGCCAGTGTACTTGCACCACTGGGGAAGATAACTGGCTGGAGTGTCCTATGTAAATGAAGTCACAGCATGACTGGCCTGGGAGTACGCAAGGGGAATTCGGTGCCAGCAAATACTAGCAGCCAGCAGGTACCTGGAAAGTGACCAGTCACTTTGCATTCTTCTTCACATCAAGAACAATCCATTCCTGTGCAGACAGCTTGCACAAGGCCTATACACCACTCAGGATGTATGTTGGGGCCTTAAATATTGCACAGGCCAGGGGTGAGTTCTCTTTACAGGGGTGAATTTTATACGTTGATATTTTACATATATATACTCTGTTACACTGCTGTTACGTTAAAAAGACGTGTCTAAGAGTCAGTGGCATGAGGGCCTTGGACACAGATCCTCAAAGAGTGTTATGTGCCTAAATACCTTTGTGGGTTTGATCCTTGGTCCCTAAAATGCCGGTTTTGTGAAACCAGCATTTATAAAACCTGAGATCCATAGAAATAGCTGTATAAAAATAAATCCAGAAGAAACAATAGGCCTCATTCTGAGCTCAGTCACACTTGTGTAAATTAAGAGTAAAACTGATTTAACTAGATCTAGTGTTTTAAAAAACAAATATGCATGCTCCAGCAACCCTAGTATCATCATTCTAGTGCATCATCATTCTAGTGCAGGAGAGCCTGAAAGAGAAATTGAGTATAAATCAAGTGTGGCCTGAATCTGCACTGAGGTACACCAGTGTAAATTGGGAGTAACTTCACGGAAAGCAATGGAGTTACACTGGTGTCATGCTAGTGTGAGTGAGAGGAGACTCAGACTCTGTTCACTTCAGGATCATATTATCTTTCCTGTATTAACATTAATCTAGGACTTTCCCAATGCACACAAAACGTGCGGTGGCTTCAGTGGGAGCTATGCCCATGTGAGGACTACAGGATCAGGCTTGTGCATAGTGCAGTGACTATGAATAGTGGTTTGAGGTTCCCTTTTATTGAGTTAATCTGGCTTTGGTTGTAATTTCCTCTTATTGGTTATAAAAATTGCACAAACCAACACAGGCCTTGAAGCCAAAACCAAAACACCACTGGCTTTTGGTTGGCAAAACCACACCAGGGTTGCTCCCATGGGTCATTTCTTAAGTTCAAATGGCTCTCTCTTATGTGATGCTACGATGCATGTTTTAAAGTGGTTTAGATTGAGAGAGAAAAGTCATAGTTGACAACACTTCTGAACATTTGATTGAAGTCACGCCTTTTTTTTTTCTTTACTTATACAAAGGACGTTAGCTACAAGCCAAGCTTTTTCTAAAGCTTATGTTCTTGTAAAAACAGCTCCAAGTATACATATTCTGCTCTTCAGTCAAGTCAGTATTCTGCATGCCAAGTCAAGTATTTATTTTCATTACTTTTGAGCCCACCAAAATTAATGTATCTTTCAGACAGGAACATTTTTATTTATTATGGTGGATTTCAATCCAAGAGATGAAAGAAGAGCAGTGTCCATCTTGAAATGGAATGAGGTTGGGAAGCATAAAGAGATCACATGGTCTGAGATACCACACTCCTTCTCCCTGTAGACACCAACACCAGCCTGCCCTGATGCATTTACAAACTGACCACACCAGCACAAGTCCATACACAAAACAACCACAATAAATCCACACCGTGTGTTGTTACGGTTACAGTAGCAAGAGCAAGATACAGTGTTTTAATGCATTCCTTGACTTCTGGACCTCCAATGTATTTGATTATTGAAGCTAAGCTTAGGTGGGACTGGGAGGTTATGGGAATGGAGTCTGGCGTTCCTTTGTGAATTTCACCCATGGGATGAGCTGGATTTTTTTCTAGTGCACTCATCCCAGAGCCTCAAAACACGAACATTTCCCCTAAAATACATGAATAAAATATGCCAAGTCAAGTGATACATCTGAAGAGATTGGCCATCACTTCTCATCCTGATTGCTTCACTTGATAAGCTTCATTCCATTTGCCGACATTGCCCCTGCAATTTCAGTTGAAATGGAGCATTCAGGACAAGACCCATTGAGCTCAACAGGGCATCTTGCATGAGTAAGACAAAGAGCATTTAGCCTTTCACTGCCTGTCTTAGGCCATTGTTCAGGAAAGCACTTCAGCAGGTGCTCAGCTATAAGCATAGTCTTAAGGCCCATAGACTTCCTGGAACTTAAGCCCATGCTTAAAGTGTTTTCAGGAACGGGGAGGGGGAGGAAGGGCGGGGGAAGGCTGACACTGCTCTCTACAGTGAAACAGCAGTTTGTGTTCCACTCCAGAGGTGGTTGCATGTCAATGATTGAAATGATTCCTCTATATATAGTGTTTAAAATGCTTTGGGGTCAGGATGAAAGGTGAATATATAAAGGTTCAATATAATGTGTTTTTTTTTTTTAAAAAGCATTTAATGGACTGTAGTGGCTAAAAACAAAACTGAGCAGAATGTAACCATTTCTTCGTATTACAACAATAGGTTTAAATGTGAAGTGGGATTTATTTTTAGCAATGAGTTGGGGCCAGCTCCTGCTTGCTTTACTCACATGAGCTGTCCAACTGACTTGAACAGGACTATTTGTGTGAGTTGGGTGAGCAAGATTTGTTTCTGAGTGTGAAATAGAAGGAATATTCCATTTCTCACAATACTTTGCAATCAGTAAATTGCAAGTGGGCTGTAACCACATAAATCTTTTCTGTGAAAACAATAACTTCGCTGAGTGAGATTGCCACCAGCGCTTTGGTGACTGGTGTACTGATATTAAAATAGTTGTGTGTGTTTTTTAACAATGAATAAAATGCCATTCAAAGAAATTGAAAAGTCAAGCTGTTTATAAAATAAATTATTCCTTCTCTTAACCATTCATATATCATAACAATTGCACTCTGGGCTTGGTTCTTGAAGAGAGCTGATTCAGGAAATGAAATTACATACCTGCCATTTCACCAAGATCCAGAATTATTTGTTCCGCCCCGCAAATTTTTTAAAAACAGCAGTTCATTGTAATTTTCACATGAAGTGATATATATATATATATATATATATAGAGAGAGAGAGAGAGAGAGAGAGAGAGAGAGAGGCAATCTATATATATAAAGAGAGAGAGAGAGAGAGCGAGAAAGAGAGGGAGAGATATTTGCAATATCATTTCATTGCTTCTTGTTACACAAGCAAACCAGTATTGGGACACTCCATGGACTGTACATTGCAAGAGTGGCAAAAGTAGCTTTTGGGGCTTCCTTTGTCTCCATTATTCTGAGATTAACTGAGTTAAAAACTGCAGTGGGAGCAGTTGTGATTTTAGCACATTCATATTTGACTCATTTCTAATTACTGAGCACTTACAGAGAATCAGTGCCTTGGCGTTTACATAAAAGGACACCTAATAAATCAAATGTATACTATCCATGTACCAATTTTTGTCCTCTTCGCAGGTTTTTCCTTGTTCAATCATTAATTTAAGTACCCTAGGTGCTGTTTGAATTTTTGGTGGTCTTTGCAGTATTATCTCCTATAATGATCACCCATGAAAAAAACAACACATACCTACAGCGAATATTCAGCGGTATCTGATCTACCACAATTTCCTATTCTAAATGTATGGGGCCTGGGCATTTCAGATACCCAGAATGGACAGGGAACCAGTGAGGTACTGTGCTATCATGGGGGATGCAGGAGTATCCAGGGGGATGAGGGTGTTGTGGGGCAGGGAGAAGTTTGGATATGCAGGGAGATATATGACCCACTTTAGCAAAGCATTGGAGCACATGCTTAACTTTAATCACACAAGTAATCCCATCGCTGCTCAGCAAAGTACTTAAGCCTGGGCTCCAGTTCCACTGACTCCATTGTTGAACGTTCAGTGTTAGTGAAACACAGGCTTAAGGGCTTTGCTGAATCAGGGCTCTGCTGATTCTCTGCAGATGTCCCTAGACTTGTTGGATGTCCCTACTGGTCTCAGTTTAGGATGAGACAATGTGGAAAAGATAACTGTGGCCTCAGAGCTGAAGCTTTTCTGCCTAACTTTTGTCCTCCTATGGGTTTTTACATGGCAGGAGACAAACTATGGGTTTCTATATGTCACCAATTTTTCCCAAGTAGCCATGTTAGATACAACCAGAATACTCTAACAATCGCATGCTTTCCTTAAACGTATAAAGGGTGAAACCCTGGTCCCACTGAAAACAAAAATGACCTTTGCCATTAACTTAAATGGGACCAGCATTCCACCCACCTAGTTTAAAACCATTTTTCAAAGGTATAGGACATGGGTGTGGTTGCAGTGGGGTAACCACTTGAAAACCATCCTACCTCTTGAAAGTTAAATGGCAAAGAATTTTCAAAATTTCAACCAAAAAATGGTGACAATCTTCAGGCAAAATGCTGACCCATTTCCTGACCAACTCCAATATATAGTGTTCACTGCATGACCGCTGTAACTACAGGGAACAATGATCAAATCAAGAGTCACATTAGTGTAACTACCCCTGTAGTAGGAAAAAGAGACATTGTACTAGGGATGTCCATACTAAGGCCAACCTGAAGTGAATTCAAATCATCCTCTTCTTCAGATTTAAAAAAAATGTCTGGATGACTCTTTTGATTTGCAGTTTTTTGTTTTTGAAGTCTCCACACATCCATGCTTCGATCAAGTCTGGAACTGCAAAAAATATTTTAAGAGAGTCTTTTGCTATGACCAATCCGGCCAGAAGATGATTCATGAGGGCAGAGTGTCATGAAGTTCCCAGTCCAAGGCCCTGATCTTGCAATAAGCTCCATGCAAATGGGCTCCTGGATGTCCAAGTTTGCACATTCAAGAGTTTTAGTTCTGATAAGCTTTGGGGAAGCATCTGAACTTTTGAGGGCCCTGTTTGAAATAAACATGAACTGTGAACCTTGAGATTCATGAATCACGAGACAGTGCCAAAACTGTAGTCTCTTCACTATATCCGAGGGCAAATACCTGGCCAAAACTCAAAACAAAACCAGCTCTTTCATTAAATTAATCATCATTGATCACCTCTGTTCTTAGTGGCTTTCATGACACCCAACTCTTAGGTCTGCGTACAGAATTTATGGTCGCCACAATTAGTTTGAATTCAGCTTGTTTCTTATGCTGAGATCTCTGAAGGACAGTATAAAACTTTACCATCTCAGCCTTAGTAAAAACATTCACAAGCTGTTAAGCCCTGGGGTTAGTAACTTTGAAATGCTCGCACAATTTGGTTTCATTATTTTTTCATTGTAAATTATATATAATCCAGGGCTCATGAAGGGCAAGAAGCTGGACGTAAGAAAAAAAATTAAACTCCCCAACCCCTTCTTTTATTTGCAGGCCAGCTGTATTGCAAGCAGGTGCAACACAAATGCCCAAATACCTCTGCTAAAATACCGAAACCCTGACCTACAGGGACCAACTCGAACGGGCTTTTGAGCCTACATGCTTATTCAATTTGTCCTCAGGAAAGGCTGCCAACTTTCAGACACGATGCCAAATGTGTGGTGGTTTTTTAATGCAAAGTTGAAAAACCACAAAACTCATTTTTACTGGTGACCTTTTTACCACTAATTGTCGGGGGTACTTTAAAAAAAAGTCACTTTGGTCAGAGCTGAATCGACATCCCAGAAATGGTCGCCCAACAGCTACTCCCTTAACCCCCTCAGCATTCATATCCAAACTAGATTGGATCTTGCTGGATGAGTCAGACGTTCTTGCAAAGCAGATTTTGATTGTGAAATAGATCACCAAAAAGTAGCTCTACTGAGAGAGAGAGAGAGAGAGAGAGAGAGAGAGAAATCGGCCTACTGCCTTTGTGGTATAAGAGCTGCCATCCCAGCCTGTGTGCATTTAGGGCAAGCATTTTACTGTCTTTGCATGGCCATCTGGCAGCTCCATCCAAATCAATCATGAAGGAATCCAACTTTAGGAGAAGGGCCTCCCTTTGTCTTGAGTACCCCTCCCTTGGAATGCTGGGAGTTTGAGTGTGCTCTAAACAGTGTTTGAGTTTTTAACTTGCTCTTGCTCTGTTTTTACCTCTTATAATATGGAGCTTTATTTTACTTTTTCTGCAATATTTTTAGTGTGGATCACTTGAGTACATCTCTACCCCGATATAACGCGACCCAATATAACACGAATTCGGATATAACGCGGTAAAGCAGCGCTCCGGGAGGGTGGGGCTGCGCACTCCAGCAGATCAAAGCAAGTTCAATATCACGCGGTTTCACCTATAACGCGGTAAGATTTTTTGGCTCCTGAGGACAGCGTTATATTGGGGTAGAGGTGTATTTGCAGTCAGGTGACATGACTTTTTGGCCAAACTTTCATCCCATTTGCACTCCAGATTAACTCCACTAAGGTCAACAGAATTTCTCCAGATTTACACTGGTGTGTTTAAGAGCTGAATTTGGCCTTTTGTTTTTTATGGCCAGCTTGGCTAATACAGGTAGGTAGCCAACCCCCATCTGTGAGTGAAAACCCTGAGGTAGCCATGGCTTGAGAATGCTGTCTGCAGAAAGCAGAGCTGGGATGTTAGGTTTTAAATACCTCAGTATTTATGGGCTTTTTTGGGGAGTGGAAAGGGGGGAACTGAAACACTATGAAAAGGCCACCTCTTCTTAATTCAGACCCATAAAGGGCACCAAAAGGCACTGAAAATGCCTGTGAAGCATATGAATCAGTGTCCAAGCCCGCTACAATGTGGAGTGTGCTCTGGCCTTAAAAAAATCCAATTGGGCCAAATGGATCCCCTCTTGTGAGCCCACTGAAGTCAAAGGAGTTACACCACAAATGACTGTGACCAATATCATGTTTCCTGATTGAGGGTGGCTGTTTTGTTTGTGAGTAAATGCTCTTTAGTGAAATAATGGGAGAGAGGGTAGCTGTAGAGGACAATGACCACAGTCCTATCCTATGTCAGGCAACACAGCCTACAGACCAAACTTGGTAACTAGCCAATTTCCTCTCCAGTGAAAGTTCACTGAAGGCAACAAAGGTGCAGGATGGGTGAAATCCTGGGCCCATTGAAGTCCATGGCAAAACTTTCATGGATTTCACTGAGGCCAGGATTTCACCCCTAGGTTTTTTTACTGACAGTAAATAGACAGATGGGCCTCCTGCCCTGAAGAGTTCACAGTCTAAATAACATAGAACCACAATTTGTAATAAAGCATCTGATAAGAGCCAGCTTGTATGTCTCTTTACATGACATACAGTAGCTGCCAACTGTCTGTTTGGAGTGAGCAGGCTTTCTTGAGCATTTTTTTTTTTTTTCAATTTTTGTCTCCAAAAACGAGTGTGGTTCCAAAGGCTTAATGTGAGTCCTCCTTCCCTTCCCATGTCATATAGTTTAATAAAGAACAACCACAGCTGGACCAATGATTCATAAATAATAATTTAGGTAAAGTGTTTTTGCCTCTTACTTTCTGTCAGCACAACCCAATTTTCTCAGGTTTTTTTTTTAATGTTCATAATTGCTGAATAACTCTTAGTCTGCAGCTTGTCAAGGGGCAGTTCACTACTGACATCTGACATTCAAAATTTAGTCGCTTTTGATTGGACAATAGATGCCATAGTATGCTTTTGTTCCTTGGCTGGATGAGCATATCATATAGGGGATTCGATTCAGCAAAGCACCGTAGGCTGAAAATCCTATGTATGTGGTTAAGTGCTTTACTAAAGAGGGATGTACTTAAACATATGCTTGAAGTTAAGCCCGTGCTTAAATCACTTGTTGAGTCAGGCTCAGAATCTGGTTTGAGGTGCTCACACGTATGCTTACAAATTTAAAATTCATTTTCCATGAATATACTGCAGTGGTTGCTTAAAATTTGCTATGTCAGTGAAAGTTCCTGCCAGTAAAGTCTTTTGCAACAATGTTCATTGAAAGGGAACCCACAAGGGGCATGAACACTACTGAAGGACATTTCTGTTTAAAAATTTGAATAAGTACTCTCAGATAATATTTTGCTCTAGTCATTCAGCTCACGTAGTATCAGTATTTCAAAGTTACAGCACAATAAATGGACAAAAGCTAAATACATTTCTGACTGTCTTTTGAAAGCACGTAAGTCTCTTTGCTTTTGGAATTGTGGTTTAAGCCATAAACAACCCTTATTGAGTTATTTAAGGCTCAATTTACCAAGCATGTAACACTAACAAGAAAGAAATGCTACTCTCTAGTTTGTCTATCAAACACTGTTACTGGGGCAAAAGCCTTGCCTATTTTTTTTTAATATATATATTTGACATTTTAAACCAACTCTAATGCAAGTAATTCCATAAGGCAGGGAAACAATCTGAAGAAATGGATCATTACACGCCATCAAAATGACAAGGCTCAAGGTATGAAGGACGATAACTATCTCCACCAAACCAAAGCAGGGCAACATGCTGTTTGCAGATCTATTGCTTAATTTTGTCACCCAAGCCAGCCTAGACACTAACGTGATTGGGTGCTGTGACTATCATGGGCCAGTGGACAAACAGGCAGAAAAGAATCCCAGAGCCAGTAACTGAGGAATCAAAGTCGATACCTATGCTGTAGCCACTGAGCCCTTGCTTTGTACTGAACTTCAGTGGTGGTTAGTTTGATTTGTTTGGGTCAGGGCATGGGGTTGAACTTCACCCTTATTATCTGTGTCAGTTTTAAGGATGGGATTTCCCCAAGCGCTCAGCACTGGCCTAACTCTGCTCTCATTGAAGTCAATGGGCATTTTATTGTTGATCTCCATGGGTGCGGAGTGAGGTCAGCA